>NC_089494.1:176340684-181340684 GCF_036850765.1 Saccopteryx bilineata
AGAGAGGAGAGACTCCCCGGCTCCCTCCCTCCCTCGCACACAGCGACTGGAGACGGACGGAGAGCAACGCGCTGGGAGAGGAGAGACCACCGAGAACAGCCCCGCGCTCTCACACATACACTCACACTCGGCTCTTTCCTCTCCCCCCCACCTCCTCCTCCTTCCACCCCCACCACTAACACCATCTCCTCCTCCTTCTCTCTGCAACAAGAAAAAAAAAAGCCATTTACAGGTATTTTTTTGATCCGCATATTTATTTATCCCCCCTCCCCAACAGTTTGTTTACAAGTATTAAAGTTGTAATTGGGAGCTGCCAAGACACATCTGGATTTGTGTTTCTTTGTGTTAGGGGTGATGTGCAACTAATTAAAGGCAGACTGGCAGCGTCTGCAAATTCTAAGGCTCCCCAAATAAAAAGAGACTGGTAAGTGATTGTTCTTTCTCTTTCTCTGGCTTTTTTCTCTTAAATGTTTGCTGTCCGTTGGGATTGTAAAAGTAGATTATTAATGCTGGACTTCAGCAATAAAAGGCGTCGCTGTATTAATTTATTAATTAATCTGCACCCGCCCCTCCTCCTGAATGTTAAATATGACCTTTGATCTCTATGTCTCTGGTAGACCAGACATACAATATTAGACATGTACAGTCACATTGTTTAAAGGCAAAACAGGATCATGAAGTGTGGATGTCTAATTTAGCTTTTGGAATAGGACTATAGTTATTGGTGTGTTTTATTTTGCTTTTTAAAGAAAATCCAGACAATAGCTGTGGCTTAGGTACCTTTTCATGCTCCAGAGATGCATTGATTAAACAATAATGACCTGGATCCTGGGCACAGTCATTTTCTACAGTTTCTGGTGGTATTAAACCTTGAGGGAGGAGGGGGGGTGTGATAGCAATGAGAAGAGCAAGGGAAGATTCTATTTGTCAACACTACTCTAATACTCTGAAAAAGGATATTAAATTCTTCATTTAAAACAAGGTCAAAAGACTAAAATGTTGAAAATGTTCCCTCCACTCAGTGTGATATCTAATGCATGGTTAGCATAACTAGTTTTTACTGAGTAGCAGTTATTATGGTCTTAGAGTTCCAATGTGATTCACAGAAACTGAAGCTATATGCATATTCTTGCTGTGTCTTCCCCCACCCCCTTCCAAGTATCAAGAATATTTAGCCAGGAGCATTTTGGGGGCACCCTTTGTATTGCCATCAGAGCTCTGAAGGGAGCAGTTTTTCCTAATGTGAAACCACAGAGGTGGTTCCTGAGTGATTAGGGACTTGCTGTGATTGAAAGATGCCTGCTAGCTTCTAATCCAGCCTGGGGTGAGGTTCCTTATCTTGATTTACTTTGCCTAATAGGGATTTGTTTACATAAACCCCTCTTTTTAGGGCACCTCATCAGCAGGTCTTGAAGTTTTTGCACTTGGAGTTTGGGCATAAATGGTTCATTAATCTAATTATAAGCATAATTACTATAATTGATACCCATTTTGAACTGAATATTTGAGACTGAGACTACTGGGCCTCATTTGAAATTCCCTGAACTCCACATTCTATGTGGGCTTCAAAAGATGTCAGGAAAAGATATTCTGGCCTAAAAAAAAATCATCTGGAAACAAAGAAACTGTTTTTTTTTTAGGTTAATATACACTTTATGTCTTTGCTTTTCTTTTTAAAAGGTAGTAGTGTACCTCTCCCTCTGTAATAAACAACTAAAATACCTCTTCCTAAAGCATAATAATAGTCTGTAAGCAAAGAGATGAATGCAAATATCCAGTTAACATTAAACTTTCCTCTTAGAAGGAGCAAAAGAAAACATAATTTTAATGGTTATTTCTTCAGGTAAACAACACCTTATAAGACACTTCCTATTTACTTAAAGTAAAAACCTGTGACTGAAAGATCCTTAAAAAAAAAAAAAAAAAAAAGAAGTCCCATGCTTTCTTCTTTTCTTGGTAAGAGAGGAATAGAAGAATCTCCATTAGGAATTATTGGGAATATTCTTATAGAGGCTGAAGGCACTTGGTTTAAACCTCTGTGGCATTATTTTTGTTAATTTTTAAAATCTAGTCCGTCTTTCTTTTCTTTCTTTTAAACAAGTAGAACACCACCCTCATACCCCCACCAAGCCCCACCACCAAATGGCTTGTACAATTGAGACCTGTCCTTGGTCCTTTGAATTAAGACCCTAACGGAGCCAGCTGTGCTGGGATTCAAACTAATGACCGCAGACACAGAAGGACACTGTGGCAGCTGGTAGTTCTTTTTTCCCTTGCCTCTTTAGTTCAGATTGTATGTGGGCAGTCTCTTAGCTCTCAGTTGTATTGTGTTTGCTTACAGTTTATACTCGGCTGTATTGTAGACTTTCTCCGTACTTCATTTGCTAATTTCCTGTTCATTTTCCTCATAGAGCCATTGCTGTTTTCTACTTTGCAGCATTTGCATGCCCAGGCAGCACTTGTTCACACATTTCATAATGTTTAAATGCCCTCTGCTTATAGGTAGTATCGCCCTCCCACCCCTGATTTGCATGTCTTTAGCACTCCAATTGCCCTTTTCCCTCGGCATTTGTCACCCCCGTCTTTCCTCTTTCCTTGGGTATCCTGGCTATTAATACATTTTCTCAGGAGGGTTATAAGAATAGGGGGGAGGAGTTGTGGTGTGCTGTAGGGAAGGAGGGAGCGAGGCTGGGAAGGTGGGAGGGGGGGGGTCATGTCTTGATGATTGTTATGCAAACGACCTGACGAAGAATGTGGGAGCTTTCAGTGTCTGTGGCGGGGTAGTGAGGGAGGCCGCTTATTTGTATTTAATCTTTTTCCTCGTGCAGCTCGTTGGAATGACTTTCTTTATTTTAGTTGTAACAGTTGGAGGATAATGCAAAGGAAGACGCTGCCTGGGAATTCACCGTCTGTGGAAATGCGCCCCAGAGAGGAATAAAGCAGTCCTCACCTTGCTCTCCCCACCCAGACCCCCTTTTCCCTCCCACCTCGGCCCCCACCCCAGCACCACCATCACCCCTTTCCCTCCCCCCCACCTTTCCCCCTATCCCACCCAGGTGTCGGACCAGGCGGTCCCCACTTCCACCCTGCACCCCTTCTTTTCCCCCTGCACCATGAACACCAATGTCTGCGTGGAGCCCGGGCCGAGCCCGGAGGCCCCGGGCTTGCCCAAGGAAAGCCACCTGCCCGAGGGGGCCCTGAACAGCCTTGTGGATTACAACTCGGAGATGGAGCGCTACCGCTCCTTTGCCACCTCCTTCTACAAGACCAACGGGGGCGCCTTTCCGCAGGCAGCCAAGATCGCGCGCATCACCACCCCCATCTTCCCCAGCAGTGCCGCCGCCGCCGCGGCCGCCGCGCGCATTGGCATGTCCCCCTGGAACTGCGACAACGCGGCCACCGCCGCCGCCGCCACCGCCATGCTCTGGGGCAGCGGCGGGGGCGGAGGCGGCGGCGGGGGTGGAGGCGGCGGCGGCGGGGGCGGTGGCGGGGGAGGCGGGGGCGGTAGGAAATCGTCCTCCGCCGCCGCCTCCTCCTCCGCCTCCTCCTCGGCGATCCTCCCCGCCGGCGGCGGCGGCGGCGGTGGCGGCGGCGGAGGCGGCGGCGGCGGCGGCGGCGGCGGTGGCGGCGGCGGCAGGACCAGCATGCACCATCGAAACGACTCCCAGAGGCTGGGGAAAGCTGGCTGCCCGCCAGAGCCGTCGTTGCAAATGGCAAATACTAATTTCCTCTCCACCTTATCCCCTGAACACTGCAGACCTTTGGCGGGGGAATGCATGAACAAGCTCAAATGCGGCGCTGCTGAAGCAGAGATAATGAATCTCCCCGAGCGCGTGGGGACTTTTTCCGCTATCCCGGCTTTAGGGGGCATCTCATTACCTCCAGGGGTCATCGTCATGACAGCCCTTCACTCCCCCGCAGCAGCCTCAGCAGCCGTCACAGACAGTGCGTTTCAAATTGCCAATCTGGCAGACTGCCCGCAGAATCATTCCTCCTCCTCCTCGTCCTCCTCAGGGGGAGCTGGCGGAGCCAACCCGGCCAAGAAGAAGAGGAAAAGGTGTGGGGTCTGCGTGCCCTGCAAAAGGCTCATCAACTGTGGCGTCTGCAGCAGTTGCAGGAACCGCAAAACGGGACACCAGATCTGCAAATTTAGAAAATGTGAAGAGCTAAAGAAAAAACCTGGCACTTCGCTAGAGGTCAGAGGAGATGATTTCTTGTTTCCCAGTCTGCCCCCCTCCCTCTTTAATCCTCTCTCCTCTCCCCTTCAGGGTTTCTTGTCTGGTTTCAAGATGCAGTACCCCCTTCCTGAAGCTTCATTCAGGTTGTGAGACATCGTTGTAGGTGGTGTGCGGAGGGCAAGGCCTCTCCACCACCCTCCCCAGCTGCACTTGGTGTGGAACCGCCCTCCAGATGGGAAGGTCGCCCCTCGTTTTTAATCTACGTTTTATTTAGTTTTAGGAGAACACTAATATAATTGGTTTGAAAAATCAGAAGAGTCACATTCAATATGGTCAAAAATTTCCCTTGGTGGTTTAAAAATGCCCCCTTTCCATTATGATTGTTTTAAAAAGCATCTCTGCCCAAAGGATTGGACATAATCACATTCTGTGTTCTTTCATTGGCTAAGAGAGGCTTACTGGTGGCCCAATTATAACAGTGAGGACACAGTTTGTGGCACACACGCCTATGTGCTCATTAACACACACACACACACACACACACACAATAATTATTTAAGCTGAAATTCATGAATTCTCAAGGGGATTTTCTATCCCCTTCTAGAATAGTTTTTCTCTTCACCATGACAAAAATGTTTCTGTTTCCCATTTTATTTTCTACATGCTGGTATTTTCTGAGAAAGCTGAAATAGTATAGAAAGCTGAACACCACTTGCAATTTTTAAGATGTTCACCTAGAATAAAGGTATACAGTTAGTTCATGTAATGCTGGTGATGGTTTTACTCAAGAACTGTTTTACTTAGTTTCAAAAATGAATGATTCCTAAAACTCAGTTACCAAAAACTACTGTGCTTTGGACTCTGCATTGGACAAAGTAACCATTTTGTGGTCACAAAATTGTTCTATACACCAAGCACAGCTTGGGTTGATACCCTATATGGTCAATACTAGTTTCTATTTCTTATATGTTCTTAAAAGAGACAATGTACCGATTATCACTAAAGTAATTGTTAAATTAGGTTTTTATGTAAAATACTAAGATTACTAATATTGGTGTATTTGGTGGAAATTTCATATGGTAATCTGATCTAAACAAAAAAGGAGAAAACGGAAAACCACAGGCAAATAGTTTTGATGGTATTCTTAGCAAAGAAATGTGGACAAATAATCATAATTGACTTCTTGATAAATTCCACAGAGGTGATGGCAGGATGCTCATATGTACATGCGAACATAGGTGGTGGATTTAGCATGTGGGAGTACTTGTGGGCTGGATTGAAGGGAGACAGTGGCTAGCACAAGTTGACATCACAGGAACACCTGCACGTTCTTTTAAAAAATTGTGAACACTGCTTAAAAGAGTTTTCTTTATGACGCAATGGTGTTAAAAGGAATACAAGAGTTGGAGATCTTTGTTGCAGGTTTGAATACAAATAAGAGAACAGATTTTAAAAAGTTTTATTGTTATAAATTAAAGCGAAAAAGCACTTTGGGTTTCCAGAAAAATTCATTATATATCGATAGCATTATTGATTGTGATGATTGGTTCCATTAAAATATTGCACTTAATTTTCTTTATAAAAGATCTTATCTCTTTGTTGAAAGTTCAATTTTAGTCCAGAGCAGTTTATTACATTTCCTTTGGCAACCCTGCTTAAGCAAAGATAATAGCAATTATAAAAATGCAGGTCCATGTATTTTCTTAGGTGGCAAAAATTAATTATTAGCTTTTGAATTCTCTTTTCTGGATTTATTTATTGTAACTTCTCTAAGTCTCTAAGGCCCATGGGAAATGAAAATTCAGTTTATCCTGAAATTTCCTGTTAATATCTAGTTGATAATTATTACATGACTTTTATTGTTACTCTTGAATTATATATAGTATTTAGAATTATACATTTGGTGTTGTTAGTAGGCCTCATCTTTAGCTAGACTCATGGTGCTGCCTGCATACCAATTTAGGGTATGTAGTTGTGAGGCCCACTGAATGATTCTGATTTATTTAGTGAGTAATCACTGTGAAATAGGTTTCTGAACAACTTTCTACACTGACTTATCAGTCTAAGCCAATTTTATAACTTTCCTTTTTCTTCCTTCTGAAAGTATTCCCACAAACTTGTAATGTTTATATTCCTCAGGCATTTTGATCATATATGATTACATACTATTTCCTTTTCCTATTTTTTAAAATCCCTGTGCTCAAAAGTTCTGTTGCTCTACAGAATGTGGGGTGTGAATGGGAAGGAAAACAAATTCTCTCTTTGTAGAACTCTCTGAAGATGTTTTCCTAACTACATACTCTTCCCACCAGAGAGTGGGTCATGGTTCAAGGCTAAGATTATTAGTGGAATGCTATTTGCCAGAAAGAGAGAAAAAGAAGTTAGGATAGATTTTTGGTTTGTTTGTTTAATTGACTAAGATTCTATGTCATTAATAGAAGACAATGGTGGCATGATGGACTTAAGCACACATGTAACCACACAATTAGGGTTGTAGGAAACCAGCTGGCCGTGTGTCAGAGTGACAGGGTTTATGTGACTGAACCAAGCTGGAGTAGTGGTTGTGGGTTGCTGACCTGTTTCTCTCTCTAATTTGGTTCCTGTAAGTTCTCATCATCTATGGAGATGTCTTAGAGATTGGATAGAGGCCCTAACTGTGGACAGTGATTTAGGGATTTATTAGGGGTATTACCTGTGGATTTCAGGGATAAGTTCAGTAGCTAGTATTTATTGACTTTAAATTATGGACACCAATTAATAGTCATAATTATTACTTATATTCTTATTTATCACTTCAAACCTCCTGTGTCCTTCCTGTCTTTGACTTATTCTCATCCCAAAGGTTGAAAGTATAATCAGATTTTCAAGATGAATAAACTGAAATTAAGATACACTCACATGGTTGTGTTGGGATTCTTGCCCACATTTTTTAAAGCCTCCCATCTAGCATTTCTTTGAAAACTGCTTTACTTACTTCCATATTTTCTTCTTAGTCTCATGTCAAGAGCATCTTAATGACTCAAATATGTCTATAAAATCACCCCGTTACTATGTCCCTTATATAACAATGCACATAAAACTATATTTTCTGTGATATTGTGTACTGTATATTTGCATTAAACACTTCATTTAGTCAGTTACTATATTTAAAAATCATCTATCATTAATTATTCAAAGCAGTTATTACAAATGCTGTATGCCCCTATGTGAAAAAACTTACCTTAAAACTTGTATCCTAATCCTAAACAATCCTTATTCCCAAATATTTTAAGAAATATGCGACTGTATATTATGGTAATAAGTTCCATAATAGCATTTTATCTCATATGAAAGTAATCTTTCTGTTTTTATATTCACAGCTGTTCTATTTCTGATACTTTAAAAAAATATTCCAAACTGATATGTATGGCTCAAGGGATAAAATTCTTCCATGGGCAACCCCAGCCTCTTAGGCCCTGAACATTGTTCAGGTGACATGATTGATCTCTGTGGGACAGCATTAGAGACCACACAGATCTGGTTTCTCTCCCATTAGCTGATTTATAGAATTACATTAGGAAGCAGAGCCTCAGGAGATCTCCCCGCCCCCACTTGGGCTACATGCTGTGAGTTCCACACTGCCACTACACAGACTTGCTATGTGTTGGTGGAGAAACTTGAAGAGGACACATTAAAATGAAGAGAGTGAGAAACTGTCAAGTCAGGAAAAAGGACAAATCCATTCTCTTTCATTTCTCTAAAATTTACCTGCTGAAGGTACAGGCCAACAGTAATTTTCTACAATTAGGTTGAACTTCCAAGGGTTTGATGAAAAACGCCTAGCTATTTATTGTTCCAAACTTGATAACTAAGAGTGTTTTAGGGTAGGAAGGACACATTTCATATAGATGCTCTTAAGTTCTAAGAGCCCCACACACATAAATGGCATTGTCTGCAGTTCGTGCAGGAAGATGATACCAGCTTTCTGAAGAAATTCATTTGTAGATCATAGTAAAATAGGTGTGTCACTCAAACTCAGAGTCTGTGTCATAAAAAAATAAAATCAGTCAATAAGTGAACATGTAAGTTTTTGATGTTTGGTAACTTAAAAAATTTTATAGGTAAAATACAAATGTTTTATATCTTAAGTGGAAACACCTACTATTTTATTATTTTAAACCATAACTTAAAAATGAGTTTTCAGTTTTCAGTTTCAAACATCAAAAATTTGTCAAAATAAAATATACATTGGTGTTTTAATCTCAAAATGCAAATATATAGCTGTCAAAGGGGAAGAGGAAACTTTTTAATATATTCAAAGAAAATAATAGAATATTAGCAGTAGAACGTAATTAGGAAATAATGTAGGAAAAAGATACTGAATTTCATAAATGATAAAAAAGCACAGAAAAGTTAAGCTTTGACCAAAGTCACAAAATAGATGTATTTGCAGCCAAGGGTATCAGACTATAATACAAGTACAGTGAAATTCTTTTCCCATCACCAGATTTTATACAAGATAGTCAAAGTTGTTTTTTAAAGAACCGTAAATTTTTTATAATTCTTGAATGAAAATAATACTTCCACCCATCCAAATGTCATATAAATTATAAGCAATCTTTTTAAATGGCAATTAGGAACAGTAAAATAAAAGCATTTAAATTCATTTATAAATTATCCTATAAGAATCTTTGTTTGAAATTCAGCCATCGTCAAACAAAATACAATCAGAAAGCCAATCAGAATAAATAAACAACAAACTGTACACTTTAATCAGATAAAAATATTTGGCTATTTTAAATAAGAATGGAAATTGTATCTCATGATGAGGGAAATAACAGTTACTTGATTTTTAAACTTTGTAATGAATTGATTACTGTGTTGCTGCATATTTTGCTTAGCCTTAACCAACTGTTTTCCTGGGTGAATAGTTAAGAGTTTTGTATAGTCAGACTTACAGGGTGATTAATACAGAACAATTTAATAAAAATTTATTAAATTAAAAGACTAAAAATTAAAAGATGTGGAAAGGGGGGCATTTTGTCTATATTTGCTCTAGTTTACTGGGTTGAAAACTAAAGATCTATCTTGAGGTAACCCTGGAAACACTGGTAGAATATTCTTTATGGATAGAAAAGTAAAACATAAAACTATTTGAGTATTCCCCCCAAATCAGTCTAATATTTCATAAACTGTTTCTGAATTAGCTTGTGCTCCTAAAACTTACTATTCAACTTCAACAGGTCAGATTGTCTGACTATGTAGGTCACTTTTACCAGAAAATTAATCACCTTTTAAGCATAACAAAATGTCCTGTTCAGTAAATTTCACAAGAATAGATCTGCTTCCATTTCCAACATTTATTTTTACTCACATTATAGAAAATATTAACAACTCCTGTATTCATCCTATAAAACTATCTAATTAAATGAATAGGTTAAATTTCATGATTTATTGAAAGTCCCATGTAAAAGTACAAATTGGAGAAAGGACAAAATCTCTTTTAGCTTTCCTCTTGTTTTTAGATTTTTTTAAAGCAAAATATGAATCCAAAATAATGGCAAAATCTTTCATTTTTATAAATTTGATTTTCAGTCACTCACCGGAATGTGAGCTGATCTGGCTGGGGAACAGAGCACTCCAGAAAATAACACTTTTTTTTTTTTGTAACAAAAACTTGTTTGCCAGAAAGTTTTTTTTTTTTGTAATCAGTGGGGATTTTGAAGATGTTCTGTACGTGTAGTTTTGTTCTTCCCTTGTGCAACAGGGCTTATGCCCATTCGTAACATACTTTTCATCCAGCATTACACTGTGATCTTAGGCAATTCAGAGTCTTGGGAGAGGGGCAGTGGGCGGTTCATCCTTCAGTCATCTCTTGTTCCATCACATGCAAACACCTGTCTTGAAGTTGAATTATTCTGCAGAGCAATCGAAAAGCCTCCCTACATTGAGCATCATATGTTTTCTGTTGTTTATTGAGTTATGTTGCACCGTACTTCAGATGCGACAGCCATTTAATAATGTTGAAGACTTAGCTCTGCAGGGGCTAAAAGGATCCCAGCAGGCTTGTTAACTTCTCTAAAACACAAGAAATAATTTTTTCCTCTGTGAAACTTTGAACCTTTCTCTTAATTTATTTTAAGATCATAAGCTACATAGCCAGATATGAAAGGGATCCTGTTAATTTTTTTTTTAGTTTTTCTATTTCTTAATATTTAACCCATCCATTTCACTTTTTTAAAAAAAGAAAATGGAAAAGAGACAATAACATTTTCAAAAAAACTAATACTAAAGATCTATTTCTTTGACTAATGTATACCGAATATAAGTTATAACCAGTAATATACTACTAGGGTCTGGAGTTTTTTATTTATAATTAAAAATTGTATTTGGGCCATGTAGCCACATTTAGATGATAGGTTGTGGAAAAAGCCACGAGTATCAAATAACTTACCACTTACCACTTTAGCAATGTTAGATGCATTAGTGTAACTTCTCTGGCTTTATTTGCTCATCTGTGAAATGGGGCTAAAAATATCAACCTACCTCATAAGTTTTTAATATTATATATAGGCTATGTTCTTTCCATACTGAAAGAAGCTATGCAATTTCTTGTTCTTGTTTTAAAGTCATTATAAAAAGTAGAGTAGAGATAATTCTGTGCAACAACAGGTTACTTATAGTAGTTAGAAATTAAAGCCCAGGTAGACTATTTTCTGAACATTAGTTTTAATCATGCAGTTCACTGAAGATCTGGTGTGATAACTCAATAAACATATTTTCCTGTTCTTATATCTGACAGATGCCTAGGAAAACTGCTCAAATTATGTAGGGCCATCAGTCAATGTGGTGAGCCAAGTTAAACATTCTAGTGTTCTTCCTCTTTCCCCTCAAAGGCACACCACCACCATTAATTGTTCTTTAGATTGTGTGTGTTCACTTTACTAACTCAGCACCTTCATTTGGCTATTATTCTCTTTATTTGGACAGACATAAAATTACTCTAAATGTGAATTAGTGAATTTAAGAAATCATTGTAAGGAGTAAATGGTTAAATGGTTATCATGAATTCTAGTTGAAGAACATATTTGACAAATATTAGAATAGTGTAGAGTGTTGTTTTGGAAGGTAGGTATATGTATATTAGGGAATAAAACAGGTAAACATACGTTTTGTGATAAAAATAAGTGAGCATGCAAAGCTTTCTCTTTTTTTTAATGAGAGAGTATTTATGAAATGAAGAAAGTTACTGATATAATAGAAAAGGTTGGTGGTTTTTTGGGAGAAATTTGTGATAAGTCCTAGAAGATTTGGAATACTGACCAAGACAGCATTATAAAAAAGGAGAAAAGAGCCCTCGCCGGTTGGCTCAGTGGTAGAGCGTTGGCCTGGCGTGTAGAAGTCCCGGGTTTGATTCCCGGCCAGGGCACACAGGAGAAGCGCCCATCTGCTTCTCCACCCCTCCCCCTCTCCTTCCTCTCTTTCTCTTCCTCTCCCGCAGCCGAGGTTCCATTGGAGCAAAGATGGCCTGGGCGCTGGGGAAGGCTGCTTGGCCTCTGCCCCAGGCACTAGAGTGGCTCTGGTCGCGGCAGAGCAACGCCCCGGAGGGGCAGAGCATCGCCCCCTGGTGGGCAGAGCGTCGCCCCTGGTGGGCGTGCTGGATGGATCCCGGTCGGGCGCATGCGGGAGTCTGTCTGACTGTCTCTCCCTGTTTCTAGCTTCAGAAAAATACAAATAAATAAATAAATAAAATAAAATAAAAAAAGGAGAAAAGAATATTCAAGCCAGGAAGCATATTTAGAAAGAACATTGTCAAGATAGGATGCCAAAGTTTTGCCGAGAATGGAAATTATAAACAAGGAAGTTTTTCATGACTTGATCAGTACATTTGATTTAGGAGTTAGAGCTGAGGTACAAGTTCAGTGGAATGGCAGCTGAATTAGAGACATGGAAAAAGAGATTCTGTTATAACTTACATTATTTTTACTCATGCCTTTGAAACATGTAGGAGAATAATTCTGAAGTGTAACTAAAACAGAATACGTTCTATATGGGTAGAAAATGGGATCCCATTGATCTCACCTGCATCTAAATATCTAAATTCGTATTTCCGAAGGCATTCTTGCGAAGGTGAAAAAAGTGTCAGAGAATGGGGAAAACTGTGCTGAAAGGGCCATTTCTTACTCAAGGACTTAAAAAAATCTGGATGATTGACAATATCAAAAGAACAGAGATCAAGTAGGATGAGAAGAGAAAAGGATATATATTTATAGATCAGGAAGAGTCATGGGCATTTCTGTGTATTTCAGCAAATCTGGCAGATTCCAGAGAAGATATATTTTCTCCAAAACTTTACATAGTGAAAAGAGATAAAATAGATTTTTAAAAGAATAGACTATATAACTTTAATTGTGTGGAAATGATGAGTCTGAGTAATGGTGAATCAGTGGCTGAAAAAATAAGTTTTGGGAGAAGACTTATCTATGGGAGATGTTATTATAGGTTAAATGAGATCTGTGATGGTTTTAATGGATTCAGAAACAGGGAAAAGATAAAATTCTCAGTTGTATATAGATGGATAAGAAGTGAGAAGACATGGAATCCTCTAGTAGACATTAAATACTTCGTATGCTCTAATTGTCATTTATTAAAAAAAAACAAAATAAAGAACACTGGCTTTTTGCATCTCAAGGAAATATATATTGGATAGTCTATGGCTGCTATATATAGAGTCAAATTCATTATAAAGTAGAGTGGTTTTCGATTTTCCTGATGTGATTCTTTTCACAAAAATATGTTAGTTGTATGGCATGGAGCTGTGTTTTCCAAACTCCAGGTGACAACACACTAGTGGTCCACGGAACCAGTGTGTTGGCTTCCCACCAGGATTTTTTCAAAATAGACTAGAATAGAGCAGAACAGAAAATGGGTGCATCACATATAGTAAGAGTACATATTGTTAAACTTCTGTTTTAGTTATATATGCATCCATAAATATATGTGTATGCATGCACTAGGCTGCTATGACAAATGTATTTCTAACTGTTCATTGCAATAAAAAACGTTTGAAAAACACTAGTTTAGTGACAGCAACAACACTATTGAACAAGTCTGCAGTGAGAAAAGAAATTATATTTGTAAATAGGACAATGTTAACAAGATAAAGAGTAAAATTTAAATGTCTTTCTATAAATAGTGTGCCTTTACTGTTGCCAGGCAGACCTGCACCTTTTCTGTATTTTCATGAATACATGGTATATTACTAAGCATGTGATAAACCATTGATCAATTCAACTTAACAAATCTTTAGGTAGGGATTGTTAAAATCTAAAATATAGTAAGTGTTGTGGATACAAACACACACATACACATTTACACATATGCACATACATCCTAGTTTAAGGAATTCAAATTTTTCTTTTTTTCTAACTGCCTTTTTTCAATATCTATGTGATTACTTAACCCTATGTATTATTTCATCCAAGATAGTTTCCCACTTGCAATCTTTGTGTGTGTGTGTGTGAGGGGGAGAGACAGAGAGTCAGAGAGAGGGACAGATAGGGACAGACAGACAGGAAGGGAGAGAGATGAGAAGCATCAATTCTTTGTTGCGGTTCCTTAGTTGTTCATTGATTGCTCTCTCATATGTGCCTTAACCAGGGAGCTATAGCAGACTGAGTGACCTCTTGCTTGAGCCAGCGACCTTGGGCTCAAGCTGGTGAACCTTACTCACACCAGATGAGCTTGCGCTCAAGCTGGCAACTTCAGGGTCTTGAACCTGGGTCCTCCATGTCCCAGTCCGATGCTCTATCCACTGCGCCATCGCCTGGTCAGGCCCCACTTGCAATCTTAATTTTCAGTCCAAGAAATGGATGCACTTAAAATGATGTAATTAAAATCTTAGAATACTTTGGAAGCATTTCACACCTATTTAAAAATCGTGAAATTTCTTGATTCATCCCTGGTGTAGTTCTTCCCCAGATGTAGATAAGAAATACAAACTGCTACCTGTGATCTCTACTTGGCTATGTCATGTGGTTATACAGTGTAATATTAAGTTTCCTATTAGCATTCCAGAAATTTAAAAGGAATAAGAAAAATAAAATATTCACCTTTGAACATTGGAACATATCGAGAATTTACAATATGACTTGTTATTTCAAACATATTTTGCAGAGTATTGGAAACCCTTGTTTGACCTAAATATGAGGAAGGGCCATATTGAAAGAAAGAAGTAAAGAAGGAAGAAAAAAAAGGGAGGGTGATGGGTGGGTAGGAAGGCAGACCATAGTGTTACAGATTAAATCAGAAAGGAGCCTATTGGTAGAAAGGATTATTATGTCCAAGGTCATCTTCTTGAGTCTAGTTTAAATAAGACATTAGTGGAAATAGTTAATGTCTCAAAATTTGGGGGGAGATGCCATGCGTCTGGGTATACACACACTAGAGTCACTTAGCATTGTTTTTTGTTTGTTTTATTTACCATAGTAGAAAAAGTAAATTTCAGGGGAGCTAGTTGTTTTTTTTTTCCTTCTGATTTCTTTTTAAGAGTAATTCTTCAACTCTGCAGTGAGAAACATTGAAAGGCCAAGATGGGAAAGCTAGTGCTGGAAATTGACGATGGTCTTTAGGAGTACAGAGGCTACCCAGCATCCATAAACAACTAATTGTTCAAAAGTAGTATATTTCATAAATGATTGTAAGAAGATTTCGAAAAATTGCACATATAGAAAAGGCTCCAAAAAAATGACAAGAAGAACATTAATCACTACATATAAATAAATCCTATGCCTGAAAAAAAAATTCATCTAATTAATTTACTGCTAGTTAACGACATGAAAGTGACTATGTCTGCACAAAGATGGAGGACATGATACTTACAGAAAAAGAAGCAGTTTATGCAAATTCCCTGGAGAGAATTTGAATCTGAATACTTGAGGTCTTGCTGATCTTTTGGTAGTGGAAAATACTTAAGAGTGCATATCCTCTTAATGAGGCAGATTAACCAAAACATATTTCTAAGAGCTAAGTAATATATAGTTACTTGATAAAATTAAATTCTAATAATTATTGACTTTATACTTTTTACTTTTCATACTTAAAAAAGCATTAAGGATAGAAACTAAAAAGTCAGAGTGATTGTGAATTTGAACACTCATTCAAATGGAAATTGCAATTTATTAATTTTTTTAAAAAAGGAAATACTCCAAAAGTGATATTTCATTTTCAGAAGTACAGTTATAACCATGTACATTTTTTTTTTTTTGGATGATAATGTCTAATTGACTGAAATGCTTGAAATTTTCTCTAAATTCTTCTAAGTAATTCATGGACATAAAGCATACACTGGTTTGTAGGCTACATCTAACTCAACAGTTTGATTTTTTTTTTTTGTATTTTTCTGAAGTTGGAAACAGGAGGCAGTCAGACAGACTCCTGCATGAGCCCAACTGGGATCTACCCGGCATGCTTACCAGGGGGCAATGCTCTGCCCATCTGGGGCGTCGCTCTGTTGCAACCAGAGCCATTCTAGCGCCTGAGGCAGAGGCCATGGAGCCATCCTCAGCACCCGGGCCAACTTTGCTCCAATGGAGCCTTGGCTGTGGGAGAGGAAGAGAGAGACAGAGAGGAAGAAGAGGGGGAAGGGTGGAGAAGCAGATGGGTGCTTCTCCTGTGTGTCCTTGCCGGGAATCAAACCTGGGACTCCTGCACGCCTGGCTGACGCTGTACCACTGAGCCAACCAGCCAGGGCTTCAACAGTTGGATTTTTGTCATAGAAGATTCTGAACAAAATGAAGTTCAATGGCTACATCAAAATGTTATAGAACTTTGCTTGAGAACGTTTCTATTAAACTTATGTTCACTTGTTTCATAATATAGAAAAAACAAATATATTAGAAATTCTCAGGTCCATAATAATCGAAGAGAAGCACCATAATTTGAATTGCTTTTATAGAGGCTAGGAGGCAGTCCAAATCATACCTTTCATAGTTTAAAAAATCACCTCTTAATATTTTTTATATTCCCTCATATTTCCT
Source organism: Saccopteryx bilineata (assembly GCF_036850765.1). Classification (NCBI taxonomy): domain Eukaryota; kingdom Metazoa; phylum Chordata; class Mammalia; order Chiroptera; family Emballonuridae; genus Saccopteryx; species Saccopteryx bilineata. Next base: position 176,356,880 of record NC_089494.1, read on the forward strand.
CACATTTTACATGAATGTTTCTTCTCTTTAGTAAAGAACAAGCAAGTTTACTGCTTTAGAATGAACCCAAAATTTCAAAATTGTCCAACATCATGCTCATGAAACGAATGATTTTGTTTTTCAATAGCTGGTTAACAATGATCTCATTTAAAGATATTTTTGCATTCAACAGGAATTAATAGAGTGATTTTGTGGGAGTTAGAATTATTTAACTTTTGTCTCTGCTGTACTGTATGTGTGTTCAGAATTATTTATAATATAGTCATGTATATTTGTTTACATATATATTCATAGTGACATAAACATATAATAAATAAAAGTAACTTTAGATAGTTTAATCATTCTTGGTAGTTTCATATTAATTTTATTAACTAAAATTTCCTTTTTAAATCTCAGTTTTACTATTAATTTCTTTTCACACTCATATATAACGTTAAAAATAATTTACAGTATAAGTTTTCAAAAACACCTTTTTAATTTGTGGATAATGAATTTTTTTTTTGGCCAGTACCATTCTAATTTTTTTTTATTTTTATAAGTCCAAGAACATTTTAATAATTAAACCCCCTATTTATAATACAGTAAATTTACTTATTTGTTGAAATGATGCGGTTTGAAGGTTTGAAGTGTTTTTGCCAAAATTAATTGAAATATAATCATATATTACATTAATCAAGGGAGTTGCCTAAATTAAGTGGTTGCATTTGATACTAGGGCCTCTTTGGTCACTTCTGGACCAGTGTGAATAATGATATCAAGCTATTACTTTTCTTCCTGCCAGGTCACTCCCACCCCATACACAAATTCCCCACTGGACAATTGTTTTCCTAACTAACTCTACCATCATTATTGACTTGACTTAATTAATACCTTTACAACATAATGTATACCACTCATCTTTCCATTGACCAAAGTTAGCGAGCCCACCTTTAACGCCATGTTATTCGGTCTAAAATCATGCCTTCACAGTGGTGAGGGTGGTAGTGTTTGTATGGGAGAGGAAGGAAAGGAAAAGCCCTCCTATTCCCAAGGCGAAGGAGCAGCAAGAGCAACAGCCCACGGAGAATTGATACTAATGAAAAAGCCATCTCTAGTTTTCCTCCATTGATCAGAGAAATCCTGGCCACAAATGTCAATTTGGAAACCAAGAAAGTAAAATGCTCCTTATGATCATATTTAAGGGCCCCCAGAATTTGGTCATACAGTTACCCAGTTACTTATTTGGTGCTTTCCTCCTTTTAAAGAGGAGTGTAACATTTTGATTAGTGGTAATATTGATAGGTGTATTTTAGTTTACATCTGATAACGAATGGCCAAAATGAGATGTATGTATATGACAGTCTTACACAGTTTACATGATAAATCTAAATTATAAGAAAAGGTAATCTGATCAACAGAAAAGGTCAAAGTTAGGTGTAATTTAAAAAGTGGAAACAGTACATACATACATACATCTACATATTTTTAAATTAAGGTGTTATTAAAATATAAAGTTGCTTTAAACCTGACCAGGCAGAGGTGCAGTGGATAGAGCATCAAGCTAACACACTGAGGACCCAGGTTCAAAACCCTGAGGTCACTGACTTGAGACTGAGCTCACCAGCTTGAGCATGGCTCACCAGCTTAAGTGTGGGGTTGCCAGCTTGAACGTGGTATCATCATCATGACCCTGTAGTATCTGGCTTGAACCCAAAGGTCACTGGCTTGGCTAGAGCCCCCCCCCCATCAAGGCACATATGAAAAACTAATCAATGAGCAGCTAAGGTGCTGCATCTATGATTTAATGCTTCTTATCTCTCTTCCTGTCTGTCCTTGTCTGTCCCATTTTCTCTCTCACAATATATAAAATTGCTTTTGATTATAGTAGTAAATTACTGGACTGTGAATTATCATTTTTTATAAATTGTCTCAAACTTACTAACCTATGCTGTACCTGTGCTTGCTAATAATTCTATTATAGTTGCTGGACTATGATTTTATAAAAATGCTACTTATAAATAGGATACAGAAAAATACTTCTGCTAAAACCATTTTGGGCGGTCTCTAATATTTTCTAGGTATCATTTATGACCAATTAATTATCCAAAGATTTGTATTAGTGTGGCATGTATGTGTGTAATTCACGTTCATAATTATATATACACATATAATGCAGTTTTTCATTTACCCAAGTAGGTTTTGAAGTTTTGTCAGTAAAAAATGTTAACCTATATAACTTGATAATCATTCTTTGTGAATTACATCAAGAAAAAAGTAGGGTTTTTTTTACCTTCAGGTATTCTTTTCATTTTGTTCATCTAAAACACACAAAAGGTTGAGGCAAGTATGAAATATCTAAAAGCAAACATGGGACTAACGATTATTTATTATTATTGTTGTTGTTGTTATTTTGAGAGAGAGGGACAGAGATGAGAAGCATCAACTCTTAGTTTTGTCACTTTAGGTGTTCACTGATTGCTTCTTATATGTGCCTTGACTGGAGGAGAGAGGACTCCAGCTGAGTGAATGAACCCTTGCTCCAACCAGTGACCTTGGGCTTCAAGCCAGTGGTCTTTGGGCTCAATCCAGCGATGATGGGATCATTTTGATGATCCCACACTCAAGCCAGCGCCCCAGGCTCAAGGTAGTGAGCCCCCGCTCAAGCCAGATGAGCCTGCACTCAAGCCAGATGAGCCCACGCTCAAATTGATGACCTCAGAGTTTCGAACCTGGTCAACTCTATCCACTGTGCTCCTCTGGCCAGCACTTGTATTATTATCTTTTGTCATATTTAGTCAGATGCTTTTTATTATAAGATTCAGTGGTCAATTAAGGTTTTTAAGTTCTAGTGTGAAGATGCAAATCAAATGCAATGAGAGTTTCCAGTTTCAAGACCCTGGATGCTCAGGAGTTTAAAAACCTATAATGGGACTCCTCACAGTGAGAACAGTATTTCAAAATAGTTTAAAGAGGTGGTATTGGCCAACTACACTTTCAAATTGCTTTGCTTTCAGTTTGGAAATCTCTGCATTAGAGCCATCCTGTTTCACTATAGAATTCTGAAGACCGAAGCAAATCACTGAGTTTTTGGATTAGAAAGTATATGAGTAAATATTGGAAAGATATATTTTAGTTAGAGAATTTGCTGATGTCATCATTATCTCAATTTTTAACTTATGCGTTTTGAAGTAAATATTAGCATGAGTTGCGATTTGAAAACTCATGTCTAGCACTATTAAAAATGATTTATTTTATTGTAACCTGAATACAGCTATAGTTTACATATTGTATTTAGATATGAATAGCCAACCACACATATATCCATATGTACGGAGTTACAGATATTCCAAATTCACTTTTTAAGAGGTTTTTATTTAGACTTGATATATTTTTAACAAGTGTATGTAGGAGCCTGATCAGCTTAACGATACCATAGTTCCCATACTGTTTAGCAGGCACCAAAAAAGATAAACTTATGCTTCATCTTGAAAGTGCCAGTTTTGGGGAATCTTACTTGTTTTATGCTTAATTATTTCTTCATTGCTGATTCGATGAAGATTAAACTGAAATACATTTCTTCCAGAGACATGGATATGTATTCATTTTTTAAAAAAGTAAATATAAACTATGCTTAGTCTTGGATTATATCATTCTTCTAGTCAAAGAAATATGCTGGTTTATTAAAAGTTATTTAGAAGGGAAGCAGAAAGCATTCCTTTACATTTGAAGGTCGTTTCATATCTGGCTCACATAGGGATGAATTCTCTGGAACACCATGCTTTACAGAACCAGAAGGAGAAATGGGGGCTGCAGGTTTCTGCCCACGCCTCTGGGGAGCAATACCGCTGTTCGTCAGTGTCTGCACCTGCATGAGCAGTTGAAGGCTGCCTTAAACAATGCTGATCAACTCAGTTCTATTCTTTATCTCCTGCCCCCTTCTCTTCCTGGGGAATCTGGCTTTCCTGTCACTCAGGATAACGATTTCCTGTAAGCATCACTGAGATCCAGAAAGTCACTGTAATCTCATCAAGAGTGTGATTTCCCCAGCTGGGACTCTTGAATTTATATAACCCAGAGGTAGCTGGTCAGGGTGCATAATCTTCCACGTTGCTCCCCAGAGCTTCTGCATCATTTAAAATTGATGTTCTCTGACAAAGATGACCTCATTATCTAAAAAAAGTTAGAGAAGATATATCCCCAAATTAGTGCAGTCATAAACTTGTGATTTAACTTAATATGTTGCTTGTGAATTTAGCCAAGTATGTTACAATGTTGTTTCATCCATCTTGAAAAGAACTTAGTCCAAGCCTAGTGTAAATTTCCAGTGAGCCTAGTGAAATTTGGGCAGGGGATTGGATATGTATCCTGTGTTTTGTGTGGCCTGGGAGACACTAAGAATCTTTGTTCCTGTATAACACTGAAATATAACTGTTAGAGAACTCTCACTTCAAGTTTCTAGTGAATGCCTAGAAAATTTGTTCTAATTGATGTGCCAGTGGTTTTCCTGTTCTCACATATTTTAGGTGATTGCTCAACTAATCATTTTTAGACTTTGAACTCAAAGAAAATAATATAAGAAAGAAATAATTTTTAAGAGATGCTTTCTTGCTTATCTTCTTCCTCCCACTGGAGCAATGGATTGTCATTATCCTTATATGATATATGGAGACACATACTACTCTCAACATGGGCAAAGTGATGTATGCATCACAGAGCGATTTTGTGACAGATTGTGTGGCACAGAAAACCAGCTCTCTGCTTTTTTCATTGCATTGTCTAATTTTTATACTAACAAGTATTGAGAAGTGCTTATCTTTTTTCTCTCAACAATGACCTTTGATCTCAGGTGGCATTTTTTAAAGCTTGTTTTTTTCCAAATATTACAAATAACATTGAGTAGTGGAAAGGGTTACAGGCAAGCAAAGAGCTGGAAAAGAAATTTTTAAATGTATCTAAGACATAAGGAGATCATCTCACTAAAAAGATGCACTTTATGTATTCTTTTGTTTATCTTAATAAACATGTTTATCAAGATATGAAATTATGTAAGTATATACTTACAGTCTTGTTTCCAGTTGGCATCTGAGAGTAAGTTGGCATCTCTGTCATATACCATACATGTAAATGTGAATATATATGAATATATATGCACATGTTTATTTTTCATATGTGAATCTGCAATCTCATGGATATGCTTGGATCAAACTTATGTTGTAAAAAATGACTACATTTATATAAGTACTCATACTTATATAATATTTATTCTTAGTTGGCTTCAGGCAGCAAGTTGGCATCTGGTATAAACATTGAAGTTTTCATTTACTGCTCATATGTGTGTGTGTCAAGCCTGAATATTAGAATGAATATATTATTTATTTCTGCATATGCTTTCTTTAATAATGATTAAATAAATATAAGAGCATATTAAATTATTATACTTATCATTCAAAAGTTAATTTTAGAAAGCATTAAAGGCCTTTTTCTCAACAACCAAAGGAAATATTGGGGATCCAGGAATACATAGTAAGCTGGAGAAAAGAAAACAGGTGAAACCATGAGGAGTGAGGAATAAAATATTAGTAAAATAAGTACCATTTTATGCTTTTAGAAAATATATCACAAAGTAGATACTTTTGTATATACCTATATGAAATTTGGATTAGATATCATTAGTTTGTTCTTAACACATTCATTTTAAATTTATTATATTGACTATGAAGACTGTTTATAAAGAAAATATTTTAAGTACAGATAGTGAAAACAGTTTTGCTTTCCAAAATGGTTATTTTATATACTTATATTTCAATTGAAATCTTGATCAATTAATACATTTTTATTTTTAGATGACATTACTACAGTAGGATTATGTCAGTCCAGTAAATCTTGTGTGAGAAAGTAAATAAATGCTAACCCTAATTATCAAAAAGTATTGTAGTAGCACTTTTTATGTATTTTTTGAACTATGAAATTCAAGTGCTATTCACTCTGTGCGTTTGCACCCTACAAAGGTGTGTGTGTGTACATGTACTTTTCTTCTATACCTACTCAGTATTCTGGTAACAATCAATATACCACACTATTAATATATTTTAGTTATGTATTCTCAACAGTTCTTTTAAGTCTACACAGGGTTGTAGGTCTAAAAATGAACTCTCTTTCATTGACCCACAAGAAAAATTATTCTTAGCTTGTTTCTTATGTATCTTAATATATACTCATGTGATTCACTTTTATGAAAAAAGAGCGTGGCATGATGAATTGTTGTAATATTAATATAGAGAGGAAAATTTAACGGCTTACTACTATTTAACAACAACAAAAAAACCCTTAGTAACTATAAGCTTTTTGTTTAGAAGATTGCTCAGACTTTTGGTGCTCAAACTTTAAATATGGTAGTATTTTTTATGGTACCCAAGGATAGTTATACATCATTGAGTATTATTGGTTAGTATTTTTATTTTATACATAATGTCAATGAGTTCATTGAAAATGCTGACTTATTTGAAAATAGTGATATTTTTGTCAGTATCGTTCTGATTAAATTATGTGTAGGAGGAACATTTAGCATTAGTAGTTGTGTCCTAGGAGTAACATTTAAGTAATATTTATTGAAGTTCTGTCATAAAATAAATTTTACAGAACAGTATTACTTCACTGAAATCTAATAATCAGTCTTACAGGGGAGGCATGTATGATATATGTAGCAGAGACAGGTTTTAAGTACCCTTGCTGGCTGGTCTTCCTACTATTAGTAGCATGAACAAACTGTCCCATTTATTCTGATCGCTGTCCATATTCTAGACTGTTTTTCCTCTATATTTTAGACCAATATGTTTTAATTATTATATTTAGTGAATTAGCATTAAATTCAATATTCTAATCTTTGTTATGTTCTGAGGTTGAACATTTATTTCTTATTAAATGTTGAAGTATACAAGTCATTACATTGTATCTTGTTGACTAAAAATATTGCTGAAGTGTAAAGGAGAAAATTCTAATTTATTGGCATTGAAAGAAAGCTTAACTTGTTTTCTTGCTCTTTTTTTATAGAGAACACCTGTTCCCAGCGCTGAAGCTTTCCGATGGTTCTTTTAAAGCAGTAGTGTATCTTATTTTCAAGGCATTTGGAAGTGAAGGGCCAACTAATGTCTTGTTTTAAGAAACTGCTTAGTCCACCACTGAAGAAAATATCCAGATATTATTTTCATTTTATGTATAGGGGTTTCTTCAAAAACAAAAAGATGAAAAGAAAAGAAAAAGACATATAAAAGTAACCTGGAATCTTGGGGAATTGGCCAGTCTATTTACTTTCCACACATTGATTCTTTGATGTAATTTAGCTATCCTAGTGAAGTTGTTGTCTATTTTGAAAGTGGCTGTAAAAATAAGTTTGGGTAAACCCCTGCTGTAAAATCATGTATCTTTGCAAAGTACATATCTATACTTCATTTTCAAATATATGTGTTTCAGTACTGTAAACTGTACAGATAGCAGCTTGTATTTTGTGTGTTTAGACACAAGGAGACAATCATGTCTGAGCATCTATGGAGATTAACAGTTTGTACACAACAGTATGGTTCTGCGAGTTAAATCTGGAGCAATAAATTTTAGCTTTAAATATTTTTCGCCAGTTGTTTCTAGAAGCAGCAACAGCAGTGGCATGTTTTGCCGTGCATCTTACCATAGAGACTTGATGCCAAGTTTTACAAGAAGAAAAGATTATGATGCATCCGGCAATTACCTGCAGTTGTATTGTTATAGGAGGGGAAGATGTGATGAAAGTTTCAATTAATCTTTTGAGCACTATATTAGAGTAGTGGTTATGCACTTGCATTGCTTACAAACGAGCTGTACAGAGGGTAGTCCTCCCAAATACTTAGTGTAGTTGACTTGTCTTGGGTTGCACTGTAAGGCGGAGTACTCTGAGTAGTTGGAACATGCAGAATCAGTTGTATAAAATTTTTTTAAACAGTGTTTTCTAGGATACAGAAAAAAAAGGTATCAAATCTTAGGGGAAGAAATCCATCACTGAGTTTTTACCAGCCCAGCAATGGGCAGTATGTACGTTTTGTTTATTTTTGCCTTATTTTTTGGTAGGAAAAATATACACTTAATAAAATGGATCCAAATGTTTTATTCTTGTGTATGATATTAAGTGGGTAGTTTTGCTTTAAATTTTGAACATGAAGGCTTCTGCACTGAGGCATGGCTAGGTATATTTTTAAGTAAAAAGAATTCAACACATTCATAAAAGTGAGGCTTTAACATGTTTTGTATCTTCCTTTCTCATAGCCTCCCAGTTGGACCAGCATCCTTTCCCTAGGCCTGCAGTGGAATGTTACATTGCTCCCGTCCCCACTCTTGTCACTCACTGATGCTGTCTTTCCTGAGAAGGCAGGGCCCCAGACTGTGGCATTCCCGTAAATGCAAACAGCCCCCAAACACAAAGGAGTAATACTGCATAGGACCTGGGCTACCTTTTCATGCAGGATTCGGTTTTCTTATGGCTGTCAGGGCTCTGAGGCGGTCCCAGGAGGACAAATATTATTCATGATGACATGATACCTAAGAAGTTTTTTGGGGGGTTTTTTTGGTCAGATGATAGAGACTTTTCAGCTTCAGCAATGAAACAGAGTTTCGCAAAAACACATAGAAAATCAAAGTTGCCATGTTATAGTAATTCCTTGTTCTTTATCCACTAGCCAGTTATTTTAGCCAACGACATCCATTAGCCTTTTGAAAAATGTTAAAATAGATCGTGTGAAGAAAAATAACGAGAAGAGAAAGGGTGATGGAAAGGACTGCAAAGTTTTAGACTAGCAGATCAATAATTTTAAGGGCTAGATGTAGTTTTGAATGGGAAATAGTAGGACAGAGGAGATTTTAAAAAACGCGGAAGGAGCATTTATAATAAAAATTGTGGAGGGAGGTGTTGGATAAGGTACTAACAAATGCCACAGTGGAAAACAAGTGTGCTTTAACTTGCCTCGAATATGAATGCAAGGTCTACAGTTATGGTCCAATTGCTTTTTTGAGGAAAATTCATTATCTATTACACCTATCTGTATTTAGAGAAGAAAATTAAGTAATCCCAAACTAAAACATGCTGTGTATTAGTTTTGAGGTAGTTTTCTATTTGCTGTATATTCCTTTGTGGGATTCTAGTTAGAATTTCTATTACAGTTGTTGGGACAATAGCTATACAAGTTCTTTCTGGCTCCCTTTTTATTTTACTTATTTTTAACCAGTTTGCTAATTAATTACAAGTAAGTGAAAACTTACTTTCACAGTTGAATGGTAATCTTACCTTGCTTTTTGGAAAATGATGATTGTTATTGCAGAAGTAACCAAACTTCTTTCTCTTTAGGCTACATTGGGCATACAATAACATGTAAAGTTTCATAGCAATGTACCAACAGTCTAAAATTCATGCTAGTGTTGCATGTCTTGATGTGTTTTGGTTTGTTTTCTTAAAGAACTAACGAATCTCTATATTGTAAAATGTGGTGTTTTACATGTCAACTCAATTTTTTAATGAAAGAAAGCTGTTGATTATTAAAATGGAAATGTGTAGCGTTTCTTTAATATGTTCTTACTCTTGACATGGTCTTTTACACTACCCATTTTTTAAATGTTTTTTGCTAAAATTCTATTTATATAATGTAGGGTGCATATAAAGTCTGCATTGATGATGTTGAAGAACGGTGTTACTCTTCCAGCCTCTAATTTCTCTCTTCTCTAAGTCTGTGTACTGAGAACTTGTAAAGCATGTCCTTAACCTCAAGGGAGTGATTTAAAGGTTTATATTTCCATGATTTTAAAATACCAATGAAATGTAACTTTTGAAATTCCTCACTGTATGTTTCATATTCAGCACCAAAAAAATTCAGAATATACAATTAGAATATGGATCGGGTGGACTATCAATACAATTTAAAAATTACCTATCAGATAAGCCAAATAAAAAATTTTTGTAAGAGAGGTCTGCATACACAGGAGTCTTGCTTTGTCTGGGTGTAGATGAGGAGATGCCATAGTCTGTCAGCATTTGGGGAGAGCATGGGAAATCCCTGGAATAGTACACCAATTTCCTTATCAGCTGTCATTCAGCACCCTAACATCACAAGACCATCATAATGCAAACCCTTTTCCATGCCTTCAAACTAACAAGGCTCACTGATGGATTCTACCTGTTTGTGTATAAGTGGAGGCATACATACAAAATAAAAATCTATCCATGCTTGGGAGAAAAAAAATTAAGTCTTCCTCCAGTATAAGGGTATATAAAAAGTCTTCTAGTTGCTTAATTCCAAATACCCAACTTTCTTCTTTTACACATTTTTATAGGGAGCAAGAAGTGGTGGGCTTTCTATGAATTAATATTAAGCAATCACAAAAAGAAAGGAATATTCCCCTCCTTTCATTCAGAACCCCTGGCATGTAAATTGTACAATTAATTCTAAGGCATATAAGGTCTTTAAGCTGATAGTATCTGTAATCAAGTAATGAAAAAAAGAAAGTGGTTAAATGAACACACCATTCAGGGTCAAATATGTTCAGTAAAAAGCAGTAGTGGGTCTTTGATCACAGTGATATCAAACAGTTGGTTCTCATGTAACAGCTAAATGTTTCAGATTTTGTTTTTATTAAATTTGGCAGTTTCACACTGAGATCTGTATTTCTAGTGAATAGAAGACAGCTACTATGTTAGGAGGGATTCCATTTTCACAGCTGCAAGGAAGTCAGAGATGTTTCAGGAACATGGGCCACAAAATGTACTCCTTTCACAGTGTTCTCCTATTCTGAACTGTGCAGTTACCTATTAAATTTTCTAATAGATCTTTGTGTAAGGTGTATGTATGCTTGTGCAATTATTAAAAAAAAGCAGTTTTGGAAAACAGTGTATTTATTAAAGAAAATTACTTATGGGGCATGTACAAAACTGTAAAAAAACCTTAAAAAAACACATTCAATTTGCCCAGTAAAGTTGTTTTTGTGACATTTATGTGTTGTTGAATAAAGGACTTTAGTATTCAAAATATCTCTATTTTTCCATGAATAAATTTTTTTTTGTGGGATTTTACGTATTGAGCATATGATCCTGAAAATCTAATTTTATTTATGATAAAAAACTTTATAATTCTACACTTGCCCTTCTATTAGTAGAATTAATACTGTGTTCTAAATCTTTCATAAAATATGCCAGTTTGTTTATTTAGTTTTTTCTCATATATTTTTCTATCTCATATGTTTAAAGAAGGGGAAGGAAAATATATGATTTTTTTTTCTAAAGGATACATTTTTGTTGAAAGCTTTAAAAGGTCACCTAGAGGAAGAAATAAATATATCCAAACTTTTTTCCTTCCTCGCCATCCTAAGTATGCCAGCAGAAAGCAATTTATGGATTTCTTGTGAATGAGAAGTCCTGGTGATGATACTTGGAAGTAGAAATGTGCAACACTGGAATTTTGTTTTCAGCCACTCACAGCAATTCTCTGAGATTAAATTTTTATTGTTACTTTTTTTATTATGGAATATTGTGGTCCACCCCTGCTGCGTATTCCATGGTGAATGTGCTTAACTCTTGTTTCACTGCTTCTTAAAACAAAAATCTAATTTTTTGTTTATGTCTCTATAACCACAAGACTCAATTTTATATTTTGGAAATCTTTAATATTGTTGCAAACATAAAACTTCAAACAATTGAAAGAGTTCATATCCAGAGAAAATACCACGTTAAAAGATTTTTATAAATTTTATGAATTTCATGATGTGTTCTATTGGTATAGTATCACAAATATGAAATATCTTGGCCATGGCAATACAGATGGATTACACAAGGTAATAAAGAAGAATTAGGTAACTTGGAATGTGAAAGTCCCAGGATACTCAGCAATTTTTCAGGTGAGTCACTATGCTTCTTTATTATATTTTGGTGTACACAACAGTATGGCAAAAATATAAAACTGGATTTTCATACATAATACTTTCTTACCTGAAATTTTCAAGGTTACAAATATTTGAAGGTTTATATGTAATGACAAGAGTACAATCCTTCAGAGTAGTTCTATAATTTATTCAGACATTGAGCCAGATAATTTCTTATTGGTTTGCAAAATCATATATTTTTTCAAGTGTGCTTATTGGTAAAAGTTGTTTTTGTTTCCATGTTTTTTTTTGTTTTTGTTTTTTTGTATTTTTCTGTAGCTGGAAACGGGGAGAGACAGTCAGACAGACTCCTGCATGCTCCCGACCGGGATCCACCCGGCACGCCCACCAGGGGGCGACGCTCTGCCCCTCCGGGGGCGTCGCTCTGTCGTGACCAGAGCCACTCTAGCGCCTGGGGCAGAGGCCAAGGAGCCATCCCCAGCGCCCGGCCATCTTTGCTCCAATGGAGCCTCGCTGCAGGAGGGGAAGAGAGAGACAGAGAGGAAAGAGAGGGGGAGGGGTGGAGAAGCAGATGGGCGCTTCTCCTGTGTGCCCTGGCCAGGAATCGAACCAGGGACTTCTGCACGCCAGGCCGACGCTCTACCACTGAGCCAACTGGCCAGGGCCTGTTTCCATGTTTTAGGCAGAAGCTTTCTCCATTTTATTTTTACTTTTTTTAAAGGAGAGAAAATGTGATTTGAGGTAAACACATGACAAATTTAAGATTTTAAGTGCACACACACAATAAGTAGCATAGTGTTATGGAAAATTTTTGCTTACCATGAATTTTATTTCTAATCCTTTATTCTACTGTCTTGGCTTTAGAACTCTTTTTGTGTCCTTTGCTACTCAGAGTTTTTTTTTTTCTTTTTACCAATTTTTAAATCAGTATTTTTATTTTCAATGTATTTATATAAAATGAAATGTCAACAAACTTATATTTTTAGTCTAAGTCTGTGCTTTGTTTACAACATGTTACTTATGACAGAAACCATTCTGGTTAACAGGTGGTGTAATTTTACAAATTGCAAGCAGTGTACAGATCTCTTCAAGAATTGTACTTTTAAAAACTACTTTTATTATGTATAAACTACACGCAAAGCATTTTTAATATAAGACTGAATTACATAACTTCTTTAATAATTACATGCTAGGAGACTGGTTGCTTTGTTTGAATTATGATCTGCTTATGAGTTTTCTGTAAAGTGATCTATTTAAAATATGGTTTCAGGAAATCTGCAAGTTGGAAGAGCTGTTATAAAAGAACATTTAAATAGTATTATTTAACCTTTGAACTATCATAAAACACATAGCTAAACATTTTTATTCATTTTATTATTCAAGAACATTTCTCACCTTTTCATAAATTGCCTTATTTCATTTATAACTTTATAAGTATTTATAATTTTATTTATAAATATTGAGTTAATATGTGTATGGGTAGAGTTAGATAAATCTGTGTATGTATAGATGTGTGTACTTTTTTTTAGTCAACAGAGTTGAAGTGATGCTCCACAACAGCGAAAGAACAATAAGTTATTAAAGGTCTTTTGTGGGAAAGATTCTGTAACCATTGAACTGTTGTAGTTGAATTTGATGACTCACTATCTTACGATACTTATTCTCTGGGCATCAGAGAATTTGGGAAAGCTACATTTGGACGTTTTTGGAGCTCTTAATTAGTTAATATTTTAGTTCACTGTGTCCTACTTTCAATCCTAAGTGACTGTATTGAAAATTAGGTATACAATTTGCTCTCCAAATGCCTTAGTTATCTTCATGTAATTTGAACATTTTAGGTGTATTTGTATAACTCTGAGTGGACTATTTATTTATATCTATGTATATTTAAACTTCAAGTGCACATCCAACCACTAATATGACAATCCATAACTTCTATATTTTGACCATTATGAAAAAGGCCTTTATTTCCACCAACCCCCAATTTCATGCTGTCTACATAGTAGCAGTGAGAGAAACATTGTGAATATTTTATTTTGTGTTGGAAAACCAGAAATTGATTTTTATTTAACTAGTATTATGTATCTTCAATGTATCAGCTACTCAGGATATCAAGATGAATAAAATGTGGTTCCTGACACCTTTACCACCAAGACAGAACTAAATTAAATAGCTAATACACACACACACACACACACACAAATAAAAATAAAAATAAAAACAGTAGAGTGGCAAGAGATGTAATTCTTTTCTTTCTGTGTGCTCCAGCCCCTTAGACTTTCTTCCAATCCCTTACATTTGCAAAATGAGTTTTCCATCTCTCCTCAAGAAATTTTATGTTGTTTTTAATACCTAGAATTTTCTTCCTTTATTTCTTTGCTTAGGTAATGGCTCCTCATTCTTCAGAACTTAGCTAAACATTCACTTTTTAAAAGAATATTCTTCCTAATTTTTGTGACTATGTTAAATTCACCTGTTATAGGTTCTCAAAGTAACTTGTATCTCTTCATAGCAATTAGGAATTAATTCACTCAATATATATTATACATTTTTACATGTTCTACATTTATTAAGGCAACTAGAATATATTTATATGTGAGTAAGTAAAAATGTCTCTGCTCCCCATAGAGTTTCTGTTCTAGTGGAAAGAGGTCATAAACAAATGAAGTAAATAAAAATGTGAATATACACTATGGATGTAATTAAGGAGAAGAAAGGAAATTAGGAATACCAGTGGGGTGAGAGGATAATAAAAGGAGGTGCAATTTTAAATGGGTAATTAGGAAAGGCCTGACAAGGTAATATTTGAAGTGATACCTGAAGGAGGCAAGGATGTAAGTAAGCCGTGTGGATATCTTGGAAACAGCCTACCCACCAAAGGAAGAACAAGTACAAAGACCTGGTGAGAAGAATAAGTCTGAAATTTTTAAGTACCAACATGAAAGTCATCATGTCTACAATGTAATGGGTAAGAGAGAGAATAGTAGGGAATATGGTTAAAGAAGTAAGAAAGACAACATTGTGTAGTGTCATGTTGAGGACTGACTTTTACTCAGAGTGAGAAAGGAAGGATCTGTAGGGTTCAGTTAGAGGGAGACATGACCCAATTTGTATTACAGAAAGACTGCTTTGGCTCCTATGTTGAGAACAGACTACAGAAGGTCAAGAATGAAGGAAGGGAGACCCATTTGTGGAGGTCATTGCCATGATCCAAGTGAAAGAAGATGGTGGAACCAGAGTGACAGCAATGGAGGTTGTAAGAGGAGGTTGAATTCAGCATACAGGTTGAAACAAAAGAAATAAGATTTGTAGACAGAAAACCCCAGAGATTTTTAGGTGAACAACTGGAAAAGTGAGTTGCCACTTAATGAGATGGAGAAGACTGAATTTTGATTTTGATTGTATTAAGTTTAAGCTGCTTCTCAGACCTTAAGGGTGTCAAGCAACAGATGGATTTATGGGCTTGGATTTCAAGGTAGATTTATAAACTAGGAATATATACAATATTTAAAAATAATGAGTTTGGATGAGATGACCAAAAGAGTGAATGTGAATAGTTGAGAGAGAAAGGGCAAGAACTGAGATCTGGGAGTTATCTACAACAGTTGTACTTCGCCTTCCTTCTAATCATTGTTTGATTAGTGTCCATCTCCCACACTGACCACAATAGAGAAGAAATGAAACCCAGGAAAAATTCTTCCATTTCCTTTTTTTCTCAGTGACATATTCTTTTTGCCTTTAGTTACTCCAATTCTCACCCTTTATTCACAGGTGACTGACTATTGATCCTTCTCAATTTATCCTATATCCACTGTATGCAAAAGCTTGTACATATTATGTTTATCCAAATATATTCTATTGCAATAATTACATATAACAATCTTTTCTGCTAATATAAATGTAAACACATCACGTTTAAAGTTTAATATTGACCAGAATTATTGCACTAAAAATTAAGCATAATTCTACTGTATTTAGTATAGTATAATTTATCTTTCTGTTCATATATATTTTGTTGGCAATTCTATTAAAGAAGATGAAACCATTATGTCTTATTTAACATCTCAGGGGACTAAAATATTTGAGCAAAAGTGAATAGATGTTCAAACTACAAATTGGGATTAAGTTTTGTTGACTTGCTCTGGCCAAGTAGCTTAGTTGGTTAGAGCATCATCCTGATATCTCAAGATTATAGGTTTGATCCCCTCTCAAGAATCAACAAAGGAGTGCATAAATAAGAGGAACAATAAATCAATGCTTCTTTTTCTCTCTCTCAAATCAATAATTTTTTTAAAAGAGATAACTTAGTTGACTACTTGACTAAGTTACAAGAAAAGAATTATAAAATTTCAGATTCCCCACAGTTTCCATCAGAAAGAAAATTTTGCTCATAACTCTAAAGATATTAGAGTGCAAATGTCTTAATGCTTAGTAATTTTGTTTCTTTACTCTTGATTCTTTACAGTTAGTCATGCACATTTTTATTAATAGCCTAAATAGTTACAGGGAGCACAGTTAGGACAGAAGTTTTTATATTTTGTAAGAGAAAGAATTCTGTACCAGAATTTTCTTAGACCCAAGTTTCAGTTTCAAACCTTCCATTTGACAGAAATCTCTACCTGGTTAAATTCACCATTGAATCCTTGTCACCAGAGTTCTGAGGACTAAACAAAGAGTAGCTCCAAATCTGAAAGAACTGAGTATTAATTATTCCAGCCTATTAAAATTTAAGGACCCTCGATATATCCAGAACAAGAAAACAAACAATCAATGACTACAACAAAACTGAACCGCTTGATTTCAGAGTTCGATAGAAAATGGTAAGAATCTTAGGAAATGTCAAGTATAAAAGAAATTTTGTTTAAAAGAATTTAACAATCTACACTTTTTTCAGGAGCTTGAGCAACATTGTCCCATGGATGGCTGTTGCCCTTCTGAGGTTTATCAACAGATTACATCACTAAGAAAAACACGAGTCTCCACAGCACTGCATCCCCGTAGCATCACATAAAAGTTAGTTTACAGGCTGCGTTATTAAATATATTCCCATACCATGACAAAATTGTGAACCTGAAAAGATGTAGTGCTTCCCAATTTATAAAGTCTGTCAGAGACTGAGTTCTAGATGGCTAATTTAAAAGAAGCTGGCACACAATTTAAAGATGTAATTTGAGTCATGGCTGATGATATACTTTTACTTGTTTAGCCTTTTATGCAGCTTGTTTGCATTACTTGAACAGATTTGCTGTTCCTATTCTAACTGCATTGTGTATGGCGTGAGGAATGCTGATTAATTCCTGTCAGTAATTATCACACATGCTGCCAATGTTGTACATTTGGATCCTCCATTACATAATCTGTGTGTGCATTCCTTAGTGGAAGTCACATGTAATAGGTAAATAAACCTGTTCTTGGTTTAGTTTGAAAATGACTATTAATCCTTTTCTGTCTTTAATAGATGGAAACTGTATTAGATAGAAGAATCTGGTATAGATGTTATATGCTTTAAGTAATTTTAATTAGAATTCTTTAATTGTCCCTTCAGCTGCCACCAATAGTAAACTCTAAAATATAAAGTGTAATTGGAAGATACATTTACTTTTTATTCCTGACATGAAGCTAATATGTCTTCTTTTGTGAACTTTAAGACAGTGAAGCTATTCAATGCCATTGAAATGTCCCTGAATAATTCTTTTTGATCAGGTTAATATTTATACGTAACTTTCTTATCTGTTTACTTTTAGAAAGAGAAATAAAAAATTACTTCTAGGTGAACTTAAATTAGTAGACTACTTACTGTTTTATTCAGAGACTAGTGAGTAAGTAGGGCTTTTTTTTTTTTGTATTTTTCTGAAGTGAGAAGCGGTGAGGCAGAGAGATAGACTCCTGCATGCACCTGATGGGGATCCACTGGGCAAACCCCGTAGGGGACGATGCTCTGTCTGTCTGGGACATTGCTCAGGTTGCAACTGGAGCCATTCAATCACCTGAGGCAAAGGCCATGGAGCCATCCTCAGTGCCCACACTAATTTTGCTCCAATGGAGCATTGGCTGTGGGAGGGGAAGAGAGAGAGAGAGAGAGAGAGAGAGAGAGAGAGAGAGAGAGAAAGGAGAGAGGGAAGAGTAGAGAAGCAGATGGGTGCTTCTCCTTTGTTCCCTGGCTGGGAATCGAACCCAGGACTTCCACATGCTAGACCAATGCTCTACCATTGAGCCAACTGGTCAGGGCCAGTAAATAGGTTTTTAAGTGATGGTTTATAATTTGAAAAAGGAAATACACTAGAAGTCCCAAAACATTTAAAAGAAAGTGTATCACTTCTTATTTTATGGCCATAGTCAAATTATAATATATAGTAGAGTTGTACAGGGAAAGAATGAAAAAATAACATATAAAAATTAAAAACTAATGTATCTATATTCTTATTCTAATGCATTTATAACCTTATTCCTAACTTTCTCAATCTTTTCTTGAGTTGCTAAATTGGAAGCACCAAATCAGATTATTAGATTTAATGTAATTAGCTTCTTGTTTTCTAAAAGAGTAAATGAAGTCCTGGTTTCTATGAGAATGACACTGTTCAGAACCTTTTATCTCATAGTCATTTACCACCTTAAAAAGGTAGAAAATGCAACTACTCACAATAGCTTAAACAATAAAAAAGAAATTTATCTCAAATACTTGAAAAGTGCTGAGGAAAAACTAAAGCAAGGATCACATTATTTTAAGTTTCTCTCTCTGAAGTACACTCAGTTGGCTTTACTGTGTGGCCTTATCTATTTATATTATGGTTTCTAGCACCTCCAAACATTTATTTTCCTTGTCTACAGCCATACCACCCTGAATGCGCCCCATCTTGTCTGATCTCGGAAGCTAAGCACAGGGTCGGGCCTGGTTAGTATTTGGATGGGAGACATTTATTTTCCATTGCTAGGAATTATACATATAGGGGAAATTTTTCTTTCCTGATGAGTAGAACAAAAATTCCAAATTTAATTCTTAGTGTATTCAATTAGTCTAAATTAGATTATATGTCTAACATTTAGCCAGTCACCATAAAGAGAGAAGTTTTGGTTGATCATAAGATCTGGGTGGACAAAGCCTCTCCTAACTACATTTACAGAGAATGATTATCAGAAACAGAAAGAGATACTGTTATTTAGCAGAAAGAAAAATGAATGAGAGGAAGACAAAAAACCAAGGATGGACTGAAAAAGGGAGAAGAGAAGAAAGAAAGTAAAAGAAAAAAAGAGAAATGGAAGGAATAGAAAAGGGAAAAGATGATAAATATTAAAAGGATCAACAGTCATTTTTAATTTAAATCAAGAACTGGTTTATTTACCTTTTATATTCGACCCTCAGTAACAACATCAGAAAAACAGACATAGATTATGTAATGGAGGACCCAAGTGTACACAATAAAATATTATATTTTATTGAAGGGTTAATGCGCGAGGAAGCAGCAGGAGAGAGGAAGCAAAGAAACTGAGTTCTTCACTGGAATTCTAATAGGATAATTAATTTTTGTATAATTATATGATAACTGTTTAACTTGAAAGATCCATTTTTATTAATTAATCATATGTATGCGTAAACACACACACAATGTGCAGATGCACACAATACCATAAGATCTCTGTTTGTATCTACACAAACACAACACTACTTCTGGGATAAAGAAAACCATTTACAGTGAGTATAACAGTCCTTCCAGCAACATTCTGTCTCTTATTGTTAACCCATTGCTTAAAAGAAATGTGTACAAATGTTGACGGTGTACAAGATTAGCTATAAGTTTACATAGGAGAAGATCTGTTTCAGAGAATTTAGAAAGAATCATAAAATCTCAAAACACAAACCAGTTTTTAGCCACTAACTTTAATATGCATGTCACAAAGATTTCTTAATTATAATTGCTGCCTCATCATTGAACCTACATTTCATTGGATCCGGCCCAATGAGTATGATTAAAGCCAAAGTTTTACTAGTTTCAGCACACTTAATGTTTTTCATCTTGGACTCAATTACATCATGCTCATGAGAAAATTCTTACTTGTTATTCTTGGGGACAAAAAAAGTCACATTTTCCATTTTATGCTATAATTTTATCAAATAATAAAACTATATGAAGTAAAATAAATAATTATAACACCTATGATTAAAACAAAGATGGCACAATTAAAGATGTTGGAACATGGGTGGTAGTCTTGGCTTAATATGTTAGTTCTTTGTTGAAAATGGAAGTCTAAATCCTGCACACAGGACTTCTGGTTTCCACTTTGTAACACAAAGACCTGGAACATCTATCACTTTCCACTTCACTGTTAGGAGAGGAGGTTCAGGGTCACAGGAACAGTAGAGTCAAAACCACAGTAAGGGGAAGTGGAGCAGAGCAGGCAATGCAGTAACTGTTTACGACGTGAGGAAATGCACACTCTCATCATGGCTGGCTCTTGAATCTCTTAGCTAGAGAAGGAAGTGGAAAGTAAGTGGGGCCTGTGATATTATTAGAGAAACAAGGCCATGGAGTATTTGACTTCATATTTTACTTTTATTTTTCTGCCAATGTGAGTGATATTCTCTTCTCCTCTCAGTTCATGGTGTTCAGGTGGACTGATTTCACACCCTTACCTTTCAGCACATGAGTCCATCTTGATAAATAAATGTTTGGACTGGTTATTTAGGGCTAGGTAGAAGACCTATGACAAACTAAATTAGACTTTTTTTTTCTCTCTTTCTCTTTTGGAAACCATTGAAAGAAGAGAAACTTTTTGTTTTGCTAAGGTTGCCCAAATGGAATACAGTGT
The DNA here is from genome assembly GCF_036850765.1 of Saccopteryx bilineata. Classification (NCBI taxonomy): domain Eukaryota; kingdom Metazoa; phylum Chordata; class Mammalia; order Chiroptera; family Emballonuridae; genus Saccopteryx; species Saccopteryx bilineata. The sequence continues at coordinate 176,377,553 of NC_089494.1, forward strand.
GACTGGAACTACTGATGACTTTGTTGCCTATTTTTGAGAGTGGAAATGTGCTTGAAAATGAACCTAAACACAATCAAACATTGATGTGAGACAGAGGGAAAGACATCTAACAAGAAATCCTAAATAGCCAGATTCAGTATGCCTATTCCTGGGCTTTTCAGTTATACAGGTCAATCAATTGATATTATTTAACATGGAAATATGGAACATTCAACATGGAAAACATTCCTCAAGTAATTAAATGTTTATAAAGATTCAGCTTTGGTTTTTGTACATCTATAAATATTTCTTCTTCTTGCTCTCTAATTTGGAATTGAAAAATAGAATTGTAAAATTTTAGGTAATTTGACTTTTAATATTTATGTAGACATGTAGAGAGGTTAAAACCTGTATGTATAAAAATAAAACACCTAAAATAAGTAATGCTAACAAAAATAAATCATAAATTCTACATTAGAGTTCTCTTTATATTTGAATAGTAAGAGATTTTCTTATTAAGATAGAACTTTATTACAGATATCAGTATGAAAAGCTATATTCAGGGACACTGCTAAAAATCTAAGAAGTGTCATTTAAAAATGCTTGCTGGATGTTTAATTATGCTTTTATTTATGACAATGAATACTTTCAATCTAATTGAAACATCTTATTTAAAATAAGTAGACTTAATAGTGAGTCCATATGTATACTTATAAATTTTTAAATTATTTATGATAAGTCATTAATAGATAACAAACACAGATATTTTTAAAAAATGTGTCACTTATTCTAAAAACAAAACTTTTATGTTTACATTAGTAACATTACTGATAAATTTACATATTTAAAACCTACTGTTCAGTTAACAGAAGGATTTCTCAATTCATTTGATATTAAAACATTCAAATATAACTATTGATACTTTTATTGTTTTGTAATATTTAGCATAAATTCATCTTTAGTCACCTGTTTGCAAGTCTCTTGTTTAGAATGTGGAAGTCAACTAAGATGATTCACTGCTCTATTCATTCCTGAAAAGGTAACTCCTTAGAGTTTATGACACAAATAGCTCTCAAACTTAGGTAATGACATGAAATGTCATATTCCTCAAAAGTTTCTGATGAAAAAAGTAGACTCTTTCTAAACAAACTTTCATTTTGATAACCCTCATGCATATTAGATGTTGTCAATATTTGCATGATATTAATTTTAGTTCATTCTGCTTTGTTAAAGAAATGATTAATATTCTTATACATTATTTTATATTTTGTAAGCAAGAGAATATTTTAAGAAATGAAAAGTACTGCAGAAAAAAAACAATCAAACTAAACAAACTTCAACAACTTTGGAAGAAGCAAACTCGGTTGCGGTTTCATTGCTACCCCCACCTCAGCCCTGGAAGCACTCCTTTACCTAGTGACAAATTGGTCTTTCATAACTATTACCTCGTGGTGTTTAGCCAGACATCAACCCATGAGTTGATTTACTTGAAAGTGAAATACATTTGTTGTAAATGTATTCATCTTTCATATATATTTTCAAGTGACCTTTCTTAACTTAAATAGCCCTTTGTCCCATCTCTTATTTCACCAAAACACTGCTAACGGTGAATAAGAGCCTCCTAACTGGGCCTTGAGGATTCTGGCACTGCTCCAAAGCAAAATGAAAAAGAGACTTTACTGACCTCCTAATATTTGCCATTGGCTTAGTCAAGCTTTTGAATATAACTATCTCACCCACCAACACAAAGGATGTATGCATTATTACCTCAAATTAAAAAAAAATTATTTTAAATATTTGATGCCCAGCCCTCTTTTCTTACCCTGATGCCCAAATTGTTATACTCACAGCAACCTTCATTTATACTACATATTTATTAGAAATCTTCATTAGTTTTCTCACTATAACACCTCACTGAGGAGTGAAAACATGATTTCTCATCCCAGCCTTTAAGGTACATGATCAGATCTAGACATTAGTTTTCAGCTTCAACTCCTATTTTTGCTGTTTTAAAACTCAAGGCTGTGTTTACTTTTTGCGTTAGTATAGGTCCACCTAAAAGCAGACAATGAGACAGGGTTAGAGGTTCCAGAAATTTATATAGAAAGAAGTAGAAGAAGGTGGAAGAACCTTGGAAGCACAATGGATGTGTGACATTTTGTAAAGTGAGTGCAGGATTGCGGGTCCTGTAGGATGAATGGTAAATTGGAGCACAGTTCCAGGAAGGATCTGCTTAGGCTGATACAGGCAAGCAGCTAATTGGCCCATTTTCTGAGGGTCTTTGTCAGGATGCACAATCTGGAGAAAGTTAAATCTCAAGAAAGTGTTCCTTCCTCCAAGTCAATAAATTATTTTTTATCCAGTCTTACATTCTGGCCCTCTTGTTAAGCACTTTCTAAATGCAATTCCAAGGCTATTTTCCTTGCTCTTGCTGGTACATACTAGATAAGTCCTATACGGACATTCTGATATAGCCTTTTCCTCCCTTATCAACACCCAGCTGGGTAATTCTGGCATTTAACTATTTAGTCATGGTCATGGGAGCCAGGAAAGGTGGTGGGGATGGGTCATTAGGGGAACACCTGTTCCCTTGAAGAATAGTGGTCTCTGTAGCATATTCTAATATGGGATAAACTTATAACCTACCTCTGTAGGCTCTGAAGGGTCAGTGGAAAATCAACATACTCAAAAGCATCCATGTGTCTCTATCACATATTTTCAAATCCTGGGTGTTCCCAGCTAGGGCCCTGAAATCAGTGTTTAACAGAGTTTTCTTTTCTGAGTATTCTATTCTATTGTCTTTGGAACTCTGTGACTCTATTTGATATTTGATCTGCTACTTAGCTGTTCTGCTTTTCCTTTTTAGGAGACAAGGACACTTATTATAGGTTATAGGAGTCTTTTTGGCTGTCATACTTATTAACCACTTGTTAATGGCTCTTAATGTTTCACCCTCTCTTAGGTGTCAATATCTATACAATTTAGTAGTAAGTAGCCAACTCTACCTAATTTCAAAAACTTGAACTACTGTATCTAAAAGGCAAATTATCATCTCCCTAAAGTCTTTAGCAACTGGGCTTGTGCCAGGACCTTTCTGTGACTCACCTTCCACTCAGAATGGGTGGCTAGTGAGCCTGAACTAAATGCTTATCTTACCACTTGTTTGCTCAAGCCACTGTCAGTACCACTTGTATTAGTTGGGATCCCCAGAAAAGCAAATGCCAAAAATGAATTAGACATGTGAGAGATTTATTGGGTAAAGAAGAAGCAGAAGGTGAGAGAAATATTTAGGCCATGATATTGATTTGATAGCTGTGGTAGGAGAGAGGCAAGAAAGGGGAATTAGGTAGTAAGAGTCTCAGACTGCAGCAGAGTTTCAATAGAGACTTGGTTAGTCCAATGGGAGCCCTACCCAAATCCACATTGGAAAAGTCCCACATGTTGCCTTGCCATGATTACTCAAAGAATGAAAGCAACCACTAGAAAGTGTAACACTAGAGTGAATGAGAGATAGATCTAGAGGGATGATAGTTAGTGTCATCAGTCAGTCGTAGTTCCCAATAGCAAGAGATGGAAGCAGTGCATTTTCACGGACACCATAGTTGCCATTTCCTCAACAAATGGATGACACTGTCATTGAAAATGAGCATAGGGGGTCAGATTGTCTGAGTTCAAATACTGCTGGGCCACCTACTATGTTACTTTGGACTAGTTAATGTATATGATCTCCCACTTTTTCACATTTTAATTTATAATAATGATTTTATTCACAGAGCCTTTGGAAAGATTAAAAGGGATTATTCACATAAAACCTGTCTTTACTATTATAATTATGTCCACAGTTCAGTCATTCAAAAAATGCAACTTTTTTCTTTTTCTATAACTGAACTTGGTTTCAAGTTGATTTGTAATCCTAGCTGGACTTAAGAAACTAAATCCTAGGTAATTTTATGTGGTCCTTAGATTGCACAATGGTTCCAAGCACTATTTAGAATCAGACTATCAGGATTCAGATACCAACTCTACCATTTCTAATTGAATGACTTCAGATAAATTACTTAACTGCTCTGTAATCAAGTTCTGTTATCTATAAAATGGTGACACTATCATTGTAAATCGCTCTTAGTCTGGTTATGACTCAAAATTTGGTAAGAATAATGTCTGGTCCTATTAAGTGCTTGATGAAGGCTGGTTCTTATTGTTCTTAGCCTTGGGTTTGAATAGGTCCTATCCTTGGGTTTCAATAGAAAGGTATCTGAGTCCCAAGGGTTTAATTATACCTTCCCTAGTAAAGGTAGGGCAGAGTACAGAGCCCTTTTAGGAACCTAATAGTATCTAAGCCCTAGCTTCCTCCAGGGTTAGCTCCCATTTTCCTCAGTCTTCGAAATCTTTATTTAGTCTAAGTGGAGAGGTCTGGTTCTTTATTCTTTGTTTATGGCGTAAACTTTATGCTTTGAATGGTTCAGGGCTTAGTTTCTTTCACTGCAGAAGCCTTGTTTTCTGAGATTTAAAAGCTTTAGTTTTTTTGTGTGTGTTCAGTGATATCTTATTTCTCTGCTAATGAGAGAGGAGGAATAAGAAAGGGGGGAAAGAGTGAAAGGAAATATATTACCAGAAGCAAATCTTAGTTAATATCTCAAAATATTTTCCTCTCTAATGTTTCTGTTTAGGCTCCTCTCACTTCCTGAAATTCCTTTTTGCTACCAATTAGAATTCCGTATATTCAAGTTGAAATCTGAATACTTCCTCTTTTTGGAAGCACACTGTAATTATTCTAGTTCAAGGTACTTTCTTCTTCTAATTTTATTTATTTATTTATTTATCTATTTATTTATTTTAGGTGAAAAGAGGGGAAATAATAAGGTATGTGTCCTGACCGGGTTCTACCAGGCAACCCCGTCTAAAGCTGATGGTCAAATACAGAGTTATTTTTAGAGATCGAGACTGATGCACTCTGACCAACTGAGCTATCCTCAGTGCCCAGAGCCATGCAGCAACCAAATGAAGAAGGAGAGAGGAGAGAGAGAGAGAGAGAGAGAGAGAGAGAGAGAGAGAGAGAGAGAGAAAGAGGTAAAGAAGCAGATGGTTGCTTCTCCTGTGTGCCTTGAGTGGAATGGAATTGAAACTGAAATGTCCATACATTGGGTGGATGTTCTATCCACTGAGCCACCAACCAAGGTCTCTTCTGACTTTTTTTTTAACAGAGTCAGAGAGAGGGATATATAGGGCAGAAAGGAATGAAGAGAGATGAGAAGCATCAATCATCAGTTTTTTGTTGCGACACCTTAGTTGTTCATTGACTGCTTTCTCATATGTGCCTTGACCGTGGGCCTTCAGCAGACCGAGTAACCCCTTGCTCAAGCCAGCGACCTTGGGTCCAAGCTGGTGAGATTTACTCAAATCAGATGAGCCTGTGCTCAAGCTTGTGACCTCGGGGGTCTCGAACCTGGGTCCTCTGCATCCCAGTCTGATGCTCTATCCACTGAGCAACCGCCTGGTCAGGTCTTTTCTGACTTTATTAATGTAGTCATTACCACATTCATTTTAAATGACCTGGTACATCATGCTCTTTAGTCCATTCATGCTGCATAATTTTGTTAACCAGTATTACCCCCAATAAAGTCAATAAAATAAAAATAAATAAACACATACATAAATAAATGACCTGGTATATACACCTTTGTTCCCACTGACTAGACTACTGACTGAGCTAGAAATAAATCTCATTCATTTTTTATTCCTATATTCTCCCAGTACATAACATGGGACTTGACACAGAAATACGTAAAAACTATCTGAACATATTAATTAAATAAATTACAGGAAGTCAGTTATAGTAAAGGATTATAGTTCTGTCTGAATCTCTATTTATGGTTTCTTGGTTTACTAAATAGACTTTATCTGTTGCTATGGATCATTGGTATTGATATAACTAGATACAACATATTAATCTTTATTTCAGTTAAAGAAATATTAAGCACATTATGTACCAACTATTTTACCAGACTTGGGAGATACAAAATTAAATTTAGGTTTACCATCAAAGATAGAGATTCTTAAAACAAGCAATTTAAATGATACAGATACCCAGCAGAGAGCCCGACACATGGCAGCCATGAGAATGTTGTTAGAGAAGGAATGAATAAACATCTCTGATGGAGTTATGCATGCGTTACTGGGGAGAACATGGCGAATGCCTTTTGTTTATCCCAAGGAAGTCTTGAAGGAGTCTGTGACCAAGCTGAGTCTCAGATGATGAAGAGCAGCCAGACAAGGAAAGAAACAGTAGAACAACAGGTTTGACAGTATAAGCAAGAACATGATAGGAGAAAACAAAATTATGAACTTTATGTAAAAAAGATAATCAAGTTTGTTTATATTTTAGCCCAAAACACAATTTCTGTGCAGTAGGTTATGGTGTAAAGTACAGATTTTGAAGCCAGAGAGCTTAGGTATAAATCTTGGTTCTATCAGTTTTTAACTTGCTCATGATTTTAGTGAATTTTTCATCCTCTCTGTGTCTAGCTACTCCCCCTGTAAGGTTGGAAACTGTGTCTCCTAATGTTGTTTGAACTTCAAATGATTCAATACATACAGTGATCAAAAGTGGCTAAGAGAGTAAGGACTAAATAAATTTTAGCTTGTGCAGATTAAATATCATTTTCTTTTCTCTGTACCTTTTTATAAGAAATAGTTCCCCTTGACATTGAGATTTTTGTTTGTAATCCAGAGATTCTCAATGGTGAGACAGTAGGAAGGTGGGCCCATTCTTTCAGGAAACTCATTAGAATCACTTAGATCATGCTGTAAAATCACATGTTCATTTGGATTCCCTTGGGCTTTCCAACTTCAGAAGAACTGTAACTGCTTTTAGTGAATCACCGTTAGTGGGGGAGTGTAGTGTGACATTTTATTCAGGGATGTTGAGACAGAAGAATGGCTTTGAACTTAACATCATGGACATTCTAGATACAGAATAGATACAGTTCAGTCTTAGATTAAAGTAGCTGAACTATCTGACCTCAGATGTCCTCATGTTTCACCTGTGGGTGCTGTGGTAATGACTAGGAAAATACCAAGGAGGCACACATGTTCTGCACACACTATAGACGCAACAACTTCTAGTAAATACTACATAATTAAACTATTCCTTTGTTGTTGTTGTTTTTCTCTGGGAAAAAAAAAACATGATGTTTTGAACATTGGTCTAAAATGAACCAAGAGAAAATAGAAATGAACAGCAAAAACCCCCCAACATTTTGACTCAAAAATCATAATTTTTAAGTTATGGAAAAGAAATTCCACAATGATAAACATTACTTAAGTAAGAATGCTTGCCTGTAATTTTCACTTGTTGGAGGAAATGGTTGGGAAGTGTGATAAAGGAATGTGGAGTGTGATACAATACTTTTTCATATTTCATATTCATTAATTTAACATTAAAACTTTATTTTACAGCTAAATATATCAGTTATATTTACAAAGATTTTCATTTAGCTAAAAGTGGTTATTAAGATTTTCTTTACAAGTGTTTGATTTCCTGCCTTATACCATGTTTTTCATCAAAACAAAGTCTCACCTAGTTAGTAGGAAATTTCAATGTTATCCACCCACTATGTACAGTGTGTCCGTAAAGTCATGGTGCACTTTTGACTGGTCACAGGAAAGCAACAAAAGAGATAGGGATGTGAAATCTGCACCAAATAAAAGGAAAACTCTCCCAGTTTCATACCTATTCAGTGCAGTTGGATGTGGGCTCATGCACAGATTTTTTAGGGCTCCTTAGGTAGCTATCCCGTATAGCCTCTACAGACTTGTCACTGACTGATGGCCTACCAGAACAGGGTTTCTCCACCAAACTGCTGGTTTCCTTCACCTGCTTATCCCACCAAGTAATATTACTCCTATGTGGTGACGCTTCGTTATAAAGGCCGATATTCACATTGCACTTTGGTTACGGATTCAAATTTAGCAAGCCACAGAACACACTGAACTTTCCTCTGTACCGTCCACATCTTGACTGACATGGCCATGGGCTGCTCTGCTGTATACACGGTGTTACATCATCATCTGCGCTTGCGCACATGCTGCCACATCATCCTACAGAAACTGGGAGGGTTTTCCTTTTATTTGGTGATTTCACATTTCTATCGTCTTTTGTTGCTTTCCTGTGACTGGTCAAAAGTGCACCATGACTTTATGGGCATACTGAATTAAACACAGGGAATTGCTTTATTGTAACATGGAATAACTCTTAAAACAAAGATTTAGATGATTAAAATATGTTAATCTATACTCTATTTTATTTGTTAAAACTATATAGCTCAAGTAAAATAAGATTAAAAAAACTGGGACATTTTATGACATTGTAGTTTAAGACTAACATAGAGTTAATTTATAAAATAATATTGTGAATTAATCTATCACTATAAGATAATGCCAAATGATGATCAACAATCTATTTGTGGCATTCTGATGAGTTACAAATTGCTATGTTCAAAATACTTTGTAGAGAATTTTTCTATTCCATAAATAATTATATGTAATAATGTCTTAAATTGTATAATATTATACAATATTTAAATTGTAACAGTTTTATAGTTTCCTTTGAACTTCATGCAAAACAATTAAAACATAGGCTCCATTAGAAGTAATAATAGTTTAGTATTTCTTTTTTTTTTTAAATAATTTTATTTTTTTAATGGGGTGACATCAATAAATCAGGATACATATATTCAAAGATAACAAATCCAGGTTATCTTGTCGTTCAATTATGTTGCATACCCACCACCCAAAGTCAGATTGTCCTCTGTCACCTTCTATCTTGTTTTCTTTGTGCCCCTCGCCACCCCCTTTCCCTTTCCCTTCCCCCCTCCCCCCTGTAACCTCCACACTCTTATCAATGTCTCTTAGTTTCACTTTTATGTCCCACCTACGTATGAAATAATGCAGTTCCTGGTTTTTTCTGATTTACTTATTTCACTTCGTATCATGTTATCAAGATCCCACCATTTTGCTGTAAATGTTCCGATGTCATCATTTCTTATGGCTGAGTAGTATTCCATAGTGTATATGTGCCACATCTTCTTTATCCAGTCATCTATTGATGGGCTTTTTGGTTGTTTCCATGTCCTGGCCACTGTGAACAATGCTGCAATAAACATGGGGCTGCATGTGTCTTTACGTATCAATGTTTCTGAGTTTTGGGGATATATACCCAGTAGAGGGATTGCTGGGTCATAAGGTAGTTCTATTTTCAGTTTTTTGAGGAACCACCATACTTTCTTCCATAATGGTTGTACTACTTTACATTCCCACCAACAGTGTATGAGGATTCCTTTTTCTCCACAGCCTCTCCAACATTTGCTATTACCTGTCTTGCTAATAATAGCTAATCGAACAGGTGTGAGGTGGTATCTCATTGCCGTTTTGATTTGTATTTCTCTAATAGCTAAAGAAGATGAGCATCTTTTCATTAATCTGTTGGCCATTTGTATTTCTTCCTGGGAGAAGTGTCTGTTCATATTCTCTTCCCATTTTGTTATTGGATTGTTTGTTTGTTTGTTGTTGAGTTTTATGAGTTCTTTGTATATTTTGGATATTAGGCCCTTATCTGAGCTGTTGTTTGAAAATATCATTTCCCATTTAGTTGGCTTTCTGTTTATTTTGTTATCAGTTTCTCTTGCTGAGCAAAAACTTCTTAGTCTGATGTAGTCCCATTCATTAATTTTTGCCTTCACTTCTCTTGCCTGTGGAGTCAAATTCATAAAATGCTCTTTAAAACCCAGGTCCATGAGTTGAGTACCTATGTCTTCTATGTACTTAATTGTTTCAGGTCTTATGTTTAGATCTTTGATCCATTTTGAGTTAACTTTTGTACAGGGGGAGAGACTGTAGTCCAGTTTCATTCTTTTGCATGTGGCTTTCCAGTTTTCCCAGCACCATTTATTGAAGAGGCTTTCTTTTCTCCATTGTGTGTTGTTGGCCCCTTTATCAAAAATTATTTGACTATATATATGTGGTTTTATTTCTGGACTTTCTATTCTGTTCCATTGATCTGAGTGTCTATTTTTCTGCCAATACCATGCTGTTTTGATTGTCGTGGCCCTATAATAGAGTTTGAAGTCAGGTATTGTTATGCCCCCAGCTTCATTCTTTTTCTTTAGGATTGCTTTGGCTATTCGGGGTTTTTTATACTTCCATATAAATCTGATGATTTTTTGCTCTATTTCATTAAAAAACGTCATTGGAAGTTTGATGGGAATTGCATTAAATTTGTATATTGCTTTGGGTAATATAGCCATCTTGATTATATTTATTCTTCCTAGCCAAGAACAAGGTATATTCTTCCATCTCATTATATCTTTTTCGATTTCCCTTAACACTGGTTTATAATTTTCATTAGATAACTCCTTTACATTCTTTGTTATGTTTATTCCTAAGTATTTTATTTTTTTTGTTGCAATCGTGAAGGGGATTATTCTTTTGAGTTCGTTCTCAATTGTTTCATTGTTGGCATATAGAAAGGCTATTGACTTCTGTATGTTAATTTTGTATCCTGCGACCTTACTGTATTGGCTTATTGTTTCTAGTAGTCTTTTTGTGGATTCTTTGGGGTTTTCGATGTATAGGATCATATCATCTGCAAAAGGTGATACCTTTACTTCTTTTCCAATATGGATGCCTTTTATTTCTTTGTCTTGTCTGATTGCTCTGGCTAGAACCTCTAGTACTACATTAAATAAGAGTGGAGAGAGTGGACAACCCTGTCTTGTTCCTGATTTAAGGGGGAAAGCCTTCAGTTTAGTGCCATTTAATATGATGTTAGCTGATGGTTTATCATATTGAGATATTTTATCATGTTGAGATATTTTCCTTCTATACCCATTTTGTTGAGAGTCTTAAACATAAAATTGTGTTGTATTTTATCAAAAGCCTTTTCTGAGTCTATTGATAAGATCATGTGGTTTTTGTTCTTTGTTTTGTTGATATGGTGTATTATGTTAACGATTTTACGTATGTTGAACCATCCTTGAGATTCTGGGATGAATCCCACTTGATCATGATGTATTATTTTTTTAATATGTTGTTGTATTCGATTTGCTAGTATTTTGTTTAGTATTTTAGCATCTGTATTCATTAGAGATATTGGTCTGTAGTTTTCTTTTTTTGTGCCATCCTTGCCAGGTTTTGGTATGAGGGTTATGTTGGCCTCATAAAATGTGTTTGGAAGTATTGCTTCTTCTTCAATTTTTTGGAAGACTTTGAGTAGAATAGGAACCAAGTCTTCTTTGAATGTTTGATAAAATTCGCTTGTATAGCCGTCAGGGCCTGGACTTTTATTTTTGGGGAGGTTTTTAATGGTTTTTTCTATTTCTTCTCTACTGATAGGTCTGTTTAGGCTTTCTGCTTCTTCTTGACTCAGTCTAGGAAGGTTGTATTTTTCTAGGAATTTATCCATTTCTTCTAGGTTGTTGAATTTAGTGGCATAAAGTTTTTCATAGTATTCTACAATAATTCTTTGTATATCTATGGTGTCCGTGGTGATTTCTCCTCTTTCATTTTGGATTTTGTTTATATGAGTTCTTTCTCTTTTTTCCTTGGTAAGTCTTGCCAAGGGTTTGTCAATTTTGTTGATCTTTTCAAAGAACCAGCTCCTTGTCCTATTAATTTTTTCTATAGTTTTTCTGTTCTCTAATTAATTTATTTCTGCTCTGATTTTTATTATCTCCTTTCTTCGGCTGGTTTTGGGTTGTCTTTGTTCTTCTTTTTCTAGTTCCTTAAGGTGGGAAGTTAAGTGGTTCACTTGGGCTCTCTCTTGTTTGTTCATATATGCCTGAAGTGATATGAACGTCCCTCTTATCACTGCTTTTGCTGCATCCCATAGATTCTGATATGTCATATTGTCATTTTCATTAGTCTGTATATATCTTTTGATCTCTGCACTTATTTCTTCTTTGACCCATTCATTTTTTAAAAGTATGTTATTTAGTTTCCACATTTTTGTGAGATTTTTTCCCTCTTTTTTGCAGTTGAATTCTAGTTTCAAGGCTTTATGATCAGAAAATATGTTTGGTACAACTTCAATTTTTCTGAATTTGCTGATGTTGTTATTGTGGCCCAACATATGGTCAATTCTTGAGAATGATCCATGTACACTGGAGAAAAATGTATACTCAGTCACTTTGGGATGAAATGTCCTGTAGATGTCTATCATATCCAGGTGCTCTAGTGTTTTGTGTAAGGCCACTATGTCTTTGTTGATTCTCTGTTTGGATGACCGATCTAGAACCGTCAGTGGTGTATTGAGGTCTCCAAGTATGATTGTATTTTTGTCAGTTTTTGTTTTAATATCAATAAGTAGCTGTCTTATATATTTTGGTGCTCCTTGGTTTGGTGCATATATATTAAGAATTGTTATGTCTTCTTGATTCAGTGTCCCCTTAGCCATTATGAAATGGCCATTTTTGTCTCTGAGTACTTTTCCTGTCTTGTAGTCAGCATTATCCGACATGAGTATTGCTACACCTGCTTTTTTTGGATGTTATTTGCTTGGAATATTGTTTTCCAGCCTTTCACTTTGAATTTGTTTATATCCTTGTTACTTAGATGAGTTTCCTGTAGGCAACATACAGTTGGATTTTCTTTTTTAATCCATTCTGCTACTCTGTGCTTTTTTATTGTGAGTTTAATCCGTTTACATTTAGTGTAATTATTGATACTTGTGAGTTCCTTATTGCCATTTTATATCTTGCTTTCTGTTAGTTTTGTGTCTTGTTTGATCCTTCTCTTTCGTTTTGCTATCTTTTGTTTTTATTTGTTTGTATTCCATACATCTTTCCTCTGTTGCTATCTTTTTTATCTCATGTGCTTCTGTGGTGGTTTTTTCAATGGTGGTTACCTTTGAGTAATGAAAAGGGTCCCTACCCTGTTCATTGTAGTGAACTATTTTGTGAGTACTTTTGCACTCCATCGTCCTTTGCTACTGTTAATGTCCATCTTCTCTCCCTCTTTCTTTTTGTTGTTGTCACAGTTTAAATTTGGTTTTATTGTGTTCTTCTTGGAGCTTTTACTTGTGGCTCTGTTTTTTTTTTTTTGTTCTTTGTATCTGGTTGGAGAACCCCCTTTAATAATTCCTGGAGAGGGGGTTTTCTGGTGATAAATTCTCTCATCTTTTCTATATCTGTGAATGTTTTTATTTCTCCTTCATATTTAAAGGATAGCTTTGATGGGTATAGTATTCATGGCTGAAAGTTCCTCTCTTTCAGGACTTTAAATATTGGGGTCCACTCTCTTCTAGCTTGTAGAGTTTCTGCTGAGAAATCTGATGATAATCTAATGGGCCTTCCTTTATATGCTGTATTCTTCTTTTCCCTGGCTGCCTTGAGAATTTTTTCTTTGCTGTTGGTTTGTGTCAATTTCATTAATATATGTCTTGGAGTACGTTTGTTGGGGTTAAGAAAACTCGGAGTTCTTTTTGCTTCTTGAACTTGAGGCTTTAGTTCTTTCCACAGGCTTGGGAAGTTCTCATCTATTATTTGTTTGAGTATGTTCTCCATTCCATTTTCTCTCTCTTCTCCCTCTGATATACCTATTATTCTTATGTTATTCTTTTTGATGGAGTCAGATAATTCTTGTAGGGCTATCTCATTTTTTTTAATTTTTGAGTCTTTTTCTTCTTCTCTCTGTTGTGCCTCAAGTTGCTTGTCTTCTATTTCACTAATCCTCTCTTCTATTTGACCTGTTCTATTAGCTAACCTTGTTACTTCGTTTTTCAGCTCGTGAATTGAGTTTTTCATCTATGTTTGATTTGTTTTTATAGTTTCAATTTCCTTGGACATATATTCTTTGTGTTCATTGAATTGTTTTCTGAGCTCCCTAAATTGCCTTTCTGTGTTTTCTTGTATATCTCGGAGGATTTTTAGTATTTCTATCTTGAATTCTCTGTCATTTAGCTCCAAGGTTTCCAATATATTAAATTTTTTCTCCATAGATTTTTCCTCATCTAGCTGTGTTACCTCTCTTTCTTTTGTATCCATGATATTCGATTTTCTCTTCCTTAATGGCATCTGAGGGTGGTTTTGTTGATAGTATTAATGAGATTTAATAAAGAATAAGAAGTTAAAAAATAAAAATAAAAAATAATAAAAAAATAAAAATTGAAAAGAGTTGTTTTTTTTAAAAAAAATTAATAATGAAATAAAGAAAAATAAAATAAAATAAAATTTTTTAAAAAAAGAAATTATTCCCCCCCTCCTTTTTTCCTCTCCTCTCCTCTCCCCTCTTTCTTGAGAAAATCTTGTGGTGAACTGTGAATTTTAACAAACAATGCCTGTGATGGAGAGCCTGAATTGGGGAAAAGTAATAAAGGGGCAAAAAAAAAAGAAAAAAGAAAAAAAAGAGGGTATTGACCCACAAAAAGCAAATAAGGAAAAAATTTGGGTCAAGAATAAAATGATTTGCTTTTAGGTGTTGGTTGTCTAAGAGTTATGATGAGAGGAATAAGAGGAAACAGAAAAATAGGGGGACAAATTAAAAAATTACTTTTGTATTTAGTGGAACAAGAACTAGATAAAATGGAGAGCCAGGGATGGGAGCACTGCTAGTGAGTTAAAAAGGTGAAGTAAAAACCTCCCAAAATGCCACAAACATAAGTTTGAGTCCCAGATAAGATAATTTGTTTGTTATTGAGGTTTGAATGAGAGGAGATGTAAAGGAGAAAGGAAGAAACTAATATAGAGGGAGAAAAGAAAGAGAGAGAGAGAAAAAAAGAGGGAACCACTAAAAGAAGAAAAAAGAAAGGAGAGAGAGAGAGAGTTAAGGGTTTTGGAGTGCAACCCTCATAGAGAGAAAGGAAGAGGAGAGAAAAGATAATGGGAGATGTAACACTTATGGGTAGTGTAGTTCAAGGAGAGGAGAGAGTAAGACCGGTAGAGAGTTAATCGGCCAAATTGGAGGAGGAAAAAAAGTATCAAGAATGAAGATAAGAGAAGCAAACGAACAAATATAATAAAATGGGATAGGTTATAAAGTCTGCAGATTATTCTTGATTTTGAGAGGTTATCTTCTTGCTTTTTCTTTTCTCTCCCTCTTCCTGGTCGGTGACTCTGTACCCCGGGTTCTGCCCCTTTGGCACGCTCAGGTAGAGGTTTGCAGTTGATAAGTCTCTATGGCAATGTCATGTATTGTGCTTTAGTCTTGTTGGCAGTCGAGGCTCATTAGCATTTATAGGCTCCAACAGTGAGAGAGTTCGTGTTCCTGGAGCCTTTCTCCTAGTCTTTCCTTCCTCAGTTAGTAGCCTGATAATCCAGCTATGGGGTTGCTGCTGCCTCTGCCTGGATAGTAAGAGGCTCAAAGAGCTGGCAACTCCCCACTCTATTTCCACTCAGCACAGGGCTCTGGGTAAGGCTCAGTCAGTCATAGCTGCTAGCATAATCAGGCCGGCTTTCCACCCACTCAAAGACCTCTGGCTCTGCCACTCTGTCCGGTTACACAGGCGGGGCGCCCACTTCCGGGGCGCTTGGAGGAAACTCTCATTCACTATCTGCATGCGCAGACCAGGATATCCGGCCAGTAGTCTCACGCTCTGAGTGAAACCCCCAACCGCATGGAAAAGTTGCAGCGTTGGAATTGAGTCTCGCTCCGTCCTCGTTTGTGGCTTTTGCAAGGCGCTGGGGTGGCCCGAGATTCCGCTTTGGCCCACACAAAGGCCCCTGACTCTGCCCCTCTGTGCTATAACACGGGCGCGCACTGCCGAGGCACTCGGAGTAATCTCTCATTCACTGTCTGCACGCGCAGACCAGGATATGAGGCCGGCTGCGTTTCCCTCTGAGTGAAACCCCCACCAGCACGCAAAATTTCCACCGTTCGAATTAGTTCTCGCTCCCTCCCATGCGCGGCTTTCTCAGGGCACTGAGGATGCCCAGAGATTCTGCTTTCGGCCCACAGAAAGGCCTCTGACTTTGCCTCTCTGTGGGGTAACATGGGCACCCTCTTCCGGGGCTTAGGAAGAAATCTCTTGCCCACTAACTGCGCACTGACTAGGGTAAAATGGCTGCCCCGCTTGTCTTTCTTTGTTTGGGTTCGGCGCGAGTGTTAGCTTGTATTGCCCGGGTTGCCACAGGATCGGTTTTTCCTCGGCTTGAATCACCGTGCCACAGCCTGGTTCGGCCGTTTGTGCCACGGCCTGGATCTATACACCCCCTTTGCCCACCTCAGTTTCTATATTCACAGTTACCAGAAAAAGCCGCCCTGTTTAGGTTAGTGAGGAAGGCAGAGCATTTCTTACTCTCTATTTTCTTCGGGGTTTGGTTATATATTTAGCCAATTTTTCACTCGACCATACTTTTGAGTGTATTGCGAAGCATCTGGAGGCTCCCAGGATAGGTTTTTATGTTTCTGGTTGAAGATCTTGTTGAGTTTTGGGGGAGATTTATCGGTATCGCTTCCTACCCCGCCATTACTCTGACGTCATCTCTAATAGTTTAGTATTTCAACACATAATATAGGGGGGGGCACTGTGTTAACATGCATTAACTATGAAGTTTAAAATATCTATTTTTTTTTATTCAGTGAGAAGAGGGGAGGCAGAGAGACAAGACTTCCACATGCACCCTGACCAGGATCCACCAGGCAAGCCCACTAGAGGGCAATGCTCTGCCTATCTGGGGCTATGGCTCTGTTGCTCAGCAACGGAGCTTTTCTTAGAGCCTGAAGCAGAGGACATAAAGGCATCCTCAGTGCCTGGGGCCAACTTGCTCCAAACGAGCCATGACTGTGGTTGGGAAAAGAAAGAGAGAGAGAGAGAGAGAGAGAGAGAAGTGAGAGGGGGAGGAATGGAGAAACAGATCGGTGCTTCTGTGTGCCCTGATCGGGAATTAAACCCAGGGCATCCACACACTGGGCTGACACTCTACCACTGAGCCAACCTGCCAGGGCCAATTTAAAATATCTTAATTCTTATAATCCTCATAAGAATCCTCTGAAAGAGGAGCGGCATTGTCTTTATTTTACAGAAGAAGAAACTAAGACAGAATCCAAGTTAATATAACTGCTCACTGGTAGAGCAAGAATTGACATAAAGACATGTCTAATATGAAGTCCACATTCTTAAACACTATGTGACACTGCCTCTTATAGTTTTTTCTTCCTAGCATTGATGAAGGTATGCATTTTTTCCATAGGCAATACCTGGTTAGGATATGTTCACATCACATGAATAGAACCTTTAATTTATTTGGAACTCTTCCATATTTACAGATCATAAAAATTTTAATCAGTTTAGCAAAATCAATAATAATAGTAATTTGTACATGTACAGTTAATAGAGCTATCTATAACCAAATGTTAGGAATGCATCAATTTATATATACGGACAGCTTGTGTCCCAATTTTCTCAACCTTAGATCATATTTTTTGTCTTCCTTAGGAGCCTATGTTGTCATTGCAAATCCTGATGGCTGAGCAGGCTGTCATTTTTTGGACAATCTTCCAAACTGGCGGACATGCCATTCCAAGGCTATCACAGTTGTTATGAGTTTTGTAGGAGATTTACAGATTCCTTCTGCAGATATCTCATTTTCCTGCTAATACCACTGCCTGCTTTCCTTGCAGTAAATCCTTATTATCTCATCTTATTTCTCCATTTTCTCCTTTCTTTCTAGTCATGCTGCTGCTGCTTCTGCCCTCCTATCACTAAAATTCACTTCTCTTCATCCTTATGCTATTGGCATTCTCATTTAGACATCATTCTTGTTATGTTTATTTGTTTATTTGTGGTCATCTGCATGCCCTCCTAATTTTTGTATCTGTCCTCTGTAAACATCACTGTTTTGTCAGAAAAGACCACCTTCTGAGTAAAACCACCAGGAATACATTTCTTCCCCAGGAAATATGACAAAACCTTTCTCTCCAATACTGCCTGTTCTTTCCCTTTAAAGCATTTCTCTGCTGAAGCAGCTAAGTGGCTGCACAACATAATCCTGTATAAAGCTGGCAGAAATGCTATTTCAGAGCATTTGTGTTTAACTCATTCCTGTCCATTTTGCACAAGTTGCAAAGACACATGAATAATCATTCAATAAATTTCCATTTAGCATATACTCTCTAAATAATTAGGATCTGTCAGCCCTTTGAGACCCTGCATTATATTTTCTTCTGCTGTTTCAGTGTGCTGTAGCCCCCTCCTCTACCCCCTCACCCCCACTGAAGGCTAACCATATGGATTACATCAATGAGCTATGTTTCTTCTAGTTTCTGGGTTGGGTTCATAATATAGGGAGACACTAGCACGGAGGGAGGATACCAAAACAAAAGTATTTATAACCTTAATTCTCTCTCTGTGGGGTTCTCTTCAAGCTGGTGGCATTCTTATAGAACAGAGCACAGCTCTTGTATCACAGGAAGTTCTCCTCATGTAACTACCCTCTCTGGACTCTATAATTACTCCCTCTTTTTATCCCTTATTATGGGGATATTATCCCTATCCTCTGTTCCAGCTTCCCAGTTCTGACTTACTCATGACTGGTATTCCAAATTCCTGTCATATCTCTTGAAAGAAGTTTCATTATTAAACATTCCTCAAATCACAAACTTTGAGTGTAAGACCAGTCTTCTGAACTGATTGATACAGGTTTTGAATATACCATAAGGAAAAATTAAATACATGTGTTGCCTATAAGGAACTTGAACTATAGAAATGGAATCAACCACGTAAACACAAAATGAATTGCAAATTAAGGACATATGATAGAAGCAGATATAAGATATGAAGAAGTCTCTCTCTCTCTCTCACACACACACACACACACACATAAATAAAAGATTGGTTCCATTTGGGAAGGGGATATCAGAGAGGGCTTTCTGGAATAATGTTTGCATAGTGCCGGGACAGAGGAACTGGTTATCAATAAGTTGATAAAAGGATTTGGCTGAGGTTGGGGCAGAAAGTCCATTCTCAGCTGAGAGATCAGAACTGGTGAAGCAAGGAAGCCTGGGATATTGTTGTGTATATGGATAACCACAATCTCACTATAGCCAGACATTGCATGAGAGAAGGAGCATGTATGTCCAGAAAAGTCTGAAGATCTTAGAAAGTCTAATATGTCATTCTAAGGATTTTGAATATCATTCTGCTTGTCATGGGAAGAGAAGTTGGCATGCTAAATAGTAGAAAAATAAGTTTGTCTTTAAACAGAGCACTTTGGAGACTTGAAGGAGAATAAGACTGAAGACATTCAGAATAAAGAAACAGGGAAAGAAGAAAGAGACTAATTAAAGAAATAATTATATAAAGAGATGGTAAAAAGGCAGAACTGATAAAAATTGACCATGCATTAGAAATGGAGATGGAAGAAAATGAGAACCCTAGGAGGATGCCAGGTTTCGGGCTTGGTGGTCAATAGCACTGTTTCATGAGACTTTCAGTGTGATGGAAAAATATATTTTGGCAAAAATAATAAGAAAACACAGTTCACATTGAGGTTGAGCTTTTTTTTTTTTGAAACACTCACGTAGAAACTGAAGTTCAGAAGATCTCTGGACCAATGATATATATGTGAACACCACTGGAAAATAAATGTAGCTGCTGCTATGGAAATGCATGAGGTTGCTTAGGAAAGCTGTTCCCCTTAATAAGAGAAGGGCAAGGATAGCATCAGAAAAATTTACATAATTAAAAAAATAAAGTTTCAGAGTATGCTAAGTATTTCGATAATTTCTTATATATCTTAGATGTGTACGATATAGCTAAATTATGGACATCTTACTTTCATAATGTCACAAATAAAAAACTCCAACTCAGAGAGTTAAACTAAGGTCACAACACCATAAACTAGTACAAATGAGGCTAGAATTAAAACATTTTATCTCTTTTTCAGTTTTTTGAGGAACCACCATACTTTCTTCCATAATGGTTGTACTACTTTACATTCCCACCAACAGTGTATGAGGGTTCCTTTTTCTCCACAGCCTCTCCAACATTTGCTATTACCTGTCTTGCTAATAATAGCTAATCGAACAGGTGTGAGGTGGTATCTCATTGCCGTTTTGATTTGCATTTCTCTAATAGCTAAAGAAGATGAGCATCTTTTCATATATCTGTTGGCCATTTGTATTTCTTCCTGGGAGAAGTGTCTGTTCATATCCTCTTCCCATTTTTTTATTGGATTGTTTGTTTGTTTGTTGTTGAGTTTTATTCCCCCCTCCCCCCCCGTAACCACCACACTCTTATCAATGTCTCTTAGTTTCACTTTTATGTCCCACCTACGTATGGAATAATGCAGTTCCTGGTTTTTTCTGATTTACTTATTTCACTTTGTATCATGTTATCAAGATCCCACCATTTTGCTGTAAATGTTCCGATGTCATTTCTTATTGCTGAGTAGTATTCCATAGTGTATATGTGCCACATCTTCTTTATCCTGTCATCTATTGACGGGATTTTTGGTTGTTTCCATGTCCTGGCCACTATGAACTGCAATAAACATGGGGCTGCATGTGTCTTTACTTATCAGTGTTTCTGAGTTTTTGGGGTATATACCCAGTAGAGGGATTGCTGGGAGAGGGAAAGGGGGAGGGGGAAGGGCACAAAGAAAACAAGATAGAAGGTGACAGGGGACAATCTGACTTTGGGTGATGGGTATGCAACATAATTGAACGACAAGGTAACCTGGACTTGTTATCTTTGAATATATGTATCCTGATTTATTGATGTCACCCCATTAAAAAAATAAAATTATTATTAAAAAAACAAAAACGTTTTATCTCTTTCCTAGGACTCCTACTACCAACAGATTGCTTTCTTTTAGCAATACTTATGAACATAGGGCAAGGAATAAAGAATAGGACAAAATAGAGACAAAAGACCCTGGGGATCCATTAAAATGGCTCTAGTGATAAAAATGTCCATCTATACTCTAGGATGTGTTATTGTTTGAAATATTTTATTTTGAGGAAGGAATGCAACCTTACTTATTTTACATGTTTGGAAACAGCTTCAAATTTCATTCGTTTAACTTTTTCAGTCTTTGATTTTTCTTTTAACCTAAATCTACTTCGTCTTTTCTCTGTGCACTCTGATTGTCACTGTAGTATTTGCTTACTATCATTTGACTGTTGTACATAGCAGCACATTGTAGCTGAGTTAAAAGAAACAGAGCTCTAAAGACTGGTGTATTCGTCTTTCAGAATGCCACAATTTTCACTTATAGTTCAGTATTACACAAGGGTATAGATCTTGAAACTAATTTGGAAACTGAAAAAGGCATTTGTACCAGGTTTCTGTTTCACACTTCCATAGCAGTTTCCTGAATGGTAATCTAAGGCAATGAATTGGAAATGCCTTGTGAAAGAAAATGCAAAGATAAGAGTTCTTAGATTAATGTTAATGCTATGCATTATGCAACATGACCCATAAACTGGAATATTCTTACTAGATAGATGATACCATGATATTATAATTTATGGCTGACTTTCAGGAACCATTGGAGACATTCATGATTTACTAAAGGAAAAGAGTTAATCAAAAAAGCCCTTCTACATTCCTAATGCCAATTTCTGAGTGTTCTGATGAAGCTTTAAAGTTAGCTTTTAGGAAAGAGATTGGATAAAAGTAGACTCATCATGTGGGCCTGCTTCCCTTTGCAGATGAGAAGAAATGAATCTGACAGAATACCACCCTTATCAAATTAGATGCAAATTTAGGGGCAAAAGGATAAAGAAACTCTTTTCCAATTGCTTCTATTTGCTTAGGGAAATAGGAAACAAAATCATCATCTGAGAGTCTGGGAGTGAGGTGTTGGTGATTGGAAGAGAAAGGATAGGTGTATGCAGATAGGTAAGTACAGAACAGGAAGAGAAATTGGGGAAATGCGAAGAAGTAAGAGGCTGGATGAAGGCTCACTTGAAGTTTATGATTACAGAGTAAAAGTACAAACTATGGCTATGAGTTTTCCTTCATCCATGTTCACCAGAGGAGTGTAAACTGATATAAATAGATAGTTAAATTTAACAGGATAGCGGCAAAGAGATAGAGGAAGCAAGGAAGCTGCATTCATATAATGTGGTGGTTATAAAGATTTAACATGGAATCTAAGTGAAGGAGAAAGAAAATATGAAGGGTCATAGGTAGTAAGAATTAGGATATTCAATAGATTGAATTGATGATTAATTCAAAGAAATGTTGGAATAAGCTACCCTAGAAAATAAGAGCATTGAAAAATTAGTTACCTTAAATTTTAAAATTAGTGAGTGAGGAATTATAAAAAAATTTTTAAAGGAAAAGAATAGCAAACACTCTATTATGATAAAAGTTTGTCTAGAACTATTGCAACAAAAGGGTATAAAGACAGACATAAGGGACATTTTTTCTTTCACTTGACATCTGGTAACCTAGCTTGAAATACATATTTGAACAGTATTCTCTTGATTATCTGCTAAACAAAGTGAGTACGTTTCATGCATATAAATGCATGAACATCTCACAGTTAGATTTTAATTGATTTTTACATAGTAAACTTATCATGTAAAGTAGAACCAAGGCACTTAACATGTCTATTGAAAATGCTTTCATTTTCAAAGGGCACTAGCTAAGAAATTATTTTAGCTATATAATCCCATATATCATAATTTCTTGGCAAGGTTGCCTTATATTTTATATTTTCTCTGTTAAAGAATAATTCTGAGAATACCAAAGGTATGAGCTTTCTGAAAATGTGTTTACTAAGTAAAAATTTAAAAATAGAAAACAAAGGCCCTGATAAAATTTGTGAAAATGATTTCAAGACAGTGTTTACCAATTAAACTAACCATTAGTGTCTCTGTTTTATACAACTTCACCTCAATATTGGGTTTCCTTATTTTATTATTTATTAATTTTATGATAAAATATTATCTCATGGATATTTTAATTAACATTTGTCTGGTTGCTAATATGATTAAAATCTTTATCTAACTTTAGTTTCTTATATTTAGTTTTTTTGGGGAAATAATTCATATCTTTTGTCTATTTTTCTACTAAACTTCCAATCTATTTCTTAACAGTTTGTAAAACCTTTTAAAATATAATATTAATTCTTAAAATTTCTTGACAAACACTTGTTCAATGGTTTGTTTTAAACTTATTATTCAAAGATTTTGACATACGTATTTTATTTTATATATAGTCATTTAAATGTCATAACAATTGAGAACAATAAGCATTATTATTCCAATTTTTAAAATGAGAAAATCGAGATTCAGACAGGTAGAAGGATCTGCTCTAGGTCTCACAGAATAAAGTTTTGATGCAGGTCTGTCTGGCCCCAGAACTCATTCATTCATTTTCTAATATTACTCTGTAACTGGACACACAAAGCCTGATAATGAGAAGAATTTAATGTGAAACACGAAGAAAAGTGAAAGCATAGTGTAGAAGGACCCTATTGGAGAATTATAAGTACAACTGCAGCAAGAGTTAAAGAACATGGATCTCCAGAACAAAGGACAGTGATGAGTTGACAATTACTCCAAGATTTCCTGTGTCGCTGGCTGCTGATACAGTGGCATTACCCAGTGTGACAAAGAAACCAGGCTCAGAGCTCTGTCACTGCAGGATGATAAGCTGAATTGTCTTCTCCACATTTCATTTCTATTAGTGACAGTAGATACATTCCGAAATGACTAGTACAGAAAACTTTTTCCAAGTTGGGTGGAGAGGGCAAGTTCAAGCAAGGCAAGTAGATTTGGACAGGTTTTCTGTACACAGATGGAACCAAGTGACATGCTCAATGTTTGGTGTATGGCAAGAGCAGGACACCTATTAATTTCCAGAGGGCACTCCATGGAAGCAGAGTAAGAAGAAAGAAGCAGATTGGGCAGAGAAGAAGGAGACTTTCTGCAATAACACAGTGTATAAGCTCCTGAAAAACCTTGTGTTCCATAACCTTTACAGAAGAACAGCAGCACCTATGAGAGAATTAGTTTGGGGAAGCTCACTTGAAACTCATAGTTTTGTGAAACTAAGAAACTTTGAAATTTGTAATTAATGCCTTAACAAAAACCAGTAACAATCCTAATAAAAATGCTAACAACAGTGTAAATGATGTAAATTCCTTATCCATGAAGAACTACTAGAGTAAATACAGGAAATTTGGCCTTTGAAACATAAGCAAAGGTAGAATTATGGAAGAGTTTTAACAAAAGGTTGAGGTAATTGAGATAAGGGGACAATGTATAAGCACTGGAAACCGTGCGATATATGTCCAAGACAGAGCATGTGGCCAGATTGAGCAAATAGCAAAAGTATGGGCTGAAGGAGCATCATTCCCAGGATGACTCCCCAGTACACGCTTGCTGGGTTCGACTGTATGAGAACTTGGAGGAACAAAATACTAACACAGTACAGAGATAGCCGTGCATGAACCTGCGTAAACTATTGTGTTATACTGACATCGTTCTCTTATTTACAAAGCATGATTGAAGCAATTTGTCCACAGAATTAGAGAAAACTGTATTTCAAAATTCAAGGTTGTGCAAATGAGTCCTCCCATTCCTTATACTTTTACTGGCTATGTAACTTTCCTTTTTGGCCTTTGTCACAATTTGTAGCATTTTCCCCACTATACGCTAAACTCTATGAGGGCAGGAATTTTAATTATTTTGTTTACTACTATATCCACATTGTCTAGCATAGTGTCTGGCATATAAAGTATCAATAAATGTGAATTGAATGAATACAAGAATATATTCAGTAAATATGCAACAATGATCAAGTCACAGACCTGCTTTTTGAGATGATAGTTACTAGGTCTAGTGGAATAGAGAGATAAATAAGCAATTAAAATACTATGTATATGATAAGTACTTAAATAAGGTAGGAATAAAGTGTTATAAAAATCTCACCAGAAGAGCACAGATTTGGCCTTGGAGAAGCATAGCTTTTATACATTTTTATTGATTTTTTTATTTCAAGAGAAAGGAAAGGAGAGAGAGGGAGAGAAAGAGAGATAGATCAATTAGTTGTTGCACTTAGTTACACATTCATTGATTGAGTCCTGTACGTGCCCTATTCAGGGGATTGAACCTACAACCTTGGTGTATTAGGACAATGCTCTTTTTTTTTCCATGTCCACAGCTAAACATATCCCCAGGTACCAGGGCAGGAACCCAGAGCCCATGAGCGGTGGAGCTTGCTGTAGCAGCCATCTGGGCCAGCCTCTGCTACGGGGGGAGCAGGTAGGACAATGCTCTTACCAACTAAACTATCTGGCCAGGGCTTGGGAGGGTAGCTTTTTAGAAGAAGTGAAATTTAGCCTGAAATCTGACAGACCTCAAACGTGAGAGAAATTAAAGGAATAGGGAAGGCAGAGAGTTCAAGATACTCAATAGCATGTGTCAAATCTAGAACAGTGTGAACACCTGAAACATTCTAGGAAAAGTAGGTAACTGGGGCCAGGCTATAAAATAGTGTAGAAACTAAGGGGATGCTAAGTGCTATTAAAAGTAAATCACAAATTCTACCCCACTGCCATGGGAGGTGTGACAGCCTCCCATGTAATAATTAGAGATATAGACTTTCTTTGTTTTATAGAGTTATTGTTGAAAGCCTTTAAAGACCTCTTTATTTAGCAGGCAAATGGAAACAGTATCTTAACCACTCTGCCTCAGAAGAGACATAATTTCTGGTTATATTTCTGTTATATGGGTACACCTAATAGCAATGGATGATGGGAAATGTAGTCTAGTTCTGTGAGCAGCTGAAACATAAGTGGGTTTTAATGAACATATAGCAGCTTCTGCCATACATGGGGGTCGTAGAATTAAACATAAGGTTAGAGAGTGGAAGTAAGACCAGTTTATGAAGGACACTTTATTCCATGTTTAGAATTTATCCTGAAGAAAATACAGTGCTAGAGAAACATTTCAAGTTGAAGTGTGGCAATATTATATTTAGACTTTGTGTAGACAGCTTTGTATGAAATTCTTAAAAATGGATTGGACAGAAGCAACTTAAAGCTGGCGAATAATTCAGATTCTAGTTTAGACAATAAAGACGTGACAGTGAGGTTGATTTCAGAATTGATAAAGAGGCATTATAAATAGGACTGTTCCAGGTATGTGGAGGACCATGAGGAAGAGAGAGTTGGATAGATAATAATAATGGTATTTGTTGAGATGGGGAGCAAATAGAGGTAGGTTGAAAAGTAGAGATATGGAAGATGAACTTAATTAAAGTTAAACTCCTTGATGTTTGTAGTACATCGCATGTCTCAATTTCTAGTTCTTGTGTTGTACTTATTACAGAGCTCAACTGATACAGATTTGTTATTAATCTAAATTGAGTAATTCACTTATTCAGATCTTATTGGCTAAATAGAATTAAAATTTCAGTGAAATAAAAAGAAAAAACATATACTGGAATATTTTTAGAAAATATTTTGTCACATGGAAGTTGATACACATGTTGCAGAAATTTGGTCAAACACTACTACCTCCAATTTATAGTTGTGTTATATCCAATATTCTAATAACATGGTTCATAACCTCAGAAAGTAAGCTCAGAAACATCTATTATATCTTTATAGAGATGTGTTTTCACTGTTTTTCCATACTTATATATAGAAAACAATAAAAACATTGCCATACTTTTTTTCTGTATAGTTAAATATATAGTTATTTCATGAAATTGTATTTTTGAATCTATCAGAAAGTTATTTTTTGATATTGAGTTTAACTATTGAAACAAAGAGACTTTATCAAGTATAAAGATGAATTACCGGCCCTGGCTGGTTGGCTCAGTGGTAGAGCGTCGGCCTGGCGTGCAGAAGTCCCAGGTTCGATTCCTGGCCAGGGCACACAGGAGAAGCGCCCATCTGCTTCTCCATCCCTCCCCCTCTCCTTCTTCTCTGTCTCTCTCTTCCCCTCCCGCAGCCGAGGCTCCATTGGAGCAAAGATGGCCCGGGTGCTGGGGATGGCTCCTTGGCCTCTGCCCCAGGCTCTAGAGTGGCTCTGGTCGCCGCAGAGCGACACCCCGGAGGGGCAGAGCATTGCCCCCTGGTGGGTAAAGCGTCGCCCCCTGGTGGGTGTGCCGGGTGGATCCTGGTCAGGGGCATGCAGGAGTCTGTCTGACTGTCTCTCCCCATTTCCAGCTTCAGAAAAATACACACAAAAAAAGATGTATTACCATCCCTGGCCAGCTCTGTCAGTGGTAGACTGTTGGCCCCATGTGTGGAAGTCCTGGTTCAATTACTGGCCAGGGCACACAGGAGAAGCGCCCATTTGCTTCTCAACCCTTCCCTCTCTCCTTTCTCTCTATCTCTGTCTTCCCCTCCCACAGCCAAGGCTCCATTGGAACAAAGTTGGCCCATGCTCTGAGGATGGCTCCATGGCCTCCTACTCAGGTGCTAGAATGGCTCCTGTTGCAATGGAGCAATGCCCCAAATGGGCCGAGTATAGCCCCCTGGTAGGCATGCTGGGTGGATCCCAGTTGGGCACATGCGGGAGTCTGTCTCTCTGCCTCCCCATTTCTCACTTCAGAAAAATACAAAAAAAAATACAAAAGTAAGATTAATTACCAATGAAAAGTTGTTTTAAAAGGTTAAATTCACCAACAAAAGTCATCCTAAGGCCTGAGCAATTATCTGGTCAATTCATATATCTGGTAAATTGGAACAATGTTTATGTATTGCTACTAATCTCACTTAATTTGGTACAAAGCTAGTCCAGAGTAGATAGTATTTAGTTCAAATCACTTTTGCTGAATTTTTTGTGGATGATGGTATATACTAAAGATCACTGCTAGAGAATTAATCCACTTTCTGTTTAATTTGGACTGTGTACAATATGTGTACATGAGGCCCTATGGACTCATTAAAAAAGGTAAGAGAAAGGAAACTTTGAAAATCTTGGTTTATGAACTCAATTATTTAAGTGGTAAATGTGCATGGCTTGTCAACCTGTACTCAGGTTTGTATTGGTTTACTTGCCTTCTCCTCAGCTCACACAGCCTTTTGTGAAGTTAATGAGGTAGTATGTATAGAGCTCTTTGAGCCAAAAGGGAAAAGGGATTATCTAGCTACAAGGAGATATGATAGAGAAGCCAAACATGATGAATGAGAGTTTGCTGGAAGGTTCCTGGCCAGACTCATCTTGAATCTTTAACTGCTATCAAACTCATTATTTTTATGAAGAAAAGAATATAGAAGAAACAGTCTGTTCCAAACTTTGTACGTCAACCTCTTTCCTCCAGGTTTTTTAAAGAGGCACACTGGAAAGATGATTAAAAAGAAGGATTTTTTTCCCTAAGACAGCTGTGCCATTTTCAAACACAGGAAGAGAGTTCTTTAGTAATACTTCAGCTGCTATCATCTCGTGAGTCCTGGAAAAATAAGGAAGTCCTAGCTACAAAGCCAAATGATAGTGTTTTGGGCTTGGTGACAATGTGATTCTGTATGGATTATTTGCACTTAAACCTATGTCTGACTTTTGTTAATAAAACTCAGTAAAGGTGCATATCACTTTCCTTTGTCTTGCTAATTACATTAATTAGTTATAGCTTCATTCAGTGAAAGCTTATTTTTATATGGCATTTAAAGAAAAGCTGATCATACTATCATTTGTAAGACCAGAAAACCTGTGTGTGTCTTTCACACCCCAAAAACTGCTGAAACTCTTTTTCTCTACTGTCTTTTAAAACATGGAAAGAACTCTCACATTGCAGAATAAAACAGAGGTAAAGGGAGAGGGGCAGCAAGAGATTGTATGACCATTACAAATGGTTTTATAGTTCACTGTGATCCTCAAGAGACTTGTGTCAGGAATTTCAACTGAGCATGCTCTATGGAAGCAGAACATTCAAGAACAAGAACAAGTTTTACTGTAATTGCTTTTAGTATCTCTGAGCACACTTATTGATGTGGTTTCTTTGTAGAAATGTAACAGAATACCCTGGAAATGCAGCTTTCTGCTTCTGCCTCAATTTCATCATTTTACGCAACTATATATTTATTACCTAGTATGTGTAGATACCCACTAGTCTGGGGAGACAGATTCTGTCCTTGCTTCACAGAAATTATAGTCCAGTTGGTGAGCAAAATGTTAAACTAACATTAAATGTTAAGTGAAAACACTAATTACCATATTCTAAAGACCAAATGAATGTCAATAGATAGCAAATAAATATCTCCTATCTCATTCTGATAAATAATGGCTGTTTCAAGCACTGTGTTGAGAAAGATTATGAAAGTAATCCTGAGTACAGTTAAACAAAAGAGGGGGGAATTATGAGATACAATTTTTTAAATGTCAAAAATCTAACAAATATATATTTTTTAATTTTATGAGTTCAAATACTGAGTACTAAGCTATCTATAATAGGTACTCATGAATAAATTATACATTGCAGTTGCCTTGATGGCTTTATGTGTTTGTCATCTTCTGTGTATATTTTAAGTTGACTTGAATTTGAATTTTGGCAAAAAGTAGTCTCAAAATCAATTCAACATTTTTCAAAACATATGTACACATACACACACACACACACACACACTCACTCACATGAATGAGAAATTCCAGTGAAGGCCGCTGCAGTATATTTAGGTGTGGATATTTGGGGTCCCCTGGAGTATAATAAAGAGGGCAATTTGATAAGAGGAATGGCTTCTTTTTTTCAGAGAGATAGATATATAGAGAAAGACAGGAAGGGAGAGAGAGGAGAAGCATCAACTCGTAGTTGTGGCACTTCAGTTGTTTATTAATTATTTTTCATATGTGCCTTGACATGAGGTAAAGGGTTCCAGTCAGGCCAGTGACCCCTTGCTCAAGCCACTGACCTTAGGCTTCAAGCCAGCAACCTTTAGGATTGAGCCAGCAACCATGGGATCATGTCAATGATACCCTGCTCGAGCCAACAACCCAGTGCTTAAGCTGGTGAGCCTGAGCTCAAGCTGGCGACCTTGGAATTTCAAACTTGGGACCTCAGTGTCCCAAGTTGTTCCTCTATCAACTGTGCTACCACCAGTCAGGTAAGAGTGACTTGATTAAAGGTGAAAAGGCAGAAATGTATAAACAATATGCAGGGACCAATGAATTAGAGCAGAGGATTCATGTAAATAAGTCTTAAAAGATAGAATTAAAATATTAATACATTTTAGGCATAAGAAATCCTTGAATTCTAGGCCAGTTGAGTATTTGTTGCTTTCTCTTGTGGGCTTTAGAAAAAATATTTTAATAATTTCAGCCAAGGGGCACTGTAGGTAAAGTCAGACTCCATCAGGTCTTATAAAGGGATATGAGATATACTAAATGTTGAAGACTGCCTATTGACATTGTATTCAAAGCTTTTACTGAATGTAGTCATTAAGTGTTGATAAGCTATCACTTGGGTAAATGTACATCTCTGTTATGATGAATTATATTATAATTAAGATTTGTTATTAGTGCTATAGACTTTCTGAAAACGGTTATAATTTGGGAATATCTACCAAATATGCAATTTTGATTAGAATAGAAATTCTAAATGCTCCTTGAAACTAGACATCAGAATAGGTGTTTCAGGTAATTCCTTAAGATTCCGTTGAAATTTTATGGATTCTGACTGCATGTATCATTTAGAATCCCTAATATAAAAAGTTTTCATTATCAAAACAGCTTTATTTGTAAGGAACGTCTTAATACTTCACATTGTCATACATATAAACTTGTAATTTACATGTCCATTCTGGCCACTTAATATGTATTAGTATTTTCTATTAAATTCCATTTGAAGAAGTATTGTTTTTGCTGCCAAAATCATTTGGAGATCGCTGGAGTTCAACACAATTCTAGGCTAAATTACCAGTCCTTCATTACATTTGTACATTTTTTATACTATTGTTCAGTCAATAAATATTGCCTGAAAAGCTAGTGTGCCCTTTATTTGCCTATTGTCTCTGTTTCATTTCCACCCTTCACTGATCTCCTTTGCATTTCAGCATGCTTGAAGCTGGCATACTACTTTTCTAGGCTCCCTTCATCTGGCTTCTAGTTAGGTCCTACCAATGGGAGGCATTATTAAGAGTTTGGAAGACAAAAGCTAAAAAAAAAGAAGCCTGCCCCTTCCCATTTCCAGTTGTGGGAGATGCCTTCTGGTGTGGGGTGGCAGTGGAGGAGACAAGCTCTTGCTCAGGCAATGCCCATTCCAACAGCAGAAGCAGCAGTACCTCCAGTGGGATCAGCACTACTAGTATATGCTCCTGGGTTTCTTTTTCAGAGGTGGTACAGCTCCAGAAGTGTCAGAGCAGTCGTGAGCACAGGCTATGGCTTTAGCCTGGGACAGCTGCTGCTCCCTGCTCTCTGGATAATCCTCTTCTGTGTGTTGCTTCACCAGCCCTAACTTTCTTCTTTCTGCTCCTATAGCCTTTCTAACTCCCTCGTAATGAAATCTTGATATTATAATACCATTTCTTGGAAATATCTTGAGTAGCTTTTCTTCTTCTCATTGGATATTGACTTCTGACTCATTATGTGTCAGAGCAAGACTGGGCATTGGGGTTATTGATAAGTCAAACAGACTGAAACCCAGACTTCATAGAACTAGAGAATACATTGAACTTCCTATGTAATAATTTAAATATTGTTTGCAGGTCATTCCCCTTCTATTAGAATATAAACTCTATGTGGGTACTACAGACACCCTGTTAGTACTTTGATTTGCCTGTCATGCTGACGTGAGGTTTAAATACACAAAGTACAATCTTTCTAGTTAGATTCATGGAGGTATAAAGGAAGACAACAATGCTCAATGTTCTCAAGTTTATAACTTCATAAAGACAGGCAACCCATTTACTTCTCATTCTTCCACTCTTTTCTTTTTCCTTGTACGTGTGATCAACACTGTATTCTTTTGAGGCAAAATATTGAGACAGAGAGAAAATAAATGAACAGAAAATAAGAGAACTAGTTCAGACAGAAATAAATATTGCAGCTGAAATCTCTATCTTACTAGAAGAAAGCACAGAACTTTTGGAACAAAGACTTTCCCTTTTAGGTTCGTACAAAATGTCAAGATATGAAACTGCCCTTTCATGATACAACCTCAGACTCTTCCAATATAATGGTTTTTTACTTTGTTTCTTATTCTCTCTAATCTTAGGTAAGAGTACAAATGATTGAATGTGTATTATTTTAATTTGGCTCAGTGGTGAAGTTTACATCAATAATTTGACTGTAAAATAAAGAGTTCATACTCTTACTGTTATGTTGAAGGATCCATTAACTAAAAAAAAAACTAAAAAAAAATTCTCCTTTTTGGCTAAATATACAGGTTCATGAGAAATTCCAAGTTATTTCTATTACAGAAGTAATTAATATTTAATGAGATTAAGAATATTTTACAATGCAATTCTAAATGTATTTCTCATTATAGATACAGGATGGGCAAAAGGAAGTTTACAGTTGTATTTAAAACACAGAGTTTATTCTTGTATTATTCATTAACTATTGTATAATTTCCACATGAACTACTATAAACCTACATTTCTCATCCTTTTTAATTGTGGTGATGCTGTGCAAAACAATACCTGTAAAATATGATGCAAATTCATCAACAAGGTATTTTTTCTGACCATGAGGGATAAGAATATTAAACAAAAGTAGCATTTTTTCTTTTTGCCATTAACGTTCTTATGCCTGTGTTTATTTTTACCATACATTTTGTTACTGCTGTTGTTTATTATACCATGTATTTTGCTTGGTTTAAGCTTAGAAACCAATATATTAATGTCATCTTCAGAAATTATTATTTTTTACCCTGACTTTACCTTTAGTGAAATTTCTTAAGAACAGTTACTTTTATTCAGCCAATTTAATTTTTCCATTGATTTGAGAGAGAGGGAGAGAGAGAGAGAGAGAGAGAGAGAGAGAGAAGCATCAACTTGTGGTTGTACTTAGCTGTGCAATCATTGGTTGTTTCTCATATGTGTGACGATCAGGGATATGACTCGTGACCTTGGTGTATCATGACACTGTATCCATTGGGCTACCCAGTAAAGGCCTCTCATTCAGCCAGTTTAGAAACAGATAGTTCAACACTACTGCTTAGGTGGTTGCTTCTCTCTTCCTCCTCCATCTTTTAAAAAAAATTCTTAAAAGTCTTCATATAAAACTCCAATCTAATTCCCCTTACTATTGCTGAAAGCTTATAACCACTGTTTCACAACATTACACCTCCCTAGGAGATGCAGAAAACACATAGACTGTTTGTTTTCACAAATCTCTAATTGAACGGCTGAGAGAGGAAGGAACTTGGAGGGGGAGGCACTTTTAGAAAGATTAAGCTGCTGAGAATTTCTCATAGTAGATCATAATTGTTTGTGCTATATGTCCAGTTGAAAATTGAGCTGGCTGGCTTGTTTTCTCTATACTGGATAGGGGAAAAAATGGTTCTGGTGGTACAACACTTTATAAACATTTACATTTTATTTATGGGTTCTAGTGATATTTTAAATAAAGTTAGTACATAGAATTGCATTTTGTCAACAAAGAAGTTAAAGAGTAGTTTGGTTTCTTGTGCTTTTAGCTTTCTTTTTCTTCTAATAATTCTGAAGTGCAGTTATAGAACACTTAAGAATTTGTCTGTGGGTTTAACTTCTCTAAAACAAAGTAAGTATGCAAGAAAAACTGCCTCAAACGGAAGCTGTCTAATATGTTGTCTAGGAAATTTATGCCGATGAGTTAAGCTTAATAGTCACAGTGTATTAAGCTTAATTCCTGCTTTAATTTTTAAATATTTAGTAAAAAGTGAGTATGTATTTCTAAAGAATAGTATGAACTTTCCTCACCCCAAATAATTGCTTTGACATTACCATAAATAAAGCTTAAACAGCCTGACCAGGTGGTGACACAGTGGATGGAGCGTTGGACTGGGATGCGGAGGACCCAGGTTCGAGACCATGAGGTTGCCAGCTTGAGCGTGGGCTCATCTGGTTTGAGCAAAGCTCACCAGCTTGGACCCAAGGTCACTGGCTTGAGCAAAGGGTTACTCGGTCTGCTGAAGGCCCACGGTCAAGGCACATATGAGAAAGCAATCAATGAACAACTAAGGTGTCCCAAAGAAAAACTAATGATTGATGCTTCTCATCTCTCTCCGTTCCTGTCTGACCCTCTCTCTGACTCTCTCACTGTCTCTGAAAAAAAAAGAAGGCTTAAGCAGATTGGGATATTTTTTAGAAGCAGCTTCCCAATGACCTGAGGGTTGTTTGCCTGGAGCTCCCTTGTTCATGTTTTTACCATCCAGCCCTGCATTCCTGGTTGCATGTCATGGTCACACACAATCCAGAGAAGGCCAGACAAGCCATCAGGGCAGTTTCAGAGGGCTGTCAGTGGATTGTGCTGTGCTAAGTGAAGTGTGCAGGAGGAAGAAGGAAAAAAACAGAGTTATATGCCAGTTCCACAATCTTTGGTCGGGTGACAACCTCACAAGGCAACAGAGCTGAAGGTGGCCAAAAGTGACTCTCTTGGGTGAGACCTTTCTTTTTACCACACCTCACAGTTCAGATTCCTGGCCAGGCAGTGTGAAAAGCAAGATGAATGCATGTGTGGGTTACATAGTAGGTCCCCTCCCTCTTCTCCATTCATGCCAATAATAATGAAGCACCTCAGCTAGCTATTTCTGTGAGCTGCACCTCTGTGCACTGAGCTGGAACAGCTTCCTCTGAGCACTAACCTGAAAACAAAGAAAGGAAACACAAGAATCAAGAGACAGGCGTGGTGTTGCCAGGACACAACTTGGACTTACCTGCCCACCCAGCACGGTGCTCAGACTGCTGGCTGCCGAAGGAGGAGGATATTCTTTAATGAGGTGGATAACAGGGAACTTTAATGAACCACTTTCTTGTTCACTTTTATCTCCAAATAACTATACCGACAGATAGAAGTACAAATAATGACATGACATAATTGCATGATAGTGATAAAATTAATTTGTGCAGTTATCCAAAAATAATCACTCCTGCAATAATTTTATTGTGAATAAATTATACAAAAAAAGCCCATATACTGATGTGTTCTCATCCATTATGGGAAAAATGACTTTGCTTTTCATATATTATGATGCTTTTTTTCTCTTTGACATATTGTAATCAAAGACTATAAACGCCGTTTGGATTTAGACCTCTGAACTTCCCAAATTTCTTTCTAATCTAATACCTTTTATTTTAAAATAAGATGTTATTAGCTTTAAAATATAGTATCTTCCTCCAAAGACTAAATAGAAGTTAAAAATAACATTTCACTCCTTAAAGCTTTAAATTCCACCTTGTTTCTAATCAGTCTTCTGGAGAAACTATACAAGGTTACACAAACCTGACTGATTTATGAATATAATTTTTGTTTTAATTGAAACAGCAACATTTAGGTTCCACCTTAACAGTGCACCTTAAAAGATTATCTCGGTTATTTCACAGGCACCGAGCCGGCACTAATAGTCCAAGGCAGATATTGAAAAGCAGCACAGGGCCAGGCAGATCTATTAGAAATTCCCATCCACGCGCCTCATACATATTGATTTCTGACACCAAGCAGCAGTGAAAGCCCCCGTGGGAATAATATATTTAGCAGGGTTCGCTGCGAGGAGGTCACAGAGTGCATACAGATTAGCTTCAGAGGACCAAGGCACTAGTGTTGGAGCCAAATGCTAGATTTTATATCATTTTAATCTGAACTTTTATAATCCTTTTAGTTCTTCTTTCTCTGGATGGCAGAGAGAAGGCTCCTTCACATGTATCATGCATCTTTTTCTTTATTCCTCCTATAAATGTGCAAATGCCCTTGTAATGGGGAGGAATGTTCCTTTAGCATAAGCAGCAGAGCCTCAACCAGATTTGCTTTTATAAGCGGTGGTCAATTCAGATGAAGACATCTTTATTTAAAGATTTCTTTCCGTGGGGGAGGGAAAATCACAAATACGGATCTCCTGTTTTAAGACAGAAGCATAAAACCTGTTCGTATTAAAAGAACCATTCCTCCCTTTCCCTGTCTCTGACTCCGGTGCTTAATTGAGCAGAAGCTGCATTTCTACTGTTACATTTATAAAAACAAAAATCTAAACATATTTTTTAAATTACCTATCTGGTAGGGAGGGAATGCTTGCTCCTTATGCAAAGAAGTGTTGTGACTGTATCAGATAAAGGTGTCAGATAAGAGTCAAACAGGCATTTTGGAGGTTGGAGAGGTGCCAGCAGTGCTAAAAGAAAGGTTAGAGTGGACACACTTTGACAGAAGGGTGAAATACATGCCGACAACAAAGGGAAATAGGAGGTTTCACTCAACAGACACAAAGGCTTATTGTGTTCTTCTAGACTGCATTTGAATTTTAGGTGTTCTATAAAAAGTTCCCATGATTACTAATAATCAGAAGAAAACTTAGATCTGTGAAGTACCTTTTGAATCTGACTATTTTTCTGTCATCCTAAACAAGCATAAAAGCCTGAAAAGAAAGAAAAGAACAGTGTAGTGATAAGCAATCAAGACATATCTTTAAAAACATAATAGTAATTGTAACAACAAAAGGTAATTTGAGTTTTGTTTTTATTAGTAAAGATTTGTTTTACCAATGAGGAATAACTAAAGTATCCAATTAAGATAGAGAATTTTGCCATCCAAATATCCAACTAAATATGTCAAACATTCATATTGGTTTCTCAGGCTTGTCTCCAATGATATATGTTAACGTTTATTTTCTAACATGTTCAAGCTGAGCAAGAACCAATAAAAGAGAGCCATTATGTTCCGGGCAGGAGAAGAAAGATAAAACCTCAAACACAATTTAAAACTTGGGAAGCTGTCAGAAGATCTGCTTTGGGCAACTGACCCCCATCAGAAATGCTTGGCCATATTGCTGCCTAAACACCAGAATTAAAGTATGCACAGCTTTTCCCATTTTGACTCTCATGGAATTGCAAGTGTACTCAAAGTTAGAATGAACAGTGGTTCTTCTTAGCAACTAGAGAAAATATAGCATTAAGAAATACCTGGATACTAAATAATCCAAGAGCCTCTCACAGATCATGGTAGTCTGAAGAGATTGTACCAAAAACAATCAGATTAAAGAAAGCAGGTGCAGAAAATCCAGAGGGAGCTGGATCAGCTAGTTAGTTGACACAACCAAAAGAATGGAACTCTGTAGAAGTTAGAAGTTCCTTTCATTTGAAATGAGAGTGTATGTATATGTGCATGTGTTCATGCTCATGAACTTGGTTTAATAGTAAATTGCTACATAACAAAACAGAATGTTTGGCATAATTAATCGTGTTTGCAGGCACTGATCATAGGGCATATGATGACCAATAAAAGAAAAGCCTAAGGTAGAGTTTGACCAGAGATTGAATCACGTCTTTGTTCAAGTCTCCCTCTTCCCTGGTGGAAGTGGCCCTTTCTTTGTTTGGGGACTCTTTGCATGTTACACCAACTTGTGTGTGTGTGTGTGTGTGTGTGTGTGTGTGTGACAGAGACAGAGAGAGGGACATGTAGGAAGGGAGAGAGATGAGAAGCACCAACTCCTTGCTGTGGTACTCTAGCTGTTCATCGATTGCTCTCCGATATGTGCCTTGACCGGGTGGGGGGGACGCTACAGCAGATGGAGTGACCCCTTGCCCAAGCCAGCGACCCTGGGCTTAAGCCGGCAAGTCTTGCAGAAACTAGATGAGCCTGCACTCAAGCAGGTGACCTCGGGTGTTTTGAACCAGGATCCTCTGCATCCTAGTCCGACGCTCCATCCACTG
Source organism: Saccopteryx bilineata (assembly GCF_036850765.1). Classification (NCBI taxonomy): domain Eukaryota; kingdom Metazoa; phylum Chordata; class Mammalia; order Chiroptera; family Emballonuridae; genus Saccopteryx; species Saccopteryx bilineata. The sequence continues at coordinate 176,415,265 of NC_089494.1, forward strand.
TGCAACTGCTTGGTCAGGCTTCACCAGGTTTTATAATAAGTGATTATCAGCTCTTTGACTGAGGGAGATGTCTTCTGGTTTGAAAAGGAGAAGTGGGAGATCTTGAACTAGAAACCTAAAATAAACAAGGACACATCCAGGACTAGGTGCAAATCTATTAAAAATGCTGAAGAACTCTGTGGGAACAAACACCTTTATCACCTTTATCTAGCACTGGGTAGAAACCTTGTACAACAGATGGCAAGAAGGCCTTGAATATAGAATGCTCCTTTGCTAGTTGTCAGCACATTTCTTAATTTCTTTCTGCATAGATGTCAGTCAATAAATACTAGCTGACTTGAATAAATTATGTTAGATAGAAGTTATACCTGGGAAACAGAAACCAAAAAATAATTGGCAAAGAGTAAAAAACAAAAACAAAACATAGTAAGTCATTCACCCAGCATTTCTGTCTTCAAGGTGCCCAACATTCTGCTTGACTGCTTCTCTCTGAGCTACCCATGACTGTGTTGGGTGGACCGCCTGAGAATGATGAAGCTGCTCACTTTGGCCTGAAGGGGGAGGGGCACATTTTCCATCTCAGAAATAAATTAATGTTAGTACAGGACAAGGAAAGTGCAAGTATTGATGGTTCTCTTGAATTTAACTGGAGTTCCACTGACCCGGTACCAGTTAGCAATTTACATTCTGTTTTTCACCCTGCGCGCATACTACCTATCTCTGTCATATAATCCCATCTGGCCCCTCCTCTGCTATCTGTCCCAATGAAAGCTGAAACACTGAACATTACATTTTTTCCACTTTCAGCTCTGAGCTTGTTTTTGTGGTTGAATTGTGTGTGCAGGATGCTATCTGTTAAATTTCTAGTAACAACAGCAACAGAAGAATTACCTAGAAACTAAAACTGCAAACCTTTATGCATCCTCCTTCCACCGAATAAGTAAAACTTCCTCCTATTGTAAAGCCATCATTATGTTGTGTTTATTTTTATTTTAAGTGTTGATAAAACTGCCAGTAAGGAAAAGGCCAATGACACTTGAGTGATGTTGGTTTGGTGTCTTACCATTTAACCCCTGGTCAGACCAGATGCATCCCCCTCCTGGCCATCATTTATAGTACCTGTTTGGTGACTCAGAAACTGTCCTTGGGCTTAACCACAACAGACTCTGGGTGTTCAGATAGCATTTTCTCATGGAGATAAAATTAAGAGTTTTTATTCACTATATACTGTATATACTCTTAATATACGATATAATCTTGAGAATCCCAGAGGACTAGTCACCTTCATCTTGATTAGTTACATGGAATCTACACCTATCTCAAAAGAAGCTGGGTAGTAGAAGTTTTTTGGATGATTTTTTGAAAATGTGATACTTGATCTTTACATAGTTAAGAGAACATAAAAATAAAATTGAAAATAAGTGATGGAATTATTTCTAAAATTAATTTGGGCTTCCAGTCTTTCTAGCTGGGTTAAATATGTCTTTTATCTCCACAAAGAGCTTAAGAATAATGGGCAGTGTGTGTGAGGCAATAAAATGTGGAGGTATTATAAACCAAGAGCATAAACTATGTGTGTGTGGTCTACAATTCCAAATTCTGACAATGTCCACAGTGTAAGAGTAAGATGCGGAGAGAATATACAGATGCCTTTGTGAGCAGGAAACATAGAAAAAGTCCCTTTTAGTTGGGGGCAAAAACATGCATTTACTTTCAGTAGAAGTAGACACACTTAAATCCCTGCTGAGCGCTGGGGAGGGGTTGGATGAGCTGTCTAGAAGCATTTTCTCTCTCTTTATAATGTTAGAAATCCTCGGATTGCATTGTGCATTGCAATGCAAGGATTCTGCAGTGTAAGAGCACATCAGGGCATTGAGAAAGGCTTAATGTGTTCTCATTAGAGGAGGATGGGGGAGGGGGAAGGGAGGCGCCTTGGGGGTTGGAGCCGGCTCGACCACTCTGGGAAGCATTACAATTTTGTGCCTTCTCACTTCAACTCCCTCAGTCCCCTAGCTTTACATAGCTCTTTCTCCGACAGTTCAGTAAAATGCCTCCCAAGCCTCGTGTAAAGAGAGTAGTGTTGTATATCGCTCCTTACAGTTTAACAGTTTGTTTGCTTGGGCCTTTTAAATATATATATATATATATATATATATATATATATATATATATATATATAATTTTTTTTTCTTTCCTAAGTTGTCTCAACAAACCGTCAAATTCACGTTTACGCAGATGAAAACTACAAAGGAAAAGAGGGCAATCTGATCAATGAGAGAAAATCTAGGGGCTTTTAGAATTATTAAATATCCATAGAGACTTCGGTACAGGCAGTCCAGAAGGAGCAGCAAAGCAGGCTTTATAATCGAGAGTTTTCATAGCGGGTTTGATAACTGTATACTTCCAGACTAATTTACTTCACTTTTTTCCATTCTTTGCTTCTTTTCTTGGAGAAATCAAAAATAGGCATTTTTAAAAGAAGACTTTATTTGTGATTTGGAGACTTTAACTTGGAAAAGAAGATGCCCATGTGGGAAGACTGCCCCCTAACTTAGGAGCAGTTTGACTTGTGATGATCAAGATCATGCACCCCAAAGCCAAGGAGCACACTGAAGGAAAAGTCCCTTAGGTGGAAAATGTTGAAAATAACTGGTGACCCCTTGTGTTCATTCACTGCTGTCCCTCCTAGGTGGACAACTTTATGTTACAGACTAATAATCTTAGGAAAGTGTAAAGTGCACTGTAAGCCATGTCCTTATTCCGTTTTGAAACTTAAAAATTTTACTGATTTGAAATGATTATAGAAATATAGATAATGTGTATTCTAATAGAGAAAGCCACCAAACTAGTAATCATACCCTTTGTGATTGTAGTGAAATTGGGGTCTCTGATATCTGACCTGGATATTTTGCTTTGATGAATTTCCTAAGTACAGTCTTGTTTGAATTATGTTTTTTTTTTTTTTTTAAAGGTTTTTTTTTTTTAATTTTTATTTATTTATTCATTTTAGAGAGGAGAGAGAGAGGGAAAGAGAGAGACAGAGAGGAGAGAGAGACAGGGGGAGGAGCTGGAAGCATCAACTCCCATATGTGCCTTGACCAGGCAAGCCCAGGGTTTTGAACCGGCGACCTCAGCATTTCCAGGTCGACGCTTTATCCACTGCGCCACCACAGGTCAGGCTGAATTATGTTTACAATTATTTTTATACTGGAAAAAAGTGAATAGTTTCTAAAATTTATTTATTATGAAAACATCTGGGAAAAAGTATGAGTTAATCAATACCCTGGGATTTTCTTCATAACTAGCAATTATTCTAAGCTACTAGTTAGAGCAGAAATTAGCTAAGAATTTTTATTTGAGGAGAAGTTAACTAAGAAATGTTATTTTGAGGAGGGTTACTGTAAGAAAGAATGGCAATTGAGCTTAATTTGAAAGAGAGTACTGAAAATTGCCAATTAAAATTCTATCTTTATTATAATTCAACAACTGACCAATGAGATATTTTGGGGAGTAGGAAAGAATACAAACATTTGGTAAGATTCATTTAATAGGATGGGTTTCATAATTTTTGTCAAAATAAAGTTTTGGTTAATTTTTACATGTTTACTGTTAACTGAATACAGAAAGAATTTAAAATTACTCATTTTTTCCCTTTTCGTTCTAACATCATTCAAAAAAGTATAATCTGGTTGGATTCTAATCCTCAATTTTTGAAATCAAGCAATTATATTTTTATTCTGACATTTTCAGAGGAAGTCTCAAGTGAGTGTGGTAAAACACTTTTTACCGAGTTATCTTAACCAAAACAAATCTAAAACTATTTATACTGTGGCAACATGCTTTTTTATCCTGTTAACCAAAGTACTAAATAAAAAATATTTTGGGTGAATAAGCGAATGACTGATATATTATTTATCTTTATTTTGAAATTGTTAGTTCTGGCTTTGCATTTATTATTTATTGATTCTGTGGAGAAGGAATTTTTACTTTAATTTCTTCATCATAATAATAGTTAGCATTTATTGTATACTAGGTAAGATATCTATCTATCTATCTATCCATCTATCATCTATCTCTCTATACTATACAAAATGATATTTTTAGTCTACACATAATGCTATGTGATAATACTATAACTATTATAATTTTAAATTTAAGGAAACTATGAACTGTGGTATAACTAGATTAAACAATTTAGCCAAGATCATACAAGATCATAAAGATTGTAATTGAAAATGTCAGGATTCAAAACAGTCTGCTACACTAAAAAGTTCTGTGCATTATGTTATATTGATTCTCTAAAGATTAGGAAATTTCATAAATCATCCATTTTATGCTAGCCATTACAGTGACTGTTCCCCAGCAGGTAAACATAATCTTATGATTGATTGAATGAAAGCTTTTAGTGAATCTATTTCCTTGGATAATCCATTTAATTAATTAATTTATTTATTTGAAAAATTTAAAGCACTAATTGTCTCGGTATAGTCAAATGTTTGAGATATTAATATGCCTCAAATCTAAATGAACAGGGTCCTGGTCAGTTGGCTTAGTGGTAGCACATTGGCCTGGTGAGGGGTGTCCCAGATCTATTTCTGGTCAGGGCACATAGGAGAAGTGCCCATCTGCTTTTCACCCCTCCCCCTCTCATTTCTATTTCTTCTTCCCTCCCTGCTCCTGCAGCCAAGGCTTGATTAGAGCAAACTGGCCCCAGGAGCTGAGAATGGCTCCATCGCCTCTACCTCACATGTTAAGAAAAGCACGGTTGCTGAGCAAAGGAGCAACGTCCCAGATGGACAGAGCATCACCCCCTAGTGGGTTTGCAGGTGGATCTCTGTCCAGGGGCATGCAGAACTCTGTCTCTGCCTCCCTTCCTCTCACTGAATAATAATAATAAAAAAAAATCTGAATGAACAGCATGAAAATTGACCGCCTTCATTGTGCTAATATTCTTCTATTGACATAAGATATAAATAGTAAAAAAGTAAAAGAAAAAGAAAAATTGTTTCAGAGAATGATAGTTTGGTGGCAATACAGCAAGATGATATTTTATAAGGCCAAGGAAGGACCACCTAAACTGTGTGGTCAGTGAAGGCATCAGAGGAGTAAACTGAATAATGAGGAACCAATCACCAAAGGGTCTGGAAAAGAAAGAAAATGAGTGAATTGGAGTGTTTTGAGAGATAAAGAGAGAGTGGGTCATGACCCTGGGAAGTAGAGATTGGAAAATGGTTATCTTATAAACCATAGAAGCACTATGGATTTTATTTTCATAACAATAAAAAACCTCTGAAAGATTTTCTGCAAGATAATAAAGCATCTGTTAAATTATTATTGTTATTATTTAAAAAGTGTTTTCTATTGCTATGTGGAAAATGAATTCTTGGGAAAAAAAGATGAAAGCAACACCAAAAAAACAAATGCTATGTAGATTTTATACACTTAAATATATGGTATCAAATTACATAAAATTTATTATGCTATAATATGTTACAATCACAAAAAAAATTGTCAGTGGAGTTTATGAGATGGTATCGCGGCTCACGAGCCACATGCGGCTCTTTGGCCCCTTGAGGTTTTAGCACAGGCCAGCTTAGGGTTATTAAATTATTAGGGTAAATAATTTAATAACAATGTACCTACCTATATAGTTTAAGTTTAAAAAATTTGGCTCTCAAAAGAAATTTCAATCGTTGTACTGTTGATATTTGGCTCTGTTGACTAATGAGTTTGCCGACCACTGGACTAGCATATCTGTTAAAGTTATAGATTATGGAGACAGACAAATGGGTGAATCTTGACTCTGATGTTTTATAGTCATGCGATCTTGACACTTTAATTACCTTTCTGAATCTCAGTTTCTTCGTTTGTAAAGTTAGTATAATTGTGGACTCTATAGACTTTACCTCATTGGGTTGGTATCAGTATGTCAACAAATGTTTTCAATCTAAGGTGCAGAAAGAGCAGAAATCTTGTTCAAGTGAACAGTTTGCCAACCAGGGAGAAACAGCTACTGGTGGAAAATTAAAGTGCACTCCTGTAAACAAACAAAATAAATGGGAGACTGCCTTTTATAAAGAAAGTTCCCACCCTGGTTCCGACTGGACTATTTTTATGAAAACAAGGAATTCAGATTACACAGTTCTCTGATTGGTCCAAATAAGATGGTTCTGATTAATTCAAATCTTGTGTTCAGATTGGTATTATGGAATTAAATTTATTGGTCAGTGAAGGTACAAATGAGGATATAGTTTCTTAGTTCCAATTAGACTGGACAGATCTCAGCACATTGTTTGAAAGATAATTCCAGGAATTCCTTTTTAGGGATCAGCTCAGCAAAAAAGAAAATAGTGCAGGAGGCTTCCACCTCAGTCTGTGACTTTTCCCTGAAATGCAGTTGTGGGAGAGGCCCCTGTCAGCTATAGCTGCTAGACTCTGGTTATGAATTTGGGGCCAGTTAATCACAAAGAGTTCTTCTTGGCAGACACATTCTTTTCAAGGCCTATAAAAGTGTAAATAAACTTGTAAAAAAACTTTGAACAGCTCTTGAAACCTTATAAATGCTATAAAAGTGTTTGTTAACTAACATTAAATACCATGTAAGTACACATTTCTCACCATCAGAGAACTGAAGAAACCGTTCTGAGAGATCTAAGAGATGGATTTCTGTTCTGGCTCCTTAGGATTTCCCTTTTTCTTGAGCTCTCTGAATTCTACCTGGCCTTTTCTGAGTGCCCCATGAGATCTGGGATGGGATGTTCTTCGTTGTGTTAGGCCCCTCATTCTTTCTTATCTCTTAGTGATACATTTGTTCGAAGTTCTCATTAAATACGCAGTTTTTACCTGAGGCATTACCATGGACATTTTCCTTCCTTCCATTGTGTTCCGTAGACTTCAGGAAGCCACCCTGCTTCAGGAAGCACCTTAGAGGTGGCTGCGTGCCCTGCAGCCCTGCGATGCCCACGAGCAGACTGAGTTCTCAGCCAGTCTTCACGCTCTGCTGCTTCCGTGCTCCCTCCTGCAACAGTGAGGATTTAGTCCTCTACTGTGGGCAGCCACCTCTCTGAGAAGCCAGTCTAGTTAAAACAAATTTGCCTTTTGGCAGGAACTATTTAAGGCCTATTTTTATGTAGGAAAGATTCCTAACTTTTTCATGTAATGATGTTATAGGGAATGAGCATATTTTTGGAATACAATGAAAAAACAAAAACAAAAACGGGCACAGTAGTTTAGGGTCCAAGTTGACTCATGTTGGGTATCTGGCTAATTCCAGTCCCGTTCAGCACTGCAGAAGCTCAGGATCACTGGTGTAGCCCATTTGAAGCTCACTTGTGTGTGTGAAGAGTTCTGACCTATAAAATAAAATCCCAGTCCTCTGGAATTTGATCTGTCTACTCTTCCAGGTTAATTTTGAACTGTTCACTTTTTAGGCATGTAAAGCCCTAGCATTTCAGTTACCCCTAGGATTTTGCTCCTTTAGTTACTTTTACAAGAATGTCCCCCAACTCCTTTCGTTCCAGTTGGTTCTTAGAATTTTTTGTGTCTTCTTTTGGGTGTCCTTCTTTCCAGGAAGTGTCAGGGAGATCGCCTTTCACTTCCACATGATCAAGCTGTCAGGTACCTTTATTTCATACTCACCAGGACCCAATCTTTTCATTTGTCATAGCTTTTAACACACTGTCTTAAAATAACTAAATGCCCTAGTAAATGAGTCCTATTCATGAGTGAGAGGATTGTATTTATTTCTGAACCACTTGAAAAATTAACACAATAATTAGTATGCATTAAGTGCTCAAATTCTGTTTGTTGAATGGCAACTTGAATTTCTTTTTGGTTTTACTAATTATCTACCTTAGTAAAGCACTGGGATTTTCCATTAAACCACTCCTTGTTGATATAGATTACATTTTATATTTGTTGTCATTTTGTAAGTAAATAAGCAGAGAGGTTAATGTTGTACCCTAGGTCATGGAGAACAGGCAGCGGTGGGGGAAGGACTTGGACCTCAGGAATTATGGTCTTAAATTCAGCAAAACTAAAAATCCTCAAAACCTTAGTTATCATGGTTTCTCTCTCTCTCTCTCTCTCTCTCTCTCTCTCTCTCTCTCTCTCACACACACACACACACACACACACACACTCACGTTACACAAGTATCCTTTCAAATTAGATTAAGCATATTTTTATACTGGGGAATAGAAAGAAACAAACAGAAATAATAAGTATTATATTTTCACCTTATGTCTGTTACTTTATTAATTTTAACATTCTAAGTAATATAACTTTAATAATTATTTTTAAATGGTGATTATGCTTTGTATGCCTTATAATTAGATATGGACAATATTTTATTTAAATATTAGGACATACTTTTGGAATACTATTAATAATACTTTTTACTTTCAAAATGCATAACCCCAATAATTTTAAGAAATCTGTTCTTAAAACATGTGCAAATTGATTTATGAATTCAGAGAATGAACATTTTTGAAAAATACTCCAAAAAGCAGTGATTAGTAACTCTGCTTTTTAAAAATATTTCCTAATAAGGTGATGGTCTTAGTCATAACATGTTCTGTTTAATTTTATAACAATGAAACATTGCTCAAGATTATTCTCATCCTTTCCTTTCCTCAAGCTTATTCATCAAAATGAAAATGATGATTATGGTCTTTTCTGAAAATAAGAATTTCACATTTGGAACCATTCATAGAATTAACTTTGTTCAGACTTAGAAAATATTTGATTTTTACATTATCTTTAGGGTGTAGAGAGCAATAGTGACATAAATGGAATTTACAATTAGCTTGAAAGTAAATTTGATTTAGATAAAAATATCTAATTAGATATCATTTTTGGTTTATTTCTTGGCCAAAAAAGAAATGTTACTTCTTGTTTAAGAAATATCTGTAACAAGTTGCAGAGCTCCAGAGAAAAGCAACCTGGTCTCATCTCTCCAGGCAGAGGAGAACAGAAGCTCCATCTCCACACATGCTGCAGATGGCTTTTCCAGTCTACCTGAATCATTACCAGCTAGAAGCAGCAGTCATTGGGACTTGGACGTGAGCTGCAAAGTATAGAATTTTGACAACAATTCCAGTGCCATGCGGACTTTTCCTGGATGTGGACTTTTCCTGGACTCCTGCTCCTTGTGACAGCTCCTAATGAACTGAACTGGGGTTGGGTTGCATTTGCAGGGATTTGTAATGGTGCTGGTGCCAACTTGGACTTGGTGAACATGTTAAGGACACTACTCTTTTATGGATTCTTGCTGTACTGGCCAAGAGTTTGCTTAAAGGCTTTAATCACTGTAAAAAAAATAGAAAACTGGATAAAGAAGATGTGGTACATATATAATATGGAATACTACTCAGCCATAAGAAATGATGACATCGGATCATTTACAACAAAATGGTGGGATCTTAATAACATTATACGGAGTGAAATAAGTAAATCAGAAAAAACCAAGAACTGCATGATTCCATACATTGGTGGGACATAAAAACGAGACTAAGAGACATGGACAAGAGTGTGGTGGTTACAGGGCGGGGGGAGGGAGAGGGGGAGGGGGAGGGGCACAAAGAAAACTAGATAGAAGGTGACAGAGGACAATCTGACTTTGGGTGATGAGTATGCAACATAATTGAACGACAAGATAACCTGGACATGTTTTCTTTGAATATATGTACCCTGATTTATTGATGTCACCCTGTTAAAATTAATAAAAATTTATAAAAAAGAAATATCTGTATATTTACAGTATTTAATTATATTTAATTAAATTATATACATATAATTTAATTGTATACAGTGTATAATTATATTTAAAATATTTAAATTTCTTAAGTAAACATCATTTTACTTTAGAAAAATATTAACATAATGTCTTTCTATGTCTTTTTACTTATATCATTGAGGGATAAAATCTAATGTTATTTATATTTTAACTTATTGCTCTTTGACGTATGTGTTGATATAATAAAACACAAAATATAACAGGAATATTTCATTGTTATAATGATATTTGTTGACTGAGTGTGTTTAATGAAAATTCTTTTAAAAAATGCTTTGTGGAGAATTTTTTATGAGGTGTTTCAGTAATTCTTAAATAATAATTAATTTAAAAAAACTGATTATTTGAAATGGAAGTTTATTCTTTGCTGGGCTTTCAATAAATTGTGTTTGCTCCTGATTGAATCAGGTTTTATCAGGACGATGGAAATATGATTAATGACATCTAAAAGTTTTTTTTCAGAGAGATGTAGCTCTGATTCCCTGATCTGGGGCTGGGATTTGCTTTTTCTTGGATAGAGGAGAAGAGAAACTGGCACACTTGCCTCCCTGCTGCTGCCATGTTAAGCATGCTCACTTCACGGGCTCCTGTAGATGAAAGTTTAATTGTGTGGAAGGTGAATTGATTGCAATTAACCTCAGGACTTACCCTCAGGATAGGGTATTCTACTTTCTTTTCTAGGAATGTGCCACCAGGGTCATAATACATAGCTGATGAATACATATATCATACAGCGAAACACATATATTATAGGACAAAGTACATAAATCATGTAGAAAAACATGCATTATACTGAGATGATCAAATTATAAATGAAGCACATAAATCATAAGATTATACTGTTGAATTGTATCAGGAAACATAAATTATATAGTGAAATCCCAGGGTCACTAGAGAGTTCACTGAATAATGAAATGAGTTCCTATAACTTAAGAAAAAGTGGAGTAACTCAGTGAAAAACCTATTGTGTGTTATGCTGAATATTCCATTTAATCCAATTTTATCTCCTTTACCTCTTGTACCTAAGAAATCAAGGTTGTACAACATGAGGGAAGGAAGATAAACAACAATTGCAAGTTCAAATGATGATGTATTGTTCTAACATTCAAATATTAACTTATAAAAACAGTGTAGATTTGTAGCCAAGTTTTTCAGTCAAAGTTGTAAAAGATGGTAGTTCTAAAGTCAGCTACAAATATCAGAGGGTCAGTGTTGAATTCTGAATGAAGAATGTCTTGAATCCCAAGGAGAAGATCTCCAAAATGGAGAAGAAATAAAATTAAAGTTGGCTTTCTCTGAATGTAGATACACAATTAAAATTTGGATTGAGTCATTACATTAAATAATGAAGAACAAAACATGTATATTATGCATATAGAAAGACTTTGCTTACCTTCCTTTGGGAATCACTTTTTCTTTTGACTATTTTCCCCCTTTATTTCTGTGCCTTTTTCACACACATATTAATAGGATAAAAGATAAAATGACGAGAATTCTTCAACTCAGTTTTGCCTTTTAAAGGAAGGTCACAAGCTGGTAAAGGCCATTCTGCAAGGTTTTAAGAGAAGCTCAGGCTAAGACAGATTTTCACAAGTAATACAGAACAATGATACAATCAGATCAATCTCACAAAGTTTCTCAGTACAATGTTCATCCACGTGAATTATGTCCTCACTAAAGCAAGAGCCTGGAATTCACATCCATTCCCAACACTGGTGAGTTAGGGTTATGGTCAAAGCTTGGTGTTCTGAGGAATTCCTTAGTCATAAACAAAGTGTTTGACCCACCACTCTATTCCTCTAGGCAATAGAGAACTGGAGCTAACTGAATTTATACAGTGGAAATTGATAGTTTATTGCTGACCCGGGAAGGGCAGGCACTCTGACTCACATCCTATTTTGGGCTTTCCTTGGCATTTGTTACTGCAGATAAAGGTAGATTGTGTCAAGATGTGCTGCTGGCCCTAGAATACAATTGTGTCAAAATGCAAGTGCTAAGTTTTATTTGAGGGGAAGCAATAAATTGGCACCCCCCTCCCTTAACAATTCTTGCTTTTTCTTAATATCATATTTTCAATTTCTCCCTGTTCCTCATGTTTAATGCTAATGTTAAAGGACATATACCCTGTTAATTGTGCATAAGTAATTACGAAGGAAACTATAGAGCAAAAGACACACAGAACTCTGTTTTAAATAGCAAGTGAAATACAAAATGATAATAAAGATTTAATGCACAAAAAAGTTTAGTTTGTTATTTGTAAATTCAGTTTTGCCTGCTAACCTAACTGGCTTGTCCCTGAAACATCCATAAATGGTTAAATGTGCTCAATATAAGTATAATCATTTTACTCTATGATCTATGTGTTTCATTAGTTGAGGTACATATTTTGCTATAATAAATGTGCTTCAGTAAATGATCTATGCATTTCTTTCTGAAATGTATGTGTTTCACTAGAAAAGGTATGTGTTCATCAACTATGAATAATGTTCTTAACGGCACCACATTATATTACTTGGCTGGTATCAGCACAGCATTACACATCCATTCCCTCATGACCATGAGCACTGCACTGCAAGAAGACACACATCAGCCCTGTCACTCTCAGGTGTTGACGCACACGTGCAGAACGCTGCAGTCCTGGGAACACACAAATGAGAGTGAGGAGGCAATGGAGTTATTTTGTAAGTGAATGTTTGTCAAATGAACAGGAAATAGGGGATTTTTAAAAGTCCTGCCCTTTTATAACCGAGAAGAAGAAAAAACAATACAGTTAACACAGTTGAGATTTTGTTGTTTATCATAGACAAAATTTCTTCCATTTACTTCGGTTAAATATTATTTGGATAAAGAATGAAATTGTATAATTCCAAGTTTAACACTGAAAACATTTTTTAGTTGTGTGACTTATATATTACAATTCAAATTTTCTGATTTTAATTAATTAACATTCAAAATGATTAAGTGAAGTTATCTTTATAAAGTGGAATTAATTAATCACTTAAAAAGTTAAACACATTATCTTTCTGTAAGTAATACTATTGATCATTCATTGATAAAAGGTACATGTTAACTTATAATTTTTAAAAAAAGAGCTTATCAACATTAAAATTCAAACAAAACAATTACACAATTGAACTATAACCATTTGGGGGGAGGGGCTCCAAGCTATCTAGCAATAGCAAACAAATCTTTGCATTATCTATAGAAATTATTTTTCCCCCAAAAGTATGATTGTCTTGTGTCCAACTATCAATGATTTGAAATGTGCCTGATTCTTATAGATGACTATTTCTGAATTATAACCTCTCTCTGGCTTTCTTCATTGCAATATAGAGTCTGTAATTCAATGGGGAAAAGATTTGTTAATATTGTCATGAACAGCTGAAAATGAATTATATCTGCTCTTCTTATAAATGCATTAATTATGACAGAATTACTTACTTTTCACAGATTAAAACTAATGCTTTGTATATGAACTTTTCCATTTAAAAATCATTTTTCAATAAACACCAAACATTCTTTTACATATGACATCAAATGATTCATTATACATGTTTCCATTTAGTGACCTAATTTTTTCTCTACTTTACATCTATCATTGCAGATATTTCTTTCATTCATACCTGCCTTTAACATTTTTTATTTATGACAATGACTAATACCTTGGGGTGATTTTTTACTACTTCAGGAATTAGGAATTTCTATAGTTCTTATCAGCTGGCAAGTCATTCTTCTTATATTTGAGATATGCTCTATATAAGAATAGTCTACATTAAATAATTCTGAAATAAGTAATTTAGTGGTTTTAAATAATTGCCACAGTTTTTCTACAGTAGAATACTTGGCTGATACCCTTGTTTTGATTTTTTTAAGAACATAAATAGGTAAATGTGAAAAAAGGAAAGGTTCAAAACAAAAGCAATCTTTTTGATAAAAATAATTCATCATTAAAAATGGTTTCATTCAGGCTTTGTGCAAAACTGCCATAACCACTAATATTTTAAGGTCATCCAAAAACCATTAAAGAAAAAATTGTTTTCTTGTTTTATATATAGGGATCAGATATAAACTTTTTCTTTAATGCATGTTACACTAACTATTGCTGAGTGATTTTATGAATTAAATGTTAGTAATATGAAAACAACTTTGTTTGATATTTTGGATATCACTAATAGATAAACTCTATGATAACTTGCATATTGTTGCTTTAAAATGAAGCAGGAAATTATGTTACATATGTTGTTGTTTTTTTAATTCTCAGAAAGATTTTGAAATCTATGTTGAATTTTTCTCTTACCAAGTTGGATCAATATCCTCAGTTACATGTTACATTTTACTTCAAAAGTCCTTACTGAATTTAAATCAGTCATATGGGTTTGTTCATAGGTGAGTTCCTTGAGATCTGAAATGGTCTAAGTGATTCCACTCTGTATGTGATTGTGTATTTAAGAAGAAACCTCTCTGGTAAAGATATCTAAAGACCTGACCTAAATGTATATCATTTAATGACTAATGAAAAAAAATATACACATATATACATTCACACACACACACAATATATATATATATATATTCATACTTGCAAAAATATTTTATTTGTAGATTTGTACCACCATTCATATCTATTAAACATAAGTATGAAATATACTTATAATGTTGAAAGGTTAAAGAATATGGTAATTTTTTTTGTTTGTTTTGTTTCAGTCAAGATTCACTGAGATTAGTTTATTTCACTGGTACTGTGAGGATCTGTGTAATGCTTGCTGAATTCCAAATGTGATGTGAATTGGTGCTCTCTGCACAAAATCTAGCTCTGGCATTGTGTATAATCTGCATGTTTCTACTCCAATACCATAGTATCTTTTCTGTGGCTTTTACTTACTTGAGGGCTATGTCATAAACTTTGCTACAAGAAAAAATAATCTCTAAGCAATCTGGGGTGAAAAAAATATGTTGAATATTAAAAACAGCTTGATCATTTTTTAAAGAACTTGTGCAGATGCTCATACATTTTAAAATAGGGGTAAAATCAGGTTCTGTTATGCCAAACACACCTTAAATTGCTTAAGAGTTTCACAGTGACATTTTGGTCATCAACTGCTTCCATTATCTGGGGATATATTAATTTGCAGCTGCTGTGGACAGCTATTTGAGTGTACAGAGGAACAGCTTCACTGTTGAAGCATGTTGAAAGTTAAAAGGCCAAAGTCCTGCTGACTAAACTAAACATAAGGAATTTTAAGTTATAATCGTAACACAACATTACCTGGCTCTGAAAGAATCCATCCACTTTTGTTAACTTATCCTATATAACAGCTGATTTGATATACTTTCCCTTCTAGCTTTACTGTTAAGGATGATGCATATTATAGAAACTTCTCCTTTTTTTGGACAAATAATTCTCTTTAGAAGTTCAGTTTCTGCTTCTGGCAATGGCAGAACTAGCACTTTTATGGTTTTTTAATCTGTGAAAGAGATTGTCCTTGGTTTCTTTAAAAGGTCAGTATCAGGTAGATTTTTCTTCAACTGTAAATAGAACTGTAGATAAAGTCTTACAGGAAATTAAGATAAGTTATACTATTTGCCATAGTCATAGATATACATCAATATATTTATAATCTAGAACTTAAAATTTTTTCTCTTTTATTTTTCTTACTTGACATCATAGTTTGTTTTCCAAGTTTAAGACCTAGATTTAGAAAGTAAAAAAATATATATATTGCTGAGATGAATTTCATTTTGTTTATATATTGTTATATTTAGAAAATGGTGATAAACAGAAAAAAGGAGGGGCATTTATGTAAAAAATGGCTTTATGAATTAAGTTGGAAATTATATATACAAATTCACTTGTATCACTTGTAGTTTATTTAATGAATTTACTATTTATAATGTAGTGCATCTGATATAACCTCATATGCCTGAGACAATGTTCAAATATAGCTTATATTTTGTAAAGTGATGTAATCTAATACAGACCAGTTATGGTTGTTGAAGTTGGAATAATGGATTCTGTCTGAGTGCAGAGAATATTCATGGTAAGTGAATCATTGTCACTGAAGACATTAAATTATTGTGGTTTAAGGCTTGTATTGAGATATTTTATCACTCAAGTAAATATTGTATTTGAAAATCTGGCACATTTTTAGTGCCTCACCCAAATTTTAAATTTGATAATAAAGTAATAGTATTTAAATATGATTATAGTTTTCTAAGAGGAAAAAATCTTGTTTCTATGGGCTTAATATGCTTGCTGGAAATTGTGATTTAATTGATCCCAATGTTAAAAATAAAAAAAAACATAAATATTATGATAGCTTCAGTTTTCATACAGTTTGGTCATATGGTAAATTTTAGAAAATCTTAAATTAGTCTAAATTCTAAGCATAAAGATTACTTGGTGGTCTGCATAAATATTATTATGAGAATATATCAAAACCTAAGAGAGACTGGTTCTAAATGCTTTATCTTTAAATAATAGGCAAAATTGGAGAACATGTACATTCATTTTTAAAAGTGTGAACACATTTTAATTTCACAAACATATACCTTTAACTAATAAGACCAACTGAAACAGTGATGTCAATATAAATTATTGGTAAATAAGCACAATTCTTAACTAAAGGTTTTACTTTATTTTATTTTATTTATTTCTTTTTAATCTACGGGAATACCTTTGATGTGTACTGTGGGAAAATCCTGAAATCAGCATGACCTGTGGTGGCACAGTGGATAAAGCATTGACTTGGAATGCTGATGCTATTGGTTTGAAACTCTGGGCTTGCCTGGTCAAGGCACATATAAGAGGTGAGTTGATGTTTTCCATCCCCCCCCTCCTTTATCTGAAACCAATAAATAAAATATTTTTAAAAACCCTGAATTCAAAAATCCTGTAAAACCTCCTGGGAAAATACTTGACCTTATATTATTAGTAGAGATTGGAGAAAATTTTCCATTGAGTTTCCTACTAACTATTTGTTCTTCAAATGGAGAATATACATTAATAATAATAATAATCAACACCCATTGGCACCTAACCCACTGCTTGACACTTAGTCAGTGTTCAGTAGAGCTCTGTGGTGTATGTTTAATTAACATACCTATTCTACAAATGAAGAAACTAAGTCAGAGAGGTTAAATGCCTTACACCTGTTCACACAACAAATAGATAGTA
Organism: Saccopteryx bilineata; assembly: GCF_036850765.1. Taxonomy (NCBI): domain Eukaryota; kingdom Metazoa; phylum Chordata; class Mammalia; order Chiroptera; family Emballonuridae; genus Saccopteryx; species Saccopteryx bilineata. Next base: position 176,432,232 of record NC_089494.1, read on the forward strand.
TTTTGAAGACAGCTAGTTGACCTCTTCCCCCATATTTATTCTTCCTTTTTCCTTTTAGTAATAGAAACACTTAAGTTTAAGTTAGGCACCTGGTTTAAACCCCAGCTGGAGACAACAATTTTCATCCTCTCTTGTAATTAGTTATAACCATGATACTACATTTTGGTTTATACTTCTTAGCTAGTTTAATGTTTTCTGAGTCTTATCTTTAAATGGACTGGACCTTACTTGGTCACATGTCTGAAAGCTATGTGCTTCAGTGTGACAAAGTAACATAATGCAAGGAGCCTTAGAGCCCAACAGTGTCATACCACAATGTCAGATCAGGGCAGCTTACCCAGACTTTTCCATAAAAGAGAAAAACTATCAAAACTATCTGTTTATCATCTCTCTGTGTCTCTCTTTCTCTCTCTATCTCCTCTTTATCTGCAATCAACTAACACAATATGAGGCCTAAGTTTCAAAAAAATTCAGTCATGCTCTTAAGCATTATAACATGTCCAATTAAAATTGTTACATAAAAGGATTACCTAGCTCATGTTTGATTTAGGAACTTTTGCACTTAGTAATTGGTGTCTCCTGAACTGTTGAATAAACTAATTTTGACAAAAAAAGAACAAGTAGAAAAGACATATTTGAGGGAAAACTGTAAATTCTACTATAGCTTTTTTTTTCTGAATTAATATTACCCAAATACTCCACTTTGTAAAAATATGCAAAACATGGCAAACATAGATGCTTTATTTTACTACCAGTAATTCATTACTTTAACTTATACTTTTGGCTTACATTTATCTTCTGTCAGTACTGTCTCTTGATTTCCAGTCTCTACTAGCTCCTGTATATATATTTTTTCATAATTTTTGATTTGAGAATTCTTGTGATGTTCCTCTTGCTGTTTCATCACTGTTAGATATCTTTAAGCCCTCATACAACTCCAATAATTTATACATTACTTATTTACATATATTTAATTCATCCAAATTATTTGGTTAGAAAAAACTCAAATTAGGACAAATGACCATCAAAAAAGATATGTGAAGACAACCTATAGAATGAGAGAAAACATTTGCAAACCACTTAACTGATAGAGGCTAATATCCAAAATATATAAGAAACTCATACAACTCAATAGTAAGAATAACAAACAACTCAGTTTAAAAATGGACAAATAGCCTAACCAGGCGTGGTGCCATGGATAATGTGTCAGACTGGGATGCATAGGAACCAGGTTCAAAACCCTGAGGTCACTGGCTTGAGTGTGGGCTCATATGATTTGAGCACAGCAAGTTGCTGGCTTGAGCAAGGGGTTGAGCAAGGGGTTACTCGGTCTGCTGTAGCCCCCCGTCAAGGCACATATGAGAAGGCAATGAACAACTATGGTGTCACGAGGAAGAATTGATGCTTCTCATCTCTCTCCCTTCTTGTCTGTCTGTCCCTGTCTGTACCTCCATTTGTCTCTCTCTCTGTCTCTGTCACACACACACACAAATAATCTAAATAAACATTTTCCCAAAGAAGACAGATAAAACCAATGGGTACATGAAAGGGTGCTTGACAACCTTAACTAGGAAGATGTATTTCAAAACCACAGTGAGATATCACTCTTACTCTTTTTAGAATAGTTATTATAAAAAAGACAAGTGATAACAAATGTTGGTGAGAATATGGAGAAAAGAGAACCTTTGTACACTTTCGGTGGAAATGTAAACTGGTTCAGCCACTAAGAAAAACAGTATGAAAGCTTCTCAAGGAATTTAAAATAGAACTACGACATAATTCAGCAATTCATTCTTGGGTATATAGCTAAAGAAAACTAAATTATTATCTTTTTAAAAAATAGGTTTATTTTTTTTAATCGATTGATTGATTGATTGATTTTAGCTAGAGAGGAAGGGAGAAAGAGAGAGATGGGAACTTTGATCCATTCCTATATATGCCCTAATGAGGGATGGAACCGGCAACCTCTGTACTTCATGGCAATGCTCCAACCAGTGGAGTTATCCAGCCAGGGCACTGAATTATTATCTTGAGGAAATACTAGTAACCTTATATTTGTAGCAGCATTATTCACAAAAACCGTGGTATGGAAACAACCTACATGTCTATCAAGTCTATCAAGAGGTTTTATAAATGTGATTTATATGCACAATTGGATATTATTTAGCCTTGAAAATAGAGGAAATTCTGCCATTTGCAAAAACATGAATGAAACTGGAGGGCATTATGCAAAGTGAAGTAAATCAAATGGAAAGAGAAATACCACACTGTTTCACTTATATGTGAAATGAAATAAATATATAAATACATATATAACAAGTTGATCTCATAGAAACTGAGAGTAGGATGGTGGTTGCCAGGTGCTGGGGGTATGGGAAATAAAGAAAGCTGATAAAAAGACACAAACTATCATTTATAAGATGAATAATGTCTGAAGATCTAATGTATAAAATGACAAGTATAGTTGATAACACTATATTGTATAGTTAAATTTTTCTAAGAGAATAGAACTCGTGTACTTATCAAAAAAAAGAAATGAACAAACAAAAACAAAACAAAAAAATTAAGTATGTGAGTTGTAGGCTGTGTTAACTCCATTGGAAGAATTCTTTCACAATGTACATACATATTGAATTACTTCATAAAGCTTACAGTTTTATTTATATTATACATCAATAAAGCTAAAATAAAACTGAGTAATGTATGGATGCTTCTGGTTTCTTATATGACACATAGAAAGTGTAGAAGTAGTCATTTCATCCTATCAGAAAAAAGATGAGCAAACTAAAAATAAACAACTTTTAGAACCACCAGAAAATTGTGGTTACAGAGCAAACTGCTTCCCACAAAACTGAAGAAAGAGACAAATACAGAGAATGAGTGAACTTCAATAGAAACTTCTCAAACTAAAAAGCAAAAGCAAAATCCAAGAACTGAAGAATAATTTCAAAAGGTTGAACATATGCCTAATGGGAATGCCAGAGTAGAAGAAAGAGAGACAGAAGAAGAAAAACAACAACAACAAGCATTTGAAGCAATAACGAATGAGAATTTCTCAAAATTAAGACACAATCTGCCAATAATCACACAAGGAGAAATAGTTGTGCATATGTTAATGAAAATTAAATTAATAATAATTAGCTTTCCAAAGCAGAAAGCACCAAAATCAGAAGGGTTCACAGGTGAATTCTACCAAAATTTACCAAAAAATTGTATCAATTCTCTACAATCTCCTTCAGAGGATAGAAGTAGTGGGAATGCTTCCAAACTCATTATATGATGCCAGCATTGCTCTGATACTAAAAGCAGACAAACATATTGCAAGAAAAACTACAAACCCATACCTCTTTTATGCATTGATGCAAAAATCCTCAACAAAATATTGCAAGTTTAATTCAACAATGTATGGGAAGATCTACACACCTGACCAAGTAGGATTTATCCCAGATAATCAAGGGTGGTTTAATATTTTAAAATCAATCATTGTGATCTATCACATCAATAAGCTGAAAAAGAAAAATTATATAATCATATCAATAGATGTAGAATAAAATATGACAATCCAACACCCATTCATGATAAAAAAAACTCTCAATAAACTCAGACTAGATAGAAACTTCTTTCGTCTAATAAAGACTATCTACAAACATCCTACTTAATGGTAAGAAGCTCAAAGCTTTCCTTCTAAGATTAGGTAAAGACAAGAGTGTCACCTTTCATCACTCCTTTTCAACATTGTGCTGGAAGTTCTAGCTAATTCAACAAAATATGCAAAGTAAATAAAAGATATATAAATTGGAAGGGAAGAAGTAAAAAAATCTCCCTTCACAGACGACATGATTTGTCCATGTAAAAAATCTGAAAGGATTGACAAAAAACAAACAAACAAATAAAAAAAAACCCTTCTAGAGCCAATAATTGATTCTAGCAAGTTTGATGAATATAAGATTAATTTGTAATAGTCAATTGTTTTCCTATGTATCAGAAATAAACAATTGCAGTTTGAAATTAAAAATGTAATACCATTTGTACTAGTATAAAAAAGAAATACTTCAGTGTAAATTTAAGAAAATATGTACAACATTTATCCAAAGGAAACTATAAACTTCTGATAAAGAAAATCAAAGAATCTACATAAATACAAAGATATCAGTTCTTCCCAATTTGATCTATAGATACAATGAAATCCAATCAAAACCCCAATAAGTTACTTTGCTGATATTAAGAAAAACTGATTCTAATGTTTCTGTGAAAAGGCAAAAACTTGTAATTCAGAATAGCCAGAACATTATCAAAGAGGATCAACAAGACTTCAAGACTGGACTTCAAGACTTAAAGTTACAGTGATCAAGACAATGTAGCATTGGTGAAAAAAATCAGACAAATAGATCAATAGAGCAGAATAGAGAGCTTAGAAATAGACCAACATAGATAGAGTCAACTGATTTTTTAATTTATTTTTATTTTTTATTTTTTATTTATTTTTTCATTTTTCTGAAGCTGGAAACAGGGAGAGACAGTCAGACAGACTCCCGCATGTGCCCGACCAGGATCCACCCAGCACACCCAGTCAACTGATTTTTGAGAAAGGCATTCCACAAGAAAGGACAGTCATTTCTAGAAATGGTACTGTGACAATTGAACACAAACATGCAAAAATTTTACTTAAATATTGATCATATATATATATTGTATTTTTCTGAAGTTGGAAACGGGGATGCAGACAGACTCCCGCATGTGCCTGACCGGGATCCACCCGGCATGCCCACCAGGGAGTGATGCTCTGCTCCTCTGGGGCATCGCTCTGTTGCATCCAGAGCCATTCTAGTGTCTGAGGCACAGGCCATAGAGCCATCCTCAGCACCCGGGCCAACTTTGCTCCAATGGAGCCTTGGCTGCGTGAGGGGAAGAGAAACAGAAAGGAAGGAGAGGGGGAGGGGTGGAGAAGCAGATGGGCACTTCTCCTGTGTGCCCTGGCCGGGAATTGAACCTCTGATCTTATATGTATTACAAAAATAAACTCAAAATAATCATAAACAAATTAAAAATACAAATTTTAAAACTGTAACAGATAACAGAAAAATCTAGGTGACCTTGAATTTGGAAATAAATTTTTAGATCAATGACAAATCATGATCTATGAAAGAAAAGTATTTTGTTAAAATAAAAGTCTGATCTGTGAAAGACACTGTTAAAGGAATAAAGAGACAAGCCACAGATTGGGAGAATATATTTGAAAACACATATTTAATAAAGATTGGTATATAAAATACATGGAAATTTCTTAAAACTCAAAAACTGAATTTAAAAGTTAACAAAAGTTCTAAACAGATATGTCACCAAAGAAGATATACAGATGCTCCACATAATATGTCAGTAGGAAATTGCAAATTAAAATATCAATGGGATACCAAAACAACCTATTAGGATGGTTGAAATTCAAAACACTGACAACACCAAATGCTGAAGATGTGGAGCAAAAAAAAAAAAAACAACTCTTATTCACTGGTGGTAGAAATGCAAAATAGTGTTGCCACTTTGGAATATGGGCAGCCTTTTATAAAGCTAAAGATAGCCTTACTATGTAATTCAGCAACTGTGCTCCTTGGTATTTATCCAATAGAGTTGAAAATTTATGTCCACACAAAAACCTAAACATGAAAGATTATGGTAACTCTATACATAATTGCCAAAATGTCCTTTTGGCATCTATGAAATAGAATATTATTTAGTGATAAAAAATGAACTATTACCTGACCAGGTGGTAGCACAGTGGATAGAGTATCAGACTGGGATGTGGAGGACCCAGGTTTGAAACACTGCGGTCACTGGCTTGAGCGTGGGCTCATCCTGCTTGTGTGCAAGCTCACTTGCTTGAGCACAGGGTCACTGACTTGAGTGTGGGATCATAGACATGACCATAGATTGCTTGCTTGAGCCCAAAGGTCACTGGCTTGAACCCCAAGGTTGCTAGCTTGAGCAAAGGATCACTCACTCACTCTTCTGTAGCCACCCGGTGAAGGCACATATGAGAAAGCAATCAATGGACAACTAAGGAGCCACAATGAAGAACTGATGCTTCTCATCTCTCTCCCTTCCTGTCTGTCTGTCCCTATCTGTCCCTCTCTCTAACTCTCTGTCTCTGTTAAAAACAAACAAACAAACAAACAAAAAAAACAAAAAACTACTAAGCCACAAAAATACATGGAGGAAGCTTTAGTGTGTACTGCTAAATGAAAGAAGCCTATACAAAAAAGCTACATACTCTATGATTCCATACATAGTATATTCTGGAAAAAGAAAAACTTAGAGACAATAAAATGATTAGTGGTTACCAAAAGTTGGGTAGGAGGGTGAAGCTGAGAAATAAATAAGTAAAGCACAGGAGAATTTTATAGCACTGGATTTATTTTGTATAATACTCTAATGGTGGATACATGAGATTATGCATTTGTCAATCCCATAGGAATGTATAATACAAAGAGTGAACCCTAAACTTTAGACTTTAGTTAATAGTAATGTATAAATATTGGTTCATCAAGTCAGAAATGTACCAAAGTAATGCAAGATATTGATAATAGAAAAATTGAGTATTTGTAGAATCTGTGTTCTTTTTGTTTAATCTCTCTGTAAACCTTAAACTGCTTTAAAATTAGTCTTTTAATTAAAGAGAAAAATAAGTGAAGAAATATTTCTATTTTAAGAAACTCAAAGAAATATAAAAATTGAAATATTTTAATTCAGAACTCATTAAAATTAAAAACTTCACTGTATTGTTGAACATTGTATTGTCTATTGTCCTTTAATTTGTGGATATAATTAAATTTTTGTTTGGTAATAATAAACAATACTGGTTTGTAGGATGTTTGAAATATGCATTTTTTATTTTTTAATTAATTTTAATTTATTATGTTAACATGAATTCAAGTGTCCCATTTAATATAACTCCCTCACCCCCACCCCCTTGTCCCCCATTATACCCTCTTTGCCTCCCTCCCTCCCCCCTTCCCTCTGGGATTTGCTGTCCTGTTATCTGTATCCATGTGTTATGTATATATAATTTCACTAATCCCTTTACCTACTCTGATCCCATCCCTTCATCCCCCTTCCCTCTGACAGCTGTCCCTCTGCTCCTTGTGACCCCGCCTCTGCCTCTATTCTGTTCCTCAGTTCACCATGTTCATTAGATTCCACATATGAATGAGATCATATGATATTTGTCTTTCTCTACCTGGCTTATAAAATATGCATATTTTTAAGACTTCTACAATTACTTCAAAAATAATATTATCATAACTTTCTTCTGTAGGTGCACTTGATGAATCTTTATCTTTCTTAAAGATTCTTATTACACTTTAACAAATATGTATTTTTTCAATATTTGTGTTTAGTGGTTACCAGGTACAAGAATTATCACTTGGGTTGCTTTTCACTGGGAAATGACAAGCATATTTTTTTGACTTGTGCTGCAATAATATGGACAGTGGTAGAGGATATTTGCTTTCTAATCAGTTGGTATAAATGTAATTCTTGAATATCTGTCAAGTAGCTTCCTGTAAAACTACTGCTAAGTTAGTTTGGCAAAACAATATTGATAAATAATTCTTAGCAATTCACAGCACAATGATTAGTTTTAATGTTCTAATAACTGAGCTCTGTACAAACTAGCTAATATCATTTCCCTATTATCATCTTGCATCCTCTCTTTTTCTTCCTCTCTTTCTCTTATATTCATATTTATTTCTCTCTCATACTACTTAATTTCACTTAATAAATGGTCAGTAGTCTTCTAAGTGTCCTGGTAAAAAGAAAGACAAAGTAATGTTAATTAAAATACCTATCATTAATAACTTCATTTTAATAGGGTACTGTAGAAAAAAATATTTTTGCTAAATATATATTTTATATAAAAATAAACAACACATGTGAGGATTTTCTTTATATGACATCAGAAAAACAAAACAAGTTAAGTGGTTTGTTATTTTTTAAAAGTTAATATTGTAATTGTATTCATTAAAACAAGCTTTTATTTCAACTCTAAGGTATGATGACTCTTACTATGTATAAAATATTTTACTATTGTGTTTGTAATAGTCACAGTCTTGTTAAGAGTTGGACAAGCATGATACTTTATCCATATGATAGAATGCAACACATCAACAGCATTTTTATTAACTAGCATCTAAGTTACCAGAAAAACATTAATTGCTTTGTCCAAAGTGCCTGATTGCTTTCAGGGAAACATTTAAAACTTCAGGAAGAGGTAGAGTGACTATTTCTTATATCTGAATGGCAGAGGTTTTCTAATTAAAAATGACCCTGTCCAGGCATTTTTACAATTTGAAGTAAAATTTATATAGAGTGTAATACATCAGTCTTAGGGGCATAACTCAATAAGGTTTTACAAACATATAAATCTCTGTGGTTGCTGCTCCAATCAAGGCAAACATTCATATCACCCAATTTACCAGCATCACATCTCATTTAATTTGCACCCCTAACTGACAGCTAACTGCTGTTTTGTTTTTTGTCACCAAAAATAAGTTTTGCCTGTTTTTGAACTTCTAAAAATGTAATCAAACAGCATGCAATTTTTCGAGGGGCATTTCTTTTGTGCAACATACTCTTTTTTGAAATACATAAATGGTTTGTATATATTGGTAATATTTTTAGACGGCTAAGTGGTATGCCAATATATAAATATATCACATTTTGTTTTATTTTTCCCCTATTAGAGATACTTGGATTTTTTCTAGTTTTCTTATATTACAAATAAAGCTATTCTAAACATTTTTTATGTCTTTTTGTTAATACACATTTTGGCTTCTTTGGGTAGTTATTTTGGAGAGAAATTTCTGTGTAGTATAGTAGTATAGATTTAACTGTATAAGAAACCACCAGTTCCTACATTTCGATCATTAATGAATGAGAGTTACAGCTATGCTGTATTGTCACCAACATTAGGTTTGTCAATTTTCATATTAGCTGATGTAATGAGTATAGACTAGTATTACATTTTCATTTTAACTAGTAATAGCTATGATGTTGAGCATCTTTCTCATCTACTGATGATCATCATATATCATATTTTAGATAATTGATTCAAGATCAATTTTCTATATTTTAATAAATAGTTTGCCTTTTTATTGTTGAGTTGTAGAGTTTCATTGTATATTTGGCACACAAGTCTCTTGTCAGGTTGATACTTTGCAAATTACTTTTTTTGTAATACTGATTTTTAAATTTTTTCCATTGATTCAAGAGAGAGAGAAAGAGAGAGAGAGAGAGAGAGAGAGAGACAAGCATCAACTTACTCTTCCACTTAGTTGTGCACTCATTGATTACTTCTTCTCCATGCCCTAACTAAGGATCAAATCTGTGATCATAGTGCATTAGTATGGTGCTTTATCCACTGAGCCACACAGCTAGGGCCAGTAATAGTGAGTTTTTATGAATACATGTTTTAATTTTCTTGTTCTTTTGGGAGGTAGTACTATTTATTTTCTCAATTTATTTATTTTTTATTTTTTAATTGAATTTTAGTGGAATGACACTATATAACATAATCACACAGGTTTCATGTGCCCACTTCTATGACATATCTCTGTATACTGTATTGTGTGTTTACATCTGCAAGTTCAGTCTTTGTTCTTCACCATTTATTCTCCCATACCCTACTCTTCCTAGACATCACCACACTATTGTCCATGTCCATGAGTTTTTATTTATTCTTTTCTCTCTCAATGTCCCTCACATAACACATCCCACCATTGACACCTGTAAACCTTCTCTCTATGTATGAGTCTGTTTCTATTTTGCTTTTTAATGTTGTTCTTTAGATTCCATATATGAGTGAAATCATATGCTTCTTGTATTTCTCTGATTGGCTTATTTTGCTTAGCATATTGATCACCTTATAGTAACAAAAGAATACATTTAAATGGATTAAAGATTTAAATATTAGAACAGAATGTATAAAAATTCTAGAAAAAAGAAGTAAAGTCTTGGATAGTTCTAATAGCAATATTATATTTGGGGATATATCTCCTTAGGCAAGGAAAACAAGAGAAAAAATAAACAAATGAGATTACATCAAATTAAAAAGATTTTGCACAACAAAGAAAACCATCAACAAAATGAAAAGGCATCCCACTGAATTGGAGAACATATTTGCTGATACATTTGCTGAAGGATTAATATCCAAAATTCATTAAGAACTTATGAAACTCAGTACCAAAATAAACAAACAATTCAATTTAAAATGGGCAAAGAACATGAATATTCTTCTTTCTTTCTTTCTTTCTTTCTTTCTTTCTTTCTTTCTTTCTTTCTTTCTTTCTTTCTTTCTTTCTTCCTTTCTTTCGAGTAAGGAGTAAGGAGAGAGAGAGAAATAGGAACATAAAGCTGTTCTTGTATGTGCCCTGACCAGGGAATCAATCCCAGCAACCACTGTGTTCCTGGACAATGCTCCAACAGCCCCAGCTGTCCAGCCAGGGCTTAATTTATTCTGTATTTTCAGAGAGACGGAGAGAAGAAGAAAGAGAGAGAGGGGAGGAAGAAGGGGGAAGGGAAGCATTCATTTATTGTTCCACTTAGTCCTGCACTCATTGGTTACTTCCCCTGTGTGCCCTGACTGGGTATCCAAACTGCAACATTGTTGTTTTAGGATGATGATCTTAACAGACTGTGTTTACTGTCCAGGGCTAATACTTTTCTAAAGAGGACATGCAGCTGGCCAATAGACATAGGAAAAGATGCTTAATGTCATTAATCATCAAAGAAATGCAAAGTAAAACCACAATGAGATAGTACCTCACACCTGTCAGAATGGCTATTATCAAGAACTCAACAAACAACAGGTGCTGGTGAGGATGTGGAGAAAAGGGAACTCTCCTGCACTGCAGGTGAGAATCTAGATTGGTACAGTCACTGTAGAAAGCAGTATGGAGTTACCTCAAAAAATTAAAAATGGTCCTGCTTTTAAACCCAGCATTTCCACCTCTGGGAATTCATCTTAAGAATTTTAAAACATTAATTTGAAAGACTATTTGCAACACTATATTCACTGCAGTGTTATTTATAATAAGCAAGATATGAAAACAGCTCAAGTCCCCATCCTTTCTTTACCTCACTCCCCAACACCTGCCTGGACCTATCAACCTGATATCTATCTGTAAGTCTGTCTGTCTGTTGCTTCTTAGTTCATCTTGTTCATTAGCTTCCATATTTGAGTTAAAGTATGTGATACTTGTCTTTCTCTGACTGGTTTATTTCATTTAACATAATGATCTCTAGGTTCATCTATGCTGTTGCAAAGAGTAATATTTCCTTGTATACATATCTGAGTAGTATTTTTTTGTACAAATATACCACAGCTTTTTTATCCACTCATCTATTGATAAACACTAGGGCTGCTTCCAAATGTTGGCTATAGTAAATAATGCTGCAATAAATATAGTAAATAATGCTGCAATACATATTCTTTCAAATTAGTGTTTTGAGTTTCTTAGAATTAATTCCCCAAAGTGGAGTCTCTAGGTCATAAGGCAACTCCATTTATAATTTTTTTGAAGTAACGCCATACTGCTTTCTTTCCAGTGGCTGTACCAGTCTGCATTCCCTCCAACATTGTATGAGGGTTCCCTTTTCAATACATCCTCACTAACACTGGTTGTTTGTTGATACATTGATGTTAGTAATGTTACTTAGTCTCTACGTCTTTGTGTACTATTTAGTTTTTGTCTTGAGATTGATTTCTAGTTTCATACCATTATGATCAGAGAAGATACTTGATATGATTTCAATCTTCTTAAATTTACTCAGATTTATTTTGTGTCTTAACATGTGGTCCATTCTAGAAAATGTTCTATGTACACTTGAAAGAATGTATAATCTGATGCTTTAGGGTTAAATGCCTTGAGGATATCAATTAAATCAAGCTGATCTAGTGTGTCATTTAGGCTATCATTTTTTTTGTTTATTTTTTGTCTGAAAGATCTATCCATTGATGTCAAAAAGGTGTTAAAATCCCCCTATGACTATATTACTGTCAGTCTTCATGTTCATCAAAATCTGCTCTATATATTTAGGCACTCCTATGTTGGGTGTATAAATGTCTACAAAGGTTATATCCTCTTGTTGAATTGCTCCCTTTATCATACGTAGTGTTCTTTGTCTCTTACTATAGCATTTGTTTTGAAGTCTATTTCTTTCCAGATCTAAGTATTGCTACCACAGCATTTTTCTTACCATTTGCATGAAATATTTTTTTCCATCCCTTAAATCTATTTCACTGATCATATATATATATATATATATATATATCTGAACCAAGAACTGGTTGTTTGAAAAAAATCAGCAAGATTGTGCAACTCTTAACCAGGTTCATCAATAAAAGAGAGCAGATCCAAATAAATAGAACCATATATGAAAAAGGAGTAGTAATAACGGGTACCAAAAAAATCCCAAAGGATTTTAAGAAAATATTATGAACTACATGCAAACCTACTAGACAATCTAAATAAAATGGATACATTTCTAGAAACACAATCTTCAAAAACTTTATTTGGAAGAATCAGATAATCTGAGTTTTTAGTTTCATACTATTATGATCAGAGATGATAATTGATATGATTTCACTAGTACAACTAGTTAATTTGAAACAGTAAAAAAAAAAAAATTCTCAGCAAACAAAAAGTCCTAAACTGAAAGTCTTCACCAGCAAATTTTATCAAACATTAAAAGAAGAAGTAAAAGCTATACTTCTCAAACTATCCTAAAAAAATGCCAGAGGAAGGAAGACTCCAAAGCTCATTATATGAGGCCAGAATTATCCTAACTCCTAAACCAGATTAAGACACTACAAAAAACCTGACCAGGTGATGGTGCAGTGGATAGAGCATTGGACTGGGGCACAGAGGACCCAGGTTTGAAACCCCAAGGTCTCTGGCTTGAGTGTGGGCTCATCTTGTTTGAGCACAATTCACCAGCCCGAACCCAAGGTCACTGGCTTGAGCAAGGGTTAACTTAGTCTGCTGTAGTCCCCGGTCAAAGCATATATAAGAACGCAATCAATGAAGAACTAAGGTGCCGCAATGAAGAATTGAGGTTTCTCATCTCTCTCCCTTCCTGTCTCTATCTGTCCCTCTCTCTGTCTCTGATACACACACACACACACACACACACACACACACACACACACTATAAAGAAAGGAAATTATAGGCCAATATCTCTGATAAACATAAATGCTAAAATCCTCAAGAAAATATTAGCAAACCATTCCAGCAATACATTAAAAAGATCATACACCATGATGAAGTAGGATTTATTTTGAGGATGCAAGGTTGGTACAAAATGCACAAATTAATTAATGTGATACACCACATAAACAAACTAAAGAATAAAAACCTCATTATCATAACAATAGATGCAGAAAAAGCATATGATAAAATCCAACACCCATTTATGATAAAAAGTGTCAGCAAACTGGTAATAGAGGGAACATACTCCAACATAATGAAGGCCAAAAATGGCCAAATGGCTGCCAACATCATACTCAAAAAAACAATCTCCTTAAGATCGGGAACAACACAGGGATGTCTGTTTTCACCACTCTTATTGCATGTAGTACTGGAAGTCTTAGCCACAGTAATCAAACAAAAAGAATAAATAAAAGGCATTCAAGTTGGAAAAGAAGAAGTAAAACTGATTTTTTTCTTGCAGATAACATGACACTGTACATAAAGAACCCTAAAAAATTCACCAAAAACCTACTAAAACTGATAAATGAATTAAGTAAACTAGCAGGATATGAAATATATATTCATAAATCAGTTACATTTTTATACACCAATTATGAACTATTAGAATGGAAAACTAAAAGAGCAATTCCATTCACAATTGCTTCAAAAAGAATAAAATATCAGGGAATAACTAACCAAGGATGTAAAAGACTTATACTTGAAAAATTATAAGACACTGAAGAAAGAAATTGAAGCCACAAATAAGTGGAAGTATATACTGTGTTCATGAATAAGAAGAATGAACGTCATTAAAATGTTCATAATAACCAAGCAATCTATAGATTCAATAAAACTCTACCTATCAAGATACCAATGGTGTAATTCACAGAATTAGAACAACTATTCCAAAATATTTATATGGGGCCACAGAAGACCCCTCAAATAGCCACAACAATCTTGAGAGAGCAGAGCAAAGTTGGAAGGAGGTATCACATCAACTGGTTTCAAACTATACTACAGGACCATAGTCATCAAAATAGTATAAAACTAGCATAAAAAACTAACATATACAGACTAAAGAACCCAGAAATAAACCCCCACTTTTATGGTAAATTAATATTTGAGGTAAAAACATACAATGAGATAAAATAGTCTATTCAGTAAGTGGTTTTGGAAAAATTGGACAGATGTATATGATAAAATAAAACTAGACCACCTTCTTACACCATGCACATGAGCAAACTGAAAATAGTTTGAAGACTTAAATATTAGACACTAAACCATAAAAATTCTAGAAAAAAAACATAGGCAATAAAATTTCAGAAATTTCTCTCAGCAATATTTTTTCTGATAGATCACACACAAGAAAAACAAACAAAAAAATAAACAAATGTGACTACATTAAACTAAAAAGTTTTGCACAGCAAAGGAAACCATCAACAAAATGAAAAGATAACACACTGATTTGGATTACATATTTGTCAATTATACATCTGCTATGATCTTAATATCCAAAATTTATAAATAACTTATAAAACTCAACACCAAAAATAGAATCCAATTTAAAAATGGCAAAGGACGTGAATAGACATTTCTTCAAAATGGAGATACAAATGGCCAATAGACATATAAGAAGATGCTCAATGTCACTAATCATCAGAGAAATTCAAATTAAAACTACAATGAGATATCTCATACCTCTCAGAAGGGCTTTTATCAATAAATTAACAAACAACAAATGTTAGCAGGGATGTGGAGAAAAGGGAACATTCATGCATTGTTGGTGGGAATATAGATTTGTACAGTCACCGTGGAAAGCAATATGAAATTAATTCAAAAAATTAAAAATGGCCCTGGTTGGTTGGCTCAATGGCAGAGCATTGACCCGTCATGTGGAAGTCCCAGGTTTGATTCCCAGTCTGAGCACACAGGAGAGGTGACCATCTGCTTCTCCTCCCCAACTTCCCTCCCCCTCTTCCTTCTTCCTTTCCTACAGCCATGACTTGATTGATCTGAGCACATTAGCTGGGTGCTGGGGATGGCTCTGAGGAGCCTCTGCCTCAGGCACTAAAAATAGTTCAGTTTCAAGTGGCCCCAGATGGACAGACAGGGGTGGCCAGGTGGATCCCAATCTGGGAGCATGTGGGAGTCTGTTTCTCTATCTCCCCTCTCACTTAAAAAAAAAAAAATTAAAAATGGAACTGCCTTATGACCCAGTGATTCCACTTCTGGGAATTTATCCAAAGAAACTCAAAACACTAATTTGAAAAAAAACATGTTTATTGTAGTTATTTACAATAGCCAAGATTTGGAAGCCACTCAAGTGTCCATTAGTAAGCAAGTGGATAAAAAAAGCTGTGGTACATTTACACAGTGAAATACTACTCAACTGTAAAGAAAATAAAAATCTTACCCTTTAAGCTTAACCAGGCCGTGGCTCAGAGGATAGAGTGTCGGACTGGGACATGGAGGACCCAAGTTCAAAACCCCGAGGTTGCCGGCTTGAGTGCACACTCATCTGGTTTGAACAGGGCTCACCAGTTTGAGCACAAGGTTGCTGGCTTGAGCAAGGGGTCACTTGCTCTGCTGGAGGCCCCTGGTCAAGGCACATATGAGGAAAGCAATCAGTGAACAACTAAGGTGCTGAAACAAGGAATTGATGCTTCTCATCTCTCACCCTTTCTGCCTATCTGTCCCTCTCTCTGTCTCTGTCTATGTCACGCAAAAAACATAAATAAATAAATAAATAAATAAAGCAAGTAAGTTTACCCTTTAAGACAGCATGGGTGGACTTAGCATCATGTTAAGTGAAATAAGCCAGAGAAAAGACAAGTACCATATAACTTAAATCATATGTGGTATTTAATAAACAAAATAAACTAATAAAATAAAAAAAAACTCAGAGAACAGATTGACAGCTGTCAGAGGGGAAGGGTGTTATGGGACTGAATGATAAAGGTGAAGAAATTAAAACAAACAAACAAACAAAAACCTTAGAGACACAGACAACAGCGTGCTTATTGCCAGAGGGAAAGGGCTAGATATGGTAGAAAAGGGTATATGAAGGATAAATGGTGATGGAAGACTTGATTGGTGTGTTAAACATTATACACTATACAGATGAGGTGCTGTGGAATTGTATGTCTGAAACTTATATGATTTTATTAACCATTGTCATATTATCATCACAATTAATTCAATAAAAAAGTAAAAACAATTCACTCCTCAAATACAATTTATTTTCAAAGGTTGATCTTATACGTTTCAACCTGCAAAATTTACTTATTAATTCTAACAGTATTGTTTTGTTTCTTTGCATTTCTTACAAATTTAATGTACAATGATTTTTACAGTAATCATGTCATATATGAATAAAGAAAGTTTATCTTTTTTTATTTGAATGTTTATTTATGACTTTTGTTTGTTTCTCTTTTGTTTTTGCATGCTAGAAACTTCATTTTGATTTGGAAGTGACAACAACAAAATTCTGGCCTTATTCTCAATCTTATGAGAAAGGGTTTTTCAGTTTACTTCTTTTATCTATGTTATTTGTTAGCATGTGGTTTTATTTCCAAATATTTTAAGTTTTCTAAATATATTTTGTTACTTTTCTATAATTTAATTAAATTTTGTAATAAGGACATAATTCAGTAATATTTCAAGGTGATAAAGTTTATTGATGTTTGCTTTTAGATCCAGTACTTGATATATTATTTATAATATTCTATTAAAAATAAGTGTGTTCTGTAATTACTTGTTGCAATGTTTCCAAAAATGCACATTAAGTTAGGTTGTTATTATTGTTCAAATATTCAATATTATTAACAATTACATTTTCTTCTTCTATTAATCAAAAGGACAGGGGTGTTAAATACTCCAATTATGTTTGTGTAGTTGTATATTTCTCTATTTAGTTTTGTAATTATTTTCATTCAACCATTTGAAAAGCACTGTTATTGGGTCCATACACAAATAGAAATATTAGTCTTTCTCACAGATTGACATGAAATAAAATGTTTCCTGTTCACCTATAGTAATACTTCCAGTCCTAAATATTTTATATTATATTAACATAGTTACCCTAATTTTCTTAGTGTTATTAACTAAATGGCATATCTGTTTACATCATTTCATTTCCAATTTATCTGTATATCTGTATTTATGTTTCCTTTTTTTTTATAGTTGGTTCTTTAAAACAATCCATTCTGTCTTTTTGCACTTTAACTATATAGAATATAGTCTATTTATATTTATTACAATTGTTCATTTGTTTGTATTTAAGTTATTTTGTTCTTTCCCTTTTAATTGTTCATCTGATTTCTTCTTTATTTTTAATTTCTCACTTTTTGTCTTTATTTTTGTTTAATAAAATGTTTTTAAGGATTCTCTTTTGATTACTCTATTGTGGTTTATCTTTGTATTATAATTTTACATTTGCCCTGAAAATTGAAACTCTAACTTATTACAATATTCTTAATACTAAGGATATTTTATTATATTTCAGTATGTACCAATTAATGTTATGCATTATAATTTTGTTTATCTTTCATCCTTTCATTTTCACATATCTATATATTTTACTAATATCAAAGTGCAATGTTACAAATTTTACTTTAAACAATCAGTTGTCTTTTAATGTAATTAAATGTAAAATGATAAAACCTTACATTCTTCACATATTTATCATTCCCATTGTTTTTTATTTCTTCCTGTAGGTTTAAGTTGCATCCAGTGCGATTACTCTTTAACCTGAATATTTTTATTTATATTTCTAACACTGCAGCTCTGTGGTGACTAATGCTCTCAGTTTTTGTTTACATAAAAATTTAGCCTTACCCTGGCCTGTTGGCTCAGTGGTAGAGCATTGGCCTGGCATGTGGAAGTCCCAGGTTCGATTCCTGGCCAGGACACAAAGGACAGGTACCCACAAGGGTGCTTATGCACCCTTCCCCCTCTCCTTTCTCTCTTTCTCTTCCCCTCCCACAGCCAAGGCTTCATGGGCCTCCACCTCAGGTACTAGAATGGCTCCAGTTGAAGCAGAGCAACACCCCAGATGGGCCGAGCATTGCCCCCTGATGGGCATGCCAGATGGATCCCGATCAGGCGCATGTGGGAGTCTGTCAGTCTGTCATCCCCCACTTCTCACTTCAGAAAAATCTGCCCCCCCCAAAAAAAACAGAAAACAAAAAACTTAACCTTATTTTTTGAAGAAATTTTAGATATAAAGTGATGACATCTAATTTAAATTTTTATTTCAGTACATTAAACCTTTTTTATTGTCTTTTAGTTTCTATTGTTTCTAGTATAAAATATGATATTTTTATTATTGTTACTTTTCATCAAGGATGTCTCTTTTTCCCATGACTAGAATATGATTTTTCTCTTTATTTTCAGCTTTCCACCAGTTTTACTGTTATTTACCTGGATGCTCTGGATCTGTAAATTAATGTTTGCTTCCCCTCACTGCCAACAGATCTGGGAAATCTACACCTATTATTTTCTGCTCTATTGTCTCATCTTCCTGTGGGAATTGAATTTTGCCTATGTTAGACTGTTTGATATTATGCCATGAGTCCCTGATGTTTTCTAAAATTTTCTATTTCAATCTGTTTTATGTCTTTTTTTTTTGTGGCAGAGACAGAGAGAGTCAGAGAGAGGGATAGATAGGGACAGACAGACAAGAGGGGAGAGAGATGAGAAACATCACCCCTTCATTGCGGTTCCTTAGTTGTTCATTGATTGATTTCTCATATGTGCCTTGACCAGGGGGCTGAAGCAGACCAAGTGACTCCTTGCTCGAGCCAGCAACCTTGGGCTCTAGCTGTTGAGACTTGCTCATACCAGATGAGCCCGTGTTCAATCTGGAGACCTCAGGGTCTTGAACCTGGGTCCTCCTCATTCCAGTCCAACGCTCTATCCACTGTGCCATCACCTGGTCAGTCAGTCTTTTTTAATATTAGTTAATTTTTATTTATTTGTTTTAACCTCAGTAATTCTGTCTTCCATAGGCTTCTATTGTCTGTTAAACCAACCTGGTATATATGTTACTTCAGAAATTCTACTGTTTGATATGAGAAGTTTTAGTGTCTCTTTATTATAGTTTTCCTTTATCTACTAAGATTCATTAAGACAGTCTTTTTCTACAAGCTTCTGTATCTATCTATAACTGTTTTAAAAGTTTTAAATGAGCCATGGCCAGTTGGGTTTGTAGTAGAGTGTCAGCCTGATGTGTGGATGTCCCAGGTTCAGTCCCCAATCAAGGCACACAGGAGAAGAGACCATCTGCTTCTCCACTCCTCTTGCTCCCTCTTCTCTCTCTCTCTGTCTCTGTTTTCTCCTCCTGCAGCCATGGCTGCAACTTGCTCAGTAGGAGCAAGTTGACCCGGGTGCTGAGGATGGTTCCATGGCCTCACCTCAAGTGCTAAAATAGCTCAGTTGCAGAGCAACAGAGCAATGGCTCTAGTTGGGCGGAGTATTGCCTGATAGGGTGCTTGCCAGGTGGATCCTGGTAGGGGCACATGCAGGAGTCTGTCTCTTTGCCTTTCCGCTTCTTATTTAACAAAAATAAAATGTAAAACAAGTTTTAATGACGAATCCAGTTTCTAGGTTATCTCAAGGTCTTTCTCTACTGATTGCTTTATGTTGAGTTTTCATCGCATTCTTGAATATTTGCATGTCTAGGAATTTTTTATTGTACGCTAGAGATTATATAATACAGTGTAGTGAGATCTAGATCTGTGGTTGAAAAATGTTTTCTTTTTTTTTAATAATTTTATTTTTAATGGGGCGACATCAATAAATTGTCGTTATCTTGTTGTTCACTTATGTTGCATACCCATCACCAAAAGTCAGATTGTCCTCTATCACCTTCTATCTAGTTTTCTTTGTGCCCCTCCCCCTTCCGCTTTCTGTCTCCCTCTCCACTCTCCCCCCGTAACTACCACACTCTTATCAATGTCTCTTAGTTTCACTTTTATGTCCCACCTACGTATGGAATAATGCAGTTCCTGGTTTTTTCTGATTTACTTATTTCACTTCGTATCATGTTATCAAGATCCCACCATTTTGCTGTAAATGATCCCATGTCATCATTTCTTATGGCTGAGTAGTATTCCATAGTGTATATGTGCCACATCTTCTTTATCCAGTCATCTATTGATGGGAATTTTGGTTGTTTCCATATCCTGGCCACTATGAACAATGCTGCAATGAACATAGGGCTGAATGTGTCTTTACGTATCAATGTTTCTGAGTTTTTGGGGTATATACCCAGTAGAGGGATTGCTGGGTCATAAGGTAGTTCTATTTTCAGGTTTTTTTTGAGGAACCACCATACTTTCTTCCATAATGGTTGTACTACTTTACATTCCCACCAACAGTGTATGAGGGTTCCTTTTTCTCCACAGCCTCTCTAACATTTGTTATTACCTGTCTTGTTAATAATAGCTAATCTAACAGGTGTGAGGTGGTATCTCATTGCAGTTTTGATTTGCATTTCTCTAATAACTAACGAAGATGAGCATCTTTTCATATATCTGATGGCCATTTGTATTTCTTCCTGGGAGAAGTGTCTGTTCATGTCCTCTTCCCATTTTTTTTTATTGGATTGTTTGTTTGTTTATTGTTGAGTTTTATGAGTTCTTTGTATATTTTGGATATTAGGCCCTTATCTGAGCTGTTGTTTGAAAATATCATTTCCCATTTAGTTGGCTTTCTGTTTATTTTGTTATCAGTTTCTCTTGCTGAGCAAAAACTTCTTAGTCTGATGTAGTCCCATTCATTAATTTTTGCCTTCACTTCTCCTGCCATTGGAATCAAATTCATAAAATGCTCTTTAAAACCCAGGTCCATGAGTTTAGTACCTATGTCTTCTATGCACTTAATTGTTTCAGGTCTTATGTTTAGATCTTTGATCCATTTTGAGTTAATTTTTGTACAGGGGGAGAGACTGTAGTCCAGTTTCATTCTTTTGCATGTGGCTTTCCAATTTTCCCAGCACCATTTATTGAAGAGGCTTTCTTTTCTCCATTGTGTGTTGTTGGCCCCTTTATCAAAAATTATTTGACTATGTATATGTGGTTTTATTTCTGGACTTTCTATTCTGTTCCATTGGTCTGAGTGTCTATTTTTCTGCCAATACCATGCTTTTTTGATTGTCGTGGCCCTATAATAGAGTTTGAAGTCCGGTATTGTAATGCCCCCAGCTTCATTCTTTTTCCTTAGGATTGCTTTGGCTATTCGGGGTTTTTTATAGTTCCATATAAATCTGATGATTTTTTGCTCCATTTCTTTAAAAAATGTCATTGGAATTTTGATGGGAATTGCATTAAATTTGTATATTGCTTTGGGTAATATGGCCATCTTGATTATATTTATTCTTCTTAACCAGGAACAAGGTATATTCTTCCATGTCATTATATCTTTTTCAATTTCCCTTAGCAATGGTTTATAGTTTTCATTAGATAACTCCTTTACATTCTTTGTTATGTTTATTTCTAAGTATTTTATTTATTTTGTTGCAATCATGAAGGGGATTGTTCTCTTGAGTTCGTTCTCATATGTTTCATTGTTGGCATATAGAAAGGCTATTGACTTCTGTATGTTAATTTTGTATCCTGCGACCTTACTGTATTGGCTTATTGTTTCTAGTAGTCTTTTTGTGGATTCTTTGGGGTTTTCGATGTATAGGATCATATCATCTGCAAAAAGTGATACATTTACTTCTTCTTTTTTGATATGGATGCCTTTTATTTCTTTGTCTTGTCTGATTGCTCTGGCTAGAACCTCTAGTACCACATTAAATAAGAGTGGAGAGAGTGGACAACCCTGTCTTGTTCCTGATTTAAGGGGGAAAGCCTTCAGTTTTGTGCCATTTAATATGATGTTAGCTGATGGTTTATCATATATGGCCTTTATCATGTCGAGATATTAATATTTTCTTTCTATACTCATTTTGTTGAGAGTCTTAAACATAAAATTGTGTTGTATTTTATCGAAAGCCTTTTCTGCGTCTATTGATAAGATCATGTGGTTTTTGTTCTTTGTTTTGTTGATATGGTGTATTACGTTAACCGTTTTACATATGTTGAACCATCCTTGAGATTCTGGGATGAATCCCACTTGATCATGATGTATTATCTTTTTAATATGTTGTTGTATTCGATTTGCTAGTATTTTGTTAAGTATTTTAGCATCTGTATTCATTAGAGATATTGGTCTGTAGTTTTCTTTTTTTGTGCAGTCCTTGCCTGGTTTTGGTATGAGGGTTATGTTGGCCTCATAAAATGAGATTGGAAGTATTGCTTCTTCTTCAATTTTTTGGAAGACTTTCAGTAGAATACGAACCAAGTCTTCTTTGAATGTTTGATAAAATTCGCTGGTATAGCCATCAGGGCCTGGACTTCTATTTTGGGGGAGGTTTTTAATGTTTTTTTCTATTTCTCTCTACTAATAGGCCTGTTTAGGCTTTCTGCTTCTTCTTGACTCAGTCTAGGAAGGTTGTATTGTTCTAGGAATTTATCCATTTCTTCTAGGTTGTTGAATATAGTGGCATAAAATTTTTCATAGTATTCTACAATAATTCTTTGTATATCTACGGTGTCCGTGGTGATTTCTCCTCTTTCATTTTGGATTTTGTTTATATGAGTTCTTTCTCTTTTTTCCTTGGTAAGTCTTGCCAGGGTTTGTAAATTTTGTTGATCTTTTCAAAGAACCAGCTCCTTGTTCTATTAATTTTTTCTATAGTTTTTCTGTTCTCTAATTCATTTATTTCTGCTCTGATTTTTATTATCTCCTTTCTTCAGCTGGTTTTGGGTTTTCTTTGTTCTTCTTTTTCTAGTTCCTTAAGGTGTGAAGTTAAGGGGTTCAATTGGGCTCTATCTTGTTTGTTCATATATGCCTGAAGTGATGTGAATTTCCCTCTTATCACTGCTTTTGCTGCATCCCATAGATTCTGATATGTCGTATTGTCATTTTCATTACCCTGTATATATCTTTTGATCTCTGCACTTATTTATTCTTTGGCCCATTCCTTTTTTAAAAGTATGTTGTTTAGTTTCCACATTTTTGTGAGATTTTTTTTCTCTTTTTTGCAGTTTAATTCTAGTTTCAAGGCTTTATGATCAGAAAATTTGCTTGGTACAACTTCGAATTTTCTGAATTTGCTGATGTTGTTTTTGTGGCCCAACATATGGTCAATTCTTGAGAATGATCCATGTACACTGGAGAAAAATGTATACTCAGTCACTTTGGGATGAAATGTCCTGTAGATGTCTATCATATCCAGGTGCTCTAATGTTTTGTTTAAGGCCACTATATCTTTGTTGATTCTCTGTTTGGATGACCGATCTAGAGCCATCAGCGGTGTATTGAGGTCTCCAAGTATAATTGTATTTTTGTCAGTTTTTGTTTTAAGGTCAATAAGTAGCTGTCTTATATATTTTGGTGCTCCTTGGTTTGGTGCATATATATTAAGAATTTTTATGTCTTCTTGATTCAGTGTCGCCTTAGCCATTATGAAATGGCCATTTTTGTCTCTGAGTACTTTTATTGTCTTGTAGTCAGCATTATCAGATATGAGTATTGCTACACCTGCTTTTTTTTTTTTGGATGTTATTTGCTTGGAGTATTGTTTTCTAGCCTTTCACTTTGAATTTGTTTTTATTCTTGTTACTTAGATGAGTTTCCTGTAGGCAGCATACAGTTGGATTTTCTTTTTTAATCCATTCTGCTACTCTGTGCCTTTTTATTGGTGAGTTTAATCCGTTTACATTTAGTGTAATTATTGACACTTGTGAGTTCCCTATTGCCATTTTATATCTTGCTTTCTGTTAGTTTTGTGTCTTGTTTGATCCTTCTCTTTCGTTTTTCTATCTTTTGTTTTTATTTGGTTGTATTCCATAATACTTTCCTCTGTTGCTATCTTTTTTATTTCATGTGCTTCTCTGGTGATTTTTTTAATGGTGGTTACCTTTAAGTAATGAAAAGGGTTCCTACCCTGTTCATTGTAGCGCACTATTTTGTGAGTACTTTTGCACTCCATCGTCCTTTGCTACTGTTAATCTCCATCCTCTCCCCCCCTTTCTTTTTGTTGTTGTCACAGTTTAAATTTGGTTTTATTGTGTTCTTCTTGGAGCTTTTACGTGTGGCTTTTTTTTTTGTTGTTGTTCTTTGTATCTGATTGGAGAATCCCCTTTAGTAAATCCTGGAGTGGGGGTTTTTTGATGATAAATTCCCTCATCTTTTCTGTATCTGTGAATGTTTTTATTTCTCCTTCATATTTAAAGGATAGTTTGATGGGTATAGTATTCATGGCTGAAAGTTCCTCTCTTTCAGGACTTTAAATATTGGGGTACACTCTCTTCTAGCTTGTAGAGTTTCTGTTGAGAAATCTGATGATAATCTAATGGGCCTTCCTTTATATGTTGTATTCTTCTTTTCCCAGGCTGCCTCAAGAATTTTTTCTTTGCCGTTGGTTTGTGCCAATTTCATTATGATATGCCTTGGAGTAGGTTTGTTGGGGTTAAGAAAACTCAGAGTTCTGTTTGCTTCTTGAATTTGAGGCTTTAGTTCTTCCCACAGGCTTGGGAAGTTCTCATCTATTATTTGTTTGAGCATGTTCTCCATTCCATTTTCTCTCTCTTCTCTCTCTGATTTACCTATTATTCTTATGTTATTCTTTTTGATGGAGTCAGATAATTCCTGTAGGGCTATCTCATTTTTTTTTTATTTTTGAGTCTCTTTCTTCTTCTTTCTGGTGTGCCTCAAGTTGCTTGTCTTCTATTTCACTAATCCTCTCTTCTATCTGGCCTGTTCTATTAGCTAAGCTTTTTATCTCGTTTTTTAGCTCGTGAATTGAGTTTTTCTCCTCTGTTTGATTTGTTTTTATAGTTTCAATTTCCTTGGAGATATACTTTTTGTGTTCATTGAGTTGTTTTCTGAGCTCCCTAAATTGCCTTTTTGTGTTTTCTTGTATATCTCTGAGTATTTTTAGGATTTCTATATTAAATTCTCTGTCATTTAACTGCAAGGTTTCCAATATCTTAAATTTTTTCTCCATAGATTTTTCCTCATCTATCTGTGTTACCTCTCTTTCTTTTGTATCCATGATATTCAATTTTCTCTTCTTTAATGGCATTTGAGGGTGGTTTTGTTAATAGTATTAATGAGATTTAATAAAGAATAAAAAGTTAAAAAAATAAAAAATCGAAAAGAGTTGTTTTTTTAAAAAAAATAATTAATAATGAAATAAAAAAAATAAAATAAAAATTTAAAAATAAGAAAAGAAAATTATCCTCCCCCTTCTTTTTTCCTCTCCTCTCATCTCCCCTCTTTCTTGAGAAAATCTTGTGGTGAAGTGTGAATTATATTGTACTAAATAGAACAAACAATGCCTTTACTGGAGGGCCTGAATTGGGGAGAAGTAATAAAGGGGCAAAAAAAAAAAAAATAGAAAAGAAGAAAAAAAATTGGGTCAAGGTAAAATAATTTGCTTTTAGGTGTTGGTTGACTAAGAGTTATAATGAAAGGAATAAGAGGGAAACAGGAAAATGGGGGGACAAATTAATAAATTATTATTGTATTTAGTGGAACAAGAACTAGATAAAATGGAGAGCCAGGGATGGGAGCACTGCTAGTGTGTTAAAAAGGAGAAGTAAAAACCCCCCAAACATAAGTTTGAGTCCCAGATAAGATATTGTTCATTATTGAGGTTTGAATGAGAGGAGACGTAAAGGAGAAAGGAAGAAACTAATATAGCGGGAGAAAAGAAAGAAAGAGAGAGAGAGAGAAAAGAAGGAACCACTAAAAGAAGAAAAAAGAAAAAAGAGGAGATAGAGTTAAGGGTTTTAGAGTGCAGCCCTCATAGAGAGAAAGGAAGAGGAAATAAAAGATAATGGGAGATGTAACACTTATGGATAGTGTAGTTCAAGGAGAGAAAAGAGTAAGACCAGCAGAGAGTTAAATGACCAAATTGGAGAAGGAATAAAAAATATCAAGAATGAAAATAAGAGAAACAAACGAACAAATATAATAAAATGGGATAGGCTATAAAGTCTGCGTATTATTCTTGATTTTGAGAGGTTATCTTCTTGCTTTTTCTGTTCTCTCCCTCTTCCTGGTCGGTGACTCTGTACCTCGGGTTCTGCCCCTTTGTCATGCTCAGGTAGAGGTTTTCAGTTGATAAGTCTCTATGGCGATGTCGTATATTGTGTTTCAGTCTTGTTGGCAGCCGAGGCTCATTAGCATTTATAGGCTCCGCCAGTTATAGAGTCCGTGTTCCTGGAGCCTTTCTCCTAGTCTTTCCTTCCTCAATTAGTAGCCTGATAATCCAGCTATGGGGTTGCTGCTGCCTCTGCCTGGATAGTAAGAGGCTCAGAGAGCTGGAAACTCTCCACTCTATTTCCACTCAGCACAGGGCTCTGGGTAAGGCTCAGTCAGTCAGAGCTGCTAGCATAATCAGGCGGGCTTTCTGCCCACTCAAAGTCCTCTGGCTCTGCCACTCTGTGGGATAACACAGGTGCGCATTGCTGAGGCACTTGGAGGAATCTCTTGCCTACTATCTGCACGCACAGATCAGGATATCAGGCCAGCAGTCTCACACTCTGAGTGAAACCCCCACCCGCACGGAAAAATTCCAGCGTTGGAATTGGCTCTCGCTCCGTCCCCGGGTGCGGCTTTTTCAAGGTGCTGGGGTGGCCCTAGATTCCGCTTTTTGCCCCACACAAAGGCCCCTGACTCTGCCCCTCTGTGGGATAACATGGGCAGGCACTGCCGAGGCACTCGGAGGAATCTCTCGCTCACTATCCTGGCGCGCAGACCAGGATATCAGGCCAGCAGTCTCACCAGAGTAAAACCCGCACCTGCACAGAAAAGTTCTGGCATTGGAATTGGCTCTCTGTTCCCGTGCGCGGCTTTCCCAGGGCGCAGGGGCAGCCCGGAGATTCCGCTTTTGGCCCACACAGAGGCCTCTGACTCTGCCCCTCTGTGGGATAACATGGGTGCCCACTCCTGAGGTGCTGGGAGGAATCTCTCGCTCACTCTCCGTGCACGCCGACCAGGATATCAGGCCAGCCACCTCACCCTCTGAGTGAATCCCCCTCCCGCACGGAAAAGTTCCACCATTGGAATTAGTTCTCGCTCCCTCCCATGCACGGCTTTCCCAGGGCACTGGGGCGGCCCGGAGATTCAGCTTTCAGCCCACACAAAGGCCTCTGACTCTGCCTCTCTGTGGGACAACAGGGGTGCACACTCTCGGGGCTTTGGAAGACCAGGAGTAGGGGAAAATGGCTGCCCCACTTGTCTTTCTTTGTCTGGGTTCGGCGCGAGTGTTAGCTTGTATTGCCCGGGTTGCCACAGGAACAGTTTTTCCTCGGCTTGGATCTCTGTGCCACAGCCTAGTTAGGCCATTTGTGCTACAGCCTGGATCTATTCACCCCCTTTGCCTGCCTCAGTTTCTATATTCTCAGTTCCCAGTGAAAGCCGCCCTGTTTAGGTTAGTGAGGAAGGCAGAGCATTTCTTACTCCCTATTTCCTTAGGGGTTTGATTATATATTTAGCCAATTTTTCGCTCGACCATACCTTTGGGTGTATTGCGAAACATCTGGATGCTCCCAGGATAGGTTTTTCTGTTTCTGGTTGAAGATCTTGTTGAGTTTTGGGGGAGATTTATCGGTATCGCTTCCTACCATGCCATTACTCTGACCTCATCCCAAATGTTTTCTTAACACTAGTTAGTAAGAATATTGGTGCCTGTCCTGTGATGGTGCAGTGGATAAAGAGTCAACCTGGAATGCTGAAGTTACCAGATCAAAACTCTGGGCTTGCCTGGTCAAGGCACATATGGGAATTGGTGCTTCCTGCTCCTCCCTCCCTTCTTTCTCCCTTCTCTCCCTCTCCTCTATAAAATGAATAAATAAAATCTTACAACAATGAGGAAGAATTTTAGTTTGTGGGCTAGACAACATTTGCTATAACTATCTCTGTTTTTGTAGTGTGAAAGAAGCAACACAAAAAACATTTAAACAAACAAGCATGGCCGTGTTCCAATAAACTTTATTTACAAAAACAGGAGTCATGCCTGAGGAGTGTAATTTTCTCACCCCTTGTTGTATTGTAAATAGTATTCAGTTTTATTATGATGGGCAGGTAAATTACTGACAAATATTTTTGTCCTGTCACTCCTTGTTTATTATTTATTTTGATGATGCTATAGGTTGTTGTTTTTTTCTTTTTTTACCTAATGTATGGGTTTTCCGGATTTCTACTGAATAGCCAAATAGCTCAGCAAGGTCTCTCAGGCTGGCTATTACTTTTGGAGTAAGCATTCAGCAGTCAGCCTATCACCAAATAATTAACTCTAGGCATTGTGAAATCTTATTCTGTGCATTGCCAGGCCAGCTTTTATCCAAAGCCTATGTTTAAAATCCTCATAGAGACTTCTATTCTCTAACTCTGTGATGCTCCTTTTTATCTAGCACTCTGCTCCAAAATTCCAGCCACTGTTGTTTGCTTATACTGTTATCTTTGAATCTGTAGCTCAACAAAATTGTTACTCAGCTTGGGCTCAACAGCCCTGTCTGAGCACAGATGCAGTAATATGCTCCCAGATTGAAGCCATGGTGATTGCAATAATTATCTCAAAGTTCACAGCCTTGCATTGTGTATTGTTGAATGCCTGCAAATAGTTGATGCATATATTTTTTCAGGTTTACAGATTATTTTTCTTTCAGTGAAAGAAAAATTCTTGTACCAGTTATTCTGTCAAGACTGAAAGTGGAAATTCATTAACTTTTTGTTGAAGCACTCTGTTTAGAAAAACCTTGTGTTTTTCCTTTATTCTCACTCTACTACCACACTCACTACTCTCTGACAGCAGATGTAGGTTCTTCTCACACAAAGCAATTCTATCACACCAGCTGGGTGACCTACAATATAACTCAATTCAGTAATCAGGTTTCACAAAACTGCCCTAATCCCCAATGTCAAATCAAGTCTAAGTTGTTACCTATGCTTCTGATTAATTGGCTATAGATTGGAGATACTATTCATTTCCTCTTTGGGGCCAATTTGCTAACGTGGCTCACAGAACTCAGAAAAAGACTTTACTTACTATTTACAAATGTATTATGAAAGAGTATGATAAAGGCTACAGTTGAACATCCAGATGGAAGAGCTATGTTGGGAAAGGTATCAACATATCTCTGGGCACCAACCTCCTGACACTTTCATTTATTTACCAACCCAGAAACTCTCTGAACCCTGTACTTGTGGGATATTTATTACATAGATACAACTGGTCTTTATCTCCATTTCAAGCCTTCTTCCTCCTCTGGAGAATGAACAAGAGGGGCTCAAAATTTCAAGCTTCTAATAATGGCTTGGTCTTTCTGCTGACCATCCCACATTCAGGAACCCACTAAGAGTCAACTCATCAAAACAGAAGATACTGCTATCACCTAGGAAATCCCAAGGGATTTAGAATCTTTGTGCCAGGAGCTGAGGTCAAAACCCAAATATTCGAACAAAAGATGCTCTTAGTGCTCTTGTCACTAAAAAATTACAAGGCTTTTAGAAGCTCTGTAATTAGAAACCACGGTCAGAGACCAATATATATATTTTCTGCTATCCCAAACACTTACCTTTTTTTTAAAATTTTTTATGCTTTTTTTTTTCCTTTTTTTCTTCCGAAGCTGGAAACGAGGAGAGACAGTCAGACAGACTCCCGCATGCGCCCTACCGGGATCCACCCGGCACACCCACCAGGGGCGACGCTCTGCCGCAACCAGAGCCACTCCAGCGCCTGGGGCAGAGGCCAAGGAGCCATCCCCAGCGCCCGGGCCATCTTTGCTCCAATGGAGCCTCGGCTGCGGGAGGGGAAGAGAGAGACAGGAAGGAGGGGGGTAGGAGAAGCAAATGGGCGCCTCTCCCATGAGTACTGGCTGGGAATCAAACCCAGGTCCCCGTACGCCAGGCCGACGCTCCACCGCTGAGCCAACCGGCCAGGGCCAACACTTACATTTTTTAATAAGACTTTCTCCTTTTAATAAGTCAGATCTTCTGAGATTAGACTTATAGAATACTTTACCATGTTTATTGGCTATTGGCCACTGAATATTTTCCCATGACATTCAGAATGTATTCAAGGTATATTTATATCTGAGATATCATTACCTGAATGTAAAACAATTAAAATTTCAACTGTATGAAAAGTTGTTGCAAGGAAAGTTTTAAAAGTGAGAGTTTAATATTTTTAGAAAACCATGTATTTGTTAAATGAATACATTATGACCTATAGATACTTTTGACCTAATCTTTAATAAAATATTTTTACATTGTTCCATATTGTACTATTCTTCAGTATTCCATATAGACTAAAACAATTACTGCTGTACTTATGACTCTTACCTACATATGTTTCTCAGTTGGTAAATCCTTGCATTAAAATCTGTAGTGAAAATAATGTGCTTTGGTTAATCATTATTGTCAATTTTTTTCTTGTTTTAAGCATAGAAATGAACATAGATATTAGAAAAATGGTCTGGTCACTTTAACTTATATATCAATAATCTATTCTAGTATAATTTTATAGAAAAAAATTGACAGGATGTCAGACGTCTGCTCTCTATTCCCAGCTATCTTGCTCTAGTATTCACTCTCATACTAATGACTTTTCAGACCCTATGCCAGTGGAAATTGTGTGAGGAGTCCAAGTCTGCATGAAATCTACTTGGAATGTTTGTTCAAAACGTATGTTTCTGTGTCTACCCAGATCTTAGGTATGCTATAGGTTGAGAATCTTTGGGAAAAGTATTCTCTAAAACCAACTTTATATACTACATTATTTTATGAAAAAAAGCTTATATTCTACCATGAACTTTGAGCAAAGTTATTTAATGTCTTAAGCTTCAATATACACATAATATATGTATCTTTGAAATAAATTGAATGGGAATGTTATATGTTTGAGAAAATGATTTTTAATGCTCAGATTTGCCTTTTTCTTTTTTTTTTTTTTTAATAAATTTTTATTAATGGTAATGGGATGACATTAATAAATCAGGGTACATATATTCAAATAAAACACGTCTAGGTTATTTTGTCATCAAATTATGTTGCAAACCCCTCGCCCAAAGTCAGATTGTCCTCCGTCACCCTCTATCTAGTTCTCTGTGCCCCTCCCCCTCCCCCTAACTCCCTCCCTCCCTCCCATGTCCTCCCTCCCCCCCCCCACCCTTGGTAACCACCACACTCTTGTCCATGTCTCTTAGTCTCATTTTTATGTTCCACCAATGTATGGAATTATGTAGTTCTTGTTTTTTTCTGATTTGCTTATTTCACTCCTTATAATGTTATCAAGATCCCACCATTTTGCTGTAAATGATCTGATGTCATCATTTCTTATGGCTGAGTAGTATTCCATAGTGTATATGTGCCACATCTTCTTTATCCAGTCTTCTATTGAAGGGCTTTTTGGTTGTTTCCATGTCTTGGCCACTGTGAACAGTGCTGCAATGAACATGGGGCTACATGTGTCTTCACGTATCAATGTTTCTGAGGTTTTGGGGTATATACCCAGTAGAGGGATTGCTGGGTCATAAGGTAGTTCTATTTGCAGTTTTTTGAGGAACCACCATACTTTCCTCCATAATGGTTGTACTACTTTACAGTCCCACCAACAGTGAATGAGGGTTCCTTTTTCTCCACAGCCTCTCCAACATTTGCTATTACCCGTCTTGTTGATAATAGCTAATCTAACAGGAGTGAGGTGGTATCTCATTGTAGTTTTGATTTGCATTTCTCTAATAACTAATGAAGCTGAGCATCTTTTCATATATCTGTTGGCCATTTGTATCTCTTCCTGGGAGAAGTGTCTGTTCATGTCCTCTTCCCATTTTTTTTTTATTGGATTGTTTGTTTGTTTGTTGTTGAGTTTTATGAGTTCTTTGTAAATTTTGGAAATTAAGCCCTTATCTGAGCTGTCGTTTGAAAATATCAGTTCCCATATAGTTGGCTGTCTGTTTATTTTGATATCAGTTTCTCTTGCTGAGCAAAAACTTTTTATTCTGATGTAGTCCCATTCATTTATCTTTGCCTTCACTTCTCTTGCCATTGGAGTCAAGTTCATAAAATGTTCTTTAAAACCCAGGTCCATGATTTTAGTACCTATGTCTTCTTCTATGTACTTTATTGTTTCAGGTCTTATATTTAGGTCTTTGATCCATTTTGAATTAATTTTAGTACACGGGGACAGGCTGTAGTCGAGTTTCATTATTTTGCATGTGGCTTTCCAGTTTTCCCAACACCATTTGTTGAAGAGGCTTTCTTTTCTCCATTGTGTGTTGTTGGCCCCTTTATCAAAGATTATTTGACCATATATATGTGGTTTTATTTCTGGGCTTTCTATTCTGTTCCATTGGTCTGAGTGTATATTTTTTTGCCAATACCATGCTGTTTTGATTATCATGGCCCTATAATATAGTTTAAAGTCAGGTATTGTAATGCCCCCAGTTTCATTCTTTTTCCTTAGGATTGTTTTGGCTATTCGGGGTTTTTTATAGTTCCATATAAATCTGATGATTTTTTGTTCCATTTCTTTAAAAAATCTCATAGGGATTTTGATGGGAATTGAATTAAATTTGTATATTGCTTTGGGTAATATGGCCATTTTGATTATATTTATTCTTCCTATCCAAGAACAAGAAATATTTTTCCATCTCATTGTATCTTTTTCGATTTCCCTTAACAATGCTTTGTAATTTTCATTATATAGGTCCTTTACGTTCTTTGTTATGTTTATTCCTAGGTATTTTATTTTTTTTGTTGCAATCGTGAAGGGGATTATTTTTTTGAGTTCGTTTTCTAATATTTCATTGTTGGCATATAGAAAGGCTATGGACTTTTGTATGTTAATTTTGTATCCTGCGACCTTACTGTATTGTTTTATTGTTTCTAATAATCTTTTTGTGGAGTCCTTCGGGTTTTCGATGTATAGGATCATATCATCAGCAAAAAGTGATAGCTTTACTTCTTCTTTTCCGATATGGATGCCTTTTATTTCTTTGTCTTGTCTGATTGCTCTGGCCAGAACTTCTAGCACCACGTTGAATAAGAGTGGAGAGAGTGGACGACCCTGTCTTGTTCCTGATTTAAGGTAGAAAGTCCTCAGTTTTATGCCGTTTAATAGGATGTTGGCTGATGGTTTATCATATATGGCCTTTATCATGTTGAGATATTTTCCTTCTATACCCATTTTGTTGAGAGTCTTAAACATAAAATTGTGTTGTATTTTATCAAAAGCCTTTTCTGCATCTATTGATAAGATCATGTGGTTTTTGTTCTTTGTTTTGTTGATATGGTGTATTACGTTAACCGTTTTGCGTATGTTGAACCATCCTTGAGATTCTGGGATGAATCCCACTTGATCATGATGTATTATTTTTTTAATATGTTGTTGTATTCGGTTTGCCAGTATTTTGTTTAGTATTTTAGCATCTGTATTCATTAGAGATATTGGTCTGTAGTTTTCTTTCTTTGTGCCATCCTTGCCAGGTTTTGGTATGAGGGTTATA
The DNA here is from genome assembly GCF_036850765.1 of Saccopteryx bilineata. Lineage (NCBI taxonomy): Eukaryota > Metazoa > Chordata > Mammalia > Chiroptera > Emballonuridae > Saccopteryx > Saccopteryx bilineata. Next base: position 176,466,041 of record NC_089494.1, read on the forward strand.
TTGGCCTCATAAAATGTGTTTGGAAGTATTGCTTATTCTTCAATTTTTTGGAAGACTTTGAGTAGAATAGGAACCAAGTCTTCTTTGAATGTTTGATAGAATTCACTAGTATAACTGTCTGGGCCTGGACTTTTATTTTTGGGGAGATTTTTAATAGTTTTTTCTATTTCCTCCCCGCTGATTGATCTGTTTAGGCTTTCTGCTTCTTCATGACTCAGTCTAGAAAGGTTGTATTGTTCTAGGAATTTATCCATTTCTTCTAGATTGTTGTATTTGGTGGCATATAATTTTTCATAGTATTCTACAATAATTCTTTGTATATCTATGATGTCTGTGGTGATCTCTCCTCTTTCATTTTGGATTTTATTTATTTGAGTCCTGTGTCTTCTTTCCTTGGTGAGTCTTGCCAAGGGTTTGTCAATTTTGTTGATCTTTTCAAAGAACCAGCTCCTTGTTTTATTGATTTTTTCTATAGTTTTTCTGTTCTCTATTTCATTTATTTCTGCTCTGATTTTTATTATCTCCTTTCTTCGGCTGGTTTTGGGTTGTCTTTGTTCTTCTTTTTCTAGTTCCTTAAGGTGTGAAGTTAAGTGGTTTACTTCGGCTCTCTCTTGTTTGTTCATATAGGCCTGAAGTGATATGAACTTTCCTCTTATTACTGCTTTGCTGCATCCCAGAGATTCTGATATGTCGTATTTTCATTTTCATTTGTCTGTACATATCTTTTGATTTCTGCGCTTATTTCTTCTTTGATCCATTCATTTTTTAGAAGTATGTTGTTTAGTTTCCACATTATTGTGGGTTTTTCCCCCTCTTTTTTGCAGTTGAATTCTAGTTTCAAGGCTTTATGATCAGAAAATATGCTTGGTACAATTTCAATTTTTCTAAATTTGCTGATATTGTCTTTGTGGCCCAACATATGGTCAATTCTTGAGAATGTTCCATGTACACTAGAGAAAAATGTATACTCTGTCGCTTTGGGATGAAGTGTCCTGTAGATGTCTATCATATCCAGGTGTTCTAGTATTTCGTTTAAGGCCACTATATCTTTATTGATTCTCTGTTTGGATGACCGATCTAGAGCTGTCAGCAGTGTATTGAGGTCTCCAAGTATGATTGTATTTTTGTTTTTGTTTTAAGGTCAATAAGTAGCTGTCTTATATATTTTGGTGCTCCTTGGTTTGGTGCATATATATTAAGGATTGTTATGTCTTCTTGATTCAACTTCCCCTTAATCATTATGAAATGACCATTTTTGTCTCTGAGTACTTTTTCTGTCTTGTAGTCAGCATTATTAGATATGAGTATTGCTACACCTGCTTTTTTTTGGGTGTTGTTTGCTTGGAGTGTTGTTTTCTAGCCTTTCACTTTGAATTTGTTTTTATCCTTGTTGCTTAGATGTGTTTCTTGTAGGCAGCATATAGTTGGATTTTCTGTTTTAATCCATTCTGCTACTCTGTGTCTTTTTATTGGTAAGTTTAATCCATTTACATTTAGTGTAATTATTGACACTTGTGAGTTCCCTACTGCCATTTTATAAATTGCTTTCTGTTAGTTTTGTATCTAGTTTGATTCTTCTCTTTTGTTTTTCTATCATTTGTTTTTGTTTGTTTGTGTTACATACTTCTTTCCTCTGTTGCTACCTTTTTTAAGTCAAGTGTTTTTGTGGTGGTTTTTTTAAGGGTGGTTACCATTAAGTAATGAAAAGGGTACCTACCATATTCATTGTAGTACCCTATCTTATAAGTATTTCTGCACTTCATCATCCTTTGCTACTGTTAATCTCCATCCTCTCCCCCCTTTTTTTCCTTTGTTGTCACAGTTTAAGTTTGGTTTTATTGTGTTCTTGGTGGAGCTGTTACTTGTGGTGTTGTTTTCTTTTGTTCTTTGAATCTGGTTGGAAAACCTCCCTTAGTATTTCCTGGAGTGGGGGCTTTCTGTTGATAAATTCTCTCATCTTTTCTGTATTTGTGAATGTTTTTATATCTCCTTCATACTTGAAGGATAGCTTTGATGGGTATAGTATTCTTGGCTGAAAGTTTCTCTCTTTCAGGGCTTTAAATATTGGGGTCCACTCTCTTCTAGCTTGTAGAGTTTCTGCTGAGAAATCTGATGATAATCTAATAGGCCTTCTTTTATATGTTGTACTCTTCTTTTCCCTGGCTGCCTTGAGAATTTTTTCTTTGTCATTGGTTTGTGTCATCTTTATTATGATGTGCCTTGGAGTGGGTTTGTTGGGGTTAAGAAAACTTGGTGTTCTGTTTGCTTCTTGAATTTGAGGCTTTAGTTCCTTCCACAGGCTTGGGAAGTTCTCGTCTATTATTTGTTTGAGTATATTCTCCATTCCATTTTCTTTCTCTTCTCCCTCTGATATACCTATTATTCTTATGTTATTCTTTCTGATGGAGTCAGACAATTCCTGTAGGGCTTTCTCATTTTTTATTATTTTTGAGTCTCTTTCTTCTTCTCTCTGTTGTGCCTCAAGTTGTTTGTCTTCTATTTCACTAATCCTATCTTCAATCTGGGCTGTTCTGTTAGCTAAGCTTGTTACCTCGTTTTTCAGCTCGTGAATTGAGTTTTTCATTTCTGTTTGATTTGTTTTTATAGTTTCAATTTCCTTGGTAATATATTCTTTGTGTTCATTGAGTTGTTTTCTGATCTCCCTATATTGCCTTTCTGTGTTTTCTTGTATATCTCTGAGTATTTTTAAGATTTCTATTTTAAATTCTCTGTCATTTAGCTCCAAGGCTTCCAATATGTTAAGTCTTTTCTCCATAGATTTTTCCACATCTATTTGTGTTACCTCTCTTTCTTTTGTATCCATAATATTCGATTTCCTCTTTCTTATCGGCATCTGAGGGTGGTCTTATTGATAGCACTAATTAGAATTAATAAAGAGTAAAAAGAAAAAAAAAAGGGTAAAACACCCCACAAAAAAAAACAGTAATAATTTATTATTTCCCCCTTTTTTTCTCTCTTCTCTTTCCCTCCTCTCCCCTCCTCAGGGAAATATCGTGCCTATAATGGAGGGCCTGATTTGGGGTGAAGAGTTCAAGGGCCAAAAAAAAGGGAGTAGGGACCTACTAAATGCAAAAAAAAAAAAAAAGGGGGAAGAAAATCTTAGACAAGCATAAGATGATTTGCTTGTAAGTAAAAAAGGACCAAAAAAGAATAATAAAGAAGAAAAAATAAAAATAATAAGTAAAAATCTGTTGTATTAAGTGGAGCGAAGACTAAATACAATGGAGACCTTGGGTTGGGAGGACCCAAAATGCCACAAAAATAAACAAACAAGAGAAAAAAAAATAAAAACAAAAGCAAAAAAGAGAAATAAAGCCAAAAAAAAGCCTTGAGTCCCAAATCAACTAATTTGTTCGTGATTGAGGATTATATGGGAGGAAAGTAAAATGAGAAAAGAAAAAACGAATAGAAAGGAAAAAATAAGAAAAAGAGAAAAACGAAGGAAGAAATAAAATAGGAGGAGAAAAAACAAAATAAAGCAAGACAAAAAAAAAACAAAAAAAAAACAAAAGAGGAGAGAGTGAGAGTTAAGTGTTTTGGAGTATAACCTTAAAGGAGGGTGAAGATGACGAAGAAAAATAAAATGCAACACTCATGGGTAGTGTAGTTCAAGAAAGGGGAAGCATAAGATGGGCAGAGAATAGAAGGACCGAGGTGGAGGAAATAAAGGCAAAAAGATAGAAGAAACAAACAACAAAAACAACAACAACAAAAAAATTAGTGGATCAAGTTGTAAAGTCTGTGGGTTTTTCTTGATTTTGAGAGGTTAACTTCTTCCTTTTTCTTTTCTCTCCCTCTTCCTGGTCGGTGACTCTGTACCCCAGGCTCTGCCCCTGTGTCACTCTTAGGTAGGGATTTGCAGTTGATGGGATTCTATGGCAATGTCATATAATTGGCTTTAGTCTTGCTGGTAGTCAAGGCTTGTTGGCGTTTGCAGGGTCCAACGATGAGAGAGTTTGCTTTCCTGGATTCTCTCTCCTAGTCCCCCCTTTCTGAATTAGCAGCCTGGTGATCCAGCTATAAGGCTGCAACTGCTTCTGCCTGGGGAGTAAGAGGCTCAAAGAGCTGGGAAATCCCCACTCTATCCCCACTCAGTGCAAGGCTTTGGGAAAGGCTCTGAGAGTCAGGGACTCCAGTGTAATCAGGCGGGGGTGGGAGTCAATTGTTGTCAAGGTGACTGTTCAGCGCCTATCATTTAGTTGGACCTCTCAACCCAGGCTTTCCACACTTTGTAGCTTGTTTTTGCAGGGAAGAAGAGGCACTAGTCTCTGCTTACGACTAATGTAGTATAGACCTTATTATCTGCCAAGTCCTTCTTGTTAGCGTTTATCCCTGAATATGGAGGCTCTATCAATCAGAAGTTGCCCCCGCCCCTTTAGCGAGAGGCACTAAAAAATATCACGCCTCTTGTCTTGGATCGCTGAACTGAGAGAGATCTTATCAATTAGAACCGAGGGTGCGCAGATTTTATGGGTTAAGCTAATTTCAGTGATTGGGTCGCAGCTGTGCTTCCGAAGGTATTTTCGGCTGCCTGCGCACGCCCCTCCCCCAACGCTTGATTGTTAGCTTGAATGGCTGGGTGAGGTGCCCCGCCCACGGAGAGAATCTCCCAAGCCTCTCCCGCTTGCCTCGCCGCTGGTGGCTGGACCGCACCAGGCGCAGGATAATGGAGCCCCCTGGGTGTGCGGGCCAGCAGGGCGCCCTGGGCGCATGGAATGTCCAAGGCACGCGCGCGAATGGGGCGCTCCGGGCACCGGTGCCCGGCGACCCCCACTCGCAGTGTGCGGGCCGCTGGGAACCTCAGCGGTGCTCAACCGGACCGGGCGCACGCGTGGCAGCTCGCGGTTCCCAAGTATATGGGCTGACTCCCCGCAGGCGCACTCCCTCGCGGCTTGAATGAGCGTCGCTGCTGCGGTAGCTTCCTCCACACCCTCGTCTCTCAGATTCAAGTGATAACGGTCCTTTTGCTTTCAGTTTGTGTGGAACTCCGGAATGCTCCGAGGATAAATTTTTCTGTTTCTAGTTGATAAATTTGTTGTGATGTAGGGGAGAGCTGTCGGACGCGCTGCTCACAGCGCCATTTCCGTGACGTCACTCTCTGATTTGCCTTTTTCTATATTTACAAAATAAACCATCTGAAGGCTAACATTATCCTCCATTTAGTTTTTATTTAATTTGTTATATAATTTTTAATGAATATTTAATCATATTTTTGCCAGATTATATTTTATGAACATTTCCCTCTGGTTGGAGTAAAAGTGCAATATATTTTTTTAGTCTACCCTTCTGTATTCATGTTTCTGAAGAGAATATATTTCTGGGAGAAAAATGGTATTAGAGCAATAATTTTAATTCTTTTATTTTCTTACCTTTTATAAGAGAAGGAAGAGTGGAAACCCAGCTCTTAATTTGCTCCATATTTGGACCCTTCTGAAGTTCTGGTATACAATGTTAGAGACTTCTTAACCCTAAACTGTATTAAGAATATAATAAACTAACAGTAATCTCTATCATCTGTGAAGCATACAAATGACTATAAAATACTGCTTTTATTTTTATTTATTTTTGGGTTTTTTTTCCTTTTTATTGTATTTATTAGAGTGACATTGGTTAATAAAATTGTGCAGGATTCAGGTGCCCAATTCCAGAACACATCATTTATACACTGTATTGTGTGCTCACCGCCCCAAGTCAAGTCTCTGTCCATCACCACTTCTCCCCCCATACCCGCCTTCTCTTCTCTCTTCACCCCACCAACAATCATTACACTGTTGTCTGTGTAAACATCTGTTTTTAAAATAAACCTTTTTTTGTCAAAATATAGAAGTGAGGTGGAGAAACATACCCTTATCTAAGAAATAGAAAGGGTGGTATTGTGCTGAGCAGATTTTCTACAAGAAAAACCTCATGTAATTAACATGACTCTGGCCCTTTAACTTTTAACATGCTTCCCCAATTAAGCTTTCAAGGCCTTGAACTACAATATCTGGCCACATCTGCTAGAAATTGATTTAACCTCCAAGATTATTGGAGCTTCTGACCTCTGTGTTAAAGAATTTTATTTAGCTTTTTGGACATTTACCTCCTTTTTGCCCTGAAAGGGTGAGAAAGGAGTGATGTAAATACTGTATTTGCATATGCTCTAAGAGGAACTTTCACTGTTTCAATCTCCTTTTTTAGACACTAAATAATTGTATTTTGTCAGTCTATAAAAGTAGGACTACAGCTATTTAATATTATAAGCACTTGCAAATACATGTATAATGAAGAGAAAATTTAGAATGAGCTTACCCTCTAAATATTAAAATAACATGTGGTGGATGCTTTGCTTACCATGCTAAGAAATTTTATTTCAGTCAAAATCTTCACATAGATTATTATTATTACTATTGTTATGATTGTTGCTGTATTTCTAAAATTATTACTTTCACCAAATAATAGGTAGAAAATGATAATCAAATGAAATTCTGTTTTGAAAAGAGCTGTATTTTCAAAGATTGCCACCTTGACACCGGGACCTGCATGGCCCTTTCCATTGTCTTGTTATTTTTTCACTTTTCTATACAATGTACAAGTGTTCTGTATGTCAGAGGCATGTCTGCTTTTTCTTAAGGACTTGAAGACTAGTCTCTGCTGTGTTGACTCTGCTGGAGAACTCCTCTCTGCACACAGCACCTCAGGTTTATACCTGAGATTTGCCTTTGTGAGATTTCTTCCTCGCCTGTGTCCTGGGAGGCGATGATCCCATGGGACAATGAGCCCTCTCTGGGGCTGCTTTTGCCAGCACTGCATTTTTGCTTCTGTCATTTCCCTGCTTGGTCCTAGAGGTTGTAACCAATCACAGGTGCTACAAACTCTAAATTGGAATTGGATGTTGGCTTCTAAAAAAATCTCATGCCAATTACACAGCTGTTTTAAATTGTGGTTAAGTGGCCAAAAACTGCCAAGAAACCCCACCCACATTCGTTACTGTCTAAACGAAAAGGACATGTACACAGAGATTATGAGGTTTCATCTGAATCCCCCAAGCCATAAAGCAGACTTTTCTAATTGTCAGCTGGACTGTGCAGAGCTTGTTTAAAATAATTAGAGTGCAGCAGCAGCTCTAGCAGCAAGCCTCATTTTTTAAAAAACCTCAGTGCAGGTTTTTATATCAGATACTATCAGCTTCCTGTTCATTTTGACACTATCATTCTGCCAGTCTGGAAAATGGGGAAGAGGAAAGAAAAGAATTATCCTTAATGTACACGAATAATGCAGCCCCAAAGTCAGGAAGATCCAGCCCCATGTGTGAGATGGATGGAAACAATTCAGCAAACAAATCTAAACTGGGGTAAAAAAAAATGTGATTCTTTCTTATTTTTTTCAAGAGGGATAGCTGAAATCTTTCTTAATTACCGCTTATTCCAATGACAGAATTGTAATTTATCATTTAGTTGTAATTTGACATATGTTCACACCTTTGCCATTTCCAATTTCCTCCTTCATTCTAATTGTCTGCTTCACTCGCCTGTCATGCGCTCCTCTTGGGATTAATTCGAGCTGTCTGTCTGCACCAGGCTACCAGCACACTTGGGGCTGCCGAGAGCGTGACAGTGTCAATGTGCACACAGTTTATCTAAGGCATTACTCAGCCATCACACTGCTGGGTCCTCTCTTCCCGCACTGTTTACTGTTTATTCCACTTTGCATTTCTGACTTTTCTGTGTTTTATTAGACTCTAATTATGCTCTTGGCTGTCAGCTGTAAAGAGAGAAAACATTACATTAATTACTGTGGAGGGGGAGGTGCTCAGGATTGGTAACAAATGGACCAGTAGATGTCTCTCTCTGTCTCTAAGATCCATGCATGATTTAAATATTCTTCTTCCACTTTGGTTTGAATCCTTGATAGATGCCTATACTTGAACACAAACATGCAATGTTCAAGCTAATGTAGCTTTCATATGCCAAACCACTTTTCCCCATCTCATCTAAGACTAGGGACATCGACATGAGCAAGACAGAAACCTTAGTTTTCAAATAACCATGGAATTTTTCAGGTTAAGTATTTAACCCATGGATGGTGTGAAAAGAAGCATAAGGAGTAGTGGTGATGGTGCAAAGCACATCCAGCGAGCACTGATACAGTTCAGCTTTTTAGAGGTAGAAATTTTTTGGTCCATTGGTAATTCTTTTTTTTTTTTTTTTTTTTTAATAAATTTTTATTAATGGTAATGGGATGACATTAATAAATCAGAGTACATATATTCAAAGAAAACATGTCTAGGTTATTTTGTCATCAAATTATGTTGCAAACCCCTCGCCCAAAGTCAGATTGTCCTCCGTCACCCTCTATCTAGTTCTCTGTGCCCCTCCCCCTCCCCCTAACTCTCTCCCTCCCTCCCTCCCATGTCCTCCCTCCCCCCCCACCCATGGTAACCACCACACTCTTGTCCATGTCTCTTAGTCTCATTTTTATGTTCCACCAATGTATGGAATCATGTAATTCTTGTTTTTTTCTGATTTACTTATTTCACTCCTTATAATATTATCAAGATCCCACCATTTTGCTGTAAATGATCTGATGTCATCATTTCTTATGACTGAGTAGTATTCCATAGTGTATATGTGCCACATCTTCTTAATCCAGTCTTCTATTGAAGGGCTTTTTGGCTGTTTCCATGTCTTGGCCACTGTGAACAGTGCTGCAATGAACATGGGGCTACATGTGTCTTCACGTATCAATGTTTCTGAGTTTTTGGGGTATATACCCAGTAGAGGGATTGCTGGGTCATAAGGTAGTTCTATTTGCAGTTTTTTGAGGAACCACCATACTTTCCTCCATAATGGTTGTACTATTTTACAGTCCCACCAACAGTGAATGAGGGTTCCTTTTTCTCCACAGCCTCTCCAACATTTGCTATTACCCGTCTTGTTGATAATAGCTAATCTAACAGGAGTGAGGTGGTATCTCATTGTAGTTTTGATTTGCATTTCTCTAATAACTAATGAAGCTGAGCATCTTTTCATATATCTGTTGGCCATTTGTATCTCTTCCTGGGAGAAGTGTCTGTTCATGTCCTCTTCCCATTTTTTTATGGGATTGTTTGTTTGTTTGTTGTTGAGTTTTATGAGTTCTTTGTAAATTTTGGATATTAGGCCCTTATCTGAGCTGTCGTTTGAAAAAATCAGTTCCCATATAGTTGGCTGTCTGTTTATTTTGATATCAGTTTCTCTTGCTGAGCAAAAACTTTTAATTCTGATGTAGTCCCATTCATTTATCTTTGCCTTCACTTCTCTTGCCATTGGAGTCAAGTTCATAAAATGCTATCACTTTTTGCTGATGATATGATCCTATACATCGAAAACCCGAAGGACTCCACAAAAAGATTATTAGAAACAATAAACCAATACAGTAAGGTCGCAGGATACAAAATTAACATACAAAAGTCCATAGCCTTTCTATATGCCAACAATGAAATATTAGAAAACGAACTCAAAAAAATAATCCCCTTCACGATTCCATTGGTAATTCTTAATTTCTCATCCTAAGGCTATTTCAGCCCATTAAAATTCTGCAATAATTACAAATTTGACATTTTATTCATTTTTGCCTTCTTCAGGAAAAATTGATTTTTCTTATTGCTTCCAAACTACCTAAACCATAATAAAACAAGTTTTCTATTCTCCTGATGAATAGGTTTTTCACTGTGCCTGAAACTTCCTGGTAATATGAAGCGGAGGCGATATATCCTCCCTGCACCCATTTAGTCCATTAGGATGAATGGTCATTTCTTGAATTAGTTGCATCATTCCCCCTTTGGCCTGAAAGAGTGAATGTGACTCCTTTAAGTTTCTAATTATCTGTGGAGATGAGCTTTTATTTTGTTTTCTTGTCTTAAAATTTCCTCAGTGAAGCTTCAGGTAATTGTGGGACTGAGGATATTCTGTAGCTTAGATTTCTTTTCATTCTTTTATAGTTCCAGCAATTAAAATTCTGCTAATTATGTTTTTTAAACTTTGACTCATAGCTTTTGTTCTGTGTACTGTCCATATTTTATAATATAACTGTATGGTCATTTCACATATTCTCAGCATATGAAGTACCTGTATTTCTGCAAATAAACATAGTAAGTTATATTATCATTAGTGTTTTTATGAAAAGCTAATGAAACATGGGTGAATAAGTAAACAATCTTATACAATATAGCTGAAGATAAAAATTGTGACATATTGACCAAATTTTAAATAAATATTTCAAATAATAGACCATAAATTTTTGGCTAACCTACCTTAACTATGTACTTAAGCAAATACTTAAGAATGTTAACATCTCTTGTCTTTTTTTAAAGCAACATTTTGATGTTTTATTTTTATACTTCCACTCTCAATCTAGCTAGGGTAAGTCAATTCTAAAATATTAAAGTCTAAATTGAGTTTTTTAAATGCCATGTACAAAGAATATAGCCAATTATAATAAAAATTTCAGCAACCTGAATTTTCTAGTAGTTAATGTTTTAGCTAAATATTAATATATTTAAGGAGGAATAGCACAAGAAAAGGTATGACAGGATGAAGAAAGAGCAGGAGAAAAATGACTCATAGGACAAGCGCAATTTAAGGGTAACAAATCAAATTAGATAAGATGCAGTAATAAACTGAACAACCAAATAACATTATAATTACGTAATATTTGAAATCAGCTTTGAAGAACTTTTTATGACTACACATGCTTTATTTATTTATTTGTTTGTTTGTTTGTTTATTTATTTATTTTAATTTAGAGAGAGGCAGGGAGAGGAAGACAGGAACATTGAACTGTTGCTGTATGTGGCCTGGCCAGGGGTCGAACAGGCAACCTCTGTGCTTTGGGACGATGCTCTAACCAACATAACTATCCAGCCAGCTTTTAATTTTTTTATTTATTAATTGATTTTTAGAGGGACAGAAAGAGGAAGAGAGAGGGGAAGGGGAAGGGAAGCATTCATTTGCTGTTCCGCTTAGTCGTGCATTCACTGGTTGTTTCCCGTGTGTGCCCTGGCCTGGATTGAACCTGTAACCTTGTTTTGGGATGATGCTCTAACCAACTGAGCTAATGGGCCAGGGCTTACACAAGCATTCTTTATTTGGTAGAAATGCTTTATTTTTATTTTTTGAAGATAGTGCAAAACCTTGATTGTCATACATTTATATTACTGCAAAACATTTTCAACTGGCTTCTCTTCAAGTGTGGAACCCCTTGAGAGCATGTTTCTTATCACCTGATAAATTTAGCTTAAATATTCTTTTTATTTATTGGCCTTGTTTCAACTCCTTTGCTGGATTTCAATGTCGTTCAAATTAAGTCTTGTTTTAAATGTGCATACCTATTTTCCACTACTCCATCATGAGAATATGCGACTCTCATGACTGATAGATTGACTTGTTCATTCATTTATTCACATATTTGTTCAACAGGTGATAATACTATGTAGAAAACAGTGAACGAGATAGAAACAATTTCTACTTTGAGGTGACTAGTTTGCTTTTTGCACTGATTACCTGACATGGTTATTTTTGCCTCTGTGCTGTTGCTCATATCCTAAAATTTCCCCTGTTACAGGTATTCCTACAAGCTCTGCATAACCAACCTATTCTTGAAAGTACAGATCAATTTTAATCCTCCTAATGAAACTGTTCTCACACTGTGCCAGGAAATTCAATTTTTAATTACATGTTATTTTATATAGTTTTAAGTGCGTTTTTTTTTTTCAGTTTTACTGAGTCAAGTCTCATTTTTTCTTTATCCTCCAATGACTGAAACAGTGTTTCTGAAATATCTGGGCATCCCAATCATTTTAAAACCTCTTTAATTATCCACATGTACCAAATTGGAGTATCTGAGGGGTTGGGACATTGGATGCATTTGTTTAAAAACCATCACAAGAGAATCTGATGCACTCTCCTGGCTAAAAGTCACTGTAACCAACATAGGACACAGTACACATTGCTTGACAACTGAACTGATTCATTGATCTGTGTTACATAGCCAGCCCTATATGTAATAAGCAATTAAATCACCTTGACTATGCCTCTGTTTACACATTAAATGTGTAAACATGATAAAGGACCTTGAGGTATTGGTATGAAAGATGATAATATTCGTGCAATGTTTTATATCATTGACTTTCGTTTTGTTTAAAATTTTGGATAAAATTGATCGTAGATGACTTTAAAATTCTACGAAAAGAGAAGAAAATTACAAAAAAAATTTACTATTACTTTATACAAAAAAATTTTCATGATGGTTAAATTATGCAATTAGAAAGTAAAAGAAGAAACACCATTGCTGGGGAATAAGTATCTTGGCTATAAAATATCTTTATTAAATTAAAAGAATCAAGGTATTTATTAAAAAAATGAGATGGAGAAAAAAGTTTTGTTTTTTTGTTTTGTTTTGTTTTTTTAGCGAGAGAGAGAGGGTCAGATAGGGACAGACAGACAGGAAGGGAGAGAAATGTGAAGCATCAACTTGTAGTTCAGCACTTTAGTTGTTAATTGATTGCTTCCTCATACATGCCTTGACCAGGGGGCTCCAGTTGAGCAAAAGACATCTTGCGCAAGCCAGCAGCCTTGGGCTCAAGCCAGCAACCTTGAGCTTCAAGCTAGTAACCTTGGGCTTCAAGCCAGTGACCTTTGGGCTCAAGCCAGCAACGCTGAAGTCATGTCTATGATCCCATGCTCATGCTGATGACCCCATACTCAAGATGGTGACATTGTGCTAAAGCTGGTAGTGAGTTTGTGCTCAAGGCGAATGAGGCCAAACCCAAGCTGATGACCTCAGAGTTTCAAATCTGGGACCTCAGCATCCTAGGCTGATGCTCTATCCACTGTGTCACCATTGGGTCAAGGGAAAAAAATTATTTCTTAATGCCTTATAGTTGAAATACTTCCTAGCAGAATATATAGACTTATTCTGATTAATTGTGGTTTAAGTAATTTGGTCTGCTTTGCAAAGTGAATTACAAGCATTTGAAATTATTACTAAGTGGCCGAATAAGCAATTCAATAACTCATTAAGAAAGTATATTGTAAGGTGCCTGTGAATGGGTGTTGACTGTGGGAAGAGCACTTTAATGCACATCAGTCTAAAAGATTAGTACTAAAATATTAAGAGCGCTTACATGAAAACTACAAGATCTAAACATAAATAGAATTCCAGGGTCCTGCTGGTATCAAAAAAAAAAAAAATGAACAGCAACAAAAAAACACCTGAAATATATGTTGTCTTTCATTAAATTCAGTGTTTTAAAGACATAGGAGAGATGTTTTTGTGCATCTCCATTCCTGCATCTGTGTTTAGTGGGTAAAGGAGATTATATGGGCAATACAATGAGAAAAGAAACCAAAAAATGATTTTGGTTGTGCTACACCATCTTGCTGCAGATCAGCACCCCCAGACAAAAATATATATTTATAAAATTCCAGCAAAATTTAAAAAATAAAATTTCTTTGAAGCCATTCAACACTAGCTAGAAATTGAGAGATAATTATCCTAAAGTGAAGGGAAATTAACTGATGCAGTTCTCATGATTTTAGATAAATAAAAAAATAAAATTGAGCTTCTGTATCACTATCAGATGCTACCACCTACCCCCATTCTTAGCGATATGCAAGGAAACTAAAAAAGTTATTAGGGAAAAAATAAATGTTTACAAAATGGAAGCATAGAATTTTATAAGGAATGTAGAGAAAAGACATGGAATGAAACAATGCGATTTAATCTGAATTGTGGATGCATAAACATAAAGAAAATGTCTTTTATAGAAAAAATATATAGAATTAATGCAAGGGTGGGAAAAATAGGTTTATAGTTGTAATACAGATGAATAATACAATAATTAATAAATAATAATACAAGAATAGACTCTGTTTCACGTACTCATAACTGTAAGCCTACTTTTTGCCTACTCTTAATATGTGACAATAAACAATAGAGGCAAGAGGTAGACAAAGAGAGTCCTAAGATTGCCTAAGAAGTAACACGGAACTAATTTTTATAAGTGCCAAATAAGTCTCAAGGATGCATGACATAATTCCCAACAAAATCATTTAAAGAATAATAACAGAATATATAGTGAGAAAAAAAAAGAAATCTTAACTATCAAATAACTAATAAAAGAAAGAAAAATAAATGAATAACAAGTAGAACAAAGAAAAAACAAGTAAGTTGTTAAACGTAATTCTCAAAATATTAGATAAAACAGTCAATATATATTTAATTAATGCTTTTAAAAAGGGTTGGACTCTTCAGGCTGAAACTGGCTTGCTTCCTTCTTTTAAATATAAAGTTTTGCCTGACTAGTCAGTGGCGCAGTGGATAGAGCATCGGACTGGGATGTGGAGGACCTAGGTTCAAGACCCCGAGGTCGCCAGCTTGAGGGCAGGCTCATCTGGTTTGAGCAAAGTTCACCAGCTTGGACCCAAGGTCACTGGCTTGAGCAAGGGGTTACTCGGTTAGCTGTAGCCCCACGGTCAAGGCACATATGAGAAAGCAATCAATGAACAACTAAGGTGTCACAACAAAAAAACTAATGATTGATGCTTCTCATCTCTCTCCATTCCTGTCTGTCTGTCCCTATCTATCCCTCTCTCTGACTCTCTCTCTGTCTCTGTTAAAAAAAAATATATATATATATATGTTTTATATTAACACATTTACACTCACTTATCTGCATATTGTCTGTGGTTGCTTTTGCACTGCAATAGCAGAGTTGAGTAATTGTGACATACACTGGACGTTGACCACAAAGTCTAAAAACTTTATCCTCTGACCTTTTACAGAAAAAGTTTTCCAACCCCTGTTGTAAAAGAAAGACTATCAAACTAGATTTAAGAAAAAGAGGTCCTGGCTGGTTGGCTCAGCAGTAGAGCGTCAGCCCAGTGTGTGGAAGTCCCAGGTTCGATTCCTGGTCACAAGGCACACAGGAGAAATGACCATCTACTCCCCCCCCCCTCACCGCCCCTCTCTCATCTTCTCCCTCAGCCATGGCTTGGTTCCAGCAAGCCATGGAAGGCTTGCTGTGGCCGCAGGTGCCAAAATAGTTCCCTTACGGAAAAACAGCGCTGCTGCCCAGCCAGGCAGAGTATCACTTGGTAGGGGCTTCTGGGGGGTGGGGAGTTGTCTCTGTCAGGGCACATGCAAGAGTCTCTCTCTGCCTCCCACACCACTCACTTAATAAACAAAAAAGGAAAAAAAATACTAATAGCACTTAGTGCTACAAATAAATAAAATATTAGTGCCAATATAAATCAAGTATAGTGTTTGTTATATAAGTACACAAGATCGTTGAAAGTAAAAAAAAAAAAGAAAAAGAAAAAAAGATGTATCATGCAAATACAAACCAGAAGAAACCTGGTGAAGTTATATAAATATCAATGAAACAGACTGTAAGGTATAAAGCATTTCTTGAGATAAACAGGAATATTTCATAATAACAAAGAAGGAAAAATTAAAGAGAAAATAATTATAAATTTTTCTGAAACTAATAGTATGGTTTAATATAAAGCTGAAATTGATATAATTAAAAGAGGAACTTTATAAATACTCATTTTAACATCTCTATCATTAACTGACAAAGCAAACAGTTCTATCCGTGAATAAGAAAGAAAGAATTAAAACACAGTTACCAACTAGTTGATGTTTGCTATCGATTAATCTACTATCATTTCTTTATCTACCTATCTATCTATCTATCATCATTCTATGTATCATCATCTATCACCTATTTACCTTCTTTCTAATTCACTTGAAACCATAGAATTTACATTGTCATAAAGTGCATATGGAAAATTTATCAAAATTTACTTTATACTGTGCAATAAAGCAAATCTTAAATAGCAAAAAATCAAAATCACATGAATACATTCTTTCCATAATAGAATAAATTTTAAAAAGCACTAACAAAATAAATGTTTTAAAAGTAAGCAACAAATTAGCACATAAGCATAGATTAAAAAAGAAATCAAAGTGTAAATTAGAGAATAGTTTGAGGTGATTGATAATAAAGAAATTACTTATCAAAACTAGGAGGAAGCAAATAAAATTATATTTAGTGAAAATATATTCCATATATTTTGCTATGATAATAAAATAATTACATTATAAAAGAAAAGGAATCAATACTCTAAAATTATTCATCTCAAGATATTAACAAACAACAACAGATTAAACACAAAGGTAATAGAAAGAAGAAAAAGTGACTATAATAGTGAAAATTAATAATATAAAAGAAAATCAATGAAGAGATGAAAAATGTCCAAACTAGGTCTATGAAAATATCAGTATAACTGATAAACTTGTTAGCCTGATCAAGAATGTGTGAGAACAAATTAACCTGTCAGAAATAAAAAAGGAGATGACACTAAGATACTAAATAGAGATATTAAAATAATAATGACAAGTTGAGAACTTTATTCTAAAGAAATGATAATTTTAGATGAAATTGACAAAGTTTCTCCCTTATAAAAATCCTGACAATATACCAAAACTGACACAAGAAAAATGAAAGAAAGAAAGAAAGAAAGAAAGAAAGAAAGAAAGAAAGAAAGAAAGAAAGAAAGCAAGCAGTGGTTCTATATTAAGTTAGTTGGGCCTCTAAATAAGAACCTTATTCCAAGAAAAGCTATAAATTATGTTTGATTTAATTATGAATTTCACAAACTTTCTAAACGTAGTAATATAATTGTATATAAGCTAATTTCCAGAAAAAAAGCAGAGAGAGAAATTTTCAATTTGTCTTAAAAGGTCAACATTATTTTTACAAGAATGAGAAAAGATACACCAATCTCTCTTAAGCTCTTAAAAAAAAAACAGTGACACATAGGAAGAAAGATCAAAACCCAGTTGGATTTGCTTTCTGATGTTAGTTGGGGTAGACAATTGTTAACTAATGTGATGCCTCACATTAACAGAACAGAGAAGAAAAATCACATGCTTATCTCAAAAGATGCAGAAAAGGAGAGCTTTCATAAAATAAAAGATATTCTTCTTCACATAAAGGGTACCTACAAAAAATAATTATAGTAAGATTTCCACCTGAAATCAAGAATAAAATACATATTTTCACAATCACCACTGCTGTTCAAATATGTACTCAAGATTGTATGTATATAGTGCAACATATCATGAAAAACAATAGGAATTCAAAAATAAAGAAACAAAAATGTCTTTTCCAGATTATATAGTATGCATGTAGAAAATCTCAAAGAATCTCTAAAGAAACTATTGGAATTAATGTGCAGAAACATTACACAGAAAAATAGAAAATATTTTTGAGACATTAAAGAAAGTCTTAATATGAGAAAGAGGAGATTATATTCATAAATAAAAATATCAATATTTTCCAAATTGATTTATAGTCAATGTAATACCAATGAAAATTCCAGAAATTTTATATGATAGAAATTCACAATATTTTAAAATTGAAGAAATTGAGAAAGTCTCTCTGGAATTTTACAACAGCTAAAATAGCCAAGACAATATTGAGGTCAAGTTTTAAGACTTACACCATGAGATTATAAGAATTGTTATGAAGCATCAGTCATTAAGACAGTGTCAGGTATGGATGGAAATATAAATAAATAGGCCACTAACTCAGACTAGAATATCCAGAAATAGACCAAAATGTATAAAGTCATTTGAATAATAATAACAAGATGGTGCTTAAGATCAGAAGGAAAAAGATTGTCTATTGGAAAAATGACGTTTGATCATTTGGATATCTCTTTGGGAAAATAATAAATTTTAATGCTTTATAACACCATGAACAAAAACAAAGTTCAGGTGGATTATATCATTATAATTATAAATTATTAAATTATATTTTTTAAAAAAGATAAAGAGCAAGGCTATTAGAAGGCTATTAAAGAGCAAGGCTAACATATGGAACATATTTATGACTTTGGAGTAAGTGAATATTTCTTAAGCAGAAAACAAATTATTTCTAACTATAAAAGAAATGATTGATAATTTAGATATATTACAATTAAGGTGCTCTGTTAATTTAAAATTATTATTAAGAGAGTAAAATGTAAACCACAGGGTGGAAGAATATATTTGCAACATATAACTGTCAGGTTATGTATATGCAGAATATATAACGAGCTGCAAAAAAAAATTCCCAAGTAATCAAATACAAAGAATACATTACAAAGTATTCAGGGAAATGCAAATTAAATTCACAAATATATATGACTGCACACATACCATAATGGCTAAAATGAATTAGATTAACAATACCATATGCTGGCCGAGATGTAGCACAATTGGAACTCTCCTACACTGTTGGTGGGGGGGGGGGTTGAATTTTTAGCACTGTTCTAAATAAACTGTGTGGTGGTATCTACAAACCTGAATACTCACATATTGTCTGACTCAGCAGTTCTAGTCACAGGTGCATACCTATCAGAAATGTGTCTATCTGTATCCCAATGCATATAAATTATACTATGTGTAATTGTCAAGATGTGGCACAGAATGAATGACCACCAAAAATAAAATTGGGTGAATAAATTGTGCTATTTTCCCACAATGGAGTTATCTACAACTATGAAAATAAAGAAAAAAATTACTAAATATTTAGTAATTTAAAGCAAAATAGAAATATAGATGAATATCAGTTTGTTGGTGTGAATGAATAAAGTCAGATACAAAATATATATTATTTAATTTCATTGTGTACATTTTCATGTAAAATAGACTAAACTAAAGGTATCATTCCCTAATGAAAAGAACGGCTCCCTGTGCTAAACTCTTTATGCAAACCATGTGGTTTATGCTTCCCTTCCAGGAATTTGGAATTTTGGTGCATATTAGGCAGATGGTGCCTAGATGACTGACCTCCAATTAAAACCTTGGGCTTCTAGGTTCAGACAAGCTTCCCCAGTAGGCTACATTACATACCTGTTAGAAGAATTGGGTGCCTCCCACCTGACTCCACTGGTAGAAGACTCAGAAACTTGTACCTGGTTTCCTCTGGACTCTTGCTCTAAGTACCTTTTCCCTTAACTGATTTTACTTTGTATCCTTCCCTTGCAATGCATCACTGAGAAACAGTGAATGAAGCCATCTCCTCAGATCCTTGCCCCCTTGCCTTCTAGCCTCAGTCTTCTGGCAGCCTCAAAGTTAACTCTGTAAATTTTGAATTTGGGATTTGAGTATGTTTGCAATGAGAAAAAACAAAACAAAACAAAACCTAATTAACGCTCTTAGACACTGGGAAAAGGGTTGCATTTAGATGGGCGGTGTAAATGTGACTGAAAGGGGCACATTGGAGCTACTGAGATTTTGTAATATTTTATTTCTTGACCTGGCAGGTTTTACTAGTTTGCTCACTTTGTGATGATTTATCAATCTGTGAGTTTACTATATTTATCTTTAGCCCATGTTATGGATTGAATTCATATGTTGAAGCCCTGCCCTCCAATGTGATGATATTTGGAGATGAGGCCTTTGGAACACGATTAGATTAGATAAGGTCAAGAAAGTGGGGCTCTAGTCTGATGGGATTAATCTTTATAAGAAGAGAACCAAAGGGCTTGCTCTCTCTCAGTTTTAGCACAGAGGAAAGATCACGGAAGGTCACAGTCAGAAGGTGGCCTTCTGTAAGCCAAGAAGAAAGTCTTCATCAGGAACAGAATCAGCTACCACCTTGATCTTGGACTTCCCTGCTTTCAGAACTGTGATAAGTAAATAAATGTTACTGAAACCCCCCAGTGTGGTATTTTGTTATGACAGCCTGAACTAACTGAGATAGTCCAGAAGTTCCAGGCAGATAAATATTATACTTTTTAAATCTTGTATCCCCTATATGTAGCATTATGCTTGTCTAAAAGTAGACTTGCAAGACATATTTAAATACTTCCTTTTAACATACCCTTTCAGTGAAAGTAAAAATTTCACATTCCTTCTTTAGTTTGTCTTACAAGATTGAAACATCACTCTATGCACCATATATAAAAATTACCATAAGTAACACTGAATATGCTTTCCCTAAATACCCCCTCACAGTTTGACCACATCCCCTTGGTATAACTGCCCTCCCTACCCTGCGGCTGCTTGTTTCACTGGTTTCCAACTCTTTATACAATGATTCACCTCACCTTCCAAATCAGTATTGCAACTTGGGTTGATCTGTCAGGATTTGCATCATAATTGAAAACTAATGTGTGTTCCCTGTGCTCTATAGTGAATGCATTCATTCTGTGGACCAAAAGGTGAAATCCAGCACATTATACAGGTGGTATACAAGGGTGTTAGAATATATGATCATGCATTATTGAAAAATTAAACCCCACATTTTTCTCAGGCATTCTATAATCTATAATCTATAATAATCTATATGCTTTTGGTTTTTAACTCAACAGCGGGTATAAGTTTTAAATCTTTCTAATATACATCTTTTATTCACTGACTTCCTCCTTTTTTAGTTTTTTACTACCTTCTAAGCCTTTCTTGATTACTTGCTTTTAGCCATTATTATATTAACCCTATTTTCAAAATAAGCACAGTGTGTCTATTCTAAAAAGCCTTAATAGATTGCTACCTTATTGATTACAGCTAATTCTTTATTCTCTGTTGCTAACTAGTTTAAAAGCCTTTTCTTATATTCAACCATTTTAAATTGTAGATTTTCTGTATCTTTTATACCTTGACCCTTCAAATCTCTTACCCTTCAACAATGACCTCAATGAGATGATTTTGCAACCTTTCTTTTTTTTTTCTCTATGTTCTGACCTTTGGCAAGATTTTACCTTGCAACGTCATATCTCTTGTGAGCAGCATTGACAATCCTGGCTGCAAGATTGAATCTCCACAATGATTTCAATTGCTGAGTTTATATTGTTTGGGCTTACTGTTCCATAAAGCAATAAAAAGAATTCTCCACAGAACATCTTCCATCTAGTTGGTAGTTGGCAAATGTAATTAATGAATAAAAGACAAAGGATTAAAGTTGCTTTACCATAAGTAGTGTTTCTAAGGAAATTCCTAAATTATTTTAGCTGAACCATCATCAAAAAACATGTATTGAGCATCCTAATAAGAGTGTTAATTGATAAGCACATCACAGTCCTTTATTAGTTTAGTTTATAGGTTATTTCTAAAAAATCATGTAATATATATTATATGTATATATTACTATATATAGTACATAAATTTTTATATAATTATTCTTATTTCCATTAGCTTTTATTTTGTAGTCACTCTAAACCAATTATTCTTATTGATTGTTGATATTGACATTTATTTATTTTGTTTCCAAGAATTTTTCTCTTCTAACATCATTATTGTGATTTTGTTCTTATAGTAGTTGTGAATAATGAACTTGGCATCAGTGTGTGTGTGTGTATGTGTGTGTATGAATTAAGTTCTTTAATTTATGATTTACTATACTGGTGTTTAGTTGGACCCTGTTAGGAAATCTATTGATAATGTGTAAGTAGAGGGTTTGTGAACATTTTTTTTCACCATTTTTTATATCAGAATAACCTGGTAAAGTCCAGGGCAAGAAGTTGGCTCAGAGAGGAATGTTAGAGAGAACACAAAACCATGGGAAAAGGGGGTAGAGTTGGTTTAAAATGGTCATGGAAGTACAACAGATCTAGGTAAAAACACAAAATTTAGAGTCTAAGTGATCACAGTCTGCTTTTTAGTTAGGTTAGTAATTAACCAGAAAAAGTTTTTTTTTCCTTTATTTTTGTATTTTTCTGAAATTGGAAATGAGGAGGCAGTCAGACAGACTCCCACATGCACCCAACCGGGATCCACCCGGCACGCCCACCAGGGGGGATGCTCTGCCCATCTGGGGCGTCGCTCTGTTGCAACCAAAACCATTCTAGTGCCTGAGGCAGAGGCCACAGAGCCATCCTCAGCACCCGGGCCAACTAAGTCTTGGCTGCGGAAGGGGAAGAGAGAGACGGAGAGGAAGGAGAGGGAGAAGGGTGGAGAAGCAGATGGGTGCTTCTCCAGTGTGCCCTGGCCGGGAATCAGACCCAGGACTCCTGCACACCAGGCCGACGCTCTACCACTGAGCCAACTGTCCAGGACCTAGAAATAGTTTGATTGGAAGTAAAAATGATTATACTCAGTCTAATTTAGTTTTAAAAAAGCTGATATAAATACACTCAGGATTGTGTAGAACCAGGAGTTCAAATAATGTCTCCAGTTACCTCATTTCTGTCTAACCTGGGGGTCGGGGGAGGCATTGGCAATCCAAGAGCTATCTTAGAAGAAAAAGAGCTCAGACTAATGCATCCCAATGAAGATTTGGTCCATCCTGTCACAGGTCTGTTTCTTAAATAAAAGCAGTGCAAGTAATGTAAATAGTGCACTGTCGACCCTATCCCAGGCTATGTGAAATGTTCTTCCCTACAAAGGATGAGCTGCTCTGATAATGAAGATTGTAGGGGCACTAGGAAGAGAAAACGAATGAACATGCAGTACTCTGACCCAATTTGAGATGATTATTTCCAAACCAGTTGGAGAAAACAGGAACCAATCTTTGACCATATATTACTCGTGGGGCGGGGGCGAGGTGATGGGCAGGAACAAATACTGGCCACAAAGGGCCAGAGCCTAGAAAGAAGGATGGCCTGATTAGTATCTCCAGAACCTCCAGAACCCAAACTCAGAGGGATTGGGTAAAGGGGTCAGGAATCTGTGCAATGAACCTGCAACCAGTAATAAAACTGAAATTGATAGTAAGCCAGTATCCTTGGAAGCATGGGCTCCTCCTGCACGTCCTCCTCAAAGCTGAGTTGATATACATAAGTTTAAAGAGAGTGGGGTGGAATTAAAGTCACAGGCTACACAAGCAGGGTGCATTCCTAAAATAGAGGAACAGAGTCACAAACCTCCTCATAATGTGTGTCTGCTTTCAGATTGTTCAGTCACTACCAAGGAATTAGATGTACCTGTTAGATAAGCAAACATTGTACTATTTCTCAACATTAATGTTTGCCTTATTTTTTCCCCCTAAACTGGTTTTTGATATAGAGGAATATGTTTCCTGTAAGTCCATATATCCTCACCTAATTAAGAAACCTATATAATGTATCAACTCTTAAATGTTATTTTTATACCTTGATTATTCAAGCTCTACTAATGACTGTTTGAGTACCATTAGTCAAGTTACTAATTCTTTAATTTGTAAAGTACAAAGGATACTTGTGCCATTTTATAAAGCTGATTGAGAATATAAGAAGCTGATTTAGGTAAAGCACTCAACACATAACTTGACCCTTAGTAAACCAACATTCTATTTCTTCTCTACATGGAAAAGAATGACAAAATAACCCACAATCTGTACTTTTTAACGCAATGGCTAACACAGTGCCTGAATTACTATATATTGAATTGGAATCACATGAAGACAGAGGCTCAGTTGAACATAAAATTCTAATAAACTGATGGTTCAGTGACTCCTGACTTACCTATTTTCATGAGTTCATAAATAAGGGCAGGCTGTCCTTTGGGAACTTGTCTCAGAGGAAAAGAAGATGAGAGACAGAAGAATCAAGAATGACAGGATGGTGACAATTCTCAGCTGGGCCTTATATTCCAGGCCTAAGTCAACAAAAGAAAGAGATAATTTAAATAAAGTTTCTTCAATAGGGACTTTAAGAAACTCATGCACAGACAATGGTACTTCTAGGGCCCAGATAACAAAAGTGCAATGCAGACTTAGAGACATAAGCTTTCTCCTGATTTTTGTTATGCTATGCAGTATGGTTGAGAATTGAAGGGCACTTGTCCCTGTGAAGATACAGCAGCTTGAGGAGTGTTGAGAGACCTCATTCAAGGGTAGGGCTGCTCAGACTGTGGCCTTTGTTTTTTTCCAACTCCATGTACTACCGGTACAGAGACTGAGAGTAAGCATTCAGAAACTTTAATAGTAATTTAATATTGTTATGTTATACAAGAATATGTCATTTTTCCAGAAATTTAATTTTATTTAAAAAATGTATTGGTTTTGTGTTCAATTAAAGAAGAAACTGTTCCTTCAGCACAGGCTGTTTAAGGAGCACTAATTTTGGGGATGTTCTGTATATTATTGGAGGTCCCTATATTCAAATAGGGAAATTTGAATAAATTTATCCTTGAACATAACTGTGCTGGACATAGGCTTTTGATGACTCAGTAAGTGCAAAAATAAGTAAAGTATTTATTGTCATTATATATACAATAACCACTAGACTTTAAGAAAGAACTGGGAGAGATTTTGGCCTGGGAACTCAGGTCTTTCAACAAGAATTGGGTGGCACTGAGTCAGTAAAATTTAGGTTATTAATATTTCTGCTGGATCATTTATTCCTGACTAGGAATTTTTGAGTTAACTTACTATTTTCTATATATGTCACTATATGTCAAAATAATATAAGTAAGAGGTGAAATGATTGTTACAGGGGAAATTAAAAAAGAGTAGCTTGGACATCCCAATAAATAAAAAGAACAAAGACTAATTTAAGCACTCAGCAGTTCTGAAGGAGAGTCTGAATAAGAAGAAATATTTGCAGTAGAAGAAAGACATCATCAAAGAGCTCTGGTTATATTTATCTGAGGACATAAACCCGATCTGAGAAAAGAAACCAAAGACCAGAAGTAATTTATAGCTTTTTCTTTTCAATTAACACTGTGCAAGCACACAGAGAAATGGATTGTGACTAGAGGAATATTGGAGGCTTTCACAAGCAAGAGAGAACATTCTGGGTGAGAAGCAGGCAGGACTAAGGAACTTCGATCCTGAATCCAAAATATGCAAAACTTAAAACACTGAGATAAATCCTCTTCCCATATGGATGGAGATTATACAGGAGTATCAAGTGCTTTTAAAGTAAAGATAGAGAAGAAATACATTTTGACTTGGCGGCATCCAAGAGTTTCATTGTTTGATGAAAAATGACTTGAGCCTTGAAAGACTTGAAAAAGATGCTCAATAGACTGAGGTGAGTTGGTGGAAAATGGAGCATTCCACACTTTATTGACCTTGAGAACTTGCGTGAGTTACTTTGACTCTTGCTCAGTTTCCTTATCTCTGGAAGATAGCTAATCATTATAGTAATTTCATAGATTTAGTTACATAAAGGATGTAGGCCCTGGCCGGTTGGCTCAGTGGTAGAGCGTCAGCCTGGCGTGTGGAAGTCCCGAGTTCGATTCCTGGCCAGGACACACAGGAGAGGTGCCCATCTGCTTCTCCACCCCTCCCCTTCTCTTTCCCCTCTGTCTCTCTCTTCCCCTCCCGCAGCCAAGGCTCCATTGGAGCAAAGATGGCCCAGGCGCTGGGGATAGCTCCATGGCCTCTGCCTCAGGCGCTAGACTGGCTCTGGTCACAACAGAGTGTCCCCCCAGATGGGCAGAGCATCGCCTCGTGGTGGACGTGCCGGGTGGATCCCGGTCGGGTGTATGTGGGAGTCTGTCTGACTGCCTTCCCGTTTCCAGCTTCGGAGAAATACAAAAAAAAAAAAAAAAAGAATGTAGTATATAGTGAGAAAATGATTATCAGTTTTGCTCTTAATCACACATCTCTAACAAAATATCAATGATATTTGCAATCAGAAATAATGAGATCAAGAAGACAAAATGTTTTTAGCAGGACATGTGCAAGGCTATACTCAGCTGGGTGACTTCTAAGTGGCATCTGCTTTACACTGATGACATTCCAGGTCTGCTTTGTTCTCCCTCCTGAAAAAGATTATGTAGACATCCAATTGCTATACAGGTCCTCATAATTCTAACCCTTTCTGAGTATCAACCAGCACAAATACATTTCTATTTAAAAATGCTCCTTATTCTTATCTGAACTGCAAGGGAAATGGAATAAACTTTTTTTTGACCACCAGGGTGTGTCAGGTGCCATCAGTGTGTTTAACAATAGAAATCACAATAGAGGATGCAATGAATATAAATACCACATCTGTCATGTAAGAAGGCCAAGTATTCCCCTTTCATTTTTTAAATGAGAAAAGTAAAATGCTGTTAGTAAATTCCCTTCCTCAGGACATGGACTACAGTAAGTAGTACACTTAAAGATTAACCAAATATCCAAATCTGATATTTAACATTATTTTAAAGCATTTTGTCAAGAAACTCAGTTTTTGAGGAGGATAATGAAAGAAAAGAGAAAGCCTAGAGTGAATAACAACAAATTCTAAAAATTGCAGAGAATCAGTGAACACAGGATGTCTGGCCAAGTTTTTAGTCTAAGTTTACTCTACTCTTTACTATGTTAACATTTACCACCTTTTTTAAACCTCAAATTGTCTCAACTACATTCAACTATCGATGACTTCACTTCCTAACGTCATTTCTAAAAATGTTCTTACAGAGCCTCAGAACTGGATTGGTTAGCAGCTTATCCTTTTCTTCCATATACACACACAAAAAAATAAGTCTAATTAGTGGGAAAAAAACAAAGATTTAGGTGTCCTTACTATACAGTGTTCTTTCATGGTAAAAAGGATTTAAATTCACTTCTGTGTTGTTGATTTCACAATGTTCTGTTCACAAAATTGTGCTCTGTGATGGGAGTACATACTTCTGCCAAAGGCAAACCAAGTCAGGCAATAATTTATAAAATATTACATGCAAGCCCTGTGTCTCAAGAGTGTTAATGTTTCTCAGTAGCTTCATCATACAATTTCAAGCTCTTATTTCTGAAAATACTGTAAATATTTTATATCTTAAGGAGAATATCACCCCCACCAACCAGCTATTTTCTTTTCAATAAGTAATTTTTTTCAATGAGTAATTTTTAAAAACCAAGGAAAATTATATTATTTTTCACTTGATTTATTTTGTAGCTTATTGAATCACTTTCACTTAAGCTTTTAAAATATTTTAGGTGACATATGGGTTGGAGGGCACAGCCCAAAATTACAAGTGATAGACATCTGCGTGGGTTGTTGCTAGCATCTTTGTACATTCCTGGCTCCACCACCAGCACAGGACATGTGCAAATGCTAGGATTCCTGGGCCTGGGGCTGTCCAGGCAGGATGCCTCTGTGGGTCTGCATTCCTGGCTCTGACTGAAATCACAGGCGCTATCTGCCTAAGTGGGTGAGTGCAACCCTCTATGTGCACAACTGAAGTCGTGGGGGCTGGCCACACATGTGGCTTACTGTGGGTTACCAAACAGGGCACAAAGGAGAAGCCTGTGGAGATTAGATCTGCAGAGCACTGAAGTGTACTAGACTTGCCTGGGGGCCCTAAGAAAGGCACCTGATCTGCAAACAGCTCTCAGCGCACTGTACACCGAGACATGCTAGACCTGTCCCTTGGCCCTTAGAAAGGAATTAGATTGGCAATTGGTTCCCAGACCTGCCTGCTCTTGCTGGCGGCTCTGTTTGGCACAGCCGTACCCAGAACTATGCTTTGAGCAATACTGGGGGAAAGACCTGGCTGCTCTTAGAGCCTCTTGCTCTGCAAGCAGTGGCTGGGACAAAATCACAGCTAAGTCCCCAGGCTGCTAGCTCAGATGGGAGAGATGTGGAGAGAGGCACCTGGAAAACTGAGTCTCCCATTGTCAGAGCCTCTAAGTGATACAACAGCAAACTTCTGCCAAAGAGCTCCACAGGAGCAAAAACTGTAGTACAGCGTCACCTGCTGAAAAAAGAAAGAAACTACCTCTCAAATCAAGAAAAAAATTACATTTTTATAACTTTTTCTCTTTTTCTTCATTTTTTAAATTTTATCTTCTTTTCTTTTAATTATTTCTTTTTCCTCTGGAACTTCATTATCCATAGTTGTTACAACTTTTATTCTTGTTTTATATGAGGGTTTTATTTCAAAAAATTTTACTTTTTTTTCTTTTTCTTTCTCATTAGATCATTATTTATCAACAAATTACTATATTTTGGATTTATATTTTTTTTGTGGCATTTTGCGTGTTTTTCACTTTATTTTTTATTTCTTTTGTCATCTTTCCTGAGTTCCTGCTTCTTGTTCTCTGTAGTTTTTGTTCCACTTATCATTACAGAATTTTCATTTTTCACTGTATCTTTTCAATTTTTATTTTATTTTTTAATTATCCCTTATTAGTGTTATTAACAATACCACTCTCAAATGCCATTAAGAAAAAAAATCAAATATCATGGATACAAAACAGAGAAGTAGCTCAGATAGATGAGGGAAAATCTATAGAAAAAAATTTTAATTGCTTGGAAACCCTGGAGTTAAATGACAGAGAATTTAAATATAAGTTCTAAAAATACTCAGGGACATAAAAGAAAGCATGGAAAGGCAATTTAGAGAGCTCAAAAACAATTCAATGAACAAAAAGAATACTTCACCAAGGAAATTGAAACTCTAAAAAGGAACCAGAGATGAAAAACTCAATACATGAACTAGAAAATGAGGTAACAAGCTTAGCTAATAGAACAGGCAAGATAGAGTAGAGAATTAGTGAAATAGAAGAGAGGGAAGTAGAGATACTACAGAAAGAAGAGGAGAGAGACTCACAAATTAAAGAAAAATGAGAAAGCCCTACAGGAATTGTCTGAGTCCATCAGAAAGAGCAACATAAGAATAACAGGTATATCAGAAGGACAAGAGAGAGAAAATGAAATGGAAAACATATTCAAACAAATAATTGATGAGAATTCCAAAGCTTGTGGAAAGAATTAGAGCCTCGAATCCAAGAAACAAACAGAACACCGAGTTATCTTAACCCAAACAGACCTACTCCAAGGCAAACATAATGAAATTATCACAAATCAATGACAAAGAAAAAATCCTCAAAGCAATCAAGGAAAAGAAGAATACAACATCTAAAGGAAAGCCCATTAGACTATCATCAGATTTCTCAGTAGAAACTCTACAAGCCAGAAGAGAGTGGACCCCAATATTAAAAGTACTGAAAGAGAGGAACTTCCAGCCAGGAATAATATATCCATCAAAGCTATCCTTCAAATACAAAGGGGAAATAAAAACATTCACAGATATAGAAAACATGAGGGAATTTATCACCAGAAAACCCCCACTTCAGGAAATACAAAAGGGAGTTATCCAACCAAATACAAAGAAAAAACAAAACAAAACAAAATCACAAGTAAAAGCTTCATCAAGACCAGAATAAAAACAAAATAAATCTGTGACAACAAAAACAAAAAAGAAAAAAAAAAAACGGGAAAGAACAAAGATTAACAGCAGAAAAGGAGGATGGAGTGCAGAAGCACTCGTGAGATAACATACTACAATGAATATGATATATACTATTTTTATTACCTAATGGTAACCACCCCTGAAAAAACCACTACAGAAACACATGACTTAAAAAAAGAAGAAACAGAGCAAAGAAGTATGGAATACAACCAAAAGAAAAAAAAAAGAATGACAGAAAAACAAAAGACAAAAACCAAATAAGATACAGAGCTATCAGAAAGCAATATATAAAATACCAACAGGAAACCCTCAAGTGTCAGTAATTACATTAAATGTAAATGGATTGAATTCACCAATAAAAAGATACAGAGTAGCAGAGTGGATAAAATAAGAAAAGCCAACTGTATACTGCCTTCAAGAAACACATCTAAGCTACAAGAATAAAAACAAAGTGAAATGTTGGAAAACAATTCTCCAAGCAAATAATATTCAAAGAAAAGAAGAAGTAGCTATATTCATATATAACAATGCTGACTACAAGACAGTAAAGGTAATCAGAGACAAAGATAGTCATTTCATAATGATAAAGGGGATACTGAATCAAGAAGATATAACACTTTTTAATATATATGCACCAAACCAAGGAGCACTAAAGTATATAAGACATCTACTAACTGATCTAAAAAAAAACCCTACAAAAATACAAGCACACTTGGAGACCTCAATACACAACTGACAGCACTACATCCTTCATCCAAACCGAAAATCAATAAAGAAATATTGACCTTAAATAAAACACTAGAACAACTGGATATGGTAGACATCTATATAAGACATTTCACCCCAGAACATCAGAGTATACATTTTTCACCAGTGTACATGAAACATTCTGAAGAATTGAGAATATGTTGAGCCACAAAACTAACATGAAAAAATTCAGAAAGACTGAAATTATACCAAGCATATTCCCTGACCATAAAGCTGTGAAACTAGAATTCAATTGCAAAAAAGAAATAAACAAACCCATAAAAATGTGGAACTTAAACAACATACTTTTAAAAAATGAGTGGGTTAAAGAAGAAATAAAAGCAGTGATCACAAGATATATACAGAAAAACAAAAATGACAATACAACATATTAGAATCTCTGGGATGCAGCAAAAGCAGTAATAAGAGGAAAGTTTACATCACTACAGGCTTATATGAAAAAACAAGAGATAGCCCAAGTAAACATCTTAACATCACATCTTAAGAAGCTAGAAAAACAAGAACAAAGGCAACCCAAAACCAGGAGAGGAAAGGAAATAATAAAAATCAGAGCAGGAATGATATGAAATAGAGAACAGAAAAACTAGAGAAAAAATAAATAAAACAAGGAGTTGGTTCTTTGAAAAGATCAACAAAATTGACAAACCCTTGGCAAGACTCACTAAGGAAAGAAGAGAAAGGACTCATATAAACAAAATCTGAAATGAAAGAGGAAAAATCACCACAGATATCATAGATATACAAAGAATTATTATAGAATACTATGAAAAACTATATGCCACCAAATTTAACCATATAGAAGAAATTGATAAATTTCTAGAACAATACTATCTTCCTAGACTGAGTCATGAAGAAGTAGATAGCCTAAGCAGACCCATAAGCAAGGAGGAAATAGAAACATCTATCAGAAACCTCCCAAAAAATAAAAGTTCAGGGCCAGACAGCTATACTAGTGAATTCTGTCAAACATTCAATAATAATTTGGTTCTTATTCTACTGAAAGTCTTCCAAAAAATTGAAGAAGAAGCAGTACTTCTGAACACATTTTATGAGGTCAAAATAACCCTTATACCAAAACCAGGCAAGGACAACACAAAAAAGAAAACTACAAACCAATATCTCTAATAAATACAGATGCTAAAATAATAAACAAAATACTAGCATATTGAATACAACAACATATTAAAAAAATAATTCATCATGAACAAGTGAGATTCATCCCAGAATTATAAGGAGGGCTCAACATACATAAAACAATTAATATAATACACCATATCAAAAAACCAAAAAACAAAAACCATATGATCCTATCAATAGATGCAGAAAAGACATTCAATAAACACAACATCATTTTATGTTTAAAGCACTTAATAAAGTGGGTATAGAAGGAAAGTATCTGAACATAATAAAGGTCACTTATGAAAAACCATCAGCTAATATCATATTAATTGCAAAAAAACTGAAAACTTTTCCTCTAAAATCAGGAACAAGACAAGGCTGTCCATTCTCTCCACTCTTTTTCAATGTAGTGCTGAAAGTTCTAGCCAGACAATCAGACAAGAGAAAGAAATAAAAGGCATTTATATTGGGAAAGAAGAAGTAAAGGTTTCACTTTTTGCAGATGATAGGATCCTATATATTGAAAACTCCAGACTCCACAAAAAAGACTATTAGAAACAATAAACCAAAACAGTAAGGTCGCAAGATAAAAAATTAATATACAGAAGTCTATTGCCTTCTTATATGCCAGCAATAAAGCTTTAGAAAATGAACTAAAAAATAATCTCTTTTATGGTTGCTACAAAAATAAAATAAAATATCTAGCAATAAACATAACAAAGAATGTAAAGAACCTATATATTGAAAACTACAAAGCATTGTTAAGGAAAATTGAAAGATACAATGAAATGGAAAAATATTTCTTGTTCTTGGTAGGAAGAATAAAAGTAGTTAAAATGACAACATTACTCAAAGCAACACACAAATTTAATGCAATTCCCATCAAAATTCCAGTGTCATTTTTTTTAAAGAAATGGAACAAAAAATCATCAGGTTTATATGGAACTATAAAAAACTCCGAATAGCCAAAGTAATCCTAAGGAAAAAGAATGAAGCTGGGGGCATTACAATGCCTAACTTCAAATTATATTATAGAACCACAGTAATCAAAACAGCATGGTATTGTCAGAAAAATTGACACTCAGACCAATGAAACAGAATAGAGAATCCAGTAATAAAACCACATATATATGGTCAAATCATCTTTTATAAAGGAGCCAAAAACACAATGGAGAAAAGAAAGCCTCTTCAATGAATGGTGCTGGGAAAAATGGAGAACCATGTGAATGAAACTTGACTACAGTTTTCCCTTGTACCAAAATTAATTCAAAATGGATCAAAGACCTAAATATAAGATCTGAAACAATAAATTACACAGAAGAAAACATGGGTACTAAACTCATGAACCTTGGCCATAAAGAATATTTTATGAATTTGACCCCAAAGGCAAGGGAAGTGAAGGCAAAGACAAATGAATGGGACTACATCAGACTAAGAAGCTTTTGCACAGCAAAAGAACCTGACAACAAAACAAACAGACAGCCAACTAAATGGGAGATATTTTCAAACAACAGCTCAGATATGGGCCTAGTATCCAAAATATACAAAGAACTCATAAAACTCAACAACACACAAGCAAAGAATCCAATTAAAAAATGGGAAGAGGACATAAACAGACAATTCTCTCAGGAAAAAATACAAATGACAGATAGATATATGAAAAGATGTTTATTTTCACTAGCTATTAGAAAAAAGCAAATCAAAACTACAATGAGATACTACCTCACACCTGTTAGATTAACTATTATTAACAAGACAACAAGTGCTGTAGAGGCTGTGGAGAAAAGGTATCCTCATTCACTGTTGGTGGAATGTAAACTAGTACAACCACTATGGAAGAAGGTATAGTGGTTCCTCAAAAAATTAAGAATAAAACTACCATATGACCCAGCAATCCCTTTACTGTGTATATACCCTAAAACTCAAAAACATTGGTATGTAAAGACACATGCAGCCCCATGTTCATCGCAGCATTGTTCACAGTGATCAAGATATGGAAACAACCAAAATGCCCTTCAATAGTTGATTGGATAAAGAAGATGTGGTACATATATACTGTGGAATACTACTCAGCCATAAGAAATGATGACATAGGATTATTTACGACAACATGGATGGACCTTTATAACATTATACTGAGTGAAATAAGTAAATCAGAAAAAAACTAAGAACTGTATGATTCCATACATAGGTGGAACACAAAATTGAGACTCATGGACATAGATAAGAGTGCAGTGGTTACCAAGTGGGAGGGAAAAGGAAGACAGGGTGGGGATGGGGGAAGGGAAGAGGCATATAGAAAACCAAATAAAAGGTGATGGAGGGCAATTTGACTTTGGGTGATGGGTATATAACATAATCAAATGTCAAAATGATCTGGAGATACTTTCTCTGAATCTATGTACTCTAATTGATCAATGTCACCCTGTTAAAATTAATTGTCTAAATAAAAAAATAAAAAATATATATATTATATATAATATAGTTATAAATATATATATTAGCCCTGGCCAGTTGGCTCAGTGTTAGAGCATAGGCCCAGCATGTGGAAATCCTGGGTTCGATTCCTGGTCAGGGCACACAGGAGAAGCACCCATCTGCTTCTCCACCCTTCCCTCTCTCCTTTCTTTTTATCTCTCTCTTCCCCTCCTGCAGCCAAGGATCCAGTGGAGCAAAGTTGACCTGGGCACTGAGCAGAGCTTTATGGCCTCTGCTTCAAGTGATAAAATGGCTCTGGTCATAACAGAACAATGCCCCAGATGGGCAGAGCATCAACCCCTAGTGAGCATGCCAGTGGATCCCAGTCGAGCACATGTGGGAATCTGTCAGTCTGCCTCCCCACTTCTCACTCAGGAAAAATACAAACAAAATATTTTATAATATTTACTAAGAACAGTTTATTTTAACTATATTTACTCATTTTTAAAAATTAGGTTGATTTTTCTAAGTACATACTTTTAAAATTAATTCCTTAACATTTGCTATTTCTCATGATCCATAATAGTTCATCTGTGAATGTTTCAGCTTTCTATTTCTCTAATTATATGTTTGCATGACTTGTATATGGGTTTTCACCCTCTTTAGTAATCCTAGTAATAAAATCTAGTAATCTGCTTAATGAAAAACAGCACTTCCTACTCCCTGATTTTATGTGTTAAGTATTGATTTTAACTGGTGCAGTTATAAATAAATCTCTTGAAGTCAAAAAATTTTCCCCTAAGTATCCTTTCCCAATTTAATTACAATATTAATTGTTTTTGTAGGTACCCTAAATTGTATGCTGTAAAGCAAGGATGGAAACTACTTGTCGATAGGGCACATTTTTCCCTCTTTATGATCATAGTTTGACAAGACTGTTAAGAAAATCCAGCAGCAGCTTTCCTACCACTCAGCCAATTGACACCCTACCCCCCCAGAGGTAACAAAGTTCTGCTCTTTTAGTTTTTTATTCTGATACTTACCTCTGTATTTTAAAATATGTGTTTATGAATATTAGTTTTTAGTTGTGATAATTTAGCTCTCTTAAATACCTCCTCATGTCTGCTCATATTCTTTCCCCATCCCCCATGCTGTAGTTGTATCATTATGTGTGTATAACAATGCTGAGTGTTTAATGAAAGATTATTTAATTTTAATTCTTAGCTAATCTATATATTTTACTATAATTTCACTTTATTGCACAGATTTTTTGTACAATTAATATTGATTCTCCTTTTAGTTTGCTTGTTTCTCATGAAAACATCACTAATACAGTCCTAAACTTTTTTCCCATAGTAAAAAAGAAATCCCCTATCAATAAGTTTAAATACATTACTAATCTTTCAGTTTTATTTTCTGATTCAGATACATCTCTCCTTAAGCCTGTTGTTCTTCTGTATATACTGGTTTCTCTCTAAACCTGATACATACACACTTGTCATGTTGAGATTCCATTCCTTGTGAACTTAGGGTTTCTTTTCAATATTCTTCACTTCAAACACACTGATTTCTAGTTCTTTATTTACTTGTTCAATTTGTTGGACTATCTTTCACCAGTTTCTTGAGAAATACCACAATGATGGTAAGGTTGAACCTTGCATGTATGAAGAACTTTTTTGGTTGTTTGTTTTAGCAAAGAGACAGAGACAGAGAGAGGGACAGATAGGGACAGACAGACAAGAAGAGAGAGAGATGAGAAGCATCAATTCTTTGTTGTGGCACCTTAGGTGTTCATTGATTGCTGGAATTAAGTGATCTTTTCAACCCTGGCCCTTACAACCTCGTCATGAATTGCCACACTCTCCCTCTTCCCTGGCATTGCATCTAGTGCTGGGGTCCAGTGGATAGTCTGAATCCCTAGATGACAGCAGTGGCACTATGCGAGGAGACCTAGGCTCCTGAACTCTATAAATCCAGATTGGGCTGATTCATGAGAATTTAAATTCCTGTGTTGACTTTTTGTATACGACCTTCACTTTGTGTCTGTTCTTTATTTTGTCCTGTGTTGTGTGCATGTGCATGTGCGTGTGTGTGTGTGTGTGTATTTATATTTTTACTTTTTATTTTTCTGAAGCGAGAAGCAGGAGGCAGAGAGACAGACTCCCACATGAGCCTCACCGGATCCACCTGGAAAGCTCAACAGGGATTGATGTTGTGCCCATCTGGGGCGTTGCTCTATTGCAACTGGAGCCATTCTAATGCCTGAGGCAGAGAAGGCCATGGAGCCGTCCTCAGTACCTGGGCCAACTTTGCCCCAGTGGAGTTTTGGCTGCGGGAGGGGAATAGAGAGATAGAGAGAAAGAAGAAGGGGAAAGGTAGAGAAGCAGATGGGTGCTTCTCCTGTGTGCCCTGGACAGAAATCAAACCCAGGACTTCCACACCGTGGACCAATGCTCTACCACTGAGCCAGCCTGCCAGGCTTTGTTGTATATTTTTATGGATCATTTGTATGCTTACTCTGAGCAATCTGTAGCCTACTTCACTTTGAAAATATATGTCCTTCAATTCTTGAGTTTTTTCTTTAATTATTTGCTCTTACATCTTTTTGGATGTACTATTACATAGATATTATACTTCCTAGAATTATTCTATTTGTTTGTCTCCCTTTTCTTTCAAATTTTCTATATCTTTAGTTTTTATTGAACATCTCAGAAAATGTCTTCACACTTATCTTCCACACTTGGACTGCATTTATATTTTCAGCCATATTTTTAACTTTCCATATTTTGTATTTTTGAATTTTACTGTTTATTTTTTCAAAGCCTCACTATACCTGACCTGTGCTGATGGTGCAGTGGATAAAGCTCCGACCTGGAATGCCAAGGTTGCTGTTTCGAAACCCTGAGCTTGCCCAATCAAGGCATATATGGGAGTTGATGCTTCCTGCTCTCCCCCTCTTCTCTCTCTCCTTCTCTCCTCTCTCTCTCCCTCTTTCCTCTCCAAAATGAATAAATAAAATCTTTAAAAATTTTTATATATAAAAAAGCCTGTTTCAGTTTGTATAAAAGCCAAATTTCTTTCAGTTTTCTTATGCCCTTGTAAGACCTCGTGCTATCTGACCCTCTTTTATTTTTCTGACTTCATCTCACACCGCATTTTCTTGTGTTCACTGCATTTCACTTACTGCTCCCTGAACATTCCAAGCATGCTTTTATCTCAGGTTCTGTGCACATGCCTCTTTCTTTTCCCCCAGAAATCTACATGACTTGCACCCTCATGTTCGTTAGGATTTTATTCAAATCTGTTTTCTCACTGAAGCTCTCAAAACAAGTCAATTTAAAATTTCACTTCCCTCCTCCCACCTCAGACTTTTGCAATTTACCTCTTTCTTTTTTACTTTTCTCCATAGCACTTATTTTTACTTATCTTATTCACTGTGTTATTGTTCATAATAAAACAAGTTTTATTTTTTTATTTTATTTCTTTTTTTATTTATTCATTTCAGAAGGAGAGACAGGAGAGAGAGAGAGAGAGAGAGAGAGAGAGAGAGAGAGAGAGAGAGAAGGGGGGAAGAGCAGGAAGCATCAACTCCCATATGTGCTTTGACCCGGCAAGCCCAGGGTTTCAAACCAGCAATCTCAGCATTCCAGGTTGACGCTTTATCCATTGCGCCACCACAGGTCAGGCAGAACATACGTTTTATTAAGGTGATATTTTTTATCTGCTAGGTCTCCAGTTCATAGACTTTCTTGGGAAATATTGGTGCTTATTCAATATTTTTGAATGGATCTTTAAATTACATCTGTATTCTATGCACAGTAAGAAAGCTATAAGTTAAAACATAATAAGCTGTTTTACTGAAACACCTGCAAACCTTAAGGAGAACAATCAATCTGATATTAAGTATACAACTGGGTAATTGTTTTTTAACAGATATATTAAGTGATTCTGTGATATGACTCTACACAGAGAAATGAGGTGACACATACTTATGTTCTCAATTCACAATTTCATCCATTGGTATAATTTGTTTCATATAGAACTCCACTAGGTAGGTTTATGTTTAGCTTCGTAAAACAGAAACTTAAGCAAAAATAGAATATATAAGATAAATGATTGTTCTCCCTCATATGGCATAATTCCGTAGATTATTATTACAGCATTGGCATGATGGTCTTATGGGCATCGGGAACCTTGACTCTTTCCAGCTCATTGCTTCACCATATTGATCCAAGATAGCAGTTGAAGCTTCAGCCATTACCTTTTTTGGAAGTTTCACATCACATATCCATTTATATACCTCAGTGACAAGACTTACATGATCAAACAGTTGAAAGGAAAGTTGTTTCTTTATTTTCATTGTAATACACCCAAGCTAAAAATCAAAATTATTTTAATTAGTAAGAAAATCAGATGAGGGATATTTGATAGGCATTCAGGAGTCTCTGCCACTACTTTTTCATGTCACTGCCTTTACACTTTCAATTTTATGTCACACTCTTATAGTGCTCCTTTATGATAATTTATATCTCATTTATTGTTTTACTAGGAAATACTACTTTTAGAAAAGACTAGTCTCCTTGACTCAATTCCTGTTTCTATATGGAGTGCCCTCTCCACATGGCCTCTCTTCACACCATACTCATTCTTTGGGGAAGAAATAAATCGCTAATTAATGGTTGGCAAGAGTCTGACATGCATTGTCCATTTTTCTTTTGACAGAGAAAATAAAAAATAAAAATGAAAACCCTGGAGATTAGCCTTCTTTTCTACCTTCTCTGCTTGAGACAAATTTGAGTCAAAGATCTTGTGTGAGTCTGTTCTTTAGACTTTTGCATGGGATATTCCATGGTCTATATTGGATATGTGGTTAATGCAGTGGAAACATTTGCAAACACATTTGCCCACACATTTAAAACCACACCCTTTAAACAGTTTTCTTTCTCTATTTGACCTTTTGCTTCTGAATTCTTTCTTCTCAGTGGGTCATGAGTTCAGTGGGAGAATTGGCACACAACAGTATTAACTCTCTAATTCTCCAGCCTCTTGGACATCTTCAGAAAATGTAGCCTATGAGAGTCAGGTACAGAGAACAATGAAGGAAGCTGCTTCATGAAAGAAGACAAATTAGACAATCTTATTGATATAAGGAGGGAAGCAGCTCTATTAATGATTGCCAGACAGGAATTCTGATACACAATTGTGTATCAGAATTTAGGGGTTTTTGTTTGTTTGTTTGTTTGTTTTTTACAGAGACAGAGAGAGAGTCAGAGAGAGGGATAGACAGGGACAGACAGACAGGAATGAGGAGATAAAAAACATCAGTCATTAGTTTTTCATTGTGCATAGCGACACCTTAGTTGTTCATTGATTGCTTTCTCATATGTGCCTTGACCGCGTGCCTTCAGCAGACCAAGTAACCCCTTGCTTGAGCCAGCAACCTTGGGTCCAAGCTGGTGAGCTTTTGCTCAAACCAGATTAGCCCCGCTCAAGCTGGCAACCTTGGGGTCTCGAACCTGGGTCCTCGGCACCCCAGTCCGACGCTCTATCCACTGCGCCACCGCCTGGTCAAGTGAGAGATATTTAGTTTTTGAGGAGACACTAGAAATGTAGATTTTCATATTAACTCATCTGTTTTTAAAATGTTGGCTAAATTTAACAGAGAAATACTATGTGAGCCAAACAAAACCTGTCTACAAATCCCTGAGCTGCCAATTTATCCTAAAACCTTATCATTATCTAAAAATCCCAGTGTACTCATTCTAGCAGGTCAGGTTATTATTCTCCTAGTTTTAAGGGGTTCCCATGATTGTGATTGGGCAATTTAGATGAAAATAAGATATGACTTCAAGGAGAAAGTTCCCTAGCAACATGAAAATATTCATGGCTAAAAGAAAGGCTACCGAATGCATTTTGTGTTAAATGACACACACTAGCTGGAAAAAGAATTTGTCTTTGAAGATTTTTTGTTTGGGAGTAATGACTGAATTTTCTGATTAAAAATGAGAAAATGTTAATTGTTACAGTGTCCAAAGCTTGCTTATCATGGATATTCAGGAAACAGAGAAGAAGTAATAAGAATATTTTTTACCGATGCAGCAGCCAACTTGTTTAAGAGGCATAGTAGGGCTTTAAAAATAGAAACTAGCTAAAATAGTGTCATAAAGAACATTGCTAAGACTGCTGTGCATTGACAACTATTTGGAGCAAAAAAAGAGATTTTTGGTTTTCTCTCTTGTTTCTTTTCCCTAATGCAGATAGGATATTCCCCAAGGGTCAATTCACCCTTTAAAATTTTCACCAGAAGCCTGACTAGGTGGCAGCACAGTGGATAGAGTGTCAAGCTGGGCCGCTGAGAGCTCATGTTAAAAACCCTGAGATTGCCAGCTTAAGCAAAGGCTCATCTGGCTTGAGCGTGGACTCACAAGATTGAGTGCAGGCTCACCAGCTTAAGTGTGGGATCATGGACATCGCTGGCTTGAGCAAGGGGTCACTGACTCGGAACCCCCAGTCAAGGCATATATGAGAAAGCAATCAATGAACAACTAAAGTGCCACTACTATTAGTTTATGCTTCTCATCCATCTCCCTTCCTGTCTATCTCTCCTTGGATATACTTCTCTCTCTTTCTCTCTCTCTCTCTCTCTCTTCCTCTCAGAAAAAAAAATTACTACATATTTATTCATCAATATCTTAGTTTTTTCAGCTTCAGGACATAAGGCTAGGTTTATTTTGGAATAAGAGGTAAGTCATAGAGGTTGTAGCCTCGCTGAGGGAGGACCACTTATATTTTATCACCCAGTGATATCAGTTAACAAAGTATCCAAACCAAAATTTTATATAAAATCTGAAATATCAATTTTACTTTATTTCTCTCTTTTAATCTTTTCTTTATATTTAAAATATATTACAATCTTGAAATGTAGAAGTTTGGTTTTTTTTTAATGAGAGAATTAATCTATGGAGTGTTTAAGTTCATAGACTTAATCATTTTAGTTTTTATTATATAAAAACCTAATACTGTTCTAGGACCAAACATTTACCATTATTTATTAAATTAAGTCCATTATATCATTGTTGATATACTTAAAAAAATCCAACTAATATAATGTTACAACATGGTAATAATGTCAACAAATATATAATCTTTTTTCGTTCCTATTTCATTAATGAGCACTTAAGTTTCATTTATTCTTTTTTTTAAATTTATTTCTTTCTTTATTCAGTTTAGAGAAGAGAGACAGAGAGACAGACAGAGAGAGAGAGAGAGAGAGAGAGAGAGAAGAGGGGCGAGAAGCAGGAAGCATCAACTCCCACACATGCCTTGACCAGGCAAGCCCAGGGTTTTGAACCAGTGACCTCAGCATTCCAGGTCGACGCTTGATCCACTGCGCCACCACAGGTCAGGCAAGTTTCATTTATTCTTATTTCTAAATTTTATGTAAAGCATAGAGACAATTAAAGTCTATTATTGTTAAGATTATTCTATTGTTTTGTTCTGTGTCACCTAACAACTAAATGACAACAAAGTACTCAATAACTGAAAATCTTGTTCATGTTGAATAAATAAAAAAGTAAAGAACTCTATTCTTGTCTTGGGTGACATGATTATGTTTACACCCTCCTAAGGTATTATATAAAGTTACATCAAACTACAAATAATTATTTCAACTAAATTAATCAGATAATAATGGGTGATCTAATTATGTAAAATAGAAACCATCTATTTATACATGATACTGGAAATGATACATTCACCTAACATGCACTATAACACAACAATGATATCTTTAATTAAAAAAAATAGCCTGACCTGTGGTGGCGCAGTGGATAAAGTGTCGACCTGGAAATGCTGAGGTCGCCGGTTTGAAACCCTGGGCTTGCCTGGTCAAGGCACATATGGGAGTTGATGCATCCAGTTCCTCCCCTCTTCTCTCTCTCTCTCTCTCCTCTCTCTCTCTGTCTCTCCCTCTCCTCTCTAAAGTGAATTAAAAAAAGAAAAAAAGAAGTTCCTCAAAAAAAATTGTAAAAAATATAAAGGGCTTCCATTTTAATTTTAATTAATTAAATTTAACATTTCAGTTGATTAATTTCACATTTCAAATGGTCAGTCCCTACATGTGGCTAGTAATAACCAATATTATCATTTTCTTAAAATTACAATGCAAAATAAAAACAGATTCAGAGACTGAAATCATATGTCCTTTTTTAATGTTTCATATTAATATATATTAATTCAGTCAGCTCTACTCTATTGTATATATGTTTGCATGATGGTAAACTGCAATCTCTACCACATGTAGTAAAGTAGAATTTAAATTTTTTCTTAAATGCAAAAAAAAGCAAACTGATCAAGTGTAGTACTCCAGACCGCTGAGAACTACCTGTGTTGCATGAAAAAAACCTACTTAAGACACAAACTTATGTCAAGAGGAAGAGAGAGGGAGACCTGCCAAGGGAGGCAAAGAGAGACCTCCTGAATCTCCTTTTCCCTTAGTTTTTATTATCAGAAAAGAACAGAGGTAACAGGATTACAGGGGAGGGAGATCAGGTGACAAGGGGAAGAATGACTAAGGGCCATTTTGCTGACATGGAGAAAGGGCTCAACTGGTCAGTACATTCCTTTTCTTTTGCTAAATAACAAGCAAAAAGGAAGAGGCAATCCAGAACCTCCAGGCTAATTTTCTAAAGCCCTTCACATGCATTCCTTTGTGTCTGCACAAAGGTCACCCACTCACACTTTCTTGGTGTTTGCATCCAAGAGACATTCACTCAGGGCTTTTAGGGTAACCAAAGTTCCCAATCCAAGTCATAGAAGGTTCAAGGTTAGATGGATGATTCCTTAAATTCAAAGGTAAGAGGTTCAAAGATAATGATGGACAGATAAAATTTCAAAAATTTTTCTGTTTGGAAAGAACATTGGCAGGTGTTAGTGTTATAGGTTTCACAAAGGCTAATATTCCTTGGCAAAAAGATGAGTTATCTTATTCTTCAAATTCTGCACTGCCCTTTCTGAACAAGGATTTCTAGCACAGGTTTATGTCTCTCTTGTTCAGGTCAGACTTTGTCATGCTTGTGGCATTAATTTAATAGTAACAGAACATGCTGGAATTCTCTAATACTTTTTACCTTTAGAAAAAAAGCAATGTGGCACAATTGAGTGTTTTTATGGTGCAGTTTTATTTGCTCAGATAATTATGTTTAAAGAATATGTTGACATCTTATATGAAAGCTGTCAGCACACTCTAGGTGGGTCATATCACATAGGCTATATGAAGTTAAAAGTTTCACAATTATTTACATTTTTAGAACAAAGCAAATTTTTTCATTATCAAAGTTTTAATCAAAATTTCTTCTTAATTTCAGGTATACAGATAGAGGTAAAATTCTCTGTGTATAGAAACAAGTCAACACAGGGTTGAATATACAATATAGCACAGAGAAATAAAAATGTACCTTTATTTCATTTAACTGAACTGAATTTTCTCATTAAATCTTTCATTGTTGTTCAATATTTAAACATTTAAATTTAAACTTAGTCATTGATTAACATTTAAGTTATTTCTGACATAAGGGTTTTCCTTCTTTTACTGTTTT
Organism: Saccopteryx bilineata; assembly: GCF_036850765.1. Classification (NCBI taxonomy): domain Eukaryota; kingdom Metazoa; phylum Chordata; class Mammalia; order Chiroptera; family Emballonuridae; genus Saccopteryx; species Saccopteryx bilineata. The sequence continues at coordinate 176,509,081 of NC_089494.1, forward strand.
TTTCTGTCCCTGCTCCCTACCTGTCATCTAAACATGGTATGATGGACAAGTTTCATTAACATTTGGCTCATATATCTCTGCTCTCACTCATGTTAAATTCACCCTGTCTCTACAAAATGTAACTGGTCTTTTACTAGTTCGAAGGTGTTTGGTGGCATTAGCTATTAATGTCCTCAGCCCCTCACAGGGTCTCACTTGCAAGAAGCACATTATGCCTTCCTTGTCTTGAAACCACACCCCCTATCTTGTCTCTTTTACCAGCTCTATCAAGACTTTTGAATACTTCATAGGAGCTTTTAAAAAATTCTAGATTTTCCCTAATGCCAACCATGTTTCAGACATTTATTTTATCTAATATATTATGCTGCTATTTTTATTCTATCCTGTCCACTCAATCTTGGCAAATGACAACCTGTAAAGCGTTTTGGAAGAGTATATCGCAAGCCCTCTCTGCTTGTGTTTTCCCTCAACTTATTCCATCATCTTACTCTCCTCCTGGACCTTAGGTTCGTAGGAGGAAAGCACTAGAACCTTTCTCAGTGACTTCAGCACTATTTAACTCTAGTTATTTATCATATATTTATCCAGCTATTCCCTATCAGTCCATAAAGGGCTTTTCTTTTCCAGATTTCATACTGTTTTCTAGAAATAATCTGTTTTATGCTATCTATATCTTCTATCTCACAAAATAAATGTAATTGATCTAATGGATAAAGAACCCTAGGAGAAGTAGGCAAAGAGATAATGTAAAGAACTGAAGAGAAAAACAGCCCAAAGAAAACCTTTGTACTGAATCTCCAAGTAGCTGCTTGCTTGGAAATTGAAGGACACCTATGAGAATGAATATTTTTTTTGAAGATGCCATGATTTACAAAGGTGGAAGGATTTTGATGTAACAGTTAACATCTGGAGAATTACATAGCTGGATGAGTGTCAAGAGGTCATTAGAACAACATGACTAAGGAGAATGTGGGGATTTGTCTGAAGCCTCTCTGAGGAAAGACTATGACTTTATTATAAAGAGACAAGAAAAATTTCATTACACCAGCCAAGAGAAAACCTAAGATTAACCAGGACAAAAAATAAAGTCAAATAGAGACTAGTGAATATATCCCTTCTTCTATGCCACAAGGACACATAAGCCATCTGAAAACTTCATCCTTGATCATGGCAGGGGCTGTGAGAATAAAAGAGCACTAATTGTGAATTATTATAACAAGAATCTTAGTTTTTTGTTTTAATTATGTTTTTCTTTTTATGTGTTGTAATTTTATTCATTTAATTTTAATTTTATTAATTTAAGAGAGAAAGGCAAAGAGGGAGAGAGAGAGAGACAGGAACATTGATCTGCTCCTATATGTGCCCTGACTGCGGATCAAACTGGCAACCTCTGTACTTCGGGACAACAATATAATTAACTGAGCTATCTGGCCAGGATTTATAAGATGAAATTTTAAAACAAACAAACAAACAAAAAAACCTAAAGTAGCTTCTTTAAAGGCAGATTCAGTTTTAACATCCCAGCATCCATGAAATAAAATGAAGGCTGTAGAATATATTGAAGTAAATTATACATTATAATGTAATGATTACATAAAATAAAGTTATAATATATGAATTTTACACATATGTAAAACACTCATAACTTGGCATATGTATATAAACATTAAGGATGCTACAAAAGCAATTCCTATTTCGTGTCAAAGGAACACAGAGCTGGAGGCCTCTGGAGATGAGCCTAACTCTGGCACCATGACTTTTCCTTTTGACATTTCCCCTAATTTAAGATAAACATTTCAAATGAGTGATAGAAGGCATGGATTTATGCCAAGCAAATTTACAATAAAAATAGATTATCAGAATTGTGGTGCTTTGGAGAGATCCAGAACCCTTGGTTTGAAAGAATTTTTGAAAAGTATATATTAATGGACCATACCTAACAGGGCCTTATTTTACTTCATCAGGCCAGTGTCCAAGTCACTATACCTTGCTGAGGCTTATGCTTGGAAATCTAAATCAGTGCTGATCAAAGGGTGGTCTACGAACTGATGCTGGTTCATAAATTGTTTGTTATTGGTCTCTGGTAAGTACATTACAGGAGTGGAGTGTTTAGCAACTGCTATAATTTGACATTACAGAGCTAAAAAAAACAGCAACATGGGGTAAGTGAACTAATCTAATGGAGCAGGTGATGGCATTTTTGCGTTGATGGCAAATTCATGTGATGAATTGTATTTGGTAAAAACTGTGTGATAGATGTGCAAAGAAGAAGTTCATTTCAGTCTATGCAAAATGGAGGTAATGCAATAAAAACTTGCTCCTTTATAACAGATAGTTTAAGAGGGCCTGGTCTAAATAATGATGTGTATTTATATCTTGAAATCAATTCAAATAGTTATTACTAAGGATATATTCAGTTATTTAGAATGTATTACTGATAAAGCCCAATTTAATTTTTGTTTTCTGAGAAGCCAGTGTCTTTGATCTGAAATTGTATACCTAAACCTTTTCCATGCTTACCACAGGTCATATTAAAGAATGAACAAATATTCAAGTTATAAACATAAATGTCTTGCTTTGTTGAGAATAAAATTAGAAGTACCCATAGATCATTCGTTAGTAGTAAGTGCTATTACACTAGACTAGGCAAAGTAGCATAAAGTCTGTTACTGTTCAAGAAGAACTGTAGTTTGGGAGTTGAAAATCCAAACTCTGAAACAAGGATGCTTTATTTTAATTCCAAGCTTTGCCACTTAGTATTTGTGTGAGGTTAGGTAAATTGCTTAAACTTTTTGAGCCTTACTTCCCATATCTGTAAAATGAGGATCATGGTACTGGTTCCAGGTCATAAAAGTTTGGAAAAAGCTCAGTAAAGGTCTTTGTCATCATTTTTGCTACTTTCTCATGCACTTAGAGCAGAAAAGAATGCTAAGGTAAGACATATGGTTAACCAGCACACACATATATTTTTGACCTTTAATAGTAGATAAAAAATGAAAGTATAAAAGTTTTAACTGCATTTTTACTCACCTTACAGTATTTCTGACAGGTATTTTTTCCTGTCTCCTAAATCTTCTCCAAGATCTCTGTATCGTTGTTGACCCCAATTTTTCTTTTTTCTTTTTTCAAGTGAGAGGAGGAGAGATAGAGAGACAGATTCCTACATTGCGCCCTGATGGGGTTCCACCCAGCAACCCCTATCTGGGGCCGTGTTCATAATTGAATTATCTCCAGCACCTGAGGTGGAGGCTCCAAGGAGCCATCCTCAGTGTCAAGGGCCAATGCTTTGAGCTGTAGCTGCAGGAGGGAAAGAAAGAGAGAGACAAAGAGAAATGAGAGGGGGAGGGATTGAGAAGCAGATGGTTTGTCTCTCTTCAGTGCCCTGACTGGGAATTGAAACCAGGACATCCATACATATTGCTGATGCTCTGCCATTGAGCCAGCTGACCAGGGCTGCCCAGTTTTCAAATATTCTCCCTTGTCATTAGTTTTTATATAACAAATATTTATTAAGTACCTTCTAAGTGCCAAGAAGTGTTATTGACTCTTGGCTTAAAGAGAAAAACCAAAAATGATTTCTATTTTTAAGGAGTTGACAGTTTAGTTTGGGCTATCACATATGTAGTAAAGATAAGTATTGTAAATGTTATAGTAAATACATAAATATGGTATGGTAGATTTAAAAAGAGAAGTCTCAAAATTCTATATGGGAGTGCTATAAAATATTCTGTAAATTAAGTATTGCTTCTGCTTATTGTAAAAAGTAGATGTGTTCTCTGAGAAGACTGGGAAAAGGTGCTATGGTGAACACCTGTTAGGTAGAGCTAATGTACACAGGAATAAATCCATAGAGGTACATAGAGAAAACTTCTTTTTAGAAGAGGGAGTCAGTGGCACATGGACAAACAAAGGAAAAAAACCCCAACTCTCACAATTAGATCCAAAGCCATGTCAATAAGCTTCCCTTGAGATCCACATGGCACTCAGTATTTTCACCAAAACTTTCTTTTTCTGAAAATCTTTGATTCTCTTCATTCTATTTCTTTTATTTTGTTGTGGTCAAAGCAAAGCAACAATCAGGGGGGAAAACCCCTCATGCTCAATTTATTAACCACTACACAGTAAAAATAAGCTGATTGCTTGCTCAAGTAGAGAAGTGAAAATATACACGTAGTCAAGAAAAGCAGGGAGAAGGCCAATAACTGCTGAACAAGAATGCCAACCCAGGTCTGCTGTAGCCAGGGAGTTGAAGAACAAGGATGAGGACCTCACAGTAGAGAAGGCAGCCATGGGATATGATAAAGCAGGAGAGAATGTTTGGAATCAGTTAAGTGACAGGAAACGGCCAAATTTTAGAAATAGTCCTTAGTGAAAAGAATATGCTTGCAGCAGATTATAAATTAGATATATTAGATGTCTTTACGCAATTGTAGAGTAATGTAAGTGTTCTGAGCATCTTTAAGATAGGCTAAGCTAAGCTATGATATTTGATTCACAGTGTTTTTAACTTATGAGAGGTTTATCGTAACTGAACTAACTCTATGGTAAGTTGAGAAACATCTGTTTGCAATAATGCGTATATTTTTAATCTATATTGCTAAGGCTAAGTAAAAGCAAAAGGCAAAGCTGTTGACACAAAAGAATTAGTTGTTTCCATTCTTATGTGCTGATCTACTAACATTAACTCACCTTTATATTTAACCTACACATGTAAGCACACAGATATTTATAAAAGTGCACTTTAACACTCAGAAAAATAACCCAAAAAACTTAGATACCCTCAAAAAATATACTAAAACTGAATACTTAATTTATATATTTTCCAGAAGCTTGGAAAAAGAGGGAAGGGAATATTATGGATTTCAGCTTTAATTTGGAGAAAATCCTCTGCCTATTGTAAGTCACACTGGAAAACAGAAAAGGATTTTTTTTATGAAAACTGAGTATTGTGTGACTGACACATACTGCATTTTTAATAACAGAGACTGAATGCATTATTCAGAATTCACAATTGTCCACCAATTCAGCTCTGCTGTAGATCTTCATACTTCTAGTAAGTCTGTTGCCTGAAAAAATTCAAATTCTTTTTGTGGTCAATATTATTGACCCAGAGAGTACTTGTCTATCAAGTAGAATCCAGTAAACTAGCACAAGGGAGTCTCATATATTTCAATGATCAAATAATTATAAATCAGTATTTAGTGTGATATATCTCAATGATTATTTAAACATACCTAGTCATTTTTATTTTTATTTTTCTTTGGTGAGAATAAAATTGTATTTATAAAACAGAAGAACTCCATTTCAGGTAACAATGCATAGCCCTTAATATTACTAGTTCTTTGTTTTTAGACTTTTACATTTTTTTAATTTTCCAATTACAGTTCATATACAATATTATATTAGGTTCAAGTGTACAACACAGTGATTAAAAATTATATAACTTACTAAGTGATCACGCAGATATATCTAGTACCTATCTGACACCATACATAGTTATTACGATAATATTGACTATATTCCTCATGCTGTACTTTTACATCCCTGTGACTATTCAGTGATTACTAATTTGTACTTCTTAATTCCTTCACCTTTTTCAGCCATTCCCTCAAACTTTCTCCCATCTGGCAAATATTAAAATGTTATCTGTATCTACGAGTCTATTTCTGTTCTCCTTGCTTGTTATTTTGTTTTTTAGATCTATTTTTTTCTGATAAGTATTGTTACCCAGCTTTTAAAAAAATTTTATTTGTATGAAGTATATTTTTCCTTCCCTTTACTTTCAGTCTATGTGTATATTTGATCTGAAGTGAGTCCCTTGTAGACAGCATGTATAAGTAAAGGTCTTGTTTTGTTATTTATTTGGCCCTCAATATATATGTTTTTTTTTAATTGGAACATTTAATCTATTTACATTTAAAGTACTTTTTATGTATATTTATTGCTATTTTATTATTCATACTTTTATCTTTTTTATTTTTTCTGAAAGAAAACTCCTTAACATTTCTTGTAATGGTTTGGTGGTGATGAATTCCTTTTAGTTTTTTCTTCTCTGGGAAGCTCTTTAACTGTCGTTCAATTCTAAATGATAGCTTTGCTGGGTAGAGTAATCTTGGTTATAGACAGTCCTTGCTTTTTATTACTTTGAGTATTTTTAACCAGTTCCATCTGCTTGCAAAGTTCCTGCTGAGAAATCAGTTGACAGTCTTATGAGAGTTCTCTTATAGATAACCAAGTGCTTTTCTCTTGCTGCTTTTAAATTTCTCTCTGTCTTTAACCTTCAGCATTTTAATTATCAGGTGGCTTGGTGTGGGCCTGTTTTGGTGCAGTTTGTTTGGGACTCTACACTTCTTGCAGTTGTATGTCTATTTCCTTCACTAGCTTAGGGAAGTTTTCTGTTATTATTTTCACACATAGGTTTTTAATTTCTTGCTCTCTCTCTTTTCCTGGAACCCCAAGGAAATTTTGGTATACTTGATGTTGTTACAGAGGCTCCTTATAAATCCTAATTGTTTTTGCATTCCTTTTTGTTGTTGTTGTTGTTGCTCTGATTGGATGTTTTCCGCTTTCTCATCTTCCAAATCTCTGATTTGATTCTCTGTTTCATCTACTCCACTGTTAATTCCCTATAATGTATTCTTCATTTTCACTAATGTAGTCTTCATTTCTAACTGGTCCTTTTTTATGTTTTCTAGTTTCATTTTTATGATTTCTATCTCTTTATTAAAGTTCTCTTTGAGTTCCTCTACTCTTACCCTACATTCATTGAGCATCCTTATAACCAGTGTTTTAAACGCTGTATCTAGTAGATTGCTTATCTTCATTTAATTCAGTTCTTATTCTAGAGTTTTGTTCTATTCTTTTATTTGGGACACAATGCTCTGTCTTCTCATTTTGACAACTTCCCTGTGTTTGTTTTTATATATTAGATAGAGCTGCTATATCTCCCAACCTGATGGAGAGTAGCCTTATGTAGTACCTGTTCTATAGGTTTCAGTGACACAGCCTCCCCAATCACCCTATCTGGGCCCTCCAGATGTGCCCCCATGCAGGCTGTGTACATCCTCCTATTGTAGTTGAACCTTGATTATTGCTACTTCAATGGGAAGAATTTACCCTCAGGCTGATTGACTATAAGACCTGGCTGCAACCATAAGGGAATCAGCTGTGCAGGAACTTTAGGAGGACTTTGATGCTTGTGGAGTCCACCCCTCGAGTGTGTCCCTTGTGGAGGAGGTTGGCTGGTGCTTTGATGTTGTCTGAAGCTGTACACCAGCATTGGTGTGCTGATTTTGAGGTCTCCTGCAAGGTGCAGAACAATGTCAGCTGCCATCTGTGCCCTGCCAGTGCCACTCAGCATGAGCTACAAAATGATCTGCAGATGGCTGATAATTATGCTGGGCTTGGAAGTGTCCAAGAAAGGACAAGCTATAAACCAAGGCTAGTTGTGATTAGTGCTGGGACTGGGACCATTTAACAAGAGGTATATGGCATGCTGAGGCCACATGTTTCTTGTTTGAAAGGTTTTTGGAAAGTTCAAAGCATAAATCAATACAGGATCTATGTATGGAAAAGGCACTGGAAACAGCTTGGTTTGAGACCACAAGTTGGGTAGGATGCAGTCACAGGGAATATCCAGGGTCAGGAAAACTATATTAACCAGGTTGATTGAGACTCAGACATGATGATGGCCTGCTGGTACTGACAGGGGAAGGCTTAGAAAAGAAACAATGGTCTCAGCCAGCACTTCTGTCTGAGAGAAAGCTTTTCCTCCAACTCTTACTGTGGTGCCAGACAACTCAGTTCCTCCTGGTAAGTCCCTGATACCCTAGTGCTGGAGCTCAGAGTGAGTAAATCCAAGAAAGCCCTTGATTGGCCCTTTTAAAAAGAATGCCTGGGACTCCAAAAAACTTCTGTCTCACTCAGCCACAATCCCTGATGGTTTTTACAGGCATAAGTTATGAGGACTTCTCTTCTTGGTGTAGAGCTCCTCAAGGAAGACCTCTGAATATGAGATACCTTTACCAATTTTTATCTGCTACACATAGATGTAGGACTAAGTCATTCTGCATCTCTGTCCCTCTTACCAGTCTTTTTTTTTTTAAGACAGAGAGAGAAACAAAGAGAGGGACAGTTAGGGACAGACAGACCGAAAGAAAGAAAGATGAGAAGCTTTTTTGCTATGGCTCCTTATCCTTAGCTGTTCATTGATTGCTTTCTCATATGTGCCTTGACTGGGTGGCTGCAACAGAGCTAGTGACCCCTTGCTCAAGCCGGTGACCTTGGGGCCATGTCTATGATTCCACACTCAAGCCAGCAAGCCTGTGCTCAAGCTGATGAGCTCATGCTCAAGCCTGTGACCTTGGGGTTTCAAACCTGGGTTCTCTGAGTCCCAGTTCGACTCTCTATCCACTGTCCCATCACCTGGTCAGGCTTACCGATCTTGATATGATATGTCTTCTTCTTTATATCCTTAGTTGTAGAATTTCTGTTCAGCTAGATTTCATGTGGTTCTGAATGATGGTTGTTCTATAGATTAGTTGTAATTTTGATGTTATTATGGGAAGATTCAAGTATCACATTTACCTATGCTGCCATCTTGACAAGAACTCAAGATTACATACTTATTAACAACAATAGAACTCTTACAAACTATTAGAAATTCTGGAAGCTAATAGGCTCTATATTTAGAAATGATATTATTTATTTATTTTTTCATCTAATGAGGAATATAATTTAAACTTTTCAAGATCAAATATATATATTTAATAAGAACCCAAAATATCAAAGCATACTATCTGTTATGGCTAGACCAGTCTAATAGCTCCTGTTTTTCTAAAATAATATATAATAAAACAATCATATAAAACTTATGAAACACTGGCCACTTGGCTCAGTGGTATATCATTGGTACAGTGTGTGGATGTCTGGGGTTCAATACCTGGTCAGGGCACACAAGAGAAGCGACTATCTGCTTCTCTACCCTTCCCTCACTTTCTCCTCTCTCTCTCTTTTCCCCTCCCACAGCCATGGCTCAGTTGGAGCAAGTTGGTCCAGGTGCTGAAGGTGGAAGGCTTCATGGTCTTGTCTCAGACACTAAAATAGCTCAGTTGCAGAGCAATGGCACCACAGGCCCCAGATGGGCAGAACATCACCTCATAGGGATCTTGCTGGATGGATCCCAGACAGAGTGCATGTAGGAGTTTGTCTTTCTGCCTTCCCACTTCTCACTTAAGAAAAAATTAAAACAACAGCAACAACAAAACTTAGAGTCAGAAATTTTAGGCCTGACCTGTGGTGGTGCAGTGGATCAAGCGTTGGCCTGGAATGCTGAGGTTGCTGGTTCAAAACCCTGGGCTTACCCGGTCAAGGCACATATGGGAGTTGATGCTTCCTGCTCCTCCTCCCTTCTTTCTTTCTCTGTCTCTCTTCTCTAAAATGAATAAATAAATTAATTAATTAATTAAAATGTATAGACTTTGGCTATTGGCCTGACCTGTGGTGGCGCAGTGGATAAAGCGCCGACCTGGAAATGCTGAGGTTGCCGATTCAAAACCCTGGGCTTGCCTGGTCAAGGCACATATGAGAGTTGATGCTTCCAGCTCCTCCCTCCACTTCTCTTTCTCCTCTCTCTCTCCTTTCTAAAATGAATAAATAAATAAATAATTTTAAAAAATAAAATTAAAAGAAATTTTCACTCAGTATTCAGATCAGCTACTTGCTACTTGCTGACTGGTTTAAGTCATTTATCTGATCTGAGCATCATTTTCTTCATCTGTGGAAGAATAGTTATAATAATCCCTACTTCAAAGATTCATTCCCATGAGATTCAAATGACATAATATAATTAATTCATATGCTTTGTACATGATATTATTAAGCCTTGTGCAGAGTAAGCTTTATAATTACTTATTGATTATGTTTTCATTGTCACCTCCAAATATTTGCTCCTATCTCTTTGAAGCATGCTTTCAAGATCAAAGTTTGCAGCAATTAATTTACAGTAACTTAAACCTCTATCTATATTGTTTGATAAGTTTTTCAATCTAAACTCATATAAGAACAATGTATTTTTAAAAATTAAGAAAATTAGTCAGCATAGCCTGACCAGGCAGTGGACCCAGATAGAGTGTCAGCCTAGGATGCTGAGGATTCAGGTTCAAAATCCCCAGGTCATCAACTTGAGTGTGTGTTCACCAGCTTGAGCGCAGAGTCACCAGCTTGAGTATGGGATTATAGATGTGACCCCATGGTCACTTGCTTGAAGCTCAAGATTGCTGGCTTGAGCAAGGGGTCACTGGCTTAGCTACAGCCCCCCCCCAGTCTAGGCATGTATGAAAAAGAAATCAATGGACAACTAAAGTGCCACAACTACGAATTGATGCTTCTCATCTCTCTCCCTTCCTGTCTGTCTGTCTCTCTCACTAAAGAAATAATAATAAAGTTAATTAATTATTTAATTAATTAATCAGTATAAATTCAGAATACTTACCTTGTGTAGACACAGCTCTTCCACCAAGATACTATGATCTATCAACTGTACACCTTTGGTATTTGATACTTTTTATTCTTCCTTATTTTTATTTAAAGGTGATCCACATAAATTTATGATAAACTAATCTGTAATTAGGATATTAATACCTATACCATGGAGTTTTGGTAAGGAATAAATAAAGTACCATGCAAAATGCTTAGTGCAAATCCCATTGAAAGCTGACATTGTGTCTAGTATGTAGGAACACAATCTCATGAAGTAAATGATAATAGGCTAGCACTAAGCAACTGGTCTCAAGTAGTGCTAGAGGAAAAAGAGAAAAAGACAGAAAGACTTACGAAGTTCCATAAGGGATGCATTTAAATTCATTGACATAGGTCTAAAGTATTTTTATTTTTGTATGGAGCACCTTATTGTAAAGAATATCTTTTCCAGAAAAATAATTATCAGTGTGGAGGGAGTGGAGAAATGTATGAATTCTATTGGTTAAAAATCCCTTTTTCTAAAATTTTAAAAGTTAAATTCCTTTTTCTAAATTCAACTAGCTTCTCCTCCAATTTTCTCTAATTCAGTATGTATATAACAATAAAATAATTATATAGAGTGATGTACCATGCTCAACATTTGAAGATTTGTTATATGTCATATTCATTGTGTGTGTGTGTGTGTGTGCATGTATAAAGATATTTTCTATAAGCAATTGGCTCACATGACTATGGAAGCTGAGAAGCCCCAACAGCTGAACTCAGCAAGCTAAAGACTCAGGAGTGTCAATATATTGTTTCAGTCTGAATCTGAAGACCTGAAAACTAAGGGACAATGATATGAATTCCAGTCTAAAAATCAGCAAGCTTGAGAGTCAAGAAGAACCAATGTTTCAATTCAAGTTCAAAGGCCATAAAAGGCCAGTGTTCCAGCTCAAACAGGCTGGAGGACTAACTAATCCTCTTACTCAGTCTTACTGTTCTTTTCAGTAAAGTCTTCACCTGACTGGATGAGCACCACATTAGGAGAGGAAATCTACTTTATTCAGTCTGTGGATTTATTGTTAATCTCATCTAAAATACCCTCATAGATAGATGCAGAATAATGTTTGACCAAATATCTCAACATTCTGTGACCCAGTCAAGTTGACACATAAAAATAACTGTTTTAATTACCAAAGACACTGGATGATGAGGCAGCCAAAGAAGTGATGCAAGAACTAAACCCTGGGAACTCTAATGTTTGAAGGTTCTAAAGATTAGGGATATTAACAAAAGAGTTACAGAATGAGTGTTCAATAAAGTGGGAGAAAACCAGAGAGTGGTGTCCAAAAGTTTAAATAAAGTATTTTACAGAGTTGAGATTTAGCAACAGTGTCCAAAAAAGTGGTTAATAGAAGCAGAGATTTACCCAGGACACTGAGATTTGGTTTGAGAGGATTAAAGTTCTACTTCTGGATAAGGTAGAGTAATAGAGTGGAACTTACCAGACTTACCCTCTCTGCCATGAATAACTAAAAACCTGGATTAAATGTGTAAAATAATTGTTTTTAAACATTGAATGACAAGTATCCCAAGGTTGAAAAGAGAAACACACTTGGTGAGTCTTATAATTCCATTGCCTTTCTGTCTGAGACACTTTCCAGACAGAAGTGCAAAGATAGAAAACCCAAAAAGAGTTGAGAGCAGGAAGTGCATGCTAACAATGATTATACACAAAACTTGAAATGAAAAGCTAATCTTCCCTTACTTAGTTGCCTTCTAGAATCTGCATACATGGAGAGATAGGCCATGCTCAGCATTTGAGGACTCAATACTGTTATCTTTAACGAAGATACAAGCTTTCCAGTACAGATCCAGGAGTCAGTTCATTTGGTCCCCATTATTATTAGAGCAAGTTATAGAGCTCAGGAATAGGGCAGAATCAGCTGGGATTAATATAATTTATTGGAATAATGCTATAGGAAGAGAAATTAGGAAGAATAGGCCACTGGGCAGATAGAGACTTTAGCCTAAGAGCCCTATTCTTGCTTATGGTTGACCTGGGTATAACAAATGCAACATGAGAAACAATGTCCTTCTCCTGGGCATTGCGATGTGCACAGCTATGCTTAGTCTATTATAGAGTGATGCACCAGAATTCAATTAGAAAAACAGATCCCTTACAAAGTATTATAAGAATAAGGAGTCTAGTAATAAGGATATGAGTTTCCATGTGTATGGCCAGTAGTCAGGGCCTTTGTGTCCATTCACATGGAGGTTCTCATTAGATTTAGGCAGATGGAAAGAAACTGCGGAGCCAAAAACTGGTGGGCCATTCCTCTATTCTAGCCTCATACCCAGCAGGCGAGTAAGAACAAACACACAGGGCTCCAAAACCCACTCATTCAGAGCTCACAAAGCTACTGACAAATTCGGATTTTCTTAGAATCAAAAGCCCCCACTAGCTCAGTCACCTCTGGTTCCCCATCTGCCAACATGGCTTCTTACTCTGCAAAACTTACTTTCCTCTCCTTCCCTTCCATCTTGGCTTCTTCCTCAACACCCTGCCATCTTGGCTTCTTCTGTTTCTTCCCCTTCTTCTTCCTTCTAAAAAACTACCTGGGCCCGCGAAGACCCCTCCTCCAGCGCACATTAGCATAACAATGGCCCTTCCCAAGCAGGATGGTAACTAACAGTTACACCTGGCAGCGCCATTTTTAACAATAAAAGTGAGCAAACTCAGAAAATACAGACTTTACAAACTCATTTGACCAAAACCATGAATATGAGAGAAATTGGGGGAACAAAGGTCAGGAAAGGGAGTTTCAGTATTAGAGACAGAGTCACTGACTACATCAGTGGTGTAGGAAAAAAGGGCAAAGTTTTTGTATCTGGGCATGAAGTGGGGTTCTTGAGTGTGAGGTTATGAAGAGGTCTATAGAAATTTCTGTTTGTGTCTGTTGAAATTGTTGCCTCTGAGGAACCTGCTGCCTCTGGCCTGGAGTGAAGCATGAATGGTGTGCTTGTGCTGCTGTTGGCTGTCAAAGCCAGCAGTCAGGAAGATTGGCTGGATAAAGAATAGGAAAACAAGAGAAAATTGGGTCCTCCTGGGCACTTTGGGCTTTTTGGTTATGTGTATGACCACCAAAACTGCTGACACTGATGGCTCTGCCTTTTCTTCACCTTCTGCACTAAATGTGAGTTATTCTCTTGGCCAACTCTAACCTAAATCTTAACCTTATACAAGAGCAGTAGAGCCAGCTGACAGCACATAGTGTATGACAAATGACAAGAATAACCTTTTGAGTGATGTGAAATATTCTGATTGAATATTTGACAGCAGAAGGGTATCATGATGCTGAATGTATATGGAAATAAAATAACACAGAATAAAACTGTGAAAGAGTGTTACCTATATAGCATTCTTATGGTAGTTATGTAAGGCTTCTGACAAGGAACATGTGAGTGAGCTTTCACCTGTTTTAAAAGATGGAATTGATATACACACACATATACAAACTAGAATAAAAAGTGAAGGTAATAATGATCAACTCATTTATTACACTTATTACATGCCAGACATTACTCCAAATGCATTATGTATATTGACTCACTTAAGTCTAACAACAAACTACAGCATGGAGAGAGACATTAAGCAAATTGTCCAAAATCACACAACTAGTAAAGGGGTAAGCCAGAATTTGAAACCAGGTACCAGTGTCAGAGTTTGTGTATTTAACAGTAATCTGTCTTGTAAGAAAAGGCAAAGGATATTGCAAAAGATGAAAATGTATGAGGTATTACTTGGAAGAAGTAAATTAACTAGCAGGATTATAAACAGACTGATTTTGATTCATATTGAAGAGTTCACAGATAACTTGGTGACAGAGACTTTCTATAAAATTTTATAATAAGATTAAATATATTTGTGGGTTTCTGAGCTTAATATGTGTTCTTCATGATGAAATTGTATGTAATTATAAGGAAAAGAAACCAAAAAACTTGGAAAGTGTCATAATAACTCAATTACATGTGAAATACAGCGGGGAGAACATTTAGATGTTGTGTTGTTTTGGAGTAGTAACCATGCCTGGTGACTGATTAGACCTCAGCCTCCTTGTACCTTTGCACCTTTGAAAACATATGTGCTTTCTAATCCTGTTTAACTGAAACCCATCTCCAATCCCCAGACTCAAAATCAACTTCAAATATTAGCCCCCTCATGGAACTTTTCCTTCCTCCATTCAATAAATTCATTTTTTTCCTCTGGGTTTTCATCGTAAGTACTTTGTTCACACTTCTATCTTAATGGGTGTCATTACATTGACATCTGTACGTGTGTGCAGTGGATTCTGTAGTGCACTATGTGGATACCCCTTCAGGACTGAGACACTTGCACTTCCAGTTGAGGGGAAGGTTTGTCACTTGACAACTTACAAGTGTGTGTCTCTCTCTGAGAATAGCTCTCAGCTGAATGAAACTGGCTCACCCTCTTCCCCAGGGAGCCCCACATTCAATAACTGTTTGATGCAGGAGTACAAAGGCCTAGCGCATTTGCTTCAATTGGGAATAACTCTTAAGGGGCATCCAAGTTGCAAAACTCCTTGGGGGAGTGACTGAATTCGATGTTGCAACTACATTGTAGTTCAATTTTACCTTCTGCCCAATGCTGCTTCCACAGTTATTGCAAACAGAGCACTATCTAATAAATCTGATGCATACAAATCTCTAGTTTCCAGAAGAAACAGACCATAACCATGTATCTGTCTTTACAATTAGACTGTGTTTTTAGAGGAAAAAGACAATTTCCTTTTTTTTTCTTTTTTGGAATAATTTATCTGTAGCAAACGTTTTGGGTGCCTGTTATGGCTTAACCACCACAATCGATAATTCTTAATTACAGCTCTTGAGGTAGCTGGTAATATATTTCAGTGATGTCTAGGCCAACTGATTATACAATGCTTTATCAATTTTTAATAGCTATTAAGAATAAAACATGATTATATGACAGCATATACTATCCTTGTAAGTATATACAAATATGAACTTTTATTTTTCCTTCTTTTTGTATTTGAACCCTTTTTCATTGTCAGTGTAAACAATTTCCTAAATATGTTCAACCTTAAGTGATTTACTGATATTTATAATTCAGTCATATGACCGATTTAGCACCTTTCAGATTAACATTGAAATTCAAATCATATCTAAAATACAGGGTTTTTACCACATTAAAAAAATATTCTGAGACTCATTACATTTTCTTTATCATTTTCTTTTTTCTAGGCGAGAGATGGAGAGATGGTGAGGCAAACTCATGCACACACCTCTACCAAGATCTACCTCACAAGCCCATCTGGAGCTGATGCTTGAGTACTGAGCTATTTTTAGCTCCTGAGGCTGATGGGCTCCAACAGAGTTATCTTCAGTGCCTGGGGCATAGTCAACCCAATCCAGCCACTGGCTGCCTGAGAAGAAAAGGGAGAAAAGGGGAGGAAGAAGCAGATGGCCGCTTTTTCTGTGTGCCCTGACTAGGAACCAAACCCAGGACATCTATATGCCTGGCTGATATGTTTTCTGTGGCCAGGGCCATGAGACTCATTCCTTAATGGAAAATGTGCTTTCCTGAAATTTAAACATTGCACCAGAAATCAGATTACTTATAGTGGATTAAGGAATGAATGAGTGGATGAATGACTGAATGAACTGATTAATATAAGTTTGAGGAATTCAAGACAAAATACCACTTAAACATATTTCAGACCAATGCATTGTTATGTTTAAATCCAACTCCCTATAATATTAAAATAAAACATAGAGTTACAGATTTCTAGAGAATTGACATTAGTCTAGTAGTGACATAAAGAGAACAAAGGGTAATAAATTAAATATTGTACTTGAGACTTTGAGAAATGTGGGCTGAACCAAAAACTATTTGTCAGGAAAAAAAATATATATGGACTAAGAAATATTGATATTTAACCACAAGTCTGTGTATATTAAATTAAAAAATAAGAAAATTAGTATATTCATTTGGAAACTTTGTAGGTGGTGGGATTTTTATTAGTATATCTTAAAAATCCAATGGTCATATCATACTTGAAAGAAAAAAATATTATCAGAGATTTAGGACTTCACCTCTGCAGATTTTAAAGTTAGCTATTCCAGCAAGAAATGCATGGACAAAGGTCCTGAGGCAATGACTTGTTTCAAACTGTAGCAGATTATATTGCAAACATTAATCAGACATGTGTATTACAATGCCTGTACAACTCCTTAAGGCCATGAAGCTTTATTTAAAAAATATAAATTTACATTTGGTTGGTATATTTATATTTTGCTTATTCAAATACTTAGAACTAAAGGAACATAGTCTCTTACTAGAATTATTTTACTATTTTAACATGCATTTTAATTTTTTTTTACTAAATGATGATTTTGTGATTCCTAAGAGTCAATGAAAATAGTTTTGTAATCTTGTTCATACTTATTTATAAACTTAGGATTTAAAATAAATCTAGATATATCCTAGGTGAGAGTACTTGATGATATTTATCAGGAATCTTTGCATGATTAGGAATATTGACAGAAATAATTTGTGTGCTTGATGTGAGAAATGATGTTAAGTGTATTATACTGTGGAAAAAAGATACACCTGGAAATTATTGTTATTTACCATATTCATACCTCTAATTTAAATAAATTAAATTATCAACTTATAAAAATATAACTACCTTTATATAATTACATATGAATTAATACAGAAAGTATAAAATAGACTAGACAATATAAAAAATAATTTCCTTCTTCAAATTTTAGCAGAATATGCACACTTGGTGAAGTGTGAGTTACATGGATTTTGTATTCCTGATTCTACTTCATATCTGCTAGACTTTAGGAAATAGATTACTGAGTAGACAAGGGCAGGCTGGTGGATAAGTAAAGCAAAATTACATTCAATTCCAGCCAGACTTGGATAAGGATTAAATACTATCTGATATCATAGTTTAAAAAGAGGATTCAAAGTTCATTTTAATTTTTGTCAAAACTTTTCTAGAGTGTAAAATTAATATTTGAAAACAGAACCCAAACAAACACAAATATGAATTTTCTCCCTAGAAATAGTAGAAGTGGGGCTCACTGAAGGTTATATAGATGTCTTGCTATCTATATACACCTTCATGTCATGAAGAAAAAAGTGACATCTTTGCATGCTCAGTCATTGTGCCTAAAACTGAAAAAAAACAGCACCACCATATCATCAAAAATGAAACAATAAAGTCAATCTGTAAAAGAGAATTGCCAAAAGCCTGTCTCCACTTTCAAAGTAAAAAAAAAAAAAAAAATTCTTTTTTATTGAATTTATCTCTAGAAGCTGAAGAAAACATCTTGAATATTTCAATTTTATCCTCCCTTTATGCAGACATAAATATGAGGAGAATCTTCTCCAATCTTCCCTAGGGGCCATAAATGACCTCATTGCCAAGAAGAAGCTCAAGGATATTGTAGGACCCACATGCAGTTCGAATATGTGAGAGACCACATCATGATCATAATAAGAATATCTCAAAATGTCTAACTATCAACCAATATGCTTTTATTTAATGTATTGCCAAAAAACTTAAAACAGGAATTAGATAATTTAAACTGTTCATTTTGAAATAATAATAGATTCACAAGCAGGTGCAAGAAATAATACAGAAGGGTTTTATGTACCCTTTACTCAGTTTTTCCCAATGGTAATTTCTTGTACAGTTAAAGTAAAATATCACTACTAGAATATTGACATTAATATAGTCCAAATACAGACAATTTCTTTCCCTGCAAGGGTCACTCATGTTTGCCTTTTATAATCAAAACTTCTTCCATCTGTTCCTAACCCCTCCTTAACCCTTGGCAACTAATGATCTATTTTTTATTCCTATAATTTAAAATGTAACATAAATTGAATCATACAGTCAGTGATTGTTTGAAATTGGCATTTTTCACACATAATTCTATGAAAATTCATCCAGGTCACTATGTATGTCAATAATGTGATTCCTTCTTTTTAGTATTCCATGGTATGGATAGATCATAGTTGGTTTAACTGATCACCCATTGAAAGACATTTGAGTTTTTCCTCCATTTTTTTTGCTATCATGAATAAAATTTCTATTAGATATTCATGTACTGGGATATATGTAAACATAAGATTCATTTCCTAGAGTAAATGCCCAAGAGTGAAATTGCTAGGTTTATGGTAGTTACTTGATTAGGTTTTTTTAGAAATTGCAAAATTGTTTTACAAAATGATTAACATTTGACATTTCCATCAGAAACATATAAGTGGTCAAACTTCTCCACATCTCTGCCAGCATTTGGTGTTGTCTTCTTTTTATTTATAAAAATATAAGTATGAATGTATTTATATTTTATAGAGGTACCTTGAGATACAAATAATTTGTCCTGTAACCGAGCTCATAAGTCAGTCAACTCATCTATCAAACTGCCAATACTGGACCCGTGCGCCAATGCACCAACTAGCAGCAGCTTCCCGAATCACAACTGGTATCTTGGAATTTTATTCTGATCTCAAACAAAAATGCAAAGAGTCGCAGCTCGTATCTTAAAAAAAATTGTATGTTCGTCTGTTCGTATCTCAAAGGACCACTGTATATGTAAAAATAAAAGTATTTTATATTGAAATAAATATATATTTTTAAAAATATTTTTTATTTGTCATTTATAAGTATGTAGAGATAGCTTACTTTGTACTTTAAAGTTGTAGATAATATTTGCATTTCTTTAATGGTTAATGATATTGAATAATTTGTTGTGTACCATTTAAATATTCACTTTGCTGAAATGTTTTCATGTCTCTTGCCTATATCTAATTAAGTTATTCTTTTACTGTTGAGTTTTGAGAGTTCTCTATATATTTTGGATAGTTCATCCTTTGCTGGATTGTAGTTTGCAAAAATTGTTTCCAAATTTTAGCTTATCTTTTCATTCTCCTAAAACAATCTTTCTCAGAACAAAAAAATATATATATATATATATTTTGATGATATTCAGTTGATCAATTTTTTCTTTATGGATTATGTTTTTGGTGTCAAAGAGTAACTTTAGAGTGAAGAAAGCTGACAAATATTATCTCAGCCAGTTTATCCAAGTGGTTCCTTTTCTCAAAACATACATCCAAGTCTTATCATAAGAAAAACATGAGACAAATCAAGGTTGATGGGCATTCTACAAAAACTTGTGATGGTCATCCAAAACAAAGAGAACATGAGAAATAGTCACAGCCAAGAGCAGCCTGAGGAGACATGATTACTGAGTATAATATGGTATCCTCGATAGGATTATGGAACAGAAAAAGAAAACACATTAGTTAAAACTAAAGAAAAACAAATAAAGCATAAGTTTTAGTTAATTAAAATTTATCAATATTGGTCTATTAGCTGTAGTAAATGTTCCATACTAATGTAAGATGTTCATAATAGGAAATTCTAAATGTGGTTATGAGAGCTCTCTATACTGTCTTTGTAGTATGACTGTTCTAAAATAAATAGTTTATTTTAAAAATATACATTTATTTTCTAGCTCTATGCACTAAAAATGACTAGAAATAACCTACTAAGAATCACCCTAGTGCCCAGTGGGTCAAGGGTTACAAACTTAATAAATGTTGTCTGTGTTTTGATAATTATTGAAATTGCATGATAAATGAATCAAATTCCCTTTATTACTTTCTCTACTTTTCAATTTTAAAAATTAAAGAACATGCATAGACCTTAAAATAACAATATTACCTAAAGCAGTGGTCCCCAATCCCCGGGCCACGGACTAGTACCAGTCCGTGGGCCATTTGGTACCAGTCCACAGAGAAAGAATAAATAACTTACATTATTTCCGTTTTATTTATATTTAAGTCTGAATGATGTTTTATTTTTAAAAAATGACCAGATTTCCTCTGTTACATCCGTCTAAGACTCACTCTTGATGCTTGTCTTGGTCACGTGATACATTTATCTGTCCCACTCTAAAGGCCAGTCCGTGAAAATATTTTCTGACATTAAACCGGCCTGTGGCCCAAAAAATGTTGGAAACCACTGACCTAAAGAATATTGCCTTTGAAAATTAGAACTGGGCAAAACTGGACCATCATCTGTACATTAAATAGGTATAGCCACTAATACACTAGGAACCACCCAATTCAAACCGTGTAGAGTAAACCACTCATTCTGTACTGAAAAAACTTGTGAATCAAATTTATTTTATCTTAAAATACCATAATAATGTTCAAAAAAGGTATTATACCCAGGGAGGCACTGAAGCCTTCTTCTTCAAATGGATAGTTTTGATTAACATTTTATAGAAACATAATAATCTTCAAAACTAATTTCTTCTATTCTGTAGTCAAAAGTTTGCTTTTTGTGGACAAACCAAGAACAACAAACTGTTTTATAAATGTTAATGTAGATGGAACCAAGCACAAGGTTGGCACCTTTGTTTTAACTTTTATTGTTGTGGCTTCAGTCACATACAGATATATGCCTCATGGCCAGAGACAGGGCTTGCTGAACGCCAGCATCAGTGTTGCTCAGCATCCTGTGTAAGTGCCAAAGAGAACACCACAATTTCTCATTGGCTCTTTTTCTTGACACCAGACTCTTTCTGATCCGTTATCTCATTTTGACATCTTTTAAAGTTATTCATTTTTTCCTTGGTGTTTTGTTTTGAAAATTTTAAACATTTGTAAAAGCAGAGAGTATATATTGATCATTCAATTTCATACATTATCAATGTCAGCCAATCATTTTTTATCTTTAACACATGCCAGAGTGAGCCCTAAGTGTACTTGTTGATACTACTTGGTAATTTCTCTAGGCCTTCTCAATGATCAGAGCCAGGAAATATTTTCAGTTTTTTATGGAGTCAGACTGACTTCCACCCATAAGCCTGGGGAAAAAAATATTATGTGAGACATGAAAGATCAGTTTGGGTGTCATGAAGATTCCATGAAAAAAGAAGCTACGATTTTATATACATTGTAAATTACATGTTATGCTTTTAAGAAAGTATTACTCCAAGAAAATATCCAGTTTGTTCCTTCACATTTAATATCACATTGTTTCTATTAGGTTTCCTACATAATGTTTTCCTCTTCTTAGTGTTTAATCTAAATATGCAATTTTCAAACAACAAACAAACAAGAATACAAATATGAGCCTTCAATTTCAGATATGCTTTTTGCATGTGGTTGTTCATAACTAAAGAAGTCCTTTGAGGTCAGGTAGTACAGATTTTCTATTTTTCACATCGTTGAACTAACAAAACTACAGAATCTCATTTCATTAACATGTTAGAGAAAATACCTTTCTTTTCTATTTATTCTATTTTCAAAAGGATTGCCTTTTCTTTTGCACTTCACTGAAATATAAAAACTGTTTCTGTACCAAGTCACTGTACTGTGGCATGCAGTCACACATACTCTCCTGTAGTGTGATATACTCTAATCCCCACATTGCATTGCAAATATATAAATGCAGCTTACACAAACAAAAACTAGCCAACAAACTTGTAGAATAAAATTAGTTTGGCAAAGTTGTATTTATTTCTACATATTTTTGTGATTTACATGCATGATTATTTCTTCTTCAAAGGGTTTGTGTTAGGTGTTCTATACTTTTAAAACTATTAAGCATTTATTTTTTTATATTTCTGTCTTTGGAAAGAAAGTCTTTAATTGCATGTAATAGTTTTATTTCCTAAAACTTTAACAATATACACATTAAAAATAACTTTAGAGCCTGACCAGGCTGTGGCTCAGTGGATAGAGCATCGGACTGGGATGTGGAGGACCCAGGTTTGAGACCCCGAGGTCACCAGTTTGAGCGTGGGCTCATCTGATTTGAGCAAAGCTCAAAAGCTTGGACCCAAGGTCACTAGCTCGAGCAAGGGGTTACTCGGTCTGCTGAAGGCCCGCGGTCAAGGCACATATGAGAAAGCAATCAATGAACAACTAAGGTGTTGGCAATGAAAAACTAATGATTGATGCTTCTCATCTCTCTCCATTCCTATCTGTCTGTCCTTATCTATCCCTCTTTCTGACTCTCTCTCTGTCTCTGTTAAAAAAAAAAAAAACATAAAAAACCCCAAAGAACTTTAGAAACTGGTCCTACTAAATGGGAAGTTGACATTGAAACTTGTCGTATGGATGTGGCCCAGAAGCCCAAATCATCAGGCAGAGAAAGAAACACTATTATGTTTGGGGAAAATTTTCATAATTATCAAGGAGAAATTTGATTGCTACCAACTGATAGGGATATGGAGGAATCTGTCCAGAATCCAAGGTGTTTCTCTAGGGCAGTATCGGCAAACTCATTAGTCAACAGAAGCAAATATCAACAGTACAGGGATTGAAATTTCTTTTGAGAGCCAAATTTTTTAAACTTAAACTATATAGGTAAGTACATTGTTATTAACTTAATTAGGGTACTCCTAAGCTGGCCAAAGAGCCGCACTCAAGGGGCCAAAGAGCCTCATGTGGCTCGCAAGCCGAGGTTTGCCGACCACTGCTCTAGGGTAACTTAGATTTTCATGTTACAATAGAAATATCTAATGGCATTTCTTCTAAGAATAAAGGTTTTGGGATTCACTAACAGGTAAAAATACCAACCAGTTTAGGCCTTGGCCAAAGGCAAAGGGAACCTGAAATTGATTATGAAAACAAGAATTTTTTTTTAATAAATAAAATTTTATTTTAATGGGGTGACATCAATAAATCAGAGTACATACATTCAAAGAACACATTTCCAGGTTATCCTGTCATTTAATTCTGTTGCATACCCATCACCCGAAGAGAGATCGTCCTCCGCCACCTTCCATCCAGTTCTCTCTGTACCCCTCACCCTTCCCCTCTCCCTCCTTTCCTCCCCCCACCCCCCGTAACCACCATACTCCTGTCCATGCCTCTTAGTCTCGCTTTTTTGTCCCACCAATGTATGGAATCCTGCAGTTCCTGTTTTTTTCTGATTCGCTTATTTCACCCCGCACAATGCTACCAAGACTCCACCATTCCGCTGTAAGTGATCCGATGTCATCATTTCTCCTAGCTGAATAGTATACCATGGTGTATATGTGCCCCATCTTCTTCATCCAGTCCTCTATTTTTTTTTTTTGCAGTGATTAAAAGCCTTTAAGCAAACTCTTGGCCAATACAGCAAGAATCCATAAAAGAGGTATCTTAAAGAGCCATTCTCAGAAGATCTCGCTGAGGGGTTTGAGGATCCCCATCTGCCTATATAAATCTTTTAACATGTTCACCAAGTCCAAGTTGGCCCCATCACCATGCCAAATCCCTGAAAAATGCAACCCAACCACAGTTCAGTCTGTTAAGAGCTATCACAGGGAGCAAGAGTCCAGGAAAGTTCCCCATAGGAAAAGTCTGCATGGCACTGGAATTGTTGTCACCATTCTATACTTTGCAGCTCATGTCCAAGTCCCAATGACTGCTGCTTCTAGCTGGTAATGATTCAGGTAGACTAGAAAAAGCCATTTGCAGCATGCGTGGATATGGAGCTTCTATTCTCCTCTGCCTGGAGAGTTGAGACCAGGTTGCTTTTCCCTGGAGCTCTGTGACTGTGGCATGGTAAAGAGAACTTTGGGATACACTAAGCTGGGTGGCAAAGGTAAATTCATAATACAAGTTGGCAAAAGGAGGAAAGAGAGCTCTAAATTAGGAGTAGGTCCCAGCCTGAAATATGAGTGGGGCATCGAGGTAGGAGGGATAAAGGAAACACTATATATTAAGCAAAGCAGCAGAAAATAGGACTATCAACACCCACAACAGAGATCTTTGAGGGAAGAATAAAAAATCTGACTATTCAGGCAAAACATAGTTAAGTGGCCCTTGTGCAAATCAGATCAGTTTACCTGTTTCTTGGAAGAAATACCCTAGGCTCATCCACAGTGTCGTAGATGGGGCCGACGGGCCTGGGCACCTTCAGCCTTCAGTGGCAAACCCCAGCTTTCTGGGCAAGGTTAGGTCATAGGTGGCTGGAGCAGGGCTGGAAGAGACTGAACCCTCCCTTAGAGGAGCGAGGGGGAAGCCCACCTTCCAGTGTCCCTGTTTTCTCACAGCAGAGGCGTGTAAGCCTGGCAGGCTTTCGCTCAATGATCTTCCTTTCCACTATTGAAGCAGGACCCAGATGGCATCCTATGAGACCCCTTTGGGGCATTGGAGCCTTTAAGGGTGTATCCTAAAAGCTGGTAGTTCCCCTGATCTCTATTGGGCTTTTTCTGCCTCTAGGTATCTTAAGAGCCATTCTCAGAAGATCTCGCTGAGGGGTTTGAGGATCCCCATCCACCTATATAAATCTTTTCCATATATCTGGAGCTATTTGGAAAAAGACAGAACAGTGTTATTAGCTAGATCTAATAACGAAGGTAGTAGTTTGCAGGCGAAAAAGATTTGGTGTCTCCTGTTCATCAGCATTCAAAAGAAATGTAAAATTTTTTTTTTAAGTAAAAAGCATGATATGGTAGACCCGTCGGAGTCATTGGCCTGGTTTGCAGGATTCCTGGGTTCGATTCCTGGCCAGAGCATACAGGAGAAGTGCCCATCTACCTCTCCACCCCTCCCCCTCTCCTTCCTCTCGGTCTCTCTCCTCCCACCCACAGCCAAGGCTCCACCAGAGCAAAGCCACCCCGGGCACTAAGGATGGCCCCATGGCCTCCGCCCCAGTCACTAGAATGGCTCCGGTTGTAATAGAGCAACACCCCAGATGGGCAGAGCATTCCCCCCTGGTAGGCATGCCAGGTGGATCCCAGTCAGGCGCATGCAGGAGTCTGTCTGACTGCCTCCCCATCTCCATCCCCAGAAAAACACAAAAAATAAATAAAGAAAAGAAAAAATACTAAAAAAAAAAACCCCACAAACAAAAAAACCAGGGGGGGGGGCATTCCCTTGTGCTAAAGCTTCAGGGAGCTTGCAGTGAGCTTCAGTATGTCCTATGAAACATGGAGCTCTATGTTGACATATAAGTCTTTGAAAAAGGAGGAACTGCTGAAATAGTTTATCAGCATTTGTCCCTAAGACAGTAGTCTTTATAGTGGGAACACCATACGTAAATATTTGCTGTCTGTCTATAGATTAAGGGGGGAATATGGCAAATGCTGAAAAGCCATGATCTTTGTGTACCTCCCCTCCCCCAACCCCCTCCCTATCCTCCTGTAACCCCAACACTGTTGTTCATGTCTCTGAGTCTCATCTTTATGTCCCACCTATGTATGGAATCATATAGTTCTTAGTTTTTTCTGATTTACTTCTTTCACTCAGTATAATATTATCAAGGCCCATCCATGTTGTTGTAAAAGATCCTATGTCATCATTTCTTATGGCTGAGTAGTATTCCATAGTATATATATACCAAAGCTTTTTAATCCACTCGTCCTCTGATGGACACTTGGGCTGTTTCCAAATCTTTGCTATTGTGAACAATGCAGCCATAAACATGGGGGTGCATTTCTTCTTTTCAAACAGTGCTATGATATTCTTGGGGTATATTCCTAACAGTGGTATAGCTGGGTCAAAAGGCAGTTCGATTTTTAATTTCTTGAGAAATTTCCATACTGTTTTCCACAGTGGCTGCACCAGCCTGCATTCCCACCAGCAGTGCAGGAGGGTTCCCTTTACTCCACATCCTCGCCAGCACTTATTCTGTGTTGTTTTATTGATGAGTGCCATTCTGACTGGTGTGAGGTGATATCTCATTGTGGTTTTAATTTGCATTTCCCTTATCATTAGTGATGTTGAACATTTTTTCATATGCCTGTTGGCACCACTCACAAAAATAAACTCAAAATGGATAAAAGACTTGAATGTAAGCTGTGAAACCATAAGCATCTTAGAAGAAAACATAGGCAGTAAGCTCTCTGACATCTCTCGCAGCAATATATTTGCTGATTTGTCTCCACAGGCAAGTGAAATAAAAGACAGGATAAACAAATGGGACTTTATCAAACTAAAAAGCTTCTGCACAGCTAAAGACAATAAGAACAGAATAAAAAGACAAACTACACAATGGGAGAATATATTTGACATAGCGTTTAATAAGGGGTTAATAACCAAAATTTATAAAAAACTTGTAAAACTTAATACCAGGAAGACAAACAATCCAATGCAAAAATGGGCAAAAGAAATGAATAGACACTTTTTTTTTTTTTTCTGAAGCTGGAAACGGGGAGGCATTCAGACAGACTCCTGCATGCACCCGACCGGGATCCACCCGGCACGCCCACCAGGGGGCGACGCTCTGCCCATCTGGGACCGGCTCTGTCGCGATCAGAGCCACTCTAGCACCTGGGGCAGAGGCCAAGGAGCCATCCCCAGGGCCCGGGCCATCTTTTGCTCCAATGGAGCCTCGGCTGCAGGAGGGGAAGAGAGAGACAGAGAGGAAGGATAGGGGGAGGGGTGGAGAAGCAGATGGGCGCTTCTCCTGTGTGCCCTGGCCGGGAATCGAACCCGGGACCTCTACACACCAGGCCGACGCTCTACCACTGAGCCAACCGGCCAGGGCCGAAAATAAGAATTTTTAAAGACCAACTGTAGCCTCATGCCAGTTTCAGAAAAGACAACTATTGCAGTAATAACATTTACTTTTTGTGTAATTATGTGCATATATAATAAGCTTCCACGGAGGTACTTACATTTTGTAGGTGTTTGGTTACTGCAACAGCATGGACCCAAACACATGAGAGCAATAGAAGACAATGAATGGTAAAAATCCCTGTTGCATTTTCTTTTCTTCTTGTCTTTTTTTTTTTTTTTTAACTTTAATTTTCCCTTGAAAACCCTAAGATGAGAAAGCCCAAATGATATGAGATAATTCTAAAAGGTGAGGCTCCCAGGCTGGAAAGCACTCAAACAGTTACTGGGGAAGGGTAGAGAACAGTATAAATAACATATTTGTTAATGACACAACTAGTCCAAAGCTGGAAAGATGTCTAGTTGGTGATGTGCACAAAGATGAAAGAAAATTATGCTAGACAACATAAACAATGGAAACATGAAATGTAAGCAGCATAAACCAAGAAAAAATGAGAATTATAAAGAAAAGAAGTGAACATCTAAATATTGAAACGCCTGATGTTAGCAAACTAAGGACTGAAATAGGACATTTCCAATAAGGCAACTACAAACTTCTCTTTTCTAGAAATGACAAACCCAGGAGAAACAGAGTGGCTTTAATACTGAAGCAACATGTAGCACAGGCATTTGGGGGTTACAATTCAAGGTCTGATTGAATAATACTAATCAGACAGCTAAGGAAACCTATTAGTATAACTATCATTCAAATCTATGTTCTAATGACAGTGGCTGAAGGAGATAAAATGGGAAGTTTTATACAAGTATCTAAAAATAAATTGATCACTCACAAAATAAGACATGCTGATAATTATAAGTTTCTAGAACACAGAAATAACAGCAGAATCAAATGGCACCAAAAGTTTTGGACTGTGGTCTAAATGAAGCAGAAGATTGGCTTGTGAATTTCTGTGAAATCAACAACTTGTTCATCGCAAACACATGCTTTTAACAACCAATGATTGTATACTTGGACATCACCAGATGGCCAATATAGAAATCAAATAGACTATGTAATTAGAACCAGGAGATGGAGAAGCTATATTCTCTCTGCCAAAACAGGACCAGGAGAAGTTTGTAGTAGACCACAAACTGTTAATATATAAAATATAGTGTAAAGCTGAAGAACAATGCTATAAAAATTATAGTGCCAAAATATAACATAAATACCATTTTGGATAGACTTAAATTCTACATTTAAAAAATGTACACTGCTAAATTCATTTGATGAAGAATTAGAAGAGCTGTAGACTGAAACTAAAAATGTTATTAAAGAAGACTGTGAAAATACAATGCAAAAAAAGAGAGAAATCAAAATGGATGACAGAAAAAATACTAAAAAATTTTAAAGATATTTAAGAGGAAAAAGCAGCGTTAAAATACTGAATTCAGCTTTTCAATGACAATTATTTAGAGATAAAGAGAACTATTACAATAGTCAATTAAAGAAATAGAACAGAATAATGGAAAAGAAAAATAAGAGATCTTTACCAAAAGATTTAAAAAATAAAAGGAAAATTGAAACTTAAACTAGGCATGCTGAATGACCAACAAAAAAACATTATCTGACTAAAATATATATTTTTTAAAAAGGTGAGAACTGTATACTGAAAATCTATATAGAAGAGACAAAAGAATGATAGGTACCTTTGAAGGAGACTCCTATATAAGGAATAATCTGTAATTCTAGAAAGTGAAGTGAAATTTCCCTGAGAGTATTCAAAAGATATAAATTTCTAGGGGTCTGTAAAAATTCTAATAAGAATATCTTAACAAATGTGTAAGATGGAACAATGGCCTACAGACTATAAACATATATATATATTATACATCTCAATCTTCAGGGATAGAATCAAGATGTCAAGGGGGTGCAATTAACTATAAAACAACTCCTCTAATTTCCCACACAAGTAAGGTGATGCTCAAGGTGATGCAACAAAAATCCTACCATATATAGAGTAAAAAATATGGGTGTTCAAGCTGGATTCAGAAAAGGAAGAGGCATTGATGATCTTATTCTGAACACGTGTTGGATTCTTTTTTTTTCTTATTTATTTTAACTATAAGTTTGTCAATTTTTTTGATCTTTTTAAAAAATCAGCTTTCTCTGTTTTAATTTTCTTTATTGTTTTTCTATTCTTTAGCTCATTTGCTTTTGTTTAAATCTTTACTATTTCCTTCTCTAGCTATGAGTTAATTTGCTCTTCTTCTTCAGGCTTTTTAAGGTGGGTTATTGATTTAAGATTTTTCTTCTTTTTAAATCTAAGAATTTGCATCTATAAATTTTAAGCTTAGCATGGTTTTTGCTGTAACCCATAAATTATGATATATTATGCTTGTATATTATTACTATTATTAGTCTCAAAGTATTTTCTAAGTTTCTTATTATTTGGTTCAACCATGGGTTGTTCAATGTTTTAATTGGCACATATTTGTATATTTTCCAGTTTCAATTTTCTTATTGAACTTCCAAATTGGAAAAGAAGTAAAACTTTCATTATTTGCAGATGATATGATACTGTATATAAAAAACCCTAAAGTCTCGGACAAAATACTACTGGACCTGATAAATGAATTCAGCAAGGTGTCAGGACATAAAATTAATACACAGAAATCAGAGGCATTGTTATACATCAGCAATGACCTGTCAGAAAGAGAAATTAAGGAAACAATTTCCTTCACTATTGCAACAAAAAAAATAAAGTACCTAGGAGTAAATTTAGCCAAGGAGATTAAAGATTTATACCCGGAAAATTATAAAACAATGATAAAAAAAATTAAGGCAGATACAAACAAGTGGAAGCATATACCGTGTTCATGGATAGGAAGAATAAACATTAAAATGCAATTGATAAAAGCAATTGATAAATTCAATGCAATACTAATTAAAATATAATGACAGACATCAAAGATATAGAACACATATTCCAAAATTTTATATGGAACCAAAAAAACCCACCAAAACTAGAATAGCCTCAGCAATCTTGAAAAAGAAGAATAAAGTGGGAGGTATCACATTTCCTGATATCAAGTTATACTACAAGGCCATTGTACTCAAAACAGCATGGTACTGGCATAAGAACAGGCATATAGATCAATTGAATAGAACAGAGAACCCAGAAATAAACCCACACTCTTATGGCCAATTGATATTTGACAAAGGACGTAAGAGCATACAATGGAGTAAAGACAGCCTATTTAACAAATGGTGTTGGAAAAATTGGGCAGCTACCTGCAAAAAATGAAACTAGACCATCAACTTACGCTATTCACAAAAATAAACTCAAAATGGATAAAAGACTTAAATGTAAGTCGTGAAACCATAAGCATCTTAGAAGAAATAAAAGGAAATAGGCTCACCGACATCTCTCGCAGCAATATATTTGCTGATTTATCTCCATGGGCAAGTGAAATAAAAAACAGAATAAACAAATAGGACTATTTCAAACTAAAAAGCTTCTGTACAGCAAAAGACAATATGAACAGAATAAAAAGATAAACCACACAACAATACATCTGTTAAGGGATTAATAACCAAAATTGATAAAGAACTTGTAAAACTCAACACCAGGAAGACAAACAATCCAATAAAAAAATGGGCAAAAGAAATGAATAGACACTTCTCTAAAGAGGACATAGAGATGGGCAATAGACAGATGAAAAATGTTCAACACATCTAATCATTAGAGAAATACAAATTAAAACCACAATGAGATACCACCTCATATCAGTCAAAATGATGCTCATTAACAAAACAACACATGATAGGTGCTGGTGAGGATGTGGAGAAAGGGAGAATCCTCCTGCACTGCTGGTGGGGATGCAGACTGGTGCAGCCACTGTGGAAAACAGTATGGAGATTCCTCAAAAAATTAAAAATCAAACTGCCTTTTGACCCAGCCATCCCACTTTTAAGAATATATCCCAAGAACACCGTATCACTGACTCAAAAAATAAATGCACCCCCATGTTTATGGCAGCATTGTTCACAATAGTGAAGATCTGGAAACAGCCCTAGTGTTCATCAGTGGATGAGTGGATTAAAAAGCAGTGGTACATATATTCAATGGAATACTATGGGGCCATGAAAATGAAGGAATTATTACCTTTTGCAACAACATGGATGAACCTGGAAACTATTATGTTAAGTGAAATAAGCCAGGCAGAGAAGGAAAAATATTATATGACCTCCTCATTTGAGGAATCCAAGAAACAATGTGGAATGGAATTGAGACAGAGGAGGGATCAAAGGGACCAGAGGAAAAGAGAGGAATGGGAAAGGGGATGATAGGATGGGATAAACCTGAATGGAAGGGGAAAGGGAGATGTTGAGGGGAATATGCTGGTGGGGGGGATGCATTTGGGGTGACACTAGAATCTATGTAAACAAAACACAATAAATTAAAAAATAATAATAATAAAGGTCATATGAGACAAACCCACAGCTAATGTCATATTTAATGATGAAAAGTTGAAAGCTTTGCCTCTAAGATTAGGAAAATGACAAAGAAGCTTACTCTCACCATTTTTAGTCAATATAGTATTGGAAGATGTAGATACAGCAATCAGAGAAGAAAAAAGGCAGTTGTAAAACTCTCACTATGACTTGATATTATATACTGAAAATCCTAAAAACTCTACCAGAAACCTATCAAAAGTAATCAATGAAATTAGTAAATTTCAGAATACAAAGTCAATATTCAGAAATCTATTGTATTTCTATACATCAATAATGAATGCTTAGAAGAAAAATTAAGAAAACAATCCGGCCCTGGCCAGTTGGCTCAGTGGTAGAGCATTGGCCTGGTGTGCAGGAGTCCTGGGTTCAATTCCTGGCCAGAGCACACAGGAGAAGCACCCATCTGTGTCTCTACCCCTCCCCCTCTCCTTCCTCTCCGTCTCTCTCTTCCCCTCCCACAGCCAAGGCTCCATTGGAGCAAAGTTGGCCGTGGGTGCTGAGGATGGCTCCGCGGCCTCTGCCTCAGGTGCTAGAATGGCTCTGGTTGCAACAGAGCAACACCTCAGATGGGCAGAGCATCGCCCCCTGGTGGGCATGCTGGGTGGATCCTGGTCGGGCGCATGCAGGAGTCTGCCTCCTCGTTTTCAACTTCAGAAAAATACAAAAAATAAATAAATTAATTTAAAAAATCCCATTTACAATTGCACCAAAAAGCATAAAACTTAGGAATAAATTAAACCAAAGAGATAAAAGATATGTACTCTACAAGCTGTGAGACAATGAAAAGATAAGTTGAAGATGATGCAAATAATTATAAGAATATGGCTTGTTCATGAATTAAAAGAATTAAAATTTAGAAAAATTTTTTACTAGCTAAAGCAATATACAGATCCAGTGCAATCTTTATCAAAATAACAGTGGTATTCTTATAAGAAATAAAAAATAAAAACTAATCTTAAAAATTATATAGAACCATAAAAAACTCAAATAGCCAAAGGAACCTTGAGAAAAAAAGAAGTAGAAAGTATGCTCCCTGATTTAAAACTGTATTACAAAGCTACAATAATCAAAACAGTATGGTACTGACATAAATTGTATGTGTTTGTGCTAGAGAGATACCTCAAAATAGTAATCAGGTATAACCCAGAGTGGATAAAATTAAAATTAAGACACCAATGGAGAATGTATTATTTCCAACCAGGAAAAAAGTACTTATTAGAAAATTAGAAAGAAAGAAATTACTATTTTAGAAAACAAAATCATGAGAATTCCCAAACAGAAGTTATAAAGATGGACACTTCAAACTGCAACATTATTGGATTAAGCTGAGTTTCACTTGAGCAACTTTATGCCTTAACAGAAAAATAATGTATTAATTAATTAATTAATATATAATGACTTTATTATATACTCATGTGTAATGATATATCTAACTCTGATACAACTTAGATGATTGTAGCTCTTCCCTTGACTTCTCTGTAACCTTCAACTCCAGCAGTAAGAAATCTAACTTCTACCACATACCATATGTTGATGAAATTGTTAAATACCAGTACATATGTATTCTGTTTTTTGACTTGTTAACTCTACTCTTAGGAGAAATAACTTTATTAACTAGAGTACACTACATTTCTTTTTTACTTTAATTTTGTAAATTATATGTGTTTCTAAAATTACTTAGATATTAACCTGATGCCTATGCCATTTAGTGAAGGTGTTTAATATCCTTGCAATATTTTAGATTTTCTAGTCTCATTCTGTGTCATATCCTGGATTTCTCCAATCTTTTCATATTTAATTTGCATACATTGAATTATACTCTTTGTGCTGGAAATATCTATGGGTTTGACAAATGCTTAATGTCTTATTAGTACCATTACAATATCATTCAGAATAATGTCACTACTCTAATAAAAATTCCTATACTTTAATTTATTCAACTCCTCTCCCCCTCCACCAATACTCTGGCAATCAATAATCTTTAACATTTGTATAGTTTTGCTTTTTCCAAAGTGTCATATTATTGGAATCATACAATATGTAGCTTCTGCAAACTGGTTTCTTTCATTTAACAATATCCACTTAGAAATCATTCACGTCTTTGTATTACTTGCTATTTCATTTCTTTTAATCACTAAAAGACTATTAAAGACTATTTCACTATCTGAGTATACATAGTCTGATATCTATTCAGCTATTAAAGGTTAACTTAGTCTTTTACCATTTCATAATAACATAAAATTATTACATTAATATCTACAAAATAGTTTGCTTGCCTTTTGGGTGAATTAACATTAAATCTATGTTCCTAATTTGTATAGTTTTCATGTCTTGTCTTATTGCATTAGCTAATATAGAGTGAAATAAGAGTGATGAAAGATAGTCGATATTCTTGCCTTGTTCCCATAAATATTAGTGATATGTCATATAAGCTTCACAGTAGCCAAAAAACAATAACCTTTAATAGATACACAAAGATAAAGAGTGAGAATCAAAACATATCACCACAGAAAAGTATCAAAGCACAAAAGAAGACAGAAGGAGAGAAAGGAAAAAGAGAACTATTAAATCATCAGAACACAAATAACAGGATGGCAGTAGTAATTCCTTTTTTCCAGAGTTTTTCTTAATTTATTGTATAGAGAAGAGAGAAAGAAGGGGAAGGCATGGAGCATCAACTTGTAGTAGTTGCTTCTCATATGTGCCTTGACTGGATAAGCGGGGGGTTTCAAAACAGTGACCTCATTATTCCAGGTTGATGTTTGATCCACTGAGCCACCACAGGTCAGGCAGTATTTTCTAATAACCACAGTTCTTAGGTTAGCTTATAACACTCTCCAACCCTCATATCTTACTGCCTAATCTCATATCCTACTGTCTGACCTCATATCCTACTACTCCATTCTTGCTCATTACAGTCTAGCCTTACTGGCTATTTCAGTTCTCCTCAAATATTATGTTCATTCTCCTCCCCTCAAACATTTTGTACTTATTTCTATTATCCATGTGGATAGCTACCTCCTTGTTCAAATATCATCTTCTCTTTCTTCCTCTTTGAGGATTACTATCTTTACACTATTTAAAATTCTCAAGGGGATGACGTCAGAGTAATGGCGGGGTAGGAAGCGATACCGATAAATCTCCTCCAAAACTCAACAAGATCTTCAACCAGAAACAGAAAAACCTATCCTTAGAGCCTCCAGATGTTTCGCAATACACCCGAAGGTATGATCGAGCGAAAAATTGGCTAAATATATAACCAAACCCAAAAGGAAATAGGGCGTAAGAAATGCTACGCCTTCCTCACTAACCTAAACAGGGCGGCTTTCTCTGGGATCCGTGAATATAGAAACTGAGACGGGCAAAGGGGGTGAATAGATCCAAGCCGCAGCACAAACGGCCGAACCAGGCTGTGGCACGGTGATCCAAGCCGAGGAAAAACTGATCCTGTGGCAACCCGGGCAATACAAGCTAACACTTGCGCCAAACCCAAACAAAGAAAGACAAGCGGGGCAGCCATTTTACCCGATCTCCTGGTCGGCACACAGATAGTGGGCGAGAGATTTCTTCCTAAGCCCCGGGAGTGGGTGCCCGTGTTACCCCACAGAGAGGCAGAGTCAGAGGCCTTTGTGTAGGCCGAAAGCGGAATCTCTGGGCAGCCCCAGTGCCCTGGGAAAGCCGCGCATGGGAGGGAGAGAGAACTAATTCCAACGGTGGAATTTTTCTGTGCTGGTAGGGGATTCACTCAGAGGGAAACGTGGCCGGCCTCATATCCTGGTCTGCGCGCGCAGATAGTGAGCGAGAGATTCCTCCGAGTCCCTGGCAGTGCGCGCCCATGGGGCATAGTCAGGGGCCTTTGTGTGGGCCAAAGTGGAATCTTGGGCCGCCCCAGTGCCTTGCAAAAGCCGCGCACGGGGACGGAGCGAGAGCCAATTCCAACGCTGCAACTTTTCCATGCGGTTGGGGGTTTCACTCAAGAGTGTGAGACTGCTGGCTGGATATCCTGGTCTACGCGCGCAGATAGTGAGCGAGAGTTTCCTCCAAGTGCCCCGGAAGTGGGCGCCCGCCTGTGTTACCGGACAGAGTGGCAGAACCAGAGGTCTTTGAGTGGGTGGAAACCCCGCCTGATCATGCTAGCAACTCTGACTGACTGAGCCTTACCCAGAGCCCTGTGCTGAGTGGGAATAGAGTGGGGAGTAGCCAGCTCTTTGAGCCTCTTAGTATCCAGGCAGAGGCAGCAGCAACCCCATAGCTGGATTATCAGGCTACTAATTGAGGGACGAAAGACTAGGAGAAAGGCTCCAGGAAGATGGACTCTCTCACTGTCAGAGCCTATAAATGCTAATGAGCCTCGACTGCCAATGAGACTAAAGCACAATACATGACATCACCATAGAGACTTATCAACAGCAAACCTCTACCGGAGCGTGCCAAAGGGGCAGAACCCGGGGTACAGAGTCACCAACCAGGAAGAGGGAGAGAACAGAAAAAGCAAGAAGATAACCTCTCAAAATCAAGAATAATCTGCAGACTTTATAACCTATCCCATTTTATTATATTTGTTTGTTTGTTTCTCTTATCTTCATTCTTGATACTTTTTTTTCCTCCTCCAATTTGGCCAATTAACTCTCTGCTGTTCTTACTCTCTCCTCTCCTTGAACTACACTACCCATAAGTGTTACATCTCCCATTATCTTTTTCTCCTCTTCCTTTCTTTCTATGAGGGTTGCACTCCAAAACCCTTAACTCTCTCTCTCTCTCCTCTTTTTTCTTTTTTCTTCTTTTAGTGGTTCCCTCTTTTTTCTCTCTCTCTCTCTTTCTTTTCTCCCTCTATATTAGTTTCTTCCTTTCTCCTTTACATCCCCTCTCATTCAAACCTCAATAACAAACAAATTATCTTATCTGGGACTCAAACTTATGTTTGTGGCATTTTGGGTTTTTTTTTACTTCACCTTTTCAACTCACTAGCAGTGCTCCCATCCCTGGCTCTCCATTTTATCTAGCTCTTATTCCACTAAATACAATAGTAATTTTTTAATTTGTCCCCCCATTTTTCTGTTTTCCTCTTATTCCTCTCATCATGTCTCTTAGTCAACCAACATCTAAAAGCAAATCATTTTATTCTTGACCCAAATTTTTCCTTATTTTTGTGGGTCCATACCCCTTCTTTCTTCTTTTTTTTTCTTTTTTTTTTGCCCCTTTATTACTTTTCCCCAATTCAGGCCCTCCATCACAGGCATTGTTTGTTATAATTCACAGTTCACCACAAGATTTTCTCAAGAAAGAGGGGAGAGCAGAGGAGAGGAAAAAAGGAGGGGGGAATAATTTCCTTTTTTAAAATTTTTATTTTATTTTATTTTTCTTTATTTCATTATTAATTTTTTTAAAAAAAACAACTCTTTTTGATTTTTTATTTTTTTAACTTTTTATTCTTTATTAAATCTCATTAATACTATCAACAAAACCACCCTCAGATGCCATTAAGGAAGAGAAAATTGAATATCATGGATACAAAAGAAAGAGAGGTAACACAGCTAGATGAGGAAAAATCTATGGAGAAAAAATTTAATATATTGGAAACCTTGGAGCTAAATGACAGAGAATTCAAGATAGAAATCCTAAAAATCCTCCGAGATATACAAGAAAACACAGAAAGGCAATTTAGGGAGCTCAGAAAAAAACTCAATGAACACAAAGAATATATGTCCAAGGAAATTGAAACTATGAAAACAAATCAAACAGAGATGAAAAACTCAATTCACGAGCTGAAAAACGAAATAACAAGCTTAGCTAATAGAACAGGTCAGATAGAAGAGAAGATTAGTGAAATAGAAGACAAGCAACTTGAGGCACAACAGAGAGAAGAAGAAAGAGACTCAAAAATAAAAAAAGTGAGATAGCCCTACAAGAATTATCTGACTCCATCAGAAAGAATAACATAAGAATAATAGGTATATCAGAGGGAGAAGGAGAGAAAATGGAATGGAGAACATACTCAAACAAATAATAGATGAGAACTTCCCAAGCCTGTGGAAAGAACTAAAGCCTCAAGTTCAAGAAGCAAACAGAACTCCAAGTTTTCTTAACCCCAACAAACCTACTCCAAGGCATAACATAATGAAATTGACACAAACCAATGGCAAAGAAAAAATTCTCAAGGCAGCCAGGGAAAAGAAGAATACAACATATAAAGGAAGGCCCATTAGATTATCATCATATTTCTCAGCAGAAACTCTACAAGCTAGATGAGAGTGGACCCCACTATTTAAAGTCCTGAAAGAGAGGAACTTTCAGCCACGAATACTATACCCATCAAAGCTATCCTTCAAATATGAAGGAGAAATAAAAACATTCACAGATACAGAAAAGATGAGGGAATTTATCATCAGAAAACCCCCACTCCAGGAATTACTAAAGGGGGTTCTCCAATCAGATACAAAGAACAAAAAAAAAAGAGCCACAAGTAAAAGCTCCAAGAAGAACATAATAAAACCAAATTTAAACTGTGACAACAACAAAAAGAAAGGGGGGGAGAAGATGGAGATTAACAGTAGCAAAGGACGATGGAGTACAAAAGTACTCACAAAATAGTTTGCTAGAATGAACAGGGTAGGGACCCTTTTCATTACTCAAAGGTAACCACCATTGAAAAAACCACCACAGAAGCACATGAGATAAAAAAAGATAGCAACAGAGGAAAGATGTATGGAATACAACCAAATAAAAACAAAAGATAGAAAAACAAAAGAGAAGGATCAAACAAGACACAAAACTAACAGAAAGCAAGATATAAAATGTGGAAACTAAACAACATACTTTTGAAAATTGAATGGATCAAAGAAGAAATAAGTGCAGAGATCAAAAGATATATACAGACTAATGAAAATGACAATACGACATATCAGAATCTATGGGATGCAGCAAAAGCAGTGATAAGAGGGAAGTTCATATTACTTCAGGCATATATGAACAAACAAGAGAGAGCCCAAGTGAACCACTTAACTTCCCACCTTAAGGAACTAGAAAAAGAAGAACAAATAAAACCCAAAACCAGCCAAAGAAAGGAGATAATAAAAATGAGAGCAGAAATAAATGAATTAGAGAACAGAAAAACTATAGAAAAAATTAATAGAACAAGAAGCTGGTTCTTTAAAAAGATCAACAAAATTGACAAACCCTTGGCAAGACTTACCAAGGAAAAAAGAGAAAGAACTCATATAAACAAAATCCAAAATGAAAGAGGAGAAATCACCACGGACACCGTAGATATACAAAGAATTATTGTAGAATACTATGAAAAACTTTATGCCACTAAATACAACAACCTAGAAGAAATGGATAAATTCCTAGAACAATCCCACAAAATGTGGATAAATTCCTAGAACAATCCCACAACCTTCCTAGACTGAGTCAAGAAGAAGCAGAAAGCCTAAACAGACCTATTAGTAGAGAAGAAATAGAAAAAACCATTAAAAACCTCCCCAAAAATAAAAGTCCAGGCCCTAATGGCTATACCAGCAAATTTTATCAAATATTCAAAGAAGACTTGGTTCCTATTCTACTCAAAGTCTTCCAAAAAATTGAAGAAGAAGCAATACTTCCAAACACATTTTATGAGGCCAACATAACCCTCATACCAAAACCAGGCAAGGATGGCACAAAAAAAGAAAACTACAGACCAATATCTCTAATGAATACAGATGCTAAAATACTAAACAAAATACTAGCAAACCGAATACAACAACATATTAAAAAAATAATACATCATGATCAAGTGGGATTCATC
The DNA here is from genome assembly GCF_036850765.1 of Saccopteryx bilineata. NCBI lineage: Eukaryota > Metazoa > Chordata > Mammalia > Chiroptera > Emballonuridae > Saccopteryx > Saccopteryx bilineata. Next base: position 176,548,417 of record NC_089494.1, read on the forward strand.
CCAGAATCTCAAGGATGGTTCAACATACGTAAAACGGTTAACGTAATACACCATATCAACAAAACAAAGAACAAAAACCACATAATCTTATCAATAGACGCAGAAAAGGCTTTTGATAAAATACAACACAATTTTATGTTTAAGACTCTCAACAAAATGGGTAGAGAAGGAAAATATCTCAACATGATAAAGGCCATATATGATAAACCATCAGCTAACATCATATTAAATGGCAGTAACCTGAAAGCTTTCCCCCTTGAATCAGGAACAAGACAGGGTTGTCCACTCTCTTCACTCTTATTTAATGTGGTACTAGAGGTTCTAGCCAGAGCAATCAGACAAGCAAAGAAATAAAAGGCATCCATATCGGAAAAGAAGAAGTAAAGGTATCACTTTTTGCAGATGATATGATCCTATACATCGAAAACCCCAAAGAATCCACAAAAAGACTACTAGAAACAATAAGCCAATACAGTAAGGTCGCAGGATACAAAATTAACATACAGAAGTCAATAGCCCTTCTATATGCCAACAATGAAACAATTGAGAATGAACTCAAAAGAATAATCCCCTTCACGATTGCAACAAAAAAAATAAAATACTTAGGAATAAACATAACAAAGAATGTAAAGGACTTATAAAATAAAAACTATAAACCATTGTTAAGGGAAATCAAAAAAGATATAATGAGATGGAAGAATATACCTTGTTCTTGTCTAGGAAGAATAAATATAATCAAGATGGCTATATTACCCAAAGCAATATACAAATTTAATGCAATTCTCATCTAACTTCCAATGACATTTTTTAAAGAAATAGAGCAAAAAATCATCAGATTTATATGGAACTATAAAAAACCCCGAATAGCCAAAGCAATCCTAAAGAAAAAGAATGAAGCTGGGGGCATTACAATACCTGACTTCAAACTCTATTATAGGGCCACGACAATCAAAACAGCATGGTATTGGCAGAAAAATAGACACTCAGACCAATGGAACAGAATAGAAAGTCCAGAAATAAAACCACATATATATATAGTCAAATAATTTTTGATAAAGGGGCCAACAACACACAATGGAGAAAAGAAATCTTCTTCAACAAATGGTGCTGGGAAAACTGGAAAGCCACATGCAAAAGAATGAAACTGGACTACAGTTTGTCCCGCTGTACTAAAATTAACTCAAAATGGATCAAAGATCTAAACATAAGACCTGAAACAATTAAGTACATAGAAGAAGACATAGGTACTCAACTCATGGACCTGGGTTTTAAAGAGCATTTTATGAATTTGACTCCACAGGCAAGAGAAGTGAAGGCAAAAATTAATGAATGGGACTACATCAGACTAAGAAGTTTTTTCTCAGCAAGAGAAACTGATAACAAAATAAACAGAAAGCCAACTAAATGGGAAATGATATTTTCAAACAACAGCTCAGATAAGGGCCTAATATCTAAAATTTACAAAGAACTCATAAAACTCAACAGCAAACAAACAAGCAATCCAATAAAAAAATGGGAAAAGGATATGAACAGACACTTCTCCCAGGACGAAATACAAATGGCCAACAGATATATGAAAAGATGCTCATCTTCTTTAGCTATTAAAGAAATACAAATCAAAACTGCAATGAGATACTACCTCACACCTGTTCAATTAGCTATTATTAGCAAGACAGGTAATAGCAAATGTTGGAGAGGCTGTGGAGAAAAAGGAACCCTCATACACTGTTGGTGGGAATGTAAAGTAGTACAACCATTATGGAAGAAAGTATGGTGGTTCCTCAAAAAACTGCAAATAGAACTACCTTATGACCCAGCAATCCCTCTACTGGGTATATACCCCCAAAACTCAGAAACATTGATACTTAAAGACACATGCAGCCCCATGTTTATTGCAGCATTGTTCACAGTGGCCAGGACATGGAAACAACCAAAAAGCCCGTCAATAGATGACTGGATAAAGAAGATGTGGCACATATACACTATGGAATACTACTCAGCCCTAAGAAATGATGACATCGGAACATTTACAGCAAAATGGTGGGATCTTGATAACATGATACGAAGTGAAATAAGTAAATCAGAAAAAAAACAGGAACTGCATTATTCCATATGTAGGTGGGACATAAAAGTGAAACTAAGAGACATTGATAAGAGTGTGGTGGTTACAGGGGGGACGGGGGGAATGGAAGAGGGAAAGGGGGAGGGGGAGGGGCACAAAGAAAACAAGATAGAAGGTGACAGAGGACAATCTGACTTTGGGTGATGGGTATGCAACATAATTGAACGACAAGATAACCTGGACTTGTTATCTTTGAATATATGTATCCTGATTTATTGATGTCACTCCATTAAGAAAATAAAATTATTATAAAAAAAAATTCTCAAGGATTTCCACCCCCCAGAACTCTATCTTTGTTTTTCAATGTTTCTTCATAACAATTTAACCATAAAAATAATATATATTTTATTTAATTTACTATCTGTCTTCTTAAAGTAGACAGTAAACTTTACAAAGGGAGATTTTTAAAAATGTTTTAAACTGTTGTTTCAATATCATCAACAATAGTGCTCTTGTTGAGGTAAAAATAAATATATTTTAAATAAATAAGCAAATGAAGAATTTAAAATAAACAGGCAAAAATAAGAAGTCAGCAGTTCTGATTTATTCCATAAAATTCTGTGTTAATTAACTTGGTTACAATAATGATAATTCATGTTAATACAGCATTTTATAATCTTCAAAGCACTTTTCATATAGTGTTTTACCACTAGTGTTATTGTTATAATTTCTCTTTTCATGTAAGGAATCTGAGGCCCATTTTATTGTCAAAGGTCACTTATCAAATGAGTGTCAAAATGTAAAACTATTTCTGTTTTATTTTTTAAGTTGATTTACCTTCTTTAGTTTCTGGGTCCCTGTGTTTTTTTTTTCATTGGTCATGATGATAATTATACTGTATATTTTCAGTCAATTGCATGGGACTAATTAAAATCTGTTATTTAAAGAAATACAAAGTGAGCCTGACCAGATAGTAGCGCAGTGGATAAAGTGTTGGCCTGGAATGCTGAGGTTCCTGTTTCAAAATCCCAAGGTTGCCAACTTGAGCATGGGCTCATCCGGCTTTAGCACAAGCTCACCTACTTGAGCCCAAGGTGGCTGGCTTGAGCAAGGGGTTTTGGCTCAGCTGGAGTCCCCTGGTCAAGGTATGTATTAGAAAGCAATCAATGAGCAACTAAGGTACTGTAATAAAGACTTGATGCTTCTCATCTTTCTCTCTTCCTGTCTGTCTGTTCCCCCCCTCAAAAAATAAAAAAAAGAAATATGAAATGTTTCAGTGAGTGAGTATGATTGATATGCTTAGTAACTATAAGTTTTATTAATTAAAAACATATATACTGTATATATGAAGAGAGAGACTAAAACTCTATCAGTGTCCTTAGGAGTAGCTTTGCGCAGTGTCCTTAATATTAAAATTGGAATAAATGTTTCTGCAACAGCTCCTTTTGTACAGATTTTTATTCTGTCTAAATTTGATTGTGCTTCTTGTTTGCTTGCCTTGTTGTTGGCATCAATTTCCACCAAAATAAGAAACCTGATAAGTATGTTTCATTTCTACCCCTCTTAGCCTCAGCACTGTAAACAATTAATGATCAAATCCTGTTCACTTTAATTAGAAAATATTGCTGGAATATGTATTTTTCACCTCTGCTCTCACTGCAGTAGTCCAGTCTCTCAATATCTTTCACTTGGGCTCCCACGACAGCCTTTTAACCTTTTCCCCCTTAAGCAATCTTAGGCAAATCTTTAATACATCCTCCATAGAAGAGTACATCTGTACTCAAACCTCATTGTAACCTCTTCTATAAATGGACAGATTGTAAATATTTTAGGCTTTTAGACATACAGTCTCTGTTGCAACTACTAAATTTTGTCAGTGTAGTGCAAAAGCAGTCATAAACAATATATAAACAAATGAGTGGCTGTGTTTCAAGAACAGGCTGTGAGTCAGATGTAGTCCATGGGTGTTAGTTTCTAATTTCTGTTTTTAGGAAATAGAGCTTATATCATTGTTCAGATCATCAGCATCTAAATGGTACTAAATAAAAATGGTATTTAAAGTCCTAAGTATGGAGGAACTGAGTGAGTAAATAATCAAGGACACAGGTAAGCAGTATCAAGGATATAAATAAGGAGAACATTAAATAAGTAGAATGTTGACTTTTAAAGAACCAACAATGAACCTGAAGAGGCGGTGGTGCAGTTGATAGAGCATCGGACTGGGAAGCAGAGGACCCAGGTTTGAAACTCTGAGGTCGCTGGCTTGCGCAAGGAGGGTTCACCAGCTTGAGTGCAGGGTTGCTGGCTTGAGCGTGGGATTATAGACATGACCCCAAGGTCGCTGGCTTGAGCCCAAGGTCACTGGCTTGAGCAAGAGATCACTTGCTCTGTTGTAGCTGCCCCCATCCCGGTCAAGGCACATATGAGAAAGCAATCAATGAACAACTAGAGACTAAGGAGCTGAAATGAAGAATTGATGCTTCTCATCTCTCTCCCTTCCTGCCTATCTATTCCTATCTGTCCCTCTCTCTGTCCCTGCTACACACAAAAAAAAACTAACAATGAAAGAATGTACACAGAGAAGTCTGAGGGATAGGTAATATGAAAGAAACAATTCTGAAGGAGATAAGAGACAAGGTGAAAAGTGTTTAAAGAGTAAAGAAGTAAGCAATAGTCATTAATGCCATCAAGGTATTCAATGAAGTAAAATCCCTGAAAATTGATCATGAATTTAGAATTAAGAGTTATGAATCACCTTACCTATTTAGAGCAGAGAAGGTAAATGGCAAATGGTGATGAATTTAATAGAGCATGAGAGGTAAGAAAGTAAAGGCGATAAGGATGTAGTGACTTAAAAAAACACTGTAGAGTTATTGGGCATGCCATTTTATAGAATAATTTCTTAAGTGTTTATCATGCTTATTTATGAGTTTCTGTAAAATAGAAAAGCATTGTTTATGTCTAAATGGTTAGAAAGTGTCAATACATAAAAACAAATTGGGCCCTGGCCGGTTGGCTAAGCAGTAGAGCATTGGCCTGGTTGTGGATGTCTCATGTTCAATTCCCTGTCAGGGCACACAGAACAAGTGACCATCTGCTTCTCCACTCCTCCCTCTCTCTCTTCTCTCTCTCTTTCTTCCTCTCTCACAGCCATTACTGGGTTGAAGCAAGTTGACCCCAGGCACTGAGGCTGGATCCATGGCCTCACCACAGTTACTAAAATAGCTCTGTTCCCGAGCTACAGATCAATAGCCCCAGATGGGCAGAGCATTGCTTCATAGGGGACTTGCCAGATGGATTCCAGTTGGGGCACATGCAGGAGTGTCTCTCTGCCTCCCTGCTTCTCACCTATGAAAAATTTAAAATAAATAAATAAATTGAAGATTCAAGAAAAACTTGGGAGAAATGATGAACAAAGTTCTCAAAACATAGAGTGGGGAAAATAGCTAGAACAGAGTTGGCCTAAAAAAGCAGGACAGACACAGCTTCATCTTTAACTATAGCAAGAAGGTAAGGATAAGAGTTAAAAGAAATATGTTGTAGGCAGGGAAGAAGCTGAAAAAGTAAAAAAAAAATGTCTTAAATTTTTTGTATAAAAAAAAACACATTAAAGTAAGTCCAATAGCAGAAAGAGTCAGAAAGAATGTATTGAGAGCTTAAAGAAATACAAATTTCAAATAGCTTTTGAGGAAAATGGGAGGTGTTGATCATTAAGTATGTGTAATAGACTTGCAGAGTAGTGTAGAGGGCATAGCTATGAGTAAATCATAAATCTCTTATAACACAAAATTGCACTGTTAGAAGATTTCTTTTTGCAATATTCAACAGCAGGTTATAGATGCTGAGAAATTAGATGTTAAAAATATTGCCCATGATTGGGCATTTGAAAAGTATATGAAATCAAAGGGCAATAATGTAAAGGAAGGAGGGTATTGCCAATAAATAGTAATCAAAATTATGTCCCATAAATTGCCAGTGTTATAGTGATGAGATCAAAGCTACAGGGAGCTGGCAAAAATGGACATTAGTGACTACAGATCAGTATGAAGTTAGAGATAGGTCTTATGGAAATGAGTGAGAGTGCCAAAAGAATAAAAAATTATTCTCAGAAATGAGAAATCAAAATTTATACCTCTAAAGCAGTAAAGTTCTGAGCAATGACAAGGACCAAACTACAGCTACAATTACTGATGGTTCATGTAGAGTGAAAGTAAAGGTAAACAGAACTCAAGACACCAGGAAAATGTGAAGCAAGGCAGTTGCAATCGCTATCTACTGTAGCTGACACTGCAATGCCTTGCCCATGTCCTTCACCCTTTCTAATCATTATCAGCCTTACTTCTTACTGCCAAACTTTGCACTTTTTTTTTTTGTCTGATGGTTTTCCTAGTTTTTGTCACCTGCTTTGCTTTGTTCTAACACACAGAAGTGTGTTAGAACAGAAGTGCTGTGAGATTAATTCTACCCCTTCTCACAAAAGCTCTTAACCAATGAAGGACTAGAACTGAGTGTGTGTTTTTCCCAGGTTCATAGAATTCCTCCAGTGGAGTTATTCTAGTGTTCAGTGGTAGCTAGTTGGAAAACACACCCTTTACTTGTTCCATTCTCTTTCTTGTCTAGCTTGTTATTTAAATTCAAATTCTTATTTGAAGGTCCTACATTTTCTACTCAATTATGACATTAATGCAGATTTCACAGAGTTCTTTACAATATGCTAGGAGTGGGACAGTAGAAGCAGCAGATAAACAAACAAACACACATCAGAATGTGACTTCAACTGAGGCATGATGACTAGATTGAGGTCCTGAGGCCCTCCTCCCTCCCCCTCTGTAGAGAAACAGGCTTGTAAGAGGGAGCAAACTTACTAAGAAAACTGGAGAGATAAAGAAGGACCAGTTCTATTCAGCAGAGCCAGGTACCCTGAACAAAAAGTGACCTATAACCAATTATACTATTATAATATCATCAGCACTGCAGATAGACTAACTCCAGCATACATCTGATGCCATGACAGTTTTTAAAGGACCAAACAAGAATCAAAACTATCCCTTTCATTGGGAAGCTGGTGTCTTGCTCTTTCCACCCCAGCTCCACCAGACCCATAGACCCATCCCTTTATGAATCCCTTTCCATTAGCCCAAAAGATAAGCCCTAACAGTGTCACTACCCCACCAACCCCCTGCCAAACCATTTGGTGGAACTCACTTATCAAGTCTGCCCATACTCTATGTGTGTACTTATGCTTTAATAAAACTCTGTGCTTTACTGAATCTTTCTGTCTCAAACCTTGAATTCTTTTTTACATGGTGACCAAAACTTGGGTACTGCTACCAAGTTAAGCCTTCCTTTGGCCTTCCCATGAGCTTCTGACATCGCAATAATGGGGTTAAACGATACATATCTAAATCTATATCTATGTCTATATGTGTATCTATACCGTGTAGAAATAGAACTAAAAAAGCAAATGAAGTGTTAGAAATGGTGCTTGACACAGTCTCTTGCCCTAGTGACACATTGCAGTGTAAACCTCTACAGAGAAGACTCAAGGAAACATGGCTCTTAAAACAAACTCAACGCATATTTATTAAATACCTACTATGGGCTAGAAATAGACTAAGTACCAAAGACACAAAAACAAATGTTTTCATTCATGACCTTAGGTATTTGCATACTATTCTGAGAGTAACCCTATAATCAGAAAATTCTAAGGCAATGTAAAATGATGACTAAAATATGCATACTGCATTATTGGGATAAATGTAAAAGATAGCTTTGGGTCTACAAGAGTCAGAGAAAACTTCATGAAAGAGAGGATTTCTGAACTTAATTTTACGTTTAAGTAAATGTTAACAGGCAAAGGACTAGAGGCAAAGAGTCTGGGTACTACAGAAAGACAAGATGGGCAGTGTCACAGAGGGCAAAAATAGCATGATATGTGTGGTTTTGGAACTTAGACAAAAGAAAAAGAAAAATTGTGTTACAGAGCCAGGCAAAGGCAGATCATTTCTTGTATGCTGGCTTTTAGAAATCTATTGTTAGACAATAAAGTGTTGTTGAAGTATTTTAAATAAGCAAAGGAGTTTGCCAATGCCTATACTACAACATAAAATAGTGTGTGCGTGTGTGTGTGTGTGTGTGATTAGATGGTTAACATAAAAAGATTAATAAATCAGAAAAGAGTAATTATTGATAGAGATTTTATATTTGATGATGTTATAACAGATGGATAATACATATTTTTAGATATGTTGTCTTAATAAATTATCTCTGAAAAAGCAGAATATAAAGTAAGATTTAAATGATCAGAAAAAACCAGCCAAGTGAAGATAAGTAAGTCATACAAACAGAGTAAACAGCTAGGATGGGCCAGTGTTGGATTTTGTTTGCCTTGCCTAAAGAATAGAAATAAAGATAATGTGGTTGAGATAGTGGTCCAAAAGAAACAATAAAAAATGCATTTGGAAATTGTAGAAAATTTGGAAATTGTAGAAAAAGCCTACATAAAGTAAGATTTTAGAAACCAGAGTGAGAATTTTATATTTTATTCTGATGTACACTGTGTGAGGTAGAATGGAGGACTTCCAAACAAGTCCACATCTTAATCCCTGGAAACAGTAAATATGTTACAGTACATGGCAAAGGAATTAAGGTTGCAGGTGCAAGTAAGGTTGCTAACCAGTTGGTCCCAATGTAGGAAAATGATCCTGCATTATCGGCTGGATCCAGTGTAATGATTAACATCCTTGAGAGTGGAGGAGGAAAGCTGGAGGAGACAGGAGAAAGATATGGCTTTGAAAGAAAGGTGCAAAGAAATACAACACTGCTGGCGTTGAAGATGGAAGTAGAGGTCATGAGACAAGGAATGTGAGGTGGCCCCTAGAAGCTAAACAAAAACAAGGAAATTGAGCTTCCTTAGAGCCTCCAGAAATAAATGTAGACTTATAAGTATCTTGATTTTAATCTAGGGAGACTCATGCTAGACTTCACACCCAGAATTGTAAGTGTTGTTTTAATCTGCTAAATTTGTGATAATTCTTACAGCAGCAATAGAAAACTACTATGTGAGACATTGGGGGTTGGCAAGCAAAGTGATTGCATTAACTACAGTGGTTTTAAAATTCTACTGTGGTTACCATATGGAGAGTAGATTACGGTGAAAGAACAACAGAATCAAGGAAGTCAGTTTTAGGTGGGCTAAGGTAATTTAAGTGAAAGACGATGATAGGTTGGACAAGAGTATTAATAGTAGAAATAAAGGGAAATAAGTGGGTTTGGTATGTTTTAGAATTATAGTTGAGAGAAGTTGCTCATTTATTGGATTTAGGAAATGAAATTAAATAGCTACCAAGGAGAATGCATAAATTTTAACCTTGTACAATTGGATTGATTGTGATATCACTCACAGAGCTGGAGAAGAATAGTGCAAAGTCAAGTTTATATATGAAGATTTCTAAAATCATGATGCTATTGGATATTCCAGTGTTTGTGTCAATTAATCAGTTAAATATATAAATCTGAATTTCTGGATAAAGGTCTAATATGTAGGTTTAGATTTTTGAATCATAAGTAAAGAGATGCTCTTTAAAGCCATGAGCCTAAATTCAGCCATCAAGAGAGTATATATTTCAAGCAAAATATAATTTAGTAATTTTCCTTAGATTAAAAATCTTCATATATTAAGAATATCAATTTCTCAAAATCAATGTCATGAACTATTAATGGCTTTATTTAAAATTACTCATGATCTTTATTTTTTTATATTTATTTATTTATTATTTTTTTTGTGTGTATTTTTCTGAAGCTGGAAACGGGGAGAGACAGTCAGACTCCCGCATGCGCCCGACCGGGATCCACCAGGCACGCCCACCAGGGGCGACGCTCTGCCCCTCCGGGGCGTCGCTCTGCCGCGACCAGAGCCACTCTAGTGCCTGGGGCAGAGGCCAAGGAGCCATCCCCAGCGCCTGGGCCACCTTTGCTCCAATGGAGCCTTGGCTGCGGGAGGGAAGAGAGAGACAGAGAGGAAGGAGAGGGGGGGGGTGGAGAAGCAAATGGGCCCTTCTCCTATGTGCCCTGGCTGGGAATCGAACTCGGGTCCGATGCTCTACCACTGAGCCAACCGGCCAGGGCCTACTCATGATCTTTAAAGCAATTTCTTTTTTTAAATTTTTATTAATTTTAATTTATTGTGTTAACATGGATTCTAGTGTTCTACTCAATATAATATACTCACCCCCACCCCCATGTCCCCCACTAAACCCATTTGCCCCCCTCCCCCAAACTCCTTTCCCTTTTCCTTCTGGCATTTACTGTCCTGTTATCTGTATCTATGTGTTATATACATATAATTTCACTAATCCCTTCACCTTCTCTGATCCTGTCCCTTCATCCCCTTTCCCTCTGACAGCTGTCCCTCTGGTCCCTGTGACCCTGCCTCTGTCTCTATTCTGTTCCTCATCCTAAATATACCAAATCACTGATTCAAAAATACCTATATAGGCCTGACCTGTGGTGGCGCAGTGGATAAAACGTTGACCTGGAATGCTGAGGTCAACGGTTCAAAACCCTGGGCTTGGCTGGTCAAGGCACGTATGGGAGTTGATGCTTCCTGCTCCTCCCCCTTCTCTCTCTCTCTCTCTTTCTCTCTGTCTCTCTTCTCTAAAATGAATAAATAAATAAAAATAATTTAAAAAAATACCTATATATATATATAGGTATTTTTCTAAAGTGAGAAGCAGTAAGGCAGAGAGACAGACTCCCACATGCACCCATTTGGGATCCACCCTGCATGCCACTAGAGGGTGATGCTCTGCCCATCCGAGGCATTGCTTCATTGCAACTGGAGCCATTCGAGTGCCTGAGGTGGAGGCCATGGATCTGTCCTCAGGGCCTGGGTCAACTCTGCTCCAATTGAGCCTTGGCTGCAGGAGGCAAAGAGAGAAAAAGAAAGGAGAGAGGGAAGGGATGAGAAGCAGATGGGTGCCTCTCCTGTGTACCCTGGCTGGAAATCAAACCCAGGACCTCTACATGTCTGACTGACTTTCTACTACTGAGACAACTGGCCAGGGCCAAAGCGATTTCTTTTTAATGGACCATTATGCCACTTAAAATTTTATTTTCAGATTTAAAATTGATTTACTTATTTATTTTTCTTTTCCAAGTGAGAGAAGGAGACAGAGAGTCAGAGAGAGGGATAGATAGGGGACAGATAGATAGGAATGAAGATAGATGAGACGCATCAATTATCAGTTTTTTGTTGCAACACCTTAGTTGTTCATTGATTGCTTTATCATATGTGCCTTGACCGTGGGCCTTCAGCAGACTGAGTAACCCCTTGCTTGAGCCAGTGACCTTGGGTCCAAACTGGTGAGCTTTGCTCAAACCACATGAGCCTGCTCAAGCTGGCAACCTCGAACCTGGGTCCTCTGCATCCCAGTCCGACGCTCCATCCACTGCGCCACCGCCCGGTCAGGCGAAAGAGAGACTCTTGCATATGCCCTGATGAGGATCCATCTGGCAACCCCTGTCTGGTGCTGATGCTCTGCATACCTGGGGCCATGCTAGCAACAGAGCTGTTTTTAGCACCTGAGGCAAAGACTTCATGGAGCCATTCTTAGCACCCAGGTCAATGCACTTGAACCAATCAAGTCATGGCTATAGGGAGGGAGAGAGAGAAGAGGAAGAGAAAGGGGTGGAAAAGCAAATGGTCACTTCTCCTGTGTACCCTAACTGGGAATCAAACCTGGGACATCCACACACTTGACCAACACTGTACCACTGAACTGACCAGCCAGGAGCTAAAAATTTTTATTTTTAATTTTTTGACATGGTTTCAAGTGTTTCACTCAATCTAACACCCTCAAACCCCCACATTGTGCTCCCCACATGCCATACAAAGTCTCCTTTCCCATTTCACCCTCTTTGATCCCTCCCCCTATTTTTATCTACCCTTTCTGTCTGGGAATTGCTACACTATTATCTGTATCTGTGTTTCATGTATATATAATTTGGCTAATCCTGTCACCTTTGATCCTGTCCCCTTTTCCTCCTTCCCTCTGACATCTGTCCATCTGTTCGCTATGACCCTGGCTCTGTTTCTGTTTTGTTTTTCAGTTTATTGTGTTCATTAGATTCCACCTATAGTGAGATCATATATTTGTCTTTCTCTTCATGGCTTATTTCACTTAAAATAATAAACTCCAGGTCCATCCATGCCATCACAAAAGGTAAGATTTCTTTCTTTTTTGTGGTTCTTTTGTGTATATGTAACACTGCCTTTTCATCCACATGTCCACTGATGGACACTTGGGCTGTTTCCAGATCTTGACTATTGTAAACAATTCTGCAATAAACATGAGAGTACATATCTTCTTTTGAATCAGTGGTTTGAAATTCTTAGGATATATTCCTAGAAGTGGGATATCTGGGTCAAAAGGCATTCCATTTTTAATTTTTTGAGGAAATACCATACTGTTCTCTGCAGTGGCTGCACCAGTGTGCATTCCCACAAGCAGTGTAAGAGGGTTCCATTTTCTCCACACTCTTGCCAGCACTTGTTGTATGTTGATTTGTTAATAAGAACCATACTGACAGGTGTGAGGCAGTAGCTCATTGTAGTTTTTATTTACATCTCTCTGATGATTAGTGATATTGAGCATTTTTTCATGTCTATTGCCCATCTGTATGTCCTCTCTGAAGAAGTGTCTATTCAGGCCCTTTCCCCATTTTTTAATTGGAATTTTTACCTTCCTGGTGTTGAGTTTTAGAAGTTCTTTATTAATCTTGGTTGTTAACCCCTTATCAGAAGTATCATCGAATATGTTCTCCCATTGAGTGGGATATCTTTTTATTTTGATAATGGTGTCTTTTTTTAAATTTAGACCAGTGGGAGTCAACCTGGTCCCTACTGCCCACTAGTGGGTGTTCCAGCTTTCATGGTGAGTGGTAGTGGAGCAACCAAAATATAAATAAAAAAGATAGATTTAACTATAGTAAGTTGTTTTATAAAGATTTATTCTGCCAAACAACGAAAATTTGACATAAAGTACTTGGTAAATAATTATTATTATACGCTTTAACTTGCTGTAACTCTGCTTTATAAACTTTATAAAGTAAAGTTATTTCCCTACTTTATGAATCACCATTACTGTAGAACTGGTGAGCAGTTAGGAAATTTTACTACTAACAGAGATACAAAAGTGGGTGTTAGATATAAAAAGGTTGACTACCCCTGATTTAGACAATTAAATTTAACAGGGTGACATTGGTCAACCAGAGTACATAGATTTAGAGAGGACACCTCCACATCATTTAGACAGTCGATTATGCTCTATACCCATCACCCAAAGTCAAATTATCTTCTATCAATCTATATTTTGTTTCTCTTTAAGCCCCTCCCCTTACCCCCACCCCCTCCCTCTCCACCCTTCCCTTCTCTCTGGTAACCATTGCACTTTTTAATCTATGTCCATGACTCTCAATTTTATGTCCCTAAAAGACACTTTTAAATACACACTTTTTATTTTCATATTCCAGTACTATATCTTTTCTTTAAAAAAAATAGCAACATAAACATTCACTTATAGAAATAACAACATAAACATTTAAGACTTTACTCAATAGTTTACTTTTTCTAGAAGGCTTTTAAAAAATTGACTATGTATCCAAAAAAAAAATCTTTTGTCTTTGAATCATTTTGTCAGTTACAGTATATACTGTGTACATCCATGAACCACATAACATTTTGGTCAAAGACGGACCATGTATACGATGGTGGTCCCGTAAGATTTTAATGGAGCTGAAAATTTCCTATTGCCTACTAATGTCGTAGCCATCTTAACATCATAACCCAATTCATGACTCACCTGTTTGTAGTGATGCTGGTGTAAATAGTCCTGTCCTGCCTAGAAAAAAGTATATAGCACATGTGATTATGCTTAGTATGTAATATTTGATAATGATATTAAACAACTATGTCAGTGGTCTATGTATTTATTATGCTATAGTTTTATCATTATTTCAGTGTACTCTTTTTACTTATAAAAACAAAGTTTGCTGTAAAATAGTATTCTGTGTTATGCCAGCAGCAGACTCTTACATCCTGACTTTACTGTGCTTTTTGATTATTTCATTTCTCTTATGCTTGACTGAATTTCATGTTGCTTTATGTTTATTGTTTAACACAGTGTCCAATGTTTATAAAGTGCACAGTCATGCACAGTAATGTCCTAAGCCTTTATACTTGTTCACCACTCACACACTGACTCACCCAGAGAAACTTCCAGTCCTGCAAGCTCCATTCCTGGTAAGCATCCCTATACATCTGTAACATTTTTTATTTTTTTCTGAAGTTGGAAATGGGGAGAGACAGTCAGACAGACTCCCGCTTGCACCCGACCGGGATCCACCGGGCACGCCCACTGGGGGCGATGCTCTGCCCCTCCTGGGCGTCGCTCTGTTGCGACCAGAGCCACTCTAGCGCCTGGGGCTGAGGCCAAGGAGCCATCCCCAGCGCCCAGGCTATCTTTGCTCCAATGGAGCCTTGGCTGCGGGAGGGGAAGAGAGAGACAGAGAGGAAGGAGAGGGGGAGGGGTGGAGAAGCAGTGGGCGCTTCTCCTGTGTGCCCTGGCCGGCAATCGAACCTGGGACTTCTGCACCCCAGACCGACGCTCTACCACTGAGCCAACCGGCCAGGGCTGTAACATTTTTTTTATTTCTTACATACTATTTTTAATATGCTTTTCTATGTTTAAATATGTTTAGATAGGTAAATACTTATCATATGTTACAAGGTATAGCATTTATTATAGAAACACGCTTCACAGACTTGCAGCCTAAAAACAAGAGGCTATACTGTATAGTGTAGCTATGTAGTAGGCTATACCATCTAGGTTGTGCAAGAACACTCTGATGTTCACACAAGACAAAATTGCTAATGACACATTTCTCAGAAGGGATGCCCATTGTTAAGCGGCACCTAACCGCATATGAATTTATCATATTGCTTTACCTGGCCTGTGAAAAGAGAGTTCTTGCCTTACTCTCCACTGTGTTCTTGAAAATCTTTCAGAGTGATTAAACTTAGTATTTTTAGTGACTATATATTGACTAAATATTCTGCCATGTTTCCTAAAATAATTAGGGGAAAAAGCACACAAAACTGAGCTCTCAACATGCAAAAATGATAGATTAATTTTATATTCTATTTGTTGTATTTACTAGTGGCTACATATAAACAAATTTCTCCAAATCTAATTTAACAAAAAAAGATCCTACAAATTTTCTATGGCATTTATTATTGACATGTTGTTCTGTGAATGCTACTTACTTGTCTTTGGTATTCATTTGATGGATGAAATAATGAGTTAATTTCATAATGAATTTCAATGGTCCCATTCAAACCTTCTTTTAACCTTAATACAGTCAAATGACATTACAGATACTGAATGCTAAACTTAAATTTTAATAACTTGTGTTAAATGGACAAATGCTCCTTCAGCAAGGTCTATTATCAGAAATTAATTATTTTAGGTATTGAAATACAAAATGCTCCTCTGAATGCTAGGGGAAAAAACAACACAGACCCCTCCCTCCAAAAACAAGATGATTGAAATTGAAATAATTCTGAGTTTCATTTTGGAGAAAATTGTACAAGATAAAACTTTTTCCATAGGAGTTATACTACTTCCAGATTTGGCTTTAAGTTATAAATATCTTAGAAACTGCCTTACTCATGGTGTTTCAAATTATTCCCAGTGGTGTTTCTTACTGAAACAAAAATACATAACTGTACCTGTATATAGTTAAGGGAAAAACTCTCCACTCTTTGAAAAGGTCACATCTAGTTCAAATTTGGATCTGGCTTTTTCATGAGCTAAACTAGTTTTTCAAAAATTACAAAAAGAAAAGGATTCAATGCTACCCTTGCTTGGTGTGTGCATTTTATTTTATCTGGAACTGATCTCATAGGTCCTGAGCTTTCTTTAATGGGGTATTCATCAAGATATACAAGTGTCATTAAGACTAATGGCAAATATCTCTCCATTTTAGTATTTTTTAAAGGTTACAAATCAAATTTTTGACATTTTATTAAAATAATTTTTATGTGTACTCTGACATAATGCCCAATCTTAATAAATTGTTAATTCACATTTCATATTTTTAAAAAGTATATTGTATATTAAATTTTTACAATTTGTATTAATCTTGTACAATTTTCTCCAAAATGAAACTCAGAATTATTTCAATTTCAATCATCTTGTTTTTGGAGGGAGGGGTCTGTGTTGTTTTTTCCCCTAGCATTCAGAGGAGTATTTTGTATTTCAATACCTAAAATAATTAATTTCTGATAATAGACCTTGCTGAAGGAACATTTGTCCATTTAACACAAGTTATTAAAATTTAAGTTTAGCATTCAGTATCTGTAATGTCATTTGACTGTATTAAGGTTAAAAGAAGGTTTGAATGGGACCATTGAAATTCATTATGAAATTAACTCATTATTTAATATATAATATACTTTTTAAAAATTATTTATTGTATTTTTAAATTATTATTATTATTATTATTATTATTTCATTCATGAGAGGAGGAGAGGCAGAGAGACAGACTCCCACATGCACCCCAACTGGGATCCACCTGGCAATCCCACTCAGGGTGATAATCTGCCCATCTTGGGTGTTGCTCCATTGCTCAGCAACCAAGCTCTTGTTAGTGTCTGAGGTGGAGGACATGGAGCCATCATCAGTGCCCAGAGCCAATTGGCTCCAATCAAGCTATGGCTACAGGAGAGGAATAGAGAGAAGCAAGGAGGAAAATGTGAAGAAGCAGATGGGCACTTCTCTTGTGGGCCCTGACTGGTTGTCTAGCCTGGGACATCTATATGCCAGGCTGACATTCTACCACTGAGCCAACAGGCCAGGGCTTATTTATTGTATTTTAATTTAACAAAAGCAGGGAGCCAAAAAAAAAAAGATAGCAGAAATTAAATAATAAAAATCACAGAAAAAAAAAGAGAGGAATGAACTTGAAATCCATATAGAATTTCCAGATACTCTTTCTAAGAAGAATCCATTTTTGACAAAGATGCAGCATTCCATAAAAGTTAGGCAACATGTTTTTAACCTGAATGCAGTCACTGTCTCTGAGCTTTAAGTGGCAAATAAAATTGGTTGAACCAAGGAAAATTCATCTATGTAACAGTAGGTTTAATAGTTGGTGTTTGCAAGATATCAGAAAAAAAAATAAGATAACTTTATTCTACATCTTAAGCATTAGAAAATCAAAATTTTATATATTCAAGCTTCTTATGAATCTCCTACTTGTATTATTATTTATTATTCTATTTCCTTGATTTACAAAATAGAAAGTATTTTTTTCTCTTTCTCTTTGAGATGCTTAAAATCATAATAAATAACTTCAAACATAAGTGATCAAAATTGTATATCTTAGAATGAGAAATAAAAATAGAACATTTTTAAATAAAATATTTTTATTTTTAGATTTTATTTATTCATTTTTAGAAAGAAGGAAAGGAGGAGAGAGAGAGAGAGAGAGAGAAGGGAGGAGCAGGAAGCATCAACTCCCATATGTGCTTTCACCAGGCAAGCCCAGGGTTTCAAACCTGCAACCTCAGCATTCCAGGTTGATGCTTTAACCACTGCGCCACAACAGGTTAGGTGAACTCTTTTTTTTTGTTTGTTTTTGTTTTTTAAAGTCCAGCCTAAGTGATATCAAGAGGTGTTAGCCACCTTCCAGCCTGCTGGTAAATACATAACAATTAGCAGTTGGCCCATTCCCGATTCCACATGAAGAACAATTTAAGAACCTAAGGTGTCATGAAAGATATTTGAGAAGTGGGAAAATTTCCAATACACAAAACAAGTTCTGTAGCCTAAAGAGAAATTTTATGTTTTTGATTCATAGATTGATTAACTCTAGTGCTGGTACTTCCCTCCAGTGGTTTTTCAAACATCTGCAACGTAGATGAACTTTGAAAATATAACTGTTGAGAGTTTAGCTAAACTACTCCACAGTATTGCTACCTCAGCATATATTTAGCTTGGCCAAGTGGACTGTAGAGACCTTAATCTGATGCTAGCATCCTTGTGAGAGTCCGTGCTCACTGAGTCACAAGTAAATGTAAGATTCTAATATAATTCCTCAGACATTTCTGGTGATCAATGATCTCCCAAGTCTCTCAGTGCCTTCCTCTTGTGTGCCTCTTAGATAAAACTCTGTGGAGTTTACCAAACTTCTCTACTTTACCTCCTTCTGTGGTCTATTGTTGAAGCATGGCTCACCATTCTGCACCCTGTGCTCTACTTAATGAGTGCTAATTTGACAAATTTATAATAATGTTAAGTGAAAGAAGCTAGTCACAAAAGAGCACAATTGTATAATTACATTTATATAAAATGTCTAGAATACTCAAATCTATAGAGAGAAACTAGATTAGTAGTTGTGTGGGGAAAGGGGGGTGGGAATGGCTGCTGAGTATGGGATTTCTTTTTGGAGTCATAGAAATGTTCTAAAGCAGGGGTCCCCAAACTACGGCCCGCGGGCCGCATGTGGCCCCCTGAGGCCATTTATCTGGCCCCCGCCGCACTTCTGGAAGGGGTACCTCTTTCATTGGTGGTCAGTGAGAGGAGCATAGTTCCCATTAAAATACTGGTCAGTTTGTTGATTTAAATTTACTTGTTCTTTATTTTAAATATTGTATTTGTTCCTGTTTTGTTTTTTTACTTTAAAATAAGGTATGTGCAGTGTTCATAGGGATTTGGTCATAGTTTTTTTTTTTATAGTCCGGCCCTTCAACGGTCTGAGGGACAGTGAACTGGCCCCCTGTATAAAAAGTTTGGGGACCCCTGTTCTAAAGTTTGATAGCAGTGACAGTATACACTATGGGTATACTAAAAATAAAACAACTAAATTATATACTTTAAAAAATGAAACATTTATGATATAAAAATTGTATCTCAAAAACATTTATAAAAATCAGTGTGGCTAATTAGGGGCATGCTGAAATTTTTTTTAATGTTGTCTTTAATTGGCTAACTAAACTAACTATATTTAATACTATTACTTATTTTTAAAATGCCTACTTTATACAATGTTTTGCAGAATATATATCACTTTTAATAGATTATCTTTCTTAAACCCACAATAACCTTATTACTGAAATAATTATTTTTCTTTTAAGAAGAAAGACATTAAGATTTAGAGAAATTGAGTGACTTGTCTACTGTTATTATATCGAATGAGCTACATATTTAAGACTCTTCTCAGGTCAAGTCTTGAGGTTGTTTCTGACATTATAGGTGACTCCATGAAGATTCACTGAGAGAAACATACAAATAAATAAGAATCAAATAGAAAGAGTCAGAATTCCTGAAAGGACTGCTTTAGTCATAACCACTGTCTCTAGAGAAAATGTGGATAGTGCAGAACAGAAAGTCAGTAGCAATTTATTTTTTTATTTCTATGTTCCCTGCACTAATGTAAAAAGAAGACATTGAGTCTAGGGTTATGATTAAACAAGGGATGCTGTTTTATAGAAACACTGAGAATAGAAATGATTCAGTAAAATTTAAAAGTAAGGAAATGAAAATGCCCAGTGAAAAACAGAGCAGAGCTCTTCTAGAATATTTATTACTGGACATATAAAAAGATTTGTAATCTTCAAATCACCTTACATTTCCTTATAAGGGCAGTTTGAGTAGTTATTGCAAAGAAAATGCGAGGAGAGTGAAGAATGTCATTTTTACAGAAGAAGTGAAAAATCCCTGTACCTTCATCTCACTCTGTCTCTCTGCTCTGGTGAACTTGGAGCCATACTACTCTAGATCAGGGGCAGTCAACCTTTTTATACCTGCCGCTCACTTTTGTATCTCTGTTAGTAGTAAAATTTTCTAATCACCCACCGGTTTCACAGTAATGGTGATTTATAAAGTAGGGAGGTAACTTTACTTTATAAAATTTATAAAGCAGAGCTACAGCAAGTTAAAGCATATAATAATAATTACTTACCAAGTACTTTATGTCAGATTTTCACTAAGTTTGGCAGAATAAATCTTTATAAAACAACTTACTATAGTTAAATCTATTTTTTATTTGTACTTTGATTGTTCTGCTACCACCCACCATGAAAGCTGAAATGCCCAGTAGTGGGTGGTAAGGACCAGGTTGACTACCACTGCTCTAGATTATGGAGCCATAACACAGACTCCTTCTGACTCACATTAGACCATGAGGGAAAAGAAAGAAAGTCTTTTTTTTTTTTTTTGTATTTTTCTGAAGTTGGAAACGAGGAGGCAGTCAGATAGACTTCTGCATGCACCCGACCAGGATCCAACCAGCATGCCCACCAGGGGGCAATGCTCTGCCCATCTGGGGTGTTGCTCTGTTGCAACCAGAGCCATTCTAGTGCCTGAGGCAGAGGCCAAGGAGCCATCTTTAGCACCCAGGCTAACTTTGCTCCAATGGAGCCTTGGTTGCAGGAGGGGAAGAGAGAGACAGAGAGGAAGGGGGGGTGGAGAAGCAGATGGGTGCTTCTTCTGTGTGCCCTGGCCGGGAATCGAACCCAGGACTCCTGCATGCTAGGCTGACGCTCTACCACTGAGCCAACCGGCCAGGGCAGTCTTTTTATTTTTTATTTTAAGTTACCAAAATGTTAAGATTAGTTGTTCTTGCTGTGTAGTCTATCCTATCTTTGCTAAGTTGAAGTTAAGTTCCGTGCTACTTTTTTGAAAGATGAGTTATTGATGTATTAACTGACAAAAGCAGTGGAGAAATTCACTTAGAAGCTCAAAAAATAACATTCCATATTATGCTCAGGACAAGTAATAAAGCTTGTCTGATATAATGTGGGAGGCAGACTATAATATGTGTTAACTACTATTTGCTGTGCTTTGCAAAGTAAAAATAAAGAAATATCATTAAAAATTATTAACCAAATTGTAAACAGAAATATATAGAAACTGAAGAAATTCATTCAAACATGGAAGCTTGACCAAATGGAAAATATTTATAGAACTGGAATTAAAAAAAAAAACAATTGAGCAATAAAGGTCCATAAGCTTACTTGGTTAATGCAGAGCAATGATCCAAATCACTGTGTGTGTTTTCTTTCAAGACTGTTAACCTCAAGATAACAATCATTAAGGAGATCGGTGGATACAAAGATGAGAAAGTAAAAAAAAGCGAGAAAATAAAGCAGATGTAAAACAGATGTCTGAAAAAGAAATTGGGGTACGGATACTCACTCATTGAACTGAATGTAAGACTAGGAAATTTGAAAGTGGGAAGCTCAAAATTGTACCTACAAAAGAGTGTGAAGTTATTTAAAATATAGATCTAGATATAAAAAGAACAAGTTTTTGAAATGTAGACTGGGTTACCAGAAAGGAAGTAACTTTGAATACAGAAATTATTGAGAGTTATAATAGAAATATAGAGAAAAAGAAAGAGTGAAGGAGAGAGGAAGGGGTAAAAGGAGGAAAAGGGGAGAAAAGGAGAAGGAGTGTGTTAAGATATTGAAAGAATATTTGGCATCTCACACAAGGTGTAACTGCCTCCTATGAAAAGTAATTTATGGCAATGTATAACGACTGTTGAGTTCCCAAATCCCTCACTTTTCTTATTAACAGCTTCATAAAATGCATTACATAGATATATAACAACATATGTGGTCTGTAATTAATTGAAAACAAGCAGGGCAATTGCCAATTCAAATTATGTTTTTTTATTTTATTTTATTTAGAAAAACTGATCAAAAAGGGTACCTAGGTTTCAGGTGAACATTTCTATAGAATTTGAATTGTTGTTTATGTTGTATACCCGTTACCCAGAGTTAAATAATTATCCATCACCTTATAGTTGTCCCTCTTTATACCCTTCCCCCCCCATTCTCTTCCCCCTGGTAACTACTTTGCTTTTATCTATGTCCATAAGTATCACTTTTATATTCCACCTATGTGTGAAATCATAGAGTTCTTACCTTTTTCTGATTTACTTGTTTTACTCAGTATAATGTTCTCAAGGTCCATCTTTGTTGTTGTAAATGTCATGATGTCATTATATCTTATAGCTGAGTAGTATTCCAATGTATATATGTAGCATATCTTTATCCATTCCTCTATCGAGGGACACTTTTGTTGTTTCCAAGTCTTGGCCACTGTGAATAATGCTGCAATGACATGGAGGTGCATATGTCTTTACATACCAATGTGTTTGAGTTTTGGGGATAGCTACCCAGTAGAGGGATTACTGGATCCCATGGTAATTCTATTCTTAATTTTTTGAAGAACAACTATACTTCCTGCCATAATGGTTGTATTAATTTACATTATCACCAGCAGTGAATGAGGGTTCAATTTCTCCACAGCCTTTCCAACACTTGTTATTATCTGTCTTGTTGATAATTGCCAATCTAATTGGTATGAGGTGTTATCTTATTGTAGTTTTGATTTGCATTTCTCAAAATGCTAGTGAAGATGAGCATCTTTCATGTATCTGTTGACCATTTGTATGTCCTCTTGGAAGAAGTGTCTGTTCAGGTGTTCTCCACATTTTTTAATTGGATTGTTTGCTTGTTTGTTGCTGAGCTTTGTGAGTTCTTTATATATTTTAGATATTAACCCTTTATTGGAGCTATTCTTTGTAAATATCAACTCCCATTTAGTTGGCTGACAATTTGTTTTGTTGTCAGTTTCTTTTGCTGTGCAGAAGATTTTTAGTTTGATATAGTTCCATTCACTTATTTTTGCATTTACTTACCTTGCTTTTGGGGTCAAATTCATATATTGTTCTCTAAAGCCAAGTTCCATGATCTTAGTACCTCTATATTTTCTTCTGTGTAATTTATAGTTTTGGTTCTTATATATAGGTCTTTGTTCCATTTTGAATTAATTTTTGTGTAGGGGTATAATACACTGTAGTCAAGTTTCATTCTTTTGCATGTGGCTTTCCAATTTCTCAGCACCATTTATTGAAGAGGCTTTTTTTTTCTTGATTGGGTTATTTTTTATTCCTTTGTCGAAGATGACTTGTCCATATATAGGTAGCTTTATTTCTGGGCACTTAATTCTGTGCCATTGGTCTGTATGTCTGTTTTTCTGCCAATACCATGCTGTTGTGATTATTGTGGCTCTTTAGTACCATTTGAAGTCAGATAGTGTGATACTTCTGGCTTCATTCTTTTTCTTCAGCATTGCTTTGGCTATTTGATGTTTTTTCATGGTTCCATATAAACCTGGCAATATTTTGTTCTATTTCTTTAAAAAATGACATTGGAATTTTGATGGGGGTTGCATTAAATTTGTATATTGCTTTGAGTAAAATGACCATATTAACTATGTTGATTCTTCCAATCCATGAACATGGAATAGTTTTCATTTCATTGTGTCTTTTTCATTTCTTTTAATAATGTTTTATAATTTTTATTATATAAGTCCTTTACATCCTTTATTGAATTTATTCCTAGATACTTTATTTTTGTTGTTTTTGCAATTCTAAAAGGAATTTTTTTAGTTCATTTTCCTAAGTTTTATTGTTGGCATATAGAAAAGCAGTTGACTTTGTATATTGATTTTGTATCCTGCAACTTTACTCTATTGGTTTACTGTTTCCAATCTTTTGTGTGTGTGTGTGTGTGTGTGTGTGTGTGTGTGTGTGTGGAAGCTCTGTGGTTACAGGATCATGTAATCTGCAAAAGGTTGTACCTTTACTTCTTCTTTCCCAATATGAATGCTTTTAAATTTTTTCTCTTGCCTGATTGCTCTGGCTAAAACTTCCAGAATTATGTTGAATAAAAGTAGAGAGAGTGGGCTCTGATTTTAGAGAAAAAGCCTTCATTTTTTTCACCATTTATTGAGATATTAGCTGATAGTTTATAATATATGCCCTTTATTGTATTGAATTACTTTCCTTCTAGTCCAATTTTATTGAGTGTTTTAAACATAAACAGATGTTGTATCTTTTCAAATGCTTTTTCTGCATCTATTAATAAGATCGCATGATTTTTGTTCTTTTTTTGTTGATGTGGTGTATTATTTAGATCAATTTACGTATGTTGAACCATCCTTGTGCTTCTGGAATGAATTCCACTTGATTGTGATATATTATTTTTTAATGTGTTGTTATATTTGATTTGCTAGTATTTTGTTTAAGATTTTTGCACCAGTATTTATTAGAGATATTGGTCTGTAGTTTTTTGCTGTGTGTTGTCCTTGCCAGGTTTTGGTATGAGGGTTATGTTGGCCTCATAAAATGTGTTGGGGAGTATTACTTCTTCTATTTTTTGGAAGACTTTGAGAAGGATAGGTAGCAAATCTTCTTTGAATTTTTGGTAGAATTCACTAGTGTAACCATCTTGTCCAGGACTTTTGTTATTGACAGTTATTTCTATTTTCTCCCTGTGTATAGGTCTATTTAGGTTTTCCACTTCTTTAGGGTTTAGTCTAGGAAGATTGTATAGTTCTGGAAATTTATCTATTTCCTCTAGGTTGTTGAATTTGGTGGCATGAATTCTCTCATAATATTTTACTATTTTTTTTGTATAACTATGATGTCTGTGGTAATTTCTCCTCTTTCATTTCATATTTTGATTAGATGAGACCTTCCTCTTTTTTCCTTAGTGAGTCTGCCCAGTGCTTTGTCAATTTTATTGATCTTTTCAAAGAACCAGCTCTTTGGTATATTAATTTTTTGTATAGTTTTTTTGTTCCCTATTTCATTTAGGTCTACTTTAACTTTTATTATTCCCTTTTTTCTGCTGACTTTGGGTTGCCTTTGTTCTTCTTTTTCTAGTTCCTTAAGGTGTGATGTTAGGTTGTTTACTTGGGATCTCTCTTGTTTCTTGATAGAAGCCTGTAATGGTATAAATTCCCTTCTTATTACTTCTTTCACTGCATCCTAGAAATTCTGATATACGTGTTGTCATTTTCATTTGTCTGTATATATCTTTTGATTTCTGCTTTTATTTATTTTTTGATCCAGTAATTTTTTAGAAGTATGTTGTTTAATTTTCACTTTTTTTTTTTTTACTTTTTACAGTTGAATTCTAGTTTCAAAGCCTTATGATCAGAAAATATGCTTGGTATAATTGCAATATTCTTGAATTTGTTGTGTTACTTTTGTGGCCTAACGTATGGTCTATCCTTGAGAATGTTTTGTGAACACTGGAGAAGAATGTATAATCTGACATTTGCAGATGAAATGTCCTATAAATGTTTATTATGTTCATTTGGTCCAGAATGTTGTATAAGGCTGATATTTCTTTATTGATTTTCTGTTTTGATGATCTGTCTAAAGCCATCAATGGTGTGTTGAAATCTCCCAAGTATGATTATGTCTTGGTCTGCTTCTATTTTTAGATTAGTTAGTAGATGTCATATATTTTTGTGTTTTCTGGTTAGATGCATATATATTAAGAAGTATTATGTCTTCCTGATACAATGTCCCCTTTATCACTGCAAAATGTCCATCTTTGCCTCTAATTACATTTATAATCTTGAAATCAGCATTGTCAAATATAAGTATGGCTACACCTGCTTTTCTTTGCATATTGTTTGGAGAATAGTTTTTTAACCTTTCACTTTGAATCTACTTTTGTCTTTGCAGCTTTGATGTATCTCTTGAAAGCAGCATATGGTTGGATTTTGATTTTTCATCCAATCTCACACTCTGTGCCTCTTAATTGGTAAGTTCAGTCCATTTCCATTTAGAGTAATTATTGACATTTGAAGATTTCCTATAGCCATTTTATGTTTTGTTTTATGGTAGTCCCGTGTTTTGGTTTGGTCTTTCTCTTTTTTGTTTTAGTTCATTTTGTTTGGTGGCATTTCATACTCCTTTTCTCTGTTTCTTCTTTTTTTTAAAAAAAAAATTATTAATTTTAATTTATTGTGTTAACATGAATTCAAGTGTCTCACTCAATATAACTCCCTCAACCCCACCCCCTTGTCCCCCATTGCCCCCCTTCCCTTTGAGATTTCCTATCCCGTTATCTGTATTATGTGTTATGTATATATAACTTTACTAATCCCTTCACCTTCTCTGATCCCACCCCCTTATCTCCCTTCCCTCTGAAGCTGTCTTTCTGCTCCAGTAGTGGCTTTTTCATGGGTGATTGACATTAGGTTAAGAAGAAATGTTCATATGTACAAGAGTCCTTTGCCATATGAGTGCTTCTGCACTCCATCCTCTTTTGCTACAGCAGATCTTTATCTTCTCCCTTGTTATGTTATTGTGTGTGTGTGTGTGTGTATGTGTGTGATAGAGATAGAGAGGGACAGATAGGGACAGACAGACAGGAAGGGGGAGAGATGCATCAATTCTTTGTTGAGGCACCTTAGTTGTACATTGATTACTTTTTCATATGTGCCTTGACCAGGGAGCTACAGCAGGCTGAATGACCCCTTGCTCAAGCCAACGACCTTAGGCTTAAGCTGGTGTGAGCCTTGCTCAAACCAGATGAGCCTGCGCTCAAGCTAGTGACTTTGGGAGTTTCAAACCTAAGTCCTCTGTGTCCCAGTCTGACACCCTATCAACTGCACCACTGCCTAGTCAGGCTTATGTTATTGTTGTCATAAATTATCCTTGCTTTTTATCATGACCTTGTCAGAGCTTTTACTTATAGTTTTGATTTGTTTTGTTCTTTGTGTCTGATCAAGTAACTCCCTTGACTATTTCCTGCAGTGAGTATTTTCTGGTGATTAATTCCCTCAGTTTTTGTAGGTCTGGAAAATATTTTATTTCTCTTTCATATTTCAAAGATAACTTAGATGAATATAGTATTCTTGGCTAATAGTTTCTCTCTTTCAGTGCTTTAAATAGGTTTACTCTCTTCTAGCTTTTAGAATTTCTGCTGAGAAGTGTGATAACTTAATGGGCTTTCTTTTATATGTTATGGTCTTTTTTTCCCTAGCTGCCTTGAGGATTTTTTCTTTATCATTGATTTTTGACAATTTTATTACAATGTGCCTTGAATTAATTCTCTTTGGTTTGCAGTAACTTGTTCTGTTTTCATCTTGGATTTAAGGTTCTAACTTTTTCTATAGGTTTGAGAAATTCTCATCAATTATTTGTTTGAATAGGCTCTCCATTTCCTTCTCCCTCTCTTTTTTTAATATACCCATTATTCTTATATTGCTCTTTCCAATGAATTCAGACAATTATTTTAGAGCTTTCTCAGTATTTATAATTCATGAGTCTCTCTCTTCTTTGTTCAATAGCAACTCTAGTTGCTTGTCTTCAATGTCACCGATTCTTTCTTCTATCTCGCTTGTTTTATTAGCTAAACTTGCTACCTCAGTCTTCAATACATGTATTGAATTCTTCATCTTTGTTTTTAAAGTTTCAATTTTTTTGACTGAGGTATTTATTTTGTTCATTAATTTGTTTTCTGAGCTTATTAATTTGCCTATTGGTGTCTTCTCATATGTTGTTGAGTGTTTTCAGAACTTCAATTTTGAATTCTTTATTGTTTAACTCTTAGGCTTCCATTTGATTGAGATATTTTTCTGGATATTTTTCCTTCTTTTTCTGAACAATGTTTGTCTTGTGTAGCCATGGTATTCCATTTCTTCTTTCTTGATAGCACTAGAAAGTGGTATTGTTAAGAACCCTAACAAAAAATAAATTTAGTTGAAAATAATTTTAAAATACAAGAAATATAAAATTAAAAAAAATTACAAGAAGAAAAACCAAAGAAAAGGTCAAAAGCAAAAACAAAATAAAAGATGAAACACCTACAAAAATGAGAATAAAAATATAAAAATTTAAAAAATGAAATTCAAAAATAAAAAACATAAAAAGAAATAATAAAAAAGAATAAAAGAAGGAGGAGAAAAAAATAAATTTTAGAAAGAAAATATCTTAACATAATAAAGGCAATTTATGATAAACCATCAGCTAACATCATATCAAATGGCATAAAACTGAGTACTTTTCCCCTAAAATCAGGAAAAAGACAAGGCTGTCCACTCTCTCCACTCTTATTCAATGTAGTGCTGAAAGGTCTAGCCAGAGCAATCAGATAAGAGAAAGAAATAAAAGGCATT
Source organism: Saccopteryx bilineata (assembly GCF_036850765.1). Classification (NCBI taxonomy): domain Eukaryota; kingdom Metazoa; phylum Chordata; class Mammalia; order Chiroptera; family Emballonuridae; genus Saccopteryx; species Saccopteryx bilineata. Next base: position 176,576,536 of record NC_089494.1, read on the forward strand.
CATATTAGGAAAGAAGAAGTAAAGGTTTCAAGTTTTGCAGATGGCATGATCTTATACATTGAAAACCCCAAAGACTCCACAAAAAAAGACTACTAAAAACAATAAACCAATACAGTAAGGTTGCAGAATACAAAATTAATATACATCAGTTCATTGCCTTCCTATATGCCAACAATGAAACATCAGAAAACAAGCTAAAAAAATAATCCCCTTCATGGTTGCAACAAAATAAGATAAAATACCTAGGAATAAACATAACAAAGAATGTAAAGAACCTATATAATGAAAACTACAAAGCATTGTTAAGGGAAATCAAAAAATATATAATGAAATGGAAAAATATTCCTTGTTCTTAGATAGGAAGAATAAATATAGTCAAAATAACTATATTACCCAAAGCGATATACAAATTTAATGCAATTTCCATCAAATTCCAATGCCACTGTTTAAAGAAACAGAACAAAAGATCATCAGGTTTATATGGAACTATAAAAAAACCCCGAATAGCCAAAACAATTTAAAGGAAAAAGAACAAAGCTGGGGACATTACAATACCTGACTTTAAATTATATTATAGAGCCACAATAATCAAAACAGTATGGTACTGGCAGAAAAATAGACACTCAGACCAATGGAACAGAATAGAAAGCCCAGAAATAAAACCACATATATGGTCAAATAATTTTTGAAAAGGGGCCAACAACACACAATGGAGAAAAGAGAGCCTCTTCAACAAATGGTGCTGGGAAAACTGTAAAACCACATGCAAGAAAATGAAAATTGACTACAGTTTGTCCCCTTGCACTAAAATTAATTCAAAATGGATCAAATACCTAAATATAAGACCTGAAACAATTAAGTACATAGAAGAAAACATAGGTACTAAACTCACGGACCTTGGTTTTAAAGAGCATTTTATGAATTTGACTCCAAAGGCAAGGGAAGTGAAGGCAAAGATAAATGAATGGGACCACATCAGACTAAGAAGTTTATGCACAACAAGAGAAACTGACAACAAAATAAACAGACAGCCAACTAAATGGGAAATGATATTTTCAAACAACATCACAGATAAGGGCCTAATATCCAAAATATACAAAGAACTCATAAAACTCAACAACAAACAAGCAAACAATCCAAAAAAAAAAAAAGGGGGGGGAAGAGGACATGAATAGATACTTCTCCCAGAAAAAAAATACAAATGACCAACAGATATATGAAAAGATGCTCATCTTCACTAGCTATTAAATAAATGCAAATCAAAACTACAGTGAAATACCACCTCACACCTGTTAGATTAGGTATTATCAACAAGACAGGTAATAATAAGTGTTGGAGGGGCTGTGGAGAAAAAAGAACCCTCATCCACTGTTGGTGGGAATGTAAACAACCATTATGGAAGAAAGTATGGTGGTTCCTCAAAAAATTAAAAAATAGAACTACCATATGACCCAGCAATCTCTGTACTGGGTATATACCCCTAAGACTCAAAAACACTGGAACATAAAGACACATGCAGCCCCATGTTTATTGCAGCATTTTTCACAGTGGCCAACACATGGAAACAACCAAAACGCCCTTCAATAGATGAATGGATAAAGAAGATGTGGTACATATATAATATGGAATACTACTCAGCCATAAGAAATGATGACATTGGATCATTTACAGCAACATGGATGGACCTTGACAACAGTATACTGAGTGCAATAAGTAAATCAGTAAAAAATTAAGAACTATATGATTCCATACATAAGTGGGACATAAAAATGAGACTTAGGGACATGGATAAGAGTGTGGTGGTTATGGTGGGGGCAGGGGGAGGAAATAGAGGGAGGGAGTGAGGGAAGGGGAGGGGCACAAAGAAAACCAGATAGAAGGTGACAGAAGACAATTGGACTTTGAGTGATGGGTATGCAGCATAATCAAATGTCAAAATAACCTGGAGATGTTTTTTCTAAACCTACGTACTCTGATTGATCAATGTCACCGCATTAAAATTAATTTTTAAAAAGCAAAAAATAAAATAAAATAAAGAAAATAAAAAAAATGAAATTCAAAAATGAAAAACAGAAAAAGAAAGATGGAAAAAAGGAAAAAGAGGGAGGGGAAATAAATTTTAGTTTTGGGAGGTTTCTTTCAGTAGATGTTGCTGTGTTACAACTTTTAGCTCTGTAAAGTTTCTGGGCTGTCTGCTGAAATGTTGCTATGCCAATGATGTATTGGTGGTTGTGAGGTTTTTATTGTTTTAACAATGGCAATCTCGGGCTTCTGGGCACTGCTCCCCACATCTCAACAGACTTGGATGTTGTTTGTGGAGCACTTTTGTTCTTCAGATGGGGAGAGAGGCTCTGGAAAAGTAGCTGTGGGATTTGTCACTGCCACTCCCTGTATCTTGAAGTGAGGGGAGGCAGGATTTGGGAGGCTGAGATTCACACTTAGCTTTCTCTGTCTCTGCTGAGTGCAGGCTGCAGGCAGACCTTGAAACACTTGCTATGACCTCACTCTCTGGCTGCTTTGGTTTATCTCTCCCTCTGGCCCTTTGAATCACTGCTTCTTCTGTTAGGAAACCTAGTCACTCTGAGTTTTCTTTTCCATACTTCTGAGACAAAATCTAGAGAGTCTGAACTTCCTTCCTCCCCATAGTCCAGCAGAGAAAAAAAAACACAACCCAGTCACTCCAGGTTTGTCTCCTTTCTTTTCCAAAGTCCTCTGCAATTGAGTTTTATCCTCTGCCCCCTTTTTTATCCTGTTCCACCTTTAGTCCATTCGGTGTGTGGATCTTTCAGCCATAACTGTGAACCCAGCTGAGGTTCCTTTGCTGCATTGTAGATATTCAATTTGTTGAAAGTTCAAGGGGAGAGATCAGGTATATCTCTCACACTGCCATTACTCTCAAAATATGTTTTTTTCATTTTTATTTTAATAATTGTTTTTTCAAATTGATATCTTAAGAGTTTTTTTCTTAAAACATTTCTTGTTCACTATAGCTTCTAAAATGTTCTAAAACTAATGGAGATAAAATTACATAAACTATAATTCACCCCTTTAAATATACAATTTAATAAATTTTAATATATTTCCAGACTTTTGCAATTAATCACCACAATAAATTTTAGAATATTTTTATCACCTCAGAAGAGAACCTCATTCTCACCAGCAGTTATTTCCCATTTTTTCCCAAATCTCACAGCCTAAGAAAAGATTAACATACTATTTTTTTAAGTGAGCAAGAGAGAAACAAAGTGAGAGACAGAGACAGACAGGGACAGACAGACAGGAAGGGAGAGAGATGAAAGGCATCAACTCATATTTGTGGCACTTTAGTTGTTCATTGATTGTTTTCTCATATATGCCTTGACCAGGAGCTCTAGCTGAGTCAGTAACCTCTTGCTCAAGCCAGCACCTTAGGCTCAAGCCAATGACCTTGGGCTTCAAGCCAGCAACCTTCGGGCTCAAGCTAGTGACCATGGAGTCATATCTATGATCCCATGCCCAAGCCAGCAACATTGTGCATAAACTGGTGAAACCATGCTCAAACCAGTCACCTCAGGGCCTTGAACCTGGTCCTTAGTATCCTAGGTCGACATTCTATCAACTTTGACACCACCTAGTCAGGAGGCATACTTTTTGTTTGTATAGATTTAACTATTCTAGAACTTTTATATAAATTCAGTAATAAATATATAATTTTGTGTGACTTGCTTACCTCATTTAGTGTAGTGATTTGAAGGTCTATTTAGGTTGTAACATGTATCATCATTTGATTTATTTTTGGCCAAATATTATTCCACCATATGGATATGCTACATTTTATTTATCTTTTTATGGCTTGATGCACATTTTGGTTGTTTCCACTTTTTGTTTCTTACCTATGATGCTACTAAGAAAATTTATCTGCTGAGCCACCACCAGTCAGGCTGCTAATAAGAACATTTAGGTACAAACATTTTTATGTTGACATAAGTTCCAATTTTCTTGAAAAGATAGCTAGCATTAGAATGATTGGGTTCTACATTAATTTTGTTTATTGTTTTGAAAAAACTGCCAAACCATTTTCCAAACTAGCTGTATTGTTTTACATTTCTATCACAAATTATGAGGTTTATAATTTTTCTATATTCTTGAAAAGCAGATTATTATCTATCTTTTTCTTTTTTTTAGAGTTTTTTATAATTTTATTTTTTTAATGGGGTGACATCAATAAATCAGGATACATATATTCAAAGAAAACATGTCCAGGTTATCTTGTCATTCAATTATGTTGCATACCCATCACCCAAAGTCAGATTGTCTTCTGTCACCTTATCTATCTTTTTTTTATAGCCATTTTATAAGTACAAAATATATTTTATTGTAGTTGTAGTTTTCAGTCCTTATGGCTAATAATATTGATCATCTTTTTAATTTCTCATTGGTCATTTCCATCTTTGGAGAAATGTCTATTCAAAATTATTGCACATTTTTGGATGAGTTGTCTTTTATTAATGAGTTGTAAGTTTATTACATAGTTTATATGTAATTTGCAAATATTTCTTCTATTCCATACATTATCTTTTTACATTCTTGATAATATATATATATATATACATATTTTAAATATTATTAAATATTTTGGTGTGATATTAATAACATTATACAGGTTTAAGGTTATAATTTTATAACTTATCATTTTTATATTGCATTGTGTATTCACCATCTATTATCTCTCTGTCCTCCTCAACTTCCCCCACCCATTTTCCTTCTGCAATTCCCACACTGTTGTCTGTGTCTATAAGTTCTTCTTTGCTTAATTCACCCAGTTTTCCAACACCCCTCTTTCCTGACAGTCATCAGTCTGCTCTTCATGTTTATGAGTCTGTTTATATTTTGTTTATTAGTTTATTTTGTTCATTAGCTTCCACATATGAATGAAATTATATGGCACTTATATTTCTCTGACTGGCTTATTTCAGTTAACATAATTTCCAGGTCTATCCATATCAGTCACAAAAAATATGATTTCTTTATTTTTATGGATTAACCTTTAAATGCACAGTTTTAATTTTTTTTGCATGTATGACAAAGACAGAGAGACACAGAGAGAGGGACAGAAAAGGACAGACAGGCAGGAAGGCAAAAAAATGAGAAACATCAATTCTTTATCAAGGCACCTTAGTTGTTCATTGATTACTTTCTCTTATGTGTCTTGACTGCGGGCTTACAGCAGAGTGAGTGACCCCCATGCCCAAGCCAGTGATCTTTTACTTCAAGCCAATGACTGTTGGGTTCAAGCCAGCAACCATGGAGTCATGTCTATGATCCCACACTCAAGCCAATGACCCTGCGCTCAAGCTGGATAAGCCCACACTAAAGCTGGTGACCTTAGGGTTTCAAACTTGGGTCCTTTGCATCTCAGTCCAATGCTCTATCCATTGTGCTACTGCCTGGTGAGGCCAGTTTTAATTTTTATAAAGTCTAACATTTATTTTTTATTGCTTATATTTTTATTAAATATAAGAAAATTTGCTTAACCCAAAGTAAAAAATATTTATTTTTATCTTTTCCTGTAAGAGTTTAATAGTTTTAACTCTTATATTTAGGCTTATATTCTATTTTGAGACTTTTTTTTGTTGTGTGTAGATATAAAGAAAGGTTTTAAATTAATTTTTTGAATGTGGTTTTTTAGTTGTTCTAGTTGAAAAGACTATTCTTTTCTCATTGAAAAATCATTTGACTATAGACAAAGTGATCCAAGATTATAACATAGGAAGTCTTTGAACTCACCTCCTTCCACAGATATACTAAATTTATTTACATTCTTATCAATCCCCCCCAAACAAAACCAGACTGGTTAAACAATTTCTTTAAAAAAAACAAGAGGGAAAGAGAGACCACATAAAAACAAGTAAGAGAACTGGAGACAGAGTATTATGGAAGCTCCACTTCCATGCAGTGATCTGAAGTAAGGAGGGATATCACTGAAGGACATGTGTAGAGAATCACCTGCCTGGGGCTCAGTAAAAGTAAATAAACAGTGGTTTTAAAGAGAACTTAGACTATACAGAAATAAAGTTAATTTACTAATGCTAGATTTTCTTTCAAACCAAAGGGGAACTGCTGGAGGTCTCACCTGGGTTATAAGTACCAGAGAGCACCATTTTCTGTATTGATCACATGAATGAGAATATAGTTCAGGTGCACAAGACATCCTGTAAGCCTATTTCAGTGAACCACAGACCCCAGGCTCACAATAGCTCATTGGATTTCTCCAGACATGACCAATGTGTTCATGCCTATTCAAGCTACAACTTCAAGATGACCCACAAACTCTGATGTGTCTCAGTCTCAGAATACTTTCATGGCCAACTTTCACTCTAGCTACAGCTCTGGCCAACCTGTCAAAGATGCTTAACACATGCAGACTAAAAAAGTAAAGCCACTCCTTCAAGACCAAAAGAAGTAGCTATTTTGTCTAAATCAAAGGGAAAAAAAACACAGAAAGTCAAACAGAGTGGGAGATAGTAACTATGTTCCAAACTAAAATAAGAAAAGAAAAACACTTAATGAAATGGAGAAAAATAATTTGTCTGATAAAGATTTCAAAGTAATGGTCATAAAACATTCTCACCAAACTCAGGGAAAGAATAAAAGAACACAGAAAAAAAGTTCAACAGAGATTTAGAAAATATAAGTATCAGAGATAAATATATATAAAACAAATAAAAAGCCCTGGCCGGTTGGCTCAGTGGTAGAGCATCGGCCTGGCGTGCAGAAGTCCCGGGTTCGATTCCCGGCCAAGGCACACAGGAGAAGTGCCCATCTGCTTCTCCACCCCTCCCCCTCTCCTTCCTCTCTGTTTCTCTCTTCCCCTCCCTCAGCAAGGCTCCATTGGAGCAAAAATGGCCCGGGCGCTGGGGATGGCTCCTTGGCCTCTGCCCCAGGCGCTAGAGTGGCTCTGGTCACAACAGAGTGACACCCAGAGGGGCAGAGCATCGCCCCCTGGTGGGCAGAGCGTCGCCCCCTGGTGGGCGTGCCAGGTGGATCCCGGTCGGGCGCATGCGGGAGTCTGTCTGACTGTCTCTCCCTGTTTCCAGCTTCAGAAAAATACAAAAAAAAAAAAACAAACAAATAAAAAGAAAATACAATAGAAGGCATCAATAACATATTAGATAAAACAGAAGAATCAGTTAGTGACTTGGAAGACAAAATACAGGCAGTTCCTGGGTTACAAATAAGATAGATTAAATAGGCTTAAAAATGGTTAAGTGTTTATACGCACAGAAAGGTAAAAATAAATATTATGTTAAAACACACATCTAAGTCTCATTTAATAGGTAAATGTACCTGTTCTAAATTACATACAAATTGAACTTAAGAACAAAACTACAGAACCTATCTCACTTATAACCTAGGAACTGCCTATAGTGGAAACCAGTCAGAACAGCAAAAATAAATAAATTAATTAAAACAGTTTAGGAGACCTCTGGCACAACATCAAGCATAATATCATTTACATTCTAAGAATCCTAAAATGAGAAAGGGGGGGCAGAAAACTTATTTGAAGTAATAATGGCTGAAAAATGTTCTAACCTGAAAGAAAATGCATATCTAGGTCCAGGAAGGACAGACAGTTCTAAACAAAATGAAGCTAAAGAAACCCACACCAAATGTAAAATACTTAAAATGGCAAATATTAAGATAAAAGAAAAACCATAAAGTCAGCAAGAGAAAACAACTAGTCACATACAAGGGAACCATCATAAGACTATAACTGATATCTCAGCAGAAACTACAGGTCAGAAGCTAGTGGATTGATACATTTACAGTACTAAGAAAAAAAAAATTAAACCAGAAATATAAAAGTTTAATATTTAGAATTGAAAGCTGGGAAGAGTTTTCCAAACAGGAACTTAAGGAAATTATTACCTCTAAACAGACCTTACAAAAGGGTCTTCTTTAAAAAGGAAGAGAAAGGCCATACCTAAAAATAAGAAATATTTTTTAAAAATATTACTGGTACTGACAAATACATAGTAAAGACAGTGTATCAGCCTAATAAAAGCTAGTGTGAAGGTTAAATAGTAAAGTAGTAAGCTGATTATATGATTATACTGATTATACAATCATAACTGAAGGTAGTAATTAAGGAATACACAAAATATATGTAAAATAAGACATCAGAAACACAATGTAGTAGGGGAAATTAAATAATGTAGTGGTTTTAGAATGCATTTGAACTTGAGTGGGTATCAGCTTTAAATAGATAGCTCTGTAAATCATATATGTTTCCTATACTATACAAACCACAGTCTTGAAACCTACAGTAGATACTCAAAATATAAAGACGAAAATCCTAAACATAACACTAAAAAAGTACTCCAGCAAACCACACCACAAAGAAAGAAAGTATTATAAAAAAAAAGAAGAGAGAACAACAAAACAACCAGAAAACAATTAACAAAATGATAATAAGTACATTTTTATCAATAATTGCTTTAAATGTAAATGGACTAAATGCTGCAATAAAAAGACACAGCATGGCTGAGTAGATTAAAACATGACCTGTACATATGCTGCATAAAAGAGATTTATTTCAAATTAAAATACCCACACTGACTAAAAGTGAAGGATTGGAAAAAGATATTTTATAAAAATGGAAATAAAAAGAACACTGGTATATCAGTACTGGTATCAGACAAAATAAACTTTAAAACAGAGACTGTAAAAAGGGAGACAAAAAAGGGGATATAATACTTATAAAAATTTATGCACCCAACACAAGAGCACATAAATACATAAAGCAGATATATTCAGACATAAAGAAAAAGATTGACAGTATTAAGAAACTTTAACACCCCAGTTACATCAGTGGATATATCATCCAGACAGAAAATCAACAAGAAATGCTTGACCTTAATGCATTAGATCAAATTGCATTAATAGATATATATAGAACATTTCACCCCAAAACTGCAGAATATACATTATTTTCAAATGCACATGAAACACTATTCAGAATAGGCCACAAAACAAGTCTCAATAAATTTAAAAAGATATAACTCAGCCCTGGCCGGTTGGCTTGGTAATAGGGCATTGGCTTGGCATGTGGAGATCTGGGGTTCAATTCGGAGTCAGGAAAAACAGGAAAAGTGACCATGTGCCTCTTCACCTCTCCTCCTCTCTCTTCTCTCTCTCTATCTATCTCTTATTCTCCTTCAGCCATGTTTCAATTGGAGCAAATTAGCCCTGAGTGCTGATGATGGCTCCATGGCATCACCTCAGGCACTAAAATAGCTTGATTACTGAGCAATGGAGCAACAGCCCCAGATGGGCAGAACATCTCTCTATAGTGGGCTTGCCAGATGGATCCCAGTTGGGGCACATACAGGAGTCTGTCTCTCTGCCACCCTGCCACTCAATTAAGAAAAATTAAAAATTATATATATATATATATCTTATACCAAAAATCTTCTCTGACAAAAATGTTATAAATATAAAAATAAATTACAAAAGAAAATGGGAAAAATGCAAACACATGGAAGCTAAACAACATAGTAGTAAATAACCAATAAGTAAAGTTAAAATTAAAAATATTTTGCAGATATAAAAATGGAAACACAACATTCTAAAATCTAAAGGATGAGCAAGAGCTTTTCTAACAGTAAATTTTTAGCAATAAAGGCCTATCCCAAGAAACAAACAAACAAACAAAATTCAAATAAACAATCTAAACTTATACCTAAAGGAACTAGAAAAGAAAAAAGTAAATTTTACCAAACATTTAAATAAAAATTAATACTTAGGCTTCTCAAACTATTTCAAAAAAATTAAAATAAAGAAATATTTCCAAATTTGTTCTATCAAGCCACTTTTTCTTTGATACCAAAACCAGAACAACAACAACAAAAACTAAACATGACAGAAAGAAAAGAAAAAAAATTAAATTGCTAGCTAATAACCTAATAAAGCCCTGACTGGTTGGCTCAATGAATAGAGTGCTGGCCTGGCATGTGGACATCCCAGGTTCAATCTCTGGTCAGGGCCTACATAAGAAGCGACCATCTGCTTGTCTTCCCCTCTCTCTCCCCCTTCTCTCTTTCTCTCTTTTAACCAGTGGCTCCATTGGTTTGAGCATTGGCCCCAGGTGCTGAGAATAACTCAGTTGATTCAAACATTGGCTCCCAACTCATGTCGATCTTGGTCGGGGTGCATGTGTGAGTTTGTCTGTCTGTCTGTCTCTCTCTTCCTCTCACTTAAAAAATAATAATAAGTAAAAGGCATCTAAATAGAAAAGAAAGAAATCAAACTGTCACCAGTTGAAGATGATATATACTAGATATTAAAAAACCAAAAGGCTCCAGCATAAAATTATTAGTAATAATAAACATAAATAAATGCAGTAAGGTTGTAGGTTACTGAATTTTCATAAATCTGTTATATATAAGATTCCAAATCATCATATTTGGAGAACTGAATAACTCTAAACACAAGCCACTAGACAAAGGGCAAGTGTTCCTTAGGATTCCTTTACACTAAAAACACACTAAAAACAAACTCTCAGAAAAATAAATGACAAAAAAATCCCATTTACAATTGAATCAATAAAATAAAACACATACTTATAACGTAACCAAAGTGGTAAAGGACCTCTACTCAGAAAACTATAAAATATTAAAGAAATTTAAGAAGATACAAATAAATGGAAGAATATACCATGCTCATGGATTAGAATAATTAATATTGTTAAAATGTCCATGTTACTTAAAGCAAACTACAGATTAAATAAAATCCTTACCAAAATACCAATGACAATTTTCAAATAATTCTAAAATTTAAATGAAAATACAAAAGACCCAGATAGTGAAAACTTCTTGAGAAAGAAGAACAGAGTTGGAAGTATCTCACTCCTTAATTTTACTGTACTTAAAGCTATAGTAATCAAAACAGTATGGTTCTGGCAAAAAGACATAGGTATATAGATCAGAATAGAGACCTACAAATAAACCCATGCTTATATGACCCATTAATTTATGACAAAGGAGACAAAAATATACAATGAGAATAAATTATTCTGGGAAAACTGAACAGATACCTGTAAAAATTGAAACTGGGCCAGTTTTTTTTTTACATCATATATAAAAATTAAAACTCAAATTATTAAAGACTAAAAGTAAAATGTGAAACCATAAAACTCATAAAAGAAAACATAATCAGTGAACTCTTTAACATCAGTCTTAGGAATGTTTTTATTAGATATGTCTCTATGGGCAAAAGAAACTAAGCAAAAATAAATGAATGGGACTACATAAAACTAAAAAGCTCTTGAATAGCAAAGCTAACCATCAACAAAATGAAAAGGCAACCTACTGAATGGGAGATCTTTGTAAATTATATATCCAATAAAAGGTTAATATCTAAAATATATATAAAGTCATACAACTTAAGATAAAAAAACAATAAGCAATCCAAATAAAAAATAGGTAGAGGACCTAAACAGACATTTCTCCAAAGAAGATATACAGATGACAAATGACATAAGAAAAAATGCTTAACATCATCAGTCATCAGAGAAATGAAAGTCAAAATCACAATGAGATATCGTCTTATACTATTAGAATGGCTATTATCAAAAAGTCAAAAATAAGTATTAAGCACTGGTGAAGTTGTTCAGAAAAAGGAACCCTCATGAACTGTTGGTGGGATTTTAAACTGGTACAGCTACTATGGAAAACAGTATGGAGGTTTCTCAAAATATTAAAAATAGACTGCCATATGATCTAGCAGCTGTATTTATATTTATCTAAAGGAAACAAAAGCACTATTTTGAAAAGGTGTATGTATTCTTGTGTTCATTTTACCATTATTTAATATAGCCAACTTTTGGAAACAAAATAGTTGTCCAGCAATAGATGAAAGGGTTAAAAAGTGTTGGTATATACATTCAATGGAATATTACTCACCATAAAAAATGAATAAAATACTGACATTTGCAACACCATCAATGGACCTAGAGGGTAATTCATTAAATAAAATAAGTCAGACAGAGAAAGATAAATACTGTTTGATCTTGGTTATATTAAGAATCTAAAATACAGAAACAAGTGAACAAACAAAACAAAACAGAAACCAGCTCACAAAAAAATAGAGAACTGATGGTCACCAAAGTGGAGGTGGATGTGAGATGTGTAGAAAAGCTGAAGAAGATAAGAAGTACATACTTCCAGTTATCAGTCACAGAGATGTAATAGACAGTATAGGAAGTATAGTCAATAATACCTTCCAGAGGTCTCAAACTCGCGGCCCGCGGGCCGCATGCGGCCCGCCGAACAATTTTTTTGCGGCCCGCAGACTAATCCACAAACTACATTTTCTGGTCGTTTTGTGTCACTGAAAAGTGTTGCGTAACAGTTGCCTTTTGTAGACCTAGTGCGGCCCGCAGAACGGCTGTGATCTTGCTCTGCGGCCCACATGCTGAGTTGAGTTTGAGACCCCTGCGATGGCTACTAGACTTATGGTGATCACTTTATAAGGTTATAAATTCTGAATTATTATGTTGTACACCAAAACTAATAAATATTATGTCAACTATAATTTATAAATAAATAAAAAGCAGTGAAGATTCTTAGATCCTCAAAGGGAAAAAAAAAGAAAACAAAATAAAATTAAAAATAAATGGACCATAAATGTAAGGATTTCTCAACTCTTACTTAGTTCTTTTCCATGGATTCATGTGTATCCTTATGCCAATACTACAATATCTTGCTTATCTTGTTTTTGTATTATGTTTTAAAATTGAGAATGTGCATTCTCCAACTTTTTCAAGATTGTTTTGGCTATTTGCCACCTTTTGAATACCCCTAAAAATTTCAAGATCAGCTTGTCAATTTCTGAAAATAGTTATCTAGAAATTTGAAAGTGATTACATTTAATCTGTAGATAATTTTGCAAGATAATATCACCTTAAAAGCCTCCAACCATTAAACATGGAATATAGTTCCATTTATTTAAGTCTTTTAGTTTTTTTTAATAATATTTTATAGCTTTAGAGCAGAAGTTCTGCATCTTTGTTAAACTTAATCCTAAATTTTGTTCTTTTTACGCTGTTGTTAGTGGAATTGTTTTTCCAAATTTTATTTTAAGGCTATGAACTTCTGGTATATAGAAATATATACTATTAGTTTTTTATATTAATCTTATAACCTGAAATATTGCTGAACTTGCTTATTTGTTTTAATAGTTATTTTGTATATGTGCGAATTTCTTAGTGTTGTCTATATATAAGATCTCAAATATAAATAGTTGTACTGCTTCATTTCCAATCTGAATGCCTTTTGTCTTTTTCTTTCTCTTTCTCTTTCTTTCTTTCTTTCTTTCTTTCTTTCTTTCTTTCTTTCTTTCTTTCTTTCTTTTCTCTCTTTTCTTTCTTTCTTTCTTTTCTTCTTTCTTTCTTTCTTTCTTTCTTTCTTTCTTTCTTTCTTTCTTTTCTTTCCTTTTTCCTTAGTTCTTTTCTTCTTTCCTTCTTGAATTTTCCCACAATTGTACTGCTAGATATAGTACCTCCAATATTGAATAGAAGTGACAAGAGTGGATATCCTTGCTTTACTCCTTATTTTAGAAGAGTATGCATTGTCTTTTAAAATTGAGAATATTGGCTGATGTCTCAGTTTTATTTCTGGATACTATTTATCAGATTGAGGATGTTCCCTTATAATCGTAGTCTTCTGAGTGTTTTTCCCATGACAAGGTGTTGTATTAAAAATATTTTTTGCATCTATTGAAATGATTATATATTATGTTATATTTTATTCTATCAATGTGTTATATTAATTGATTTTCTGGTGCCAAACCAACCTGGCATGCCTGAGATTAATCTCAATTGGTCATAATATATAATCTTTTCTATATGTTGTGGATTTAGTTTTCTACTATCTGGTTGATCTTTTAATTGCTTTCAAATATATTTTTAAAAGTATATTTCTTTGAATCTCCTGCTTATATGCTATTATTCTAAATTTAATTGATTTTTTATTATATAATGTTAAAATATCACTGTATATTACCAATATTATAATTTTGTCTACCATTATCTCTTCTAAGTTTTTTTCTCTTGTAAACTAATATGCAATGTATAAAGATTTTTGTTATAAAATTATATGTAGGTAGTGACGTCACGGAAATGGCGCCATGAGCAGCGCGTCCGACAGATCTCCCCAAAATCACAACAAATTTATCAACTAGAAACAGAAAAATTTATCCTCAGAGCATTCCGGAGTTCCACACAAACTGAAAGCGAAAGGACTGTTATCACTTGAATCTGAGAAACGAGGGTGTAGAGGAAGCTACCGCAGGGACGTTCATTCAAGCTGCGGAGGGAGTGCGCCGGTGGTGAGTCAGCCCACACTCGGGAGCGGCGAGCAGCCGCTGGCGCGTGCCCGGTCCAGTTGCAGAGCGAGTACCGCCCACACTTGGGAGCCGCGGAGGGTGTGCGCCTGCGGTGAGTCGGCCCACACTCGGGAGCGGCGAGCAGCCACCGGCGCGCGCCCAGTCCGGTTGCAGAGCGAGTACCGCCCACACTCGGGAGCGGCGAGCAGCCGCTGGCGCGTGCCCAGTCCGGTTGCAGAGCAAGTACCACCCACACTCTGGAGCGGCGAGTAGCCGCCGGCGCACACCCGGTCCGGTTGCAGAGCGAGCACCGCTAACATTCCCAGCGGCCCGCGCACTGCGAGTGAGAGTCGCCAGCCACCGGTGCCCGGAGCACCCCATTCGCGTGCGTGCCCTGGGCAATCCACGCGCCCAGAGCGCCCTACTGGCCCGCACACCCAGGGTGCCCCATTATCCTGCACCCGGTGTGCCCCAGCCGCCAGCAGCGGGGTGAGCGGGAGAGGCGCCAAGGCGGTCTTCCCTACTTGGGAGATTCTCTCTGTGGGCGGGGCACCTCACCCAGCCATTCAAGCTAACAATAAAGCGTTGGGGGAGGGGCGCTCAGGCAGCCTGAAATATCTTCGGGAGCACAGCTACGGACCCAATCACTGAAATTAGCTTAACCCATGAAATCTGCGCACCCTCAGTTCTATTTGATAAGATCTCTCTCAGTTCAGCAATCCAAGACAAGAGGCATGATATTTTTTAGTGCCTCTCGCTAAAGGGGCGGGGGCAACTTCTGATTGATAGAGCCTCCATATTCAGGGATAAACGCTAACAAGAGGGACTTGGCAGATAATAAGATCTATACTACACGAGTCGCAAGCAGAGACTAGTGCCTCTTCTTCCCAGCCAAAACAGGATACAAAGTGTGGAAAGCCTGGGTTGAGAGGTCCAACTGAATGCTAGGCGCTAAACAGTCACCTTGACAACAATTGACTCCCACCCCTGCCTGATTACACTGGAGGCTCTGACTGCCAGAGCCTTTCCCAAAGCCTTGCGCTGAGTGGGGATAGAGTGGGGATTTCCCAGCTCTTTGAGCCTCTTATTCCCCAGGCAGAAGCAGTTGCAGCCTTATAGCTGGATCACCAGGCAGCTAATTCAGGAAGGCGGGACTAGGAGAGAGACTCCAGGAAAGCAAACTCTCTCATCATTGGACCCTGCAAACGCCAACAAGCCTTGACTACCAGCAAGACTAAAGCCAATTATATGACATTGCCATAGAATCCCATCAACTGCAAATCCCTACCTAAGTGTGACACAGGGGCAGAGCCTGGGGTACAGAGTCACCGACCAGGAAGAGGGAGAGAAAAGAAAAAGGAAGAAGTTAACCTCTCAAAATCAAGAAAAATCCACAGACTTTACAACTTGTTCCACTAATTTTTTTTTGTTGTTGTTTGTTTCTTCTATCTTATTGCCTTTATTATTATTATTTCTATTTCCTCCACATCGATCCTTCTATTCTCTGCCCATTTTATGCTTCCCTTTTCTTGAACTACACTACCCATGAGTGTTACATTTTATTTCTCTTCTTCATCCTCACCCTCCTTTAAGGTTATACTCCAAAACACTTAACTCTCACTCTCTCCTCTTCTGTTTTTCTTTTGTTCTGCTTTATTTTGTTTTTATCTCTTCCTTTTTTTGTCTTCCTTCGTTTTTCTCTTTTTCTTATTTTTTCCTTTCTATTCATTTTTTCTTTTCAAGGGGAAATAATAAATTATTACTGGTTTTTTTTGGGGGGGTGTTTTACTTTTTTTTTTTTTTTTTTTACTTTTTACTGTTTATTAATTCTAATTAGTGCTATCAACAAGACCACCCTCAGATGCCAATAAGAAAGAGGAAATCGAATATTATGGATACAAAAGAAAGAGAGGTAACACAAATAGATGTGGAAAAATCTATGGAGAAAAGACATAACATATTGAAAGCCTTGGAGTTAAATGACAGAGAATTTAAAATAAAAATCTTAAAAATACTCAGATATATACAAGAAAACACAGAAAGGCAATATAGGGAGATCAGAAAACAACTCAACGAACACAAAGAATATATTACCAAGGAAATTGAAACTATTAAAACAAATCAAACAGAAATGAAAAACTCAATTCATGAGCTGAAAAATGAGGTAACAAGCTTAGCTAACAGAACAGCCCAGATTGAGGATAGGATTAGTGAAATAGAAGACAAACAACTTGAGGCACAACAGAGAGAAAAAGAAAGAGACTCAAAAATAATAAAAAATGAGAAAGCCCTACAGGAATTGTCTGACTCCATCAGAAAGAATAACATAAGAATAATAGGTATATCAGAGGGAGAAGAGAAAGAAAATGGAATGGAGAATATACTCAAACAAATAATAGACGAGAACTACCCAAGCCTGTGGAAAGAACTAAAGCCTCAAATTCAAGAAGCAAACAGAACACCGAGTTTTCTTAACCCCAACAAACCCACTCCAAGGCACATCATAATAAAGATGACACAAACCAATGACAAAGAAAAAATTCTCAAGGCAGCCAGGGAAAAGAAGAGTACAACATATAAAGGAAGGCCTATTAGATTATCATCAGATTTCTCAGCAGAAACTCTACAAGCTAGAAGAGAGTGAACCCCAATATTTAAAGCCCTGAAAGAGAGGAACTTTCAGCCAAGAATACTATACCCATCAAAGCTATCCTTCAAGTATGAAGGAGATATAAAAATATTCACAAATACAGAAAAGATGAGAGAATTTATCAGCAGAAAACCCCCACTCCAGGAAATACTAAAGAGGGTTTTCCAACTAGATTCAAAGAACAAAAGAAAACAACACCACAAGTAACAGCTCCACCAAGAACACAATAAAACCAAACTTAAACTGTGACAAAAAAAGGGGGGAGAGGATGGAGATTAACAGTAGCAAAGGACGATGAAGTGCAGAAATACTCATAAGATAGGGTACTACAATGAATATGGTAGGTACCCTTTTCATTACTTAATGGTAACCACCCTTGAAAAAACCACCACAAAAACACTTGACTTAAAAAAGGTAGCAACAGAGGAAAGAAGTATGGAACACAAACAAACAAAAACAAATGATAGAAAAACAAAAGAGAAGAATCAAACAAGATACAAAACTAACAGAAAGCAATTTATAAAATGGCAGTAGGGAACCCACAAGTGTCAATAACTACACTAAATGTAAATGGATTAAACTTACCAATAAAAAGACACAGAGTAGCAGAATGGATTAAAAAAGAAAATCCAACTATATGCTGCCTACAAGAAACACATCTAAGCAACAAGGATAAAAACAAATTCAAAGTGAAAGGCTGGAAAACAATACTCCAAGCAAACAACACCCAAAAAAAAGCAGGTGTAGCAATACTCATATCTAATAATGCTGACTACAAGACAGAAAAAGTACTCAGAGACAAAAATGGTCATTTCATAATGATTAAGGGGAAGTTGAATCAAGAAGACATAACAATCCTTAATATATATGCACCAAACCAAGGAGCACCAAAATATAGAAGACAGCTACTTATTGACCTTAAAACAAAAACTGACAAAAATACAATCATACTTGGAGACCTCAATACACCGCTGACGGCTCTAGATCAGTCATCCAAACAGAGAATCAACAAAGATATAGTGGCCTTAAATGAAATACTAGAACACCTGGATATGATAGACATCTACAGGACACTTCATCACAAAGCGACAGAGTATACATTTTTCTCTAGGGTACATGGAACATTCTCAAGAATTGACCATATGTTGGGCCACAAAGACAATATCAGCAAATTTAGAAAAATTGAAATTGTACCAAGCATATTTTCTGATCACAAAGCCTTGAAACTAGAATTCAACTGCAAAAAAGAGGGGGAAAACCCCACAAAAATGTGGAAACTAAACAACATACTTCTAAAAAATGAATGGGTCAAAGAAGAAATAAGCGCAGAGATCAAAAGATATATACAGACTAATGAAAATGAAAATACGACATACCAGAATCTCTGGGATGCAGCAAAAGCAGTAATAAGAAGAAAGTTCATATCACTTCAGGCCTATATGAACAAACAAGAGAGAGCCGAAGTAAACCACTTAACTTCACACCTTAAGGAACTAGAAAAAGAATAACAAAGACAACCCAAAACCAGCCGAAGAAAGGAGTTAATAAAAATCAGAGCAGAAATAAATGAAATAGAGAACAGAAAAACTATAGAAAAAATCAATAAAACAAGTAGCTGGTTCTTTGAAAAGATCAACAAAATTGACAAACCCTTGGCAAGACTCACCAAGGAAAAAAGGCACAGGACTCAAATAAATAAAATCCAAAATGAAAGAGGAGAGATCACCACAGACATCATAGATATACAAAGAATTATTGTAGAATACTATGAAAAATTTTATGCCACCAAATACAACAATCTAGAAGAAATGGATAAATTCCTAGAACAATACAACCTTCCTAGACTGAGTCATGAAGAAGCAGAAAGCCTAAACAGACCAATCAGCAGGAAGGAAATAGAAAAAACTATTAAAAACCTCCCCAAAAATAAAAGTCCAGGCCCAGACGGTTATACTAGTGAATTCTATCAAACATTCAAAGAAGACTTGGTTCCTATTCTACTCAAAGTCTTCCAAAAAATTGAAGAAGAAGCAATACTTCCAAACACATTTTATGAGGCCAACATAACCCTCATACCAAAACCTGGCAAGGATGGCACAAAGAAAGAAAACTACAGACCAATATCTCTAATGAATACAGATGCTAAAATACTAAACAAAATACTGGCAAACCGAATACAACAACATATTAAAAAAATAATACATCATGATCAAGTGGGATTCATCCCAGAATCTCAAGGATGGTTCAACATATGCAAAATGGTTAACATAATACACCATATCAACGAAACAAAGAACAAAAACCACATGATCTTATCAATAGATGCAGAAAAGGCTTTTGATAAAATACAACACAATTTTATGTTTAAAACTCTCAACAAAATGGGTATCGAAGGAAAATATCTCAACATGATAAAGGCCATATATGATAAACCATCAGCCAACATCCTATTAAACGGCATAAAACTGAGGACTTTCTACCTTAAATCAGGAACAAGACAGGGTTGTCCACTCTCTCCACTCTTATTTAACGTGGTGCTAGAAGTTCTGGCCAGAGCAATCAGACAAGACAAAGAAATAAAAGGCATCCATATCGGAAAAGAAGAAGTAAAGGTATCACTTTTTGCTGATGATATGATCCTATACATCGAAAACCCAAAGGACTCCACAAAAAGATTATTAGAAACAATAAAACAATACAGTAAGGTCGCAGGATACAAAATTAACATAGAAAAGTCCATAGCCTTTCTATATGCCAACAATGAAATATTAGAAAACAAACTCAAAAAAATAATCCCCTTCACGATTGCAACAAAAAAAATAAAATACCTAGGAATGAACATAACAAAGAATGTAAAGGACCTTTATAATGAAAATTATAAAGCATTGTTAAGGGAAATCGAAAAGACACAATGAGATGGAAAAATATTCCTTGTTCTTGGATAGGAAGAATAAATATAATCAAAATGGCCATATTACCCAAAGCAATATACAAATTTAATGCAATTCCCATCAAAATTCCTATGAGATTTTTTAAAGAAATGGAACAAAAAATCATCAGATTTATATGGAACTATAAAAAACCCCGAATAGCCAAAACAATCCTAAGGAAAAAGAATGAAGCTGGGGGCATTACAATACCTGACTTTAAACTATATTATAGGGCCACGATAATCAAAACAGCATGGTATTGGCAGAAAAATAGACACTCAGACCAATGGAACAGAATAGATAGCCCAGAAATAAAACCACATATATATGGTCAAATAATCTTTGATAAAGGGGCCAACAACACACAATGGAGAAAAGAAAGCCTCTTCAACAAATGGTGTTGGGAAAACTGGAAAGCCACATGCAAAAGCATGAAACTCGACTACAGCCTGTCCCCGTGTACTAAAATTAATTCAAAATGGATCAAAGACCTAAATATAAGACCTGAAACAATAAAGTACATAGAAGAAGACATAGGTACTAAAATCATGGACCTGGGTTTTAAAGAACATTTTATGAACTTGACTCCAATGGCAAGAGAAGTGAAGGCAAAGATAAATGAATGGGACTACATCAGAATTAAAAGTTTTTGCTCAGCAAGAGAAACTGATATCAAAATAAACAGACAGCCAACTAAATGGGAAATGATATTTTCAAACAACAGCTCAGATAAGGGCCTAATATCCAAAATTTACAAAGAACTCATAAAACTCAACAACAAACAAACAAACAATCCCATAAAAAAATGGGAAGAGGACATGAACAGACACTTCTCCCAGGAAGAGATACAAATGGCCAACAGATATATGAAAAGATGTTCAGATTCATTAGTTATTAGAGAAATGCAAATCAAAACTACAATGAGATACCCAACAAGACGGGTAATAGCAAATGTTGGAGAGGCTGTGGAGAAAAAGGAACCCTCATTCACTGTTGGTGGGACTGTAAAGTAGTACAACCATTATGGAGGAAAGTATGGTGGTTCCTCAAAAAACTGCAAATAGAACTACCTTATGACCCAGCAATCCCTCTACTGGGTATATACCCCAAAACCTCAGAATCATTGATACGTGAAGACACATGTAGCCCCATGTTCATTGCAGCACTGTTCACAGTGGCCAAGACATGGAAACAACCAAAAAGCCCTTCAATAGAAGACTGGATAAAGAAGATGTGGCACATATACACTATGGAATACTACTCAGCCATAAGAAATGATGACATCAGATCATTTACAGCAAAATGGTGGCAACTTGATAACATTATACGGAGTGAAATAAGTAAATCAGAAAAAAACAAGAACTATATGATTCCATATATTGGTGGAACATAAAAACAAGACTAAGAGACATGGACAAGAGTGTGGTGGTTACCAGGGGTGGAGGGAGGGAGGACATGGGAGGGAGGGAGGGAGAGTGTTAGGGGGAGGGGGAGGGGCACAGAGAACTAGATAGAGGGTGGCGGAGAACAATCTGACTTTGGGTGAGGGGTATGCAACATAATTTAATGACAAAATAACCTAGACATGTTTTCTTTGAATATATGTACCCTGATTTATTAATGTCATCCCATTACCATTAATAAAAATTTATTTAAAAAAATAATTATATGTATACATATATATGTAACTTATTAATCTTTATTGGTCCTTGTTGAAAAATATATCTTCTCAGATATTATATTTTAATTCAAAATTTATTTCTTTTTAACACTTGATTGTATTATATTTAATTTTTTTTAATTTTTACATTGAAAATTTTGATGAGTTTCTACATTGGATGGTGAAACTGAAGTAAAGCTCTAGCTTCACTTGTTTTTCCTTATTGGCTACCACATTTCCCATTCTAGTCATAGAACCTAAATCAATGCATGCCATACAGTAGCCTCTCAATAGCAATTAAATTAATAAAAGAGAACAAATTATTGTGTTTGTTTAAACTAAAGTTTATATACAAATTTAGTGAAACAGTGGTAACAAATAGCATATGAGCAAAATTTAGCAAATGATTTTATGTTAGCTAAATTTTTAAGAATAACTGGGTTACACAATGTCATATTATGTGTGTGCATGCATGTGTCAGAGAAAGAGGGGATTAAGAAAGAGAAAGAGAGATTTTTATTCTTTTTTAGAAATTTGTTATTAATTTGAGTAGTTTTTACTATAAAGTATCACTTGACAATAAGTGGTAACATTTTTCAGGCACAAGTTACAGAATATACGTGATCAGTAGATGTAAAAGGAAAAACTAAACATACTATCAGGAAATGTTGGATGCACATTATTAGTAAAATAAATATAAAATGTGGATTGTAGCAAAAATTTAGAAATAAAAAGATGCTAGAAGTTATTTATAGGAAGTTTATACTGAAAGAGTAGATATTTTAACATACTTTAAATAGAAAATCAAAAGAGGCTCTGACAAGGAAGAAGTGTGGCTTCAAATTGCTGAAAGTAAGAGGAGTGTTTGGGAATATAAGTAGCAAAATCTTAAAGATGATTAAATAATTGGATACCAAGATCTAAGAAGAAGTATCTATGTAATTAAAGATCATAAATGAGAAGAAAAACATTTTCAGATTTCTTCCTCAAAGGAATTTAAAAAAAATTATAGAATGCTTTTTTCTTTATATTTAATTTTATTTTCTTAACTTCCAGACTCTTCTAAGATTAGAAAAAAATAAGATACTTTTCAGAAATATTTATTTTTTAATTATTATTTTTCTTTGGAAATTGAAGATGTGAAGAGGATAAACTAATTCTAGGTCCATGTTAGATATGAACTACAGCTAGTGCTCGATTTATGACCATGATTGGTTCTGACAGACCAGTCGTAACATGATTTGGTTGTAAGTTGAGTAGGCTATATGTACAGTACTGTGAAATGATGTTATAAAAATTTTTAAGTCACATTTTATCGTAATTTTCTTTCATTATTGTTATATATATCACAATTTTCTTTGTTCATTTTATGTCATTTGTATCATCTCTACATTATTTTTACATTTGTCAGGTTTAAGTAAAACACTGCATTACCAGTACAACTGGTTTAATATTCACAAAGACAATTTCCTCTTGGTAGACATCTTGGGAGAGACTTGATGAAAAATATCCAAGACACAAAATACAAATTGCTGTACCGAGTCTGGGATAACAGTTAAAATGGTGCACACAGAGATGGTAGTGCTGCCGGAAGCTGGTCCGCACTGTCGTATGCCCAGCTGGGCAACGCTTGTGCTGCCAGACGTGGAGCAGTTGTGGCTAGCAATTGTGGTCGTAAAGTCGAATTGCCGTAAGTTGCATAGTTCATAAGTCGATCAATATTTGTTATTTTATTTAAATCTATCTCCTTGATCCTTAAAAATACAATAAAATCAATTGTGAAATGAATATAATCTCTTCATATTACCTTCATAAAATAAATTTGAGTGCCTTATGACTATTTACAATCTGTAATGTAGTTTTAGCTTTAAAATTCATCAATAACCTATATCATAACTGTTTTGTAGTGTTTGTGTAAAATTTAGATCACTCAAAACTAATCATTATAAAGTCATCTGCTAGATTATTTGTTGGGAGTTACTAGTTATGACATCCAAATGATTTTTGTTCTTTTGCTTTATTTGTTTATAATTGTTCTCAATTCAGGTAAAATTAAAAAAGAAATTTAAAGAAAATATAGGTTCTTCTTCATTGTTCTTTCTCTGCCTTTTATGATTACAAGAGCTCTCAGATAAGATTGTTATGAGGATAAAACATGCCAATAGTTTCAATGCATTTAAAATGGTATTTTTATTAATTATAGCAAACAGATAATAAATAATTTTTCTGTATCTATGGAACTCTATGAAATAACCTGTAGGCTACTTGCTAACCATGAAAGAACACCTCCCTAAGAGGTGTATGAAAAAAACCCTGGTGCTTTGATGAAGGTGTGATACCCAGTCAAGCACCACGTTTTTAAGAGTGGATAAAAAACTGTGATACATTTACACAATGGAGTACTACACAGGCATAGACCTGGAGAATATTATGCTAAGTGAAATAAGCCATTCAGAGAAAGACAAGTACCATATGATTTTACTGATATATCGAATTTAATGAACAGATGAACTAACAAGCTAAACAAGGACAGACTCAAGCATAGAGAGCAGACTGACAGCTCCTGGACATGGGGACTGCAGGAGTGGATAGAGGGATTGAGTTAAAAAAGGACAAAAAAGTGAGAAAGAGAAACTCATGGACATGGACAACAGTGTGGTGATTACTAGGATGGGGAGAGGTAGAGGAGGGCACGGAGGGATAAAGAGTGATGGATAAAAATTTGACTTGAGAAGTGTTGTGGAATTGGGCACCTAAAACCTGTATAATTATGTTAACCAGTCTCATCCCAATAAATTCTATTTGAAAATAAAATGAAAAAAATAGAATAACATGAGGAATTTCCTTCAAAAAAATTTAAAGTATTAATATAATTGAATATATAAATATTAATACCTCAGAAACATTTCTCATACCAAGCTGGTAAATGTTTACCTTGCAAAAATTAATATAATATAATAAACTATATTAAGATAATTTACATATTAATACTCCAGTTACTTTAGTACTTCTGGTTAAAATTTATATCTTTCATATCGTTTTTTTGTTTTGTTTTGTTTTGTTTTTGTATTATCTGAAGTTAGAAGTGGGGAGGCAGTCAGACTCCTACATGCACTCGACCAGGATCCACCCTGAATACCCACCAGGGGGCAATGCTCTGCCCATCTGAGGTGCTGCTGTGCTGTGGCTGGAGCCATTCTAGTGTTTGAAGTGAAGGCTGTGGAGCCATCCATAGCGCCCGGGCCAACTTTGCTCCAATGGAGCTTTGGCTGTGGGAGGGGAAGAGAGAGACAGGGAGGAAAGAGAGAGGGAAGGGTGGAGAAGCAGAAGGGCACTTCTCCTGTGTGCCCTGACCGGGAATCAAACCTGGGACATCCACATGGTCGGCTGACACTCTACTGCCAAGCAAACTGGCCAGGGCCTTTTATATCATTTTATTCTTCTCCAAATGAAGTTTATTTGATCATTGAAATAAAATAAATTTTCAAAGGCTTTTTTTTTTTTCTATAATTTTGGAAATACTGGTTTGTCTTAATTTTTAAGCATTCTATGTGCTCCATGATATTCTCTTTCTCTTTCTCTTTTTCCTTTTCCTTCTTGACACTTGCCGATGTTTTCTCCACTTTTTTTGGACATGTCTTCTTGCAAAAATTAAAACAATTCAATTTATTTCCGGAAGCCTTTTTAAATGTTGTCATTCTAACATTTCCCAGAAACAAAGTCAGTGTGCTCTGTTCTAGTCCTTACCATGAAAGAAACAATTTGAACTACTCACTTTATTCTTCTGAATTTTAACAATTTAAAGTCAAATGGTTTAACTTCCCTTTTCTGTATCCACTCAAAAGCCAAGGCTGTATTTCCAGTTTTTAACATTATACACCCTTTTGCAAACACTTCTTGTTTTGAGATTTGCATACTCTGTGTGCAACAAAATTCCAGTGGATTAGAGAAATTTTTGAGCTGTCTCAGAAAGACTTTAACACAGCCTCATGGCCAAAGACTAAGAGGAAAAAGACTACATTTCCCCAATGGCCACTATGGTCTTCTGAGAAAGTTAAGCCATCCCAAGTGTCTAGGATGCTCTTCACTGCTCTAAAGATTTTTATTTTAATTTTTTTTATTGACTTGGGAGAGAGAGAGAAAGATCGAGTTTTTCCACTCATTTCTGCATTTATTGATTGTTTCTTGTATATGCCCTGATGGAGATTGAACCTGCAACTTTAGCATATCAGGATGATGCTTTAATCAACTGAGCTACTTCGCCAGGGCTCTAAGGGGTATTTTATTGAAGAAAAGATGAACACTTACTGGAAAAAATGTAAATTGTAATTTTTCAGAACAGCAATATTGACGGCTATGCTGAGTTATGCAGCTACAGTCTAGTCTGCTGACTTCAAGTCATGGCTCAGTGTTCTGAAAAGAGAGTTCAAATACACCTTTCTGATAAAAGTTTATTTATTTTAAATTGTGTGAATGGTGACAGCCTGACGCACATATGATCCAAAGCATGTTATTTGGAACAAGCTGATTAAATTGTCTGTAATTTTGTTCAGTTCTTTGTTTGTATAACACTGTCCCTGTAGTAACACTGCACTCAAATTTTTTTTTAAAACTTGTAAAACCAGTCTCTAAATAAAAGAGCAAAAACTGAACAGAAGAAAGGACTTGTAAAAACCTGAAAGAAATAGCAGATGCAAGAAAAAAGGGGGGCTTAAAAAATAGCATGCAAACCAAAGTATTTTGTTCCTTAAATCTTGTCCTTTTTAAAAAAAAAAATGTGGTATTATCTTAATGAGCTCAAAGCATTAAGAATATTGCTGAAGAGAAGTTGTTAGTCTGAAATTATGTGCCTGGTACAATATTAATATTTTTAAAAATACAGCTGTAAAGTACTCCACAAAATGTTAAAGTAAAATTGTCAGCAACTTGGAGCAAAAATGAATTATTTAAATTCTTAAAATTCAAATCAGTTATCAATATAATGGCTGAAAAATAATGAAACATTTGCTTTTATTTTAAACTTGCAAAACAGCCAGTATTTAGCAACAAAATAATTCTGTAATGCTTTAGTTAGACAACACAGAGTTACAACCTTGCCTTCATCACTAGTATGCAATATGGCAATTTCTAAAAATTAATAATTTGTAGTAATATTTTTTCCTCATACTGACAACAAGTTTCTTTTTTAAAAAATTCAGTGTGAGGAAGGGAAGCAGAGA
Source organism: Saccopteryx bilineata (assembly GCF_036850765.1). Taxonomy (NCBI): domain Eukaryota; kingdom Metazoa; phylum Chordata; class Mammalia; order Chiroptera; family Emballonuridae; genus Saccopteryx; species Saccopteryx bilineata. The sequence continues at coordinate 176,603,359 of NC_089494.1, forward strand.
CAGACTCCTGCATGCCCCAAAACTGGAATTTACCAGGCAAGCTCACTAGGAGGTGATGCTCTACCCATCTGGGGCATTGTTCCACTGCTCAACAACTGAGCTCTTCTTAGCACCTAAAGTGGAGGCCATGGAGCCATCCTCAGCACCCGGGGCCAACTTGCTCCAATCAAACCATGGCTGCAGGAAAGGAAGAGAGAGGGAGAGAAAAAGAGAGGAGAGCAGGAAGGGTGGAGAAACAGATGGGTGCTTCTCCTGTGTGTCCTGACCAGCCCAGGACATCCACATGCCAAGCCCATGCTCTACCACTGAGCCAACCGACCAGGGTTTGTGACAACAAGTTTTAATAATATCACAGATCCCTTCTATTGTTTATCATATAAACATAACCAGAATGTCTGTAATTAATAATTTAAGCTAGATGTTTAAGTTATCTTTTGCTACCTACTCATATAGCAATGTTAAAAAAGTAAGTTTTAAACTTAAAAACTATATCAAGTTTATTATTATTTAATAATGTGATATTATCTTGATGAGCTCAAATCATTAAGAATATTGCTGAAGAAAAGTTGTTAGTGTGAAATTAAGTGCCTGGTACAATATCAAGTGCCTGGTATAAACTGTATTATTAAGTAAAGTTGCCAAGGATTTTTTGGGATTTTAACCCCCAAAGGGTGGTTCACTAAAACTGTAATGGGGGTATTTCACTAAAACTGTAATAGTACCATAAATAATAACTGTTAAACTTTATTTATTTAATAACTTTAGTATATTTCTAGGTAACATGAATAATGTAAAATTAAAGTTACTATAAATTATGTATCACTTGCTGAGCACATAGGCCAGCATGGTCTATGGAAGCGGTTCTCAACCTGTGGGTCGCGACCCACAGGTTGATGAGAACCGCTGGTCTATGGTCTCCCTGTCTATTTCCTCATTATCTATATATTTCATCTATGATTATGTTCATTAGCTGTTCATTGGTCATGTATAATATACATTAACATTTAGTCCAAAATAGCATTTGATCATTATATTAAATTTGTGCACTGAAGAAGGCCTGGGAACCAATGTGTCACATGCATACACAAACATATACACCATCCTGAATGTATGGCATCTTCCATGCTTCAATCAGTGAACCCAGTTATATTGAGGCAAAAAGTTCTAAAAGTTCTATACTTTTTATTATAGATTTGGGAGAGTAATTTTCCACAATTGAGATACCAGAAATGTCATAGTTAATGAATCACATTACTATTAAACATTTGAAATTTAAAAATAATTTGATTCACTAATTAATTTTCCATTCCATTTCAATCTTTCTCATTTAAGATCTTTTAATTTATTTATTTTGTTTATTAGCATCCTTATAATTGAGAGGTGAAAATTGATGATAGATATTTTATTCTTTATTGTTTTGAGTGTGATTTTTTAACTAAAAGCATACTTAGTTTTTAATTTATTTTTTCTTCCATTTTTAATAATAAAGATTTCATAGATATTATTATTTAAAATATATTCTGGCCTGACCAGGTGGTGGTGCAGTGGGTAGAGCATCGGAATGGGATGCAGAGGACCCAGGTTTGAGACCCTGAGGTTGCCAGCTTGAGCATGGGCTCATCTAGCTTGAGCAAAAGCTCACCAGCTTGGACCCAAGGCCGCTGGCTCGAACAAGGGGTTACTCGGTCTGCTGTAGCCTCACAGTCAAGGCACATATGAGAAAGCAATCAATGAACAACGAAGGTGTCACAAAAAAACCTAATGATTGATGCTTCTCATCTCTCTCTGTTCCTGTTTGTCTGTCCCTATCTATCCCTCTCTCTCTGACTCTCTCTCTGTTTCTGTAAATATATATATATGTATATATATGTATATATATAAATATATATGAAAACTTTAGACTTTTTCCATATGTCTATGTGAAATTTATGTAATTTCATAGACTGTAAATAGCCAGAGCTTCATAATGGGAATATTACCTCTCCTTTAAGGAACTCTATTGAACTAAAAACTCTAAAAAGTCCTATTGAAAGAAAACCAAATTCTGTATAAAACATGTTTTCAAATGCATTTTTGTGGTCACAACAGAACAAGAAAACTTTTCCTGATTAATACACTAGTAAAATAAAGATCATTTAATAAACAAAAATATTTGAGTTTCTATTTGTGTTGCACTTAAGAAAAATTTTAAAAATAGAGTTGAGGTAAAAGATTTAATTTGCAAAGACTTGTTCCTTTGGAGTAGTGTGGAACTAAATCTCTAACATTAAGTCTGACAGTTTGGAGGGAAATAAAATTATTCCAGATTGATAGTCGTTTAACTCTTAGGAAAAGTAAATGTAAATCCTTTTTTATTTGAAAAATGAATATAGTGCTTATGATTGTTATCAGGTTTGATTAATCAATATAAGCTTATCATAAAATATTATAAAACTTATAGAAACAAATAAGATATTATAAACAAAGAAACAAATGATTTCAGATATTGAATTAATCTATATAAATAAAAATGTAAATGTTTGTTCAAAATCTTAAATTTCTGAAAGTTCTCCACCAATTACTTTGAAATTTTGACACCATGTTCCAGTCATATAATTCTCTCTTTTTTATATACCTATTATTATATAGCTATAGATGTCACACCTGTGACAGGTAAAAACATGCTTTTTTATAAAAAAGCACCATCTGTTGGATGTAAGAGCAACACAAACTATACTAAATATTTTACAATTCCATTTCAATATTTTCAATTTACAATCCATTTACGTGCAGCCAGACTTGAGGATGAATGGTTCGAGTACTGTGACCACATTGTGCAGCTTCAGATCTGCTTTGTTCTCAACAGAATGAACACAACAGGCTGAGAGTGGCTGAAAGATGTCAACGAGAAAAAGCAGATAGGCATCAAACATGACTCCGTGCTCAGCAATCATGTGATTACAATTGCCTTGCATTCCGGTACAACCCAGCTGATGATTATAACTTGAGCCGGCATGCTCTCATTTGCACTATGACTGAAGTGAGTCCTTATTTCAAGACTCTGAAATTTAATGAAGAAATGAAAGGAATGTGTTGCGCCACTGGAAAAATTAAACTGCCTCAACTTGGTGAACCGCCAGAGCCATTAAAAACTTTGCTTGCCGGATATACCACTGAATCAAAGCATTTCTTATCTAACATCAGGAAATAGAACTCATACTTCCAAATGATGTCGTTCGGCACAGAAATCTTAACAGCTCAATTCATGCCAACTTTCAAAGTGAAAGGACAAATGTATCATAAAAGCATCTCCCTGCTTCCATTCCCAGGTGGTCAACATAAATTCCTACGAATGTATTTCATCAGTGACGGCAATGATGAATTGAATGCATGCTGCATAATTTCTACCGGCATAAAAAGTTTTATTATTTCTCAACTGCAAGAGCTTCTTCACAAAAAAAAACAACAACCCAAAAACAATTTAGTGTGTTTGTTTAAAACAACAATTGACCTGATGCCATCTGATACACACAAGATTGTTATTCATGCTGACAAAATGGCTGCTGGAGAACATGTGCGAAGATTCAATGCTCTAACTATAAATGAAGTGGCAATTGTTATAGTTGGAGATCAATTCCAAAAGATATTGTTCTTCATCAGAGAAACAATCAATTGACAAAACTTGCAGAAACTCATCGATGCTATGATGCCCTGCAATATCCAATCATTTTTTGTGATGATGCCAATAGATATCACTTCAACATTGAGACGATAAATCTAGTCAGTGGCGAAGAAACAAATATAAAATGCAGTGCAGTGAACTATATTCATACCAATTAATGATTCAAGAGAATGAAGACAATTACATTTTGAAATGCTGTCAATTGTTTCACCAATATATCGTGGATATGTATGTGTTCTTTAGATCTACACATGGGCTGCTTCTCATATAGAAAATTATGTGTTGCATGTTCTAGACTCAACAAACCAGCCAATTTTTATATCTGCACAGACAATGGAACAACAAAAAATATTGTATAACCACAAGCATTGTAAAATTCAACATATTAGAAACTTGTGCTTTCTCTTTTCTTTCTTTTCCATTTAACCAGACTGAGCTGCAGCAATGCATGGCCGGGTTCAGCTAGTTAGCTAATATACAATTTAAAACAAAAATGTAAAATGACCATAAAAAATCACAAACTGAGAAAAGTCCAATTGTAAAAAGCAATTTTACAAAGGCAGATTGGGGAAAATACTAAATTGAAATTTAGAATGAAAAATAATCATTAAATTGTAAATTCATTGACTATCTTATTGTAAAAGTTACAGACAATTAAACAGAGAATTTGTGAAGTAAAAGATATATAGAAAACTGTTCAAAATGAAACAAATAAGATGTGAACATATAAAATATTAATGTATGTAAAGCCAGTAGCCATGGTCACCATCACAGCTGCCTGGCCCATGCAGGTTTGCATTAGATTTGGACAGATAGATGGTAATGAAACAATGGAGCCAAGAATTGGTAGGCCATCATCTTTAATCCTAGCTCACACCCAGTGGGCAAGTAAAAACACACACTGGGCTCCAAAACCCACTCATTCAGTGCTTACAAAGCTACTGACTTATCCAAGTTTCCTAAAATCAAAGGTTTCTAGCTCACCAGACTTATTCACCTCTGTTCCCCATCTCCTTTCTTCTCCCTGCACAAACTGGCTTCTCTTTCAGCACTCCACCATCTTGGCTGGTTCTCCTGGCCTCCTCCATGTGGCCTTTCTCTGCTCTCCCGTCTAATGCTAATCTCAAGAAACAAGAGAGAGTAAGCTCCCAGTATGCCCCACTTTATAGTGTAGAAATCAAAACCTTTAATCCAATATACAAACAAGGAAGTCTCTGATACAAAGTCACTTATCTGAGACATAATGGGATTCCTCATGAGAGTGCACCACCCACATCAAAAAGGATGGAAAAGGCTTAGTCTTAAAACTAAGCCTTAGGCTATAACGACCCTTTCTGCTTACAGCCTGTCCCCTCACATCCAATGCAAACTATAAGCGAGCAAACATATATTTAAAAACTTATTTGACAAACAATGTATATTTAAGATAGAATAAATGTGTCTAGCATATATATACCAAGACTGGAAGATGTGGCAGACCTACCTAATACATAGAAATATACAAAAAGAGTCAGCCAAAATGAAGAGAAAAAGAAACATGTCTAAAATAAGAGACTAGAACAAAATTCCAGCAAAAGAACTAAACAAAATGAAATAATCAGTATACCAAAAACAGAGTTTAAACACTGTTTGTAAGGATGTCCAATGCACTTAGAGGAAAAATAGGTGAGATCAGTAGGAACTTTAATAAAGAGATAAAAAACATAAAAAATGATTCATCAGTCAGAAATAAAAAATACATTAGAGATAATCAACAGTACATTAAACAAAGTAGGAAATTTAACAATCAATTTAAAAAACAAGGCAGAAGAAAATATCCAATCAGACCAGCAAAAATAAAAAAAAAAAAAAAAATATGAGGATAGCTCAAGGAGCTTCTGGAACAACATCAAACATATTACATTTGTATCATAGAGGTACCAAGAGAAGAGAAAGAGAAAGAATTGTAAAATTATTTGAAGATATAATGATGGAAAATGTTCCTAACCAGTTGAAGAAAATAGACCTACAAGTCCAGAAGGAACAGAGAATGCCAAGCAAGATGAACCCAAAAAGGCTCACGCCAATATACATCATAATTAAAATGACAAAAGATCAATACAAAAAGAATTAAAAGCAGCAAGATAAAAGCTGTTACCTAAAAAGGAGCTCCAATATGACCGTCCAACTGATGTTTTTCAACAGAAATATTTCAGGCACAAAATACTCAAAATGATGAAAATTAAGATGTTATAACCAAGATTAATTTAGCCAGCAAGGTTATTATTTAGAATTGAAGGACAGATAAAGAGTTTCCCACACAAGAAAAACTGAAGAGTTCATTACAATCAAATCAGTATTACAAGAAATGTTAAGCCTGACCTGTGATGCTGCATTGAATAAAGTGTTGACCTAGAATGCTAAGATTGCAGGTTTGAAACTCTAGGCTTGCCTGATAAAGGCACATATGAGAGTTGATGCTTCCTGCTCCTCCCCTTCTCTATCTCTCTCTCTTTCTCTCTAGCCTCTCTCAAAAAATAAATAAATAAAATCTAAAAAAAGAAAATGTTAAAGGGACTGCTATAAGAAGAAGAAAAAAAGATCAAAATGTGAATAATAAAATATCAGTAACTATATATCTATTAATAATTACTTAAATGTAAATGTATTAAATGCTCCAATCAAGAAGTGTAAGGTGGCAGAATAGATAAAAAAATAAGACTCATAATTGTGATACTTACAAAAGACCCATTTCAATTTGAAAGACATACATAGACTGAAAGTAAAAGAATAGAAAAGGATATTTTATGCAAATAACATTTTAAAAGCTGGGGTAACAATACATGTATTAGACAAAATAGAATTTAAAACAAGAGACAAAAAAAATCCAGAAATTCCACTTACCTTAAGAAACTAAAACACTAATTTGAAAAGATGTGTGCATTCTATGTTCATTGTAACATTATTTATAATGTTCAAGATACGGAAGTAACTTAAGTGTTTCACTGGTAAATGAATGAATGAAGAGGATGTGGTACACATTTACTGTGAAATATTTCTCAGTCATTTGCAACAATATGGATGGACCCAGAGGATATTATGCTAAGTGAAATATGTCAGGCAAAGAAAAACAAATACTGTATAATTTTACTTGTATATGAAATGTAAAATAAATAAATAAATAAAACAAAAACCAATTCATGAGTACAGAGAACAAACTGATGGTTGGCAGATAGGAGGGATTTCGGAAACTGGGTGAAAAATGAGAAGTGATTAAGACGTGCAAAATGCCAGTTATAAAAATAGTCACAGGGCTATAAAGTACAAATAAGAAATATAGTCAAGAATATTGTAATAACAATGTATGGTGTCAGATGGGTATTAGACTTATGAGGGTAATCACTTCATAAATTATATAAATGTCTAATCACTATGTTGTTTACCTGAAATTAATATGATTCTTATGCAACTATAATAGAAAATAAAAAATATTTAAAAAATAAAAGGAAAAAATAAACCATATCCATGATTAAAAATAATTACAATTAAAATAATTAAAATGTTACATAATCAATTTTGAAAACTAATAAAAATATGAAATTTATGGAATTTAAATTACTACATTTCTTTATTTAAATACAGGACATGCTACATATTAATAACATAGAAACCAACTTTAGATATTAGGAAAAAAATTGAGACTAATCCAATAAAAAAAGAAAAGAATTAAAAGTATTGAAATAGTAAATAAAATTATAATTATTAACAATACACATATATAAGTCAACAAAAAGGGTAAAAAAACAAAAAAAGACATAATAATTCTTTTTTTAAAGTATTTAATATTTTTATTAATTTTAATGGGGTGACATTGATAAACCACGGTACATATATTCAGAGAAAACATCTCTAGGTTATTTTGACATTTGATTATGCTGCATTCCTATCACCCAAAGTCCAACTGTCCTCCATCACCTTCTGTTTTTTTTGTGCCACTCCCCTCCCCCAACCCCCTCCCTCTCCTCCCCCTCCCCCATAACCCCCAAACTCTTGTCCATGTCTCTGAGTCTCATTTTTTGTCCCACCTATGTATGGAGTCATATAGTTCTGTTCTTCCTGATTTACTTATTTTGCTTAGTATAATGTTATCAAGGTCTATCCATATTGTTGTAAATGATCCGATGTCATCATTTCTTATGACTGAGTAGTATTCCATAGTATTTATGTACCAAAGCTTTTTAATCCACTTATCCACTGATGAACACTTGGGCTGCTTCCATATCTTCATTATTGTGAACAATGCTGCCATAAACATGGGGGTGCATTTCTGCTTTTGAAACAGTGCTATGGTGTACTTGGGGTATATTCCTAAGAGTGGGATTGCTGGGTCAAAAGGCAGTTTGATTTTTAATTTTCTGAGGAATCTCCATACTGTTTTCCACAGTGGCTGCACCAGTCTGCATTCCCACCAGCAATCCAGGAGGGTTCCCTTTTCTCCACATCCTCGCCAGCACTTATTCTGTATTGTTTTGTTGATGAGCGCCATTCTGACTGGAGTGAGGTGATATCTCATTGTGGTTTTAATTTGCATTTCTCTAATGATTAGTGATGTTGAGCATTTTTTCATATGTCTATTGGCCATGTATATGTTGTCTTTGGAGAAGTGTCTATTCATTGCTTTCGCCCATTATATGATTGGATTGTTTGTCTTCCTGATGTTGAGTCTTACAAATTTTTTATAAATTTTGGTTATTAACCCCTTATCAGATGTATTGTTAAATATGTTCTCTCATTGTGTAGTTTGTTTTTTTATTCTGTTCTTATTGTCCTTAGCTGTGCAAAAGCTTTTTAATTTGATATAGTCCCACTTGTTTATTCTGTCTTTTATTTACTTGCCCATGGAGGTAAATCACCAAATACAGTATATTGCTGCAAGAGATGTCAGAGAGCTTACTAACTATGTTTTCTTCTAAGATGCTTATGGTTTTACAGCTTACATTTAAGTCTTTTATCCATTTTGAGTTTAGTTTTGTGAATGGTGTAAGTTGATGATCTAGTTTCATTTTTTTGTAGGTAGCTGTCCAATTTTCCCAACATCATTGGTTGAAGAGGCTGTCTTTACTCCATTGTATGCTCTTACCTCCTTTGTCAAATATCAGTTGTTCATAAAGGTGTGGGTTTATTTCTGGGTTCTATGTTCTGTTCCATTGATCTATATGCCTGTTCTTATGCCAGTATCAGGCTGTTTTGAGTACAATGGCCTTGTAGTATAACTTGATATCCGGAAGTGTGATACCTCAGATTTTTTTCTTCCTTTTCAAGATTGCTGAGGCTATTCGTGTTCTCTTTTGGTTCTATATAAATTTTTGGAATATGTGGTCTATATCTTTGAAGTATGTAATTGGTATTTTAATTGGTATTGCATTGAATTTATAAATTGCTTTGGGTAATATAGACATTTTAATGATGTTATTCTTCCTAACCATGAGCATGGTATATGCTTCCATTTGTTTGAATCTTCCCTGATTTTTTTTATCAATGTTTTATAATTTTCCAAGTCTTTAATCTTCCTGGTTAAATTTATTCCTAGGTACTTTATTTTTTTGGTTGCAATAATGAAGGGGATTGTTTCCTTAATTTCTCTTTCTGACAATTCATTGTTAGTGTATAAAAATGCCTCTGATTTCTGAGTATTAATTTTATATCCTGCCACTATGCTGAATTTATTTATCATGTCCAGTAGTTTTTTGACTGAGACTTTAGGGCTTTCTATATACAATATCATATCATCTGCAAATAATGATAGTTTTACTTCTTCTTTTCCAATTTGGATGCCTTTTATTTCTTTTTCTTGTCTGATTGCTGTGACTAGGACTTCCAAAACTATGTTGAATAAGAGTGGTGAAAGGGGGCACCCCTGCCTTGTTCCTGATCTTAAGGGGATTGCTTATAATTTTTGCTCATTGAGTATGATGTTGGCTGTGGGTTTGTCATAGATGGCCTTTATCATGTTGAGGTATGTTCCTTGTAGTCCCACTTTGCTGAGAGTTTTGATCATGAATGGGTGCTAGATTTTATCAAATGTTTTTCTGTATCTATTGAAATTATCGTGTGATTTTTCTCCTTCCTTTTGTTTGTGATAAATCCCATTAATTGATTTATAAATATTGTACCAGCTTTGCCTCCCCAAGAATAAATCCCACTTGATCATGGTGTATAATTTTTTTCATATATTGCTGGATCCGGTTTGCTAATATTTTGTTGAGGATTTTAGCATCTAAATTCATCACAGATATTGGCCTATAAATTTCTTTCTTTGTGTTGTATTTGCCTGGTTATAGAATCAGAATTATGCTCACCTCATAAAAAAGCTTGACAGTCTTCCTTCCTCTTAAATTTTCTGAAAGAGCTTGAGAAGGATAGGAGTTAGTTCTTCTTTGAATATTTGGTAGAATTCACTTGTGAAGCCATCAGGCCCAGGACTTTTCTTTTTTGGGAGTTTTTTGATAACTGTTTCTATCTCATTTGTTGTAATTGGTCTGTTTAGGTTTTCTGATTCTTCCAGATTAATTTTTGGAAGATTATATGTTTCAAGGGATTTTTCCATTTCATCTAGGTTGTCTTGTTTTTTGGCTTACATTTCTTCATAGTATTTTCTTACAATATTTTATATATTTTTTGTGTCAGTTGTTATTTCTTCACTCTCCTTTCTAATTTTATTTATTTGAGTCCTATCTCTTTTTTTCTTGGTGAGTCTGGTTAAAAGTTCATCGATCTTGTTTACCTTTTCAAAGAACCAGCTCCTGGTTTCATTGATCCTCTGTATTGTTTCTTTAGCCTCTATGTCATTTATTTCCACTCTGATCTTTATTATTTCCTTTCTTTTACTACCTCTGGGCTTTACTTGCTGTTCTTTTTTTAGTTCTTTTAGATGCAGGGTCAAGTTGTAATTTGAGCTTTTTCTACCTTTTTAAAGTATGCCTGTAATACTATTACCTTCCCCCTCAGGACAGTTTTTGCTGTGTCCCATAAATTTTGAGTTGATATATGGTCATTATCATTTATTTCTAGGAATTCTTTTTATTTCTACTTTGATCTCATTGTTAACCCATTTGTTATTTAATATTATGCTATTTAGTTTCCAAGTGTTTGAGTATTTTTCAGTTTTTCTGTTGTGGTTGATTTCTACTTTCATGCCATTGTGATCAGAGAAAGTGCTCGATATTATTTCAATCTTTTATATTTGTTGAGACCACTTTTGTGCCCTAACATGTGGTCTATCCTAGAGAATGTATTATGAGCACTTGAAAAAATGTATATTCTGCTGCTTTGGGGTGAAAGGTTTTAAAGGTATCTATTAAATTGAATTGATCTAGTGTGTCCTTTAAGTCTGTTGTTTCTTCATTAATTTTTTTCTTGAAGATCTATCTAGTGATGTTAGTGGGGTATTGAAATCCCCTACTATTATAGTATTGCTATTGATCTCGCCCTTTAAAGCCATCAAAGTCTTTTTTATATATTTAGGTTCTCCTATATTAGGTGCATATTTATAACGGTATATCTTCCTGTTGGATTGCTCCCTTTATCATTATGTAGTGACCTTCTTTATCTATTACTATAGTCTTTGTTTTAAAGTTCATTATGTCTGATATAAGTATTGCTACCCTAGCTTTTTTTTTATTTCCGTATGCGTGAAATGTTTTTTTCCATCCTTTTATCTTCAGTCTATGTGCATCTTTTTTTTTAAGGTGTGTCTCTTGTAGACAGTATATGTATGGGTCCTGTTTTCTTATCCATGCAGCTACCCTATGTCTTTTGACTGGATCATTTAATACATTTATATTTAAGGTTATTATTGATATGTAATTATTTATTGCCATTTTAGTCTTTAAAACTGTATTCCTCTTTTGCTATATTCTTTTTCTCCTTTGATCTGTTTACAACTGGCCCCTTAGCATTTCTTGCAGCATTGGTTTGGTTGTAGTGAATTTCTTGAGTTTTTATTTGTCTGGAGAGCTTTTTATTTCTTCTTCAATTTTAAATGATAGCCTTGCTGGATAAAGTAGTCTTGGTTGTAGGCCCTTGTTCTGCATTACTTTGAATATTTCTTGCCATTCCCTTCTGACCTCAAGTGTTTCTGTTGAGAAGTCAGAAGTCATCCGTATGGGGGCTCCTTTGTAGGTGATAGCCTTTTTTTCTCTCACAGCTTTTAATATTTTCTCTTTATCACTTAGCTTTGGTATTTTAATTATGATGTTTCTTGATTTTTGGGGGTTTCTTTTTAATGGAGTTCTCTGTGATTCTTGAACTTGTGAGACATTTTCCTGCCTTAATTTTGGGAAGTTTTCAGCTATGATATGTTTGAACAAAGTCTCTATCCCTTGTTCTTTCTCTCCTTCTTCAGGAACCCCTATGATGTAAATGTTATTTCTCTTCATGTTGTCACAGAGCTCTCTTAGAGTTTCCTCAGACTTTTTGAGTTTCTTTTCTTTTTTTTACTCTGCTTCTGTGTCTTCATTTATCTTGTCCTCTAAGTCATTGATTCGATTCTCAGCTTCATCCATCTTGCTTTTAATTCCTTCTATTGTGTTATTTCTGATATTGTATTTGTCATTTCTGACTGATTCTTTTTTATTATTTCAATGTTCTTTTTTATATTTGCTATCTTTTTATTTAGGTGTTCGTAATGACCATCTATTGTTGTTCTAAGATCTTTGAGCATCCTAACAATCATTATTTTAAACTCTGCTTCTGGTAATTTGGTTATATCTGACTCATTCTGATCTTTTTCTGGGGCTTTCTCTTGATTCATTTGTGTTGCATTTCTCTGCCTTTTCATTTTGTCTGTATAAAAGAAGGTTTTGGCTACTGGAGTACATTGGGTGTGACCTCTGTTTTCCCTAGGTGTGGTCTGTCTGCAGGTCCGCCACTCCCTCTGCTGTTGCTGCCTAGAGCGTTTGGGTATGGGGGTTACCAGAGCCAGCCCACTGGGGCTGTTGTTGTTTCTGCCTCTCCTTCACCGGTGGGGCTGTGATCACGTACTCCAGTGTACAAGCCTTGGTGGCCTTGGCCTTTGTTCCACCCCTCTGGGTGGGATTATGCACCATGCCTGTGCTGCAAGCCACAGCACTGCCAGCAGGGGGGAGCACCTTTGCTCAGCTGCGAGTTTCTGCCTGATTCTGGGCTTTTCCCCACCCCCATAGTAGGAGCTTTCTCATAGGATGGCTGCAAGCCTAGGCTCCACAGTCCTGGCAGGACTGCATGCCCATGCTCAGTAGCGGGACTCTGCCTGTTCTGAGCTTTTGGCTCCCAAGTCAGGCCACAAGCCTCGGTTTCCATGGGCTGGTGAGGCTGCGCTCCTCTGACCTTGCTCAAGGGCAGGTCTCCACCCATTCCGGGGCTCCTGCCCTTTCCCCGCAGCCTGTATTGCAGGTGGCATGCAGCTGGGCTTAACCACCTTCATGCACCCCCTCTGCCACAGCCCAGCAAGATTGAGCTCACACCTGGGTCTCAGTTGTGGCCATCTGGCTTCCACCCTTGCCGATGGAACTGCACTTCCATGTCCCACTGCCGCCCACCCTCAGGCAAACGCTCAGCCTTGTGGTTGGGGGCGCTGCTGCTCAGGCCCTAAGGCTCACTACTGTAGTCCTGAAAGCTCCCTCCTTCTAAGCAACTCTGCTTTAAGTACAGTGGGAGAGCTTGTTTGGCTGGTGTCCTGCTTCCCTTTGCTGGTATTACTGTTTCCAGGGGAAATATTCACCTCAGATTTGGGGAGTGACTCAGTCCAGGGGTTAGGGTGGCTGTCTCTCAAAGTGTTTCTCCCTGTGCCTCCTAGATCACACTCTCTTCCCACTGCTCTCCTCTCTCCCATCCCTCGAAGCCCCAGGTGAGTGGTTGTGAGAGAGGTTTTCTGTGTAATCCCTTTAAGAAGAATTTTGAGTTTGAGAAATCAGTCTCTTTCTTACAAACAGTATCCTGACTTGTTTTCAACTAAATACTGTCCATAAGCCTCTTCTAGGCTCTGGAGTTGCAGGTTGGGGCTTTGTTCCTGGGGCTCCCCTCTCTGCTCAACTCACTTTCTGCCATGAGAGTCTCTCCAGGCTGCCGTTTGCTCCAAGGAGCTGGGAAGCCCTCTCCATGTTTCTGCTTTTCCTACCAATCTCAGTGTGGCTTCTTCAGTGTTCCTTGGTTGAAGAGTCCTCTTAGTTTAGTCCAATGTTGGTTTTTCAAGATGATGGTTCTTAAAATTAAGTTGTAATCCACTTTGGTTCTGGGAGATGGAAGTTGGTATGTCTGCCTACTCCATTGCCATCTTGTCCCTCTCAGGAGCAACTCGACATAATAATTCTTATAAGGTTAAAAAGATGTAAGAAAATATGTTGTCTAAAAATAAATGTGAAACCTAAACCAATTAGACAAATTCCCAATAAAATGTGACATTAAATCTGAGTGAGGAAGATACAAAAAGCCTGAGTATTTTATGAATCTCAAAGGAATGTATATCTGGAATAAATTGCTTTACCTCAAAGGAAAATAAAACAATTTTCTTTTATTTGCAGAAAAATATTATACTTTCAAAAACCAAATTATTTCAACTTTATAACATCTTTTTAAAGAATAAAAAAGATTATTAACTAATAATAATTTATTTGAACTTTAATAACAAAATTAGATAAGGGCTGTACATCAATGGAAATTTGAAGACTAGATTAACTTATGAAACTATACATAAATACATTTAAAAATTAGTAAGCAGAATCTGGTTATTTCTATATATTGGTATATTATGACCACATTGTCTTTATTTCAGAAATTCAGGTGTAGTATAATATTAGTAAATTGGTACTTTCATTACTACAGAATAAGAAAAATTATGATCATCTAACCAGATAACATAAAATACATATGATATAATTTAGAACACATTTATAATAAACTTGTTTAACAAAATTCAAATATTGAGGAGGTTTCTTATCAGGAAAAAAGTGTATTTACAAAAAATGATAAAAAAAACTTTACTGTATTGAAGAAATTTTAAAAGCATTGTCTTTGGCCCTGGCCGGTTGGCTCAGTGGTAGAGCATCGGCCTGGCGTGCAGAAGTCCCGGGTTTGATTCCTGGCCAGGGCACACAGGAGAAGCGCCCATCTGCTTCTCCACCCCTCCCCCTCTCCTTCCTCTCTGTCTCTCTCTTCCCCTCCCGCAGCCGAGGCTCCATTGGAGCAAAGATGGCCCGGGCGCTGGGGATGGCTCCTTGGCCTCTGCCTCAGGCGCTAGAGTGGCTCTGCCCCGGAGCAGAGCGTCGCCCCCTGGTGGGCGTGCCGGGTGGATCCCGGTCCGGCTCATGCGGGAGTCTGTCTGACTGTCTCTCCCCGTTTCCAGCTTCAGAAAAATACAAAAAAAAAAGCATTGTCTTTGAAATCAAAGGCTATACAAGATTTTTTAAAAATCATTTCTATGTCTACAATGAAAAAGAAGTCTACTAGCCACATAAGGACATAAAAAAAAAAAACACCATAGAATTTATAAAGATTGAACTATAAAAAATTAATGATAGCTATAAGCAGAAAATCAAAGAGAATGCATGGATAAACTATTAAAATAAAAAAAATTTGCAACATGATTGGACATAAGATATAATGACGATTAGGTTTTATATACTACAACCATAAATAAGAATACATACTTCTACTTCTAATAATAATTGGAAACATATAAGAACAAACCTAATGAATGATTTGAAACAAGACATACAAAATTTTATAAAACATTGAAAGATATTTCTTAAAGACATAAATAAAAAGAGAGGTATATCATGCACATAATTATAATATTGTCCCCTAATTGTTCTATACTTCAATACAATTTTATTAACTTTCCACTGTGAGTGTTTGTCTGACTTGACAAGCCGATTCTAACATTTATTTGAAAGAGTATAAGAACAAGGAATAAATAATACCCCACATAGCCCAGAAGCATAACTTACTTTATATCTGCCTTAATACTACATATATGCTGCTATAACAAAATATGATTCACTGGGTAGCCCTTATAAAATGTGGAAGTTTATTGCTCACAGTTCTGGAGACTGGGAATACAAGATCAGAGTACTACTCTTTTTCAGGTTGCATATCCTCATTGTGGAAGGAGCTAGAGAGCTCCATGCAATTACTTTTACAAAAGCACTATTCTACCCTTGCCTGATAGCTCAGTCATTTAGAATGTCATCTGGATATGCCAGGGTTTTAGATTCTTTCTCTGATCAGGGGACAAATAAGAATATAACAATGAATAAATAAATAAGTGGAACAACAAATTGATGTTTCTCTCTTTCTCTGCCTCTCTCCTTCTTCCTTCCATAATTAATAAATAAAACTAAAAATAAATAGAGTATTTTTAAAAACACTAATTCCATTCATGAGGCCTTCATCATCAACAACTAATCACCTCCCAAAGGCCCCACCTTCTAAAACCGTCACCTTTGGCAGTTAGGATTTTAGTGAATGAATTTAGGGGAAACACAAACAGTGAGACCAGCCTGACCAGGCAGTGGCACAGTGGATAGAGCTTTGGACTGGGATGCAGGAGATCCAGGTTCAAAATTCTGAGCATGAGAATGGACTCACCAGCTTAAGCACGGGGTACCTCACTTGAAGATGGGATCATAGACATGACCCCATGGTTGCTGGCTTGAGCCCAAAGGTTGCTTTCTTGAAGCCTAAGGTTACTGGCTTGAGCCCAAGGTTGCTGACTTAAGCAAGGGGTCACTCACTCTGCTGTAATCTCCCGGTCAAGGCACACATGAGGAAGCAATCAATGAACAAGCAATCAATGAACAACTAAGATGCCACAATAAAGAATTGATGCTTCTCATCTCTTTCCCTTCCTGTCTGTTTTGTCCCTATCTGTTCCTCACTCTGATTCTGTCACTGTCAAAAAATATACAAACAAACAAACAAACCAAAAACAAGGAGAGCATAGCATTATAAAGCTTGTTATACAGAAAAATAAATAAAATATTGTGGAATTAATTCAGGATTAAAAATAATGACAAATGCAACAGACTTGAGAGACATGAAATTAAGTCATAAAAGTATTTATCTGACTACTCGTTACTCTGTTCCATTCCCCTAAAAGTGTACCTAATACATAGTAAAGGCTCAATAAATATTTGTTGAATGGATTTATAAGATCTGTGGCATTTGTAGTACTGTTGAAAACTGAGAGAAAGAATTATTTTATGAATGATTCTGGGCTGATTGGTTTCCCTTCTATTATTTACTCCTTACCAATTATGATAGTGGTCCCCAACCTTTTTTGGGCCACAGACCAGTTTAATATCAGAAAATATTTTCACGGACCAGCCTTTAGGGTGGGATAGATAAATGTATCACGTGACCGAGACAAGCGTCAAGAGGGAGTCTTAGACGATGTAACAGAGGGAATCCGGTCATTTTTAAAAAATAAAACATCATTCAGACTTAAATATAAATAAAATGGAAATAATGTAAGTTATTTATTCTTTCTCTGCAGACCGGTACCAAATGGCCCACGGACCAGTACCAGTACGTGGCCCAGGGGTTGGGGACCACTGAATTATGAGATAGAAATAATTCATGATATATTGAATATTTAAATGTAGAAAGAAAACATTGTAATTTTAGATTTAAAAATATAGGAAAATAGGTATTATCTTAAGAAATATTTTTGCCTGAGCAGGTGGTGGCACAGTGGATAGAACATCAGACTGAGACACAGAGGACTCAGGTTTAAAATCCTGAGGTTGCCAGGTTGAGCAAGGGCTCATCTGGTTTGAGCACAGCTCATCAGCTTGAACCCAAGGTCCCTGGCTTGAGCAAGTGGTCACTTGGTCTGCCCCCAGTCAAGAAACACATGAGAAAGCAATCAATGAACAACTAAGATGGTGCAATAAAGAATTGATGCTTCTTATCTCTCTCCCTTTCTGTCTGTCTGTCCTTATCCGTCTCTCTCTGTCTCTGTCACAAAAAAAGGAAAAAAAAATTTTAAACAAAATGTAAAATGTTTTAAGCTTTAAATGATAACATCTGAATATATTGAAATTAAGAAATTCTGCTTACCAAAAGCACAATTTGACAAGCTAATAAACGAAAGCTGGAGAAAATATTTGAAATACATACAGCTGAGAACAATAATTATACAAAGTATATAAAAATCCTACGAATCAGTAAGAAAAAGATAAACAACCCAATATAAAATGGGCAAACCTTATAAATAACACTGGGGAACAAATTTTTATTTTTATTTTTTGTTGCATGAGGTTTTATAACTGTTTCTAAATATTTCTGTATCACTGATTCCAAATCTGAAATCTGTTTTTGGTGCATGCTCTAGTTTTTATGCAATTTTAATTTCTTTTTGTTACAGTTAATCACATGCATTGGTTTTTAAATTGGAGTTAAAGAAAAACGACTCTTGGATTGAACATAACCACAAGGCAATTAATATTTTACAAACATCACTTTTACATAATTGTAGTTGTTTTTAAATGTATAAAAACACCTCTTATTTTGTTTTAAGATTGAATCATGGCTTCTTCGAGTAGGCGTAAATGTAGGAATAATCCTGACACCTTTTGTTATATATGTGGCTGTTACACACTTCAATGTCAAAGGTGCAATATTTCATCATTTGTGACACGTGCATATATTGCCTATATTCAAGTTCCCCTTGGAGATCAAGACAAGAATTGGGCTCCTCATATTTTGTGTCATAATTGTGAGGAAATGCTTTGTGACTGGACAAATGGAAAACGCATAGGAATGCCTTTTGGTATTCCTATCGTTTGGCGTGAACCTAAGGACCACAGCAGTGACTGTTGTTTCTGTCTAATCCATACAAAGGGCATCGGCAAGAAAAAACAGCATATGATCGCATATCCTAATATTCCTTCAGCAGTACGACCTATCCCACACTCTGAGACACTCCCAGTTGCAGTTTTTAATGGTTTTATTTCTTCTAAGGATGAAGAAAGTGAACATGGTGATCAAGTGTATTTTGATAAGATGCATGAGGAAATGATTGTAGAATCTGAAGGATCTTCTTCTTATGCCGAATAGTCATTAACCCCTCAGCAGTTTAGCCAACCCTAATTGAATGACTTAGTACAGGGGTCAGGAACCTATGGCTCGTGAGCCAAATGTGGCTCTTTTCATGGCTGCATTTGGCTCACAGACAAATCTTTCATAAAAAAATAATGTTAAAAATATAAAACATTCTCATGTATTACAATCCATTCATTTCTTACCACTCATGTTCATGGTTATGGCTGGCTGGAGCCAATCAGAGCTGTCCTCCAGGACAACACCAATTTTTTATCGGATAATGCCTAAGGTACAGGGGTCATTGTATGGCTCTCACAGAATTATATTTTTACATATGTGGCGTTCATGGCTCTTTCAGCCAAAAAGGTTTAGGACCCCTGACTTAGTAAAAGATTTGGACCTATCAAAGAAAGAAACTGAGTTATTAGCTTCCAGGCTTCAAGAAAAGAATGTACTTCACTGGTCAGCTAAAATATCCCATTTCAGGAAGCATGAAAAAATTTTTGTGGACTTTTTTTCCAAAGATAAACACTTTGTTTACTGTCATGGTATCAGTAGTCTTCTCAGCCAGCTAGGTGTTACCACTTACAGTCCAACAGAATGATGGCTATTTCTTGACAGCTCTAAACAGAGTCTGAAATATGTTCTCCTACACAATGGTAACGTTTATGAAGCGGTTCCAATTGGTTATTCAACTCATTTTTAAGGAGATTATAATGACAAAAAATTGTCCTCAACTTTCTGAAGTATGAGGAACATAACTGGATCATTTGTGTAGATCTTAAAATGGTAAATTTCCTGCTAGGACAACAGAGAGGTTTTACAAAGTATCCTTGCTTTCTGTGTTTGTGGGACAGCCGAGCTCGGGAGAAACACTGGACACAGAAGGAGCGGACAAATCGTGAAGCTCTGAAAGTAAGGATACAAAATATTGTGAATGAACCTGTAGTTAATAGAGACAGGATCATTTTTCCCCTACTTCACATCAAACTTGGCTTAATGAAGCAGTTTGTTCAGGCTTTGAATAGAGAAAGTGAATGCTTTCAAAATATTATTTCTGCTTTTCCTGCCTTGTCTTTTAAGAAGATAAAAGCAGTTTTATTTGATTGACCTCAAATTCGAACCCCCATAGGTGACAAAGAATTTCCCAGGAAGATGAATAAGGAGGAGAAAGCAGCATGGCAGTCTTTTGTGGCAGTTACAAAGAACTTTCTTGGCAACAAAACACCCCCAGAAAACTATGAACTTCTGGTTCAAAGGATGCTGTTGGCTATCCATAACATTGGATGTAACATGAGCTTTAAGATTCGCTTCCTGAATAGTCATTTGATAAGTTTCCTGAAAATCTTGGACCTGTTAGTGATGAACAGACTATTACTGGAGCATCAAACGAGATTGTCCTCAACAAGTATACAAATGCAAGAGCTACAAACGCAAAATTTTGCCTGAATAGAATTTAAATAAGTTTTGCACAAATTTTATGATTAAAATAAGTGTTTTAATATGTTCTATTTCAAAATTGTAGACAAATTATGATGCAATCATATCTTTTAGTGTATTATTGTATTTACTGAATTATATAAATTATTATATTTTCACAAAGATGATACCCAAGAAGACATTCTACTTCATTATGTTAAACTAAATGTTGAAAATTTTACAATAAGATGAAAATATAAAAATTTGCAAATCTTGAATTGCAAAAAAACTGTAGCTACCAGAGAAAAACTAATGTCAGATTTGAGATTAGCACACTCGAGTTAGGTATGAACAAGTGTTTTTGTGGATGCAACAAAAATTTTGTTCCCCAGAAGCAATATTTATAAGACGTGAATAATAAAAATATAAAAACATGCTCATTCTCTTTAGTGATCAGAAAATTACTAATTAATAGCATAGTAATCTACCATGTTATAGCCAACAGATTGATAAGAATTATGGTTGATAATACAGGTGTTGGTGAGGTTATGCATCAATGAGAACCTTGTTATGTTGCCAGTAGATGTGTAAGTTAGGTTAAGCGTTTTGGAAAATAATTGGGCATTATTTTTTAAGTATAAACATTCTTATTTTTTACAACTTACCAATTCCACTTTTAGATAACATAGAGAATATTTACAAATGTGTATCATAAGACTCAAATAAGAATATTTATAAATATTCTTCTTAATAGCAAAAATGTAAGACAAACCAACATTTATCAACAGAAGAAGTATATATAAAATATTGAAGAATCACACAATGGAATGTTAGATTACAGTGAAAATAAATAAACTGCCGTTTAATGAAACCACCGAATTATTTCAAAAACCTTGCTGAGTGATATATCATCAAATTACTATTTTTAAAGCAAAGGAATGATAAATACAAATATCAGGCAGGTGTTAAACTGTGCTGGAATGGTTGAAAATTGGGATCAAGGAGTCATATACCTACTGATGCCACACTAGTGATGATGCTTTCTTTCATAACTAGATTGCGGGCTCATAATCTCCTTTTTGTTATGCTTTATCACCTGCATTAATATGTTTCAAATATTATATAATTAAAATTGTTTTAGAGTATTCATCAAAGCTGCATGCAAGAATAAAACTAAAATAATCTGATATAGAGTACATTTTTATCTACTATACACACACAACTCTTATATGTTCCTTTAAAATTTCTGATGAAAAATAACTGGCTTTCTGTACTGTTTTGTGAAAAAAATTTCATGCACAAGTACCAGTAATACAGTTTAAATTTTTTTTGAGGTAGTGTTTTCTTCTGAGACCAATATCTTGGTAATTTGTACTATGAAATTAATAAGAAACCTTAACTTGAGAAAGTAGAAGAGAAAAATCTTTGTAATACTGTTAAAATGGTTTTTATGTTTTGGGGTTTTTTGCAACAGAGACAGAAAGAGACAGAAAGAGGGACAGACAGGAAGAAAGAGGAATGAGAAGCATCAAGTCTTTGTTGTTTATTAATTGCGTTCTTATGTGTGCCTTGACTGGGGGGCTATAGCAGAGCAAGTGACCCCTTGCTCAAGCCAGTATCCTTGGGCTGAAGCCAGCAACCTCGGACTTCAAGGAAGCGAACTTTGGACTCAAGACAGAGACCCCGCGCTTAAGCCAGTGACCTTGGAGTTTTGTACCTGAGCCCTCTGTGTTTCAGTCTGATGCTCTATCCACTGCACCACTGCCTGGGCAGGCAGGATATGGTTTTTTAAAAGTCCTATTACTATCAGTCTTTTACAAGAACAAAGTGAATGAGGGCTTTCAATATTGCATGATTTGGCCTGTATAATATTGTAATTATTTCCTGTGAAAATCCTGAAAACAATTAAATTTTAATTTACCTGTAAGTAAAAGATAAAAATTAATATTGTGTTATTCCAAAGCCATTCACAGATATTTTTATAAAAAGAAAACTGTGAACAATACTTAGGTTTAACCATTGTAAGAAGATCAAGCACTATATACTTCTAAATATTTTATCTTTATTATTTTTTATTTATAGACTCCCACAGTTCTTAAGAATCGGTTCTTTTCAAAGTCTTACAAGTCTTTTGATCTATAAGTGCTTTGTTTCAACCTGTGTTGATATTATGATTTGAATTATGTAAGTTTGCTGCTAAAAACATGCCTTGTTTTATTTTCCACTTTCAGCTTTATGATGTCATTCTGAATCGCTAACCCTGACCCATTTTTTAGCAATTATGCTTCATCATTTTAAGAAAAAGACTGTTTTTATCTGACAGAGATGAACACATTTTCCCAACTAAACCCAAGAAAAATTCAATAATGAATAAGACAATAGATTTTACTGCATAAAAATTTAAAGAGGGGGGAAAGAGAAAAAGATCAACAATTTCTGATTTTAACACTTAAAAAATAATGCAACCATTCACTACATGAAAACTTGATAAAACTAGATAAAGGCAGATTAAAAGGGGTAGTCATTACTTCAGTTTGAGTATGGGATTTCTTTTTTGCAAGAGAGAAAGAGAGAGAGAAGAGACAGACAGGAAGGGAGAGAGATGAGAAGCATAAACTTATAGCTGTGTCACTTTAGGTGTTGATTGATTGATTGCTTCTCATGTGTGTGTCTTGGCCAGGCAGCTCCAATTGAAGCAGTGAACTCTTGATCAAGCCAGTGACTCTGGAGATCAAGCCGGTGATCATGGGATAATGTCTATGATCCCATGTTCAAGCTAGCGATCCCACACTCAAGCTGGTGAGCCTGCACTTAAGTAGAATGAGTCTACACTCAAGCCAGTGACCTTAAGGTTTTGAACCTGGGTCCTCAATGTTGCAGTTAAATGCTCTTTCCACTGCACCACCACTGGTCAGATCGGTCAGGTAAGTATGAGATATTTTTGAGACAAACCAGAAGATAAAAACTGGTAGTTAAAACTGAACTCTAAAACTGGAACTAAAATTTTAGAGGCAATTATGTAGCTAAAGCTCTAGATATGAAAGAATTTTCCCAGGAGAAAGTTAAAGGTTCAGTTGGCATACAAAATTATATTAGTTTCAGGTGTACAACACAGTGATTCAATATTTATAGTTTTAAGGATGGCTCTTTAGTCCCACAACACTAAGAGTTTGACTTAATAGGTCCAATTGTAACACAAAAACTCTTATTTTAATTGAGCAGATGTTCTCTGGGCCCTACCTTAAGAGAAGCTAAATGACCAGGAGAAACTCTTCTTTTGTTTCCTTATATTTCAATTGTTTATATACATATATAGTGTGTCACCTTATTTTAAAAGTAGTTCCATACATCTTTATTACATGAATGAGGGAGTCCTGAATATACATGGTACAAGAGAGGTTGTGTTTTCAACTATGAAAGAATGTACTATGTATAAAAAAATTATAACTATCTATATGCTTGAAAATAGCTAATTTTAGTTTACCATGACCTTAACTGCAAAAAAATAATACTCCAAAACACATAAATTCCATATATAAAAATTATTTTTCTGAGTTATGAGAGTATCTTTGAATACATACTTTGCTTTATTGTGCTTTGCAATTATTCTGCTTTACAAATTGAAAGTTTGTGAAAACCCTGCACTGAGCAAGTCTATTAGCATTATTTTCTAATGGTATTTGCTCTCTTTATGTCTGCATGTCATATTTTGATAATTCTCACAATAGTTTAAACTTTTATATTACTATTATATTTGTGATGGAGATATGTGATCAGTGATCTTTGATGTTACTATTATGATTGTTTTTGGGACACTATGAATGGCAAACTTAGTTGATAAATGTGTGTTCAGACTGCTCCACTGACTGCCCATTCTCTTCCTCTTTGGGTATCCCTATTCTCTGAGACACAACACTGTTGAAATTAGGCTGATTGCCTGACCTGTGGTGGCACAGTGGATAAAGTGTCGACCTGGAAATGCTGAGGTTGCCGGTTCGAAACCCTGGGCTTGCCTGGTCAAGGCACATATGGGAGTTGATGCTTCCAGCTCCTCCCCCTTCTCTCTCTCTCCTCTCTCTTCTCTCTAAAATGAATAAATAAAATAAAAAAAAAGAAATTAGGCTGATTACTAAACTTACAATGGCCTCTAAGTGTTCAAACAAAAGAGTCATACATCTCTCACTTTAAATCAAAAGCTAGAAATCATTAAACGTAAAAAAAAGCTGAGATAGGTCAAAATCTATACCTTTGCATCAGATAGGTTTGAATGCAAAGGTAAAATTCTTGAAGGAAATTAAAAGTGCTATTCCTGTTAACACATGAATAATAAGAAAGCAAAACAGCCTTACTACTGATAGGGAGAAAAAAGATTAAATCAGCCACAACATTCCCTTAAACCAAATCCTAATCCAGAGCAAGGTCCTTACTCTCTTCAATTCTGTGAAAGCTGAGAATAGTGAGGAAGCTGTAGAAAAAACACCTGAAGCTAACAAAACTTGGTTTATAAGATATAAAGAAAAAAATTCTCCCCTGACCAGGTGGTGGTGCAGTGCACAGAGTGTCAGACTGGGATGTGGAGGATCCAGGTTCAAGACACCAAGGTCACCAGCTTGAGTGTGGGCTCATCTCGTTTGAGCAAAGCTCACCAGCTTGGACCCAATGTCGCTGGCTCAAGCAAAGGGTTACTCAGTCAGCTGTAGCCCCATGGTCAAGGCACATATGAGAAAGCAATCAATGAACAACTAAGGTGTCACAACGAAAAACTGATGATTGATGCTTCTCATCTCTCTTCGTTTCTGTCTGTCTGTCCCTATCTATCCCTCTCTCTGACTCTCTGTGTCCCTGTAAAAAAACAAAACAAAAAAAAGGAACTCTCTGTAACATAAAAGTGTAAGGTGAAAGAGCAAGTGCTAATGTAGAAGCTGCAGCAAGTTATCCAGGAGATCTAGCTGAGATCATGAATGCAGGTGACTACATTGAAAAACAGTTTAGTATGGGTGGAACAGTTTTATATTAGAAGAATATCTAGGACTTTCATAGCTAGAAAGAAGCCAATGCCTGGTTTCCAAGCTTCAAAGACCAGGATGACTCTCTTATTAGGGGCTAATGCAATTGGTAACTTTGAGTTAAGGCCAATGCTCATTTACTATTCTGACAATTCTGGAACCTTTAAGAATTCTTCTAAGTCTACTTTGCCTGTGCTTTATAAATGAAACAGCAAAGCCTGATGACAGCACATTTGTTTAGAACATGGTTTACTGAGTATTTTAAGCACATTGTTGAGATCTGTCACTCAGAAAATAAAGTTTCTTTCAAAATATTGCTGCTCATTGACAATGTACCTACTCACCCAAAAGCTCTGATAGAGATGTATAACTAAGATTAATGTTGTTTTATGCCTAACCAGGTTATGGGACAGTGGATTGAGCTTTGCACTGGGACTCAGGGGACTCAGGTTTGAAACCTCAAGGTAGCCGGCTTGAGCACAGGTTCATTCAGCTTGAGCGTGGGGTCACTGGCTTGGGCAAGGGGTCACTCGCTCTGCTATAACCCCCCAGTCAAGGTACTTATGAGAAAGCAATCAATGAACAACTAAGGAGACTAAGGAGCTGCAATGAAAAATGGATGCTTCTCATTTTTACTGTCTGCCCGTCCCTATTTGACCTTCTCCCTGTCTCTCTCTCTGTCTCTGTCACAAAAAAAGATTAATGTTTTCATGCCTGCAAATACATTCATTCTGAAGCCCATAAATCAAGGAGTAATTTTGAATTTCAAATCTTATTATTTAAGAAATATTGCTTTGGCTAGAAAGTAATTTTGGTTTTGTAGTGTGAAATAAAATTCATTTTTTTATACAAAGAATAAACTTTAATCAATTATATATTTTCTGTTCAAAGACCTTTTGCCATCTTTCTTGTAGCTTCAAGATTCCACGCTCATAGAAATTTTGGTGCTTATCAGCAAAAAAAATGAACCAAGTGCGATTTAAGTTCATCATCATTTGTGAAAGTTTTACCATTTAAAGAGTTTTGCAAACTTCGAAATAAATGGTAGTCAGATGGTGCCAGGTCACGGCTGCATGGAGGATGCGACATCATTTCCCAACCAAGCTCCAATAATTTCCCATGAGTTACTAAAGATGTGTGAGGCTTTGTATTATCATGGTGGAACACAATTCCTTGGCAATTTGCCAATTCTGGCCGTTCTCCTTTGATTGCTTCATCCAGTTTCTTTAGTTGTTGACAGTCAATATCTGAATTGATTGTCTGGTTTCCTGAAAGCAGCTCCAAATACACACCACCTTTGCAGTCCCACCAAATTGACAGTATGACCTCTTTTTGATGCAATTCAGCTTTAGATGTGGTTTGTGCTGGTTCATCACACTTGGACCATGATTGTTTTCAAATGAGCCATTTTTTATCACCAGTGATGATTCTTTTCAAAAAAGGGTCGGTTTCATTGCACTTGAGATGCATATCACAAATAATAATTCATTGTGTTAAGGGAATCTCTTTCAATTCATGTGGAACCCAAATATCAAGCTCCTTAGAGAGTCCAAGACATTTTAAGTGATTTTCAATTGTTGTGTGTGATACATTTAACCTCCCTGCAAATTCTCAAAGTTATATAATGATTCTCTTCAATTATGGCTTTGATTTGATCATCATCAACTTCAGTAGGTCTACCAGAATGTTGGTCATCTTTGAATGAAAAATCTCCAGAACAGAATTTTTTAAACGAATTCTGATTCTTGCGTTCTGTTATGCAGTCAACACTATAAATTTCACATATCTTTTAGTGAGCCTCAGCAGCTTTCTTTTCTTTATGAAAATAAAAAAGTAAAATATGTAGAAAATGTTTGTTTCCGCACTCCATGGTAAATTTAACCCTAAACTTACAGCTACAAGCAAAATTACACACAACTTGCTTCTAAAGTAACCTAAATATGACCAATATTAAATGTCAAAAGGAAAAAAAAACACCATAACACTGACAAGAGTCCTTCAAAACAATTATAACACTATGTGTAACAACCGAAAATACTTTCTTGCCAACCCAATACATTTCATAAACCATAGACAGTGACTTCTCTGATGGCTTTGGACAAAGTAAATTTAAAATATTTTGGAAAAGAATTATTATTTTAGATACCATTAAGAACAGTCATGATGGCTAGAACCCACTGGATGGTTGCATGGGTTCAAGCCATGGCTGGGAGTGGCAGACACGTCAGGCCCAGGTGCTTCTGCAGCAGTGCATGCACACTGAGCTGCAAGTATGCCCAGTTGAGGGGGACTCCGTGGCCCTGGGCATAGAAGTTCAGAGAAGATTAGTGATCTGTTTGTGCTTTCTAAGGGAGCTGATAAAGAACTGGCAAATACACTTTTATACTGGATCCCTGGCAACATTCTTAGCATCTTTTAAAACACCCTTGGGGTGGGGGAGCAGAGAGTGAAAGGAAGAAACATACAATAGTAATATAACTCTGAAAAAGAAGCAGAATTAGGGCTTTATTTCAAATTTGCTACTCTATGAAAAGGAATTAGCTGCTAATAGCAAATGTGTTAATTCTGGGGTTGTGGTAGAACATGTCACGGAAACAGGCAAGTGCTAAAGCTGAATACCAGTGCAGCATACGCATACCTGATTGACTTAAAAAATTAAAAGTTAGTTGTTTTCTGATATAAAATGATTTGAACTATGATTAGGTTTTCTTCTTGAATACACTAATCTACAGCATTTTTAGACAAGAAAATCTTGTGTCCATCTATAATTGTGCAACCTGTTAATTAGATGACTTGCTTGTCACCTAAATTCTGGATATTAGTTCACCTTTTATTCTACTTTCCCCTGCATATCAACCCCAAATTTTGAAAAATGCTTTCTATTTACTTCATGATTATTGTGGAAATGTTTTTTAGAGAACTATATCTAAATATTTTCCAATGAATAATTTTGTACAATGAAGAAAAATATATTTCTTATATCCTCAAATGTATGTACTAAGGAATAAAAATAATTATTGTATTAAAATTAGGTAAAATCTAGTACAAACCAATTATTTTGTCTATTTTTTACTAGTTCAGTTTTCTATATTTTAAATAAAAATTAAGCAATTACTATTTTTTAATATCTATCAGATGTAACATAGAAATGTATTGTGCATTATAATCTTATTTTGCAGCTATATTCAAATGTATAAGTTATTTTAAGAGTCTTATTGATATAGGAACAATGTATGGGGCATTAAAAGTTGTTTTTATTTAACATGATAATGGTTTTAATGTTCTGTGTCTGTTTTTTACCAAAACCATATGCTTTCTTTTTTTTTGTATTTGGTTTTCAAAAGTTACTGCCTTATTAAATTAGCAATAGTTTGTATTTTTTAAAAGAAGTTCCTTTCTTGTTGAATTAGATGCCAGAAATAAGAAAAAAGAAGCTTTCAATTAAATATACTTGAAAACAAGTGCACTTACTCATTTCCATATTGTCTACTTAATCATTTGAAGCTAATACAATTTTTATATTAGTTAATGTCTGTCTCCACTATCCCCAATTTGTATGTTGAAGTTACCCAATATAATGGTATTTAGAAATGGTGCCTTTGAGAACTAATTAGGGTCAATGACATCATGCAAATGGAGTCTTCATGGTGAAATGAGCATCCTCAGAACAAAAGACAACAGAGAGCTTGCTCACTATTTCCCCACAATGTGAAGATGGAGTGAGATGGGGACAATCTACAAGCCAGAAAAAAGAATCCTAACCAGAAACTGACTATGATGCCCTCTTGATTTTAAACTTTTAACCTACAGAACTATGAAAAAATAATTTCTGTTTAATCCACAGAAAAAATTAAAAGCAGAAACAAAATTAATGATTTATTGGAAGAGATCAAATATCAACATTAACAGGAGTTTAGGAAAAGTTAGATCCACCCATAATGAATGACTTTGAGGGGTTTGAGCCTTCAGTGGAAGAATGTGGTGAAAATACATGAGTACTAGAATTATAAGTGGAGGTTACAGATTTGTTAGCTGCTGCAATCTCATGGTAAAACTTGAAGTGATGAGGGGTTGCTTTATCAATTAACAAAGAAAGTGGTATCTTCAGATAGAATCTATTATTTGTAAAGATGCTGTGAAGATTGTTGAAATAACAAAAGATTAACAATATAACAGAAACATAGTTGATATAGCAGAGGCAGGGATAGAGAGGACTAAGTCCAATTTTTAAAGAAGTTCAGTGTGGGTAGAATGCTAGAAAACAGCATTGCATGTTACACAGAAATTATTCACGCAAGGAAGAGTCAATCAAGATGGCAAACTTCACTGTTGTCTTATTTTAAGAAATGGTCACAGCCATATCAACTTTAGCAAAAACCACCCTGATTAGCCAGCAGCCATCAACATGAGGCAAGAACCTCCACCAGCAAAAAGATTACAACTTGCTGAAGGCTCAGATGATGGTTAGAATTTTTCAGCAATAAACTATTTTTAATTGAGACATATATATATATTTTATGCATAATACTATTTCACACTTAATAGGCTACAACAAAATATAAACTCAACTTTTATATACACCAGGAAAAAAACAAAAAAAATATGGGACTTGATTTATTTCAATATTCACCTTATTGTGGTGGTTTGGAACCTAACCAGCCATATCTCTAAGGCATGTATGTATTTTCAGAAATGTGTGCGCAATTCATGAAGAGCAACTTTGTGATAAAATACAATTATGTATTCAGATGAGTTACAGTGGAATCACATATCTAGATGATAAAGTTATTCTTCTAATTTTGGCAAATCTAAACCACCTCTGAATAGTCTCTAGCAGAAAGAATCTACTGTAAAAGATAATGCCTAAATACTATTATTAAAGAATATAGCACTCTAATTAAGTTAGAGTGAAACTTAATATCTTGAATATATTTGTTTTATAGAGACAAGTATTCCAATTAATAAAGATCATAGTATTAGTAAGAGTTCAATCTTTTTACATCATTACAAATTTGAGTTTCCTTATTAAAAATATATATTCATGATTGTCATTTTTGTGCTGTTAATAATATGAAAGAAATAGAATAATGATCTATAGCAGACATTGAATTCATAGCCAAGTAATAAAAAGTTATGATAAAAATAAAATATAAATACAAACTAGCTAAATATAGCTGAATTTTCATTTACCTAATAAAATATTCTAAAATCTAGCGAATTTTAAAAAAATCTTTGATCAAGGAATTCAATATTACAAAAGACACCTTCTTTTCTTTTTTTTTTTAACCTTGCTCCATAGCATAATGAGGACAAGGTGGTACTTGGTAAAAATAAGGGGCAGTAAATTCAGAACAAATTTGGGTAAATAACGCCTCATACATGTGTATAGTCAACTTGTGAAACTCATTGACCAAAGAGGTCACTGAGTCTAATACAATGATTGAATTTAAAAAGCAGTTGGGTTATTTTATGACCAATAATAGCTTTGGGAGCTCTGCTCAGCAAGCAGAGATAATGATAAAGGTAATCAAATCTCTTATTTTAGCATGTAAGTTATCAATGAGGATGTTGTCCAATTCCATGCCTTACTTTTGTCCTCTGGACATTTCTCATAAACACCCACCTTCAGGGAGATGCAGCAGTGAACTCCGGTGTTGTTATTCAGCACATTTATGCTGAAGTTTCAGATAGCTGTGAATTCTTTCACCTTCATCAGAAGTGTCTGCTCCTCAAACATAGAGGCAGTGAAAACTGGGTTTGGGAAATAGTATGATTCATAATGACATTCAAGATAATCAATGGTTTGTGCTTTTATCAGAAGCAGTTTGAAAGTTGGCAATAATTACACTTCAGGGGGGATGAGGTTCAATAGTGCCATTTTTGTACATCATTATGTAAAGAAATATTAATAAAATTACCATTTATTTAACACTTTAATATAAATGTGTAATATTTTTAAAAACATGTAATTGAGTTGTTGGGGGTTTTTTTGAACAAAGAGAGTCAGAGAGAGGGACAGATAGGGACAAACAGAAAGGAAAGGAAAGAGATGAGAAGCATCAATTCTTTGTTGTAGCACCTTAGTTGTTCATTGACTGCTTTCTCATATGTGCCTTGACCAGGCTGCTCCAGGTGAGCCAGTGACCCCTTGCTAAAGACAGCAACCTTTGGGCTCAAGCCAGCGACCATGGGGTCATATTCATGATCCCACACTCAAGCCAGCGACTCCACACTCAAGCCGGATGAGCCCAAGCTCAAGATGGCAACCTCAGGGTTTTCGAACCTGGGTTTTCTGCGTCCCAGTCCCATGTTCTATCCACTGTGCCACTGCCTGGTCAGTATGTAATTGAGTTTTAAACTGGGTACCACTTAAGAAATATTATCGATTGCATTATACTATCTTTTTTTAAAGACTTCTCATAGACCAAGTTTTTTATTTATTTTTATCTAATTAAGATTAAATTTCAAGTTTTTCTGCTATTTTATTGACTTGTGTTTTAATTTTTATTATTTATTTTCACCTTCTTACTTTGGATTCTATTTGCTCTTTTTTTTCTAGTTTCCTGAAGTGTAAGCTTAGATTATTGATTTTAGGTCTTTCTCCTTTTTTAATATATTACTCAATGCTATGTATTTCTCTCTCAACACTACTCTTAACCACAGTCTACACATTTGATAGCTTTATTTATTTATTTTTTTAGTTTAAAAGAGATTTTAGTTTATAAGAGATTTTTGTTCCAACCCATGTTTCATTTGAAACTGCCTTGTTTATTCTCCATATATTTTGGGATTTTCCAGCTATTTATTTCTCTTGTATTAATTTCTACTTAAATTTCAATTTGGTCTGAGAACATACATTGTATCATTTCTAGTCTCTTAAATTTGTTAAGTATGTTTTATTATGCAGTTAAATATATATGTTTTTAAAATGCCTTTTAATATTCTATATTTATTCTTTTTTTCTTTCATTTTTTCCTGCTTCCTTTGATTTTTTTCCTCCTTTACCTCATCTATTTTTTTAATTTTCCTTTGTATTTACTTACTTGACAAATTTGTTATTAAAAGCTGTCTTCAAATGGTGAAATCTGTTTCTTAATATTCTAATATTTAATATTTATTTATATCTGTGGAACTAAAAGAGGAGTTTTATTCCAAATGCTTTCATACACTAAAGACATCTTATTTTAGTAACTCAGTCCTTTCTTAATTTATTGGAGGACATGGAGCAGATTAATATTTCACTTTAATAATATGGTTATTTTTATCCTCAAAATACTGATGCATTTTATTTTAAAAATAGATGAATAGACATTTAGACTAATGAATGTTTATTCTACTAATTTTGTCAGATTTTATGGCACATTGTGAATTTTATACAAATTTCCTGCCAGTAGAGGAGCCAGATCATAAAAACACAAGCTGGGAATGTAGCTATGGTTTTGTGCAGAGGTGATGAGTTTTCCACAATTCATGAGAGTTCTAACCTTTAGCATGATTGTCAGTGTGCAGGTCCAGAAAGCTTCAGCAAATTGTGGGGATTGCAAAGATCATATTCCTTACACTGTTTTTCAGGGAGCCTCTTACCTTTGAGAAGCATTCATTTGGGAACTTTCACCTGGGTTTACATTGGTTGTGCAAAGATGATTTTCCTTCCAAAGGCACTATTTTTCTGGCTGAAAGTGAATTGTCTAGCTTGGTTAAAAAAAATGGGAGGAGAAAATGGAAAGTCCTTTTCCTCTTTTTCTGCAACATGTTCACATGCAAATTCTAAATAGGAGAAAAATTGTTGTTGCTTAGTAAATGTTAATCACTCTACAGATGTATGCATCAACAACAAGGTTAATATACTTATTATTTATTTAAAGTAGAATTGTCTAGGAAAAATAAGATAAAATAAAATGAGTGTCACATCTTATATTTTATCTTATATAATTTTAAATGTGCATTATTATTAGTTTCAGTTTTTTATTAATTGGACTATATCATTCATAGTGAAAGCCATTTTATCAAGCCTACTTAAAATTCCCCTGGATTTCCTAGAACAGTTATGATTAACTTCTGCTTTCTTCTGTGGAGAATTTCCAGAGAGGTACCTTAAGGTACTAGGGTAAAACTATGAATCAGTCTGGTTGAACCTATAGCTAATGAATGCCTACTTCAAGGATCTAGTTTCTTGATTAAAAAAAATATTTGAAACTCTTTACTATACATTATGTCACTTTTATATGTATTATATCAGAAACCTTAAAATGGACTTTCATTATGCAAAATCAACTTTCACTAGATTTATACTCTACTGTTGAGTGTAGATTCTAAGGGAAGGAATATTTCTTTCAGTGCTATTAGAAATTTTTATCAATTTTTCTCAATGAAAACTTTTAAGAGTGCAACTAATAAATGAGGTAAAATATGATATTAAGAAATGAGTAAATAGGATCTACTAACCCAGTAATGAAAAGTAAATGGAAATTGATTGCAATATGATGGTCTATATTTAAATCTTGCTTGTACTTCTTTGACCTTAATATTCCTTAAATCACGTCTAATTTCTTTGATAAAAGTGTGGTTGCTAAGCAACATTGAAAAAAGACTATTAAAGTCAAGCTTATCCCATAAACATTTAAAATCTTTCACAACCCCAAGAAACTAGATATTAGTATAGAAATAACACTTAGGGAAAAATAGGTTCATTAATTAATGTACAGATATCAACTGTCTTTCATTATCTTTTTTATTTCATCTTGGTGCCTAGATTGAATAATTTGTTGCTAATGAAGCTACAAATTAAGTATGGCTACATTTATAATAGAGCTCTATTTAAAAACTATTTTTTAAGGAAAAAAACAAAACTATTTTTTTATTTTCTTATTTTAATAACAACTAAACCGCCACCACCACTCCAGCTGCCACCACCACCAATACCAACACCTACTGCCAAGGTGTTTCATACTTTGAGTAGATGCTATGTTTCAGTTACTAGGATAAGCACTAATCATGTGTTAACTCATTTCATCATCACAGAACCCCTGGATATAATTATTAACATATTTACTGATAATAGAAAAGATAGGTAGATTGTAGCCACATGAATACTGCATATTTAAGAAACATGTAGTGGAAAACACACAATTAAAAAATAAATACAGACCCAACTGGTCTCTCAAACAACAGCAGGGATTAAGGGAGAATTTTTTTTTAATTCTGCCTCATAGTTATGTTGGGATGCTTTAAAAGCAGAATTTAAAAAGTATTTTGTGATGAACTAATATTATTTGGTAAGGTAGTACATCTGTACATATATGTACTTTTGGGGGAATAATAACCTTTCCTCCAATGTCATCAAAACCATGAGATTTTTCTGTAGGAAATAAACAGTTCCTTTCATCATGGGAGAGAGAGATATTTAAGAGTGGTAAATCTAGGTGTGGGAGCCAAGAATAACTAAGATAGCAGCCTCTTGTACAGGGGCTGTTGAAGGGCTCTGCGTGACTGTGAAACACACAGGCTTGGTCCAGAAATCACAATGGAGGACAGAATCACAATGAGCCCAGTGAACCCACAAGTGGCATTGTAGTGAATAAACCTGATAAAACGAAAGGATCTAAAAAGGCCCTTTGTACAAAGAGTAGCAGCCGCAGTGCCTGGACTGGTCTGAAAGAATAAACAACTGGAGAGAAAAACTGGAAAAAAATGTTTAAAATATTATTTAAAATAACAAATAGAAGGAAAAAAGATATAACTGTATAAAAACTGGGTGGCAAACACAAAAATATAGACTGTATGGTGTGTGCACTTCTTATTGTTAATACTTAGCATTTAATATGTGTAAGGCAGTGTGCTAAGAATTTCACACAGATTATCTTATTTAGTGCCATGAAGTAGGTACCATTAGTGGTCAAATAAGGCAAACAATAGACACAGTGGTAATCTGCTCCAACTTCTTGTAAGGACAAAGTTTCAGAATTGAACCTGAAAGCCCAACCCCCAAGACCATGTTCACAACTTGGAAGTATGAACTTCACCATGCACACACACATGCACATGCACGCACACACAAGGCCAAAAAACCCCCAACCGAGATAAGCATAAACCTTACCAAAACAGTAAGACTTAGCCAGGGCCCTGCCTATTTCTAAATAAGGAACATGTATGAAATCCTTATTAACATTACTAACTTATAACCATCCCTTTCCAAAAAGAGTGAAAATGGCTCTCTGAGAGTGTCGGGATGGACAACAATAAACCCATATAAAATTTAGTTATTGCTAATGCTCTATGTAGAGTGCATATAGTGATTTAGTCATTGAATATGACTTAGGTAAATATTTCTTACTGTGTGTTCAAGTTTGGGAAGCTTACACTAAAAATGGATAGTCTAAAAAGGTCTTAGTAGAAAATCCTATAATTTGGTCATGGAAGTAAAGCTCATACACAGATGGGTAGCCTTAGCAGTTATCTGCTCTTCAACCTCCTCCCTCCCTAAGTCGAAGAAATAAAAGCATTTAGATTCAGACAATTAAAGCCACAAAGCACAGTTGTACTGGTCAGATATTTAAAGTTTACATATCAGATCAACATTTTTCTGATAAAACCAGAAATTATAAAAGCTCTTATTTAGTTGATGGAATTTAGGACCACTAAACAAATGGCACAAATTGGTTGAAAGATGAGAAAACTCTTAACGGCATCTTCTTAGCAAGATCAAGCTATTAAAAATTTACTAATTAGTAAAATCTTTATGACATACATGTCCCTAATAAGTGAGAGAAATTGTATTTTGGCTGTATTTCCTGATTCAAAGTTATATTAAATTATCTACAAAATGATAGCGCCACTGAAGTGATGATTCATCCTTCCATTTGAATCTACACAAGCAAATTTTTGATGGGAGATTTGGTTATTGTTCCTTTTCATCTTGTTAATTTTAACATAGTAAATAAAAGTTCCTGCAAGGTTTTCAAGTTCTCTTTCCAGAAAGAAGAGATTGTTCTATCAGCCAGTGACAGGAGGAATAAATGTCCCGCCACATGATTTTTTTATTGGAAAATGACCAATTTAGTGATACATTTTCTCAGTTCATTCATGAAATTTTTATTGAGAGCTTTTTATATAATAAGCCTTGGAAGTACAAAGGTGCATAAGGCAAACATTCTCTTCACTCATTGAGGTTAAGTTTTTTCCAGGGAAATATATGGTAAGCAAGTATGTATGCAAATTAGGTTTATTACAAGTATAGAATGTATTATAAAGGAAACAAGCTTTATATTTCTAGCAGTGGAGACTGATCTATACTGATCTGTGGAGTGGAGTTTAACAAGTAAAGCAATGTTTTTCTTAAAAAAAATTTTAATGTAAAACCATGGCGTATAATTACCTAAGTGCAAAAAAGTCAGGGAGCAGTCATGGTCTCATGTGCAAAAACTAAGATGGGTGTCAAGAACCAAAGAAGTCAATGCTGCTGGAGAGCAGAAAGGAAGGGAGAAATTGATGGTGGATGAGACTGGTGGGCACGCGTAATCAAATATAGAATCACCAGTAATCCTAAAGTGAAAATAAAGAATCTTTGATTTAAAGATCCTGGCGGGCAACAGTGATCTTAAAAGCATGTTAGTTAATTGATAAAAAAAAAAATTTTTCTCCTAGCTTCACTTCTATTTTGCTATTAAACAAAGCAGTCTTGAACTAGGAAGGGGAAAATTTAGATGCCGACTGTATTGTTGTTTTTTAAGAGTCAACTTATATAGTACTACATATATATACACACAAACATAGATAACATATATATAATACTTGAAGAAAACTTAAAAATGACACTCTTTTCATGTCCAGAGTTGTAGACATATTTCTTATAGTAAAATAGATTAAAATGAAAAGGCAAAACCCTGAAATGAGGGCAAGCTTACTTGCATACCAGTTGCTTGTGTTTAGAAATAGTACCTCGAAGTACAGAGCAGCTTGAAGAAATATAGTTACTTAAATTAGAACGCACCAGTAGACTTCAAAATTTTAGCGGGTTTTTTCCCCATTAAAGAATGTTTATATGATGAAGGTAAAAAACAATCTTACCTCAAAACTAGCTTGACTTTTACTTTCATCCTGAGAGCCTAACAGTCAATTGCACTAATCTGTTCTGCCAACATATATGCATTTGGGTTTTTATTTAATCATAGTTAGATATTAACCCAAGAAAACCCAGAATCTCTCTAAACCCGGAACTGAGAATACAAGGAACATATAAAAAAATGATTTATTTTTAAGAAATATGTTAAATACTTATCACATATTACTACTTCTTGGTGATATGGGAAATATATAAGAGACACAGTTTCAAACCTCAGCATATTTTGGAGAGGACTTACAGTTTCCACATGTAAAATAGAAGAGACAGCAGGATATAACAGATGCCATGTAAAAATCAGAAGAAGGAAAGCTCAATTGACGTGGAAAATGAGATAAACTGGCATTTGATACATCTTTAAAGAATGAACTGAAATATTAATAATAATGTGAAAACAACACAAAAGCTGTTTATGTTTACTGTGATATGTGAAGTGTTTTATGTAACTTTTCTCACTTATTCTACCCAAGAATTCTTTGAAATAGCATTGCTATCCCTATTTTAGTGATGGAGAAACTGAGGATCAGAAACATAAAGCATGAACCAGCTCATAACCAGCATATTTGAATTCAGGCATGTTTTATAATGAAGCTTATTTTATTATTTAGTTTTTCTCTCCAGTGGGGGAGGGAGGTCCAAGATGAAACAGAAATAAGAAGTCAAAGCATATCCTGAAATCCTAGTTGTCCTATTTGTCTAGGTAAGGTATGGATGAGAAAGACCAGGAGTCCTTTTGGCAATATAAGGTAATTTACAGCTAGAAAAATAATCCAAGGTTAAGTTTTACAGAGCCCTGAATGACAAGCAAAGACATGTGATCTATCTGATAGAGCGTGGAGAAAATTCAAAGAAAACCCTGATTAGAAGAGTGATATGATGAATGCAGGATTAGGATTAGTCTAGCTGTGGTATGAAAGGTGTAACGGAGCTGGAGGAAGACAGAGAGAGTGGGAACACTTCAGTGCCAGAGGAATAATACTCAGAGTCTGAGTCTGGGGTGACAGCAGAGGGAACAGAAAGAGAAAAATAATATACAAGAGAAAGAGAAAGAAATAAAAGCAGGAAATGGCAGTGAGAAGCTTTAAAAGGTTTTTAATTCGGGAGTCCATTATTTTTTAATGTTTTGGGAGACATAAAAGGTCTCTAAGCAAAAAATAAATAAATAAATAAATAAAATAAAAAGAAGAAAAAAAATGAAAGAAAGAAATTCCACGGCTTATCCAGCTCATTTAAAATTCTTCGTTTACAGAGTGGTCCACTTTTATTTTATTTCGGGAGAAATGTCCATTGCTGTGCATTCTGGGCTCGTGCTGGGCTACCTCATTATTGCTCCAGCCTCTGTGCTTCACATCTTCAGATGGATGGCTCTTTCCATCATATATCATCGCCATGACAGCACAGGGATGATCTACTACAGCAAGTGCTGTAGCCCTGATGATGTGGATGGTAGTAATAACACAGCCTACTCAAGGGAGCAAAAGGCAGTGCGTTTTTTTTTTTTTTCTTAAAGGTAAACTGGAAAGGTAGAGAGGAGAAAAATGATCTAAAAAATTAAACACTTCCTTTTTAAAGATTCAAAATAACTACTGCAGCATTGGCAAGAGGCAATGTGATAAAGCTGAGAGAACAGAGAAATAGAGCGCTGTAGATAATACTGGAATTTACCCTGGGAATCACAGATGTAAAAATCAATTTTAAGATTAAAAATTGAATTGGTAATTTTTGACCCACACTGTGATTGAATTATGTGGATCATGGACCTTAATTAGAGTTGCATGCCCATCAAGTAAAACCCTCGAGTGTGTACAAAGCAAAAATATCATTTAAATGCTTTTTACAAATAAAAGATTCTAAATCTGAAATGGAAAAATTATTTTTCTGAAAATTATCTTACTTCTAGTTTTTCTTTTTTCAGACCAGGAGAAAATTCCAAATTCTGATCGATAATTTAATATATTGTTGGAGCATACAAGTTGAATACTAGTTGTGAAAATTAATAATGCTATGGGTCTCAATTTCTATGTTTGAAACATCGACAGAATAAAGTCAGATTAATATTTAAAAATAAAGGCTGTGTTTTAAGTCAATCTCTCTACATATCTCCTAAACTGATTCAGCCACCCCTTAGCTAGCTAAACATTGTAGATTACTTAATTTTCAGCTTTATAGCTGTGGCTTGTAAAGAGTTTCTGTTTCCCTCCCTTATATACAGATCGATTCCTCCTGGGTGCTGGTATCTTAATCATATAATCATTTGGGTTAGAAGGACCTACACTGGGACACTAATCTATCCCCATGAATCACAGCGGGATTGATTTTATTATTACTAAGTCATTCCTGATCAATGAGTATGGGGTTTCAGCCTTGAATCTCTCCAGTGATGGCGATTCCACAGCCTCCCCTGGTAGTTTGTGCCATTCTCAACTATTCATATTGTTATAAAGTTAGTTCTTATATCTAACCTAAATTATCCCTTGTGGGGTGGAAGCCTTATTACTTTTTGTTCTGTTCTCATTGACTAATGAGAATTGGTCCCTCTCTTCTTTATAACATCACTTAACGAATCTGCAGACAGTTATGTTTCCCCCTAGTCTTCTTTCCTCCAGACAGGACATGCCCACTTCCCTTAACCTTTCCACATAGGTCTTATTTTCCAAATCCTTTATCATCTTTGTGGCTCTCCTCTGAACTCTATTTTATGTCTCTTGTGAAATGTGATGCTACAATCTAAATGCAGAATCTCACTGGAGGCCAAAAAAACATAAAGAAGTGCAGAATAGTAGGTTTTTTTTTTAATGTCTATCACAATTTTTTTTCACTATTTTTATTAACTACTGTGCTACACTTTAGTAGAACTAGTAAAAATTGACTATGTAAGTAGAATTTTGCCTAGGTCATGTAAAATGCATAATCTATGGTAGTTTCAAATCCACTAATATTTGCTGTATGGTTCCTTGAAGAGGTCTCATTGATGGCTGAAGTATTGTTTCACAGTAGAAGCATCTATTAGATTCTCTGAACTTAGATTCCTTACAAATCTCACTGTCTTCCACTCCCCAAATCAGTAACAAACAGCAACATAATAAAATGCTAAAAAAATTAAAGCCTTAATCATTCACTTTTAGCATACTTATTAGTTTGTTTTTCTCTACACATGATCAAAGAATAAAAAAAAGAAACTAAACAAGAAAGTGAAAAATATTGACATATTTTAATTGATTAAAAATATTTATTGTGTTTACATAGATTCAAGTGTGCCACTGAATACATCTCCCCCAGCGCTGTGTTATTTTTTAAAGGCACAACAGTTTTAGTTTTATTTTTCATTTGGCTATATATGCATCACTTACATGTAGACCTTTAAAAATTCACAACTTGATAAAATGATCTTTCTCAAATGTCACTACACAAAACAATAGCAGAATTCACAGAATACTAGATCTGTAAGCACTCTTTAAAATATCCCTTTTGGTAAACATTTAATAAAACCCAGAGAGTGTAAATGAATTGCTTAATCAACCTTAAGATTGATTATTTAAATAAATTTTAAAACAAGAATGTAATTTTTTTATAAGTGCCAGTCACGAATCTTACAACAATCAAGCAAATAATCCAGTTTAAAACTGGGGAGAGGGCCCTGGCCGGTTGGCTCAGTGGTAGAGCGTAGGCCTGGCGTGTGGGGGACCCCGGTTTGATTCCCGGCCAGGGCACCAGAAGCGCCCATTTGCTT
Source organism: Saccopteryx bilineata (assembly GCF_036850765.1). NCBI lineage: Eukaryota > Metazoa > Chordata > Mammalia > Chiroptera > Emballonuridae > Saccopteryx > Saccopteryx bilineata. The sequence continues at coordinate 176,644,353 of NC_089494.1, forward strand.
CTTCAGCCCCCCCCTCCTTCCTCTCTGTCTCTCTCTTCCCCTCCCGCAGCCAAGGCTCCATTGGAGCAAAGATGGCCCGGGCGCTGGGGATGGCTCCTTGGCTCCTGCCCCAGGCACTAGAGTGGCTCTGGTTGCGGGAGAGCGACGCCCCAGAGGGGCAGAGCATCGCCTCCTGGTGGGCAGAGTGTCGCCCCTGGTGGGCATGCCGGGTGGATCCCAGTCAGGCGCATGCGGGAGTCTGTCTGACTGTCTCTCCCCGTTTCCAGCTTCAGAAAAATACAAAAAATAAAAAAATAAAAATGGGGAGAGGACTTGAACAGACACTTCTCTCAAAAGGACATATAAGTGGCCAACAGATATGACTTGTTGGCTATTATCAACAAGACAAGTAACAGCAAGTGTTGGAGAGGCTGTGGAGAGAAAGAAACCCTCATTCACTGCTGGTGGAAATGCAAATTAGTACAACTATTATGGAAGGAAATATGGCGGTTCCTCAAAAAATTAAGAATAAAATTACCATATAACCCAGCAATTCTGCTACTGGCTATCTACCCCCAAAACAAACACATTGGTATGTAAAGACACATGCACCCATGTTCATCACCACATTATTCACAGTGGCCAAGACATGAAAGCAAACAAAGTGTCCCTTGATAAAGATTGGATAAAGAAGATGTGGTACATATATACAATGGAATATTACTGAGCCATAAGAAATAATGACATAGTGACATTTATGACAACATGGATGGACCTTGATAACATTATACTGAGTGAAATAAGTAAATCAGAAAAACATAAGAATTGTGGGATTTTATACATAGATGGGATATAAAACAGACTCATGAACATAGATGAAAGTAAAGGGTACCAGGGGGATGTGGATGTGGATGTGCATGAGGGGTAAGGGTAAAGGGATAAGAGGAAGGGTGTAAAAAGGGACAAATATAAGGTGATGGAAAATGATTTGACTTTGGGTGACGGGTATACAACATAATCAACAGTTTAAACTATAGAAATGTTTACCTGAAACCTATGTATTCTTATTGATCAATGTCATCATGTTAAAGTTAAATTTCTAAATAAAATTTAAAAATGATAAAAAAGAATCTTAGTATATGAAATATAAAATCAAATATGAGGTACATCTTATGCTAAACAGCTAGTTAAAATTTTAGGATCAGAATTTATGCCTCCTATTCACACAATATATTTTCTGTTACAATAGCCTGCCTCTCATTATCCCAATGGCATTTTATCCTCTTCTAAATATTAGAGAATTAGATTGCCAAAGCTCAACCTCAGCATAAAGATGACCTCAGTTATACATGAAGAGAATCAGTCAATAAAGCTAGTAGGGCTTTGAGAGCCACCAATGATTATGTACTTTCACTACAACCAAATGACAAAATGATTTGAAAAAACACAGGTGTTCCTCTGAGTTTAAGGTTGTGTTTTGTTTTGTTTTGTTTAGAAAATTAAACAGGGTGACGTTGGTCAACAAGAATACATAGATTTTGGACAAACATCTTTACATCATTTGGACAGTTGATTACGTTGTATACTCGTTACCCAAAGTCAAATCATCCTCCCTAACCTTTTATTTGTCCCTCTTTATACACCTTCCCTCCCCCATTCCTATTGTTCTCCTTGTTTCCCCCTTCCCCAGCATATACATAGAGTGCAATTGTTACCAGGGGTTGAATTTTAGAACAACAAGATTTAGCTCATGTCTCCATAATCAAGTGTGTGATCTGTAGTTTATATGGTTTATGCTCAGTAGTCATCTCTTATATTTTATTGCTGTAGTCATCTCTTTCATTTCCAATAAAAATTTTAGCTTTATTTCTTTTTTCTTTTTTTTTTTTTTTTTTTTTTTTACAGAGGCAGAGATAGACAGGGACAGACAGACAGGAACAGAGAGAGATGAGAAGCATCAATCATCAGTTTCTCGTTGCGCGTTGCGACTTCTTAGTTGTTCATTGATTGCTTTCTCACATGTGCCTTGACTGTGGGCCTTCAGCAGACTGAGTAACCCCTTGCTGGAGCCAGCGACCTTGGGTCCAAGCTGGCGAGCTCTTTGCTCAAGCCAGATGAGCCCGCGCGCGACCTCGGAGTCTCGAACCTGGGTACTTCCGCATCCCAGTCCGACGCTCTATCCACTGCGCCACCGCCTGGTCAGGCTAGCTTTATTTCTTTAATGAGTGAGAGATAAGAAGGAAACCATACACTATCAAATTTACTGTGGATACACAATTCCCAGGGAATCTTTCTAAAATGCTAGTATGTCTAGAGTGAAAGCCAAATTTAAGTATTTCTCAAAAGTTTTCAGGTGATAACAGTACAGCTTGTTCTCAGGCCATACTTAAAAAACATAATGTTCTAGAGAGAATTAGTTTCAAATCTATGTTAACTGAGCTAGATTCCAACCAGTGAAAATATCAATGTCCTGAGATAAAGTAAACAGAAATAAAAGCTTCACAGGTTATTCACAGGTACTCACATGATATCTTTAGTTGTTTAATGCACTGTTTCAACATGTGCATGGTAGGGAGTAGGAGTCAAATGTATCCTTTCCCTATCTACCTTTAAAAATTGCCTGACCTGTGGTGGCACAGTGGATAAATTTTCAACCTGGAATGCTGAGGTATCCAGTTGAAACCCCAAGCTGCCCAATCAAGGCACATATAAGAAACAAGTACTGTGAGTTGATGTTTTCTGCTCCTCCTTCCCTTTCTCTCTCTCTCCCTCTGTCCTCTCTCTAAAATTAATAAATAATATCTTTTAAAAATAAAAATATAGAAAATTAAAATAGCTTAATATTCCTTTTTTTATCCAAGTACAGTAAGCAAGACATGGCAAAGTTTGACTGATTTAATGTTTGGCTTCTTAAGACATCATTAGAGTTGTTTTTATATATCATATATAAAGGCTATTCTTTAATTTATGTTTATTTAAATGTGATAATTTTTAAATCAAATAGTCTTATAATTCTCATCCTTGTCACTATTAATTTTATTGGTTTCTTCCAGGTGAAAATCACTTCATGATTTTATGGCATCTGTTATTTTGAATATTTTTACAAAATGAGAAATAAGTTGACTAGTCAATTTGGTCAATTTAGTCAACAAACCACTCAACTGGCTAAAAAAAGAAAAGAAAAGAAAAGAAAATATCAATACATATAATATGTTGTTTGGCTCAATTTCCAAAGCATATATATTTTTAAATTTACAAGTTGGTTAGTTAACTCAGATTATCATGCACTCAGTAGACTCTGATACAACAGAATGTGCTGTTCTCTGGACCAAAATATCCATATAAAAATTGGATAGAACTCACCTAAAAAGATTCCCCAAAATGTCTATTTTTTTTCTTATTCACCCACTTATTCATTGTATGATGCTAATATACCTATTGAGTCAGAGACTTATTTTAGTTTTAGTAATGGAAACTGCTATTTAAAAATTGTTCAGTGGAGATCTGAAAATACATTGGAGAATGTCTATTGCGGGAAAATCACTGGAACAGTAATAAGATAGTGTTTGGTTTTACAAAGACTAGGGGTTTTATAGACTAGGCAGATAGAAACCTGACAGCTTTCTGACATACCTGATCATTGGAATATAGAAACATTTGCAAAAGAGCTAAGGAGCTAAAAGAGCTAATGATAGAAAAGACACTTTAAAGCCTATTGACTAATTTATGGGCTCTGTGAAATATATTTTTTAGGCTAATAATTCCAAAAACGATTTTCAAATTCTGGAAAATAAACATAATCTCATAATCCTGAGATTTCTTTCTCACTACCTAAAGATTGTTTTAAGTCTTGATTGAATTTCACATGTTTGAGTCATATCTTCTTAAAAGACCATACATTCCTGAGGAGAGGGCTCCATGTCATTCCTAGCTTTATACAGTAACCAGGTGTTACTAAATTAAGACATACAAAATGAGAGGTTGGTTGTTGAAAGTATTAATAAATACATCTAATCTTTTATGTTAATTTTATCACCAACAGAAATATTCAGGCTTGCCACAGAAAGTATTAATGATTCTGTTTTACTATAGTAAATCCAGAATAATTAAACGCAAAAGTAAAGTAAGTCCAAATTTCTAGGACAATGTTCCAAAAATCAAAAAAGAACAGAAATCAGTTGGAAAGCTGGGAAACTGGATAAATGGCTTTTTATTTCTTTCCTATTAGGTACCACAAAAAAACCTTAATTTACATTATTGGGTTTGTTTCTCATATAAGAAAGCCTTTTTTCTCGTTATACATACTATAGATTGTTGGAGGAATTATCAGCAAAGATGAAACTGGCTGGTGTGGTACCCTTTGGTTTTAAGTCTCTGTGTGCTTCCTTCCACCACAGTTCTGAAGACACTTGATATTTTCATCAACCAGTCTCTAACCCTGTCCCATTCTTAACTTTGGTAGAAAGATTTTAGCCGTCAAAATTCACACTACATTGTAACTATTGTCAGCATTGAGATATTCTTGCTCTTTGTACCCAATGGTTGTGAATATCAGCAATTTTGTCTTATATTGAGACATAATAAAATTTTTATACTTCAGGCATTGTTTCAAAGTTGCCCAATAGGCAGATGAAAAAATCTTCAACATCACTAATCATTAGAGAAGTGCAAATTAAAACCACAATGAGATATCACCTTACACCAGTCAGAATGGCGCTCATCAACAAAACAAACAGAATAAGTGCTGGTGAAGATATGGAGAAAAGGGAACCCTCCTGCACTGCTGGTGGGAATGCAGACTGGTGCAGCCACTCTGGAAAACAGTATGGAGATTCCTCAAAAAATTAAAAATGAAACTTCCTTTGACCCAGCCATCTCACTATTAGGAATATAGCCCAAGAACACCACATCAATGATTCAAAAGTAGAAAAGCACCCCCGTGTTTATGGCAGCATTGTTTAAAATAGCCAAGATATGAAAACAGTCCAAGTGCCCATCAGTGGATGAGTGGATTAAAAAGCAATAGTACATAGGCACAAAGGAATACTATGGGGCCATGAAAAAGAAGAAAATCTTACCTTTTGCAACAACATGGATGGACCTGGAAAATATTATGTTAAGTGAAATGAGCCAGGCAGAGAAAGAAAAATATCATATGACCTCACTCATTTGAGGAATCCAATGAACAATATAAACTGAGGAACGGAATAGAGACAGAGGCAGGATCAAAGGGTCCAGAGGGAAAGGGGATGATAGAAAGGGATCAGAAAAGAGAAAGAGATTGGTGAAATTATACACACATAACACAACATGATAGAGAGCAGAAAAGCTAACCCTGGAGGGAAGGGGGGAGGGCTTTGTAGTGAGGGGGGAACAGGGGGATGTTGTGGGGAACACGGGGGGGATGCATTCGGGGGACACTGGAATCTATGTAAACACAATAAATTAAAATTTAAAAAGTTTCCTTAAATCTGTTTTTTACTTGTTTTAATGCAATTTAATAATACGAAATATTAAAAATGTGTAAAAATATAAATAGAAAGGAAAAATCACATGTACTTCTAGCAATTATGCCCAGAACTTTTCCCTTTTTCCTAAATATGTCTTGATAACTAGACAAATTCTCTAATCATCTAAAGAATGGGGTATTGCCTATTTTTAGTAACTGAAAATGGCTCTGTATTTAATTCAGTTCTTTGGTCCCTAATCCCCGTTAAAATACTTCTTACCTGGTCTCAGAGCATAAAGTGCTTTCAGTTCCCCTTCTCTAAATTGTCTGTTATATGTCTCTTAATTCTTACAACTAGGTATTATCTTTCTAGATATCTATAACATTCTAATAATGTTGTTTATTAGCATATTTTCTTTCCTCCTGGGTTCTGTACACCAGAAAGCACAAGCCTGGAGGCTGTCCCCCATTTCTCTGATAGTGTTCGCATCTGAACTGTTCAGGGTTCTCTCAGGAGATAGAAATTGTGCATTAATTTGAACAGGAGATTGGTCTTGTTGAACTAGCTATAAAGCATATTCTAATGCAGTGATTTTCAACCGGTATGCTGCAAGAATTTTTAAAACATTCAATATTTAGTCAGGGGCACTAAATTCTTTTTCCTTATATTGTCAAATAAAAAAATTGACTACAGTCAAGACAACAATAACTTTCTAGTGTGAATGAATCAAAATCATATATATTTTTTTGTCAGATCAACAAAAAAATATATTTTTGGTGTGCCACAGAATTTTAATAATTAGTTTAAGTGCGTGCCATAAGTTGTAAAAAGGTTGAAACCACTGTTCTAAAGAATACAACAATAACAGGTACAGGCATCCCCCAATTTTCAAAAGTTTACTAACGCCATTTTTTACAAAAGACATTCATTAGTATCTGTTTTCTCTAACCAAAAATAAAATAAAATAAAATAAAATAATTTTGCTTTGATATAAAAGACAAAAAGCAAAAATTGCAGTTTGTTTTGCAGCTGCAGTTATAGAAGCAGCGTACTCCCAGAGCAGGGAGAGTGGTACTGTCAAGTTCTACTCCGGAACCACACTGAGTATCTCAGCATCAAGATGCCCTAGCTTTAAACTGTGTCTTTGAACATCTGTGCTTTATCTCAATTTATTGTGTGTATTTATTAACAAGTTGTGTCCTAAGATGCTTGCTTCTTTGTTTTGTGCCATCTCATCTCAGGAGAAGTGTCGTAGAAATCCTCTACTTTTGGATAGTGAAGGAAACCTGTATGTAGAGCAGCCACTACTCTCAGGGGTGGTGCAGAGCAGCCAGGTAAGGAACATCTCTCAGGGTGGTGCAGAGCACCCAGGTAAGGAACATCTCTCAGGGGTGGTGCAGAGCAGCCAGGTAAGGAACATCTCTCAGGGGTGGTGCAGAGCAGCCAGGTAAGGAACATCTCTCAGGGGTGGTGCAGAGCAGCCAGGTAAGGAACATCTCTCAGGGGTGGTGCAGAGCACCCAGGTAAGGAACATCTCTCAGGGGTGAATCAGAGCACCCAGGTAAGAGGCCCGGCACTAGGGCTGAGATCCAGACCTCCTGGTAGAGGATACGGTGTGGCCTTTTAGATGGTGGATAAGTAAGTGAAGAGTTATATCTCTAGGGCTCACTGGAAATCTACTTATGTGGAAGTGTCACACTTTAAAACTCATTGTAAAGCTACTTAAGTAGATGCCAGGAAAAGCCACCATGGGGAGATGCCACCAAGAGTGGAACTCACTGAGGAACCTCTGAAATGTTAGAGAAAGTTGCCTGGAACATCACACTCGAGAGTGTGCCCTAACAATGAAGTTTAACATCATGCCAGTGGATGTGGGAGAAATGTTCCAGCACCACAAGCAAGACAATGAAGGGTGTATTTGGAGCTGAGAGAAAAATCAACTGAGAACTGAAACACCATTCAAATGCCATACTCTCCCAGTCTATCCCTTCCTACTTACAGTTTCTTAAAATGCAAAAAAGATAACAGAATAATGAAGATAAAACTCTTAGTAAATACTATATAAACAATATTAAATATTGCTTTGAATCTAATGAAATATTACCAAGCACTTTTTGGAGGTTTTATTGACATGAATCATTTTATATTTGCTTGACTTCCAACTTTAGTTTATATATCTTCTCTCTTTTTCCTTTTGCATGTTTTGATTTATTTTAATTTTAAATATTATCAGAAATATGCCTGACCAGGCAGTGGAGCAGTGGATAGAGCGTCGGACTGGGATGCGGAGGATCCAGGTTCGAGATCCCGAGGTCACCAGCTTAAGCGCGGGCTCATCTGGTTTGGACAAAGTTCACTAGCTTGGACCCAAGGTCGCTGGCTTGAGCAAAGGGTTACTCAGTCTGCTGAAGGCCCACGGTCAAGGCACATATGAGAAAGCAATCAATGAACAAGTAAGGTGTCACAACGAAAAATGATGATTGATGTTTCTCATCTCTCTCCATTCCTGTCTTTCTGTCCCTATCTATCCCTCTTTCTGACTCTCTCTGTATCTCTAAAAAAATTAAAAAATATATATTATTGGAAATATTAAGGGACTGAAATGACTATACATCATAAGTTATTTCAAATTAAATCTAAATGGGTATCAGTTTGTTTCAAATTGATCTTCAATAAAATTTTCATCCAAGATCTCATAATATTTAATTTAAAAATTGGAAACTGATTTTTCATATGTAATGTTGAAAATATAGTTTTCATTTCTGTTCTTTTTAATTAAGTTAGATATTTGTTCAAAAATGTACAATAAATATAAAAACAGGATTTTTTTAGTATGTAAGCACTTAATTAAGACTAGAAAACAAGCTGAAATTTTGGAAAATGGTGATGGTACAAGATTAGATTTTTAAAATCTTTGTATATTCTCATAAAAGCAGACAAAACAACTGTAGAAGGAAACTAAAATTCTATGGACCAATTCTGTTCTCAGTTCAAATGTAAGAAAAATCATATGGAACTGTTTTTTCTATACTAACAATGCGAACAAGCTGAATAAGACAAAATTATTTAGTTTTTATTTTGTTTGTTTGTTTTAACATAACTGAGTAAACAAAGGCTCTAAAATAACCATACTGCGGAAGACACAGAAATTTGTGTCTTTTCCATGGGAGAAGATACCCATAACTACTTTTAGGCAAAAAGAGGAAGAATTCTCTACAGACGGAGTAAGGAAAACCCAGCCACAGTTTTAGCAGTGTTTAATGTCAATATGTCGCATGAATAAAGTATTATTCTCTAGAGTAGCCCTAGTAACATATTCCTAGATGAACCCTAGTAATATAATATGTCCACATCCACAATTTTCCATAGGCCTTCACTGGATGGATGAAGTTTAGTGACTTTAAGCCTGGGAAAAGGCAAGAGAGTTGAAGTAACTTCCATTCCTTCAGTGTGTTTTAGTCCATACATGGAACAGGTCCAGAGATAAAGGAAATCTCTTAGGGACACACAGCACTGAGTAAAATGTAGCATATCTCTGTTAGGCTGGGGCACTCATCAAGAGAGCTGAAAAAAACCTCTATGGGACCACTGAGATTTCACCCAGGATATATAAATGGCCCCTAAGGATAAGGGACAGGACAGCAGTGAGAAGATAATTATTCTCTTAAATAAAAAATATCCAGCTAAGGTCTAGGGAGCAAAGATTTCTCAGTAGAACAGTAAAAGTTAGTGTCTAGTTCGATGTTTCCCAACATGGGGCCCATGCCCCACAGGGGGGCAATTCGATAGTTAAGGGGGGCAATTTGAAAATGGACTCAACAGGACTTTAACTCTTTCGCCCCTGGCCATTTAAATGCAATGCTAGATATCAGTGCCAAATTTAACAAAAAATGCAATTCTTAAATAATTGCAGTAAATAATTATTAAGTATAATTTCATTTGATGAGACCAAAATATCAACTGGGTGATTGGCGTCGTCAAGTAAACTTCGTCCTGGGTTCACCGCGGAGCGTGCCGTCTGCTGCGGAGAACCTGGGACGTATTAAAAACTCGCTAAACAACGCAGTTATTCTCACCTAATTGGCCCATCGCAACTTCTGTAGTGTTTCACATCATTCAGTTGGTGTTAATTTGAAATAAGTGTCAGTCAAAACTGTTGTAAAAGCTCGTTGATTTAATAAATATACATATATATATTGTATAGACATAATTGCTAAGTATTTGATTTTATTTTTATCAATATTAAACTCTTTATTAAGTACTTCTTGCATCAGGGCTAGAAAGCAATAATATTTTATAAATATTATTGGGGCTATAATAGTGCATGCATGACAATTTTAATTTTAGAAGCATAACTTTCCAGAAAATTTTGTCAAGTGGAAAAAATATAGATACCTTTTGATTTGCAGTGGTAGTGTAGTAAATGTGTTATATACATTTAAATAAATATGAATTTTAGTATATGTTTACTCTATGTCACATTGAATATATTTTAACACATATTTTAATATTAGTTTTTAATTGATCTTATTTTTATTTTTATAGCCCATAGTAAAATGAGTGGTGCAAGCAAGAAAAAAAAACTTGTCAATATTCGGAGGAATATTTAAAATTTGGGTTCATACCCGCTGGTCACGATGAGTGGATTCCTTTTTGTCTTTTATGCCAGCAATGCTTGACCAACGAATCAATGAAATGAGGTCATCTTGAGGCGCGTTTGAAGGCGAAACATAGTGCTCATATTAATTCAGATTTGAGTTACTTTAAAACTTTAAAAAAAAATTTTGAAAAAAGAACAACATTAAAGTCTCTATTTACTGCTCATACTTCAACTAATAATCATGTTCTTGAGGCTAGTTATCAAATTTCTTTATTCATTGCTAAAACTGGAGAAAATCACACTAGAGGAGAGAATTTAATAAAACCGTCAATATCAGCATTTCTTAAAACGGTTCTTGAAAAAGATGACAAAGATTTAAAAGCTGCCTGACCTGTGGTGGCGCAGTGGATAAAGCATTGACCTGGAAATGCTGAGGTCACCGGTTCGAAACTCTGGGCTTGCCTGGTCAAGGCACATATGGGAGTTGATGCTTCCAGCTCCTCCCCCCTTCTCTCTCTCTGTCTCTCTCTCCTCTCTCTCTCTCTGTCTCTCTCTCCTCTCTCTCTCCCTCTCCCTCTCCTCTCTAAAAATGAATAAATAAAATAAAAAAAGGATAAAAAAAAAAGATTTAAAAGCTATACCACTCGGTAACAATTCTGTTAGCAGAAGAACAGATGAAATGAGTGAGGATATTGAAAAACAACTTATTGAAAAGCTGAAAACAAGAAAATTCTCCTTGAAAATGGATGAATCAACTTTGAGAGACAGTGAAGCAGTATTGATAACTTATGTAAGATATATTGATAAAGGACATTTTGCTGAAGAAATGTTGTTCTGTAAAAGATTAGAAAGCACCACTACCTCCAAAGATATATATAAGCTAAAAAACTACTTAGATGTCAATGATATACCAATGAAAAATATAACATCTTGTGCTGCAGATGGTGCTCCCAATATGATGGGCAAGAAAAATGGCTGCTTAAAATTGATGAAAGATGCGAATCCAGAAATGATTCTTGTGCATTGTGTTATTTATAGGGAAAACTTGGTAGCTAAAAACATCTCGCCTGTTCTGAATGAAGTATTACATACAGTAATAAAGTGTGTTAATGCTATTAAAGCTAGTGCCAAATGTGAGCATCTTTTCAAGCTATTTTGTGAAGAACAAAATGAAGACATGTGAGACTTTTACTTCATACTGAAGTAAGATGGCTATCTAAAGGAAACTGTTTGAAAAGATTTATGGAACTGTTTGATACTCTTAGTGTTTTTTTTAAGCAACAAACCTGAAATGAAGTATCTGTTAACAATAGATGGTAAAGCATTTGTGAGTTATTTAGCCGATATCTTTGAAAAACTAAATATATTAAATAAGCAACTTCAAGGAACAAATAAAACTCTTGTTGATGCAAAAGCAAAGATATTTGGTTTCATTACCAATATTGAGTTATGTCAGAAACATATTAACAATAAAAACTTTAAACAGTTTCATTGGTTCCAAAAATGTGAAGTAACTGATACTGCTTTACTTGTTATTGTCAATCATTTGAATATTCTATTGGCTGATTTAAAAGAAAGATTTTCTGATTTAAAACAAATTGATTTCCCAACATGGATGATGCAGCCAATGTTAGTGGATTTGTCTGATATATCAAATATGCAGTATCAAGAAGAACTCGCAGAATTGCAAAAGGATGAGTCAGTTAAAGCTTTATTTAATATCAAAGGAGCAATGGCATGGCTTTGTGAGGAAACAGAAATCAAATACCCAAATTCAACCAAATGTGCAAGAAAACTATTGTTACCATTTCCATCTTCATTTTTAGCTGAATGTGGATTTAGTGCTGTAAATTATTTACTGGTAAAAAAAAATAAATCGGCTGGATATAACACAACGTGGAGACTTGAGACAAAAGCTAACCAAATTGGAACCTAATATAAAATCTCTGTGCAGCAAGCATCAAGCACAAGGATCACACTAAATTAAAATAATAAATTAGTATAGAAAAATCTATATTAAAATTATTTGGAATTTAAATTTCTGTTTTTCATTATATGTTTTAATATTTTACTTACTGTATTTTGTTAACAATTTCATAGTGATTTCTTCCTAGAACCTATCATTTATGTTTATTAAGTGAACAAATCAATTTTTTAATGTTAAAAATTATGTATGTTACATAGGGAGGGACATAAAAATTTTAGAAAGGTAGAAGAAATGGATAAGTTCCTAGAACAATACAACCTTCCTAGACTGAGTCATGAAGAAGCAGAAAGCCTAAACAGACCAATCAGCAGGGAGGAAATAGAAAAAACTATTAAAAACCTCCCCAAAAATAAAAGTCCAGGCCCAGACAGTTATACTAGTGAATTCTATCAAACATTCAAAGAAGACTTGGTTTCTATTCTACTCAAAGTCTTCCAAAAAATTGAAGAAGAAGCAATACTTCCAAACACATTTTATGAGGCCAACATAACCCTCATACCAAAACCTGGCAAGGATGGCACAAAGAAAGAAAACTACAGACCAATATCTCTAATGAATACAGATGCTAAAATACTAAACAAAATACTCGCAAACCGAATACAACAACATATTAAAAAAATAATACATCACGATCAAGTGGGATTCATCCCAGAATCTCAAGGATGGTTCAACATACGCAAAACGGTTAACGTAATACACCATATCAACAAAACAAAGAACAAAAACCACATGATCTTATCAATAGATGCAGAAAAGACTTTTGATAAAATACAACACAATTTTATGTTTAAGACTCTCAACAAAATGGGTATAGAAGGAAAATATCTCAACATGATAAAGGCCATATATGATAAACCATCAGCCAACATCCTATTAAACGGCATAAAACTGAGGACTTTCTACCTTAAATCAGGAACAAGACAGGGTTGTCCACTCTCTCCACTCTTATTTAACGTGGTGCTAGAAGTTCTGGCTAGAGCAATCAGACAATACAAAGAAATAAAAGGCATCTATATCGGAAAAGAAGAAGTAAAGGTATCACTTTTTGCTGATGATATGATCCTATACATCGAAAACCCGAAGGACTCCACAAAAAGATTATTAGAAACAATAAATCAATACAGTAAGGTTGCAGGATACAAAATTAACATACAGAAGTCCATAGCCTTTCTATATGCCAACAATGAAATATTAGAAAACGAACTCAAAAAAATAATCCCCTTCACGATTGCAACAAAAAAAATAAAATACCTAGGAATAAACATAACAAAGAACGTAAAGGACCTATATAATGAAAATTACAAAGCATTGTTAAGGGAAATCGAAAAAGATACAATGAGATGGAAAAATATTCCTTGTTCTTGGATAGGAAGAATAAATATAATCAAAATGGCCATATTACCCAAAGCTATATACAAATTTAATGCAATTCCCATCAAAATTCCTATGAGATTTTTTAAAGAAATGGAACAAAACATCATCAGATTTATATGGAAGTATAAAAAAACCCGAATAGCCAAAGCAATCCTAAGAAAAAAGAATGAAGCTGGGGGCATTACAATACCTGACTTTAAACTATATTATAGGGCCACAATAATCAAAACAGCATGGTATTGGCAGAAAAATAGACACTCAGACCAATGGAACAGAATAGAAAGCCCAGAAATAAAACCACATATATATGGTCAAATAATCTTTGATAAAGGGGCCAACAACACACAATGGAGAAAAGAAAGCCTCTTCAACAAATGGTGTTGGGAAAACTGGAAAGCCACATGCAAAAGAATGAAACTCGACTACAGCCTGTCCCCGTGTACTAAAATTAATTCAAAATGGATCAAAGACCTAAATATAAGACCTGAAACAATAAAGTACATAGAAGAAGACATAGGTACTAAAATCATGGACCTGGGTTTTAAAGAACATTTTATGAACTTGACTCCAATGGCAAGAGAAGTGAAGGCAAAGATAAATGAATGGGACTACATCAGAATAAAAAGTTTTTGCTCAGCAAGAGAAACTGATATCAAAATAAACAGACAGCCAACTAAATGGGAAATGATATTTTCAAACAACAGCTCAGATAAGGGCCTAATATCCAAAATTTACAAAGAACTCATAAAACTCAACAACAAACAAACAAACAATCCCATAAAAAAATGGGAAGAGGACATGAACAGACACTTCTCCCAGGAAGAGATACAAATGGCCAACAGATATATGAAAAGATGCTCAGCTTCATTAGTTATTAGAGAAATGCAAATCAAAACTACAATGAGATACCACCTCACCCCTGTTAGATTAGCTATTATCAACAAGACGGGTAATAGCAAATGTTGGAGAGGCTGTGGAGAAAAAGGAACCCTTATTCACTGTTGGTGGGACTGTAAAGTAGTACAACCATTATGGAGGAAAGTATGGAGGTTCCTCAAAAAATTGAAAATAGAACTACCTTATGACCCAGCAATCCCTCTACTGGGTATATACCCCAAAACCTCAGAAACATTGATACGTGAAGACACATGTAGCCCCATGTTCATTGCAGCACTGTTCACAGTGGCCAAGACATGGAAACAACCAAAAAGCCCTTCAATAGAAGACTGGATAAAGAAGATGTGGCACATATACACTATGGAATACTACTCAGCCATAAGAAATGATGACATCAGATCATTTACAGCAAAATGGTGGGATCTTGATAACATTATAAGGAGTGAAATAAGTAAATCAGAAAAAAACAAGAACTACATGATTCCATACATTGGTGGAACATAAAAATGAGACTAAGAGACATGGACAAGAGTGTGGTGGTTACCAGGGGTGGGGGGAGGGAGGACATGGGAGGGAGGGAGGGAGAGAGTTAGGGGGAAGGGGAGGGGCACAGAGAACTAGATAGAGGGTGGCGGAGGACAATCTGACTTTGGGCGAGGGGTACGCAACATAATTTAATGACAAAATAACCTAGACATGTTTTCTTTGAATATATGTACCTTGATTTATTAATGTCATCCCATTACCATTAATAAAAATTTATTTAAAAAAAATTTTAGAAAGGTTAAGGTGGGGCATGGCACAAAAAATGTTGGGAAACACTAGTCTAGTTAGTAATGCAGATAAATATCTACAATTTTAAAAATTAGGGATTGAATTATAAAGTATAAAAAGATATGCAAAATCTCACAAGTGCTGAGACTCAAATTTCTACAGAAAATAATTTCTTTCTTTTTTTTTTTTAGTGAGTAAAGGGGAGGCAGAGAAATAGACTCCAACATGCACCCAGTACCAAGATCCACCCAGCAAGCCCACTAAGGGGCAAAGCTCTGCCCATCTGTGGCAATGGAGTTTTTTGTTTTGTTTTGTTTTGTTTTGTTTGTGCCTGAGGCCAATGCCATGGAGCCATCCTCAGCATCCAAAGCCACCTCCCACTAACCAATTGGGCCATGGCTGAGAGAGAGGAAGAGAGAGAGAAAAAGAGACAGTGGGGTATAGAAGCAGATGATTGCTTCTTCTGTGTGCCCTGACTGGAGTTGAACTGGGACATCCACATGCCAGCCGATGCCTCACCATGGAGCCAACCAGCCAGGGCACAAAAATAAAATCTTAATCCTACCCTCAAAGTATTTGAAGCATGAGAGAAAGTGAATCCATCTAAAGGTGTAATAAAGCTCAGACTCAGCTTAATACTATCTTAGGTTGACTCAACCCTTGGTGCTAGCAGCCTGTCAAGATAAGGGTTATGTCTTTTTCTAGGGTATATATTATTTTCTTCAACTTCTCATTTCCATACACATTGTCTACAGTAATATCAAATTATGACACATGCAAAGAAGCATGGATTTATGATACCTGATTAAGAGAGAAGAAAGAGATTAATAGAAAGAGACCCAAAGATTTTAAGTGTTGGAATATATAGATAAGGACTACTATAAATAAGATAAATACATTGAAGGCTCTAGCGGGAAATTTGGCATCATGTTTACCAGCAGGTAAACAAAAATCATAATAACATGTGGAGAAAAATGGTTCTGTGTCTTAAGGCAATGATTTCCTTAAAAACTGACCCTTCCATAGATAACCACCATAACTTCTTGCAAAATACAAAAATCAGTTTCTGGATGGCTCTAGTAAGTGATCAATGCATGTAAAATTCAAAAAAGAATTGAAAAATGGAGTAAGAGAAAAGTATATAGTGAGTTATTTGTTTCCATGGCACTTTGCAGACGGTAGTTGCAATTGTGGTGATGGTAGAAGGAAATTTAAACTTCACTGGAATGTTCAACAAATTTCTGTGAGAAAGATCTAGGGGAATATTACCAGATAGAAAGAAACACTAGAAAGGAGAAAGCCAAAAAAGTAAGCCCAAATTCTGGCTATAAGTAATGTTTATGTTTCTCTCTGACTTCTGGACCATGCAAGAGTGAGAAGATGAAAACATTCTTAACTGAGATGTGAACTACCACCAAAATATAATGACAGGACTTGAAGTTTAACTCAAACTAACTTTCTACTAAATTTAAAAACATGCACGCTCATTGTGAGAATACAATAAAATTCAGAGTGTGTACAACTTAATATTCATAATGTAAATCCAAATTTATCTAATATTCAAAAAGTCAAGAAAATGTGAACCAACTTAAAGGAAAGAGTAATTAATAGATGTTAACACCAAGATAATCCAAATTTTGGACATATTAAAGGAATTTAAAGGAACTAATAAAACTATTTGCAATGAAGTTAAAGATATATTCATAATAAATAAAAAGATAAAATATATCAGTGGAGAATTACAAAATGTTTTTAAATGGAAATTTTAGGTTTAAAAAATACAATATCTGAAATTTAAAAGTCCAGTGAATGAAAATTACAAATAATTTGGTGAAATTAATAACACATCCAAAGACCTTATTCAATATAAAAAAGGAGAGAAAGAAAATTTTTTTAAATTAACATGGATTGAAAAATTTTTTAACAAAAGTTACATGAGTACTTGGAGCCACAGAAAAAGAGAAAAGAAAGAATTACTATTTAAAGAACTAATGTTAAAAATGAAAACAAAAAATTTGTTTACAGACTAAAATTTACAAATTTAAGAAACACAGTGAACCTCAAACAATATAAACTTAAATATTTCCGAAGCACATCATATCAATCTACTGGTCACCAAAAATAAAGAATACATTTGGAAGTATCCAGAAAAAAAAGACACATTACATTTAAGAGGACAATGATTGAATGACTGAAAAGTTTTTATTATGTATGTAAAGGCCAGATATCTATGGAATGGTATCTTTAAAATGTTGATGTACTTTAAATTTACTTATCACCTGTTTAAAAGTGCAAAAACAAACAAAATAAAAACACTATAACGTTAATAGGTGTTTGGTTTATCTACCTTGTATGCCAAGCTTCTAAATATAATATATTAATAGAAACTTCTAAAATAATGAATCAGTTATCCAACTTCTATTTCTTATGTCTGCACTATTTTCTCTGATCCCATGAGTTGTACTTTCTACCATTCATTACTTTGGTTTTTTTTATTAGCTGTCTTCCTGGATTTTCTTATAAAATGTTGGCTCACCATACCCTCACAGTTTTTCTTTTTCAGAAATTTTCCCTTAATTCTTGGTTTCTTTAATAAAACTCCAATATCTTCTTCATTTTTTAAACTTATTTCAAACACTATTCTAGTTCTTAATGGCTGTTCAAGTTACTCAGTCATTCCTATAATTTTTATAAAATAAAAATTTTTATTCAGCAAAATTAAAGAAAAACTAAATAAATGATTATATATGCTATAATCATACATTTAAAAATTCAACATTATAAAGTTATCAGCTCTTCCCAAATTCATACTGAGATTTCTCAAACATATGTAGACACAGTTGAAGAAATAGGGAAAGATGAAAAATATCCTAGCAAGTATCAAGATAGGACATAATATAAGCTATAGTTATAGTATACTATTTGCAATAGATTTATGAACTTAAATATTGACTCTAGATACATTCTTATATGTACCGTATTTCCTCATGTATAAGACTCTCTCATGTATAAGACACACCTCAATTTGGGGGCACGAAATTAAAAGAAAATATATTACATAAAGTTATTGAATTCAAGTTTTATTCATCATAGAGTTCATACAACTCCTCTTCACTGTCAAAACTTCCATCCATTAGCTTGTTCTCAACTGTGTTTGATGACCAATCACTGTATTCAAAAATGAGCGCAAGAAAAAACACAAAAAAGCAGGAAATTCAAGTAAAAAATCTTACATCCACTGTATAAAACACTGCCAGTTTTTAGACCCCAAATTTTTTGAAAAAATGTGAGTCTTATAAATGGGGAATACAGTATATGGGAACTTCATTTATGACAGAGGCTTTATTTCAAGATCAGTGAAAAAGAGTGGACTTTTCAGAAAATTATGCTAACAAAATTGATTATCTATATACAAAGTAATGAGACTAAAATCTTGCATCATACCACACATAAAAAGCAAATCCAGGTGAATTGTCATCCTAATATGAATGTTAAAACTACTCAACTTTTAGAAAATTCTATGAAATATCTTAATAACCATTGCCTTGGTATATTGGTTAAAAATAAGTGGACAAAAAGTCCCAAATTAAGATATTTTCACCACTTCATACAATAATGGAACATAAATAACACACTCTATGTAGAAAATATTTGAGACACATATATTTGACACAAGACTAGAATCTATAAATCTGGGGAAAAAAGGACAGATAACTCAGTGAAAAATTGGGCAAAAAATGTTATTAGATATGTACAGAAGAGAAACTATTAGTAGAAACGTGGGAAGTACCAATTGAAATTACTTATAGGATTTATTTCACTTCTATGAGAATGGAATATAGTTGTGACTTTGTTAAATTAAATTTTATTAAACAGAGCACTGGGGTGCTGGATAGCAAGCCAGGGTTAAAAAAAAATGAACTGTCAGAGGACTTGAAATGAAAAGTTTATTACTTATAGATCCTGGAAGAGGTGTACAACAGGCTTCAAAAAGCCACACAGAAAGAGAGGCAGGACCTGGCATATGCCTTTATTAAGGTTTGTGGGAATTATTTGGGGCTCTGGGGCTAAGGCTATAATGGCTAATTCAAACTGAAAATAGTGAGATTTGGTAAGCTTTATAGGGATCTTATCTAAAGATTCATGGCGGGGGGAGGCTTGGGAAGTGGGAAGGGTGCTTCTCACAAGGGTGGTTAGGAGAGTCATTGTAGAAACTTATATTTACTTGGGATGCTCCAGACTATTTCTAAGGCAGGGCTAGTGTAAGTCTAAGGCCCCTGAAGGCCACTTGGCCACACAAAAATGATGCTAAGGCTGCAATATTATGGAGTAGTTTAGATAACTCTCAACAGTTCACCCTGAGATGATGTCTAGACATGGAGAATAGCAAACACTTGCTTAGCAGATATGCTAAAAACCCAAGTACTGTTTTATGAAGTCATTGTAAAGTTTATTTACCGAGGCAATAACAATGATGCCTGTGATGAATAGGCTCACTACTGTTTGAAATCCCTTTCTCAGCCATTGTGCCCCAGGAGATGGCAAGAACCATGGGAACAAATCAGGGACCTTAGAGAGTGTAAGGTGCAAGGTCATGGAGCATAACCAAGTTTATGAATAAGATGTGAGGAGAAGTGGAGGTGGCAGTTTTGGATAGCTGTTATACCCACTAGCAGCACAGTTCCATATTATCAGCACATCAGGCCATAAAGAAGTGACTGCACTCTCTGACTGAGCAGACAGATTTAGCATCTCCTTATCCCTGTTCTGTCCAAAGAGTTAAATAATTTCCCCCCTTGACTCCCAAACAAAATTCTAGAAGGCATCTGAGGATGGGAGGGATGGATGGACATGTGTCCCAGGGAGAGAGACCTTATTAAGGAAACTAAATTGGTTTTACCTGACTTGGCCAACCTTTGCTGGAGCTAATAAGTATGCAATCACTATCATAGACACTTTTACTGGATTCCTGATGCTGCTCCCTCTAGAAATGCTGATTCTCATCATATAATCTCCTTAGGAATGTGCTCATCTTCTTTGGCTCACCAATCATTATAGGTTCAGATCAAGGTACGACCCATTTCACCTCTCAAGTTGTTCAGTACTGGGTTCTAGAACATAGAATCTTGTGGAATTTCTACCCGGCTTTCCAGTCCCAAGCATCTGGATTTACAGAAAAGCACAATAGCCTAAACAAAGACATGCTCTCGCCTTTTAAACAATAGGTGGTCCTCCAATGGACAAAAATATTACTCCAGGCTCTAATCTTGCTTTATTCCCAGCCCTCGGGTCTCCCAATCTTCCAAACCAACTACCAGTAATTTCCAAAGACCCCTCTGTTAGTACTGACAAAGAACTCTTGCTCCTTGGACACTAGAAAAGACCTCATTCACATCTGCTCACCAGATAAATGCACCCCTTACCATTTTGATTTTTTATTGTCTTGCCATTTTCTACACATGAACAAATCAAGAACAGATAGTGAAATATGACCCTTTTAAACAGTGCATGCCAGGAGGCACACTCCTACTGAGTTACTTAGAGATCATGATTATACAGATTCAAGTGGTCCAGAATTTTTTTAGATGGTATGGTACCAACATACACATCCAACTTAATTGGTACTCCCTTCACAGTTTTACCCTCTATACCTTCTAGGCTGAACAAGGTTCCCTTGAGAAATTTAGAAGGGTTACCTGGAACTACCAGGATTTAGGCTCTGTGTCTAAGACAGCCAAAAATGTCTGGTTATTCTCATAACCACCAGAATCATAAATGTACTATTGTCCCCAGGAGGTGGGACAAGCTGAGGAACTGTGAGTCCCTTGGATAACCAATCTGGGGATCTTTTAAAAGGTTTTTATGCATTTGAGGTCCTTAAACCTACTCATTTCTGAGTAGGTGAGTAGTAGCTCAGAAATAATATTGAATATTCTCAACAGTGAGTAGGCAGATTTTTCTCCCTCCTGATGCTCAGTCCTTTGAAATATTTTGAATCTTCAGACATGTAAAGTTTTGGAGTTTCAGTTCCTATTCTCTATTACTCCTTACTTATTTGACTGCCATGAATTGTCACTAGAAAGATCTGCAGATTACCAAAAAAAGCATGATTGCATTTATATGAAGTTAAGACATATAAAGGTAATTTAAAATAACTAAAGAAATAATTGTTATGAAAATCAAGATGGTAGTTAACATTTGTGGGGATGAGGGAGGAGCAACGCATTTGTTTCTTGATCTAGCAATATTCATTTTCTTAATATAAGTATTGATTAAGTGAATGTTAACTCAAAACTGTACATATCTGTTATACCTATTTTTTGAATGTATGCTACATTTCAGACCAAATATATATTTAAGTAACTAAGGTACTTTTCTTTTAAACAAAAAGATGCCATGTCTAGTAATTTAACTTAGAGGCATATTCACAATAGCAAAAAGATGTATGTACAACTATTGCAGCATTTTTTGAATATTTCATGGTACAGCTCTATTTGTGCTGATATTAAAAGAGAAAGTTTATCTTTGCAGATTTAGAAAGATTTCTTGATGCCAAAAAAGAATCATTGTGTAGAAATAAAGTGTGAAGAGGTATATGTATACGAGATGTTTCACTGAAAGCATATATTATAATCTGCTATTTCTTCTTCCTTTCTTCATCCTTCTTGCTCTCCTTGGAAGCTGGCCAGAATAGACTAAATCATTGAATTTCCTTGCACTTTGGTTTCTTATTGAGTTTGATTAAAGGGGATCTTGGTTGAAGATTTAAAAAAGAAAGGAAAGTGAAGTAAAGATGTGTGTTCCTTTTACCTTATCTCAGGCTCCCTGAGTTTTGCAAAGAGCTACCTCTCCTCTTCAATTTCTCTATTTTTTTCTGGTTTCCCAATACCTTTGTTAGACTCTTAATGACCTGTGGTGGCGCAGTGGTGACCTGTGGTGGCGCAGTGGATAAAGCGTCCACCTGGAAATGCTGAGGTTGCTGGTTCAAAATCTGGGCTTGCCTGGTCAAGGCACATATGGGAGTTGATGCTTCCTGCTCCTCCTCCCTTCTCTCTCTCTCTCTCTCTCTCTCTCTCTCTGTCCCCTCTCTATAATAAATAAATAAAATCTTAAATTCTCCTCAATTATCATAATTTAATTGTTTCATTATTTTGTACTACAACCATAATATATATTTATTATAATAATACTATAAATCATGGCACTATTAAAGAGAATAAGCTAAGACCATTAAATCTACTAAGAAAACTTTCAAGGATTTATTGTTAAGTGGGAAGGACAAACAAATGAGTAGTGGTTTAATTCCAGTCATAGTACAGTATTTTATATTTATATCTAACTATGTAAAAAGAACAATACATATTAACTGGTAGGTTTTGTTGTTTGTTTCTGCTATTTTATGCTATACTGTGATATTTTCCCAAGTGTGGCTAAGGACTTCCATGTTTGTTTTTTTGTTTGTTAGTTTTTATTGAGTGAGGAGTGGGGAGGTATAGAGACAGACTCACACATATGCACCCACCAGGATCCACTCAGCAAGCCCACTAGGGGACTATGCTCATCCAGGGCATTGCACCATGCTTAGCAACTGAGCAATTTTTAGTGCCTGAGGCAAGGCAATGGAACCATCCTCAGTGCTGGGCCAACTTGCTTGAATCATTTGAGCCATGGCTATGGGAGGGGAAGAGAGAGAGAAAGAGAGAGAGAGTAGGAAGTGTGGAGAAGCAGATGGTTGCTTCTCCACCCCTCCAGGAATCAAAACTGGGACTTCCACACATCAGGCTGACAACCTATTGCTGAAACAGCCGAACAGGGTCAGGACTTCCATAGTTGTTCATTAATTAATTAATTTATTCAAAATGCTTGACATTGAAAAGTTTCTCTGAGTAGAGAAGTCAATTGTGGCTCTTGAATTTGAAAAGTCTGTCTTTACAGCACTCATGACCAAAATAACTAGGCTTTCACCATCCTCGTTCCGTGAAAATATTCCAGGAACTGAGAAATGATTGGAAGTAAGGAGAATCTGGATGCTGCAATTTTCCTGGGCTAGGAATCAGTGGTTGTATCTTTTATGAAATGGTATAATTATCACACATGTTTAACAAGGCTTAAGATGGAAGTGATTTTAGCCATTTTCAGGAATGTTTCTAAGAGAAAACAAAGTCTTAATTAAATAATTCTGCTCAACAGAGTGCAACAGTAAATAAAATACCTATCTATTAAAAAACAGGTCTGAGGCAAATTTGAAGCATTTCTTATGACTTCCAGATAGGTTAAAGCAGTAGTCAGTTTCCTCTCATTCACACATTCATTTAAAGTATACTTACTGTAGGCCTTTTATACATCAGACACATTAATAGAGACTTAGATACTAATAATGTCAACCCCTAGAAAGAAAATACAGTACCCACCAAGAATGAATCATGGTGGCTAACTGGGCTTAAATTTGTAAACAGAGCAAGGAAGCCATTTCTAAATAGAAGCATTTCATAAAATCCACACTAAGCTGACTAACTCACCCACTGAACTGCCTGACTGTCCTTTTGCCAGCTGAGCCAACCCTTATAAGAGATTTTCTGTAATCTTATTTCAACGAATAGTACTGAGACATTCTCAGTCCAATGAAGCTATGCAGCTATATCCTTATTAACATATTTACTGACCAATCAGAGCAGCTCCATTCTAACCAAGCTAGACAGTGCTTTTTGGGTCACTCAAACCATGAGGATTTGGGGTTCTCATTTGCATGAGGATAGAACAATCAGGTTTTAGGAGTGGGGACCTTTCTCTGTAAGTCAGCTCTCCTCTGGCTCAGGGAGCTCACTTTCTCTTTCCACTGAAAATTGCATTTCCCTGGCTGGAATTAAAACATAGAAAATATCTCACTGGAATGGAGCAAGGCAGATTGGAGTGCACCAGAGCAGAGCTGTCTAGCCAGAGAGGGGTCTAGAGCCACCTCACACAAGTCACCCCTCAGAACTATACTCTTCCACCTCTTCCACAGGTGTGCTGTATCACAATTGAACTATGTATTTGCACTGAGTAGTCTCCTACTTCACTCCACCCCAAATAGGGAATTCTTGTTGGCATTGAATTGATGCCAACCATGGGCTAACAGTGAGGAGTAAAATTACTTGCTTTGGTGGACTTTACACTGTGGAGTTGGAAACAGAGAGTAAACATAGTAAAAAAATAAAGTACATGATATAGTATATGAAAATTCTAAGGGATAGATGAAGTATAAATGAACAAAATTTTAGATGAGGTGACTATGGCATGCCTCAGTGAAAAAGCGACTTTAGTGACTTTAAAGATATCTGTGTGAAGGACATTCTAAGCAGAAGGAATAAAGAGGTAGTAGAAAGACCTTAAGGTGAGAAGCATGCCTGGGGCTTCACTGAACTAGAAGACTACTGTGTATGGAGCAGAGTGAGCAAGTGGAGAGAGGGAGCTAATGACTCATACAGGTAAAAAGATCAGTTCAAAAGGGCCTTGTAGAGCATTATAAGAATGTAAACTATACTCTGAGTAAAGTAGAAATCCAGTAGAGGGGTTTAAGCAAAGGATACACATACTTTAGCTCGTGCTTTAACAATTACTTTGATGTCTAAAACACACTGTGCAAAAAAGAAAGGTAGCAGGAAAATGACTAAGAGATTGTGGCATCTATTTAGGTGAGATATGTACTCCAAACCAGAAGAGCTATAACACAGAAAACAAGTGGAAACTGAGAGACCTTGGAATTGAAAAATGAGAGAAGGCAGGGGAAAGCTATCGGTGAAGTAAAGGTCAAAGATTGAAAGAGAATTGAGGTTCTTTTGTGGATGCAGGAATGCTCAATGATAGCACTCATGTCCACTCCTGATGCCTTGCTACTACGGAAGTCTCCGAGACCTATGACACTACTGCAGACAAAAGGGTAAGATATCCAGAACAATAGAGATTAGTTTTGTAATTGGGCAATTTATACAATTTTAGTTCAATTATAGAAAATGAAATTTACTTTCCTCTTACCCCTGTATATTTTAATGGAAACTTATATCTGATATCTGTGTATATTTATGGTGTGTATCTAAGACTTCAAAAGAAATCTAGATGTATACTCACTAAAGTGTCAGTAATGGTTGCCTAAGCATTAAGCAGTGGAATTGTTTAGGGGGTGAAAAGATCTAAAGAAAGTTAGATTATAAAGAAGGGTTATTATTTTATACTATACTTTTGCAAGGCTCATGTAAAAGTTTTGTAATTAAAAAGAAAGTCAAATTAACTATAGTTTTATAGAATGTGGTATAATGGTTCTCTTGTTAGATTTTTAAACATTAGTATTCTATAGCGGTTATCATATACTCTGCAGATTTGAATACATTCCCAAGTAAGACTTTTTTTTTCTTTCATGTAAGGCTTTTTTAAAACTAAACATAATTCAAATTTTGCCCAGTTACATGTTTTTCTCATTAACTCTTATTGCCCTCAGCATCCTGTTCCTATTATAATTGTTGTCAATGACTGAGGTAAAGTAGCTATTAAGAAATTCAACCCTCACCTTGATGCATTCTGCTTATTCTCCTGTCCCTGAAAAGTAGCGCCCACCCTTCCTGTTACGTGCTTTGACTTTGTAATCACTTCTAATCTCTGACATGTTTCCCTTTATATCCTTTGCTAATGGTTACCTGTTATAGCTTTGCTGTTTTACATGTCCCCTAGATGCCCTTACTAATTATTTTTTTCCTCTCAGCATCATTTTTAAAAATTCACACTTATTCTCTTTAGATAATCACCCTCCTTCTTTCATATATATATATATATATATATATATATATATATATATTCCTTAAGAAGAGAGGAAATCTTTAAAAATAAAAATCAGACATTTTCCAAGGAAAAACAATTCTCCTTTTTTTCATGTAATAAATGTAGGTCTACTTAGTTTTCTTGAAGAGGTAGTCTATCTTTAGTATGCATTCTTTCAAGTCAGTAAAACGAGTTTTCCTCATTTCGTACCTCACACTACCTTTGTGACGTAAAATCAATAGGAAATACTTATAGAGATGTCAGGGAACTCTAACTTTGCTGTGAATAAAAAATATATATTAAGCTATACAAAATGTGTTTTTGAGCTGCCTGTAAGTTAGCAGAGTGTGAAGTTTGGATTCCCATTCAAAATGTCTTCTAGACCCTTTCCATTTCTTAGGAGAAAAGAAAACAAGGGGTAAAAAAAATTAAACCTGGAGAGCCCGATAGATAAAGGGCATTATATCGTCTATCCTCAAAGTACAAAACATAGTAGGGTGTGAGAAATTAAAAAAAAAATCTAAGCAAATTGACTAAAAATAAAGAGGGGTAATTTTTTTTTTGACATAACTGGCAATGTACATGATCTTATCTGCATAAAAATTTCAGCTTCTTATCTTTTTAATCTTCTCTCTGTAGTTATTTACTTTCATTTGGAGGCTTCCAGTTAAACTATGTTTTAGATTTAATAACTAATATTTAATAGTAAAATTGCAAATAATGTAGAAGGCCAAGTAGGAAGAGATATGTACTTTTTTAAAACAAACTTTAATTTTAGAGCAGTTTTAGGCTCATAACAAATTTGAAGGGAAGTACAAAGAATTCTCATATAAACCCCTCCTCTGTGCACAGCCTTCCCCAATATCAGCATCATATACCAGAGTGGTACATTTATTACAATCAGTCAACATACACTGACACATCCTTATCACTTGAAGTCCATAGTTTACGCTATGGTTCACTCTGGGTGGTGTACATTCTATGGGTTTGCACAGATTTATAATAACATGTATCTACCATATTAGTATTGTACAGAATAATTTTACTGCTCTAAAACTCCTCTGTGCTCTGCCTATTCATTTCTCCCTGGTAAATCTTTGCTACCATTAATGTTTTTATTAGATTCATAGTTTTGCCTTTTTCAAGAATGTCACATAGTTAAAATCATATAGTATGTAGCCTTTTCAGATTGGCCTATTTTATCATATGTCCCATGTATAAGATGCTCCCATGTATAAGATGCACTTTAATATTGGGGTACAAAATTTGAAAAAAAATGTATACATAAAGTTATTGAACTCAAGTTTTATTCATCATAAAATCATACAACTGCTCATCACTGTCAAAACTCCCATCTATTAGCTTGTTTTCATCTGTGTCTGATGACAAATCTGTCTTCAGATATTGCCTTGTCTTCAGTTCCATCAATGGCATTTGAAATGCAACAAACACTGCCTAAGACGCACCCGGGGTTTTTAGATCCCAAATTTTTCGAAAAAGGTTGTGTCTTATATATGGGGAAATACAGTATTTATTTAAGGTTCCTTTTTTTGTGACAGAGACAGAGAGAAACAGAGAGAGGGATAGACAGACAGAAAGAGAGAGAGATGAGAAACATCAATTTTTGTTGTGGTACCTTAGTTGTTCATTGATTGCTTCTCATATGTGCCTTGACCAGGGGGCTACAATAGACTGAGTGACCTCTTGCTCAAGCCAGTGACCTTGGGCTCAATCTGATGAGCCTCGCTCAAACCAGATGAGCCCACGCTCAAACTGGCGACCTCGGGGTTTCGAACCTGGCCCTCCACATCCCAGTTCAACGCACTATCTACTGCACCACTGCCTGCTTGGGCTTAAGGTTCCTTGATGTCTTTTTATGGCTTGTTAATTCATTTATTTTTATCATTGAATTCCATTGTCTGTAGGTACCACAGTTTATCCATTCACCAACTGAAGGGCATGTTGATTGTTTGCAGGTCTGGCAATTACAAATAAAACTGTTATAAATATCCATGGGCAGGATTTTGTGTGAACATAATTTGTCGGTTCATTTGGGTAAATACCACAGAATGTGATTCCTGCATCACATACTAAGAGTGTTTAGTGTTGTAAGAAACTGCCAAATTGTCTTCCAAAGTAACTTCCATTTACATTCCCATCAGCATGAATTAGAGTTCTTGTTGCTCCATATCTTTGTCAATATTTGGTGTTTTCAGGA
Organism: Saccopteryx bilineata; assembly: GCF_036850765.1. NCBI lineage: Eukaryota > Metazoa > Chordata > Mammalia > Chiroptera > Emballonuridae > Saccopteryx > Saccopteryx bilineata. The sequence continues at coordinate 176,672,423 of NC_089494.1, forward strand.
TATTTTTATTAGAGCTTTTTAAACTACATTATTTTTCTTCAGTGTTGAGTGTTACCCTCTAGCAGACATATCTCAGTCAGTGTGGAGGATTGGGAAGAATGAGTACAGAATTTCCAACATTCATGCTGGTGAAGAAGCTGTGGCCTCACTTCACATAATAAATATGTCAAATAATAAAATATATCTGAACATCTAAATTTAACCTAAGAAAACACTTACACATGCTGACCAGTTTCATTTTAAATTCATCACCACATACTTCAAGTGGGACCATGGTGCTTCTAAACCACTCTAGCACAATTTTCTGGAAAAAGAGAGTCTTCTAGGTAAATATGTTTACCTCTTTCTCTCCTCAAACTCCCAACACCATTTCCTAATTACCTCTCTTAGTTGAGGACATAGCATCTTAGTTTTCTGAGTGCTTAGAAACAATCAGGAAATAAATTTTACATGCACCTGTTGTCAAATGTACCACTAATCTTCATTTGAATATATCTTATATAAACCTCAATTCCTGTTAATTTTTCTAGGTGAATTCTATTTGCTTGTCTATAAGGTCACTTTCTTTTTGGGTGTTAAAGTCCCTTTTACATAGTTCAAGGTTTTACTTCTATATGTGTTACTTTTCTTTCTTTTCTGAATTATCAGTTTTTCCTGTTCTAAAAAGCCTTTATAAGTCACATATATATTACTACTTATGTATATATGTACATTATATGTGTTTATATATTTTTACAAATGGTGCTATTTTTTTTATCTTAAAGCAAAACAAAGTTCTTTAACCGCCACATGCCATTTCAGCTACTAATCCCCTGTATAGCAAAGTTTTAAGATAATTGTTATTGTAACGATGAATCTTTAATTGCTCTTCTTTCATTCTCTTTTGGACCTTCCCCAACCCAAGTTTCAGTTCCTACAACTTCACTAAAAATGTTGTTTAGGTTCATGACCTACACAATGCTGAACCCAGTTTTCTTTTCGTGTAAACTACAATTAACTTTTGACACAATCCTACTTCCATGAAATATCAATACTTTCTGCACTTGGCTTCTGCATCTTAATTTTTCTTTTGATTTTTTTTTTCTTTTTTCCTAACAGGTCTCTCCTCTTCAGTCTCTTTTGCTGGTTATGCTGATCTATCAGACTTCTAAACATTTGAATATCCCAGAACAAGGATCAATTTCCTTCCCAATCAATCCTTATTTTTTTGGTGGTCTCATTCATTTTTATGATTTGAAGTTCCTTCTGTATTATGAGAACTACCAAATTTATATCTTCAGCTTGGTCTTCAGATTAAAACTCTATATTTCTTGTTATTTACTGATGGATTTTAGTGAGGGAAAAATAAAGAGAAAGAGGAAAACATTGAGCTCTTCCTATTGTGTCCTGACTGGGGATCAGACTGGCAACCTCTGCACTTCAGGATAATGTTCTAAAAAACCAAGCTCTCTGGCTAGGGCAAAGCTCTAGATTTTCTCATGCAACTACTTACTTGACATCTCCAAATAGATGTCTAATAGGCATCTTCAATTTAACATGTCTAGAGATAAAATGTTTATTTTTTTCTATACTTATTCCAAACTGTTTCTCTCTTAGCTCCAACTATCTCATTAAATAGTAGCTTCATTTTATAATGCTCAAAGAAAAATTTTTTGAGCTCATGTTTGGCTCATCCTCTCTCAGACACTTTTATTCAATCTGTTATATAATGTTATCAATCATTTTTGAAATGTATTCTATTTTTAAAATTAATTAATTTTTAAAATTGAATTTACTGAGGTGACACTGGTTAACACAATTATACATGTTTCAGGTGCACAGTTTCACAACACAACTCTATACACTTGTATTATGTCAAGTCTTTGTCACCATTTACCCTCCCTAACCCTCTTTCACCTTCTCCATCCAGCAATCACTACACTGTTGTTGGTGTTCATGAATATTTTCTTTTTCTCTTTTTTTTGTCCTTCTTTGCTCAATCCCTTCACCCTGCTCACCCAGTCCCCGCCCAGCAGATGTCAACCTGCTCTCTATTTATGAGTATGCCTCTATTTTGCTTGTTGGTTTATTTTATTTTATTAATTAGATTTCACTTATGCGTGAAATCGTATGGTTGTTGTCTTTCTCTGACTGCCTTATTTCAATTAGCATAATGCTCTCCAGGTCCATCCATGATATTGTGAGAGGTAGGATTTCCTTTTTCTGGGGGGTGGGGGGCTATGTATTATTCCATTGCTTAAATGTACTAAAGCTTTTTTGTCCACTCATCTACTGATTGACTCTTGGGCTGTTTCCAGATCTTGGCTACTGTAAATAATGCTGCAATGATTGTAGGGGTGCATATATTTATTTGAATCAATGTTTCAAGATTCTTAGAATATATGATCACATTTTAAATTTAACCATTTCTTACCACTTACCACCATCTTTATAATAATAATAGCTGATTTTTATTAAGCCATTACTGTGAATCAAGCATTTGTCTAAGTAATTTATTATATGAGTTGCTATGTTTACTTCTCATAACAAAGCTATAAAGTACATACTATTATTAACAGCATATCATAGATGAGAAATTACACAGAATTAAAGAGAAATGAAAACATTTGTCACACCCAGAGAAAGTAAAAGAGTCTCAGAGACCTTGCTCATACATCTCCATTTGGAAAGGCATCTCAAACTGGAACTGTTGCAAACCTGTGAGCTTGATTACTAACTCCAGAGAATGTCTACCTCTTTTGTTATGGTCTTCCCCATCCCAATGAAATTCCATCTTTCCAGTAGTTCAAGTCCTAACACTTGGAAAAATTATTAATTTCTCTTTTAATCTCACATATAACAATTCATCAGTAAATTTTGTCAGCTTTACCTTCAAATTATATATTATCTTCATTGCTAAATTCATTGCTAGCATTCTTGCTCAAGTCAGAAAATTGGAATAGTTTTTAACTAGCCTCAATATTTTTACTATCAATTTATCTTAGTCTAATAATCCCATTAGAGAATCCTGTGGGGTTCTTGAAAATGTAAGTCACATCATATAATTTCTTTATTTAAAACTTTCTGATGCTTTTTCATCTCACTAAAAAATTCAAGTAAATTTTATCAACACTAAAAAAGTCCCACATTGACAAACCCATTTCTACACCTCTGATCTTATATTTTGCCACTCTGCTCAGTCACACTTCTCCTGTCACACCACATCCTCTATATTCATCACTGTCCTCCATGATTTCTGTAATCTCTGCCTGAAATAATCTTCCCCAATGCATTTCTTGGTTTACTATCCTTACTAACTCCATATCTCTACCGTATTTCTGTTATATTATCAGAGAACCTGTCTTGACCACACTGTGTAAAATAGACTTCTATATCCTAATGCTGTGAAAATGAGTTGTCTTACCACCTTTAGTTTTTCTTGACCATTTAATTTTTATGTGAGCACTTACCACCACTTTGATAGTATATATTTGTGAGATACTCCCTAGAATTATAAACTCATAAGAGCTATTATTAACTGTTGAATCATTTGATTATTTTTAGTTATTCTATGGCCTATTGATATCATGCAATATATATTTATTGAATAAATAAATATAGTATTTGCTGAAAAAATTTTCCAGTATCTTTCTTGAGTCTTTATTGGGTATAAAGGTTCATATAATCTGGATAAGGCTGCTCATTTCTCTACATTGTAAAAACAAAGTTTATTTTTTTTTTAAATAAATTTTTATTAATGGTAATGGGATGACATTAATAAATCAGGATACATATATTCAAAGAAAACATGTCTAGGTTATTTTGTCATCAAATTATGTTGCAAACCCCTCGCCCAAAGTCAGATTGTCCTCCGTCACCCTCTATCTAGTTCTCTGTGCCCCTCCCCCTCCCCCTAACTCTCTCCCTCCCTCCCTCCCATGTCCTCCCACCCCCCCCACCCTTGGTAACCACCACACTCTTGTCCATGTCTCTTAGTCTCATTTTTATGTTCCACCAATGTATGGAATCATGTAGTTCTTGTTTTTTTCTGATTTGCTTATTTCACTCCTTATAATGTTATCAAGATCCCACCATTTTGCTGTAAATGATCTGATGTCATCATTTCTTATGGCTGAGTAGTATTCCATAGTGTATATGTGCCACATCTTCTTTATCCAGTCTTCTATTGAAGGGCTTTTTGGTTGTTTCCATGTCTTGGCCACTGTGAACAGTGCTGCAATGAACATGGGGCTACATGTGTCTTCACGTATCAATGTTTCTGAGGTTTTGGGGTATATACCCAGTAGAGGGATTGCTGGGTCATAAGGTAGTTCTATTTGCAGTTTTTTGAGGAACCACCATACTTTCCTCCATAATGGTTGTACTACTTTACAGTCCCACCAACAGTGAATGAGGGTTCCTTTTTCTCCACAGCCTCTCCAACATTTGCTATTACCCGTCTTGTTGATGATAGCTAATCTAACAGGAGTGAGGTGGTATCTCATTGTAGTTTTGATTTGCATTTCTCTAATAACTAATGAAGCTGAGCATCTTTTCATATATCTGTTGGCCATTTGTATCTCTTCCTGGGAGAAGTGTCTGTTCATGTCCTCTTCCCATTTTTTTATTGGATTGTTTGTTTGTTTGTTGTTGAGTTTTATGAGTTCTTTGTAAATTTTGGATATTAGGCCCTTATCTGAGCTGTCGTTTGAAAATATCAGTTCCCATATAGTTGGCTGTCTGTTTATTTTGATATCAGTTTCTCTTGCTGAGCAAAAACTTTTAATTCTGATGTAGTCCCATTCATTTATCTTTGCCTTCACTTCTCTTGCCATTGGAGTCAAGTTCATAAAATGTTCTTTAAAACCCAGGTCCATGATTTTAGTACCTATGTCTTCTTCTATGTACTTTATTGTTTCAGGTCTTATATTTAGGTCTTTAATCCATTTTGAATTAATTTTAGTACACGGGGACAGGCTGTAGTTGAGTTTCATTCTTTTGCATGTGGCTTTCCAGTTTTCCCAACACCATTTGTTGAAGAGGCTTTCTTTTCTCCATTGTGTGTTGTTGGCCCCTTTATCAAAGATTATTTGACCATATATATGTGGTTTTATTTCTGGGCTTTCTATTCTGTTCCATTGGTCTGAGTGTCTATTTTTCTGCCAATACCATGCTGTTTTGATTATCGTGGCCCTATAATATAGTTTAAAGTCAGGTATTGTAATGCCCTCAGCTTCATTCTTTTTTCTTAGGATTGTTTTGGCTATTCGGGGTTTTTTATAGTTCCATATAAATCTGATGATTTTTTGTTCCATTTCTTTAAAAAATCTCATAGGGATTTTGATGGGAATTGCATTAAATTTGTATATTGCTTTGGGTAATATGGCCATTTTGATTATATTTATTCTTCCTATCCAAGAACAAGGAATATTTTTCCATCTCATTGTATCTTTTTCGATTTCCCTTAACATTGCTTTGTAATTTTCATTATATAGGTCCTTTACGTTCTTTGTTATGTTTATTCCTAGGTATTTTATTTTTTTTGTTGCAATCGTGAAGGGGATTATTTTTTTGAGTTCGTTTTCTAATATTTCATTGTTGGCATATAGAAAGGCTATGGACTTTTGTATGTTAATTTTGTATCCTGCAACCTTACTGTATTGGTTTATTGTTTCTAATAATCTTTTTGTGGAGTCCTTCGGGTTTTCGATGTATAGGATCATATCATCTGCAAAAAGTGATAGCTTTACTTCTTCTTTTCCGATATGGATGCCTTTTATTTCTTTGTCTTGTCTGATTGCTCTGGCCAGAACTTCTAGCACCACGTTGAATAAGAGTGGAGAGAGTGGACAACCCTGTCTTGTTCCTGATTTAAGGTAGAAAGTCCTCAGTTTTATGCCATTTAATAGGATGTTGGCTGATGGTTTATCATATATGGCCTTTATCATGTTGAGATATTTTCCTTCTATACCCATTTTGTTGAGAATCTTAAACATAAAATTGTGTTGTATTTTATCAAAAGCCTTTTCTGCATCTATTGATAAGATCATGTGGTTTTTGTTCTTTGTTTTGTTGATATGGTGTATTATGTTAACCGTTTTGCATATGTTGAACCATCCTTGAGATTCTGGGATGAATCCCACTTGATCATGATGTATTATTTTTTTAATATGTTGTTGTATTCGGTTTGCCAGTATCAGAATCTCTGGGATGCAGCAAAAGCAGTAATAAGAGGAAAGTTCATATCACTTCAGGCCTATATGAACAAACAAGAGAGAGCCGAAGTAAACCACTTAACTTCACACCTTAAGGAACTAGAAAAAGAAGAACAAAGACAACCCAAAACCAGCCGAAGAAAGGAGATAATAAAAATCAGATCAGAAATAAATGAAATAGAGAACAGAAAAACTATAGAAAAAATCAATAAAACAAGGAGCTGGTTCTTTGAAAAGATCAACAAAATTGACAAACCCTTGGCAAGACTCACCAAGGAAAAAAGACACAGGACTCAAATAAATAAAATTCAAAATGAAAGAGGAGAGATCACCACAGACATCATAGAAATACAAAGAATTATTGTAGAATACTATGAAAAATTATATGCCACCAAATACAACAATCTAGAAGAAATGCATAAATTCCTAGAACAATACAACCTTCCTAGACTGAGTCATGAAGAAGCAGAAAGCCTAAACAGACCAATCAGCAGGGAGGAAATAGAAAAAACTATTAAAAATCTCCCCAAAAATAAAAGTCCAGGCCCAGACGGTTATACTAGTGAATTCTATCAAACATTCAAAGAAGACTTGGTTCCTATTCTACTCAAAGTCTTCCAAAAAATTGAAGAAGAAGCAATACTTCCAAACACATTTTATGAGGCCAACATAACCCTCACACCAAAACCTGGCAAGGATGGCACAAAGAAAGAAAACTACAGACCAATATCTCTATTTTTCTAAATAAGACAATCACTCATGATTGTTATACTGATCATATTGGTGGAGATGGCCATTGAAATGTGTATAGCCTGGGCTCTCACAATTCTCCTTTCACCCACCAAATGATATTACAAAATGCAAATCAAATGATATGGAGATTTGAAGGTCTAGATGCCATATATAAGGCTCAAAAAAACATAGCTTATGGATGCTGGAGAGCACATATTTTATTAGCATATTGCTAAGAATGCATCAGGGCCATTTCTTCAGACTAAAGAGAAATACTTAAATTTGTGATAAGTTATGTTATGAGAACTTCAATACTTGAACAGTTCATTGTGAGGACAGAAGGATCTCTTTAGTGTTAAAGAGATCAATAGCCACAGATAGGTAGCCAAGCAGATACTGGTATAGGAGATGACTAGAAAAAGTTGTACTCAAATGCTGACCCATGTTCACATGGATATTCAAATGGTTGAATCTCTATTAATGTTTCCAGGAGACACAGTCCTTATAAGACACATAGTCATATATGTATTCATTACCTAGAATGTCAAGAAAATGACTGAGAAGGCAAAGGCCTGATCTAGAGAGAAATAATTCAAGAGCTACAGATCAGTTTAAACAGTGTCTTAGACCATCTTAAGAGTTCTGGGGACTTTCTTTCTGCACACGAATTTCAAAATTTATTCATTCATTCAACAAATATTTACTGTTCATCGATAATTTTTTTTCTGGAATATTTTCAGGCACTGAAGATAGAGACAATGAAATAAAAAATATTCTGATTTTATAAAATTTACTTCCTACTGGGAAGAAACAGACAATTAAAAATAATTATTTATGACTTTTGCATACCATTGGTGAGACTGCATATTGGTGTAGCCACTGTGGAGAGCAGTATTGAGTTACTTCAAAAAATTAAAAATAGCCTGACCTGTGGTGGTGCAGTGGATAAAGCGTCAACCTGGAAATGCTGAGGTCGCTGGTTCGAAACCCTGGGCTTGCCTGGTCAAGGCACATATGGGAGTTGATGCTTCCAGCTCCTCCCCACCTTCTCTCTCTGTCTCTCCTCTCTTTCTCCCTCTCTGTCTCTCTCTCCTCTCTAAAATTAAAAAAAATTTAATTAAAAATAGAACTATCTTATAACCCAGTGATTCCACTTCTGGAAATTTATCCCAGAATATTAATTCAAAAGAATATATGAACCCCTGTGTTCATTGTAGCGTTATCTGCAATAGCCAAAATTTATGAGAAGCCCTAGTGGCCAACAGTAGATAAATGGATAGAAAAGTTGTAGTATATTTATACAATGAAATACTATCCAGCTATAAAAAAGAAGAAAATCCTACTTTTTGTGAGTGCATGGATGGACCTGGAGAGCACTATGCTAAAAGAAATTAGCTAGTCAGAGAAAAATAAGTTACCATATGATTTTATATATACATGGAATCCAATGAGCAAAATGAACTAACAAGCAAAATGAGACACACACATAAATAGGGAGCAGGCTGACAGCTGTTGGGTAGGGAGGGACTACTGAGTGAGGAGGGTAGAAGGATGGAGCAACATAGGACAAAAACATTAAGGTAAAAAACTCATGGACATGAACAACAGTATGGTAATTTCTGGGGGAGGAGGTAGGTATAGGAGGGTGTAGGGAGGTTAAATGGTGGTAGATCAAGACATGACTTGGGGAAGTGGACACACAGTACAGTATATAGAAGATGTGCTATATAATTGCACACCTGAAACTTGTATAATTTTGTTAACCAATGTCACCACAATAAATTCAGTTAAAAATTATTTATGTAGTATTATAGATGATTATAAATGCTAACAAATAAAATAAAGTAGAAGTAGAGGATAAAAGTGTTTGAGGAAAAGTTTCCCAACAGTTAGTATTTGAGTGGAGAGTGAAAGGAAGGGAGTGAGAAAAAGGGAGTTTTGTGAATAGATGGGTCAATAGGATTTCTACATGTAGCTATCTGGTAACTTAGACTCATTTCTTACAGACTTGTAATTTTTCTATTTCTAATCACACAGTAAATTTGTATTAAGATAGTTCTTTAATAAAATGTGCTATGAAAAAAAGGTATAAGTTTTACTTTTATTGTTCTTGAAAACAAAATTTTTAGATTTCTATTTATGGAAAATAATTGGATTCTAGAAACTCTTTAGATGCAGAGAACCATGGTATAAAGTATTTCCAACCATGGTTGGAAATGTATGCATTTAAAATAAGCTACATCAAAATTTATGGTCTGAGAATGAATGACTTTTGGTCTCAAGAGAAAACAGATGCTTTTACCAGAAGAGGTAATGTATGCAAGTAAACAGATATTCATGCCTTTATCCTCAATACATTATATGCAGAACACCATTTCTGAGAATGTAATAGGCCCAAGAGGATGATCTACATCTCTCTTTCTCTCTTACACACACATACACACCCCTTCCACCACTTCCATACCAACATCACTTTATTATTGTTGGCAGATAGACAGATAAAATATATTATGCTTACTTTGTTAAAGATGGCACTGCCCCATGGAAGGCTGTCGCCCAGGTGATGGTATTGGTTGACCTTCTTGCTTGAGATGGGTGTGATTATATTACTGTGTGTTGGGGGTGGGCTGTGGGCAGGCAGGATCCTTGTAGCCCGGGGCTTGGTTTTGGGACTAAGCCTTTACCGCCCTTTCTGATGTGGGGTGGTGCACTCTCATGAGGAATCCCATTATGCCTCAGATAAGTGACTTTGTATTAGAGACTTCCTTGTTTGTATATTGGATTAAGGGTTTTGTTTCTACACTATAAAGTGGGGCAGACCAGGAGCTTGCTCTCTCTCAGTTCCTGAGATTATCATTAGAGAAGAGAGCAGAGAGGAGAGCAGATAAAGGCCACATGGAGGAGAGGAGAAGCAGCCAAGATGGCGGAGTGCTGAATGAGAAGCCAGTTTGAGCAGAGTTTGTGCAGAGAGAAGAAGATGAAGAACAGAGGTGAATAAGGCTGGTGATCTAGAAACCTTAGATTCTAGGAAACTCGAATAAGTCAGTATCTTTGTGATCACTGAATGAATGGGTTTTGGAGCCCAGTGTGTGTTTTTACTTGCCTGCTGGGTACAAACTAGGATTAAAGGTAATGGCCCACCAGTTCTTGGCTCCATTGTTTCATTACCGACTGTCCGAATCTAATGCGAACCTGCATGGGCCAGGTGGCTGTGATAGTGGCTGCGGCTATTGGCTTGACAATTATATACTACCATTTAATTCTGGAATTGAAAGCGTGTCAAAAAATCTTAATACAAGGGTGAAGATGGAAAATAGAGAGCATTACTGCTGTGCGTTTAATATTTCAACCTTCAAGTAGTATAGGAACCAGGACCATAATTTTTGTTAGTTATATTTATATCTGCAGTAAGAGGTTATAGCGAGATGCTAAATATTGTTTATAAGTGGTTTTACACAAAAAAATTTAGATGAAAGTTTTACTTCAAATCACAGGTAGATATGACCCACCAGTTGCTTTTTACCAATGATGTGCATGCTCAGCAGACAAACTAATGCTAACAACCTCACAGAAATATATTTCTTCCTTCTGCCTTTTCTTCTCCCTCTCCATTCTTATTCCCTTCACTCTCTAAACAACTTAATCCTAAAGCCATCAAGTGAGGTAGGGAAATATGTGTTCAGGTTCTGGGCCAGGGAAGAAGGAGGAGGCACAGTAACTGAGAAAAGAGTATCAGAGTCCACACAAGTATTACACAAGGGTCAAAGTTCCCTTGTGTAGTCTCCAAAAGGAGAAACAAGAAAAGGCCAACCTGGGAAATTGATTATATACAGTAAGATGGACCAAATAAGTAAATATGAATAGGAATGAGGTTTTGTTTTGTTTTGTTTCTGTCAGAGAAAGGTGAACAAATAACTAGAGGAAGGAAAGAAAAAGTAACCCTGTGGTGTTATATTGAAAATGAAAGTATTACAATATCAATTTCTACAGTTTTACAGGTAGACATATAGTTAGAATGGATGTAATTGTGTGTGTATTCATCTGTAAGTGTGTGCATGCCACACACTCATATTTATTTTCCAACTTCTGTCTACTGAGAAGGCTTAGGAATATGCATATTATTGATACCTAAATATCAGCTTCAGAATTCTACTCCTCATTAAAAGGAATGAAAGATATTTGAGAATGGCTGACTTCATGCCTTGGGCAGGAGAGTGGAAGATAAGTCTAGAACAATTTATTGTGCCAGAAGTTTAGGATTTTTTTTTTTACAGAGACAGAGAGAAAGTCAGAGAGGGACAAACAGGGACAGACAGACAGGAACGGAGAGAGATGAGAAGCATCAATCATTAGTTTTTTGTTGCGACACCTTAGTTGTTCATTGATTGCTTTCTCATATGTGCCTTGACCGCAGGCCTTCAGCAGACCGAGTAATCCCTTGCTTGAGCCAGTGACCTTGGGTCCAAGCTGGTGAGCTTTGCTCAAACGAGATGAGCCTGCACTCAAGCTGGCGACCTCGGCATCTCGAACCTGGGTCCTCTGTATCCCAGTACGACGTTCTATCCACTGCGCCACCGCCTGGTCAGGAAAATTTTCTTATTTTGATTTATGTTGGTTTTATGGGAGAAATGATTATGGAAAATAAATCTTTAACAAATTTTGAATGATGATGCTTCTGATCAAAAATTTACTCTCAAATAATTTGAGGAGAAAACTATTTATACTGTACTTCCAAGTATCTGTAAGTCTATGATTGTTTTTTTTTTTTTTTTTTTTTTTTTTTTTTTTTTTTAAATTTATTTTTATTTTATTTATTCATTTTAGAAAGGAGAGAGAGAGAGAGAGAGAGAGATGGGGGGAGGAGCAGGAAGCATCAACTCCCATATGTGCCTTGACCAGGCAAGCCCAGGGTTTCGAACCGGCGACCTCAGCATTTCCAGGTCGACGCTTTATCCACTGCGCCACCACAGGTCAGGCTATGATTGTTTAAAAAGTATTGAAAGCAAAGAAAGTCTATTTTTATAGTAGCTAAAAGGGATTTTGGAAATAATCCAAGCTGTTTTTACTCTTGGAAATAACTGAGGCAATGGTGTTGTAATTAAGAAGAACTCTTCTACTTGATACACTTACAAAATGGCCATAAATGAAATTTTCTTAAAGAAAGAAGGAACAGTTGAGGAGAGTCAGGAGGAGGTATTCTAAGTGCAACATTCTATTACTTGAATCAGTTTCCCTAGCCTGCTGAATCAATTACCTTCAAAGGACTGCAGATAAAAATGGAAAAAAAATACTGAGCTCAACAGTTTGAAACCTTGAGCTTTCACAGTCAAAACACATAGAGAAGCAACTATGAGTTGATACTTCCTGCTTCTCCCACCCCCTTTCTTTCTTACTCCACCTCCTCTTTCTAATAGCAGTAAAAAAAAATGGGGGAAAAATAATTTCTCTGAAACTCTCAGAAATCTGCTGATTACACTTAGGTATGTTTTTTATTCCCTCTACTAGATCTCAGCCAAAATCTGGGAGTTACCCATGATTCTCCTCTCATCTACCATGTATCCATGGATTAGATCTTGTCAAACCTACCTCCTAAACTTTTTTCTGAACTTTTCTATTTCTTTTTATCCCTACTTTTTTCTCTCTCCCAGTGAAAGCTACTTCTGTACCAGTTTTGGGTTCTGAGACCCAATTCTAATGTGTCTGTGTGTTGGGAGAGGGTCGATGGTATCTTCCCATATACCACCAAACAATTCTTGGACACTCACTGAGTGTTTTACAATTCAATTAAACTATAAGCCTATCTATCCAGAGATAGCATTCGATTTCACTGGTTAAGGGTTCATCACTGTAAGAATGTCTTCTCCCTACTTCTCACATTAGACATAATGTTAGGCATGCCAACCTACTTTCTATGGATCAGAGTTTCTCACAATCTTCTCCTTGGCTTCTTTAATGTGCTAAAGAAGTTCACAGAACACAGAAAGACATATTACTTACTAGATTACCACTTTATTATAGACAGTTGTAAACTCAGGAGCAGCCAGGTGAAAGAGATACATAGGGCATAGTATGGAAAAAAAAAGTGTGGAGTTTTCAAGCCTTCTCTAGGCAATCTCCCAGCACATCCACATGTTCACAAACCAGAAGCTCTTTGATTTTAATAAAGGCTTCATTACAGAGATATGATTGATTAAGTTATTGGGCATTGGACATGGAACCCAATTTCCAGCCCCTCTCCCTTTCTTAGAGTTTAGCCTGAGACTCAAAGTTACAACCCTATAACTGCTTGCTTGGTTTCTTAGGTTAGTTACTTAAGGGTTTTTCAAAGTCACTCATTAACATAAAAAAAGATACCTTCATGGTTCTTGTCACTTAGGAAGCACAGGGGGTCTTTGGGTTTCAACACAATTCTATTCCTACAATAGTGATATAACTTGAATTTTGGTGTAAGTCAAAACATACCCTAGCCTAAGTCACTTACCTATCCTAACACAGTTGTAAAACTATAATCTAGAACATAAAATCACAAACACATCTCAATACTGAATATTCTTCCACCATGCACAACCAGACTAGCTCACCCACATAGTCCATAAGTATGACACTAACAGCATAACCCGAAACATGAATGTCTCAATTATTTACAGTTTTTATAGGAGTGAGTGTTGTAAACTCAAAACATCCTATATCGAGACTGTCATAACCCGAGGATCTCCTGTACAAAGAATTTTAGGAGCTTTAGGATAGAAACAGGGACAAAAACAAAATCTATCTATGTTTTTATTATGAATTATCATATCATAATCATAATATCTCATTTATTTTTTTTGCAATAGCTACTCTTCTGTACAATCTTAGCTCCCTGCTAATTTATTATCTATATTTTATCCAAAAGGCTCCCTCCCATACATCATAGCTACAACCCCTCAATGGCCTTCGAACTAATTAGAGTAACAATCTAAATTTTTACCATGATTTATAAGACCCTATATAATCTGCATCTTGTTTACCTTTTCAGATTCATTAGTTTGTCTCAATTTTTATGCTATAGATGCTGGTCTTCATTTAGTTCCTTGAATACACACATAGTCACTATGTTTATTCTCTTGTCTCAGGGCCCTTGTGTAGATGGGTCCATCTGTTGAGAATGGTACTCTCCTAGGGTCAGTGTTTTGTTTTATTTAGTTTGAATTTTTAACTATGTCTAAATATTTGCCAGGACCTAGGGCAAGTTGCCTTAAAATATCTCACATTAACATATTGATTACTTGGAATAAGTTACTTGAGGTGTAGTCAGTACAATAAGGGAATGTTGACTTTTCTTTGTCTACTTGAATGAAGGAAATAAATGCCCCCTGAGAGGTGATTTCCTTGTACCAGGGGGACTGACAGAGAAAGCCTTGTCACTAGAGATAAGAAATCAAAGCTTAAAAATCTGTAGTAACAAAACTTGTTACTTATTACTAATTTACTACCCAGACCCAGATTTTGCTTAAATTCCTCATTAATGAGCACTCAAATCTATGGTTTTTATTCTGTCAATTTTTCATAAATTTACTGTTTCTTTGTCTAAAAAGTATAAAAAGCTGAAATAGTCCATCATTCCATCATTTCTCTTATCATCATTTATAATCTCTCACATTTAAGCATGTATTTTAAATTGCTTTTGCTCCTGTTAATCGATCTTATGTCAATTTTATTGTTAGTCCACCTGTAGGAACTCAAGGGGGTAAAGGAAGAAATTTCTCTGTTCCCTGACATAATCTATGGACTACTGCTTAAGTGTAACTGCTCAGGAAAACTTTCTCTTTAGATAATTTACTCTGTTGTAAACTTCCTTAGTACTAGGATGTACACTTCAGTATTATCTTATTGTTCACCTCAGAGGCTTAAACGAAACTAGTGGAATAAATGTTTATGTGTGTGTTACATATATACATGTGCATGTATCTATGCATGTTTCTATATGTATGTGCACATGCATGCATATACATGTATGTATATGTGTGTATATATTGTGTATATATTCTAGAAGCAAGCATTTAATTCCTTTTCTTTTTGTTTTTTACATTTTTATTTCATTTATTTAGAGAGAGGAGACTCAGAGAGAGAAAGAGACAGAGAGAGGAAAGAGATAGAAAGAACAGAGGGAGGAGCAGGAAGCATCAACTGCCATATGTGCCTTGACCAGGCAAGTCTGGGGTTTCGAATCGGCAGCCTCAGCGTTCCAGGTCGACATTTTTACCCACTGCGCCATCACAAGTCAGGCTAATTTCTTTTCTTAACAACACTGTACCACATAGTTTCAGCATGGTAAGGGACATTCGTACTGAATCAGTGGTGTTGAGCAACATCATACCCCACTACTGTTCCAAAGAGCTGTGGCAACTGGATGGCAAAGTGTGAAAAAAGTCTTTGGTGGCACAGAAACTACAGTACACTGGTTACCTCAACTGCAGTTCCAGGCAATGTGAGATGGGGTGACCATGTAACCACAGAGAGTAGAAGCAATACCTGGCACATGCCATCAGAGTCAGTGTGGAAAGAAGTCATGCCAGGGTACATGACTGAGGAGATGGGTGACACAGTCTGAGTATTCAGTTCATAATTTGGAAGTCATTTGAAGGACTACAGTACCTCTACATATAGAGTAACAAGAACCAACCATGTTTGCGTTATTACTCATAACATGACTTGATGTGAGGACAGGAAAAATTTGAGATTTGAGTTACATTTCTCTCTTGTTTTGGCATTATAAACTAGGAAAGCCAATTTTTGTTTTAATCTCATTTGCCTTGTAGTTACTGGAAATAACAGTTTCCCAGATTCTGTCAGTAGGTTTACTATCATTTCTAGTTCCAACTTTTCTGGGTGTTGTGGGTTTTAATCTTTTTTACCTTATCATTGCCATTTTTGGTGAAAGTTAAGTGAAACTGCATATGTCAGACTTACTATTTATTGTTTTTATTGTCCTTGTTTTTTGTTTATATATCACTATAGAAATTTGAGGAATAAAATAAATGAAAAGCAAATAAGAGTCATCTCTAGTCCCATTACCAATTATTACAATTTTTAACATTTTAATCTACCTTTTTTCATAAATATTCAGTAAGACTGATAGAAAATATTTGCAAAAGTCATATTTGAGACTATTATATAAAATATGTAAGAACTTTTAAAACTCAACAATAAGAAAATAACCCAATTTAAAGATGGATAAGGACCTGAACAGCCACCTCACCAAAGATGTACAGATGACAAATAAACATGAATAGATACTCAACATTATATACCATTAGGAAATTGTGAATTAAAACAACCATGAGAGACCCCTACACTCCTATTAAAAAGGCAAAAATCCAAAATACTGATAGTAGTGAATTTGACAAGGATGAGGAATAATAAAAACCTTCACTTCTTGCTTGTGTAAAAGGATTTTAATTTAAAATGGAAAAAAAAGATATAAAATGTTGATTCTCACACATGTACCTTTAGAAGAATGGAATTTAAGAACTGAGAAACTGATTTCTATTAAATTCCTGATTTATGTAAGACTGAGACTTATCACCTGACCAGTAAACACTGGCCAAAAGTCTCTCTCATCCTCAAACCAATGAATTTAGTGCTGACACTCTAGCTATAGTTCCCTCTCTTTGTTTCCTGGCCTATAAATACAGCCTGCCTCAGCCCCTCAGTGGATATGCTCATAGCTTGCCACAGTGTATGTTTGTCAAATCACAGTTCGTCTGCTATTTCTAAATAGTAAACTCAATTTCTAGTAATTTGAGTTTGCCTTAGTTTACTTTTTTATTTAGGTTGACATTAGTAGGAATGCAAAATGGTAGTCACTTTGGAAGAGAGTTTGGAAGTTTCTTACAAAACTCAATGTATCCTTTCCATGATCCAGTCACCACACTCCTTGTTATATACCCAAATAAACTGAAACTTATGTCCACACAAAAATCTTCATATGGATATTTATATCAGTTTTATTTATAATTTCCAAAACTTGGAAGCAATTAAGATATCCTTCAGTGGTGACTAGAGAAATAAATTATGGTACATGAAGAAAATGAAATATTAGTCACCATTAAGAGAAATGAATTATTAAGCCATGAAAATACTAGTAGAAAATTTAAAGGCAGTCATCTAAAAGGACTATAAACTGTATGATTATAGCTACATGACATTTTGGGTAAAGGAAAAACTGTAAAAAGAACAAAAAAATCAGTGATTGCTGGGTGTTAGGGAGAGAGAGATAAGTAGTTAGAACACAGAAGATTTTTAGGGCAATGAAGGTATATATGATCATATAATGATGAGTATATGTTATTACACATTTGTCCAAACTCATAAAGTGTATACTAACACCAGTGAACCATACTGTATACTGTAGGCTTTGGGTGATAATGATGTGGTAAAGTAGGTACATCAATGTAACACATTTACTGCTGTGGTGTGAGATATAGATAGAGGCGGAGGCTATGCATGAGTAAGCACAAGGGGTATACGGGACATTTTTTAGCTTGCATTTAATTTTTCTGTGAGCCTAAAGCTACTCTAAAAAATATCTATTCTAAATAGATCTTCTATTTTAAAAAATGAAATTCTGATATGTGTAAAACATGAATAAACCTTGAAAACATGCTAAATAAGTAAAAACAGGCCCAAAGGACAAATATTCTATTATTCTACTTACCTGAAATATCTAGAATAAGCAAATTCATAGTGACTGAAAAAATGATTAGAGGTTACTAGGGACTAAGAAGAGGAAAGAATGAGAAGTTATTGCTTAATGAGTACAGTTTGATTTAAAGCAGAGGTAGTCAACCTTTTTATGCCTACCGCCCAGTTTTGTATCTCTGTTAGTAGTAAAATTTTCTAACCCCCCACCGTTCCACAGTAATGATGATTTATAAAGTAGGGAAGTAACTTTATTTTATAAAATTTATAAAGCAGAGTTACAGCAAGTTAAAGCATATAATAATAATTACTTACCAAGTACTTTATGTCAAATTTTTGCTGTTTGGCAGAATAAATCTTTATAAAACAACTTTCTATAATTAAATGTATCTTTTTATTTATACTTTGGTTGCTCTGCTACTGCCCACCATGAAAGCTGGAATGCCCACTAGTGGGCAGTAGGGACCAAGTTGACTACTACTGGTTTAGAGTGATGGAGAAGTTTTGGAAATTGACAGAGATAACGATTGCAGAACATTGTGAATATAATTAATACCATTATATTGTCTACTTATAGACAGTTAAAATGGAAAATTTTGTTATATATATTTTACCACAATAAAATTATATATAAACAACTTTTAAAAGGCCATGAAAAAGTTCATTTGATCTCTAACATGCAATACAGAATCACTCAGCAAAAAAACGACATAAAGAAAGATAGTGCCTTCCTTAGTGAGGGTTTTTAATTCTTTTTTCTTATATGTATTTTTATTGTGGTATAACAATTTAAGTGTGCAGTCTGACCAAATTTGACAGAAATGCACTCTGTAACCATCACCCAATTAAGCTATATGATATTTATTTTACACATTTCTGTTAAAAATTTATTTCTGAAACTTTTAGTCAAGCATCACCACCACTAGAAACAAACACTGTCCTCATTGCTGTTCTGATTTTTATCAGAAGATCCTTGCTTCAAATTTCCTTTTAACATTCTCATTAGCATATCAGTTAACAAACTGGATTTTAAAGCCATTAAGACAATATTGAGTAAGGAATATAAAAAATAAACTGTAAAGAAATTTCAAAAAAGCCTATCTCTGTCTGGATAGTCCCAGAGCAATACCAACCTGGTTTGTGACCCATTAAAATAATTTTGGGTCAAAAGTGAGCCAAGGGAGAGGGGTAACGCTGAAGTTAGCAGTCCTAATCTCCTATAATATATGACTACATGTGAAGGATCCTAAAAGAACTTGGAGCCTGGCTGGATGTTAACTGTAGGATAATGGAATAAAGTGCATCTGTATAAAAGGCGACTGACTGAAAGGACTGCCAAAGACAAGGCAAAAATATGAGTGTTGCTTGACCTGAGAAGATCTACATTTTTATTTGGAGCCAATGTGAAGCCCAATAAGGAGGACAAGAGAAAACACGACTCAAGACAAGAAGAACCAAAACACAAGTTATAGAGCCACACATCAAAAACAAATGGCAGTAGACTGTCCCAGTGAGCAGGAGCCATTATTCTTGAGAAGAGCAGTTGTCAGTCAGCATACACCTAAAGAAGAACATGAGGACTTCAGAAAGAAGTTGCTTCTGCTTTGTGTCACAGACGCACATAAGTATTTCTCTCCTTCCAATGACCTAAATGTCTTCTAAGATATGAAGTCACCACAAGATATCCATCTGCAACACTATCTAAAGGATTGTTTAAACTATTGACTGTAGACCAGGCATTTAGTTTAATTATCTTTCCTGTTAACCAGTGATATGGGTGGCTGACAAGGAAGGTCAGATTAGTTATTGACAAAAAATAAAATAGATCTGACCTGTGGTGGCGCAGTGGATAAAGCGTCAACCTGGAAACGCTGAGGTTGCCAGTTCAAAACCCTGGGCTTTCCTGGTCAAGGCACATATGGGAGTTGATGCTTCCTGCTCCTCCCCCCTCCTCTCTCTCTCTCTCTCTCTCTCTCTCCTCTCTATAATGAATAAATAAAATCTTAAAAAAATAAAAAATAAAAAATAAAATAGGTATATTTTGTGTGAACATCTGAGTAGCTGTGGGAGTTAAATTTGTGGCCTGCTGCCATTGCATTTATAGGCCAGGTTGAATAAAAATTATAAACTGTAGCTTTAAAAATGGACATTTTTAAGCAAAGATGACATCACCTTACTATGTAAATTGTTCTTATGCTTTTTTGCTGAACTAATGTTTATACTAGAAATTTTGTGATTTCATATATACCATTTTTAGGCTTATACCCTGGTTATTTCCACTTAAAATTATGTAATGAAAATTTTACATGTTCAAACATTCTCTAAAAATACATATTTAATATGTGTATGGTATTCAAATGGATTTACTAAAATGTATATACATATTCTCTTGTATTTGGACATAAAGCCAACTTTTGTAATTATAGAAATAATATAAATGTATAAACAGTTTCTACTATATCTATAAATACTAATTTAGTATGTTTTCCTAAAATTGGAATTTTTGAATAAATGAAGATTTTAAAAGTTAGCATATATTGCCAAATTGCTTCCCAAATGCTCTGTGAAAATTTCCACAGCTACTAGTAGGAAAAAAAGTGCCAATCATAAAGAGTACTCTTGCCAGGATTGTAGACATCATTGTGAATCTTTTCTAATTTGACAGGTCAAATATTGTATCATCTTAATCAGCATTTTTAAAATCACTAAACCATAAGATGATATATAGTTACTGAAAACAGCAGTAAAGATCTATTTTCCAAACCTGAAAAACCTACAGATGCCATTTAAAACTAAATTATAGGTCAGGATTTTAATCTAATATTGTTCTAGGGCTCTCTTTATTTAAAACATGCCAGAGTCAAATTTTATAAAATAGGCTATTATTTCCTTTTTGAAATCTAACATTCATTGCCTCTGGTTCTAGTTAATTTAGTGATACATATTTTAAAAAATGGGGCCTGGTTTATTTTAATTAAATATCTTTTGAAATAGTTTGAGCGTTACTATTCTTTTAAGCAGGGAACTTTTTTTTTTTTTTATGTCACCTATGTGTCAGGCACTATGCTATATACTTAAATGCTAGAAAAGACCTCTGTTTCAAAATAGTCATGATCTTGGGGGGATAGAAGGAAGCAGAAGTCCTATGAATATATAGTCAACTACAATATAATTCTCTTATTATTTATTAGGAGTAAAAAGTGTTATGTATAAGTAGTTATAACAGAACAATGAATTTTGAACCTCAAGAGGACAGTTTGCCACCACTTCCCTGAACCCATTTCTGGGTACCTAAATGACATTATACAAAATACAAAGTTTCTTATGCAGTATTTGCTGATAATAGGGAAAAAATCAGACATTTGCATATTGTTGTTGATATGTACACAATATAATTACTGTAAGTAGGTATAAATATCAATTAATTATTAACTTGCATACAAATAATTGTGTTTGCTATCACATAGGCACACTTATCAGAGGACCTCCCTTACTCTACAGCTGACCACTGAGAAAATACAAATATAGTTATTTGAGGGACCACTAGAGTTTATCAGATATTTAGGATTATTTATATGGAGAGTAATTTAAAAATTCACAAATTACAAAAATCATATTTTTATTTATAAATATTGCTTTATTATGTTTATGTTTTATGAAACTAACTTATTCACCCCTTCAGAAATGTCTTTACTTTACTTTACTTTTTTTTTTTTTATAACCAAAGACATGTCTGGTGGTAAATTATCAAGAGCACTTTGCCTTTGCTTTGAATTCACTTGAATTGAAGCAATTTTGCTTCTATGTTGCTTAGATTTGAAACTCAAAGACAAATTCTGTGTTTGTCTGTATTTTTATGGCTGGAAATTTTGTTCTAGGACACAGGAATCCATTTTCATTGTTTGTTTTGTTTGTTTTGTTTTGTTTTTTGTATTTATTTGAAGTTAGAAGCAGGGAGGCAGTAAGAAGGACTCTCACATGCGGCAGACCAGGATCCACCTGGCATGCCCCCCAAGGGACGATGCTCATCCATCTGGGGTGTCGCTCTGCTGCAGCCAGAGCCCTTCTAGCACCTGAGGCTGACTTTGCTCCAATGGAGCCTTGCCTGGAGAAAGGGAAGAGAGAGACAGAGAAAAAGGAGAGGGGAAAGGGTGGAGAAGCAGATGAGCACTTCTCTTGTGTGCCCTGAACCGGAATCGAACCCAGGACTTCCACACGCTGGGCTGATGTTCTACTGCTGAGCCAACCAGCCAGGGCCATTCTCATTGTTTTAAGGTGTTTTAAGGGAGTTGG
The DNA here is from genome assembly GCF_036850765.1 of Saccopteryx bilineata. Lineage (NCBI taxonomy): Eukaryota > Metazoa > Chordata > Mammalia > Chiroptera > Emballonuridae > Saccopteryx > Saccopteryx bilineata. The sequence continues at coordinate 176,694,325 of NC_089494.1, forward strand.
CTATGCATTTGTTATAGCAGCTTGACCACTTATTGCATCACTTACTTCACCTTTTAAAAAAGGTATATAATTCTTATGATTTAGAGTCTATATCAGAAATAAAATAAATAATAACTGAATTTATTTTAAATTTGTTTTCTTCTTTTCCCACCACTCTTTTGTAACCAATTCTATCAGGAAATCTCTATAAAGCACCCAACACTGTCATTGATTAAACACTTTACAAGCTAAGTTTTTGTCAATAGCTAAGACTTTATTTTTTTTAAATAAAGTAAAAAAGATAGTATTCTGTAATTGGAAAGACTTTATAAGTATTTTAGTATCAAATTATTTCCTCTCTCTTTACAACATCATATTTGAGAGAAATTTTGCCTTGCATTAAGATTTAATATATTTTTCTGCTTGGGGAAGATGAAAATTGAAACTGGCCTTAAAGTGTAACAGGCATTTTTCAGGTAGGTAATATGTAATTCAGAAACAGAGGTTTGTAAGTTCCTGTTTTGTTAAGGTTCTGGAACTAGTCAAACAAGGAGAAGCATGGGACATTATATCAACCTTAAAGTATTGCTAAAGACAATGTGAAGGATTTAGAAGTTTGTACAATAGCCAAGACCTGGAAACAGCCCAAGTGTCCATCAGTGGATGAGTACATAAAAAAGCTGTGGTACATTTACACTATGGAATATTATGCAGCCATAAAAAACAGGGAATCTTAATTTTGCAGCAGCATGGATGGATCTGGAGATTATTATGCTAAGTGAAATAAGCCAGGAACAGAAAGACAAATGTTATACCATCTAACTTATATGTTGAATCTAAGGAACACAATAAACTGAGAAACAAAATCAAAACAGAGGCAGGGTCACAGGGAACAGATGGACAGCTGTTAGAGGGAAAGGATGAGAGGATTACTAAATCAAAAAAGTGAATGGATTAGCCAAAAACATATATGCATAATACATATATATACAGGCAACAGGGTAATAGGCAGAGGAAACAGGGTGGGGGCTAAAGGTAGGGGAAGGGGGGAGAAGGGGGAAATGGAGGTGGAAAGATTCTTCATATAGAGCATGAAGGGAATGGCACAGTGTGTAGATGGTGCTATATTGAGTGGGGCATTTGATCAGCACGGGAGTTTTGACCTGCTCCGTTTCCGACCTGGGCCGGTTCACCCACCTGGTGGTGCACCGCTCCCGGGAGGTCACCATATTGAAGCCGAATTTAGTGCGGACACCCGATGGGCATAGCACACTACAGCCCAGAACTCCTGGGCTCAAGCAATCCTCCCGCCTCAGCCTCCCGAGTAGCTGGGACTACAGGCGCACACCACCACGCCCGGCGAGTGGGGCATTTGAAATCATGTCAACACAGAATTTTTTTTTTTTTTTTGTACTTTTCTGAAGCTGGAAACGGGGAGAGACAGTCAGAGAGACTCCCGCATGCGCCCGACCGGGATCCACCCGGCACGCCCACCAGGGGCAACGCTCTGCCCACCAGGGGGCGATGCTCTGCCCCTCCGGTGGGTCGCTCTGCCGAGACCAGAGCCACTCTAGCGCCTGGGGCAGAGGCCAAGGAGCCATCCCCAGCGCCTGGGCCATCTTTGCTCCAATGGAGCCTTGGCTGTGGGAGGGGAAGAGAGAGACAGGGAGGAAGGAGGGGGTGGGGTGGAGAAGCAAATGGGCGCTTCTCCTATGTGCCCTGGCCGGGAATCGAACCCGGGTCCCCCACACGCCAGGCCGATGCTCTACCGCTGAGCCAACTGGCCAGGGCGAATTTTTTTTTAATTAAAAAAATAAACAGAAGTTTGTAATAATCAACTAGTTTTTCTCAAATTTAAACAATAGAAATTATGTATTATATCTTGTTACAAACTCCAGATATACAATATGTAAAGTTAAAAGACGGACATTTTCTCCTATATCTGTGTTGATGAATAACTAGATACTTTTCTGTCCTCAATTTTTGTTTTTATCTTTTTTCTCTGAATATTGTAAACACATATTTTCCCCAAACTTTAAACCTCCCGTATCACATCAATGAAAAGTGAAAGTGCCTGCCCCATATCTTCTATTCATTTTAAAGCCTTTAAGTTCAAAACCTATGTGTTCAATCAAGGACATTAATTGCATTAGAACAGGAAAATGACATTTTTAGGAGTTGATATTCTTTTAGATTTCAGTGAGAATGAATAGACAGGATGGAGAATGACCTAAATATGTAGATTACATTTATATAGAAAGGTAATGAACTTATAAGTGAACATAAGCTAAAATCAGATTTCTAATAAAACTGAAATGAGCCAGTTTTCAGCTCTTATTACCTAAATTTGTATGGTTTCAATCATTACTTTATTCTGACATTCCTTGGTGTAGTCTAATTTAAAAAAAAAAATAAAGTCCTCACCTGTGGTGCCACAGTGAATAAAGCATCAGCTTGGAATGCTGAAGTCACTGGTTTGAAACCCCAGGTTTGCCAGGTCAAGATACACGAGAGTTGATGCTTCCTGCTCCTCCCCCTCCTTCTGTCTTTCTCTCTCTCCACCCTTCTCTCTAAAATGAATAAATAAAATCTTTAAAAAATTTAGTCCTCTAAATTTTATATATTCTGTCATAGGAAATTTAGAAAAGAGTATCTTCATTATAACTTAATTATATCTAATTAAAACCTAATTCTATAACTCATACAGTAGGTGATAAATCTATATATGTAAAACATGTTTATGATTTTTATATATATAGTATTATTTTAATCAGCAAACTTATTTTTTAAATATTTAAGGATACTAATGAGAATAAATCTTAATTATTTCAGATTACTATACTAATGATATCCTAATAAATTTAGTTAAAAATAAAGAGACATAAAATTAAGTCTTTATTAATGTTGGTAGGTAAAAAAGAATAGTTTTCCAAATGGATTTTAATAGACCTTTTTATATTAATATCTTTGAATGATACATAAAAATACTGCAATACATACTTCTCAATGATTCAACAGAAGTATAGTTATCAGCTTATATTATTCAAGCAATACTTAACTTGGGGTTCAAGAAGTATTTGTAAAATGATATAATTTGGACAATCATATAGAGTTTCTTGTTCATGAAAATTCAAGTTTTGCACATAATACCTAGAAGTTAATAACAAATCTATTTTATGATTAACTTAGTAATTAGGATGATTTTCCTTCAAGGATCTTGAAGGGATATGAGGTTTTATATAGACCTGGTTAGAGGGGGACTGTGAATGCAAATTGTTGCCTATTCTATATGAATGTGATCTCTTTCTGATTCTCTGTTTTGTTAGGAATAAGAAACATTCATTCACAAAATGAATGACTATAAGAATCATAATGGAGTTCAACTGAACCTAAGGCTTTATATATTGCCTAATCACTGTAGACTCTTTCGTATAAGTGATTGATCCTCATTACCACATGAAGTTAGAGTTGCTGCTATTGAATGACAGGAAGGAGGAGTGTGTCTGGAACTGTGGGAATTCTCAGCCTCTTGCTTCATCTATGCCCAGTGATTAACATAAAAAGAGTAATTATAGCAACTATGGTGTGATACGGGAAAGGCAATCAAGCGTTCAGACAGACCTTTAGAGATGAAGGTCTGCCTCACCACATCATAAAGCAACCTAGATCAGCCAAAGTGCTGGCCAGTGTTTGGGAAATCTGATTGCATGGGGAACGCAGAGGGTAATAAACATCAATTATGGCCTCACCCAGTTGACATATTAGAGACTATAACTTTACCTAATAACTGTACTCTCATAAGTTTTTTTTTTAATTTTCTCATAGATTTCAACCAACCATCACCTTAAAGCATCAATACACAGTGGTCTTAATGCACAGCATGAGTAGATCTGACCAGATGAGTGGAGCCTAATAAATACAAGTCCTTATTGTTTTAAAAATAAAAAGTCTTTCCTCACAAAGCTTACACTTAGCAGAGAAAGGCATGATTATTATTGACTATCTTTTTATGCTAATGTTAAGCTTCATGAAGAAGAAACTTTTTTTTTACTAGATTTAAGTATGATATATGGTTGTCATTTAATTTTGTTAATGAATGTATATTGATAATTACCTATTTTTAACCTTCTAACAACTTTGTATTATTTTAAAAATACAATTCCTAAACTTTCTACAATGGTGTAAGAGGTCTTAAATGATCTAACACCTGTTGACTTTTTCAAAATCATTTTTATTCTCTCTCTCTCTCTCTCTCTCTCTCTCACACACACTCACACACACACTACTAGCTTTATCTCTTTTATCTCTTTCTACTATTGTTCATACACACAGGTTTTAAAAAAATTTAAACACACCAAACTTGTTTCAAATTCAAAGCCTTTATTTGTAGGTATGCTATTAGGTCAGGTGTATTTTATATATGCGGGTATGTTATATGATGTCTGAATTTTATTTTATGATAATGGAATTGCCATAAAATGATGTTTATGAAAAGGTAATGTTGAATCTAACAGTATGAAAACTATTGAAAAGAGAAGAACCTTCTTGGTAGTGAATGATATTTTAAAACAGTGACTAAGTGTTGGTGATATTCCTCAAAAAATAAACTATAGTTTATTTTGATTAATAAGGCAGTGTCATTCCTGTAAAAATTACATAACCAAAGATAATTTGAGTTTATATGTGAAATATTGTTCTTGGCTTGAATTTACTTCTAAGCTCAGATAATTATAAACAGATATTTTATCTACAGGTATGTCTTATTGCAGCATTTAGAAGTCACAAGGAATGTGACACAGTTCTTCATTGTGCAGGCTGCCCTCATATTGCAGAATGGCCACTTGATGCCAATAATGCTACTCTCCAATAAGATGACAAACAAAAATAACCCCTCAGAGGCAGATCTCTTTTGAGAATTATCACCTGTTCTGTGCAATGTTTTCTTTCTCAGGTTTCTGCTCATATTCATGACTCAGAAATGTGAGCATATAAATGAACTAAACTATGAGTTAAGGAAAATAACACTTTAAAAAAAAATAGGAACACATCCAATACATATCTGATATAGACCTCATGGTCAGTACAAATGCAAGTGAGGAAACCAGTGAAAAGAAAATAGCTAGAGGCACAGGTGTGCTGGAGGGAAGCCCCAGGAGAAAAAAAAATATTGCCATCATTAAGGCTCCATAACCACCTGTGAGATTTGATCTATTTGTCACTTGAATAAAATTGTTCAAAAAATGTAATTAGCTTTTATAATTAGATACTCTTTTCCTGAAACATAAAAATAAAAAGGTACTGTAGTCTGGAGCACCAATTTTAGAATCAGACATGCTAAAATACAAATCCTCTAAGCAAGAAACTTGAGTTGGAAAAATTCAAATGTGAAGAAGATTGCTTAGCATAGATTATAAAATATAATCTTATAATCAAATTTCATTAAAGTTTGTATAGGGCAATTTGAATGGAAATCAGTAATTAGGGTATTGATTAAAAGCATCAATGTTGCCATTTAATATTCCCCCAAATTTTCTATTGGAGTTCCAAAATATAAATCAGTGAACTCATTTCAATCACTGATGAATGTGTTGGATTTGTGATGTGTCAACTTGACTCAGCTACACTACACTCCCCAGAATTCCCTTTTAGGTTAGAGTAGGCTACAAAGGAAACAATAGCCATTTCGAAGCAGCATATACACATCTTCCCCAATTATTTAATCTAAAATTAATCTGGGTGCTGCTATGAAGGCATTAGGTAAGTATTCTAGTAGTATGAGTTTTATGACTCTTCCCTCTGTTAGAGTCTAAGTGAAAATCACATTAATTCATACATTCATTTATTCAATAAATAAATATTTATTGAGGGGCAGCTTGGTGCCAAGCACTCTGATGAGTTCTGAGGTTAACACATAAGAAAGAAAGATTATTATTTATCCTTTCATGGATGTTTGAAGTATTGGGGTAAATAGACATTAAATAAATATTCAATTGAAACAGTGATGATGTTGAAAATTAAGTTTAATCCTGTTTCTTTGCAATTAACTCAAATTCCTTGTGAAGCATTTTATGGTTTCCCTAAAATAGAATTTTTTATTACTTTAGCCCTACCCATGGCAGCACTTTACCATTGTAACTTGTACATATTTTTATATCTGGCATAACTTCATATACTTACTAGATTTTAAGCTAATTGTAATCTAAACTCAATAAGTAAAGGGGTATTGGCTTTGTCACAACTAAATTTCCAATACTTCAAACAGTACCTACCTCATAAAAGTGTTCTACAACTATTAGTAAGATGAATAAATCACTGTCACATACACATTTATATCCTCTTTTGAGGGAGAGTCTAGATTGCACATCATAGCATCCACCACAGCCAACTTATACTGCTTAGATCCATTTCTTCATATATATTCTGTGAGTAATTTTTTTTAGGAGATTGATAAAAATGTAAAATGGCAAGGTCAATGAGGTCAACTACATACCTCACTTCTGCAGCTCTAAGATGGTCAAGGACTCATCACGTTCTTCTTTCACTATCCAGTTTCTAAATGCTCTGAACTTTTAGCCCTCTGTGAGTCTTAGTGTCTTTCCTTACCTTCATTCTTTGAGTCTGGGCCCCTACTCACTCTGCATTTTCCAAGTCAGGGTTCTTTATAATTAAGCAAATAAGTAAAAAGTGTTTAAATAGATCATCTAGATGCCAACCATCTTCCTTCTTGCTCCCAAAATGAAACAGCAGGGCAAACTTTTCTGACAATCAGGGTCAACAACCTACACAAAGATGGAGACTTTCCTTTGCTGCTCAAGTGGCTCGGTGATACCATAGTTCTCAGATGGCAATTTTAACTTATAATTCAACAGCTTCTTTTTCTGTCCTCTCTGGTGGAACCAGAATTTTTGAACATGTAGGGGGCAAAGAGAAGGCACAGGAAGTCCTAAATCCAAGTGTGAGAATCTTCTGAGAGTGATGGTTAGCAGAGCTACTCTTGGTTCTACTAATAGATTCCCAGATCCATGTTGTCTTCCTATTGAAGAGAGAGTATATATAAAGGTTTTTTTATTAAAAATATATATTGTATACTGAAAGATGGTTTTCTCATTCTTGCACAATATGCCTCTGAGCTGGTACTCCAGTTGCACCATTAACAAGGTGTTCCGACACTCTATTCGATTAAGCTGCTGATAACTTCAGCATTGATGCAAATAGTAGATCCTGCAGTCATGGGCTCAATTCTGTAACTGCTTTGCTGAATAATGGGAATACTGAATAAGTAAGATCCTATGTTAACAGATCAATGATTTTGTAAGCTATGATGTAATATTCTGATTAAGGCCTTAAAGATAATAATAAACAAACAAACAAATAAATAAAGCAAGTTTATTCATGGAATAGAAGCAAGTCCATTCCTAGAAAAGGATCCATCCCTGCCTAAATAAATTGTAAGTCCTTCCAGAGAGAAAGAGGCACAATGTAAATGTATGAGCAAGTGATCCCTTGTTATTCTCAGGAGATGCTCTATGAATCTATGGAACAAGCTAAAACTTTTCCTTTAATTTTTGGTTGGTTATTAATTATTCTCTACATTGCAAGATGTTAGTTAAAGGTTACGCACTGGTGCAACTCTAGTAGATAATGTGGCTGGTATTGCTACCTATTCCTAAAGCTTGCATATGAACTTCAGTTTCATTTGTGCTCACTTCCAGTTGCATCTCTTCCATCTTAAGATATATTGTTGTTGACCCCTCTGACCCCCTAAGTTGGTATGTTTGATAAAACCTATTTTATGACTGTCACCTGTTATCCCATGGTAAGGAACTCAATCTCAGACATTGTCCAAAAATAAATCAGGAATTGTCTTTAGAAAGGTTTCTAATTATGAACCACAAATGACATGCCACAAATGACCCATATTCCTAGGTGTTGTGATTGCCCCAGAGAGGCCATAAACTACACAGGTTATGTTTTCTCACCACCTACATTTGATGAGTAACATTACCTGCACCACAGCCAGAATATACTGCATAGCCCTCTCTTACTCCAATTACCATTCAAGCTTGAAAACTTTTGTGTTGGCATATGGCTTGGAGTGGTATCCTTAGATGTGTAATATGCTTCTTCAAGAATCTGACAAAAACTATAAATTGTTGTGCTTCCTATTTAATTGTGGAAGATGAAAGATGCCAGAATCTGTCTTTTATTTTAGATTCAATATGCCAACATGCTCTATATCACTAAACCTTAAGAAAGTTTACTTATATTAAAGGCTCCTGAAACTTTGCATTGACTCACTTATGTCTTACTAAGTCTTCTAATGGGCAAGCCATTTTTTATTTATCTATTCTAATTAGCTTGATGATATTAATATGGTGGACACATGTGAAGTTCTTCAGTAATCAGAATGGCTCAGACCACTTATACTATATTACAACACAAAACAAGAGACTTAAATTGTATTCAAAATTGTCCTTAACATTTTGTACTCTAATCTACAATGAACGAGACCTCCTGTTGCTTCACTTTCTTGCCAGTATTTGATGTCAGTATTCCAGATTTGGACCATTCCAATAGGTGTGTATAAGTATCTCATTGTTTTAATTTGCTATTTTTAATTACATGATGGAGAGTGTATTTTAATATGCTTATTTGTCATCTTTATATCTTCTTTGATAAAGTGACTGGTAAGATTGTTTTGGTCTGTTCTTTTAATCAAATTGTTGAATTTCTTATTGTTTCATTTTAAGAGTTCTTTAATATTTTGGGTAATAATCTTTTTTCAGATGTGTCTGTTGCAAATGTTTTCTCTCCATCTGTGTTGTTTTGTTCTGTTTTGTTTTTTCATTTTCCTGATATTGTCTTTTTTTTTTTTTTGTATTTTTCTGAAGCTGGAAACGGGGAGAGACAGTCAGACAGACTCCAGCATGCGCCTGACCGGGATCCACCTGGCATGCCCACCAGGGGACAATGCTCTGCCCCTCCAGGCCATCGCTCTGTTGCGACCAGAGCCACTCCAGCGCCTGGGGCAGAGGCCAAGGAGCCATCCCCAGCGCCCGGGCCATCTTTGCTCCAATGGAGCCTCGGCTGAGGGAGGGGAAGAGAGAGACAGAGAGGAAGGAGGGGGGGTGGAGAAGAAAATGGGCGCTTCTCCTGTGTGCCCTGGACGGGAATCGAAACCTGGTCCTCCGCATGCCAGGCCGACGCTCTACCACTAAGCCAACTGGCCAGGGCCTGATATTGTCTTTTACTGAGCATAAGTTTTTAAAATGTTAATGAAGTCTAGATAATCAATTATTTTTTCTTTCATGAATCATCTCTAGGCTATTATATCTAGAAAGTCATTGTCATATTCAAGGTTATCTAGGTGTTCTATGTTATCTTTTCTAAGTTTTAAAGTTTGCATTTCACAGTAAATTCTATAATCTATTCTGAGTTAATATTTATTAAGAATGTAAGTATATATGTAGATTCTTTTTTCTTTCTTTTTTTTTTTTTGTATTTTTCTGAAGCTGGAAATGGGGAGGTAGTCAGACAGACTCCCGCATGCGCCCCACTGGGATCCACCCGGCACGCCCACCAGGAGGCGATGCTCTGCCCATCCGAGGCTTTGCTCTGTCACAACCAGAGCCATTCTAGCGCCTGGGGCAGAGGCCAAGGAGCCATCCCCAGCGCCTGGGCCATCCTTTGCTCCAATGGAGCCTCGGCTGCGGGAGGGGAAGAGAGAGACAGAAAGGAAGGAGAGGGGGAGGGGTGGAGAAGCAGATGGGCTCCTCTCCTGTGTGCCCTGGCCGGGAATCGAACCTGGGACTTTCGCATGCCAGGCCGACACTCTACTGCTGAGCAAACCGGCCAGGGCCTTTTGTTTTTTCTTATATGCGAATATCCAGTTATTTCAGCACCGATTTTTGGAAAGACTATCTTTTGTTCCATTATATTTATTTTGTTCTTTTGTCAAAGATCAGTCTATTACATATTTTAGGGGTCTAATCTAGACTCTCTATTCTGTTCTATTGATCTATTAAAGTTCACTAATATTAGTTCTCCAACTTTGTTTTTGTCCTTCAATACTGTGTAGGCTCTTCTGGATCTTTTGTTTTTCCATATATATTTTGGAATCAGTTTGTTGATATTCAAAAAATAACTTGATGAAATTTTGGTAAGGATTGTGGAGCAAGTGTTTTATAGATTATGTTGGGGATTATGCCGAGACATCTTGATTATATTGATTCTATCCATTAACATAAAACATTTTTCCATTTGCTTAGTTTTTCTTTGATTTTGTTCATCATTGTCTTACAGTTTTCCTCATATAATTCAGCTTTGCACATATTTTGTTAGATTTATATCTAAGTATTAGTTTTGGGGGTACTAATGCAAATTTGTTTTTTATTTAAAATTTTACTTGTTCATTGCTGGTATATAAGAAAGTCACTGACTTGTTTATAAGTCTTGTATTATCCATTTTTTAGATTTTCTACATAGAGATGATCAGTAGCAAAAAGAGTTCTATGTTTTTCTTCTTCATCTTTATATATTTATTTTCTATTGTTTTCTTATAGCATTAGCTACCACTTTCAGTGCAATGTATAAATGGAATAGAGTACTGAAATACTCTTACTTTTTACTTGATCTCAGTGGGAAAGCATTGAACGAATTTTTCACCTTTAAGCATTATGTTAGTGGTAGGCTTTTTGTAGATGTTCTAAAATGAGACTCAGAGACATGAACAAGAATGTAATGGTAACGGGTGTGGGGGTGGGGGAGGGGGGATGGGGCGAGGGAGGAGAGAGGGGGTGGGGGAGGGGAGGGGCACAAAGAAAATCAGATAGAAGGTGATGGAAGAGAATTTGACTTTGGGTGAGGGGTAAACAGCATAATCAAATGTCAAAATAATCTGGAGATGTTTTCTCTCAACATATGTACCCTGATTTATCAATGTCACTGCATTAAATTTAATTAAAAAATCAACAAAATACAGCCAAAACATAAAAAGTAAAAGAAAGATACTCACCAAGGTGTAACTTATATAAAAGTTTAAAATTAGCATGGAAAAATTTTACCAGTCAGAGGGCAAGAGTAACTTGCTCAAAAATGCAGAGTTTTTATTGATGTGATTTAGGTAGATGAATAGAGAGAGAAAGTAAAATCAGATGGAATGTTGCTTTTAGCATTGATAAATTCATTGTGGTGTGTGGGTTAGAATTTTGTTTTTTTGAACTGAAAGGTAAGTCACTCTGAGGAAGATCTATGATGCAAAATGTCATAAATCCTCCATTTACTGCTTAGAAAATTAAAACTAATAAAAATGGCTTGCCTGACCAGGTGGTGGCACAGTAGATAGAGCATTGATCTGGAATGCTGAGGACCCAGATTCGCAATCCTGAGGTCACTGGCTTGAGTGGGGACTCATCTGGTTTGAGTGGGAGCTCATCTGGCTTGAGTGTGGGCTCTCCTGCCTTGAGCATGGACTCACCAGCTTGAACATGGGGTTACTGGCACAGTTGCAGCCCCGCAGTCAAGACACATTTAAGAAAACAATCAATGAACAACTACAGTGCCACAACAAGTTGATGCTTCTCATCTTTCTCCCTTCTTGTCTATCTGCCCAGTTCTCTCTCCCTCTCTCTCTGTCTTTTGATAAAAAAAAACAAAAAACTGCTTGATATGTAATTTGGCACCCGATTGCTTACTTGCAGATAGAGAATAAATGTATAGAAACATTACTATTATTTAACATTTATTAAGCATCCTCAGTGTACCTGGTATTCTATAAAACATGGATGAATCCAATGCTTCTTACTATCAAATTTTGGTTTCAAAAAAAACTATGTGTACACACAGATATAACACTTTCTTTAAAAAGCATCCATTCTACATGCTTAGGCCCTTATGTATAAATATATTTTGTGCCTTGTATATTTCTATATATATACAAAGTAAATAATTTTAAAATATCACATATGCTATATACTTAAGACCCTCTTAACACACACACACTTTTTTTTCCTCAATAAAAATTAAGGCAAAAAATAAGTGGTAGTATATATATTATCAAAACTGAGGACAACCAAGAGACAAAAGTAGCTGAAATTGGGAAAAGAAGGAGCACATGAAAGCTGTTTTTTTCCAAACATCTGTAATTAATTGATATCTATTACCCTAGTTTTCATGGTGCTTTTATTTCAGGCTATATGTATGTGTATGCATACATAACAGCTCATTTTGTGTTGGAAAAAGTAGAGTATTGTAGAACAAAATAATTTAAAATGGCAGTATTGAAGGGTGATCATTTATTTACCTCCTTAGGTAATTTGGATGGGATTAAATGATTGGAGTGACAAAATTATAGGGGAGGGATTAAAATGATAAAAGCTTATTTTATGACACAATGTTATGACATTAGTGAAAACTCTGCTATCATATTTTTGATCTGTAAATTCTGTTCCTATTATCTAAATTTTCTTTGTTCCTTATTATCATCACTATTATTATAACCAAATAATGACTACCCACAGAACTATGTGGCATGTTGTTGGTCACTACACAGTGTCAAAAAGCATGCATGTTAATTCAAAAACACACATTCACACCCTGGTATGTGCACAATTATTCAATTTTCAGGACTTTAAGTCTATTTCCCCTGATGAAACTTTTCCATCCATATTAATCCCAGCAAAATCAGTTCAATATTTGCTGAGCACCTACACTGTACCATGTGTTAATTAAGGGTTTTGGATATAAAAAAGAATATTAAAAAACACAGACACACACAAAGACACAGCCTGCTCAAAATTCATAGACTAAAAGAGAACACAGAAATATTAATGAGAAATTTGAGGATTACTGTAAAGAGTACGTAGAACTCATCTGGAGGGAGCCAGATGAACACTTGATTTTACCCAGCTTTTGGAGTGATCCACCTCTGTTTATATAGATTAAATCTATCCTCAATGAGCAGTGAGAAGAGCAACAAATGAAGCACTCTTGGATAACATTGGTGTATAAATTATTTATTTAACAACTAATCATATATTTCTTTATGTTATATTGTATAGTTTGTTACTTTTGCCTGTATTTATGCCTTATTTCCCCAATTCTGTAAGCCAGCTTCTTATGCCCTTCACACAACCATTTATCTACTGACTTGATTTTGGTTGTAAATTAGAAATTATTGGTTAAATGCCAGTGTCTTCATTCCTCCCATTATCAATTAAGGGTATCTTTGTTTGATATGCCACATATATACTGCTCACAAAAAGTAGGGGATATTTCAAAATGAATAGGAAGTGATAAAAAAGAATCATTTGATGTTTTTATTAAACAAGAACATCAGTTCTTTGTATATTTTGAATATTAGGCCCTTATCTGAGATGTTGTTTGAAAATACATTTCCATTTAGTTGGCTTTCTGTTTATTTTGTTATCAGTTTCTCTTGCTGAGCAAAAACTTCTTAGTCTGATGTAGTCCCATTCATTAATTTTTGCCTTCACTTCTCTGCCTTTGGAGTCAAATTCATAAAATACTCTTTAAAACCCAGGTCCATGAGTTGAGTACTGGGGGAGGGAGGAAAGGGAGAGGGAAAGGGGGAGGGGGAGAGGCACAAAGAAAACTAGATAGAAGGTGACAGAGGACAATATGACTTTGGGTGATGGGTATGCAACATAATTGAACGACAAGATAACCTGGACTTGTTATCTTTGAATATATGTATCCTGATTTATTGATGTCACCCCATTAAAAAAATAAAATTACTTAAAAAAAAAGAACATCAGAAAAGCAAACGACAAGTCAAAGAAAATTGTTAGATTATGCAAATGAGATGCAAAACCAACTTTTATTTTATTGCTGAAAATGCTCTATACAAAAGGCTAAAAAAACTGGAGTATCTGCACATTCCCTGACCCCCCAATTTCTGTGAACAGGTAATACCTTTAAGAAGAACTTATCATTTTTTTATATTGAGGTTTGTACATTTGATTCCCCTTACTGAATTTTTTAAGAACAGTGACTGAGTCCTATGCTTGGCACAGAGATAGGACTACATAATTTAGCAAATCAAATCCTTGCTGATAAAATTTGAAGTTCAGATAAATATTAATTTTTATTAAATATTAATTTTTAACAGATGTATATACGCAATATTGCATGGGCATAGTTATACTAGTATTTATATTAATACTTACATATTCATATACATATTTAAAAATTATTCATTGCTTATCTGAAATTCAAATTTAACTGGGTGTCCTGTATTTTTATCTGGCAACCAAATATAGAGTGACTTGAAAAGTATCATTGTGGTAAATGAAAATACTTTTTTCTTTTTTTGTGGCTTATTCAGGCTATTCATCACATGTCTACTGAAGTAGAGGATGAGACCAATCATGACATTGTCACTATGCTAATAAAAGAGATTTTGAACCTATAGCTATGCAAAATCCCTCAGATGAAACCAATGGGGAGCTTGGGGTGTCATCCGCAGCAGGCCATAGAGCTGCTGCCCTGAATGCATGCTTCTTGTAACACTATGGGTTCAGTGTGACCATCAGCTCAGAGCCACATGTCAAGTTTAGATCACAGGGGACAGAAATTGGTGATAATTAATCATCAGTTTTGTAGAGACCAACAGAGAGTTTTCAGACTCTCTGAAACAATTTGATATCCATCTTACTTTTTTTAGGAGAAAGTGTTTTACAACAAAGTTTTACTCTTTAGAAACCACCCAGAGTTCAACTTTAATGTGATATGGAATCTGACAGTTTAGGAGGCAGTGATAGGTATGGTACAACAAACACAGTGCTGGGGGCAGACAGCATAGGTGTGATTCTCAGCACGGCTCTGACAAGCTGTGCCAGTAGCCTCACGAGGGCTCAGGGTGGCTTTCACTTGACCCCTTAGATAATTGCATTTGCCCTTCCCTCAGTCTTTAATATTATCTAAAGAATTATATCAAATGCAGTTTCAAGCCCAATCTTCCAAATATCTTGACACTTTTAATACTTTCCCATACAGAATTCTGAAACCGCCCCTGAGTTGTGAGTTTCTATGTAGAGTCACCTTCTTTGAAGTTTATTTTCCACCTCTGTCCATTGAAAACACTATCATATGCAGCGCAGGGTTATTGGACAGTTTAAAGAGAATAAATGTGGTACACCTGCCACATAAAAACATTTAAAAATATTAATTCTTACAAATAATTATATTTGGCCCAAATACAGCTTATATGTGTTACCTTGTCTCTTCACTATGTATGTGAGCTTCTTTTCATTCTGAGAGGCTCCATCATTGCAGCCTAGAATCACACTGATTCTTCCCTTGATGTCATCTTCAGAATGCTTAGCATGTGTCTCCCTTATACAAACAGCCTCTCATTTCAGACACAATAAAGAGATCAGTATTGGAGAATCTAACTCCCTGAATTCAGGGAGCAGAGCAAACTGAAATTTTTTTTTACATATTTTTAATATTTGGAGAACTATGGTAACTGTGACTTTGGCCACTCACACACATGAAAAATGCTAGTGGTCTATGACATGGTAGCTATGTTTACAATTCTTGAATGGGAATCCTCTAGAACAGGGTCGGAAAACTTTTTGGCTGAGAGAGCTGTGAACGCCACATATTTTAAAATTTAATTCCATGAGAGCCATACAATGACCCATGTACTTTATGCATTATCCAATAAAAATTTGGTGTTGTCCCAGAGGACAACTGTGATCAGCTCCAACCGCCTGCAACCATAAACATAAGTGGTAGGAAATAAATGGACTGTAATACATGAGAATGTTTTATATTTTTAACATTTTTTTTTATTAAAGATTTGTCTGTGAGCTAGATGCAGCCATCAAAAGAGCCACATCTGGCTCACGAGCCATAGGTTCCCGACCCCTGTTCTAGAAAATGATTTTACAAACATGCTTTGCATAGGTAATTGCTATTAACTTTTTCTCATGTAGAGGATTATTAAACAAGGTATCAACATCAGAGATAAAAATCGGACAATTTCACAAAGCAGAAAAGAACCCATTGCTTATAAATGCTAGCGTAATGATCACCTCTATGGGTGAGGTGCTTCTAGGTTGCTCATCACATTTCACAACACACAATGAGTTGTTTCTGAAATCAGTGGGCCGTTCTTACTTACCTATCTTGCAAGAGACAGAAACCCTGAGTTTAAACACCATGTGACTTGTGAACTGACTTCAGGGCGTAAATAATCTTACATTTTCATTATTATGCAATCACCATATTGGAATGTGATATGAGACAAGCTGCTTAACTTTTTTAATGAGGGACGCTTATTTCCTATGACCAAATAGAGAAATGGATATTGTTGATGTCACAGCAGTGATAACTTTTGCTAGCTCTATACATACAAATTTTTAGACAATTAAGTATTAAAAATTCACTACTCTTTTTATTTCTTAAATTTAGCCATGAAGAAGGATAGTTAACCAATGTCTTTTTTTTTAAAGTCCACATTTTTTTCTTAACCCCTCTTGAAAATTTTATTTATTCTCACATCATTAATTAGAAAGCAACATTTGGTCTGAACACCCATGGCACAGTGGATTGAGTGTTGGCCTGAGACACTGAGGTCCCTGGTTTGAAACCCAGAGGTCATCAGCTAGAAGACAGACTCATTGGTTTGAGCATGATCTTTCTAGCTTAAGTGTGGGTTCATAGGCTTAAGCATAGGTTCATAGGCATGATCCCAAGGTCACTGGCTTGAGCTCAAGGTCACTGGCTTGAACAAGTGGTCACTCACTTAGCTTGAGCCTCTGGTCAAGGCACATATGAGAAGCAATTAATAAATAACTAGAGTGAAAGCAACTATGAATGGATGGTTCTCATCTCTGTCCTCATCCACTCCTATCTCACTTTCTCTCTAAAAAACAAAACTAAACAAAAAAGCAACATTTAAATACAATAGATGAATAATTTTTATGATTATTTAATTAATGTTAAATGTTACCAAATGAAAATATATTTAATGAAATGTTCAAAATTAAAACTTTATATGGGAAAAATTTGCATTTTTAATATATTAATATTTAATACATTTGAATGAGTACATAATAATATACTTGACTAAATATAGGTATGTATACTTCATTCTCCTCATCATATGTTTTCTTCCTTCATGGGGAATTTCACATCTATTTCTTTTCTGAAAGGGGAGAAGAATGGTTTTGTCATGCTTTATTTATCTCATCTGTAAGTTGAGTGTAATAGTAGCATCTATCATATTAAATAAATATGAGTGAAAACTAAAATTAACATATGTAAGGGACATACAATAGTGCATGGCACATATTACAACAAACAATTTTAACCATTATTATTGCTGTTATTGACATGGTTCCTGGTATCCAGCTCAAATGTGCCTTTTTCTTCAACATGACTTTGATTGTTCCAGCTTGCACAGTGTTCCTTCCGTTAGTCACGTGGCACTCAAAATAATTTTTTATGTTGTAATTTGTATACATGTTCTTTCATATGTCTCCTGCTAGAATCTGATCTATGTAATTGTAAGTCTGTATCTTAGTCATTTCAATACTCTTTAAAGTCACCGCTGTGAAAAATATCATGTACAATTATGTATGCTGAATAAGTGAACAAAATCAAAAGTAGGGCATGTTTTTCAAAAGTTCAGTCTGGAAAATCTTCAATTCAATAAGTTACCATATGCTGAAAGCAAGTTTATGTCTATTTGGCTATGCCATATCTTAGGAAGAAATTTAAGTAAAGCTTACTTAAATTTTTTAATCTGACTGAAGGACTATTTCAGATAAACAATGAATTAAATAGAGTAGATACATACTGCAATTAGTATAAATATGTCTCTATTCATTTTAAAACTAAGTCAGACGATCCTAATAATAGAGCAAGTAAAAACATACAAGGCATACTTTTACTTTTATCTCATTTTTATTGACTAAAGAAAGTCACATGGGTAAACTCATGCTTAGGAGCAGGAATACATACATATGTGTGTATATATTCCATTGCCTTAATAAAGAAACTGGGAGGATGACGTCAGAGTAATGGCGGGGTAGGAAGCGATACCGATAAATCTCCCCCAAACTCAACAAGATCTTCAACCAGAAACAGAAAAACCTATACTTGGAGCTTCCAGATGCTTCGCAATACACCCAAAGGTATGATTGAGTGAAAAATTGGCTAAATATATAGCCAAACCCCGAAGGAAATAGGGAGTAAGAAATGCTCCTCCTTCCTCACTAACCTAAACAGGGCGGCTTTCTCTGGTAACTGTGAATATAGAAACTGAGGTGGGCAAAAGGGGTGAATAGATCCAGGCCGCCGCAGCACAAACGGCCGAACCAGGCTGTGGCATAGAGATCCAAGCCGAGGAAAATCTGATCCTGTGGCAACCCGGGCAATACAAGCTAACACTTGCGCCAAACCCAAACAAAGAAAGAAAAGCAGAGTGGCCATTTTACCCGGTCTCCTGGTCGGTGCGCAGTTAGTGGGCGAGAATTTCTTCCTGGGAAAGCCACGCATGGGAGGGAGTGAGAACTAATTCCAACGGTGGAGATTTTCCGTGCTGGAGGGTGTTTCACTCAGAGGGAACCGCGGCCGGCCTCATATCCTGGTTTGTGCGCGCAGATAAGGAGTGAGCAATTCCTCCGAGTGCCTCGGCAGTGCGCGCCCGTGTTATCGCACAGAGGGGCAGAGTCAGGGGCCTTTGTGTGGGCCAAAGCGGAATCTCGAGCCGCCCCAGCGCCTTGCAAAAGCCGCGCACAGGGACGGAGTGAGACTCAATTCCAACGCTACAACTTTTCCCTGCGGTTGGGGGTTTCACTCAGAGCGTGAGACTGCTGGCCGGATATCCTGGTCGCAGACAGTGAGTGAGAGTTTCCTCCAAGCGCCCCGGAAGTGGGCGCCCGCTTGTGTTACCGGACAGAGTGGCAGAGCCAGAGGTCTTTGAGTGGGCAGAAAGCCCGCCTGATTATGCTAGCACTCTGACTGACTGAGCCTTACCCAGAGCCCGGTGCTCAGTGGAAATAGAGTGGGGAGTTGCCAGCTCTTTGAACCTCTTACTATCCAGGCAGAGGCAGCTGCAACCCCATAGCTGGATTATCAGGCTACTAATTGAGGAAGGAAAGACTAGGAGAAAGGCTCCAAGAACACGGACTCTCTCACTGTCGGAGCCTATAAATGCTATTGAGCTTCGACTGCCAACGAGACTAAAGCACAATACATGATATTGCCATAGAGACTTATCAACTGCAAACCTCTACCTGAGCTTGCCAAAGGGGCAGAACCCGGGGTACAGAGTCACCGACCAGGAAGAGGGAGAGAAAAGAAAAAGCAAGAAGATAACCTCTCAAAATCAAGAATAATCTGCAGACTTTATAACCTATCCCATTTTATTATATTTGTTCGTTTGTTTCTCTTATCTTTATTCTTGATACTTTTTTTTCCTCCTCCAATTTGGCCGATTAACTCTCTACCAGTCTTACTCTCTCCTCTCCTTGAACTACACTACCCATAAGTGTTACATCTCCCATTATCTTTTCTCTTCTCTTCCTTTCTCTCTATGAGGGTTGCACTCCAAAACCCTTAACTCTCTCTCTCTCTCCTTTCTTTTTTCTTCTTTTAGTGGTTACCTCTTTTTTTCTCTCTCTCTCTTTCTTTTCTCCCTCTATATTAGTTTCTTCCTTTCTCCTTTACATCTCCTTTCATTCAAACCTCAATAACAAACAAATTATCTTATCTGGGACTCAAACCTATGTTTGTGGCATTTTGGGGGGATTTTACTTCACCTTTTTAACTCACTAGTAGTACTCTCATCCCTGGCTCTCCATATTATCTAGTTCTTGTTCCACTAAATACAATAGTAATTTTTTAATTTGTCCCCCCATTTTTCCGTTTTCCTCTTATTCCTCTCATCATAACTCTTAGACAACCAACACCTAAAAGCAAATCATTTTATTCTTGACCCAAATTTTTTCCTTATTTGCTTTTTGTGGGTCCATATGCTCTTTTTTTTTCTTTTTTCTTTCCTTTTTTTTTTTCTTTCTTTTTTTTTTTTTTTGCCCCTTTATTACTTTTCCCCAATTCAGGCCCTCCATCACAGGCATTGTTTGTTATAATTCACAGTCCACCACAAGATTTTCTCAAAAAAGAGGGGAGAGGAGAGGAGAGGAAAAAAGGAGGGGGGGAATAATTTCCTTTTTTTAAATTTTTATTTTATTTTTCTTTATTTCATTATTAATTTTTTTTTAAAAAAAACAACTCTTTTCGATTTTTTATTTTTTTTATTGTTATTTTTTTTAACTTTTTATTCTTTATTAAATCTCATTAATACTATCAACAAAACCACCCTCAGATGCCATTAAGGAAGAGAAAATCGAATATCATGGATACAAAAGAAAGAGAGGTAACACAGCTAGATGAGGAAAAATCTATGGAGAAAAAATTTAATATATTGGAAAGCTTGGAGCTAAATGACAGAGAATTCAAGATAGAAATACTAAAAATCCTCCGAGATATACAAGAAAACACAGAAAGGCAATTTAGGGAGCTCAGAAAACAACTCAATGAACACAAAGAATATATGTCCAAGGAAATTGAAACTATAAAAACAAATCAAACAGAGATGAAAAACTCAATTCACGAGCTGAAAAACGAAATAACAAGCTTAGCTAATAGAACAGGTCAGATAGAAGAGAGGATTAGTGAAATAGAAGACAAGCAACTTGAGGCACAACAGAGAGAAGAAGAAAGAGACTCAAAAATTAAAAAAAATGAGATAGCCCTACAAGAATTATCTGACTCCATCAAAAAGAATAACATAAGAATAATAGGTATATCAGAGGGAGAAGAGAGAGAAAATGGAATGGAGAACATACTCAAACAAATAATAGATGAGAACTTCCCAAGCCTGTGGAAAGAACTAAAGCCTCAAATTCAAGAAGCAAACAGAACTCCGAGTGTTCTTAACCCCAACAAACCTACTCCAAGGCATATCATAATGAAATTGATACAAACAAACAGCAAAGAAAAAATTAACAAGGCAGCCAGGGAAAAGAAGAATACAACATATAAAGGAAGGCCCATTAGATTATCATCAGATTTCTCAGCAGAAACTCTACAAGCTAGAAGAGAGTGGACCCCAATATTTAAAGTCCTGAAAGAGAGGAACTTTCAGCCACGAATACTATACCCATCAAAGCTATCCTTCAAATATGAAGGAGAAATAAAAACATTCACAGATACAGAAAAGATGAGGGAATTTATCATCAGAAAACCCCCACTCCAGGAATTACTAAAGGGGGTTCTCCAATCAGATACAAAGAACAAAAAAAAAAACAGAGCCACAAGTAAAAGCTCCAAGAAGAACACAATAAAACCAAATTTAAACTGTGACAACAACAAAAAGAAAGAGGGGGAGAAGATGGAGATTAACAGTAGCAAAGGACGATGGAGTGCAAAAGTACTCACAAATTAGTTTGCTACAATGAACAGGGTAGGGACCCTTTTCATTACTCAAAGGTAACCACCATTGAAAAAACCACCACAGAAGCACATGAGATAAAAAAGATAGCAACAGAGGAAAGATGTATGGAATACAACCAAATAAAAACAAAAGATAGAAAAACGAAAGAGAAGGATCAAACAAGACACAAAACTAACAGAAAGCAAGATATAAAATGGCAATAGGGAACTCACAAGTATCAATAATTACACTAAATGTAAACGGATTAAACTCACCAATAAAAAGGCACAGAGTAGCAGAATGGATTAAAAAAGAAAATCCAACTGTATGCTGCCTACAGGAAACTCATCTAAGTAACAAGGATAAAAACAAATTCAAAGTGAAAGGCTGGAAAACAATACTCCAAGCAAATAACATCCAAAAAAAAAGCAGGTGTAGCAATACTCATATCGGATAATGCTGACTACAAGACAGGAAAAGTACTCAGAGACAAAAATGGCCATTTCATAATGGCTAAGGGGACACTGAATCAAGAAGACATAACAATTCTTAATATATATGCACCAAACCAAGGAGCACCAAAATATATAAGACAGCTACTTATTGATCTTAAAACAAAAACTGACAAAAATGCAATCATACTTGGAGACCTCAATACACCGCTGACGGCTCTAGACCAGTCATCCAAACAGAGAATCAACAAAGACATAGTGGCCTTAAACAAAACACTAGAGCACCTGGATATGATAGACATCTACAGGACATTTCATCCCAAAGTGACTGAGGATACATTTTTCTCCAGTGTACGTGGATCATTCTCAAGAATTGACCATATGTTGGGCCACAAAAACAACATCAGCAAATTCAGAAAAATTGAAGTTGTACCAAGCATATTTTCTGATCATAAAGCCTTGAAACTAGAATTCAACTGCAAAAAAGAGGAAAAAAATCCCACAAAAATGTGGAAACTAAACAACATACTTTTAAAAAATGAATGGGTCAAAGAAGAAATAAGTGCAGAGATCAAAAGATATATACAGACTAGTGAAAATGACAATACGACATATCAGAATCTATGGGATGCAGCAAAAGCAGTGATAAAGGGAAGTTCATATCACTTCAGGCATATATGAACAAACAAGAGAGAGCCCAAGTGAACCACTTAACTTCTCACCTTAAGGAACTAGAAAAAGAAGAACAAAGACAACCCAAAACCAGCTGAAGAAAGGAGATAATAAAAATCAGAGCAGAAATAAATGAATTAGAGAACAGAAAAACTATAGAAAAAATTAATAGAACAAGGAGCTGGTTCTTTGAAAAGATCAACAAAATTGACAAACCCTTGTCAAGACTTACCAAGGAAAAAAGAGAAAGAACTCATATAAACAAAATCCAAAATGAAAGAGGAGAAATCACCACGGACACCGTAGATATACAAAGAATTATTGTAGAATACTATGAAAAACTTTATGCCACTAAATTCAACAACCTAGAAGAAATGGATAAATTCCTAGAAAAATACAACCTTCCTAGACTGAGTCAAGAAGAAGCAGAAAGCCTAAACAGACCTATCAGTAGAGAAGAAATAGAAAAAAACATTAAAAACCTCCCCAAAAATAAAAGTCCAGGCCCTGACGGCTCTACCAGCGAATTTTATCAAACATTCAAAGAAGACTTGGTTCCTATTCTACTCAAAGTCTTCCAAAAAATTGAAGAAGAAGCAATACTTCCAAACACATTTTATGAGGCCAACATAACCCTCATACCAAAACCAGGCAAGGATGGCACAAAAAAAGAAAACTACAGACCAATATCTCTAATGAATACAGATGCTAAAATACTAAACAAAATACTAGCAAATCGAATACAACAACATATTAAAAAAATAATTCATCATGAACAAGTGGGATTCATCCCAGAATCTCAAGGATGGTTCAACATACGTAAAACGGTTAATGTAATACACCATATCAACAAAAGAAAGAACAAAAACCACATGATCTTATCAATAGATGCAGAAAAGGCTTTTGATAAAATACAACACAATTTTATGTTTAAGACTCTCAACAAAATGGGTATAGAAGGAAAATATCTCAACATGATAAAGGCCATATATGATAAACCATCAGCTAACATCATATTAAATGGCACTAAACTGAAGGCTTTCCCCCTTAAATCAGGAACAAGACAGGGTTGTCCACTCTCTCCACTCTTATTTAATGTGGTACTAGAGGTTCTAGCCAGAGCAATCAGACAAGACAAAGAAATAAAAGGCATCCATATCAGAAAAGAAGAAGTAAAGGTATCACTTTTTGCAGATGATATGATCCTATACATCGAAAACCCCAAAGAATCCACAAAAAGACTACTAGAAACAATAAGCCAATACAGTAAGGTCGCAGGATACAAAATTAACATACAGAAGTCAATACCCTTTCTATATGCCAACAATGAAACAACTGAGAATGAACTCAAAAGAATAATCCCCTTCACAATTGCAACAAAAAAAATAAAATAAAATACTTAGGAATAAACATAACAAAGAATGTAAAGGACTTATATAATGAAAACTATAAACCATTGTTAAGGGAAATCGAAAAAGATATAATGAGATGGAAGAATATTCCTTGTTCTTGGCTAGGAAGAATAAATATAATCAAGATGGCTATATTACCCAAAGCAATATACAAATTTAATGCAATTCCCATCAAACTTCCAGTGACATTTTTTAAAGAAATAGAGCAAAAAATCATCAGATTTATATGGAACTATAAAAAACCCCGAATAGCCAAAGCAATCCTAAAGAAAAAGAATGAAGCTGGGGGCATAACAATACCTGACTTCAAACTCTATTATAGGGCCACGACAATCAAAACAGCATGGTATTGGCAGAAAAATAGACACTCAGACCAATGGAACAGAATAGAAAGTCCAGAAATAAAACCACATATATATAGTCAAATAATTTTTGATAAAGGGGCCAAGAACACACAATGGAGAAAAGAAAGCCTCTTCAATAAATGGTGTTGGGAAAACTGGAAAGCCACATACAAAAGAATGAAACTGGACTACAGTCTCTCCCCCTGTACAAACATTAACTCAAAATGGATCAAAGATCTAAACATAAGACCTGAAACAATTAAGTACATAGAAGAAGACATAGGTACTCAACTCATGGACCTGGGTTTTAAAGAGCATTTTATGAATTTGACTCCAATGGCAACAGAAGTGAAGGCAAAAATTAATGAATGGGACTACATCAGACTAAGAAGTTTTTGCTCAGCAAGAGAAACTGATAACAAAATAAACAGAAAGCCAACTAAATGGGAAATGATATTTTCAAACAACAGCTCAGATAAGGGCTTAATATCCAAAAGATACAAAGAACTCATAAAACTCAACAACAAACAAACAAACAATCCAATAAAAAAATGGGAAGAGGATATGAATAGACACTTCTCACAGGAAGAAATACAAATGGCCAACAGCTATATGAAAAGATGCTCATCTTCTTTAGCTATTAGAGAAATGCAAATCAAAACGGCAATGAGATACCACCTCACACCTGTTCGATTAGTTGTTATTAGCAAGTCAGGTAATAGCAAATGTTGGAGAGGCTGTGGAGAAAAAGGAACCCTCATACACTGTTGGTGGGAATGTAAAGTAGTACAACCATTATGGAAGAAAGTATGGTGGTTCCTCAAAAAACTGAAAATAGAACTACCTTATGACCCAGCAATCCCTCTACTGGGTATATATCCCCAAAACTCAGAAACATTGATACGTAAAGACACATGCAGCCCCATGTTTATTGCAGCATTGTTCACAGTGGCCAGGACATGGAAACAACCAAAAAGCCCATCAATAGATGACTGGATAAAGAAGATGTGGCACATATACACTATAGAATACTACTCAGCCATAAGAAATGATGACATCGGAACATTTACAGCAAAATGGTGGGATCTTGATAACATGATACGAAGCGAAATAAGTAAATCAGAAAAAAAACAGGAACTGTATTATTCCATACGTAGGTGGGACATAATAGTGAAACTAAGAGACATTGATAAGAGTGTGGTGGTTACGGGGGGGAGGGGGGAATGGAAGAGGGAAAGGGGGAGGGGGAGGGGCACAGAGAGAACAAGATAGAGGGTGACGGAGGACAATCTGACTTTGGGTGGTGGGTATGCAACATAATTGAACGACAAGATAACCTGGACTTGTTATCTTTGAATATATGTATCCTGATTTATTGATGTCACCCCATTAAAAAAATAAAATTATTAAAAAAAATAATAATAATAAAGAAACTGAAAGTTACAAGGTTAAGGGAAGTAGGTTCAGAGAGAGAAGACTTGGGGCAAATAATACAATCAACTACATACTATATTGAACAAAAATGGGATTTAAAGTAAAAAATACAAATATTTTGCATGACCAGGTGATTGTGTAATAGATTATTGTGTGACTTGGCTTAGAAACCCCAAGGTTGATGGATCAAGCGGGGTTATATGGCTTGAATGTGGGGTGGCTGCTTTGGGTGTGGGATCATAGACCTGACTCCATGGTTGCTGCTGTAGCTGCTTTGAAGCCCAAGATTGTTGGCTTCTACCCCAAGATCTCTGGCTTGAGCAAGGGGTCACTGGCTCAGCTGGAAACCCCCTCTACCCCCATCTCACCCACACACCAGTCAAGGCGTACATGAAAAGCAATCAATGAACAATCAAAGTGCTGCCACTGTGAACTGATGCTTCTCATCTCTCTCCCTTTCTGTTTGTCTCCTTACCTCTCTCATTCTCACATGCATGCTAAAAAACAACAAATATTTAAATAATTAAAACATAATGTAAAATTGGAAAAGAAAACAAACAACTGAATGCTTACTATGTGCCAGATGCTTTCATGTACATTCTCTGTTTAGTCCTTCCTATAACAACTTAGTAAAGATACTATTTTTAGATAAACAAACTAGCTGTTGGAGATATAATGACTTGCTCAAGGTTAAATAGTCTTTCATTTCATTCAATGCTTTTTAAACTTACTGCTCTACTTTGAGAGTAAACAAAAATATGTGGAGTTCCATTTGGAAAAAAAATTTCTTACAAGTTATTAAAGTATAATGTGTAAGAAGATCTCATGGTTTGTTAAAAGGTGAGGAATAGCTTTCTTTACCAGTGGGCAAAACAGGTATAATAACAGAGTATTTGTGTCAAAAGAAGAAGTGAAAAACTTGACTTTGTAGTATTTAAAACATTAATGATCTAAATATTTTTTAAAAGATTTATCTATTTATTTATTTATTTTTGCAAAAATGTCCCTCTATGGTCTATATAGCAGACCTGACTCACAAATTCATAAGTCACCACTTTTACTAAAAAGGCTACACCTTTGAATATGAATTTCCAGATCACTGAGTATGTGTTACCTCCATGTCCTCTGTTTCCAATGTAGGTAGACTTTCCCTTTAGATTTTATAGAGCTTTTTTGTTTCTTAAATTTATTATTAGAGTTTTGATGCCTGTACATTTTAATGAAAATTTATTCCCTTCTAGCCTACATAGATAATATATAAGTAACTATTTCACAATTGTTTACATACTTGACCTATCTAATATATAACAATTCATATTATATTTGGCCTGCTAAAATAAATTAAAATTAACAGAGAAGAAATATAAGAAAGAAATGGCTTCATGTCAAGTAACTGCATCAGATATGGGTGTTCAAACTTTAGTTCTCTGTTCAAGTATTTGGAAACATGCAAGACTATTAAAGTCACAGAATCTAAAATTTATTAGTCAATAAGTAGCTTTCCTTTTATTAATATTTTAAAACTGAAACATGCATAAAAATTCTTTTAATCATCAGATCAAAATGAATATTGTTTTCATTTTAAAAATGTGTTTATAAATGATTCTATGACCAGATAAGTTCTGGTTTCCATAAATATTCTGAAGAGCAGTGAATTATTGTTTTGTATAATAAGAAATATGACAAAAGTTTAACTCTGAGAATAATAAAAATATGATTTATCAGGGCTGGAAACGTCAGAGTATCTAAACTTCCCAAGGAAGCTATGTCTACTCAGCATGTAATGTCACTTTCTTAGGTATAAGTTGTTGCAGTGTCAGAAAACAAACAAAGAATCTCAAAATATCACAGGCAATATGACAATGCAATAATAACAACAATGGCTACCATGCATTGAACTTTGATAAGTCAGATCTTGTTAAATGTTTAATACCATATTGCATTAATTTTGTAATAGGCATTTTTCATATTTTAATACCTTTTGAAGTGGATTATTTTAAAAATAAATTATTTTAAAAATATTACTGCACATGTTACTTAATTTCTTTTTTAATAAGTTAAAAATATTACACTAGGTCAAGGTATTAAAAAATTATTAGTATACAAAAGGGCAAAGATACAAGAGAGTATGTACAAATAAACATGGAAATAACCCCTAAATCTAATATTTATAAATGAAACATTCATCAGAGGCATGAACATAATTTTATATTTTCTTGAAAAGCCACACCAATTTTTTTTAGGTTCTAAGAAATGATGGTACCAATAGCTACAACAATCCATATTACATATTTTCTTTGAGTGTGTAAAAATGTGTTGCTTATTATAAACAAAGCAAGTTTATAACGAAGAGGCAGGAATATTGTTGGATCTTTTAAAGCAGGATGAGGGAAACTTCAAAGAAATCAAGGGCAGATCTAATTGTTTTTTCCATGGAGCAATACTGTCATTAAGATATTGAACATTCATTTTTCAAAAACTTTCTGTTGACTTTGAACAAAAGTTGCTCAAATTTTCAGCAATCTGTGATTGAAATGAGAGAAAAAATAAAATTTTGTTTAGATAAATAATAAATTGCCAACATAATAGTTCCAGAATGAGTGTTAAGGTGAAAGAAAAACCCAAGAGATAATTGTGGATCAATCTTTTAAGAAATGCTTCAGCACCAATGTTTTTGTTGCACAGAGAATGATACTATTATTTAAAACAAAAAAGACAAAAGAACTACAATATGAACATTGATCAGTTTGAATTTCAAAGTGACTTAAAATAGGCTTTCAAAATAACAAGTTTTGGGAAAGCCTAATCAATAAATTTTTCTTATTCTTTTATTTTAATATTTAAACAAATCTTAAAAATCTCTTTACATGTCACGTATATAAAATAAAAAATTCTAAGTAAAAACAAGGTATAGTTTTTTTCCTCAGGGGTACAAAACAATCAAGATGATAATTAGAATAAATAATGTGTTATATTTGGTAAAATGTTATTCAAGTTATTCTTCAGAATTTTACTTATATGTATTCATATTTTCAATTTACATGTGAAAAAAAATGAGAGAGTCCTAGAGAGTCTTGGTACCATGTTACACAAATCATTCCATGCCTGAGAGTAGCTCTAAGGACTCTTCTTACTGATGCCATCAATGTTTCTGAGAAAAATGCAAGCTACTGTCTACATACTGCAACAAAAAGAAAATGCTTGCTAAGTAGTCTTTACATTCATTCAATGTACACCTATGGCTCAAATATCCCATTGTTTTTCCATAACCATCTTGATCAAATGTAACACGTGGCATTTACTCTGTACCACTTAAGGTGATAATTAGCCTTTTACATTGTAATCTATGGTAGAAAATTACCACTTATATTTAGCCTAAAATCAACATTTTTTTCTAGAACCCATGGATTTAGTGAACAAGTTTTCTTTTCTTTTTTCGTGACAGTGAGAGAGAGAGAGAAAGAGAGAGGAAGGGAGAGGGATGAAAAACATCAATTCTTCGCTGTGGCACCTTAGTTTCTCACTGACTGCTTTCTCATATGTGCCTTGACGGGGAGATTACAGCAGACTGAGTGACCCCTTGCTCAAGCCAAACGACGTTGGGTTCAAACTGGTGAGCATTGCTGAAACCAGATGAGCCCGTGCTCAAGGTGATGACCTTGGGATTTCGAACCTGGGTTACGTACGTGTCCCAGTCCGATGCTCTATCCACCACACCACTGCCTGGTCAGTCAGTGAACAAGTGTTCTTTTCCTTATCTTACCTATAATTAAGTTTATACTTCAAATATAGAAACTTTCAGAAACTTTCTATATATTGACATTGAATAATAGTTTTTAATTTTTTTCATTCATAAATATTCACAGAGAATCATAACTTGATTAACTTTTTCTAGCTGCATTTTAATGTCTTCAGCGACAATGAAGAAAGAGAAAATTTTCTAGGTGTGGTGGATTTGTTTTAATTTATAGATAATACAGATATTTTTGCTGCTCTTAATAACTTAATATTTGTGGTGCTTTTGAGCTAATACCTTTAAGAACCAAGTTGCAATGAACCAAATTCCTTTTTCTGAGTAAGGAATGAGACTTATTAGTAAATCATTTTCATAGAATTGTTTTTTTTCTCTAATTGTGTTACTTGAAAGTTCCAGGTCCAATATGCCTCTGCCATATTTTGACCAGTAAGCAAACTTCTTATATCTTCCAGTGATGGACCTCCATAACCTAGAAGCTGAGATTGGAGGATATTGGGCCCACTTTATTGCTTCTTCATCCAAAATACAGCATGGCAGTTCAGGACTGTAGTTGTCTTAGAGTTCTTGACATACAGCCTCATCTGAGAGATGTTAAAGAAATCCGATAAATAAAATTTGACCAAAGTGTCACAGCTGTTCCATAGCAGGGTTGGTACAAGAGCCATAATTCCAGAATCTTAGTTCACTCTGCTGACTGTTACAAGTCTGTTTATTCCATCTTTCTAATTATACATATTTAGTCTCCTAACCTCTAACAAATAATTTCTTTCAATACCATTAAAACTCAGTTGCCTTACTTTCTTTTTAAATCGAACTTTTTAAGAAACCTGACAACTCAAGAAACTATACTAAAGAACTTAAAACACTGTCTTCTGAAGTATAAATATATTAAACCAAGTCTGGGCTCTGATTCTTATTAACTCTATGATATGAGCCTTATCTAAATCTCCATTTTTAAAATTTATATATTGTGAAAAATAATACCAACTTAAGCAACACTTCAAAATAATCATATGCGATATATGAGACTATATACCTTAATACTGGTTCATTGTGAGTCTTTAATAAATATTAGTTTTTTTACTATGATTGAGACAATGAATGAAATAGACTAAAATGTGAACAGTAAAGATAATAAGGTAAAATATCATGAATATTTATTCTTTTTTATGAACTTTTTCCAAATATTGTCTAAAGAAACTATATTAAGGAATAATGAATACATTGAATAAATAAATGCAATTAAATTATAGAGAGAATAGGGAGAACATAAATAATCCTATCAGTTTACCTGTGGAGAGTCCTGGAAAATTAACAATTTTACTTCTTGTCCCTCAACACCCAAAGGCCCATCTTCATGATAAATTAGCATAAAAGAATTAAAACAACAGACTAAAACCACGATGAGATGCTGCTACATGGCTATTTGAATGACTAACATTAAAAAAAAAAAAGCCATACCAAGTTTTGGTGAGGACAAAACCAAATTTGATGGTGACTACAATTATTTTTTTTCTGGGAGTGTAAAATGGTATAACTATGTCATACCATTTAATGTAATTTCTAGATTTCAAAAAAAAAAAAAAAACCTCTGAAACAAAAATGAAAGTAACCACCCACCCAAATAAAATAGTATAGCCACTATGGAAAATAGAGTTGTTGTTGTTTTTAAAAGAAAAGACACACTGTCTGGTCAGGTGGTGGCACAGTGGATGGAGCATCGGACTGGGATGTGGAGGACCCAGGTTCGAAGCCTTCAACTTGCCAACTTGAGCGGGGCTCACCATCTTGAGCCCAGGATCTCTGGCTTGAACAGTGGGTCACTCGGTCTGCTGTGGCCCCCTGATTAAGGCACATGTGAGAAAGCAGTCAATGATCAGCTGGGGTGCTGCAACAAAGAATTGATGCTTCTCATCTCTCTCCTTTCCAGTTTGCCTGTCTGTATTTTTCCCTCCCTCTGTCTCTGTCACAATAAATAAATAAATAAATAAATAAATAAATAAATAAATAAAAGACACACCTTTTTACTTCTAGGTATTTATTTAAGAAAAGGGATAACAAATATTCATCTAGACACTTGCATACAAATGCTCACAGTTATTTTTATTTGTGACAGTCTAAAATTGGAAACAACACCAATATCAATCTACCAGTGAATAGATAAACAAACCATAGTATACTTATAGAATGGAGTACTACTAAGAAAGAAATGGACTATTGATATAACAACATGAATCACTGAAACACTCTTCCCCAAAAGAAAAAGTACATAACTAACTGATTCCACTTACTGAGGAATCTTGAAAATGCATGCATAAATAGAGTGACATAAAGCTGACCAATTGTTGTTTGGGGAATGGGGTTGTGATAGGG
Source organism: Saccopteryx bilineata (assembly GCF_036850765.1). NCBI lineage: Eukaryota > Metazoa > Chordata > Mammalia > Chiroptera > Emballonuridae > Saccopteryx > Saccopteryx bilineata. The sequence goes on from NC_089494.1 coordinate 176,726,217, forward strand.
AGTGGGTATCAGACACTTTTGGGAAGTAATAGATATGTTTGCCAACTTTAATAATGTTGCTTTTTTAAAAAAAATGATTATGCTGCAAAGAAGGTAGTCTTCTCTCTCCAACAAGAAGTTTGAGTCCCTGTCATAACAAGTGACAAAAATTGAAGCATAGAGGCAAAATTAGAAAGGTTACAGTTACCAGATTATCTCAGATCTTTTATCCAAAAATTAATAGTATGATTTACCTTTATTATAGTTACAATAGTTAAAAAACAGTCAAATTTACTATTTTTATTGTTTATAATAAGATACTGACTCAGTAAATAAAACCTGGCAATATATGGTCCTCAGGGTTTTAACTCTAATTTCTGTATTGGACTACATCTAACATGCAACTTGTAATAGGAAAGTGTAGTAAGGAACCTATTTTGGGAGAATGTAGCCAATCTGCAGATTTCCCAGTTTCAAGAACCATTCTATGAAAGAAAACAATACTTGAAGTTAACTGGTTAAAAAAATTTCCCCTTCAAAGTGCACTCAAGAGATAAAAAGGACATAAGAGCTTTACATTTTGCTTTAAAAAGAAAAACAACAGGCTGTAAATAATGTAAATGGTGTGATCACAGTTTTTTTTGCTTCTCATCTGCCCCATTTTTCTATACAAAGATAAGAACCAATTATAGCTGTTTTTGACAATGTTCTATACTCTAGGATTTCTGTTAAAAGCCTACCCAAATACACTTAAAAGACTGAACAAAATGTGTCTGTCCTTCTCTATAAAAATTAAAGAACCTGCACAATTAAGAGTGCAAGCAAAATTTCTTTAAAATGAAAACCACAGGAATGAATATTTCTGTCATAGTGGAATTTCATTCTAAATAAATAAATTGCTACGAATCAAATTTCTATCTTACAGAGCAAATGCTCAGCTTCCCATCTTTCTTTATTAAAACTGTCAAGTGTCAGGTAGGGAATTAGTATGTGAAAAGCAATATTTTATATAGGGCAGGTGTTCTGTGAATGTCTTTGACTGACAATCCTGCTAAAACCTGGACTGAAAAAATTAAATGCTACTGTTTGTTGTCATTTAAATTTGAGGGATGGTGGGAAGCTCCTCACTTGCAGACTATCTCTCCATTGGCCTGTCAAAATGTCTATAATTTCACCATTAGAAATTCACTCTTTTCAACCCGCTGAGGGTGTGAATGAGCAGAGGCACAGAAAAGACAAATATATGAACGCATGCTCAGACCTGGGAACTTCTGACCTGCCTTAATGCTGGACAAAGAAAAACATTGCCACACTGTGAAGATTTTCAGTTCTCAAAATTGTTCAGTTAGCCCATTTAAGATAGAATGTTTAACTGAAGGTCAAATAGTATATCTATAATTATGATAATATCAAAGGTGTCAAAGTGATAGAGATTAATTGCTTAGTATTAGTATTATTTCAACCTATTTCATTACAGTGTGAAAGGAGAATTTTTTAGAATATAGAATCAGTGATAATTTAAAAAAACGTACAGTTTAACTGAGGTATTAAAAATGAGTGAACCCTGCGCAGGCCATTGAGGTGGTGAGGCTGGCGAGGGCCTTCAGCCTGCCTGCCTGCGAGGGCCTCGCCCAGAGAGTGCTGGCGGACTTTGCGCTCAGCCCGGAGCAGAAGGAGGCCCGGGGACACCCGACTGCACTGGCCAGTGACAGCGACAGTGACAGTGACAGTGACATCAGCGAAGGCAAATGAAAGTGGGCCAGTCAGGAGCAGCTGTGGCTTAGCCTGAGGGGCTAATACTTAACCATTTAGGAATAAAATGAGAATATAGTTTTGGTAAACTTTGAAAAAAAATGAGTGAGTCAAATATATTAGTGAGCACATTTGTGTGTATCAGTGTCCAGTTTTAAGGGATGCTCTGAAGGTACTATTATTAGTATATCAAAGTTTATTGCCCATAGAGAGCCAAGGTCTTAATTACTCATAACTCAAGGCTCTTAACAGTAGCAAACATACACGGTAATTAATAAACAACCGAGAGCCAGTGCCTCAGTTGCTGGAGCTGTGACTGTCGGGAATGAGGCAGAGAGAACTGAGAGACATACCCCAGAACACAGGTGTAAAAACCTAGCCTATATCTCAGCTGTAAGTGTTGGGTGAGGCTTCCACAAGCCATCTTTCTGCCATGTTAATTTCAGTCAAATTCTATGAAGGGACATGTGCTGAATGATTATTGCTTCTTGCTCATACTCCTGATATTTGCTGTTTGCTGGGCATTCTCATTTGACTCTGATGTGTCTGCAACATAGAGGCTGGTGACCAGGCACTCACAATATAAAATGCTCATCTCATCACATTCTGTATATTAGAGCATGGGAGTATCCAATTTGCAATGAAAACACACCGTCTTATATTCTTGGGACATGTGTTATACCTGTGTAATATCATCTACTTCGAAAATGTGCCTTCCCTTGTATCACTCTACATCCTTTTGAAACTATTGCCTTCGGTTACTTTTCATTCAGAATTCACATTTGCTAAAATTGGAGTAAAGTCACAAAGCTTTAAAGAGAGAGGGAGAAAGACTTATCACAGATGCATTTTGTCAACCCTCCTAGTATTTTTTTCCTTCCGTTCACAGGGTAGCCTCTTCAAATGCACACTTGGCTTTTGACAGCTCTGCAGTGATTGGGTGCAGCAGGAAATAGTTCCTAACATATAAAATCCACTGATTCAACTATGCAATATTTATTTCAAAGCCAACATAAATAAAAATAAAATATTTCACACACTGCCTGGCTACACTGCCAGCAATTTCTGAGATCCTTTCGTTAGACAACTTTTGCTTTGCACTCCACCATAAATCATCTGTGATCTGACTCTGATTGAACTGCTTTGTTGAATAATAAAACATAGGTATTGCTTGGGAATATATTCTGAATATATTGAAGATAATACAATAAAAATGGAATAAGTACATTTTGATAATCATTTTTGTAACTATTGGATTCATTTAAGATAAAGCTTTTTGAGGGAAAAAATATTTTCTGGCCCTAATTACCAATTCCCCAGGATCTTGCTGTAGCAACACTAAGTAGCCACTATTGCTCAGTGATCTGGGATTTTAAGTTATTTTTGTAACCACTACCTAGCGGAATCCAAGTCTCAATTATTAGAATGGCAACCAACATAATTCGGGAAACTAAAAAAAATCAGAGGAATCATCACTTGTAGTAGATTTATAGCCTCAAGTAAGTCAAGAGCAAGCCTGATTATTACCATTGCATGAAACCTAATTGAGATACTCAGACGGAGAAAGCTGGAAAATTTCTGTTGCTTGGGAACATTTGTGAGTATGGTACAAGTTTTCCTGAAGTGGCAGGAAATCAATAGGCATAAATGGAGCAAGGCTACACCGCAAGAGAAGGTCACAGAGGAGGAGTAGAAACTAGGTGACAGAGGATATCCTGATGGGGCCATTTCTAGTGAAAGTAGTTAAATACCTCTCATAATTTGGCCAATACTAAAAAAACTTTATTTAATCTACTCACTTAATATCGATTTGGGTTATTTAGTAGCAATTCTCAAATTTTTTTACTATGAAATCCTTAAAATAGTTTTTTTTGAAATCCTTAAAATAGTTTTAAGAACTAAAAAACCCTTACAAATGTTAACAGCTAAAAAGTTTTCATAATTTTTTTTTTTTGTATTTTTTCTGAAGCTGGAAACGGGGAGAGACAGTCAAGACAGACTCCCGCATGCGCCCGACCGGGATCCATCCTGCACGCCCACCAGGGGCAATGCTCTGCCCACCAGGGGACAATGCTCTGCCCCTCCGGGGCGTCGCTCTGCCGAGACCAGAGCCACTCTAGCGCCTGGGGCAGAGGCCAAGGAGCCATCCCAGCGCCGGGGCCATCTTTGCTCCAATGGAGCCTTGGCTGCGGGAGGGGAAGAGAGAGACAGAGAGGAAGGGGGGGGCGGGGGTGGAGAAGCAAATGGGCACTTCTCCTATGTGCCCTGGCCGGGAATCGAACCCAGATCCCCCACATGCCAGGCCAACGCTCTACCGCTGAGCCAACCGGCCAGGGCCAAGTTTTTCATAATTTAATTGAAGCATATGATGGTAATTTATGTGTACTATAAATATTGACATTTTAAATGCACACTGTTATACTACCTTTTAAATTTGTACAACTGAGTATAAAGACCACAGAATTTGATATATGCCTCAGTCCATTAAATTACATCATAGTAAAAGAATTTATTATAGTCAAAATATATTTTTGTATTTGTGTATTTCTATTCTACTTTTCCATGTAATGTTATCTTAATGTAATTTCTCTGTAAGTTTAAAAGACTTAGTCATACATCAATATCTGTAGCTTATGTGTATATGTGTCTGTGCATTAGTCTCTAAATTTTGAAACTGTCTACAAGATTTAACTCATTATGACTTTTTATCAAACAATTGACCAAAAATATATATTAATTTTGATGATTAATTACCAAAAAATAAAACATACTGAAAATATGTTAAATTGGATTTGGAAATGGGATAAATTGGACTTGTAAAAATTATTTTATTTTTACAAAAATTATATTTTATTGCTAGAATAAAGCAGTGGTCAATATGAGTTCTATCTTATTTGCTCTTATGGATGCGAACTTTTTAAGTAATTTTTCTTATAAGATATGGAAGTGTTTAGTTATTTAATAAAATTATTTTTACTTCCTCTTAGTTATATAGCTAACATCACGTAATGGTCTGTCATAAAACATATCTTTATTAATATAAAATTCTTCATGTTTACTAAAAGCAAAGGGGTCTACAGAAGTGGATAGTATTATAATGTACTCCTATAGGTATATTCATCTTCTGCAATGAATAACACATGTTAGTCTTATTTCATCAATAACCCACCCATTTTTCCCAGACCTAAATGATGTTAAATTAAAATATCAGATTTCATACAATTTTAACAGCATTTTATCTATCAATTAAAAGTAAAAATACTTTACAATTAACTACAGTCCTATAATCATTTATTTAAATGAATAATTTTTTAGAGTGATTAACTATCCAACCTGTGATCATATATTTTTGATTGTCAATTTAAGAAAAAAAAAGTTTGTTTAAAACAAAATTCAGAAAAAGTTAATAGATTGTGATTTGTTGAAAGTTCTCTTAAAACTCTCAATCTATAGCCCTTCTTCTTGTTTCCCTCAGCTCTTTGTTTTTCTCTTCTTTTTGTTGTTGGTGATGAATAAAACATATAATCTCATAGACTTTGCCACAGTCTAGAGTTTGCTGATTATATTTCCATGGGGGTATATTAAAGTACGTTATAGTTTTACATTTTTATTTGTGTCTTTTTCCAATTATAATAAGATGAACTTAGACACAAATTCCTTAACAACGTATTAGTAAACTAAATTCCCAATTTACCAAATCATGTTATATAAAAAGAATTACCTGGTTCCATGTGTAAGGAGCTTGAAAGTCACCTCTCCATCCTAAGAAAAATAAAAAGCTGAAAAGCTGAAAAGCCTACTCTCCTAGGATCCTAGAGAATCTGGAGAACACAGGGCAAACCACTGCCCTGAAGAGAGGCAGATGCAGGGAGTCACAGTTTATCTACAGAGACTCAGTGGGGAAAACCACCAAAGGAACCATAGCCAAAGAAATCTAAACTGTAATTGACAAACTGCTGAAGGCAAAATGTGGAATATGCTGAAGGTCAAAAACTTCAAGGAACCCAGACGTGAAAGACTCTCCACAATATACGTGTGATTTATATCCAGCAGCTCAAATGTTGGAGAAATATCCTCTTGGGCTTCCGGCGAATAGGGATGGGAGGGGTTAGGGAAGTACTCTGTTGTTCTTAACAAGGTCTGCACTCACGGGAGACTAGTTACTCAGAGCCCAGCACTCTGGGATATTATCAGTGCCTAACTGACCTGAGGGAAGGAACACACTGAACCTCATTCTAGCCATCCTATTCCACCTGATTAGAAAGAAAAAGATGACAAACACTTGTTAACTTTGTAGTTTAAACACATGGGCTCACTAAAAGAGTAGACCTAATCATGGGGCTGTAAAATGCTTTCTCTGCTCTCATACCTCATATCACATTACTGAAGATCTATATGCAGAAGTGTGTTTAACCCAGTACATCATCTTGCTATATTAAAATGCAAAACAAAACAAAACACAAAAGACCCCCACATTATTTAAAGGCCAGAACAATTATCAAAAGCAGACATGGCAGGGATATCAGAATTACCATACTAAGAATATAAAACAACTAAGATTAATATGCTAAGGGCTCTAATGGCTAAAGAAGACAGTATGTAAAAACAGATAAACAATTCAAGTAGAGATATGAAACTCCTAAAAATAATCAAAAAGAAAGATTAGAAATTAAAAAATTGTAACAGAAATAAAGAATGCCTTTGATTGGTTTTTAGTAGACTGAACATGGCTGAGGGGAAAAAATCTATAAGATATAGGATATATCAATAGAATTTTCAAAACCAAAATGAAAAGGGAACAAAGATGAACAAACAGAGCAGAATATCCAAGGACTGGGGACAACTGAAAAGTATATAGTGGGAGTACTAGAAGGAGAAGAAAAAAAGAAAAAAAAATGAAATATTTCCAACAATAACTGAAAATTAATTATTAGATATTAATTAATATCCAAGAATATCCTTGGATATTTTGCTCTGTTTGTTCATCTTTGTTCCCTTTTCATTTTGGTTTTGAAAATTCTATTGATATATCCTATATCTTATAGATGTTTTCCCCTCAGCCATGTTTAGTCTACTAAAAGCCAATCAAAGGCATTCTTGATTTCTGTTACAATTTGTTTTTAATCTCTAATCTTTCTTTTAGGTTCTTTTTAGGAGTTTAATATCTCTGCTTGATTTAATGTCAGACACCAAACCACGGATCTAGGAAGTCCAGAAAGACCTAGCAGTATGACACCCTCCAAAAGTACTTTTGGCATATCAGTTTCAAACTACAAAGAAATCAAAATCAGAAAAAACTTCTGAAAGAACACAGAGGAGAGAGCAAAACACCTTATTAATAGAGGCACAAAGATAAAAATTACATCCAACTTTCAGAAACTATTCCATCAATAAGAGTAGAATAAAAATTTTAAGTTGTTCAAAGAAACAATCCCACCAGCCTCAATACCCTGTGAAATTGTCATTCAATAATTTAGGAGAAATAAAGACTTTAAACTCAGCAAAACAAAACAAAACAAAACAAAATTTAATTGAGAAAAATTTTCCAGTAGACTTGTATTGCAAAAATGTTAAAAAGAAGTTTTGTAGGGAGACTGGCCTGTGGTGGAGCAGAGTATAAAGCTTCGACCTGGAATGCTGAGGTCGCCAGTTAGAAACCCTGGGCTTCCTGAGTCAAGGTACATATGGAAGCTGATGCTTCCTGCTTCCTGCTCCTCTCCACTTCTCTTTCTCTCTTTCTCTTTCTCTCTTTCTGTTCTCTAAAATAAATAAGTAAAATCTTAAAAAAAAGTTTTGTAAAACTAAAAATAACATCCATTGAATTACAAAGAGCTTTAAAAAAGGAGTGAAGGTAAAATAAAAACATTTTTCTTATTTGTAATTGATCTAACAGACATCAGTTACTTCAAAATAATAATAGCAACACTGTATTCAATTATGTACACTTATATATATAATATAGTTATAATTATGTACACTTATGTATATATATAATATAGTTATATGATATATAGGTAAAATCAATAGCAGTAATGATAGTAGGGAGAAAAGGAAAGAGATTAATCTAACTATATCAATAATCACTTTGAATATCAATGGTCTAAGTGCACAAATTAAAAGGCAGAGATCATCCCAGTGGAATAAAATAGAACCCATCTACAGAAATGCCTCAGAAATATTGCAGGTTTGGTTGCAGATCACCAGAATAAAGCAAATATAGCAATAAAGCAAGTCACACAAAATTTTTGGTTTCCTAGTACTTATAAAAGTTATGTTTACACTATACTGTAACTTATTAAGAATACAACAGCATTATGTCTAAAAACAATGTAAATACCTTAATTAAAAATAAAATATTGCTATTAGCCAAACTATATATACATAACATATAGAAACAGATAACAGGGCAGCACATGCAGAGAGAAAGGGAGAATGGGGGTAGGAGGAGGAGGGCAAAGAGGGTGAAATGGGAATGGAAAGAGACTGTGCATGGGGCAGGGGGCACGATGCGGGGGGATTGAGGACGTTATATTGAGTGGGACACTTGAAACCATGTCAACACACTAAATTAATTTTAAAAATAAAATAAAACAATTAAAAATATATATTATTGTTAAAAATTCTATCATCTGAGCCTTCAAGAAGTCATAATATTTTTGCTAGTGAAGAGTTTCACCTTCAATTTGAGAGAAAGCACAATATCTGTGAAAGTGCAATAAAATAAAATGCAATTAAATTACCTATTCCTGTATATATTGCTTAAAAGAAACTTAATATATATATGCATATATATAAAGACAAATAAATGTAAAATCATAAACTTCATATAAAAATTTAACATAAAAAACAATATGAGGTGTCAATATATGAACACACACAGGTGAACAAGAAGTGTAAAACATGCATAAGGATGATAGATACCTAGTTTAGAATGGTGGTTACTCTAGAAAGCAGATGATTGAATCAATGAAAGGGACTTTACTGGAACCTGAAAACTCATGGGTTCTTTAAAAATAGCAAAAGCAAATATAGCAAAAACTGAAGATCTGACTGAGTGGTGGTACACATGTATTTACTATATTTTCTACTTTTCTGTATGCTAAGTATATATATTATATATATTTTATAATAAAAAGATAAAGTGGATTGCCTTAATAAAAAATTAAATGGTGGAGAAAAATATACTTATACTGATCAAAAATAAACAGAGCTAGTTAAAATTAATTTCAGGCAGAGAAGACTTTAAAACAAGGCAAGTTATCATGGATAGGGATAAAGAAAAGCATCACATATTATCAATGGGTCAATTCTCTAAGAAGATGTAGCAATCCTTAATGTGTATACACCTAACAATAGAAAATCAAACTATATGAAGCAAAAATATGTGGAATTATAAAGAAAATAGATGACTCCACTATTTTGGTTGGAGGCTTGAAACTTTCCACCCCCAACAGAAATGAATAGATTCAGCAGTGAGAAAATTAGTAATGACATACTGGAACTCAGTGACATGATAATCAACTGGATAACATCAATAGACTATTTTACCTAGTCACAGTATAATACACATGTTTCTCAAACTCCCATAGAACCATCACCAAAATAGACCACCTTCTGGGGCACAGAAATATAGGCCTTACAAAATTTAAAACAAAAATAATAAAAATTACACAATCTTCTTTAAGGCCACAATGGACTTGAATTGAAAATCAATAACCAGAAAATATTCAAGTATATGGAGATTAAACACTACACTTCTAAATAATATGTGGGACAAAGAAGTAATCTTAATTTTTTAAAATATTTTTAATGAAATAAAAATGAAACAAAACTTATCCAAATTTGTGGGACACAGGGAATAAAGGGAAATTTATAGCATTGAATAAATGCATATGTTAGAAAGGAAGAATTATCTAAAATTAACAGTCTAAGTTTCTACCTTAGGAAAAGGCAACAAAATAAATAAGTAAAATAATAAAAAGGTACAAATGGAAGCTAAAATAAATAGGAGAATATAAATATGAGAAATTAAAAGCTGGAAATCAATGGAGAAAATCAATAAAACTAAAGGTGCTACTTTGAAAAGATCAATAAAATCCATAAGCCTCTAGCTTGGCTAAGTAAAGAAGAGAGAGGATACAAATAACTAATATCAGGAATGAAAGAATAGATATTACCACAGATTTCATGGAAATTAAGAAGCATAATAAAGGCACATTGTGAACAACTCTATGTCCACAAATGTAATAATCTAGATGAAATAGGTCAATCTTTTGAAAGATATAAACTGCCAAAACTCATGAAAGAAAAATAAATAATCTGAATAGGTCTATATCTACTAAAGAAATTGAAACAATAAGTAATAACTTTCTAAAATAAAAAGCACCAGGCCCATAAGGGTTCACTGGTAAATTCTACCACACATTTAAGGAAGGAATTATACCAATTTTCTATAATCTCTTTTAGAGAATAAAAGCAGAGGGAATACATTCAAACTCATTCTATAATACCAGCATTACCCTAATACCAAAACCAGACAAATCAGTTACAAGAAAATAAAACCCTAAACCAGTATCTTTTATGAGCATAGATTTTAAAATTCTCAGTAAAATACTAGAAAATTTAATTCAACTATTTATAAAGACAATTATGCATTATGACAAATGGGATTTATTCCACATATGCAAGGCTAGTTTGTATAGCATTCAAATATCAATGAACATAATCCATCACATATACATTTTAAAAAGAAATAAAGCACATGATCTTATCAATAAATGCTGAAATCCAACAACTCTTCATGATAAAACTTGAAATAGAAGGAAACTCCTCAACTTGCTAAAGAATATCTACAAAAAAACCCTACAGCTAATATCATACTAAATGTGATGAGAAACGATGGTCGGGTACAAGGCAAGGATGTCTCCTCTCACTACTTCTTTTTAAAATTATTCTGTAAGTTCTACCTATTGTAATAAAACAAGAAAATAAAATAAATGGTTTACAGATTTAAAAGGAAGAAATAAAACAGTCTTTGTTCACAGATGAATAATTTTCTATATAAAAAACACGGAAAATTTGACAAAAAACTCATGGAAGCAAAAAATGATTATAGCAAGGCTGAAAGAATATGTTAATATGCAAAAAACAATTGTTTTCTTATATATAAGTAATGAGGAAGAGGAATTTGAAATTTCAAAGAATTATTATGTTGACCTAGTGACATCTTTTTGGTTATTTGATGTTCCAAAATCAACATCAGCCCTGGCCAGTTGGCTCAGTGGTAGAGGGCCAGCTCAGCATGTGGAAGTCATGGGTTTGATTCCCAGACAGGGCACACAGGAAAGGCACCTGTCTGCTTCCACCCTTCCCTCTCTCTCTCTATCTCTCTCTTCCCCTACCACAGCCAAGGCCCCATTGGAGCAAAGTTGGCCTGGGCACTGAGGATGGCTCCATGGCCTCCTCCTCAGATGCTAGAATGGCTCCAGTTGCAATGGAGCAATGCCCCAGATAGGCAGAGCATCGCCCCCTAGTGGGCATGCAAGGTGGATCCCAGTTGGGCGCATGTGGGAGTCTGTCTCTCTGCCTCTCTCCTTCTCACTTCAGAAAAATACAAAATAAATAAATAAACATCTTTTGTCATATCAACAAGCTGAAAATGAAAAATCGAGTGATTATAAATATTGATGCACAGTGTTTTTAAGAAGTACAACATATATATTTGTAAAAAAAATTCTCAATCAGCAAAGAATAAGATGAAATTACTTCAACTGAATTTGTTTAATACAACCTACAGTTAAGTTTACACAATGTTTCCTGAAGACTGAGAACGCAAGGATATTCACTCTCACTATTTTGATTCAGTATACTGCTAGAAGTTCTATTCAATGCATTACATAAATAAAAAATATATAAAAGTACATATATTAAAAATCAAGAAATAAAACTGTCACTACCTGCCAATGACAACTAGATTGTCTACACAGAATTCCGAGAAAACCACACACAAAAAATTTCAAAACTCCTAAACCTAATGAGTGAGTTCAAAAACATCAAGATATTTATATGTAGTCTACTACTAAAACCAGTTGTATATCCAAATATTAATAATTATCATATAAAAATCAAAATTAAAAACATTATACCATTTAAAATTACTCTAGAGAAATTGAAGTCATTACTTATACACTTACCAAATCAAACACAGGAATTCTGTGCTGGAGACTATTAAATGGTGATTAAAGTAATCAAATAAAACCAAAATAAATAAAGAAACGTCCTGTGTTCTCAGATTGGAAGATTCAAAATGGTAAATAAATCAATTATTCCTAAATCAATCTATATGTTTAATGCAATTCTTACCTAAATTGAAGCAAAGTTTTCTTTATAATATAAACCAGTTTATTCTACATTGGAAAGGCACAGGTCCTAGAATATCTAAAGCAATTTTGCCAAAGAAGAATAAAGTTATAGAAACCACTTTATCCACTATTAAATCACACAGTATACCTACAGAAATAAAGGCTATGTGGTATTGGAAGAAGGACAGACCCATCAATGAAACAAAATAAAGAATACAGAGATAAAACAACAAGGATGTGTTAACTGACTTTTCACCAAAGTAAAAGGGAAATTCAACTGAGGTAAGATAACCTTTGAACAGATAATACTGGATCAATTGTACATCCATAGGCAAAATAATACATTTAAACTAAACCTCACACTTTATAAAATTAATTCAAAATAAACGCTGTACAGTATTTAAAGTAAAAAATGTGAAACTATCAAACTACTAGAAAAACACATAGGAGAAAATATTCAGTATCTACAACAAGGCAAAGAGTTCTTAGACGTAATACTAAAAGCGTATCAATAAAATGAAAAATTAATACATTAGACTTCATCAAATATAAAATGTTTTCTCTTAAATGTTCCTGTAAAAAAAAATGAAAAGACAGGCTTCAGAGTTGGAGAAAAATATTAGCAAACCATCTATGGTAGGGTGAGTAATCTCACCCACAAAGATCTCTGTGTCCTAATCCCAAAACCTGTGAAAATTACCTTATATGGCAAATGTGATTTTGAAAAATAACGGCGAAATTATCTTGCATTATGGGAGGGGAGATTATGGAGGGCAATGTAATCAATGGTTCTTATAAGAGGGACATAGGAGGGCCAGAAAGAGTGAAGAGAATGTTATAATGGATGTAGAGATTATAGTACTGCAGTCATAATGCAAGAAATATAGATGTGTGTCCTCTAGAAGCCGGAAGAGGCAAGGAATAGATTTTTTCCCTGTAGACTTCAAAAAGAATCATCCCTGCTGACACTTTGGATTTAGCTTTGTTTGTCTCATTTTGAATTTCTGAACTTCCAAATTGTAAAATAATGAATTTGTATTGTGTTAAATCATTGTCTGAGATAATTTAGTACAGCAGCAACAAGAAACTAATAAACCACACCACTAACAAAAAAATATCTAGATTATATAAATAAACCTCAAAATTTGCTAGTAAAATTAAGCCAATTAGAAAATGGGCAAAAAACATGATGAGACATTTTACTGATGTGTATATACAAATGTCAAATAAGTATATGAAAATGTGGTCAATATCAAAGACCATCAGAGAAATGTAAATGAATAACATGATGAAAAAACAAGAGAAAAAAATAACCTAATGAGATATCTCTATACATTTATCAGAATGACTTACTTGTTTAAAAATTTACACCACCAAATGCTGGCAGGTATGCACAGAAAATGGATCACTCATACACTGCTGATGGGAATGTAAAGTCTCCACTCTAGAAAAAAATGTTTTCATTTTCTTATAAAAATAAACATGCAGTTACTAAATTCTACCTTGGGTACAGAGAATTAAACATGCATACACCCAAAACCTGTGCATAGGTGTTTATGACAGCTTTATTTGTGATAGCCAAAAGCTGTTTTCAATGCCTACAAAATGGAATACTACTTAGCAACGAAAAGAAATGAACTATTGGTAGTTCATTTCCATAGATGGATGGATATATCTCCAAGGAATTAGTTTAGTGGGGAAAAAAAAATCTTAAAGTGTTATATACTATATAGCTCAGTAATATAATATTTTTGAAATGACTAACTTTTAGAAATGGAGGGCAGATTAGTGGTAGTCAGAGATTAAGAAAGGGTGGGAAAAGTAGACGTTGTTATAAAATCAAAATCCAAAGGATCCTTATGATGATGGAACTGTTCAGTATCTTGACTGCTTTGGTTGATACTCAAATCTAGATGTGGCAAATTGCACAGAACTAAACACACAGACACACAAGAACAAATTGACGGGAGAGATCCAAATAAGATCACTGGATTGTACCAATGACAATACCCTGGTTGATATACTATAGTTTTCCAAAATATTAACACTGGAAGAACTGGTTAAGATACAAATACATAAAATATCTCTGTATTAGTTCTGACAACAACATGTGAATCTGCTGTTATTTAAATAAAAGTTTTCATTTAAAATGAAACTGTAAAAGTGAACATCTTTGATTTATTTCTTTCTCTTTTGGGATCTATTGTAGAATCTGTAATGAGAGTTCTTACGATATGCTACCATGTGGGGCTCCGACTCCTGGCAACCCTATAATGAGTGAGCTGTCTCATTGTAGGATTTTTAAGGTAAGAAAGATACAGAAACATAAAGATTGAGAGAAATGCAGCCATGGTATACGCTTGCCTTCTGCTGCTTAGAGTGTGAGTTCAACCCACCTGTGCTCAGGTCCACATGCCATAAATCACCAAACACCTATGAAATGTAATCAGATTTCTAATTCTAAGGTTTTTAGAAATATAATTTTTTTGTGGTTGTAATTCTAACTTTTAACTTTTTTATGTTTATATTTTTTACCCTATTGTGAAAAAAAAGTTTGTTTCCAAGACTTGGTTGGTAATTATCAGTAACTTATTTTAATAGAATGGAAAATAAATGTCATGGTAGAAAACAAATTAGTGTGAATTTTTTAGGGGACAATGCCTTAAATGGAGAATCTCATTTTTCTTTTAAAACATTTTTCCCCATATAGATCAGTTATCTTGAGGACAAATCATTCTTAACATTATTTTTTATACCCCATCATGCTTGGCACAATGCCTTCCTTGAACATAGTAAGTTGTTAAATATATCAATATGATATATTTACTGACTCTGTTGCTAACTAACCTATCATATGAACTGTACAGCCATAAAAATACACTGAGAAAATAAGAACACATATAAACATTCTTTATAGAGCATTGTATAAGTAGCTGTATCAAATTATGTTATAAATACAAACTTTATTTAGTGTATAAATAATATAATCAAATAGAGTAAAGACATTTTGGAAGTATTAACATAAGTTAGACTATATAAAAATGTTAATAACTCACACCACCTATACACAGTTTGAAATTTAAATGTTAAATAAAATAAGCAATCATATCAAAATTACAATGAAAGATGATGTTTTTTAGAGAGCTCCACCCTTTCTTTTTCAATATAGACTGTTATATTCAGATTTATTCCTAAGATTCTCATTAATATTTTTGAGTACAGCTTCAAGAAACATTGCACTGTAGGCACACCTCACAGAAAAGCCTCTCTTGATCTATTAACCTATATATTCGGTGACTAAAATAGAAATAACCTAGATAACTCAGAGTATAACATTCTTGTCTTCTGACTTGAATTGTTGAATAAATAAAACACTATGCAAATTAATCTAAATATATATACACACACACAAGCTTGTATGATTAAAAATAAAAGAATGGGCCCTGGCCGGTTGGCTCAGCGGTAGAGCGTTGGCCTGGCGTGCGGGAGAACCGGGTTCGATTCCCGGCCAGGGCACATAGGGGAGGCGCCCATTTGCTTCTCCAACCCCCCTCCTTCCTCTCTGTCTCTCTCTTCCCCTCCCGCAGCCAGGGCTCCATTGGAGCAGAGATGGCCCGGGTGCTGGGGATGGCTCCTTGGCCTCTGCCCCGGGCGCTGGAGTGGCTCTGGTCACGGCAGAGCGATGCTCCGGAGGGGCAGAGTATCGCCCCCTGGTGGGAAGAGCGTCGCCCCTGGTGGGCGTGCCGGGTGAATCCCGGTCGGGCACATGCGGGAGTCTGTCTGACTGTCTCTCCCCGTTTCCAGCTTCAGAACAAAAAGAGAAAATAAAATAAAATAAAATAAATTAATTAATAAATAAATAAAAATAAAAGAATGTATGTTGATTCACCAGGTATTCCCCAATCCAAGAAAAGAAAGGAAGGACTGACAACATAGGCAGGCCACTCTAGACTGGTAGATGGCAGGTTTGATAAATGAGGGAATTTACACGGGACGCTTGTTTTAGGAGACTACAAGATGAATAGATCACCCACCAGAATCTTACAAGTTTATAGAGCAGTCTTAATAAGGTTTGGGCACTTACACCATTCAGATGGTCTCAACAATACATTGGTCTCTCAAGACAATGTCCGTGAAAATGGCTCCCACTGTTGGAATGGTGGACAAACTGTACATTCCAAGGACAGGTGAGTGAATACGGAGCCTCCATTTGCCCAGGTTCAGCTCACAAGTAAACCAGTGGTCACAGTCTCCCTCTGGACTCCTCCAACGATGTATTTGATGTGAAGTCCTAGAAACAGCAGATGAGTAACACATGCTGGAAAGTCATTCTAATTTCTCTTTTAATTTTGTACTGGTGATAATTTACCTTGCTCCCAAATTCATAATTGTGAACATGTTCTTTTTTCATTACGCACATGCGTGCACACACAAGCAGAAGATGTTTATTTTTATAGTTGGACATTATATATTGCTCATAGTGTAAAAACAAGTCATCTGACAAAGAAGCAGAAGAGATATAAAATAAATATGACTAAATGGAAAAGAACCACTGATGCCAAACTGGAGGAACATACCTTTGTAGGCAGACATAGAGATCTCAGGATTTTCCGCATCTAAAGATAGACTTAATCACTTTCATACTGTTTGCTTCCAGAAAGCAAGATAGAGAAAAAAATACACACACACACACACATACCATAAAAGACTATAGACTTAGGAAATTTATTTTCAAATTCGTATAATGATTGTTAGTGAAATTAATTTCACAAAGTAAATTTAGAATCATAAAAATCATTTTCATAATTGGAATTAACTTTTTTAAGTTTTAAAGGCTATTTTATATTGACCCTGAAAATATGTCATCTATATAACAAAACATGCAACGGAATATCATTATCTCTACTTGGTTTTATAATTGAAAGCCAAAAAAATTATAGTTTCAATGAATGCTTTCCTTTGGAAATAACAAATGCTTAGTAATTTTAGTAATATGTTATAAAGAAAAAGTAAAATATTGATGAAGTAGTATTACAAGGAAAGTCATAGTGAGTTACTATTGTGAAAATATATCAACAATTATTGCACAATAATTCTTTGTGACACAGTAACTGAATGTGGCTTCTGGTGTCTGTATGGATCATATCTCAATTCACCACTTATTAGCTGTGTGACCCTATACAAGTGCATGACCATTCTGTGTCTCAATTTCTTTCTTATAAGACAGGAATAATGTAACGCCTTTTCACTGATTGGGTTGTTATGAGGATTATTTAAAATAATCTGTATTTAAAAATTTAGAACAGTTTCTGACACATAGTAGATTCGATAAGTGATAGCTGTGATTGATCATTTTTTGACAACAGAATAGGGCAACATAAAGAAGAGAAAGGTAAAACTTTTCAGAGAATGAACAAAATAGTGGCAAGGCAGGCATATAAATAGCTCTGCCAAAATCAAAAAGTGCTGGGAAATTATTTCAAAGGAGTTAATTACAATGGGATTATCAAGGCAGATTTTAGAGAACATAATTTGAGCTGAAGCTTGAAATTTGAATAGGATTTTAATGGTTTAAGGAAATAGGAGAAAAGAGGATGAAAAAAATCTTTTCAAGACAAAACAGGCCTAAGAACATAGGAACATCTCAGTGAATGGTGTTCTTGAGGAAAAAATAAGTAATGTGGTGAATGAAACTTAAGAATTGTGAACAGATTAATTGGAAATTGAAATGGAAATGTGAGATTAAGATGACCTTGTTTTGAAAAATCTACAGTGGAATTTTGTTGGTTGTGCTAAAAACGTATACTAAGTGATCACCAAAGATTTGTGGTCCCATTTCTACATGAAAGGGTTAATTCTGAAAGACAGTTACCAAGACAGAGACTCACCATTTTTGCCTGATTTGCATCTAAATGGGGTCAGATGACTAATTCTTACAATGCAATTTGAATGAAAGTGATATGTGTCACTTAGTGTGGTTATCAACAAAAATTCTTTTTCAGCCCTGGCTGGTTGGCTCAGTGGTAGAGAGTCGGCCTGGTGTGCAGGAGTCCCAGGTTTGATTCCTGGCCGGGGCCCACAGGAGAAGCACCCATCTGCTTTTCCACCCCTCCCCTTCTCCTTCCTCTCTGTATCTCTCTTCCCCTCCTGCAGCCAAGGCTCCATTGGAGCAAAGTTGGCCCAGGCGCTGAGGATGGCTCCGTGGCCTCTGCCTCAGGCACTAGAATGGCTCTGGTTGCAACAGAGCGACGCCCCAGATGGGCAGAGCATTGCCCCCTGGTGGATGTGCCGGGTGGATCCAGGTCGGGCGCATGCGGGAGTCTGTCTGACTGCCTTCCTGTTTCTGGCTTCGGAAAAATACAAAAAAAAAAAATATTTTTCCATCATGTCTTTCCTAGTTCTTAGCCTGGAAAGAAGAGCTCTGAAGTCCTAGAAGGTGAGAGGCCAAAATATGAAGATGGAATGAGCCTGTGCTCCTGTTGGCCACTGTAACCTGTGTGTGTGTGTTTAATAACAGTGTTACCTTACCTAATAACAAAAATAATTTCAACTTTATTTTTATGAAGACAATCATTTGGATGTAGGACTGATAGGACTGGGTAACTAGACCTAGGGAATGAATGAGAAGAAAGGGAGAATCACTGGAGATTTTGTGTGTCTGTGAACAGTAAATACAAGTCACAAGATAGCAAATTTGAGCTTAATTTATGATGCTGGTTAATTATAAGTGTGATCAAAAAGGGATAGTTAGCCTCAAGAGACAGTGTGATCTCCAACACTCAAATACACATAAAGGTGGCAAATGATCACTCACTAAGGATGTTATAAAAAGGTTCTTTGACAAATAAATTCTTATAATAATATAACTTCTTAAATATCTTACAATTAAAATATTTTATACTTAAGCAATGCTGATGGATGGTTATTCAAAATACTTTAATAATCATAAGAAAAATTTAAGGCAAATTTCAAGAACAGAATTTATAGTCTATAAATACATTTAGTGTATTATTTTCAAAATACTTATTTTTAGTTCAGAATTAAGCAGGAATTACAAGAATATTTAAAATAGCATTTATAGCTCTGAAATAATCTAATCAATAGAACTTTCTTATAATGATGGGAAATTATTAATCTTAACAGTGGCTATGCATATTTTCTGTTGATTTAAAAAAATAATGACCAAAAGTATGTTGTGTGATTTTTCTCCAATATACAGGTAGTATTTTAGAATATGATCTGGTACTTACCCCTTCTGTTTCTAATCCATCCTCATTCTTTACAGGGTCTTTGATTTAACCAACTGTGATATTTCATCTAAAGCATAGCAGTATTGTCTCCACAGTAAGTTCGTAGTGTCAGGAACTACACCAGTCTGTGTGTTATTGTTTCTGCGAGTGCATGTTCTGTGTCCACTGCTGATTTGCATAGCATCTGCTGTCACTTTGTGCTTTCTCCATAGTTTTTCCGCATTCTTGACAGCTGCTTCAATAGCACTTTGCCATTGGATTGGCTGTGATAAGGAGAAGATGTGACATGTTCAGATTCTGATGACACAGCAAACTGCAAATTACCCATTGGCAAAATGAAGTCTACTGCTGGCAAATAGTCTCTGGAATTCCATAATAGGCAATCTGGGTATTACTATACTCCAGCACAGCAGATGCTGTTGTGTATAACAGTTACATTTTCCAGTAGTCAGAGTGGTAATCAGCCATAGCAAGGTATTCATGACTGCCCACTGTAAACAGACACATCCTTCCCTTGCTCCCAGCAACTCTGGTGATTTCATGAACATAACAGTGTGATTTGGGTTATTGACTTAGATATTGTCATTATCTTAATATAAATTCTAAAGTATAATCCTCTAAAACTTTATTAATTGGTTATCATGGAGGTTCTCTAATTTTGGTTGTACTTTTAATGACACAAATCATTTTTGAGCTAATAAAAGTCTTAATGTTAATGAAATCGCCTGTATTTTGTACTATATAATTTCTCAACTGAGATGTAATGTAACTGCAGTTTACTTCAGAGCCTAGAGATCCCTTAGTGCAATCAGGATGTGAAACCTGTCCTTCTTACATCCTAGTATGAAGGCTTTAATGGCTTAATAGAAATAAATTAAAAGATTTTTAAAACCAGGCCCTGACCAAGTAGCTCAGTTGGTTAGAGTGCTGTCCTGACATGAGGAGGTTGTGAGTTCGATCCCGGGTCAGGCATAGAATGATGGCATGAATAGCTGGAACAACAAATCAATATCTCTCTCTGTCTTTGCCTCTCTCTCCCTTCTTCTCTCTCTAAAAAGCATCAATCAATGAGAAGATGTTTTAAACTCAAATAAATAGATACATTTTATTATGTCCTATTAAAAATCAATGGTAAACTTCTTGAAGGAAGTTGTCTACCATATCATATTAGATAAGTATATAATATAAAACATAGAATAATGATTTTATATAAAAAGTAAATTATACAAAAATGCTCTTTTCCATACGACTACATGTTCTGACAGCAAACAATGTTCCATTATTAAATCAGGTTAAAAGCTTTTAAATGTATGTATTGAACCCCAGACACATTTTCTTCTATGCTAAAGACATCCTTAAAGTTAATATAGATACAAAAAAATCAATAAAATCTAAAAGAATGAGATTAAAAACATCAACAGGATTTTTGTGTTTAGATAACATAAGAAATTAAAATTTAAAGAACTAGGTTGATACAATAGTTTCAATGGTGATTTTTGTAGGGTGTTACATGAAATTCCCTGCTCTCAATATATGCCAATACTAAGGATGACATTTTTTTCTCAAAAGTAGCAAATTTAACAGATTCTCTTATTGTGAAAACTATTTATACTAACTCATAAAGCAAAACTCTTTACTCTGATTTAAGGTATATATAGATAGAATGATTTACTTCTTTTTTAGTAGCCAATTATTTTACAAATCTAAATTTGAATCACAATACTGTGGATATTAATTAAAATCCACAAAACAAATTTGCAAAAGCAATTTGTTTTGTCATTGTTTATGATGTGTGCAAACAAAATTGTGCATATGTGTTGTGTTGTAGAGTGCTTACCAGTAGGTTGACTGGACAATAATAAGTATATCACTGAGAAAGAAATTAGTTGAAAAGCAAAAATATAATTTCTACAATTAAGTTTCAAAAGTTTAGTATAAGCTTCAAATAAAGTGAATAGAAAAAATACATCATATTTTTCTTTGGTAAACACATAACCATTAGTTCAAAGATTCCAAAGATATTAGGGAAATGATTTTGCCTTCTTTGCAGTTTTATATTTTTTCCCACTAATTAAATTTTTAGCTCTGTTTGGGGCAGTAAATTTAGTGAATAAATGACTCGATAAAGGTGATATATTAGTTAATGATAATTACTTCAGAAACACCAGGTGAGTCTTTGTTAATTTGTTCATATTAGAAAAAAAGTATTATAGCTAACTCTCTGGGTGTCTTAGAAGCACTCAGACTGAATCCTAGAGCTATAGAACAAGAGGAGGAACAGAGAAAAAGGAGAGTCCCTGGTGTTTGCAGCCAATGTGCATAGTTACAGAATTATGGTGGGGTAGGGAAAATTGTGTACTAAGAAAAACTTGAAGATAAGGGAAAGTTACATGATTCAGCTTCAAGGTCAAGTAATAAGATAAAAAGTTTAATTACTGAGTTGACTTCAGTCATATACCTATGTTATTTATCCTATTTTGGTAAAACGCTAAATATACATAACTAGCTGTACCCAGCCACGCATTACTGTGGCTCAGTCTGGTTAAATGGAAAAGAAAGAAAAGAGAAACCACACATTTCTAATATGTTTAATTTCACAATGCTTGTGGGTATACAATATTTTTTGTTGTTCCATTGTCTGTATAGATATAGAGATTGTCTGGTTTGCCGAGTCTAGACCACACAACATATAATTGTCCATGTGAGAAGCAATCTGTGTCTAGATCTAAACCACACAATTCTAAAGATTGGCCCTGAGCTTTTTGATGGTGATTGCAAATGCCAATTGAATTGGGAATTGCAATCTCTTAAGTTGAAATGGCATATCCATTGGAATCATAGGAATAGGAGGAATGAGGACATCTTCACCTTTGAAAGGTCCTGTCAAGAATGTTGTTTCTACGATGTGGCTCATTAATTTTTTACAGCACACAGACCCAAACACTTCATGTTTTACCATAAAATCCATCAGCGATTTCAGCATCTGTCTAAAAACACGTGCTATGATGTCATGCCTATCCACCGGCGATTGACCAGGAAGTAAGAGCTGTTGTATATTGTCCCAAGCTGGATTGCATGTGAATGTAATGAATAGGTCTGGATGCCCATAGTGACGAACATACACAATTGCATCTTGAGCATACTCATGCATATGATGTGTACTGCCTGTGTATGAAGAAAGCAAAATCATTAGTCTTCCAACGATAGTTGTATTACTGTCATTTACAACCACATCTCGCAAATGAACATATTCTTCAGAGCAAAGCTTGGTCCAATTCAAATGGATGAATATCAAAAATTCTGTTTCGACTTTTGCATACAATGTATTGGTGAAACAGTTGACGGTATTTCAAAATGTGATTGTCTTCATTCTCTCGAATCATTAATTGGTATGAATAATAGTTCATTGTGCTGCATTTCATATTTGTTTCTTTGCCACTGACTGCCATCCAACCTTAAGATTTATCATCTTAAGGTTGAAGTGATATCCATTAGCGCCATCCCAAAAAATGTTTGGATATCACAGGGCATCATAGCATCAATGAGTTTCTGCAAGTTTTGTCAATTGATTGTTCCTCTGATGAAGAAAAATATCTCTAGGTTGGAATTGATCTCCAACTATAGCAATTGCCACTTTGTCTATAGTTTGAGCACTGAATCTTCGCACATGTTCTCCAGCAGCCATTTTGTCAGCATGAATAACAATCTTGTGTGTATCAGATGGCATCATGTCAATTGCTGTTTTGAACAAACACATTAAATTGGTTTTTTGGTGAAGACGCTCTCGCAGTTGGAAAACAATGGACCTTTTTATGCTGGTAGAAATTCCAGAGTGTGCATTCAATTCATCATTGCCATCACTGATGAAATACATTCGTAGGAATTTATGTTGACCATCTGGGAATGGAAGCAGGGAGCTGCCTTTATGATACATTTGTCTTTTCATTTTGAAAGTTGGCATGAATTGAGCTTTTACAATTTCTGTGCCGAACAACGTCATTTGGAAGCATGAGTTCTATTTCCTGATATTAGATAGGAAATACTTTGATTCAGTGGTATATCCGGCAAGCAAAGTTTTTACTGGCTCTGGCGGTTCTCCAAGTTGAGGAAGTTTAATTTTTCCAGTGGCGCAACACATTCCTTTCATTTCTTCATTAAATTTCAGAGCTTTGCAATAAGGACAAACTTCAGTCATAGTGCCAATGAGAACATGCCGGCTCAAACTATAATCATCAGCTGGGTTGTACCGGAATGCAAGGCGATTGTAATCATGTGATTGCTGAGCACAGAGTCATGTTTGACACTGATCTGCTGTTTCTCATTGACATCTTTCAGCCACTCTCAGCCTGTCTCGTTCATTCTGTTGAGAACAAAGCAGATCTGAAGCTGCAGAATGCGATCGCCGTGCTCGCAACCATGCATCCTCAAGTCTGGCTGCATGTAAATGGATTGTAAATCAAAAATATTGAAATGGAATCGTAAAATAATATTTAGTATAGAGCGTGTTGATTTACATCCTACAGATGGCGCTATTTTTCAAAGAATAGCATGTTTTTACCTGTCACAGATGTGACATCTATATCTATATAATAGTACATATATATAAAAGAGCACATATTCAAATACAATGTTATAGCAAAATTTCAAAGCAATCAGTAAAGAACATTCAAAGATTTAAGATTTTGAACAAACATTTACATTTATATAGATTGAATAAGTAAGATAAATCAATATAAAATATTGATTTAAATTTTATACAATTATAGAGCTTTTAAAACTAATTAAAATGATTATTCTTAAATATAAAATAAGTTTATCTTAAAAATATGTTACAAGTATTATCATAGATGAGACTTTTCTCAGCTCAATGAAGGTTCAGGTGATTAATTGCTTTTAATATAATAAAAACGGAAGATGATGTCAGAGTAATGGCGGGGTAGGAAGCAATACCGGTAAATCTCCCCCAAAACTCAACAAGATCTTCAACCAGAAACAGAATCCCCCAAAACTCAACAAGATCTTAAACCAGAAACAGAAAAACCTATCCTTGGAGCCTCCAGATATTTCGCAATACGCCCAAAGGTATGATTGAGCGAAAAATTGTCTAAATATATAACCAAACCCTGAAATAGGGAGTAAGAAATGCTCCGCCTCCCTCACTAACCTAAACAGGGCAGCTTTCACTGGAAACTGAGAATATAGAAACTAAGGGGGCAAAGGGGGTGAATAGATCCAGGCTGCGACACAAATGGCCGAACCAGGCTGTGGCACGGAGATCTAAGCCGAGGAAAAACTGTTCCTGTGACAACACAGGCAATACAGCTAACACTCGCACCAAACCCAGACAAAGAAAGAGAAGCGGGGCAGCCATTTTACCTGATATCTTGGTTGGCGCGCGCAGATAGTGGGCGAGAGATTCCTTCCAAAGCCCCGGGAGGGTGCACCCGTGTTACCCCACAGAGAGGCAGAGTCAGAGGCCTTTGTGTGGGCCAAAAGCTTCCAGGCTGCCACAGCGCCCTGGGAGAGCCGTACACAGGGAGGGAGCGAGAACTAATTCCAATGCTGGAACTTTTCCGTACGGGCGGGAGTTTCACTCAGAGAGTGAGGCCGCTGGTCTGATATCCTGGTCTGTGCGTGCAGATAGTGAGTGAGAGATTCCTCCAAGTGCCTCGGCAGTGCCTGCCCATATTATCCCACAGGGGGGCAGAGTCAGGGGCCTTTGTGTGGGCCAAAAAGCAGAATCTCAGCCGCCCCAGTGCCCTGAGGGAGCCACACACGGGAAGAGAGCGAGAGCTAATTCCAATGCTGGAACTTTTCAGTGCGGGTGGGGGGTTTCACTCAGAGGGCGAGACTTCTGGCCTGATATCCTGGTCTGCGCACACAGAGAGTGGGCAAGAGACTCCTCCCAGCACCTCAGGAGTGGGAGCCCGTGTTATCCCACAGAGGGACAGAGTCAGGGGCCTTTGTGTGGGCCGAAAGCGGAATCTCAGGCCGCCCCAGTGCCTTGAAAAAGCTGCACACGGGGATGGAGCAAGAGCCAATTCCAATGCTGGAACTTTTCAGTGTGGGTGGGGGGTTTTACTCAGAGGGCGAGACTTCCGGGATGACATCCTGGTCTGCGCGCAGATAGTGAGCGAGAGTTTACTCCAAGCACCCCAGGAGTGGGTGCCCGCCTGTGTTACCAGACAGAGTGGCAGAGCCAGAGGTTTTTGAAATGGCAGAAGCCCCGCCTGATTATGCTAGCAGCTCTGACTGACTGAGCCTTCCCCTGCACTGAGTGGGAATAGAGTGGGGAGTTGCCAGCTCTTTGAACCTCCTACTATCCAGGCAGAGGCAGCAGCAACCCCATAGCTGGATTATCAGGCTACTAATTGAGGAAGGAAAGACTAGGAGAGAGGCTCCAGGAACACGGACTCTCTCACTGTTGGAGCCTATAAATGCTAATGAGCCTCAACTGCCAATGAGACTGAAGCACAATACATGACATTGCCATAGAGACTTATCAACTGCAAACCTCTATCTGAGCATGTCAAAGGGGCAGAACCCAGGGTACAGAGTCACCGACCAGGAAGAGGGAGAGAAAAGAAAAAGCAAGAAGATAACCTCTCAAAATCAAGAATAATCCGCAGACTTTATAACCTATCCCATTTTATTATATTTGTTCATTTGTTTCTCTTCATTCTTGATTTTTTTTTCCTCCTCCAATTTGGTCATTTAACTCTCTACCGTTCTTACTACTCTCTCCTCTCCTTGAACTACACTACCCATAAGTGTTACATCTCCCATTATCTTTTCTTTCCTCTTCCTTTCTCTCTATGAGGGTTGCACTCCAAAACCCTTAACACACTCTCTCTCTCTCCTCTTTTTTCTTTTTACTTCTTTTAGTGGTTCCCTCTTTTTTCTCTCTCTCTCTCTTTCTTTTCTCCCTCTATATTAGTTTCTTCCTTTCTCCTTTACGTCTCCTCTCATTCAAACCTCAATAACGAACAAATTATCTTATCTGGGACTCAAACTTATGTTTGTGGCATTTTGGGGGTTTTTTACTTTACCTTTTTAACTCACAAGCAGTGCTCCCATCCCTGGCTCTCCATTTTATCAAGCTCTTGTTCCACTAAATACAATAGTAATTTTTTAATTTGTCCCCACATTTTCCTGTTTCCCTCTTATTCCTCTCATCATAACTCTTAGTCAACCAATGCCTAAACACAAATAATTTTATTCTTGATCCAAATTTTTTCATTATTTGCATTTTGTGGGTTCATACCACACCCTTATTTTTATTTATTTTTTTATTTTATTTTTAATTTTTTTTCTTGCCCCTTTATTACTTTTCCCCAATTCAGGCCCTCCATTACAGGCATTGTTTGTTCTATTAAATACAATATAATTCACAGTTCACCACAAGATTTTCTCAGGAAAGAGGGGAGAGGAGAGGAGAGGAAAAAAGGAGGGGGGGAATAATTTCCTTTTTTTAATTTTTATTTTATTTTTCTTTATTTCATTATTAATTTATAAAAAAACAGAACTTTTTTTGATATTTTATTTTTTAACTTTTTATTCTTTATTAAATCTCATTAACACTATCAACAAAACCACCCTCAGATGCCATTAAGGAAGAGAAAATCGAATATCATGGATACAAAAGAAAGAGAGGTAACACAGATAGATGAGGAAAAATCTATGGGGAAAAAATTTAATATATTGGAAACCTTGGAGCTAAATGACAGAGAATTCAAGATAGAAATCCTAAAAATACTGAGATATACAAGAAAACACAGAAAGGCAATTTAGGGAGCTCAGAAAACAACTCAATGAACACAAAGAATATATGTCCAGGATATTGAAACTATAAAAACAAATCAAATAGAGATGAAAAACTCAATTCACGAGCTGAAAAACGAGGTAACAAGCTTAGCTAATAGAACAGGCCAGATAGAAGAGAGGATAAGTGAAATAGAAAACAAGCAACTTGAGGCACAACAGAGAGAAGAAGAGACTCAAAAATTTAAAAAAATGAGATAGCCCTACAAGAATTATCTGACTCCATCAAAAAGAATAACATAAGAATAATAGGTATATCAGAGGGAGAAGAAAGAGAAAATGGTATGGAGAACATACTCAAACAAATAATAGATGAGAACTTCCCAAGCCTGTGGAAAGAACTAAAGCCTTAAATTCATGAAGCAAACAGAACTCTTAACCCCAACAAACCTACTCCAAGGCACATCATAATGAAATTGGCACAAACCAATGGCAAAGAAAAAATTCTCAAGGCAGCCAGGGAAAAGAAGAATACAACATATAAAGGAAGGCCCATTAGATAATCATCAGATTTCTCAGCAGAAACTCTACAAGCTAGAAGAGAGTGGACCCCAATATTTAAAGTCCTGAAAGAGAGGAACTTTCATCCACGAATACTATACACATCAAAGCTATCCTTCAAATATAAAGGAGAAATAAAACCATTCACAGATAAAGAAAAGATGAGGGAATTTATCATCAGAAAACTCCCACTCCAGGAATTACTAAAGGGGGGTTCTCCAATCAGATACAAAGAACAAAAAAAATAAAGCCACAAGTAAAAGCCCCAAGAAGAACACAATAAAACCAAATTTAAACTGTGACAACAACAAAAAGAAAGGGGGGAGAGGATGGAGATTAACAGTAGCAAAAGATGATGGAGTGCAAAAAGACTCACAAAATAGTGCGCTACAATGAAGAGGGTAGGAACCCTTTTCGTTACTTAAAGGTAACCACCATTGAAAAAACCACCACAGAAGCACATGAGATAAAAAAGATAGCAACAGAGAAAAGATGTATGGAATACAACCAAAAAAAAAAAAAGATAAAAAAAACGAAAGAGAAGGATCAAACAAGACACAAAACTAACAGAAAGCAAGATATAAAATGGCAATAGGGAACTCACAAGTGTCAATAATTACACTAAATGTAAATGGATTAAACTCACCAATAAAAAGAGACAGAGTAGCAGAATGGATTAAAAAAGAAAATCCAACTGTATGCTGCCTACAGGAAACTCATCTAAGTAACAAGGATAAAAACAAATTCAAAGTGAAAGGCTGGAAAACAATACTCCAAGCAAATAACATCCAAACAAAAGCAGGCGTAGCAATACTCATATCTGATAATGCTGACTACAAGACAACGAAAGTACTCAGAGACAAAAATGGCCATTTCATAATGGCTAAGGGGTCACTGAATCAAGAAGACATAACAATTCTTAATATATATGCACCAAACCAAGGAGCACCAAAATATATAAGACTGCTACTTATCGACCTTAAAACAAAAACTGACAAAAATACAATCATACTTGGAGACCTCAATACACCTTTGACGGCTCTAGATCGGTCATCCAAACAGAGAATCAACAAAGATATAGTGGCCTTAAACAAAACACTAGAGCACCTGGATATAATAGACATCTACAGGACATTTCATCCCAAAGTGACTGAGGATACATTTTTCTCCAGTGTACATGGATCATTCTCAAGAATTGACCATATGTTGGGCCACAAAAACAACATCAGCAAATTCAGAAAAATCGAAGTTGTACGAAGAAAATTTTCTGATCATAAAGCCTTGAAACTAGAATTCAACTGCAAAAAGGAGAAAAAAAATCCCACAAAAATGTGGAAACTAAACAACATACTTTTAAAAATGAATGGGTCAAAGAAGAAATAAGTGCAGAGATCAAAAGATATATACAGACTAGTGAAAATGACAATACGACATATCAGAATCTATGGGATGCAGCAAAAGCAGTGATAAGAGGGAAGTTCATATCACTTCAGGCATATATGAACAAACAAGAGAGAGCCCAAGTGAACCACTTAACTTCACACCTTAAGGAAATAGAAAGAAGAACAAAGACAACCCAAAACCAGCCGAAGAAAGGAGATAATAAAAATCAGAGCAGAAATAAATGAAATAGAGAACAGTAAAACTATAGAAAAAATTAATGGAACAAAGAGCTGGTTCTTTGAAAAGATCAACAAAATTGACAAACCCTTGTCAAGACTTACCAAGGAAAAAAAGAGAAAGAACTCATATAAACAAAATCCAAAATAAAAGAGGAGAAATCACCACAGACACTGTAGATATACAAAGAATTATTGTAGAATACTATGAAAAACTTTATGCCACTAAATTCAACAACCTAGAAGAAATGGATAATTCCTAGAACAATACAACCATCCTAGACTGAGTCAAGAAGAAGCAGAAAGCCTAAACAGACCTATTAGTAGAGAAGAAATAGAAAAAAAAACCATTTAAAAACCTCCCCCCAAATAATAGTCCAGGCCCATATGGCTATACCAGCGAATTTTATCAAATATTCAAAGAAGACTTGGTTCCTATTCTACTCAAAGTATTCCAAAAAATTAAAGAAGAAGCAATACTTCCAAACACATTTTATGAGGCCAATATAACCCTCATACCAAAACCAGGCAAGGATGGCACAAAAAAAGAAAACTACAGACCAATATCTCTAATGAATACAGATGCTAAAATACTAAACAAAATACTAGCAAATCGAAAAAACAACATATTAAACAAATAATACATCATGATCAAGTGGGAATCATCCCAGAATCTCAAGGATGGTTCAACATAAGTAAAACGGTTAACGTAATACACCATATCAACAAAACAAAGAACAAAAACCACTTGATCTTATCAATAGATGCAGAAAAGGCTTTTGATAAAATAAAACACAATTTTATGTTTAAGACTCTCAACAAAATGGGTTTAGAAGGAAAATATCTCAACATGATAAAGGCCATATATCATAAACCATCAGCTAACATCATATTAAATGGCACTAAACTGAAGGCTTTCCTCCTTAAATCAGGAACAAGACAGGGTTGTCCACTCTCTCCACTCTTATTTAATGTGGTACTAGAGGTTCTAGCCAGAGCAATCAGACAAGACAAAGAAATAAAAGGCATCCATATCGGAAAAGAAGAAGTAAAGGTATCACTTTTTGCAGATGATATGATCCTATACATAGAAAACCCCAAAGAATCCACAAAAAGACTACTAGAAACAATAAGCCAATACAGTAAGGTTGGAGGATACAAAATTAACATACAGAAGTCAATAGCCTTTCTATATGCCAACAATGAAACAAGTGAGAATGAACTCAAAAGAATAATCCCCTTCACAATTGCAACAAAAAAAATAAAATAAAATACTTAGGAATAAACATAACAAAGAATGTAAAGGACTTATATAATGAAAACTATAAACCATTGTTAAGAGAAATCGAAAAAGATATAATGAGATGGAAGAATATTCCTTGTTCTTGGTTAGGAAGAATAAATATAATCAAGATGGCCATATTACCCAAAGCAATATACAAATTTAATGCAATTCCCATCAAAATTCCAATGACATTTTTTAAAGAAATAAAGCAAAAAATCATCAAATTTATATGGAACTATAAAAAACCCCAAATAGCCAAAGCAATCCTAAAGAAAAAGAATGAAGCTGGGAGCATTACAATACCTGACTTCAAACTATATTATAGGGCCACAACAATCAAAACAGCATGGTATTGGCAGAAAAGTAGACACTCAGACCAATGGAACGGAATAGAAAGTCCAGAAATAAAACCACATATATATATAGTCAAATAATTTTTGATAAAGGGGCCAAGAACACACAATGGAGAAAAGAAAGCCTCTTCAATAAATGGTGCTGGGAAAACTGGAAAGCCACATGCAAAAGAATGAAACTGGACTACAGTTTGTCCCCCTGTACTAAAATTAACTCAGTATGCATCAAAGATCTAAACATAAGACCTGAAACAATTAAGTACATAGAAGAAGACATAGGTACTAAACTCATGGACCTTGGTTTTAAAGAGCATTTTATTAATTTGACTCCAAAGGCAAGAGAAGTGAAGGCAAAAATTAATGAATGGGACTACATCAGACTAAGAAGTTTTTGCTCAGCAAGAGAAACTGATAACAAAATAAACAGACAGCCAACTAAATGGGAAATGATATTTTCAAACAACAGCTCAGATAAGGGCTTAATATCCAAAATATATAAAGAACTCATAAAACTCAACAACAAACAAACAAACAATCCAATAAAAAAATGGGAAGAGGACATGAACAGACACTTCTCCCAGGAGGAAATACAGATAGCCAACAGATATATGAAAAGATGCTCATCTTCTTTAGTTATTAGAGAAATGCAAATCAAAACTGCAATGAGATACCACCTCACACCTGTTAGGTTAGCTATTATTAACAAGACAGGTAATAGCAAATGTTGGAGAGGCTGAGGAGAAAAAGGAACCCTCATCCACTGTTGGTGGGAATGTAAAGTAGTACAACCATTATGGAAGAAAGTATGGTGGTTCCTCAAAAAACTGAAAATAGAACTACCTTATGACCCAGCAATTCCTCTACTGGGTATATACCCCCAAAACTCAGAAACATTGATTCGTAAAGACACATGCAGCCCCATGTTCATTGCAGCATTGTTCACAGTGGCCAAGACATGGAAACAACCAAAAAGCCTGTCAATAGATGACTGGATAAAGAAGATGTGGCACATATACACTATGGAATACCACTCAGCCATAAGAAATGATGACATCAGATCATTTATAGCAAAATGGTGGGATCTTGATAACATTATACGAAGTGAAATAAGTAAATCAGAAAAAAACAGGAACTGCATTATTCCATACGTAGGTGGGACATAAAAGTGAAACTAAGAGACATTGATAAGAGTGTTGTGGTTACAGGGGGAGGGGGCAAAGGGAGAGGGAAAGTGGGAGGGGGAGGGGCACAAGGAAAACTAGATAGAAGATGACATAGGACAATCTGACTTTGGGTGATGGGTATGCAACATAATTGAAAGACAAGATAACCTGGACTTGTTGATCTTTGAATATATGTATCCTGATTTATTGATGTTGCCCCATTAAAAAAATAAAAGTATAAAAAATATATATATAATAAAAACAAAATAAAAGTGAACAACAATTGAGAGTCTTTTACTCTTTTTTAAAAACACAAATCAGTTGTTACATTTGGTATTCAAAAATGAACATACTATGTGACTCCTTTCCTCTACACATCTCACATCTGCCCTTTTTTTCTTTCTTTCTTTCTTTTTTTTAGCTGAGTGAAGAGGAGATAGTGAGGCAGACTCCCACATGCATCCTGACTGGGATCCACCTGGCAACCCATCAGAGGCTTATTCTCCAGTGCAGAGCTATATTTAGCACCTGAGGCTGATGCACTCCAACAGAGCTATCACCAGTGCCCAGGGCAACACTGGAACCAATCTAAGCACTGGCTGTAAGAGAGGAAAAGGGAGAGAAGGGAAAGGGGGGATGAAGTAATGGTCGCTTCTCCTGTGTGCCCTGACTGGGAATCGAACACAGGATGTCAATATGCTGGGCTGACATTCTATCCACTTACCCACCAGCCAGGGCCTACAGATCAGCCTTTTTTAAAAAATGCTCTTTGAAAATGAAAGAAATGTTTCTAAATGTGCTAAAATATTTTAGAAAAAAAGTTGTGAAATGAGGTAGTTATAATCATACTTCTTCAAATTATAGAACCCCAAATTCCAGCTGAGAGAGGTTGAAGTTGACTGCAATAGAAATTTGCAGGACAAAAGAATAAACTGAGGCCTTGGCAGGTTTGGCTCAGTGGTAGAGCATCACCTGGCATGGATGTACCAGGTTCAATTCCTGGTCTAGGCACACAGGAGAAGTGACTATCTGCTTCTCCACCCTTCCCCCTCTCATTTATTTCTCTCTCTCTTTCTTCCTCTCCCTCTTGCAGTCATAGCTTGATTGGACTGAGTTGGCCCCAGACACTGAGGATGGCTCTATGGCCTCCATCTCAAGCATAAAGAAGCAACTGAGCAATGTCCCAAATGAGCAGAGCATCATCTCTTATTGGGCTTGCTGGGTGGATCCTGGTGGGGGTGCATAAGTGGGTCTTTCTCTGCCACCCCTCCTCTCACTAAATTAAAAAAAATAATAATAAACAGTATAGTTATATATTTTAATTATCAATTAAATTGCATTTAAAATTGTGAAATGTTTAAAACTATGAAGTTAGAAAACATAAAGACATGGGCTTAGAATTCTTTCTACAACATATTACCTGTGTGAGTTTCAAAGAGTAAATTCAACATTTTTTATTAATTTTAATGGGGTAACATTAATAAATCAGGGTACATTTGTTCAAAGAAAATATCTCCAGGTTATCTTGTCATTCAATTATGTTGCATACCCATCAACCAAAGTCAAATTGTACTTCGTCACCTTCTATCTGGTTTTCTTTGTGCCCCTACCCTACCCCTTCCCCTCTCCTCCATCCCCTGCCCCCCCGTTAACCACCACACTCTTGTCCGTGTCTCTTAGTCTCGTTTTTATGTCCCACCTATGTATGAAATCATGCATTTCTTAGTTTTTTTCTGATTTACTTATTTCACTCCATATAATGTTATCAAGATCCATCCATTTTGTTGCAAATGATCCAATGTTATCATTTCTTATGGTTGAGTAGTATTCCAGAGTATATATGTACCACTTCTTCTTTATCCAGTCATCTATTGAAGGGTTTTTTGGTTGTCCATGTCTTGGCCACTATGAATAATGTTGCAATGAACATGGGACTGCATGTGCCTTTACATATCAATGTTTCTGAGTTTTTGGGGTACATACTCAGTAGGGGGATTGCTGGGTCGTAAGGTAGTTCTATTTTCAGTTTTTTGAGGAACCACCATACTTTCTTCCATAGTGGTTGTACTACTTTGCATTCCCACCAACAGTGGATGAGGGTTCCTTTTTCTCCACTGCCTCTCTAACACTTGTTATTACCAATCTTGTTGATAATAGCTCATCTAACAGGTGTGAGGTGGTATATCATTGTAGTTTTGATTTACATTTCACTAATAGCTAATAAAGATGAGTATCTTTTTATATATCTATTAACCATTTGTATTTCTTCTAGGGAGAAGTGTTTGTTCATGCCCTCTTCCCATTTTTTTATTGGTTTGTTTGTTTGTTGTTGAGTTTTATGAGTTTTTTGTATATTTTCAATATTAGACCCTTATCTGAGCTGTTGTTTGAAAATATCATCTCCCATTTCGTTGGCTGTCTGTTTATTTTATTGTCAGTTTCTCCTTCTCTGCATAAACTTCTAAGTCTGATGTGGTTTCATTTATTTATCTTTGCTTCACTTCTCTTGCCTTTGGAGTCAAATTCATAAAATGCTCTTTAAAACCAAGGTCCATGAGTTTAGTACCTATGTCTTCTTCTATGTACTTTGTTGTTTCAGGTCTTATATTTAGGTCTTTGATCCATTTTGAATTAATTTTAGTACAAGGGGACAAACTGTAGTCGAGTTTCATTCTTTTGCATGTGGCCTTCCAGTATTCCCAGTACCATTTGTTGAAGAGGTTTTCTTTTCTTCGTTGTGTGTTGTTGGTCCCTTTATTACAAATTATTTGACCATATATATGTGGTTTTATTTCTAGACTTTCTTTTCGGTTCCATTGATCTTAGTGTCTATTTTTCTGTCAATACCATACTGTTTTGATTTTCATGGCTGTATAATATAATTTGAAGTCAGGTATTGTAATGCCCTCAGCTTCATTCTTTTTCCTTAGGGTTGCTTTGACTATTCAGGGTTTTTTATAGTTCCATGTAAATCTGATGATTTTTAATTCCATTTCTTTAGAAAATGTCATTGGAATTTTGATGGGAATAGCATTAAATTTGTTTATTGCTTTGGGTAATATGGTCATTTATATTATATTTATTCCTCCTATCCAAAAATAAGAAATATTTTTTCATTTCATTATATCTTTTTCGATTTCCCTTAACAATGCTTTGTAGTTTTTATTATATAGGTCCTTTACATTTTTTGTTATGTTTATTCCTAGGTTTTTTTTTTGTTGTTGTTGTTGTTGTTTTTTGCAACCGTGAAAGGGATTATTTTTTTAGTTCGTTTTCTAATGTTTCATTGTTGGCATATAGAAAGGCTATGGACTTTTGTATACTAATTTTGTATTCTCTGACCTTACTGTATTGCTCTATGGTTTCTAGTAATCTTTTTGAGGAGTCTTTGGGGTTTTCGATATATAGGATCATATCATCTGCAAAAAGTGAAACCTTTATTTTTTCTTTTCCTAAATGAATGCCTTTTATTTCTTTATCTTATCTGATTGCTCTGGCTAGAACTTCTAGAACCACATAAAATAAGAGTAGAGAGAGTGGACAACCCTGTCCTGTTCCTGATTTAAGGGGGAAAGTCCTCAGTTTTATGCCATTTAATATGATGTTAGCTGATGGTTTATCATACATAGCTTTTATCATGTTGAGATATTTTTCCTCTATTCCCATTTGCTGAGTTATTTAAACATAAAATTGTGTTGTATTTTAATAAATGCCTTTTTTGCATCTATTGATAAGATCATGTGGTTATGTTCTTTGTTTTATTGATATGGTGTATTATGTTAACCGTTTTACATATGTTGAACCTTCCTTGAGATTCTGGGAGGAATCCTATTAATCATGATGTATTTTTTTACATATATTGTTGTATTTGATTTGCTAGTATTTTGTTTAGTATTTTAGCATCTGTATTCATTAGAGATATTGGTCTGTAGCTTTCTTTTTTGTGCCGTCCTTTTCAGGTTTGGGTATGAGGGTTATGTTGGCCTCATAAAATGTGTTTGGAAATATTGCTTCTTCTTCAATTTTTTGGAATACTTTGAGTAGAATAGGAACCAAGTCTTCTTTGAGTGTTCGATAAAGTTCACTAGTATAGCTGTCTGGGCCTGGACATTTATTTTTAGGGAGGTTTTTAATAGTTTTTTCTATTTCCTCCCTGCTTTTGGTCTGTTTAGGCTTTTTGCTTCTTCATTATTCAGTCTGGGAAGATGGTATTGTTCTAGAAATTTATCCATTTCTTCTAGATTGTTGAATTTGGTGGTATATAGTTTTTATAGTATTCTACAATAATTCTTTGTATATCTATGATATCTGTGGTGATTTCTCCTCTTTCATTTTGTATTTTGTTTATATGAGTCCTTTCTGTTTTTTCCTTGGTGAGTCTTGCCAAGGGTTTGTCAATTTTATTGATCTTTTCAAAGAACCAGCTCCAATAAAAATTGTTTTATTAATTTTTTCTATAGTTTTTCTGTTCTCTATTTCATTTATTTCTGCTCTGATTTTTATTATTTCCTTTCTTCAGCTGGTTTTGGGTTGTCTTTGTTCTTCTTTCTCTAGTTCCTTAAGATGTGAAGTTATGTGGTTTACTTGGGCTCTCTCTTGTTTGTTCATATAGGCCTGAAGTGATATGAACTTCCCTCTTATTATTCCTTTTGCTGCATCCCAGAGATTCTGATATATCATATTGTTATTTTTATTTGTCTGTACGTATCTTTTGATCTCTGTCTTATTTCTTCTTTAACCCACTCATTTTTTAAAAGTATGTTGTTTAGTTTCCACATTTTTGTGGGGTTTTTTAACCTTCCTTTTTTGCAGTTGAACTCTAGTTTCAAGGCTTTATGATCAGAAAAGATGCTTGGTACAGTTTCAGTTTTTCTGAATTTGCTGATGTTATTTTTGTGGCCCAAAATATGGTCAATTCTTGAGAATGTTCCATGTACATCAGAGAAAAATGTGTACTCTGTCACTTTCGGATGAAATGTCCTGTAGATGTCTATCATATCCAGTTGCTCTAGTGTTTTTGTTTAAGGCCAATAGTTCTTTATTGATTTTCTGTTTTGATGAATGATCTAGAGCCGTCAGCAGTGTATTGAGGTCTCTAAGTATGATTGTATTTTTGTCAGTTTTTGTTTTTAGGTCAGTCAGTAGCTGTCTTATATATTTTGGTGCTCCTTGGTTTGGTGCATATATATATTAAGAAGTGTTATGCCTTCTTGATTCAGTGTCCCCTTAATAATTATAAAATTATCATTTTTGTCTCTGATTACTTTTCCTGTCTTGTAGTCAGCATTGTTAGATATGAGTATTACTACACCTGCTTTTTTTTGGATGTTATTTGCTTGGAATATTGTTTTCCAGCCTTTCACTTTGAATTTGTTTTTATCCTTGTTGCTTAGATGTGTTTCTTGTAGGCAGCATACAGTTGGATTTTCTTTTTTAATCCATTCTGCTACTCTGTGTCTTTTTATTGGTGAGTTCAATCCATTTACATTTAGTGAAATTATTGACACTTGAGGGTTTTCTATTGCTATTTTATATATTGCTTTCTGTTAGTTTTGTATCTTGTTTGATTCTTCTCTTTTGTTTTTCTATCATTTGTTTTTGTTTGGTTGTAATCCATACTTCTTTCCTTTGTTACTTCCTTTTTCAAATCATGTGCTTCTGTAGTGGTTTTTTCAGGAGTGGTTACCATTAAGTACTGGAAAGGGTACCTACTATGTTTATTTTAGTACACTATCTTATGAGTGCTTCTGCACTCCATCATCCTTTGCTACTGTTAATCTTCATCCTCTCCCCCCCTTTTTTTATCACAGTTTAAATTTGGTTTTATTTTGTTTTTGGTGGAGCTTTTACTTATGGTTTTGTTTTGTTTTGTTTTTTGTATCTGGTTGGAAAACCCCCTTTAGTATTTCCTGAATTGGGTTCTGATAATAAATTCCTTCATCTTTTCTGTATCTGTGAATGTTTTTATTTCTCTTTCCTATTTGAAGGATAGCTTTGATGGGTATCATATACATGCCTAGAAGTTCCTCTTTCAGAACTTTAAATATTGGGGTCCACTCACTTCTAGTTTGTAGAGTTTCTGCTGAGAAATATGATGTAATCTAATAGGCCTTCCTTTATATGTTGTATTATTATTTTCCCTGGCTGCCTTGAGAATTTTTTCTTTGTTGTTGGTTTGTGCCAATTTTATTATGATGTGCCTTGGAGTAGTTTTTTTGGGGTCAAGATAACTCGGTGTTCTGTTTGCTTTTTGAATGTGTGGCTTTAGTTCTTTCCACAGGCTTGGGAAGTTCTAGTCTATTATTTGTTTGAATATGTTCTCCATTCCATTTTCTCTGTCTTCTCCTTCTGATATACCTATTATTCTTATGTTGCTCTTTTTGATGGAATCAGACAATTTCTATAGGGCTTTGTCATTTTTTTTTTTAATTTTTGAGTCTCTCTCTTCTTCTCTCTGTTGTGCCTCAAATTGCCTGTCTTCTATGTCACTAATCCTCTCTTCTATCTGACCTGTTCTATTAGCTAAGCTTGTTACCTTTTTTTTCAGTTCATGAATTGAGTTTTTCATCTCTGTTTGATTTGTTTTCATAGTTTAAATTACCTTAGTAATATATTATTTATTGAGGTTTTTTTTGAGCTCCCTAAATTGCCTTTCTTTGTTTTTTGTATATCTCTAAGTATTTTTAGGATTTGTATTTTAAATTGTTTGTCATTTAACTCCAAGGTTTTCAATCTATTAAAATTTTTTCTATAGATTTTTCCACATCTATATGTGCTACATCTCTGTCTTCCATATCCATGATATTCAATTTCC
Organism: Saccopteryx bilineata; assembly: GCF_036850765.1. Classification (NCBI taxonomy): domain Eukaryota; kingdom Metazoa; phylum Chordata; class Mammalia; order Chiroptera; family Emballonuridae; genus Saccopteryx; species Saccopteryx bilineata. Next base: position 176,765,115 of record NC_089494.1, read on the forward strand.
TTTTCTTTAATGGCATCTGAGGGTGGTTTTGTTAATAACACTAATGAGAATTAATAAAGAATAAAAAATTTAAAAATAGACAATTATAAGAAATAATTTAAAATATTATTTATTTTTTTCCTTTGAGAAAATACTGTGAAAAACTGAGAATTATGTTGTGCTAAATGGAACAAAAACTACGTATAATGGAGGGCTTGAGTTGGGGAGAAGTGACAAAGGAGCAATAAAACAAGGTAGGGACCCAAAAATGCAAAAAAGGAAAAAAATTGGATCAAGAATAAAATAATTTGCTTGTAAATCATGGTCAAATGAGAGGTATAGTGAAAGAGATAAGAAGGAAACAAGAAAAAGAAAAAATACTATTGTATTAAGTGGAACAAAAACTACATAGAATGGAGAGCCAGGATTGGGGGCAATGCTAATGAATTAGAAAGCAAAGTAAAAAGCACACAAAATGCCAAAAAGAGAAAATTTGAATCCAAAATAAAATAATTTGTTCATGAGTGAGTATTGAATGAGAGGAAAAGTAAAAGAGAAAAGAAGAAACTAAGAGAGTGGGAGAAAATGAAGAAAATTAAAGAAAAAAAGGGGAGAGTTAAGGGTTTTGGACTGTAACCTTTATAGAGAAAAAGAAAAAAATGGAAAATGTAACACTTATGGGTAATGTAGTTCAAGATGAAGAGAAAAGAATAAGATGAGCAGAGGATAAAAGGACCAAGGTGGAAGAAGAAAAAAATATAAAGATAAGAAAATGAAAGAAACAAAAATAGTGGAAAAAGTTATAAAGACTGTGGATTATTTTTGATTTTGAGAGGTTATCTTCTTCCTTTTTTTTCTTCTCCCTCTTCCTGGTCGGTGGCACTGTACCCTAGGCTCTAACCCTGTGTCACGCTTAGGTAGAGATTTGCAGTTGATATGTCGTTATGGCGATGTCATATACTAGGCCTCAGTCTCGTTGGTAGTCAGGGCTTGTTAGCATTTGCAGGCTCCAACAATGGGAGAGTCCGTTTTCCCAGAGCCTCTCTCCTAGTCTCTCCTTCCTGAATTAGCAGCCTGGTGATCTATCTATGAGGTTGCCCCTGCCACTGCCTGGAGAGTAAGAGGCTCAAAGAGCTGGCAAATCCCCACACTATCCCCACTCAGTGCAGGGCTCTGGGTAAAGTTTTGTCAGAGTTGCCAGCATAATCAGGCAGGGCTGGGGGTCAATTGCTCTCAAGGTGTCCTTCTATGAACCTCCAGGTGTGTCTAGTATGCCTCAGCACTCTGTGGGACTACTCTCCCCAGGCTTTTTGCACTTTGTAACCTGTATTGGCTGGGAAGAAAATGCCCTAGTCACTGCCTGCAAGAACAGGCGGTCTTAAAAGCTGCCAAGTCCCTCTTTTTAATGTGTAGCCCTGAGTATGAAAGCTTTGCCAATCAGAGCCACCAGCTTAAGCAGGTAGGGGGGCATGTTGAATCTGTTCAGGCTCCTTTCTAAGGTTCCGCAGGTATATCTAGTTAAGCCAGGGGTCTCAAACTCACGGCCCACCCACCAATTTTGTGCAGCCCGCAGACTGGCCCACAGACTAATCCATGAAGTTTGATTAGTCTGCGGGCTGCACAAAATTGGTGGGCGGGCCGCATGCGGTCCGCAGGCCGCGAGTTTGAGACCCCTGAGTTAAACCATGGGATTGCTCTCTGCAGGCTTCTTTCTTGTTATAAAGCCTACAGCCTAGCCTGTCCAACTTCTGCAGTGTTCTCTGAGGTCTGTTCTGTAGGAATGTGTTTTTCACCCTGTATCGGCTGGCAGGAAGTTGCCCCTGCCACTACATGCAGAGCAAAAGGCACTAAAAATATCACGTCTCTTGTCTTAGATTGCTGACCTGAGAAAGAAGACCTTGTCAGCCAGAGCTGCGTAAACCAGTTGGGCAGTGAGCAGACTTTGGGTTAAGCTAATTTCGGTGATTGGATCCTCGGATCTGCTCCAGAGACAGACTGCAAGCTGGCTGCGCTCCTCTCGTCCTGGCACTTCCATACTTTTTCTTCCCTGGTAATGTTCTTTGTTAGCTTGAATGGCTGGCAGAGGCGCCCTGCCCACTTAGAGAGGTCCCAGGGTAGGGAAGTTTGCTTTCGCGTACTCGCATGCACTGTTGTTCAGGGAGCAGGGATTACACTGAGATTTTGGTTGCGGCCCATGCAGAAGTTTCTGACCCTGACCCTTTGTTCAGGAACAGGGGTGCCCACACCAGAGTGCTAGGAGAAACCATTCGCACAACTGTCTGCACTCGCCTACCAGTGTATCAGGGTAATGGAGGCCGCTGCTCACCCGCCTTTGCCGGGGTCCAGTGCCGGCATTAGCTGGCATGGGCTGAGTAGCCGCGGGCACACACTTTCCTCGGCTTGAACATCTGTGCCCCAGCCCAGCTCTTTCTACGCCCCCAGCCCTCATTTTCTCTCAGTTCCAAGTGAAAGTAGCCCTTGCTCAGGTTAGTGAGGAAGGCGGAGTGTTTCGTTCCTCATCTTATTTTCTTCAGGGTTGATTATATATTTAGCCACCTTTTTGCCCAATCATACCTTTTTGTTCAGTGTGTGGGACTTATAGACGCTCCTGGGATTGTTTTTCTGTCTCTAGTTGTAGATCTTGTTGAAATTTTGGGGAGAGGTATTGGGAGCACTCCTCATGGCGCCAGTTCTCTGACATCACCTAACTTTTATTTTTAATTCAACTTTTAAACCATAAATTTTCCAATGGTGATATAAGAATAATTATAGAATTTAAAATTTAGGATTATTGGGTAAATTAACTCATATAATGAATATAAAACATCCAGCACAGTAATTATATATAAATATATTTAAAAACCACAACCTAGTATTATTTATAGTCTCCAAAGATTAGATATAGTATCCCTAGATTAGAGTAAAATATGCATCTTTATTGTATATTGAACTTCTTGGGGTGACATTGGTTCACAAAACCATACAGGTTTCAAGTCCACAACTTAATAAAACATCATCTGCACCCTGTATTATGTGCTCATCACCCAAAACAAAGTCTCTTTCCATCGCCATATCCTCTTTGCCCACCTCCACCTACCCCATCACCCTCTTTCCTTCTGGCTATCACCACACTGTTGTCTGTGTCTATGTGGTATGTATACAAACCTTTCTTTGCATAGTCCTTTCACCTTCTTTCATCCAGCCCCTCAACACTTTCCTTATTGACAGTTTGATCTATGTATCCATGCCTCTGTTTCATATTCATTTGTTAGTTTATTTTGTTCATTAGATTCCACATATGAGTGAGATCATATGGTATTTCTTTTTCTCTGATTTGCTTATTTCATTAGCATAATCATCTTCAAGTTTTTCCATGCATTGCAAAAGGTAAAATTTCCTTTTTTTTAATATCTATAAGTAGTATTCCAATGTGTAAATGTACCACAGATTTTTTTATCCACTCATCTAATGATGGGCAAATGGACTGTTTCCAGATCATGGCTATTGTACATATGCTGAGTTTCCAGACAAATAAATATAGGTATTTTTATACTATGTTTATAGAACTGATGTTTGTAACTAAATTTAATTCTTAGCATCAATATTAAAATTCAACTATATTTCTCAAACTGTAACAACTATTTAAATCTCTTGAAATCATTATTATACTGATTCTGTTATGTGATAGATTAGCTATTCCAGCCTCGCAAGTAAAACTTCCATGTCTTAAATGAGAGAAACAGTAGACAAGATAAAGTTCATAAAGAAAAATATTGAAACTTGTCATCAAAGGGCTCTCCTTGGATTGGCATGACTCTATTGATCTCTTTTTTTCTTACAAAGATTTTTAAAAACTTGTTATAAACTTAGATCAACTCACTATTATCCAGTATTTCTGTACCATTGACATAAGTATAGACTGCTAGATATTGTGCTTCATAAATTGCTGTAATCAATCTTTACATATTATTTATTTATTTATTTATTTATTTATTTATTTTTATTCAGTGAGAAGAGGGGAGGAAGAGAAACAGACTCCTGCATGTGTTTGGACCATGATCCACCCAGCAAGCTCACTAGTGGAAAATGCTCTGCCCATCTGGGGCATTGCTCTGTTGCTCAGCAACAAAGCTCTTCTTAGTGTCTGAGAAAGAGGCCATGGAGCCATCCTCAGTGCCCAGGCCAACTCTCTCCAATTTAGGCATGGCTGCAGGAGGGGAAGAGAAAGAGAGAGAGAAAGAGAAGCAAGAAGGGGAGGTGTGGAGAAGCAGATGGGTGCTTCTCCTGTGTTCCCCAACTAGGAATTGAACCTGTGACATTCACACACTGGGCCAATGCTCTAACACTGAGCCAACCAACCCAGACCCGATCTTCACATTCCAATCACCATGTAACCCTGTGAAACAGGAATAAAAAGCTTTTGTATGGCTTGTTCTCAGTGAATCTTATTGGTAATGTGTCTATGTTTATTTATATATTTATATTTATTTGTTTAACAAATAGTTATTTAATGTCTTTTATGCTATGTATTTTATAAAGTGATGCAACTCAAAACCATTTATGAACAAGGAACAGCTTCTCCTCTAGAGTTGTGAGTCTAGTAAGGGTTATGGGCCAGAAGACAATGAAAATATAATTAATTCAATTATAAATCAAATTACCATAGTATATAATCCAGATTGTATGTGAAGAGGGCAATAAGTCATTAAATAGTTCCTAGAAAAATTAAATATTTAAGCCAAGACCTGAAGGATGGTAGAATTTAGCTTCATTGAGGAAGAAGAGCATCTAGCACAAAGAAAAAAATATTTATAAAAACAGAATTTTAAAAAATATGCACTATAATCAGAAATAAGTTTGCTATGGCTGGAGTGAAGAGAATATATAAATGGGGAAAATGATGAAGAAGATGAAATAGTGAACCAGCAAGAACATGGAATATGGCCTGAGCTGTGGTGGCGCAGTGGGATAAAGCGTCGACTTGGAACACTGAGGTTGCCGGTTCAAAACCTTGGGCTTGCCTAGTCAAGGCACATATGGGAGTTGATGCTTCTTGCTCCCCGTCCCCTTCTCTCCCTCTCTCTTTGCTCTCTCTCTAAAAATTAATAAATAAAATATTTTTTAAAAAAGAGAATTTTCCCTTTAAAAAAAAAAAGAACATGGAATACTCTGCAGAACATCATAGTTGTTTCATCTGTAACTGTTGTAATCAACTTTCCTCTGCCAATATTTTTTTTGGCTTTTTTAGTACTAAAAAAGATTTATACATTTCCATGTCATAAACAAATTTTCAAATTCTAATTTTTTTTTTGTATTTTTGTATTTTTCTGAAGCTGGAAACGGGGAGAGACAGACAGACTCCCGCATGCGCCCGACCGGGATCCACCCGGCACGCCCACCAGGGGGCGATGCTCTGCTCCTCCGGGGTGTTGCCCTGCCAGGACCAGAGCCACTCTAGCGCCTGGGGCAGAGGCCAAGGAGCAATCCCAAGTGCCTGGGCCATCTTTGCTCCAATGGAGCCTTGGCTGCGGGAGGGGAAGAGAGAGACAGAGAGGAAGGAGGGGGGGGTAGAGAAGCAAATGGGTGCCTCTCCTATGTGCCCTGGCCGGGAACCGAATCCGGGTCTCCCGCACGCCAGGCCGACGCTCTACCGCTGAGCCAACCAGCCAGGGCCAAATTCTAATTTTTTTTTTCAATTTTTATTAATGATTTGTGATCATCATCACAAGTTTAGTGCACTGGACTATAAACCATTAATTAATTATTTCTTTTATTTATTCATGCATCAGATATGTATATATGGTTGAATTATGCTTTCCAAATTTATATATTGAAATCCTAACCCCCAGTACCTCACATGTAATTGTATTTGGAAATGGGGCATTTAAAAAGGAAATTTAGTTAAAATGAGGCCTTTAGGTTAAAGCCTAATCCAGTCTGACTCATGTCTTTATAAAAAGAGAACATTAGGCTTGACCAGGCAGTGGCACAGTGAATAGAGCTTCAACCTAGGACACTGAGAACCCAGGTTCAAAACCTGAAGGTCTCTGACTTGATTGTGGGCTCATCCAGCCTGAGCCCTGAGTCATTAGCTTGAGCATGGGATCATAGACATTACCCTATGGTTTCTGGCTTGAGCCAGTGGTCACTGGCTCAGCTGTATCCCCCCCATCAAGGCACATATGAGAAAGCAATCAATGAATAACTAAAGGGTCACAATTATGAATTGATTCTTCTAATCTCTCTCCCTTCCTGACTCTCCCTGTCTGTCTGTCTGTCTGTCTCTCTCACTAAAAGAGAGACAGAGAGAGAGAACATTACGACACACAGAAAGATACAGAAAGGTAGCACCCAAAGGAAAAAATATCTGAGAACACAGTGAGAATGTGGACATCTGCAAGCCAGAGAGGCTTCAAAAGAAAACAAACCTGCCAACACTTTGATCTTGGACATCTAATCTCCAGAATGTGAGGGAAAAAAAATTCTGTTGCTTAAGCCACACAAGTTTATGGTATTTTGTGGCAGTCTTGGCAAACTAAAGCAGTGTGTGTGTGTATGTGTGTGTGTGTGTGTGTGTTTATATTTTTAACTGTGTTCTATTCTCTGCACTGTTGTGTTGGTTAAGGATATAAAGAAAAAAAAAACCTTATTCCCTAAATTCTCAGAATTTAGTAATTGATGAAGAGATTACATTAGGAAAACAAAAATTACAGAAAGAATGCTATGAGGCAGTGGTCTTCAACATGTTTACACTTGGGGACTGGTGAAAATAGAACTATTTCAGGGATTGTTAAAGCATAAATCACCTTGAGCATAAGCAAATTCGACTAAGATCATTGGCTCTGTAAACTTCATACATACATCAGGGCGGTTGACTCTTTCACGGACCAGCATGAAATTTCTGGTGGACTGGTCCTTAGACCTGTGACTGAAAGACACCGCTCCAAGGAAAATGTCAGAAAATTACCTCAACAAAATATACAGAAGGTCTTGGAAATGATGATGACTAGGAAAATCTTGAAACAAAATCTAAGTTTAACAAAACAAAACGGATGGTTCTTGGTAAAATGGCCTTGGCTTTCTGGCTGGTCAAAGAAGTATGAGGGAGCATGGCCAATTTTATAATTTGCAGTGGCATCCTGCTGTTCACACAGGTGTATACAGGGGGTCCTCAGGTTACGACATGGTTCCATTCCTATGACAGTGATGTAACCCGAATTTTGCTGTGAGTCAAAACACACTCTAGCCTAATTCACTTACCTATCCTAATACCGTTGTAAAATCAAATCAAGAATATAAAACCACAATTAAGCCGTAGAAAAAGGAAATGACATAAATATACTATACTGTACACCAGGGGTCCCCAAACTACGGCCTGCGGGCCACATGCGGCCCCCTGAGGCCATTTATCTGGCCCCCGCCGCACTTCCAGAAGGGGCACCTCTTTCATTGGTGGTCAGTGAGAGGAGCATAGTTCCCATTGAAATACTGGTCAGTTGGTTGATTTAAATTTACTTGTTCTTTATTTTAAATATTGTATTTGTTCCCGTTTTGTTTTTTTTACTTTAAAATAAGATCTGTGCAGTGTGCATAGGGATTTGTTCATAGTTTTTTTTTATAGTCTGGCCCTCCAATGGTCTGAGGGACAGTGAACTGGCCCCCTGTGTAAAAAGTTTGGGGACCCCTGCTGTACTCTGTACTTTAGTAATAGAAAAAATGCCTAAAAAAGAAGTGTAAAACAATTCTTTAGCTTTTTAAAAAAATTTATTTTGTTTACATGGATTCAGGTGTCCCACCAAATATAACTCCCTCACCCCCATCACCGTGTCCCCTATTGTACCCCCTTTGTTTCTCCCCCAATTACCCTACCACCTTCCCTCTAGGATTTGCTGTCTTGCTATCTGTATCTCTATGTTATGCATATATAATTTCACTAATCCCTTTACCTTCTCTGCTCCCATCCCCTCATCGCCATTCCCTCTGACTACTGTCCCTCTGGTTCCTGTGACCCTGACTTTGCCTCTACTTGTTCCTCAGTTCAATTTGTTCATTAGATTCCACATATATGTGAGTTCATATGATATTTTTTTTCTCTGCTTGGCTTATTTCACTTGGCATAATAGTCTCCAGGTCCATCCATGCTGTTGCAAAAGGTAAGATTTCCTTCTTTTTCATGGCCCCATAGTATTTTATTGTGTATATGTACCACTGCTTTGTAATCCACTCATCCACTGATGGACACGGGCTGTTCCCAGATCTTCTCTATTGTGAACAATACTGCAATAAATATGGTGGTGCATTTCTTTTTTTGAATCAATGATTTGGTATTTTTAGTATATATTCCTAGAAGTGGGATAGCTGGGTCAAAAGGCAGTTCCATTTTTAATTGTTTGCAGAAACCTCATACAGTTCTCTACAGAGGCTGCACAAGTCTACATTCCCACCAGCAGTGCAGGAGGGTTCCCTTTTCTCCACACCCTTGCCAGCAATTATTGTGTGTTGTTTTGTTAATGAGCGCCATTCTGACAAGTGTGAGGCGGTATCTCATTGTGATTTTAACTTGCATTTCTCTAATAATTAGTGATGTTGAGCATCTTTTATATACCTATTGGCCATCTGTATGTCCTCTTTGGAGAAGTGTCTATTCAGTTCTTTTACTCATTTTTAATTGGATTGTTTACCTTTTTGGTGTTGGATTTTACAAGTTCTTTATAATTTTGGTTATTAACCCCTTATCAGACATATTGGCAAATATGTTCTTCCATAGTGTAGGTTGTCTTTTTATTTTGTTCATAGTGTCTTTGGCTGTGCAAAAGCTTTTAAATTTGATATAGTCTCACTTGTTCATCTTGTCCTTTATTTCACTTGCTTGTGAAGATAAATCAGCAAAGATATTGCTATGAGAAATATTGGAAAGTTTACTGCCTACTTTTTCTTCCAAGATGCTTATGGTTTCACGACTTACATTCAAGTCTTTTATCCATTTTGAGTTCATTTTTGTGAATGGTGTAAGTTGGTGGTCTAGTTTCATTTTTTTGCATGTACCTGTTCAATTATCCAACACCATTTATTAAAGAGACTATCTTTATTCCACTGTTGCTCTTAACTCCTTTGTAAAATATCAATTGACCATAAAGGCGAGGGTTTATTTCTGATTTCTGTGGGTTCTGTTCTATTGATCTGTATGCCTGTTCTTATGCCAGTACCAAGCTATTTTGAGTACATGGCCTTATAGTATAACTTGATATCAGCAACTTGATACCTCCCACTTTATTCTTCATTTTCAAGATTACTGAGGCTATTTATGTTCTTTTTCGGTTCCATATAAATTTTTGGAATACTGTATTTTTTCTATATCTTTGAAGTATGCCATTGATATTATAATAGGATTTGCATTGAATTTATAAATTGCTTTGGGTAATATAAACATTTTAATGATGTTTATTCTTCCTATCCATGAACACTGTATATGCTTCCACTTGTTTGTATCTTCCTTGATTTCTTTTACAAATGTTATATAATTCTCAGAGTACAAATTTTTTACTTCCTTGGTTAAATTTATACCTACATACTTTATTTTTTGTTGTTGTTGCGATAGTGAAGAAGATTGTTTCTTTAACTTCTCTTTCAGACAGTTTATTGTTGTTGTATAAAAATGCCACAAACTTCTGAATATTAATTTTATATCCTGCCACCTTGCCAATTCATTTATCAGGTCTTGTAGTTTTTTTGACTGAGACTTCAGGGTTTTCTATGTACAGTATTATGTCATCAGCAAATAATGATAGTTTTACTTCTTTTTTTTTTTTTTTTTGTATTTTTCTGAAGCTGGAAACGGGGAGGCAGTCAGACAGACTCCCGCATGCGCCCGACCGGGATCCACCCAGCACGCCCACCAGGGGCGATGCTCTGCCCATCCAGGGCGTCGCTCTGTCATGACCAGAGCCACTCTAGCGCCTGGGGTAGAGGCCAAGTAGCCATCCCCAGCGCCCGGGCCATCTTTTGCTCCAATGGAGCCTCTGCTGCAGGAGGGGAAGAAAGAGACAGAGAGGAAGGAGAGGGGGAGGGGTGGAGAAGCAGATGGGTGCCTCTTCTGTGTGCCCTGGCCGGGAATCGAACCTGGGACTTCCGCATGCCAGGCCGATGCTCTACCACTGAGCCAACCAGCCAGGGCCCATTTTACTTCTTTTCCAGTTTGGATGCCTTTCATTTCTTCTCTTACTTGATTGTTGTACCTAGAACTTTCAGACTATCTTGAATAAGAGTGGTGAAAGGGAACACCCCTACCTTGTTCCTGATATTAAGGGAATTGTTTATAATTTTTGCCCATTGACAATAATGTTGGCTGTGGGTTTGTTATAGATGGCCTTTATCATGTTGAGGTATGTTCCCTGTATTTCCACTTTGCTAAGAGTTTTGATCCTAAATGAGTGCCTGATTTTATAAAATGCTTTTTCTGCATCGATATTATCATGTGATTTTTATCCTTCCTTTTGTTTATGTGATGAATCACATTAATTGATTTGCAAGTATTTTACCTGCCTTGCTTTCTCAGAATAAATCACACTTGTTCATGACATAATATTTTTTTCATGTGTTGCTGAATTCGGTTTGCTAATACTTTGTTGAGAATTTTAGCATCTAAGTTCATCCAGGATATTGGCCTTTTGTTTTATTTCTTTGTATTGTCTTTATCTGGTTTTGGAATGAGGATTATGATTGTCTCATAAAAGGAGCTTGGAAGTTTTCCTTCCTCTTGAATTTTTTGAAATAGCTTGAGAAGGATAGGTGTTAGTTCTTCTTTGAATATTTGGTAAAATTCACTTGTGAAGCCATCTGGCCCAGGACTTTCGTTTGCTGAACGTTTTTTGATAACTGTTTTAATTTCACTTGTTGTAATCAGTCTGTTTAGGTTTTCTGATTCTTCCAGATTAACTTTTGGAAGATTATATGTTTCTAGAAATTTGTCCATTTCACCTAGGTCGTCCAACTTTTTGGCATAGATCTTCACAGTATTTTCTTACAATCCTTTGTATTTCTGCTGTGTCGGTTGTTACTTCTCCATTTTTATTTCTAATTTTATTTATTTGAGTCCTCTCTCTTTTTTCCTTGGTGAGTCTGTTTAGAGGTTCATCCATCTTATCTTTTCAAAGAAAAAGTTCTTGGTTTCATTGATCTTCTGTATTATTTTATTTAGCCTCTATGTCATTTTTTACTCTCTGATCTTTATTATTTTCTTTCTTCTACTTCATCTAGGCTTTATTTGTTGTTTTTTTCTAGTTCTTTTAGTTGTAGGATTCAGTTGTTTACTTGAGATTTTTCTTGCTTCTTAAGGTATGCCTGTGGTGTTTTGACCTTCTCTCTCAGAACTGCTTCCCATAAATTTTGAGTTGTTCTATGTTTATTTTCATTTGTTTCAAGAAAATTTTTGATTTTTTTCTTGATCTCATTATTAACCCATTTATTATTTAATCACATGCTATTAGCCTCTAAGTGTGTAAATATTTTTTCAGTTTTTCTATTGTAGTTGATTTCTAGTTTCATGCCATTGTGATCTGAGAAGATACTTGATATGATTTCAATCTTCTTATATTTATTGAGACTCATTTTGTGTCCTAACATGTGGTCTATCCTAGAGAATATACCATAAGCACTTGAAAAGAATGTACATTCTGTTGCTTTGGGGTGAAAGGTTCTGAAAATATCTATTAAAACCAGTTGATCTAGTGTGTCCTTTAAGGCCACTGTTTCTCTGTTAATTTTTTGTCTAGAGGATCTATCCATTGATGTTAGTGGGTTATTAAAACCCCCTACTATTAGAGTATTGCTGTTAATCTCACCATTTATGTCCATCAAAATCTGCTTAATATATTTAGTTGCTCCTATATTAGGCACATAGATGCTTACAATGGTTATATCCTACTGCTGGATTGCTTCCTTTATCATTATGTAGTGACTTTCTTTACCCCTTTGTTTTAAAGTCTATTTTGTCAGATATAAGTATTGCTAACCCAGCTTTCTTTTCCTTTCCATTCCATGAAATATTTTTTTTCACCCATTCACTCTCAGTCTATGTGTATTTTTTGTTCTGAGGTGAGTTTCTTGTAGACAGCATATGTATGGGTCCTGTTTTTTTATCCATTCAGCTATCCTATGTCTTTTGATTAGAGCATTTAATCCATATACATTTTAAGTTATTATTGAAATGTAGTTGTTTATTGACATTGTCATTTTTTTTACAGAGACAGAGAGAGAGAGAGAGAGAGAGAGAGAGAGAGGGATAGATAGGGACAGACAGACAGGAACAGAGAAAGATGAAAAACATCAATCATTAGTTTTTCATTGCGACACCTTAGTTATTCATTGATTGCTTTCTCATATGTGCCTTGACCATGGGGCTACAGCAGATTGAGTAACCCCTTGCTCAAGCCAGTGACCTTGGGTCCAAGTTGGTGAGCTTTGCTCAAACCAGGTGAGCCCATGCTCAAGCTGGTGACCTCAGGGTCTTGAACCTGAGTCCTCCACATCCCAGTCCAATGCTCTATCCACTGTGCCACTGCCTGGTCAGGTGCCATTGCCATTTTATTATTTAAAACTACAATCCTCTTTTTCTAGATTTTTTTTTCTTTTGCTTTATTTACAGCAGGCCTTTTAACATTTCTTGCAGTACTGGTTTGGTTGTAATGAATTCCTTGAGTTGTTGTTTTTTTTTTTTTGTCTAGGAATCTTTATTTCTCCTTCAATTTTAAATGATAGTCTTGCTGGATAAAGAAGTCTTGGTTGTAAGCTTTTGGTTTGCATCACTTTGAACATTTCTTGCTATAATACCTTCTGGCCTCAAGTGTTTCTGTTGAGAAGTCAGATGTCATCCTTATATAGGCTCCTTTGTAAGTAACTGCTTTTTCTTGCAGTTTTTATTTGTTTGTTTGTTTTTTTACAGAGACAGAGTCAGAGAGAGGGATAGACAGGGACAGACAGACAGGAATTGAGAGATGAGAAGCATCAATCATTAGTTTTTCGTTGTACATTGCGACGCCTTAGTTGTTCATTGATTGCTTCCTCATATGTGCCTTGACCGTGGGTCTGCAGCAGACAGAGTAACCCCTTGCTTGAGTCAGTGACCTTGGGTCCAAGCTCATGAGCTTTTGCTCAAACTAGATGAGCCCGCATTCAAGCTGGCGACCTCGAGGTCTTGAACCTGGGTCTTCGGCATCCCAGTCCGATGCTCTATCCACTGTGCCATTGCCTGGTCAGGCTTTTCTTGCAGGCTTTTAGTATTCTTTCTTCGTCTCTTAACTTTGGTATTTTCATTATGATGTATCTTGGTGTAGGCCTCCTTGTGTTCCTCTTTAATGGGACTCTCTGTGCTTCTTGAACTTATGTGACTTTTTCCTTCATCAATTTATAAAAGTTTTCAGCTATGATTTCTTCAAACAGGTTGTCTATCCATTCTTCTTTCTCTTCTCCTTCAGGAACCCCTATGATGCAGATGTTGTTTCTCTTCATGTTGTCACACAGCTTTCTTAGAGTTTCCTCAGACTTTTTGAGCCTCTTTTCTTTTTGCTGCTCTGCTTCCATGCTTATGTTTATATTGCCATCTAAATTGCTTATTTGAACCTCAGCTTTATCCAGCCTGCTGTTAATTCCTTCTAGTGCAGTCTTCATTTCTGATACTATATTTGGCATTTCTGACTGGTTCTTTTTTATGATTTCAATGTCCTTTTTGATGCTTGCTATCTCTTTATTTAGGTGCTCAGTATGTCCATCCAATATTTCTCCAAAATCCTTGAGCATCCTAAAAATCATTATTTTAAACTCTGCATCTGGTAGTTTGGTTACTTCCATCTCATTCAGTTCTTTTTCTGGTGATTTCTCTTGATTTATTTGGATTGCATTTCTTTGCTGCCCATTTTGTCTGTGTATAGACTCCTCCTTCGGGCATGCTGCTTGTGTAGCTAGCTAGTCTATATTTGGTGTTGTCTGCCTCCAGGTACCAATTGTGTTTGTTCTAGGTCTTCTTGGGTTGGCATTAGCTGTTGTTTGTAATCCTCTGTGGGCTACTTGTGTGTGGCTACTGCTTTTTTTTTGCTATTTATATAAGCGTTTCCTGTGCCAGGGTAGTGTGAGAGGGGCCAACCTGTGTATAAGGATCAATTTCCTCCTCCTTAGAGCTGGCAGCAGCTTGTAAAAGCTGCAAGCTTCATAAGATTTGCTTCTACTTTTCAGCTGCTCCACCTTCTCTTGCAGCTGAATGTTCTTTCTAGAGTCTTCTGTCAAAAGACTGTAGTATATGCCCAACTGACCTCACCTAGCCAACCCTTGTACAAGTTGCAAGCTTATTGAATTAGAGCATCTGAGGTTGGGAATACAATGTTAGTGGAAGCCCCTACTTCAGAGGTCTCTTGGGCAGTAGCTCAGTACAATAATTGTGACCCTTACTCCAGAGTTTAATCCCTCAGCCCCTGCTGATTACTCAAATTTTATTTCTCCCCAACAAGGTGAGCAGCAGTTTCAGATCAAGTGGACCTGACAGTCCCTTCTGTAGAAGTTCTTACAGCTGATGAGACCATGGTTTCAAGGAGAAAGACTGAGAGAGTCTTCTTTGGGGCTGACTGTGACCCTGGAAAGTGACTAAACCCCTCGATTAGATTCAACAATAGGCTCACAGTGACCCACACTTTGAATGTCAAAGCTCTAGCCTCTCTCCCTTCCCCCTTTGGAGTCTAGCTCATCAGGGTAAAATATCCAGTATCTAGGCCAGCTGACTGTGAAGCACTCTCCTATCCAATGCACATGAGTCACTGTGTTGGTACTGATCACAGAGAGCAGAACTTAACTTATCTAGGTCAGGTGTGAGGAGCCCTTCCTTAAGATACCACTCTAACAAGTGTTTTTAGGTCCTGAACTGATGCTCTCTGCATCAGGCCACTTGATGTTCTAGCCCTGGGCCTTCCTGGCTGGGACCCAGCAAAAGCAGTGGGAAACACTGTCTATGGCCCTCAGAAACCTACTTGGAACTACAAGCAATTCAGAGTTTGTGGCTGCCTCTGCTGGGCCCAGTTGCAGTTGGAAATACCAGCTGCACACCTAGGCTGGCTATTATCCACACTTGGCCTGGGGAAAGTTCTCTTAAAAGTCCAAGTTTTCCTGAGTCCTGCTATCTGCAGCCTCTGTCTGCTGGCTGTTTGTTTGGCTAAGCAGGTAATTCAGAGATTAGAAAGGGTAGTGGGTGGCTTGCCCCTTGGCCCCAGGTGTCATTCTATCCAGAATTTTTTTATAGACCTCAGTAGGGTATGGCCACAGAAGTCTAGTGGGTGTGGTTTCTGAGATCAAGAGGTGTGATTTGTCAGCCCTTGGGGGATTACTCAGCAGTATGTAGATGGGGGAGGTGTAGCACTGGCCACAATACCAGAAACCTGAGTCACTGTTATGCCCCCCGCTTCCTGGCCTCTCAGAATGACCCTTCACCCTGATTGGAACAAGAGAGACTCCCAAGGCAGGGTACTTGCTTTTCCCCAGGCTTGTGCCACACAAAGGAGATGCTCCTCCCAAGAAAGATGGCCACTTTAGTATTGGAGAATGATTCAGCACAGGGGTTCTAGTCACCGTGTTTCTCCTTGTGCTTCCAACTTTACACTCTCCTCATGCAACTCCAGTTCTCTTAGCTCTCCCTCCACCAGAGTCCTGGGTAAGTGGCTGTGAATAAGATTTTCTGTGCAAGCCCTTTATATAGAACTTCCATCTCAGAAAGCTCAGTCTCTTGAAGACAAAAACCTGCTATTTTTACCACCCAATGATGTCTGGTTGTCTCTTCTAGGCTCTGAGGCTCTAGGCTGGGGCTTCAGGACCCACACTTCTCAGGGTCACCCTCCCTGGTGTGAGAGACCCTCTGGACTCAGCTTCCCATCTCTCTTGGAAGCAGGACAGCCTTTTCTGCCTCTCTGCCCCTCCTACCAGTCTCATTGTGACTTTTTCTGCGATCCTTGGTTATATAGATTCTTTTTTGTTTAGTCAAAAGTTGGTTTTTCAAGATTAAATTAAGTTATAATCCAATTTGAGTGGTGGCAGTTGGAATGTCTGCCTACTCCTTTGCCATCCCATTATTTCAATCTAAAGGAAATGAATCAAAAAATCCTTAGCTTTATTCCTGTGGTTGGTTTGCATACTGGAGAGGACATTGCAAGGTGGGAGAGAGTGACCTACTGGTAAGAGGAAGCTGGAGGGGCAGGAGAACCTGCAGAAGGTGCTGAAGACATTGGGTCAGGTGAATCAGGATTGCCTAAGGAACATGCAGGAGATGCTGGAGATGATTCTACCTGTACTACAGGTATTTCATCTCGAGAAGCAGCTGATGTAGAGGGTACAGAATCTGTTGCAGACCTCTCTACCTCTTAAACAATTGTTCCAGGCTAGTCTGGAAGGTTGGTGACTTCCTCTCTTCCAAAATCTGCCTATAGTAATGCAAGGCATCCATAACAAACTAATTCACCCAGGTAGTGGGTAAGTACAACACTAATGGCATAAGCCAAAATACTCACATCTCAGTTTTTTAAAGTTTTTATGGGAGTGAGCATCGTAAACTCAAAACATTGTATGTTGAGACTGTTATAATCCAAGGACTCCCTGTATATAAAGGAATGGCAGGCAGGCACCCCTTCAATTATCTTGAAGAAGTGAATGCTAATTAGAATTACTCATGTATAAGACGCACCTTAATTTTGGGGCCCAAAATTTGAAAAAATATGTGTTAAATAAAATTATTAAACTCAAATTTTATTCATAATAAAATTCACACAACTCCTCATCTGCATGAAAAAGCAGGAAATGCAAGTAAAAGACTACAACAACTGTATAAGATGCACCAATTTTTAGACCCCAAATTTTTTGAAAAGGGGTGCATCTTATACATGGGGAAATATGGTACATTTTCTCCTACCTACAGCTTCATTACCATGATACTACTTTTAATAATTTTCAGTATGCCTTTGTTTTCCTTAGTGAAAAAAAGGAAACCAATAGCAAGTAATAAATCTTGTCCATCTCTGTTACCATTTTGTTTTGTTTGACTTCTCCTACACAGTGGTTATAACATTTTTGATCCACATTCTTAATTCCAAAAGCATATTTTAAAATACGGCAAAATTTTCCACTTGGGCCTTTTTCCTGCCCATCAGTTCATGCTGAGATTCTTCCTCTCAGCTTTTATTTTAATCTGTTTTAAGTTAATGATTAATGCTACACCAGCTGTTACATGCTCTCAGTTTGCACAGTAGCACAAAAACACTTACCAACACTTAGTCATAACAGTCTGGACTATTTACTTACCTTTCATCCCTTCCCCAAAATGTTTGTTGTTTGAATCAGTTTCTTTAGGCTAAGTTTTAGCTTCTCGCCTCTTCTCCTCTTCAGTCAATGTTCTTAAGCTTTAGTGTTTATGGAAATCACCTGGAAGTTATTGTTAAAAATGCAGATGGTCCTCAAATGTTTTAATTAAAAGTATTTGAAGGAACAGCTTATGAAATAAGAAATTTTATCTTAGTTATTAACTGATCTGCAAGGCATTTATTAATAGTACTCTGTAGTAAGTACACATAACCTTTAATGTGAACACTGTGGCACAATGATTTTTCTTCTTATGTTCTCAAGTCTACCCCTTTTGATCAGAGTAGCATGGTTCCATTTTTAGACTGATGCCATGAAGAACATTTAATGGAAAGCTCTTGGATGTCTGCTTTTGTAAACCATGATGCACAAACACTAACCTGAAGTTTATACACCCTGTATATTATCATTTATACTTTGCAGTGGGCTCTATTTTTTATGGCAAACATTGAAATAGTAAATCAATTTTCTATATCAAAGTAGTTAGGGGTCCTGTATTAGACAATGTTCTCCCTAGACACAAGCCAATAGGAGATATATAAAGGGGTGGGGCAAAAGTAGGTTTACAGTTATGAGTACATGAAACAGAGTTTATTCTTGTGTTATTATCTACTAATTATTGTATTATTTTCCATATGAACAAATGTAAACCTACTTTTGCCTCACCCTGTATATGAAAAGAGATTTATTATAAGCAATGGGCTCACATGATTACAGAGGCTGGCAATTCCAAATTTCCAGAGTCAATGTGCCAGTTTGAGTCAGAAGGCTGGAAGGCTATACTATAATCAGGAAAAGTTAATGTCCCAGTTTCAAGGCAGTCAGACAAGAAATTTTTTTCTTATTTGGGGGAGAGTCAGCCAGTTGCATTTATTTCTTCAACTGATTGGATGAGGCCCAGGGAGAAAATATTCTTTACTCAGTCTACAAATTTAAATGTTAATTCCATCCCAAAATACCATCATAGATACACCTAGAATAATGTTTAACCAAACATCTGAACACTAATTACCCAGTCAAGTTGACACATGAAATTAACCATCACAGTTCCTATGAATATAATCTCAAATCCATGAAAAGTT
The DNA here is from genome assembly GCF_036850765.1 of Saccopteryx bilineata. NCBI lineage: Eukaryota > Metazoa > Chordata > Mammalia > Chiroptera > Emballonuridae > Saccopteryx > Saccopteryx bilineata. Next base: position 176,783,558 of record NC_089494.1, read on the forward strand.
GAAATCCATTAATTTCAGTATGTGCTTTGAAGTATGACCTCATTTAACTGTTTTCCTTTATAGATAATTTGGGCATTCTATCACCCCTTTTTCCATATATGTAACTTATTGTCTCAGCACTTTTATTCTCAAGCTACTTTATGAGGGAATTCTAGTAAGTTTGCACACAACTAGTATTACACACATCTGAATTTCCAACTTTAAGAAATGTTAAAGAGCTAGATTCTATGTAGGTTCTATAACTTCTTTTTCAGTCTAAGGAGGAGTTCTCAGAGCCATCCTAGACAGACCTATTGACACTTTCAGATCAAATGACAATGTCAATTTTCCTACTTAATGAACCAACACTTTGACAGTCAGGCTGAGAACAAATTCCTGGCTGATGTGCAGAGTCTTGATTTCAGCCAATATGCCACTGGATATAGTTATAGAATACAGATGATCCTGGATAAGATTTTATAATATTCAAAATTAACTGCATCCTTCTGCTACTGTAGATCTAAACAAGAGAAGCTGGAGGCTTGTTCTCAAATACCCACTAATTTTGTCTGAATTATAACTTTTTCTAAATTTTTCTGGATTCCATTGAGGTTGTTTATTTGCTAAATATTACTAATCCATAAATATTGTCATTGATTAAACTAGACTCACCCACATGACTATTTGGACTTTCTTTGATTTTAAAAAACACAAAGAAATAATTGTGAAGGAATATGCTTAGTGAAAGTTTAAGTAAATGAATCTTTTTCATACTGATTATAAACCAATTAAAATCTGAGACATTCTTAATGTAAAAAAAAAATTCCTATGCTTTTCCAACAATTTAGATATTAATCTTTACTATGTTGTCCACTCTTCCCATTTCATTGACTTATACAGAACATTTCAATTATCTCTGGCCCCTGTCGCATAAATCATCATAGGCCTTGTCTTTTTATACATATTTAAATAGCTGGCCTCATTAATCCATAGGTCACCTATTCCAGTTTCAGAAATCCTAGCCTTAATTGTTTTTCAGACAATCACAAGGGGAGAAAAAGCATTATGAATATTTTCACTGATATAAATCATTCTACTTACTTTACAAGGTGCATAGGGTTGCAGACAGCTTTGATTTTTAAAAAGAGTTGCTTTCATTTTGCCTTTTGATGATTTTCAACAATGTAACATGTTTACATGTCTAACTGTGAGATACCTTACCTGTTTCCCTTTCACTTTCATTGGCTACTTCCTATTATCTTTTTTATTTAGGGAGAAGGAGGTTTTTTCTGTCTTCTTTCTTCTCTTTCTCTCCTTCAGTTCTGTCATCTCTGTCTTTAAAATTTTCTTCTCTCTTTTCTTCCATCTTCTCCCTTCCTTCTGTCCTATAAATATTCTTTCTGTTTCTTTTCATTAAGATTATTTAAAAAGAGAAAATATTTTTTCTGCAGACAAATTAATTATTAATATCAATCTGAACAAAAATATTCATTACCTAAATAAATAAGCTGCCATTTCAGTTAGTGTTATACAAATTCATACTATTATCTTTATGTTTCTCGCAGATTATAAATCATATTGGTTCTCCCCTTGGATGTGATTTGACTGTAAAAATCTCAAATATTCTATCAGGTATTGTGGTTGGAGGTGAGAATAGCTTCTTGCCAGAGTGTCATCTCCTTATGAATTCCAGGATGAACCTGTTGCATGAAGACAATACCATTCCTTGAGTGACCTGCTGGATCACATTTTCATCAAATGTGTCACTGTGAGTAGGTTTTTACTACTGTTATCAACTTAGATTCCAGCCCTCTCATCACCATTTAACATTTTGCTGGTATTATTTAAATGGGTTTTCACGGTATTCCAATATCAAAGAGTATATTCTGCCAATATAAAACATGTTTCAGTAGCTACAACCACAAAACATCTAAATTTATCCAATTTCATTTTTGGATGCTTTTTTCCCCTTCATCCCACATGCTGAAATAAGTTATTTTTCTTGTCTACTGATACAGACAGGCCCCAAAGTATCCAATCTGAAAAAAAAATTCATATTTTCAACTTTTCCCCAGTACTCTTGCAACTGTATTTTCAAATGTTCAAGGTAATCTTTCACTAGAATGTGTATATTGACTATGATAGAAAAGTTTTTTTTTGCCTGACCTATAGTGTGCAGTTGAAAAGGTAGGAATGCTGAGGTCACCAGTTCAAGGTCCCAGGCTTGCCTGGTCAAGATACATATGAGAAACAGCTATGAGTTGATGCTTCCTGCTCTCTCACTCTCTCTCTCTCTCTTTCTGCTCTCTCTCTCTCTCTCCTTTCTCTAAAATCAATAAATAAAATATTTTAAAAAAGAAAAGAATAAATTTTAAAAAAATTTAGGGCTCAAGTATACTAACCATTTTTAAGTTACCCAGGATGAAGAATTGTGATACAGAAAGGATAAGAGATTCATCCCAAATCATATTTCTAAAGAGTGCCCAAACTCCTTTTAGGCATAGATTCTAGACTCCATTAGTCAACATTGGTGTACACTTAAGGCAACTCCAGCTATTATTTTAAGGCAGTGTTTTTCAGCTGCTGTTCTGCCAAAAATTTTGTGCTAGTCTGTAAAAGAATTAACCACTCTGATGTTGTATGAAGATTACAGACCTAATGATTACATATTCTGTAATCGTCATACATCAGGGTGGTTAACTCTTTTGAGGACAAGCAGGAAATTTCTGGAAGACCTGAAATATAGGCAGTCTAGAGGTTGAAAACACTGTGGGATATTGACCATTCAGTAGATAATGTTCATGCTTGTAAAGTACTTTCTAGCACAAAAACAAAGCATTTCTTTTATAATTACAAATACTTGACATTAAAATCTTTAACTGCAACACATTGTAAGAAATTGTACATTTTACAGCCAATTGTTAGACACACATCATTTCTTGAAGTGTCCTAATATTAATTTGAACCATATGAAATCACTGAGCAATTTATTGATCTCAAAATGATAATATTATTTTATCCAATACTTTGATGATATAGTAAACAGACACTGAGATTAAAATAATGTCCAGATCTGTGCCTTTTATTTTCTAACTATTAAAGTAGATATAGGGTGTGAGTGGAGGGAGAAAAATACAAATTTTGACCAATTAAAAAAAGAAAAAATAACCCAAAGAGAAACAGTTCCTCTGTAAATGTTTCAATGAGCCATTGCAACCAATGGAGAATATGTAAAAGTTAAACTTAAACAAGGCAAGTACTTGACATTGTCTCCTTGACCATTTCAGATTGGTTTATTTCAGCCTGCCTGTCCTGGTTTATTTACCCCTTCCTCAAATACCTGTAGCTTAACTGACTCCCAGTTCTTGTTAATGTTGCATGTGGGAGCTGGCTCCATTATCTTTAGTTGCCAGAACCATAAAATATCTAATAAACTTAGCAACCAGCATGCCAAGTACATGCAATGCAGCTAGCTGGTGAAGTCTTATTGTGTATTAAAGTGAAACTTTGCATTCGTTTTCAAACAAGGCTTTGGAATCCTTTCATATGTAATAACTCAATTTTAAAGGCATTAATCCAAACCTCATCTTAACCATGGCTTTTCTGTCTGCTGCCAAAGTGGGAACACAAGTCAATACAAAAGCAACTCTTATGCTACAAACTATAAAGAACATGTTTGTTCTGAGATATGACCATTTGAAGTTCACAGATTTTGAGAAATTATCTATATATTTAGGAATTATGTATTAAAGAGAAGATGTAGCCTGACTTGTGGTGGCACAGTAGATAAAAGCATAGACCTGGAATGTTAAGGTCACAGATTTTAAACCCTGGTGGATGGTCAGTAGTCATTGCTGTTGTGAACATTCACATGCAGGTTCCCATTAGATTCGGGCAGACAGTAAAGAAACAGTGGAGCCAAAAAATTGTGGTTCATCCTTGACTCAAGACTCGCACCAGTCGACGAGCAAACACACAGGGAAAAACACTTCCCTTTCACTCAGAGCTCACAAAGCTGCTGACACATTCTCTGGTTCCACAACCAAGAGAATCTTTTCTGGTTTATCCTAGAATCAAAGGCTACCACCAGTCTCAGCGGAGTACACAAAAGCCCCACGCCCCTCACCTCTGATTCCCCGTCTGCCAACATGGTTTCTTTCTCTGCAAAACTGGCTTCTCTCTCTTTCCCTGCCATCTTGACTTTCTTCTCCTTCTCCTTCTACTTCTCTTTCTCCTCCTTCTCTCCTTTCAAAACTTTTTTGGCATGCAAATCTCTTCTTCAAACATTAGCATAACAATAGCCCTTCTCATGCAGGAAGGTAATTTGCAATTTCACAGACATATACCTGGCCCATTACAGTGCCATTTTTAACACTAAAAGTGAGCAAACTCAAAAAATATAAATTTTACAAACTCATTTGCCAACACCCAGTCAAGGCACATATGGGAGTTGATGCTTCCTGCTCCTTCCCACTTTTCTCTCTCTCTCTCTCTCTCTCTCTCTCTCTCTATTCTCTCTGAAATAAAATCTTAAAACAAATTTTTAAAAAAATTAAAGAGAGGATATAAAAAATGTTTGAGATTCAGAACCAAATGCAGAGTATGTTTGTGCATTTATCCCAGTATTGTCAATGCTCTATTGTTTTTTGGTGGGGGGTAGGTACATAAATGTTCAAAGTTATTACTTGTGAATGTATTGTTTACATCATTTCCCAGTTATGCATTATTTTTTATTTAAGTTAGCATCCTGATTTATTCCAAACATTTTCTGAGATGATGATAATTAACTCAGTGCTTAGGTAGGTGACCGAAATAAGAATTAAATAATTTCTTAATAGGGCTGTGACAATCTGAATTCACAAATGGAGACACAAGTAGACATTTAAAAAGCTGTAACCATGAATTAAATATAGGATATTCAGAATCTGCCTACATTTGTGAGCGAGAAAGTAAAGAATACATTCACAGACAACAAAGGTATATTTGAGACAAAATAGTGCAACTTTGTCATTTTTTGGAAATAATAATTAATAAGAAACTTTTCTAAAATTCCAAAGTTAGTTTGTAATAAATAGTCAAGGTTGAATTGCATGTACTCTGATTTCCAGTCTAGTGTTTTTCTACAATGCCATAAAGACATAAAATAAAGGCAAAATTTTCTTCTGATTCACTGAAGCACAGGAGAAACAAGTACTATTCTCCTCCACAGAAAAAGGTTAAGGCTTTAGAGAACTGATTTTTGCAAATGCCAAATTATAACTTTTTTTTTTGGTGTCCTGGCATTTCCCCCTTTGAAGGTACCCAAGAGAGAATGCAACTACAAAAATTGCAGTTAGCAAGTGACAGTGTATAAATGATAGGCCTGATGTTAGGACATATAGTCTGAAGATATAAGGGCAATATAGTTTTCTGTAGAGTGTTTGATAGTTTAAGGAGAGAAATAGCAGAGAAAGTTTGATCATTCTCTGCAGCAATTGGAAGCTGCATGGACACACAAACACTGTCTCACTCATCGGTATAAAAAATAGATGTGATTTTTTTTAAAAGGAAGTGAACCTTGAGATATCAATGTTTATGTTGTGACTGTTGAAGTTGGTTTAATAACTGAACTTCTTCTCAACCATCACAAGCACTACTTTGACCATATAAAATTGATTTACCCTAAAATTTAGAAAAAAGTAAAAACAGATCACCACAGAGCTAGGAACCATGTTTACATTTGCTTTGGAAAGAGAGAGATTTATGGTAAGAATTATTTCATGTGCCTAACTCTCAAGGAAAAAAAAATGATGAGGTAAAACATGATTATTTTTTAAAAGAAGGAAGAGATAACACTGAAAATTAGAAAACTGAACAAATGTACTGCATGGAAGTGACACAGAGAATTGTGTTGAACTGAAGCCATCCAAATTAAAGCCCCCCCAAATAAGAAAAGATTGACTGAAAATAATTTTAAGCAATTATTATTTAACATTATTATTTATGTATGGACACATGATGACCACAGAGATTTACAATTTGACAGATAGTATGAATCTGATTTCCATATAATATTTAAGTATTTTTAAGGTCTAGTGAGTGTATGATCTAGTAAGAACAAAATTCTGATTCAGATTGACCAGAACCCTAAAGGACCTGCCTGATTACCTTTCTATATAATGATGCCAGAGAACAGAAGTTGTCATTGGATATACATACGTACATCCTGTAGCAATGGATATTTTTCTCCAAAGGATCTAAAAGAATTTGGGTGCTAATTCTTTTCCAATAGTCAAATTAGTGACTTTTTTCAAATGTGTATTTTAAAATATGCAGCAAAACTTAGTACAAAAGTGGTAAAATTATCTTCTAGGAAAATCATCTTATATATATTAACTTTGGTTTGCTTGTTTTCTCAAACTTTAGAAAATAAAAGAAAATTTTACATAAAGAAATACTTTAAAAATAAATTTTAGCATTTATTATTATATATTTACCAATAGAAACTTTGTTTTAGGCCCTCAATAAAAATATTATTAGAAAAAGAAATTTGCCTTTAAGGTGATATTTAAATCAATAGATGAGGAAGACCTGCTCTATTTAGAGATTCCAAGAAATGATCTTTTCACCAATTCTTTTTATATCTTACTTTTGCACCTTATAGAACAGACCTCACTGGTCCTAGAAAGTACACACATATTAACTGCACACTAGTTCATGATCTTCAAATAAAGTAGTATAGCATCCCAAGACATAGTTATTTCCTCACAAAAAATTACAAAAATTTGTATGTTTGCACATGGATATCTGTGCACAAGTGAATCTTCGCATCTCCATCCTTACCCCCACCCCTGTCAGATGTGTTTGTACTTTTTCTTTTTTACCAGCATTTCTCAAGGAATGTACTAGAAACTTGTACCAGCCTCTCTAGCTCTGAAATCACAATTCTGAGACTAATGGTACATTTCCCCTGACTGTGTAACAATTTTACAATGTGGCCAGAATGCTTGCTGAAATTCTTACTGTCATATATGAAGCATAGAAAAAGCACAAAGATTTTGACCATTAAGTAAAGAATGAAGACTGTGGTATTTATAGCAAAACAGGTAGATATCTGTAACATTAACAGAGTAAGTTATAGAATCTCTTTTATTGGATATGGCTCTTCAAATTTGTTTTTGTATAATTTTTTTCTAGTGTTACAATGTTATCCTGAATTTGTTAGTGTCATGACTTGGAGCATTTTCCAACAGAAACCTTGTAATAGTGAGATAGATCTGTTTTTATAATTATCCTAGTTTTTTTTAATCTCCTTATCATTATACCACAATTATTGATTTGCTTTTTACCTTTTCTTTTTTGTCAATACAGTGACAGTATTGCTATGCAATTTTGTAAAGATTTATGATTCTAGATACATAGTTTTGAAAAGAAAGCTATTGATTATAGGTGACAGCATTTCTAGCAATTTTATTTATATAATATTTGATCCCTGTAAAAAAAAAACATCCTTTTAAACATTCATTTCAATGTGAGAGGTTCTGGTGTTTTAGGATAAGAATTTTCATCTAGTACATTCTGGATAACTTTTATATCCATAGAAACTTGTAAATTCCAAATTAATTCCTTGATCTTGGTCACACAGTATTTTATAGTTACATTCAATCTTGATATTCTAGATATTATTATCTAGATTTTACCTCTAAGTAACTAAATCATAAGGCTTGCACTGTTAGATACTTTTTAATATAGAGAGTGGATTATAGAAGAGCTCTTATAGCTGAAATTGCTCATATACTTGGACTAGCATTAACCCAAGTGTGCTGAATACCTAACCTGGATACATGAGGGGAAGAACTGAGAGGAGTTAGCAGAGGAGATTTTCAGGGATGAAAAAAGGCTGCCACAACGCAAAACAGATGATTTCTTGGTCTTTAAATGCTAAAGTTCATTCTGATAATCTCAAAGGTTTATGGTATGACATGTGTTCCCAAATGAAATCACAGTATCACCCCCTTTACAAAATAGTTATTATTCTAATATTCACAAAAATATAATATGAAAAATAGTTTTAGACAGTTTCCTTATTTAGGATAGAAATCATCTCTTGCCTAGAAGATTTTTCAAAGTATTTTTCTTATTTTAACATAAAAAGATACTTTCCTTTCTAATGCAACTAAAGTTGCCTGTGGACAAAACTATGAATACAGCAACTTCTTCTTGGCTTCTTCCTTTTAATTTCTGCCCTTTTTGCATGTGACACTTTAGGTCTCTTTATAAAAAGAAGCTAATATCTGTGATATTACCTTGTACTCTGAGTTCATTCTTATCACAGTCTCTTGTCTTTGTCTAAATAAGCATTCTTTGCTTTAGAGTACAACTCAATGCTTAACAACTCAGATTTAGAACAACTTTGTGGAGACTCACAGAACTCTCTCCTGCCATTAATGGAATGTCAAACAAGGGCAGTCACTTTCCTTTTTTTACTCAATGTAATATTTTTAGTTAGAATTTTAAGGCAGAATTTTAAGTTAGATGCTATGCCAAGACGACTACTAAAATAGGAAGTTTGAGATATGAGTTGCAGTTTTAGTCCATCCAATAAATATGTATGTTTGGCTATGTGCAAATCAATGCATCTCTAATTTTTTCTAGATCTGTCTTTATTCAAATATATATATATATATATTAAGTATCCAATTTTAGCTATGAGATCTCTTGTTTAATCCATTCTCTACATATTAAAAAATATCTAACAGTGCAAGCATTGTGATTTTGTTACTTAGAGATAGGTACTGTGGGTGAAACTATGATATTCACTATAGCATCTTAAATTAGTTAACTTCCCAAGAAACTGGGATGTACCTTGGTATACCAATGAGAGAAATATTTGGGAAAACATATAATCTTAAGATATTAATTTTAAAAATAATTTTTGGGAGAAGGAGTTTTCCTAGATCTTCTTGAGAAATGCTTACCATATAGGGTTTTAACTCATCTATTGACAGACTAAACACAAGTTTAGCAAATTAGTAAAGTGACATCAAAAAGTATTTAAATATATTTGATAATTTAAAAGAAGTATTATAATTGTTTTTATAAGAAGCATGAAAATTTTATTGAATTCTCACCTACATTTGTCCCTTGAGCATCATGGGTTTGAACTGTGCAGATCTACTTACATGTGCATTTATTTTTTCAATAAATATGCAATCAATCTGTCATGTGCAAATTCAACCAAATTTAAGGGGTTTGTTGTTTGTTTATTTGTTTGTTTTTTGCAACAGATACAGAGAGAGAAAGAGAAAGAGACAGATAGGGACAGACAGACAGGAAAGGAGAGAGGTGAGAAGCATCAATTCTTTGTTGTAGCACCTTAGTTGTTCATTGATTGCTTTCTCATATGTGCCTTGACTGGGGGCTACAGGGTGACCCCTTGCTCAAGCCAGTGACCTTGGGCTCAAGCTGGTGACCTTGCTCAAACCAGATGAGCCCATGCTCAAGCTGGCAACCTTGGGGTTTCAAACCTGGGTCCTCAGCATCCCAGTTCAATGCTCTATCCACTGTGCCACCTGTGGCCAGGCTAACCACATTTAAGTTTAAAACAGTGTTTTTATCCATAGTTGAGAATCTGAAGATATGGAAGGCCAACTTAAGTTTTACCCAGACCATCAACTGTGTGATCGTTGGTGCTCCTAACCCCACATTGTTCGAGAGTCAACCGCACCCATTTTATTGTTCACTATTATTTCATTTCAAATTACATACATATATCTGTTTTATTGGGCTGCTATAACAAACTAGGTGGCTTAAAACTACAGACGTTTATTCTCTCAGAGTTTTAGAGGCTACAAATCTGATGTGTTGGCAGGATCACACTCCGTTTGTGCATATAGACGAGATCTGTGTCAGGCCTCTCTCCTAGATCCAGATGACTTCTCACAACACCCGGCTTCCCTTGCCCTAGATTCATCACTCCAGTTCCCCCTTCATCCTTACCTAGCCTTTACTCTTGGCATGTGTATGTGTGTCCAAATTTCCCTCTTTTTTGAGGATTTAGGGTTCTCCCTACTTTGGTATGACCTCATTTTAATTTGATTATATCTGTAAAGACTCTATTTCTAAGTAAGGTGACAGTCACAGATTTCAGGTGGAATCAATGATGAAAGTGGTCAGTAAAATAAAGAATAAATAGAAAGGTAGTAGAAATATTTTGGGTCAATTAATGATGTTTCTTATAATTTTTTTTTCTTCTTTTTTGAAGCTGGAAACGGGGAGAGACAGTCAGACAGACTCCCGCATGCCCCCCACCGGGATTCTCCCGGCACGCCCACCAGGGGCGAAGCTCTGCCCACCAGGGGGCGATGCTCCGCCCCTCCGGGTGTCGCTCTGCCATGACCAGAGCCACTCTAGCGCCTGGGGCAGGAGCCAAGGAGCCATCCCCAGCGCCCGGGCCATCTTTGCTCCAATGGAGCCTTGGCTGCGGGAGGGGAAGAGAGAGACAGAGAGGAAGGGGGGGGGGTGGAGAAGCAAATGGGCGCTTCTCCTATGTGCCCTGGCCAGGAATCGAACCCGGGTCCCCCGCACGCTCTTATAATTATTATAACCATAGTTTTGCTTTAGATTATAAGATGAGAATATTCTTTTTAATAAAATCATTCATATAACTTACTTATATTTAATCTTCTACTCTGCCTCTGGCATTAAAGCTCCATAATAGTATTTTACTCGTTATAATGATTGAATAAGTATTAGTTGAATTAATTAATTACTAAAACTACCAAAATGTTCTAAATATCACTTCTATTTCTGTTTTATTCTTTTTATTATTCTGTTTCTTTAATGTTGCTTTGTTTTGTATTTTGTAACATGGGACATGTTTGATTTACTTTATCTTCTGTTGTATTTTGAAAAGTAACTTTAAGCTTTTCCAAAAAAAAAATAAATCAAACTAAATTTTCCAAATGGTCAAAGTACAGAATAAAATAATAAAATTTTACTTTATACTATAGAAGAGGAAGAATTAATACTCCCTGATTTTTCTGAATTCTTTGGTTTTATTAATTTATTCTTAGAAAATAAATATAAATTGTTGTTATGATTATATTAGTATAACCTAAGAGATATTATTGTGTTTAAATTATACTCCAGAGTTCTGCATTTCATTTTACAGCTAGAGTTGCAACAATTATTAGGATTTAGGTCTGTGAAGTTAAGTAGTATGAGCACTCACCAAAACTCTTCTTCTTCAGAGTTCTGCTATCTTGAATCCTCAATTTTTATTGATCACTTGGTAGGCTAGAGTGCATCCTATAATATTTTATTCAGAAAAAGTGATATGAGGAATCTGTATTCTGTATTTTACCATATTTAAAACACTTTTCTGTAAATTTTGAAGTTATGAATGACAACTTGGCTAGGTATAGAATTTTATGTTCACAGTCCTTTCTTGAACCTTTGTAAAAATGATTTTATACAAAATCCACTGTTATATATGATTATATATAATATATTAAAATTTATATATATGATACATAAAAAATATTATTAGAATATGTGTAATTTGATGCCCTTAATTTTTTTTACCTTTATCAGAAATGTAATAGTTTTAGAAAATTTTTTACTAGGAAAATATTTTACTTGGAAAATATTTTACTCTGAGGTTTAAATTATTTTTTAATTTAATAATTCTTATATAATTTCTTATAACATAACTTCATTCTATTCTCTTTATTTATATTTATGACATCCCTTCAGATATGTGATTTTTTTTTTTATATCTCAAACAACTTCTCTCCTTAAAAAGTTTGTTTTAATATCACTTCTAAAAGAAAACTTTCCTGATTGTCCTCAACAACAAAAAATCAACATCACTATAAAAATGAAACATTATTTTTTCTCACTATTTATATGTAGAGAACTAAGTCACTATAATCAATGATTTCATCACTATAACCAATAATTTTGCACTCACATTGATAGGATCTTCGCCTAGTGACATTTCATCTCACTTATTCTATTTCTCCTTTTCTTATACTGATTCTTAAGGTCATTTTTTTTCTTACCATGTTAAGTTTCTAAAGCAGATATTGCTTTTTTTCCTTTTTCAATAAAATTGATTTTAAAAGTGCATATTTCCTGTGGATCTTCTTAGTAAAAATACTTTCTCTTAAATTGTATTTGGCATTTACATGGTACTCATGTGTACTATGTGTGTGTATATTTTGAGTATTTATACTAGAGTGAGATGAAACTTATCTATCTCCTAACTGATAGAGTATGTAAAATATCATTAGTGAATAGAAAAAAAGAATGTTTTTAAAATAGGAAAAAAGGAAAGAAGAGAAAGGAAAGTTGAGATTTAATTCATTATATTGATTTCTAGAGCCATGTCATTCTCATTATACCCTGTAGTCTGTTGTAGAGTCATTAAGAATTAAAACTACATTTGTCTGCACAAGAAGAAATTTAAGATTTGATAGAACTCAGTATGAATATTTTCACAATATAGATTTTAGTACCTCTCTTTGTTATCATAAGCTGCTTCTGTTCCTTGCAAGTGAAAAGCATAGTAAGTAAACTTGTGATGTGGCAATGTTATTTTCCTCCTCATCTTTCTACCTATAACACTGAGAGTCAGCATTCAGAGAAACTGCATAGTATGCTTCCTGCTCTCACCACTGTTTGCAGCTTGAAATTTCCAAAACCCAGAGTACAGTACATACTGTTCATCTCCCTGTTTTAATTCAAGTGACTATATTAGACCAGCAGCAAAGAAATACATGATCTACGCAACCCTTATTACACATCATTATCTAGGCCAAGCAAAACTACATTTTCTTGCAGATAGCAACACAATTTAATAAGGAGGAAAAAAATTCAAATAGAGAATGGTATCTTAAAGAAAAAAATTCTCACTAGGTACTAGGCTTCAAGTAACTATTAAGTTTATCTTTAAGCTATTTTGACATCAATATATCCTTAGCTACTAGAGGTAAAAAGTAACAGAGAATTTACCTTAACAACATCATCAACGAAGACATTTTTTTCAGATTAATAAATATAAAAGTCTGAAATAGTAGTCATCTCTGAGATATCCAAACTCTTTTACAATATCATCTTAACTTCAAGAAGATGGCTTTATATAAAAACGCTATCATGATTTCAGGGAACTCTGACAAAGATTCTGAATTTAGATTTTAAAATGAAAGTTTCTGAAAAATATTTGATTAGAAATGTACTTTTTCTTAATTTCATGCTTTTTTTCCTTTTAATCTTTATGAAGGACTTTTTTTAATCACTGAAGGAAATATATTCTGACGTTAAAATACTGAATTAAACAAATAAAATTGAGATATACTGTATATTTTAATTCACATAGTGTTCAGAGCTGAAACTGCTGAGCAATAAGAAAAAGGTTGAATATGCTTCTCTTCTCGTTGCTGGAACTCTGCCTCTGTCACAGAATTTACTCAAAAAGAAAGAAAAGGGGATTAATTTATCAAATTATTACTGAATACTATGTGCTATAGTAGAAAATGTATGCATGCCTATGTGTGTTGGAAACCAAAATAGTATTGTAAAATTGGTGGTGTTATTATTTTCATTTTACAAATACTGAAACAAAAGAAGACAAAGTTGAACAACTAAAACTTGACCAAAGTTCATTTAGATCTGAAGTTATAGAACTGAGATACAGACTCTCATTTTTCTAAATCCAATTCCGTTACCTAAAACAAATAAAATACAAAAGCAATTAAAACACACACACACACACTCTTCTAATTCTTTTCAATTTATACTCTTTAGTATATGTAGGCTTTAAATAGTTTTATATGCTCTTAAACTCATCTATCACAATTATGTCTTCTCATTTTTGCCAGCAAAAAAATTAACTTAAATAAATAATAGTAACAGAAAATAGGGAGATCATAAAACAAGAAAATCTTCAGAGAATACTTTTGTCAATCAATCGTGGAAATAAGGTAATATGTGAAAAGATAAAAAGCTAAGAGATCAAGAATTGTTTTGCTATACATTAGATTTTACCAAGCTCTTTTTTTACATAGATGAAAAGCAAATGTATTTAATTAAGTCATATAGGAATTAAATTAGGAAATATACAGCAGCTGAATAAGTATTTGCAAGTTGCACACTGTTTAAGGTCACCATTTTGGTTTACCTTTAATTTTACTATAATTAATTAAACTCAAAGATGGAAAGTTTGTATATTTATAAGGACTGATTTCCTGCACATGCAAACAAAAAGTACCTTGTTTAAAATAGAGTATATACATAATCACACTGCTATAATTAACAATAAAGATAATAATTTAGCCCTGGCCGGTTGGCTCAGTGGTAGAGCGTCGGCCTGGCGTGCAGAAGTCCCGGGTCCGATTTCCGGCCAGGGCACACAGGAGAAGCGCCCATCTGCTTCTCCACCTCTCCCTCTCTCCTTCCTCTCTGTCTCTCTCTTCCCCTCCCACAGGCGAGGCTCCATTGGAGCAAAGATGGCCCCGGTGCTGGGGATGGCTCCTTGGCCTCTGCCCCAGGCACTAGAGTGGCTCTGGTCGCGGCAGAGCGACCCCCGCCCCCGGAGGGGCAGAGCATCGCCTCCTGGTGGGCAGAGCGTCGCTCCCTGGTGGGCATGCCAAGTGGATCCTGGTTGGGCGCATGCGGGAATCTGTCTGACTGTCTCTTCCAGCTTCAGAAAAATACAAAAAAAAAAAAAAAGATAATAATTTTAAAATAAAAAAATTGTTAAAAGAACAATAAGAAAAAATAGAAAAAAAGAAGAAAAAATAAAAAAATAAAAATAAAGAATAAACAAAAAAAATCGGCCCTGTCCTGTGGGCTCAGTGGATAGAGCATTGGCCCAGGATATAGATGTCCCATGTTTGATTCCTGGTCAGGGCACACAAAAGAAGCAACCATCTGCTTTTTTCTCCTTCCCTCTTCCTCTCTTCTCTCTTTTCTCCTCCCACAGCAAGGACTCTATTGGCTGGAGCCTCAGGCATTGGGTGCTGAGGATAGCTCAATTGGTTTGAGCATGTCAGCCCCAGGTGCTAAAAATAGCTCTGTTGATTTGAGCATCATTCTGAGATGGAGGTTGCGAGATGAAGCCCAGCTGGTGCACACATGGGAGTTTGTCTCACTGTCTCTCATCCTCTCACAAAATAAATAAATAAGTAAATAATTGATATTTGAACAACATATGAATTATTATATTTTCCTAAACAAGAAAATACTTTCTTCAGTTACTATATGGTTTGATATAAAGTACTTATAAAACAAATTTAAAACAATTATAATTGTTATATCTTTCTGATATATTGATTTTTATTATATAAAATATCTCTTTTTATCTATAGTAAAATTTATTATCCTAGTGTCCATTTTCTCTAATATTTATATAGGCACTCCAGTTTTTATGTGTTTTTTGTTAGTACGATATATCATTTTTTTCTGATAACTCATTGGATTTTGATTTTAAGTCCAGTCTACAATCTCTGCCTTCTAAAGCTATTTATATTTGGTTAATTTTTGTATGCTTACATTTCATTTTACTAATTGTTTTACTATATATTTTCTGTATGTCTCCAGTTTTTTATTTTTGTTTTCAATTTCTTCATTGCTAAATAAATATTTTCTGTTATTTTAATTTTATGTTTTTTAGGGTTTTTTTTTACTAGTTGCTCTAGAGATTATGATATGTATTCTAATTTATTCCAGTATACTTCATTGTAATACTAACTTGATTATGATAAAATATAATGTTTGCTTTAATCAAACTTCATTTCCTCTTTTTCACCATTATCATCCTATATTAGGGTTATATTTGTTATAACACAACAATATAGGGTTATTATAATTTCTTTCTACATTCTGATGCCTTTCTTAAAAATTATAAGAAGAAATTATAAATGCATTTGATAATCATTTTTACAGCCCATAATCTCCATTCATTCATGATATTCATTTATTCCAAAAGATTCTAGTGCTTCTTAGGTGTCATTCCTGTTAGCTTTAAGGACATCTTCTAGTGTTTACTGTAACATAAGCTTATTAGCAACAAATATCCTGTCTTTGCTTTCTTGGAATGTATGTATTTTACCTTATACTAATAAAATAGATTCACTGGATATGGAAATCTTAGTTTACTTTTACTTTTTATTTTGTTTTCTCTTTTTATACTTTAATGTCATTCAACTGCTTTCTAAAGTCTTATTTGATTTTGATGGTAAAGCAGCTGTCGATTGCATTGAAGCTTTCCTGTATAAAATCAGTAAATTTTATCTCCTTGCATTTAGGATTTTCATTTTGTATTTAGATTAAACAGATAAGCTATAATGTGGTGTGGTATAATTACTATTTTATAGTTGTCTTATTGAGATTTGTTGATTTAATAGTTTTTATTAAATTTGGATGTCTTTTTCCATGATTTTCTATTAATTCTTTTTTCTGTCATCTGGAACATTCTATTGAGTCTGTTTTCTGTCTTTTCCATTTCTGTATCTGTACTCTTCATTTCCAGAATTGTTATTTGATTATTTTTCATAAATTCTAGAGACTTGTTGAATTTTTTGTTTGTTGATCCATTATTGTCACACTATTGATTTTTTCTTTAATTTTTACTGTGATTTCCTTTATTTCTTTAAAAATATTTAAAATAACACATTTAAAGTATTTTTCTGCTAATTGCAACATTTGTGAATACTAAGGGACAGTTTCTATTAACTATTTTTTTTAATTCTCTGTAAATAGTCACAGTTGTCAGTTTGTTTGCATCACTTATAAATTTTTAGTACCAGTGTTTTATAATTAATACCTATCAACAGAAAAGAATGATATCTATATTTACCTATTAACATCTCTGGATTTTGATATTTTGCCCCAATGGTAGCTGTTAGTGTTTTTGTGTATTTCTTTATTTTTGTTTTTAAATCTTGCCTGCAATAATCTATAACATCTGTCTCCATTGTAATATACGGTCACTCATGTCTCTGCTCAGATTTAAAAAAAAAAAATTTTTTTAACTTGGCTTTCTAAGAGATACCCCATATCTGTGTAACATAGTGATCATTGAATGATTGCAAGGAAATTATTCTTAAACACTTTGAGCATGTAGAGCAGTGGTCCCCGACCCCCAGGCCACAGACTAGTACCGGTCTGTGGGCCATTTGGTACCAGTCCGCAGAGAAAGAATAAATAACTTACATTATTTCTGTTTTATTTATATTTAAGTCTGAACAATGTTTTATATTTAAAAAATGACCAGATTCCCTCTGTTATATCTGTCTAAGACTCACTCTTGACGATTGTCTCAGTCACATGATACATTTATCCGTCCCACCCTAAAGGCCGGTCAGTGAAAATATTTTCTGACATTAAACCAGTCTGTGCCCCAAAAAAGGTTGGGGACCACTGATGTAGAGTGTCTGTCTTCCGTAGATGAATATGTGTATAGGTAGAGGGACACATTCAATAGTCAGATCATTTTCAAGTTGCCTAAGTTTTACTTATTTCTATAGTCTCTTTCAACTCTTCTGCATACTTTCATGTGCTCACAGCTTTGTCTAGGAGTATTTAAGTATTTGAGACTCTTTAGTGTCAACTGGACACATAAATAGCTTCAGCCAGAAACATGCTTGGCCCACTTACATCTCTGGCTAGTACAGCCAAGGTTCTCACTTGTTTGCTTGTCTTCTTGAAGTTACTTTCACTAATAATATTGATGGATATGATTATTACCCAATCTTGAAAATAGGAAGGTTGTCAAGCCTTGTAGCTTTGTGGCTCTGACATAAACACCACACTGAGCTGAGGTAATGGCATAGACACCCACTATTTTTCCCTAAAGTTTATCAAGCATAAACATTTCTCCATTTCTATGACTTTGACTAATTTTCAGAGCAATGAAATAATAGCTTTTATCAATTTGTGATAATATATAGTTGCTTTTTGGAGAAAAAAACCCACCAATCTTAGTCATATCAAGAAGTTTTGACTTGCCTATATTTTGCAACAAAATAAAATAAAAATAAACACAAAAGCTGATCCAATATCTCTTCTTGGAAGAAACTAGTCACAAAGAAACATAAAATTATTTTTATAGTATAATGCATTTTTGTTATTTTTCCAACATTTCAAACATGGAAATAAGTTTTAAATTCTACAAGCCCATCTTATAAATGTAGTTTGAATGTAAACTTTGCTAAAAATTCATTACAAATGGAAAGGGACAAATACCACCTCACATCTGTTAGATTAGCTATTATTTACAAGAGAGGTAATAACAAATGTTGGAGAGGCTATGGAGAAAAAGGAACCCTCATTCACTGTTGGTAGGAATGTAAAGTAGTACAACCATTATGGAAGAAAGTATGGTGATTCCTCAAAAAACTGAAAATAGAACTACCTTATGACCCAGCAATCCCTCTACTGGGTATATACCCCAAACACTCAGAAACATTGATACGTAAAGACACATGTAGCCCCATGTTCATTGCAGCATTGTTCACAGTGGCCAAGACATGGAAACAACCAAAAAGCCCTTCAATAGAAGACTGGATAATGAAGATGTGGCACATATACACTATGGAATACTACTCAACCATAAGAAATGATGGCTTCGGATCATTTACAACAAATTGGTTGGATCTTGATAACATTATATGGAGTGAAATAAGTAAATCAGAAAAAAACAAGAACTGCATTATTCCATACGTAGGTGGGACATAAAAACGAGACTAAGAGACATTGACAAGAGTGTGGTGGTTGGGGGGGGGAGAGGTGAAGGGGGAGGGGGAGGGGCACAAAGAAAACTAAATAGAAGGTGATGGAGGACAATCTGACTTTGGGTGATGGATATGCAACATAATTGATCGACAAGATAACCTGGACATGTTTTCTTTGAACATATGTACTCTGATTTATTGATGTCATCTTAGTAAAACTAATAAAAAATAAATAAAAAAAATAAAACATTGGTCACACTTAAATATTAAAAAAAATGTTAAATGTCTCCAATTGATACATATAAAATGTCCAATAAATATTGACTTTTACTTAAAAAAAAAGAAAGGGACAGATTGATATGTAAAAAATATGTTGTGGGAAATGTGGAAAAGTTGAAGATCTACACTAAAGATTAAAATATTGAATCTAGGTAATAACTTATGTGGAAGGAAATGTTGAAGATTGTCTATACTCACAAAAGAGAAATTTATGCATTAGAACATAACTGTTATAAAGATCACTAAACAATTATAAGAAATAGGAACTAAAGGGCAAAAAAAGATGAAATACAGAAATTATACTCAATAAACCACTAATAATAGTGAGCATACATGTTTTGAAAAACAATGACAACATCTTTCTAAAAATATATATTATTAAAAGCATTTACAGCGGTCTTTGATTCTGATTGTGCCATAATAAAAGACTTCTAGAAAGAGTTGACAATAACTAGGAAAGAATATAAAGAAAGCATTTAGGAATCAATGTTAAATCTAATGCAATCTAAAAAGAATAAATGTCATTTCCTCTAAAGACTTTAAGACAGAAACAATATTGCAACAAATAAATATAGAAAGTGTTCAGAAGAAAAATTGAATTAATGAGAAAGGAAAGGATAGTTTTGTATTTAGTGTATTTTTAAGAACCTGGCTAAAATAAAATTAATGTATCACTGTTTTAGTTTCTCAACAAAAATAAATGTAGATATGCATAATAATTTAAGAAAAAGTTACAAGAAAGTATTGAAATCTTACCTAGAAGGAAAAATGACCCATACTAAGGTGAAAAGAAAGCTTTCTTTAGTTTTATCTGAATAATCATGCAGAGAAATATGGCTTTGGGTATTTCTTCTACAATTAATGTTTTGTAATATACAAAGAGATGGTTAGCAAACAAAACTATTATTTTACCATTTGAATCAACATAATAAACATTTGTATAGTATACTTTATATTTTTAAAAGCATGTTACTATTCACTGAACATGGCCTTACAAAAGATTATTGAGGAGTTTAAAAGCAAAAATACTTAGGCTTATAATTATATCAGGACTGGTTTATAATGTAAATATAAATCAACTAAAGGTAAATCAACTAAAGAATAATTTTTAAATGTAACATGGATATTATAAATACCTTTAAAATTCTTATACTAGTAAACAAATAACAAAAGTAGATAGTGGGTTTCCTAAACTCTCAATATAGTCATTAGCACTATTACCTCTTGAAAATGGCAGCAAGCTATTATGAAATTCTATCTCTCCAGTCCAAACTAAAAGACTATTCACAGGATATGGAATTCCAAAAGAGCTGCTAAGTGATAATGGACCCCAATTTATGTCACTGAAGCTCCAACCTTTCTTACTCAAATGGAGTGAAATACATTCATTTTGCACTATACAAGCTAGCTGCTAATGGCCTCATCCAGCACTTTGGACAGTTGTTCATGTAAGCACTTTTGCTTGAAAGTGAGGAAGCTGTACAGTGCAACAGCAGCTGCCTAATGCTCAATAGTCCTTCTGTATGTGGAGGGTGTTCACTTGTCATTAACTGAACTTCCTACTCCGTTACTTCTGGTCAAAGACCAGCACTGTCTTTTTTGATCTCAGAGAATCAGAAAGAAGAACAAGATCTTCCAGATCAAAGTGATTTTGAGGAAAAAGCAAAAGAAACTTGGCCATGAGAACACATTTTCAAGCTGTCCCTTTAATATTTATTTTTGGTGTCTAAGGAAAAAATATGACTATGTTTCTTGATGATAAAAAGTAACAAAATAAATGAAGAAATGTAAAAAAAAGGAAACAAGCGAATAAGAGAACAGATTTTTATAATAATAATGCCCATTTCCTTATCTGGTAGTTACAAATGTCAGTAAATTGTATGGGTTGTTCTGACTGACTTACTTTGCTCAGCACAAGTTGGTAGTTAAAACTCCAAATGAAGTTAACGGAATTCACCTAGAGGAAATAGTAATAATACACTAGGCTGTGTAAAAATCAATCTTAACAGGTTTATTTTCTTCCATTTTTAATTTTTTTAATTTAAGTATTGTTGATATACAGTATTATATCAGTTACATTAGTTTCAGGTGTACAACAGAGTGGGTTGCCATTTTTATATAATACAATGTGAGCACCCCACTAATTCTAGTAATTGGATTTAAAATCCAGAAAATGTTTTATTTATTTCTGGCAAGGGCAACTATTACTTATGTAAAGCTTAATTTTATATAAAATCTTGAGAGATTTTAAATTGCTAAAATAAAGGTAATTATCTCTATTAATAATATATCTGTACCTTTAATCTGTGAACATTGTTGTGGAGGAGATTGCCTTGGCTAACATTTATTATTCTTTCCACCTATAAAAATAGGCATTGTGATTGACTACATAGTCACCTAGGTAACTATAACATTTCCAAAATCCATTATTGCAAAGTAGAGTCAAGTGACCAATTCTGGCCAGTAGCATGTTAGCAAACTTCAAGTATGCAATTTCTGAACTTTCTTTCAACCTTCTTATAAGCTATAAGATGGATGTTGTGACTAATTTTAACCAAGTTGATGAGGTAATAGAGTAAGAATGTCAGAAGCAAAGATATAGGATAGTTTTATGTCACTGATACTTCTGAGTACCTTGGCAATCCTAAATCACCTGCGTGGAAAGTTTTCTTATAGTGAAATGAATGTTTATCTTGTATAAGCATTGTACATTAGGGTACCTTATCACCATAGCCTAGCCTGTATCCTGTTATAACTTTTGATGGAAGTACTCTGGGAGATATATAAGAATTTCTTAGTTTTAATAATATGAATAGTGAGATTGCTTACAAAATAGCTCGGACATTTGAGTATTGTTATTCTCAATATAGTTTGGTTTTTCATAGTAGACAACAAGGGTCAACAGCATTTCAGAGTTAAGAATACCAACACTTTGTTCCAGAGTACATATCTGTTAACTACATAGATGCTAAGTTCAATTATTATTTAATTCAATAGGATAGTGACAATAATAGAATAGTGACAATAGAATGGTGACAATAATGTATTTTATGCTTTTTCAGAAATGTTTACCATCTTTTGATTGCATTAGATAGTGCCAATTGAAAAAAAATGTTAATTTGAAGAATATCTCAGGCATTCTCCACCTTATCCTCTTCTAGGTCTCTGTCAACTACTTGTTAGAAATTTTTACCATGTATTTATGCATTTACAAACCAAAGACTTTCAACAGTACAGGTATTGTAGATGACTAAAAATTTATTCTAAAGGCCTTCAGGGTGCAAAAGTATAAAAGCAAGTTTTATCCACTGTTGCTTTACATCAGCTATGAAAACATCTTTGGGATTAAGCATTATAAAGCACTTTATTATCATAAGGTAAACTATAGTATAAATTATGGGAGTTGTTAATGCGTTTGATGTAGAAAAATTTACTTTGCTTATGTTTTGACTTTCTGATTTCTCACATTTGTGTGGCCTACAATTCTTCTCACTACATACTCTTTTTCACTTTCAGATTCCAGTAAAATTTTTTAAAAGACAGCCACTGTGGAATAAGATTCAGTGACATTGAAAAAGTCACTGCTGCCTGACCTGTGGTGGTACAGTGGATAAAGCGTCAACCTGGAATGCTGAGGTCGCCGGTTCAAAACCCTGGGATTACCTGGTCAAGGCACATATGGGAGTTGATGCTTCCTGCTCCTCCCCTCTTCTCTCTCTCTCTCTCTCTCTCTCTCTCTCTCTCTCTCTCTCTCCTTCTCTCCTTTCTAAAATGAATAAATAAAGTCTTAAAAAAAAAGAAGAGAAAAAGTCACTGCTTTCTTTACGAAAAATCTTCATTTTTAAAAGTCTCCTTTTCTAGGTTTTCTTTATTTGGATTGTAACTTTCCCTTTTATTTATTTTTTGGAAGCTTAATTTACAAGATAATATAAGTTCCTCTCAGGAAATTGTAAAAATAATTAAAACAGCATTATCCAGCTCATGAGAGTCTTTGCTTTTATTTAGTAGCTGAACATTGTGTGGCTTTAAAGAACATTTCTCCAGTTTATTGCTACTAAAACTTCTGTAAGATCCACATTTACTTTCCTTTTAGAAATATTGTTGGTACAGGTGATGTTTAAAACAAAAATTTGTGGGAGGATTTCTGATGAGTTAGAATGAAGTGTGACCAAGACAGGTGTAGTCTCTGGAAACACTTCTGACATGCTGCGGGCTCTGAGTCTAGTACTATGAGCACATCACAAGGGAGCTGCCCCCTGGTGGATTCCAGCAGAGAATTTCTGGTTATATGCATCATTTCAAAAATAGATCTCCTCCTCCACTGCCATACGTTAGTCACATTTGAATTCTGTGTGTTCTGAAGCTGATAATATTAATTGTAACCTGGAGCACTGGGTTTGGTCCAGACTACTAGAAATTAATTCAGGGGTTCCTGCCCATAAAAGAGAGAGGATTTGGCTAAAACAAACAAACAAACAAACAAACCATTTTTTTCTGGTCAGGCAGAAAGAAAACTAATAATCTAGCCAAAGCAATCCCTGCCTAGACATAGGTGTGTCTCAGACAAACAAGCATGTGGTCTCATAAAAGATTTCCAGGTTTCCGAAAGGAAGTGCTGAGAATCTCCTACATAAGCGAGCCAGCTAATTCCCCACAGCTCGAAACATCCTCTCATTGATTTATGGCGATGCTGCGGCAGAGCCCACTAAATTGCTGAGGATGTGCGGTGAACTCTGAGAGCTTAGAGAAACCTGCCTCGTGGACAAACCATATATCTTTTAAATAAAAATATTTTTCACCCTCAAGATTCTACCTTTTTCTTCCTACCTAATATTAAAATATGTGCCGGTGAGTTTGAGGTGTCCTTTGAATCATTATGTACTTTCATTTTCAAAAGCATCAATACTCAAGTGAAATTACTTATCTCCGGGATGATTTCTTTGGAAAGAGTTATCTTTCCCATCATCCTTGACTTTTTCTCTTCTACCTATCTCCTAACATTTCTTTTTTCCTCATTCCACATTTTCCCCTTAGAGAACTAGCCGGATTACCCTCGATTTCAATGCTAAAGCTCTTTGCCCTTGTCTGGCCTGGTCTGGTTTTCTGCATGCCCAGGAAAATGAATACACCCATTATACCAAGTCTGTGACTGAATGTAGCTCTCATATACCATACCTGATCCCAAAATTTATAGCACATATGCTATTTAAAACAAATTTAACAAATTAGTTTGACTATTGTCATATGTTTTCCATTTAGGTCCTGGGAAACTTTGTATTTAACTTAAAAACATAGTATGGACTCCCAAAGCCATATCTAAGTCTATAAGTTGGATAAGAGCTTTCAAAACCCTGATTAAATGAAATAAAAGCATTCAGTGTGGGTGAGAAGTTTGATGATGAAAAAGCCATGTTTTTAAATTCACTATATTGGTATAAATTAATAATCTTTTAATGAATAGAGATATTAACATTCTAAAAGTTTTCTTTGATCTCAGCTATTGTTTAGTAAGTATAAAAATCATATCCATGTTTTTATTCATCAAAATGGTACATTTTATTAGTTTGAATGATTATTAACTAGGTAATGAAAATGCAAATTTTACCTTCATACCGTCTTTCAGCCTAAGATCTAAAAGTCATGGCTGCTTAATTTTTTTCCACTTACCTTTGAGTTTTGAAAGGCATATATGTGAATTTGAAAGCATTAGCTTTGCTTTTATAAAACCCTAGAATCCTCCCTTGCAATCACAGGATAGATGCACTCTCTAAATAATTCTCTGCTTTCTAAAGCAGATATTACTTCAGGCTGCAGGATCTTCACGTTGAACAAGGCACAAAGAGAAACGGATCCTATGTCTAGGCCATTCTATTCAATCATTTATTTTAAAGAAGGACAGAGAAGACAGGCAGAGAAGAATAAAACATAAGCATGTAGAGTATATTCGTTTTATTTTCTACTTAGGGGCTTACATACCAGATTAGTTTCTTAACACATACTTTTATCTGTGTCATAGCATTTAGAAACCACAATAATAAATAAAAGAGGCAAATTGCAAAGCTTTTATGTTGTCAGTATATCACAATAAACTTAGCCTCCAGAAATATAATAATATATAAGCTAACAATATAAAAATATATAAGCTAAAAGGTAAAAATAATCATGTTTAACTTTCAGTATCATTTGTGTGAATAAGACCTATGTTGTGCAATTTTAAGTATCATTTGTACATTAAAATAAGATATCATAAACTCTTCATATAGTTTTAAAAGCTATAATTTAAAGAGTGCCCCAAAGCTTGCAGTATAGTCTCTTCAATGAGTAGAACACTCTAAAATCAGTGGTAAAAGACAGTTAAGCATTATTGCAAAGTTGTGTCAAGTCAAAGAATGGTTACTTAACCATTCAAACATTAATGTATATCAATGTTATCTCATTAATATAATGAACAGCAAATATATTATTTCTATCTATATATATATATCAATTATTAACTATCTATATTCAAATTCAATTAATCATGCCTTTAATATCTTACTAATGAGAAAACCAAAAATCCCTCAAAATAAATAAAATACTTTTACAAGGTTTCTGTTATTTGAGCTATCAAATTGACACCTCTCTGTCTTTACATAATTTATATGTAAAATGTTATCATAAATTATAATTATATAATCGAGAAAGATTGTAGTAGTTCTCATTCAATGAAACTCCTTTCAAGTATAAAATAATATAAGGTTCAGTTTCCAATGTAATTTATAATTCAAATAATCTTTCTCATTAAAAGATTTCTAGGCCAGACCTGTAGTGTTGCAGTAGATAAAGAGTTGACCTAGAATGCTGAAGTCGCTGGTTCAAAACCCTGGGCTTGTCCCGTCAAGGCACATTCAAGAAGCAACTATGAGTTGATGTTTCCTGCTCCTCTCCCCTACTTTCTCTCTCTCTGTCCTCTCTTTAAAAACTGAATAAAAAAAATTAATTTCTAGATTATATCAAACACTGAGGTAAGCATACCATTTATCTATGTTTTTTAACTTTTATTATAAAAATTAATAATGAGAAATATAGTAAACATACTTATCTGAAGTCAGGGTTATATGGAGACCAGAAATACATATTAGAACACAAAATATTATAGTTTCTCAAAGTGGTAACTCAGATATCATCATTATGCAAAATCAAACATAAAATTGTATTTTCCAAACCAATATGTATTAAAATATTCAAAGTATAATTTAATTTTTATTTATTGAATTTGAGAGAGAGAGGAAGTGAGAGAGAAAGAAAAAATATTAATATGTTGTTCTGCTTATTTATGCATTCATTAGTTGATTCTTGTATGTGCCCTGACCAGGTATTAAACTTGCAACTTTGATGTATTGGGGTGATGCTTTAACTAACTGAGCTTTACCTGGCCAGGACTATAATTCAGTTTTTCAAAAGAATGATTTATACATCATTTTTGAGGACTGTGCCTATGAAGTTCATTCATCTATGTTAAGAAATGCTTGCCTGACTAGTGGTGGTGGTACAGCGAATAGAGCATTGACCTGAGATCTGAGGCCCCAGGTTTGAAACACTGAGGTTGCCAGCTTGAGTGTGGGCTCATCCAGCTTGAGCTTAAAGTCACTGGCTTGAGCATGGGGTTACATATAAGGTCCTATGGTCACTGGCTTAATCCAAAAGGTCTCTGGCTTGAAGCCCAAAGTTGCTGGCTTGAGCCTAATGTCACTGGCTTGGCTTAAGCCCCTTGTTCAAGCGATGTATGACCAGCAATCAATAAATAACTAAAGTGCTACAACTATAAGTTGATGCTTCTCATCTCTTTCCCTTCCTGTATGTCTCTCTCTCACACAGAAAAAGAAGGAAGGAAGGAAGGAAGGAAGGAAGGAAGGAAGGAAGGAAGGAAGGAAGGAAGGAAGGAAGGAAGGAGAAAGAGAAAGACATGCTATTTTTTATGATGTCTCTCTTAATAAGAATCATATTCACAAATGCTCTTCTAGTAGATACTGAAGGGATACTGAAATTCACTTGAGCTCATGAGCAACAGGAAAGTGATTATATGAAAATCATTAAATATAAACTAAAATATTATCAGAAACCTTCTTTATTTAGAGTAGTGTTTTCACTACAAGGAAAAGAGAAAGTGTAAGAATGGCATGGCTGCCAGACCTACCTGTGCTCAGATAAGAAGGGAAAGAAAGGAGAAGGAAAGGAGAAGGAGGGTCCTCCTTGGAAGACTAGTTCTAGAGCACAGTGGATTGCCAGGGTCCTAGCAGAAGTCTCACTGTTCACCAGCAATAGTAACAAAGCAGCCCTCTCCTTATCCTCTTCCTCCTGGGGGAAAAAAGACCTTGGACATCTGCTTTCCTTACTTGTTCCATTTTCAGATGTACACAAATACAGTTACATCATATTTATCTTTGTGATTTGATTTAAATATGTCTTACTCCACTGACAATCTTATTCTCCTATGCTCAATCCTAATATTTATATAAAAACAATATTTTAAAATGAAAACTAAGTTGATTGATATTTTCCTCAAACCAAGATGAGAAAAAGAATTTACTTTCTCATCTGTTAACAGACAAAATCCATATAAAATACATAAAACAATAGTTTGTAAGACATTGGATATCAGAAATGAAGGATGACGACGATTCCTGAGAGTTAGAATCAAATGATGTGAGACCTACAAGTGTCCCAGCTTAATGCCTTGGAGAGTTTCCAGATCATGGCACAAGGACGAGGAGCTGAGGTGGAGCCCAGAGTGTAACCTGAGTTGAGATGAACTTGAGAGTCGGTAGATCAAAGTGCCTGGCATGTGGACAGAGCACTAGAAAGGAGAGTAATCCAGAGATGTGCAGAGGGGCCTCTCAAGTATTCAGCAATATACTTATTAGTTTATACATTTGAGGAAATTACTAGGGGCCAGGAAAAGATTAGAAGAAATGATGTCTAGCTAATACCCAGGAAAATAGTGTCTGTTGCCATAAGCCAGATTGGACAATCTCAAGATATATGGGGCATGGTGTAAAGTACAAAGGCGTTGCTTCAAAAATGGGGAATAATTCGGCCTACTCTGAACCCTGATCTACTTCACCTAACAAATCTTAAAATCAAATCCCCCAAAAGAGTCAAACCATTTCTAAATAATCTGATTGCATCCCAGAACAAACATCAAGTTTACTACAAAAATATATCCAGAAGCCAACAAGGTAAAACTTGTAATGTCTGTTATCCAATCAAAGATTACCAGGCGTACAAAAAAAGAAAACAACCCATGACAGAAAAAAATCAATTACTTGAAACTGACTTGAACTTGATACAGATATAACAATTATCAGATAAGGACATAAAAGAGTTATTATACTGATATCCTATAAGTTCAAAAATTGAAGTAGAGACACTGACAATATATTTTAAAAATTAAAATTTTAGAGATGAAAACTGCAATGTCTGAGATTGAAACTAAGCTGGATATGATGCCAGATTTGAAGACTTGAATTGCCTGCTCTAATATTTTTAAAGTTTAGTTTACTACTCTATAAAACAGGGCTAATTAAACCTAATTATAAGTATTGTTGCAAAAATTAAAATGAGGTGATAAAATGACAATGTAAACCATCTAGTGTGGTGTCTGGCACACTGTAGCATGCAATAATTTAGAATTTGTTATGCTACTCCCTATTTAGTTTAATTGCAGGTTTCCAATGTTTGAGGAGTCAAGTCCAAACTTTCTGTTTTGATTTTCAAAATCTATACAATCTCGTTTTAGTCTTTTTTGGTCAGCTTGATTTCTACAATACTTTACATCAAATTAAAATTTACCATTCTCCTTATGTATCCCACATACTTTGCCTCACTGCCTGTTATGGGCTGACTTATGTCTCCAAAAAAAATTCATGTGTTGAAGTCCTAACTTCATTACCTAAAAATGTGATAAAATTTAGAGATAGGGTTTTTATAGAGATGATTAAGTTAAAATTCAATATGACCAATGATCTTATAAGAAGAGGAAACTTAGATACAGACATGTACAGATAGAAGACAGTGTGAAGACACAGGGAGAAGACAATCATCCACCAGCCAAAAAGAGTGCCCTGGATCAGATCCACCCCATGGCCTCAGAAGGCCCAGCCTGCAAACACCTTGGTCTCAGAATTCTAGTTTCTGGAAGAATGAGACAATACATTTTTCTGGTTTAAGTCATCCAGTCTGCAGTATTTTGTTGCAGAAACCTTAGCCCCAGCCTCGCCTTATTCACATTTCCCCTGTGCATACTCTGTGCATATCTCCAAACTACAAATTTTTCTTCAATATTTAAACGGGCCTACCAATTCTTTATTAGAATGTAGTTGTTACTCCCACTAAAATGTAATGTCTTTCTCCCCAGGAATCTTATATATAATCTTTATTCTTATAACACTTACCTTTACTATATCTCAAATTAATGTTAGTTATATGCTCTATTGCTTCAATTGGATTGACAGTTCCTACAGAGTTGAATCTACTTCTGAATCATTCTTATATGCCCCATGGAAACTAGCAGTTTCAGTAAGTGGTAGATTCTTCACTAAGATGTTCTTGATGAGTTAAAGCATAAGTCACACTGAGAAAACAAGTCATATAAATATATATCTGTATGAGTTGTATTTGTATAATTTAAATTGTGTCTTCTTTACCATGATAGTAAACTCTATGAACACAGTAAATTTTATGTCTAATGAAAGTGTTCATTCAGCTTTCAAAAAAGTCCATACTCTTAAGCAATAATGAGTTTCCTATATTCATTATGGGTAAATAATATATTTTTCTAACACCATCCAAAGAAAAAATAGAAATCTTATGACTTTGTCCTAATTGTGCTTCTATTGTCAGAACTAATAATCTTAGGCATAACTTACCTGCTTTCAGATGGTAATTCTGCCATCTCATTGAAGGGAAGCATTCTGATACCTTTTCTAACTACAATATTTTATCTCTTTCCTCAGACTCTCTATATTTTGGTACATCACCTCAAACATCATGACCACACCCATATTTACCGTGTTATAACTTAATTTCTGTTTTTTCTACCTCTAGAGCCATCTTATTTACATACTTTCTCCGACAAACCAATAGAAAAAAAGTCACAGTAAAAACCCTTAATTACTTTACATAATCAAAAGCTGAAAGGACAGAGGAAAAGAGGTTTTCCAAGATTCACCTTGAATTAATTGCCTACTCTATGAGAACTCACCTCATCATGACACAGGTAGAATTTTGTCTTCCTGCTTCCTGTCTTGTCCCTCTGTCAGGGAATCATAAAACAAATGTAGTAATGGTAAGTTTTCACACATTTTCCCTCCCCTTACTAAACTCGGAACCCAATAATTGCAAGAAAAAAATGTTATATGAATTTTTAATGCATGTCTCCTGTACATAGCACATGCTTGACATATATTAAACTCATCCGATGTGGAAGTGCACTAACAACTCACAGACTCAGAGATTCCAATAAAAAAGGCAGGGTGTTGTGGGATCTATTTTTTGTTCTTCTTTTTATTATTATTTAGTGTTGTTGTTCTTGTTTTTTATTTTAATTTTTTGGTCAAATATTCCTAGAAAAGATTTGTACTGGTGGCAGTTGTGGTTTCTTCTCCCTCTTCTCCTCCTTTATCTTCTTCTTCTTCTAGTATTGTTATTATTATTACAGAGTGTATTGTTGTCATTATTATTATTTTCTATCAGGATCTCTAAATGTAAGTTTACATATAAATTTTTAAATATAAATAACACCAATGTCCTCAGTGTAGGACATTAAAAAGTGAAAGATTTACTTCTATAAAACCCAGAGTCCCCTACTTCTCAATGAATTAGAATTATGTTCATCAGAGTTCCTTGCCCTTTTACAATGATTATTTGACCTCCAGGTAAAGGCATTTCCTTGTGGTTTACCCAAACCTCAGCTGTCTCCAGAGGGGGTTTCTCAGTTTCTCATTTCAGACTGTGGTTTATTGACATTTATGAGGGTTGCAATGGGCAAGTCAAAAGTCCTCAAGAGGTTTAAAATTCTAGGATCAACCTTCTCTGTATAATTGCTAAATTCTCTGTAATTCAGACTATTTAATGGCTATTTGAAATTATAAAGTAGTGCCCTCTCCACAAGGAGGCCACTGTGGTTGGACTTCTGAAGTGAAAGATGCTGCTGAACTTGAGAAGCTTGTTAGAGCCAGGCGGATCCAAAGGACTGGGGAATGCCTCTGAGACAGAACAGATGTCATAATTAAGGGCAAGAATATGAATTCATAACAGAGAAATTAGTCCAAAAAAGATTAAAGCATAAGTAGGTAAATTCTAGGCAGAATCCAAAGGGGCTGAGGAGACATTTAGTGAAGATTCAAACAGCAAGACACTGGTAGACTTTCATAAGGAAATCATGGTTTGGAAACTCAACAAGTTCAGAACATGATAGGATTCTGGATGAGAGTTATATGATAATAATAGTGGAAAGACATAAACCCAGTGGCTTGACAACTATGAAATCATGTTAAAGTGGAACCAACCATAAAATAATCTTATTGATAAGAAATCAACAATATTTTTTTCTTTCATTAATTTTTAAAATTTTATTTAAAATTTAATAGGAAGACATTGATCAATAAGAGTACATAGGTTTTAGGTAAACATTTCTATAGCATTTGAACTGTTAATTATGTCATATATATTATTTCATATATATATAATGTCATATATAATATATATATTACCCATCACCCAAAGTCAAATAATTTTTCATCACTTTTATTTGTTTCTCTTTATACCCTTCCTGCACCCCCTTCCCCACACACCCCCTCGCCTGGAAACCACTTCACTTTTATCTATGTCCATGTGTCTCAGTTTTATATCCCACCTATGTGTGACATCATATAGTTCTTAGCTTTTTCTGATTTACTTATTTCATTCAGTATACTGTTCTCAAGGTCCATCCATGTTTTTGTAAATGTCACTATGTCATCATTTCTTATGTCTGAGTAGTATTCCATTGTATAGATGTATTACATCTTCTTTATCTTTTTCCTTTTTTTGAGTGAGAAAAGGAGACGTAGTGAGACAGACTCCCACATGTGCCCCCACCATGATCCACTTGCAAACCCCTTCTTGAAATAACTGAGCTATTTTTAGAACCTAAGGCCTATGCTCAGATCAACCAAACTATCTTTAATGCCCAGCTGATAAGTGAACCAATGGAACCACTGCCTATAAGGGAAAGAAGGAGAGAAGGGTGGGGTGGGATGGGGAGAAGTGGATGGTCACTTTTCATGTGTGTCTTAACTGGGGATCGAACCCAGAACATCTATACACTGGGTCAATGCTCTATGCCAATATTTCTTAATCTCCCTCTTATTTCCTTTATTTTACTTATCTTTGCTCAAAATAAAGACCTGATTATAAAGGTTCATCTTAGGCTGAAAGAAGGCTCAGGAAATGTGGGTGCAAGCTGCTGGTGTAAAATGCATGGTAGACAGAAGAAAAGTCAAAATTCTGCTCAGGTTTACTGACTCCTTTTTGAGAGAGGCTGCTGGTGTTTTGCCTAGACTTCCTTTTCTGGGCCAACATATCCATCACCTGTGGGCTGTGAGTGTTGGCTACCATTAAGTGCACTGCACACTGCTGCAGAGTACTATCCTTGGCTGGCAGAAGTTGTCTCACCACAAGCTCTCTGAGAATTTAAAAAAAAATAATAACCACTGACTCTGGCTGATATGGGATGCACAATTGCATCCCCAACCTACTATTCAAGAGAGGACGACTCTGTGATGCCATTCACACTGCAGAGCTCCCTATGGGATAAGGCTCAGTCTAGACTTCAATGAAAACCACATTTTTCCTTAGCTTCTTGCCCTTCCTCATTCTGTTTCTGTTTATTCTGAGAGCACTCCAAGAATGCCTGTACCAAAATACTTGTCTTAGGTTATATCTCTGAGGCAGCTGACCTAAAATCTTTACTTTGGTTTATTTATAAAATTCAAAAAACTTAGATATGGAGTGGATTTTAAACTTAGAGAGGGATGGAGTAAAACCTTATTCCACTAGTTATTATTGTGTGACCTCTTTGAGCCTCAGGTTTTTTTTTTAAATCACTAACATAGTAATAATATCATTAACGTTATAAGACTTGATTAAAAATTGATAATTTTATGCTTATTATAATATTTTGCATTTGTGTGTTAAAAATCACATTGGTCATATTTTATGTATCCATTTATTCATGACTTTACTAAATTCCTTCTATGTGCTATGCACTGTCTAATGTTCTGTAGTATAGAGATAGACAAAAATAACTTTCTATGAAATATAGACAGTAAGTACTCAAGATAAGAAAATAATGCAGTGATATACATAAATGCTACAGAACAATAGTGTACAAAATAGGGGCAATAGTGTGTTTTTAATCCTCACAACAAACCTTTGTGTTTTACAGATGAGAAAACTGTAGGTTAGAAAGGTTAACTACATTATTCAATACCACACAATCAATAAGAAATAAATGAAAGTGCAAATCTAGACAGACCCTGACCTAATGGCTAAACTATAACAACTCAAAACATATGATAAATACTATCTATAGTGATTACAATATTGAATAACTGGACAAGAAACCACCCCACCTACTGAATCTCAGCACATCTAATATTTTAAAAAAATAATGCAATTTATTCTTAGAATTCTTATTCAGGATTGTATGAAAGATCCCTGCTATTGTGTTAACCTGCCAGCTTCCTGAAAGAAAAATTACAGGAGAAAGATCAGAGTATTAATGAGTATACCTTCAATCTAGGGCTAAATGGATAAGAAGAAAGTAGAAATGAAGAAAAAAATGCTCTTTCATAGGAGAAAATGGTAACATTGCCAGTTTAAGTGAAGAAACCTATACAAACCATCTTAATTTTGTTTTTTGTTTTGTTTTGTTTTTCCTTAAGAAAATAGTAAAACAAGAAACTAAATCTGACTGTCCATGAATGTTTACACTCTGTGTGGGACACCTGCATGTGCCATAGGAGGCAGAATTGGAGGAAGAGGGGCACGGTTACATTATCAAGCTGCCTCTCTATCTCAGTCTTGAGCTCAGCCAATCCAAACAAAACATATACTCCGTCCTTAGTGGAGTTTGGTTATCTATGACCAAATGAAGTTTATTACTCAATAACAAGGTTGCTTATTATAAAATAATAGATGTAGAGAATTCTAGATCATTTCCTAGATGTAGAGAATTCTACATCATTTTCTTCTGAAATGTTAGAAATGTTTAGCACATTTAGTCATACTGATACTTCAGTTTTGATATATCAATAGATAGAAGCCTGGCATTCTATCTGCCAGCCAGCACTGGGTGTTGATTGCTCTTTTTCTTATTTTTTGTTGGGGAAGTATATTCACAAAATATTTGAAAGAAAAATTATTAACCCTGGTTTGAAGATGGACAAACTAAATCTCAGAAAGATTAAGTGTTTTGCTCATGTCTTACTTTTTAGCTGCTAGAATCATGGTTTAAAGTCTGATTTTTTAAAGCTTTGTTATTAACTGTAAGACTTGTTTCTTGTTAAAATTTGTCTGTGTATGTATGTGTGTGTATTTAAAAGAGATTATATGTAAGTATGTAGTAGAATGTCTGGTACACTGTATGCATGCAATAGGTGGGGTTTTTAATTTAAAAAATTGTTTTGGTAGGAATACTTAACATGAGATTATTCTTATTACAAATTTTTAAGTATATAATACATTGTTGTTGATTATGGGTTCAAAGCTATACAACAGATCTCCAGAGCTTAATATATATCCAATTATATTATATTATGTATATTATATTATCTTATTATGTACAAATCTACCATATTATATACATATACATATATAAACTATAGGCATATCTCAAATCTTATTTGTCTTGCTTAACTGAAATTTATGCCTATTGATTAGCAACTACACAGAGTGTCTCTCTCTGAAGACCCTAGCAACCACCATTTCACTCTGTGGTTTTAAATTTGACAATTTTAGATATATCATATAAGTGGTATTACACAATACTTATCTTTCTGTGACTGAGTTATGTCACTTACCATGATGTCTTCAAGATTTATTTACATTGTTGCATATTGCAGAATTTAATACATTTTAAAGATTAAGTAGTATTCCACTATATGTATATACCACATTTCTTTTATTCGTTATATTTTGATGAACACTTAAGTTGTTTTCTCATGTTTGCTATTGTGAATATTGTAGCATGGGAGTGGTTCCATCTCTTAGCTATCCTGTTTTTAATTCTTTAGGATAACCCAGAAGTGAGTTTGTTGGATCATAAGTTCTATTTTTTTTTTATTAAGTGAGAGTGGGGAGGCAGAGAGACAGACTGCTGCATGTGCCCCGACCAGAATCTAGCCAGCAATCCTCCAACCCAGCAATGCTCTGCCCATCTAGGGCCACTACTCCTTTACTCAACAACCGAACTATTTTAACAGCTGAGGCAAGGCTATAGAGCCATCCTCAGCACCCGAAGCCAACTTGCTCAAACCATTGGGGCCATGACTGCCAAAGAGGAAGAGAGAGATGGAGGAGGGGTGGAGAGCAGATGGTCACTTCTCCTGTGTGCCCTGACCAGGAATTGAACCTGGGACTCCCATATGCTGAGCCGAAGCTCTACTGCTGAGTCAATAGGCCAGGGTACATATGTTCTCTTTTTAGAACTATAAAAAATAGTTATTTTAAAATTTTTTTGAGAAACCATCATACAGTTTTCTGTAGCAGCTGAACCAGTTAGCATTCCCACAAACTATTCATAAGAGTCAATTTCTCCACATTCTCATCAACACTGGTTTTTCCATTATAACCTTCCAAATAGGTGTTAAGGGATATCTCATTGGGGTTTGATTAGCATTTCTCTGATGATTAGTGATATTGAGCAATATTTTATATCCTGTTGGTCATTTCTATATCTTCTTTGGAGAAATGTCTATTCAAGCCCTTACCCCATTTTTTAAAGTCAGGGTATTTGCTATTTTCCTATTGAATTGTAGATATTTCTAATATATTTTAGAAACCAACCCTTTATCATATATACAATTTGCTCATTTTTCTTCCATTTCATAGGTTGCCTTTTCATTTTGTTGATTCTTTCATCTGCTGTGCAGAAGCTTTTAAGTTTTATTTGTCCCAATTGGTTTTTTGGAGTTTTTTTTGTGTGGGAATAATATGGAATACTGTGCATTGCATTGGGGAATATGGATGTTTAACAATAGTAAGTCTTCCAATACATAAACATGTAATGCCTCTTAATTTATTTGTTTCCTCTTAAATTTCTTTTATCAATGTGGGGTTTTTTTTTGTTTGTTTTTGTTTTTGTTTTATTTTTCCGAAGCTGGAAACGGGGAAGCAGTCAGACAGACTCCCCAATGTGCCCGACCGAGATCCACCCAGCATGCCCACCAGGGGCCAATGCTCTGCCCATCTTGGGGCGTCTCTCTGCCAAAATCAGAGCCATTTTAGCGCCTGAGGCAGAGGCCACAGAGCCATCCTCAGCGCCCAGGCAAACTTTGCTCCAGTGGAGCTTTGGCTGTGCGAGGGGAAGAGAGAGACAGAGAGGAAGGAGAGGGGGAGGGGTGGAGAAGCAGATGGGCGCTTCTTCTTTGTGCCCTGGCCAGAAATCAAACCCAGGACTTCTGTACACCAGGCTGATGCTCTACCACTGAGCCAACCGTCCAGGGCTTTATCAATGTTTTTTAAAGTTTAGCATACTAGTATTTCACCTCCTAAATTAAGTTTATTTCTAAATATTTTATTCTTTTTGATGCTATTGTAAATGGCATTGTTTTTCAGATTTTCTTACAAATAATTTTTTGATAATGTAATAAAAATATGATTTAATTTTGCATGTTGATTTGTATCCTATTATTAAATTCATTTATTATTTTAATAGTTTTTTAATAAACTCTTTAAAATTTTCTTTTTTTTTCTTATCAAACATAAGAAACTTTAATTTTGATTTTTGACATCCAGGTAACTGAATCAGTCTTTGACTATTTCTCTAG
Source organism: Saccopteryx bilineata (assembly GCF_036850765.1). Lineage (NCBI taxonomy): Eukaryota > Metazoa > Chordata > Mammalia > Chiroptera > Emballonuridae > Saccopteryx > Saccopteryx bilineata. Next base: position 176,820,603 of record NC_089494.1, read on the forward strand.
TCTGGACACTGTCTTCACTCCCTTCTTTGCTCCATGAATTTTTTTTAATTAATTTTAATGGGGTGACATCAATAAATCAGGGTACATATGTTAAAAGAAAACATCCTCAGGTGATCTTGTCATTCAATTATGTTGCATACTCATAACCCAAAGTCAGATTGTCCTCCGTCACCTTCTATGTAGTTTTCTTTGTGCCCCTCCCCCTCCCCCTTCCCCTCTCCCTGCCTCCTTCCTACCCCCTCCCCGTAACCATCACACTCTTGTCCATGTCTCTTAGAATTGTTTCTATGTCCCATCTATGTATGGAATCATGCAGTTCTTAGTTTTTTCTGATTTACTTATTTCACTCCATATAATGTTATCAAGATCCCACCATTTTGTTGTAAATGATCCAATGTCATCATTTCTTATGTCTGAGTAGTATTCCATAGTGTATATGTGCCACATCTTCTTTATCCAGTCTTCTATTGAAGGGCTTTTTGGTTGTTTCCATGTCTTGGTCACTGTGAACAATACTGCAATGAACATGGGGCTACATGTATCTTTATATATCAATGTCTCTGAGTTTTGGGGGTATATACCCAGTATAGGGATTGCTGGGTCATAAGGTAGTTCTATTTTCACTTTTTTGAGGAACCACCATAATTTTATCCATAATGGTTGTACTACTTTACATTCCCACCAACAGTGGATGAGACTTCCTTTTTCTCCACAGCCTCTCCAACATTTGCTATTACCTGTCTTGTTGATAATAGCTAATCTAACAGATGTGAGGTGTTATCTCATTGTAGTTTTGATTTGCATTTCTCTAATAACTATTGAAGATGAGGATTTTTCATATATCTGTTGGCCATTTGTATTTCTTCCTGGGGGAAATGTCTGTTCATGTCGTCTTCCCATTTTTTTATTGGATTGTTTGTTTGTTTGTTGTTGAGTTTTATAAGTTCTTTGTATATTTTGGATATTAGGCCCTTATCTGATGTGTTGCTTGAAAATATCATTTCCCATTTAGTTGGCTGTCTATTTTGTTTCTCTTGCTGAGCAAAAACTTCTTAGTCTGATATAGTCTCATTCATTTATCTTTGCCTTCACTTCTCTTCCATTAGGAGTCAAATTCATAAAATGCTCTTTAAAACCAAGGTCCATGAGTTTAGTACTTATGTTTTCTTCCATGTACTTTATTGATTCATGTCTTATATTTAGGTCTTTGATCCATTTTGAATTAATTTTAGTACAAGGGGACAAACTGTAGTAGAGTTTCATTCTTTTGCATTTGGCCATCCAGTGTTCCCAGCACCATTTGTTGAAGAGGCTTTCTTTCCTCCAATGTGTGTTGTTGGCCCCTTTATTGAAAATTATTTGACCATATATATGTGGTTTTATTTCTGGACTTTCTATTCTGTTCCATTGGTCTGAGTGTCTATTTTTCTGCCAATACCATGCTGTTTTGATTGTTGTGGCTCTATAATATAGTTTGAAGTCAGGTATTGTAATGCCTCCAGCTTCATTCTTTTTCTTCAGGATTGCTTTGGCTATTCTGGGTTGTTTATAATTCCATATAAATTTGATGATTTTATGTTCCATTTCTTTAAAAAATGTCATTGGAATTTTGATGGGAATTGCATTAAATTTGTATATTGCTTTGGGTAATATGGTCATTTTATTATATTTATTCTTCCTATTCAAGAACAAGGAATATTTTTCTATTTCATTGTATCTTTTTTGATTTCCCTTAACAATGCTTTGTAGTTTTCATTATATATGTCCTTCACATTCTTTGTTATGTTTATTCCTAGGTATTTTTTGTTGTTGCAATTGTGAAGGGGATTATATATTGAGTTTCTTCTCTAATGTTTCATTATTGACATATAGAAAGGCTATGGACTTTTGTATGTTAATTTTGTATCCTGCAACCTTACTGTATTGGTTTATTGTTTCTAGTAATCTTTTTGTGGAGTCTTTGGGGTTTTCAATGTATAGGATCATATCATCTGCAAAATGTGATACTTTTACTTCTTCTTTTCTGATATGGATGCCTTTTATTTCTTTCTCTTGTCTGGTTGCTCTGGCCAGAACTTCTAGCACCATGTTAAGTAAGAGTGGAAAGAGTGGACAACCCTGTCTTGTTCCTGATTTAAGGTAGAAACTCCTCAGTTTTATGCCATTTAATATGATGTTGGCTGATGGTTTATCATATATGGCTTTTATTATGTTGAGATATTTTCCTTCTATACCCATTTTGTTGAGTGTCTTAAACAAAAAGTTGTTTCGTATTTTATTGAATGCCTTTTCTGCATCTATTGATAAGATCATGTGGTCTTTGTTCTTTGTTTTGTTGATATGGTGTATTACATTAACTGTTTTACATATGATAAACCATTCTTGAGATTCTGGGATGGATCCCACTTGATCATGATGTATTATTTTTTTAATATGTTGTATTCGATTTGCCAGTATTTTGTTTAGTATTTTAGTATCTGTATTCATTAGAGATATTGGTCTGTAGTTTTCTTTTTTTGTGCCGTCCCTGCCAGGTTTCGGTATGAGGGTTACGTTGGCCTCATAAAATTTGTTTGAAAGTGTTGCTTCTTCTTCAATTTTTTGGAAGACTTTGAGTAGAATAGGAACCAAGTCTTCTTTGAATGTTTGATAGAATTCACTAGTATAACCGTCTGGGCCTGGACTTTTATTTTTGGGAAGGTTTTTAATAGTTTTTTCTATTTCCTCCCTGCTGATTGGTCTGTTTAGGCTTTCTGCTTCTTCATGACTCAGTCTAGGATGGTTGTATTATTCTAGGAATTTATCCATTTCTTTTAGATTGTTGAATTTGGTGGCATATAGTTTTTCATAGTATTCTACAAAAATTCTTTATATATTTATGATATCTGTGGTGATTTCTTCTCTTTCATTTTTGATTTTGTTTATATGAGTCCTTTCTCTTTTTTCCTTGGTGAGTCTTGCCAAGGGTTTGTCAATTTTGTTGATCTTTTCAAAGAACCAGCTCCTTGTTTTATTACTGTTTTCTATAGTTTTTCTGTTCTTTATTTCATTTATTTCTGCTCTGATTTTTATTATTTTCTTTCTTCGGCTGATTTTGGGTTGCCTTTGTTCTTCATTTTTTAGTTCCTTAAGGTGTGAAGTTAAGTGGTTTACTTGAGTTCTCTCTTGTTTGTTCATGTAGGCCTGAAGTGATATGAACTTCCCTCTTATTACTGCTTTTGCTATATCCCAAAGATTCTGATATGTTGTATTGTCATTTTCATTTGTCTGTATGTATCTTTTGATCTCTGCACTTATTTCTTCTTTGACCCACTCATTTTTTAAAAGTACATTGTTTAGTTTCCACATTTTTGTGGGTTTTCTTTCCTCTTTTTTGCAGTTGAATTCTAATTTCAAGGCTTTATGATCAGGAAATATGTTTGGTACAATTTTAATTTTTCTGAATTTGCTGATGTTATTTTTGTGGCCCAACATATGGTCAATTCTTGAGAATGCTCCAAGTACACAAAAGAAAAATGTGTACTCTCTCATTTTGGGATAAAATGTCCTGTAGATGTCTATCATATCTAGTTGCTATAGTTTTTCATTTAAGGTCAATATATCTTTATTGATTTTCTGTTTGGATGAACGATCAAGAGTCATCAGTGGTGTATTGAGGTCTCCAAGTATGATTGTATTTTTGTCAGTTTTTGTTTTTAAGTCAGTCAGTAGCTGTCTTATATATTTTGGTGCTCCTTGGTTTGATGCATATATATTAAGAAGTGTTATTTCTTCTTGATTTAGTGTTCCCTTAATCATTATGAAATGACCATTTTTGTTTTTGATTATTTTTGCTGTCTTGTAGTTAGCATTATTAGATATGGGTATTGCTACACCTGCTTTTTTTGTATGTTATTTTCTTGGAGTATTGTTTTTCAGTTTTTCACTTTGAATTTGTTTTTATCCTTGTTGCTTAGATGTGTTTCTTGTAGGCAGCATACAGTTGGATTTTCTTTTTTAATTCATTCTGCTACTCTGTGTTTTTTTATTGATGAGTTTAATCCATTTACATTTAGTGTTATTATTGATACTTTTGGGTACCCTATTGCCATTTTATAAATTACTGTCTGTTAGTTTTGTATCTTGTTTGATTCCTCTCTTTTGTTATTCTATCATTTGTTTTTGTTTGGTTGTAATCCATACTTCTTTCCTCTGTTGCTACTTTTTTTAAGTCATGCGCTTCTGTGGTGGTTTCTTCAAAGGTGGTTACCATTAAGTAATGAAAGGGTATCTACCATGTTCAATGCAGTACACTATTTTATGAATGCTTCTGCACTCCTTTGTCCATTGCTACTGTTAATCTCCAACCATTTCCTCACCTTTTTTTTGGTTTTGTTGTCACAGTTTAAATTTGGTTTTATTGTGTTCTTGGTGGAGCTTTTACTTGTGGTTTGTTTGTTTTTTTTCTTTTTTGTATCTGGTTGCAAAACCCCCTTTAGTATTTCCTGGAGTGGGGGTTTTTTGATGATAAATTCCCTCATCTTTTCTGTATCTGTGAATGTTTTTATTTCTTCTTTGTATTTGAAGGATAGCTTTAATGGGTATAGTATTCTTGGCTGAAAGTTCCTCTCTTTCAGGACATTAAATATTGGGGTCCACTCTCTTCTAGCTTGTAGAGTTTCTGCTGAGAAATTTGATGATAATCTAATAGGCCTTCCTGTATATGTTGTATTCTTATTTTCCCTGGCTGCCATAAGAATTTTTTTCTTTGTCCTTGGTTTGTGCCAATTTCATTATGATGTGACTTGGAGTAGGTGTGTTGGGGTTAAGAAAACTCAGTGTTCTGTTTGCTTCTTGAATTTGAGGTATTAGTTCTTTCCACAGGCTTGGGAAGTTCTCATCTCTTATTTGTTTCAATATGTTGTTCATTCTATTTTCTCTCTCTTCTCCTTCTGATATATCTTTTATTTTTATGTTAGTCTTTTTGATAGAGTCAGACAATTCCTGTAGGGCTTTGTCATTTTTTTAAATTTTTGAGTCTCTCTCTTCTTCTTTCTGTTGTGCTTCAAGTTGCTTGTCTTCTGTGTCACTAATCCTACCTTCTATCTGGCCTGTTCTATTAGCTAAGCTTGTTACCTAGTTTTTCAGTTCATGAATTGAGTTTTTCATCTCTGTTTGATTTGTTTTTATAGTTTCAATTTGCTTGGTAATATATTTTTGTGTTCATTGAGTTGTTTTCTGAGCTCCCTAAATTGTCTTTCTTTGTTTTCTTGTATATCTCTGAGTAATTTTAGGATTTCTATTTTAAATTCTCTGACATTTAGCTCCAAGGTTTTCAATATATTAAACTTTTTCTCCATAAATATTTTTCCTCATCTATCTGTGCTACATATTTGTCTTTTGTGTCCATGATATTCGATTTCCTTTTCCTTCATGGAACCTGAGGGTGGTTTTGTTGATAGCACTAATGAGAATTACTAAAGAATAAAAAGTAAAAAAAGAAAAAAAATGGAGAAAGAAAAAAATTATTATTTCTTTTTTTCTCTCTTCTCCCCTCTTCCTTGAGAAAATATTGTGATAAACTGTGAATTATATTGTGCTAAGTGGAACAAAAACTACCTATAATGGAGGAGTTGAGTTGGGAAGAAGTGAAAAAGGGGCAAAAAATGAGGTAGGGACCCACAAAATGCAAAAAAGGAAAAAAATGTGTCAAGAATAAAATGATTTGTTTGTAAGTGATGGTCAACTGAGAGATGTAATGACAGGGATAAGCGGGAAACAGGAAAAAGAAAAAAATAATTACTATTGTATTAAGTGGAGTAAAAACTAGATAGAATTATAAGCTGGGGTTGGGGGAAATGCTACTGAGTTAAAAAGTGAAGTAAAAAGCACCCAAAAATGCCACAAAGGAAAAAATTTAAGTCCCAAATAAAATAATTTGTTTGTGATTGAGGATTGAATGAGAGGAAAAGTAGAGGAGAAAAGAAGAAACTAATAGAGAGGGAGAAAAAAAGGGGGGAAAAAGAAAAAAAGAGAGAGAGAGAGTGAAGGGTTTTGGAGTGTAACCCTCACAGAGAGAAAAGAAGAAGAAAAGAAAGAAAATGGGAAATGTAACACTTAGGTAGTGTAGTTCAAGGAGAGGAAAGAATAAGACGGGCAGAGAATAAAAGGACCAAGGTGGAAGAAAAATAATAACAATTCAAGAAGATGAAAGAAACAAATAAAAGTGGAAAAAGTTATAAAGTCTGTGGATTTTTCTTGATTTTGAGAGGTTATCTTCTTCCTTTTTCTTTCCTCTCCTTCTTCCTGGTCAGTGACTCTCTACCCCAGGCTCTGCCCCTGAGGCACACTTAGGTAGAGATTTGCAGTTGATAAGTCTCTATGGCGATGTCATATATTGCCATAAGTCTATATGGCTTCAGTCTCATTGGTAGTCGAGGCTTGTTAGCATTTACAGACTCCGACAATGAAAGAGTTTGTTTTCCCGGAGTCTCTCTCCTAGTCTCTCTTTCATAAATTAGCAGCCTGATGATCCAGCTATGAGGTTGCCACTGTCTCTGCCTGGAGAGTAAGAGGCTCAAAGAGCTGGCAAATCCCCACTTAGCACAGGGCTCTGGGTAAGGCTCTGTCAGTCAGGGCCCCAGCGTAATCAGGCGAGACTGGGATCCAATTGCTCTCAAGGTGTCTTTCTATGAGCCTCTAGGCATATCCAGTATGCCACAGCACTCTGTGGGACCATTCTCCCCAGGTTTTTTGCACTTTGTAACCTGTTTTGGCTGGGAAGAAGATGCCCTAGTTGCTGCCTGCAAAACAGAAGGTCTTAAAAGCTTCCAAGGCCCTCTTTTTTTTGTATAGCTTTGAGTATGAAAGCTCTGCCAATCAGAGCCACCAGTTTAATCAAGTAGGGGGTGTGTGTTGACTTCTGTTCAGTTCCCCAGGTATATCTAGTTAAATCTACCTTGCCATTCCATAGTATTGCTCTCTGCAGGCTTCTCCTTTGTTAAAAAACCTACAGCCTAGCCTAGCTATTGCAGTGTTCTCTGAGGTTTGTTCCATGGGACTGTGTTTTCACCCTGTATCGGCTGACAGGAAGTTGCCCCAGCCCCTACATGCATAGCAAGAGGCTCTAAAAAATACTACGCCTCTTGTCTTAGATCACTGAACTGAGAAAGATCTTGTCAGTTAGAGCTGTGTAAGTCAGTTGGGAGGTGAGCAGACTGTGGGTTAAGCTAATTTCAGCAATTGGATCCGCAGATCTGCTCCAGAGACAAACTGTAAGCTGCTTGAATGCCCTTTCCCCTAACGCTTTTGTATTTTTTCTTCCCGGGGATATTAGCCTGAATGGCTGGGTGAGGTGCCCCACCCACCTGGAGAAGTTTGGACGAAGGGAAGTTTACTTCCGAGCACTCCCCGTGCACCACTGTTCAGGGTGCAGGGACCACATTGAGACTCTGGTCACAGCCCACGCAAAGGCCTCTGACCCTGTCCCTCTGTCTGGGAACACAGGCGCCCACTCCGGGGCACTAGGAGGAACCTCTCGCACACAATCTGTACTCACTGACCAGGATATTGGGGCTAATGGTGGCTGCTGCTTGCCCGTCTTTGCCAGGGTCCGGCACAGGCGTTAGCTTGTATGGGCTGAGTCCCCGCAGGCACACTCTTTTCTCGGCTTGGAAGTCTGTGCCAAAGCCTGGCTCCCTCCACACCCTCAGCCCTCACTCTATCTCTGTTACAAGTGAAAGCAGCTTTTGCTCAGGTTAGTGAGGAAGGTGGAGTGTTCGTCTTATTTCCTACAGGGTTGATTATATATTTAGTCAATTTTTCGCTCAATCATACCTTCGTGTTCAGTGTGTGAGATTTCCAGATGCTCCAAGGATAGATTTTTCTGTCACTGGTTGAAGAACTTGTTGAAATTTTGGGGAGAGTTATCAGTAGCGTTCCTCACGGTGCCATTTCTCTGACGTCACCTCTAGAATTTTCTATATATAAGGTCATGTCATTTGCAAAGAAAGATAATATTAGTACTTTCTTTCTGAATGAGTACCCTTTATTTTTATTTTTTGTCTAACTGCTTCTAATATTACATTGAGTAGAAATGGTGAGAGTGGCATATTTGCCTTTTTCCTTATGTTAGAGGAAAAGCTTTTACTTTTTCAATATTGTGAATGATGCTAGCTACAGATTTCTTATATATGGCCTTCATGATGTTGAAGTACTTTCCTTCAGTTCTCAGTCTGTTCAGAGATTTTTTCATGAGATGTGAGAAATTTTATAAAACACATTTCTGCATCTATTGAGATAATCATGTGATTTTTATCCTTTATTCTGTTAATGTTGTGCATGGAAATAATTGATTTTCATATACTGAAATATTCTTGCATCTCAGGGGCAGTTCTCACTTTGTATTGGCATCTGATCCTTTTCTATGCTGTTGAATTAGATTTGTTAAAATTTTTATTGAGAATTTTTGTATGTACATATATAGATCTATATATATGTATTGCAGTTCTATATTTCTGTAGTGTCTCTGCTTGCTTTCAATTATGGTAATACTGACTTCATAAATGAGTTTGAAAATGTACTCTCCTCTACAATTTATTGAAAAAGTTGGAAAAAGATTGGTGTTAATACTTCTTTAAATGTTTAGTAAAATTGACCAGTGAAACTATCTGATCCTGGTCTCTTCTCTGTTAACAGCCTTTTGCTTACTAATTTAATCTCCTTACTTTTAATTGGTCTGTTCAAATTTTCTATTTTTTGACGAGTTAGTCTTGTTAGCTTGCATTTTTCTAGAAATGAATCCATTTCTTCTAAATTATCCAGTTTATTTGTGTAAAATTGTTTACAGAAATATGTTATGATCTTTTCATTTTATTTATGTGGCATCAGTTATACTGTCTCTTCTTTCTCCTTTTTTATTGAATTTATTGGAGTGATGTTGATTAATAAAATTATATAGGTTTCAGGTATACAATTCTATAATACATCATCTTATATTATATGTGTGTTCACCACCCTAAGTTGTCTCCTTTCATCACTTTCTATCTCCCATATCCCCTTCTACTTTTTCCCCTCCCCTTCCCCTCTGGTAATCACTATACTGTTGTTTGTGTCTATGAGGTTTGGGGGGGGGGTGCTTAATTATGTCACCTTTTTTACCCAACTCTCCAAACTCCTGCCCTCTGACCATTGTCAGTTTATAATGTTTCTTTTTTCATTTCTTATTTTATTTGAATGCTTCTACTTTATTCTTTATTAGTCTAACTAAATGTTTGTTAATTAAAAGTAATAGAGATGAGATATCCAGACATTATATAATTGTATCTCAAATTCTGATACAGTGACTCTCTCCTCCCTTTGGTACCCTGTGATCAGAGGATTATGCCATGAGTTAGTTTGTCTACTGATAAAATATTTTCTGAGGAAATTATTTGCCACTGTCATGAATAATTAATTTCTTCTATTGTAAATATTTTACATCTACATAGTTGGTAAGATGTTATAGAATTATTCTTATTTTCTATTAGTCTAACAAAGTTTTTCGGGCTCCAAGATATTCAACTAAGATAAATTATAATAACGTAAGTAAAGAATAAATAATAGCATAAATAGGGAAAATTAAGAAGGAGAATTATATTTATTAAGGTTAATGCTACTCAAAAATATTTTATCATCTTTACTTAAAATCATTCTAATTTCTTATTGTTTTTTTTACTTTAATGGAAAAATGCACTCATCATAAATTTCTAATACTAATAAAGGAGATGGATGAGATTTAAATTTTTTAAAAAACAAGTATATATTAATTGATAATTGAATTCAGTGACTTTTCTCTGCTGGATTAGATGAGTGCAGAGGAAAGAAATTGGAACCCAGAATTTAGAAACAAAATGCTATTTATGCAGAGATCTTAAACAAATTGGTTTAAATTAGAACTGAAGATGAAGCAATATTTTGGTGACTTTATTTCATTATAAAATAATACTGTTAAATAATTGTGTATTAATGAAGATCAACCCCATATTTTATCAAATAAAAATATGGAAAACTAAGTGAAAAATCCAACAAAACATTACATAAGTTATCTATTGCTGTGTAACAAATTATCTCAATTCTTTAAGCACCATTTATTGTATCTCTGAGTCAAGAATCCTGTTGTGGCTTTAGTTGGATGTTCATGGCTTAGTCTCTCTCAGAAGTCTGCTATTTGTATGTTATTTGAGGCTGCAGTCATTTCAACTGGAAGGAAATCAACTTCAAAGTTCACCCAGTTGTCCATTTACAAGTAAGTCTAAGATTCTTGCTACCTCAAGATTAGAAGTATCAGGTCCTTGCCATGTGGCCTTCTTTGTAGAGCTTCTCACATCATAGCACCCATTTTACCCCAGAGCGCAGATTCTGAGAAAAAGAGCCCAAGATAAAAGCATAATCCTTTTTATTTTTAATTTTATTTATTGATTTTAGAGAGAGAAAGAGAAAGAGATTGGTTTGTTGTTCCACTTATTTATACATTTATTGGTTGTTTCTTATATATGCCCTTACCCAGATCTAACCTGCAACCTTGGCTTATCCAGAGGATACTCTAACCAGCTGAGCTAAACTGTGGGGCCACAGTCTTTTTTTTAAACCTTCATCTTTGAATTGACATCCCAGTTTTTCTGCTGTATTTAATGTATTAGAAGTGAGTCTTCAAGTCCAGCCATAATCAAGACAATGGATTACACAGAGGTGTGAATATGAGATGTCAGAGATCATAAGGGCCATTTTATGACCTGCTCAGCACAGATAATATCTACTTATGACTCTCAGTGGGAACAGATATTAATATATTTTCCTTTTCTCTTTAACATTTGAAAACAGCTCATTGTCTTCTCTAATATTTGGACATCACTAGTGAAAAAAAAAAGAAACAGAATAGTTGAACCCAAGGGTAAGGATGAGTAATACTGTGGGGTATTCCAAACCTCAGAATAAAGTGAATGGTGAGTATCCATGTCATTGTAGAGTGTCATTAATTTCCTAATATATCATAGCAGGAGTCATGTCATTATCTAAATTTTCCAAGTATCTACAAGACATTGTTTTACTTTTTTTCCCTTTCTTTTTTCTCAGTTATATGTTAATCTTAATTCTTTACTCTTTGACCTTTGTTGAGGTTCATTTACCATATATCGTCACTATCTAGGCAAACTGGGCAGATGGGAAGCCTTACAAAAGACAAAAGACCTTGGTATCTGCTAGATAAGGCTTCTAATGAGAGGAATTAAGGGGAAAGTGTTATTCCTTTGTCTGATTTTTTAACCTCGCTAAATATAGCCATTTTTGTCTGAGGTCGTTAAAACCTTTTGTAGATTGAATTTCTCTAGGCACATTCTGGGTACACAGAAATAAATTTAGCCACAGCAGGCCTTAATATTATTAAAAGATTAAAATATGTATTTTGCATTTTATTCAGAAAGCTTGGCTGTTCCCATCAGTTAACAGTAGGTTAACACTGGGGTTTGGTTCTTGTCTTTTATGCTGCATTTAAATCCCAAACCTAATGACTAAAGAGTATAAACATATAACCATAAGCTTTTAATGGTTTGAATAAGGTTGAAAACAAAAAAGTTCCGCAGTTAAGTACAATTATTTTGCAGGACTCAGTCTGCATAGTGTATCTTCTTTGTCATATGCATTCATAATTATGCTAGAGAAAAAAAAGGAAATAACAGTGGAGAATTTTAATAGCATATTTTGCTCCTATAATTTTCTTATTTTTTATTTTAAAACATCAAGCTTATTTTTTTGCCATATTTTCTTTCTTTAATGACCTTCATTAAATTCTAAAATTCTCACCCCTACTAGTGCAAATGCAATGATAAACCAGTAGCAAAGTTGAACAGAATCCAGCTCTAAAATCCCCTGCCTCACTCAGCTGCTTCTTACATACCTGAAATGTGCTGCTTAATTTAGAAAGAAAAATTGCAGTAAGGCTGCAATCCTGCATTGCAGAGACAAGGGAGCAGGAAATGATTTGCTGGTGATTGATTGAAAGGTGGTGTTTGTACTTAGGATTTCCTGAGCTTTCCAATTTTAACCTTGGAGCTTACCTATCTTTGATTTTAAGAATTAGATCAAACCTATATTCTGGATATCTCCCCACATTAGAGGTGCATTCTGGCTGGGGATGAAAAAAATAAAGGCTACATGCTCAGCCCTAAGAGGAAAGAACAAAACAAAGTGTAAAAGAAATAAATACACGCTACAGTTTAGCTTTCCTCTGAGCCAAGGACAAGGAGCTGACTAATTTAACCCTTGGAGTGTCACAGAGAAATAGAGATCTAGAAAAGATTCTATTGCATTTGCCATTTTCAAGCAGAAAAACAATATTATAGAATATCTACATGAGAAAACAGTTTATTTAAAATTTTTATTACAAATGAGGTAAGTAAATATGGTAGAGTTAAAGATAAAATATTTATCCATACAGTCAAAATATTTAAATGAGTAAATGTATATAAAGTGTGAAGCAGGTTCTGCATTTTCTTTTCCTAAAACATAGAATAATGAGTTTGTTTTGAAGGTTAACTTATGTTTTGTTTTAATTTTATCATTCTTTGTTTAAAGTAACAGTCTGGGAAAATTGACTCTTGTTCAAGAGACTACTATCAACAAGAAAAACAAACAAAAACAGATAACAGTATGGTGGTTACCAGAAGAAAGTGGGTTGGGAATAGTCAAAGGTAAAAGTGATCAAATATATGGTGGTGGGGAATTTAATTTTGGGAGTGGGCATACAATGCAGAATGCAAAACATGTACCATAAAAATGTATACTTGAAACCTATATAATCTTATCAATCAATGTCACCCTAATAAGTTCATTAAAAAATTCTTATTTAGGGCCTCCTGCATCAAAATCCTGAATTAACTTGCATAATAGAGCTAATAAGCACTCAATATATATTGATCAAGTAAATAAAACAATGAAAGATATAACAAAAGAAAGAGAGAGAGAGAGAAGGGTATAAATGACACACGAAACATTTCTCCAGTGGACATCATATTTTAAAAAGCTTTTTAGTCATGTTTTCCAGGAATATTTCACCTTTTTCCTCCTACTTGATTAGTGGTGCCTCTTTACTCTCCTATAAGAGTTTCTTTTCTAATTTCTAAATATTGGTGTGCGTTAGAGCTTAATCCCCAATATTATTGATTTTTCACTATGTATAACCAGTTCCTATGTAATCTCTTCAATTTTTATGACTTTATTATACCAATAATCCAACCCTCCCACACAATAGATCTGGAAATTGAAGTGATTTCTTTAACTCTGGATTCTTATACAGAGTCTTTTACTTGGCCTTCCAAATAGATATCAAATAGCCATGTCAATGACAAATTTTACCAAACAGAATTCTTGCTTCATATACCCTGCCTTCTAATCTCTTCCTTCCTCAATCTTCCCCATGCTTACCAATGACATTGCCTTTTTTCTTTTACCACACCAATTATTCAGTTCTTTCACATGCCCCAGTTAGTTCTACATTCCCAAGAGATCCCAAATTCTCATCATTTTCACCTTGATGTGACTGTTAGAGTAACTTGCTCAACTTGTTTTTCTCTTGTCTAAACTATTGGAATAGTCTCCTGGCAGTATTCCTGCTTCAATATTTGCTCACTGTAGAGAATTCCCCACTCTTAAGCGGAGGTTTGAAAAGAGAAGGCAAAACCAGAGCCCAACAGTATACTCATTTCTGATGACAGTGGAAGCAGAGCCACCATCACTCACTGTGCTCATAATCAGTGAGAAGGTACAGAAAGTAGATATGAAAGATGACCTGGCTTCTCCTCTTCACTTTCTCGGTCCTCACCCAGCTGTTTCTTCTTTATGAGCTGTCTCATAAAAAAGTCTAAAAAATACAGTATCAAGGACTCATCCCCTTTCTTAAGTAATACAGGACAGAACTTGGGGAAAAAGAGAATGGTTATGAGAGCAACTGGGTCAATGAGCAGAGAGCTCTACCTCCTCTCTCCATCCCATCTGTAATTTATTTTCCCCACAAAGCAAGAGTGAACCCTATGAAATAAAATACACATCACACCAAGTGCCTAGTCCCAAACATCTGATAGCTTCACATTATACTTTAAACAACATGGCTCCATGGAGCCTCTGCCTCAGCACTAAAAGTAACTCAATTGTGAACATGGCCTCAGATGGGGTTGGCCAGGTAGATCCCCGTCAGGGAACATGTGGGAGTCTATCTTTCAATCTTTCCTACTTTCACTTGAGAAACTAGAAAAGGAAAATAAAAAAAGACAAAATTTTTACCACACTTAATAAAGCCTGACGTGACCTAGTCACTGTTTACTACTCTGTCTTCCTAACACTTTTTTTCATCTCAACTCAGCACATTATATTTCTTGTATTTCTATGAATATACCCAGCAGAACTCTTCCCTAAGAGTTCTTCCATCTGTTTGGAAAATTATCTTCTTGGTTGCTAGGTTTGTTTCTTAGTTCCAGTCAGGCCTGTCTCCAATATGACCTCCCCAGAAAGAACTTCTCTGACCAATCATCTAAAAGGTTGACTCCTCCATTAATTTATGTCTTCTTACCCTGCCTTCTATTCCTTTGTACTATCACAGCCACACACTATATGGAATTTATATTTGTTTATTGTTTTCCTTCTTTTCTAGATAAACTTCCTGAGAACGATGCCTTCATTTGTTTACTAACATGTCCCCAGTGTTTACATTCATGCCTATCAAGTAATAAGAAATCAATTGATTATTTGCTGAATGAAGAAATTGAAACACAACTCTCTTATTATCTCCAAATGAACTTTTTTGTCTTAGGTTTCAAAATTGGTTATTACTAAACATTTCTTTTGAATTGAATTCTTTGGTACACAGAACATATTTTAACAAACAGGTCTATTGATGGTAAGATGGAAGCTAGCTTTTCAGATTATTCCACTCAGGGTATGCCTACACTAGCTTCAATTCAAATAAAAACTGAACAGAAAACCAAACAATTATATTATTAGTATTTGAATAATACAAATTTTGAATACTGATTATTATAAAATGTATACTTAATTAAAGAAAAGTAATATAAAATCTCACCACACACAAATTTGAAATTAAAAATAATCATTTATGTCACTTAGTCAAAACTCTAAGCCAAAGGCGAAATTGTCTTTTGAGACAAACCTGTGGAAAGTCATCCATTCTATATGTAATGTACCATCCTCACCAGGAACATTTGAGCTAGTCCTACAATTTGTATATCTCTATTACAGTATAATATCTGCCAATGTTTACCATTTTGCATTCTAAATTAATGTTGAATAAACATAACCACTTTTTACATAACACCTCACTGATTATATTGTGGGAGCTGCTATGTGGAAATCCTAAAATTTTCCCTCTCTATGCTAAATATCCTGTTTCTTTTCATTCATTCTCATACAACTTGATTTTAAGATTTCTTGGCCTGCCATGGCTTGTTTGCTCAGTGATAAAGAATCAGCCTAGAGTGTAGATGTTCTGGGTTTGATTCCCAGTCAGGGCACACAGGAGAAGCGACCTTCCTCTTCTCCACCCCTCCTCCTTCTCTCTCTCTCTCTCTCTCTCTCTCTCTCTCTCTCTCTCTTCTCCTCCTGAAGCCATGGCTCGATTGGTTCAAGCACATTAGCCCCAAGTGCTGAGGATGAGGCTCCATGGAGCCTCTGCCTCAGCACTAAAAGTAACTCAATTGTGAACATGGCCTCAGATGGGGTTGGCCAGGTGGATCCCAGTCAGGGAACATGTGGGAGTCTACCTTTCAATCTTTCCTCCTTTCACTTGAAAAACTAGAAAAGGAAAATAAAAAAGACTTCTTGACAAGTTCTTTGCACTCCTCTGTATGCACTCAGGCCCGACAATATCCAGTGCTGAATTTCTCTATCAGCTATTCGAGTGTAACAAACTACCTCAATCTGGTGACCTTTGAGACAATCCAATTTGAATCACTCATGAGTCTATATATCATATTTTTCTTTTGGTCTCAGCTGGGCTCCTTCACATATTTCGATGACTACTAGTGGCAGGCAGGTTTCGAAAGCCTCAGTGGACAATTGGCTTCTCTTCCACATGGTCACATCTCTGACCAGACTGCCTGAGGCTTGCTCAGGCTCCTGAGAGACAGAAGCAACATAAGGACAATTGAGCCCCAAGCTCAAGACTGGTACCATACCATTCTACTGCATTTTGTTTGTCAATACTTGGTAGCAGTCCAGCCCAGATTGAAGGGATGGAATAAAGAAAGACTCTGTCTCTTTGCGGCAAGAGCTATATGGTACATTTTTTGGTAGATACATAAAGAAGAAAAATTAGAACTATTTTTTCATTCAGTCTACAACAATTTCCAATAAGTAAGAAAAACTGGAACATCAAAAGGAGAGATGATCATTTGAAAGAGTTTGGTATTTATTTATTTTTATTATTGAAAATATTATCTTGAAAAGAATTAGAATATAGTTGAGTCTATTATGTTCATATTACAGACTATTATTGACATTTATTTTCTAATTTTTTAAAAAAATTTTGTTTAGAAAATTAAATTTAACATTTATTTTTAGTGACATGAAGAGCAAGGCCACCGTAAGTCTTTCAATGCTTCTGAATAAAATATTTCATAATTCAAGCCTTTAGAGATGTCTTTTGCCACTAAACTGCACAATCACCTGGCCCCAAAACAAGCCGGAAGGGATCTTTGGTAGATCAGGGGACTGCAGATTCTCCTCTGAGTCATCACTAACTACATGTGAAAACTGCACCGCTGCCTGGTGCCCAACTCTGACCTCCAGAAGGGAATGACCTTCCACATCTCACAGAAATTCCCCTTGTAACTGACCTGCTGTAACTTTGTTAAACTAACATCTGTTAAGTGAGCCCTAGGTGTTGATCTTGAACCATGGTTCAGCAAAAGACCACAAGGGAATAGCAATCGAGAAACTTACTACTCACAGGTCCTGGAAGAGGTGCACAGCAAACCCTGAGAGGCCATGCAGGGACAGCAAAACAGAGTGCCAACAGAGTGCAGTAGGACCTGGGGTCTCTGCCTTTCTGAGAGTGTATAGGGAAGTGCTTAGGGGTTTACAGACTAAGGCTGGGATTTGGTAAGCTTCCTGGGGATTTTTATCTTAGGGGAGCACAGAAAGAAAATCCTGGGTAGCGGGGGAGTGGGCTTAACACAATGGCAGCTAGGAAGGCAGGATATCAGGAGTCACATTATATTTACCTGTGACTCTGCTGCCTGTTATCTAAGGCATGTGTTAAAGAGGGGTGTGGGGGGAGTGGTAATTGTCAGTGTCTGTAGACCACTTGGCAACACAAAATGGATGCTAAGGCGGTAATATTATGAAGTAGTTTAGCTAAACACTTAACATAACCATAAATTGAAAACACACAGGAAAAGGAGTTCCAGGAAATGTTGCTTAGTTTAGCTAATTGACTAAACAAGAAAGAAACTCAATTTACTTTTTGGCAACTTGAGATGCAAGTACACATCTCTTAACCATACTTAACTCCCCAAAAAAGGTAATGCAAAACCATGCTTCCATCTAAGATGATGTAACTGAACTCCTTATGACCAAAACACACTAAACTTCTCTCTAAAAAAGGATAATAGTCCCATAGTCACTTTATTTTTATTTTTTGGTTAGTGTTCTTTTTTTCTAGCTGAGGCACATTTAAAATGCTGAATAAGGTTAATTAGTATCAACACATTTTATGTTAAATTATAGGAGTTATAAAATTTTGGAAAAGGAATTGGTGAGTTCAGAGATACTTATGAGTACTAGTATGTAGCTGATATGTATAATTTGACACTTTCATATTTCTTTTGCATTCAGCCAGCTCCTCAGCAGGTTATGGTTTCTTAAAACCTAAAAGGATGATACAATGTGCATTTCTGAAAGGCCTGGGCTTTAGCAGTTCTGTTTGTATTGAGTATTGTTAGTATTCCATTACCTTTTTCACTGACCATGGGTACTAAGAGGGTACCCAAGGTATCTCCTTCATTCCAGGCATGTCTTCTTATCCCATAGAAGCAAATTGATTTTCCCTGAACAGTTAAGATCATTTATTACAAAGAGTACAGTCATCCTATTCTTTCCAGCAAATTCATTGTCATGAGAATTTAAAGTGACCAGGTGGCAGTCCCAACTTCTAGTTTAATAAAGCAATTTTGTCTTTTGGTAGGAATATTCATTCCTTGGGAACTAAGATTTAATAAGCAGCAGAGCCCGAAGACATGAGGACAGAAAACAAACCTTCACTACTGGTTCAGTTACTGGGATAAAAGTGAGAATTACTTCAAAATTTTACCCCTTGTTTCCTGAGTTATGATGTTTGCTAGGAGAGAAATAGTATTAAGGATTGGTCACTGATTTTTAACACCTACCACATCTTGGGGGACATTGCTCCAACCCCAGAAGCTGATATGCCCATCTGGCCCTGTGTCTGAAACTCCTAAAGGTTTTTTTTCACTATTCTAGCATGCTAGCTGCTTCAGGGTAATGAATATATAAATCGGTAAATTCCATGACATAAATCAATTTCCAGACATATTAACTTTTTCTTTCAGCCTGAAAGGTCTATCTTGTTGTGTTCCAGACACTTCAATTGGAAATTTTACTGTCATGGCAAACTACTGGAATTCTGTAGCATTTATCTCCTTTTGTCTAGTACACATATTAATATATATTACCAATGTGTCTAGAAATGCTGTTCCTTCCTTCTCACAATGTCCAATGATAATTATATCATAAATTGAATGGCTTAGTGATGTGCTAGAATGGAAAGGCCATCAAAGTATCTATGGACAAGATTATGATAATGGGCTAGGAAATTGATATTGCTCTAGTGGGGAGTGTAAGATAATGTAAGTGTATTTTTGGCCTTGCCAGGTGAAAGCAAACAGTTCCAATAAGTACCTACAAAGGATCAAACCATTTCAACTGTGTAAAAGTCATAACAAAATAATTCTCATTGATCAGCCCTGAAGGTTTCTAAGGCACCAAAACGTCATTCTTAAATTGATGAATAAGATAAAGAATATATATTTATCATTATTTTCTATTAAGCTGTATTAAAAGCTAACCCAATAGATGATAAAATGCTTTTTAAAATAATTATATTTAACACATAAAGAGAAAACATTAAAGTTGAAATCACAATTTCTAAAATCTACAATAATTAAATAACTTTTTGAAATCTATGATTCTAAAATTACTAGAGCAAAATGCTGATGAGAAAATTACAATGAAAGAAACTTACAAAACTTACTTTTTTAGTTTGATAACTAGGGGTATGCATCTCATGAACTCATGCTATAAGAAATCCACATAACTTCCAAATTAATCCTAGATCTAATAAAACCTTTAGATGAAACAATCAGTTTCAATAACCTGCAGGCTAACTTAGCAATCAGATAAATAAAATGGTGAATATTATACAAAACATAAGAAGATCAGTATATAACAGCAAGGTAAGTACATACTATGAAATAAAAGTTTTAAAACATAACAACAGTAAACAAGTGGTAATGTTATTTTAGTAGCATAATCTATACAGACCTGACAATTTTATGTAGGAATTAAAGAAACGAATTATGTATTTGTATAATTCAGTTAGTAATATACATTTATGAAGCAGTGTAACTGACTAATTATGACTGTAAATTTTTATAAATCAAATCACATCTCACATTGATTCATTTTATGCAGTTTTATGAACATATCTAATAGATTTTTAAGTTTCGGTTATTCCTAAATTTTTAGTTTCAAATTTCTTTGACTTTCTTTACCAATCCTAATAACTTTATAGAAATATAAATTATTTGTGAACAATGTTAATGTGCAGCAACCACTGATATTAAAAGATTTGAAGAGTTATATTTTTAATTAAAATTCCCTACACTTAAATATGAATAAGTCATATATTTCATTTTGTGGTTTTATGTTAGAATGTACACTCCAAAGCAAGGTACACTGAAAATTTTAAAGTTCTTTTTATCTTCAATGAAAATACCACTGGTGTCGCATACTTTAAAAGAAGAAATTTTCAAAGGAGAGCATTTTATATTGATATATAGAATAAAGAGACACCCCCAGATCTCCTACAGCATCTCTGAAATCACCAGAGATTTCCTTGAAATTTTACTTCAGTGAGATGAGATTCAGAGAAAAGTTTAGGTGTACTGTGTGAGGCTTACACATGCTTCCACTTTATTTTTGCCAGTAACTCTTAAAATACCTTTAGTTATTTCTGTTGATAAGCATTATTATAAGGAACAAGTATTTTTAGATGCCTATTCCAAGGCAAGAAAATACACTATTCATGACAGGAAATACTGATTTTTTGTGGCCTGAAGCGTAAAAGAAATTAGAGTATCCTAAATTTAGAAAATCAGATGAGGCTAAAATAAGTGATACGGATCATTTGTCTATTTATATATTCATCTTAAAATGAAACTTTTCTTGGTGGAATATTTGTGAAGTAACTGTGTTCCCTGGGTAGAGGATTTTTATTTAGATATTAATTTAATTGTTTGCCTAAAGATTTGAGAATGGGAGTATAAATGTGGATGAAAAAGAGGCTTCTGCAAATTTGCACTGATTTTTAAGTACCATCTCACCATTTCTTTTTTTTTCAAGCAGTCAGAGGAGAAAGCAATAGTAATTATTCTCTAGGAACAAAATAAGAGCACCATGGATTATCGAACAGAAAAAATGGAGGAGTGGAGTCAATAGCCGGCACGGAGCCTGCAAAAGGCAACCTCCTGCATTCATGTGATCTATGAACACATAAGATGTACAGAACAAGGAGTGTATTCCCCTCATCATTGGTCAGAATTCACAGGGTTGGGTGAGGCCTTCACCCCTTCAGGTGATTGATAGCATCAGAAGACAGAGCTGTTGTTCTCAGATTCTTAGCCCCAAAAGCCACAATAAAAAGGCTTTTCCAAATATTTGTTGTTGTTGCTTAGAACATTATAATGTACATCTAAACTTAGAGTGTGCTTTTTGCCACAGGCGCTGCCTCATCATTACAGTTAAATAAAAAAATATATATTTTTAACAGGTCATATTTTAAGAGTTAACTAGAGAGTTCTGGGAAAAAAATAAAAATACTGCTGATTTCACTCATGAGCCTTTATGTTGAGGCTCCAGGGAAAAGACACATGATCTTTCTGGAATGTAAATGCAGTTCTGTGTTCCTCTTCCAAAATAGACTTAACCAGTATATATGAAATCAATATTCATAATATAATAGTTGACTATTGTATATTTCTTCAAAACGTATGAAGTAGGTGCACATTTCTTTACTTTTCAGTTAGTTCTGCAATGCAGATATGGAATAAATTATTATTAACCCCATTTTTTTAAAAATGAGCAATTTTAGACTAAAGGAAGTTATTGACTTAACAAACAGCTAGCCTGACTTTATAGTTTACAATTATAAAATAATTTATAATCTAGAGTAGTCAGGTAAAGAACAGTGAGATGGAAGGACCTCCTGCTTATCAACAGTTTTTTGTCTTTACCACTTTTAGGCCAATTATCAAATACTGCCTTAAAAGAAATATAATAAGAAAAACAATAACATAAGTGACAACTGGTTTTATTGCATTTATTATATACTAAGCACTATGTTAACCTCTGTGTGTCTCATTTTTTTTAATTGTATACATTTTTTTTTATTAAAGATGTGTCTTAAATTACTGGATAGTATGGAGCTAAATACTACATGTATATAAATTTTGAGTAAATTAAAGTTTTAAGTACACAAGGGAGGATTTGATATGTAAAGTTTTTCTATTGTTAATTGTTTTCTTGTTTGTTTGTTTTTAGAGAGAGAGAGAGAGTCAGAGAGAGGGATAGATAGGGACAGACAGACAGGAACGAAGAGAGATGAGAAGCATCAATCATTAGTTTTTCATTGCAACACCTTAGTTGTTCATTGATTGCTTTCTCATATATGCCTTGACTGTGGGGCTACAGCAGACTGAGCAACCCCTTGCTCGAGCCAGTGACCTTGGGTCCAAACTGGTGAGCTTTGATCAAACCAGATGAGCCCGTGCTCAAGCTGGCGACCTTGGGGTCTCGAATCTGTGTCTTCCGCATCCCAGTCCGACGCTATATCCACTGCACCACAGCCTGGTCAAGCTCTATTGTTAATTGTTTTTAATAAACAAAACCATATCCCCTTTATTTTTTTTCTATAAGTACAAGTTACAAATGTAGTAACATTTTGATATTCAAAATTATATTTCTAAAAACACATAAAAAGAAAGAAAGTCAACTTATATATTAAATGTGCTTTTTCCTTAATGCTGTTATTCTGGGTTGTTTTAAATATCTTTGTGCCATTATGTATTTTCTAGGGTTATAGTCCAACAATAAGTATGCATAATGTTCAAAATGAGAAAAAGACTAAAAATAATAAAAATATAAGACATTTATTTTTATAAATTAATTTAAAATAATTTTATATAATTTTTTTAAAATATGTGAACCCTCAGTGTAGGGTCAGAAACAAGTCTGGGAATCATCAGCTCTAGTTTCCCAAACTTAACTCATTTTTACAACAACTTCCGGTTTTTGTTTCTTTGTTTATTTTGCCGAAATCTGTGTATAATATTTATCATATATATTTTAAATCTTCTCTTTTTTACTTCAAATGATTAATTGAAAATAAAATTTTGTATCCCAATGCCACATGAAAAATGGCCATTATTTGCAGAAAAGGAAAGCATATTCCAGCTCAATACCATTTCTTATTCTAAGGTTCTGATGCTGAGCTTTGTTTACTCTTTGTTTTAAAAGAAAGATTAGCAGAAGTGTGAGGGAGTTAAACCTAGCACCAAACTGAGTTTCTCTTTGTAATAATTAAAAATGCTAAAATAGAACTGAAAAGGGGATTACATTATCAAAATGTGAATCTATATTAATCTTGATGTCCTCGCTATTTACAAACATCTCCTATGCTATTATGTCTCCCATGCTTTGGGAACTACTGATCTAAACCAACTGAAGCAAACAGCAGAGTACCGGCACGTTTAAAAGATTTCCAGAATTAGGGAGTTCACAATTTTGTTTATAATATTTTACAATAATTATTGAGATAACCATTCATATCAGTAAAATCCCAGTCCAATTTTATACTGTTGTCTCAGCCTAGTCATAACTCACATCCTTTTATACTCCGATGTGTCCGCATGGAGGCCTCATTTGGGATGTCACCAGGCTGATCATTCACCTGTCCATCATTTTCTGAGCACCTACCCTGGCCCTGGCTCTGTGAGAATAACTGGAAATACAAAGGTGTATAAAATACTTCCCAGCCCCCAAGCTGCTCAGGAATGGAAGGTCAGGGCAAGAAAGGACAGAGAGACACTTAAGGAAAATACAAAGTGATGAGAGTCACACATAGGTCTGTGCCATATGACTTTGGCATCACAGGGAAGGAGGACAGATGAATCAAAGGAACACCACTGGTTCCTCAGTGAAAAGGGTGAGAAGACCAGCAAGTCAGTGATATAAGAACTAATGAACCAGCTCCACCTAGGCAGGTAGATCTTTC
Organism: Saccopteryx bilineata; assembly: GCF_036850765.1. Taxonomy (NCBI): domain Eukaryota; kingdom Metazoa; phylum Chordata; class Mammalia; order Chiroptera; family Emballonuridae; genus Saccopteryx; species Saccopteryx bilineata. Next base: position 176,844,196 of record NC_089494.1, read on the forward strand.
CCTTTTAAAACAATGCATTAATTTGCTTTTTTATATGTTCAGGGAACTGGTGTGGTAAAAATTCAAGTGGAAAAAATACCTGCAGTTTTTAACTCAAATTTCTTTAGTGATGATAAGAAAACCTGCCCTGCCTACTGAATCATATAATCTATAAAGAGAGATAAAAATGTTTGCAGAGGAAGGATATTCTCCACATTTTAATGGTTTCAAAACATAAATCATCTCATATTACTTCCTTGCTTAAAACCCTTCATGGGTTGGCCATTGCTCTCAGAGTAAAATCCACGTTCTTTCCCACAGCCCCACGCTCTGCCCCTCGTCTGCAGCCACAGCTCCTGCTGTTCTCACTTCCGCTCCCTAATGTGGCCACCGTGAAAAATGCCAAGTTCTTTCGCACTGGAGCTCTTTTTTTTAAGTTTATTTATTTTTTTAAATTTTTATTTTATTTATTCATTTTAGAGAGGAGAGAGAGAGAGAGAGAGAAGAGAGATAAGGGGGGAGGAGCTGGAAGCATCAACTCCCATATGTGCCTTGACCAGGCAAGCCCAGGGTTTCGATCCGGCGACCTCAGCATTTCCAGGTTGACGCTTTATCCACTGCGCCACCACAGGTCAGGCCTGGAGCTCTTTTCTTGAGCATGGCTGTTCTCTTTGCCTGAGCACTCTTGCTCCAGTACTTTAAAAGTCCGACGTATCTAAAGGGAAAGCCCACTGAGGATGACACCAGCACAGAGGGAAGTGAGCAAGGCAGGAGACATGATTCCTGCTGATGTCACTGAGCACCCAGGTTATCAGCTGCAGGAGAATGGAGACCCCTGCCTGCTTCACCCACTGCTGTGCCCTGGTGTCTGGAACTGGCCTGGCATGCTGGGCGCTGCTGGCCTTTTCCCTTCAGAACCATCTTCATTACTGTGGGGAGTTACCATAATAAAGTCCACATACTACATCACTACACACTTCTCAAACTAGAGGATGCAGAGCCTCAAATCTGTGCAAAGGAGATGAAAAACAGTATCAAACATATCTTTCTGGAGTATCAAGTTTATTACAAATTTTAAGAGAATAAAGTACTTTAATAAAAACACCTACAGCCTAACCAGGAGGTGGCATAGTGGATAGACTGTCAGACTGGAATGCAGAGGACTCAGGTTCGAGACCCTGAGGTTACTGGCTTGAGCGCTGGCTCTTCTGGTTTGAGCAAAGCTCACCAGCTTGGATCCAAGGTCGCTGGCTTGAGCAAGGGGTTGCTCGGTCTGCTGAAGGCCCATGGTCAAGGCACATATGAGAAAGCAATCAATGAACAACTAAGATGTTGCAACAAAAAACTGATGACTGATACTTCTCATTGTTCCTCTCTGTCTGTCCCTATCTATCCCTCTCTCTGACTCTCTCTCTGTCGCTGTAAAAAACAACAACAAACAAACAACACCCACAAACATGGAAGCAAAGGAGAGAAGGGGAAGAGAAAAGGTCCCTAGGAAAACAATCTGTGAAGTTTCATTCAGATTGGGGCCAAGGGATGGACCCACAATGAGAGTGGACTCTCTTCTTGACCCCCATGAAGCATAGCAGGTATTTTAAATAAGATGCTTCTGAAGGCATGGAGATGCTGGATCTCTTCCTGATGTGAACCCTGTGCAGAGAATTCCACAGCAGGTCACTCCTCCATCATTTGCTGAACCAAGGCCTCACACCTTACACACATGGTGTGTATTTCTGGCACTGCTTTCACCCACAGCAGTTGGTGTCCAGCCTCTGGCTCACCTCCCACACCGTGGTGGTGGTCCTCCCTGGAGATAAGCACCTTCAAATTCAGCATTTAAAATTCATGGGATGTTGCTTGACCTCACCAGCATCTTACACTGTGGCCCTGCCTTGGCCATCCACAATTTTAAATATTAGAATGGCTTGACTCTTTTTGAGATGTGACTTTTAATAAAAGGCCCACAGCAAGTGCATCATAAAACAACCTGAAGACAGTCCTAGCCACCCCTTTCCAGCCCTGGCCATGCTGGAGGGCTGAGCTGGGTGGTGGTGGTCATGGATTCTGGGTCATGTGAGAGAATGGTGGTCCTTGACTCTGGGGCTCGTGGAGTGGTGGTGGTCCTGGATTCTTGGCTGGGTGGGAGACTGGTGGACCCTCTGGGTACTAGCAGACTTTTGTATCGCCTTTCTTGATAGGTGAACCTCTTGGATTGAGGAAAAACTGATGTTGGGGTCAGAAGAGGGGCAGGGCTTTACCCAGACAGTGCGACCTTTCATCTTGATTCTCCTGGTTTCTAGGAGAAGGTATATTTCCATCACATTATTATAGGTTCTTTCTGTTACAGCCTCCTATATGTCCTGTTGCTGAAATTCCATCTTCTTCATTTTTTTCTGTTACCTGGAGGTCCAGGTCTCCCAGGGTGACTCACAGGATGGCTTCAGTTTTTCCTTCTGCCTGATGTTGACCCATAGGTCCTTCATAATCTCTTCCAGGGGTATTCTTTGGCTGGGGCTGAGGGTCTTTAATTTTTTTAGTAGTTTTTTACATTCTGAAGATATAAAGTCTGGTAGAAGGAACTACCCTCTCAAAATCTGCTTCTTCACCTCCCGGATGTTCTGCCCCCAAAATGACAGGGTCCCTTTCACCATATTGTAAAGAATTACTCCCAGGCTCCACACACCCACCTTTGGGCCCTTGTAGTCTTGGAGCTGCAAGATCTCTGGGGCCATAAAAAAAGATAGTCTCACAAAAGCTACTCAGTTTTTTATCTGTAACTTCTGTATCAAAGCCAAAGTTTGCTAGTTTGATATTGCCCTCCCCATCCATTGGTTTGTTCTCTGGCTTCGGGTCTGGTGCACTATGCTCCTGGTGGCAGTGCAATACCATTGACAAAAGTTGCCAGAAGATGACTCAGGCTCCCTCCTCATGTCCTGTAGCCATAATCATGCAGTCACATAAGTCCCTGCTGCTCACGTACACCATGATGAAAAGTTACTTGTCTTGGGTGGCAATAACCTCAATCAATTTTGTATGTTGGGCTGTTTTAAGTCTTTAGGACAATAAACTTTTTACTAAAAGCCTCAGGGAAGACCTGTCTATTTCTGACTTTCACAGTCACATCTGTGTTCATCAAAACTTGCCAAGCCATCTTCACCTCGGCAAAGTCTCCCTTGTCGAGGATGCGTAGGAAGATGTAATTGCCAATAGGGTACTCCTTCCTGGCAGAGCTGTCTTAAAAGTTTTTAGACATGGTGACTTCAAAATGAAAACAAGCCAACCAGGTCAAGTCAAACAGCCAAAAACCAAGGCACTTAGTTCAAGTGCAAAATCCGTAAGTCAAATATCAAGCAATGAGTCCACGTCCACAGATCACCACAAAGCTTCCTGGATCATAATGGGCAAAATCCTCAGCCCAGTCAGAGCCTTACACAGTGGCGCCTTATGAGATCATGGCCAGTCATGGACAATCATGGCTGAGGATAAACCACAGTGGTTTTCTCACTTTTTGGTTCCATGACACTTTACTCAAATAGGTAAAGAACCCCCAAAGAACTTTCTTTTTATGTGGGATATTAAAGATTGATATTGACTTTATTGGAAATAAAAATCTAAGATGCGAAAAAAAAAAAAGTAAAATAAAAATGAAAAGTCTGGCCCTGGCTAGTGGGGCAGTGAGAACAGTTGTCCCAGCCCAAGGACATCAGTTACAGCGTGGGGTCAGGAGTTCAAGCTTGGAATTGTCGATCCCAGGGTCATCAGCTTAATCCTGGTGGCACCAGCACAAGCTGCAGTCAGGGCACATAGGAGAAGCAATCAATGGTGCAACTCAGTGGAACAATGAGTTCATGCTGTAGTATTCCCTGTGCCTAGCACAGTGAATGGCACCAAAGTAAGTATTGAATAAATATTTGTTTGCTGGATTAATAGAAGAGTTTGGAGAAACAAAATAAAATATGGACAACTATTTGTTTGATCAATGTAATTCAGAAAATCTTAGCAAACATCCATGTTCTTCTGTGCTCACTCAGCTTTTGGGGCAGATAAGAAAGAGAAGGGCTGTAAGAATGTGGGCACTTGCTGAGGCTGAGGGAAAGCCAGCTGGTAGGAGCCTCCTTTGAACACTAAAGATGACTCTTGCCTCCAGTATTTGCCAAAGGAAGCAGTGGATTTGGATCTGCAGTGAAGCTACAAGGAATTTTTACACTTTGAATATATAGTTCCAGATTACACCAAGGACTTCTCAAGTGACCTTGAGTAGGTCATGTAGGTAAATTTCTGTGTTACTTAAATGAACCATCTCTGTGGGGAAAAGTGGTGATGAGGTTTGTTAGTGTACATTTATACAAACACTGAAACCTCTGGATGGAAGGATATTTTTTCCTGCTGTTCCAGTTTGTTTTGGTATGCGTCATATCAGAAGGCTTTTCTGAAATACCTGATGCTTCTTTTTCACCTATTCACATTTCAGAGTGAGGAAGTGGAGTCAATACTATTTTAATAACTATGTCTGGTACAAGATAGACTGAAAATATTAGGAGATCACTTTGTAAAACACATGTTTGTCTAACCACTATGCTGTACACATAAAACTAATACAAAATAATATTAAATGTAAACAGTAATTGAAAAAAATTTTAATTTTTTTGAAGAGTGAGTCACTAGAAAGCTGATCAGGACTCTGTGTCAGCTTGTATGTGTGTTTGTGACAGAGACATAGGCTGCTGATTGATGGTCTTCACTGTAGAGTTCTTTGACGTGGCTCTCTGAAGGGTGCTATATTGATGACAATTGTAGGTCACTCCCCCAAATACATTTGTGCCAAACAATTACTTCAGAGACAACACTTTAATCTCTTGTCTGGAAGATATAAAGTGTTTGCTAGTGTAGTTGGAAGTCAATGGGAGAAGGGATCCAGACATCCCATTGTTTAGTGCATCGACTTTCACTTACCCCTTCTGTTTTTCAGTATGCCTGGGTCCTATAGAGTAGTTCTCATTTAATTTCTCCAAGTCTTTTGTTGAGATGGAAGATAGAATCTGTGTTTATAATAGTTTCTTAAACAAATTATTTAATGATCCTTCTGTATCAAACCCATTTATACTCCAGTGGTCTCTCTCTCTCTCTCTCTCTCTCTCTCTCTCTCTCTCTCTCTCTCCCCCTCTCTCTCTCTCTCTCGGGACAGAAAGAGGGACAGACAGAGACAAACAAACAAGAAGGGAGAGAGATGAGAAGCATCAATTCTTCATTGTGGCATCTTAGTTGTTCATTGATTTCTTTCTCATATGTACCTTGGCTGGGAGCCTGCAACAAAGCAAGTGATCCCTTTATCAAGCCAGCAACCTTGGACTCAAGCCAGCGACCTTGGGTTTCAAGCCAGTAACTTTTGGGCTGAAGCCACTGATCATGGGGTCAAGCGGGTGAGCTCATGCTCAAGTAAAATGAGCCTGCGCTCAAGCCGGATGAGCTGACACTCTGCACCACCACCTGGTCAGGCCCTGTGATGCCTCTTAATTTGTGAGAATCTCTTGGGTTCTGAGGTCCAACACACCTAGCTTTTTCTTTCCTCCATGAGGAACTTTTCTTGGACTCTTATCTGCCTTCTAGTTTCCAAAATTAGTCACTGTCATTCATTCTATGGTTTACTATATTCTTATGAATTTGTTTAAATCTTTTCACTATCATTTTAGAGAATTTCAGAACAGAATAGTAGAAACAAAATGTATTCAATACTTCATGTTTAACTGAATTTCAAATATATATATTTATGTATATTTATATATATATTTGAACAATATAATCATATCAGTTTTTTAAAGATATTATTTATTCATTTTAGAGAGGAGAGAGAGAGAAAGAGGGAGAAGGAGGGGAGGAGCAGGAAACATCAACTCCCATATATACCTTGACCAAGCAAGCCCAGGATTTTGAACTGGCAACCTCAGTTTTCCAGGTCGATGCTTTATCCACTGAACCACCACAGGTCAGGCAATCATACCAATTTTTAACAAACATATTTTGTGGGCTGTAGTGCTCAGTATCTAAATGTGAAAGTTACTCTCTTGTTTACCGAGGTTGTGTGCCTCATTTTGCTCAACATTTGCAACAGCCCCTGGAGAAAGAAGTTATTATAATATTTTAGAGATGAGAAAAGTAAGTTTCAACTCCAAAATTTGTGTTGCAAAACAGGACAATGATAATTCAGTCAAAACATGATTCAAAAAGGTCAATCTCTTAATGGAAAAAAATTTATAAATACCTTAACTTAATTATTATGTTTACATTTTCCTTTTATATATTTCCAAGACTGTTATTTATATAAAAATATTTAATTAATCTTAAAACAACTTTCACAATAATTATAAAAAATTCTAAAAACAATTTCTAAGCAGTGAGAAAACACTGTTACAGATGAATGACAATGTCTTATATGTTTTATTTTAGATAAAATGAGGTAGATATAACCTATTAAACTCTTAGTATTTTAACATCAGTAAAGATAAAAATGGATTCAGAAGAAAAATATATTATCTCTTATTTAATATTTATTATATCTAAGTATAATTGGGAGGTTTACTAGTTAAATTCTATAAATTCTATTATTGTAATCCCCAAAGGGCTTGAGTCAAAAAATAAATTAGTTAATAAAAGAGAGAAAAAATGCATGTTTTGTTGACAAAGGCAATCACCTGGCTGTTTCTTTCAATGAGACTGAAATACTGAATGCACAGGGTAAATTCAGTTAGGCTTGGAGCACCAGAACTCCATGGTGAGTACAGAGATTTCAATTTGAACATGAATACTCAAAGAGTCACTAGAGATTCACACCATTCTGCTCTAATATTCTTTCCTTGTAGCTTTTAAATAGTCATATTTTCACCTGTAAAATATTATTGTTTTAATGATGTTTGATGGTCCTATCAAGTTATAAATTTATCTGCAAGCAGAATATTTTTATCCCTACATTCTCAAGTCCTAGATTAATGCTGAGCATATAATAATAACTTAATACATGTTCACGGAATTGAACTAAGTACCACTTCTATTTTTCTTATTTATCTGGTTACAGACCATGATTCAAAGATTCAGATTTGCTGCTGCTAAACCACAAGCATAGTCTCAAGTCTCATATAACACACAGCATTGCAGTGTCCAGAGTTGGACAGGTGAGGTTTAGAATCCAATTAAAAAATAGATAAAACACACAGTCCATAAGAATTCTTAAAAGATTCAATTAAATAGCACATATGAGCGTTGTTCTGATACACAGAGTGCTGGTTTGATCTCCTATCAGATCACATACAGAAACAGATCGATGTTTCTGTCTCTTCCTCTCTTTATCTTTTCCTTCCTCTCTCTCTAAAATAAATAATTAAAAAAGAACATGTACAATATGTGATAAGCATTCTATAAATCCTAGATATTGGTATTAATATTATTGTTATTTTCATCAGTCAGACCCCAAGAGAAAACAAAATCAAATGAAATGGTTCAAATGAAGAGACATTCATGAAGGACAGTTTACAGAGGTCTGGACAGGACTGAGAAAGTCAATGGGAGCTACCAAAAGAGGTAGAGATGAGAAACAATAGAGAAATGCTATCTCTAGTTCTGAAGGGCCAAGGGCAGCTGTATGTTCCTGGAACGCAGTGAGGCTGGAGTCTGGGAAAAGGAGAGGGCTGGCAGGATCTGTAGTCATGAAAGCATCAGGCACTACCAGAATGAGGCTCCAAAGTCAAAAAGGAACAAGTAGGAAGTCCCCAGATCTCTTTTTCCTTCCATCCTCTAATCTCTTGTCAGTGCTTCCCAGTGAAAACCAAGCGGATGACACAATTCAAGTGGTAACCCTTTGGAAATTAAATTAAGTGAGGTAGAAGAAAAAAGAAAAGATTAATTTGAAAGGGCAGAGGTGGAAACACTCTCCACACTCACATTTGGATATAAAAAAAATATTTAATCTGCAAAACTTCCTCCCCTGTGGCCTACCAGATATAAATTTGCATGGTTTTCATGAGAATAAATTAGTAATTTTTCTCACTACTGCAAAGAAGAAGCAATTTGATTGAAATGCAATTTGAAAATACAAATATACATTTTGAGAATGCATTTTAAAAGTGAAATAGGGGTCCTGGCTGGTTTGCTCAGTGGATAGAACATTGTCCTGGGCTATGAATGTCCTGGGTTTGATTCCCAGTCAGGGCACACAAGAGAAGCAACCATCTGCTTCTCTCCCCCCAACTCCTCCCCCTTTTCTCCCTCTTCTTCTCTTACAGCCAGTGGCTCAATTGGTTGGAGCATCAGCCTGGGTACTGAGGATAGCTCAGTAGATTCAGGCATTGGCCCCATATGGTGGTTGCTGGGTGGATCCCAGTCAGGGTGCGAGTGGTAGTCTTACTATTTCCCTCCTCTCACTTAAAAAGAAATATGGAATGGGGAAATAACACTATTGAAACAAGTCTTCAATATAACCTCCCATATGTTTTAACAGCAAAAGTCTTGATGGTCTTCTATAGAAAAATTAAATGAAAAATTAATTGAAGCCAAACTCCTAACTAAAGAATAGTTCAGTTTATGCTCAGAAATTATGTAACACTTCAAACCATGGTGGAAGCCCATGCTGAGCTGATAATGAAAGGAATTTAAGATACTCTGACCTTGGTTAATTCCAGATATAAAAAAAAAAAGACATTAAAACAGGATTTAGGAAAGTATAAAGATAATTTCTTCTTTTTCTGTTTCTCTTTGTAATTTTCTGGGTTGTTTCTTTCTCTCTCATTCCTTTCCATACTACCTCATCTCTCTCTCTCTTTCCTTCTTTCTCTTCCTCTCCCCCACTCCACTTTCTCTCTCCTATAACTAGAGTTCTTAGAATACTGTTTCCCCGAGTGGGGAACATTACCTAGAGATTGGTACTTATACATATTTTCAAGAGAAATCAGATTTACCAGAGCTCAAGTGCCACAAATGCTATAACGCAAACAAAGCTTTCTTATAAGTATTTCAGCTCATAAAATTATTGGACTTTCTCTAAAATCTTGTCCTTTTCTCAAAGGAAAATGAACCATTAGCCAAATAGGTGACCAGAGTTTGCATATGGAGAAAACTACACAAATATCCTGACTGTTCTTCCTCTGGAAACTTCACATTATGAAGTCATAAGAGGTTCTGCACATAATAGCATAGCCTCAGCAAAGTGTGATTGGCAGCTTTAGTTGCTGAGAAGCTGTCATTTAAAAATCAGACTAAATAATCTCCTTCAGGGCCTGAGACTGGGCAGGTACCTAGATAGCTCATTAAGATACTGAAATTCTCAGAGCTCTAAAGAAAAGAGAAACATACAATTAGAATGTATAGATATTTTAATGATGAAATCATTATAAATATCTTCAAAAATGCATATTATCTTGAATTTTGCCTAAAAGAGAGAGATAAAATAAAGTTACTCTATTTTTTTTACCCATGTATTATTTTTGCATCACCAATGTATTTATTCTAATAGTTGTCAATCTGAACTCCTTCTAGGCCATGATACACTTCTGGCTTGGAATTCCATTCATTAGAACAAAACATGTAATAAAAAATAGTTGACAGCATTCTATGAGACTAAGAATGTGGTTATCAATTATCTGGACATATTCATATAACATTTAATAAGCAAATTAGCATTGAATTATATACTGGTTTTTTTTTTCCTTTTTTCCCTCTTTAAAAAATTTTTAGTAAATTTATTGGGGTAACATTGGTTAATAAAATTATATAAGTTTCAAGTGTACAATTCTATGTACATTATTTGTATATTGTATTGTGTGTTCACCACCCATAGTCAGTCTCCTTCCATCACCATCTCTACCCCCTTTACCCACTTTAATCTTCCCCCACAGCACTTTCCATCTTGTAAAAAAACATGCTATTGTTTATCTCGGTGAGTTTTTTGTTGTTGTTTTTGTTCAATCCTTTCAACTTTTTAAATCAGCCCCCAACCCCCCTCCTCTCTGATAGCTGTCAGTCTCTTTTCTGTGTCTAAGAGTTTGTTTTTATTTTGTTTGTTTATTTATTTTTGTTCCTAAGGTTCCATGTGTAAGTGAAATCATGTGGCATTTGTCTTTTCTCTGACTTGCTTATTTAATTTAACATAATATTGTCCAGGTCCACACATACTATCACAAAAGGTAAGATTCCCTTCTTTTTTATGGTCAAGTAGTACTACATTATACAAATGTACCACAGTTTTTTTATCCTCTTATCTATTGATGGGCACCTGGGCTGTTTCCAAATCTCGACTATTATAAATAATGCCACAATAAACATAGGGTTCATATATTCTTTCAATTTACTATTTCAGGCTTCTTCAGATATATTCCCAGAGGTGAAATAGCTGGGTCATAAGGCAGTTCTATTTTTAATTTTTTAGAGGTATCTTCATTTTGTTTTTCACAGTGGCTGTACCAGTCGGCATTCCTACCAACAGTGCACAAGGGATCCCTTTTCTCCACAGTCCTGCCAGTACTTATTATGTTTGTTGATAGTTGTGAAGTGATATCTCATTGTGATTTTAATATGCATTTTTCTGATAGTTAGTGATATTGAGAATCTTTTCATATGTCTATTTAGTATGCCCTCTTTGGAGAAGTGTCTATTCAGATTCCTTGGCCTTTTAAATTGGATTGTTTGCATTTTTGGTATTAAGTTGTATAAATTCTTCATAAATTTTGGATATTACCCCCTTATTACACATATCAAGGACAAATATGTTCTTCCATTCAGTGGGTTGATTTTCATTTTGTTGATGATTTTGTTAGCTGTGCAAGAACTTTTTAGTTTGATGTAGACTCATTTGTTTATTTTTTCTTTTGTTTCCTTTGCCAAGGAGATACATCATAAAAAATATTGCTATGAGAAATGTCAGAATTTTACTGCCTATGTTTTCTTCTAGGATTTTTATGGTTTTATGTCTTCACTTAAGTATTTAATCCATTTTGAGTTTATTCTTGTGCATGGTGTAAGATGGTAGTCTAGTTTTGTTTTTTGTTTGTTTGTTTTCTTGCATGTCTATGTCTAATATTCTCAACACTATTTATTGCATAAACTATTGTCACCCCATTTAATGTTCTTGCCTCCTTTGTTAAATAGTAATTGATTACAAAGGCTTGGGTTTATTTCTTGACTCTTTATTCTGTTCCATTGAGCTATATGTCTGTTTTTATGCCAATACCACGCTGTTTGGAATACCATGGCCTTTTAGTATAGTTTAGTACCAGGTAACATGAGTCCTCCAACTTTACTCTTCTTTCTGAACATTGCTGTGGCTATTCGAGGTCTTTTGTGGTCCCATATATACTTTTGAAATATTTTTACTAATTCTGTGAAATATGTATCTTGATATAAATTGTATTGAATTTATAGATTGTTTTGGGTAGTCCGAACATTTTAATTATGTTAATTCTTTCTATTCATGCTTCCACTTATTTGTGTCTTCTTCAATTTCTTTCTTCAGTGTCTTTTAATTATCCAAGTACAGGTCTTTTACTCCTTGCTTAAAATTATTTCTAGGTAATTTTTGATGCAGTTGTAAATGAGATTGTTTTCTTAGTGGATATCCCTATCCTATTCCCAACCCTAAGGGAAACATGTGTAGTTTATACCTACTGAATGTGATATTAGCTGTGGGTTTATCATATTTAGCTTTAATTATGTTGAGATATTTTTTCTCTATTTTAACTTTGCTAAGAGTTTTTATCATAAGTAGCTGTTAGATTTTATCAAATGTTTTTCTGAATTTTCAATAAAATATGTGATTTTTATCCTTTATTTTGGTTGTGTGGTATATAATGTTTATTGATTAGCAAATATTGTACCAACTTGATAATTATGTATGTTTTATAATGTTTTGTTGCATCTGATTTATTAATATTTTGTTGAAATTTTTAGCATCTGTATTAATCAGAGATATTAGTCTATAATTTTCTTTATTTGTGGTGTCATTTTCTGGTTTTGAAATTAATATAGTGATGGCCTTGTAAAATGAAATTGGGAGTTTTTGTCCTCCTGAATATTTTGGAATAGTTTGAATAGAATAGGTATAGGTATTAGTTCTTTGAAGGTTTGGTAAAATTCACCTGTCAATCCATGCGGTCCAGGACTTTTGTTTGTTGGGAGCTTTTAGTTTACTATTTCCATTTCATTAGTTGTAATTTGATCTATTCAGATTTTCTGATTCTTCATATTCAGATTTAGAAGAGTGTGTTTCTAATAATTTATCCATTTTGTCCCAATTGTCCAGTTTGTTGGCAAAGAGTTGTTCACATTATTTTCTTACAATCCTTTGCTTTTATGTGGTGTAAGTTCTTACTCCTCTATTATTTCTGATCTTATTTATTTGGGTTCTCTCTTTTTTTTCTTTATAAATTTGTTTAAAGGATTTTAAATCTTGTTCATTGTTACAAAAAAACAGCTATGGGTGTCATTGACCTTTAGTACCTGTTTTTAGACTCTATTTTATTTATCTGCTCAATGTAACTTCTCTGTAAATTCTTAGTTATCAGACTTTTACTCAACTACTCTTCAGTTGGTTATTCAGGTTGACTCATCTACATTTTTTGGTCCTGGTGAGTCGAGCTTCCACTACTCCACCATCATCTTGGATCTCCTTTTGTATACTATGTTTTATTGTTCGTCATTTTTTACTTTTCCCACTTATGCTATTTCTCATTTTTATTTTCAAAGGACAAAGCATAAAATAATAACAACCCCCTAGAGAATTCAAAATTAATAACATGAATTGACAAAGTAAATGAAATGTGATATATACATGTAATAAAATATTATTCAACCTTAAGAAAAGAAATCTTGCCATTTGTGACATGAATGAACCTGGAGGACACCATGCCAAGTGAGATAAACCAGTCACAGAAAGATAAATACTGCATGATTCTACTAATATGAAGTAAGTAAAATAGTCAAATTTATAAAAGCAGAGAAGACAATGAGTGTAAAATGGGAAAAAATGAGATGTTATTGTTCAATGGGTATAAAGTTTTAGTTATTCAAGATGAATAAGTTCTGGACATTTTTTGTACAACAAAATGCTTATAGTCACAATATTGTATTGTGCGCTTAAAAGTTTGTTAAGAGGGTAGTTTCTCATATTCAAAGCTTTTACCACAAAAATAATAAATAAATAAATAAGGAACACAAGAAAATTATTGAAGTGGAATTTGCCCATTACCTTGATTGTGATATTGCTTTTTTCGTATCTGCTTATTTCCAAATTCATAATATTGAATAAATTAAATGTGTAAATTTTTTTGTATCAATTATATTTTAATAATGCTGCTAAAAAAGACATTTATAAAAGAATGTGACTGGCCTGGTAATTTCTTTTATTTCATATCTATGTGTATCATATAGCACATCATACAGAGGTCACCCAAATCTGTGTCCAAACATGAATTTAACTGATTGAGTTATGATATTTATTTCTGGTATTCTAAGTAATCCTTTACATGCAATTTATACTTAAGCAGATACTGTACCTCTTGATTAACATTTCTTACAATAAGAGATTTATTAAATGTTTTAAATCTACATTAATGTAAAAACTTAATTTCTTCCCAGATTCCCATATGTAGCAGAGAAAAATTCTTGAGGCTATCCACCATCAGTAATATAAATATTAATGAATGATCTCAAATAAGCTTTTTACAGGAACAATTGTATTTCAATCTCAACCCCCAAGTAAAAATCTATAAGTAAAAAGCAAACCTCAAATCTATTGTATGCTCACTGTAGCTCCAAATCTTGTGTTTTCATCTGACTTACTAAACTGACTTACCGCCCCCACCTTAAACTGGAAGATACATAGAATATAATTTTTTTCTACTCTATGAAATCTTCTCAATCAATAATAAAATAACATGTCATTTAATGTTTCCAAGGGGATAAGTAAAAGACAACTGATGGATGTAAGATTTATTTTAGCAATTATCACTTGGGCTTATGTATTGCTATACACATTGATAACACTTCAAACAGATGAATGAAAATTTATACAGCCCTATCTAATGCAAACTATGAATGTGTTCTGTTTACCTGTTGATTAGTTTTCTACAAAAAGTATCTGTCTGTCTTTCTTTATAAAGATAACCAAAAGGTTGGTGAGACTCCAGTGACGATCACATTCAAGTATAAAATAATCAGAGAACCAAACAAACAACTATGCATACACCTGCAAACACACAGAGACAGAATATGTATGACAAATTCATAAACTGTTACTGAGCATCTATTTAGTACTATGTGTCTGTACTACAATTCCATTCATCTGGGTATATTATAGTTGTATTTATCTGCTAACACCCACTACTGGGCAGTTAGCTGAGAAAGTAATTAAGTAAGATCTCAAACCTGGAAACAGTATATGCTGTACAAGTTTCTCAAAGTGGAGGAATGTAAAAATTCTCCTTATTTAATAAACAACCACCGAAGAAACACACATTGATATTTAACTTTAGGTGTGATGCTATGGTCATAAAAGTCCTCATTTAATTTCCTCAAATATTTATTGTGATCCTTAAAATACCAATAAAATATTTATAGAACTTAGTCATCTAAAAATGAACAAACTATATATTCTCAGGAGGGGGTTGAGGGAGTCAATTTGTTGTTGTAAGATTTGATTTTGAAAAATGACCACAATGAGTAAATAGCAACTACTTTACTGAGCTTATTAGTTTTAATTTGGAAGTTTTTAAGTTCAAACATCTCTTCTGACTGAACTTTTGTTCACTATTACTGAAATCACATAGGAATCTTTCCTTTAATTAATTAGGGTATGATTAAGCAGCAGGTACCCAAGCAGAAGTGAAGAGTAAGTTCCATCTGTTCAGCAGTGTCTCATGACGGTGACAAGAGAATTCCCTCACGAATTATACCTTAAGCGGTATACATACTTTAATTTCCACTATCTCTTTTATAAATTGCTCTTATGATTTCACTTGATAATTTAACAGTTCAAAATTGGAGTCCCTCCAGCATTTACCCTGAAAACATACAAAAAAGGATTATAAAGAGGAGGAGGGAAAGTGTTCGATAAAATTCAGATTGGCAAACAAAATTAAAAGAATATATCATTCCCTTATTAATGTAAAACAGTAAACAGACACCATTTCATGAAAGTAACCAATTTTATTTAGAAGATACAGGAGGTTTCCAAACACAGATAAGATTGACGGTATTCCAGAGTGTAGAGGATGGAGTGTACTTTAAGAGACACATGTATTAATCTTATTTTTAGTCTGGGAGAATGTCTGAAAACCAGGAGTGCAAATTTGCTTTAAAAAAAAATTCTGGAAACACAAAGTTAAAAAACAGTAACATTTGGTTATCAGAAGCAGGACATCTATATCAATTGCTACTATATATATATATATATATATATATATATATATATATTATGAATCACTCATTTCTTCTGCAAAATTGTAATCTTCAAGAGAAGAAGATACCTATTTGATTCATTTCTTTATGTCCACAGAAGGCGATGGAGTGTTTTGTTTCTAGATGCTGAATAGCAATAATTTATTCAGCTATTTATTTCATGCCCATTGTATAAAGCCTATCTTGCCCATTGATCGCAGTATGTTTAGACCTGGAGGAGTCTAGGACTTTGAATTATTGTCAGGATTATAGCTTGGTTCTCTTTGAAAATAAAACTGATGTATTCAAATTTTGTTTTCAGGATGCTTACCTCTTACAAAAAAAGTTATTGAATATCATGTAATGTGATAATAAAGATATGGCAAAAACAAAGCTAATCAATAGGATATGAGTGTGTAATAGATGCTTATTTTGTTCTGATCTTAGAAAAATAATTAAATGTATTTGCCTACAGTAGTAAGTTGAAACAATGCTACATTTTTACTTTAGCATTAGAAGATTGAGCCAAGACACGTACTAACAATTAGAATTTAATTATTAAACTAAACTATTATTGATTTCAATGAGTATGAATTAACTTTATATGATGAGTAAACACAAACTAAATCCTGCACACATCCAGCTTACAGACCTTTGATAAATAGGGGCATTTCACCAAGTTACGAAGACCAGAAAATTGCCCTTAAGTTGAGATGAGAACAGTGAGTCAGACCTGACCCAATGGAAGAGACAAGAAAGAGTTTCTGAGCATAGTGAACAGCACATACAGAACTATATGTTGTTGTGAAACAATTAGAAAGCTATCACAGTAGTCAAATAAGAGGGGATGGCAGATTCGGCTAGGGTGGTGGTGGCAGTAGTGATGGACTGATGAAAACAAATTTCAGACATAAAATTGAATATATTTAAAGGACATTGTGATGGTTTGTCCACCACTGGGTTTCATCAGCTTTAAATATACACATGAAACATGACTTATGAAAGACAAATAAAGATTGATATAAATAAAATTTTACCTGGTGCACATGAAAGAACAATTTCTGTCACATAAGATTTTCTTGTCATTAGAAGTCAAAGTGATATAGATTCATTGCAAAGGAAAGATTAAAAATCTCTAGGCTGTCAGCAGATGAACAGGATAAGTTTTGTAATAATTAAGTAAAAGTTAAAGATGTTATTGAGGTCAATTAATTAATCTACAATATGTGCATGAGCAGTTATAATATAACAATTTGATTAAATTGACACATTTTATATTGGAGACTTTAATACAAACCTTATAGAAACAACATCCATATGCACCTAAAATTGCAAAGAAAACATCACTCGTCTAAATTAAAGTGTAATAAAAGTAATTGACTTTGAAGATTTGATCTAGTGCAAAGATTTACAACTACAGGACATGACATTTTACATTATAGACACAGGTCATTAAAGGTCATTCACACTTGAGATAGGAATAAAACAGGAAAATTCATCAAGAATTTTAAAAACAATATAATACACAATTCAGACTAAGAAAATGATTTCAATTATTCTTAACCATATCTTACTCATTACATAGAATAAATGACATTCTAACCATAGTAGATGAACAACATGGGATCTACTTATATGCAGATTTTTAAAAATAAATACCTGTCCTGTTTTTGTTCTATTTGAATGTCTGAAGATGCATAGATGGATAATATTTTGTACAGAGGAGTTAAGAATCTACAGATTTTCTCCACATCCTCGCCAGCACTTATTCTGTGTTGTTTTATTGATGAGCGCCATTCTGACTGGTGTGAGGTGATATCTCATTGTGGTTTTAATTTGCATTTCTCTAATCATTAGTGATGTTGAACATTTTTTCATATGCCTATTGGCCATCTGTGTGTCCTCTTTGGAGAAGTGTCTATTCATTTCTTTTGCCCATTTTTGGATTGGATTGTTTGTCTTCCTGGTATTAAGTTTTACAAGTTCTTTATAAATTTTGGTTATTAACCCCTTGTCAGACGCTGTGTCAAATATATTCTCCCATTGTGTAGTTTGTCTTTTTATTCTGTTCTTATTGTCTTTAGCTGTGCAGAAGCTTTTTAGTTTGATAAAGTCCCATTTGTTTATCCTGTCTTTTATTTCACTTGCCTGTGGAGACAAATCAGCAAATATATTGCTGCGAGAGATGTCAGAGAGCTTACTGCCTATGTTTTCTTCTAAGATGCTTATGGTTTCACGGTTTTCATTCAAGTCTTTTATCCATTTTGAGTTTATTCCAGTGTCCTCCTGCACTGCTGGTGGGAATGCAGACTGGTGCAGCCACTGTGGAAAACAGTATGGAGATTCCTCAAGAAATTAAAAATCGAACTGCCTTTTGACCCAGCTATACCACTGTTAGGAATATACCCCAAGAACACCATAGCACCATTTGAAAAGAAGAAATGCACCCCCATGTTTATGGCAGCATTGTTCACAATAGCAAAGATTTGGAAACAGCCCAAGTGTCCATCAGAGGACGAGTGGATTAAAAAGCTTTGGTATATATATACTATGGAATACTACTCAGCCATAAGAAATGATGACATAAGATCTTTTACAACAACATGGATGGGCCTTGATAACATTATACTGAGTGAAAGAAGTAAATCAGAAAAAACTAAGAACTATATGTTTCCATACATAGGTGGGACATAAAGATGAGACTCAGAGACATGAACAATAGTGTTGGGGTTACAGGGTGGGGGGAGGAGAGGGAGAGGGTTAGGGGAAGGGAGGGGCACAAAGATCATGGCTTTTCAGCATTTGCCATATTCCCCCCTTAATCTATAGACAGACAGCAAATAATTACGTATGGTGTTCCCACTATAAAGACTGCTGTCTTAGGGACAAATGCTGATAAACTATTTCAGCAGTTCCTCCTTCTTCAAAGACTTGTATGTAAACATAGAGCTCCATGGTTCATAGGACATACTCAAGCTCACTCCATGCTCCCTGGAGCTTTAGCACAAGGGAATGCCCCCCCCCTTTTTTTTAGTATTTTTCCTTTAATTTATTTATTTTTTGTATATTTCTGAGGATGGGTACGGGGAAGCAGTCAGACAGACTCCTGCATGCGCCTGACTGGGATCCACCTGGCATGCCTACCGGGGGGAATGCTCTGCCCATCTGGGATGTTGCTCTGTTACAACCGGAGCCATTCTAGCGACTGGGGCGGAGGCCATGAGGCCATCCTTAGTGCCCAGGGTGGATTTGCTCTGGTGGAGCCTTGGCTGTGGGCGGGAGGAGAGAGATGAAGAGGAAGGAGAGGGGGAGGAGTGGAGAGGTAGATGGGCGCTTCTCCTGTGTGCTCTGGCCAGGAATCGAACCCAGGAATCCTGCACACCAGGCCAATGACTCTGACAGGTCTACCATATCATGCTTTTTACTTAAAAAAAATTTTACATTTCTTTTGATTACTGATGAACAGGAGACACCAAATCTTTTTCGCCTGCAAACTACTACCTTCTTTATTAGATCTAGCTAATAACACTATTCTTTTTTCCAAATAGCTCCAGATATATGGAAAAGATTTATATAGGCGGATGGGGATCCTCAAACCCCTCAGCGAGATCTTCTGAGAATGGCTTTTAAGATACCTAGAGGCAGAAAAAGCCCAATAGAGATCAGGGGAACTACCAGCTTTTAGGATACACCCTTAAAGGCTCCAACACCCCAAAGGGGTCTCATAGGATGCCATCTGGGTCCTGCTTCAATAGTGGAAAGGAAGGTCATTGAGCTAAAGCCTGCCAGACTTACATGCCTCTGCTGCGAGGAAACAGGGACACTGGAAGGTGGGCTTCCCCCTCGCTCCTCTAATGGAGGGTTCAGTCTCTTCCAGCCCTGCTCCAGCCACCTATGACCTAACCTTGCCCAGAAAGCTGGGGTTTGCCACTGAAGGCTGAAGGTGCCCAGGGCCGTCGGCCCCATCTATGACACTGTGGACAAGCCTAGGGTATTTCTTCCAAGAAGCAGGTAAACTGATCTCATTTGCACAAGGGCCACTTAACTATGTTTTGCCTGAATAGTCAGGTTTTTTATTCTTCCCTCAAAGATCTCTGTTGTGGGTGTTGATAGTCCTATTTTCTGCTGCTTTGCTTAATATATAGTGTTTCCTTTATCCCTCCTACCTCAATGCCCCACTCATATTTCAGGCTGGGACCTACTCCTAATTTAGAGCTCTCTTTCCTCCTTTTGCCAACTTGTATTATGAATTTACCTTTGCCACCCAGCTTAGTGTATCCCAAGGTTCTCTTTACCAGGCCACAGTTGCAGAGCTCCAGGGAAAAGCAACCTGGTCTCAACTCTCTAGGCAGAGGAGAACAGAAGCTCCATATCCACGCATGCTGCAAATGGCTTTTTCCAATCTACCTGAATCATTACCAGCTAGAAGCAGCGGTCATTGGGACTTGGACATGAGCTGCAAAGTATAGAATGGTGACAACAATTCCAGAGCCATGCGGACTTTTCCTGTGGGGAACTTTCCTGGACTCCTGCTCCCTGTGACAGCTCCTAACAGACTGAACTGTGGTTGGGTTGCATTTTTCAGGGATTTGGCATGGTGATGGGGCCAACTTGGACTTGGGGAACATGTTAAGGACACTACTCTTTTAGGGATTCTTGCTGTATTGGCCAAGAGTTTGCTTAAAGGCTTTTAATAACTGTAAAAAAAAAATAGAGGACTGGATGAAGAAGATGGGGCACATATACACCATGGTACACTATTCAGCCAGGAGAAATGGTGACATCGGTTCACTTATAGAGGAATGGTGGAGTCTTGGTAGCATTGTGCGGGGTAAAATAAGCGAATCAGAAAAAAACAGGAACTGCAGGATTCCATACGTTGGTGGGACATAAAAGCGAGACAAAGAGGCATGGACAGGAGTGTGGTGGCTATGGGGGTGGGGGAGGGAAGGAGGGAGAGGGGGAGGGGGAGGGGTACAGAGAGAACTGGATGGATGTTGGCAGAGGATGATCTCTCTTCGGGTGATGGGTATGCAACAGAAGTAAACGACAAGATAACCTGGAAATGTTTTCTTTGAATGTATGTATCCTGATTTATTGATGTCACCCCATTAAAATAAAAATTAAAAAAAAAAAGAATCTACAGATTTTGGTATCAGTAGGGGTTTCTGAAACCAATCACTAGTGGATGCTAAGGCACATCTAAGTTTTGGGGTAGTCAAAGTTATACAAGGATTATTTTTTTCCTGGACAAGAGTTGTCCCCCTTAACCCTTTCGTTGTTCAAGGGTCAAATGTGTTTCCAAGATCAAACAAATCTTATCAATGCAGATAATGCATGAGAGTAAATGACACAATATATTATGTATGTGTGTCATTGTGTGTGTGTGTTGTACTATTTTACTGTTACATCTCTATAGTACTGAATATACTACTAAAATTTTACAGAAAAGATTAGGTCTCAAATATTAACTAGTTAGCTAACGATTATTTACACTATAATATACATAGAATTACTGAGTTATTGAAATTCATTTGCCAGATGCATTTTGAAACAAAGGCATGATAACAGACAAACACTTTGACCAACTTGCCAGTTGTTATACAGTGCATAATTTAAATAAAACAGGAGAGAATATTCATAGTTTTAGCACCACTCATCTCTATCCTTATTTTTGCTTTACAAACAATGCTTTCAACTCAGTTTTTCACTCAGGTATTTTTATTTCTTTTTAGACCAGTATCTTTGTACCTATTCTTCATTACTTCATCATGATTGAATAGCATCAACTGACTTCCTGTTCACATAGAAGATTTAACTCTTTTGCAATACTGTCTCCCCTCACTTTCCCTCTGCCACCTAATCAAACTAGTTTATTAATTTAGACAGAATATATATTGCTATGACTCTACAAATGTCATACACCATTAAAGCAAGCAGTGTTTTGTGTTATGCTTTGTGTGTGAACATTTACTGTGAAACTTATACCCAGGAACTGAGTCTGTTTTATTTAATTATTTGTTTGTTTGATAGTTATTCGCCCTATATACACTCCAGAAGATTGTTCACATATCTGTTTTCTTTTTTTAATTAATGTTTATTTTATTGATTTTAGAGAGGAAGGAAGAGAGAGAGAGAGAGAGACAGAGAGAGAGGAAGGAAGAGAGAGAGATAAGAACATCAAACTTTTCCTGTATATGCTCTGACCTAGGATTAAACCAGCAACCTCTGTGCTTTGGGAAGATTCTCTAACCAACTGAGATATCCGGCCAGAGTTTAAATATCTGTTTTTGAATATAGAATATTTTTAAATTCCTCAATTTCTTTATTAGTTCTTTATTAGCTTTTATCACTTACCTATCAGAAACAACTTTCTTCAAGTTATATTTTTAATGAGAATATTAATTTTTGGTATGAATTAGTTTCATTTTTCCCACTGAGGAACTTTTATCTGAAACACTTCTCTCTCTTATTCTGATCCAAATTCTATGCTGTTTCAAGCCATTAATCTCAGAATTCCTATCAACACTTCATGGTTTGGGTATTTGTTTCTTGGTTCCTTAATTTAGAATCTGTTCTCTTACACTAATGGAGTCGATTTTGAAGTCTTTATATATATTTTTTTTCTTTGTTCTATTTACTACCTGATAATGAATTATTCTGGTTGTCAAATTATAGATTTTAATATATTTTTATTGCAAAATACGTAGGCATTGTTCTTTTATCTTCAGTGCAGTTAAGAATTCTTACTCATTTTGAATTCTTGAGTCCAAGATAAGCAGTGTTCTTTTGGGGGATCTTTTATTTTACCCATAATGTTAAAATATTTTTATAATTATATGATTTAACATTAGAGGTTTATTTTCTGTTGTGTGGGACACTTTCTATATAAAGATTCATGTTTTCACTTTAATAAATATTCTTGTATTATTTATCTGATACTTCTTTAAAAATATGTGAGATTCCCCACACAGGATTGATATTATATCCCTTTTGACTTTTTTCTTCTTTTTTTGTTTTCTTTCAGTTTTATTGAGATATAATTGATACACACCTCTGTAGAAATTTAAGGTATACAGCATAAGGATTTGACTTACATATATTGTGAGCTCTTATTTTGTTTTATTTTACTTTCAGAGTTACATGTTCAATTAAAGCTTGCAATTTTTCTATTGCTCTTTTAAAATTTGTGATATTATCTTTCCAATTTCCAAAATGTACATTAAAATTTAAATTTTTCTCAGCATCCTAAATTTGTATTTGCTAAATCTAGCAACCATAATAAAAATGTATTTTGTATCATATCTTAACACACAAAAACATCCAAAAACTATAACTGAAAACTAAACATTCACATAACAGTGTCTAACATAATTGTCACATGTTATGACATTTTGGGTTTTTTATTTTTAAAAATGTTAAAATGCATAAATGATTTTATTACTCATCATTAAATTGACCATAATTTGTATTGTGCAGGAGAGAGGGGTGAACTCCTATAACATAAAACAGTCAACAGGTGTTTTTATTAAGGCAAATTCAAATAACAGTATCTATAGTTCTTTCTCTAAGATTGGACAGTTACTACAGCAAATTCTCCAAATCTTGCACTAACAAATACATGTCTGTGTGTCAACTAGATCATTCTGGATAACAGCCAAGTTCCTTCCATGTGTTGTGTTTCATATAAAACTTTCACTTCAGTTCTTTAACTTATCCCTAACATTCTGCTGTGTCTGATGACCCCAAACCTGGAACATTTCATGTTCAGTTCTTCCACGGAATTAACCTGGGAATGCAGACACCTTCCTAAATGCACTAAGTAAGGAAGTTTTATTGATTCCACATATACACTATATCAGTTAAGTTAGAGTCGGTTTTGCTACCATAACAAACAATCCCATATTCTGAATCTGAAAACAAGGGTTTATTTCTTAATCATGTTATCACTGATAGAGTTCTATTTCTGCTCATATTTCAGAGACATACCATGATAAGATGTCAATCAACTTAAATTTTGCTTTTCATCATCTCCAGAGAAAAGACATCTCCAGAGAAGAGACACCTCAGGAGAGACTCAAATTTGCTATTTTCTCAGACTAGAATTGACACATAATACTTCATCCCACAACTAATTAGCCAAGATGAATCTCATGATTCAACTACACACAATAGTTTCAGGAAGTGCAGTTCTATCTCGTGTCCAGGGGTAAAAAGCAAAAAATATTTAGTAAAACCAAGATATTAATTACATAGATAATTAATGATTTCCTCTCAATCCCATTACTTAAGTTCCTTAAATCTTAGACAACCTACCCCACTACCACCACCACCACACACACAGATTTGTGAAGAAGATTATGCACTTCTCATTGATAAGCTTCCCTGTAGGCACATAGATTCTAATTGTTGGTTATTTCAAAAGTTGCTACTTTCCTTAGTTCAATCCTGCTGTTTTCATTTCTACCATTCTTTGTTTTAGTAGATTTGCTCAATTTGATTTTTTTATTGTAATTTTAGTTGTGTTTTGAAAGGGAACAGCAAAAAACTTTAAGACACAAAACTGTTATTGTTTTGTAAATTTTTCACATACCTATGAATATATACAAATTTTGACATATCTTAGTCAAAGGTAGAAGTTGTTGTTCATGTCTTTATTTATAATAAGAAACTCAATTACTCTGCTTCACTATGACATGATATTTTATTTTATCTCTAGCATTTTTTTCTTAGAATTTTCTTTTTTTTGCTTATATTCCCCACATAATATCTATTTTTTTCATTATAGCCCTAGCATATTAATGAGATAGTTTATATTTTTGGTGTGATAATTCCAACATCTCTGCCATCACTGTTAATGACACTTGCTCTGTCTCTTCAAATTGTGCTTCTTGCCTTTTGATGTGGTTTGTAATTTTTTTTTTGATAGCTGGAAATTATGTCCCAGGTACTGATTCCCACAGAATTTCTTCTCTGCTAGACCATGACCCCCAATATTTACCCGTCTTCACCCCAGCCATAAGACAGTGGTTTGCCTTATGTCCTCCACTCTGTTATTAATGTAAGAAAGTTGTTGATTTTTCATGCTTTTCAGCCTTCTATTTGCTTTTAGAACACAATAGCAACTTCTAAGTTCCTTACATAAGGAATAGAAAACCATGATACATTTGTATAAGTCACTAATGGGCCCTGGCCAGTTGGCTCAGTGGTAGAGCAGCTCAACTTGGTGTGTGAAAGTTCCAGGTTCAATTCCTGGTCAGGGCACACAGGAGAAGCACCTATCTGCCTCTCCACCCTCCTCTTCTCCTTCCTCTCTATCTCTCTCTTCCCCTCCCACAGCCAAAGCTACATTGGGGCAAAGTTGGCCTGAGTGCTGAGGAAGGCTCCATGGCCTCGATCTCAGGTGCTAGAATGGCTCCAATTATGCCAGAGCAACGCCCCAGAGGGGCCGAGCATAGCCCCCTGGTGAGCAAGCCAGGTGGATTCTGGTCGGGCGCATGCGGGAGTCTGTCTGACTGCCTCCCAGCTTCTAACTTCAGAAAAAAATACAAAAAAAAGAGTCACTTACAATTAAGGTAGCAGATTAAAAGCTTCTGTGTAAATGAGTTATATCTTTCACACTTTTAAAATGTCTTGTACATAAAACAATTTCAGTAAATATTATTTGAATTAATAACTTTTAAAAACCTTTGATATCGGTAGAGCGTCGGCCTAGCGTGCGGAGGACCCGGGTTCGATTCCCGGCCAGGGCACACAGGAGAAGCGCCCATTTGCTTCTCCACCCCTCCGCCGCGCCTTCCTCTCTGTCTCTCTCTTCCCCTCCTGCAGCCAAGGCTCCATTGGAGCAAGGATGGCCCGGGCGCTGGGGATGGCTCTGTGGCCTCTGCCCCAGGCGCTAGAGTGGCTCTGGTCGCAACATGGCGACGCCCAGGATGGGCAGAGCATCGCCCCCTGGTGGGCAGAGCGTCGCCCCCTGGTGGGCGTGCCGGGTGGATCCCGGTCGGGCGCATGCGGGAGTCTGTCTGACCGTCTCTCCCTGTTTCCAGCTTCAGAAAAATGCCAAAAAAAAAAACAAAAAAAAAAACCTTTGATATCTTTTAGAGTTGAGAAAACACTATGATAATATGTAAAAGTCATCTGTGAGCTTTAGATCATTATAGAACTGTTAGATTAATGTAAGGAAATAAGTTTCCAATATTTGGATGCAAAGATTTAAGTAAACTTACATTAGATACTTAATAAATACTCACATAGAGTCTTCTGTGTGCCAGGTACTGGAAATACAAAGATGGAGGAGTTGCAGTTTTTATATTTGGAAACCTCATAGACTGTTGTTGAAATTAAACATTTTAATACATTGTTATTGATCTCTATGTAGGTACAGGATTTTCAGCACAGCAACTTCCTCAGTTGCATAGAAAAAAGAAGTACTTAGAGTGATTAAGAATTTGAATTTAAGCTTTCATTAACTAGTCTTAGGTTCCAGGACTCTTTTTTCATTTTCTAATTTTGTGATCATCATCATTTTAGTTACACTCATTAAGGTTCAGGTTCACCTTTTGTAAAATGGAAATTATAATATCATCTAAATACAATTATTATAAGTATCAAATGAAACAATGTGCAAGTATTCAATAAAAGTCAGACACTATAATCAATACCTTTTGTTTTCCAAGCAATACTCTGAGTGACAAACATAGTTCTTTAAATCTAATAGATCAACAATTGAACATTTCAATTAAAAAGCACTCCTGCTATTTGAGGGTATGTATCATGAGACACATTTGGAGTCCAGGTATCATGGACTGCAAAGATTGATTTTGGGATTTTTCCCTACTATTGCTTTTATTAATAATTTCCTGGTATCCCATATTTACACAGTCTTAACTGATCATATTTTATTGGATTTCTTATAAAGTATGTATCACTGTTTTTTAGAAAAATGTCCTGTCATTTTCAGCCATATTTCTTCTATATCTATGTAGTATTAGCTGGCACTGTCCCACTTATATTTTATATACTTAAAAGAAACCATTATTTTTTTTACTAGGGTAAAATTTTTTATCAATTCACTATTTTCTCAGAAGTCATATGTATTCTGCAAGGAAAATACTATAGTAACATTATGCTTAAAATGTATACCTAGTACAATAAAAATATTGTTGAAAGATAACTTTTTAAACTCTAAGATATACATACATATAAAATAATTTTTAAGATAATTGAGATTAAAAGTTAGGCAAGTAATATACTTTTTTTAAAGTAGTGTACTTTTTGATTCAACTAGGTATAGTAATAAATTATCAAAGGGATGATGCAGAATTTAAAAATTAATCCATTGAATATGTCATTTGTCATATAGCTTAATAGAATCACTAAGAATGATTATATTTGGACAAGAAACATACGGTTTTTTGGCTCCACATCTTATTCAAGTCATTATAAATTGCTATCTTCTTCTGCAGAGTTGATGTTTAAAAACACACAGAATTACAATAATGTAGATTCAAAAATTTTGTTTTTCTTGACATTTTTATATTAGAGTTTGTGATATAGGTATTTCTTATGCAGTTATATTTGTAAAGACACTTTAAGTTGCAGATTTTTTTTTAATCTCTTGCTAGTAAAACAATGAACTTTGAACCATGCTCATGCTTCACACATAGTGTGATAATTGTCAAATCTTCTTTCTGTTTTGCACTGAAATATTCTTAGTAAGAATTGAAAGTACCTTAGAAATGAAACTTTTGTTCTCTTAGAGGTGTTACCACCAGTTTCAGAAGGGTAAAACTAGATCAAAGTTTGAAAGAGGGCATCATATTAGAAGATTCAAGTTAGACTAGGTATTCCATTATCTTTTTTTTTTTTTTACACAGACAGAGAGAGAGTCAGAGTGAGGGATAGATAGGGACAGACAGACAGGAACGCACAGAGAGATGAGAAGCATCAATCATTAGTTTTTCGTTGCGACACCTTAGTAGTTCATTGATTGCTTTCTCATATGTGCCTTGACCGCGGGCCTTCAGCAGACTGAGTAACCCCTTGCTTGAGCCAGCGACCTTGGGTCCAAGCTGGTGAGCTTTTGCTCAAACCAGATGAGCCCGCACTCGAGCTAGCGAGCTCGGGGTCTCGAACCTGGGTCCTCTGTATCCCAGTTTGATGCTCTATCCACTGGTGCCACCACCTGGTCAGGTCCATTGTCTTTTATATAAAAAAAAATCCCGTGGCTTCAGAGAATTACCCTTCTGGCCAGGTGGCTATTTATAAATTCTCTGCCTGTTACAGTCTAATTCCAGATAGATGACAGATAGATGATAGATAGATAGATAGATAGATAGATAGATAGATAGATAGATGATAGATAGATAGATAGATGATAGTTAGATAAATGACAATAGATAGATGATAGATAGATAGATAGATAGATAGATAGATGATAGATATGATTATTTTCATTATTGTTGATAATTAAGTGAAAACATGTTATGACCCTGTTCACTTTGTATTGGTATTTGCTATAAATCAGGGCAATATTTTTTTGTGCTCTCCAAAAATAATTTATTTAAGAAAAGGAAATAGATCTCAAGACATTACATTTAATATATATTCTCTCTTGTATGACTTTCAGAATGACTTTAAAGTTCCAGTGCAGAGCGGACTGTAGGAAAATGTTCTCCTACATTGCCTTTGATAGTCTTCAATCCTACTTTTTTATTTCAAACATTACATTTTTTCCTTATTTATGCTGTCTCTTAGTTACTCAAGTGCACTTCCCCTGGAGTGATGTTCATGTCAAAACTAGAGTCCCTAGTTTGTCCAATATTCCTATATGAATTTTTTACATGAGTAACAAAATAGTCTCCTTCAAAGAGCATTTTTATTTTAACACTGAAAAACAAACTATAGATGCACACCAAATCTATGCTTTCCTTGTCTTTCAAATGATAAAAAAAAAAACCTAATTTCTTGCTGGGGCATTGCCACTCAACTAGAAGATAACAGAAGACTACATATATTTCCCATCCTTTCTCACAACTACATAAGTTATGTGATAAAGTTACAAAGAAATACATGGAGAAGTTCTATGTGAGACATACCCCTTCCCAGTGGAAGTCTTATAAATTTCTAACCACAGTGAAACATAGGCTGTGATACTCTAATAAATGAACACAAAGCTCAGAGAAGAGTTCAGCTGTGCAGAGATTAAGAAGGATACCGATTGTTCAGAACTGTTAAAAACAATTACTGTGAAAATTTTTATTTCTAGACTAGTTCATGAAATATATTAAGTAATAAAGTATATTAAAAATTACAATCACGGCCCTGGCCGGTTGGCTCAGCGGTAGAGCGTCGGCCTAGCGTGCGGAGGACCCGGGTTCGATTCCCGGCCAGGGCACACAGGAGAAGCGCCCATTTGCTTCTTGGAGCAAAGATGGCCCGGGCGCTGGGGATGGCTCTGTGGCCTCTACCTCAGGCGCTAGAGTGGCTCTGGTCCCAACATGGTGACGCCCAGGATGGGCAGAGCATCGCCCCCTGGTGGGCGTGCCAGGTGGATCCCGGTCGGGCGCATGCGGGAGTCTGTCTGACTGTCTCTCCCCGTTTCCAGCTTCAGAAAAATGAAAAAAAAAAAAATTACAATCACTATATAGTGATTATGGAAAATAATGTGATTATAATATATTGTGATACAACAGTGGTAATATATAATATACATATATATACATATATATGCATGTTACATTGTCATTAAGTGAACTTTACAGTATTTTTTAATTTAGTAGTAAACTCATTTGATAATAATTTTAAATATTAATTATTTAAGAATTACAATAAAATAATCAAGGTTAAATTCTGATAACATTTGTCATTTTGTAACTGCTTACATTCCTTATATGCATAGGTTGGCAAAGGCAGAGCACATATAACCATTCTAAAATGAACCCCTTGTTTACTTCTTCATTTTCAAAATCACTTTGCATTTCATCTTTTCTTCTTTTGTACTTTTTAACTTAAATTTTCCATAGATCCCTTTATCTTATCTTAAACTTTGTTCCATTCATTATCTCATCTTCTTTCATATACATCTTTTTATCTCACTCTTGGACTTTTTCTGTGGCTTGGGACATGCTTTGTCCTGGTGATTCTCTTGTTCTTTCATTGTGCAGTCTATACTAATTCTGCCTTGACTTATGCTCCAAAATACAGGCTCCAGAGGAATGCTTCACCAGGGCTAAGTGTTGAACAGGTTTATAATTTGTTCCACCAATAAAAAGCAAAGAAAGGAGATAGGAGGCTGTAGGGAGAGAAGTGTAGCTTTTCTGCGATTCTCCTCTCTGCTGTGGGTCGTGTTTCTTGGAGTCACTGTTTCCTACATAACTTCAGTGCTCACTAGTTCTCTTTATTTCTCTTTTCAAATCTAGAACTGACAAGCAGACAAACACCCTCTGTTGTTTTCTTTAGCCCTACATAAACCTTTGTAAATAGTCACTCTATTTTATATTGTATATGTTGCTTAGTGATAGGAATACATTCTGAGAAATGCATGCATTCTTAGGTGATTTCTGCACTGTATGAACATGATAGAGTGCTCTTACACAAACCTAGATGGTATACCCTATTACACACCTAGGCTGTATAGTATGTAAGCTATCGCTCCTAGGCTACAAACCTGTACAGCATGTTACTGTACTAAATATTGTAGGCAATTGTAATGCAATGGTAAGTATTTGTGTATCTAAACATAGAAAAGGTGCAGTTAAAGGAGAGCGTAAAAAAAAAATGGTTCACCTTTCTAAGGCACTTATAAATGGAACTTGCAAGTCTGGAATTTACTGTTAGGTAAGTCAGTGAGTGAGTGGTGAGTGAATGTGAAAGCCTAGGACATCACTGTTCACTACTGTAGACTCTATAAACACTGCCCCAAGGCCCTCCCCCTGCTCCCTTCCAATAGCTTCAGAAGTAGATTATCAAAGCTGTCAATGCTTCCCCATAAATAAGGATGTAGGCTGGATTTATTGGAAATATTGAGAAGAAACTAGCTAGGTAAGGCATAGATCACCATAATAATAATTGTCAGGAGAGAATGAATGATGGCCTGAGGGTCAGTAGAAATAAGAAAGCAAGATGGAGAGCTAAATAAACAGGGGATTTTCATGGCAATGTGGTTTTGTTATTGTATGGTAAGGCAGTGGCCAGATTAAGAAACTCTGTGATAGTATTTAAAAATGAAGGTGTTTTAAAGAAAAGGTGTACAGAACTGAGGACTCAATACTTTAACTTTTGAAAATTGGTTTTGGTTTCATTTACCCTATCTGACAAAAAGGGCTCTCTCTGGCATTAGATTCACGGAAGAAATAAAACTTACTCTGTACATGATTAAAACCTGAAAATATTTCCAAAATACTGAGACAAGTACAGAAAGCTTTTACTAACATGGCAGTGGTAGTTACTACTTGTTAAGGCAGCTCCCGTGGACCTGTGTCCTTGTACAGGATCTTAGGTTCTCTTCAAAGCATTTACAGCAGTGTACTCTGAAGACTGTCAAACTAGGTCAGGGAGCACTGTAGCATCCTCTGAATATGTAGCACTGGGCAACAGGCTTTTCAGTGCTGAAACAGGTCAGTGGCTCCCTTATTGGGATGTATGTAATCTGTGTACTCAAAATTAAAGGTCTGTGCCTGACCAGGCGGTGGCGCAGCGGATAGAGCATTGGACTGGGATGTGGAAGGACCCAGGTTCGAGACCCCAAGGTCACCAGCCTGAGTGCGGGCTTATCTGCTTTGAGCAAGACTCACCAGCTTGGATCCAAGGTCTCTGGCTAGAGCAAGGGGTTACTCTGTCTGCTGTAGCCCCACGGTCAAGGCACATATGAGAAGGCAATCAATGAACAACTAAGGTGTCATAATGAAAAACTGATGATTGATGCTTCTCTTCTCCATTCCTGTCTGTCTGTCCCTAGCTGTCCCTCTCTCTGACTCTCTCTCTGTCTCTGTTACAAAAAAAAATTAAAGGTCTGTGAGTAAGACAATATCTATTGCCAGGTCTCACAAATATTTTTTCCCACTAGAGAAAAAAAAATGCCTTCTGAACCACATATCCTTTTATTTTTACATGAATTTCAGCTTCTTTACACAATGGAACCACCACTGTATATATATGCAGTCCACCATTGACTGAAACGTTGTAATGCAGCACAAGATTGTATTTGACAGAATGCTAGTGTTCATCTTACCTTCAGTGATACTATTTCTACCAAAAAAAGTTTATTTAAATCATTTACTTAAGTTGTCATTATATCTGAGTGTGTGTCTGTCTGCATGTCTATCTTGCTATATCTCTTATCTCAATCTCTTTCACTTGCACACTTCCTACTATTTTTAGAAATAAAGTGAATATAATGTGACTTCCAACTCACCTACTAAACTACAATTATTCTCTTGAAGTTTTCAAATGACCTGTATTCTCAATCAAATTACATTATTTAAGGTTTCTGTCTCCTTGATATCACTTAGGCAATTAACCTTGATGACCACTTTCTTATGAATACTTTTCATTTCACTTTTCACAACTGCTTCCCTTATATTTTCCTCTTTCCTTAGCTCTTCTCTATCTTTCCTGTCTCATGTAGTGGCACTTTTCAAATTTCTATTCATCCTTTTACACACTTCCATGACCTTAATGATTACACACACACACACACACACACACACACACACATCTCCAATCCTCAGCCATCTGCTGAATTCTGTATCTCATTTAATTGTATAACACTTATTCAGTCATTTCTCAAAATCCTAAAATCATGTTGATTCCTTCCTCTTACCTAAACTTAAATGAGTTACTTCACTTCTTTCTTAGCATCACCTCTGGACTCCATACTCATTTTCTTTACTCTCCATTTGTGCTAACAAAGACACCATTTCTTTTAAATTGTACCATTGCAGAAATTTTCTCCCAGATGTTTCTAACTACATTTTCTCCTGTGTAGCATATGCTACCACACTTTGTGACTTTATTGCTCAAATTTTCTTATTGACTTTCTATGATATAAATCTAGATTTTTAAATTGATGCTAATGATTCAATTTAATTTAGCTTCAAGCTGAGTCTCCAATCAATCTTAGTCTTCTCCAATTCCTTAAATTATTTCACTGTTGTTAGTCCACCTGTACTTTGCCTGGTACAACCTTCAACTCTAATTTCATTGTTCAATAGCATGTCCATGTTTGAAACTTAGCACAAATAATATGTTGTATTTCATGACCTACTTTTCTGATTTCCAAATGGAAGTAGTTCTTCCCTCCCAGTACATCAACAACAAAATTATCTCTTTAAAATAAGATTACTGACTGCCTTCCTTTAGAAATATGTAAAATATAAATCTTATTTCATGTATTAATTGTATGCAACAAAGGACAAAAACAATGTTATCATTGTACCCCTTAAAGTACCTGGGAAAGCTGCTATAAGAAGACCCTCATTAAGTTCATTAACATTTTTATGAGTTCAACTCACTATGACTTATATTTAGATGCTCCGATGACTATCTCCAGGTTTCAAAAATTTTAGCATTAAATCAATTAACAAATCTTTTAGTAATATTGTCTTCTGTAGTAAACTAAAACAGTGTTGGTGGTTGCTCACTGTAATTGAGTGTGCCAAAAGTTCAGTTGTTCTGACTCTCCATGGACTGCCTAGACAGATGGTCAGCTGGCAGGAGCCCAGAAATGCTAGTTCTACCTATTAAGGACCATCAGAACAACTAAATCTTACAGATGCTGACACAACTAACACATTTTTATTGTGCTCATTTGCTGATAAATTCCAATTGTATGCAAATAACTATGTTTCTTAAGGAAATATATTTAGGTAAATGAAAATATTTTAGAACTTGAATTTTGAGACACATTAAATGAAAATATTTTAGAACTTGAATTTTGAGATACATGATGTTGCAAGTCCTTCTTAAATTGTGCTTCCTAGCATTATTATTTTTATATGGGATGAGGCACTATAGCTTGAACTGTTTCAATTTAGTCTTGATTTTAAAAATACTAAATTGGAAACTGTGGCTATAAAGTACATTTACATGATACCAAAGCTAAAACAATTCAGTCAGTCAGCAAATAAGTGCACAATACCAGAGAGGCAGGTAATACAAGAATCCAAAATAAATTCTATTCTCAAAGGTGATTCCCCAATATGCTTGGAGGAAACCCTGAGGTTACACCAACTTGGGTGGAATTTCCTGTTTTGCTGCATGAAATTTCCATGATAAAAAAAAAAAGGAAGATGGAGAAGAGAGAAAGGAAAAAAGTAAAACAAACAAAAATATTTTTAAAATTGCATGCTTTTAAATTCTAGATATAGAGGTTTAAATAGAAATAACTAAAACTACATTAACTTCATCATTTATTACATGTTGAGCTTTATTTTTATTATGGTGAGCATATTTACATGTTCATAAAATATTAAAGTAACAATCTTATTCAAAAAGTCTAAAATGACCATTTATTTCTGAAGTACCAGATGTTTATGTTTGAGATCAAGAACATTTTCAAAAGAATATGTAAATTCTAAAATGTAACTAGTCTGACTATACCAATTCAATTTATGCAGTAGCAATAATACTGGTGTTTCTGGGACCACCACTAGAAGTTATAAGAGTTATATAAAGAATTGTATATATTCTTTTTTACATATTTGACACAGACCTTTTGTCCTTCAGTTGACTTATGAAGATGAGACCCAATCAATGTCATTATGTCTCAAAGCTTCTTATATATATTTTGAATTTGGTTACCTAAATTTTTTATTTCAGCAATGTATACATAAATGCACAGAGCCACAATTTATAGAAAAATATAAGAAGTGTCTTTATAAGTATTGAATTTCTACTAGCAAATATCTACTGTATTATTTTCAAGGTTATTTGAAAAACTTTTAAAATAATGTAATGATATTGAATAACTAGCCAGTGGTAATTGTGTGAAAGCTTAAAAATATTAGAACTAAACAAAGCAAAGGTAATATCATAAAAAATTACATTTTCCAATATCTACTCTATTTTTTTTTAGAAATAATAGAGAATAAGAAAAAGAAAATACCCCTCTCCCAAAAATAAATGTCAGCTTTTCTAATAGATTAGAAACCATAGTGTAAAAAAACTCATGGCTGTAAAACTGTGAAGGTTTTTATTCTTAAAAGATATAAATCATGATTATTATTAAATCAAGAATATCAAACAGAATAAAAAAAAACATCAGGGGGTAGTAACTGGAAATATTTTGTGTCTGTAACCTAAACATAAATTAAATTTATTTTTTTATCATTAAATGTATCCTTAGAGTTAGAAAAAATATTATTTTTTTGCTTCTATTTTCCTTTCTAAATAAACAGTTAATGAATAGTAAAACCATCCATCACCTCCACGAAGGATTTTGTCTGGCAAACACTTTTGAACTTTTAACATGCCTTTTAGGTACCAACTTTAATTTATTGGTCCTGGTGCTTACCTTTCTCTCATCATAATATTCTCACAGAGTTAATTTTTTAATAATGTGGCATCATATGTGTTTTATGGCGCTTCAAATGCTTTTTTAGGAAAAAACACCTATCACAGGAGAAATTACAAAATCAAAGAACTTGCAGTGGGATTTGAGAAAGGCAGCAGGAAGAAGAGAAAAGCTAGTGGACTTTGACAAGCTAATATTATCAGATGAAATCTTCCTTGTATGACTTCCTTGTATGACGATTTTAAAACGTGAAGAAACCACTGCCTGTCTTCTCCATAGCGTTGCACGTGCAACAGCCAAGTCGGCCATCCAGTGACCCGTATTGATCATCACGACGCTGAACTAAATGGTTCCACTGAGCCGTGAGGTTCTGTTTGCTTGGACACAGATAGTCACAGCAAGATATGCACAAGAATATTAATTATGGAGCCAAGCAAGAAGCCAGAAAATGCATGCGAAAACTCCTGCAGAAAGAAGCGGTCTCGTTTCCCGCAGAGTTCTACAGCACACACATGCTCTCCTGCTCACTGAGCACAGGCGGAGCTGTTGTCCTGCTGCTTTATGTTAATTAGAGAATAAATAAGTGGCCAACTGTAATCTGTGGGCATATGTTGGTCAACTGTCTCTGTCTAATTACGTTGTAAGTCCACTGGGCAGGGGCCTCATTTAAATCTATGTTCTGGAAAGCACTTAGTGCCTTTGTGAATTTGACAAACTAAGCCAAATGGCTGAGGTTTAATAAGCAAGAAAAAAACTTAAAAATATGTTTGTTTATGTGTGTGTTTGGTATCTTGCAGAATGCTAACTAAATCCTTTAAACAAAGTGTGGGAGTTTATTTTTGATAGACTAATACCTCATATATTGATATATGTAGTGCAATAAGCATATATGGAATCTATGTAAAAATTGAACTTAATGTAATGGATTTATAATTTAAAAAAATAAATGCTATAATAATTTATATGCATAATTAGAAATTATAGAGTATTTGCGAATGTAATACCATAAACATTAAATGGACTATATAGTAATTTAATTTGAGTGCCAGAACATATTGGATGTGTGGTATGTGCTGTTATTAATTATTATAAGGGTGAGGGTGTGCAATTGTATTTATAATGCAATAATGTAATGTATGGGTGCATTTAATTATACACATTAGTAACTAAGTATTTAGACAATCATTAAACTAAGCAGTGGATATTCTCTATTTTGTATTTTCATTTGTGTTATTCAAGAAAGTCTATCTTTTCCTATGTCCTCTGATGCCTGTCACTCCATTGTATCTGTTACCCTGACTTTCAGAATGGCAGAGTTAACTACCAGAAGCAAAGGGCAAGAAAGTAGAAATTTCAATACACAGTCATCTATGTATGTATAATTTTTGTGTTTAAAACTATTTCTGCCTGACCAGGCGGTGACGCAGTGGATAGAGCATCAGAATGGGAAGCGGAAGACCTAGGTTCAAGACCCGGAGGTCGCCATCTGGTTTGAGCAAGGTTCTGCTGTAGCCCTCCCCGCAACCCCCATCAAGTCACAAAGGAGAAAGCAATCAATGAACACTAAGGGCTGCAAGGAAAAATTGATGCTTCTCAACTCTCTCTCTTCCTTCCTATCTGTCCCTCCGTCTCTCTCTCTCTCTCTGTCTTTGTCACACACATACACACACACACACAAAATACTATTTCTTATCTGTGTAGATTTTGAACTCCTACAGCATTAAATTATATGTTATCTTCCAGGTGAATGTGTGTACACATTCATGAACATGATGAACGCATCTGTCTGGGACATAGCTTTTCCCTCAAAAGGCTTATGATAGGCAAATATAAAGGTCGAGCCTTATTTTATGTTTCTAGTGTTTTCTCTCAGTGTGGCCAAAATATATAATGTCCAACAAATACCTGATGGTTGATTGAAACTATATTTATTTATTGCATATTTTATCATTTCTATATTAAGACAAATTTAATATTTGTATGAATACTTAAACTGCTTTATACTTTAAGTATTAATATATACATAATAGAGAAGGAATAGATAGTGGTTCTGGCAAGAGTAGCTGGTTTAAAGTATTTGCTCATGTTCATTTATTATAGCCTATAGAAAGACATACTTTAAAAAGAAAAATTTGCGATCACCTGACCCGTAGTGGTGCAATGTACAATATAATGCTTCAATTTAGAATGCTAACGTCACCAGTTTGAAATCCCAGGCTTGTCCAGTCAAGGCACAGAGGGGAAGCAAGTACTATGAGTTGATGCTTTCCACTCCTCTCCCTCTTTCTCTCTCCTCTCCCTAAAATCAATAAATAAATTTTAAAAAATAAAAATCAAATAAAATATCTGACACCATGTTTTGGTGACTTTCTAAATACAATCATCGCCTTTTACAAGTAAAGGCTGATATTGCTCCTGTTTACCAGCTCTCAGGGGTTGTAGGATAGTAACTGCCCACAACTGTGACCAGAGTAGAATGCTCATTGATAGAAGCATCTACCATCAACTGCAGTGCTACTGGGATCAACAAGCTTAGACTTCTCTGGCAAGTCTGATAGTCTTTTCTGTTCACATGTTAAGAAAATATGTATTTACTATTTTGTCTCAAGCTTTATCTGTCTTTCATTTTTCTATCGCCCCAATTATAAATTTCAATTACCAATTTTTGTTTTAATGTCTCTTTGCAAGATATAATCACTTAGTGGATGTCCTTTTTTTGAAACAAAATAAATATCAAGAGTTGGCCTAGTGCCTAGTCCTGGATGTTGCTTACCTGTTCTTCATATGATATCTATGCTTCACACAATCATCTTAATAATCCCTTGTTCACACCATTTTTTCATGTATGTAATTCCCCCTCACCTGTGATTTTTATTAATTTTCTCCTCTAAAAAGTTTATAGAATCTAGTGTAAACCTACAATGTCCATGAATCCTTTAAATTAAATCAGTCCTTATCACTTCTTGATACTCTATCTATCTAGCAATCAGTTTTTGGAAACTTATATACTACCACCTAAATTAAATATTATTTTCTAGATATTGATAACTTTAATTTAGATATGAATATGTACTAAACACTGAGATAAGCCTTTATATTTATTATCTCATTTGCATTTTATGATATCCACATGTAATAAGCATTAGGCCTTCTCTTAATGAAGAAAATAAGCATTAGAGAGAAGAAGTTTCTTAATCAAGGTCAGATAGCTATCAACAGTAGAGCCAGATAATTTAATTTTTTTACTTTATTGTTTACCATTTGGTAACATATATTTATGTTATTATCATTTGCTTACATATCCACTAGAATGTAAACCCATAGGTCAGAGATTTTTATCTATTTTATTCACTGTTGTGTCTAGAACAATATTTGACCTCTAGTAAGTTCAAGCTCTCTGTCTCTCTGTATCTATCTCTTTGTATCTATCTATCTATCTATCTATCTATCTATCTATCTATCTATCATCTATCATCTCTCTATCTCTATCAAAACAATTCATCATAAAGTAAGTAAGTAAATTAAGTAAGCTCCTATTAAGTGTGAGATATAATATATTTTACCCTTAAAGGTCTGCCTCAGATGCGACCGCTGTGAATCTTCCCTGGCTTGAACTTCCACCCACTTTTCCAAACTGAAAGTGATCTTGCTTTCCATATACTTCCATATACTCTAGCCCTTTCATGGCACTGACCAGTCTTAGTTCATTATGTACCTGCTGGCTTTAGTAAAATGAGCATAAAGCACTTTCAGCATTAAAAAAAATAACCTTCAAGTTTAATTTTCTTTGTTTTAAATATATATTTTGGTTTTCTCCAATCTGCTCTCTCACAAAAGAAAATGAGGGAAACAGTGCTGACCAGGCAGCCTCACATGTATCTGATGTTTCAAATGTCACTTTTCAAAAAAAGAAAGGGTACCAGTAGCCAATAAGGATATGGCTTTGTTTTCTGTGACTTCACTGCCACCTCATAGGATTGGCCAACTGAAGGCAGACACATGCCTTCTCTCTAGAAAGATGTAGTTAAGTGTGATTAGTGAAAGGAGGAAAACCATTGTTCAGTGAAACAAAGCATCATGGGACTGACTATCCAAGTGGAAGCTCCAACATCAGCTATTCACATACACACACACACACACACACACACACACACACGCACGCAATATATATATATGTATACTATATGCTATCTACACTATATTATACAGTATATAATTATTTAATCAATGATTAAGAAAAAGGGTGTAACATGGGATTTATAATCTAAACATCACTTTTATATAAAAAAGAAAATACCAAAGTCATAGTTTATCACTTTTAAGTGTCTGAAAAATTAGAAAATTTACATAAAATATGATCTACTGTAGAGTATCTAAATTAATATTTTTGTTTATAATAGCTGAACAGAGCAGAGATCTGCTATAACCTTAAAACATAAGTAAAATCTTAAAAGCAACAAGAATTAAATACTAAGAATAAAAAGGTACAAATATTTTTTTATTCCTGGGTATTAATGTTTTTTTTAAATGTTTTTTTTTATTTATTTACAGGGACAGAGAGAGAGACTCAGAGAGAGGGATAGATAGGGACAGACAGACAGGAATGGAGAGAGATGAGAAGGATCAATCATCAGTTTTTCGTTGCAACACCTTAATTTGTTCATTGATTGCTTTCTCATATGTGCCTTGACTGCAGGCCTTCAGCAGACCGAGTAACCCCTTGCTTGAGCCAGCAACCTTGGGTCTAAGTTGGTGAGCATTTTTTATTTGCTCAAGCCAGATGAGCCCGCACTCAAGCTGGCGACCTCGGGGTCTCGAACCTGGGTCCTCGGCATCCCAGTCCAATGCTCTATCCACT
The DNA here is from genome assembly GCF_036850765.1 of Saccopteryx bilineata. NCBI lineage: Eukaryota > Metazoa > Chordata > Mammalia > Chiroptera > Emballonuridae > Saccopteryx > Saccopteryx bilineata. Next base: position 176,883,963 of record NC_089494.1, read on the forward strand.
GTGCCACCGCCTGGTCAGGCTAATGTTTAAAGCTTCTAAAGGCACATTGGAGAAATGACTTAAAATTTTTTTAATTAAAAAAAAACTGGGCATACATACTCCTTTACTACATTTTCAAAGGAGTGATTAAGGGAGATACACTGAAGTTAAATAATAAATAATATCAATATGTTGTTAATGAAGAAATTAGCTTGACAACATCTTTCCAGAGTCTTCTGGGAATTTTGAACTTTCTACTGAGGGGTTTAGGTATTTAAAATTATTTTCAAACATTTTTTTGTGTATATTTTTCTGAAATCGGAAATGGGGAGGCAGTCAGACGACTCCCGCATGTGCCGGACCGGGATCCACCCGGCATGCTCACCAGGGGGTGATGCTCCACCCATCTAGGGCATTGCTCCGTTGCAACCAGAGCCATTCTAGTGCCTGAGGCAGAGGTCATGGAGCCATCCTCAGGGCCGGGCCAACTTTGCTCCAGTGGAGCCTTGGCTGCTGCGGGAGGGGAAGAGAGAGACAGAGAGGAAGGAGAAGGTGAGGGGTGGAGAAGCAGATGGGCGCTTCTCCTGTGTGCCCTGGCCGGGAATCAAATCCGGGACTCCTGCACACCAGGCCGATGCTCTACCACTGAGCCAACCGGCCAGAGCCCAAACATTTTGATTATTAGTCAAAATATATATTTTTATCAATGATAACAGTTTTGGTATATATTTAGTGATGACATACTCCTTCCCTGGGAGAGTTTTTATTTCAAACATACTGATTAAAAATGGCACACTCATAAATCTTAAAAATCACATTCATATTAACAAGAAATAATTTTCCAATGATTTGGTTAGCAAAAAATAAAACAATACAGTAAACTGTCAAAATATAAAACTGTAACAGTTCCATTGGGCAACAAAAGTGAGTATCTTTTCTAATTGTTAAGACAAGAGCCATACAATAGCAAATACATTTTGAAGGTTCATCAGCAGGTGTCATGATGGGGATAGAAGAGCCTCTTTTCCATTTTTCAAATTCCTAGTGAAACTATAATCAAGAGAAACTGAATTCACAAGGATAAATTTATTAAATATTCTCTTTATTTCCTTTTCTTTTTCTTTTAAAAATATTTATTATGTAATAATTAGTATGTGCCTAAAAAGACTTAAGATATTGATATAGTCAATCAAAAACACCATGGCCTCAAGCCCTGATTTCAGGTGCACCGAAACAGCACTGTTACATAATGCTATTTGTGGAATTCCTCTTTACTTTTATTTATTTATTTATTTTGTGATGACATTTTAAGACTAGGGACAGCCCATTGGTTTTCTGCGAGAAGAATTTTATTTCCCCCTTGTCTATCATATCTAACATGTAATACATCAAAAAAAAAATAAGCTTCATACTGTGAGGTACAAGCAAGTACAATGGGGTGAATGGCTAAAAAATAATTTGTCATATTATTTTAAATTTCTGAATGACCTAAAATTAAGACTGTCATAAACTCTGCTAAATTTCATTGTTTTTCCCTATTGATTTAGCCCGGAGAATGATCTCAGAATCAAATTTATTCAGTTCTTAAATAGTAAATGAATTCTTTCCATATGTCAGGCACTGTTATAGGTGGTCATTACATAAATAGTAATAAACAAGAGAAAGCCCCTATCCTCAAAATGTTTACATTCAAGTAGCGAAAGCAATTGGACAAAATTCTGAAGGAGATGATATTAAAAGAAAATAAATAATTGAACAATATGTTTTATATTGGTAGTTTGTAAAGTAAAATATAAACCAAGATGACACTTTTTCTTCATACATAGCACTTTTTATATTTACGCATAAAGAACAAATTCAATATATAAGCTCTAAATAATCTCAAAACTGTGAGAAAATTTGTAAATTGAGTCTGAATATCAACAGTTCTTTTACACTGAATTTTTTTTTAATAATTTTATTTTTTTAATGGGGTGACATCAATAAATCAGGATACATATATTCAAAGATAACAAGTCCAGGTTATCTTGTCGTTCAATTATGTTGCATACCCACCACCCAAAGTCAGATTGTCCTCTGTCACCTTCTATCTTGTTTTCTTTGTGCCCCTCCCACCCCCTATCCCTCTCCCATTCCCCCCTCCCCCCCGTAACCACCACACTCTTATCAATGGCTCTTAGTTTCACTATTATGTCCCACCTACGTATGGAATAATACAGTTCCTGTTTTTTTCTGATTTACTTATTTCGCTTCGTATCATGTTATCAAGATCCCACCATTTTGCTGTAAATGTTCCGATGTCATCATTTCTTATGGCTGAGTAGTATTCCATAGTGTATATGTGCCACATCTTCTTTATCCAGTCATCTATTGATGGGCTTTTTGGTTGTTTCCATGTCCTGGCCACTGTGAACAATGCTGCAATAAACATGGGGCTGCATGTGTCTTTACGTATCAATGTTTCTGAGTTTTGGGGATATATACCCAGTAGAGGGATTGCTGGGTCATAAGGTAGTTCTATTTTCAGTTTTTTGAGGAACCACCATACTTTCTTTCATAATGGTTGTACTACTTTACATTCCCACCAACAGTGTATGAGGGTTCCTTTTTCTCCACAGCCTCTCCAACATTTGCTATTACCTGACTTGCTAATAACAGCTAATCGAACAGGTGTGAGGTGGTATCTCATTGCCGTTTTGATTTGCATTTCTCTAATAGCTAAAGAAGATGAGCATCTTTTCATATATCTGTTGGCCATTTGTATCTCTTCCTGGGAGAAGTGTCTATTCATATCCTCTTCCCATTTTTTTATTGGATTGTTTGTTTGTTTGTTATTGAGTTTTATGAGTTCTTTGTATATTTTGGATATTAGGCCCTTATCTGATGTGTTGCTTGAAAATATCATTTCCCATTTAGTTGGCTTTCTGTTTATTTTGTTATCAGTTTCTCTTGCTGAGAAAAAACTTCTTAGTCTGATGTAGTCCCATTCATTAATTTTTGCCTTCACTTCTCTTGCCATTGGAGTCAAATTCATAAAATGCTCTTTAAAACCCAGGTCCATGAGTTGAGTACCTATGTCTTCTTCTATGTACTTAATTGTTTCAGGTCTTATGTTTAGATCTTTGATCCATTTTGAGTTAATTTTTGTACAGGGGGAGAGACTGTAGTCCAGTTTCATTCTTTTGCATGTGGCTTTCCAGTTTTCCCAGCACCATTTATTGAAGAGGCTTTCTTTTCTCCATTGTGTGTTGTTGGCCCCTTTATCAAAAATTATTTGACTATATATATGTGGTTTTATTTCTGGACTTTCTATTCTGTTCCATTGGTCTGAGTGTCTATTTTTCTGCCAGTACCATGCTGTTTTGATTGTCGTGGTCCTATAATAGAGTTTGAAGTCAGGTATTGTTATGCCCCCAGCTTCATTCTTTTTCTTTAGGATTGCTTTGGCTATTCGGGGTTTTTTATAGTTCCATATAAATCTGATGATTTTTTGCTCTATTTCTTTAAAAAATGTCATTGGAAGTTTGATGGGAATTGCATTAAATTTGTATATTGCTTTGGGTAATATAGCCATCTTGATTATATTTATTCTTTCTAGCCAAGAACAAGGTATATTCTTCCATCTCATTATATCTTTTTCGATTTCCCTTAACAATGGTTTATAGTTTTCATTATATAAGTCCTTTACATTCTTTGTTATGTTTATTCCTAAGTATTTTATTTTTTTTGTTGCAATCGTGAAGGGGATTATTCTTTTGAGTTCCTTCTCAGTTGTTTCATTGTTGGCATATAGAAAGGCTATTGACTTCTGTATGTTAATTTTGTATCCTGCGACCTTACTGTATTGGCTTATTGTTTCTAGTAGTCTTTTTGTGGATTCTTTGGGGTTTTCGATGTATAGGATCATATCATCTGCAAAAAGTGATACCTTTACTTCTTCTTTTCCGATATGGATGCCTTTTATTTCTTTGTCTTGTCTGATTGCTCTGGCTAGAACCTCTAGTACCACATTAAATAAGAGTGGAGAGAGTGGACAACCCTGTCTTGTTCCTGATTTAAGGAGGAAAGCCTTCAGTTTAGTGCCATTTAATATGATGTTAGCTGATGGTTTATCATATATGGCCTTTATCATGTTGAGATATTTTCCTTCTATACCCATTCTGTTGAGAGTCTTAAACATAAAATTGTGTTGTATTTTATCGAAAGCCTTTTCTGCGTCTATTGATAAGATCATGTGGTTTTTGTTCTTTGTTTTGTTGATATGGTGTATTACATTAACCGTTTTACGTATGTTGAACCATCCTTGAGATTCTGGGATGAATCCCACTTGATCATGATGTATTATTTTTTTAATATGTTGTTGTATTCGATTTGCTAGTATTTTGTTTAGTATTTTAGCATCTGTATTCATTAGAGATATTGGTCTGTAGTTTCCTTTTTTTGTGCCATCCTTGCCTGGTTTTGGTATGAGGGTTATGTTGGCCTCATAAAATGTGTTTGGAAGTATTGCTTCTTCTTCAATTTTTTGGAAGACTTTGAGTAGAATAGGAACCAAGTCTTCTTTGAATGTTTGATAAAATTCGCTGGTATAGCCGTCAGGGCCTGGACTTTTATTTTTGGGGAGGTTTTTAATGGTTTTTTCTATTTCTTCTCTACTGATAGGTCTGTTTAGGCTTTCTGCTTCTTCTTGACTCAGTCTAGGAAGGTTGTATTTTTCTAGGAATTTATCCATTTCTTCTAGGTTGTTGAATTTAGTGGCATAAAGTTTTTCATAGTATTCTACAATAATTCTTTGTATATCTACGGTGTCCGTGGTGATTTCTCCTCTTTCATTATGGATTTTGTTTATATGAGTTCTTTCTCTTTTTTCCTTGGTAAGTCTTGCCAAGGGTTTGTCAATTTTGTTGATCTTTTCAAAGAACCAGCTCCTTGTTCTATTAATTTTTTCTATAGTTTTTCTGTTCTCTAATTCATTTATTTCTGCTCTGATTTTTATTATCTCCTTTCTTCGGCTGGTTTTGGGTTGTCTTTGTTCTTCTTTTTCTAGTTCTTAAGGTGGGAAGTTAAGTGGTTCACTTGGGCTCTCTCTTGTTTGTTCATATATGCCTGAAGTGATATGAACTTCCCTCTTATCACTGCTTTTGCTGCATCCCATATATTCTGATATGTCATATTGTCATTTTCATTATTCTGTATATATCTTTTGATCTCTGCACTTATTTCTTCTTTGACCCATTCATTTTTTAAAAGTATATTGTTTAGTTTCCACATTTTTGTGGGATTTTTTTCCTCTTTTTTGCAGTTGAATTCTAGTTTCAAGGCTTTATGATCAGAAAATATGCTTGGTACAACTTCAATTTTTCTGAATTTGCTGATGTTGTTTTTGTGGCCCAACATATGGTCAATTCTTGAGAATGATCCATGTACACTGGAGAAAAATGTATCCTCAGTCACTTTGGGATGAAATGTCCTGTAGATGTCTATCATATCCAGGTGCTCTAGTGTTTTGTTTAAGGCCACTATGTCTTTGTTGATTCTCTGTTTGGATGACCGATCTAGAGCTGTCAGCGGTGTATTGAGGTCTCCAAGTATGATTGTATTTTTGTCAGTTTTTGTTTTAAGATCAATAAGTAGCTGTCTTATATATTTTGGTGCTCCTTGGTTTGGTGCATATATATTAAGAATTGTTATGTCTTCTTGATTCAGTGTCCCCTTAGCCATTATGAAATGGCCATTTTTGTCTCTGAGTACTTTTCCTGTCTTGTAGTCAGCATTATCCGATATGAGTATTGCTACACCTGCTTTTTTTTGGATGTTATTTGCTTGGAGTATTGTTTTGCAGCCTTTCACTTTGAATTTGCTTTTATCCTTGTTACTTAGATGAGTTTCCTGTAGGCAGCATACAGTTGGATTTTCTTTTTTAATCCATTCTGCTACTCTGTGCCTTTTTATTGGTGAGTTTAATCCGTTTACATTTAGTGTAATTATTGATACTTGTGAGTTCCCTATTGCCATTTTATATCTTGCTTTCTGTTAGTTTTGTGTCTTGTTTTATCCTTCTCTTTCATTTTTCTATCTTTTGTTTTTATTTGGTTGTATTCCATACATCTTTCCTCTGTTGCTATCTTTTTTATCTCATGTGCTTCTGTGGTGGTTTTTTCAATGGTGGTTACCTTTGAGTAATGAAAAGGGTCCCTACCCTGTTCATTGTAGTGAACTATTTTGTGAGTACTTTTGCACTCCATCGTCCTTTGCTACTGTTAATCTCCATCTTCTCCCCCTCTTTCTTTTTGTTGTTGTCACAGTTTAAATTTGGTTTTATTGTGTTCTTCTTGGAGCTTTTACTTTTGGCTCTGTTTTTTTTTTTTTGTTCTTTGTATCTGATTGGAGAACCCCCTTTAGTAATTCCTGGAGTGGGGGTTTTCTGATGATAAATTCCCTCATCTTTTCTGTATCTGTGAATGTTTTTATTTCCCCTTCGTATTTGAAGGATAGCTTTGATGGGTATAGTATTCGTGGCTGAAAGTTCCTCTCTTTCAGGACTTTAAATATTGGGGTCCACTCTCTTCTAACTTGTAGAGTTTCTGCTGAGAAATCTGATGATAATCTAATGGGCCTTCCTTTATATGTTGTATTCTTCTTTTCCCTGGCTTCCTTGAGAATTTTTTCTTTGCCATTGGTTTGTGCCAATTTCATTATGATGTGCCTTGGAGTAGGTTTGTTGGGGTTAAGAAAACTTGGAGTTCTGTTTGCTTCTTGAACTTGAGGCTTTAGTTCTTTCCACAGGCTTGGGAAGTTCTCATCTATTATTTGTTTGAGTATGTTCTCCATTCCATTTTCTCTCTCTTCTCCCTCTGATATACCTATTATTCTTATGTTATTCTTTCTGATGGAGTCAGATAATTCTTGTAGGGCTATCTCATTTTTTTTAATTTTTGAGTCTCTTTCTTCTTCTCTCTGTTGTGCCTCAAGTTGTTTGTCTTCTATTTCACTAATCCTCTCTTCTATCTGACCTGTTCTATTAGCTAAGCTTGTTACTTCGTTTTTCAGCTCGTGAATTGAGTTTTTCATCTCTGTTTGATTTGTTTTTATAGTTTCAATTTCCTTGGACATATATTCTTTGTGTTCATTGAGTTGTTTTCTGAGCTCCCTATATTGCCTTTCTGTGTTTTCTTATATATCTCGGAGGATTTTTAGGATTTCTATCTTGAATTCTCTGTCATTTAGCTCCAAGCTTTCCAATATATTAAATTTTTTCTCCATAGATTTTTCCTCATCTAGCTGTGTTACCTCTCTTTCTTTTGTATCCATGATATTCAATTTTCTCTTCCTTAATGGCATCTGAGGGTGGTTTTGTTGATAGTATTAATGAGATTTAATAAAGAATAAAAAGTTAAAAAAAAATAAAAAAATAAAAAATCGAAAAGAGTTGTTTTTTTTAAAAAAATTAATAATGAAATAAAGAAAAATAAAATAAAATAAAAATTTTAAAAAAAGGAAGTTATTCCCCCCCTCCTTTTTTCCTCTCCTCTCCTCTCCCCTCTTTCTTGAGAAAATCTTGTGGTGGACTGTGAGTTATAACAAACAATGCCTGTGATGGAGGGCCTGAATTGGGGAAAAATAATAAAGGGGCAAAAAAGAGAAAAAAAATAAAAAGAAAAAGAAAAAAGAAAAAAAAAAGAGCATATGGACCCACAAAAAGCAAATAAGGAAAAAATTTGGGTCAAGAATAAAATGATTTGCTTTTAGGTGTTGGTTGTCTAAGAGTTATGATGAGAGAAATAAGAGGAAAACGGAAAAATGTGGGGACAAATTAAAAACTTACTATTGTATTTAGTGGAACAAGAACTAGATAATATGGAGAGCCAGGGATGGGAGCACTGCTAGTGAGTTAAAAAGGTGAAGTAAAAACCCCCCAAAATGCCACAAACATAGGTTTGAGTCCCAGATAAGATAATTTGTTTGTTATTGAGGTTTGAATGAGAGGAGATGTAAAGGAGAAAGGAAGAAACTAATATAGAGGGAGAAAAGAAAGAGAGAGAGAGAAAAAAAGAGGGAACCACTAAAAGAAGACAAAAGAAAGGAGAGAGAGAGAGAGAGAGTTAAGGGTTTTGGAGTGCAACCCTCATAGAGAGAAAGGAAGAGAAGAGAAAAGATAATGGGAGATGTAACACTTATGGGTAGTGTAGTTCAAGGAGAGGAGAGAGTAAGACCGGTAGAGAGTTAATCGGCCAAATTGGAGGAGGAAAAAAAAGTATCAAGAATGAAGATAAGAGAAACAAACGAACAAATATAATAAAATGGGATAGGTTATAAAGTCTGCAGATTATTCTTGATTTTGAGAGGTTATCTTCTTGCTTTTTCTTTTCTCTCCCTCTTCCTGGTCGGTGACTCTGTACCCCGGGTTCTGCCCCTTTGGCACGCTCAGGTAGAGGTTTGCAGTTGATAAGTCTCTATGGCAATGTCATGTATTGTGCTTTAGTCTCGTTGGGAGTCGAGGCTCATTAGCATTTATAGGCTCCAACAGTGAGAGAGTCCGTGTTCCTGGACCCTTTCTCCTAGTCTTTCCTTCCTCAATTAGTAGCCTGATAATCCAGCTATGGGGTTGCTGCTGCCTCTGCCTGGATAGTAAGAGGCTCAAAGAGCTGGCAATTCCCCACTCTATTTCCACTCAGCACAGGGCTCTGGGTAAGGCTCGGTCAGTCAGAGCTGCTAGCATAATCAGGCGGGCTTTCCGCCCACTCAAAGACCTCTGGCTCTGCCACTCTGTCCGGTAACACAAGCGGGCGCCCACTTCCGGGGCGCTTGGAGGAAACTCTCACTCACTGTCTGCGACCAGGATATCCGGCCAGCAGTCTCACGCTCTGAGTGAAACCCCCAACTGCAGGGAAAAGTTGCAGCGTTGGAATTGAGTCTCGCTCTGTCCCCGTGCGCGGCTTTTGCAAGGCGCTGGGGCGGCCCGAGATTCCGCTTTGGCCCACACAAAGGCCCCTGACTCTGCCCCTCTGTGCGATAACACGGGTGCGCACTGCCGAGGCACTCGGAGGAATTGCTCACTCCTTATCTGCGAGCGCAAACCAGGATATGAGGCCGGCCGCGGTTCCCTCTGAGTGAAACACCCTCCAGCACGGAAAATCTCCACCATTGGAATTAGTTCTCACTCCCTCCCGTGCGTGGCTTTCCCAGGGTGCTGGGGCTGCCCAGAGACTCTGCCCTCGGCCCACAGAAAGGCCTCTGACCCTGCCTCTCCATGGGGCAACACGGGCACCCACTTCCGGGGCTTAGGAAGAAATCTCTCGCCCACTAACTGCGCGCACGCCGACCAGGAGACCAGGTAAAATGGCCGCTCCGCTTGTCTTTCTTTGTTTGGGTTTGGCGGGAGTGTTAGCTTGTATTGCCCGGGTTGCCACAGGATCAGATTTTCCTCGGCTTGGATCTCCGTGCCACAGCCTGGTTCGGCCGTTTGTGCCGCGGCGGCCTGGATCTATTCACCCCCTTTGCCCGCCTCAGTTTCTATATTCACAGTTACCAGAGAAAGCCGCCCTGTTTAGGTTAGTGAGGAAGGTGGAGCATTTCTTACTTTCTATTTCCTTCGGGGTTTGGTTATATATTTAGCCAATTTTTCACTCAATCATACCTTTGGGTGTATTGCGAAGCATCTGGAAGCTCCAAGTATAGGTTTTTCTGTTTCTGGTTGAAGATCTTGTTGAGTTTTGGGGGAGATTTATCGGTATCGCTTCCTACCCCGCCATTACTCTGATGTCATCCCCTACCCTGAATTTTGAGAAAGTTGGTATAGTTATCTCAATGAAATAATATTTTAAATGACTTGTAAAAACTGTCTAGAGGAAAATAAACAGCCTCATTTACCATGGACGCTGATGAATCAATTTATCCCTGAGGCAATGATATTAGTGTGTCACCTCTATAGATCTTCCTACATGATTTGTGTATAAAAAAAAAAAAGTATGTTCTTCCTTTATTGATTAGACTAGGGTATATTAAAATCAGCATCTCTAATCAATTTTTTAATCCAGCAAAAAATAATTGGAAATATACTAAAACATTATCTCTGTTTGAAAAAAATATCACGAGGAGTTAGTCTTCATCAACCACTTCTCTTTGTACAGAATAGTTTCTACGGCTGGTGAATGATGGAATAATTAGGCCATCTGCTGGCAAGTGACAAACAGACAACTTTTATTCATCCAAACTCATCTAAAACCTCCTCAGTGGCACTTCAGGGACTTAAGGAGTCAATTAGCAGAGAGGAGTATTTTTTTTTCCTGCCCACATTAATTGAAAATCTTTCACTTTAAACACTTTTAAATTAGGTAGGGGGCTAAACTACTAAATAATTATAACTCTAATGCTTGCATTGTTTGTATATTTAACTAATATTAATTGATGGTCGGTTATGTACAAGGCAGCATTTTAGACATTAAGGAGTCACAGAGCAAATATTCTGGATGGGTAGATGTTGACTTAACTAATAAAATTTGTATTAAAAAAATAATTTTTTCTAAAGAATAAATAGACTGAAATATAGCACTTTATAATAGATTCTATTGTGTTTCAATTTGGATTTTAAGAGAGAAACACAATTATTCTTGAATCATTGTTCTGGAAAATACAAATATATTGTGTCAGCCAATGTTAACTAAATCGAATAAAAGGTGTAAAATGCACTTCTGAATATTCCTGGCCCTTGTAAATTTAACTGACTCTAATTCCAGTAATCTTCCCAAACTGTGGTAGTCCATGGAAATGATAAATCATTGTAATGAGGAATGTTTTAAGCAGACTTTTCTTGAAGCAATACCCACACTCTCCTTTCCATGTGAAGGACAGATAAGAACATTCCAGCCTTGAGGTACCTGCATTAGGTAATCCTGAATATAATTTGTTGATATCCCTGTTACAGCCTCTGCTAACACACTGAATTTGCTCTCCGGGTAACTTGAAGACTTGTTTTCTGCGACTTCAACTTGGCGTCATTCCCAGTATTACACACACACACACACACACACGCACACACACATACACGCACACACAAAACCGCCCTTTAGGTTCATTTGTAGTTCATAGGATTTTGCAGCAGAAACAAATTACCTAATTAATACTCAGATTGCCTAATTAATACTCTAATCACCCAGTTCATATCATTTAGTTGCTGTCAACATCTTTCTTCACACAATTCTTTGCACTCTAGTCCTTATTCCTGTCTTTCTCTATAGGTTTTATTCGCAAACTATTCACGTTTCAGCCATATAAGTTAATAAATCTTTCTTGTTCATTCATTTAAATAGCATTAAACTCTTTGCAATTTTTTTTTTTTACAGAGACAGAAAGTGAGTCAGAGAGAGGGATAGACAGGGACAGACAGACAGGAACGGAGAGAGATGAGAAGCATCAATCATTAGTTTTTCATTGCACATTGCAACACCTTAGTTGTTCATTGATTGCTTTCTCATATGTGCCTTGACTGCGGGCCTTCAGCAGACCGAGTAGCCCCTTGTTGGAGCCAGTGACCTTGGGTCCAAGCTGGTGGGCTTTTGCTCAAACCAGATGAGCCCATGCTCAAGCTGGCGACCTCGGAGTCTCAAACCTGGGTCCTCTGTATCCCAGTCCGACGCTCTTTCCACTGTGCCACTGCCTGGTCAGGCTCTTTGCAAATTTTTATTGTTTGATTGCAATAGGCTTGACATTCCCTGGGCTTCTATAGCCACCAGAATATGTCCACTGAGAGGAGAGAAAGAAGGAGATAGGACTCCGCCAGGAGAAATTGTCCTTCTCATCACATTTACATATCTAACAAGAAATGTTTTCTAAGAGGTGGAACCTTCAAATATGTACTACTAGATTGTTCCTGAAATCATGAAATTAAACTTACAGTGTTTTTATTTTTAGTGAATGAGATACTGAGGCAGAAAAGATAACAGTCACCAGAGTTATTTCCTTAAAACTGATACATAAAAAACAAACAAACTGATATGTAGTACCTTCAGTGTCCCTACTTTCAATGTCCCTACATTGCCTGTAAGAATGAAGGCAACATTATATGGAGTGAAATAAGTAAATCAGAAAAAACTAAGAACTATATGAATCCATACATAGATGGGACATAAAAATGAGACTCAGAGACATGAACAAGAATGTGATGGCAACGGGGGTGGGGAGATGGGGGTAGGGGGGATGGGGCGAGGAAGGAGAGAGGGGGTGGGGGAGGGGAGGGGCACAAAGAAAACCAGATAGAAGGTGACAGAAGACAATTTGACTTTGGGTGAGGGGTATACAGCACAATCAAATGTCAAAATAATCTGTAGATGTTTTCTCTCAACATATGTACCCTGATTTATCAATGTCACTGCATTAAATTTAATAATAATAATAATAAAGAATGAAGGCAACCTTCTGCTTCCGTCTACATGCATCCCGCCTGTCCTTCTAGCTGGTCCAAGGCATAGAAATAGGGAGAGAAAGTCTTTACTGCACACACCTTAGATTCAAAAGGAAGTCTTTCAATTAAAAAAAAATTGCATGCCTACGCAAGAGCATTTAGCCTGCTAATTATGGCTGCCATGGTGGAGAATGGGGGATGGTAGAAGAATTGCCTCATGAGAAGAGCCTCCTGCACTTCAAAACAACTAGAGTTGGTAGTGCCAGAATCTATCTGGTTTAGTGCAGAATAGCACAGAGGACTAGGAGCACTCACATAATGCTGCTCTGGGTAGCCGGTTGAAGACTGACACTTAGACTGTGACTTTGATTGGCTTTGAGGTTACTTGGTCAATCTAAACTACGGAAAGAGGAGTTCCAATGTTTGATAACAACGGTCTACATTTTATGTATTTCCCAGTGCTTTATACTGCTCTTTACATACATACATTTTGCTGTTAAATCATTATATGGCTTTAGGTAAAACATTTCTCTTCTCTGAGCCTCACTTTTTCTATGGGATAGAGACCATGGCAATACTTACCATGGAGTAGTTTTGAGGATAAGGTGAAGTAATATATATGGATGCATTCTGTGTTCTTTAAAGCATCATATAAATGTAAATTGACAAACATTGAAAAGCTGGTTTGTACTGTTATTTCACAAATATGTCTGTCTATTAACATTTTAGTGACTCAAATGGAACACAGTTATCTCATATTCTTATACTCAACAAAAAAAGTCACATAACTTGTAAACATATACAGACACACACGTACGTACACATATTGCCCCCATAACACTCAAAGTTATTTACTGTTTGTTTCTATTGGGGAAAAAATATGGCTTGTAAATATTTTGATGTTTTCTGACTTCGTCACTTGTATAAAAGTAGCCTACCACTCCTCTATAAGAATAAACCAAAGCCATTAGTAAGTTATACAAGATAATTACAAGTTAGCCTACTTTTTCAGTTTGGTTTTTCTTAATTACTCTCCCCATATCTTACTCCACCACAATCCAAAATAGTCCCCTAGTTTTTATCCAATCTGTGTTCTATTCTTCCTCTGTGCCTTTGAACATGTCAGTCCCTACTTCAAATTTACTATCCCCATTCTCTTAACTGTTTAATTAACAATATTCTTGTCCTTCAAGACCCAATTCATGTCACTTCCTCTGTAAAGCTAGCCCCAAATTCTCTGTCAGTAGTGGAACATTAACTTCTATGGAACCCCTCTTACACTAATTAAATATTGTTATTTTAGAAATATTTAATATCACTGTTCTCATTTAATTGAATTCTTGAAAAGTAGGAATACTTTATCTATAGCTTTGTATTCCTGAGCCTGACCTAGTGCCTTGCACTGTTAGTATTACTATCGCTATTATACCAACAGGAAATGCTAATTAAATGCATATTTAAAAAGAATTTTTTTGTAACTCCTCATAAGTTTAAATATGAGCATTTATTTACTTTTTCTCTCTTTTTGTACAGTTTTGGGGGAAAGGAGACAAGAAAAAAAACTGTAGAGAAAGAGCTTATGGGTGTCAGGTGCAAAGTCTTTCCAAAAGTAGTTCTTTTTTAGTTGGGGACTCAGAGCCCTTCGACCAGCATGGCCCTCATGTGTTTCATACCATTGCTTCTGCTTTCCAGTTAAACCTTTCCCCAAAGTACTCTAGTGAAGATAGAATGAACAGCCCTTGCGAGTATACAGAAAGGGATTACTGAGACCTAAGGAACAGAGCACTTGTAGAGTTGTCACGGTTAATTAGAGAGGTTAATATTGGCCTTGAGGCTATGGGTCCAGCTGAATGGGGAGACAACTGAAACTAGAAAGGATTAATAAAGTTACTGATGCAGTGACTATGTTTCTAAGGTGGTGTTGTTAAGAAACAAGGATACTTCAGTCAGGTGGCCTGCTACTGTACAGTTCTAAGAAGCAAACACTGTTCACAGCCCTAGATGGAAGCACCGAGGGCTGACAGAGGTTAGTCCTACATTTAGGAGCCTATAGGTACTTGCAGAGCAGTGGGAGCAGACTACACAGACACCAGATTGTGCAAGCAAGAAGAGGGTGCAACAAAGCAATGGCAAAAATGGAAAAAATTAGCAAAACAAAATCAAAATATTTATTTTTATTTTTTAGAGAGAGACAGGATCATCAAGCTGTTCCTGTATCATGACTAGGAATCAAACTGGCCACCTCTGTGCTTTGGGATGATGCCCCAACCAACCAAGCTATCTCGGCCAGGACTTAATTTGTTATTATTATTATTATTATTATTACTATTGATTGGTTTAAGAGAGAAAGGGAAGAAAAAAGGAGGGGGAAAGGAAGCATTCATTCAGCCATGTACTCATCAGTTGCTTCCCATATGTGCCCTGACCTGGGGTTAAACCTGCAATATTTTTGTTTTGGGGCAATACTCGTAACCAATTGGACTAACTGGCCAGGGCCTAAAATCAGAATATTTAGAACATTTGAACCTTGAACCTGGACTTGAAAAAAATAATTTTTGTATCAGATTTTCCTAGGAGCATTAGTGTCACAAAGAGAAAAATGATGACTACCTGGGTAAAGAGTATGCTTCTAAATATTCATGACCAGAATATTTTACCAAATCTGGATTAAAAGATATTTGCAGGTAAGAACTTCCTAACTTTCTATGCATGTGAGTTATAGTGAATGCTAGTTAGGAATTTGGCAAAAATTTGTCATTTACTTATAAAGTATATGGGTTTTTTTAAAACAAAAAAATACATATTTCAAATGGAAGAACCCAATTTGCATTTCATTAGAAATGTTCAGTACAGGAAAGGGTGAAAAATAACATCCTTAAATATGATTTTGATGACTACCGACACTACTGCCTTTGACTCTAAGAAGAGGCCTTTACACAGCAAGTTGTACATACCTGATATCAAGCCTGATGGAATTTGCCTGATTTCAGTCCATCTGGGCTACAAAAGTACAGTGACTGTAGCACTGGCTTTAGATCTCTGTGCTCTAACTGGGATTAACAATTTAAAAGCACGTAATATAGCCTATTATCCCAAGTGGTCCAGGAAATAGAGCTTGAGACAGAACTCAGGTGCAAGTAATTTATTGAAGATACACGCCGGAGGAAAAGCGTTCTGAAGGATTACACAGAACACGGAGAGGGAGGAGGACGAACAAGGGCGTATTCTCCCATAAATGAATCTAGACAGCCTGACACACTGCAGAGAGTGAGAGGCTTTGAGTATACCTTGCCGTTTGCCCTGCAGAATATCCCTGTCTTGAGGAAAGGAGGCTGGAATTATCTATTCCTTGTGCCCCACTTATGTCAGTCATTGGTCTTGTGAGAAGAAGAATGTTGAGATCTCCCAAGCATATTCAGGCCAAGGGCATTTCTCTGGAAATTGAAGCCTGTTGAAGCATACTTGCTGCACCTGTGGCATGAGTGCAGTAGCCCAGTGGAAATCTTCTGGGCTGAGCACACACAGAGCATCTTCTACCAAAATTAATGTATGTATATCAAATTTGAAGAGATAGTTCTAGTAAATTTACTAACGTTCAATCCCTGTATAGTGACACTATCATAGTTCGCTTTTAATTTATTTATTTAATAAATGCAGGAGTGGGAAAAAGTAGGTTTATAGCTGTGACTATGCGAAACAGATTTTATTTTTGTATTATTATTTATTTATTTATTAGTTATTGTCTTTTCCATACAAACATCTGTATATCTACTTTTGTCTACCACATATATGAGAGAGAGATAGATACATGCATACAAAGAAAGAAACACCTACTGTGTATATGTGGTAATATTTTATTGTTTCAATTATGTTGGTATAGTGTTATGACCTGGTTCTCAGTTTAGTAAAATTATTAATATAGGATTGTTGTCTCTGTTGGCTAGATTTATACATTTTTTAAATTCTGTACTGTGAAGATTATTGCCAGAACAAATAAACAAACAAGATAGGGTATAAACCTCAGAGTATGGTTCATTTTAAAGTGTTAATAATAAATATCAAAGAGACACCCAGGTTTGTGATTTTGGTGGTCTTCTGTCTTCTATTGTTGTCACTGAATTAAGTAATTAGATAGTAAGAAAATGTCTTCTGCATCACTCCAGCCCTTCTTACTAAAAGGTCTTGTGATGAATGTCTCTCAAAACTTTAGAGCCAAGCATCCATAAATTAATTAATAACACTGTACTTTTTTTAGCAGATGATCTTTATAAACCATCAAATTTTTAGCTTTTTGATGCAAGAAGTCTAAACTTGAATTACCAGAAAAATTATTTTCCCAAATTAAATGATATGATGCTCTTTTTTAGCTTTATTCAGTCCAATTAGATATGTTTTTATTTTAAGAAACCTCAAAATTTATATTCTGAAAGTAAGCAGAGTATAAATTATAAATAAAGTATCATAAAATAGAATGAGGCCAGCTGAAGCCTCATATACTTTATTCTTTGGCATCTGTTTAACATTGAAAAAAATTTTTTGTGACAGAGACAGAGAGAGGGACAGATAGGGGCAGACAGACAAGAAAGAAGAGAGATGAGAAGCATCAATTCTCCGTTGAGGCACCTTAGTTGTTCATTGATTGCTTTCTCATATGTGCCTTGACCAGGGGCTATAGCAGAGCAACTGACCACTGATTTAAGCCAGCAACCTTGGGTTGGGCTCAAGCTGGTGAGCCTTGCTCAAACCAGATGAGGCTGTGCTCAAGCAGGATGAGCCCTCACTCAAGCCAAAGACATCAGGGTTTCAAACCTGGGTCCTCCGCATCCCAGTCCAACGCTCCATCCACTGTGCCACCACCTGGTTAGGCTGAAATTGAATATTAAATATTCTAAACATCTTCCACTCTTTCTGGAACCAATGCTTACTTATTTTTCATACTTCACAGTCATGTTTATTCAAATAACCTACTCAGCTTTCAAATATAAAATGAAATGTTGGTTATAATGGTGAAAGGGTTAAATATATGTTGACTTTATATTAGTGTCTAATTTCAGTTTCAGTAACAGTGTGGAAGTCTGGGAAAATAGCCATCTGTCACTGAAGTAACACTATTCACATACTCATTCCACCAAAAAAAAAAAAAGAAATAAAAATAAGAAGGTTTTTTTTGTGTTCTTACTATCTATATATGCACATCTCCATGAGATATACATAAGTTACAAAAAATAAAAGACTATATTAGCCTGACCAGGCAGTGGCACAGTAGATAAAGCATTGGACTGGGACGCAAAGAACCCAGGTTTGAAACCCCAAGGTCGCGGGGTGAGCGCAGGCTCATCCGGCTTGAGCGCTGGTTCACTGGCTTGAGCATGGGATCACAGACATGACCCCATGGTCACTGGTATGAGCCCAAAGGTCACTGGCTTGAAACCCAAAGTCACTGACTTGAAGCCCAAGGTTGCTGCTTGAGCGAGAAGTCAGTCACTCTATCATAGCCCCTGGTCAAGGCACATATGAGAAAGCAATCATTGAACAACTAAAGAACATCAAAGAAGAATTGATGCTTCTCATCTCTCTATCTTTCTGCCTGTCTGTCCCTGTCTGTTTCTCTCTCTCTCTCTCCCTCTCTCTCTCTCTCTCTCTCTGTTGTCCTAAAGAAAAGAGAAAAAAGAATTCATTAAATATTCTTATCCTAAAAGAACTCACCATACAGAAGAGTATATCCTCAACTAGCCATGGTGAAAGCTACAAGAAAGGAATATTTTTAAATGACACAAATGCAAAAGGTTTTGAAAATAATGCAGTCTTTTGGAGAAAACCAAAGTTAAGTTTTTATAGAGGTCCTCATTTGTACTAAGCCTTAAAGTATGAGGTAATGAAGAAAAATCATAATAGGTAGAATGAGTGAGAATGTTGCAGACATCAGAAACTATCCTTGAATAATTTCATATATTGCTGATATAGGTGACTCAAAGAAGGTGAAGCATCAAATTTCTCAAAGTACAGAGGCCAAAGCATTTCCTGAGACATAAATACCAAGAACTAATAAACGGTTTCTTATTCTCAAGACACTGTCATAAAAATAAGTTAGCTTTGATTATTTTCAGACCCTGAATTATCTTTTACACAGTTTAAAATTCTGGAAGTTGTGTAGGGCTGATTTATATTGGGTCAGGTGCCCACCCTTTTACCTGGAGAAAGATATATGTTCTTGATAAAAAAAAATCCTGTTGAGACTAGAGCTAATGGAGAATGAAAAGACTTCCAAAGAAAATTGGATGTGCTCTATCTAGAAAAATATGTAATTAATAATTAGGATAAAAGATACAAATATCTAGCCTCATGTAAGGAGAAGCTAAGTCAGTGCAAATGTTCTCTTGTCCTATATCTGTCCCTTGTCACACATCTTACGAATGTGAAAGAATGCTAAGATAGGTAAGTTGAGTATTTCATCTTTATTGTCTATAATTTTTCACCTTGAGACCTACTGATAGAAAGTGTGTTAATTTCTACAATGGGAGAAAGTCAGCAATGGGTGAGAGCTATAGAAGTGTATCTCAACCTTTGAGATCTAGAGTGTTTCTTCTTTCCTTTGGTTCCATGATATATTGCTAGTGGGGAGGAAAGTTGAAAGCATGATCCGGGTTATGATAAATTATATAGATACATGCCAAATATTCCTGGCACTCTAATTTTCTTGTTGAAATTAATTTTCCATTACTTTGTGAAAATGAGGGATGAACAAACAGCAATTTTGCCAAGTTTTTTTTACTTCTCTCTTCCCTCTCACTGCTTAAAAGAAATTTCTTTCTCCAGAGAGTTTTGCCATTGCCTAATGCCTGTTAGAAAGTTTTAGATAAATTATAGAGACAGTGGATACTATTAGAATTGGCTCCAGTATTCTTCATTTGTCAAACACAATGTCAAATGACAAAAAACAAACAAACAAATAAAACAAAACAAAAAACAGCAAGCAGTCCTAAGCTGCTTAGGATACAAAATGATAGTACAACTTATGTGTATAATAAACTTAAGTGTAACAATCACCTATTAAAAAAAAACCTGAAATAGCCCCAATCTTAATAAAAGGATAAATTGTAGGAGAAACTAACCCAATTATTTTATAACAATAAGATTTTCCTGTCTTGTTTAGGCAGAGTGGTTCATAATATCTATGAGAAAAGAAGAAAAAAAGAAGAAAAAACAGCAGCGTAAGTGATGAGCCCATTAGTAATTTATTCACAGTTGGAAATAAAAGAATAAAGATCATTCTTTTATGAACCAAGTTTATAGTTTATTTAAACCTTTAATCTATCAGTTTCCTAAAATATGGACTGTACTACTCACAATGATGCTTTAGAATATCCCATGGAGAAAGAGCATGACTATTGGTATTCTCACCGTTTATTTTTAAATCTCTTTCAAAAAAGAGGAGTTGATCCAGATAGTATTCAACGTTGCCTGTTAACAAGGTGGAAACTGATTGATTTGAAATTTATAGTCTTTCATTATCCCTTATTTTCATTATAGTGTAAAAACTATTTTAACAGTCATTAGTTTAGCAGTTACTGAATAACATTACATTGTAGTGGTGCTAGACATTGGAGGGATTGTGGTGAAAACAGTATAATTACTTCCTTCCAGATGCTCATAATATGGAGAGTTAAGTTCACAATCAATTCTAATATAAAGCAATGGATAATACAAAGAGACCAAATATGGAAAATATCAAGCTGCATGGTTCTAAAAGCATTAATATTAGATCATTTTAAAGCTTCATATCAGGTCCACCATACACTCAATAGTAACAAACCATTTAGTGGAGATTTGTAAGTTTTGACTGCTTGAAATCTATTCCTGCTGCTTATAGTGACAGCACTGTTGTTTTCAATTTGACATCAACTTTATCCCACTTTTAGTCTATATGCTTTTTGAGGGGCTGGGTCATGTATTATGAAATAATTAGTCCAAAAAGAGACATGTAACTGAGCCAGTGAGATTCAATTCCACATATTATGTATGGAATTCTAGGAAAGGGAAAATTATTCTTCTCACTAACAGTAAAGAAGCATAGTATGATCTGGAACTTCTGGAAGCTACCATTCAGAAGCCTGGAATGTTTACCAGAAAGAAAAAATCAGAGTTGAGAAATAGAGCAGGTCTTAACTATGTTATTTGAGCTACTGGTTTTAGCTATTCTTGTCTCTTCCAATTACAGCATCCACTAAGTCCTTTTTGCCTGTGCCATTTTGTGTTGGGTTTTTACCCTTTGCAACCAAAGATTGCTAACAACAAAGACAGGTGTCTTGAATGTGTTTAACTCCCAGAGAAAGAGATGTCTTATAAGGCAGAGAAAAAGATAGAGAAAAAAGTGAACTAAAATTATTCACTCTATCCCCAGCTCCTAAACAACACAGAATTTGAATTCTCAAAACCATATTTGGGCCAAGATATTTGATGAGATTCATAATAGTATTGTCCAGTCAGTTGAATCAGAGTGCTACCCAATTAATAGCATTTGATGTTTGTGAGTACATAATATACTACAACATGATTGAATACAGTAGTTATAATTTCAATTAGGATACCATTTCTAATGTTACTATTGATGTTCAGGTCAGTATGGGATAACCTCTTGAATATTTACCCCTTGACTTTTCAAGTTTGTAATATTGGACTCAGTGAGACCAATCAAAAGGTGCAATAATGCTGGGAGGTCAAGCCATCTGCTTGCTTTTTAACAATTTTTTATTTATTTTTTAAGTGAGAGGAGGGGGACAGAGAGACAGACTCCCACATGCACCCTGACTGGGATCCACTTGGCAACTCCCATCTGGGGCTGATGCTTGAAACTGAGCTATTTTTAGTGACTGAAGGACAGGCTCCAGAGAGCCATCTTCAGTGTTTGGGGTGACGCACTGGAAGCAACTGAGCCATAGCTGAGGAGAGGAAAAGTGAGAGAGAGAGAGAGAGAGAGAGAGAAGGGGAAGGTGAGGGAAGAAAAAGCAGATAGTCTTTCCTCCTGTATGCCCTGACCAGGAATGGAACCTGGGACATCTACACATCAGGCTGATGTTCTACAAGTGAGCCAGCCAGCCAGCCAGGGCCAAGAATTCTTGCATAAATATTAATTAAAAAAAAATTTTTTTTCTTTCCTATGGTTCAAGCATTCACTGAGTAAAATTCACTGTAGGCTTATAAGGAAAAAATTTTAAATACAGATTAAGAGAAATGATTAAACTGTCTTTGTGTGATTACTAAGAAAAATTAATCTTGTTATAAATTTCAGTTAAGTATTGAACGTGTTGGCCCTGGCCGGTTGGCTCAGCGGTAAAGCGTCGGCCTGGTGTGCGGGGGACCCGAGTTCGATTCCTGGCCAGGGCACATAGGAGAAGCGCCCATTTGCTTCTCCACCCCCCACCCCCTCCTTCCTCTCTGTCTCTCTCTTCCTCTCCCGCAGCCAAGGCTCCATTGGAGCAAAGATGGCCC
Source organism: Saccopteryx bilineata (assembly GCF_036850765.1). Lineage (NCBI taxonomy): Eukaryota > Metazoa > Chordata > Mammalia > Chiroptera > Emballonuridae > Saccopteryx > Saccopteryx bilineata. The sequence goes on from NC_089494.1 coordinate 176,905,831, forward strand.
GGGCGCTGGGGATGGCTCCGTGGCCTCTGCCCCAGGCACTAGAGTGGCTCTGGTCGCGGCAGAGCGATGCCCCGGAGGGGCAGAGCATCGCCCCCTGGTGGGCAGAGCGTCGCCCCTGGTGGGCGTGCCGGGTGGATCCCGGTCGGGCGCATGCGGGAGTCTGTCTGACTGTCTCTCCCCGTTTCCAGCTTCAGAAAAATACAAAAAAAAAGTATTGAACGTGTTGTGAAGTCAGATGTGAACTTCCTGTTGCAGTCATTTACAAACTCTCATGTACTAAAATTATCAGAATTTTCATATGTTCTATTACTTTTACAGCATGATTCTTTTTCTATCTATAGTTCAGCATTTGCTAACACATTTGAAAGACTTACAAACTCTTATATAAACATTTGAAAAAGAAATTTGTTTTAAATGTATACAATACACAAAACATTTCTTGAAGCTTAAAACAAATCATTTTGTCAAATATTTCTGAAATAGGCCCTGGCCGGTTGGCTCAGCGGTAGAGCATCGGCCTAGCGTGTGGAGGACCCGGGTTCGATTCCGGCCAGGGCACACAGGAGAAGCGCCCATTTGCTTCCCCACCCCTCCGCCGCGCTTTCCCTCTCTGTCTCTCTCTTCCCCTCCCGCAGCCAAGGATCCATTGGAGCAAAGATGGCCTGGGCGCTGGGGATGGCTCTGTGGCCTCTGCCCCAGGCGCTAGAGTGGCTCTGGTCGCAACATGGCGACGCCCAGGATGGGCAGAGCATCGCCCCCTGGTGGGCAGAGCGTCGCCCCTGGTGGGCGTGCCGGGTGGATCCCGGTCGGGCGCATGCGGGAGTCTGTCTGACTGTCTCTCCCTGTTTCCAGCTTCAGAAAAATGAAAAAAAAAAATATTTCTGAAATAAAGGTATTTTGAATCTTTGTCTTGTGAGTCATGAAATTTATTTTGTCAATTATTTATTGAATCTTTGCTGTATACCATCAATGATCAAGGTGCTGGGTATACAGTTGTAGACAAGCCCCACAGAGTCTCTGTCTTCTAGTAAAAGACAGAATAAACAAGCAATCAAAGAAATACACATGATAATTTCAGTGCTGTGAGAAACTTAAAACTTGTCTAGATAAACAATCAAGTAAAAATGTCTTTCTGAGGAGATGTCATTTTATCTAAGACTTGAATCTGTGTTATGTTATAGTATGAGCTGAACTGTATATCTCAAAATTTATATGTTGAAGTTCTAATTTCATTATCTCAGAAGGTGACTGTATTTGGGAATAAGGTCTCTGAAGGAGGTAATTAAGTTAAAATGAGGCCATTAGAGTGGACTCTAATCTACTATATTAACTGGTGTTCTTATGAGAGCAGGAGATTAGCATACAGATGTCCACAGAGTAAAGCCTATGTGAAGACACAGGGAGGAGAAGATAGCTATCCACAGGCCAAGAAAAGGGGCCTCAGAAGAAATAACCTTGCTGAAACTTTGATCTTGGACTTATAACCTCCAGAACAGTGATAAGATAAATTTCTATTATTTAACCCACCGTGTCTGTAGCATTTTGTTGAAGCAACATTAGCAAACTTATACATGCTACTATGAAGGCATTGAATATCTTGGAAATAGGTACATCTGCCATTACAATCCAGAACCTTAAATTTTTGCCTATCTTCAAATTTAAATTCTAATCAGTTACATGAGAAATAGAAATACATAGTTTTTCATAAACATTTATTAGATCCAATAGCCTCAAGCTTCAAATCATTCATTGGAGTTTACAGTAAGCAACAAAAAAACCCAAAATAGATGTCATACCCACCCTTTGGTGGAAATATAATGAACAAAGAGGTAAATAAAATCAGAGAGTATGGCCCTGGCCAGATAGCTCTGTTGGTTGGAATGTCATCCCAAAGCACAGAGGTTGCCAGTTCAATCCCTGGCCAGGGCACATGCAGGAACAAATGTTCCTGTCTCTGTCTCTCCCTTCTCTCTCTCTGAAATCAGTACAACAAACTACAATGCAATGCTAATTATTGATAGTAAACATTATCTTATGTCATGTTTGAAGTATTAGGATAAACAAGGGTTTTAAAATATGTGTTGTTGATATATGGAGAATTAAAAATAAATAACTTCAATGAGAAAAATAAGAAAGAAACTCTCCCTTTTTGCATTTCTACACATATAGTTGTACTTGAGGATACAAGATATACAAGATATGCTTTTTTTTTTTTTTTAAAAGCTGGAAACAGGGAGAGACAGTCAGACTCCCGCATGCGCCCGACCGAGATCCACCCGGCACGCCCACCATGGGGCCATGCTCTGCCCACCAGGGGGCGATGCTCTGCCCATCCTGGGCGTCGCCGTGTTGCGACCAGAGCCACTCTAGCGCCTGGGGCAGAGGCCACAGAGCCATCTCCAGTGCCCGGGCCATCTTTGCTCCAATGGATCCTTGGCTGTGGGAGGGGAAGAGAGAGACAGAGAGGAAAGCGCGGCGGAGGGGTGGAGAAGCAAATGGGCGCTTCTCCTGTGTGCCCTGGCCGGGAATTGAACCCGGGTCCTCCACACGCTAGGCCGACGCTCTACCACTGAGCCAACCGGCCAGGGCACAAGATATGCTTTTTATTTTTCTTGTAATATAGTCATGTATGTATTTGTTTTAATTAGAACTTTTGGGTTGCAACCTACAGAATCCTAAATTGATTTAATTTAAGCAAATCAATTTAAAATATTTTGACTAAAATAATAATTAAGAACAGAGGAAGAACTGAGTTTTCCAAAAAGGAGTTTAAATAACATCAGACAAAGTCTGTCCATCCATTCCTCATGTCTGAATGTAGTCTTTTATGGAGGGCGGGCTTTTTCATATATCAGGTAATGCGACTTTAGAAAACTTTGAGCTTACTCCATATGTCTCCATAACCAGAGATAAAAAGGCTTTCTCATCAGTTCTTATTATAAATAATTTAGGGAATAACTCATATTAAAGTACCTTGGTCATGTTCCCATTCTTGAGCCAATCATTGATGGATGAGATACTATTCATTGGCTTAGTCTTAAACATTAGTTTACCCTTGCATTCAAGAAGATAGTCTGTTACCAGAGGGAGAATTGGGAAGAAGATGAGGAGAGAAAAAAACTGTATTATCTGACCAGTACATGAAATAAACAACCTGGAGATATTCACTCAGGTCTTTGCCATATTTACACACTGGTAAAGACCTAAAAGGGTGAGAATCTTATACCTAGTGGTCTCTTAATAATTGTTCAATGATATGTTTATAAGTGTATTTTAAAAAATTAAGAGTTAAGGCCTTGGCCGGTTGGCTCAGCGGTAGAGCATCAGCCTAGCGTGCGGAGGACCCGGGTTCGATTCCCGGCCAGGGCACATAGGAGAAGCGCCCATTTGCTTCTCCACCCCTCCGCCGCGCCTTCCTCTCTGTCTCTCTCTTCCCCTCCCGCAGCCAAGGATCCATTGGAGCAAAGATGGCCTGGGCGCTGGGGATGGCTCTGTGGCCTCTGCCCCAGGCGCTAGAGTGGCTCTGGTCGCAACATGGCGACGCCCAGGATGGGCAGAGCATCGCCCCCTGGTGGGCAGAGCGTCGCCCCTGGTGGGCGTGCCGGGTGGATCCCGGTCGGGCGTATGCGGGAGTCTGTCTGACTGTCTCTCCCTGTTTCCAGCTTCAGAATAATGCAGCAAAAAAAAAAAAAAAAATTAAGAGTTAGAGTTGGTTAAAAGAATATTAATACAGAGTGATGTTAATTGAAGTTTAGAAATTTAAATATTTGAATAAAAATTATTTTTAAGATCTTTTTTATTCATTTTTGAGAGAATAGAGAAAGAAGAGAGGGAAGAGCAGGAAGCATCAACTCCTCTATGTGCCTTGACCAGGCAAGCCCAGGGTCTCAAACTGACAACCTCAGCATTACAGGTCAATACTTTATCCACTGTGCCACCATAGGTCAGGCAATAAAAATCATTTTGAAGAGTTGTATTATAGTGCTGAATTTGTTGGGGGTTTTTTGTTTGTTTGTTTGTTTTAACCATAAAACATGATCTAACTTTTTAGATTCATAAGCTTGAAAATTTTTTTAGAAGGTCAAAAATTAAAATCTGCATTGAATCTGATAATTGCCCTATATTTCCTTTTTATATGTCACTTTTCAGATTGTTTTATGAAGATCCTTTTTATTTAAATCATAACACAGGACAAAGAAGCATGACCAGCATAAAAAAATGTTTCTAAAATATTTCTGAATTTCCCTCATAAACATACACCATTATGTGTTAACGTTATGATATCTCTAATAAGTCTTTAGCCTCTAATATCTATAAGAGAAGAGGAATATAGACTCCTAGAATATGAAACATAAAATGAATTTAAAGATCTTACTCTATATTACTCCTTATGGTTTTCCAAACAAGGTCAAATGCTAAAATGATTAGTTACTGATTATTCAAACAATTATTTGTTATAGCTCATTATACATTGAATATTATTAAAGAGGTACAGAAGGTTCAATATCTAACCTCAATGCGATGATAATCTAGATGGCAAAAAAAAGTGGTAAACCTGAACTGAAATTACTGAAAAAGAACCTTCAGATGCTATTTTAATCAATACTGTCTATTTTACAACTGAAAGAAATGCAAATCTTTGTTAATAAAGACACATTATGCTGAAAAAGCTTAATATCATCATATAAAAGTATAATTTTTTCAGTAATATAAGTAAATGTAGTGAAAGATTAGAAATTAAAATTTAAACTCCCAGATAAATACTAGGACCACTTACTACAACATGCTGACATTGATATCGGTAGATTTTGAGATTTGTTTTGCTGGAAGACATAATAAAGCCTTTCTTATGAGAAGTTTAATGTTAATGAAGTACATAAGCATTTTTAAAGACAAAGAGCAAATTTACTGCACATAATTTAAGTGATGAGGACATTAAATATAAGTCAAAGACCATCATGAAAACCAGTTAGTTGCAGAAGGTTTACATGTTTATTACAAATCTCCAAACAACCTAATCCCTACCTCACTAGATTAGAAAAAGCAAGACAAGGCAAAAGGGAGAGAAATCATTAAAGCTGGAGACACTATAATCATTTTTTTTTCTTAGCAAGAGACAGACAGATGGGGACAGACAGACAGGAAGGCAGAGAGATGAGAAACATCAACCCACAGTTGTGGCACCTTAGTTGTTCATTGATTGCTTCCTCATATGTGCCTTGACTGGGGGCTGCAGCTGAGCCAATGACATCTTGGACAAGCCAGTAACCTTGGGCTCAAGTCGGTGACCTTAGGGTTCAAGCCAGCAACCTTTGGACTCAAGCCAGCGACCATTGAGTCATGTCTATGGTCCCACGCTCAAGCTGGTGAGCCCACACTCAAGCCGGTGACCTCAGTGTTTTGAACCTGTGTCCTCAGCATCCTAGGCTGATGCTCTATCCACTGTGCCACTGCCTAGTCAGTCTATAATCATTTTTAATAATCAACTTCCACCTAAAAAATTTTTCTTAATAGAGTTTTCTCTTTTTCATAAATACTTTGACCTAAAATTATTTATTTCTGTTTAACCCATGTATTTCTGTTTGACAAAATATTTTTTAAAAGGAAAAAATATTATTGAAAAACAAGAATGGTAAAAATAACAGTAAATATATCCTTCTCTTGCTTGTATTCATTGTCTTGCATTGAGCTCTGGAAGAATCAGTTTTTACTTTAAAATAGCCTAATGATGAGGTCCTGAATTTCTACAGGTTCTTTAAATCCCTAACCTACACTGTATTTATTTGTTAACTTTCAGTTGAATGTAGTAGCATACTGACTGTCCACAGCTATCAGTCAGGCTCCACACTCCCAGCTGGCCTTTGACAAGGCATAAACCCATGAAGCGTTTCATGCTTGCCCTCTTCACAGCCTGATGACCCACAGGCATTGAGAAAATATTTTGCTAGATTACATAGACTCTTTCACTAAAATCCTTCCAGTCTTATACATTCCAATCTTTCCTGAATTTTAGATAGCTATAAATAAATATAGTAGAACCAACAGTGAATTAAAAATATACATATTTTAATAATGAAAGCTGAAATATATTTTATACTGTCAGTTTAACAGGCATTGTTCTAAGTGTTTAAAATGTTTGACTTATTCAATAGGCAGCATAGTATGATAATCAGGAGCCTGGCTTCTCAAACAAGCATGCCTGAGTTCAAATGTGTGTCAGCCATGTGCTAACAGTATGGCCCTAAATAAGTTACTTCAGTTATTAAATGGAATTAATAACAGTATTATTTACCTTATAAGGTTGTTATGAAGATTAAAGTTAATATTTGTAAAGAACTTTGAATACTCCATGGGCTGTAACAAGTTCTATATAAGTGAAGTAAAATCTCAATTTTAAGTAATTTTAAATTTGTTATTTTTCCCACTTTACAGATGAGGAAACTAAAATAAATAGAGTTAAAATGAGTTGATCAAAACTACATAGCTGGTAGGTGGTAGAGTCACACTTCTCAAAATGTGGTCTTCTATTTTGTGTATGTTTGGACTCAGAAGCAAGTGAAGTAAAGTAAATAATATTTGAAAAAAGGCTGAGAATTTTCTAAATATTTTGAATAATTAGACTTCTAGTTAGCTGGATGTTAACTAGGCAGAAAGTCAAAGAGTTGAAATCAGGTAAATTACTGAAAATCAAAGCTAAAAAAAAACATGAAGAAAAATGATGTATATATAAGAAAACAGTGATTAGAATAACCACTAAGTCTCCAGTAGAGACAATTCAAGTGATATTAAAATATGATATGTATAAACTGTTAAAAGAAAAATGTCAATAAAGTACTTTATATTTAGTAACTATATTCTTCACATAGGAAAGCAGATTATCTACATGTTCAGGTTAGCAAAGAAGAAAGAATGCTTGCCCCAAAAATTACACCTTTGACTATTTATTTCAGTTTCCTTATCTGTAAAGTGAGTATAATAACATACTTACTTAAACTTACTTAAAATTGAAATTTTACTTCTCTTTATTCTGAAAAAAAAGATACTATATAAAAACTAAAAGAAACAGAAGAATTTACCAAAAGAATAAAAGCACCCAAGATGGAAATCTGGAGATAAATATTATAATCATTTTTCTTCAAAATCAAAAAAAGGCACTCATTTGTCCAATATTTTGGTGGCATAACAACCTTGTCTTCCCTCAAAATGACAGTGTTCTAGAGAACAATTAAAAAATCAAAATTAAAACTTAAAGTGCCAGAAGATTAGATACACATAAAATGATAGTTTCACATCAAGTATAAATAATATTTTCTAATTGGCATTTTAGTTTATAAGCTAAAATTTGAATTATATATGGTATGATTTCACTATTAAGTATCAAATTGAAAAAAATAAAATTTCATATTATAAATTCTTTCCGGAAAATTATTTGTATCATATTTTTTCATAGTCTTAGCACACTAGATAGAAGTTTATTGTGGAATAAAATAATTTTAAATAAATAAATAAAATAAAAATGCTTATAATACTTATAAAATCTTGAAAAATAATAACAAAGGAAGATTTACATTGCCTCATTTCAAGATGTACTTTTAACCTTTAATAATTGGAAACTTGTGGAATTGGGGAAAAAAATACTTAGATGATTGTAACAGAATACAGAGACTAAAAATAGATCTTTACCTATATGGTCAACTGATTTACAGCAATGGTGCCAAGGTTGATAAAAGGTCTTTTCACTAAACAAAACAGGAAAACTAAATACCCATATAAAAACATATCCAAAAAAAAAAAAAAGTAAGCATGCACACAATGGAACATTACTTAGTAATAAAAAAGAAAAAAGTTATTGTGACATACAGCAATTTAGATGAATCTCAAATATAATATTCTAAATAAAAGAAATCATTTATAAGAAAATATTTTAGCCCTGGCCAGTTGGCTCAGTGGTAGAGCATCGGCCCAGCATATGGAAGTCCCAGGTTCGATTCCTGACCAGGGCACACAGGAGAATTGCCCATCTACTTTCTACCCTTCCCCCTCTCCTTTTCTCTCTGCCTCTCTTCCCCTCCCACAGTCAAGGCTCCATTGGAGCAGAGTTGGCCTGGGCACTGAAGGTGGCTCCATGGCCTCCGCCTCAGGTGCTAGAATGGCTCCGTTTGCAACAAAGCAACACTCCAGATTGGCAGAGCATTACCCCTTAGCAGTGGTCCCCAAACTTTTTTGGGCCACAGACCAGTTTAATGTCAGAAAATATTTTTGCGGACCGGCCTTTAGGGTGGGACGGATAAATGTATCACGTGACCGAGACAAGCATCAAGAGTGAGTCTTAGACGGATGTAACAGAGAGAATCTGGTCATCTGGTCATTTTTTTTAAATAAAACATTGTTCAGACTTAAATATAAATAAAACAAAAATAATGTAAGTTATTTATTCTTTCTCTGCAGACTGATCCCAAATGGCCCATGGACTCGTACCGGTCCACAGCCCTGGGGGTTGGGGACCACTGCCCTTTAGTGGGCATGCTGGATGGATCCCAGTTGGGTGCACGTGGGAGGCTGTCTCTCTGCCTCCCCGCTTCTCACTTCAGAAAAATATAAAAAAATATATAAAGTCTTTTAAGACAGAAAAGAGATCACTGGTTGCAAAGACTGAGCATAGGAAACACTATTATCAGCAAAACAGTGTGATGGAACTCTTTGACATAATGGAGATGTTCTCTATTCAGATGGAAGTAATTGTTAAATAATAGTATCATTTGGCCCTGGCCAATGACTCAGTGGATAGAGCATTGGCACAGCACATGGACATCCCAGGTTGAATTCTGAGGGCACACTGGAGAAACGACCATCCACTTCTCACCCCTCTCTCTCTCTTCTCTCCCTTTTGCCCTCCTTCATCCAGTGTCTAATTAGTTCAAGAGTATCCCCAGGCACTGAGGATAGCTTCAGCCTCAGGCACTAAAAATAGCTCAGTACTTGGGCATCAGCCCCAGATGGGTTGCCAGGTGGATCCTGATCAGAGTGCATGTGGGAGTCTGCCTCACTATCTCCTCCCTTCCTCTCACATAAGTAATAGTAATAGTAATAATAGTAATATCATTTTTAAAAATATAGAACTATATACAAAATAGAGTGAATTTTACTTTATATAAATTGTACCTCAATGCCTGACTAAAAAAAATTAATTTGGCATATCTTTTTCATATAAAAGACCACAAGTGATTTTATTTCATGGACTATATTACCAGCTAGAATGTGGTTGATTAGACTAACTATAGGGAAGCTACCTTTACATGGTCTCCTTAGAAACCAGAATTTACATTACATACAACCAGTCATTTGTCTGATTAATTATGTTTAAAATAAGTTGCTCATTTTTCCCATACTAGTTAATTACCAAATAATAACCAAATTGTTGTACTTTCAAACTGATTTACTCAGTGAGTTAGACATGGTCAGTTATTTCTATTCTCTTAACAGTAAAATCATATTAATTGTTCAGTGACACAATTGAGTCAAGACTGCCTGTCATTACAACAGGAGAAAGCAGTAGATAAAAGCTTACTTGAGCACATACACTTCCAAAATCAGCTTCGTGTAGCAAAGATACCAGGGTTTAATCATTGTTAATTGAAATACCCTAATCCACAGACAACAAGAGCCTGGGTGGGGGTTAAGTCCTGTATTTTCTTCAGAAGGAGGAAACATAAAAAAGCTGGCCATAAAGTGTTTATTTATAGTCAATATAGGCAATTTATAGTCAATATAGTCAATATAGTCATAAAGTATTTATAGTCAATATAGTTGAATAATCTTGAACAATGATTTTGATTTCTTTTTGCAAAATAGGTAACAATGTGTGGTGACAGGTTGAGAAGACATGGATTTAAATAACAGCAGTCTATCACTCCCCTCCCCCTATACCCAACTAGTATGCTTCCTTATTAATTGGACTTGATTTATCTATCGGGAAACTAGTTATGAGAAGTCTTCAGAAAGAGGAAGGCAAGATACTAAGTTATAAATGCTTATCTTAGTACAATAGGAACTTTTGGGAAAGGAGAAGCAGAAATAGTAACAACAATAATACAAAACATTATGGATGAAACTTCCTAATATCTATTGATAAAATGGCAAAAAAAAAAAAGGAGACTAAAGGATGCAACCATAATCCACTTCATATTGGGCACTTAATAATTAAACTAGAAGAATTCAAAATGCAGGGGGAGGTTAAGAAGGGGAAAAAGTTTACTGGTGTTAGATGCAAAGGGGTAAATTTTTTCAACTATTCTGCATGATAGGAAATACATTTCCTGACAAAATAGGTTTTAAAGCTCCCACAATTTTTAGAAAGTTTACCGACACGATCATCACCATCCTCATAAAAGAATGTTGTTGTATGTCATATATAATTACGTAGGCAGGGATAAAGCATGGTAAAGCTATTTTATGAATTAAAAGCCATGAGCACAGAGTTAGGTCTCAGAAGCCAGAGAGCCATGTAGACATTTGGATAGGACAGGAATGGCATGAAACATGCCAAAGGGGAGACAGAATGAATCAGTGACTACAACTCCAGTCAATGCTATCATCACTTTAATAGCAAGCAGGAACTGAAAGCTAATATTAAAAATAAATGTCAAGAACTATAATGGGTTTGATATGTTATTTTACATGTAAGCAAAGAAGTTAGCCTTCAACATTTTAACAGCTGCTGGCTGAAGACATTAGACTACTGGGTCAAAGATGAAGGACTTTATTACTTATGAAACAGCAAGAAGCCTAAATTTCATATTTGCACCCTAGTCCTTTCTTCCCCAGTTTGCATGGAGGTGATGCAGAGCAGCCCAGGTGCATCTTGTGCCCTCGGTGGAGCTGTGCCACAGCTGAGAAATCTTAAGTTCATCAAGTCTCAGTTTTTTATAATGGACTGCAAGGAAAACTGTCTAATCCTTGTCCAAATGAAGACATTATTTTTACTATTCTGAGCAGACAAGAAACCCTGACCTCTGCATCAGACAGAGGAAGACAGATCCTGCCTTGTGATCTATTGTCTAAGGCAATTTACTATAGAAATAACCTCAAAAATATAGGATGGGGCAAAGTTGTTTTCCAGTTGATTGTACAAAAAATAATACAATAATTAACACATAATAATACAAGAATAAACTTTGTGTTTCATGGACTCACAATTGTAAACTTACTTTTGCCCAATCCTCTACAGTCACAGATGTCCAGAAATGTGGGAGACTTATGAAAAAAATGTCTCCCAGGCCCTGGCCGGTTGGCTCAGCGGTAGAGCGTCGGCCTGGCGTGCGGGGGACCCTGGTTCGATTCCCGGCCAGGGCACATAGGAGAAGCGCCCATCTGCTTCTCCACCCCCCTCTCCTTCCTCTCTGTCTCTCTCTTCCCCTCCCGCAGCCAAGGCTCCATTGGAGCAAAGATGGCCCGGGCGCTGGGGATGGCTCCTTGGCCTCTGCCCCAGGCAGTAGAGTGGCTCTGGTCGCGGCAGAGCAACGCCCCGGAGGGGCAGAGCATCGCCCCCTGGTGGGCAGAGCGTCGCCCCTGTTGGGCGTGCCGGGTGGATCCCGGTCGGGCGCATGGGGGAGTCTGTCTCACTGTCTCTCCCCGTTTCCAGCTTCAGAAAAATACAAAAAAAAAAAAAAAGAAAGAAAAAATGTCTCCCAACACTAGGTATAGAAACAGATATAATGGCACTGATAATGTTCCCTCTAATATTTTAAGGTATGTAAATAGATATAATAACTTCAGTTACATTTTCATTATAAAATATAGACGAGGTCATTTTCTAAATGCCAGCATCGCAAAATATTAGTAGGAATTATTTTTGTAACAAGAGATCTATTGTGACATTGATTAATCTTTCCTGAGGCTTCTGATTATTTTGGGAATAGCTGAGAAAACAGGTCACTTTTAAAAGAAATATTCCACTGGAACACAATAAGAATGAAGCCCAACATTGCTGCAGGTCTCCATGTAGCCTGGTTTCCAGGATTAGGCATGATAAACTGAAATCATGATACTATGGAGACCCAAGGAAACTGTAAGGGCAAATTTAGTCAACTGTCTGAAAAATTTAGAAGTAAAAAATGAAGGTGTTAAAAAAAATGAATGTTTTGGTGAATTGTTCATATTCATTAACCTAACAAACATTTGTCAACTTGTAACAGGCATTAACAGGTGCTAGATAAAGAATTAAGTGAGTTAGACAACCTTTATTTTCATGAATAATGATTTTAGAAAAAGAAAACAGACAGTATACAAGTAAATTAATAACAATTTTCCATAGTGTTAATTCTTTTTTTTTTTTTTTTTACAGAAACAGAGAGAGAGTCAGAGAGAGGGACAGACAGACAGGAATGGAGAGAGATGAGAAGCATCAATCATTAGTTTTTTGTTGCAACACCTTAGTTGTACATTGATTGCTTTCTCATATGTGCCTTCACCATGGGCCTTCAGCAGGCCGAGTAACCCCTTGCTCAAGCCAGCGACCTTGGGTCCAAGCTGGTGAGCTTTTGCTCAAACCAGATGAGCCCACACTCAATCTGGCGACCTCGGGGTCTCGAACCTGGGTCCTCGGCATCCCAGTCTGACACTCTATCCACTGTGCCACCACCTGGTCAGGCTCCATAGTGTTAATTCTTGAACATAACTGAGGATAATAAGATAATGATTTCGGTGCTATCATACATCACCACCAGTGGCCTAGAAGGCACACAGAACAGACATAGCAGAAATGTCCACCGTAGCCCCTGTCCATTCATATGCTCTGTGAGGAGCCGGAGAGCCTGCCAGCTGAACTCTTTCCACTAGGCCTCTCATTCTTGGAATCAGGAAACACTTACTCCTTTGGGGCTCTATTGAAGATGAGTGTCCTCCTCTGCTAAGCCTGGCACATGATGTAAAGAATAAATACCCAGTTCTTCCTGTTAAGGTTTGCTGTGGAATCACAGCTGCAGTAACTATATATATATATATATATATATATATATATATATATATATATATATATATATAGTTTGCTCGTCAACATTTGCTTGGTTTTAAAGTGAACACCATTTTATTATCTGGTCCATGTAAAATATATATTTTTAAAAATCTAGTGACTATGTGGCATTTTTATCATAATGATCATAGATGAAAAGACTTGAAATTTGTATAAAATCAACTGTGAGAAGATTTGGGAAAGAAAAGGTAAAGCAACAGTACTCTAAAGGCTTTGACCTGAAATAACCTTATATTTGTCAAGAAAAAGCAAGAAGGTTGGAGAGGAGTGGAAGAGAGTGGTTGGTCATAATGTTTCAGCACGAAGGCAGGGGGCAGTAGGTTACGGTTAGGATGCCAGCTTGTTAGACATAAATTATTTTCTTTCTGTCCAGAGAATCTTCTTTCATTTCCAATACAGAAGCCCTCTTTCTTATAGAGTTGATCTGACTTCGCAAATTAAGAGGATATACATGTGATCCAGACCTGCATGAACAATATATAATCCCCCAGCCACAGTGGTTGGTTTAGAACAAACTCATTATTTAAACCAGGCTAATCAGAGGTGTTCTGGAAACTTCTCTTATGGAGTTACTATAAAAACAATACTTGTTTTATTCTGTCTGAAAAATAAAACAATCAGAGACATGTAAAACTATGACATGACCAGAGAGGCTGGACCCTGGTAATAATCAAAACTTAGAGTCCAACCTGTTGTCAGAGCCACTGGCAGTTGCATACAACAGGAATACCATGTACTGGTTAAGTTGGTTCAATTTAAGTTTAGTGATTTGCGACTAAAAAAGTCTTGGTTAGTGTGCCCATGAATACTTACAGAAGCCCAAAGATCTCATTTACTCTTGCCTTGATGTTTTAGCAGAAAGATCTGAAAAGTCCTCAGAAAGTTCTCATTTTCCACACTTGTTGACTTATCCAAAATAGAGTTCTAACATTGGAAAAGCAGCTTTTAAAACTTAACTGCATCATTCCATACGTAGGTGGGACATAAAAGTGAGACTAAGAGACATTGATAAGAGTGTGGTGGTTATGGGGGGAGGGGGGAGAGGGAGAGGGAAAGGGAGAGGGGGAGGGGCACAAAGAAAACTAGATAGAAGGTGACTTAGGAAAATCTGACTTTGGGTGATGGGTATACAACATAATTGAACGACAAGATAACCTGGACTTGTTATCTTTGAATATATGTATCCTGATTTATTGATGTCGCCCCATTAAAAAAATAAAATTATTAAAAAAAAAAACTTCTGAAGCTAAGTTGATGATTCTGCAGACTCCATAAAATACAGAGAGGATCCTTCCTCTTTAATGTAATGTTTATCCTTGTGAAATAAATGCCAATCTTGGTCTGAGCTTCTAAAGTTACAGTTCTTAAGAAACACATCTGTTTCAATTCACTTAACTAAGATTATTTTTAACATAAATCTGCTACAGGAATGGCTCCATAGAATCACAATATAGTGTCACCTGTCTCAAGTTTGACTCTCAGTTGAATCATCATTTCATTGCTCTTGCTTCATACAACTCTCGTGGTAGATTATATATCAAAAACCTACTTCTTTTTCCTACCACATGGCCTTAATCATAATTATTATAGTCAATATCCCCATAATGCTGATGGCTAAAATTACCACCAGTATGATATTGTCTTGTAAATTTATATCTACAGTCTAGTCTACTATGCTAGTGTATGAGGCCAAATATCCAATAACTCACTCAACTTTTGTACCTAAAAGCCTCAAACTTAGCTCAACACTCAACATGTAACATAACCATAACATCCGTCATGTCATAATCCCCTTCACTTCCCAGATCTTGTTAATATTACCTTTTTAAAATAATTATTGTTTTAATTTTGCAACCATCATAGTCCAATTACAAACACTTTTGACCTGGATTTCTGTGGAATCCTCTTAACCTTCCTTCAAGAAATTGTCTTCTAATTACCACTCCATATGTTAATAAAAATATTTTTTTTATTATTAAGTGAGAGGCGGGGAAGCAGAGAGACAGACTCCTGCATGAACCCTGACTGGGATCCACCCAGCAAGTCCACTATCTGGGCATGCTTTGCCCATTTGAGGCTGTTGCTCCATTGCTTGGCAACCAAGCTATTTTAGTTCCTGAAGTGAGGCCATGGCGCCATCCTCAGCTCCTGGGGGCCACCTTGCTCAAATAAGCCATGGCTTCAGGGGGTAGGGGGAAAGAAGGAGAAAGGAGAGAGGTGGAGAAGCTGATGGTCGCTTCTCCTGTGTACCCTGACTGGGCATCAAATGCCCGGCCAATTCTCTACCACTGAGGAAACCAGCCAGGACCAATAAAAAAAATAATTTAAAGCTCATTTTAATCATTACATTCTCATGCTTAAAATCTACTGATGAGTAAAGTCTAATTAGTTTTCACATAAATATGAAATCCTAAACATGCTTTATGAAGACCCACACTATATGTATATACACATATATATGGTTGGTGATACAATTAAGGAATTTAGAAGAAACAATAAAACAATGTATGGCAAAACCTTCAAGAATGAAATAAAAATTCGAAAATGCTTATGAACTGTATGTGAGTAAAAGAAAGAAAGAGAAAGGAAAGGAGGAAAAAATAATAGATAGGAAAAATGAAAGGAAGGTGAAGGAAAGGAAAGAGGGAGGGAATGATGAAGGGAGAAAGAAAAATGAGAAAGATACTTCCAATTCACATTTTTAATTTCTGTGATAATGATCCATGATGTTTTCTGGTAATACAAATTCTTTAACATCACATGTGTGACCAAATTTTACATTTAGACAGGTCATTATTCTCTTGGTCACTGTCAAAGGGGGAGAAAAATAGAATAAAATAAGAGAAAACAAACAAATCCTACCAGTGAGAAAATAAAGCTGGAACAATGAACACTATTTCTCTGAATCATTAAACATTTCAAAATATAGTATCTGATTTCAGATTCAATAGCAATTTATCTTTAGAACAGATATTTTTTTAAAAAATCCCTTTCCATTGAGAATACAGTATTGGGAATGCAATGTTTCTTTAGGTATATTTTTTATAGAATACTGAGTTGGATTTTTTTAAGACCTTCTTAGTAGGTAGCTGGAAGGAGAAACGATAACTACTGATTTGCTCCAAATATCCACATATCATTCTCCACTCCTGGACCTGAAAATGGTTTTTATAGCCTTGAAAAAAATGTCAGAAACATCTTCTGTTGAATTTAAAGGCAGTCTTCATGGTCATGTGAAAGAGGATTAGGAGAGCTCTGGGAAAAGAAAGGCTGGAATGTGTTTTAAAGCTGCAACTGTTTCAGATGAGTCCTGGCTGTGGGGTCAGTGGGGCTGAGGCAGGGCGAGTCCTGTGCAGGCAAGGCTCAGCCTGGGAGGGTTTACAAAGGAAAGAATAAATTAAATCTATGGCTGTAAAATAGACTACATTTTAGCTTTAAAGAAAGAAAAAATAATTTAATGTCTTTGTGTCACCTTTGTTGAGAAAAAATAGAAAAATGTATATTTCTTAAGTAATTTTAGGTTATCTGTGAAAAACTGTATTAAGTATCTTAATGACAAATACATTCATTGAGTTTTTTCTAAACAGCAAAATGTCAATCACCAGAAGCAGCAAATGAAACAGCTGAAACCCCTAGTAAAAGTCAGGATGGAACTACCTTTATTTTTAATTCTAATTGTGAAGACTGTTACTGTTGTAGCTTGAGCAAAGTCTTTGTAGTAAATTGGCCACATGCTCACCCCTCCAACATATTCCAGGCTTCCTTCTAGGAAACACAGGAAAGGGAATTCGTATCCCACCACTGCAACTGTGATTCTCTCTCTATTCTTGTTCCCAACTGTCTGACAGTCCTCCTGTCAAAAGTATTATGGGGATTGAGGAAGAAAGAAAAAGGAAGGAAATCATGGAATTTGCCTCACAGACTTATGATCTTCTAGTGCCATCTATTGCTGGTCTTACTTCTGACTCTCCTAGTCAATCTTTTAAAGCTGAAGCAATTCAGGACTCTTCATCTTGGTTAATTAAAACACAAAAGAGACCCTGGGAGGATAACTCAGTTGGTTAGCATCATCCTAATATGTTCAGGTTGCAGGTTCAATCCCCCATCAGGGCACATATAAGAATCAATCCATTCTGACAGCATAAATAAGTCAAAAAACAAAATTGATGTTTCCTTCTTTCTGTCTTTCTCCTTTCTTCTCACTCTAAATATCAATAAATAAAAAATTAAAAAAGAAAAACATTAAAGAGCACAGAGCAAGTTGAATTCTTGTTTTATATATAATGACTCACCAGTACTTTTCTGTTAAATAAGATGAAGGCAATAATACCCACTTACAATCTTGATTTAGAGTGGAACTAAAAGGTTTTACCTGCCTGTTCTGTTTTATTTCTGAAAAACATTCTCTTTTTCTGTGTTTTTTTTAATTTATTTATTCATTTGAACCAGCAACCTCAGCATTCCAGGTTGATGCTTTATTCACTGCACCACCACAGGTCAGGCAAAACCCCTCCCTTTGCATCGGAGTTATCCGGATAATTATCCAATTTTCTAACCTGAGAGAATATATCAGTATTTAATAATTTCATCAAGACTGGCATTAAGAATATGGATGAGACAAAATACAAAAATGCATTTTCTTATTTGTTAATTAAAATTTAATTTTAATTAAATATTGCCTAAAACTGTGTTGCAAATAAGTACCTCTCTTCCTTTGTGACTATATAGATTCTGCTGACATTAATATTTGCTTTATATGAGCAAAGAGAAAAGTAGAAATGAGAAACCATCTGATGGCTTTGATTGTTACAGTTGATTATTCTGTTGGGCAATAAACTCTACCCCACCTTAGTGTGATAATATTTTCTATTTTTAATTGTAAGATTATTTTACCTGCTTAGACACAGAAACCACTGATTTTTTTTTTTTTTTTTTTTTTTTTTTTTGCATTTTTCTGAAGCTGGAAACAGGGAGAGACAGTCAGACAGACTCCCGCATGCGCCCGACCGGGATCCACCCGGCACGCCCACCAGGGGCGACGCTCTGCCCACCAGGGGGCGATGCTCTGCCCATCCTGGGCATCGCCATGTTGCGACCCTCCTGGGTGTCGCCATGTTGCGACCAGAGCCACTCTAGCGCCTGGGGCAAAGGCCACAGAGCCATCCCCAGCGCCCGGGCCATCTTTGCTCCAATGGAGCCTTCGCTGCGGGAGGGGAAGAGAGAGACAGAGAGGAAGGCGCGGCGGAGGGGTGGAGAAGCAAATGGGCGCTTCTCCTATGTGCCCTGGCCGGGAATCGAGAAACCACTGATTTAAGAGTTTAAATTCTAGATATTAGAGCTAACCATAAAAATTTTATTTACTTTCTGGCTTGACCTGCTAATTAAACATTAAAATAAAGTGAGTCTCCCATGTAGAATGAATGTGTTCAAAAGATATCTTAGTGAAATTGTACTTCTTAACCTCCTATTTGGGGATATTTTGACAGCATATTCTGATATGTCAAAACTGGCTGTGATTCTGACTGTTGATCAACTATCAAAGACTGAGGAGGAATACATGGCTGTTAGAAAAATGACAAGAGGCCCTGGCCGGTTGGCTCAGCGGTAGAGCGTCGGCCTGGCGTGCAGGGGACCCCGGTTCGATTCCCAGCCAGGGCACATAGGAGAAGCGCCCATTTGCTTCTCCACACCCCCCCCCTCCTTCCTGTCTGTCTCTCTCTTCCCCTCCCGCAGCCGAGGCTCCATTGGAGCAAAGGTGGCCCGGGCGCTGGGGATGGCTCCTTGGCCTCTGCCCCAGGTGCTAGAGTGGCTCTGGTCGCGGCAGAGCGACCCCCCGGAGGGGCAGAGCATCGCCCCCTGGTGGGCAGAGCGTCTCCCCTGGTGGGCGTGCCAGGTGGATCCTGGTCAGGCGCATGCAGGAGTCTGTCTGACTGTCTCTCCCCATTTCCAGCTTCAGAAAAATACAAAAAAAGAGAAATGACAAGAGAGGTAAAACGTTTTCTTATTTATTATTATTCTTTCACCATCTATAAGTTTGGTTTGCTTTTGTGTGTATATGTGTTTTCCCTCTTTTCTATATGTTATAACTGAGGGATGTGTACATAAAATTAACACAGCAAAGATATACTGAGAAAAATAGGTGAACAAATCACTGGTCAAAAATAATTAAGTATTTTTAGGCATCTGATAGGAGTATGTGAATGAAAAAAAAAGAGAAATAAAAAGGTATGTTCATAGTATCTTTTTATTATGTCCTCCAAGTAATTAAAACTATCTTCAGTTGTTAAGTTTAGCAAACTTTTCTTCTTTGCCATCCTTTCTCCTTTTTTTCCTTTCAAACTAATGGAAAATGAATATTACATTCTTGCTCAGAATCTGATACTTGATTCATGTTTCCCTAAGCCAAGAAATAAAAACAGAAAAGAGACAAACTTTTGTACTGTACCCTTGCAGAAAGACTAACAAGATTAAGAACAGTAAGTGGTGGTAGAGCGTCGGCCTGGCGTGCAGAAGTCCTGGGTTTGATTCCCAGCCAGAGCACACAGGAGAAGCGCCCCTCTGCTTCTCCACCCCTCCCCCTCTCCTTCCTCTCTGTCTCTCTCTTCCCCTCCCGCAGCGAGGCTCCATTGGAGCAAAGATGTTCCGGGTGCTGGGGATGGCTCCTTGGCCTCTGCCCCAGGCGCTAGAGTGGCTCTGGTCGCAACAGAGTGACGCCCGAGGGGCAGAGCATCGCCCCCTGGTGGGCAGAGCGTCGCCCCCTGGTGGGCGTGCCGGGTGGAACCCAGTCGGGCACATGCGGGAGTCTGTCTCTCCCGTATCCAGCTTCAGAGAAATACAAAAAAAAAAAAAGAACAGTAAGTGGAAATTGTTTAGATGTAAGGGCTATACATTATGCTGCTATGGCAAAAGATAAAACAGGAAAAGTGCAGGTAATTTTATTAACTACCTCTGACCACAGAGGTAAACTAATTGCAATATACAGGGGGTCCTCTGGTTATGATACAATTCCATTCCTACCATAGTAATTGTAACCCGAATTTTGGTGTAAGTCGAAACACCCTACCCTATGTCACTTACCTAGAACATAAAAACATAATCTACTAGAGCATAAAAACACAAACTAGTCACATAAAAATAAAAAGGACATAAATATATTGTACTGTACACTGTACTGTAGTAGCAGAAAAAAATGAGTGTAAAAAAATATTCCTTAGTTTTATTCCTGTGGTTGGTTTGCACACTGAAGAGGGCATTGCAAGGAGGGAAAGAGTGACCTACTGTGAAGGGGAAGCTGCAGAGGCAGGAGAACCTGCAGAAGGTGCTGGAGATACTGGGTCAGGTGCATCAGGATTGCCTAGGGAACATGCAGGAGACACTGGAGATGATTCTACCTGTACTACAGGTGTTTCATCTCAAGAAGCAGCTGAGGTAGAGGATACAGGATCTATTGCAGGCCTCTCTACCTTCTTAAAGAATTGTTCTAGGCTAGCCCAGAAGGTTGATGACTTCTTCTCTTCCAAGATCTGCCTATAGCACTGCGAGGCATCCATAACAGCCAAAACACTCACGTCTCAATATTTTTCAGTGTTTATGGAAGTGAGTGTCACAAATTCAAAATGTCATATGTCGAGACTGTCATAACCCGAGGACCCCCTATAAATAGAAAATTAATCAGCTAAAGAAAGCATTTGTTCAACAGTTTTATTATAGAACCAGAAGAGGGCACTCATCTTCTACAAATGATAGTAAGCTTTAAACATAAATAGCAATTGGCTGTTTCTTTGAATAAATAAAAACAAGGGATTCAGTTTTAATGTATCATAATAATAGAGTTATTCAATGTAGTTTAAAAATAAATGATGAACTGATCATTTTATAATATCAAATAAAAAAACAAAAAATGCAATAACATTTGTATTATTTTAGTAGTAGCTTAAGACATTAAGCTAATTTTCTAAAATAAAACACTAGCCCAGGGGTCCCCAAACTTTTTACATAGGGGGCCAGTTCTC
This sequence comes from Saccopteryx bilineata, assembly GCF_036850765.1. Lineage (NCBI taxonomy): Eukaryota > Metazoa > Chordata > Mammalia > Chiroptera > Emballonuridae > Saccopteryx > Saccopteryx bilineata. The sequence continues at coordinate 176,926,873 of NC_089494.1, forward strand.
TGTCCCTCAGACCGTTGGAGGGCCAGAGTATAAAAAAAAACTATGAACAAATCCCTATGCACACTGCACATATCTTATTTTTAAGTAAAAAAACAAAACGGGAACAAATACAATATTTAAAATAAAAAACAAGTAAATTTAAATCAACAAACTGACCAGTATTTCAATGGGAACTATGCTCCTCTCACTGACCACCAATGAAACAGGTGCCCCTTCCAGAAGTGCGGTGGGGGCCGGATAAATGGCCTCAGGGGGCCGCATGTGGCCCGCGGGCCGTAGTTTGGGGACCCCTGCGACTAGCCTTTTCCATGGCTTTACATTAAAATAAGGATATAGAAATGGTATAATTTTCTTATATTTGTTTATTTTTCCATTGGATTAAGAATAAAAGAAAAGCTATGAGTAATTTCCAAAGTTGACTAGCACAATAAACAATTTAACCAAAGATAGTTTTAGGATATGTAAAATGACATGAGTGATTCAAAATGGAGTCAGAACTGCCATTCCAAAAGAACTGCCCTGTATATTTTACTCTTCAAACCTTTGAAAAGTTTGAAATGTTAGAAATGACCTTCAGATTGGGCCAAATCAGCATTGTATTCCAAACATCTGTTTATAAAGCTAATAGGAAAGCAGAAATCCTGACTATGAGGACAAAATATTAAGGAATGTCTCTAGAATTAGCATCATTGTGTATAGCTAAAGAATAACTTATTTGCACATATAGAAATGCCTTTTTGGCTTATTAGCACCAACAGAAATTCCTTCCATCTATGTAATTATTTCTCTTTCTTTTCTCATAAATACTCTTGCCATCTTATAATCAGAACACTGTTTAGGTTTCTGCCTGCATAAGTGCCCCCTAGAATTGCTATTCTTTTTTATCCAAATAAATGCTTATTGCCTCTCACTTTAGCTTATTTTTTTAATGTTTTTAATTTATTGTGTTTACATAGATTCAAGTGTCCCACCGAATACATAATTATCTTAAAAATTTTTAATTAAATTTATGGGGGTGACATTAGTTAACAACATTATATAGGTTTTATGTAAACAGTTTATATATTACATTGTGTGCCCACCATACAAAGTCTAACCTCCTTCCATCACCATATATTTGATCCCCTTTATCTTTTATTACCTCTCCCCATTCTCCTTTCTTTTTGGTAACCACTATACCGTTGGCTCTATCTATGAGTTTTTGTTTGTTTGCCTTGTTTGTTCATTTGTTGCTTTCAGTTTTATATCCTACATATGAGTGCAATCATATGGTTCTTGGCTTTTTGTATCTGACTTCTTTTGCTTAGCATGATATTTTCAAGGTTTAACCATGTTGTCACAAATGGCAGTGTTTCATTTTTTTCTATGGCTGAGTTGTATTCCTTTGTATATATGTAGCACGAGAACATTTTCCAAGGGTTATCTCTCTCTCTCTCTTTCTCTTAGTTGGATAGATGCATACATACATATATGTATACATATATACACATGTGTGTAAGCATGCGTATTTTTTTATAAATTATAGCTTGTCACTAAGACATAATGTTTTAGGTTCTCCCCCAAGATATAGTAATTCTAATTTTTTACTGAAAAACATAGTTACCTACATATTTTACCTATTTTGGTTCTCACAATAATTCTTGGAACTAGGATTTTAATCATGCCTGATTTATAAGTAAGGAATTTGAATATTAAATTAATTGTCTTGATCTATATTAGGAACTACTTTGAAGGATCACGATAGTTTCATGAGAAGTAACAAGTAAATAGAATAAACATCCTGGCCCACTTACTTGTCTTCCTCTGATTTCCTTAAACTTCCTATTATTAGCTTAACTCAAGCACTCATTTTTTTAAAAGAGGCATTGGGCTCCAGACTTGAGAGCACAAGAGTGGAGAGTAGATTTGAGAAACAAATAAAAGCTACCCAGCACAATACTGCTCATCAAGTGCCTACAGTGTGCCAGAAATATTGTCAGACACTTCCATTTAATGCTGTCTTACTTAATCCTTAAAACAACTCTGCAAAGCCAATAATATTACTGCTTCTTTTTGCAGAAGTGGAAACGGCAACTTAAATACACTATTTTGTTCAGAATCATATGTCTACTGAGTGGCAGAGGAGGCATTTTAAATTAGGTTCTGTTTGACTAAAAGCCCTCTTTAAAATTGTCATTATGAGTTGAGACTTGGAGTTAGAATCCTTTGGGTAAATTCTAACTCAATTATTAAATAACTGTGTGAATTTGAGCAAGTCAATTAACTTCTAAAATTCTTGTCTTTATACAGTGGAGTCATTACTTTGTACATTATAAAATATTTTCACAATGTTTAATTTAAACATATTATAGACAACTAAAATGTTATGCAAGCTGATAATCAATAAGAATGATTTATAGTTATACAAAAATATAAAGCATTATCATTTCATCCCATTTCAATCCAAAAACAGAAATAATTTGAATTAACATTATTATTATGGAAATGGAACCAATGAGAAATCCATTCTGGGGCGACTGATAACATAGTGGATTAAGAGAAGAAAAATTGGAGAGGTTGATGAGGCTAAGATATTGAAGAACCTGCAGATCTTCTTCACTCCATGGGATGATGGCATATATTCTAATAATCCATAAGTATCTCCTAAAGGACATTCATTTCATTATTTTTATTTGTTGTATTATTTAAAGACATAAAAAAGCTAATAAGAACACAGTGTACTATATTAATATTTAAAAAGAACAAATCATTCCCATGATGATATTTTAAAATGAGGAAAGGGAGTATTAAAAGAACCAAATTATTAAGCTGAGAGAAGTGACATACATTTAAAATATATAGACTTCTATTTCCAACCATGACAGAGTAAAAAGATCTAGATATAACCTCTCTCAAAAAATTAATATATTTGAAAAGTGTGTTTATAGACTTTAGACAATGTTAAAAAAAAAACTTTAATAGCTGAAAGATTTTCTAAAATAAGAAGTTTATTGAGCCATATGGAAACCAGTAAAAGAGCCAGGTTCTGAGGCATGCAGGCTGAACACCATCAGTGGGGCTATATGGACAGAACAAGCATGTCTGTTTTCCTGTAGCTGATGGGCTCCTTTCTACATTATGATTTTAGAAAGAAAGATGTTAGTTGTTTTGAAAGAATTTATATTTGATATCAATAAGGGTGCAAGTAAAAAAGATGTGAAGGCTGTTCTAGGATAGGTGCACAGTCCACAAGGCAGAAATATTTACTACTTTTGATTGGTTATAGGCAATAGTCCCAAAAGTTAATGTATATATAAGCAGGATGTAGTGGTATCTGAAAATTGGTATTTCTCTTTAGATAACCACCAACCAACATTCAGGAATGTGTTGACCCTGGCCCAGTTGGCTCAGTGGTAGAGTGTTGGCTCAGCATGTGGCTGTCCTGGGTTTGATTCCTAGTCAGGCACACAGAAGAAGTGCCCATCTGCTTCTCAATCCCTCCCCCTCTTACTTCTCTCTCTCTCTCTCTCTCTCTTCTCTTCCCGCAGCCATGGCTTGACTGGAGTGAGTTCCCCCACACACACACACTGAGGATGGCTCCATGGCCTTGGCCTCAGCTGCTAAGAAGAGCTCAATGCTGAGAAACAGAACAATGCTCCACATGGGCAGAGCATCGCTCCCTAGTGGGCTTGCTGGGTGGATACTGGTCCTGATGCATGTGCAAGTCTGTCTCTCCTGCCTCCCCTCCTCTCACAGGATAAAAGAAAAAAAATGTACACAGTTTATTATTTGTTGGCCCATAGTTATTAACTGGTTAATTATTCTTGTCTCTTTTTCTCTCTACACCAGTAGTTCTCAACCTTTCTAATGCCGTGACCCCGTAATACAGTTCCTCATGTTGCAGTGACCCCAAACCAAAAAATTATTTTGGTGGCTACTTCATAACTGTAATTTTGCTACAGTTATGATTCGGAATGTAAATACCTGATATGCATTATGTATTTTCCGATGGCTTTAGGTGACCCCGCCGGGGTCTCAACCCACAGGTTGAGAACTGCTGCTCTAAACATTGTCTCTTAATTTAGGACATCAGAAGTTTTCTCCTGTCAACAACCAGCACAAGTTTGTGGTCCCTGAGAAAAGTGAGACAAACAAAAAGAGCCTTTCTGTGATCCTAGTTATTTCTCTACGTGTAACTCTGAGTGCATAAACAGGGAGAGAATCCAAATAGGACTTGTTTGGACCTATGTGTAACACTGTACAATTATAAAGTTTCTAGGAGAAAATATAAATAAAATCATCACCTTTGGAGAAGCAAAATTTTCTTAGCAGTACACAGAAAGTAAAGATAATATTTTATATACTGTATTTCATGAAAATTAACATTTGTTTCATTTAAAAAAACATTAAAATTTGAAGGCACAAGAAAAGTCTGTGAGAGATATTAGAGTCCATAAATATCACACAGGCTTAAAGAAAGTTTAAAACTATCCAATAAGAAACCAAACAACTCAATAAAAATGAGCAAATATGTATACAAAATCTTAAAATATATATACATAAAAGTGTGCTCAACATTCTAAGCCATTAGGGAAATAATAATTAAAACCCAAATGAGATACTTTAAAAAATATATTCACTCAAAAATGTGGATACAAAACTTTATAGAAGATTTATTTCTAACAGCCATACAGGTTCCCATGGTGAAGGGTAGGGTTGAAAATACCCAAATGTCTATCAACAAAGGAATGGATAAAGAAAACGATGTATATTTACATAAGGTATACTACACAGTTGGGGATTCCATTATGTATTCTTACTTCATTAATCCGTCCCCTGACTGCACTCTTTTAATTTTATTTTTCAGTTACAGTTTACATTCAATACTATGTTTTAGTTTCAGATGTAAGACTTCAGTTATTATAGTGCGTTTTGCTTATTTCACTTTCCTTTTAAATGACATTTTTATAAGATTTCTAATTGATAATTTTGATAGACACCTAATCTTTCCTTATTTTTGTCTTGTTTTTTGTAATCCTTTTTAAAAGAAATTTTACATTTATTTATTCTTCTAAACATTTCCTAAACAGCATCTATAAAATACTCTGTGTAAAATTAATTATATATGGAATAAATGTTGATTTTATTGGCTGTCTTAAGAAACAGGGTTTTATTTTATTCTGTTTTTCATGGGAATTTGTATTGCAGGTACATTTTGCATAAAAGATTTATTTTTGGTCACTCCCTTCTTTAGTGATCAACTTTAATTGTCCAAATGTTTTGTGATTACCTATTTCCAGGCATCCAGTTTCCTGAGTCAGAATCATCTCCAATAACTATTTCTGGGGCTTCTTGTCCCATGGAGACACAACACATCTAATTATAGAACTCGTAGGCGAATGAACGTTTCCTGATGCCCTGCTGTCTAACCAAGGCCTCTCCAGAGTCGCAGCTTTTGATAAAGTTAAAACTCTTTCTGGTGATCAAATCTATTCTTTCAAATTCTTTGCATGTATGGAGAGAGCTGCCCTTAGTCTTTGAATTAAAGTGCTAAGCATAACCCTATTTCCCTAATTTACACAGAGCAAATTGGCTAATTTTAGCTCACAGTAACTAAACTATGACAGTGCAGTGTCTGCTTCTGGACACAGATATCAGCAGGCTTGTAGCTTTAGGATCCACATACAATTCTGCTTCTATTTAGTATCTGGTTCACAGAGATGTCCTTATGTCATTATTGAATCTGGCTGTGATGTTTGCTATACTCTTTTTTAATAGTATATCCACTATTTAAATAAGCTTATAGAAGAAATTGCTATCAAAGCTCCAAATAAGTGTGCCATTTTAATACGTATAAGCAGTGTTTTTATTTCCTTTCTATCTTGTGTGTAATATCTTGGCATGCCTTGACATACTTCTGCAACCAACTGCAGGCCCTTTGGGACAAGGTCCTACAAATAGCACAGGAAGGGGAGAAAAGACATTTAACTTTGAAAATACTATAATTTATGAGGAATTTTAAGTAGATGTTTGAAGAATAATATACATGGATAAAGGTGCATACAGAAGATTACTCAGTGAGTTTATACAAAAGTAACATATCTAGTGCACACAGATCAGTAAATAGCATAATAGTAATAGACAGCCCTTCTCATATCTCTGTCTATTCATTATACCACTCCAGTGACCACTAATCTGACTTCTACCACCATGAATTGGTTTTATCTGTCTTTGAGTTTAGAAAAACGAAATAAAATTGTATACATTCTTTTTGGCTTGGCTTCTTTCATTCAACATTATATATTGTAAGATGCATTCATTTGCATATAATGGTGGCTTATTCATGCTCATTACAGAATTGTTTTATTATTCACATATAACTACAATTTATTTACTCATTCTATTTTAATAAATATTTAGATTTTCCTAGTTTTAACTACCATGAATAGTGCCAATAAAAACATTCTTATAATACCTTTGTGTTAAGATGGATGTTTTTAAATTTTGTTATACATAGAAATATAATTTTGATCATTAGCTATGCAAATATTCAACTTTAATAAGTAGTATGAAGAAATTATCCAAAGTGGTTATTCTAAATCACACCCCAAATACCACTGAGCTTCAATAATCACACATTATCATCAGCATTTAATACTGTCTGCTTTTTTTTAATTTTAGTTATTTAGGTTAATATAGTAGTACGTGTGTGTGTGTATGTAGTTTAATCAATGTAAAATCCACATAAAGTGAAATGTAAAGTTCTTAAGTGTGTAAATCTATGAGGTTTACAAATATATTCAATATATGCTTGTACAATGATCATCCTAATCAAAATATACAACCATTCCATTATCTCAGTAAGTTCCTCTCTACCTCCTTTCAAACTATCTATACCCTTTGAAACAGCAACTTTTAAAAATATTCTTTATTATAAGTTAATTTCACTTATTTTAAAATGCCATTTAAATAAAAACATAAAACATATTCTCGCCCTGGCCAGTTGGCTCAGTGGATAGAGTGCAGGCCTGGCATGGACGTCCCAGGTTCCAGTTCCCATCAGGGAACACATGAAAACAACCATCTCCTTCTTTTTCCCATGTTCCGCTCTTCTCTCCTTCTCCACCTCTCGCAGCAAGTGGTTTGACTGGTTCGAGCATCACCGCCATGTGCTGAGGATAGCTTGGTTGATTCAAACTTCAGCCCCAGATGGGGGTTGGTGGGTGGATCCCGGTCAGGGTGCATGCTGGAGTCTGTCTCTCTCTCACACCTCCTCTCACTTAAAAAAATAAAAAAATTTAAAAAGCAGCACGTTCTTTTTTATGCTTAGATATATTTTGCTTAGTATGATGGTTGGAAACCCACTTATGATATTGTGCACATCAGTTAGTTGTTCATTTTATTGCTCAGTAGTGTTCTCTTCATAAATATGTATTATAGCTTCTCCATTCAATTGTTGGTGTCATTTGGGTTCTCCCTGGCTTGGGGATTATGAATAAACCGCTGTACATGTTCTTGTAAAAGTCATTTTGTGGACAAATGCTTTCATTTTTCTTGTATAAATATCTGGGAATAGAATAGCTTTATTGTGAATGTATGTTTAACTTTGTAAGAAACTTAAACAGTTTTCTAAACAGGTTGTATTACTTCACACTCCCATCATCTATATGTAAGAACTGTGAATGATTCAGAGGTGCTCCAAGCCCTTGCTCATATTTGGTTTTGTCAATCTTTTTCATTTAGTCATTCCTGGAGATATGAAAACACAGGTCATTGTGGTATTAATTTGCATTTCTCTGATGATTAATAATGATTCACAGCTTTTCACATTCTTTTTAGTTACTCATTATTGTTATTAAAATGTATGCTCAAGCCTTTTCTTTCTTTATAATGAAACTTTTATATTTGTAATACTGATCTGTGGCTGTTCTATACATATTCTTGGTATAAGGTCTTTGTCAGATGAAGTTATGAGAAATATTTTCTCCCTTTTAAATGTGTTAATGGCATCTTTAATGAGTAAGAGTTCTTAGTTTTTAGTCTGAGTTCTGATTTAGTTCTATATAAATTTCAGTTTATTTTTTTATGGTTTATACCTTATACTTATTCATTGCAAAATCATTGCCTACCTCCACAGACAACAAGATATTATTCTATTTATTTTTCTTTTAGAAGCATTATAGTTCTAACTCTTACATGTAAGCTTAGGATACATTTTGATTTGATTTTGTGTAAAGTATAGGAGAGATTATGAGGTTAATATTTTTCTCATTATTTATAATTACTTTAGCACCATTTGTTGGAAAGACTTAAAAAATCCCATTGAATATCTAGGATTTCTTTGTTAAAAATCAATCATCTGCTTAGATGTGAGTCCATTTCTGGCCTCTCTCTTTTATTTCATTAAACTATATGTGTGTGCTTAAGCTAAAACTATACTGGCTTGACTATTATAGCATTATGATAAACACAAAATAATGATAGTGTGAATCCTCCAAACTTATTCTTCTATTTCAAGATTTTTTTCTATCTTTTTGACCACTTATATTTCCATTTTATTAGAATTAATTACCACTGACTGTGATAATCATTAGTTCCAACAGCACAAACATTCCTATATCCCCTAGGTACAATAAAATGATTTCACTGAAACTTCCTTTGCATGATCTTTCTGAAGTTTTGGAAACATCTAACAGAAATTCTACTGTGTTGAGTTAATGTCTTACAGTATTCATTACCTACTAGCCAACCTGACTGACATAGGTGGACCAGCATTGGCAAAGATTATATATACAAACAAGAAGTTTGTTTTTACATTTAAAGTCATGAGCTCAACTTCTCCACTGACTTGCTAGGTCTTTGATTTTTATCAGAGACCAACTAATCTAGTCAAAGAAATGTCTTCATTTGTAATAAAAGAAACATAAAGTAGGCAATAGCTAGAGTCTAGGCAAGAGAAGTATTTTACAGCAAAAGAAAAGGAAGAGAGCCTTACCTGTGGTGGCGCAGTGGATAAAGCGTCGACCTGGAAATGCTGAGGTTGCTGGTTTGAAACCCTGGGCTTGCCTGGTCAAGGCACATATGGGAGTTGATGCTTCCAGCTCCTCCACTCCTTCTCTCTCTCTGTCTCTCCTCTCTCTCTCTCTCTCTCTCTCTCTCTCTCTCTCTGTCTCTCCCTCTCCTCTCTAAAAAATGAATAAATAAATAAAAAAATTTTTTAAAAAAAGGAAGAGAAAGAAGGAAGAGGATGGGAATAAAAGGTAATAAAAAAAGATAAAAAAGATTGTTAAAAACCTTAAAGAAAATGGCTCTTTTATCTGCCCCACTTCATAGGCACCCTTACAGGGATCCAATTGTGATGTTTCTGACAATAATCTTGACCTTCAAAGCTCACATTCTAATTCAATGAACATTTAAGATACATAGATTACATGGCTAGCATGGTGCTGTCTTGGGGCTTTAAAGAAAAAGTCCTAAAATAATTGTCAACAGCCTGACCTGTGGTGGCGCAGTGGATAAAGCATCGACCTGGAAATGCTGAGGTCGCCGGTTCGAAACTCTGGGCTTGCCTGGTCAAGGCACATATGGGAGTTAATGCTTCCAGCTCCTCCCCTTTTCTCTCTCTGCCTCTCCTCTCTCTGTCTCTCCCTCTCCTCTCTAAAATGAATAAATAAATAAATAATTTAAAAAAATTAAAAAAAAATTGTCAACAAAGTAAAGAAGATAAACATTAACTGATGTTCTCCAAGCCTTATGCACATATGGTGCCAGTGGAGTCACGTTAACTGGAATATAGCACATCATCCTGGTTCACACTTCTGAGTTCTGCCAGATCCCTGACCTCTTTCAGATGCTTTTAGAAAATTTGGAGTATCTCACATGATTTTATCATCACTCATCTTGTGTTCTTCTACCTCAGCCATCTGATACCAACATCCTGAATGAGTATGTAGACTGTTTACCCAAGTGTTGTTTCCAGGTGGTCCTCACAGCTGCGTGTATATGAGGTGCCAGATAAAATGACATTCATCATTTCACAGAAATAGACAGAATTTTGTCTTCCATGGCTTTGTGCCACACTATCACCTCCTCCCTGAAAAAGACTTGTCATTCACAGTTTGGGCTGCCCACCTGCCAATCTCTAATCATAAGAAGTAGCGTAGTTCTCTTCTCTGAAGCACTTAGTGTTAGTGACAATTCTTTAAGAATTGAGTAAAGGATAAATGCAATGCTCTTACAAGATTGCTTTTTTGTTTTTGTAGTTTCCAGATACTGAATGTGGATATATCCTAGGTAAGTATACATTGTCTAGTGAATCCATTCATGCAAATAGATGACTAGATGACTGGGCCTGACCATTTTTCAGCCACTATGAACATTTAAATCTCTATATAGTCTTAGCTAGAATGGCTACCCTAAAAATAAATATATAAGAGGGGCTGAAGCACAGAAGTCATTCTTTCCTATTCTGGAGATGCCTCTGTATTTGAAGACACATATATAGGTACAAATATAAGTACAGCCTTACTCTTTGCTACATCTGGCTCCATGTCAACAGAAAGATAGATTAATTTGGGAGATGAAGGGAAATTCTGGATTGTCTTGCAATTACCATCTCCTTATGTTTCCAGTTGACTGTTGAGAGAATAGATTCACCACAGGTAAAGGGGATCTGGATAGGACACCAACACACAAGAGTATAGGTCACCGAGCTCTTTCCTCACATTCATATAGATCTGATATATCCATTTGAATGACTATTAGCATTTCATTATGTTAATTATCCATAATGTCATTCTCAGTAATGAATATCTCAATTGTTTCTATATTGTACTATGATAAAAACAAATATAATCAACAACAATAAATATTTTTAAATGCAGGATCTCAGTGTACATTATTAAAGATAAAAAACTAGTTAAAAATTATGCACAATTATATATATATATTTCTAAGCCACTTTCTCCACATTTTATTTACATGTTAATGTAATAAACTTTCAAAGATAGGGTTAATTATCCTGTCAAGCAGCAATTTTATTATCTCAGTATTGCTTTGCAGTATATATATATATATATATATATATATATATATATTTGTATTTTTCTAAAATGAGAAGTGGGGAGGCAGAGAGACAGACTCCCACATGCACCCAACAGGGATCCACCCGGCATGTCCACTAGGGAGCGATGCTCTGCCCATCTGGGGCATTGTTCCATTGCAACCAGAGCCATTCTAGCACCTGGGGCAGAGGCCATGGAGCCATCCTCAGTGCCATGGCCAACTTTGCTCCAATGGAGTCTTGGCTGCGGGAGGGAGAGAGAGAGACAGGGAGAAAGGAGAGGGGAAAGGGTGAGGAAGCACATGGGTGCTTCTCCTGTGTACCCTGGCCGGGAATCAAACCCAGGACTTCCACACACCAGGCTGACGCTCTACCACTGAGCCAACCAGCCAGGGCCTGCAGTATAATTATTATCTGGTATGTTTTTGAAGAATATTATAGCATTAACATTAAATTTTTAAACTCTATTGACATCTTTAAAGTGAAATGACCTTTGTTTTCTTTAACCTTACTAACAAAAAAATATAAGGTCATTTTGAGATAATCATTGAAAATCTGGAATAAAATATAAATATTTCTACTATAAACTAGTGTTTTAACATAATAAAATGTAATGGACTTAATTTTTTATTTGCCTTTTTAAATTTAAATACATGTAAGTCCTACTTGTCCCTTGGATATAGTTGCGTCATTAGCTATATGACCATGTCCATTAAGGCCTGCTGCCTATAGAGCAGTATAAAACGCTGATGTAGGTATTATTAAATTTATATTCCTTATGTATTTATGTGCATTTCTATGTGGTTCATAACCCAGTTAAAATCACTTTGTTCTACCAGAACTGAAGTCCATAAAGGTAGTACTCTGAGATGTCCTAAGGGGCTGGGGACTGGCACTGGTTCTTCCAGGACAGAACTCCAGCCCTCCGCCTGACAGGCCTGTGCCCTCTGGCTAAATAAAATCCCAACTGAGGGAAGCTTCACACTCAACGAGGAAGTCCGACTACCTTCCATGCCCAGGAGAGTTAACAGTTAGTGCTATTCAGCTTGCATGTGTGTCAATCATAACTTATTCATGCAGTGTATTTTATGTACTTGTAAATTCATCAGTTTTCTAATTCTCACTCTCACGAAGTGAGAATACCTGTATAGGGCAGGTATTCTTACTATCACTTTATCGTGCTTATGGTAATAGTTTTAAAATTTTCTGACTTAATCATCCCTGTCTCTTTTGTCACATTCTCTATTTCTTTATTGCCCAACTTGTTTCACAAATATTCTTGTCTATGAGAAACCAGTTCAGCAAGCAGTTACTATCACTGGGCTGCTAGTAAATGATTAGATGTGACCCCATGGGATAAGGAGCCCAAGCCTGAAAGAAAGTGTGGGCAACTGAGCAACATAATAGTAGTGTGTGTAGGGTGTTTTTAAAAGCACTGGAACTATGTCTGTAAGTGGTTAGAGGTATTAGGACTTACTATTTGTATAAGATAACAACTGAGCCAAAGCTTTTAAGAGTGAGATGGGGTTTGTCAGGTTAGAGTGTGGAAGGCTTTTGATACAAAACAAATAGTAGGTGCAAAGGCGTGAAAACATGAAACAGTACAGTGTAAGAGAAAGTCAACAATTCTGGTAACAGTGTGAAGTGTAAGGCTCAGAGACTTGAAATGAGGCTGGTATTTTGGGTAGTTTTGAGATTTTGAAGGGTGGGTATGACAGAATATTTTTAACCTGTGTATGTTATTATTATTTGTGTATTTTAAACAGACCTTGTGGTCAGTAGTCACAAACGGAAACAGTCATGTAACTAACATTCAGATTATACAACATTAAATGATCTACAACCCAGAGACCCCTCTTGTGCCCATCACCGCACCCACATTAACCATTGTCTTGATTACTAATACCATAGAATAAGTTATCCTGTTTTTATTCTCCATAAAATGCCATCACAGAGCGTGTACAAGGCTGTGTCTGATTTATTAATATTGCCATTCATTTTCACTCTATTTTATTAAACTTACACTTCTCATTAGTAAGCCTAGAATGATCTAAGCGCCTGTATGGCCAGTATCCATGGCCATCATCAAAGCCGCCTGGCCCATGTAGGTTCACATTGGATCTGGACAGATGGTAATGAAACAATGGAACCAAGAACTGGTGGGCCATTAACTTTAATCTTAGCTTGCACCCAGCGGGCAAGTAAAAACACACACTGGGCTCCAAAACCCACTCATTCAGTGCTCACAAAGCCACTGACTTATCCGAGTTTCCTAAAATCAAAGGTTTCTAGCTCACCAGACTTATTCACATCTGTTCCCCATCTCCTTCCTTCTCCCTGCATAAACTCTGCATAAACTGGCTTCTCCTTCAACACTCTGCCATCTTGGCTGCTTCTCCTGGCCTCTTCCACATGGCCTCTCTCTGCTCTCCTCTCTAATGATAATCTCAGAAACTGAGAGAGCAAGCTCCTGGTCTGCCCCCATTTTATAGTGTAGAAATCAGAACCTTTAATCCAATATACAAATAGAGAAGTCTCTAATACAAAGTCACTTATTTGAGGCATCATGGGATTGTACCACCCCACATCAAAAAGTGTGGGGAAAAAAAAAAGTGTGGGAAAGGCTTAGTCCTAAAACCAAACCCCAGGCTACAAGGATCCTGCCTGCCTACAGCCTGCCCCCAACACACATTAATATCACCTGGGCGATGGGCTTCCATGTGGGCAGCGCCATCTTTAACAAAGTGAGCATAATATATTTTATCTGCCCAACAGGGCCTAAAAACCAAAAAGTTTCAACCTCAGACCTGTCAGTATTGACTGTGGCTAAGTTACACAGTCCCTGTGAAATGCAAGATTTCTGGTAATTTTGTACTTTTTCCTCCCAAAATGAACTATCTTCTTCTCTCTAGGTCAATTCATACTCTTACATCAGGATTATCTCTGAAGACTGTGTGTGTGTGTGTGTGTGTGTGTGTGTGCGTTGTGTGTGTGTAGAAGATAGTGGATGGTATGCAGCAGGAGGGCATGCCATACACAGGTGTTCTCTATGCCCTTATAATGCTGACCAAGCATGGCCCAAAAGTTCTGGAGTTTGTCGTTTTGGTGATCCAAAGAGCCAAGTAACCCTAACACTTCTTAAAAATGATCTTTGTGACGTGAATAAGTCTACCTTAGATGGCCTACTGTGCACATCTCTGCCTGTCTGGGTTGGAAACAATAAAGACATAACTGTCATCATAGCAAGTCAGTGTCATCCAGGTTACTACACCAATCGTGTGGAGATAACAGGGTTTCCTGAGGCTCAAGCTTTAGGACTGGAGGTGTTCTAAGCAGGTACAGTTTTAGAAGATGGCAAAGTGGTGACTAAAGGTGGTAGACTTTCTACACTAACAACCATCAAGGAGAGTCTCATCTCAGCCCATGAAGAAGACAAGAAAGGACTAGTTGCTATAAAGTTTGAGGGAGCTGTCTACAGGAAAAAATATTGGCTATGGATTCATAGCTTTCTTCCAGCAGCCCAGGTAATTTTCTTACTCGGGTGGTTATAGCACAGCTTCAAAATTGGCAATATAGCAATTAGAAAATCTCATCAACCCTGTACTGTCATTCTGTATTCTTTTCTCCCTATATATATGACTGACGTGATTTTGATTTGCATTTAGTTTGAATCAAAACGATTTACAACAATATTCAAATGAAATGGAAAACACTACATGGTAGCTCCTTCTGTTTGAAAGTTTAGTAAAATCACAATGATAACAAGGATTTTTTTCACATTATGCACCTTAAATATATGCAGTCATTAACAAGGTAATCTAGCTAGTGACACAAATGAACCAAATAAAACAGGTCTAGAAGCAATTAGCTTATAACATTGTCACCAAGGCTTTGGAGGTAGAATCTGCCCTTTTGTATCTTACACACACACCCTGGCCAAACCACCTTATTATTTTTAGCTGTTTTGTCAATTATTGTGCCCTTCATTTCGAGGTTAATCTTTCCCTGCTTAATATGTATACCTATGTAGAACAGAAAAACTATAAATATAGGATAGTTTGTCTCAAGGCCCCTCCAGTGATAATGACAAAGATCACAATCAAGAAAGTAAATTTACCAATTGCCAGAATGTGTAGAGTGACTTACTCCTTTGGTATTAAGTTGTCATATTTCAAAAAATAGTTAAACTAGTTAAAATTTCTATTTAGGAGAATGGTGATAAGCAATTTTATAATAATATAACTATGTAAATTATAAAGCTTCAAAACGCTTAGCTTAAAAACTAATAGGTCTGGTATTAATGAAAATATTATGGAGAAAAAAATAACATCAAGCTCTGATCGGATAGCTCAGTTGCTTAGAGCATCATGCTGAAGCTCAGAGATTGCCAGTTTGATCCCCAGTCAGGATACACACAGAAACAGATCTATGTTCCTCTCTCTCTTTTTCTTTTTCACTCTCTCGAAAATCAATTAAAATAGATATTTTTTAAAAAACTAAAGAAAAGGTAAAACAAAAAAAAAACCCAAAAAACAAAAGAGAGATGCAAACTGTCCTGGACAAATATTTGAAAGAGAAGTTCATTTACTAACATCATTTCCAAAAGTTATACTATTTTGTTAACTTTCACATCATACTCATCTCATAAACTTGGCTCAATAAAAATTATGCTGGGCCTGACCTGTGGTGGCGCAGTGAATAAAGGATTGACCTGGAACACTGAGGTCACTGGTTTAAAACCCTGGGCTTGCCCAGTTAAGGCACATATGGAAGTTGATGCTTCCTGCCCCTCCCCCTTCTCTCTCTCTCTCTCTCTCTCTCCTCTAAAATGAATAAATAAATAAAAATAATTAAAAAATATTATGCTGTAGAGGCTAATTATAATGAGCTAAATTTATTTCTCTGGTTCTGTGTTTAGACTTACTTGGTTAGTTTATTTGCTAATAATAAACTTTCTACCTTCTATTTCTTCTAGGTAGAGTTGATTATATTTTTCCAATTCAACTTGATTAAAATCTTGAGATGTTTTCATTTTGGGGAATTCAAATTCCAGATATTTATTTATTTATTTATTTATTTTGATGACAGAAAGAGAGAAACAAAGAGAGGGACAGATAGGGACAGACAGACAGGAAGGGAGAGAAATGAGAAGCATCAATTTGTTGTGGCACCTTACATGTTCATTGATTGCTTTCTCATATGTGCCGTGACCGTGGGGCTATAGCAGACCAAGTGACCTCTTGCTCAACCCAATGACCTTGGGCTCAAGCTGGCAAGCCTTGCTCAAACCAGATGAGCTTGTGCTCAAGCCAGTGACCTAGGGGCTTTGAACTTGGGTCCTCTGCATCCCAGTCCAATGCTCTATCCACTATGCCACTACCAGGTCAGGCTCATATTTCAGATCTTTACTCCTGAATTTCAACCGACTTCTTATTGAAGCATTATGATTTGTTATTAATTTCTGAGTTTTTTTGAGATGCTATTTGTGTTTAAAGCAAATAAAATAATACATTTTCAAAATAAGTGTAACCTAAAAATTATATTTGTTTCCTTTTTCTTTGAGTCAATGACTCAGAGAAAAACTTTAAATGTGAAAAGAAGCTGAAGTTTAAAATATTTTTTATCCATGCCTACTAAATTTAATTTGAATTATAAGGTTGAATCATTCTTGTAATAGTACTAACACATGTAATCTAAGGATTCAAAAAATAATAGAATCTGCCTGACCTGCAGTGGTGCAGTGGATAAGGCATCAGCCTGGAACGCTGAGGTCACCGGTTCAAAACCCTGGGCTTGCCTGGTCAAGGCAAGTATGGGAGTTGATGCTTCCTGCTCCTTCCCCTTTCTCTCTCTATCTCTCTTTCTCTCTCTCTCCTCTCTCTCTCTGAAAAAATGAACAAATAAAAATCTAAAAATAAATCTTTAAAAAATTAATAATAAAATCCATTTAAAATTTTAAATATTAAATGTATAGCAATAATTCCAGAGTATGGCACAATTTTTAAATCACATGTTTTCTTTTCTTTTAATAGTCTGGTTTTACATCAACTGATCTTAAAAATGAAATGGCCCTCTAGTGAGATTCATTCTGGAATATCAATTTAGTGACAATAATAATAAAAAATGAAATATTAAAAGCGAAAAACAAATGCCCACCTTCATTTAGAAAGTGGAAACAAATTGCTATTATGGGAAGTAGAGAAAATGCATACATTTTATATATCCAAAATGTAATCTGCAGTGAAATAAATTAAAGCACATTAAAGATCAATAAATTAACTGTAAAAATAGATTGATTTCTTTTAAGTTTTCTACCATAACTTGTGGAGCTCTTTTGTCAATCTTCTGTATATAGTATTCTACTTCTACTTTACTATATTCTATCATATTCATTTTCATGTATCTTTTGAGGTTTACTACTTCTTGTTTCAACTTCTCATTTTCATTCTGTAGTTTTTCACATTTCTTTTCTATTGTTTTCATACGTAATAACTCCGATTGCAGAATTTTATTTTCTTTCATCCAGTCATAGACATTTTCATGATGCAATTTCCAGTTCTGCTGAAAGATTATCATTCTGCATGAATAAAATCATATAATTTCATTATAAAGGAAGTGGACTGAGAA
Organism: Saccopteryx bilineata; assembly: GCF_036850765.1. NCBI lineage: Eukaryota > Metazoa > Chordata > Mammalia > Chiroptera > Emballonuridae > Saccopteryx > Saccopteryx bilineata. The sequence goes on from NC_089494.1 coordinate 176,944,541, forward strand.
TGTTCTAATGCAACACCAGTATCAAGTTTTGAAATGAATTCAGTTGCAATAAAATGGTATCTGACCAATAATAGTCTTAGAATGTAGAACTTTGAATTACTTAGAATCAACAACAAATTTAAAATCACTAGGAGTCACAAAAATAAAATAAATTCTTTACTGTCAACATCATTGCCTTACCACATCTGCACTTAATTTTATACTCTTTTTTTTCTATGACTGTTTCATGTCTGTTCCTCCATGAATTGACTATAAGTTGTCTTTTAGTAGAAAAATTCTTACTACTTCCTCCATCATAACTCTCCATAATTTTTAAACAAGTTTTAAGGATATCTAATTGAGATATTTAGGCCTGAGTCAAAAAATACCTCCCAAAACAAGACTTTTAAAATGAGATTCTAATGAATCTTAGAAATGTGAATTCTAAAGCCCCATAGCCTTTTACCAGCTACAAATATTTGATGCTGACTTGAATTAAATTCCAAGAAAAAATGATTCCCTGGGTTAAGGAGAAATTACACCTCCCATTATAGAAGTTTAGTGAATTAAACCCTACAATATTTAGAGAAAAAAATTTTCATGGCTTAATTCAATAGTACCATCTTGTAATTCTTGGTTACTTCCCACAAAATAAGAAAACAACATTAACAAACTTGCTAGAATTTCAGGGATACTGACTTAGAAAGAACTACTTTTTTTTAGATATAAAGATTATTTGGCCAAAGTGATGTGGATTTTTTTAAACATGTCCACAAATTATTAGATATTTCTATGAAAGAGGTGCTGGTCTTTGTAAGAATCTGCTTTCTAGTGAATAGAATATAGTGGAACTGCTGTGTGACTTCTATGTCTGGGTTAGAAAATGTGACACAGTTTCCATCTGACTTTCTTTCTCCAGAGAAACTCAACCTCAGACCCCAGCCAATATGAGTAAAGAATGAAGCAGCCTAGCCCATGCGGTCAGTCCTCCTATATGTGTTCTAGGTGAGACTGCGCCAGCTCACATCCCAGCTAAGAGTGCACTACAACTGACCAAAAAGTCTTTAGATACCATAATGCTAGTTCCTGGTTTCGTCTTCCCAGATGGTGGCAAGTGGTCAAGAATTGACTTGGCCTCACTGAGCCCAGCCGAATTGCAGATTTGAGAACAAAATTAATGCTGTTTTGAGCCAATAGGTTTGGACATGGTTTATCAAGCAGCAATAATCAACTGGCACAAATACTGATATTAAAAATAGAGTGTTGCCACTAAAAAAAAATACACAGTAGGAATGCCTTTGAAATATGAAGTGAGTGAAACCTGAAATAATGTAGAGAAGCATGAAAATGAAAGCCAAAAGGGTGTCTAAGAGATGGTTTGCTGAAGCCTGATGGCCCCTGTAGAGGCTGACAGCAAGGGTTTCTAAGCAAGTGAACAAAATGACACAGAAGCCTGGGTGAAAGGGGATTTCAGCTATGAAGCAGCTGAAAAAAAAATTGATGAGAAAGATAAACTAAAGACTATTAAATATAAAAGAACCAGGACTTACTGGTTTCAAATATCTGTTTCCAATATAGTCTCCCTCATATGTCCAATTATCAAATAATGGTAAAATAAGAACTGGCGCTGGGCTAAGATCAAATCCCAGGGGCTTCCAGGAAAACATGGTCTAAGGATGAAGCCCAGACTGTAAATTTCTTAAAATCTCAACAATTTAAGGTGGTGCTTCACATTCCCTTAAGGATCTTCAGAATATCGTAATTTTAAAGGCATATAAAACAGACAATTATATTGAACGTAAACTGTAATTAAAGAATAAAAATTTTAAAATAAACAAGTTAAAGAAGAAGAATTTTAAAATTACTATCCTACTACAACTCCAGGAAGCCCAAGGTGAAGAGCTCATCTTAAAATGGTATGTGAGATTAGTTTTTCTAATGGCATACACCCCAATAAAATTCACAGGAAACTCAATTTTTTTTAAAGATTCATAGTAACAAAAGCCCTACTTGCTAGTTTGGGCTAAAGGATACTAAGATGGTACAGTGGTCCCTCCTCTATTGTGGGGTTAGGTTCCAGAACCCCCGTGATAGGCCAAAATCTGCAACGTAGCGACCTTATATTTATTTTATTATTTATATATATTTTAAGGCTTTATAAACTCTCCCTACATTCTTATAAACCTTTCCTACACTGTTATTAACCTTTCCGCACTTATTTTGCTTATTTTACCACAAAAATAATTAAAATAATAAGTATTTTTTTAAAATACTTATATACTGCAAAATCCTGCGATATAGCGAAAAATCTGCAATATAAAATTAGATATACACGATTTAAAAATCCACGAAACAGTGAAACCGGAAAACGTGAACCGCAATACAATGAGGGCGACTGTACACTATAGAGAGAGGCTTTTGGGTCTTAGATGTTCTACAGGGAGTAAGCAGGCTGAGAAAAGAGCTGCAAGCACAGTGTTTTTCTCATGAAAATGACAGAGCAACGCACTCTGCGGGTACAGCAGAGGGTCATGGAGAAGCATTTCAACATGGTTCGGGCTAAGTTCTAATCAAAGAACTGGCAGCATTCATCAGGCTGTATTTTAAGAATTTCTGTGGACTAGTAAGCCTCCCATTTTCTACTTCTAAATAGGAGTCTTTAGCAGTTTAGCAGAATCAGAATGTTGGGTGTGTGGGTGCTAGATAACTTGCCTCTTTGGTTCTCAAGTCTGTATATTAAAAAAAGTTGTACTTGAGGGGCATTTATTATAAATGTGTGTGTATGCATATATATGGTGTGTGTATCTCCCAGGCACTTCACCTCCATCTGCACGTCACTAAGATGGTAAAATTTTTAGGCCCTGGCCAGTTGGCTCAGTGGTCGAGAGTCGGCCTGGCGTGCAGAGGTCCCGGTTTCGAATCCCGGCCAGGGCACACAAGAGAAGCGCCCATCTGCTTCTCCACCCCTCCCCCTCTCCTTCCTCTCTGTCTCTCTTCCCCTCCCGCAGCCGAGGCTCCATTGGAGCAAAGATGGCCCGGGCGCTGGGGATGGCTCCTTGGCCTCTGCCCCAGGCGCTAGAGTGGCTCTGGTCGCGACAGAGCGACGCCCCAGAGGGGCAGAACATCGCCCCCTGGTGGGCAGAGCGTCGCCACCTGGTGGGCATGCCGGGTGGATCCCGGTCAGGCGCATGTGGGAGTCTGTCTGACTGTCTCTCCCCATTTCTAGCTTCAGAAAAATACAAAAAAAAAAAAATTAAGATGGTAAAATTTTGAACTGAAGCCTGTGCCTAATGCCAAGGTAATTGAGACTTGTGGAGTGGGGTAGTAAAGGTGAGTGTATTTTTCATGTGGAAAGATATAAAAAAAATTGTGGCTACTGCAGAGATTATGCTGATTTTTCAATGTGTCCTAAGGTTTTAAATATTCATTCCATAAAAGAGGTCAAATATGCATCAGCTTTTGTGACTTACTCCTAATGAACAGAATATGGTGGAAGTGATGCTGTGTGAATTTCAAGTCTAGGTCAGAAGGGAACACAGCTTTTGCCTGGTTAAGTATCTCAGGCTGTTTAACCTTGGAGCCCAGACCCCATGGTGTGAGGAAGCTCAGATCACCATGAAAGCCCAGGTGGTTTTAGTGTAGATGGTTCTGCTGTCCACCCCAGCTAGAGTTCCTGCCCATGGTCAGCATCAGCAACCAGTCATGTTAGTGAACCAACCATCAAATAATTCCAGCCACAAGACCTTTTATCTGATTTCAATTAAGTGAAAATTTAAAAGAGATAAGGAGTGTGAATATTTATTAATCAACCTAGTACTCAGTTTTCTTTCCTCATTGAGGAAATAGAAAATATTGTAGAATCATTTTTAATTTCAGTAGTGAAACAAATGTAGTAGAATATTTTGATATTATTTAAATGTATTTTATCCATTACCTTAATTTAATTTTGTTTCTATGGGAAGGGAAAACCATCTCATCTTTATGTTATACTTCAATGTGTCTCTCTAGAGCACACAATGTGTCTCTCTACAGCACACAAATTTAAATTACTAATCCATTATTTGGTATTGATAAATTAATTGAATACTACCTGATTTTTTAACAACTATAACCTTGAAATTTTTTTCTTTAGATGGGATAAAATATGTATCTCATTAACAATGTATTAAGCTATATAAAGTACACCTATGTATCTTTATTTAAGCAAAAGAAACAGATAAGTGGTACTTTGACACATGAGTTTAATTCATTTCATGGCCAAGCTTGTGACTCAATTTGCTCACATGTCAAATCGAATTTCCCCATTTAAATTAATGGGAATGCAGTTAATCCGTTCCAGCCCCAAAAAACCACATGAATTTTTTTATTTATATGCTTTTAAATAAGAAAATGTACTTTATAAATAACAAATATATATATTTATATAATAAGATTCTAAAGTAATAAACTGGTTTATAAAGTGTATTTACCTTCAAGGTCAGGTGAAGATGCTGGTGGAGGGAGAGAGACATTAGCATAACAATGGCCCTATCCAAGCAGGAGGTAATTAGCAATTGCACAGACAGCTGCCCAGTGCCATTTTTAACAATAAAAGTGAGCAAACTCAGAAAATACAAATTTTATAAACTTATTTGCCCAACAATCATCATTTTCTTCACTGACTTTTGACTTTTTCATCACATTTTTCTCACTTTCACTTAGAAGCCATTTCAACAAAAACCTTTCCATGTGTAAAGCCAGTATCCCGGCCACCATCACAGCCACCTGACCCATGCAGGTTCAGGTTTGATTCGGACAGACAGTTATGAAACAATGAAGCCAAGAACTGGTGGGCCATTAGTTTTAATCCTAGCTTGCACCTGGCGGGCAAGAAATAGAGTGGAAACACAGTGGAAAAATATTTCCCTTTTCATTCAGGGTTCCCAAAGCCACTGACTTATCCAAGTTTCCTAGAATCAAAGGTTTCTACCTCACTAGCCTTATTCACCTCTGTTCCTCATCTCCTTTTCTCTGCACAAACTCTGCACAAACTCTCTTCTCTTTCAGCACTCCGCCATCTTGGCTGCTTCCTCTCTTCTCCACATGGCCTTTCTCTGCTCTCCTCTCTAATGCTAATCTCAGGAAATGAGAGAGAGCAAGCTCCTTGTCTGCCCCATTTTATAGTGTAGAAATCAAAGCCTTTAATCCAATATACAAACAAGGAAGTCTCTGATACAAAGTCACTTAAGGTGGGAAAGGCTTAGTCTTAAAACTAAGCCTTAGGGTATAACAACTCTTCCTGCTTACAGCCTGTCCCCACACCAAATTCAAACTATTGAATATAAGTGAGCAAACCTATATATCATATTTACAAACCTATTTGACCAACACCATGGAAGTTTGTTTCTTTCTCCCTTTCAGAATGTTTGGCAGACTATCTAGTGGAGGGTGGCAGAAGCTTGTGATTCAGATCTGCTCATGACTTAAAGCAAAATATCCCTCAAGTGACTGCTCATCTTTCAAATTGCTCATGATTTAAAGTGTTCATGTGTCAAGGTACCACTGTACAGAAAACTGGTTTCTGAAAATGTCAGAAAATGCCAAGAACAAAATTAGCACCAGTGTTACACAAAAGAATAATGTCAAAAGAGGGTATATTTGTAAATGGCAAGATGATGGATTGTAGTACTCCAGCCCACTGGGAATTACCAGTGTCAGGTGGAAAAAACCTACTCAAGACACAAACTGATGTCAAAAGGAAGAGGGAGAGATTGCCAAAAGAGGCAAAGAAGACCTCCTGAATCTCCTTCTCCCTCAGCTTTTATTGATCAGAAGCAGAACAAAGGTAACAGGATTGCACAGGAGGGATATCAGGTGATAAGGGGGAAAAATGAGTGATGGACTTTTTGCTGACATGGAGAAAGAGCTAATTTGGTCAGTACATTCTTTTTCTTTTGCTAATTAACAAGCACAAGGTAAGGGGAAATCCAGAACCTCTAGGCTAATTTTCTGAAGACTGTTCACATGCATTCCTTTGTGTCTGCACAAAGGTCACTCACACAGCTTCTTGGTGTTTGCCTCCAAGAGACATTCATTCAGCAGGCATCCCCAAACTACTTGTCTGCGGGCCACATGCGGCCCCCACCGCACTTCTGGAAGCGGCACCTCTTTCATTGGTGGTCAGTGAGAGGAGCACTGTATGTGGCAGCCCTCCAACAGTCTGAGGGACAGTGAACTGGCCCTCTGTGTAAAACGTTTGGGGACCCCTGACTCAGGGCTTTGAACTAAAGTTCCTCAATTCAAGTTAGAGAGAGTTCATAGTTAGTTGGGTGATTCCCTACAATTAGAGAGATTTGCAAAGAGGAAAGCTGACAGTGTAGGTTTAATCTTCTCTTTCCTAGACAGTGAAATCTGTGGATGAGTCTAACTCATAAAGTAAATGGCCAACGAAATAAGCAAGCAAGATTTGCTGGAAATGGAAGTAAAATGAGAGGCACTGAGTTTAAGATTAAATGTTTAAATGGAGAAAGAGATAAAAAAGGAATGAACATTCTCTTTGTAAGCCTACTTTCCCATCATGTCTTGGAGTCAGCAAAGTACAAGCTGGTCACATGTTCTTTGAAGAAGCAAGATATTTCCACTGAAGTAGAAATGAAGTCTACTACACTGACTTTTTGTTACTACGTTAAAAAAAAAATGGTAATATGCAAAAAGACTGGGAAAGAGGTTTTATAAAATTTGATTACCAGCAAAAGGACAGACATATAGATGAATGAATTAGAAGAAAGAATCCAAATTTAACCCTCACATCTGTGACCAAGTGCTTTTGAACAAGCATGCCAAATTACAGTTAAATTTTATACAGGTTACACTGAAATCATTCTTCATACCATTAAAAATAGCAGCAAATGAGGGCATAAGAATATGTTGCCAGTACTTCATAAAGCTTTCACTAATTTCACTAGCTAACAGTACTTTTTTTCTTACAAAAATGTATAACTTACTTCCCCTCTGTAGTATTCAGTGGGGAATAATCATGAGTTACAATGCAAATAGTACCTCTTGGATTGAGCATATCACTTGCATGATGTAAGGCCAGTAGCCCCGGCCACCATCAGAGCCGCCTGGCCCATGCAGGTTTAGATTCACATTTAATTTGGTTCATTTGTAAAAAAAAAAATGCAGAGCCAAAAACTGGTGGGCCATTTTCCTTTATTCTAGACTCGTATCAGCCAACAAGTAAAAAACAAACACACGGGCACCAAAACCCATTCTTTCCAGTTTTTTCTTAGAATCAAAGGCTCCCACCTCTGTTTGCCTCCCTTTTGGCTGCCTCCTCTCCACATGGCCTCTCTGCCCTGCTACAACATGTTCCCCCGCCCTTCTTTGCTAAAACGTGGCCTCTCCTCCAAAATGGCCTCCTAGCTCCTCCTTTTAAAACTTTTCACGCAAGTGTGAATGTCACTACTTGACTGAATTAAGAATCTCATTTTATCCAATGGACCCAAAATGCCACCCCATACACACACACGAGCCTATATATACATGCTTTTAAAATCTTCTATACTTTCCATATATACAATATTGATATTTTAAGTATATTCACAGACAAATATATACATGCATTTGAAAATGACTAAATAAAATACTCCAGGATTTATTTTCTTATAAGCTATTTGTATCTCTTTTTGTTTGTGAAATAGATTGGTCAGATTTCCATCATATATCAATAGTTTTCTGGCATTCCGTTCTCATGAAAGTTGCCTCTGAGTATCATTTTTCTCTTCTACAACCTAGAGACACAGTTCATGTAGTTTTTGGTCTTTTACCATTAGAAAAATGTCCAAAGCTTAAGAGCAGAACTTTTAAAACAAACTGTTAAAATGAAGTAGCATTTTTAGGCACAAGGATCTTTATTGTCCATGAAAAACTCAAATTTTAATTTAAATGATAGATAAATTTATGGTAGAACAAAAGCACATTATTGTGAACTAAAATTTCTTCAGGAACATTTGACCAGTATCATCACAGTCTCAAGGCAATTTAACCTGTATCCTAATTAATATTTTAAAAATCCAAAATTAACATTTATGTAAATGACTCAGTCAATTTATTTTTCATTTCTTTATTTAGGAAATATATACAGGGCATCTATTAGATGCCAAGGATAGTAATAAATTAATTATTTTAATCATAAATGTCACAGTTTATATTTTGAATGAGATAACTTTTTTGGTAGTTTTATAGCCCAAATATACATTCATATATAATAATATACATTAAATCAAAAGGGTAATATAAATATTGATGAAATACTGTTAGTAATTTTTACCTCATTTAAATTCTTTCTTACAATCTTCAATTCCATCTCCTGAGTTCTAAGAGTAGTTTCTAGTTCTCTGTTCGTTTCAGTCTCTTAAATATATTGCTCTTCTTTTTTCCTTAACTGCTCCCTATATTTTTCATATAATAGATCAGCTTTTTGTCTCTTTTTTTTTCTTCTTTTTAGGTAAATCTGAAGTTAAATACATTTATTTTAAAATTCATTTTGTTATCAAATAAAGCGTTTTATTTATGATCTGGTTCTACATATGTTGATTTTTTTATCCTTACAAAAATTTCTGTTCTTTGTCTTATCTCTCCTTTCTAGATCTTATGTTTTTGTTTCTCATTTCAATCTCTTCCAAAAGATATACATACCTGAAGGGCAGCAATGAAGAAAACATTCTGTTACTTAGAGATTTTTACTCAATAGCAGCTCTGGTAAATATTGTTGGAAAGAAATTTTGAAATTATTCCGTAAAGGTAGAGCTGAAATTATCCTTTTTCTCATAGTCCTAATTACTCCTCCATTAGGACAGATGATTTAGTTTACTAATTAGAAATGGATGTTGTTTATAATCAAGTTTATAATTTCACTAGAAATAAAATTTTAGCTTTACAAAGTATTACAGGTATCCCTAAAAATGATTTACAGTGTAAGTCAGCATTGGTAGATGTCTTTTACACAAGTTATATTCACTGACTACTGTACTCCAAGAATAGTCTAGGGAGTCTAATATCTGTTGTTCAATACTTTTTATGTTTCTTTTTTTGTAATGCTTTCAACTTATCTTGTTCATTATTATCTATTTTATAAATCACTTTAAAATAAATTTTGGGTGATTTCAGCCATATGTAAAATCAAATGAACAAAATAAGCTAACAAAATAGAAACAGACACATAGATAGACAACAGACTGACACCTGTCGGAGGGGAAGGGGATTTGTGGCCTGGGTGAAAAAGGTAAGGGGATTAAGCAAAGAAATAAAGGTTCACAGATACAGACAATTGGTGCAGTGATTATGGGAAGATTAGGGCATGGAGAGGTAGAAGAGCGTATGGGGGAAAATGGTGATGGGAGGAAACTTAACTTGGGGTGGTGAACACACAGTACAATATACGGTATTATAGAATTGTATACCTGAAACATTTATATAATTTTATTAGCCAGTGTCATCTCAATAAATTTAATTTAAAAATTGCAGAGTTCTTGGTCTAATTCTACTTTTTGATGTTCTATGATTTTATTGCTCTTGTTTCTGATAATTTCCTGTGTAGTCCACTAACCTTATTTTTCATTGTTTTAATTTTTCCTGCAAGTTGTTCACATTGATTTTACCCAAGTTTTATTGACCTTTTATATAAAAAAAACCTGCATCCTGGATTTTTAAAAAGCTAACTGAATCTACATCAGAGAGAAAACAAAAATAGAAATAAAATATATGAGTACACAAAATTTTTACAAAAATTCTGGATGATAGGCAATATAATTAATATTTGACAAGCAAGAAAATGAGGTCCTGGCCAGACAGCTCAGTGGTAGAGTGTCGGTCAGCATGTGGAAGTCAGGTTTGAATCCCGTTCTGGGCACACAGGAGAAGCAACCATCTGCTTCTCCACCCCTCCTCTTCTGTCTCTTTCTTTCTCTCTCTCTCCCCCTCTTACAGCCATGGCTTGAATGATTCAAGCAAAGTTGGCCTCAGGAACTGAAGATGGTACCATGGCCTCACTTCATGCACTAAAATAGCTTGGTTTCTGAGCAATGGAGCAGCATCCCCAGATGGGCAGAGCATCACCCTATAGTGGGCTTGCCCAGTGGCTCCCAGTCAGGGTGCATGTGAGAGTCTGTCTCTCTGCCTCCCTGACTCTCATTTAATAAAAGAAAAAAAAAGAAAGAAAGAAAGAAAGAAAGAGAAAGAAAGAGAGAAAGAGAAAGAAAGAAAGAAGAAAAGAAAAAAAAGAAAAAGAAAATGAGACACAGAAAGGCTAAGTAACTTGTCCAAATCTATACAGCTGGTCAAAATCAGATGCATAATTTAAACCCAGGAAATCTGGCTTCAAAATATGTGTTTTATAATAATTTTTGGAAGTAATATTTATTTTTAAGTGGAGTTTTTTTGTATTTTTTTTAAGGTGAGAAGTGAGGAGGCAGAGACAGACTCCCACATGCACCTGGCCAGGATCCACACTGCATACCCACTAAGGGGAGATGTACTGCCCAACTGGGGCATTGCTCTGTTGTGAGCAGAGCCACTTTAGCACCTGAGGCAGAGGCCATGGAGCCTTCCTCAGTGCCCAGGCCAAACTCGCTCCAATGGAGCCTTCGCTGTGGGAGAGGAAGAGAGAGATAGAGAGAGAGGGGAGAGGGGGAAGGGCAGAGAGGCAGATGGGTGCTTCTCCTGTGTGCCCTAGCTGGGAATCAAACCATCACTTCCACACACTGGGCCAACACTCTACCACTGAGCCAAATGGCCAGGGCCTATTTTTAAGTGTTTGTTTTTTAAAAAGATTTTAATTACTGATTTTAGAAGGAGGAGAGAGAGAGAGAAAGGTAGATAAGCAGGAGGCATCAACTTGCAGTATTTGCTTCCCGTATGTACATTGACTGAACAAGCTGAGAGTACTCATGATCTCAGTATTCCAGGTTGATATCTTATTCACTGTACCACCACAGGTCAAGCATTATTTTTAAGCACTATGATAACAAACAAATCCATATTGTTATTCCATTTCTAGGTATAAATAATAATTCCTTAAAATTACATATGTTTTTTTTTATTTATTCATTTTAGAGAGGAGAGGGAGAGACAGAGAAAGAGAGAGAGAGGACAGAGAGAGAGAGAAGGGGGAAGGAGCTGGAAGCATCAACTCCCATATGTGCCTTGCCAGGCAAGCCCAGGGTTTTGAACCGGCAACCTCAGCATTTCCAGGTCGACGCTTTATCCAGTGCGCCACCACAGGTCAGGCCAAATATTTTATTTATTGATTTTTAGAGAGAGAGGAGTGAGAGAGAAGGGGGAGGAGCAGGAAGCATCAACTCCCATATGTGCCTTGACCAGGCAAGCCCAAGGTTTTGAACCGGCGACCTCAGTGACCCAGGTCGACACTTTATCCCACTGTGCCACCACAGGTCAGGCACATATGTTTTTTAAAAAATAAAGACCTAGACATTATTAAAAATATTCTTTCAATAAACTAAGAATTTGCTTTTTAAAAATAAATTCAGCAGGCATTCATTCATCCATTCAGCTGTTATTCACTGTGGACAAGGCCTATGGGGATGATGACGATGGAGACTCAGAGACCCGACTCTGGGGACCAGGTTCAGTGATGCAGATCCGCTTTATTCAGGAAGTAAGCTAGCTTAGATAGATGGGTTCAGCCAATAGGATGTTATGGTAGGGAAAATGGCAAAAAGAGGTCAGAGGGCTACCTGGCTGGCACTGACTCATTTCCACACAGCAGGTGAGCTTCCTTCCTGGGTGTACCCAAGAGAGTTCCAGGAGCTGAAGTATTCTCACAGCATTGCGTCAGCCACAGCCACTAGGTAAATGCTCTGCACTCTACCTACATCTCCCCCTTCTCTTTTAATTAAGGCCAGTTGAACTTGCTTGATGACTGCTTGTTGCTGTTATAGCTTCTGAATGCTATGCATTATGCAACGGAACCCTAGTAGAACTAAAACAACTATAAAACCTATTATAATGTTTGACTAGTTAGGAAATAAAATGGAAGTCTTAAACAGGGGATTTCTCCTAGGGGTTGGGATGTCATTTTCTTCCCATTGTGTTATCAGAGACCTCCCAGGTACCATTAAATACAGTCCCATTTTGATTGCAAAAAATGGACGTAGGTCCATGCACACCCCCTTCCCACAAAGGTCCCAGCATACAAACACGGAACAAATGGCTTGCCACTGGCTGCATACTGCATATGGTTGTATTCCGTCTCTCAGCTTCCGATGCCAAACTCAGATATTGATGGTTGATGGTCTGCGCATCCGGGCCAGAGGCAATCTGGAAGTCTCTCTGGGAATTCCTTCTCTCGGGAATGTTCTTAGATGTTTGTTATACAGGAACAGGCAAAGAGGTGACTCTGGGAAGGCAAGGTTAGTGGGGCGGGCCCAGCTGTTGGTAGCTAGGGGGAGAAAGGCTTGTATGCCAAGTACTGAGTTTGGTGTGTAGTACCATTTTCAGCAAAGTCCCCCATAGTTTGATTTTGAAGGAGGACCCACCCCTCCGAGAGGCGGTGTTATTAAACTTAAGTAGCATTGGGTCACTGAGGTTACCCCATATAGTGCCATTCCACTGTCGGGATTCCTGGCCACTATTGTCACTAGGAAGACTAAGGGAGCAGTTACTGGGACATACTGCTCGAAACTGTGGGCTATTAACTTCAACAATCATAATACAGCACTGAGGAGCACTTCTCCAGGTGAGGCCCAGGGCATATTCTCCCTTTTTTTTAAATTTGAAGCTTAATATCTCTGTGTCTCTGTTCTACAATGGCTTGTCCTTGGGGATTATAAGGTATGCCAAGGCGGTGTGTGATTTGCCATTGGGAACAAAAGGCTTTAAATTGGCTGCTGGTATAACAGGGCTCATTGTCAGTTTTAATTTCCTAAGGTACACCAAAGCAAAGCATGGATTGTCGAAGGGCACGAATTGCATGTGCAGTTTTTTCTCCTGCTAGGGCCGTGGCCGAGATGGCTCCAGAGAAGGTGTCTACTGCTACGTGTACGTAGTGGAGTCTGCCAAATTGGGGTACATGAGTGACATCTATTTGCCACATAGCATTAGGCTGTAAGCCTAGAGCAGTGGTTCTCAACCTTTCTAATGTCGTGACCCCACAATACAGTTCCTCATGTTGCGGTGACCCCAAACCAAAAAATAATTTTGGTGGCTACTTCATAACTGTAATTTTGCTACAGTTATGATTCAGAATGTAAATACCTGATATGCATTATGTATTTTCGGATGACTTTAGGCGACCCCGCCGGGGTTACAACCCACAGGTCGAGAACTGCTGCTAGGCTGTAAGCCTAGAGGGTTGACACCCTGTGGTTGTAGGGGGCCTATGGGTAGTAAGGGCCCGCACTGTTTACATACGCAAACAAGGTGTTTTCAGGTTGCATCAGTGAGATGGGAAAAGAGAGATTTGAGAGAATGGGCAGACATATGAAACAGGGCATGAAGTTGTCAGGCTTGCTCAATAGGGGAGACTGTTAAAACTAGATCAATTTGTGTGTTGTCTGCTGCTAGGGGGCCAGGCAAGCCAGAATGGGAGCGAAGATGCTGAATATACCAAGGGTATTGATGCTCCTTTAACAGTTCTTTAAACTGGCTGAGAGCCCTATCTAGCAATGTCTGCTTGGGCTGAAAGGTGGGATGGCAAGGCTTTTGACTGTTTGTACTGCATAAGCACTATCTGAAAAAATGTTAAGGGTGCCATGTTGTCAAAGGCATAGCGCATAGTAAATGGCTAGAAGTTCACCTACTTGTATGGATCCCTTATAACTAAATCTGTGGAATTTAATGCCTTCTATTTGTGCTTTGAACACTATTCCACAATAGGACCGGCTGGCATCTGTAAATTAAAACATGCTGTGTGGAAGAGAGGTAGATGCTGGATACCAGTGAAAGGTGTTTTGTAGGGGGACTATTTGTAGGGTGTGTAAGAGTCGAACATTGGGGAGGTGATTGTCTACTTGTCCAGTATAGTTAGCTAAGAGTGTCTTTATTTCTAAATCATTGGCTAAGAGAAATTTTATATGGTCAAGAGGAATTGGCAGAATAAGTACATCAGGCTCTTGGCCATACAAGGTTGCACAAGCTCGCCACAGCTTCCAGCCAAGAATGCAGTTTGCAGTCTTGCTGGGGGTGATTTTAGATAGCTGACTATATGCTAAATGTACCCAATAAAGGGGTTTGTTTTGAAACAGGACACTGGTAGGAGTGCCTTTTGTAGCTCAAAATCTCTGACGGAGACACTGAGGAAGTAACTCAGGTTGGCGCTGTCCACCGCACACTCGTGTGGATGGGTGATGAACTTAAAAAGATGAATGCGCTCATGAAATTCTCCAAAGCATGCTTTGAATGACTACAGGAGATTAGATGTGAAGCCTGCTAGCTGCTGGAGATCAAGATGTTGAGCAGGGTCACTTGCTGTGCATGCATCTTTAAACTCTACCAGTTTTTTGAAGTGTAGTAAACAACCTGTTTCAATGTCGGCAATGAAGAGTTCTAGCTTGTTTTTAAATGCAAACACTCCTTGTTGAAGGGGTAAGACTGTATTTCCAATGCCTTGCATTTTCACATTGAGCTGGTTCAGATGTTCAGTCATGTCCACAAGATAGTAAAACTTGAGGAGCCACTCAGTGTTAGCTAACTCAGGATGCTTGATGCTTTTCATTTCAAGTAGTATGGCGTGTGTCAAAGTGCCACTTTATATTTGACTGTTTCATCAATGCAATTTCATCATTGCATATTAGACACACTGCAGAACCTGCTCTCTCCACAAAGGCAAATTCGTCTGTCCATTCCTGCTGAAAAGTACAATACTCCTTATCTTTTTTTTCTTTTAGCCATTTTCTTCATCAAAAGGGTTTCTGCTATTAGCTAGCTGACTACTTGATTAAAAGGAGGAAAGTTTACTTCCTGACCTCACAATGACCCGTGTACATTATGCATTATCCAATAAAAATTTGGTGTTGTCCCAGAGGACAGCTGTGATTGGCTCCAGCCACCTGCAACCATGGACATGTGCAGTAGGAAATGAATGGATTGTAATACATGAGAATGTTTTATATTTTTAACGTTATTATTATTTTTCTTAAAGATTTGTCTGCGAGCCAGATGCAGCCATCAAAAGAGCCACATCTGGCTCATAAGCCATAGGTTCCCGACCCCTGAATAATAAAATGAGTCAGGAAAGAAATTTTGAAGAACTTTGAATGCTACCCAAAAATTTGGCATTCACTGCTTAAAAACAGTGACTCCCTACTCCTTGACAAGAGAGTAATATTTGGATTTCTGTTATAAATGATTTATAAAGTAGCACTATATAAAATAAAGAAAAAAATCAGGAAAATGTCTTTGGTGGGAAATAATTTGCTTTTTTTTAATTTTTATTTAGAAAATTAAATTTCACAGGATGACATTGGTCAACAAGAGTACATAAATTTGGGGCAAACATTTCCACATCATTTGGACAGTCAATTATGTTGTATACCCATCACCCAAAGTCAAATCATCCTTTGTCATTTTTTATTTGCCCCTCTTTATACCCCTTCCCTTCCACCACCCCCTCCTCTTTTCCATTTCAACACCTTCTTATTCCCCTACCCCTGGAACCACTGCACTCTTATCTATGTCCATGAGTCTCAGTTTTGTATACTACCTATGTATGGAATCATACAGTTTAGCTTTCTCTGATTTACTTATTTCACTCAGTATGTTATCAAGGTCCATCTATATTGTCATAAATGATACTATGTCATCATTGCTTATGGCTGAGTAATATTCCATTGTATATATGTTCCACATCTTCTTTATTCAATCCTCTATTAAAGAGCACTTTGATTGTTTCAATGTCTTGGCCACTGTGAACAATGCTACAATGAACATGAGGCTGCATGTGTCTTTACATAACAATATTTTTTAGTTTTGGGGGTATATTCCCAGTAGAGGAATTGCAGGGTTATATGGTAGTTCTATTTTTAATTTTTTGAGGAACTACTATACTTTCTTCCATAGTGGTTGTATTAATTTACATGCACACCAACAGTGGATGATGGTTTTCTTTTTCTCCATAGCCTCTACAACACTTGTTATTATCTGTCTTGTTAATAATAGCTAATCTAACAGGCGTGAGATGATATCTCATCATGGTTTTGATTTGCATTTTCCTAACAGCTAGTGAAGATGAGCATCTTTTCATATACATATTGGCCATTTGTATTTCTTCTTGAGAGAAGAGTTTGTTCATGTCCTCTCCCCATTATTTTATTGGATTGTTTGCCTGTTTGTTCCTGAGTTTTGTGAGTTCTTTATATATTTTGGATATTAACCCGTTATCTGAGCTGTTGTTTGCAAATATCATCTCCCATTTAATTGGCTGTCTGTTTTCTTGTTGTCAGTTTATTTTGTTGTGCAGAAGCTTCTTAATTTTATATAGTCCTATTCATTTATTTTGAATAATATAAATATTATTATTCATATATAATTTACTTCCCTTGCCTTTGTGGTCAAATTCATAAAATGTTCTCTATTGCCAGGGTCCATGAATTAGTAACTATGCTTTTTCTATGTAATTTATTGTTTCAGATCTTATATTTAAGTCTTTGATCTATTTTGAGTTATTTTTTGTGCAAGGGGACAAACTGTAGTCAAGTTTCATTCTTTTGCATGTGGCTTTTCAATTTTCCCAGCACCATTTATTGAAGAGGCTTTTTTTTTTCTCCTTTGTGTGTTTTGGTTCCTTTATTAAAGAAGATTTGTTTTATTTCTGGGCTCTCTATTCTATTCCATTGGTCTGTGTGTCTATTTTTCTGCCAATACCTTGCTGTTTTGATTATCATGTCTCTGTAGTTTAATTTAAAGTCAGGTATTGTAAAGCCTCCAGCTTTGTTTTTTTTTCCTCAGGTTCACTTTGGTTATTTGAGTTTTTTTATGGTTCCATATAATCCTGATGATTTTTTGTTCCATTTCTTTAAAAACTGACATTGGAACTTTGATGGGAATTGCATTAAATTTGTATATTGCTTTGAGTAATATGGCCATTTTAACTATATTTATTCTTCTTATCAAAGAGCATGGGATTTTTTCCATTTTATTGTGTCTTTTTTATTTTTTTAATAATGCTTTGTAGGTTTCAGTAGGCTTTTACATCCTTTATTATGTTTATTCCTAGGTATTTTGTTTTTGTTGCAACTGTAAAAGGAATTATTTTTTTTAGAGTTCATTTTTTGAAGTTTCATTGTTGCTGTATATGAAAGCAATGGGCTTCTCTACATTAATTTTGTATCCTGCGACCTTACTGTATTGGTTTATTGTTTTTAATAGCCTTTCTGTGAAGTCTTTGGGGTTTTCTATATACAGGATCATGTCATCTGCAAGAAGTGAAACCTCTATTTCTTCCTTCCCAATATAAATGCGTTTTATTTCTTTCTCTTGTCTGATTGCTCTGGCTAGAACTTCCAGTACTATGTTGAATAGGAGTGGAGAGAGTGGGCAATCTTCTCTTGTTCCTGATTTTAGAGAAAAAGCTATCAGTTTTCTACCATTTAGTATAGTGTTAGCTGATGGTTTGTCATATATGACCTTCATTATGTTGAAGTATTTTTCTTTTATACCCATTTTATTGAATGTTTTAAACAGAAAAGAATGTTGTATTTTATCGACTGCCTTCTCTGCATCTGTTGATAGGATCATATGATTTTTTATCTTTATTTTGTTGAAATGGTGTGTTACATTAATCATTTTAAATATGTTGAACCATCCTTGTGCTCCCAGGATGAATCCCATTTAATCATAATGTATCATTTTTTTAATGTTTTGTTGTATTTGATTTGCTAGCATTTTGTTTAGGATGTTTGCATTTGTATTCATTAGAGATATTGTCCATAGTTTTCTTTTTTTGTGTTTTACCTCCCAGGTTTTTGTATGAGGATTAAGTTGGCCTCATAAAATGTGTTTGGAAGTATTACTTTTTCTTCAATTTTTTGGAAGACTCAGAAAGATAGAAACCAAATTGTCTATGAATGTTTGGTAGAATTTACTAGTGTAGCTGTCTGGTCCTAAACTTTTGTTTTTGAAGAGGTTTTTGATAGTTGTTTCTATTTCCTCCCTATTTATAGGTCTATTTAGGCTTTCTACTTTTTCATGACTCAGTCTAAGAAGATTGTATAAGTCTATGAATTTATCTATTTCCTGTAGATTCTTAAATTTGGTAGCATATAAATTTTCATAGTTTTCTACAATGATTCTTTGTATATCTATGATATCTGTGGTAATTTCTCCTCTTTTATTTCAGACTTTGTTCATGAGTCCTTTCTGTCTTTTCCATAGTGAGTCTTGCCAAGAATTTGCCAATTTTATTGATCTTTTCAAAGATCAAGCTCTTTGTTGTATTAATTTTTTCTATAGATTTTCCTTTCTTTATCTCATTTATTTGTACTCTAATTTTTATTATTTCTTTCATCTTCTGGTTTTGAGTTGCCTTTGTTCTTCTCTTTCAGGTTTTTAAAGATGTGACATTAAGTTGTTTACTTGGGCTCTCTTTTGCTTTTTGATATAAGCCTGTAATAATATAAACTCTTTTATTACTGCTTTTGCTGCATCTCAGAGATTCTGATGTCTTGTCATTTTTGTTTATCTGTATATATCTTTTGATCTCTGCTTTTATATCTTTTTGACCCTGTAGTTTTTTAGAAGTATGTTGTTTAATTTCCACATTTCTGTGGGTATGTTTACTTTTTCTTGAAGTTGAATTCTAATTTTAAAGCTGTATGATCAGAGAATATGCTTGGTATAATTTCACTCTTTCTGAATTTGTTAATGTTAGTTTTGTGGCCCAAGATATGGTCTATTCTTAAGAATGGTTCATATACACTGAAAAAAAATGTATACTTTGAAGTGCTAGAATGAAATATCCTGTAGACATCTATTATATCCACTTGTTCTAGTGTTTCACTTAAGGCTAATATTTATTAATTTTTTCTTTGGATGAATGATCTAGAACCATCAATAGTATATGAGATCTTCAAGTATAATTGTATTTTTGTTGATTTCTATTTTTAGATCAGTTAGTAGCTGTTCTTATATATTTTGGTGCTCCCTGGTTTGGTATATATGTATGTATGTGTGTATGTATATATATTAAGAAGTATTAAGTCTTCTTGATATAATGTCCCCTTTATCATTATGGAATGACCATCTTTTTCTCTGGTTACCTATGTTGTCTTATAGTCAGCATTGTCATTGTGGTCTTGTTGGAGCTTTTACTTTTAGTTTTGTTCTGTTTTCTTCTTTGTATTTTGTCAGATAACCCCTTTTAATATTTCCTGTAGTAGGAGTTTTCTGGTGACAAATTTCCTCAGCATCTCTATATCTGTAAATATTTTTATTTTACCTTCATATTTGAAGGTTAGCTTTGATGGATATAATATTTTTGTTTGGTAATTCTTCTCTTTCTGAACTTTAAATGTTGGGGTCCATTCTCTTCTGTCTTTTAGACTTTCCACTGAGAAATCTGATGATAACCTAATGGGCCTTCCTTTATGTTATATGCTTCTTTTCCTAGCTGTCTTGAGAATTCTTTTTTTGTCATTGATTTGTAATAATTTCATTATGATGTGCTTTGGTGTAGGTCTGTTTGGGTTGAGGTAACTTTGTGTTCTATTTGCTTCTTGGATTTAAGGCTCTCTTTCCACAGGTTTGTGAAGTTCTCATCAATTATTTGTATTAATATATTCTCTATTCCCTTTTTCCTCTCTTCTTTGTCTGATATACTCATTATTCTTTTATTGCTTTTTCTGATGGAGTCAGTCTTGTATGGCTTTCTACTTTTTTTAAATTTGTGAATTTTTCTCTTCTTCTCTCTGTAGTACTAGTTGCCTGTCTTCGATGTCACTAGTTTTCTCCTCTATCTGGCCTGTTCTATTCAATAAGCTTTCTACCTCATTTTTCAGTTCATGTATTGAAATTTTCATCTCTGTTTTTTTCTTCTTTATAGTTTCAATTTTCTTAGTAAAGTACTGATTTTGTCATTAATTTGTTTTTTTGAGCTCACTAAATTGCCTTTTAGTATCTTCTTGTACTCATTGAGTATTTTTAGAATTTCAGTTTTCAATTCTCTGCCCTTTAGCTCCAAGGTATCCATGTAATTGAGGGTTTTTTTCTGGAGACTTTTCACCATCTTTCTGACCCATGTCTCTGTCTTGTGTATCCATGATATTTGATTTATTTTTTTTCTTGATGACATTTAAAAGTGGTATATTTATTTATTTATTTATTTATATTTTTCTGAAGCTGGAAACG
Organism: Saccopteryx bilineata; assembly: GCF_036850765.1. Classification (NCBI taxonomy): domain Eukaryota; kingdom Metazoa; phylum Chordata; class Mammalia; order Chiroptera; family Emballonuridae; genus Saccopteryx; species Saccopteryx bilineata. The sequence goes on from NC_089494.1 coordinate 176,964,860, forward strand.
AGGAGAGACAGTCAGACAGACTCCCGCATGCACCCGACTGGGATCCACCTGGCATGCCCACCATGGGCGATGCTCTGCCCACGAGGGGGCGATGCTCTGCCCCTCCGGGGTGTTGCTCTGCCATGACCAGAGCCACTCTAGCACCTGGGGCAGAGGCCAAGGAGCCATCCCCAGACCCGGGCCATCTTTGCTCCAGTGGAGCCTTGGCTGGGGGAGGGGAAGAGAGAGACAGAGAGGAAGGAGGGGGGGTTGGAGAAACAAATGGGCGCTTCTCCTATGTGCCCTGGCCGGGAATCGAACCCGGGTCCCCTGCACGCCAGGCTGACGCTCTACTGCTGAGCCAACCGGCCAGGGCTAAATTTTATTTTTTTAGTTGTCTCTTGTTAGTGTTATTAAAAATACCACTTTTAGGCCCTGGCCGGTTTGAAATAAAAAACAAACAAAACACCACAAAAAAGTATGAGTCCAAAATATAATAATTTGAAGAAAAATGAAGGTCATATGAGAGGATAAGAAAAAAAAAGGAGAAATAAAGGGAAGAGAGAAAAAAGTAGTAAAAGAGAAAGTGTCAGAAATAAAATTCTCACAGAAAACAAGAATATAAATATAACAACTAAGGATAATAAAGTTTAAATGGGAAAAAGAGAAAGTAAGTAAAGGAAAGAAGAAAAAATGAGAAAAAGCAAAAAAAATGTATGTTTTCTCATTTTGTGAGGTTACTTTTTCCTTTTTTCAGCAGGTTGCACTGTACTATAAATTTTGCCTCTGTGAGGTTCTTGGGCAGAGTTCTGCTGAGGCAATGCTGAGATAATGATGTAGGCTGGGCCACACTTGTATTGGTAGGAAGGGCTTTTTGTTAGAGCTTTGCAGTTTTATAGCTCTAGCAATGGCAGTCTCAGGTCTCCAGGCACCTCTTCTTATGTCCTAATATGTTAGGGGATCAATTACCAGGGACCTCTGTTTCTCACAGTAGAAAGCAGCCCAAAGACTCAACTGTGGAGGGATCTGTTACCACCACTGTTCACAGGAGAAAAATTCTATCCTCCTGCTCTTGTCTTCCAGGAGAGGATCCTATCTTCTGCCAGACTTCTCACCCAATCAAACCTTTGTCCATCTGGTGTATGGATATTTAGGTATATCCGGGACTCCTTCTCTGCATATAGTTGTGGAATTTGTTGAAATTTCAAGGGGAGAGATCAGGTGTATCTCTCATGCTGCCATTTCTCTGATGTCACTATATTTTTTCACAATTTGCTTTTAAAATACCCATATTTTGAAGTGACATGAACAATATGGCTGAGTAGGTATATATCATCATGTACCCAATGTGAACAACAACAACAAAACATATGGCTTCAATCCCCAAACAAAAGTGCCTTTGTGGGAGTCTATAACCAGACATCATGGAATCCAGAAGGAGTCTCACCCACTCATGCTCTAACAGGCATGCAGACCACAGTCTCAATTATGGACCCTGCATAAGCCATGAACAAATGTTAGCCACTCTCAACAGTGTCTGGCAGCTCCTTGAGAACATTTTAGATAATCACGCACAATTGAGAAAGACTTTCTGAAAATCCAGATTTCCAGCAGAAAAGTTCCAGCACACCAGCTGGAGCAAAATCTAGACAAGCCTGGACACAGTTGAGAGAAAATTTTTAAAGACTGAAAGAGGTGATGCTTATTTCAAATGTAAATGCACCAATGAAAACCTTTAAAAAATATGAAAAAAATTAAGCAAATCTAACACTAGCAAAGGAGCAAAATAATCTTTCAGTAACCAAGCCCAATGACATATGATATGCAATTTACCTAATAAAGAATTCAAAATATCAGTTCTATAAAAACTCATTGAGCCGCAAGGAAACATAAAAAGGCAAGTCAACAGAATCAGAAAAATATTACACACACAAAATGAGAAGTTTAACAGTGAGAAAGTAATAATGAAATAAACAAATAAATTCTAGAGTTAAAGAATGCAATGAATAATGCAAAAGAGAACACTGGCAGTAGAATAAATCAAGCAGAAGAATGAATCTGTGAGAGAAAAGACAGAAACTTGGAAATTATCCAATCAGAGAAAAAGAATAAAAAGAAGGAAGAATGGAAGAACAAAAGAAGGAAGGAGGGAAGGAAGAGAAGGAAGGAAGGAAGGAAGAAAGGAAAGAAGGAAGGAAGGAAGGAAGGAAGGAAGGAAGGAAGGAAGGAAGGAAGGAAGGAAGGAAGGAAGGAAGGAAGGAAAGAAGGAAGAAAGGAAGAGAAAGAAAGAAAATAAACCTAGACAGAAGATAATAGTGGCTTGGCTATGAAAGATGTGATTGGTTTGTGGATATATTTTGAAAGCAACCTGACAAGATTTGCTGACATATTAGATATGAAGTGTAAGAAAGAGAAAGACAGGAGTTGAAGATGATACCAAGTTTTTGGCCGAGCAATTTGAAGAGTTGTTAACAACTCAAACAGGAAAGAGTACGTAAAGGAAAGGTATGAGAAAGAATATACATAGTACCATTTTAAACACCTTAAAGCTGCAAAACCCAATAGCTACCAAAAAAGAGACATCAAGTAGGCAGTTGGATCTATGGGTCTGAATTTAAGGAGAGAGATCTGAGCTGCAGATATAAATTTGAAGATCATTAGCATATACAAAGTAGTAAAAATCATGAAAAAAAATATCAAAAACTGAATGCTGGGACACTTGAACATGTAATAGGTGGGTAGCGAGGAGAAACAAAACAGACTGAGAAGGCTGGCCTAGACAGATGGGGAGAAACCAGGTTGTTTATTTTTCCCTGAAAAATCTAACCTTTGAATGCCAAACAAATAGTCTTCCATTGGGTCAAATATTGCTGATAGGTTATATAAAATGAAGTCTAAGAAATTATGTCTAAATGTATTAAATTGAAAACCAGTAATAACCTCAAGAGAAACAATTTTGGAGAAGAGATAAAACTGAAATTTTCTAGAGTGAGTTCAAGAGGGCATGGGAAGGAAATTAGAATCAGTGAATATAATTCTTTTAAGAACTTTCTAGCTAAATGGCATAATAATGGGTGATTTAATTCTCTTCTTGGTTAGCTGTAGTTTTCAATCCTTTCATAATAACTATGAAGTATTTTTGTAATATTTAAAAATTTTTATTACATCCCTGTGACACTACATGTTTTTTAAAAAGCAAGACCAGTCATTAAATAATAAATTCACAAAATTGTACAACTAAAGATCCCATGAAATTTTATGTATGATATAACCCAATTATATTTTTTTCTCATACTTACAAAGGCCACAGAAGAATTTCTTGCTTGATGAAAATCATCCAACTCTAGAATATTTTACACTACTACTTAAATATATGAAGTAATTAATATTAATAGTAATAATATTAAAATTATATAACAGCAATAAAGGGAAAAACATGCAAATAATATTACTACTTAAGGGAATTTTTGTAAATTGTATAATATGAAGTCCCTGTTGGAAAATTTGCTGTGGCATATCCTGAAACACATTCTCCTAAAAAGGAAGGATAAAGGCATTCATACAGGACATCTATATGAAGATTCACTGTATGAGCAGCACCTTGGTTTATAGTAGAAGGGTGTCAGCAGACTGCCTGTGAACCAAATTCAGCTTGTTGCTTGTTTTTATAAATAAATTTTTATTAGAACACAGCCAGATCCATTCATTTACCTATTTGCTAAGATAGATTTCATAGACCTGATGCTCTGCAAAGCTTAAAATTTTGACTATCTGGCCTTCTTCAGAAAAGGTCTGTCGACCCTAATATATCAGGTTAATCCCTTGATGTATTTTAATAGTTTTTACTCAATATACTAAAATATTTATATAAAATATGGAACAAATTACCTTGTGAAATCCCTTGGCTTTCAGATTAATTTGATGGTCTAATATTTCAACATTCACATATTAAGAACAAAATACAAAAATCTAATAACTAGCAATTTTGATAGTAACAAAGTAGATTGGCAGTATAGTATACAACTTCCTTTTGTAACTCAGAACATATTAAAATTATTCTTACAAAATTTGCTTAAGACATGACATTAAACCAAATGCTAATATATTGTACTTCAACTGTGAAACAATCAAGGTCCTGCAGACCAACCCTAACCTCATTTTTTTCAATGGTTACATACTACATTATTTTATGGGTATAACATTTTATTTCCTTGTTGATAGGTATATAAACTACCTCCAATGTTTTGGTATGCAATGTTGTAATAAATATCCTGAACATACATATGTGTATATGTAACATTTATATAAATATCCTTAATGTATATATGAATATTATATATCACTAACATCTATGCCATATTATATATAAAATACATATAATGACCTAGTATATGTTTTATATTCATAATAATATGTACTAAATGTACTTAGAATGTGTATACATGTATTTATACAAGTCATGTTTTTCTGTAGGATATAGCGCTCTGGAAGTAAAGCTGTTGGGATAAAGGAATATCCTATTTGAAAATCTTTATACAGGCTAAATTACTCTTCAACAACAGATGTGCCAATTTCACCTAATAATAGTGTATAAGAATGTCTTTTTCTTCCCATTTTCCAATTCTGGTTATTTTTAAAATAAAATATTTATCATTATGATATCAAAAAATAGTATCTCATTGTTTGTTAATTTTCATTTTTGTAATTACCAGGCAAGATTCAATCTCCTTACAAAAATATAAAATTCATTAATCATAAATGTTAGTTCAAATTTGAATTTGTTTAATAGAAAAATAACAATTTCATACCGTTAAATATTGCTATAGGCTTACTTATCAGAATCTTCAATCTTCATAACAGTAAACTGCTGATTATCAGTTTATTCACTCTCTCTTTGTTGAATTAATCTATGGCTGTTATCTGAAAGAGTAACATCTGTTACTTCAATTTTACTAGTTTTCTGCTTTTTTTCTTCTTCAACTTTTAATAAAAGTTTGATATTAAGGATGTTGTTACTACTTTATTCGTTAGAAAGACCTTTTGTGTTTTCATTACTTTTATCATTGTCTCTTTGTTTAATTAGTATGACTTTAATTAATAAAAGTATTTTTATGCTTTAATTTTATCATTACAGGTCATTGAAATTGTAATTTTTGCTTTATTTCTGTTTTCAAAAGGGTTTTGGGGGAGAGGAGAGTAAAGAAGGACAAATAAATAGTGACAGAAAATGATTTGACTTTGGGTGATGGGCACACAACATTATTAACAGTTCAAATGCTATAGTAATGTTTACCTGAAACCTATTGAATTTCCCCATGTATAAGATGCTCTCATGTATAAAATGCATTAATTTTGGGGCCTGAAATTTGAAAAAAATGTATTACATAAAGTTATTAAACTCAAATTTTATTCATCATAAAATTCATACAACTCCTCATCACTGTCAAAACTCCCATCCATTAGCCTGTCCTCATTTGGTCTGATGACGAATCACTGTCTTCAACAATGAGCACAAAAACAAGCAGGAAATGCAAGTTAAAAAATCTACAACCACTGTATAAGATGCACCTAGTTTTTAGACCCCAAATTTTTCAAAAAAAGGTGTGTCTTATACATGGGGAAATATGGGTATATACTTTAATTGATCAATGTCACCTCATTAAATTTTATTTCTAAATAAAAATAAAAGATTACAAATAAAATTTTTTAAATTCTGTGCTCTTATTTACATCACATCGACTTTTTGCTATGTAACATTTCTCCTACTCCATTTTTCTAGCAGAAACAGAGAAATAAAAATACAAACACACAAAAGTTATCCTCTTCTGTCCTTCGCACCTGGGTTTTGTATTACACAGCCAGATTTAAAGGATATGACATTGTGCTTCAGTAACAAATAAGAAGTTTTCTTCTCTTTCTGCACTAAACTATTCTTTCCCCCCATTGCCTTTAATAATTCATTTTTCCTTTAAGATCTTTGAGCATATCAAAAAAGTGGTGGTATTCATAAATATATAAACCAAAGTTTACCACAACACAGGAGCAGAATGAAATTAATGAATTCTTGGTTAATGTAAAATTCTAGAAAATGAATAATGCTTCCCAAACTTCATGTACAATAACTATAAAAGGTTATAGCTAGAGAGTATAGAAGTAATTATCAACTTTAGCTCCATATTTATTGATAATCGAAAAAAACCAAGGTTAAATGATCTGCCAAATTCCAAGGCTTTGAGTAAAGCATAGAAGAATATACACACTAAAGTACAAAATAAATTAGTTTAGCCGAGAATACTTGTGTACACCCCTCCTCTCAGTCATGGCTTCCTTCTATTTTATTGCTTATGGAATGCAATTTATATTTCAGCCAATGAACTTTAAAAAAAAACCCAAGTAGTGCTTATTACATTTTTAAAGCAATTTCCTTTATATTTTTCTCTGGTTCAGAAGGTCACCCGGTACATAGCTAAATTACTTTTCCAATTCATAAGGAAAACAGACTTAAGTTAATTAAAAAATAAACATGAGAATGTTTTCCTAAAATCCTATTATATAGATGATAAAAAATATATTTATACACACAATTACATATTTAAATTACCTCATTTAACACACAAAATATTTTCAGGAATGAAAAATCAGAAAGGATCAAGATAAATTGAAAAAAAAATAATGAGTAGCAGCATGTGAACTTCTACCTCATTTTAAATTTAAACTTGTTCTTGTTTCAAAGCCAAGATCTCTACTTTGAACATGTCCATGTCATTCTTAAACCTTTGCATATCTTGCTATAATTCTTCATTTAGATATCTGTTAGGTGTTCTGTTGCTATACAGTAGTGAGAAACTCACCTCTTCTAATTCAAATCCCATGCTTTTTAGTTACTAGTACTGCAATTATCTGCATAGAACAAGTCTTAATTTGACTTTGTTTCTTTATAAGTATTTGTAACTGCAGAAATATTGTGCCTTTTTATTTGAATTATGCATTTTATTTCATTGCAGTGAGCAAACCACAAATCAAGATGGTTTTTCAGATCACTAGACTGAGGTGTATGCCTGATGCCTACTTTTCAATTAGTGATATTTAGGTTCATATTTTTTGGTCATTTGTATATCAAACTCTTGGCCTTCTTTCACGTCAAGCCTAACTACTAAGTTTCTTACTTTATTTTCTATATCATTTTTAAAAATTCTCTTCATCTTTGTTAAAAACATGTTCAATGCTTGTTTTGGGATAATTTTTACTTGAATAAAGCTTAGAAGATGACCAGGAAGCATCTTCTGAGAACCCACAGCATGAATGAAGTGAAAGAACATTTATAAGTGTAGGTTCTTCTCATTCAGGAAATATTCTGAATACTGCAGATACAGGCACTCCAAATTCATCTTTTTCCTCACAATCAAGTATATTATTTGTCAAATTAGAAAGTATTCATTTTAAGCTTTCTCCTTCTTTAGTGTTATCATGTAGTAGCTTTTCCTTAGGACAATAAGCAATTCTGTATTTTTCACAAGTTTTGCCAAATTTATCTTTTAACTCATTTGTAATGAGTTGTAAATTATTACTCCACTCTAATTTGCTCTGTTTGATCGGCATTTTCTTGTACTTTTTTACAAAAGGATGTCCTAAATATGTAAATATATTGCCTCTGCCACATTTCCTATTTATTTCTGATTTTTGAGACGTTTTCTGCAGATGGAAAAGTGAAGCATGAATTTGCTTGGTTTAATTTTCAGATATCTTTTCTGTCAAGGGACATGTTTGTGAAATAGTTTTATTCTTAAGTGATCAAATGTGGACAGAAAAATTAAAATAAAACCAAAGTTTAACTATTAGACCTCTTAATCTATATTTAACTACACCCAAATCACTGAATTGAAACTGAAACATAAAAATCAACTGGTCTTAGTCTAAATTTAAAAAAATAAAATAAATCCTCAAACCTCAAACTTAATTTTGTGAATGTTTGAACTGAACAATTTATTATAGCTTGACCAGGCAGTGGTGCAGTGGAGAGAGCGTCAGCCTGGGACGCTGAAGATCCAGGTTTGAAATCCCAAGGTTGCCGGTTTGAGCACGGGGTTGCTGGCTTGAGCATGAGACCATGGACATGACCCCATTGTCACTGGCTTGAGCCCAAATGTTGATGGCTTGAAGTTCAATGTCATTGGCTTGAGCCTAAAGTTGCTGGCTTGAGCAAGGGGTCATTGGCTCAGCTGGAGCCCCCCAGTCAAGGCACATATGAGAAAGCAATCAATGAACTAAAGTGCCACAACTATGAGTTGATATTTCTCATTTATTTCTCTTCCTGTCTGTCTACCCCTTTGTCCTTCTGTTTCTCTCTCTCTCTCTCTCCCTAATATATATATATATGTTAAATCTACCAAAAATAAAGTAGTAAATTTTAATGTTACAAAGGCTTCCTCCCTTAACATATTTCACTTCATCGTATCTTAAACAATGAGTTTCTACCATGCAATTAAGAATTTTTTTAGGCCAGAATGCAAGAGGAAACCAAAGAAGATGAAAATTACACTTACTTTCTCTTAGGATCAAACTGGAATTACAATTATATAACTACCAACCTGAAAAACCAACTGAAGACTAGTTGAACATTAAGTCTTATAATCAAAGATTTACAAAAGAAGCCATAACCAGACTGATATGAAGGGCAGAGACACAAAAATGACTAGCCCCATACTCATATGCGGTGATTAAGAGTCCTGAGGGCTATCTCAACTGCAAAGTTATGCCCTGAGGAGTATGGAGTTTCAATCTCACACCAGGCTCTTCAGCCTAGAGAACCAAGAAGAGGAGTTCATATAATATCTGGCTGTAAAAATAAGCAAGAATTATGTCCTCCAGAAAGAGACAGGAGTCTGCTAAAAACCTCTTAAAAAGCATACAAATTTTATTCTTGCCACTCACCCTAAGCCTATAAAGAAAGGGTAGGGTGTAGCAGGCTGGAATCATGTGAGGGAAGATTGCTTTGTGTAGCTCTGGGGAGAAGGACAGGCTTCTCCCTCTCCCACAATGCCAATAGATGCCATCTTTCCTAAGTCAAGCACTACCCTCATTAGGACATCAGACTGGGGAATGCATTAGCCCCATCATCCTGACACCATGTCGCCTGCCCAGTCAGCTCACTTAGCAAAAGGTTCAATGAACTGGACTCATGGTGTAGGCTTTCTTGAAGGTCTCTTGAGGAAGTCCAGCTGACTCAGGGAGTGTCAAACTGAGTTGTGTGGCTTTGGGACAGAGGTCATTTTTCCCTTGCAGTCCTAACCAAGGCCACCATTCCTATGTAGTGCCCTCCCTTCAGACAGTCAAATCTTGGTCTTTTGGAGCCTGATGAACTCTACTGGCCTTTTCCTGATGACTTCTGAGGCCCTACCAGCAAGATCCACATGTACCTAGGGCTTTTGCTGAATGGCCTCACATCCAGCAATGAAGCCAAGTTTGAATCTGTATCAGTCCAGTGAATACCATTTTCACCTACCTGATGACTCAATGAGAATATACATTACACACAACTTGCATACCACCTGAAGCTTTTTTAGTGACTGAACCCAATAGACAACCAGCAGGTAAAGATAGATCTCAGAGGGACTTGAGTCTTTTGGTCATCTTCTTCTGGGCATGGTGCTGGTTAAAGGAGGCATTGGTGTGCAACTAGGCCCCTCCCAGCTGCATCCAGGCCCAGCAGAGGCAGCCACTAACACTGGATCACTTTGTAGCTCCACACAGTTAGCCCAGGGCCAGTCACAATAAGTGTCTGACATTGACTTGCACCGGAGTTTCTCCCAAAACACCCCAGTACCAACACACTCAGTGAGAAGCTTCAGAGCAGAACCAAATTAGCTCCACAAGCAGAACAGTCAGATGAAGATCTTGTCAGGCACCAGACCATGCTGGCATAATTATAGAACATGGGATCAATCTCCTCATAGCAGCTTGTACATGGCAGTTGGGATCAATGCTTATAGTCACCAGCATTATGGATGAACCCATCCACAAACTCACCAACTGCAATCAAGATTCTATAAAAGGAAAGCTCACATAACACACACAAGTGACATCCCTCGAGCACCTAGCTCAGAAAGTCAGAAAGACTGTGCCACTGAGCTCCACAAGACAAGACACCTACTACCTAAGGCCATTATACCAAGACTTAGAGGCACAGAAGATCTACCTATTACACAGAAACAAATTCAGAGAGGTAGCCAAATTTAGGAGACAAAGATAAATGTCCCAAATAAAAGAACGGGAGAAATCTCCAGGAAAAGAACTAAATAAATGAAGGCAAGATACTACCAGATGCAAAGTTCAAGACAATGGTTATAAAGATGCTCAAGGGACATAGTGAGAACTTCAACAAAGAGGTAGCAAGTATGAAAAAGGACTAAGAAACCATAAAAAATAACTAGTCAGAAATGAAGAGTACAATATCTGAAATGAAGAATGCACTAGAAAAAAATCAATAGCAGACTAGATTAAGCAAAAAATCAAATAATTAATTTAAAAGGCAAGGTAGCAGGAAGTATTCAATTAGAGTAGCAAACAAGAAAAAGGAAGAATTAAAAAGATAAGGATAGTTTAAGGAACCTCTGAAACAATGTGAAGTGTAACAATATCCATGTTATAACAGTACCAGAATAAGAAGAGAGAGAGCAAAAAATTGAGAACCCATTTAAAGAAATAATGACTGAAAACTTTCTGACCCTGGTGAAGGAAAAAGATACACAAGTGTAACATACAGAAAGTCTAAAACAAAATAAACTCAGAGGCCCACAATAAGATAAATCATAATTGAAATGGCAAAGGTTAAAGACAGAGAAAATCTTAAGAGCAGCAAGAGAAAAACAGATAATTACCTACAAGGGAACTTTGGTAAGAATGCCAGATGCTTTCTCAAAAGACATTTTAGGCCAGAAAAGATTGGCAGAAAATATTCAAAGTGATTAAAAAGAAAAATCTACCACCAAGACTACTCCACCCAGCAAAGCTATTATTTAAAATTGAAGGAGAAATAAAAAGCTTTCCAGGCAAGCTAAAGGAGTTTATTACCAATAAAACAGTACTACAAGAAATCTTATAAGGATTTCTATATGAAAAAAACAAAAAAGAGGTGAGAACATAATTATAAAGAATAAAATGACATAAGTGCATACTTATTAATAAATTATTTTAAATGTAAATGGCTTAAATGCTCCAATCAAAAGACATAAGGTAGATGAGTGGATAAGAAAACAAAACCCTTATATGTACTGTCTGCAAGATACCCACCTCAGAGCAGAAGATACACACAGACTAAAAGTAAAGGGATACAACAAGATATTTAAGGCAAATGAAGACAAAGAAAAAAAGCTGAGTTAGCAATACTTATATTAGACAATTTAAATCAAAAGCAATAGCAAGAAATAAGAAAAGTTATTACATAATAATAATGGGATCAATCTAACAAGAGGAAATAACTCTTGTAAACATTTACACACTCAACATAGAAGCATCTAAATATATAAAGCGAATATAAATACAATTAAAGTAATGAACTGAAAACCTTATTGACAGCCATAGATAGATCTTCAAAATATTTTTTTTAAAGAAAGAAAGAAGAAAACTGTAACTGGAAAACAAAGCTGGATTCAGGGTTACCCACTACCCTTAATGCCAATAAAGAGAGATGAGCACTGAATAGATATAAAATGTGTTGTCAAATTGCAGCAACTTGAGAAGGAAAGTGACTCTTGCCCAAAAGAGTCACTGCATTAACATTCTCCTGATGCAGGTGGTTTTTATAGAGTTTAGAAGCAAAAGAGAAAAATGAAAAAAGTCCATGCAGTTAGTCACATAACAATATACAAGAGTTGGGGGTTCAGCTGCAGGAACATCTCCTCAGCAAGTTCTTTTGATGTGACACAGGCCCAATCAACAAGGTCCTATCTGATGTCTTTGGTAAATCTTCAGGACTGCCAGGGTCAGGTGTCTCCCAGAAACAGCCAGGACCTGAAGTTTCTGGGACCATCTATCTGCCTTTGGGAATTACCTGTGAAATACTCCCTGTTTCTTATGATCCAAAGTGAAGATTAAAGATTGGTGGGCTAAGTTTCTAATTAATTTATAGGCCTTGACTTTTCACAGTAAATCTTGTGACTAGACTTTTATAAACAACTATTGTGATTTAAACTCCTCTAATTTTCAGGTCACTCCCCAATGTAAGCTTTTCCTGACCTTCCTACAAAGGTAAACTTTTCACTACATTTCAAAGTGAAGACCAGAAAGCCATTAAGAAAAAACAGCAAGCAGATTAACTATTTCCTAACCCTTACATATGTCCTATTCATTACAACTGAAAAGCTACTGTTACTGAAGCCAAATATCTAACTTTTGGGCTCCCATTACAAAACAACAGCCTTAAATGACACATTTTATCAGATAAATTTAATTGATATTTTTAGAGCATTATACCTTAAAACTGCAGGATATACATTTTTTTTCAAGTGTACACAGAATATTTTCCAGGATAGACCACATATTAGTCCACAAAACAGCCTCAACAAATTTTAAAAGACTGAAATTATTTCACACATCTTATAAAATCCCAATGGTATGAAACTAGAAATCAATTACATAAAAAAAATAAAGCCTTGAAAAATACATGGATGCTAAATAACGTGTTACTAAACAATGAATGGATTAACAATAAGATCAGGGGGAAAATCAAAAGATACCTTGAGACAAATAAAAATAAGAACATGATCAACTAAAATCTATGGACAAAATAAAAGCAATTCTAAGAGGGAAATTTATAGCATTACAGGCCTACTGAAGAAACAAGAAAAATCTCAAATTAATAGTCTAACCTATCACCAGAAGATATTTTTTAAATGAGCCTAATGGACTGTTTTAAAATGTGTAACATGATCTTTATTTGATCAATTGATTGATTGGTATTGTTATGACAGTATTCCTTTTTTAGTAAAGTTCACCAAACATAGAATTAATATTTTAAACTAAAAAAGTTTAGTAGCATTTGGTACATTTACAATGTCATGCAATGATTGCCTCTATCTAGTTCCAAAACATTTCACCACCCCAAAAGTTAACCCCATTTTCATAAAACTGTCATGTTCATTTTCCAACTGCAGTTCCTAACAACTTAACTGATTTCTCTATCTATGAAATCACTTATTTTAGAAATTTAAAATTTTTAAAAATCATACAATAGGCCCTGGCCAGTTGGCTCAGTGGTAGAGCATTGGCCTGATGTATAGATGTTCTGGGTTCGATTCCTGGTCAGAGAACACAGAAGAAGTGACCATCTGCTTCTCTATCCTTCCCCCTCTCCTTTCTACTTCTCTCTTTCCCTCCCACAGCCAAGGCTCCTCGGCAGCAAGTTGGTCTGAGTGCTGAGGATGGCACCATGCCCTTGCCTCAGGCGCTAAAATGGCTCCAGTTGCAATAGAGCAATGGTCCTAGATGGGCAGAGCATAACCCTCTAGTGGGCTTGCTGAGTGGATGCTGGTTGGATTCTTATCAGGTGCATGCAGAAGTCTCTCTGTCTCCTCACTTCTCATTTAAGAAAAACACACACACACACAAAATCATGCAATAAAACACAAACTTTTTGTTACAAACATGAAACGATAGGCTGGCCACTGTTAAATTTTAAAAGTACTATACAAAACTAAATTCAGGTCAAAAAAATTAGATGCACTCCCCTCCCCCCCCCCAAGTGGAAGGGAAATGCCCATGCATCTTAGGGAGCAAAAAATACAGTATTTTATTAAATTTTTTTTTGTATTTTTCTGAATCTGGAAACGGGGAGACAGACAGACCCCCGCCTGTGCCCCACCGGGATCCACCCAGCACGCCCACCAGGGGGCGTTGCTCTGCTGTGACCAGAGCCACTCTAGCGCCTGGGGCAGAGGCCATGGAGCCATCCCCAGTGCCCGGGCCATCTATTGCTCCAATGGAGCCTTGGCTGCGGGAGGGGAAGAGAGAGACAGAGAGGAAAGAGAGGGGAGGGGTGGAGAAGCAGATGGGCGCCTCTCCTGTGTGCCCTGACCGGGAATCAAACCCGGGACTTCTGCACACCAGGCCAACGCTCTACCACTGAGCCAACCGGCCAGGGCTTATTAAATATTTTAACACATCATTTGGTTCAGAATTTTTTTTTTCTTATTTTCCTTCTTAAAACCCTAGATGTGGGCCCTGGCCGGTTGGCTCAGTGGTAGAGCATCGGCCTGGCATGCAGGAGTCCCAGATTCAATTCTCGGCCAGGGCACACAGGAGAAGCACCCATCTGCTTCTCCACCCCTCCCCCTCTTCCTTTCCTCCTTCTCTTCCCCTCCGGCAGCAGAGGCTCCATTGGAGCAGAGATGGCCCAGGTGCTGAGAATGGCTCTGTGGCCTCTGCCTCAGGCGCTAAAATGGCTCTGGATGCAACAGAGTGATGCCCCAGAGGGGCAGAGCATCGCCCCTTGGTGGGCATGCCTGGTGGATCCTGGTCGGGCACATGCGGGAGTCTGTCTGACTGCCTCCCTGTTTCCAGCTTCGGAAAAATGCAACCCCCCCCCCCCCCAAAAAAAAAACAAACCCTAGGTGTGTCTTATGGCAGGGAATGTAGTATGGAGTGAAAAATATGGTATTTTCACAAGAAAGCACTTGACCTTGAAGTCTTCCTTGTCTGATGTAGGCCTTTAGAGTAAAAATGTACAACAAAAATAAGAGTTCATTTCTTTAAAAAAGCAACAAAAACAATTTAAGTGAAGTATGAGCTATTTGTAGATTAAACAAAGTTTTTTATATAATTAAAATTTGGCCTTTGTTTGATACAAATCTCTTACTTATCTATTTCTGCCTTTACCTATCCCAATCCATGAACTATTTAATGAGACACATTGTAAGTTGCCATAAGAAAGTAACAGCTAAAATATTGGCACAGCCTAGAATAATTTGTTTTCACCAAAAGTCTTGAAGGCTGAACTGAACATCCAATTAATGATTGACATACTTTTGTTACCTGAACTGGAACACATCTGATGAGTTAAATAAAGGTAGAAAGATACACTCTCCCTTCTCCATTATCTGTCCCTGATTCAAAGACTAGTCTATATCAGTCAGAAATGGCAGTCTGAGCTGTTTAGCATGGAAGCCACTTATTAAGGCATACATATTCCTTTTTCTTACCCTACAACCACACAAGTAGTTCCCTGAAAGAGTTGGAAATCAAATGTCAAACAACAAATTTATAGGTTGTTAGCCTTTCCACTCCCAGATCACTCTTCTGCAAGCTTCATGGCAATCTTCAACCTTTACATCTTTGGCCTCTGCAGGCACAGATGCCAGAAACGAGGGTGAAATCAAATGACTCAAAATAGGAGCTCTTTATTTCCCTGTTCAAGAATACAAGCTAAATAAAGTCTTAGTCATTCACTCCTAACATAAGTACATATGTTACCAATTGCTCAACTCCCATACTAATTTGAAAGCCAGCCCTTTCCCAGCCCATCCCTCCATGTACATGGGAAGGACATTAGCTAATTGAGAAAAGGGACAAAGGTAAAGAGACATCTGTCTTGGGCCATAGATGTATGTAGTTCAGCAATCTTCAGTCTCCTAGAATTCAAGAGGATTTAAGCCCCAATCTGTAAGTCAGAGTTTAGGTAAATAATATCACAGTCTTGTTTGCAATAAAAACTAATTCTTTCAGTCACTCAAATTATTTTAATATTTTTCTACAGAAACCATGAATTTTGCTAGTTTCTCCAAGTAAACAAACAAGAGAGTAGCAACCTCTTCAGAACTCCCTTGAACCACTGATTTTTATCTTCTTTTCTAGACAACTCCCAACATCCTGTGGTTTTTCCTTTATAACTTATTTTTTAACTTGCAATGAACCCCACTATTCTGATCTATTTTCTAATACCCTTATTTTTATTCCAACCCAGTGTTATTCCTCTTTAATCTTGGAATCCTGCTGCTAATTCAATTCTTATTTCTTTCTACTGTGATCACAAGACCCACTTACTACTTTTCTATTATTAAAACATTCATCTACGGGATGATAAAGAAGGCTTAGAAATCTGAACTTACATCTTATTGCCACCATCATTTTACTATATCCAAATGATTCACTTTAATATCTTTGAGTTTTGAATTCTCCATCTAAACAACCACTGGGTCAAAATATTAAATATGGGATAAAGTATTAGTTTGTTTTAAGTAATTGCCAGGAGTCCTTAAACTCCTGAAATTCTAGCTACTAAAAAAAGGGGGAGGCCCTGGCCGGTTGGCTCAGCGGTAGAGCGTCGGCCTAGCGTGCGGAGGACCCGGGTTCGATTCCCGGCCAGGGCACACAGGAGAAGCGCCCATTTGCTTCTCCACCCCTCCGCCGCGCTTTCCTCTCCGTCTCTCTCTTCCCCTCCCGCAGCCAAGGCTCCATTGGAGCAAAGATGGCCCGGGCGCTGGGGATGGCTCTGTGGCCTCTGCCCCAGGTGCTAGAGTGGCTCTGGTCGCAACATGGCGACGCCCAGGATGGGCAGAGCATCGCCCCCTGGTGGGCAGAGCGTCGCCCCTGGTGGGCGTGCCGGGTGGATCCCGGTCGGGCGCATGCGGGAGTCTGTCTGACTGTCTCTCCCTGTTTCCAGCTTCAGAAAAATTTAAAAAAATAAATAAATAAATAAAAAATAAAAAATAAAAAAAGGGGGAGAGAACATGTAGCTAGTAGAAGTGGAAAAAATAACATGAGAAAAACACCAGAAAAAGCAGAGAAGAAAGTAAAAAATCAAGAAAAGTCATAGAAGCCTGACCACGCAGTGGTACAGTGGTTAGCACAGCAGCCTGAGATGCATAGGGCCCACGTTTTAAACCCCAAGATCGCAAGCTTGAGCACAGGCTTACCAGCTTGAGTGCCCCATCACTGGCTTGAGCATGCAATCATGAACATGACCCCATGGTCACTGGCTTAATCCCAAAGGTCATTGGCTTGAAGCCCAAAGTCACTGGCTTGAGCCCAAGGTCACTGGCTTAAGCAAGGGGTCACTGGTTCAGCTGGTGAACACCCTGGTCAAGGCACATATGAGAAAGTAATCAATGAACAGCTAAGGTGCCACAAGAAAGAATCGATGCTTCTCATCTCTCTCCCTTCCTGTCTGTCTGTCCTTATATATCCCTCTCTCTCTCTCTCTCTCTCACTAAAAAAAAAGAAAGAAAGAAAAGTCATGGAAAAAGAACAAAGGACTTTAGGAAAAAAGCTTAATACAACTAGACAGAGGTTCTAGTCTGAGGGGAAAACTAGACTGGGAAGTCAATAAGTAGAGAAATTAATTAGAAATATTCTCTTAATAGATGCTAAATTTAATTAATATAACATGGTCATTCATGGATATTCTTTAGTTACAGATAAATAATTCATTTCAAGAGTATGCCTTAAAATCTTTGATATAAAAAAACAAGATACTGGTTACCACCACAATTGTCAAGTATTTTAAGATAAGTGCTTGGACAAATGGTGCTTCTTAGAAAAACTCTAAATCAGCCTGAGCAGGAGGTGGTTCAGTGGATAGAGTATTAGACTGGGACAGAGAGGACCCAGGTTCTTAACCCCAAGGTCACCGGCTTGAGCATGGGTTCATCCAGCTTGAGTGCAAGATCACCAGCTTGAGCACAGGGTCACTGGCTTGAGCCCAAAGGTTGCTGGCTTGAAGTCCAAAGTTGCTGCGTTGAGTAAGGGGTCACTTGCTCTGCTGTCACCTCCTGGTCAAGACACATATGAGAAAGCAATCAATGAACAACTAAGGTGCCGCAAATAAAGAATTGATGCTTCTCATCTCTCTTCCTTCCTGTCTGTCTGTCCCTATCTGTCCCTCTCTCCGTGTGTCACAAAAGAAAAAAGAAAAAGAAAAACTCTAAATCAGAGTTAACATAAACTAAGTTTTGAAAGGTTGAAACTGGGCCAATCCACTGAGCAGTGGGAAAACCTATTGTCAGTCTTACTTGGCAACTAGCAAGTCAGTATAAACCCCTGACTAGGTCAGACCTGGAGGGACTTCAGTGGGACTGCTTTATCCCATATGGGAGAGCTGACAGCCTAAGCCACTTGTACCTGAATGGAAGGTGGTCATGAAGAAGGGGAAAAGTTTCCTTTCAGCTTCTCTTGGCCACTGGCAAGTGAGTATAAACTCCCGATTAGGTCAGACCTGGAGAGAACTACAGCTGGACTGCCTTATTCTATATGAGATAGCTAACAGGTTAAACCCCTTCTCAGGTCTATGCGTGGGCAGTGGGGAGAGCTAAACTGTAAACACAAAGTTGGTATGTCCCAAAAGGAAGATGTATTTAAAGTGCCTAGGTGCAGGTGGACCAAGACAGACTGAGGCTGTGTTGGTGCCAGGGAGGGTTGGAGCAGGGTATATATAGTTTAATTGGAGTCTTGGAAAAACGGCTGACCTTGCTGCCTCTACAAGGCAAAATTAAGGAAATATTTTTTTATATGTGAATGGGAGTGGTGCCACAGCTTCTCCAAATTGTTTACCTCCCTGCTCAACTGTCTGAAAGAGTCCTGAACTGGTTCAAAATCTCCAGGGCTGGCAGGGGCTTCAAGCAAGCCAGTCCTCACTCCTCCCATAGGTTTGCATTGGTGGCTGTTCTATCAGAAGACAGTATCTCTGGGCTTGTGGCTAGCTAGGCTTTTACAAACAACTATTGTGATTCAAACTCCCCTAATTGTCAGGTCCCTTCCCAGTGTATCTTCCCAGTTCTGCAAAGATAAATTTTTTGCTACCTTTCAAAGTGAAGGCCAGGAAGCCAGTAAGAGAGCAAATAGCAAGCAAATGAACTACAACCTCACAGTAGGGGATGAGAATGTTCTGTTTTGAGCCCAGATGAGAAGTTGGGTGAGGGCAATTTGTGTTTTAAAGGGCTCTGGATTTAAAGGAGCCCTTAACCTAAACCTAACAGGTTTGACTTTCTAGGTTGATCTGATATGCATCTGTATCTCAATGCCAGCGTACACAGGAATTCATCCGTGTATCTGGAGGGACAACAGAATGGATTCAGGAGCCACGCAGGTTGACATCAAATCATGAGTCAGCTACCTGTTAACTATAGAAGTATGGGTCAATTAATCAGTTGAATGAATGACAGTTGCCTAATTAATAAAAAGCAGGCTACAATAGCACAGCTACTTTACAAATCTATTTTGATAACTATGTAACACATGTTAAGCACAGAAAATAGGGTCTAGTCCACAGTGAAACACTCCAGAAATTTCATTTTATTTTTTCTGCATTCCCATAGTTAACATATAATTTTTTAAAAATCCATAAAACCCTACCTCCTTAAGAGTCTCCTTCAGGCTTCTCTTTTGCTATAAATAAAAAAGAGGCCCTGGCCGGTTGGCTCAGCGGTAGAGCGTCGGCCTGGCGTGTGGGGGACCCAGGTTCGATTCCCGGCCAGGGCACATAAGAGAAGCGCCCATTTGCTTCTCCAACCCCCCTCCTTCCTCTCTGTCTCTCTCTTCCCCTCCCACAGTGAGGCTCCATTGGAGAAAAGATGGCTCGGGCGCTGGGGATGGCTCCTTGGCCTCTGCCCCAGGCGCTAGAGTGGCTGTGGTCGCGGCAGAGCGACGCCCCGGAGGGGCAGAGCATTGCCCCCTGGTGGGCAGAGCGTCGCCCCTGGTGGGCGTACTGGGTGGATCCCGGTCAGGCACATGTGGGAGTCTGTCTGACTGTCTCTCCCCATTTCCAGCTTCAGAAAAATACCAAAAAAATAAATAAATAAATAAAGAAAGAAAGAAAGAAAGAAAGAAAGAAAGAAAAATAAAAAAGAAAGTAAAATACATTTTAAATCGGCAAAAGACAAATACAGATCTTTAAAAGTGCCAGACTGATGCTTTATTAGAAAGTATTTCCTTGGAACCACACTTGGAAACTATACTAGAGTGAATATTAATGAGACTGATGGTAGGCAATTAATACATTAAGAACATTTACTTCCCCCTTTTATATATCAAATACAGTAAAAAAAAGGGGGGGATTTCTCAAAATTTGATACCTACAAATAAACTGCTGCTCACAGTGATCATAATCCTAGCTAAATCCCATCAGACTGACAGAAAATGGGATCATTAGTAGAATAAGTCTCATAAACTAACAATGTCAAACTTAAACAGCATGTAACTTCTCCAGCTCTTCAGTGAAGACTGTTTGTTTTAGGATGAAACATTCTATCACAAGAAAGTCTGGTCTATAGGCACTACACTTGGTGGCACAGCAAAACATAGGAAGTAGACATTTCTGACCTTGTTTTCAAATGCAAGAGAAGTACAGAAGACTTTAGGATTCCAATCTTATAAAATATAACCCCTTGATAGTTTTTTTTTTCTTTTCTTTATTTTTGTTTTACAGCGACAGAGAGTCAGAGAGAGGGATAGACAGAGACAGACAGACAAGAATGGAGAGAGATGAGAAGCATCAATCATCAGCTTTTCATTGCGACACCTTAGTTGTTCATTGATTGCTTTCTTATATGTGCCTTGACCACGGGTCTTCAGCTGACTGAGTAACCCCTTGCTCAAGCCAGCGACCTTGGGTCCAAGCTGGTGAGCTTTGCTCAAACCAGATGAGCCCGTGCTCAAGCTGGCGACCTCAGAGTCTTGAACCTGGGTCCTCCGCATTCCAGGTGATGCTCCATCCACTGCACCACCACCTGGTCAGGCGATACTGTTTCTTTTCATTGCTTGAGTCTATCTGGACCCACCTCATAGAGCAGGATGGTCCAAACAGTTAGTGCTGTGCAGTTGTGCATAATGTTGTTTTCTCAACCCTCCCCATTATGTGGCAAATGCCTGTAGAAATCATGCCTTTTCAACTTGTGAGGCTTGTGTGCTCAGATCCTGTGTGGATGAACATCAACAATAGACCACAAAGGACAAGGAACATCTTGGATAACTACATTTAATTATCTTAGATGGAATTTTAATTTTTTAAATATTCAAAAAGATACTCACTGTATAATTCCAATGATATGACATTCAGGGAAAGGCAAAACTATGGTGACAGTAAAAAAAAAAAAATCAGTAGTCGCCAGGGGCTAGGGAGAAGAGAGGGATGAAGAAGCAGAGCATAGAAGATTCTTAGTTAGGCAAAATGGTTCTATATGATACTGTAATGGTGGCTATATGTTATCATACATTTGTCAAAACCCATAGAATGTACAACACCAAGAGTGAAGCATAATGTAAACTATGGACTTTGGGTAATGAGCCAGTTCAGGTTCATTCATTGTAGCAAAAATAGCTCTCTGGTGCAGGATGTCAAAAATGAGGAAGATTCTGTGTGTATGAAGATGTGAGGTTTATGGAAACTACTGTACTTTCTGCTCAATTTTGCTGTGAAACCAAAACTGCTCTAAAAAATAAGTCATTATTTTAAAAAAAGTTATCCACTGAATCTGCTTTTATCATTTATTAACATATTAATGCTATTTTCAAGACACAATCACCTTGAAAATTAAGATAAATCTAAGTATCAGAATATGAGTATTATCCTCCCAATTGAATGAAGCAGATGAAAATACATAAAGCAAATGATTTTAATGGCATACTTAGATAGGAAAATAACTGATATGTGTGATTGAATATCTAATTATAAACAGAGTTTCAGTGCAGTATAAATCAAAACTGAATTATCTATATAATTAAAAGACAAATTTAATTCTAATTTTAAATCAGAGATCAATGGCCCTGACCTGTGGCTCAGTGGATAGAGCATTGGCATGGTGTATGGATGCCCCAGGTTCAATTCTTGGTTAGGGCACACAGGAAAAGCAACCACCTGCTTTTCTCCCCAGCCCTCTCCCTTCTTCTCCGACAGCCAGTGGTTCAGTTGTTTCTAGTGTTGGCCCTGGGCTCAGAGGATAGCTCAATTGGTCTGAATGTGTGAACCTTGGGAGCTAAAAATAGCTCAGTATAAGAGTGTAAGCCCTAGACAGCATTGCTGGGTGGATCCCAATCAGGGCTCATGTGGGAGTCTATCTCACTATCTCCCCTCTCTCACCTAAAGAAATTTAAAAAAAAAAACAAATCATAAATAAATAACTAAAAAGAGATTAATATGCTGATTTTATCTAAAAATTATATTGAAACATTAATCATATAAAAAGAAAAGATTAAAATTACCTAATATTTTCCAGTAATTTATATACAAATACCTGTTAAATATTTACCAAGAGTTACAAAAGTAGCCAGCATTGCAATTAATTACAGATGATGCATCTGAAACTAGTACATACCATGTCATATTATCAAATTACTTGTTTTTAAAATAAAGTTTTGAGACAATGTCAAAAATTAAGTCAGAAATTGCTGTGCACCACCTGGCCTGTGGTGGCACAGTGGATAGAGTGTCAACGTAGAATGCTGAGGCCTTTGGTTCGAAACCCTGGGCTTGCCCAGTCAAGGCACATGTGACAAGCAACAAGCAAGCAATGATCAACTAAAGTGAAGTAACTATGAGTTGATAGTTCTCATTTTCTGCTTCTTCTCTCTGTAAAATCAATGAGTAAATTCTTTAATTATTATTATTTCTTTTTTACTTTTATATAGCAGGCCTAAGACTGCTATCCTTAGAAAGTCTTGCTTCAGTGGCTGGTCCTCAGTTTGTGTTTGGAAATCCAAACTTTTTTTTATTTTTTCCATTAATTTGAGAGGAGAGAGGGTGAGAGAGGATGTGGGGATGAAAGAGAGAGAGAGAGAAGCATTAATTGGTTGTTTCATTTAGTTCCATTTAGTTATGTACTCATTGATTGCTGCCCATATGTGCCCTAACCAAGGGTCAAATCTCTGGCTCATCGGCTTACATTTTAACCACTGAGTCATCCAGCCAGGGTCTGAAAACCTGAATTTAGAAAGGGTTCCCACCATTCCCCAACTGATAAGAGTGGCTCACTGTGCCTAAACTGTTTATACAAACAATAGCGTTCAGACTGAACACTTGCTTTCCTTCTGGGACTCAGAAATTTTGATACATGCTATGGGGAAGATGCCTGTGTGACTAGCGTGCCATAAAAACATTGGCACTGAGTCTACAGAGACTCCAAGTCCGGTAGATGACATTTCACATGGACTCTTGGAAACTTGTGCTTGGTGTTTTTCAGACTTTGTTACACATTCCTCTTCTCTTTGCTGATTTTGCTTTGATCCTTTCACCATGAAATATCAAAGAAATGTTGAGTCCTATATATTTTTCTAGTGAATAAGCAAACTACCTGTAATTTTAGGAATCTCTAACAAAATTGCATTATGTAAAAGTTTTATTATTTGGGTTGGTGTATTATACATGATTACAGTCAGCAGGTGATTTTACAGAATACTTGAATTTGTTTTTCTTGATGTTTGTTTTGGAGATTCCTATAAATCTACACTGTTTTATTCCATTTTAATAAATTCATGAAAAGGACAAATGAAATAATGACACCAGAAAATAATGTGGAACAAGCAACAATCCTATTTTAATCAGAATAAAAAATACAGAATGCTATTGATTGACAATATGTTCTATGTATAAAATTTCCTAAAATAAAAACATCACACTGTCAATTTCCTCTAGCTAAACAAGGTTTAATTTTTTTATATAATAGTTTTTTGAATCTACCAAGTGGATAACTACAGAAAAACAAACATCATATATAGTACAATTATGTACTAGTGATTAGTTATTTTGATTTGTTTCTAATCTTTTACTTAAGTTCTTTTTCTTAATTTAATATTTTGGTTTAATTGGTATAGCATGGTTCACCAAATTATATAGGCTTCAAGTGTATAACATCATCTACACACCATGTCATGTACCCTCACTCCAGCAAAGTCTCTTTCTGTCCCCATTTTGCCCTCCGACCCCTACCTTCACCCCTCCATTTTCCCTCTGGCTATGGCCACTCCGTTGTCTGTATCTATGTGCCATATATATATATATATATATATATATATATATATATATATATATAAGTTTTTTTGGCTAATCATTTCACCTTCTTTCATCCAGTCCCCTCACCACTCTTTCCTCTGACAGCAAAACATGGCTCACCTATTAAAAGTGGATGTTGACAGGACAAGTTAAAAAGTCAAAGAAATTGAGTGATTCATAGATATTCCATCAAACTCAACATATCTAGGGAAAGAAACGTTGCTCTTCCCTGTCAGCCTGCTGCTCGTTTTTGTTCCTCTGATCAAGACCTAGTCTTTATGTCTAATTAAAATGCCAGTGCACAACCAGAAAACCTATAAATCATCTCAGATTTCTCTCTCCCTACTAACTTTTTACATTCAATCATCACTAAATCATATTAACTAAACTCTTTTCTGTTTCTGCTTTTTGTCACTGTCACTGCCCTAGTCAAACATGAGTTCTTAGCAGATGGATTTTGCATGGAGAAAAATACCACCAACTATTACTCTTCTTTATTAGGTGAATAATTTTTAAGCAAAAATAAATGAGACAGAAATAAGTCTAGGAAAATCACTAACATTTTAAATTGAAACAAATTGAGCTTCCTGACTTAATTTCAGCATGAATGGGTGAAAAGTTCATAATGGATTGGTGCTAGTCCAAGGAGGCAAAAGCTTCCATTGTCTCCCAGTCTCTTTATGTGCTTTCCTTCAATGTCCTCTACATGAAGGGTCCGCAAACTAGGGCCCACAGGCCAAATCCAACCTGTCATACGGTTTTGTACATAAAGCCTCATTGGAACACAGTTGTGCCTGTTCACTTAGATATTGTCTATGACAGCTTTCATATTACAATGGCATACTTGACAAAATATGACAGATCACATGCCCTAAAATTAGGCCCTTTCAGAAAATACTTCTGATCCCTGCTTTATACCATAACCAGGTGCCCTAATCAAATCTAGTCTTGTTACTCTTCTGCTCACAACTCCGCAGTGAATTCCTGCAGTAAACATTACTGACTCTCTGCCCAACAGACTTTCTTTAAGCTTCATTCTTGTTGCACAACCACAACTGTATTTGGATATTTATTGTCTGATACACAAAGGTGGCATCGCCCCAGCTCCAAAAAGAGAAACGGGCCTGACCAGGTGGTGACACAGTGGATAGAGCATCGGACTGGGATGCGGAGGACTCAAGTTTGAGACCCCGAGGTCACCAGCTTGAGCTGGGCTAGAGCAAAAAAAAAAAAAAAAAAAAAGGAAAAAAAAAAAAGCTCACCAGCTTGGACCCAAGGTTGCTGGCTCGAGCAAGGGGTTACTCGGTCTGCTGAAGGTCCGCGGTCAAGGCACATATGAGAGAGCAATCAATGAACAACTAAGGTGTCGCAATGAAAAACTGATGATTGATGCTTCTCATCTCTCTCTGTTCCTGTCTGTCTGTCCCTACCTATTTCTCTCTCTGACTCTCTCTCTCTCTGTTCCTGTAAAAAAAAAAGAGAGAGAGAGAAATGATTGTACTAAGCTAATCATAGTAACTGGTTTACCACTCACTGGCTTAGGAATGAGCATGTGATGTAACGCAGCCTCAAAAATGTTAGGGGAAGTCTACTGCAAGCTTCTCAGTTTTCTTCCTTGTTAAAAAAATTAATAAAAAATAGGAAAATGTAGTTCACAATAACTAATTATCATGATATGCAAATAAAAACCACAGTGAGATACAACCTCACACCTGTCAGAATGGCTAGTATCAAAATGTAAGCAAGTAACAGGTGTTGGTGAGTATGTAGAGAAAACAGAAAGCTTCATGCACTGTTCATGTAATTGTAAATTAATACAGTCACAATGGAAAACAACATGGAGATTCCTCAAAAAAAATTAGAAATAGAACTTCCATTTCCACTTCTGAGTATCCAACAGAAATATAGACACTAATTCACAAAGATATCTGCACCCCTATGTACATTGCAGCAGTATTTACAATAGTCAAGATAAGGAAGCAATGTAGGTATCTTTTGATAAATGAATAAATAAAGATATGGCTTGTACTCACACACACATATATATATTGAATGAACTATTACACAGACATAAAAAAGAATAATGTTTTGCCATTCACGGCAATATGGATGGACCAAGAAAGTGTTGTGCTAAGTGAAATAAGACAGAGAAAGACAGCCTGACCTGTGATGTCAGAGTGGCTTGATAATTGACCTGAAATGCTAAGGTCACCAGTTTGAAACCCTGGGCTTTCCTGGTCAAGGCACATATGATAAGTAACCAATCAATAACTAAAGTGAAGCAACTATGAGTTCATACATCTCACTATCCCCCCTCCTTTCTCTGTAAAATCAATAAGTAAAATATTTTTTTAAAAAAGATAAGAACAAATAACTTATATCTCTTTTATATGTGGAATCTAAAAAAAAAAAAAAAACTAAACAAAACAAATCAAAAACAGATGCTGTGCTACAGATAACAACCTGATGGTTGCCAGAGGGTAGGGAGTTGAGGAGATGGATGAAATAGAAGAATGTGAATGAGAAGCGCAAACTTTCAGTAATGAAATATATAAGCCACAAGAATGTACTGTACGGTACAGGAAACGTGTCAATAATATCTTAATAACTTTTCATGGTGATAGACGACTACTAGACTTATCAGGATGATCACATTATAAGGTATATAAACGTCAAATCACTATGTTGTACACCTGAAAGTAATATAATATTGTATGCCAACTATACTTCAACAAAAAATTTCAAATAGAAAAAAGAAACATAAAAAAAAGCAGTCTTTCCAGCCTTTACTACTGCCACGTGAGAATATGACTTTTGACTCCGTTGCTAATTAGCTAACCAGGAGAAGAGACATAAGCGAACATTCACAACCTCACAGCAGAAACGGGGACAAGGACAACAGTGATGACAACTGGGATACTGACGACATCATTAAACGGAAAGGTGAAACTGTGGGCGGCCAGTCCACTGGCGAAGAGGAAAGCCTCCTTTCAGCTTCTCTTGGCAACTGGCAGGTGGGTGTAACTCCCACCCCACCCCACCCCACCCCTGCCCAGTAGGTCAGACCTGGAGAGAACTCCAGCAGACTGCCTTGTCCCATATGAGAAAACCGAAGACTGAACCCCTTTAGGGTCTATGGGTGGACACTGGGGAGAGCTGAACTGAAAACACAAGGCTGGTGTGTTGCAAAATAATTTTATTTAAAATGCCTGAAAAAATAAAATAAAATAAAAATAAAATGCCTGGATTCAGGTGTTCTGAGATGGACCCCAAAAGCTGTGTTGGCCCCAGGGAGGGTTGGGGTAGGGTATTTATAGTTAGTTAGGGGTCTTGGAAAAAGCAGCTGATGTCACTGCCTCTCTATAGGTACAAAGTAATATTTTTCAAAATAATATGTTTAATATGTGGATTGGAGAGGCCCCACAGTTCCTCCAAAGTGTTTCTCTCCCGGTTGAATTATCTAATGGAGACCTGTGCTGACTCAAAAGGTCTCAGGATGGCTGGCGGCAGAGGCTTCAAGCAAGCCAGTCCCCCTCCTCCCACTTGCTTGCATTGCCCTTGGAATGGGCGCTGGCGGGTGGGGGGGGGGCATCTATTAGAAGACTGTGGTCAGAAGATAGTGTCTCTGGGCCTGTAGCTAGGCTTTTATTGTGATTTAAACTTTTCTAATTGTCAGGTCCCTTTCCAATGTAAACTACCCCTGACTTTTGCAAAGATAAACTTTTTGCTTCCTTTCAAAGTGAAGGAAGGAGAATAACAAGCCAATTAACTACAACCTCACAGTGGGGGAAGAAAATGTTCTGTGTTGAGCCTGGCTAAGAAATTGGGGGAGGGAAATTTTAGTTTAAAAGGGGCCTCTGGTTTTAAAGCTGTCCTAAACCCAAACCTTACATAAACCACCAAAACAATCCTGGTTGCTATTTGTAAAGCCAGGAGCCACGGCCAGGGCCACTATCACAGCAGCCTTCTGGCCTATGCAGGTTCGCATTGGATTCGGACAGTCGGTAAAGAAACAACGGAGCCAAGAACTGATGGGCCACAGTCTTTAATTCTAGCTTGTACCCGGCGGGCAAGTAAAAATACACACTGGGCTCCAAAACCCAATCACATTCAGTGCTCACAAAGCTACTGATTTATCCGAGTTTCCTAGAATCAAAGGTTTCTAGCTCACCAGCCTTATTCTCCTCAGTTCCCCATCTCCTTCCTTATCCCAGATACAAACTCTGTACAAACTGGCATCTCACTCAGCACTCCGCCATCTTGGCTGCTTTTCCTGGCCTCCTCCACGTGGCCTCCTTCCGCTGCTGGCTCTACTCTCTCTGGTCTCTCATGCTAACCTCAGGAACCAAGAGTGCAAGCTCCCGCTGCGTCCCCATTTTATAGTGTAGATTCAAACCCTTAATCCAATATACAAAATAGGGAAGTCTCTAATACAAAGTCACTTCTCTGAGGAATGATTGGATTGTACCACCCCACATCAAAACGGGTGGGAAAGGCTTAATCCCAATACCAAGCCTCAGGCTACAAACACATTAATATCACCTGGGCAACGGCCTCCATCTTTAACAAAGTGAGCATAATACATTTTATCTGCCCAACACTATTGTTTCAGCCACTGTTAAATAAGTCACCTATTTCCCAAAGCCCAGAGGTTCTCAAACTTTTTGAAATCAGGGCACATGCTGTGATGGTGGCTCCGGCCTTGGCCTCTAAAAAAAAAAAAAAATCAGGGCACATTTTAAATCCTACAAATAATTGTAGGCACATTATATACAAATTTCTGAGAAATATGTTATAATAATTAAATCAAATATTGAAGAAAAAATATAAAGTTCAAGCGTGCTTTTATGGTAATTAAATAAAATAAATATGACAAAATTAAATTTATTCTGATGTTAAAAAACATTTCTATGTTACATTTTTGAGTTATGCCTTTTAGAATTTGTAAAAAAGAGGTTAAAAAATAAAAAAGTTATCTTTTTATATATATAGATACATTCTTAGTAAGATTTAGTAAATTCGGCAGGTCCCAGCATAAATATTGTTGGGCAGATAAAATGTATTATGCTCACTTTGTTAAAAATAGGTGCTGCCCACGCGAGGCCATGGCCCAGGTGATATTAATGTGTGTTGAGAATCCTTGTAGCCTGGGGCTTGGTTTTGGGATTAAGCCTTTCCCACCCTTTTTTGATGTGGGGTGGTACAATCCAGTCATGCCTCAGAGAAGTGACTTTGTATTAGAGACTTCCCTATTTTGTATATTGGATTAAGAGTTTGGATTTCTACACTATAAAATAGGGAAGGAGCGGGAGCTTGGGCTCTTGGTTCCTGAGATTATCATTAGAAGAGAGAGCAGAGGAGAGCAGAGAAAGGCCACATGGAGGAGGCCAGGAGAAGCAGCCAAGATGGTGGAATGCTGAGTGAAATGCCAGTTTGTGTAGAGTTTGTATTTGGGATAAGGAAGGAGATGGGGAACAGAGGTGAATAAGTCTGGTGAGCTAGAAACCTTTGATTCTAGGAAACTCGGATAAGTCAGTGGCTTTGTGAGCACTGAATGTGACTGGGTTTTGGAGCCCAGTGTATGTTTTTACTTGCCCGCCGGGTGCAAGCTAGAATTAAAGACTATGGCCCACCTATTTGTGGCTCCATCGTTTCTTTACTGACTGTCCGAATCCAATGCGAACCTGCATAGGCCGGGCTGCTGTGATGGTGGCCCTGGCCCTGGCCACTGGCTTTACAAATATGTTAAGTTTTTTTATTCTTGTGTTTATAAGAAACATGAGCATGATGTGTCCTAGCAATTTCTTCAATGTTTGGGCATTGAAAGAATATATTTGAATATTTTGAAAGGCAAACTCTCATTTTCTCATTAATACATTGAAGAATTCTTCTCTTTTTACTCTTAATTGTGTTGAGTGCAGAAAACCCCCACCATACATATCATCTTCATTTTACACCAAACAAAGGATAGAAGAAACTTGCCTCCAGTCTTTCTGGGAAACATGGTGGGCAGTGTAAACAATCCAGCACCATAGCTTAACAGCCTTTTGCAACCTAATCAGGCAAGTGAGATGGGGGGGGGGGGGGGTTGGGCAGACTGTCAGTTTACAGCTAATTCCCCACACCTCTGTCCCCCAAAAATCTAAACTCCAAAAACTCAGTTGGTTTCTTGGTCCCCAACAGGCACATATTTCTCTGGAATACCATAGGGTGCACCTGGAAATCTTCTAGGGTATACCAGTGCACCCTGGAGCACACTTTGAGAACCACTGGCCCACAGGATAAGATCCATTCCTTTCTGTAGTACTAAAGACTTTCATAATCTTGCCTTAGCTAGTTACTTACCTCATTCCCAACTGTACCCATAGCATAATGCAGGGGTCACCAAACTACTGCCTGTGGGCCGCATGCGGCCCCCTGAGGCCATTTATCCGACCCCAGGGCACCTCTTTCATTCATGGTCAGTGAGAGGAGCATAGTTCCCATTGAAATACTGGTCAGTTTGTTGATTTAAATTTACTTGTTCTTTATTTTAAATATTGTATTTGTTTCCATTTTATTTTTTTACTTTAAAATAAGATATGTGCAGTGTGCATAAGGATTTGTTCATAGTTTTTTTATACTTAGGCCCTCCAATGGTCTGAGGGACAGTGAACTGGCCCCCTGTGTAAAAAGTTTGGGGACCCCTGGCATAACGTTTGCACCATCAAAACTGAAATACTCATAAATCCCTGCTGCGGACCAGCGTGGCTCCTAATAATGGTGCGGAATTAAGGAAACACACTTGTCAAAACAAAAACGATGGGACCAGGAGGACTCCTCAAACTGCCTGGCAGTATCTGAGTGCCTCATAGCCCCAGTTCACTTTATTATATAGACATATGCAAATCAAGGACCCTGATACAAAGTTGCACATCAAAGGCTAAGACAGGAACTCTCCCAAGGCAAAAACAGGATACATTAGTGAAATCTACAAACATCTGAAACAAACAAAGAGTCAGAGGAAGGGCATGTATATTGCTTCCAGCAACCCAAGGAAGCAAGTGGAGTGGGTGCAAATACTCAGCATCAAAGCCAAATATGGAGATGGAGGGGGGAGAACTTAGCCTTTTGCTAAGCCTCGAATCTATAATGGCTTTTTGCCATTAATGGTCCACAACAAATCCCTCCAAGTTCACATGAATATCTTAGATGCATTGCTATTTCTACTGCAAAATGTGTAATCTTGATAGGTGTTCTTCCTACCAAACATAGCCCTTCTGCACCTTTACCCAGCAAACTTCTACACAGTCTACATGCTTACCTTAAATCTCACCCACAGTTTTAAAACTCTGTATCCTCTTTATGAACTTAAAGTGTCTGGCACATACTACACACCAATAGGAAAGAATAAATAATGATAATGATAAGTTCCTAGAGGGCTCTGGCACTAAGCACAGAATAAGGTCTGGTAAAAAATAAAACTGACAATGATAATAACAAGCACTTGGAGGGCAGGGACTATTTTAAAATGTTTGTATCAGCAACATCAGAATAACACTTAGTAAAAGACAAGAGAGTTAAAGTGCAAACCATTAAGTGGAAAAATGAATACATGAATTTTGAAATTTTCTTGAAAATTCTATTTAAAAAAGCACAGGAATAAACCAGAGACAGCACTATGATGTTATAAGCACCTTAAAAATTAAAGCTTTATTTCATCCTTGTGTTTTCTATAACTTGCAAAAACAACCTACACAAGTTATTTGATAAATATATACTAAGTCAAAGGTACTTCATACAGTTCAGATTGCACCGTGAACTAGGTGCCACACCTAGGTAGCACAATAGCATTTGTGTTACATCTTTTATTATAATTTGTTGAGTCCTCAGTTGGGACATTTGAATATTTAGTATGATTATCTTTTGACGAATGGTGACAGAGCATCTTGTTCTATAGATATTACAGTCTTATGACAATTATCCAACAAACAGAAGGAAACATCTTGTTCTAATGAAGTCAGCATATCTCATTCTACCTTGATTTATATGAAGAGTGAAGTTGATTATAGTGAGACCTCTTTGGTATAACATGTGAAATAACCTATGCTTCTCAATAAGGCATCACCTTTCTGACTTTTCTACCTTCAGTGGATAGGTTTTTGTTTTTTGTTTTTTTTTTTAATTTTATTTATTCATTTTAGAGAGGAGAGAGAAAGGGAGAGAGAGAAGGAGAGAGAGAGAGAGAGAGAGAGAGAGAGGAGAGAAACAGAGAGAGGAGAGAGACAGAGAGAGAAGGTGGGGAGGAGCTGGAAGCATCAACTCCCATATGTGCCTTGACCAAGCAAGCCCAGGGTTTCGAACCAGCGACCTCAGCATTTCCAGGTCAACGCTTTATCCACTGCGCCACCACAGGTCAGGCCCAGTGGATGGGTTTTAAAAAACAATCTCATTGGGATTGCTGTATACTGGCTAAGTTTTATAATTCTTGTTGTTTGCCATTTGTTTATGGTACCAGGAAAGTATTGTTGAGTTTCTAGCTTTAGTTACTTTTCTAGTGAGACAAATCACTATGTAATCATAATAACTATTCATTTACTAAATGCAATTCATTTGTTGTAAAAATTAAACAAAAGGCCCATTTTTATAACAAGTCTTAATTGTTATAATGTAATTATAGAGAATACATACAACACACTAACTTAATTTTTTTTTTCTGCCTGACAAGTGATGGCATAGTAGATAGAGTGTTGACCTGGGATGCTGAGGATCCAGGTTCAAAACCCCAAGATCACCTGTTTAAGCTCAGGCTCATCCAACTTGAGTGTAGGTTCACCAGCTAGAGCATGGGATTGCTGGCCTGAGTATGGTATCATAGACATGACCCCATGGTCACTGGTTTGAGACCAAAGGCTGCTGGATTAAAGCCCAAAGTTGATGGTTTCAGCCCAAAGTCACTGGCTTGAGCACCTTATCTATTTTACATCTTACATCCTAAGGTGGTAAGTAAATCAAATAGTAATTAAGTTTGTGCTGATAAGCTCTAAATACTGTTGTAAATTTGCCTATCATCTGAAAAACTATATAATTTTCATGACTGCAGGGTGGCCTTAAAATCTATATTAATAGCCCTCTTAGAAAAGTGGTTATTGATAGTTTGGGCAAGGCAAATGTCAAAAATGGTTTATATTAAATTTTTTGATATATAATGCCACCTTGCCTTATATGTTATCTGTGTCAGTAATAACAATTACATACACCAATATTAACATTTTGGTTGAATAATTTAGGTTATATTCTACCCTATTTTGTGTCTGCAGCACTGCTCAGTCATCATTTTCACCCTTCTGGCATCATAGCAAGATCATTTCTCTACGCCCGC
Source organism: Saccopteryx bilineata (assembly GCF_036850765.1). NCBI lineage: Eukaryota > Metazoa > Chordata > Mammalia > Chiroptera > Emballonuridae > Saccopteryx > Saccopteryx bilineata. The sequence goes on from NC_089494.1 coordinate 176,998,171, forward strand.
TGCTTGAAGACAGTCATCTGCAGGATTTATTGCTCATTTCCTTTTTAGCATTTGGTTTGCATCATTATTCCTTTTTTATTTTTTCTTTGCAAGAGAGAGAGACAGACAGACAGACAAGAAGGGAGGGAGATGAGAAACATTAACTTATTCTTGTGGCACTTTAGTTGTTCATTGATTGCTTTCTTATATGAGCCTTGACCAGGGGATTCTATCCTAGCCAAGCCAGCAACCTTGGGCTTCAAGCTAGTGTGACCTTTGGCTTTAAGTCAGAGACCTTTGGGCCCAAGCCAGTGACTATGAGGTGATGTCTATGATCCCATGCTCAAGCCAGAAATGCCATGCTCAAGCCGATTTGTCCGCACCCAAACCAGATGAGCCCACACTCAAGCCTACGACCTTGGGGTTTCCAACCTGGGTCTTCAGCATCCCAGGTCAACACTCCATCTACAGTACCACTGCTTGGCCGAGCTTCATCTTTATTCGTGTGTGTGTGTGTGTGTGTGTGTGTGTGTGTGTGTGTGACAGAGACAGAGAGAGGGACAGATAGGAACAGACAGACAGAAAGGGAGAGATGAGAAGCATCAATTCTTCATTGCGGCTCTTTGTTGTGGCACCTTAGTTATACATTGATTGCTTTCTCATATGTGCCTTGACCAGGGGGCTACAGCTGATCCAGTGACCCTTTGCTCAAGCCAGTGACCTTGGGCTCATGCCAGTGACCTTGGACTTCATGCCAGCGACCTTTGGGCTCAAGCCAGCTACCATGGATCATGTCTATGATTTTACGCTCAAACCAGTGACCCCTTGCTCAAGCTGGTGAGCCCACGCTCAAGCTGACAACCTTGGCATTTCGAACCTGGGTGCTCTGCATCCCAGGTTGAAGCTCTATCCACTGTGCTACTGCCTGGTCAGGCTGCATCTTTATTCTTAATTTTTACTCATTATTTGTGTGTCCTTCCCATTTAATGTGCAAATCTAAAGTTTTGAGATTTTTAATCTTCTGAATGAGTTCATCCAAAACTAAACTAAGAGTCTCTCATTTTGCTTTTGATACCCTGACTCATTAAAGGACCCATACCAGTTATTTTTAAAATTCTAATTATTTTCTGGTTTTTATTGATTTTTCTTTTATAGCTTTCTTTGATGGTAATCAAAACAAGTCAGAACAATGCTCATGACTTGTTTTTATTTTTTCCCTGCATTGTGAATTGGTATATAACAAAAGTGTTTGTGTTCCACTTTCAATGTCAGCCCACATTTATTCCTTTCAGTTCTCAGCATTTATTGCCTTTTCCAACATATTTTTAACAGATTTTCATTTCTCTGATAATCCCAGCAGAAATTCCAGATATCTTAGCAGTAATATTCAATATATAGATATTAGATAAACTAAAGTAACCACAGGTTTTCTTCATTGAGGTCCACATGAAGAGATACCTGGATAAATATCATTATTTATATGTATATAACAGTGTGACTATAATAATGTGATTGAAATGCAGAATAAAACCTCTCTCTCTCTCTCTCTCTCTCTCTCTATATATATATATATATATATATATATATATATATATATATATATATATATTTAAATCAACTCCATAAATAATCCTTCTGTGGTAGGCAGTTAGACAGACATGAGCAGAGCAAGGATTATAGGCCAGACACAGAAGTCACCAGGGCAGAAAACCCCAGGTGTCTAGCAATGGACAAAACTGATAAAACAAGGATCCCACCCCAGGGTAACATTTCTTCCAGTAGCATAATGCTGGTCATGCCATTTAAATCTTGATTTTGTATTTCTGGTCATGCCATTCAGATTTTGCTTTGACTTTTTTTCCCTTAGTGTTGCTAGTCATGTGAGTTAGACCCCCTTAACAGGGGAATGAAAAAGGGAACTGGAGAATAGCCCTTAAGCATTAAGCCCCCAGAACAATGAGGTTCTGACCTGCATCAAATACATCTAGACCTCGGTTGTGTTTCAGCTCCAGGCCCAGAAAAGCAACAAAATTAGACAAGCAGATGCCATGGCTGACCTAAGGACCAGCTACATTGACTAATGACCCTGTTCCCTAGCACTGACCAATCAGTGAGGACTATGACCCTAAAAGAACACACTTAGAGAGCTGATAAATATTCTATTGAGATCCTTCCCTGGGACCTGCCATAAAATTTTCACACTTTAAACCTTTAGGACAGAAGACCAATTCTCCCTCACAGGAGCATGCTTGCAATTTCCTCTTCCAGTTCCCTCACCTTCTAACCTCCAGACCTTGTCTCTATCTTTCTCCTAAGCTCTAAGAAGACTTGCAATCTGGAGAGCATTGGGCAGCAGCAGTTGGTTCCTGGCTAATCTCCTGAACTTGTCTCTAAAGCAGGGGTAGGGAACCTATGGCTCGTGAGCCAGATGTGGCTCTTTTGATGGCTGCATCTGGCTCACAGACAAATCTTTAATAAAAAAAAAATAATGTTAAAAATATAAAACATTCTTGCCTGACCTGTGGTGGCGCAGTGGGGATAAAATGTCGACCTGGAACACTGATGTCGCTGGTTCGAAACCCTGGGCCTGCCTGGTCAAGGCACATATGGGAGTTGATGCTTCCTGCTCCTCCCCCTTCTTTCTCTTTCTCTCCCTCCCTCTCTCTCTCCTTTCTGAAAATTGAATAAAGTCTTTAAATATATATATATATATATATATATATATATATATATATATATATATATATATAAAATGTTCTCATGTATTACAATCCATTCATTTCCTACCACTCATGTTCATGGTTGCAGGTGGCTGAAGCCAATCACAGCTGTCCTCTGGGACAACACCAAATTTTTATTAGATAATGTGTAACGTACACAGGTTGTTGTACAGCTCTCACAGAATTACATTTTAAAATATGTAGCGTTCATGGCTCTCTCAGCCAAAAAGCTTCCCAACCTTCTGCTCTAAGGCCTTCTTTTCTCAGACTTTCCAGTGAGCCAAAGCAGGCCTGCCTAGACTCTCTCCTGTTGTTTCTTTTATCCTAGTCCTTACCTGTTTCACTGCTTTAAGCTCTGTAGCTAATCCAGGCACTCATTCTCTTGAGTGAGTTAGTTGCCTACTCAGTCCCTTCTGAGTGTATTCTCACTTGGCCAATAAATTCTTATTTATCTGGCTGCACTTTGTCTCTTGATTAAATTATTTCCTTCAAGAAAACAAGAATTGAGGTCTCATTATTTCACTGCTAACACTTTCAGTTTGGAAATATTAAAACCTTGACTTTAAAAAGTTTACTAATATAGTGTGCCTTTTCTGTGATTAATACATAGTGTTTTTTATCATGTTTATATAATATGCTGAATTTTATATAATAAAACATACTAGGTTTAATTCAATAGGAGAAACTAACAGTCTTATTATAGGATGAACTAATGTTTTCTTCATATTTATTTCTCTCAGTGTCTTGATTGAATACTTTAATTATGTCACATTCTGACAGTTTTTTTGAACTCAGATTTTCCTTGATCACTGTTAAACCAAAACATCTTAACTTTCATGGCTGAAGGTCTTTTTAAAACAAGTGTTTATTAAGACATTGGTGGGGGAAAGAAAAGAATGGGGCGTCTTGAAGCATGGAGTCTAAACCACCAGCTCCATGGCTAGGTAGGAAAAAGACAACATGTTCATCATCCCAGCATTTTCCAAGCATTTTCAATACATCAAGTGTGGATGGATGGAGTGTGGAAGTGGGATAGGGGAGAGATATAAGTCTCTCTGAAAGGATTTACATTAGCTATAGACAAAGGAGATGCAGAAAGGTGACCTGGGGGCTATTTCTGGGATAGGCCAGCAAGGTCCACAAAGAAGAAATGTCTGCTCTTGTGGATTAGTTGTATATCAGATTGGAAAGTTCACATGTAAACAAGAAGTAGAGGTGTTAACAATTTAGATCATAGAGGCCCTTACTGTGGGACCTGATCCTTCCAAGGGTCCTTCTTCTATTTATTGTCACCGAACCAAAAAACAAAATGGAAGCTGAGCTCTCAGCCGCACAAGCTATCTATATTTAATGGACAGAAAATCAAAAAGTGGGAGTCAAACTCACAAATCAACTCCTCATTATAAGAAGTCTGGGGAAGATTGAGGGGGCAGAAAAATGAGAGGAAGGCATATGCAATAGATTTGGAGGAATGGGCTGGTCTCTTCCCCAAATTAGGAGACCACCTCTTTTCTTCCTTCCTATGGAATGAGTCATAGCACAGCTGGGTGTGTCGGTTAGCATGCTAATGTATTATAATCAGAGTATAATAAGGTACAGTGTCTCCTCGAGGTCAGATTCAGTGCCATCTTGGTTCTGGATGTCTCTGGTCAATTTCTGTCATTTTAGCCTCCTTCCTTTTCTGTTTTTCCTGTAATTGAAATGGAAAGATAGCACATAAGGTTTTAACAGCTGGAGGCCCGTAGCCACCTGTGACAAAGTCCTCTAGGTTGTATAGTGCCTGGCTATTCTCTTTTTTGAGTAATCCCACCTGGACATTAATCCTAAATTCCAACAGATACAGAGAATGTGAGCAGTCTTTTGTCATAGATGGTCTACAGCTATTAACAGTCTAACTGTTCTCTTACTCTGCAGCTGCTGTCCTTTTATTCTAGAACATCTCAGAATTTTTTTCTTGTCAACACAGTGTCGTTAAATTTCTAAACTGAATGATTCACAAGATGCTACTTTGCCAAGTTTTATGAAGTATTTTGGAACATTAAGATGCACATTGAAAAATTTTTAGTGACCTTGGTACCTCACTTACCAATAACACCTCCCTTGCTGCCAGTTTTCTTCTTGGAAAAAAAAAAAGCCAAATTAATTATTTACAACAAAATTGCCCTTATACATATAGCATACTCTTTAATCAATTAAGTAAGAAGAAAGAGAAGGAGGAAAAATTACATTTCTTATAAGCTCACTGATTATTTCTTTTGCATCTTCTTTTATTTAGCATTCAGAATGAATACTTTGTTCTAATTCTTTAAACCTCTGGGTAGAATTTGCCTTATTTAGAACTGAATGTGTTAGAGTTCATCTACTTACATTCATAGACCAAAAGAAATGTACAAGCAGGTGTTTGCAGTGGAGAAAAAATTAATTGGTAAGGATTGATGTCCATCAAGAGAATGGGTGAGCTCAAGCTTCAAAATACCAGATTCTCAAGGATTTACAAACAAGAGGTTCAAGAGAGCACAAGAAACCATGAGTAAGGGATTTGGAATCATGGGTGAAACTGATGTCAAGAGGGAGGTAAGGCCAGTAAATCATGATTTTCAGGTGTGGAGGTCAAGTGTCCTTCAGTCTGGTTTTATGGGAACTTGGTCAGAGGGTCATTCTGCTTTGGGGCTCAGAAGCTGAAACACAATTTAGGGCATTATGTTATCTTTAGCTTAACAAACCCATACCTGACAATCAGTCAGGGCCTGGTCATCATTTCTTACTGCCTCAGAAAATTAATAAAGGAAAAGACCCAGGCTTATGGGGCATGCTGTGAAAAAAAACTGAATTGAGTACTGGGTTTACCTATTAAATCAAAATCATATATTAAATTAGGACCTTCAGTTTTAGATGCAATTATCTAATTTTTCTCTAAGTTGTGTAGAGTGGAAATAGATATAAGATGTAGACACTAACTTTTTAATAATAATAAAAGATTTTTGGAGGGGAGAGATGCTGGGATGATGCTCAGTGAAAATTAGCTGGGCATAAAAAAGATTGCTAACTGCCCACCAACTGATTTCATAAGGTGCATTACGTAAGTTTCTTGGTTCTATGTATGGGTTGATCTTAAACAGATATATTGGCTTGGTCAACCCCAGAAAAACTGAATGGGTCTAGTTAAATTTAAAAGAGAGGTAAATACTTATAAGAATCTCAGTTAATTTACACAAAGGAATATAACCATTAAATGGGTAAGATATTTATATCACTAGAGCCATTTTCAGTTTTGTACTTTTAGAAAAACTATGAAAAGTGAAATAATTAGATTGTTAGATAAGTCAAAACTTGGTGGTGAACTAGCCTAGTTAGCAGTGTTATATTAATATTTCATTACCTTAGAGTGTGTTTTTGTTGTTGTTGTGTTTTGTTTTTGTAAGGAAAGTGCCTGAGTTAAACTTTTATTACTGAAGCTTCCATTTCAAAGAGGCATCCACTTCAAAGATGGCCATTTTGAATAATAAACAGATGGCCAGACAGGTGACTTGTGTGGACCATTTGGACTACAAATATTGATTGACTTACGACCTATGCAACTTATAACCATTCGACTTTACAACCACAATCACTAGCTATGACTGCTCCACATCTGACAGTGCAAGCGTTGCCCAGCTGGGCGTATGACAGTGCGGACCAGCTTCCGGCAGCACTACCATCTCCGTGTGCACCATTTCAACTGTTATCCCAGACTCGGTACAGCAATTTGTGTTTTGTGTCTTGGATATTTTTTATCAAACCCCTCCCAAGATGTCTACCAAGAGGAAACTGTCTTTGCAAATATTAAACCAGTTGTACTGGTAATGCAGTGTTTTACTTAAACCTGATAAATGTAAAAATAAGAAACAAAATGGTGTAGAGATGATACAAATGGCATAAAATGAACAAAGAAAATTATGATATATAACAATAATGAAAGAAAATTATGATAAAATATGACTTAAAGATTTTTATAACATCACTTCACAGTACTGTACATATAGCCTTCTCAACCTACGACCAAATCGTGTTATGACCGGTCTGTCAGAACCAATCGTGGTTGTAAGTCAAGCACTAGCTGTACTTGTTTGTTTTCTCTCCTTGTCTCACAAAACCCTAGGCTTCCACCTCCCACCCCAATAAAAGTAGAACTCGAGGCCCATAAGCACATTCTATCTCTCCCTGGGACCTTTCTGTGTGGCCCCAGGTGTACTATATAATATCCAGGTCTTATAAGTAACAAGTTGCATCTTTTCAAAGTTTCCTGATAAAGGGCGTCTTACACTCATAAGAACTACAAGGACTGGTCCAGCTACAACACTGGCTTTTGGTAGACTGAGATCAGTACAGAATAGTCTGCTTGTCTGATTCCTGGTATTATTAAAACATGTAATGAGACTGGATATTTGCCTCAGAATTTTAATGTATTCTAACTCCTGAAAAATACTAGGAAAGAATTTAAGACATTAAATTAAGAAATTAATTAAAGTATTAAATTATTAAAATATAATAATACAAGTTTCTTTGAGTTTTTGGAATAGAAATTATTTTCTGTAAAGTGTTATATCTTGAGCGTCGGCCTGGCGTGCGGGGGACCCGGGTTCGATTCCCGGCCAGGGCACAGAGGAGAAGCGCCCATTTGCTTCTCCACCCCCACCCCCGCCTTCCTCTCTGTCTCTCTCTCTTCCCCTCCCGCAGCCAAGGCTCCATTGGAGCAAAGATGGCCCGGGCGCTGGGGATGGCTCCTTGGCCTCTGCTCCAGGTGCTAGAGTGGCTCTGGTCGCGGCAGAGCGACGCCCCAGAGGGGCAGAGCATCGCCCCCTGGTGGGCAGAGCATCGCCCCTGGTGGGCGTGCCGGGTGGATCCCGGTCGGGCGCATGCGGGAGTCTGTCTGACTGTCTCTCCCCGTTTCCAGCTTCAGAAAAAATACAAAAAAAAAAATAATAATAAAAATAAAAAAATAAAGTGTTATATCTTTTTTACTTGTTAGTAACCACCCCCCCCACCCCCCCGCCATTCTCAGTCTTTCCCACTTTCTAGAACTTCATCCACTTTAGGTTATAATTTAACCCAAACATTTGGAGCATCTTGCCTGTGTCAATTCTCTAATAACAATAAAAATAAGACTAAATCATTATACTGTTAACAATGTCATTCTTGTATGTGCCCGGAAGTTATTTAATGACAAAATTTAAAAAACTCTCCTGCCCAAGGCTACCTGCTAGTTGGAAGTCACTCTCACAAGAGAAGCAAGCACCAATTTTTTTCAAGAGCTGGTTCTACCATCAGGAAACCTGGATTCCTACATCAACCCAAGGTCTTTTGAAGCTACTTAAGATTTCCCATACTTATAAAGGGAAAGAATGCTTTTTCCTCCTCACTCTGGATAAAGTCATGAGAGAATTTAGAACTCATTTTTCTTCTCTGGATACTAAATAATGAGATATTTCTTTTTTATTTAATATTTTTATTTATTTATTTTTAGAGCGAATAAATGAGAAAGACAGACAGAGAGAGAGAGAGAGAGAGAGAGAGAGAAAACAATTTGTTGTTTAACTTATTTATGCATTCATTGGTTACTTTTTATATATACCCTGATGAGGGATCAAACCTGAAACTGTGGCATGTCAAACGATACTCTAACCAATTGAACTACTAGGTCAGTGCTTAAATGGTGATATTTTTAACTGATGATTAGATGAGGAAAGTAATATATTTATTTCTGTATTTGATTATGTATTTAGAGGTAGAAGAATTACACTGTATAAAGCTTAAATAAATCAAATTAAATAATTTTAATTTGAAAATATATTTAGTATTAAAATATATAAAAATTAGTAATAATTTTTATACTTTCTGATAAGTGGCAGAGTTTATTCTCAATATTTTTTCTAGATAATACAGAAGTGGAATGAACTATGTTATGCCTGATAGTTAAATACGGATGCATACAATAAGATAATTCACAAATATCTAAAAGATCTATGTGAATCTTTTACCTAAGGAGAATTGAAATAAATTATATGGGTTTTTGTGGGGATGGGAGGGTTGAGGATGGGTTGAGAGGTGTAGCCAACGTTCACTACTGTTTGCAACACTAAAGAGTAGTGTTGCCACTAGAGGGCATTATTTGATTAGAAATCAAAGAGCAGTAACCATAAAATTCCTTGCAAACAAAAAATATTTTACCAACAGTATACATAGTTATATTGTCAATAAAGAACTTGAGCTTCACATCTAACCTTAATTTTTTTATCTTTATGAGTTATGTTTGATGCCCATACCATTCAGTAATCCAAAAATCTGGTCCCATCAACCTCCTGTGGGATTATGAAATAGGTATAATTTGTCTAGGCAGCTTTATTTCTCTTTTTTGTGTGCTACTTTCTCTGAGTTGGCCATCTTTGCTTTTGACATTCAGTTGTAGTTACGTTCAATCAAAAAATAATACCTCAGGATGTTACACTTTGGGATATCGTTCTTCTCTTGAAATTAATCAACAGTGTGCCTTTTACTACCCACAAAACAATCAGGGCTTCTGTGATAGTCCTAAAAATCTTACATTAATCCTATTATTATTATCCATTTCTCCCACCTGAAAACTATATTTCTAAGTTTATAGTATATGTATTGCTAAGAAATTGATATGCTTATATATATAATTTTAACAATGAGGGCTAAAATAAAAATGCCATTCTATCTGATCCTTCTTAAAATGCATTTACAAGTTAGAATTCATTCTGAAGATGGCTAGTAATATAATTTATTTAATATTTGTATTTTATATGACCATTTCTTATTATTACCTTTAATAATTATAAATATTTTTCAAATGTCTGGTATCATAAATTTAAGGTAATCCTGAATTTAATCATACACACTGTACTGCAATTATTACAGCTGAAACTTGGGCTAAGGATATATTTTTAACCATTTAGATGGTTAAGAAATGTAAGAATCGCCTGACCAGGAGGTGGTGCAGTGGATAGAGGAGCCAGGTTTGAGACCCTGAGGTTGCCAGCTTGAGCACGGGCTCATCTGGTTTGAGCAAAGCTCACCAGCTTGGACCCAAGGTCTTTGGCTCGAGCAAGGGGTTACTCAGTCTGCTGAAGGCCCGCGGTCAAGGCACACATGAGAAAGCAATCAATGAACAACTAAGATGTCCCAACAAAAAACTAATGATTGATGCTTCTCATCTCTCTTCGTTTCTGTCTGTCTGTCCCTATCTATCCCTCTCTTTGACTCTCGCTCTGTCTCTGAATAAAAAAAAAAAAAGAAAAAGAAAAGAAAAAAGAAATGTAAGGCTATGGTTTATTTGAGACACTGAGCATGTAAGCAACAAAAGTAGTTTTTCTGAAAGTAGAATTGGTAATACATACCTGTCAGGTTTTTATAAACACCAACTTTAGTCATCAAACTTAATTAATGGTGACCTCTGAAGTGCTAAGAAGATATTAGATTTATTAACATTTAAATGTAAAACCCTGTTTGCATATCTTATGTTCACTAGAACAATTAATTAATCCATCAAATATGCAACATACTGCTGGGTGCTGGGACCCAAAGCTACAATAATGACTAAGACTTGACTCCTCAAGAAGTGTTAATTATTCATGGAAAGTGAAGATAGAGATGATCTATTTTGCCATAATCTTAACTAGAGATGAAACAAAGGAACAGTTACACACATCAAATATCTGTTTACATGAGTGCAGATTTGTACAAGAGGTTGTCCTAAGCACATACATACAGGTTATTTCTAGGTAAAAATCAAAAGACCATACAGAACAGTTTTATGCTTCAAATGACAGAATGGGAGAAACAACTCCGTAAGCAGTCCCAGCCATGTACACGATCAGTGGCCATAGTGGGGACTCACCTTGTAGAGAGTGTTTGAAGCCGGACTTAGATCTCTAATCTTTCCTACAAGCATCAGATTGAGGACAAAACCCAGCCTATCCACAGTTCCTAGCTTACAGAGGATGAAGTGAAAAGATGATGTCCGAGAGAAAGTGGAGTTCATTGGATCACATTCCTATAAATTGACAGGATTTGGATTAACTACATGGAATCTAAGCTAATTTTTGGGCAACCCAGAAAGGCCTGATAGTTTCCAGTCCTCGTAGCAGGTGTTCACAGAAGATTCTAAGGATTCTATACTAAAAACAAAGTTTCTGAGAAGCAGAAGGTCTACCTTCTGGACTGCCAGTGAGTGAGATACCCTTTCCTTATATGTGCTTTGCTGCCTTTTCCTGAATTTTTCTTCAAAAGCAAGAATATTATTTAACTGTCTGTCCACTAATGAAGCCAAATCTGGAGGTACTAACAGGCTTTTTCTGCACAGAAAAAAGACTTTCCATTTCAAATATAGTTTAATGTTATTTTTAAGTGGATTTTTTTTGTATGTTTGCTTATTGGAGACCTACCTTTTATGTCCTATAAAAATAAAATGAGCAGATGTTAATAAATTCTGGTGAAGTGAAAGTTACACTCTTTTTAAAATCTTGATATTAGGGAGCTGAGACAGCTGAGAAAATGAAGATTCATTTTTAAAATAAATTTATCTCAAGCTAAAAAACAAGGAGACTGTGGGTTGTGAACACTGTTGGCATTTCATTTAAGGTAAATTTGTATACTCGGTATCAGCAATGAAAATTGCACAATCTTACAATTTTTAAATTTTATCGTTTTTCTCACAATAGAATTTAGGATACTTTCTAGCCTTACCGAAGTATAACTGGTTTACAAAAAAAAAACTGTGCATAAATAATGTCTAAACTTAGTGAGTTTGGATATATGTGAGTCCCCATATTACCACCACAAAGGTAATAATGATATCCATTATCTCCAAAAAGCTTAGAATTTAGATTTAAATATTCTGTCTTAATGTTTAGACACTGTTTTCTTTTTCTGAGAGCACCTATTTACTTTGATTTCAGCAAACTGCCTCATTTCATCACAAGGACAGGAAATAAGAGGAATCTAGAAGACTGTGTCTTGCATCCTCTGCAATGAAGTATTACGAAAAGACCACCAGAGGAGGCTCTGGCCAGAAAGCTCAGGTGGCTAGAACCTCAACTTCATACACTAAAGGTTGTTGTGGGTCTGATACATCCAAGGTTTCAGATTCAATTCTGGGTCAGCGCACATATAAAAAACAGCCAATGAATGTGTAATTAGTAGAACAACAAATCAGTGTTTCCTTTTCTCTCTTTATCTTTCTCTTTCTTCCTTCCTCCAAAATAAATAAATAACAAAATAGAATAAAATAAAATCACCAGAGGGAGCCTGGACCTCACACTTGAAAATTAACTCATTAAGGATGGACTCCACAGAGGACAACCTGCAGAGTTAATCACGTGAACCATCCCTCCATTTCCTGATAAGCTTATTTTAATAGAGTAACCAACTTTTTTACCATGAAAAGGAGGACAAAAATAAATTGAAGAAAACAATATCGTAAATAAAAGAAACATTTTATTCATTGCAATAATAATACACTATAATAAGATAAATACATAATAAAAACATGTATAATGTTTTATATTGTAATTATGCTTACATGCCTATTAATTTTTAATAATAATTGTAAGAAAAAAGTACTCATTTAGATACAAATACATCACATCATACGCAATGGATTGACTCTGCATTGATCGAGTATAGACATTTACAGATTAGTCTTCCAATACCAAAAAGGAGGACATGTAGGAGGACACTTTTCGAGGGAGGACAGAACTTACAAAAGAAGGACTGTCCTCCCTAAAGGAGGATGATTGGTTACTTTAATTTTAAAGCATTCAAATATGCACTTAGTGTTGAGTGCAAAGTGTAATCTTAAGTGGCAAAATCCATGTACTTTTCAGTCTGAAATAGCAGCTCTTAGATCCCCTTTCGAGAGGACCTTTGTTGAAATATAGAAGAAAGCAAAGCATTTATTTTTACAAATTTCTCAAAATCAAGAATGTAAAATGGCTTTTAAATACTGTAACTGCAGCTCAGAACAACTCTAGATCTGGAAATTCATAAAGTCTGTTATCTAATCAAATATAACCAAACATTCAAAGAAGAAAATAAATCTATAAGAAGGAAATCAATCAATTAGAAAAGGCCCAGAAATGACACAACTGACAGAATTATAAATAATAACATTTAAGAAATTATACTAACTGTAATTCTCTATGTGTAAGAGCCAGAAGAAGTATTGAGCACGTTAAGCAGAGATATGAGGAATATAACAGGACTCAACTGTGTGGGAAAAAAATGACTACAAGCAGATATAATGCTGCAGTAAAACAGATTAGTGAAATAGAAGACAGAACAATGAAAACTGTCCAAAATGAAAACAGGATAAAGGACTAAAACAATGAAAATGTGGTCACAGCACTAATAAACTGTGGACAAATTCCAATGAGCTAATAAATATGTAACTGAGGATGGAGGATGGAGAATATAATAGAGAATGTATTTGAATAAATAATGGCTGAAAATGACCTTAACTTGGTAAATACTGCAAACTCACAGGTCTAAGATTAACAAACCCCAAGACAGAAGAAATATAAAAAGAAAAAACAAACCAAAGCAAATCATAATCAAAATGCTTAAAACAAATGATAGAAACACAATAACCATTACAGAATGCTTTTTGGTGGTGTTAAACTCTATCTGGAGGGACCCGAAACATCGAAGACAAGAACAAGGTCTGTCAATTACACACCAAAGCTTTATTGTCTAGCTTGGCTAAGCGGCGGCAACTCCCACAGAGGTCTGAGGGAGAACGCGCTGGCCCTTTGTTTTATCTAGTTTTTATAGTTTTGTAAGTGGGAAGTACAGAAGCAAAAATTGTAATTAGGAACCCTTTACCACTATTGGTTATAGTCATATGTCCTTTAACATGATAGGACCATGTTCAATTTGCAAGCCATACATCCTTCTGGAGAAAACAAAATTTAAAAATCAACACATTGGTAGAAAGATGTCTCTTTACATATTAAAAGGCATTCCTATATTTTCTAGTGTTCATCCACCATCTCTCTGTCCAGAGTCACATGTATTAACCACATGCATTTACATAGGAGAGGTAGTTTTGGTGGGGACAAATGCCCGCAAATGGCTCATAGTTATAAGAAAAGGTTTATTTTGGCTTTTCTCTCCCTGTACCTGGCTAGCCATTCACCCCTTTCCCCACAGGTGTGGTGGAATGTCTGGGGATCCATGTTTTCCTCCCCTTTGCATTTACAATACAATGCCAAGGGCCATCCTGACTATGCCAATCACACAGTACAGAGACTATTCTCACAATTTCTCTGCACACCTTAACCCAAATTAATAAAATGTTCTCCAAACCTCTTAAAATGTTAATATTAATTCTGTAGTTTTTGGTACCTTACAACAACTGCGGGTGAAGTGGCTCAGTGGCTCCTCAGGTGGAAACAATATACACCAGAAGATATTCTTAGCTGTAAAGAAAAATCTTAAAATACTATAATTTAAAATAAAACAAATGAACCAAAATACTGATCACCTGGATTTCTAAGCCAAATGATAAAGTCTTTCAAATGTCAAGGTGAAATAAAGCATTTTTCAAGCTTCATATAAAAATCTGTCATTAACAACCATGAAAATTTATAACGCCAATAATTTATTGACCAAAAAGTTAAACACCAAAGTGGCAATTAACTTTCAAATTATTATGATTATTACTTATGACAAATTTAGTCTTAGATATAGTTAACAAAATCTGTGTTTTGACTGACACCAACCATGTATTTTCTTTCCTTTTTTCTTTCTTCTTTCTTTCTTTCTTTCTTTCTTTCTTTCTTTCTTTCTTTCTTTCTTTCTTTCTTTCTCTCTCTCTATCTCTTTCTTTCTTTCTTTCTTTCTTTCTTTCTTTTCTAACCATATTTTTTAAATATATAGCTTACCAACAATTTTTGAGAACACTCTGGACTGACACAATGGTCTTAAAGAAATGTTTCTCATAATTTTATTCAGAGGCTATACTCTAAGAACACGAAGTTAGGGGTTATGCATAGGTGAAACCATAGTATAGGAGAAGTGGAAAGAATAAGGCATATGTTATGTTCCTGGAACATTGATTTTATTTAAAACATTTTAGAAAAACAGCACACAAAAAACGCAGCACCTATTATAAACATGTAAACAATACTGGAAATTAGCATTATAAATTCACATTACTTATTAGGAATATACAATATAAAATTAAGTTTCACTAACTCTGCCTTTAGACCTTTCTTCAACCTAATCAACCCTTCCCATTTCCCCTAAAAATTTAAACTCTGCTTCAGGATGCACTTCATTGGAAAAGTTTGCAAAGAATATCTATATTAAAGGAATTTTGTACATAATGGTATAATATATCCTTCATGTCCAATTGTATTCAATGATTCTGCTCAAGTCATTTAGAATTTTTGCTTTTTAGTTACCTTATTTCTTAAAACAGAAAATAGTATGATGTACAAAATAAGCAAGTCACTAACCTGCTGTTATTAAAATGTATATAAAAAAAACTACTGTTTTGGCTACACAACTCATGTCTTATAAGAAATAGAAATTAGAAAGAATGTTTAGAAAGCCTGACCAGGCAGTGGCTCAGTGGATAGAGCATCGAACTGGGATGCAGAGGACCCAGGTTCAAAACTCCAAGTCACCAGCTTGAGTGCAGGCTCATCTGGTTTGAGCAAAGCTCACCAGCTTGAACCCAAGGTTGCAGACTTGAGCAAGGGGTTCCTAGGTCTGCTGTAGCCCCCCACCCTGGTCAAGGCACATATGAGAAAGCAATCAATGAACACTAAGGTGCCACAACAAAAAATTGATGCTTCTCATCTCTCTCCCTTCCTATCTGTCTGTCCCTCTCTCTGTCTCCATCTGTCTCTGTCACGCACAAAAAAAAAATGTTAAGAGAGAGCATTTTTTTGAAGCCCATTAAGCTGAGATGATTGCAGCAAATCAAATAAAAAGGAAAAACAGATCATAACTTCTCACCAATCCTGTGTTAGGTTTACATATATGTTCAAGTACCAAAATAAATATTAGAACATATTTAGAACTGAATGAAAATAAAAATACACACATCAAAAATTGTGAAACGTTGAATCATTATTTAGAGGAAAATTTTATAGCACTAAATACTAGTATTGGAAACAAAGAAACACAAAATCAATGAACTCATTATCCTTCTTAAGAAATAAGGTTAAAGGGAGATAAAGAACAAATAAAGCAATAAGTAAGCATAAGAAAAAGAATTACAACAGATCCTTGGATTACAACAGTCTCAACATGCAACATTTCAAGTTACAACACTTGCTCCCATAAAAACTTTAAAAAATTGAGACATGGATGTTCATGCAGATTTTGGAAGAGAAGTCATCAACCTTCCAGACTAACTGGAACAATTCTTTAAGAAGGCAGGGTGGCCTGCAACAGATCCTGTACCCTCTACATCAGCTGCCTCTTAAGATGAAACACCTGTAGTACAGGTAAAATCATCTCCAGTATCTTCGGCATGTTCTTTAGGCAATCCTGATTCACTTGACCCAGTATCTCCAGCACCTTCTGCAGGTTCCTCCTTCCAATAGGTCACTCTCTCCCACCTTGCAATGCCCCTTCCAGTGTGCAAGCCAACCACAATAATAAAGGTAAGGAATTTTTTGTACACTCATTTTTTTGTTTCTATAATACAGTGTACAGTATAGTATACTTATGTCCTTTTTCTTTCTCTGTACCTTAGTTGTGTTTTTATGTTCTAGATTATAATAATTTTACAACTATGTTAGCATAGGTAAATGACTTAGGCTAGGGTGTGTTTCAACTCACACCAAAATTCAGGTTACATCACTGTCGTAGGAACGGAACTATGTCATGACTCGAGCATCCCTGTAGTGATAAAGCAATTAAACAAAACATAGAGAAAATTAATGAAACCAAGAGCTCGTTTTTTGAGAAAAACAATAAAGTTGGTACCTCCGCAAGACTGATCTGGAAAAAAGATAGAAAAACAAATTAGCAGTATTTCTGATTATATAGAATCTAGAGCTTCTAAAATGATAATAATATAATGTTATAAAAATTATGCCAAAAAATTTGATACTTGAGAAAAAAGAAATAATCCTCAAAAAATACAAACTACCAAAGCCCATTGAGGAAGTAGAAAATTTAAATACCTGTATTTGAATTTTTAATATTGCTTTTTTTAATTCAGAAATGAAACATAATGGGGTGACATTGATCAATAAGAGTACATAGGGTTCAGGTAAACATTTCTATAGCATTTGAACTGTTGATTGCATTGTATGTTTATCACCCAAAGTCAGATCATTTTCCATCACCGTATATCTGTCCCTTTTGACTTCTCTTCTCCATATTTAAAATTTTAAGTTACAAATATTTCCCTGAAAGTTCATCAGTAACACATGACTCACTGTATTAGTTTGGTAGGCCTGTTGTAAGTAATACATAATGGATCGCTTAACAACAGAAATTTATTACCTCGCAGCTCTGTGGGCTAGCAGTATGATCCCAAGGTGTTGGCATAGTTAGTTCCTTCTGAGGGAATGAGCTGTTCCAGACTCTCCCATTGGCTTGTAGAAGGTCACTGTCTTCCTGTGACAGCACATCATCTTCTCTGTGTGCATCTCTGTGTTCAATTTCTTCTTCTTAAAAAGACACCAATCATGTTAGATTAGAGCTCATTCTAATGATTTCATTTAATTATGTCTATAAAGAGCCTTTCTCCAAATATAGTCACATTCTGAAGTACTGGGGGGGGTAAGACTTTAATATGCATTTTGGGGGGACAAAGTTCAAGAAATAACACTCCATCCACTCTTTCTCACATATATTCAACTGATCCCAATATTCAAAATATATTAATTCATTCCAACATCAATTCTAGTCCAAAATCTCATCCAAATATCCTCTAAATCAGTTATGGGTAAGATTCAAAGCAAAATTCTTCTTCAGCTATGAACATGTGAAACCAGAAAATAAAGTACTATCTACTTCTAAAATGCAATCATGGGACAGGCATAAAACAGACATCCCCATTCCAAAAGGAGAAATTAGAAGAAAGGAAAGGGTCATAAATCTCAAACAAATCTGAAACCTCACAGGGAAAATTTCACTAGATTTTCCGTCTTGAGAATAATCCACTTTGGCTATCAACAGTAAATAAATAAACAATGCAGTCAACAATGAACAAATTACATTAACAATTTTTCAAAAAGTATACAAATGAGAAATGTGTACAAACAAGATATTTTACATCATGAATCATTATAGAACTATTAAATAAAACCACAATTTAAAATCACTGTACATCTATTAAATGGCTAAAATAAAATATGTAGAAATATGCTATGGAGACATGCAGAGTTAGAAAAACAATTTGAGACAGCAAGGTGCCCTAGGGCAAAAGCCCTGAGTAGACTAGAGTCCAGGGGCTTCTCTGACCCTGTACTGGAAACAGCAAAACAGCAGGATAAGATTCAGCAACAAAAAATTGTTTAGGCTCTCAGAACAGAGATTAAAAGTCAGCATGTTTCTTGTCCTTTACTTCATCCCCTGAAAACTTCTGCTGTCTGCTTCACTGAGTTATTTGTACTGGCTAATAAATATCTGAGTAAGGCTGGGGATGGAGCTTTAGTCTCTCCGTCTGCTGACCAGGGCTGTTGCCTCTCCTCAGCCCCTCAGAGCATTCCATCTGGTCTCTGAGTAGTTCATTGTCACCACGGCAGATAAGTAGGTGAAGAAAGTGAATCACGCATATGTTGCTGGTGGAAATTTAAAATGATACAGTCACGCTGGAATTCAGTTTGGCATTTTTAAAAAATTAAATATGCAATTACCATATGACCCAGCAATTGTACTTTTGAGCATTTATCAGCATTGGTTGAAAACTTATATACACACTAATACTTGTATGTGATTGTCTGTAGTAGTTTTATTCATTATTGTCAAGAAGTGGAAAGAACTCTTTAGTCCATAAATGGTTAAACAAATTGTGGCTCTTCGATAATATGAAATGCTACTTAGCAACCTAAAAAGAACAAAATATTGATACATGTAACAACCTGAAAAAATTTGCAAGGAATTATGCTGTGAGGCCAGTGGTAATGGCTATACAGGTTCACATTGGGTTTGGGCAGATGGTAAAGGAACTGTGGAACCAGAAAATAGTGGGCCATTCTATGTATTAGGGTCTTGTAACAGCAGATGAGCAAGCAGGCAGGGAAAAAACCCTCTCTCTGGGCTGATGAACAAACAGGCCAGGGTCTGGGGAGAAATCCCTTCTCTGGCAAATAATAGCAAAAATGGCCCCTCCCAATGATGGCAGGTAATTCACAATCTACAATCTGCCTCCCGGAGGGCAAGCATCTGCAGCCTTACATAGACTATACATACGTGGTACTGCCCTTGTGCTCATGCACCAATAAGGCAAAGTAGAAGTGAGCAAGCCTAAAACACTTGTTTTCCCAACATTCCACCCTTTTAGAGTTGCTCAATTCACAATCTACACGATAGATATTTTCCATGATGGTTTCTGTGCAAAGAGTAAGGTACATTACATAAGCAAACAGACTACAGCAATAGCACAAGTTATACAATTACAATAATTACAAAGGTGCCCTTCACAATGTCTCTTTGAGCACTCAGCCCAAGGCACTAACTGGAGGCCCATCTCTAGCTTCCAGCCCATGATAGTGTGGGAGGGCCTGTATAGTCCAGGGCTGTGTCCATGGAAACCATCAAGTGTCCTTGGTGCATCTCTGCAACTAGAGGAGAACAGCTTCCCGGTGCAGGAGGGCCTCCACTGGAGCTACCCCCCCCATCAGGGTCTCTCCTACTGTCCAAAAATGGCATGTCCATCCAACGAGGGAGCTAGTATCCCCCTCTAGTTGGAGTCCAATAGTTCATTACACTACTCAATGATCATTCCATGATAGATTGCCCAACAGCCTATGCAACACACCAAGGTAAAAGTTAATGAGACAGCCCCAACCTCCGATCCTTATGGGTATTTATTGATACACACAAATAGAAGCAGCGACAAGAATGAGGAAGTCAGGAAGCAGAGAAGAGAATGAGGAAGTCTGGCAGGGGAATTTCTTTCAAGCAGACAAAAGGGCAAGGAAAGTAGCTCAAATATTGCCACCTATTTATTAATCAGAATTGCCAATTCTGCGTTCAGCACAGTACGGCATTCAGTACGTTCTGTCAGTGGTGTAACTGTGGCTTTTGTCTTTAAGGCACTGAACTCTGTCCCTGTTCTATGTTCTTATTTAGGGCCTCTACATTCTGCAGCTTACCATTGGGAGAAACTTGGTAAAGAACACACAACAATTTTTAGCATTATTTTTACAACTGCATGAAAATTTATAATTGTCTGAAAATAAAAAGTTTAATGAAAATTTAAAAATAGCTAACTGGTCTGGATATTTCCTACCAGAACCTTTTCTCTTGGGCAAGAGAGGTTTATATTATGTAGAAAATAACGTGAAACGTCTCTGAGAAGGAAAAGGTAAAGGCACAAATTGAAGGGAAAACTATGGAAGGGGCAGCTCTTGAGGAATGGAAAAGAGATTATTATAAATTAGCAATCAAGGTAACAAGTTTCCAGACTAGACCATCCCTGGACAAAACAGGACCTCAGATGGCAATGGTGTCCTGATGCCCATAGGCAAATTTAGTTCAAGGCACTAGGATTGAGGCTCTGAGACAATTGCAGAGCCTAAGTGGGGAACAGAGAAGAACCACTAGAAGCTTGCAAATGACCATTCTTAATCGGACAATGAGTTCAAGCACGTCAGCAAGTACTGCTGATGCCAACAAGCAAAAATTATTTAACGTATATGCTGGACTCTTCAAAGATTCCAAGCTCATTGCTCCCATTTTGGGTAGGGAGAGAAGTAAGGGGAGGGAAATTGGATCTTTTTATACCAAATGATAAGTACTAGGAACCTGATTACAATTGATTTTAGAAAAATAAAGTAAGTTAGTATTTTGTTGTTGCAATTGAAGTTGTTATTCTCCTAAAACAGGAGTAAAATTATATCTTCTAGTAGATGTCATAAATTTTTTTCTTACTGATGTACTACTACAGAGGGGAAGACAGGAAGTTACATAATTTCAAGAATCATATTTTTTATACTATATGAAGTAAATTGTCCATATAATTTTGACAAAATAGCTAGAAGATTTTTGATCCAAGACTTGCTTTCTTACTTTGATAATACCAAGTTGAATATTTTTAAATTTTAGAAAAGAAAAAGTCTCTATTAACTGTGCTTTTCTTTTAATTCCTTTGTGTGTATCAATAAATCACCATATTTCCCCATGTATAAGGTGCATATTTTTTTTAAAAAAAGGGGGGGTCTAAAAACTGGTTGTATCTTAAACAGTGGTTGTAGATTTTTTTACTTGCATTTCTCACTTGTTTTTGAGCTCATTGTTGAAGACAGTGATTCATTACCAGACACAGATGAGGACAAGCTAATTGGTGGAAGTTTTGAATTTTATGATGAATAAAACCTGAGTTCAATAACATTATGTAATACATTTTTTTTCAAATTTCAGGCCCCCAAATTAGGGTGCATCTTATACATGGAAGCATCTTATACACCGGGAAACATGGTATTAGCAATGGAGCTGTCCCTAAAGTAACTAGACAAACAGAAGGATTAAAATAAAAAATAAACATGCAGATAATGGCACCCAAACTGTTATGCTTTTCCGAGGTAAATTGGACATATATTAGCTACTAAGTCATTTTTTTTTTACTGCATTAGTAGTTAATTCAATATATTTTAGTAGTAAATCTATGTCAAATGTAACAAAATTAAGCTACCCTGCTATGTTTTCAGGCATATGTGAATATTTTCCATAGCTTTTATGTTGAAACTTATTTTTTCCTTTAATGCTGAAATTACTCCCAGCTAGTGGACACCTTTTTACTCATTGAGAACAAGAAATTTGCTGATTATTTTTATTTTCTTGACAACTATATTACCTTTCCTGGACTTACCTTGAGAACTGTAGTGGGTTAAATACTGTCCCTCTAAAATTCATGTCTACCCAGAAACTCAGAATGTGACCTTACCTAAAAATAGGGTTTTTGCAGATGTAATTAAGGTAAGGTCAGGTCATACCAGATTAATGTGGGCACTAAATCCAATGGCTGCTGTCCTGTAAGAAAAGAAGAGCAGCCTGACCAGGCAGTGGCACAATGGGTAGAGCATCAGACTAGGGCTCAAAGGACCCAGGTTCAAAACCAAAGTCACTGGTTTGAGTGCAGGCTCACTTGGCTTGAACACAGGCTCACCAGCTTGAGCACAGGGTGGCTGGCTTGAGCTTGGGATCATAGACCTGACCCTATAGTCACTGGCTTGAGTCCAAAGATCATTGGCTTAAAGCCAATGGTTGCTGGCTTGAGCCCAAGGTTGCTGGCTTTATCAAGGGGTCACTTGCTCTGCTGTAGCCTCCCAGTCAAGGCACATATGAGAAAGCAATCATTGAACAACTAAGATGCCACAATGACAAATTGATGCTTCTCATCTCTCCCCATTCCTGTCTGTCTGTTCCTTCCTGTCCCTCTCTCTGTCTCTCTCTCTCTGTGTCTCACACACACACACAAAAGAGAGCAATATACAGTCACACAGGAAGATGGTCACATGAAGACAGAGGCAGAGATTAAAGAGGTGTAGCAAGAAGCCAAGGAAAAGCAAGAATTTCCAATGAGCTACGAGAAGCCAGAAAGAAAAAGGAAAGGATTTTCCTCTAGAACCTTCAGAGGGAATTTTGCCTTTATAGTTCCTAGATTTTATACTTCTAGCTTCCAAACTGCAGTAAAAGTGAATTAGTGTTGTTTTATGTCACTCTGTTTATAATAATTTGTTAAGACAGCCCTAGGAAACTAATACAACAATAAATCGTCAGCAACTTTTAATGAATGAGAAAATGTTTGGATGTTTAGTTTCAATCTGCATATTCATTTCTGTTCCCCGAAGAATGTCTTGACTTTTCTGGTGTTTTAAGAAATAGCCAGGTAATACTGAAGCTATATTTTCACCTAACTAAAGAAGAATACATTAAAATAGTTGACTGTATTCTTAAATGATATAGAGCCCTTCCTGTTAGAAAGAAAAATTTATTTCCTCAACTCTTACCTGCAGGTAGCTGTCATTGCTATCAATTAGGAAGACCACAGTAGTTGGGAAAGAGATAATCAGCTAAGAATTGGATGAAGATACAATTTCAGCAATATCTCCCTATTATTTCTAGTAATGTGTTGACCTAATTCTTTTGCAAAATAGTAATTTGGGCATTGAAAAAAAATTCTACATAGTTAAAATGACTGTGTTATGCAAAGTAACACACAGATTTAATGTAATTGCCATCAAATCCAAGTGTCATTTTTTAAAGAATAAAACAAAAATTATCAGATTTGTATGGAACTATAAAAGACCTTGAATAACCAAAGAAATCCTTAAAAAAAAAAGAATGAAGCCAGAGTTATCATACTACCTGGCTTAAAATTATACTATGATAATCAAAAAAGCACGGTATTAGCAGAAAACAGACACACAGACCAATGGAAAATAATTGAGAGCCCAGAAATAAGCAACATGTATTTTTTTATGAAAAAGCTGAAAAAACACAATAGACAAAAGAAAGCCTATTCAATAAATTATGCTGAGAAAATCAGAAAGCTACATGCAAAAAATAAAGAATAAAACTAGATTATAGTATGTCCCCATGTACAAAAATTATTTTAAAATGGAGCAAAGACCTAAATATGAGATCAGGAATAATAAATTATATAAAAGAAACAAAGCACTAAACTTATAAACCTTGGTTGTACAGATATTTTGTGAATTTGACCACAAAGCAAAGGAGGTAAAGGCAAAAATAAATGAATGGAACTATATCAAACTAAAATGTTTGTGCAAAGCAAAAGAAACCAGCAACAAAACAAAAAGGCAACAGACCAAATGAGCAACAGCTCTGACAAAGGGTTAATATAAATGATTTGTAAAGAATTCATACAACTTCACAACAAACAAACGATCCAATTTAAAAATAGGCAGACCACCTGAACAGACACCTTTCCCGAAAAGACATTCAAAGGGCAAACAGACATATGAAAAGAAGTTCTACTTCACTAAATATTAGGGAAATGCAAATGAGAATTACAATGAGATACTACCTCATGTTATAACAACTAGTATCAACCAGACAATCAATAACAAGTGTTGGAAAGGTTGAGGAGAAAAGGAAACCATTATTTACTACTGGTGGGAATGTAGACTGGTTTAGCTACTATGGAAAACAGTATGGCATTTGTTCAAAAATTAAGAATAGAGTCACCATATTAATTAGCAATCATTCTTCTGGGTATCCACTTGAAAAACTTGAAAACATTTAGTTGCAAAAATATATGCACCCTTATGTTCACTGCAGTGTTACTCATGGTGGCCAAGATACGGAGACAACCAAAGTGCCCTCAATATAAGATTAAATAAAGAAGATATGGTACATATTTAGAATGAAATACTACTCAGCCATAAGAAAAGATGAAATACCGACATTTCCAACATGAATGGACCTTGAGAATATTGGGTTAAGCAAAATAAGTCAGTCAGAAAAAGCTAAGAACTATGATTTCACTCACATGTGAGATATAAAACTAAAACTCATAAAAACAGACAACAGTATGATAATAACAAGAAGAAAGAGGGTGGGGGAATGGGGTAAAAGGAGGCCAAATATATGGTGACAGAATATAGTTTGACTTTAGGTGTTGGGTACACAATGTAATGTACAGATCATATATCATAGAGGTGTACAATTGAAACATATTATTTTATTAACCAAATGTAAGGCCA
Organism: Saccopteryx bilineata; assembly: GCF_036850765.1. Lineage (NCBI taxonomy): Eukaryota > Metazoa > Chordata > Mammalia > Chiroptera > Emballonuridae > Saccopteryx > Saccopteryx bilineata. The sequence goes on from NC_089494.1 coordinate 177,022,790, forward strand.
GTAGCCACGGCCACCATAACAGCCACCTGGCCCATGTCCATTTGATTTGGACAGATAGTAATGAAACAACGGAGCCAAGAACTGGTGGGCCATTAGCTTTAATACTAGCTTGCACTCGGTGGGCAAGAAATACACACAATGGGAAACACTTCCCTTCCCATTCAGGGCTCCCAAAGCCACTGCCTTATCTAAGTTTCCTAGAATCAAAGTTTTCTACCTCACCAGCTTATTCACCTCTGTTCCCCATCTCCTTCTCTCTGCACAAACTGGCTTCTCCTTCAGCACTCTGCTATCTTGGCTGCTTCTCCTCTCTTCCACATGGCCTTTCTCTGCTCTCCTCTAACATGGGCTCCTCTGCCTCATTTTATAGTGTAGAAATCAAAACCTTTAATCCAATATACAAACAAGGAATTCTCTGATACAAAGTCACTTATCTGAGGCATAATGGGGTTCCTCATGAGAGTGCAACATCCCCTATCATGCAACAGTCAAGGGTGTGGGGAAAAGCTTAGTCTTAAAACTAAACCTTAGGCTATAACCACCCTGCCTGCTTACAGCCTCTCCCCCACACCCAATGCAAACTATAAGCTAGAAAACATATATATCATACAGTGGCACCTTGAGATACAAATTTAATTCATTCTGTAACCGAGCTCGTAAGTCAGTCAACTTGTATATCAAACTGCCAATACTGGACCTATGCGCCAACGTGCTAACTAGCCGCAGCTCCCCAAATCACAACTCGTATCTTGTAATTTCACTCAGATCTCGAACAAAAATATGAACCAAGTCACAGCTCATACCTTAAAAAAATTTGTATGTTGCCCTGGCCGGTTGGCTCGGTGGTAGAGCGTCGGCCTGCCATGCAGAAGTCCCGGGTTCGATTCCCAGCCAGGGCACACAGGGGAGGCACCCATCTGCTTCTCCACCCCTCCCCCTCTCCTTCCTCTCTGTCTCTCTCTTCCCCTCCTGCAGCCAAGGCTCCATTGGAGCAAAGATGGCCCGGGCGCTGGGGATGGCTCCTTGGCCTCTGCCCCAGGTGCTAGAGTGGCTCTGGTCGTGACAGAGCAACTCCCAGAGGGGCAGAGCATCGCCTCCTGGTGGGCAGAGTGTCGCCTCCTGGTGGGCGTGCCAAGTGGATCCCGGTCGGGCGCATGCGGGAGTCTGTCTGACTGTCTCTCCCCGTTTCTAGCTTCAGAAAAATACAAAAAAAAAAAAAAAAATTTGTATGTCGGTCTGTTCATATGTCAAGGTACCACTGTATTTATATACTTATTTGACCAACACCAATGTCACCCAAAAATATTTAATTAAAAAATAAAATATTTTGGCATAATTTCTACATTTATTCATTTTCTTATTTTTTGTGGGAGGGGTAAAAAATAGCCAATATATTGAAATATTTGTTTTAGCAGGAATGATAAGATCTTATGAACATTACTATGATATTCTAAAAATAATTTAAAAATATAAATATGATGAACACAGAAATAATGATCAAAGGAAGACTTGGAGAAAAGATGGAAGTAAAATTGGAACTAAGAAGTCTCTTTCATTCTTATTTATGTACATTTTTTTCTGATGTGTTTATAAGTGAATTTATCTTTGCTGAGCATAAAGGTTGGCAATTGGATATCCTTGGCCTTAACTTTTAAGAACAGTGAGTCTGGGTTGTGGGCAGGCAGGATCCTTGTAGCCTGGGGCTTGGTTTTAGGACTAAGCCTTTCCCATCCTTTTTGATGTGGGGTGGTGCACTCTCATGAGGAATCCCATCATGCCTCAGATAAGTGACTTTGTATTAGAGACTTCCTTGTTTGTATATTGGATTAAAGGTTTTGAATCTACACTATAACGTGGGGCAGACTGAGAGCTTGCTCTCTCCATTCCTGAGATTAGTATTAGAGAGGAGAGCAGAGTAAGGCCACATGGAGGAGGCCAGGAGAAGCAGCCAAGATGGCAGAGTGTTGAGGAAGAAGCCATTTTGTGCAGAGTTTGTGCAGGGAGAAGGAAGGAGATGGGGAACAGAGGTGAATAAGTCTGGTGAGCTAGAAACCTTTGATTCTAGGAAAATTCGGATAAATAAGTAGCTTTGTGAGCACTGAATGAGTGAGTTTTGGAGCCCAGTGTGTGTTTTTACTTGCCCTCCAGGTGCAAGCTAGGATTAAAGATGATGGCCCACCAGTTTTTGGCTCCGTTGTTTCTTTACCGACTGCCCAAATCCAATGCAAACCTGCACGTGAATGGCCACGATGGTGGCTCCTGGCTTTCCACCTGTGAAACATCCCCAAATCATTCTAAATTATGAAAAAAGACATGTTTTTAATTAAGAAACACACATGTATACTTTACCAATGCATAACAAAATATATAAAATAATAGAAAAAAAGTGTTATTTAGTAGTATTCTTACCTTGGAGACAAATGAGTGTGGCTAGCGGAGGTGAATGGCGGAGGAGGAGGGAGGGAGGAAGGGATGCAGACACTGTAGACATGTAAACTAAAACTGCACTTTCTTAACACTAAATGTAAACTAAAACTGCATTTTCTTTAAACAAAACTAAAACTGCACTTTCTTTACTTAAAATGAAACAACAAAAACTTAATTGCAAAAAAAATGCACTTTCTTAACTTTAAACTTAACCTAAGCTTAACATTACGTATTTTTCATTTAATCATCACCTGTTTTTGCCTTTTTGGCTGCACTTTCGGCACTTTCACTTGCAGGACTTTTGAATAAAAATCTATCCAAAGAGGTTTGCTTTTGCCTGCCTTTTAAAATGTTATGGAAATGTGACAAACAAGTGTCATTAAGAAGTGCTGAAGTTGATTCTGACTCATATCTCAGAATTTTGCTCAGATCTTGAACAAAAATATGGACCGAATCACAGTTCATATCTTAAAAAATTTGTATGTTGGTCTGCTCGTATTTCAAGGTACCACTGTAGAGCGTCGGCCTGGTGTGTGGATGTCCTGGGTTTGATTCTTGGCCAGGGCACATAGGAGAAGAACCCATTACTTTTCTACCCATTCCCCCTCCTTTCTCTCTGTCTCTCTCTTCCTCTCCCACAGCCAAGGCTCCACTGGAGCAAAGTTGGCCCAGCTGCTGAGGACAGTTCCATGGCCTCCAAGTCAGGTACTAGAATGGCTCCAGTTGAAATGGAGCAACGTCCCAGATGTGCAGAGCATTGTCCCCTGGTGGGCGTGCTGGGTGGATCCCAGTCTGGCACATGTGGGAGTCTGTCTGACTGTCCTCCCACTTCTAACTTCAGAAAAATACAAAAAAAAAATAGCATGAGGTATTGTCAATCATACAGACTCCTCCTTCTTTGACCAAGAGAAAATCTAAAACTATTTGATTGTTCATCACCATGAAGATGAGAGAATCAAGGAAGTGTGTAAGAAACTGGAAATTCTCCCTTGTATCTTGTCTTATGGTGGCTGTTGGGCAAATAAGTTTGTAAAATCTGTATTTTCTGGTTTGCTCACTTTTATTGTTAAAAATGGCGCTGCTGGCCCTGGCCGGTTGGCTCAGTGGTAGAGTGTCGGCCTGGCGTGCAGAAGTCCCGGGTTCGATTCCTGGCCAAGGCACACAGGAGAAGCGCCCATCTGCTTCTCCACTCCTCCCCCTCTCCTTCCTCTCTGCCTCTCTTTTCCCCTCCTGCAGCCGAGGCTCCATTGGAGCAAAGATGGCCCGGGCACTGGGTATGGCTCCTTGGCCTCTGCCCCAGGTGCTAGAGTGGCTTTGGTCACAACAGAGCGATGCCCCGGAGGGGCAGAGCATCACCCCCTGGTGGGCGTGCCGGGTGGATCCCAGTTGGGTGCATGCGGGAGTCTGTCTGACTGTCTCTCCCCGTTTCTAGCTTCAGAAAAATACGAAAAAAAAAAAAGGCGCTGTCCACGTAGGGCAGTTGATTATCTTTCTGCTTGGGAAGGGGCTTGGTTATGCTAATGTGTGCTGGAGAAGGGACTTTTGTGCCAAAATATTTTAAAAGTAGTAGCTAAGAGGTCATTTTGGGGCAGAGGAGACCTCTCATTGTGGTAGGGCAGAGGCCATGTGGTTGCAGAGCGAGTGAGAGGAGACCACGTGGTTGCAGGAGAGGAAGCAGCCGAGATGGACACATGCTGAGGGGAACAGAGATGAGGGGTTTGTAAACTCCACTGAACTGGTGAAGCAGGAGCCTTTGATTTTAGGAAAATTTGGATAAGTCAGTGGCTTTGGGGGCCCTTGATGGAAAGAGAAGTGTTTTCTCTCTGTGTGTATTTACTTGCTTGCTGAGTGCAAACTAGGATTAAAGCTAATGGCTCACCAGTTCTTGACTCTGCTGTTTCATTACCATCTGTCCGAATCAAATGTGAACCTGCATGAGCCAGGCGGCTGTGATGGCCACGACTACTGAACTTACAGTGGTCATGGTGGCCTTTATGTTTTTACAGTTAGAGCATTGTAGGTGATACCCCCTACTAGGCCAGAAACAGTAGTAGCCATGATGATTCCTGTGATTATTACTCCAACAGCATGTTTTGAGTTATGTTGGGTTAAAACAGGGGATTTATGTTGGGAGGTTTAGGCAACAGCACATGGATGGGGGTGTTTACCAGAGTGACATACCCAATTCCCCACATACTGCTGTCAGTGATGGGGTTGAGGCACTGTGAGGCAACACTATGTGGATGTGGGTCAAGATTCTAAAAAGACAGGGGCCAAAAATTAGTATAAAAGGTAAGGTTATTAATGGCCCTATTAAGGGTAGTAACCAGGTTAACTGGAGCAAGGCGTCTTGTATGGCTGACGAAATGAAGTCTTCAAGTCCTCTTTTCACTTTTGTTTACTTTCTCAGTTTCATTTTGTTTCTACCCTCTGCACAAACCTTCTGCAAGTTAAACATTCTGCAACTTTCATAAACCTTCTTTACTATTCAGAAACAACCAGTTTTCAGAACAACTTTTTCTTCCTTTTCCTTCAAAAGTACTTTCATAACTTACAACCTTTTATCATTAAAACCATACAATTTCTTTCCAATTAATAAGAATTCTCAGCTTTCAAAAACCCCAACTTTTAGTGATGACTTAGCAATTTTTATATTGGTACCTCTATGAACATACTTTATGACCTTTAGAAATAGGTTCTTTCATTGGCAAATACACTTTTATCTTAAAAACCATAATGGATAACAGGGACCTTTTATAAACCCAGGCAAATCAAACATAAATTTTGTTAAGAACTTCAAAACACATTAATCAAGTTTAAACTAGTAGTAATATTAAGTGCTTTTCTAGACCACCTGGTTAAAAAACATTTGAAATAACTATTTTTTACAGTATTATTAATAGTTGTAGAAAAGGCAAGACTCCTTATCTGTCCTTGGAAGCCCCCTGCAATAACTGAAGAGTGGGGAAGGAATGGCTGCTGAGCCACCACTTGGATTTTAAAAGTGCCCCTATTTGCCCTTACCTTGAGGTCCTGGCATGACTCCGCTGACTTTCACAGTCAGGGCAGAGTCCAGAAAGGTGTTAATTTTCCTATTCTCAAAACTACAACAGCGTTTAGCCCTCCAGGAAGAGGTTTTTTGTTTGTTTGTTTGTTTGTTTTTTGTATTTTTCTAAAGCTGGAAATGGGGAGAGACAGTCAGACAGACTCCCGCATGCGCCGGACCAGGATCCACCTGGCACACCCACCAGGGGCCACGCTCTGCCCACCAGGGGGCGATGCTCTGCCCCTCCGAGGCGTCGCTCTGCCGTGACCGGAGCCACTCTAGCGCCTGGGGCAGAGGCCAAGGAGCCATCCCCAGAGCCCGGGCCATCTTTGCTCCAATGGAGCCTTGGCTGAGGGAGGGGGAGAGAGAGACAGAGAGGAAGAAGGGGGGGTGGAGAAGCAAATGGGCGCTTCTCCTACGTGCCCTGGCCGGGAATCGAACCCGGGTCCCCCGCACGCCAGGCCGACGCTCTACCGCTGAGCCAACCGGCCAGGGCCAAGGTTTTTTTCTTTATTGTTCAAGATTTTAGCCTTCTTTTTCTTCAATTTTCAGCAGTTTGAAGATAATGCCCCTGGACTTGTTAGCGTTCCTGTAAGAACTTTAGCTCATGAGACACAAAACATATGTGGTATAAAACTAGTATATGGTATAAAGATAGGGCATGTTTGTTTTTACTCCCTTAGAAGTCTTACTTTTTATATACCATGAGAATTAGATTGCCAGCCTTTTGTTTAGTTTATTGCTCAGTTCTGAGCACCTAGTGGTTATGTTACCAGAACAAGCTTGGATTTGTGTTGTCTGTTGCCTGTTTTGTCAATATCATGAGAGACAGGGGATAAGTATGTATAGAAGTGTCTTTAATTCAAATAGCAGCAACTTGAGAAGGCAGGGGACTCCTGTCCAAAAGAACTGCCTAAGCATTCTCCTGGTGCTGGTGATTTTTTAAGGGTTCATGGTCTGTTAGTAATGGTGTAAGGGGCAAAAAAAAGTAGTCAGTGCAGTTAGTCATGTAACAATATGCAGGAGGTGCAGCCCTATGCCACATTCTCCAATAATATTTTTTAGGAAATAAAAGAGTTTTTGTTTGATCTGTTGACTCTCTCTCTCTTCCACTTAATTGGTAGAGTCTGTCAGGAAAGAGAGGGGTCTAATAGATATCTTTCCAAAAGAATAAAGATGTGTCCACACGAAAATATATATTCCCTGGCATGTGAAAGCCCTGGGTTCAATTCCCAGGCAGGGCACACAGGAGAAGCAATCATATGCTTTTCCCCTCTCCCCCTCTCCTTCCCTCTCTTTCTCTCTCTCTCTTCCTTTTCCACAAGCATGGGTCCATTGGTTCGAGTGCATTGGCATAATAAAGGAAAACTTTAGGAATCTTTAACTAGTTTTTCCAGGTCGCCAAATGCTTTATTCTACTCAAATCCAATCATATTATAGAAGTCAGCTACTGATGAATAAGCATCAGATGTAAAGAGAAAGGCCTTGACCTCCTGGGCTGTTATTAATTAGTCTGATTTGGTTAGATACCGTCGCCATCAAGTAAATTAATGGCAATAACAAATTGAGAGCAGATGTGAAGCCACCATATGCTCAAGCCACACTCTTAATTGATGATAATTAAGTAATTATGGAATGAGAGAAAATTTAATTCAAATGTCTATGGCATTCAACATGCCTGCTTATAAAACCGTGTCATTTATAATGAATATTATTTTACTTGACCCATGAATCAGCTAGAAGTATTAAATGCTATGAAAAGAAATCACTCCAGTATTGTCTGACCCATCCTCATGCAACAAATTTATTTATTAAGCATTTTTTGTTTTGTTTTGGTTTGGCTGTTATTTTAAGATACACCTTTATTTTATATATCCCTAAGGAAAAAAATTGCCACTCAAATTATGGCATATGGTTTTCTTATCACTTAGGATTTTAAAACTTTTTAAAAGAGACTTTTTTATTCTTAATTGGACATGTATTTATCATACAGCACTCTATCAAATATAGAAAATAAAACTATGAAATAATTTGCTTTCCATATTCTTAGAATTAAATTCTTCTGCAAGAGTTTAATTTTTATTTTTTGCCTTTTTCATTTACTTATCTTTTTTTAATTGAATTTATTGGGGTACTGGTTTAGTTGTACAACTCAATAAAACATCATCTGCACACTGCATTGTGCACCCATCACCCCAAGCAAAGTCTCTTTTATGCCCATTTCCCACCTCTTTAGCCCACCTCCACCTATTCCCTGCCCCCCATCCTCTGGTTGTGGGGTTTTTTGTTTGTTTTTGCTAATCCCCTCATCATCTATCATCCTGTCTCCCAACACCCTCCCCTCTGACAGCTGTCAGTCTGTTTCATGTATCCATATCTCTGTTACTATTTTGTTCATCAGTTTTTGTTCATTAGATTCCTCATGTAAGTGACATCATATGATAGTTGTCTTTCTCTGACTGACTCATTTCACTTAGCATAATAATCTCCAGGTCCATCCATGCTGTCACACAAAATAAGGTTTCCTTCTAAATGGCCATGTAACATTTCGCTGTGTAAATGTACCACAGCTTTTTTATCCACTCACACTCACTGATGGGCACTTGGGGTGATTCCAAATGTTGGCAATTGTAAATTATGTTGCAATAAACATTGGGTTGTCTATATTCAAGCTCAATAGGCAAAACGGAATTAATACACATAAACTTTACTTGTATTTTCTTACTCTTGGTCCCCCCAAAACAGGATATGCTCATTGTCATTGGACATTGACAATTGAGAGGCCATGAATGATAATGGGTGTGATGTTAAGCACCTCTTGGAACAGGGCTTGATTACTTTTGGTTCTGAGTTTTCAGTTGTAGTTCAAACAGGAAAACCTAGGGTTTAGGTCTGTTTTAAAAATATTATTTGCATTCCACAAGATGTGCACATGTCCCTTTATAGAGTTAGGCTTGTTTTATTTTTCTCCAGTTTACTTTTCTATCATTAGGTGCAATTAGAAAACTAATTCCTTTTTATTTTATTCATCTTAGAGGTCAATGACTAAAAATATAAGCCTATTTTTTGTTTCAACTAGTTTCCTTATTTTAGTGAAGAACAATGAAAAAAGAAGCCAGTTAGCCACTAAAAACTGCAGTGAACTTTTTAAAAATTAATTTTAATGAGGTGACATTGATAAATCAGGGTACATATGTTCAGAAATAACATCTCCAGGGTATTTTGACATTTGATTATGTTGCATACCTATCACCCAAAGTCAAATTGTCTTCCGTCACCTTCTATCTGGTTTTCTTTGTGCTCCCCTCCCCCACCGTAACCACCACACTCTTGTCCATGTCACTGAGTCTCATTTTCATATCCCACCTATGAATGGAATCATATAGTTCTCAGTTTCTTTTGATTTACTTATTTCACTCAGTATAATGTAATCAAGGTCCATCCATGTTGTTGTAAATGATCCAATGTCATCATTTCTTATGGCTGAGTAGTATTTTATAGTATATAGGTACCATGTCTTGATCCAATCATCTATTGAAGGGATTTTTGGTTGTTTCCATGTCTTGGCCACTGTGAACAATGCTGCAATGAACATGGGGCTGCATGTATCTTTATGTTCCAAAGTTTTTGAGTTTTGGGGGTATATACCCAGTAAAGGGATTGCTGAGTCATATGGTAGTTCTATTTTTAGTTTTCTGAGGAACCACCATACTTTCTTCCATAATGGTTGTACTACTTTACATTCCCACCAACAGTGAATGAGGGTTCCTTTTTCTCCACAGCCTCTCCAGCAGTTGTTATTACCTGTCTTGTTGATAATAATTAATCTAACAGGTGTGAGGTGGTATCTCATTGTAGTTTTGATTTGCATTTCTCTAATAGCTTATGAAGATGAGCATCTTTATATATATCTGTTGGCCATTTCTATTTCTTCCTGGAAGAAGTGTCTGTTCATGTCCTCTTCCCATTTTTTTTATTGGATTATTTGTTTGTTGTTGAGTTTTATGAGTTCTTTTTATAGTTTGGACATTAGGCCCTTATCTGAGCTGTTGTTTAAAAATATCATCTCCCATTTAGTTGGCTGTCTGTTTATTTTGTTGTCAGTTTCTCTTGCTGTTCAAAAGCTTCTTAGTCTGATGTGGTGCCATTCATTTATCTTTGCCTTCACTTCCCTTGCCTTTGGAGTCAAATTCATAAAGAGCTCTTTATAACCAAGGTCCATGAGTTTAGTACATATGTTTTCTTCTATGTACTTTATTGTTTCAGGTCTTATATTTAGGTCTTTGATCCATTTTGAATTAATTTTAGTACAAGGGGACAAATTATAGTCAAGTTTCATTCTTTTGTATGTGGCTTTCCAGTTTTCCCAGCACCATTTATTGAAGAGGTTTTCTTTTCTCCATTGTGTGTTGTTGGCCACTTTATTGAAAATTATTTGACCATATATATTTAGTTTATTTCTGGGCTTTCTGTACTGTTCCATTAGTCTGAGTGTCTATTTTTCTGCCAATACCATGCTGTTTTGATTGTCGTGGCCCTATAATAGAGTTTGAAGTCAGGTATTGTAATGCCCCCATCTTCATTCTTTTTCCTTAGGATTGCTTTGGCTATTCGGGAATTTTTATACTTCTATATAAATCTGGTGATTTTTTGTTCCATTTCTTTAAAAAATGCCATTGGAATTTTGATGGGAATTGCATTAAATTTGTATATTGCTTTGGGTAGTATAGTCATTTTGACTATATTTATTCTTCCTATCCAGGAACAAGTAATACTTTTTAATTTCATTGTATCTTTTTCAATTTCCCTTAACAATGCTTTGTAGTTTTCATTATATAGGTTCTTTACATTCTTTGTTATGTTTATTTCTAGGTATTTTTTTTTGTTGCAACAATGAAGGGGATTTTTTTTAATGTTTAATATTTTTTTATTTTATTTATTCATTTTTTTAGAAAGGAGAGAAAGAGAGAGAGAGAGAGAAAGGGGAGGAACAGGAAGCATCAACTCCCATATGTGCCTTGACCAGGCAAGCCCAGGTTTTCAAACCGGCGACCTCAGCATTTCCAGGTCGATGCTTTATCCACTGCGCCACCACAGGTCAGGCAAGGGGATTGTTTTTTTTTTTTTAGTTCATTTTCTGATGTTTCATTGTTGGCATATAGGAAGGCAATGGACTTTTGTAGATTAATTTTGTATCCTGCGACCTTACTGTATTGGTTTACTATTTCTAGTAGTCTTTTTGTGGATTCTTTGGGTTTTTCGATGTACAGGATCATATCATCTGCAAAAAGTGAAACCTTTACTGTTTTTTCCAATATGAATGCCTTTTATTTCTTTATCTTGTCTGATTGCTCTGGCTAGATCTTCCAGCACTATGTTAAATAAGAGTGGAAAGAATGAACAACCTTGTCTTGTTCCTGATTTTAGGGGAAAAGTCCTCAGTTTTATGCCATTTAATATGATGTTAGCTGATGGTTTATCATAAATGGCCTTTATTATGTTGAGATATTTTTCTTCTACACCCGTTTTGTTGAGTGTTTAAACATAAAATTATTTTGTATTTTATCAAATGCCTTTTCTGCATCTATTGATAGGATCATGTGGGTTTTTGTTCTTTGTTTTGTTGATATACTGTATTACATTAACCGTTTTACATATGTTTAACTGACCTTGTGATTCTGGGATGAATCCCATTTGATCATGATAAATTATTTTTTAATGTGTTATTGTATTCGATTTGCTAGTATTTTGTTTAGTATTTTAGCAATGTATTCATTAGAGATAGTTGAATAAAGCTACTACAATAATCCACATGAAGATCTTTGAATGACCATAAGTGTAAGGTATTTTTACCATGGAGGAAGAAGGAAGGGCGTAGCCACAAAGTGTAGAATAATCTAAGCTTTATTTACTACAGCGCTTCCCGGACAACATAAAAATACCGGGGACAGAGACCAGAGAAGTTGCATGGGGTGGTCCATGTGGGGGATATTTAAAGGGTCTGTAGGGTGGTTGAGCTAATGTGATGTGGTGAAATCTCACTGGCTGGCAGACAGTTGCTCTTTTCCAAAGGACTCCTGGGAAGTTTCTTTTGGCGCACATGGCTTTGGGCAGTTCTAGCCAAGTTCCTGGGTCTGGTTACTCATGTGACCTTTCCCCATTTCCCACCAACCTTACATTCCGACCTTTTGAGTTAAAAATAGGGGTGCCATAATAACTATGTTCAAAACCATAGATTTTTGAAACTAAGAATTAACCTAAAAACTTAAAATGAATTACAGATTAACTTAAGAGTTAAAATTTTACATTACAGCATATCAGATTTGTCTATATCAGTTTGTCTCTCCTTGTACCATGCAACTGTTAGTTCTTTTTGTTAACATCTCAGTCTTGTCCATTTGCCTAGTTCCTCCCATCCTACTCCCAGCAACTTATTGTTGTAAAGTAATTTAATTCGTGAGTTCCACAGAAACATCAAGGCAGGTTACAGAAAAAATTTTAGAAGAAGTTTTATTATTAAGCTGGCAACATGCATGGGGGCATCATCAAATCCAAATCGTGCAGTCAAGAATATAGCTCTGAGGCTGCATTTATAGACATAATCACATACTGGTTGGGGGGAAAAGGAGGAGGAGCATGATGCAGGAGTCATTTACTAACAAGCTTATTGAGTTTTTGCTGTCTTGTTACAAATGTTTGTCTATAGGATCTATCAAAAGGAAAAAACATTCCTACACACTAAGACCATAAGATAACACAGTAGTGATGAATGTTTTACATACCTGACAAAGACATTCCTAAACCTTTTAGAATTTACAACCTATCCTTGTCACCACAATAGTGGGAAATGTTTAGTGTAGGATAAGGAGAGAAGCTAAATGAAGTTACTTTAGCTAAGAGTGTTGGGGTTAGCTTATTAGAAAGTCTAAAGTTAGTCCCCTCTTGCTTAGTTTACAAGTTTTGCACATACAAAGAACTACAAAATGTTGATTATTAGAAAGCATATAAAATATTACAGAATACAGGTTTTCATGCAAAGGGTGGGGGGAAGCTCATGATCCCTTTGTCTAGAGCAGTGGTCCTCAAACTTTTTAAAGTCAGGGTGCATTTTAAATCCTACAAATAATTGTAGGCGCACTATATACAAATTTCTGAGAAATATGTTATAATAATTAAGTCAAATATTAAAGAAAAATAATATAAAGTCCAAGAATGCTTTTATGGTAATTAAACAAAATAAATATGACAAAATTAAATTTATTCTGACATTAAAAAATATTTATATGTTACATTTTTTGTGTTATGCTTTTTAGAATTCATTAAAAAGAGGAGTTGAAATATAAAAAAGACAAAAAAGTTATCTTTTTATATCTATAGATACATTCTTAGTAAGATTTAGTAAATTCAGCAGGTCCTGGCATAATTGTGTTTTTTCATTCTTGTGTTTATGGGAAACATGAGCCTGATGTGTCCTAGCAATTTCTTCAATGTTTGGGCATATATTTGAAAAGAAAACTCTCATTTCCTTGTCAATACATTGAAGAATTCCTCTCTTTTTACTCTTAATTGTGTTGAGGGAAGAAAATCCTATTTCACATAAATAGAATATTGAAAACTGTAGTAAAATTTTCAAAGCTTTTTTTTTATATATTGCCACATATTCTTCTTTTATAGAAATTCAAAAGGCTTCAAGAGACAATTCCTTATGTTCAATCATCAATCCAAAACCCCCACCATACATATCATCTTAACTTTACACCAAACAAAGGATAGAAGAAACTTGCCTCCAGTCTTTCTGGGGAACATGGGGGGTAGTGTAAACAATCCAGTACCACAGCTTAACAGCCTTTTTCAACCTAATCAGGTAAGTGAGGTGAGGGGTTGGGCAGATTGTCAGCTTACAACTAATTCTCCACATCTCTGTCCCCCAAAAATTTAAACTCCAAAAACCCTGTTGGTTTTTCAGTCCCCAACAGGCACATATTTCTCTGGAATTCCATAGGGCATGCCTGGAAATCTTCTAGGACACACCAGTGTGACCTGGCACACACTTTGAGAACCACAGGTATAGAGGTATATGTCACTCTCATGACTACAGAATGGAAGGAAGAGTCAGGATTAGTGTAGGAATTTTTAATTAAGGTAAGTAAACATTGTTTCTTAAAGGATTTTAAGAAAGGAGAAGAGGAAGGGGTTTTCAGATAGGTTCTATCTTCTTTGCTCTGTCTAGCAAGTGGCGTCAGTCCTTCCAGAGAATGATAGGAAATAGTTAAACTATGACTAGCTGATTTTTGCCCCTGAAACCTCTTCTTGTTTTTATCTTCCTCAGAAAGGAAGGGTAAGGGGGCCTAACACTTTCTTTAAAATATTAATGTTAACAATTTTTCAGTTTGTTGGCACCTTATCACATTGTGACCATGCTTAGATTATTCTATTTTCTATTTCTGTATAACTATTCCCTGGCCCTGGCTGGTTGGCTTTGCAGCAGAGTGTTGGCCCGGCATGTGGATGTCCCTGGGTTGATTCCAAGCCAAGGCACACAGAAGTGCCCATCTGCTTCTCCACCCTTCCTTCTCTCCTTTCTCTCTGCCTCTCTTCCCCTCCTGCAGCCAAGGTTCTAGGGGAGCCAAGTTGGCCTGGGTGCTGACGATGGCTCCATGGCCTCTGCCTCATCTCTTAGAATGGCTCTGGTTGCAATGGAGCAACAGCCCATATGGGCTGAGCATTGCCTCTTGGTGGGCATGCCTGGTGGATCTTGGTCAGGTGCATGCGGAAGTCTTTCTCTCTGCCTCTCCACTTCTCACTTCAGAAAAATACAAAAAGAACAAAAAAACAAAAAAAACCTACCCTCACATTTATTTTATATTTTGCATTCTAGGGCCCCAACATGATATTGGCAGGTAAAAATGGATAGTTCAGCATACAAATAGTCAGTTGGACCCTGTTTTTAAAAATAAGAGTTAAAAGAAGGAGTATGAGAGAGTAACTGAACCACAGAAAAGCTTTTAAAAAGGAGAGTTTTCACCCCAGTTGTTTCTCAATCCTTTCAGCGAGGGAAAGAAGAATGAGGAGTAGTAAAATTCAATATATTGAGGTCTGAACTCATAAAAACTTATTTCTAAGCAAGCCAATTTGTTTGACTACTAGGGCTTATATATGGGATGTTTCTGTAATGTGAAGTAGCTGATAGAGGAATGATATATAAGAAAGTATTATCAGTATAACATGGAAGTAACATTCTTCCATTTAGATTTTGTACCACAAACTAATTATAGCTGAACACGAAGTTCATTAACAGAGCTGGGCAAAGTAAGGTCTGGAAGAATGCTGGCCACATGCACTGTATTTGAAGTGTTAATTGTATGCTTTTTTTTCCCATTTGCTCTTGTGTTTATATTGAAAAACATAATCCTTTTTAATGAAATTTTTACTACCTATTTAAAATGTGAAAAATCTTCATTGTATTTTCTTGTTTAGAATTTGAAAGGTCATTTTGACTAAATTATTTTTAATAATTTTAGTATTCTGACTACAAAGTTAATTAGGTAGGATTAAAGTGGTCTTTACCCAACCCCACTTTTTTTTTCTTTTTTTTATAAATAAATTTTTATTTTAATGGGGTGACATCAATAAACCAGGGTACATATATTCAAAGAAAACATGTCCAGGTCATCTTGTCCTTCAGTCCTGTTGCATACCCATCACCCAAAGTCAGACCGTCCTCCATCACCCTCTATCTAGCTTTCCCCGTGCCTCTCCCCCACCCCCTCCCTCTCTTCCTCCTTCCCTCCCCCGCCCCCCATAACCACCACACTCTTGTCCACATCTCTTAGTCTCGTTTTTATGTCCCACCAATGCATGGAATCCCATAGTTCCTATTTTTCTGATCTACCTATTTCACTCCATATAATGTTATCAAGATCCCACCATTTTGTTGTAAGTGATCTGATGTCATCACTTCCCATGGCTGAATAGTACACCATGGTGTATATGTGCCACATCTTCTTCATCCAGTCCTCTATTTTTTTTTACAGTGATTAAAGCCTTTAAGCAAACTCTTGGCCAATACAGCAAGAATCCATAAAAGAGTAGTGTCCTTAACATGTTCACCAAATCCAAGTTGGCCCCAACACTATGCCAAATCCCTGAAAAATGCAACCCAACCACAGTTCAGTCTGTTAGGAGCTGTCACAAGGAGCAGGAGTCCAGAAAAAGTCCACATCCAGGAAAAGTCCACATGGCACTGGAATTGTTGTCACAATTCTATACTTTGCAGCTCATGTCTAAGTCCCAATGACCGCTGCTTCTAGCTGGTAATGATTCAGGTAGACTGGAAAAGCCATCTGCAGCATGTGTGGAGATGGAGCTTCTGTTCTCTTCTGCCTGGAGAGATGAGACCAGGTTGCTTTTACCTGGAGCTCTGTGACTGTGGCTTGGTAAAAAGAACCTTGGGATACACTAAGCTGGGTGGCAAAGGTAGATTCATAATAGAAGTTGGCAAAAGGGGAAAAGAGAGCTCTAAATTAGGAGTAGGTCCCAACCTGAAATATGTGTGGGGCATTGAGGTAGGAAGAATAAAGGAAACACTATATATTAAGCAAAGCAGCAGAAAATAGGACTATCAACACCCACAACAGAGATCTTCAAGGGAAGAATAAAAAACCTGACTATTCAGGCAAGACACAGTTAAGTGGCCCTTGTGCAAATGAGATCAGTTTACCTGCTTCTTGGAAGAAATACCCTAGGATCGTCCACAGTGTCATAGATGGGGCCAACGGCCCTGGGCACCTTCAGCCTTCTGTGGCAAACCCCAGCATTCTGGGCAAGGTTAAGTCATAGGTGGCTGCAGCAGGGCTGGAAGAGACTGAACCATCCCTTAGAGGAGTGAGGGGGAAGCCTACCTTCCAGTGTCCCTGTTTCCTCACAGCAGAGGCTTGTAAGCCTGGCAGGCTTTAGCTCAATGACCTTCCTTTCCACTATTGAAGCAGGACCCAGATGGCATCCTATGAGACCCCTTTGGGGCATTGGAGCCTTTAAGGGTATATCCTAAAAGCTGGTAGTTCACCTGATCTCTATTGGGCTTTTTCTGCCTCTTGGTACCTTAAAAGCCATGCTCAGAAGATCTCGTTGAGGGGTTTGAGGATTCCCATCTGCTAATATAAATCTTTTCCATATATCTGGAGGTATTTGGAAAAAGACAAAACGTGTTATTAGCTGGATCAAATAAAGAAGGTAGTAGTTTGCAGGAGAAAAAGATTTGGTGTCTCCTGTTCATCAGTATTCAAAAGAAATATAAAAATTTTTTAAGTACAAAGCATGATATGGTAGACCCATAGAAGTTCCAGGATATGACTTCCCCCTTTAAAATTTTTTTAAATTGACCTTAAAATATTTGCTGGGTACACTTTAGTAATACCTTGACTTTAAAGATTGAAAGAATGACAAAATACAGTTAATGCTTTTGCTCTATATGCAGGAACATTTTCAGTTTAACCAGTTTAGGAAATCCAATAATAGAACAATGCATACAGACAATGAGCTATAACATGCTTAGCAGCCTTTCCTATTCTGACTCAGGTTACTATAAATCCAGAATATGTATCCACTGTAACTCCACTGTAATGTGGACATAGGACTGTTTGCCAGATGAAGGTATATGAGTAACATCCATTTGCCAAAGTTGTCCTGGTAGAAGTCCTTGAGGGTTAACTCCAAATGAAGGGACAGATTGTAGTATAGGACCCCTTGGACAGGACTTCCCAATCTGCTGTGCTGCTTTCCGAGAAAGTTGAAACTGTTTACACAGGGCTGCAGCATTCTGGTGATGAATAGTATGAGACTGAATTGCTCAATCTGTCATGGTTGCTCCAAATAATTTTCTTTTGGGTAGCTTGATCAACAAGGACATTCCTAGGCCCTGGCCGGTTGGCTCAGTGGTAGAGTGTCAGCCTGGCATGCAGGAGTAGTTAGAAGGTGACAGAAGACAATTTTATCAGTGTCAACCCATCAAAATTAAAAAAAAAAAAAAGAATGTGTCTCACGGCAAATTCAGGCAGTTAGAATAATAGTATAAGGATGCTAATTCTGCTTCTCAGGCCACATCTTGCAAAAGGGGCCCCAAGAAATTGGCGATTTGGCTCCTCTGATTTTGCCAATTGGATTTAAAAAAAAAATAGGTCAGGAACACCCTGAAATGGAATTAACTATACATAAGCATAAATTTAAAGGACTTTTAGATACTGGAGATGATGTATCTGTTATTGCTAAGCTACATGGGCCTCCTTCCTGACCCACTCATGCAGCAGCCACAGAATTACAAGGTATAGGGCAGAGTAAATCCCTTCAACAAAGTTCTAGTTTTCTACATTGGGAAGATTAAGAAGGTCATTCTGGATTTTTTTTTTAAGACTTATGTGCTCCCTTAATGGCCAGTTAATTTGTGGGGTAGAGATGTTTTGAAAAATATGGGAGCGTTGCTTGTCAGTCCTAATGGTTTAGTCAGTACTCAGATGCTTGATCGGGGATTTTTGCCCACCAATGGACTAGGGAAAGAACAGCGAGGAATTCTCACCCCCATAGAAGTGGCACTCAATACCAGAAGGTGTCGATTAGGATATCAAAATTTAGCATAGGGGCCTTGGTAGCTCCTGCTACCTCAATAATGCATTGTGCAGACCCAATTTCTTGGAAATCAGATAATCCTGTATGGGTAGACCAATGGTCCCTTTCTCAGGAGAAACTTAGGGCAGCTGCTCAATTGGTACAAGAGCAGCTACAGCTTGGGCACATTGAACCATCTAATAGCCCATGGAATACACTTCCATATTTTGATCTTGTTGCCTCCTGTATTATCAAGGGGCATAGGCGACCCTTACAGCTTATAGGTTTTGAGCCTCAAAATTATTGTTGTTCCTTTTTTCAAAGGATCAAAAACAATGGCTCTGGGAAACTTCCACTAAATAGCAAATCGCTCTTGCAAATCAATGGACAACTTTATACTGAAACTGTCAACTACCCAACACCACTTTTATCATAAAACTATCATTTTCAGTTGCAATTTTGCTGAGCAAAGTAATGTTAAGAGATGGAAATATGACATTACCGTTTACATCATAACATAACAAATGCAAAACTGTATGTATCACAAATATTGTGAAGGTTTATATATGTTAAAAACAGATTCCTAGATCATGAATATAAAACTTGCCTGATCTAGCAGTGGCTGTGGATACAGCATAAAAGGGGTCAGGAAGGTAAGGTTAAAGGGGCCAAATACATGGTAACCAAGGAGGCTAAACTTCAGATTGTAAGCACAAAATGGAGCAGAGAGCTGTGTTATAAATTTGTACATGTGAAACTTATATAATTAACCAATGTTGCCTCAATAAATTTAATTTTTAAAAATTCTTATTTAGAAACTTCAAGAATTGAAAGAATGATTGTTGCCATCTTTCTAGCACTCATTTTCTCTCTTACTCTTAACTTAGGTTTTCTCCCAGTCTTTTACTGAAGCACCAAAATATCTTAAAATTTACTATCAATGGTTTCCTCCAAGAGGGATGTTTCAACTGTATTCACTAGCTGTTTATTAAGAGTCTTCTTTATTCTTGCCTTTAAAAATATAGCAGTGAAAAAGCCATGCACCATGATGAGCTACATGATGGCAGATGTTTGAAACTAACATACACACTTCAGCACACTATTTTCAGAGCCTTTAGTTCCAAAATAAAACAGATTCCTATTTAAAATAGTTTAACAATTAAATTAACATGTAGGACTTGAAGATAATATATTATTAAATCAGAGCAACTGCTCTAAGGGTCATTGCTATCAACAAGTAGTTCTCTCGGTCACAGTATTTCTCTGTTTGAAGTACAAATTTACATGCTAACTGAAAAAAGTAGACATGTGTTATCCTGCTGCTGATTATATGGTTTAACAAACATGGAAACGAGTATCCATTCTGGTCAAGAATAGTTTTTGGGGGAGAAGTTGAGGGTTGTGGTGGTAAAGGTTGGAAAAGGGAGAGGAGGAACCGTTTGACAGCTTGTTCTTTCTGGAAAATGGCTATTGTGAGTATTTTTGCTTTGGTCTACAACTGGGCTCAACCAGTAAATCACTCAAAACAAATTATTTGAGGTATTTACAGAAGTTGTGTAAGTCTTCACTAAGGAGTTCAAGCTTAGACATTTGAAGATGGCTAGAAAATTATAGTTTTAAATCTAGTCATAGAATGACTGGTTATTCTGGTTCTATTTAGGACATAATTTTCCTGCTGGATTCCTCATACTTCTTCCTGTTTTAGTTAAGATAAGGTACTAGATGCTTAACTTTCTTGGCTATGTCTGGCTTGACTTCTCTCTCTCTTTCAATCTTTTTTTCTCTTTTTTGGCATTGGCCCATGCTTGACTTTAAAAGCACAGAAAAAAACAGCTCAGCAACTTCAATGCTAGAATCCAAATTAGGGTATATGAAATAGGTTTATTCATGAGTACATAGTATCACATAAGATAGATGAGAGTCATATTCTAGGATCCTTGGAGTTCTAAGATTCTTGTTGCAATATAAGTGTTGCAATCTCATGGAACATTAAATATTCTTTGCCAAACCTAGGCATAAAATTAAATCATAAAAGAAAGACTCATATTAACTTTCCCTACCCCCAAAATACACACAGACACTAAGGCACATAACATTTTACCAAACATGAAGAATAATATCTCACAGTAAATGCTGGTCTACAAAGATGATAAAAGAAAAAAAAATAGAAACTATTAAAAAAGTTCAATTTTATTTTATTTTATTTTAATCTAAAAACCCACAAAGTATTTTGTTAGCATCTCATATAGTTCAAGAGAAAAGGAAATGCTAGTCTTGTGAGGTTACTTTTGACCTTTTAATGAGTTTTTTTGAGATGTTCATAGTAATTTTGTTTGTATTCTCATTTTACATGTTTCACACATCTTTCTTTGAAGTACTTTCTCTCTTTAGAAATCCTTAAAAATAAAACTATAAAACAATGGCTCACTGTGCCCTAAAATTTAAAGCTGTGGGAGATAATTGAGATACATGTAAACAGAGGTCATGTGAGGACAAATATAATCACTTCAGGATTTAATATAGGTAATAGAAGCTAACAAGATTTGCTGGAACATGATAAGTAATACTATTCCAAAAACAATGCAGTATCATAATATTCTTAGAAAATAAGTGTGTGGATGTCCTGGGTTCTATTCTCAGTCAGAACACACTGGAGAAGCGACCATCTGCTTCTCTACACCTCCCCACTTACCTCTCTCTCTCTCTCTGTCTCTCTCTCCTACCCTCCCAAAGCCATGGCTCAAATGGTTCGAGGAATTTGGTCCTGGAGGCTGAGAATGGATCTATGGTGTCACCTCAGGTGCTAAGATGGCTCTCTTCTCAGCAATAGAGCAGTAGCCTCAGATGGGCAGAGCATCGCTCACTAGTGGGCTTGACAGGTGGATCTTTTTTGGAGTGCATGCAGGAGTCTGTCTCTCTGCCTTGCTGCCTCCCTGCCTCTCACTTAATTTTAAAAAAAGAAAGAAAAAAGAAAATATATGTCATTAAAAATGTCCATGTGAAACACTATTTAAAAATTTGTAATTCCTGGACCAGATATTGTTTTCTCTGGTTTTAACAAAAGCAGAGATTTTGAATGTTTACATTTGGAGTAATAAGCTTAAGTTTTTAAAAGATTCTTAAAGTGTATGAGTTTTAAAGTATTTTGTATATTTCTAATATTCTCAAAAGTTTAGAGACCAACACACTTATTCTTTTAAAAAATATTGACTATAAATAAGACCATAGGATACTCCTACATTTTGTAGAATTTGATAATAGTAATAATCAGAATCCAATTCATAAATAGCAATTTTAACACAATTTAGAAAGATAAAATATCCAATAGTCTAACTATAAAAAGAAACTTAAGATATACAGATAATGTATGTGCCTCTTAAAGGATCTAGTTTATGTAGTTAACTCTGTAATGAGCTTCTTGAGTTTCTAGCTGAAAGATAAAATTTAATATATTGAACAAGATATAGCATAAGATGCTACTATGTTTTTGGTTGATGATTTCTAATAGCCCATAATTATTTTAGTTTTAAAAAGGAGATGCTTGTTAGATCTTAGAATTACAGGTTTAGATTAGAGATCTGCATTTTTTAAAAATCACCAATATATTTTGAATGACTTCCTAGAACAAGTTAGAAAAATGAGATAAGGCTTTTCATCTTTCAGATATCACTTTCTGAACCATCCAATTGAGCTCTGAAAACCAGCCAGTTCAAAAACTAAAATAAGTTTAGTGTATTAGTCAATGTTCTTTAGTGAAACAGAACAACAGGATATATTTACATATACAGATATTTATTATAAGGAGTTGACATATGTGATTATGAAGGCTGACATGTCCTAATATCTGCAGAGTACATCAGCAAGCTAGAATTCCAGGAGAGATGATAGTATAGTTCCAGTCTGAGGATAACAGCCTCAGAACCAGGAGAAATGATGGTATAGTTCTGGCCCAATGACTGGCAGCTCTAAGACTCAAGAGCAAATGTTTCAGTTTTAGATGGAAGTCAGGAAAAAGCTGATGTCCATTTCAAAGGTAGTCAGGCAAAGGAGTGATTACCTACATGAGGAAAAAGAAGATTCTTTTTTCCTGATCAGATCTTTAACTGATTGGAGGAGGCCCACCCACATTAGGGAGAGCAATCTGCTTTACTCATTCTACCAACATAAATGCTAATCTTATCCAAAACTACCTTCACAGAAACACCCAGAATAATTTCTGACCAAATACCTGGGTGCTCTGTGATACAGTCAAGTTGACACATAAAATTAACCATCATTTTTACATATTAAGTATAATACACAAAATAAAACTTAATAATAACACCATTTCTTTCTACCAACTCAACCATTTTATCTATCCCCAATCATGTCTTTCATCCTTTACTTCTATGATAAGACATTGATTTAGTAGTTCACATAATAAAAAAATGATCTAGACTTATGACATACAGTGTTATTGATGTCACTTGTATAAATATCAGAGTATTTTGCTCTCTTGCTTATTCTTTTGTTTGTAAGAAATCAATAAGGTTGTATTGTGTGTTAGGACACCATGAAAATAAGGCTCTTCTTTTTTAAATCTTTTTCTCTAACTTTATCATCAGAAACATAAGTAAATTTCTAATTGTTTTGACTAATAACTCTCAGAAAATAGGTCAAGTAATTAAACAATAAAGATGTATTTATTACCCATGATATTCTAAGCATTAAACTATGCATGAAAAAAATTATCTGAGTTTTTGAATGTTAACACAGAATAGTAGAAGTAGAAGAAAAATGCATAAAAGTATAAATTTTTAAAACTGCTAAGAAGTAAGCACAATGAAGTAATAAAGAATAATGAGGGTTTAATTAGAGAGAAGGAAAAATAAAACTTTTCTTAAAATATAATTTTCTACTTGAGGTTAAAGAAATTTATGAAAGAAAAAGTAAAAACCTTAGAATCTAAATAGAATTCTTTTCAAAGGATCATCAATATGTTTAATTATTAAATGTCTAACAACCTTTAAGTGTTTTAGACAATGAACTCTCTTTAAAAAAGACCTAAGTTCTTCTTGTTTCAATTAAGCTTTAATTCTTTCCACTGAAACTAAGAAATGCAACTTTTTTTTCCTTCTTTTCCAAGTGAGAAGAGGGGACTCCCACATGTGCCCTGACCAGGATCCACCCAGCAACCCCCATCTGGGGCCAAGGCTCTGCTCATCTAGGGCCATGCTGGCAACTGAGTTATTTTTAACACCTGAGGTAGTAACTCCATGGAGCCATCCACAATGCTCAGGGCCAATGTGTTTGAGCCAACTGAGCTATGGCTGCAGGAGAAAAGAGAGAGATAAGGGGAAAGAAAAGGAGTGGAAAAGCAGTTAGTAGCTTCTCCTGTGCCCTGACCAGAAATTAAACCTGGGACATCTGACACTGGGCCGATGCTTTATCACAAAGCCAACCTGCCAGGGCCAAGAAATGCATCTTAATATCACCAAAAATTAATCCACTGCATACTTCAAGAACCCAGATAAAAATCTTCTCTCTTTTATTATTCTCCATACACTCAGTGTATATAACAATCTATTCCTAGTGGTTTATAGTTTTTAGGACTTTCCTTCTTTCATTTTGTGTGTTTGTCTCTATATGTAAATGGCATATTGTGATTGGGTAGTGAATATGGATATGTCCATCTTTAATGACCTCATTATTAGTTCCAGAATACCACTTGTTGTTTATAACCCATGTCTATCTTCTTTATTAAGAGAAAAAAGTTGTCCTCTTTTTTCAAAAACAATTAAAATTTAGTTTTTATATGACATATTCAGAATTGACATAAAATATCAATATCAGTAACCATTGTATGGGACATTACTTTACCATGTTTTTTGTTATTTCAAATAGATAGGAATGAAGAGTAAGTGTTAGTACATTTATAGAGTGCAGGAAAAAGCAGGCAATAATCTCTGGCAACAGTGTATTCATTTTATTAAAGCAAGATTAAGTAGTGATATCATTAAAATGTACAAAAAAAGGTATATTAGTAACATTTGCAAAATGATCAGGTAAAATATGCTGAAGGAAAAAAGTGCTTTTTTATTCAAACTGAAAAGTACAGTGTATATTGTCCTTATTATGGCATGATACAGGTCTCAAATTATTTAAACATGATGTGTATTTCATCTCTAATCTTTCTAAACTGCTTCTCTAAAGTTGGCTCTATTTTCAGGCCTACAAACTGACAGAACAGTTGTCATAATTTTTATTTATTACCTCTTCTCTTTTTCACATCATCTGATAAGAGAAAGTCTTCTCCCAATAACTCAAGAAAAAACTTTGGAATTGAATTTCATGAACTTGATTGGCTGACTCAGTTCACATTTTTTACCTGTAAAACTACCATGGTCAGAGGAGGCAATGCTGAACAATTTAGCTAAGGTCATTAACTCCATAATTAAAGATGGGGATAAAATAAGTTTTACTGAAAGTACTTAGGCTACTTTCAGCACGACAAAATTAAAATACCATGGGCAAAATAATACAGAGGGAACTCAGGGTTGCAAAACAATAAATGTGTATTATTTTTTACAACCTTGTGTGAAATATAGTCCTGACAAATGCTCCTTGACCTCCCCCACCAAGACTCAAATGAAGAGAATAATAAAAGCAGTCCTTGTAAGAAAAGGCTAAGCACACAGGCATCTGTGATTCATATCCTGCCTACCTGGATGGTGTCTTGAGAGTAGAACCTTACCTGTCTTCTTGAATGAACAAGTGAAGCTTAATATCTAATAACAGCCAAGCTGAAACCAGAAGGCATCACTATTATTATATTTGTCATCAGCCACTTCCGCCTTGAGAAAGGACACTCACACAATGAGGCTATTGTGTTTTATAGTCAATGATGTTTGTGTAGTGGGGAAGTAATGCTATTATTGTAGGCTGTACTCTATGAAATATTAAATAATCTTGATTTTGAATGGACTACTTGGATGCTTAATTTTATTATGAAATACAAAGAATGCCAGGGTAATTTTAAGGTATGATGTTTACACACACACCACATGCACACATATTTTTAAAATGTCAGCTAAAACCTGAGATCATGTAACCCAGTGGTCCCCAACCATTTTTGGGCCACAGACTGGTTTAATGTCAGAAAATATTTTCACGGACTGGCCTTTAGGGTGGGACAGATAAATGTATCATGTGACCAAGACAAGCATCAAGAGTGAGTCTTAGATGGATGTAACAGAGGAAATCTGGTTATTTTTAAAAAATAAAACATTGTTCAGACTTAAATATAAATAAAATGGATATAATGTAAGTTATTTTTTCTTTCTCTGTGGACCAGTACCAAATGGCCCACGAACCAGTACTGGTTCATGGCCCTGGGGGTTGGAGATCACTGATCTAACCCATGCATAATTTAGAATATTCATTCTATTAGAGGATAGGTTTGATGCATGCACAACGAATATCCCAAAATGTGATATTATTTTTGCCTTTAAGGAAATCTTATTCTAATAATAATGATAAGATTATTGGCAGTCCTAAGTGTTTTATAAGTTCTTAGTAACTTACCTTACAATAGCTCAATTAATCATCATATCAACACAGTATTCTATGTACTACTATTATCCTCCATTCTAAGGAATGGGGCACAGTGGCACAAAAAATGTTGATACAAAGTGGATTTAAATTCAGGGACCTTGATTCCAAAGAAAGTTATCTTAACTATTCTGTGAAAATTTATAGTTTACTTGGAACAAAACAGAAATGCAACAGAGAAAAGAAAGACTTGTAAACATGTGTGTTTCAGTAGAAATAATAAGTGCCAAAGCAGATGTATGATTGTGGCAGGGATAATTCAGGTAATGAGTTTATATAAGTTGGAAAATGAAGGAATTGTTTTCTTTTTTGCAATAATTCTAACATGGTTTGTTGATCTCAGGTTTCATGCCCTCAGATGCACTCCCATCATGCTTTTACTATAGCACTTTGAAAAACATATTATAATTGATTTGTTTATAAGTTTTATCTTCTCCATTAGACAAAAATTTATCCCAGAGAAAGTATCTAGTCCTTCCATAATTGAATGCTTAACATTTAGTTCCATAAACACACAAAAAAATATTTATAGATAAATGAGTTCACATTAAGAACACTTTTTTCTATTGGAAACAAAAAATTTTAACCCACAAAAAAGACATTTGCAACCTATTTTTTATTTTACTTCAGATAACTCCAAAATAAAGTTAATTAATTTAAAGAACTAAAAAACAATGTTAAATTAAAAAATGCATAAAACTTTTACTAAATTGAAATATCTAAATTTTCTCCATTTCAAGTATAAGTTTGATGCCCTGAAACCAATGAATTCAATGTTTCCATTACAGCATCCCATTTATAACATATATAATACTACTCACATATACCAGAAAATACTACCACCAATTTATTGACAAGGTCTAAAGTATCTTACCCCATCTTTAAAATGACTATTTACTTCTTTTTATTTTGATGGCTAAAATTTGTTGAATTAGAAGTCCTGTGTCTTTTATAGTTTCTACACATATATCATAACACCTTTTTCATAATATTATGTGAAGTTCTAAGCTCAGATCAAGTGGCCATCTGTATGTTTGTTTCCAAGATATTTATTAAGCAAATAATACATAAAACATCAACTATTATTTATATTCACACTTCTGAAATATGCAAATAAAAACAAGTTATTTTTCAATATTTTAGGGGCTATCGTAGAAATAAAGGTACTACATTCCCAGCTCCCATAATAGTAGAAGAAAATATATAAGCTCTGGTGTTTCAGAAGCCTACCATTTTGACTATAAAAGATGGTAAAATGTGGTGAGAAAATATCATAAAAATAGAAAGGTAAGCTATGATATTTCCCAACATAACAATAAATTTCTATTTTAGTCTATTTTCAAGGAAAGAGTGAATATTTTAAGCAGCAGGTAGATGTAATTTTATTGCATTTTTAAGAAAATAACTATAATATAAAGCATGGATGTCAAAAGATATAAAATCAGCTCATTTTGGTGCCATATGACTACCCAGATTTAAACCTAGATATCAATTCAAAATTATGGTTTTCATCATGTAATAACATATGTTCAGTATAAAAGTTATGAATACCTATAGGTAGTATTTTGATTTCTATGGTCTATAGAAATTCAAAAAAAGAAACACATCATTTCTAACAATAAAAAGCTCTTCCCATGGGTTGATAAATATATTGGTAATAAGTAAGTTTCTTCTAAGGAGAATGACATTTGGGCTACAGACACTATTTAGACTTGCATATTTAGAAAGTTTGAGTACTAGAAATGGTAACTTCACCCTACCATTTAATGAACTGGATAATATGGGTATAATATGTCACTAAAACAGAAAATTAGGATGAGGTTTGTTTAGGATTGTGAAAGATTTTGTAATATGCTCAGTTTAACTTGCTCATAAGGTATCTATAGAGTGAAGATAGTTATCTGTAACTGAGGAACAAAGTTTTGGCCAGGATTATCATGACATAACAAAAAGATGAAAAAAGATAAACTTAGAGAGTATAAGCAATTGAGGGCATCAAAGTTTAGGGGGTCAAAGATAAAACAAATGGGGATCTGAAGATGGCAGTGGAGTAGGCAGATGCACAGACTGTCACCTCTTGTGACCAAACTGGATTACAAATTAATTTAAGAACAATCATTGTGAAAAACCAATTTTGGACTAAAAGAATAGGACTCAAAAACCAAGGAGCACAGAAGAATCCTCACTGAGCCTGGCAGGGAGTGCAGGGGCACAGTGGGGGCACACCATTCCCAGGAGCGAGTGGAGGCTGAGGCTGAGGGTTCAGAAGGTCTCTAATTGTGAGGAGAGAGACCCTGAGAGGTGAGATCCTCAGTCCCTGAGAAGTGGGGGTCCTTAGTCTCAGGACCAGAGCCCCAGCCTAGAAACCCAGGGACTGGAGGAGACAGCCTGACAGCATTGAGTGGGTAGGAGAGTGAGAGTTCTGTCTGTGGGAAGTGGCTGGTAAAATAAGTTGCAGCCTTAAAAGGACAGCATAGAAAATATTGCTCACAGCCACTTGCCTGGGGCTCTGGGGGCAAGGAGGGCTGAGAGAACTGGTCTTACATGAGGAGAGTTGGGAGATCAAGACACGGGGACACAAACAGTAACAGGGAGAATAATACCTGAGCTGAGTTACTCTCCAGTGCCAAGGTGGACATAGCTTGGAAAAAGATTGCTCCCTCTGTCCAGCACAAACAGCATAGAATCAGTTGACCTACTTCAAAAAAGCTCTCCAGTTCCAATCAATGCCAAAAATTGTTTGGAAAGAGGGAAGTAAAGTTCAGGGGCAGTGAATCAGGTTTCCAGGGAGACCTGAGCTACACCTCCCCCTTCTAGTACAGAGAAAGCACCCAACCCCTGGAGAAACACTGGGCAGACCACACCTTCAGGTTCTCAGAGGTCACACCCACTACATTCCTGGATAGAGTTTCAACTGGGGCCAAAAAACCAAAATACGCCCACTTCCCTCCCCACTCCTAAACACAGAAGCTCCCTGCTGGGCTCAGCAAACATAGAACCTCCCTGATGGACTAAGCAAATACAGAAGCTCCCTGCTGGGCTCAGCAAACAAACAGAAGGGGAATTAAGACTTTTAAGCAGATTTATTAGTTAAAAAGAATTAAAATTCAAGCAAACAGCAGAAACTGAGGGATAAAATCCTAGAAGAGAAGCCGCATTCCGTAAACTAAACTCAGAACCACAATTCTAACAAGCTTGCAAACTGCACACAGAAAGAATGGGAAGACAGAGGAATATAAAACATATGAATCAACAAAAGAAATTCCTAGAAAAAGAAATGAATGAGATGGAAGTAACCAAATTACCAGATGCAGAGTTCAAAATAATAATTCTTAGGAAGCTTAAGGATCTCAGAGCTACAATGGATGGACTTAATGAGCATCTAAATAAAGAAATTGCAAGCATCAAAAAGGACACTGAAATCATAAAAAAAGAATCAATCAGAAATGGCAATTACAGAGGATTAAATCAGCAAATTAGAGAACAAGATAAATAAAAACACAGAAACAGAGCAGAAAAAAAAAGGAGGCTCAAAAAGTCTGAGGAAACTATAAGAGAACTCTGTGAAAATATGAAGAGAAATAAATTCTGCATCATAGGGGTTCCTGAAGGAGAAGAGAAAGAACAAGGGATAGAGAAGCTATTTGAAGAAATCATAGCTGAAAATTTTCCTAACTTGATGAAGAAAAAAGTTACACAATTTCAAGAAGCATAGAGTTCAGATAAAGAGAAACCCAGTGAGGCCTACATCAAGACACATTATAATTAAAAAACCAAAGTTAAGAGATAAAGAAAAAATACTAAAAGCAGCAAGAGAAAAAGAAAAAACAGTTACCTATAGAGAACCCCCCATAAGAATGACACCTGACTTTTCAACAGAAACACTTGAGGCCAGAAGGGAATGGCAAGGAATATTCAAACTAATGCAAAATGCCTACAACCAAGACCTCTTTATCCAGCAAGAATATCATTTAAAATTGAAGGAAAAATAAAAAGCTTCCCAGACAAAAAAAAAAAAAAGAAAGAAACACAAGGAATTCATTACAACCCAACCAGTACTGCAGGAAATATTAAGGGGCTTGTTGTAAAAGGAGCAAAGAAAAAAAATTGAGAAACTCAGGATTATAGATTTAAAGAATAAAATGTCAATAAACAACTACATATCAATAATAACCTTAAATGTAAATAGATTAAATGCTCCAATCAAAAGACATAGGGTAGCTGCATAGATAAGAAAACAGGACACAAACATATGCTGTCTACAAGAGACACAGCTCAGAACAAAAGATACACATAGACTGAGAGTAAAGGAATGAAAAAAAAATTCACGCAAACGGAAAGGGAAAAAAAGCTGGGATAGTAATAATAATATATGAAAAAAAAACTTTAAAATAAAAGCTATAGTAAGAGATAAAGAAGGTCACTACATAATGATAAAAGGAGCATTACCACAGGGAGATATTACCATTATAAATATATATGTGCCTAATATAGGAGTACCTAAATATGATATATAAAACAGATATTGATGGGCAAAAAGGGCAAGATCAACAACAATCCTATAATAGTAGGGGATTTTTTTAAAATTTTTTTTATTTATTCATTTTAGAGAGGAAAGAGAGTAGAGAGTATGAGAGTGGGGGGGAGTAGTAGGAAGCATCAACTCCCATATGTGCCTTGACCAGACAAGTGCAGGGTTCTGAACCGGTGACCTCAGCGTTCCAGGTCGATGCATTATCCACTGTGCCACCACAGGTTAGGCAATCATAGGGGATTTTAATACCCTATTAACATCAGTGGATAGAACCTCCAGACAGAAAATTAGCAAAGAAATAGCAGCTTTTAATGACACACTAGATTAACTGGTCTTCATAGATCTCTTCAGAATGTTTCACCCCAAAGCAGCAGAATATACATTCTTTTCAAGTGCTCATGGTACATTCTCTAGGATAGATCACATGATAGGACACAAAATGAGTATCAGTAAATTTAAGAAGATTAAAATCATATCAACCACCTTCTCTGACACAATGGCGTGAAACTAGAAATCAACTACAATAGAAAAACTGAAAAGACATTCAAACACTTAAAGACTAAATAACATGCTATTAAATAATAAATGGGTTAACAATAAAATCAAGGAAGAAATAAAAAATTTCCTTGAAACAAATGAAAATGAACATATAACAACTCAAAATTTATGGGACACAGAAAAAGCAGTCCTGAGAGGAAAGTTCATAGCATTACAGGCATACCTTAAGAAGGAAGAAAAAGTTCAAGTTAACAACTTAACCCTGCATCTAAAAGAACTAGAAAAAGAATAGCAAGTAAAGCCCAGAGGAAGTAGAAGGAAGGAAATAATAAAGATCAGAGCAGAAATAAATGATATAAATGCAAAAAAAAAAAAAAGAAAAGAAAAGAAAAAATACAGAAGATCAATGAAACCAGGAGCTGGTTCTTTGAAAAGATAAACAAAATTGATGAACCTTTAACCAGACTCACCAAGAAAAAAAGAGAGAGGGCTCAAATAAATAAAATTAGAAATGAGAGAAGAGAAGTAACAACTGACACGGCAGAAATTCAAAGGATTTTAAGAAAATAGTATGAAGAACTGTATGTCCAAAAATGGGACAACCTGGATGAAATGGATAAATTCCTTGAAAAATATACTCATTCAACAATCAATCTGGAAGAATCAGAAAATCTAAACAGACTGATTACACCAAAAAGGATTAAAACAGTTATCAAAAAACTCCCAACAAACAAAAGTCCTGAGCCTAATGGCTTCACAAGAGAATTTTACCAAATATTCAAAGAAGAACTAACTCCTATACTTCTCAAGCTATGTCAAAAAATTCAAGAGGGGGGGAAACTTCCAAACTCCTTTTATGAAGCAAACATAATTCTCATTCCAAAACCAGGCAAAGACACTACAAAGAAAGAAAACTATAGACCAATATCCCTGATGAAGTTAGATGCTAAAATTCTCAACAAAATATTAGCAAACAGGATCAAGCAATACATGAAAAAACTCATACATCATGATCAAGTGGGATTTATTCTGAGGAGGCAATGCTGGTATAATATTCACAAATTAATCAACGTGATTCATCACATAAACAAAAGGAAGGATAAAAACCACATGATAATATCAATTGATGCAGAAAAAGCATTTCATAAAATCCAGTACCCATTTATGATCAAAACTCTCAGCAAATTGGGAATACAGGCAACATACCTCAACATGATAAAGGCCATCTATGACAACACCACAGCCAACATCATATTAAATGGGCAAAAAATAAAAGCAATTCTCTCAAGAACAGGAACAAGGCAGAGTTGCCCTCTTTCACCACTTTTATTCAACATAGTTCTGGAAGTTCTAGCTACAGCAATCAGACAAGAAGAAATGAAAGGCATTGAAATTGGAAAAAAAGAAGTAAAACTTTCATTATTCGCTGATGAATTGATACTGTATATAGAAAACCCTAAAGGCTCAGTCAAGAAACTACTGGAACTGATAAATTCAGCAAGATGGCAGGTTATAAAATCAATATTCAGAAACCAGTGGCATTTATATACACCAACAATGAACTATCAGAAAGAGAAATTAAGGAAACAATCCCCTTCACTATTACAACAACAAAAAAATAAAGTACCTAAAAGTAAATTTAACTAAGGAGGTAAAGAATTTGTACCCAGAAAACTATAAAACATTTATAAAAGAAATCAAGGAAGATATAAATAAGTGGAAGCACATACCATGTTCCCGGATAGGAAGAATAAACATCATTAAAATGTCTATTCTGCCCAAAGCAATATATTAAGTCAATACAATTTCTATTAAGTTACAGATGTCATACTTCAAAGATATAAAATATATATTCCAAAAATTTATGTGAAACCAAAAACAAAACACCCAAAACACAAATAGCCTCAGGAATCTTGAAAAAGAAAAATAAAGTGGGGGGTATCACACTTTCTGATATCAAGTTATACTTCAAGACCATTGTATTCAAAACAGATTGGTACGGATATAAGAACAGGCATGCAGATCAATGGAACAGAACAGAGAACCCAGAAATAAACCCATATCTTTATGGTCAATTGATATTTTACATAGGAAGTAAGAGCATACAATGAAGTTAAGACAGTCTTTTTAACAAATGGTGCTGGGAAAATTGGACAGTTACCTGCAAAAAAATGAAACTAGATCACCAACTTACAATATTCACAAAAATAATCTCATAATGGATAAAAGACTTGAATGTAAGTCGTGAAACCATGATCATCTTGTAAGAAAACATAGGCAGTAAGCTCTCCGACATCTCTCACAGCAATATATTTGCTGATTTAACTACATGGGCAAGGAAATAAAGGACAGGATGAACAAATGGGACTATATCAAACTAAAAAGCTTTTGCACAGCAAAAGACAACATGAACAAAATAAAAAGACAACCCACACAATAGGAGAACATATTCGGCAACACATCTGATAAGGGGTTAATAACCAAAATCTATAAAGAATTTGTATAACTCAACACCAGGAAAGTAAACCAATCAAAAATTGGGCAAAATCACTGAATAGACACCTCTCCAAAGAAGACATAAAGATTGCCAATAGGCATATGAAAAAATGTTGAACATCACTAATCATTAAATATATGCAAATTAAAACCACAATGAGATACCACCTCACACCTGTCAGAATGGCATTCATTAACAAAACAACACATAACAGTGCTGGCGAGGATGTGGAGAAAAAAGAACTTTCCTGCACTGCTGGTTAAAATGCAGACTGGTGTAGCCACTGTGGAAAACAATATGGAGTTTCCTCAAAAAATCAAAAGTCAAACTGCCTTTTGACTCAGTTATCCCACTTCTAGGAATATATCCTAAGAATATCAAATCACTGATTCAAAAGAAGAAATGCACCCTCATGTTTATTGCAGCATTGTTTACAATAGCCAAGATCTGGAAACAGTGCAAGTGTCCGTCAGTGGATGAGTGGGTTAAAAAGCAGTGGTACATATACACCACAGAATACTACGCAGCCATGAAAAAGAGGTCAATCTTACCCTTTGTGACAACATGGATGGACCTGGAGTCTATTATGCTAAGTGAAATAAACCAGGCAGAGAAAGAAAAATATCATATGACTTCACTTATATGAGGAATCCAATGAACAATGTGAACTGAGAAACAGAAGAGAGGCAGAGAAGGGGTCAAAGAGTCCAGATAGAAAGTGGGCAGAGGGAAAGGGGATTAGAGGAGGGGATCAAAGAAAGGAAAGACATTAGTGAAAGTATATAAACATAATACAGAGAAATAGAGGGCAGGATAGTAAATCATGAAGGGGAGGAGGGAAAGGGCAAAGGGGGTATTAAGGAGAACAAGGGGGAGGGAGGGAGATATATTTGGGAGTACATTTGTAATTATTTAAACACAAAATATTAAAATCAATTTAAAAAGATAGAATTAATGTACACCAATATTTATGAAAGGAAAACACAACAAAAGAAAAAAGAATCCCACAAAGGACACAGAACATGCTAAAGAATAAAATATACCAAAAGTCCCACAAAGGTAAAATAAGATGTTGACCTTAATGTTCTTGTTGGATTGAGCAGTAACAAGTAAAAAACAGTAAATTTCTACCTAGAAACTTGGCAATAAAAGAAAGGGAGAGATTTAATTACATGGTTAGTGGGTCCAATTCTGCTCCCAATTCTGATGTGTGAGTTTGTTTCCTACACTTAGTTGGTATTCTACAGTTTAACTCAATTCTGACAGTATCTAACTTGAGATAGCATTGAATTTCACAGATTAAGATCTCCCACAGACTGTTCCCACTTCACCTACCAGTGGCAAGCCCAGGTCATTACCTGTGGTTCTGACTTACTGGTTATAAATCACGGTCTCCTTCTTGGGTTCACTTAATTTGCTAGAAAGGCTCACAGAACCCAGAGAAACATTTTATATATTTACTATACTACTTGTTTATTATTAAACACTATTATTCAGGAACAACCAGAAAAGATCAATGCCTAGTGAGGTAAGGGGAAAGAACATAGAGTCTCCATACTCTCTAAGTATGACACTCTTTCTATACCTCCAGTGTCCAAATAACTCAATCTTTGGGGAATTTTGTGGAAATGTTATTACATAGATACAATTGATTAAATCATTAGCAAAATGAGCCTATATGCTTACTAGAATTCTACATTTCAGTTAGAGTGGTAATATATAGTTTCAATTAGGTTGTGAAAACTTAAGCGTGTAAAATAAAATGCAGCAGCAAAAAAAAACCCCCAAAAACTAACAATCAAATAAACCATAACATTTAATGGTCAAAGAATAATATTTAAAATGCCAATAACAAATTCAAATGTAAAAAATCTAAAAGTAAATTCAAATAATATCAAAGGAAGCAAAAAAGGAGGAAGCAACAAAAAGACAAACAAAAGCAACTTTATATAATGGTAGGCTTAAATTCAAAAATCAATGACTTTATAAAATGTTAATGCACTAACTACCCCAGTTAAAAGTCAGAGACTTATTCATGTCAGGTTACTTAATGTCCAATGAACCACAATTTATAGTCAAAATGGGGAACATAGATATAAAGAAGGGTTTATTATTTGAATTACAATACAAAGTGGGTCTTGACATGCAAAGTAAAAGTTGCAGTTCTGTTACTAGATTGAGATTTAAGATTATCTGCAATCATTATATTAACAACTTTTATTATCACAAAATTACAAAATCAGAAAGTTTTAGAGATCTTGTGAGTGACAAAAACAATGAAGATTTGTACTATTTAATAAAAGTTCATATATGAGCTAAATACACATAATTTTAATGAATTTAGAGTAAAATATTTTTACCAATTTGGCAATCATTGACTATATGTCATTAAGAAATTGATGTTCAATTTCTCAAGTAAATATGTCTTTCTAGAACTCACTCAAATTCTTTCTCTTACTTATCTACTATCTACCTACCTAAGTACCTTTCCATCCATCTATATAACTATCACTAATCAGCTTAGGCTGCATAGCACATACTTGGTGGCATAAACAACAGAAATTTATTTTCTCAGAATTCTGGAGGCAAGAAGTTCAAGATCAAGATCCTCTCAGAGTTAATTTATAGTGCAATATTTTTTGCTGACTTATAGATAGCCACCTTCTCTGTGCATTTTCACATGGCCTTATCTCTGTATGCATTCATGCAAAGAGAGAGTGCTCTCTAGAGTCTTCTTTTCATAAAGATACCACTACTATCACCTTCTTTATCTCACTTCACATTGGAGGTTAGAGCTTCAAATATGAATTCAGGGGGATGCAATTCTGTTCATAACATATATTTAGACAATAATTAAACACAAATACACACACATATATTTCCTCTTTGAAGCAGATATATTTATATAACTATTTATAGTTATACATATTGAATGCAAGTTGGAAATAACTCAGTTTTTTTGTTTGTTTTGCTTTGTTTTTTTGTTTTTGTTTTTTTTACAGAGACAGAGGGAGAGTCAGAGAGAGGTATAGATAGGGACAGACAGACAAGAATGGAGAGAGATGAGAAGCATTAATCATTAGTTTTTCATTACAACACCTTGATTGTTCATTAATTGCTTTCTCATATGTGCCTTGACCATGGGGCTATAGCAGACTGAGTAATCCCTTGCTTAAGCCAGCGACCTTGGGTCCAAACTGGTGAGCTTTGCTCAAATCAGATGAGCCCGCGCTCAAGATGGCGACCTTGGGGTCTGGAACTTGGGTCCTCTGCATCCCAGTCCGATGCTCTATCCACTGCACCACCACCTAGTCAGGCTATATAACTGTCAGTTTTTAAAAAGGTAATTTTAATAGACCTTGATAGGTTAATGATAAAATTAAAATATAAAATTTTATTTTCACATATTATTTTCACATATTTTCAGTCTAAGCTTTACAAAAAAAATTTTTTAATCACCTTTGAAAAAAAGTAGGCTTTGTAAAAATAATTTACATCATAGGATGACACTGAATATAAACTTACCTAAAAATAAAGACAAAATAAAGAACAGTGAAATCAATTTTTGAAAAATTAATATATATAAATACTTGACATTTGTTGGATTTAATGGGCAAAAATTTATTTCTTAAAAAATAAAGCTTGATTTCCTCCTCTCTCCCTTTTATTGTTTTTGTTGTTTCTTTTTCTTTCTTTCTCTCTCTCTCTCCCCTCTGCTTCACAGAGAATTTAGGTATTAGTAGATTACCTACAAAATTTTTTAAACTTTCTTATTAGCCTCTTATGACTATATTTATATACACAAATACTATTTCTTAAGAGAAAACACTGTCAAAGCTTATAATAATGACTTGTTTCAGGAAAACACTAAGACTTGCTGTTTTCTTTTTAATATACATATTGACAAAATCTGTTACTCAGATGTCAGATTTTTAAAGCTTACATTTTCACAATAACTTAGTTGCCACAATACTTTTACTCAGTGGTTATGCCCTTTGTATCTTCCCTAGGAAAACTAAGTTTTAGACCAAAAATGTAACCTAAAGAATGAATGTCAATTAATTCTACATCAGAATGTATAGGTATTACAGATATAACTCAATCTTTTCCTGTTGTTTCTTAATTATATTTTTATTTGAATTCTAAATATTCCTAAAAATTCATAAGTGGAGCAAATGTGAAACATGGTGTAAATAAATACATACACACACACACAACACACACACAATTTACGTGTGTGTGTATATCATTGGTGTCAAGCATTATCTCATTTTATTAAAAAATTAAAGTGACTTGAATTTGTAGTTGTGATGATATAGCAAAAACAAAAGCTCCTTCACAAGCAACTCGAGAGAAAATAAATTAGAAAATAAAATTTTTTTTAACAGTTTAAGAACTTCTGAAGTAGTTAGAACTTGATTGTGGAGAAAACCTTTAGTAACGTGAGAATAATAATCAGAAAACTGCCCAATCAGGTGAATGTAAAATCTCACAGCTTGATAGGTAAAGAAGCTGCAGAGATTTCCATTAAATGCAGGAGCTTGGGAGACATAAATCAGAAATCAGACCTAATAAAAGATACCAAGACCAGGGGGAGATATAATCTTAGAGAAAAGAGAGATTCAGGGAAAAGATTCAGAGAATTTTTCTTTTTAGGAATCTACAAAATTCTTAAATTCTTAAAATAAAATATTAAAAAAACAGCAGACAGTAACTAAAACATAAAATGGAATTTTAAATTATTGCATGGTATTGAGGACATAAAAAAATTAGACTTCATGACCTTCCAAATGTGAAGTGCCTTAGTTTAACCAATGATTCAAACTATAATCCCTGAAGGGCAATAAGAGAGCAGACACATAGAAAGATTATATATCTGTTGAAAACTTCAAAATAGCTTTGTGTCAGCTCACTTTCCGATTGAATATAGTAATCAAACTTCCACTAGCTGTCTTTCAGAATAAGAAGTGAATGGTTACCCAAGAAAACTAACATTATCCAGAACCTCTAGAATTATTTATACATAATATTTGCCATTCTTTTAGAAATTACTAGAGGTTATTATTAAAATGTCTATTTCTGATTAAGACACATTTATGAAGACCTTATTTAGATCCCCATTGTAAGGCCAGTAGCCACGGCCACCATCACAGCCGCCTGGCCCATGCAGGTTTTCATTTGATTCGGACAGATGGTAATGAAACAACGGAGTCAAGAACTGGTGGGCCATTAGCTTTAATTCTAGCTTACACTCGGCGGGCGAGAAATACACACAGTGGGAAAACACTTCCCTTTCCATTTAGGGATCCCAAAGCCACTGACTCATCTGTGTTTCCTAGAATCAAAGGTTTCTACCTCACCAGCCTTATTCACCTGTGTTCCCTATCTCCTTCTCTCTGCACAAACTCTACACAAACTGGCTCCTCCTTCAGCACTCCACCATCTTGGCTGCTTCTCCTCTCCAATGCTAATTTCAGGAACTGAGAGAGAGACCCCCTGGTTTCCCTTATCTTATATTGTAGAAATCAAATCCTTTAAACCAATATACAAATAAGGAAGTCTCTGATACAAAGTCACTTATCTGAGGCATAAATGGAATTCCTCATAAGAGTGTACCATCCCACATAATGCTACAGCCAAGGGCATGGGGAAAAGTTTAGTGTTGAGAAGACCTTAGGTGTAAAGGCTTAGTTTTATAAGGACCCTGCCTGCTTATAGCCTGTCCCTCACACCCAATGCAAACTATAAGCAAGCAAACATATATATCATATTTGCAAGCTTACTTGACCCACACCCATTTTAAACAGTGAAAAAAGCAGACCAAACAAACCAAACAATGGTGTTCAGACATTGGACCTTAGACCACACAAGACAATTATTCATGAAGTAAACCCTAAACTTCTTCCAGTTCACTGTCTGGGGAGAGTTTACTATTTGTAGGGTTTTCTTTTTCTTTTTTTCAGAGTGGTATGAGGATAGTGAGTCAGAAAGTATTTTGTGTGTTATAGAATTAGATAAATGAGAAAGATTTTTGTATGTTTGTTGGGAGCCAAATTTTTCACTCTGGAAAAAGGGTAATGCCAAAATAAAATGGAAGAATACAAAGAAAAATTATTTAAAATCAGATTGCAATTGTAAATATTAATATACACAAATGCATACAGATATACAATATTTATCTATATGTCACCATCCATCTATTATCTATCTATCTATCTCCCTACTTTAGTTCAGTAAGAGTCAGGATGCAATAATTGTTCTGTAAAATGAGAATACCTAGTGCTTAAATCTTGATTTCTAAATACAATTCACCACCAAAAATAACATAGACTCTATGCAGTAATGGATGATTAAAATACTGGGTAAGAAAAGATGTCAAATTAACCTGAAACATTTGTTGTGCAGATATTACACAGTAGACCATTATAGTATATTATACATAACAGAAAACACAATGGGGACTTTTCAGTTCAGCAAGTAAGGGGTTTGGAAGTTGCCACTCCCTCCAAACTTCAAGTGAAAAGCTGAATAAACTTGAACTCATTAAATATTCTTGGATCAATAAGAATGGTGAAGACAAAGGGAAAAACACTACCCCTACATTGGATAGAAAGACACATACTGGAGCCATGGCTCATTGGCTTACTGGAACAGAGATTCACAGGAGTAAACAACCATGGCAACTAGTGCCAGGATAGAAGATCTACATTTAATTGACAAATCACTGAAGGTTTAGTGCAGACAATTGTTAGAATGTTCTTTTAAATCCAGGGCTGCCCAGACATAGGTGAGATTTTGTAAAGCCAGTAGCCAGGGCCACCATCACAGCAGCCTGGCCCATGCAGGTTTGCATTGGATTCGGACAGTCGGTAAAGAAACAACGGAGCCAAAAACTGATGGGCCATCATTTTTAATCCTAGCTTGCACCCAGTAGGCAAGTAAAAACACACACTGGGCTTCAAAACCCACTCACATTCAGTGCTCACAAAGCTACTGACTTATCCGAGTTTCCTAGAATCAAAGGTTTCTAGCTCACCAGACTTATTCACCTCTGTTCCCCATCTCCTTCCTTCTCCCTGCACAAACTCTGGACAAACTGGCTTCTCACTCAACACTCCGCCATCTTGGCTGCTTCTCCTGGCCTCTTCCACTTGGCCTTTCTCTGCTCTCTGGTCTCTAATGCTAATCTCAGGAACCAAGAGAGCAAGCTCCTGTTCTGCCCCCATTTTATAGTGTAGATTCATAACCTTTAATCTAATATACAAAATAGGGAAGTTTCTAATACAAAGTCACTTATCTGGGGCATGATGGGATTGTACCACCCCACATCAAAATGGGTGGGAAAGGTTTAATCCTAAAACCAAGCCCCAGGCTACAAGGATCCTGCCTGCTGACAACTCACAGAGACACACATTAATATCACCTGGGCAACGGCCTTCATGTGGGCAGCGTCATCTTTAACAAAGTGAGCATAATACATTTTATCTGCCGAACAGATTTACTTGCAGGAGCCCAACCAACTTCCTATAATGAGAATGGGAGGAAAATCTTAGACTTCTAGCAAGAGGGGAGAGGAGGGAGAAAACTATTTGAAATACACCAGAGTACACTGTTCTTCTTTTCAAGGCCTACCCTCAGGGCAAAATGTTTAACCAAACAATAACCTGCCAGGATATTATCAGAGCCATCCTGACTTGGGGGAGGGGAATAAACAACTCCAGCAATCTTTAGTCTTCCTATCCCACTTAAAAAGAGAGAAAAAATGGGAATACTTGTGAAGCTTGAAATTTAGAGGCATAGGCTCACTACAATACTAATATCTAATCATAAGAATACAGAACACTTCATTCCTCCCACACATCACCAGCACAACACTAAAAGCCTATTTACAACAGTTCCTCTTACTCAGTACATTATGTCCAACTAACAAAAAACAAAATTACAAGGTATAGCAGAAGGGAAAAATACAATTTAAAGAGATAGAGCAAGCATCAGACAGATATGGTGTGGATGTGGAATTACCAAAATTGAAATTTGTATTAAATGCTGTGATTAATATGCTAAGATGTCTAACAGAAAATAGAGTTAACATGCAAGAACAGGTGGGCAATGTAAGCAAAGATATTAAAATCCTAAAGAAGAACTGAAACAAAATGCTAGAGATAAAAAAACACTATAACACTGTGTAAAGCCAGTAGCCACAGCCACCATCACAGCCGCCTGGCCCATGCAGGTTCGCATTAGATTCAGACAGACAGTAATGAAACAACAAAGCCTCAGACCTGGTGGGCCATGACCTTTAATCCTAGCTTGCACCTGGCGGGCAGGTAAAGACACACACTGGGCTTCAAAACCCACTCATTCAGTGCTCACAAAACTACTGACTTATCCGAGTTTCCTAGAATCAAAGGATTCTAGCTCACTAGCCTTATTCACCTCTGTTCCCATCTCCTTCTCTCTACACAAACTGCACAAACTGGCTTCTCCTTCATGTGACCATTATCTGCTCTCCTCTCTGCTCTCCTCCTAGAACGTAATCACTTTTCTCTTTAAAACCTTTTGGAGTGAAAGTCCTCCCCCAACACATATTAACATAATCACCCTCATCCCAAGCAATCACCTGGGCGACAGGCTTCCACATGGGCAGCGCCATCTTTAACAAACTGAGCATAATATATTTTATCTGCCCAAAACACTGTCAATGAAAAAAAACTTTCAAACCTGTAAGCATTTTTTGAGTTTATTTTAGCCAAACTGTCAACAATTACAGGGAAGCAAAGTCTCAACGAATTTAGGAAATGCTCCAAAAAATGGCGATTTCACCCCTAGTTTTTTTTATACATTATACAAAGGGAAAGACTTAAGGGGTTGCATAAACTTGATTGGTAATAGATTAGGGAGGCAGGAGAAAGCAAAACAGGGGAAATCTCTGGGATTAGATAAAAGTGAAAATGTATACACTAAAACTTCTCTTACATAGGGAGGCACATGATGGGTTAATTAACATAATAATAATAACAATGAAAGGGTTTGTTGGCCTGCCCTGAGGGGGCAGAAAAAGAAGATTACCTCCACACCTCAAAGGCATATTATCAAGTACAGTATTGCAGATGCAAAAGGAAACAGACAGGTTTCAAAGCAAAAATTGATCTTCCTTCAGATAGAGAACAACTACCTAGGACATGACTACCCACCATAAACCACTTTAAGTAAAAACATTTCAATTTCAGGCCATCCTGTATATTTACTTAGATCCTAGAGTCTGTAATGACACCATGCAGGCTTTCCCTGAGCTTGTCAGGTTCAGTATGTGGCCCCTTTTTTGTCCACAACAGAAAGGAAGAATGCTTTTGATAGATTTGTTACTATAGAGGAAAAAGCTGAATAGAATCTCCAATCTAGAGCAGGGGTCCCCAAACTACAGCCCGCGGGCCGCATGCGACCCCCTAAGGCCGATTATCTGGCCCCCACCGCACTTCCGGAAGGAGCACCTCTTTCATTGGTGGTCAGCGAGAGGAGAATAGCTCCCATTGAAATACTGGTCAGTTTGTTGATTTAAATTTACTTGTTCTTTATTTTAAATATTGTATTTGTTCCCATTTTGTTTTTTTACTTTAAAATAAGATATGTGCAGTGTGCATAGGGATTTGTTCATAGTTTTTTTTATAGTCCGGCCCTCCAACGGTCTGAGGGACAGTGAACTGGCCCCCTGTGTAAAAAGTTTGGGGACCCCTGATCTAGAGTATTTAGCAATAGAAATCTTAAAAAGCAAAGAGAACAAATATATATATATAAGCAGAATATCTAAGAACCCTGGGACGATGACAAAGGGTGTTACACACTGTTGGTCAAATAAGTTTGTAAATATAATACATATGTTTGCTTGCTTATAGTTTGTATTGGGTGTGGGAAACAGGCTGTAAGCAGGCAAGGTCATAATAGCCTAAGGCTTAGTTTTAAGACTAAGCTTTCCCATCCTTTTAATACTAAGATCTTTTCAAAACTAAGCTTTTCCCCAAACCCTTTACTGTTGCATGATATGGGGTGGTGCACTCTCATGAGGAATCCCATTATGCCTCAGATAAGTAACTTTGTATCAGAGACTTTCTTGTTTGTATACTAGATTAAGGGTTTTGATTTCCACAATATAAAATGGGGCAGAGGAGCCCATGCTGGAGGAGGGCAGAGAAAGGTCACGTGGAGGAAAGGAGAAGCAGCCAAGATGGCGGAGTGCTGAAGGAGAAGCCAGTTTGTGCAGAGAGAAGGTGTTGGTCAAATAAGTTTTTAAATATGATTGTAAAGCCAGAAGCCACGGCCACCATCACAGCAGCCCCGCCCATGCAGGTTCGCATTGGATTCAGACAGTCGGCAAAGAAACAATGGAGCCACAAACTGATGGGCCATTATTAGCTTTAATCCTAGCTTGCACCCGG
Organism: Saccopteryx bilineata; assembly: GCF_036850765.1. Lineage (NCBI taxonomy): Eukaryota > Metazoa > Chordata > Mammalia > Chiroptera > Emballonuridae > Saccopteryx > Saccopteryx bilineata. Next base: position 177,066,415 of record NC_089494.1, read on the forward strand.
CGGGCAAGTAAAAAACACACACTGGGCTCCAAAACCCACTCACATTCAGTGCTCACAAAGCTACTGATTTATCCGAGTTTTCTAGAATCACAGGTTTCTAGCTCACCAGACTTATTCACCTCTGTTCCTTATCTCCTTCCTTCTCCCTGCACAAACTCTGCACAAACTGGCTTCTCACTCAACACTCTGCCAACTTGAATGCTTCTCCTGGCCTCCTCCACGTGGCCTTCCTCTGCTCTCTGCTCTCTCTGCTCTAATGATAATCTCAGGAACCAAGAGAGCAAACTCCCGTTCTGCCCCTATTTTATAGTGTAGAAATTTAAAAACCCTTAATCCAATATACAGAATAGGGAAGTCTCTAATACAAAGTCACTTTCTGAGGCATGATAGGATTGTACCACCCCACATTAAAAAGGGTGGGAAAGGCTTAATCCCAAAACCAAGTTCAGGCTACAAGGATTCTGCCTGCCCACAGCCCACAGAGACACACATTAATATCACCTGGGCAACGACCTCCACGTGGGCAGCGCCATCTTTAACAAAGTGAGCATTGTAAAGCCAGAAGTCAGGGCTGCCATCACAGCAGCCTGGCCCATGCAGGTTCGAATTGGATTTGGACAGTCGGTAAAGAAACAATGGAGCCAAAAACTGATGAGCCATCTTCTTTAATCCTAGCTTGCACCCGACAGGCAAGTAAAAACACACACTGAGCTCCAAAACCCACTCACATTCAGTGCTCACAAAGCTACTGACTTATCCGAGTTTCCTAGAATCAAAGGTTTCTAGCTCACCAGACTTTATTCACCTCTGTTCCCCATCTCCTTCCTTCTCCCTGCACAAACTCTGCACAAACTGGCTTCTCACTCAACACTCCGCCATCTTGGCTGCTTCTCCTGGCCTCCTCCATGTGGCCTCTCTCTGCTCTCTGCTGTGATCTCTCTGCTCTCATGCTAATCTCAGGAACCAAGAAAGCAAGCTCCTGTTCTGCCCCCATTTTATAGTGTAGATTCAAAACCTTTAATCCAATATACAAATTAGGGAAGTCTCTAATACAAAGTCACTTCTTGAGGTATGATTGGATTGTACCACCCCACATCAAAAAGGGTGGGAAAGGCTTAATCCCAAAGCCAAGCCCCAGGCTACAAGGATTCTGCCTGCCCACAGCCTGCCCCCAACACACATTAATATTACCTGGGGACGACCTCCACGTGGGCAGCGCCATCTTTAACAAAGTGAGCATAATATATTTTATCTGACCAACAAGCATAATACATTTTATCCGCCCAACAATGATATATGTTTGTTTGCTTATAGTTTGCATTGAATGTGGGGGTTCAGGCTGAAGGCAGGCAGGATTCTTATAGCCTATTAAAACTAAGCCTTTCTCATCCTTTTTGATGTAGGGTTGTTGGTCAAATGAGTTTGTAAATATGAAATATGTGTTTGCTCGCTTGTGGTTTGTGTTGGGTGTGGGGACGGATTGTGGGCAGGCAGGGTCGTTGTAGCCTAGGGTTTAGTTTTAAGACTGGGTTTTTCCCCACACCCTTGACTGATTGTATGATCTGGGTGGTGCACTCTCATGAGGAATCCAATTAGGCCTCAGATAAGTGGCTTTGTATCAGAGACTTCCTTGTTTGTATATTGGATTAGGGGTTTTTGGTTTTCTACACTAAAAAGTGGGACAGACCAGGAGCTGGCTCACACAGTTCCTGCTATCACAATTGCAGGGGCTTCCCTGATCCCTTGCCCTTCATGGGAAAAGCTGGTTTTCTGCTTTTCCCTTGTCTTCTTTTGTGGTTTACCTGTCTTGGTGAGACACCAATAAATAGGATGGCCCACCATCCTCCGACTCCGCCATTTCTTTATCGTCTGCCCGAATCCAATGGGAACCTGCATGTGAATGGCCACGATGGCGGCTCCTGGCCTTACAAGGGTGGTGCACTCTCATAAGGAATCCCATTATGCCTCAGAGAGGAGAAGCAGTCAAGATGGCAGAGTGCTGAAAGAGAAGCCAGTTTGTGCAGAGAGAAGGAGATGGGGAACAGAGGTGAATAAGGCTGGTGAGGTAGAAACTTTTGATTCTAAGAAACTCAGATAAGTCAGTAGCTTTGAGAACCCTGAATGGAAAGAGAAGTGTTTTCCCACTGTGTGTATTTCTTGCCCACCGGATGCAAGTTACAATTAAAGCTAATGGCCCACCAATTTTTGGTTCCATTGTTTCATTACCATCTGTCTGAATCAAATTTGAACCTGCATGGGCCAGGCAGCTGTGATGGTGGCCGCGGCTACTGGATTTACAGGTGGGAAAGGCTTAGTCTTAAAACTAAGCCTTAGGCTATACTGACCTTGTAAGCTTACAGTCTGTCTCGTATACCCAATGCAAACTATAAGTGAGCAAACATAATCATCATATTTGCAAACTTATTTAACCTAAATGTTGCCAATACATGTGCCTGGCAAGAAATGTTTTAAGAATTTTTTTCAAGAAAAAGATGTTTACGTCAGGAACTGGATTCTACATAAAGAAAGGATTAAGCAAACAAAACTTTTACATATTCTTTTTGTTTTTTAATTTTTTTACAGGGACAGAGAGAGAGTCAGATAGAGGGATAGATAGGGACAGACAGACAGGAACAGAGAGAGATGAGAAGCATCAATCATCAGTTTTTTGTTGTGACACCTTAGTTGTTCATTGATTGCTTTCTCATATGTGCCATGACTGCGGGCCTTCAGCCGACTGAGTAACCCCCTGCTGAAGTTTAGCTTTTTGCTAAAGCAAGATGAGCCCGCACTCAAGCTGGCAACCCCGGGGTCTCAAACCTGGGTCCTTCTGCATCCCAGTCCGACGCTCTATCCACTGCACCACCACCTGGTAAGGCAACTTTTACATATTCTTAATTGATCAAACACATAATAGTTTTTCTTTCAAAATCATAATAGCAAAATGTCTTTATACATATGTTTCTATATGCTTATATAAGTGAAATTAATGACAGAAAGGATATAAGAAACAGGAGAGAGAAATTAGGATTAGTTTGTCATTATTAGGCATTCATATTACCTGTAAAGTGGTTAGTGTTATTTAAGTGATGACATGAATAAGCTATAAATTTTTATTGCAAACTCTGGAACAAAAATTCAGAGCATCATCCAAAAATGACAAGGTTATGGGTTTAATTCCCAGTCAGGGCACATGTTACGGGAACAACTTGATGTTCTTGTCTCTCTCTCCCTCTCACTCTAAAAAAAAAAAAAAAAAAAAAAGTTTAACCACTATGCTAAGAAGAAAGAGGAAATGGAATATGAAATGCTCAATTAAAACCACAGAAAGTACAAAAATAATGGAAGACAAAAATGGGGACAAAGAACAAGGGCAACAAATAAAACATAAGAATGAATTGATAGATATTAATTCAATAATTTCGGCAATCACTTTGAATATCAATGGTATTAGGCTACCAATTAAAAGACAGAGATTATCAGAGTAGATAAGAAAAACCCTTTATATATTTTCTGTAAGAAATAAGAAACACACTCTAAATATAAAGATACATATACACTATTAAACACTAAACATATTAAACATAAATGGATGTAGGAAAAAGGAATTAAAGAAAAAAACAGAAAGTTAAATTATGTAAGGTAAAAACTGATAGAAATTTAAAAAAATAGATAAATTCACTATTAGAGTTGAACACTTAAATACCTCCTCTCAAAAGTAGACAAACTTAGCACACAGAAAATCAATAATAGGATAGTGGAACTCAACAACACCATCAATTAACTGGATGTAATTGATATCTGTAGATCACTTCATCCAACATTCACCAAGATAGATCTTATTCTGGGCCATAAAACACACCATAGCACCTGACCAGGCAGTGGTGTAATGGATACATTGTCAGACTGGGATGCTGCTGAGGACCCAGGTTCGAGACCCTGAGGTCTCCAGCTTAAGCGTGGGCTCATCTTGTTTTACCAAAAGCTTACCATCTTGGACACGAGGTCACCTGCTTAAGCAAGGAGTTACTCAATGTGCTGAAGGCCCACGGTCAAGGCACATATGAGAAAGCAATGAACAACTAAGGTGTCGCAACGAAAAACTAATGATTGATGCTTCTCATCTCTCTCCATTCCTGTCTCTCTGTCCCTATCTATCCATCTCTCTGACTCTCTCTCTGTCTCTGTAAAAAAACAAAAACAAAAAAACACTATAGCAAATTTAAAATGGAATTAACCTAGAAATCAATAATAAAAAATAACTGACAAATACGAAAACACAGAGATTAAACAACACACATATAAATAACACATGGTGCAATAAAAAAGAAATTTCACAAAATTTTAAATATTTTGAACTTAAACAAAATAAAAATACAATTTATCAAAATGTTTGAGATGAAGTAAAAGCAGTCCTTAGAATTTTATAGCATTGAAGAGATATATTAGAGAAGTAAGATCTAAAATCAAACATCTTGACTTCCACTGGAGGAATCTAGAAAAGGAGGAGCAAATTAATTTCAAAATAAGTAGAAGAGAATATAGAAATTAGAACAGAAATCAAAGTAATTGAAAACAGAACATCAATAGACAAATCAATGACTGGTTGTTGTTTTTTAAAAGATCAATAAAACCAGTAAGCCTTTTGTCAGTCTAAGATAAAGAGAAGACACAAGTTACTAATACAATAATAATGAAGAGAGGACATCACTACAGACACTAAGACATTAGAACAGCAAGTCCCTGGGCCTCCTGGAGCTTTACAGACTAAGACTACATGCTATATGCTTACATTTCTCTTTAAAAACAAACCAAGGTGGATCCTGGTCGGGTGCATGCGGGAGTCTGTCTGACTGTCTCTCCCCATTTTCAGCTTCAGAGAAAATAAAAAAAAAATTAAAAAAATTCAATACCTCACACTCTGTTGGCTAGAGGCCTCCTCTTTATCCTTGCCATGTGAACCTCTCCACAGAACAGCCCACAGTCTGGCAGCCTGCTTCACCAGCAAGAGGGCAAGAGACAGTGCCAGCAAGAGAAAGAGAGTGATAAAAGTTGAAGTCTTTGGTAATCTAATTTTGGAAGAGACATGGCATCACTTGAAGCATGTTCTCCGTATTAGAAGTAAGGTGCTAAGGCATGTCCACATGGAAAGGAGGGGGCTTATATAGGTCATTCATTGTAGGAGGTGAGGATTATTAACAGCTTTGTCAGAGCTGCCTATCACACTTACTTATTTTATAGGTAGCTGAATCAGTAATTTTTAATCCCCAACTGCTAGTCATTGGAGAAATTTTTTAATTACCAATCTAATTTAAACCTTCATCAACTCTGATAATTTTAATAGTCCCTTTAGGTATTGTTCAAGATAATTTAAAAATGTTCAGTCTCTCCTCTATCCTCTTCTTCTCTCTTGTTTATTTTCTCTGATACTTTTCAAATGGGAGATATGGGGTGGTGTATGCTAAAGGGGTACAGGTGACCTACATAAACTCAAGGCAGTCAGTAAAGGTCAAAATCCTCAAAAGTAGTATCTCCTTTTGGGGGTATGTCTCATGTCCATCTGGGTGTTGCTGCCCTTTACCCTGAACATTATAGGTAATGTAACTGGTAAGCTTGTTTCTTTCGACTTTGACAAAAACTGGTAACATCTTTTTGCTAAATCTTCCTGATGTTAATTGTGTAGAAACCAATGAAATATGTCTTCTATTTGGCTCTGGCCAAGTTGTTCTACAAGACTATTACCCTATTACCTTATACATTAGTCTCTAAATATGGAAAATACTTTTAAAAAATCTCCTCAGTGCTGTGTCTATACCTTGTGGAAACCAAGATGACTCATGAACACTCAACCACCCTCTGGATGCTCACTCAACTCCTGCTCCTACACCAAACTTATTGTGATGTGGCTGCATGTCTCTTGGTGCTGGACAGCCAGTGAGAAGCCCACAAACATGCGCAAACAGAAACTATAGATAAAATGGATCTGCTCCAACCCTCAATTACTCGGAGAAGGGAGAATTAGGACATAATTCTAAAACTGTTTTTCTCTTTCCTCTTTATTCCATTCTTACAGTTTCCTTAGGAATTGAAAAAAAAAATTTCTTCACTATCCTTCTGTATGGATTCCTGTACATAGTGTTATTTACCTAGGCCATCTCAATTTTGAAAAATTAAAGGGGAACCATAATTTATATAACTTTCTTAAAAATATAAAACAAAACAAAAAGACTGGACTAGATCCATACCTCATTCTGAACTCAAATATACCTTATATATTAGGTTTCAATTAAATTTAATATATAACCTAAAATAAAATTACATCTAATATAAAAATTAAAATTATGAAATGCTTAGAAGAAAACATAAGAATAAGTTTTTGATTATGATTTAGGCAGATTTTTTTCAGATATTACATCAAAAGTATAAGTGATAAAAGAAAATATTAATAAATTAGACTTCATCAAAATTTAAAACTTTGTGCTTCAGAAAACACCTCTTAGGAAAGTAGAAAAACAAGCCACTGGCTGGGAGAAAATATTTGTAAATAATATACTTGATAAAAAAACTTTTATCCAGGATAGATAAAGAATTAATTTAATCAATAATAAAACGACAAATAAATAACACAATTTAAATCTGGGCAACATACCTAAATAGATATTTCTCTTAAATGGGTATACAAATGGCCAATATGCCCATTTAAAAAAATGCTAAGCAACCATGAGAAAGAAGGAAATCTTCACATTTATTGATCTCCTAATTTTTGTGAGCAGTGTATAATTTACAAAGTGCTGAAACTCAGTGGGAACAAATTTGCGAATTAAATACTGCAGGGGTTCCAATCATAGAAGGACCCCCACATTATTGTAAAGTTTACCTCCTGGAACTTGACCAGATTCTTACAGTAAATACTGGAGGATAATCCCCTCTTGATTCTCTCATGGGGAGGGTAAAGGAAGCATTTGTAAATACTCCAGATCACTCTGTTCTTAACAAGGCCTACTTTCAGGGAAAACCAGATTCTTACCTACAGGGGGGCATTATCAGAGCCTTACTGTCCTGGGGAAGAAAAATACCAACTTCAGCCTTTCTAGCTTTCAGGAGAAATAAAACATGCCACTGCAGCCCTCTCTAGCCCTACTGTCTCACTTAAGAGAGAGAAATAAGTGAGAAACACTTGTGAAGTTCTCAGTCTTGAGGCATAGTCTCATTAAAAGGCAATCTTAATCCCAGAACTAGAAAAAGCTTTCTTTCCTCAAAACTTCACTACCACATTATTCAAGACCTATATAACAGCAATTTGGTTTACATGATATATCATGTCTGGTTATTAAGAAAAATTAAAAGGCATAACAAAAAGCAAAAATAAAAACAAAACACAATTTGAAGGGACAGAACAAGCATAAAAACCAGACGTGGCTGGACTATAGAAAATATGAATTCCAGAATTTTAAGGAATTATAATTAAAATGCTAAGAACTATTATTGATAAATAGATAGCATGCAGAAACAGATGAGCAGTATAAGCAGAGAGATAGAAATCTTCACAAACATCAGAAAGAAATGCTAGAGATCAAAAACACTGTAACAGAAATGAAGAATGCCTTTGATAGGCTTAGTAGTTTGGACATGACTGAGGAAAAAATCTGAGCTAGAAGCTATATCAACAGAATTCTCCAAAGCTAAAAGCAGAGAATGACTGGAAAAAAAAAAACCCAACACAATAATCAAGGACTATGGAATGTAAACAGACTAACAGAAAAAGATAGAAACACAGAAGAATCGTGTAAAATAATAATGATTGATGTTTCCCTAAGTTAAGTCAACACCAAAACCAGGAAGATCAGAGAATACCAAACAGGATAAATGCCAAAACTACAACTATGCTTATAATTTTTAAACTATGAAAATCAAACATAAAAATATTAAAAATACCAGAGAAAAATATTCCTTATTTATAAAAGAACAATGATAAAAAGTACATCTGACTTCTCAAAAACCATGCAAGCAAGCAGAGATGGGAAGATGGTAGCAGAGTAGGCGGACTCACAGATGCCCAGCTCTCACCACCAAACTGGAATACAAATCAATTTAGGAAAAATCAGTGTGAAAAACCAACTCTGGACTACAAGAACAGCTCTCAAAAACCAAGGAGCAAAGAAGAAGCCACAACAAACCTAGTAGGGAGCGCCTGAATCTCCTCTGCTTACAGGAACAAAGGGGAGGGGGAGGCTGAGAGCCCAGAGGGGATCTCACCCAAGGGAAAAGAGCAGAAAATACTGCTCACAGCCACTTGCCTGGCGACCAGGGAGTGAGGTGTGTTGAAAAGACCAGCTTATCTCCCAAGTGGAAAGGACAAGGAGAGGGACAGACTGTGAGGGGATAAGGAATGCAGGAAATAAACTAAAAGCTGACTCATCTGTGCTGGAGGTGGCCATAGCTGGGGGAGGGACTGAACTTTCCACAAAACAGTACTGAATTGCTTCTGGATCAGAGATCTCTGGACATCTCTCCAGCTCCAATCAGCGCAACAAGACACAGCTGAAAACAAGAAGTGGGGAGGAGGGGCAGTAACTCAGGTCTCCATGGAGATCTGAGATACACCTCCCCCTCCTGAAGCTGAGAAAACACCCTGCTCCCAGAGAGATTAGTTGGTGGAAGAGGCCTTCAGAGTCTCAGGTTACACCCATCACATTCCTGGATACAGTTTCAAGGAAGCCCCCTGCTGTGATCAATAAACAAGACTATCACCTGTTAAGAAAACAAACAAATCAAGACTTCAAAGCTGCCCAAATCCAAAAGTGGATTACAAATAATAGCTGATACCAACCCAAGAAGACCTAGAAATAACACAACTGAAAACTAGAGGCAGACAACACCAAGCCTCGACTCAATGAACTCTACAAATAAAACACCCAAACACAATGAGAAAACAAAAAAGTGCAATCCAAATGAAATCACAAGAGATACCTTCAGGAAATGAACTGAGTGATATGGAAATAATCAAACTTCCAGATGCGGAGTTCAAAATAATGATTGTAAGGATGCTTAGGGATCTTAGAACAACAATGGATGGTTATTATGAACACCTAAATAAAGAAATAGCAAGTATAAAAAAGAATCAGACGGAGATGACAAATACAATATCAGAAATAAAGACCACAATGGAAGGAATTAAAAACAAGATAGATAGAGCTGAGGATTGAATCAGTGAGTTGGAGGACAACTGGAATAAAGGCATGAAAGCAGAGAAGAAAAAAGGAAAGAGACTCAAAAAGTCAGAGGAAACTCTTAGAGAGCTCTGTGACAACATGAAGAGAAATAACATCCGCATCATAGGGGTTCCTGAAGAAGAAGAAAAAGAACAAGGATTAGAGACTTTATTCAATCATATCATAGCTGAAAACTTCCCTAAAGTAATGCAGGAGAAACTCTCATAAGTTCAAGAAGCACAGAGGACTCCATTAAAGAGAAACCCAAAGAAACCTACACCAAGACACATCATAATTAAAATACCAAAGCTAAGCGATAAAGAGAAAATATTAAAAGCTGCAAGAAAAAAAAAGTTATCACCTACAAAGGAGCCCCATAAGGATGACATTCGACTTCTCAACAGAAACACTTGAGGTCAGAAGGGAATCGCAAGAAATATTCAAAGTAATGCAGAACAAGAACCTACAACCAAAACTACTTTATCCAGCAAGGCTATCGTTTAAAATTGAAGGAGAAATAAAAAGCTTCCCAGACAAAAAACAACTCAAGAAATTCATTACAGCTAAACCAATGCTGCAGAAAATGTTAAGGGGCCTGTTGTAAACAGATCAAAGTGGGAAAAGAAGATAGCAAAAGAGGAATACAGCTTTAAAGAAGAAAATGGCAATAAACAACTACTTATCAATAATAACCATAAATGTAAATGAATTAAATGATCCAATCAAAAGACATAGCGTAGCTGCGTGGATAAGAAAACAGGACCCGTACATATGCTGTCTACAAAAGACACACCTTCGAACAAAAGATACACATAGATTGAAGGTAAAAGGATGGAAAAAAACACTTCATGCAAATGGCAATGAAAAAAAAGCTGGGGTAGCAATACTTATATCAGACAAACTGGCCTTTAAAACAAAGGATATGGTAAGAGATAAAGAAGGTCACTACATAATGATAAAGGGAGTAATCCAACAGGAAGATATAACTATTATAAATATGTATGCACCTAATATAGGAGCACCTAAATATATAAAGCAGACTTTGGTGGATTTAAAGGGCAAGATCAACAGCAATACTATAATAGTAGGGGATTTCAATACCCCACTAACATCACTAGATAGATCCTCAAGAAAGAAAATTAACAAAGAAACAGCAGACTTATTGGACACACTAGATCAACTCGATTTAATAGATATCTTCAGAATCTTTCACCCTAAAGCAGGAGAATATACATTCTTTTCAAGTGCTCATGGTACATTCTCTAGGATAGACCACATGTTAGGGCACAAAAGTGCTCTCCACAAATTTAAGAAGATTGAAATCATATCAAGCACTTTCTCCAATCACAACAGAATGAAACTAGAAATGAACCACAACAGAAAAGCTCAAAAATTCTCAAACACATGGAAACTAAATAGCAGGTTGTTAAATAATGAATGGATTAAAAATGAGATCAAAGAAGAAATAAAAAAATTCCTAGAAACGAATGACAATGAGCATACAACAACTCAAAATTTATGGGACACAGCGAAAGCAGTGCTGAGAGGGAAGTTCATAGCACTACAGGCACACTTTCAGAAGCTAGAAAAAGCTCAAATAAACAACTTAACCCAGCATCTAAAAGAACTAGAAAAAGAACAGCAAGTAAAGCCCAAATGTCGTAGAAGGAAGGAAATAATAAAGATCAGAGCAGAAATAAATGACATAGAGGCTAAATAAACAATACAGAGGATCAATGAAACTAAGCTGGTTCTTTGAAAAGGTAAACAAGATTGATGAACCTTTAACTAGACTCACCATGAAAAGAGAGAGAGGACTCAAATAAATAAAATTAGAAATGAGAGTGGAGAAATAACCACTGACACAACAGAAATACAAAATATTGTAAGAAAATACTATGAAGAACTGTATGCCAAAAAACTAGACAACCTAGATGAAATGGACAAATTCCTTGAAACATACAATCTTCCAAAAATCAATCTGGAAGAATCAGAAAACCTAAACAGACTGATTACACCAAATGAGATCAAAACCGTTATCAAAAAACTCCCAACAAAGAAAAGTTTGGGGCCTGATGGCTTCACAACTGAATTCTACCAAATATTCAAAGAAGAACTAACTCCTATCCTTCTCAAACTATTTCAAAAAATTCAAGAGGAAAGAAGACTTCCAAGCTCCTTTTATGGGGCGAGCATAATTCTGATTCCAAAACCAGGCAAAGACAACACAAAGAAAGAAAATTATAGGCCAATATCTCTAATGAATATAGATGCTAAAATCCTCAAAAAATAATAGCAAACTGGATCCAACAATATATGGAAAAAATCATACACCATGATCAAGTGGGATTTATTCTGGGGAGGCAAGGCTGTAAATCAATCAATGTGATTCATCACATAATCAAAAAGAAGGAGAAAAACCATATGATAATTTCAATAGATGCAGAAGAAGCATTTGATAAAATCCAGCACCATTTCATGATCAAAACTCTCAGCAAAGTGGGAATACGGGGAAAATACCTCAACATGATAAAAGCCATCTATGAGAAACCCACAGCCAACATCATACTCAATGGGCAAAAATTAAAAGCAATACCCTTAAGACCAGGAACAAGGCAGGGGTGCCCCCTTTCACCACTCTTATTTAACATAGTCCTGGAAGTCCTAGCCACAGCAATCAGACAAGAAGAAGAATAAAAGGCATTCAAGTTGGAAAAGAAGAAGTAAAACTATCATTATTTGCAGATGATATGATATTGTATATAGAAAACCATAAAGACTCCGTCTAAAAACTACTGGACCTGATAAATAAATTCAGCAAAGTAGCAGGATATAAAATCAATACTCAGAAATCAGAAGCATTTTTATACGCCAACAATGAACAGTCAGAAAGAGAAATTAAGGAAACAATCCCCTTCACAATTACAACCAAAAAAATAAAGTACCTAGGAGTAAACTTAACCAAGGAGACTAAAGACTTGTACTCGGAAAATTACAAAGCAAGAAAGAAATTACAAATAAAAGAAATCAAGGAAGATAGAAACAAGTGGAAGCATATACCGTGCTCATGGTTAGGAAGAATAAACATCATTAAAATGCCTATATTACCCAAAGCAATCTATAAATTCAATGCAATACCAATGAAAATACCAATGACATACTTCAAAGATATAGAACACATATTCCAAAAATTTATATGGAACCCAAAAAGAACACAAATAGCCTCAGCAATCTTAAAAAAGAAGAATAAAGTGGGAGGTATCACACTTCCTGATATCAAATTATACTACAAGGCCATTGTACTCAAAAGAGCCTGGTACTGGCATAAGAACAGGCATATAGATCAATGGAACAGAACAGAGAACCCAGAAATAAACCCACAGTTCTACGGACAACTGATATTTGACAAAGGAGGTAAGGAAATACAATGAAGTAAAGACAGCCTCTTTAACAAATGGTGTTGGGAAAATTGGACAGCTACCTGCAAAAAAATGAAACTAGATCACCAGCTTACACCACTCACAAAAATAAATTCAAGATGGATAAAAGACTTAAATGTAAGCCTTAAAACTATAGGCATCTTAGAAGAAAACATAAGCAGTAAGCTCTCTGACATCTCTTGGAGCAATATATTTGCTGATTTATCTCCACAGGGAAGTGAAATAAAAGACAGGATAAACAAATGGGACTATATCAAACTAAAAAGCTTTTGCACAGCTAAAGACAAGAACAGAATAAAAAGACAAACTACACAATGGGAGAACATATTTGACAATACGTCTGATAAGCGGTTAATAACCAAAATTTATAAAGAACTTGTAAAATTTAATACCAGGAAGACAAACAATCCAATCCAAAAATGGGCAAAAGAAATGAATAGACACTTCTCCAAAGAGGACATACAGATGGCAAATAGGCATATGAAAAAATGCTCAACATCACTAATCATTAAAGAAATGCAAATTAAAACCACAACGAGATATCACCTCACACCAGTCAGAATGGTGCTCATCAACAAAACAACACAGAATAAGTGCTGGCGAGGATGTGGAGAAAAGGGAACCCTCCTGCACTGCTGGTGGGAATGCAGATTGGTACAGCCACTGTGGAAAACAGTATGAAGATTCCTCAAAAAATTAAAAATTGAACTGCCTTTTGACCCAGCTATCCCACTGTTAGGAATATACCCCAAGAACACCATAGCACTGCATGAAAAGAAGAAATGCACCCCCATATTTATGGCAGCATTGTTCACAATAGCAAAGATCTGGAAACAGCCCAAGTGTCCGTCAGAGAACGAATGGATAAAAAAGCTTTGGTACATATATACTATGGAATACTACTCAGCCATAAGAAATGATGACATCGGATCATCTACAATAACATGGATGGACCTTGATAACATTATACAGAGTGAAATAAGTAAATCAGGAAAAAACTAAGAACTATATGAATCCATACATAGATGGAACATAAAAATGAGACTCAGAGACATGAACAAGAATGTGATGGCTACAGGGGTGAGGGGGTTGGGGGGAGGGGGGATAGGGCGAGGAAGGAGAGAGGGGTTGGGGGAAAGGAGGGGCACAAAGAAAACCAGATAGAAGGTGACAGAGGACAATTTGACTTTGGGGGAGTGGTATACAACACAATCAAATGTCAAAATAATCTGGAGATGTTTTCTCTCAGCATATGTACCCTGATTCATCAATGTCACTGCATTAAATTTAATAAATAAATTTAAAAAAGAGACAAAAAACCCATGCAAGCAGATATAAATTGATATTTAATATATAATATTTAAAATGTTTCAAGAAAATAAATCTACCAACCTAAAATTTTATACCCTGCAAAATTGTCCTTCAAAAGTGTAAAAAAAACTTTCTCAGAAAAAAAATTGAGGGCATTTGTTGCCAGTAAATCTGCCTTGCACGAAATATAAAAATAAGTTATTATGGAGAAGGAAAATAATACAGGTGAGAAACTAGGATCTACATAAAGGAAAGAAAAATATTGAAGATTAATTAAGTAAAGATAAAATAAAAACATTTATTTTTATTATTCTTTATTGATATAAAAATAAAATTTATTTAAAATAATATCAGCAATATATTCAATTTAATGCATATGTATTGAATGACAACAAGGACACAAAGTACAAGAAAGAGGACATAGAACTATTTTATTATAAGGTGCTCAAATTACTTGTAAAATGGTATAGTGTTATTTAGAAGGTGACATGAATTAGCTGTAAATATATATATATATATTGCAAACCCAAAGGCACTCACCAAAAAAAGTAAAAAATATAAGGTATTAACAATATGCTAATCCAAGAGATAAAATGAATCAGATAAATAATTAAAACCACAAGCATCAAAAAAGAAGTGGAAGACAGATATATGACCAAAGAACAAGGGCAGCATAAACAAAATGGAAACAAATATAGTAGATATTAATTCAAATATATCAATAGTAACTTTGAACATCGTTAATATAAGTGCACCAATAAAAGACAGTATCAAAGTGAAGAAAAAAACTAAACCTATTTTTTCTTTTTCTTTTCTTTTTTTTTTTTCTGCATCTCTCCGAAGCTGGAAATGGGGAGAGACAGCCAGACAGATTCCCGCATGCGCCCGACTGGTATCCACCCGGCACGCCCACCAGGGGCGATGCTCTGCCCACCAGGGGGCAACACTCTGCCCCTTCGGGGCGTCGTCCCGCAGCGACCAGAGCCCCTCTAGCGCCTGGGGCAGAGGCCAAGGAGCCATCCACAGCGCCCAGGCCATCCCCGCTCCAATGGAGCCTCGCTGCAGGAGGGGAAGAGAGAGACAGAGAGGAAGGAGGGGGGAGGGGTGGAGAAGCAAATGGGTGCCTTTCCTATGTGCCCTGGCTGGAAATCGAACCAGGGTCCCCCGCACGCCAGGCCGACGCTCTACCGCTGAGCCAACCGGCCAGGGCTAAACCTTTTTTTTTTTTGTCTACAAAAAACCCACTTTAAATATACAGACACATGCTCTGAAGTAAATGGATGGAGGAAAATATACCACACTAACACTAATTGGAAGAAAGAAGAGAAGCAGATTTCAAAGCAAGCACAGTTACTATAAAGGAAGTTTTACATAATGATTAAAGGGTCAATTCTTTAAGAAGACATAACAATCAACATGTATGTGTCGAACAACACAGTGTCGAACTATGTGACGCAAAAGAAATGAAGATAAAAATAAACAAGATGGATAGACTTTTAAAAACTATGCTAAATGAAATAAGTGTCAAAAAAGCTAAGAACTATATGATTTCATTCATATGCGGGATATAAAACTGAAACTCATAGTCACAACAGTATAGTGGTTACCAGAGGGGAGGAGGTAGGAGGTTAGGGAATAAAGAGACCAAATATATGGTGATGGAAGATGGTTTGACTCTGAGTAGTGGGCACACAATGCAATATACAGATCATGTGTTACAGAAATGTACACTTAAGATCTATATGATCTCATTAACCAATGCCACCCCAATAAATTTATTTTAAAAAGAAAATATAATTTAAAAATTAGATAAATTTAAAATAATAAGAAAGATTCTAAGACTCAAGCAGGTGGGGAGGAGCAAGACATCTCATCTATATCTCTACAGTTCACAGCTGGAGAGAGAAAAACATTTGTGTGATCCTACAGAAAAAAGATAAAAAAGAATTCAACTTCTCTAACCTTCACGTATGTATTTTTTTCTTGCTGTTGCTGAACTATATCTATTACTCTAATAAACCTTAGCCATAATTGTAAAAAGTACAAAAAGAAATAGAATATACACTATCGTAGTTGGAAATTTTAACACCTCTTTCTCTGTAATGGACAGACCAACAGGCAAAAAATCAATAAAGGCACAGTTGAAATCAATACATCATCCATCAAGTGAATACAATTGAAGTCTAAAGGCAACTTCATTAACAACAGCAGAATACTTGTAAACAATATCAAGAAAATTGGAAGAAGAGCCTCAAATTCTAAAAAAATATTTATAAAAGTCACAACTGATAAAAGTATGTTAACTAAAATATACCAAAAAAAAAAAAAGAGTAAAACTCAGCATTAAGAAACAACTCAATTAAAATATGGACCAAGAGGTTAACTGACACCTCACCAATGAACATATACAAATGACAAATAAGCATATGAAAAGATATTCTACATCATATATAATCAGGAAAATGTAAATTAGAAAAGAAGATACAACCACACAGACATTAGAATGACCAAATTTAGAAAATTAACAACAATAAATGCTGATGAAGATGTGGAGCAATAAGAACTCTCAGGCACTGCTGGTAGAATCGCAAAATAGTACAGCTACCTTGGAAGACAGTTTGGCTATTTATTATAAAACTTAACATACTCCTACAGTATGCTCCAGAAATTGTCTTCCTTGGAATTCACCCAAATGAGTTGAAAAATTATATCCATTCAAAACCCCACACACAAATGTTTATAGTAGCTTTATTTATAATTGACAAACCTTTGAAGCAGTCAAGGTGTCCTTCAGTAGGTGAATAAATAAACCATGGAATATTTTTCAGTGCTAAAAAGAAATGAGCTATTGAGTCATGAAGAGACATAGATGAAACTTAAATACATATTGCTAGTGAGATATGCTAAATATGAAAAAGACTACATACTAGGATTCCAACTATATGATACTCTGAAAAAGGCAAAACAGTGCAGACATGAGAAATACTAGTGGTTGATGGAGGTGGGAGGAGAGATGACTAGGCAGAGCACAGAGAATTTTTAAGGCAGTGAAATACTCCGTAGAATGCCATAATGATGAATATATGTCATACATGTTTGCAGACTACAATACCAGAGTGAACCCTAAGGTAAACTATGGACTTGGATGAGTATGAGGTATCCCCGTAGGGTCAATTGTAACAAATGGTACCAGTGTGGTGGGGGATGATGGGAACTGAGCTGGTTATACCAGTGTGGAGGGAGGTGGTGTATAGGAAAGCTTTATACCTTTCTTTCAATTTTGTTGTAAACCTAACACTGCTCTGAAAAAAAAATGTCAATATAAAAATTATATATTCTCAGGTAGGATGTAAACTGTCCAGATGGTCAAAGGGTTAAGAGCACAAGAAAAGGTTAAAAATACCTAACATAGAATATGTAAATGTTACAGAAAGTAAATATTTTGATAAAAAATAAAGTGTTAACAAAGAGGTAGTAATTTGCAAGATTCCAAGGAGCCCGTGCAGACTGTTTTATAAGAGAGTAACAAGGACAAAAGATCATTTTAATAGTAGAGGGTTAGCTGGGATTGGGAGATGAAGAGATCTCAGGGAGGTTTAAGAAAAACAGAACTAAACACACATTTCAGAAAAAAGAAAAATACCTTTTTTGGTTTATTTTTTAGTTTGGACATCAAATATGTTTCTTCATAAAACTTAGGTTATGTTGTAGTGTTATTTATTTTTGAAGAGCAGCATAAAAATTTTCCCTTGCTTTAAAAGAAAATTGAGTTTGACCAAGCAGTGGCATATTGGGTGAAGCATCAACCTGGGACACTGAGGACCCAGGTTTGAAATTCCGAGGTCACTGGCTTGAGTGCAAGGTTACTGGCTTGAATGTAGAATCATAGACATGATCTCATGGTTGCTAGCTTGAGTCCAAAAGTCACTGGCGTAAAGCCCAAGATCACTGGCTTGAGCAAGAGGTCACTGGTTCAGCTAGAGTCCCCGAATCCATCAGGGTATGTATGAGAAGCAATCAAAGGGTGACTAAAGTGCTGCAACCACAAGTTGATGCTTCTCATCTTTCTTTCTTTTTGTCTGTCTGTCCCTGTCTGTCCCCGTCCCCCTCTTTTTCTCACTAAAAAAAAAAGAAAGAAAATTGAATGAAATTGTTAGAGTGCTTAGAACATCAAGTAACTTGTTCAAAAAGATCTAAGGTAAAGAAAAAAATTCTTCACCACATATTCCCTAGGCATTCAGTGTTTTAGCCTTTCTAATCCTTGCTTTTATTAGTCCAAATTCTTGCTTTGGAAATATCAATTTCACTGGTCTAATTATGATAGAGCACATGGAACCAAGTGGCTAATTATTTTTGCTAAATTTGATTAAATAATGCCTATGTCTTAGTCTTCACTAGAAGAGAGTTCTCAAAGTGTCACTAATTTAATTTCTAAATTATGTACACTAGTATTTGCTTATTTCTAGAATAAAAGTAATTTCAAAAAAGGTTATTTTTTGCAATAATTATAATATGTTTATTGGATAATTTTAATGTTTTTTATTTTTGCACATGTTCTTTTTTAAACGTTTTATTTAGACAATTAATTTTAATGGGGTGACATTGGTTAACTAGAGTACATAGATTTAGAGAAAACATCTCCACATCGTTTGGACAGTCGATTATGTTGTATACTCATCACCCAAAGTCAAGTCGTCCTCTGTCACCTTTTATTTGGTTTTCTTTATGCACCTCCCCTTCCTCCACCCCCCTCCCTCTTCTTCATTCCCCTCCCCCTGGTAACCACTGCTCTCTTATCTATGTCCATGAGTCTCAATTTTGTGTCCCACCTATGTATGGAATTATACAGTTCTTAGTTTTTTTTGATATATTCAATACTTATTTCACTCATGATAATGTTATCAAGTTTCATCCATGTTGCGTAAATGATACTATGTCATCATTTCTTACAGCTGAGTAGTATTCCATAGTATATATGTACCATATATACTTTATCCAGTCCTCTATTGAAGGGCTTTTTGGTTGTTTCCATGTCTTGGCCACTGTAAACAATGCTGCGATGGACATGGGGCTGCATGTGTCCTTAGGTACTAATGTTTTCAAGTTTTCAAAGGAAGTTATTGTTTCACAAATATAAGCTTGATGAGGAAAAGCATTTAACAGCAAGGAGTGGAAATAAAATTCTTTTATTGTGTGTTTTTTTGTTGTTGTTCTGGTTTTTTGTTTGTTTGTTTGTTTGTTTTAGGGAGAGAGAGACAGGAGCATCAAGCTGTTCTTGTACAATATGTACACTGACAGGATGGAACTGGCAACCTCTGTGCTTCAGAATTATGCTCCAACCAACTGCGCTGTCCGGCCAGAGCTTAATTTTTTATTGATGATTAATTTTTAGAGAGACAGAGAGAGGAAGGGAGGGAGAGGAGAGGGAGAAGGAAAGCATTCATTTGTTGTTCCAACCAGTTGTGCGTTCACTGGTTGCTTCTGATGTATGCTCTGACCAGTGATCGAACCAGCAACCTTGTTGTTTTGGGACAACACTCTAAACAACTGAGCTAACCAGCCTGGGCTGAATTCTTTTTTTTAAGCTATGCTATCTTTGAGTACAGAATATGAATGATTCAGTCGACCCAATGGGCAAATGTTCGTCCAAAGTAATCTAGTCTTAAATGTCAAACCAAAATAGTTTGCCATAGCCTTATTGAAAACATTCTGTTTTAAAGGATGCTCTGACTAATAGTAAATTTAATAAAGTTTAGAAATGTCAAGTTGAGTTTTAATTTTAAGTTTATATCTACAAGAGTGTAATGTGTTACAAATTCCATATATAGAGACCACCCTTCTATAGCTTTTTACATTTTAGCAATAAGAACTTCAGAGAGCAAAATAACCAAGACCCTATTTCTCTTATGTCCTTCAGAAATTCAAATAATTGACCTGAATTACAAAATTATAGGAAGTAATTTTAAAATAAAAATAATGATAATGTTTAGGTAGTCTACAAATTAGTCTACAAATTATCAGATATCATTTTAGCTTCTAAGCTAGACTAACCATAGAATTAAAATAAAAATTGAAACATAGTAGTAAAACTGCAATATATCAATTAAACATCTACCTATTCTATACAAGATACTATTTTTCAGTAAATATTTAATGATTTTACTTGATAACAAAATAGTTATGCATATGATTAATACAAGTGAATTAATAAGAAATATTTTAATATCTTAAACAATTATATTCACAAAGACAATGAATCATAGCTTTATATAGACAAAACAATTTGGCTAACTAATTTAAAATATTTAAGCAATTGTTTTGGCATCTACATTAATATAATTTAGCCTTGTTAGAAAATAGCTTACATATGAACTTGTGTAGCTATACCCTATAAAAGAAAAGCTAAAATCATAGATTACCTTTCAAAGTCATTTTATTAAGCATTATTTACTTAATGTACTATTTAAAGACGCTGTTCCACTAATTTTTGTCAATGCTCCTCTTATTCTGCAACGCAGGGTCTTTAGAGGCATAATAAAATATTCTGACATTCCCTGCTTCCTCCCGGCATTCCCAAAGAAGACAGGAAGGTTCTTTATAAAATCTAGCCCTTTTTCTTGAGTAAATAAAGGGTCCTTGCATTGTTGCAAGATGTTGATTAATTTCTAGAACTCTGAAAAACTTGATCTTAACAAATTTTGCCACCATCAGTGCTGTTATTATTTCTTTCTTTTTTTTTTTCTTAAATTAAATGTAATGGGATGACATTGATCACTAAGAGTACACAGGTTTCAGGTGAGCGTTTCTACAGCATTTGAACTGTTGATTATGTTGTGTGCCCATCACCCAAAGTCAAATCATCTTCGGTCACTATATATTAGTCCCTCTTTATTCTTCTCTCCACACCCCTCCCTCAGATAACCATTTCACTTTTATCTATGTCCTTGAGTCTCAGTTTTATATCTCATCTTTGTGGGATATATATTTGTCCCTCTTTGCTCCCCACACCCTTATTCCCCCTTTCCAATAATGTTATTAAATAGCACATTTTCAGAAATCCTTACTCTGATGTTCTGATAGTGCTTCTCTATACTTGATGTTATTTTAGCAATATTTTAATTTGTTTTTTACTTTTAATTATGAGCATATAGATATGCAATTGTTTTATATATTGATATTTTCAGAGGTGGATTAAGGTCAGTTGAGGCCCTAGGAGCAGAAGAAAATATTAGACCCCTTAAAAAAACAGGAAAAATAAAAATACATGTTAACTATATTTTTATATAAATAATAAAAAATATTATGTCCTATTAATGTTAAAATTGCACATATAAAACCAAACTTGGTGTAATTAGAAAAAAGTGTAAAGTTGGGGTTTTGTGGGGCCCTTCAAAAGTTGGGGACTAGGGTGTGTGCCCGTTGTGCCCGCCATTAAATCCGCCTCTGACTGTATTCTTGCTTAATTCTAGCAGCTTTTAAAACATATTTTCCACTAAATTTCCTGTATAGGTCATCACATATTTTTATTTTTCAATTTTGATGTCTTGTGTTTTCTTTTTTTGTGATAGTATACAGTCAGAAACTCCAGTACTTTGAATGGAACTGGGAAGAGTGGGCATACGTCTTGATTCTGATCATAAGAGAAGAGCATTCAGGTTTTCACCATTAAGTATGATATAATCTTGTATGATTGTAAATGCCACTTATCAAGTTGGGGAAGTGACTAAGATGCTTTTCTGATAAATGGATGTATGATGCCATCAAATGTCTTTTATAAGTATTAAGATGATCATATGCTTTTTTTCCCTATAGTTGGTTAATTGCATTTATTGGTTTATAAATGTTGAAACAAATTTGAACTGTGATAATTTTACTTGGTCATTGATAATTTCCAGGTGTCCCCAAACTACGGCCGGCGGGCTGCATACGGCCCCCTGAGGCCATTTATCCGGCCCCCATCCGCATTTCCGGAAGGGGCACCTCTTTCATTGGTGGTCAGTGAGAGGAGCACTGTATGTGGTGGCCCTCCAACAGTCTGAGGGACAGTGAACTGGCCCCCTGTGTAAAAAGTTTGGGGACCTCTGTAACCTTTAATAGGTTGTTAGATTATATTTGCTCAAATTTTTCTACAAAATAGTTTATCTACTTTTTAAGTCTATAGTTTATTTCTTGTAATGTTATTGTGTGGTTTTGGTGTCAAGGTAATGCAGACCTTACAGAATATTGGGAGTGTATTCACTTTCCTTCAGTATTCTGGAATGGTGTGGATAAAATTGGTAGTATTCTTCCTTAAATGTTGAGTAGAATTTACCAGTGAAGCTATCTGGACCTGGAGTTTTCTTTGTGCAGATTCAATTTATTTAATATGGTGCTATTCTGATTATATGTTTTATATTGAGTAAGCTTTAGTAGTTTATACTTTTCAAGTATTTATCTTCTTCATGTAGGTTGTAGCTTTTTTTGACATATGGTTGTTCTTAATACTAACCTAATAATTTCTTTTTGAATGATCACTGCTGGGATCTCTCTAACTCCTAATGTTGATAGCTTTTATTTTCATAATTTTTCTTAATTAGTGTAGGTGAAGGTTTATCAATTTTTATTGATGTGATGAAAAAAACCAGCTTTGGTTATTTTAATTTTCTTTATTAGTTTTTTTTTTAATTTCTCTGGTTTTCAGTCTAATATTTCTTATATTTAGTTTGTTTTGTTTTTACTCTTCTTTTAAATTTTCTTGCGGTGGAAGCTTTTATGTACTTTGAAACTTTCTAGTAATGACATCTCATGCTATAAATCTTACTCCAAGGATTCTTAGCTACATCCCAAATAATTTTATTCATGTATCTTCACTTTTATTTAGTTAAAATTATTTTTAAATGCTTTTGTTTCTTCATGAAATCATGAATTATTAAGAAGTTTCTATTTCTAAGTATTTTAATATTTTAAAGATATGTTTTAGTTTTGATTTCCATCTTAATTACATTTTAATCAAAAAACAATTCTACATGACTTAAATTTTTTAATTTATTAAAACTTGTTTTATGGCTTCAAATACAGTCTATCTTTAAAACACTCTGTATACATTTGAAAAGAATGTGTATTCTGATACTAATGTTAGACTATTCTACCAAAATCAATTAAGTCAATTTTATTGACAGTATTATTTGAATCTTCTATATCCTTAATGATTTTCTGTCTACTTGATATATCAATTATTGAAAGAAAGGTATTGAAATATTTAACTAGAATTGTATATTAGTATATTTCTTCCTAGAATTCTATCAGTTGCAGTTTCATGTAATTTCAAGCTCTATTATTATGACATAAATGTTTAAGATTATTATCTCCTCATTATTATTTTGAAATGACCTAATTTTATTTCTGGTTATATTCTTTATTCTAAAATCTTCTTGTCTGATATTATTATAGCTATGTCAACTTTCTTTTGGCTATCTCAGTATAGTGTAACTTTTCCCCATAATTTTTCTTTTAACATGTGTCTCCCATTTAAAATAAAATTTGTAGCCTGACCAGGTGGTGGCGCAGTGGATAGGACATCAACCTGGGACCCTGAGGACCCAGGTTCAAAATCCAACAGCTTGAGCGCCAGCTCATCTTAGCTTGAGCACCAGGTCACAGGCTTGAGCGTGGGATCATAGACATGTCTTCATGGTCACTGGCTTGAGCCCAAGGTTGCTGACTGAGCAAGAGGTCACTTGTTCTGCTGTAGCCTCCTAGCCAAGGCACATTTGAAAAAGTAATCAAAGAACAACTAAGATGCCACAACTATGAGTTACTGCTTCCCATCTCTCTCCCTTCTTGTCTGTCCCTTTCTCTCTCCCTCCCTCTCTCTCTTTCTCTCTCTTTCTCAATAAATAAAATAAAATAAAATAAGATTTGAAAAAAAAATAAAATAATTTTTCATCCTGACAGTTTATACCTTTGAATTGTGGTATTTATTTATATTTAATGTAATTATTGATATTGTTGGATTTAAATTTGTAATGTTATTTTATTTTTATCCTATGTTTATTTTGTTTATCCTTTTCACCTGCCTACTTTTGAAATTAAGTACTTTTTATTCATTTTTGTCTCTTCTGTTGGCTGATTAGTTAAAACTATTCTATTTTGATGATTGAAATATAGACTATACTATGCATCTTTAAATAATCACACATAGTACTTTTTATGTGGTATCATTTAAGGATCTGAAAGTAGGCTATTTCTGTTTGTCCCTTCAAGTCATTATGGTATTTTAACATTAATTTTACTTCTTCATATGTTTCTTTGTGAAGTATAAATGTAGACAATTGTAAAAATCCTTTATTCTACCAAAAATCCTAGGAAAAGAGAAATAACCTTACATCACAATTATACTTATCTTTAATAGAACTTACATAATTGCTAAACACAGTTTTGAGCTTATTAATCTTATAATATCCCTTTCCTATCCTTGTGAGAGAAAGGTATCATTTGTTTTTCTTATGCTAGTAAGAAGTGCTTATTTGACTTTGCTGGCCCTTTTCCTAACATGAAAATTTTGTATCTCTTCTGGAGGCTCCCAATTAAATGTCAGTTTTTGTAGCTTCTCCTTTATCTTGGAATAAGGGTATAGCTGCTCTTGAAATTTATACTATTTATTGTTTCTTTACTCTTTGATGAAATGTTTCTTCCACAAATGGAGAAATGCTATCTCCGAAGTATAGAAAGAATAGTCTATATCAATATAAAAGAAAAATATATTTTGATTCAGTCAATGAATTCAAATACCTATTATAGTGGAGAAGAAAAAAACACATGAATGTAGTATATATTAGTTATCTTTTAAATTTCTAAGAGTTATTGGCTATACAAAACTATTAACAAAAGCATAAATTTCTCCCTTGACAAGGCAAACTTTTGATTACCATTTTGATAAGATTTCTCACCTTAAATTTTTCTGCATAATATTTAATATCCATCACAAACTTGACTTACAAGATATCAAGAAAAAGTGTAATTTTCTATGAAATTATTAATTTCTTAGACATAAATTCTACAGTGTAATAAAAACATTAAATTAAACTCAACACATGAAGAAAGGTACTACTACTTTCTTCCTTCAGGTTTTATTATGCTAATACATACATAATCCATTTGATAATAAGTTTTTATTAAATTCTCTATTCTATAGGTAGGAAAAAATTGTTACTGAGTTTCTCATAGCTACTAGACCAAAGGTTTTCTCATTCATTTAAGGCTAGTTCTCATTCAAAGTTTTGTTATTATTTCTAAAATTTAGAAAGCATAAATGCATTTTCCAAGTTCACAAACACAAATGGAAGAACTTCAATTAAAATAAAGTATGTTCAAATTCAAGCCTTATGCCCATTCATAATATATATACTTTTTACTATTAAAATAATAAAAACAGGTTTCTATCAAAATGCATATTGCTTCATTTAAATTCATCCAAATTTTATTGGTAAAACATTATGGAGAAAATGTTACTAAATGAAAAGAGCTAATTGCCATAGCATATGTAGTTTGATACTTTTTGTTTAAGAAAGAACAGAAAATAATGAACATAAGATTTTACAACACAAACAAAAAATACACAAATAAATACATAAATCAATAAATAAATTCACCCTTATCTCACTTAATAGGAATCTTTTTTTTTTTCCTACAAACGTATTTGGTAAATCCCAGATCTTACATATGCATCTCTTGAGAAATAGGACATAGCTAGAAGGCAAGGCAAGAATGCTGACTTGTTTCTTTCTAAAGTCATGACCTTGCATTTCAAGATAATTTTAATGTTTAACAAAAACAGTGTAATTTCTCAAATCCACTTACTCTCCCACTCTTTTGAAATGATGTTTCATTCTCTTTTTCTTCACATCTAAAACATCTACTCCAGTCTTCTCTCTAGTCCAATGACTGTAATTTTAGTAAAAAAAATTGAAACAATCAGAAAAGAACTTCTACCAGCTTCCACCATGGTATATAACCACCTGCTAGTATTTATATCAATACTACAATGTGGCATCTCTCCTGTTATTATAGTTCTATCAAAGGCCAGCTTCTCACTTATGAACTAGATTTTATTCCCATTTGCCAAATCAAAGGCATTTTGCCAGCATCTCTACCTTCTCACTCTCAGCCTCTAAAATTTATCTATTTATTGGATTATATAAGTAAACATAATCATGCTCCTATTTTACCCATAGTTGGGAGTTCTTTCTCCTCCCACCATTTTTTTTTTTTTGCTTCCCTTAGGATAGTAACATTCTTTAAAAGAATTTCCTATATTCCATCACAAATTCCACTTTTCAACATAAATTTAAGTTTAATTAATGTTTTGTACACATCACTGAATCTTTTACCAAGTATGGTGTATTTATATTGTGTCAAATCAGTTAAGGTGAAACTATTGTACTAACTACTGGTATGGTTCTGATCTATGAGTCATGATAAAAAAATTTATGCCTATATGTAGTTTTAAATTTTATTTATTTTAACATTTTTCAATAATAGTTAACATTCAATGTTATTTTATATTAGTTTCAAGAGTACAGCATAGTGTTTAAACATTTATGTAGTTTACAAAGTGATACCCTCGATAATTCTAGTATCACCTGGTACCATACATAGTTATTACAATATTATTGACTATATTCCCTGTGCTGTACTTAAATTCTCATTTTGTGCTTCCAATTTTTTACTTCCTAATCCCTTTATGTTTTGCACTGAGACCTTAAACCCCTTCCCTTGACAACCATCACTTTGATGGTTTCATTTGCTATGCAAAAACTTTTCATTTTGATGTAGTCCCATTTGTTTACTTTTTCTTTTGTTTCTCTTGCGTGAGGTAATATAGCAGTAAAAATATTATTGAGAGAAATAAACATTTTATTCAAGATTTGGAAAATAAAAATAAAATAGCAGCGACATTTGTTTCATACAGTGGAAAGGTGAGAGCAAGACATGAGGCACTCTGTTAACCTACACATAGTCTATCACCTGCCGGTTCAGTGTGTTAGCTTTTTTGCAGAAACTCTAATTCAGGGGTCCCCAAACTACGGCCCGCGGGTCGCATGCGGCCCTCTGAGGCCATTTATCCAGCCCCCGCTGCACTTCCGGAAGGGGCACCTCTTTCATTGGTGGTCAGTGAGAGGAGCATAGTTCCCATTGAAATACTGGTCAGTTTCTTGATTTAAATTTACTTGTTCTTTATTTTAAATATTGGATTTGTTCCCGTTTTGTTTTTTTTTACTTTAAAATAAGATATGTGCAGTGTGCATAGGGATTTGTTCATAGTTTTTTTTATAGTCCGGCCCTCCAACGGTCTGAGGGACAGTGAACTGGCCCCCTGTTTAAAAAGTTTGGGGACCCCTGCTCTAATTCCTTCTGAATCCTCTGTCAGTCTCCCTGATTCCATGGTCAAGTACTTGCTTAAGTGTGCTGAAGTGCCAACTTTCTCATAATAAACCTATAACATTGAAGTTGGAGGCTTGGACCAAGAGAGACAGCATGAGATTCAGTTGACCTTACTGAGTTATAATTATATTTGTAGGTTCTAGTTTGAGGTCTTATTTCCAACTTCATATTCATTCTCTCCCACCTGCCTACCCCACTCAGCTACCATAGGATAAATTCCTATACTAAAGCTATTTATTGACATGCAATCTATCATCTATCTATCATTTATCTATATTTACATATGATCTATTTTTACATTCATCTATATATTTACATTTATATCTTTTTTTTCCTGTGTGTTATTCTTTTGTTTATTATTTTATTTCTTTTTCTATTTTATTATGTTAGAGTTATTTATTATTTCTTGGGGACATTAATAAAATTATATAGGTTTCAGTTGTACAATTCTATAATACACCATCTATATATAGTATGTCCACCACTCAATCTTTTGTTTAGTTATTTTTTGTACCTAATGTATCAGTAGCATATGACTTAATTGATTATTTCTGCTTCCTTTATACACATTATATGACACCTAGAAAACTGCAATAATGGAGCTCCAGTGGCGCAATCGGTTAGCACGCGGTACTTATACAGAAAACTGCAATATTTAATTAATTTATTTATTTTTGCTTCCTTTCAGTTCCATTTAATAATTTCCCTTTTCTCCTTGGTATCTTGATGTTAGAGTGCCTCAAAGTACAATTTTAGTTAGTTTCTCTGTGCTAGTCACTTTCTTTGTCATATTCAATCTCAAAGTCTTAAATACAATCTATATCTGCTGAAAACCTTCAAATTTTTAACTCTTAATTTTTTCTTTCCTTTACCTTAGACTCTTATATTCAAAAACTTACTGTTGTGATCTACACTTAGGTGTCTAAAATGTACTTTTAAAGTAATTCTCCTAAAACTTAACTACTCATGTAACTTCTTCAAGCCCACTTTCCACAGTATTCCTTCATCACTTAATGATGACTTGATAACTTTGATTGCTCTGACCCCAAACTTAAAGTTATGCATCATTCTGCTCTTTCTATCACACTGCACATACATTCAAATAGGAAATTCTGTTGTTCTACCTGTTGTATCAAAAGTTTGACCACTTCTTCCGCCACTATGCTGGTTGAAACCCACTACTGTTTTACCTGAATTGTTACAGAATAATCTTGCTACTCATTCTGACCCCATCCTTGTCATCTTTCAGTCCATTATCATCAACACAGCAGCAGTGTGGTTGAGAAATATAGCAAATCATGTAACTTCCCTGATATAATAACCATCTAAATTTCAGAAAATGTGCAATGCATTAAACTTTGTTCCTAATGATCCATTAAAAAATACAAATTATGGTTATAAAAGTCATAAAATTTCTGATTAATTTTATATAAAATAAAATGCTTTGTTTTTTGTAAAATAGAAACAAACAGAATATTGTAAGAGAAATAATTAATTTAGCATATTACATACTTATAGACTTCTTAGTTCATTTGTTATACCTATACTTTTTTCCAAAAATGTTCATGGTTTTAAAGATATAATATTATAAAATAGTATATATTAAAATGTAAATAATGGTCTTGGCTGGTTGGTTCAGTGGTAGAGCGCCAGCCCGGCATGTGGATGTCCCAGGTTCAATTCCTGGTCAGGGCACACAGGAGAAGCAGCCATCTGCTTCTCTACCCCTAGAATTACACTTAGAATAAACAAACCATTAGTCCTGCCTGACAAAATTTTAATGAAGAGTCAAATGAATCAAACTATTTATAAATAACTTTATTATGCCCCAGAACAAAGCTATAACAATATGTATAAAAATTAAAAAATATTCAATACCCAACAAAGTAAAGTTTAGAATGTGTAGCTTCCAATAAAAATTACCAGAGGTATAATAAAGAAGGAAAATACAACCCATAATAAGAAAACTTAATTTAGAGATTCCTCAAGTAAGAGTAGCCAAGAATAATAAAACTGTTATGAATGGATTTCATATATTCAAGACCTAAAGAAAAAATTTATATATATATATAATTATTATTTTATTATTTTTAATGAGAGAGAGAGAGAGAGACATGAAGGAAAAGAGAGTGGTAGGATTCAAATATTTTAACAACTGGTACTCTGCTCTAATGATTGTTTGAAGGAAAAATTTGGGAAACAAACAAAATGGGTCCTACAATTGTCCCAATCTCCTGCCTTGGGAGAGTTTCTAGGCAGAGATGAAAGGGGAAGAAGGTGGAGCCAAGTCAGCTCTCTGATTAAAGTAGATACAGCTGAGGGTCTGGAAAGACCAAGGAAAGAGAGTTTCACTGAGAGGAAACCCTGCTGATATGTACAATATCATCTGGAAACATTCAACAGAGTTCTGATCAGAATACGGATTTATGGGACTAGTGCAAGAGGTAAAACATTCAAAATCATTACTGGGAGTGCATCCAGCATTCACAAAGGGTCATAAATAGTGAGTGTCTGCCCCCTACAACAGCCTTGAAAATCTCATAGTTCACTTGACATTGGACAGCATACTCAACAGGCTAAGTCCTGCTTTAGTAGTGGGGAAAAACTCATCCCAGATTAAAAGTTGCTTTGGTCCAATATACTAAGAAATTAAAGCACTACCGAAAAGGTAACATCTATAGTGTTAATATCCAATAAAAATTATCAGATATTTAGCCATCCTGTGGTGGTGCAGTAAATAAAGCATCAACCTGGAATGCTGAGGTCACCGGTCCAAAACCCTGGGCTTGTCTGGTGAAGGCACATATGGAAGTTGATTCTTCCTGCTCCTTCCTCCTTCTCTCTCTAAAAATGAATAAATAAAAATATAAAAAATATATCAGACATTTAGAATAACAGGAATATATAACCCCAAATGATAAAATCAATCATCCCAATAAACTCAGTACCAACATTGCTGTATGAATTAGCAGATAAGGACTTTTAAAAGTTATTATAACTGCATTTTTTGTGACAGATAGTAAAAGAGACAGAGAGAGGGATAGATAGGGACAGATGAGGAGCATCAATTCTTTGTTGCAGCTCCTTAGTTGTTCATTGATTGCTTTCTCATATGTGCCTTGACCAAGGTTGCTACAGCAGATTGAGTGACCCTTGCTCAAGCCAGCAACCTTGGGCTGAAGCCAATGATGTTGGGTTTCAAGCCAGTGACCTTTGGGATCAAGCCAGTGACCATGGGGTCATGTTTATGATCCCATGCCCAAGCCAGCAACCCTGCGCTCAAGTTGGTGAGTTCGTATTCAAGCCGGATGAGCTGCCTGCTCTAGCTGGCAACCTTGGGGTTTTGAGCCTGGGTTCTCTGTGTCCTAGTCCAACACTCTAGCTACTGCACCACCACCTGGTCAAGCTATAACTGCATTTTATATGCTTAAAACTTCAGAAAAAAATTTAAATATTTTTAATAAGTACTTGGAAAACAGTTCTTAAATTTCCAGATCAGATTTCTGAAGATAAAAACTTAATGTCTGAGATTAAAAAACATACTACATAGGATTTTAACAGAAAAAAAAATATTGTAGAAAAAGTAGTCAACTTTAAAACAAAATAATAGAAAATATCTAATTGAGAAACAAAACTAAATGAATAACTTCTAAAGTCTAATATATGTGTAATGGGAATCCTTAAAAGAAAATCTAAGATTGTCAGAATGAATAAAAAGAAATAGTCCAATAATATGTTGATTTAAATACAATCTTTTATACAGAAAAGACAAAACTAATGAAAGCAAGTATAAAAAAAATGAGGAAAATCAATAAACCTAAAAGTTAGTGATGGAAAAGATCAACAAGATTGACAATCCTGTAGATAGACTGACTAAGAAGACTCACATTTCCAAAATAAAAAAGGAGACATTGCTACCACTTTCCAGAAACAGAAAAGATTATAAGGGAAGACCATGAACAACTGTATACATATTAATAAAATAAGATAACTGAGGTGAAATAGGAAACTTTTAAAAATAAAATGACCCCAAAAAGAACTAAAACATCTGAAAAAAATCATATAAATAAAGAGGCTGAATTACCAATTTAAAGACCATCTCATAAAGTTGAGTCCAAATCTAAATGATTTGTAAA
This sequence comes from Saccopteryx bilineata, assembly GCF_036850765.1. NCBI lineage: Eukaryota > Metazoa > Chordata > Mammalia > Chiroptera > Emballonuridae > Saccopteryx > Saccopteryx bilineata. The sequence continues at coordinate 177,097,936 of NC_089494.1, forward strand.
TTTTGCCAAATATTTAATGAAGAATTAATGTCAATTATTGAGAAACTCTTCCAGGAACATAATCATAGGATGCACTTAACAACTCATTTAATGAAGTCAGTATTACCTTACACCAAAACTAGACAAAAATATAACAATACAACAACAGAACAATATTTCTTATAAATATAGACACAAAAATTCTCAACAAGATAACAACAAACTAAATTCAGCAACATATAAAAGGGATTATAAATAATAACCAGTGAGATTTTCCCTAGAAATGTAAGGTTGATTTCACTTTTGACCTCTGGAACTACACTGTGATTAAATTTGTATTGCTTTAACCAATCTGTTTGTGGAAGTTTGTTAAGGCAGTAGTAGAAAACTAATACAATTTCTCAATGTCACTTTTCTTTTTAATAAAATTCTTGGCTTACACAAATACAGCCATGATCACTATAGTGCCTGGACAATTGAATCAGTAGTGCTTTTTAATTTAATAATAGATTGGAAAAATTCATTTGTTGTTAAGAATTTGTTAAGATAATTTATCTTAAAGGGTATATACTAATATTTTATGTGGAAGTAACAAAGCTGTTTAATAGTGTATCTCAAAGTATTACCATTATAAATACTGTTACAATAAACATGATCTCATGTTAATATTTTTTTGTTTTGTTTTTTTTGTGTGACAGAGAGAGAGAGAGAGAGACAGAGAGAGACAGAGAAAGGAACAGATAAGGACAGACAAGCAGGAAGGGAGAGAGATGAGAAGCATCAGTTCTTTGTTGTGGCTACTTCGTTGTTCATTGATTGCTTTCTTATATGTGCCTTAACTGGGGGCAGGGGGAGGGTTTAGCAGAATGAGTGATCCCTTGCTCAAGCCAGCAACCTTGGTCTCAAACCAGCGACTTCGGACTTCAAACCAGCGACTTTGGGGTCATGTCTATGATTCCACGCTCAAGCTAATGATCCTGCACTCAAGCTGGTGAGCCTACACTCAAGCTGGTGACCTCGGGATTTCAAACCTGGGTCCTCCACATCCCATTCCGATGCTCTATCCACTTCGCCACCGCCTGGTCAGGCACATATTAATGTTTTTATGGAATTTATGATAATTTCTTTAGAATAAACTCCTAAAACTAATTATTAGATTAAAAAAATACCATTTCTGGCTTTTTATAGGATTCCCACATTAACACTGCCAATCACAATGAGAATGCCAATATTCACTTATCTTTATGACAATAGCATTTTTCTTTTTTCTCCCAATTATATAAGTAGTAAATAATTGGTCAACACTGTTTTATTCTACATTTACCAGATTATTAGTGACAAAATTTTAAAGTAGAAAAACACTTTTTTAAATTTATTAAATTGTTTGCTTACTCTTTCTATAAACCAAATGCTTATTCTCACACAGAACACTTGTTACATTCATGATTACATGTGTGTTCATGTTTCAAAGAACTGATGACAAATCCTTACCTTTAAAGAGATACTCTCACTGTGAATCACAAACCAGATATTTAATAAACAGCCATTTCTAAGTTCTGTCATGAAATATTTTATATATTTTTATTGAAACCTTATAGCAATTATATGAAATTATTTGCTTTATAAATGAGAAAATCAAGATTCACAGAGCTTAAAGGTAAGACTTAGATCATTTGGCTGATGTGTACAGCACTGTGTTATGTACCGAACACACTTTAGTGGGGTAAAATATAAATAAATTGTAATGAAATGAAAACATCAATGATTGATAGTGTAAGAAATAGAACAGATATATGTTCAGTCTTATTTGACTAATATTTGATCCTTTTCTAACCCTATGTCATTGTCTAAGTCATCTTATTTCCTAAGCCACATTTTTTTCCTTTTAAAATAAAGGGGGGAGATTAATAATACCTACATTACAATTTGGCCTTGATTGTATATTATGCACATAAATTTCCAAAACAGAGATATTCCTTTACTCATTCTCTAAACAATAAGCTATAAGGGAGCACATATTAGATCTATACAGCTAAAGATTCTATCCACTCTGCCTAGGATACTTCCCGTCAAATAGTGGACACTGAATATTTGTTCCAGTTTTCCTTCTTTTGGTTATTACTCAGTATTAGAATACTCTCATAACTTTCCATTAAAATCTATTTATGTATGTGCTTTTTATTTCATCCTTCCTATAATTCAGAGTGTTTTAATAGATAGAAATATTCCAGAGCTTCAATGCTGAATCATAACCAAGAGAAGAATAAATTGTGGAAATTGTGTACTAATATGTGATTCATGATGTACCATGTTGCTTCTACATTTAAAAACAGTTTTTATTTATCTGTTATCTTTTGTAAAATGTCATAAAACTTTCTGTATGTACTCATCTGACCCACTAAGAATACAAATGCATTTAAAATAATGAAAATAAATGTCATTTGTAATAACCATAAGTCAATGAAAATCTTATTTTTTAAGCTCATTTCCTTTCAGATTTATTTGGTTGGAAATGTAGAGTAGTTGAACCAAAAAAATACAATTATAAAATCACTTAAACTTTTTCATACTTGCCTCTCTACCATAAGGTTATCAAAGCTAAAACTCATTTCTCACTTTTTTTTCAAACATGAAGTTGTCTTTGCATAAGGAAAGATTCCAATGAGAAGGCTATTATTTTCATAATAAATGTATACAAACACTACTGGAATTGTCCTTGATTTTTGTGGGATGTGTGTGGCACTTCTTTTTTTCTTTTTCTTTCTTTCTTTCTTTTTTTTTTTTTTTTTTTTTTTTTGCCTTCAGTGAGAACAAGAAGTCTATAAACTATACAAATCACCTTGATGGTGAATAGAGATCATCAAATAAGACTGGCAAAACAGAAAGATGGAGGTAATCCAGGGCTCCCTATGGAACAATTCAGCAGAGGGACCAACATTAACAAGTGCCCACCTGCCCACCTTTTCATTTCTTTCTTGTGAAAAAAATATAACAAGAACTATTGTTTGGAGCTTTCTGTTAGTTGAAGCCACATTCCTAACTGATAAACTTGACTTTTATGACAAGCAACTAATATAACATTGTTTATTTTCAGTTAACATAATATTTAAAAATTTTAGATGCTTGAGAAGCAAACAGTGAGCTTATTGTTTATTTTTATAGATAACATAATATCTAGAAATTTTAGATGCTTAAGTATTATTTTTAATATGGGAAATGAAGCAAGAAATAGTTAATAGTCAGATGGAAACTGTCCAAAAGCAGAGAAGTTTGAACAAAAGTGGCCTAGTCCTTGTTCTTCATACTCTCATAGGAGTACCACCTTATATCGGTTTAACTCTTCAGGTAGGTCAAGTGTTTCATATATAAATATAACATCTCGCTTAATCATTAAAAAATCTTATTTAGGTAAATATTTTTATCCCATTTTAATAGAATAAGAGAAAATTAATAAACTTTCTAATTTTCACTAGCCAACTAAAATAAGAAAAGTGTTTCTTTTGCTTTTCTCATTTAATAAAACTAAAATGACAAAAGTGCAAGTAATAGGCTTACCAAAAATGTTAAGCTCAAATAACATTCCTCCTCCCCCCTCAAAAAAAGACTATAATGTTTCTTTTAAAGATATAAAAAAAAGTCACGAATAAATATAGGGATTTCTTATGTTTTTCTGTGGAAAAATTTGATATTTTAAATATATTATTTCTTCCAAAAACAGTTTATGAGTTTAAAGTAATTGCAAACAAAACTAGAAAGAATTTTTAATAAAACTTGAAAATTAATTCTAAAGTAAGTTTAGGGAAAAATGTTCAAGAACAGCTAATTTAAATAATTAAGAAAAATAATGCAGTAAAGAAACTACTAGGTTTTAAAATATACACGTGGTTTTGGTATAAAACTACAGACAGGATTAATGGAGAAAAATGGAGAACACAGATACTGATCTCTGTTAACAGGAGAATTTAATAGGAAATGAATGGGGCATTTATTTAAAATAGATGAAAATTGACACAATTTCACAAATGATGGATGATAGGACAAATGACTGTTTATTTAGAAAACCAGCATTAAATTTTTATCTCAAATTATTTATCATATTTTAAACAGAATAAAAATGCACTTTAAACACACATACACAAGTATAAAAGCATTCAAAAAATACCTAAAGGAGAAAATTTATTCAATAATAAAAGTCAATATTTTCAAAAGAAAGATTGTCAGATTTAGCTACCAAAATGTTAAAACCAGCTTTTGAACAGAGATAACACAAAGTTAATGGACAGATGAGCACTTGAAAAGAAATTGCAATATAAATTAACATTTATAACTTATGAAAATCCTCATATATATAAAGTAAAAAATAAATGCTTAAATACATAAATTCATAAACATTGACAGATAGATACATAAAGGTTATCAGTCAGGTAATTAATAGTAAAAGAAATATAAATGGCTAATAAAATATAAAAATTCAACTTTACTATTTATCAGGAAAATACAGATTAAAAATCATAAGGAGAACCAGATAAAGACACTACAAAGAAAAAAAATTATAGGCCAATATCCCTGATGAACACAGATGCAAAAATTCTAAACAAAATATTAGCAAACCACTCCAACAACACATTAAAAAGATCATACACCATAAGCAAGTGGTATTTATTCCTGAGATACAAGGTCGGTATAACATCCACAAAGCAATTGACGCGATACACCACATAAACACAATGAAGGATAAAACTTATGTAATCATTATCAGTATATGCAGAAAAAGCATTTGATGAATTCCAGCTCCCATTTATGATAAAAACTCTCAGTGAAGTGGGAATAGAGGGAATATATTGTACCTCAACATAATAAAGGTCATATATGACAAACCCCAGCCAACATCATACTCAATGGGCAAAAGCTAAGAGTGTTTCCCTTAAGATCAGGACAAGACAGATGTCCACTTTCACTACCCTTATTCAAGAGTAATGGAAGTCCTAGTCACAGCAATCAGATACAAGAAAGAAATAAAAGGAAGAAGTAAAGTTCTCATTATTTGAAGATGCCATGATATATACATAAAGAACCCTAAGGTCTCCAACAAAAAACTACTGGAACTCATAAATGAATTCAGTAAAGTAGCAGGATGCAAATAAATATTTAGAAATTGGTTGCATTTTTATATATCAATAGTGAACTATGAGAAAGAAAAAGTATTCCATTTACAATTGCATTGAAAACAATAAAATACCTAGAAATAAATTTAACCATAGAGGTAAAAAACTGTACTCAGGAAATTGCAAGGCACTTAAGAAACAAATCAAAGAAAATATTAATAAATAAAAGAATAAACTGTGTTCATGGATAGGAAGAATTAATATCATTAAAATGTCCATACTCCCCAAAGCAATTTATAGATTCAATGTAATTCCTGTCAAAATACCAATGGCATAATTTGCAGAACTAGAGCAAATAATCCAAAAATTATAAAAACAAAACAAATAGCCTTAGCAATATTGACAGAGAAGAACAAAATTGGGGATATCAAGCTACCTGATATCAAACTACACTACAAGTCCACAGTAATCAAAACAGCATGGTGTTAGCATAAATACAAACTTATTGATCAATGAAACAAAATAAAGAGCCTGGAAATAGACTAATGTCTATATCAGTGGTAGTCAACCTGGTCCCTACCGCCCACTAGTGGGCATTCCAGCTTTCATGGTGGGTGGTAGCGAAGCAACCAAAATATAAATAAAAAGATAGATTTAACTATAGTAAGTTGTTTTATAAAGATTTATTCTGCCTGACCAGGTGGTGGCGCAGTGGATAGAGCATCAGACTGGGATGTGGAAGACCCAGGTTCGAGACCCCGAGGTTGCCAGCTTGAGCGCAGGCTTATCTGGTTTGAGCAAAAGCTCACCAGCTTGACTCCCAGGTCGGTGGCTTGAGCAAGGGATTACTCGGTCTGCTGAAGGCCCGCATTCAAGGCACATATGAGAAAGGAATCAATGAACAACTAAGGTATTGCAACCCGCAATGAATAACTAATTATTGATGCTTCTCATCTCTCTTTTCCTGTCTGTCTGTGCCTGTCTATCCCTCTCTCTGACTCTCTCTCTCTTTAAAAAAAATAAATAAAATAAAGATTTATTCTGCCAAACTTAGCGAAAATCTGACATAAAGTACTTGGTAAGTAGTTATTAATATATGCTTTAACTTGCTGTAACTCTGCTTTATAAATTTTATAAAGTAAAGTTACTTCTATACTTTATAAATCACCATTAGTGTGGAACCGGTGGACGGTTAGAAAATTTTACTACTAACAGAGATACAAAAGTGGGTGGTAGGTATAAAAAGGTTGACTACCCCTGGTCTATATGATAAATTAATATTTTTCAAACAAGGCAGGAAAATAAAATGAAGTAAAGACAGTCTATTCAATACATTGTGCTGGGAAACTAGATCATCTCCTTACACCTTATACAAGAATAAAGGCAAAATAAATTAAAGACTTAAACGCAAGACTCAAAACCATAAAAATCCTGGAAGAAAAGATAGGAAGCAAAATCTCTGACATTTCTTTTTTTTTTTTCTTGTCTTTTTTTTCTAGGTGAGAGCAGGGGAGATAGTGAGGCAGACTCCCACATGCACCCTGACTGGAATACACCTGGCAACCCCATTTTGGGCCAATGCTCAAGTACCAAGCTATCTTTAGCACCTGAGGCTGGTAATGCGCTCCAACAGAGCTATCCTCAGCACCTGGAGCCACTCTCAAACCAATTGATCCACTGGCTGTAGGAGGGAAAGTGGGAGAAAAGGCGAGAGGGAGAAGGGAGAAGCTTTTCCTGTCTGCCCTGACTGGGAATCGAACGTGGGACATCCATATACTGAACTGATGCTTTATCCACTGAGCCACCAGCCACGGCCCCAACATTTCTCTTACCAATACATTTTTCTGCTATATCTCCTCAGGCAAGAGAAACAAAATAAAAAAATAAACAAATGGAATTACATTAAACTACAAAGTTTTTGCACAACAAAGAAAACCATCAAAAAACTATTTGTGACAACCCACTAAATGAGAGAACATATTTACTGAGATACATTTGCTAAGGAGTTAATATCCAAAATTTATAAAGAACTTGTACTACTCACCACCAAAACAAACAAACATTCCAATTAAAAATGGGCAGAGGACCTGAGCAGACACTTTTCCAAAGAGGACATACAGATAGACATATGAAAAGATGCTCAATGTCACCCATCATCAGAGAAATGCAAATTAAAACCACAGTGAGATATCACTTTATGCCTGTCAGAATGGTTACCATCTATATATCCACAAATGACAAGCTTTGGTGAGAATGTGAAAAAAGGAAACCTTCATGTGCTGTTTGTAAGAATGCAGAATGATACAACCACTATAGAAAACAGTATGGAATTTCCTCAAGAAATTAAAAATGGAACTGTCTTACTATCCAGTGATTTCACTTCTGAGGATTTATCCAAAGAAACCCAAAACACTAATTCGAAAGAATATATGCACTCCTATGTTCACTGTAGCATTATTTACAATAGCCAAGCTATGGAAGCAACCTGTCACTATAAATAGATGAGTCTATAAAAAAAATTGTGACACATATATACAATAGGATATTACTCAGCCATAAAAAAGAATGGATCTTACCATTTACAACAGTGTAAATGAAACTGGAGGATTTTATGCTTAGTGAAATAAGTCAGAGAAAGACAGATATCATATGATTCCACTTATATGTGGAATATAAAGAACAAAATAAATGAACAAACAAAACTGAAACAGACTCATAGCCACAGAGAGAACTCCTGGTTGCCAGAGGGGACGTGGGGTTGAGGCACTAGGTAAAAATGTGAAGGGACTAAGAAGCACAAATTGGAAGTTACAAAATAAACATGGAGAAGCAAGTATAAAAATATAGCCAATAATATTGTGATAACCATTTATGGTGCCAGATGGATGCTGAAAATATCGAGAGGAGCATTATGTAAAGTATATAAATATCTAACCATTAAGTTGTACACCAGAAACCAATACATAATAACAAAAAAATGCTAAAGTGCTGTGTCAAAGGATGTGGTCATTTCAAATCTTGATAGATACTTGATACTTTACCTAAAAGTTGTTCCAGTAATGTTTTCACCAATAGTGTATGAAAGTTCCTGTTTCCCTATCCTAATCACCACTAGATACTGTCAATTAAATTTTTGGCCAACTCAATGGACAATATATATATTTAGCAAGATATATATTTAGCAATATATATATTTAGCAAGAAAGACAGAGATAGGGACAGACAGGCAGGAAGGAAGAGAGATGAGAAGCATCAGTTCTTCGCTGCAGCACCTTAATTGTTCATTGATTGCTTTCTCATATGTGCCTTGACCAAGGAGCCTTAGCCAAGCCAGTGACCCCATGCTCAAGTCAGTGACCTTAAGCTTCAAGCCAATGACCCTTGAGCTCAAGCCAGTGACCATGGGGTCATGTCTATAATTCCACACTCAAGCCAGCGACCCAGTACTCAAGCCAGCGACCTCAAGGTTTTGAACCCAGGTCCGGTGCATCCCAGTCCTATGCTCTATCCACTGTGCCACTATGTGGTCAGGCAAAATATATTTTTTAAAAAACATAAGGAGATAATATTTTTCACCCTTCAAACTGGTAACAAAATATAAGTTTAATAATATCTTAATGCTTGATTGCAAAAATAGTTACTCTAATGCACTATCATTAACAGTGTAAAATAGCCTTTCTAGACAGGTTTTACTTTACATAGTCCTAATAGTCATGTATTCAGTCTCACCGAATAAATCATGTCTTACATAACTTCCCAAGAGTATTACTAACATAGGTCCATACAGTTCAACATGGGAGAGTGCTTATTTTTAATTGTGGACTTGTGAAAACAATTTGAGTATCCAGAAGAAAAAAAAAGTGATTAAAATAAATGGAGTCTGATTATGCAAGTTGTATTAAATTATGAGAATTGTGAGATCACAGCATTTTAGAGCAGAAATGAATCCCAGAAACCTTCTAAGGGGACATAATAGAGGCCTTCACAGATTTTTCTTTTTTTCTAAAATCTCAGCTTAAGTTTCTGCCTGTGCTGAGATGAAAATAGGCAATTTGCTCTATCTAGGGAGCTAGTGTATTTTTTACTACAAAACCACAAGGAGACATTTAAATAAAAGCTAAATTAACTGCCTATGCCATTATACTGCTTATTGGTATATTAATTTGTCATTGAACATTTTCCACATTTTACTTCTTTCAGTTTATTTATAAAAATCATCACCACAATTTTTACCTGCTGGTAGCAATAAAAATAATAAACTGACAGTTTTATTTCCTAAATATTAATTCTTAAATAAATCATCATCAACACCAAATGCTAGCTTAGTTCAATATGTATTAGAAGTATTATAAATTTGATTTACCCAATCACATTGACACTAACCCCAAATTCATTAGGTATGGGGAGAGCAAGAGTATTGATATACAGCTTATATAGTATTGTACTGCTTTCTACATGGTCCCTGACATATTTGCATAGAGCTGCTAAAGCTATTTTATTTCTTATGTAACCTGCTAATAGTCTTAGAGATAGTATACTGACTTATACTTAATGAATTCTGTTGTTGAAAATGAAGTGAAGCAGACAGATTCACACATGGCTGGTAGACACTAAATTTATGTAAGTTTTCTGGAAAGCAATTTAATAATATATATCAAGATCCGTTGAGGTGCTCAGAACTTTGACTCAAAATTCTATGTAAAATAACTAAAACTAAAGTAAAAAACAGAAAAATATAAAGATTTATCTACAAATATATCATCTTGAATTAATCCATAACAGCTGAAATATGTATTAAATAGTTGCAAAACTAATATTCAACTTTAGCTACATAAATTATAACAAGAATAAAACAAGGTAAGGATATAAAACTAGGTAAGCATGTACACTAACATATCTGTGTATGTGTGTAGGCATGTAAGAAAACACTACTGTAATTTGTGATGTTAACAAATTCTTGAAATAGAACATCCAATATAAATTGTCAATGGAGACTTATTTCAGGACAAAAATTCTGAAACTTCTTTGTAACAAAATTTACAACATAATACATTATAAATATAGGATACTTATTAATTTAAAATGTACTGTAATTTGTTTTGTTCCCAGTAAAACTACTGATGTTAGTTTTGTTTACCTAATTTTGTCCATCACGGAGTCAATAAGGTTTAAATTTTCCTCTTGTGTTAACAACTTAACAGAAGTGTGATTTCATCGAGATTTTTACCTGATGAATTATAAAACAAAAAATAGAAAACTAAAATCCTAAGGTTTCATGGTCTAATGCTTGAAAATTGCTGGTGTTTAACTTATGTAATATAATTGTATAGTATATTTATTGCCAAATGCATTGATGTTTCTTTTGTAATGATATTTAATTTTCTGAATTTTAAAATGTTTTATGAAAGCTCTGTTATTTCATTTAAACCGAAATATTAAAAATCTACTAAAACTGAACAAATTTTTTTATTTTTTATACTATTTGAGAGCAGGGTTAGCAGAGAAGTCTTAATTTTTCACAAAGTATACAAAAAATATTAAAATAATGGTGGAAAGAAAATGCAGAAATAAAACTATGGCAGATTGTTGCAATGAACTTTCACATCTATTTTGCTTTGTTGGTATTATTTTTAAATACTTCTGACATCTGACAGCTTCTGAGCATCTCCACCTCTACTGCTATAGACCAAGCCACCAATAATTTTGTCTAGACTGTGGTTATAATTAAAGTCTCCTTATTTTCACTGTGACTCCCATAATTTCAATAAAATGTCAAGTGACATTAAGTTCAATCATATTCCTTACCTCCTGAAAAACCATCCAATAAATTATAATTGCTTTAGAATAAATACGTAGTCTTTGTTTTTTGGCATCTGACTACATTTCAAAATTTAATTGCCACTTTTATGTTTCACTTGTCTTCAGCCAGACTGGCCACCTTCAGATGGTATAAAAACTCTGGAGCATTTCCCTGCCTTAGGATCTTTGCCAGTTCCTTTTACCTAGAATGCTCTTCCTCTAAATATTTCCACGACTGACTGATTTTTCTTTGGTTTTTGCCAAATGTCATCTCAGAATGATAAACTCTGTCCTCTACCCTGCATTTTTTTCTTTATTGAATAGCTTATAACCTAGCTTTAATTTCACTTATTTGTTTGTTTATGTATCTGTTTATATTTTTGATTAAAAATTATTTTTCTCCCTCTGGGGCAGAGACCTGTCTATTTTTGTGTTTGTTTTAAATCACTTTTTCCAAAGTATATAGAATGGTACCTTACACATAATTAGAGTTGTTAGTTCAATTAATGAATGAATTTCACCTTTACTAGAGTATGATTATAAAGGTGTCATACTGACTTACAGGCAAGGACACTGAGCCTAGAGAAGCTTTTACTTGGAGAAGTGGAGAATCCCTGAATCAGAACCCAGAACTATGTGACTTTAAAGGCTATGCTGAGTGGCAAAACCTTGGATGACCTAAATCATCTGTGGGTTTCATAAGGATGTACATACCTGAACTTCATCCAGGGAATGTTGCCTTAGTGGGCCTGGATTGAGGCTCCATAGATCAATCTGGTAAGCAAACATTATATTTGTACTAGAATAATAAAAATGTGGGATAGACAGATCATGTTTACTTTGTTCTTTCTAAAAATAATTATTTTACTGCTGTAACGTACCTAATTTGTTGAGATAATTGGTGCATATATCAAAGCCACATGTATGCAGGAATAAAATTGCTCTGTATCAAAATAACAACTACAAATATAATAGTAAAAGCATTAATAGTAAAGTAGTAATATGTACACACATACACATACTTATCTGTTTTTGTACCAAGAATAGTAAATACTATTACCTGTATGCATATGATAATATATTACATATATGTCAACATAGTAACTATAATTATATATATAATATTGTATATCTATAATATGCACATATGTAATAGGATATATAAAATATATACATATATGATAGTGTATATATACAAAACATATAATTAGATACATATATAACTATGTTGGCATATATGTAATAGTGTAAATATATAGTGTTACTTATGCATATATAATAGTGTAAATATATGTAATATTACATTTTACATATATAATAGTATATATACAAAATCATATAAATATTATTCATTTAATATTCACAATAATCTTTATTATATCCCTTTGTTGAATTTCTATTTTAAAGTATATTTTTATCTGGAAATAAAGTGAGACATCTAAGAATTTAAATAAAAAGAGGTTTTTACCCAATTCAGAAGAAAAATAACATCTCATTGTGGACATACCAAAAATTAGCTCCTCTTGACAGTGTTTTTAAAAGTCAGCAGCTGAAAATAAGCACAAAATAAACATATAGTTTTTAAGGGATTTTCAGCCCAGAGACTGGATTCCCATAGCCAGCCAAAAAACCATAGAAAGCCTATCACTAAAGGTGCTACTAAATAGAGGTGACAGATATTGACCATTCAGAGCAGCAGCCAATTACCTTTAGGCTAGCAACTACAGAGATAATTGGCTGGACAAGAGCAAGTTGAGAGTGGAACAATCCTTTACAAATAAACTAAGACTGCACAAAAGAGAGGCTATATGGGCCCCAGACCTTCCCTGGATCCTGAATAGCCTCCCAAACCCTTCCACCAATATTTTACCTTTTCTCTGTATAGTCTTAAGAAAATCTACTTTTCTTGCAATGAATGAATTCTTGACATGGTATTGTGAAGAACTGGATTCAAATTCTGGTTCTGCCACTTACTAGACAAGTGTCTTTAGTCAACTTGTTGAACTTTCTTGAATTTGATTTCCTAAATTGTAAAAGAGGAAAAATATAAATTACCTGGTCCCAAAATTAAAAAGTTAATGTGAAAAAATAAAAAGAATTTCAGAAAAAGTTGTATCCACTAGAGACAAAAATTAATAGGATTAATAGCTTACTTTCAAACTAAGTGGAAGTAAACATAAATGTACTTCTTTGGGAAGCCAAATGTGCCGGAGTCCAGCCCCAGGGGGAATCCAGGGGACCCACAGGAAGAGACCACGTTGGCATGAAATGAATGAGAGAGCCAAATTCTTTTTCAGCATTCACTGCCAGGCATCTCTGCCAATCGTTAGTCTAGCTTTATTTTTATACACACACACTAAGTTACAATCACATGGTATTCAGAATACATTGATTAATAATTGTTTTTGTTTCACTATGGTTACATATTTCTAGGCAACAGTTAATTCATTTCTATAAGCTATAAATCAGGTGGTAAGTTATTCTAAGTGTAGTTATACAATAACTTGAGCAGCAACAACAATATTGGTGCAAACTTCTAAAAGGTCAGTATTGATTAATAACTACCTTACCTAATGTCCTATTGTCTAGTCAAATTTTATTTGTCTACTATATTCATATACTAGTTAAGTTCTAACTTTATTTTCCTCAGAGTGTTCCACCACCTGCAGGTCAGGTATGCAAGAAGAAAGAAAAGTTTCCCTACTCTACCACATGAAAAGGCTAGGGAGGTAAAGTAATGAATTAAGTGAAGCCTGAAGGGTGCTTCTGTGTATAGTTACTGTTTCCTACCTATTCATAAGTCACTATCTATTTTTTCTAACATGATTAATAGGAAGGAATTCTTCTACAAACTTAACCTTTTTCGAGGGATATCATAGCCAGCCTCTTAGGTCTATGAACCCAGGCAAAGGGGTTTACAGGCTTTTCTGTGGAACTCACACCCTCTGTCTCATTTCCAAAGAAATTACTACAAATCTACAGGGAAAGCATGGTGCTATTATCCCTGTGCCATAAATGATAGCACACACACCCAGAAAAAGGGGGATAAAATGCCAAATTAATTCAAAAAGTTAAAGGGGGAAGTATCATTGCACCTTTTCTCTGCTGTGACTGTGTCAACCAGCAGCTGTTGATCTTCTCTGCTGTGACTTTGTCAACCAGCAGCTGTTGATCAGCTTCTGACACAAATGTATAGTGGTAAACTATTCTGCAACTTGCTACTTATTTTATCTTGGGTAATTGCTCCATTTCTCTATATCTGAGGTTTGCCTAACTCAAGATTTTTTTGAATATTGATTAATATATGTAAAGCGCTTAGAAAAATACTTCATGAACAGTAAGCACTATGTGAAAGTTTGCCATTTTAATGTTAACAGGCTTCATTTCTGGAGAAGTTATATCCCCAGAATAAATTAAATAAATAAATAAACATTCTTCCTTGGGGAGTATTAGTTTCTATACACCTAATATTCTTAATATATCATCTAAGAGCTGTTAAAAAATATTAAAAGTATTAAAAACTAAAATGATTATTAAAATCCAGGAAAATATAATGATGGTAATCTTAATTACCATTGTCTTTTACTGACTTTAATATGATGTATATTTTTCACATTAGGCAAAATGTTGGTATTTAGGATGAGCTATATATCTTTTTTATTTATTAAAGAAAATACTTTACTAAGATAAATAATCAAATAAAGATAGTCCACCAAATGCCTTTTAGTGTATATATAAACATGGTTGAGTGAGGTTGTATGATTTCTCTTTTTAGGTTTATTTGTATTATGAATTATGGAAATGCCTTTCCACTTCTAAAATAAATTTCACTTTTTTGAGTTATATTACACTGGATTATGTTGTTAAGATATACATTTGGAATTTCAGTATCAATAAACATACTGAGTCTAATCTGAAATTTCTTTTGGACTGTCTTTGTCAGTCTTTTGTATGAACATTGTGTTCCCAAGAGAAAATAACGTGGAAGGTTTTCTTCTATATACTTCTGTGCTCTATAAGTATTTTATTCACTGTTTTGGGAGACTAGAGAGCTGAATATTTGATAATTTTCTTTACATTTTAAAATTTCTAGTCATTTGTAATTGACTCATTTATTTATTTCATTTTCTGGGTTAAGGTTTAGTAACTTAAAATCCCCTGATACTTCCTCTATTGAATTCAGTTTTTAAATATATATTAGTAGAAGTAATTTCATTCTCTACACCAGGGGTCCCCAAACTTTTTACACAGGGGGCCAGTTCACTGTCCCTCAGACCACTGGAGAGCCGGACTATAAAAAAACTATGAACAAATCCCTATGCACACTGAACATATTTTATTTTAAAGTAAAAAAACAAAATGGGAACAAATACAATATTTAAAATAAAGAACAAGTAAATTTAAATCAACAAACTGACCAGTATTTCAATGGGAACTATGCTCCTTTCACTGACCACCAATGAAAGAGGTGTCCCTTCCGGAAGTACGGTGGGGGCCGGATAAATGGCCTCAGGGGGCTGCATGCAGCCTGCGGGCCGTAGTTTGGGGACCCCTGCTCTACATCATCCCTTTTTGTCATGCCATGCTCATACCACTTAGCTCCTATTCCTATACATTGTTTTATACACATAACTCAGAAACTTGAAATCTCCCAAGATGTGCAGTGTGGTCTACATTATGGATATTTTTTCTCATTAGAGTGACCTCTGCAGTCTGTAAGATTGTATTTTCCATCTTATCTATATAAATAAAAATGTAAATATTCGTTCGTTCAAAATCTTAAATCTCCAAAAGTTCTTCACTGATTGCTTTGAAATTTTACAGCACCGCGTAGCCGGGTACAGCTAGTTATAAATATATGTGATTATGCAATGCCAGCATGCACAGCATTTGTTAGATTCTCAAAGGAGTTCATGACCCAGGAAAATTTACAGCTGAGGGTTTTAATCTAGTTAAAGACATGGGTCATTCATTGCGTTAGTCCATTATTTAAGGCCTGTGTTTAGCTCATCTTTCCCATTATTCTCCACTCAGCCACTAGAGTTTTATCATCACACTCCATTTTTTAGCAGTCCTCAATGATTTTTTTATTGCTATGAACTTCTTAGTTCAGCACACAAGTTATATACTGATGTGATTTCTTTCTACATTTTTCTAGCTCTGACTTTTCACATGTAACCTTCTCTCTAAGAGAAACTATCCCATTTCATGGGTATGAGACTTCATATATGGTATTTTCTCTCTTAAAATATCTTCCCCACTAACTCATTCCCAAGTTAGTATTACTCATCTTCCCAAAGTCCAATTCTCTAAAAAGAATTTCCTCTTACAAGTCTGAATAAGTTTCTTTCTTCAACATTTCCAAAGAAGTCTCTGCATATCCCAAACACAGCACCTCTCACACTAACATCGATTTGCTATGCATTTGATACATTATACTCTGAGCTCCTCAAGGAATATCATATAATATATTTCACAATTTTTTTCAGATACATAACATTACCTCATTAACTTTGGTTAAGTAAATGAGTAACTTTATTATAAACAACATATCTAATAGGAATTCTGAAAGTGAAGATTGCTTCTTTAGCTGAGGTGATCTGTAACGATTTCAAGAAACTAAAAAGCATGCCTCAGAAATTTTAAATTGTATCTAAGAGCCTGTCTACTACTAGCACATTCCCAGGCAGAAGCAATCTTGACCAGTGCTTTAGCAATGATAGTACTTCTCTTTTTAATTGCTAATACCTGGCTATAATGCAATAGATATGATCCTGCAGGAACCAGAAAAACTGAGTATGTCTTATTTTTTAATATATTGAAGAATATTCATGACATATGCTTTTCCTTGATTCTAATCTTCCAATTAAGAGTTTATTCCAAGAGTACCCATACTTGGTGGTATATAATCATCAAATAGATGTCATTTTCCTATTGGCATAACCCTATGTAAATCAAATTGAATATTCTGTATGATTATTTTTCTCTGCTGCGCTCTATTTTACTTACATTAGTATGGCCTCTGAATTGGTAATATACTCACAGAGAAACAACAATATCTTGTAATATATAGGAAACACTGGTCTTATTTAATGTTTGATATAAATTATATAGAAAGAAGCGAGGAGAGAAATGAAAAGCATTAACTCATAGTTGCTTCACTTTTTTTTTTTTTATCTATTGCTTCTCATCTGTGCCTTGATGTGAGGGTGGGGAGCTCAAGCCGAGCCAGTGATCTCTTGCTTAATCCAGAGATCTTTAGGCTCAAGCCAGTGACCTTGAGATCATGTTGATGACCCCACACTCAAGCTGGCAACCCTACAGCAAGCTGGCACTCAAGTGAGGAGCTGGCGCTATAGCAGGGACCTTGGAGTTTCCAACCAGGGCCCTAGGCTTTCCAGGCCAATTCAATCCACGCTGTTCCTCCGGTCAAGTGCAACTTAATTTTTCTTAAATTTTGAATATAAGATGACCCCTAAGAACATAGAATATATAATGTTTCATTGTTCATTTAATAATTGCTCACATTGTTGCAGGAACAAAGGAGCGACTTCTGGAGGAGAAAGATGCTCAGACAAGTGCTGGAGGAAAGGGGGTAGAGCACCATGACCCAAATGAATGGCACAGAAGTGGTACTCATATTCCCCTAGTGGAAACCCTTTATGATTATAATTGAATAATCATAATTCAACCACCATTTATCATATTATAAATTTCAAAGATACCACAAGCATGGATTATGAAGACATCACACACTGTAGGTAAATATTTTAAAACTCTACATTGCAAAGATACTGGAAGAAGAAACACATACAAAATCTTCAGTTGATAAAACCACAAATTCAGATGATAGACCATCTTTCTTTACCAGTTTTAAAGAATTTAAGAATTTTATTTTAAGTCTTTCATAGCATTTTATATGAATTATAAAAAATACTCTTTTCTTATTTTTCTTTTTGTGAGATTCCTGTTGTTACTGTTTGTTCATTAACACTTAGAGAATCTACATTAACTAATACTTTTATTAGATGTGTTAACTAAATGATTTAAAGAAAATATCCTAATTTTTCCCCTAATTTTCTTCTGTCATTTCCTACAGCCCAATTTACCTTTTCCATAATTATCAGCTTTTTAAACTTATTAAAACATAAATTTAATAGTATCACTCTATCTCTTAAGTTCCTCCCCAATCCTTTTAGAATAAAAGTCATAATTTACGGCATAAAATTCAAAGCCCTTATTTAACTCTAGTCTACATTTTCTACCAGATCATATTACTTTCCAACCCACTCAGTGCTCCAGTAATAGTCTTGCTTCCATGAGTCTATACTCATCATATTTATTTTGCTGGGAATAACCTTCTTCATTACTTATCTAGGTAAATTCTAGTCATTTTCAAGCCTCAGTTCCAGTTTTCTCTCTCTAAAGAGAACCTCTCTGTTAACCAAAATAAAAGGCCAAATTGATAGGCACAAATGTTTATTTGGGATCCAAAAAAACCGATCTATACAGGAAGCACTGATTCATGCAGAAACCCAGCTAGTATTCTGATTAGGAAGTGAATGCAAGGTATATTTATGAGAAGGAGAAAGAGACTAATCATGTGAATGGAAGGAATTTCTAAGGGTGTCAATAAGCTAAAGAAGAAATTTCTGTAGATGCTGATAAACTAACATAGTGATGCTAATTCTAAAAAGAGTCTTTAAATTTCAGTTCAGTAGTCATGAAGTCTGCTTTCTTATTATCTTTGCAGAGGTATTTTCATACAATGCTGCTTTAGGTCCAGTGCATTTATAACATTCCAAAAATTTTAGGAGTAAGATGTATAAGGTATCTTGTTTAAGTATTTTGAAGTGGACCTATTTATATTATATCCCCAGAAGTTAGTCATTTTTCATCTTCTTTGCTTTTCAACTCACAGTGCGTACTTCTATTACAATATTTTTACTGATGATTTGTAACTTTTATTGGGTCTACGTATCCCAATAAATATGAATGCATTGGTAAGCAAAAATATTAACTGCCACTGCCAAAAACCTTTTTAAAAAGAAACAGTTTAATGAGCCTTGTGCTGGCCAGAAAGAAACCAGGTCCTGAAACCTAAAGTTAACCCACCAGCAGCAGTGCTAGGTGGAGAAGGCAACATGTTCGCCATCCTGGAGTTAACAGGAGTGTTTATACATATTATGTTTCAGGGAAAAAAATTGTAAACTGTTTTGAATTTACATTGGCTTCTGATAAAGGGAATAGGGTGGAAAGATGAAGTGGAGGCAGTGCTAGGTAGGCACACAGTCTGAATGAAGGGAATATTCACTCATTTTGATTGGTGTGGGCAATAGTCCTACAAGTGTATGCACCTGCAGGATGAGGTAGCATCTAGTGGTTAGCTAGTAGATGTTTAGAAGTTGATTCTAAACCCCAACATATATTCAAGATTGTGAGTATTCTTTCATCAGTTTGGCCCACAGTATTAAATGATTAAGTATCCTTGTTTCTTTTTCTCACTCTCTAGTCTCTGTGATTTAACATAAAATACCTCAAAATTGTTTCCTTGTCAGCTTCGAAAATAAGTATTTTGGCCTGTGTAAAACATACAGAGTGGGTGGGTTTTTTTATTATAATAAGCACCATTAATATATATTGAATTAATTATTCTACCACCATGAAGCAATTCTTAGAATATTGGTGGCCTTAAAAACAAATTAGTAACTAAATCTATGTACCTGTCTTCTCTGACAAAACCCATCCTCACAGATTATCAGACATAAAATATTATAGAGCATAATTTATGAATTTTATTTTAGTTAGCCAATATAAAAATCTTAGGGTAAAATAGAAATAAAACTTTCCTTATAGACAAAAGCTTTTGTAAGAGGAGAAAAATATTATAAAATTAATTTAAATGGTTTATGAATCTTACGAAGTATATTTTCTGTTTGAATTTTTTTATTTTTATTAAATTTAATGCAGTGACATTGATAAATCAGGGTACATATGTTGAGAGAAAATATCTCTAGATTATTTTGACATTTGATTGTGCTGTATACCCCTCCCCCAAAGTTAAATTGTCTTCTGTCACCTTCTATCTGGTTTTCTTTGTGCCCCTCCCCTCCCCTAACCCCTCTCTCCTTCTTCACCCCCTCTCCCCTCCCCCAACCTCCCGCCCCTGTTGCCATCACATTCTTGTTCATGTCTCTGAGTCTCATTTTTATGTCCCTTCTATGTATGGATTCATCTTAGTTTTTTTTTTCTGATTTACTTATTTCACTCCCTATAATGTTGTCAAGGTCCATCCATGTTATTGTAAATGATCCGATGTCATCATTTCTTATGGCTGAGTAGTATTCCATAGTATATATGTACCAAAGCTTTTTAATCCACTCGTCCTCTGACGGACACTTGGGCTGTTTCCAGATCTTTGCTATTGTGAACAATGCTGCCACAAACATGCGGGTGCATTTCTCCTTTTCGAGCCGTTCTATGGTGTCCTTGGGGTATATTCCTAAAAGTGGGATAGCTGGGTCAAAAGGCAGTTCGATTTTCAGATTATTGAGGAATCTCCATACTGTTTTCCACAGTGGCTGCACCAGTCTGCATTCCCACCAGCAGTGCAAGAGGGTTCCCTTTTCTCCACATCCTCGCCAGCACTTATTCTGTGTTGTTTTGTTGATAAGCGCCATTCTGACTGGTGTGAGGTGATATCTCATTGTAGTTTTAATTTGCATTTCTCTAATGATTAGTGATGTTGAGCATTTTTTCATATGCCTATTGGCCATCTGTATGTCCTCTTTGGAGAAGTGTCTATTCATCTCTTTTGCCCATTTTTGGATTGGGTTGTTTGTCTTCCTGGTGTTGAGTTTTACAAGTTCTTTATAAATTTTGGTTATTAACCCCTTATCAGACGTATTGTCAAATATGTTCTCCCATTGTGTAGTTTGTCTTTTTATTCTGTTCTTGTGGTCTTTAGCTGTGCAAAAGCTTTTTAGTTTGATATAGTCCCATTTGTTTATCCTGTCTTTTATTTCACTTCCCCGTGGAGATAAATCAGCAAATATATTGCTCCGAGAGATGTCCGAGAGCTTACTGCCTATGTTTTCTTCTAAGATGCTTATGGTTTCACGGCCTACATTCAAGTCTTTTATCCATTTTGAGTTTATTTTTGTGAGTGGTGTAAGCTGGTGATCTAGTTTCATTTTTTTGCAGGTAGCTGTCCAATTTTCCCAACACCATTTGTTAAAGAGGCTGTCTTTACTCCATTGTATTTCCTTACCTCCTTTGTCAAATATCAGTTGTCCATAAAACTGTGGGTTTATTTCTGGGTTCTCTGTTCTGTTCCATTGATCTATATGCCTGTTCTTATGCCAGTACCAGGCTGTTTTGAGTACAACGGCCTTGTAGTATAACTTGATATCAGGAAGTGTGATACCTCCCACTTTATTCTTCTTTTTTAAGATTGCTGAGGCTATTCGTGTCCTCTTTTGGTTCCATATAAATTTTTGGAATATGTGTTCTATATCTTTGAAGTATGTCATTGGTATTTTCATTGGTATTGCATTGAATTTATAGATTGCTTTGGGTAATATAGACATTTTAATGATGTTTATTCTTCCTAACCATGAGCACAGTATATGCTTCCACTTGTTTGTATCTTCCTTGATTTCTTTTATCAATGCTTTGTAATTTTCCGAGTACAAGTCCTTAGTCTCCTTGGTTAAGTTTACTCCTAGGTACTTTATTTTTTTGGTTGTAATTGTGAAGGGGATTGTTTCCTTAATTTCTCTTTCTGACTGTTCATTGTTGGCGTATAAAAATGCTTCTGATTTCTGAGTATTGATTTTATATCCTGCTACTTTGCTGAATTTATTTATCAGGTCCAGTAGTTTTTAGACGGAGTCTTTATGGTTTTCTATATACAATATCATAGCATCTGCAAATAATGATAGTTTTACTTCTTCTTTTCTACTTCAATAAAACTTGAATGCCTTTTATTCTTCTTCTTGTCTGATTGCTGTGGCTAGGACTTCCAGGACTATGTTAAATAAGAGTGGTGAAAGGGGGCACCCCTGCCTTGTTCCTGATCTTAAGGGTATTGCTTTTAATTTTTGCCCATTGAGTATGATGTTGGCTGTGGGTTTCTCATAGATGGCTTTTATCATGTTGAGGTATGTTCCCTGTATTCCCACTTTGCTGAGAGTTTTGATCATGAAATGGTGCTGGATTTTATCAAATGCTTTTTCTGCATCTATTGAAATTATTATATGGTTTTTCTCCTTCTTTTTGTTTATGTGATGAATCACATTGTTTGATTTACAAATATTGTACCAGCCTTGCCTCCCCAGAATAAATCCCACTTGATCATGGTGTATGATTTTTTCCATATATTGTTGGATCCAGTTTGCTAATATTTCGTTGAGGATATTAGCATCTATATTCATCAGAGATATTGGCCTATAATTTTCTTTCTTTGTGTTGTCTTTGCCTGGTTTTGGAATCAGAATTATGCTCACCTCATAAAAGGAGCTTGGAAGTCTTCCTTCCTCTTGAATTTTTTGAAATAGTTTGAGAAGGATAGAAGTTAGTTCTTCTTTGAATATTTGGTAGAATTCCGTTGTGAAGCCATCGGGCCCCGGACTTTTCTTTGTTGGGAGTATGTTGATAACTATTTCGATCTCATTTGGTGTAATCGGTCTGTTTAGGTTTTCTGATTCTTCCAGATTGATTTTTGGAAGATTGTATGTTTCAAGGAATTTGTCCATTTCATCTAGGTTGTCTAGTTTTTTGGCATACAGTTCTTCATAGTATTTTCTTACAATATTTTGTATTTCTGTTGTGCCAGTTGTTCTTTCTCCACTCTCATTTCTAATTTTATTTATTTGAGTCCTCTCTATCTTTTTCTTGGTGAGTCTACTTAAAGGTTCATCAATCTTTTTTACCTTTTCAAAGAACCAGCTCCTAGTTTCATTGATCCTCTGTATTGTTTCTTTAGCCTCTATGTCATTTATTTCTGCTCTGATCTTTATTATTTCCTTCCTTCTACGACATTTGGGCTTTACTTGCTGTTCTTTTTCTAATTCTTTTAGATGCAGGGTTAAGTTGTTTATTTGAGCTTTTTCTAGCTTCTGAAAGTGTGCCTGTAGTGCTATGAACTTCCCTCTCAGCACTGCTTTCGCTGTGTCCCATAAATTTTGAGTTGTTGTATGCTCATTGTCATTCGTTTCTAGGAATTTTTTTATTTCTTCTTTGATCTCATTTTTAATCCATTCATTATTTAACACCCTGCTATTTAGTTTCCATGTGTTTGAGAATTTTTGAGCTTTTCTGCTGTGATTCATTTCTAGTTTCATGCCGTTGTGATCAGAGAAAGTGCTTGATATGATTTCAGTCTTCTTAAATTTGTTGAGAGCACTTCTGTGCCCTAACATGTGGTCTATCCTAGAGAATGTACCATGAGCACTTGAAAAGAATGTATATTCTGCTGCTTTAGGGTGAAAGGATCTGAAGATATCTATTAAATCGAGTTGATCTAGTGTTTCCAATAAGTCTGCTGTTTCTTTGTTAATTTTCTTTCTTGAGGATCTATCTAGTGATGTTAGTGGGGTATTGAAATCCCCTACTATTATAGTATTGCTGTTGATCTCGCCCTTTAAATCCATCAAAGTCTGTTTTATATATTTGGGTGCTCCTATATTAGCTGCATAGATATTTATAATAGTTATATCTTCCTGTTGGATTACTCCCTTTATCATTATGTAGTGGCCTTCTTTATCTCTTACTATATCCTTTGTTTTAAAGTCCAATTTGTCTGATATAAGTATTGCTACCCCAGCTTTTTTTTCATTTCCGTTTGCATGAAATTTTTTTTCCATCCTTTTACCTTCAATCTATGTGTGTCTTTTGTTCTAAGGTGTGTCTCTTGTAGACAACATATGTATGGGTCCTGTTTTCTTATCCACGCAGCTACCCTATGTCTTTTGATTGGATCATTTAATCCATTTACATTTAAGGTTATTATTGATATGTAGTTGTTTATTGCCATTTTCTTCTTTAAAGGTGTATTCCTTTTTTTGCTATATTATTTTCTAACTTTGATCTGTTTACAACAGGCCCCTTAACATTTCTTGCAGCTTTGGTTTGGTTGTAATGAATTCCTTGAGTTGTTTTTTGTCTGGGAAGCTTTTTATTTCTCCTTCGATTTTAAACGATAGCCTTGCTGGATAAAGTAGTCTTGGTTGTAGGTTCTTGTTCTGCATTACTTTGAATATTTCTTGCCATTCCCTTCTGGCCTCAAGTGTTTCTGTTGAGAAGTCGGATGTCATCCTTATGGGGGCTCCTTTGTAGGTGATAACTTTTTTTTCTCTTGCAGCTTTTAATATTTTCTCTTTATCGCTTAGCTTTGGTATTTTAATTATGATGTGTCTTGGTGTAGGTTTCTTTGGGTTTCTCTTTAATGGAGTTCTCTGTGCTTCTTGGACTTGTGAGAGTTTCTCTTGCATTAATTTAGGGAAGTTTTCAGTTATAATATGATTGAACAAAGTCTCTATCCCTTGTTCTTTTTCTTCTTCTTCAGGAACCCCTATGATGCGGATGTTATTTCTCTTCATGTTGTCACAGAGCTCTCTAAGTGTTTCCTCTGACTTTTTGAGTCTCTTTTCTCTTTTCTTCTCTGCTTTCATGCCTTCATTCCAGTTGTCCTCCAACTCGCTGATTCGATCCTCAGCTGTATCCATCCTGTTTTTAATTCCTTCCATTGTGGTCTTCATTTCTGATATTGTATTTGTCATCTCTGACTGATTCTTTTTTAATATTTTAATATCCTTTTTTTACTTGCTATTTCTTTATTTAGGTTTTCAACTGCCCCTCCATTGTTGTTCTAAGATCCCTAAGCATCCTTACAATCATTATTTTGAACTCCGCATCTGGAAGTTTGATTATTTCCATATCACTCAGCTCATCTCTCAAAGGTGTCTCTTGTGGTTTCATTTGGGTTGCACTCCTTTGTCTTCTCATAATGGTGTTTTATTTGTAGAGTTGGTTGAGTCTAGGCTTGGTGTTGTCTGCCTCCAGTTTTCAGTTGTGTTATTTCTAGGTCTTCTTGGGTTGGTATCGGCTATTATTTGTAATCCACTTTCGGATTTGGGCAGCTTTGAAGTCTTGATTTGTTTGTTTTCTTAACAGGTGATAGTCTTGTTAACTGATCTCAGCAGGGGGCTTCCTTGAAACTGTAACCAGGAATGCGGTGGGTGTAACTTGAGACGCTGAAGGTCTCTTCCACCAACTAATCTCACTGGGGGCAGGGTTTCTTCTCAGCTTCAGTAGGGGGAGGTGTATCTCAGATCTCCATGGAGACCTGAGTTACTGCCCCTCCTCCCCACTTCTTGTTTTCAGCTGTGTCTTGTTGCACTGATTGGAGCTGGATAGATGTCCGGAGATCTCTGATCTGGAAGCACTTCAGCTCTGTTTTGTGAAAGGTTCAGTCCCTCCCCCAGCTATGGCCACCTCCAGCACAAATGAGTCAGCTTTTTAATTTCATTTCTTGCATACCTTAGCCCCTCACAGTCTGTCCCTCTCCTTGTCCTTTCCACTTGGGAGATAAGCTGGTTTTTTCAACCCACCTTGCTCCCTGGTCGCCAGGTAAGTGGCTGTGAGCAGTAGTTTCTTCTCTTTTTCCTCTGTGAAATCCTCTCTGGGCTCTCAGCCTCACCCCCCCCTGCTGTTCCTGTAAGCAGAGGAGATTCAGGCACTCCTTACCAGGATTATTGTGGCTTCCTCTTTGCTCCTTGGTTTTTGAGAGCTGTTCTTACAGTTCAGTGTTGGTTTTTCATGCTGATTTTTCCTAAATTGATTTGTATTCCAGTTTGGTGTTGAGAGCTGGGCGTCTGTGCGTCGGCCTACTCCGCTGCCATCTTCAAAAGCCCAAGCATCAGTTCTTTGTTGTAGCACCTTAGTCGTTCATTGATTGCTTTCTCATATGTTCCTTGATTGGGAAACTACAGCAGAGAGAGTGACCCCTTGCTCAAGTCAGTGACCATCTCTGAATTTAAAAAATTATTTTTTCTAAAATCTTTGCCAAGGCCCTGGCTGGTTGGCTCAGTGGTAGAGCGTCGGCCTGGCGTGCAGAAGTTCTGGATTTGATTCCCGGCCAGGGCACACAGGAGAAGCGCCCATCTGCTTCTCCACCCCTCCCCCTCTCCTTCTTCTCTGTCTCTCTCTTCCCCTCCCGCAGCCGAGGCTCCATTGGAGCAAAGATGGCTTGGGTGCTGGGGATGGCTCCTTGGCCTCTGCCCCAGGCACTAGAGTGGCTCTGGTTGTAACAGAGTGATGCCCCGGAGGGGCAGAGCATTGCCCCCTGGTTGGCAGGGCGTCGCCCCTGGTGGGCGTGCCAGGTGGATTCCGGTCAGGTGCATGTGGGAGTCTGACTGTCTCTCCCCATGTCCAGCTTCAGAAAAATACCAAAAAAAAATCTTTGCCAAGTTCTGTGATATCATGGGATTTGTTTTACTCACCCTGTGGGAGTCATAGACTATACCCCTATTTAACTTTACATGCACACTGTGATGATATTTCTAACTGTGAATATCTGCTTCATGCTCACTTTTTCTATGCCTTGTTCACCACTGTATGTTTACCACAGCATGCAAGAGACATTAAATAAATACCAGCTGAATGAATGCAATATTTCAATGAATGAATGCATTGTGAGACTCACACTGGATCAATGCAAAACTGATTTCTTCATTATTACCTTTAAAATTTGCTCTCTAAAAGTCTAAGATTTGCAGAACTACCA
The DNA here is from genome assembly GCF_036850765.1 of Saccopteryx bilineata. Taxonomy (NCBI): domain Eukaryota; kingdom Metazoa; phylum Chordata; class Mammalia; order Chiroptera; family Emballonuridae; genus Saccopteryx; species Saccopteryx bilineata. The sequence continues at coordinate 177,124,606 of NC_089494.1, forward strand.
CTGTCAGAACATTGTTGTTATTTAAATTGTGTTCAATGTCTGTAAAAGAAAAAGAATAACTATGCAAATAACTTCATATAATTGGAGATATAAAGTTCCTAATTCAGCAGTGTTTAATGAAACATTAACTAGAGCTTTATCAAGTTTTTAAGTTCTTTAAATTATGATTTATTGTAAGTATACTAAATGATGACTCGCTTATTCACTATTATCAAAAGACCAATACTGTGTTATTCCTGAAGGCCAAAGACATATTACCTAGTCTACAATTTTGAATTCTTTCACTGCCCTGAGCTCCTTTTTCTTTCACCAGCTATCTCTAGTGATTGATAGTAATAATCATTTTTGTTGATATTAGTCCACATGCAATACTAAGTAATAATTATGTTCTTCCCTTTTATAAAAGTATTTATAAAATAGTATTTGAAATGCTTCATTATAATGAGTTATTACTGCAAGAGGAGATAAAATTATACCCTAGAAAGCAAAGCATTAAGGAAATAGAGTTGCCATGGAGTGGGAAGAGGCTGAAGAAGACTGATAAATGAGTTCCCTGTTTTAATTTTCCAGACACAGCTAGACTAAAGCTTTCCACTTAAAAAGCAAGACTATTCTCACATGCATACCAAGGGGTACAACTACTTCTTCTTCACCCCCTACCTTGAATTTAAAATCCAAATGATATCCTTATTATCAGATCTAGAGAAAATGGGAGCAGAGATGTTAATTTAAAATTGGTTATTCAAACAAATGTTTTGTTTTTTTTGTTTTTTTGTTTTTTTGTTTGTTTGTTTTTTAGGTGAGAGGAAGGAAAATAGTGAGGCACACTCCCATATGCACCCTGACCAGGATCCATCTGGCAATCCTGTCCAGGACCAAGCTCGAATCAGTTGAGCTATCTTCAGCACCTGAGGCTGATGTGCTCCAAGGGAGCTGTCCTCAGTGGCTAACAAGCTCAAACAATCGAGCCACTGGTTGCGGGGCGGGGGTGGGGGGGGTGGGGGGGAGCAGGTGATTGCTTTCCTGTGTGCCCTGAGCAGTAATTGAACCCATGACATCCATACACCAGCCAATGCACTATCCACCAAGACACCGGCCAAAGTCCAAACAAATGATCCTGTTGAAACTTCACAACTATGGATAACCACTATTTTCATTTATTGCTTGTCTGGTGGAAATAATCAAAGGATAAATTAATAATATTCTTTGTTTAAAATTTCTTAAATATGCATAGCTTAAAATGAAGTAAATGTAAGTGAATTTGTCACGCTATTAAAAATATGTATAAAAAATGTAATTGTGTACTCTGATTTTTATTGCAAAAACGTATATCAGTATTCTTTCAAAATTTTGTCTTTGAATATAATTTCAATTTTTATTCTTTAGGTATCTACTAAGTCCTTGAATTGATGTTACTTATAAATAAAATATTCTAATTATATTTTTCCTCTTAAATATGTATATGATAATCATTTCTCAGATTTTTCTTGAAACCATGTAGGAATACTAATAGTCAAAAAATGTAAAGAAAACTTGTAAACATATTCATGTTTTAGAAAAATAATACTAAAATATCTCACAGTCTCTGAAACAATATCACTTAATACTTAGTGACAATTTTAAATTAATTTATGAGACAAAATAGCTACATGACATAAAGCAGCCTTTTATAAGCAGTGGTCAACATATTGTGTCATGTTGCAATATTTACTGTTGGAAAAGGAGCCAAAAATATAATCACATGATATCTTTTATTGGGCACTTCAGCTTAATCTATCAGAAATTTAATCAGGGCTAACTGTATTATTGCAGTGAATGACTGCATTTGATATTGTTTTCTTCTGTCTCCAACTTGCTTCATTTTTATGTTCTGTATTTAAATTCCCTTAACTTTATCCTTAGACTATATGAAAAATATTATCTTTATGATGAGGCTATTTTTGCTAAGTCAATCAAAGGTACTAATACCTATGTAAGGAAACATTAGCTCACACACCAAAAGATATAATCAACTAATGGGTCAAAAACTTGGGCTTATACTAAATAAATGGTTTTATGCATAGCCTGGTCTAGGTAAACACCTTTATGTGGTAAAATGGTTATAATACACTTTGTACTGAAATTTTTAAATCTGAGCTTTTAGTACTTTTATCAGTACTTCATAAATGAAAATATTTTCTTACTCCATGATTTAGTCTTCCAGTGGGATAAGTCTCTAGTCCCATAAATGTGCTTAAAAATGTAAATAAAAAGCAAATCAAAAAATCAAATCTTTCCAAGCAATCTTCTCCCAGTTTCAGCCTAAAGTAGGTTGAAGAAGTAATTTCTTCTGGTCAGATAGCCTGAGTTTTATCCTGATGTTGCTATCCACTATCTATGTGACCTGAAACAAATTATTTTTCCTTAGTTTCTTATGTCCAAAATAGAAATAGTCCCTTTGAAATATTGTTTAATGTATACCTCATAAGTCTGATTGAGCTAATAAAAAAACATGCAAAAGGTTTGGAAAGAGACTGGCACATACAAAGTTACCAATAAATTCTAGGTGTTATTATTTTTGTTTTTATTATTATTACCAATTTTTTTATGTAATATATTTTGGTTGTTGATGATTAACTAATTTACCAGTATTTTGTGAGTTCTTTCAAGGAAGTTGAAAGCACAGGATAATGGAAGACAAAAGAAAACAAAGTACAATCTAGTTGGATTTGAGCATCAATCCCTAAACTTAAGAATAATGTAGAGATGGGCTGGTTTTCAACCTTTTTACACCTGGGGACCAGTGAAAATAGAATTATTTGGGGGACCACTAAGGCAAAAATCACTGAGCATAAGCAAATTTGACTGAGATCATTGGGTTTATAATCTTCATACAACATGAGGAGGTTAACTCTTCTATGGACTGGCACGAAATTTCTGGCAGACCAGGCAGCAAACTGGCAGTTGAAAAACACTAGAGTACTGTCCTAAATTGGGAATTTAAGGAAATTCTCTCCCTTCTAAGCCTTGACCTGAATCTTTGAAATTTAACTCTGAAGAAGAGGGTAGAAGGTGAGATGGTGAGGTATTATTATCCTAGGTGGAAGCAGCCTGGGCACTTTAACCGCAAAAGAAAGCTCTACTCTTTTGTGCATGACCTAACTCACAAGTTCCGCCCACTTAACATGTGGCCTAATTAGAGCCTTCAAATCTGAACAATTTGTAACAATTCCTTTTTGGCTAACAGCAGGGCTTGTGAGATGGGAAAAGTAAATGTCCTTCATAGGCAACAGAAGACTATATACGAATAAAAGAATCATAATACATTTCCTGTTCCTTCCCAAGTTTACTATATAATTTAAGATTGTTTAAATTATTATTGCTGTGTAACAAAGTGCCTAAAAATTTGCTTATTTAAAACAATTAATTTTCATTTCATGGATTCTATGGATGAGGAATTTGGACAAGGCACAGCAACTGTGGCTTCCTTTTGTTGAGAGGACTAGATAACAGGCTCAACAGCCCACGGCTGGAATCAACCTAAGGCTTATTTACGCTTATGTCTAGCACTTGATTCTGGATGACCCAGGGGACTTCAGCTGAGATTTCTATGTGCTTTCTTTTTCTTAATTGAATTTATAAAGGTTTCATTGGTTAATAAAATTATATAGGTCTCAATTGTACAATTCTGTAATACGTCATCTGTATATTGTATTGTGTCTTCACCATCCAAAGATTAGTCTCCTTCCATTACCATTTATGTCCTGTTTACCCTTGTGTATGTGCCCTTACCCCCTCTTACCTCTGGCAATAATCATACTGTTGTTGTGTCTATAAGTGTTTTTGGGGGGAGGTTTTTTGGCATTTTTTGTGTTTGTTTGTTTTTGCTTAATACCTTCATCTACCTCACTCAGCTCTCCTCCCCTCTGACAGTTGTCAGTCTTTTCTCTGTATTTATGAGTCTGTTTCTATTTTATTTGTTTATTTTGTTCATTGGATTCCACATGTAAGTGAAATCATATGGTATTTGCCTTTCTCTGACTAGCTTCTTTCACTTAGAATAATACCCTCTAGGCCTATCCATGCTGTTCCAAAACTTAAGATTCTCTTCTTTTTTATGGCTGAGTAGTATTCCACCATGTAAATGTACCACAGATTTTTTTTATCCATTCATCTACTGATGGGGACTTGAGCTACTTCCAAATCTTAACCATTGAAAATAATGCTGCAATGAACATAAAGCTGCATATATTCTTTTAAATCACTATTTCAGTTTTCTTTGGATATAGTTCTAGAAATGGAATTGATGGGTCATAAGGCAGTTCTATTTTTAACTTATTGAGGAAACTTTACTGTTTTTACAGTGGCTGTACCAATTTCCATCCCTACAGTGTACAAAGGTTCTCTCTTCTCTATATCCATGCCAACACTTGTTTATTGTTGATGTGTTGATGATAACCATTCTGACAGGAGGGAGGTGATATCTCATTGTGGTTTTAATTTTCATCTCTCTAATGATTAGTGACATTGAGTACCTTTTTATATGTCTATTGGCCATCTGTATGTCCTCTTCGGAGAAGTGTCTATTCAGATTTTAGCTTATTTTTTAATTGGGTTGTTTGTTTTTTTGTGTGTTCAGTTTTATAAGTTCTTTATAAATTTTTTATAGTAACTTTTTATAAGATGTATCATTGGTGAATATGTTCTCCCATTCAGTCGATTGTTTTTTCATTTTATTTTATTTTATTTGCTATGCAAAAACATTTTAGTTTAATGTGGTCCCATTTGTTTATTTTATCTTTTGTCTTTATTCCATGAGGAGATAGATTAGAAAAGATATGATCACTTCATGAAGTCTTGACATTCTCACAACATGGCTGCCTCAGAATGATCAAACTTCTTAAATAATATTTTAGTGCTCCAAAAGCAAATGTTCTAGTGACAACTTCATTATCTCTTCTGATATAACCTCTGTAGTCATGCTGCATTGCTTTCGTCATATCCTATTGATTGTAATTGACCCACTAGCTTACCCAGAATTCAATGGTAGGGGATGAGTAGAATGTCAAAGTCACATTGTAAAAGAATATGTAGAATAAGAAATATTACTCTAGGCACCTTGGTAAAATATAATCTGTCGCAAACATACAACATTACAATGTAACAATAATAAGGATCATGTTAAAAAAACAAATTAATTATCAAATTTTGGAGAATATACTCTGTGCATAAAGAAAGTTCAGAAATTGCCAATATCAGTGAAAACTATTCTAGCGATAAGCTACCTTATGGAAGAGACTAGGCCTGAACTGAGCTTTAAAAGATATGTAATATGCTTTAACAATTCCTACTTTAGAAAAGAACATATTGCTGCCCAACTGATCTCCATTTTCTATTTAGAACTATTATGGCCTGCCAATTTTATTAGAATTAATATTTAATGGGTATAGAAGGAAAATATCTCAACATGATAAAGGCCATATATGATAAACCATCAGCTAACATCATATTAAATGGCACAAAACTGAAAGCTTTCCCCCTTAAATCAGGAACAAGACAGGGTTATCCACTCTCTCCACTCTTATTTAATGTGGTACTAGAGGTTCTAGCCAGAGCAATCAGACAAGACAAAGAAATAAAAGGCTTCCATATCGGAAAAGAAGAAGTAAAGGTATCACTTTTTGCAGATGATATGATCCTATACATCGAAAACCCCAAAGAATCCACAAAAAGACTACTAGAAACAATAAGCCAATACAGTAAGGTCGCAGGATACAAAATTAACATACAAAAGTCAATAGCCTTTCTATATGCCAACAATTAACTCAAAAGAATAATCCCCTTCACAATTGCAACAAAAAAAATCAAATACTTAGGAATAAACATAACAAAGAATGTAAAGGACTTATATAATGAAAACTATAAACCATTGTTAAGGGAAATCGAAAAAGATATAATGAGATGGAAGAATATTCCTTGTTCTTGGTTAGGAAGAATAAATATAATCAAGATGGCCATATTACCCAAAGCAATATATACATTTAATGCAATTCCCATCAAAATTCCAATGACATTTTTTAAAGAAATGGAGCAAAAAAATCATCAGATTTATATGGAACTATAAAAAGCCCTGAATAGCCAAAGCAATCCTAAAGAAAAAGAATGAAGCTGGGGGCATTACAATACCTGACCTCAAACTATATTATAGGGCCACGACAATCAAAACAGCATGGTATTGGCAGAAAAATATACACTCAGACCAATAGAACAGAATAGAAAGTCCAGAAATAAAACCACATATATATAGTCAAATAATTTTTGATAAAGGGGCCAACAACACACAATGGAGAAAAGAAAGCCTCTTCAATAAATGGTGCTGGGAAAACTGGAAAGCCACATGCAAAAGAATGAAATTGGACTACAGTTTGTTCCCCTGTACTAAAATTAACTCAAAATGGATCAAAGATCTAAACATAAGGCCTGAAACAATTAAGTACATAGAAGAAGACATAGGTACTCAACTCATGGACCTGAGTTTTAAAGAGCATTTTATGAATTTGACTCCAAAGGCAAGAGAAGTGAAGGCACAAATTAATGAATGGGACTACATCAGACTAAGAAGTTTTTGCTCAGCAAGAGAAACTGATAACAAAATAAACAGATAGCCAACTAAATGGGAAATGATATTTTTAAACAACAGCTCAGATAAGGGCCTAATATCCAAAATATACAAAGAACTCATAAAACTCAACAACAACAAACATACAAACAATCCAATAAAAAAATGGGAAGAGGACATGAACAGACACTTCTCCCAGGAAGAAATACAAATGGCCAACAGATATATGAAAAGATGCTCATCTTCTATAGTTATTAGAGAAATGCAAATCAAAACTGCAATGAGATACCACCTCACACCTGTTAGATTAGCTATTATTAACAAAACAGGTAATAGAAAATGTTAGAGAGGCTGTGGAGAAAAAGGAACCCTCATCCACTGTTGGTGGGAATGTAAAGTAGTACAATCATTATGGAAGAACGTATGGTGGTTCCTCAAAAAACTGAAAATAGAACTACCTATGACCCAGCAATCCCTCTACTGGGTATATACCCCCAAAACTCAGAAACATTGATACGTAAAGACACATGCAGCCCCATGTTCATTGCAGCATTGTTCACAGTGGCCAGGACATGGAAACAACCAAAAAGCCCTTCAATAGATGACTGGATAAAGAAGATATGGCACATATACAACTATGGAATACTACTCAGCCATAAGAAATGATGACATCAGACAGCAAAATGGTGGGATCTTGATAACATTATACGAAGTGAAATAAGTAAATCAGAAAAAAACAGGAACTGCATTATTCTATACGTAGGTGGGACATAAAAATGCGACTAAGAGACATTGATAAGAGTGTGGTGGTTACGGGGGGAGGGGGGAGAGGGAGAGGGGAAGGGGGAGGGGGGGCACAAAGAAAACTAGATAGAAGGTGACAGAGGACAATCTGACTTTGGGTGATGGGTATGCAACATAATTGAGCGACAAGATAACCTGGACATGTTATCTTTGAATATATGTATCCTGATTTATTGATGTCGCCCCATTAAAAAAATAAAATTAATAAAAAAAAGAATTAATATTTAAAAGAAAAAGAAAACGTTGATAATATTGACATTGTCTAATATAAGAGTAAGAACTTCTAAAATAGGCTAGGGCATAGCTACTGATATAATGGGCATTTTTCCTAATGTAGTTAGTGCAAAATTTTGTTTAATCATGAAAAGGAACAAAATTATAAGTAGTTACCAAATCCTGGGTTAAAGGAAAAAAAAAAGTGAAAACTATAAAGACTCCTCATTACAAAAACAATGAATGGATTTTTCCAATTTTTTGTTAAATACCTTTTGAACAATACCTTTTGAGTGTCTTTAAGTAACTTGGAAGGTAAGAGAAAAACATCCTGCCAACCTGGTCTGATTCAAAACAAATAATTCACTTAAAAAAGGTAATTTTCTGGATATCAGTGCTAGAAATAGTATTCTTTCTTTAGAAACTTGATTTTATTTTTAAAAATTAATTTACTTTCAAAAAACCAATTTGTAATAAAGAAAACTATTGTGTGAAAAATTTTAAATATATTCAGTGCCATGGCAAGTGTGTCATGAATTAGTAAATTAGTAGTAAAATAAACATATTTTTTAGGTCATCAAAGGAGGGATGCATAAGGCCTGATGAATCTTATAAAAATTTATTTATGCATCTGCAAACAGAATGGGCTGAGTTCAAAACGGCATCAGCCTTGAAGTTCTGGGGACTTAAGCTCTTATAGGGTGAGTGAGCAAGGCTAATCCAGGAGGTTAGTTTTGGCATGAAATTTTGGGGCAGGGTGAAGGGATATGCTCAGCTGGGAGGCTGGGTCAGGGAATGTGGGATATCCATCAGGTTTGCTCAAGTTGAACATCACAGGCACTGCCCTGGTGCCAAATTACTTAAAGTTTAACCTGGCATAGTAGATTCTTTTTAGTAAGGGGCCCTGGACCTGAACCTAACATAGCATATAAAATAAAAATTGAAATTATATTTAACTTCTTACAAATCAAAATGCCTTACATTATAAATTGATATTTGTGTTTTGAATGGTTATGTTGTTTGCTGAACACGCATAAGCCACTGATAAAATGACTTAGTCAATAGGTCATTTTGAAACATTGACTCTTCAACAGTCTGAGATTCATCCACCAAGATCTGATATAATTTTCTCTTGACCATTATAATCTTTGTTTATATGGTCAGTTCTGTTTTGCTCTTAACCTTCTGTCTTCCTTGTGCAATTACATCTTGCACTCTTCTACCTGGCATGTCTTGCAGCTATAAGTTTCAGCTATAAGTACTAGAGGCTTTGAATTCCTTTATTTTTTTATTTTATTTTTTTTTCCGAAGCTGGAAACGGGGAGAGACAGTCAGACAGACTGCCGCATGTGCCCGACCGGGATCCACCCGGCACACCCACCAGGGGGCGACGCTCTGTCCACCAGGGGGCGATGCTCTGCCCCTCCGGGCCTAGCTCTGTCGCGACCAGAGCCACTCGAGCGCCTGGGGCAGAGGCCAAGGAGCCATCCCCAGCGCCCAGGCCATCTTTGCTCCAATGGAGCCCTGGCTGCGGGAGGGGAAGAGAGAGACAGAGAGGAAGGAGGGGGGGGGGGTGGAGAAGCAAATGGGCGCTTCTCCTATGTGCCCTGGCTGGGAATCAAACCCGGCTCCCCTGCACGCCAGGCCGACGCTCTACCACTGAGCCAACTGGCCAGGGCCTCCTTTATTTTTTATTACCCAAATAATAGAACCCCATTTGCTACCTCTGGACTATTCACATCTGCAAACTCTCCTTATCTTTCTCACTAAGCAACCTCTTCTCATTCTCTTTCTTGTCTAGCAAGTACAGCAAAGTGTTAAAATACACACTACCTTTTCTATTTCCTTTTTAAGTTTATAAAATTCTACATAAACTCTCTGGAAGCTATTTTTTAATTTTTAATAATCATATATAAAATGTAGTCCATTCTAATTTCATTCAGTCATTTCATGCATGACAGCCTTATATAATAAATTATAAAATGCTTCAATATTGATATATGGCATTCCTTTAACAATAATACTTAGCAAGTCATTACTTTGAACAGCGCACAAAAACATGGCAGAAATACATAAAATATACATTCTAAAAATTCATTGGAAAACGTTTAGTTTTAGCTCTGAATATAAGCTCTTTACTCCGATCTTTATAATAAAAAAAAAGTTGGACAAACTAAAAAATAGATGACTTTGTTTTAATCCATCATAGAATTTGACGTCATAAGGAAATTGCCACCCCAAAACCTGGAGAGAGAGGAGCATCTAGAGAGATCTAGCAACCAAGGTTAATTTACCTAAAGTAAAAGTTTATAGAAGCATAAAAGTTTGAAGAAACATATGGTAATTTTGATGAATTTTTGGAAACTGAGGATGGAGTAGCATAAGTGTAGAGATGTAGTTTTTGAGAAACACACTTTCACGGGCTTCTCCTCCAAAGAATCCTATCAGATATTTTTTGTATGGACCGAGAAAAGATCCCCTTGTGGCTTTGTCAGGGTGAGAGGAAGAGTAACCATTGTGAAACGCTTTTAAAGCCGTTTCCAGAATAAAGCTGAGCGTCCAGAGGAAAGAACTTTGCCTGAGCACAATTCTGAAACCCTCCTACCTTCTTGTCTGATTTGTAGGGGGAAACTGCAGCAGACAGGGCTTTATGCTGCAGACAAGGAAAGGAGCAGGGGACAGAGTAAAAAGAAAAAGCTATCAACTAAGGAAGGTCATGAACACTTGTAAAGGCCACAGCCTGAGGCAAAGTCCCACTAAAAGACTGAAGTTTAATCAAAAGATTATAAAAGGTTTTCCCTCCCTACTATGTGGCTATAGTTTACCATTATAGCAGATGAACTCCAGCATAATAAGAGTGATTAAAACTGAAAGAGTCGCAGAGCGCAGGCTCTCGCTGAGGAACAATACAGAGACATGCCCCAGGACAAGGAAAATGACATAAACAAGAAGAGTAAAGGAATTCAAAGCCTCTAGTACTTATAGCTGCAACAAACATCAACCACAGTTCAACTACAACAGGTGAACATAAATCCTCTCATTAACAGCCAATTTATTTTATTTCCTATTACTCAATACAACAAGTATAACTCTCAACAATCACAAAGTATTCAAAAATGCAAAAAGAAACAGTTGGAAAAAAACACAACTATCTGAACTATATAGATTCAAGTATGACACACAACATGCTGTAGCTATCAGAGAAGAAATACCAAATAATTATGATTAATATATTAAGGGTATGGGAGAGAGTTCCCTCCATCATCTCCAGGCTCAGTGATTCAAATGCACAGGCCTCAGAAAAAAGCTGTTATACCGTGATTAAAGTTAATTACAGTGAATTAAATCAGCAAAAGAAACGGTACATAGGCAAAGTTCAGGAAAAGATACAAACATGCCTCCAGGCGTATTCCCCCAAGAAGCCACACAGAAATGATATGTGAGAGCACATAACCGTATTGCCAAACAGGGAATCTCACCTGAACCTTAATGTCTAGGTTTTTATTGGAGGTTAGTCACTCAAGCATGCAACACCCACATGACTTAGCTATTCAGAGTCCCAATCCCCTTTCCCCAAAATGAACCACTACATATATGTTAGAGCAGCTACAATATAAAAAGTTAACAATACACAATTGCTGGCAAGGATACAGAATGACAAAAAACTTTCATTCATTGCTGGTTGGAATGTAAAATGGTACAGCAAGTTTGAGAAATAGTTTGACAATCTCTTAAAAAGCTGAACATAGTAATACCATGATCCACCAATGACACTCTTACATACTTACATAACTGATTTGAGAACTCATGTTCACATAAAACCAACACATAAAGGTTTATAGCAGCTTTATTCATAATCAGCAAATACTGGAAGCAACCAAGATGCCCTTTTATAAGAAAATAAATCAACAAATTGTGAGACATCTACACAATAAACTAATATTCAATGATAAAAAAGAATAAGCTATCAAGCCCCACAAAAAGCATGGTTGAATGTAAATGCATACTGCTAAGTGAAGGAAATCAGTCTCAAACTGTCGTGAAATTCCACTTCTATGATACTCTGGAAAACGTGAACTGTAAAGGTGGTAAACAGATCAGTGGTTGCCAAGGTTTTGTGGAAGGGAGATATTGTTATACTGTTTAGGCTATGATATGTAATGCTCCAATGCTGAACATGGGACACTCTGCATTTGTCTAAATTATGATAATTTACAACCATAGGATAAATCTTAATGTGTGCAAGTTTAAATTTAAAAATCATTTATAAGGTTAGAAGAATCCCAGAATGGAATTTAGACTGTGACAAAAAGAAATATAACTGTATTCAAAATATATTAAAGCCTCATTTATGATGTAGAAGAGAAAGTTCTGCACTAAGTAACTTTGGAAATAATTGGAGAGTGTATGTTTAAAGGCAAAAGAAACTACATATTAGCATTATACTCTAATTGGTACAAGCATTTTCTCACAAGGTACAAGTTAACATTTCTGAAATTACTATACATGTATAATGGAATCAAATGGTTGAGTAAATTGATGGCTGATGCTTTATCACAGTTGGAATGGAACATTATAAACAAGCAAAGGGAAGGTTAAAAAAGACCTATTTAGTACTAGATTAGAGCTAAAAATATTAATATTAATACACGCTAAACCTAATAGAGGGAAATATGGATACATATAAAAATATTTGCAGATGTGTGTATATACATAGGCTAGTATTGTATATACTACACACATGCTTCCCTTCTCTTTGCTTTGTGAGGGCCTAGAAAAACTAACAGCCTGATAGCAATGAATGAATTTAGAGCCTAGATTTCAGTTTCTAATACCATTCTCCAATCAAAAAAACAAGGCCCCTTGAATAAATGCTGATTCTTGAGCTGGGACAGAAATAATACTATATGAAGCTATAATATCCTATAGTGCTAGAAAGCTTTAAAAAATACTAAAACTAATAACAAAACAATGGCAATTTGTCAAAGGGACGCAGAAGCCAACTGAAAGAAATCCCAAGGGCTGAATCTGGAATAATCTGAGCAAGAAAATAAAAATAAAGTACATTACAACTCAAAGTACAAAATAAATATCCATGAGTCTATACTGATAAATGAGTAAATTTAAAGTGGTTAAACTTGACAAACAGGACCTTACTTAGTCAAATGATCACGGCCAACATCAACAATAATGTCATATTGATAACATGTAGCCTGGAGATTAGATGATGAGAATAGCCTTTATTTCTGTGGTCTTCTTCCCCAAAATAAGTAACTTCAGTTTAATTATGGGAGAAGTATCCAATAAACCCACATTATGGGGCATTTTATAAAATACATTATCAGTAGCACTCAAAGCTGTCAAGGTCATCCAACAACAACAACAATAAAATCAAAGTCTGAGAAACTGTTGCAACCTAAAGAAGCCTACAGGGTATAATGCTTCACTGTATTATGGTAACCTGCATGGCACACTGGAACAGAAGGAAAAAAACAGTCTTTAAATAAAAACTAAGGGAATATGAGTAAAATATCTACTTTAGTTTATAATAGTGTATTAGTATTGCTTGACTAGTTTTGACAAATGTATCATTCTCTGGTAAGATTTTAATAGTAAAGAAAGTGGTTATGAGATATATGTGAAATCTCTGCATTATCTTTGCAACTTTCCAGTTAATTTTAAACTATTCTGGAAAAAATATTATTTTAAAATATTTACAATTATGAATTGATTATAGTTTAAAGAGAAGAAGAGGTAAATTATTGTTTTTAAACAAAGGTATATTTTCTAGAGTGTCTTAAGTATAATCAGTATTTATTTTCATCAATATATTTATTGCCAAATGTATTTATTGTCAAAATGTGCATTCTTTATATCCTCTTGTGCTTACATATAGATGTAGGTAAATTTAGGTACTAAAACTCCATCTTTGCTGTAATAATTCAGTGCATGTCATTGATCCCATGATTAGTTTATTTTACCTCCGTTCAGGATGAGTGGTAGTTCATTCATACGCTATTCAAGCTATCTATTGAATATATTTAAAGCTAAGACAACTGATATCACAGCATGTGGCATTATCTAAAATTATACACCCATAGAGAAATCACATAAAATTAAAATTACATAACTTATACTTAATTTGGTTAGGGAAACCATTTCTTATCTATAAAAAAGTATATTAGTAGTCCTTATAAATTTGGATTTTATATATACTGATAGGAGTATCAATATATAGAAAATGAATCTTCTGGGTTCTACAATCTATTTTTTACATCTTTTAAGCCAGTGGTCCCCAACCCCCGGGCTGTGGACCGGTACCAGTTCGCAGAGAAAGAATAAATAACTTACATTATTTCTGTTTTATTTATATTTAAGTCTGAATGATGTTTTATTTTTTAAAAATGACCAGATTCCCTCTGTTACATCTAAGACTCACTCTTGACGATTGTCTCGGTCACGTGATACATTTATCCATCCCACCCTAAAAGCTGGTCCGTGAAAATATTTTCTGACATTAAATCTATCCGTGACCCAAAAAAGATTGGGAACCACTGTTTTAAGCTAATCACTATGTTGTAACAAACAAATGAAAGAGAAGTCACAGAAACTCATGAGGGAAATAGAATAGATGAACAAAGAGCAACCAATTGTTGAAAGAGAAAATGTACCTAAATCTAAGAAATAAGTCTAGAGAAATTTTTTTTATCTCTTTGACACTCTTTCTCATCTCTTACCCTTATATTAAGTCAAGATTATAATAACCCTGAGCCCTAAATATGTTCCTAACACAAGATCTGTGTGATTATAAATATAGCATCGCTTCTAACTCAACAATCTTAAAAAGCAGGTAAGAGTAATGGCTCCTTTATACAAATTCAGAAATTGGAGCAAAAAGAGATTGAGTGATTTACCCAGAGCTTTACAATCAATAAATAAGAATACTGAAATGTAACTGAGGAAGATTATATCAAATACTTTGCATCTCTAAACAATTGTGGGAAAATTGCTATGGCTTGTTATCTCTGTCTTCTCAGTAGTTTTTTCAATCTGTACCCTCACACTGTCTCCAACACTCTCTATCCACTGCCATTTACTGAGCTCAGGGCCCAATACCTTTCCTCCAGATTTATAATAACTTATCATCAGCTTTTCTCCACTCATCTCAAGCTCCTTGAAGTAAATGATTTGAGTTTATAAATATGATAAAAAATACTTGCAAGAATTATTTAATTTTGATCTATTAAATATAATGTTCTTCAATATTTATTTCATTACAACAATAATTATTTAAAGGATACACTAGAGCTTTTGATCCTTTAATAACTTAATGATCAGTTATCTTGGTTACTGGCTCACATATTTAAAAGTGCAGTAAGTTTGTATGGTGCAGAAGGGACTCAGCTAATTGTCTAATGAACACATTACTTATGTGAACATAACCATTTGTTCTATAAAATTTCTGAACTGCCTTTCTGTTTCTTAAATTATAGCTCTGTTTGAGGTTCTTTCCTTTGAAATAAATAAATGCAATGAAAGAGAACATAATTGTCACATTTCATTAGGCAATTTGACAATAATCATTTTGTGTTTTTATTTTTGAGGTTAAATATAGTTATTGTCCTGGTTTATCATATCTCCCTCCAAGAGCTGAATGAAGTCATTAAATAACACCCCTTTTAAGTCATATATGTCCTAAGGAATCAATTTTATGATAAAGTAAACTAAAAATACCCTGAATATAAGAAATTATTTTTTTGGCCCTGGCTGGTTGTTTCAGTGATAGAGCATTGGCCTGGCATGCAGATATCCCAGGTTTGATTCCCAGTCAGGGCACACAAGAGAAGTGACCATCTGCTTCTCTCCCTTTTCTCTCCTCCTTGCTTCCCTCTTCCCCTGCTGCAGTCAATGGCCCCGGTTACTAAGGATAGGTCGGTTGGTCTGAGTGCAGCAGCTTCAGGCAGTAAAAATAGATTGGTATTCGAACATTGGCCCCAGATGGGGTTGCTAGGTAGATCTCAGCTAGGGTGCATGCAGGAGTCTGTCTCACTATCTCCCCTCCTCAAAAAGAAGAAATATTATTTTTTAAACTATGTGGTTTTGAAAGAATACTGACATGTGAATAGAGGCATTAAACAATGTGTACATTTTGTTTTTTGTGTGCATTTGAGCATCCTCTGATAATAGTTCCCTAAATTAAATATTACTTTGTGATTTCAAAATGGTAATTTTTCTAACTATGTTCTTTCTTATAATATGTTATTGGCATTTTTCTGTAAAGAAAAGTGTCCTGTCTCCCACCACTTTTTTTAGTCTTAAAATGAACTTATGATTCAATATACATACTGTTTATTATTATTATTATTTATTTTTATTATTATTTTGATGTTGTTTTGGTCTAATTTGATGCCTCCAAGCGGACTTTCTGTCCTTTTGCTATGATTCTATAATTTATTTATTTACTTAGGGAGAGAGACAGAGAGAGGTACAGACAGACTGGAAGGGATAGAGATGAGAAGCGCAAGCTCAAAGTTGTTGACTGATTTTTTTCTCATATGTGCTTTGACCAGGGGGCTTCAGCCACGCCAGTGACCCCTTTCTCAAGCCAGTGACCTTGAACTCAAGCCAATAACCATGGGCTTCAAGCCAATGACCTTCGGGCCCATGCCAGAGACCTTTGGGCTCAAGCCAGTGACCGTGGGGTTTCAAACCTGGGTCCTCAGTATCCCAGACCAACGCTCTATCCACTGTACCACTGCCTGGTCAAGCTAATTCTATAATCTTTGAACATCTTTCTTTCATCATGATAAGATAGAAGTTTCACCTTGTAGTTTCTCTGTCCCAGTTCTGCAAGCTGTTAATTCTCTATTAACTTCTGTTTTTTGTTGGTTGGTTGATCTGTTTGTTTTTAGTGGAGAATGGTATTTAGAAACTAAGATTTGACCATTATTTGTGTGTGTTGATAATAGAATATCATTGTTTCTTGGCTCCTTCAGTGAGCAGAGTTAGGAAATTAAGTCATAACCTCATACTGATATCACCAATTCAAACCCAACATTCTGAGTTCCCTCAAACTTTCTATCCTTTAATATTTGTACTTCCCATCTCTCACTATGAGAACCTTAGTTATAAATATATTCAATCTTACAGTTCCCTGAAAATATATTTTTATAATTACACACCTAATACCACTAATAAGAACAGATCTACTACAGTATATACAGTTTGAAATTTATCTGTGGTTTTTTCAGTTCTTTTAGTTTATCTCACAAGGCTTTCCAGAGTCCAAAAATTTGAATCTTTATTGTTACTGATTCAGAGTTATTGGAGTAACGCCAGGGAGAAAACTGATAGAGTATATTTATTATTGCAGCAAAATTTGGAACATCTAGAAGAGCTCTGATGTTGTCTATTTCTGAGTCTTATTTTCAAGCTTTTCTATTAATGTTGTGAACTCAGTAGGCTCCCAAAGCAAACAAATGAAGAAACAAAACAAAAAAGCCTTGCTTAAGTAAGCAAAAGTTGGCTTTGTTAGAACTGAAGAATTTAAGTCAAATTGAAACAAACCAAGTACCTATTGCAAAACCAGTTAATATTCCCTAGTTACTCACATGCTTTTTTTGTTGTTCTAGTCACACAAACTGTTTTCTGCATTGTAAATTTCTTTCTCCTAATATCTAAAGTTAAATTTATGATGCTGAAGCCAGACTGCTGAGTTTGGATTATTCTCCATTCACTTAAACAACTATGAGTTTTGTCACTTACCTGCTTTTAGCTTAAATTTTCTCATCTATAAAATACTGATGAATGTACTTAATTCATAAAGTTGTTATGATGATAACAAGTTAATAAATGTAAAGCTTTAGAATAGTACTTGACACATAGTAAGTACTTCATGAATGCCACAAAGTATATTGTAAGCCACAGAAATGCTTGTGATTTTCCATTTCCCTGATTCCTATTGAGCCCTCTCCTGGCATTTAATACATTTGTATTTTAATATTATATTTCCTAACACAGTGCCACACAGTGTAGCTGCGCCAAAAATACATATTGCAAAAATAAATTGTGTATTTGTCTATACAATATTTAATTTTCACTTCCTTTTGGAAAGATTCTGGGTAATATTATTTTCAATAATACTGTTAAACTTAATTTAATTAATAACTAGACACAAAAGTCCTGAATATTGCTCTGGTGTTAGCTGTTAAAATTCTGTATCCTTGTAAACAGGAAAGGGTCTCATTTGGACAAATATATGACTGTAAATTGCTTAAATCATTTGGTCTCTTCCAGGCCTGAAAAAGATGGTGCTAATAATCAGGTAGTTTTTAATCAGTTCATTATCTAAAAGATGCCTTTTATGGAGAGAATTAAAATATTTTTATTGAAAATGACTGAACCAAATTTTAGTGTTTCACTTATATAGTTTCTATTGTGCACATTAAAATTAACTATGATGGGGTTCTTACATATCCCTTTTCTAGTCCCATAAACAGATTATAAGTCATTACCAATTATGTTCTTATCATTTTTATATACAATCAATGTAAAATTACACAGGGGAACAAAATTTTTGTTGCATCCACAAAAACACTTGTTCTTACCTAATTCAAGTGTGCTGATCTCAAATCTGACATTAGTTTTTCTCTGTAAGCTATAGTTTTATGCAATTCAAGATTTTAGGTTTTCATCTTATTGTAAAATTTTCAACATTTAGTTTAACATAATGAAATAGACTGTCTTCTTGGGCATCATCTTTGTGAAAATATAATAATTTATATAATGCAGTAAATACACTAAAAGATATTATTGCATTATAATTTGTCTACAATTTCAAAATAGAACATATTAAAACACTTATTTTAATCATACAACTTGTGCAAAACTTATTTAAATTCTATTCAAGCAAACATTTGCATTTGTAGCTCTTGCGTTTGTGTACTTGTTGAGGACAATCTCGTTTGATGCTCCAGCAGTACTCTGCTCATCACTAACAGCTCCAAGATTTTCGGGAAACTTATTAAGGTGACTGTTCAGGAAGTGAATCTTATTGCTCATGTTACATGCAATGTCACAAAAGGCCAACAGCATCCTTTGAACCAGAAGTTCATAGTTTTCTGCTTTTTTGTTGCCAAGGAAGTTCTTTGTAAACTGCCACAAAAGACTGCCATGCTGCTTTCTCCTCCTTATTCATCTTCCTGGCAAATTCTTCATCACCTATGAGGATTCGAATTTGAGGTCCATCGAATACACCTTTTACCTTCTCAAAAGACAAGGCAGGAAAGGCAGAAATAATATGTTGAAAGCATTCACTTTCTCTATTCAAAGCCTGAACAAACTGCTTCATTGAGCTATGTTTGATGTGAAGTGGGGGGAAAAATGATCCTGTCTCAATTAACTACAGGTTCATTCACAATATTTTGCATCCCTACTTCCAGAGCTTCACATTTCAGCCACTCCTTCTGTGTCCAGTGTTTCTCCTGAGCTCAGCTGTCCCACAAACATAGAAAGCAAGGATACTTCGTGAAACCTCTCTGTTGTCCTAGCAGGAAATTTACCATTTTAAGATCTACACAAATGATTCAGTTATGTTCCTCATACTTCAGAAAGTTGAAGACAATTTTTTTTTAATTAATTTATTTTTTACAGAGAAAGAGAGTGAGTCAGAGAGAGGGATAGACAGGGACAGACAGACAGGAACGGAGAGAGATGAGAAGCATCAATCATTAGTTTTTCATTGCGTGCTGCAACACATTAGTTGTTCATTGATTGCTCTCCCATATGTACCTTGACCGCGGGCCTTCAGCAGACCGAGCAACCCCTTGCTGGAGCCAGCGACCCTGGGTTCAAGCTGGTGGGCTTTCCCTCAAACCAGATGAGCCTGCACTCAAGCTGGTGACCTTGGGGTCTCAAACCCAGGTCCTCCACATCCCAGTCCGACGCTCCATCCACTGCGCCACTGCCTGGTCAGGCGAGGACAATTTTTATGTCATTATAATCTTCTCATAGATGAGTTGAATAACCAATTGGAACCGCTGAAAATAAACAATATATGCATGTCACAAATGATGAAATATTGCGCTTTTGACGTTGAAGTGTGTAACAGCCACATATATAAGAGAAAGTGTCAGGACTATTCTTACATTTACACCTACTCGAAGAAGCCATGATTCAATCTTAAAACAAAATAAGAGGATGTTTTTATCAGATAATAATTTTTTACACTTAAAAACAACTACAATTATGTAAAAGTGATGTTTGTATAACATTAGTTGCCTTGTGGTTATGTCCAATCCAAGAGTCATTGCCTTTTAACTCCAATTTAAAAACCAATGCATGCCATTAACGGTAACAAAAAGAAATTAAGATTGTATAAAAACTAGAGCATGCATCAAAAACTGGATTTAAGATTTGGAATCAATGATGCAGAAATATATAGAAACAGTTCTAAAACCTCATGCAACAGAAAATTAAAAAAAAATTGTTCCCAATGTTATCAATAAGATACTTTTACTTATTTTCTCAAAGTGTTTGAAGTCTAGTGTGTATTGTACACTTATTGCACATCTCAGTGTGGACTGACCACATTTTGGTTGAACAGTACAGATTTAGGGTTCTAATATTTGCCTAGCTTCTTGCTTAAAATAAAGCCTTTAAGTACTGTTTTTTGTTTGTTTGCTTGTTCTGCCTATCTTTATTTACTAAAGTTTTGCTTCAGACTAAGAAATTATCCAATTCAAGATAGTTAATAAAATTATTTTTGTTGTGCTGAAGTTCTCTGCCTTCCTACACTTGAGAGTTCTGTCTAATATGTGTGATATCTATGCTAATATTCAGTGAATGTTGTATTCTCTGTAATTTTTTTTCCTGAATTTTTTGGAATTGACTTAAATAATTTTTAGTGGAAAACATAATGGCCCAATTCTATAATGATCCTAAAAAACACTTCTAAATAACACTATTAAATATCCTCCTAGGCCCTAGCTAGTTTGCTCAGTGGACAAGGCATCAGCCCAGCATGTGGACATCCCAGTTTTAATCCCCAGTCAGGGCACACATGAGAAGCGTCCATCTGCTTCTTTTTTCTACCTCTCCCCCTTCTCTCTCTGTTCCCCTCCCACAGCTAGTGGCTCAATTGGTCCAAGTGTAGGCTCCACTGAGGACAGCTCAGTTGGTTTGAGAGTTGTCCTCAGGTGCTAAGGGTAGATGATTCAAGCATTGGCCTCAAACAGGGGTTGGTGGGTAGATCCTGGTCAGGGCACATGCAGCAGTCTGTCTCTTTATCTCCCTTCCTCTAACTTAAAAAACTATCCTACAAGAAAGTTAATTGGTATCATCTTGTAATAATTTTCTAAGAAGAATAAATTTGATTCAGTTTGAGCTCATGCAACTTCCAAATGTAAATTAATAATTTAGCTTTGTCATAATTAATCAAAACCCCTGGGTTTTGCTATGTACTAACCAACACCTGGACAGCCTCTTATTAGAATTGGTCATCATGACCTCTCTCATTTGAGACTACCAGGCTTTCCTGAGCAGTTGTTTTTAAACTTTTTAATGGTGGATTTTTTTTCTTCAAATAAAATCTCTAAATATAAAATCTAATTTTATTTAAGAGAAAAAATAAAACCTCAATTTACTTTTTCCTACTTTTGCCCTTAGTCTTCAAAGAAGTTCTCTATGGCATCCCAATGGTGGTTGAAAAACACAGTGAGAAAATAAATAGTTTAGAGTAAATAATAGTATAATTGCACTCAAATTGTGAGTTAAGTTTCTCTCTTCATCAACTTAAAATTTACCGCCCATAAAGAGAGAATATTCATTCAATAGAAAATCTCCCAATAGCATTTGTAGCCACAGATGGTATTCAAAATAGATTCTAGCCAATAAAATACAAGATTAACCTATAATGCATGCTATACTTACATTTTATCATGTAATATAGCCACAAAAATCTACACTGAAAATCCTGAGACATTTCAGAAATAGAGAGTTTACATGGCATTACCACAAATTTCTTTCTTCCTACTGTCTTGCTTTATTTATTTATTTATTTATTTATTTATTTATTTATTTATTTTGAGAGAGAGAATGATTTCTTGTTATAATAAACCAGAAATAGAAGATTCCACTGGAACTGGAACAATTGACAGAACATGGTTGAACTTTTAAAACTTCAAGGGAAATAATGAGATAAACATCAGAATTACATTCAGTATGGGTATCTTCTGACCCTTCCCCTGCAGGTTTCTGCCATAGTTTTCCCATTCTTTCTGAAGCTTCTGCTTAACCAAATGATGTTTCCCTCCCTACTGCAGGTGTAAGCTAACCTAATAGCACCCCTTTGTATATGATGCAAAGCCAAGAAGAAAGTTTATAAATTTTATTCCAGGATAGAAAGTATGCACACACACAAAACAGCTCATATTATGTAATGTCAATGCACATGGTAGCAACTTTAATCAAATCAGAGCTGCTGTTATGCATAATCTATTATGTGACACAGTAACTAGGTCAATGTTACTGATTTACTGTAATAAAATAGCAGTGTAGCAGAATGTATTTTTGAGCTCCACATTTTCTCAACACATAAAAAGCTATTAAAGTGATATAGAACAGAACTGTATCTCAGAAACCTAGGCATTTTTGTGGTATAGTTCTTGTTATATTGCTTTTCTGTGTTGTGCTTCTGAAAACTAATGAGAAAATACTGCACCACTGGAAGCAAGCTGCCGTTACACTCTTTGGTGGTTGCTAACCACAATAGAAGCCATCATACACAAGTAGTTTTTAAAATACTGTAAAAAATGTGGAGACAAAGTTGACTATAACTAGTGGCAAGGATAGGATGCATTCTGAGGCCATAGACTCTAGCTTTGGGGACATTTATTACTATTTCTTTTCTTCATTATTTGACAGATGATTCCATTCAGTAGAGCTATTCTAGTAAGTTAACAGAAATATAATTTTATTCAAAATATTGTTTAGTTCCAATTCCATGGATCAAATATATCTTTACATAAATACTGTCAGATTTTTTAAAATATCATTTAAATTAGTTTAAAAAATGTATATTCAGTTCATTTCCCTAAGAAAATATTGAGGACTATTTTTTTTACATTATGATATGAATTTAAACACACAAAATACATTTAAAATACTTTGTATGTATATTTTTTGTTGTTCTTTGAAGCAAAAAATCAGAGTACAGATACTTTATGTATAAATATTTATATGTACAAGTTTATTATATGAAATTAACTTCTTATAAAAATGTAAAATGTTTGCCTCTATACTGAATATTGAGCTCTCCTACATTCCTTGATGAAGTAATTAAAAAATAGTACAAAGTTTGTTCTCTGCCCTCTGGAATAATAGAAGCATATTCCAAAATTTATATTTTACATTTCATAATAAGCATATATTTATAAACAGAAATAGAAAGCTTACCTACAAAAAAAACAAATAACAAATTTATTTTAGAATTCTTCTTTTATAATACTGGCAGCTAAAAACAATAGAATAGTATCTACACTCATTCATTCAGTTGTGCATGCCATCCGTTATCTCACTACAACTGTAATAAAATACATTCCTTGATTAAATGCTATGTGAGCAGAAGGTCCAAATGAACTATTTTCTGCTTTAGGCATTAAACAGTGTTACTTAATGGATAAGTAAATCTAAATTTAGAATAAATTTCTAATCAAATCAACACTTTTTGGTATCCACCTAGTGTCATGGGTAATGTGCCAATGTGATCTATAAACTATGGGCCTGCTGCACCTGTATATAAAAAATATACTATGTTTTACATAGTGTATATAAAATATAAACTATTCAGCTTATGGATTCTTTTAGCTTAGGATGTTGCTATTGACAAACAACCAAATATTGTAAGATTCAAGAGAGTGAGATACGTAAATTTTCTCTGCCAATCAATGCAGTCCTTGATGTCACCATGCCCACTCAGCTCATGTGTCTAAGAGACCACTTTAGAGAAGCCATCACGAGTATCTACTGGTTGATTTCAAGTTACTTCTGAGTATGGATGGCATTTTTTTCTGATGGGCATCAATATACCCTACTTTGATTTTTTGCTTCTAAATCTATAGCATTTTCCATAATATAACACCACTGAGAATTTTTTTTAATCTCCAAATTATATAAGGTTTATTTTCTAAATACATTTTCAGTTCATTGGCTATTGCATTATAAATGTTAAAAATCTATACCATAGTAGCATCAACCAATCACAGTACACAAGCTTTTCGGATTCAGTGCCAACCCTCCACTCTTCAGACATCTGTAAGCCATGTTGCATATTTAGCATTCTCATTTAATTAATTATTCAGAAAGCCTTGTTTAGCCAGAACAGTAGATAATTCTTCAGAAAAGTTTAATGTGGGACCCAAAGAATGGCAGCAACATGTTTTTAAAACACAGTGGTTTTTCATGTTGCATGTGCTTAAACATAATCTTTCTACTTACCGAGGAAAGTCTCTGAGTACTTCCCTCCCTGGTTGCACGATGAGCTGATAAAGCACAGACCATACATAATAGGTATCTAAGGTCTCAACATAACCACTCAGGAATAGAAGGAGTTTATGTACTTGATCACATAATTGTGTAAATCCTAGACTATATCACCATTAGATGCTGGGTCATAGTTTACTAGAAACTCCTGATCTTTTTCTGTCAGATAATTTGATCCTTTCAAGAATCTATGAATGTTCAGATTAATAAAAAAACCATCAATAAAATATCTTAATGAGTACTTTGTTTCTATAGGAAATTGACAAGAATTCATTCAAAATATCTAACTGGTATAGTAATATAAAATAAATATGAATTGAAATATAAATAATTTAAAATCATGTTCCCCTTTCACTCTGTTGACTTTTCAGGAATGCTGGAGCACTGTTTCTTTCACCCTGCAAGTTTTGTACTCTCTATGTGATAATTTGATGTAGAAAACCACATTAGCCTCTTCGAATGACTTCCCAATTAAAATGAAGCCAGAGAGTGTGGTGATTAAGACTGTGGGCTTTGCTCTGGAAGCCCCTGGATTTGAATCTTGGCCCTGCCAGTTAAGTTTTATATTACTTCTTTGTTAGTTTCCTCACCCATAAGATGTAAATGTTAATAATAATTATGGTCCAGGCATTTATGCTATAATGTCAGTATATATGTTCCTGAAAGACTTCCATTCAAGAAAAATATAGTTACATTTCTATTTAGTTTGATTTTTTAATTGAGTTTATTGGATAACACTGGTTAACATAATTATACTGGTTTCAGCTGCCCACTTCTACAACACATCTTTGTATACCATATTATGTGTTCATCCCTGCCAAGTCAAGTCTTTGTCCATCACCATTTTTCTCCCTCTATAACCTCCTTTACTTAAAAAAAAATGCATGGCCCTGGCCGGTTGGCTCAGTGGTAAAGCATCAGCCTGGAGTGCAGAAGTCCTGGGTTCGATTCCCGGCCAGGGCACACAGGAGAAGTGCCCATTTGCTTCTCCACCCCTCCCCCTCTCCTTCCTCTCTGTCTCTCTCTTCCCCTCCCGCAGCGAGGCTCCATTGGAGCAAAGATGGCCCGGGCACTGGGGATGGCTCCTTGGCCTCTGCCCCAGGCGCTAAAGTGGCTCTGGTTGCAACAGAGCGACGCCCCGGAGGGGCAGAGCATTGCCCTCTGGTGGGCAGAGCGTCGCCCCCTGGTGGGCATGCCGGGTGGATCCTGGTCGGGCGCATGCGGGAGTCTGTCTGACTGTCTCTCCCCATTTCCAGCTTCAGAAAAATACAAAAAAAAAAATGCATATAGTGGAAAAGGGATTAAAGACACTTCAAAAATGTATACAATTTAGTTACAAGACAAATGCTAACAAAAGTTACAATCAATGCCAGGGTCAGAAATTTTGGACTGCTGAAGCAGGTGGTTAATCATGACTGGCAGCAGCCTCATCAGATATTCAAAATGCACCAACTTCTCAATCATTGCGTCATCAATGATTTGCCAATTTCTTTTCTGAATTGCCAATCACATGTGATCACCTATAGTAACTAGTGTTCTCTTTAGTTGTTGCGATACTGAGGAACTCCAAAAGTTCTCAGAAAAGAGGATAGAACTTCATAGGAAGAAATATAGAAAATACCAATATTTTGATCAATTGTGAAGTATGTCAATACCGTGAAAGCTAAGAGAGTCATTTCTGCACACAACTGCTGACTCTATTGTGCAGGAAGCCATGCAAGTGTCAGGTTGATAACAATTTGTTTTTAGAGGTTGTATGCGCCTATGCAGCATCATTAATACCACTTTAAAGAATTATGGAACAAAGGAGAATTTTCATATTTATGACCATAGCTACTTTGTGTAAGTGAAGATTACATAGAGATCTTTTATGTATATTTTTAAAACTTATTGTCAATGGTCTTATTTTTCTTTAAATGTTTTTTTTTTGTGTGTGTGTGTGTGTGGCAGAGACAGGGAGAGTCAGAGAGAGGGACAGATAGGAACAGACAGAAAGGGAGAGAGATGAGAAACATCAACACTTCATTGAGGTTTCTTAGTTGTTCATTGATTGATTTCTCATATTTGCCCTGACTAGGGGCTACAGCAGACTGAGTGACCCCCTTGCTCAAGCCAGCGACCTTGGGCTCAAGCTGGTGAGCCTTGCTTAAATCAGATGAATCTGTGCTCAAGTTGGCAACCACAAGGTCTTGAACCTGAGTCCTTCACATCCCAGTTTGATGCTCTATCCACTGCACCACTGCCTGGTCAGGCTCTTTTAATTTTTGAATATAGTGGTACTTTGAGATACGAGGAGATCAACACATGAATTTCTTTAAGATACAAGATGCAACTCGGTTCGTATTTTTGTTCGAGATCCAAGCGAAATTCCAAGATTTAAGTCGTGATTCGGGAAGCTGCCACTAGTTGGCGCGTTGGTGCATGGGTCCAGTATCGACAGCACAACACCAGCATCTCGTTCTTTCTCACGTGTTACCCGCAGAATCAAATCGAATCTCGTGCGCTGTACTCATTCTTGCATCATTTTTGCATTTTTTTTTTACTTTTTTTCTGTGCTATCATGGGGCCAAAGAAAGTGAGTGTAAAGGACAGTGGCGAAAAGAAGAAGAGAATGATGTCAGTAGAAGTAAAGCAACAAATAATAGGAAAAACATGAGTGTGGTGCACGACTGCTTGAACTGACAAGGCTGTACGCCTACAATACATCTACAATTTGTACCATCCTTAAACAAAAGGATGCCATCAAAAGTGCAAATCCAGTGAAAGGAACTACAATTCTGTCCCAATTAAGGACAAATATCCATTAAGAAATGGAGAAGCTTCTGCTGCTGTGGGTGAAAGAGAAAGAGCTGGCAGGAGATACAGTGACAGAGACTGTAATATGCGAAAAGGCACGTATTATTTAAGGGTGACTTGAAGAAGAAAAAACCATCAACCTCAAAAAGGGCAGCAGAAGATACGTTTAAGGCAAGTCATGGCTGGTTTGAAAATTTCAAGAAGAGATCTGGCATCCACTCAGTGGTGAGGCATGGTGAAGCTGCGAGTGCTGACATTAAGGCAGCTGAGGAGTACATTGCATGTTTTGCTGCGCTTATCACAAAGGAAGGTTACATCCCCCAACAAGTGTTCAAATGTGATGAAACAGGATTGTTTTGGGAAAAAATGCCCCAGAGAACTTTCATCACAGTTGAGGAGAAGAAACTGCCAGGCCTTAAACCCATGAAGGACTGTCTGACCCTTGCATTGTGTGCAAATGGTAGCAGTGACTGTAAAGTAAAGCCATTGCTAGTGTATCATTCCAAAATCCTCGAGCCTTTAAGACTCACAAGATTCTTAAAAAAAAAAATGCAGGTTATGTGGCGTGCCAATGCTAGGGCATGGGTTACATGGCAGTTTTTTATTGAATGGGTAAATCTCATCTTTGGTTCTGCAGTGAAGAAATATCTTCAAGAAAATAAGCTCCCGAAGAAAACATTACTAATTCTTGAAAATGCTCTAGCCCTCCCACCTGGTCTTGAAGATGACATTCTCAATGATTTCAAATTTGTGAAAGTCCTCTACCTCCCACCTAACACAATTTCCATCTTATAACCTATGGATCAGCAGGTCATTTCCAACTTTAAAAAGCTTTACACAAAGCACTTGTTCTGCCGCTGCTTTGAGGTGACTAAGAATATAATTCTAACCCTTTGAGAGTTTTGGAAAGATCACTACAACATCGTGATATGTTTACGCATTATTGACTTGGCATGACAAGAGGTTACAAGGAAAAGCTTGAACTCAGCATGGTAAGAGTTATGCCCTGGTGTTGTTGCAGACAGGGACTTCAAAGGATTCAAACCAGAGACCGAGACTGAGGTAGAAGCATTGGAGGAGATTGTGTCCCTTGGAAAGTTGATGGGTCCAGAGGTAGATGAGGGTGACTTAAGCTCATTGAGGAACATGAGGAGAACTGAGGAGTTGAAGAAGCTACAGATGATGCAACATACAGAGCTTCTGCAAAAGAGTAGTAGTGAAGAGGAGGTAGAGTCAGAGGAAGTGATTCCTACAAGTGAAATTAAAGACATGCTGGCAATGTGGGAGAAGCTTTTAAGTTTCATTAAAAAGAAACACCCAGAAAAAGTTTCAACTTGTTGTGCTTCAGCACTTTTTAATGACACTTGTCACATTTCCGTAACATTTTAAAAGGCAGGCAAAAGCAAACCTCTTCAGATAGATTTTTATTCAAAATTCCTGTAAGTGAAAGTGCCAAAAGTGCAACCAAAAAAGCAAAAACAGGTGATGATTAAATGAAAAATACATAATGTTAAGCTTAGGTTAAGTTTAAAGTTAAGAAAGTGCATTTTTTACAATTAAGTTTTTGTGGTTTCATTTTAAGTAAAAAAAAAAAGTGCAGTTTTAGTTTTGTTAAAGCAATGGTAGTCAACCTGGTCTCTACCACCCACTAATGGGAGTTCCGCTTTCATGGTGGGTGGTAGCAGAGCAACCAAAGAATAAATAAAAAGATAGATTTAACTATAGTAAGATGTCTTATAAAGATTTATTCTGCCATAAAGTACTTGGTAAGTAATTATTATTATATGCTTTAACTTGCTGTAACTCTGCTTTATAAATTTTATAAAGTAAAGGTACTTCCCTACTTTATAAATCACCATTACTGTGGAACTGGTGGGTGGTTAGAAAATTTTACTACTAACAGAGATACAAAAGTGGGCAGTAGGTATAAAAAGGTTGACAGCCCATAGTTTAAAGTAAAGAAAATGCAGTTTCAGTTTACATTTAGTGTTAAGAAAATGCAGTTTTAGTTTACATGTCTACAATGCCTTCCTCCCTCCCCCCTCCTCCACCATTCACCTGTTAGCTACACTCATCTGTTTCCAAGGTAAGAATACAGTACTAAATAACACTTTTTTCTTTTATTTCATATATTTTGTTATTCATTGGTAAAGTATACATGTGTGTTTCTTAATTAAAAACATGTCTTTTTCATAATTTAGGATGATTTGGGGATGTTTCACAGGGCTGGAAGGGATTAAATCTATTTCAGTTATTTTCAATGGCAGAACTTGTTTGATATATGAGTTGACTGACTTATGAGCTCGGTTACAGAATGAATTAAACTCATATCTCAAGGTACCACTGGATTTTAAATGTACATATATATTAGTACAATCATGAAATAGATATAATTTGTACATAAATAAAGACACATATATTGACAGTACATGCTTTTTTTTTCAGCTCTTAATCAATAACTTTGTAGAATACTATGCTAGCCAGCATATAATAGTATAAAGATTAGAATGTAATTTGTTCCTCAGAGAGTTGGCTATATTTGAATTTTTAATTTAAATCATATTTATATTAAACCATGCCAAATGCTGATTATAGATTATGCTCTTAGGCATCTTCTTAGACTTTGAAGAATATTTAGGAATAAATAATATCCACAAATATTTGTGCACAATTATGAGCAAGTTTTACCTATTTACTCTTTAATATATTTTCATTATTGTGCTTATGCAGTGATCAGATTTCAAATAAAAAATTATACTAACCATAAATGAAGCTAATATAAATAAAGATATCAGCACCTTTGTACACACTAATTTCTAATTCCCCCTTTAAATGAGACAAAAAAAAATGTGTAGCACAGAAATTATATATATCAATCTCAGAATCCTATAAATGTACTGATTAGCTTTGCTTCAATTAACAGAGAAGTGCTCTCCCAGGATCTCTTATTTTAAGAACTAAAAAGAAAAACTATTTAACTACTGTGCCCCACTCCAACCCAATTCAATGATTTTTAAATATTAAGTAATAGATACTTTAATTAGTCTTGAAATTATGTCACCTCTCTCCCTTGAGTCAACATGAGAAATCCTTGTTTTTGTATTTAATCAATAATAATATGTCTGACCTACTATCATTTTTATTATTAATCTTAATTTATTGTATTAACATGAATTCAAGTGCCCCACTCAATATAACTGTCTCACCCCATCCCCTTGTTCCCCATTGTCCCCTCTCCTTCATTTCCTTTGGGATTTGCTGTCCTGTAATCTGTATCTCTGTGTTACGTACATATAATTTCACTAATCCCTTCACCTTCTCTGATCCTATCCCCTCATTCCCGTTTCCTCTAACTGCTGTCCCTCTAGTCCCTGTGACCCCACCTCTGCCTCTATTCTGTTCACTTTGTTCATTAGATTCCACATATAAGTGAGATCATACGATAATTGTCTTTCTCTGCCTGGCTTATTTCACTTAGCATAATAATCTCCAAGTCCATCCATGCTATCACAAAAGGTAAGATTTCCTTCTTCATGGTCTTTTTCTTTTTCACGGTCACATAGCATTCCATTGTGTATATGTACCATTGCTTTTTAATCCACTTGCCCACTGATGGACACTTGGGCTGTTTCCAGATCTTGGCTCTTGTAAACAATGCTGCAATAAACATAAGAATGCATATCTTCTTTTGAATCAGTAATTTTGTATTCTTAGGATATATTTTTAAAAGTGTGATAGCTGGGTCAAAAGGCATTTCCACAGTGGCTGCACAAGTCTGCATTCCCACCAGCAGTGCAGGAGGGTTCCCTTTTCTCCACAACCTTGCTAGCATTTATTGTGTTTTGATTTGTTAATGAGTGCCATTCTGACAGGTGTGAGGTGGTATCTCATTGTGGTTTTAATTTGCATTTCTCTGATGACTAATGATATTGAACATTTCTTCACATGTCTATTGGCCATCTGTATGTCTTCTTTGGAGAAGTGTCTGTTTAGTTCTTTTGCCCATTTTTAATTAAATTGTTTATCTTCCTGGTGTTGAGCTTTAGAAGTTCTTTATAAATTTTTGTTATTAACCTCTTATCTGATGTATTGGCGAATATGATCTCCCATTGTGTGGGTTGTCTTTTTATTTTGTTCATGGTGTCTTTTGCTGTGCAAAAAGTTTTTATTTTGATATAGTCCCATTTGTTTCTTTTGTCCTTTATTTCACTTGCTCATGGAGATAAATCGGCAAAAGTATTGTTATAAGAGATATTGGAGAGATTAGTGCCTATGTTTTCTTCTAAGATGTTTATAGTCTCAGGACTTACATTTAAGTCTTTTATCCATTTTGAGTTTATTTTTGTCAATGGTGTAAGTTGTTCTAGTTTCATTTTTTTGCATGTACCTGTCCAATTTTCCCAACACCATTTATTAAAGAGACTATCTTTACTCCACTGTATGCTCTTACCTCCTTTGTCAAATATCAATTGACTATAAAGACATGGGTTTATTTCTGGGTTCTCTGTTCTGTTCCATTGATCTATATGCCTGTTCTTATGCCAGTACCAAGCTGTTTTGATTACAATGGCATTGTAGTATAACTTGATATTAGGAAGTGTGATACCCCCCACTTTATTCTTTATTTTCAAAATTGCTGAGGCTGTTCTTCCTATCCATGAATGTGGTATACGCTTCCACTTGTTTATATCTTTCTTGATTTCTTTTTTCAATGTCTTATAATTTTCTGAGTACAAGTCTTTTACCTCCTGGATAAATTTACTCCTCTGTACTTTAATTTTTGTTGTTTCAATAATGAAGGGGATTGTTTCCTTAATTTCTCTTTCAGACAATTTATTGTTGGTGTATAAAAATGTTACTGATTTCTGAATATTAATTTTATATCCTGTCATATTGCCAAATTTATTTATCAGGTCTAGTAGTTTTTTTACTGAGTTTTTAGGGTTTTCTATGTACAGTATCATGTTGTCAGCAAATAGTGATCTACTATCATTTTTTACTTGAATAGAATCTTTTCTTCTCATACACAAAAAGTAAACAAAGGCTGTTACTAAAATTATTTTTAATTCATTTATGAAAATATGTTTTTGTTTCTTTGGAAAATTTTCTTCAAAGTACTTGAGGGTAAAAATGCAAGTGACAAAATTATTATCACAATATAATTCTATGGAATTACATCATACATACATTCAATTTTCTAAAATTTTAATAAGTACACTTAGGAAATAAATAAGGAAGGAAAAGGAATGAGAGACAGGGTAAAAATTTAGAAAGTAGGATGAGAAATAATTTATGTTGTTTGAATAACACACTTCCCGTTTTCTTGACTTCACATAGCTCCAGAGGAGCAGGAGTTGGGAGACATAAATCTTTAATTCAGTTATTCTCAGCTCTCTCTTGAAAATTTTTTCAAGAATAAGTATGATTCTAGTGTTTAAATGTGCATTTCACACAATTTAGACTCTGAATACAATCTAGTACTTTACCTAGTGCTAAGCTGAAGAAACCACAATGTATTTCAGTTTAAAGACTAGCTAGTCAGTACCTTAGTGCAGTGGTCCCCAACCCCCTGGCCATGAACCAGTACCTGTCCTTGGGCCATTTGGTAATGGTCCGCAGAGAAAGAATAAATAACTTATATTATTTCCATTTTATTTATATTTGTCTGAATGATGTTTTATTTTTTAAAAATGACCAGATTCCCTCTGTTACATCCGTCTAAGACTCACTCTTGATGCTTGTCTCGGTCATGTGATACATTTATCTATCCCACCCTAAAGGCCAGTCCGTGAAAATATTTTCTGACATTAAACCAGTCCGTGGCCCAAAAAAGGTTGGGGACAACTGCCTTAGTGTGTGTGCATTATACAATACAGGTAATATAAAGAATTCTCAAGAGTAATTTTGTTGATCTGTTCTTTTGCATAAAACTATAATAGCTGATCTCCATGTAATCTGTGACTATGTTGGAATGTGTATGTTTAGAAACATCGGTAGGATATTTATCACATCCGAGTCATCACTGTGGCTCACACCCAACTCTAGTCCATGACATCAGTATTTAAACCATAGCTACTTCTCTCTCTCTTTGTTGTCCGGGTTTTAATTCCAAAGAAATTATCTGTTTATTTGTTGGTTTGCTTGCTTGTTTGTTGGTTTGTTGAAGTACTGTTTTTCTACAAAACACTCATCAGTGCTACAAGATCTGCAAAACCCCTCCATATTCGAAAATGAATTTCTGTTATCTTTATGTTTGAAAATGAGGTTAACGGTATAAAATGATTAGAACACACTTCTTTTTTTCTATTCTTAGGGATTCCTCAACCTTCTTCTAGCAGGTAATGTTGCTATGTAAAATTCCAAGACAAGCCTTGGCCGCATAGCTTCATTGGTTAGAATGCAACCATCACCTCTATCTAATTTCAGAACATTTAAAACATATTCTTCAAAGAATGGGATAAAAGCCTATTTTGAAGATACCAGGATTCATATTTTGGTTATCTTCAAATCATTTACTTTTATGCCTTTATATTTATGATCTTCTAACTATATTGCAATATATATCCTTGGACACAATATACATCATTGGATACATACCTGAATTTCTGTTTACTTCCTCAGACCAAATCACTATGAGTGAGACTGTTGGACTCAAAGAATAAGATCATTATTAAAATTCTAGATATATTAGCTTTTGTAGCTACTTCTACTTAATAATTTACACCACATCATACAGGGCTATTATTTTAAGAATGTTTATTATTTTGAAGTGAGGAGGAGTGCACGGGAAATTTATCCATAGTCTCTTTACTCATTGCCCCCCAGCCAGTGCTTGATTGTAATTCCTATATACCACAGATTTGCTGTCATTTTCTAATAGTACTTAAGTTTTGTTTAAGGATGAAGTAATACCTATGTCAGTGTACTGCCTAGAAGAATAAATTTTACATAAGTAGCAGTTAGTATTAATTAAATTAAATGTAACCACTTTTTAAAAGGTAGCCAATAAAATATTTTTATATTATCTGTTCCTAAGAAAAAGATAGAATATATTTAGAAAAACTCTATATTAGGTTGCATCAAAGCATGAGTTCTTTATCATTTTTAATCCTAGAACAGCACCTAGCATATAATAGGTGCTTAATAATTATTTTCTGATTGAGTACAATGTTGAGTAGCTTCTCTCCATACTACTGCTGAAAGTCTCTCATCTTTATAAAAGACCCAGAAAAGAAATCTCATCTTTTCAACTAAAGCTTATAAAAAAATATGTTTGAAAAAAAAAAAGATCTGTTTGTAAATACCTAAACTTTTGAACATTTATTATGTTTGCTTTTTCACAAAAGACAGAAATTACACCATAGGAATAAGTTATGCATTCAAAACATTTTTTCATTTTATAAAGTTATCACTATCCTTTTTACCTAAGCTGTAGGTCATTGTGTCCATATGGAAGTAGTGAAAAGAGCAATAACTATATAGATGACAACTCATTCTATGTGACAAGAACATTGAAACTGAATCACAAAACAAAATGATAAAAATGAACCAAATAAGAAAGATTGATTTTAGGTTTTTTATTAAATTAGTATCTTTTTAAGGAAAGATCATTATGATGTGAAATTATTTTATTTCTTTGTATCATCTACTAGAAGTCTGTAAAGACCTTATTATAGACTCCCTTCCACAAGTGATTCATTTGGAGAAACCAGGAAATCAACTATATTGCCAGATGATTTAATTTCCTACAGTCCAGTCAATATATTAGAATTTTATACATTTTCTTTAGTAAGACTTTGTAAAACCCTCTCAGTTAACTGAAAATAACAATCTTTTTAAAAGTCACTGCTTCAAACTTAACTATAAATATCTAAATTGCATTTCTTTGACTGAAATTTGTTAAATATATATAAAAATAGAATATTACTAGCAAAACTGGTAAATAAACCAATAATTTTAGCACATATTTTTTTCCATTAATATGTAACTAGAGAGGGTGAGAGAAACATTTCTACTAAAGTTACCCAGTAATAAAAAGGAATTGCCATTCCCAATTATATACTTTATATAAAAGAGGAATTAAAATTGAAGTATTGTGGGTCTTTAATATGACATCTTATTACAAGAAATGAATGTGGTATTCAAATACTGTGTGGGTAAATCTAATGAATACATAAAATTCTTGCCATTTTAGTAAGTAAATAAGAATATTTAAGCATCCATAGGTAATTACAAACCTATGCTCAAAATAAAATCTAATATGATATTCTGTGAATCTAGTAATAATAATGGAGAGTATTAACCTCAAGGTCTCTTCGGTAAGGAAAACAGACCAGTATATTTCTTCTTAACATGATTTAAAACACAAATTAACTTAAAAAATTACCATTTGCAGTACAACATAAATTACAAATAACAAACCAAATAAAATAAACTTTCTTTCTTAAAGATCATACTTTAAAAATCAAATGTGCTCTAATTTAAGGTTATTAATTCTATATTTTATATAGAAAGAAGAGTTGATCTTCTAAACATCTAATCATTCCACTAACATGCAATTGTTATAGGTTCTCTGCTAGCTGGCTGAATAAACCTCATATTCAGCTCTCAAGTGTCTCATAGTTTAATGGGAGAGACATACGAGTAAATCAGTAATTACAGCATGGTATAAAATGAGTTAAGCTAATGACATAAACACAGTGCTATAATGGACAGCCTCATCATAAAAAACTTCTCCAAAAAGGCAATAATTAAAATAAAATATTTTTAAAAGGTAGTAAACATAAAACATTAAGAAGAGCAGGGTGTTTCAGGAAGAGGGACCATAATTGTGAAGACATAATATATAATAGGAAGACTCGTCAATAATTGCAGGTAGTTGAAGAGACCAACCATGCCAGGGGGAAGTAAAAGATAAAGAAGCAAGCAGGGTCCAATACCTTGTTGCTTTCACTGAAAAATTTTTGGCAGGGGAATCATTGATCTAATTTAAGTTTAAAACAATCTCTCTAGCCCTGGCCAGATAGCTTGGTTAGAGCATTGTCCTGAAGAGCAGAGGTTGTCAGTTTGATCTCCAGCCAGAGCACATACAGGAACAGATCGATGTTTCTCTCTCTCTCTTCCTTCCTCTCTTGCTAAATTCAATAAATAAAAAAATTTAAAAAAAATCTCTCTAAAGCATTGTAAAAAATAATTGAAGTACAGTGCTGAATGAAATCCACAATGATCTATTCATCAGCGTAATTCATTATGAGCCTGTCACAGAAACCACAGGAAAAGTAATAGAGATTTGATCTAAGAAAGTATCAGTGGGAATAGAAATGTGAAAATTTATATAAGAACTTATAAGAATGCTGAATCTATTCTATTGGAGTTGCTAAGTGTTTGGATTTGTGGAATAGGGGAGAGAGAAATGCAAAGAAATCTAGAATAAATCTTAAGTTTCTAGTTTGGGTAACTAAATTCAGTCAGATTTATTTTCTTATCTACATGGGAAGAATAGAAAGAATGAGTTTAAAACTTTGAAGATTAATTGAATTTGGGGCTTGGAGAATCTGAAGTGAATGTAGGACATCTAACAGGAAATATCCAGTGGGTAGTTGAGTATATGAGCCGGGGGAAGTAAATTTGATAGACTTCATGACTAATGGTAGCGAACACATAAATTCGCGTAAGGTGGCCATAACAGGGAGAATACACAGAGTAACAAAAGCAAAGGATCAAGAACGAAATCTTGGATATATCAACTATAAATGGTATTTAGAAGTAGGGGAACCTCAAAATGCATTGTTTGGATGTAGGGAGAAAAGAGAAAGAAGCAGAGAGTTGTTCTACAGCCTGGCAGAGAGATAGAAGTTGAGAATGAAAAGTAAATAAAAATGTTGCAGGTAATATTGTGGGGTAATGCAGTGATGCTATAGCAAAAACTTAAAATGGGGAACTGGCTTTGAAACTGGGTAATGCATAGAGGCTGAAAGAAGTTTGAGGCACATAATAGAAAAAAACAGATTGCTTTGAAGAAACTTTTAGAAGTCTGATTGTTAAAAAAGATCTGGTGAGAGCTCAGAAGAAATAGATTATTAGAAACTGAAAGAAAGGGTATCCTTGTTATAAATTTGACTAGTATTTTGCTTTGGGGTGGAAAGTAAAACTTGTAAATGATGAACTTGGATATTTAGCTGAGGTCATTTCTAAGCTAAGAATGGAAAGTGAGGTCTAGTTTCTCCTTGGGGCTGTAGTAAAATGCAGGAGGAAAGACATAACGTGAGACAGAAACTGTTAAATAGAATACGAAAATTTTCTGAAGGTCTATAAATCCTCAGACTGTTCATTTTTCAAAAGATGAAAATGTTGTGTCTTGGAGAGAACACCAAGAGTATGGCTGAATGAAGTATTGTTGGAGTGAGAGACATGTGATGCCTTGATCCAATCATCCATTTCAGCAGAAACACTGCCATCCTGTCCTGAAGAAAACAGAGGCAATACAAAATAAATAAAGGCGGATATATTTCTGGAATTCTATAGGGAAGAAAAAGGAAATGAGACCCTAGGATGGTGTTCTTTCAAGAAAAGGGAAGAACAATCCTAAGTATGGCTAGGAGGTCATTAGGATGTCACTCCTTGGTTCTAGAGGATGGAACTACCACTTTCTTGAGCCAACAGTGTGGGGCCACTTTGGGCTAAGATGGAGGGACCACCACAAAGGACCCAGAAACAGAGGCAAGTGGGATCTTCACAGACCCAGAGGACAGACCATCCAGTCATAGAAAATAATTTTCAGGCACTTAAATCTAAACGGTTTCTTCCTGTTTGGTTGTAAACTTGCTTTAAACTAGTGACCCTTTTGTGTCTTACATTCTCTTTGTTTTCGAATGAAAATGTCTACTCTGTGCTGGTCCTACCATTGTGTTTTGGAAACAGATAGCTTATTTTCTAGTTTCATAGATCTATAGATAGAAAGAAATTTTGTGGCAGGATGGAATATGCCTATAGTCATACACATATCTGATTTAAATGACGAGACTTGGGACTGTTTGAGTTGATATTTAAATAAGACTTTGGACTTAGACTTGATGCTGGAATGGGTTAAGACTGCTGGGAACACTGTTATAAAGTGAACATATATATTTTACATGTTGGAAGGACATGAATTTTGGGGTATCAGAGGGCAGACTTGTGAGTGCAATCTGCCCCTCTCAAAATATGTTCAAGCCTAAATCACCAGTCTCTGTGAATGTGACCTTATTTGGAAATTGGATTTTTGAAGATGTAACAAGTGAAGGTGAGGAGTACTGGTTTGAAGTTGCCCTTAATTCAAGGAAGATTGCCAGTAACCAACAAGAACTAACTATTAGAGAGACATGAAACAGATTCTTCTTCACAGTCTCCAAAAGGATCCAATCTTGTCTGCAGTCTGATTTCAGACTTTTAGCTTCCCAAACCATGAGAAAATAAATTTCTGTTGTTTTAAGCCACTCAATATATGGTAATTTTTTTTTTTTTGTATTTTTCTGAAGCTGGAAACGGGGAGAGACAGTCAGACAGACTCCTGCATGTGCCCGACCGGGATCCACCCGGCACGCCCACCAGGGGCGATGCTCTGCCCACCAGGGGGCAGTGCTCTGCCCCTCTGGGGCATCGCTCTGCGGCGACCAGAGCCACTCTAGCACCTGGGGCAGAGGCGAAGGAGCCATCTCCAGCGCCCGGGCCATCTTTGCTCCAATGGAGCCTTGGCTGCGGGAGGGGAAGAGAGAGACAGAGAGGAAGGAGGGGGGCGTGGAGAAGCAAATGGGTGCTTCTCCTATGTGCTCTGGCCGGGAATCGAACCGGGGTCCCCCGCATGCCAGGCCGACGCTCTACCGCTGAGCCAACTGGCCAGGGCTTTCAATATATGGTAATTTTAATGACAGCCCTAGGAAACTAAGACATATGACAAATGCTAATGCTGCAGGGAGGTCAGGAAAGTTAAGTATGGAAAGTGATTAGTTGGTTTAACATGCAGGTAATGGATAGGACAGTGCATTGACAAAAGAATATTAAATATTTAATTTAAGGATAATACTAAGAGTGAAGAAATAGAAATATTGAATTTATATATCTTATTAAAGAAGCTCATCTAGGAAAAGAAGAGAGATAAAAGTGGTAACTAAAGAGAATGTGGTCAAGAAAGGGCTGTTTTAATATAAATTTTTAGATATGGTTAATCCTAGAAAAAAAAAGTATGAGATGTTGAAGAGAGAGAAAAAATAGACGTGGTTGAAAAAACAAGTAGCACAGATGAAAGAATGGCTTTTAAGGAAAGATAAACCACTTTCACAGACACAATAACATGATTAAAAAATGAATGAAATATACAGAAATATGAAATTTTTGGCTTATGATCTTAATTGTGTCAGATAAATTGGAGACAACATAATATGCTGAGCATGAGAAGAAAGATGGAAAAAGGAAGAATATTAAGGAATAGTTGAAATTCTTGGAAATGGTAACTGACCATAGACTCACATGGATAAGGTGTCTACAAGAGAGTAAGAATTTTTAGGGAGCATCTGTCTACATGATTAATGGAGATGTGTAATTGTTGAATGATTGATTGATTGCCAGCAATACTCAATAGCCAGATTGTAGTCACTCAAAACTACGAGGATGGCCCTGGCCGGTTGGCTCAGCGGTAGAGCGTCGGCCTAGCGTGCGGAGGACCCGGGTTCGATTCCCGTTCAGGGCACACAGGAGAAGCGCCCATTTGCTTCTCCACCCCTCCGCCACGCTTTCCTCTCTGTCTCTCTCTTCCCCTCCCGCAGCCAAGGCTCCATTGGAGCAAAGATGGCCCGGGCGCTGGGGATGGCTCTGTGGCCTCTGCCCCAGGCGCTAGAGTGGCTCTGGTCGCAACATGGCGATGCCCAGGATGGGCAGAGCATCGCCCCCTGGTGGGCAGAGCGTTGCCCCTGGTGGGCATGCCGGGTGGATCCCGGTCGGGCGCATGCGGGAGTCTGTCTGTCTCTCCCTGTTTCCAGCTTCAGAAAAATGAAAAAAAAAACAAAAAAAAAACAAGAAAAATAAAAACTACAAGGATGGAACTAATCCAATAAAATTGCAAAACAAGTATGATGGAATAATGAAGAAAAGAAGCACAAACGAAAGTCACAGTATAGACTATCGGTATATGAAACTGCTGAGAAAGAAAAAACTCTCAATATAAAGGGAAACTACAAACATTGACACTAAGTGTGAAAGAACTGTCCAAAAAAATAAATAAATAAGGTTGTTTTTAGAGACTGGAATTTTGTCAAGCTCTTCTTTCCAAAAATAACTCCTCCACTGGCAAAACTACTTGAGATTCTGCTTTATTATGCTTATTTTGGGGAAGCCTGTTAAAATAAGAGTATAAAATATTCCAAACTGTTTCTCTGAGTTGTTAGAGAAGAAAAAAAAATATATGACTAATATCCATTTTATTATCATAAATTGCTAGCAAAATATTGGAGCACATTACTAGAATGTATTCTAAGCAGAAATACGAAGAGTGAATAAAATTTTGAAGAAATGTAATCTATTATGCATAAAAGATAGGTAAACACTTCTTGGTCACTAAGAAAAAAACAGCAAGCATTTACATAAATAATCATAATTTGCATTATACTTATGCTGTCAAACCAAGATTTAGTCACTATTATCTAAAACTGATTACAGTCTCCTGGGGTAGCACTCTTGGCTTACTTGCCAGCACCCTTACAGATTTACATAAGCGCATACCCTTGCACACTCCCAGCCTTTAAATGTGAGAGTATAGGATCTTCTCTTAGAAGCACTCGGTCAGTTACTATTTCCTCTGACCTTCTCTTTCTCTGCTCAGCAGTCCATGTCTAAGGCTTTCAGAGTTCTTATGAAAAGAGAAAGGGAATGAGAAAGAATAATTAAACCAGCAGAGTAGGCTCAAATAAGAGCAATACTCAGATTCTGAAGCCACAATGAGCAGTAATTTCTCAAATTCTCTTAGTCAGGAGCCCTTCTCCTTAGCCTTCCCTTATCTCTTTTTAAATTTTTTTATTGATTTTAATTTATTGTGCTTACATAGATTCAAGTATCCCACCGAATATATCTCCCTCTCTCCAACCCCCGTGTTACCCTTGTTACCCCCTTTGAACCCTCCCCCAATGCCTGGGTTCCCTTCAGGATTTGCTGTCCTGCTCTCTATAATGCTGTTATCTTTATTATATGCGGCTTAAGTGTCTGTCGCCGATAGCTTATTGGTTGCTTGTGTAACTGTACTAGCCAATGGGGTGAAGTTGCCACGGCATTCAAATAGTCCCGCCTTCTGGCATGCCACCTCACAAATTGAGGTTAAAGATTGGAGCAATTATTATGCTGTTA
The DNA here is from genome assembly GCF_036850765.1 of Saccopteryx bilineata. Classification (NCBI taxonomy): domain Eukaryota; kingdom Metazoa; phylum Chordata; class Mammalia; order Chiroptera; family Emballonuridae; genus Saccopteryx; species Saccopteryx bilineata. The sequence continues at coordinate 177,165,926 of NC_089494.1, forward strand.
AGAAATCTTAACACCAGAAGGGGTCTTTGCAATGGTACAAGACTAGAGGTTCTCCAATTGAAAAATAATGTCATAATAGCTAAGTCTTTGACTGGCTCCTCTAAAGGTGAAATACATGTCATTCCAAGAATTGATTTGGCTCCATCTCAAACAGGGTTTCTGTTTCAATTGAGACGTAGACAATTTCCTGTAAAACTTGCCTTTGCTATGACCATCAATAAGTCTCAGGGCCAAACGCTTAAGCGTGTTGGCATTTTTTTACCTGAGCCTGCATTTGGACACAGCCAACTTTATGTTGCCTGTTCAAGAGTTCGTGAAAGAACGGACATAAAATTAAAAATAATTGATGGTCCTCTGCAAGGTGAGCTTGAAAATGATGGAAAGATCTACACAAGAAAGGTTGTGTACAAAGAGATCTTTGACATGTGAATTAACATTTTATTATTTAAATCACCTTTATTTATTGAGCTAGCGGTGGCTCTTAAGAAATGTACCACCAGTGGTTTCCTTCATTGCACTCTACTTTAAGCAATTAAGAAAGTAGAAGGGGGAAACCCCATGGGGCAGTAAGCAAAGGGGCGTCCTCACTGCCTGCCCTGGGTAATTCAGTTTGAATTAGCAGACACCTTTGCACAAATCATTTTAATTACAATTTATAATATCTAGAACAGCGGTCATTTCGTATGACCGCCAGGCTTTCTAGTGTATATATAATTTCACTAATCTCTTTCCCTTCTCTGATCCCATCCTCTCCTTCCCTTTCCCTCTGACCCCTTTCCCTCTGTCCCTTTGATCCTGCCTCTACCTCTATTCCATTCCCCAGTTCACATTGTTCATTACATTCCTCATATGAGTGAGGTCATATGATATTTTTCTTTCTTTGCCTGACTGTATTATACAAAGTGAAATAAGCCCTTATCTCTTAAACCTTCCCATTTTTTCAAGGTGTAAGCTTCTGGTAAGCCTGTCTGACTTTTTGGCACTTGATTTTATTCTCACAAAGAAATTTTTTAGAGAAGTTGACAGAATCTAGAATCTACTGACCACAGCATCCTTCCATTCAGTCACACACTACATTTTTCTCTTTACCTCCCTATTCTATTATTCATAATACTTGCTTGAATGTCAAAAATACCACTACACTGCAGGCTCCAGGAGGACAGGGTTCATATCTGATTGGTTCATTGTCATACACCTAGTGCTTGGCACAGCTCCTGGAAAGAAATATACTTAGTTTATACCTGAGGAATGACTGAAGCAATGAATGAACAGTGGCTACCGTTCACTACTACTCTGGGAGGCAGATTCTATGTAAGGCAGATTCTATGTAAGGCAGATCTAAAAGAAAAAGCATGACTTGAATTCCTTTCTTCCCTAGCAAGGAGAGACCTCTTTAAGACCCTTGTATTGTAATTACTTCTAATTTCATCATTATCACTTATTTTTTGTCATATCATCCCCACTCATGTGTAAATCCAAAGAAAACACAACCACAGACTTATGATACTCTGTATGGATGAGTAAAACAACAGTGTAAACTGAACAGATTTCTATACAACTGAGCAATTTCAAAACTTGAAACATTTGAGCAAGATATGCATAATTACCAAACTACTACAATGACCCATTTTATAATTTTGATAAATGGTGCATATCATACAAAATTTTTTTTTTAATTTTCCCATGATTTCATTAGGGAAGAAAGAGGCTTTTATTTGTAACTTAAGTAATTTTTAGATGATGAATTGCCAAAAAGAAGTAATTTGCCTTTAAAAGAAAATGGTTTAATTTAAAATTAGTAAGCATAAAATGTAAAATATCTATTAACTCTACTTATGTTTTATCATATACTTTCATAGGCTTCTTTAGGAAATAATAACCCTTGGTAATTATCACTTTCAACATTCATTTACTTTGAAGCAGGGTTGTGTCAATGTAATTATCAGATTGCCTCAAATTTATTTATGTGCTACTGTTTTCATCATTAGAACTATAAAAAGGAAAACACTAGTCATTACCAGTTACCCGGGGTCTATTTGTACAATAATCATTGCATTATTTTTAAAGAATATAGTCTGAACTGGGAAACTAAACAATACAGAATATTCACAAATTAGAAGTTAAATAAGTAAATCAGAAAAAAACAAGAACTACATGATTCCATACATTGGTGGGACATAAAAAACGAGACTAAGAGACATGAACAAGAGTGTGGTGGTTACCAGGGGTGGGGGGAGGGAGGACGCAGGAGGGAAGGAGGGAGAGGGGAAGGGGGAGGGGGAGGGGCACAGAGAAAACTAGATAGAGGGTGAGGGAGGACAATCTGACTCTGGGCAATGGGTATGCAACATAATTGAATGACAAGATAACCTGGACATGTTTTCTTTGAATATATGTACCCTGATTTATTAATGTCACCCCATTAACATTAATAAAAATTTATTTAAAAAAAAGAAGTTACCTTCTCTCGAAGAAAAAGAAAACCAAAAAATCCTTGCTGAGATTTATTTTACCTGAAAACATTTAAATAAAGTGCACAAAGATAACAAGAGGAAAGTAGCTAACATTTATTAAAGTCTCCATTTTGCCTGTGTAGTTTCAATTCTGTTGAAACTACACATCCTTATAATTATCCTGTAACTTAGGTATTTTAAATTTTTTCATTTTCAAATGAGGAAACTGAGGTTCAAAGATTTCAAGTGTTTCCAGGAAATTGCTAAATTATGTTTAACGTGAAATTGCACACCTGCCCCTAAGAATTTAGGAGAGCATCGCCTTTGGAAAATACTGATTAATGACCTGTATGATCTAAGCACAGACTACTTGCTCTAGCCGCATTCCACAGTGCACTGCAGCTCACCTGCCCACCTGTTCAGGACACTAAGGATATCGCTGCCCATCTTCATCAGTATGTCCTCATGGTCAAGCCCTGAAAACCAAAGAGCCAAATGTGCACATCTGTATAACCAAGTGTAGGTAGTCAGATTGCTTAAAGGATATGTTTATCCCAGAGAAATAAAGAAAAACAATTCTTGTCATTTTTCAAGAAAATACATCTCGGGATTTCTTTTTTACCCCCTGTGCCTTCTGGCCTTCCGGAGCAGAGCTCTTCAGGAGCGATCATAGTGTCTCACGGCGATAGAGATAAAGGAAGAGGGGGAGACAATGGAAGCAGGAGCGAGAGTGAAGGATCTGAGAGGTGGTAACAGAAGCACACATGGAGAGAGGAAGTGAGATTCCACCGCGCGCGGCCAGCTGTGCCCACAGCCCGCCGCGGGCCACACCCACACACTTTTAGAAGAATCCCGGGAGATGTGCTTCCGATTTACCGGTGAATGGTTTAATTGGTTTAGAAAAGAGCAGCCCTCGGTAAATGTCTTGAGAGCAGAGACGTCAACAAAATATGCTGAAGTTAAAAGAGGAAAAACAATCTTGGAGAGATTTTAAATACTTCTGAGACAGTGCAGCCCTTCCTTGAGCACTTCCACCCGCCAAGCTCCAGCTGCTTGGCGGCAGGTGGCGAATGAATGAACTCAGAAGGGCGGAGTGTAGGAAAGGAGAGCAATCGCGGCCTGAGAAGGGGTTGGTCAGCTCCGCGGTCCCCCACGACGTCACCAAAGCCGGGAGCTATAAGAAACCATGAAGTGCGCCGCAGCCCGAGAGCCGCAGTGCTCCAGCTGGTGCGGGGAGCTCCCGCCCGGTCCAACCCAGAGGTCCCCGTCGGTGACAGCCCCTGACATCTCTCTTCCCAACGATATCGTCCTGCCAGCCTGCCAAAGGCGCAAACTTCTAGGGGAAAAAGTGGCGCCGCGCTCCCCATCCTTACTGGCTCAAAGCATCCCTTTACTATCCAGGGGAACAGCAGTTCCGGCGGCGCTTCCAGGCGCTGTTGAGAACCTCCCAGCAGCCAAGAAACGGGGAGGAAGGAAGAACTTTAGGGGACTCGGCTAGGGCTGGCAGCGGTGCGCGGACAGATCCGAGGCCGCAGACCCGAGGCGATGGCCTCTCTCCCCGCAGTCGCGAACTGGACGGCCGGTGCAGGAGACGCGGGCGCTGACGCCGGGAACCTGAGTGAGGCGCTCGCGGCTGGGGCCGCTGTGGGGGCTGAGGCGGGGTGGCTGCAGCTGCTAGCCCAAGCCGGCAACCTCTCCACCTCGTCCTCCACGCTGGGACTGCCCGCCCCCTCCCCGGCGCCGTCGCAGCACGGGGCCAACCTCACCAACCAGTTCGTGCAGCCGTCCTGGCGCATCGCGCTCTGGTCCCTCGCGTACGGGGTGGTCGTGGCCGTGGCGGTCTTCGGGAACCTCATCGTCATCTGGATCATCCTGGCCCACAAGCGCATGAGGACCGTCACCAACTATTTCCTCGTGAACCTGGCCTTCTCCGACGCCTCCATGGCTGCTTTCAACACCTTGGTCAACTTCATCTATGCGCTTCACAGCGAGTGGTACTTCGGCGCCAACTACTGTCGCTTCCAGAATTTCTTTCCTATCACAGCGGTGTTCGCCAGCATCTACTCTATGACGGCCATCGCGGTGGACAGGTGAGGAGAAAACAGCGAGAAAGAAGGGAAAGGGAGAGAGAAGAACCGGGAAGGGGGCAAGGTTATAAAGGAAATGGTGATAAGATGGGTCTGATGAAAGGAAAGGGTCTAGCAAGGAGTTCTTGGAGAAGAGAGGTCACGAACCCATTTGTAGTCCTCCAGGAACTAAACCAGCTTCTGTTTCTATGGCCTCTCCCACTCCCAACCTAGCCTCCTGACCCCCACTAAGGGCATCTAGAGAGACTGAAAGAAGCGGATGAGAGAAATGGGCAAAGTCCAAGCAGGACAAAGTCAGCTAGAAACACAATACTAGCAAATTTTCTCAAATAGCTTCAAACAACTGCAGTAAAATTTGAATCTCTGTAAAATATACTCTCTGGCTTTCCATCTCTCTGTCAGAACTTATTCTCTCAGAGGAATGGATGAACAGTCACCCTCCACCCTTCCTTCCCCTCCGGTTCGCTGGTCCACATCCCCACCTACCGCATTCCCTGCCCATGTTCCAGGGGCAGCACTCGTGTAGCCTCCCAGTCATGGAGAACTCTTCCATCAGAGATAACGAACTCCCCCCCGAAGGTTGACAGCAGCCAAGAGCTTCCTTCTGGGCTTAGATTTCACTTCCAGTAATCTGCCAGGCTACAAGCTGGGTAAATCCCACGCCTCTGAGATTGCATCCAAATCTTTCAGATAATGAGCAACAAAAAGACCAAGAAATAAATGTTTAGAAAGCAGACTGACAGCTGTTAGAGGGGAGGGCACCAGGGAGGTGAAAAAGGTGAAAGGATTAAGAAAAAAAATAATAATAACCTCAGACACAGTCAACAGTATGGTGGTTACCAGGGGGAAGGGGAGTGGGAGGAGGAGCAGAGGGTAAAGGGGAGAAACGGTGATGGAAGGAGAGGTGACCTGGGGTGGTCAACACACAATACAATATGCCGACGTGTTATACAATTGTTCACCTGGAATTATATAATTCTATTAACCAATGTCACCCCAATAAATTCCTAAAAAATTTTAAAAATGAGACTGATTTATAGCTGTTTAAGGTAACTTTTTAGATTGTTCCCTCATCTACAGTGGAGATTCTGAGATACTCAAACCATTTTTAAAATGCTGGGTAGACCTCCAACATTTGTTCTCATAATTAAATTTACACTTTTCTGTGTGCACTTGCTTTCTTACACTGAACATTATAAAATATACATGCTGTGTTAGGATAATTATAAATCCCCACTTATTATGGAAGCTGGTAACACTTTATTTCAACATTATGGTGGGGGAAAAAATGAATGACACCAGTTGATTCCAGTCCCAATTTTGTGACTGGCAGCAGCATGGAGGATACAGGGGGTGATTTCAATTTAACCGCAAGCCTCAATATTCTCACCTGTGGAAAGAAAGGAGCACTTTTTTGACATTAGCAAACCCACTTCAAAAGAAAATGAGGCTTAATATTAATTCTTACTAAGTTAAGCCACAATTATAAGAGAAAAAATAAGTTCTTTCAGTAACTCTATCCTTTGTGTTGACTATATTGAAATAGTGAGCACAGAAGTATTGATAACATCTTTAGAAATTGTTTTGAATGCCAAACTCAAAGGGTTAAACTGAAAAGGCAGTGGTTAATTGCCACTAACCAGGAGAAATAAGCACAAAATCACAATCAACCTTTTACTCTCTTATCTCTGATCTTCCACATGTGTCTCAAACCTTCATTTTGTGGGGAGAGAAATAAGAAGACATATCAAAATCAGCCTAAAATTGAGGAACAGATAAAATTGCTTCTAACCTTGCTCTACCAAGATAGAAATAAATGTTGCTTTGGTCCAAGCATCTTCTTTTTATATTTTGTCTTTGTTTATTTCTCTTTTTGTATGTGTGTCTTTTTTATTTCTTTTTAATGTTGTGATCAGGAAAGGCATTAATATATCATGTTATAAAGTTCTCACAATATTCTCAAAATTTTAATGATGTATTATGAAATGTGATGAAAATTTTGTAAGAAACACTTTCTGCTAGCATTTATACAAAATCTGAAATAGTCTTGGAGTTATTTTAATGGCTAATATAATGCTATTTCACTATGCTCACTGTTTTGAAATTAATGAACACCACTTTACTAGAAAACATTCAATCACAAAAACTATGCACAATTTATGGAGCATACAATTTGAAACAAAATCTGAAGCATACTCTTCAGATACTGAAAATCTTTTTAAAAACTGTCATTTAAAGGATTTTATTTTAGCAGACAAAAAATACAGAAATAAAGAAAAGCTTGTTTAAGATATATCTTTTAGATTCAAATACTGTACAAATACAACATTTCTTAGAACTCTCAATAGTTTATCAATGCAAGGAATCTATCGGTATTGGTATCTTGTCAAAAATGAACTGAAAAAACTTGCAATTGCAGTTATTTTATAGATTTAAGTTTGCAAGGTTGACCCTTCTGACGATGTTCAGGTGAGTCATGGTGCCTTTGTTTATGACTGCCTGGGCTCCTTGCCCCATATAGAACACAGTTATCACTATGTTCACAGAAATGATATTTTCTTGTATAATTAATGCTTTATTGAAATAACCATAAAGATTATTTAATCCTAATTAGTTTTTATTGATAAAGGAATATACCATGTCAACACTCAGCTTATTGAAATGTGAGTGTTTTCTGTCCCCATTTAATATAAACCTAATCCTCCCAGCTGGAAATGGAAATGGAAAGCACAGGTCACTCTGTCCCTCTACCTAAAGTTAAAAGATCCTATGAGCTTAAAGACTACTTCCTCTTTGATTCAGACACATCTGGCTTTCCTTCAGCTGCAGCAAAATGCTTGCAAGTGCTTATGACCTTATAAATTTTAGACTTGAGAGGATGGTAGATACTCCCTTCATGAACACTTGTATTTTACAAATGGAGAACCTCAAGCCAGTGCTTACACATTTTGTTGAGCAAAAGGCATTGACTTTTCCTTGAAGTGTTTGCTCTTCATCCTGTACTGGGAAAATTGCTCATGTTCTACTGCCACTTCTTAAACTACATACAATATTGGTAACAGTATAAAATATTTGAATGTGAGGTCACAGGTTCTGGTCTTATCCTGAAACGTGTTACCTTCTGCTTTCTTGGAAATTCTTGGAGAACTGTGTCTTTATTGGTTAAGAAACCATCTTTCAGTTCTCCATAGTTCCGTTCCTTCTTGCCTGATAGACTACTTCACCATCCCTACACACACACACACACACACACACACACACACTGGAACTGTTTGCCAATGAAGAATCACTTTTTCTTTCCACCATCTTCTCCAAATTTGCCATTTTGAAATGTAGCATTTAAATATAACATTTAAAAGATACTACACTTTCCAGGATCATGCAGTAGAGCCAAGATTCAAATAACTGCAATCTAACCCTAAATCCCTGCTCTCCTAAACATCTTCACTATATGGCTCCTAAGAATTGTGATAAGTGCAGGGTTTAATTAGACAAAATTCTTCCTTCAACTAAAATAGAATTTAGGACTTTTTATGCTATATAACTTATATGTATATATAACACATCTTACATATATATTACCTATATCTTTTTTTTTTGACAGAGACAGAGAGAGAGTCAGAGAAAGAGATAGATAGGGACAGACAGACAGGAAGGGGGGGGGAGATGAGAAGCATCAATTTTTCATTGCAGCACTTTAGTTGTTCATTGATTGCTTTCTCATATGTGCCTTGACCATGGGGCTACAGCAGACCGAGTAATCCCTTGCTCAAGCCAGTGACCTTGGGTCCCAAGCTAATGAGTTTTGCTCAAACCAGATGAACCCATGCTCATGCTGGCAACCTCGGGGTCTCCAACCTGTTTCCTCTGCGTCCCAGTCTGACACTCTATCCACTGAGCCACCGCCTGGTCAGGCTATATGGTCAGGCAATATTACCCAAATCTTAATTGAGAATGTAGATATTAGAAAATTATGAATAAAATAAATAATATAATAAAATATTGTCACTTTTATTCATTTATGATGTGTACCACTCAATATATGGGGATATTAAAAAATAAAAAATATTTTCATTTCTAAGAACATTTTTGAGATTAAGTTAGAAAATCTAAGAAGTTTCATTAACATTTAGTAAAGGCCCAGTATTGACTGGAATATTTAATTAAAATGTTTAAGCTGACACTTAACTATTTCTTACCTGAGAATCATAAGTAATTTAATGTTTTATTTGATAGTTCAAAAATATTAACAAAGATAACAAAAAATACTTTATAAACACAAGAACACATCTGACATGAATAATCACTAGATGTATTACTTAATCTTATTGAACTAAGTTATACTTTTTAGCCAAATAGAAATTAATCTTATATACTACTCTTTGTTATTTAATTTCTTTAAGAAAATTCTTTTCTATAAATCTAACTATTATGCAAAGTATTCACAGAACCTCTATTTCTTTTGCAATTTACCATGTTAAAATAAAGAAGAATACAGTCATAAAAAATTGTGAAGCCTGAATCTTTCTCCAACTAATTGCATACAAATGCATGGCTCCATTTTTCATTTTTGAATAAAGAGCTCCAATTTTCTTTTATCTAATTGGTTTTCTTCTGGATTATAAAGACATGTAACAATTTATACAATAAAGAAGGTAAATATAAATGAATGAAATTATGTAAATGTACTGTGATAAATGTTATAACACTGCTATAACTATATGAATATAAACTCTTTGGTCAATTTTTTAAACTACTTTATCAGTCTTTAGTTCTAGTACCCTGAGTCAATGTTCTCATTTCTTTCTACTTTAGAGAAAGCCACTGCCCATGTAGTTGATATTCATTGTTAGTGTTATGATAAGACTTGACTCATTTTTTAGCCCAGATGATGAACTGGATGAGTTTAGACTAAGATCAATTACTTTCCTTTTTTTTTTTTTTTTTTTTTTTTGCATAGTAGTAACTAAAACTATATTTTAGAAAACATTATTTTTAGGAAATTTATATGAATTATTGGTACTTTGTACAATTTGTAGCTCTTATTCAAGGATTGAAAAAATCACATATTTGAACATAATATCAATTCTTCCAAGTCTCCAGGCACATACATATAAGTGTGGTAACATTAATATGAATATTCCATTATTTTAGTCTATAACTTTTACTTATAAACCATTTCTTTCTATTCTCCCAATTATTTTAAAGAGTCCCTATGGAAGTCTGATAAGAGTTTATCAGTATCTTTAGCATTCCCATTCTCCCCACCACACCCTGGCCAGAAAAAGAGAGAAAGGGAGGGAGAGAAAGAGGGAAGAAGAGAAGAAAAAAGAGGAAAGCAAGCAAGCAAGAAAGAAAGAAAGAAAGAAAGAAGAAAGAAAGGGAGGGAGGAAGGAAGGAAGGAAGGGAGGGAGGGAGGGAGGGAGGGAGGGAGGGAGGGAGGAAGGAAGGAAGGAAGGAAGGAAGGAAGGAAGGAAGGAAGGAAGGAAGGAAGGAAGGAAGGAAGATGAGAGTAAGAAAAGAAGAAGGAAGGAAGAAGGAAAGGAAGGAAGGAAGGAAGGAAGGAAGGAAGGAAGGAAGGAAGGAAGGAAGGAAGGAAGGAAGGAAATGCAATTTCAACGTTTTGGTACAGTTTCTTGGGAGGAGGAAGGCATATCCTACGCCAGATTTTCATTTTGGGCACATTACATCCAAATGTGCAAAACTCAAAAGTTACAAACTTTGCCCTCTGCCTGAAATATTTATATTTTTGATGTCTATTTGTATTCCAAACAGAATTTGAAAAAATTATCTTGTGCCTTACTTTTACACAATTTCTCCTTTTCCAATAACACAATTTACAGATTCATTAACCTTTAAATTACAATAAATGGTAACCATACTAATAGATATTTAAAATGTTAGCCTTCTACTTGCAACTCTCACTCCCTGGGGCTCAGCTCTGAACCATCTGTCCAGAATGATGAACTATCCATACTTCTTCCTCACTGTGACTCATTACTCTGAGCATAAATCAATGAGCAACTTTATTGAAAATTGCTCATTGGTTGATTAAACAAATGCTGCAAACCAGACAACTGGGTGTGTAGCTCCACCACTTCATTAGATATGGTCAGGGTCTGGATGCCATTCTAGACTCAGCAGTATCTCCAAGATATGAGGAATTTTTAGACCATGGATTTAAGTCTGATATAATTCTATATGTGCAATGAGGTTGATGTAGATTTCATTAGCTCTAAATTATGAGACTTTGGGTAATATTATTTTCTTTTATATTTTTCTTTTTATGATTATCTACAACAAAATGTATATTTTTTACTTGAAACAAAAAATAAATTTTTAATTAATTAAAGTTCTAAAGATGAATGGTGGTGATGATTACACAACGTGAATGTACTTTCTACCACTAAACTGTACACTTAAAATAGTTAAAATGGTAATTCTTATGTTTTACCACAATAAATTTTTAAATATTAGTTAATTAAATAGTTTTTTAAATTTTTTAATAATTTTATTTTTTTAATGGGGCGACATCAATACATCAGGTTACATATATTCAAAGATCAACAAGTCCAGGTTATCTTGTCTTTCAATTATGTTGCATACCCATCACCCAAAGTCAGATTGTCCTCTGTCACCTTCTATCTAGTTTTCTTTGTGCCCCTCCCCCTCCCCCTTTCCCTCTCCCTTTCCCCCCTCCCCCCATAACCACCACACTCTTATCAATGTCTCTTAGTTTCACTTTTATGTCCCACCTACGTATGGAATAATGCAGTTCCTGGTTTTTTCTGATTTACTTATTTCACTTCGTATAATGTTATCAAGATCCCACCATTTTGCTGTAAATGATCCGATGTCATCATTTCTTATGGCTGAGTAGTATTCCATAGTGTATATGTGCCACATCTTCTTTATCCAGTTGTCTATTGACGGGCTTTTTGGTTGTTTCCATGTCCTGGCCACTGTGAACAATGCTGCAATGCACATGGGGCTGCATGTGTCTTTACATATCAATGTTTCTGAGTTTTTGGGGTATATACCCAGTAGAGGGATTGCTGGGTCATAAGTAGTTCTATTTTCAATTTTTTGAGGAACCACCATACTTTCTTCCATAATGGTTGTACTACTTTACATTCCCACCAACAGTGGATGAGGGTTCCTTTTTCTCCACAGCCTCTCCAACATTTGCTATTACCTGTCTTGTTAATAATAGCTAATCTAACAAGTGTGAGGTGGTATCTCATTGCAGTTTTGATTTGCATTTCTCTAATAACTATAGAAGATGAGCATCTTTTCATATATCTGTTGGCCATTTGTACTTCCTCCTGGGAGAAGTGTCTGTTCATGTCCTCTTCCCATTTTTTTATTGGATTGTTTGTTTGTTTGTTGTTGAGTTTTAGGAGTTCTTTGTATATTTTGGATATTAGGCCCTTATCTGAGCTGTTGTTTGAAAATATCATTTCCCATTTAGTTGGCTTTCTGTTTATTTTGTTATCAGTTTCTCTTGCTGAGCAAAAACTTCTTAGTCTGATGTAGTCCCATTCATTCATTTGTGCCTTCACTTCTCTTGCCATTGGAGTCAAATTCATAAAATGCTCTTTAAAACCCAGGTCCATGAGTTGAGTACCTATGTCTTCTTCTATGTACTTTATTGTTTCAGGTCTTATGTTTAGATCTTTGATCCATTTTGAGTTAATTTTAGTACAGGGGGACAAACTGTAGTCCAGTTTCATTCTTTTCCATGTGGCTTTCCAGTTTTCCCAGCACCATTTATTGAAGAGGCTTTCTTTTCTCCATTGTATGTTCTTGGCCTCTTTATCAAAAATTATTTGACAATATATATGCGGTTTTATTTCTGGACTTTCTATTCTGTTCCATTGGTCTGAGTGTCTATTTTTCTGCCAATACCATGCTGTTTTGATTGTCGTGGCCCTATAATAGAGTTTGAAGTCAGGTATTGTGATGCCCCCAGCTTCATTCTTTTTCTTTAGGATTGCTTTGGCTATTCGGGGTTTTTTATAGTTCCATATAAATCTGATGATTTTTTGCTCTATTTCTTTGAAAAATGTCATTGGAATTTTGATGGGAATTGCATTAAATTTGTATATTGCTTTGGGTAATATAGCCATCTTGATTATATTTATTCTTCCTAACCAAGAACAAGGAATATTCTTCCATCTCATTATATCTTTCTCAATTTCTCTTAACAATGGTTTATAGTTTTCATTATATAAGTCCTTTACATTCTATGTTACGTTTATTCCTAAGTATTTTATTTTTTTTGTTGCAATTGTGAAGGGGATTATTCTTTTGAGTTCATTCTCAATTGTTTCATTGTTGGCATATAGAAAGGCTATTGACTTCTGTATGTTAATTTTGTATCCTGCGACCTTACTGTATTGGCTTATTGTTTCTAGTAGTCTTTTTGTGGATTCTTTGGGGTTTTCGATGTATAGGATCATATCATCTGCAAAAAGTGATACCTTTACTTCTTCTTTTCCGATATGGATGCCTTTTATTTCTTTGTCTTGTTTGATTGCTCTGGCTAGAACCTCTAGTACCACATTAAATAAGAGTGGAGAGAGTAGACAACCCTGTCTTGTTCCTGATTTAAGGGGGAAAGCCTTCAGTTTAGTGCCATTTAATATGATGTTAGCTGATGGTTTATCATATATGGCCTTTATCATGTTGAGATATTTTCCTTCTATACCCATTTTGTTGAGAGTCTTAAACATAAAATTGTGTTGTATTTTATCAAAAGCCTTTTCTGCATCTATTGATAAGATCATGTGGTTTTTGTTCTTTGTTTTGTTGATATGGTGTATTACGTTAACCGTTTTACGTATGTTGAACCATCCTTGAGATTCTGGGATGAATCCCACTTGATCATGATGTATTATTTTTTTAATATGTTGTTGTATTTGATTTGCTAGTATTTTGTTCAGTATTTTAGCATCTGTATTCATTAGAGATATTGGTCTGTAGTTTTCTGTTTTTGTGCCATCCTTGCCTGGTTTTGATATGAGGGTTATGTTTGCCTCATAAAATGTGTTTGGAAGTATTGCTTCTTCTTCAATTTTTTGGAAGACTTTCTGTAGAATAGGAACCAATTCTTCTTTGAAGGTTTGATAAAATTCGCTGGTATAGCCGTCTGGGCCTGGACTTTTATTTTTGGGGAGGTTTTTAATGGTTTTTTCTATTTCTTCTCTACTAATAGGTCTGTTTAGGCTTTCTGCTTCTTCTTGACTCAGTCTAGGAAGGTTCTATTGTTCTAGGAATTTATCCATTTCTTCTAGATTGTTGAATTTAGTGGCATAAAGTTTTTCATAGTATTCTACAATAATTCTTTGTATATCTACGGTGTCCGTGGTGATTTCTCCTCTTTCATTTTGGATTTTGTTTATATTAGTTCTTTCTCTTTTTTCCTTGGTAAATCTTGCCAAGGGTTTGTCAATTTTATTGATCTTTTCGAAGAACCAACTCTTTGTTCTATTAATTTTTTCTATAGTTTTACTGTTCTCTATTTCATTTATTTCTGCTCTGATTTTTATTATCTCCTTTCTTCGGCTGGTTTTAGGTTGTCTTTGTTCTTCTTTTTCTAGTTCCTTAAGGTGTGAAGTTAAGTGGTTCACTTGGGCTCTCTCTTGTTTGTTCATATATGCCTGAAGTGATATGAACTTCCCTCTTATCACTGCTTTTGCTGCATCCCATAGATTCTGATATGTCGTATTGTCATTTTCATTAGTCTGTATATATCTTTTGATCTCTGCACTTATTTCTTCTTTGACCCATTCATTTTTTAAAAGTATGTTGCTTAGTTTTCACATTTTTGTGGGATTTTTTTCCTCTTTTTTGCAGTTGAATTCTAGTTTCAAGGCTTTATGATCAGAAAATATGCTTTGTACAACTTCGATTTTTCTGAATTTGCTGATGTTGTTTTTGTGGCCCAACATATGGTCAATTCTTGAGAATGATCCGTGTACACTGGAGAAAAATGTATACTCAGTCACTCTGGGATGAAATGTCCTGTAGATGTCTATCATATCCAGGTGCTCTAGTGTTTTGTTTAAGGCCATTATATCTTTGTTGATTCTCTGTTTGGATGACCGATCTAGAGCCGTCAGGAGTGTATTGAGGTCTCCAAGTATGATTGTATTTTTGTCAGTTTTTGTTTTAAGGTCAATAAGTAGCTGTCTTATATATTTTGGTGCTCCTTGGTTTTGTGCATATATATTAAGAATTGTTATGTCTTCTTGATTCAGTGTCCCCTTAGCCATTATGAAATGGCCATTTTTGTCTCTGAGTACTTTTGTTGTCTTGTAGTCAGCATTATCAGATATGAGTATTGCTACACCTGCTTTTTTTTGGATGTTATTTGCTTGGAGTATTGTTTTCCAGCCTTTCACTTTGAATTTGTGTTTATCCTTGTTACTTAGATGAGTTTCCTGTAGGTAGCATACAGTTGGATTTTCTCTTTTAATCCATTCGGCTACTCTGTGTCTTTTTATTGGTGAGTTTATTCCGTTTACATTTAGTGTAATTATTGACACTTGTGAGTTCCCTATTGCCATTTTATAGATTGCTTTCTGTTAGTTTTGTGTCTTGTTTGATCCTTCTCTTTCGTTTTTTTATCTTTTGTTTTTATTTGGTTGTATTCCATACATCTTTCCACTGTTGCTATCTTTTTTATTTCATGTGCTTCTGTGGTGGTTTTTTCAATGGTGGTTACCTTTAGGTAATGAAAAGGGTTCCTACCTTGTTCATTGTAGTGCACTATTTTGTGAGTACTTTTGCACTCCATCGTCCTTTGCTACTGTTAATCTCCATCCTCTCCCCCCTTTTTTGTTGTTGTTGTCACAGTTTAAATTTGGTTTTATTGTGTTCTTCTTGGAGCTTTTACTTGTGGCTTTATTTTTTTTGTTGTTCTTTGTATCTGATTGGAGAACCCCCTTTAGTAATTCCTGGAGTGGGGGTTTTCTGATGATAAATTCCCTCATCTTTTCTGTATCTGTGAATGTTTTTATTTCTCCTTCATATTTGAAGGATAGCTTTGATGGGTATAGTATTCGTGGCTGAAAGTTCCTCTCTTTCAGGACTTTAAATATTGGGGTCCACTCTCTTCTAGCTTGTAGAGTTTCTGTTGAGAAATCTGATGATAATCTAATGGGCCTTCTTTATATGTTGTATTCTTCTTTTCCCTGGCTGCCTTGAGAATTTTTTCTTTGCCATTGGTTTGTGCCAATTTCATTATGATGTGCCTTGGAGTAGGTTTGTTGGGGTTAAAAAAACTCGGAGTTCTGTTTGCTTCATGAATTTGAGGCTTTAGTTCTTTCCACAGGCTTGGGAAGTTCTCATCTATTATTTGTTTGAGTATGTTCTCCATTCCATTTCTCTCTCTTCTCCCTCTATATACCTATTATTCTTATGTTATTCTTTCTGATGGAGTCAGATAATTCTTGTAGGGCTATCTCATTTTTTTTAATTTTTGAGTCTCTTTCTTCCTCTCTCTGTTGTGCCTCAAGTTGCTTGTCTTCTATTTCACTAATCCTCTCTTCTATCTGGCCTGTTCTATTAGCCAAGCTTGTTACCTCATTTTTCAGCTCGTGAATTGAGTTTTTCATCTCAGTTTGATTTGTTTTTATAGTTTCAATTTCCTTGGACATATATTCTTTGTGTTCATTGAGTTGTTTTCTGAGCTCCCTAAATTGCCTTTCTGTGTTTTCTTGTATATCTCTGAGTATTTTTAGGATTTCTATCTTGAATTCTCTTTCATTTAACTCTAGGGTTTCCAATGTATTAAATTTTTTCTCCATAGATTTTTCCTCATCTATCTGTGTTACACTCTCTTTCTTTTGTATCCATGATATTCGATTTTCTTTTCCTTAATTGCATCTGAGGGTGGTTTTGTTGATAGTATTAATGAGATTTAATAAAAAATAAAAAGTTAAAAAAATAAAAAATCGAAAAAAGTTTTTTAAAAAAAAATCAATAATGAAATAAAGAAAAATAAAATAAAATAAAAATTTTAAAAAAGGAAATTATTCCCCCCCTCCTTTTTTTTCTCTCCTCTCCTCTCCCCTCTTTCTTGAAAAAATCTTGTGGTGAACTGTGAATTATATTTATTAATAGAACAAACAATGCCTGTAATGGAGGAAAAGTAATAAAGGGGCAAGAAAAAAAATTAAAAAAAATAAAAAATAAATAAAAGAAGGGGGGGTATGGACCCACAAAAAGCAAATAATGAAAAAATTTGGATCAAGAATAAAATGATTTGCATTTAGGTGTTGGTTGACTAAGAGATATGATGGGAGGAGTAAGAGGGAAATAGGAAAATGGGGGGACAAAATAAAAAATAAAAAATTACTATTGTATTTAGTGGAACAAGAGCTTGATAAAATGGAGAGCCAGGGATGGGAGCACTGCTAGTGAGTTAAAAAGGTGAAGTAAAAAAACCCAAAATGCCACAAACATAAGTTTGAGTCCCAGATAAAATAATTTGTTTGGTATTGAGGTTTGAATGAGAGGAGACATAAAGGAGAAAGGAAGAAACTAATATAGAGGGAGAAAAGAAAGAGAGAGAGAGAGAAAAAAAGAGAGAACCACTAAAAGAAGAAATAGAAAAAAGAGGAGAGAGAGAGAGAGAGAGAATTAAGGGTTTTGGAGTGCAACCCTCATAGAGAGAAAGGAAGAGGAAGGAAAAGATAATGGGAGATGTAACACTTATGGGTAGTGTAGTTCAAGGAGAGGAGAGAGTAAGACCAGTAGTGAGTTAAACGACCAAATTGAAGGAGGAAAAAAAAAGAAAAAAAAATCAAGGATGAAGATAAGAGAAACAAACGAACAAATATAATAAAATGGGATAGGTTATAAAGTCTGCAGATTATTCTGATTTTAAGAGGTTATCTTCTTGCTTTTTCTTTTCTCTCCCTCTTCCTGGTCGGTGACTCTGTACCCCGGGTTCTGCCCCTTTGGCACGCTCAGGTAGAGGTTTGCAGTTGATAAGTCTCTATAGCGATGTCATGTATTGTGCTTCAGTCTCGTTGGCAGTCGAGGCTCATTAGCATTTATAGGCCCCAACAGTGAGAGAGTCAGTGTTCCAGGAGCCTCTCTTCTAGTCTTTCCTTCCTCAATTAGTAGCCTGAGAATCCAGCTATGGGGTTGCTGCTGCCTCTGCCTGGATAGTAAGAGGCTCAAAGATCTGGCAACTCCCCACTCTATTCCCACTCAGCACAGGGCTCTGGGTAAGGCTCAGTCAGTCAGAGCCACTAGCATAATCAGCCGGGGCTTCCACCCACTCAAAGACCTCTGGCTCTGCCACTCTGTCCGGTAACACGGGCGGGTCTGCGCACGCAGACCAGGATGTTAGACCGGAAGTCTCGCCCTCTGAGTGAAACCCCCCGCCCGCAC
Organism: Saccopteryx bilineata; assembly: GCF_036850765.1. Classification (NCBI taxonomy): domain Eukaryota; kingdom Metazoa; phylum Chordata; class Mammalia; order Chiroptera; family Emballonuridae; genus Saccopteryx; species Saccopteryx bilineata. The sequence goes on from NC_089494.1 coordinate 177,183,873, forward strand.
TGAAAAGTTCCAGTGTTGGAATTGGCTCTCGCTCTTTCCCCGTGTGCAGCTTTTTCAAGGTGCTGGGGCAGCCCGTGACTCTGCCCTTGGCCCACACAAAGGCCCTCGACTCTGCCCCTCCGTGGGACAACACGGGCTCCCACTCCCGAGGTGCTGGGAGGAGTCTCCTGCCCACTCTCTGTGCGCAGACCAGGATGTGAGGTCGGAGACCTGCCCTCTGAGTGAAACCTCCCGCCCGCACCGAAAAGTTCCAGTGTTGGAATTAGCTCTCGCTCCCTCCCCGTGTGCGGCTCTCCCTGGGTGCTGGGGCAGCCCAGAGGCTTTCGGCCCACACAAAGGCCTCTGACTCTGCCTCTCTGTGGAGTAACACGGGCACACCCTCCGGGGGCTTTGGAAGGAATCTCTCGGCCACTATGCGCCTACCAGGGGATCAGGTAAAATGGCTGCCCCGCTTGTCTTTCTTTGTCTGGGTTTGGCGTGAGTGTTAGCTGTATTGCCCGGGTTGTCACAGGAACAGTTTTTCCTCGGCTTGGATCTCCGAGCCACAGCCTGGTTCGGCCATTTGTGCCACGGCCTGGATCTATTCACCCCCTTTGCCCGCCTTAGTTTCTATATTCTCAGTTTCCAGTGAAAATTGCCCTGTTTAGGTTAGTGAGGAAGGCGGAGCATTTCTTACTCCCTATTTCCTTCGGGGTTTGGTTATATATTTAGCCAATTTTTCGCTCGATCATACCTTTGGGTGTATTGCGAAACATCTGGAGGCTCCAAGGATAGGTTTTTCTGTTTCTGATTGAAGATCTTGTTGAGGTTTGGGGGAGATTTATCGGTATTGCTTCCTACCCCGCCATTACTCTGACGTCGTCTCTCCAATAAATACTTTTTAAAATCCCAATAGTGACTGAAATACATACCAAACAGTTTGGATTTCAGATGGGAAGAACTTGATTAAAATTTATATAGATATTTTTTTAGTAAATGTTTTGTAGCATAATTTTAAACACATTTTATAGGCTGAATTAAAAATCATAAAGACAACTCTGACAAGAAAGTACTGTTAACATGGCCTGACAGGCAGTGGCTCAGTGGATAGATTATTGGACTAGAATGCGGAGGATCCAGGTTTGAAACCCCAAGGTTGCCAGCTTCAGCATGGGCTCATTTGTCTTGAGCAGAGGCTCACCAGCTTGAGCAAGAATTGCTGACTTGAGCATGGGATCATAGACTTGACCCCATGGTCACTGGCTTGAGCCCAAAGGTCACTGTCTTGAAGCCCAAGGTCACTGGTTTGAGCTCAAGGTTGTTGGCTTGAGCCTAAGTCACTGGCTTGAGCAAGGGGTCACTCGCTCTGCTGTAGCCCCCTGATCAAGGCAGATATGAGAAAGCAATCACTGAACTAAGGAGCTGCAATGAAGACTTGATGCTTCTCATCTTTCACCTTTCCTGTCTGTCCTTCTCTCTGACTCTGTCTCTGTCACAAAAAGAGAGAGAGAGAGTACTGTTAACATTATAATTATTTTATAAGCTATAAAATCTTTTTTTAGAAATTATAAAAAGATATTTCACCTATTTAGTTTGTTATATGACATAGATTTTTTTTGTGTGTGACAGAGACAGAGAGAGGAACAGACAGACTGGAAGGGAGAGAGATGAGAAGCATCAATTCTTTGTTGTGGCACAGTCTCTCAGTGATTGCTTTCTCATATGTGCCTTGACGGGGGGCTACAGCAGACCAGGTGACCCCTTGCTCAAGCCAGCGACCTTGGGTTCAAGCTGGTTAGCCTTGCTCAAACCAGATGAGCCCGTGCTCAAACTAGCGACCTTGGGGTTTCGAATCTGGATCTTCAGCATCCCAGTCTGATGCTCTATCCACTGCGCCACCACCTGGTTAGGCTGACATAGACTTTTAAATGTTCACTTAAGTCTCCTATTTTGAACTTGTATTATCATCTGTGAGTTTTTTATTTTATTTTACATAAGCCCACTTATCAAAGTTATTTAAAATTCTCTTTTATACATACTTGGAAGTAAGGAAAATACATATATGATTATAATATTATGCAGTAATGGGTTCAATTATGTTTTGGAGCTGATTTTTACTGGCTAGAGGAAATCAATTGTGCACATTTCTTCCTATCTTTTTACCCACTGATGTTACTTTGTTAGCTTGAAATCATGGTGGTGGTACTTACACAACAGAAATGTGCTAACACTAAAAGTCAGGAGTTTTGTTTTGTTGGTTTTTGTTTGTTTGTTTTCCTCAGACTGCTTGTGGTTAAGACATTTACCAGCACATTACTCATTATTTGTAGTCATTCACTCAACAGATATTTAGTGAGTAGTACCTTTTGATTACTAAATATTGTATAGCTATGGAGCACACTGAAAAAAAAAAAAAGATATAGCCCATATCCCAGTGATACTGTAATTAAGCTCTTTAGCTTGAACCTCTCAGTTGTATTCCAGAATCCTAAAGCCAACTACCTACATGGCTTCATCCTTTGGAAATCTATTAGCCATCTTAGACTTTACATGTCCCAAACTGAGTTTCTGACATTTCTCCAAAACTTACTCCTCCTTCAGTGTTCTAAGGTAAAAATGTGAGCCTCACATAAAAATTCTTGGAAGTACTGTATTCTTGACTCATCTCTTCTTTCATATACCATACCTTATCTATCAGCAAATGTTATTATCTCTACTTTCAAAATATATGTAAACTAATCACTTTTTAAGATGTCTATTGCTGCTTTCCTAGTTCAAGCCAACATCATTTTTCACCTAACTGGTTACCCTACTCCTACTCTTGTTCCTCTTTAATTTGTTCTCAATGCACTAACCAGAGTGATCATATTGATAATGAGATCATTATCCTACTCACTACTCCACCACTCAGCTTCACCATCACTGGTCCCCTCAATTTCATCAATATAGTAGGAATGCTTCCACCTCAGGAAGAGTGTGAAACATTCTTCCTCCAGATGGTCATGCTTATTTTTAAATAAACTAGACCCTCACAACTATTTTATCATATGTCACCTTCTAAAACACTAAATAATTAGCTCATCTAATATATATTATTTTTACGTCTTCTTATTAGCAAAGAAGAAAGACCATTAAAATAAAATTAACTTACATTTATAGGTTTGTTGTAAGAAGACAGAAAAGCAACTCTTACATAGAAATGAATAGTTACCTTTTTATTTCTTTATGTATTTCATGTGTGAACTGATTACTGTCTAAAATGGTAGCTTGTCATTTTCTATGTATATATTCTGTTTATTTTTCTTCATTCTACTTACTACTATCTGTTTTGTTTACTACTATATTCATAGCATCTAGGATAATTGTCTGAATATATTTGGAACCCAATATAAATGACCTTCCTGTCATTCTCTTTCATTGAATAATCTGTGTTCAAATTACCTTAGTAAGATATCATGAAAATATAATGTAAAATTAAAAGTTAGATATTAAAATAGCCTTTATTTTCCAAGTTTAGAAGTTATCTATTACCTACTTTCTACCATTTGCACAGTTAAATAAGCATTTACACTATTACAACTTAAATACCCAAAGATTTGGATATCCTCTGGTTGATGTGCACCATCATCTCTATGAGTTTAAGAATAATATAGTGGAACTACTTCATGCCATTACTTACTTTAGAAAGGAGTTTGATATGGAATACATCCACATTACACAAAAATGAAAGGAACTAATTCCTAGCACACCCAATGAACTCACAGTCTCCAAGCATAATATTAAATATTTTTACTTAATCACTGAATCACTGAGAATGAGTTGCCCTAATTGAAGTTGCATAGATCTCATTACTCACTACTTCCATACAAGAAATTGTTTTAAAGGAGAGATATAGAAGAGAAATAACCTGTACTCTAGTACCCTGATGGAATAGGTTTCTGTAGAAGAGCTAGAGACAATATTAAAAGAAGCTTTTTTTCATTCCTAGATCAGAATGTTGGCATAAGCTTATTTCTTTTTCCATGCCAATCACAAATACTTAAAAGCCACATTAAATAAGTAATTTTTTGTTTGTTTTTACCTCAAGTTTACCACTATCACTGTTTCTCCCCCATGTGTCAATTTCATATTATACAACATTGTTCAGGATAATTTTTTTTGTAGTTTTCTGAAGTGAGAAGTGGGGGAGGCAGACAGACAGATTTCTGCATGCACCCAACCGGGATCCATCTGGCATTCCCGCCATGGGGCGATGCTCAGCTCCTCTGGGGCATTGTTCTACTGCAACCAGAGCCCCTCCTGAGGTAGAGCCCATAAAGCCATCCTCAGTGCCCTGGCCAACTTTGCTCCAATGGAGCCTTGGTTGCAGGAGAGGAAGAGAGAGACAGAGAGGAAGGAGAGGGGAAAGGGTCAAGAAGCAGATGGGAGCTTCTCCAGTGTGCCCTGGCCAGGAATCAAACCTGAGACTTCCACACCTGGAGCTGACGTTCTACCACTGAGCCAACCGGCCAGAACCTGTTTAGGATCATTTAAATTCTATACTGAGCCTAACATTATCTGTCTCTTTACAGACATTGTGTTATTTAATGTCATTTTAACTTCATAATCATACTGTATTTTTTTATTATTTCTGTTTAGCAAAATTAAGAAAACTGTTCTTTGAAAAAATTGTATATGTGCTAAAGTTCTCATTTATAAATGATTATTCACTCACTATCTGTACAAACATTCAACAACCATTTGCAGTCACTATTCAACAATCATATTGACTACTATAGATACTTTTTAGGTGCCACAGAGCACAGAGAAGAATAAAATCAGCATCTCTAATGAGCTAAAATCAAAAGTGAGAGCGTAAGCTGCTGGAGCTCTGAGGAGGTAAAAACTAAGTGGACAGAGAGAAGAAAAAGACTCCACAGTGAACATTCTGTAATCTGAGTGGAATTTAGTTGTAGAATTCAGTTGTGGGACTTTAGAATAAGAGAAAAATCATTTCAGCAAAGTAACTTGCATTTGAAAAACATGAAATTGTTAAAGGATATTTGGGCTGGGTCATTTCCATCTTTCAGTTCAGATCTATGCTCTACCTATTCCACTATTTTTTCTGCCCTCTCCTCACCTGGCTTACTGCTTCTATGGACTAACTAACTGCATGGATGGTGGGTCCCTTGCTGTTTGGCCTCTTATTGACTTTGCCTAATGGGGGACATTTGGTGGCAATGTCAGGAAGAGAGGATAAAAACTTCAGGATATATCTACCACACTTTCCTTTCATAATTGCTACAAATTTGCTACGCCCAACTGTATCCCTATCTCTTGTCAAGAGCTTCCTTCCTAAGGGCCTTACCTCCTCATTTTTGATGATGGGATCTTTTCACTCTTCAGGGCTGGGGTAGGGAACACCTACCCCTTGCCATTGCTAGTCTTATGAACATTCTTTTCAGGTTGGTTTACTTTAATTATTTGTAAAGTGGGGCTTGTAAAAGTCTTCTTTATCAAATTTTGTAAATTAACTATTTATTAAACTCTCTTCAGTCTTCTTATCTAAGTGTGCCTTGTTTTTCCAGGAGCTGTGACTGATATGATATAGTAAATTTGAGGAAAATGTAAGATACTTAGTGTCACTGTAGTAAAAGATATGCAGAATCGCAGTTAAACCTGTTGGAAATGAAGAAACAGTGAAATATTTAAGAAAGGGCACTTTGAAAACACGTGAAGGAAGCTGGAAAAGAGCAGCCTCAGAGAAACCCATGATGATGGTTTTCAATAGTTCAGGCACTGATAGTTGGAAGGGAAGGAAAGAACATATTTGTTTATATCAGAAACTGGGCTGATAAGATTTATGATTGTGCCTGACCAGGTGGTGGTGCAGTGGATGGAGCAGTGGCCTGGGACACTGAGAACCCAGGTTCAAAACCCTGAGGTCCTTGGCTTGAGTGCGGGATCATTTTGGCTTGACTGTGGGCTCTCAAGCTTGAGTGTGGGGTCGCTGGCTTGAGCCCAAGGTTGCTGGCTTAAGCAAGGGGTCACTTGTTCAGCTGGAGCCCCCCAGTCAAGACACATATGAAAAAGCAGTCAATGAACAACTAAGGTGCGGCAACGAGGAACTGATACTTCTCATCTCTTTCCCTTTCTGTCTGTCCTTGCTTATCTCTCTCATTCTTGCTAAAAACAAAACAAGAAAAGATTTATGATTATGAAAAGACATAAGAGAAAGGAAGAGGTTCAGAATAACATATATGCATATGAATAATATTTACAATGAGCACACTCAGAGTAGTATTAGTTTTCTAAGAGTAAAATAATCTATATCAAACATTTTTTTCCTTATTTTATTCTATTTTATTTATTGTTGAAGTGAGAGGAGGGGAAGTAGAGAGACAGACTCCTGCATGTGCCCTGACAGGTATCCATCCACCAACCCCCATCTGGGACTGATGTTCAGAGCTATCCTCAGCACCTGGGGCAGATGCTAGAACCAGTCAAGCCGCTGGCTATGGGAGGGGAAAAGAGAGAGAAGGGGGAGAAGGAGGGGGAGAGAAGCAATGTTCCTTTTTCGTGTGTGCCTGATACGATCTAGCCCAGGACATCCATATGCTGGGCTGATGCTTTACACTCTGAGCTAACTGGCCAGGGCTTATTAGTAATATTCATGTTTCTTCTGAAGTCATTCATACTGTAGGAGAGTAGATATAAAATTATTTCCACTCATTTATAGAATTCTTTTTTTTAATTTTTTTTATTTTAGAGAGGAGAGGGAGAGACAGAGAGAGAGAGAGAGAGAAAGGAGAGACAGAGAGAGAGAAGGGGGGAGGAGCTGGAAGCATCAACTCCCATATGTGCCTTGACCAGGCAAGCCCAGGGTTTCAAACCGGCGACCTTAGCATTTCCAGGTCAATGCTTTATCCACTGTGCTACCACAGGTCAGGCACACTTATAGAAGTCTTTTTAACCTTTCTATGAGTTAAGAAAAATGTCTGCTAGAACTATTAACTTGCAGTGTCAAACATAATATGTAGCTTATTTAATCACATGCATAGAAGGTATATAAAAAGAGAAACCAAATAATTATAAGGGGAAATTAATAGATGAAAGAGAATTTTGGTTCCATACTATTTGATATATGAGTCACACTTTAGTACTCTGCAAATTACACAAAATTACAACAGTTACTTTGAACATATACAGTTTTCAACATAGCTTGTCCCCATCAATCTACTTTCTGTCATAATTCTGATTATAATTAATTTTCCAATAATCTCCCTCTGAATAAATTTGGAATCTCAAAGTTGTGAAGGAGTCTAGTTTCATCTACTTAAATAACTCATATGAAATTTATAGTTTTTTAATCACCCAATAAATTCCTGAGTACTTCAGCAACAGAAAAAAAAAGTCTTAATACCACCAAAGACAATCCATGTGCACCCAGAGAGTTGTGACTTATCTTTCTCCAAAAACTGAGCCCTGTCCTCTATAGCAGGGGTCGGGAAAATTTTTGGCTGAGAGAGCCATGAACGCCACATATTTTAAAATGTAATTCTGTGAGAGCCATACAACGACCCATGTACGTTACGCATTATGCAATAAAAATTTGGTGTTGTCCCAGAAGACAGCTGTGACAACCATGAACCACCCGCAACCATGAACATGAGCGGTAGGAAATGAATGGATTGTAATACATGAGAATGTTTTATATTTTTAATGTTATTATTTTTTTATTGTATTTATTTTTAATGGGGTGACATCAGTAAATCAAGATACATATATTCAAAGATAATATGTCCAGGTTATCTTAAAGTTCAATTATGTTGCATACCCATCACCCAAAGTCAGATTGTCCTGTCACCCTCTATCTAGTTCTCTTTGTGCCCCTCCCCCTCCCCCTTCCCTCTCCCTCTCCCCCACCCCTGTAACCACCACACTCTTATCAATGTCTCTTGGTCTCACTTTTATGTCCCATCTACGTATGGAAAAATGCAGTTCCTGGTTTTTTCTGATTTACTTATTTCACTCCGTATAATGTTGTCAAGATCCCACCATTTTGCTATAATGATCCGATGTCATCATTTCTTATGGCTGAGTAGTATTCCATAGTGTATATGTGCCACATCTTCTTTATCCAGTAATCTATTGATGGGCTTTTTGGTTGTTTCCATGTCCTGGCCACTGTGAACAATGCTGCAATGAACATGGGGCTGCATGTGTCTTTACAAGTCAATGTTTCTGAGTTTTTGGGGTACATACCCAGTAGAGGGATTGCTGGGTCATAAGGTAGTTCTATTTTCAGTTTTTTGAGGAACCACCATACTTTCTTCCATAATGGTTGTACTACTTTACATTCCCACCAACAGTGGATGAGGGTTCCTTTTTCTCCACACCCTCTCCAACGTTTGCTATTACCTGTCTTGTTAATAATAGCTAGTCTAACAGGTGTGAGCTGGTATCTCATTGCAGTTTTGATTTGCATTTCTCTAATAACTAAAGAAGATGAGCATCTTTTCATATATCTGTTGGCCATTTGTATTTCTTCCTGGGAGAAGTGTCTGTTCATATCCTCTTCCCATTTTTTTATTGGATTGTTTGTTTGTTTGTCATTGAGTTTTATGAGTTCTTTGTATATTTTGGATATTAGGCCCTTATCTGAGCTGTCGTTTAAAAATATCATTTCCCAATTAATTGGCTGTCTGTTTATCTTGTTATCAATTTCTCTTGCTGAACAAAAACTTCTTAGTCTGATGTAGTCCCATTCATTAATTTTTGCTTTCACTTCTCTTGCCTGTGGAGTCAAATTCATAAAATGCTCTTTAAAGCCCAGGTCCATGAGTTTGGTACCTATGTCTTCTTCTATGTACTTTATTGTTTCAGGTCTTATGTTTAGATCTTTGATCCATTTTGAGTTAATTTTAGTACAGGGGGACAAACTGTAGTCCAGCTTCATTCTTTTGCATGTGGCTTTCCAGTTTTCCCAGCACCATTCGCTGAAGAGGCTTTCTTTTCTCCATTGAGTGTTGTTGGCCCCTTTATCAAAAATTATTTGACTGTATATATGTGGTTTTATTTCTGGGCTTTCTATTCTGTTCAATTGGTCTGAGTGTCTATTTTTCTGCCAATACCATGCTGTTTTGATTGTCGTGGCCCTATAATAGAGTTTGAAGTCAGGTATTGTAATGCCCCCAGCTTCATTCCTTTTCTTTAGGATTGCTTTGGCTATTCAGGATTTTTTATAGTTCCATATAAATCTGATTATTTTTTGCTCCATTTCTTTAAAAAATGTCATTGGAATTTTGATGGGAATTGCATTAAATTTGTATATAGCTTTGGGTAATATGGCCATCTTGATTATATTTATTCTACCTAACCAAGAACAAGGTATATTCTTCCATCTCATAATGACTTTTTCGATTTCCCTTAACAATGGTTTATAGTTTTCATTGTATAAGTCCTTTACATTCTTTGTTATGTTTATTCCTAGGTATTTTATTTTTTTTGTTGCAATCGTGAAGGGGATTATTCTTTTGAGTTCATTCTCAAATGTTTCATTGTTGACATATAGAAAGGCTATTGACTTCTGTATGTTAATTTTGTATCCTGCGACCTTACTGTATTGGCTTATTTTTTCTAGAAGTCTTTTTGTGGATTCTTTGGGGTTTTCGATGTATAGGATCATATCATCTGCAAAAAGTGATACCTTTACTTCTTCTTTTCCGATATGGATGCCTTTTATTTGTCTTGTCTGATTGCTGTGGCAAGAACCTTTAGTACCACATTAAATAAGAGTGGAGAGAGTGGACAACCCTGTCTTGTTCCTGATTTAAGGGGGAAAGCCTTCAGTTTTGTGCCATTTAGTATGATGTTAGCTGATGGTTTATCATATATGGCCTTTATCATGTTGAGATATTTTCCTTCTATACCCATTTTGTTGAGAGTCTTAAACATAAAATTGTGTTGTATTTTATCAAAAGCCTTTTCTGCATCTATTGATAATATCATGTGGTTCTTGTTCTTTGTTTTGTTGATATGGTGTATTACGTTAACTGTTTTACGTATGTTGAACCATCCTTGAGATTCTGAGATGAATCCCACTTGATCATGATGTATTATTTTTTTAATATGTTGTTGTATTCGATTTGCTAGTATTTTGTTTAGTATTTTAGCATCTGTATTCATTAGAGATATTGGTCTGTAGTTTTCTGTTTTTGTGCCATCCTTGCCTGGTTTTGGTATAAGGGTTATGTTTGCCTCATAAAATGTGTTTGGAAGTATTGCTTCTTCTTCAATTTTTTGGAAGACTTTCTGTAGAATAGGAACCAATTCTTCTTTGAAGGTTTGATAAAATTCGCTGGTATAGCCGTCTGGGCCTGGACTTTTATTTTTGGGGAGGTTTTTAATGGTTTTTTCTATTTCTTCTCTACTAATAGGTCTGTTTAGGCTTTCTGCTTCTTCTTGACTCAGTCTAGGAAGGTTCTATTGTTCTAGGAATTTATCCATTTCTTCTAGATTGTTGAATTTAGTGGCATAAAGTTTTTCATAGTATTCTACAATAATTCTTTGTATATCTACGATGTCTGTGGTGATTTCTCCTCTTCATTTTGGATTTTGTTTATATGAGTTCTTTCTCTTTTTTCCTTGGTAAATCTTGCCAAGGGTTTGTCAATTTTGTTGATTTTTTTCAAAGAACCAGTCCTTGTTCTATTAATTTTTTCTATAGTTTTTCTGTTCTCTAATTCATTTATTTCTGCTCTGATTTTTATTATCTCCTTTCTTCGCCTGGTTTTGGGTTGTCTTTGTTCTTCATTTTCTAGTTCCTTAAGGTGTGAAGTTAAGTGGTTCACTTGGGCTCTCTCTTGTTTGTTCATATATGCCTGAAGTGATATGAACTTCCCTCTTATCACTGCTTTTGCTGCATCCCATAGATTCTGATATGTCGTATTGTCATTTTCATTTGTCTGTATATATCTTTTGATCTCTGCACTTATTTCTTCTTTGACCCATTCATTCTTTAAAAGTATGTTGTTTAGTTTCCACATTTTTTGTGGGATTTTTTTCCTCTTTTTTGCTGTTGAATTCTAGTTTCAAGGCTTTATGATCAGAAAATATGCTTTGTACAACTTCAATTTTTCTGAATTTGCTGATGTTGTTTTTGTGGCCCAACATATGGTCAATTCTTGAGAATGATCCATGTACACTGGAGAAAAATGTATACTCAGTCACTTTGGGATGAAATGTCCTGTAGATGTCTATCATATCCAGGTGCTCTAGTGTTTTGTTTAAGGCCACTATGTCTTTGTTGATTCTCTGTTTGGATGACCAATCTAGAGCCATCAGCGGTGTATTGACGTCTCCAAGTATGATTGTATTTTTGTCAGTTTTTGTTTTAAGGTCAATAAGTAGCTGTCTTATATATTTTGGTGCTCCTTGGTTTTGTGCATATATATTAAGAATTGTTATGTCTTCTTGATTCAGTGTCCCCTTAGCCATTATGAAATGGCCATTTTTGTCTCTGAGTACTTTTCCTGTCTTGTATTCAGCATTATCAGATATGAGTATTGCTACACCTGCTTTTTTTTGGATGTTATTTGCTTGGATTATTGTTTTCCAGCCTTTCACTTTGAATTTGTTTTTATCCTTGTTACTTAGATGAGTTTCTTGTAGGCAGCATACAGTTGGATTTTCTTTTTTGATCCATTCTGCTACTCTGTGCCTTTTTATTGGTGAGTTTAATCCGTTTACATTTAGTGTAATTATTGACACTTGTGAGTTCCTCATTGCCATTTTATAGATTGCTTTCTGTTAGTTTTGTGCCTTGTTTGATTCTTCTCTTTCTTTTTTCTATCTTTTGTTTTTATTTGGTTGTGTTCCATACATCTTTCCTCTGTTGCTATCTTTTTTAAATCATGTGCTTCTGTGGTGGTTTTTTCAATGGTGGTTACCATTAATTAATGAAAAGGGTTCCTACCCTGTTCATTGTAGTGCACTATTTTGTGAGTACTTTTGCCCTCCATCACCCTTTGCTACTGTTAATCTTCATCCTCTCCCCCCCCCTTTCTTATTGTTGTCACAGTTTAAAGTTGGTTATGTTATGTTCTTCTTGGAGCTTTTACTTGTGGCTTTGTTGTTGTTGTTTTTTTGTTCTTTGTATCTGATTGGAGAACCCCCTTTAGTATTTCCTGAAGTGGGGGTTTTCTGGTGATAAATTCTCTCATCTTTTCTGTATCTATGAATGTTTTTATTTCTCCTTCATATTTGAAGGTTAGCTTTGATGGGTATAGTATTCGTGGCTGAAAGTTCCTCTCTTTCAAGACTTTAAATATTGGGGTCCACTCTCTTCTAGCTTGTAGAGTTTCTGTTGAGAAATCTGATGATAATCTAATGGGCCTTCCTTTATATGTTGTATTCTTCTTTTCCCTGGCTGCCTTGAGAATTTTTTCTTTGCAGTTGGTTTGTGCCAATTTTATTTTGATGTGCCTTGAAGTAGGTTTGTTGGGGTTAAGAAAACTTGGAATTCTGTTTGCTTCTAGAATTTGAGGTTTTAGTTCTTTCCAGAGGCTTGGGAAGTTCTCATCTGTTATTTGTTTGAGTATGTTCTTCATTCCATTTTCTCTCTCTTCTCCCTCTGATATACCTATTATTCTTATGTTATTCTTTTTGATGGAGTCAGATAATTCCTGTAGGGCTATTTCATTTTTTTTTTAATTTTTGAATCTCTTTCTTCTTCTCTTTGTTGAGCCTCAAGTTGCTTATCTTCTATTTCGCTGATCCTCTCTTCTATTTGGCCTGTTCTATTAGCTAAGCTTGTTACCTCATTTTTCAGCTCATGAATTGAGTTTTTCATCTCTGTTTGATTTGTTTTTATAATTTCAATTTCCTTAAAGATATACTCTTTGTGTTCATCGAGTTGTTTTCTGAGCTCCCTAAATTGCCTTTCTGTGTTTTCTTGTATATCTCTGAGTATTTTTAGAATTTCTATTTTAAATTTTCTGTCGTTTAACTCCAAGGTTTCCAATATCTTAAATTTTTTCTCCATAGATTTTTCCTCATCTCTCTGTGTTACCTCTCTTTCTTTTGTATCCATGATATTCGATTTTCTCTTCTTTAATGGCATCTGAGGGTGGTTTTTTTGATAGTATTAATGAGATTTTATAAGGAATAAAAGGATAAAAAAATAAAAATAAAAATAAAAAAGTGTGCGTTTTTTTTAAAAAATTAATCATTAAATAAAGAAAAATTAAATAAGATAAAAATTTGAGGAAAAAAAAGGAATAATTCCTTCCCCTCCTTTTTTCCTCTCCTCTCCTCTCCCCTCTTTTTTGAGAAAATCTTGTGATGAACTGTGAATTATATTGTACTAAATAGAACAAACAATATCTGTAGTGGAGGGCCTGAATTGGGGAGAAGTAATATAGGGGTAAAGGAAAAAGAAAAAAAAGAGAAAAAATAAATAAAAGAAAAAAATATTTATATATAAAAAGGGGGGGAGCAGTATGGACCCACAAAAAGCAAATTAGGAAAAAATTTGGGTCAAGAATAAAATCTTTTGCTTTTAGGTGTTGGCTGACTCAGAGTTATGATGAGAGGAATAAGAGGGAAACAGGAAAAAGGGGTGGAAAATTAAAAAATTACTATTGTATTTAGTGGAACAAGAACTAGATAAAATGGAGAGCCAGGGATGGGAGCACTGCTAATGTGTTAAAAAGGTGAAGTAAAAACCCTCCAAAATGCCACCAACTTAAGTTTGAGTCCCAGATAAGATAATTTGTTCATTATTGAAGTTTGAATGAGAGAAGACGTAAAGGAGAGAGGAAGAGACTAATATAGAGGGAGAAAAGAGAGAGAGAGAGAGAGAGAGAAAAGATGGAACCACTTAAAGAAGAAAAAAGAAAAAGGAGGAGAGAGAAAGAGAGAGTTAGGGGTTTTGGATTGCAACCCTCAAAGAGAGAAAGGAGGAGGAAAGAAAAGATAATGGGAGATGTAACACTTATGGGTAGTGTAGTTCAAAGAGAGGCGAGAGTAAGACTGAGAGAGAATTAAATGACCAAATTGGAGTAGAAAAAAAAATCAAGAATGAAGAAAAGAGACACAGACGAACAAATATAATAAAATGGGATAGGTTATAAAATCTGCAGATTATTCTTGATTTTGAGAGGTTGTCGTCTTGCTTTTTCTTTTCTGTCTTTCTGGTCGGTGACTTTGTACCCTGGGTTCTGCCCCTGTGGCACGCTCTGGAAGAGGTTTGCAGTTGATAATTCTCTATGGCAATGTCATGTATTGGGCTTCAGTCTCGTTGGCAGTCGAGGTTCATTAGTGTTTATAGGCTCCAACAGTGAGAGGATATTTCACTGTGAGAGTGTTCCTGGAGCCTCTCTCCTAGTCTTTCCTTCCACAATTAGAAGCCTGATAATCCAGCTATGGGGTTGCTGCTGCCTCTGCCTGGATAGTAAGAGTCTCAAAGAGCTGGCAACTCTCCACTCTATTCCCACTCAGCACAGGGCTCTGAGTAAGGCTCAGTCAGTCAGACCTGCCAGCATAATCAGGCGTGGCTTCCTCTCACTCAAAGACCTCTGGCTCTGCCCCTCTGTGAGATAACTCGAGTGCCCACTCCTGAGGCGTTCGGAGGAATCTCTAGCCCACTCTCCGTGTGCACCCACCAGGATGTCAGACCAGACAGGTCACACTTTGAGTGAAATCCCTACCCACACGGAAAAGATCGAGCTTTGGAATTGGCTTTCGCTCTATCCTCGTGCGGCTTTCCCAAGGGGCTAGGGCTGCCTGAGATTCCGCTCCTGGCCCGCTCACAGACCTGCTCCTCTGTGGGAAAAACACGGGCGCCCACCTCTGAGGAGTTCGGAGGAATCTCCTGTCCACTCCTCCTGCGTGCGCACTGACCAGATTATGAGGCTCAGGCGGGACGCCTCTCACTCCGAGAAAGCCCTCTGCCCACATGGAAAAGTTACTGGGTTGGAATTGGCTTTCGCTCTGTCCCCGTGCGGCTTTCCCAGGGCGCTGGGGCTTCCGCTCCTGGCCTGCTCACAGGCCTCTGACTCTGCTCCTCTGAGGGAAAACACGGGCGCCCACCCCTGAGGAGTTCGGAGGAATCTCCTGCCCACTCTGCGTGCGTGCGCAAAGACCAGATTATGAGGCTCAGGCGGGACGCCTCTCGCTCTGCGAAAGCCCTCCTCCCGCACAGAAAAGTTCCGCCGTTGGACTTGGCTCCAGCTCCCTCCCCGTGCCCGGTCCCCTCAGGGTGCTGGGTCTCCTAGGAGATGCTGCTTTTTGCCCACACAGAGGCCTCTGACTTTGCTTCCCTGTGGGTTAGCACGGGAGGCGCCCACCCCTGAAGTGTTCGTAGGAATCTCTTGCCCACTAACCACGCCAACCAGGAGATGCGGAAAATGGCTGCCCCACTTGTCTTTCTTTGTCTGGGTTTGGCGCACGCGTGTTAGCTTGAATTGCCCAGGTTTTTCCCCGGCTTGGATCTCCGTGCCACAGCCTGGTTTGGCTGTTTGTACCGCAGCCTGGAACTATTCACTCCCTATGCCCACCTTAGTTTCTATATTCACAGTTCTCAGTGAAAGCCATCCTGTTTGGATTAGAGAGGAAGGCGGAGCATTTCTTACTCCTTATTTCCCCCGGAGTTTGACCATATATTTAGCCAATCTTTCGCTCGATCCTACCTTCGGGTGTGTTGTGAAGCATCTGAAGACTCCAAGGATAGGTTTTTCTGTTTCTGGTTGAAGAACTTGTTGAGTTTATGGGGAGATTTTCGGTATCGCTTCCTACCGCACCATCACTGTGACGTCATCCCCTGTTATTATTTTTTTATTAAAGATTTGTCTGCGAGCCAGATGAAGCCATCAAAAGAGCCATATCTGGCTCGCGAGCCATAGGTTTCCGACCCCTGCGCTATAGTGATCTTATACGTTCTAATTTCTGTTCTGCACCATAGCCAGCAAGTGTCCTGAGTCTCTTATGTTTAAAATTTTTACCTTCTTTACCCATTTATTATTATATAGCATGACTATTGATCCTACCTGAGGGTTTCTTTACTTGTTATTCTCTTTAAGTCCACTTTGAGCCATCTCTTAAATTTTCTCTTTATCTAAAAACTCTTCCCCTTATAAAATGAAATAAAACAAAACTAAATTAAATTTCTCTTTTATTGTTATGAAAAGGGGCTTTGTGTGCTTATTACTTTATATACAAATAGAATATCATATATAGTTATGTGTACAACACACTGTTATTTGTAGTAATTTGTTTTATCTCTATAAAACATTGAATACTAGAAATATTTACAGGTAAATTTGAATGTTAAATATGTTTTGATAAAGACATTACTTCCACAAGATAATCTGCTAAGAGTTCAAAAATATTTCATAGAGATTTAAGATCTTATCAAAATTAAGTTTAATATATGATTGATAACATAAAATAACTGTGAAAGCTGCGCTTTTGAAGTGATATGTACAAGGTTATATATCTTACATTAATTTCCTGTGACAATATAGAGATGACAATGGTAGTAAATTGGACTTCAAAAAAAGTGATCTAAAATTTTATAATATCTTATAAACAAAATAATCTATTATGTTCTGATTTTTAAGTTATTAGAGATAGTAGAGCAAAAAATAATCTTTAGAAATGTTTTATATTGTCAATATAGAAAACCACTTTTAAATTTGTTTTTAAAATTTTGAGGAGAAATTATTTCATGTAATGTTCACCAATTAGGTAGCTTATTTTATATAAATCATTTTATAGTTACTATAAATAATTTGAATTTAAAGATTAAAGGATTCCTATATAAAATACTTAGAATCATGTATAGAATGTAGTAAACATTTAACATGTCAATAATTATTGCTTTTATTGTTAAAAAAACACACTAAATTTATATTCAACATATTACATTGGTGAAGTCATCTCAATACTTACATCTTCAGCTCATTTGATTCTTCTGCTTTTTCCTCTCCTCTGTGCTATAGAGAAGCTAGCCTTTAGTTCTTCAAATACCTCATGCTTTCTTCAACCTCAGGACTTGCTCTTCTATTTTCTCTTCGAATCCTGCCTTCATTCTAATTAATTCTGGGAAGCCACACTTAGTGGCTCTTCCGTCATTTCCATTAATACCACAGATTAGGTCAAATTTTCTATTTTATGCTTTATATTACTAGTATATCTTTTCATGACATCACAGTGTACACAATGTAGACAATTTTATGCCGGAGAATTCCCAGAGTATTGACCTAGACAGACTAGACTAATGAGGAAGTGGAGGACTAGGCTAAACTTCTCAAGAGATTGAGAAGTGACAGGATCACTCATAGTGCATGTGGGGTTTTAGAAAATGACAGAATATAAGGTGAGCATAACAAAGGGAGGAAAGCCAAATTTGGAACCATAAAGATGAGAAATGATAATGTATTCTTTCTTCTTCCCTAAATGTATAAATTCAATCAAGTTTTGAAATCTAAAGTGTTTTCTAGAACTGGCTTTTTTTGTGGAAATCAAGTGACAGTACAATTTTGCATCAATGTTCACACTATGTGAGATGAATGAATTTTATATAGATCTAAGAATAAAAATGGGGCAACAAATAAGTCAGGTAAAATTTTTTTTTAAATCATGAGGAAGTGTGCTAAACTCACATAGGCCATTACACCAAAGCTCCAAGGAAAGTTTAACCTAATATCCAAGAGGCAATATTGTCCTAAACGACAGTGAAGTAATATTCACATATTTTCTGATTATTTTAACAACATATTTCTCATGCATTAGACTCTGTCTCTATAAGATTAAAGATAACATCTTCTTTTGTTTATTAATATAGCCAAAGAATGCCATACCATTCTAGAAAATAGCACTTAAGAAATAGTTGAAAATAAATACTTGATATTTAATAAATAAATGAATAAACTTTATTGTTAACTTTAAATTGAAAGTTTGTACAATGAAAAAAAAACTTCCACTATTCTGATGCTTTATTCTTTAAATAAAAATTTTCTCAGCCTTGGCTGGTTGATTCAGCGGTAGAGCATCAGCCTGGCATGGGGAAGTCCCAGGTTCGATTCCCAGCCAGGGCACACAGGAGAAGCGCCTATTTGCTTCTCCATCCTTCCCCCTCTCCTTCCTCTCTATCTCTCTCTTCTCCTCCCACAGCCAAGGCTCCATTGAAGCAAAGTTGGCCCCGGGAGCTGAGGATGGCTCCATAGCCTCTGCCTCGGGTGCTAGAAGGCTCTGATTGTAGTGAAGCAATGCCCCAGAGGGGCTGAGCATCATCCCCTGGTGGGCATGCCAGGTGGATACCAGTTGGGTGCATGCGAGAGTCTGTCTGTCTGCCTCCCTGCCACTTCTCACTTCAGAAAAATACAAAAATAAAATAAAATTAAAAATATAAATTTTCTCAAATGTCAGTGTAAAAATTTTATTTATATAAATCAAAAAAATTGAGTAGCCTAACCAGGTGGTGGCTCAGTGGATAGAGAATTGGACTGGGATGAGGAGGACCCACCCAGGTTCAAAACCCCAAGGTCACTGGCTTGAGCACAGGCTCATCTGGCTTGAGTGTAGGTTCACCAGCTTGAGCACAGGGTCGCTGGCTTGAAGCCCATGGTCACTGGCTTAAGTGCAGGATCACTGGCTTGAGCAAGGGGACATTGGCTTGGCTGGTGTCCCCCGGTCAAGACACATATAAGAAAGCAATCAATGAACAACCAGTGTGCCACCACTATGAGTTGATGCTTCTCATCTCTCTCCCTTCCCATTTGTCCCTGTCTGTCTTTCTGTCTCTCTCTATAAAAAGAAAAACAAATTGGAAAAGTGACCACATCAAAGATATAAACTTCTTTAAAAGAAGAATAAAGTACTGACATTTATGTGAATTTATACCTAAGATTCAATCATTTCTTTTCAGGGTCCAGAGGATGTTTATCTGGATGAGCTTAAACAGCCATTTTCCTCATGCCTACTTTTGAGCAAGTTATTATTGCTGGAGATAGTCACAGAATAAAAATACTAATGCCACAGTGAATTCCTAATCACCAATTTCAAATTGGTCTCCAGAAATTCCTGGCTATTCTACCCACTTCTTTGGCCAACTGGCTCTCCCTTTCTGCAGCATTTCAATATTTTCTTTATTTTCCTCAGACTATTACCATAATTCAATCTCTAATAGCAAAACTCTATTTCAAGTAGCAATCATCACTCACCCAAACCAAAGCAATAGCCAGGCAATTTGTTTCCGTACTTCCATTCTTTCTATCTTTCACTTCATTCCCCAGACTAAAATTTGATTATTCTCCTTCTTTGATTGACACCTCAATTACTTACTATAAGACACAAATCTATAGCCTGCATTACACCTTTGTCTCAAACCATGTTCCCCTTTCACTATCTGTGTTTCATTGTGGTAGCCTTTAATTACTCAAGTGTATAATGCTTCTCCCACTCTGACCCATTCTATTGGTTTTCAGGGGCTGCTCTGACAAAGTACCCACAAACTGAGTGACTTAGAATAATAGAAATCTATTGTTTCACAGTTCTAGAAGCTAAAAGTCTGAAATAGGGTGTTGGTAAGGACCATGCTCCCTCTGAAAGTTGGAGAAAAATCCTCCCTTTCCTCTTCCTGGTTTCTGGGGATTTGCTGGAAGTCTTGGCATTCCTTGATTTGGAATACCTCCCTCAATCTTCCATCTTCACCTGGTGTTCTCCATGTGTTTCTCTCTGCATCCAAATTTCTTTTGTACCAATCATTGGATTAGAACTCACCCTAATAACCTAATTTTAACTTGATCACTTATATAAATACCAAATTTCTAAATAAAGTCACATTCTCTGTTACTAGGAGTTAGAGTTAATATGTCTTTTTTAAGGGGATACAATTCAACCAAGTAAAATTCACCATTAACCCAGGAGTTTTTCACATGTTGTTTGTTCTCCAAGAAATCTTTGCAACCCTCACCATTCTGCCACTTGCCTCGTCACCCTTCAAGCTTTCAACCAATAATGACTTTTCTTAGGAAAGACTGATTCACAATATAAATATGTTTCCCCAGTGAATGTATTCATGTGACCATATATACCTTGCCTTTGTAACACTTACCACATGTGTAATTTTACATTTATTGGTGATATTATGTGATTAATATCTATCTACTTCACTAGACTGTAAGCTCTGTGAAAGTCATCTTTCCTCCCTGTTGTATCATTAATTGTATCACTAGAATACCACAGCAGGCATTTAATAAATGTTTGAATGAATAAATAAATAAAAACAGACCAGAAATGACAAAACTGTCAGCTTGAAGTTTTAATATTTCTACTTTTATTAAAGTATTAGAACATAAATTGTTTCCATATAATATTCTCTATCATTAGACTAATTGGCTAAAAAAAACTACAAGAAATCTGTAGTTTATTTTGAATTATCCATGCTGCAGTATCAGCACAGGACTCTCACCCTGTTCATGTCACTCAATTTCTCTTTGAGTCTCAAAATATCAACTGTTAAACATCCATATTGCATTAAAAAAAGACTCTAGAGCAAGCAAAAACCCAAAAGATCATAATAGAACTTGAAAATATTCAGTTCAGTAAAACAAAATTTATTGATAAGGTGATATGGCTGACTCTGGAAACCCCAAAAAACAATTCAAGACAGTGAGAAATATTACAGTGACTTATAATCAGCAGCAATGGAACCCAAAATGCTCAACTACAACTATTACCTTTAAATGTTTGACTTTTATGTCATTTTGCATATGAATGCTTTTGCATTACAAGGCAAAATGCAACTTCTGATTCTTTGGAAGGCATCTACCATATATATTATTCTTCTCTTTCAATTTTTTACATAAATGGTTTTTTTCAAAGCCATCATTTGTATTCATATGGAATTATTTATTTATTTTTTACAGAGACAGAGAGTGAGTCAGAGAGAGGGATAGACAGGGACAGACAGAAAGGAACGGAGAGAGATGAGAAGCATCAATCATCAGTTTTTCATTGCGTGTTGCAACACCCTAGTTGTTCATGATTGCCCTCTGACATGTGCCTTGACCGCAAGCCTTCAGCAGACCGAGCAACCCCTTGCTGGAGCCAGCGACCTTGGGCTCAAGCTGGTGGGCCTTTGCTCAAACCAGATGAGCCCACACTCAAGCTGGCGACCTCGGGGTCTCGAACCTGGATCCTCCGTATCCCAGTCCGACGCTCCATTCACTACGCCACCACCTGGTCAGGCTCCATCCATATGGAATTTGAAGACTGGCAGAACTGGTTTAGAATTCTAGCTCTTGACAACTGAGTCATTTTGAACAATTTATTTAATTTCTTTAAGCCTCAGTTTTCTTTTCTGCAAAATAAAAAATAATATTATTTTACTAATTGGATTATTCTGGATTAAATATAAATAATGTATTTAATAAATTGCCTGGTTATGATTAGCAATCAATAACTGTTGCTATTATCTTCATCAACATAAACATGAAAGGTAAATTTTAAAGTTTTAATTTTATATTCTATGATCACTTTATTTTCTTAAACCAAAGTTCTGTTTTCATAATTGCTTTTATATCCAACATTCACTTTTACCTATTTACTGTTATGCATAATAAATTAAGAATATTTTTTAAGTAAATTACAACTAAAGTTAATATCATGAATAGTGTATAGATAATTCCAATACATCTACTGAAAATTAATTCTGATCGATAATTACAAAAGCACAGCCTGACCAGGTAATGGCACAGTGGATGGAGCATCAGACTGGGATACAGGCAACCCAGGTTCGAAACCCCGACGTGACCAGCTTGAGCGCAAGCTCATTTGGTTTGAGCAAGGCTCACCAGCTTGAGCCCAAGATTGCTGGCTTGAGCAAGGAGTCACTTAGTCTGCTGTAGACCCCTAGTCAAGGCACATATGAGAAAGTAATCGACGAACAACTAAGGTGCCACAACAAAGACTTGATGCTTCTCATCTCTCTCCCTTCCTGTCTGTCTATCCTTATCTGTCCCTCTCTCTGTCTCTGTCTCTATCACAAAAAAAGAACAAGAATAATAATTACAAAAGTACAAATAAACAAATTTAGTAAGATATTTTTATTTTGAAATATTTATTCTTGTTAAAATGTTCTTGACCTAAATAACACTCATTCTTTAATACAAGTGTTGCCTTTGAAAATTTTTCATAAATCAATACATATTTGAGAAACACAAAATGGCCAACACTAACAATAAAAAAATTAAATAATGTGATTTATTGATAGAAATACAAAATTATAATTAATTTGTTGTACATTATTTTCTGCTTTATTAGCCAGAATTTGGCAATATCACTAAATTTAAAACCAGAATTTTATTCTCCCAGATTTAGTATTATTATTTTATCAGGTGAATAAAGCTTGACTTTGGTTACTATATTCAGAGAGATAACAATTTCCAAACACCTGCATTCTAAAAATCATGTATAAGTGTGTTCTTAGAGCCTCAAATATATTTTAATAAAAATTATATATAGTTATATGGATAGACACTATGAAGATTTTCATGATGCAGTATGAATTCAATTTTAGAGGTAATGGGAAGTCATAACTTCAATCACATTTATTTATCTTTATCTGAATCCTGAACTTGTCTCTTCATGCTTTTAGATGGAAATGTTGATATCTTTCATAGAGATTTCTCATCTTTGTTAATCATGTAGGTATTATCCATATTGTTTCTAGAATTTTCTTTTAAAAATTTAAACATACAGAAAAAAATGGAGGTCTTGAGGTACTGAATTTATATTTTAAGCACTTATTACTCACTTTTCCACTTTATTCAGCAGACATTTATGAATTCTGAAAATGTGCAAGGCACAGCAGCAAATAATCAATACCTTTCACTTATATTATTTCTATTGATCTTGACTTCTCCTCCAAGAGGTGTATATTCTTATTTCTATTTTAAAAATAATAAAGCTGAGGTTCAAAAAGGTTTAAAAAGTGACAGAATAGAATCTGAACTTCGATTTGTCTGATTCCAAAGACTGTGATAATTATTACTTTATGCTGCATCTGCACAAGCAAAATCCTTATCAACTTGTTTACTGGAGGAGAGAGAACCCTGGCCACTGAAACATCTCTGAAACTATTTTTCAACTCTGTTAACAAGAGAATAACAAAATTGTTTTGTCTGTTTTAGGTATATGGCCATTATTGATCCCCTGAAACCCAGACTGTCTGCTAAAGCAACGAAGATTGTCATTGGCAGTATTTGGATTCTAGCGTTTTTACTTGCCTTCCCTCAGTGTCTTTACTCCAAAATCAATGTCATGCCAGGCCGTACTCTTTGCTATGTGCAGTGGCCAGAAGGTACCAAACAACATTTCACGTAAGTTAATTCTCCATTATGATTTCCAATTCAATTTATTGAACACTTAAGGATCTGTCGTTTGGGAGCAACAATGAAATAAGACATTTTTTTCAATGTCTCATACCTTACTTGAAAAAAGAGACATGTAGAAATATTATATTACAATATGATATGATCAATAAGTTGATGTTAGTTACAAAGATTTATAATTGGAAAAATGTAATGACTTCTATATGGGGCAGTTCTGAAAAATTTCCTAAAGTTGATGATAAATTCATTGGAGATGAAAACAGTGCCCAAAGGAAGGCAGGATTGTTATTGATTGAGAAATGAGTGAGAAGGGAGGAACTAAAGCCCAGATATGTAGACTGCTATTTTAAGAAGTATGGCTGGCCCTGGTTGGGGGTTCTATTGGTTGGAGCATCATCTCCATTGCACCAAGGTTGCGGGTTTGATTCCGATCAGGGCACACAAGAGTCAGCCAAAAATACATGGAAATAAGTGGTACAACAAATCAATGTTTTTTCCTCTCTTCTCTTCCTCCCTCTCTCTCTAAAATTAATAAATAAAATTTTTTAAAAATTTAAATAAGCCTGGCTAAAAGGAAGGGAGTCTGGTAGGTCCTTGGATGTGTTCTTTTGTTTTACCATTAAAGAAACTTAAACACTAGGTTGAAAAAAAAATAGAAATGTTATATGATAGAATTTGACATTTCATATTTTGGACCGACCTTAAAAAAAAGTATGAAATAGTGCCATTTATGGTAACATGGGTAGATCTAGGGAGCATTACATTAAGTGAAATAAGTCAAATGGAAAAGGAAAAGAACCCTATGATTTCACTCACATGCAGGATATAGAACAGAAAGCAATAAATAAACAAACAAAACAACTCATAGACAAAGACAACAGTACTATAGTGCTTACCAGAGGGCAAGGAGGAAGGAAAGGTAGTCAAGGGTAAAGGGAATCAAACATATGGTGACAGAAGGAGATTTGACTGGTTGGTGAGCACACAATGCAATACACAAATAATGTATTCTAGAATTGTATACCTGAAACCTATATAATTTTATTAATGTCATCCCAATAAATTTTTTGAAAAGCAAATGGAAAAAATATGCAATTTATTTGCATTTGTTTTTTTATTCTGATCATTTAAATATTATTTCAATATAATTCTTATTTAGTGACCAGTTCTTTTTCATTTAAAAATAACAGCCCTGGCCGGTTGGCTCAGTGGTAGAGCATCAGCCTGGCATGCAGGAGTCCCCGGTTCAATCCCGGGCCAGGGCACACAAGAGAAGCGCCCATCTGCTTCTCCACCCCTCCCCCTCTCCTTCCTCTCTGTCTCTCTCTTCTCCTCCTACAGCCAAGGCTCCATTGGAGCAAAGTTGGCTTGGGCGCTGAGGATGGCTCAATGGCCTCTGCCTCAGGCGCTAGAATGGCTCTGGATACAACAGAGCAATGCCCCAGATGGGCAGAGCATCGCCCCCTGGTGGGCATGCCGGGTGGATCCCGGTTGGGCGCATGCAGGAGTCTGTCTGACTGCCTCCCCATTTGCAACTTCAGAAAAATACAAAAAAAATAATAACAATAATACATGCCTGACCAGGCGGCGCAATGGATAGAGCATCGAACTGGGATGAGGAAGACCCAGGTTTGAGACCCTGAGGTCACCAGCTTGAGTTCAGGGTCATCTGGTTTGAGCAAAAGCTCACCAGCTTGGACGCAAGGTCGCTGGCTTGAGCAAGGGGTTACTCGGTCTGCTGAAGGCCCACAGTCAAGGCACATATGAGAAAGCAATCAATGAACAACTAAGGTGTCACAATGAAAAACTGATGATTGATGCTTCTCATCTCTCTCCATTCCTGTCTGTCTGTCCCTATCTATCCCTCTCTCTGACTCTCTCTCTGTCTCTGTAAAAAAAGAAAAAAGAAAAAAAGAAAAATAACAATAATACATATAAGTCATTTTTTAAAGCTGTCATTAACAACTCTGCTCTACCAAAAGTCCAGATTTTTTAAAATATTAGAAGCTTTTATTGAAGAAAAAGAAGCAGCAGTTTTTAAACTTTTCTACCCATTATTTATAAATCTTAATTGTACAATAAAATCAAGTTAATAGTAAAATTTCATTGTTTGTTGACTGAATAATACTTTCATGCTTAATAAGCTATCAGGAAACAGAGAGGCAAGGAAATTTAAGATTTCCCTTATAAAACAAACAAACAAACAAATAAATAAATAAATCCCACACGCAGCATTGAGAAGATTAGCATACCAAACTCTTGAATCTTGAATTACTTTAAAGCCTTCTTAAGACACTTGGAAGCCACACAAAAGTTTATATAAACACTAGTTGGTTTGTTACATTTTTGGTTACCCTCTATTCTTCCCTTCTTGCCTCCTTATAATTTTTATGGAAAGCTATGAAAGTCCAGAATTTAATTTGATAATAATACTGTCCAGAATTCATTGTGATTGACATGTCTGCATATTATTTACCAAATTAATAATCCAATCAAATGTTCCATGACTTTGAAAAAATACATGTAAATGTTTTTATCTAATTTTTAAAATCACAAATAGCTTTGTGAATTCAATGTGGCTCACAGTATTTGGTAACATGTTTTTCATTTGCATGAAAAACAGTTTATTTCAAATGTGAATGATGTGATAGGAATATATACAATAGATTTACATAGAAGAAAATGTCAGTTGATTATTTTATTTCGTCCCATCTCTTTTCCTCTGATGATACATTTAATTAGGTTAGCTCAACAACTACCAAGCAGAGGAAAAGCATTTATCCTGAAGTTCTAAGCAAGGGGGAAGGGCAGGTGTAGTTTAAATGAACACTGCAGTTCAGCTGTCATGTATGAAGATTGACAAAGATCAATTGGTAGCATTTGGACAACTGTAGTTGACAATAGCATGCTATGTTAATGGATTTGTGAAATGAGGACTTAGAGAAAATGTGGAAATATTCTTTGGCACTTTAAATTATGATTTAAAATAAAATGAATTCAAATTCTATTTTATCTCAATATGATCTTCAGTATATATTTTTTTTGTATTTCTTTCAGTTACCATATTATTGTCATTCTATTGGTGTACTGTTTCCCATTGCTCATCATGGGCATCACATACACGATCGTTGGAATCACTCTCTGGGGAGGAGAGATCCCAGGAGATACCTGTGACAAGTATCATGAGCAGCTAAAAGCTAAAAGGAAGGTACTGTTCCTTATAATTTACCTAGCATTTGTATAAATTTTGGCATATCAGAGAGGGAGAGAAACCTACTTATGCTTTGATTCTACTTTCTTTTCATCCAATTTTTCTACTTCCTTTTTGTCTTCTGATTATGTGCAATATCAGTCTGTAATAGAACAGTCACTTCCCTACAGAAAGACTTATTACCTTGTACAGAATATTCTCAACTACTTCACAGAAACCTTTTGAAATTTTACTTTAAGTGGAGTCCCAGTTGACTGTATTTCTGCAGTTTTAGCTATCTTTGTTCTTTATTGAACAAAATGTCTCTGATGTACTCTATAATCTTCCAGAAGTTTCTTGATCCCAAGAATGGCATCTCCCTTAGTATGTGCTATAATTTCCTAATATCCATTTATCTATCCCACCTTCTCTACCTTCCTAACACCTCTCCTTACTCCCTCCCTCTCTCTCATCTAGTTTCTGTACAAACATCATGTGTCCAACTAAAAGATTAGAGTTGCATTAATGCTCTTCTACAACTTATTGGGTGACATTATAAAGGCTATTTCTGAACATCCACATTAAACAAGAAACACTGTAAAGTTATTATATTGACATTTTACTGGGATTTTTATTAAGATTATTTTTAGACTACCATTATGTGACTCAGTGAGTGATATTTTTTTTTATAAATTTGTACAGTTAGAAAGAATCATGGTCATCTATTCCAGCCTCTTCTCATGTACTTAATGAAAATCTGAGAAGTTTTTCCAAGGATAAGAGTCATACTATTATGCCAACTCCTATTTATTTTATACTTATGGTTTATTTATTTATGTAGAACTACCAACTACATGGACACTTCTCTTAAAAAACATTCAACAATTTTAAAATCCCTTACCTACAAACACCCACATCACAACCATCAATCATGTTTTAAAAATGTAATGTGGAAAATGGGTTCCATTTTAATATTAATGTTTTTCCTTTTGTTATTTACAAATAACGGTAGACAAGATTTATGTTCGGTTAACAATTTATCATGCTCTCTAGTATTTGGAAAAAATAGTACACATAATCTTTTCCACATCAACTTACTTATTTCAGCCTGTAATATCTATATAATTTTATTTTAATCCTCTTGCAAAAATAACACTTTAAAAATGAAGTGTACAAACAACCAAATTATGCTTTTAGCACTAAAGAAAGAATCCTAAAACCTAGGAGAATTTTAATAACTTGGTTGTCTTAAGTGAACAGTTTCTCTTTCTCTTTTGTAATTTCAACTCTCATTTTGTAAGATCTTGCTCATATTGAAAGATGCTCTTTGGGGCAATATTCTCTTAATAGCAATGTTTTAGGCAGCATTATATTAAATAACTGATGTGATGTTTTATGTATTTCAGAATAATTTTTGCCTATCAACTACTTAGTTTTCTGTCTTTTGTTTCTTATTGCTTTAGGCATTTTTAAAGTTTTCCCCTATTCATTTCTGCACAAATTAAAATAAGTATAGCAATTGTAAATTATAGTTATTTTTTCATATACACATGATATTTTTCTAGCAAGAAATAAAAATTTAATGAATATCCTTTTTATTTTTGCATTGAGTTCTGGAGAGAATAATAACAAGACTGAATATTTCTGTCTTTACCTCTATATAACTGATAAAAGTAAGGTATAAATATTTCCTACTTATTTCATTAAATTACAATGTTAAAGTATAAACATCAATTTAAATTGAGAGTGAGACCCTTCTAAGTTATGTCTAAAAGAAAGGTATTTAAATTTTTTAGTCCACGTGTCTTTTTCTCAGATTGTATTCCAAATTAAAATAATACATTTATGTCATGGACTTCTCATAATAAATTATCAGATCCTTATATTTTCTTATTTATTTTAATGAGAGGAGGGGAGATAGTGAGACAGACTCCCACATGTACCCAAACCAGTCCTCCTGGCAACCTCTGTTAGGGCCAATGCTCGAATCAACTGAGTAATTTTTAGTGCCTGAGGCTGACATGCTCATACTAACTAAGCTATTCTCAGTGCCCTGGGTGGATACTAGAACCAAGCAAGACACTGGCTGCAGGAGGGGAAGAAGGGGAGGGGGAGAGAGGGGAGGAGAAAAGAAGATAGATTCTTCTCTTGTGTGCCCTTACTGGGAATCAAACCCGGGATGTCCATATGCCAGGTCAGCACTCTATCCGTTGAACCAACTGGCCAGGGCCTATTCTTAGATTTCTTTTACAGTCACTAATTAGTATAACCATCAGTATCACCAAAGTAACACTCATTTTTTCCCCAAAATTTAATATTTCAAAATTAATTTCTTTTTTTATCTGAAATTAAAATACTGTCTGGTATGGTTTGGAATAGAGTTATTTCTAGTAATCATTTATGTTTTAATATGTCTACTTAGGTCAAAGATATAAATCATAACTCGGATGGGCCATTTAATTATATTCTGTCTCCTAGAAAATACATCTTTGAAATTACAGATTTGACTTCAGGGATAATATAAGAAAGTTTTGATAATAATAGTGCAAATTTATTCTGTTAGGAAAACAACAATACAACCAGTCTTCTAGTAATATAAGAACAGTGAATGTTGATTGAGATCCTAAATACACATAAACTTGAATAAAAAAAAATTAAGTCAAATCACTGAGAAGATCTTTGCAAATATTGAAAAGCATTACTTCCATTTCTCTTTCACCCACAATTTTTAGGAATTGTGTTTAATTTCAAACCTTGTTGATTAAAATTTTCAAAGAACAGACAGTAGAAATAAATTACATGTCTAAGGTATTTAGAACCTAGCATGTCTAAGAAAGTAACTACTATGAAACTTTCAGATCATTAACCATCCCCACTTCATCTTTACATATGCCCTGCCTAAGTATGTATATGGTTTGAAAATAATAGTAGTGTCTTAGCCAGTGCTAAATATTAAAAAGATAAACTATTAGTCTTGCGAAATAAATTAATACCTCTGGAAATATTTTCTTATTAGAGAAATTAGACTGTTGAACCTGATAATCAGAATTAAAGTTCTGTAACTTCAAACAGCTTTCTAAGCTCTCAGAGGCAACTGTAGGATTGACTAACATTTCAGTCACATGTAGTTAACTAAACTTTCAAAAAAAAGTGTTAATAAGCACATTAATAAACTATTTTTTATATAATATAATATATTATATAATTTTAAAGCACTTTGAATACCGCATAAATCCTCAATTTATAGTAGATATTCTAGGTTTTAAAATCCTGTATGTTATTACCCATTGGCTTTAAACATGTCTATTTAAATATGTATATTGAATTAATAATGTCCCTTTAATATACCAAAGTGATTAACTTAAGATTCCCTGCACTTTAAATGAGAATACCTTCAGACAGAAGCAAAGTATAAAATATCAATTAATATTACACCATCCACAAGGCCTTGACTAAGTGCTATTTTTTTGTGGTAACTTCTTAAAATTTTTGCCAACACTCTCCTTCAGGAAATGTGTATACTACTATAGGATTCATATAAAATGCATTTTCAGTTTAAGAAATCTATTCCAGAATGATCAGTCTTATTAAAATCTAAAATTTAAAGAATCCCTTGCCTGACTGCTATTCTAGATTAAAATCAAATACATTGTAAGTAATAAATAAGTAAAGGGTACTAACAGATCTTATATTTAGGATGTTTTGGTAAAATAAATCATATATGCTCTTTAATTTTTTTGCCTTGACAATATTCTGTTTCCTTAAGTATCTAGAAGTTAGTAAACCATAGATACTGACTCATAAACCATTGAATACTTAAGCCAGAATCTTATCTTTACTAAATCCATACCACTACAATATGAACTCATACATTTCGGAAACAGATTTGCCACCCATTTCTGTTAGCATTCTCCTAAATTAAAACTACTTTCTTGGCAATTTGGGCAAAAAAAAAATGTAGGGACATTCTCTAATAAATGATATTAAAATTCATGTCAATGATAAAATATATCCCAAAATATAACTGTGAGTCTGCTGGCATCCTGGAAAAACTATCTAGAACATAAATGCATGAAGTTCAGTAATTAGCAAGATGGGAAGAAAATAAATTATGCTAATTAATAGATGAATGAGTTGGATAGAAAACATACTAATATTTAAATGATTAAATTATTAAAATCATCTTTAAGAAAAATAAACTGCAGCTAGATGAGAATGAAAACAATGAGAATAGTTATATCAGATCAATTTTAATTTATTCATTAAAGGTTATTTTTTAAAAATTTCTATTGCTCTCAGAGTGGAGAGGCGGAAAGGGACTAGGTGAAAGAAGGTGATGGGATTAGCCAAAATTCATATGTATTGTATATAAAACACATAGACACAGAAAACAGAGTGGCAATAGTCAAAAGGAAAGACGTCGGGGGCAAGGTGGAGGCAGACGAAACGAGTAGGAAATTGAAATGGAAAAAGACTTTATTTGGGGCAAAGGGTGCATGATTGCAGTATGCCAATGGTGTCATATTGAGTTCTGCACTTGAAATATGTGTGGTCTTGTGCATCTATTTCATCCCAACTAATTCAAATGTTAAAAATTCAAAATAAATGAAAATAAATAAATAAAAGTTCCTATTGTGGAATTACCATAGACAAAATTTGTCTGATATCATTAAAAATATTTACAGTCTACTGATACCCTTATAAATCAGGTAAAAAAAATGAACTAGTTGTAAATTGTATTAATATTGATTGAATGCAGACACTCCATGTGTGCTGAAGAAGAGAATGATGTTGATCTAAATGAAGCATTTGAGGGGTATGCTACAGAGCTTTTACCTCAGTATTAATTTGTTTCTATTGATTAAGAACAAAAATATCTATTCTGTGGCCATAAATAAAATTCTAGATCAGTGGTAGTCAACCTGGTCCCTACCGCCCACTAGTGGACGTTTCAGCTTTCATGGTGTGCGGTAGTGGAGCAACCAAAGTATTATATAAATAAAAAGATAGCTGTAACTATAGTAAGTTGTTTTATAAAGATTTATTCTGCCAAACTTAGCGAAAATCCAACATAAAGTACTTGGTAAGTAATTATTATTATATGCTTTAACTTGCTGTAACTCTGCTTTATAAATTTTATAAAGTAAAGTTACTTCCCTACTTTATAAATCACCATTACTGTGGAACCGGAGGATGGTTAGAAAATTTTACTACTAACAGAAATACAAAAATGGGCGGTAGGTATAAAAAGATTGACTACCCCTGCTCTAGATAGAGACAAAATATTAGATGACTTAATTAGGAACGGGGAAGGTCAAGAGCACAGTGCCATGTGTATGATAGGTTGTACATGCTATAGGGCTGTAATGGGGAACCTTTTTATAAAAACCGCCCACTTTTGCAGTGCTGGTCAACCTGGTCCCTCCTGCCCACTAGTGGGCGTTCCAGCTTTCAAGGTGGATCAATGGAGGCTCTGTTTGCTCTTTGATTGCTCCACTACCTGCCTACCATGAAAGTTGGAACGCCCACTAGTGGGTGGGAGGGACCAGGTTGACCAGCACTGCAAAATTGGGTGGTTTTTATAAAAAGGTTTGCCATCACGGCTATATGGTCTAGAATTCATAGCTGACAAGAAAGAATGAGGTCTTATATGTCAAGGATCTGTATTCTAGTTCTTGTCCTATCTAGGTGTGATCTTAGACAAATCTCTTTAACTTTCTTAGGCCCTGCATACTGAAAATCATGGAGGTTTAAAGGACCTTTGGAATTATAGCTCTGTGGTTCTAATGCCCAGCATTATGCCTTTTACACAGCAGACACTTAATTCATGCTCGTCTTTCCTCTTTCTCCTGCCATTCTCTATCTTTTTCAATGAGAAAAAACTAAAGTTAAATGCAGAATTCATGTCGACATTTATATCTGACTCTCATTTTACTCTTTTTAGTTAATCAAGATTTGTATTTAAGATGGTTGTAGATTTTATCAAGATTTATAGTCAAGATAAATTACATTAAGGGTAAAATCAATTTCCAAGCAGTCTAAAGTTTCTTGTTTACTTTCTAGTTTTATTTTGAAAAGAAATATAAATGGTAAATTTTCTATGACTATATTTAACCAAAGTAACAACAGCAGCTCAACCAAAAAGGAAACAGTTACTTTCAATTTTTCAGATTTAGCCTATAAACCTCTTACTCTTGGAATAATATTTATTAAAACAAGGTGAATCAAGAATTTGTCAGCACATTTTCTTCTCTGTCTTAATATTTACATCATAACGTTATTAATCTGAATCTTTGCTTCATAGTTATCCTTTCTTTAGCTACCTAGCTTTAGCAAATAAAGTAATACAATATTTATGCATTTTTTCTGAAAGAGAAGTCACTGCAATATTAGCAGTGGTAAATGTTCAGACTAATTGATAATCTGCTGAAATGCTGACTTTGTGAAGGAACTAGAATTTTTCTGTCTGACATCTTCCCTATAATCAATTATTTAATCTTTATGTACTTCATTTACCTTGTTGTAATTTAAAAGCCTTGATATTATCTATATAACTTAGATTTTAAATATTAATACATTATGCAGGTGTACAAGCTTGTATATAATGCAGTGTGGCTTACCTTTTTTTCCCTGCCTTTATGACACATTTCCACTGATTTCTATGCAGCTTTCCCCAATAATTTGTTATAAATTATTTATATCATTATCATAAAGCCATATAGCTCTTTAAAAAATCTTTATATTTTAAAAATATATATCTTTTGTATTCTACATTCCTTTAAAATTGTATATTATTATCCAAGTATAAAGCCAACATTCCAATAGCAGATTTTCCAGGAAAACAAATACAAAGAACCATAAAATATGTTTGTAAGTCTCTGTCACATATCACAACCTATCTCCTCAATAAAGAAAAATGTTGTAAACCTTTATTTATATAAAAGTTTATGATTATTTACCAACTATTTTTCATGCAGATATTTTGAGAAAAGTATGTAGTTTTGCAGATAAATCAATAAACAGTTTTAAAACATATCTACTTTTTATATTTCTGAATTTTCAGAATATGATAAAAAAATTATCTATCCAGTTGGGTCTTTAAAAACCTCATTTTCTTAAAAGGAAAAGAAGTAAATCAAAATGAATTTTTAAAACCTTGAAATTTATGATATGAATAGTATTACCATGAAATACTTCCAATTAAAACTTTTAATGAAAACTAACAGCCATGTATTCCCTGTCACTAACTTCTGCCGTACTCCAGACTATATCTGTAATCAGCAGTGTCTTTCATTGATTGCAAATACCATGTAATTTAAAATCCTTGATTAAGTCTTCTCCAAGCTCTGTATGTGTGACAGTGGATCAGAACATTTTGAAAAGCCTAGAAAAGTTCCTGTGTGTTTCATAACAGTAGTACTTGAAAAGTGGAAGTGTTTACTTCTTTCCAAAAGAACAGACAGCACTTTAGAAGGACATATCTGCTGTTTCTGAATGCTTGCACTCACTTGAAATGGTTTCTGTATAAATTATCCATTAATATTTCTCATTCCACAATTACAAGTGCAGGGAAAACTGGAACCAGGTTCAGGCATTCTGGATTTTTGGCAGGAAAATGAAGCTTAGCATGTGAAACCTATAACATGTTACAAGTCAGTACTTCAGGACACATGTACACACAAACACACATAAATAGTATCAATTATTGTAGATTTTATAAAATTTCTAAATAGATAGATTAGATTAAATCACACTTCTAGTATTTCATAATGTGTTTGTTATTTAAAACTTAGATCCATCTGAAGTTTGTTTACTTAAGTTGTGGGATGAGACTCCAATATTATCTTCTAGGTACTTTCTGTTTTACCTACTACCATTTATTGACTAACCCATCTTTTTCAACACTAACTTAACCTGTTTGGCTGTTCATGTAGTATCACCATATTGATTAAATTAATGGTTTTATAATATATTTTAATATCTTTCAGGGCAACTCTCTACCCCTATTTACTCTTCTTTATTTTTCCAGAATTTTCTTAGATACTCTTACTTATTTATTTTTACATATAAAATTTATAAAAAATAATTTTGCCTAGTTAAAATTTTTATTTATGAAATTAAATTATATTTATTAACATTGAGGGAAATAGACAATAAATATTTAGTAAAGGAAACACATAATGGATTAATGAGTGGATAAGTAAAAGTCATTCTTTTATGTAACTCAGGCTATTGAATATAGTGACTAGAAGCAGCCTCCATAGGTGTGACAAGTTCAAATGCTTCCTTTGGCACATACGTTGGGCAATATAACCTATCTGAGTCTCAGAAAGGTTACAAACCATATAAAAATGAAATGAATAATAATGCATACTCATGTAGTTGTATACAGGTTAAATGAGACAGTACATGTCAAGCACTTCAAAACATGCCTAGAATTTGGAACTGACCTCAGTAAATAGTACCTATTACTTCAAGCAATTTATTGTGAATATATATGCTAGTGCTGTGAAGATCAGAAAGTCAGTATCTTACCCATTGAATTTTCCTGCCTATTATTCCATTATACATCCTGACTTACTCTAGATTAGCACTTTCCATTAGAAATTTCTGCAATAATGGAAATGGTCCCTATCCAGGCTGTCCAATGTAGTAGCCATTAGCCACTTGGAGTTAAATATTGAAATAATATTTCTTTTCTTGAAAAATTTTGATGAGGGTTAATCAAGATAATGTATGTTAAAGTATCTGGTAGCTAATGCTCATAAATATGCAGTTCCAATCTGCACTTACTTTTGTGTTATAGTGAGACAAAAATAAACTTAATTATGATCAATAATAATAAGAATAATGCTTGTGATAGCTCTATAAAAACAACTAGCATTGATTGTGCCTATTAATGTGCCAGTTACTTGATTTAGGTATGTTTGTAGATTAGCCAGTTGTATTCTGACAAGCACATGAAGAAGATACTATTGTTATTTTCATTTTTCAGTTGAAGAAAGAGTCACTGAATGGGTTAAGTTACTGACTAGTATATTGAATAATCCAGTCAGGATTTGAAAGCAGAATGTCTGACTCTAGAGAATGTGTTCTTAACCTCTATATTATATTGATCATTTCTGATTTTGTTCAAGGGTGGGTTGGAAAAATAAATAAGATAAAGAAAATTCTTAGTTATTTTTCTATTTGTTTAATTACTAGTCATATAATTAAATTATATTATTGTATAAATTGTTAGTCTATTCTGAGTTTAAAGAGTTGTGTATATTAAACTAATAAAAATAGACATTTTAAGGAAAAATTATTTTCCAGTACCAGCAGTCAAATTAAAATTCATTTCCAGTACCAATAATCAACTTAAAAATTGATTCTTAAAAAATTATTTACTAGTAAATTAGAACTGTATGCAATTACCAAAGAGAGGGGATATGTATTTTAGATATGTAAAAATGTGAACTAATATAAAATCTGTTTTTAATTATTAAAAATTGTCAATTAACTTAAGAGTTTGCTTGTTTTAGTTCAAATGAGTTTGTTTTTACATACAAGGCTCCCTTTAAAACATACTGAACAAAATCAATACACAAAAACTCATTAACAATTCTCCTTAGTTAATATAATACCCTAAAGCATATGGATGTTAATTAATGGTTTTGCCACACTATAGCAATTCCATAATAATTACATTGTCATTACCAAATATCAGTAGACAAATATAAATACAATTTTTTTTGTATTTTAAGAAAATCTAGATTTGTTAAGCCAAATGAACACATTTGTGTGTGCCTGAGAGAAAGCATTATCTTGTTTGAATCACAACTTTTTTCTGGGTTCAGTCTTATTTGTAAAATGAAATGATTGAATTAGATTACTTTTTAAGTTCCCTTCCAACTATAAATACCCATCATAGAGACCCATAAAATATTTATTCAACATCTAATGTGTATCAGGTATTGTACACAGTGATTATAATTAAGCCTTATAAAATCTGATAAAAAAGGATATATTTCAGGACAAAACAAAAATTTTAGTGGGCAACCTCATAGGAAATTTTCTAATAGGTTATGTACCATTGATTTTCTTTAGAACCAGTTTTTCCTTGTACCTTTGATCCCACAAAAGTAACCAGTCACTCATATTATATTGTTGTCTACAAGTGATGGATTATGCAGAGAAGTAGGGATGGGAAGACCCACTCTTAATGTCAGTTCAGCATGGAACTTAATCCACTCAAAAATAAAATGTATACTTCTCCTAATCTATGACTTCAGTTCGTATACTGCTTTCTCTCCAGTCTCAGACACCCTTCCACCTAATTCTTCTCCTACCCTGGCCTTATCTAGTTGGGGGTGTTAGAAGGTGGAATTTGCTCCCTTACCCTTCTTGATTTCTTATTGTTAGATTAATAATAAAATTAACACAAGACAGATTAACAGGAGAAAAACCAATTAATTCCACAGGTATGGAAGATGATAATAACATTGATACTCAGTGATTAAAAAGCAGATAGATTGTATATCTTTTTAGAAAAAGAAACAGTATTGTCAGGATTTGGTAGGACAAAGAAACAGGTTTGGGTGATCATTAGTGAAGACCCTAAGCAAAGTTTGGGTTGGAGTAGTAAATTAGTACAAAAGTGAAAAGGTTTCTTTTTACAGGGTTCAAAACTAGTTTGGAAGATGTGGTGAAAGAATCCCAATTCTGTCATTTTTTTTTTTTTTTGTATTTTTCTGAAGCTGGAAACAGGGAGAGACAGTCAGACAAACTCTCGCATGCGCCCGACCGGGATCCACCCAGCACGCCCACCAGGGGGCGACACTCTGTCCCTCCAGGGCGTCGCTCTGCCGCGACCAGAGCCACTCTAGCGCCTGGGGCAGCGGCCAAGGAGCCATCCCCAGCACCCGGGCCATCTTTGCTCCAATGGAGCCTTGGCTGTGGGAAGGGAAGAGAGAGACAGAGAGGAGGGAGGGGGAGCGGGGTGGAGAAGCAGATGGGCGCTTCTCCTTATGTGCCGTGGCCGGGAATCGAACCTGGGTCCCCCGCACGCCAGGCCGACTCTCTACCGCTGAGCCAACCGGCAAGGGCCCAATTCTGTAATCTTTTATAGCACAAAGTCTATGTAATATTTTACATAGACTCACAATAATGCTCTGGGATAAATAAGAAAGGGACTATCTTAAAGATGTGTAAGCAGGAAAGTTGAAGCTAGAGAAGGTAAAGATGGAAACAAGGGGTCAACATGAAAAACTTAAAATAATCATCAGTGGGTGGTAACTAATTAGATATAAACACTGAGGGAGAAAAAATGATAAATTATATTTGAAGACTCAATTGCTTGCGAAAATTGGGGCACTCTTGATGGGAAATAGGGCGCTTCTGAGAAAAATAAAGCAATTTTGATGAAGAAGATGAATTCATTTTAAGGGGATATAGCCAAGTGGAAATGGCTTATATGCAGCTGGAGGTAGTTTCTAGCCAAGAGAACACTTACTTATGCTGATGAAGACAACAACTGGTGCTATTAATGCAGGAAACATTTCACACTTCTGTAATGTGTGATCACAGCTGGATGCCAACCCATTCTGTCCTCTGATTAGAAAGTCTCATAAGAACATTCTATCACTCCCTCTGAATGAGATAATAGGGAATCTAGGCACACCATCTCTACTGGGTATCATTAGCCCAAATTCCTCTTCTTACCTCTCAATGCTCCTTCCTCCCTCTCCACATACCCAGCCTCCGGGAGCGCAAGTCAGAGAAGCAGAGAAAAATCCTGTTGCCAGAACTGCCAGTTTCTATTTCTTTCATTCTTTCTATTTTTATTATTTCTATTCCTCTGTTTGTCTTGAACATTTTCCTTCTTTTTCTCATTCCTAGCTGGCAGTTAGCCATGGAGCCCTTTTCACTTTTACTTTCTACTCTACCACTTTCTTCATTCTTGCCTTAGTGGAAACAATTTCTGTTAAAATTATTTCATCTTTCCATTTTTACATAGTCATTGCAATAATGGACAATGCCATCTTTTAAAGTGCCTAGCATGGCACCTGCCTCCCCTAACATGACGTCTATAAGTCACCCTTACTTTTTTGGTTTTTATGATAGCAAATTCCCAGTCATCGGCTGTTTGAGTTACCATGGTTTATGTGACCAAGATTTTAACTAACTTCATGTATATCACTATTTGTGTGTGTGTGTGTGTGTGTGTATCCTGAATGAAAATTGTGAGTTTTATTAAGGATTTTTAGATTAATTCTAAGGGAGAATTTGCCTCTCAGAGCAAAAAACCCCTCTGGCATTTCTTTCAAGCTGCTCCCAGACAGTGGTGTGTGTCTCTCCTTCCTCATGCCCTCCACCTTTCCTGCTTGCAGCCCCACCTGGGGGTTTCAGATATATTTCTCTGCTCCAGAAGGATGATTCGCCCACAAGTTTTCAAGACAAATTTAGCACTGTTCCTACAATTCAAACTGTAGCACTGTTTTTATAATTGAAATAATTCCAAACTTGCAAATTCCCATCTACATCCATTACCTTTCTCAGCAAATGAAATATACTTGGTATACTCCATTTCATTCTCCTTTAAGTCAGGAGAGCTTATAAATCAGAAAATAAGGCTGTTGTTTTCTGTTACACTGTGCTGCAAAAACCCTTTGTGTACATGATTCTAATTACTTACTCTACGTCTTTTTAGATGTCTTTCTGCCACTGTTTTCATATTTATTTCATTTCAGAAAAGAATTCAGGGACATTTCTCTCCTACTTTGCTTAGGTAGTAGAACCCAAAAGTACTATAAGTCTCTGTTCTATATGCTTTATGCAGCATATTTCCAAATTTATGGATTTTTGAAATCATTTGTAATCTTCCCAAACCAATCTTTAATCTGTTTTTGTTTGGAAATATTTATTGGTGAAATAATACATTATGAATACTTCTCACCTTTTTATTCTCAGGTATTATCCTCAGATTATTTCTGCTTCATTATTTCATTATTCTCCAACATGATCTGGCAGCATTTTACAAATCTCTGAAATAGGAATTTCTAAATCCTTTTGCCATACCCGAGTAAGCCCAGATGAGAATGATTGTCACTGACACTTTAAAGAAACACAGACATGCTTCACACATTGCATCTGTGAAGGAAAAGAGCACCTTAAAGGAACTAAAAATGATGGACAGAATAGTAATCACATTCCAAAGGGAATAGGAACTCCAATATTAATTAGAAAAGAAAATGATCTTTTAAATGCTACCCTGCTGATTAAAAAGTAGAAAATCAAGTAGGGCATAGTCATCACAGTGCCTCGCTGAAAATTGAAAACTGATTTTTGGTGGCTGTAAATTTATATGCCACAGTTAATCCAGCTTGAACAAGATAGAGTGTTTTATTTTATAATATAATTTCATGGAAAACTAGAAGGTGCCATTTTATTCACTTGTCTGAAAATACAAGCCAGGTCCCCACCGTTACACCAGTCTTCCTTCAAGCCATAAAGTTTCACAAGGCATCTCCCAGAACACTTCATTGCCAGACTGCAGATATTTTAATAGGAAAGGTTATATAACAAGCCCTAACTCCAATACCTTGAGCAAACAAATAAGTCAACTTACATTATTTAGGGATGATCTGTAATACATTGAATAAGAATACCCTAAACCTTACAACTCAATTTCTATTTCTATACTATCTTCCTATAAGACACCTTAGAATTTAGGCAGTTTATGAAGATTTTTGCCCTCATCTTCCTCCAGTCCCATAGCCTAAGAGGAGAAGCATAATTCAGGAATATTTGCTACAGGGATTTTATTTTTTAATACATATAAGACACATAAATGGCTGTTCTATTACATTATTTGATGACAAACCAAAAGAAATTTTGCCATAAGCAAAAGGAACCATTTTTTAGCACATAAAGTATTATACATACATACATACATACATATATGTATATGTGTACATATACATACACACATACACATATATACATTTTAAATTTTGGAGGAAAGTTACAGAGTTCCTTTCTTTGGGTGATTTAACAGCATATGTCAGACTCTTATTTCTGACATGTTTTGCTTTGCACACAATTATTCTTTTTTTTAATTTAACTAAGGTCATATTAGCTGAGTAGAGGAAAAGTATATAGTAAAAATTATTTATATTACATTATTGTATGTGGAGAAAATTTAATCTATTTTGAATCCTTTTTCTAAGAGAGTTGTAGGTATATTCTAATTTGCCATTACCCTCAGTTGAAAAATACTGTGCTTTCTCTTAGAAGGCAATTAAAATACTAGAGGAGCATTCAAATTTGCAGAAGGTTGGTTTTGTACTTTTTTACTTTGTACTATTCTGGTTTTTCTGTTAGCTGTAGGGGTAATATCTTAACACTAGGGATAATAGTTGCTCCTAAGGCCTAGACCTTCTAGAAAAATCCCAAGATGTTTACTGAGTGAGACTCTCTAGTTTGGTGAACTCAAACTCTAAACTGTCTCCCCTCTGAGAAGGTGCTTCTAAGATCTCTGTGCTCTTATAGGCTTCCAGGTGTTGTCCACCCGCTGAGCTGCTCATAGCCTTGTCCCATGCATGTGCAGTGTATGGGAAGCCAAGGATTTAGAAGTTTGTCTATTTATAAATCTCACTCAGGTTATATAGCCTCCACTTCCAACCTACTTTTGAATACTCTTCAGTGCCATGAAACAATTTTATTATTGTTTATATTGAATGTTTTTCCATAGCTTAAAGTTGTTCTTGGGGAAAACATTATTTTATTACATATATGTTACATATATGTAAATACATACCTATGCATGTGCCTGTATATGTCTATACGTCTGCAAAGTACTCTGTATGTACTACATTGTACTATATACAATATAATATCAATATATACTTGTGTATATATACTTGTATTATTATAAGCAAACTCTATAATACACTAATGTTTCTGATATAAGAAAGATTTTTATAATATGTCCTGTCCTTTTTCTTTGGTTGCATTTTTTTTGCTGTACAGTGATGTACAAACTTGTACTAATGCTTCACTTATAATTTAGAATTCTCCAATATCTTATCTAGGAGTTTCCTCTAGCACAAGTCACTATTTTCTGACATTACTAATTGAACTGAACCCATAAAATTTAATTTTCTGGAACACCTCTGATTTTCCAGCCATATTATGGGAAGGACTTAAATTTGATGTTTTAAAATATATTTTTGGAATTGTTAGAACAGAGAATAGTTCTCTTTCCCAGAAATTATTCATGCATCTAAACAAATAATTATATAAACAGATTTTTTGTTCTCAGATGAACTTCCAACTGAAATTTTAAATACCCATAGAAAAATATACTGAGATTATATGACTTGGGTTAATTTTATTGTCTACATGTTGCAGTTAACATTTAAGTGGTCATCAGAGTCCAAGTATTTTTTAACTTTTAAAAATATTTCTGACCTTTCTATTGTTCAGTTAATATTTTACTAAAAAAGTTTCACATTGTTAATTATGTTGCTATAAAACTAAAGTAAATAGCAAGAACAGAATATTATTATTCTTTATTTTTCTATGATAATCATATTAATGGCTTTTTTCCCTATAGTAAAGCTTTTTAAGGAATACCTATTATCTTGTTATTTTCTGAAAAGTGACAAAACCATTGTGGCTATGAAGTAATAAGCTTGTTACTTTTTAAGTAGTAGTGGAAAACATGGGTTTGATGCCACCTCTCTCTCTCTCTCTC
This sequence comes from Saccopteryx bilineata, assembly GCF_036850765.1. Lineage (NCBI taxonomy): Eukaryota > Metazoa > Chordata > Mammalia > Chiroptera > Emballonuridae > Saccopteryx > Saccopteryx bilineata. The sequence goes on from NC_089494.1 coordinate 177,226,159, forward strand.
TCTCACACACACACACACACACAGACACACACACACAGCACAGATTATGATTTTTAAAAAATAGCACATTTTAAAACTTTTTTGTGCACCTTCTATCACAGAATTTGACTTATTTGGCTTTCCAGTACCTAAACTTCATTTCACTCATTGTTCTAAGCCTACCACAATAGTCTCTCTTTGTCTTTACAAAGGTACATTTATAATCACTTCAGGTCATGCTGCCAACAATTTAAAATATGCTTATAAATTAATCAGAATTTGGGAATGAAGTAGAAGTGAATATATCTGCATGCCTTGAGTATTAATGAGCCTATTCACATTCCTATTTAAACCTTACAGTCCCCTGCATGATGAGCATTCTTGTCACTTCTTTATTAATAAGATTATTGACATTCAGAAAGGTTAGGTCATTTCTTCAAGGTTGCATAGCTATTTATAAACAAGGCCAAAATTTAAATCAATGTCTTTCAGTCTAGTGCTCTTGACACTACAATACACTACTGTGCAATGAAGTCTTCAAGCTTTGTTCATACCTATCCCATAAGGTCATGTGCCTAAACATATGCCAATCAGCCATTTTATAAGCCATTTAAATTCTTTGTTTCAACATGAAATAGAGCCAACTTAGTAAAATCTATACTTTAAAATATCAGGGAAAGAATTCCTCTCAACAACTCTCTAAATAAGTTGTGTGTTTTGTGTCTCTCCTAGTTTGGAATCATTTTTCCATAAGTCAATGGTCAAACAGTGAATTATGAGATACACATACACACACACACACACACACATATCAAAAGGAAACACTTTCTGGAAAATATCAATAGATAATTAACAACTTAAATGGAAAGTCTAGAAAATCATAGAACTAAAAATATTTATAAATGAGAATTGATATTGTAATATCTTACATTTATTACTGTGGAAAACTCAATTGTGTCCCCCAAAATTTACGTATTAAAGCTCTAACCTCTGATATGACTATATTTGAAGATACAGCCTATAAGGAAATAATTAAATTTGGTCATAATAATGAAGCCCTGATCCAATAGGAATGGTGCCCTTGCAAATAGAGACGCCAGAGAGCTCACCCCTCTCCAGCAACACACAGAGAAGAGGTCATGTGGCACAGCAAGATGGTGGCTGCCTATGAACCGGAAGTGAAACCTAACCAGAAAGCAACCTTATTGACACTCTGATCTAGGACTTCCAGCCTCCAGCATTATGAGAAAATAAATGTCTTTTATGTACCAATCTATAATATGTTGTTATAGCAGCCTGAGCTAAGACAGATATTATTATATTTTTAGCTATTAAAATATAATTATAGTTTTGACAGTTTTCCCCATTATTTTACATAATCTTTATCCTAATGCTATGACATTAGTTTCATCTTACATATAAGAAATCTGAGATTTAAAGAGACTTAATAACTTGTATAAGATCACACAGATAGATAATTTGCTAGCAAAGTTGTAACTAAAATTTGTAGCTTCTGGCTCTTGTTCCCCTCATCTATTGCAATACCATACTTTACCTATATGAAGACTTTTGTGATCAGTACTCCCTAACTGTTAAAAATATGATCAATGTTATAAACCATATTTCACAGTGCAAACTTATTCATATATTATTAACTAATTGGTTCTACAATACAGAGAGAACATAAAGAGAAACTTTGTAATGTTCTCTCAGTAGCCTGTATGAGTTTGAAGGTGTATTTTATCCAAGATATCATAGCCCAATAACATGTATGAGAATGTCAATTACTCCATTTTGAATTACCCATTACCATATCATTCATGTATTTATTCATTCGTTTATTCAAGGAGGGCTATCTGGTGCTGCATGTATTTTTCTACACTCTAGAGATGCAGGGTAAATAAAACTGAAATGCCCAAGGCCCCCAGAGCATTTGCACCCAAGTGGGGCACAGACACACTCTAGATTAACAAAACAAGGACCAGTTGTGCTGCAAATGCTGAAAGAAATAGAGAAATATGAAAAAGAATAATTGCAATGAGGGTCACCTTTAAACAGGGTGGTAGGAAATACCTTTTGGAGATGATATCATTCTAGCTGAGCTTTTATCAGGAAGCACAAGTAAGGCAACAGAGAGCTGGAAAAAGTGTGTCCCTAGCAGGGAAGACCACAAGAGCAGTGCCTGGAACAGAAAAGGGATTGACGTGGTGAAGGATCAGAAATAAGAGCACTAGAGCAGAAAAATAAAGGGCAGAACACATAATGTGTGAGACTGGAGAATAGGGCAGGAGAAGCAAAATACAGCAGAAGTTTTGAGCAACAGTAAGATTTTATTTTATTCCAGGAAGTCATTCTAACCACTCTTGAGAAGCAAAGATTAATTAAGTGGTTACTGCAATTATTCAGAAAAAAACATAATAATGCTTTCTTAGAGGTATAGCAATAGAGATGGCAAAGCATGAAAATTAAGAAATATTTTGGTGAATTGGCCATCAGGATTTGCCTAGATAATGAATAGAGCAATGAAAATGAGGAAATGCAAAGAAACAAGCACGACTTCTAAGTGTCTAGCTTCAGGTACTAGATGGATTGTGATACCACTTACTGAGTTGTTTTTTTGTTTTTGTTTTTTTTTGCTGAAATAATAAATAGCCTTGGGGTGGGGAGATGGACAAGGGAAGGAGCTTGTTTAAACATGACATCTTGAGACATCTTTGAGACATTGATCACCTATCTGGGAGACAGTGGTAGCCTCAAAGAGTTGTTTCTTTTTTAAGTTTTACCTTCTCATCTGCCATTTGGCTAATTTTCTGGAATGAAACAGCAGCTGTAATAGGCCAGAAAGTAGAGCTCAGAGGGGGGTGTGGGAAGCCCAGAGGGTGCTGCAATCCGGAAGAGAAAGACACAGTGTTTTACTCTCATTATTCCTAAAACTAGGAGAGTTCCAAAGCTCTGCCATCCTCTGAGGGCACACAGGGAAGGAGCTGTTCTTCTTTTATGATTTGAAGATTTGCAGTGCCAAGAACACTTTCCATTTACCTATACATGCAAGGATAAACAGAGTCTGGCGTTGGAAACAAAATAGAAACAAACCTTAGGAAAACCAGCTGCTAGAAACAGGATAATGAAGTAGAGGACATAGAATAAGCTGTACTTTGTGAACTGAACACAAAAGACAAGATCACTTAATTATGGCATAAAGATTATGAGACCAAAAAAGTGGTTTTTAACATTTTAAAATGTGAAAGAGTAAAGAAATATATCAAATGCAAACAAATATACAAAACACCTAAGGATCATGAGGGGAAATATATCACCAGGTTAGAGTAAAGGTCTAGATTAAATTCATTAACTTCAATAATGAAGAATTTACTGTACTAAGAAGAATGTTTTGTTTACATTTACTTGCAGAATCAGCCTCTTCTATGTCTTGACACACGATTAGAAGAGAAATACGTACCTATTAGATTTTTTACTATAATTGAAACACAATGAGGCATTTCCAAATTGCATTAATCCATACAAATTGTATTTATTAAATTGTACAAATTGTACATAAATCAAATTTTACAAATTGCATTCATTACAGTCAGGTAGGCAGTACACATAACACATATACTCAGTACCTTGCACATAACAGGTCTTTAACAAATTTTAGTTTCCCTTTTGATTTAGGAGGAAACTCTTTCGTTTTTACTTTTTAAAGTGTTACTTATTATCTTCTTTTCTGAAGATAAAATAAATGTATTCACAAGTTACTATCCCTTCCTGAATTATTCATTACAATAAAAAGCAATTTCCTTCTTTTTTTTATCATTGCTGTAGCTACTTGGGGAAGAAAACATAGGTTATAGAATATATAGTTTGACTCAGATTTACCTTCAGGTGTAAATAAATCTACACTGACATACTACTACACTCTACAACAATAAGGTTGTGTATGAAAATAGTTTTTGTAGCCACCATTGAAACGGAATGCAATGAACAATGCAAACATGTATCTATTTTTATTAGTAGCATGTCAAAAGTCAACTTAAGAGTATAATGAAGCCTATGTTATTGTAATGGTTAATTTTATGTTTTCGATTGACTGGAATTCTATTGTTTTCCTTTTTTTTAATTTTGAAATTAAATTTAATGGGTGATAATGGTCAGTAAGAGTACCTAGGTTTCAGGTAAACATTTCTATGGCATATAAAATGTTGATTATGTTGTATACCCATCACCCAAAGTCAAATCATTTTCCCTCAGTGTATATTTGTCCCTCTTCACTCCCTCTTACCTTTCTTCCCCTGGTAACCACTGCACTTTTATCTATGTCCGTAAGTCTCAGTTTTATATCCCACCTATGTGTAAAATCATACAGTTCTTAGCTTTTTCTGATTTACTTATTTTAATCAGTATAATATTCTCAAGGTCAATTCATGTTGTTGTAAATAGCACTATGTCATCATTTCTTATGGCTGAGTAGTATTCCATTGTACATATGTACCACATCTTCTTCATCCAATCCTCTATCAAGGGGCACTTTGGTTGTTTCCATATCTTGGCCACTGTGCATAATGCTGAGATAAACATGGAGGTGCATGTGTCTTTATGTACCAATGTTTTTGAGGTTTGGGGTAGATACCCCATAGAGTGATTGCTGGGTCACATTCTGTTATTTCCTTGCCAAGTCTGTGACTGCCTTTTCTCATATTTTTTCCAATGTTTTGCCTCTGACTTCAAAATGTCTGAGGTACTCAGGGCTTGTTCTTGACAACCTTTTATTCTTCATTCTTTGAGTAGTTTATCCCCATAACATTAAATACATATTATCTATAGTCACTGACTCTAAAATGTATATTCCAAATCAATACTCCCTCCGTGAGCGCTAAGTTTAAACAATCAGATGAATACTTACTTGGTATTTATCAGGTATTTTAAAGTTATACAAAACTTGTTTCTGGGTTTAGGGTTTCATATTAAAAAATGTAGACTCTTCTTACAGTCTCAGTCTTCTTAAATTTATTGAGACTTGTTTTATGGTCTAACATGTGGGCTGTCTTGGCAAATATTCCATGTGCACTTGAAAAGAATGTATATTTTGCTACTTTGGGGTAAAATGCTCTAAAAATATAAATAAAATACATTTGATATAATGTGTTACTTGAAGCCAATATTTTTTGTTGTTGATTTTCTGTAGGGATGGCCTATCCCTTGATGTCAATTTGGTGTTAAACTCCCCTACAATTACTGTATTACCATTGATCTCTGCTTTATGTCCATCAATATTTGCTTTATATGTTTAGGTGCTCCTATGTTTGGTATATAAATTTTATAAAGATTATATCTTCTTGGGAAATTGATATCTTTATCATAAAATATCCTTTTTCTCTTGTTATACTTATATTTTAAAGTATATTTTCTCTAAACAAGTAATGCTACCCCATCTTTTTTGTTTTCATTTGCATGAAAAATCTTTTTCCATTTCTTTACTTTCATTCTGTATGTGTCTTTCAATTTGAATTGGGTCTCTTATAGACAGCATATATATGGGTCTTGTTTTCTTATCCTTTTAGCCACATTATGTCTTTTGGTTAGATTTATTTGAATTTAAAGTAATTATTAATAGGCAAGTAATTATTGCCATTTTATTATTCATGTTTATAATCTTTTTTCTTCTTTTCTTCTTAAAGAAGTCCTTTTAAAATTTCTTATAATACTGATTTGGTGATGAAAAACATTTTTTTTTTACCTTTCTTTTGTCTGGGATGGCTGATTTGTTTTTCTATTAGATTTAGTATAGAAAATAATAATCTTAAATATTCTATATTTATGATGATTCAAAAAGCAATTATCAACACTAATGAAGTCAACATTGCTTGCACATCCAAATGAAACACATCCCTGTTTAAAGTATGTAACTGGCCCTGGCCAGTTGGCTTAGCAGTAGAGTGTCGGCCTGGAGTGCAGGAGTCCTGGGTTCGATTCCCGGCCAGGGCACACAGGAGAAGCGCCCATCTGCTTCTCCACCCCTCCCCCTCTCCTTCCTCTCTGTCTCTCTCTCTCTTCCCCTCCCGCAGCTGAGGATCCATTGGAGCAAAGATGGCCCGGGTGCTGGGGATGGCTCTGTGGCCTCTGCCTCAGGCGCTAGAATGGCTCTGGATGCAACAGAGCGATGCCCCAGAGGGGCAGAACATCGCCCCCTGGTGGGCATGCTGGGTGGATCCCCGTCAGGCGCATGCGGGAGTCTGTCTGACTGCCTCCCCGTTTCCAGCTTCGGAAAAATGAAAAAATAAATAAATAAATCAAGTATGTAACTGAAAAAGAAATAAAAAATAGAGGTAGTTGTTACTTGTTTTTTTAAGCAATTAAAATATGAACACTGACAAGACAAAAAGCCAACTGCAAAAGTATCTTAAGATTCTGACTGCCTCAATATTTCAGCCTACAATATATTAATAACATTATATTTTAAAAAGGATATGTTATGTCAACATATAGCAAGAGATGAAATCTGTTGTTCTCGCAAATACTGTCTGCCTAGCCCTTTTCCCCCAGCCAGACACACTCTCAGGGTAGCAGATCTCTTCTTTCAACTCCTAGTAGAGAGAAGAAGGCTCTGCCAAGTTGTCAGTTAGGCTGGCAGTGGAGCTATTTCTTCATTTACTCTTTCTCCCCCAAATAGGTAATTGATACAAAAATCTTCCTGAGTCTCTCTCCTCTAAGACTGTCAAAGGATCTTAAACCCAAACACCTACTATTTATTTGAGACTAAAATAATTTTTAAACGTGCTTTGTGGCTTCTAGGTATAATAAATATTTGAGATGATCAAGAATTTATACTTCTTTTCCATTTGTTTTGAAGCATGTCCTACATATATGAAGATTTTGGAAGTAAGAGGCACATAAAATATTTGAAGTACTAAGCCCCTATTTCATAGTTTCAGTGCAGATAAATCTGTCCATATTCATATAGCATTAGATAAGCCAAATTTCAACTACAAGTTCACTGACTTACTCCACCATTTCAACTTGTTTTTCACTCACCTTCCTACTTTAGGAAGATATCTCATCTCACATAAAGGTCAAATTGGAGGAATAAAATTCTCTGACTACCCTTTGCTCAAATACCCCCTGAGCATGCTAAATGAGAAAGAAGCAAGGCTATTTCTAAGGACCTTGAGAAACAGAATGTAAACAAAATGAACCCTGGCTAATTAAGAATTAAAATATCAAAGAATTCTAGCTCTGAACTTGCATTTGGGATTTTGAGAAATCATTATATTGTTTTTGTTGTGATTTTTTTTTCCATAAAATGGAGAAATACTGTGGTCAAAGGTTTGTCATGAAGATTAAGTAAGTTTATGTATAGTCACAAGATTTTTAAATGAATATAAAAAGCACTAAGCCTTTTTACTAAAACCAAAAATAGACACAATTACACTAACCCATTCATCAGTGTTGCCCACAGATGCGTCCACTGCCTTTCCTTTCTCCAAGGACAATGTAACTATCAGTGCTATGCTCCTTTGGTGGTTCTCAAAATGAGTGATGAAACTACCTAGTCAAAGCATAAACTGTAGCCCTCTGGTGTGCTGAGCGCTGTGGTCTACAGCACGGAGCCTGTATCAACAGAAATTGGCCCCATGAAGGGAGGCAGGAGAAGATGAGGTAATGGAAGCTTGGAAGGGAGGATAAGAAAGTCCTTAAGTAGAAAACAGAAAAAGAAATTTGAAAATACTGCTGTCTTTTCCAGAATTTATGAGAGAAATTTGAAATGCAGAATCAGGAATAGACTCCTTAATACTGTTCAGTTATGATGTAACAACACAGCCTATCTCCATAGAGCAGAAGACAGTGGTCCAAAAATTTCAAATCCCATTGTCGTTACCATATTACCTTCTTGCAGTCCATTATGAATGGTTGTTTTATTTTTTTTTCCATATGCTGTGAATAGTATATTTTCATTATATTTTTGTATTAAATTTTTAGATGTATACCCTTAAAGTAGACTACATATTTTAAAACCTTATTTTGGTATTTCTTCCCATTCTAATATAATAAAAGCCTCAAAAAATAACTTAGTCCTAATATTTATATGTGACAATTTCTTTCAAAATATTTTTGTGAAAATCAGTCTTGATTTTTTGAGTACCTAAAAAACTGGTAAATAAATCTAGTTCTGGTGTTTTTGTAAATTACAAAAGCTGTTTTCTGGTTATTTTCTATTTTAATTCTCTTCCTCTAAAAACTAACAAGCCAACTCTGCTCCTTCAAAGATAAATATCTAAGTGTGGTAACAAAAAAAGACTTATGCTTCAGTAAAAGGGACCATTGTTCAGTCTAAATTCAAGTGACAGAGTAAATTGGATTTTTGAGTTGTATAACAGCCAAAAAGCATATATCACCTCACTCAGTCGAACTTTCTGTGGTATGTGTGTGTCTGTGTATTCTTTCTTTCTTTTTTTTCTTTTTTTCTTCCTTTTCCAAGTGAGAGGAGGGGAGATAGAGACACAGGCCAGGGCCATGTGTGCATTATCTCTGTTGCAAAGGAGTTGTAATAAAAAACAGTGGTTGTGAAAAAGACCATATATAACCTAAGAGAGGCTCAACTGTAGGCCCTGGCCAGTTAGCTCAGTGGATAGAGTGTCAGCCCAGTATATGGATATATCAGGCTCAATCCTCGGTCAGGGCACACATGAGAAGCAACCATCTGCTTCCCTACCCCTTCCTCTGCTCCTTCTCTCTCTTCCCCTTCTGCAGCCAGTGGCTCAATTGGTCCAAACATCAGGACCAAGTGCTGAGGATAGCTCAGTTGATTCAAGCATTGGCCCCAGATGGGGGTTGCTGAGTGAATCCCAATCAGGGTGCATGCAGGAGGCTGTCTATCATTTCTCCTCTCACTTGAAAAAAAAATGAGAGGTCACTAATTAAAATAGGGATCATGGTCTGTCCTTTACATTTCTGAAAGCAATTTTATAGGCAATTTATCCACTCTACAAATTTCAATTTTCACTGGAAGCTTATATAGTATTTTATGTCCTACTTTGGAGAAATAAACCATATAATATATTATCCTCAGCATTTCAAACATTGTATCAGCCTTCTCTGGCTGCCATAACAAAACACTATAGAATGTGGTTTAAACAGTAAATATATATTTTTTCACAATTCTGGAGGCTAGAAGTCTAAGGTAAGATGTTGTCAGGCTTGGTTTCTTCTCAGGTCTCTCTGCTAAATTTGCAGACAGCTGAAATTCGCTATCTTCACATGATGTTCCTTGTATGTTTGTATCTTAATCACCTCTTCTTTTAGGAACACCAGTCATATTGTTTTGGGCTCCACCCTAATGACCTCATTTTAACTTAATTACCTCTTTAAAGACCCTTTCTCCATATATAGCCACATGTACTGGGGATTAGGACTTCAATTTATAAATTTGAGGGTGTGACATCATCAAGATCATGAATAAGATGTTCTTCCTCATCTTTCCACTCAACAACAATTTGACATCCATCCACAGACAAAAGTGCCTTAGGGGAGCTAAGGTATCCAGGTAGGAGATTGTGAAACCATGGTTCAGGCCAAGAATGAGAAAAGTCATTTTGAGAAAACAGGCCTATGCCAGTAGGCTGACTCCCAAAAGACTGTCCTGGTTATAGACTGAGAATCAGATCCATATACTTGAGGACTTGGCTGCAGCCCCTTCAGCTTTGGTTCTGTCACCAGCATCATATGCCAAAGGATCTGGGAGGAATCTGCCCCACTGGGAGTCAGGTATTAGATACAAGACCTCAGTCTAGCTCTGAACCCTGGTCTGGCCTGTGAATGAGATCCAGCCCCTTTCGGCCATCATCCAAGAGCCCCTGAAAAACACTGATTTAGACACACATCCACATTCCAGAGAGCTTGTGCAGAAGATTAGGAGTCCAGCATAGAAGCTCCAGCATACTGCTGGAATAAAAACATCTGAATTTGGATGCACGGAAAACCCACACCACCACTCCCTGAAGGCAACACAGCTCAGTATCAACGTTTCTCCCATGGGGTCAGTAGAGCAAGTGAGTGAATGCCTGCTTGGCTTTCCCAGCTGTGTGGGGCACTGCCAAAGAGGGCCATCTCTCTCTCTCTCTCTCTCTCTCTCTCTCTCTCTCTCTCTCTCTCTCTCTCTCTCCAGGGCACTGAGTCCCGAGCTGCATAAATAGGGGTTGGTGAGAAGCTGGGAGGACAATAGGCAAGGCTCTGAACAACACATATCAAAGGAACTCAGGTCTACTAACCTGTCACAGAATCCTGGAAGCCAGCGCACAAGCCACTGGGGACCTTGCTTACAGACCCTCAAACTACCCAGTTTTAAGATGATACATTTTAGAAAGCTAATGTACAGCAGGATGACTAAATTAACAATATTGTATTATATACTTGTATATTTGAAAGTTGCTAAGAGTCTTTTTTTTTTTTTTTTTGAAAGAGAGAAAGACACGAAGGGCGGGGGGGGGGAGAGATGAGAATAATTAACTCATAGTTGTTTTACTTTTGTTGTTCATTGATTGCTTCTCATATGTGCCTTGACCAGGGTGCTCAAGCTGAGCCAGTGCCTCCTTGCTCAAGCCAGTGACCTTGGGCTCAACCCAGCAAGCTTGGGTTTCAAGTCAATGACCTTGGGGGCTCAAGCCAGTGACCCTGGGATCATGTCAATGATCCCATGCTCAAGCTGGCAAGTCCACACTCAAGTCCACGAGCCCACACTCCCACTGGCGACCTCAGAGCTTTGAACCGGGGCACTCAGTGTCCTGGACCGATGGTCAATCCACTATGCTATCACCAGTCAGGCAGGGATTATATCTTAAATGTAGTCACCACAGAAAAAAACAACAACAAAAAAACAAAAAAGCATGGTAATTATGTGAGTGAGTGAGGTGATGGAGGTATTTGTTAACTAACCTTACTGTGATAATCATTTCATGATATATATATATATACATGTATAGAATTATTATATTGTACATCTCAAATTTATGTAATGTTACACACCAAGCGTATCTTAATAAAAATAGAAAAAAAATTAAACAATAATACACTTAAAAATAATACACTTTTTTTATACACTTAAAAAAAAGAATTTTGAGGGAACACAATTCAGTTCATAATAAGCCACTCTAAATTTTTCTCTCTAACCTTAATCCCGTAACACCAGTTTTTATTCCCTCTGCCTTAATGTATTTTTTTCCATTTCATCTTGTCTTGCCTTTGATGACTGCATCCCTTTCTTTTGCTTCAAGTTTCTGTAAACCTAAAATATTGTGCTCTCAAAGTTGAAATTTTCTATAGAAAAATGAAATTACTTTAAAAATGATATGTGGCTAATGAAACAGAAAGAAGTAGAGTCCAAACACAATTCCACATGCACATGTATATACACATACACATGTCCACACACACAGAAACACTCACTGCGTGGGCTTGGCATACATACTAATATGTACATCGTTCTAAGCTAATGTTAATTAGTTGTGTATCTTAGATTTGGCAACAGTGTCAAATTTCTTGGATAACACTAACACAATATGCCTATACACTCATTTAATTCTGAAATTACTGGCAAAATTCAACTCATCTTCTGGAACATTGCACACTTTTTTTTTTACAAGTGTTACTACTTAGTTCTTATTTTCTCACTGGGAATAAAGAGTTTAAGAACAGTCTTTGATGCAGCAAAAACCCATCCTAAATATCCCAGGAAGTGGTGATTTAGATTTTGATGCTGTTTATTAAAGTTTTTTTTTCATACTTTACTTTTGAAAATATTTTTATTTGCTAATATGTGGTTAAAATAAACATGCCTATAATTTTGAGTTACAAAAATATAACAGTCAGTTTGAGAATATTTGGGCTGACAAAAGATATAGAGAAGACATAGGGTATGTGTGGTCCGTGGATGGTTCTTCTGGACATATTCACTGAGGAAATTCTAATCAAAACAAGTTTCCTGTCATATAGACTTGACCATTTCCAGTTTAGACATTTAAAAAGAATAACTTATGACTCTTGTTTTTCCTGGTTGGCAGTATATTATTTTATTTCCTATACTGGTTTTCTTTTTTCTTTTATAACCAAAACCTCAAAATCATCTTTCTTGCATCCATTTAGCATGACAGATAAGAACAACTGCAGACATTCCAGTCTAACCTGTACAGGATACAAACGTCAACTGTTTCCGGTTTGTTTGTTTTCATGTTGATGCATGAAGACACCCAAAGCTTCTTCTCACTAAAAGATGACATTCATTTCAAATCCTGCTTATATTGATATGATTAAAGCAAATATTTAAGGAGATATTACTGTAAGTGCTATATCACTCTCATCCCACCTCCCTTATTTTTCCTACTAGTAACTTTCTGTGCCAAGGACAATGGATGGCCATAATGTCCATGTTATCATAGAAAATAAAACCCATGGCCTCAGATGCTGGATTAGTCTTTCCACTTCATGAATATCCAATATCAATCAATCTTTAAAAAAACTAAAGACTTTCATGTATAGGGCACTTCTTATTTAAAAGTCAAGGGGTTAGGAAGAGGAGGGAACCGGGCGTCATCATTTAATGGGTATAGAGTTCCAGTTTTACCAGATGTAAAGAGGTTTGGAGATGGATGTTGGTGATGGTTACACTTAAAAATGGCTATGATAAATTTAATATTACACATCTTTATCACAAAAAAATTGAAAAAATGTCAGGGATTCTTTTTTATCATATCTCTATGATAAAATAATTTTTATCTAATTAGAATCAAAGGAAAGTCCCAAAAGTACACTTTATTTTACTATATCTGAAACTATGAAAGTCACCAAAACTATGCTAGATATGAAAAAAAAAATCTGAAGTTACAAATAAAGATTATCATACTGATTGTAGATAATTTACCAATCTGGCAAAACCACTCTTTCTCAACTAGTATTTTCCTTCTTTGAGGCTGTTTGCTCAAAATAAAAACACAACCTTTTGAACTTGGTTAGCCTCCCAAAAAGTAAGGTTTTATATCTACCATTTAATCTGCATCTTAATTAAATCATTAGCTATTATTACATTGCAGACAGAAATTAGTTGTGTCTTCTCTACCTCCTTTTCATTCAAATATTTCTATCAAATTTATTTTTAAATTCCCCTTTCCAAGAAAAGTCTAATAAGTAAATAATAAAAGCCAGTCTGGGATTAATAGATTAACCTTTTTTCTAAGATTTTCTTTTTTTATTTGACTAAATTTTTTTTAATTTAATTATAGTTGTTATACAATATTATATTAGTTATATTAACTTCAGGTGTAAAACAGTGATTGTACATTTTTATATCTTATAATATGATTACCCTACTAATTCTAGTAATCATCCATCACTGTCAGTCAATCCTTTTTTTTTTTTTTTGTATTTTTCTGAAGTTGGAAATGGGGAGGCAGTCAGACAGACTCCCACATGCGCCCGACCAGTATCCACCCGGCATGCACACCAGGGGCGATACTCTGCCCATCTGGGGCGTCGCTCTGTTACAACCAGAGCCATTCTAGCACCTGAGGCAGAGGCCACAGAGCCATCCTCAGCACCCGGGCCAACTTTGCTCCAATGGAGCCTTGGCTGCAGGAGGGGAAGAGACAGACAGAAAGGAAGGAGAGGGAGAAGAGTGGAGAAGCAGATGGGTGCTTCTCCTGTGTGCCCTGACTGGGAATCAAACCCAGGACTCTTGCACACCAGGCCAACACTCTACCACTGAGTCAACCGGCCAGGGCTTCAATCGATCTTAACATCAATTTACAATAAAATTTGTCAAGATATAGTGACAGATTTGAATCACCTCTATCTCAACTTTTATCATACCTAAAAACTTACAGAATTTCAGGGACTCTACCAATTTTCCTGCTTAGTATTTGTATCCTGTCTGTGCTAATGCCTCATCCAACATGTCCAGTCCCACACAGGGGAACTGCTCACAGCATTTGCACATCTATCACTGCTCACGGTTTGTGTTTCAAAGTGCTCTTTTTCTCTACCATTGTTAGAGGGACAGGATTACAAGTTCAATTGAGTGATTTGAGCATTTCACAACGAGGACAATTTTGTTCACCCAAGAGCTTGCATTTGCATTTACATCAAACCTGAGGTCCTGAGTTTGATAGCTTAAATCACTCTACAAGATTTTGTGAGCAGAAGTCTAACATTAAAATGTAATTATAGAAATAAATAAACTTAAGTATAACAATTGTTTCACTGTAAACAATCCTTTTGCTTAGGGTGGTCTAGATTTTTTTTTAAAGAAAATCTTCTAAAAAGTTACTGAATGTTTTTGCAACAAGGTCCTTAAGACCATATATATGTGAATAATAAGTTAACTGATACCTCTGTTCCAGATGCATTGTAACTTAATGAAATTCTTCACATCCACTTTAATGTCCCCATGTTCTGGACTTCCACACTGATGGCTGGAAGTCCTTTAAAAAGACTCCGATAGCCTTTGTAGCTCTTCAGCTATTCAATTCATGCACTGGGACTCTGTCGTCAGTCTGTATAAAAACATTGAAATGAGCTTTTATGTACATTTGTTGATAGTGTATTTACCATAGTAGCCTGAACTATTCATGTTATCATAGATACTTTTTTCTCACCCTTAACAAGGGCAATTTCAGAATCAAATATAATGCTTATGTTTTCAAAATAACATTAGGTATATTGTTGGTACACTCATGCTTTTACCTGAATTTGTTTGCCTAGAAGAGGGAAATAACAATAAATCTCAGGTTCATTTTATATCTGAATTATTTTAAATTTGGAAAACAAATAAAACCAGTAATTAATATGTTGGAGTAAGATCATGGCCATCACTTAAACAGCTATATGTCTTTTTATTTCTTTTTGTATTCACTTTTATTTATTTACTTAAAGAAATTTTGAGCACCCATTATGGGTAAAGTTTGGTCTATAGGCCTGAAATACCTCAGTAAACAAAAGCAGCAGAAAATTGTTGCTCTTTTATATTCTAGCATAAAGAGACACAAAGTAAAAAATAAACACAACAAATAGACTAAAGAGCAAGCTAAGGGTTTAGAGGAGTACTAGAAGGACAGATTGCAATTTTAAATAAGTTGGTACGAACAGGATATCATACAAAACGTGGGAATTGTGCAAAGGCATGAAGGAGATGAGTGTATTGGTCAGAGGCGATGTTAGGGTAAGAGTATTCCAGAGGGACGAGCTGGGGAGAGTATCTGTGGACAGGAGGTTTTTTTTGCCAGCTGTGTTAAAGAAACAGTGATGTTCACACATTCAAGAAGGAAAAGATCAATAAAAACATTTCATTCAATCTAATATCTGCTGAGCCTACAGTTAACATGCATTGAGTTATTCTTGCTTATAATAGATTAATAAGTTCTCATAAATATTTTCAATTTTATTTACTCCTGTTTATATTTACCACATCTTTATGCATTTTTGTAAAACATTTACATTTTTTTTTGTATTTTTCTGAAGCTAGAAACGGGGAGGCAGTCAGACAGACTCCCGCATGCGCCCGACCGGGATCCACCCAGCACGCCCACCAGGGGGCGATGCTCTGCCCATCTGGGGCATCGCTCTGTCACGACCAGAGCCACTCTAGCGCCTGGGGCAGAGGCCAAGGAGCCATCCCCAGCGCCCAGGCCATCTTTTGCTCCAATGGATCCTCGGCTGTGGGAGGGGAAGAGAGAGACAGAGAGGAAGGAGAGGGGGAGAGGTGGAGAAGCAGATGGGTGCCTCTTCTGTGTGCCCTGGCTGGGAATCGAACCCAGGACTTCCACACACCAGGCCGACGCTCTACCACTGAGCCAACAGGCCAGGGCCAAAACATTTACATTTTTATTACATTGTAAACTTATTCCAGGATAAGGAATCAGTCCTACATTTGTTATTGCTCTCTATGGTGTTTTCTAGATCCTAGGAGTCTGAGGTTTAAATACTCTAACTTTGTTTCATGAATCACAGTGGTCAAATCTTTTGGTCCATGACTCAGTTCCCTAAAGTAGAATTAATTGAAAGCTAATTAATAAGTTGTTAAATATGTGAAACATTGTATAAATGTAAATTATAATAAAATATGGCTCTTACTTGTATTCCACAAATATAAGAATAAGAAATAGGCGAGTTAAAACACAGAAATCTGAACACAGTTCTTCAGATGTGCTCTTCAAATGCAATTTACAGAGTCTTGAGAAAAACAAAAGACTTTACATGACATAATTAATGAGGACATTCTGTGTGCTATTGACTAGAATTTTTAACTCTGGTGGCCAATTTCTATCAGCTCAGTACTAGTCACCAGGATGGTACAATGATGAGGTTTTTGAGAAAGCTTTGCCTTCCACATTGATCCACTTCATGATTTGTCTAAGCGTCACACTTATGACGCTTAACTTTGCCAACTTTTATTTGACTCTTCAGCTTACAAACGACAAGTCAATACATAAATAATGTATTTTCATAGTCTTAAGGTGCTGTGTTGGCCATTTATATCAAGACTCTCTAGTTATATTCTGACCTAACTGTGGGTAAGTCTCAAAATTATTTTAAGATATTCTAAACATTATTTCTAAATTCCCAAAAGAATTATGAACAAATTTAGCAGGCTTATTAAAATAAATTTGTTTCAGTTTGATTTAGTGCCACCCCTTTCACTCAGGAAAAGACAGAATGGTGACACAAATATGTTTACTTAAGACTTACCATAAGCAACTGTCCCTTTATTAGCTCCCATTTTAAAAATATATTGACTATTCCTTAGGCATGCTATATATTTAACTGTACTGTCAGGAAAAGATGATTTGCAGAAAGCATTGTAAGTAATGTATTTAATGACTTAAATTTTCCAAAAATGGCCTTTTCCTTCTTCTCTTCTAGGTTGTAAAAATGATGATAATTGTTGTGGTGACATTTGCCATCTGCTGGCTGCCCTATCATATTTACTTCATCCTCACTGCAATCTATCACCAACTAAATAGGTGGAAATACATCCAGCAGGTCTACTTAGCAAGCTTTTGGCTGGCAATGAGCTCAACCATGTACAATCCCATCATCTACTGCTGTCTGAATAAGAGGTAAAAAGAAAATTACCAAATGCTAGTTTCTTGTCACTCCTGCCTTCACTGGAAGCGTATAAAGTTCTTGATACAAATTTGAAATGCAAAAGGAAGGGGAAATTCAAAAATTCACTGAGAGAGCACAGAGCTGGATATTTTTTTAGACTCTCCCTTACTCTATAAAATATATCCCACCTTAACAATTGCATCCTCAAAACAATGTTCTTGGAGGCTCTAACAGGACAGTTTTTATATGGGCCAAATTCTCTCCCCAAACCTTCCCTGATTTTATCTGCCAAAGAATAAAAGGAATACCTTCACATCGAAGAAGGTGAGTTGAAAATGTGCTCAGGTCCTCAAGAATTGATACTTCACTGAAATGCACAGGTGACAGCATATGTGATTGCACTCTACTGAATAGGACGTTTTGTAAATAAACTTCTAAATAGAGGGTGCTATTGTGAGTATGATAGAAGCAGCAGCAAAGCAAGGGGAAATCCAGTCAGCATTCCTGCATAATGACATCAGTGAGTAAAAGAGGGTACAGCCTCCTTGGCATGGGGTGTGAAGAAGGTGAGGTGGTCAGCAAAAGCTATTTTTAAAGTGAAGTTTGAAAAAAAAAATAGGACAATTTACAGTTAAATTTAAGGCTGGAGTAAAATGTAGTTTTCAGGTAAAAATTACCATGGTTGTAAGGTTAGCACATGGATGAGTAGGGTAAACTTCATAGGATTGATATTTAATTTCCTTAATAAACCAATGTGTTCTGAGCTACTTTGGGCACAAGTAGAAATGGAACTTTAACTACATGATCTCTCTTTCCAATTGGCCCTCCATCATACCATACCTTAAGCTTGTTAAACACTTAATTCTTACTTTCTTTTATTAATTACATAAGCTGTATAGTGTTGCATCCACCAGGTACGAGAACAAACGTCGGAGACTTTCAGGAGTTAAGATGTTACTTTATTGGCCAGTTTAACCTGCACAGGGGCGAACTCCCAAGATGTCCAGAGACACCGTGCTCACGAGGAGCTGGAAACAGAAGCCGCGCCTGGTGCTTACAGCCAGGTCCTTATATATCCTAAGTGAACAAGCATACTACAGAAGCAGATGTGGCAGTTTAGCTATTGGCTAGGGAGGTCGCAGGTAGCATAGCAACAGGGGCCAGCATAGCAACAGGGGCCGGTTTTAGTTTAGTGGCGAATTTCAAACATAAACTTCTGATAAGGGTCTCTGACCTTCTTTGTTCTCAGCCTCACCGGCCATATCAGTACTCCTTGTTCCTTTAATAGTTACACTCTTTGGCAGCCCCAGTATATCAGTACTCCCTGAATCTAACATATACCAATTTAAACCACCACGCTAGCAGTACATCTGTTTTTAATCAACTTCATTTAATGGTCTACAAAGCCAAGGATTTTTCACTTTTACATATGATTTGATCAAAACCATCAAGATGAGGGAGCATTTGAGATCTTGTTTCCTTGCATATGTTGTTGGTTTGGCTCAAATAAACTCACAGAAATTTTTTTTAATCAAGTTTAGAAATTAATTCTAACATTAAATAAGGCTTTAATTTATAACTGTATTATGACTAAAAAAATCTGTTTTGAAAAATGTCATCTTTAAGTGCCTTAACTGGCAATACTAATTCAATTTTACTTATGCAAATGTATACAGTTATGGAAGAAAATTTCTACACTGTTTCTTTGGCATGTGGATACACTGGCCCTGCTTTTACTCATTGATGACTTGCTTCTCACTGATGGGAAATTAAGATTCAAATCAAACAAAAACTTAAGAGACTAGTACCAATACTGCGGCATAAATTCTAAGAGTTTGACTAGAAAATCAAATTCAAAAACTGAATTGTCTGAAAAGCCTTAAATTAAGTAGGGCTTTCTGTGGCATTTGAAAGAAATTTCCCCTTGAAAACAGTATAGTTTCGGTTTTTGTTTTTTTAACCTGTGGCCTCCTTCTCCTCAGATTTCGAGCTGGCTTTAAGAGAGCATTTCGCTGGTGTCCTTTCATCGAAGTTTCTAGCTATGATGAGCTGGAGCTCAAGACCACCAGGTTTCACCCAACTCGGCAAAGCAGCCTCTACACTGTAAGCAGAATGGAGTCCATGACGGTGGTGTTTGACCCCAGTGATTCCGACAACGCCAGATTCAGCCGCAAGAAGAGAGCGACTCCAGGAGACCCCAGCTTCAGTGGCTGCTCCCGCAGGAATTCCAAATCGGCTTCCACCACTTCAAGTTTCATAAGCTCACCCTATACCTCCGCGGACGAGTATTCCTAAATCCGCTTCCTGCGGTGACAGGGCAGTGTGAGGCTGCCACGCGCCAGCCAGCCCCTCCTGCTCACGAGTCAGTCCTCCCGAAACAGAAGGCTGGTTGGTGTGTAGGCAGCTCTGCTTGAGTCGAGGAAGGCAGGGTGTAAATCCAGACCACAAAACCACTGTTAGGATATTTGCTGCCCTCACAACTAAAACAGGCTTTAAATTTAGTCTTTGAAAATTCTAAATCAGTATATATAACAAACAAAAATATATCTGAAAAAATGCTTATAAATGTTTAGATTTTCTCACTTAAAAATTGCAAGATGCATTTGGGAAACTACAGTGACTTGTGATTTTTCCAAAAGATGTAAGAAACTTTAAAATACAATGTCGTGAGTGAATAATAATGAAATCTATATAAAATAAAGCAATTTCATCTATAGCTATAAACAGAAAAAAAAAAAAAGGTTAAATGAATATCCTCCCACGAGAGTGATGGAAAAATAGCCTGAAAGAGTAGGACTTAATGAAAACTTACGCAAGAGAAATTCATTTTGTAGAAGGATTTAAATTTTTTAATTTAAAGGTTAATATTTAAAAATTATTTCCTTGAAATGTAACTGAAAAGGGAATCTAATCAATTATTAAGCAACTACATGTCATTCTCTTTTTTTTTTCTGAGAGAGTAGCTCAAAAGGAAGAAAATAATCATTTACTTTTTGACCATTATATATTTTATTTAGTGCAACCTAAGAAATAGTCAAAGTTGGACCTTAAAAAGACAAGTAAATTACTATGATCTTCTACATTTTAATTTTTCATATTTACAATTTTTTTAAATAAGTAGATTATAAAACACTAAACATGCCTTCTAATGAAGAAGGGAAGATTCCCATTTGTCTCTGAAACAGGCTATCAAATTTAGGCAAGAATTAAAAGTACTAATTCAAAGTTATGATGCCAAACAGGAGCATCTGCCAGCTCCAAAGGAAGATGTATTTCTCTATAACCCAAGGAAAAAGTTTAAGTTGAACATCAACTTTATAAATTGCAGAGACCTCTTCTTCTCCTCTCTTTGCATTGAAGAAAGCAGCAAGGGCTAAGGGAAAATATCAGAAAATATATTTAAAAGTAAGTCCTTGGGGAAAAAAAA
Source organism: Saccopteryx bilineata (assembly GCF_036850765.1). NCBI lineage: Eukaryota > Metazoa > Chordata > Mammalia > Chiroptera > Emballonuridae > Saccopteryx > Saccopteryx bilineata. Next base: position 177,246,653 of record NC_089494.1, read on the forward strand.
GTCTATGTACTGCCTATGTGTACTAAGATACATATAAGTAAATCAGGCAAGGTGTAGAAAGGTGAATGAACTATTGCAACTGAAAGCCAGACTATAGTTATGAACACATGACCAGCAAACAATTGTATGGTATACTCCTTCCCACAGAGAGAGCTTTGCTTGTTTGCTTAGATATTTCAGAACTGCCCCCCCACCAAAAGAAATAAGATAATGGTCCCAAAGAAGCATCTTTTTACTACAAGAAAAAATAAACTGCCACATTTCTGAGAGCATACAAAACAAGGTACACCATGAAGTGTAAAATTTATTCCCAGATGTCAGTGTTTATAAATCTTTCTTGAATTAGAATTCTGCTCAAAAAAAGCAAAAACTTTTTGAGAATGTGGACATATAGTACAAACTTCTCCTTTAAAATATTCAGTTAGATTTTTAAAGCTATTCAGCTAAAATTATTACCTATAACACTTTACAGGATTGTTATGCTTCCATCAATAGAAACCTGACTATTTGTTTTTGAAGAACAAGATAAAAGCAATTATTCAAGAGCAAATCATGGTCTCTCACTACCAAGACATTAAATTTTTAATCCTTCTCTTTATTTTTAACCCAAAGCCAGAAACATCTAATTGTCTCAAAGTGTTAAACATTTAAACAACCCCACCATATGTGTTTAAGCTGAATTTCTTCTGATTACACCAATAAGCAGACACACATACATACGTATATTCGAGTGTGCCGACGCATAAATTTTCATGTTTGTAAGAAATTCAAAGAACTAAGTTCAAAACAATGCTGAAATAGTAAATAATCATTACAGAGTTGCCACGATAGCTCAAAAAACTCTATGAAGTTTGTATGCATGCGTTACATAAGTAAATGTGTTATTAGTATCTAATTGTTGAATATGTTTTTAAATGGTCACTCCAAAAATTGTAAATGCTTATCATACAATGTGAAAGTGTCAGGAAAATTTACTAATGTTTATGGGACTAGCATTAATGAATCTTTTTGAAACATGGGACCATGCTCAGCTGTAGAATGCAAATGGGAAGTGTGGCCCTCAGATCCAATGCAGTCAGCCACCACCAAAATACATTTGAAAAGCAACTCTTGGCCTTCATACATGTTAGGGAAATTCATTAGAATTTGCTAAAAACAGCTAAGGAAAAAATTGCTCCAATCAGCTGTTTTGTTTTCTTTTTTTTTTTCTTTTCTTAGTGGATTTGCTATTTTACATACCAAGTATCATCCTTCTAGCATGACAGAAATACCTGAGGCCCAGAAAGTATCTTTTTAATATATTTTAGAACAAATTGACACCAGTCACTCCATAGTCAAGACTCTTAAATCAAGATTAATAAAACAAAATTTTTTAAGTTTAAAATCTGAAAAATGACAATGAAATAAATGAATATAATATAAAAGAGATAAGATTTTATCCCTTTTCTATGAATTTTGTCACTGAGAATTATAGAATAATACACATAGAAATCGGCTTCAGTGAGTGTCTCTTTAAATAAAACTGTCAGTGTTTTCATATTTTTCAGAATTTGGAAAAACTTGCATCCAAAATTCACCCTATCCTTTGATGTTAAAGTTCACTGTGAAACTTTTTTATTGTTCACAGGCAAACTCTGGCCAGAAACACAAGGCAGATAGTTAAAATGTTCTAACATTTTTTTAGATTTAGCTCAGCGAAAGAAAAATACACACTATTTTGAGAGAAATCTAAATCAAAAAACCTTGCATTGTTTTAAATATTCTCTTTTTGAAAGACAAAAATGAAAAAATAGTAAACATTTGTATTTTCACTATTTTGCATCTGGAAACAAAGCATTTTATAAATTACTTGCATGGGAAAAGAATTAAAGCAAACATAACATAAGTGTTTTAGAATCCCATGTAGCATCACCAGCTTTGTTAGTTGCTGGTAGTTCCCTGTGGTGCTGCATTATTCTGCCTCCCAACTTCATGATGGTGATATTTCTGACCCAGCAGCCAAATTCATACTCTTTTCCAGATCCTGCCAGTGTCTTATAAACAGAGATCCTGCCAACTTCAGAGTGAACTTCGCTCTTTCAAAAGCCACAGACGAATTTTGAGAAGCTTAGTATCATACCTCAGAAGCACAAAATAAATGTGAAAAATCAGTGCTGGCCAGCTCATAATTTGAATTTGCTTTTTGTTAATTCTAGTTTTCATCAGAAAACTTTTGAATAGTATCTGATAAGTTCTTTCATCATCTACAAAGGCAGGAGAGTTATAACAATTGTTCACACTTTTAACGGTAACAATTTGAGTTCCTGCTCACTGTAGCTAGTGTGCCAACAGTTAAGGTAATTAAGTATGACACTTGCTATGTAGAATAATAAGATTGTAAAATTTCCCTTAGGGCCAAGCAGAAATGAAAAATAATGTCCAGTTGTTCTGTGTAAGGTCAGTAATTACGTGTTGTAAAATAGCTTGGTGAAATTCTTTGTATATAAGAAATAAATGTATATAAAGTTTGTAGCTAGTGAATAAAGTATTTTCACATTGTGGCAATTCTACCGAAGAGGTTTAATACAATCATACTCTGCATATGTGGTATATGTAATAGATTTTCTTTCTTTTTTTTTCTTAAAAACATTCAAAATAATATTAAATGTAAAAGCATCCCTAATATTTTTTTTTTCTGGCTAGCAAAACATGCTATGGAGGGTCCTATCTTGTCTAAGCACACTCACTCAGCTATTCCTCAAGACTACTGCGCTTTCTTCTGTATTTTTTCTCATAAAAATGAACAGTTTTCCTAAATTCCTTTGATTTGAAAAAAAAAAAGCATCTATGCAGAGCAAAGCTGTCAAATGTAGAATAATATTTTGTGTGGCTAGCAGGAGCAGGCTAGCTGGAATGCAGCGAAAGGTGCATGCCATTGAGCACAGAGCATGGCATTTCGGAGCCATGGCACCAGAGCTGTTCCCACCCACAGGCTGGAATTTACCTATGAGCCCCACCACCTGTCAGCTGGGAGACCTGGGCAAGTGACTCTCTGCCCTGGGCCTCTTTGAACTCCTCAATAAAAAAGAGAAAATAATAATTTCTTCACAGTGCCGTTGTGAAGATTGAAAGCTTTGGTGCATACGTGGGACAAGGCAAACATTAAATACATGTCCAAAAACATCATCAGTATCGTTATGTGCACGGGGAGAACACTAAATAAACCCTGACCATTCTGCCCCCATCCAGAGCTCTTTTTGAGGGGCAGATACAGCATTATAACATCCTATCACTTAGCCCCAAGCTCTTTTCAGAGCTCTCACCAGATTTCTGGGAATTTGCTATCTGGTCCTCGGCCCTGAGTAAGGAAAGTTATACAGTTAGAAATGACCAATCCACATATGAAACTAAGCTCAACTTCTAGGAAAGATACAGCCTTTTTAGGTTAAAAAATAAGAAAACAAATGAGAGTGGGAAAGCGGAGTGAGTTATTCTCAGCTTCCTGAGGCAGCATCGCTGGCTGCCCGCCAAGGGCCCATCCCCCGAGCTCTGGGGAACACGCACAGGGCAAAGTCCACGTCGGGTGGCAGCAATGACCCACACTGTCATCTTTCTTGATTCAGTCCCTCAACCCCACTCAGAGACAAGGCAAGCATCCCCTACCCTGTCACACCAGCTCATCATAAAGGGAAAGAGAGAGAAAGAAGCAGGACATTTTTACCAGCCTACCAAACATTCAAAACATCAAGAAATCTTCTAGGCTCTTAAAAGATATCTAATGTTTTACTACGTCATACTATATCCATTTCTGAAAACCTGGTCCAAGCTACCACCATCTCCTGCCTGGATTGTTGCCAATAGCTTCCATCCATGTCTTCCCTAAAGTCAATTCTCAATAACACAACTAGAGTGATTCTTTTAAAACAGCATCTCACCATCTCACTCATCTGCTCAAAGTCCTCTCATGGCTTCATAATGTGGCCCTCCTTACTGTTTCTGCTGGTTTCTCTCGTGTTCAGTTGGATCCAGGGAGTCATCAACATTGCCTACTTTCTTGGCATGCTACATGTAGCCAAGCATGACACAACTTCAGGACTCTGGTACTGCCTATGTTGTCGACTGTGATATTTGCATGACAAAGTCTGTTTTCTTCAAATCTTTGCCCAGTGAGGCTAATCCTGATTACCTTTTTGAATATCACCAATCCTCACTTACACCCAAACCATTCCTCTTAATATCCTATTTTGCTCTTCATTTTTATAGCATTTCTCATTTTCCAGAATACCGTATAATTTACTTATGCATTATATATATTACTCATACCCCTGAATTGATATATAAGCAGTATTAGGGAATGAGGTTATTAAATAATTATTAAACAAATGAATGAATGAATGAGTTTTTTAAAAAAAGGTTTTATTTATTCATTTTAGAGAAGGGGGGAGGGGGTGAAGAGCAGGAAGCATCAACTCCCATATGTGCCTTGACTGGGCAAGCCCAGGGTTTCGAACTGGTGACCTCAGCATTCCAGGTCAATGCTTTATCCACTGTGCCACCACAGGTCAGGCCTGAATGAATGAGTTTTTATGTGAGGTATAGTAGAGTTTGAAGTGCTTCATATATCCATTATTTCTCAGTGTCAAAGTATGTCAGATATTTTCTAACTGTATCACCACCAACCCCGCTCTATACCTCTCTTCTCATAACACCAGAGATGGAACTTGATGAAATCCACTCTCCAGATTTCCTTGTTGCCTTTGTTTCTGTTAGGTTCTGTAATGGGAGTCACTAGAAGAGAATTAGACAATAGAAGGACAGAAATTCTGGTAAGTGACATTCCAGAAGTAGCAAACCTTTTACGCCAACCAATGGCTTTCTCCAACACCCCAGCACTAGCTTTCCATGCACCCTTCAACATAACGGTAATAAATGCACTGTGCCCCTTAGCAATCAGATTACCAATCAGACTTCCTTTTTTTCACCTGAAGGCCTACAACACCTTCACAGAGACACAAGCACCTGCCCAAGGGGTTCCCTCCTCTGAATTTTCAGTCTAGCAACATCTTCCCTTCTTTCTTTATATCCCAGAACTACATATAATAACTACTTCTTTGCAAGTATGAATCTTTCAGCTACCTCAACATACTTTTTTTATTTGCTCTCTCAAATTTCTAACATTTATAGGACCAAAATCTTGGCTTGAAATACCTAACATGATTTACCTTTTTCTAACTAGACCTCTGACTGATATAGTACTTTCTACCGGGAGTGGCCACAGGGGATTCTGGTTTAGTTTAATTATGTTCTTGGTCTTGAACTATCTGATCTCCTAATCAATGGAGAATTAGTCATTAATAATCAATAGCATGCAGTGTCATTATGAATAGTTATATTGCCACTTATGGCTACTTGGAATGAAAAGCTTATAAAGCAAGACTTTGGAAAATGAGATGGCAGCAGCACATACCCACTGCAGCATTATTCATTACTGCAATAACTGGCGAAGGGGGGGGGGGGGAGAAAATGGTTACAGTTTGGCTAGCTCATTTGTTTTCAGCTGCAGAGCCATAATACCTGATGTAACCAAGGACACATAACCTTGTACCCTGTCTTAATATAAACACCATATGTAATCAAGGACACAGCTCTTGGCCGAAAGCCACTATCATCTAGGCAGCCCGTAAGAGGCTGCAGGCACTTGCCCCCTGAGCAGTTCCTGGAGTGTTTTCTGAGGGAGAAGTGGTTCTTCTCCTGCCTGCTCACCCGCAGCTGTGGGACTGAGGCAGTTTCTCCCTGTTCACCTATCTACCACTGTGAGAAGCAGCTCCTTCCCCTGCCTGGTCTCTCATACACCCTATGAGACTAAACAGGAATGACACACTGCCCTCTGGCTCCATATGTGCTCTTTGGTCTGACTGAATCCAGTGTGATCCTGCAGGGCCTCAACCTCCTACATTAGAGGGAGGTAGTGGTATTCCTGCTAATATCTACACTGAAAAACTTATTAAATGCAAATTAAAACTAAATTTAATCCTAAGGAACATAGAGACCAGAAAAAGAAGAATTGGTCTTCAGAAGGAAGTCAGATACCATGAAACACACCAACATAAACATAATGGAAGTACAAGGAGAGAAGAGAGAGGAATAAGCCCAAAAAGTATTTTTTAATAATAATGACTAAAAACTTCTTAAATTTACTGAAAAATAAATTAATTACAAATTAGTGAATTCCAAGTAGTATAGACAAAAGAAAATCCACATCCAGATACCTCACACTAAAAATATTGAAAGCCAAAAATTAAGAGAAAAATTCTACATGCAATGAAAAATGACTCAATAAGGAAAAATATATGGTAATCAAAATAGACTTTAAATAAAACCTAGACCTGACCTGTAGTGGCGCAGTGGATAAAGCATCAACCTGAAAATGCTGATGTCGCTGGTTCGAACCCTGGACTTGCCTGGTCAAGGCACAAATGGGAGTTGATGCTTCCTGCTCCTCTCCCCTTCCCTCTCTCTCTCTCTCTGTGCATCTCCCTCTCTCTCTCCTCTCTAAAATAAATAGAAAAAACTATTACAAGAAACAAAAACTTTATATATTGATAAAGTCTCAACTCATCAAGATAATATAACAATTATAAATACATAAGAACCTAACAGTCAGAAAATATAATAATTAAAAAATGACATAAATGAGGGGAGAAATAAACAGTTCTGCAAAAATAGTTGGAAACTTTGATACCTTATTTTTTATAAAGAGCAGAACATCTTGGGAGATAACTAAAAAAGAAATAGCAAACATGAAATACACTATAAATCAACAAGACCTAACATATGTATATAAAATTCTCCACATAACAACCACAGAGTACGCATTCTTCTCAAGTGTACATAGAACATTCTCAGGGGCAGGTTACATGGTATATACCACAAAATAAGTCTTGAAATTTAAAGAAATTGAAATTATCCAAAATATATTCTCCAACAACAATAGAATGAAGCTAGAAATTAATAATGGAATGAAAACTGAAAAATCTACAAATGTGTGGAAATTAAACAACCAAAAGATCAAAGAAGAAGTCACAGAAAGATTAGAAAATAATTGAGATAAGTAAAAGAAAAATACTTTTCAAAACTTATAGAATGTAGGAAAGGCAGTGCTCAGAGGGAAACTCATATCTGTCAATGGCTATATTAAAGGTAAAATATATTTTAAATTAAATACCCAAAATTACACATTGCAAAACTAGAAAAAGTAGAGCAAAACTAAACCCAAAACTAGCAAGAGGAAGAATATAATAAAGGTTAGAGCAGAGATAAATGAATTAAAGAACAGAAAAATTATAGATTCGACAAAACTAAAAGTTGATTCTTTGAAATGATCATCAAATTTGAAAACTTTTAGCAAGACTGTCACAGAGAAAAGATGCAAATAACTAAAATCAGAAGTGAAAGTGAGGACATTAACACAGAATTTACAAAAATTAAAATGTTTATAAGAGAATACTATAAACAATTGCACACCAACAAATTAGATAATCTAGTTAAAATAACAAATTTCTTAAAATACACAAATTACCTAAACTTATGCAAGAAGAAATAGGAAAAACAACAACAAAGAGAAGATTAGGACAAGAAGGTTTCAATGGTAGATTCTACCAGACATTTAAAGAATAACAGCAATCCTTTCCAAACTCTTCCTTAAAAACAGAAGAGGGCCTGACCAGGCAGTGGCACAGTGGATAGAGCATCAACTTGGGATGTGAGGACCCAGGATCAAAACTCCGAGGTTGCTGGCTTTAGTGTGGGATCATAGACATGACCCCCACGGTCACTGACTTAAGATCAAAGGTCTCTGAGTTGAGCCCAACGTCGCTGGCTTGAGCCCAAAGATAATGGCTTGAGCAAGGGGTCACTATCTCTGCTGGAGCTCCCTGGTTAAGGCACATATAAGAAAGCAATCAGTGAACAACTAAGGTGCTGCAACTGTGAGTTGATGCTTCTCATCTCTCCCCTCCTGTCTATCCCCCCTCTAAAAAAATTAAATAGAAGAGGAAGGAATATGTCTTAGCTCACTCTATAAGGCCATTATTAACCTGATATCAACAGCAAATAAAGACATCAGAAGAAAATAAATTAGACCAGTGTCCCTTATGAATATAGATAAATTCACACATGTATGGCCAATTGACTTTCAACAAAAGTACTAACACCATTCAATGGGGAAAAATAGTCTCTATAATAAATGGAGCTGAGAGACTCAGATTTGACATGCAAAAGAAATAAATTAAAGCTTTACCTCACAGCGTATACCAAATTAACTTATAATGCATCATAAATATACATATTAAAAAGCACAAATTCTCAGAAGAAAACAGAGCTAAATCTTCATGACGGTGGAATTAGAAATGGCTATGACACCAAATGTACTGCTCACAAAAATTAGGGGATATTTCAACATGACTATAAAGCAATAAATCCCCTAATTTCTGTGAGCAGTATACAAGAGCAAAAAAGAAAAATATGGTTAAAATGGACTTCAACAGAATTAAAAATTTTGTACAGCAAAGGACATTATAATGAAAGTGAAAAGACAACATATAAAATAAAATATTTGTAAATCATATGTCTGATAAGGGTTTACTATCCAGAATATATGAAGAAATCCTACAACATAACAACAAAAAAACAAACAACCCCATAAAAATGGACAGAGGGTTTGAATACACATTTCTCCCAAAATGATATAAACGTGTCCAGTAAACATGAAATGGTGTTCAATATTATTAGTCACTAGGGATATGCAAATCAAAACCATGATAAAATACTTTACATCCACTAGGATAGAATTTTGAGTTGAATGTGGATAAATTGGAACTAAATTAATTGTAAAATGGTGTAGCTGCTGCGAAAAATAGTTTGGCAATTCCTCAAAATGTTAAACAGAGATATTATAGGACCTAACCATTCCACTCCTAAATGTCTACCCAACATAAACAAAAACATATGTCCACACAAAACTCATCCACAGATATTCATAGTAGCATTATTCATAATAGACAAAAACTGAAATCAATCCAAATGACTATTGACTGATAAATGAATAAACAAAACATGGTATTATTTGGAAGTCAGTAAAGTGAAATTGAGTATTGATTTGTGTTACAAACATGGATGAACCTCAAAATTATTCTAGGTGAACTGTGTGTGTGTGTGTGAGTGACAGAGACAGAGACAGAGAGAGAAACAGATAGGGACAGACAGACAGGAAGTGAAAGAGATGACAAGCATCAATTCCTCATTGTGGCACCTTAGTTATTCATTGATTGCTTTCTCATATGTGCCTTGACTGGGGGCTACGGAAGAGCAAGTGACCCCTTGCTCAAGCCAGTGACGTTGGGCTCAAACCAGCAACCTTTGGGCTCAAGCCAGCGACCATGGGGTTATGTCTATGATCCCACACTCAAGCCAGCGACCTCCACTCAAGCCTGGTGACCCTGTGCTCAAACTAGTGACCTCGGGTTTCAAACCTGGATTTTCTGTGTCTCAATCCGACACTCTATCCACTGTACCATCACCTGGTCAGGTCAGAGTAGGTGAATTTAATAGGAAAGAAAGTAGATTTGCTGTTGCCTGGTTGCCTAGTGCTGGAGGGGAGAGGGAGTAGAAAGGGATACTCACTGCTACGGATGCAAGTTTTCTTCCTGGGGTGATGAAAATGTTTTAAAATTATTATGTTGGCTTCACAATTCTGTAAAGATGCTAAAAGCCATTTCATTGTACATTTTAAACAGATGGACATTTTATATTCATAAAACTAAAAAACAAAGATTAGGGATTTTTGGGCCCCACCTAAGTATGTGGGCTGGTTGCCAATCATGTGATTAGAAGGTTGAACTATCAGTCTCAACCTGACCTCGAGAAAGGAAACGATCTGGAGATGGAATCACTTGCCAATGTCCAGTGATTTGATCAATCAAGACTATGTACTAAGGCTGTCATAAAAACCCAGAAGGATTGGGTTGGAAGAGCTTCTAGGTTAGTGAACACATGGAGGTGTTGGAAGAATGGTGCACCCAGAGAGGGCATGGAAACTTCCCTCCCCTTTCCTATACCGTATCCTACATATCTCTTCCATCTGGCTGTGCTTCAGTTATATCCTTCCATAGAAAACTGACAATCTAGTAAGTTAAATGATTCTCTGAACTCTGTGAGCAACTCTAGCAAATTAATTGAACATTTATAGCCAGTCAGTCAGAAGTATGCGTAACAACCTGGACTTGCCACTGGCATTCTGAGTTGAAGGGTGTGGTGTAATGCCAGTGGCTGAGACCAGGCAGATCCACATTGGATTCAAGCAAACGGTAGAGAAACTGCAAACCCAAAAAGCATTGGGCCGTTCCATTTCAAAGAGTCTCGCTTTTGCTCCATGTTTTATAGGACATACTCGAGCTCACTCCATGCTCCCTGGAGCTTTAGCACAAGGGAATGCCCTTGTTGATCAAGCTACCCAAAAGAAAATTATTTGGAGCAACCATGACAGATCAAGCAATTCAGTCTCATACTATTCATCACCAGAAAGCTGCAGCCCTGTGTAAACTTTTCAACTTTCTCGGGAAGCAGCACGGCAGATTGGTAAATCCTGTCCAAGGGGTCCTATACTACAATCTGCCCCTTCATTTGGAGTTAACCCTCAAGGACCCCTATCAGGACAACTTTGGCAAATAGATGTTACTCATATACCTTCATTTGGCAAACAGTCCTATGTCCATGTTACAGTGGATACCTATTCTGGATTTATAGTAACCTCTGTCAGCAGGAGAGGGTGCTAAGCATGTTATAGCTCATTGTCTGTATGTATTTTTCTATTATTGGATTTCCTAAACTGGTTAAACTGACAATGATCCTGCATATGTAGCAAAAGCATTTACTATATTTTGTCAAACCTTTCAAATTATGGGTATTTCTTACAATCTTTAAAGTCAAGGTATTATTAAAGTGTACCCAGCAAATATTTTAAGGTCAATTTTAAAAAACTTAAAAGGGGGGAGTCATACCATGGAACTCCTACGGGTCTACCATATCATGCTTTTTACTTAAAAATTTTTAAATTTCTTTTGAATGCTAATGAACAGGAAATGCCAAATCTTTTTCTCCTGCAAACTTCTACCTTCTTTTATTTGATCCAGCTAATAACAGTGTTTTGTCTTTTTCCAAATAGCTCCAGATATATGGAAAAGGTTTATATAGGGGGATGGGGATCCTCAAACCCCTCAGTGAGATCTTCTGAGCATGGCTTTTAAGGTATCAAGAGGCAGAAAAAGCCCGATAGAGATCAGGTGAACTACCAGCTTTTAGGATACGGCCTTAAAGGCTCCAACACCCCAAAGGGATCTCATAGGATTCCATCTGGGTCCTGCTTCAATAGTGAATAGGAAGGTCATTGAGCTAAAGCCTGACAGGCTTACATGCCTTTGCTGTGAGGAAAAAGGGACACTGGAAGGTAGGCTTCCCCCTCACTCCTCTAAGGGATGGTTCAGTCTCTTCCAGCCCTGCTCCAGCCACCTATGACCTAACCTTGCCCAGAATGCTGGAGTTTGCCACTGAAGGCTGAAGGTGCCCAGGGCCATTGGCTCCATCTATGACACTGTGGATGAGCCTAGGGTATTTCTTCCAAAAAGCAGGTAAACTGATCTCATTTGCACAAGGGCCATTTAACTATGTCTCGCCTGAATAGTCAGGTTTTTTATTCTTCCCTCGAAGATGTCTGTTGTGGGTGTTGATAGTCCTATTTTCTGCTACTTTGTTTAATATATACTGTTTCCTTTATTCCTCTTACCTCAATGCCCCACTCATATTTCAGGCTGGGACCTACTCCTAATTTAGAGCTCTCTTTCCCCCTTTTGCCAACTTCTATTATGAATTTACCTTTGCTACCCAACTTAATATATCCCAAGGTTCTCTTTACCATGCCACAGTTGCAGAGCTCCAGGGAAAAGCAACCTGGTCTCATCTCTCCAGGCAGAGGAGAACAGAAGCTCCATCTCCACACATGCTGCAGATGGCTTTTCCAGTCTACCTGAATCATTACCAGCTAGAAACAGCAGTCATTAGGACTTGGACGTGAGCTGCAAAGTATAGAATTGTGACAACAGTTTCAGTGCCATACGAAGTTTTCCTGGATGTGGACTTTTCCTGGACTCCTGCTCCTTGTGACAGCTCCTTATGGACTGAACTGGGGTTGGGTTGCATTTGCAGGGATTTGGAATGGTGTTGGTGCCAACTTGGACTTGGTGAACATGTTAAGGACACTACTCTTTTATGCATTCTTGCTGTATTGGCCAAGAGTTTGCTTAAAGGCTTTAATCACTATAAAAAAAAATAGAAGACTGGATAAAGAAGATGTGGCACATATACACTATGGTGTATTCAGCCATAAGAAATGATGACATCGGATCATTTACAACAAAATGGCGGGATCTTAATAACATTATATGGAGTGAAATAAGTAAATCAGAAAAAAACAAGAACTGCATGATTCCATACATTGGTGGGACATAAAAATGAAACTAAGAGACATGGACAAGAGTGTGGTGGTTCCGGAGGGGGGAAGAAAGGAGAGGGGGAGGGGGAGGGGGAGGGGAGGGGCACAAAGAAAACTAGATAGAAGGTGACGGAGGACAATCTGACTTTGGGTGATGGGTATGCAACATAATTGAATGACAAGATAACCTAGACATGTTTTCTTTGAATATATGTGCCCTAATTTATTGATATCACCCCATTAAAATTAATAAAAATTTATTTATTAAAAAAGAGAGTCTCGCTTTTGAATCAGTGCTATGGTGTTCTTGGAATATATTCCTAAAAGTGGGATGGCTGGGTGAAAAGGCAGTTCCATTTTTAATTTTTTGAGGAATCTCCATACTGTTTTCCACAGTGGCTGCACCAGTCTGCAGTCCCACCAGCAGTGCAGGAGGGTTCCCTTTTCTCCACATCCTCATCAGCACTTATTATGTATTGTTTTGTTAATGAGCACCATTCTGAGAGGTGCGAGGTGGTATCTCATTGTGATTTTAATTTGCATTTCTCTAATGATTACTGATGAGTCTTGCAACAGCGGGGGAGCACACAGACAGTAAAAACTGCTTCTAAGGCAATGAAACCGCAAAAATGGCCCATTACAGTGGCAGGCAGGCGATCCACCATCCGCAATCCTCCTGAGCGCAAGCACAAATACTCTTACATAGACTAGACACACACACCTCTGCCATGGGCTCACGCACTAATCAGGCAAAGTGCTTGCAGCTGGTGCACCAGCAAGCAAGCCTAACACAGCCATTTTCCCAACAGGTGGTTAGAATCCCCAATGTGTAGATGGTGAGTCAAAAGCACAGGTTACAAACTGAGCTTTCAACTGGTGTCTGAAGTGGGGGTTAGGGTGGAGGGGCAGTTTTTAAAACTAAGCCCTTTACTTGTGAAATATAATGCTATCTTTGGGTAGATGATGTCAGAATTGAGCTGAATCAGTTGCATTCTCCCCCCTCCCAACTCACACATGTTGAAATTGGGTCTAGGAATACAAAAGTCCCTGAAATTGAACATAAGAATTTCCTCAGAAAATCCTAGCGCACGAGAAAGATTTACCCCAGATTCAAAAGCATGCTGAAATATGCTTCCCATCACATAACAAAAAGTAATCCACTGATTTAGTGTTTTTTAGTTGCAAGTAATAGAAACTAATTCAGGTCATTTTAGCCAAAGAAATTTTATAGAATACAACATATTGGGGTTTTACAAAGTCTCTTTGAGAGCTCAAAGAACAGGCCTGGGGCAATATGCAAAATAACACCTCAGAACCCTTAAAGTAGCTACACTGCTACAGACCTGCTGAGCATACTCACTGTGACTGGCCAACTTTCATCACCAAAACTAGACACCCAGTGCTGCTGCTAGAACTGCTGCTGCTATAGCCTCTGGAAATTGGATGCTGCAGCCACCACTGCACCACCCTTATTGGGGGGTTCTCCTGCATCTCTGCTGCTTTGTTTCATCAGCTTTCAATTCAAAGTACAGGTTAAGGTGGCTCCATCAGATGGGTGCATTCTAGTCTGTGAGCTCACCCTTAGCTCCAAAGCCAGCTGAAAATAATTATTGGATTTTGAGCTTCTAAAATGAGAGGCAGGATCTACCTCATAAGGTGGAAATTCCCTAAGCATGGGCAGTGATGTTCAAAAAGAATGGCAGATATCTGTTTTCGGTGCTTTAAGTAAAGAAAATATATCTAAATCTAGATATTATGAAGATGTCTTTGGTTGGTAGAAACATAGATAACAATTTTGCATTTGTGCGTGTGTTAACCATATTTTTTTTGTATTTTTCTGAAGTTGGAAACGGGGAGGCAGTCAGACAGACTCCCGCATACGCCTGACCAGGATCCACCCGGCATGCCCACCAGGGCTCAATGCTCTGCCCATCTGGGGTGTTGCTCTGTTGCAATCAGAGCCATTCTAGCACCTGCCATGGAGCCATCCTCAGTGCCTGGGCCAACTTTGCTCCAATGGAGCCTTGGCTGCAGGAGGGGAAGAGAGAGACAGAGAGGAAGGAGAGGGGGAAGGGAGGAGAAGCAGATGGGCGCTTCTCCTGTGTGCTCTGGCCGGGAATCGAACATGGGACTCCTGCACGCCAGGCTGACGCTCTACCAATGAGCCAACCGGTCAGGGCCAAACCATATATTTTTTTTTTTTATAATAAACAGGTACTGGGTAAGTAATAAATTTTAAACAACTTTATTATGAGGAAAAGAGCAAAGCTTTCTGTTTTACCTAAATTCATGGGAAATATCTCCATATTTTCAAGGTTATTATTACCATTGTTGTAAAGTACTCATACCTCACTTCCATGGGTTTATGTAGAGACACCAAGTCCAAATGAGTCGTGAAGGGTTTTATTAAAGGAGATTTATTTAATATGCCAGCTGCATATGACTAACACGGGGCATTGCAGACCCAAATTGTGTGCGCCAAATACATCTCAGAGGCTGGTTATATACCCTTGAACCCACACAGGCTGGAGGAGCATGACATCATGATACAATTATTAGCAAGCTTACAATGTTTAGGGGATTCACAAAAACAGTAAAACTTTCGAGGTAATGTAATCAAAGACATTTAGTGGCTATCTCCCCTCCTTTACCTGGAGGTATGTTACTCTCAGGATTCCAGGAATGGCGGGGGGGGGGGGGACTACAATCAATGTAGGGTGGTATGTAAGTTCTGTGTCTTATTGAAAGAGAAGAAGTTCCTCAGACAACCTTTATTCTATACTTAAAACTAAATGACCCATTGTCCTTGCAAGCCAGAAACTTCTACATTCTTCTCCCTCTCCTCCCCAAAGGAAGGATGAGACAGAAAAGCCTGACCTTTCCTCCTAAAATATCAATATTAATTTTGCAGCTTTCTGGTACCTTACTACACCATGACTCGCAAACATGAAAATAATAGCTACAGGTTTGTAGAGGTTAGATATTTATCTATTGTTAGACAGATGATATCACAATTAAGTGAAATTAACATAACTACTGTCTAGATATAATGTTATATTTATAAAAGCACTATATAAATTAAAAAGAAATTCCTGTGTCTGACAAGCCAAACAAGCAGTGATGAATGGCCTAATCTAAAGAAATTGAACCTCTGCCTGGTTTGAGATATCAGGAAAGGTTAAAACCTTGTTAATTAACTCTATTTTTTATTACTGTTGGGCAGATAAAATATATTATGCTCACTTTGTTAAGGATGGCACTGCCCACGTGGAAGCCCGTCATCCAGGTGATATTAGTTGCCCTTCTTGCTTGAGATAAGCTTGATTATATTAATGTGTGTTGGGGGCACGCTGTGGGCCCCCTTGTAGCCTGGGGCTTGGTTTCAGGACTAAGCCTTTCCCGTCCTTTTTGATGAGGGGTGGTACCCTCTCATGAGGAATCCCATTATGCTTCAGATAGTGACTTTGTATCAGAGACTTCCTTGTTTGTATATTGGATTAAAGGTTTTAATTTCTACACTATAAAGTGAGGGAGACTAGGAGCTTGCTCTCTCTCAGTTCCTGAGATTAGCATTAGAGGAAAGAAAAGAAAGGCCATGTGGAAGAGAGGAGAGGCAGCCAAGATGGTGGAATGCTAAAAGAGAAGCCAGTTAGTGCAGAGTTCGTGCAGAGAGAAGGAGATGGGGAACAGAGGTGAATAAGGCTAGTGAGCTAGAAACCGTTGATTCTAAGAAACTCGGATAAGTCAGTGGCTTTGGGAGCCCTGAATGGAAAGGTAAATGTTTTCCCACTGTGTGTATTTCTTGCCTGCCAGGTGCAAGCTAGGATTAAAGGTAATGGCCCACCAGTTATTGGCTCTGTTGTTTCATTGCCGTCTGTGCGAAACTAATGCGAACCTGCATGGGCCAGGGGGTTGTGATGGTGGCCGTGGCTACTGGCTTTACAATTAGCAATGAAACTTTTTTTAAGTGTATAATAAAAAGTTCACAGTTTATTCTAAAACATAATGAAAGCCTATAAAAAAGGATTTTTGTTTATGAATGAAAAAGCATCAGAATATTGTTCTATGTTCTAAATCAGAATTTTCATCTGTACTAGAGATAGCAATTGTAAGGTTTCCTCTTCCTCCACCCTCTAAGTCTCCTAAGAGTGAATCTGTGTGGGTAGCTGTAAGGCCAGTAGCCACGGCCACCATCACATCTGCCTGGCCCATGCACATTCACATTTGATTTGGACAGACGGTAATGAAACAATGGAGTCAAGAACTGGTGGGCCATTAGCTTTAATCCTAGCTTGCACTCAGCGGGAAAGAAATACACAGTAGGAAAACACTTCCCTTTCCATTCAGGGCTCCCAAAGCCACTGACTTATCCAAGTTTCCTAGAATCAAAGGTTTCTAGCTCACCAGCCTTATTCATCTCTGTTACCCATCTCCTTCTCTCTGCACAAACTCTGCACAAACTGTCTTCTCCTTCAGCATTCTGCCATCTTGGCTGCCTCTCCCCTCCTCCACGTGGCCTTTCTCTGCTCTCCTCCCTCTGCTCTCCTCTCTAATGCTAATCTCAGGAACTGAGAGAGCAAGGTCCCGGTCTGCCCCACTTTATAGTGTAGAAATCAAAACCTTTAATCTAATATACAAATAAGAAAGTCTCTGATACAAAGTCACTTATCTGAGGCATAATGAGATTCCTCATGAGAGTGCACCACCCCACATCATGCAATCAGTCAAGGGTATGGGGAAAAGCTTAGTTTTAAAACTAAACCTTAGGCTATAACCACCCTGCCTGCTTACAGCCTGTCCCCCACACCCAATGCAAACTATAAGCAAGCAAACATATATATCAATTTACAAACTTATTTGACCAACAGTAGCCCTAGGGTGGCCTAAGAGAACCAGTGCCTTTTCATGAATTTAACCATTGAGCATGTATTTATAGACATGGTAAGGAAAGCAATAAAACATGCAAAGCTTCAGCGTTGCGTTTCTAAAAGGCAGGCTCAAAAAGTATATGACCCTTTATTTAGTAGAGCAACATTAAGACTTAGATATGCAAGTATAATGAGAGACAATTTGATGAATGGTTAAATGAAGTGATTTCAAAAATGCAGTCATGATAGCAACAAATTCTGAGCACCCCAGAAGCCACTGAAAATCTGAATTAGGCAAGGAGAAGCCAAGTGGAACAGATCTAGTGATGGTCCAGAGGGCACCTAGAAATCAATGAAGAGTAGTATGAGGACTTTAAGCAAGATAAACTGAGTCAAAAATGTTGAATACTAGGGAAAAAACCCAGGCATCTCAAAGACAATTTTCTATACTTAAATTATGTTTATACAGCCAAAGAATTGATGCTAAAATGAAAATCTTGACAAATATGACTGATTACTAAAGAACAAAAGGATTTGATGAAAATTAAACTTCCTCTACTTACATAATAAAGACACAAGAGCAACCATTCCCTAGCCAACACACTTTACCATTTCATTGTAAAGCTTTGAGATCCAAGTTCAGGTCAGAATAACACTGTTACTTTACTCATGAATAACCATCTAGCCCTGACCAGTTGGCTCAGCAATAAAGCATTGGCCCAGTGCATAGAAGTCCCAGGTTCAATTCCCAGCCAGGGCACACAGAAGAAGCACTCATCTGCTTCTCCACCCTTCCCCCTCTTCTTTCTCTCTATCTCTCTCTTCTCTTCCTGCAGCCAAGGCTCCATTGGAGAAAAGTTGGTAAAGGTGCTGAGGACGGCTCTATAGCCTCTGCTTCAGGTGCTAGAATGGCTCTGGTTGCAATGGAGCAATGGCCCTGATGGGTGGAGCATCACCCCCTTAGTTGGCATGCTGTGTGGATCCCTGTTGGGCGCATGCAGGAATCTGTTTTTCTGCCTCCCCACTTCTCACTTCAGAAAAATACAAAACAAAAAAAAATAGCCACCCAGACTAATGTGATATAAAAATGTGAAATTTGCCTCTCTACTCACTAAGTAGACCCTGCAACTACCCAGGGATTTCATCTCATCCTACCACATATCTTCATGTTGCATCTCACTCATCCCATCCATCTAGCACCACTCTGACCAACTCAAGGTCTGCTTTAATTTACCTTCACATTATCCCAAGGTGGGTCTGCAGTACTAACCAAGGGAATGGCAAAGAAATAGTTGTCTGCAAACTCAAAAGCTTTAAGAACATGAGGGACAAATGATTCCTTTGTGCTACAATTTAAGGAAAAAGGTGACAGCATGGCAAACAGATGCATGATGAATTTACTAAAGTTGACAGCTTTACTACCTCAATACAAAACTGAACAATAGTTTTAAAGATCAGATGTGTCATTCATTTAAGGACAAAAATTAAAAATAGCCCGTATGAAAGTAGAGTCAATTCAAAGTCACCAACAAATAAAAGTATTTCTCTTGAGAATTTGACTTTTAATACCAAACACATATTTGCATTAGCTTAAGTAATAATAAATTAAATGTATGATGCCTAAAATGTTTAATATCTGAAAGTTTATTTTTCACACAAGATCCAAAGAGAGAATTCTTGCTCTTAAAATATGTGGTTCTCCAGTACAGAGTGAATGAACAGAGCTCTTACCCTCTGTAGGTTCAGTATCTTCAAAACCCAGCTTCCAATGCGAATCAAGGCATGAGGGGAAAAGTTTGGTTACACCTGACTTCTAGTTATATTCCACTGACAAGAACTAGGCATGTGGTACAACCTAAATGGGAGGGAGCCAGAGAAATAAAGACCTTGGCAAGGCAGCTACTTCTCAGTAACAAGTTGCACTATGGGAAGGCAGTGTACCCCGCCATAGAAATATAAAATGCCATTCAGGACCTGCATACAGTTCAGAGATCCTGATATTCCAGTAGTGTACAGCCCTCTCCATCTAACCTGGGTGGGGTTGCTTATGGTTCTGCAATCTATGGTCTAAAATGACATGTCGTCTCCCATATCCACCAATATACTGTGCTGAGAACAGACAGAATAAATATAATTACAAACTCAAATTCAGAAAAAGGAAGAAGGGAAAGCACACAGCAATCAATGGTCCTTAGCAATGATATTATTCTAAAAAAAGAAGGTATTAAAAATACTCCTTATAAGCACACAAAATAATCATTACACTTATTTTTTTACCAATTACGCAGATGTTTTTCTTATTATTCTGGCCTGTAATTCACTTACATACTGAAAGGTTCTGTATTTTCTTAGGCGATTAACAAATATCAATGTCATATAAATATTGAAGAACAAAACTTTTAATATAGGTTTAATTATTTTAGAAAAATGTGTTTTGAGATTTTATAAATATGCATAAAAAAGATTTTACAGAAAGTATCCTTCATTGACCTTGATTTTGAAAACTTCTTTCAGATTTGGAGCTCCAAATATATAGTGAACCAAACTCAAGCAACAGCTTTGAAAGTTCTTTTGACCCTGAGTATAACAACTAAAGTGCACATGCCAGAAGTTCTCAGATTGGGAAACGTATCACCCCACCTTAAGTTCAAAGAAATGCTGCTTCTGTGACCTAGCTTCTCTCAGATTCTGCCTTCTGGTTTCTCTCAGGAAACAAAGGAACTTCCGCAAATAAGAATCAGCCATTTCCTTTTGTGCCTGTCACACTCCATGGAGATCTTGGTAAAATATAAAATGTAGCTCATCTGCCTCCTATGATAACAGAATAACAGACTATTAAGGACAGTGCTTTTTAGATAAAGGTGTAAGCAACTGAAAACATTGAAACATTATATAAAAGCACTGCTGAAACTCTTTGGTGATAACATGAAAGTTAATTGCTCAGAATGGGTTCAGACAATTGTAATGTTTCAGTTTATCATTAGGATCATTCTCAAAGAATGTGAATGTTTATATAGAGTCTTTCAGCATGAAATATTCACAACAGTCCATAATATGATTACAAGGACATAAGGACTTACTTTCCAATTTATTTCTCTTATTTTTTCTGTATCCAACAAAAATCATTTGTATGAAAGCAAGAGAAAATCATGTTCAATATTGTCATAGATTTTTTAAGTTAACACATTCATTTCAGCAAATAAAATTTATCACCATCTTGAATCAACCCATACTCTTTATTACCAATATAATAAGCTCTTAGTCTACACTTTTAAAGTCATGTATGACATTAATTTTTATACAACCCTATGAAAGAGAGTATTATCCCTATATTTATTTGTTAATTTTATAAGTAAATTAAATTAATTTAATAAAGAAATTAAAACACAGAGATTTTAAGCATCTTGCCCAAATCACACAGTTTGCTACTTGTGAAACTAATCTTTGAACCCAGGTAGTTTGACTCCAGAAGCTCTTCTCACCTTTGACTAGTATTTGTGGGATTCAGCCACATGAACTTCATGAAGTAAAGGCTATACAAGGGGTCCTTGGGTTACAACAGTCTCAACATACGACATTTAGAGTTTACAATGCTCACTCACATAAAAACTTTAAAAATTTGAGACATTAGTGTTTTGGCTTATGGTGTTAGCGTTATACTTACAGACTATGTGGGCAAACTAGTTTGGAAGAGAAGAAGTCATCAACCTTGAAGACTAGCCTGGAACAATTCTTTAAGAAGGTGGAGAGGACTGCAACCGATCCTGTACCCTCTACATCAGCTGCTTCTGGAGATGAAACACCTGTGGTACAGGTAGAACCATCTCCAGCATCTCCTGCATGTTCCTTAAGCAATCCTGATTCACTTGACCCAGTATCTCCAGCACCTTCTGCAGGTTCTCCTGCCTCTCCGGCTTCCTCGTCCCAACAGGTCACTCTCTCCTACCTTGCAATGCCCTAGCCAGTGTAAAAGTGAACCACAAAAATAAAAGTAAGAAATTCTTTTTTACACTCATTTTTTCTGTTACTACAGTACAATGTA
This sequence comes from Saccopteryx bilineata, assembly GCF_036850765.1. Taxonomy (NCBI): domain Eukaryota; kingdom Metazoa; phylum Chordata; class Mammalia; order Chiroptera; family Emballonuridae; genus Saccopteryx; species Saccopteryx bilineata. Next base: position 177,268,086 of record NC_089494.1, read on the forward strand.
CAATACAGTATATTTCTGTCCTTTTCCTTTTTCTGAGGCTTAGTTGTATTTTTTTGTTCTAGATTATGATTTTACAACTATGTTAGGATAGGTAAGTGACTTAAGCTAGTAGGGTGTATTTTAACTTATACCAAAATTCGATTATGTCACAGTTGTAGTAACAGAACTGTCGTAACTTGATCCCTTGTATATATTTGTGTCTCTAATTCTGACACATCAGATATTTTAATCTTTAAAGTGTTGCTACTATACATTTCATCTGTAGTTTTGAAGCTGATGAACTACTACCTCCAAATATTTCAAAACAAGCACTATTTTTAGAGACGGTCCTTACCATTTACATGCTAATATATTTTATGAACTCTATAGTTATTCTGATGAATTCTTATTATTGTTAGAATAAGTCCTGGTTCTCATTCTAAGCCTGAGGCTGTTCCAGGGTTAATTCCAAATCAGGGCAGGTAAGTAATGTTAACGAAGTTCACAGAAAACTAGAGAAGATATTAGCATACTGGCAAAATAGCATCTTAGCTTTCTACATAGAAAACAAATTATTCAAGAAATTGATAAACATGTAATCAGAACAAGGATTGTTATATAGTGATTTTCTTTTATTGGTTTTCTCTGTATTTCCTTGGAGAACAATTCTTATTTATGACTAAGATACTGTTGATTAATATAGTAACTATCCTTGTTGGATCTATCTTGTTGAATTCTCAAAATGCTAAGCCCCAGTTACATTTGTAAATAAATAAATGATTAAAAATATATTTATAAGGTGCCATGGGAACAGACTGGGGAGAACAGCTCTGTCTACCTGAAAAATTAGAAGGAAGGAAGAGATAGATAGAGAATAATTTTCTCAGAAGAGATTACTCTTGAGCTGAATCCTGAAGGATAAATAGATATTTTACAAAGAAAAGAAAATGTCAAGCCTAGAGAACAGAGTGTACGGGGGCAAGAAGGCCTAAATAATCTACACATTTTTTCCACTAACTGCTAAGTTACTTTCAAAGTTAAAAGTAAAGAAAGCTAGTGGTACATCATTAGTCAATACTAAAATTATCTTGAGGTCTGGCAATGACAAAGAATAAATTACTTCTGCCAGACAGCAAGTTACCTTTTATAGTATCAATTTAGATTCACAGAAACCTAGAATTGCTCACATCCTCCCTGCATTCTTCTTAGGATTTTCCAGCCATGCATCAAAATTATATGAATGAACAGAAATCTGATTAAAAATGATCAAGGCCTTTCTTGTCTGTAACATTTCAGATCAAATGCAGTATGCAGTGTGTTTGCTGAATCATTATAAGCAATAAAAAAAAAACACCTTTTTTTTTTTATTGTTACACTATTTGTACCGGATATTGGAGCTATTGGGTACTTTACAATTTATTTTGATTCAGCACCATTAATTTAATCATTTTAATTTCAGGAATACTTTAATATGAAATATTCAGCTTTGTTTTATTACCATTTAATGTTTAAAACAGATGTTTTCACTTCATGTCTAAGACTTAGTACTTCTTAAGGTCAGGGATAAATTTAAGGAAAAAATGAGGGTAAAGGAAGAGTGGAAAAAGAAAAGGCTTCAGGGGGAGCCAAGAGAGATCTAGAGATTGAGGACGGAGTGACATCAAGTTCAGAGGGCATCAAAGTTGGAATGAGGATTATGTTTGGAGCAAAAGTAATGGACACATGTCAAAATGCCCTGCCTCAGAATGTTTTCTACTGCTCATGAGTTTACTAATACTCAAATCCATGGAATAACAGAAATATAACTATGAGGCATTATTCATTACTAGCAAAATCTTCTCATACTGGTCATTTACTAATATATAACAGATATATGCTATATAAAATTAACAAAAATAGAGGTGATAGGTGGAAAGATAGAGAGACAGAATAGCTTTAATACATAATGGTATATTAACTAGGGAAGTGCTCCTTGAAATTATTATAATACTTTGATTGCTCTCATTTCAGTCATAAGTGAAATGGCAGGAATTTATTCAACAATAAGGATAAGAACAAAACCCATTCCAGCTGTTTTTATTTTTTTCATTTTACCATATTCCTAGAATAGCTTATTAGAATAATTTTGTCTGAAATACTAGTATTGCTGAATTTATTATTGGCTTCTATGTTCAACTTCACCCTTTAAAATATATTCAAAATTTGAACTGTAATTTTGACTTAAAATATAAATGTTTATTATTCACTCACATTATACCAGGACTTGTGCCACTTGAAATATTGTTAAGAACAAAATAAGAAACCACAACTTCATAGAATTTATAGTAAGTAAAGAAGACAGTACTCAAATAATTACACAAATATGCATTCAATTATTACTATGGAAAAGTTGTGAAGGAAAATTTTACAATGTAGAGGCATAGCAGGGAAACATAACCTAATCTGAGAAACCAGGAAGAATTTCCTAAGAAAAACATTTAAAGGGAAACCTAAAGTGATCCTACTTGAGATCAGCCAGGAAAAAAATTTTTTAAAAGATTATTTTTTTCAGGCAGAGATAAAAGTGAATGCAAATACTCTGAAGCAGGATGTTGTCTTGTGTAACTAAAAGGCTAGCAAGGTTCCAACACTGAGGAATTGGGAGAAGAGGAAGGCAGGGCCATGTGGTGGTATACCTCTGCCTGTTGTGACTTCTTAGGTGGTAAGTACTTACCCTATTACGTAAAGAACATCCTCACAAATTCCTACAACGGCCTCTGAAAGAGAGATAAGGCCAACTTCCCACGGAAGGTGAATCCATGCTTATTTACTTATTTACTTGTATTCATGTGCCTTAGATTCTACAAAGGATTCTTGTTATTGCTGTCATCATCTTCATTGAACTCTGAATGATCATTTACCTTACAAGACAACTCAAGAGCATGTGTCGCAGATGATCACTTCCTTCTTGAAATGTTTCTCTTAGCTGATAACACTTCAACCCTCCTGGTTTTCTTTCTATTGTACCATCTATTCTTTCTAGTGTCTTCAGTGTCTCCTCTCTCAATGTGGAAATGTATCCAAAGCAACACCCCAGAGGCCTTCGTCTTCTCTATCTATGTACTTTCCATCCTGGCTCATGGTTTTAAGTATCCATTATTTACTAAATTATTACCTCTGATTCTGACTTTTCACAATTCTAGATATGTATATTCAACTTGACATCTGCTCTTAGAATCTTTGCACAAGCATCTCAAACATAATATGGATAAAAGGAACTTGCTACAATATAAATGATACTGACATAATGCAAGAATTTCCTCCTGTATACAAGATCTAAAATTTCAAGCACTGCCTTGACATCTTTGAGCTTCACAGGGTCCCAAAAGTCTGGCTGTGAGTTCCACTGCTCTTTCCAGAAATGCTTCTACCCAGTGGGGAGGGTTAGTTCCTCTATCAGGACCCTACCTGGTCCTCAACTAGCAGATTCACTTCTGCTACTACAAGGCCTACCTTCAAAAGTTCCTTTTGGTTTACTTGGCTACCAAATAAATCATTTGTATGCACTTCTCCTGATCTGTGAGAACACATGACTAATAAATTGTTGTCCTTCTCACTTGCCTAGTGTCACATGTTGTATTTTTTATCATCTTTTATGAATTATGGCATAATAACCAATGAGATGAGTAGGAAGTGTCATAATACCCCCAAAATTAACCCTTTCTCTGATCTATACTGTGCTACCACTCAACAAGTTGCTTAAGTCAATAAGCTATCTTTGATTATTTTCTTTCCCTCTTAACTCTTCTAATCAGTTTGAAAGTCCTGCCAACTCTGCCTCAAAAACATAACCCCAAAGTATCTACTTCTTTCCAACTGTATTACCTCTTATGGGTTAACTAACATTTTCTCTCACCAATGTTGCTACAGTGACACCTTAGCTGGACTCTTAACCTTTCCTCTTACCTTCCATTTCTTACAATAAAGAAATAGTTCATTATTTACACAACAGCCAGTTTTTAAAAACTCTAGTAATTTTCCACCACACTTGAAACAAAATATAAATTATTTTCCCAGATTACAAAGTCTTAAATAATTTGATTCTGCTTGCCTTTTGTATTCACCTTGCCTTACAATTCACATTATTTACTCTGTTTCTACCACATTAACCTTCCTCTAGTTGTGTCAGCACCATTTATTGAAAAGACCATTATTAGCCCCACTAAATTAAAATGGCACTTTTTTTTATAAATCAAGCAGTTATATAAATATAAGTAGGTGTTTTTCTGATCTCTATTCTATTTCATTGCTCTATTTGTTTACATTTTCCAATACTACATTATCTTAATCACTACAGACTTATAGTGCATTGATATGTAGTGAAACACCTCCAATTTTTTTTCTTCAGGACTGTCTTGACTATTCAGGTTTCTGAAATTTTGTTTTCAACAAGAAAATTTATTTAAATGAGACTGCATTAAATATAAGAATAAATTGAGGAATATTTATATCTAAATAATATTGAGTTTTAAATTATTCATGTTATGTTTTCAGATGTGTTGATGGTATCAATTTTTAATTTTATCTTATAATTATCTGTTTCTAGTATATAAGAGTAAAATTTATATTTATATATTGATCTTATATCTAAATTATCTTGTAAATTCACTCATATGTTCTAAAATATATCTAAATATCTAAAGATGTTTTTTGGCTAGTCTACAAGTAGAATCATATTTGCAAACAATGACAGTTTATTTTTCTTTTCTAATTTTTTAACATTTAATTCTTTTTCTCACCTTTCTATACTTTCTAAAACTACAGTAAAATACTGAATAGAGGTCATGATAGTGCTCATACTTGTTTTGCTCCCCTCCCAGAGGGAATGGCATAGTCACCCCTGACATGTTTACTATAGAACCCATGTGATTACATTGGGCCAATGAGATAACAAATGAATAAATAGATGGATGGGAGACGGATTGACTACTACACCAACAAACAGAATTTTAATAAATCCCAGAACAACTCCAAAAGTTTTTGAACTATAGAGAAACGTTAGTACAATCAATTTCATCCAGCAAAAACTCTTTCTACTCATTTTTTTTATATATAGCCAATTAGAGAAGGCAAACGATCCATTTCACAATTGTGATTAACACAAAATCACAGGAATATAAAAAAATCCTTGCCTTTATGGTAGGAGTAGGTAGCAATTTGAAGAAAGAAAAGAAAAGAAACAATCAGCTCTTAAAATTTTTATTGCTAGTTTATTCAAACATATACTACAATGGTTTTGAAAGACATTAATTTTTTATTAAACCTGTAATTTAATATCCCAAGAATTATTAAAGAAAATAATTAATAATGTAATATGTATAATAGAAATATCTCTATGTTACAAAATTATTAGATATACTTCTGTCGTAGAAGAAAATGCTATTCAAGAGGTATATCCTTGATTTATTTTTTGATGGGCTAACCTACACTAACTTTAAAAAAAACAGCTTTTGACAAAACTTCTGCAAAGAACTAAGTTTTAGATGATTCCTCAGGGTATGTATATGAATATGTTTGTTTTAATAGCAGCTCTTCCACAGGTCTCCTGACTTAACCTTACAGAAATCACCGCTTACTACTAAGGGCATTGTCTTAGTTAAGGCTTCTCTAAAAATGCTCCATAGATTAAGTGCTTTATAAACAATAGAATTTTATTTATTACCGTTCTCTAGAGGCTGAAAGTCAGAAATGAATGTGCCAGCTTATCAAGTTCTAATGAGAGCTCTCTTCTGGGTTGCACACAGCTGACTTCTTGTTGTAGCTTCACATAGTAGATAGAGAGCAGCTCCCTTGGGACTATTCGCATTCATTGTGGAACCACCCTGATGACCTCATCTAATCCTAAATGCCTCTGAAAGGCCCAACCTTCTAATACCATCATTTTGGGAGGGTGGGGTTTCAACATATGAATTTTGGGGAACACAAACATTCGATCCATAAAAGGCATTCACTCTATTACTAGTACTTTGATTATGCAGCTTTGGGCATGTAGCCTTATAAATATTTGGAGGGTAATTATACTTTCAAAAACTTTTGAATAATATTGGGATAGACTACATGGATAGCTACTCATTCTTCCTCTCTCATCAAAGAGAGAGTCCATTTCTACAACCCTTGAATCTGGGTTAGCCATGTGACTTACTTTACCCAATGTACCATAAGCAAACATTAAGTAAGCTGTCCAAGGACCGGGTCTGTTTCTAATGCTTACAACAGAGTAGAGCTTGCCATAGTGTTGCATTTAGAACTCATGTTGAAAGATATGTGGCCCAGTTGCTCCTCTGTCATTACAATCAATAGCCAGGCTGTGAATGAAACCATCTAGACCAGATAGCCATACACCACACAAGCTGATCCCAGCAAACCCAACCCAAAACAGAACTCCCAGCAGCAATGGAAGCAAAATTTTATTTTAGATTACTTTTAAAGATGTTGGAAGGTGTATTTTTTATGCAGAAAAGTTTACTAGTAAATATAGTGGTAGTTGTTTATCTTTGTCCTACTGATTTTTTAAAAAAAACAAATAGTTGCCACTAAAGAGAAATATCCAGTCTCGGTCATGTAGAGCTTTTATGTTCCCGCAATACTGCCTGAATGAAGAGATATCTCAAATTATTTCAAAGTATTTTTCCAAAGGAACTCATATATTAACCAGATAAATATTTTGAGTCAGTTTGTGAATAAGTATGTGATTAAATATTTCTAACAGGGATTCGGTACAGTACCATTTTTATCCAAAATTGGTTCATGGTAATTGTTTATTTCTATTAGTATGAACACAGACAATACTGATGTGTATAGCTTGTCCTACATTATAAATAAAAGAAAAAAATTGGAAATAAGATGAAAAGATATTGATTTCACCATGCCATTTTTGAATCAAAGAAAAACTTAATTATTAGTTTGATTCACTGCTTATTAGAAAGAGTTACTCAGAAAGTTTTTTGAAGTGCTTGTAGTAATGGAATCACTTGCTTATGTTTATCAGTAAGGGACTTGAATCCAGTTCTTATTTCTTCATCAAAAAATGTTAAAATTAATAAGGTTCTTAAAGGAACCACACAAGTAGATTTAAGATACCTCTCAGGCCATAAAAGCTCACACCACAAAAGAGCTAATTGGCAGACAGAAACACAAGAAAAAATTTTAGAAAAAATCAAATTAATTACTTCAACAATTCAAGACAAAATGTCTAAACTCACAGAAAGACAAATACCGTATGATTTTAGTTGTATATGGCAACTAAAGAACAAAATAAATGAACAAACGAAACAAAACAGACTCGCAGATACAGAGAACAGATTGATGGTTGCCAGACAAGAGATAGGCTGGAGGTCTGGATGAAAAAGGTGAGGGCATGAAGAGGTAAAGATAGGCAGTTACAGAATAGTCATGGGGATGTAAAGTACAGCCTAGATAATATAGTCAATAATATTGTAAAAACTGTGCATGGTGCCAGGTGGATACTAGACTTATGAGGGGTTCACTGCATAAATTACATAAATGTCTAACCGTTATGCTGTACACCTGACACTAATATAAAAATCATACTCAATGTCAGCTGTAATTAAGAATTTTAAAAGGAAAATGTTTAAATTGCTCAAAACAAAAAATATTTTAAAAACTTGAAGTATTCATAAAATTTCCTCAGCTTTTCATTCATCTGACTAGGATGGCACTTGGCCTACAATCACACCATTTAGAAAAAATCATACTGCAACATAATGCTTTCATTAATACGTTTTTCCAAATAAGCATACAGAGAAAAACAAAACTTACAGAAATGTAGATTTAATTTCCTTTTAGATTACCAAATATTTATCAGTCTTATCATAGGTTAATGCTTGCGTCTTTATATTTGTCTCTGATGTAAATTAAGTGATTTCAGAAATAGGACCTCTTATGGGCTTCATTTTAAAAAAAAAAAAACCCTTATGATCTGATCATAGAACAAATAAGTTTTAGCGTCTAATACAGTGGTCCCCAACCCCCGGGCCGCAGACCAGTATCGGTCCATGGGCCATTTGGTACCGGTCCACAGAGAAAGAATAAATAACTTACATTATTTTCGTTTTATTTATATTTAAGTCTGAACATTGTTTTATTTTTTAAAAATGACCAGATTCCCTCTGTTACATTCATCTAAGACTCACTCTTGACGCTTGTCTTGTAAGTTCAACAATTATTTTTAAAAATACCACAGTTTTTACACTGGTTGCATAATTTTATTTTGTGCATTTATCCATCCCACCCTAAAGGCCAGTCCATGAAAATATTTTCTGACATTAAACCGGTCTATGGCCCAAAAAAGTTGGGGACCACTGGTCTAATATGTACATAATGTTTTATATTGTTCAAAGCATTTTACAAAAGCTATTATTTGGTCTCTTTAAAACTATGTAAAATAGATATTTTACTTTAAGTAAGTTGGATGTCATTAAAGTTGAATTCTTCAAAATGTACAAATAGATAGTAATATATATTTAAAATATACTTCAAAAATATGATCCAGAGAAAGACTTAGTGTTAAGTATAGGTATGGTATCTATCTTATATATACAGTAGGTATGGACAGATGCCCAAGATTAGAAGCAAACAGTTATCAGGAGTATGATTTCTTAAAAAGTCATGTGGACAGACAACAGTATGGTGGTTACCCAAGGGAAAGAAGGGTGGAATGAGGTAGAAGAAGGCCAAAGGGGAATAAGTGATAATGGAAGTGAAACCGGAAAAATGACCTGCAGGTCCAGCTGCCAACTCTCATGAAAACCAATTACATGGCACAGGTGCTGATAAGAAAGAAAGAGGTTTATTCAAGTGTCAGCTACCTGAGAAGATGGAGGAACTCCTGTCCTCAAACACCCATCTTAAAAAACCAGAGTTCTTATAAGGAAGGAGAAGAAGGGGAATAAGAAAAACTAGAACAGTGGAGTCAAAAGGAGGGGTTTTAGGGTTCTCTGCTGAGGAGACTCAGCACAGGGTATTCAGGCAAGTGGCTGAAGGATAGTATGTGTCCTAGAGATGGCACATCTGAAAGCCAGTTTGTTTCCTTGGTTGTTACAGGAACTAAAGCTAGCAAGTAACTTATTAATTAGAGTTTTTGTTCTATGTAACAGGTTTTCACAAATTCCCATAGTCAGGTTTGTCCTCTTGGCCTTATCAGCAGTGTGATTGAGAGAGAGTGGGTGGGCCTAAGGATTCATTCCTCTCATTCTGATGTTTAACCCTGATGTGCCTCACTTGGAGGGGAATAGGCCTTTTAACTAAGTAACAAGAACTTGGCCAGAGGTGAAAGCACAGGATTAATTATATGCTATTGATTTGTTACAGAATACGTATCTGTGATTACTAAACTAGTAATACTGAATCATGGTTATCAGGGCAACAAACTGGATTTAACATTTTACAGAAGTTTTTATATAAACTTACTTTGTTAGTACATTCTTATTTAGCTCTATTTTATGGCTAGTCTAATTTATACCACTAAATCAGTATTATAGCATATCTATTTCCAGTTACAGAGAGACTTGACTTGGGGTATTGAACACATAATACAATATACAGGTGATGTATAGAATTGTACACCTAAAACCTATATATTTTATTAATCAATGTCACCCCAATAAATTCAACAAAAAATAAAATTTAATAAAAATTTTAAGAAGTCATGTGGAAATAAACATAATGTGACCCACTATATTGGTCCAGGTTTCACTGCAAAGATTAAAAAAACTACCTAGTTTAAGCAAAAAGCAATTTAATTCCTTTAGTTTTTTAAATCATTGAAACACCTTCAGAAAAAGGCCCTGAGCAAGCCTCCAGAAATGACTCCAGAGGGAGAATCACAGACCCTACCTGCCCGGATGCTGCCTGATCTGCCTATCGAAGGGCATAGCAGCCAAATCACTCATTTCCATTATCCAGTCAGAATTCAAGTTAGCTGGAATACTCTTCCTCTGGGAAGGTTTTACAGACACTCCTGCACTCCAGGTTTATGACTCCTTTGAAATCTGTATATTAGCACAATGCAAAGTCTGTTTGCATTTTATTTCATTTATTTATTTCAATGCATATATCTCCTTCTAAATTCAGATCTTAAGGATGTATTCTCTTTATAACTATATTCCTAAATGTTTAGTAAAGGCCCTGGACCTCAATAAATTTTATTAAAACATATCAGTTATAATTCTAAGTACTCTATATAAGTGAACTTACTTAATGTTCGTAACTTCGCTATGAGAAAGGTCCAATTGTTATCCTCCTTTGGACCTTGGCAGCCTGGATCCAGAGCTCACATCCAAACCACTATCCTACTTCTCTTCATTATCAAGGTAATGTGTCTCCAGGAAGCAGCTTTAGGAAGTTAAAGAAAAAGCATAAGAAAACAAATGGAATAGGATTAAATAAAAGAAGATTGAAGCTCCAAAGATTCAATCAAGTTATAGAGACTTTGGACTCATTTAATAAAACTTTATGAAAAATTTTATTAAGGACCATGTATATTGAAATAAATAATAATCTTACTTTTATAATTAGAATAACTTTTTATAATTACCTTTTATAATTGAAATTTTAATGCCTGTCCAATCACTTATTGAAGGACACTTTGGTTTTTTCCATGTCTTGGCCACTGTGAATAATACTTCAGTGAACATAAGGGTGGGTGCATATATCTTTGCAAATAATGTTTTCAAACTTTTTAGGTAGATATTCCAAAGAGGTGTTGCTGGTTCATACAGTAAGTCTTGAAATTAAAATTCATAGAAACAGACAACAGGCCCTGGCCGGTTGGCTCAGCGGTAGAGCGTCGGCCTAGCGTGCGGAGGACCCGGGTTTGATTCCCGGCCAGGGCACACAGGAGAAGCGCCCATTTGCTTCTCCACCCCTCCGCCGCGCTTTCCTCTCTGTCTCTCTCTTCCCCTCCCGCAGCCAAGGCTCCATTGGAGCAAAAGATGGCCCGGGCGCTGGGGATGGCTCTGTGGCCTCTGCCTCAGGCACTAGAGTGGCTCTGGTCGCAACATGGCGACGCCCAGGATGGGCAGAGCATCGCCCCCTGGTGGGCAGAGTGTAGCCCCTGGTGGGCGTGCCAGGTGGATCCCGGTCGGGCACATGCGGGAGTCTGTCTGACTGTCTCTCCCTGTTTCCAGCTTCAGAAAAATGAGAAAGAAAAAAAAAAAAAAGAAACAGACAACAGTATGGTGGTTACCAATGGGAACAGAAGAGGATGGGTAATAAAGGGTAAAGGTAGCCAAATATATAGTTACAGAAGCTGATGTGACTTTGGGTGGTTAACACACAAAGCCATATACAGATCATGTATCACAGAAATGTACACTTGAAATCTATATAATCTTATTAACATATATCACCCCAATAAATTTAATTTTCAAAAAGTGAGAACTAAAAAAAATAAAAATTTTAAAAGCTAGAGCCTCTTTATAAACACGATAAATGTGATATTTTATGAAAGAATTTGGATATAATAAATCATAATTTAACCAACCTTTTGCTTATCAATTGCTGATCCAAAGCCTAACAAGACCAAGTAAAATGTCCATGGAGAGCTTTGTAAATAGATCTTTTTTTTTTTTCTGAAGCTGGAAATGGGGAGAGACAGTCAGACAGACTCCCACATGCGCCGGACCGGGATCCACCTGGCACGCCCACCAGGGGCGACGCTCTGCCCACCAGGGGGCTATGCTCTGCCCCTCCGGGGCGTCACTCTGTTGCGACCAGAGCCGCTCTAGTGCCTGGAGCAGAGGCCAAGGAGCCATCCCCAGCGCCCGGGCCATCTTTGCTCCAATGGAGCCTTGGCTGGGGGAGGGGAAGAGAGAGACAGAGAGGAAGGAGAGGGGGAGGGGTGGAGAAGCCGTTGGGCGCTTCTCCTGTGTGCCTTGGCCGGGAATCGAACCCAGGACTTCTGCACGCTAGGCCGATGCTCTACCACTGAGCCAACCGGCCAGGGCCGTGTAAATGGATCTTTGAAGAAACATGGCTAGAAAACAGTCTTTCAAGAGTATGGAAAGAAAGAGCTATTTTATCTTAAACATACACACACGCGCGCACACAAATATTTTTTCAGTAAATGTTGGGTACTCAGTAGACTGACTAAAGAAAAAAAGCCACAATAGAGTAACCAGTTTCTCTTTCTCCATTTAAATATTATTTCAAGAATAAACATCTGAAAATATATGCAGCATAAGAAAGAAGGCAAGTGGAGATTCTGCTCAACCTAGAAATTGGTTGATCAAGCCCATGGAGAACTTTAAAACAGAAACTACTGCTTTCCAATAATTTCTACCAGTTATACATACCAGTGTCTTTGTGGGATAGTTAAATGTCCCTGTATCCTATTCTTTATCAACTGAAGGACTGGTGAGTTAGATGGCTCAAGACTGCCAGAGCGATGCAGTGGCAAGATGGCGATGGAGTAGGCGGACATACCAACTTCCAACTCCCAGAAACTAAGTGGATTACAACTTAATTTTAAGAACCATCATCAGAAAAAAACAACTCTGAACTAAACTAAGAGGACTCTTCAAACAAGGAACACTGAAGAAGCCACGTTGAGACTAGTAGGAAAAGCAGAAAAGCCTAGAGGGCTGCCCAGCTCCCTGGAGCAAACAGCAGCCCAGAGAAACTCACATGGCAGGAAGAGAATTCAGCGGACCTGGGCCCCAGGAACAAAGCCCCAGCCTGCAGCCCCAAAGCCTAGAAGAGGCATATGGACAGTATTTAGCTGCAAAACAAGTCAGGATACTGTTTGTGAGAAAGAGACAGTTTTCTCAGACCCAGGATTCTTCTTAAAGGGACAGTGCAGAAAACCTCTTTAACAACCACCCACACAGAGCCCCAGAAGAAGGGAAGAGAGGAGAAGACTGGAGTAGCAGGAAAAGAGTGAAATCTAGGAGGCACAGGGAGAAGCAATATGAGCAACAGCCACCCTAACCCCTGGGCTGAATCACTCCCCAAATCTAAAGTGAATATTTCCCCTGGAAACAGCAATACCTGCAAAGGGAAGCAGAACACCAGGGAAACAAGCTCTCCCATGGCATTCAGAGTAGAGTCACTTAGAAGGAGGGAGCTTTCAGGACTAAAGTATGCAGTGTTAAGGTCTGACCCGCAGCGCCCCCACCTACAATGCAGAGGACTTGCTGGAGGGTGGGAGGCAGTGGGATGCGGAAGCCTAGTTTTGTCCGCAAGGGCAGAAGCCAGGCAAGCCAAGCCTGAGGCCAGGCATGAGCTCAGTATAGCCTGGCAGGGGTGGAGGGGACATGTGAAAGTGGTCAGGCCCAGCTGTGGGCCTGCCTGCAACCCCACCTGTAGGGGAAGGGTGGGAGCCTGGGAATGGCCGGAGACCTGCCACTGAGCAAGGGTGCACAGGCATGAAGCCTTCCCCGACCTGCAGATCCAAGGCTTGTGGCCCTATGCACAAGCTAGCTCTGACTTGGGGGCAGGGTGGAAGACTGGGAACAGGCAAAGACCCACAGCTGAGCAATGGTGCTTACCTCTGCCCTTGGTGCCCAAGGCTTGTGGCCTCTGCACGGCACACAACGCCACCCACTGGGGCAAGGCGAAGGCCAAGACTGGCTCAGGCTTATAGAGACAGGCATGTGAACACAGTCCCTCCTGTGGAGTAGAGGTGGAAACCACAGCAACAGCCACAGCAGGCTGGCACCAGCAACACCAATATCGGAACACCCTAGGCAGTGGCAGAGGGGTGGTGGGCCTGCAGACAGACCACAACTAGGGAACACAGAGGCAACAACCATTGGACTCCAATGGCCAAACCCCTCTTATGCACAAATAAAATGGCCAGGCAGAAAAATGCAACCCAAATGAATCAAGAGAAATCCCCAGAGAAGGACCTCAATGAGTCACATATAACCAAATTACTGGATGTAGAGTTTAAAATAATTAATGTTAGGATGTTCAAAGAGCTTAGAACAACAATAGATGGTCATTACAAATGCCTAAATAAAGAGGCCCTGGCCGGTTGGCTCAGTGGTAGAGCGTCGGCCCGGCATGCGGGGGACCCGGGTTTGATTCCCAGCCAGGGCACATAGGAGAAGCACCCATTTGCTTCTCCACCCCCACCCCCTCCTTCCTCTCTATCTCTCTCTTCCCCTCCCGCAGCCAATGCTCCATTGGAGCAAAGATGGCCCGGGCACTGGGGATGGCTCCTTGGCCTCTACCCTAGGTGCTAGAGTGGCTCTGGTCATGGCAGAGCGACGCCCCGGAGGGGCAGAGCATCGCCCCCTGGTGGGCAGAGCTTCGCCCCTGGTGGGCGTGCCGGGTGGATCCCGGTTGGGCGCATGCGGGAGTCTGTCTGACTGTCTCTCCCCGTTTCCAGCTTCAGAAATAAAAATAAAAAATAAGAAAAAAACACACACAAAAAACACAAACACCTAAAGAGATAGCAAATACAAAAAAGGAAATTAAAATAATAAAAAGAATCAGTCAGAAATGACAAATACATTATCAGAATTGAAGATCAAAATGGAAAAAATTAAAAGCAGGATGGATGAAGCTGAGGACTGAATCAGAGAGTTAGAGGACAAGATAAACGAAGGCATGGAAGCAGAGCAGGAAAAAAAAGTAGACTCAAAAAGTCTGAGGAAACTCTAAGAGAGCTTTGTGACAACATGAAGAGAAATAACATTCACATCAGAGGGGTTCCTAAGAAGAAGAGAGAGAACAAGAGATAGAAACTTTGTTCAATCAAATCATAGCTGAAAACTTCCTGAAATTGAGGCAGGAAAATGTCTCACAAGTTCAAGAAGCACAGAGAACTTCCTTAAAGAGAAACTCAAAGAAACCTACACTAAGACACATCATAATTAAAATACCAAAGCTAAGTGATAAAGAGAAGATATTAAAAGCTGCTAGAGAAAAAAAGGCTATCACCTACAAAGGCGCTCCCATAAGGATGACATCCAACTTCTCAACAGAAACACTTGAGGTCAGGAAGGAATGGCAAGAAATATTCAAAGTAATGAAGAACAAGAGCCTACAACCAAGACAACTTTATCCAGCAAGGTTATAGTTTAAAATAGAAGGAGAAATAAAAAGCTCCCCCCACACACAAAAAAAAACCTCAAGGAATTCACTAAAACCAAACCAATGCTGCAAGAAATGCTAAGGGGCGTGTTGTAAACAGATCAAAGTGGGAAAAGAATATAGCAAAAGAGGAATACAGCTTTAAAAAATAAAATGGCAATAAATAACTACATATTAATAATAACCTTAAATGTAAATGGATTAAATGATCTGATCAAAAGACATAGGGTAGTTGCATGGATAAGAAAACAAGACCCTTACATATGCTATCTACAAGAGACACACTTTAAAACAAAAGATGCACATAGACTGAAGGTAAAAGAATGAAAAAAAATATTTCAAGCAAATGGAAATGAAAAAAAAACTGGGGTAGAAATATATCAGACAAAATAGACTTTTAAAAAAAGGCTATAGTAAGAGATAAAAAAAGACACTACATAATGATAAAGGGAGCAATCCAACAAAAAGATACAAGCATTATAAATACCTACACACCTAATATAGGAGCACCTAAATATATAAAGCAGATTTTGATGGATATAAAGGGCGAGATCAATAGCAATACTATAATAGTAGGGGATTTCAATACCCCACTAACATCACTAGATATATCCTCAAGAAAGGAAATTAACAAAGAAACAGCAGACTTAAAGGACACACTAGATCAACTCGATTTAATAGATATCTTCAGAACCTTTCACCCTAAAGCAGCAGAATATACATTCTTTTCAAGTGCTCATGGTACATTCTCTAGGATAGACCACATGTTAGGGCACAAAAGTGGTCTCAACAAATTTAAGAAGATTGAAATCATATCTAGCATTTTCTCTGATAACAATGGCATGAAAGGAGAAATCAACCACAACATAAAAACTAAAAAATACTCAAACACTTGGAAACTAAATAGCATGTTATTAAGTAATAAATGGGTTAACAATGAGATCAAAGAAGAAATTTAAAAATTCGTAGAAACAAATGATAATAAGCACACCTCAACTCAAAATTCATGGGACACAGCAAAAGCAGCACGAAGAGGAAAGTTTATAGCATTACAGGCATACTTTAAGAAGCTAGAAAAAGCTCAAATAAACAACTTGACCCTGCATCTAAAAGAACTAGAAAAAGAACAGCAAGTAAAGCCCACGGGTAGTAGAAGGAAAGAAATAATAAAGATCAGAGTAAAAATAAATGACATAGAGGCTAAAGAAACAATACAAAGGATCAATGAAACCAGGAGCTGTTTCTTTGAAAAGGTAAACAAGATTAATGAACCTTTAACTAGATTCACCAAGAAAAAAAGAGAGAGGACTCAAATAAATAAAATTAGAAATGAGAGTGGAGAAATAACAATTGACACAACAGAAATACAAAGGATTGTAAGAAAATACTATGAAGAACTATATGCCAGCCTAACCAGGCATTGCGCAGTGGATAGAGTGTCACACTGGGATGCGGAAGGACCCAGGTTCAAGACCCTGGGGTCACCATCTTGAGCACGGCTCATCTGGCTTGAGCAAAAAGCTCACAAGCTTGGGCCAAGGTAGCTGGCTCGAACAAGTGGTTACTCAGTTTGCTGAAGGCGTGTGGTCAAGGCAATTATGAGAAATCAATTAATGAACTAGGTGTAACAATGAAAAACTGATGATTGTTGCTTCTCATCTCTCTGTGTTTCTGTCTGTCTGTACCTATCTCTCTCTCTCTCTCTCTGACTCTCTCTCTGTCCATGAAAAAAAAAAAGAACTGTATGCCAGAAAACTAGAAAACCTAGATGAAATGAATAAATTCCTTGAAACATACAATCTTCCAAAAATTAATCTGGAAGAATCAGAAAACCTAAACACACTGATTACAACAAATGAGATTAAAACAGTTATCAAAAAACTCCCAAAAAAGAAAAGTCCTGGGCCTGATGTCTTCACAAGTGAATTCTATCAAATAATCAAAGATCTTACTTCTATCCTTCTCAAACTATTTCAAAAAATTCAAGAGGAAGGAAGACTTCCAAGCTCCTTTTATGAGGCAAGCATAATTCTGATTCCAAAACCAGGCAAAGACAACACACACAAAAAAAATTATAGGTAAATGTCCCTGATGAATATAGATGCTAAAATCTTCAACAAAGTATTAGCAAACTGGATCCAGCAATATATGAAAAAAAATCATACACTATGATCAAGTGGGATTTATTCTGGGGAGGCAAGGCTGGTCCAATATTTGTAAGTCAATCAATGTGATTCATCACATAAACAAAAGGAAGGAGAAAAACCACATGATAATTTCAATAGATGCAGAAAAAGCATTTGATAAAATCCAGCACCCATTTATGATCAAAACTCTCAGCAAAGTGGGAATAAAGGAAACAGACCTCAACATGATAAAGGCCATCTATGACAAACCCACAGCCAACATCATACTCAATGGGAAAAAATTAAAAGCAATCCCCTTAAAATCAGGAACAAGGCAGGGGTGCACTCTTTTACCACTCTTATTTAACATAGTTCTGGAAGTTCTAGCCACAACAAAAAGAAGAATAAAAGGCATCCAAATTGGTAAAGGAGAAGTAAAACTATCATTATTTGCGGATGATATGATATTGTATATAGAAAATCCTAAAATCTCAGTCAAAAACTACTGGACCTGATAAATGAATTCAACAAGGTGGCAGGATATTAAAATAATACTCAGAAATCAGAGACATTTTCATAAACCAACAATGAACTGTCAGAAAGAGAAATTAAGGAAACAATCCCCTTCACTATTGCAACCAAAAAAATAAAGTACCTAGGAGTAAATTTAACCAAAGATATTAAAGACTTGTACCTGGAAAATTATAAAACATTGATAAAAGAAATCAAGAAAGATACAAACAAGTAGAAGCATATATTGTGCTCATGGTTAGGAAGAATAAACATCATTAAAATGTCTGTATTATGCAAAGCAATTTATAAATTCAATGCAATACCAATTAAAATACCAATGACATACTTCAAAGATATAGAATACGTATTCCAAAAATTTATATAAAACCTAAAAAGAACACCAATCGCCTCAGCAATCTTGAAAAGGAAGAATATCATACTTCCTGATATCAAGTTATACTACAAGGCCATTGTACTCAAAACAGCCTGGTACTGGCATAAGAACAGGCATATAGATCAATGGAACAAAATAGAGAACCCAGAAATAAACCCACACCTTTATGGACAACTGATATTTGACAAAGGAGGTAAGAGCACACAATGAAGTAAAGACAACCTCTTTAACAAATGTTGTTGGAAATATTGGACATCTACCTGCAAAAAAAGGAAACTAGACCACTAACTTACACCATTCACAAAAATAAACTCAAAATGGATAAAAGACTTAAATGTAAGCCATGAAAACATAAGCATCTTAGAAGAAAACATAGGCAGTACACTCTCCAACATCTCTCGCAGCAATATATATTGCCGATTTATCTCCACGGGGAAGTGAAATAAAGGACTAGATAAACAAATGGGACTATATCAAACTAAAAAGCTTTTGCACAGCTAAAGACAATATGAACAGAATAAAAAGACAAACTACACAATGGGAGAACATATTCGACAATATGTCTGATTAGGGGTTAATAACCAAAATTTATAAAGAACTTGTAAAACTCAACACCAGGAAGACAAACAATCCAATCAAAAATGGGCAAAAGAAATGAATAGACACTTCTCCAAAGAGGACATACAGATGACCAATAGGCATATGAAAAAATGCTCAACATCACTAATCATTAGAGAAATGCAAATTAAAAGCACAATGAGATGTCACCTCACACCAGTCAGAATGGTGCTCATCAACAAAACAACACAGAATAAGTGCTGGCAAGGATGTGGAGAAAAGGGAACCCTCCTGCACTGCTGGTGGGAATGCAGACTGGTGCAGCCACTGTGGAAAACAGTATGGAGATTCCTCAAGAAATTAAAAATCGAACTGCCTTTTGACCCAGCTATACCACTGTTAGGAATATACCCCAAGAACACCATAGCACTGTCTGAAAAGAAGAAATGCACCCCCATGTTTATGGCAGCATTGTTCACAATAGCGAAGATCTGCAAATAGCTCAAGTGTCCGTCAGTGGACGAGTGGATTAAAAAGCTTTGGTAGCCCTGGCCGGTTGACTCAGCGGTAGAGCGTGGGCCTAGCGTGCAGAGGACCTGGGTTTGATTCCCGGCCAGGGCACACAGGAGAAGCGCCCATTTGCTTCTCCACCCCTCCGCCGCGCTTTCCTCTCTGTCTCTCTCTTCCCCTCCCGCAGCCAAGGCTCCATTGGAGCAAAGATGGCCCGGGCGCTGGGGATGGCTCTGTGGCCTCTGCCTCAGGCGCTAGAGTGGCTCTGGTCGCAACATGGCGACGCCCAGGATGGGCAGATGATCGCCCCCTGGTGGGCAGAGCGTCGCCCCTGGTGGGCGTGCCGGGTGGATCCCGGTCGGGCGCATGCGGGAGTCTGTCTGACTGTCTCTCCCTGTTTCCAGCTTCAGAAAAATGAAAAAAAAAAAAAAAAAAGGTTTGGTATATATATATGATGGAATACTATTCAGCCATAAAAAATGATGACATTGAATCATTTACAACAACATGGATGGGCCTTGATAACATTATACTGAGTGAAATAAGTAAATCAGAAAAAACTAAGAACTATATGGTTCCATACATAGGTGGGACATAAAAATGAGACTCATAGACATGGACAAGAGTGTGATGGTTACAGAGGGAGGGGGAAGGATGGAGAGGGAGGGGAGGGGCACAAAGAAAACCAGATAGAAGGTGACAGAAGACAATTTGACTTTGGGTGATGGGTATGCAACATAATCAAAGGTCAAAATAACCTGGAGAAGTTTCCTCTGAACATATGTACCCTGATTTATCAATGTCACCCCATTAAAATTAATAATAAAAAACAAAAAATAAATAAAACAAAACAAAAAGACTGCCAGAGCAACACAGTAGCAGCTTTGAGACCATTTCTCCATGCAGTCTGTATGTCTGCTGAGGATTCCTTTTCTCTTAGAAGCAACAAACACCACATATAACAATCCGCGGACATCCCAAAACCCAAGTACTCTTAAAAAGGAATATCTACTTTCCAAAGATTGTTCTAAGACAATCTTTTATACTCAATTTCTCATAAATATTTTATCCTGTTGTTTCTGTTCAAGATAATTGCATTGGTCTTCAACCACTAGTAGGTAAAAAAAAAGAGATAAATAGAACTGAATGTTTCTTAATTGGAAATCTCTGCCAACAAATATATCTTTGTAAAGATAAAGTCTTAAATATTTTTTTCATAATATAAGACCTATTAACATTATTTGTATTCAATACATGTGTGTATAACCAAAATAATAACAACAGCAATATAACATCAATTAACAGTCTAAAGAGTGATTCTCATACTTGAGCTTTGGTTTTCTTTAGGGAAAGGGCCTATTTTACATGACAGGACCTGTTGTGAAATCTATGTTGTCAGAAGAATATACTAATTGTAACCGCATATAATTTAGGACTAGATAATGCTTTTAAATTTTATTCTGTACAAAGTAGCTTGACCAGGCGGTGGCGCAGTGGATAGAGCATCGGATTGGAATGCCAAGGACCCAGGTTTGAGACCCCGAGGTCACCAGCTTGAGCATGGGCTCATCTGGTTTGAGCAAAAAGCTCACCAGCTTGGACCCAAGGTTGCTAGCTCGAGCAAGGGTTTATTCGATCTGCTGAAGGCCCGTGGTCAAGGCACGTATGAGAAAGCAATCAATGAACAACTAAAGTCTCGCAACAGAAAACTGATGATTGATGCTTCTCATTTCTCTCCATCCCTGTCTCTCCCTCTCTCTGACTCTCTCTCTGTCTCTTTAAAATAAATAAATAAATAAATGTCACCAAAAGTCCTAGCAGAAAAAAAAAGTAGATGTAAATTCCATTCTGTACAAAATAGATTTAATTATGTCAAAACTGATGCACAGAAGTAACTTACTTACTTACCAAATGAGGCATTCAAATGCCATTATTGCTCAACTATTGTTATTTATCATAAAAATTTAGTAGTTCTCAAGAATTTAAACCTAACTGAGTCTTATATGAGAAGTGTAAAAACACTGCAGTATCCATAAATTCAGAAATCTACCAAGGTTCCAGACATTCAAGATGATCCTCTATCCTAGTTTCCCACTCAGCATAATACTTAGTAGCACTCCTTTCAGTTTTAATAGGCTCTGTTTAGATAATAGATTAAATGACTTCCCAGCTTGTTGATGACAAGATGCTATTGTAGTACCAAATAATAAATATTATTTGATAATAAATGTTTATCAAAATGTCCATGAGATATATTGGCAAAAAAAAAATAGTAAAGATATAGAAAGTGGCTTTGATTTTGTCTCTCTATTATTTTAATGAAGATTAAGATGTTTTTACTTTTCTATAAGTTCCATTGCTAAGAAATTTTAGTATCTGAGCCTTTAGTAATGCTTTCCTATATTTCTCATTCAATCCAAACTTTTAGTGCCTGCCCATAGCAGTTTTCAATGTGCAACAGTAGGTATACAACTATTTTCATAATAAAATAAATGCAAATTTCTATTTTTACTCTTATTTTTTTATGTGTACAGTCAAGTTTTCCATAGGTTACATGCTATGTGATGACATCACCACTCTGATAGTATGTTTGTGTATTTTGTTATATTTTAGAATTTTCTGAAGCAGAGGATTGAGTTATAAAAGTGTGCATGTTCAGAGTTTTTTCTCTCAGTATCTTTACTGTGTGCCTACTTGGTGCTTTCATTGAATGTGCTATGATTTCTATACAGGAATTTTCCCTTATCCATGAGTTCACTTTCCATGACTTCAGCTATCTAAGGTCAGCTGCATTCCAAGAATATTAAAGGAAATTTTCCAGAAATAGATAATTCATGAATTTTAAGTTGCACACCATTCTGAAGTGATGGAAACTCAAAAATACTTGTACTCTAAGACACATGCACCCCCATGTTCATCGCAGCATTATTCACGGTGGCCAAGACATGGAAACAACCAAAGTGTCCCTCAATATAGGATTGAATCAAGAATATGTAGTACATATATAAAATGGAATACTGCTCAGCCAAAAGAAATAATAATATATTGCCATTCACAACAACATGAATGGACCTTGAGAACATTATACTGAGTGAAATAAGTAAATCAAAAAAAGCTAAGAACTATATGATTTCACACATAAATTGGATATAAAAATGAGACTCAAGGACATAAGTAAAAGTGAAGTGGTTAGCAGAGGCAGGGAAGTGGGGAGGGTGGAGAGTAAAGAGGAACCAAACAAACAATGTATTCACCTGATACTGTAAGACCAAAGACCACAAAACATTACACATGTACATTTTTTTTTTTTAGTGAGGTGGTTGGGAGACAAGCTGGAAGGGAGAGAGATGAGATGCTTTAATTCTTCATTGCAGCATCTTAGTTGTTCATTGATTGGTTTCTCATATGTGCCTTGACCAGGGAGCTACAGACAAGCCAATGACCCCTTGCTCAAGCCAGTGGCCTTGGACTCAAGCCAGCAACCTTGGGATTCAAGCCAGAGACCCCTGGGCTTAAGTCAGCGACCATAGGGTCATGTCCATGATCCTATGCTCAAGCTAGCACCCCCCCCGCTCAAGCTGGTGAGCTTCCCCTCAAGCTGTTGAGCTCGCCCTCAAGCCAGCGACCTTGAAATTTCAAACATAGGTCCTCAGCATCCGAGGCCTATGCTCTATCCACTGAGCTACCACCTGGTCTGGCACACATGTACTCTTGATGGCAAATTTGATTCTCAAAGGAATACAGTTTAGCAATTCTAGAACTATTATATATATATATATAATATAACTTTTATATTCAAATTAAATAAATTTTTATAAATAAGTAATGGGAATCAAGGTACTCACTGTCAGAAAAAAATAAATTATAAATAAGTAGAAAAAACGTTAGAATGGACTCTGTAGTACTGAATTAGATTTAGTTATATCATTATAAACTCATAATTACTTCAACATATTCAAATAGATAAACAAGTATAATTATATTTGAAGGATTGGGTTTGTATACATAAAAATATTTTCTCTTTCTGTCCATTTAGAGTCCCTAAAAGCAGTGACACCCTAGTAGCAATGATCACATCCAGTGCCTAGATAATGCTTTCTAAATATCATACTTATGAAATGAACCAGGGCTCCCTGGAGAAATAGCTAATGTTAAGGATAAAGGCCAGAAAAATTCAAAATAAGCTTGGAGAATCTGTCATTTCAGAAAGGATACAAAAAGCAACCTGAAAAAATTCTCAGTGGCCAAAAAAAAAACAATGTAAGCCACAAAATAACAAGATTGGTATTAGACTACAATCCAGAGGTTAAAACAATTATTTATGAATGGAGTGGCTTTATTGAAGGAAAATAATATTCTAAGAGTATCAACATACCAACTAATTTATTCTCTAGGAAAAAAAAATAAGAGTACAGTGGTACCTTGAGATATGAATTTAATTCATGCTGTAACCGAGCTCGTAAGTCAGTCAACTCGCATATCAAACTGCCGATACTGGACCCATGCGCCAACGTGCCAACTAGCGGCAGCTTCCCTAATCATGACTCGTATCTCAGAATTTCAATCAGATCTCGAACAAAAATATGAACCAAGTCGCAACTCGTATCTTAAAAAATTCATATGTTGGTCTGTTCATATCTCAAGGTACCACTGTAGGTAGTTTCATAAAATTAGATATTTCATAACCAGAAAATTATCAGTATGTAAACTTTAGAGCATTGATTTCTAGCACTCCTAAATCCAAGGAGCTAATATTGATTAATCACAAATTACCTTGCTGAGGATCCCTTAAAACTGAATTTAGACTATATAATCTTTGCAGATTAATTTATGCCATTTCACCAAGACCAGTATTACACTAACTTTGTACTAAAACAATTTTTACTAAAAGAATTATGTGAGAGCCTCTTAAGCATATCTGTTCAATCATAGTAATATTACTAGGAAACTAATATCTAAAATTTTAGTAACTATAAATATAGTCATTTCTTTGTATTTAATCAAATTAACTCGCTTTCTAAATAAAAAGTTGAAAGTTACTACTTTAACTTAGGAAATTAAAACTTTTAGGAAAGTTGTTTATGTACCTGCATATTAATTTGAGCCATAAATAGTAATGTGCTTCCCCAGATAATTTCATTATGCAAAAATAATTTTAGGAATGAAAGATGATTACTAGGAAAAGGAGCTTTTTGTCATTTTAACTTAGTATATATCTAAAGTGATTGGGGTAAAAATATACAGTAGTTTACCAACAGTCTTTTGGAGAGAGAAAGTGAAGAGGAATGGGAACTAGGCAGCCAAGGTAGAAATACTTGCAGTTAAAATAAAGTTCCAAATACAATATGTCATTTCCAGTCAGTACCTTTTCTAGAACCATCAAGGATTTTCAAGGATAGAATAGGGATATTTATCAAGCATCATAAGTTAAGTTATGAAACACCATTAAATTTATTTTAATGACATCCAAATACCACAGCGGCAGCAGTGTCTGTTAGTAATGTGAAAGAATCTTGTTTTTTAAAAAATAAATCCTCTCTGACAAAGTATATATTTTGCTTTATGTGTATTCATCTCGTATGTTTTTCTTTCCTTGCATTTCTTTTTTTTAAATACTTTTTTTATTTTTTATTTTTTTATTTATTCATTTTAGAGAGGAGAGGGAGAGACAGAGAGAGAGAGAGAGAGAGAGAGAGGAGAGACAGAGAGAGAGAAGGGGGGAAGAGCTGGAAGCATCAATTCCCATATGTGCCTTGACCAGGCAAGCCCAGGGTTTCGAACTGGCGACCTCAGCATTTCCAGGTCGACACTTTATCCACTGCACCACCGCAGGTCAGGCAAAACACCATTAAATTTAGATATCTGTATTATGCTTTAAAATACAAAAGTGTAACAGACCTACTCCCAACATATTTTTTCTTTTGCCAAATTCAAGTTACTGTTATTTTAAAAAGAAGAAAGGGCTAAAAATTATCTTGAAAGTGGGTATTTTTTTTCTTTAGTTTCACATGAATATGATGGCTAGCTTTTATGTGCCCAATACTATTGCACAGCTGAATAATAATATCTTAGTAATCTCATTAAGTGAATATCAAAGTTAAATCATATGGTCAGTTTGAAGAATAAATTATTGCTAATATTATTCAGAGGAGCTAATGAAAGCCTCATTGTGAAGGTTAACTTGGGCTATGTCCTCAAACATAAAAAATAAGGAATCAGCCAGAGAGATGAGGGAAAGGGAACAGTGCAGCAGGAACAGGTGATTTGAACCTGTAAAAGAACA
The DNA here is from genome assembly GCF_036850765.1 of Saccopteryx bilineata. Classification (NCBI taxonomy): domain Eukaryota; kingdom Metazoa; phylum Chordata; class Mammalia; order Chiroptera; family Emballonuridae; genus Saccopteryx; species Saccopteryx bilineata. The sequence goes on from NC_089494.1 coordinate 177,293,548, forward strand.
GGGAGAATTTGGAGGAAATTTCAGTAAAAACTAGCTATGCTTGAGTAAAGAGTTTAAGCATGAGGATAGCCTTACGTTTACACTTTAAAGTTAAACCTGCTCTCTTACCTGGGCGACCTCAGTTGGATCAAGCAAAAATTATTATTCTTTCTCAAAGATCAAATGAGAGCACATCTTGAACAACTGGCACTTTAGTTCTCATTTCTTTAGACCTCATTTAGGCCCTCCTAAGATTTCTGGTGCTAAAGCCTTCTCAAACAGAGGTTACATTAGGCCAAAATTTTCCTTCTCCTATAAGAACAGATAATAGCAAAATAGGTATTTCCAAAGGTAAAACTGTTCAGCATTATATGAATGTTCATTAATTCAAGTTAAAGAAGATCCATGTAATAGACTCTAGTATAGATAAAGCACACTTATATAATTAGGAATTTAAAGTACTTTAAGTTAAAAAATCCCAAGATAAGCCTTCAGATGGCTAAATGTATATTGCAGGATCATGAACCAAGCCTTAGGACATGAGGTTAAAAATTAATATAGTCTTCCACAACAGCAACAAAAACAAAAAACAAAAAGAATCCCAATATATAGAACTTGATGACCATTTTTATGCTACTTATAATTGTAAAACAAGCTTAAAACAAACTCTTTGAATGCCAAACCCAGTGGCTGTGTCATGCTTGAAGTCTGGACTAACCTCGAAATCAGGGATGCATATATTTTCCATAAGAATATTGCTTACAGCTCAAGAAACATCTGTGAAAAGCTGTGTCTTTTAAATCTTATCCTACTGCCAGGACCTTACTCATTAATACAATTGTCTTATTTTTGTGAGGTTCTCATTATCAGCATCCATTTGTATTAAGAAAAAAATCCAAGTAAAGGAGAAAATGCATGGCACAACCACTCTAAAGACAGTTGTCAGTTTCTTCTAAAGTTAAAGCACTGTTACTATTTAAAAATCCCATGCAAGGTAAATAACACTTATATTAACACACACACACATATAAATGCACGTCAAAATCTCATTCCTGATGGATGTAGATATGAGTTTCATGAAGCCCAAACTGGAGTTCATTATCCAGTGAAGTCAGACTCATAAGACACTGGGAAGAGTAAAATAGAAATGCTATTAGCTTACCTGCAGTTAAACAAAAAGAAATAAGAGCTGATGCCAAACCTAGAAGACCTAGAAATAACACAACTGAAAATTGGAGGCAGAAAACACCAACCCTCAATTTAGCCAGCTCTACAAAAAACACGCCCAAATGAGGAGGATATACACAGACAAAATGGAAAGACAGAGAAGTGCAATTCAAATGAACCAACAAGAGAAACCTCCAGAAAATTAACTAAGATGGAAATAAGCAAACTACTGGGTGCAGAGTTTAAAATAATGATAATTAGAAATGCTGAAGGATCTTAGAACAACAATGGATAGACACAATGAACACATAAAGATAACAAGCATCAAAAAAAAACACATTAAAATAATAAAGAACCAGTCAGAAATGACAAATACAAATCAGAAATGAAAACCACACTAGAAGCAATTAAAAGCAGGCTGGATGAAGCAGAGGACTGAATCAGCAATTTATAAGACAAGATAAAAAAAAGGCATAAAAGCAAAGCAGAAAAAAAAGGCTGAAAAAATCTGAGGAAACTCTAGGAGAGTTCTGTGACAACCTAAAGAGAAACAACATCCGCATTATAGGGGTTCCTGAAGAAGAAGAGAAAGAACAAGGGATAGAGACCTTGTTCAATCAAATCATAACTGAAAACTTTCCTAAACTGATGCAAGAAAAAGTCACATAAGTTCAAGAAGCATAGAGAACTCCATTAAAGAGAAACCCAACAAAATCTACACCAAGACACATCATAATTAAAATACCAAAGCTAAGAGATAAAGAGAAAATATTAAAAGCTGCTTAAGCAAGAAAGGTTTTCATTTACAAAGGAGCCCCCACAAGGATGACATCTGACTTCTCAACAGAAACACTTAAGGCCAGAAGGGAATAGCAAGAAATATTTAAAGTAATGCAGAACAAGAGCCTACAACCAAGACTTCTTTATCCAGCAAGGCTATCATTTAAAATTGAAGGAGAAATAAAAAGCTCCTCAGACAAAAAAAAAAAAAAAAAACACTCAAGAAATTCATTACAACCAAACCAATGCAGCAAGAAATGTTAAGGGGCCTGTTGTAAACAAAACAAAAAGGGAAAAGAATATAGTAAAAAAGAAATACAGCTTTAAAGAATAAAATGGCAATAAACAACTACACATCAATAATAACCATAAATGAATTAAATGATCCAATCAAAAGACATAAGGTAGCTGCATGGATAAGAAAACAGAACCCATACATATGCTGTCTACAAGAGACACACCTCAAAACAAAAGATACACATAGACTGAAAATAAAAGAATGGAAAAAATATTTCATGAAAATGGAAATTTAAAAAAAAGCTGGGGTAGCAATACTTATATTAGACAAAATATACTTTAAAACAAAGGCTATAAAGGGATAAAGAAGGTCACTACATAATGATAAAGGAAGCAATCCAACAAAAAGATATAACCATTATAAATATCTATGCACCTAATATAGGAGCATCTAAATATATAAAGCAGACTTTCTTGGATATAAAGGGCAAGATCAACAGTAATAATATAATAGTAGGGGATTTCAATACCCCACTAACATCACTGGATAGATCCTCAAGAAAAAAAATTAACAAAGAAACAGCAGACTTAAAGGACACACTAGATCAACTCGGTTTAATAGATATCTTCAGAACCTTTCACCCTAAAGCAGCAGAATATACATTCTTTTCAAGTGCTCATGGTACATTCTCTAGGATAGACCACATGTTAGGGCACAAAAGTGGTCTCAACAAATTTAAGAAGATTGAAATCATATCAAGCACTTTCTCTGATCACAATGGCATGAAATGAGAAATCAACCATAACGTAAAAACTAAAAAATACTCAAACACATGGAAACTAAATAGCATGTTATTAAATAACAAATGGATTAACAATGAGATCAAAGAAGATATAAAAAATTCCTAGAAACAAATAATAATGAGCATACAACAACTCAAATTTATAGGACACAGCAAAAGCAGTCCTGAGAGGGAATTTCATAGCATTACAGGCATACCTTAAGAAGCTAGAAAAAGCTCAAATAAACAACTTAACCCTGAATCTAAAAGAACTAGAGAAAGAACAGCAAGTAAAGCCTAGAGGAAGAAGAAAGAAAATAATAAAGATCAGAGGGAAAATAAATGACATAGAACAGTGGTCCCCAAGCTTTTTTGGGCCATGGACTGGTTTAATGTCAGAAAATATTTTCACAGACTGGCCTTTAGGGTGGGACAGATAAATGTATCACGTGACCAAGACAAGCATGAAAAATGAGTCTTAGACGAATATAACAGAGAGAATCTGGTCATTTTTAAAAAATAAAACATCGTTCAGACTTAAATAGAAATAAAATGGATAAATACAATGGAAATAATGTAAGTTATTTATTCTTTCTCTGTGGACCGATACAAAATGGCCCAAGGATTGGAACCAGTCCGTGGCCCTGGGGGTTGGGGACTACTGATATAGAGGCTAGAAAAACAATATAGAGGATCAATGAAACCAAGAGCTGGTTCTCTGAAAGGATAAACAAGATCGATGAAACTTTAACCAGACTCAAGGAAAAAAGAGACAGGATCAAATAAATAAAATTGAAATGATAGTGGAGAAATAACAACTAACACAACAGAAATACAAAGGATTGTAATAAAATACTATGAAGAACTGTATGCCAAAAAGTTAGGCAACCTAAGTGAAATGGACAAATTCCTTGAAACATATAATCTTTCAGAAATCAATCTGGAAGAATCAGAAAATGTAAACAGACCAATTACAACAAATGAGATTGAAGCAGTTATCAAAAAACTTATCAAAAAACTCCCAGTAAACAAAAGACCTGGGCCTGATGGCTTCACAAGTGAATTTTACAAATATTCAAAGAAGAACTAACTCCTACCCTTCTCAAGCTATTTCAAAATATTCAAGAGGAAGGAAGATTTCCAAGCTCCTTTTATGAGGTGAGTATAATTCTGATTTCAAAGCTAGGCAAAGACAACATAAAGAAAGAAAAATTATAGGCCAATATCCTTGATGTATTTAGATGCTAAAATCCTCAACAAAATATTAGCAAACCGGATCCAGCAATACATAAAAAAAATCATACGGCCCTGGCTGGTTAGCTCAGTGGTAGAACGTCGGCCTGGCGTGCAGGAGTCCTGGGTTAGATTCCCAGCCAGGGCACACAGGAGAAGCGCCCATCTGCTTCTCCACCCCTCCTCTTCTCCTTCCTCTATGTCTCTCTCTTCCCCTCCTGCAGCCCAGGCTCCATTGGAGCAAAAGTTGGCCTGGGCACTGAGGATGGCTCTATGGCCTCTGTCTCAGGCGCTAGAATGGCTCTGGTTGCAACAGAGTGATGCCCCAGATGGGCAGAGCATCACCCCCTGGTGGGCATGCTGGGTGGATCCCGCTCGGGCGCATGTGGGAGTCTGTCTGACTGCCTCCCCGTTTCCAACTTCAGAAAAATACAAAAAAAAATGGGTAAAAGAAATGAATAGACACTTCTCCAAACAGGACATACAGATGGCCAATAGGCAGATGAAAAAATGTTTAACATCACTAATCATTAGAAAAATGCAAATTAAAACCACAATGAGATACCACCTCACACCAGTCAGAATGGTGATCATTAACAAAACAACTCATGATAGGTGCTGGTGAGGATGTGGAGAAAAGGAAACCCTCCTGCACTGCTGGTTTTCCACTGATGCAGCCAGTGTGGAAAATAGTATGGAGATTCCTCAAAAAATTAAAAATGGAACTGCCTTTTGACCCAGCCATCCCACTTTTAGGAATATATCTCAAGAACACCATATCACTGCCTCAAAAAAAGAAATGCACCCTCATGTTTATGGCAGCATTGTTCACAATGGCAAATATCTGGAAACAGTCCAAGTGTTCGTCAGTGGACAAGTAGATTAAAAAGCACTGGTACATATATACAATGAAATACTATGGGACCATGAAAAAGAGGGAAATATTACCTTTTGCAACAACATGGATGGACCTGGAAACTATTATGTTAAGTGAATTAAGCCAGGCAGAGAAAGAAAAATATCATATAACCTTATTCATTTGAGGAATCAAAGAAACAATGTGAACTAAAGAACTGAAATGAGACAGAGGAGGAATCAGAATGGGATCAGATGTTGAGGGGAATATGGGGAAGGGAGAGATGCATTCAGGGTGACACTAGAATCTATATATACACAATAAATTAAATAAAAAAGAAAAATAAACAAATGTAGCTTTTCTAGTTTATTCTGAGTTATAAAAGATGAAAAAGCAGCTACTATTCTCATATAGGTTTTATTTATTTTTAATTTTTACTTTTTTGTAGTTTGCTGAAGTTAGAAGCAGTGAGGAAAAGAGACAGACTCCCTCCCACATGCTCTCGACCACAATCCACCCTGCATGACCACCAGGGGGCGATTCTCTGCCCATCTGGGCCATTCCGCCATTGCAACTGGAGCCATCTAGCACCTGAGGCAGAGGTCATGGAGCCATCCTCAGCACCCAGGGCCAACTTTGCTCCTATGGAGCCTTGGCTACAGGAGGGGAAGAGAGAGAGAGAGAAAGAGAAAGAAGGGAGAAGAGGAGGGGTGGAGAAGCAAATGGGTTCTTCTCCTGTATGCCCTGACCAGAAATTGAACCTGGAACATTCACAAAGCAGGCTGACACTCCCCACTGAGCCAACCAGCCAGGGACTCTCAAATAGGTTTTAAGTGGGCTTTGCCTTAGAAACTGACCCTAATGGGGCTTTCCCCTACAAAGCAAACTCTCAGGACAAAACAGACCAGCAGCTTGCTCCAAATGGTTTCCTAAGAAGACCACACTCAGAGATTTATTTTTTAAGCTCCTCTGAGTACAATAATCTCTTTGGTTTGTAGAATTCTTTAAAATTTAACCTTGTGGAATAACATAAAAAGGATTTAAGAAAAATTAAAATAATATCTGAATGCCTTTTAGATTTTACATAATCTAATCCTTGATTCTTAGACATATATCCAGTTCTGTGACATCTTACTCATGAAAAGTGACAGACTTAGTTTTAAATTTGGTTTGACTTTAATGAGAATTTGTCTTCTAATGTCTCTAACTTTTCTAATATTTCCTTTTGTGAGCATTAATAATTATCAATAATCCAAAGTTTGTTCTAGCTGAGAAATCAAAGTACATATTTCTAAAAGAGAAATATAATTACTAATTTACCTTTATCTGTTCATATTATTTTAAATATAAATCTCAGAAAGGCAGCATCATGTAGTGAATTAGAGCCCAGACATTTTTGTCAAATGCATCTGTGTTTCATTTCTCCCTTACAAGTTATGTAAACTTAAATGGGTTATATGACCACTATAACCTTTAACTGATTTGCAAAATGTAAATATACTATATAATATATAATTTAAATATCTAGTTGTACAAATTAAACAATATATGTAAAATACTTAGCATTAATAATGCATAATTATTCTTCCATAGGTATTATTATTGTTCTTATTACAGTATTTCTTTTCTTTTCCTTTTAATTTTTAGCAGGAGAGAGAGAAAGGCATAGATAGGGACAGACAGACAGGAAAGAAGAGACATGAGAAGCATCAATTCTTCATTGCAGCATCTTAGTTGTTCATTGATTGCTTTCTCATATGTGCCTTGACCAGGGGGCTCCAGCTGAGCCAGTGACAGCCTTGCTCAAGCCAGTGACCCTGAGCTCAAGCCAACAACCTTTGGCTTCATGCCAGTGATTTGGGCTCAAGCAGTGACCATAGAGTCATGTCTATGATCCCACGCTCAAGCCAGAAACCCCATGCTCAAGCTGGTGAGTCCGTACTCAAGCCTGCCTGTGCTCAAGCCAGCGACCTCAGGGTTTTGAACCTGGGTCCTCTGAGTCCCAGGCCAATGCTTCACCCACTGTGCCACCACCTAGTCAGGTTGTTCTTATTATTTCTTTAAGCACAGAGTTCATATCACTAAAATAGTATCTACTCACATGTTCACATATACTGAATGATTAAATTATTTTTAATTAATGTATAGTACTTTAGTATATTACTGTATATTATCTGAATAAGAAATAATATTTGGGAAGAAAATTAATGTGTATTGATGAAGATTATTTTAGTAGCCATTATGATCTACAAAAAAATCTGAACCGCATATGAAAGCATGTGTTCTAAGACAAGGATTCCAAGCAGAAGTTTCCTAATGACCATCTCCAGTCTCACTGAGCACACTCTTAGTAAGTTTTCCAACACATATTATTCCAACATTTGCTTTTATAGACAAAGTAAAGGCTGTCACAATCAAGCATTGGCTAAATGCCTGATTTGTCATCTATGGAAAAGAATAAAGGTGAGAGTCACTTGCTGAGGACACAATGCCTGCTTGTTAGTGCCCTCTGCTAAATACAACAGAAGTCCTTGGAGACCCACTTGGAAGAAGGTTTAATCATCCCACTGGATGACTCATTGAAAGGTGGGAGGTCAATACTGATAATCCAGAAGCAAACCATTTTTCTTTTGACTTCGTAAATGTTCTGCAGCATTCTAATAGGTTCATGGAAAAAAAGGAAAAGAACTACTTGAATACATACTTCCACTGCTTTTCTGTGAAAATAGCTTCCAGAAATTTAGGAGGTTTAGGAGCTATTCTCTGAATGAACAAATCTCCTAAGATATTTCAAGTCATTTTTCACTTGCCTTCGGTTTAAAGACAGTCTACTTTTGAAAAGCCAGTCTTAAGGGCAATGATGGTAAAGACTTAGAAGCTACTGTGAAAGCAAAAATTGCAGTAGACAAAGTTAAAACAGGTAAGGAAGAATTTATTCAGGTCTATTGCAATAGGGAAGAGAAATCAGAAGTCAATCTGTACTTAACTCCCTGAAACGAAGGATGAGACCATTTTCAGCATTTGGGTGAGAGGGAGAACACTGACCACCGTGTCTGTTAATTGTCCTTATCCAAAGAAAAGACAAACTCTCTTGTCATCATGACAGGAGAGAGAGCCAAGTACCCACTAAAATTAGGTGACTACCGTCCCACAGAGGCTGGGAGACAGGGGCACTATCTTCTGTGATGATTTTATTTCAATGAGATGGTTTCCAGGGTCCTTGAAAAAGATAGTTTTGGAAACTGTTAAAACTGGCAAAAGACATTAAAAATATTTATATCTCAAAAGAGCAAAGAAATAATTTACAATAATAAGTGTTCTAAATAAATGCTCTAAGAAAAGGGAAGGAAGGACCTCTGGTTTAGGTTCTGTAAGGGTTGAGACAGAGGGGCTTAGAGACAAGAGGAAGCCTGTCTAAAGTTTAGTCAAGCTGAGGAGAATACTACGGCCATCTTTGTCACTACAAAGTCAGTGATTAACACAAAAGAGAAATTTATAAAATAAAGAGGTTGTGTTATTTTTCTCATTTTTCCCTCAAAATTATCATGCCCTTTTAAAATGTATTCTACTTATACTTTAATCTGTATTTTCATCCAATTTTCTTTTCAATTCAGGAGTCCTCAATATTATTTTACTTGGATCTGAAATTGCAGCAACAAAACAACTTGCCATCTAAGCCCCAGCTGGAACCCTAAGTCTGTTAGTTACTTTCAAGTACATCCCATTTTCCTCTGTATTGCTTGTCTTTCTAGTACCCTTGATCTACAATCTACATTGAAAACCTCCCATCAAGTGTATATCTTCTTCCCAGAGCTAGCCATCCCTAGTTGATTCTACATCTATCTCTTTTTACTGAAACTATGTAGAACCTCATGCCATTTCAAAAAAACTGTTCTATGATACACAACATCTTGACTATGGCCTCCACCTGTTCAGTCTAACTATGACCTGGCTCTCTTCTCTAATGACATAAATCTTGCTCAATAAGTTCTCAAAATAAACTGTTACTTCTTCCTGTATTTTATAATGAAGAGATGTGTTTCTGTTTTTTCTCACTATTTATTCTCATTACATTTGATACTCATCAAAAAATCACTCCTCATTTGAGGCTCTAAAAATTCAACTGTATCCTGTGCTCCTCATCTTTATCACTCTCATCAACTGACCTCCACTTCCTTATGCTGCATGTATTGAGGACTTTGGTATGAGGATTATAGTCGTTCTCTTAACTGATTTCTGTCATTATTCTGAAAGACAATGTCCATACAGGCAGTCATCTAACAAACTTTACTGCCATTCCCCTCTGACAAAACACTCTTAAAGTCTCTACTCTGGACCTTGTCATCTTCCCAAATTTGTTTTATGAATTGAGATTTGAAAATATAATTCCCATATCTATTTTTATATGTCTATCACTATCTCTTCTCACAAAACATCTGTGAAATCTATGACTCCTTTACTCAAATTGACTCTAAGAGCCAGCACTTCAAGGACACTTTCACTGCATTGTTACTTTCTTGTCACATTCACACACTGGCCAGCCTACTTTGTAAATCTCTATCCTGGAATTGTGAGAGACCTGGACAAATCAAAGCTCCCATGATTGAAAATTGTATGCTTTTAAGCCATTTACTTACATTTTCTGATCTTCAGTTTTCTCATCTACAAAATAAGAAAGGCATTAAAACAATTACACAAAAAAATTATATAAAAAGCACTATGCTCATACCTAACTCAATATATTGTAACCATCATTACCATCTCAAAAATATTATACATCTTCTCTGAAACTAAACAATGCTAGAGGAAATCACAGGAGTTAGTCATCACTACAAAGTGTGGTGTTCAACATTAAAATTTAAAATTCAACACTGTTAGACATTATTTTTTCTTTTCTCATTAATTTCTCTTCATCATTTTTCTTTGTAGCCATCCAAAATTATAGAAGTCTTCTTGATTTTTTTTCCTGCAACCCCTTACCCTGCTTTTCCAGATATTATTCAGAGAAAATCAAATGTGTCACACTGTGGTTACATCAGCTTGTTTATCTGTAAATTTACCCATATTTTCACTCATTCCTTCCATTTATCCACCTATGTATGCATTCAAGAAATATTTTCTAAGCATCTGCCAAATGTCTGATTCTGGAGATTAAGTGTAGTCAAGACTGAGAACTACTTTACTCATGAATTGTACTTTCCTCACAGTCATCGAACAAGTTATTACAAGCTTTCCAAGTCTTACAAAGGAGACAACTTCCCAGGAACATAAAAGTCTTTGGTCTGAATAATAATTTTTATTCAGTGAAGAAGAGGGTAAAAGGCATATGAAGCAGAAAGAGTGTCAGGTGTAAAACCCTCAGGGAAAGAAACAAGTCAAAGAACTAAAACTCAATGTCTCTAAACCACAGAGAACAAATATGGAGGGAACAATAAATGGGGCTGAACTGCTAGTGATTCACTAAAACTATTTCCATTTCTTCCATGGTCACTGAATATATGAATGCCTAACTGTATTACATTTCTTAGTCTCCCTTGCAATAGAATGTGGTATAAGAGTCCCCCTCATCTACCAGGGATATGTTCCAAGACCCCAGTCATGCCTGAAACTGTGGATAATACTAAACCCCATATTTATTATGATTTTTCCTATACATGCATACCTATAATAAACTTGAATTTATAAATAACTTAGGTACAACAATATCTAATAATAAAATAAAATAATTTTAAAAATATACTGTAACAGATATGTGACTGTGGTCTCTCTAAAAATATTTTATTTTACTGTACTCGCTCTTCTTACAACATGAGATGATACAATGCCTACAAGTCAAGAGATGAAGTGAGGTGAGGGGAATAATATAGGTACCGTGATGTAGCATTAGGTTAACTTGTAAGGGTTACTTGAACATAAACACTATGATACACAACAATTTGATGACCTAAATGGCTACTAAATGACTGATGAGAGGAGACTGTGTACAGTGTGGATATGCTGGACAAAGGGATGATTCATGTCCAGGAAAAGATGGAGCAGGATGACAAGTGATTGCACTATTCACAACAATGTGCAATATGAAACTTATGAATTATTCATTTTTGGGACTTTTCATTTAATATTTTGGACCACCATTGACTGCAAGTAACTGAAATCACAGAAAGCAAAACCTCCAATAAGGAAGGACTACTGTATGTGGCTAAGTCCTTTCCACTGGAGTGAGAGTGGAAATATGTACCACTTGCATGCCTTATCCATGGATCACCCCATGTACCCCTCTGTGCTTTCTATTCCTCTTTCAGGATGATGGTCAGACAGTATCCAGAACAGCTTTGAAATCAAGAATAGAAATTACTGAGCTCATCAGCCTGGATCCCAATGTAAAGCAGGACATCTGTTCCCCTGAAACATCAACGCTAGAGTGGGAGAGATGGCTTAATTTACCAGTTAATAGCTGTAGGCCAAAAAGTAAAAGATGGCTCACATTCCTTAGGTGACTATATGAAAAAGGATTAGCGGCCACAGAACAGCACTGCATCCTGCTTATGTGTGAACTTTCTGGACTTGCGCCTACACCCAATCAAAAGTGGAAATATTTCTTCCTTGTGGACTGGGCACCCATCCTGGAACTTTCTCCACTTCGCAACTTTTCCTGCCCCCACTTATCTATAGCCAAACTAAATTCTCTCAAAGCAACTTACATCTTTAAAAGAGCCCCCATCAGCTCCAGGTCAGTGGACATGTTTATCTTTTCCACCTAGCCCTGCTGTGGTACTTTAGACTGCACATCCCAGAACCTTGTTCTTTTATTGGCTAGCATATGGCTTAATAAATCCTTTAAGAGAAGTTTTCGGTCATGAAGTTTTTTGATTAACAAAGGCAAAGCTCTCATTTTTATATGTCTTCCTTTGCAAAGGACCTTCCCTTATAAATTCACAGCATTATTTTGCTATGAAAGAAGTCAGCAAACTGCTTTAAAATTCAGGTAAAGATATTGGTGATGGTATGTTTATTTTAAAAGAGTCCCAGGAGATAGCAAGGCTTCACTCCAAAAAGAGTACACAGTAGTGAAATTCTAGGATCTGGATGGCAGAGGTATTTTGGAGAGGTCTTTCACACCCTCCAACTGCCTCCCAAATAATGCAAAGCTGCTGTAAGCACATGTTTCCAAAAGATACAACAGAGACTTTAAGCCTGCCGTGTAATTATAGAAACATGTACTTTGGTTAATTCTCTTCTTTATCGTTCATTGCTCCTACATGGATGATAAATTAGGATGTTAACTTATCTACTTATTTCTTAGTTTGATAATTTTTATGTGATACACAATCTACTCCTATAAGTCAAGATATTTTCTTTTACTTTTAACCAAATTTTATACTTTTCCTTAAGTTTTGCTGAGTTCATTGGCAGAAAATGTTTTCCTACTCTGCTTTTCATATCCTCTGCTCTGTAGTTTAGTGCCTTTTGGAATTTAGTTTTAATAATAACAGCAAACTTTCATATCTGTTCCCAAATTGCATTCTCTTCTCCTGTGTGCGAAAGGCCAGTGCTCCCTGATATTCACCTCACTGGAAGTTGTTTTCTGTAGTGGATGCATTTAGTTGGATAATTGTACATCTCAGAAACTGAGAGAAAATGTTCCTTGAATCATAAAAAAGGCACTAATATTAAAAAGTAATAGATATATGACTTTCACATATTGCATATTTGAAGGCCCAGACCTAATAATGTCCTCCTCCCCAAGTTTTCCTTTATATAAATGAATGAAATAAAATGAAATGTTCAGCTATTATAAAATTGACATATCTCAGTATGTTCAGTGGACTATAAATTGGTAACCTATGCAACAAAAGGTTCAACTGGACATTTCCTATAATCAAGAATTTCCTCTCTGGTAGGTAGAGTAATGGCTCCCCCAAAATGTCCATACTTAATCCTTAAAACCTGTGAATACATTACATGGCAAAAGATACTTTGAGATGTAATAAAGGTTAAAGATCTTGAGATGGAGAAATTACCCTGGATTATCTGGTTGGGCCCAATCCAATCACATAAGTCCTTAAAAACAGTAGACCTTTCTTTACTATAGTTAGAGAAAAAGCTGTCTGTAACTTATGGAATGACTGTGCCCAACATGATAGGGCCTTGAGAGAGGTAATTAAGGTTAATGAGGTCTTAAGGATAGGGCTCTCATCTGATAGGACTGATGTTCTTTCAAGAAGGGAGAGAGAGACACTAGAGATTTCTATCTATCTCTTCTCTCTCACTCCCCTTCTGTATGTGAATAGAGAAGAAATTGTGTAAAGATGCACAAAGAAGGAGGCTGTCTACAAGCCAGAAAAGAGGCCCTAAACTTGAGGAAACCTTCATCAACAGTATCATTACCCCTTGGCCTCTTCCTGCCTTGATGCTGAAGGTGAAGGAATGCATTGAGGAAAAGGGCAGATTACACCCTCTTTGTCTTTGGACTACAAGGTATGGCCTATGCTTGGGGCAGAATCACATGAGCATTCGAAATGAAAGAAAGATTGAAGTGTCAATTTAGACAAGATTAGTCTTTTTAATATTATTAATTAAAATGTGGACTATTAGTTAAAACCTGAAGAACAACTAGCAAATAGTGCATCCTACCCTGTAGTCTAATCTCAATGTGTAAGCCCAAGCAATGTTAATGAGACCTACATATAGGATATCACCTTCCAGAACTAGACGATAAAATCACTACCTCTGAATTAATATGCCTTCTACTTATGCTCTTGGTGTTATTTTTTCTTCTGTTTGTATAGATCCTGCATGGATTCTTTTCTGTTTATTCTTCATATTTTTGTCTGTGAACAGGCCCGCCCCATCTGAAAATCTGGCTATTTCCACAAATGCAGGATTGCCACAGGAAGAGTAAACTGCCTAAAAAGTTCACAGCTACAAAGCCATTTGTGTAGTCAAGAATGTCCTACTGCAAAACCTCTGATGTCTTTTGCTGAGGAGAAGAGCTTACCTTGCTTTTTAGAATTTAGAAGATAAAACTCAGAAGTCCTTAAGTTGTACTTTTCTCATATTGAATCTAGTGATGCCGTTCATCTCTCTCCTTCACCACTCCCCCCTGCACACACAGTCTACTTGAATAAGTGGCAGCAGTGGTGTGTCGGTGACATGGTCCATCCCCTTCATTACCCCAGCCTTGTTGGTTTTCTGTGTTACAGAGATGAGTCTCTTTAGAGATATTATAGTTTAGAGACCTTTAGGCTTCAGATCTTATTAATCTAAGCCAGTGGTTCTCAAACTTTCTGAAGTCGGGGCACATTTAAAATTCTACAAATAATTGTAGGCATACTATATACAAATTTCTGAGAAATATGTTATAATAATTAAGTCAAATATTAAAAATATATATATATAAAGTCCAAGTGTGCTTTTATGGTAATTAAACAAAATAAATATGACAAAATTAAATTTATTCTGACATTAAAAACATTTTTATGTTACATGTTTTGAGTTATGCTTTTCAGAATTTATAAAAAAAGAAGGGTTAAAAAATTTTAAAAAATGTTATCTTTGTGTGTGTGTGTATGTATATATATATATATATATATATATATATATATATATATATGATAGATACATTCTTAGTAAGATTTAGTAAATTCAGCAGGTCCCAGTGTGAATGTGTCAAGTTTTTTCATTCTTGTGTTTATGAGAAACATGAGCTGATGTGTCTTAGCGATTTCTTCAATGTTTGGGCATATATTTGAAAGGCAAACTCTCATTTCCTCGTCAATATTGTACATTGAAGAATTCCTCTCTTTTTACTCGTAATTGTGTTGTGTGCAGAAACCCCCACCATACATATCATCTTAACATTACACCAAACAAAGGATAGAAGAAACTTGCCTCCAATCTTTCTGGGGAACATGGGGGGTAGTGTAAACAATCCAGCACCACAGCTTAACAGCCTTTTGCAACCTAATCAGGCAAGTGGGGGTGGGGGGTGGGCAGACTATCAGCTTATAATCAATTCCCCACACCTCTGTCCCCCAAAAATCTAAACTCCAAAAACTTGGTTGGTTTTTTGGTCCCCAACAGGCACATATTTCTCTGGAATACCATAGGGCATACCTGGAAATTTTCTAGGGCTTACCAGTGCACTCTGGTACACACTTTGAAAACCATGGCTCAAAGCTAAGAAGGGGAGTGCTAAATCTTTCAGAAGTGTAGCACTTACTTTCAGAGACTTAGCATCCTCTCTCATTTCACTAACACTGAAAATAATAGTGAATATTTAATGAATGTTGGCATATTTTATCTGACAACTTAACTCTTTTTACAGATGGTCAATGGGTTGGAGTTGAGACCATCTTTCTCATTATTGTTAATTCTTTGAATGATAAAGATTAATGCTATTTCATTTAAATAATAAGAATTATTTTTGTCATTGTTTATTTTATTGGGAGGAGCAAAAGAATACATGGCCTCATCTTCTGACCCTAAGCCATATGAATATTTTGCTCTCATCATACTTAACATTTTCTGATTACTTGAGCACACATAGTTCACAATCTAGACCTTTAACCATGCTGCTCTTTTACTTCCTAAATCTTTACCCTTCATGACATACAAAGAGTCCCATCTTTGTGACAGCTTCTCTGACCTCCTTGGAAAGAGTTAGTCTGCCAGCCCCTCGTCTCTGCTCCTACAGCATTTTCTCCATGCCTTACTCTAATATCTGACCTTTAATTGGAAGTCTCTTTCTCCTACCCCTGAAGATGCCAAGCTACTGAAATGTTAGCACCTGAAAAGCAATTTACACACAACAGGCATCCAATAAATTATATTGAATAAAATTTATAATAACAGATCAAATAATCAAAAAAATATTTTATATTCATTATCTTGTACTTTACACAGCATGGAAAAAATGACAAAATTATGTAAATTTCTCACAAAAATTCTAAAAATAACTTAGTACTTAAAAGAATATAATTAATTTATATCAGAAACTCAAGTAGAATACAGATATTGAAAAAATTAAGCATCATTGCAACATAATTTATTTGTTTTATTTCATTTTAATAGTTTTAAAAGCATTTTCAAAATATAGTTCTACTAAGCTTTGAAATACTATACATAATTTTTAGTACAATGTTTACTATTAATACATTGCCAAAAAATTGTTTTAGTATATTTACTAATATATTTTTCATGCAGTTAACCAAAATGTTCTTTGAAGACAACTGGAAAAAAAGATGGGATAATAAATGAAAACTGAAAAGTGTGAATTTGTTGTCTTTAATGATTATCAAAAGTATATACTCAGCTAAAATCTTTTTTCTAAGAGTTTATATTTAATAATATATTGACTCCTTGAATGAAATAAACCTATTTCTGTAGATATGACTACTAAAATGTATCTTTATTAGGTATTAAAAATATTTGTCCTTGCCTCCTGAATTTTGGTTCTATTTATCTTTGACATTTTAATTTATTCTGTCAGTTAGTCAATAAACAATTTCAATGAACATCTATTATTTTAAAGGTTTGATGTCAATGTTGAAATACAAAGCAGAATTAAACACGGTCATTACTTTCAAGAAGCTCACTATATTTTGAAGAGATAGTTACTAAGCAAAGAAGTTACTTTAAGTACCATAAATAGATCTAAATATTGTACCAAAAGAAACTAAAGGATTTGAAACTCTTTTTAATTCTACTGGAATAGCATATTATATAGTTAGTTATTTTTTGCCTTACCTTCTAGAATACTTGGTACATGAAGATAGAGATTTTGTCTCTCTTAATTACCTAGAATTTAAACAATATGTTATATAACTAATAATGAATATTTGTTGAATAAATAAATGACTACTCAAAATATCTATTTTGTGGGGCTATTCAGATATTGTCTGTTTGATCATACTGTTAATATTCTCACAGGAATATCTATGGAAGCTTATGCTAATAACAAATTTTAAATGAGAAAAATCTACATGGAGTACTTAAAACAATATCTGAAAAATAATGATCATTCAATATATTCTAATTATTATTATTAATTATTAATAGAAATAACCCTTGAAAACTTAGTTAAATTCTCTATCTCTGAAGCAGTGAATACTGAGAATTATATGCTTTCTTTCTTTTTTTGTGACAGAGATAGAGAGACAGAGAGAGGGACAAATAGGGACAGACAGGAAGAGAGAGAGATGAGAAGCATCAACTTTTCATTGTGGCACCTTAATTGTTCATTGTTTGCTTTCTCATATATGCCTTGACTGGGGGGGCTACAGCAAACCCAGTAACCCCTTGCTCAAGCCAGCAACCTTGGGCTTAAGCTGGTGATCTGTGCTCAAATCAGATGAGCCTGCGCTCAAGCCAATGACCTCAGGGTTTCAAATCTAGGTCCTCTGCATCCCAGTTTGATGCTCTATCTACTGCGCCACTGCCTGATCAGGCTCAAATAGATATCAAGTAATCAAAACTCTTATGAAGTAAAAAATGTAATTATTTTTGAGACATGTATCTAGAGAAAGAAATTATATCTAGAATTGACAATTTAATTCTGGTCTTTTTAATTCAGGGATGTAGTATTACATAACATTTACTCAGGACCGCTTCAAGTCTGAATCATGAAACCATTAAATTGCCTGATTTCTCGTCACTATGATGCTTAAAAATATCAAATTGACCATTTTGGACTTTCCTGTATTAAGAAATCCTATATACAAATAAAAAATAAATAAAAATCTTAATTCACTTTTTTATCATATTTTGTCTTTGAATAGTTATGTGGAATATTATGAATTAGAAACAGTTTAAAACAATATCTATTCCAGTATGTTTTGTTTTGTTTTTGTAACTGAACATCAAACATACCACTACTCACAAAAATTAGGGGACATTTTATTGCTTCATATTTCTTTTGAAATATCCCTAATTTTTGTGATCAGTATTGAACTTTCTAGTTACTAATATCATTGTCTAGCTAAAAATGTTGTTTAGTACTTAGAGAAAATTTTCCGTCAGCCTAGCGTGCGGAGGACCCGGGTTCGATTCCCGGCCAGGGCACACAGGAGAAGCGCCCATTTGCTTCTCCACCCCTCCGCCGCGCTTTCCTCTCTGTCTCTCTCTTCCCCTCCCCCAGCCAAGGCTCCATTGGAGCAAAGATGGCCCGGGCGCTGGGGATAGCTCTGTGGCCTCTACCTCAGGTGCTAGAGTGGCTCTGGTCGCAACATGGCGACGCCCCCGGAGGGGCAGAGCATCGCCCCCTGGTGGGCAGAGCATCGCCCCTGGTGGGCGTGCCGGGTGGATCCCTGTCGGGCGCATGCGGGAGTCTGTTTGACTGTCTCTCCCCGTTTCCAGCTTCAGAAAAATGAAAGAAAAAAAAAAAATTTTCATAGCACATTGAATGATGCAAAAAAATAGAGAATTTCAATTTCTTCAGTGAAAATATTTTATTACTAAATTTTATTATAAGAAGCCCAAATATTTTATATTGTTCATTGTGTTTAGTGTATCTAGATTATCACCAGAACCTTAGAATGCAATTTCTAATATTTTCTCTTTTAATAAAAATTCTGACATTTTTTAGTACATATTACCAGAAAGTAACAGGGAAAGCTAATAATAAATAACACTAACATGACTTAGACTTTAGAAATCATTTTATATCAAATTTTTCATAAAAGATAAACTATAATCAAATCATTAGAGTATAGAATTCTTGATTAGACAAGACCCTAGCAATAACATGAATAAATTTTATAGACATAATCTTTAGTGAAAGAAACAACACAGAGAAGAGTTCACACATTATAATTTTACTTATTTTAATTTCAAAGTGGTTTCTTTGGAGTGGTAGTCTTAGTGATTTGACAGTGGCACAGGGAAGTTTTTTGAGGTACCAGAAATCTTTCATATTTTAATCTGGTTAGAGATTACCTATTATATACATATTTTTTATATTATTGAACTGCATTCTTAGGATATATACACTTCATATCTTTTTAAAATATACTAAACTGTACACTAAGATATGTTCATTTTACTTTATGTGTTTATATTATGTTGGGCAGATAAAATATATTATGCTCAATTTGTTAAAGATGGCGCTGCCCACGTGGAAGCCTATTGCCCAGGTGATATTAATGTGTGTTGTGTGTTGGGGGCAGGTTGTGGGCAGGCATGATCCTTGTAAACTGGGGCTTGGTTTTAGGACTAAGCCTTTCCCACCCTTTTTGATATGGGGTGGTGCAATCTCATCATGCCTCAGATAAGTGACTTTGTGAGACTTCCCTATTTTGTATATTGGGTTAAAGGTTTTGATTTCTGCAGTATAAGGTGGGGCAGATCAGGAGCTTGCTCTCTCGGTTCCTGAGATTAGCATTAGAGGAGAGCAGAGAAGAGAGCAGAGAAAGGCCACGTGGAGGAGGCCAGGAGAAGCAGCCAAGATGGCGGAGTGTTGAAGGAGAAGCCAGTTTGTGCAGAGTTTGTGCAGGGAGAAGGAGATGGGGAACAGAGGTGAATAAGCTGGTGAGGTAGAAACCTTTGATTCTAGGAAACTCGGATAAGTCAGTAGCTTTGTGAGCACTGAATGAGTGGATTTTGGAGACCAATGTGTGTTTTTACTTGCCCACCAGGTGCAAGCTAGGATTAAAGATAATGGCCACCAGTTCAAGGCTCCATTGTTTCATTACTGTCTGTCTAAATCTAATGTGAACCTGCATGGGCCAGATGGCTGTGATGGTGGCCGTGGATACTGGCCTTACATATTACAATTTTTAAAAAGTTTAAATCCTCTAAATTACCAATTTATTATCAGTCCAGTACTGGCACTGGACTGATCTAACCTCTTATTATAAAATACAATAAGTTTAATAACTAGTGTCAAGATAGATCAAAATAAATATTACTTATGTATAATTAGAAGATTTAATTTATGTTTTGCTCAGAACACTGTGGATTTGGATCCACTTTCAGAGAGACATAGCAATTTTCCCAACCTGTCATATCTTCTAATGGAAGCCTTCAAGCTTTCTGGCTTTCTTTCTAAGTAATTAAGATAAAAGATAATGTTTCTATTGTTGTTAAAGTAATCAGTGCATCACATCAAAAAGCAGCTCGTGAAAGTTGCGCGTTTTCTCTGAGCAAATATTGTTTTAAATATTACCTTAGAAGGCCTTTTCTTTGAGAGTCATTTTCTATTTTTCCATTACAGATATTGTCTGAAAATGGAGATGACTGAAAAAATATAACTTTTTTTAGTAGAGACATGTGTTTAATTACCTAAATGGCTTTTCTGAGTGAAAAGCTGACAATAGCAGTTTACAAGTACATCTCCAATCTTCTTATCAGCCACATACATAACATAAAAGCAAATCTCAAAAGGACTGTACCGCTAGGACAGAAGCAGAACATCAGAAGAGTTCAGGAACAAAGGGAACTGGGATTTCATCCAGGGGTCAAAGATTAATGGCAAGGAAGCTCATAATAAGAAACAGGAAGCTTCTGAACCAAGTGAAAAACTGTCCTATATGCTAAATGTTTTAGGAACCTCCTGGTAATGATAGCAATGGCAGCACCTTTTGGAGTAATCAGGAAACATTTCCAAAAGGAGGCAGTACTATCTAGAATGGTGGTTTCTCGGGGGTATTATAGAGAAGGGCAAGGGAATTGTTTGGCGAGTACCATTTCAGATTGGCAAGATGAAAAGATGCTCGGTGATAAGTTGTGTGACAGGATGAATGCAGTTAGCACTATAAACTGCATACTTAAAATGGTTAAGATAGTAAATTTTTGTTATGTATATTTTACCACAATTAAAATTTTTCACAAAGAAGGCAGTATATATTAGTTGAATTTTTTTAATCTGGCAAAAGCTTTACTAAATAAAAATGGACATATGAGGGGGAGAGAGAATAAAGAGCAATCCAAATGTAAGGCTGTCCACTCAGAGCTGAAGGGAAAAAAATATAAGAAAGCCTGAGCACTAGCTATAAAATTTTAAAAGAATTGAGAAGAAAGTAAAACATACATCTCAAAAAAAAAATTAATGGGGCAGAAGTTAGGGATTTCTGTAATATAAACAGTATTTTATATTAGTACAGAAAGCAGAAATCCTGAGTATATAGACTCTGAAAATACAAATTTATGACAGGATTTCAGATATAAATAATTTATGTTGCTTAGGAATTAAGCATTATCTTAGGCAAGTGTATTAGTTTCCTACTGATATTATAATAAATTACCACAAACTTACTTGCTGAAAAGAACACATTTTTAATAACTTACATTTCTAGAAGTCAGAAATCAAAAATAGGCTCAATGGATTGAACTCAAGATGTCCATGGGCCTACATGCCTTTTGGGGACTCGGGGAGAAACTATGTCCTTGATTTATCCTGTTGCTTTAGGCAATCCAGGAGATTGTCTCCCACAGAATTATTATTGCTCCATAACTAAAATAAGGCATTCAGATTTAACTATTTGAAGTAAAATAGGGAAAAGTATATTCATCAGCATTTTCAGAAAGCCTATGTTTGTGGCTGGAAGAAGTACTTAATAAATCATTTAGGGTGAGTGAGACCCCAAAATTTCATGACTAACAAAAGAGGTTATGACATCAGTGGAGAAGAACTTTTACCCTCAATCAATTCTATAGAGCTCATTAATGATTTTTTAACAACTGCATTGTCTGATAGAAACCAAAATAGGTGCAGATACTTTGGTTAAAGTTTTCCCCAGAATAAAAGAAAGGACACTAAGACGATTAGGGGCAAAGAAAAGATATTAATATTCAGTAGGATAGTAGTCAGGAGACAAATGACTGTCAAACTGCACTTCAGAGAACCAGAACAATGAATCTAACTCCTTGCTTTAAAAGAAATAGAAAATGGTATTTCATTATATCGATAATTTAAGGTGAAATATGATAGAGTTATTAAGTGATAAGCTGCTAACTCAGGTAATTTTTATATTCAATCAATCTTTTGGCAACATTATGTTTTCTTACTCCATACATGTCTCTTTAGCACTATTAAAACCTTTCAATAGCTTGACTTAGACTGAAATTATCTATTGTATAAAGATTGGTGTGAGAAAAATTATGAAAAGTCATTTAATCTTCAAATACATATTCATTCATTAATTTAATAAGTACATTAATTGCCTAATATGTTTAAAACATCACATTCAATGCTGTAATAAAATAAATTAATAAGAAAAAGCACTTTCCTTAAAAGAACATGTAATCTTGAATTATTTGGAAAATATTAAAATTCTTAAAGAAAGATCGAATTAACCATTCAGGCAAAATGATTGATGGAACACCTCCGATGAGCCCAGGGCCATGTTCTCTGCTGGGATGGTTACCAAGCCAACAAATTTTAAAACTCTGCAACTTTTTTTTCCGTTAATACCAAATGCTATTGACAAATCTAGCTTCCTCTTATCCAAAGAGAGGATGATATTAAATTCTATCCCAAATGTCCCACAATAATATTAGGTAAGATTATTAAGAAGCACCTGAGAAGAAAATTTTTGCCTGTCCTCAGAGGTCAGAACTAGAGACCTATGTACCAACAACTCAAAGCAGCACTTAGTTATGTTGACAGTTGTTTTCCTATATTAAATCTACAGTATGCAAGGTGTTTTTATGATACATGTATATGGTATATTATAGCCTGAATTTCTATTTTAGATCTGGAAAAAACTATTTCTTCCACTTCTATGATATAGATGAAGACTTGGAATAGAAGAATTTAGGGACATTTGTATCATCAATTACCTAATTAGAGACACATAGTGACATTTTCAAGTACTTATTAAGTACTAAGCAAGATAGTATTTTGTATGCATTAGTTATTTCTCACCAAAATTAAGCCCTAGTAATATAAACTATTTTTACTCCCATTTTATAAATAAGAAACGGGTGCTCAGAAGACTATAAAAAGTACCCAATGTCAGACCAGCAGTGATACAGTCAGCTTTCAGTATCCATAGGTTCTGTATCTGTGGGTTCAATCAACCCCAGTTTGAAAACAATATTTTCAATCCATGGTAGGGAATTTGAGAATGCACAGGGTCAACTCTAGGTATGTTCTACTCACTTTATATAAGGACTTGAGCATCCACAGATTTTGGTGTCTGAGAGGGTCCTGCATACCAAAACCAATCCCCACAGATACAAAACCAACCCCCCACAGATACTGAGGGACAAATGTAATAGAACTATGACATAAGCACAGATCTGCCTGATAACATTGCCCTGTCTCCTAAATACTTTTCTATATTGTTCAGTTCCTAATACTCAGTTCTCTACTTTACCCATTAAACAACATGAAAAATAAGTTTTTACTATTATATATCAAAAACTAATTTAAAATCTGAATATTTACCTGCCCTTCCAAAATACAGAATGGCTGTCAGTGAGATAGAGTATACTGAAAATGCTACTCTATGATGTTAACTATAAGATGAACATTTTCCTACCTGAATAGCTTATAAAAACATTTTCTCTACACTTAAAAAATAAAAGTCTTGAAATAAAGATGCCAAGCTAATAGAAAATATGTATTGTATCACTTTTCAGTTTGTATTGGAGTATCGTACATCAACTAAAAATTAAACATTTCTTATCTTTCATATGTTGACAAATTCATTTCTTATAAGTAACAGAATAAGAGGTGCATAGAGGTATAAATGTATTCTGAAAAACTTCAGGATAATATAAATATATCACTGCTATAAAGAGGGATACATGTGCTTAGAGTTTCCTAAATAGTGGAGAAAAAAATGAGAATTTCAACAAAGTCTAAAATATAAAGTAGAATTTTTAAAATGTTTATATAACTTTGTTTTAACTTCTGCATTCTTGTATTTTTCTGGTATTTGTAGAACAAATTGTATTGCTTGTGTCTTAAAAGTCAATAAAATACATTCTCTAAAAAATAAACAAAAAATGACAGACTAAAAAATAAGAATATAAACATTCTAAAATAATTTATTTTTTACTTCACCATTATATCCAACAGAGAAGCATAACATAGCTGTTATGGCAGTTCATCTGTCTTTGGAGAAGTCATTACTGCAGTGAAGTATATTTCACTTTATAACTCTATGGTATTCTTTTAAACTGACAAAGATATTGCTTGTGCTTTTATTCTGCATAGGTGGGATATAAAACTGAGACTCATGGACAGAGATGAAACTGAAATGGTTACCTGGGGGAGATAGAGGGGAGTAAAGAGGGACAAATATATGGTGATGAAAAATGATATGACGATGGGCAATGGGCACAAAATGCAATCAACGTTTCAAATCGTATAGATATGTTCACCTGATACCCATGTACTCTTAATGATCAATGTCACTCCATTAAATTTAATTTCAAAATAAAAAAATATATGTAAAATTTTTAAGAGAATACTACTAAACTTTCTTTTAAACTGCAGATATACTGAAGCGATGTGACTTTACTTCTAAAGAGACGCACAGCAGCATTTTTGATAATGCGATTGAGTATTAAGCAGAAATACAAAAAGGCAGCCCTGGCAGGTTGGCTCAGTGGTAAAGCATTGGCCCCATATTTGGATGTCATAGGTCTGATTCCTGGTCAGGGCCCTCAGGAAAAGTGACCATCTGCTTCTCCACCCCTCCCCCTTCTCTCTCTCTCTCTCTCTCTCTCTCTCTCTCTCTCTCTCTCTCTCTCTCTCTTCTTTTCCTGCAGCTATGGCTTAATTCATTCAAGTGGCCCCAGGGTGTTTAGGATGGCTCTGTGGAGCCTCTGCCTCAGGCACTAAAAATAGCTTGGTTGCGATCATGGCCCCAGATGGGCAGAGCATCAGCCTCAGATGGAGGTTGCCATCTGGATCCCAGTCAGGGTGTGTGCGGAAGTCTGTCTTTCTATCACCCCTCCTCTCACTTGAAAAAAAAAAAAGAAAAAAAAATACAAAAGGTATAATATGCAATGTATAAATAAAATATAAAATCACAAATAATATCTTTGACAGTTTATAAGAATACCAATATGGTGCTTTACCATGGTCTGTGCCCAGGTTTCTCAACCTTGGCCCTTTTGACTGGATAATTTTTTGTTGTGGGCATTGTCTTGTGCATTGTATAATATTTAGCAGCATCACTAGCCCCTTCCTGTAGATGCCAGGAATACTTCCCTTTAGCTTCCACAACCAAAAATATCTCCAGACATTGCCAAAGGTTTTGGAGAGAGTAGAGGGGTGATAATCAGCTCCAAATGAGAATCTTTGGTCTTTAGGAATAAGGTTCATGGCTCCTGCCCATGTATACCACTCTACTTCTTGTTAAATTTTTTGTTGTTTCACAAATCTTTTTGTTAATTTTTTTGAATGTTTCACATTCACCACATGGAGCCCCCTAAGAGCAAGAATCTAATCTCAGCATTTCACAACAACCCCACGCTGTAGGTTCTATTTCTATATCCATTTTACATATGAAGAATATGAGGCACAAAAAAATCAGTAATTTGCTTAAGGTCACATACTTACTAAATGTAAAATGTAAGAGCTGATACTCACATTCAGGAAGGCTACCTCTAGAGCCCTGCCCTCTCCTCATTCTCTACTGCACAAATCAGAGATATATGGCTTGAAGAAAGAAAAATTTACCATTGCTTTTTGCAGTTGATATGATTTTCTACTAGGAAATCCAAGAGAATCAACTGGGATATTGTCTGAACTACTAAGAGAAACTATATTAAAGATAAATAAACATTGGCAAGTTATCAGCTACAGTGTTCACTAACGCTTACAAAAATTTAAGAAAAATAACAGAATAGTAAATAAATTTAATGTACATGTAACTCAGAATAATATTCAGACATAAGTAATGTAGATTTTAGATGTTTTATCTAAAAAAGATATATGTTGTCTAAAGTTATATAATATATATAACAACCAATATGTAGTAAATAAATAGAAAACATTTTTTCTTATGTTCTTTTTATATATAAATTATTAGCATTTTTAAAACAAGCATTCATTCATTCATTATTTTATATGTTTAATTTTACAAATACAAAATTGATACCCACTTATATGTAATAATTTAGTATTTCCCCAAAAATAAAATTTTCAACTCAAAATGATTCAAGTTTAGAAAAATGTGGTAATGTGCCATTTCCTGGGTTAGGCATAAATAAGCTAATTGTTCCCTTTTCCTGGAATAAGCCAACTTTCAGAAAAAAATCAGCAATGAGTTGCATCCCAGTGATCAGAATAAAAGATAGCAGAGTCAGCAAAATCTAAAAACCGTAGGTTGCCCGGGCCAGTTGGCTCAGTGGTAGAGTATCAGCCTCATGTGTGGATGTCCCAGGTTTGATTCCCAGTCAGGGCACACAGAAGTACCCATCTGCTTCTCCACCCCTTCCCTCTTGCTTCTCTCTCTTTTTCTTTCTTTCTCTCTTCTCCTTCTGCAGCCATAGCTCGATTGGAATGAGTTGGCCCCAGGTGCTGAGGATGGCTCCATTGCCTCTACCTCAGGTGCTAAGAAGAGATCGGTTGCTAAGAAACAAAGCAACACCCCAGATAGGCAGAGCATCTCCCTAGTGGGCTTGCTCTTCCAGGTGGATCCCTTTTGGAGCACATGCAGAAGTCTGTCTCTCTGCCTCCCTTCCTCTCACTGGATAAAAAAGAAATAAAACCCTGGGTTCAAAATCCCTAATTTATTATGTGACTTTGGGTTTAATCCTTCTATCTCTTAATCTCTTTATATGTAAAAAAGAATAAAGAACATAAGTAAGGAGATTAGAAAAAAATCACTTAGCAGTTAGTTGCTATAGAGTGGTGATATGCCAAATGGTTAGGGACAGTCTTTGCAACCAATTTGCTTAAGTTCAAATCATAGTTCCATCACAAGCTGTGTAACCTTGGTTTAAATCACTCACCATCTCTGTATCCCAGTTATCCATATGGAAAATGGGGATAGTAATGGAACAAGGTTGAAGGAGCATTAAACAAATGAGTATATGCAAAGCACACAACATAGTACTTGGTACATAGTAAGTGCTATGAAATTGCCTTTTATAATTCTTTTTTTTTTTTAATTCAGTGAGAAGAGGGGGGCAGAGAGACAGACTCCTGCACTTGGCAAGTCCTCTATGGGGTGATGCTCTGCCCATCTGGGCCATTACTTTGTTGTTCAGCAACCAAGCTCTTCTTAGTGCCTGAGGCAGAGGCCATGAAGCCATCCTCAGTGCCCAGGGCCAACTTGCTCCAATAGAGCTATGGGTACAGAAGGGGAAGAGAAAGGGAAAAGCAAGAAGGGGAGGGATGGAGAAGCAGATTGGCTCTTCTCCTGTGTGCCCCAACAGGAAATCAAATGGAGGACATCCTCAAAATAAGCCGACACTCCACCAGCCAGGGCCAATCTCAGTTTTTTAAATGACTGACTACATTTGGAGCAGGCATGGGAGCAGAAAAGATTACACAAAGAGAAAATAGTCAAGTTATAATTTCGATTATCAAAAGAAGGACCAATGAGATGACTGAACAATCACAGTCTCAGTAGGATTGATTGGGAAATGTTTGAAAGGCACAAGAAACAAAACTTTATAATTAAACAACAGAAAATTATAATACTGACAACTTTTTAATTTCCCATGTGAAACTAAGAAAATTACATAATTCCATTTAATTAAAATGTTTTATTAATTCTTATAACATAAACTAATAACTATTATAATTTTAGAAATATTTTAAATTAAAACAATAAGAAAATTATATTAAGATCTTCATTGGAGGTTTTTAGTAGTATTTACTCTATTTTTATAATTAAGAATCTATAACAGTAGAACATAAATAAAACCAAGAGTAAAATAAAGGTTCATTAAGGTGAAACATTTATTTGGGAATGAATTCAGAATATAATCCCTGATATTATTATATCATTTTTTAATTATTTTATATAATCACATCAAGCTTCTTTCCTCCTATGTTTTTTATAAATAATTCATTAACAATAAAAACAATCACTGAGACAAAGTATCACTAAATATCTTCAATAAATGTAATACTAAATAAATTTTTTCATGTCAGTTTAAGAAACATTTAAAATATAATTATCTTCTTTTAGCTAATTTAAGTAAATTTGTTTTTTAACGTTTAAAATATACATGCCTCTCATCAAACATTTTCACCCTTTGACTTCTAAATACCAAATACATCAAGAATAATATGTCAGGCAACTGTAAATATAGATGTTCTACAGATAAAGGAAATTCTTGAAACCTAACATTGCCTTTCTGATTCTACTATGATTTTATGATTTGTGCCAGACGCTTTAAACATGTTGTCTTCTTTAATCTTCATGAGCATTCTGAGAAGAGGATCTTATAGATTAAGAAATGAAAATTCCTAAAAATAAGCTATTTCTCAAATCACATGATTAATAAATGGTAGTGCCATTTCAAATCTGGCACTATTCTATGGTGCCAAGATACCATTGCATGTACTCACGTTGCCATGCCCAGTGATACGGTTGCAGCATAAATTAAGCGGGGGAAAAAGTCATTCCAGATGAAAAATTTAACAAATGATTCAAGAGACAAAATGGTCTTTCTTTTTAATTGTGAGAAATACTCCTTCACTTTCCTGATTATCTAACAAGTAGTCACTATGAGGGCCTAAGCTGGGTCATTTTTATTGCAAGTTTACAATCATCTAACTTACTACCATGGCCCTCCAGGACTATTTAGAGCAGAAGTTGTAGACTAACTATCTTTTAGCAAGATAATAGAAATGGTCTCAGAAAATATTTTTCTATATCGTAGAGATGTCTCAGAGCATATGGCCACTCGCTGGCTCATTTCCAGGTACTTCTTTGCAGTTTAAACCACTCTTTGTAGA
The DNA here is from genome assembly GCF_036850765.1 of Saccopteryx bilineata. NCBI lineage: Eukaryota > Metazoa > Chordata > Mammalia > Chiroptera > Emballonuridae > Saccopteryx > Saccopteryx bilineata. Next base: position 177,322,454 of record NC_089494.1, read on the forward strand.
ATTAATCATCAATATTGTTAAAACTGCAGATGGGGCCCTGTAGGATAGAGGAAGCTGAGGAGAGCAGACAAGTTAATAAGCTGGAAAAGTATCGGCGAATATTGGCGTCCTTGCGTACTCACAGGCAGTGTATCTTTGAATAATATGATATGAGAAACAATCAAATTAACAAATTATTATGAGTTTTATATTTAACAAATAAAATAACAGAAAACAAAGGGAAAGTTTAAATACCTTCCCATTTCATAACTAAATAAGGTTGAAAAAGAAAATTGAAAACACTTTCCCTCTGGAATCTGTATATAAAGTAAAATAATTATTTTTCAAATACATTTTCTATTCAATATTATTTTGTATTAGTTTTAGGTATACAGCATAGTGGTTAGATAATCATATATTTTACAGTGCTCCCCTGATATTTTCAGAACCTCTCAGTACCATACAGAGTTATTACAATATTATTGACTATATTCCCTATGCAGTACTTATACCCCCATGAGTATTTTGTAACTACCAAGTTGTACTTCTTAATCCCTTCACCTTTTTATTCTATTCACAGAAGGAAAATTCTTCCAAATGATTAAAGAAACAACAATTACACTATACATGTATTTTGTAAAAATAAGTTACAGAACATAGAAAAACAATATGATTACTTTTACCAGTGTTCTCAACCAATGGTGAGGGAAACCATTATTAAAAGAGTGAAATGAAGCAACCAGACCTAGTGATTAAATAGAGAGAAATAAGACAGAATGACTTCCTCTAAGCATTCTTCTCCTCCATCACATACTATCCCAACTAAATTGGTTGAGTTAATATTTTTATAGAAATTGTAAACAGTCAGCCCCTAGTCTTCTAGACCAGAGAAGAAATCTTGGACAGGAACCACCATAAAATATGTTGAAAAAATATTTTTTTATCCCCTCTTTGCTAATTTATTTATTCATCACAATGATTAAATATGCCTTCATTCTGTACTCAACAAATGTTAACTATTATCATTAGCAGGGACTTTCCACAGGGCAGTAGAATAAGGAAGTGTCTTGTCTCTGGAGAATTTAAAAACAATGGTAAAGTTGACAACATTAATCTGCTTTTTATTATCACGATATGCCAATAATTCTAGGCAATGTCAGTGATAGATTCTCCTCTCCTCAGAAAAAACTGCTGCTGTTCTCAGTTATAAATAATTGCACATATGATTGAGGCATATTCAAATGACCTTTTAAATAGAATGTAATAAAAAAATTAACATAAAAGTTATTTGGAAGACTCCTCAGTCACTTAGCCACTGGTACATGGCAGACTGAGCTACCCACTCTCATTTTGAAAGTAAATTCATAATGGTTTTGAATCATTCAAAATATATTTAGGTGCTGTTACCAACCCCTCTGAAGCTATATATTCCTGAGTTAAGCAGTAGAATCAAAATAAACAATGACAGCTCAGTGATGGAAGAGAGAAAGGAGTAGCACTTGTGTGGCCTTAGTTCTGTCATTCTATAGGACCTCTTGGAGTTTCCTTTTCTGTTTAAAATTTCAGAAACTTACAGTACAATGAGTTTTTATTAGTCTCTTCCAAATCTAGGTTTGTATTTATGATTTTAGCCTATTTTTATATCTGTTGTTTTATGTGACAAAAACTTTGAAATTAAAATGGATTAAAAAAGATCACCTGGCCTGTGGTGGTGCAGTGGGTAAAGCGTTGACCTGGAATGTTGAGGTTGCTGGTTCAAAATCCAGGGCTTGCCTGGTCAAGACCCATATGAGAGTTGATGCTTCTAGTTCCTTCCCCCTTCTCTCTATATATGTATATATTTCTCTCTCTTTCTTCTCTTTCTTGAAAAATGAATAAATAAAATCTAATATATATATATAAAATGAATAAAAAAATATTTTTTACTTAGATTGGCAAATCTGGCTAGATGATCTATTAAGTAAAACTATACAAAGAAAATCAACCTGACAAAGCTATTGAAAAATTTGCAAAGAGTTAAGATTCAATAACAAAACTTAATGTTATATATTTATTACTGTAAGAGACCAGTCTGTTGGTGTATTAGTCTGCTCAGACTGCTATAACAAAATACTGGAGACTAGATGGCCTAAGCAATAGAAATTAATTTTCTCAGCATTGGAGAGTAGAAGTGCAAAATCAGTGTTCTGGCTGATTCAGTTTCGGGCTCTTTCTGGCTTGCAGGTGGCTGACTTTTTTTCTCAGTGAATTCACAGAGAAAGGAGAGTGAACTCTCTGAAGTCTCTTCTTATAAGGACATTAATCCTATCAGGTCAGGATTATAACTTACAAGATCATTTAAACTTTACTACTTCCTATAGCCATACTGGGAGTTAGGGTTTACATGTATGAATGTTGGCGGAACACAAATATTCAGTCCATAACAATCAGCATATGTAACAGACTATCTATTTTTCTCTTTTTAAAAAATACATTAATGTGTCAACTATGCTTTAAAAAAATGAGTATGCAGCCAAAACAAAAATACATTAATATAATTTTAAAACAATACTTTTTCATTTTTGCACTGTAATACTGATTTTATTAGTCTTTTTCACTAGCACAAGTATATGTACAAAGTTTATTAAAAGAACATTTTTATGGTCTTTTTTTTCAGCCACTATTTTTGTTTGTTAGATTTCATGACAATTACAAGAAGTAATTTTTGATATAGACAAGCTGTACCAAGCATCAACTAACTATACTAGTCATGCAACTGATTATTTTTATTACCAGTCTTCATAATCAACTTTGTAAGGCATAAGTCATATCTTTTCTTTTTAGTTTGTAAATTCATGGAATTTTAAAATATTTGACAAACTTTAATCCTTGGCAGTTATTATTCTTTTTGACACTCTAATTGTCTAGTCTATGGTTAGTGGGAGCACTTCAAACAGATCCCTGCCTCCCTTTCACATATCCCCAGTAGTCTGGTATCTTCCTCATTTTCTAACGAAATGTTCCAGATTCATCTGGTTTCTTTGCTTTCCCGGAACTGAAACCAGCTATTTCTCTAAGAACTTTTTGTCATATTTATGGGAAATAATGGTTAGAGACATGGTCTACGCTCTTTAGAACTGGTTTGGAGCCCTCGATGTATGAAAATGGTTTCCTCTGAGCTAAGAATATCCAAGAAGCTTGGGACAATTGTCCTGGCTATTTTGAAGTTAATCTAAAAATATAATTTTGTCTACACAAATAACACAGCTTATTCTACTTTCTGGAGTTATTCTATAGGATGAACAAGAGAGGTAAAACCAAGGGAAATATTTTTTAGTTTTGTTTTAATGTTTTGTTTTATCCCAATTCTTTATGATAAACTAAATGATGAAGTGATTTTTGTCATAAATCATTGAGGGTTCTCCAATAAATAAACATTGATATAATTTATTTTTTATTATTTTTTATTTTAACCACAATAAATGAGATTACAGTAAAACCTTAGATTCTTGATGCAAGCTTTGATAAATAAGTAAATATTTATTTATAGAATAATTATTTTGGTTATTGTCTCTATTATTTTTTTTACTTTTTTATTAAGCTGACTGGGTTAACATTGATTGACAAAATTACATATCTTTCAAGTGTACAATTCTATGATACACTACTTCTATATTGTATTGTGTATTCACCAGGCATAGGTCATATGTTAAAGTTCTAGGAAGGATTTGTGACTTAGGGAGAATTAGATAGCTTCTCTGTACCTCAGATATCTACTCCATAAAATGATGTGTGTGACTTTCAGGCAGCAAGGAGAAACAGAGTGGGAAGATTATATTTCCTAAAGTATGTTCTTTGAAAGATTTGTTTCATAAGATCTTCATATGGGGTCTATGGTCAAGTTTGGGGAATGCTGGTTTCTTTAGAGCAGGGGTCTCAAACTCAACTCAGCATGTGGGCCGCAGAGCAAGATCACAGCCATTCGGCGGGCCACACTAGGTCTACAAAAGGCAACTGTTACGCAACACTTTTCTCACTGCAGTTGAAAACAAAAAAAAATCAGTACAACAAGCACAATTGTACATGCAGTTTACTCAGTGTCACAAAACGACCAGAAACTGTAGTTCGCATCACAACTGCTGTTAACTAAGCTAATATCTAGCTAGGATACTAGAGAAATGAAAAATACAAGTAGGCCCCTAGGCTTACTTAATTTTATCCAAAATATTTTGAACTTCGTGGATTAGTCTGCGGGCCACGAGTTTGAGACCCCTGGTTTAGAGTATGATTTCCAGAGCACCCTTCACTCTATGGCCCTCTCAAACCTCTTTACCCTGCTCTCCTTTTCCTTCTATAGCACATATGGCTTTCCTTACACTGTATAATTTACTTTTGTTGTGTTTATTGCTTATTATTTTTCTTATTCACCACAATATAAACCTTAGAAGTTAGGAAACTGAATCTGTTTTACTCTTTGACACATCTTAACCAATTAGAATAACTTCTGCACATAGCAGGAGCTCAACAATACTAGTTGAGTGAAAGAATATATAAAATTACAAAGTTATAATATGCTACTGTGCATATAAATTCCAAAAAGTGTAACATACAAAAATGTTTTAAATATATTTGATCCTAGCAAATGTTTATTAGAGAGCTTCCACAAGACTGATGTGCTATTTTGAATAAAGGGTAAAAAGGTTTCTCCACAGAGGACTATAGTTGAGCTAAGATTAAAAGAAAATAAACCACCATGCAAAAATCAGGAGGAAGAGTGGTCTCAATGTTGGAAATACCAAATGAAAATGTTCTGAGGTAGAAAAGAGTTTGGCTTAAAGAGGAAGCCAACATAGTAATTAAGAAGCTATGCAAATATTTTGGCAAGATGTGATTGTGGTTTGTCCAAGGTAGTGGTAGTGAAGACAGGAAGAAATATTCAGATTTAAAGCATATTTGAACATGCTGATGGGTCCTGGGAGGAGAGATGAAAAAAATGGTGAACTTATGACCAACTTCTAAGTCTAAGGCTTGCATAATTGGATAGATGGTATCAGTTACTGTGATGGGGAAGACTGCTTAAAAAGAGGTGAAGAAGGGAAGCAACCAAGAGTTATGGTTTGAAAGTTTTAAGTTTAAGTTGCTTATTAAACTTTCAAATGAACATACCCAATAAGCAGTTAGATATATAAATCTGGAGCTCATAATATAAATAGGGATAGTTATATTTATTTTCGAAATTATTAACATTTAAACCACTGTGACTAAATTGAAATAATCTAAGTAGAAGACATGGATAACGCTGATTACAGGCAGAGGACAAGGACCGTCTGCACAAGAATACTAAAAGACACACCAGTCTAGAGGGTCAAGCATTTAAGGAATGAGTGGTGAACTGTATTGGATGCTGATGAATGGTAAAAAGCAAGATGAGTATAGATAGAGAGGGTTCACTGGATTTGATGATATGTTTGTTATTGGTGCAGTTGGCAAAATAAAGAAAGAAAAGAAGGGAGAAGGGAAGGAAGGGAGAGGAGGAGGTTTCCATGAAATGAAAAAGATGAAAGCCAAATTGGACTGGGTTGGTAAGCAAATGGTAGGTGAAGAATAAAGAGAGCAAGTTAAAACAACATTTTTATGAAAAAATAGACTAAAATCTTTAAGGAAATGTAGAGTTAAAGACTGGATTTTCTAAATGAATTATGTAAGAGTATACTGAATACAGGTTAAAATAATCCACCAGAAATAAACTAAAGATCCATTTTCTTCAAAATGAAAATTCTTTAAAAAACTGAGAGAAGCCGAGATCTGAAGCACAAACAAAAGTTCTGGCCATTGGTAGGCTTTAAAGGAAGATAAAAAATATTCCTTTGTGGCGATGGAATTAAAGCTATGGAATAAGAAAATGAAGGTAAATGTGTTTGTATGTTTCTCTTTTCTCAGGGAAGTATGAGTAGTTCTTCAGCTGAAAGCTGAAGTAGCAGTTAACATCGGTTACAAGGCAACAAATAGAGGCCACAATGTGAATAAAATCATAAAGCAGATGATCGGGAATCAAAAGATTTATAAGCAAAGAAATACAATGATTAATTCTGTTTTAGAAAAATAACTGTGGCTATGTAGGTGATGGAGCTGAGACCAGTTGATATACAATAACCCATGCTTGAAAAGGGCTCCACCTAGGGCATTGGTTGGAAAGATTATATTGAGGTGGGGTGGGGGGAGGGAGGGGAAGCAGGCTGAGAGAGGTAGGAAATGAGGGGGAGGCATGGGTATGTGCTTTTGTTTACTTATCTGTCTCCACTCAAATCTAAATTTCATAAGGGCAGGAACTTTATTTTGTTTATAATTTTTTTCCTATTGCCCGGGAAATTTTCAAAAAATATTTATAAAATGAATGAGTACATAAATAGTTGGCTTCTAATAATTCTTAATTAAATATCCTGAGGCTCAAATTATTTTTTTATAAATAACAAAATTACATTTTGGGGTTTTTTTCTGGTTCTTTTCAGTCTACTGTAATTCTTATGATGATAATACTCATTTTTTGATGTTTCACATCAGTTTTGATTCCAGAATTTTTACCCTTACTTTTAAATAATGTGAGGCAGAATATAATAACATAACATAAAACAAAACATAATAACATAATACAATATTCCACTCGATTAAATTATGTATTTATTTATAAGTTTGTCGCCTCCCACTGGAAAGAAACACTATATAGACAGAACTCTTTGTGCTGTTTTTAGTTTATTTGAACTGATTTTTCCCTAGTTCTCAGAACAGTGTCTGGTACATAGTAAACTGAATTAATGATTTTTATGTAGAGAAAAAAAAGAGTGACATTTAAATGAAGAAAACAATTTGGAGGGAGAAATAATGAGGTAATTTCAGAATACAGGATTGAGATAAACGTGTATCACATTAAGACATGCTCTATAAGATAAGAAGTACCTGTAGAACTGACTTCTAAACTATGTTGCCTGCATTGCACCCTTTAACCCACCAGCATAGTGCAACCTAGTTAATATCCTTCAAGCTAGTCACATCGGGTACAGTAAATTGTTTTTAAATAAAAGTGGGAAATATCACCTCTCTTTTGTTTCATCTCTGACCCCAAGGTAAGAAATGATCACAACTCTGTCTAAATATCCTTCCTTGGGATAGAAATGACTAGACATGTTTATAATGTTAATGCCCCCTTTTAAACCCCAAGTGTCTCTTCCTGAGCCCTCATCTGTTTCCCAAAGAGGAAGTGATCAAGGGCAAGCTGGGTCTCAAAGCACAGCAACCTCACTTACACAACACAGAAACCAAAATAGAAGTTGTGTGTTTCAAAAACAAACTATAAATTTTTATACTAAAAAAATTGATTTTTAAAAGTTTTACCCAGAAAAAAATCAAACAAAAATGAGGTTAATACCAAAAATTAGCAAGGTAAATGTTACAAAAAACTACAAAATTAAATTCAAAATGTGTAATGCTTGACGTTACAGTTCCAGTTTTTTCTGTGATATTTGAAAACATTAAACATTTCAATGATGTGTATGATAATATTTTCCAATTATAATCTAACTTAAACACTTTATAACAGTCAAACCACCTGAGAAAGCAACTCTGTACCTTAATTATATCATCATGGGTAGTTCAGAAACACTAAAATCTTAAATGCATTCACAATAATAAAAAATTTTGGAACTTACATATTATTTCTGTATTGAGACTGTACTAAAGCTGTTTACTTAGCATTACCTAATTTAGACTATTTAGCATTACTATTATATGTAGAACAAAAAGTTTGCTTTTTGCTCAGTCCAAAAATATTCCTAATGAGAAAAGTTCTATGAATCCACCTGAGTGAAATGTTTGTTCTTCATTTAAATCTAGGTTGAAAATAAACGAAGGGAATAGATTAATCCCCCAGATAAACGTCAAGTACAACTAAATAAGGTTGCATGAGATTATGTATGATTTAGGATCACAGCAGCATAGAAATTTAAAAATATCCCATGGTTTCCTAGAAGGGCTTGCAGAGCAAGAATTCTGCAGGGTATAAAATCCTGCCTTCTTCAGCCTTCCACAGGGCATCAATGAAGACCTATCAGCTGAAACAGACCCCCTATTCCTCAACCAGTCTTTTTTCTTCCCTTTATTTATTTATTTTTTCTGAAGTTAGAAGCGGGAGGCAGTCAGACAGACTCACGCATGCACCCGACCTGACTGGGATCCACCCAGCATGCCCACCAGGGGGCGATGCTCTGCCCATCTGGGGAGTAGCTCTGTTGCGACTGGAGCCATTCAAGCGCCTGAGGTGGAGGCTAATGAGCGGTCCTCAGTGCCCGGGGAAACTTTGTTCTAATGGAGCCTTGGCTGCGAAAGGGAAAGAGAGATAGAGAGGAAGGAGAGGGGGAAGGTTGGAGAAGCAGATGGGCGCTTCTCCTGTGTGCCCTGGCCGGGAATTGAACCCGGGACTTCCACATGCCAGGCCGACACTCTGTCACTGAACCAACCCCGGCCTTCCTCAACCAGTCTTGAGTCAGGAATAGAAGTACAATAACAAACCCAGCCCCACCCACTTAATGGGATAGTCATTGTGCCAGACGTGAATCATCTCTGGTTGTTCTCTAGCTGCAAATTTCTCTTGAATTTTCATCTTCCTCCACCTTAAGAATCCATTGAATCCATCTTTGGGACTTTGTTTTGTGCTGGTTTCCCTACTAGTGGAGTAATCACATAGCTAGTATTTGTTAAATGTCAACTATATGCTGGGCATATAGTTTTCTTAGCAGTTAACATTTACTAATCTCTTTAGTTTCAACATTTTAACCCTCCGACTTAGTACAAATGTCTATACCTCAGTTGCACTTGCCTCTCTCTTCAGATAGTATACTTTATAACCCTCAACTGTCTCAAGGTTCAGAAGGTATAACCCATTTAATTTCTGCAAGCATAATTCTCCTTGGACTATCTTCCATCCCACTCCCCTCTGGCCCATCTAGTCATTTGAGTTACATGACAGGGTAGATTTGTATAGTGAGATTCACACTCTCAAAAGAGAATGCAAATAGATGGATTATAGCCCCAAAGGACAGACTCTATGGTAATGGTCCTCAGGGAAAAATAACCCAGTGAGAGTATGCAGCAGCAGAGTTGGGACAGTAGTTAATATGTATCAAGCAATCATATGTTGCAAACATTATTCTAGTTGAAGTTATGTCAATGATCTCTTTATCCTGTTACCCTCAAGAAGAATTTTGGGAAAGCAAGAGCTTTAGGTGAACGATATTTTAGTCAGCTTCGACAGGTAGAACAGAGGGAAAGTGGCAAGGGAACTCATTGAGGCTCATTATAAAGATTAAGATAGTAAAAAATTTTTTACCTGAAACTTATATACTCTTATTAATCAATGTCATCCCATTAAATTTAATTTTCTAAATAAAAAAAGACAGTAAAAAAATTAGTTACCATATGCCGCAATATATGCAAACAGCATGTTAGGCATTTTAATTACATTACGTCATTGGACAACACTATATAGTCGGTAGTATTATCCTAATTTTTTTTTTGTGTGTGTGTGTGTGTGTGTGTGTGTGTGTGACAGAGACAGAGAGAAGAACAGATAGGGACAAAGAGACAGGAAGAGAGAGGGATGAGAAGCATCAATTCTTCACTGCAGCATCTTAGTTGTTCATTGGCTGCTTTCTCATGTATGCTTTGACGGGGGAGGGGGGCTACAGCAGACCGAGAAACCCCTTGCTCAAGCCAGCGACCTTGGGTTCAAGCTGGTGAGCCTTGCTTAAACCCGATGAGCCCACATTCAATCTGGCAAACTCGGGGTTTTGAACCTGGATCTTTTGCGTCCTATTCCGACTCTCCATCCACTGTGCCAGCACCTGGTCAGGCAGTATTATCTTAATTTTAATGATAAAGAAACTAAGACTCAAAGTTTGAGTAACTTATCCAATGTGTCACAAAATTAGCAAGTGGCAAAGTTAAGAATGGAATTTCAATTTTATTGGTGGAAGTGCCTGTTGGTTTTCCTATACTTCATGTTCATAGGAAAACAAGACTAAGACCAGCTACAATAGCTGGTGTTGATGAGCGAGGACCTTTAAACATCAAAGGGGAAACAGCCCTGAAAACTCTTGAGATTACGCATGGCCATGGTCGTAGTAGGGCCAGAAAAAACAGCAATGATTACAATAGTGTTGGACCAACAGATATAGCCACAAAAATGAGGCCAAGAGAAGAGGCAAAACCAGCTAACACCACAAATGAGCACAGTGGTGATTGTGACGGGACACCAGTGTGGGAAGGGAGATACTCAGCACCAGAAGGAGGTGGAGACCCTAAATCACCCCCCAAGTCAGAGAGTCGAGCATATACCCTTAGAAATCAGCCTTTGGTTTTCCACAGGCAAAGATAGCCTGGGAAATGATTTATAATTATTGTAGATTTAATTGGTTGTCAAATTGTGCCAATTCTCCCTGTCTAGTACCTGTTTACTTTCCTCATCCTCACTACTTCTGTCCAGGGAGTATTTCCTTGGAATTGTCACAATAGCCTCCTAAAGCCTCGATGCCACTTCTAATTCAACTTCTATACTGTTGTCAGAGGTGAACCTAATCATGTCACTCCCCCAATGAAAATACAATGATCATCATGGTAATGTCCAAAATCTTCATGAAGCCCTTTTTCCAACCATACCACCAAATACTACCATGTTATTTCTTGCTTCTGTCCTTTGTAATTCTGCAACTTCTACCCTTTTCCTTTCTCCCCATTTCACTTCCCACTATAACCAGCTGGAAAACATGCCATCAAGGCCTAGTATTATTATATATTATAATCATTATTTCTTTAAAATTCTTTCAATGACCTAATTACAATTAACTACTATATCTTCATAAATACATTTAGATATATGATTTTTTTTTTTTTTGCACTTCTCCGAAGCTGGAAATGGGGAGAGACAGTCAGACAGACTCCCGCATGCGCCCTACCGGTATCCACCCGGCACGCCCACCATGGGGCGATGCTCTGCCCACCAGGGGGCGATACTCTGCCCATCCTGGGCATCGCCATGTTGCGACCAGAGCCACTCTAGCGCCTGAGGCAGAGGCCACAGAGCCATCCCCAGCGCCCGGGCCATCTTTGCTCCAATGGAGCCTCGGCTGGCTGCGGGAGGGGAAGAGAGAGACAGAGAGGAAGGCGCGGCGGAGGGGTGGAGAAGCAAATGGGCGCTTCTCCTGTGTGCCCTGGCCGAGAATCGAACCTGGGTCCTCGCACGCTAGGCCGACGCTCTACCGCCGAGCCAACCAGCCAGGGCCAAGATATATGATGTTATATAGATAATTAATGATAGATACAGATAGATGATAGATGATAGGTAGATAGAGATGACAGATAGATAGATGATAGATAGATAGATGATAGATAGATAGATAGATAGATAGATAGATAGATAGATGATAGATAGATAGATAGATAGATGATAGATAGATAGATAGATAGATAGATAGATAGATAGATAGATGATAGATAGATAGTATTCTCAGTACCTAGGATAGGCTGGAACATGTTTATTGAATAATGAATACTGGTAGAAGGAAGGAAGGAGGGTAGGGAGGAAGAGAGGGAGGGAGGAAGGAAGGGGAGGGAAGGGAAGGGAAGGGAAGGGAAGGGAAGGGAAGGGAAGGGAAGGGAAGGGAAGGGAAGGGAAGGGAAGAGAAGGGAAGGGAGAAGTAAGAATACTGAACAGAAAGAGGGAGTAAAGAGAGAGGGAAGAAAGGGGAAATGAGATAAAATAAGAATAATTTAGCTAAGTCTTGATAGCTACATGATCTTGAAAGCAAAAACATATTATTTCACAAAATTAAATGCAGTGATGGTTTCAATGATGTTGCTCTACATATGTAATTTCACCAGCTTGAGCGCAGGCTTATCTGGTTTGAGCAAAAGCTCACCAGCTTGGACCCAAGGTCATTGGTTTGAGCAAGGGGTTACTCAGTCTGCTGAAGGCCCATGGTCAAGGCACCTATGAGAAAGCAATCAATGAACAACTAAGGTGTCACAACAAAAAACTAATGATTGATGCTTCTCATCTCTCTCCATTCCTGTCTGTCTGTCCCTATCTATCCCTCTCTCTGACTCTCTCTCTGTCTCTGTAAAAAAAAAAAAAAAAGAATTCAACAGTTCAAATGCTATAGAAATATTTACCTGAAACCTATGTACTTTTACTGATCAGTATTACACCATTAAATTTAATTTTCTAAATAAAATTTTTAAAAAGAATTAGAACATGTGTTTATTTAACAGAAAAATATAGCATTTTATAATGTGTGTAAATATCTTTTATGTCCAGAATAGGAATAGACAGAGTTGAAAGACAGTGAAAAACTCATTAAGAAGATATCATACATTTGTTCATTCATTCATTTCTTAAAAAACTACTTATTGAGTACTTCAAAGCCAGTGCTAGGAGCTATGAATTATTAATAAAAGGAGTAGGAAAAAATTAAAGGGAACCACTGGAAAAGAAGAGGTTGGAAAGTCTAAACTACTTCCCCAAACCTCCAAAAGTTCTAGTCTTTCACTCAGAAAGTACATATTTGAGACTACTCATGAATTATTTGTTTCATAATATTTATGTGACAATAAAGCTACTTCTGAACTAAATAATCTATGTTCTGAATGACCTAGTGTGTTTTCTTACACAATGTATATACAGAAAGAAAAGCCTAAGATAAAGCTTTATGAAAAACATATAGAGTTAGTCTTATTTTCTGTGTGCACTCTAAATAAGATATCAAGTAAGGAAACAAAAACCACATCAATTTAAACTTTTATTGGTGTATAATGGTTATGAAGCCCTGGAACACATTTTTAGCTGATGTCCTAAAGACATGATAAGGACATGATTGAAAGATACTTTTTATAGGTAACTGTGCAATAACTTTCAGAGGCAGTGTAAAATAAGATGACCAAATGACTTCCATTTCCAACTCCCCACAAAGGGATGGACTAAAAGAATATTCAGTATTTCTTCTGACATTAAGAACCATAATTGGACTGCGGCTGAGGTTATTGCCAAGATATACTCAGTGTCTTGAAGGATTGACATCAAACCATGTATACCAAAGAGAAAATATTTCTATTTATAAACTCAATAGAAGAGGATTCTGAAATACCACATACAAGTGGTTATCTATTTTAAATTTTCTTGCATTTAAAGAAATAGTGTTTTGGTTTTGTTTTGCTTTTTTTTTTAAGCTGAATCTTTTGTTAATCAAATTCATTATATGGGGTATATCACAGATATATTTTATTTGTGAGTTGGTCTCATGCTACATTTGTTTTAGTTTTATTTCTCTCTGTCAATATGCATAAATAAGGAATACCTGAGTTGGGTGCCAGAAAATATATTTGTGTATGAAATGACTATATTGCTCTAACTTCCCGATTCTTGTAACCAGTTTTATAACTCAATACACCTTAAATCAGCAATACAATACTAATTATATCTTCCCTCCTGACCTTAACATTCCATACTATGTGTCTTATATTCTCAATAAGAGACAGAGATGGAAGACAACTGAGTTGAAAGAGGAATTCAGCCCTGAATAATTTCACTATAATTTTTCTAAAATTAATATTTTGGCAGTTACACATCAAGTATTATGCCAAGATATTCCATGTCATTTTATTATTCATTAATTGGTGACTACATACCTATTTTAGAGGCAAGAAAATTTGTTTAAATGATTTACATAAGATCAGTGGCAAAGTGACCAAAAAGAGATTACTACTTCAGTCTGATACCAAAGCACTCACCTTTCATAATGCTAAAATAGATCCAGTTTTAATTTTTTTTTTTTAGCAAAAGAGTGAAAGAAAGAGACAGCCAGACAGGAAGAGAGACGAGAAACACTAACTCATAGTTGTGGCAATTTAGGTCTTCACTGATTGCTTCCTTATATGTGCCTTGATGGGGGTGTTCCAGCTGAGCCAGTGACTGCTTGCTCAAGCCAGTGAGTGACCTTGGGCTTAAGCCAGTGACCATGGAGTCAATGTCTATGATCCCATGCTCAAGCTGGCAACCCTGTGCTCAAGCTGCTGAGCCTAACTAAGCTCAAGCAGGATGAGTCCATACTCAAGCCGGTGACCTCGAGGTTTTGAATCTGGGTCCTCAGCGTCCCAGGCCAATGCTCTATCCACTGCACCACTGCTTGGGCAGGCTAAAATAGATCCAATTTTAAGTAAATAATTCCAGTGGTATGAAGGTGAGCTCAGAAAGGAAAAATAACAAAGATAGAGAGACCCATCAAGAGGCATTTGAGAGGGTCCAGGAAATTAAAAATGTAAATTAATATTGTGAACTAAGGTAGAGGCATAGGTAATGGAAAGAAGGGATGAATAGTTTCAATGGAAAACTAAACAGTTAAATCATAAGATTAAAATCTATACATTTTAAATTTTTATTGATTTTAGAAAGAGAGAAAAATATGATTTTTTGTTCCACTTATTTATTCATCCATTGGTCAATTCTTATATGTGCCCTGACCAGGGATTGAACCCACAACCTTGGTGTATCAGGACAATGCTCTAGCCTACTGGGGTACTCATCCAGGGCCTAAAGTCTATACATTAAATGAGGAGACAAGAGTATGTTCCTTATGGTAAATTATTACATTAATGGCCTTCAATGACTCATACCTTCCTGAATCTATTCTTCTGTGGTTCCTTCCACATTAAACTCTGAGATTGGCTATTGGCAATGTGATATGCTTTGGTTGATGAAATATCAACAAATGTAACAAAAGCAGAGGCTTTAAAAGAGCTTTTGTCTTCCCCAGCTTGGCCTGTCTTTCTGCTTGTCAGAATCCTTCTGGTACCATGTGAAGAAGCCAGGTTAGCTTCTTTGACAATGAGACCATGTGGAGAAGAGACTAACTATCGCAGCTGAGGCCCTTTAAGTCAACCAGCTTCCAGTGCAGCCACCTGCTGACTACAATGGTGTGAATAACCCAGCCAACAAGTGAAATCAACAGACAAACCTCTCAACTGAGCTTAGTTCCCAGGCCCAAACTGCTGACCTACAGGATAATGAGCAAGTAAAATGGCTGTGTAACCATTGTTAAGATGGTTTGTTACAAAGTAATAAATAATAGATATGTATTTTGTTCTCTACTTATTTTCAACAATTAACACAGTACTGATAAACAGACAGCATGCCATAAATACTTTTAAATGAATAAATTGATGATAAAGAGATTTCTACTTGTGTCACCTTGAAAGATGCTAACCTTTTAATAACCTAGATGTCAGCTGAGATGACATATCCTTATAAGAGCTATAATAAACATTTATATTATGGTTTAGAAACCAGATTTTGTGTCCTAAAGAAGTCAAATCTCACCAAAGAATGTATAAAGATTTCTAGGATACAAGTTCTCATGGTTATGTTTTTTGCAGTCTTTAGTCCTCAAAGAGCTTACCTAATACTGAACATTAGTCTTTACTGAGATCACACACACACACACACACACACACACACACCACAAGCATACATGCATGCATGCCCGAAAGTGTGCACACACACATATACAAATGCACACACGTATCCACACAAGGTAGAAAGAAAAACCTCACCAATCACATCTATACAAGAAATAGATCTTATTAACTATATAGAAGTCAGAGAGAAGACTTACTTAATAAAAATCCTTAAATTATCTACCAGATACTAATGTCCTCAAATCATTTCTTTCAAGTATGTACTACCATTTAACTCTTTACTTACCAAACTGTTTTTCATAGTTGTACCATTTTAATCATGAGGCTTCCAGTTCCTCCTCATCCTGCCAATATTTACTGCAGTCATTTAAAAACAAATATCTATTCTAATAAATATGTATTATTATTCAATTATAAACATTAAAAATTCAATTTCAGTTGATAAAATCAATTAAATGAACTAAAACAGTTTTTTACACAAACCTAACCATACAAATAAGTCTCTTGCCCAACAAAATCATAGCAGACTTTTCAGAACCTACGTTAGACTCATGACCTATTCAAAGTCACTTATTAATGGAAATGTTATTCTCCCAATGGGAAAGTGAATCTAAATCATCTTTTAGAAAAATTTCTCTCTTGTATACCAATATATATTTTTCTGGAATTAGAAAAATTTACAGAAAACAATTTTCTCATTTGTCTAGGATTCCATTCAAACACCTGACTAAAGCTGGAACAATTGAAGTAATAAAACAATGTACCATTGGATTATAACCCAAATATATATTTTCTCTAGGAGCCCATGCTGAGATAAATGAATTATCATAAGTAAATAAATAAAGAAAAAAAGGAGGCAGGAAGAAAAAAAGTGTGGGGAAAACAGCTGTGTTAGGCTTGCTCACTGGTTTGCCAGCTGCAAGCACTTTTCCTGATTAGCATGTGGCACCAACACATATATATACCATATTTCCCCATGTATAAGATGCTCCCATGTATAAGATGCACCTTAATTTTAGGGTCCAAAATTTGAAAACAAATGTATTACATAAAGTTATTGAACTCAAGTTTTATTCATCATAAAATTCATACAACTCCTCATCACTGTCAGAACTCCCATCTATTAGCTTGTCCTCATCTGTGCCTGATGACGAATCACTGTCTTCAACAATGAGTGCCAAAATAAGCATGAAAAAGCAGGAAATGCAGTAAAAATATCTGCATGAGACACACCCAGTTTTTAGACCCCAAATTTTTCCCAAAAAAGTGCATCTTATACATGGGGAAATGTGGTAGTCTATGTAAGGCTACAGGTGCTTTCCCTTAGGGTTGATTCTCCCAGATTGCTCTCCTGCCACTGTGAGGTGTGGTTTTCCTGATCCCTTGCCCTTCACTGCAAAAGCAGGTTTTCCTTTGTTTATTTGCTCACCTGTCTTTGTGAGCCTCCAATAAATAGGTATGGCCCGATGCTTTCCAGCTTCAGTTTCTCTACTGTCTGCACAAATTCAATGTGAACTTGCCTGACCTTGACCACCAGCATTACATCTGGCATAGTGGGCAAGCTTCGGATCAGATTGGTATGGACCTGCCAACATCTTTGTTGAGGGGTTGGGTAGAGGAGTGGTCATTGTTATCCAGCATATGGTTCCCCATGGCTGTTCATTTAGGGACCACGGGCTAGGTGTTTTTTAAAGAGTGGCAGATTTGCAAACTGCAAGTCAGGCTATAAGCTGAGAACCAGCAATGAACTGGAATGAGTGCAGGAAAAGCTCTCAAGAGCTGCAATGCGAGATGCAGTCTGAGCACCAACAGTGCCTGGTACTGAAACAGTCTCTGGAGAAGAAATTATGGGTTTGCAAGCTACAGTTCGCCCTCGAAGCTGTTGTTGATAGTGACAGTTGTTAGAGAAACAACTGTGGGATCAAGAGTTCAAGCTTCAGCTTCAGGCTGAGATCTGGCAGCCACAGAAGCTGAAAGAGTCACTGAAGAAGCAGCATCCATGCCAGCAGAGTGGCTCTGAGTTGGAAGGAGCAGGCATTTCCAACTCCTCTTCTAAGGAGGAGGTTTGGGCTGATACTGCTGTCTGTAGACTTAGAGCCTGACCAGTGGTCACCCAGGAGGTAAAAACTCAGCAGCCAAGAGTGCCTCAGGGACAGGCACAACCCCCTCCACAGGTAGTGGAGCACTCTGTGGTCCAGCCCTACACTCAGGCAGAGCTGATGGAGTAGGGGCCACAATTTAGGCAAAACTCCACTGAGCCCCTGGCAGCCTGGTTGCTGCTGTTATGGGACATAGGGGTGGATGGTGTCATGCTCTCTGGAACAAAGATAGAGAAATTGGCTGCCATTACCATTCATCCTTCCTTAAGGCAGCTTATTCAGAACGGCCATGACAACCCAGGAAACCATACCCTATTAGAATGGGTGATGGCCACCATTTGTATACAGTCTGGCAGAATGCTGAAGACTTGCCAAAAGCAGTGAGTAGGGGGCATTGCTATAGTGAGCTAGTAAAGTTCTTTTGGGTACTAGGTATGAAAAATGCTGCTTTCAACCAGAGGTCCCATGAACCAGATGAGGAAGTATTTACAGCAGAAATGAGGGACCTTATTCTCTGCAGCACCCTATCAGCCTTTTTTGGGGTCACTATTGGCTATCTTGAGCCCTTATGTGGGGCAGCCCATCAATGCAGTTATAGAGATGGTAGCAGATTTGGGGGAGCTGGAGGCAGCACAAAATCATAAAGCAGTGAGGCCTTCTGCCCATGCTGTCTCCCTGACTAATAAGAGAAACAGGACTGTAAAGATTACCCAAACACAGATGTGAGTAGATTTGATTGTGGCTGGGGTAGATAGGGAGAAATTACAGGGCAAACCTAATAAAGTTCTTTTGAAGCTTTGGCAGCAACTTAAACCAGAACAGAGGTTCTAGCCACTGTGACAAATGACCCCAGCAGCTACCAACAAAATGGTTGGTGCATGGTTGTCATGGTTACAAGATTATGATGGAGACAGCTGAGGAAGAAGCTGATACCTAATACCCCATTGTTCCAGTTTGAATAGGGAGAAGGTAAAGGAACCCATCTAACAGGGATGGGTGGGGACTGGAGGCCCCATGTGGAACTGGCAATCCACTAGGGCCATTCTAATGTACAACAGGTGTTGGCCTTGGTGGATACAGGTGCAGAATGTTCCCTCATCTATAGGAACCCAGAGCAGTTGGCTGGGATCCCAGTGGCCATTGACAGTTATGAGAGACCAACAATTTGACTGAAGCCAATAACTATTCTATTGCAGACAGGAAAATTGCCTCTTAAGCCATACAAGGTATATGTATCTCTTATTCCTGAATATATTTTGGGGTAGATATCTTACAAAGACTGTGGTTGGAAACCATAGCCAGGGGAACTCCGCCTGTGGATCCAGGTCCTGAGGGCAGTGTTGCAGGGACAAGCAGCACATTCCCCCTTGCAATTACCCATTTCCTGGCATGGCCTGTAACTAGCACAAAGCAGTACCGCCTGCCAGGCAGTTATGAAGAAATAACAGGGACAAGCCTCAAACTAGGATAGGTGGAGATCATCCGGCTGGCACACAACCTTTACAATTTCCTACTGTGGCCTGTGTGCAAACCAGATGGAACCTGGCAAATGATAATAGATTACAGAGAACTTAATAAAGTTGCTTCTCATTTGCATTTTGCTGTTCCCTCAATAGCTAACCTGATGAATCAGCTAAGCTATGAATTGGGGGCATACTACTTCGTGGCATATTTGGCTAGTGCCTTTTTCTCTATTGATATAGCTGCAGAGAGTCAAGACCAAGTTGCCTTCACTTGGGAAAGGTGGCAGTGGACCTTTACAGTATTACCACAGGGCTCTTTGCATAGCCCCACCTTTTGTCATGGGTTGGTGGCTGCTGAACTGGCTAAATGAAAACAGCCAGAAGTGTTTCATATGTACCATTGTAGCTACAATACATAGTATGCTAACTAGTGACTCTCTTCCAGAATTAGAGCAAACAGTCTCTACCCTGCTATCCCATTTTGAAAGTGTGTGGCTGAGCAGTCAATGAGGGCAAATTACAAGGACCTGGATTATTTGTTAAATTCTTGGGGGTTGTCTGGTCAAGGAAAACTAAAGTTATCCTTGACGCAGTTATAGATAAGATCCAGGTGTTCCCCATGCCCATTATGGTAAAACAGTTATAGGAATTCTTAAATCTGTTGGGGTATTGGCGAGCATTTATACCCCATTTGGCTCAGTTACTGTGTCCATTATATAACTTATTCGAAAGGGGGTTCACTAGGATTGGACCAAGCAGGCACAAGATGTGGTTTGCAGCAGCTAAGAGAGCTGTCAAGGCAGCACAGGCCATGAAAGTGTTTGATCCTGCCAGGCCCTGTGAGCTTGAGTCCATGCAACATCTGAGTGATTTGGATGGGGCTTGTGGCAATGGACAGAGCACCTACAGCAACCTATTGTGTTTTGGTCCCAATCGTGGGAAGGTGCTGAAGTCCATTACTCATTAGTGGAGAAATTGTTGGCAGCAGTGTATGCTGCCCTCCTGGCCACTGAGAGTATTATGACCACAATTTCAGTTACAGTCAAGACCATGTACCCTATTGCAGGATGGGCGAGAAATTGGGCAACCAACCCACATAGTGGTATGGCCCAAACCTCCACTTTGGCCAAGTAGGGTGCATACTTGCAACAGTGGCCAACCTGTTGAGTGTAGAACTGCAGTAAGTCTTGGGTCCAGTCACCTATGCAACCTTAGAGTCAGGTGCAGCTGGGGATCAGGAGGCAGAACTTGAAGTCAGTCCCTACCAGGAGAGAAAGATGCCCATTCCTGAGGATACCTGGTATACTCATGATTCTAGCAGGAGCCAACCTGCCAAGTGGATGGCCATAATTTTCCACCCAGGCACTGAGACTCTTTGGATGGACACAGGTACAGGCCAAAGCAACCAATGGGCAGAATTAAGAGACGTATGTCTAGTTGCCCATAATGAACCTTCATCTCTGGGCTGTCTATCATGGACTGACCCTTTGGATTGCTATTTGACACATTAACCAATGGATGGTAATGCACCATCCCTTATCGGGTCAGGCCATGTGTCAGGACTTATGGAAAATAGGACACCAGAAGCAGGTGACAGTATACCATGTCACAGGGCATGCCCCTCTAGCTCATCCTGGGAACAATGAAGCAAATACCTTGGCAAGGTTGCAATGGTTGGAGACTGCACCCATAGGTGATGTGGTACACTGGCTCCACTAGCATCTGCTCCATGTGGGACAGAAAACTATGTGGGCTACAGTTAAGGTGTGGGACTTGCCTGTGTCCTCTGCAAAGGTACTTGCAGCTTGAGATCAATGTGCAGTGTGTTCCAATGAGCCCCCTCAGAGACAAGTGGCATCACCTGGACAGATCCAGAGATGTCGTGTTCCACTGATGCAGTAGCAGATAGATATCATTGCACTCTTACCTAATTTGGACGGGTACCAGTATGCAGCCTCTTGTGTAGATACTGCCACCAGTCTGCTTGCTGCTTACCCAGACCAGAGAGCATAGCATTCATACAGGCTCTGGACCATCTGAGTACTATGTAGAGGTGGCCACTGCTCCTTGAAAGTGACAGTGGTACCCATTTCACAGGTTTTACGGTGAAGCAATGGGCTCAAGACCGGAGGATAGATTGGAAGTACCATGTTCCCAAACAACCCACAGGCCACTGGTATCACTGAGCGGGATAATTGACCCTTAAAGCAGGGAACGCGACAGGAGGGCGGCACCAGCTCCCTTACATGAAGCACATGCCACTTTTGGACAGTACTTCAGATTTTGAATGAGAGACCTTGATGATGGGTCCCAGCTCTGGTGAAGGCCCTCCTGCACTGAGCAGCTGCCCTCATTCAGTTGCAGATGTGCAGCCAAGGATGTTTTACTCAAGCTGGGCTTTGGACGGCAGGGCAACATGCTCCTGCCTGCCCCCACAGATCTCCTTAAAGGTCAGTGGCTTCAATAAACATGGTCCTGGACTGTACAGGCCCCCCACCTAGGATGGGTGGCCTTGTTGGCACCATGATGTATGGGGCTAGAAGTGGACCTCCAGTTAACTCCCTGGGCAACCAGCACCTGGCCACCTAAGATAGAAGTGTATCATCCCTCAAGTGCTCAGAGAGACAGCATTATGAAGGGCACCTTTATAATTTCTTTATGTCAAATAATGAGTTCTCCCATTCTATTACACATAAAATCAGCAGATCCTGGTTTGCAGGACAATAACGTTTGGTATTCCCACCCAGGGCTGCCTCTGGTACCAGCTACTGTGCAGTCTGCAGACAAAATTCTGGCCTGTATTCTGCCAGAAGCAAGATTTCCCTCTCTTGGTGCCACTGGCCACTTTCTTTTTTCACCCATAGCATGTGCTTTTGTAATGCTGTTGCTATAATTTCTACTGTTTATGTTTATGTAATGTACCTCACCCCTCACACAGGGACCATCACAGAAGATACTGGTCATGTAGATTGTGAGGTGAGCAACCCTAAAGGGGTGGAATGTAGGGAAAACAGCTGTGTTAGACTTGCTTTCAGGTTTACAGGCTGCAAGCACTTTGCCTGATTAGTGTGTGAGCACATGGCAGCACATGTGTGTATAGTCTATGTAAGGCTATGGGTGCTTTCCCTCCAGGGCAATTCTCCCAGATCACTCTCCTGCCACTGTAAAGTGCAGCTTTCCTAATCCCTTGCCCTTCACTGAAAAAAAGCAGGTTTCTCTTTGCTTATTTGCTCACCTGTCTTTGCAAGCCTCCAATAAATGGGTAATGGCCCAACACTTTGCGGGTCTGCAGTTCCTCTACTGCAGGGGTCCCCAAACTTTATACACAGGGGGCCAGTTCACTGTCCCTCAGACTGTTGAAGGGCCACCACATACAGTGCTCCTCTCACTAACCACCAATGAAAGAGGTGCCCTTTCCAGAAGTGCAGTAGGGGGCTGGATAAATGGCCTCAGGGGGCCGCATGTGGCCCGCAGGCTGTAGTTTGGAGACACCTGTCTGCCTGAATTCAATGTAAATCTGCCTGGCAAAGGAAGGGAGAAAGGGAAAGAAGGAAGGAGGGAAAGAAGGAAGGAAGGAAGGAAGGAAGGAAGGAAGGAAGGAAGGAAGGAAGGAGGGAGGGAGGGAGGGAAAGACAAATCTCAGTACAGAAATATTATATTCCAAATTGTATAGATAATTATAATGCTGGTGGCTGAGGCCAGGCAGGTTCACATTGAATTCAGGCAGATGGTAGAAAAACTGCGGAGCTGGAAAGGGTTGGGCCATCCCATTTATTGGAGTCTCACAACAGCAGACAAGCACACAGGCAGGGGAAATGGCCTCTCAGGCAGACAAACAGCAAAATGGCACCTCACAGTGGGGTGCAGGCAATCTGCACCTCTACAATACCCAATCTCCCTCATCTCTCTCAAGCACAAGCACTCATAGCCTTATATAGGCTGTGCACACATGCCTCGGCCACATACTCACACACCAATCAAGCAAAGTGCTTGCAGCCAGTAAGCCCGTGAGCAACTAACACAGTTGCCGCACATTCCACCCCTTTAAGGTTGCTTACCTCACAATAGGTACATTATATACATACCAAAAATAATAATTACAAAGGTACCTTTCACAATGTCTCCCTGAGCAATCTGCCCAGGAAGTTAACTGGAGGCTCACTTCCAACTTCCCACCCTACGGAGCCAACAAGGCCACCTATCATCGGTGGGGGCCTGTACAGTCCAAGGCCATGTCCATTGAAACCAAAAAGTGTCCCTGGTGTGTCTCTGCAACGGGGTGAGAGCAGCTTCCTGGTGCAGGTAGGCTTCCACAAGTGCCATGGCCTCCCCCATCTAGGTCTCTCCTAGTTGCTGAGATCAGTCCATGATAGACAGCCCAGCTGTCTGTGCAAATCACCAAGGTAAAGGTCCATTACAGGCAACTAGGTTCACATAGGGCCTCAGGCCTCCTCCCTCATCCCTGCTGTCATGGCAGCTCTGAGGACCCTGCCCCAAGGAGAAGCACATGGCAACAGAGATGCAGACCCAGCTGCCCCACAATAATTCTCCAACTCCAGAAATTGCTTAGTGACTTCATTCTGTGTTCTGTTGCTTAGTAGCTTGGTTCCAACTAGTAGAATAATGAAAAAAGGGTGCATAGTATCTTTACAGTAGGAAAACATGACCAGGGTTACCTCTACCTGGCTATCAAGGTTAACATTATTGTTGGGAAAACAGCTGTGTTAGTCTTGCTCACTGGTGTACCAGCTGCAAGTACTTTGCTTGATTAGTTCTTGAGCACATGTGCATGGGCTATGTAAGGCTATAGGTACTTGTGCTCAGGAGGGGATGTGAATGAAAGATTGTAAACTGCCTCCCAGCCACTGTGAGGGGCCATTTTTGCTATTTGCCAAAGAAGAGGTTTTCCCCCTGCTTATTTGTTTGTCTGCCATTGTGAGAATTTATTAAACAGTAATGGCCAGATGCTTTCTGGCTCAGCAGTTTCTCTACCATCTGCCCAAATCCAGGATGAACCTGCCTGGCCTTGGCCATTGGCATTACAATTTTCAATTATATGCCATGTTCACAGCATGTACTCTTGAGAGGATGTGACTAGAATGACAATTCTTCTGTGATCTCCCATCCCCAAAGCTATAATCCCCGTCTAAGAAAAAAAGACATTGGACAAACCCAAATTGAAGAACATACCATAAAATACCTGACCAAGTACTCTTCAGAAGGCTAAAGAGACATGATAATTAAATTCTGTTTAAAATCCTAGATGGGATCATAAAGCAGAAAAAGAACAGTAGGGAAAACTAGTCAAATCTGTAAAATAATGTGAATTCATTTAATAGGAATATTTCAATATTGGTTCTTTACTGGTGACAATTTTACCATACTGTCAGATGTTAAAAACAGGGAAAACTGGCTCAGAGATAAGCAGAAACCCTCTGTCTTACCTTCTGTAACTTTTCTGTGAATTTACAATTATTCTTTAAAAATGTGTTTACAATATCCCTTCTCTTCTACCCCCCTCCCTCGAACTGTAGGAATGGTAGAAATAAAGGACTTAAACTAAAATGAAACACCATACACCAGACCTGTCTTCCACTTTCACTGTTGAGATGACTGACACTGATGATATTTAGTCACTTTCCTTTTCTCATTTTGGGTGCTGAGAGGTAAACTTTCTTTAGCCATGAATAAAAGTAAAGAATGCATGCAGAAGTTCTAACAACACAGAGCAAGATGTAAAAACTTTGCAGAATATGCTTTGTCTTTCTTTTCCCCTTCTTTATTTTAAACTCGTTTGGGGTAATAAAATAACATCTACTTAGAAGACATTGTTGTCAATGTTTTCCATTGTCACAAGAAGCTTAAGGATAGGAGAGAAAATTTTGTACAGGGTCTCTATTCTCAAATATACATAATATTATGATTTCTGTATCACATATCTTCATCTGGATGATGCAAAGCCAACTTAAACTCAATGTGTCCAAAACTGAACTTACCTTGGTTCTGCAAATATATTCCTTCCCTTAAGTTTTTTCACCGCTTACCAAGCGGTTAAAGCCAAAAACCTGGGAATTTTCTTAAAATTCCACCTTTCCCTAACCTTACCAGTTCGACCAATCATGAAGTCACCAGCCCACGTCTTTCTCACATCTGACTCCAGCTCAGAATCCCTGCGATCACTACTTTGAATTCTTCCCTTACTGCGTCTCCCTCAGCTATCCTCTTTCAGCCATTCTTCCTCCAAACTATTTTACAATCTCAATGGTCTAATATAAAATCCTTCTAGCCTGACCAGGCAGTGGCACAGTGGATAGAGCATCAAACTGGGATGCGGAAGGACCCAGGTTCAAGACCCCGAGGTCTCCAGCTTGAGCGCGGGCTCATCTGGTTTGAGCAAAAGCTCACCAGCTTCAGCCCAAGGTCTCTGGCTTGAGCAAGGGGTTACTCGGTCTGCTGAAGGCTCGCGGTCAAGGCACATATAAGAAAGCAATCAATGAACAACTAAGGTGTTGCAATGCACAACGAAAAACTAATGATTGATGCTTCTCATCTCTCCATTCCTGTCTGTCTGTCCCTGTCTATCCCTCTCTCTGACTCTCTGTCTCTGTTAAAAAAAAAAAATCCTTCTCTTATTTCCAATTGCTTTTGTGTAAGAATTAAAACTCTTAGCCTTTATAACTTGGTCTCAGTTGAATCTCCAGCCTAATCTTTCACATTCTCCTTAAACCTGCCATTCTAGCCATACTCAACTGCCAGCCAATCACCAAAATGCTCTATCTTTTATCCATTTATTTCTAGTTCCATTTCAGGAGCAGGGAATGCATGTAATTAGCAGATGTTTGACCTAGAAGAAGAGGTGATCTGATCAGTTTGGAGAAAACAATGCTTATCCTGGTGGGAACTGTTTGTTTGTGTCTGATCTTATCATTTTGCTGCCTGTCAATAAGAAGAAACTTTACAGGAAAGAGAATGGAAATGGGTCCTGAATAAGCCTGTTCCCCATGCCAGCCTTAGAGACAAAGAAGTTCAGAAGATTTCTTCTCAGGCTAGCATCCTTTGTACAAAATTTTGCCATAGATTAATCATTAAGCCTCAAAAGAAAATAAAATTGTGAATAAATGCAGATTGAACAATGAGATGCTCCCACATTAGTCATTCAACCTTAAAAAGATAATATTTTAATAAAGATACTTGTAAATATTTTAAACAGAAGGGACATTGGGAGAAATTTTTCCTGTCTTTGTTAAGAAAACAAAATATATACAAAGTGAGATGATTAATCAATAAGGTACTAAGAAAGACTCCCAAGGAAAAGTCTTGCTAAAGATTAGGGAGCTCTTTGGCCTGACCTGTGGTGGCGCAGTGGATAAAGCATCGGCCTGGAAATGCTGAGGTCTCTGGTTCAAAACCCTGGGCTTGCCTGGTCAAGGCACATATGGGAGTTGATGCTTCCAGCTCCTCCCCCTTGTCTCTCTCTCCTCTCTCTCTCTCTCCCTCTCTCTCCTCTAAAATTAATAAATAAAATTAAATTAAAAAAAAAAAGATTAGGGAGCTCTTTTTAATGGCTTTGAGAGATATATATGTGCTTATATATTAAAGATTCCTAAAAATGTCTAAAAAATAAGGAAATTGAACTATTACTTGCAATATGATAAATAGTATACCCAGCTTTCTTTGGTTCCAGTTTCTTCTAATAAGTAAGTTGGCTTCTGAATATTCAAACTCAACCATTGGGTTATTCTTTACATGAAAAACACCATAGCAGTCCAAGCAGCTAGAAGTCTAAAACCTTCTATCTTTTATATCTAGAAAAGTTTTCTGCCTACACTGAAACAGTATGCAAAGACTTTTTATGAAAGCAAGCCTCTGTAACGGAACTTTCATGGAAATAAAACTTGGACAGGGAATAGGGAATGGGTGACATATATTTGGAGACTGTCTCACTTTCAGAGATCCTACAAGAAAGATTACTTTTCTTTTGCTTTAGATTTACTTAATGATCTTAATACTTCAAAACCATAACCTGGTCCCCTTCATTCTGCATGAATGATACCAAAATGTCACAGTATCATTTGATAATTCCATAAGGGCGTTTGACCACAGACAGATTCCTGGCGTCTCCTTATGACTGGTATTGGATCTGTGGTATAAAATCTTACTGGTTATTACCCTCAGTTAAAGGGTTTAATTATAGCATGAGGCTTCATGCCATGTCTGATAGTTCAAAGTCAATAAAATGTGCTGCTGTAAACAATGATGCATTGCCAATAAAACTTCAAATTTCCTGTATTATTTACTAGTTGAACTAAAATCTTTCAAGAGTATTGACCCAAGTGGTTAACAACTCTGTGCATTTGATACTAATTGCAAAAAAGTAAATTGGGTCACTGAGTTAAGAAAAGCCACTATAATTACACAATGAAAAGCTTCTCTAGAGGAAAAACTAAAAGGCACATTCTATAATGTCTTCTCCAATTTATCTGATCACAAAAATCATCTGGAATCCTCATTTTAAAGATGTGAAAGTCAGCTCCTCACAGCCTGGTTGGGATGGGCTCAGGATTCCATGTTTTTTGGTTTTTGGTTTTTGGGGTTTTTTAAGTGCCCCAGGTGATTTTGTTGTCAGAAAAGTCTGGAAAACACTTGTAGAGAATACTGTGTGTTGGGCAGATAAAATATATTATACTCATTTTGTTAAAGATGGTGCTGCCCATGTGGATGCCCATCACCCAGGTAATATTATTAATGTGTGTTGGGGGCGGACTGTGGGCAGGCAGAATCCTTGTAGCCTGGGGCTTGGTTTTAGGACTAAGTCTTTCCCACCCTCTTTGATGTGAGGTGGTATGATCCCATCATGCCTCAAATAAGTGACTTTGTATTAGAGACTTCCCTATTTTGTATATTGGATTAAAGGTTTTTATTTCTGCACTATAAAGTGGGGCAGACCGGGAGCTTGCTCTCTCGGTTCCTGAGATTAGCATTACAGGAGAGAGCAGAGAGGAGAGCAGAGAGAGGCCACGTGGAGGAGGCCAGGTTAAGCAGCCAAGATGGTGGAGTATTGAAGGAGAAGCCAGTTTGTGCAGAGTTTGTGCAGAGAGGAGATGGGGAACAGAGGTGATTAAGTCTGGTGAGCTAGAAACCTTTGATTCTAGGAAACTCGGATAAGTCAGTACCTTTGTGAGCACTGAATGAGTGGGTTTTGGAGCCCAGTGTGTGTTTTTACTTGCCCGCTGGGTGCAAGCTAGGATTAAAGATGATGGCCCACCAGTTCTTGGCTCCATTATTTCATTACTGTCTGTCGAATCTAATGTGAACCTGCATGAGCCAGACTGCTGTGATGGTGGCCACGGCAACTGGTTTCACATTGTATTTTCTTATTAGTTTCTCATATTGCTAAGTTTCCATTTCTCTGCCTCTTCCTATTGCTCACACCACCCTCATCCACTAGGGAAGCATCTAGGACCTCTGTTCCAGTTTTTACCTGCAGGACTCGTATTGAAAGACTAAAATAACCTCCAAACTAATAATTCTCTCTGTGGGCTCTTATACAAATAGCAGACTAATCCTCTAAAACATACTTTTGTTTTGTTTTGTTTTTTAAATTTATTTATTAAATTTAATGCAGTGACATTGATAAATCAGGGTACATATGTTGAGAGAAAACATCTCCAGATTATTTTGACATTTCATTGTGCTATATGCCCCTCCCCCAAAGTCAAATTGTCTTCTGTCACCTTCTATCTGGTTTTCTTTGTGCCCCTCCCCTCCCCCAACCCCTCTCTCCTTCCTCTCCCCATCCCCCCTCCCCCCACTCTCCCACCCCCATTGCCATCACATAATAACCAAAATTTATAAAGAACTTGTAAAACTTAATACCAGGAAAACAAACAGTCCAATCCAAAAATGGGCAAAAGAAATGAATAGACACTTCTCCAAAGAGGACATATAGATGGCCAATAGGCATATGAAAAAATGCTCAACATCATTAATGATTAGAGAAATGCAAATTAAAACCACAATGAGATGTCACCTCACACCAGTCAGAATGGCGCTCATCAATAAAACAACACAGAATAAGTGCTGGTGAGGATGTGGAGAAAAGGGAACCCTCCTGCACTGCTGGTGGGAATGCAGACTGGTGCAGCCTCTGTGGAAAACAGTATGGAGATTCCTCAAAAAATTGAAAATCGAACTGCCTTTTGACCCAGCTATCCCACTGTTAGGAATATACCCCAAGAACACCATAGCACTGTATGAAAAGAAGAAATGCACCCCCATGTTTATGGCAGCATTGTTCACAATAGTGAAGATCTGGAAACAGCCCAAATGTCCGTCAGAGGACAAGTGGATTAAAAAGCTTTGGTACATATATACTATGGAATACTACTCAGCCATAAGAAATGATGACATCGGATCATTTACAACAACATGGATGGACCTTGATAACATTATACGGAGTGAAATAAGTAAATCAGAAAAAACTAAGAACTATATTAATCCATACATAGATGGGACATAAAAATGAGACTCAGAGACATGAATAAAAAATACTTTTGTAGTTATGGTTAACCTTGATAAAGAAAATATTTTGACAGCACAGCTGTAAGAGTGCTGGCTCCGGAGCAGACTTTCCACATTTGAATCTGAGCTTCACTGTTGATGCACCAGCTCTATAAACTTGGCAAGATCTTTAATCTCTCAGAGTTCTATCTTTAGTCATAAAGTATATAATGGTGCAGACCTGTACTAATTAATCAAAGCATAAATCTTTTTGTTTAAATGAGATTATTCATAATTATAGTCCCAGGTTCTGACACAGGCTAAGTGGTCAATGTTAACTCTCATTATTATGTAGACAGATAATAGCTTGAAATATTACCCTTTTTTATCTTATTCCCTAATATGTGATTTCCCAGTCAGTTAAAATCATCTGCTTTGACTAAATCAGCTTAGAATTGTTAAGTAGGAATAAATATTAAAAGTAACTGCTAATGCTCAACTTTTCTCCTTGTTTAAGCTCTTGAATCCATATCAAAAACAAAACCAATAATGTTTTTGATTTGTAGGAACCAAGTTTATTGAGAGAAGTAAAAACTCTTGAGAATAAGAGAGGAAGGCCCAGGAAGAAAGTCAGAATTCCTGCTATAAAAACTGGATTTAAGGCCCTGGCCGGTTGGCACAGTGGTAGAGCGTCGGCCTGGCGTGCAGAAGTCCTGGGTTCGATTCCCAGCCAGGGCACACAGGAGAAGCGCCCATCTGCTTCTCCACCCCTCCCCCTCTCCTTCCTCTCTGTCTCTCTCTTCCCCTCCCACAGCGGAGGCTCCATTGGAGCAAGGATGGCCCAGGCGCTGGGGATGGCTCCTTGGCCTCTGCCCCAGGCGCTAGAGTGGCTCTGGTTGCAACAGAGCGATGCCCCGGAGGGGCAGAGCATCGCCCCCTGGTGGGCAGAGCATCGCCCCTGGTGGGCGTGCTGGGTGGATCCCGGTCGGGTGCATGCGGAAGTCTGACTGTCTCTCCTGTTTCCAGCTTCAGAAAAATACAAAAAACAAAACAAAACAAAAAACTAACCTCAAACTGTGTTCAGGGCTGCATGATTTGAACGACTTAAGTCTCCTTGTTGTAGCCAGCTTTGAATAAAAGACTCCTTTTAAAAAAAAAAAACAGGAGGAGTGACGTCACAGAAATGGCGCCGTGAGAAGCGCGTCCGACAGCTCTCCCCTAAATCACAACAAATTTATCAACTAGAAACAGAAAAATTTATCCTCGGAGCATTCCGGAGTTCCACACAAACTGAAAGCAAAAGGACTGTTATCACTTGAATCTGAGAGACGAGGGTGTGGAGGAAGCTACCGCAGCAGCGACGCTCATTTAAGCCGCGAGGGAGTGCGCCTGCGGTGAGTCAGCCCATATACTTGGGAACGGCGAGCCGCCGCGAACCCCCGCAAGCCGCCGCTGTGAGCGGCCCCTGCGAACTGCCACCGCGAGCGGCCGCCAGGAGCCGCCACGCGCGCGCCCGGTCGGGTTGAGCACCGCTGACGTTCCCAGTGGCCCGCACACTGCGAGTGGGTGTCGCCGGCCACCGGTGCCCAGAGCGCCCCATTCCACGCGCCCAGGGCACCCTGCTGGCCCGCACACCCAGGGGGCTCCATTATCCTGTGCCTGGTGCGGTCCAGCCGCCAGCGGCGGGGCGAGCGGGAGAGGCTTGGGAGATTCTCTCCATGGGCGGGGCACCTCACCCAGCCATTCAAGCTAACAATCAAGCGTTGGGGGAGGGGCACGCGCAGGCAGCCTAAAATACCTTCGGAAACACAGCTGCGACCCAATCACTGAAATTAGCTTAACCCATAAAATCTGCGCACCCTCGGTTCTAATTGATAAGATCTCTCTCAGTTTCTCAGTTCAGCGATCCAAGACAAGAGGCGTGATATTTTTTAGTGCCTCTCGCTAAAGGGGCGGGGGCAACTTCTGATTGATAGAGCCTCCATATTAAGGGATAAATGCTAACAAGAAGGACTTGGCAGATAATAAGGTCTATACTACACTAGTCGTAAGCAGAGACTAGTGCCTCTTCTTCCCTGCAAAAACAGGCTACAAAGTGTGGAAAGCCTGGGTTGAGAGGTCCAACTAAATGATAGGCGCTGAACAGTCACCTTGACAACAATTGACTCCCACCCCAGCCTGATTACACTGGAGGCCCTGACTGTCAGAGCCTTTCCCAAAGCCTTGCACTGAGTGGGGATAGAGTGGGGATTTCCCAGCTCTTTGAGCCTCTTACTCCCCAGGCAGAAGCAGTTGCAGCCTTATAGCTGGATCACCAGGCTGCTAATTCAGAAAGGGGGGACTAGGAGAGAGAATCCAGGAAAGCAAACTCTCTCATCGTTGGCCCCTGCAAACGCCAACAAGCCTTTACTTCCAGCAAGACTAAAGCCAATTATATGACATTGCCCTAGAATCCCATCAACTGCAAATCCCTACCTAAGAGTGACACAGGGGCAGAACCTGGGGTACAGAGTCACCGACTAGGAAGAGGGAGAGAAAAGAAAAAGGAAGAAGTTAACCTCTCAAAATCAAGAAAAACCCACAGACTTTACAACTTGATCCACTAATTTTTGTTGTTGTTGTTGTTGTTGTTGTTGTTTGTTTCTTCTATCTTTTTGCCTTTATTTCCTCCACCTCGGTCCTTCTGTTCTCTGCCCATATTATGCTTCCCCTTTCTTGAACTACACTACCCATGAGTGTTGCATTTTATTTTTCTTCTTCATCCTCACCCTCCTTTAAGGTTATACTCCAAAACACTTAACTCTCACTCTCTCCTCTTTTGTTTTTTTTTTTTTGTCTTGCTTTATATTGTTTTTTTCTCCTCCTATTTTATTTCTTTCTTCGTTTTTCTCTTTTTCTTATTTTTTCCTTTCTATTCGTTTTTTCTTTTCTCATTTTACTTTCCTCCCATATAATCCTCAATCACGAACAAATTAGTCAATTTGGGACTCAAGGCTTTTTTATGGCTTTATTTCTCTTTTTTGCTTTTGTTTTTTTTTTTCTCTTGTTTGTTTATTTTTGTGGCATTTTGGGTCCTCCCAACCCAAGGTCTCCATTGTATTTAGTCTTCGCTCCACTTAATACAACAGATTTTTACTTATTATTTTTATTTTTTCTTCTTTATTATTCTTTTTTGGTCCTTTTTTCTGATTCCCTCTTGTCCCTCTCATTATATCTCTTAGTTGACCATCACTTACAAGCAAATCATCTTATGCTTGTCTAAGATTTTCTTCCTTTTTTTTTTGCATTTAGTAGGTCCCTACTCCCTTTTTTTTGCCCCTTGAACTCTTCACCCCAAATCAGGCCCTCCATTATAGGCACGATATTTCCCTGAGGAGGGGAGAGGAGGGAAAGAGAAGAGAGAAACAAAGGGGGAAATAATAAATTATTACTGTTTTTTTTGTGGGGTGTTTTACCCTTTTTTTTTTTTCTTTTTACTCTTTATTAATTCTAATTAGTGCTATCAATAAGACCACCCTCAGATGCCGATAAGAAAGAGGAAATCGAATATTATGGATACAAAAGAAAGAGAGGTAACACAAATAGATGTGGAAAAATCTATGGAGAAAAGACTTAACATATTGGAAGCCTTGGAGCTAAATGACAGAGAATTTAAAATAGAAATCTTAAAAATACTCAGAGATATACAAGAAAACACAGAAAGGCAATATAGGGAGATCAGAAAACAACTCAATGAACACAAAGAATATATTACCAAGGAAATTGAAACTATAAAAACAAATCAAACAGAAATGAAAAACTCAATTCACGAGCTGAAAAACGAGGTAACAAGCTTAGCTAACAGAACAGCCCAGATTGAAGATAGGATTAGTGAAATAGAAGACAAACAACTTGAGGCACAACAGAGAGAAGAAGAAAGAGACTCAAGAATAATAAAAAATGAGAAAGCCCTACAGGAATTGTCTGACTCCATCAGAAAGAATAACATAAGAATAATAGGTATATCAGAGGGAGAAGAGAAAGAAAATGGAATGGAGAATATACTCAAACAAATAATAGACGAGAACTTCCCAAGCCTGTGCAAGGAACTAAAGCCTCAAATTCAAGAAGCAAACAAAACACCAAGTTTTCTTAACCCCAACAAACCCACTCCAAGGCACATCATAATAAAGATGACACAAACCAATGACAAAGAAAAAATTCTCAAGGCAGCCAGGGAAAAGAAGAGTACAACATATAAAGGAAGGCCTATTAGATTATCATCAGAACTCTCAGCAGAAACTCTACAAGCTAGAAGAGAGTGGACCCCAATATTTAAAGCCCTGAAAGAGAGGAACTTTCAGCCAAGAATACTATACCCATCAAAGCTATCCTTCAAGTATGAAGGAGATATAAAAACATTCACAAATACAGAAAAGATGAGAGAATTTATCAACAGAAAGCCCCCACTCCAGGAAATACTAAGGGGGGTTTTCCAACCAGATTCAAAGAACAAAAGAAAACAACACCACAAGTAACAGCTCCACCAAGAACACAATAAAACCAAACTTAAACTGTGACAACAAAGGAAAAAAAGGGGGGAGAGGATGGAGATTAACAGTAGCAAAGGATGATGAAGTGCAGAAATACTTATAAGATAGGGTACTACAATGAATATGGTAGGTACCCTTTTCATTACTTAATGGTAACCACCCTTAAAAAAAACCACCACAAAAACACTTGACTTAAAAAAGGTAGCAACAGAGGAAAGAAGTATGGAACACAAACAAACAAAAACAAATGATAGAAAAACAAAAGAGAAGAATCAAACTAGATACAAAACTAACAGAAAGCAATTTATAAAATGGCAGTAGGGAACCCACAAGTGTCAATAATTACACTAAATGTAAATGGATTAAACTTACCAATAAAAAGACACAGAGTAGCAGAATGGATTAAAAAAGAAAATCCAACTATATGCTGCCTACAAGAAACACATCTAAGCAACAAGGATAAAAACAAATTCAAAGTGAAAGGCTGGAAAACAATACTCCAAGCAAACAACACCCAAAAAAAAGCAAGTGTAGCAATACTCATATCTAATAATGCTGACTACAAGACAGAAAAAGTACTCAGAGACAAAAATGGTCATTTCATAATGATTAAGGGGAAGTTGAATCAAGAAGACATAACAATCCTTAATATATATGCACCAAACCAAGGAGCACCAAAATATATAAGACAGCTACTTATTGACCTTAAAACAAAAACTAACAAAAATACAATCATACTTGGAGACCTCAATACACCGCTGACGGCTCTAGATCGGTCATCCAAACAGAGAATCAATAAAGATATAGTGGCCTTAAACGAAATACTAGAACACCTGGATATGATAGACATCTACAGGACACTTCATCCCAAAGCGACAGAGTATACATTTTTCTCTAGTGTACATGGAACATTCTCAAGAATTGACCATATGCTGGGCCACAAAGACAATATCAGCAAATTTAGAAAAATTGAAATTGTACCAAGCATATTTTCTGATCATAAAGCCTTGAAACTAGAATTCAACTGCAAAAAAGAGGGGGAAAAACCCACAAAAATGTGGAAACTAAACAACATACTTCTAAAAAATGAATGGGTCAAAGAAGAAATAAGCACAGAAATCAAAAGATATATACAGACAAATGAAAATGAAAATACGACATATCAGAATCTCCGGGATGCAGCAAAAGCAGTAATAAGAGGAAAGTTCATATCACTTCAGGCCTATATGAACAAACAAGAGAGAGCCGAAGTAAACCACTTAACTTCACACCTTAAGGAACTAGAAAAAGAAGAACAAAGACAACCCAAAACCAGCCGAAGAAAGGAGATAATAAAAATCAGAGCAGAAATAAATGAAATAGAGAACAGAAAAACTATAGAAAAAATCAATAAAACAAGGAGCTGGTTCTTTGAAAAGATCAACAAAATTGACAAACCCTTGGCAAGACTCACCAAGGAAAAAAGACACAGGACTCAAATAAATAAAATCCAAAATGAAAGAGGAGAGATCACCACAGACATCATAGAAATACAAAGAATTATTGTAGAATACTATGAAAAATTATATGCCACCAAATACAACAATCTAGAAGAAATGGATAAATTCCTAGATCAATACAACCTTCCTAGACTGAGTCAAGAAGAAGCAGAAAGCCTAAACAGACCAATCAGCAGGGAGGAAATAGAAAAAACTATTAAAAATCTCCCCAAAAATAAATGTCCAGGCCCAGACGGTTATACTAGTGAATTCTATCAAACATTCAAAGAAGACTTGGTTCCTATTCTACTCAAAGTCTTCCAAAAAATTGAAGAAGAAGCAATACTTCCAAACACATTTTATGAGGCCAACATAACCCTCATACCAAAACCTGGCAAGGATGGCACAAAGAAAGAAAACTACAGACCAATATCTCTAATGAATACAGATGCTAAAATACTAAACAAAATACTGGCAAACCGAATACAACAACATATTAAAAAAATAATACATCATGATCAAGTGGGATTCATCCCAGAATCTCAAGGATGGTTCAACATACGCAAAATGGTTAACGTAATACACCATATCAACAAAACAAAGAACAAAAACCACATGATCTTATCAATAGACGCAGAAAAGGCTTTTGATAAAATACAACACAATTTTATGTTTAAGACTCTCAACAAAATGGGTATAGAAGGAAAATATCTCAACATGATAAAGGCCATATATGATAAACCATCAGCCAACATCCTATTAAACGGCATAAAACTGAGGACTTTCTACCTTAAATCAGGAACAAGACAGGGTTGTCCACTCTCTCCACTCTTATTCAACGTGGTGCTAGAAGTTCTGGCCAGAGCAATCAGGCAAGACAAAGAAATAAAAGGCATCCATATCGGAAAAGAAGAAGTAAAGCTATCACTTTTTGCTGATGATATGATCCTATACATCGAAAACCCGAAGGACTCCACAAAAAGATTATTAGAAACAATAAACCAATACAGTAAGGTCGCAGGATACAAAATTAACATACAAAAGTCCATAGCCTTTCTATATGCCAACAATGAAATATTAGAAAACGAACTCAAAAAAATAATCCCCTTCACGATTGCAACAAAAAAAATAAAATACCTAGGAATAAACATAACAAAGAACGTAAAGGACCTATATAATGAAAATTACAAAGCATTGTTAAGGGAAATCGAAAAAGATACAATGAGATGGAAAAATATTCCTTGTTCTTGGATAGCAAGAATAAATATAATCAAAATGGCCATATTACCCAAAGCAATATACAAATTTAATGCAATTTCCATCAAAATCCCTATGAGATTTTTTAAAGAAATGGAACAAAAAATCATCAGATTTATATGGAACTATAAAAAACCCCGAATAGCCAAAACAATCCTAAGGAAAAAGAATGAAGCTGGGGGCATTACAATACCTGACTTTAAACTATATTATAGGGCCACGATAATCAAAACAGCATGGTATTGGCAGAAAAATAGACACTCAGACCAATGGAACAGAATAGAAAGCCCAGAAATAAAACCACATATATATGGTCAAATAATCTTTGATAAAGGGGCCAACAACACACAATGGAGAAAAGAAAGCCTCTTCAACAAATGGTGTTGGGAAAACTGGAAAGCCACATGCAAAAGAATGAAACTCGACTACAGCCTGTCCCCGTGTACTAAAATTAATTCAAAATGGATCAAAGACCTAAATATAAGACCTGAAACAATAAAGTACATAGAAGAAGACATAGGTACTAAAATCATGGACCTGGGTTTTAAAGAACATTTTATGAACTTGACTCCAATGGCAAGAGAAGTGAAGGCAAAGATAAATGAATGGGACTACATCAGAATTAAAAGTTTTTGCTCAGCAAGAGAAACTGATATCAAAATAAACAGACAGCCAACTATATGGGAACTGATATTTTCAAACGACAGCTCAGATAAGGGCCTAATATCCAAAATTTACAAAGAACTCATAAAACTCAACAACAAACAAACAAACAATCCAATAAAAAAATGGGAAGAGGACATGAACAGACACTTCTCCCAGGAAGAGATACAAATGGCCAACAGATATATGAAAAGATGCTCAGCTTCATTAGTTATTAGAGAAATGCAAATCAAAACTACAATGAGATACCACCTCACTCCTGTTAGATTAGCTATTATCAACAAGACAGGTAATAGCAAATGTTGGAGAGGCTGTGGAGAAAAAGGAACCCTCATTCACTGTTGGTGGGACTGTAAAGTAGTACAACCATTATGGAGGAAAGTATGGTGGTTCCTCAAAAAACTGCAAATAGAACTACCTTATGACCCAGCAATCCCTCTACTGGGTATATACCCCAAAACCTAAGAAACATTGATACGTGAAGACACATGTAGCCCCATGTTCACTGCAGCACTGTTCACAGTGGCCAAGACATGGAAACAACCAAAAAGCCCTTCAATAGAAGACTGGATAAAGAAGATGTGGCACATATACACTATGGAATACTACTCAGCCATAAGAAATGATGACATCAGATCATTTACAGCAAAATGGTGGGATCTTGATAACATTATAAGGAGTGAAATAAGTAAATCAGAAAAAAACAAGAACTACATGATTCCATACATTGGTGGAACATAAAAATGAGACTAAGAGACATGGTCAAGAGTGTGGTGGTTACCATGGGTGGGGGGGGGAGGACATGGGAGGGAGGGAGGGAGAGAGTTAGGGGGAGGGGGAGGGGCACAGAGAACTAGATAGAGGGTGACGGAGGACAATCTGACTTTGGGCGAGGGGTTTGCAACATAATTTGATGACAAAATAACCTAGACATGTTTTCTTTGAATATATGTACCCTGATTTATTAATGTCATCCCATTACCATTAATAAAAATTTATTAAAAAAAAAAACAAAACAAAAAACAAAAAACTGGATTTAAAAAAAACTGCAGAGTGACCCTGTCTATTCTGCTTGGGTAAAACCAAATGAGGATCAACCAGACTCAGGAGGAAGAGAGAAGTCAATTGCATAGGAACATAGAGATATCTATGGAGCTTGAGGTGAGATGCCAAAGACAAGACCAGACATCAGAGAGGAAATCACACCTGGGGCCTGCCGAGCACAGTCTGGTGCCAGCAACAGGTTAGGTAGAGAGAGGCAGGCTGGCCTGCTATCCACCCCTGCGATAAGCCCTGCAGAAATGACACCCTCCAACAGCCAACAGCTAGGAATTTACTGACTCTCTTCTAAACTCCCCCATGTGCACTAACTTTTTCAACAGTCTGGAACATTCATAAGCTTCCCAAAATAAAGAGTTGTGTTCTCAGAGAAGTATTATAGAATAAAAGGGAAAGCCTCAATAATTGTGCTTGGGCTGACATACTGAAACCTATGCCAATTACATTTTATCATTACAATGACTTCTAATTATCTTTTATGCCATGCTGAACCCCAGAGCCTTCATAATCTGGGCTCCAGACTCAAATTATTTCATATTACTTCTCCTCTCACTTCCAGGACGTTATTCAACCAAATCAGAGAAGTCTCTCCTGACGTCTTCAAATCACACAATGCCAATCATGCGTAGGCTATATCTTCTGTTTATCCTTTGTCTATTCCTAACCTACCCATTTTTCAATGTCCACTTAAAACCATCCATCTCCATAAGTTTTCTATAACTAATTTCAACCAACTTTCCCATCTCTAAGCCACTAATATGCTTAGAAACTCCACACAGTTAAACCCTTGAATATATATTGCCTTGTGTCAGTCTCTTTTTGTATTTTGTGTATTTTTCTCATCTTTCCAAGTAGATTATACAGTGTGTCTGTAAAGTCATGGTACACTTCTGACCGGTCACAGGAAAGCAACAAAAGATGATAGAAATGTGAAATCTGCACCAAATAAAAAATAAATTCTCCCAGTATCATACCTATTCAGTGCAGTTCAATGTGGGCTCACACACAGATTTTTTAGGGCTCTTTAAGTAGCTATCCCGTATAGCCTCTACAGAATCATCACTGACTGATGGCCTACCAGAATGGGGTTTCTCCACCAAACTGCCGGTTTCCTTCAACTGCTTATCCCACTGAGTAATGTTATTCCTATGTGGTGGCGCTTCGTTATAAACGTGCCCATATTCACGTTGTACTTTGGTCACGGATTCGAATTTAGCGAGCCACAGAACACACTGAACTTTCCTCTGTACCGTCCACATCTCTACTGGCATGGCCGTGGGCTGCTCCGCTGTATACACAGTGTTACATCATCATCTGTGCATGCACACATGCTGCCACATCATCCTACAGAAACTAAGAGGGTTTTCCTTTTATTTGGTGCAGATTTCTATTGTCTTTTGTTGCTTTCCTGTGAGCGGTCAAAAGTGCACCATGACTTTATGGACACACTATAGTGATTAACGGCTATATTTTATTTGTCTTGTGTATGCTAAACGTTCCATTCCAAATTCTGAGTCATGTAGCAAATATCAAACAAATGTCTGTTGATTAATTAGAAAATATTCAGAACATCATAGGTTCATAATCTGCTTTAAACCATGGGAATTAGCTATTTAATTGTGCACTAGCTATGGCTCAAAAATTATGTGTAAAATGATATCAACATTCCTCTGGTGAGAACAAAGAGGTACAGAGGAAAATTTTTCTGAAGGAAGAACAATCTATAAATCTAATACATTTCTGTGTTTTATATAAATATGTGTTACATATGCTTTTTCACTTTTCTTTCCACAGTCATCAAAACAAATTAGAAGTGTGTGAAAATCATTACAAATATTTTCTTGACCTATAAAACTCTCTACCAGCTGTACCCCAGGCTTTTTGTTATACTTATCCTTTCTTTACACTATTTTCAGCATTACAGAGTTTAATATACTAAATTTTTCATAAAATAATAAAATTAAAATAATTTAAATATTAATAAAATGAGGTCTAGTGACATATGCTAACAATGTTTTGTCTAAAACTGATATCCGATTCCATTTACATGTTAGACATACATGATATGGGGAAGTCAATAATCAGGAAAATAAAGATCAGAATCCAGTTCTTCTTTCAGAGGCTTTATTTTATTTTCTTACCTCTGGACAAGGTTGAACTAGGTATTGCAGAGTAATTTTCTGCTAATTCTCTCTCATTTTCTGCTAAGTTGCTCTCATTTCCCCTTCCTCGTGTGTTCAACCCCAACTATAAGGAGGAAGATGAGTGCGGGAGCACAATTGGACTTGCTCTGTTGTGTGGCATTTGATTTTAGGATACCATTCCCAGTCTTCTCCTGGTCCTCCATTCTACCTAGTTCTGACAGTCAGAATTATTGCCATTGGTCAGAAGTATGGGACAGTTCAGTAAGTATGTAAATCTTTTTAAAGTGGCCTGAAATAAGCTAGCTAAATACAGATTTTCCAGAGAAAAACAAGCAAGCATATTAAACCTATTTATATAGATTGTAACATCAGAATATCTTACAAAATAGTAGATTCTAAATGATAGAAGACTTTCTGTGTCTTCTATCTGTGTCTAATTTGATCAGAGTAGTGTATACACACACACACACACACACACACACACACACTACAGCAGCCATTGGGACATGGTACTTGGATCTAGCTTCTAGAAAGAACTTGCAAAAACAAAAAAAAAAAGAACTTGCCATTCAGCAGCAAGGAATGCAGTTACTGAAAGCTCCCAGTTGTTACTGCCTTCAATATTCACCTTCTCTTTAAATTTATTTTTTATTAAATTTATTGGGGTGACATTGGTTATTAAGACTATATAGGCTTCAAGTGTACAATTCTATGATACATCATATGTATAGTGCATCGTGTGCCCACCACCCAAAGTCAAATATCCTCTGTCATCATACACTCAACCCCTTCTACCCTTCAGTATCCCACCTTTTCCTCCGGTCACCACCCACAACCATCTGTGTTTACGAGTATTTGTTGGTTTGTTTGCCTTGTTTGTCCATTTGTTGCTTTCAGTTTTACATCCAAAATATGACTGAAATCTATGTTCTTGACTTTTTCTCTCTGACTTATTTCACTCAGCATGGTATTTTCAAGATCCATCTATGTTGTCAAATGGCAATATTTCATCTTTTCTTGTAGCTGAGTACTATTTCATTGTATACAGGGGGTCCTTAGGTTACAACACCGTTCTTGTTCTATGACAGTGACATAACTCGAATTTTGGTGTAAGTCAAAACACACCCTAGCCTAACACAAACAGAACATTTGTGCTTTCAACAGTCCAAAATGGCGTAGGTAAGCATGCTGGGGACTCCACCTCCCTCCCTCATACGCTGCGTTTCTCCATTTTCTTCCACCATGCACATCCTGAGGACTCCCTGTATATGTACCACATCTTTTTTATACAATCATCTTTCAAAAGACACTTTGTGTGTTTCCATGTCTTAGCCACTGTGAGTAATGCTGCAGTAAACATAGAGGTGCATATGTCTTTGCAAGTAAATGTTTTCCAAATTTTAGGGTAGATGCTAAACCTCACTAGCTATTAGGAAAATGCAATTAAAACAACAATGAGCTATCACTTCTTACCTGTTAGAATGGCTATTATCAACAAGACAAGAGTAGCATATGTTAGAGAGGCTGTGGAGCAAACAGAACCCTCATTCACTGCTGGTGGGAATATAAACTGGTACATCCACTATGGAAAACAGTATCAAGGCTCCTCAAAAAGTTAAAAATAGAGTTACCATATGACCCGGTATCCACCTTTTGAGCCAGGTCATTCTTCCCTGACAGCCCCTGCCAATAATTGAGAGTGGTATGCTTACCTGGACCCAATAGATTCTTCCCAGTACTAGACTCCTCTACCAGATATCTGTGATTTGGAGCTCTGTTGTTTTGGCCAGTGCTTTGTCACATTTGCATCATAGTCTGAGGCCTCTGCTTAATCCTTCTCCAGCCTCTTTTCTTTTGCAGATGTCATATCTATTTCTTTTTCCATTATTTCTTTTTTTTTAATTATTTTTATTTATTTATTTATTCATTTTAGAGAAGAGAGAGAGAGATAGAGAGAGAAGGGGCAGGGAGCAGGAAGCATCAACTCCCATATGTGCCTTGACCAGGCAAGCCCAAGATTTTTGAACCGGCGACCTCAGCATTCCAGGTCGACACTTTATCCACTGCGCCACCACAGGTCAGGCATCCATTATTTCTCTCAGGCATTCTTCTCCATCAGATTTCTTGGGTTGCTTATTCTGTCTCAGTATTTTCTCCTCAGAGAACTGCACTAAGGCACACATCAATATTTTTAATTTTATCTTATAACATTTGAGTTAAAAAATAATGAGTGTATAATCTCCATGTATACATGTGCATGTCTGTGCATGAACACACACATAAACACATAATTATCTCATGCACAGCACAAAGCAAGACAAATACTTTTCAGTTTTTAGAACTATTTATCTTACCTCAACATTCATTTAAGTTACTCCTAAATGTATTACCCTTTAATATTAGGAAAAAATCATTTCACTTTAACAGAAACTAAATCATAATGTAAATAGGGTTTAATAAGCAATGTCTTTGCATTACACAGGAGAAAGTCTGCATATTATTATTTCTTATAATCATAGCTATTTATAAAAGGGTTTTTGTTTTTTGTGTGGATAAATGCAATGCAACAAATTTTCATTAGGCTACTAATAAAAAACCAAAAAATGTATTCCCACAGGTCTATACTAAAAAAATATATACTCTTTTGCCTGAGTCATACCCACTGTTATTATGAGAAAAATAAAATGTATAATATTAAGACAGTTCTGTTCTCCATAAATAACAACTATTAACACTGGCATAGCGGAAAACATCCACTGAACAACAATCTTGGTTAAAAATACCTATTTTAAATATAAGATCAAAGTAAGTATCTTAAATAGAATGATCAAGGAATGTAAATGGGGGAGGATAGCAAATGAATGTTATCCTTCAACACAGTCATCTTGGGAGACTATAATTTATTCCAATGAAGCTATTTTGGTCACATAGTCTTATACTTCACTTTGGGAATTATCTTACCATTTAGTTTATAAACCATTCAAGAAAACAAGTCACATTGCTATATATTTATATATTTACACATTTTTTAATTCTTCAAATATCTACCTTATTCATAGTACTTATTTTTTTAGTGAGATAGAGAGACAGAGACACACAGGAGGAAAGAGAGATGAGAAGCATCAACTTGTCATTGCTGTACTCTTAGTTGCTTACTGATTGCTTCTCAGAATGCCTTGACCAGGAGGCTCCAGCAGAGCCAGGGACTCCTTGCTCAAGCCAGCACCTTGGACTTAAGCCAGCAACTATGCAGTCATGTCAATGATCACATGCTCTAGCCAGTGACCCGCGCTCAAGTTGCTGAGCCTGCTCAAGCCAGCGACCTCCGGGTTTTGAACCTGGGTCCTCAACACTCTATTCATTGCACCAACACCTGGTCAAGCACATAGTACTTATTTCTAAGTAGCTTCTCAGGTTTTCCAAAAATGAAATAAACTCTTAAAGAATAAGGATTTTCCAAATTCAAAGATTTCTTTTATTTTTTAATAAATTTTTCACATTAATTCTTAGAAAAGAAATTTTGGAAGTTTCAAACAATGGCAAAATTTCTTGAATGAGCTAATAGCTTT
Organism: Saccopteryx bilineata; assembly: GCF_036850765.1. Lineage (NCBI taxonomy): Eukaryota > Metazoa > Chordata > Mammalia > Chiroptera > Emballonuridae > Saccopteryx > Saccopteryx bilineata. The sequence goes on from NC_089494.1 coordinate 177,366,692, forward strand.
CAACTATCAAATTTGAAAAAACAACATATATGTTCTTTTCTGTTTGCTAAAAATTTTGTTTTCAGCCCTGGCCAGTTGGCTCAGTGGTGGAGCATCGGCCCAACATGTGGAAGTCCCAGGTTTGATTCCCAGCCAGGGCACACAAGAGAAGAGCTCATCTGCTTCTCCACTCTTCCCCCTCTCCTTTCTCTCTATCTTTCTCTTCGGTTCTTGCAGCCAAGGCTCCATTGGCGCAAAGTTGGTCCAGGCGCTGAGGATGGTTCCCTGGCCTCCACCTCAAGGGCTATAATGGCTCCAGCTGCAGCAGAGCCATAATGCCCTAGATGGGCAAAGCATCTCCCCCTAGTGGGCTTTCAGGGAGGACCCCGGTCTAGCGCATGCAGGAATCTGTCTCTCTGTCTTTCGCTCTCACTTCAGAAAAATACAAACAAAAAAATATGTTTTCTTGCCTCTTAACGACAGGCCATTTCTCTTTAGACTCCACTTAAAATATTAAAGCCTAATTTTCCCATATGTTATCAGAATATGCTTGTTCCTTTGGATTTACAAACAACCCTCTATGAACCTTTGGTAAATTTGGTCCCTTCTTACAAGTAAAAATTTTTAAAGATTTCCTCTCTATAACTGAGCTAACACAGGATTAGGTTGTCAAATCAGACAAACGTGATCAGAGATTTTAACCAGTTTTAGACTCCAGTAAATAATTTAGATTAAAATAATCAGAAAAAAACAGAAAGTTCTGAGATGTCAAAGGTGGTTCCCTGACCCTTTTTTGCTGGTCCAAGTCCACCCTTCTGGCCAAGAAAGGATGAGGTTTCTAAAGGAAGTTCATGAGTTCCTCATACAGTATGAAACATCTTCATTTTATACCCCAGAGAGTTCTATAGTTTAGGAGATATTCTCTAGGGCAGTGATTTTCAACCTTTTTTTTTCATGGCACAAACACACACTAATTACTAAGGTCAATGCTCCTGACTAAATACAACCATTTTCATCTCATGGCACAAATAAATTAGTTACTAAGGAAGAAGAGGTCAGGGCCCCTTTTTCTTTAGTAATTAGTTTATGAGTGCGTGAGAAACAAAGGTTGAAAACCACTGCCAAGCACCTAATCCTACTTTTGTTTGCTAGGTATGCTTTGGCTGTACATCATGTTGAAGGCATTTTCTAGATAAGGCTTTGCTCCTACCAAATATCATCACTCTTTTTTCCCTGGGATGTAATTGATAAAGAGATTAAAGCTGTCTTAACTCCTCCTTTTCAATCACCTATCTAACACAATTTTAAGAGTGAAGAGAAAAGAAAGAGAAGAAAATAAAAATAACCCTCAAAATTCTCATTAGTTTTTCGTTGCACATTGAGACACCTTAGATGTTCATTGATTGCTTTCTCATATGTGCCTTGACCGCGGGCCTTACCGAGTAACCCCTTTCTTGAGCCAACGACCTTGGGTCCAAGCTGGTGAGCTTTTTGCTCAAACCAGATGAGCCCACGCTCAAGCTGATGACATCAGGGTCTCGAACCTGGGTCCTTAGCATCCCAGTCCGATGTTCTATCCACTGTGCCACCGCCTAGTCAGGCTATGGTGTTTCTTGACCTTGAGATTTATGGTAGTTTAATTTTTTTTTAATTGGTGCACACCAATTAGTCAAAGATGGTATGCAGAACTCTATGACTCACACTAGTCTGGTAAATAAAATTCACCCTCTGGGTAGACAAACCACTAATCTTCTAATAGAAGAATCTATGATAAATTATGGTTCACAAACAAAAATGTAGACATGTGTCCGGATGCCACTAATCGCCTATGAAAGAACTTTAAAGAGTAAAGCCATTATTTGCCAGTACAGAATATGTGTGCATAGCCATATTGGATATTAAGAAAGAATATGAGTCTTATTGCAATCTTGTCAGATTTCTTTTTTTTTTTTTTTTTGCATTTTTTTTTTTTTTTTTGCATTTTTCTGAAGCTGGAAACAGGGAGAGACAGTCAGACAGACTCCCGCATGCGCCCGACCAGGATCCACCTGGCACGCCCACCAGGGGCGATGCTCTGCCCACCAGGGGGCGATACTCTGCCCATCCTGGGCGTCGCCATGTTGCAACCAGAGCCACTCTAGCGCCTGAGGCAGAGGCCACAGAGCCATCTCCAGCGTCCGGGTCATCTTTGCTCCAATGGAGCCTTGGCTGCGGGAGGGGAAGAGAGAGACAGAGAGGAAGGCGTGGCGGAGGGGTGGAGAAGCAAAGGGGCGCTTCTCCTGTGTGCCCTGGCCGGGAATCGAACCCAGGTCCTCCGCACGCTAGGCCAACGCTCTACCGCTGAGCCAACCAGCCAGGGCCAGATTTCTTACAATGACTTTCAAGATTCTATAAGATCTGTTCCCACAAAAACCCCAACTGTTCTCTGACTTTATACAGTATTACTAATTCTCTGGTCACATATTACTCATAGCCCTTCAATTGTCTATTTCACTCCACGTGAATTGCTCTTCTCTAGACATGTGTAAGGGCACTTCCTCATGCTTCTTCTAAATGGATCTGTTCTTATTATCTTTCCTAAAATAGCAAATCATTCCCATCATCTGCTCCAGCAATGTACACAGCTCTACATTTGTGTGCATTGCAATTATCACCTTCTACTATATCTTACAATCTTTTTCATTCATTTTGCTTATGTTATATCTCTACCAAGAAAGCCTAAGAACAAAAGGGATAAGGATTATTTATCAATCAGTTTTATTTATTTATATATCCCAAACTTAAAATACAATAGATGCTCGATTAATATATACTTATTGAATGAATGGGTAATTACGTATAAAGTTTTGTACATTGTAAATGTATTGCAATTTTTTTAGAAAAGATAAACAATGATGCAAGAAACACAGATATAGGACAATCAAGAAGAAAAAACTAAATAATTTTAAGTCTAGCTGAAAAATTCATTCTAAGTATGTGAAAAATTTATTAATTAATCAAATTTAAATCATGGTTTAATACCACACAGAAGAGAGATTAGAAATCAAGGGCCCAATGCATTGATTATAATCTACTTGTGATAAAATAAACCAGCTTAGAATAAAAGGTAATATGTAAGCTATGTAAGTGTTTTATATTCATCTAAATCCAAGCTCTACCACTTATTAGAATTAGATCAAGCCCTTCAATGTCTCCTAGCCTTGAAAAACTTACCTACAAAGTAACAATGCTTACTTTATAGTTTTCTTAGGACCATTAATATTAGATACTTGATATGAAGTACTAGTCCCAGGGAATGATTCAATAAAATAATAGCATTCCTAAGATTTTTTGGAAATAATTCAGAGGAAGATCTTTTACTTCTATCAGTAAACATATAATTATTTAAATGCAGCAAGGAGGTTCACACAATTCATAGTACAGTTTAGATTTACAGAGATATAACTCCTCTGTTTTGTTCATAACTAATCTGTCCACAAAAATAGACACTCAAATAAATTTATATCTAGTTTAAATAATTTAGAGGGTCACACAATCTATCCATTCATATTTTTACTAATAAAAATATTTAATCTCTACCATAGCCACCCCTCTGCTGCTTCCCTCCTTAAGTTGACCTCCGGAAATATAAGGGGAGGAATATGGTACCTTGTGACACAGCAAGCAAAGACATCCTTCATTTCATGCAAACACTGTTTCCTGGAGCAATGACCTTTGTCTTCAGGTCCTTATAATTTAATTGCCTCTGATAACCCAAGCTACCTCTGGAAATCTTATGGTTGTCTCTTAAATTTATGCTGTCTTCATAGGTCACTGACCCTTGAGTGATTACCGTTTACTTCATCCAGTCTTCCAACCTGGAGTTTCCCACCTGATTCGGTTTGGAATTACCTCCTAACCTCACCAGGAGCTTCCTCTTAATAGCGTTCCGATAACACCCTCTCTGAGTACATGACAGATAGGAAGGCCATCTGGGCACTCCTTTTATCAGGCTTACCATAGCCTCCACAATAATTGCTTACATACACCTTCTTAGTACAGAATAGATTAACAATGTATACCAGTTGCCCAGAAAATCCTGGGTTTTGTCAATTGCCTCAGTGTGATTTCTTTTTCTCTAAAATATTTTGCCCACTAGATGATAAATTGAATTGTCACCCTACAAATGGAAGGGAATGTAAAAGGCCCTGTTTTTACCCTCCCACTTATTTGTCTAAGGTCTCCGTGACTAGCATCATCTCCTTGGAAACCAAAAAAGGTGAAATCAGGATGCAAAAGCCCTATTGTTTTTCTTTCCTCTTGAAATCCTTCCTCCTCTTCTCTTTCTTTTCTCCTCTTCCTCTTTCAGACTCTGAAAAAGGCCAATCTTTTAAGACACACAAGGATATTTCTTCCACATTTCAGGAGACATCTGTAGGCTGAGTCCTCTAGGCTACATTTCTGGTAGATAAACAAATTTTGTTTAATTTTTTTCTTAAAGAAATAGCCTTGCAAAGTTTATGCTGTTACATAATACTGTTTTTTAATGAAAGAAGCTGAACATTTGCCTCATACTCTCTGCTCTGCCAGAGCTCATTCTGCCTATTAGGTCATTTTGAGGGGGTAAAACTGTAATATCTTCATTACTCTCCTTAAAATGTTTTCTTTTACTAAGTTTTTCTTAATGATTTCTTAAAATCTTATATGAATTCAACTGAGATCTCCTTCAAAGAGATTAAATTAAATTACTTAAATACCAAAGGCAAGAAAGAGTGCTCGATAAATTATAAACTAAGTATGTCTTAATCGAAAGATGAAACCAAAGCTGAACAGAAATAAAACTGTAAAGTTAACAGTTTGCCTCAAAACTGCCTCCACATTTCTAATCAGCATCCTCCTCTCACTAAGGCAAGTTCACCTTTAAGCATCTTACTAGCTATTCCTCCGCCAGGTTATTCTTCTCTATAAACCAAGTGTTTTGTTCTTTAAAAAATATTTTAGGGTACCATTTTATCTGCTATCAATATGTACTTCCCTCTATCAAAAAAAGAAAAAACTGGGAAAGTTTTCATGGAAACTATGTATGTTATATATCTGAAGAAATAATGTGAGTCTGGAAAAATATGTATCTAGCATTTGGATTCCACAGCAGGCACCAATGAAAAGGACAGTAAGGAAATAAATGACTTTTGAGTTGGCCAAAGAAAAGTGTCTGTCACAACCTCCTCTCATTCCCAATGTTCCTAGAACTGGGCCCTATATTTAAATTGCTGCCTACTATAGGATCCAAATACTAGATTCTCATTTTCACAGAACCACAGTAATAGATTGGCATGTGACAGATTTCTGGCCAGAGAACCCTGAGTCAAAGGGGGAATTTGAGACCACATTACTTCAAAAATAAAAAAACACTCTCAGCACAGGCTGTTGACATTCCAGAAAATGCCAATATCACTCTGAAGCAGTGATTTTCAACCGACGCGCCGCAAGAATTCTTAAAATGTGTAACACCTGACAATTTAATTAAGGGCACTGACCTCTTTTCCTTTATATTATCAAATAAAAAGTGACAGCAGCCAACACAACAATAGCTATCTGGTGTACATGAGTCAAAATTATACCTACTTTTTTTGTCAGATAGGCAAAAAATATAACGTATTTTTTGATGTGCTGCAAAATTTTAGTAATTAGTTTATGTGTGCCATGAGATGGAAAAGGTTGAAGATCACTGCTGTGAAGAAACTCAGTTATTGAGAAGGCCCCAGCAGGCGTCCCCAAACTACGGCCCGCAGGGGCCGCATGCAGCCCCCTGAGGCCATTTATCCGGCCCCCACCACACTTCCGGAAGGGCCACCTCTTTCATTGGTGGTCAGTGAGAGGAGCACTGTATGTGGCGGCCCTCCAACGGTCTGAGGGACAGTGAACTGGCCCTCTGTGTAAAAAGTTTGGGGACCCCTGCGTGTGGAGGGACTTTGATTGCATCAGTATAGAACTCAGTCTCCTTGGAAAGAAAAAGAGACTCCAGGTTGACAAATGACGGGAGATAGAGAGGAACTGGCCCCTGTTCACGTGATCTGCACTCATGTACTGACCATGATCCAGGGTGTTATATTGGGCTTCCATTACAAGATGAGGTATGTGCACACTCACTTCCCCATCATCATTGTTATTCTGGAGAGGGTTCTCTTGTTGAAATCAGAAATTTCTTGGGTGAAAAATATATCCTCAGCATTCAGATGAGGTCAGGTGTTGTTTGTTCAGTATCTCAAAACCAGAAAGATCAGTTAGTTCCTGAAGGAGATGACATTGAATTTGTATCTAATTCAGCTGTTTCGATTTAGCAAGCCATAATAACTAAAACGAAGGGTATAAGAACATTTGTGGATGATATCTATGTTTCTAAAAAAAGGAACAGTTCAGCAGGCTGATGAATAAGATCTAAGTTGTCCACTTATAGAAACAGCAAGATGCCGGATGATTCCTCAGACTTGTGATATTTTAAAGGTGCAATAAAAGCCATGTATTGATTTGGGCAAAAGGGGGCAGGGTTCTAGTAGCATCTGGGAAAGATTTTATTTGCTGACATTGAAAAAATATATAGTAATAGCTAATCCCACCCTTTCTTTCCTTCAGTATAGAACTCAGTCTTCTTGGAAAGAAAATAAGGCTACAGGTTGACAAATGGTAGATGATAAAAAGGAACTGGCCACCATTCACACCATCTCCAATCATGTAGTCATGTACTGACCTTGATTCAGGGTGTTACCTTGTATATTGGCATAAACCCAGTGATTGCAGCAGCAACCTTGAGTGCTAAAGTCAAGAAAAGATGCTGATATGGTGGAACAGAAATATAGAAAAGATACTGTTCTGGGTGACACTGTAGAGAAACCCAACACCAGCCCTCACCACCTAGAGATTTGTTATATGAGAAAATAAACCCTACTTGATTAAGCCTCTGTTTTCAACTGAATGTATTTCTACAAGCATAAGGCTTTAACAAATTGAACCCATTTTTATTTCATTTTGTCAGAGTAGAATCAGCCTTAGTTGAATTTTAGAAGTTTTAATTAAATGATTAATGAATTATTTATTACCTCTGCTGCCTTGCCTTTTCCAGAGGCTAGCTAGAGCATTTCGTGAGACGAAAGATCATGTCAGTAAGCATAGAATGAATTTTGGGTATATTATAGATTTTCTTTGTTCTTTTAAAAGTCAATCTCAGATGTATGTTAGGACCAATATGTATTTTTCTCTCTCATAAGACCTTTCAATGTTTTATTTTTCATCATTTTAAATTCATGAAAACCAAACTTGTTCATAGCACATTGTGAAAATATTAAGTAATAAGTGGATCCTTTTTTTTGTAATCAAAAATAATGAAATGTATTGCTTTAAAAATTGCAAATACCTAGGTCACCATGTGATTTATATACTATAGACAAACTATTATTTCTGGTCTAAGCTACACATGTAATAAAAAAAGATTTATTGACTATACAATGATTTTATTTACTCTTTTATGGCCTGTTCATGTATGTTAATCATTGCTCATGCTAGATATTGTGCATTTCTGGAACAAACAAAGGTTCTCAGACATAAGGGAGCATTAAGAATTGTCAAAAACACTAATTAATGTTGCAGATTTCTAGTCTTAACCTCCAAATTCTTATTAAAAGAATCTATGATTGTAGCAGGTGATCCACTTATTTAATAAGCACTCCAGAAAATTATGATGGAATAGAATCAATAAAAGAGCATTTGAACAACTGTCTTGAACGCAGGGACAATCTTTCTAGTTCTCCTCGTTCAGAAGGTTCTTAACCACTGGATAAAGGACTTTCTAATGAAGAGAGATCTAGGATTTCTACATACAGTCTTGAATAAATGAAAGCGTAATATATATAATAAAAGTATAAAATGTTTTTATTTGTGTTTGCTGTCTTTGATTTTTCTCTTTCTGTTTCTCATTTGGTTTTACTGAGTTTATATTATCATACTCTGTTATTATGGAAAAATGTTAGGTAAAAGTTCTGACAAAAATTGGAAATTTTATATGTTCTTTATATTTATTAATATTTGTAGTTCTTATTGATATTGATTATCAGGTTAGCTATACAAATTGATTGGCTCATGAGCAAAATTTCCACTTTAATCCTCACATTTAATTCAAGTCATAATTTATTGTCACTCCAGCATTCATTCACATATAGATTACTTCATTCAAAAATTTATAACTCAAATTCACATTTTCCTATAAATTAGAATTGTTATAACATTTGATTATAATTTTCTTCAACCCTCTGATCTTCTAAGGATAGAATTTTTGAGGATAGATAATTTTGCATTTTTTTTCCTTTTTTTTTTTTTTTTTTTTTTTTAAGAGTGAGACAGAAACATTGAGCTGCTCCTGTATGTGCCCTACCGGGGGAATCAAACCAGCAACCTCCACACTACAAGACACTACAAGCTATTTGGCTAAGGCTTAATGTTTGTTTGTTTGTTTTCCCAGAGACAAAGAGAGGGGAGAAGGAAGGAAAGCATTCATTTGCTGTTTCACTCAGTTGTACATTCATTGGTTGCTTCCCATGTGTGTCCTGACAGGGGATTAAACTGCAACCTTGTCATTTTGGGATTACGCTCTTAACCCATTAAGCAACCAGCCTTGGTCTGCATTTGTTTTCTTTATTCAATTTCTCTTGGCCATTTTTGTTTCTTTTATGTGATCAAATGTGTTTCAACATTGAGTCTAAGATAAACTATTTCTTTATGATTTGAAAGCACTTTGCATCATAAAAAATAATCATGTAAGCTTTTCTCCTTGGTATGGATGAAGTATTCCAAAAGAGTGTTCCTGGCCTGACCAGGCGGTGGTGCAGTGGATAGAGCATCCAACTGCGGACGACCCAGGTTCGAGACCCCGAGATCGCCAGCGTGGGCTCATCTGGTTTGACCAAAGCTCACCAGCTTGGACCTAAGGTCACTGGTTTGAGCAAGGGGTCACTCAGTTTGCTGTAGCCCCACAGTCAAGGCACCTATGAGAAAGCAATCAATGAACAACTAAGGTGTTGCAACAAAAAACTGATGATTGATGCTCCTCATCTTTCTCCATTCCTGTCTGTCTGTCCCTATCTATCCCTCTCTCTGATTCTCTCTCTGTCTCTGTTTAAAAATAAAAAATAAAAAATAAAAAACAAAAAAAGTGTCCCTGAATGTCAGAAACAAATGAATATAAAAAAAGGAATTGGCATAAAAATTATTGATTTTGAGTGAAATATATACTAGCAAATACATCAGAAACATTGGTCTAAGAAACTAAATATTTCTATTTATCTCTTCATTTTTAAACAAACATGCCCTTACAATCTCCCTCACCCCTCTGACCCGTCTATCTTCAGACTTCGGTATTACATTTGCTTTTCTTTCCTCTGGTCTTCAACATTCAGTTGCCCTTCCCTGCTGCTCTGTTGCTGCCTGGGGTTGACCTCTCTTCCCCATTCATCCTTTCCACCAGAGGCTTCTCCACCTCACATACCTCTGACTGCCATGGCTTCTCCCAGACTGCTGCTCTCTTCTCCTCCATTGCCTTTCCAATCCCCGTTCATGATTGACCATGATCCAAACTGCTGACATCAACTTGTTCAAAATATTTTTTGTATTATAATTTTTCTGTTTAAAAATCTGTTGTCCATTCTCTGTTCCTAAATTTTGACAGCTCTCTATTTTCCTGCATAGATTTGCTTGTATCAGCCATGCTACCCAAAGAGACTATATGGGAGTCGTTCTTAGCCAAGAGAAGCAGAGAATATAAGATGGAGACCAAGAGACTCAGGAATAGGAGGGAGTGACACATTTTTTACAAATCTGGAGAGTTTCAACTATTTTGTAAAACTACATATATGTGCTTGTTAAAATTTATACTCTAAATCAGCCTGTTTCAATAAGCAATCTTTTTTTAAGTGATAGGAGTGGAGTTAGACTCCCACATGCACCTCAACCAGAATCTACCTGGCAACCCCATCTGGGCAGATGCTTGAATCAACCGAGCTATCCTTAGTGGCTGGGCCAATTCTCAAACCCAATGAGCCACTGGCTTCAAGAGGGAAAGAGAGAGAGAAGGGGGAGAAGAAAGGAGAGAGAAGCAGATGGTTGCTTATCATGTGTGCCCTGACCGGGAATAGAACTCGGGATGTTCACATGTCAGGCCGACTCTGTCCACCGAGCCAACCGGCCAGGATCTCAATAAGCAATCTTAATTTTACAGAAATAATAGTGAAATCTTAAAACTCATTAGGCAGAGAAGCAAATGTGGTCAGGGTCTGAGACTGGAAAAGATAATACAGCCTGCGTGGGTTAAGCATCTAACCCTGAAATCCTGACTATAAAATGATTAACTAGGCATATGAGAAAAGCAAAAGCAAGTAGTTACACAAGAAGCATTCCAAATCTTTGATTTTTAAAAGTCTTTATCCCAAAGAATAACAATAAACAGTACAAATCAAAGGATAAATATTGAAGTAAGGTATCATTCAAAGGTTACAAAACTAAATATATAAAAACCTATTAGTATTTAGAAATCAAAGCCCAAGAAAATACAAAAGAGCATTTAACTTTCTAAAATAACTGCCAGGCTCCTGGTTAGGCAAGTTATACTTTAGGACTTAGGAACATATCATGAAATCTTTCCCTTATTTTAGCACATAACATAGCTTTGTATAACTGAAAAGAAACATACAGTACTGCTCATCAGTTTACGCTGGTCATAAGACAAACATAGAGTGAAATTTAGACTATAATAAATTATTCACAGTTGTTAGAGAAAATACAGGGGTTGGCAAAAGTAGGTTTGAAGTTGTGAGTTCACAAAACACAGTATTATTATTTATAATTATTGTATTGATGTTTTTGTATTATAAGTATAAACCTACTTTTGCCCACTCCTCTACATTACAACTCTAGGAAAGGTAATGCTGAGGTGAATTTCTGAAAAGAGGTAAGGTAGAGTAGAGCTAGAACATCATTCCTAAACTCAGTTATAAATTGTAGTCAAAAACTCTACCTAACGTGGGACCATGAAGTATAAGGCACATCACCCCCATGTCAACTTTGGCTGAGACAAGTCTGCAAGGGTGTTGAGCACAAACCAAAGCAAGAGGGTTTATGCAAACGGTATATTGATTCTTAAGTTTTGGAGATATAAAAATGAAATAATTTTTATCTAATTTCTGATTTAAAATGCTTAGCAAATTTTTCTTTCCTGTTTGTTAACTCTATTTTATGTAGTTCATACAACCCAGGTGCTTTTGGTTAGCTAGACTTAGCTTGGTCCATTTCAAAACTCCCAAATCGCCCTGGCCAGTTGGCTCAGTGGTAGAGTGTCGGCCTAGCGTGCGGAGGACCCGGGTTCGATTCCCAGCCAGGGCACATGAGAGAGGCGCCCATTTGCTTCTCCACCCCTCCGCCGCGCCTTCCTCTCTGTCTCTCTCTTCCCCTCCCGCAGCCGGGGCTCCATTGGAGCAAAGATGGCCCAGGAGCTGGGGATGGCTCTGTGGCCTCTGCCTCGGGTGCTGGAGTGGCTCTGGTCGCAACATGGCGATGCCCAGGATGGCAGAGCATCACCCCCTGGTGGGCAGAGCGTCGCCCCATGGTGGGTGTGCGGGGTGGATCCTGGTCGGGCGCATGCGGGAGTCTGTCTGTCTCTCCCTGTTTCCAGCTTCAGAAAAATGCAAAAAAAAAAGTTAAAAAAAAAACTCCCAAATCATATCCAGTTCTATGCTTTCCCTTTCTTCCTGAGTCCTGTGGTCATATGAGCAATACAGAAAGGAAGGAATGGTCTAACCTTAACCTCTTCCTTTCTAGGTTCAAAGGTACTCATTATTGGCAGGTAGAAGGATGCTGGGAAATTTCAAATGTCCTGTACTTGCCTGAATGAGATTATATAACTGCCTGTGAGTTATCAGTGCTGTGGCCTGGCAGTGACAGCTGTTTTCTCCTCCCTGGATGACAGGTGTCCAAACTCTGACTCTCACATAGGTTGCATATGAATACTTCCAAAGAGCCCTGCAGACATTTATCCCTGAAATCAGATCTGGTTCTTCCCTCATCTCTCATCTCGGCACCCAGCCATCTGCCTATAGCTTGGTAGTCTGCCCTCTTTTGTGCACTTCTGGGAGGACAGCTGGAGCCTGCACTAATCCACTAGATATATGAGGAACACACCTTTGCTAATCCAGCTGTGCCTTTTCCCTTCTCTCCTCAGTACTCTTTTCTCCTGATCAGATAGATACAAAGGCAGAACAACTAGGCTACTCCTGAAACAGATGAGATACCAGATCCTTTTTCTTATAATCACACTTAGGGGTTTCTCTCAGTTCCTCAGCCCAATCTCATTGTTTCCGAAATAAAAGGGAGCAGCCTCTTACCAAAAGCCTTGCACTTTTTTTTGAAGTATGTAATCTGGCATCCTCCCTTCCTCCTCTACAGGAATTTTAAACGTTTTGCAGGGAAATGGGGGAGTGGTGCAGGGTAGGACTCTAGTTTGGCCTCCTCCATAATTAATGCTAGGAAGATGGTGTCTAGTCCTAATTTTTAGGATGTGAAAGCAGCTTTTATCAGAATGAGGAATACTTAGTGCCTCTTATCCTCATTTTGGGCATTGGCTGCAACTTGAAAACATCATGTTAAATTATACCAGAAATAGTGACCTTTAGAGATGAAGTAGACTTTTACATGTCATTTTGCAGATTTCTACAAATCTTATTTTTAGGAAGAAGATGACACTGTTACACATGAGAAGCTCAGTGATTTGTCCAGATTGCACTCATGTCAATGATAGAGCTAAGACTATCTTCATTGCTACTTTCTTTCCTCTCTGCTATGTTACACTAGTAAATTGCTCCTACTTGCCTCCATCTTCCAGTTATACTATTACTAAAACCCTTATCCTTGACAGATTTGGGACTAAATCTTCAGATACAAAGTTGAAAACTCAATATCCAAATTAAAGGGAAGAAGTACTTGTTTATTTAAGGAAGATCCAAATAAATTATGGGGTGTTGGGCGGATAAAGTATATTATGCTCACTTTGTTAAAGATGGCTCTGCCCACATGGAGGCCGTCACCCAGGTGATATTAATGTGTGTTGGGGGTGGGCTAAAGGCAGGCAGAATCCTTGTAGCCTGGGGCTTGGTTTTGGGATTAAGCCTTTCCCACCCGTCTTGATGTGGGTTGGTACAATCCCATCATGCCTCAGAAAGTGACTGTATTAGAGACTTCCCTATTTTGTATATTGGATTAAAGGTTTGGATTTCTACACTATAAAATAGGGGCAGAACGGGAGCTTGCTCTTGGTTTTCTGAGATTATCATTTAGATGGCAGAGTGCTGAGAGAGAAGAGAGCAGAAAGAGGCCATGTGGCCAGGAGAAGCAGCCAAGATGGCGGAATATTGAGTGAAAGGCCGGTTTGTGCAGTTTGACGCTGGAGAAGGAAGGAGATGGGGAACAGAAGTGAGTAAGTCTGGTGAGCTAGGAACCTTTGATTCTAGGAAACTCGGATAAGTCAGTAGCTTTGTGAGCACTGAATGTGAGTGGGTTTTGGAGCCCAGTGTGTGTTTTTACTTGCCCGCTGGGTGCAAGCTAGAATTAAAGATGACAGCCCATCAGTTTTTGGCTCCGTTGTTTCTTTACCGACTGTCCAAATCCAATGCGAACCTGCATGAGCCGGGTGGCTATAGTGGCGGCCCTGGCTTCTGGCTTTACATGGGGCATGTTTTTTTTACCTGTATGTGTAAGTGTATAGCCATGGCTTCATAGTGCTTTGCAAACTTTCATAAGAACGTTTGGTTTAGAGTTTGTGTTGTTGCAAGTGAGTGTCACCTTTGCTGTGACAGATGATCAATCTAATCAAATGAGCAAGAAATCTTGACACCAGAAGATACCAAAATGACTTACAACCCATTGAATAGCAGTACATATCTTGACTAATCACATATCCAGAAGGAAATGACTTCTTCCTTAGCTTAGACTAAAGAATAACTATAAGTGGAGAGGGGCACTGAAATAAAACAGAAAAACCACAGGGAGTAAAACCTTACTATGACTCTTAAACAGTTAAACTGTACCTAACCGTGGTGTTCAACATGGACCAGAACAAAGCACAAATACTTTGTTAACACCAACTCATATTGAACTCTTGCATTACAACAAAAAGATATACTGGTTGTTCCAACAGCTTGCCTACAAGTTTTTACAAATTCACTGACCGAACCCTGCCAGACCACTTTATAAGTACTCATTTTGAACTTTCCCCTTTCGGGACACTACAGAGGCTCTGTCATGGTGTTCTCCTTTGCCCAGAAAATTTGTATGATAAACAAGTTTCCCTGATATTTTTTGCATGGAGGTTTCAAAAGCTTATAAGCACATAAGAGCAGGGTCAAATATTGTACAGATCATTATTACTGACTGAGTGGTATGCCCCCAAAATTGGTGTGTTAAAGTCCTAAACCCCAGTATCTTTAAATGTGAGTATATTTGGAGAGGACCTTTAAAGAGGTAATTAAGTTAAAATAAGGTAATTGGGGTAGGCCCTAATCCAATATGACTGATGTCTTTAATAAGAGAAGGAGATTAGGATGCAAACATGTACAGCAGGAGAACCATATGAAGGCACTGGAAGAAAACAACCACCTACAGGCCAAAAAGAAACACCTTACAAGAAACTAATACTGTGTAAAGCCGGTAGCCACGGCCACCATCACAGCCACCTGGCTCATACAGGTTTGCATTTGATTCGGACAGTGGTAATGAAACAGTAGAGCCAAGAACTGGTGGGCCATTAGCTTTAATCCTAGCTTGCACCCAGCAGATGAGAAATACACACAGTGGGAAAACACTTCTCTTTCCATTCAGGGCTCACAAAGCCACTGACTTATCCGAGTATTCCTAGAATCAAAGGTTTCTACCTCACTAGCCTTATTCACCTCTGTTCCCTATCTCTTTATCTCTGCACAAACCAGCTTCTCCTTCAGCACTCTGCCATCTTGGTTGCTTCTCCTCTGCAATGCCAATTTCAGGAACCAAGCGACAGCGAGCCCCTGGTCTGCCCCATTTTATACTGTAGAATTCAAAACCTTTAAGCCAATATACAAATAAGGAAAGCTCTGATACAAAGTCATTTACCTGAGGCATAAATGGGATTTCTCATAAGAGTGTACCACCCCATATCATGCAACAGTTAAGGGTGTGGGGGAAAGGTTAGTGTTGAGAAGATCTTAATATTAAAAGGGTAGAAAAGGCTTAGTCTTAAAACTAAGCCTTAGGCTATAATGACTTTGCCAGCTTATAGCCTGTCTCCCACACCTAATGCAAACTATAAGAGAGAAAACATATATATCATATTTATAAACTTATTTGACCAACATACTTCTAACACCTTGAACTCAGATTTCTAGCCTCTTGAATTTTAATAATGTAGATTTATGTTATTTAAGCCATCTAGTCTGTGGTGTTTTATTATGGTAGCCCTAGAAAACTAATATAAACTTTGTTAAATATTTTGGTATCTATAATTGTCACTGGAAAACCTCTTGCCTTAGTCTGTCCTTGCTTTTATAACAAATAGCATCATAAACTGGGTGGCTTATAAACAGCAAACATGTATTTCTTAGTTCCAGAGGCTGGGAAGTTTAAGGTCATGGCATCAGTGGATTTGGGATCTGGTGATATTGCTGTCTTCTCTCTGTAAACTCGCATGGCAGAAGGAAGGAGCTGGCACTCTAGGGTGTAATAATCTCAGTCATGAGAGCTATATCCTCATTTTTACCCAGAGAAGATAAATGATTTTGAATGTTAAACTAAAACAGACCCAGATGTTCCACCCTCAACACCATCCTAGCTTCTAATAGCACTACCTTTGGGATTAGAATTTCAACATAAAAAAAAAATGTGTGAGGAGACAAACATTCAGACCATAGAACCTCTGAAGAATTTCAACCTAGAAGAGAAGTGGGTAATAATCGGACCCACTTTATATTCTGAAAACATTGATTAGACTATAGGGTAGAAAACATATTGGAGATGTCTAGACTGAATTATATAGTCTAGCTAGGAAGCCCTTATACTAGCCTAGGTGATCAGTAAAGTGGCAGGTTGGCAGGCTAACGATGATGGTGGTAGTAGTGGTGATGATAAGTAGGAGAAAAAAGAGAAAGAAAAGATAGGTTTAAGAGCTATTAAAAGAAAATCTACTAGAATTTGTTGCTGAATCTCTTACAGTTTTAGCTAAAATTCAGATTCAGGTTCATTAGCAGAAAACCCAAAATGGCTTAAACACACAAAAGAAGTTTATTTGTATTTCATATAAGTTAAATCTATAGATAAGTAATACAGGGTTCCTTCTGTTGCTCCTTTAATATTCTTAGTTTGTTACTCTTCATTCGAGATGGTGACTCAAGCTCCAGCCACATTACAGGTAGCAGGTAGGGGAGTGATGGGAAAATAGGTGTGCAACCTCCTGTTTAAGACTTCTGCAGAATCCTATATGACATAGATAAACATTAGCTAAAACTTAACCATATGGCCGCACCTAGCTGCAAACAACCCGGGAAATGTTGACTTTGAATTAGATTCATTGCAGCTCCAAATAAAATTAGAGATCCGTTAACAGAGAGAAAGAGAAGAATGAATGTGGAGTTTGTCCCCATCCAAGAAGACCTTCTACAACAATTCTGAGCAAAGCAGTACATATTGTCCTATTCCATGGTTATTGACTGAAATACAAAAGAAACTAGATAGGGCCCAATGAGCACTCAGCTTAAATCAATCCCTACAGTATTTCAAAGTATATACCTACTTTGAGAAAGTTAGTAGCATCATTCTGTTACAAGGAAACATAAGGGGAGATATTAATAAGAATTAGATAATGAAGGCCTACCAATGCTTAAACCATCTTCTTGCACTCTATACATCTCCCCCAAACACTTACATAATAATCCATAATTAAACAAGTACAATAACAATTTAAAAAGCCAAGGAAACCACATTTGACAGGTTTTCTAAGCATGAGGTTAAAATATAAAAATGATGCATTTTCTGAAATGGAAATGGTATCTCAGAAAATAGATGTTGGTCAGAGTAATGGCGGAGTAGGAAGCGATACCGATAAATCTCCCCCAAAACTCAACAAGATCTTCAACCAGAAACAGAAAAACCTATACTTGGAGCCTCCAGATGCTTCACAATACACTCGAAGGTATGGTCGAGTGAAAAATTGGCTAAATATATAACCAAACCCTGAAGAACATAGGGAGTAAGAAATGCTCCGCCTTCCTCACTAACCTAAACAGGGCGGCTTTCTCTGGTAACTGTGAATATAGAAACTGAGGCGGGCAAAGGGGGTGAATACATCCAGGCCGCGCACAAAAGGCCGAACCAGGCTGTGGCACGGAGATCCTAGCGGAGGAAAAACTGTTCCTGTGGCAAGCCGGGCAATACAAGCTAACACTCGCGCCAAACCCAAACAAAGAAAGACAAGCGGGGCACCCATTTTACCCATTCTCCTGGTTGGTGCGCAGTTAGTGGGCGAGAGATCTCTTCCTAAGCCCCAGAAGTGGGTGTCCGTGTTGCCCCACAGAGAGGCAGGGTCAGAGGCCTTTCTGTGGGCCGAAAGCAGAATCTCTGGGCAGCCCCAGCGCCCTGGGAAAGCCACGCACGGGAGGGAGCGAGAACTAATTCCAACGGTGGAAATTTTCCGTGCTGGTGAGGGATTCACTCAGGGAAACGCGGCCGGCCTCATATCCTGGTGTGTGCGCGCAGATAGGTAGTGAGCGATTCCTCCGAGTGCCTCGGCAGTGCGCGCCCGTGTTATCGCACAGAGGGGCAGAGTCAGGGGCCTTTGTGTGGGCAAAAGCGGAATCTCGGGCTGCCCCAGCGCCTTGCAAAAGCCGCGCACGGGGACGGAGCGAGAGCGAATTCCAGCACTGCAAATTTCCATGCGGTTGGGGGTTTCACTCAGAGCGTGAGACTACTGGCCGGATATCCTGGTCTGCGCGCGCAGATAGTGAATGAGAGTTTCCTCCAAGCACCCCGGAAGTGGGTGCCTGCCTGTGTTACCGGACAGAGTGGCAGAGCCAGAGGTCTTTGAGTGGGCGGAAAGCCCGCCTGATTATGCTAGCAGCTCTGACTGACTGAGCCTTACCCAGAGCCCTGTGCTGAGTGGAAATAGAGTGGGGAGTTGCCAGCACTTTGAACCTCTTACTATCCAGGCAGAGGCAGCAACAACCCCATAGCTGGATTATCAGGCTACTAATTGAGGAAGGAAAGACTAGGAGAAAGGCTCCAGGAACATGGACTCTCTCACTGTCGGAGCCTATGAAAGCTAATGAGCCTTGACTCCCAAAGAGACTAAAGCACAATACATGACATTGCCATAGAGACTTATCAACTGCAAACCTCTACCTGAGCGTGCCAAAGGGGCAGAACCTGGGGTACAGAGTCACCGACCAGGAAGAGGGAGAGAAAAGAAAAAACAAGAAGATAACCTCTCAAAATCAAGAATAATCTGCAGACTTTATAACCTATCCCATTTTATTATATTTGTTCGTTTGTTTCTCTTATCTTCATTCTTGATACTTTTTTTCCTCCTCCAATTTGGCCGATTAACTCTCTGCCGGTCTTACTCTCTCCTCTCCTTGAACTACACTACCCATAAGTGTTACATCTCCCATTATCTTTTTTCTCCTCTTCCTTTCTCTCTATGAGGGTTGCACTCCAAAACCCTTAACTCTCTCTCTCTCCTTTCTTTTTTCTTCTTTTACTGGTTCCCTCTTTTTTTCTCTCTCTCTCTTTCTTTTCTCCCTCTATATTAGTTTCTTCCTTTCTCCTTTACATCTCCTCTCATTCAAACCTCAATAACAAACAAATTATCTTATCTGGGACTCAAACTTATGTTTGTGGCATTTTGGGGGTTTTTTACTTCACGTTTTTAACTCACTAGCAGTGCTCCCATCCCTGGCTCTCCATTTTATCTAATTCTTGTTCCACTAAATACATTAGTATTTTTTTAATTTGTCCCCCCATTTTTCTGTTCTCTTATTCCTCTCATCATAACTCTTAGACAACACCAACACCTAAAAGCAAATCATTTTATTATTGACCCAAATTTTTTCCTTATTTGCTTTTTGTGGGTCCATACCGCCCCCCCCCTTTTTTTTTCCTTTTTTTCCTTTTTTTTTTTTTTTTTTTTACCCCTTTATTACTTTTCCCAAATTCAGGACCTCCATCACAGGCATTGTTTGTTATAATTCACAGTTCACCACAAGATTTTCTCAAGAAAAAGGGGAGAGGAGAGGAAAAAAGGAGGGGGGGAATAATTTCCTTTTTTAAAAAATTATTATTTTATTTTTCTTTATTTCATTATTAATTTTTTAAAAAAAACAACTCTTTTTGATTTTTTATTTTTTTTAACTTTTTATTCTTTATTAAATCTCATTAATACTATCAACAAAACCACCCTCAGATGCCATTAAGGAAGAGAAAATCGAATATCATGGATACAAAAGAAAAAGAGGTAACACAGCTAGATGAGGAAAAATCTATGGAGAAAAAATTTAATATATTGGAAACCTTGGAGCTAAATGACAGAGAATTCAAGATAGAAATCCTAAAAATCCTCCGAGATATACAAGAAAACACAGAAAGGCAATTTAGGGAGCTCAGAAAACAACTCAATGAACACAAAGAATATATGTCCAAAGAAATTGAAACTATAAAAACAAATCAAACAGAGATGAAAAACTCAATTCACGAGCTGAAAAACGAAGTAACAAGCTTAGCTAATAGAACAGGTCAGATAGAAGAGAGGATTAGTGAAATAGAAGACAAGCAACTTGAGGCACAACAGAGAGAAGAAGAAAGAGACTCAAAAATTAAAAAAAATGAGATAGCCCTACAAGAATTATCTGACTCCATCAAAAAGAATAACATAAGAATAATAGGTATATCAGAGGGAGAAGAGAGAGAAAATGGAATGGAGAACATACTCAAACAAATAATAGATGAGAACTTCCCAAGCCTTTGGAAGGAACTAAAGCCTCAAATTCAAGAAGCAAACAGAACACCGAGTTTTCTTAACCCCAACAAACCTACTCCAAGGCATATCATAATGAAATTGACACAAACCAACAGCAAAGAAAAAATTCTCAAGGCAGCCAGGGAAAAGAAGAATACAACATATAAAGGAAGGCCCATTAGATTATCATCAGATTTCTCAGCAGAAACTCTACAAGCTAGAAGAGAGTGGACCCCAATATTTAAAGTCCTGAAAGAGAGAAACTTTCAGCCACGAATACTATACCCATCAAAGCTATCCTTCAAATATGAAGGAGAAATAAAAACATTCACAGATACAGAAAAGATGAGGGAATTTATCATCAGAAAACCCCCACTCCAGGAATTACTAAAGGGGGTTCTCCAATCAGATAAAAAGAACAAAAAAAAAACAAAGCCACAAGTAAAAGCTCCAAGAAGAACACAATAAAACCAAATTTAAACTGTGACAACAACAAAAAGAAAGAGGGGGAGAAGATGGAGATTAACAGTAGCAAAGGACGATGGAGTGCAAAAGTACTCACAAAATAGTTTGCTACAATGAACAGGGTAGGGACCCTTTTCATTACTCAAAGGTAACCACCATTGAAAAAACCACCACAGAAGCACATGAGATAAAAAAGATAGCAACAGAGGAAAGATGTATGGAATACAACCAAATAAAAACAAAAGATAGAAAAACGAAAGAGAAGGATCAAACAAGACACAAAACTAACAGAAAGCAAGATATAAAATGGCAATAGGGAACTCACAAGTATCAATAATTACACTAAATGTAAACAGATTAAACTCACCAATAAAAAGGCACAGAGTAGCAGAATGGATTAAAAAAGAAAATCCAAGTATATGCTGCCTACAGGAAACTCATCTAAGTAACAAGGATAAAAACAAATTCAAAGTGAAAGGCTGGAAAACAATACTCCAAGCAAATAACATCCAAAAAAAAGCAGGTGTAGCAATACTCATATCGGATAATGCTGATTACAAGACAGGAAAAGTACTCAGAGACAAAAATGGCCATTTCATAATGGCTAAGGGGACACTGAATCAAGAAGACATAACAATTCTTAATATATATGCACCAAACAAAGGAGCACCAAAATATATAAGACAGCTACTTATTGACCTTAAAACAAAAACTGACAAAAATACAATCATACTTGGAGACCTCAATACACCGCTGACGGCTCTAGATCGGTCATCCAAACAGAGAATCAACAAAGACATAGTGGCCTTAAACAAAACACTAGAGCACCTGGATATGATAGACATCTACAGGACATTTCATCCCAAAGTGACTGAGTATACATTTTTCTCCAGTGTACATGGATCATTCTCAAGAATTGACCATATGTGGGGCCACAAAAACAACATCAGCAAATTCAGAAACATTGAAGTTGTACCAAGCATATTTTCTGATCATAAAGCCTTGAAACTAGAATTCAACTGCAAGAAAGAGGAAAAAAATCCCACAAAAATGTGGAAACTAAACAACATACTTTTAAAAAATGAATGGGTCAAAGAAGAAATAAGTGCAGAGATCAAAAGATTTATACAGACTAATGAAAATGACAATACGACATATCAGAATCTCTGGGATGCAGCAAAAGCAGTGATAGGAGGGAAGTTCATATCACTTCAGGCATATATGAACAAACAAGAGAGAGCCCAAGTGAACCACTTTACTTCACACCTTAAGGAACTAGAAAAAGAAGAACAAAGACAACCCAAAACCAGCCGAAGAAAGGAGATAATAAAAATCAGAGCAGAAATAAATGAATTAGAGAACAGAAAAACTATAGAAAAAATTAATAGAACAAGGAGCTGGTTCTTTGAAAAGATCAATAAAATTGACAAACCCTTGGCAAGACTTACCAAGGAAAAAAGAGAAAGAACTCATATAAACAAAATCCAAAATGAAAGAGGAGAAATCACCACGGACACCGTAGATATACAAAGAATTATTGTAGAATACTATGAAAAACTTTATGCCACTAAATTCAACAACCTAGAAGAAATGGATAAATTCCTAGAACAATACAACCTTCCTAGACTGAGTCAAGAATAAGCAGAAAGCCTAAACAGACCTATCAGTAGAGAAGAAATAGAAAAAACCATTAAAAACCTCCCCAAAAATAAAAGTCCAGTCCCTGATGGCTATACCAGCGAATTTTATCAGACGTTCAAAGAAGACTTGGTTCCTATTCTACTCAAAGTCTTCCAAAAAATTGAAGAAGAAGCAATACTTCCAAACACATTTTATGAGGCCAACATAACCCTCATACCAAAACCAGGCAAGGATAGCACAAAAAAAGAAAACTACAGACCAATATCTCTAATGAATACAGATGCTAAAATACTAAACAAAATACTAGCAAATCGAATACAACAACATATTAAAAAAATAATACATCATGATCAAGTGGGATTCATCCCAGAATCTCAAGGATGGTTCAACATACGTAAAACGGTTAACGTAATACACCATATCAACAAAACAAAGAACAAAAACCACATGATCTTATCAATAGATGCAGAAAAGGCTTTCGATAAAATACAACACAATTTTTTGTTTAAGACTCTCAACAAAATGGGTATAGAAGGAAAATATCTCAACATGATAAAGGCCATATATGATAAACCATCAGCTAACATCATATTAAATGGCACTAAACTGAAGGCTTTCCCCCTTAAATCAGGAACAAGACAGGGTTGTCCACTCTCTCCACTCTTATTTAATGTGGTACTAGAGGTTCTCGCCACAGCAATCAGACAAGACAAAGAAATAAAAGGCATCCATATCGGAAAAGAAGAAGTAAAGGTATCACTTTTTGCAGATGATATGATCCTATACATCGAAAACCCCAAAGAATCCACAAAAAGACTACTAGAAACAATAAGCCAATACAGTAAGGTCGCAGGATACAAAATTAACATTCAGAAGTCAATAGCCTTTCTATATGCCAACAATGAAACAACTGAGAAGGAACTCAAAAGAATAATCCCCTTCACGATTG
Organism: Saccopteryx bilineata; assembly: GCF_036850765.1. NCBI lineage: Eukaryota > Metazoa > Chordata > Mammalia > Chiroptera > Emballonuridae > Saccopteryx > Saccopteryx bilineata. The sequence goes on from NC_089494.1 coordinate 177,389,773, forward strand.
CAACAAAAAAAATAAAATACTTAGGAATAAACATAACAAAGAATGTAAAGGACTTATATAATGAAAACTATAAACCATTGTTAAGGGAAATTGAAAAAGATATAATGAGATGGAAGAATATACCTTGTTCTTGGCTAGGAAGAATAAATATAATCAAGATGGCTATATTACCCAAAGCAATATACAAATTCAATGCAATTCCCATCAAACTTCCAATGACGTTTTTTAAAGAAATAGAGCAAAAAATCATCAGATTTATATGGAACTATAAAAAACCCCGAATAGCCAAAGCAATCCTAAAGAAAAAGAATGAAGCTGGGGGCATTACAATACCTGACTTCAAACTCTATTATAGGGCCACGACAATCAAAACAGCATGGTATTGGCAGAAAAATAGACACTCAGACCAATGGAACAGAATAGAAAGCCCAGAAATAAAACCACATATATATAGTCAAATAATTTTTGATAAAGGGGCCAACAACACACAATGGAGAAAAGAAAGCCTCTTCAATAAATGGTGCTGGGAAAACTGGAAAGCCACATGCAAAAGAATGAAACTGGACTACAGTTTGTCCCCCTGTACTAAAATTAACTCAAAATGGATCAAAGATCTAAACATAAAACCTGAAACAATTAAGTACATAGAAGAAGACATAGGTACTCAACTCATGGACCTGGGTTTTAAAGAGCATTTTATGAATTTGACTCCAATGGCAAGAGAAGTGAAGGAAAAAATTAATGAATGGGACTACATCAGACTAAGAAGTTTTTGCTCAGCAAGAGAAACTGATAACAAAATAAACAGAAAGCCAACTAAATGGGAAATGATATTTTCAAACAACAGCTCAGATAAGGGCCTAATATCCAAAATATACAAAGAACTCATAAAACTCAACAACAAACAAACAAACAATCCCATAAAAAAATGGGAAGAGGATATGAATAGACACTTCTCCCAGGAAGAAATACAAATGGCCAACAGATATATGAAAAGATGCTCATCTTCGTTAGCTATTAGAGAAATGCAAATAAAAACAGCAATGAGATACCACCTCACACCTGTTCGATTAGCTATTATTAGCAAGACAGGTAATAGCAAATGTTGGAGAGGCTGTGGAGAAAAAGGAACCCTCATACACTGTTGGTGGGAATGTAAAGTAGTACAACCATTATGGAGGAAAGTATGGTGGTTCCTCAAAAAACTGAAAATAGAACTACCTTATGACCCAGCAATCCCTCTACTGGGTATATACCCCCAAAACTCAGAAACATTGATACGTAAAGACACATGCAGCCCCATGTTTATTGCAGCATTGTTCACAGTGGCCAGGACATGGAAACAACCAAAAAGCCCGTCAATAGATGACTGGATAAAGAAGATGTGGCACATATACACTATGGAATACTACTCAGCCATAAGAAATGATGACATCGGAACATTTACAGCAAAATGGTGGGATCTAGATAACATGATACGAAGCGAAATAAGTAAATCAGAAAAAACCAGGAACTGCATTATTCCATACGTAGGTAGGACATAAAAGTGAAACTAAGAGACATTGATAAGAGTGTGGTGGTTACGGGGGGGGGGGGGAGGGGGGAATGGGAGAGGGAAAGGGGGAGGGGGAGGGGCACAAAGAAAACAAGATAGAAGGTGACAGAGGACAATCTGACTTTGGGTGACGGGTATGCATCATAATTGAACGACAAGATACCCTGGTCTTGTTATCTTTGAATATATGTATCCTGATTTATTGATGTCACCCCATTAAAAAAATAAAATTATTAAAAAAAAAAAAGAAAATAGATGTCAGCTGCCTCATCTCTATAGAAGAAGAAACCAATCTCCAGAGAAGATAAAATGCATTTTGAGTGTTACACTGAAACAGACCTAGAGAATGAGCCCACACTTCCTTGTTCTGTACTTGTTTTAGTATAACACTAATCTGCCTTACTGGATTTTTAGTATCTCAAAATACCAAGCCAAAATGGAAAACATCTTCCTTTATTTTTTTTCCAAAATTATTCTTAATTTATTGCTAAAAACAGAAAATATGACATGGATTTATCTGCATAGAGAACAGCTACTTCTTTGAAGTAGATTTATTTTGATCTATAGAAACACCTAGATTGAATACTCAAGACAAACACAAGATTTGAACTTTGCTAAAAATCTCCTGTATTTTGTAAGTCAATAACATTTAGCATGTAGCATGTTCCCTATCCCTTTCTCCACCATACATCCAATATACGCTCAGGAATGCTCACATATGCAGTGTATTTTTATAGCATTTCAGTTTGGTAGGCAAGTCCTGTTTTCCTAGCAGGTCCTATCCCTTGTTCTTCAACTGAGATATTTCTACTCCTTCTCCTACCACCCCAAACAGAACTGTTGTTGTCTTCCTTGATATACCCATATGAGTCTGTGCCTTCATTACAAGCACTTTTCACTTCATAACATAGTTAATCGTGTATGTCCTCCTAATGGGATCTAAGTTCCCTGAGAGCAGGAGATGTCTTGTATATTTTTATAGAAACAGAACCAGCCACAGCAGCTTGCACATAGTAGGAGCTCAACTAAAAATGTTAAAGTAAGGAATCTGAACCTTGAGCATTACACACTAAATTATTCAAATTATTCTGAATCTAAATGTTTCTTCATTTAGGGAAAGAGCATTAGAAGAGGATATTTTTTTACCTGTGGGTAACATAAAACTAAAATCAAATGAATTAAAATTTAAACTTAGAAACACATTGACTCCCATGACTGAAAATTCCAAATGTGAGGCAGCCATCAGGAGTAATTTGATCAGACACCTGGTCCACTTGTTTTTGCACTGCCTTCTTTTCCTTGTAGGCTTCATCTCAGGTCAGCCCCCACTGTGCTAGAAAATGCTGCTGGGAATTGCAGATATCACATCTGTACATCTCAACTTCCAGAGGATGGGTGAATTTATCTTCTCCCAGGCATCAATTTAGTGAACAAACCGAGCACTGAGCGAGGAAGATAGGATTAAGGTGATTGGTTTAAACCCAAAAGCAGATCATGTTATTTACAACAAATTCTTTTGAGTGGGAAACTCTGTGTCCCATTGGAAGGGGGAGTGGGAAAAGAACCAGTGGGAAATAATCAAAACTTTCTACTGCAACTAGTGTTGACGTCCATTTCAACACTTAGGGCTTGATTCTTGTTAATCTCATTGACACCGTTATTATTGAACTGGTGAATTATTAAAAGTCAGTATATTTTACTGAATTGTTTTGTATATTAAAGGGAAAGAAAATACTTTTTTAAATTAAGGTCTTGTCAACTCTAATGCATAATTGATACTTAAGAAAGGGAAAGTAATAGATCTCTTCAAGAAAAGTAGTCATTTCACATACAACACATATATATAAAACCTGAAATGTTATGTCTTGTTTCACCTACTAGCTCCAGTTGCTCTTTTATTTTTATATTGTCAATTGACTTTTTATTGATTTTAATTTCTTGTGTTTACATAATTACAAGTGTACCCCCGAATATATCTCCTTCCCTCCCCCCTTGTTCTCCTCAATAACACCTTTGCCCCCTCCCCTCACCACCTTCCCCCCCTCCATGATTTACTATCTTGCCCTCTATCTTTCTGTGTTATGTATATATACTTTCACTAATGTCTCTTCTTTCTTTGATCCCCTCCTCTCATCCCCTTTCCCTCTGCCTGACTTCCCTCTGGACTCTTTGACCCCTTCTCCACCTCTCTTTTGTTCCTCTTATGTTAAAGACAAAAGTGCAACCTACCTATAATAATGTGCTTTTACCAATAAAAACTATTTTAGCCAGACAAAAGAAAATTTTTATTAATTATATCAATAATAGATCAAGCTTTTGGGTAGATCACCCAGGAGAATATTTTATTTTATAAAATGAAAGGTATAAATTAATTATGTGTAACTTGGCAGAATAAGGCTCTTAAAAGACATGTAGCATTATTTCCATCCTGTCATATAATGGAAGCAGGATTTGTCTAAAAATGTATAAAATACTTGTTTAGCTTTCTGTGTCCTGATGGAGAAGGTCCAGGCCCAAACAACATAAGCCAGTGAGAAGGGGTGACAATTCAGAAGGCAGAGATGAAAACTGACCCAAATACTCCTGACCTTGGACAAGAAAACCAAGATACCCAAGGCAGAGGTCACAAAGGTCGTGGTGGTCTTACTTAGTTCTAAGCAGGTGGTAACAGCAGTGGAGAAAGAGCTGGTGATGCTCTGGTTCCAGGCAATCTAACCGTTTCTAACTATATTGTAGCCAATGGATGGTTACCTCTACTGTAGAGAGCTGTGCTTCTGAAGAAAAGAAGTGTAAAGCCAGTAGCCGCAGTCACATCACAGCCGCCTGGCCAATGCAGGTTCAGGTTTGGTTTGAACAAGCAGTAATGAACAACAGAGTCAAGAACTGGTGGGCTATTACCTTTAATCCTAGCTCACACTCGGCGGGCAAGAAATACACACAGTGGGAAAACACTTCCTTTTCCATTCAGGGCTCTCAAAGCCACTGACTTATCCAAGTTTCCTAGAATCAAAGGTTTCTAGCTTACCAGCCTTATTCACCTCTGTTTCCCATCTCCTTCTCTCTGCACAAACTCTGCACAAACTGGCTTCTTTTTCAGCACTCTGCCATCTTAGCTGCTTCTCCTCTGCAATGCCAATTTCAGGAACCGAGAGAAAGAGCCCCTGGTCTCCCTTATTTTATAGTGTAGAAATTAAAGCCTTTAAACCAGTATACAAATAAGGAAGTCTCTGATACAAAGCCATTTATCTGAGGCATAAATGGGATTCCTCATAAGAGTGTACCACCCTACATCATGCAACACACAAGGTTGTAGGGAAAAGCTTAGTGTTGAGAAGATCTTAGTATTAAAAGGGTGGGAAAGGCTTAGTCTTAAAACTAAGCCTTAGGCCATGGGTCCCCAAACTACACCCCGCAGGCTGCATGCGGCCCTCTGAGGCCATTTATCCAACCTCCACCGCACTTCCAGAAAGGGTACCTCTTTCATTGGTGGTCAGCGAGAGTACTGTATGTGGTGGCACCGCAAAGCACGGCATCGCTCATGTACAGTACTACTTCTGGTGACATGGGACGCATGCCTCACGGCTCTGGAAGTGCATCATATCACTTGTTATGGCTAGCAGTGACAAATATGGAACCGGACAATGACCATCTCATTAGCCAAAAGCAGGCCCATAGTTCCCATTGAAATACTGGTCAGTTTGTTGATTTAAATTTACTTGTTCTTTATTTTAAATATTGTATTTGTTCCCATTTTGTTTTTTTACTTTAAAATAAGATATATGCAGTATGCATAAGGATTTTTTCATAGTTTTTTTTATAGCCTGGCCCTCCAACGGTCTGAGGGACAGTGAACTGGCCCCCTGTGTAAAAAGTTTGAGGACTCCTGCCTTAGGCTATGACTCCTGCCTTAGGCTATGACTCTGCCTGCTTACAGCCTGTCCTCCACACCCAATGCAAACTATAAGTGAGCAAACATATACATCATATTTGCAAACTTATTTAACCCACAAGAAGGAATAAAAGGAGGAAAATCAAGAAAGAAAAAAAGGTAGGACTGAAGAAAAGAGTGAGCAATGAAAAAAAAGGAGAAAAGAAAAAACACTAAGCAAATGAGCAAGAGCTAAATAAAAGCTGATGGGTGCAGGTGAGAAGTACTTTGACTCCTTGACTTTCATGGACATGTAAGTGGCATGCTGGTAAATATTTAATGACCAGGTTTCAAAAAGGAAAAAATACCTTTATTTTTAGCATTCAGATTCCTGTAGCATAAATACTCCCACGATGTCCCATTTAAGCTACCAAAATGATGTCACTGTGCAGAGATTCCCACTAGCACACCATTGTGTGGTAGTTCTACCTTATAAATTAAATGGATGTGAATAACCTCAAGATCATAGATAATAGGCCCTGGCCGGTTGGCTCAGTGGTAGAGCATCGGCCTGGCGTGCAGAAGTCCCAGGTTCGATTCCCGGCCAGGGAATCTGCTTCTCCACCCATCTGCTTCTCCACCCCTCCCCCTCTCCTTCCTCTCTGTCTCTCTCTTCCCCTCCCACAGTGAGGCTCCATTGGAGCAAAGATGGCCCGGGCACTGGGGATGGCTCCTTGGCCTCTGCCCCAGGCGCTAGAGTGGCTCTGGTTGCAACAGAGCGATGCCCCAGAGGGGCAGAGCATCGCCCCCTGGTGGGAAGAGCGTGGCCCCCTGGTGGGCGTGCCGGGTGGATCCCGGTACGGTGCATGCGGGAGTCTGTCTGACTGTCTCTCCCCGTTTCCAGCTTCAGAAAAAATAAAAAAAAATAAAAAAATAAAAACATAGATAATAGCAAAATATAGTAAAAGAATGAAAAAGTGATAAAATTTGAATTTTTATTAACTTTGTTTTTAAAATACTTTAATAATTTGGCTAGACAATAATGTTTTAACAATAGCTGTGCATATAACTGGTTCACAAAATTATTGAAAAATTAACAATTTAATTAATAATCAGATCTTGCAATCTGACTTCCCCATACCATACATGATATCCCTGTCATTGGGAACCAAATGCAGAACTTACTGACAGCAACACATATTTCAAAATTATGTAAGTATTAGGGGGAAGTTATGAATGCTAATGGAGTCAATACACATTTTTTTCTACTTGTTCTTAAAAGAAACCAAAATGTCTCCAAAGGTACTTTTTTTTATCTATAAGGACAAAGAGAATGGAAAAGGACGATACCAGAAAAATAAATGTTGCCCACATTTTGAAAGTTGGGAAGAGGTAACATGTAAGAAAACTTTTATTGAGTAAAAAAACAGAACCTAACTACCTGTAGAGAAGCAGTTAGAAATCTGTATTTCAGCCCTGGCCAGTTGGCTCAGTGGTAGAAGGTTAGCCCGGCATATGAATGTCCCAGGTTCAATTCCCAGTCAGGACACACAGGAGAAGCACCCACCTGCTTCTCCACCTCTTTCTTTCTAACTTCTTTTTCTATACCCTTCCCCCCACCCCCTGCATCCATGGCTGTATTGGAGCAAGTTGACCCTGGGCACTGAGGATAGCTCCATGGCTTATGCCTCAGGTGCTAAGAAGAGCCCAGTTGCTGAGCAACAAAACAGTACCCCAGATGGACAGAGCATCGCCCCCAGTGGGCTTGCCGAGTGGATCCCGGTCAGGGCACATGCAGGAGTCTCTCTGCCTCCCCTCTTCTCACTGAATTTTTTTTAAAAAAAAATCTGTATTTCCCTTGCACACTTTTTATTCTATACAGTTAAACCTCCCCTCCCCAACTATTTTCAAGAAAAAAAAAGATATACCTGGAGGAATGGTAGATGGATGTGGATTTGTATGTGGAGGAGTGTGGGTGTTACACAATATGAGAAGTGCTCAGTTCTGTTTTAAAATTGTAGCAAGCAAAATCAGAGGCTGTCTATTTAGAGCCATTATATTTGAATTACATTAGTGTATTTTTGCAAATCATGGTCTTTTACCAACTGCATATTGTCCAAGCAGATCCAACTGGGCCTGTTCATCTTTGCTCACTCATTAATTAAACAAATCAAACATTTTTTAACAATCTTTTTCCTTTTTATTTATATATATGTTTTTTTAAATTTTTTTTTTTTACAGAGACAGAGAAAGTCAGATAAAGGGATAGATAGGGACAGACAGACAGGAACGGAGAGAGATGAGAAGCATCAATCATCAGTTTTTTGTTGCAACACCTTAGTTGTTCATTGATTGCTTTCTCATATGTGCCTTGACCACGGGCCTTCAGCAGACTGAGTAACCCCTTGCTCAAGCCAGTGACCTTGGGTCCAAGCTGGTGAGCTTTGCTCAAACCAGATGAGCCTGTGCTCAAGCTGGCGACCTCTGGGTCTCGAACCTGGGTCCTCCGCATCCCAGTCCAATGCTCCATCCACTGAGCCACCACCCGGTCAGGCACAAATCCAACATTTTTTACTACCTTCTATGAGGTGGGAAATAGGCCCTAGATTTATACAATAAAGAGTAAGAGATACTTACCTTCAAAAGACACTCAAGAATATAGAAGATATTTTTATAATAATAATATAATATTATAAGAAAATATTAATATATAAAAAATTAATGTAGAGATGAGAACAGAGAGAGCACAAAAGAAGCTGAATCCTGAAAGTTAAACGGGTATTCAGTGAGAAATGGTATTCTATCCGAGAAACGAAATACAAGGATGCCAAGATGGAAGCACATCGAGTAGATCAGCAGACCACTGAGGCTGAGGCATGAAGTAGAAGGAGGAAGCGGAGAAACAGAAAGATATGAAAATAAACAGGAACCATAGCATGACTGACCTTAAAAGTTATATTAGGAATTTTGGACTTGATCCTAAAGGAAATGCAGGGTTTTATATGGAGAATCCACAATTTACAATTTTTCCCTAGCACTCAGAAGCTTACAGCTACTTTAGCTGCAATAAACAGGACCATGAATATTTGTATTCCAACATGATCTTGCTATGAACTCTCCTTATAATTCACAAAGAAAGAAGTATTAAAGTCTTTCACAGTGAATAAGTCATGTTAAGTTCTATTTAACCTTCCACCGCTTGGTTTTCAAAGCATATTCTACAGTGCTTATTCTTAAAGCATTTTGAAGAATGCTTGTGAATGAAAATTAAAGACCTAGCAATAAAGATTATTTAATCAGTAATGTGTTTAGCAGGAAGACTTTGATTATCTGGTGATTTTTTAAAAAAATATTTTTTATTGCTACTGACAACTATAGAATTCTTATTCTCACAATTCCCATGCAGTAAAATATTATAGGTGATTCTCTGACAATCCTACTTACCACACTCTAATTTTATGGTCTTTCTTGTTATATTTCCAAATTATCTATCACAGCTTGATTATGGAACCCCCAGGGATTGACATCTCTGCAAAGAAACTAAAGTCTAGACTCAGAGAGACAAGATGGCCTCTCCAGAAAAGCCAAGATGAGAATGCAGATAAAACAGGGACCAAGAGTCAATGCCTCAGCAGGCCCTGTATGAATAAGGAAGTTGGCCAGCAGTGAATGAGGAGGATCTAAGAAAACTCAAATTTGTATTTAAGGTTGATGATATTTATGGACAAAAACATGTGTGTGGAGGATATATGTGAATGTGTAACTCACAAAGACAAAGAGTTAAGACAAGCACTGTGGTCTCACTATGTTGCTGCTCATGGATCCTAGCCAAACTCTCTATTACAGGTGAGACCATGTTACATTGTTTCCTCCGGAGCTTCTTTCTTCCCTGGACGGGCTGGCAGGGCATGTAGCACACTAACTTATGGCCTATTTTCAATGAATATTTTTTCTAATAAGTTAATAGTACTCATTACTGAGAGCTAACCTTACACCAATGCATATTTGTAGGTGGGAGTAAAGAACTTCTCTCTAAATTGTTGGCACAGTATTCTGGCATAAGCCTATGTCTCCCTAGGAGATGCTGTACCTTTTAAACAAAGAGGGGCCATTTCTAGACCAAGCAGCTCCTGAAAGTCCCAATCTCTGATTGCACAAACTTCTGCCCCAGGAGAAACTCTCTGCTATTGTACATGAGCAACTCATCTTCTGTATCATCCACCTTTCAGGCCTTCCAGAGTTCCCGGGCTTTTCAACCACCTGATCTTCATCCACTAGTCCTAGTGTCTTATCCCATTTTTTTTCCAACAAGCTACCTACTCCAATGAGAAGATCTAGACAAGATTCTCGCCAATTTGCCTTGTTCTTTCCTATTTTGCCTTCCATTTTTCTGTTTTATATTTCTGCTTTGTGCATAATTGTCAATGTGCAATAAAACAGTACATGCTTTACATGGAAAAAAAATAAGTCAGAATACAAGCCAGAGAATGAAGCTTGAAATATAAAATCAGGTGCTAGACAGTGGCTGATGATGAACTTAACCTACTAAGGCTTGAAACCTCAAATAAGGAACAGTAACTCACTTGAAAGCCTGAGTAAAAAACAATACTCTATAATAAACTCTATAGAGTATATATAAATACTTTACTGAATAAAAAAAAATGGAATTCAAAGGAACATCAAAGAGATTCAAGTTGAAGGAACTCAAATTAGGGTTGCCAGATAAAAAAATGTCTAATCAAATTTGAATTTCAGATAAACAATAGTTCAAGTGTAATTATATTTTAATTTGTTAAATTCAGTGGAATTTTAATTCATCTACGTAAGGCCATTTAAAACTCATCTCCTGTCTTATTTAAAGGAGCAGGGATGGGTGAAAAGCTACAGACCTTGAAGGAAAAAGGAGCCAATATTCAACTACCATTATACCTTTTATTTTTTTATTTTTTACAGAGACAGAGAGAGAGTCAGAGAGAGGGATATACAGGGACAGACAGACGAGAATGGAGAGATGAGAAGCATCAATCATTAGTTTTTTGTTGTGCGTTGCAACACCTTAGTTGTTCATTGATTGCTTTCTCATATGTGCCTTGACCACGGGCCTTCAGCAGACTGAGTAACCCCTTGCTCGAGCCAGCGACCTTGGGTTGAAGCTGGTGAGCTTTTGCTCAAACCAGATGAGCCCACACTCAAGCTGGCGATCTCGGGGTCTCGAACGTGGGTCCTCTGCATCCCAGTCTGACGTTATATCCACTGTGCCACCACCTGGTCAGGCCTATTACACCTTTTAGATCAGGGGTCAGGAACCTATGGCTCACGAGCCAGATGTGGCTCTTTTGATGGCTGCATCTGGTTTGCAGACAAATCTTTAAAAAAAAAGATAATAACGTTAAAAATATAAAACATTCTCATGTATTACAATCCATTCATTTCCTACCACTCATGTTCATGGTTGTAGGTTGCTGGAGCCAATCACATCTATCCTCTGGGACAACACCAAATTTTTATTGGATAATGCATAATGTACACGGGTCATTTATGGCTCTCACAGAATTACATTTTAAAATATGTGTCATTCATGGCTCTCTCAGCCAAAAAGTTTCCCGATCCCTGTTTTAGATTATATCAAGAGGCAAAATTTATGGGTTTGACCTATTATCAATAAATGGTTTCAATGCAATTTAATTTTGCTGAGCATCAAATCTACATATGAATAATGACATGACTGTTTTACAAAGGAATCCAATATAAGAATATGTAAAATTTAACAAGCTTGCCTAAGATATGACAAACTGTGTCAAGTAACTCTGGCTATGAATCCACTTTAGCAATGTGACCTTGGGAAACTTGTAAAACTTGCCACAGAGTTCCACGTTTATACAATGAGAATGATTATTAGGACTGTTACAAAGATTTAATACTAGATTTGTAAAGATCTAGGCATAGAATCTATTCCTTAGAAGTAGTCAATAAATATAGTTATTAGTTAATTCAATGTTCATATATGTTCCAGAATACATCAATTACATAAAATAAAACATATCAGCTATTAACTACTTTTAAACAAATGTTTTATTCGTGTTTCTCTTCCTATTGAGTATCTCTGGAATTTTGGAAAATCCTATCAGCCATTCCATTGTTCAGATCAGTTCCTCTAATAAGGTTACTTCAATGGAAGTGACTAATGGGATATGAGTTCTTGATGCCTGCTCTACTAAGAATGTGCTCTTCTATTGAATAAATCAGCCACTAATCAAACCTCTTCACTTCTTTTATCTTACAATTTATGCAGTGACATTTTCTAATGATAATTCCTTTGTAAGGAGCAGATTGCTTCAGTGCTAAAATTATTTGTTGACACAAGGACAGACAAAGAAAAGATGTTTGGCAATGTCACAAGCACCCAGACTCTGAAAAAATAGTATTTTGTATAGGTGAAATGTATTGCCCAGTATTGCCATAGCTAAAATTACTTCTGACATTTCCAAATGTCACAGTTAATCCACTCTTAACAGCAACGTTTTTAAATGTGTCAGAAGGAAGACTTCTAAAAGTCATGTCTAAGATAGAGGATGCATAGTGATTTAGCTCAGGGTCTCTTTAAAAAAAAAAGATGTAGGGTGACGTCACGAAAATGGCGCCGTGAGCAGGGCGTCCGACAGCTCTCCCCTAAATCACAACAAATTTATCAACTAGAAACAGAAAAATTTGTCCTCGGAGCATTCCGGAGTTCCACACAAACTGATAGCGAAAGGACTGTTATCACTTGAATCTGAGAGATGAGGGTGTGGAGGATTCTGCCACAGTGACGTTCTTTCAAACCGCGAGGAAGTGCGCCTGTGGTGAGTCAGCCTATATTTGGGAACCGCGAGCCGCCGCCGCGAGCCGCCGCCGCGAGCCGCCGCGAGCAGCCGCGCGCGCCGGTCCGGTTGAGCACCGCTGACGTTCCCAGCGGCCCGCACACTGCGAGTGGGGGTCGCCGGCCACCGGTGCCCAGAGCACCCCATTCGCGCGCGTGCCTTGGGCATTCCATGCGCCCAGGGCGCCCTGCTGGCCCGCACACCCAGGGTGCGCCATTATCCTGCGCCTGGTGCGGTCCAGCCGCCAGCGGCGGGGCGAGTGGGAGAGGCTTGGGAGATTCTCTCCGTGGGCGGGGCACCTCACCCAGCCATTCAAGCTAACAATCAAGCGTTGGGGGAGGGGCGCGCGCAGGCAGCCTAAAATACCTTCAGAAGCACAGCTGCGACCCAATCACTGAAATTAGCTTAACCCATGAAATCTGCACACCCTCGGTTCTAATTGATAAGATCTCTCTCAGTTCAGCATCCAAGAGAAGAGGCGTGATATTTTTTAGTGCCTCTCGCTAAAGGGGTGGGGGCAACTTCTGATTGATAGAGCCTCCATATTCAGGGATAAACGCTAACAAGAAGGACTTGGCAGATAATAAGGTCTATACTACACTAGTCGCAAGCAGAGACTAGTGCCTCTTCTTCCCTGCAAAAACAGGCTACAAAGTGTGGAAAGCCTGGGTTGAGAGGTTCAACTAAATGATAGGCACTGAACAGTCACCTTGACAACAATTGACTCCCACCCCCGCATGATTACACTGGAGGCCCTGACTGTCAGAGCCTTTCCCAAAGCTTTACACTGAGTGGGGATAGAGTGGGGATTTCCCAGCTCTTTGAGCCTCTTACTCCCCAGGCAGAAGCAGTTGCAGCCTTATAGCTGGATCACCAGGCTGCTAATTCAGAAAGGGGGGACTAGGAGAGAGAATCCAGGAAAGCAAACTCTCTCATCGTTGGACCCTGCAAACGCCAACAAGCCCTGACTTCCAGCAAGACTAAAGCCAATTATATGACATTGCCATAGAATCCCATCAACTGCAAATCCCTACCTAAGTGTGACACAGGGGCAGAGCCTGGGGTACAGATTCACCGACCAGGAAGAGGGAGAGAAAAGAAAAAGGAAGAAGTTAACCTCTCAAAATCAAGAAAAACCCACAGACTTTGCAACTTGATCCACTAATTTTTGTTGTTGTTGTTTGTTTCTTCTATCTTATTGCCTTTATTTCCTCCACCTTGGTCCTTCTATTCTCTGCCCATCTTATGCTTCCCCTTTCTTGAACTACACTACCCATGAGTGTTGCATTCTATTTCTCTTCTTCATCCTCACCCTCCTTTAAGGTTATACTCCAAAACACTTAACTCTCACTCTCTCCTCTTTTGTTTTTTTTGTCTTGCTTTATTTTGTTTTTTTCTCTTCCTATTTTATTTCTTCCTTCATTTTTCTCTTTTTCTTATTTTTTCCTTTCTATTCTTTTTTTCTTTTCTTGTTTTACTTTCCTCCCATATAACCCTCAATCACGAACAAATTAGTTAATTTGGGACTCAAGGCTTTTTTTTGGCTTTATTTCTCTTTTTTGCTTTTGTTTTTATTTTTATTTTTCTTGTTTGTTTATTTTTGTGGCATTTTGGGTCCTCCCAACCCAAGGTCTCCATTGTATTTAGTTTTCGCTCCACTTAATACAACAGATTTTTACTTATTATTTTTATTTTTTCTTCTTTATTATTCTTTTTTGGTCCTTTTTTCTGGTTCCCTCTTATCCCTCTCATTATATCTCTTAGTTGACCATCACTTACAAGCAAATCATCTTATGCTTGTCTAAGATTTTCTTCCATTTTTTTTTTTCATTTAGTAGGTCCCTACTCCCTTTTTTTTGCCCCTTGAACTCTTCACCCCAAATCAGGCCCTCCATTATAGGCACGATATTTCCCTGAGGAGGGGAGAGGAGGGAAAGAGAAGAGAGAAAAAAGGGGGAAATAATAAATTATTACTGTTTTTTTTTTTGTGGGGTGTTTTACCTTTTTTTTTGTTTGTTTGTTTTGTGGTTTGTTTGTTTTTTTTTACTATTTACTCTTTATTAATTCTAATTAGTGCTATCAACAAGACCACCCTCAGATGCCGATAAGAAAGAGGAAATTGAATATTATGGATACAAAAGAAAGAGAGGTAACACAAATAGATGTGGAAAAATCTATGGAGAAAAGACTTAACATATTGGAAGCCTTGGAGCTAAATGACAGAGAATTTAAAATAGAAATCTTAAAAATACTCAGAGATATACAATAAAACACAGAAAGGCAATATAGGGAGATCAGAAAACAACTCAATGAACACAAAGAATATATTACCAAGGAAATTGAAACTATAAAAACAAATCAAACAAAAATGAAAAACTCAATTCACGAGCTGAAAAACGAGGTAACAAGCTTAGCTAACAGAACAGCCCAGATTGAAGATAGGATTAGTGAAATAGAAGACAAACAACTTGAGGCACAACAGAGAGAAGAAGAAAGAGACTCAAAAATAATAAAAAATGAGAAAGCCTTACAGGAATTGTCTGACTCCATCAGAAAGAATAACATAAGAATAATAGGTATATCAGAGGGAGAAGAGAAAGAAAATGGAATGGAGAATATACTCAAACAAATAATAGACGAGAACTTCCCAAGCCTGTGGAAGGAACTAAAGCCTCAAATTCAAGAAGCAAACAGAAACAGAACACCAAGTTTTCTTAACCCCAACAAACCCACTCCAAGGCACATCATAATAAAGATGACACAAAACAATGACAAAGAAAAAATTCTCAAGGCAGCCAGGGAAAAGAAGAGTACAACATATAAAGAAAGGCCTATTAGATTATCATCAGATTTCTCAGCAGAAACTCTACAAGCTAGAAGAGAGTGGACCCCAATATTTAAAGCCCTGAAAGAGAGGAACTTTCAGCCAAGAATACTATACCCATCAAAGCTATCCTTCAAGTATGAAGGAGATATAAAAACATTCACAAATACAGAAAAGATGAGAGAATTTATCAACAGAAAGCCCCCACTCCAGGAAATACTAAAGGGGGTTTTCCAACCAGATTCAAAGAACAAAAGAAAACAACACCACAAGTAACAGCTCCACCAAGAACACAATAAAACCAAACTTAAACTGTGACAACAAAGGAAAAAAAGGGGGGAGAGGATGGAGATTAACAGTAGCAAAGGATGATGAAGTGCAGAAATACTTATAAGATAGGGTACTACAATGAATATGGTAGGTACCCTTTTCATTACTTAATGGTAACCACCCTTAAAAAAACCACCACAAAAACACTTGACTTAAAAAAGGTAGCAACAGAGGAAAGAAGTATGGAACACAAACAAACAAAAACAAATGATAGAAAAACAAAAGAGAAGAATCAAACTAGATACAAAACTAACAGAAAGCAATTTATAAAATGGCAGTAGGGAACCCACAAGTGTCAATAATTACACTAAATGTAAATGGATTAAACTTACCAATAAAAAGACACAGAGTAGCAGAATGGATTAAAAAAGAAAATCCAACTATATGCTGCCTACAAGAAACACATCTAAGCAACAAGGATAAAAACAAATTCAAAGTGAAAGGCTGGAAAACAATACTCCAAGCAAACAACACCCAAAAAAAAGCAGGCGTAGCAATACTCATATCTAATAATGCTGACTACAAGACAGAAAAAGTACTCAGAGACAAAAATGGTCATTTCATAATGATTAAGGGGAAGTTGAATCAAGAAGACATAACAATCCTTAATATATATGCACCAAACCAAGGAGCCCAAAATATATAAGACAGCTACTTATTGACCTTAAAACAAAAACTAACAAAAATACAATCATACTTGGAGACCTCAATACACCGCTGACGGCTCTAGATCAGTCATCCAAACAGAGAATCAATAAAGATATAGTGGCCTTAAACAAAATACTAGAACACCTGGATATGATAGACATCTACAGGACACTTCATCCCAAAGCGACAGAGTATACATTTTTCTCTAGTGTACATGGAACATTCTCAAGAATTGACCATATGTGCCCTGGCCGGTTGGCTCAGCGGTAGAGCGTCGGCCTAGCGTGCGGAGGACCCGGGTTCGATTCCCGGCCAGGGCACATAGAAGAAGCGCCCATTTGCTTCTCCACCCCTCCGCCGCGCTTTCCTCTCTGTCTCTCTCTTCCCCTCCCGCAGCCAAGGCTCCATTGGAGCAGAGATGGCCCGGGCGCTGGGCATGGCTCTGTGGCCTCTGTCTCAGGCGCTAGAGTGGCTCTGGTCGCAATATGGCGACGCCCAGGATGGGCAGAGCATCGCCCCCTGGGGGGCAGAGCACCGCCCCTGGTGGGCGTGCCGGGTGGATCCCGGTCGGGCGCATGCGGGAGTCTGTCTGACTGTCTCTCCCTGTTTCCAGCTTCAGAAAAATGAAAAAAAAAACAACAATAACAACAAAAAAAAAAAAAAAAAAAAAAAAAAAAAAGAATTGACCATATGTTGGGCCACAAAGACAATATCAGCAAATTTAGAAAAATTGAAATTGTACCAAGCATATTTTCTGATCATAAAGCCTTGAAACAAGAATTCAACTGCAAAAAAGAGGGGGAAAAACCCACAAAAATGTGGAAACTAAACAACACACTTCTAAAAAATGAATGGGTCAAAGAAGAAATAAGCACAGAAATCAAAAGATATATACAGACAAATGAAAATGAAAATACGACATATCAGAATCTCTGGGATGCAGCAAAAGCAGTAATAAGAGGAAAGTTCATATCACTTCAGGCCTATATGAACAAACAAGAGAGAGCCGAAGTAAACCACTTAACTTCACACCTTAAGGAACTAGAAAAAGAAGAACAAAGACAACCCAAAACCAGCTGAAGAAAGGAGATAATAAAAATCAGAGCAGAAATAAATGAAATAGAGAACAGAAAAACTATAGAAAAAATCAATAAAACAAGGAGCTGGTTCTTTGAAAAGATCAACAAAATTGACAAACCCTTGGCAAGACTCACCAAGGAAAAAAGACACAGGACTCAAATAAATAAAATCCAAAATGAAAGAGGAGAGATCACCACAGACATCATAGATATACAAAGAATTATTGTAGAATACTATGAAAAATTATATGCCACCAAATACAACAATCTAGAAGAAATGGATAAATTCCTAGAACAATACAACCTTCCTAGACTGAGTCATGAAGAAGCAGAAAGCCTAAACAGACCAATCAGCAGGGAGGAAATAGAAAAAACTACTAAAAATCTCCCCAAAAATAAAAGTCCAGGCCCAGACGGTTATACTAGTGAATTCTATCAAACATTCAAAGAAGACTTGGTTCCTATTCTACTCAAAGTCTTCCAAAAAATTGAAGAAGAAGCAATACTTCCAAACACATTTTATGAGGCCAACATAACCCTCATACCAAAACCTGGCAAGGATGGCACAAAGAAAGAAAACTACAGACCAATATCTCTAATGAATACAGATGCTAAAATACTAAACAAAATACTGGCAAACCGAATACAACAACATATTAAAAAAATAATACATCATGATCAAGTGGGATTCATCCCAGAATCTCAAGGATGGTTCAACATACGCAAAACGGTTAACGTAATACACCATATCAACAAAACAAAGAACAAAAACCACATGATCTTATCAATAGATGCAGAAAAGGCTTTTGATAAAATACAACACAATTTTATGTTTAAGACTCTCAACAAAATGGGTATAGAAGGAAAATATCTCAACATGATAAAGGCCATATATGATAAACCATCAGCCAACATCCTATTAAACGGCATAAAACTGAGGACTTTCTACCTTAAATCAGGAACAAGACAGGGTTGTCCACTCTCTCCACTCTTATTCAACGTGGTGCTAGAAGTTCTGGCCAGAGCAATCAGACAAGACAAAGAAATAAAAGGCATCCATATCGGAAAAGAAGAAGTAAAGGTATCACTTTTTGCTGATGATATGATCCTATACATCGAAAACCCGAAGGACTCCACAAAAAGATTATTAGAAACAATAAACCAATACAGTAAGGTCGCAGGATACAAAATTAACATACAAAAGTCCATAGCCTTTCTATATGCCAACAATGAAATATTAGAAAACGAACTCAAAAAAATTATCCCCTTCACGATTGCAACAAAAAAAATAAAATACCTAGGAATAAACATAACAAAGAACGTAAAGGACCTATATAATGAAAATTACAAAGCATTGTTAAGGGAAATCGAAAAAGATACAATGAGATGGAAAAATATTCCTTGTTCTTGGATAGGAAGAATAAATATAATCAAAATGGCCATATTACCCAAAGCAATATACAAATTTAATGCAATTCCCATCAAAATCCCTATGAGATTTTTTAAAGAAATGGAACAAAAAATCATCAGATTTATATGGAACTATAAAAAACCCCGAATAGCCAAAACAATCCTAAGGAAAAAGAATGAAGCTGGGGGCATTACAATACCTGACTTTAAACTATATTATAGGGCCACGATAATCAAAACAGCATGGTATTGGCAAAAATATAGACACTCAGACCAATGGAACAGAATAGAAAGCCCAGAAATAAAACCACATATATATGGTCAAATAATCTTTGATAAAGGGGCCAACAACACACAATGGAGAAAAGAAAGCCTCTTCAACAAATGGTGTTGGGAAAACTGGAAAGCCACGTGCAAAAGAATGAAACTCGACTACAGCCTGTCCCCGTGTACTAAAATTAATTCAAAATAGATCAAAGACCTAAATATAAGACCTGAAACAATAAAGTACATAGAAGAAGACATAGGTACTAAAATCATGGACCTGGGTTTTAAAGAACATTTTATGAACTTGACTCCAATGGCAAGAGAAGTGAAGGCAAAGATAAATGAATGGGACTACATCAGAATTAAAAGTTTTTGCTCAGCAAGAGAAACTGATATCAAAATAAACAGACAGCCAACTATATGGGAACTGATATTTTCAAACGACAGCTCAGATAAGGGCCTAATATCCAAAATTTACAAAGAACTCATAAAACTCAACAACAAACAAACAAACAATCCAATAAAAAAATGGGAAGAGGACATGAACAGACACTTCTCCCAGGAAGAGATACAAATGGCCAACAGATATATGAAAAGATGCTCAGCTTCATTAGTTATTAGAGAAATGCAAATCAAAACTACAATGAGATACCACCTCACTCCTGTTAGATTAGCTATTATCAACAAGACGGGTAATAGCAAATGTTGGAGAGGCTGTGGAGAAAAAGGAACCCTCATTCACTGTTGGTGGGACTGTAAAGTAGTACAACCATTATGGAGGAAAGTATGGTGGTTCCTCAAAAAACTGCAAATAGAACTACCTTATGACCCAGCAATCCCTCTACTGGGTATATACTCCAAAACCTCAGAAACATTGATACGTGAAGACACATGTAGCCCCATGTTCATTGCAGCACTGTTCACAGTGGCCAAGACATGGAAACAACCAAAAAGCCCTTCAATAGAAGACTGGATAAAGAAGATGTGGCACATATACACTATGGAATACTACTCAGCCATAAGAAATGATGACATCAGATCATTTACAGCAAAATGGTGGGATCTTGATAACATTATAAGGAGTGAAATAAGTAAATCAGAAAAAAACAAGAACTACATGATTCCATATATTGGTGGAACATAAAAATGAGACTAAGAGACATGGACAAGAGTGTGGTGGTTACCAAGGGTGGGGGGGAGGGAGGACATGGGAGGGAGGGAGGAAGAGAGTTAGGGGGAGGGGGAGGGGCACAGAGAACTAGATAGAGGGTGACGGAGGACCATCTGACTTTGGGCGAGGGGTTTGCAACATAATTTAATGACAAGATAACCTAGACATGTTTTCTTTGAATATATGTACCCTGATTTATTAATGTCATCCCATCACCATTAATAAAAATTTATTATAAAAAAAAAAAAAGAAAAAGAAAAAAAAAGATGTATTTAGACATGCATTGGGGAAGTTGATTATTGATATTCTGAAAATCTCCACAAAATTCAAAATAAAAAAATATGTTATTCAGTGAGAACCTGGCAATAATGTTTCGTGTGTTGAATCCCTCCATGGCTAATTCAGCTTTACTCTCTTCTGTGAGTACAGAGTATCATTCAGGACATACTACTCCACTACTGTTATAAACCAAATGTTTTTTTTCTCCTAAAATTCTGTGTTAAAAACCTGTTCTTCTATGTGGTGCTATTAGTAGATGGGGCTTTTGGGAGGTAATTAGGATTAGTTGAAGTGATGAGGGTGAAGCTCCCATAAATGGGATTAGTGCCCTTAAGAGTCACCAAAGAACTTTCTTGTGTTCTCTGCTCTTCTCTCTGTGAGAATATGAGAAGCTAGCAATCTACAACCTGAAACAGGGTACTCGTCAGAATTTTACTCTACTGATTTCAGACTTCCAGCCTCTGAAACCATAACAAAGAAGAGTCAGTTGTTTATAAGCCACCCAGTCTATGTTACTTTGTTATAGCAACTGAACTGATTAAGACAACCCAACAAATCCTTGACCATATAATTTGTCCAAAAATAGACAGATGACCTAACTTGAGCCCTCAAAAACTTCTATAAAATTGTATCAATGGACCTCATCTTTTAATTCAGTCATGACTCACAAAACTAGGATGATACAACCTTAAAATTTCAGTGAGTAAGCCATCATTTCCTTTACATAGAGAAAGCCTGTCTATTGTAGAAAGCCAACACACCAATGGAAAAAGAACCAAAATAGATAAAAGATGGGCTGGAAAGGTAGATCAAGAAAAAATATTATTCTTTGAGTCCATAATGGTGTTTTGTTTTGTTTTGTTTTGTTTTGTTTTGTTTTGTTTGTTTAGTGAGAGAGAGGGACAGATAGGTAGGGAAAGAGATGAGAAGCATCAATTCTTTGTTGTGGCACCTTAGTTATTCATTGCTTTCTCATATGTGCCTTGACTGGTGGGCTCCAACAGAGTAAGTGACATCTTACTCAAGCCAGCAACCTTGGACCCAAGCCAGCAACCTTTGGGCTCAAGCCAGGGACCATGAGGTCATGTCTATGATCCCATGTTCAAGCTGGCAACCCTGCACTCAAGCCAATGACCTCGAGTTTTAAAACTAGGTCTTCTGAACCTGACCAGGTGGTGGCGCAGTGGATAGAGCATCAGACTGGGATGCCGAGGACCCAGGTTCGAGACCCCGAGGTCGCCAGCTTGAGCATGGACTCATCTGGTTTGAGCAAAAGCTCACCAGCTTGGACCCAAGGTCACTGGCTTGAGCAAAGGGTTACTCAGTCTGCTGAAGGCCCGCGGTCAAGGCACATATGAGAAAGCAATCAATGAACAACTAAGGTGTCGCAATGTGCAATGAAAAACTAATGATTGATGCTTCTCATCTCTCTGTTCCTGTCTGTCTGTGCCTGTCTATCCCTCTCTCTGTCTCTCTCTGTCTCTGAAAAAGAAAACAAAAAAAAAAACTGGGTCTTCTGAAACCAGCCTGACACTCTATCCACTGCACCACCACCTGGTCATGCTGAGTCCATAATGTTTTTAAAGACACCCTCTTGAAATTCTTAGCTACATGAATGACTCAGTAAATTTCCTTTCTTTAAACTAGTTAATGTGGGGTTTTGTCATTGCAATAGAGCACTATCTTAATCACACAATTTAGCCCACCTAACAAAAAGAGGATTCACATTTTATAATAAAGCAAGTCTTAAAGATTGTTTTGAAGACTCAGTTACTATTTTCATATGATTTTAATGACATAAATGGATTTAGATAATCTCCTTAATTGCAGTGTAGTAGAGTTCAACTGGAAAGGTCTATTTCAGTAATCGTAAGCACATATTTTATCAGTTTCAGGATCTATACAGACATCCCTTGCCTTTTTATGTGAATTATTATATAGTTGAATTTTTAAATTTTTACAGGATAAAAAGTTTGATTTCATTTTCACATACTCCTCAGGAAGGCCAATTTATAAAAATCATTTCTGAGTTTATTTATCAACTGTTTTCTGATGTCAGCCAATCAATATAAAAATGTTTTTTTTGTTTTATCAGTGGTATAGCATAGTGAATTCAGCAGTATTCCCCAAAAGTTATGTCTACTTGGAATCACAGAAATTTCAGACCTTATCTGGAATGAGGATTTTTTGCAGATACAATTAAGACAGAATCTCAAGATGAAATCATGCCAAATTAGTGTGGGCCTGTTAAAGAAACAGGAAAGTGGAAGACACAGAGGGATAAAAAGGTCATGTGACAATGAAGGCAGAGATTGTCATGATGCAGCTATAAGCCCAGGATCACCAATGACTGCTAGAAACCACTGGAAACTAGAAAGAGACAAGGAAGGATTCTCTCCTAGAGCCTTCAGAGAAAGCATGATCCTGTGGATACATTGAGTTTGGTCTTCTAGCCTCCAGAACTGAGAAAGAATAAATTTCTGTTGTTTGAAGTCAATAAATTTGTAGTAATTTATTATGGCAACAACACAAGTAAACATATACATACAGAAATGCATATCTCCTGTAATTAATTTGAATGTTTTTGTTGTTGTTGGTTTCCTGGTAGCTATAAAGGTTAGATTTTTTAACACTATTCTTAGAAAATCTACTATAAGACATTTTTTTCATGTGTGAAAGTTTTTGAGGGTTTTGACCTATTTTTCCCAGGATGGTTTTTTTTTTAAAAACAAAACAAAACAAACAAACTAATTTTCATGTGAGAACATGGATCTACCTATATTCTGCAGCTAAACTGTATTTTTCAACTATGTTTTTACAACTGGTTTTTGGTTTTTTTTTACAACTGGTTTTATTAAGCTTTATTTATATTTAAACAAGATTTATATTAACTGTCAATTTATACTGTCATTCAGAAAATATCTGTTAAGTCTTGTAGGTAATGATTCCATAAACAATCTCTTCTACTGCCATAGATGAGGTTTGCTTTGTGGGATCTCTGTGAGTTTGTAAATCTTATTTTTTATAGAAAAGTCTGACAAATCCTTTGTTCATTATGATCTTCATTGGCTTCAGTTTTTAATATCAAGATAAAAATTAAAACATTTAAAAGACAATTTACAATTTATGATTCATTTTTGCATATAACATGCCATTCAGTATAAATAAATATAACTAATATAATTCTATCTTTTAATATTTGGAAACTCTTGAATAATTGCAGGGATCATATGGTCTGTAAAGCCTAAAATATTTATTTTCCATCCTTAAAAGAAAATTCTCCCAATCTACTCCAATTAACTTTTCATTTCCAAAGACCAAATACTGCCAGAACTCTTAGTCCCACACAATTTTCCACATTTAATATATTTATGTAATTTTGTTCCCAACTGTTTTACTTTTTATCTTTACCAAACAAGTTGTTAGGGCTATTAGGAAGAGAACTGAATAGAAAACAATGATACTTTTTACTACAAACAGAGCTAGTAAAGACAAACTTGGGAAAACAACAAATTTTATAATGCAAATTACATAAAAATTTAAGAATGCTAACAAAGTAAGTAATACCAGTTGTCAAACTAGAATTTAATTAGAGGTTAATAGATGACCTTCATAAGATTATGGATGCAAAATAAAGGCTTTAAAATTTTATATACTACTTATAAATTCTCTCCTTTCTCATCCTTGAATTGAACAATCATAAATATGAATGAGTGCTAACATTTTTTTGCCTAGATTCTTTTTTCTTTTTTTATAGAAACAGAGAGAGAGTCAGAAAGAGGGACAGACAGGAAGAGGCAGACAGGAAGAGAAAGAGATGAGAAGCATCAATACTTCATTGTGGCTCCTTAGTTGTTCATTGATTGCTTTCTCATATGTGCCTTGCCCATAGGGCTACAGCAGAGCAAGTGACCCTTTGCTCAAGCCAGCAACCTTGGGCTTAAGCTAGTGACCTTGCACTTCAAGCCAGTGACCTTTGGACTCAAGACAGTGACCACAGGGTCATGTCTATGATCCCATGCTCAAGCCAGCGACCCCACGCTTAAGCTGGAGACCTCAGGGTTTCGAAGCTGGGTCCTCCGTGTCCCAGTCCAACGCTCTATCCACTACACAACCACCTGGTCAGGATTGTCTGGATTCTTTTCTGACAACATTTTATTATTTATAGGTCTGCTGTAGACTCCTTAGTTCTACTTAAAAGGTCTGGACTACTCATTTATTGTCCCTCCCCTTGGCATTATATCTATCATTTAGATTCTCCCATGAAAGAAGTTGTGGGGAAAAAGCTAAATGTTCCAATACTTTCTTTAGGCCTGGATAATAGATAATTATAGCATATGATCCAATTAAACACTCTTTTTCTAAAAAGTAAACTAATTAAATAACATAAAAATAACAAATTATTAATATGCATGCATATATTTAAATGTAGAACAAAACTTAACGAAATACAGTGTGTCCATAAAGTCATGGTGCACTTTTGACTGGTCACAGGAAAGCAACAAACAACAATAGAAATGTGAAATCTGCACCAAATAAAAGGAAAACCCTCCCAGTTTCTGTAGGATGATGTGGCAGCATGTGTACATGTGCAGATGATGACGTAACATCGTGTATACAGCAGAGCAGCCCACGGCCATGCCAGTAGGATGGTACAGAGGAAAGTTCAGTGTGTTCTGTGGCTTGCTAAATTCAAATTCATGACCAAAGTGCAACGTGAATATGGGTGCATTTATAATGAAGTGTCACCACATAGGAATAACATTACTCGGTGGGATAAGCAGTTGAAGGAAACTGGCAGTTTGGTGGATAAACCCTGTTCTGGTAGGCCATCAGTCAGTGACAAGTCTGTAGAGGCTATACGGGATAGCTACCTAAGGAGCCCTAAAAAGTCTGTGTGTGAGCCCACATCGAACTGCACTGAGTAAGTATAAAACTGGGAGAGTTTTCCTTTTATTTGGTGCAGATTTCACATTTCTATCATCTTTTGTTGCTTTCCTGTGACTGATCAAAAGTGCATCATGACTTTACGGACACACTGTACATCACTAGAATTAATTAGCAACTCAACATAATTCAGAGTAATTGATAAAAACAAAAAAGTGCCAGTACAGTAAAAGAGGTATTAACAAGATTAGGCATACAGCAACAACTACTAATTGAATATAATGACTGATTATGTGTGTGTACCTTTTACAGAAACTGATAGCATGGCCAATAGGATGAAATAAACAACTTGTTTAATCAGTATTCATGACTCACTCTAGTTCACAAAGCCCCCACCAAGATCAATCTCTTATATCCTATATACGTGGTGGAAGCTATCTAGTGTCTAACTCACTCTCTTGCACTCAATAAATGTGTAGAGCATAACAAATGGAAGGTTAACTAAAGCAATAAACCTTACACTCTCTATATTGGTAATTCTGTAAGATCCTCATATAGCATTAAACAGCAGAAAATTCTATTTGAGTATCAACTAGTCATCTCCAATTTCATATTCAAAACTGAACTCTTAATTCTTCCCTTCAAACTGTTTTGCCTACATTGTTTTCTCATTTCAGTGCATGATACCTTTATTGTCTAAGCCGCTCAGGCCAAACTCCATTGAGTCATTCAGCTCTATTCTCTATCCTATAGTAAGCTAAGCCTGGAAGCTGCCCCTACAAAATATGTTCTAGACCTGATCCCCTCTTGACACCTCTACCACCTGAATACCTGCACAAGCCACCATGCTCTCTCTGTTTGATGATTGTACTAGCCTTCTAAGTGGTCTATGGCTTCTGCCCTTCCAAGTGTAGGGTTTCACCCCACACACACATAGAAATGAATCTCTTAAAAATAAACTCAGAGTGTGTTACTCTTTTGTACAAATTCCTTCAGTGCCTTTCCATCTCATCAAAGTAAATACTGCCTGACTAGGTGGTGGTGTAGTAGATAAGCATCAGACTAAGATGCAGATGACCCAGGTTCAAAACCCAGAGTTCACTGGCTTGAGCACAGGCTCATCTGGTTTGAGTAAGGCTCACCAGATTGAGCCCAAGATCACTGGCTTGAACAAGGGGTCACTCGCGCTGCTGTAGCCCCCTGGTCAAAGCACATATGAGAAAGCAATCAATGAACAACTAAGGTGCCACAATGAAGAATTGATGCTTATCTCTCTCCCTTCCTGTCTGTCTCTCCCTATCTGTCCCTCTCTCTGTCTCTCTATCTCTCTCTGTTACAAAAAAAAAAAATTCTCGGTAAATACCAAAGTCTTTTACATTGGCTCATGTTCTCAACTTCTCTGCTCTTAACTCCTACGACTCTCCTCTTATTCACTCTACTCCAGCCACACTGGCCTACTCTGCTTTATTCCTCAAACACACTCTGCATGTTCCTGCTTCAAGGCCTGTGTCCATGCTATTTTTTCCCAGATGCACTCTTCCATCGGAAATCCACATGGCTCACTCCCTAGCTTTCTTCACATCTTTGCTCAAATAGAGTCAGTTCTTGTCATTTGCAGTAATAGTGTTCAATATGCCATGTTTTTTAAAATAATAGTTCCCTGAACATAGAAGACAATCAAAACATAATTGTTAGATAAATGAATAATATTGATCAGGAGAGCAGAGGTAGATTCCATGTTCAGAAGCAGATGTTATCAAGAAAGATTGAAACCCAGCATAGATATCAAGTCAGGAAACCTGGGGAACTAGATATTCTCTCCCATGGAGAACTCTTACAGAAGACCTAAGGAAAGGCTTGCTAAGATCAATAATACATTATCAAAAAGAATAATTTTTTTATTACCAAACAAAATATCCAAGGAGGGAAGGATTGTCATGACTTGCGCCATACATTTACATACTCTTATCAGGGCCATGGAAAGAAAGTAGAGGTCCCCATAACCATAGCGACTTTCTTATGTGACCTAATTCCTACAGACTGGGGTGGGAAAGGAGAGAGATACTACCTCTTAAAACAACCATTGGTGATGGAACTCAAACTCCAGCCTCTCTCCCCTTCCAGGAGGTCAGGGGAATAGGACAATAGTTCCAACCTTTTAATCACATGGCTGGTTCTCCTGGTAACCAGCCCCATCCTAGGTGCATTCCAAAAGTCACTTCATTAATATCCCAAAAGATATCTTTATTGCTTTTATCACTTAAGAAACCTCAAGGGTTTTAGGAGCTCTGTACATAAGATTGAATACATACCTCTTATTATTGTAGACCTAAAATTGCCCAAACTGGGCCTGACCTGTGGTGGCACAGTACATAAAGCATCAACCTGGAATGCTGAAGTCACTGGTCTGAAACCCTGAGCTTGCCTGGTCAAGGTATATATGGAAGTTGATGCTTCCTGTTCCTCTCCCCCTTCTCCCTCCCTCTCTCTCTCTCCTCTCTAAAATGAATAAATAAAATTTTTTAACAAATGAACAAACTGGTAGAGAATTTTTATAAAAATTTATTTTAATAAAATATAGAATACTCCTGGAGGAAAGATCTCAACAGACTGAGAAAAGGGGCTTCATAGAAATGATAGTGTGCAACTTCTTTTATGCATTTTGAATTAAAAAGGAAGCACAAGAAAGATCACAGGAAGGTGGGAAACAGAAAGATGGGGTGGGACAACAGGATCCTCACAATTGCAGGCTCTCTTGAGGGTGTTATTTAGAATGATTCAACTTCAGATAATATCAATTCTTTACCCAGGCATAAACTCATATAACACTGTTTCAAGATTATACATAATATGCCTGACCTGTGGTGGCGCAGTGGATAAAGCATCCACTTGGAAATGCTGAGGTTGCCAGTTTGAAACCCTGGGCTTGCCTGGTCAAGGCACATATGGGAGTTGATGCTTCCAGCTCCTCCCCTCATCTCTGTCTCTCCTCTCTCTCTCTCTGTCTCTCCCTCTCCTCTCTAAAAAAAAAAAATGAATAAATAAAAAAAAATTAAAAAAAAAAGATTATACAGAATATGAAGTATATTGAAGAACCGGCAGATTTGTCATCATTATCTGCAAACAATAATACTAGCACTGTAAATTTTTATATTATTCTCAGGCTTGTTTTAACTTTCTCTTTTTTTCCTTTTTTTAATTTTCCTAGTGAAAGGAGGGAAGACAGACAGACATACTCACACATGTGCCCCAAGCCAGGATCCACCAGCAACCCCCATCTGGGGTGAATGCTCTGTGCATCTGGGGCCATGCTTGCAATCAAGCTATTTTTTATTTTTTTTTAGCACCTGAGATGGTGGCTTCATGGAGCCATCCTCAGCCCTGGGGTAGACTGTACCCAAACCAATTGAGCCACAGCTGTGAAAGGAGGAGAGAGAGAGAGAGAGAGAGAAGGGGGAGGAAGAAGGGAGAAATGAAGAAGCATATGGTCACTTCTCCTGTGTGTCCTGACCAGGAATCAAAATGAGACACTCACACGCAGAGCCAGTGTTCTACCACTGAGCCAATTGGCCAGGGCCTTGATTTTTCCTTTTATAAGTACTAACCTCAATAAACTCTTTCTAACCATCAAAGTTAGGTACAGAAGAGAAAATACTTGGCTCTTTTACAGATTATCTCAGCCACTTTCTACTTCTGTATCCTACATTTTAACAATATAGACAATTTTTCAGTTTTTAAAATGTGCCATATTCAATCTCACTGCAAAACTTTTTACAAATGTTGGTGTCTTTACCTGGACATTCTTTACCCAAATACCCTCCTCCATCAGTTAATTTGAGCTTACCCATCATACAGGTGTTTTCTCAAAGCCCTACCTGACTGTTCTTGAATACATAAGTGTCCCTGATATAAGTTCATTTTGTATCTTTGTATTACCCCCATAGAGCTGTTGTCATAAAGATTAATTTCTGCTTCACTGAACTGTAAGCTTCATGAAGGCAGGAACTGTCATGTTGGTTCATCTTTTTATCCCAACCACTTACCACTATATCTGGTACATATCAATAGCTTATTGCAGTGATTTTCAACCATTGTGCCACAAGAATTTTTAAAACATGCAGTACCTGACTATTTAGTCAGGTGCAATAACCCTTTTTCTCTTAGATTGTCAGATTTAAAAAAAAAAAAAGATAACAACCAACACAACAATAGCCATCTAGTGTAAATGAATCAAAATTCTACCTTGTTTTTGGTCAGATCAGCAAAAAATATGTATTTTTGGTTTGCTGCAGAATTTTAATAATTAGTTTATGTGTGCCATGAGATGAAAAAGGTTGAAAATCACTGGTTTATAGTATTTGTTGAATGAATTTAGCCTCCAGAACTCAAAATCTACCTTGTCTCTGAATCCTTCCTATCTTCTGGAGTCCTGACTCTCTCCACCCTATTACATTATATGTCTACTTGAAATTTTATATTTTCCTTTCTTTTCTTAATCAGTAAAGATATGATAGTTTTTAGCCTTAGTTATAAGCAATATAAAATAATTCTCACTGTATTAAATATTTTGAGTTAACTAACAGCATCCAAAAAAGCCTGCAACTAGTCATGGAGACTTCCCAACCAGGGGAATGCCCACATCCATATCACAGAACTGGTCTCAGGAAGACGTCACAGCTACCACCCACGGATGGAGATACCTTAGGTAATTCCCACCCCCAGCAATGTTAGCCGTTAGGTTCTCCTACTACATCCTCAACACGGTTGCCTGTTGCTTCTGGAAAGAGGATGCAGCAGCCTTGCCTCACCACAAGGCATTGTTTCCTCCCATGATTGAACAATGTGTGTCTGTTTGTCAGAGCTGGGCTAAGGGCAAGACCTAGATGAATTGAAGGAGATGCTGGCAAGAAAGGTTCCTTGGTAGGAGGTGCATACAATTTCATGAGGTAGAAGAGGCTGAAATACTGGAGATGGCAGTCGTGCAGAAAGGGGAAATGCCTGCTATATCCCACCCAACTACTTCATAAGTTGTATAAGTGAATGGGGCAAAAGTATAGTATAGCACAGTAGAATATAAATTAGTAATATTTTAATACAGTTACAGACTTTTAGGAAAAAATAGCAAATAAACTCACATCAAACACTGCCACTGAGAAGGGATTCAAAAATCCCATTTCAAAGCAGAGTTCATATTTTACCACAATTCATGTGACCTTATTTATATACCACACCATCAGTGATGGTATGAAAATCTAGGCCTATTGAACTGTACTGCAAGATACATGAAGCAAAGTCTCCTTTCTGTAGCCAGCAGGTGCCAAATGCATGGAATAATAAAGCGATTAAGCGACTCCACAAAAAATATTGTAAATGTACACAATATTAGGAAGAAGACATCATGTGGCATGCAGAAGTCAACCTTCAAAAATAGATTCTCAGAGAGCTGGTCACCAGCATCACTCAGAGGAAAGACTGGTATACAGAAGTTATAAAATCAGACTCATTTATATACTATTTGAAAGCAAGCATTCTGCCAACAAAGCAATGACAGAGAAATGGAAAACAGATCATATATAGGCACATGGTTTTTGAGCAATAAACAGTTGTCTTATCTCTTTCTACTAGAGCAATTCTTTGAATTACAGAATACTTAAAATATTTTTAAAACTTTATTTTAAAAAACCAGGATTAATGAAGATGCACTGGTATGGTATTATTTATGGGAACAAGAGACAAAGCTTTTATTTTCTGCTAGGGGTCTTGAAAAGCCCATATTTGAATGAGCTTCCTGCAGTAAGCTATGACCAGACCAGACAGAGAACAATTATATTACTAGCTTGCTTTTTATCTCTAAGCTTGGATGTAAAATTTAATCCATACAGAAGCAATTCAAAAAAAAAATACACATAAAAGAGATTACCACAGCTTTTCTTTTCACACACAAACCTATTCAATAAAACCTTAATAACTGGAACCTAGTAATCAATAATAAAGAATAAAGAAAGAAAAGATTTAAATGAAAGAACTTCTTTATTTAAAGATACAGCTTTCACAAGTTAAAAGACCTGAATAATTAAATTGTTAAGAAATTTTTCAGTCCTTCCTTTCATATCTTTTAGGGAAATGATTTCAAGCCATGCAAAAAGATAATTTTGAACTATTACTTCAAATGTCTGCAATAGGAAAACTCAGTGTCTTTAAGTAACATTTTCTTTAATTCCAACCAAAACACTAAATTGGAAAAAATTTAGGCATAAATAAAACAAATGAAATGTGTGATTACATACAGCATTCACATGCCTTATTCTAAAACATTTTTAAATAAAAAAATAGTTATATATATAACATATAATATATATATATATATATATTCAGGATGATGCCATTTTTTAAAAATAATAATATTGAATATTCCTTTATGCCCAAACATGGCATATACTTCTAGCAGCTCTTTCATTCCACTCTTTCTTTAAAGCTTCTTTTTCAATAGACATCAATTTTTACCTAGCCTCACAGCTATCCATCATAAAAGATGAATTTGTCAGGCTCCCTATAAGCTGGATGTGACCATGTGACTAAGAACCAGACGACTGAACAGAAGCAGAGCATCTCAGAGCCGCTTCAATGCAGATTGCTAAATGTGGCCCAGTGCCTGCCCTTACTGATTTTATCCCTTTCTCATTCTACTGCTTAGAATGTCACCGTTGTAAATTATGGGGATGAGGGCCACTCTCTAGGGATGGCAAAATGACAATCTAGAAGGAATCTCACTACTTGTACTACCTGCTCTAAACTTTTACAGGAGAGAAGCAAATTTTCCTCTTATTTAAACCAGAGTTATTTGGGGTCTGTATTACTTACAGACAAACCTAATCTTTTATATACATATGTGTATAGCGGCTACTGCTAGTGCTTACTCAATAGCCTTTTTCTTTTTGTTTTTTAATTTTTTAAAATATATGTATATACTTCTCTTCTAGAAACAACTTCCTAGACCCAAGAAATAAACTTAAAATGGGCAAATATATGCAGGTTAATCCTATTTTCCTCTGCCAGGTAATCACTTTTCCAACCACTTTGCAGCAAAAGTGCCAAATATCAGTTCTGACAAAGAGTAAGGAAGACTTATAAAATTATTTTTCTCTCTAATGAAAGGAAGATCTTTTTCCACCTTCAGCCTGTTTCTCCACCGGTAAGAAGAGGAAACACTTGAGATTGCAGCAGCCATCTTATAACCATAAGACAAGAAGCATCTGGAGAAAAAAGCTCACAGGTAGAGAAAACCCGAAGGAAGGAATCTGGGTTCAACATCATTGGGTCGTCCCACCAATCCTAGAATCACTTTTCTCCAAGCTCCTTGATTATTTAAAGTAATTGAACATCTTAAATGATTAACTTACTATTGGTCCAGTATTGAATTGCAGCAGGAAGCTTTCTCTACTGATGCATTTTATTACTTATGTAAAAAGACAAAATGTTAATAAAGCTATCTTTAGAGATTAGAATACAGTATAGAGGGACTTACACTTATAATCTTTATATTTGTAATGATTGGGTTTATTTATAACAAAGGTAAATTTATAATAAAAATAATTTTAATACAAAGAATGAAAAGAGTCACAGTATTTGTTTAAATATTTGTTTAAATATAGTTCATATATTTTTGAAGTATTATGTTTACATTTTATTTATAATAGAAAAATAATAAGCATTACAAAACATCTTTAATGTTTTATTCTAATAGGTTCTGTACCTTAATCTCACAATCATCTTTCTAATCAATAAACATGTATTTAATAAATGAGTCATATTATTTAATATTTATAGGTTTTGAAATAAAAGCAACTTTACAAAGAGACTATATGTTTCTGACTACTTACTAAGAAAACACATATATATATAAATATATATATATATATATATATATATATATATATTTTAGTGGCAAGATTCAAGACATGGAAGGAAGGAGTCAGGAATTCAAGTTAATAATTTTAAAAGAATAAGAATGTGTCTGAAATACAGTCTTTCTGAGAGAGGGTATAACTTGCAAAAGTAAGATAAAATTGAGGGTATGTTAGAGTTATTAGGGAGAAGTGGGAGCTAAGTATAGACAGGAATGGGAAAGGGAGCAGAGGACAGTCTACCTGGTTAAAAGTACCTGATCCCAGCCAGGAGAAAGCAAACTAGTCAGTAATTAACTAAAATATTGGGAGAAAAAAAGCTAAAAACAGATAAGGTTGTGGGTAAAGAAGAGGAAAAGAACACGTGCTGAGAAATAGCAATGGAATAGCCAAAGGAGAGACAATGTACAGGTGAGTCCATGGCAGAACAGGAATGAATGGTGCAAATCCTGCCCATCTGATGCCTTATTCCATATTTGTGCACCATATTACACCTCAAGAAACTGGGAGAAAACTTCTGGTAAATTTAATTGTTAACTAACTTATACAGGTATACAGAGTACATAATTCAAAAGATGCAAAGGGATTGGAGGTAAAATATAAGTCCCTCTCTCTGTTTGTCACAAACAACATAGGTTGCTTCCAGTACCAAAAACTGCTACCAGTTTCTTATGTATATTAGAGAAATCTCTTAAAGACACCTTTTTTAATTGAGAATTTTAAAACTGAATTGGGATTAAGATTTAAATGGATTAAAGATCATTTGTTGTTCATGGTGTGGAAGAAAATATTAAGATGAAAATACTATCCAAATTGATCTACAAATTCATTGCAATCCCTGGCAAAACCTCAGTTGCTCTTTCTTTTGCAAACTTGACAAGCTGTTCCTAATAGTCCTATGGTATTGCAAGGAACACAGAATAGTCAAACAATCTTGGTTGGTTGGCTAAGTGGATAGAGCATCGGCCCGGCATGCAGGCGTCCCAGATTCCATTCCTGGTCATGGCACACATGAGAAGTGACCATCTCCTTCTCCTTTCTTCTCTCTCCTCCTTCTTTCTCTCTTCCCCTTTCACAGCCAGTGGCTCAATGGGTTTGAGCATCAGCCCGAGGAACTGAACATAGTTGGGCTGGTCCAAGTATGGGCCCCGGATGGAAGTTGCCAGAGTCTATCTCTCTCTCTCTCTCTCTCCTCCTCTCACTTAAAAATAAAAAAGCAATTAATAGTTTACCTCTTCCTCAATTTGAAGATTAATCTAATCTGAGTCAAATCTTTCATAAACTATGAGGTTAAGTTCAATCAACAAGTATTAATTCATTAAAGTCCTACAATATTTCAAGAATGGGGCAAAGTTGTGAACAGGAGTTGTGAACAGGGCACATATATTCTCTACCCTCTTAGAACATATATGCTGGTATGAAAAATAGACTTTACCTGGTACAAAAGCAGTCATCTAATTAGTATGATTATGAGTTATCATGTTTAGCAGTATATCCATTTTATTATTCAATCATCACATATTTATTAAATAGCTACCATGATCCAGGTACTATAACAGTACCTCTTGCTAAAACTCGTAAAATCTTCTTTATATCTTGGTTAAAGCCTAAAAAATGTTCTCATTGCAAAATACAACATGGATGTTCTTATTATTAGAAAGCCTAGAAAGAGTATATCTTGAAGAAGAAAATGGGGATTCTACATGTGAGCTAATAGACTTCAAGGAGAGGCAACATTCCCTGATTATATAAGTCCCTTGCTCCTAATGTCACCTCACAAAATATTTAAATCAGGTTTGTTAGTTTTTTTTACAGAGACAGAGAGTGAGTCAGAGAGAGGGATAGACAGGGACAGACAGACAGAAACGGAGAGATGAGAAGCGTCAATCATTAGTTTTTCATTGCGCGTTGCAACACCTTAGTTGTTCATTGATTGCTTTCTCATATGTGCCTTAACCTGGACCTTCAGCAGACCGAGTAACCCCTTGCTGGAGCCAGCGACCTTGGGTTCAAGCTGGTGGGATTTTGCTCAAACCAGATGAGCCTACGCTCAAGCTGGTGACCTTGGGATCTCGAACCCGGGTCCTCTGCATCCCAGTCTGACACTCTATTCACTGCGCCACCACCTGGTCAGGCTAAATCAGGTTTTTACCTCTATTTTTTATTGAGTTGGAGTTCTTCTAGACTTCAGATGTGCAGGCATTGTCAATGGTTCTTCCAGTCAAGAGCATCCATGAAGATAAGCTTGAAACCCTTCAGAGAGATCACCCAGAAGCTAGTCCAGGTAGCAGTACTTTAGCTACAAGAAAGATATTCTGTCAGTGGCAGAGATCTCATGAGAACAGTTTCACCTGTAGGTTCTGAGAGAATCACATTGGGTTACTTACATATTTTAATCAGTAGTAAAAATCTTGTTTAAAATTATAGTCTTGTTTTACCTATTCTCTAGGGAGACTTGGACAGAAAGTTCCATGCTTGGGTCAGAATACTAACGGGAAGATAGTAACTGCATCTCCACCCTTTACCCTTTTCATTCCCCAGACACACAGTCAAGACAAGTGTGGCAGTATTAACAGTGGCCCAGGGAGCTCAGTGGACTTGTACTAGAGGAAGTACAAATGCAGGCAAAATACATGAGAAACCATCTTATGGACTCCCTGAAAGATACTGCTACATTTTAAAGGAAATTACAAAAGTGGAGTGAGAATCCAGCTGTCATAAGTGTGAGGAAGTGATTATAAATTTGTCAATCCCAAGTATACCTGGGACTGAAAAGAAAATTACAATGGTAGGATCATTTAGTTTGTGAATGCAGTTATCATTGCTAAATTGGAGACATTTGACTCTGATTCTTAAAAATTGTACTGCTATTAGCAGAAACAAGTGAGTTTTATATTTAAAACAAATAAAACAGACTGTCCACAATCTTTTCTAGTTCATGCTCATAAAATAGTTCTTAAAGGAAGATAAAATGTACTATAATGTTTCTTATATAATCCAGTCTTCAATAATAGCAAATTACAGCTTTTTCCAAGTTGAAATGTACTCACCATGTATGCTGGTGAGCACTTGTCACAGAAGCAGCATGTATCTACTTGATATAATTTCATTCTGTACATGAGCCTGAAATGCAATAGGAAACCCAGGGTAAAGATAAACAGAAAGCTCAAAGCTCAACATGTGGTATCCCTTTGCCACTAAGAAATAAATAGCATAGTTTTCAATTCTCTAAGTTTCAGCTATTTTCCTCCTAGACAAAAGAAGGGAAAGCAAAGTAATCAAACAGAGATCAGACAGTAAAAATCAGAAATAAAAAGAATCATCAAGAAAGAATGTGGTAAATATCTCCCTAAAAGTTAAAAAGATTATATATATAACTAACATTAAACTTATCTGCCTACTAATAAATATAAATGAGATAAAGTTATGTACTAAATACCAAGATCTTTTAGAGTTGGATTTTTAAAAAGAACTACATATTACAAAAGAAATATCTAAAGCAAAATGAATTGAAAAGGTTGAAATGGAATGGGCAAAGCTTTACCAATCAAGGAAAATCCAAAGGACAGAAAACAGAGGAGAGGAAGAATAGAATAAAGAGCAGAATTTTGTAATGATAAGGATATAATGTGCCACTAGTAAATAATTCAATAACTAGGTAGTAGATGGATAGATACATACATACATACATACATACATACATACATACATAAAACTAACAAAATCAACAAAAATGGGGGGAAATATGAATTACATGAAACAAATCTATTTTAAATGAGTAACACAACCACATTAAAGGACAGAAAAATTAACAATTTTGTACAGAATATTCTGAATCTATCTTCAGGTGAAAGTAAAACAGAACAATTGTATTCTAGTTCATAGATCTGTCTCTCAAAGGAACATGGGTTAGTAATTTCTAACATAGTTTATGTTTGAGAAGTAAGGAGTTTAGCAGATGGCCTGAAATAGATTTATCTTGCATTACCAGGAAAAAAAGAAAAAGAAGGAAGATGACACAGTCTAATCTTGTAAATGTATTGATAACAGACTTACAGTGTTTATCTATGGAATCTATAGAATCATTTTAGCATGATGCCCCAGTTTATGATTGCTTGTGGTAAACAAAACTAGAATCTATTAATTTATAAATCAATGTTCCCTAGAAATGTCATGTAATGTATATAAATATATGAGTATGAAACAAAGATGTTCATAATTTAAATTTTTCACAACTGTATAAGTTAGGGTCCATTCAGTGCCCTTCCTACTAAATATACTTCTTTATTCCAGTAATAGATATTAACTTAATATATGCAAAAAGAAAGATTCAGTCGATTCTCAAAGTCATTAAAACATTTAACTACAAATATATTTTCTGACCTTGGCCTGAAGCACAATTTTGCTCTCTTGTATTTAATAATGTTGACATTTCATGTTTTTTAAGCAGATTTAATAAATACTAGTTTTGACCCAAAACAAGCCTCTGGATTTATAATACTCTAACCAAAATTGTAATGTTGTCCAATTTGAGTCACTAACTCAAAGTTACGTATCTTAGAGAAGAAATAGAACCTTGGTTCTCCAATCTGCTGCACATTACACATTCACCTAAACCAGGGGTAGTCGATCTTTTTATACCTACCACCCACTTTTGTATCTCTGTTAGTAGTAAAATTTCTAACTGCCCTCCAGTTCCACAGTAATGGTGATTTATAAAGTAGGGAAGTAACTTTACTTTATAAAATTTATAAAGCAGAGTTACAGCAAGTTAAAGCATATAATAAGAATTACTTACCAAGTACTTTACGTCAAATTTTCGCTAAGTTTGGCAGAATAAATCTTTATAAAACAACTTACTATAGTTAATTCTATATTTTTATTTATACTTTGGTTGCTCTGCTACCACCCACCATGAAAGCTGGAATGCCCACTAGTGGGCGGTAGGGACCAGGTTCACTACTACTGACCTAAACCATTTAGCAAACTATGTTGATAAGCAAGTGTTCAAATTACCTATTTCTACATTAAAAATTATTCTGACACTTAGTAGCTTAAAACAATAAGCAATTGTATCAGTACAAAGTTCAAGTAGGAATTGGCTGAGTGATTCCTCTGCTCTACCTGGTTGGGCTAGCTAAGGGGTCTGAGACAGCTCCTCCCACATGCCTGGTGCCCTGAAGAAGACTGGGTTCAGAAGGGCCCCACTCCCTCACTATGTATTCTCAAGGCCTCTTCAGCAACTAGTCTTAATGGTGGCTTAAGGCTGCAACGGTTTGTGTTCCAAAAGTCCTATGAAGAAGTGCTAGGCTTCCTATCTTATCACCTAGCCATAAAAGTCCCAGAATGTCACTCTGCCACATTCTCTCAAACTAGTCAGTAAGTAACGTCAGCCCAGATTCAAAGGGAGGAGGATTAGAATCTACCTCTTAAAAGGAGGATAAAAAAATTTGCAGCATCTTTAATCTACTACAGTATGCCTCATGTGAGACTAATTAAAATAAAATCTTTATGGTAGGGCTTCTGAAAGCCTCTCAATATGAGTTAAGGTTGAGAATCACTGAGTCAAAGTAAAGAGTACTGGCAATTTTCAGGTCATTCCCTCTATTTGTTCATTCTTTTCAAATGAGCCTTTAAAATATCTTACTTCCTATTTTTGCAAAACAACATTCTTGACTGAAATGAGCACTTGAATTATATTGATATTTATATACACAAAATAATGCTGCTGCTTTACTCTCAGGAGACAGATTTAAGATAATTTCCAGCAGTTATAAGATTTGTGTTGATTTATGGCTTCTTTGCTTTCCAAGTATTTGTTATAAATTATTTCATTAATGTGAGTTAAAATGCTTACAAAATTATTAATCTAATCTGTCACTTCCCCCCCCCTTTTTTTTTTTGTATTTTTCTGAGGTTGGAAATGGGGAGGCAGTCAGACAGACTCCCGCATGAGCCCGACTGAGATCCACTTGGCACGCCCACCAGGGGGCAATGCTCTGCCCATCTGGGGCATTGCTCTGCTGCAACCAGAGCCATTCTAGTGCCTGAGGCAGAAGCCATAGAGCCATCCTCAGCGCCCGGGCCAACTTTGCTCCAATGGAGCCTTGACTGTGGGAGGGGAAGAGGGAGACAGAGGAAGGAGAGGGGGAGGGGTGGAGAAGCAAAAGGGCGCTTCTTCTGTGTGCCCTGGCCGGGAATCGAACCTGGGACTCCTGCACGTCAGGCCAATGCTCTAGCACTGAGCCAACAGGCCAGGGCCTGTCACTTTCCTTTTTGAAGAACATGACTAACTCCTTGTTGTCAAATCATGCAGCCTTTCAAAATCAATATCATTTGCCTTTCTAACTTCATCCCCCTCACTACCTACCATACAACACTTCTTACTCCAGCCACAATGGACCCTCCACTTTCTCTTTGCAAGGTTTAAATGCCTCTCTGTATATGTTATTTTCTGGATCTGAATGTCTTCCATAGCTAACACCTATGACTTCTACATCTATACCAAGCATCTTCTGTTGTGTGCTTTAAAAGTCAACTCTAATGCTCTCTCCTTTGTGAAGCCCTTCCAATCCCCCCGAAATAATTCTCTTAAATTGTCTACTATTAAGTTTAAGTATGACTTTCTAGTAATGCTTGACTCGCCATATTCAAATAATCTTTTTATATGTGTGTCTCTTTTTTCCTATTGGGAACTCCAAAAGAGAGAACTTGAGACATTGATTTCTATATGTGCTTTATTTAGTAGAGTGTCTGGTGTATAACTGCTGTCCAATACATGTTCTTTTACCCAGAATTTATTAAAATGTGTTAAAGAAGTGTTAAATAATAATGCAGTATGACTTGATAACCAGTGATAAAATTTAATCAGTAGTTACTGAGATAAAGAGTTGACTTAAAACATCTAATTTTTTTAGGTGGAATTGCTGCAATGGCTTGGTACTAATTGATACAGAGACTTTCTGCCATGTATTCCCCAAAGTTGTGATGTTCTCTTACTACTAGGCAGGAGAAATCTGAAATTAAGATATGGCTCAACTGCTGTAACAGGGACCAAAATAACAATGCCATAACTAAAATTAAAGTTTACTTCTCAATCATGTAAAAGTCTGAGTAAAACAATTCAAGGCTGTTATGGAGGCTCCCTGGTGCCGGGGACTTAGACTTCCTCAGTCAGCCTCAATATGCAACTTCCATTCCAGGAGCTAAGACGGCTGTTTAGGTTGTGTCCACATTATCATAAGGCTACACCAGTCTACAAAAGATAGATTCAATGCTGTGTCTCAGAGCTGATATTTTGTATATAAGGAATCATTGTTGTTTCATGTTGCTTAATATTAAACTATAAAATATGGAAACTTTCTGCTTCAATTACACAGACTTCATGCAGAAACTTATTGTACGTTTCCTCTCTTTTCAATATTTATTTTCTTATTTATGATTCACAATGTAAAAAGGAGAAATATTCAGAAAGTTGAGTTCTTCTGGAATATAAACATACTTCCAACTTTTAGGTTCTAGCATTTAAAATTCTTGAAGCTTCCAAATGGCTGCATACATCATATGCTTATCTATATAGCCTAACTTACTGTAGCAGATATATTTAAATGCCCTGCCCCCATTACCAGCCCATCTTAACGCATGTACACTAGTTTATTGCCTTTATTGTATTAATCATTACTTGAAATTATCATGTTTATTTATTTATTTATTTATTTATTTATTTATTTATTTTACAGAATAAGAGAGAAATAGATAGGGACAGACAGGAACGGAGAGAGAAGAGAAGCATCAATTATTAGTTTTTCGTTGTGACACTTTAGTTGTTCATTGATTGCTTTCTCATATGTGCCTTGACCATGGGGCTACAGCAGACCAAGTAACCCCTTGCTCAAGGCCAGCGACCTTGGGTCCAAGCTGGTGAGCTTTGCTCAAACCAGGTGAGCCCGCGCTCAAGCTGGTAACCTCGGGGTTACTAACATGGGTCCTCCGCATCCCAGTCCAACACTCTATCCACTGTGCCACCGCCTGGTCAGGCATGTTTATTTTTTTTATTTGGTACTAGAAAGTACATGAAGCATAAATCTTGCTTACACTGTTTACTACCATATGCCAAATGCCTTTGATTGTACCAAGTATAAAATATGCATTTAACAACTGATTGTTCAATGAATAGATAAATTAATTAATTAGTGGCATTCAGGGGGCTTATTCGTATGGAGTATAATTGCCTAGAGAAATAGTTATAAACTGGCGAAATGTTCCACTATGTATCTAGTTAGTATATTTAAATTATACAAAGAAAATTCTTCAAAATTAAAAGCAATTGACATAGAATAGCAAAGGAGAAATAAATTATCACTCAAATCTTGTATTCAATTACATAAGATGAATAATCATTCTTGTATCTTTCTTTTGAAGACATATACTTGTTCCTTCCCAGTACAGAACTTAAAATGGTGAGTCAGAGGAAACAATAAATAATTACAAAAGACCTTTTTCAGGGTATTCCATGAGGAAAAATCATAAATAGTACGCAGGTTGTTTTTTAAAAAAAGGAAAAATGTTACATTCTTATTTTTGTTGCTTCAAACCCTTAAAACATTTGCAAGTTTTTAAACCCAAATAAAATTTAGGTAACCTGATTCATTGACAGCATTCTAAAACAGTTTCTCTTTTTTTAAAATATATTTTCATTTTAGTTAAAAATTATTCTGTAAACTTTCTTTAACTCATTTAAATTTTCGAAAAAGTTAATTTTTAGATTATTTTAAAAACATTCGCTTGGCCCTGGCCGGTTGGCTCAGCGGTAGAGCATCGGCCTGGCGTGCGGGGGACCCGGGTTCGATTCCCGGCCAAGGCACATAGGAGAAGCGCCCATTTGCTTCTCCGCCTCCCCCTCCTTCCTCTCTGTCTCTCTCTTCCCCTCCCGCAGCCAAGGCTCCATTGGAGCAAAGATGGCCCGGGTGCTGGGAATGGCTCCTTGGCCTCTGCCCCAGGCGCTAGAGTGGCTCTGGTCGCAGCAGAGCGACGCCCCCTGGTGGGCAGAGCGTCGCCCCTGGTGGGTGTGCCGGGCCCATGCGGAAGTCTGTCTGACTGTCTCTCCCCGTTTCCAGCTTCAGAAAAATACAAAAAAAGAAAAGAAAAAAAAAAAAACCATTCACTTATATTAGAAAATTTAAAAAATGGTAAAATGTAAAAATAAATAAATAAACATTATCCTTAATCATGCAAAAGAGTTAACTTTTAACTAACCTTTAGGTACACTTCTAGCTCTTTTACATAATTTTGCCTAGTTAGAATCATATTGTATATAGAATTTTATAAACTGATTTTATAAGAATCTTTCCATGTGTTTAAATTATTTTATGGATGACTTCAATGACTAGTTTATCACTTTGGTTTATCACACTCTATCAAACTACTTCCTGGTTGTTGAACAACGATGTTTTTTTGATGCTTCTGCATATAAATATGAATTTCCTTCAATGAAGTGAAATAATTATGTGAATGATAATAATGTCAATTAAAAATATCTTTGCTTTAATAGTTTATTAATTGGACTTCCAGTCAAGATGGTAAAGTCATCCTGACCAAGCAGTGGCGCAGTGGATGGAGCATCGGACTGGGATGCGGAGGACCCAGGTTCGAATCTTAAGGTCGCCAGCTTAAGCACGGGCTCATCTGGTGTGAGCAAGGCTCACCAGCTTGGACCCAAAGTCACTGGCTTGAGCAAAGGGTTGCTCGGTCTGCTTAAGGCCCACGGTCAGGGCACATGTGGGAAAGCAATCAATAAGCAACTAGGGTGCGCAGTGAAAGGCTGATGATTGATGCTTCTCATCTCTCTTCGTTCCTGTCTGTCTGCCCCTATCTATCCCTCTCTCTGGCTTCCTCTCTGTATCTGTAAAAAAAAAAAAAGTCCTAGCTGAATAGCTCAGTTGGTTAGAGCATTGTACCAATATGCCATGGTTGTGGGTTTGACTCCTTGTCAGGGCACATACAAGAATCAACCAATGTATGCACAAATAAGTGGAACAACAAATCGATGTGTCTCTCTCTCTCTTTCTAAAAATCAATCAGGTAAAAAAAGAAAAAGATGGTGAAATCTACCCTGTGCTCACCACCTCCCATGACCACATCAAAATTACAACTGAATTACAGAACAACCATCACTGAGAACCACTGAGGACTAACTAAACAGATTTCCTACAACTAAAAATGTAAAGAAGAAGCCATAGGAAGATCTTCAGGAGGACAGAGATGTGGAACAGGCAGGTCCCACGCCCACAGTGAGGAAATGAAGAATCCAGAGGAATACCTCGGCTACAGAGGCTACAGAAGGAATGTGAGTGAGTGAGATGGAATGCCGTGGGAGACCTAGGCTCTGCAGTTTTGTTAAAGGAACCACAAACTGACTCACTCACATATGCAATCACTCAGGGCTCCAGTGCAGGGACAGCAGCTCAAAAACACCAGGGTCAAATGGATCAGAACAGAACTGACTAGCTTCTGGGTGAGGGATGGAGGGGGCAGAGGTCAGAGAAGCTCTCTCAGGAGACGGAAGCACAAACAAGAGCCATTGCTCCTTTGTTGTGACAGCCTCTGACCAACTAGAATTCCCAGGTGGGCACCAAATCTGAACTCTTTCTTAACCTGGCTAATACCATGCACCCAATCCTGGTGATTCTCTGATACCCCACCCACGCAACTCTCACACCTAGCTGAACTTCTTCCAATGGCTTTTTCACACAGATGCCTGCCTTAGTTCCTGCTGCAGACTTTCCTAAAATCTCTCAAAGGTTCACAAACCCCAAATCAGAAGCTTCTTGCCTTAGCATACCTTGTACCTGTTGAAAAGCAATGTCAAGTCTAGCACAAGTAGCAACCAATCCCAACTTGCATTGTAACTCCCATCAGGTGGCCACAAGCCTGACATAAGTGCAGCCAGTGTTGGTTTGGAACATAGATTCAACTCAGTGATCATAAACTTAGCACAAGATGTGACTTGCTTCAGCTCATATTGTGGTGGCCACCAAAGTTCCCAAGCCAGGCATTAGAATCAGGCAGCCTTGGTTCACAGCATAGCTTCTCCCAAGTGCCTGCAGCCCAGAACAAATGGGAACTAAGCACAGATCAATTTTTAGCTCCCATTAGGCAGTCCTAAGCTAGGAACAAATGGCAGCTGAAATTGACCTGCATCTGATTACCTCCTAAGAGCTTCCAGAACCAACACACCCAGTGGCAGGATTCAGACCACACCAGGTAGCACCCAACCAGTTCCACAAATGACACACCCAAAGGAAAAATTCAGCTGATATCAAAGCCCCAGCACAAAATTTTGTCTGTTGTAATCATGGCCAACCCACAAAGCAAGTCAGCCAGAGAATCAATACCACCCACTGCACCCACTGAAGTGCCAACAGAAATCAAGGCTCAACTACAACCTACATAAGAAGCACTCCTGGAGCATCCAGCTCAGGTGAACAAGAAAACTGTACCAGTGGGCC
This sequence comes from Saccopteryx bilineata, assembly GCF_036850765.1. Lineage (NCBI taxonomy): Eukaryota > Metazoa > Chordata > Mammalia > Chiroptera > Emballonuridae > Saccopteryx > Saccopteryx bilineata. The sequence goes on from NC_089494.1 coordinate 177,434,362, forward strand.
TCACAGGACACCTACTACATAAGACCACTTTGACAAGACTGGGAGACATAGAAGATCTACTTAATACATAGAAACAAACATGGGGACCAGTCAAATTAAGGAGGCAAAGAAACGCATTTTAAATAAAAGAACAGAACAAAACTCCAGAAAAAACTAAACAAAAAGGATATAAGCAATTTGCCAGACACATACTTTAAAAGAGTTTAGGAGTATGATCAATAAATTTAGAGGAAGAATAATGAACTCTTGAGAACCTCAACAAAGACATAATAATCATAAAAAAGAATCAGTCAGAAAGGAAAACAATAACAGAAATGAAGAACCCACTATAAAGAATCAACAGCAGATTAGATGAAGCAGAGGATCAAATCAGCCATTTGGAAAATAAGGTAGCAGAAAACACCTAATCAAAACAGCAAAGAGAAAAAAGAATCCTTAGATATATTCCCAGAATTAAAATTGTTATGACTCAACAATCCCATTTCTGGAAATATATCCAAAGAAACCCAAAGCACTAATTCAAAATAATATGTGCACCCTTATGTTCATTGCAGCATTATTTATTATAGCCAACATTTGAAAGCAAGTGTGCATCAGTAGATGAGTGGATAAAAAATCTGTGGTACATTTAAACTCCAGCAACAAAAAAGAAGGAAATTTTACCCTTTGTGACCGCATGAATGGACCTGGAGATTATTATTCTAAGTAAAATAAGCCAGTCAGAGAAAGACAAATACCATATGATTTTACTTATACATGGAATCTAATGAACAAAATAAACTAATCAACAAAATAGAAATAAACTCATGTATACAAAGAACAGATTGGCAGCTGCCAGAGGGGAAGTGGTAGGAGGACTGGGTGAAAGGGTAAAGGGATTAAGCAAAAAAACAAACAAAAAAGAATTCATAGACAGATAAGAGTGATTGGCAGAGGGATGGGGGTGAGGAAGCTGTAGGAGAGATTAAAGGGGTGATAAATGGTAATAGAAGAAAACTTGACTTGTGGTGCTAACATACTGTAAGGCCAGTAGTGATGGCCATTGCCGTGGCCATGCACATGCAGGTTCTCATTAGATTCAGGCAGATGGTAAAGAAATAGTGGAGCCAAAAAGTGGTGGGCCATTCCTTTATTTCAAGTCTCGCATTGGCCAACTAGCAACACACAAAGGGAAAAACACTTCCCTTCCACTCAGGGCTCCCAAAGCCACTGACACATTATTCAGTTCCACAACCAGGAGAATCTTCTCCAGCTTCTCCTAGAATCAAAAGCCTCACCAGTCTCAGCAGAGCTCACAAAAGCCTCTCACCTCTGATTCCCATCTCCTTCTTCAAACTTTCTGCACAAACTCAGCAAAAACATGGCTTCCTCCCTTCTCTTTTCAATACTTTCTGGCATGAAAACCTCTCCTCCAGCAAGCATTAGCAAGACAATGGCCCTTCCCAAGCAGGAAGGACACTTGCAGTTCCAGAGATCACATACCTGGCGCTGCCCAGCACCATTTTTTAACATTAAAAGTGAGCAAACTCAAAAAATACAAATTTTACAAACTCATTTGCCCAACACACACAATACAATATACAGATGATGTATTATAGAATGGAAGCCTCAAAACTTATACAATTTTGTTAACCAATGTCATGGCGATAAATTCAATTAAAAAAAAACTATGCAATAAATTATTTAATTACCCAAAACAAAACAAGAAAAGTGCCATGAAAGTATTAAGAACTGTGTGATTCATTTCTTCTAGGAAAGTTGAAAAGAGCTTTACAAAAGAGAGAACGTTTCAGCTGAATATTAAAGGCAGGGAGAATCAGCAAAGCTGAAGGCAAAAGACATTTCAAGCCAAAGGCTCATCCTGAGGTGATTGCCATGCATTGCCTTGGTGGATTTTAGATTGCAGAATGCCTCAGAATCACATTTGAGATGCTTCACAGTCATGCAGATACCTGACATACATTCTAATATTTAGTTCAGAGACTGAAAATCTACATTTTAATATGTCTTCAAACCTATTCAAATGCAGGTAATTTTCAACCCCAGTATTCATCTTCACACTTTCACATTTCTGCAAACTCAACATTTAACCATCATCCTCACCCCAAACAGAAAATCCTGAAACAAATTCCAGCCTGCAGCAGGTAGAATCTGAGGAACACAATTCAATTCTTAGGATTTAGAATCCATCACCATCACTTCTGGTCTATCTTTCATCTTGCTTTTGAAGTCAAATAACTAGAGTATTCCATTGTTTCTTTTTTTTCTTTCCATAACCACTTCATACTAGTTGTTTTTACTGTTATTAAATATTGTAAAGACTCACCTGTTCAAAGGTTTACATATGAAGTAAACTGGAATTCTTGAGTCCATAACATATCCAGAAAAACATCTCCACAACCAGGGGCCTGAATATTATACATATTCTTTCCAAAACCTTAGCTATTGACTATAGTTCTGACCCCAACTTCTAGTCCAGGGGTTTTAGAATCTATGTTTCACACCAAGTGCCCCCTTACCTGTATTTCCAAGTGTCACCTGCTTTCAGATTGCCAAGCTATGCTTCACCTGTCAACAAAGATACCATAATTCATTCATTCATTCATTCATTCATTTAGTATATAGCTATAGCCACCATCTTCCCCTGTGTCCCATTATTTCCCTAACCATGGGAAAACTTGGTATGCTGCTACTAACTAGAAAAAATATATTATTATTTCTTTTGCATTTTTTATAACTTGAAGATGGTAATACATGAAAAGACAAAGAACTGTAGACAGAGACAAACCAAGGTTTACATAAAGATTTTAGAACTTACAGGTAACATTTGCCTTTAACAAGAGATGCCATTTTTATACATGTATAATATAAAATTCTAAGCCTCCACTCTTTCTTTCAGATATTAAACTGGCTCTTTAAAAACATGGCATTTGTAGCTAATATCTTAACTGTGGCATAAATTAGAACAACATTCAAAGATTAAAAAAGAATAAGAACTAAGCTAGTTATAGAAACAACTGATGATTCACTGCCAAATCTAAAAAGTCAAACATGTAAGGCCTGCCCTGTGGTGGCACAGTGGAAAAAGCATTGACCTGGAATGCTGAGGTCACTGGTTCAAAATGTGTACTTGTCTGGTCAAGGCACATATGAAAGTTAATGCTTCCTGCTCCTCCCCACTTTCTCTCTCTCTCTTTCTCCTCTCTAAAATGAATAAATAAATAAATAAAAATTTTAAAAAAGTCAAACATGTAAAAAAATGTTGCTTTTTAATAGCATATTTTAAGATATAAAAGTGATATAGTCAGAGAAAAAAATGGGAAAATAAATACAAATTCAAAGGAAAACACCCATAACCTCACTATCTTGCCACAGCCAATGTTAGCATTTTGAGGTATATCCTTCATTTTGTAATATGTTTGCTGAAGTTGAAGTTCAATCAAGAAGATTCTTGGAAACGTGCTCATTATCAAAACATGATTGATCTTGCAAACCAGAAGGAAGGACCAGACTCAAATGTATAATATATCATGTTTTTAAGTGGAGGGGAAAGGATTTTTCCAAGGCTCTTGGAATTCTCAACCACATTAGAGATGCAAAATGAAATCCAAACTGGAGCAGAGGAAGATTTTCATGAGAAAATTTGAAGAGAAAACTTAAAATGCTGGGTGTCCTCTGACATCCAGGAGGGAGCATTAGGAATGGCTGCCCCACACCTAAAGCTCAGCAGTAAAAGAGAGGCTCCTGGCTTCAATAAAACGATGGGAGCCCAAAGTGTGAGTGTGGTGGGCTGATATCCCCCTGGGAAAATCTTGAGGGTGCATTATAATCAACCATTTATTTAGAAGCAATTGTCACCTTATTATCTACATGGCCAGCTGTTAAACACTTTGCGCAAATAGTCACTTTTCTACTACAAACTACTCACCTGAATAAAAATGCCTGTGATAATAGAAATTCTACTGTTTCTAAAATTCTAATTTGAGATAATTAGCATATATGGAAATCAAATAAACTAAAGACTTTTAATAGAAGACTACACCTAGAGACCTTTTAGTCTCTATTTATTCACTCAATCTACAATGGTTTCACATATTTTGTCAAATCACACTATGATTCATGTTTAATTTCCCTTCCTATTCTGTCAAGTTGTAAAATTTAGCAGATGTTAACAACTTAAAAGTCAGAGGAAATAAAATAACAACGGATTTAGTAGTTAGCCCAGAGTATAAATGAAGGGATTATTACAGATGCAAAGGTATTAACAAAATGCCAAAGCCTTGAACTATGGAAGAATACAGTTTAGTTTAATAAATAAGTCACAAAAGGGGATCCTAAATAGTGTAGAAACCTGTGCTATCAGACCCTGAAGAAGAACAGCACACAGACTATACTCACTAATCATTAATGGCATTCAACTATTCCCACAGCATCCAAACAAGACAACGTAATGCTTTATAACAGGGGTTGGGAATCTATGGCTCATGAACCAGATGTGGCTCTTTTGATGGCTGCATCTGGCTTGCAGACAAATCTTTAATAAAAAATAATAATAACGTTAAAAATATAAAACATTCTCATGTATTATATAATTCATTCATTTCCTACTGCTCACATTCATGGTTGCAGGTAGCTGGAGCCAATCACAGCTGTCCTCTGAGACAACACCAAATTTTTATTGGATAATGCATAATGTACACAGGTCGTTGTGAGGCCAGGAAGTAAACTTCCTTCCTTTTAATCAAGTAGTCAGCTAGCTAATTGCAGAAACTCTTTTGATGAAGAAGATGGCTAAAATAAAAAAAGATGAGCAGTATTGTACTTTTCAGCAGGAATGGACAGAGGAATTCACCTTTGTGGAGAGAGCAGATTCTGCAGTGTGTCTAATATGCAATGATAAAATTGCATCGATGAAATGTTCAAATATAAAGCGGCACTTCAACACATACCATACTACATTTGCATCGAAATACCCAATGGGGGACAGCAGAAAGAAAGCAAGTCAAGAGCTACTGTGCAGAGTGCAAGCTAGTCAGCAGCAACTCCATGTTTGGACCCAACACGGTGACTGGAATTTGGCTAGCTTTGCTGGTGCTTTAGCAATTGTGAGAAAGGGAAAGCCATTCACAGATGGGGAGTATGCCAAAACATTTATGCTTGATATTGCCAACGAACTTTTGATGACTTTTTGGATAAAGACAAGATAATTAAACGAGTAAAGGACATGCCTCTGTCAGCAAGAACTGTTCACGATCGTACCATCATGGTGGCAAATCAAGTTGAAGCAACACAAGTAAAGAACATAAATGCAGCACCACTCTTCTCTAACTTTGGATGAGTCAACAGACATAAGCCATTTATCTCAGTTCAGCGTGATTGCAAGGTATGCTATTGGTGACATAGTATGTGAGGAAAGTCTTGCTGTTTGGCCTATGAGAGAGACAATAAGAGGGGAGAGTTTATTCAAGTCTTTCATTGAGTTCGCTAAAGAAAATAATCTACCAATGGATAAACTTATTTCCTTGTGTACTGATGCTGTTCCGTGTATGGTAGGGAAAAACAGAGGATTTGTAGCACTTCTTCATGAACATGAAAAGAGACCCATCCTAAGTTTTCACTGTATCCTACATCAGGAGGTGCTTTGTGCTCAGATGTGTGGCGAGCAGCTTGGTGATGTCACTGGTCATTCAGGAGGTCAACTTTATTGTTGCCCGAGCTTTAAATGATTGCCAGTTTAAAACACTGCTGGATGAAGTTGGAATAATTATCCTTGTCTGCTTCTGCACAAGATGTGCATTGGTTGTCAAGAGGGAAGGTGTTCAGCCATTTTGTGGCTTGTCTGAGCAAAATCTGGACTTTTCTTGAAGTGAAAAACATCAAGCATCCTGAGTTAGCTAACACTGAGTGACTCCTGAAGTTCTACTATCTCGTGGACATGACTAAACATCTGAACCAGCTCAATGTGAAAATGCAAGGCATTGGAAATACAGTCTTATCCCTTCAACAGGCAGTGTTTGCATTTGAAAACAAGCTGGTACTCTTCATTGCCAACATTGAAACAGGTCATTTACTACACTTTGAAAAACTGGGAGAGTTTAAAGATGCATGCACAGCAAGTAACCCTGCTCAACATCTTGATCTCCAGCAGCTAACAGGCTTCATATCTAATCTCCAGCAGTTACTCAAAGTGCACTTTGGAGACCTGAACATGAAAGCAGAGTAGGCAGATGCACAAACTCCCAGCTCACACCACCAAACTGGATTACAAACTAATTTATGAACAATCAGCATGAAAAACCAAATCTGGACTACAAGAACAGCTCTCAAAAACCAAGGAGCAAAGAAGAAGCCACAACAAACCTGGTAGGGAGTGCCTGAATCTCCCACAGGAACAGGGGGAGGGGTGAGGCTGAGAGCACAGAAGGGATCTCACTCCAAGGAAAACAGTAGTAAATACTACTCACAGCCACTTGCCTGGCAACCAGGGAACAAGGGGTGTTGAAAGGGCTGGCTTGTCTTCCAAAAAGAACGGGGAGAGAGACAGATGGTGAGGGGCAGAGGAATGCAGGAGATGACCTGAAAAGCTGACTCATTCAGTGCTGGAGGTGGCCATAGTTGGGGAAGGGCTGATCCTTCCACAAAACAAAAATCAAATTGCTTCCAGGGCACAGATCTCCAGACATCTCTCCAGCTCCAATCAGCATAACAAGGCACAGCTGAAAATAAGAAGTGGGGAGGAGTGGTAGTAACTCAGGTCTCTTTGGAGATCTGAGATACACCTCCCCCTACTGAAGCTGAGAAAGCAACCTGCCCCCAGAGAGATTAACTGGCAGAAGAGGACTTCAGAGTCTCAGGTTACACCATTGCATTCCTAGATACAGTTTCAAATAAGCCCCCTGCTGAGATCAGCAAACAAGACAATCATCTGTTAAGAAAACAAACAAATCAAGACTTCGAAGTAGCCCAAATCCAAAAGTGGATTACAAATAATAGCTGATGCCAACCCAAGAAGACCTAGAAATAACAAGTAAAAACTGGAGGCAGACAACACCAAGCCTAGACTCAACAAGATCTACAAACAAAACACCCAAACACACAGATATAATGAGAAGACAGAGAAGTGCAATCCAAATTAAACCACAAGAGAAATATCCAGGAAATGAACTGAGTGATATGGAAATAACCAAACTTCCAGATGCGGTGTTCAAAATAATGATTGTAAGGATGCTTAGGGATCTTAGAACAACAATGTATGGTTATTATGAACATCTAAATAAAGAAATAGCAAGTATAAAAAGGATATTGAAATATTAAAAAAGAATCAGTCAGAGATGGCAAATACAATATCAGAAATGAAAGCCAAGGAAGGAATTAAAAGCAGGATGGATAAAGCTGAAGATCGAATCAGCAAGATGGAGGACAATTTGAATGAAGGTATTAAAGCAGAGAAGAAAAAAGAAAAGAGACTCAAAAAGTCTGAGGAAACTCTTAGAGAGCTCTGTGACAACATAAAGAGAAATAACATCCGCATCATAGGGGTTCTCGAAGAAGAAGAGAAAAAACAAGAGATAGAGACTTTGTTCAATCATATCATAGCTGAAAACTTCCCTAAATTAATGGAAGAGAAACTCTCACAAGTTCAAGAAGCACAGAGAACTCTATTAAAGAGAAACCCAAAGAAACCTACTCCAAGACACATCATAATTAAAATACCAAAGCTAAGTAATAAAGAGAAAATATTAAAAGCTGCTAGAGAAAAAAAGGCTATCACCTACAAAAGAGCCCCCAAAAGGAAGATATCAGAAACACTTGAGGCCAGAGGGAATGGCAAGAAATATTCAAAGTAATGCAGAACAAGAACATACAACCAAGACTACTTTATCCAGCAAGGATATTGTTTAAAATTGAAGGAGAAATAAAAAGCTTCCCAGACAAAAAAAAAAAAAAACTCAAGGAATTCATTACAACCAAACCAATGTTCCAGGAAATATTAAGGGGTATGGTGTAAACAGATCAAAGTGGGAAAAGAATATAGCAAAAGAGGAATACAGCTTTAAAGAATAAAATGGCAATAAACAACTACATATCAATAATAACCTTAAATGTAAGTGGATTAAATGATCCAATCAAAAGACTTAGGGTAGTTGCATGGATAAGAAAACAGGACCCGTACATATGCTGTCTACAAGAGACACACCTTAAAACAAAAGATGTACATAGACTGAAGGTAAAAGGATGAAAAGAAACATTTCATGCAAATGGAAATGAAAAAAAAAAAGCTGGGGTAGCAATACTTATATCAGACAAAATGAACCTTAAAACAAGGAATATAGTAAGAGATAAAGAAGGCCACTACATAATAACAAAAGGAGCACTCCAACGGGAAGATATAATTATTATAAATATCTATGCACCTAATACAGGAGCACCTAAATATATAAAGCAAACTTTGATGGATATAAAGAGCGAGATTAACAGCAATACTATAATAGTAGGGGATATTAATACCCCACTAACATCACTAGATAGATCCTTAAGAAAGAAAATTAACAAAGAAACAGCAGACTTAAAGGACACACTAGATCAACTCAATTTAATAGATATCTTCAGAACCTTTCACACTAAAGCAGCAGAATATACATTCTTTTCAAGTGCTCATGGTACATTCTCTAGGATAGCCCACATGTTAGGGAACAAAAGTGGTCTCAACAAATTTAAGAAGATTAAAATCATATCAAGCACTTCCTCTGATCACAATGGCATGAAACTAGAAATCAACCACAACAGAAAAGCTCAAAAATTCTCAAACACATGGAAACTAAATACCAGGTTGTTAAATAACAAATGGATTAAGAATGAGATCAAAGATGAAATAAAAAAATTACTAGAAACAAATGATAATGAACATACAACAACTCAAAAGTTATGGGACACAGCAAAAACAGTCCTGAGAGGGAAGTTCATAGCACTACAGGCACACTTTAAGAAGCTAGAAAAAGAAGAAATAAACAACATAACCATGCATCTAAAAGAACTAGAAAAAGAACAGCAAGTAAAACCCAAATGTAGTAGAAGAAAGGAAATAATAAAGATCAGAGTAGAAATAAATGAAATAGAGGCTAAGGAAACAATACAGAGGATCAATGAAACTAGGAGCTGGTTCTTTGAAAAGGTAAACAAGATAGATGAAGCTTTAGCTAGACTCACCAAGAAAAAAGAGAGAGAGAACTCAAATAAATAAAATTAGAAATGAGAGTGGAGAAATAACAATTGACACAACAGAAATACAAAATATTGTAAGAAAATATTATGAACTGTATGTCAAAAAACTAGACAACCTAGATGAAATAGACAAATTCCTTGAAACATACAATCTTCCAAAAATCAATCTGGAAGAATCAGAAAACCTAAACAGACTGATTACACCAAATGTGATTGAAACAGTTATCAAAAAACTCCCAACAAAAAAGAGCCCTGGGCCAGATGGCTTCACAAGTGAATTCTACCACATATTCAAAAAACTAACTCCTATCTTTCTCAAGCTATTTCAAAAAATTCAAGAGGAATACTTCCAGACTCCTTTTATGAGGCAAGCATAATATCTGATTCCAAAACTAGGCAAAGACAACACAAAGAAAGAAAACTATAGGCCAATATCCCTGATGAATATAGATGCTAAAATCCTCAACAAACTATTAGCAAACTGGATCCAACAATGTATGGAAAAAATCATACACCATGATCAAGTGAGATTTTTTCCGAGGAGGCAAGGCTGGTACAATATTCACAAATCAAACAATGTGATTCATCACATAAACAAAAGGAAGGAGAAAAACCTTCTGATTTCAATAGATGCAGAAAAAGCATTTGATAACATCTAGCACCCATTCATGATCAAAACTCTCAATAAAGTGGGAATACAGGGAACATACCTCAATATGATGAAAATCACCTATGACAAACCCACAGCCAACATCATACTCAATGGGCAAAAATTAAAAGTAATCCCCTTAAGATCAGGAACAAGGCAGGGCTGCCCCCTTTTGCCACTCTTATTCAACATAGTCCTGGAAGTCCTAGCCACAGCAATCAGACAAGAATAAGAAATAAAAGGCATTCAAGTTGGAAAAGAAGATGTAAAACTATCATTATTTGCAGATGATATGATATTGTATATAGAAAACCCTAAAGTCTCAGTCAAAAAAACTACTGGATTTGATAAATGAATTCAGCAAAGTGGCAGGATATAAAATTAATACACAGAAATCAGAGGCATTTTTATACACAAGCAATGAACAGCCAGAAAGAGAAATTAAGGAAACAATTCCCTTCACAATTACAACCAAAAAAATAAAGTACCTAGGAGTACATTTAACCAAGGAGACTAAAGACTTGTACTCGGAAAATTATAAAACATTGATAAAAGAAATCAAGGAAGATACAAACAAGTGGAAGCATATAGCATGATCATGGTTAGGAAGAAGAAACATCATTAAAATGTCTATATTACCCAAACAATTTATAAATTCAATGCAATACCAATTAAAATACCAATGACATACTTTAAAGATATAGATCAGATATTCCAAAAATTTATATGGAATCAAAAGAGAACACAAATAGCCTCAGCAATCTTAAAAAAAAAGAATAAAGGAGGATGTATCACACTTCCTGATATCAAGTTATACTACAAGGCCATTGTACTCAAAACAGCCTGGTACTGGCATAAGAAAAGGCATATAAATCAATGGAACAGAACCAAGAACCCAGAAATAAGCCCACAGTTCTATGGACAACTGGTATTTGACAAAGGAGGTAATGGCATACAATGGAGTAAAGAGAGTCTCTTTAATAAATGGCATTGGGAAAATTGGACATCTACCTGCAAAAAAAAAAATGAAACTAGACCACCAACTTATACCATTCACAAAAATAAACTCAAAATGGATAAAAGACTTAAATGTAAGCCGTAAAACCATAAGCATTTTAGAAAAAAACATAGGCAGTAAGCTCTCCGACATCTCTCGCAGCGACATATTTGCTGAATTATGTCCACGAGCAAGTGAAATAAAAGACAGGATAAACAAATGGGACTATATCAAACTAAAAACTTTTGCACAGCCAAAGACAATAAGAACAGAATAAAAAGACAAACTACACAATGGGAGAACATATTTGACAGTACATCTGATAAGGAGTTAATAACCAAAATTTATAAAGAACTTGTAAATCTCAATACCAGAAAGATAAACAATCCAATCAAAAATGGGAAAAAGAAATCAATAGACACTTCTCCAATAAGGACAGACAGATGGCCAATAGGCATATGAAAAAATGTTCAACATCACTAATCATTAGAGAAATGCAAATTAAAACGACAATGAGACATCACCTCACAACAGTCAGAATGGCGCTAATCAACAAAACAACACAGAGTAAGTGCTGGCGAGGATGTGGAGAAAAGGGAACCCTCCTGCACTGCTGGTGGGAATGCAGACTGGTGCAGTCTTTGTGGAAAACAGTATGGAGACTCCTCAAAAAATTGAAAATCGAACTGCCTTTTGACCCAGCTATCCCATTTTTAGGAATATACCCCAAGAACACCATAGAACTCTTCCAGAAGGAGAAATGCACCCCCATGTTTATGGCAGCATTGCTCACAATAGCAAAGATCTGGAAACAGCCCAAGTGTCTGTCAGAAGACAAGTGGATTAAAAAGCTTTGGTACATATATATACTATGGAATACTACTCAGCCATAAGAAATGATGACATCAGATCATTTACAATAAAATGGATGGACCTTGATAACATTATACGAAGTGAAATAAGTAAATCAGAAAAAACTAAGAACTATATGAACTCATACATAGATGGGACATAAGAATGAGACTCAGAGACATGGACAAGAATGTGATGGTAACAGGGGGTTGGGTGGGGGGTGGGAGGGGGCGAGGAAGGAGGGAGAGGGGGTAGGGGAAGGGAAGGGCACAAAGAACATCATATAGAAGGTGATGGATGACAATTTGACTTTGGGTGAGGGGTATGCAACATAATCAAATGTCAAAATAATCTGGAGATGTTTTCTTGGAACATATGTACCCTGATTTATTAATGTCACTGCATTAAAATTAATAAAAATAAGAAAAATATTTAAAAAGTGCACTTTGGAAAATTTCGTGAGCACACTAGTCTTTTTAAATTCATCACCTATCCACACAAGTGTGCAGTGGACAGCGCTGACCTGAGTTACATCCCCGGTGTCTCCGTCAGAGATTTTGAGCTACAAGCTGCTGACCTGAAGGCCTCAGACATGTGGGTGAATAAGTTCAAGTGAAGATTTGAAAAGACTTGCATGACAGCAAGCAGAATTGGTGAACAAACACAAGTGGGGAGAAATGAAAAAAACTTCAACCCGCGGACCAGCTGATTGTCAAAACTTTTATCTCACTTCCCATCACATACCACACATTGCAACATGTGAGTATTGCTGTACTGACAATGTTTGGCTCTACATATGCATGTGAGCAGTCTTTCTCACATCTAAAGAATGTTAAGACCAACCTACGATCACGTTTAATGGATGAAAGTCTCAACACCTGCATGAAGCTTAACCTCACCACGTATCAACCAGACTACAAAGCCATCAACAAAACCATGCAGCACCAGAAGTCGCATTAATGGTAAAAAGTACTTTATTCATCATTGGTTAGCAACAGCATAACAACATTATTAAATAGAATTCAGAGACTTATTGTACTTTAAAAGTGTTGGTCTTACATAAAATGCACACATTTGCTTGTATTTAGTATTAAATATATTGTATGGCTCTCATGGAATTACATTTTAAAATATGTGGCATTCATGGCTTTCTCAGCCAAAGAGGTTCCTGATCCCTGCTTTATAATCAACCCAAGGATGGAACTGTGTATTAGGGAAAAGTAAACATAGCTATTTGTACTTTACTGATTATTCATTTTAATTTTTTATTTTTTTACAGAGACAGAGAGACTCAGAGAGAGAGATAGACAGGACAGACAGACAGGAACGGAGAGATGAGAAGTGTCAATCATTAGTTTTTTGTTGCACATTGCGACACCTTAGTTGTTCATTGATTGCTTTCTCATATGCGCTTTGACCGTGGGCCTTCAGCAGACCAAGTAACCCCTTGCTCAAGCCAGTGATCTTGGGTCCAAGCTGGTGAGCTTTTGCTCAAACCAGATGAGCCCGCACTCAAACTGGTGACCTCAGGGTCTCGAACCTGGATCCTCGGCATCCCAGTCCGACGCTCTATCCACTGTGCCACCGCCTGGTCAGGCTGATTATTCATTTTAAGAAATAAATTAAAATAGCAAGCTTCAGCAGGTTCTTGTCCTGCAATAAGACAAACATAAGGTATCTAGCAAAAAGATCACTAGGCCTATAGTTTAACAAATAACAGAATTAGCATTGTAACAAGATTCCTATGTATCTTAAATACATACCGAAGTTTGAGGATTGGTGAAGTAACAAAATAAGGATACCTACATACTTAGGCCACGACCCAGAGAAGAGCTGGTCTTCAAAAAGCAAGATTCATGTGGGCAGCTGACCTTCCAAACCTTGCCCTGGTAGGGCTCTACTCCAGAGACTTTTAAATATTATTCTTCAATATCTCTCCTAAAGCCAAGAAAACATTGGGCCACAGAATCTGAGGGGAGATTTCATTTAAGTCAAGTATCAACATTCATGTTCACCTATTATTTCCACATTGTAAATATTTGGCAAGTACAACCATTTATTCATTAATCCAGCAAATGTTTATTGAAAACTGGCTACATGTCAGACATAAGTATTACATGAAATAGAACTAAAACTCTTGTTTAGATAAATTGATAAAGAGAAATCTTCATTTTAATCTACCAGCGTATTAAGAAATGGTTGTATGATCTTGCCAAGAAATATTAAGACTCCACCAAAACAAGAAAAAGAAGAATGAAGAAGAATTAGAATAAGAATAAGAATAAGGAGAAGAAGAAGAAGAAGAAGAAGAAGAAGAAGAAGAAGAAGAAGAAGAAGAAGAAGAAGAAGAAGAAGAAGAAGCCTATCTCTTTGAGTCATTATTATATTTAGTATGGCATTGAAAATATAAGTTATCAAATTTTTTTGAAAAATGTTTTGTGGCTATGCATACTGTGGCTCACCTGTGCTGTCCTATCTGGTCATATATTTTTATCCCAGGAAAGTTAAAAAAAATATCTGTCTGCATATTCAACTGGAGTCTCCCTCTGTGCTTCTTGATACTCACCATACCCTTTATACCCATTTGCCATTTGAGAGGAAAATTGTGTTAGTGATCACCCAGACCCAAACAACCAGGTATTGTTTGAGAACAGATGAATAGACTGGGCCCAGAGGAATGAGTGAGAGGGGTGGGGTCAAGTGCACAAGTAGCAGGATTTCTGGTTGGAGGAGCACAGATGGTTCATCTACATTAACAGGAAGGAAGGCAGAGCTAAAGATGCAGGTGCTCAGATGATGTAGTGGTAACAAGACAGGCCCTTAAATCTCAACTCTCCCAAACCTACCCCTACAAACTGTTGTTGTGCATTCTTGTAGATATTTCTGGGGGATTGATAATCTCATACTATAACTCAGATGTGTAAAGAAAATGCAAGTATTTATTTTAAAGTGAATCTTCGTGAGCCCCCAAGTACAGTCTTTATCTGTAGTCCTGCGGTCCCATGCTCTACACTATGTGGTCTTTTTGTATCACTCCTCAGTGACTGTTTGTGCCCTTACTGGGCTATGTTCTTAGTACCTCTGCATCTCAACAGTATTGCACGAGGACTTGTGATTTCCCAGACATGCTAAGTGGAGACCACTAGGTATCTGCAGCTTGGACTTACACTAAATCCTATGCCTTTATCTGCCTGTGTACTACTAGAATGAGCTCCTGAACTAACTGCAGGATTTTTCCTATTTTTCCTGGCAAAGTGATTGTGACTATCCAGTAGAATCACATAAATTAGATTCAATGATCAAATGATTCTGGGCAGGTCCTAAGGGTAGACTGGGACATCAGTATGGTTAAAATCACCTTAGACATTTCTAAAGTTTGACCAGAGCTGAGGAACACTGCCTTCAAGACCTGTAGAATCTCTGAGACTTAGCACGGGGGAGGCTTATAAATTCTTGCTGTTTTTAAGGTCACCCACACCTACATGTGTCTACACTTCCTATTCCAAGGTGTGAACTGAGTGAGGGTCAGTGTAAAAAGGGACCCAAGTAACTGACTTTTTTTTGTCAACCCTGCATCTTCTGAGCTGGGAAAGGTAGGATTTCCATCTACTCTCCTTCTCTTGAATGGATTATTTCTCTGTTACATTTTTCATCTGGGAGCACAAAGTTTCATAGTTCAGCTATAATGACAGAAGGAGTATCTTGCCTACACTGAGGATCTAAGCATCCAGCACTCATTTCCACACACATGCACACACACATGCATGCACACACATACACGCACACACATACCACACATATGTCCAGACTTTCTAGTTTCAAATACTGGCTTCATCATCACTACTGTATAGTCTTGGTCAAATTAACTTAATCTTTGTACTTTATAGGAATAAACTCAGAGTTGTTGTGAAGACTATTATGAAAATACAGTAAAACTCTTAGAATAATGCTTAGGACACTAGGACAGTCACTGGAATACAGCAGGTATTGACTAAATGTTCTCAACTATTTTTATATATACATATAAATATCTATATAGATATCTAAGGAAGGTAGATACTAAGAACAGATTTATTTTTTCATAGGTAGGAGTTAAGTGAATAAGGTTCCAAGAGAGAAACACAATATTGGAGACATAATTGCAGAAGGAAATACATAAAGAGATCAAAAATGGCATAGAAAATGGGAAAAACTTAAACTAGATAGAAGAGAGAATTTGAAGTAAAAAAGAGGAGGTGGATGGTGACCAAAGAGTAGTTGTATTAATTATGAATTGTATCAGCTTTTGATAAGAAAAAGTTCAATTAATGGGGCCCAAGCAAGGTAAGAGTTATATTTTTTACTATACAGAAAAGAGTCCCAGTTTAGGTAGTTTTGGGAAGTAGTTTTGTCATTCAAGGATGCCAAGAATGAAGTCTCTGATATACTTGCCTTTTTATGATTGCCTTGAGCTTGCAAGATGGCTGATCAACCAGAGCATTGCAAGATTGCAGGTGTCCTCTTGATCTGTTGTTCTTTTAAAAATCTTTCACAAAGCCCTACCCTACAAGTTCTGCTTACATCTCATCGACTAGTACTACATGGTCTCTAGCTATAAGAGTGGCTGCAGAATATAATTTTTTAAAATCTGGGTTTGTTAATAATGCAAAAGTTAAGAATTAACATATAGTCTAAACTACTTTGGCTACTTGCTATTCATTTATACACATCCTTCCTGCCATATATGGAACAGTCATCTTTCCTAAGAGAGAAAACTCCATGTGTCATTCAGCCACTGCATCCTGCTCAAAGTCCCTACTACTCTATTTGATCTAACTGTGGCTTCAACATTTATATGTTGAACATCTTAGAAAACAAAAAACAAATTATCTGTCCCCAGCATACTCAAATTATATTGGTGAAGAAAGACAGGATAACCATATTGAAGCCCCTCATAAAAGAAGAGAAAGGGAAATACATAGTAGGAGTCACTGCCTATAACAATGATAAAATGATGATGAACAGGAACATGAAGGACTTAATGTTTTGACTGAAGGTAAATGTCCTTGATTAGGCGCTCTAGCAGACCTTGATTCAAATATCTAGGAGAAATTCTCCAAATCACTGTCTTCCCTTACACTCTGAAGATTTTAAACTTTTCCTTGAATTATATTACAGAATTACAATGAATATTCCATGAATATGTGAGTGCTAGTTCAAGTATACATATATGTACATATTTACAGGTATCTGAAGAATAAGTTCCTAAAAGTGAAAAATTTTTAAGTTAATTGCATTGAAAATTCAATAGGTAGTTCTAAGTTGTTCTCTCAAGTAGTTTATACCCAGAGTTAGAGTTCCTATTTTGAAGTATCTCTTTATAATATAAAGATTTTCAACCTGACCAGATGGTGGTACAGTGGATAGAGCATCGGACTGAGATGCAGAGGACCCAGGTTCAAAACATTGAGGTTTCAAGCCTGAGTGCAAGCTCATCCAGCTTGAATGTGGGCTCATTAGCTTGAGTGTGGGTCAAAGATTTGAGCATGGAATCATAGACATGACCCCATGGTCGCTGGCTTGAGCCCAAAGGTTGCTGGCTTGAGCAAGGGGTCACTCACTTTGCCATAGACTCCAGATCAAGGTACATATGAGAAAGAAATCAATGAACAACTGAGGTGCCACAACAAAGAATTAATGCTTTTCATCTCTCCCTTTCTGTCTGTCTGTCTATCCCTATCTGTCCCTCTCTCTGTCTCTCTCTATTAAAGAGTTTAATAGCCCCATACACTACATAGTTGGAATTACAGTTTTGTTGTTTGATAAGATATATAATGACATACCAACATGTAAAAATTTTAATTTTAGTTTTTGCATTAGTGTCATCCTATATTTTTAAAAAGATTTGTGCATAAATATACAGATTGCTTTTTGACTAGTGAATTAGTTGCTTAATTATTAGTTGACTAATGGCTTAGTTGACTGATAATGCTGGGTGTATCTGCTACTCATGATTTGGGAATCATGACAGTAGACAATGAACTAGCTATAGGCTCCTGCTTTGGTCCCTTAGTATGTGGCACCATATTTTACACATGGTTGGTCATCTGAAAATATTAGTTGATTTGTATACCTTTTTATGTTCGCTATTAGTTGTTTCAAACAAGAGGTCTCTCATCTTAAACTCACCATGGGGGAGAAATGTGGGTTCCCACAACTTTCATCCACCTTTCTGTCCTAAAAAAGAGGACTTTTGAGGGTTTCTAAAGACTCTTTTAGTTTTGCTTTGGTTCCAATAATCACTGAGAAATAAGAAATGGGAAAATCTTCACACTTTCTGGCTGCTTCCAGTTAAATGACATTGGGATTGGGAATAACCAAGGGTCCAGAAGGGCTAGGATAACAGTTGCTAATAGAGGAAGACTAGGAAGTGTGGGGGACTATCATAAATTTCATGCCAGCTGTCATGTGAAAATGTAAGCTTATGTTTGCAATATACAGTGTGTCTGTAAAGTCATGGTGCACTTTTGACTGGTCACAGGAAAGCAACAAAAGATAGAAATGTGAAATCTGCACCAAATAAAAGGAAAGCTCCCCCAGTTTCATACCTATTCAGTGCAGTTTGATGTGGGCTCACACACAGATTTTTTAGGGCTCCTTAGGTAGCTATCCCGTATAGCCTCTACAGACTTGTCACTGACTGATGGCCTACCAGAACGGGGTTTCTCCACCAAACTGCTGGTTTCCTTCAACTGCTTATCCCACCAAGTAATGTTATTCCTATGTGGTGGTGCTTCATTACAAACCCTCCAATATTCACGTTGCACTTTGGTCATGGATTCGAATTTAGCGAGCCACAGAACACACTGAACTTTCCTCTGTACCATCCACATCTCGACTGGCATGGCCGTGGACTGCTCCATACACAGTGTTACATCATCATCTGCGCATGCGCACATGCTGCCACATCATTCTACAGAAACTGGGAGTATTTTCCTTTTATTTGGTGCAGATTTCACATTTCTGTTGTCTTTTGTTGCTTTCCTGTGACCGGTCAAAAGTGCACCATGACTTTATGGACACACTGTATTATAGTTATTTAAGAGTAGTCATAAATCTGAACTTTATGTCCTATCATATACTGCTCACAAATATTAGGGGGTATTTCAAAATAAATATGAAGCAATAAAAATAAGAAGCATTTGATTTTTTTAATAAACAAGAACATTAAAAAAGCAAACAAGTCAAAGAAAGTTGTTTGATTATGCAAATGATATGCAAAACCAACTTTTATTTCATTGGTGAAAATGCACTATACAAAAGGCTGAAAGTACTGGAGTATCTGCATGTTCCCTGATCCCCTGAGTTTTGTGAGCAGTGTATTAAAACAAAAATAATATAGGACATTGGCCAAACAAGACAAGTCTGTGGGCTATATTTGGTCTGCAACTTACAGGTTTATAACTTCTGTACAAGGAGAGCTTTAGGTTCAGGCTTGCATTTCATGACATTTAATTTCTTTTTGTTGTAAAGAGCAGTCAAAATTTCAGTACCATTTTATAATAATATTGCGTCATTATGAGGGCTTGTTTCTGACAACTAAACTCTACATTTTATTACTGTGTCTGAACCTAGCATAGTCAGTATTCAACTAATATTTATTGACCACATTTATGCCAGGCAGAAAATTTAATTTTCAAATTTATTGTGTAAAAACTGAGATAGATAGCAATCCTAATGTCTAGTAGCAAATGTCATGTAAAATATAAATTCTCCCAGAAAAAGCTGATAGTTTTTTTATTATGTGCAATATTTGCATTTCTTTACTTCTATTTGCCCCTAGTGTTTTACTTTGTGTTTCTTTATTGCTTTTAGTTTTTGCTAAAGGAAGAAAAATATTAGATATAGTTTGCTGATGCCCATTCAAAACAAGCAATTGTTTTCCTCTTTTTTAAAAAAAGATGTTTTTGTTTATAGAATGTAAATGTCTTTTTAAAAAATTATATAGATTTTAAATGTTCTGCTTCATTTATTATAAACTTGCTTAGTGTCTTGGAAATTCTAACATTTTAGTATCCAGGCTGTTTTTGTTTTCATTTTTATTTTTTATATTTTTCCAAAGCAAAAAAAAAGGGGGGAGATAAACAGCCTCCCACATGTGACTGACTGGTATCCACTGGCATGCCCACAAGGGGGCGATGCTCTACCCATCTGGGGCATTACTCTGCTACAATCAGAGCCATACCAGTACCTGAGGTGGAGGCCATGGAGGCATCCTCAGCGCCCAGGCCAACCCTGGCTGCGGGAGGGGAACAGAGAGACAGAAAGAAAAGAGAGGGGAAAGGGTGGAGAAGCAGATGGGCGCTTCTCCTGTATGCCCTGGCTGGGAATTGAACCCAGGACTTCCACATGCCGGGCCAACATTCTACCACTGAGCCAACCAGCCATGGACAGGCTATTTCTTTCTCTCAGAAATCACACTAAAGAAATCTTTGGTCAAATTATCCCAATCTTGGTTCTGAAAATATGTTCTTTTTTTTTTTTTTTTTTTTTTTTTTTTTTACTAAATTGTAACATCATGCTTTTTTATTTTTTTAGTAAAGTGGCTCTCAAAGTGTGGTCCCTGAGGTTCCCTGAGCCCATTTCAGTAGGTCTAAGAAGTCACAATTATTTTTATAATAGTACATATTTTTTGCTTTTTTATTGGGTTGATATTTGCACCAACAGCGCAAAAGCAAGGGTAGATGAAACTATTGGAGTTTAACAGGAATCAAGGCACTACAGACTTATAGTAGAACCAAGGGGCTTATTTAAGAATGTCTTTCTACTGCATATCAAAGTGCAATGTCTGTCTCAAGAAAAAAAATATATTTTTTACTTGAAAATTAAGGTCTTTTAAAATAATTTTGAATTGCCTTTTGCTTAAGGTGGAAAGAGAGTTCTCTAGCTAAACAGTAGAAATAGATAGACAATGCTTGGTGCAAAGATTCACTAAAGATTAGATGTTAGGGCAAGAAAAACAATGTATATTTTAATAACAATTTTTTTGTAAATTTATAGAGTTGTGTAGACATACCACAACCCCTTTTTCAGAGCATTTCCATTACTTACAGAATTTCCCTCTATCTTATTTTCTATTAAGCCTAATTCCAACTCCTTTAATCATAGGTAACCACTGATCTGCTTTTTGTTTCTTTAAATTTTGCCTATGTTTATTTTTTTAGAATATTTCACATAAATGGAATCATATAACAATCTTTTTGTGTCTGGCTTCTACCACTTATTATATTTTTGAGATTCAACTGTGTTGTAGCCAATATTGGTATTTCATTCGTTCACAATTAAAATACCAATACCAACAGAGCACCAGTTCTTGAAAATTTGCTCCATTACATAGCCTTTGCTCTTTTATTAAAGAATAGTTAATTCCTGGCTGGGAATTGAACCCAGGACTTATGTATTTATGTGGGTCTATCTCTGGTCTTTCTGTTCTGTTCCCTCTCTATTTCTAGGCTATTGATTTAGTTTTTTACCGGTACTGTACCATTCTGTCTTGATTGCTGTAGCTTTATAGTAACTCATGAAGTCAAGTAGTGTCAGTCTTCCAGCTCTGTTCTTCTCCATCAATATCATGTTGGCTATTTCGGGCCTTTTCCCTGGCATATAAACTTTAAAATCAGTTTGTTTATATCCACAAAGTAACTTCCTTGGATTATGATTGGGATTGCATTTAACCTATGAATCATGTTGGGAAAACTGACATCTTAAACAACACTGAGTCTTCCTGGCCATGAATGTGAAATATTTTTCCATTTATTTAGTTCTTTTTTTATTTTGTTCATCAGTTTGTAGTTTTTCTCATATAATAGATTTTGTACATGTTTTGCTAGACTTATAACATGATTTTTCTTTTTTTAGTCTGTTGGTGTGATGGATTATAATTAATAAATTATATCAATAATTGAAGAACCAAACCAGTCTTGCATACCTGGGATAAATCCAAGTTGATTGTGATGTATGATACCTTTAATGTATTGTTGAATTTGGTTTGCTAACGTTTTGTTGAGGAGTTGTTCATCTGTGTCCATGAGCGATATTAGTCTGCAGTTTTCTTTCCTTGTATTTTCTGGTTTTGGTATTAATGTAATACTGGCCTCATTGAATGAGTTAGGTAGTATTTCCTCTGCTGCTATCCTTTGAAAGAGATTGTAGAGAATTGATACCCCATATTTTCAAAATTTATTTTTTGTTTATGATTTCCAAGGTATCAAAGAGATAAAGAATTTGTTAATTAGCTAATGAATGTTGATCAATGAAGGTGTGTTGTATCCTTCTCAAAACATTTGCATACATTATCAAAAGTCTTTTGTATATAATACTGCATATAAAAAAGAGAATTTCATTCCAGGTTTAGGCTTCAAAGGAATCAAGAAGAGAGGGGGCAGAATAATAGTAGCCAGTAGAAGAAGTTTTAGTGCAGGATTTTTTTGGTTGTATTATTCACATCTTACCTCAGCATATTACTCTGATTCTGCTGGCTTGGGGGCACTTTATATGCACCCCTGAAGCTTCTTGCATCTGTTATGTCTGAGTATATTTTTAATCTGTGCTTTAAAGATATTTGTTTATGTTTCTTTTTTCCTTTACAAATTTCATTTCAAAATTGATGGAGTCCTGGCTGGGTAGTTCAGCTGGTTAGAGCGCTATCCTCATATGCCAAGGTTCTGGTTTCCATTCCCAGTCAGAGCACATACAACACTCAACCAAAGAGGCATGAATAAGTGGAGCAACAAATGGATGTTTCTCTCTCTCTTTCTCTGCCTCTGTCTCTCTTCCTTCCTCTCTCTCTCTAAAGCTCAATACATTTAAAAAAATAAAAATATGTTTTAAAATTGTCGGTATCCTTTTTTTACTGTCATAGCCTGAAATTAATGCTATTAATAGTAGAAATTGAAAAACTGTTATCCCCAAATTCATCATTTCCATGGTTGCAGCCTTTCCAGGAACCATTCAGGCAGCATGTAGCCAAATTTCCTTTGTCCAAGAAATTCTATTTTTGCAAATTATATTAAGATTATTATCTTTGAACTAAGGTACCCATTATATTATTTTTAATAGTATGAGAAATACTATCAATACTTAAGAGTACATATTAATAGTAATAGGAGCCTAACCAAGTGATGGTACAGTAGATAGAGTGTCAGGCTGGGACACAGAGGACCCAGGTTCAAAACCCTGACATTGCCAACTTGAGCACAGGCTTACCAGCTTGAGCACGGGGTGACAAGCTTGAGAGTGGGATCAAAGACATGGCCCCATGGTCGCTGGCTTGGGCCCAAAGATCACCAGCTTGAAGCCCAAGGTTGCTGGCTTGAGTTCAAGGTCGCTGACTTGAGCAAGGGATCACTCACTCTGCTATAACCCCTGGGGCAAGGCACATATGAGAAGCAATCAATGAACAACTAAGGAGCTGCAATGAAGAACTGATGCTTCTCATATCTCTCGTTTCCTATCTGTACCTATCTGTTCCTCTCTCTGTCTCTCTCTTTCTGACTCTGTCAAAAATAAAAAATAGTAATAGGGGAAAACTAAAAAACTGAATGGTCAAACATAAGAAATAAATTGGTTAATAAATTATGGTATAGTCAATAAATGCCTTCTGTGCTGTCATTAAATTGTGCTGAAAAAGAGTATTTGGTGGCATGTGGAAACAGGTAAAATACAAAATGCTTAAATAAAAATTTTGATTGCCAAACAATATATACAACAGAAATTTAATTTTTGAAACATCTCTATAATTAAGGATATTTACCCTGATGTGTAACTTTATGTGTCTACTTGATTGGGGCACAGAGCATGCAGATTAAATGCTACTTCTAGCTATATCTGTAGAACAAGTGGTGGAGGAAGAGGAAACTCCCCATTGCCTGACTGTTTAAGCTGGGACATCATTCTCTGTTCTCACATTTAGACATATTACACCACAGGCTCTTCTGGTTCTTAGGCCTTTGAACTTGACTGGTCTACACCACCAGCTCTCCTGGGCCTCCAACTAGCAGATAGTAGATTGCGAGACTTCTCAGCCTTTGTTATTCTCTGAACCAATTCTGTATAATAAAATACATATTACACAGACACATACACACACACACACACACAACCTGCTGTTTCTGTTTCTCTGGAGAACAACTAATACATATACTGAATGTTAATGGTTACTCAGAGAGCATGAGATTCTGGGTCATTTTCATTTTCTCTAAAAATTTTTTGGTTTTTATGTTGGTTGTAGAAAGTTGTCATGATAAATATGAATTATACTTGCAATCAGATAAAAATAATGATTGTAGCAGCCATGAAGTACCTCCCTCAGATCCCCACCCTAGCAGAAAACTGCCCAGAGGAGTGCGTTCCACAGGTAGCCTCCAGCTGTACCACCTTTGGGAGCACCACAGCATTTGAGCAGATGCAATGCTCTCCCCAGTAGGTCCCAGCCAATGACCGAGCCTGCCGGGGATGCTAGGGCCAGGTCCTTTCTTCCCAATTCAGGATTCCTTTATGGGTAATCCATGCAATGGACCTCCCCATTGGGCCCCAGAGATTTCTCAGAATGGCTCTGTAGTCTGAGGCTCTCCTTACCCTCTCCTCTCCCTCTTCCCCTTCTCCCTTCACCATCTCAGAACAGCCACATCTTCTGAGGGCTTTGCTGCCTGCTCCTGCTCACTCGGCCCTTTTCCTCCCGGAGTTATAGTTCTTCTAACTCTGTTTTTAGCATCTGCTTCCTAGGAGACCTAAGATGATACAATAATAGTCCAAAAATAGTGAATTTAAAATTCTTCAAAGGTAATCCAAACCCAGATACATGGGCATGTCATTGTGTCTTCTTTCCCCACATGCCAACTCCATGGATTTCTTCCTGCCTCCTTCCCTGACTGCAGTGTCGAAAGTCATAACATCTTTCTTCAAAGTTGAAATAAACTTAGCTCAAATAACTTATTTTATCCTACTGCTGATATCAACCACAATCCAGCTTTCTTATACCGCTTCTAATATAAAGAAAAGGACATCACAATAGAGGAATTGATGCCCCTAACATACTGTAGAACATAGATAAGAGCACAGGGACCCACAAATCATACAACTAAATACTTTAAAAGTTATCCATCAAGCTTACAAACCTCTAAATAAAATATCTTCTATCCTACCAACCTTAAAAATATACCTTTTCCAAAACCTGGAAACATAGTTTCAAATTTCCAAGTCTAAGACTCTTTCAAGTTTTGTATCAGAACAGAGAGGCACAGAAGAAATGGTTCCCCTTCTCTGCTTTCATCCCATCCATGGCTAACTCCCCTTCTTTTCCTATGCATAACCCTTTCCTGTACTTTTGGAATAAAGGGACTTGCACATTTGTGTATGGACACCCCCATCCCCCTTGTCCAAGCTCCATTCACATTCTTCCCACCTAGTGATAGTTCAGGTCTATGGAGCACCCACTAGTGGATTGATCTGTCTTCACAAAGACCAACCAGAGTAAGAATCTCACTCAAGCCCTGGAAATGGACTCAGGCCATTGAGTTACAGAATTGCAGGGTGTAGGTCCACAGAGCATGGCTTAGAAGTCAGGCAGAGGTACCAGAGGGGCCTGTCTCTCAAATGGGCATGTCCTCTTAGTCCTTCAGACCGTTATTCCCTTACAGAGAAAAATGGCAGGAGGGCCAGAATGGTACATTTTGTGTCATAGTACTCCTATTAGTTTTCTGAGGCTACCATAAACTGGTGGCTTAAACAACAGAAATTCATTTTCTCATAATTCTGGAAGTTGGAAGTCTAAAATCAAGTTGTCTCAGGGATAGTTTCTTCTGAGGTCTCTCTCCTTGGCTTGAAGATGTCAACCTTCTCACTATGTCTTCACATGGTTGTCCCTCTGTCTGTGTTTTTTGTTCCCTAATTTCATTTTCTTATGAGGACACGGTCATATTGTATTAGAGTCCACTGTAATACTATTTTACCTTAATTTTTTCTTTAAAGGCCCTATATGCAAATACATAGTAGTCAAATACTGAGGACCTAAAGGTCAAGGCTTCAAAATATAAATTTACAAGTAGGGGACATAATCCACCCCATACCAAAATCCAAAAAGGGGCCCCCTCTTGCCTGGGTTTGAGGGTGGTACTAAAGGTTACTGTATGATCTAGAGAAATTCAGATAATGCAGGATCAACATACAACATCTACCTGGTACAAGACTATCTGAGACACTATATATGAGGACTAGCTTTCATGTGGTAATCTTAAACTTCTACAAAATAATGAAACAGTCAAAAGTTGGAAGTTAATGTGGAGAAGAAGTTTCACTAGTCACATAAACCCACCATGAGTATTCAGATTAAACATCTGTAGAATTTACACAAGGGATCAATAAACCAAATATGAAAAAAGAAAGAAACAAAAAGTCTGAATCACCTTCAACCTTGGAAAATTGAATTCATTTTAGTATTTGTTAAGCAGCAATAACTGAATTTCACAATACACAAATTACATCAAATCCCAAAAGGCCTTACACATAACAATGTGCAATAATGTCAATGTTTTGGCTTAAAAGAATTATAATTTCTCAATTAAAATAGACTTGCAACTGAAATAATTACTTAGTCATAAAATTGCTATATTAACCAAGACTTAAAATACTGTTTGTTGTCCAATCTCCTTCCCATATCCTCCTTGAAGTCCCAGAGAGAGTATAAACTTCTTCCAGCCTATTCTAATGTTAAAGGCTCTCTAAAAATTACAGGAGATAATTTCCCACCCCAAATACTGTCTCTCAATGACCCCATTTCTACCTCTGTCTACCCACCTGATGTCCCCAAAAGCAAGCAGAATTAATATCTAAAATGTAATAACCCCCACTGTGGAAACTTTTTCCTCAAAATATGATAGATTTCAATCCTTTATGTGCCATTTAAAATCAATTCTTTTTGTCTTTCTTCAGCCAAAAATAAACAGTAAATAAACAATGGTCTTTGCATAGAATCTCTTATGGTTGAAAACATTATTAAATTGGCCCTCAGTCTTCAGTTTAATGAGAAAAAAATGTAGCTTCCAGTAACTGCCTTGATCACGAGATGCATGGATTCACTGAGGACCAAGTACTCCTTCCTACTCAGCAGCTGCATTTTAGTGAACACAGAACTCTAGTGGCTTCTTATGTCAGAGTCATTGCTTACAGAAACCAACAAATCCGAGTAAACATATACATACAATAACAACACAAAGCAAATGAGGACTAAAATATAACCTTTCTGTGCACAGATTTTTTTTCCTTTGTGCTTAATGCCTTAGGTGTTGTAGTTGAAAGATTCATTAAAAATAAGGCTTGGATTTTATTGTGTTGAACTAAAACAACAAACTCAAACGTTAAGGGGTAAATTTTAAAAATAAGTAGCTAATTTAATAACTGGTAAATGATACTATGGTGAAATTCTCAAATCAAACTGATATCTGGTAAATAGACCTGCGAGGACAACAAGCTGCTAATGTTTGCTATTATCTCTACAAGTCCAGGCTCTTGGAGCAATTACAATTTTATTCTTAACCCACAAAATAAGAATATTAGTAGTACACTTAAAAGTAATCTAACTATATCTTAAAAGAGCAGGAGAAACACCACAGGAGTAGCTGAACACCACACCACCCCCGCAGCCGGGCTACAAGCAGCGAGGAATAGCTGAACACCACACAACTCCGGCAGCCGGGCTATAGGCAGCGAGGAATAGCTGAGCACCACACAACCCCGGCAGCCGGGCTATAGGCAGCGAGGAATAGCTGAGCACCACACAACCCCGGCAGCCGGGCTACAAGCAGCTCTGCTCCCCAGGCTTCCCCGCCTGGGACCAGACCTTCCAGCTGAAGGGGATTGTTTTTGATTTGGCTTTATTAATTTTGATTTTGACTTGCTTTACTGTGGGAATTTTTGGTTTGTTGTTGCTGCTGTTATTTGAGGGGATTGGGAGATACTAAGCAATAAAGTCAGAAAAAACAAAGAAGCAAGAAACTCACAACTTTGGACCATCTATTATACTACAATACATTGCTAAAACATACAGGAAGAATTAGGTCTCCCATTTTGTTTCTGTTTTTGCTTTAAGGCAAATAATCTTCAAACAAAAATAAAACAGATAGAATAAATATTTTTTAAAAGTATAATTGAAATCCAAAATTAGTGAGATGAGACATGAAGAGCTCCTAAAAGGTTAGTTAGGCTTTTTGCTTGTTTTAAGTTCAAGTGGATTGAACCAGAATGAATTTTATACCTGAATAGTAAAAGAATTTGCAAGTTCAATGCAAGATAGATGTCAGCATGTGAGACAAAGTAGTGAGTAAAAGAGATGGCAGAAAACTAAAGATTAGCAAGCAAATGTTCCATTTTTAAAATATATTTCCTGCAAATGACAGACTTCTAAAGTTCATTTCAACCATTGGAAAAAATAAATAAGTCAATCAACAACTTGAGGCCTGACCTGTGGTAGCGCAGTGGGTAAAGCGTTGACCTGAAATCCTGGGGTCGCAGGTTTGAAACCCTGGGTTTCTCTGGTCAAGTCACGTGTGGGAGTTGATGCTTCCTGCTCCTCCCTTCTTCTCTCCTAAATAAATAAATAAATAAATAAATAAATAAATAAACAAACAAAATAATTTTTAAAAAATAAATAACTTGAACAAACCATAGAGTATATGAACATTTATTTATGAATGATCAGGAGCTAGTCTGGCCTTATGAAGAATAAATGACACAAGTTAACCTAATATCCCTTTCTGATAGCCAGGCTGGCATGAAATGTTATATATGGGTTGCAGCAAGTCATTTGAAGTTTTTAATGATAAACTTACTAATTAGGAGAAATTTGATATGGATACTATTCCGTGAGTAAATTGATTGCTAGATAAGTAATGAGGACCAGAGTGCTGGCTAATAGAACAAATTTCATCCATAATAAAATTATCTCTTTTGATGCTTTCACCAACATTTGTATGAAAAATTTGACAATCTCTTATAACATTTACAAACAAACAGAAATTGGAGAAGTAATTAATATGCATGAGAGCATAATCAAGATAAAAAAACATGCAGCCAATACTAAAATAAAAAAATTAGGAAGATAAAAAAATATTAAAAAGAAACCTCTAAAATACTACCTACAAGATTCCAAAATTCAAGTTCACAATGCAAAATGAGAACATGCCATATAAGTCATTTTTTTCCAACTCTGCTAAGATTCTTACCTACCCTCCTTAATGACCCAGAGAAGGGAAAAGAGAGTACAGTGGTACCTTGACACACAAGCACTTTAAATCATGAGCAATTTGAAAGAGGAGCAGTCACTCATGGGATTTTTTTGCTTTACGTCTAGATTCGATCAGATATTTGAATCACAAGTGTTGAGCAAATGAGTGTAAAATTTGTGTTTTTTGAGTTTTCTCACTTTTATTGTTAAAAATGGTGCTGGACAGCCACGTGTGTGCTTGCCCTCAGAGCAGGGCAGTTGATTACAAATTGTGGATTACCTTTCTGCTTGAGAAGGGCCGTTGCTATGCTAATGTGTGCTGGAGGAGTTTTGGCACCAGTAAAGTTTTAAAAGGAAAGAAGAAGAAAAAGAGGGAGAGAAGCTATTTTGTTTGCAAAGTGAGAGCAGAGAGAATTCAGAATGCTGAGGGAGAAGCCATGATGGCAGGAAAGGAAAGAGGAGCCAAGATGTCAGGGTGCTGAAGGAGAAGCCAGTTTGTGCGGAGAGGAGAAGGGG
This sequence comes from Saccopteryx bilineata, assembly GCF_036850765.1. Classification (NCBI taxonomy): domain Eukaryota; kingdom Metazoa; phylum Chordata; class Mammalia; order Chiroptera; family Emballonuridae; genus Saccopteryx; species Saccopteryx bilineata. Next base: position 177,463,855 of record NC_089494.1, read on the forward strand.
GAAGGTGTGCAGATGGGGAACCAGAGGTGACTGAGATGGGTGGGGGGCCTTTGATTCCAGGGAAAACTGAAGAAGATTCTCCAGGTTGTGGAACTGGAGAATGTCTAAGTAGCTTTGGGAGCCCTGTGTGTATTTTCTCATCAACCAGTACAAGTCTTAAATAAAGGAATGACCCACCATTTCTTAGCTCCACTGTTTCTTTACCATCTGCTCAAATCTAATGAGAACCTGCAAGTGAATGGCTACAATGGTGGTGGCCCCTGGCCTTACAACTGGTGTAGTTTGAGGCAGGATTCAGATCAGATCAGTATGGAGTCGCCGCCACCCTTGAGCGGTGGGATAGAGGACTGGTTGTTGTTATGTTTCCCCATAGCTGTCCTTTCCTTTTGGGAACTGTGGACTGGCTGTTTTTTACAGCCCTGTGAGAGGAAACCGAGAGCTCTATGGAAGAGGCTGCCTGAGGCCTGCAAACTGAGGAGAAGAAGGAGTTGGAATGACCATGGGAGAAAGAGATGCAGATCCTGGAACTGGAGCAAGCACTGGAGAAGGAGGCTGACCAGGTTCACAAGTTGCACCTGGAAATGGAGCAGTCTCTGGAGAAAGAATTACAGGTTCATGAATTGCACTTTGCCCTGGAAGTTGTGGAGAGCCGGCAGCTGCAGGAGCCTAAGATGGAGCCCTGCCAGCAGAGTAGCTCTGAGTCAGTGGGAGCAGGCATTTGCAGCTCCTCTTCTGAGGATGAGAAGGCTGAAGCTGCTGTCCACAGACTCCAGAAGGTAAAAGCCCAGCAGCAAAGAGTACCTATTAAGCCCCTGGTAGGTTTGCTGTGATTTTGGGACATAGGAGTGGATAGCTCTGGAGCAGAGGTAGAAATGTTGGCTGCCATTGCCACAAGCTCCTCCTTGGGACAGCGTCTTAAGAGCTGCAATATGGCAGGGATGAGAGGGGAGGCCTGAAGCCCCATGTGCATGGACTGACTCCTGGACTGTGACCAGAGGGGGCACCAGCTCTATTGTTAAATGGACATGTGGCTTTTGGACAATGTGAGAGACCTTGATGGGGGAGCTATGGTAAAGGGCACCTTTGTAATTGTTAAAACTGTATAACTTGTGCTGTTGCTGTAATTTGTGTGATGTGCCTAATTCCTTGCACAGGAATGTCTGATGTGGATTGCAAAGTGAGAAAAAGGGGTGAAATGTTGGGCAAATGAGTTTGTAAAATCTGTGTTTTTTGAGTTTGCTCACTTTGATTGTTAAACATGGTGCTGGGCAGCTGTCTGTGAAATTACTAATTACCTTCCTGCTTGGGAAGGCCCATTGTTATCCTAATGTCTCCTCCCCTTCTGCCAGCATCTTCTCCTGAACTTGAAGGTAAATATACTTCATAAACCAATTTATTTCTTTACATTCTCTCTTATTATGTATATGTATTTGTTATTTAGAACGTGTATTTTCTTATTTAAAAGCATATAAAACCAAAAATTTGGGTGGTTTTGGAGGCCAGAACAAATTAATTGCATTCCCATTAATTTAAATAGGGAAATTTGATTTGACACATGAGCAAATTGAGTCACAAGCTCAGCCATGAAACAAATATAACTCATGTGTCAAGGTACCACTGTATTCTAGAATCTTGATAAGATGTGTGTGAAGGACCAGAAGCAAATTATGCTCTTCATGCTGAGGAGCCAGCCAGCAGCTTTGCTAGATGAAAGCCAGGAGCCTGAGGTGAAGAGTTGTGAGGACAAAGGAGAGGGACTGGAAGGAGGAACTGATGACAGGCTGGAAGTGATTCTTCACACAGGAAGTAGGTAAACAGCAAGAAACCTCAGCACAAGGGAAATAGCCATGCTGATAGCATCTCAGAGTTATGATTCTTCCTGCTGCCCCACATGTTAGAAACTGCATGGAAGAATGGTGGCATGAATCATGCTAAAAATGCTGTTACTACAATTCAGTCAGAGACTGGACCTTCTTAGTGACAGTGAAAACATGAGGCAGGCACATGTTATACCCAAGCAGGTAATTCTTCCCCCTGCTGCCCTATGGGGTTAGTCACTTCAAAAAGACAAAAAACTCTTAATGAAAAAGTAGAGTGAGAGAAATGGCACCGTAAGGAGTGATACCTATAAATCTCCCCAAAAATTCAACAAGATCTTCAACCAGAGACAGAAAAATCTACCCTTGGAGCCTCCAGAAGTTCCACACTAAATGCAAAGGTATGATCAAGTGAAAAATTGACTAAATATATAATCAACCCTGAAGGAAATAAGGAGGAAGGAATACTCCACCTTCCTCACTAACCTAAATAAGGGCTGCTTTCACTGGGAACTGAGATTATAGGAACTAAGGCAGGCATAGGCTGTGAATAGAACCAGGCTGCGGCACAAACGTCCGGACCAGGCTGTGGCATGGACATCCAAGCCAAGAAAAAACTGTGCTTGTGGCAACCCAGTCAACACAAGCTAATGCTCGCACCAAATCCAGACAAAGAAAGGCACTTGGGACAGCCATCCGTCCCGATCTCCTGGTTGGTGAGCGCCGATAGTGGGTGAGAGATTCCTCCTAGAGTCCCGGAGTGGGCGCCTGTGTTACCGGACACAGGAACAGGGTCAGAGGCCTTTCTGTGGGCCAAAACCAGAGTCTTGAGGTTGCCCCTGCGCCCCGAAAAGAAGCACATGGGGAGTGAGTGGGAGTGAAATTCCCTATGCTTGAACTATTCCATGCAGGCAGGGTGCCTCACCGGGAGTGAGAGGTGGCTGGGCGGATATCCTGGTCAGCAAGTGCAGATAGTGGGTGAGAGATTCCCCCGGGAGTGGGCACCCGTGTTCCCAGACAGAGGGGCAGAATCAGAGGTCTTTTTGTGGGCTGAAGCCATGCCTGATTATGCTAGAGCAGGGGTCTCAAACTTGGGCCCATATTGTGTGGCCCGCAGACTGGCCTGCAGACTAATCCACGAAGTTTGATTAGTCTGCAGGCCGCACAAAATTGGTGGGCGGGCTGCATGCGGCCCGCGGGCCGTGAGTTTGAGACCCCTGTGCTAGAGGCTCTGGCTGATTGAGCCTTACCCAGAGCCCTGTGCTGAGTGGGAATAGAGTGGGGATTTGCCAGCTCTTTGAGCCTCTTACTCTCCAGGCAGAGGCAGCAGCAACCCCATAGCTGGATCATCAGGCTACTAATTCAGGAAGAAAAGACTAGGAGAGAGGGTCCGGGAACACGGACTCTCTCACTGGCAGAGCCTGCAAATGCTAATGAGCCTCGACTGCCAATAAGACTGAAGCCCAATATGACATCGCCATAGAGACTTATCAACTGCAAACCTCTACCTGAGCGTGCCAAAGGGGCAGAACCCGGGGTACAGAGTCACCGACCAGGAAGAGGGAGAGAAAAGAAAGAGCAAGAAGATAACCTCTCAAAATCAAGAATAATCCACAGACTTTATAACCTATCCCATTTTATAATATTTGTTCATTTGTTTCTCTTATCTTCTTGTCTTGGTTATTTTCTTCCTCTTCCAATTTGGTAGTTTAATTCTCTGCCGGTCATACTCTCTCCTCTCCTTGAACTACACTACTCATAAGTGTTACATCTCCCTTTATCTTTTCTTTCCTCTTCCTTTCTCTCTTTGAGAGTTACATTCCAAAACCCTTAACTCTCTCTCCTTTTATTCTTTTTTCTTCTTTTTGTGTTTTCCTCTTTCTTTTTTTTTTTTCTCCCTCTATATTAGTTTCTTCTTTTCTCCTTTACTTTTCCTCTCATTCAATCCTCAATCACAAAGAAATTATTTTATCTGGTACTCAAATTTTTCTTTGTGGCACTTTGGGGGGTTTTTTGGTTGTTGTTTTTTTCTTTCTTTTTTTTTCCTCTTTTTTTTTCCCTGAAGTTGGAAATGGGGAGGCAGTCAGACAGACTCCCACATGTGCCCGACCGGGATCCACCCAGCACGCCCACCAGGGGGCGATGCTCTCCGTATCTGGGGCATTGCTCTGTTGCAACCAGAGCCATTCTAGCGCCTGAGGCAGAGGCCATAGAGCAGCGGTTCTCAACCTGTGGGTCACGACCCCAATGGGGGTTGAGTGACCAAAACACAGGGGTCGCCTAAAGCCATCAGAAAATACATATTTATTATACAATACATTTTTAAATAAAATATGTATTTCCGATGGCTTTAGGCAACCCCTGTGTTTTGGTCATTCGACCCCCATTGGGGTCATGATCCACAGGTTGAGAACCACTGCCATAGAGCCATCCTCAGCGCCCAGGCCAACTTTGCTCCAATGGAGCCTTGGATGTGGGAGGGGAAGAGACAGAGAGGAAGGACAGGGGTAGGGGTGGAGAAGCAGATGGGTGCTTCTCCTGTGTGCCCTGGATGGGAATTGAACCTGGGACTCCTGCATGCCAGGCCAATACTCTACCACTGAGCAAACCGGCCAGGGCACTTTGGGAGTTTATTTTGCTTTTTTAACTCACTAGTAGTGCTCCCAACCCTGGTTCTCCATTTTATTTAGTTCTTGCTCCACTAAATACAATAGTAACTGTTTTATTTTTTCCCCATTTTTCTGTTTCCCTCTTATTCTTCTCATCATATCTCTTAGTCAACCATCACCTAAGAGCAAATCATTGTATTCTTGACACCAATTTTTTTGCTTTTTTGCATTTTGTGGGTACATACTCCCTTTTTTCACCTTTTATCACTTCTCCCCAACTCAGGCCCTCCATTATAGATAGTTTTTGTTCTATTTAGCACAATATAATTCAAAGTTTAACACAAGATTTTCTCAAGAAGGAGGGGAGAGGAGAGGAGAGAAAAAAAGGGGGGGGGTTGAATAATAATTTTTTTCTTCTTTTTTATTTTTTATATTTATTTTTTAATTTTTTATTCTTTATTAATTCTCATTAATACTATCAACAACACTACCCTCAGATGCCATTAAGGAAAAAGAAATCAAATATCATGGATACAAAAGACAGAGAGATAGCACAGATAAATGAGGGAAAATCTATGGAGAAAAAAATTTAATTTAATATATTGGAAACCTTGGAGCTAAATGACACAGAATTCTTGATACTTTTTTCCTCCTCCAATTTGGCTGATTAACTCTCTGCCGGTCTTACTCTCTCCTCTCCTTGAACTACACTACCCATAAGTGTTACATCTCCCATTATCTTTTCTCTCCTCTTCCTTTCTCTCTATGAGGGTTGCACTCCAAAACCCTTAACTTTTTCTCTCTCTCTCTCTCTTTTTTATTTCTTTTAGTGGTTCCCTCTTTTTTTCTCTCTCTCTCTTTCTTTTTTCCCTCTATATTAGTTTCTTCCTTTCTCCTTTACGTCTCCTCTCATTCAAACCTCAATAACAAACAAATTATCTTATCTGGGACTCAAACCTATGTTTGTGGCATTTTGGGGGGGGTTTACTTCACCTTTTTAACTCATTAGCAGTGCTCACATCACTGGCTCTCCATTTTATCTAGTTCTTGTTCCACTAAATACAATAGTAATTTTTTAATTTGTCCCGCCATTTTTCCGTTTTCCTCTTATTCCTCTCATCATAACTTTAAGACAACCAACACCTAAAAGCAAATCATTTTATTCTTGACCCAAATTTTTTCCTTATTTGCTTTTTGTGGGTCAATACCCTCTTTTTTTTTCTTTTTTCTTTTTTTTTCTTTTTTTTTTTTTTTTGCCCCTTTATTACTTTTCCCCAATTCAGGCCCTCCATCACAGGCATTGTTTGTTATAATTCACAGTTCACCACAAAATTTTCTCAAGAAAGAGGGGAGAGGAGAGGAGAGGAAAAAAGGAGGGGGGAAATAATTTCCTTTTTTTAAAATTTTTATTTTATTTTATTTTTCTTTATTTCATTATTAATTTTTTTTAAAAAAACAACTCTTTTCAATTTTTTATTTTTTTATTATTTTTTATAACTCTTTATTCTTTATTAAATCTCATTAATAATATTAACAAAACCACCCTCAGATGCCATTAAGGAAGAGAAAATCGAATATCATGGACACAAAAGAAAGAGAGGTAACACAGCTAGATGAGAAAAATTCTGGAGAAAAAATTTAATATATTGGAAACCTTGAAGCTAAATGACAGAGAATTCAAGATAGAAATCCTAAAAATCCTCCGAGATATACAAGAAAACACAGAAAGGCAATTTAGGGAGCTCAGAAAACAACTCAATGAACACAAAGAATATATGTCCAGGTCAGAGTAATGGCGGAGTAGGAAGCGATACCGATAAATCTCCCCCAAAACTCAACAAGATCTTCAACCAGAAACAGAAAAACCTATACTTGGAGCTTCCAGATTCTTCGCAATACACCCAAAGGTATGATTGAGTGAAAAATTGGCTAAATATATAACCAAACCCCGAAGGAAATAGGGAGTAAGAAATGCTCCGCCTTCCTCACTAACCTAAACAGGGCGGCTTTCTCTGGTAACTGTGAATATAGAAACTGAGGCGGGCAAAGGGGGTGAATAGATCCAGGCCCCCGCAGCAAAAACGGCCGAACCAGGCTGTGGCTCAGAGATCCAAGCCGAGGAAAATCTGATCCTGTGGCAACCCGGGCAATACAAGCTAACACTCGCGCCAAACCCAAACAAAGAAAGACAAGCGGAGCGGCCATTTTACCCGGTCTCCTGGTCGGTGCGCAGTTAGTGGAAGAGAGATTTCTTCCTAAGCCGCGGAAGTGGGTGCCCGTGTTGCCCCACGGAGAGGCAGGGTCAGAGGTCTTTCTGTGGGCCGAGGGCAGAGTCTCTGGGCAGCCCCAGCGCCCTGGGAAAGCCACACATGGGAGGGAGTGAGAACTAATTCCAATGGTGGAGATTTTCCGTGCTGGAGGCTGTTTCACTCAGAGGGAACCACGGCCGGCCTCATATCCTGGTTTGCGCGCGCAGATAAGGAGTGAGCGATTCCTCCGATTGCCTCGGCAGTGCGCGCCCGTGTTATCGCAGAGAGGGGCAGAGTCAGGGGCCTTTGTGTGGGCCAAAGCGGAATCTCGGGCCGCCCCAGTGCCTTGCAAAAGCCGCACACGGGGACGGAGCGAGACTCAATTCCAACGCTGCAACTTTTCCCTGCGGTTGGGGGTTTCACTCAGAGCGTGAGACTGCTGGCCGGATATCCTGGTCGCAGACAGTGAGTGAGAGTTTCCTCCAAGCGCCCCGGAAGTGGGCGCCCGCTTGTGTTACCGGATAGAGTGGCAGAGCCAGAGGTCTTCGAGTGGGCGGAAAGCCCGCCTGATTATGCTAGCAGCTCTGACTGACTGAGCCTTACCCAGAGCCCTGTGCTGAGTGGAAATAGAGTGGGGAGTTGCCAGCAATTTGAGCCTCTTACTATCCAGGCAGAGGCAGCAGCAACCCCATACCTGGACTATCAGGCTACTAATTGAGGAAGGAAAGACTAGGAGAAAGGCTCCAGGAACACGGACTCTCTCACTGTCGGAGCCTATAAATGCTAATGAGCCTCGACTCCCAACAAGAATAAAGCACAATACATGACATTGCCATAGAGACTTATCAACTGCAAACCTCTACTTGAGCGTGCCAAAGGGGCAGAACCCGGGGTACAGAGTCACCGACCAGGAAGAGGGAGAGAAAAGAAAAAGCAAGAAGATAACCTCTCAAAATCAAGAATAATCTGCAGACTTTATAACCTATCCCATTTTATTATATTAGTTCGTTTGTTTCTCTTATCTTCATTCTTGAGACTTTTTTTTCCTCCTCCAATTTGGCCGATTAACTCTCTGCCGGTCTTACTCTCTCCTCTCCTTGAACTACACTACCCATAAGTGTTACATCTCCCATTATCATTTCTCTTCTCTTCCTTTCTCTCTATGAGGGTTGCACTCCAAAACCCTTAACTCTCTCTCTCTCTCTCCTTTCTTTTTTCTTCTTTTAGTGGTTCCCTCTTTTTTTCTCTCTCTCTCTTTCTTTTCTCCCTCTATATTAGTTTCTTCCTTTCTCCTTTACATCTCCTCTCATTCAAACCTCAATAACAAACAAATTATCTTATCTGGGACTCAAACCTATGTTTGTGGCATTTTGGGGGGTTTTTACTTCACCTTTTTAACTCACTAGCAGTGCTCCCATCCCTGGCTCTCCATATTATCTAGTTCTTGTTCCACTAAATACAATAGTAAGTTTTTAATTTGTCCCCCCATTTTTCCATTTTCCTCTTATTCCTCTCATCATAACTCTTAGAAAACCAACACCTAAAAGCAAATCATTTTATTCTTGACCCAAATTTTTTCCTTATTTGCTTTTTGTGGGTCCATACGCTCTTTTTTTTTTCTTTTTTCTTTTATTTTTTTTCCTTTTTTTTTTTTTTTTTCTTTCTCTCTTTTTTGCCCCTTTATTACTTTTCCCCAATTCAGGCCCTCCATCACAGGCATTGTTTGTTATAACTCACAGTCCACCACAAGATTTTCTCAAGAAAGAGGGGAGAGGAGAGGAGAGGAAAAAAAGAGGGGGGGAATAATTTCCTTTTTTAAAAATTTTTATTTTATTTTATTTTTCTTTATTTCATTATTAATTTTTTTTAAAAAAAAAACAACTTTTCGATTTGTTATTTTTTTATTTTTTTTAACTTTTTATTCTTTATTAAATCTCATTAATACTATCAACAAAACCACCCTCAGATGCCATTAAGGAAGAGAAAATCGAATATCATGGATACAAAAGAAAGAGAGGTAACACAGCTAGATGAGGAAAAATCTATGGAGAAAAAATTTAATATATTGGAAACCTTGGAGCTAAATGACAGAGAATTCAAGATAGAAATCCTAAAAATCCTCCGAGATATACAAGAAAACACAGAAAGGCAGTATAGGGAAATCAGAAAACAACTCCATGAACACAAAGAATATATGTCCAAGGAAATTGAAACTATAAAAACAAATCAAACAGAGATGAAAAACTCAATTCACGAGCTGAAAAACGAAGTAACAAGCTTAGCTAATAGAACAGGTCAGATAGAAGAGAGGATTAGTGAAATAGAAGACAAGCAACTTGAGGCACAACAGAGAGAAGAAGAAAGAGACTCAAAAATTAAAAAAAATGAGATAGCCCTACAAGAATTATCTGACTCCATCAAAAAGAATAACATAAGAATAATAGGTATATCAGAGGGAGAAGAGAGAGAAAATGGAATGGAGAACATACTTAAACAAATAATTGATGAGAACTTCCCAAGCCTGTGGAAAGAACTAAAGCCTCAAGTCAAGAAGCAAACAGAACTCCAAGTTTTCTTAACCCCAACAAACCTACTCCAAGGCATATCATAATGAAATTGACACAAACCAACAGCAAAGAAAAAATTCTCAAGGCAGCCAGGGAAAAGAAGAATACAACATATAAAGGAAGGCCCATTAGATTATCATCAGATTTCTCAGCAGAAACTCTACAAGCTAGAAGAGAGTGGACCCCAATATTTAAAGTCCTGAAAGAGAGGAACTTTCAGCCACGAATACTATACCCATCAAAGCTATCCTTCAAATACGAAGGAGAAATAAAAACATTCACAGATACAGAAAAGATGAGGGAATTTATCATCAGAAAACCCCCACTCCAGGAATTACTAAAGGGGGTTCTCCAATCAGATACAAAGAACAAAAAAAAACAGAGCCACAAGTGAAAGCTCCAAGAAGAACACAATAAAACCAAATTTAAACTGTGACAACAACAAAAAGAAAGAGGGGGAGAAGACGGAGATTAACAGTAGCAAAGGACGATGGAGTGCAAAAGTACTCACAAAATAGTTCGCTACAATGAACAGGGTAGGGACCCTTTTCATTACTCAAAGGTAACCACCATTGAAAAAACCACCACAGAAGCACATGAGATAAAAAAGATAGCAACAGAGGAAAGATGTATGGAATACAACCAAATAAAAACAAAAGATAGAAAAACGAAAGAGAAGGATCAAACAAGACACAAAACTAACAGAAAGCAAGATATAAAATGGCAATAGGGAACTCACAAGTATCAATAATTACACTAAATGTAAATGGATTAAACTCACCAACAAAAAGGCACAGAGTAGCAGAATGGATTAAAAAAGAAAATCCAACTGTATGCTGCCTACAGGAAACTCATCTAAGTAACAAGGATAAAAACAAATTCAAAGTGAAAGGCTGGAAAACAATACTCCAAGCAAATAACATCCAAAAAAAAGCAGGTGTAGCAATACTCATATCGGATAATGCTGACTACAAGACAGGAAAAGTACTTAGAGACAAAAATGGCCATTTCATAATGGCTAAGGGGACACTGAATCAAGAAGACATAACAATTCTTAATATATATGCACCAAACCAAGGAGCACCAAAATATATAAGACAGCTACTTATTGATCTTAAAACAAAAACTGACAAAAATACAATCATACTTGGAGACCTCAATACACCGCTGACGGCTCTAGATCGGTCATCCAAACAGAGAATCAACAAAGACATAGTGGCCTTAAACAAAACACTAGAGCACCTGGATATGATAGACATCTACAGGACATTTCATCCCAAAGTGACTGAGTATACATTTTTCTCCAGTGTACATGGATCATTCTCAAGAATTGACCATATGTTGGGCCACAAAAACAACATCAGCAAATTCAGAAAAATTGAAGTTGTACCAAGCATATTTTCTGATCATAAAGCCTTGAAACTAGAATTCAACTGCAAAAAAGAGGAAAAAAATCCCACAAAAATGTGGAAACTAAACAACATACTTTTAAAAAATGAATGGGTCAAAGAAGAAATAAGTGCAGAGATCAAAAGATATATACAGACTAATGAAAATGACAATACTACATATCAGAATCTATGGGATGCAGCAAAAGCAGTGATAAGAGGGAAGTTCATATCGCTTCAGGCATATATGAACAAACAAGAGAGAGCCCAAGTGAACCACTTAACTTCCCACCTTAAGGAACTAGAAAAAGAAGAACAAAGACAACCCAAAACCAGCCGAAGAAAGGAGATAATAAAAATCAGAGCAGAAATAAATGAATTAGAGAACAGAAAAACTATAGAAAAAATTAATAGAACAAGGAGCTGGTTCTTTGAAAAGATCAACAAAATTGACAAACCCTTGGCAAGACTTACCAAGGAAAAAAGAGAAAGAACTCATATAAACAAAATCCAAAATGAAAGAGGAGAAATCACCACGGACACCGTAGATATACAAAGAATTATTGTAGAATACTATGAAAAACTTTATGCCACTAAATTCAACAACCTAGAAGAAATGGATAAATTCCTAGAACAATACAACCTTCCTAGACTGAGTCAAGAAGAAGCAGAAAGCCTAAACAGACCTATCAGTAGAGAAGAAATAGAAAAAACCATTAAAAACCTCCCCAAAAATAAAAGTCCAGGCCCTGACGGCTATACCAGCGAATTTTATCAAACATTCAAAGAAGACTTGGTTCCTATTCTACTCAAAGTCTTCCAAAAAATTGAAGAAGAAGCAATACTTCCAAACACATTTTATGAGGCCAACATAACCCTCATACCAAAACCAGGCAAGGATGGCACAAAAAAAGAAAACTACAGACCAATATCTCTAATGAATACAGATGCTAAAATACTAAACAAAATACTAGCAAATCGAATACAACAACATATTAAAAAAATAATACATCATGATCAAGTGGGATTCATCCCAGAATCTCAAGGATGGTTCAACATACGTAAAACGGTTAATGTAATACACCATATCAACAAAACAAAGAACAAAAACCACATGATCTTATCAATAGACGCAGAAAAGGCTTTCGATAAAATACAACACAATTTTATGTTTAAGACTCTCAACAAAATGGGTATAGAAGGAAAATATCTCAACATGATAAAGGCCATATATGATAAACCATCAGCTAACATCATATTAAATGGCACTAAACTGAAGGCTTTCCCCCTTAAATCAGGAACAAGACAGGGTTGTCCACTCTCTCCACTCTTATTTAATGTGGTACTAGAGGTTCTAGCCAGAGCAATCAGAAAAGACAAAGAAATAAAAGGCATCCATATCGGAAAAGAAGAAGTAAAGGTATCACTTTTTGCAGATGATATGATCCTATACATCGAAAACCCCAAAGAATCCACAAAAAGACTACTAGAAACAATAAGCCAATACAGTAAGGTCGCAGGATACAAAATTAACATACAGAAGTCAATAGCCTTTCTATATGCCAACAATGAAACAACTGAGAAGGAACTCAAAAGAATAATCCCCTTCACGATTGCAACAAAAAAAATAAAATACTTAGGAATAAACATAACAAAGAATGTAAAGGACTTATATAATGAAAACTATAAACCATTGTTAAGGGAAATCGAAAAAGATATAATGAGATGGAAGAATATACCTTGTTCTTGGCTAGGAAGAATAAATATAATCAAGATGGCTATATTACCCAAAGCAATATACAAATTTAATGCAATTCCCATCAAAATTCAAATGACATTTTTTAAAGAAATAGAGCAAAAAATCATCAGATTTATATGGAACTATAAAAAACCCCGAATAGCCAAAGCAATCCTAAAGAAAAAGAATGAAGCTGGGGGCATAACAATACCTGACTTCAAACTCTATTATAGGGCCACGACAATCAAAACAGCATGGTATTGGCAGAAAAATAGACACTCAGACCAATGGAACAGAATAGAAAGTCCAGAAATAAAACCACATATATATAGTCAAATAATTTTTGATAAAGGGGCCAACAACACACAATGGAGAAAAGAAAGCCTCTTCAATAAATGGTGCTGGGAAAACTGGAAAGCCACATGCAAAAGAATGAAACTGGACTACAGTCTCTCCCCCTGTACAAAAATTAACTCAAAATGGATCAAAGATCTAAACATAAGACCTGAAACAATTAAGTACATAGAAGAAGACATAGGTACTCAACTCATGGACCTGGGTTTTAAAGAGCATTTTATGAATTTGACTCCAATGGCAAGAGAAGTGAAGGCAAAAATTAATGAATGGGACTACATCAGACTAAGAAGTTTTTGCTCAGCAAGGGAAACTGATAACAAAATAAACAGAAAGCCAACTAAATGGGAAATGATATTTTCAAACAACAGCTCAGATAAGGGCCTAATATCCAAAATATACAAAGAACTCATAAAACTCAACAACAAACAAACAAACAATCCAATAAAAAAATGGGAAGAGGATATGAATAGACACTTCTCCCAGGAAGAAATACAAATGGCCAACAGATATATGAAAAGATGCTCATCTTCTTTAGCTATTAGAGAAATGCAAATCAAAACGGCAATGAGATACCACCTCACACCTGTTCGATTAGCTGTTATTAGCAAGTCAGGTAATAGCAAATGTTGGAGAGGCTGTGGAGAAAAAGGAACCCTCATCCACTGTTGGTGGGAATGTAAAGTAGTACAACCATTATGGAAGAAAGTATGGTGGTTCCTCAAAAAACTGAAAATAGAACTACCTTATGACCCAGCAATCCCTCTACTGGGTATATATCCCCAAAACTCAGAAACATTGATACGTAAAGACACATGCAGCCCCATGTTTATTGCAGCATTGTTCACAGTGGCCAGGACATGGAAACAATCAAAAAGCCCATCAATAGATGACTGGATAAAGAAGATGTGGCACATATACACTATGGAATACTACTCAGCCATAAGAAATGATGACATCGGAACATTTACAGCAAAATGGTGGGATCTTGATAACATGATACGAAGCGAAATAAGTAAATCAGAAAAAAACAGGAACTGTATTATTCCATACGTAGGTGGGACATAATAGTGAAACTAAGAGACATTGATAAGAGTGTGGTGGTTACGGGGGGGAGGGGGGAATGGGAGAGGGATAGGGGGTGGGAGGGGCACAAAGAAAACAAGATAGAAGGTGACAGAGGACAATCTGACTTTGGGTGGTGGGTATGCAACATAATTGAACGACAAGATAACCTGGACTTGTTATCTTTGAATATATGTATCCTGATTTATTGATGTCACCCCATTAAAAAATAAAATTTAAAAAAAAAAAAAAAAAAAAAAAAAAAAAAAGAATATATGTCCAAGGAAATTTAAACTATAAAAACAAATCAAACAGAGATGAAAAACTCAATTTACGAGCTAAAAAATGAAGTAACAAGCTTAGCTAATAGAATAGGTCAGATAGAAGAGAGGATTAGTGAAATAGAAGACAAGCAACTTGAGGCACAACAGAGAGAAGAAGAAAGAGACTCAAAAATTTTAAAAAATGAGATAGCCCTACAAGAATTATCTGAATCCATCAAAAAGAATAACATAAGAATAATAAGTATATCAGAGGGAGAAGAGAGAGAAAATGGAATGGAGAACATACTCAAACAAATAATAGATGAGAACTTCCCAAGCCTGTGGAAAGAAATAAAGCCTCAAGTTCAAGAAGCAAACAGAACTCTGAGTTTTCTTAACCAGAACAAACCTACTCCAAGGCATATTATAATGAAATGGACACAAACCAACAGCAAAGAAAAAATTCTCAAGGCAGCCAGGGAAAAGAAGAATACAACATATAAAGGAAGGCCCATTAGATTATCATCAGATTTCTCAGCAGAAACTCTACAAGCTAGAAGAGAGTGGACCCCAATATTTAAAGTCCTGAAAGAGAGGAACTTTCAGCCACGAATACTATACCCATCAAAGCTATCCTTCAAATATGAAGGAGAAATAAAAACATTCACAGATACAGAAAAGATGAGAAAATTTATCATCAGAAAACCCCCACTCCAGGAATTACTAAAGGGGGTTCTCCAATCAGATACAAAGAACAAAAAAAAACAGAGCCACAAGTAAAAGCTCCAAGAAGAACACAATAAAACCAAATTTAAACTGTGACAACAACAAAAAGAAAGAGGGGGAGAAGATGGAGATTAACAGTAGCAAAGGACGATGGAGTGCAAAAGTACTCACAAAATAGTTGGCTACAATGAACAGGGTAGGGACCCTTTTCATTACTCAAAGGTAACCACCATTGAAAAAACCACCACAGAAGCACATGAGATAAAAAAGATAGCAACAGAGGAAAGATGTATGGAATACAACCAAATAAAAACAAAAGATAGAAAAACGAAAGAGAAGGATCAAACAAGACACAAAACTAACAGAAAGCAAGATATAAAATGGCAATAGGGAACTCACAAGTATCAATAATTACACTAAATGTAAATGGATTAAACTCAGCAATAAAAAGGCACAGAGTAGCAGAATGGATTAAAAAAGAAAATCCAACTGTATGCTGCCTACAGGAAACTCATCTAAGTAACAAGGATAAAAACAAATTCAAAGTGAAAGGCTGGAAAACAATACTCCAAGCAAATAACATCCAAAAAAAAGCAGGTGTAGCAATACTCATATCGGATAATGCTGACTACAAGACAGGAAAAGTACTCAGAGACAAAAATGGCCATTTCATAATGGCTAAGGGGCACTGAATCAAAAAGACATAACAATTCTTAATATATATGCACCAAACCAAGGAGCACCAAAATATATAAGACAGCTACTTATTGACCTTAAAACAAAAACTGACAAAAATACAATCATACTTGGAGACCTCAATACACCGCTGATGGCTCTAGATTGGTCATCCAAACAGAGAATCAACAAAGACATAGTGGCCTTAAACAAAACACTAGAGCACCTGGATATGATAGACATCTACAGGACATTTCATCCCAAAGTGACTGAGTATACATTTTTCTCCAGTGAACATGGATCATTCTCAAGAATTGACCATATGTTGGGCCACAAAAACAACATCAGCAAATTCAGAAAAATTGAAGTTGTACCAAGCATATTTTCTGATCATAAAGCCTTGAAACTAGAATTCAACTGCAAAAAAGAGGAAAAAAATCCCACAAAAATGTGGAAACTAAACAACATACTTTTAAAAAATGAATGGGTCAAAGAAGAAATAAGTGCAGAAATCAAAAGATATATACAGACTAATGAAAATGACAATACGACATATCAGAATCTATGGGATGCAGCAAAAGCAGTGATAGGAGGGAAGTTCATATCACTTCAGGCATATATGAACAAACAAGAGAGAGCCCAAGTGAACCACTTTACTTCACACCTTAAGGAACTAGAAAGAGAAGAACAAAGAAAACCCAAAAACAGCCGAAGAAAAGAGATAATAAAAATCAGAGCAGAAATAAATGAATTAGAGAACAGAAAAACTATAGAAAAAATTAATAGAACAAGGAGCTGGTTCTTTGAAAAGATCAACAAAATTGACAAACCCTTGGCAAGACTTACCAAGGAAAAAAGAGAAAGAACTCATATAAACAAAATCCAAAATGAAACAGGAGAAATCACCACGGACACCGTAGATATACAAAGAATTATTGTAGAATACTATGAAAAACTTTATGCCACTAAATTCAACAACCTAGAAGAAATGGATAAATTCCTAGAACAATACAACCTTCCTAGACTGAGTCAAGAAGAAGCAGAAAGCCTAAACAGACCTATTAGTAGAGAAGAAATAGAAAAAAACATTAAAAACCTCCCCAAAAATAAAAGTCCAGGGCCTGACGGCTATACCAGCAAATTTTATCAAACATTCAAAGAAGATTTGGTTTCTATTCTACTCAAAGTCTTCCAAAAAATTGAAGAAGCAATAATTCCAAACACATTTTATGAGGCCAACATAACCCTCATACCAAAACCGGACAAGGACAGCACAAAAAAAGAAAACTACAGACCAATATCTCTAATGAATACAGATGCTAAAATACTAAACAAAATACTAGCAAATCGAATACAACAACATATTAAAAAAAAAATACATCACGATCAAGTGGGATTCATCCCAAAATCTCAAGGATGGTTCAACATACGTAAAACGGTAACGTAATATACCATATCAACAAAACAAAGAACAAAAACCTCATAATCTTATCAATAAATGGAGAAAAGGCATTCAATCAAATACAACACAATTTTATGTTTAAGACTCTCAACAAAATGGGTATAGTAGAAAAATATCTCAACATGATAAAGGCCATATATGATAAACCATCAGCTAACATTATATTAAATGGCACAAAACTGAAGGCTTTCCTCCTTAAATCAAAAACAAGACAGGGTTGTCCACTCTCTCCACTCTTATTTAATGTGGTACTAGAGGTTCTAGTCAGAGCAATCAGACAAGACAAAGAAATAAAAAGCATCCATATTGGAAAAGAAGAAGTAAAGGTATCACTTTTTGCAGATGATATGATCCTATACATCGAAAACCCCAAAGAATCTACAAAAAGACTACTAGAAACAATAAGCCAATACAGTAAGGTCCCAGGATACAAAATTAACATACAAAAGTCCATAGCCTTTCTATATGCCAACAATGAAACATTTGAGAACAAACTCAAAAAATAATCCCCTTCACGATTGCAACCAAACAAATAAAATACCTAGGAATAAACATAACAAAGAATGTAAAGGATTTATATAATGAAAACTACAAACCGTTGTTAAGGGAAATCAAAAAAGATACAATGAGATGGAAGAATATTCCTTGCTCTTGGATAGGAAGAATAAATATAATCAAAATGACCATATTACCTAAAGCAATATACAAATTTATTTCAATTCTCATCAAAATTCCAATGACATTTTTTAAAGAAATGGAACAAAAAAACATCAGATTTATATGGAACTATAAAAAACCCCGAATAGCCAAAGCAATCCTAAAGAAAAAGAACAAAGCTGGGGGCATTACAATACCTGACTTCAAACTATATTATAGAGCCATGACCATCAAAGTGCATGGTATTGGCAGAAAAATAGACACTCAGATCAATGGAACAGAATAGAAAGTCTAGAAATAAAACCACATATATATGGTCAAATAATTTTTGATAAAGGGGCCAACAACACACAATGGAGAAAAGAAAGCCTCTTCAATAAATGGTACTGGGAAAACTGGAAAGCCACATGCAAAAGAATGAAACTGGACTACAGTTTGTCCCCTTGTACTAAAATTAATTCAAAATGGTTCAAAGACCTAAATATAAGACCTGAAACAATAAAGTACATAGAAGAAGACATAGGTCCTAAACTCCTGGACCTTGGTTTTAAAGAGCATTTTATGAATTTGACTCCAAAGGCAAGGGAAGTGAAGGCAAAAATAAATGAATGGGACTACATCAGACTAAAAAGTTTTTGCTCAGCAAGGGAAACTGACAACAAAATAAACAGAAAGCCAACTAAATGGGAAATGATATTTTCCAACAACAGCTCAGATAAGGGTCTAATATCCAAAATATACAAAGAACTCATAAAACTCAACAACAAACAAACAAACAATCCAATAAAAAATGGGAAGAGGACATGAACAGACAATTCTCTCAGGAAGAAATACAAATGGCCAACAGATATATGAAAAGATGCTCATCTTCATTAGTTATTAGAGAAATGCAAATCAAAACTGCAATGAGATACCACCTCACACCTGTTCGATTAGCTATTATTAACAAGACAGGTAATAGCAAATGTTGGAGAGGCTGTGGAGAAAAAGGAACCCTCATTCACTGTTGGTGGGAATGTAAAGTAGTACAACCATTATGGAAGAAAGTATGGTGGTTCCTCAAAAAACTGAAAATAGAACTACCTTATGACCCAGCAATCCCTCTACTGGGTATATACCCCCAAAACTCAGAAACATTAACACATAAAGACACATGCAGCCCCATGTTCATTGCAGCATTGTTCACAGTGGCCAACACATGGAAACAACCAAAAAGCCCTTCAATAGAAGACTGGATAAAGAAGATGTGGCACATATACACTATGTAATACTACTCAGCCATAATGTAAATTGATTAAACTCTTCAATTAGATCACATAGATCAGATGAACAGATTAAAAAAGGCAGACCCAGCAATATGATGTCCACCAAAAGATTCATTTTATCTTTGAGGGCTCACACAGACAGAAAGTTAAGGATGGTTTTGGTCAAATAAGTTTGTAAATATGATATATATGTTTGCTCGCTTATAGTTTCCATTGGGTGTGGGGGAAGGCTGTAAGCAGGCAGGGTCATCACAGCCTAAAGGCTTAGTTTTAAGACTAAGCTTTTCCCCACATCCTTGACTGTTACATGATAGGGGGTGTTGCACTCTTATGAGGAATCCCATTTACACCTCAGATAAGTGGCTTTGTATCAGACTTCCTTGTTTGTATATTAGATTAAAGGTTTTGATTTCTACTCTATAAAATGGGGCTGAGGAGCCCATACTGGAGGACAGCAGAGAAAGGCCACTTGGAGGAGAGGAGAAGCAGCCAAGATGGCGGAGTGCTGAAGTTCTCAGAAGCCAGTTTGTGCAGAGAAGGAGATGGGTAACAGAGGTGAATAAAACTGATGAGGTACAAACCTTTGATTTTAGGAAACTCGGATAAGTCAGTGGCTTTGGGAGCCCTGAATGGAAAGGGAAGTGTTTTCCCACTGTGTGTATTTCTTGCCTGTCAGGTGCAAGCTAGGATTAAAGCTAATGGCTCACCAGTTCTTGGCTCTGTTGTTTCATTACCGTCTGTTCAAATCAAATGTGAACCTGCATGGGCCATGGTGGCCATGGCTACTGGCTTTACAGATGGAAATAGATATATTCCATGCAAATGGAAACCAAAAGTTTCATTTCTATGTGGAATCTAAAAAGTCACACTCATAAAAGCAGAAAATAGAATGATGTTTGCCAGGGGATGGAAGATTGGGAAAATGGAGACATATTGGCCAAAAGTATAAAGTTTCATTTATGCAGGATGAGTAAGTTCTGGAGAGCTGATGTATAGTTAATAAACTGTATTACATACTTGAAATTTGCTAAAAGAGTAGATCTTAAGTATTTTTTCCACCACCACCCAAAATAGTGAAATGATAGCTGTATTAATTAGTTTATGGCAATTGTTTTACAATGAATACATGTACTGAAACATCATGTTGTATAACTTAACTATAATTTTGACAACTATATCTCAATAAATCTGGGAAAACTAAAGTAAATTGTAAAGCAAATAAATTAGAACAGATAAATATAAAATGGAGAGAAACACAATAGATGATGAAGGATGGAAAAGACTATATATAATTCAGCACTTGCATAACTAGAATACCTAAAAAAAGGATATGAGAAACTTTTCTATATTCCAACTTTATGAAAACCCTCAGGAAAAAATTTCAAAAATAAAATGAGCAGATAAAGTTTTGCTGAATAAAGGAAGACTTGAGTCTTACGATTAAGGTGAGGCAGGGCAGGGCGGGGTAGGGGGTGGGGGCAATATGGAGGCAGGCTGCCCAGAGGGTGGCTCAGGCCGGGACGCCTCCATGGGAGATTTCACAGAGATCAAGTTGCAGTTCAGCATCCACTAGGGTTCAGATGGCACTGCTGTCAGGTAGGGTCTGCCTTTGGCCAAGACCCCGCCCACCTGTCACGACTTTAACCAGTTCACTGCTGTCACAGAGGCCATCTCCCTGCTGGTGGGGTTCTCAGCCAGCCAGGTACAGTATCTGGATCTCATCAAGAACACTAGCAAGCTATTCAATGAAGAACGAGTGATCAACAAGACCATGGTGACATATCAGAAGTGGCTGCCTGTTGTATTCCAGCCTGCTAGGAACTACCAGTGTCTCGTGGAAAAAACCTATTCAAGACACAAACTTATGTCAATAGGAAGAGGGGGAGGCCTGCCAAGGGAGGTAAAGAATATCTCCTGAATTTCCTTCTCCCTTACCTTTTATTGATCAGAAGCAGAACAGAGGTAACAGAATTACAAAGGATAGCGGCCAGGTGGTAAGGGGAAAGAATGACTAATGGCCATTTTGCTGACCTGGAGATATGGCTAATTTGGGTCAGTACATTCTTTTCTTTTTTTTTTTTTTTTTTTTTTTTGCTAATTAACAAGCACAAAGGAAGGGGCAATCCAGAACCTCTAGGCTAATTTTCTAAAGCCCCTTCACATGCATTCATTTGTGTTTGCACAAAGGTCACTCACTCAGTTTCTTAGTGTTTCCATCCAAGAGATATTCACTCAGGGCTTTTAACTAGAGTTCCCTAATGCAAGTCATAGAGGGTTCAAGGTTAGGTGGGTGATGCCCTACAGCCGCCTGAGTCGGAGAGTCTGTTCCTGGCATCACACACCAGCAGCCAGCTGTAGTAGCACAGCGTGAACCACCCGTGCACCTAGGCACCGCCCCAGCACAGCCTGCCTGAGCAGGGTGAGTGAGGGCTTCACCTCTATGGGGCCAGGGTCCAACAGTGAGGCGCTCCGCATCCATTGGCAAAGTGGGTGGAGGGTGAGGGACCCCTCAATGAGTTTGCCTTCACGCTCTATGGATGGTGCCTGGCCTGTGCCAGCCAAGATGACTGACTGCCCATCTTCAACTTGGACTCCATGGTCCTGCAGGGGCTCAGGAAGAGCTATTTTGGGGGCCTGCTCTGCATGTGCTGGACCCCAGACAGGCGCTAGGTCATGATGGATGGTGAAGATGACCTGGTCACCGGGTGGTTCCTCACTGAGGGCCGCAGGGTGGGTGTCCCAGTAGAGCCAGAGCTCTATGTCGATCAGGCGTCCCTGATTCGACTTCCCCACACAGTGGGACACTCTGCTGATCAGCAGGGCTGGCAGCCTCTTCGACACTACTCTTGAGGCAGCTATGAGGATTCTACTTATCAGCGCCGACACCAACTGCCACCGGAGGAAAGACAAGACTGACATATACATTAGTTGTAAGAATCACACAGGCAGTTTATTACTCAAAAATCCTTTTGGAGTGCCTGGGTACAGTTTAAGGGCACCCCATCAGCGTGCTCCTCTCGGCTGTCTTTGGTCAGAGCTGCATGGAGACATTCCCCGTTCATGTTGGAGTCTGGGCAACTACTGCAGCAGGGGGTCCCCTCAGCTTTAGTACCTTTTCTGTACCCAGGCCTTCTAACAGGTGTCAATCTACAAGATTATCATCTCAACCCACCTTCTAACAGGTGTCAATTTACAGGATTATCATCTCAAACCACCTGTTTTGGGAGTTCCTGGCAGGGAGCCCTTTTTATGTTAATCTACTGAAATGTTACATCAAGCCACTTTTAAGGTGTTCCTAGGGAAGCTTCTTGTTTATGTTAATTTATAGAGTTATGACATCAAGCCACTTCTTATCAATGTATAACTTCACACACACACTAACTGGCCCTGCACGAAAGTCAGAGTCTGTTTATCACCTCTGCACCCACTACACTAATTCCTATCCAGACAGCATAACTTTATTTAATTTCCTTAATTGATTTTAATATTATATCTTAATTACTTTTATATATCATGCATATTTTTCTATATTTCCATATATTTAATTACTATAACCCTATTCTGTATTACTGCCACAGTAGGCCACGGCCACAACCGCAGGTACTAGGTCAATGCCGTGGCCTTCAAACCCACCACGAAGGCTGAGGAGGCAGCAGTAGCCAGTTGTGACGGGAGAGTGGAGTGCTGAGGAGCAGGAAGACTCCAAGGAGTTGGTTCAGGCTGGCATGGGGAAACCCCGCTGTCCCCAATGCCCAAGGCCAGCTCCATCACCTACTGCTAGGGCTCAGCCGGCCAGGACACACAGGTCACCAAAGACATTCTTACCCCACACCCACCCCTGGCCCACACATGCACGCTCCCCAGCACAGCTGGCACCACAGCACTAGCTGCCAGCAGCTCTCAGGGTGGCGATCCAGGCCCCAGGCTCCTGATGGTTGTCTCGCTTCTGGTGGGCAGTGGCAAGGCAGGTGGACCAGCAGCCCCATTCCCTGCCCCCAGCTGGACCCAGCCAAAGTGCTGGGGACCGTTGTAGTTGGGCATCCATAAGGTGCTGCTACTCCAGCCCTGGTGTGCAAGATCACTCAGGAGTGGCTGCCATCCTCCTGCTCCTAGAGAAGGTCATCATCTGCACCTGGGCTCACCTGGCAAGGCATTCACAGGCCAGACAGAGGAAGTTGTCCCAGTTCATCCAACAAGTCACTGGTATAGGGCACTGCCTCCCAACTAGCTCCCCAAGTGACATGCTTATGTGAAGCCATGGATGTCAGGTTCCCTCACACTGACCCCTAGCTGTAAACCTCCCCCTGACCTCATCTGTCAATGGATTAGCAAGACTAACCATGATGGATAGACTGCTCTGGTTCCCCCACCCTGCACAAATCAGGGCACAAAAGGTCCCCTTGAACTGACCTCGACTATGGAGGGATGTAGTGGCCCATGTGGCCTCAGCCTTGCCCCGACCCACTGCCAAGTGCAATGACCCCTTCTGCTGAACCATCAGTGTTAGCCTCATCCCAGTCCCCAGCATGTGACTGGTTCTTGGGGATCGGGGAAGCTCCCCACTCAGAAGAGCCCAGGTCTGCAGTGTGCCCTCCAGTTGGTGGCCTGCCCCTCCCTGACCCCCAGCCTCCATCACCTGCACCACTGCTGTTGTTTGTGCTTTTGCAGAGTGTCACCTCAGGAAGCTCCTCTGGACCCTCCCTGTTCCTAGCACCTCTTCCCCATTCTCAAAAAAAAAAACGGGGGGGGGGGGATTAATAAATGCAAGATATATTAGCGAGGGAACTGATTTTTAGCACAAATAAAGACTACTATGGATAGCCAGCCAAAAAATGTAAAGGAACAAAAGTCACCTACAAGGGGGAGGCAGGGGAATGGCCCCACACAGACAACACCGAATGCCAGAAGACAGTGAAGCAAAATCTATTATGTTTTCTTAGCAAATAACAGAAATATATCCTCAAATACACAAAATGCATGTAGATGTAATATTAGTCCTTGTTTAAAGAAACCTTCTTGGCAATTCAGTTCAATTAATAAAAAAATTAAAAACTCAGAAATTGGGAAGTCATGGTAAAGAGCTTACAGAAAATATTGCAACCATTAAAAATAGTACACAGGCCTGATCTGTGGTGGCGCAGTGGATAAAGCGTCAACCTGGAAATGCTGAGGTTGCTGGTTCAAAACCCTGTGCTTGTCTGGTCAAGGCACATATGGGAGTTGATGCTTCTTGCTCCTCCCCCTTCTCTCTCTCTCTCTCTCTCTCTCTCTCTCTCCTCTCTCCCCTCTCTATAATGAATAAATAAAATCTTTAAAAAAAAAATTAAAAAAAAAATAGTACACATATAAACAACCACAGTAATTTTGGCCACAGAATATGATGCAAACTTAATAAATTATAACAGCATAAAAAAACAATGAAATATTTAGCTAAAATCAGGAGTTGAAGGGAGAGTGGAAACTTCTCTAAATTCAGTTTAGAAAGTCCAAAGTTGAAATATCATGAAATAAATATCTAAGTATATTTAAAATTCACTAAAATTTTTGATAAACATTTATTGGTCACATATTATGTCTAGCTTTTGTTCTAGGTACTGAAGATACAAAAGGGCTAATGTGATATTTGATAGCTCACTCGGTAGCTGGTATTTGTAATTATCATCTTCCACTGTCCATTCATATCCCCTTTGCCTCAGCAAGCAGCTCAGCTGATCATGATTGTTCATCTGGTAGAGTGACCCAAACCTTTATCCCGGAAGGGTCCGGACCATTTCTAGTTCACCTGAATTGGGTTGTGGTAGTTTTCCATTGCCTTTTTTTTTTTTTTTTTTTTTTTTTACAGAGACAGAGAGTCAGATAGAGGGACAGATAGGGACAGCAGACAGGAACAGAGAGAGATGAGAAGCATCAATCATCATTTTTTTGTTGCGACACCGTAGTTGTTCATTGATTGCTTTCTCATATGTGCCATGACCGCGGGCCTTCAGCAGACTGAGTAACCCCCCACTTAAGGCAGTGACCTTGGGTCCATGCTAGTGAGCTTTTTGCTCAAGCCAGATGAGCCTGCACTCAAGCTAGCAACCCCGGGGTCTCAAACCTGGGTCCTTCCACATCCCAGTCTGATGCTCTATCCACTGTGCAACCACCTGGTCAGGCTCCATTGCCTTTAATCAAGGGTCCTGTCCTACTAAGAGGATCCCTTATGGATCCCCTGTACTTTGGACATACTCTTCTCAAACTCTATTGTGTAGCAGCAGTCCAATTTCCCCTTTGTAATCACGATCAATCACTCTAGCCTGTACTGTAACTCTCTTCTATGTCTGTCAGTTTAGAGGCATGAGGAGCTCAAAGGAGCCAGGTGGCAGTCTTAACTTCCAGTTCAATCGAATCATGTT
The DNA here is from genome assembly GCF_036850765.1 of Saccopteryx bilineata. NCBI lineage: Eukaryota > Metazoa > Chordata > Mammalia > Chiroptera > Emballonuridae > Saccopteryx > Saccopteryx bilineata. The sequence goes on from NC_089494.1 coordinate 177,489,085, forward strand.
GTGTCTTCAAGTGAACGTATACTTCCCTTTAGAACTAAGACAGGGGTAGTCAACCTTTTTATACCTACCACCCACTTTTGTATCTCTGTCAGTAAAATTTTCTAACCGCTCACCGGTTCCACAGTAATGGTGATTTACAAAGTAGGGAAGTAACTTTACTTTATAAAATTTATAAAGCAGAGTTACAGCAAGTTAAAGCATATAATAATAATTACTTACCAAGTACTTTGTCAGATTTTCACTAAGTTAGGTAGAAATAATCTTTATAAAACAACTTATTATAGTTAAATCTATCTTTTTATTTATACTTTGGTTGCTCTGCTACCACCCACCATGAAAGCTGGAATGCCCACTAGTGGACGGTAGGGACCAGGTTGACTACCACTGAACTAAGACCTCCAGACCAGCAAAACATAAGGTCATGGGCGTAGGAAAAAAATTTTTTGCTAGTGGATCACTAGAGATGATTCCTTGACCTGTGAATCCTGGCTATGGGAGAAATGGCACCACATACTGATTTATACAACATATATCATCCAAAAGAACATTGCCCCAGCCCTGCAAGGTATTGCTACCTAGCTGTAACAGACTGTTCAAAAAGATATTCCACCATTTTATCAGCCAGCTGCTTTCTGGATGATGGGGAACATGGTAAAACCTGCGAATTAGATGAAGTCTTGACCAAGAGGTGACACACATCACTTCCCCTTATATTCTGTAGTTGATTACTGGTCACATGACCGTACATGTAAGCCAAAGGGACTAATATATGTAGTATTTAAATGGGCAGCCATATTTCAACTTGAATTACATATTATGGAAAAGTAGCACAATTTTTGGTTGACAGCAAGCACTCAATGTCATTGACTTTTTTTTTTTTTTGTATTTTTTCGAAGCTGGAAACGGGGAGGCAGTCAGACAGACTCCCACATGCGTCTGACCGGGATCCACTCAGCATGCCCACCAGGGGGCGATGCTCTGCCCATCTGGGGCGTTGCTCTGTTGCAACCAGAGCCATTCTAGTGCCTGAGGCAGCGGCCATGGAGCCATCTTCAGCGTCTGGGTCAACTTTGCTCCAATTGGCTTTGGCTGCAGGAGGGGAAGAGAGAGACAGAGAAGAAGGAGAGGGGGAGGCATGGAGAAGCAGATGGGTGCTTCTTCTGTGTGCCCTGGCCGGAAATCGAACCCGGGACTCCTGCACGCCAGGCCGACGCTCTACCACTGAGCCAATCGGCCAGGGCTTGTCATTGACTTTTAACTGCTTATATTACATTGAAAGAAATTTCAGTTGAGGCCTGACCTGTGGCAGCACAGTGGATAAAGTGTCAACCTGGAATGCTGAGGTCACTGGTTCAAAACCCTGAGCTTGCCTGGTCAAGGCACATATGGGAGTTGATGCTTTCTGCTCCTCCCCTCTTCTCTGTCCTCTCTCCCTCTCTCCTTTCAAAAATGAATAAATAAAATCTTAAAAAGATTGATTTTTTTAAAAATTCCAATTGAATAAATATTTAAATGTAAAAAACTAGATAATTATGACAGAAACAGAAAAGTTTGTCTATTATGACAAATCTAGAACTCATAGAAGTTAATTTAACTATTCACATAAACCATGGCAACCAGCAAAATGGGGATGGAGGAACCTGTGACTCAAAACACAGGAAAAAGTAATCCTTTCTTTAATATATGAATGGTTCCTATAAATCAAGATGAAAATACTAATGATCCAAAAGGAAAAATGGCAAAAGATATGATAGTTCGCCTTAAGAAATATCATTTTAAGAAATGTTAAAAATAAAACCAAAATAAGATACTAATGGCAGAAATTGAACATGTTCCTGGCATTCTGTGATGGGCTGTAGCAAAACTGCTTGTGATACAATTTTTATGGGTATTAATTACCAATAGCTCTAGAAATTTAAAAGGGAAATCCCTTGGCCCAGCAAAGCCACTTATAAAAATTTACCTTGCAGATATAGTTCTGGTGTACTAAATAAAAGACATTAATTCACTTAGCACCGTTTATAACAGCAGAAGACTAAACCTACAAATCTATCAAAAACCTAATTAATCTATGTGTCACCCATACATTGGACAGTTATAGAGTGGTTCAAAACAATAAGATGAATCTACGTGCACCTACATGTTAAGATCTTCTGACATTTTAGGTGAATAATATAATTTGCATATATAACTAATACAATATTTAAGAAAAGGACATATTTGTATGTATTTTGATATGCCAGTAAATTCAGAGAAAATGGTTTGTCAGGATAAACACCCACTTTTGAACACTTCCATTAAAAAGAGGAACAGAAGGAAGGTTTAAGGTTGGGTTTTAGAGGATTTTTTTTTCACTTTTCATTATAACTTCTCATAAGAAAAATATTATGCAGCTCAGATAAGGGCCTAATATCCAAAATATACAAAGAACTCATAAAACTCAACAACAAATAAACAAACAATCCAATAAAAAAATGGGAAGAGGACATGAACAGACAATTCTCTCAGGAAAAAATACAAATGGCCAACAGATATATGAAAAGATGCTAATCTTCATTAGTTATTAGAGAAATGCAAATCAAAACTGCAATGAGATACCACTCACACCTGTTCGATTAGCTATTATTAACAAGACAGGTAATAGCAAATGTTGGAGAGGCTGTGGAGAAAAAGGAACCCTCAAACACTGTTGGTGGGAATGTAAAGTAGTACAACCATTATGGAAGAAAGTATGGTTGTTCCTCAAAAAACTGAAAACAGAACTACCTTATGACCCAGCAATACCTCTACTGGGTATATACCCCCAAAACTCAGAAACATTGATACGTAAAGACACATGCAGCCCCATGTTTATTGCAGCATTGTTCACAGTGGCCAGGACATGGAAACAACCAAAAAGCCCATCAATAGATAACTGGATAAAGAAGATGTGACACATATGCACTATGGAATACTACTCAGCCGTAAGAAATGATGACATCGGATCATTTACAGCAAAATGGTGGGATCTTGATAACATGATACAAAGTGAAATAAGTAAATCAGAAAAAACCAGGAACTGCATTATTCCATACGTAGCTGGGACATAAAAGTGAGACTAAGAGACATTGATAAGAGTGTGGTGGTTACGGGGGGGAGGGGGGAGAGGGAGAGATAAAGGGGGAGGGGGAGGGGCACAAAGAAAACTAGATAGAAGGTGACAGAGGACAATCTGACTTTGGGTGATGGGTATGCAACATAATTGAACGACAAGATAACCTGGACATGTTATCTTTGAATATATGTATCCTGATTTATTGATGTTGCCCCATTAAAAAAATAAAATTATAAAAAAAAAGAAAAGAAAAATGTTATGTATGTATTACATTTGTAGTGAATAAAAAATAAACAAATTAGGTAAAACCAGGTTCACAAAAGCCTTAGGAACTGTGCTACTGAATGATCCCCAGAAAAGTAAAAGCTGCCACTCAGAACGCATGTAGTATCTGTGCTGTTTGTATGCGTATCTGTATGCCTGTCAACTAGCCGAAATCTCACAGTAAGTCGAGGCTCATGTAGGATAGGCACACATATTATTTGCATTTAAAGTGATTTATTATTTTTTTAGTGTTATGTTACTATAGCTTTTATGTCTTATTTTTTTACACCATAGGATAATAAAAATGTCACTATTCTAGTAATCAAATTATTCCTGTAAATTCCTTTTTTAAAAAAATGGCCAGTTGGCTCAGTGGTAGAGTGTCGGCCCAACATATGGATGTCCTGGGTTCGATTCTCAGTCAGGGAACACAGGAGAAATACCCTTCTGCTTCTCCACCTTTCCCCCTCTCGCTCCTCTCTCTCTCTCTTTCTCTTTCTCTCTCTCTCTCTCTCTCTCTCTCTCTCTCTCTCTCTCTTCCCCTCCTGCAGTTATGGCTCAACTGGAACAAGTTGGCCCCTGGCAGTGAGGATGGCTCCACGGCAGTGTAGCCTCAGTGCTAAGAAGAGCTGAGGTAACACCCCAGATGGGCAGATCATCACTCCCTGGTGGGCTTGCAGGGTGGATCCCAGTTGGGGTGCATGCAGGAGTCTGTCTCTGCCTCCCTTCCTCTCACTGAATAAAAAGCAAATAATAAAAATAAATAAATAAGTGAGAATTTTATTAAAGATATTTATCTTATACAAGAATAAAATCAATTTGCACTGCTGGTTACAGCATCCAGTTACAATAAAATATATTGTGTATTTGCAGGTGGGGCCATTTCTCTTCTCAGATTGGTCTGAGGACAATGCCACAGTGCATCTCCATCAGAATATTGGCTTGGCAGCTGCATGCGGAGGCTGCATTTTTATTGTTGATCAATGTCAATCAATTTTGAGCCTTGATGTAAAATAGGGATCAGTACCACTGGGCTTCAGAGGAGATCTCATTTCAATTGGTGAGCAAACCATAAAGTTTTAATCATGAGGTAGATCAAGACCTGGAACATCAGTCAGATGAATTAATATAGGCCATGAAGGCCCTCTCTTGCCACTGATCCAGCACAAGGAAATTTCTGTCACATTTCATTATCACTCTTAGGTCAGGCTGCAGGCAGCCTTTGGAGAATGATTTCTTAGTGAAAGCCGGAGCTCCCCTCACGTGCATGGCTGGCCAGTCCTCCAGCAGCACGGTCCCCTCTGCCGAGTAGTTACATATATTGCTCACAAAAATTAGGGAATATTTCAAAATGAATATGAAGCTATAAAATTTTCCCTAACTTTTGTGAGCATTTATATTTACCCCATGAATCTTTTTTAAAAAATTTTTAAAAATTTTATTGTGTTTACATAGATTCTAGCGTCCACACGAATACATCCTCCCTCCCCCCCTGTTCCCCACACCCCCTTTTCCCCCTCCCCCCAACGCCCTCCCCCCGTCCCTCCAGGATTTGCTTTTCTGCTCTCTATAACGTCATGTTATGTGTCAATAATTTCACCAATCTCTTTTTCTTTTCTGATCCCTTCCTATCATCCCCTTTCCCTCTGTCCGCTTTCCCTCTGGACCCTTTGATCCCGCCTCTGTCTCTATTCCGCTCCTCGGTTCATATTGTTCATTGAATTCCTCAAATGAGTGAGGTCATATGATATTTTTCTTTCTCTGCCTGGCTTATTTCACTTAACATAATAGTTTCCAGTTCCATCCATGTTGTCGTAAAGAAAAATATTTTCTTCTTTTTCGTTGGCCCCATAGTATTCCACTGTGTATATGTACCACAGCGTTTTAATCCACTCATCCACTGACAGACACTTGGGCTGTTTCCAGATCTTGGCTATTGTAAACAACGCTGCTATAAACATGAAGGTGCATTTTTTCTTTTGAATCATTGATGTGGTGTTCTAGAAATATATTCCTAAAGGTAGGATGGCTGGGTCAAAAGGCAGTTCCATTTTTAATTTTTTGAAGAATCTCCATACTGTTTTCCACAGTGGCTGCACTCCCACCAGCAGTGCAGGAGGGTGCCCTTTTCTTCACATCCTCACCAGCACTTATTCTGTGTTGTTTTGTTAATAAGTGCCATTCTGACTGGTGTGAGGTGATATCTCATTGTGGTTTTAATTTGCATTTCTCTAATGATTAGTGATGTTGAGCATTTTTTCATATGCCTATTGGCCACCTGTATGTTCTCTTTGGAGAAGTGTTTATTCATTTCTTTTGCCCATTTTTTGATTGGATTGTTTATCTTCCTGATGTTGAGTTTTACAAGTTCTTTGTAAATTTTGGTTATTAATCCCTTATCACAGTGGTCCCCAACCTTTTTTGGGCCATGGACTGGTTTAATGTCAGAAAATATTTTCATGGACCGGCCTTTACGGTGGGACAGATAAATGTATCACGTGACTGAGACAAGCATCAAGAGTGAGTCTTAGACGGATGTAACAGAGGGAATCTGGCCATTTAAAAAAATAAAACATCGTTCAGACTTAAATATAAATAAAACAGAAATACTGTAAGTTATTTATTCTTTCCCTGCGGACCGGTGCCAAATGACCCACGGACCAGTACCGGTCCGCGGCCCAAGGGTTGGGGACCACTGGTCTAACTGAATCAATCACTTACTTGCATTACCAATTTTTTATCCACAAGAACAAGAAAATTTTGTGGTAAAAAGAATAATACTTTAGAAAATGATGCTTGATAACTGGATAGCTACATGATAAAGAAAGAAATTAGACTGGTACCTTCTACCACACTTAAAAAAATAACTCAAAATTGATCACAGACTACATGTAATTGCTAAAAAAATAAAATCCTTAGAAGACATAAGAAAATAATTGCAATTTTTCATTAGAAGGTGTCTTAGATATGAAATAAGTAATAAAAGAAAATAAATACATAAATTAAATTGATCAAAATAGAAAAATTTCAGACCTCATTTTCATGCACCAATAATGAACTGTCATAAAGGGAACTAAAAAAATATTTACAATGGCATGAAAAAAATCTTAGATTAAATTTAAACAAGGATGTAAAAACTGTATTTGAAAAATTATAAGACACTGAAAAAGAAGTTGGAGAAGTAGAAATAAGTGAAAGAATATACCATTTTATGGCTAGGAATAATTAACATGATTAAATTGTCCATACTTCCCAAAGACACATTCAATGCAATTTCTATCAAAAAGGAAATGGCATATTTTACACAACTAGAACAAATTCACCACAAATTTATAGGGAATCACCAAAGACTCCAGATAGCCTCAGCAATCTTGAGAAAGAACAAAGTTGAGGGTATAACACTACCTGATATCAAAGTAGAGTAATCAAAACAGCATGGTGTAACATAAAAACAAACATACAGATCAATGGAACAGTATAAACCTACTTTTGTCTATATGGTTAATTAATATTTGACAAAGGTGGGTAGGACATACACATGGTTACAGACCTTGTATTCAGTAAATGGTGTTGAGAAAACTGGACAGGCACATGCAAAAGAGGAAATCTAGGCTACTTCCGTACACCATACACAAGAATTAACTCAAAATGGATTAAAGTCTTAAAGGTAAGACTTGAAACCATAAATTTCTAGATGAAAACATAGGCAGTACAATCGCAGATATTTGTCTCAGTAATGTATTTTTTCTGAAATATTTTTTGCTGCTTGCTGTAGTGAGGTCACAGATTTTGCCAGAAAGTGAATTCACGCCTGACCAGGCAGTGGAGCAGTGCATAGAAGGTCAGACTGGGACGCAAAGGACCCAGGTTCGAAACCCCAAGGTTTCCAGCTTGAGCTTTGCTCATCTGGATTGAGCAAGGCTCACCAGCTTGAGCAAGGGGTCACTCGGTCTGCTGTAGCTGCCATGTGCCATGTCAAGGCACATATAAGAAATCAATCAATGAACAAGTAAGGTACCACAGCAAAGGTTGATGCTCTCATCTCTCTCCCTTCTTGTCTGTCTGTCTCTATCTGTCCCTCTCTCTATCTCTGCCACAAAAAAAAAAAAAAGAAGAAGAAGTGAATTCACTGCTCTTGTCTGAAAAAACCCTCTGGGTAGAAGACCCAGGGGTGACCTCATATTCTGACAATAGAGCCCAACTGAACTTGGACCCTGGTAAACAAGCAACAACTTTATAAAACAGCCCCTTTTCAGCTAACTTCACTAGAAACAATTGGCAGAGACTAGATGTTCTCTTGCTTTTTTTCAGCATCAGGAAGCCACAGCCTCAAAAGACACAGAAGTGATAGTATGTTTTTCCAAGGCTGCCAATGGTCTGGGCTTGGGCCAGACACCTGGGGCCCTTTTCAGGGCGGGACCCAAGGTAACACAAGGGGGCCCAGGGTGGTTTTTTTCAAGCCAAGGCACCACTCTGATCGCATCTGAGCAGCCCTATGTCCCGTGTGTGTGTGTGTGTGTGTGTGTGTGTGTGTGTGTGTGTGTGAGTGTGCGCGCGCACGCGCACGCGCACGCGCTCAAAAGGTTCATGTGAGGAAGTTCTGCCCCAATCAGAAACAGGCTGAGGAGAGATCAGAAGGTGGGTCTGTCACATTCAAACCCCAGGTCAGGGCTCGCTGGATTGACTTGGAATGTGGTGGTGCCCTCTGCCAGAAGTTCATCCTGAAACCTGAAGGAGAATCTTCTTTATTTATCTATTTATTTATTTATTTATTTTTTTTTTTTTTTTTTACAGAGACAGAGAGAGTCAGAGAGACGGATAGATAGGGACAGACAGACAGGAACGGAGAGAAATGAGAAGTATCAATCATCAGTTTTTTCTTGTGACACTTTAGCTGTTCATTGATTGCTCTCTCATATGTGCCTTGACAGTGGGCCTTCAGCAGACTGAGTGACCCCTTGCTCGACGAGCGACCTTGGGTACAAGCTGGTGAGCTTTGCTCAAACCACATGAGCCCACACTTATGCTGGTGAGCTCGAGGTTTCGAACCTAGGTCCTCCGCATCCTAGATTGATGCTCTATCCACTGCACCACCACCTGGTCAGGCTGGAGGAGAATCTCATTCCGCCTGGGAGGTGGTCTATGCAGACACAGGCCTGGGCCTGATCCAGGAGCAGAAGGTCCAGTGAGAAGAAGCAGCAGTGGCTAGAACAGGGCAAGGCTTGGGGTCTCCAGACCCACTGCTGGTCATTGCAGAGCTCATCCCACAACATGGAAGAGCAGCAGGCTGCTGACAGAGACCCCCACCCGTTTCCACCAGTTATGGACAATTGGGCCACAGCACCGAGGTCCAGAGCAGGCTCAAAGTGAGTGTGGCCACTTGGGGGTTTGGGGATCTAGGGCCCCTGGAAGGCCAGAGAAGTACTTCTCCCCGAAAGGAACACAGTATCCCACCACAGCACATAATTTCAGACATGATATTGGGAGCACGATGCCCAAGTTGAAGAAACTGGCCAGGAGGACCTGGTGGCCAACGAGGCAGAACCCACGGGTGTGAAAGTGGGGGAGGTGGCGTGTGGTTGGGGGGTGGGGATGTATGTGAACTGCTGAGGAAGCGTTAGTGCCAGACACACAGGGAGCACGCACAGAGGCTGGCCAGGAGCAGACAGGACTCAGACCACCTTCTGCAGGACTGTGGGCCGATAGGACATTCTGTGGTGGGTCCTGTGCTGTGGCTTTTGAGGAAGGCTCAGGCTGTGCTCTGTCTTTGGGGGGCATGTGGAAATGCATGTGGGGGATCTTTTCTCCTCTCACAGCTCCAGTACCAACCCAGGAGACAGAGCCGGCAGCTTCCACCTCTTCACTAGAAGAACCAGACACAAGGGAGGGCCTGTAGGCTGCCCCAGACCGGGAGGGGTGTTGCCTCCAGGAGTCACTGCAGCTGCAGCTCTGGAGCCAGGTGGCCTGTGTAGCATCTGCCGAGTTACCCGAGGCCCCGCCACCGCCGACTGAAGAGCCCTCTGCAGAACCTGCCCTGGTTCCTGCCACAGGGCACCTGCTTCTGGACCACACACCAGGGCCAGCTCTAGAGCCGTCTGCTCTCGAACCCGCACTCCTCTCATTACAGAATTGGTTTTATCCCCACTCTGTGACCATTCTCTTCACTTTTCTTTCATTGTGATGTTTTCCTTTTCTTCTCAGATAGAGGAACTGCACCCAATATTTTAAAATCCTGTACAAAATAGAACAAGAAAAGGGAAAATGAGTAATGATCCGGGTTCCACCTCAGGGAACTTTGGAAATTCTGATGTGGAGTCACAGAAAATGCCAACACCTCTGACTGGCAGAGTCCACCTCTAGAGAAATAAGGGTTTGGAAGAGCACATGCCAGGAATCCTACCTGCCAGACACCCACAGGTGCACACGCTCACACATGTGAACACACACAGGCACCCACCAATGCACACATGGGTGCGAGAAAACAGAGGCACACACGTGCACATGCCAACACTGTGTGCGAAATCCTGGAAAGAACAGGCACGGTGAGCCCCCCGTATCAGGGCTCTCCTCCCGGGAAGGACTTTGTTCTTTATTTGTTTCTGAATTCCTTTAGAATTCAATATGGTACTATAACTAACCTTTATTTTCCTTGTCATAAATTCTTTAACAATAAAAACTAAATAATGTACTTTATAGATGAGTGATACACAGATAACACTGGACATATAACTTTAATATATTTAGAACTGTCACAGTCACACATGCATTATAACAAATTAGATATCACATCAAGGAGAAGGTCAGCGATTGATGTCTCCACCGCACAGATGAGCATCATGAACAGCTTGGGTGGTATCTCTCAGGGTCCGCCCTTCTCACTCGGTTTGTTTTGTCTGTGTTACACTCAGACTGATTTTCATATATGACTCTCTGCCAGCTGAAATCACATGGTCATGCTCTAAGAAGTGGGATCATGGATTCACATGTTGGGCCACATGTCTCATGTGAGAAGACGCCTGAGCTTTTTTTCTGTCAACATGTGGAGACCCTTGCCCCAACTCTAGCTGTTGTCCAGCTTCCATCATCCATGTGGACCAGGATTGGTGGGTCCCATCACTGTCCATGGACAGTTTTGTTTTTCTCAATTCCTGGCTATTTCATCAGTGCTCTGATGGGCAGTCTTGAATATAGATCTTTGGGAAGTTGTGCAAGAATTTCTTTGGGATAATACCCTAGGGCAGTGGTAGCCAACCTGGTCCCTACTGCCCACTAGTGGGTATTCCAGCTTTCATGGTGGGTGGTAGCAGAGCAACCAAAATATACATAAAAAGATAGGTTTAACTATAGTAAGTTATTTAATAAAGATTTATTCTGCCAAAATTAGCAAAAATCTGAAATAAAGTACTTGGTAAGGTGTTATTATTGTGTGCTTTAACTTGCTGTAACTCTGCTTTATAAATTTTATAAAGTAAAGTTACTTCCCTACTTTATAAATCACCATTACTGTGGAACTGGTGGACGGTTAGAATATTTTACTACTAACAGAGATACAAAAGTGGGCTGTAGGTATAAAAAGTTTGACTACCCCTGCTCTAGGGTGAGCACTGCCTGGTGAAGTTGAGCATCTGTGGAATTTGATGGGTCTTACACACTGTCCCCCCAGAAGAGGGGCCTTTCCTACTTCCTTTCAGGGAGCTCTTGGTGTCTCTCCATCCTCACATTGTCCCCCAGGCTGGTCACCACCAGACCAGAAGCCTTTCAGTCTGATGGGGACAGGGCTCTCCCACTGGCATTTACAGTGCGTGTGTCCTCATCAGGATGGTGGGCCATCATCTGACTTGCACTGGCGTGTGCACTGCCTCTTATTGAAAGTGCAGGTGTTTGCCCTCTGTCCCTTTAGAAGACACCAACTTGGCCCTGACCAGTTGCCTCAGCAGTAGAGTATCATCAGCCTGGTGTGTGGATGTCCTGGGTTTGGTTCCCAGTCAGGGCACACAGGAGAAACGCCCATCTGCTTCTGCACCCTTCACTCTCTTCTTCCTCTCTGTCTCTTTCCTCCTCTCCTGCAGCCAAGGCTCCATTGGAGCAAAGTTGGCTCAGCTGCTGAGGACGGCTCTATGGCCTCTGCCTCAGGCACTAAAATGGCTCTGGTTGCAATGAAGCAATGCCCCAGATAGGCAGAGCATTACCCCCTGGTGTGCATGCTGGGTGGATCTTGGTAGGTTGCATGTGGGAGTCTGTCTGACTGCTCCCCACTTCTAGCTTTGGAAAAATACAAAAGAAAAATAAAGAAAACACCACTTTTCAGGAAGTTCATGCACTGCAGGAATGTGAAACCACTCTCTGGCCTTGCCTTGTAAGGAATGCTTTCCAGCTTGTGGTTTGTCCTTGCAGAATTCTGCATTATTCTCATGTTTGTTTTATGCCCAGGAAGGTCAAGCTGTCACCTGACTACGTTCTGGCCCTGGGATCACACTTAGCAGAGTGGTCGCTACCCATAGATAAAGCACAGACCTACTAAAAACGTTTTCTTTTTATATCTGTCTCTCTATTCGACCTGGGATTTCCATTTTTAATGGCAAAAATGTTACTTCAGATAAAAACAAATAAGTATGGGAGCACATTGAAATAGCACTATGGTAAGATTCCATTGATAGGAAATGTCTAGAATAGGTAAAGGCAGAGACAGAAAGCAGGTGAGGTTTTGCAGGGATAGGAGGAGTGAGTCTTTTTGGTGCAGGGTTTCCATTCAGGGTGATTGAACATTTTTCAACAAGTTAGAGGTGATGCTTGCACAGCATCATTAAGGGACTTTATGCTCTTTGCAGGCCTACGTGGAACATCACTACTACGGTGCACCTGGTCCACAGTTGTGGAGATGATGTGAGGGTCTCCTTCCTCCAGCTGCTGCTCCTGGGTGTTTTGGACTGAGCTCTACAATGACATGACCAGCAGTGGGTCAGGATGCCTCAAGTCCAGCCTGGCCCTCGTCGCTGCTGCTTTTGCCCACTGCACCTTCTGCTCCCAAATCAGACCCAAGGATGTTTCTGCAGAGACCTCCTCCCAGTAGAAATGAAATTCACCTCCAGGGCTCAAGATAAACCTGGGGCAGAGGGTGCTGCCCACACTTCCAATCCAACCAGGCAGCGATGTGAACGTGCTGGTTCACAAGGCTTCTGACCCACGTGCTCAGCCCGTTCTTCCTAAGGGCAGGCTCCTCTGAGATGAAACCCTCTTACACATATACATACACTCACACCCAAAACTCTCTCTCACACACACACACACGTAGGGGACATAGACCTGCTCAGGTGAAATCACAGTGGTGGCCTGGTCTGGAAGCACCACCTCTGAGCCTCCATGGGTTACTTCTCGGTTCCTCCGAGAAAAGGGCCATAGACGTCTGGGCTGAGTCTGGACCCAGCGGCGGCCATGGCGGAAAAAACCATCAGGGCTGTTTCTTTGGTTGCCACGGCCTTGGGATCGGGGAAGACAACACAAGGACATGTTTACTCAACTAAAGTCTCTGGCCAACTGAGCTGGCTAGCAGTTGTTCTAGAATGTGGTTCCCTGGTTACCAGGGTTCTGAGTTCTGTTGGTCTCTCTCATCAGGTAGTGAGGACATTGTGTGGTGAGGTCATTGTTCTGGCCAGGTGTGATGTCACTGCTCTTGTCTGAGGAGATGCTTGGGGTAGGGGACTAGGAGGCAGACCTGGCTCCTGCTCCACCTGAGGGACACCTGGAGGAGCTGGCTGCGTGGGCAGACCTGGAGGCCGACCTGGACCTGGAGTGGCGCCCGACTCCAGCGGCCGTGCTTCCTCCAGCAGCCACTCCAGCTGCAGCTCTGGAGCCGGGCGGCCTGTGCAGCGTCTCCGGACCACATTGAGGCCCCACCACTGCTGTTTCAAGAATGTTCTGCCAAACCTGCCCTGGTTGCAGCCAGACAAAAGGGGTTGCCTCTGGGCACACCTCTGGGCCAGCTCCAGAGCTGCTTGTTCTTCATCCAGCTGTCCCCACCACATCAGAAGAATTTGATTTACTACCTCTCCTTGACAGTTTTCTTTTCTTTTAATGTTATGGGATTTTTCTCTGTGGCATGATTCATGTTTTTTTATCTTATTTTTATTAATTTTAATGCAGTGACACTGATAAATCAGGGTACATATGTTCCGAGAAAACATCTCCAGATTATTTTGACATTTGATTATGCTGCATACCCCTCACCCAAAGTCAAATTGTCTTCCGTCACCTTCTATCTGGTTTTCTTTGTGCCCCTTCCCTCCCCCTATCCCCTCCCTCTCCTTCCTCGCGCCCTCCCCACTTTTCCACCCCACCCTCTGTTACCATCATATTCTTGTCCATGTCTCTAAGTCTCATTCTTATGTCCCATCTATGTATGGGTTCATATAGTCCTTAGTTTTTTCTGATTTACTTATTTCACTCCATATAATGTTTTCAAGGTCCATCCATGTTATTGTAAATGATGTCATCATTTCTTATGGCTGAGTAGTATTCCATAGTATATATGGACCAAAGCTTTTTAATCCACTCGTCCTCTGACGGACACTTGGGCTGTTTCCAGATCTCCGTTATTGTGAATAATGCTGCTATAAACATGGGGGTGCATTTCTCCTTCTGGAACTATTCTATGGTATTCTTGGGGTATGTTCCTAAAAGTGGGATAGCTGGGTCAAAAGGCAGTTCGATTTTCAATTTTTTGAGGAATATCAATACTATTTTCCACAGAGGCTGCACCAGTCTGCATTCCCACCAGCAGTGTAGGAGGGTTCCCTTTTCTCCACATCCACGCCAGCACTTTTTCTGTGTTGTTTTGTTGATGAGCGTCATTCTGACCAGTGTGAGGTGATATCTCATTGTGGTTTTAATTTGCATTTTTCTAATGATTAGTGATGTTGAGTATTTTTTTATATGCCTATTGGCCATCTGTATGTCCTCTTTGGAGAAGTGTTTATTCATTTCTTTTGCCCATCTTTTGATTGAATTGTTTGTCTTTCTGGTGTTGAGATTTACAAGTTTTTATTAATTTAATTTGGAATTGTTCTGTTTTTTTTTTATTTTGTTATTGTTCTTTTTCTGTTTTTCCATGGCGTGATTCATTATACGTAAAAAAGAAAGATGACTGCTTATTTTTAAAGTTGTGCCATTCCTTAATGTGAAGTCTCTTCACAATGCTTTGCAAACATCACCACTATCTTCTTGTAAAATGTCCCATCACCCCAAAATGGAAACCCTGAACCACAATGACACTCCCCACTCCTCTTGCCCTGGCAACCCCTCATCTGCTCTGTGTCTCCTCTTCAATACCTATTCTGGACTTTTCCTATCAATGAAGTATTACAATAGGTGTGTTTTGGGGTGTACTGCCATACTTTTTCTGTGTATTTATTTGAAATTCCATTTTTATTTAAAGGAAAATCCCCAGTGAAATACAGACCAGACAGGAAAAAAAAAAAAAGCTCTTTTAGTAAATGTGTGCATCATCTAGGGGTTTAGGGGTAGAGACCACTGTGCTAAGTGTGACCGCAAGACCTCGTGCCGGTCAGGCAATGAATGGCTGGCCCTTCCTGGGCCTAAAACAAACACGAGAAGAATGCAGAAATCTGAAAAGATACACCACAGTTAGAAAGCATTCCTCACAACTTAAGGCCAGAGAGAAGTTTCACATCCCTGTGGTACAGAAACCTCCTGAAATTCGCTGTTTTCTACAGGGACAGAGGGCAAACACGTGTGCTTCCAATGAGAGGCAATGCACACACCAGTGTGTTTCAGATAATGGCTGACCACCCAGTGGGGAAACACGCACTTTAAACACTGGCAGGAGTGCACTGTCGCTATCAGCCTGGCAAGCTTCTAGTTTGGCAGCCAGGCCTGAGGACAACAGGAGAATGCAGAGACCCCAGAAGATCCCTGAGAGAATGGTAAAAGTCTCCTTCTCGGGGACAA
The DNA here is from genome assembly GCF_036850765.1 of Saccopteryx bilineata. Lineage (NCBI taxonomy): Eukaryota > Metazoa > Chordata > Mammalia > Chiroptera > Emballonuridae > Saccopteryx > Saccopteryx bilineata. The sequence goes on from NC_089494.1 coordinate 177,504,407, forward strand.
GAGTGTGGCGGCCCTGTCACAGTCTCACAGGTGCACACCTTCACCTGGTGGTGCCCATGCTAAAAGGAGACCCCACAGAAATTCTTATACAATTTTTAAGATGCATTTTTGAGACTATTTATCAGAGCACTCAGGAAACAGGTGGGATTTGGGGAGAGGGAAGGGAAACAACTAACATTCATGGAGAGAGGATGGGATCTACCAGCCCTGGTCCACATGGACGAGGGAAGCTGCACAGCAGCTAAGGTGGGTGCAGGCTCGATGTAATGTACCATCTAAACACAGCAGAGCAAGCAAACAAACAAAAAACACAAGGCTATTTCAAGAAATGAAGAAAAAGCACCAAAGAAAAATAATGCCCTTTCAAGATTAACACAACAACAAAAAAAATATGAATTAAAGGGACTTTCTCAACCTGAATAGGAGTATCTTACAAAACAAAATCATTCACAGCTAAGATGATACTAAATGGTTGAACATTTTTTTCATAAGATCAGGAAGACTACAAGGATTCAGGCTTTCTTGCCATTTCTATTCAACATTGTACTGGAGGTTGTAGGAACGTAATAAGGCAAATAAAAAAATAAATAAAAGAAATACAGATGAGAAAATAATTAAAACTAACTTCTTCCACTAAAAATATCATATTGCATATAAAAAATTATAAGAATTCATTTAAATGATCTGTTAAATCTAATAAAGAAATTCTGCATGATTACAAGATATAAAACTGGCCCTGGCCAGTTGTTCAGTGGTAGAGCATCAGCCTGGGGTGTGAATGTCCCAGGTTTGATTCCTGGTCAGGGAACACAGGAGAAGTGACTATCTACTTCTCCACCCACCCCATTGTCTCTTTCTATCTTTCTCTTCCTCTCTTGCAGCCGTGGCTTGGTTGGAACAAGATGGCCCTGTGCACCAAGAATGGCTCCGTGGCCTAGCTTGAGGCACTAAAATAGCTCAGTTGCTGAGCAACAGCACCAGATGGGCAGAGCAGCACCCCATATGGGGCTTGCTGGGTATATCCTGGTGGGAACACATGTGGAAGTCTGTCTCTCTGCCTCCCTGTTTCTCATTCAAGGGAAAAAAGATAGAAAATTAATATGCAAATATCAATTATATTTATACCCACTCACATATAATAGCGTGAAAATGAAGGTGAATCAACTTGATTCATAATAATCACAAACAATAATAAATTAAAAATTAATTTTATAAAATAAGTGTAAGGTTTCAACTCTGAAAACCACAAAACACTATTTTAAGATATTAATGGAGAGCTAAGTAGGTGATTAAACATTCAATTTTGAATGAGGACAAATTTGGATAACTCATTTTATTTCAAAATTTTCTTACTTAAATATAAAAACTAGTTACTATTTACATAAACTTAGACAGTGTAATCCTAGCATAAGGATAAACATAGATTTGAGAATCTAACTTAGTGGTCCCCAACCTTTTTTGGGCTACAGACTGGTTTAACGTCAGAAAATATTTTCACAGACCGGCCTTTACGGTGGGACGGATAAATGTATCACGTGACCGAGACAAGCGTCAAGAGTGAGTCTTAGACGGATGTAACAGAGAGAATCTGGTCATTTTCAAAAAATAAAACATCATTCAGACTTAAATATAAATAAAACGGAAATAATGTAAGTTTTTTATTCTTTCTCTGCGGACCAGTACCAAATGGCCCATGGATCGGTATGGGTCTGCAGCTCAGGGGTTGGGGACCACTGCCTCATCAGACTTATTGTTGAATATGTTCTCCCATTGTGTGGTTTCTCTTTTTATTTTGTTCATATTGTCTTTAGCTGTGAAAAAAGCTTTTTAGTTTGATATAGTCCCATTTGTTTATCCTGTCCTTTATTTTCCCTTGCCCGTGGAGATAAATCAGAAAATATATTGCTGCAAGTGATGTCGCAGAGCTTATTACCTATGTTTTCTTCTAGGATGCTTATGGTTTCACGACTTACATTTAAGTCTCTTATTTATTTTGAGTTTATTTTTGTGAATGGTGTAAGTTGGTGGTCTAGTTTCCTTTTTTTGCAGGTAGATGTCCAATTTTCCCAACACCATTTGTTAAAGAGACTGTCTTTACTCCATTGTATACTATTACCTCCTTTGTCAAATATCAATTGTCCATAAAGGTGTTTATTTCTGGGTTCCCTCTTCTGTTCCATTGATCTATATGCCTGTTCTTATGCCAGTACCAAGCTGTTTTGAGTCCAGTGGCCTTGTAGTATAACCTGATATCACGAAGTGTGATACCTTCCACTTTATTCTTCTTTTTCAAGACTGCTGAGGCTATTCGTGTTCTTTTTTGGTTCCATATAAATTTTTGGAATATGTGCTCTGTATCTTTAAAGTATGTCATTGGTATTTTAATCAGTATTGCATTGAATTTATAAATTGCTTTGGGTAATATAGACATTTTAATATGTTTATTCTTCCTAACCATGAACATGGTATATGCTTGCACTTGTTTGTGTCTTCCTTGATTTCTTTTATCAATGTTTTATAATTTTCCAAGTACAAGTCTTTAACCCCCTTGGTTAAATTTACTCCTAGGTACTTTATTTTTGTTGTTTCTATAGTGAAAGAGACTGTTTTCTTAATTTCTCTTTCAGACATCATAGTTGGTGTATAAAAATGCCTCTGATTTCTGAGTATTAATTTTATATCCTGCCACCTTGTTGAATTCACTTATCATGTCCAGTACTTTTTTGACTGAGACTTTAGGGTTTTCTATGTACAGTATCATATCATCAGCAAATAATGATAGTTTTACTTCTTTTCCAATTTGGATGCCTTTTATTTCTTCTTCTTGTCTGATTGCTGTGGCTAGGACTTCCAGAACTATGTTGTATAAGAGTGGTGAAAGGGGGCACCCCGCCTTGCTCCTGATCTTAAGGGGCTTGCTTTTAACTTTTGTCCATTGAGGATGAGTTTGACTGTGGGTCTGTCATAGATGGTTTTATCATGTTGTAGTATGTTCCCTGTATTTCCACTTTGCTGAGAGTTTTGATCATAAATGGGTGCTGGATTTTATCAAATGCTTTTTCTCCTTCCTTTTGTTTATGTGATGAATCATATTGATTGATTTGCGAATACTGTACCAGTCTTGCCTCCCCAAAATAAGTCCCACTTGACCATGATGTATAATTTTTTTCATGTATTGCTGGATCCAATTTGATGATATTTTGTTGAGAATTATAGCACCTAAATTCATCAGGGATATTGGACTATAGTTTTCTTTCTTTGTGTTGTCTTTGCCTGGTTTTGGAATCAGAATTATGCTCGCCTCATAAAAGGAGCTTGGAAGTCTTCCCTCTTCTTGAATTATTTGAAATAGCTTGAGCAGGATAGAAGTTAGTTTTTCTTTGAATGTTTGGTAGAATTCGCCTGTGAGGCCTCCTGGCCCAGGGCTTTTGTTTGTTGGGAGTTTTTTGATAACTGTTCTGATCTCGTTTGTTGTAATCGATCTATTTAGGTTTTCTGATTCTTCCAGATTGAGTTTTGAGAGATTATATTTTTCAAGGAATTTTTCCATTTCACCTAGGTTGTCTAATTTTTTGGCATACAGTTCTTCATAGTATTTTCTTACAATCCTTTGTATTTCTGCTGTCAGTTGTTACTTCTCCACTCTCATTTCTAATTTTATTTGAGTCCCCTCTCTTTTTTTCTTGGTGAGTCTGGTTAAAGGTTCATCAATCTTGTTTACCTTTTCAAAGAACCAGCTCTTGGTTTCATTGATCCTCTGTATTGTTTTTTTAGCCTCTATGTCATTTATTTCTGCTCTGATTTTTATTATTTCCTTCCTTCTACTTCCTATGGGCTTTACTTGTTCTTTTTCTAGTTCTTTTAGTTGCAGGGTTAAGTTGTTTACTTGAGCTTTTTCTAGCTTCTTAAGGTATGTATGTAATGCTATGAACTTCCCTCTCAGACTGCTGCTGCTGTGTCCCATAAATTTTGAGTAGTTCTATGCTCTTTTTCATTTGTTTCAAAGAAATTTTTTATTTCTTCCTTGATCTCATTGTTGACCCATTTGTTATTTAATAACATGCTGTTTAGTTTCCAAGTGTTTGTTTTTCAGTTTTTCTATTGTAGTTGATTTTTACTTTCATGCCATTGTGGTCAGAGAAGATGCTTGATATGGTTTCAAACTTCTTAAATTTGTTGATGCTTATTTTATGCCCTAACATGTGGTCTATCCTAGAAAATGTATCATGAGCACTTAAAAAGATTATATATTCTGCTGCTTTAGGGTAAAAGGTTCTGAAAATATCTATTAAATCCAGTTGATCTAGTGTGTACCTCAATTCTCCTGTTTCTTTGTTAATTTTCTTTCTTGAAGATCTATCCTGTGATGTTAGTGGGGTACTGAAACAATCTCCTACTACAGTGGTATCTTAAGATACAAACAGACCAACATACAAATTTTTAAGATACAAGTTGCGACTCGGTCTGTATTTTTGTTCGAGATCTGAGCGAAATTCCGAGATACGAGTTGTAATTTGGGAAGCTTCCGCTAGTTGGTGCACGGGTCCAGTATCGGCACTTTGATACACGAGTTGACTGACTTACGAGCTCGGTTACATAACAAATTAAATTTGTATCTCAAGGTACCACTGTATTATATATAGTATTGTTGTTGATCTCGCCCTTTATGTCCATCAATGTCTGCTTTATATATTTAGTTGCTCCTATATTAGGTGTATATAGATATTTATAATGGTTATCTCTTCCTGTTGGATTGCTCCCTTTATTATGATGTAGTGACCTTCTTTATCCCTTACTATAGTCTTTGTTTTAAAGTCTATTTTGTCAGGTATAAGTATTGCTACCCCAGCTTTTTTTTTTCATTTCCATTTGCATGAAGTATTTTTTCTATCCCTTTACTTTCAATCTATGTGTATCTTTTGGTTTGAGGTGGGTCTCCTGTAGACAGCATATGTATGGGTCTCATTTTCTTATCTATTCAGCTATTCTATGTCTTTTGATTGTAGCATTTAATCCATTTACATTTAAAGTTATTATTATGTAGTTCTTTACTGCCATTTTTTTCTTTATATCTACATATGTCTTTTACTATATTTTTTTCCTGCTTTGTTCTGTCTACAGCAGGCCCCTTAACATTTTTTTGCAGCACTGATTTGCTTATGGTGAATTCCTTGATTTTTTTTTTTTTTTTTTTTGGTCTGGGAAGCTTTTTATTTCTCCTTCAATTTTAAACAATAGCCTTGCTAGATAAAGAAGTCTTGGTTGTAGGCTCTTGTTCTGCATTACTTTGAATATTTCTTGCCATTCTCTTCTGGCCTCAAATATTTCTGTTGAAAAGTCGGATGTCATCCTTATGGGGACTCCTTTGTAGGTGACTGTTTTTCTCTTGCAGGTTTTAGTATTTTGATTATGATGTGTCTTGAGGTAGGTCTCTTTGGGTTCTTTCTGCTTCTTGAACCTGTATGACTCTTTTCTGCATCAATTTATAGATATTTTCTGCTATAATTTCTTCAAAGTGGTTCTCTATCCCTTGTTCTTTCTCTTTTCCTTCAGGAACACCTATTATGCAGATATTGTTTCTCTTCATGTTGTCACAGAGCTCTCTTAGAGTTTCCTCAGATTTTTTGATCCTCTTTTCTTTTTGCTGTTCTGCTTCCATGCTTTCGCTTATCTTGTCCTCTATGTTGCTGATTTGATCCTCTACTTCATCCAGCCTGCTTTTAATTCCTTCTAGTGTAGTCTTCATTTCTGATATTGTGTTTGTCATTTCTGTCTGGTTTTCTTTTTATGATTTCAGTGTCCTTTTTGATGCTTACAATTTCTTTATTTAGGTGATCATTAAGTCCATCCATTGTAGTTTTGAGATCCTTAAGCATCTTAACAATCATTATTTTAAACTCTGCATCTGGTAATTTGATTACTTCCATTTCATCCAGGTCTTTTTCTGGGAATCTTTCTTGTTGATTCATATGGCTTACATTCCCGTCTTCCCATTGTTTCTGTTTGTGGTTTGCAGGCTTGTTCGAGTTGTGGTCTCCTTAACTAGTAGAGCAGCTTTTCCATTTTCTATATCTTAACTGGGTCAGGTGTGAGGAGTCTTTCCTTAAGATGTCACTCTAACAAGAGTTGTTAGATCCTGAACTGATGATGCTCTTCATATCTGGACTCTGGATGTGCCCTCCCTGGCCCTTCTTGGCCAGAGCCTGGTGCACACTAGTGGGGGTTGCTGCCTATGACTGGCCCTTATCTATCTTCTTGGAGCATTAGGCGATCCAGATCCTGTGACTGCCTCTGCTGAGCCCAAGTGCCATTGTTAATATCTACTTAGGCTGGCTTTTATCTACTTTTGGCCTGGGAAGATGTTCTTTTAAATGTTCAGGTTCCCCTGAGATTCGCTTTCTGGTGCCTCTTATTGGTGGCTACTTGTAGGGCTTATAATTTGGGTTAGGTAAAGTATTGGATGTGGCTTGCCCCTTAGCCTCAGGTGTCGTTCTATCTAACCATTTTTTTTAAATTTTACAGTGGTACCTTGAGATATAAATTTAATTCGTTCTGTAACCGAGCTTGTAAGTCAGTCAACTCGTATATCAAAATTGCTGATACTGGACCCATGCGCCAACACGTTAACTAGCGGCAGCTTCCCGAATCACAACTCACAACTCGTATCTCAGAATTTAGCTCAGATATCGAACAAAAATACAGACTGAGTCGCAGCTTGAATCTTAAAATATTTGTATCTTGGTCTGTTCATATCTCAAGGTACGACTGTATTTTATATTTTTCTTTCTTTTCAGCCCTCAGAAGGGTGTGACCACAGGAGTCCAATGGGTGTGGCCTTTGTGTTCCCAAGGTGTGGTCTGTCCGCAGGCCCACCACCACCGCTGCTGCTGCTGCCTCGGGCATTCAGGCACGGGTGTTGCTAGTGCTAGCCCACTGCTGTGGTCTGTGTGGCTTCCAACTTGCCTCCGTGGGTGGGACTGCATGCACATGCCCAGGCCTACCCCTAGCTTCCGCCCTGTCCCCGCGGGCAGGACTGCATTTATGCATCCAGGCTCCAGGCCTTGGCCAGCCCCTGGCCTCTGCCTCACCCCTGTGGACAGGACTGCTTTGAAGCACCCGAGAGCCCAGACCTCAAGCTTAGACCAGTTCCCCGGACCCCGGCCCACCTCCATGGGCGGGACTGCTTTCCTGTGTCCAGGTTGAAAGCTTTGCCAGCCTTGGCCTCTGCCCCACCCCTGTGGGCAGGACAGTGTTCATGAGTCTGGGTTGCAAGCCTTGGCCAGCCCCGGGCTTCTGGCCCACCCTTGCCAGTTGGACTGCTTTCATGCGCCTGGGCTGCAAGCCTGGGCAGGTTCCCTGGTTTCCACCCCACCTCCATAGATGGAACTGTGTTCACATGCTTGGGCCACAGCTGTGGCCAGCTACTGGCTTCCACCACCATGGACAGGATCACGCTCCTGCATCCTGCTGTTGTCCACCTTCTGTGAGCACTCAGCAGTGTGAAGGTGCCGTTGTAGCTTAGACCTCAGCACCCAATACTGTATCTGTGATGGGCTTCTTGCTTCTAAGCGACTCTGCTCTGAGTGTAGCAGGAGAGCTTCTGTTTGGCTGGTGACCTGCTTCCCTTTGTTGGTATTACTGGTTCCAGGAAAATATTCACTTTAGATTTGCAGTTAGGGTGGATGTCCCTCAAAGTGTTTCTACCTGTGTCTCCTAGATTACACTCTCTTCCTGCTATTCCGGTTCTCTCAGCTCTCTCCGTCCCCCAGAGCCCCAGGTGAGTGGTTGTGAAAGAGGTTTTCTGTGTAGTCCCTTTGAGACTAATCCTGGGTCTAAGAAACCTGTCTCTTTCTCAGAAACAGTATCCTTACTTGTTTTGGAGCTAAATACTGTCGGTACACCTCTTCTAGGCTCTGGAGCTGCAGGCTGGGGCCCAGGACCCTTGCCTCTCTGGTAAAACTCCACCACCACATGAGTCCCTCGAGGCCACCACTTGCTCCCAGAAGCTGGGGAGCCCTCTCTGTGTTTCTGCTTTTCCTACCAGTCTCAGTGTGGCTTTTTTGGTGTTCTTTGGTTATACATTCCTCTTGGTTTAGCAAAAAGTTGGTTTTTCCAGGTGATTGTTCTTAAAAATTCAGTTGTAATCCACTTTGGTTCTGGGAGGTAAAAGTTGGAATGTCTGCCTACTCCATCACCATCTTGCCGCCCCACCTCGATGCTCTACCCCATGAATCTTATGTTATGTAATTAAGTTCCACAAAAATTTAATAGCTTTTCTTCTGCAACTTACATTTTACCTGTCAATGATTGCAGGATCTTGCTGTAATCAATGAGAGTGTCTTGCTCCTATTGCCATAACTTGTCACAGCACTGGCTCTGCATGATCTTGTGGGTCAGCAGCACATGACAGACCTCTGAGTTCTTGATCTGACTCTAATGGATGATGACCTGTTTGGACATTGAATCTATGAGATGAACATATAAATCGTGTTCTGTTCTGAGTCCATTGCAGTAGAACTGCTGGAGTCTACGGTGAATGCCTTCTTTGGCTCTCTCTCCACAAAGTACACAAAAGAAGTCTTCTGGATCTCTATCCTGTGTTGTACAGTGCCAGTACTGAGGGGAAGAAATTGGGTTTCCGGAGGTCAAAGGGCATCTGTGCCAGCCCTATGCTGCTGTGGGCAGCCTTGCTGGTGTCCACCACCCTCACCAGGTGCATCCATGAGCGCACCGGTTTCATGCAGCTGTCTAGTGTCTCCTCTTTCAAGGTCATCCCTCCACGAGGAATATTCTCCTGCACTCCAAACACAAAAGGTGCTGGCGGTGGCTGCAGCTCCCAGCCGAGAGCGCTTCTGCAGCAGTGGCACTCAGGGTTCGGAACCTGGCACTGGCTCGGCTGCAGCTCATCCTGACTTACAGCCCACTGCCTCGGCCCCTCTGGGGCAGGCAGAACACACCCCCAGTGGATCTCCAGGAAGCAGGTGAAGCAGGATGTGTGGCCTGGCGCTAGCTGTTGTTGGCAGGTGCGCATGGCGTCCTCATCAAGGGGTCTCCCCAGCCAGGTGGTGTCTGCCACTACAGGACACTGCAGGATCATCGGTTCTGACTTGGCCTGCCTGGTCCAGAGACAAACAAAAACGGGACAATAAGTGCCCCAGTGCAGTCACCACGCAGGTGGCCAGGGCAGCTCGCAGCAGATGGAGGCACACAAAAGCCAGCCCTCTCTTCCAGAAGAGCCTAAATTCTAAGCCCCTGGGAGCAGTGCTGCCAGACTGACTGAAGTGTTTCATCTATGAACTGAACTCCTGAGTAAACAGGCCCGCCCCAGACACATTTGAGACCAGTCAGGGTACGGGTCACCACGTGCTCAACGGAATGTCCAGCATTCAGGCACAAGCAGCCGTTGCTCAGACGACGTAGAATTTCCCCAGGAAACCGTTGGCCAAGATGGAAATAGGCGCTCGTTCAGCAGCTATTTTCCATTCTGCTTTGGTATTTGAGACGTGGCCTTTCCCTTCTGGAAATGAGTCTTAATTCCTTAAAGGCTGTCCCAGAGGCGGAGACCAAGCCCTCAGCAGAGCTAGAAGCAGAGTCCACGACAGAATTTCAAAAGCCAGCAGGACCTGGGCCAGACTCAGATGTGGTATCGTCAGGAACAGGAGCCTGAGCAGAGCCCAGCTTCAGGGCAACACATAGAGCCACGAGGAACACCGGAGCAGGAGTCACATTCTCACCTGGTGTTGGTGAGGGGGATTCATCTCTGCCTGCATCACAGACAGCCCTTTGTTGAAGCGTCTCATAGGCACCACTACCACACCAACTGCCTGGAGTCTCCGCTCTCCTGGGCCTTCCAATGGCTGGAATGGGAGGTGGGTTCAAACTCCTGGGTCTTCCTGCTGATGCCCATACTGCTGACCATTGCTCTCAGCACTGGTTTTTTTTCTGTGACCAAGGAAAAAGAGGTGAACCTCGAGAAGCAGTACATCCCGATTGGGAGCCCAGCAAAGTCTGAACGCTTTGTGCAGGAACATTTCACCTCTAAGGACAGTAATCATTTTTCCGAGATCAATTTTGCTTCTGTTCTAGTGGTCTCCAACACTGCCTCCTTGCTGGAATAAGAAATCTTATCAGAAGTTAGCAAACTGGACGATGCGGTAGAGGCTCTGTGTGCAACAGAGGTTTAGTAAACGGAACCCAGATTCCCTACAACCAGGTGTGTGCTAAGAACCAGGGTTTATGTGTACCCTCCAACCCACTTCTGTCCGAGGTTCTTGTTCGCCTGCCAGGTGAACAAGAACCTCAACTTTAGACACATCCCCTTCCCCATCTACACATTAAATGGTCAACCCATCTCCCTGGCTGGCACCCTTGGAGGAATCGTCTTAGGCAACAAGATGGGAACAAACCAATTAATGCTGGAAGCTAAAGCCATGCGCCACAATATTACCTGAAGACAGGAGGAGAGGATAATGAGTATAGCAAGATGTGCTGAACCACTTTCTGAACCAATTTAGCAATATTGAAGAGAGTCTGCCCTTGAAGATGATCCAGGTATGTGGCAGCTGGGCTTGATAGAAGGCCAGGAGAAAATGGGAGAGATAAGCCTTATTCCAAGGACCACAGATAGCAGTAACACTCCAAGAGTAGTTGATGGAGTCCTTGAATTGAAGCTGGGAGTGCACTACTGTATTTAGTACTTAACCCAACATTCTTAAACTAACACACTGAAGATGCCACAAATCTTAGCGCCTTGGTAATATTCTGATGGAAACACAAATCCTAAATCCTGTTCAGTACAGGACTGATCTTCAGGTTTAGTTTTGGAGATTGGTTTTCTAGCCAAATTACTTGGAAATTCTTTTAGTTCAAAAGCCTTTGCTGTTTCCAGGAGCCTCCTAAAATCTGATTGAAGTTCACTGGAACAACAACAGCAACAAAACCTTTAAGCAAAAGTTCCATTGTGATATTTAAAACGATAACTAGCTCAACATTTTTTTCAAGTAAATTATAGCATAGTGTCAGGCATATGTTAACTGTTCAGTAATTGTTGGGCCAGCAAACCTACTAATACTTTTGAATAGCCTGGTGAAAGTGAGACACCCATTGAAAAAAACCTTTGAGTATCAGGCCTTTCTGAAAAATATGTATGCAATTAAAATAGTAAAAGATAACAGCCTAATAATTTATTTAGTTTTTAATGATTTCACAGTTTTATATAAAATTTAGATATTCAAAGGTTTTAAACATTGACTTTTTGTAAGAAACTTTGGAAAGAGATTTGTGGGAAGGAACAAATCTATGTTATTCTAAAATCACAATTCATATTTTGGCCTTTTAATAAATTTGAACATGTTTATTTTTCATCAATAACCTAGTTTCAATAGTGTTTGTAACTCACTTGCAAATTATAATGAAAGGTTATCTGAGTAATTTTTTTGTGCAGGTGATCTACTTTACATTACTTTCCAGAGGACTGGAATTTGAAACAACTTCTAAGACATTGATCCCTTTGTTTTATGTGGCATATGTTCTAATCATATTATTTGCGATTATATCATGTTATAGGTAAAACACTTTTGTTTTTTTACGTATTTTTTAAAAATATTTTATTGTGATAAAATAGATATAAAACATAAAATGTAATTTTAACAATTTTGAGTGCATGATTCAGTAGTTAACGACTTTGACTATGTTGTACAATTGTAGCAAGTAGTCCTTTCCAAATATATTCCATCACCTCAAACAGAAATACTGTAACCAGTTAGCAATAACACCCCATTGCCTCTTCCTAGCCCTGGTAAATCTTTCATCTACTTTCTGTCTCTATGAATTTGCCTATTCTAGAGATTTTATAAGTGAAATCATGTAATATTTCTCCTTTTGTAACTGACTTACATCACTTAGCGCAATGTTTTTAAGGTTCATCCATGTTATACAATGTCTGAAAACTTCATTTTTTATGGTTAAGTAATATTCCATTGCATGTATATACCACATTTTACTTATCCACAAATCTGTTCATGGGCACTTAGAATGTTTATACCTCTTGGCTATTATGGATAATGGTGTAATGAACATTAATGTACAAATATCTGTTTGAGCCCGTTTTTAATTCTTTTCAGTACATACCTGGAAATGGAATTGGTGGCTTGCATGATAATTCTGTTAGGTTGCTGAAGATCTGCCAAACTTTTCTACAGAGGCCACACCATTTATACTCTACCAGCAATTCTCCACTTTCTCACCAACACTTCTATTGTATGTTTTATTGATTAAAGCCATTCTACTAGGTGCAAAGTGGTATCTCATTGCGGTTTTGATTCACTTTTCCCTAGTTACTAATGATGAGTATCATTTGATGCGTTTATTGGCTATCTGTGTATCTTCATTAGAGAAATGTCTATTTAAGTTCTTAGCCCATTTTTTAATATTTTTGCCATTTTGTAAACGGGTGTTTTTGTTGAGTATTATTGTTAATAATTACTTAATATATTTTTTATATTAAACCTTTGACAGATAGAAATGAGTTGCAAATATTCTACTACTTGGTGGATCATCTCTTAACTTTCTTGAAAATGTCCTCTAATGCATAGTTTTTAATTTTTTATAAAATTTATTTTTTCTTTTGCTACTTCTGCTTTTGATGCTATATCTAAGAATCCATTGACAAGTCCAGGGTAATGCACATTTACTCTGTTTTCTTCTGAAAGTTTATGGTTTTGGTTCTTATACAGTGTGTCCGTAAAGTCATGGTACACTTTTGACGGGTCACAGGAAAGCAACAAAAGACAATAGAAATGTGAAATCTGCACCAAATAAAAGGAAAACCCTCCAAGTTTCTGTAGGATGATGTGGCAGCATGTGTGCATGTGCAGATGATGACGAAACACCATGTATACAGCGGAGCAGCCCACAGCCATGCCAGTCGAAATGTGGACGGTAGAGAGGAAAGTTCAGTGTGTTCTGTGGCTCGCTAAATTCGAATCCATGACCAAAGTGCAACATGAATATCAGCGCGTTTATAACGAAGCGCCACCACATAGGAATAACATTACTTGGTGGGATAAGCAGTTGAAGGAAACCTGCAGTTTGGTGGAGAAACCCTGTTCTGGTAGGCCATCAGTCAGTGACGAGTCTGTAGAGGCTATACGAGATAGCTACCTAAGGAACCCTAAAAACTCTGTGCGTGAGCCCACATCAAACTGAACTGAATAGGTATGAAACTGGGAGAGTTTTCCTTTTATTTGGCACAGATTTCACTTTTTTTTTTTAAATAAATTTTTATTAATGGTAATGGGATGACATTAATAAATCAGGGTACATATATTCAAAGAAAACATGTCTAGGTTATTTTGTCATTAAATTATGTTGCGTACCCCTCGCCCAAAGTCAGATTGTCCTCCGCCACCCTCTATCTAGTTCTCTGTGCCCTTCCCCCTCTCCCTAACTCTCTCCCTCCCTCCCTCCCATGTCCTCCCTCCCCCCACCCCTGGTAACCACCACACTCTCGTCCATGTCTCTTAGTCTCATTTTTATGTTCCTGTGATCGGTTAAAAGTGCACCATGACTTTACGGACACACTGTATTTAGGTTGTTGATCAATTTTTAACTATTTCATATATAGCATAAAGTAGGGGTTCAACTTCATTCTTGCATATGTGGAAATCTGGTTGCCCAAATACCATTCAATGAAGAAAAATCAGTTGGCTGGTACTGTGTATGGATTTATTTCTGTACTCTCAGTTTTATCCCATTGGTCTATATTTCTATCTATATGCCAGTACCACACCATTCTCATTATTGTAGTTTGTCATAAGTTTTTTTAAATCTGGAATTGCAGTCCTCCAACTTTCTTCTTGTTTTCAAGATTAGTTTGGAAATCTAAGGCCCCTTACTATTTCATTCAAATTCAAAGGCAACCTTTTCCATTTATAAATAGAAAAAAAGGTCATTGGAATTTTGATGAAAATTGTGTTGAATCTGTAACTGCTTTAGATGAGACTGACATTTTAATAATATTCTACCCATGGTAAGGAAATGTTTCCATTGATTTGGCTCTTATTTTGTTTCTTTCATCGATGTTTTGTAGTGTTCAGTGTACAAGCCCTTTTCCTCCTGGGTTAAATTTATTCCTAAATCTTCTTTTAGACACTGTTTAAATGGATTCACTTTTGTAATTTCCTTTTGTGATTGTTCATTGCACATGGATAAACACAACTAATTTTTGTGTGATCTTGTATCCTGTAGCTTTTCTGAATTTAATAACTACATTTTTTTGTGGATTCTTTGGAATTACCATATACAGGATCAGGTAATCTGGGGCAAAGATTAGTTACTCTCCTTCCTTTTCAATTTTTCTTTCTTTCTTTCTTTCCTTTCCTTTTCCTTCCCTCCCTTCTTTCTTTCCTTCCTGTCTAACTGCTGGCTATCAACACAATGTTGAATATTGCTGGTCACAATGGGCATTCTATCCTGTTGCTATTCTTAGAGGGAAGCTTTCAGTTTTTCACCACTATGATGTTAGCTGTGCAGTTTCCATAAATGCCCTTATCATTTTGAACAAGTTCTCTTCTATTCCTTATTAGAGTGTTTTTCTTTTAATCATGATTACGTGTTGAATTTTGTCAAATGCCTTTTTTGCATCTATTGAGATGATCCTGTGTTTTTTATCTTTTGTTGTATTAGTGTGGTGTATTACATTGATTGATTTTCTTATATTGAACTACTCTTGCATTCCTGGGGTAAATTTCACTTGGTCATGGTGTATAATCCTTTTAATATGCTATTGAATTGGGTTTGCTAGAATTTTGTTGAAGACTTTTGCATCTATATTCATAAAAGATATTAACTGTGTCTTTATTTGGCATTGATAGTAGTGTAATGCTGGACTGATAGAATGAATCAAGAATTGTTCTCTTTTTTTTCAATATTTTGGAAGGATTTTAGAAGGACTGGTATTAATTATTCTTTACATGTTTGGTAAAATTCACAACTGAAGCCATCTTGTTCTGGACTTTTCTTTGCTGGGAGGTTTTTTATTACTGATTTACTATTTTTACTGGTTACATGTTTGTTGAGATTTTCTATTTCCTTGAGTCAGTTTAGATCACTGTGTATTTCTAGGAATTTGTGCATTTTATCTACATTATCCAATTTGTTGCCATAAGTTATTTACAGTATTCTCTTATAATATTTTCTATTTCTATAAGGTCAGTAAATATACTCATTTTTATATCTGATTTTCAGTTAAAGCAATTAGTTAACAAAAAATACGTACCTTCTTTGCTTATGCCAATGTATAAATCATCCTTTTAACAGATAGATTTGCTTTTGGAGGTCCATGTACTCTAAAAATCAGTTACAAATAATATACAAAAGGAGTGACGTCACAGAAATGGCGCCGTGAGCAGCGCGTCCGACAGCTCTCCCCTAAATCACAACAAATTTATCAACTAGAAACAGAAAAATTTATCCTCGGAGCATTCCGGAGTTCCACACAAACTGATAGCGAAAGGACTGTTATCACTTGAATCTGAGAGACGAGGGTGTGGAGGAAGCTACCACAGGGACGTTCTTTCAAACCGCAAGGAAGTGCGCCTGTGGTGAGTCAGCCCATATACTTGGGAACCGCGAGCAGCCGCGAGCAGCCGACGCGAGCCCCCACGAGCCGCCACCGCGAGCCGCTGCGAGGCCCCGCAAGCCGCCGCCGCGAGCAGAGCGGCCGCCGCGAACCGCCGCCGCGAGCGGCCGCCACGAGCTGCCGCCGCGAGCCACCGCGAGCAGCCGCGCGCGCCCGGTCCGGTTGAGCACCGCTGACGTTCCCAGCGGCCCGCACACTGCGAGTGGGGGTCGCCGGCCACCGGTGCCCGGAGCGCCCCATTCGCGCGCGTGCCTTGGGCATTCCACGGGCACAGGGCGCCCTGCTGGCCCGCACACCCAGGGGGCTCCATTATCCTGCGCCTGGTGCGGTCCATCCGCCAGCGGCGGGGCGAGCGGGAGAGGCTTGGGAGATTCTCTCCGTGGGCGGGGCACCTCACCCAGCCATTCAAGCTAACAATCAAGCGTTGGGGGAGGGGCGCGCGCAGGCAGCCTAAAATACCTTTGGAAGCACAGCTACGGACCCAATCACTGAAATTAGCTTAACCCATGAAATCTGCGCACCCTCGGTTCTAATTGATAAGATCTCTCTCAATTCAGCGTTCCAAGACAAGAGGCGTGATATTTTTTAGTGCCTCTCGCTAAAGGGGCGGGGGCAACTTCTGATTCATAGAGCCTCCATATTTAGGGATAAACGCTAACAAGAAGGACTTGGCAGATAATAAGGTCTATACTACACTAGTCGTAAGCAGAGACTAGTGCCTCTTCTTCCCTGCAAAAACAGGCTACAAAGTGTGGAAAGCCTGGGTTGAGAGGTCCAACTAAATGATAGGCGCTGAACAGTCACCTTGACAACAATTGACTCCCACCCCCGCCTGATTACACTGGAGGCCCTGACTGTCAGAGCCTTTCCCAAAGCCTTGCACTGAGTGGGGATAGAGTGGGGATTTCCCAGCTCTTTGAGCCTCTTACTCCCCAGGCAGAAGCAGTTGCAGCCTTATAGCTGGATCACCAGGCTGCTAATTCAGAAAGGGGGGACTAGGAGAGAGAATCCAGGAAAGCAAACTCTCTCATCGTTGGACCCTGCAAACGCCAACAAGCCTTTACTTCCAGCAAGACTAAAGCCAATTATATGACATTGCCCTAGAATCCCATCAACTGCAAATCCCTTCCTAAGGGTGACACAGGGGCAGAGCCTGGGGTACAGAGTCACCGACCAGGAAGAGGGAGAGAAAAGAAAAAGGAAGAAGTTAACCTCTCAAAAATCAAGAAAAACCCACAGACTTTACAACTTGATCCACTATTTTTTTTTTGTTGTTGTTGTTGTTGTTGTTTGTTTCTTCTATCTTTTTGCCTTGATTTCCTCCACCTCGGTCCTTCTATTCTCTGTCCATCTTATGCTTCCCCTTTCTTGAACTACACTACCCATGAGTGTTGCATTTTATTTTTCTTCTTCATCCTCACCCTCCTTTAAGGTTATACTCCAAAACACTTAACTCTCACTCTCTCCTCATTTTTTTTTTTGTCTTGCTTTATTTTGTTTTTTTCTCTTCCTATTTTATTTCTTCCTTCGTTTTTCTCTTTTTCTTACTTTTTCCTTTCTTTTTGTTTTTTCTTTTCTCATTTTACTTTCCTCCCATATAATCCTCAATCACGAACAAATTAGTTAATTTGGGACTCAAGGCTTTTTTTTGGCTTTATTTCTCTTTTTTGCTTTTGCTTTTATTTTTTTTTCTTGTTTGTTTATTTTTGTGGCATTTTGGGTCCTCCCAACCCAAGGTCTCCATTGTATTTAGTCTTCGCTCCACTTAATACAACAGATTTTTACTTATTATTTTTATTTTTTCTTCTTTATTATTCTTTTTTGGTCCTTTTTTCTGGTTCCCTCTTATCCCTCTCATTATATCTCTTAGTTGACCATCACTTACAAGCAAATCATCTTATGCTTGTCTAAGATTTTCTTCCATTTTTTTTTTTTTTGCATTTAGTAGGTCCCTACTCCCTTTTTTTTGCCCCTTGAACTCTTCACCCCAAATCAGGCCCTCCATTATAGGCATGATATTTCCCTGAGGAGGGGAGAGGAGGGAAAGAGAAGAAAGAAAAAAAGGGGGAAATAATAAATTATTACTGTTTTTTTTGTGGGGTGTTTTACCTTTTTTTTTTTACTTTTTACTCTTTATTAATTCTAATTAGTGCTATCAATAAGACCACCCTCAGATGCCGATAAGAAAGAGGAAATCGAATATTATGGATACAAAAGAAAGAGAGGTAACACAAATAGATGTGGAAAAATCTATGGAGAAAAGACTTAACATATTGGAAGCCTTGGAGCTAAATGACAGAGAATTTAAAATAGAAATCTTAAAAATACTCAGAGATATACAAGAAAACACAGAAAGGCAATATAGGGAGATCAGAAAACAACTCAATGAACACAAAGAATATATTACCAAGGAAATTGAAACTATAAAAACAAATCAAACAGAAATGAAAAACTCAATTCACGAGCTGAAAAACGAGGGTAACAAGCTTAGCTAACAGAACAGCCCAGATTGAAGATAGGATTAGTGAAATAGAAGACAAACAACTTGAGGCACAACAGAGAGAAGAAGAAAGAGACTCAAAAATAATAAAAAACGAGAAAGCCCTACAGGAATTGTCTGACTCCATCAGAAAGAATAACATAAGAATAATAGGTATATCAGAGGGAGAAGAGAAAGAAAATGGAATGGAGAATATACTCAAACAAATAATAGACGAGAACTTCCCAAGCCTGTGGAAGGAACTAAAGCCTCAAATTCAAGAAGCAAACAGAACACCAAGTTTTCTTAACCCCAACAAACCCACTCCAAGGCACATCATAATAAAGATGACACAAACCAATGACAAAGAAAAAATTCTCAAGGCAGCCAGGGAAAAGAAGAGTACAACATATAAAGGAAGGCCTATTAGATTATCATCAGATTTCTCAGCAGAAACTCTACAAGCTAGAAGAGAGTGGACCCCAATATTTAAAGCCCTGAAAGAGAGGAACTTTCAGCCAAGAATACTATACCCATCAAAGCTATCCTTCAAGTATGAAGGAGATATAAAAACATTCACAAATACAGAAAAGATGAGAGAATTTATCAACAGAAAGCCCCCACTCCAGGAAATACTAAAGGGGGTTTTCCAACCAGATTCAAAGAACAAAAGAAAACAACACTACAAGTAACAGCTCCACCAAGAACACAATAAAACCAAACTTAAACTGTGACAACAAAGGAAAAAAAGGGGGGAGAGGATGGAGATTAACAGTAGCAAAGGATGATGAAGTGCAGAAATACTTATAAGATAGGGTACTACAATGAATATGGTAGGTACCCTTTTCATTACTTAATGGTAACCACCCTTAAAAAAACCACCACAAAAACATTTGACTTAAAAAAGGTAGCAACAGAGGAAAGAAGTATGGAACACAAACAAACAAAAACAAATGATAGAAAAACAAAAGAGAAGAATCAAACTAGATACAAAACTAACAGAAAGCAATTTATAAAATGGCAGTAGGGAACCCACAAGTGTCAATAATTACACTAAATGTAAATGGACTAAACTTACCAATAAAAAGACACAGAGTAGCAGAATGGATTAAAAAAGAAAATCCAACTATATGCTGCCTACAAGAAACACATCTAAGCAACAAGGATAAAAACAAATTCAAAGTGAAAGGCTGGAAAACAATACTCCAAGCAAACAACACCCAAAAAAAAGCAGGCGTAGCAATACTCATATCTAATAATGCTGACTACAAGACAGAAAAAGTACTCAGACACAAAAATGGTCATTTCATAATGGTTAAGGGGAAGTTGAATCAAGAAGACATAACAATCCTTAATATATATGCACCAAACCAAGGAGCACCAAAATATATAAGACAGCTACTTATTGACCTTAAAACAAAAACTAACAAAAATACAATCATACTTGGAGACCTCAATACACCGCTGACGGCTCTAGATCGGTCATCCAAACAGAGAATCAATAAAGATATAGTGGCCTTAAACGAAATACTAGAACACCTGGATATGATAGACATCTACAGGACACTTCATCCCAAAGCAACAGAGTATACATTTTTCTCTAGTGTACATGGAACATTCTCAAGAATTGACCATATGTTGGGCCACAAAGACAATATCAGCAAATTTAGAAAAATTGAAATTGTACCAAGCATATTTTCTGATCATAAAGCCTTGAAACTAGAATTCAACTGCAAAAAAGAGGGGGAAAAACCCACAAAAATGTGGAAACTAAACAACATACTTCTAAAAAATGAATGGGTCAAAGAAGAAATAAGCTCAGAAATCAAAAGATATATACAGACAAATGAAAATAAAAATACAACATATCAGAATCTCTGAGATGCAGCAAAAGTAGTAATAAGAAGAAAGTTCATATCACTTCAGGCCTATATGAACAAACAAGAGAGAGCTGAAGTAAACCACTTAACTTCGCACCTTAAGGAACTAGAAAAAGAAGAACAAAGACAACCCAAAACCAGCCGAAGAAAGGAGATAATAAAAATCAGAGCAGAAATAAATAAAATAGAGAACAGAAAAACTATAGAAAAAATCAATAAAACAAGGAGCTGGTTCTTTGAAAAGATCAACAAAATTGACAAGCCCTTGGCAAGACTCACCAAGGAAAAAAGACACAGGACTCAAATAAATAAAATCCAAAATGAAAGAGGAGAGATCACCACAGACATCATAGATATACAAAGAATTCTTGTAGAATACTATGAAAAATTATATGCCACCAAATACAACAATCTAGAAGAAATGGATAAATTCCTAGAACAATACAACCTTCCTAGACTGAGTCATGAAGAAGCAGAAAGCCTAAACAGACCAATCAGCAGGGAGGAAATAGAAAAAACTATTAAAAATCTCCCCAAAAATAAAAGTCCAGGCCCAGACGGTTATACTAGTGAATTCTATCAAACATTCAAAGAAGACTTGGCTCCTATTCTACTCAAAGTCTTCCAAAAAATTGAAGAAGAAGCAATACTTCCAAACACATTTTATGAGGCCAACATAACCCTCATACCAAAACCTGGCAAGGATGGCACAAAGAAAGAAAACTACAGACCAATATCTCTAATGAATACAGATGCTAAAATACTAAACAAAATACTGGCAAACCGAATACAGCAACATATTAAAAAAATAATACATCATGATCAAGTGGGATTCATCCCAGAATCTCAAGGATGGTTCAACATACGCAAAACGGTTAACGTAATACACCATATCAACAAAACAAAGAACAAAAACCACATGATCTTATCAATAGATGCAGAAAAGGCTTTTGATAAAATACAACACAATTTTATATTTAAGACTCTCAACAAAATGGGTATAGAAGGAAAATATCTCAACATGATAAAGGCCATATATGATAAACCATCAGCCAACATCCTATTAAACGGCATAAAACTGAGGACTTTCTACCTTAAATCAGGAACAAGACAGGGTTGTCCACTCTCTCCACTCTTATTCAACGTGGTGCTAGAAGTTCTGGCCAGAGCAATCAGACAAGACAAAGAAATAAAAGGCATCCATATCGGAAAAGAAAAAGTAAAGCTATCACTTTTTGCTGATGATATGATCCTATACATCGAAAACCCGAAGGACTCCACAAAAAGATTATTAGAAACAATAAACCAATACAGTAAGGTCGCAGGATACAAAATTAACATACAAAAGTCCATAGCCTTTCTATATGCCAACAATGAAATATTAGAAAACGAACTCAAAAAAATTATCCCCTTCACGATTGCAACAAAAAAAATAAAATACCTAGGAATAAACATAACAAAGAACGTAAAGGACATATATAATGAAAATTACAAAGCATTGTTAAGGGAAATCGAAAAAGATACAATGAGATGGAAAAATATTCCTTGTTCTTGGATAGGAAGAATAAATATAATCAAAATGGCCATATTACCCAAAGCAATATACAAATTTAATGCAATTCCCATCAAAATCCCTATGAGATTTTTTAAAGAAATGGAACAAAAAATCATCAGATTTATATGGAACTATAAAAAACCCCGAATAGCCAAAGCAATCCTAAGGAAAAAGAATGAAACTGGGGGCATTACAATACCTGACTTTAAACTATATTATAGGGCCACGATAATCAAAACAGCATGGTATTGGCAAAAAAATAGACACTCAGACCAATGGAACAGAATAGAAAGCCCAGAAATAAAACCACATATATATGGTCAAATAATCTTTGATAAAGGGGCCAACAACACACAATGGAGAAAAGAAAGCCTCTTCAACAAATGGTGTTGGGAAAACTGGAAAGCCACATGCAAAAGAATGAAACTCGACTACAGCCTGTCCCCGTGTACTAAAATTAATTCAAAATGGATCAAAGACCTAAATATAAGACCTGAAACAATAAAGTACATAGAAGAAGACATAGGTACTAAAATCATGGACCTGGGTTTTAAAGAACATTTTATGAACTTGACTCCAATGGCAAGAGAAGTGAAGGCAAAGATAAATGAATAGGACTACATCAGAATTAAAAGTTTTTGCTCAGCAAGAGAAACTGATATCAAAATAAACAGACAGCCAACTATATGGGAACTGATATTTTCAAACGACAGCTCAGATAAGGGCCTAATATCCAAAATTTACAAAGAACTCATAAAACTCAACAACAAACAAACAAGCAATCCAATAAAAAAATGGGAAGAGGACATGAACAGACACTTCTCCCAGGAAGAGATACAAATGGCCAACAGATATATGAAAAGATGCTCAGCTTCATTAGTTATTAGAGAAATGCAAATCAAAACTACAATGAGATACCACCTCACTCCTGTTAGATTAGCTATTATCAACAAGATGGGTAATAGCAAATGTTGGGGAGGCTGTGGAGAAAAAGGAACCCTCATTCACTGTTGGTGGGACTGTAAAGTAGTACAACCATTATGGAGGAAAGTATGGTGGTTCCTCAAAAAACTGCAAAACCTTATGACCCAGCAATCCCTCTACTGGGTATATACCCCAAAACCTCAGAAACATTGATACGTGAAGACACATGTAGCCCCATGTTCATTGCAGCACTGTTCACATTGGCCAAGACATGGAAACAACCAAAAAGCCCTTCAATAGAAGACTGGATAAAGAAGATGTGGCACATATACACTATGGAATACTACTCAGCCATAAGAAATGATGACATCGGATCATTTACAGCAAAATGGTGGGATCTTGATAACATTATAAGGAGTGAAATAAGTAAATCAGAAAAAAACAAGAACTACATGATTCCATACATTGGTGGAACATAAAAATGAGACTAAGAGACATGGACAAGAGTGTGGTGGTTACCAAGGGTGGGGGGGAGGGAGGACATGGGAGGGAGGGAGGGAGGGAGAGAGTTAGGGGGAGGGGGAGGGGCACAGAGAACTAGATGGAGGGTGACGGAGGACAATCTGACTTTGGGAGAGGGGTTTGCAACATAATTTGATGACAAAATAACCTAGACATGTTTTCTTTGAATATATGTACCCTGATTTATTAATGTCATCCCATTACCATTAATAAAAATTTATAAAAAAAAATAAAAATAAAAAAAAATAAAAAAAATAATATATAAAAAATTTATATAATTACAGGGGCTTATACATCACTGGAAATCCTTGTGTCTGATAAAAGTATAGACACCTCTGCTGTTTTTTATTACTATTTGTACGAAATATCTTTTTCAATTTATTTATGTCTTTTGATCTAAAGTGAGTCTCTCTTGTAAACAGCATATAGTTGAATTATGCTATGTTATTCATTCCACCAATTTCATGTTTCTTGACTGGAGAGTATAACCATTAATATTTAAAATAATTGTGAACAAAAACTTAAGTTTTGCTATTTTTTCCCCATATATCTTGCAGGTTTTTGCTTTTCATTTCATTTGTTACACATTCTTTTATGTTTAATTTATAGTTTTCTAGTGAGCTGTCTTAATTCCCATTTCTTATTGTAATGATTTTTAGAGATTTTTGTTTGTGGCATATGACATCCTAAATTTAAAAGAATCTATATTAAATTCATACCTGATACCAACTTAACTTAAAAAACACACAAATATGTTGCTTCCATACATCTCTGTACCCCCCCACCATGTTGTTATTGTTACAAATTATATCTTTTTTCTTTATTTGTTTTGTATTTTTCCGAAGCTGGAAACGGGGAGGCAGTCAGATAGACTCCTACATGCGCCCGACCGGGATCCACCTGGCATGCCCACCAGGGGGCGATGTTCTGCCCATCTTGGGGCGTTGCTCTGCCGAAATCAGAGCCATTTTAGCACCTGAGGCAGAGGCCACAGAGTCATCCTCAGCGCCTGGGCAAGCTTTGCTCCAGTGGAGCCTCGGCTGCGGGAGGGGAAGAGAGAGACAGAGAGGAAGGAGAGGAGGAAGGGTGGAAGCAGATGGGGGCTTCTCTGTGTGCCTTGGCCAGGAATCAAACCTGGGACTGCTGCATGCCAGGCCGATGCTCTACCACTGAGCCAACCGGCCAGAGCCCAAATTATATCTTTATACTCGTATGCCCTTTAACATATATTTATAATTACATTTATGTATTTCTCTATTAAATTCTGTAGGAAATAAAATGTAGAGTTACAAACCCAAAATACAATAATACTTGGTTTTATATTTGTCCATGTATTCACCTTTACTTGAGAACTGTATTTCTTCATATCACTTAGAGTTAATTTTAATATTCTTTTTTCCCCCTAGGGATTCCCTTTAGCATAGGGCAGGTCTAGTGGTAACAAACCTGGCTCTTCTTTATCCTGGAAGATCTTAATTTCTACTTTTTCTTTTTTGCATGGGAGAGATAGAGAGAAGGACAGACAGGGACAGACAGGAAAGGATTGATGAGAAGCATCAACTCACAGTTGTTGCACCTTGATTGTTCACTGAGTGCTTTCTCATATGTGCCTTGACTGGGGGGCTCCAGCTGAGCCAGTGACCCTTGCTCAAGCAAGCAACCTTGAGCTCAAACCAGCAACCTTGGACTCAAAGTAGCGACCTTGGGCTTCAAGTCAGCGATCTTTGGGCTCAAGCCAGTGACCATGGGGTCATATCTACGATCCCGTGCTCAAGGTGGTAGGCCCGTGCTCAAGCTGGATAAGCCAGTGGTCAAGCCAGCACTCAAGCAGGCCACCTTGGGGTTTCAAACCTGGGTCCTCAGTGTCCCAGGTTGATGTTCTATCCACTGTGCCACCACCTGGTCAGTCTCTACTTGACTTGAAGGACAGTTTTGCTGAATACAAGATTTTCAGCTGGTGGGTTTTTTCTTTTAACACTTTAAATATCAATCAACTATACCTTGGCCTCTATGGTTTCTGATGAGTAATAAGCTTTTTTTGCTTATTAAGGGTCCCTTGTATATGGTGAGTTATTTTATTCTTGTTGCTTTCTAGATTCTCTCTTTATCTTTTAACGGTTTCATATTATAATGTGTCTCAGTCTGGATCCTTTTGAGTTCATTCTATTTGAAGTTCACAAAGCTCCTCAGAAAAAAGCTGAGAAAACCCTAAGCTTTCCTTGGGACTGATCCCCAGGCACAGTGTAAGCCATTATTTCTTCAAATATTTTTCCTGCCTCTTTTTCTTCTTCCGGGCTCCCATATTGTATATTTTGTGCTTGCTGATATCCCACAGTACTCTGAGGTTCTTTTCTCTTTTCTTCATTCTTTTTTTTCCCCCTGCCTAGACTCAATAATTTCAATGATCCTATCTTCAAGTTCACTGATTCTCCTGCCTGCTAAAACTGCTGTTGAACACTTCTTCTATTTTGATTTTTAAGTTGCTGTGTTTTTTAACTAAAGAATTTGTTTGGATCCTTTTTTAAAAAATTGTCTTTTTATTTCTACTGCTATTTGGTTCATAGACTAGTTTCCTCATTGTCTTGTCAGTGCTGCTTTCCTTTAGCTCTCTGAGCATATTTGAGACAGTGTTTTATAGTCTTCAGTCTTTCTCTAGTAAATTCAATCACTCTTTCTTCAAGAATGATATCTGTTCATTTATTTTGTTCCTTTTTCTGAGTCATACTTTCCTGTATTTTTTTCTGTATGCTTTGAGATTTCTTTTGCTTTTGTTGAAAACTGAACATTTGACTATTAAAATGTGGTAACTAGAAATCAGATTCCCACTTTTCCAGGATTTTCTGTTGCTTGCTTGCTTGTTTAAGGGTATAATAATCCATCTTCTAGTGACTGTTCCAAATTATTACTGCAAACACTGTATTCCTTGTTTATACAGTTATTGATATCTCTGTTCCTTAGCTCCTGTTTTTCTAACATTTTGACAAAGACTTCCGTGGGTGCCAGGAGCTCTGCCAGTCTTTGAAAAATGGCTGTGTACCTGGAACCTCCATGAACACTTAGCCAGGCTTACACTGTGCCCGGGATCAGCCCCAGAGGGAAGCTTAGAGTTTTCTCAGGTTTTTTATTTTTCTGAGTGTATACTTGCTCTGTGTGACTTCCTAAAATCTCCAGTGTACACTGGTGCTTTTGAACATCCTACATTCCCAGAGAAATACTCCCCACCTTTTGCTTTCGGCAGTCTTTTGTATATTTGGGCTGTAATCTTTTACATATATGAGGGCTAATTCAAATCATGGTGTTTCTAGCTTCCTAGACCTGAGTTCTAGAAAACAGAGCCATGCCCTGCATCAGTCCTTCAAGTAGCCACTAAACAGGTTAGAACAGATATTTAAATATTTTACGTATAAAGTCTTTGCTCCCTCCATAAATGCAAATAGTACCATACTAGTAACATGACTGTTGCTGTTTTTAAAAGACTATTGTTCCTTTAAGACTCTGGCCATTTTAATACACCTGCCACTATCAGGTAACTTGTACTATACCAGAGAGGGGGTGAGATAGGGATGTAAATCTTCCTGTTTTGAAATGTATCCCTTTTATTTTTCACTGTTTTTCCTAGTTCATAGAATAACTTTTGAAGATTTATGCTTGTTTGTCTATGTTTATGTGGGAGATGAGAATTTGAAAACTCCCACTCCATCCTTTGCTGCTAAACTTTTACTTTTTAAACTTGATATTTAAAAAAATTTTACCCATTAGGAATAGTATGCACTCAAATGGAATAGTAAAAAGAAAATTTTACCAGTCTTGTTTGATTTGGCATATGTTTTTACCTGACATTGTAGTACTTATGGTTAACTGTTCCATTTGGAAGAAGATATGCTAACAGATTTAAGAAACAAGCTCTTATTTCTACTATAAATATGAAGAAGTGTTCCTAGCTATATAAAAAATTAAATTGACTTGAGTGTCCCAATTGTACTTATGTGAGGTTTACCTTGTTAAGCACTTAAAAAATGTTATCTAGGCATTACATAAAGGTATTTTGAGCTCTTATGATCGGAAAAGGAAAAGAAAGAAAACAAAACTTAGTATTAGTACTATAAAGAATTTTTTAAAATGAGCATGGGGTCTACTAATGACTGGATTGAAAAAATTTTCTACTAGGTAGTTGTTTCTGAAGATACAGTATAATTTCTTCTGTATCTTTCAAATAATTGGGACAGTAATGCAGAAAATCTTGTATTGAAGGCAAATACAAAGTGATTTATATTTGTCTTTGGAAACGTTTTTATGCTTATGTGACTAACATTTTAAATATACCTGTGTATTTAAACACAAAGCAACTTTATGTTTCCCCTCATTCTCTTATCTGGAGCATGCTGCATGGGATAACCCTTAATAGGGAAAAAGGGATTGCTACCTTATTTTATTACTTTTTCTTTTCCTCTTTATCTTAAGCCAGTTCCTGGGTTGGAGCATGTCCAAGAAGAATATAAAGATTTCTTTTTTTTTTTTTTTTTTTGCACAACAATTCTTAAGTCACAAATGCTACTGTGATGGTCTCTAATACATGCCTCCTCTGAGCTTAAATATAAAACTAATTTTTCTGTGAGTGATTTTGTACATTCCTTGGACATCTCTTGACCCTAATTCTTTTTTATCACTGAGAATCTCTTATCTCTTTTCTGGATGGAGCCTTCTAGACAGTCCCTCAGATGTTTGCATCCTGCCTGTATCATATAAACTTAAAATTTTTTTAAATTAATTGAGAGAGAGAGAAACATTGATACGTTGTTCCACTTATTTATACATTCATTGGTTGATTCCTGTCTGTGTCCTGACTGAGCACAGAACCTGCAACCTTGGTATACTGGGACTATGCTCTAACCAAGCCACCCAGCCAGGGCATCACACACACTTATATTAAATACAGTGTATGGTTTTTCTTGTCTACATGCATTTAGCTCAGGCAGATCTTTATTCAAATACATTTTGGGGCTCCATATATATTCCCTTTGAAGTGAAGTTATTTGAACAAGACGAAGACTTTTTAAAAAGTTTATGCTCCAAATTGAACTTTATTCTATAGCAAGTAGTTGTAAGTATATTGACTATTTCACAATTTTCTGACATTTTGGAAATGACAAAACTTACTCCAAATATTAAATCAATTTATGATAAAATCTGGAAAATCTTTCCCTTCTTAAATCCACTGTAAACTATTCCTTACTTATGACCTCTGTCAAAGAATATGTGAATCCCTCATCAAGCATATATATTGTTATTTAAATGTTATAACTTCTAATTTAGTCCTTTCCTGATAAGTGAATAAAAATTTCAGAAAATTGATCATTTTGCTGCCAGTGTGCCCAAATCTCCCTGAGCATTGGAATCATATAGAGAATTTTTAGACACATTGATTCTGCAGCTTTACTACAACCATACTGAATCAGAATCTACAGAGCTGGGGTCCAGGAAATCTCAAGTTCTAAGATTCTCCCTAAGTCATTTGGAAAACGGCTTAAACTGAGGTCCTTCTTGGGAACTGGCATATCTGCAAGTATATTCAACACAACCAGTCAGCGTCACTATAGACAATAATATATATCTCTCCCTCAATCCTCTGAAAAACTTTCACCAAAAGATCCAAAAATTTGAAAGAGAAAATGGAAAAAACATAAGTAACATTTATCCACATTAATCTTTCCGATTTCAATGTTCATCTTTGTTACTTTTATTAAAAACATTTTTAGTGAGAGAGGGAGAGGGAGAGTGGAACAGACAGTGACAGGAAGACAGATGAGAAGCATCAACTGTTGCATCACTTTAGTTGTTCAATGATTGCTTTCTCATATGTGCTTTGACTGGGGGGCTCCAGCTGAGCCAGTGACCCTTGCTCAAGCCAGCAACCTTGAGCGCAAGCCAGCAACCTTAAACTCAAGCTAGTGACCTTGGGCTTCAAGCTAGTTACCTTGGGCTTCAAATAAGCGACCTTTGGGCTCAAGCCAGTGACCATGGGGTCATATCTATAATCCCACGCTCAAGCCAGTGACCCCGCACTCAAGCTGATGAGCCCGTGCTCAAGCTGGCACTCAAGCAGGCCACCTCCGGATTTCAAACAAGGGTCCTCAGCGTCTCAGGGTGATGCTCTATCCACTGCACCACTGCCTGGTCAGGCCTTTGTTACTTTCTTATCTTAAACTTTTATAAACAACAATGTTGTTTTTTTTTAATAAATTTTTATTAATGGTAATGGGATGACATTAATAAATCAGGGTACATATATTCAAAGAAAACATGTCTATGTTATTTTGTCATCAAATTATGTTGCAAACCCCTCGCCCAAAGTCAGATTGTCCTCCGTCACCCTCCATCTAGTTCTCTGTGCCCCTCCCGCTCCCCCTAACTCTCTCCCTCCCTCCCTCCCTCCCATGTCTTCCCTCCCCCCCCCCACCCTTGGTAACCACCACACTCTTGTCCATGTCTCTTAGTCTCATTTTTATGTTCCACCAATGTATGGAATCATGTAGTTCTTGTTTTTTTCTGATTTACTTATTTCACTCCTTATAATGTTATCAAGATCCCACCATTTTGCTGTAAATGATCTGATGTCATCATTTCTTATGGCTGAGTAGTATTCCATAGTGTATATGTGCCACATCTTCTTTATCCAGTCTTCTATTGAAGGGCTTTTTGGTTGTTTCCATGTCTTGGCCACTGTGAACAGTGCTGCAATGAACATGGGGATACATGTGTCTTCACGTATCAATGTTTCTGAGGTTTTGGGGTATATACCCAGTAGAGGGATTGCTGGGTCATAAGGTAGTTCTATTTGCAGTTTTTTGAGGAACCACCATACTTTCCTCCATAATGGTTGTACTACTTTACAGTCCCACCAACAGTGAATGAGGGTTCTTTTTTCTCCACAGCCTCTCCAACATTTGCTATTACCCGTCTTGTTGATAATAGCTAATCTAACAGGAGTGAGGTGGTATCTCATTGTAGTTTTGATTTGCATTTCTCTAATAACTAATGAAGCTGAGCACCTTTTCATGTATCTGTTGGCCATTTGTATCTCTTCCTGGGAGAAGTGTCTGTTCATGTCCTCTTCCCATTTTTTTATTGAATTGCTTGTTTGTTTGTTGTTGAGTTTTATGAGTGCTTTGTAAATTTTGGATATTAGGCCCTTATCTGAGCTGTCGTTTGAAAATATCAGTTCCCATATAGTTGGCTGTCTGTTTATTTTGATATCAATTTCTCTTGCTGAGCAAAAACTTTTAATTCTGATGTAGTCCCATTCATTTATCTTTGCCTTCACTTCTCTTGCCATTGGAGTCAAGTTCATAAAATGTTCTTTAAAACCCAGGTCCATGATTTTAGTACCTATGTCTTCTTCTATGTACTTTATTGTTTCAGGTCTTATATTTAGGTCTTTGATCCATTTTGAATTAATTTTAGTACACGGGGACAGGCTGTAGTCGAGTTTCATTCTTTTGCATGTGGCTTTCCAGTTTTCCCAACACCATTTGTTGAAGAGGCTTTCTTTTCTCCATTGTGTGTTGTTGGCCCCTTTATCAAAGATTATTTGACCATATATATGTGGTTTTATTTCTGGGCTTTCTATTCTGTTCCATTGGTCTGAGTGTCTATATTTCTGCCAATACCATGCTGTTTTGATTATCGTGGCCCTATAATATAGTTTAAAGTCAGGTATTGTAATGCCCCCAGCTTCATTCTTTTTCCTTAGGATTGTTTTGGCTATTCGGGGTTTTTTATAGTTCCATATAAATCTGATGATTTTTTGTTCCATTTCTTTAAAAAATCTCATAGGGATTTTGATGGGAATTGCATTAAATTTGTATATTGCTTTGGGTAATATGGCCATTTTGATTATATTTATTCTTCCTATCCAAGAACAAGGAATATTTTTCCATCTCATTGTATCTTTTTCGATTTCCCTTAACAATGCTTTGTAATTTTCATTATATAGGTCCTTTATGTTCTTTGTTATGTTTATTCCTAGGTATTTTTTTGTTGTTGTTGCAATCGTGAAGGGGATTATTTTTTTGAGTTGGTTTTCTAATATTTCATTGTTCGCATATAGAAAGGCTATGGACTTTTGTATGTTAATTTTGTATCCTGCGACCTTACTGTATTGGTTTATTGTTTCTAATAATCTTTTTGTGGAGTCCTTCGGGTTTTCGATGTATAGGATCATATCATCAGCAAAAAGTGATAGCTTTACTTTTTCTTTTCCGATATAGATGCCTTTTATTTCTTTGTCTTGTCTGATTGCTCTGGCCAGAATTTCTAGCACCACGTTAAATAAGAGTGGAGAGAGTGGACAACCCTGTCTTGTTCCTGATTTAAGGTAGAAAGTCCTCAGTTTTATGCCGTTTAATAGGATGTTGGCTGATGGTTTATCATATATGGCCTTTATCATGTTGAGATATTTTCCTTCTATACCCATTTTGTTGAGAGTCTTAAACATAAAATTGTGTTGTATTTTATCAAAAGCCTTTTCTGCATCTATTGATAAGATCATGTGGTTTTTGTTCTTTGTTTTGTTGATATGGTGTATTACGTTAACCGTTTTGCGTATGTTGAACCATCCTTGAGATTCTGGGATGAATCCCACTTGATCATGATGTATTATTTTTTTAATATGTTGTTGTATTCGGTTTGCCAGTATTTTGTTTAGTATTTTAGCATCTGTATTCATTAGAGATATTGGTCTGTAGTTTTCTTTCTTTGTGCCATCCTTGCCAGGTTTTGGTATGAGGGTTATGTTGGCCTCATAAAATGTGTTTGGAAGTATTGCTTCTTCTTCAATTTTTTGGAAGACTTTGAGTAGAATAGGAACCAAGTCTTCTTTGAATGTTTGATAGAATTCACTAGTATAACCGTCTGGGCCTGGACTTTTATTTTTGGGGAGATTTTTAATAGTTTTTTCTATTTCCTCCCTGCTGATTGGTCTGTTTAGGCTTTCTGCTTCTTCATGACTCAGTCTAGGAAGGTTGTATTGTTCTAGGAATTTATCCATTTCTTCTAGATTGTTGTATTTGGTGGCATATAATTTTTCATAGTATTCTACAATAATTCTTTGTATATCTATGATGTCTGTGGTGATCTCTCCTCTTTCATTTTGGATTTTATTTATTTGAGTCCTGTGTCTTTTTTCCTTGGTGAGTCTTGCCAAGGGTTTGTCAATTTTGTTGATCTTTTCAAAGAACCAGCTCCTTGTTTTATTGATTTTTTCTATAGTTTTTCTGTTCTCTATTTCATTTATTTCTGCTCTGATTTTTATTATCTCCTTTCTTCGGCTGGTTTTGGGTTGTCTTTGTTCTTCTTTTTCTAGTTCCTTAAGGTGTGAAGTTAAGTGGTTAACTTCGGCTCTCTCTTGTTTGTTCATATAGGCCTGAAGTGATATGAACTTTCCTCTTATTACTGCTTTTGCTGCATCCCAGAGATTCTGATATGTCGTATTTTCATTTTCATTTGTCTATATATATATCTTTTGATTTCTGCGCTTATTTCTTCTTTGACCCATTCATTTTTTAGAAGTATGTTGTTTAGTTTCCACATTTTTGTGGGTTTTTCCCCCTCTTTTTTGCAGTTGAATTCTAGTTTCAAGGCTTTATGATCAGAAAATATGCTTGGTACAATTTCAATTTTTCTAAATTTGCTGATATTGTCTTTGTGGCCCAACATATGGTCAATTCTTGAGAATGTTCCATGTACACTAGAGAAAAATGTATACTCTGTCGCTTTGGGATGAAGTGTCCTGTAGATGTCTATCATATCCAGGTGTTCTAGTATTTCGTTTAAGGCCACTATATCTTTATTGATTCTCTGTTTGGATGACCGATCTAGAGATGTCAGCGGTGTATTGAGGTCTCCAAGTATGATTGTATTTTTGTTAGTTTTTGTTTTAAGGTCAATAAGTAGCTGTCTTATATATTTTGGTGCTCCTTGGTTTGGTGCATATATATTAAGGATTGTTATGTCTTCTTGATTCAACTTCCCCTTAATCATTATGAAATGACCATTTTTGTCTCTGAGTACTTTTTCTGTCTTGTAGTCAGCATTATTAGATATGAGTATTGCTACACCTGCTTTTTTTTGGGTGTTGTTTGCTTGGAGTATTGTTTTCCAGCCTTTCACTTTGAATTTGTTTTTATCCTTGTTGCTTAGATGTGTTTCTTGTAGGCAGCATATAGTTGGATTTTCTTTTTCAATCCATTCTGCTACTCTGTGTCTTTTTATTGGTAAGTTTAATCCTTTTACATTTAGTGTAATTATTGACACTTGTGGGTTCCCTACTGCCATTTTATAAATTGCTTTCTGTTAGTTTTGTATCTAGTTTGATTCTTCTCTTTTGTTTTTCTATCATTTGTTTTTGTTTGTTTGTGTTCCATACTTCTTTCCTCTGTTGCTACCTTTTTTAAGTCGAGTGTTTTTGTGGTGGTTTTTTTAAGGGTGTTTACCATTAAGTAATGAAAAGGGTACCTACCATATTCATTGTAGTACCCTATCTTATAAGTATTTCTGCACTTCATCATCCTTTGCTACTGTTAATCTCCATCCTCTCCCCCCTTTTTTTCCTTTGTTGTCACAGTTTAAGTTTGGTTTTATTGTGTTCTTGGTGGAGCTGTTACTTGTGGTGTTGTTTTCTTTTGTTCTTTGAATCTGGTTGGAAAACCCCCTTTAGTATTTCCTGGAGTGGGGGCTTTCTGTTGATAAATTCTCTCATCTTTTCTGTATTTGTGAATGTTTTTATATCTCCTTCATACTTGAAGGATAGCTTTGATGGGTATAGTATTCTTGGCTGAAAGTTCCTCTCTTTCAGGGCTTTAAATATTGGGGTCCACTCTCTTCTAGCTTGTAGAGTTTCTGCTGAGAAATCTGATGATAATCTAATAGGCCTTCCTTTATATGTTGTACTCTTCTTTTCCCTGGCTGCCTTGAGAATTTTTTCTTTGTCATTGGTTTGTGTCATCTTTATTATGATGTGCCCTGGAGTGGGTTTGTTGGGGTTAAGAAAACTTGGTGTTCTGTTTGCTTCTTGAATTTGAGGCTTTAGTTCCTTCCACAGGCTTGGGAAGTTCTCGTCTATTATTTGTTTGAGTATATTCTCCATTCCATTTTCTTTCTCTTCTCCCTCTGATATACCTATTATTCTTATGTTATTCTTTCTGATGGAGTCAGACAATTCCTGTAGGGCTTTCTCGTTTTTTATTATTTTTGAGTCTCTTTCTTCTTCTCTCTGTTGTGCCTCAAGTTGTTTGTCTTCTATTTCACTAATCCTATCTTCAATCTGGGCTGTTCTGTTAGCTAAGCTTGTTACCTCGTTTTTCAGCTCGTGAATTGAGTTTTTCATTTCTGTTTGATTTGTTTTTATAGTTTCAATTTCCTTGGTAATATATTCTTTGTGTTCATTGAGTTGTTTTCTGATCTCCCTATATTGCCTTTCTGTGTTTTCTTGTATATCTCTGAGTATTTTTAAGATTTCTATTTTAAATTCTCTGTCATTTAGCTCCAAGGCTTCCAATATGTTAAGTCTTTTCTCCATAGATTTTTCCACATCTATTTGTGTTACCTCTCTTTCTTTTGTATCCATAATATTCGATTTCCTCTTTCTTATCGGCATCTGAGGGTGGTCTTATTGATAGCACTAATTAGAATTAATAAAGAGTAAAAAGTAAAAAAAAAAAAAACCACAAAACAAACAAACAAAAAAAAAAGGTAAAACACCCCACAAAAAAAAAAAACAGTAATAATTTATTATTTCCCCCTTTTTTCTCTCTTCTCTTTCCCTCCTCTCCCCTCCTCAGGGAAATATCGTGCCTAAAATGGAGGGCCTGATTTGGGGTGAAGAGTTCAAGGGGCAAAAAAAAGGGAGTAGGGACCTACTAAATGCAAAAAAAAAAAAAAATGGAAGAAAATCTTAGACAAGCATAAGATGATTTGCTTGTATGTGATGGTCAACTAAGAGATATAATGAGAGGGATAAGAGGGAACCAGAAAAAAGGACCAAAAAAGAATAATAAAGAAGAAAAAATAAAAATAATAAGTAAAAATCTGTTGTATTAAGTGGAGCGAAGACTAAATACAATGGAGACCTTGGGTTGGGAGGACCCAAAATGCCACAAAAATAAACAAACAAGAAAAAAAAAATAAAAACAAAAGCAAAAAAGAGAAATAAAGCCAAAAAAAAGCCTTGAGTCCCAAATTAACTAATTTGTTCGTGATTGAGGATTATATGAGAGGAAAGTAAAATGAGAAAAGAAAAAACAAATAGAAAGGAAAAAATAAGAAAAAGAGAAAAACGAAGGAAGAAATAAAATAGGAAGGGAAAAAAACAAAATAAAGCAAGACAAAAAAAAAAAAAACAAAAGAGGAGAGAGTGAGAGCTAAGTGTTTTGGAGTATAACCTTAAAGGAGGGTGAGGATGAAGAAGAAAAATAAAATGCAACACTCATGGGTAGTGTAGTTCAAGAAAGGGGAAGCATAAGATGGGCAGAGAAGAGAAGGACCGAGGTGGAGGAAATAAAGGCAAAAAGATAGAAGAAACAAACAACAACAACAAAAAAAAAATAGTGGATCAAGTTGTAAAGTCTGTGGGTTTTTCTTGATTTTGAGAGGTTAACTTCTTCCTTTTTCTTTTCTCTCCCTCTTCCTGGTCGGTGACTCTGTACCCCAGGCTCTGCCCCTGTGTCACCCTTAGGTAGGGATTTGCAGTTGATGGGATTCTAGGGCAATGTCATATAATTGGCTTTAGTCTTACTGGAAGTAAAGGCTTGTTGGCGTTTGCAGGGTCCAACGATGAGAGAGTTTGCTTTCCTGGATTCTCTCTCCTAGTCCCCCCTTTCTGAATTAGCAGCCTGGTGATCCAGCTATAAGGCTGCAACTGCTTCTGCCTGGGGAGTAAGAGGCTCAAAGAGCTGGGAAATCCCCACTCTATCCCCACTCAGTGCAAGGCTTTGGGAAAGGCTCTGACAGTCAGGGCCTCCAGTGTAATCAGGCGGGGGTGGGAGTCAATTGTTGTCAAGGTGACTGTTCAGCGCCTATCATTTAGTTGGACCTCTCAACCCAGGCTTTCCACACTTTGTAGCCTGTTTTTGCAGGGAAGAAGAGGCACTAGTCTCTGCTTACGACTAGTGTAGTATAGACCTTATTATCTGCCAAGTCCTTCTTGTTAGCATTTATCCCTGAATATGGAGGCTCTATTAATCAGAAGTTGCCCCCGCCCCTTTAGCGAGAGGCACTAAAGAATATCACGCCTCTTGTCTTGGAACGCTGAATTGAGAGAGATCTTATCAATTAGAACCGAGGGTGCGCAGATTTTATGGGTTAAGCTAATTTCAGTGATTGGGTCGCAGCTGTGTTTCCGAAGGTATTTTAGGCTGCCTGCGCGCGCCCCTCCCCCAACGCTTGATTGTTAGCTTGAATGGCTGGGTGAGGTGCCCCGCCCACGGAGAGAATCTCCCAAGCCTCTCCCGCTCGCCCCGCCGCTGGCGGCTAGACCGCACCAGGCACAGGATAATGGAGCCCCCTGGGTGTGCGGGCCAGCAGGGCGCCCTGGGCGCGTGGAATGCCCAAGGCACGCGCGCGAGTGGGGCGCTCCGGGCACCGGTGTCCGGCGACCCCCACTCGCAGTGTGCGGGCCACTGGGAACGTCAGCGGTGCTCAACCGGACCGGGCGCACGCGGCCGCTCGCGGCGGCGGCTCGCGGGGGCTCGCGGTTCCCAAGTATATGGGCTGACTCACCACAGGCGCACTTCCTTGCGGTTTGAAAGAACGTCCCTGTGGTAGCTTCCTCCACACCCTCGTCTCTCAGATTCAAGTGATAACAGTCCTTTCGCTATCAGTTTGTGTGGAACTCCGGAATGCTCCGAGGATAAATTTTTCTGTTTCTAGTTGATAAATTTGTTGTGATTTAGGGGAGAGCTGTCGGACGCGCTGCTCACGGCGCCATTTCTGTGACGTCACTCCACAATGTTGTTTTAAAAAGTTTCATTTTAATAAAAATTTATTTGTAACAAAAAATTAACTTTTATTCTTGGAATTTGTGCATTTAATGTTGATTTTAGGCCTTGAATTTAACTCATAGCACCAGTAGGTTGAGAAATATTAAAATACAGGTTTCTGGCCAAGATAGCAGAGTAGGTAAATGTGGTATTCTCATTCTCCAACAACCACGTCAAAATTACTTTTGAACTCCAGAACCACCATCGTTCAGAATCTGAAATCACATTGAACAGAAGTCCTATAACTGAGGATTATAAATAAAAGTCACCTTGAGAGTAGTAGGAGGGGCAGAGATGAGAAAATGGGCTGGTCCTGTACCCACATGTGGTGGTTAAAATTGGGAGGTACACCTTGGCTGCAGAAGTTCACCCTGAGGAGCAAGGGTTCCCAGCTCCATACCAGATTCTCCAGCCCAAGGGTTCCAGTGCTGGGAAGAGAAGTCCTCATAACTTCTGGCTGTGAAAACCAGATAGGATTGAGGCTGAGTGACACAAAGAACTGCTGGAGTTGCAGGCAGTTCCTCTTAAAGGGCCTGTGCATGAACTTACTCAGACCCACTCACTCTGAGCTCCAGTGCTGAGGCAGCAGCTCAAAAGGCTACAGAAATATACAGGGAGAAACTGAGTTATCCAGCAAAGGCTGCAGGGGCAGCTTTATCTCAGACAGAAGTGTTGGCAGAGGCCACTGTTCCTTTGCTGAGTCCTCCTCCACAGAGCCAGTAGGTGGGCGCCATCTAAGTCTCCATTAACCTGGCTCACAATGTTACCTTCTTCTGGTGATTTACTAAGACCCCACTGCCCCCAACTTAGGTACACCTGAGCCATTTTGAGTGGTTTTTCCATAAAACCACCTGTCTTGGTTCATGCTGTGGATTTTCCTCAGTCAGGGCACAGGTAGCTGCCATTGGCCTGAACTTCTTGGGAGGCCCCCAAACTAGACCCCTCCTGATGGCCAGCTTCAGACCGTGCTGGAGCAGCACCCAACCACCTCCCTGAGCAACACACCAGAGACCTGCTAAAGTGAGTCCTGCTCAGTGGGGTCAGTTCCTGCACAGCACATTGGCCAGGGGGGTCAATTTCTCTCATTGGTATGCCAATAGCAATCAAGGCTCAACTACAACTGGATATTGCATACAGCTCACTGAGAGTAGTACCCAGGTCTAGCGAATAGGGAGCTTGCCCCACTAGGCCCTACAGAACACCTACTATATAAGGCCAGTCTATAATGACCAGGAGATGTAGCAGCTCTGCCTAATGCATAGAAAACACAAGGAGGCTACCAAAATGAGGAGACAAAGAAATATGTCCCAAATGAAAGAACAGAACAAAACTCCCAAAAAAGAACTAAAATGGAGACGAGCAATCTATGGATGCAGAATTCAAAACACTGGTTATAAGGATCCTCAATGAACTTAGGGGAAAAATAGATGAACTTAGTGAAAACTTCAACAGAGAGATAAGAATCATAAAGAGAATGGGTCAGAAATGAAGACTATATTATATGAAATCAGCAGTAAAGTAGATGGAGCAGATGGCTGAATCAGTGATTTGGAAGACAATGTAGTAGAAAACACCAGCAAGAAGGAAAAAGAAATCCAAAAAACAAAACAAGGAAAGTTTAAAGGGACAATTTCAAGTGTAATATTTGCATCATGAAGGTGTCAGAAGGAGAAAAGAGCAAGTAATTGAAAACCTATGTATTTGAAAAAATAATGATAAGAAATTAAAATAAAACAAAGCAGAAAAAACAAAAAACAGAAACTTTTTCTAATCTGGTAAAGGGAGTAGACATACAGGCCCAAGAAGCACAGAGACCCAAAGAAGATGACTGTAAAGAGGCCTACACCAAGACACATCGTAATTAAAATACCAAAGGTTAAAGACAATGAGCATCTTAAAAGCAGAAGGAGAAAGGTAGTTACCTATAACAGAGCTTCCATTAAGATTGTAAATTGATTTCTCAAAGAAACTTTGAAGGCCAGAAGGGATTGGCAGGAAATATTCAGTGATGGTAAGCAAGGACCTATAGCTATAATTATTCTACCCAGAAAAACTACCACTTTGATTCTAAGGACAGATAAAGAGCATCCCAAATAAGAAAAAGCTAAAGCAGTTCATCACAACCAATTCAGTATTACAAGAAATGTTAAAGGGTCTTTTTTAGGAAAGAAAAAAAAAAGAAAAAATATAAATAGTAAAATTGTAATAAACACATAACTATCGATAATTACTTTAAATGCAAATGAATTAAACACTTCATTGAAGGATATATGGCAGTTGAATGGATAAAAAATGAGACCCTTACATATGCTGTCTACAAAGACTTATTTCAAATTGAAAGATACACACAGACTGAAGGGATGGAAAAAGGTATTTCAAGAACATAGAAACAAACAAACAAAAAGCTTGGGTAGCAATACTTAAACCAAACAAAACAGACTTTAAAACAAAGGCTGAAACAAGAGACAAAGAAGGACCCAGCAATTCCCCTTCTGAGTATTCTGATGAAACTCAAAACACTAATTCAAAAATATACGTGCATCCATATGATCACTGCTGCATTACTTACAATAGCTAAAATATGGAAGCAACTTAATTACACATCAATAGTCAAATAAAAAAAAAGAATAAAATCTTGCCATGTGCAACAGAACAGATCGACTTAGAAAGTATTGTGCTGAGTGAAATAAGTCAGACACAGAATGACAGATGCCATGATTTCACTTATACATAGAATCTTAAAATAAGTGAATAAGCAAAACAGAAACAGACTCAGATACAAAGAACATTTTGAAGGTTGCAAATGGGAGGGGAGTTAAAAGAATGGGTGAATAAGGTGAAAGGATTAAGTACAAATTGAGAGTTACAGAACAGACATGGGGACATTAAGTCCAGCATAGGGAATATAGTCAATAATACGGCAGTAGCTATGTACGGTGTTAGGTGAGTTCTAGATTTATTGAGGTGATCCCTTTGTAAGTTATATAAATGTCAGATCACTTGGATTTTACCACCTGAAACTAATATGATATTGTACATTAAGTACAATTAAAATTAACAATCTGTAGTGTTTTAGTGTAAATATGAGGTTCTGAAATGTCAGCCAGTAGATCAGCATTTGGCTACTATGTAAGAATCACCAGGGAAGTCTGGTAAGAGAACAGATTCCCAGCTTTTCTGCATCCTCTTATTTCCCAGTTGGCATGGGAATTAAAGGTCTCCATCAGGCACACAGGGGAATTATTGCCCAAGAGGTTTCTCAATACATGTCCAAGTCAACAATGTTATGAACTGATGGATTTTTAGTATGAAAGTTATCACCACAAATTCCATTTTCCCCCCAAATTTACAGGTGTGACTGTGCACAAAACAAAATGTGTGTTGGAGTCTTTGGAGGGACTTCTGTTGCCTTGGCAGTGGTGAGTGGCTTTGGTCTGATATTGTACTGTGAGGTGCCATTTGTGACCATAGTTGCAAATTCACCATTTCTTGTACTAGGTGAGTAAAACAAAATGTAAGGCTACATATTAAGTATGTGGCGGTGTAGGATAGATAAGGTGCTTATGTCAGATAAGGCTAAATAACTCTAGTTAGATGGTTCTACAGATTCAAAATGAGGTGTCAGAAAAAGAAAAATCAAAATGAATTATGTACCTTTAGAGTTGGAAAAGTCTAATACTCCAAATGGAAATACAAGGAACATGAACAGGTAGTACACGCTGCGCACACACGCAACACATACACACATCAAAAATAAAAAATATAAGCCACTGAAAATATAAGAAAAAAATTCAACCTCTCAATGAATCAGGGATTCTAATGAAACCAAGAGTGAGACACACTGTTTTCTTAATAGATTAATGAATATTAGCAAAATTGAAGGCTTGGGGAAAAGTAGTGTGCAAATGAACACTCATACTTCACTGGAAGAAAATTTTGAATGGGTACACACTTATTTTTTTAGCACAACTTTGCAACAAATCATAAAGCTTAAAAATATCTTTGACCTACCAATTCCACTTCTAGAAATTTCTCCTATTAATTGGACAAGTGCTCAAATGTAGAACAAGTATGTTCATTTCAATGTGATTTAGAATAGAAAAATATTGAAAACAACCTCATCCCAAATCAACATGGGATTGGTCAATTCAGTATAGCTTATTAAAATTTTGGAATCATTTTAAATCTAAAAAGTAGATATAGAATATTAAATAAAAACACTGGTTATGAAGTAAGATCCTTGAAATAAGAGTGGTACAGTTACATCTGTATATCTGTATAGAGCAAATTCTGGATGGATAAATATCAAAATGTTAGCAGAAATTATCCCTGAAGGGAGGAATTAGTTGTTTAAGTTTATCTTTTATTTTCTTGTAATTTCAGAATTTATTTTACAATAGCATGAGGAAACAAAGGTGTTTATATTTTGGAAAGTAAGCAACTTGGAAGAAAGAGTACTTGGCTTCCTGGGGGAGATCAGCAGATGAGCTGTAG
Source organism: Saccopteryx bilineata (assembly GCF_036850765.1). Classification (NCBI taxonomy): domain Eukaryota; kingdom Metazoa; phylum Chordata; class Mammalia; order Chiroptera; family Emballonuridae; genus Saccopteryx; species Saccopteryx bilineata. Next base: position 177,545,934 of record NC_089494.1, read on the forward strand.
ACTGGATGTTATTTATTCTAGTTCCTCAGGGCACATCTTCCTCATTTGCACCCACATTTACTCACTCAGTGTTCCCGACAGCTGTAAGTAACTGTGTGTATAATTGGCTGATTAAATATAAACCATTTTTATATAGGCTGTGCATAGGAGTATGAGTGTATGTGTGTGAGTGTGTGTGATTGCAGCAACTCAAGAACTATGTGCAGGTAATCTCTTATTAATGTTCTATAAATATGTAATAAAACCAGTTTTTAAATATCTAATAGTAAATATCAGTGAGTTCATTCTTGGTTCTTAGTACTTTTGATTCTTCCCTTTCGTCCAGGTGAGTGTAACTGAAATCTTCAAAAGTGATAGCTGTGGGAGTTGATGACAGAGTACATAAACTAATGTCAATTTAGATTCTCTACTTTGTTTATAACTATAGAACATCTGAATTTGAAGCAAAGTTGAAATTCCCAGTATTCTCCCATGCAGTCCATAGAGACGATCCCCCAAAATTTAAATTAACATTTCAGTTCCAAGTATTAATTATATCAGTACACATGGAAACAAAGGTGTGCATGAGTGAAAGCAGTCAGCTCTAGTAGAAAACTTTTGAAGAGACAAAATTTATCTACCATAGGCTCATGCTCTTCTTTCTAATCCCTTTTTCTTTGTAGTCCTTTCCCCGTCTTGGGAAGATTTCAGTCTGCTTTATTCTGAACCAATCATGAAATGTCTTTGTGTAAAGAACTAATTACATAGTAGGCATTAATATCTAAAGGATCCTTGAGATTTACTTTGGTACATATTTCTGGTATCAAGAGAACTTCCATTTTAATGAGATAAGGCCTTAAACTGGGCAAGTGAAGTTTGAGTAATAGCATTCTGGCTATCAAAAACAGAGCAGCAAACTCTGCGGTGCCTCACATCATACCACATTGATAGCTAGATGCTTACTGTAGAATACTTAAGTCCAGCTTATATTTTAAGCAACAGAATGTTGACTTAATGTGTACGTGCATTAGTGTGAAATGGCTTATGAGAGAAAGTGGTCTCTCACATAAACAAGTAAAATCAAAGATGCATGGCTAATTCTACTTTGACTAACATCCAGTTAACCAGGTTTCCTGACTCATCATTGAAACACCCTACATAACGACTTGGAAGTAGAATATACTGTGCTGAATGCAAAGAATAGGAGGATGTATAAAACACAGTTATTACAAAAGGAGTGATGAGTTTGGTTGTGGATTCAGAGACAAACAGAAAGAATCAGAGAAAGCAGTGTCAAAGCACAGATTGGGCAAGATAAATAAGACCTTAAGAGATGAACAAAGAAAATGGTTTGATCTGTTGAATTTTTAATGGATAGTAATATTTATAAAGATTGTTTCCTCATATATGATAAACCATCAGCCAACATCATATTAAATGGCATAAAACTGAGGACTTTCCACCTTAAATCAGGAACAAGAAAAGGTTGTCCACTCTCTCCACTCTTATTTAATGTGATGCTAGAAGTTCTGGCCAGAGCAATCAGACAAGACAAAGAAATAAAAGGCATCCATATCGGAAAAGAAGAAGTAAAGGTATTACTTTTTGCAGATGATATGATCCTATACATCAAAAACCCAAAGGACTCCACACAAAGATTACTAGAAACAATAAACCAGTACAGTAAGGTCACAGGATACAAAATTAACATACAAAAGTCCATAGCCTTTCTATATGCCAACAATGAAATATTAGAAAACAAACTCAGAAAAATAATCCCCTTCACAATTGCAACAAAAAAAATAATATACCTAGGAATAAACATAACAAAGAATGTAAAGGACCTATATAACGAAAACTCCAAAGCATTGTTAAGAGAAATCGAAAAAGACACAATGAGATGGAAAAATATTCCTTGTTCTTGGATAGGAAAAATAAATATAATCAAAATGGCCATATTACCCAAAGCAGTTTATAAATTTAATGCAATTCCCATCAAAATTCCTATGACATTTTTTAAAGAAATAGAACAAAAATCATCAGATTTATATGGAACTATAAAAAACCCCGAATAGCCAAAGCAATCCTAAGTAAAAAGAATGAAGCTGGGGGCATTACAATACCTGACTTCAAACTATATTATAGGGCCACGACAATCAAAACAGCATGGTATTGGCAGAAAAATAGACACTCAGACCAATGGAACAGAATAGAAAGCCCAGAAATAAAACCACATATATATAATCAAATAATTTTTTATAAAGGGGCCAACAACACACAATGGAGAAAAGAAAGCCTCTTCAACAAATGGTGCTGGGAAAACTGGAAAGCCACATGCAAAAGAATGAAACTCGACTACAGCTTGTCCCCGTGTACTAAAATTAATTCAAAATGGATCAAAGACCTAAATATAAGACCTGAAACAAACAATAAAGTACATAGAAGAAGACATAAGTACTAAACTCATGGACCTGGGTTTCAAATAGCATTTTATGAATTTGACTCTAAAGGCAAGAGAAGTGAAGGCAAAGATAAAAGAATGGGACTACATCAGACTAAAAAGTTTTTGCTCAGCAAGAGAAACTGACAACAAAATAAACAGACAGCCAACTAAATGGGAAATGTTATTTTCAAACAACAGCTCAGATAAGGGCCTAATATCAAAATTTACAAAGAACTCATAAAACTCAACAACAAACAAACAAACAATCCAATAAAAATTGGGAAGAGGACATGAACAGACACTTCTCCAAGGAAGAAATACAAATGGCCAACAGATATATGAAAAGATGTTCATCTTTATTAGTTATTAGAGAAATGCAAATCAAAACTACAATGAGATACCATCTCACACCTGTTAGATTAGCTATTATCAACATGACAGGTAATAGCAAGTGTTGGAGAGGCTGTGGAGAAAAAGGAACCCTCATTCACTGTTGGTGGGACTGTAAAGTAGTACAACCATTATGGAAGAAAGTATGGTGGTTCCTCAAAAAACTGAAAATAGAACTACCTTATGACCCAGCAATCCCTCTAGTGCAGGGGTCTCAAACTCGCTGCCCGCGGGCCACATGCGGCCCGCCGAACAATTTTGTGCGGCCCGCAGACTAATCCACAAAGTTCAAAATATTTTGGATAAAATTAAGTAAGCCTAGGGGCCTACTTGTATTTTTCATTTCTCTAGTATCCTAGCTAGATATTAGCTTAGTTAACAGCAGTTGTGATGCGAACTAAAGTGTCTGGTCGTTTTGTGACACTGAGTAAACTGCATGTACGATTGTGCTTGTTGTACTGATTTTTTTTTTGTTTTCAACTGCAGTGAGAAAAGTGTTGCGTAACAGTTGCCTTTTGTAGACCTAGTGCGGCCCGCCGAACGGCTGTGATCTTGCTCTGCAGCCCACATGCTGAGTTGAGTTTGAGACCCCTCTCTAGTGGGTATATACCCCCAAAACTCAGAAACATTGATACATAAAGACACATGTAGCCCCATGTTCATTGCAGCATTGTTCACAGTGGCCAACACATGGAAACAAGCAAAAAGCCCTTCTATAGAAGACTGGATAAAGAAGATGTGGCATATATACACTATGGAATACTACTCAGCCATAAGAAATGATGACATCGGATTATTTACAACAAAATGGTGGGATCTTGATAACATTATACGGAGTGAAATAAGTAAAAAAGAAAAAACCGGGAACTACATGATTCCATACATTTGTGGGACATAAAAACGAGACTAAGAGACATTGGTAAGAGTGTGGTGGTTAAGGGGCATGGGGGAGGGAGAGGATAAGGGGGAGGGGGAGAGGCTCAAAGAAAACTAGATAGAAGGTGATGGAGGACAATCTGACTTTGGGTGATGGGTATGCAACATAATTGATTGACAAGATAACCTGGACATGTTTTCTTTGAACATATGTACCCTGATTTATTGATGTCACCATGGTAAAATTAAGAAAAAAATAAACTAAAATAAAAAAGAAAAAAGTAGAGTACAAAGCATTGTGTGAGGCATTTTGGAAGAAACCAATAAAGTAGTTTCCCTTTACCCATCGGGGGAACTAGTCCATGACCAGCAGTGGATGCCTAAAACTGTGGATAGTACCAAACCTTATATAATATATATATGATGTTTTTTCCTATACATACACACCTATGATAAAGTTTTAATTTTAAAATTAGGCAGAGAAAGAGAGTAAAAACAACTGATAATAAAACAGAACAATTATACTGTAATGGAAATTATGTGAGTGTAGTCTCTCTCAAAATATGTTTATTATAGTGTACTTACCATCCATGATGAGGGGAGGGACTCACAACGGTGCACAATTTAATACTTATGAATTGTTTATTGCTGGAATTTTTCATGTAATATTTTCAGACTGTAGATCTCTGAATAAGCAAGACACCAACTCTGCCTTAGAAGCTAAATATTTACTAAAGAGGTTTTTGTGCACATAGATTCCAAGGCAGCATCTGTTGTGTTCAATGAGTAGGACATAGCACTAGAGATGTCTAGAAAATAGCAAGATTCCTTTTGTCTGGGCATGGGAGGAGGCCTTCTCAAAGGAAAAGGCATTTAGCCGAGCTAACTTAGTAGCCCGGACTACCCTGGATATGAGATAGTGTGTTATTTGGATAATACATATTTTAAACCCCTTAAAATACAGAAAAATCATGTGGCTATAGCTTGATTTTTTCTGTCTGCACAGCCAGTCCTCTGTTACTCCTTTCCGCACTGGTCTCCTCACTGGGAGAGCGACTTGTGCAGACCGCAACAAGCATCAAGTTGGGTTTGGTCAACAGGAGGCACCAGCATGCAGCAGAAGGCAGGAAGAGAATGAGGTCAGAATCCTTCTTGCTCAATTAATACATGTAACATTACATGTACATGCTATATTTTTATTTTTCTAAATTTATTGATTGATTTGAGAGAGCAAGTGAGAGAGAGAAGAAAAGAAGAGCGAGAGAGTGAACATCGATTTGTTGTTCCACTTATTTTATGCATTCATTGGTTCGCTCCTACATGTGCACTGAACAAGGCTCAAATCTTCAACATTATTGCCAATCAACTGAGCTACATGGCCAAGGCCATGCTATATTTTTATGCATGTCAATTTTGAATCATGACTGGGAATTGATTTTTTAATTTTAGAAAATTTTAAAATTTTTAATTTAGCATAACCTACCTAAGATCTTCAATTGCATCAGGCTTTGTGCGCAAAAGAAAAGCACAAAACTTGACCACACATGAGGTATGTGCTTCTGTGCACTAAATATCTGGATGAGATTCTTTTTTCAGGATTACAGTCAAATCTATGTCCAGAGATTTTTTGCTTTTTTGCTATGTATAATCATAGAATGTATTGCTACTGGTTTCTGTAATGATTCATGTTGTCATGTAAAGTGTCTCTCTTTTTTTTTTTTACAGGGACAGAGAGAGAGTCAGAGAGAGGGATAGATAGGGACAGACAGACAGGAACAGAGAGAGATGAGAAGCATCAATCATCAGTTTTTTATTGCGACACATTAGTTGTTCATTGATTGCTCTTTCATATGTGCCTTGACTGAAGGGCTACAGCAGACCGAGTAACCCCTTGCTGGAGCCAGCAATCTTGGGTCCAAGCTGGTGAGCTTTTTGCTCAAGCCAGCGGAACCCGCGCTCAAGCTGGCGACCTCAGAGTCTTGAACCACATCCCAGTCCGACGCTCTATTCACTGCGCCACCGCTTGGTCAGGTAAAGTGTCTCAATAACTAAGGACTATCAATTGCCCGTGATTTTATCCTTTCTATAGTCTTACTCCCATGAAGAACCTTGGTTCTGATGGAGAAACTATGAAACCTTTATTTCCCCCAGCCCCTCCAGATCTCTTTTATTTCTATTGTATTTTTAGTTGTGTGTAGTGTGCCACAGATATTTTTTTTCCAGTTTATTAGAAACACAATTTGGCAGTTCCTAAATTGGTTCTGCCTGCCCCCAAACAGAAACACCTGTACAAATCTTGTGGTTATAAATCATTTTCTTGTAAAATAGTCAAGAAAAACTGAGCTCACAATTTCCAGAAATTTGTAAGAGGATATATGATATTACTTGCTAAAGCAAATTGGACTGTTTGACCTTGACATTTGATTCAATATTTTTAGTATTCAGTAACAGCTATGTATGTTTGTTCTCCTAACTTGGGTCAGTTTAAAAGATATGTTGTAACATATCCATAGAAAATGTGAGCAATGCTCCTGTTTGCTTTTTTTTTAAGATTTTATTTATTGATTTTTAGAGAGATGAAAGAGAGAAAAGATGGAAGGGGCAGGAAGCATTGACTCATAGTAACTGCATCAGGTATGTGCCCTGACCAGGCAAAACTGGGGTTTGGAACTGGCGACCTCAGCATTCCAGGTAGACATTTTGTCCACTGTGCCACCACAGGTCAGACTTTCAATAAGTTCTTTACACTCACTGGACATTTTCTACTGTAGGTCATCTCAGCTAATGGGACAAAGAGGATGTGGGAACCTTCCAGTAGTCCAGGCTAGGAACTGCTTAACTCAATCATCTTGGACAAAATTAAGCAGATCTCTGTGCACTCAGCATATAGTATCCACGAGCTCCAGGTCTAGAGCTGCTGACCAGGCATAGTTCTCTGCCACAAATAACACACACAGCGGCAAATAGGAAATTCACCCAGAAATGTGTTCAAACATTACAAACCTGCAACACAGGGGAGGGCAGAGAAAGAGCTGCAAAATTAGGGGGTTTTTATTTTGGTAAAAATTTCACTGCAAATTACATAATATTCCAGGAGATGCCAAATCAAAGATTCCAAAACAGTTTGCTCAAGTTGATGGTATTTTGTAGTAGAGCTGATTTTCTCATTACAGGATAATGTTTGTTAGTTTTGTGGCCTTCCAAGGTAGGATAGACCAGTGGTCCCCAACCCCCGGGGCCGCAGACCAATACTGGTTCATGGGCCATTTGGTACCGGTCCGCAGAGAAAGAATAAATAACTTACATTATTTCCCTTTTATTTATATTTAAGTCTGAACAATGTTTTATCTTTTAAAAACGACCAGATTCCCTTTTACATTTGTCTAAGAGTCACTCTTGATGCTTGTCTCGGTCACATGACACATTTATCCATCCCAACCTAAAGGCCAGTCCGTGAAAATGTTTTCTGAAATTAAACCAGTCCGTGGCCCAAAAAAGGTTGAGGACCACTGGGATAGACTATATACAAATGCTGGTGGACCAAAATACATGAGGTGACACAGATATATACCTACATATATACACTCTCACACTACACACACTTAGACTTGAAGAGTAAAGCAGTGTCTTCTCTGAATTGAAAAAAAAAATGCATTATATATTTGTTTGGTAGCTATGTTAGAATTGTCCCAAAAACAGAAGGAAAAATTCATAGGTATAGCACTGATATTTGTTATATCTGACAAGCAGTACATAATGAGAGAGGATATGAACTACAATATACCACAAAATTACTAACATTGAAATAAAATACCAAGGAGGGCATGACCAGTGGTGGCACAGCAGATAGAGCATCAACCTGGGATGCTAAGGACTCACGTTTCAAACCCTGAGGTTGCCAGCTAGATCATGGGCTCATTAGCTTGAGGGTGGGGTCACCAGCTTGCCTATGGGATCACAACATTGGCCCAAGGTCACTGGCTTGGAGCCCAAGATTACTGGCATGAGCCCAACATTGCTGGCTTGAGCAAGGGGTCACTGGCTCAGCTGGAGCCCCCCAGTCAAGCCATGTATGAGAAGCAATCAATGAACAACTAAAGTGACACAACTATGAATTGATGCTTCTTGTCTCTCTCCCTTCCTGTCTCTCTCTCTCAGAAGAAAAGATAAGAAAAGAAATATATACCTGGGCCATCCTCAGTGCCCAGGTCAAAATACCTCCTCCACCAGATACAAGGAGTAACACACTTGTTAATGGTCTCATCCAGGGATTAAGTCTCTAGAAGCCATTTTTTTAGTGGAATGATTAATTGTTTAAATAAAAGCTAGTAAGACCTTTGAGTTCTTTTTTTTAATGTGTATAATTTCAGTTTCTTTTTATAAATAAATTTTTATTAACTTTAATGTGGTGACATCAATAAATCAAGGTACATATATTCAAAGAAAACATGTCCAGGTTATCATGTCATTCAATTATGTTGCATACCCATCACCCAAAGTCAGATTGTCCTCCATCACCTTCTATCTAGTTTTCTTTGTGCCCCTCACCCCCCACTCCCACTCTCCCTTTTTCCCTCCCCCTGCCCCCCGTAACCACCACACTCTTCTCCATGTCTCTTAGTCTCGTTTTTATGTCCCACCAATGTATGGAATCATGCAGTTCTTGGTTTTTTCAGATTTACTTATTTCACTCTGTATAATGTTATTAAGATCCCACCATTTTGTTGTAAATGATCCGATGTGATCATTTCTTATGGCTGAGTAGTATACCATAGTGTATATGTGCCAAATCTTCTTTATCCAGTCTTCTACTTTTTTTTTTACAGTGATTAAAGCCTTTAAGTAAACTCTTGGCCAATACAGCAAGAATCCATAAAAGATTAGTATCCTTAACATGTTCATCAAGTCCAAGTTGGCACCAATTCCATTCCAAATCCCCACAAATGCAAACTAACCCCAGGTCAGTCCATTAGGAGCTATCACAAGGAGCAGGAGTCCAAAAAATTCCACATCAAGGAAAAGTCCTCATGGAACTGGAATTGTTGTCACAATTCTATACTTTGCAGCTCACATCCAAGTCCCAATAACCGCTGCTTTTAGCTGGTAATGATTCAGTTAGACTGGAAAAGCCATCTGCAGCATGTGTGAAGATGGAGCTTCTGTTCTCCTCTGTCTGGAGAGATGAGACCAGGTTGCTTTTCCCTGGAGCTCTGCAACTGTGGCGTGGTAAAGAGAACCTTGGGATACACTAAGCTGGGTGGCAAAGGTAAATTCATAATAGAAGTTGGCAAAAGGGGAAAAGAGAGCTCTAAATTAGGAGTAGGTCCCAGCCTGAAATATGAGTGGAGCATTGAGGTAGGATGAATAAAGGAAACACTATATATTAAACAAAGCAGCAGGAAATAGGACTATCAACACCCACAACAGAGATCTTCGAGGGAAGAATAAAAAGCGTGACTATTCAGGCAAGACTAGTTAAGTGGCCCTTGTGCGAATGAGATCAGTTTACCTGCTTCTTGGAAGAAATACCCTAGGCTTATCCACAGTGTCATAGATGGGGCTGAAAGCCTTGGGAACCTTCAGCCTTCAGTGGCACACCCCAGCATTCTAGGCAAGGTTAGGTCATAGATGACTAGAGCAGGGCTGGAAGAGACTGAACTTTCCCTTAGAGGAGCAAGGGGGAAGCCTACCTTCCAGTGTCCCTTTTTCCTCACAGCAGAGGCATGTAAGCCTGGCAGGCTTTAGCTCAATGACCTTCCTATTCACCATTGAAGCAGAACCCAAATAAAATTCTATGAGACCCCTTTGGGGCATTGGAGCCTTTAAGGGCGTATCCTAACAGCTGGTAGTTCACCTGATCTCTATTGAGCTTTTCCTGCCTCTTGGTACCTTAAAAGCCATGTTCAGAAGATCTCGCTGAGGGGTTTGAAGATCCCATCTGCCTATATAAACCTTTTTAGTATATCTGGAGCTATTTGGAAAAAAACAAAACAGTGTCATTAGTTAGATCAAATAAAAGAAGGTACAAGTTTGCAGGACAAAAATATTTGGTGTCTTCTGTTCAACAACATTCAAAATAAATTTAAAATTTTTTAAGTAAAAAGCATGATATGGTAGACCCGTAGGAGTTCCAGAATATGACTTCCCCCTTTTAAATTTTTTTAAATTGACCTTAAAATATTTGCTGGGTACACTTTAATAATACCTTGACTTTAAAGATTGTAAGAAATACACATAATTCAAAAGGTTTGACAAAATACAGTAAATGCTTTTCCTACATATGCAGGAGCATTGTCAGTTTAACCAGTTTAGGAAATCCAATAATAGAACAGTGCATACAGACAGTGAGCTATAACATGCTTAGCAGCCTCTCCTGTTCTGACAGAGGCTACTATAAATCCAGGATAGGTATCCACTGTAACGTGGACATAGGACTGATTGCCAAATGAAGGTATATAAGTAACATCTATTTGCCAAAGTTGTCCTGGTAGGGGTCCTTGAGGGTTAACTCCAAATGAAGGGACAGATTGTAGTATAGGACCCCTTGGACAGGTTTCCCAATCTGCCATGCTGCTTCCCGAGAAAGTTGAAACTGTTTACACAGGGCTGCAGCGTTCTGGTGATTAATAGTATAAGACTGAATTGCTCTATCTGTCATGGTTGCTCCAAATAATTTTCTTTTGGGTAGCTTGATCAACAGGGCATTCCCTTTTGCTAAAGCTCTAGGGAGCATGGAGTGAGCTCAAGTATGTCCTATAAAACATGGAGCTCTATGTTGACATACAAGTCTTTGAAGAAAGAGGAACTGCTGAAATAGTTCATCAGCATTTGTCCCTAAGACAGCAGTCTTTATAGTGGAAACACCATAAGTAAATATTTGCTGTCTGTATATAGATTAAAAGGGGAATATGGAAAATGCTGAAAAGCCATGATAATGGCATATAATTCTAGACTTTGAGCTGATTTTAAGTCGACAGTTTCAGTATAAAGTTGTCCATTGATTTACAAGAGCGATTTGCCATTTAGTGGAAGTTTCCCAGAGCCATTGTTGTTGATCCTTTGAAAAAAGGAACAACAATAATTTTTAGGCTCAAAACCTATAAGCTGTAAGGGTTGCCTATTCCCCTTGATAATCTGGGAAGCGACAAGATCAAAATATGGAAGTGTATCCCATGGGCTATTAGATGGTCAATGTGCCCAAGCTGTAGCTGTTCTTGTACCAATCGAGCAGCTGCCCTAAGTTTCTCCTGAGAAGGGGGCCATTGGTCTACCCATACAGGTTTATCTGATTTCCAAGTATTGGGTCTGCACAATGCATCATTGGGGTAGCAGGAGCTACCAAGTCCCCTATGCTAAATTTTGATATCCTAATCCACACCTTCTGGTATTGGGTGCCACTTCTATGGGGGTGAGAATTCCTCATTGTTCTTTCCTGCCGTGGACCAGCACGGCTCCAAATAATGGTGCAGAATTGAGGAAACACACTTTGTCAGAACAAAACCAATGGGACCGGGAGGACTCCTCAAACTGCCTGGCAGTATCTGAGTGCCTCACAGCCCCAGTTCACTTTATTATATAGACCTATGCAAATCAAGGACCCTGATACAAAGTTGCACATCAAAGGCTAAGACAGGAACTCTCCCAAGGCAAAAACAGGATACATTAGTGAAATTTACAAACATCTGAAACAAACAAAGAGTCAGAGGAATGGCATGTATATTGCTTCCTGCAACCCAAGGAAGGAAGTGGAGTGGGTGCAAATACTCAGCATCAAAGCCAGATATGGAGATGGAGGGGGGAGAACTTAGCCTCCTGCCAAGCCTCAAATCTATAATGGCTTTTTGCCATTAACGGTCCACAACACTTTCCCTAGTCCCTTAGTGGGCAAAAATCCCTGATCAAGCATCTGAGTACTGACTAAACCATTAGGACTGACAAGCAACACTCCCATATTTTTCAAAACATCTCTACCCCACAAATTAACTAGCAATCCAGGGAGCACATAAGGCTTTAAAAATCCAGAATGACCTCCTTAATCTTCCCAATGTAAAAAACTAGAACATTGTTGAGGGGATTTACTCTGCCCTAACCCTTGTAATTCTGTGACTGCTGCATGAATGGGCCAAGAAGGAGGCCAATGTAGCTTAGCAATAACAGATACATCAGCTCCAGTATCTAAAAGTCCTTTAAATTTATGTCCATGTATTGTTAGTTTCATTTCAGGGTGTTTCTGAACTATTTTTTTAAATCCAATTGGGAAATTCAGAGGAGCCAAATCACCAGTTTCCTTGGGGCCCCTTTTGCAGAATGTGGCCTGAGAAGCAGAATTAGCATTCTTATACTATTCTTCTAACTGCCTGAATTAGCCACAAGACAAATTCTTTTTTTTTATCAATTTTAATGAGGTGATATTGATAAATCAGGGTACATATGTTCAGAGAAAACATTTCTAGGTTATTTTGACATTTGCTTATGCTGCATTCCCATCACCCAAAGTCCAATTGTCTTCTGTCACCTTCTAACTGGTTGTTCTTGTGCTCCTCCCCTCCCCCAACTCCCTTCCTCTCCTCCTCCCCACCCTGTAACCCTCACACTCTTGTACATGTCTCTGAGTCTCATTTTTATGTCCCACCTATGTATGGAATCATATAGTTCTTAGTTTTTTCTGATTTACTTATTTTGCTCAGTATAATGTTATTAAGGTCCTTCCATGTTGTTGTAAGTGATCCAATGTCATCATTTCTTATGGTTGAGTAGTATTCCATAGTATATATGTACCAAATCTTTTTAATCCACTCATCCACTCACAGACGCTTCGGCTGTTTCCAGATCTTCACTATTGTGAACAATGCTGCCATAAACATGGGGGTGCATTTCTTCTTTTCAAACAGTGCTATGGTGTTCTTGGGGTATATTCCTTACAGTGGAATAGCTGGGTCAAAAGGCAGTTCGATTTTTAGTTTCTTGAGGAATCTCCATACTGTTTTCCACAGTGGCTGCACCAGTCTGCATTCCCACCAGCAGTGCAGGAGGGTTCCCTTTTCTCCACATCCTCGCCAGCACTTATACTGTGTTGTTTTATTGATGAGCGCCATTCTGACTGGTGTGAGGTGATATCTCATTGTAGTTTTAATTTGCATTTCTCTAATGATTAGTGATGTTGAGTGTAGCATCCACTGGGTAAGAAAACAAACGTCAGAGACTTTCAGGAGTTAAGATGTTACTTTATTGGCCAGTTTACCCTGCGCAGGGGCGAACTCCCGAGATGTCCGGAGACACCGTGCCCAAAAAGAGCTGCAAATGGGAGCAGCGCCTGGAGCTTACAGCCAGGCCCTTATATATCCTAAGTGAGCAAGCATAGGACAGAAGCAGATGTGGCAGTTTAGCTATTGGCTAGGGAGGTCACACACAGCATAGCAACAGGGGCCGGCATAGCAACAGGGGCCGGTTTTAGCTTAGTGGCGAATTTCAAACCTAAACTTCTGATAAGAGTCTCTGACCTTCTTTGTTCCCAGCCTCACAGGAGCCATATCAGCACTTACTGTTCCTGCAATATTTACACTCTTTGGCAGCCCCAGTACTTACTCCCTGAATCTAACATTGAGCATTTTTTCATATACCTATTGGCCATCTGTATGTCCTCTTTGGAGAAATGTCTATTCATTTCTTTTGCCGATTTTTGGATTGGATTGTTTGTCTTCCTGGTATTAAGTTTTACAAGTTCTTTATAAATTTTGGTTATTAACCCCTTATCAAACACATTGTCAAATATATTCTCCCATTGTGTAGTTTGTCTTTTTATTCTGTTCTTATTGTCTTTAGCTGTACAGAAGCTTTTTAGTTTGATAAAGTCCCATTTGTTTATCCTGCCTTTTATTTCACTTGCCCGTGGAGACAAATCAGCAAATATATTGCTATAAGAGATGTCAGAGAGTTTACTGCCTATGTTTTCTTCTAAGATGCTTATGGTTTTACACCTTACATTTAGGTCTTTTATCCATTTTGAGTTTATTTTTGTGAATGGTGTAAGTTGGTGGTCTAGTTTCATTTTTTTGCAGGTAGCTGTCCAATTTTCCCAACATCATTTGTTGAAGAGGCTGTCTTTACTCCAATGTATGCTCTTACCTCCTTTGTCAAATATCAGCTGTCCATAAAAGTGTGGGTTTATTTCTGCGTTCTCAGTTCTGTTCCATTTATATATATATGCCTGTTCTTATGCCAGTACCAGGCTGTTTTGCGTACAATGGCCTTATAATATAACTTGATATCTGGAAGTGTGATACCACCCACTTTATTCTTCCTTTTCAAGATTGCTGAGGCTATTTGTGTTCTCTTTTGGTTCCGTATAAATTTTAGGAATATGTGTTCTATATCTTTGAAGTAAGTCATTTGTATTTTAATCAGTATTGCATTGAATTTATAAATTGCTTTGGGTAATATAGACATTATAATGATGTTTATTCTTTCTAGCCATGAGCATGTTATATGCTTCCACTTGTTTGTATCTTCCTTGATTTCTTTTATCAATGTTTTATAATTTTCCGAGTACAAGTCTTTAATCTCCTTGGTTAAATTTATTCCTAGGTTTGTTTGTTTTTTGTTGTTGTTGCAATGCTAAAAAGGATTGATTCCTTAATTTCTCTTTCTGACAGTTCATTGTTAGTGTATAAAAATGCCTCTAATTTCAGAGTATTAATTTTATATCCTGCCACCTTGCTGAATTCATTTATCAGGTCTAGTAGTTTTTCGACTGCGACTTTAGGATTCTCTATATACAATATCATATCATCTGCAAATAATGATAGTTTTACTTCTTCTTTTCCAATTTGGATGCATTTATTTCTTTTTACTGTCTGATTGCTATGGCTAGGACTTCCAGAACTATGTTGAATAACAGTGGTGAAAGGGGGCACCACTGCCTTGCTCCTGATCTTAAGGGAATTGCTTTTAATTTTTGCCCATTAAGTATGATGTTGACTGTGGGTTTGTCATAGATGGCCTTTATCACGTTGAGGTATGTTCCCTGTATTCCCACTTTGCTGAGAGTTTTGGTCATGAATGGGTGCTGGATTTTATCAAATGCTTTTTCTGCATAAATTGAAATTATCATATGGTTTTTCTTTTTCCTTTTGTTTGTGTGATGAATCACATTGATTGATTTGTGAATATTGTACCAGCCATGCCTCCCAAGAATAAATCCCACTTGATCATCATGTATGATTTTTTTTATATATATTGCTGGATCCGGTTTGCTAATATTTTGTTAAGGATTTTGGCACCTAAATTCATCAGGGATATTGGCCTATAATTTTCTTTCTTTGTGTTGTCTTTGCCCAGTTTTGGAATCAGAATTATGCTTGCTTCATAAAAGGAGTTTGGAAGTCTTCCTTCCTCTTGAAATTTTTTTAAATTAGTTTTACTAGGGTTACATCAATAAATCAGGGTACATAAGTTCAAAGAAAACATGTCCAGGTTATCTTGTCAATTATGTTGCATACCCATCACCCAAAGTCAGATTGTCCTCCATCAACTTCTATCTAGTTTGCTTTGTGCCTCTCCCCCTCACCCCGTAACCACCACACTCTTGTCAATGTCTCTTAGTCTCGTTTTTATGTCCCACTTATGTATGGAATAATACAATTCTTGGTTTTTTCTGATTTATTTATTTCACTTTGAATAATGTTATCAAAATCCACCATTTTGTTGTAAATGATCTGATGTCATAATTTTTTATGGCTGAGTAGTATTTTATAGTGTATATATGTGTCACACGTTCTTTATCCAGTCTTCTATTGAAGGGCTTTTTGCTTGTTTCCAAGTCTTGGCCACTGTGAACAATGCTGCAATGAACATAGGGCTGCATGTGTCTTTACGTATCAATGTTTCTGAGTTTTGGGGGTGTATACCCAGTAGAGGGATTGCTGGGTCATAAGGTAGTTCTATTTTCAGTTTTTTGAGGAACCACCATACTTTCTTCCATAATGTTTGTACTACTTTACATTCCCACCAACAGTGAATGAGAGTTCCTTTTTCTCCACAGCCTCTCCAACATTTGCTATTACCCGTCTTGTTGATAATAGCTAATCTAACAGGTGTGAGGAGGTATCTCATTGTAGTTTTGATTTGCATTTCTCTAATAACTAATGAAGATGAGCATCTTTTCATATATCTGTTGGCCATTTGTATTTCTTCCTTGGAGAAGTGTCTGTTCATGTCCTCTTCCCATTTTTTATTGGATTGTTTGTTTGTTTGTTGTTGAGTTTTATGAGTTTTTTGTATATTTTGGATACTAGGCCCTTATCTGAGCTGTTGTTTGAAAATATCATTTTCCATTTAGTTGGCTGTCTGTTTATTTTGTTGTCAGTTTCTCTTGCTGAGCAAAAACTTCTTAGTCTGATGTAGTCCCATTCATTACTTTTTGCCTTCACTTACCTTGCCTTTGGGGTCAAATTCATAAAATGCTCTTTAAAACCAAGGTCCAGGAGTTTAGAACCTATGTCTTCTTCTATGTACTTTATTGTTTTAGGTCTTATATTTAGGTCTTTGATCCATTTTGAATTAATTTTAGTACAAGGGGACAAACTCTAGTCAAGTTTCATTCTTTTGCATGTGGCTTTCCAGTTTTCCCAGCACCATTTGTTGAAGAGGCTTTCTTTTCTCCATTGTGTGTTGTTGGCCCCTTTATCAAAAGTTATTTGACCATATATATGTGGTTTTATATCTGGGCTTTCCATTCTGTTCCATTGGTCTGAGTGTCTATTTTTCTGCCAATACCATGCTGTTTTGATTGTCGTGGCCCTATAATAGAGTTTGAAGTCAGGTATTGTAATGCCCCCAGCTTCATTCTTTTTCCTTAGGATTGCTTTGGCTATTTGGGGTTTTTTATAGTTCCATATAAATCTGATGATTTTTGTTCTATTTTTTTAAAAAATGTCATAGGAATTTTGATGGGAATTGCATTAAATTTATAAATTGCTTTGGGTAATATGGCCATTTTGATTATATTTATTCTTCCTATCCAAGAACAAGGAATATTTTTCCATCTCATTGTGTCTTTTTCGATTTCTCTTAACAAATATATAGGTTCTTTAGATTCTTTGTTATGTTTATTCCTAGGTATTTTTTTGTTGTTGCAATCATGAAGGGGATTATTTTTTTGAGTTCGTTCTCAAATGTTTCATTGTTGGCATATAGAAAGGCTATGGACTTTTGTATGTTAATTTTGTATTCTGCGACCTTACTGTATTGGCTTATTTTTTCTAGTAGTCTTTTTATAGATTCTTTGGAGTTTTCGATGTATAGGATCATATCATCTGCAAAAAGTGATACCTTTACTTCTTCTTTTCTGATATGGATGCCTTTTATTTCTTTCTCTGGTCTGATTCCTCTGACTAGAACCTTTAGCACCACATTAAATAAGAATGGAGAGAGGACAACCTTGTCTTGTTCCTGATTTAAGGGGGAAAGCCTTCAGTTTTGTGCCATTTAATATAATGTTAGCTGATGGTTTATCATATATGGCCTTTATCATGTTGAGATATTTTTCTTCTATACTCATTTTGTTGAGAGTCTTAAACATAAAATTGTGTTGTTTTTTATCAAATACCTTTTCTGCATCTATTGATAAGATCATGTGGTTTTTGTTTGTTTTGTTGATATGGTGTATTTTGTTAACCATTTTATGTATGTTGAACCATCCTTGAGATTCTGGGATGAATCTCACTTGACCGTGATTTATTATTTTTTTTAATATGTTGTTGTATTTGATTTGCTAGTATTTTGTTTAGTATTTTACCATCTGTATTCATTAGAGATATTGGTCTGTAGTTTTTTTGTGTGTGTGCTGTCCTTGCCCAGTTTCAGTATGAGGGTTATGTTGGCCTCATAAAATGTGTTTGGAAGTATTGCTTCTTCTTTAATTTTTTGGAAGACTTGAGTAGAATAGGAACCAAGTCTTCTTTGAATGTTTGATAGAATTCACTAGTATAACCATCTGGGCCTGGACTTTTATTTTTTGGGAGCTTTTTAATGGTTTTTTGTATTTCTTTTCTACTAATTGGTCTGTTTAGGCTTTCTGCTTCTTCCTGACTCAGTCTAGGAAGGTTGTATTTTTTTAGGAATTTATCCATTTCTTCTAGATTGTTGAATTTAGTGGCATAAAGTTTTTCATAGTATTCTACAATAATTCTTTGTATAACTATGATGTCCGTGGTGATTTCTCCTCTTTCATTTTGGATTTTGTTTAAATGAGTCCTTTTTCTAATTTCCTTCGTGAGTCTTGCCAAGGGGTTGTCAATTTTGTTGATCTTTTCAAAGAACCAGCTCCTTGTTCTATTAATTTTTTCTATAGTTTTTCTGTTCTCTATTTCATTTATTTCTGCTCTGATTTTTATTATCTCCTTTCTTCGGCTGGTTTTGGGTTGTCTTTGTTCTTTTTCCAGTTCCTTAAGGTGTGAAGTTAAGTGGTTCACTTGGGCTCTCTCTTGTTTTTTCATAAAGGCCTGAAGTAATATGAACTTCCTTCATATTACTGCTTTTGCTGCAACCCAGACATTCTGATATGTTCTATTGTCATTTTCATTTGTCTGTATATATCTTTTGATATCTGAGCTTATTTCTTGTTTGACCCATTCATTTTTTTAAAGTATGTTGTTTAGTTTCCACATTTTTGTGAGGTTTCTTTTTCTCTTTTTTGCAGTTGAATTCTAGTTTCAAGGCTTTATGATCAGAAAATATGCTTGGTACAACTTCAATTTTTCTGAATTTGCTGACATTGTTTTTGTGGCCCAACATATGGTCAATTCTTGAGAATGATCCATGTACATTGGAGAAAAATGTATACTCTGCCACTTTGGGATGAAATATCCTGTACATGTCTATCATATCCAAATGTTCTAGTGTTTTGTTTAAGGCCAATATATCTTTATTGATTCTCTGTTTAGATAACCGATATAGAGCCATAAGTGGTGTATTGAGGTCTCCAAGTATGATTGTATTTTTGTCAGTTTTTGTTTTAAGGTCAGTAAGTAGCTGTCTTATATATTTTAGTGCTCCTTGGATTGGTGCATATATATTAAGAATTGTTATGTCAAATGCTGATATCGCCTGTTCGAAACCCTGGGCTTTCCTTGTCAAGGCACATATGGGAGTTGATGTTTCCAGCTCCTCCCCCCTTCTCTCTCTCTCTGTCTCTCTCTCTTCTCTCTCCCTCTCTGTCTCTCTCCTCTCTAAAAATAAATAAATAAATAAAAATAATAAAAAAAGAATTGTTATGTCTTCTTGATTCAGCATCCCCATAATCATTATGAAATGACCGTTTTTGTCTCTGAGTACTTTTGCTGTCTTGTAGTCAGCATTATCATATATGAGTATTGCTATGCCTGCTTTTTTTTGGATGTTATTTGCTTGAAGTATTGTTTTGCAACCTTTCACTTTGAATTTGTTTTTATCCTTGTTGCTTAGATGAGTTTCTTGTAGGCAGCATATGTTGGATTTTCTTTTTTAATCCATTCTGCTACTCTGTGCCTTTTTATTGGTGAGTTTAATCCATTTTCATTTAGTGTAATTATTGACACTCGTGAGCTCCCTATTGCCATTTTATACATTACTTTCTGTTAGTTTTGTGTCTTGTTTGATTCTTCTCCTTTGTTTTTCTATCTTCTGTTTTTGTTTGGTTGTATTCCATACATCTTTCCTCTGTTGCTATCTTTTTTAAATCATGTGCTTCTGTGGTGGATTTTTCAAGGGTGGCTACCATTAAGTAATGAAAACTGTTCCTACCCTGTTCATTGTAATGCACTGTTTTGTCAGTACTTCTGTACTCCATTGTCCTTTTCTAATGTTAATTTCCATCCTCTTCCCTTTTTGTTTGTTTGTTTTTGTTGTCACAGTTTAAATTTGCTGTTATTGTTTTCTCAGTGGAGCTTTTGCTTATGGTTCTGTTTTGTTTTGCTCTTTGTATCTGATTGGAGAACCCCCTTTATTAATTCCTGGAGTGGTGGTTTTCTGATGATAAATTCCCTCATCTTTTCTGTATCTATGAATGTTTTTATTTCTCCTTCATATTTGAAGGATAGCTTTGATGGGTATAGTATTCTTGGCTGAAAGTTCCTCTCTTTCAGGACTTTAAATATTGGGGTCCACTCTCTTCTAGCTTGTAGAGTTTCTGTTGAGAAATCTGATGATAATCTTGTGGGCCTTTCTTTATATGTTGTATTCTTCCTTTCCCTGGCTGCCTTGAGAATTTTTTCTTTGCCGTTGGTTTGTTCCAATTTCATTATAATGTGCCTTGGAGTAGGTTTGTTGGGGTTAAGAAAACTCAGAGTTCTATTTGCTTCTTGAATTTGAGGCTTTAGTTCTTTCCACAGGCTTGGGAAGTTCTCATCTATTATTTGTTTGAGTATGTTCTCCATTCCATTTTCTCTCTCTTCTCCCGCTGCTATACCTATTATTCTTATGTTATTATTTTTCATAGAGTCAGACAATTCCTCTAGGACTTTCTCATTTGTTTTTCATTTTTCAGTCTCTTTCTTCTTCTCTCTGTTGTGCCTCAAGTTGCTTGTCTTTTATTTCACTAATCCTACCTTCTATTAGCTAAACTTGTTACCTCGTTTTTCAGCTCGTGAATTGAGTTTTTCATCTCTGTTTGATTTGCTTTTATAGTTTCAATTTTCTTGGTAATATATTCTTTGCATTCATTGAGTTGTTTTCTGAGCTCCCTAAATTGCCTTTCTGTGTTTTCTTTTATATCTCTGAGTATTTTTAGGATTTCTATATTAAATTCTCTGTCATTTAGCTCCAAGGTTTCCAATATATTAAATTTTTTCTCCATAGATTTTTCCTCATCTATCTGTGCTTCCTCTCTCTGTCTTTTGTATCCATGATATTTGATTTTCTTTTCCTTAATGACATCTAAGGGTGGTTTTGTTGATAGTACTTTAAGTTTAGTGTGGAACTGCTGGATGCTCCAAGGATAGATTTTTCTGTTTTTGGTTGAAGATCTTGTTAAATTTGGGGGAAGATTTATCGGTATCGCTCCTTACAGCGCCATTTCTCTGACCATTCTTGAATTTTTTTAAATAGCTTGAGAAAAATAGGAGTTAGTTCTTCTTTGAATATTTGGCAGAATTCACTTGTGAAGCCATCAGGCCCAGGACTTTTCTTTTTTGGGAGATTTTTTATAACTCTTTCAATCTCATTTGTTGTAATTGGTCTGTTTAGGTTTTCTAATTCTTCCAGATTAATTTTTGGAAGACTATATGTTTCAAGGTATTTGTCCATTTAATCTAGGTTGTCTACTTTTTTGGCGTACAGTTCTTCATAGTATTTTCTTACAATATTTTGTATTTCTATTGTGTCAGTTGTTATTTCTCCACTCTTGTTTCTAATTTTATTTATTTGAGTCCTCTCTCTTTTTTTTCTTGGTGATTCTGGTTAAGGTTTCATCGATCTTGTCTGCCTTTTCAAAGACCCAGCTCCTGGTTTCATTGATCATCTGTATTGTTTCTTTAGCCTCTATGTCATTTATTTCTACTCTTATCTTTATAATTTCTTTTCTTCTACTAGCTCTGGGCTTTACATGCTGTTCTTTTTCTAGTTCTTTTAGATGCAGGGTCAAGTTGTTTATTTGAGCTTTTTCTAGCTTCTTGAGGTATGCCTGTAATGCTATGAACTTCCCTCTCAGGACTGTTTTTGCTGTGTCCCATAAATTTTGAATTGATGTTTCCTCATTATCATTCATTTTTAGGAATTTTTAATTTCTTCTTTGATCTCATTGTTTACCCATTCCTTATTTAATAACATGCTATTTATTTTCCAAGTGTTTGACTATTTTTCCATTTTTCTTTTGTGGTTGATTTCTAGTTTCATGCCACTGTGATCAGAGAAAGTGCTCAATGTGATTTCAATCTTCTTAAATTTGTTGAGACAGATTTTGTGCCCTAACATGTGGTCTATTCTAAGGAATGTACCATGAGCACTTGAAAAGAATGTATATTCTGCTGTTTTAAGGTGAAAGGTTCTGAAGATATCTATTAAATCGAGTTGATCTAGTATGTCCTTTAAGTCTGCTATTCCTTTGTTAATTTTCTTTCTAGAAGATCTATCTAGTGATGTTATTGGGGTATTAAAATCCCCTACTATTATAGTATTGCCATTGATCTCGGCCTTTAAATCCATCAAAGTCTGCTTTATATATATATTTAGGTGCTCCTGTATTAGGTGTGTAGATATTTATAACGGTTATATCTTCCTGTTGGATTACTCCCTTTATCATTATGTAGTGACTTTTTTTTTATCTCTAACTATATTCTCTGTTTTAAAGTCTATTTTGTCTGATATAAGTATTGCTACCCCAGCTTTTTTTCATTTCCATTTGCATGAAATATTTTTTTTTCATTCTTTTCTATTCAGCCTATGTGCATCTTATGTTTTAAGGTGTGTCTCTTGTAGACAGCATATGTATGGGTCCTGTTTTCTTATCCACGCAGCTACTCTATGTCTTTTGATTGGATCATTTAATCCATTTACATTTAAGGTTATTATTGATATGTAATTGTTTATTGCCATTTTATTCTTTAAAATTGTATTCCTCTTTTGCTATATTCTTTTTCTCCTTTGATCTGTTTACAACAGGCCCCTTAGCATTTCTTGTGCCTTGGTTTGGTTGTAGTGAATTCCTTGAGGTTTTTTTTTTATCTGGAAAGCTTTTTATTTCTCCTTCCATTTTAAATGATAGCCTTGCTGGATAAAGTAGTCTTGGTTGTAGGCTCTTGTTCTGAATTACTCTGAATATTTCTTGCCATTCCCTTCTGGCCTCAAGTATTTCTGTTGAGAAGTTTGATGTCATCCTTATGGGGGCTCCTTTGTAGGTGATAGTCTTTTTTTCTCTAGCAGCTTTTAATATTTTCTCTTTATTACTTAGCTTTGGTATTTTAATTATGATGTGTCTTGGTGTAGATTTCTTTGTTTTCTCTTTAATGGAGTTCTATGTGCTTCTTGAACATGTGAGATGTTTTCCTGCCTTAATTGAGGGAAGTTTTCAGCTATGATATGCTTGAGCAAAGTCTCTATCCCTTGTTCTTTCTCTTCTTCAGGAACCCTTATGATGCGGATGTTATTTCTCTTCATGTTGTCACAGAGCTCTCTTAGAGTTTCCTCAGACTTTTTGAGTCTCTTTTCTTTTTTCTGCTCTGCTTCTGTACCTTTATTTATCTTGTCCTCTAACTCACTAATTCCATTCTCAACTTCATCCATCCTGCTTTTAATTCCTTCCATTGTGTTCTTCATTTCTGATATTGTATTTGTCATTTCTGACTAATTCTTTTTTATTATTTCAATGTCCTTTCTTATATTTGCTATTTCTTTATTTAGGTGTTCATAATGACCATCTGTTGTTGCTCTAATATCTTTGAGCATTATTCTAACAATTGTTATTTTAAACTCTGCATCTGGTAATTTGGTTATATCTGATTCATTCAGGTCCTTTTCTGGGAATTTCTCTTGATTCATTTGTGTTGCATTTCTCTGCCTTCTTATTTTCTGTGTAAAGGAAGGTTTTGGCCACTGGAGTCCACTTGGTGTGGCCTCTGTTCCCTAGGTATGGTCTTTCTGCAGGCCCTCCACCCCCCTGATTTTGCTGCCTAGGGCGTTTGGGTATGGGCATTGCTGGTGCCTGCCCACTGGGGCTGTTGCTGTGGTTTCCACCTCTCCTTCATGGGAGTGGCTGTGACCAAGTGATCAGTTGTACAAGCCTTGGTGGCCTTGGCCTTTGTCTCCCCCCGTCGGTGGCATTATGCTCGACCCTGAGGGCAGTGGTGAGCACCTTCGCTCAGCTGCTGGTCTCCGCCTGTTTCCGGGCTTTCTCCCCACCCTTGCAGGAGGAGCTTGCTCATGGGATGCCTGCAAGCCTTGGCTCCACAGTCCAGGCAAGACTGCATGCCCACGCTCAGTAGTGGAACTCTGCCTGTTCTGGGTTTTTGGCTCCATCCCCACGGGAGGAGCCAGCTCCCAAGTCAGGCCACAAGCATCGGTTTCGTGGGTGGGGCAAGGCTGTGCTTCTGCACCCTTGCTCAAGTGCTGGTCTCCACCCATTCTGGGGTTCCCACCCTTCTCCTGCAGACAGGATTGCAGGCTGCCCACAGCTTGGCTTAACTGCTTTTGCACACCCCCTCCTTCCAGCTGGGCAAGACTGAGCTCACACCTGGGCCCAGTGGTGGCCACCTGGCTTCTGCCCTCGCCAACAGAACCACGCTTCCATGTCCCACTGCCGCCCACCCTCCGGCGAGCCCTTAGCAGTGTGAGTGGGGGCGCTGCAGCTCAGACCCTAACACTCACTATTGTAGTCCCAAAAGCTCCCTCCTTCTAAGCGACTCTGCTCTGAGTGCCACGGGAGAGCTTGTTTGGCTGGTGTCCTGCTTCCCTTTGCTGGTATTGCTGTTTCCAGGGGAAATATTCACTTCAGATTTGGGGGGTGACTCATTCCAGGGGTTAAGGTGGCTGTCTCCCAAAGTGTTTCTCCCTGTGCCTCCTAGATTATACTCTCTTCCTGCTACTCCAGTACTCTCCTCTCTCTCCATCCCCCAGAGCCCCAGGTGAGTGGTTGTGAGAGAGCTGTTCTGAGCAGACCCTTTAAGAAGAATCCTGGGTTTGAGAAATTAGTCTCTTTCTCACAAACAGTATCCTGACTTGTTTCCAGCTAAATACTGTCCATATACCTCTTCTAGGCTCTGGGGCTGCAGGCTGGGACTTTGTTCCTGGGACTCTGGACCCTCCCCTTCTGCTAAACTCACTTCCCGCCATGCAAGTATCTCCCAGCTGCCATTCACTCTGGGGAGCTGGGCAGCCCTCTCTGCATTTCCGCTTTTCCTACCAGTCTCAGTGTGGCTTCTTCAGTGTTCCTTATTTGAAGAGTCCTCTTAGTTTAGTCCAAAGTTGGTTTTTCCAGATGATAGTTCTTAAAATTAGTTTGTAATCCACTTTGGTTCTGGGAAGTGGATGTTGGTACATCCACCTATTCCAGTGCCATCTTGTCTTCCGAGACCCTTGAATTCTAATGCATGTTTATAATTTTATATATTTCATAAAGTGGGTGTTTCTGCAGTTTTCTCTTTTCCCTAGTGTTGCAAAATGGAAATGATCGGCCCTGGCTGGTTGGCTCAGCGGTAGAGCGTCGGCCTAGCGTGCGGAGGACCCGGGTTCAATTCCTGGCCAGGGCACACAGGAGAAGCACCCATTTGCTTCTCCACCCCTCCGCCACGCTTTCCTCTCTGTCTCTCTCTTCCCCTCCCACAGCCAAGGCTCCATTGGAGCAAAGATGGTCCGGGCGCTGGGGATGGCTCTGTGGCCTCTGCCTCAAGCGCTAGAGTGGCTCTGGTCGCAACATGGCGACGCCCAGGATGGGCAGAGCATTGCCCCCTGGTGGGCAGAGCGTGCCGGGTGGATTCCGGTCGGGCGCATGCGGGAGTCTGTCAGACTGTCTCTCCCTGTTTCCAGCTTCAGAAAAATGAAAAAAAATAAAAATAAAAAAAATAAAAAATGGAAATGATCAAGACTTTGGAGCCAAGACTTCGAATATAAGCTCACCTATAACTCCAGGCATGGCGTCATCTCTTTCATAAACCCTATTTTCTTGGCTTCAAAATCCTGTCTGAGTCTTAGTATGCTTTAATGCGTGAGGAAAATGGACACCTTCAGTCCTGTAACACTTTTAGCTCTAGTCTTCTCTCCTCTATCTTGAGATCCAGGTGGATTCTGCCCTCTGACATTCCCAGCTTAGAGGTCCATAAAAATGTTTCCTTTTTAAAATCAGAATTTTTTTAAAAAAGTAAAAAGAAAACAGCCTGGCCTGAGATGATGCAGTGGTTAGAGCATTTACCTGGAATGCTGAATTTGCCTGTTCAAAACCCTGAGTTTGCCCAGTCAAGGCTCATATGACAAACAAGCAAGCAATGAACAACTAAAGTGAAGTGACTGTGATTTGATACTTTTCACTCCCATCCCTCTGTTTTTTCTCTCTTTGTAAAATCAAGAAATAAAAAGTCCCCATAAAACAATATAAACTATACTAGATTATTTTTGTTTTTAAACCAATGCAGTTGTAAAATATAACTTCTAATATTTATTATGATGGAGCCCAAAAGGCATCTGTCCCCAAAACAGGCCCATCTCTGCACCATCTCCATAATCACAGGGCCCATTATAAGTGGGGCAGTTTGAACTCAAAAGTGAAATATTTGCAACATTATTTGCCCAAAGACCTAAGTCAAAACCCAAAATAATTAAGATTTGTGTTATATTTTGAAAAGTATAGCTTTTACTCTCTGTGTAAGTACTTTTGAAAATATAACCCCTTTTCAACTGCGTAAGCAGCATTACATATAAAACAATAGTTTCCATAGTTATTAGAAACAGGTTTTTCCAGACATGTATGGCTCATGAACACCAAAAACAAAGTGATAAGAGCAGTAACAGCACAATAAAAGTATCTCTTCAATGCCACCCCCTTCTTTTTCTCTTTTGGGAAACCCCAGCATAAGAAGAGTATTCAAAAACATTGCTTTTCTAACACTGGTTATGTTATAGTTTAATTCTTCCTTTAAAAGATCACATAATATGAAGAGCATGAAGTTTCTGATGAGACTCACAATACTGTCATCTACTCCACCTCTGAACGTTAAAGCAAGTCTTCTCTTTTTTATCCATTTATCTCTTGAGACGTTTGTTGTTTTTTTTTTTTTAATTTTTTTGAAGTCAGAAGCGGGGAGGCAGAGACAGACTCCCACATGCGCCTGACCGGGATCCACCCAGCATGCCCACTAGGGGGCGCTGCTCTACCCATCTGTGGCGTTGCTCTGTTGCAACTGGAGCCATTCTAACACTTGAGGCAGAGGATATGGAGCCATTCTCAGTGCCCAGGTCAACTTTGCTCCAATGGAATCTTGGCTGTGGGAGGGGAAGAAAGAGACAAAGGAGAGGGGGAAAGATGGAGAAGCAGATGGGTGCTTTTCCTGTATGCCCTGGCCAGGAATTGAACCCAGGACTTCCACGTGCCCAGCTGATGCTCTACCACTGAGCCAGCTGGCAAGGGAAGTTTTGTTGCTTTTAAACCTTTAGCAATTTAGAAACACTTTGAAGAGTTTATAATATATAGAATTATAATCTAAGTTTTCTTCCATCTGGTTTAAGTGACAATTTGTTCATAAGCAACAGGCTAATTCGGTATCATTGAAACTTGCTGTCTGGTTTCATTAATTGTAAAAAGATATAGCTGGCAAGGACTTATACACACTTTAATATCATTAAGGAAAAAACTTTACTATCATAACTTGTGTCCCATTGTTTGGGTATTTTTTCAGTTTGATTTCTGAAGCTGCTTACAGAGATTAATTGGCCCTATTGGGCTTCAGAACTGCCTGCAGCTGGAGCAGCGCCCCTTGTGTTGATTGTATTGTTTGATACATCGTACTTCTCACATTGTTGTTTAATACTCCCTGTACTAAAATTGTGTGATCAAAAACAGATATTTTATTCAACAAGCAGAGGCTGAAACTAGGACTTGATGAATGCTTTATCATGTATGACCATTGCTCATATCTCACAACCTCACTTGCTGAACGACTTGAGTCAGCTGATTTTGAAAGTCCAGTTACCCTCACCAGTCAGAAAACAAATGTTGTAAGTTTATGGTCATGTTTTCCTTAGCACTCCATCTCTTTGATTATCACCTCCTTGAAACTTTGGCCTTAATAAACCCTACTTTATCCCTTCCTTTCTGGAACATGTCCCTTATTTACAAATCATATATGAATAAAACCTTTTTTTAACTTCTTTGGAATTTTTGTTAATATTGGTATAAATTGTATACAAAAGTATTCAAAGATAATGATGAAATTAGCTATTTGTAAATAATGGTAAATTCAAAATTTATCAAGAACAAATCAATAAAAATAGCCAGCAATTTCTTAGAGGCAAGACTCACTGTTTCTATATAAGTGGCATTAAGATTTTATTCCCTTCAAACTACCTCCAGTTTAAAGTGAAATAGTAAATATTTTAAATGCTAATTGGATCATTTGAAGTATTTTATGCAGATGTGATAGTTTTGAACTAAATTTTTATTTATATATGTATTTATGGATTTAGTTATTTAGAGAGAAAAAGAAAGAGAGAAGGGGTGAGGGGGAGAAGCAGGAAACATCAACTCATAGTAGTTGCTTCTTGAATAGGCCTGGACCAAGCATCCTGAGGTTTCTTTTTTTTTTTCTTTGTGCCCTCCCCCTCCCCCCGTCCCTCCTTCCCTCCCCCCTGCCCCCCGTAACCACCACACTCTTGTCCATGTCTCTTAGTCTCGTTTTTATGTCCCACCAATGTATGGAATCATGCAGTTCTTGGTTTTTTCAGATTTACTTATTTCACTCTGTATAATGTTATTAAGATCCCACCATTTTGTTATAAATAATCCAATGTCATCATTTCTTATAGCTGAATAGTATACCATGGTGTATATGTGCCACATCTTCTTTATCCAGTCTTCTTTTTTTTTTTTTTTTTTTTACAGTGATTAAAGCCTTTAAGCAAACTCTTGGCCAATACAGCAAGAATCCATAAAAGAGTAGTGTCCTTAACATGTTCACCAAGTCCAAGTTGGCACAATCACCATGCCAAATCCCTGAAAAATGCAACCCAACCCCAGTTCAGTCTGTTAAGAGCTGTCACAAGGAGCAGGAGTCCAGGAAAAATCCACATCCAGGAAAAGTCCACATGGCACTGGAATTGTTGTCACAATTCTACACTTTGCATCTCATGTCCAAGTCCCAGTGACCACTGCTTCTAGCTGGTAATGATTCAGTTAGACTGGAAAAGCCATCTGCAGCATGTGTGGAGATGGAGCTTCTGTTCTCCTCTGTCTGGAGAGATGAGACCAGGTTGCTTTTCCCTGGAGCTCTGCAACTGTGGCGTGGTAAAGAGAACCTTGGGATACACTAAGCTGGGTGGCAAAGGTAAATTCATAATAGAAGTTGGCAAAAGGGGAAAAGAGAGCTCTAAATTAGGAGTAGGTCCCAGCCTGAAATATGAGTGGAGCATTGAGGTAGGATGAATAAAGGAAACACTATATATTAAACAAAGCAGCAGGAAATAGGACTATCAACACCCACAACAGAGATCTTCGAGGGAAGAATAAAAAGCGTGACTATTCAGGCAAGACTAGTTAAGTGGCCCTTGTGCGAATGAGATCAGTTTACCTGCTTCTTGGAAGAAATACCCTAGGCTCGTCCACAGTGTCATAGATGGCCCTGGGCACCTTCAGCCTTCAGTGGCAAACCCCAGCTTTCTGGGCAAGGTTAGGTCAGAGGTGGCTGGAGCAGGGCTGGAAGAGACTGAACCCTCCCTTAGAGGAGCGAGCCGGGAGCCTACCTTCCAGTGTCCCTTCTTCCATGTAAGCCTGGCAGGCTTTAGCTCAATGACCTTCCTATTCACCATTGAAGCAGGACCCTGATGGCATCCTATGAGACCCCTTTGGGGCATTGGAGCCTTTAAGGGTGTATCTTAAAAGCTGGTAGTTCCCCTGATCTCTATTGGGCTTTTTCTGCCTCTTGGTACCTTAAAAACCATGCTGAGATGATCTCAGAAGATCTCGCTGAGGGGTTTAAGGATCCCCATCCACCTATATAAATCTTTTCCATATATCTGGAGCTATTTGGAAAAAGACAAATAGCTGGATCAAATAAAAGAAGGTAGAAGTTTTCAGAAGAAAATATTTGGCATCTCCTGTTCATCAGCATTCAAAATAAATTTAAATTTTTTTTAAGTAAAAAGCATGATATGGTAAACCTGTAGGAGTTCCAGGATGACTCCCCCTTTTAAATTTTTTTAAATTGACCTTAAAATATTTGCTGGGTACACTTTAATAATACCTTGACTTTAAAGATTGTAAGAAATACACATAATTCAAAAGGTTTGACAAAATACAGTAAATGCTTTTCCTACATATGCAGGAGCATTGTCAGTTTAACCAGTTTAGGAAATCCAATAATAGAACAGTGCATAGAGACAGTGAGCTATAACATGCTTAGCAGCCTCTCCTGTTCTGACAGAGGCTACTATAAATCCTGAATAGGTATCCACTGTAACGTGGACATAGGACTGATTGCCAAATGAAGGTATATAAGTAACATCTATTTGCCAAAGTTGTCCTGGTAGGGGTCCTTGAGGGTTAACTCCAAATGAAGAGACAGATTGTAGTATAAGGCCCCTTGGACAGGATTTCTCTATCTGCCGTGCTGCTTCCCGAGAAAGTTGAAACTGTTTACACAGGGCTGCAGCGTTCTGGTGATTAATAATATGAGACTGAATTGCTCGATCTGTCATGGTTGCTCCAAATAATTTTGGGGGGGGTAGCTTGATCAACAAGGGCATTCCCTTTTGCTAAAGCTCCAGGGAGCATGGAGTGAGCTCGAGTATGTCCTATAAAACATGGAGCTCTATGTTGACATACAAATCTTTGAAGAAGGAGGAACTGCTGAAATAGTTCATCAGCATTTGTCCCTGAGACAGCAGTCTTTATAGTGGAAACACCATAAGTAAATATTTGCTGTCTGTATATAGATTAAAGGAGGAATATGGCAAATGCTGAAAAGCCATAATAATGGCATATAATTCTAGTCTTTGAGCTGATTTTAAGTTGACAGTTTCAATATAAAGTTGTCCATTGATTTGCAAAAGTGATTTGCCATTTAGTGGAAGTTTCCCAGAACCATTGTAGTTGATCCTTTGAAAAGAGGAACAACAATAATTTTTGGGCTCAAAACCTATAAGCTGTAAGGGTCACCTATGCCCCTTGATAATCCAGGATGCAACAAGATCAAAATATGTAAGTGTATTCCATGGGCTATTAGATGGTTCAATGTGAAGCCTGAGGATTCTATCCGGCAACCTCAGTGTTCCAGGTCAACACTTTATCCACTGTACCACCACAGTTTGGGCTAAACTAGTCTTGATGAAAATGTTTTATTTTTACTTTATTAGTTTCACTTTCTCTTACATTGTGGTTATTTTATGAACCATAATTGACTTTGTCACACCTGCTTTACCATCATAGTGCAAAAGCAGCCATGGACAATACAAATATGAATGAGTGTGCCTATGTTCCAATAAAGTTTTAGTTACAAAAACAGGCAGTGAAGCCAGATTTGGCTGCAAGCCATAGTTTACCACCCCTGGTTTAAAGCACAGAAGACATCCTGGCGGATGGCACTCTAGTCCCTGCTGGGTGTGTCATCCATGAACTGGCACTAGCATGAAGCTAATAACCAGTGGGATGTACTGTGGGGTTAACAGTAACAGCAAAATACACTGAGGACATCGTAGGGGCCAGGTATGTCTAGGCATTTTATATGCATTACCTCAGTTACTTTTTTGGACTCTGCAGAAATAGACACTACTAGCTTCCCTACTTTATGGATAAATTAAGATACAAGCTAAGCTAAGCAAATTAACCAAGTCAACAGGACTGGTGAATGGAGGCTGATGAACTGGGCAGAAGGGGAAACTAGTCTGAGTGGCTCAAGATAAAAAAAAAAATCCCTGTATTCTGCCTGGTTTTGACATGGAGCTTTGACATGGAATGCGGAGGTACTGAGGTACTGAGGTCACTGGTTTAAAAGCCTGGGCTTGCTAGGTCAAGGCACATATGACAAGCTATCAATGAACAACTAAAATGAAAAGTTGATAGTTTTCACTCCCCTGCCCTGTCTCTCTCCTCTCTCTGTAAAAATCAATTTAAAAAAAAAAAACAAAACATATATATATGCCCTGAATTCCTCACAGCTCCTGCAACACTTCTTTTAAGTACAACTCCTTAATTCTAGTAAAGACCAATGTCTCCATCCTGGCTTCTGCACAACTGCAAAAGTGGCCTGCCACAGGTGATTTGTCAAGTGACCCTGGTAATACTGCAGTACATCCAAATCTTAGCAAGGAGATAACTGTGTCTTTGGGCTGTTCAAAGTCTCTGAAACTCAAGTTTCCTCATCTGCAAGATGAAAAAGATGGAACAGCTTGAGGTTTTTCCAAACAGTACACTGCCAAACCCTTAATTATTAACAGAATGCCTTGAGTTTTGCTGCTTCATAAAGAATGGAGGCCAAACTTAGGACCACAGCTTCACTTGGGTGAGAGCAGCACCATTTTCAACTGTCGTTTATCAGAGACCCAGATATACTGTTCTGTAGGTTGCCAGATGAAAGAATGATTCTGTAGGATAAAAAAAAGGTTTGAAGACCAGGTGATGTTAAGAGCTCACTCAGTTCTAGATGTGATTTGTGATATTTAGATAGATACAAAATATATGGCTTCCAAGATCACTGGCTTGAGTGTGGGATCATAGACATGACCCCATGGTCATGTCCAAATGTCAGTGACTTGAATCCCAAGGTCGCTGACTTGAACCCAAGGTTACTGGCTTGAGCAGGGGGACACTCACTCTGCTGCAGCCCTGTAATCAAAGCACATAGGAGAAAGCAATCAATGAACAACTAAGGTGCTGCAACAAAGAATTGATGCTTCTCATCTCTCTCCTTTTCTGTCTGCTGTCAGTCTCTATCTGTTCCTCTCTCTGTCTCTGTAACACTATAAATATTATATATATATTATATATATATATTATATATATATATAATATGACTTTTCACAAAATTGTAGCACAGTGTTTGGATGAAGATCACATTATAAGAAATGGGGAATGTCTTTTTAGTTTGTAGATGGGATTCTGCCCAATTCATGAAGGAGTTAATAAAAACCAATTAGCTCTTTTTAAAAATTATAACGTATGTAGGTTCAATGGCCTTAATTAGTTTTATCTTAGATTAATATTTCCCAGTGAGTCAGCTGGAATTCCCAGGTCCACGCCTCAAAGATAATAATGAGGCAACAGGGTGGAAAAAAGAACAGTAGTCTTTTCTTCATTTCTTTCTTTCATTCATTAACATCCCAGAAGATCATTGATCCTTACCAGGTAAATTTAGAAAACCGCACCCTAGGTAACAGCAAAGAAATGTGGAAATTCTTCTAGAAAATAAAAGTTACTTCCATTTTGAATATAATTATCTTATATTCACATTGCTCACTGGGGTGAAAAAGTAGG
Organism: Saccopteryx bilineata; assembly: GCF_036850765.1. Taxonomy (NCBI): domain Eukaryota; kingdom Metazoa; phylum Chordata; class Mammalia; order Chiroptera; family Emballonuridae; genus Saccopteryx; species Saccopteryx bilineata. Next base: position 177,578,762 of record NC_089494.1, read on the forward strand.
CTACAAATCAACATATGATTCAAACATTTTTTTTTAATGTGCATGAAGAGTGACAGAAGGCCAGGAGGTACACCCTATGTCGGTAGGGTTCCAGGCTTTCTTTCTTTGAGACCTTTATTTCAGAGAGAATAGACAAACCTCTGAGGGTGAGGTGGGGATACTGACTACCTCATGCATTGTCTTCATGAAGATGAGCTGTTGCAACTACTCAGGTTAGCTTGACACACATTTCTGTGGATGTAGCAGAGATTTGAGTTAGTCCTAAATCCTAATTCTGTCCTTACCAAGGAATCTCCTTATCTCAGTTCATATGTGAGAGTCTAATGTCACAAGTAAATGTCTACATAATGTTTTATTGTTTAAGTTAGCAAATCGATGCTCTGTCTTAGTGATCTTTTTTGAGGATGGCTAGTGTGAATTAATTCCTCAGATTGTAACAATGCCCCTTGGACCTTTTGCAGAAACAGGGTTTCAGTGTAGCTTGAAAATGAAATATCTTAGGAATCTGGCTTATCGTTATTTTAACTGTGGTTTCACATGAATCAGGAGAAACAAATGTTTATGACAGGGGTCTCTGTAAACTCTGGCCTGCTGGCCAAATCTGGCTCGCACTCCTGTCTTGTATATCTAGGAATCCTTTTGACATTTACCAAGAAGGATAGGGTTCTGTCTTGTTTTTAAAAAGGCAGACTGCAAAGTATTTACGATTGAGTCCCATCACAGAAGTTTGTTGACCTCTGGTCTACAGGAATAAAACACTACTCCCTGTCCTACTTCCACCCACCAAAACAAAATGCAAAAAACCAACAGAAGAAATGAAAAGCTGATCTTTCAAACAGAAAGAAGGTCCTCCTTGATTTTAGCAACTCTGACCCCAAAATTGCACAATTGAAGATTCAAAATATACTGCTGACAATTCAAAATAATAAAATTTTAGTATTATACCAAGAAATGTAGTGGAAGTTGAAAAAAGATATTTGGGCATCTCGACCTGGTGTGCAGGAGTCCCGGGTTCAATTCCCGGCCAGGGCACACAGGAGAAGCGCCCATCTGCTTCTCCATCCCTCCCCCTCTCCTTTCTTTCTGTCTCTCTCTTCCCCTCCCACAGCCAAGGCTCCATTGGAGCAAAGTTGGCCCTGAGCACTGAGGATGGCTCTGTGGCCTCTGCCTCAGGCACTAGAATGGCTCTGGTTGCAACAGAACGACGCGCCAGATGGGCAGAGCATCGCCCCCTGGTGGGCGTGCCAGGTGGATCCCAGTCAGGCGCATGCAGGAGTCTGTCTGACTGTCTCCCCGTTTCCAACTTCAGAAAAATACAAAAAAAAAAAAAGATACTTGGGCAGCTGCTCTTCTTGAAGTTAGTTGAAAAATAGGCAATTCAATATAAACAACCATGTAATCATAAAAATTTTAAAGCTCAAGTTCTCATTTTACTGATGCAAGATGAAATTCAGAGACTAGAAGGATATATAATATAAAAACCAAGAACATAAACTGCAGTTAAGTATTAAAAATTACTTAATATTTATGATTTCTAGGGTAAATAAAGCAATATTACTAGTGTAGCCATATAATTTACCACACGAGGACACTAAAAATAAGTAAGGGGCGTATACAATTATACAACTTTTAAAAATATTTATTTATTAAATATTCACCTTATGATATTAATGGGTCATAAAATAGTTTTATTTGAACCATATTTTGAATAATAACTTGCATGAAACTTGTTTGGGTTGTCTATGTGTAACAAGAAGTGGGTTGTAATATGAATATGCAAGCTGAATATAATGTTTCTTTCCATGGATACTAGTCAAAAATTTTAATACTACAATGACTTGGAAGTATTCTCCAGCCAATGGCCTACTAAAATCCTACTGCTACATGAAAATGAAACTTCTTTTAACACATTACAGCAAGAAGTACTATAAAGCAGTTGTCCCCAACCCCCGGTCTGCAGAGAAAGAATAAATAACTTACATTATTTCCGTTTTATTTATATTTAACTCTGAACGATGTTTTATTTTTAAAAAATGACCAGATTCCCTCTGTTACATCCGTCTAAGACTCACTCTTGACACTTGTCTCAAACACGTGATACATTTATCCGTCCCACTCTAAAGGCCGGTCCGTGAAAATATTTTCTGATCTTAAACTGGTCCGTGACCCAAAACTGGTTGGGGACCACTGCTATAAAGCACTATACAGTTCTGACACAAGGATGTGCATAATAAAACAGAAAGTTCGAGATTTCTATAAAGTTCGTGCCTCTAGTAGGACTCATAAACTCAGAAAGTGATCGTCAGACTTCAGGGACAATCATAGAGTTATTGCATTTTACCAACTTGTCACTACGTGGCTTGCTAGTGTCCTAAAGTGTGGGACCATGTGGAGAGCTCAGAATCAGCTCCTCTATGACACAGCTCAGACAGTGATTGCCCTTGCATCAGCAGTGGTGAGAGCTCATGCTGTTGGACCATGAATGCTATCCATCTCTCCTACCTCCACTAGTCTGTCTGGACCCCACTGAGCAAGCTATGGGGTAGTAAAAGATGTTTCATGAATATAAGTATTGCTAGTTTGCAAATATATGTATATGGTATTAGAGGTTAATAAAATTCAAATCTAAAGATGGCCCTGGCCAGTTGGCTCAGCTATAGAGTGTCAGATAGGCATGTGGAAGTCACGGGTTCGATTCCCAGTCAGGGCACACAGGAGAAGTGACCATCTGCTTCTCCACCCCTATCTCTCCATCCCCCACACCAGCCATGGTTCAAGCAATTTGGCCCCGGGCACTAAGGATGGCTTCATGGCCTCACTTCAGGCACTGAAATAGTTCCGTTTGCAGCAACAGAGCCCTGGCCCTACATGGGCAGAGCATCACCACCTAGTGGGCTCACCAGGTGGATACCAGTCGGGCACATGCAGGATTCTATCTCTCTGCCTTCCTGCTTCCCTGTATCTCACTTAAAAAGAAAAAAAAGTCTAAAGATGATGAAGGCTTCAAAGATGGGAAACAGATGGGCACTTCCACTACCTCTTCAAACTCTCTCTCTTCAACCTACCCACTGTTCCTTTCTTTTCTCACTGCCTCACCCAACGTGCCAACGAGCCTTTCATGGCAAGTCTATTGCACTCTTCTTTGAAAGACTCATGAGAACAATCAAAGGAGTATAAGTAGTAGCAAAAAAAATTATTCTTGAGGGTTTTTTATTTTAAATTAGAGTAATTAATTTACCTTCTCATTGGAGATTAGTTCTACTAAGCTAGGGCTATTCTTTATTTTTTTTAGATTATCTTTATTATTAATTTTAATGGCGGGACATTGATAAATCAGGGTACATATGTTCACAGAAAACATCTCCAGGTTATTTTGACATTTGATTATGTTGCATACCCATCACCCAAAGTCAAATTGTCTTCCATCACCTTCTATCTGGTTTCCTTTGTGCCCCTCTCCACTTCACCCTCTCCTCCCCCCCCCCTGTAACCACCACCCTCTTGTCCATGTCTCTGAGTCACATTTTTATGTCCCACCTATGTATGGAATCATATAGTTCTTAGTTTTTTCTGATTTACTAATTTCACTCAATATAATATTATGAAGGTCCATCCATGTTATTGTAAATGATCCAATGTCATCATTTCTTATGGTTGAGTAGTATTTCATAGTATATATATATAATACCAAAGCTTTTTAATCCACTCATCCACTGACAGACACTTGGACTATTTCCAGATCCTCACTACTGTGAACAATGCTGCCATAAACATGGAGGTACATTTCTCCTTTTGAAACAGTACTATGGTGTTCTTGGGATATATTCGTAAAAGTAGATAGCTGGGTCAAAAGGCAGTTCGATTTTTAATTTTTTGAGAAATCCCCATACTGTTTTCCATAGTGGCTGCATCAGTCTGCATTCCCACCAGCAGTGCAGGAGGGTTCCCTTTTCTCCACACCCTCGCCAGCACTTACTCTGTTGTTTTGTTGTTGAGCGCCATTCTGACTGGTGTGAGGTGATATCTCATTGTGGTTTTAATTTACATTTCTCTAATAATTAGTGATGTTGAGCATTTTTTCATATGCCTATTGGCCATCTGTAAGTACTCTTTGGAGCAGTGTCTATTATTTCTTTTGCCCATTTTTGATTGGATTGTTTGTCTTCCTGTTGTTAAATTTACAAGTTCTTTATAAATTTTGGTTATTAAGCCCTTTTCAGATGTATTGTCGAATATGTTCTCCCATTGTGTAGTTTGTCTTTCTATTCTGTTCTTACTGTCTTTAGCTGTACAAAAGCTTTTTACTTTGATATAATCCCATTTGTTTATCCTGTCTTTTATTTCACTTGCCCGTGGAGATAAATCGGCAAATATATTGCTGCAAGAGATGTCGGAGAGCTTACTGCCTGTTTTCTTCTAAGATGCTTATGATTTCATGACTTACATTTAAGTTTTTTATCCACTTTGAGTTTATTTTTGTGAATGGTGTAAGTTGGTGGTCTAGTTTCATTTTTTTGCAGGTAGATGTCCAATTTTCCCAACATCATTTATTAAAGAGGCTGTCTTTACTCCATTGTATGCTCTTACATCCTTTGTCAAATATCAGTTGTCCATAAAGGTGTGGGTTTATTTCTGGGTTCTCAGTTCTATTCCATTGATCTATGTGCCTGTTTTTATGCCAGTACCAGGCTGTTTTGAGTACAATGGCTTTGTAGTATAACTTAGTATCAGGAAGTGTGATATCTCCCACTTTATTCTTCCTTTTCAAGATTGCTGAGGCTATTCGTGTTCTGTTTGGTTCCATATAAATTTTTGGAATATGTGTTCTATATCTTTGAAATATGTCATTGGTATTTTAATTGGTATTGCATTGAATTTATAAATTGCTTGGGAAATATAGACATTTTAATGATGTTTATTCTTCCTAACCATGAGCACACTGTATGCTTCCACTTGTTTGTATCTTCCTTGATTTCTTTTATCAATGTTTTATAATTTTCTGAGTACAAGTCTTTAATCTCCTTGGTTAAATTTACTCCTAGGTACTTTTTTTTTTTTTTTTTTGTATTTTTCTGAAGCTGGAAATGGGGAGAGACAGTCAGACAGACTCCCGCATGCACCCGACCGGGATCCACCCGGCACGCCCACCAGGGGCGATGCTCTGCCCACCAGGGGGCGATGCTCTGCCCCTCCATGGCGTCACTTTGCCGCGACCAGAGCCACTCTAGCGCCTGGGGCAGAGGCCAAGGAGCCATCCCCAGCGCCCAAGCCATATTTGCTCCAATGGAGCCTTGGCTGTGGGAGGGGAAGAGAGAGACAGAGAGGAAGGAGGGGGGGGAGAAGCAAATGGGCGCTTCTCCTATGTGCCCTGGCCGGGAATCGAACCCGGGTCCCCCACACGCCAGGCCGATTCTTTACCACTGAGCCAAATGGCAAGGGCTATTTTTTTTATTGCAATAGTGAAGGGATTGTTTTCTTAATTTCTCGTTCTGACAGTTTATTATTGGTGTATAAAAATGCCTCTGATTTCTGAGTATTAATTTTATATCCTTCCACCATGCTGAATTCATTTATCAGGTCCAGTAGTTTTTTGACTGAGACTTTAAGTTTTTTTATATACAATATCATATCATCTGCAAATAATGATAGTTTTACTTCTTCTTTTCCAATTTGGATGCCTTTTAATTCTTCTTCTTGTCTGATTGCTGTGGCTAGGACTTCCAGAACTATGTTGAATAAAAATGGTGAAAGGGGGCACCCCTGCCTTGTTCTTGATCTTAAGGGGATTGCTTTTAATTTTTGCCCATTGAGTATGATGTTGGCTGTGGGTTTGTCATAGATGGCTTTTATCATGTTGAGGAATGTTTCCTGTATTCCCACTTTGCTGAGATTTTTTTTATTATGAATGAGTACTGGATTTTATCAAATACCTTTTCTGCATCCATCAAAATTATCATGTGTTTTTCTCCTTCCTTTTGTTTATATGATGAATCACATTGATTGATTTGAAAATGTTGTACCAGCCTTGCCTCCCCAGAATAAATCCCACCTGGTCATAATGTATGATTTTCTTCATATATTGCTGGACCCGGTTTGCTAATATTTTGTTGAGGATTTTAGCATCTAAATTCATTGGGGATATTGGCCTGTAATTTTCTTTCTTTGTGTTGTCTTTGCCTAGTTTTGGAATCAGAATTATGCTCACTTCATAAAAGGAGCTTGGAAGTCTTCCTTCCTCTTAAAATTTTTGAAACAGCTTGAGAAGGATAGGAGTTAGTTCTTCTTTGAATATTTGGTAGAATTCACTTGTGAAGCCATCAGGCCCAGACTTTTCTTTGTTGGGAGTTTTTTGATAATTGTTTCTATTTCATTTGTTGTAATCGGTCTGTTTAGGTTTTCTGATTCTTCCAGATTGATTTTTGGAAGATTATATGTTTTAAGGAATTTGTCCATTTCACCTAGGTTGTCTAATATTTTGGCATACAGTTCTTCATAGTATTTTCTTACAATATTTTGTATTTCTGTTGTGTCAGTTGTTATTTCTCCACTCTCTTTACTTATTTTATTTATTTGAGTCTTCTCTCTTTTTTTCTTGGTGAATCTGGTTAAAGGTTCATGGATCTTGTTTACCTTTTCAAAGAACCAGCTCCTGGTTTCATTGATCCACTGTATTGTTTCTTTAGCCTCTATGTCATTTATTTCCACTCTGATCATTTTTATTTCCTTCCTTCTACTACCTCTGGGCTTTACTTGCTGTTCTTTTTCTAGTTCTTTTAGATGCAGGGTCAAGTTGTTTATTTGAGCTTTTTCTAGCTTCTTAAGGTATGCCTGTAATGCTATAAACTTCCCTCTCAGGACTGTTTTTGCTGTGTCCCATAAATTTGGAGTTGTTATATGCTCGTTATCATTTGTTTCTAGGAATTTTTTTATTTCTTTTTTGATCTCATTGTTAACCCATTTGTTATTTAATAACATGCTATTTAGTTTCCATGTGTTTTGAGTATTTTTCAGTTTTTCTGGTGTGGTTGATTTCTAGTTTCATACCATTGTGGTCAGAAATAATGCTTGATATGATTTTAATCTTCTTAAATTTGTTGAGACCACTTTTGTGACCTAACATGTGGTTTATCCTAGAGAATGTACCATAAGCACTTGAAAAGAATGTATATTCTGCTGCTTTAGGATGAAAGGTTCTGAAGATATCTATTAAATCCTGTTGATCTAATGTGTCCTTTAAGTCTGCTGTTTCTTTGTTAATTTTCTTTCTTAAGGATCTATCTAGTGATGTTAGTGGGGTATTGAAATCCCCTACTATTAATGTATTGCTGTTGATCTTGCCCTTTATATCCATCAAAGTCTGCTTTATATATTTAGATGCTCCTATATTAGGTGTGCAGATATTTATGATGGTTATATTTTCCTGTTGGATTGCTCCCTTTATCATTATGTAGTGACCTTCTTTATCTCTTACCTTCTTTAAGCCTTTGTTTTAAAGTCAATTTTGTCTGATATAAATATTGCTACCCCAGCTTTTTTTTTTTCATTTCCATTTGCATGAAATATTTTTTTCCATCCTTTTGCCTTCAGTCTATATACATCTTTTGTTTTAAGGTGTGTCTCTTGTAGACAGCATATGTATGGGTCCTGTTTTCTTATCCACGCAGCTACTCTATGTCTTTTGATTGGATCATTTAATCCATTTACATTTAAGGTTATTATTGATATGTAGTTGTTTATTGTCATTTTATTCTTTAAAGCTCTATTCCTCTTTTGCTGTATTTTTTCCCCCTTTGATCTGTTTACAACAGGCCCCTTAGCATTTCTTGCAGCACTGTGTTGGTTGTAGTGAATTCCTTGAGTTTTTTTTTTTGTCTGGGAAGCTTTTTATCTTTTTATTTCTCCTTCCAATTTAAACATTAACCTTGCTGGATAAAGTAGTCTTGGTTGTAGGTTCTTGTTCTGCATTACTTTGAATATTTCTTGCTATTCCCTTCTGGCCTCAAGTATTTCTGTTGAAAAGTTGGATGTCATCCTTATAGGGGTTCCTTTGTAGGTGATAGCCTTTTTTCTCTAGCAGCTTTTAATATTTTCTCTTTATCACTTAGCTTTGGTATTTTAATTATGATATGTCTTGATGTAGATTTCTTTGGGTTTCTCTCTAATAGAGTTCCTTGTGCTTCTTGAACATGTGAGATGTTTTCCTGCCTTAATTGAGGGAATTTTTCAGCTATGATATGTTTGAACAGAGTCTCTATCCCTTGTTCTTTCTCTTCTTCTTCAGGAACCCCTATGATGTGGATGTTATATCTCTTAATGTTGTCACAGAGTTCTCTTAGATTTTCCTCAGACTTTTTGAGTCTCTTTTCTTTTCTCTGCTCTTCTTCCATGCCTTCATTTATCTTGTCCTTAACTCGCTGATTTGATCCTCAGCTTCATCCATCCTGCTTTTAATTCCTTCCACTGTGGTCTTCATTTCTGATATTGTATTTGTCATTTCTGACTGATTCTTTTTATTATTTCGATGTCCTTTTTTATATTTGCTATGTCTTTATTTAGGTGTTCATAATGACCATCTATTGTTGTTCTAAAATCTTTGAGCATCCTAACAATCATTTTTTTAAACTCTGCATATGGTAATTTGGTTATATCTGACTCATTCAGGTCCTTTCCTGGGGATTTCTCTTGATTCATTTGTGTTACATTTCTCTTCCTTCCCATTTTGTCTGTGTATAAGAAGGTTTAGGCCACTGGAGTCCAATGGTTGTTATCTCTGTGTTCCCTAGTTGTGGTCTGTCTGCAGGCCTGCCACCCCTTCTGCCACTGCTGCCTAGGGCATTTGCGCATGGGCATTGCTGGTGCCAGGCCACTGGGGTTGTCACTGCGGTTTCTGCTTCTCCTCCACCAGAGGGACTATGATCACGTGCTTGGGTCTACAAGACTCTGCAGCCTCAGCCTTTCCCTGGCCCCTGCGGGTGAGGTTATACACCACACCCAGGTCATAAGCCTCAGCATCGCAGTCAGGGGGGAGCAGCTTTGCCCAGTTGCAGGTCTCTACCTGTTTCTGGGCTTTTGCCCCGCCCCCAGCATTCGGTTGCAAGCCTCGGCTCTGCGGGCTGGGCGGGGCTGCATACCCATGCTCAGTCGCAGGACTCTGCCTGTTCTGGGCTTTCACCCCACCCCTGCAGGAGGAACTGGCTCAGGTCAGCTGCAAGCCTCGGTTCTGCAGCCCAGCAAGGCTGCAAGCTGGCCTGCAGACCCTTGTTCAGCAGCGGGTCTCCACCACTTCCAGGACTTCCGCCCTTCCCCTGCAAGTGGTATTGCAGGCGGTAAGGCTGCTCTTTAACAGAACTATATTATTATTATTTATTTTATTCTATTTATTTTTTTAGCAAGATTGAGAGAGAGGGACAGACAAGAAGGGAGAGATGGGAAGCATCAACTCATAGTTCTGGCACCTTTATTATTCATTGATTGCTTCCTCATACATGCCTTGATGGGAGGAGTGGGTCCAGCCGAGCTGGTGACCCCTTGCTCAAGCCTGAAACCTTGGACTTCAAGCCAGAAACCTTTGGACTCAAGCCAGCAACCATAGGGTCATGTCTATATCATGCTCAAGCTGGATGAGCCAGCTCTCAAGCCTGAGAGTTCAGGATTTCAAACCTGGGTCCTCAGCATTCCAGGCCAATGTTCTATTCACTATGCCACCACCTAGTCAGGCCAGAACTATAAATTTTATGGAAGCATGGCAGCATCCCTGAAACAGTGTTGCAGTTCTCTACACAACCAAACAATTTACTTGACATTGAGGATGTGAGTGGAAACTAAAAGACATTAAATGGTACATTATTTAAATGACACACCATTAAGAGGACACTTTAAAAAATGTAAACCCAGATATACAACCCCAAAAACAAAGAGTCCATAGACACTAAGTCATTGTTTTTTAACACCAATAGTAAGAATATTCAAAATCATAATAAAGAACAGAACTTAGCCCTGGCCAGATAGGACAGTTGGTTGGAGTGACATCCTAATATGTCAAGATCATAGGTTTGATCCCCTGTCCAGGCACATACAAGAGTAATAAATAAATGCATAACTAAGTGGAACAACAAGTTGATGCTTTTCTCTCTCTCTCTCTCTCTCTTTCTCTCTCTTCCTTCTTCTCACTGTAAAATCAATCAATAAATAAAAATTTTAAGAACAGAACTTATACAACAGTTTCTTTAAAATTAAATGTTGCCCAGGCTGGTGGAATCAGTGGATAGAGCATTGGCCCAGTGTATGGATATCCCAGGTTTGGTCCCCAGTCAGGGAAAACATTAGAAGTGACCATGTGCTTCTCTCCCCCTTCTCTGTCTCTTCCACTCTTATAGCCAGTGGCTCAATTGGTTCAAGCATCAGCCCAGGCACTGAGGATAGCTTGGTTGATTTGAGCATTGACTCCAGATGGGTCTTTTCAGGTGAATCCCCCTAGGGGTGCATGTAGGAGTCTGTCTCATTATCTTCCCTCCTCTCAGTTAAAAAAAAATTTTAAAGGAGAAATTATTTTTTTTAAAGGAGGAAATTCTGGAACATGGTACAACATGGACAAACCTTGAAGATATTATGCTAAGGGAAATAAGTCAGTCTCCAAGGACAACTACTATATGATTCCACTTATATGACATGCCTACAGTAGTCAAATTCAGAGACAGAAAGTATAATGGTGGTTTATAGAGACTGGGAAAGGGGGAATGTGGAGTTATTGTTAAAGAGGTACAGAGATTCAGTTTGGGAATATAAGAAAGATTCAGGAGTTAGATGGTGGTGATAGTTGAACAACAAGTGATGCCACTGAGTTGTAACCTAAACCTGGATAGGAGAGTTAATTTTATGTTCTGTATACTTTACCACTTTATATAGATAGAAATTTTAGCCTGACCAGGTGGAGGCACAGTGGTTAGAGCATCGGCCTAGGATGTAAAGGATCCAGGTTCAAAACCTTGAGTTCACCAGCTTAAGTGCAGGCTTATGCACCTTGAGCACAGGGTCACTGGCTTGAGCATGGGATGATAGACATCTTCTCCAGAGCTCATTCCAGTTCTATGTGCCATAGGTCCTCAGCCTGCATTGGCAACTTGCAAGCTTGGTTGGCCTCCTTTTCCAGTACTCACTTCAATTCCAGGATCTGCAGCTCTTTCTGCTGTAACCATTCCAGCTTCTGCCATTGCTGCTTCTCTGTTTGCAGACCTCGGGCAGCTTCTTGCACAGAGCTCTCAGTTTCCTCTTGTAGGGCTGTAAAAAACAGCCAACCTACAATCCCCAAAAGGATAGCCATGGGGAACCATAACAACAGCCAGTCCTCTACTCCACCCTTCAAGGGTGGCTGCAGCTCCATACTGATCTGATCTGAATCCTGCCAACTACACCAGATGTATGGCCAGTGGACACTGCCGTCATGGCCATGCAGGTTCTCATTGAATTGGGGCAGATGGTAAAGAAACAGTGGAGCCAAAAACTGGTAAGCCATTCAATTTATTAGAGTCTTGTATCAGCGGAAGAGCAAACAGGCAGAGAAGACCGCTTCCTCTCGTTCAGAGCTCCCAACACCCTGAGGCATTCTCCAGTTCTACAAACCAGAAAACAATTTTGGTAAAACTTGAGCCAAACTGACAACATATGCTGTAGAGCAAGATCTAAAATGTTGCTGAGGCCTGACCTGTGGTGGTGTAGTGGATAAAACATTGACCTGAATGCTGAGGTCACCAGTACGAAACCTTGACTTCCCTGGTCAAGGGAAGTTGATGCTTCTTGCTCCTCTCCCCCTTCTCTCTCTCTTTCTCTCTCCTCTCTAAAATGAATAAAAAATAAAAAATAAAATAAAATGCTCTTGAGAATAACAGTTTTATAGTTTCTTTTATGCATTTGAAATTAAAGAGGTTTTTTTTAATTTCTTGGAGTGGCATTAGTTAATAGAAATTGATTAGGTTCTTAAGGAAAATTACATGAAGGTGTCAGAAAGCAAGGCAGAACTGGATTATAGGATAGTTAAGATTATTTGCTCTTAAGCATCAATCTGAAATGCTAAGGTCGCTGGTTCGAAACCCTGGGCTTGCCCTGTCAAGGCACATATAGCAAGCAACAAGCTATCAATGAACAACTAAAGTGAAGCAAATATGAGCTGATACTTACATTCTTACTCCCCCTACCTCTCTCTGTAAAATCAATAAATAAATTTTTTTAAAAGAAGGATCATTTGCTCTTAAAAGGAAGGTACTGAAAGGTGGTTTAGATAGTAGCAAAGGTGTGTTAACCTAGTTGCACAGAAGCAATGGGTAGGGCTTGATGAAGGCAAAGATAAACCTTTTACTAAACAGTTATATGTGCCCTGGCCATATAATTCATATAGCTCTGCATATGCCGAGGTTACAGGTTCATTTCCCACACAGAACACATAGAAGAATCAACCAATGAATGCATAAATAAGTGGAACACAAAGCAATGTGTGTGTCTCTCTCTCAAAAGCCAATAAATTAAAAGAGGAAAAAAAAGAACAACAAAAAAAATAAAGGTGAAAGTTATATGCCTGTGCCGTGCATGACTACCAACCATAACCTGCCCATTCAGGAATTTATGATCAGATTACCCTGTGAGATTACTTTCCACAGAATCTCTTTTCTCATCTACACTTATGACAAGTAAGAATATTTTCTCTCTAGTCTCTACTATCCAGAGGCACACTTTCCAAGGTGCACCTTGCTCTGTATTTGATCAATATAACCTCTCAAAGGACTTGTCTGTGTCTACCCCATTTCTCCTAGATGCAGTTTATTATCTCCTCCAGCTGGAGGATGCTTATGCAAATGTGGGCTGCCAGATTGTCTGTGGATCCAAGTTTAGGGAATTTTTTTATTGTTTTTTTGGAGAAAGTGAGAGAAAGACAGGAACTTCAGTCTGTTCTTATATGTGCCCTGACCGTGGATTGAACCGGCAACCTCTGTGCTTCAGGACAATGCTCTAAGCAACTAAGCTACCCAGCCAGGGCAAGCATCAACTCATAATTGCATCACTTTTACGTGTTTATTGATTGCTTCTCATACATGCCTCGATGGGGAGGGGGCTCAAGCCAGTGACCCCAGGATCATGTCAATGATCCTGCACTCAAGCTGGCAGGCCAGCACTCAAAGGAATCTTAAAACTCTGTTCAAAGAGAAAAAAACAAGTGATTCCTTTTGTTTTGGAACAGTTGTTTAAAAACAGGGTCCCCCTTGCCTGATCTCTGATGGTGCAATGGATAAAGCGATGACCTACAACACAGACGTTGCCAGTTCAAAACCCTGGGCTTGCCCAGTCAAGGCATATATGAGAAGCAGCTACTATAACTTGATGTTTCCAATTCCTCCCCTCTCCTTCTCTCTCTCCCCTTTCTCTAAAATCAGTAAATAAAATCTCAATTGCCCTGGCTGGGTAGTTCGTTTAGTTAGAGCATGGTTCCAAAGTGCAGAGGTTGTCTGTTCGATCTCTGGTCAGGGCACACACAGGAGCAGATCTATGTTTCTCTCTTTCTCTCCTTTACTTTCTCTCTAAAATCAATACAGTAAACATGTCTTTAAAATAGAGAAAGAGGAAGGGGGGAAAGAGAGAGAGAGAGAGAGAGAGAGACATCAATCTGCCCTGACTTGGGATTGAACCATCAACCTTTACACTTTGGGATGATGCTCTAACCAACTGACCTTTCCAGCCAGGATATCCTTCCTCTCTCTAAAATTAATAAAATAAATATTTTTTAAAATAAAATCTTTAAAAAAATAAAACCGGGCCATATATCTATGTTAAGCTAAGTCTGGGAGTAAAGTTCATCTTGTAAGAATTGCATATATTTACACTCTCCTTTGAGGGTATCTCTTGCATCCATAGTATGGGTTTGAGTTACTGCATCCATAGTATAGGTTTGAGTTACTATTAAGACTCTACTTGTCCTGGTGGTGCAGTGGATATAGTCACCCTGGTCCAGGTCCTAAACCCCATGGTCGTGGGCTTGAGCCCAAATGTCACTGGCTTGAGCCTAAGGTCATTGGCTCAAGCAAAGGGTCACTGATTTGGCTGGAGCACACACATCCCCACCTGCCCCCCCCCATCAAGGCAGGTATGAGAAACAATCAATGAACAACTAAAAGTGCCACAACTACAAATTGATGCTTATCTCTCTCCCTTCCACATCTAAAACAGAAAGGAATTAGTGGTATAGACTTTAAAGGCAAAGCAATAATTTTTAAAGCAACTACTGTTGTAAACCCTGTTACTCTTTCTCATTGTATTAAACTAATTGTAAAATGTAAGGACAGCTGACAAAAGAGACTTGATATGGAAATTGAGAAAAGAAGAATAGAGGAAGCATACAAAAATGCCATGGCAAACCCTAAGGAAAAAATTCCACTTTCGAGAGCCAAATTATGAGAAAGGCCCAACCAGTCTGATTAATAAAGAAGAGTTCTTTGATGCTATTGAAGCTGCTCTTGACAGACAAGACAAAATAGAATAAGTCACAGAGCAAAATGGTCAGGTTCCACCAGCCTATATCCATGCCATCTGCTGATGCCTTTTCTTCTCCAGGGACTGATGAATTTGTCCAAAAGGTTGAAGAGATGGTGCAGAACCAGGACTTGCTCATCACAGAATTTAAGTGGAGTTGTAAAACTGGCAGTTGGTTATAGAAGTAGAAGAAATGAAGGTATAGAGAAGAGAAATACAATAAAAGGGTTGCTCTGCATTCTTTTGAAAGCTACCCACACAATGACAGATGTTACAGGACATAAGGTCGGCAATTACTTTTGGAATGTTGATGTTTGTGATGATTGGGAAACAACCAGAGAAAACTTTCATGTGGTAAAAACATCAGCTTTTAATGCAATCACCATTTGTCAAAGACACAAGAAAGTGTGGTCTGCTTTTCAGAGAGATGTATTATATCTTTCTATCATTTCAAAGATACCAACTTTGAGTGAAAATGACTCCAAAACTTAGGACAGTGTGTAATTTTTCTGTGGATTGTGACTGTGTTTCTCTAAACAGTCAATGTGTCCCTTCCAAAATAAATATTATGATTTGTCAAAACTTGGGAGGTCCTCAGAGAAACACCTGGAGGTTGGCAGGGACAGCACTTTATGCCGGGTACACATGGAGCTGATGTGAGCCCTGGAGGACGGGTGCCGGCCTCGCTGTTGTGAGGGCAGTGGCTAAGAGAGCACCCAAAGTTTCTAAAACATTTTACTCATGTTTAAGAAAAAACTGCAGGAAAACCTAATTTGTTCTAATATTGACAGTGAATGAAAAAAATAATAATAAAAGAAAAGAAAAACTAATGAAAAAGAGTGAATAAAGCAAGGCTGCATAACATTCCATATTGGAGGAGAAAAAAAAAAAACAAAATTGAATATTCTAAGCTGTGACGTAAGTTCTATATCTTTATTTATAGCTCATACCTTGGTCTTATGTACAAAAATGAAGAATCTTATTTTGAAGATTTTTATTTATTGATTTTAGAGAAAGGAGGAAGAGAGAGAAACAGGGGGAGGAGTGGGAAGCATCAATTTATAGTAGTTGCTTCTTGTATGTGCCTTGATCGGGCAAGCACGGGGTTTAGATCCAGTGACCTCAGTATTCCAGGTCAATGATTTATCCACTGCACCACCACAGGTTAGGCTAAAACAAAAAAAAAAATACTTTTTAAAAATGAAGAAATATTGCAATAACAAAGCTGAATATTTAACACTAGCTGTCTCCTGCTAACTCTCTGTGTTCAGCAACCTCCTCTTGCCAGACTGCCCAGATTATCTGTGTCTGTCTTCCCAAAGACAGCTCCTGTCATAGGACCCTCTTCATATAGCTCAGTCACCAGGGTCTACTCTGCCCTTTTATCCCAAAGGCTCCCAGATGATACCAGCCCTGAGGAGCTGTACTCTCCCTGCAGCCTTCGCCAAGCCCTGCCTACACCTTTATAATTTGTCCTATCATTAAACTCTGCTCAATTTCCCAGTGTGAGTGTGCCATCTCTCTCCTGATAAAACCCTGGCACATACAGTTCCCCTCTGGGTAGCATATTCATATTGCTAAGTGGAGGGCTCTTATCAAGCCTTGAAATACGAGTTTTTGTTTATGGAAAAGGAAATATTAGAGATGCAAGACCCTGATCTAAGGACTCTTAGGGAGGAGATAAGCTTAGGCAATCGGAAGAAGCAGGCACAAGCTCCTGCTGTTAGCCACATCATTAGTAACTTAGTGAATGCACATTCGGAATTGGAAGGACAGATATAAAGTACAACATCTCAGTAAGATAAATAACCCCAAACTTTGCATGAATGGATCAAGCTAAAGACAAGTGATTCTTTAGCCAGCCAGAGTATAGATAAATTTGGAGGCTTTTCACCCATGCTAAAGAAGCATGACCCATGATGCCTGCTGCTGCTGCCGCCACCCCCACAAACCCACTGTCCCAGAGGAGGCCACCACAGACCAAGCAAAATCTTAGGCAATTGGTAATAAAAATGCAATAAAGTAGGACCCAAATTTGTTGGTATCTGCTACTTGCTTTAGTAGAATGTTACAAAGTCAGCTTCAACATTATTGGTAATACTATTTCTTAATTGAATCATGTGTTTATTATATTTCTCTTCTTCCCACTCCGTCTGCCCTCATGATCCATCTCTCAGCAATCAAAAACTCAAAACTGTACCTGCAGAGCCTCACATCACTGCATAGCACTGCCAACAATTTACAATTAAGGATTAGACCTCCCTTCTGCCATTCCCACCTCAGCAGTATTTTTCAATGGTTTCAACTTTCCAAGTTCCAGCCACCCATCACCTTGCAGGGTCTCCTCCCACCCCTTTTCTCTCTCCTCTTTCCTGCATTCCAGAGGGCCTCCTGTTGGTAATCAAACACCTCTATCAGGGTAGGTTTCCAAATGAAGACAGTTCTCTGCCTGAGATAAACCCTCTGTTTCAGCTTAGAAAGTAATACAATGTTTTCTCCCCAACACAGCTGTGAGTGTTTTATAAATGGAATGGATTTTTAATGTGCATATTTTAAGATCTTCTAATTACCTTCTGCTTACAGACACCATCAGGTTTCATCTGAACCATAGGTTTACAGATGAAAGACGTTTTTGGAGACTTCCCTCCTGCAATTAGGACCTTTAAATTTCAAGGTTTAAAATACCCAACTCATACTCCACACTTCTCCCTTTCACAGCACAAGGCAAATGACAGCATGGTTGTGGAAGACAGCGACGCGGTTGGCAGGCACCATCAGCACCGCAGACTTTAGACCTCCTGGCACAGCTTTCTGCATACAGTGGGGACTTGATAAATATTGTGACTGACTGATTCAGACTCCGCTGATCCACAGAACTCACACAGAAACAACCAGTTTTAAAAAGAAACTGTTTTTGGCCCTGGCCGGTTGGCTCAGTGGTAGAGTGTCAACCAGGCGTGCAGAAGTCCCGGGTTCGATTCCCGGCCAGGGCACACAGGAGAGGCGCCCATCTGCTTCTCCACCCCTCCCCTCTCCTTCCTCTCTGTCTCTCTCTTCCCCTCCCGCAGCCAAGGCTCCATTGGAGCAAAGATGGCCCGGGCGCTGGGGATGGCTCCTCAGCCCTCTGCCCCAAGCGCTAGAGTGGCTCTGGTCGCAACAGAGCGACGCCCAGGAGGGGCAGAGCATCGCCCCCTGGTGGGCAGAGCGTCGCCCCCTGGTGGGCGTGCCGGGTGGATCCCGCTCGGGCGTATGTGGGAGTCTGTCTGACTGTCTCTCCCCGTTTCCGGTTTCAGAAAAATACAGAAGAAAAAAAAAAAAGAAAGAAACTGTTTTTTAATTGCAGGCTAATAGGAACTGTGCAAACCGATTCTGATTAGGGAAAGTTTATTCTAGAATAAACTAAATGCAGTTTTCACTTTTTGATTTTTAATTTTCCAACTAGTACTCTGTTATGGGAGAAACTGTGTCCTCTGCCCAAAATTTATACGTTGAAGTTTTAACCCTCAATACCTCAGAAGGTGACCATTTGGAGAAAAAGTCTTTAAAGAGGTAATTAAATAAATACGATGTCATCAAAGTGGACCTAATCCAATATGACTGGTGTCCTAATAAGAAAGGGAGGTCAGGACACACATGCATAGACCATGTAAAGAAACAGAGTGAAGGAAAAGAAACCAACCCTGCTGGTACTTTGGTCTCAGAAACTGTGAGAAAATACATTTGTGTTGTTTAAGTCACCCACTACAGGGTATTCATTACAGCAGTTCCAGCAAACTCACATACTCCCACAATGTTCTAGTAACAAAGATCTTAACATTTGGGGGAGGGGACTTTACGGAACTCTCTAAAACCTGATGAAAGTCTCTGGAATCTCTTTCCCACACATAACAGTAGTGGCCTAGTGGATAAGGTGCTGATTTGCTAATCCTGAAATGTCTTTCCCTAAAATATGCTCATGGATGCAAAACCAAACTTTTATATATAATTTTAGAGGATTTGTGAACCTCTTTGATCCTTGACCCACGGTATAGATTTTCTGTGTTTAGTATCAAATACGGACAGGGGATATGGATGAAGAATTTATGTTGAGAGGTCTATGAGCAGTTCACTCACATCTCTAGTGATTGGTATGAGAGGTATTGTCATTGCCTTTGCAACCTAATAATACATAATATATTAACTGAATGACCAATCATATAACATTACAAAACTTCAGAAAGAAAAATGAGTATGAAAGCAACACTGAATATAAACTTGATTCAAAATTATAGTAAAATAATTTTTTTTGAGATGGAGACAGAGAGAGGGACAGATAGGGACAGACAGACAAGAAGGGAGAGAAATGAGAAGCATCAAGTCTTCATTGCAGCACCTTTGTTCATTGATTGCTTTCTCATATGTGCCTTGACCAGGGGGCTACAGCGGAGCAAATGACCCCTTGCTCAAGCCAGTGAACTTGGCTCAAACCAGCGACCATGGGGTCATGTCTATGATCCCACGCTCAAGCCAGCAACCCCACGCTCAAGCTGGTGAGCCCACACTCAAGCTGGATGAGCCCACGCCCAAGCCATTGACTTCAGGGTTTTGAACCTGGGTCCTCTGCAACCCAGTCCAACGCTCTATCCACTGCACCACCACCTGGTCAGGCTATAGTAAAATAATTTTGAAAAAATAAGTGAGAATAACTTTCTTAATGAAAGTTCTTAATGAAAGGGTTTAATGAGCAAGTTGAACATGTTTAAATGTTTATCCAACATAATACTCAAGAAAACATTAATGATTCTGATCAGGATTTTAAAAGAAAAGTGAAAAAATATCCCAGTAGAAAGAAAATGAACTATAATAAAATGTATTATTTTTTCAACTAAAATATTATATTATTTGTGTCAATAAATATTTTTCAGCTGAATCAAAGGAAAGAAAGCTGTCTACCCGAAAGTGTTGTAAGGTAAGACTTCGATGGCTAGACGTGCTGACGCAGGGCTAATCAGTTGCTGGGATGGGAGAACAGATTCTGGTGGTGGGTAAAGAGTTAAACTATATGTTCACTTCACTACCAGAAAAATGATATGTGCAAAATAAAATGCAGAGTGTATGGTGTTGGGAGTGAAGGACAAACCGACAAGAGGAATTCAAAGAAAAGTGCTGCCTTTTTAGTGACTTTCTAAGTCTCGGTTCCCTGAGCTTTTTTCCTTTGTTATCCAGCTGGCCACATAGGTTAAGGGGTAATATAACCAGTCTAAGATCACATCTCAGGGAGCATAAACAGGAAGGTTGCCAACAAAAAACAAACCTGCTTCTCAGCACAGGCCAGCCAGGAAAGGAACTAAAACCCTGAAGCAGTTCTAGAGGGAGGAGAGGAAACGTACCTGCACCTTGAACACTATCAATGTATTCTCTCTTCCTATGACTTATGTATTATTAGGTTGCCAGTCATCGGCATGGCTTGCATGTCTACGTGCCTGCTTGTGATGGAGACCTCTACCACCAAGAGATGGACCGGGCCTGGCTTTGCCATTTCATGTGAAATGTTTATTGCTGATTTTTAGTCTAGAGCTTCACCTTGAAAGACAGAGTATTCACAAAATTCTTAACATATATACTATAAACTATTAAAAAAATAGAAGAAATCCTCTTTTAAAGAAAATGAAATTTTTCCCATAAAAAATCTAGGTTCCTATAATAGTTTAAATATTTTTAAACCAAAAATGTTAAGTCCTTACCACTAGATAAATTCCCACATTAAAAAAGAGCTTATTTTTATTTTAAAATAAAAAATTTAGAGATAAATATTATCTAACATGCCTAGAAAATGCCACAGAGATGGTTCTTCTCTTTATTAATTTATTTTTTTAGAAATGGAAAGATGTTTGTTAGTGGGCCAATGTAATCACCCTATTTATGTGAGCTAACATTTATTGAACCAAATAATGTGCTAAGCACTTTACATTCATTATCAAATTTCTTCTGCACAGCAATCCTATGAAGCAAACACTATTAGAAACTTCATTTTCTTGATCAGAGAACTGGAGCCCAAAGCAATTGCACACCAAATTAAATAGTAAACCTAAAATTTTCCCTCAGAACAACTGATTACAAAACATATACCCACTATGATAATTTAATTCTCTCCGTTCTTGAGTTTGTTTGGATTTTGTTTTATTTTCAAGAAGTGAGCATCCAGGCCACCATAGAGTTTTTATAACACTAGAGGAGTTTTGATGTGGAGAAAGTAGTTATAAATAAGCAATGTGCAGTCAAAAAGATATACAGTTGAACTCTGAACTGTGCATATCTACTTTTTTAAATAAATGCTATAAATATATTTTCTCTTCCTTATAACTTTCTTAATAACATTCTTTTCTAACTTACTTTATTGTAATAATATAGTATAATGCAATACATATAACATACAAAATACGTGTTAATCAACTCTTTATGTTATCAGTAAGGCTTCCAGTCAACAATAGGTTATTAATAGTAGTTTTGAGGGAGTCAAAAATTATATGAAGATTTTTGTCTGTGTGGGAGGTTGGCACCAGTTAAGGGTGCAACTGTATATGGAATAGAAGAAATGGAATGACTTTGTAGGATGAGATTCCCATTACTTTAGATCATATATTCCATTTTTTCAGTATTCCTCAAGTACTATCCACTGAGTACACTGGGATCCTCAAAACATGGCCCTCAGGAAAGCACCTTCATCCTGTACTCTGCAGAAACTGCTCTGCACTCTTTTCCTTAGTGGGATTTGGTGATGCCATTACAAAGTTAAAGAAAGGCACTTCTAACTACTCTATGCTAACACGGGAGTTCTCAGTGCTCTCCTCACTGCCCATCCATAAATCTACATGACACCATTCAGTGACAATGAGCTTTTTCCACTGTTTCTGGCCCACAAAAGCTAATTGTAATTATGATCATGATGCTTGACAACATCTGCTCAAAATTTTATCTGCTTGTTTCATTTTTTCCATTAAAACTTTTATATGTTTCTATCTTGGAGTTCTGCTATCCCCAATGGTCTTGAGGACCAATCTAAAAATCCACTCCAACACCACAGTTACTTACGGATCATTATGGCCTTAGTACTTAGTTTGGTTCCTTCTGATTATTCCCTAGTTTTTTTCTTCTGTTCACTTGGACCCACATTCATACTATTTCTCTCATGTATCATAAAGCAAAATTCCATATTATAGTCCAATTGTTGTGAGACTAATTAACAAGTGTTTCTTACACAGATTTTCTAGCAGAATTAAGCATACAAAAATATGGTAAACTCTTGTACAAATTAAAATATCTGGAATACTTAGAATGTACCCTAGAGAAACAAACAAAAAAAAATCATTCAGAGAAAGCAACTAAAGTCCTTCCATATAAAAAAATAATACTGTCGCCTAACCAGGCAGTGGTGCAGTGGATAGAGCATCGGACTGGGATGCAGAAGACTTAGGTTCGAGACCCCCAAGGTCGCCAGCATGAGCGCGGGCTCATCTGCTTTGAGCAAAAGCTCACCAGCTTGAGCCCAAAGTCACTGGCTCAAGCAAGGGGTTACTCGGTCTGCTGAAGGCCCGCGGTCAAGGCACATATGAGAAAGCAATCAATGAACAACTAAGGTGTTGCAACGTGCAACAAAAACCTAATGATTGATGCTTCTCATCTCTCCATTCCTGTCTGTCTGTCCCTGTGTACCACTCTCTCTGACTCTCTCTCTCTGTCTCTGTAAAGAAAAAATAATAATTATAATACTGTCATTCACCCAGACAATAACATTTGTTGGACGTGTTGAAAAATGACACATGCTAGTTTTTCTAAAAGGAAGCCTTTTCTGTTAGATTTTTTTTTTAATTTTTTTTTTATTTATTTTTTACAGAGACAGAGAGAGAGGGATAGACAGGGACAGACAGGCAGGAACGGAGAGAGATGAGAAGCATCAATCATTAGTTTTTCATTGCGCATTGCAACACCTTAGTTGTTCATTGATTGCTTTCTCATACGTGTCTTGACTGTGGGCCTTCAGCAGACTGAGTAACCCCTTGCTGGAGCCAGCGACTTTGGGTTCAAGCTGGTGGGCTCTTGCTCGAACCAGATGAGCCCGCGCTCAAGCTGGTGACCTCAGGGTCTCGAACCTGGGTCCTCTGCATCCCAGTCCAATGCTCTATCCACTGCGCCACTGCCTGGTCAGGACTTTTCTGTTAGATTTAAAGGTATATTTTAAGGAGAGAAAACTTTGATGACTTAGGTTAGCCTTGGAGGTAGAGCAGCAATGTGACAGACACAAAAGGGGAACAGAAAGAATAATGGACCCAGCTAAGCAGTCATATAAAATTTTTCACACAATGATATAAAACCCAATTACAAAATGACAGGCATTCTAGATCATCCTGCCTGTGAGCTTTGGGTTGCACCCCCAATATTTAAGTTCGCGATCCATCACTGGTATGTCTTATGCAAGCAGTGGCTAATACTCACCTTTATAATTATAGGGTATCTGTATAGCCAGTATTCGCCACCATCACAGCCATGCACATGCAGGTTCCCATTAGATTCAGATAGACAGATAGACGGTAGAGAAACTGCAGAGCCAAAAACTGGTGGGTCATTCTTTTATTCTAGCCTCGCACCCAGCAGGTGAGTAAAAACACACAGGGCACCAAAACCTATTCACACATTCTCCAGTTCCACACCAGGAGAATCTTCTCCGAGCTTTCCTAGAATCAAAGGCCCCCACCAGCCTCAGTCCTCTCTGGTTCCCCATATCCTTCTCTCTGCACAAACTCTGCAAAAACATGGCTTCCTTCCTCCTCCTTCTTCTTTTTAAAACTTTTGGGTGCGAAAACCCACCCTCTAGCACACATTAGCCTAACAAAGCCTCTTCCCAAGTAGGAAGAAAATCAGCAGCCTCACCTGGGCAGCATCATTCATGTGGGCAGTGGCCATTTTTAACAATAAAAATGAGCAACTCAGAAAATACAAATTTTACAAACTTATTTGCCCAATAGTACTGCAGACACAGATGCTGTGGCAACTGGCAAGAAGGATTTACCAAGTGTACAAATCTGAGCTCAAGAGCAGCAACAGCCATGTATTGAGACTCATCAACAAAAAGACATTGTCTTCAATACCTGCCAACCTTTTAATCGTGTATTTTGTCAAATGTCATATTTTGATCTTACACTTTCTCAGGCCAAATATTTTGGATTTATATACTTTATTTACCTCTTCTTCTCACAACCCATATCCAATTCCCCAGTAAATCTATAGTCACTATTTTTAAATTATATGCTGAATCCAATTCTCTTCATCTGCCTCACCATCTATCACCCA
Source organism: Saccopteryx bilineata (assembly GCF_036850765.1). NCBI lineage: Eukaryota > Metazoa > Chordata > Mammalia > Chiroptera > Emballonuridae > Saccopteryx > Saccopteryx bilineata. The sequence goes on from NC_089494.1 coordinate 177,602,603, forward strand.
TCCCATTGCAATCCACTTTCCTCTCTCATCTAGATTTCAATAACCTTCTTCCTAAATACTCTTTCTGCTTCATACTTACACCCCAAAATCTGTTCTCAACTGAGCATCCAGAACAATCTTTTGAAACATAATGCAGATAATGTCACTTTTTGCTCATAACTTTCAATGGATTCACGTCTCATTCATAAGAAAAGCCACAAGACTTAACACGACCTACAGTGTGCTTCATTCTTTTTCCACCCTCTGCTCCACTGCCACTTCTCCAATTTCTTTTATTTCTCTCTCTCTTACCTTACTGCAACCACACTGGCTTCCTGGCTATTCCTCTGACATATCTAGCTCCTTCCCACCTGTATTGCTCAGGGTTCTCCAGGGAATAAAACAATAGAATATATATTAGATACACATAAGTGAAGATTATAGGAATTCGCTTATATGATTATGGAGGCCATGAAGTCTCACAATCTGCTGCCTGCAAACTAGAGAAACAGGGAAGCCTGTAGTGTGTGTGATTCAGTCTGAGTCCCAAGGCCTGAGGATGAAAGTCAATGGTGTAAGTCCTGGTCACAGTCTGCAGGCCTGAGAACCAGGGGCACTGATGTCTGAGAGCTGGAGAAGATGGCCATTCCATCCAGAACAAAGAGAACAAATTCTTCCTTCTGCTTTTTTGTTCTATCTGGCCCTCAACAAATTGTATGATGCCCACCCACATTGGGGAGGGCATCCTCTTTATTCAGTCTACTGATTTAAATGCTAATATCTTCCAGGAATATCCTCACAGACACATGCAGAAATAATGTTTCACCAACTGTCTGGGCAACTCTTAGCCCAGCCAGGTTAACACAAAATTAGCCATCACACAACTCTATAGCACTTGCATTAGCTGTTGTCTCTATCTACAATTCAGTTTCTCTTGCTGTCTTCGTGGTTCATGCACTCTCATTTCCTTTAAGTTCAAATATCAACTAATCAAAGAGGCCATCTTTGATCATCTTCTGTAAATTATCAAGCCACCCCACACCACAGTATTTCTTATCCTCTTCATCCTGATTGATGTTTCTTTACACACTAATTACCACGTGCCTTATTATATCTCTAAATATTTTTCTCCCTTTCTCCACTACAGTATTAGGTCCATGAAAGTAGAGACATGTTTTTTTCTTAATTCTCTAATCCTAAACCTAAAATCATGTCTAGAATGTAGTAGGATTTCAATAAATATTTGTCAAATTCTGAAAACAAAAAAAGATTCATTAATAAGGGATATAAGTTTAATCACTTATAGCATCCCCCCTTCTCTCTCTCTGTCTCTTTCTCTATCCTCTCTAAAATGAATAAATAAAAAAAGCATTATAAGAAATACAGTTGTGAGTACAGAAAATAAAAACTTTACTCTTGTATTATTATTTATTAATTATTATAATATTTTCCATACAAACCACTGTAAACTTACTTGCCCCACCCTGTATTTCTCATACTATTTAATATTGATATTTATCATGGTGTTTTATATTTCTAAGTAAAAAGAAAAATTAATGTGTATTAAGGACTAGAAGAGTGAGACTAAAATACTAAGCATCAGCTCAAGACAATATGCTTTATTCAAGAAAAACCTTAAAATTTTTAAATGCTAATGCTGCAAAGCAAAAGCTAAAATGTAGCTACATGTAGTACAGAGACATATATACCTGAGGACAGACATTAAATTAAAACAGTGGCTGACGTATTTTATATATATTTCATTTTTACTGACATTTACCACCACAGTTTAATCTAGCAGAGATTTATTAAGCATGCATTTATGGTCCTGGCATTGTGCCAGATACTGGCATATGGAGGAGGATTAACAAATTAAATGGTGTTTCTAAGTCCTCTAGCATCAGTTTTCTTCCCATAATTTTCCACACCCCACACTTCACATCTCATTCCTCCTAAGCTGCACTTTAAACTAAATAAAAATTTAACCTAATAAAAAGTATTTGGAGATACTCCTATTATTTTAGATTTGAAATGAAGATTTTTCAATTTCAGTGAAACAAGTAAAGTAACTCAATTACAATATTCAGACTAAGACTATTGCATAGTTTTACTTCCTTTATGCATTTTTCAGAAATAGTCATCCTTTTCAAGTTTTCTTCTTTTTGATCTATCTCCTCTCACTCTCTTTCTCTCTCTCTCTCACCATCACCATCTCAAGCACACATCCTACCTTAACTCACATTTAATCTCTCAGACATCAATTGTTTCGAGATAATTAGCTACTTAAATAATCATAATCTCAACATTTACTTTATTCATAAAGTTTATTTAAAACCTAAAATCACAGTACATAAAATAGAATCTTAGGGATTAATTGGGACAATCCATTGATTTTACAGGCAAAAGACTCCAAATTGTGTACATCCATACTGCCAGCCTCTGGTAGAGTCAATGCTTGTACCCAACTCTTTTTGCTCTTATTTTAATTCCCCTTCCATTAGTTACAATGCCTCTCTGTATACCTCTTGATACACCCTCATCATGGCTTCTTCATTCTTAGAATCATTGTTGGAAAATTGTGGCACATTGTTGGAAAATAGAAGCCACATTATCTTATCATTCACTACATATATAATGACACTTACTACATTACAACAAAAGATCTAAAATATCTATGGAGAAAAAAGAAACAGCATCAGACTTTAATCATATCATCTTGAGTAGCTTGTATTTCCCAGTGTTAAAACCTCATTATTTTACAAACAGCCTTTGATATCAAAAAGTTGGTAGTAAGTTGTCTTAAAGACTGTAGTACCCCAGCCCGCCGGGAACTACCAGTGTTGCATGGAAGAAACCTACTCAAGACACAAACTTCTATCAAGAGGAAGAGGGGGAGCCTTGCCAAGGGAGGCGAAAAAGGCCTCCTAAATTTTCTTCTCCCTTAGCTTTTATTGATCAGAAGCAGAACAGAGGTAACAGGATTAAAGGGAGGGAAGTCAGGTGAAAAGAAGAAAGCATGACAAATGGCCATTTTGCTGACATGGAGAAGGGGCTAATTTGGATCAGTACATGCTGAGAATAAGGAAAATGGCGGCAGAATAGGCAAACATTACAACTCCCACCTCCCAGAACCAAAGTGGATTACAACTTAACTTAGGAACAATCATCTTGAAAAACCAACTTTGGACTAAACTAAGAGGAATCTATAACCAAGCATCAGCAAAGAAACCACACTGAGTTGGTAGGAAAGGCAGAGACGGGGAAAGGGCTGGCCCACTCCCAGCAGTGAGAAGCAGCCCAGAGGGTCGCTCATGGTGGGGTGGGTTGCCCGAAGAGTTGTGGGTCCTCAGCCACAGGACCAGAACCCCAGCCTGGAGCCCCAGAGACTACAAGAGGCATACAGACTGTATTTAGCTGAAAGTAGAGCTGGGTTACTGTTTGCGAGAGAGAGACAGAACTCTCAGACCCAGGCTGCATCTTAAAGGGACCGTGCAGAAAATCTTGTTCACAGCCACGTACTGTACCTGGGGCTCCAGAACGCCAAGAGGACTGGAGTTGTGAGAGGAGAGTGTAGTCTCGGGGACACAGGGAGAGACTGTGGGGGACAGCCACCCTGACCCCTGTACTAGGTCACTCCCCAAACCTAAAGAGGCCATTCTTCCTGGGAGAACCAAGCCAGCAAAGAGTACAATTACCCCACCCACCAGAGGCTCTCCTGCTCCAGTCAGTGCAGAGAGACACTTAGAAGCAGGGGACACATCCGGGACACAGGTTTTGAGTACTGAGGTCTGGGCTACATGGCCCCCCAACCTGTTGAGTACTCTCCAAAGGGCAGGAGGGCCAGGCTGAAGCAGCAGCTGCATGCTTGGCCCACGTGAAGGATGGGGGCAGAACCCAGCAAGGCAGTCTGCACTACTGCTGCAAGGGGCAGAGCCAGGAGAGCCCTCCTGCACACCCACAGGGGGAGGAACCCTGTAGGGCAAGGGGTCCCCTGCACTGGCACAGGGCGGACCCCGATGAAACGAGACATCCTGTGTGCCTGCAGGGGGTGGAGACAGGTGGCCCACATGGCAATGGTGAGGGGCGGATCCCAGAGAGGCACCCCATGTGCCCATGGGGGGTGGAGCATGGAGAAGTAGCCTTCACACCCACGGAGGTGAAGCCCAGTGGCCCATGCATGAAGGCGAGGGGCACCACCAAAACAGATGTCCCTCATGCCAGTGGGGAAGGCGAAGCCCAGAGAAGCAGCCTTAACACCCATGGGGAGCAGAACCCAGTGAGGTGAGGAGTACCCCACACCCATGGAGCACCTAAGCTGCAGCCTGCAAGCTGGCATCAGTGCCCAAGTGTCCAAGGAGGTGAAGGCAGCTGGGGGCCAGCAGAAAGACCACACTGCAGGAATAGAGAGGCCACACACACTGGCCAAGAGTAGATAAAAGCCAGCCTAGGAGTGCAGCTGATATTTACAATGGCATCAGGGCCCAGCTGAGGCAACCAGAAATTCTGGATCGCCTGTAGCTCCAAAAAGGTTGCTAAGGACTAGTCAAAAGCAGTACCCTCACTGGTTGGCACCAGGTTCCAGAAATTTTGGATCGCCTGTAGCTCCAAGAAGGTTGCTAAGGACTAGTCAAAAGCAGTGACCCCCAATGGTTGGCACCAGGTTCTGGTAGGGAGGTCCAGGGCTGGTACATTCAGCGGCTAGATATGGAGAGCATCAGTTCAGGACCTAAAACCCTAGTTAGAGTAGTATTTTAAGGAAAGGCTTCTCACAGCTGACCCAGCTAAAATATAGAAAATGCTGTCACAAACAGCAAAAAGAGCAGTTGCAGCAGACAAATAGCCCACAGCAGATTACAAACAGCTGAAACCAACCACAAAATATCTAGAAACAACACAACTGAAAGCTGGAGGCAGACAACACAAACCCTATACTCAGCTAGCTACACAAACTACACATCCAAAGGAGCAGTCTATACAAAGACAAAAAGAGAAGACAGAGAAATGCCATCCAAATGAATCAATAAGAGAAATCTCAAGAAAAAGAATTTAATGAGATGGGACTAACCAAGATACCAGATGCAGAGTTTAAAATAATGATTGTTAGGATACTCAAGGATCTTGGAGCAACAATAGATGGACAAAATGAGCACCTAAACAAAGAGATAGCAGGTATCAAAAAAGACACTGAGCTCATAAAAAAAAATCAGACAGAAATGACAAACACAATATCAGAAATGAAGACTACACTAGAAAGAATTAAAAGCTGGCTAGATGAAGCAGAGGATAGAATCTGCGATTTAGAGGACAAGATATGCAAAAGCATGGAAGCAGAGCAGCAAAAAGAAAAAAGGATCAAAAAGTCTGAGGAAACTCTAAGAGAGCTCTGTAACAAAATGAAGAGAAACACCACCCCCATAATAGAGATTCCTGAAGGAGAAGAGAAAGAACAAGAGATAGATGACCTGATTGAAGAAATCATACATGAACACTTCCCTAAATTGTTGCAGGAAAAAGTCACATAACTTCAAGAAGCACAGAGAATCCCATTAAAGAAGAACCAAAGAGATCTACACTAAGACATATCATAAATAAAATACCAAAGTTAAGAGATAAAGAAAGAATACTAAAAGCTACCAGAGAAAAGCAATCACCTACAAAGGAGCCCCCATAAGAATGACATCTGACTTTGCAACAGAAACACTTGAGGCCAGAAGGGAATGGCAAGAAATATTCAAAGTAATGCAGAACAAGAGCCTCCAACCAAGACTTCTTTATCCAGCAAGGCTATCATTTAAAATTGAAGGAGAAATAAAAAGCTTCCCAGACAAAAAAAAACAAAACTCAAGGAATTAATTATAACCAAACCAATACTGCAAGAAATGTTAAGGGACCTGTTGTAAACAGAACAAAGGGGAGGGGGAATCTAGTAAAAGAAGAATGTAGATTTAAAGAATAAAATGACAAACAACTACATATCAATAATAACCTTAAATGTAAATGGATTAAATGCTCCAATCAAAAGACATAGGTTAGCTGCATGAATAAGAAAACAGGATCCATACATATACTATCTACTAGAGACTCACCTCAAAACAAAAGATACACATAGCCTGAAAGTAAAGGCATAAAAAAATATTTTATGCAAATGGAAATAAAAAAATAGCTGGGGTAGCAATACTTATATCTGACAAAATAGACTTTAAAACAAAAGCTATAGTAAAAGATAAAGAAGGTCACTACATAATGATAAAGGGGACAATCCAACAGGAAGATATAACCATTATAATATGTGCCAAATATAGGAGCACCTAAATATATAAAGCAGATTTTGATGGACATAAAGGGCAACATCAACAGCAATACTATAATACTAGGGAATTTCAATACCCCACTAACATTACTGGAGAGATCCTCAAGAAAGAAAATTAACAAAGGAACAGCAGACTTAAAGGACACACTAGATCAACTGGATTTAATAGATATCTTCAGAACCTTTCACCCTAAAGCAGCAAAATATACATTTTTTCAAGTGCTCATGGTACATTCTCTAGGATAGACCACATGTTAGGACACAAAACAAGTCTCAATAAATTTAAGAAGATTAAAATCATATTAAGCATCTTCTCTGATCATGATGGCATAAAACTAGAAATCAACTACCATAGGAAAGCTGAAAAACACTCAAAGACATAGAAACTAAATAGCATGTTATTAAATAATGAATGGGTTAACAATAAGATCAAAAAAAAATCAAAACTTTTCTTGAAACAAATGAAAATGAACATACAACAACTCAAAATTTATGGGACACAGCAAAAACAATCCTGAGAGGGAAGTACATAGCATAACAGGCATACTTTAAGAAGCAAGAAAAAGCTTAAATAAACAACTTTATCTTGCATCTAAAATAACTAGAAAAAGAACAGCAAGTAAAGCCCAGAGGAAGAAGAAGGAAGGAAATAATAAAGATCAGAGTGGAAATAAATGACATAGAGGCAAAAAAAAAAAAATACAAAGGATCAATGAAACCAGGAGCTGGTTCTTTGAAAAGGTAAACAAGATTGATGAACCTTTAACCAGACTAACCAAGAAAAAAATAAAGAGGACTTAAATAAATAAAATTAGAAATGAGAGAGGAGAAGTAACTGACACAGCAGAAATACAAAGGATTGTAAGAAAATACTATGAAGAACTGTATGCCAAAAAATTAGACAACCTAGGTGATGTGGACAAATTCCTTGAAACATATCATCTTTCTTTTTTTTTGTTTGTTTGGTTTTTTTTGTATTTTTCTGAAGCTGGAAACGGGGAGAGACAGTCAGACAGACTCTCGCATGCGCCTGACCAGGATCCACCCGGCACGCCTACCAGGGGCGACGCTCTGCCCACCAGGGGGCAATGCTCTGCCCCTCCGGGGCGTAGCTCTGCTGAGACCAGAGCCACTCTAGCACCTGGGGCAGAGGCCAAGGAGCCATCCCCAGCGCCCGGGCCATCTTTGCTCCAATGGAGCCTTGGCTGCGGGAGGGGAAGAGAGAGACAGAGAGGAAGGAGGGGGGGGGTGGAGAAGCAAATGGGCGCTTCTCCTATGTGCCCTGGCCGGGAATCAAACCCGGGTCCCCCGCACGCCAGGCCGACGCTCTACCGCTGAGCCAACCAGCCAGGGCCGAAACATATAATCTTTCAAAAATCAATCTGGAAGAATCAGAAAACCTAAACAGGCTGATTACAACAAATGAGATAGAAACTGTTATAAAAAAAAAAAAAACTCCCAACAAACAAAAGCCTGGGCCACATGGCTTCACAAGTGAATTCTACCAAATATTCAAAGAAAAACTAACTCTATTATTCTCAAGCTGTTTCAAAAAATTCAAGAGGAAGGAAGACTTCCAAGCTCCTTTTTTGAGGTGAGCATAATTCTGATTCCAAAACCAGGCAAAGACAATACAAAAAAAGAAAACTATAGGCCAATACCCCTGATGAATTTAGATGCTAAAATCCTCAACAAAATATAGCAAACTGGATCCAGCAACACATGAAAAAAATCATACATCATGATCAAGTGAGATTTATTCTGGGGTAGCAATGTGGTACAATATTTGCAAATCAATCAATGTGATTCATCATAGAAACAAAAGGCAGGAGAAAAATCACAAGATAATATCAATAGATGCAGAAAAAGCATTTGATAAAATCCAGCACCCATTTATGATCAAAACTCTCAGCAAAGTGGGAATACAGGGAACATACTTCAACATGATAAAGGCCATCTATGACAAACCGACAGTCAACACTATATTCAATGGGCAAAAATTAAAAGCACAATCCCATTAAGATCAGGAATAAGGCAGGGGTGCCCCCTTTCACCACTCTTATTCAACATAGTTCTGGAAGTCCTAGCCACAGCAATCAAACAAGAAGAGATAAAGGCATCCAAATTGGAAAAGAAAAAGTAAAACTATTTGCAGATGATATAATACTGTACATAGAAAACCCTAAAGTCTCAGTCAAAAACTACTGGACCTGATAAATAAATTCAGCAAAGTGGCAGGATATAAAATTAATATTCAGAAATCAGAGGCATTTTTATACACCAATGATGAACTGTCTGAAAGAGAAATTAAGAAAACAATCCCCTTCACTACTGCAACAAAAAATGTAAAGTACCTAGGAGTAAATTTAACCAAGGAAGTTAAAGACTTGTACTCAGAAAATTATTAAACATTGATAAAAGAAATCAAGAAACATACAAACAAGTGGAAGTAATACCATGTACATGGATGGGAAAAATAAACATCATTAAAATGTCTGTATTACTCAAAGCAATGTATAAATTTAATGCAATTCCTATTAAAATACCAATGACATACTTCAAAGATATAGAACAAATATTCCAAAAATTTATATTGAGCCAAAAAAGAACACGAATAGCCTCAGCCATCTTGAAAAAAATAAGAATAAAGTGGGTGGTATCACACTTCCTGATACCAAGTTATATTACAAGCCATTGTACTGAAAACAGCTTGGTACTGGCATAAGAACGGGCATACAGATCAATAGAACAGAACAGAGAACCCAGAAATAAACCCGCACCTTTATGGACAATTGATATTTGACAAAGGAGGTAATAGCATACAATGGAGTAAAGACAGTCTCTTTAACAAATGGTGTTGGGAAAATTGGACAGCTACCTGCAAAAAAATGAAACTATTGATAGGCTTTTTGGTTGTTTCCATGTCCTGGCCACTGTGAACAATGCTGCAATAAACATGGGGCTGCATGTGTCTTTACGTATCACAATAGATGACAGGATAAAGAAGATGTGGCACATATACACTATGGAATACTACTCAGCCATAAGAAATGATGACATCGGAACATTTACAGCAAAATGGTGGGATCTTGATAACATGATACGAAGCGAAATAAGTAAATCAGAAAAAAACAGGAACTGTATTATTCCATACGTAGGTGGGACATAATAGTGAAACTAAGAGACATTGATAAGAGTGTGGTGGTTACGGGGAGGAGCGGGGAATGGGAGAGGGAAAGGGGGTGGGGAGGGGCACAAAGAAAACAAGATAGAAGGTGACAGAGGACAATCTGACTTTGGGTGGTGGGTATGCAACATAATTGAACGACAAGATAACCTGGACTTGTTATCTTTGAATATATGTATCCTGATTTATTGATGTCACCCCATTAAAAAAAAATAAAATTATTAAAAAAAACAAAAAAAAACAAGACTAAGAGACATGGAAAAAAAAAATGAAACTAGACCACCAACTTACACCATTCACAAAAATAAACTCAAATGGATAAAAGACTTAAATGTAAGTTGTAAATCCATATGCATCTTAGAAGAAAACATAGGCAGTAAGCTCTCCGACATCTCTCGCAGCAATATATTTGCTGATTTATCTCCACGGGCAAGTGAAATAAAGGACAATATGAACAAATGGGACTATAGCAAACTAAAAAACTTTTGCACAGCTAAAGACAATATAAACAAAATAAAAGACAAACCACACAATGGGAGAACTTACTCGATGATACGTCTGATAAGGGGTTAATAACCAAAATTTATAAAGAACTTGTAAAACTCAACACCAGAAAGATAAACAATCCAATCAAAAATGGGCAAAAGGAATGAGTAAACACTTCTTCAAAGAGGACATACAGATGGCCAATAGACAGATGAAAAAATGTTCACCTTCACTAATCACCCGAGAAATGCAAATTAAAACCACAATGAGATATCATCTCACACCAGTCAGAATGGTGCTCATCAACAAAACAACACAGAATAAGTGCTGGCGAGGGTGAGGATAAAAGGGAACCCTCCTGCACTGCTGGTGGGAATGCAGACTGGTGCAGCCACTGTGGAAAACAGTATAGAGATTCCTCAAAAAATTTAAAATGGAACTGCCCTTGGATCCAGCCATCCCACTTTTAGGAATATATTCTAACACCAAATTACTGACTCAAAAGAAGAAATGCACTCCCATGGTTATGGCAGCATTGTGTACAATAACCAAGATATGGAAAACAGCCCAAGTGTCCATCAGTAGATGAGTGAATTAAAAAGCTGTAGTATGTATACACAATGGAATACTATGGGGCCATGACAAAGAAGAAAATCTTACCTTTGACGACAACATGGATGGACGTAGAAACTATCGTGCTAAATGAAATAAGCCAGGCAGAGAAAGAAAAATATCATATGACCTCACTCATTTGAGGAATCCAATGAACAGTGTGAGCTGAGGAAAGGAATAGAGGCAAAGGTGGGATCAAAGGGACCAGCGGGAAAGTGCACAGAGGGAAAGGGGATGAGAGGATGGGATCAGAGAAGGGAAAAAGATTAGTGAAATTATATACAAATAAAACAGCTTTATAGAGAGCAGAAAAGCAAATCCTGAAGGGAAGGGGGGAGGTCATTGGGGGGAGGGGCACAAAGGAGATGTTGAAGGGAACACAGGGGTGGGGGATGTATTCAGTGGGACCCTTGAATCTATGTAAACTCAATAAATTAAAATCAATTTTTAAAATGTTTTGAAAAGAAAAGAAAAAAAATCATACAATGCTGCCTGACCTGTGGTGGCACAGTGAATAAAGCATCGACCTGGAATGCTGAGGTCACTAGTTCAAAACCTGGGCTTGCCTGGTCAAGGCACATACGAGAAGCAACTACTATGAGTTGGTGCTTCCTGCTCCATCCCCTTTCTCTGTCCCTCTATCCTCTTTCTGAAAATCAATAAGTAAAAATAATTTTTAAAAAGGATCATACAATGCTAATGTTATTTAAACTGTTTCAGATCATATGAATGAGAGAAAAACTAAATTCAATTTTAAAATGCAGAGATAATATTCATACCTAAATTTACAAAGTTTACACTAGAAAAAAATTACAAACCAATCTCCTTTATAATTAGTGTGTGTGTGTGTGTGTGTGTGTGTGTGTGTGTGTGTGTGTGTGTGACAGACAGAGAAAGAGAGAAGGACAGATATGGACAAACAGGAAGGAAGAGAGATGAGAAGCATCAATTCTTTGTTGTGGCTCCTTAGTCTCCTTAGTTGTTCATTGATTTCTTTCCCATATGTGCCTTGACTGGGGTGGGGGGCTTCAGCAGAGCGAGTGACCCCTTGCTCAAGCCAGCAACCTTAGGCTTTAAGCCAGTGACCTTTGGGCTTACGCCAGTGACCATGGGGTGATGTGTATGATCCCACACTCAAACCAAGCTGGTAAGGCCCCCCAGTCCATCCCCTACCCCTCACCCCACCTTCACTCAAGTCAGATGAGCCCGTGCTCAAGCCAGCAATCTCGGGGTTTCAAACTTGGGTTTTCTGCATCCTAGTCCGACACTCTATTCACTATGCCACCGCCTGGTCAGGCATCCCTTATGATTATCAATGTTTGAAAAAATAAACAATTTATTAGCAAATAAAATCTTATAGTACACTAAAAGAAAAACACAGGATGACCAAATGCATTTTATTCTGGGAATGCAAAAATTGTTCAATATTAGAAAATCCATTAACAGATCAAAGAAGAGAAAAATCATACAATTATCTCCACAGGAGCTGAAAAGCCATTTGGCAACATTTAACAACAATTCTGGATTTTACAATTTAATCATTGATGAAATATTAAGAGATGAGTTCCAGATTTCTGGCTTTGCCTAGCAGTGCATCACAAGGTTATTCATTACAGTAGGGAAAACAGGAGGGCGTTTGTATAAGACAATGACTTCAATTTTAAAGAACTTGAGTTAGAAGAGAGAGTGAAAATCAAAGAGGGACTATTGCATAAATTCAGAAGAGATTCTGACACAAAAAGTCTGGCTTGCTTTATCATTTTTCTATTTAACTCTCACAACTACCTTATGATCTAACCTTAAAAATGGGGAACCAATCAGTAAGTTATAGAACAAAATAAAAACCCAGGGCTGTGAGACCTCCATCTGAGCGCCTGCCACTCCAATAAAAGTCTGACTAACAAAGTTCCTGATGGAGGTGTTGCCTAATCATGCACAGGAAGCAACAAGAGAAAACAACAACAAAAATAACATGGCCTCAAGCACTGATATATCAAAAGTAATAACACTAACTTAGATATGCATATGTTCATAAAATGTTTGCAAAGCACTGCTGCATATATTTTTCATTTGATACTAATAAAATCCCAGCCCTGGCTAGTTGGCTCAGTGGTGGAGCATTGGCTTGGCATGTGGATGTTCTGGTTTGATTCCTGGTCAGGGAACACCAGAGAAGTGACCATCTGCTTCTCTACTCCTCTACCACCCCCTTCTCTCTCACTATCTCTCTCTTCTCCTCCCACAGCCATGACTCAGTTAGAGCAAGTTGGCTCCAGGCGCTGAAGGTGGCTCCATGGCCTCATCTAAGGCACTAAAATAGCTCAGTTGCCAAGCAATGGCCCCCGATAGGGAAAGCATATCCTGGTAGGGGGCTTGTTGGGTGGATCCTGTTGGGGGCATATGTGGGAGTCTGTCTCTCTGCTCCTCACACTGCTTCTTATTTAAGAAAAAAAATCCCAGATAGCATCATTTCTACTTGAAAGCATTAGAGAAGTAGTAAGTCACACTGCTGGTAAATTCTAGTACCAGAATGCCAGCATTTTCTTTTGACATGCATTTTGGTGTTCTTTCTTTTTTAAAATCTTATTTATTTTTTGTGTGTGTGTGTATGTGTGTGTGTGTGTGTGTGTGTGTGTGTTTCTCCATAACAGTATATAGAGTAAGGGCTAATAATTTTTTAAAATCAACTTAAAATTTTTGACTTGAGAAATGAAATGATGCCTTTTAGTTAGATCACTGAACTAGTACAAAATATAATTCATAATAAAGATACAATAATTATTTTTTATAGTTTTATAGAGAGAAATAGCTCTGAAGTGAGGCAAGCAAAATATAAAGCCCATATTGGATGTGGACTCATTTCTGCTGATTCACTGTAAAGAAAAACATAGTAGAAAGTAGTGGAATTTAACTTCAGCAACCTTGAAGCCTGCTTAGAAAGCAGATGATCTGGGGGCACAGGTGGTGCTTCCTCTGCTTCTATTGAAGATATTATTTTGAAAATGAAAACTGAAGAGCAGGTACATGGATGTCACACAAGAATAAAGTATGTTAACTCTTAAGCTGTGCCTGCCCAGTGGAAAGCACTTACATGAGGGAGGAAGAAATAGTGCTGTGATTACACAGTCCCACATAGAAGGAAGCAACTCTTCCCTCACACAGATTACAAATCCGGAGCCAAGGTAAGAGATAATAGTGATGGACAATTTCAGTTATTTGGGTATATGCTAAGTCAAATTATCTTTAAAAAAAAACTACTTCAGAAATTCTCTCTCTCTCTCTCTCCCCCTCTCTCTCCCTCTCCACCCTTCCCCCCCCCTCCATTTCTTGCTTTTCTGATAATATCCTTATGCACAGAATTGAAGAAATATGTTAAACAGCTTTTAAATTCTGTTTTGGACTAATTTGTGACACTGATACGATAGAAATTTCAGTACAAAATGACCACTGTGAGGTCGGTTGGCAATGGGGAAAGGTCACATGAGGAACCAGGTCCAGGGACTTGGACTGAAACCACCCACATCCATGACCGCCAAAAGAAACGGCCCAGGGGCATTTTGAAAAAAATCTATCAGCCAATGAAATTTCACCAAGACATATCAACCCGACCACCCTACCGACACTATAAATTACCCCCGGGTGGGAGAAGCTGCTCGACTTCCCTGGCCCCTGTCTTGCGGACCGGTGAACTTTGCCTGGGCGCGCTCTAAATAAAGCTTTTGCTTGTCCACACTTGGTGGCTACGTCCTTCTTTCTTCCTCAGCGGAAAATACCTTACACACTGCATTTTGGGATAAGTACTAGCAGAGGAGGAACTACTGGACATAGTAAAACTGCAGAAGAAAGAAAACCACAGATTTGAGAAAGAAAAGGATAGGGAAAAAATGATTATCTCAAAAGTTTTCAATACAAACATCACACAAGTGACATAAAGTCTTAAAATAGCTCTAGAAAGTTTCAATCCCAGAATGTGCTGAAATTGTAGGAAACATTAAAACAAGTGGGATGTTTTTAGCTAATTTCAGAAAAATAATAAACAAAAAAATCTCCATTTCCCTGCTGGAGGTAGATAATGAGATATTAATGAATAATGAAGGAGGACATTTATTTATTAAGGTATCTCATTTTCATATTCTCCAAGGAGTACAGTCTTATAAATATGCTACCCCTTGGTCTTGCCTGAGCTGTTCAGATACCAAGTATAAATTCTAAACAAATTTTGCAGGGCCAATGAGGCAGGCCTAATTAGTCCTTTTCAGTGGGGAACAAATATCAGACATTTCTTTTCACAAAAATATTTTTGTATATATGCCTATAAGACAAGGATGCTTTCTATTAAAAAAAATCATCACTTTTTAAATTAACAATAATGTTTTTAATATTATCAAATAGCTAGTCAATGTTCAAATGTCTTCAATTGTTTCATTATTTTATTTAGAGTGGATTTGTCTCAATCAAGAACTAAGCCAGGTCCACATGTTGCATTTGTTTTTCATATTTCTTAAATCTCTTTAATGCACACATGTCGTCTTCCTCTTCTTTCCTTGTAATTTTCGTAATTGAATGAACAAGACTTTTTTTCTATAGACTTTTCCACATTCTAGCTGATGTAATTGTTTCCCCACAAAGTCAGTGAGCGTATTATTCTGTTTCTTATATTTCCTGTAAATATTAAGTTATAATCTGATCAGATTTAGGTTACTATTTTGGGAAGAAGAAATCTATTTTTTCTTATTTTAAATCTTATTTTTGGAAAACAATAATATTCTAATTATTTGATTTTTTCTTTACTTATTAGCTAAATAAAGAAAAATATCCCCTTATCAACTATATGGCCACCCTGAGGTCATTCATACAGGAAAGACGGACACATGCTTGATAGTTTTCTGTTATTTACCAGGATTCCAAATAATGAGTTGGTTCTGTAACATTCTTCAAAGGCACTCAATAAGGCCTTTTTGTTTAAGTATCATTATGAAGTCATGAAATTTAACATATTCAATGTGCTTTACCCCAAAGCAGGTATCATCATTCTTCGACTGGGAAGCCTCTTTAATTTGGCTCCTGTGTCATTTTGTCATACCTCATGGTAGTATTTGATAGCTCTCTCATTTTCTGATATGTAGTCCTCCAGCCTGCTGGAAACTACCAATGCTGCGTGTAAACACTGCTCAAGACACAAACTGTGTCAAGAGAAGAGGGAGAGGCAGTCAAGAAAGACTAACCTCCTGAGTCTCCTTCTCCCAGAACTTTTATTGATCAGAAAAGCAAAATACTTTTTTTTTAATAAGAAACAAAAAGAAACTCTGGTTTCTTTTTATGAGGGGAAAACTAAGCGCAGCTTGGTACTATAACGTATTGTCTCAGGAATTTTTCAGCAAACAGCTAAGAAACACTCATTTTTTAAGAAAAATATACCAGGAGTTCGTGTTAATAGTTCCAATCCAAATTTAGAATATAATATTTTACTTAATTTTTTTGTATTCTTTATATTCTCTTTTTTTATGTTAACAATATTAACATAGGCTGTAGGAGTGCAGGGGAGGAAGATCAGGGGATAAGGAGAAAGAATTACTAATATACTTCTTGTTGATATGGAAAAAGGGATAGTTTTGGTCAGTACATTCTTTTTCTTTTGCTAACTAACAAGTGCAAAGGAAGGGGCAATCTAGAAATCTTTAGGCTAACTTCCTAAAGCCTGTTCGTCTCATTCCTTTGTGTTTGCACAAAGGTCTCTCACTCCCACAGTTTCTTGGTGTTTACATCCAAGAAACCTGCTTCCCTGTGTTTGCAGCAGGGGAGCAGATTCACATCACCATTCACACTCAGGGCTTTTTAACTAAAGTTTCTTAATCCAAGTTATAGAGGGTCCAAGATCAGATAGGTGGTTCCCTACACTGGTATTACAAGATCTTTCAGACTCTTCTCATATATTTTCTGCTGTGGACCTAGAAATACTCAGTTCTGCAAGAAACTCTGGTTTCTTTTTATGAGGGGAAAACTAAGCGCAGCTTGGTACTATAACGTATTGTCTCAGGAATTTTTCAGCAAACAGCTAAGAAACACTCATTTTTTAAGAAAAATATACCAGGAGTTCGTGTTAATAGTTCCAATCCAAATTTAGAATATAATATTTTACTTAATTTTTTTGTATTCTTTATATTCTCTTTTTTTATGTTAACAATATTAACATAATTACTTATAATTAGTTTTTAACAATATCAATATTATTACTAATACTAACTACTGAAAAAAATTTAAATATTTCTTTGCTGTTCTTTTTCTCCTTGGGGTATATTCCCAAGAGTTGTACTGTAAAATTATTATATTTTAAAGTGATTTGAAATATCTAGTCTCTGTGATGTTAACCTACAAGCTCAATTTGTTTTATTTTGCTGCTAATTTTTAGGAACTGTTTTCAATTTTGGATTAATTTATTAAAACATAAAATGTATAAATGGTCCCAAAGTCAAATCTAAAATCAATAAATATATTCTGAGAAGTCCAGCTTCCATTTCTACCCCTCCACTCTGTCCCTATCACTATCAATGTGATTCTCATATGGGAAAATAGCTCCACCTAGGGGACATCTGGCTCACAACTAGACAGGTGCTGTTGGCATCTACAGGTAGAGGCCAGAGATGCTGTTCATCATCCTACAATGCACAAGACAGTCCTATAACAAAGAATTGTTCAGTCCAAAGTTTCAATAATGTTTCTTTTGAGAAAACCTGATCTACAAGTAACACTGTTTCATTTCAGTTAGGGGTTATTTTTTAATTTGTTTTAATACCAGTCAAAAAAATTACTTCTTTAGAATAACAATAACATAATACGCATTTTCTCATTGAGTTAATCATCTACTATAAAGCTCATTTCAAAGCAGCATATATTTTTTTTCTGTTGTTTCTTTTTTTTTACAGGAGCATAGTACTTCATTATGGGAATGCACAACAGTTTTTTCAACGATTTCTTATTTATAGGTATTTCACTTAAAGTTTGAGGGGTTTTTTTTATTGGAAATAGTTCTGCCATGAGTAGCACTTTTTTTTTTCCTTTAGTACTTTTGCGATGTCCACACATTTGAGGAAATTTTCTATAAGTGGGGTTGCTTGGGCAAAGATACAAATGTATTTGGAGATATTGCCAATTCTTCTCCACAGAGGTTGTATCTTTCTACATTCCTACTAGCCAATAAAATTTTTGTTTATTATTATTATTCTGATGACTGAGAAATTGTATGTCAGTGTAATTTTAATTTACATTTTTCATTGAACAAGAGGTTGAATATCTTTTCATTTTACAGACGGCCATAAGCATTACTCTGGGGAACAAAGTTTTTGTTGCATCCACAAAAACACTTGTTCTTACCTAATTTGAGTGTGCTGATCTCAAATCTGACATTAGTTTTTCTCTGTAAGCTACAGCTTTTTTGCAATTCAAGATTTTAGGTTTTCATCTTATTGTAAAATTTTCAACATTTAGTTTAACATAATGAAGTAAAATGTCTTTTTGGACATCATCTTTGTGAAAATATAATAATTCATATAATGCAGTAAATACATTAATACACTAAAACAGTGCTCCCCAACCTTTTTTGGGCCACAGACCGGTTTAATGTAAGAAAATATTTTCACGGACTGGCCTTTAGGGTGAGATGGATAAATGTATCATGTGACCGAGACAAGCGTCAAGAGTGAGTCTTAGACAGATGTAACAGAGGGAATCTGGTCATTTTTTAAAAATAAAACATCATTCAGACTTAAATGTAAATAAAACAGAAATAACATAAGTTATTTATTCTTTCTCTTCGGACCGGTACCAATGGCCCATGGACTGGTACCAGTTCGCAGCCCAGGGGTTGGGAACCACTGCACAAAAAGATATGATTGCATCAGAATTTGTCTACAATTTCAAAATAGAACCTATTAAAATATTTATTTTAATCATAAAATTTGCACAAAACTTATTTAAATTCTATTCAAGCAAAAATTTGTGTTTGTAGCTCTTGTGTTTGTGTACTTATTGAGGACAATCTTGTTTGATGCTCCAGCAGTAGTCTGCTCATCACTATCAGCTCCAAGATTTTTGGGAAATTTATCAAGGTGACTGTTCAGGAAGTGAATCTTAACATTCATGTTACATCAAATGTCGCGGAAAGACAACAGCATCCTTTGAACCAGAAGTTTATAGTTTTCTGCTTTTTTGTTGCCAAAGAAGTTCTTTGTAACTGCCACAAAAGACTGCCATGCTGCTTTCTCCTCCTTATTCATCTTCCTGGCAAATTCTTCATCACATTATGAGGGTTCAAATTTGAGGTCCATCAAATACACCTGCTTTTATCCTCTCAAAAAACAAGGCAAGAAAAGCAGAAATAATATGTTGAAAGCATTCACTTTCTCTATTCAAAGCCTGAACAAACTGCTTCATTAAGCCAAGTTTGATGTGAAGTGGGGGGAAAGTAATCCTGTCTCAATTAACTACAGGTTCATTCACAATATCTTGCATCACTACTTCTAGAGCTTCATGTTTCGGCCATTCCTTCTGTGTCCAGTGTTTCTCCTGAGCTCGGCTGTCCCACAAACACGGAAAGCAAGGATACTTCATGAAACCTCTCTGTTGTCCTAGCAGGAAATTTACCATTTTAAGATTCACACAAATGATCCAGTTATGCTCCTCATACTTCAGAAAGTCGAGGACAATTTTTACGTCATTATAATCTTCTCGCAGATGAATTGAATAACCAATTGGAACCACTGCATAAACACTACCGTTGTGTAGGAGAACACATTTCAGACTCCATTTAGAGCTGTCAAGAAATAGCCGCCATTCTCTTGGTCTGTAAGTGGTAACACCTAGCTGGCTGAGAAGACTACTGATATCATGACAGTAAACAAAGTGTTTATCTTCAGAAAAAAAGTCTACAAAAATTTGTTCATGCTTCCTGAAATGAGATACTTTAGCTGACCAGTGAAGTATGTTCTTTTCTTGAAGCCTGGAGGCTAATAATTCAGCTGCTTTCTTTGATAGGCCCAAATCTCTTACTAAGTCTTTCAATTTGGGTTGGCTAAACTGCTGAGGGGTTAATGACTGCTTGGCATCAGAAGAAGACCCTTCAGATTCTACAACCATTTCCTCATGCATCTTATCAAAACACACTTGATCATCATGTTCACTTTCTTTGTCCTTAGAGTAAATAAAACCATTGAAAACTGGAACCGGAAGTGTTTCAGAGTGTGGGATATGTCATATTGCTGAAGGAATATTAGGATATGCAATCATATGCCTTTTTTTTTTTTTTTTTTGCCGATGCCCTTTGAATGGATCAGACAGAAATAACAGTCACTGCTGTGGTTCTTAGTTTTACACCAAACCATGGGAATACCAAAAGGCATTCCTTTGCGTTCTTCTTTTGTCCAGTCACAAAGCATTTCCTCACGATATGACATACAATATGAGGAGCTCAATTCTTGTCTTGATCACCAAGGGGAACTTGAAAATAGGCAATATATGCACGTGTCACAAATGATGAAATATTGCGCCTTTGATGTTGAAGTGTGTAATAGCCACATATATAACAGAAGGTGTCAGGACTTTTCTTACATTTATGCTTACTCAAAAAAGCCATGATTCAATCTTAAAATAAGAGGGTGTTTTTATCAGATAATAATTTTTTACATTTAAAAATGACTATAATTATGTAAAAGTGATACTTGTAAAACATTAATTGCCTTGTGGTTATGTTCAATCCAAGAGTCGTTGCCCTTTAACTCCAATTTAAAAACCAATGCATGCCATTAACTATAACAAAAAAAATTAAAATTGCATAAAAACTAGAGTATGCACCAAAAAATGGATTTCAGATTTGAAATTAGTGATACAGAGATATATAGAAAAAGTTCTAAACTTCATGCAACAGAAAATGAAAAAAAAGTTGTTCCCTAGAGTTATTACTTTTTAGTTAACTTCTGCCAATTTTTCTTAGCATTACTGGTATCCTACTATATTTTAGAAGCTGTTTTTATATTAAGATAGTGGCCCTTTGTCTGTAACATAATATGCAGCTACTTTCCCCAGTTATTTTTTGTTTAATATTCTCATAGTTCTTTTTCTTTTTCTTTTAAGACTTTATTCATTTTAGAGAGAGAAACACAGAGAGAGAAAGAGGTGAGGAGCGAGAAGCATCAACTCCCTTATGTGCCTTGACTGGGCAAGCCCAGGGTTTTGAACCGGCAACCTCAGCATTCTAGGTCCACATTTTATCCACTAGGCCACCACAGGTCAGGTCTCACAGTTTTTTTCCATGCAAATTTCCTTTATATCTTGGTTGAAATTTATGTGTCATTATCCTATTTGTTCTATATTTTTTAATCTTTATCAATAAATTATTTTCATTTGCAAATCATAAAAATTCATATCTATGTTTCAGAAGTTGCATGACTTCTCTGATACATTTGGAATTTATTCTGGTGTGTGATTCAAGGAAGAATCAAATTTCATCATTTTCCCTATAACTAGTCAGTCATGCTAACATCGTTTATTAAAATGTCTGTCATTGGCCCTGGCCGGGTGGCTTAGTGGTAGAGCATTGGCCTGGTGTGCAGAAGTCCCAGGTTCAATTCCCGGCCAGGGCACACAGGAGAGGCGCCCATCTGGTTCTCCACTCCTCCCCCTTTCCTTCCTCTCTGTCTCTCTCTTCCCCTCCCGCAGCCGAGGCTCCATTGGAGCAAGGATGGCCCGGGCGCTGGGGATGGCTCCTTGGCCTCTGCCCCAGGTGCTAGAGTGGCTCTGGTCGCAGCAGAGCGACGCCCCGGAGGGGCAGAGCATCGCCCCCTGGTGGGCAGAGCGTCGCCCCTGGTGGGCGTGCCGGGTGGATCCCGGTCGGGCGCTTGCGGGAGAGTGTCTGACTGTCTCTCCCCGTTTCCGGCTTCAGAAAAAAAAAAAATGTCTGTCATTGCAGCACTGCTTTGATATGTTATCTTTATCCCAGAAATTAATTTCTGTAGGTATTTGGGACTCTTCTGGGTCTTTTATTCTAGTATATTAGTCTGTCTAATGTAATTAGTTTGTCTATTACATTAGTCTAATTACACTAGTTTGTCTATATCATTAGTCTGTCTAGTTCATGTAACAATTATATTTGCTAAGACTAGCACCCCAATCATTTCTCTTATTTTTTAGGGCCTTCCTGACTATCCTTGCTTGGTCTTATTCTTGAAAATAAAAATTTTAATCAGATGCTCCCCGGCGGGACCAGCCTCCCCAAAATGTCCTGCTTGTGTCCTCTTGGGTAGAATATGCTTTGAGAGAGATTCTTGAGTTCCCTGATAAGGCAGGACACCTGTCCGGACTCGGTACGATTCTGCCCTCTGCCATCTCTCAAGTCCCTCAGTTTAAAGGGGCACATGGTCTTGGGCAGCGGAGACCCTGCCGTTGAGGGCCGCGGTGTGAAGAGCGAGAGGCTTACGCATATGCTGGAGCGCAGCATGAGGGCGTAAGCCGCTGAGCCCCTTACCTACATCTGAGAATATCATTGCTAGGAAGAATTCTGGGTACAATAATAAACACACTGTATGTGATTATGGCTCAAATCTTAAGAACTCATCTGATAAATGCTGCAATTACTCCTAATCGAATAAAAATGCTTCCTTATCTTGGAGTCTTTAGAAATAGGATGATGTCAACTCATAAATCAAAAAAGATGATGGAATATTGTAGGCTGCTGAATCTGGATGATGGATGCTCTGCAGATGATGTCAGGGAATCTTTTCGTAAGCTTGCCAAGCAATACCATCCAGACGGGGGTTCTCCTACTGTTGATTCTGCAACATTTATGAAGATCAAAGAAGCTTATAGGAAGGTGCTTTCCCATGTGATAGAACAAACAAATGCCAGACAGAATAAAATGGAAGAAGAATAAGAAAAATTCAAATATAAAACACCCCAACACCGACATTATTTAAGTTTTGAAGGTATTGGTTTTGGAACTCCAAGTTAATGAGAGAAGCAATATAGGCAATTTAGAGCAGGTTATGCAACTGAGCAAGTGATGGAATATCAAAAGCAGAAACTACATGGCCAGTATTTTCCTAATGGTTTAACTATTAAAGATGTGAAACAGAGTAAAGAACAAAAGATAACCCAAGCAATAGAGCATTTAGTGGAAGATTTCATTAAGGAGTCGATGGCAAAAGGAGACTTTGATCATCTTAGTGGGAAAGGAGGGCCTCTCTAAAAGTTTTCGGCTTGTTCATATATTGATCCCATGACTCACAACCTGAAGAATACTGAGAGACAATGGATACCAACCAGAATGGATGCTAATGCAAAAGGAAGTACGGAAATAAAGGACACTACTGATCAATTCAGAGAGGCGATTGTACTGTCCAGGAAATAAACTTGGGAACCCCATGACACCAACTCAACAGAAATAGTGGAACCAAGCTTGTGAGCAGTTTCAAGAAACATCAGGAAACTAAACAAGCAAGTTAACGATTTTAATTTAATTGTTCCCCTCCTAACCAGGCAGAAACTTCATTTTGATGCACAAAACGAAATTGCCAGAGTCCAGGAAATGTATAAGACCTTTATAAAAACAAAAGAAATCACAGATAAAAACCCAAATAACATTTATCAGGGAGAAGGGGGAAAAACACCTGGAATCAAGACAAGTTTTTTAAACTGGATGAACATGTGGAAATTTACTAAAATCTGACCATTTCAGTATCCACAGTACTGTTCCAAATCATTTTTAGTTGTACTGACATCACACATAGAGGCTGAGATTTATGGCTATAACACAGGGGTTTGAGGACTGTGTGTCTCAGTACTGTTTACAAAACTAATCACACCTACCGTCATGTGAGGGAAAAGGTTATAAGAAACTGCATCACAGAAATGTCCTACCAGCATTGCTCTGGGAATACAGCAAGAGAAGAACTCCTGAGAAAACTATTCAATCCAGTTCAGAGTTTAACTGTCAGTCATTGTATACAAAGACTTAGGACAGGTACTCAGACTGGGAATCATAAAGGTTATTTCAAATGTCTTAGTGCAGTTTTAAACTCTAATAACTTACTGGTAAAAATAGTTGTTGCATGATACGAAGCGAAATAAGTAAATCAGAAAAAAACAGGAACTGCATTATTTCATACGTAGGTGGGACATAAAAGTGAAACTAAGAGACATTGATAAGAGTGTGGTGGTTACGGGGGTGGGGGAAGGAGAGGGAAAGGGGGAGGGGGTGGGGCACAAAGAAAACTAGATAGAATGTGACAGAGGACAATCTGACTTTGGGTGATGGGTATGAAACATAATTGAACGACAAGATAACCTGGACTTGTTATCTTTGAATATATGTATACTGATTTATTGATGTCTCCCCATTAAAAAAATAAAATTATATAAAAAAAAATAGTTGTTGCATGCTATCTTCAAACACAGGCACTTCAACAACAGCAACAACAATGAAAATATATATTAGCCAAAGTCATAAAACTAAACAAGTATAGAATGTAAGCAAGTAAGCCTCCAGATGATATGTGGTTTTTGCAAGTTTGCTCACTTGTACATCTGAAGTTATTAAAGTTCAAAACTGTTCTGAGACCTTTGAGACATGATATGGGTGGAAATGTTAAGATCAGGAAATTAACCTATTGGAGTTAATGTACTCTTCTTTTTTTATAAAGGTTTTCTCTGTGGATAGTGAATTAAAAAAAAAACTAAAAAAAATTTTTTAATCAACTAGTATAACTCCAGAAAGAAAATTTTGTATAACATTAAATTTATAAATTAACTTTAAAAAGTTGTCAGCTGTATGATATTCAGTCTTTCTAGCCAAGAATATGGTGTGTTTTTCCATTGGCTCAAATCTAATTTTTTGCATTTTAGAGAGGTCTCATAGTTTTTCTCAGACAGATTTGAATATTTCTTGTTAAGTGTATGCTTAGATATCCTACTTCAATTCATTCCATTTTTGTACTATAAACAGGATCCTCCTCCTAATAGGTACTTATGTATAAATATTATTATTGATTTTATCTATTGATTATATAACTTACTACTTTATTACATGTGAGATGAAGTTGAGTTGGATTAGTATTCTTTTATAATAGCTGGGAGAGAGCCAGAGAAACACTGCTTTATTATGTTTGAGAATTGGCCTAGAGAAACATAGAATACCATGAACCAGAAGACTAAAACAAGCATCGTTAAGAAGGAATTGAAGCCCAATAAGAAAAGGAGATAATGAAAGAATACCTAAGAGGGTAAATTTTCTAGCATGATGGAAATGTTCCTTGTCTTGACAGATTTGTGTTATACAAGTGGCATGCATTTATCAAGATTGTGCACTGAAGGTTTTTACATGTCATGGTATGTAAATGTTACCTCAATAATCATAAAAAAAGGAATACCTGGGTACTTTTTTATTCTAAATAAATACCAACTGAAAAACATCAAACCAACAGAAAATAGTTTAGACAGATAAAGTTTTCCACCCCCTCCCCAAGCCTTCTCTTCAGATGCCAATAGAGAAAATCTGGTAGTATATAAATTTTCTTTCTCTTTTCCTCCCTTCTCCTCATTTGCCCTCCTCTTCCTACTTACCTCTTCCTCTCTCTCACTATCCAGACACGTGGAAGAGACTCTTAAAGGAACAATTTTCACCAATCAAATGCTAATTTCACTTCTCACAGATAGTGAACGGAACATAATTCATAACAATATTTCTTAAAATTCCCATTTTCTCTTCCATCACTTTCCAATACCAATGAAGGGGTTTCATCCAACTTCTGGCAACAATCCTCTGAGAAATCTCTCCATTCCTAGATTACACTTTTTTCCTACTTTACTTCATCCCTTCTCCCACTGCCACATCACTAACACGGCAAATACCTGACAGCTTAGACCTAGTCAGAGTGTTAGGAAGAGGAAAAAGATGTGAGAAAGCAGAAACCACCAAAAGGTGTAAGAAAGCTAAAAAATATTTCTCATAATAAAATTACATGCATATATATATATATACACACACAAATACACAAATTATCCTATTATATAAATATCCTGCAATATGATTTTCAATTTACTCAATGATAAATTTGAAGTAATTTGTTGTATAATGGAAAGATAGTGATAACCTAAAGCAAATAAGAATACTTCATATCTGTTGCTTACTAGACTACCAAATCAGAAGACTGAGGGTACATACTGATTTTGACAGGGGTTTGGGAAGTTCCTAGTCATCCATATGTGAAGATTTAGAGGTATAAATTAGATAAAATAGCTAGATAGGATTATTGTGTTTTTTTTAAGTTTTATTAAATTTATTGAGGTAACATTGCTTAATAACATTATATAAAGTTCAGGTGCACAACATTATAATTTGTTATCTGTATACACTATTGTATGCTCACTACCTAAAAAGTTTAGTTTCCTTCTGTTATCATCTAGTTGACTCCATTTGCCCAATTTGCCCTTCCTCCAACAATTTCCTCTTGCTCTCTGTATCTACGAATTTGTTTTTTGGGGGGTTTTTTTGTTTTTTTTTTTCTGAAGCTGGAAACGGGGAGAGACAGTCAGACAGACTCCTGCATGCGCCCAACCGGGATCCACCCGGCACGCCTACCAGGGGGCGACACTCTGCCCACCAGGGGGCAATGCTCTGTCCCTCTGGGGTGTCGCTCTGCCGTGACCAGAGCCACTCTAGCGCCTGAGGCATAGGCCAAGGAGCCATCCCCAGCGCCCGGGCCATCTTTGCTCCAATGGAGCCTTGGCTGCGGGAGGGGAAGAGAGAGACAGAGAGGAAGGAGGGGGTGGGGGGTGGAGAAGCAAATGGGCGCTTCTCCTGTGTGCCCTGGCCGGGAATCAAACCCAGGTCCCCCGCGTGCCAGGCTGACGGTCTACCGCTGAGCCAACCGTTCAGGGCCCAAATTTGTTTTTGGCTATTGTGTTAGTTCATTTGTTGCTTTTTCTTTTATATGCCATATAAGAGTTTTGCCTTTTTCCTTCTGACTTATTTCACTTAGCACGATACTCTCAAAACCCATACCTATTTTCACAAATGGTGACATTTCATCTTTTATGGCTGAATAGTATTCCATTGTATATATATACCATATCTTTTTTATCCAACCATCCATTCTTAATAGACATATTTCTGAGGAAGGCAGATAGATGTCTAACAAACATATGAAAAAAAATGTTCAACATCACTAATTATCAGAGGAATGAAATGAAAACCACAATGAGATATCACCTCACACCTTCTAAAATGGCCATTATCAAAAAGACTAGAAATGAC
This sequence comes from Saccopteryx bilineata, assembly GCF_036850765.1. Classification (NCBI taxonomy): domain Eukaryota; kingdom Metazoa; phylum Chordata; class Mammalia; order Chiroptera; family Emballonuridae; genus Saccopteryx; species Saccopteryx bilineata. The sequence continues at coordinate 177,629,477 of NC_089494.1, forward strand.
AAGTGTTGACAAGAATGTAGAGAAAAGGGAACCCTTGTGCACTTTTGGAAAGAATGTAAATTGATGACAGAATGGAGATTTTTCAAAAAAATATTCAAATAAAATTAGCATATAACCCAGCAATTCCTCTTCTTAGCATTTGCCAAAAAAAAATGTGAAAACACTAAATCATAAAGATATATGTACCCCTATGTTTTTTGTAGCATTATTTATAATAACTAAGACATGAAATAACCTAAGTGTCCATCAATAGATTATTGCTTATTGAGAATAATAGCTAGGTTGCTGATTAATCAGAATCAATGAGGAGAGTGTTCTCTAGTGATTTGCTATAGAACTCTACCCTTAGCACTGTTTAACATTTTTATTAATAATTTAGAAACAAACCTAACAACTATGTTTCTCAAAATTGTGTTTGACACAAGGATAAAAACAATTGATAATATAATGGGTGACTGTTGGGGACTACAAGCCAACAGGGTCTTTGCAGTTTAGATTTGGGGGGTACAGAGGTGGTGAGCTGGCAGTAAGCTGACAGTCTGCCCAACCCCCCACCTCATTTGCTTAGTGAAGTTGCTAAAGGCTGTTTTTTTCCACACCTCCCTGTTGGCTGTGGTGCTGGATAGTTTATACTGGACCTATCCCCCATGTCTCTCAGAAAGACTTGAGGCTGATCTCTTTTTATCCTTTGTTTTGTGAAGTTAACATGTTATGTATGGTGGGGGTTTTCTGCATTTGGTAGAATTCTTGGGTTGCCTTGGAAATGTGATCAAGATATCATTGATTTGCTAATGACTCTGTCTTATAAATAAAGCAGGGTTAGGGGTGGAGAGCGGGCTCTGTTCTTGTCATCAGCTTGAAGAGGCCTACCGATTCCATCCTATTTCTCTTTAAGTCTATTTTCTTAAATTCCACACCATTCCCAATCAGGACCTGGAATTACTAGCTGTGCTGGTTCGCAGCACGTGACAAAATCAGATTTCAAATGAGTCTTCAAACATTTAAGTTAAAAATGAACAGTGGAGACAAGATGGCGCTGGAGTAGGCGAACGTACCAGCATCTACCTCCCAGAACCAATGTGGATTACAAAGTAATTTTATGAACTATCAACTGGAAAAACCAACTTTGGACTAAACTAAAAGGACTCTTCAACCCAGGAACGCTGAAGAAGCCACCCAGAGACTGGTAGGAAAAGCGGAAACGCAGAGAGGGCTGCCCAGCTTCTCGGAGCGAACGACAGCAGGGAGAGACTCGCGTGGCGGGAAGTGAGTTTAGCAGAGAGGAAAGGGCCCTGAGCCCCAGGAACAAAGCCCCAGCCTGCAGCCCCAGAGCCCAGAAGAAGCATAAGGACAGTATTTAGCTGGAAACAAGTCAGGATACTGTTTGTGAGAGAGTCTGATTTCTCAGACCCAGGATCCTTCTTAAAGGGACCACGCAGAACATCTCTCTCATAAACACTCACCCGGGGCTCCTGGAGACGGAGGGAGAGGGGAGAGAACCACAGTAACAGGAAGAGAGTGCAATCTAGGAGGCATAGGGAGAAACATTTTTGGGAGATAGCCACTCTAATCCCTGGGATGAGTCACTCACCAAAGCTGAAGTGAATATTTCCCCCGGAAACAGCAATACCAGCAAAGGGAAGCAGGAGAGCAGCCAAACAAGCTCCCCCGCGGCATTCAGAGCAGAGTCGCATAGAAGGAGGGAGCTTTCGGGTCTACGGTAGTGAGTCTTAGGGTCCGAGCTGCAACGCCCCCACCCACACGGCTGAGGGCGCACCGGAGAGCGGACGGCAGCGGGAGACAAAAGCGCAGTTCTGCTGGCAGGGGCGGAAGCCGGCTGGCCACCAGTGGGCTCAGGTGTGAGCTCAATCTTGCCCGGCTAGGGAGAAGGGGGCATGCAAAAGCGGCTAAACTCAGCTGCCGGCAGCCTGTAATCCAGCCTCCGGGAGAAGGGCGGAAAACCCAGAAAGGGTAGAAACCAGCCCCGGAGCAAGGGCAGAGGAGCACATCCCTGCCCCGCCTGTGCAACCCAGGCTTGCGGTCTGACTTGGTAGCAGGCTCCTCCCACGGGGGTGGAGCCAAAAGCCCAGAAGAGGCGGAGTTCTGCTACGAAGCTGAGCTTGGGCACGCAGCCTTTCCTGGTGGTAGAGCCAAGGCTAGCAGCTGTTCCTTGAGTGGGATCATCCTGCAAAGGCAGGGCGAAAGCTCGGAAACAGGCGGAGACCCACAGCTGAGCAAAGGTGCTCGCCAGTGCCCTCAGGACCGAGCATAACATCACACACGAGGGCGGGGCAAAGGCCAAGGCCACCAACCCTTGTGCACCCGAGCACGTGATCACAGCCACTCTCGTGAAGAGAAAATGTGGAGGCAGAGAAATACAACACAAATAAACCAAGAGAAATCCCCAGAAAAGGACCTAAGTGAATCAGATATAACCAAATTACCAGATGCAGAGTTTAAAATAACGATTGTTAGGATGCTCAAAGATATTAGAACCACCATAGATGGCCATTACGAAAACCTAAATAAAGAGATAACAAATATAAAAAAGGACATTGAAATAATAAAAAAGAATCAGACAGAAATGACAAATACAATATCTGAAATAAAGAATACAATGGAAGGAATTAAAAGCAGGATGGATGAAGCAGAGAATCGAATCAGTGAGTTAGAGGACACAATAAATAAAGGCATGGAAGCAGAGCAGAAAAAAGAAAAGAGACTCAAAAAGTCTGAGGAAACTCTAAGAGAGCTCTGTGACAACATGAAGAGAAATAACATCCGCATCATAGGGGTTCCTGAAGAAGAAGAGAAAGAACAAGGGATAGAGACTTTGTTCAAACATATTATAGCGGAAAACTTCCCCCAATTAAGGCAGGAAAATATTTCACATGTTCAGGAAGCACAGAGAACTCCATTAAGGAGAAATGCAAAGAAACCAACACCAAGACATATCATAATTAAATTACCAAAGCTAAATGATAAAGAGAAAATATTAAAAGCTGCTAGAGAAAAAAAGACAATCACCTACAAAGGAGCCCCCATAAGGATGACTTCTGACTTCTCAACAGAAACACTTGAGGCCAGAAGGGAATGGCAAGAAATATTCAAAGTAATGCAGAACAAGAACCTACAACCAGCCTGATCAGGTGGTGGCGCAGTGGATAGAGCATCGGACTGGGATGCGGAAGGACCCAGGTTCGAGACCCCGAGGTGGCCAGCTTGAGCGTGGGCTCATCTGGCTTGAGCAAAGAGCTCACCAGCTTGGACCCAAGGTTGCTGGCTCCAGCAGGGGGTTACTCGGTAGCTGAAGGCCCGCAGTCAAGGCACATGTGAGAAAGCAATCAATGAACAACTAAGAAGTCGCAATGTGCAACGAAAAACTGATGATTGATGCTTCTCATCTCTCTCCATTCCTGTCTGTCTGTCCTTGTCTATCTCTGCCTCTGTAAAAAAAATAAATAAAAAACAAAAAACAAAAAAAAAAAAAAAAAAAACGTACAACCAAGACTACTTTATCCAGCAAGGCTATCATTTAAAATTGAAGGAGAAATAAAAAGCTTTACAGACAAAAAAAAACTCAAGGATTTCACTGCAACCAAACCAAGGCTGCAAGAAATGCTAAGGGACCTCTTGTAAACAGATCAAAGGAAAAAAAAGAATATAGCAAAAGAGAAAAACAGTTTTAAAGAAAAAAAAATGGCAACAAACAATTACATATCAGTAATAACCTTAAATGTTAATGGATTAAATGATCCGATCAAGAGACATAGGGTAGCTGCGTGAATAAGAAAACAGGACCCATACATATGCTGTCTACAAGAGACACACCTTAAATCAAAAGATGCACACAGACTGAAGATAAAAGCATGGAAAAAAATATTTCACGCAAATGGAAATGAAAAAAAAGCTGGGGTAGCAATACTTATATCAGACAAAATGGACTTTAGAACAAAGACCATAGTTAGAGATAAAGAAAGTCACTACATAATGATAAAGGGAGCAATACAAAAGGAAGATATAACCATTATAAATATCTACGCACCTAATATAGGAGCACCTAAATATATAAAGCAGACTTTGATAGACTTAAAGGGAGAGATCAACAGCAATACTATAATAGTAGGAGATTTCAATACCCCATTAACATCATTAGACAGATCCTCAAGAAAGAAAATTAACAAAGAAACAGCAGACTTAAAGGACATATTAGATCAACTCGATTTAATAGATATCTTCAGAACCTTTCATCCTAAAACAGCAGAATATACATTCTTTTCAAGCGCTCATGGGACATTCTCTAGAATAGACCACATGTTAGGGCACAAAAGCGGGCTCAACAAATTTAAGAAGATTGAAATCATATCGAACACTTTCTCTGATCACAATGGCTTTAAACTAGAAATCAACCACAATAGAAAAATTGAAAAACATTCAAACACTTGGAAACTAAATAGCACGTTATTAAACAATGAATGGGTTAACATTGAGATCAAAGAAGAAATTTAAAAATTCCTAGAAACAAACGATAATGAGCATACATCAACTCAAAATTTATGGAACAAAGCAAAAGCAGTCCTGAGAGGGAAGTTTATAGCATTACAGGCATAACTCAAGAAGCTAGAAAAAGCTCAAATAAACAACTTAACCCTGCATCTAAAAGAACTAGAAAAAGAACAGCAAGTAAAGCCCAGAGCTAGTAGAAGGAAGGAAATAATAAAGATCAGAGCAGAAATAAATGACATAGAGGCTATAGAAACAATACAGAGGATCAATGAAACCAGGAGCTGGTTCTTTGAAAAGGTAAACAAGATCGATGAACCTTTAACAAGACTCACCAAGAAAAAAAGAGAGAGGACTCAAATAAATAAAATTAGAAACGAGAGTGGAGAAATAACAACTGACACAACAGAAATACAAAATATTGTAAGAAAATACTATGAAGAACTGTACGCCAAAAAACTAGACAACCTAGATGAAATGGACAATTTCCTTGAATCATATAATCTTCCGAAAATCAATCTGGAAGAATCAGAAAACCTAAACAGACCAATTACAACAAATGAGATTGAAACAGCTATCGAAAAACTCCCAAAAAAGAAAAGTCCTGGGCCTGATGACTTCACAAGTGAATTCTACCAAATATTCAAAGAAGAACTAACTCCTATCCTTCTCAAGCTATTTCAAAAAATTCAAGAGGAAGGAAGACTTCCAAACTCCTTTTATGAGGCGAGCATAATTCTGATTCCAAAACCAGGCAAAGACAACACAAAAAAAGAAAATTATAGGCCAATATCCCTGATGAACTTAGATGCAAAAATCCTCAACAAAATATTAGTAAACCGGATCCAGCAATATATGGAAAGAATCATACACCATGATCAAGTAAGATTTATTCTTGGGAGGCAAGGCTGGTACAATATTCACAAATCAATCAATGTGATTCATCACATAAACAAAAGAAAGGAGAAAAACCACATGATAATTTCAATAGATGCAGAAAAAGCATTTGATAAAGTCCAGCACCCATTCATGATCAAAACTCTCAGCAAAGTGGGAATACAGGGAACATACCTCAACATGATAAAGGCCATCTATGACAAACCCACAGCTAACATCATACTCAATGGGCAAAAATTAAAAGCAATCCCCTTAAGATCAGGAACAAGGCAGGGGTGCCCCCTTTCACCACTCTTATTCAACATAGTTCTGGAAGTCCTAGCCACAGCAATCAGACAAGAAAAAGAAATAAAAGGCATCCAAATTGGAAAAGAAGAAGTAAAACTACCATTATTTGCAGATGACATGATATTGTATATAGAAAACCCTAAAGTCTCAGTCAAAAAACTACTAGACCTGATAAAAGAATTTGGCAAGGTGGCAGGATATAAAATCAATACTCAGAAATCAGAGGCATTTTTATACACTAATAATGAACTGGCAGAAAGAGAAATCAGGGAATCAATCCCCTTTACCATTGCAACCAAAAAAATAAAGTACCTAGGAATAAATCTAACCAAGGAGATTAAAGACTTGTACTCAGAAAATTATAAAACATTGATAAAAGAAATCAGGGAAGATACGAATAAGTGGAGGCATATACCGTGCTCATGGTTAGGAAGAATAAACATCATTAAAATGTCTATATTACCCAAAGCAATTTATAAATTCAATGCAATACCAATGAAAATACCAATGACTTACTTCAAAGACATAGAACACATATTCCAAAAATTTATATGGAACCAAAAAAGAACACGAATATCCTCAGCAATCCTGAAAAGGAAGAAAAAAGCGGGAGGTATCACACTTCCAGATATCAAGTTATATTATAAGGCCATTGTACTCAAAACAGCATGGTACTGGCATAAGAACAGGCACATAGATCAATGGAACAGAACAGAGAACTCAGAAATAAACCCACAGCTCTATGGACAACTGGTATTTGACAAAGGAGGTAAGACAATACAATGGAGTAAAGACAGCCTCTTCAACAAATGGTGTTGGGAAAACTGGACAGCTACCTGCAAAAAAATGAAACTAGACCACCAACTTACACCAGTCACAAAAATAAACTCAAAATGGATAAAAGACTTGAATATAAGCCGTGAAACCATAAGCATCTTAGAAGAAAACATAGGCAGTAAGCTCTCTGACATCTGTCGCAGCAATATATTTGCTGATTTGTCTCCACAGGCAAGTGAAATAAAAGACAGGATAAACAAATGGGACTTTATCAAACTAAAAAGCTTCTGCACAGCTAAAGACAATAAGAACAGAATAAAAAGACAAACTACACAATGGGAGAATATATTTGACATAGCGTCTGATAAGGGGTTAATAACCAAAATTTATAAAGAACTTGTAAAACTTAATACCAGGAAGACAAACAATCCAATCCAAAAATGGGCAAAAGAAATGAATAGACACTTCTCCAAAGAGGACACACAGATGGCCAATAGGCATATGAAAAAATGTTCAACATCACTAATGATTAGAGAAATGCAAATTAAAACCACAATGAGATATCACCTCACACCAGTCAGAATGGCGCTCATCAATAAAACAACACAGAATAAGTGCTGGCGAGGATGTGGAGAAAAGGGAACCCTCCTGCACTGCTGGTGGGAATGCAGACTGGTGCAGCCACTGTGGAAAACAGTATGGAGATTCCTCAAGAAATTAAAAATCGATCTGCCTTTGACCCAGCTATACCACTGTTAGGAATATACCCTAAGAACACCATAGCACTGTTTGAAAAGAAGAAATGCACCCCCATGTTTATGGCAGCATTGTTCACAATAGCAAAGATTTGGAAACAGCCCATGTGTCCATCAGAGGACGAGTGGATTAAAAAGCTTTGGTATATATATACTATGGAATACTACTCAGCCATAAGAAATGATGACATCGGATATTTTACAACAACATGGATGGGCCTTGATAACATTATACTGAGTGAAAGAAGTAAATCAGAAAAAACTAAGAACTATATGTTTCCACACATAGGTGGGACATAAAGATGAGACTCAGAGACATGAACAACAGTGTGGGGGTTACAGGGTGGGGGGAGGAGAGGGAGGGGGTTGGGGGAGGGAAGGGGCACAAAGATCATGGCTTTTCAGCATTTGCCATATTCCCCCCTTAATCTATAGACAGACAGCAAATATTTACGTATGGTGTTCCCACTATAAAGACTGCTGTCTTAGGGACAAATGCTGATAAACTATTTCAGCAGTTCCTCCTTCTTCAAAGACTTATATGTCAACATAGAGCTCCATGTTTCATAGGACATACTCAAGCTCACTCCATGCTCCCTGGTGCTTTAGCACAAGGGAATGCCCCCCCTTTTTTCTTTTTTTTTTTAGTATTTTTTCTTTTATTTATTTATTTTTTGTATATTTCTGAGGATGGGGATGGGGAGGCAGTCAGACAGACTCCTGCATGTGCCTGACTGGGATCCACCTGGCATGCCTACCAGGGGGAATGCTCTGCCCATCTGCGATGTTGCTCTGTTACAACGGGAGCCATTCTGGCGACTGGGGCAGAGGCCATGGAGCCATCCTTAGTGTCCAGGGTGGATTTGCTCCGGTGGAACCTTGGCTGCGGGCGGGAGGAGAGAGACCAAGAGGAAGGAGAGGGGGAGGAGTGGAGAGGTAGATGGGCGCTTCTCCTGTGTGCTCTGGCCGGGAATTGAACCCGGGAATCCTGCACACCAGGCCAATGACTCCGACGGGTCTACCATATCATGCTTTTTACTTAAAAAATAATAAATTTACATTTCTTTTGAATGCTGATGAACAGGAGACACCAAATCTTTTTCGCCTGCAAACTACTACCTTCTTTATTAGATCTAGCTAATAACACTGTTCTGTCTTTTTTCCAAATAGCTCCAGATATATGGAAAAGATTTATATAGGCGGAAGGGGATCCTCAAACCCCTCAGCGAGATCTTCTGAGAATGGCTTTTAAGATACCTAGAGGCAGAAAAAGCCCAATAGAGATCAGGGGAACTACCAGCTTTTAGGATACACCCTTAAAGGCTCCAACACCCCAAAGGGTCTCATAGGATGCCATCTGGGTCCTGCTTCAATAGTGGAAAGGAAGGTCATTGAGCTAAAGCCTGCCAGGCTACACACCTCTGCTGTGAGGAAACAGGGACACTGGAAGGTGGGCTTCCCCCTCGCTCCTCTAAGGGAGGGTTCAGTCTCTTCCAGCCCTGCTCCAGCCACCTATGACCTAACCTTGCCCAGAAAGCTGGGGTTTGCCACTGAAGGCTGAAGGTGCCCAGGGCCGTAGGCCCCATCTACGACACTGTGGACGAGCCTAGGGTATTTCTTCCAAGAAGCAGGTAAACTGATCTTATTTGCACAAGGGCCACTTAACTATGTTTAGCCTGAATAGTCAGGTTTTTTATTCTTCCCTCAAAGATCTCTGTTGTGGGTGTTGATAGTCCTATTTTCTGCTGCTTTGCTTAATATATAGTGTTTCCTTTATCCCTCCTACCTCAATGCCCCACTCATATTTCAGGCTGAGACCTACTCTTAATTTAGAGCTCTCTTTCCTCCTTTTGCCAACTTGTATTATGAATTTACCTTTGCCACCCAGCTTAGTGTATCCCAAGGTTCTCTTTACCAGGCCACAGTCACAGAGCTCCAGGGAAAAGCAACCTGGTCTCAACTCTCCAGGCAGAGGAGAACAGAAGCTCCATATCCACGCATGCTGCAAATGGCTTTTTCCAGTCTGCCTGAATCATTACCAGCTAGAAGCAGCGGTCATTGGGAATTGGACATGAGCTGCAAAGTATAGAATGGTGACAACAATTCCAGTGCCATGCGGATTTTTCCTGTGGGGAACTTTCCTGGACTCCTGCTCCCTGTGACAGCTCCTAACAGACTGAACTGTGGTTGGGTTGCATTTTTCAGGGATTTGGCATGGTGATGGGGCCAACTTGGACTTGGTGAACATGTTAAGGACACTACTCATTTATGGATTCTTGCTGTATTGGCCAAGAGTTTGCTTAAAGGCTGTTAATCACTGTAAAAAAAAATAGAGGACTGGATGAAGAAGATGGGGCACATATATACCATGGTATATTATTCAGCTAGGAGAAATGGTGACATCAGATCACTTATAGCGGAATAGTGGAGTCTTGGTAGCATTGTGCGGGGTGAAATAAGCGAATCAGAAAAAAACAGGAACTGCAGGATTCCATACATTGGTGGGACATAAAAGCGAGACTAAGAGGCATGAACAGGAGTGTGGTGGCTATGGGGGGTGGGGGGAGGGAAGGAGGGAGAAGGGGAGGGGGAGGGTACAGAGAGAACTGGATGGAGGGTGGCGGAGGACGATCTCTCTTCGGGTGATGGGTATGCAACAGAACTAAATGACAAGATAACCTGGAAATGTTTTCTTTGAATGTATGTACCCTGATTTATTGATGTCACCCCATTAAAATAAAAATTTATTTATAAAAAAATAAATAAATAAATAAATAAACGTAAAAAAAAAAAATCCTCAAATAGCCAAAGCAATCCTGAAGAAAAAGAATGAAGCTAGAGATATCACACTACCTGACTTCAAATTACAGTGGTCCTTCTTCGATCATGAGAGTTAAGTTCCAGAACCCCCCCATGCTAGGTGAAAATCCATGAAGTAGCGGCCTTATATTTATTTTATTATATATATATAATATATTATACATATACTAAGGCTTTATAAAAACCTCCCCACACTCTTATAAACCTTTCCCACACTGTTATTAACTTTTCCCACACTCTTTTTATATTGTTTTCAATCTTTTAGGCTAGAAAATGCTTATTTTACCACAAAAATAATTAAAACAACAAATATATATAAATACCTATATACCACAAAATCCCACAAGAAATCTGTGATACAAAATTAGATATATACAATTTAAAAATCCGTGGTAGGGTGAAACTACAAAAGGTGAACTGTGATATGGTGAGGGATGACTCTATACTACAGAGCCACAGTAATCAAAACAGCATGGCATTGGCAGAAAAACAGACATACAGACCAATGGAACAGAATTGAGAACTCAGAAATAAAACTATATATATATAGATAAATAATCTTCACCAAAAGAACCAAAAACACACAAAGAGAAAAGAAAGCCTCTTCAGTAAATGGTGCTGGGAAAATTGGAAAGCCACATGCAAAAGAATGAAGAATGAAACTTGACTACAGTTTGTTCCCCTGCATAAATATTAACTCAAAATGGATCAAAGACCTAAATATAAGATCTGAAACAATAAATTATATAGAAGAAAACAAAGGTACTAAACTCATGGACCTTGGCCACAGAGAACAAGTTATGAATTTGACCCTAAAGGCAAAGGAACTAAAGGCAAAAATAAATGAATGGGACTATATCAAACTAAAAAGCTCCTTCACAGCAAAAGAAACTGACAATAAAACAAATAAGTAGCCAACTAACTGGGAGGTAATGCCTGCAAACAACAGCTCCAATAAAGGGTTAATATTCAAAATATATAAAGGACTCACAAAGCTCAGCAACAAATAAGCAAACAATCCAATTTAAAAATGAGAAGAGGAGCCTGACCAGGTGGTGGCGCAGTGGATAGAGCATCGGACTGGGACACAAAGGACCCACATTCGAAACCCCAAGGTCACAAGCTTGAACATGGTCTCACCAGTTTGAGTGTGGGGTCGCTGGCTTGAGTGTGGGATCATAGATATGACCCCATCGTCACTGGCTTGAGCCCAAAGGTAGCTGGCTTGGAGCCCAAGGTTGCTGGCTTCAGCAAGGGATCACTTGCTCTGCTGTAGCCTCCTACGGTCAAGGCACATATGAGAAGGCAATCAATGAACAACTAAGGAGCCGCAAGGAAGAATTGATGCTTCTCATCTCTCTCCCTTCCTGTCTATCTGTCCCTATCTGTCCCTCTCTCTGTCTCCCTCTTTATCTCTGTAAAAAAAAGAAAGAAAGAAAGAAAGAAAGAAAGAAAGAAAGAAAGAAAGAAAGAAAGAAAGAAAGAAAGAAAGAAATGGGGAGAGGACCTGAACAGACACTTCTTCCAAAAGGACATACAAATGTCCAAAGAATATATGAAATGATGCTCATCTTCACTAGCTACTCAAGAAATGCAAATCAAAACTACAAATGAGATACCACTTCACACCTGTTAGATTGGTTACTATCAAGACAGGTAATAACAAGTGTTGGAGAAGCTGTGGAGAAAAAGGAACCCTTATTCACTGCTAGTGGGAATGCAAATCAATAAAACCATTGTGGAAGAAAATATGGTGATTCCTCAAAAGACTAAGAATAGAACTACCATATGACCCAGTAATCCCTCTACTAAGTATCTACCCTAAAACCACAAAGACATTGGTACCTAAAGATACATACACCCCCATGTTTATTGCAGCATTACTCACAGTTTCCAAGACATGAAAACAACCCAAAGTGTCCCTCAATAGAGTATTTGATAAAGTTGTGGTATATGCAATGGAATACTACTCAGCCATAAAAAATGATGACATATTGCCATTTACAACAACATGGATGTACCTTCAGAACATTATACTGAGTGAACTAAGTAAATCAGTAAAAGCTAAGTACTGTATGATTTCACACATAGGTGGGATATAAAATTGATAATCATGGATATAGATAAAATTGAAGTGGTTACCAATGGGAAGGGGGCTTGGAGGAGGGGTGTGTAGAGGAGGAAGGATGTAAAGAAGGACAAATATAAGATGAAGGAAAATTTATTTGACTTTGGGTGATGGGTATAAAACATAATCAACACTTCAAATGCTATAGAAACATTTACCTAAAACCTATGTACTCTTATTGATCAATGTCACCCTGTTAAATTTAATTTTCTAAATAATATTTTTTAAAAAGAAATAGCCATATACAACCTTCTACTCTACCAGTCCAGTATATAAAAAGAAAATAATGTAGTTAGAGATAGCATATCTTTTATTTATTTAATGTATCCTTTTTGCTTCATTTATCTAAAGAGTAGATGAAACCCTTCATATCTTTATGTGTTATTGCCAGGAAGTCTATTGTTGCAAACTCTGGTTGTATATAAGCCATCTATTCAACAAACAGCTGGACAAAGGATGAGTAAGGCTAATAGCATAGAAAAATTATATCATTTGAACAAGTGTTTTTGGTCCTGGAGTAGTGATACCATACCACATTTGGAAGAATGTGAGGACGTTTTAATTGTCACAATTCCTAGGGGATACCATTGTCGTTTAGTGGGTAGGCCCCGAGATGAAGAACATCCTGGAAGCACTTGAGGCTATCTTTATGACAAAAAAGTTATTCTGCCCAAAGTCCCAATAGTGAGAAACACCATGGTTAGACTCTGATTGTGTTGTGGCACACCTTGAATACTAGAATATTTGGCTTCACATTAAAAGAAATGCAATTGAACAATCAGCAGTGAGGTGACTGCTGAGAGGAGGAGATGAAGGAGGGTATGGGAAGTCAATTGTGATGGACGAAGACTTGACTGGGGGGGAGGGTGAGCACACAATACAGTATATGAAGATGTGTTCTAGAACTGGGCACCTGAAACCTGTATAATTATATGAACTAGTGTCATCTTAATAAGTTCAATTTTTTAAAAAAAGAAATGGAATTAGGCCCTGGCCAGTTGGCTCAGCGGTAGAGTGTCGGCCTGGCGTGCAGAAGTCCTGGGTTCGATTCCCAGCCAGGGCACACAGGAGAAGCGCCCATCTGCTTCTCCACGCCCCCCTCCTTCCTCTTTGTCTCTCTCTTCCCCTCCCGCAGCAGAGGCTCGACTGGAGCAAAGATGGCCCGGGCACTGGGGATGGCTCCTCAGCCTCTGCCCCAGGCCCTAGAGTGGCTCTGGTTGCAACAGAGCGACGCCCTGGAGGGGCAGAACATCGCCCCCGGTGGGCAGAGCGTTGCCCCCTGGTGGACATGCTGGGTGGATCCCAGGTCGGGCGCATGCAGGAGTATGTCTGACTGTCTCTTCCCGTTTCCGGCTTTAGAAAAATACAGAAGAAAAAAAAAAAGAAATGGAATTATATCTACATATTATTACAGATGCCCCTTGGATAACCTTCAGCTCTATCTTACTTTTTTTAGTTTAAGTGTTTACTGCCTTGAGTTCCATCTCATTAACTTCCCTGACCAAATTCTCCCTCATGCCAGAAAACATTTAACTTTTCCTTGGAGCCAGCTTGGTGATAAGACACCATCTTTCGTATGTTCCTTGCAGCAAGTGTGCTCCACTTCTCGCCACGTATTACACTCATGTCTGCAGGCTCAGTCTACCAGATATCGCTAAAATAATTTCTATCCTCATTGTAGCCAAAAGTCAACAAACAAAATCCAGGATCACATTTGTGGGGGATTTATAGCATGCATGCCTCAGGAAACCAACTGCGAATCACTGATATGTATAGCATTAAACTGTTTTTACAAATTCACAAGTAACTTTTCAAGCTCGCTATTTTCACACATCATGGCTTCTCTTTATATTTTTACCAAAATGAATATAAAAGTTCAAAAAAAAATTTATTGGGAGTCTTCAAATTACTATTTATTTTGTTATCTACAGCATTTTCCAAATGAGGTGTGATTTGTTGTCAGTAATAACACCCATCATTGGTTAGCTATGCCTTCTATTTCCTCTTTCTCCTAGTCCATCCCAACCTAAAATGGCTTAATTGCTCTAGGGTGCTAATCAAACTCTTTTATAGTAACAGCTGGCTCACCAGCTGTTGACATTTGATAATTCCTTTTTTCTTATCCCAGAATATTTTGCTTATTCTCATTAAATGCAAAGGGAAGAAATGAGAGCAAACAGAAGGGAGAGACTGTGGATAAAACTGGTCTTCAGAGAACTTTCTTGCTTAAGCTATGAGCCATGAAATTAGCAATGTGCTAAATAAGCTGGAAATGTTACCATTTAAAAGGTTTACAATATAGGTTTTGCTGCTTTCTTGCCCATGTCTATAAGGAAATACAAAAATTATAGACATAAATTGCAATTCGTGTCAATACTGCCAATAGATCTCCTTGAAAACAGAAGGTGGCAAACTGAGGCCTACAGAACAAAGGCAGCCTGCCACCCATTTTTGTATGGCCCAGGAACCAAAAATGGCTTTTACGTTTTTGAATAATCAAAAAGAAAACAAAAGAGGAATAATATTTTATGATACGTAAAAATTAAATAAAATTTAAGTTTCATTGTCTAAAATCAAGTCTTATTAGAACATCACCAGGCCCATTCAATCATGAATTGTCTGTGGCTGCTTTCACACTACAATGGCCACAAAGAGAAAAAGTAAAGTGTGAAGAGTTTCAGAACAAGTTTAATCATGGAAACGGATGCTAAGTGAACCTTTCGTTAAAGCAGCAGTAGTGGTACAGGAGCACTGGACCTGCGTTCTGCTTCTGAGTCAATGGCAAATAACTCAGTCTTTTAAGTTTAGCTTGCTCAAATGTGAAATAGAAAATAAGAATATTTAACTCACCTTTTCAAAGATAAATTATGTAATTAAAGCAGTTTATATATTAATTACAAGGGTCAACTCAATAAACATTCACAAACGGAACACTTTTGTAATTCCATGAATATGAAATCAGAATATTACCAGAACCCTGGAAATCCCCATCAAGCACATGCCCAGTGTATACCAAGTCTAGCTGCCACCCTCTGGTATACCCTGGGACATTGGCTGAGTAACCTCAGAACCAGCACAAGCACCAAGTTTGAATCTGTATCAATCTGGTAAACACCACTCACCTCTGCCTGGTGATTCACTGAGATCCTACCTCATGCAACTGATGTACTTTCTGTAACTAAGCCTAACAGGCAGCTGGCAGGTAGAGGCAGGAAGAGGCAGATCTTGGGGTGCTTTGGGCCTTGTGCTGACTTTCTCTGAAATCAGTGCTAGTGGACGTCAGCCTTGGTCTCAGCTTAGCCCTTCCCACACACACCCAGGCCCAGCAGGGACACACACAAACTGTGTATCACTTTGTAGCCCCAAACAGGTTGCCCAGGGCCAGTCATGGGCAGCATTTGACATTGACCTGCTCTGGTGTCAGTCTTAGGATGCCCCAGAACCAACACACCCAGTGGTAAGCTTTAGACATCAGGCAGGAACTCATTTAGACCCAATGAGTTCCACAAGTACACATCCAAAGGGAGATCTTGGAAGGCACCAGATCCCTTTTGAGGAGAATTCAGCTTCAAGTGGTTAGCACCTGCACAGCAGCTAGTACACTGTGGTCGGGTTGGATACTTAGTCAGCTAGCCTGAAGATGACCGCATGCACAGATGAGCCAACATCAATCAAGACTCAATAATAATAAAAGGGCTCACACAACCCCACAGGGACATGAGTGCAGCACCCAGCTCAGGCAATCAAAAAGAGACTGCTCCATTAGGTCCCACAGGATACCTTTTACATCAGGCCGCTCCACCAAGACTGAAAGACATAGCAGATCTACCTAATACTTGTTACAACTCAGAGCAGGCATATCATTTGGGTCAGTACTTCAAATTTACCAAGCTACTCTATGAAAATAAAAACATGAGAGTATAAAGATATATAGAGGTGGATTTTTATATAAACTATACTGAAAAATTGGCAACAATCTAAATATTCATAAAGGAATGGCTGAATGAACTACAATATAACCACAATTGAATTATGCAGCCAATATATAAAAAGGAGAAGATTTACATATTGACATATTAGTGTAAAAAGAAAACTGCATATTAACAAGTACAGAATAATTCCATTCTTGAATATATAAATGTGGCTACTTCTCTACACAGGTTTCTTACATATTTTCAGAAAAGATCAAGAAAGAAAATTAAGATAAGTCACTTTAGAGGAGATGAAATTTGATAGGTTATATGGGACATTCACTTGACTTTACATTCTTTTTATTTTTATTTTTCTTTAGAGTAGTGAAATTACAGATGACTCTTCTCTTGCTGTTTTGAAGCATTTTTCTGAAATAGAGAATAGTAATTGCTGGACCAAGGTCCCGGAGAGTGAGGAATTGAGAGTATAAATAGGAGGCTCTGCCTCAGACCAGACAAACACCTCATTAGCAGGAACTGCATGAAAGGAGGCAAATATTGCTGGGGACATAGATCAGCTGGAGCGCAGGTTATCAGGGTGGGAGAACCGGGTGGGGAGATATCTTAGCCAATGGCCCTGATTTCTCAGTAATGATGAGCATGGACACAACCTTAGGGAAAGTGGTTAAGGTTTGCAATAGTCAGTAAAGGAAAGGGGAAGGCGGATCACCAAGGACAAGGGAGGGAAAGTGCACCCGTGAAGTTTTTATCAGCTAGGCCTGGAAGTAGCAGCTCAAGAGCAAGACAGGCTGAGAGTATAGTCTTGCTTTCTGGCCAGGAAAAGGAGAATGGGTTAGGGTGGACTGTCATCAGTCCTTGCAGCATTGTGATGACCTTAGATTTTTTCTGTAATCTAGATCACCTTTCCCAACCCCTCACACATCCATATTTATTTAACACTCATCTGTACTCAATTTTAACAAATTTCTTTTTAGGAAGATGTCATACACTCATTGAAGCTGAAAGTAACCTTAGAAATACGCTCATCCAATCTCTTCATTTTTTAGATCAGAAAATACTGAATCACAGAGATAAGTTATTTTCTAGTGTGGCATAGCTTACATAAGTGGTGAAGTTGGACTGAACTAGGTCAGTGCGGGTTCCATCATGCCACACAGATCCTGTGTAATCATAATTTTAAAAGAAGGATACTAGGTCTGTGAGCATTACAAACAAAACTATAAAATTAAAAACAAGATTTAGCCTTTGAAAATTAAATATTGTATTTATTAAACAAAAATTACCCTTGTGGAGGGTGATGAAATAATATCAACATATATGACACTTAAGTTTATATAAAATATATATAAAAAAGTGAGCACAGGTAAGTGATTTGAATCCAATGTATATTTGTAATACCGAGAGCTTCCCAGAATCCTAAAATTGGGACCACATTCAAGAACTGCAAGACACTATTCAAGGCTTTTCCATGCTTTTGGAAGGATTACAGTGCCCTCTGCAGCTTCAGCAGAAATAAACCAAGTTTGGAGGGAAATATAGTCATTTAAACAGCAGCATGAAATGTGTGCATTTCACCTGCATGCCTCACATATTGAAGTTACCTTCCTGAACTGAATAAAAATAGTTATATAGGAAGATGACGTCAGAGTAATGGCGGGGTAGGAAGCAATACCGATAAATCTCCCCCAAAACTCAACAAGATCTTCAACCAGAAACAGAAAAACCTATCCTTGGAGCCTCCAGATGTTTCGCAATACACCCAAAGGTATGATCGAGCAAAAAATTGGCTAAATATATAACCAAACCCTGAAGGAAATAGGGAGTAAGAAATGCTCCACCTTCCTCACTAACCTAAACAGGGTGGCTTTCACTGGAAACTGAGAATATAGAAACTAAGGCGGGCAAAGGGGGTGAATAGATCCAGACCGCGGCACAAACGGCCGAACCAGGCTGTGGCACGGAGATCCAAGCCGAGGAAAAACTGTTCCTGTGACAACCCGGGCAATACAGCTAACACTCGTGCCAAACCCAGACAAAGAAAGACAAGCGGGGCAGCCATTTTACCCGATCTCCTGGTCAGCGCGTGCAGATAGTGGGCGAGAGATTCCTTCCAAAGCCCCGGGAGTGTGTGCCTGTGTTGTACCACAGAGAGGCAGAGTCAGAGGCCTTTGTGTGGGCCGAAAGCCTCCGGGCCGCCCCAGCACCCTGGAAGAGCTGCACATGGGGAGGGGGCGAGAACTAATTCCAACGCTGGAACTTTTCCATACGGGCGGGGTTTTCATTCAGAGGGTGAGGCCGCTGGTCTGATATCCTGGTCTGCGCATGCAGATAGTGAGCGAGAGATTCCTCTGAGTGCCTCGGCAGTGCCTGCCCATATTATCCCACAGAGGGGCAGAGTCAGGGGCCTTTGTGGGGGCCAAAAAGCGGAATCTCGGGCCACCCCAGCGCCCTGAGGGAGCCGCGCATGGGAAGGTAGCGAGAGCCAATTCCAACGCTGGAACTTTTCAGTGCGGGCAGGGGGGGGTTTCACTCAGAGGGCGAGACTTCCGGTCTGACATCCTGGTCTGCGCATGCAGATAGTGAAGGAGAGTTTCCTCCAAGCGCCCCGGGAGTGGGTGCCCGCCCATGTTACCGGACAGAGTGGCAGAGCCAGAGGTCTTTGAGTGGGCGGAAGCCCCAGCTGATTATGCTAGCAGCTCTGCCTGACTGAGTCTTACCCAGAGCCCTGTGCTGAGTGGGAATAGAGTGAGGAGTTGCCAGCTCTTTGAGCCTCTTACTATCCAGGCAGAGGCAGCAGCAACCCCATAGCTGGATTCTCAGGCTACTAATTGAGGAAGGAAAGACTAGGAGAGAGGCTCCAGGAACACAGACTCTCTCTCTGTCAGAGCCTATAAAGGCTAATGAGCCTCAACTGCCAACGTGATTAAAGCACAATACATGACATCGCCATAGAGACTTATCAACTGCAAACCTCTACCTGAGCATGCCAAAGGGGCAGAACCCAGGGTACAGAGTCACCAACCAGGAAGAGGGAGAGAAAAGAAAAAGCAAGAAGATAACCTCTCAAAATCAAGAATAATCTGCAGACTTTATAACCTATCCCATTTTATTATATTTGTTCATTTGTTTCTCTTATCTCATCCTTGATTTTTTTTTCGTCTTTTTTCCTCCTCCAATTTTGTCGATTAACTCTCTACTGGTCTTATGCTCTCCTCTCCTTGAACTACACTACCCATAACTGTTACATCTCCCATTATCTTTTCTTTCCTCTTCCTTTCTCTCTATAAGGGTTGCAATCCAAAACCCTTAACTCTCTCTCTCTCTCTCTCCTCTTTTTTCTTTTTTCTTCTTTTAGTGGTTCCCTCTTTTTCTTCTCTCTCTCTCTTTCTTTTCTCCCTCTATATTAAATTCTTCCTTTCTCCTTTACGTCTCCTCTCATTCAAACCTCAATAACAAACAAATTATCTTATCTGGGACTCAAACTTATGTTTGTGGCATTTTGGGGGGCTTTTACTTCACCTTTTTAACTCACTAGCAGTGCTCCCATCCCTGGCTCTCCATTTTATCAAGCTCTTGTTCCACTAAATAAAATAGTAATTTTTTAATTTGTCCCCCCATTTTCCTGTTCCCCTCTTATTCCTCTCATTATAACTCTTAGTCAAACAACACCTAAACGCAAATCATTTTATTCCTGATACAAATTTTTTCATTATTTGCTTTTTGTGGGTCCATACCCCCCTTATTTATTTATTTATTTATTTATTTATTTTGCCCCTTTATTACTTTTCCCCAATTCAGGCCATCCATTACAGGCACTGTTTGTTCTATTAAATACAATATAATTCACAGTGGTGAACAGGATTTTCTCAAGAAAGAGGGGAGAGGAGAGAAGAGGAAAAAAGGAGGGGGGGAATAACTTCCTTTTTTTAAATTTTTTTTTAATTTTTATATTATTTATTTTTCTTTATTTCATTATTAATTTTTAAAAACACTTTTTTCAATTTTTTATTTTTTTAACTTTTATTCTTTATTAAATCTCATTAATACTATCAACAAAACCACCCTCAGATGCCATTAAGGAAGAGAAAATCGAATATCATGGATACAAAAGAAAGAGAGGTAACAGATACATGAGGAAAAATCTATGGAGAAAAAATTTAATATATTGGAAATATTGGAGCTAAATGACAGAGAATTCAAGATAGAAATCCTAAAAATACTCAGAGATATACAAGAAAACACAGAAAGGCAATTTAGGGAGCTCAGAAAACAACTCAGTGAACACAAAGAATATATGTCCAAGGAAATTGAAACTATAAAAACAAGTCAAACAGAGATGAAAAACTCAATTCACGAGCTGAAAAATGAGGTAACAAGCTTAGCTAATAGAATAGGCCAGATAGAAGAGAGGATTAGTGAAATAGAAGACAAGCAACTTGAGGCACAACAGAGAGAAGAAGAAAGAGACTTAAAAATTAAAAAAAAAAATGGGATAGCCCTACAAGAATTATCTGACTCCATCAGAAAAAAACATAAGAATAATAGGTATATCAGAGAGAGAGGAGAGAGAAAATGGAATGGAGAACATAATCAAACAAATAATAGATGAAAACTTCCCAAGCCTGTGGAAAGAACTAAAGCCTCAAGTTCAAGAAGCAAACAGAACTCCGAGTTTTCTTAACCCCAACAAACCTACTCCAAGGCACATCATAATGAAATTGGAACAAACTAAGGGCAAAGAAAAAATTCTCAAGGCAGCCAGGGAAAAGAAGAATACAACATATAAAGGAAGGCCCATTAGATTATCATCAGATTTCTCAGCAGAAACTCTACAAGTTAGAAGAGAGTGGACTCCAATATTTAAAGTCCTGAAAGAGAGGAACCTTCAGCCATGAATACTATACCCATCAAAGCTATCCTTCAAATATGAAGAAGAAATAAAAATATTCACAGATACAGAAAAGATGAGGAAATTTATCATCACAAAACTCCCACTCCAAGAATTACTAAAGGAGGTTCTCCAATCAGATACAAAGAACAAAAAAAAATAAAGCCACAAGTAAAAGCTCAAGAAGAACACAATAAAACCAAATTTAAACTGTGACAACAACAAAAAGAAAGGGGGGAGAGGATGGAGATTAACAATAGCAAAGTACGATGGAGTGCAAAAGTACTCACAAAATAGTGTGCTACAATGAACAGGGTAGGAACCCTTTTCATTAATTAAAGGTAACCACCATTGAAAAAACCACCACAGAAGCACATGAGATAAAAAAGATAGCAAGAGGAAAGATGTATGGAATACAACCAAATAAAAACAAAAGATAGAAAAATGAAAGAGAAGAATCAAAGAAGACACAAAACTAACAGAAAGCATGATATAAAATGGCAATAGGGAACTCACAAGTGTCAATAATTACACTAAATGTAAATGGATTAAACTCACCAATAAAAAGACACAGAGTAGCAGAATGGATTAAAAAAGAAAATCCAACTGTATGCTGCCTACAGGAAACTCATCTAAGTAACAAGGATAAAAATAAATTCAAAGTGAAAGGCTGGAAAACAATACTTCAAGCAAATAACATCCAAAAAAAAGCAGGCGTAGCAATACTCATATCTGATAATGCTGACTACAAGACAGGAAAAGTACTCAGAGACAAAAATGGCCATTTCATAATGGCTAAGGGGACACTGAATCAAGAAGACATAACAATTCTTAATATATATGCACCAAACCAAGGAGCACCAAAATATATAAGACAGCTACTTATTGACCTTAAAACAAAAACTGACAAAAATACAATCATACTTGGAGACCTCAATACACCGCTGATGGCTCTAGATCGGTCATCCAAACAGAGAATCAACAAAGATATAGTGGCCTTAAACAAAACACTAGAGCACCTGGATATGATAGACATCTACAGGACATTTCATCCCAAAGTGACTAAGTATACATTTTTCTCCAGTGTACATGGATCATTCTCAAGAATTGACCATATGTTGGGCCACAAAAACAACATCAGCAAATTCAGAAAAATTGAAGTTGTACCAAGCATATTTTCTGATCATAAAGCCTTGAAACTAGAATTCAACTGCAAAAAAAAGAAAAAAATCCCACAAAAATGTGGAAACTAAACAACATAGTTTTAAAAAATGAATGGGTCAAAGAAGAAATAAGTGCAGAGATCAAAAGATATATACAGACTAATGAAAATGACAATACAATATATCAGAATCTATGGGATGCAGCAAAAGCAGTGATAAGAGGGAAATTCATATCACTTCAGGCATATATGAACAAACAAGAGAGAGCCCAAGTGAACCACTTAACTTCACACCTTAAGGAACTAGAAAAAGAAGAACAAAGACAACCCAAAACCAGCCGAAGAAAGGAGATAATAAAAATCAGAGCAGAAATAAATGAAATAGAGAACAGTAAAAGTATAGAAAAAATTAATAGAACAAAGAGCTGGTTATTTGACAAGATTAACAAAATTGACAAACCCTTGGCAAGACTTACCAAGGAAAAAAGAGAAAGAACTCATATAAACAAAATCCAAAATGAAAGAGGAGAAATCACCACGGACACCGTAGATATACAAAGAATTATTGTAGAATACTATGAAAAACTTTATGCCACTAAATTCAACTATCTAGAAGAAATGGATAAATTCCTAGAACAATACAACCTTCCTAGACTGAGTCAAGAAGAAGAAGAAAGCCTAAACAGACCTATAAGTAGAGAAGAAATAGAAAAAACCATTAAAAACCTCCCCAAAAATAAAAGTCCAGGCCCTGAAGGCTATACCAGCGAATTTTATCAAACATTCAAAGAAGACTTGGTTCCTATTCTACTCAAAGTCTTCCAAAAAATTGAAGAAGAAGCAATACTTCCAAACACATTTTATGAGGCCAACATAACCCTCATACCAAAACCAGGCAAGGATGGCACAAAAAAAGAAAACTACAGACCAATATCTCTAATGAATACAGATGCTAAAATACTAAACACAATACTAGCAAATCGAATACAACAACATATTAAAAAAATAATACATCATGATCAAGTGGAATTCATCCCAGAATCTCAAGGATGGTTCAACATACGTAAAACGGTTAACGTAATATACCATATCAACACAACAAAGAACAAAAACCACATGATCTTATCAATAAACGCAGAAAAGGCTTTCAATAAAATACAACACAATTTTATGTTTAAGACTCTCAACAAAATGGGTTTAGAAGGAAAATATCTCAACATAATAAAGGCCATATATGATAAACCATCAGCTAACATCATATTAAATGGCACAAAACTGAAGGCTTTCCTCCTTAAATCAGGAACAAGACAGGGTTGTCCACTCTCTCCACTCTTATTTAATGTGGTACTAGAGGTTCTAGCCAGAGCAATCAGACAAGACAAAGAAATAAAAGGCATCCATATCAGAAAAGAAGAAGTAAAGGTATCACTTTTTGCAGATGATATGATCCTATACATCAAAAACCCCAAAGAATCCACAAAAAGACTACTAGAAACAATAAGCCAATATAGTAAGGTCGCAGGATACAAAATTAACATACAGAAGTCCATAGCCTTTCTATATGCCAACAATGAAACAACTGAGAATGAACTCAAAAGAATAATCTCCTTCACAATTGCAACAAAAAAAATAAAATACTTAGGAATAAACATAACAAAGAATGTAAAGGACTTATATAATGAAAACTATAAACCATTGTTAAGAGAAATCGAAAAAGATATAATGAGATGGAAGAATATTCCTTGTTCTTGGTTAGGAAGAATAAATATAATCAAGATGGCCATATTACCCAAAGCAATATACAAATTTAATGCAATTCCCATAACTCCAATGACATTTTTTAAAGAAGTAGAGCAAAAAATCATCAGATTTATATGGAACTATAAAAAACCCCTAATAGCCAAAGCAATCCTAAAGAAAAAGAATGAAGCTGGGGGCATTACAATACCTGACTTCAAACTATATTATAGGGCCACGACAATCAAAACAGCATGGTATTGGCAGAAAAGTAGACACTCAGACCAATGGAACAGAATAGAAAGTCCAGAAATAAAACCACATATATATAGTCAAATAATTTTTGATAAAGGGGCCAAGAACATACAATGGAGAAAAGAAAGCCTCTTCAATAAATGGTGCTGGGAAAACTGGAAAGGCACATGCAAAAGAATGAAACTGGACTACAGTTTGTCCCCTTGTACTAAAATTAACTCAAAATGGATCAAAGATTTAAACATAAGACCTGAAACAATAAAGTACATAGAAGAAGACATAGGTACTCAACTCATGGACCTGGGTTTTAAAGAGCATTTTA
This sequence comes from Saccopteryx bilineata, assembly GCF_036850765.1. Lineage (NCBI taxonomy): Eukaryota > Metazoa > Chordata > Mammalia > Chiroptera > Emballonuridae > Saccopteryx > Saccopteryx bilineata. Next base: position 177,653,941 of record NC_089494.1, read on the forward strand.
TGAGTTTGACTCCAAAGGCAAGAGAAGTGAAGGCAAAAATTAATGAATGGGACTACATCAGACTAAGAAGTTTTTGCTCAGCAAGAAAAACTGATAACAAAATAAACAGAAAGCCAACTAAATGGGAAATGATATTTTCCAACAACAGCTCAGATAAGGGCCTAATATCCAAAATATACAAAGAACTCATAAAACTCAACAACAAACAAACAAACAATCCAATAAAAAAATGGGAAGAGGACATGAACAGACACTTCTCCCAGGAAGAAGTACAAATGGCCAACAGATATATGAAAAGATGCTCATCTTCTTTAGTTATTAGAGAAATGCAAATCAAAACTGCAATGAGATACCACCTCACACCTGTTAGATTAGCTATTATTAACAAGGCAGGTAATAGCAAATGTTAGAGAGGGTGTGGAGAATAAGGAACCCTCATCCACTGTTGGTGGGAATGTAAAGTAGTACAACCATTATGGAAGAAAGTATGGTGGTTCCTCAAAAAACTGCAAATAGAACTACCTTATGACCCAGCAATCCCTCTACTGGGTATATACCCCAAAAACTCAGAAACATTGATACATAAAGACACATGCAGCCCCATGTTTATTGCAGCATTGTTCACAGTTGCCAGGACATGGAAACAACCAAAAAGCCCGTCAATAGATGACTGGATAAAGAAGATGTGGCACATATACACTATGGAATACTACTCAGCCATAAGAAATGATGACATCAGAACATTTACAGCAAAATGGTGGGATCTTGATAACATTATACGAAGTGAAATAAGTAAATCAGAAAAAAAACAGGAACTGCATTATTCCATACGTAGGTGGGACATAAAAGTGAAACTAAAAGACATTGATAAGAGTGTGGTGGTTACGGGGGGAGGGAGGAAAGGAGAGGGAAAGGGGGAGGGGGAGGGGCACAAAGAAAACTAGATAGAAGGTGACAGAGGACAATCTGACTTTGGGTGATGGGTATGCAACATAATTGAAAGACAAGATAACCTGGACTTGTTATCTTTGAATATATGTATCCTGATTTATTGATGTCTCCCCATTAAAAAAATAAAATTAAAAAAAAAAAGAAAGAAAGAAAGATTGGACTTCAACACTAAAAAAAAAAAAAAAAATAGTTATATAAAGATCACATTTTAAGAAAAGTCCACTACAGCAAGTATGGAAGGTACCTATGTATGTAAAAAGATATGTCATATAGAAAAGGAATATATATATGTGTATATCTGTAGATTAGTTTCAGCATAATACTCCAGGAAACTGCAGTATTGCCTTTGGAGAGACAAATCAGATAGGAAGGTTTATTTTTCACTGTGATTTATTTTGTACTACTTTAAGTTTTTTCATCACATGTATGTATCATATTAATCTTTGAGGTAAAAAACAAAATTTAATAAAAATGTTCATCCTCTTTCAGAGAAGTTGTATGCATGCAAATTTTAAAACTCTCTCTCAAAATGTTCCATAATGTAACACCGGCGGCCGAGGCCAGGGAGGTCCACATTGGATTTGGACTGACGGTAGAGAAACTGAGGAGCCGGAAAGCATTGGGCCGTTACCGTTTAATAAAGTCTCACAAAGGCACATGAGCACAGGCAGGGAAAAATCTCTTCTCCAGCACAAATGGCAAGAAATGCTCCTCACAGTGGCAGGCAGGCAACCCACATCCACAATCCCCCTGATCGCCAGCACCTCTGCCAGGTGCTTATGCACTAATCAAGCAACGTGCTTGCAGCTGGTACACCAGCAAGCAAGCCTAACACAGCTGCCCTACACATTACTTTAAACCAGTTCTTTAATCTGTTAAAAACAAAAAAACAGACCCAAAATGGAGTTGCTCATCTAATCCCCATGTCACCAAATTAAGACTTAATTACATTCTTAGCTCTCCCATAAAGGTAATTGAAACCAGTCAATCGAGAATCATCAACTAAGCACTATTTAAGTAACCTTCCTGATAGGCCCCTGATATCCCCTAGAGCCACGGACCGGTACCGGTCCACAGAGAAAGAATAAATAACTTACATTATTTCCGTTTTATTTATATTTAAGTCTGAACGATGTTTTACTTTTTTAAAATGACCAGATTCCCTCTGTTACATCCGTCTAAGACTCACTCTGGACGCTTGACTTGGTCACGTGATACATTTATCCATCCCACCCTAAAGGCCGGTCCGTGAAAATATTTTCTGACATTAAACCAGTCCGTGGCCCAAAAAAGGTTGGGGACCACTGCCCTAGAGCAGAGGTCGGCAAACTAGGCTTGCAAGCCACATGCGGCTCTTTGGCCCCTTGAGTGTGGCTCTTCCACAAAATAACATGTGCGGGCACTACCTCGATAAGGAATGTACCTACCTATATAGTTTAAGTTTAAAAAATTTGGCTCTCAAAATAAATTTCAATCGTTGTACTGTTGATATTTGGCTCTGTTGACTAATGTGTTTGCCAACCACTGCCCTAGAGAAAAGTAACTTTTTAATAACCAACCCACTTTTTGGACTAGTATAATATCCTTATTCCATTTCCTTCTGCCTATAAAAGTCTTTCATTTTTTTATAGGTTTTTGAAGCTCTTTTCTAACCACTAGATGAAATACTGATTTGAATTGATTTTTTGCTCAAATAAACTCTTAGATGTTTTAAGTATGCCTCAGTTTATCTTTAATGAAGCTCTTTGCCTTTCCTGACCACTCAATTTAAGTTAAAGCATAGCTTTTTAAACTCTTTATTATCTTATTAGATATAGCCTAGCATATTCTAGCTGGGCTAATAATAAAATTAACAGATTCTTTTTTTTTTTTTTTTTTTCATTTTTCTGAAGCTGGAAACAGGGAGAGACAGTCAGACAGACTCCCGCATGCGCCCCCCGGGGATCCACCTGGCACGCCCATCAGGGGCGGTGCTCTGCCCCCCAGGGGGCGATGCTCTGCCCATCCTGGGCGTCGCCATATTGCGACCAGAGCCACTCTAGCGCCTGAGGCAGAGGCCACAGAGCCATGCCCAGCGCCGGGGCCATCTTTGCTCCAATGGAGCCTTGGCTGCGGGAGGGGAAGAGAGAGACAGAGAGGAAAGCGCAGCGGAGGGGTGGAGAAGCAAATGGGCGCTTCTCCTATGTGCCCTGGCCGGGAATCGAACCCGGGTCCTCCGCACGCTAGGCCGACGCTCTACCGCTGAGCCAACCGGCCAGGGCTAAAATTAACAGATTCTTAAGGTGGTGGTGAAACCAGAAATATCGGTGTTCATGCTGCCTGTCACCATTTCAACCAAATAAGTAGAGACAGAGATTGAATGAATCTTTTATACATGCTTTATTCAGATGGCCAGTGTAATGCTGGTGGCTGAGGCCAGGCGGGTTGTCGGGCAAGCTGTGTTAGGCCTACTCGCTAGTGTACCAGCTGCAAGCACTTTGCGTGATTAGTGCATGAGCATGTGGCAGTGGCAAGGGTGCATGGCCTACATAAGGCTATGGGTGCTTGCACTATGGGAGAAATGGGGGATTGCAAATGCACGAATTGTCTGCCCACCACTGTGAGGGGCCATTTTGCTGTTTGCTTGCCTAAGAGGTAGTTTTCCCTGCCTGTGTGCTGATCTGCCGTTGTGAGAATTTATTAAATGAAATGGCCCAACCCTTTCTGGCTCTGCAGTTTTTCTATCATCTGCCCAAATCCAATGTGAACCTGTCTGGCCTCAGCCATTGACATTACACAGGTTTTCACTGAATTCGGGTAGATGGTAGAGGAACTTAGGCGCTATAGTGTCGGGCCATACCAGTTTATTAGAGGCTCACTAAGACAGGCGAGCAAATAAGCAACAAAAGGAAAAGAGCTAATAAGGAAATTTTGCTTTTTGCAGTGAAAGGCAAGGGAGCAGGAAAAACCACACATCCCAGTGGTGAAACAGTGATCTGGGAGAATTGCTGCCCAGGAAAAGCACCTGCAGCCTTACACAGACCACACACACATGGCGCTGCCACACACACACACACACCAATCAAGGAACATGCTTGCAGCCAGTAAACCCACAAGCAAGCCTAACACAACTGTTTTCCCCACAGCCAGCTATCTAAGGCTTCCAAAGCCGTCTCAACCCCCTATCCTGACCCAACTTTTTTGTAAGGGGAAGAAAAGGGTAGGTAAAGGTTTCCAAATTTCAAGTGAAAGTTAAACAGATCACAGGCAAAGTGAATTCAATCATAGTCAGTGGGGCATTCTGTCATTGGAGCACAAAAAGTTTGCTTGCAGAACCCTGGGGCACAGAAGTGGACTACTTGCAGATCTCCTAAGTTATGCAGGCTTTCTCAGGAATTCCAGCTCCTGAAACAAAGCCTCAACTTGCATTAACCATCAAGACCACTGACTACAACCAAAGCCACCATTACTCAAGCTGAAATTTTAACGCTTGAGTCCCCCTATCAGTGGTTAAGCCAAGGCTCCTTTCCTAAAGCCGGTTTCTCTAAATTTGTTGGGCAGAAAAGGGGGACGCCTCCTTCTGGGTGTTGTTTCTTAATAAACAGCTTAAAAATCAGTCTCCCAAGAGGCAGTTTCAGGGTAGCAAAATTTTGGTCCTTTCAGAACTCAAAGCCAGTGGAAACAGGAGCGTAGAGATAACAAGAAAAAGGAAAAACCTAAACCTAAACCTTTCAAAGGAAGCACAGCAAGATTCTTATGTTTCCAGGCTGGAGAGGGACTTTGAATTGCTGTCGTTATTGTTGCTGAACAGTGTGATTCTTTGAAAAATATTTCTCTGCCTTGGTTTTTCCATAGATTGCGAACTTCTACTACGATGTAAAGAACGGTATTAGTGAGGGCCTTGTCTGCACGTCAGCGGCTTTAGCAGATAATAGATATTTCTGCCACTACCAGGATAGGCGCTCCCCGTGCATCCTGCGGACCCCTCGGGGCGACCCCCTATTCCATCCTCCTCCATACTCTTTTATACCGCGCCTCCCCCACGATTTATACCCATGTTGGCACCGCCGGCCTCGCACCCCCGCGCCGCGACCCAGGTGGAACGGCCCGTGACGTCACGAGGCCGCGCTCAATCAGCAGCGGCGTTGGGAAAATTTAAACTCAAAGGCAGAACCGCCCGTGTGCACAGCCACGCCAGCTGCGGAGCGTCTGGGCCAGTGCGCTGGGGCCCTAACTAACTGGTCGGATGGCGGAGGAGGGTGCCGTCGCCGTCTGCGTGCGGCTCCGGCCGCTCAACAGCAGGTAGGTGTGCGGGGCCGCGGCGGCGTCCGGGAGGCCCGGCGCGAAGCCGGAGGGCCGAGCCCTGCGGGGGCTCCTGAGCTCTGCCTCCGAGCGCGCTGCTGGCCAGCTGGGCCGCTGACCCTCTGTTCGCCTGGCCCCGTGGTCTGTAACGTGACAGGGAAGACCCGGAGGGTTTAGATACGTTCCTTCTGCGCTCTCTCTGAAGGGGAGTGTAACTCGGTCTCGCTGACGTTAGGACCTCCCCCTGCGCTGCTTTCCCTGCCGCTGCTTTGCCCACCCACCCCTGGGAAGGCGTGTCCGCAGGAGCCTCACCGGCCCTCGGCAGTCCTCTTACACCGACTGTCTCCCTTGGCTGTCTGCTCCTTAAGAGCAAGACCTAGTCTGCCTTTTTGCTTTGTATTCAGTACGTACTCGAGACTTCAGATAGTGACTGAATACAACATGCAGAAAGCTGAATGGCTGATATTTATCCATACGGATTTCTTTTAGCACGGAGTCCCTTAAACAGATACTGCAGTCGTTGCCCTGTGGCTCTTACTTTTGAGCGGGGCGGGCAAGGCAGAGCAGGGCGGCAGGGAGACAAAATAGACAATATAGAATGTTAAAACGGGTAGATATTGGAGTAATAAATGCGATAGAGTAAAGGCAGGGAGGGGAAATAATAAAGTCTGTTTGCTTCTGTGGTCTCTTGGCTTTCGCCCGTAAAGAAACTATTACATCTTGACAAGTGTCATGATAGGCCGATGGAGAGTGTTTGCTAGAGGAGTCATAGCCCTTCCGTCAGATGACAGTTTAGGGGAGAGGCCGGACCCCCATCAGGAAACTCCTGACACTTTCCGTGAGTGAAAAAATAAAGTTACTTAATGGAAAGATTAGCCAACATTCAACAGTGGAGTTGACTCTGTTATCTTGTGGGAACCTTCAGATAGTTGATTTGTAGGGAGTTAGGATTTATATAGGAATTTAGAGGAAGATAAGGTTGAAGAGAGAAATAAACATGATCTCGTGTGCCATATTAAGCACCTCAGATGATTTTTATTGGTTTTAAAGGAGAGGAACCTAAGCAGAGTTGCATTTTGAATGTATCTTTTCAGCTACTGGTACTGGGTAAGAGGGTGGCAGGGAAGAGCTTCACAAGGGAGCGCCCATGAGAGGGCAGGAGGTTACTGAGTCCTGTTTGAAAGACTTGACCCTTTTCCATAGTGGGTGGATTTCCCATAGTCCTCTGATATATGGTATCAGTCATTGCTGTCTTTTAAAATATTCAGAAAACAAAATGTTTTAAATTATCTTCCATATAACACGGCTTCTATGACCAGTTATAGTAAAATGTGCTGTTTTGTTTTAGAGAAGAAGCTCTTGGAGATGCTACCCAGGTTTATTGGAAAACTGACAATAATGCTATTTATCAAGTTGATGGGAGCAAATCCTTCAATTTTGGTAAGGTTATAATAGCATCAAAAGTTAATCTGCAACATGGTTTGAATTGCTTATACATGGATTGTTTTCAAAAAATTCATTGGAAAAAAAAGTTAATCTGTTACTCTGTTCCTATTAAGAGTAAAAAGGCTTTTATATAATACTGAATTTGCATTAAAGGTGAAACTAAACCTTCTGTTAATTGTGTCAATGGAAACTTTAAAATTGTTCATTCATGGATGATAAGTGAGATAATAAATTGATATTTAAAACACAGTTCTAGTCAGAGTGCCTTATAACTAAACATCATTTTTCCTCTTATTTATAGTGTGGTTCTGGCCTAAAACTCTGTTAGCCTATAATATGTTAATGTCAAGTCATATTTAAGATTTTTCAATTTTGTATTTTTTCCACAATTATTTTCAAGAAATCTCTATAAACAATAATAGTGAGGCTATTCCTTCTTTACTGGAATACAGCAAGAACCCACCCGTTTTTGTGTAGCTTATCATACAGTCAGAAAAAAGACTTTAAACAAGTAGTTACACTTCTGACGACATAAGCCTTGCGGGACTTTAGAGTGGGGGATCTAACTAGTTTAGGTGTCTAAAATGGTACTGATTAAACTGAGACCTGCAGGATGACAGAGAGCTAGGTAGGACAAAGGGACTTGGAGGCCCTAAAGGTTGACTAGCCTGATTTATTGTATAGAGTGCTGCCAATGCGCCACACACATTTCTAAGCACTTCGTTTCAATATTAACTCATCTAATCCCCTAACAAGCCTATGCAGTAGGTGCTGTGTGACTGGTACTATTCCATTTTAAAACAGAGGGGCCAGAATCACACAGCTGGCAAGTGGACATCAGGCTCCAGATCTATATTCCAGCCACACTGTCATGCTGCCAAAGAGTAGTGAGGTACCAAAGAGTGCAGTGAGGTCCTCTCAACAACCTTAGGAGTAAGAATGATTAGCTTGTCAACTTAATGTTAAAGTAGAAAACCAACATATAAGGTTGTAGGGCAAAGATATATATAGTAGAAAAAATGATTCCTGGTAAAGGACTATTTGAAGTATTACCATATTTTTTTTTTTTAAGGTAAAGCACTACGTGCTAGAGGTTATAAAATAAAAAATAAGGGATGCACAATCACTTCGACTCAGGTGCTACAGTTTCTCAGTGACCATACATGCCCATAGAGGATTTTGACTCACTCACCTATCTGAAGACGGTATTAAGATTTGAATCATCCTGCCATCTCTCCTTGCTCAGAAATCATGATGCCTAAGCAGCCTTCAGATGGCACTTTGGTTTTTGTTATAGTTTTGCCAACAGGGAAGATATATGGGCATGGTTCAAGCAGTAGGCTCCCTCAATTTTTCATTGCAGGTTGATAAATATTCCTCCTGGTTCACAAACCCGTTTCTTGTGAGCTTTGTAATGTGAGGCTGCCACTGCAAGAGTGGCCCATTTTTAATGTGCTAAAAAATGCAGAGGACCACATCCTAGACTAGTGAATTCATCATGGCAAATGCTGTCCTAAGCCAGCCTTTAGCAACCAGCAAACTGGTCATTCCCTCTAAATTCAGCTTTTTGTAGTACCTTTGTTCCAAATGTTTGCTGTTACTGGTTTAGTTTGAACTAGACCTTCTTGCTTCTACATTCGGGAACTGAAGGACAGAGACGTGAACCACCTTGTCCAAAGTCACACAGCTTATAAGGCTCAGAACCAGGATTTCTGGTCAGTCTGATTCCAGACCCCATATTTAGCCACTATGTCTCTTTGAAAGCCCATAACATGGATGTCATGTATTTTTACTGTGTGAAGACTGACGCATTTTACCTTATAGAGCAGGGGTCCCCAAACTACGGCCCGGCCTGAGGGCCACATGCGGCCCCCTGAGGCCATTTATCCGGCCCCCGCCGCACTTCTGGAAGGGCACCTTTTTCATTGGTGGTCAGTGAGAGGAGCATAGTTCCCATTGAAATATTGGTCAGTTTGTTGATTTAAATTTACTTGTTCTTTATTTTAAATATTGTATTTGTTCCCGTTTTGTTTTTTTTACTTTAAAATAAGATATGTGCAGTGTGCATAGGAATTTGTTCATAGTTTTTTTTATAGTCCGGTCCTCCAACGGTCTGAGGGACAGTGAACTGGCCCCCTGTGTAAAAAGTTTGAGGACCCCTGCTATAGAGTCTTGTATTTCCACAGGACCAAAAAGTTGAAGAAAATGTTGTGCCTTAAATATTTTATACCATATTCTGACAATTTAATTTCTTTGAGCAATTACTAATTCAAGAATGAAAACTCAGTTTGTTTGGTTTAACTTACATATATATATATTTTTTTAGATCGTGTCTTTCATAGTAATGAAACCACTAAAAATGTTTATGAAGAAATAGCAGTACCAATCATAGATTCTGCTATACAAGGCTACAATGGTTTGTATTCACTGCAGAAACATTTTAATCTTGGGTATCTGTACAACAAATATTGATAGTTTACGATGAACAAAACAGAAACAGAAGCAATGTCACAGGGAACAGATGAACAGCTGTCAGAGAAGGGGGAAGTGGGGATAAGATCAAAGGTGAAGGGGTTAGCCAAATTACATATATATAACTCATAGCTACGGACAGGAGGATAGCAGTCCCCAGAGAGAAAGGGAATGAAGGTGGGGAGGGGGGAAAGGGGGTGAAATGGGAATGGAAAGAGACCTTGCAGAGGGCAGGGGGCACGATGTGGTGGGTAGAGGCTGATGTATTGAGTGGGACACTTGAAACCATGTCAACAAAATAAATTAAAAATAAAAATACATATTGATAAGTTAGACACTATAGTCTCATTTTTAATCTTTGTTGTGTGTGTGTGTGTTGTTTTTGCAGGTACTATATTTGCCTATGGGCAGACTGCTTCAGGGAAAACATATACCATGATGGGTTCAGAAGATCATTTGGGAGTAATACCCAGGGCAATTCATGACATCTTCCAAAAAATTGAGAAGGTAAATAACTTAGCTAAATTTCTAGTATGTACAGGTAAAAATAGTAATAATAGGATAGCAACTTCAGTGTTCTCTTATAACTCTGAAAGGAAGTAGATTTACAGTTATCTCAGAATTATCCAGGGGGAGAAAAGAAGGGCATGACATAGATTCACTTTTTTCCCCACAAACTTACTTTAGAGCTTCAAGTGCTTCATTCTTTGCCTTAAATCCTGAGACAGTAATACTCCTACCACAGAGTGGGCGGTCAGGAACAGGAAGGTTATCAGACTGGGTAGCTCCTCATTGCTTTGTTTACCGACCAGTGATTCCCGAGGAGCAGTAAAAAATAGATGTAGGTAAAAGACGAGGGAAGCAGAGGACCAGATAAGACAACCTAATTAGGTAAAAGTTTTATTTTATTTAAATTAGGTTTTTTATTGTTATTTTTATGATTTTTAATGTTCTTATTTGAACATCTGTGAATAGCATTTATTTTGAGGTCATAGAGTTGGACTCTTCTAATTCTGATACTATTCTGAAACTGCTTGTGCTTTTGTTTTTGTATTTATCATTGCTAACAGAATCATAAGGAGATTTTTTGTTTTTCTGTTTGTTTTATGAAGATAATTTCTCAAACAATATTTTAATATTGCCACAGAAGCATTTAGTATTAGGTTTTCATAATTGGGTGACCTGTAATGTTTTTATATGTATTTTTTTCCTCTAGTGTCCTGATAGGGAATTTCTCTTACGTGTGTCTTACATGGAGATCTACAATGAAACCATTGCAGATTTACTTTGTGACACTCGAAAAATGAAGCCTTTAATAATTCGAGAAGACTTCAATGTGAGTAGAAGAGTTAACAAAGTGGCTCAAAAAAGAGATAATTTATTGGGATTATTGTTCTTGAACATTTACCTTTAATTTCTATATTTTTTTAAGTATCTCCTGTATATAGGGTTTGTGTTATGTTTTCTTAAGCATTTATAGAGATCATCTTTTAAGTAATACAGAAATGGACAAAAGTACATTTACAGTATAACACAAATAATACAATAATTAATAAGTAATAATACAAGAATAAACTCTATGGCCCTGGACAATTGGCTCAGTCGCTTAAGAGCATCGTCCTAAAACAACAAGGTTGTGGGTTCCATCCCCAGTCAGGGCACACACAGGAAGCAACCAAAAAATGCAAGACTGAGTAGAACAACAAATGCTCCCCTACCCTCCTCCCCTCTTTTCTCTCCCTTCTTCTCTCTGTCTCTCTAAAAATAAATAAAAATTAAACCCTAGCCAGGTAACTCAGTTGGTAGGAGCATCATCTGGGAGCACAGAGGTTGCTGGATCAATTCGCCAGTCAGGGCACATACAAGAGCAACTCAGTGTTCCTGTGTGTGTGTGTGTGTGTGTGTGTGTGTGTGTGTCTCCCTGCCTCTCTTTAAAAAGACGAAACAAAACTATTTTGTGTACTCAGAACTGTAAACTACTTTTGCCCACACCTGTATGTGTGGTTTTAAATATTGACAGTTGTAATATACACTGCTCACAAAAATTAGGAGTTATTTTATAGCTTCATTTGGAAATACTTAAATTTTTGTGAGCAGTATATATTGATGTAAGTTCCTAAAAGGAGCAAGAAAGAAGTTTCAGGTTAGAATTTGATGTGCTTTGATATAGTAAATAAATTGTAAATATATATTATAAGTTTATTTGTTATTTTCATACTCTAGTTTCCATTTTGCACTTTTAATTTCTACAAATGAATTTTATCGTAGTTAACACTTTCTTTTTGATATGCATTTTTAAGTGACTTCTATTCCTCTACTCTTCCCATAATTAAACTTGTTTCAGAGGAACGTGTATGTGTCTGACCTCACAGAAGAAGTTGTTTATACATCAGAAATGGCTTTGAAGTGGATCAGAAAGGGAGAAAGTAAGACTTTATGCTGTGTTTCTTCAAAACATTGTTAAAAACTATTCTATTGCATGTATTTAGGGGCTTCAAATCACACTTTCACTTTTAAGCTAAAGTAAAAGTTCATGGGGTTTTTTTTGGACTTTAATATATACAGCTGAAATATGACTCTTTGCTTATAGAGAACAGACATTATGGAATTACAAAGATGAATCAAAGAAGCAGTCGTTCTCATACCATTTTTAGGATGGTAGGTAATTCTTTCTCTTATTTGGTCTTTCTAATTAAGAATGCACTAATGGTTCTACAAGATGCCTTTTTTGTCTAGATTTTGGAAAGTAGAGAGAAAGGGGAACCTTCTAACTGTGAAGGAGCTGTCAAAGTGTCCCATTTGGTGAGTACTGATGAACCATGATAATGTGCCATATAGTCCAAAGCAAAGCTGAATTCATCTGCTAGATGTTTGGTTTCATAAGAACAGTTAGCTGGTCTGCCCTGTGGTGGCACAGTGGATAAAAGATTGACCTGGAATGCTGAGGGTGCCAGTTCAAAACCCTTAGATTGCCTGGTCAGGGCACATACAAGAGCAACTACTACAAGTTGATGCTTCCCGCTTCTCCCCACCTCCCTCTCTTCTCCTCCTCTCCCCATCTCTCCCCCCCCCAAAATCAAGAAATAAGAATTTTTTAAAAAATGTTTTTTAAAACTGTTAACTAAATAGTTACAATTATTTATAAATAGTTTAGTGTCATATGTCACATGAAATTACAAGCTGAAATGCAGGAAGGATTCAGAGGATCTTTCTTCCTATAATATGGCTGCTATCTCCTAAAATGTGGATGTTAGGGTTTGAGGCGTTTTCTAACCAGTGATGAAGGGGGACTTGGGGGTTTGGTTTTTTGTCTTGTTTTTTCCTACACATTGAAGAATTAAAGTAATCTTGGAATTGTGTGGGGGTGTGGGAGGAGTCTTTGTTTTTTGGTTTTTTAATCTAGCCAGTAGAATTGAACTTGGAAAATAAAAAACTAAGTGGAATGGTTTAAAAATAAATCACATTATCCAAGTTCATTCTTAAGTATAATAAGAAAATCTATCTTACATTATAAGCACAGTGTTTTAGACTATAAATCCCTTGAAACAAAGAGGGATATTTCTTTCATTTGTAGCCCCAAGACATTGTACATAGTGTATGTTTAATACCTGTTTTTTGAATAAGTGGCTGTAAGCATTATGTGAACATTCCTTTTTTCACATAAATAAGTCTTATTGCTGTCCCTTTTCATGCTTCCTTTTAATTCTTTATTATAGTTTCATTCTCCATCTTCACGGCCTAAATTCTTTAGCTTGATGTGGGATGTGACTTAAGATTACTCTATCTGACTTGAAAACTTAAGAGGGAAAAAGTAATAAATCTATATTATATTTGTTCAGTTTTAGATTTTGAAAAATTACTCTTATTTACCTAATTTTAGTTTACCTCACTGTACAAGTAAAAGTTTATTTTAGGAAACTAGTCTTGCTTTAATTTAACAAAAAACACAAAAACTGATGTCTGTTTTGATTTCCAAACCTGACCCGTAATATTTCACTACAATTCCAACTTTTAATAATTTAGCTTTAGTACTTTAAACGTATTCAGTGATTCATTTGGTGGCTTTTCTCATGTGATGCTCTGTCATCTGACCGTAGATACCATCTGGTCCAACAACGTTTCAGCTTTCTCACTTACTCCTAAGTATCTTCTTGGGAAGAAGTTTTCACCAGAGTCATTTCCTAGCTCTTTGTAGATAGCCTTTGAGTGTCTCCTGGCCTTTCTGTGATAATATCCAGGTTCTCCTAGCTGTGCTGCTTCTCTATTCCCTTTTGCAGCCTCTTTTCTCTTGCCCTTCCAACAAAAACATGGTGTTCTGTGGCTGTTCTTACTTCCTGTGGTTGACCTCAGACATTATCATTTGTCTGTTAATGATGGCCAGATGTTTACCTGGAGCCTCTGAGGTCTAATATATGTCTTCCTAAATGTTATAATCGTATGTCTCATTGTTGTCCAAACTTCACAGTGTCTAAAACTAAATTAATTTCTTTCTATGATAGTGAATATTTCATTTTTTCCAGTAGTACCAGCATTATCCTGATCACCTAGGCTGGAAATCCAGGTCGTTTTGACTCTTTTCCTCCTTCCCTTTTGTCCAGTTATCATTATTTTTTACTGATTCCATCTTTCAACGTTCACATTGGTGTCATACTCACTTAGGTTCTCATCTCTTGAATTACTCCACATTTTCCTGGGCCTGGCCTCCCTGACTGGTCGCCTTTCTTCAGTCAGTCATGCAGATTTTGAATGTTATTAAGCACTGCTTTTGTTGGATCACTTCCTTAGACAAGATCTGGCCACTGTTAATTACCCTATCTAATTTTACTTTCTTCTCCACGTGCACTCCTCTCTTATAGATGTTTGGGCCTCTTAGTATCTTTGAACGCTAATGCCGGTTCCCATCTTTATACCTTAATTCATGCTGACTTCATTACCACTTTGCCCTGTTATTATGTATCCAGGTCACCTGTACTAGATACTCTACAAGAAAGATTAGAATTCTGAGTGTTTAGAGAAAGAAGTATCTGAGCTAGAGCTATCAAGAAAGGGTACAGAATTACCTGCTATCCCAGCAAGTCTCCACAGAGAGAATTAATTTAAATCTCTGTCTTTAAATGCATTAAGAATATTTACTGAACCTTGACCAAGTTGTGAGCACAGTACTAGGCTCTTGAAATTAAAGGAATAAAGAAGAATAAAGAAGACATCCTACTACTTACCATCCCCACTGCTACCTGCGTAGCTAGCCCAACCCACCATCGCAGCTGCCTCCTAACTGAGCCCCCTGCTGCCGCTCTTGCCCCTCCCCAATCCTTTCTCCACCTACAGTTCACAGTTGATCCTTCAGAGAGTTAAATCGAGACACACCACACTTGCTTAAAGCCCTCTCATGGTTTCCCACTGCAGTTACAAAATCCAGAGTTCTTCCCCTTGCTTACTCCTTCTTGTCCTGTCTGCTTCACTCTGCCATGCTGCCCTTTCTATCTTTTGAACGTACGAAGCTCATTGCTGCTTTGTGACTGGGTGCACTATCTATTCTTTATTCTGGAGTATGGTTCCCTTGGTCTTTGCACATCTGGCTTCCTCTTCTCTATCATTTCTAATTTTAGCATAATGGGAGGCCTTCCCCAACCCCCCAATCCAAAGAACCTTCTCTGTCCCTTCCTCTTTTCTCTTCCAGTATGCTCTTTAAGATATCTGTATTACACTTACCATGATGTGTTTCCTACCTGTTTGCCTTTTTCTGTCTTCTCACCACTTCCTCCTCTCCTCATCCCACCCCATGTAAAATATAAGCTCTGTGAGAGCAAGGACTTTATTTGTCCAGATCACTGCTGCATCTCTAGCACCTAACATACTGCTTACAGCAGGGGTCCCCAAACTACGGGCCCGCGGGCCACATGCGGCCCCCTGAGGCCATTTATCCGGCCGCTGCACTTCCGGAAGAGGCACCTCTTTCATTGGTGGTCAATGAAAGGAGCACATTGACCATCTCATTAGCCAAAAGCAGGCCCATAGTTCCCATTGAAATACTGGTCAGTTTCTTGATTTAAATTTACTTGTTTTTTATTTTAAATATTGTATTTGTTCCCTTTTTTTTTTTTTTTTTTTTTACTTTAAAATAAAATATGTGCAGTGTGCATAGGGATTTGTTCATAGTTTTTTTTATAGTCTGGCCCTCCAACGGTCTGAGGGACAGTGAACTGGCCCCCTGTGTAAAAAGTTTGGGGACCCTGGCTTACAGCATGGTAGCCGATCACTTTTTTTAAATAACATTTGTGAAATGAAAGAGAGTCCCATGCTTTTAAACATGCTGCAGTGTATTCAGAGACACAAATGACACTATAAGAATAAGTCATATCTATAAACGCCTTTTAGTACACAGCTGAAAAAGCAATTCATTCAAGATGTGAGGGATGAAGGATAAAGTGAAGCTACATGGAAGAGGTAGCATTTACCTTTGGTCCTAAAGAAAGAGTAGGGGCATACTAGAAAATTCAAACTAACTAAAAGAGCGTGGCAAAAGATAACACTAGCAAGTGTGGAAGCAATGAGGGGTATGGGCCATGGCGAGTGTAGTTCAGCACGGTGAGTGGGTAAGAGTAAGTAGTGGGTGGCTAGAAGGCTGGAGCAACACACATGCCAGATTGAAAAGAATCGTGTTCACCATGGCAAAGTATTGAACGTTGTGTAGGAAACAGAGAACCTGTCTGGCAGCATTATGGAAAATACATTATATCAGGAACAAGATGTAGAGCTTAGTTTGACTCAGAAAAGGGAAGGTCTACCCAGCTGGGTGAGAGACAGGAATTCAGAAGCAGTATTCAGATAAACCAAGCATTTAAAATGGTCTTTCCTTTGTTTGGATTTTATTATTTCAAGTTACCCTTCCTAAAAGTTTATTTCCATGTGTTTCAGAACTTGGTTGATCTTGCAGGCAGTGAAAGAGCCGCTCAGACGGGTGCTGAAGGTAATGAAAACTCATGCAGTATGTTGATCTGAATATTTTCCTGTGCTTTTACAGAGTAGACAGTGTGCCAGCATGCCTTTTAAAAACTAATAAATTAATGGCAGTAATAATTTTCTGATGAAGGTCTTAATGTAAAAGTCAGTTTCTGTAGTTAGATAATCAAGTTACTGGAGCATCAATTAAAAAACTAAAACTGTGCAGTTGATAGGATTATATGGCTAGAAAGTCATGAGAGTACTATGAAAACCAAATTTTCATAATCATTAAAGGAATTCAGGAAGGTAGTGGGATACAAAATTAATATGCTACATTGATAACTCTCATAATACAAATAGCAACCAGTTAGAATATTAAGTGTACAAAAAGACTCCTTTTACAACAATGACTTAAATGATATGAACCTAGGAAGAAACTTAACAAAACTTTTACCAGACCAAAATAAAGAAAACTTTAAAACAGACCTGAGAGACATAACCAATTACTTAAACAAATGGAAAAGCATACTTAGCTGTGAAGGTTCATAATCATAAAGATGTCAAACCCCTCGGTGTTGATGTCCTACAACCTGCCAATGAGACAGTCAGCTGAGGGTGGCATATATCGCCTATATCCACCAAAGCAGAGAGTCCTCAGACCTGTAAACAAGACATAAATGCTTGCTGACTTATTAAGCAACATATTACATATTAAGCAACTTATTACAGCCATAGCTGAATAAAACACCTATAAGTTAACAGCTGTTCAAAATTAGTTGCTGCAGTAGTTTTTGGACATGTGGTAGATTGAAAACTTACATGTCCTTTAACAGGGTGCTGGGTAAATAAATTGATACATTCAGACAGTAGAATTCTACTAAATAAAAAAGAATGAAAAAGACCAATGATTACTGATAGGATGTTTTGCCAAGTGAAAAAAAGGCAAAGTGCAAAAATAGTGTATTTGGGCCTGACCTGTGGTGGCGCAGTGGATAAAGCATTGACCTGCAATGCTGAGTTGATGCTTCCTGCTCCTACCTCCCCTCCTCCCTTCCTCCCTCCCTCTCTCTCTCTCTTTCTAAAATGAATAAATAAAATCTTTAAACAAAATAGTGTATTTGTTATGCTACTATTTGTATCAAAAAAAAGAGAAATTATTATATATGGACTTGTATTTCTAAAACTCTCTAGAAAAATAAATTAATAAAAGTGGTTTCCTGGTATAGGAACAGAAATAGGTTGAATGAAGCATAAAAGTGAGGGACCTTTCTCAGTGTACTTTTTTTTTTAAATGTTAGAGCCATTTGAGCATATTAACAATTTGAAAACTTTGTGGGTTGTGAGCCTATAGGAACTAATTCAGTGGGAAAAGTCTATAGTGGCCTGTATTTGAAGGTTTGGAAAAAAATAAGATTTGAACTGAGGAGTTAGGCTCTTTAAAGAAATGGGTATTTCCTCTTCCTGATTCTTAGTCATCTTTTTTCCTTTTGCTATTTCTCTCAGGTAACAACTTTGCTGATTCACTTAATAGGTGGGAGGAATAGGGAGAGAGCCCCTTCTACCAATGGTATTAAAGGTGGGCTCAGATCTAATCCAAAGCATAGACTTGAGTATCTGATCTTTTAATTTCTGATTTTGCTTATAACTTACTGGTAAATAAGTTTATCATCTAGTACAGAAATCAGTTTTACTTTTCATATTTGTTAATAAATGCAGGTGTGCGACTCAAGGAAGGCTGTAATATAAATCGAAGTTTATTTATTTTGGGACAAGTGATCAAGAGACTTAGTGATGGACAAGTTGGGTAAGTTTATCCCATTGTTCATTTACCTCATAAGCTTATGTTTTTCATTAAATTGAAAATTATGCTAGTTAATGAAAAATAAAAGTACTGGTTTCTTCCGTATATTCAAAAGCCTTTGTGATTCTGTGAGCATGCATGACTTTTTTTCCCATTGACTTGAGTGTAGGGAGAGAGAGAGAAGCATCAACCTGTTGTTCCACTTAATAGTTCCATTTCGTTGTTCATTCACTGGTTGCTTCTCATACGTACCCTGACCGGGAATTGAACCCATAATCTCAGTGTGCCAAAGCAACATTCTATCCAGTGAGCAACCCAGCCAGGGCCATACATGACTTCTTATACATATGACAAGGACCAACTAAATTAACTTTCTTACTTTAAATATTTTTTAGTTAGTAATTTTGATCTGCCTCCTTTTAAACTATAAAGCATTTATTTTTAAAATTGTAACCAATTTAAAGTTCTGCATTAATAAACCAACCATTTTTGTCATATAAAATTCTTACTATTTTTCTTCCCAAACTCGTTTCTCACCAAGTCGTTTCATAAATTACCGAGATAGCAAGTTAACACGAATCCTCCAGAATTCCTTGGGAGGAAATGCCAAAACACGTATTATCTGCACAATTACTCCAGTGTCCTTTGATGAAACTCTTAGTACTCTCCAGGTGAGTTTGATTTTTATCTCCACTTAATATGGGGGGAAATCATCTTGAGGAAGAAAAAAGTGCTAAGATTAGCTATAGTTTATTTTCTAATTAGCATAACATAACTTGTTAAAATAAATGTGTTGTCTACTAAATAGCATTTTTAATTTTTCCAAACTTCAATTATTCATACTTCACCTCCACAATTTTTGCAACATCCAACACTACTGAAATTGCTATATTTTTCTTTAAATAAATCACTTTTTTACCTAATTTATTAGGCAAAAGGAAACAGAAGGAAACTTTTTATCAGTCCTATAAATGAAAACCAGTGTCACTTGCAACAAGTGAAAACTGTGTGTCTTTATAAAAAGCAATAATTCTTAACTTCTTGCTAGCTAATTGTTACTTGCCTTTACTCTGAGCTTAAGGCCTGCATTTTCTGGGGTGTTTTTGTTAGTTATTTTTAAAGGAAAAATGAGAAATGTCAGTAGAATAGCTTTCTCAAAGAAGGATTCAGTGTTATTTGATGGTCATCTTCATGTTCCCACTTGAAGTTAACTTTTGATACTCTCACTCTAAGAAACATTGCTTTAAATAGCTTTTGAGCATTGGATCAAGGTACGGTCAGAGAAGTAAAGATAAAAAATAAGTGTCCCTAGCTTCACAGAACTTACAGTCTTATAGGGAAGATTAGACTGTCTTCCAACATGATAATCCAACATGCCTTGGATTAACGTGGCTAATAAGTAGGATAGAATTCAAAGGAGGGAGAGATGCTATTGGCTGGATGCAAAGCCTCAGGTGGAAGGAGCATTTGCATTGGACTTTGAAGGGTAGATGGGATTCTAGTAGCTAGTGCATGTAGGTTTTCAGTCAGCATCTGTCTTTAAGGTATTTCTTTGACTCCCTTAAAGACTAACAGTCAGGGTGAGTTACAGGCTTCATTACAGGAACATAGAATGTTCTTTGTGTTCACAAGTATTTAGCCATCTGGGAAGAGCAGTGATTTTTCTGTACAAAACTTGATTACAAGAAACCTAAATATTATTGACTGAAATAAATTTTTTAGTGTCAAGCATGTAGTAACACTTGTGTTTTTTTTCCAGTTTGCCAGTACTGCTAAATATATGAAGAATACTCCTTATGTTAATGAAGTATCGAGTGATGAAGCTCTCCTGAAAAGATATAGAAAAGAAATAATAGATCTTAAAAAACAACTAGAGGAGGTATGTATGACCCATTCACTTCAGTAAAAAAATAGAACAAATAGGATTGAGATGTGCCTAACTGCTCCAACTTTTAAATCATCAATATCTGAGTTATGCAACCTAACTTTAAAATTTTTCAACTAAGAAGAAATCAAATCAAGAGTCTTCATTTAATTCACTATGAACTAAAGATTTGGTATCTTGGTATTAAATTTTATTTTTCATTCCCAAAGGGAAAAATTTAAGATTTTTAAATGATCCTAGTAGAGATACTGTACTTTTAAAAAATTGTCACAAATATAGGAAACTGGGTTAAAAAGAGAGGTCATGTCTGGTTACTTAAAACTGCTTTCTATAGTCTCACATTATCTTGAATTCCTTTTCTAAACCTGCAATAGCAGTTTAATGAAATAGCATAATCACTTTTCATTATAATTTGTATTAGTCATTGTGGTCCCCAGTGATTCTTTTAAAAATGAACTAAAATAAAAGTAGTACTGTAAGAATATCTCTTCCTTTGCTATAGGTATTCAGGTCTCTGTTTTTCTGACTTCTCTGCCTTTTATTTATATATTTATAGGCAATTAATAGAATTGCTCTAACAGCACTGTTATAATCTTATACGTAGAATGTGGAGTATGCACATGAGAACTGTGTATTCTTTATTATAAGATTGAGAAATTATTATAGTAACTACATATTGGTGCTCTGCAGGTAGGGTATTTTATTTCAGTAACATTAAAATTTTCATGATTCATAAATAATTTATATTCTATTCCTTTAAGCTACTTTCAAGGTTTTAAAACCTAGCTATATTTATTATTAATATAATCGAATATCGCATTCCTTAGGTTTCATTAGAGACTCGGGCCCAGGCAATGGAAAAAGACCAGTTGGCCCAACTTTTAGAAGAAAAAGATTTGCTTCAAAAAGTGCAGATTGAGAAAATTCAAAACTTAACACGGATGCTGGTGACTTCTTCTTCCCTCACATCACAACAGAAATTAAAGGTAAAGTATAAAAGTTGACTAATTGGGCATTCCTGTGTTAATTCTATAGTTATGTATTTCTTACCCTTTGATACAGTGTATTCAAGAAACCCAGAACTCTTTGTGTATTTGCCTATACATCAGCAACACCTAAGGGGTTCATTGAAAATACCTATTCCTGATTCCCAAATTAGTCATCTGAATTCAAGAAGCCTGGAATATAGTCAAGGAATCAATTTGAAATGTGCTTCTTAAGAAATTCTAATGAAATTGAGTAGGTGATTGGGAACCAGGGGTGTCTAGAGTATGTTAGAATATTTTTCTACTTAAACAAATACTAATCTCAGGAAAGTTGATCTACATAGAATATAAGTTAACGTTGTGTCTAAAATTCTGGCTTCCAGCATGTGTGCATTTTGTTTCTACCAGAGTAGTTGGAGATTTGTTACCCAACAGATATTTTGGGGGCATGATGGTGTCATGGTTAAGAAAATGGCCTCTGGAGTTGGGTGCCTGGATTTAAATCCCAGTTCTGTCAGTTCCTAACTCTTGACCTTGAGAAATTTCTTAAATATATTTTGGTGGAGTTTCCTAATATGTAAGATAGCTTGATCCCCACCTCATAGGATTGATGTGAGAAGTAATATAGCATATGCTTAATATTCCACACAACAAATCCTCAATAAATGTATGCTATCAAGGTTATTATTGTAGACATGTTTACATCACCATGCTAGGTGTATAGAAGATACTCAAGAACTATGTGTTGACTGAGTGATGAGTAGGAAATATCCCAATGGAAGGTAGAGGGATGAGTGGTTCAGAAAGACACGTACCTGTACAAAAATTTTAAATATATATATATTTTTGGACTTAAAATGTTCTGGCACAGGGGCATTTTAAACCACATTGAAGCCTGACCTGTGGTGGCACAGTGGATAAAGTGTCGACCTGGAACTCTGAGGTTCCTGGTTCAAAACCCTGGGCTTACTTGGTCAGGGCACATATGGGAGTTGATGCTTCCTGCTCCTCCCCCCTTTTCTCTCTCTCTCTCTCTCTCTCTCTCTCTCTCTCATCTCTCCAAAACGAATAAATAAAAGTTAAAAAAAAATATCCTAAACCACATTGAAGGTTTTGAATGTTGCATCAGGGTAAGGAGAAGGAAAAAGCCATGTAGATAACATGATCAGAATTGCATTTTAGAAAGGTATAGCTGCTGTGTGCATTGAATTGATTGGGCCTGTACAAGGATGGTGGCTCTGGAGATAGAACATATTGAATAAGTTCAAGAGCTATTTGGAAGGTAGACTCAACAGGACTTTGTGATTATTTAGATGTGGGAGGCAGGTGAAAGGGAAAAGGAGGTTTTCGGAATGACTCCCAAGCATTGCTCAGCTTATGGGTAGCAGTGTTCACTGAGTTCAGGAACACGGAATGCAGAGCTGTGGAGCTGCTCAGTGTTTGATTTCGGACATCTCCAGTTTAAAGCATCACACAGTGAAAGTGTAAATGTGTGAAAACAGGCGAATGATCTGAGATGAAGATACCCATCTAGACATTAACTCCTGCAGACCAAACTGAAGTCTTGGGATTGGATGAGCTTGCATTGGGAGCATTTTGATAAAGAAAGAAAGAAAGAACAGAGGGCCAAAGACAACCCTAAGAAACAGCAACTTTGTAGGTAAAGGCAGAAAAGAAGAGTCTGTAAAGGAGCCCAGGGTTAGTTCCAGAGATAAGGAAACCAAGTGAATATGGTAACAAGAGGAAGAGACTTTCAGAGAGGTAGTGTGCCAGTGTGTGCTGAGAAGTTAAGTAAAATATATGTAGACAAAAAGTTTTTGGATTCAGAAACAAGAAGTTCATTCACAAAAGCAATTTGAGTTACTTGTTGGGAGTGAAAGCCAACTTGCAGTGGGTTGAGATGGCCCAAAGGGATGTGATCTTAAATACAGCAGAAGGGCTTGATCTTCGATAGAGGGAGACACACCTGTTTGTTATAACAAGGACAGAAGAAAAGATAGGCTTCAGTGCGAGTAATGCTTTTTTAAATTTAGGCTTATATTTCCTTTGTGAAATAGAGGTTTACTTTTTGCTATGTGTGGCAGGAGATGGTAGAGACACAGTTTGTAGACATGCTAAGGGATTGAAATAGTTCCTTCATGAGGAATGGAAAAGAAAACCCACATGGAGAGGAGTCTGGCCAGGCAACATTAAGGACCCAGGTGATGCTGGCAGGCAATCTTTTGGCTCTGTGGCTCTGCCAGTGTTCAGCAGACCAGTGAAGGCTCAGGAGGTAATGTAATTCATTTGAATGTACACTATGTTGGTATAGGTGCAAGGAAGAGAGAATGGGTCAGATAATTTAAGACTGTTGACCCAACAACATGATTGAAGTGATCATCTGTGCAATCTATGATGATGGAATGAGAACCAAGAGGGAACTGAAAGGAAGTAGTAATAGAGGTCCTTCCTAAGCTGCATAGCTAAAAGGGGACTGCTGAATCAATGAGAGGAAAGGCTAGGAACTATAGTTAGAGCAAGAGGCCTAGGTTTATCAGTTTCAGATAATGACAAGGTCCAGGAGGGGGTTTGGGATTAAATGGAGTTGAGCTGAAGGTCACTGGAGTAAAGGATTTCTATGACTGGGCTTTTGCAGAGCAGGCTGGTGAAAGGGCTGGCTATGTCAAGCAAAAAGGGGCATAGTAGGAGCATAAAAGCAGCAGTTATACAGATATATATCTGCATTGTTCAGAGATCTATTATACAGAAAATCTTGAGAGGAAGTGCATTAGAATGGTTAGTGGATAGCCTCTGAATTCACGGGCATGGGCTCAGCTTCCAATTGGGTATAAAATACTAGAAAGCCCGGCAGTCATACGAAATGACCGCTGTTCTACATATTATAAATTGTAATTAAAATGATTTGTGCAAAGGTGTCTGCTAATTCAAACTGAATTACCCAGGGCAGGCGGCGAGGACGCCCCTTTGCTTAGTGCCCCACAGGGTTTCCCCCTTCTACTTGCTTAATTGCTTAAAGTAGAGTGTAATGAAGGAAACCACTGGCGGTACATTTCTTAAGAGCCATTCTCTGCTCAGTGGTTTCTTTTTGTCGAGAAAGCCGTTTTTGTGCAGCTTTAGCTTCTTTTCTCTCCTCTTCAGTCCTGTATTTCTAGGAGACATTCTTAAAAAAAATTACGTTAAGACGTAGTTTTTATGTCAAACAGATGATTGCCAATGCAAACAAATGTTCACCTTTCCCCTGACCTGCTCAATTTGCGGTCAGCCATGGCAACTTCACCCCATTGGCTAGTACAGTTACGCAAGCAACCAATAAGCTATCGGCGACAAACAGACACTTAAACCGCATATAATAAAGATTACCCGACTTCTCCAAACACTTGGACCCCCAGCTTCTCTATAAAATGGTTGTGGTAACAGAGGATGTGAGAGGATCAGATCAGATGAGATAATGCTTCTACTAGTAGAGGGAAAAGAGGAGATTGGTAGCCTCAAAGGATGGGAGAACTCAAAGAGGAGGTGGGCAGAGGACGAGAAACCAGCAAAGCGAAGTCAGTGGTGAGGACTGCTAGCTGAGTGGGATAAGAACCGGAAGACAGGTAGGTGTCTGAGGGATGAGGAAGACAACAATGTAGAAACTGAAAGAAAATGGTAGCTAGAGAAAAGTAAGGAGTCAAGAAGTTTTATCTAATTTTTTTTAATCAAATGCAAAAAGGCTTGAGCATCTGAAAAGTTGAAAGAAAAGGAGTCTAGCAAAAATTACAGATGAACAGATAATTGAAGGAGCAAAGTCCCAAGGGAAACAAATGAGGTCAGGAGCCCTGGTGGAGGCAGGAGCCTTACCACATAGTAAGAGAATTGGCATTGTCAAGGACCCTTAAGAGATTTTACTGCTGAAGGAAATTCGAAGCAGCTACTGTTGTATCAGAACAGCAAGATAAGACATCTTGCCACACAATCAATTAGCCAAATTAAGAAATTAGGAGTCTTTAATTAGCTGGCTACACGGACCGCATGGAAACCTAAGTTGTTCAAATTAATGTGGCCTTGCAATTTGGAGTTAGGTTCTATAGGAAGAATTACATACTGATTGAGGAATGGGGAGGGGAGAAAGCATAACAGTAAACAAAGCAGTGAAACAAGCTTTCTTACAATGTTTATCTATATGGTTAGTTCAGGGAGAAACATTCTGAGAACGCCTGCTACTTCAAAGCTAGTTCAAGGCCACAGTCTGGGAAACCGGCCCCAAGGCCAGGAATAGGGAGTCTATTCATAAAGACTAAGTCTCTATGTTTTAGAGAAAGTAAATTTTTTTCAAAAATTATTCCTGTTAAGAGCCTTTCTTTTCTATACTTCACCAACTGCCTGTCCTCCCAGTTCAGGCTGGGTTCCCAAAAGTGCTTTTGATGGCAGTGATGGTGGGAGCCACAGCTGTCCGTTCTGTAAAACAGCAGATTACTTTTTTTTTTTTTAAGAATGTTTATTTGGTTTCTTTGTTTGTTTGTTTTTGTTTTTTTTTAATCATTTTAGAAAGGAGAGAGAGAGGGAGAGGAGAGAGGAACAGAGAGAGAGAAGGGGGGAGGAACAGGAAGCATCAACTCCCATATGTGCCTTGACCAGGCAAGCCCAGGGTTTCGAACCGGTGACCTCAGAATTTCCAGGTCAGCATTTTATCCACTGCGCCACCACAGGTCAGGCCAACAGCAGATTACTTTAAGGATTGTGCGTTAACCAATTTCTTTCCATTACATTCCAGAGAAGCTTGTAGGTAAAGATTCAATTTTTTTTTTTTAAATACAATTTAAATAGTTATCATTTTATTTTGGGGTCAAACATTTGACCCCAAAAGTTGGAGTATGTTTTCTTATTTCAGTATGTCCTTAGACTGATAGATATTAAACTATGCTTAATAAGAATTCTACCATGTCGGCCCTGGCCGGTTGGTTCAGTGGTAGAGTGTCGGCCTGGCATGCGGAGATCCCGTGTTTGATTCCCGGCCAGGGCACATAGGAGAAGCGCCCATCTGCTTCTCCACCCCTCCCCCTCTCCTTCCTCTCTGCCTCTCTCTTCCCCTCCCGCAGCCGAGGCTCCATTGGAGCAAAGATGGCCCGGGTGCTGGGGATGGCTCCTTGGCCTCTGCCCCAGGCACTGGAGTGGCACTGGTCGCGACAGAGCGATGCCCCGGAGGGGCAGAGCATCTGCCCCTGGTGGGCAGAGCGTCGCCCCCTGATGGGCATGCCGGGTGGATCCTGGTCGGGCGCATGTGGGAGTCTGTCTGAGTGTCTCTCCCCGTTCCTAGCTTCAGAAGGATAAAAAAAAAAAAAAGAATTCTACCCATGTCAATCATTTTTTAAAAGGGAACTAGTTGGGTGAGGTCATTTTGATTTTTTTTTTCCTCTTTAGGCTAAAATAAAACGAAGAGTCACTTGGTGTCCTGGCAGAATTAATAAAATGAAGGACTCAAACTATGTAAATGAATTTAATAGGGCAGCAAATATAACAAGGAGACATAATACTGCTATACCTTCAGTAGGAGAAATTGATGACTGTGAGTGCTTTTTCAACTACTTTTAATTATAAAAACTTCCCTACAATGGGGGACATTACTTATAACTCAGTTCATGTGTAAACACAGTTAAATAAAGTATATGTATTTTAGATGCGATTACAATGGAGATGATGATAAAAATAAATATGTGAACATTCATGAAGTTTTCTATTTCCGGATCTCTTAAGAATGATATAGTCTTTAAAAGACAGAAGACATTTTTGTTTGTTTTTGTTTCAGTAATTATCCAATTAAATTAGTATCATTTAATATCTGCCTTAAACTTTGCTAATCTTGAAAAGGTGGAATTTATACAGGAAACTTTCAAAATTATGTCTAACATTTTAAGTATTTGGGAGATATTTTAAAAACTACTTACAGTAATCAGATCCCAAATTCAGAATTTGTTCTTTATACCTGTATTGTGTCAAGGATCCTATATTTTATCACTAATTCTAGCCAGTGACCTTAATTCACAAAATAATGTAAATGATTGTATCTGTTGTTAATGTGTTCTTGGCAATCATACTGTGAGCACATATTAGCTAATTTGATCAGACTTTTTAAAATAATGTTTGAGTTTTAGGTAACTTATTAACATATTTATGTATAAATTCTTTTCCCCCTAATTATAGCTGTCTATTCAGAGGCTGATGTTTTCAGTAACACCTTTGATGTAGTAACTGATACAGAGTGGAATCCAGCAACAAAGCTACTAAGTCAGGTAACTTAGATTATTTTACAGAACATTATCCTTTTCCTGTTCTTAAAATTCATTTCTTATTGATGTTTACTGCTATGATAGCACATTACTAGCTCTGACTTAATTTCAGTAACAGTTTTGGTTCTAATTAAGGCTCCCCACTTGTTAGATTCCCAGTTGATAACTGATATCCAGAGGGAAGCTAAAACCTTTATAAAATAAGTGTGTGGTAAGAGGTACAACTTTGCTTCTGTTCATTAACAGCAGATCATGGTATCTATGATTTTATTTTTCTGTTTTGCCTTGGAAAATCCTGTGAGGGTAAAAAAAGGCTGATATTAAAAATGTCAAAATTCTCAGGCATATAGCAAACTGATACATCAGGGAAGGGTAATATTACCAAATAATAATGGAAAATGAAGTAAATGTATTATATATGGTCTTATCACAACTTTAAAAATAAGGACTCCTATAGTGAATAACTTATTAAATTAGATTCCCTGTTTACTTTCTAGACTGCTAATATTCAAAGAAATATATATTGTACTGGATATTTATTAAAGAAAACATTGTATTAATTTTGGAATAAAATTGCAGCATTCTTGGGAATTATTATTAGTTGACTACTGTAATTAGTTATTATTAGTTATTATAGTTAGTATTAATCGTAAAGTACTTTTGTGTTCCTAAAGCGTACTCTCAAATTTTGTTGCTTTTGTAAAATCCCT
This sequence comes from Saccopteryx bilineata, assembly GCF_036850765.1. Lineage (NCBI taxonomy): Eukaryota > Metazoa > Chordata > Mammalia > Chiroptera > Emballonuridae > Saccopteryx > Saccopteryx bilineata. Next base: position 177,681,684 of record NC_089494.1, read on the forward strand.
AGTGTTAATTTTCTGTGTTGTTTGTTTGTTTTTAACTCATAGTTTATCTCTTTCTTATAATTGTATAGAAAGCAGAAACAGGTGCCTGTTGAGTATGATAAAACGTAATAGCCGTTAAAGTTTTAGAGATAAATAAATACATCCGTTTACCAAAATGCAAACCCTTTATTTTACTGTGGGTCAAGCTAAACATTCAGATGATATTATAAAAGAGAATGGCCTAATTACCAAAAGATTCAGGGTTAAATTATCAATATTTGACTAATTCAAATTTAATTAAGGAAACAAACATATGATCTGAATTCTCTCTAACTTGAAAATCTGGTTTTGTTTACAACAGGAAAACTTAGAAAGTGACTGGAATGAACTTCATGCTGATTATTATAATCTTGCATTAGGCTATGAAAAACTAAGAAAAGAAAATGAAGAAATGGAATTGAAATTAAAAGAAAAGAATGATTTGGATGAATTTGAGGCTCTAGAAAAAAAAGCAGAGAAAGATCAAGAGGTAAAGACACAGAAACATGAAACTAAATTAAAAAAGATTTGTATGAAGCATCATTTTCTTAAAGATACTTATTTGTAAGGCTGAGGATTCAGCCATTTTCCACATGCATATACAATTTAGAGAATTTAAGAAATAATTCATTTATATTTTTAAAATACTGTAGTTAAATCATATACTGCTCACAAACATTAGGGGATATTTTATCTCTATTCATTTTTAAAATATTCCCTAATTTTTGTGAGTAGTATGTTTGTCACTTGTGCTTATGTACAAAGAAGGAATTAAAACATCTTTGGGAAAGTTTAGTGAATCTGCCTGTTGATGGATTTGTGTTGAAAACATTTTAATATCTAGCTGAATGCTTTATGTACGGATACTATATATTAATGGAATTTGTTTTATTTAGAAAGTATATTCCTAAATAGATCATATTATAATAGCTGGGGAAGCTAATTTTCACATTTATTTTTCCATATAAGAGAGTTATGAAAATTAGTATAACTAATACTAAATAATTTTAATGGAATTTTTAGAAATGAAACACATCACTTAAATTTTCTAAGTATGTAATATTAGGCTACATGTCAAGAGAAACATTTAACTTTGGGGATTTAAGGATTTGAGAAATTTCTTAGTGCCTACAAGTCCTTAACTTAAAGTTCATAGACAGTATGAATTTTTTTGCAGAATTTTTGTATCCGTATTCATTTTTCTGGAACAAGAATCCAAAGCTGGTATCAGATTTGTAAAGTGATCCATAATTCTCCTGAAAAATAAGAGCCAATGTTTTGGTGTAGTTAAAATATGAGATAATTCACAGGTATTTCTCAGATTTCTTATAGAGCCCAAAGGAATGGTCTTTTTTCTTCAGTATCACTGTTTATTTTCTCACTCTCTTTACCTTTCTAAAATTAAAGTTACTTCTTCATTTTCCAGACATTATATACTGAAAGGCAAAAGTTAGGAAGTTCTCCAGAGTCTCACTTGTTTTAAATTTAGCATCTTAACAAAATGCAAAATATTATGAGAAGAATAATGGACTTTAATCAATAAAACTTGTTTTATTGAGAGGGTGTGGTCTAGTGTCATGGTTAAGGGCCAAACCACTTGGATTTAAGCCACAGTGTTGCTGCTAACTACCTCACCGGTTCAAGCCTGATGTGTATTGGCAGGCTCTTGAGAAAGTCACTGAATCTCTCGGGGCTTCCTTTGTGTATATCTCCATCCTTGAGATGCTGGCCGAGGTCCTTTTTAACTCAAAATTTTCATCTACTTTTTGTATATTTCTTGTTATTAATAATATGACATAAAATTGACTTCGAGTATACATATAACAATTTCTCTAATTTTTTATTATATTATTTGTACACTCAATAATAAAAACTGAAGCTCACTGAATTGAGTCACACACACAAAAATTACAAAATAACACAGAATTTGACTTGAAACACACATTCCAATTTTTTTTTCCTTTTAACCTTCTTCAGGGGGAAAATACGGTGTGTCCGTAAAGTCATGGTGCACTTTTGACTGGTCACAGGAAAGCAACAAAAGACAATAGAAATGTGAAATCTGCACCAAATAAAAGGAGAACTCTCCCAGTTTCATACCTATTCAGTGCAGTTCGATGTGGACTCACCCACAGATTTTTTAGGACTCCTTAGGTAGCTATCCCATATAGCCTCTACAGACTCGTCACTGACTGATGGCCTACCAGAACCAGAACGGGGTTTCTTCACCAAACTGCCGGTTTCCTTCAACTGCTTATCCCACCGAGTAATGTTATTCCTATGTGGTGGCATTTCATTATAAACATGCCGATATTCACGTTGCACTGTGGTCACGGATTCGAATTTAGCAAGCCACAGAACGCACTGAACTTTCCTCTGTACTGTCCACATTTCGACTGGCATGGCCGTGGGCTGCTCCGCTATATACATGGTGTTACGTCATCATCTGCGCATGTGCACATGCTGCCACATCATCCTACAGAAACTGGGAGGGTTTTCCTTTTATTTGGTGCAGATTTCACATTTCTGTCATCTTTTGTTGCTTTCCTGTGACTGGTCAAATGACTTTATGGACACACTGTACTATTCTCTTCAATTTCACTTGAACACAAATTGAAATTCTTAGTTCAATGAGGTAACTTAAAGATTACGTGATAAAAACTTAACTCTATTGAAGGACTCACAATATTCATTCCATGTTAAAATGAAAAACCATAACTCTTTGTGCATACAGTAAAATATGTTCCAAAGTGTACATTTGGGGGAGAAAGATTAACAAAAAAGGAGTGAAGGTCAAATAATGGCCTTAGAATATGTGCCCTGGTTTGTCTAAGGGTTTCATCAAAAATCACCAAACTTGTAGAGAATTTTCAAGTGGGAATAGAGTAATATAGGGGGTTTAAACAGTAATTTTAGAGGGAGTAATAAACAAGATCAAGTATCATCAGGTTCAGTAAACAAAAGAAGTTTCAACCCTCTACCTATTTTAACTCAATCTATTTAATTTTTTAATTTCCAAACTTGGAGGTTTTTGCCTTAAGAAGTTAAATTTCATTTTACCTGCTGCAAATTACAATTGAAATCTGCAGTATTTTCTATATAACTACAGATTAACTTTTTTTTTTACTTTTTTCATGATTTTATTTTTTTTAATTAATTTTAATGGGGCAGAATAACTTTTGATCATATTTCACATTTTCTCTCTGTACTCATTAAACAATATGTCATTTAGCCATTATACTCAGATCATTACAAAAATCACTTAATCTTTTCCCATTTCCAAAACTTAAAATGAAGTGTTTCAAATAATGGGGGAAAATTTTTCTTTCTGTATGCTTTCTGAAATTAAGATTAATTACTTAGTTTTTTATTGGTAAAGGAGATTTTCTTGTGCAAAAGTTAGAAATAGAAGAGGTAAAAGATAGAGCCAATTTAAATTATAACCAAACTGATGTCTATAATTTGCTGAACAAGAGGGTATCCACTAATGACACATGGCAATTGAGCACTCGAACTGGGGCCAGTCTCAGTGGACTTAAGTATGAATTTAATGTATTTTCTTAATTTTTATTATTGATTACATAAATAAATTATAATATTTTGGCTATATTAGGTTATATAAAATATATTAAAATTAACTGTAGCTGTTTCCTTTTTTTAATGTGACTACTAGAAAATTTTAAATTACAAATAGCACCCACAGTATATTTCTGTTGAATAAAACTGATAGAAAATAATGTCAGAACAAGCACTAGTCTTAAATCTAAAACTAGTTAGGTCTGAATTAAACACCTAAAAATATTTAAAATAAGGTGCTGTTTTTCTAGGTCCCTTACATACTATTAGAATTTACTTTTACTTTTTTAAGGAACAAAAATTACTGGTACTCAAATATTTAATGCTGTAGATATTTTGATAGAAAGGAAACTTTGATTGAAATACTTGCATCTTTAAGTATCCTTTAGACCAGTGGTAGTCAACCTGGTCCCTACTGCCCACTAATGGGTGTTCCAGCTTTCATGGTGGGCAGTAGCAGAGCAACCAAAGTATAAATAAAAAGATAGATTTAACTATAGCAAGTTGTTTTATAAAGATTTATCCTGCCAAACTTAGCAAAAATCCGACATAAAGTACTTGGTAAGTAATTATTATTATATGCTTTAACTTGCTGTAACTCTACTTTATAAATTTTATAAAATAAAGTTACTTCCCTACTTTATAAATCATCATTACTGTGGAACTGGTGGGCGGTTAGAAAATTTTACTAACAGAGATACAAAAGTGTTGACAGTAGGTATAAAAAGGTTGACTATCCCTGCTTTAGACAGTTGAACACTATAAAACAAAAACATTAACTTTCTAATATTTTCTATACAGTAAATCAGCAAAGAATAGTTGATAATCCCATATGTATCTCCAGCTCTGCTGAATAGTAATATTATAAAAGCACCATGAAACTACCCTAATCCAAATAAATTCCAAATCGCAGCTCATTAAAAAGAGCCAGTGCAAAGCCTAGAAAGAGAAAAAAATCTTTAGGATAAATATATTTCTGTACTTACCCAAAACAAATGTTTATTAGAAATATTTTTTAAAAGTTTAATTATTACTTTATCTCCTCCAAGTGGTACATACTAATTTGCTTTTGAAGTTATTGTAACTTTACTAACAGATCTGTTAATAAATATAACAAGTCTGTTATTTGGGCCATGCTGAGGTTTTTTTCTTGTCTGCTTGCTCCTGGGGTTTGCAGGTTTTTTCTTTGGTTGATTGATTGGGCTTGGTGTTGATTTCGGGGTTTTCTTGTACTTTTACATAACAAGGTGCTCTGTTGCAGTAGCTTGAATAACTGACCTCAGTCCTTTCGTACTGTGTTTGGTGATTCTGAAGTAATGATTCAGTACATTTTTTTTTTTTTGCTTTATTAACTATGGGTTTGCTCTGTTGCTTGTTTACATGCTCTTACAGATGCAACTAATTCATGAAATTTCGAACTTAAAGAATTTAATTAAGCATGCAGAAGTGTATAATCAAGATCTTGAGGTAAGCATTTATATTGATATTTCTACTGATAAGGAACTGGAATTATAAAACAAATCATAATAATTGAACATGATTTCAGAAAATAAAAGGAATTCTATTTTTAAATGTCAACTTTTTAAATTTTACTATCTACCAATTTAACCTGTTACATATAAGCTCTTTCTAATCCCTTTGAATTCAAATTTAATTGTTTTACTCTTCTTCGATTCTTTTAGAATGAACTAAACTCAAAAGTAGATCTACTTAGAGAAAAGGAAGACCAGATTAAGAAGCTACAGGAATACATAGACTCTCAGAAGTCAGAAAGGATGAAAGTGGACATGTCATACTCATCGGTAAAAATCAGGTTTATTTTGTTGTGTAATCATATTAATATTTATAGTATACCATCATCATTATCATCATCATAGCAAATGCTTATATTAAGCCAACTGTCTGCGGGGCATTGTCTATTGTTTTACATATAGTATTCTACTAACCTTGTCAGTAACTCTATGAGAGAGGGACTATATTAGGAACAATGCCATTTTTACCAATAAAGAATCCTTCATAGAGAGTTGAAGATGTAATCCTTTGAGTGAATGTAAATAAAACTGATGAGCTTCCATTAAAAATTAGTAACTTAAAAATGTTCTTAACTTTTCAGTTGTTTTATGCAAATGCACACAGAAGTGCATAGTCAGTATCTTCAGGAAAACAGTTAATGTTGCTGTTGACAAGTATCTAACTATAAAGCATGTAATTGATTATGTTTTCATTGTCATTAATTTCACTTCACTGGTATTCTCATTATTATAATTTAAGTAACTTTTTAACAGTTTGAATATTTTTCAGGAACTTGTTCTAGATGACTTTAGTTGGTAGAAGATCATAGTATTAGGTAACATTGAATCTCTGTGGAATTGATTTTTTTTTCTATTTGTTATCAATCCACCTGATTACTTCAAGAGAATATCAGTTTGATTCTAGTTAGTAACACCCTTTTTAAAAAGGTAACAGTTTCTAGCTTGAATTTTAGAAATATGGTTTCTGTTGTTCTTTTGTTCTTGTTTGAGTTTTTCAGAGTACTCTTTGTTTCCGTCTATTAATGACAAATGATTCTTTTTTAAAAGTATTCTCAGTGTTCTGAGGCCAGGAGTAAGAAAGGTGCTTTCATGTAATTGTGGAGAGCAGGATTGATAGAAAGTAGCAAGCAAGCAAGCTGAATTGTCCACTTTTTAAAAATTGTTTCTTTATTAATTTTATTCTTTCATTTATTCATGTTTTATGCATTAATATTTTGCCAAGGACACATGGTTAATTTAAACTCTAAAAGTGAGCTTTTAGTTTTTATATATATATTTATAGGTCGTTTGCATTTTCCTCTTCATTGAGTTGCCTGTTTATATGTTCTATTTTTCTTTTTTTAATCGAAATTTATTGGGGTAATTGGTTAACATGATTATACATGTTTTGGGTGCCAGTTCCACAGCACATCTCTGTTTACCATATTGTGTGTTTATTGGGTTGTTTTTCCCTTAAACTTGTGATTTAATATTCTTAAATTTGATTATTATTAACTACCTGCCTGTCTTGTTTTAGAGAAAACTTAAAAATGCTTCGGGAACTTTAGCCTGCTAGCTGAACAAAAGTGCGTTAACATTTTCCAACTCTGAGAAAGTTATATTTTACTAAATCCTTTCTGTTACGTGTATAGGAAGACATTGAAGACTTAAAACGAAAAGAGCAGACTCTGCTTGATGCGGAAACTGTAGCCCTTGATGCCAAGAGAGAATCAGCCTTTCTTAGGAGCGAAAATCTGGAGCTGAAAGAGAAAATGGTTAAGTGATTTTTGCAATATTTATAATAAAGCATTTGTAATGATCCATATATTTTTGGAAATTTACAATGTTTCTCTCAACAGAAAGAACTTGCAAGTGTGTGCAAACAAATGGAAAAAGATAATCAGTTTTATCAAAGCCAGTTGGAGGCAAAAAAAAAAATACAAACTGATCTGGAGAAAGAATTACAATATTCTTTTAATGAAATAACAAAACTCACCTCCCTTATAGATGGCAAAGTTCCAAAAGGTATTTTATAATTTAGACTACCTTTTTGCAAATCTGACGTTATGTAGAAATATAGTTTTGCAACTATATTCCAATGGTTAAAAATATGTTATTCTCTGACTTTAAATAACTTAATACTGTCTTCTAATATTATTTGTATCAGTATGTATAAATGTTTCCATGAAATAAATCATAAGGGTCAAAAATTACTTCTCAAATAAACTGGATCTGATCTTGAAAAAGGTGATTCAGTAACTATCAACATGTATGGTGATGGATAGACCTCTATGGAATAATTACTTTTTATGATATACAGATGTCAAATTATGGTGCTGTGTACCTGAAACTTACATTTTAAAAAAACCTGTGTAGCCTTGGCCAGGTACCTCAATTGGTTGCCCTGAAGCACAGAAGTTGCCTGTTTGATTCCTGGTCAGGGCACATACAGGAACAATTGATATACCTGTCTCTCTCTCTCTCTTCCTCTCTCTCTAAAGTCAATAAAATAAATATTAAAAAATAAAAACTGTGTATTAACAATCAGATTAGCTGTTTATCAACATTAGCTCTTTTTAAAATCATTTTATATAATCTAATTAAAAGTTTAACTATATGTAGTTTAAATTGACCCAATAACTGCAGACTGTTTTATTTAATTTACCAAAAATATCCTAGATTTGCTCTGTAATTTGGAATTGGAAAAAAAGATTACAGATCTTCAGAAAGAACTGAAGAAAGAAGTTGAAATAAATGAGGCTTTGCATAAAAATGTTAATTTGCTCTCAGAATTGAAATCTTTACCGTCAGAAGTAGAAATGCTAAGGAAAGAGGTAAACTCATTTATTTTTAGTTTTTTTTTATTATTTTAATTTATTGTGTTTACATAGATTCAAGTATGCCACCGAATCTATTCAAATATCTCCCCCCACCCCCATGTTCCCCTCAGCCCCCCCTTTACCCCCTTCCCCTATGCCATCCCCCCTTCCCTCTAGGATTTGCTGTCCTGTTCTCTATAATGCTGTTATGTATATATAATTTCACTAATCTCTTTTCGTTCTCTGATCCCATCTTCTTTACCCCTTTCCCTCTGTCCGCTTTCCCTCTGGTCCCTTTGATCCCACCTCTGCCTCTGTTCCATTCTTCAGTTCACATTGTTCCTTGGATTCCTCAAATGAGTGAGGTCATATGGTATTTTTCTTTCTCTGCCTGGCTTATTTCATTTAACATAATAGTTTCCAGGTCCATCCATGTTGTTGCAAAAGGTAAGATTTTCTTCTTCCTCACAGCCACATAGTACTCCATTGTGTAAACTCATTTTAAACAAATAATTTGTATTTTGATGGTAAAGTTAAACAAAAATGTACTGTTAAAGAGATGTGATTTAAAAATTGCCTTTTCTCAAATCTCAAATCTTTGCTTAATTTCAGTGTTTCTTTTTGCAGAAAGTTTTCTTTCTTCTGAAACCTGCTTCAACAGATCATACATTGTTAACATAGCTAAGTATTCTTTTTTATATAGATAAATGATAAATCTGAAGAGCTATATTTAATAACATCAGAAAAAGACAAACTGCTTTCTGAAGTAGTTCATAAGGATAATAGAATTCAAGATTTACTTGAAGAAATTGAGAAAACTAAAAATGACCTAGCAACTACCCAGTTGAATTATAAAACCATGGATCAAGAATTCCAAGATTTTAAAAATTATCATATTGAATTTGAACAAAAGTATAATATGGTCCTTGAAGAGAATGCAAGAATAAATCAGGAAATAGAAAATCTCTCTACAGAAGCTCAAACACTTGGTTTAAGTTTGGATTCTTTAAAGACAGAGGTTGGTATAAGATACCCTCTAGGGAAGTGATCTTTAGTCTTCTTGGGGTTGACTTCCATATATATGGTGCAGAATGCCTTTCACATTTACTTTGTCTTATTTTAAAGCTTTCTCACAAAACCCAAGAACTTCAGCAGAGTCAAGAAAGGTTAAATGAAGTGGAAGAGCTGAAGGACCAATTGAAAAGTAGAGATTCTAGGCTGCAAAGTATGGAAAGGGAGAAAACACTGATTACTGAGAAGCTTCAGCAAACCTTAGAAGAAGTAAAAATCTTAACCCGAGAAAAGGATGACTTGAAACAACTACAAGAAAGCCTGCAAACTGAGAGAGACCAGCTCAAAAGTGACATTGAGGATACTGTAAGCATGGTAAGATTTTGACTGATTAAACAGAAAACTCAGAGTCTCTTTATTTTGATCAAGTAGAAACTGTAAAATTATTTTTTTTTTACCTTATTCTCATGGGAATGGTATTGTATTTCTCTGACAAAGAACATAGACACCCAAGAACAACTGCGAAGTGCTCTTGAGTCTTTGAAACAACACCAAGAAACTATTAACACACTAAAACTGAAAATTTCTGAGGAAGGGTCCAAGAATTTCCATATAGAGGAAAACATAGGAAAAACTAAGGATGAATCTCAGAAAGAGGTAAAGAGTTCCTCTTCAAAGTTTTCATATATTTATATACGAGTTTTCTCCTTAACCTCAAACACTTAAATACAGGATGGTAATCTCAAGCTTGTTCATTATGGACAGTGGTGACAACTAACAATAATTCATAAACTTTACCCTAACATCTTCTAAATAACTTCAAATATGCTTATAACCAATTTGAAAAGGAAAGGGCAAAAGACATTGGTTCAAACTTTGAGCTGATATTTTCTGAGGCTTGATATACTTTAAACATTTTCAAAAAGCCATTCTGCTTTCTAGGAATGTAAAAAAGATCTAGTGCTTGTTACTTATTATGGCTAAAATATTTTATGTCAGATTTTGTATACTAAACTTGTTTAGAATTCAATGTGAAATCAATGTGTGTATCTTATGTCTATTTCTAGGTCTTCGGCCATAATTTTACTCTTAGGTACTTAAATCTTTTATTCATTTTAGATAGTATGGTTCATTTTTTCTTGAGACCTTAGGAGAGTAACTGCTTTACTGTTTAATTATTACTCAAGAAAGGCTAGGATGCTAATGATGGTTTTTTTTAAAGGGAGGTTGTTACAATTGCCATAACCAAATATCATAGACTGGGTGGCTAACATAGCAGAAAGTTATATTCTTCTAGTTGTAGAGTCTAGAAGTACAAGATTAAGGTACCTGAAATTCTGTTTCTGGAGAGGCCTCTTTCTGGAATGCAGATGGTGCATTTTTGTGCATTTTCACATGACCTGTGCACTTAAGCTGAGACCATGTCTGGTATCTCTGCCGCTTCTTAAAGGACATCAGTCCTGTTGGATAAGGGCCCCACAATTACGATCTCATTTAATCTAATTACCCCCATTAAATGTCCCATCTCTAGTAGTTACTTTGGAGTTTAGGGCTTCATTTAAGTCTATTCCTTCAGCATCTCATAAGGCATTCCTATATTCCTCATTGATTCCGTCATAAATCTGGCTATCATCCGCTACCATCTCTCCCTCCCCACTTACTCTAAAATCCAAATACCAGACCTTGCTGATTCTGAGGTGTATGCATGTGAAGTCTCCCTGCTTTTCTCTCCACATTGCCAGTACCGTAGTCCAGGCCTCTATTCTTTCTTTCCCTCGCTTTCTTCAGTGGTCTCCTAACTGATCTCTCCACATTCATTCTTATTCTTCTCTAATTTATTCTTCAGTCTGAGTTCAGGCAATCTTTTCTTCTTAAAACCCTTTAAACCCTTTTCTTCTTAAAACCCTGGGTCCCAGACCTGGCCAGGCTTCTCCTCCTGCTCATCATGCTCCAGCAGCTCTCATCTGTTGCTCTCCTCATCTCATGGCTTCCAGATATTCTGGTCTTCTGCCTGCAGTATTGCCAGACCCACCTCTCCTCCCAACCACTCAGGGTAGGTTGGGTTTCCCACTAATACCCACTACTGTTCTCTGGTGAGATCTGACATAATGTCTACTCCTCCCCACCCCCTACTGTCTCAAAAAGGGAGTGATGCTGTAAGTCTCATTTCCTGTTTTATCTGCAGCCTCTAATAGTGCACTGACATCACAGTTGACCCCTCAGTAAATAAGTGCTAAATATCTAAATAACGGGGAAGTGGGAAGATGGCTCTGTAAATGAACCATTCAATCCTGATTTACTTGTTTTAGAAAGTGTCCTGATTCCTTTTCCCTAAAATAAAGTACCTTTGGATATTAACTGAATTGTTTTATGATTCTCTTAAGATCCAAGAGTCTCAAGACATACAAGAACAGTCCTTTATTAAGAAGGAAAGAGACAATGAGACTAAGAAAATAATTAGTGAGATGGAGCAATTGAAGGAGCAACTCCAAGCTAAAGAGTCAGCACTGGTAAGGTTAGAAATGGAAAAGTTCAAGTTGTCTGAGAGGCTTCAAGAAAGTCACGAAGAAATGAAATCTATAGCAAAGGAGAGAGATGACCTACAGAGGCTGCTGCTTCCATCCAAAAATGACCAACTCAAAGAAAACAGGGGAGAAGTCGTAGCTGAAGTATGTAGCATTCTTTTCCTCGTGTTTGGGGGGGGGGGGTTAAGCATTTTGTAAGCAAATATTTTTGTAGACACTAAACTTTTGGAAAAATGAATTAGTGCATAATGGTTAATTTCCTCTATTAATAAAGCACCTAGAAACTGAAGGGGAACTTAAAGTTGCTCATTATTGCCTGGAAGAACAGGAAAAAACTATTGATAAGCTGAGAGTCAATCTTTCAGAGAGAGAAAATGAACTATCAAGCTCTCAAAGGGAATTCGAAACAGCCAGTGATGAATTACAGGAAAAGGTAAGTTGGGGGAGAGGAGCAATGGGGGGAAGACCTGAGGGAGGAAGCTAACTGAATTCCAAAGACTGCAGACTATTTCTGTTTACATACTAAATTGTTTTGGAGAGTGTACTGGGTCTTTTATCATATGCATATATATGTGTACATGCATATGCACAAAACAAACATAAATCCATGTATATACCTATCCACACATATATAAACATTTTATGCATATATGTATATATTTTTGGCTATTATTATTTTTTTAAGATACTAGAGTTTCAAGAGAAACAGGAACAATTTATTTGTGTCAAAGAAATCAGTGAGATTCAGGAAAAAATGAATGCACTAGAACAATTAAAGGAGCAACTCAAAGCCAAAGATTCATTACTACACAGTGAGAGGCTCAAGCTAACTGAGAGACTTCAGGAAAGTCAAGAAGAAATAAAAATTATAATTAAAGAAAGAGATGAACTGAAAAGGGTGCAAGAGGCCCTTCAAATGGAGAGAGACCAACTCAGAGAAAACAATGAAGAAATTGTAGCTGAAGTAAGTTTTCCTCTTCTGCTATTTTTTAGATACAAAAGTAAGGTTAAAGTGATAACGACAGTGCTCACTATTTTACTCATTTTGCTCCAATCATATAGGGGCAGAAGATTAAAGAGGAACTAAACACTGCTTACATTCTTCTGAAGAAGTACCAAGACACTGTCAGTACAAGGAATGTTTCAGAGAAGGCAGATCAAGGAACAAATATCCAGAGCGATTCAGTACATTCAGGGGCTGAATTGTGGGAAAAGGTAGGTCTCGTTAAGTTGCAAAACAGTATTACACATGATGTCCCTTATATCCCTATAAAAGAAAACGACATTCATTAAACCAAATGTGAAAATGATTGACTTAGAAATAAATCTCCTTTTTTCTAAAAACTCTGTCTATGCGCTAACTTGTTATTGTATGATTTTCTCAGGTTCAAGAATGTCAGCAAAAGGAACATCAGCTGCTTGAAATGAAAGCTGTAAATGAGACCCAGGAAGGAACAGATGACATGGAACACTTAAAGAAGAAACTTGAAACCCAAAAGTCAACTCTGGAAAGCCTAGAAATGGAGAACATAAAGTTAACTCAGAGACTCCACAACAACCTTGAAGAAATGAGATCTGTTACAAAAGAAAGAGATGACCTGAGGAGTGGGGAGGAGGCTCTCAAAATAGAGAGAGACCAACTCAAGGAAAATGTAAGCAAAACTGTAACTAGAGTGAGTCACCGTCTTTCTCCATCTAGTAAATGGGATGTTGTGTCCCAAAAGAACCATGGGTTGGTGAGAGTCTAAAACTGGTCCAACCTTGGGGAAAGTTGAAGGAGGAAGGAGGTATATTTGTTCATATCTTCCAAATATTTTAATAAGTTTAGTCATTGACCCAAAAAGTTCAGTTGGAACTATTCTGTACACATTAGCATAATTGTGCAAATGCATTTGTAGAAAGATATTCATTGCAACAAGTTGCGATAACAAAATAAAGCAAACAAGTAGATAATTCTAACTATCCAGTAGCAGCGGACTGGTTAAAGAAGCGCAGCACATTCAGAACGGGGAGTACTAGTCCACAGATAAAGAATGAGGTCGAGCTAAGTGCTGGTTTGGAAGTATCCTGGTAGGGAAAAGAAGAAATTGTAGAACAGTGTATCTAGCATTTATTAATACTTGAAAATCATTTAGAGGGTGACCATTAGGAGGCATAAGGAGGGAGGGGAATTTTTACTTCTTACCCTGTGCTTTTCTACATATAGTTTGAATTGTATTACTCTGAATATATTATTTTTCTTTCTCTAATAATAAAGGACCTGGAAAAACGGGAAGAACTAAGAATTGCTCATAGACATCTGAAGGAGCACCAGGAAATTATTGATGAACTCAGAAGGATTGTTTCTGAAAAGACAGATAAAATATCAAATATGCAAATTGATTTAGAAAACAAAAATAATGCCTTAGAAGTACAGGTATTTCTTTTTAAATTGTTACCTAAATATCATTTTGAATCAAATCTTTTGTGCAATGAAACAAGATTTGAATTAGCCTAAAATTGAGGACAAGTAGAGACTTATATACATAATTAGAAATAATTGTTTAGCTTTTTATCAATATCTGTCTATATCTTAATTTATTGTATAATTATTTCAAGATCCAAGAACTTCAGAAGAAAGAACATCAACTTCTTAAGGTAAAAGATGATCTCAGGGAAAATATATATCAAACAGAGCAACTGAAGAAACAATTGGAGGCCCAGAATTCAGTCTTGGAATGTATAGAAACAGAGAAGTTAATGTTGACTCAGAAACTTCAAGAAAGCCTTGAAGAAATAAAAGGTGTTACTAAGGAAAGAGATAGCCTGAAGGGAACAGAGGAAACCCTCAAAGCGGAGCGAGACTGGCTTAGAGAAAGCCTGAGAGAAACAGAAGCCAAAGTAAGTCTTCCTGGTGCGGAAATGTGTTTTTCTGACAGGAATGAACCCTTCTTTGAGATAAACATACACAAACCACAGTGTTGTTCATTGTAATAATTTATAATAAAAATTGGGAAACAACCTAAATGTCAATCAGAAGGAAACTGGATAAAGATAAGCAGTGTGTCAGAATACTATGCAACAGGTAAAAAAAATAAATATATTTGAGTGTTCTAATTTGAAATCCCAAAATAATCTTAGTGGGACTAGCAAGCTATAGAATAGTAAATGTGTTTGCCTCTGGAGAGTCAGAGATAGTTGTGGGGAGGGGAGGACAGAAGATGAAAAGCTTATAACTTTCTAACAATAAAATGTAGAGTGAGTTATAGTTTTATTATTTTTACTAAGAAAACATCACTTTCATTAAAAAAATACTGGTTAACATTAAGATACGTCACTGTTCTTAAAATTTCTGTAATGATCAAGAATCTCGGAAACAAGGAACTAAGAATTGCTCCCGTGCATCTGAAGAAGCACCAGGAATCTATTGATGACTCAGATGGATTGTTTCTAAGAAGACAGATGAACTATCAAATATGGAAATGGCTTCAGAAAATTTAAACACTAAATTACAAGAAAAGATATGGGGGGGCTTTAATTAGATACCTGCTTTATTTGTGTCTAACATCCATTGAGGATGCAAAATGGTTTAGCCACATTGGGAAACAGCTTGGTGGTTTTTAATAACACTTAACATATACCTGCCTATGGCCTACCACTTCAACTCCTTGGATATGTACCTAAGAGAAAAGAGTACATACTTCAACATAAAGGTATGTACAAGAATGTTCATAAAAGCTCCTATCATAATAGAGAACAAATGAAAACAACTCAAATGCCTATCCACAGGAGAATGAATAAATTCATTGTGATTTATAAGATCAAAAGCAGGCAAAACTCATCTAGGATGAGAAAAGTCAGAAGAATGGTTATAGGATGAGATATCTAACAACTTTATGAAGTTTTATAAAGGTTCTATGTTTTAGTCTGAGTTGTAAGTGCACAGATGTATGTTAAGAGTAATAGAACTATACGCTTAAGAATAAAACACATTTATCATTCCTCAGAATAATTGTATGTGGAATTATGTGGAGTAGTCATAAGAGTAACGTGGGAAAACTGTTGTCTTAAATCAAAAACTTCTTTATCCTACCCTTAAAAACCATCTGCATCCTAACGTTATTTTATGATCATCTTAAGATCCAAGAACTTAAGAGAAACGAACATCAATTCTTGAAGTTAAAAGATGTCAGTGAGACACAGAAAATGTCTGAAATGGAACGATTAAAGAAACAACTCAAATCCCTAAGTTTAACTCTGAATAAACTGGAAATGGAGAACTTAAATATGGCTCAGAAACTTCATGAAAACTTGGAAGAAATGAAGTCCGTAATGGAAGAAAGAGATAATCTAAGGAGAGTGGAAGAGAGTCTCAAACTGGAAAAAGACCAACTCAAGGCAGACCTACAGGAAACCATAGCTAGAGTGAGTTGCGCTCCTTTCTATTCAGGACATGTTTTCAATGCAAAAGATTTTTTTCTTTGAAAATAAGTGATACTGTTGGTGAAAATCAATGTTACATACAATTTTTTAGGAAGACAGTGTGATAATATCTTATTAAAAATTTATCAGGCCTGACCTGTGGTGGCGCAGTGGATAAAGCGTCAACCTGGAAATGCTGAGGTCGCTGGTTTGAAACCCTGGGCTTGCCTGGTCAAGGCACATATGGGAGTTGATGCTTCCAGTTCCTCCCTACCTTCTCTCTCTGTCTCTCTCTCCTCTCTCTCTGTCTCTCTCTCTCCCCTTCTCTCTCCTCTCTAAAATGAATTTTAAAAAAATTAAGAAAAAAAAATCTAAAAAAAAAAATCAGCATATGCATTTGCTACGGCAATTCCACTCCTACAGATTTATCCTACCACTGTGTTCACACAGTTGGGCAGAAAGAAAAAGAACATTGCAATCTGAATGTCCACCAGTTAGTCACTGGCTAAGGGAGAGTCATCTGTGTAATGAAATACTAAGTCTAAGAATGGGGCATGTGATCCTGATGTAGAAAAATGTCCAAATGGTATGGAAGGTGAAAAGTAAGTAGCAGAGTGAACAGGTAGCAGGGCTGGGATGGGTGAGGCTCGGCACAGGAACTTTTATTTTATATCCTTCCGCGGTATTCTAGTTAGTGTTGGAATGAGGATTGTTTTTAACTATAAGCATGCATTTTTAAAGAGCTTAACTAGTTCATTAAGAAAAGATAGCATTTTTTTATTTCATCATTTCTCAATTTTCTCTAATAATAAAGGAACTGGAAACACAACAAGAACTAAAAATTGCTTGTGTGCATTTGAAAGAGCACCAAGAAACTATTGATAAACTTAGAGAAAGAGTTTCAGAGAAAGCAACTCAGATTTCAAATATTCAAAAGGATTTAAATCAATCAAAGGATGATTTACAGAAAAAGGTACGTGTTGTTTTGTTCTTTTGGGAGTGTCCAAAATCATTTGTGAAATGGGAGAGGATGTAGATACAGATATGTAGACATAGGTGTGTGTGTGTGTATTCAAATATAATAGATACTAGTTTTCTTCCTTGAAGGAATTCTGTTTGCATTCTAACTTGTTTTATAATTATCTCAAGATCCAAGAGCTTCAGACAAAAGAGTTTCAACTACTTACCATGAAAGAAAGTATCAATAAAATTCATAAAAAAATGAGTGAAATGGAACAGTTAAAGAAGCAGTTTGAGGCTCGAAATTTATCTGTGCAAAGTGTGGAAATGGATAACTTACACTTGACTAAGAAACTTCATGAAAGCCTTGAAGAAATAAGAATTGTAGCTGAGGAGAGAGATGAGCTATGGAGGATAAAAGAGTCTCTCAAAATGGAAAGAGACCAATTCCGAGAAACCTTAAGAAAAATGATAGCTAGAGTGAGTTCAGAATCTTCCCCTACCTAGTAACTATTTATAAGAATCAAGCTTTTTTAAAAAGGGTAGCAATAATTTTTGTTGTTGTTTTTCTGAAAATGCCTATAAACAACAAAAGGTAATGGGTAAACTATTACTATAACTTTTTAGCTTTTTTTAAAAGGCTAAACTTTTTTAAAGTTTTAAAATCAAGAAATAATCTCAATGGAGAAATATTTGAAGAATTAGATTTGTAAAAGATTAAATATTACATTTCACTACCTCAACACAAGAGTTTTAGACATAGGCTCTTGTTAATAAAGTCAGAAGAGACTTAGGTGAATACAAAGAAAAATTGTTCTAGTATGACTGTTGAAATTGAATATCTAAAAAAATTCAGACAAAAAATTGTATGAGGTCTATTAAAAATGTTTTTCATTTTCATATTTTAATAACAGAATAAAGTGGAAAACTCATTTGTAATATCAATAAAAATATCAGACATTTGGGAGTCATCTTTATATTGACCCTAACTAAATTTATAAAGAGATTTCAATCACTCAACAGATATTTTATTGAACAGTCATTCTTTTAGGTACTATAGTGAACAAGAGAAACCAATGGGAGAAAATGTTTTATACAGAAATACAAAATACAAGATAGGATTTTTCTATTCCAAGGTTTGGGAAGGATATATTTGTAGGGCTTTAAACACCAAACATTGTACAGATGGTTTTGCTGCTATGCTTAATTGACAGCAATGATTCTTATTCACAGATATGGAAAAGTAGGAACCAGACGTAATCGAAAACCTAATTTTCAACTGTGGAGATTGCAGAAACAATTTCTATTTCCAAAACATACATGGTTCCCCCATTATATTTTCTCAATGTTTTGTGGGGTCACTCACAAAAGACTTAGTGGTACTACCATTCATTTTCTGACCATTTTTAGCATTGCTTTTAAATTACAAATTGTAATGTTTAATTTCATTATTGAAACTTGATATATAGCATGTAATTGAAAAAGTGTAAGTAGATATTAGCTTTGGATGTAGTTATAACTAAAGCCTTATTTCTTTCTTTGTGTCAAAGCAGGACCAACAGAACCACAAAGAAGTAGTAAAATGTGAAAAAAACTTACAGTGTGATGGAAAAGAGCACCTTACAGAAAGCCTGAGAGAAAAGTGCTTTAAAATAAAAGTAAGTGCTCCTTGTTAAAAGTACAAATCAGCCTGACCTGTGGTGACGCAGTGGATAAAGTGTCAACCTGGAATGCTGAGGTTGCCAGTTCAAAACCCTGGGTTTCACTGGTCAAGACACTAATGCAGCGGTTCTCAACCTGTGGGTCGGGGTCGAACGACCAAAACACAGGGGTTGCCTAAAGCCATCGGAAAATTTAAAAATGTATAATAAATATGTATTTTCCGATGGCTTTAGGCGACCCCTGTGTTTTGGTCGTTCAACCCCCACCGGGGTCCCAACCCACAGGTTGAGAACCGCTGCACTAATGGGACTTGATGCTTCCTCCCCCTCCTCCTCCTCCTCTCTCTCTCTCTCCCTCCTCTCTAAAATAAATAAATAAAATCTAAAAAAAATTTTTTAAATCATTATTGGTACCCTTCAAAGGTCTGTGGCAGTGATTTTCATAGTATTTTTTGATGTGCTGCAAAATTTTAGCCATATGAAAAGTTTATGTGTGCCACGAGATGAAAAAGTTAGAAA
Source organism: Saccopteryx bilineata (assembly GCF_036850765.1). Lineage (NCBI taxonomy): Eukaryota > Metazoa > Chordata > Mammalia > Chiroptera > Emballonuridae > Saccopteryx > Saccopteryx bilineata. The sequence goes on from NC_089494.1 coordinate 177,700,685, forward strand.
ATTACTGATCTGTGCAATCAGAGAAATGAAAAGATAATACTCGGCCTGACCTGTGGTGGCGCTGTGGATAAAGCCTCGACCTGGAAACGCTGAGGTCACCGGTTCAAAACCTTGGGCTTACCTGGTCAAGGCACATATGGGAGTTGATGCTTCCAGCTCCTCCCCCCCTGTCTGTCTGTCTGTCTGTCTGTCTCTCTCTCTCCCTCCTCTCTAAAATGAATAAATAAAATAAAATTTAAAAATTAAAAAAAAATAATACTCAATATGTTTCTAAACTTTCTGGTTCAGCTCTGTGTGTGTGCATATATACATACCTAAAAAAACAACGGCAGCTGTGGTTTTAGGGCCTCCCTGGAAAGATGATATCTGAGCGAGTACCTGAAAGAGGTGAAGGATTGAGCTATCCATGTGTCTGGGGGACGAGAAGTGTAGGCAGGGGAACAGCAATACAAAGCTCCTGTGCCAAGCCTGCCAGGTGGGACAGGAACATCACGAAAGAAGAAAGCTAGTAAGAAATGAAGTCAGAGATTTAGTGGGGAGGAGGCAGGCTGAGGGGACTTAAAAATACTTTGGATTTTACTGAGAGAGATGGAGATCCACCACAGAGTTTTGGCCACATGAGAGACATGATCTATCTGGAGTCTGTATGTTGATAGTGAAACCTACAAGGTTTACTGTCTCCCATTAGAATGCAAGATCCCTTAAAGACATTTTGTGTTTAGCACAGTGGTCCCCAAACTTTTTTGGGCCACGGACCAGTTTAATGTCAGAAAATATTTTCACGAACCGGCCTTTAGGGTGGGATGGATAAATGTAGCACATGACCAAGACAAACGTCAAGAGTGAGTCTCAGACGGATGTAACAGAGGGAATCGTCATTTTTTAAAAATAAAACATCGTTCAGACTTAAATATAAATAAAATGGAAATAATGTAAGTTATTTATTCTTTCTCTGCGGACCAGTACCGGTCCGCGGCCCGGGGATTGGGGACCACTGGTTTAGCACATTCCTGACAGCATTAAGTACGTATGCATTAAAAGTACTAATGACTGAATGTTCCATACCATAATGTGATTTATCATAAGGCCAAAGGCAAGAATCCCCTCTGTAGGCAGCCCAGATTACTGAGCATCTGTCTAGCTTTTTTTAAATTATGGAAAAGAGAGCTCATTACTGTCAGAAGCCCCTTGGTCTGTTGTTTAGCACCCTGAACTAAGTGTGTTATTTATTATATGATTCTATCACTTGAGCTATGGGCCCAGGTTTCTTGAGTATCTACCTCATGCTAGGGCACTATATTTGGTGTTTTACCTCATGAGATAGGTTTTATTGCTCCATATATCAATAAAGAAGCTGAAGTTGAGAGAGGAAATTTAGTGGTTTCCAGGATCACATAACTAGTGAGTTAGTAGATCAGGATTTGAAACCAAATTTAAGTTTAAAACTTGGGCATGGAAGCATTTCTACAAATATAATTTGGTTTCTTTTAACATAACGTGTGTATATTTTATAGGTTACATAGATACACATAGTAGGAAATATTTTTCTTGATTCCTCTAGGAAATTTGATGGCAGCTATTATAATCTTCATTTCTGTGGCTGGGAAAATGTCTCTCTCAGTGATTTCCCTAGTCAAGACGTGGTGGAGAACGCTGTGAGAGCTTAGGAAACTAAAATTGTAGGCAGATGGAAAGGTGTGGGAGGCTGTATACCAAGCTAGCAAACAGCTAGTTTGAGTCCGGGTCACTTGTTTTACCTAACTTACACTGCTTAGTGTAGACGTAGCCAGCATGCAGCACTGAGCTACAATACATATTAGATTTAATTCAGACTTTGTAAATGCTCATTCAGATGATGAAATGTTCAAAAGACTTAAAGAGAATATCAAGAAGATAAAAATGGTTATTTCAGGTTTTCTTTGTTATGTTTAAGTTTTTTAAACTTTCACAATAATTATGTTATTTGTATAATCCAAATATCAATAATTTCAGTTTCCTTTTGTTTTGTTTAAACACAATGGTCATAATTTATTACTCTCTACAGAAAATGTTAAAGCATAAGTTTTGTTACAATTCTAAGGCTAGAACTACTTATTTTGTTAAATTAGAATCATTTGTTAAATTGAATGAATTCTTAATATTTTTTAGGAGCTTCTGAAGAGATACTCAGAGATGGATAATGATTATGAATTCTTACATAGATCGTCTCTTGTCTTGGAGAAGGAGATTGAAACCCAAAAAGAGCTTTCGGTTAAAATAAAAGCAAACCTCTCACTTCCATATCCACAGACCAAACAGATTCAAAAACTTCTCACTGTAAACCAAAGGTGTTCCATGGAATTCTACAGAGTCATGAAGAATCTTAAGGTAATATCTTTTTAGTAATATCTTTGGAAATACTGTTATAAATTTTGGTTACAAACTTCAGTGTGTTAAGTCCTGCTTTGCAAGTTGGTGGTGTATTTACTACTTAGTGTATGTACTGCTGACTGAATTGAAGATAACGTGTGTCTAAGAATAGTATGTGCAAGAGTCGCAATGCACCTAGGATCTAGTCATTCAGCAAAACTTGCACTCTGCCTCAGGGCCTAGACACTATTAAGGTTCCCGAGAATAATACCACTTTTGGGTGAAGCAGTAGCAGGTTATGTTGTTTTGCTTCAATTGGTGGTGTGACAAGGTGTTTAAAAAAATAAATAAAAATGGTGCTCCAGAGACAGGTATGATTAACATCTAAATATTTCCTAGTCTAGTAGGTGAGGCAAATAGAGAATAGTGCAGTGACAGAAGCATGTGCAGCTCATATGACACACCAGAAAAAAAGTTTAAAAATGTAAGACTATACTGGAAGACAGACTCAAGGAATAAAGCTTAGAACAGGGGTCGCCAAGCTTTTTACACAGGGGGCCAGTTCACTGTCCCTCAGACTGTTGGAGGGCCGGACTATAAAAAAACTATGAACAAATCCCTATGCACACTGCACATATCTTATTTTAAAGTAAAAAAACAAAACAGGAACAAATACAATATTTAAAATAAAGAACAAGTAAATTTAAATCAACAAACTGACCAGTATTTCAATGGGAACTATGCTCCTCTCACTGACCACCAATGAAAGAGGTGCCCCTTCCGGAAGTGCGGCCACAGATAAATGGGCTCAGGGAGGCGAGGGCTGCATGTGGCGACCGTAGTTTGGGGACCCCGGGCTTAGATGGAGCTCATTTTGCAGATAATGAGGAGCCAGGGGGCGTTTATTTTAAGTGGTGCCAGTAACATGATCTGCTTGCTCTTTTACATACTTCACTACAGATAAAGAAGAAATGAGTTTGCAGGAGATAAGCCTAGTGGTAGAAAGAAGAGAAAGGCAGTTACAGTTGTCCATTTGAGATATAATGGAAATTGCTTAGCCAAGTTTGTGGTTAGTGGAAAGCTAGATTAGTGGGGAAAAAGGAAGAGGAGCAGGCGGATAAGGCAGGAAGAGAGATCAGTTGTTTACTCTGTGATGTTTTGAGATAGAAATACCTGTGTTGAACATCCAAGAAGAGAAACTCGGTAAGCATTGTTGACTAATGATCATTAGCACCAATTCAGTGCAGAACAGCTGAGCTGTGATATAGCACAACTGTGAAAACAGCACAGCTATAGAGCAGCTCTGCAGCCAGGCCCCTCTCCAGCTGGACAGCTCTGCTCTGCACCACGCCATTCCATTCACCCTGCCCTGCGCTGGTCTGCTGCACCATGCTTTGGATAGACAGCTTCTGTGTTTCAGCTCATTCAAGGAGATGCAATCTTCAGTCTTCAGTGGAAAGGGAAATGCACTCTCAGAGCCAGAAGGGAGCTGGCTTATATGGGAAGAAATCTCTGCCCCTGGCCCCTATTTGGTTTGTCTTCATACAAATAAGGGCTCCAAATCCTCACAATCCTTTGATTGGCCCAAAAGACACCAACCTGATTGGTTAGAATAGAGCCTCTGATTGACTGGATCTGTGTTGTTTTGATTGGATGGGGAAAGCCTCTATCCTCTTGGTTGAAACAGGATTCCCTTATAAGGGCTGACTCAGGTGGCAGAAACACAGTGAAGGCAGGTAGTTCAGTGCAGGCTTCTTGTGAAGTGCAGTTTGCATGCGAGGCCCCCTGTATAGAAATGGTTGCTAGGTTCAGCTTTCTAAAAATTTAAGCCCAGTTAGCCATGAGGGGCCCTTCTTAGTATGTGCCTTTCTCAGGGCTCACAGTATTTAGCTGTAAGGCTCAGGTTTGTCAGGACTAATCATAAAGATTTGGGATTCATTAGCATATAGGTGACGGATAATACTATATGTGTAAGGTTACCCAGAAAGCATAATAGAGGAATACAAGCCTTGGGGTAAGAAAGGACTGGAAGAGATAAGTTTTCAAGAGACAGTAGCAGAAAAGAGAGCAAAACATGGGTTTGAGGTTGGAAATGTCAGAGGCAGGAATGAACCAAACAAAAGTTCAATCACTCAGGTCAGTAGAGGAAACTATGTCAAATAATTCAGACAGCAGAATAGAGACTGAAGAAATCCCCTCAACTTGTTCATAATAGAGCTCATTGGTGACCTTTATCAGAGCAGTTTTTAGTTGAGTGGGAAAGGAAGAGGCCAAATTATGAGAGGTTATGAATGGTGGAAGTTGAGGAAGTAGGGAGCAGGTGTCTGCCCTACCTAGTTAAATCGCCCAGGTTCTGGGTTCTGATAGTCTTTCACAGATCCTGACAATCAGATATCCAGAATGGATTCATGATGACCATGGAATTTACGGCATTCAAATTATTGTCAACTTGAAGCCAAACATCTAAATATGTTTGACAAATCTTGAGGCATGGCACATGCATATTGGTTATCCAACCAAGATAGGCAGAAGGGGATGTTGAAAATGAGTATCAACTGGGAAACCTGGGTGGTTAGTGATATAATTAACCAAAAACGGGGCAATAAAGCTGAGGTTTTAGGGGGAAAAGATTATGTTACATCTTAAACATTGAATCTGTGGTATTTTTAAGGCATGCATGACTATTATGCAGTAGGAAGTCAGAAATACGGAACCAGAAGTTACTCTCCCAAGATGCTGAGGGGAGAAAGTGGGAATGGAGAGAGGCCCTTCCCCTTTGAGAGGATATGAATAAATGAGATGCCGTCCCTCCCACCTTTACTCTTGAGAGTTTAAAACATCCTCTAAGTGTGTTAAAGTTTAATTTCCCAATTTGTTTGTTTCTCTGCAAGTATGTGTTAAACAATGTTATAATGATAAAGAAAGAGCAACACGAATCTATCAATAAATTTGAAATGGCTTTTGTTGATGAAGTGGAAAAGCAGAATGAACTGCTAATTCAACTTCAGAACCTTCCACACGGTTATGATGTACCATCCAGAGAATTAAGGGACCTCAAATTGAGGCAGAAGGTGGATCTACATATTGAGGTATAACTTATCTTCAACAGTTTAATTAGAGTTTAAGCCTTTTTGTCAAGTAGAAAGGTACCTTTTCATGTGCTTAGAGGCGTTTTCATTTACCCAAAATTAAAAATAAGCTGCAGAACAACAACCGGCCCAATGTGAAAGAGTACCAAGTAATAGAGCAGCCTCCTTCCAGAACTTTGCTAATACCAACAATTGGGAATTCGTGAGACCCCAGAATAAGTTTCTAAATGCCTTCTGAAACTTCCTAGACCTATGACTAGGAGTCAGAAACATTTTTATTGCATCAGCTCCATATGGAGTGTCCTCCCCTCATCCAGAAGTGTGAGGCAGCATCTAATTCCTAACTCACATGTAAAGCCTGCTATATGAACAGAGAAGTTTCATCAAGAAGCATTTCACATATTGTAATTATGGGTCACAGATTTATAGTTTTATCGAGTTGTAATTCTAACAGGCAGAAGTTGTGGGTGTGCCTCTCTGTTATATAGCCTGTACTACCAATACTTTATTATTCAAATAACTAGAATAAAGTCTTAAGTTAGAATTTTATTTCTTATAAAATTAAAGTAACTATAACTATTTTACCTTGGAAATATTGAGAGTTCAATAAGATATTTTCCCCTTTTCATCATAATTTACATAAAAATTTTTCTGATGTTCATGCAATTCAATGCTTGTTTTTTAACACAGGAAATTCTCAAAGATTTTTCAGAAAGTGACTTCCACAGCATAAAGACTGAATTTCAGCAAGTACTAAGTAATAGGAAGGAAATGACGCAGTTTTTGGAAGATTGGTTGAATACTCATTTTGATATAGAAAAGCTTAAAAGTGGCATACAGGAAGAAAACGATAGGATTTTTCAAGTGAATAAGTTCTATAATAACAGAATAATTGTAAGTAGTAATTTTTATTATGCTACCTCATTCTTTCTGTTGTTGCTTGCTTTCATTTTTCTACCTCATTCTTAAAAAGACTTAAGCAACTGGGTTTTAAGTATGTTTTCTTTCATTTATTTATATATGCTTTGTGAAAAAAATAACCACTTCCTCTAACATATTATGCTTCCTTAAGATAGTTACATATATCAACTCATACTTGTAAAGAAGGTAACAAAATTTGAGTTTATACTCATCAATTTCCACTTCTGAAGTCTTGAATCCTCTTGCCACTCTCTTTTCCCTCCTCAGTGTACACTGCTTCTGTAGGAATGGAGCCTTTTTTCCCTAGGTATCCTCAGACAAGGTCAGGCATGAGCCCGGGTGCAGTCACAGACAAGCCTGGCCAGCTACCTTAACAAAGCCTCATGGGCTTTTCACCTCAGTGAGTCACTGTCATATGCACTGTCCTTCAACTTGAGGTTCAAAAATGTGTTTCATTGTTCCCAAGTAATCGGCCCTAATAGATTCATAAGAGCCAGCATTTCATAAGGTTAGTTTATTAAATTTTTGTACTTCTATTGATCAGAATATTATGCTTTCTGAAGTAATTCCTACTTCATCTATGATAAAATGTATGGTAATCAGAAAGTTGCTTCTTATATGTAAAATTGAGCAAAGGGAGCTACAGTATATAGCTTTTAAGATTGGTTTTATATTTCATGTGTCTAGGTAGTTCTTTTCCAACACTTTGATTTCCTCAGGAAACTATTTAAATCGAATTGAAACATAGATAATTTTAATGCATAACTAATCTAATTTGTTGACTAGCAAATTAGTAAATAAACTTTTTAAAAGAAGAAAATGTCTGAAATCAATAAAGAATAAAATTAATGTTTAGATTAGATAAACTCCACATAATTCCGTTTTTCTTGTGACATTAAGAGCCCAGTTGTGATTAGAAAATAGGGATTCTACTGTGTGGACCAGCATGGATATGTGGCTTCTTTTAGCACCCTGGCGGGAGAAATTGGTAACTTTATGTGGTATGAGGTCAGTAGTCCAGAGCTAGGGAGAGTTCAGGGACCAGCAAGAACACAACTAGATTAGGATCCAAGTCTGATAAAATAACCATAAAACCACAAAGAAATTTGAAGATAAGGCCAACAAGCCATTTGGGATGGATATATAGGAATTTTTTTTTCTTTTATGATTGAGGCCGAGAGTCAGAGAGAAGGACAGATATGTACAGACAGGAAGGGAGAGAGATGAGAAGCATCAGTTCTTCCTTGCGGCTCCTTACTTGTCCATTGATTGCTTTCTCATATGTGCCTTGACCAGGGGCCACAGCAGAGCAAGTGACCCCTTGCTCAAGCTAGCAACCTTGGACTCTAGCCAGTGACCTTTGGGCTCAAGCTGATGACCTCAGGGTTTCGAACCTGGGTCCTCCGCATCCTAGTTCGATGCTCTATCCACTGCGCCACCACCTGGCCAGGCAATCTATATGATGAATTAGGAAGTAAAAAGGATGATATGATTAACTTCAAAGTTAGTTATTTTTCAGTGTAAAAGATGGCATTGTTATTCCCTGCACAGAAATATAAGGTTTTCAAATTAATTATACTACTAACAGTCAATGAATTCTTTTTCCTCTTAACAGTGAGGTTTGGAATGAAACAGAGAAATTGATGTTTTTAAGTTCATTAGTATAAGTTAACGTACTGTTGCCAGCCAATAACATGTAAAGGCTTTAGCCTCTACAAATCTTCACATTCCTTTTCAGATGTCTGTACTTATCTAATAGTGAGATTATCATCTTCTAAATCAATATGAATTCTCTCCAGTCCTTATTGTTCTTTTACTCTCTTCATCAGCATCCAACATCATCTGAAATTTCAGGAACCAATGTAAACCACAAAAAATGTTCACATTCTTCTATGTTCTTTATACACTATTCTAGAATATTCTGAAAATGAATTTCATCATATATCCTGTCCTAGAATTCTGGTGTTTTTCATAGTGTTTGTTTGTTTGTTTGTAGCAAGGATAGTGAGACAGACTCCTACATGTACCCCACATGGGATCCACCCAGCAACCCCCATCTGGGGCCTATGCTTAAATCAACCGAGCTATTTTTAGCACTGAGGCTGGCACACTCAGACCAAGCTATCCTCAGTACCCAGGCCAACACTCAAACCAATTGAGCTCCTGGCTGTGGAAGGGGAAAGGAGAGAAGGAAGGGGGAGAAAAGCAGATGGTCTGTTTTCTTGTGTGCTCTGACCAGGAATTGAACCTGGGATGTCCAGCCCAGGTTCACCGGGCTGACACTCTTTATTGAGCCAAACGGCTAGGGCCCATAGTGTTTTATTTTGTTTTTTAAGTATGTAATTTATAGCTTTGGAACTGTAATGGTAATTTTATTATTTAATAGGCTATAATGAATGAATCAACGGAGTTTGAGGAAAGAAGTGCTACCTTAGCCAAAGAATGGGAAAGTGACCTGAAATTAGTGATAGAGGAAAATGAAAAACTATTTAAAAACTGCCAAATTTTGAAGATATCTCGGACACCTGGTGTACTTGTTCATCCTACTACACAAGACGATAAGAATCTTCATGTTACATCAAGAACCACACAACTACTCACAGAGGTATGTAATTTTTTATAATTTTCAATTTGCACCTTCATCACTGAGTTAAAGATGTATCTCATAACATTTCAGAGAAGAATTTTAGTATTGAATATATTAATTAAGGAACATGGACCATCTGTCTATGTGTATGTGATGGGCTTATTTTTTAAATATAATTCTACTGTGACTGTCACTCAACTAAATTAAGCCAGAAATTACATAAAGTCTTCTCTTTGGATTATAAAGCAGAAATAACTCATAGTTTAATTTGAATAATAGATATATATGCCATGTAAAGTATAATTACTCTTCCTTATAAATTTCCCAAATCATGTGACTTTCTATTAGATTGTAACTTGTGTATGTATATAGAACTAGGTTAGAGGGAAAGAGCAATTTTGCTTTTTCCAATTAGCATCAATGTCTTTGATATTGGTTAATATTACAACCAAAAATACAAGAGGCTAGCCCTGGCCAGCTAGCTCAGTGGTAGAGTGTCAGCCTGGTGTGTGGAAGTCCCAAGTTCAATTCCCAGCCAGGGCACACAGGAAAAGCTCCCATCTGCTTCCCACCCTTTCCTCTCTACTCTCTCTCTATCTCTTCCCCTCCCACAGCCAAGGCTCCATTGGAGCAAAGTTGGCCCAGGCACTAAGGATGACTCTATGACCTGCACCTCAGGCTCTAGAATGGCTCTGGTTGCAATAGAGCAATGCCCCAGATGGGTAGAACATCACTCCCTGGTGGGTTTGCCAGATGGATCCTGGTCAGGCACATGCGGGAATCTGTCTCTCTGCCTCCCCACTTCTCACTTCAGAAAAATAAAAAAATAAAAAAAAATACACGAAGCTAAAAATATAATAGATTACTTGTACAGTTTAATCTGTGTCCAAAATTAGTACTTATTTGAATAATCCAATTTATTAACTACCCTTAATTGAAAGTCTGTAAAGCAAATATACTGTTTTATTTTTTTAGCCTAGAAAAAATTAGTGAGAACCCAAGAATAAATTACAGTGGTACCTTGAGATACGAACAGACCAACATATGAAATTTTAAGATACGAGCTGCAATTCGATTTGTATTTTTGTTCGAGATCCGAGATATGTGCTGTGATTTGGGGAGCTGCCGCTAGTTAGTGCGTTGGCATATGGGTCCAGAATTGGCAGTTTGATATACAAGTTGACTGACTTACGAGCTCAGTTACAGAACGAATTAAATTCGTATCTCAGGTTACCACTGTATAGCTATAATTTTCACCAAAATAAATACTTAAAATAAATTGTTAACCACTAGTTTAATAATTACCATTGGAAACTAAAAGAACCTCTAGAAATCTGATGGCTTTAGGTGACCCCTGTGTTTTGATCATTCGACCCCTGCCGGGGTCGAGACCCACAGGTTGAGAACCGCTGATATAGAAGAACCTAACTATACAATTTATTGATTTGCTGATCACAACAGACATCACTCGGTCAGCTGGTAGATATAAAAATAGTGGAAATATAAAAACTTACCTATCAAAACAGTAAGACAAGGAAGCAGAAGGAAATTCCATCTTCAGAAACCTCAGAAAAAATACCCTATCAGATAATAAAACATATATATGCTTTTAGTTTGGTACTTAAGCCAGATTAGAGTAGTGTAATTTGGTAATGATGCAGAAATAGACAAATAGAGCAGTGGAACAGCATAGAGAGTTCAGCAGTGCATTTAGTATACGATAGTGGTAACATTCCTCAATGAGGAAAGGGTGATTTACATAATATTTGATTCATAACAACCAGATTAGCCATCTGGCAAAAAACAGGTCTGGATTTCTAGCTCACTCATTGAACAGATATAAGTTCTAGGTAGCTCAAAAAGAAACATTCCCTAGGAACACCTATATGTGTGTACATGAATATAATCTTATAAACATGAACAATTTCAGGTCTTTTCTGTTTTAATTAAGTGAGAGCAAGAGAGGCAAAGAGACAGATGTCTCCATGTGCCCCAACTGGGATCCACCCAGCAAGTCCTCTGTGGGGCAGTACTCTGCCCATCTGAAGTGTTGCTCGGCAACCAAGCTATTTTTAGCACCTGAGATAGGCCAGGGAGCCATTCTTAGCACCTGGGGCCAATTCACTCAAATCATTTGAGCCATGGGTGCAGGAGGACGGGTGTGGGGGGAGAGAGAGAGACAAAGGGAGGGGGAGAGGTGGAGAAGCAAATGGTTGCTTCTCCTGTGTACTCTTACCAGAAATTGAACCTGGGACATCCACACACCAGGCTGACACTCTACCACTGAGCCAACTGGCCAGGGCAATTTCAGGGTTTGTTTTTTTTTTGTTTGGTTTTGTTTTTTGTGACAGAGACAGAGAGGGACAGATTAGGACAGACAGACAGGAAGGAAAGAGATGAGAAGCATCAATTCTTTGTTGCAGCTCCTTAGTCTCCTTAGTTGTTCACAGCTTGCTCTTTCATATGTGCCTTGACTGGGGGGGGGGGGAGGGCTGCAGCAGAGTGAATGGCCCCTTGCTCAAACCAGTGACCATTGGGATCAAGCCAGCAACCCCTCACTCAAGCTGGTGAGCCTCTGCTCAAGCCGGCAACCTCGCCGTTTTGAACCTGGGTCTTCCATGTCCCAGTCCAATGCTTTATCCACTGCGCCACCACCTGGTCAGGCAATGTATTTTTATACTTGCAAAAAAGCTGGAACTAACCTAAATAGTTATCAGTAGGTGATGGGTTAACTGATTTATGATATAAAACAGAATATATGTTTCCCTAAAAACTAAAATGTAAGGGATCTATATGTGGTGATAATGGAAAGATCTGTAAAATAATACATTGTCAAGTTTAAAAAAATGTAGAGCTGTATTTAGTATGTTTCTATTGTGTGTATCACTGACTTTATAAGCTACATATTTATACATGTTTAGGTCTGGAAGGGTACTCTTTCAAGTGTTTAGTAGTCATTGCTTCAGGGCCAACTAAGGCTCTGAGATGGAGAAACTTACCCTTCATTATATGCTTTTGAATTTTCTTATGTACTTATATCTTTCTATTTAAAATTTAGGTAATAAAAATAAAGAGAAAGATACATGTATTATTTAAAGAATTGACTAACAAATGTACTTTCTTTAAGTAGTGTTAATTTTAAATGTAAGTGCTAATTTAACATGCTTTAGGACTTTACTGTGCTAACTGGTAAGTAAAATAAACACTAAGCATTAAAATGTAAAATTTGAGCATTTTCAGTCCAAAGATCATCAGCTTCTAAATGAAAAAAATAATACATGTGTAAGTTGTGCGACATTTGTCTTCTTTTCTATCCTGTGCTAATCCAATCTGTGAAAAATTAATCTCTATATGATCATCTTTGTCTTAAACTTATATACTATGATTCTGACTCAGTAGCAGGCTTGATATATGTGTCCTTTTTTTTTATAGAAAATTCGAGAGCTGGAAACTTCACTACGTGAAGCCAAAGAAAGCGCTGTGCATAAAGAGAGCGAGATTATAAAGCTGCAGACAGAATTTGAGAAGACTAATGACATAATAGCGAAACTTCAAGCACAAGTTAATGAGGCAGATAAATGCCTTGAAAAAACAAAAGAAATGACCCAAGTACTTCAGGTAATTTCACAAACTAATTTTGTAAATAAAAGGGTTTTGGGGTTTTTTTTCCTTTTACTGTTAAATTTGGCAGATCATTTGGGAGTCTAATGTTTTACTTCAACTTCCTATCAGCTATGTATGTCAAGTTCAATACTCAAGCTTTGAAAAAGCAAGTGACAACTTAGAAATGAAATGCTGTAGTATTTTCATGCAAAATAATGATTTTTCTTTTTTTTTTTAGCAAGAGAGAGACAGAGACAGAGAGAGAGATGAGAAGCATCAACTCATAGTTGCGGCACTTTAGTTGTTCATTGATTGCTTTCTCATATGTGCCTTGATTGGGGGTGGGCAGCCAAGCCAGTGACCCCTTTCTCAGGCCAGTGACCTTGGGCTCAAGCCAGCGACAATGGGGTCATGCCTGTGATCCCACACTCAAGCCAGCGACCTCAGGGTTTTGAACCTGGGTCCTCAGTGTCCCAGGCCAATGCTCTTACCACTGTGCCACTGCCTGGTCAGGCAAATAATGATTATTTTTATCTTTCTAGAAAAAATCTTTTAATAAAGGGGCACACACCAATAAAGTCTTATTTGCAAAAACAGGTATTGTTACTTGTGTCACAATGGCTTACAGCAAAAGCCCATCATCTTTTGGTGTGTTTGGATTGTCGTTGGGTTGTGTTTGATCAGCAAGTTTTGAAATTTTTAAGAGAATCTGACAGAAGCATCAGTGGTAATCGCAACGCTGCTGCCACTGCAGTCACCCGAAACACTGAGCCCCGCAGGGTGGGCGAGGACTCCCGGGACTGCTCAGGGGGCTGGAGCTCTTCTCTCTGTTGCTCCTGTCCTCCGCCGAGACCCACCCCCCCACCCCCGCCGCCACTGCTGCTGTAGCAGCCTCAGCTCTGGAAAAATCATTTTTAAAAGTCATGTAGATATTCTTTATAGTTTAAGATGAATGTTCATATTTTTTAAGTGCTTCTCATCTAAATATTTAACACTCCCTTGTTAGATAAGTACGTTTTAAAAAATTATTTTTTCTATGTAATTGCCCCTGTTACTGAGTCCCATCTTTGAACTGGTAGCTGTGGGCTGAATCTCACCTGCTTTCTTTAACAATAACAGTCATTCCAACATCTCTTTAACTCAATGCCATTAACATGGCACACCCTTATTGATCACCGCCTCCACTCACTCCCCTTTGTGTTCACCCCTGCTCGTCTCACGCTGTTACTGCGGAGTCTGACCTGAATAGACATTTAAGTGTGCTATTCCGGCTCTGGTGTCTCCTCCTTCCAGTGAAAATTAGAAAGAAGTCAATAATGTCTGTTCTTTTTATTATTTAACATCTATTCTATGAGACATTATTTATTAAAGGAATTACATATGTATGTATATATATGAAAAATGATGAGTGAAAGATATATTTATGTCACTGAATCGAATCACCTTTTTTTATAACATGACAAAATTTCTTTTTGTTATTTTTATTTTTAACGTATTTTTTAATTGAATTTATTGAGAAGACACTGGTTAACTACAGGTTTCAGGTGCCCAGTTCTACAGCACATCTCTGTACACTCACTATATTGTGTGTCAAGACTTCATTCAGTGAACCATCTTTGAATACAAGACACCTCCAATAATGCTATATAATCCTTTGTGCCTTGAATTCAGTTCTAGTTTTTATTGTTTTCTGACATCTTTTTGTTTTATTTTTCTGATTACCTTTGTCTACCCATTTCATTATTTTCAACCATTTGAGTTCATTTTGTTATCATTTTTTAATTGGGAAAAGTATTTATATTAAGAAATAAAATTCATATGTTCTCTAATAACATTAGATTCCAATAGCTTCAAATATATTTCATATTAAATATCTATTTGTTACTCATTTTAGGGTTAAAATTTGTACATTTCAAGCTTTTTATATATTTAGACTTTTAAAATATTTTTACCAGATAAAGGCAGTTCAAAACTCTTTGAGACTGCTCTAAAATTATTTTATTTTTCTTTTAAAATTTTAGGACAAAATTGCTTTAGGAGCTAAGCCCTATGAAGAAGAAATTGAGGATCTCAAAATGAAGCTAGTGAAAATAGACCTAGAGAAGATGAAAATTGCCAAGGATTTTGAAAAGGAGTATGTCTTTGCCTTAATTCAACATGACTTTAGTGGCATAAACTTTCTTTCTAAATGATATGTTTCTTGCATTAGTTAACTTTTGAAAATATTGTTACCACTTTTTTAAATAACAAAATACATCTACAGATATTTGTTAAACTTCATTACATATGCAAAGATTTTTAAAAATAAGCACCATTCTGATCAATTACATACTATGTCTTTAGATGCTGTTGGCTTAATCATATATAAACAGCTCAAAATGGTCTTTATGCTTGAAAGTGAATGTTAGGAAAGTATGTATGTGTGTATTTAGCAGTTTGGGGTTTCTGTTTGTTCTCATAATTTCATTTGTTTCTCCTATTGTGTTTTTGTGTAAAGGTTGTACAGGATATGACAAAAGTAGGTTTACAGTTTTTCATTTAGAAAACACAATAATTAATAATATAAGGATAAGTTCTGTTTTTCATATGTAAACCTACTTTTCCACACCCTGTAATTCCTTGGGAATTATTGTACCTAAAGCCCAAGAACATATCCTCTTGTTATTGATTTATGTATATATGGCACTATATACATAATACTACATACTAGCATGCCTAAAGTTCCTTGTGGTATAGCATAGTGAAAAGAACTTTAAATAGAGTCAGGGAAGCTGAATTTGAAACATAGTGTTGCCACTTATTAATAAATTAGATGTGCAAGTTGTTTAACCTCTAGAGGGTTTCCTAAGATCCCTCTGGTTCCTAACATTTTTTATTCTTCCTATAAGTCTTTAACAAATATTTAATGGTGACATCTAATTTTGCTCATAAAATAGCACTCTGAATTTTTATACTATGACCAGTCTTTCATTTATAAGATTATTGTTTTTTTGTTTGGGGGGGGGGGATTGTTGTTGTTGTTTTAGGTGAAAGGAGTGGAAGATAGCCAACTCCCTCATGTACCCTGACCGGGATCCACCGGGCACCCATCTCCCGCCCATGCTTGAGTAGTACATACCTGGCTATTTAGCACCTGAGGATATTGCGCTCCCACAGAGCTATCCTCAGTGCCTGGGGCCACAGTGAAACCACTTGAGCCTCTCTGGCTATAGGAGGGGGAGGAGGAGAGACGCAGGAGAGATGGGGGTGGAGAAGCAGATGGTCGCTTCACCTGTGTGCTCTGACCAGGATCGAACCTGCATGTCCATATGCTAGTGGGCCTACATTTTACCCACTTGACCAGGGCCAAGACTTTTGGTTTTAATGAAACTTAATATATATTCAGTTCATTATTATAGAAGCAATTTTATAGAATCAGCAAATACTTTCAGTCTCTAAGGAAGCAGAAAGTCTTAGAATTGATCATTACCGATTAATGCTTAAGCACACAATTCATAAATTACTTATTTCTACTGGGAACAATGAACAGAATTCAACCTTTTACTCTATTCCCCTAGACCAGAGCTGCACTCAGGGTTTGCATTCCTGACAATGTAGACAGTAAGCTGCCTTTCCCTTCCAGGCTCTGGTAATTGTTGTACCTTCAAGGTGTTTCTAGGACCTTGTGGTAACAGCCCAATTATATAAGTGCCTTCATATATGATTTTGCTCGATACGCAATTAATAGCTACTGAGCTTCCAGAAATTTAAGAATTGTTTTCTAAATTTTAAAAATATTGCCTCTGCAACCAAACAGAATACTTCCAATTTGATGATGTTATAGCTACAAAGTCCATGATCCCAGGGAGGGCATCAGGAGGGCTGCTGCTTACGGAGATGACCGTGTCAGTGTGATGTGTCTCACAAGACAATTCTTGACAGCACTTCTGTTTTTTCTTTCATTAAAAGTTAGTTGCTGGGCTTTTATGTATCTCTATTGTTATTTTTATTAGAATTGCTTTTATAGAAGCCACTGTAGAACATCAAAAAGAAGTTATAAGGGTATTGAGAGAAGATCTGAGAAGAAATCAACAGGCTCAAGATACCTCAAGTAAGTACAAAATGCTGATATTTCCAGATCCTGTCCATTTTACTTCTCAATGAACTTACCCATTTTGAGGACTACTATTATATATGTGACACTCAAGAGTAAGCCTAGGTTAATCACTAATTTAGAAAAAAGTGCTTTTAAAATGAATTCATTGCATCTGTATTTACCCTGTGACATCTCCTTAATATTACTACATTGTTAACTGTTTATCCATTATAAATTCTTGAAAATATGAATTTGACCTTTGTATTATCAGATCTTTACATATTAGTGAAGACACCTTCAGTACTAAAAAAGAATGACTGTCAAGGTAGAAGTACCCTTCCCAATAAAAATCTAAACACGTCTTTATAGAGTTTTATAATATGTATAGTAAAAATATAATCAGTACACTATATAAATAAGTAAATATTATCCTACTTATTCTTCATACCGAAAATACAGAATTGATGCTTACTTATAAACTCTTTGAAATTTATTGTGGGTACAGTTGTCAAATTTTATGATCAAGTTTCTGCATATACATTCCTCAAACTATACCTTGCTCCGTACCTGCGTCTCTTGTTTCTTCTTCCAGGATAGAATGCTGAACAGTAGTACAATACTTGGGGCAGCTTAGTGTAAGGGAACAAGCATTGAACTAAAAGTCAGAGGCAGGTCTTTCAACCGATTGCCCTCACTCAGTGACTGTGAGGAATCACGGGGCCAACACCTGGCCTTCTGGCATATATGTTACACTTGTTGTAAAGACCACACTAAAAGCAGTGTGCGAAAGCACACTGAAAATTCTAAATGTCAAGCAAATGTGAGGTGATATTTGTGTACATTGTTGTCCACTTATTTTAAAAAGAAATTAGAAATAGTGTGAAAGATGTTGTCTAGTACATATTTAGATTGAATGTCCCTGGTGTTCATTGAAGTTCCTACCTGGAAAACTTCGAGGGATAAAAATAGAACCAAGGACTTCTTGTTTGTACATTAGGGTCAGGATAGTGGTGCTTGATTTGTAAGTGATTTCCAGGTGCACACTGCACCTGAATTCAAAATAATTCAAAAGAAAGTAAACACTGCCCTGGCCGGTTGGCTCAGCGGTAGAGCGTCGGCCTAGTGTGCGGAGGACTCGGGTTCGATTCCCGGTCAGGGCACACAGGAGAAGCGCCCATTTGCTTCTCCACCCCTCCGCCACGCTTTCCTCTCTGCTTCTCTCTTCCCCTCCCGCAGCCAAGGCTCCATTGGAGCAAAGATGGCCCGAGCGCTGGGGATGGCTCTGTGGCCTCTGCCCCAGGCGCTAGAGTGGCTCTGGTCGCAACATGGTGATGCCCAGGATGGGCAGAGCGTCGCCCCAAGGTGGGCGTGCCGGGTGGATCCCGGTCGGGCGCATGCGGGGGTCTGTCTGACTGTCTCTCCCTGTTTCCAGCCTCAGAAAAATGAAAAAAAAAAAAAAGAAAGTAAACACTGTCTTCACCACACCTTACCCTTGTTTTATAAATTGTCGGTGATTTAGTGGACTATTCAACATTATAAACTCCTCACATTTTTATGCAATTGTACCTAAAATTTACAAAATAATTTCTTATGCTATTTTATACATATAGGGCAGAATATATCATAATATATGCTTTCATGTCATTCTAAGGTTTGCTTAGTTAACAAGGATGTGCTGATATTTGTAGTGCGCTGAGTGGCTGGGGTGGACCACACACACACACTTCCTGTGTTAGAAGAGAAGCCCTTCAGGTGATTCCACTAACGTAGAAGATAGGTCAGTGAAAGACAGCTCTAACTAGAGAGGGTTACTACTGCCACGGTCATGCTAAAGGATCTTAGCAGGGTCATGTAGTGGAATTGGTGGGTAGAGAATAGCAGGAAGGATTCTAGAGAGACTAGAATTGATGTGGAATAGGCATTGGAAGTCAGGTAGAAAGGGAAATTCAAAGATGATTTCATGGGGAATGGTAGTGACGTGTATTGGGTTTTATAGTGACTTATTGCACCTAGTAGTGTTTCCTTTATTTTGAACTATGGAGATAATTAAAATGATTACCTATCTATTATGTGCCTCCCACAGTTGTATTTGAAGATAATGATACTCAACCTTTAAACAAACCTCTAACCTGTGGGGGTGGCAGTGGCATTGTACAAAACACAAAAGCTCTTATTTTGAAAAGTGAATATGTACGAATGAAAAAGGAAATTTCTAAGTTGAAGCAGCAAAATGAACAACTAATAAAGCAAAAGAATGAACTGTTAAGGTAAGATCTGCTTACATGATACAGAAATTATGCTTATGACTGTTATGTGGGGGGAGGATAATATATACACGTACACAGATATTTTTTGCAGTTAGCAACCCTTCACACATCTGGGGGAAACAATTTTTAGTGGTCATGTAATGTGTCTTTTTAAAAAGGAATAAGAATATGGTAGCACTGTTCCAGATGTTTTTTATCTATCAGCTGACCTATTTTTGATTAAGGCTAGAACTAGGATATAAACAGAGATCGTTGAGGGGCAGCTTAATGTACCACAAGTCCATATACCAAAGTCAATGAGGCTTTACTCAAAAGAGAACTTCTTAAGTCCATTATTGGTGTAGCCTATTTTCTTTTACTTTATTAGCAGTTCTAACAAACTTAATTATTTGGCTTCTATCAAAGATTAAAATCTTGTGCTAGTCTCTACTAATGATATAGTAGAAGCAAAAGGCATTAAGCAAATAATTATACAGATAACTAATTCCTTGTGATAAGTGCTATTAAACAATAAAAACAAATGGAACATTATGAAAGGTTGTAACAGAGGGATCAAACCTTATCTAAGCGTGTGGAGGGGTGGTGATCAAGACCACTAATCTATAAGTAGATCTGAAAATGAGTACAAGCCAGGCTAAATGAAAGGAGAGACAAGGAAGCCTTCTGGGCCCAGGGGACAGCACATGCACGGGGCTGTGAGTCAGGAGGATAGCCAGTGGGTAGGACTGAAAGACATCCATTGTGGCCAGAGCACAAGAATGAGACTAATGCAAGATGAGATGCCACAGGTAACTGGTCCAGACTCCACAGGCCCTTCTCCACAGAGCCTTCTGAGGAAGTGGGGGGGGGGGGGGTGCCCTAAATGTAATGGGCAGATTACCTCCACTGGAGGATTTTAAGGTGGGGCCTGGTGAGATCAGATAGCATCTCTGGCTACTAGAGCAGTATCAGGGACCCCAGTTTAGGGATCTTATGTGTTGTAGTCGAGGCCAAAAATAAAATAAAGAATAGTGACAATGGGGAATAAAGATACAGAGATTAATTTGAGAAATAAGTGTAAGGTTGCATCAACAGACGTGGCTGACTGAAAAGATAAAGGGAGCAGGGCCTCTAGAATCACTTCCATGTTTCCCTGTGGAGAGATTTTATAAATGCTGTGGTGTTTCCTGAAAGAAGCAAGGTGAACTAATCCAGAAAAGCACAGGGTAATATTTTAAAATAACAAAGGTACATTAAAGATTCATCAATCCAGAGGACTAATTTATCAATAGCAAAATCACTCTGGATAGCTTTGATTCATTTGAAAACCGAGTCTCACGCTCTGGGCTTTCTTTTCCAGACTCCATGATCACAGAGATTAACTAATTTATATTGACCTCATTTTCTGAACTTTGGAAATAGACCATACAGGAAGAAGAATGTTGAAATTAAAATATAAATATGATAAAATAGTAAATTATGTGTTATGTATATTTTACCATAATTTTTAAAAACTGTTTATGTGAACACATTGCAGGAAATGAGTATTCTTAGTCTCCTTTCTCCCTTTCTCCCTCCCCTCCCCCAATTTAAGCAATAATCATCATCTTCCCAAAGAGGTTTTCAAAGACCTAACTTGTAAGAATTCTCCAAAGTCCCTTAAACTGATAAAAACAGCTTCTGAAAAGAGACAACACACGCCCTCTCAGTGCACGGAACGGAATTTAGAAGATCCTGCGCCAAAGGACTCACCAAAGTCTTGCTTTTTTGACAGCCGGTCGAAGTCTCTTCCAGCACCACGTCCACTTCGCTATTTTGATAACTCAATGTTAGGCCTTTGTCCAGGTGGGTGAATATATACTGGTTACTGGGAAATTAGGGGCTAACAGTGGGAACTTATCTTTAATATGTGGCCCCACCAGGTAAGTTTAGACAAGAGAAGAGGTAGGTGAGCAAGTGACAGGCACAGACTGTGTGCTATGTCTGTGTGACAGTGTCTCCAAAGCACAGCACTGAAGTCCAGTCACTTCTTTCCCCAACTGAAGACTATCTGCCCCTTAGCCCCTCAAGCTTTTCCTCAGGTGAGACTGGCAACTCTCAAGCACACAGATACTACCCAATAAACAAAGCATTTACTGAAAAAGACTGTCATCAATTAAATGGGCCAGTATTCTCAAAGCATTATATTCATAGACTTGTATCATTTACTTATTAATTCATTTAATGAACAGAAGGTTTTGATGAACTGTGTGTCACCTGTTAGACCCCAGTGGTACAATGATGAGCAGAGCCAACGTGGTCCCTGTCCTGCTGGAGCTTACAGTCTAATAGGAGGTGTAGTTGGTAATGAAGTAATCTTAAAATGGTCAAATTCTAGAGTGCCAAAGGCTTATAATAGGTTTTGTTCTAGAAATAAGTCTTCCTTGACAAAGGGAACTGAGATCTAAGAGGTTAATGTGAGTTAACAAAGAGGGGAGGGAAAAGCACTCAGGCAGGTAGAACCGTGATGGCCCCAGGGTAGGAGGGACTGTAGCCAGGGAAGGGTTAAGAAATAGTGGTGCAGCCAGAGCATCGTTGACACAGGCCTTTGTAGATGAAGTCAAGGCAGTCCGGGAAGCTGGAGAGAGAGAGAGAAGGGCCAAGCCTGGGGGCTTTGTAGACCATAGAATGGAATTTTCACTTTTTCCTGAAAGCATGTGAGAAAGACTTTGAAAGATTTTCAGTAAGGGAAGAGGAACATAATGGTTATACACTTTGAAAACATGACTTCCTCTGTGGGGTAACCGACAATAAGAATAACAGTTTATGACAGTTGCCTAAGCAAGAGTGACAATCGCCTGGATTTGGGCAGGTGCTGCAGAGACAGCAGTAGACGGATGGGAGAGATTCAGGAGTAATCAGCAGTGCTGGGGGCCTGGCTGGCTGGAGCGGGGCAGTGTCAGGGACCACCCCAGCTCCACAGGGGCCATATACAGGTGAGGGTCATCGCAAGAGGAGCTCTGAAATGGTGCGTTGCTTGTGGTCTTTCTCAACACATACCATTTACTGTGCCCAGATGTGTATGACCTGAGCCCTTTGGGACAGTGTGTCTGCCTGCCTGAAATACACTATTGTACCCTTTAGATGTAGACATCTAAAGCAACAAAATTATACACTAAGAAAGGCACCTGTCAAGGCATCTTAAAGCCCTGACCAAAGGTTGCCAGGGTCGATAAGAGCTCTACTATGTGACAAGGAAGAAATCAGTCTATTCTCATCAGCTGCACATCAAAATTCAATTAAGCCAGTGGTCTGAAAGTGCTCTTGGGAGTGTTATAAGGCACAAAACATTTTGAATTTATTTTTAAACTATTCACTTCAAAACAATTCAAAAAAAAATTAACTAGTCACTTCATGGCATAGTATTTTTTACAAACATTTAAGGAACTTCCATTAGCTAGCACGTAAATGGAACTTTTGCTGTATACATACACATCATTTTAGAAGACTGAAAACAGAAAATTTTATAACCACCTTTTTTTGTTTTATCTAGATAGTATCAGAAGTACAGACATAATATGAATTAATCCAACTACAAATAAAACTGTTTAAGGTTACAATATAAATATAGGAATCTCTCTGGGACTGTTTTTCAGGGAAATGAACAAAAGAGTTGGCTAACATATAAACCGAAAACATGGCCAATTCAGAATTAAAGGAATTAATTCTGATTCAAATCAGTTAAATATCAGTCTAAAAAAATTGTCAGTTTTTAATTTCAATTATAAAAGGGAATCTAAATTATCTCAAGAGCTTAACATAATTGGCAAGACCAGTTATGCTAGGGTTATGGTTAACCCTTGAACAATGTTGGGGGTTGCGCGCTGACAGCCCTGCACGTTCAAAAATGCACATCCATCTTTTGCCTCCCCCAGAAACTTAGCTATAAATAGCCTCGTGTTGACTGGAAGCCTCACTGATAGACAATTAATGTATATTATGTATGTTATATGTATTGTATACTGTACTCTTACAATAAACTAAAGAAAATGCTAAGAAAATCATAAAGTACCTTATAGTATTACTGAAATAAATCCACATGTAAGTAAGTGTTCATGTGCAGTTAAATCCTGTTATTCAAAAGTCAACTGTACTTTATAAATATAATAATTTGAAAATGTATACAGTTAGTAAACAAATAGATGCACCTGAGATGCTTTCAATGGCTCAAAGTTCTTTAAAGATGTCTAAATATTCTCTGAAATACTATTTTAGTGCACTAAATATTGGACAAAAGAAAATCAAACTCAATCCATGTTTGATTCACTTTGAATCTCAAATTTATGAATTCAAATAAGATTTTATCACTTTTTGGTTTTATTGGCAACACGATTTTTCTCACAATTCATTTTATGAGAAAATGGGGAATAAACTCCATCTCTGATGAGGTGAAATGTACCTTTTTTAACGAGCAAACATGAGGAAGTTAATGCTCACATTGCCATGTGTTACTTTCATATCTCTACTGTCTTAACATCCTTTGCACTTCCAGTTGTATTTGTTTTTTGTTTATTTTTTAATAAAATTGCTTTTGTTTTAATTTTTTCCCCCTCAGAAGAACCAACTGCTGGAGCAGAGAATGTGGATCCTCAGTCACGTGCTTGTCAAGCCTTCTCAGAAAAAGACCTGCCCGAGTGCAAGATTCAGTAGACTCCTCTGTCACTCACTGGGCCCAGCTCTGCTCTCCTTGGTTGTTCTTTATGTGTCTAACCCTGGCAATTATGTCACAGTCCAACTTAATTTCAAGTCAGTTTTCAATTTTGCCACTAGAATTGAAAGGTGAAAGACAGATTAATACATTCTGGTAACTTAGAATGTTAGTAGCAATATTGTCTTCTTGAATGTGGTAAAGCTTCAGAAGTTGAATTGTCTTGTTTATTTATATATTTTTAAAATAATAAAATTATTGAAAGAAATTATGTTAAATTGTATCTATTTTTATTACTAAAGTTATCCACATGTGACTTAACAAAATTTTAAACTGCTTGTTTACTACCTTGAATATTCAATAAAATTTTTTTTATGATGTGTCATCTTTTTAATGTATTGCTAGATCCGGTTTGCTAATATAAGGTCTACCGGAAAGTTCTGTCCGTTTTTGGAATAAAACAAAATACAAATTTTTCCTACTGTTAATAAACTTTATTAAATATTTCCACACCAATCCTATCTTCTGAATATGGTTTGCTGGGCTGAATTAAGCCTTTCTGCGATCTCCAGTGTTGTCAGAAAAGGATCTACTCCAACATGGTCTTAACAACATCGTCATCAATCAAAGATGGTCGCCCAGAACGTGGCTTATCAGAAAGGTTGAAATCACCTGTTTCGAATTTTTTGAACCATCTTCTGCATGTCCTATCAGAAACTACCTTCACCAAACACTTTCAATAAATTTCTACATGCTTCTGTAGCATTTCTTCCTTGTTGACATAAAAATACAGCGGCGTAAATGAACTTTATCAGTAGCCATGGGTACACTATCGCTTCACACAGACTAATGTGAATCAACTTTGTTTTAGTTAATTTGCTACGTCAGTATGTATACATTAAGTGATAAAAATAGGCACACATGCGCCAAATAAACGTGCTTACGTGTCAAAACTTGATAGAAACAGACAGAACTTTCCGGTAGACCTTATATTTTGTTGAGGATTTTAGCATCTGTGTTCATCAGGGATATTGGGCTATGATTTTCTCTCTTTCTTTGTAGTATCTCTGTCTGGTTTTGGAATTAGGATAATGTTCATTCATAAAATGAGCTTGGTAGTCTTACCTCATCTTGAGTTTTTTGGAATAGTTCAAGGATAGGAGTTGTTTTAATACTTAAATAATACTGAATCACAATTCCTGTAATGTTGTCTAATGATTTCTTAGTGGGGTACTCAGGGTATATTTGATTCTTTTGTTTGCTGACATTTAGAATTTTGCTATAACAATACACACGTGCTTTCTGGATATAAAGTGTTACAGGATAGTGAGTGCTCTACATGACCTCATTTTCTAGTCTTAATCTTCCGTTTATTACAGTAACTACAAAAGTTCTTTTCTGTTACCCACCCACCCTACTTCCTATACACTGTAAATTGGTTGGTTTGGATTGAATTTATACTCTAATACACTTCACTCCCAGCTGAAAGAACTTCATATATCATTTATTCTGCCTTTTTATTTTAGACATGAGTAAACAGCACCAGAGTTTCTATCAAAATAAAATATTCTGAACCTGGGACCCCAGACACATAAGGTGTCTATGAATGGGCTGCATGCAGTCTGCATAACCTCTGAAGAAAATAACTTGTGCATGGATTCATTTTTCTAAGATACTCAGGTTCATACTTATTATATTCTCAAAAGGGCTGTGTGGCTCTATAAGAGGTCAAGAACTATGATTTTAAAGAGTATCCAATATTTTATATTGCATGACTGAAAAAATCACATGAAACAGCAAGTTACATAAAGTTCAGGACAGTCATTTCAAGGTGTTTTTGGCTTTGTGGTATGATTCACTCAAGGGAAGAAACTATGGATTGCATCATAGCTGTTATTTTTAGTCTATGTATTGGATATTTTCCATTGACATACTATCGTAGGAATTCTCTAGGGCTAAGGAGAAATTGTCCCTTAAAATCCTTTTCCCCAGATCTGTACCTTAGGAGTGTTGTTTCACCTTTCCACCCAAACAAGATACTATAACAACTACAGATGTGATTCGTTACAATATCTGCTCTTCTACTGAATAAAAGTAATGCATAGAAGTAGGTAAGTATACCAGGGTAATAAAATTCCCTTAAGGCCTTAAAAATAAAATCAGTCATCAGCTATTCAAGCTAGTACTTAACTCTTGAATTTGGGTGGTTATTTCCTCGGATTTGGGAAGCTTTTGACCATTATTTTAAACGTTTTATACCCTTTTCCTCTTCTGGCAGTACCATTGTGCATATGTTGGTCCACTTGCTGATGTCCTATAAGTACTTTAGGCTCTTTGTTTCCCCTCTTGATAATTTTAAATTACCTGCCTTCAATTTTGTTGATTCTTCTTGATAAGTCTGCTGTTGAGCCTGATCAGGCAGTGGTGCAGTGGAGGCAGCGTCAGACTGGGACATGGAGGACCCAGGTTCGAAACCCCAAGGTCGCCAGTTTGAGCTCAGGCTCATCCAGCTTGAGCGCGGAGTCACTGGTTTGAGCATGGGATCATAGACATGACCCCATGGTCGCTAGCTTGAGCACAAAGGTCACTGGTTTGAGCAAGGGGTCACTCGCTCTGATGTAGCCCCCAGGTCAAGGTACATATGAGAAAGCAATCACTGAACAACGAAGGTGCTGCAACAAAGAATTGATGCTTCTCATTTCTCTCCCTGTCTGTCCTTATCTGTCCCTCTCTCTGACTGTCAAAAAAATTAAAAAAAAAAAAAAAAAGGTCTGCTGTTGAACTCCTGTAGTATATATTTTTCAGTTTCTTCAGCTCCAGAGTTTCTGCTTGTTTCTTTTTTATAGCTTCTATCTCTTTGTTAATATTATTTTGTTCATGCTTTATTTGCTTGGTTTCACTTAGTTTTCTGTGTCTCAGAACATTGAGGTTCTTTAAAACATTTTGAATTCTTTGTCAGGTAATTCATAGACCACCATTTCTTTAGAGTTGGTTTCTGGAGATTTATTTTGTTCCTTGTATTAGGCCATATTTCTCTGTTTCTTTGTGTATTTTATGCATTCAAAAAATTAGCTTCCTCCTCTATATGGACTGTTTCATAGAGGAGAAGCCCATCAGTCAGCCTGGTTAGAGATTCTGGGGCTTCTGAAACCTTTTGGGGAGGATGTGACTTGTCTGGGCTTGAGTGTATAGTTTGCCAATTAGGTTTGTCAGTTTCGTTTTCAGGAGCTCATAGTCTCTTGCTCCATGTCTGACTGCAGTACTGATGGTTCTTTGGTGCTGCACAAGGAAGTCACAACACTCCTGGACATCCAAAGTGCATCTGCTTCCCATCAGCACCCCACGTAAGGCAAGGCAGATACCAGTCCCTGGACAGCCCTCCAAACTGCTGCAACACCAGGCACACTGCTCTTCTCCCGCCCTCCCAAGGACAAAGCTGTCAGTTGGGTACTTTCTCTTGACTGTGTCTAGCCACACCAGCCTTGGTCTGGAGCACTACGGACCTTCTGGTTGTCAAGCTATGCCAGTTCCATCAACACTTCAAGTGAGATGAGCTGGGAATCAGTCACTTGGACAGCCTTACAAATTACTAGACCTTTATAACTTTACTTTCTTCTCCCCCTACTCCCCATGAAATCATGGGTACTGAGAAATCATGGCCAGGAGTTGAGCTGTGCTAGCTTGGGCCAGGGGGTGGTCACAGGTAAAGTGACAGCTCTTAACCTGTTTCAGTGTGGCTTTTCTCAGCTTTGTCCTCACCTAAGGTAATGCAACTTTTTTTTAAGCAAGATTGGGGACAGGTAGGAAGGGAGAGAGGGTCTGACCTGTGGTGGCGCAGTGGATAAAGCATCAACCTGGAACACTGAGGCTGCCAGTTTAAAACCCTGGGCTTGCCTGGTCAAGGCACATATAGGGGTTGATGTTTCCTGCTCCTCCCCCTTCTCTCTCTCTCTCTCTGTCCACTCTCTGAAAATGAATAAGTGAATAAATAAAAGGAATCTTTAAAAAAAAGAAAAGGGAGAGAGAAACTTCAACTCACAGTTGCATCATCTTAGTTGTTCATTGATTGCTTTCTCATATGTGCCTTGACTGAGGGGTTCCAGCCGAGCCAATGACCCCTTGCTCAAGCCAGCAACCTTGGGCTCAAACCAGTGACCTTGGGGTCATGTCTATGATCTCACACTGAAGCCAGCAACCCCATGCTACGCTGGTAAGCCCGTGCTCAAGCTAGCAACCTCTGGATTTTGAACCTGGGTCCTGAGCATCCCAGGTTGACACTCTATCCATTGTGCCACCACCTGTTCAGGCTGGTACTACAACTTCTTAACTGACTTATAAAGTTCTCACAAAGGTATTTTGGTCCACATATTGGTAAGTTTTAATGATCTGAGTTTTAATATTGTGACATGATTGTGAAGGAACAATGAAAATCAGCAATGGAAGGGGACACTGAATCAAGAAGACATAACAATTCTTAATATATATGCACCAAACAAAGGAGCACCAAAATATATAAGACAGCTACTTATTGATCTTAAAACAAAAACTGACAAAAATACAATCATACTTGGAGACCTCAATACACCGCTGACGGCTCTAGATCGGTCATCCAAACAGAGAATCAACAAAGACATAGTGGCCTTAAACAAAACACTAGAGCACCTGGATATGATAGACATCTACAGGACATTTCATCCCAAAGTGACTGAGTATACATTTTTCTCCAGTGTACATGGATCATTCTCAAGAATTGACCATATGTTGGGCCACAAAAACAACATCAGCAAATTCAGAAAAATTGAAGTTGTACCAAGCATATTTTCTGATCATAAAGCCTTGAAACTAGAATTCAACTGCAAAAAAGAGGAAAAAAATCCCACAAAAATGTGGAAACTAAACAACATACTTTTAAAAAATAAATGGGTCAAAGAAGAAATAAGTGCAGAGATCAAAAGATATATACAGACTAATGAAAATGACAATACAATATATCAGAATCTATGGGATGCAGCAAAAGCAGTGATAAGAGGGAAGTTCATATCACTTCAGGCATATATGAACAAACAAGAGAGAGCCCAAGTGAACCACTTAACTTCCCACCTTAAGGAACTAGAAAAAGAAGAACAAAGACAACCCAAAACCAGCCGAAGAAAGGAGATAATAAAAATCAGAGCAGAAATAAATGAATTAGAGAACAGAAAAACTATAGAAAAAATTAATAGAACAAGGAGCTGGTTCTTTGAAAAGATCAACAAAATTGAAAAACCCTTGGCAAGACTTACCAAGGAAAAGAGAGAAAGAACTCATATAAACAAAATCCAAAATGAAAGAGGAGAAATCACCACGGACACCGTAGGTATACAAAGAATTATTGTAGAATACTATGAAAAACTTTATGCCACTAAATTCAACAACCTAGAAGAAATGGATAAATTCCTAGAACAATACAACCTTCCTAGACTGAGTCAAGAAGAAGCAGAAAGCCTAAACAGACCTATCAGTAGAGAAGAAATAGAAAAAAACATTAAAAACCTCCCCAAAAATAAAAGTCCAGGCCCTGAAGGCTATACCAGCGAATTTTATCAAACATTCAAAGACTTGGTTCCTATTCTACTCAAAGTCTTCCAAAAAATTGAAGAAGAAGCAATACTTCCAAACACATTTTATGAGGCCAGCATAACCCTCATACCAAAACCAGGCAAGGATGGCACAAAAAAAGAAAACTACAGACCAATATCTCTAATGAATACAGATGCTAAAATACTAAACAAAATACTAGCAAATCGAATACAACAACATATTAAAAAAATAATACATCATGATCAAGTGGGATTCATCCCAGAATCTCAAGGATGGTTCAACATACGTAAAACGGTTAACGTAATACACCATATCAACAAAACAAAGAACAAAAACCACATGATCTTATCAATAGACGCAGAAAAGGCTTTCGATAAAATACAACACAATTTTATGTTTAAGACTCTCAACAAAATGGGTATAGAAGGAAAATATCTCAACATGATAAAGGCCATATATGATAAACCATCAGCTAACATCATATTAAATGGCAGTAAACTGAAGGCTTTCTCCCTTAAATCAGGAACAAGACAGGGTTGTCCACTCTCTCCACTCTTATTTAATGTAGTACTAGAGGTTCTAGCCAGAGCAATCAGACAAGACAAAGAAATAAAAGGCATCCATATCGGAAAAGAAGAAGTAAAGGTATCACTTTTTGCAGATGATATGATCCTATACATCGAAAACCCCAAAGAATCCACGAAAAGACTACTAGAAACAATAAGCCAATATAGTAAGGTCGCAGGATACAAAATTAACATACAGAAGTCAATAGCCTTTCTATATGCCAACAATGAAACAATTCAGAACGAACTCAAAAGAATAATCCCCTTCACGATTGCAACAAAAAAAATAAAATACTTAGGAATAAACATAACAAAGAATGTAAAGGACTTATATAATGAAAACTATAAACCATTTTTAAGGGAAATTGAAAAAGATATAATGAGATGGAAGAATATACCTTGTTCTTGGCTAGAAAGAATAAATATAATCAAGATGGCTATATTACCCAAAGCAATATACAAATTTAATGCAATTCCCATCAAACTTCCAATGACATTTTTTAAAGAAATAGAGCAAAAAATCATCAGATTTATATGGAACTATAAAAAACCCAGAATAGCCAAAGCAATCCTAAAGAAAAAGAATGAAGCTGGGGGCATTACAATACCTGACTTCAAACTCTATTATAGGGCCACGACAATTAAAACAGCATGGTATTGGCAGAAAAATAGACACTCAGACCAATGGAACAGAATAGAAAGTCCAGAAATAAAACCACATATATATAGTCAAATAATTTTTGATAAAGGGGCCAACAACACACAATGGAGAAAAGAAAGCCTCTTCAATAAATGGTGCTGGGAAAACTGGAAAGCCACATGCAAAAGAATGAAACTGGACTACAGTCTCTCCCCCTGTACAAAAATTAACTCAAAATGGATCGAAGATCTAAACATAAGACCTGAAACAATTAAGTACATAGAAGAAGACATAGGTACTCAACTCATGGACCTGGGTTTTAAAGAGCATTTTATGAATTTGACTCCAATGGCAAGAGAAGTGAAGGCAAAAATTAATGAATGGGACTACATCAAACTAAGAAGTTTTTGCTCAGCAAGAGAAACTGATAACAAAATAAACAGAAAGCCAACTAAATGGGAAATGATATTTTCAAACAACAGCTCAGATAAGGGCCTAATATCCAAAATATACAAAGAACTCATAAAACTCAACAACAAACAAACAAACAATCCCATAAAAAAATGGGAAGAGGATATGAACAGACACTTCTCCCAGGAAGAAATACAAATGGCCAACAGATATATGAAAAGATGCTCATCTTCTTTAGCTATTAGAGAAATGCAAATCAAAACGGCAATGAGATACCACCTCACACCTGTTAGATTAGCTATTATTAGCAAGACAGGTAATAGCAAATGTTGGAGAGGCTGTGGAGAAAAAGGAACCCTCATACACTGTTGGTGGGAATGTAAAGTAGTACAACCATTATGGAAGAAAGTATGGTGGTTCCTCAAAAAACTGCAAATAGAACTACCTTATGACCCAGCAATCCCTCTACTGGGTATATACCCCCAAAACTCAGAAACATTGATACGTAAAGACACATGCAGCCCCATGTTCATTGCAGCACTGTTCACAGTGGCCAAGACATGGAAACAACCAAAAAGCCCGACAATAGATGACTGGATAAAGAAGATGTGGCACATATACACTATGGAATACTACTCAGCCATAAGAAATGATGACATCGGAACATTTACAGCAAAATGGTGGGATCTTGATAACATGATACGAAGCGAAATAAGTAAATCAGAAAAAACCAG
This sequence comes from Saccopteryx bilineata, assembly GCF_036850765.1. Classification (NCBI taxonomy): domain Eukaryota; kingdom Metazoa; phylum Chordata; class Mammalia; order Chiroptera; family Emballonuridae; genus Saccopteryx; species Saccopteryx bilineata. The sequence goes on from NC_089494.1 coordinate 177,732,173, forward strand.
GAACTGCATTATTCCATACGTAGGTGGGACATAAAAGTGAAACTGAGAGACATTGATAAGGGTGTGGTGGTTACGGGGGGGAGGGGGGAATGGGAGAGGGAAAGGGGGAGGGGGAGGGGCACAGAGAGAACAAGATAGAGGGTGACGGAGGACAATCTGACTTTGGGTGATGGGTATGCAACATGATTGAACGACAAGATACCCTGGACTTGTTATCTTTGAATATATGTATCCTGATTTATTGATGTCACCCAATTAAAAAAATAAAATTATTTTAAAAAATTTTAAAAATTTAAAAAAAAATAAAAAAAAAATAGAAGACTAGATAAAAAAGATATGGCACATATACACCATGGTATACTATTCAGCCATAAGAAATGATGACATCGGATCACTTACAACAAAATGGTGGGATCTTAATAACATTATACGGAGTGAAATAAGTAAATCAGAAAAAAACAAGAACTGCAGGATTCCATACATTGGTGGGACATAAAAACGAGACTAAGAGACATGGACAAGAGTGTGGTGGTTACGGGGGGGCGGGGGGGAGGGAAGGAGGGAGAGGGGGAGGGGAAGGGGGAGGGGTACAAAGAAAACTAGATAGAAGGTGATGGAGGACAATCTCTTTGGGTGATGGGTATGCAACAGAACTGAATAACAAGATAACCTGGACATGTTTTCTTTGAATATATGTACCCTGATTTATTGATGTCACCCCATTAAAATAAAAATTTATTTATTAAAAAAAAAAAAGAGAGAAAATCAGCAATGGGAACTGGCAAAATGTCAAAAACAGTAATATGGTCAGACAATACTAATTGGTCTGAAAGTAAAGTCAGGACCAGAGAAGACAAAATATATGTATTATTCATAGGAAACATTTTCTTGAGAGTCTGGCAAAATTATATCCAGGAAACTTAAAAACCTGCCATTCATACTCAACAAATATTAAGTAACCATCTACTACATGCTGATCAGTGATCTAGGCACCAAATGGCACTGCGTTGTTGGAACTCAAATTGTGTTTAGAAAACAAATCACATGGACTGTTCAATCTATATGGACTATTTCATAGAGGGTAACCATCTTGAATAGAGATTACCACGATGAAAGACTGAAAAAGATATGGTCCCCAGAAGAGGAAATTTAGTCCATTGGCAATGTAGATGGGTAAGCAGATATTTCCAATACCACATGACTTCTTAGTGCCATGACTTCAATACCACTGTGGAAGATCAGTGGACGAAGGGAGGCTGAAGAAAGCTGCATCAAGAAAAGCATCAGAGTTGGCCTTGATTAGACTAAGAATTCTCATACTCAGAAAAAGGTATATTCCAACAGCCTCAAAAGTCAACAGAAAAGTATTATAAAAACAAGGAGCACAGCTGGATGTGGTTACAAATCACTTAGGCCCAATAATAGGAGCTTCAGTGGGGTAATGAGGCACAGTTTTAGCAAAGATCTCATATGGGCACATGCAGAAACTAAAGCCAGGGTTAAAAAAATTTTTAAGAACAATTTTTGCTATTCATTATAATTAAATTTCTAATAATTATTAACATTTGTTAAGTACAAATTAACACATTGTGCTGGTGGCTCTACATGCTAAGTCCTTCCTTTTCACAAAATCCCTGAGGCAGATGCTATGGTTACCTTCATTTCACAGATCAGAAAACAGATATTTGGGGAGTTAAGTGATTTAACTGCTGAGGAAAAGAAATGAGACCTTCATCTTTCTACTCTGCAATTAGTTTTCAAAATCGCTATGACTGTTATGAAAACTTAGCTCCAAGAACAAAAAACCTGAAGGGAAAAAAAGTAATCTAAAGAAGTTTATTTTTCTCACATAAGTAATCCAGAGGAGTTAGTCTTGGGGCTGTCTTCAAGAAACCAGGTTCTTTTTCTTACCTTACTCTCTTTAATGTGTGCCTTTGACCTTGTAGCAAGTCACTAAATGACTGCTATGTCCCCAGGCATCAGATCTGCATTCCAGGAGAGAAGAAGGGAAAGAGCAAAAGTCAAATGCCTTTCAGAGAGGACTCATCTTTCTAAGAGAGAAGCCCTCCCCGGAAATGGCAGATGTGTAGTTGTCTGCCAGCTCCAGTAGCTAAAGAGGCTAGGAATCGGGAGTTTTGCTTTCCAGCCTTTATAAAGTAAAATGCAGGTGAAAGTGAGTTGAGTGGGTGCTAAGTGAGCAAACTCAAATACTACATGTACAAATAAGCTACACAATCACTCAGCCCAATTACAGGCCCAATAAATCCAAGTTATTAAGTCATAGAAGGTTCACATGATCTAGTCCTTTCTTTTCTATCTGATAACAGTTCTCTTCAGCCAAATTTAATTTTTTCTCATCCAACTTGTACTTTGTTAAGCAACTGTATGGCCAGTGGTCGCGGCAGTCGTGGCCGTGCACGTGCAGGTTCTCAGTGAATTCGGGCAGATGGTAAAGAAACAGTGGAGCCAAAGAACGGTGGGCCATTCCTTCATTAAAGTCTCGCACCACCCGACGAGCAACTCACAGAGGGAAAACACTTCCCTTTCACTCAGGGCTCCCAAAGCCACTGCCACGTTATCTGGTTCCACAACCAGGAGAATCTTCTCTGTTTCCTCCTAGAATGAAGGCCCCACCAGTCTCAGCGGAGCTCACAAAAGCCCCTCAGCTCTGGTTCCCAATCTGCACACCTTCTCTCTCCCTGCCAAACTGGCTTTTCCTTCAGCACTCTGCATCTCTCTCTGCTCTCACTCTGCAAACATGGCTTCTCTCTTCTCTCCTCCTTCTTTCTCTTTTCAAATCTTTCCGGAGCTGAAAACTTCTCCTCCAGCAACATTAGCAAAACAATGACCCTTCCCAAGCAGGAAGGTAATTTGCAATTTCACAGACCAGATACCTGGCGCTGCCCAGCCCCCAATGCAAACTATAAGCGAGCAAACATAAAAATCATATTTTACAAACTTATTTGATAAGGTGATCAATAGTCCTCCTTTAAGGAGGACAATCCTTCTTTTGTAAGTTCCACCCTCCCTCAAAAAGTGTCCTCCTACATGTCCTCCTTTTTGATATTGGAAGACTAATCTGTAAATGTCCGTATTCAATCGATGAAGTCTATCCATTGTGTGTGATGTGACGTATTTGTATTTGACGTGATGATGATTCATCAAGGATCAGTACAGTGGGGTGAGACACGATTATGAGACGCATGAGCTCCCCACAGGAAACCTTGAGATAGCATGCAATATACTGAGAATGCAAATGGCTTTGTGTACTTCTTACTGAAACATGACACAGCACATATGACATTGTAGACTCACAATTATTTCTTTCTCAGTGAATATTCAATCATAGGTAAGCATAATTCATGTTTTATTCCTTAACTATTTAATAATTTCCAAATACATATAATTTTACTTACAAGTATTTTCTTGAAATTCAAGTTTTAAATTGGAAACCTAACCTCAAACCATACCTATTAATAATGCATTTTATTAAATAGTTGCATAAAACAGAAGTTTTTTAATTAGAAATTGATAAATATACCCAAATATCACTCCAAATTAGTGGTTTTGTTTGATATTTACTTTTACTAAATGAGTACTTTTTTGTTACAGTTATTATTAAAAATTAATAAGCATGTAAGCATAATTACAATATAAAATATTACAAATGTTTTTATTATGCATTCATCATATTATAGGGTATTATTGTTGCAATGAATAAAGTGTTTCTTTTATTTACGATATTGTTTTCTTCAATTTATTTTTGTCCTCCTTTCCATTATAAAAAAGTTGATCACCTTATATTTGGCCAACAGCAATCCAATGTGTTTCAAGTGTGAAACAAATGTTTTTAGGTTTGCTCACTTGTATTTTGCATTGGCGCAGAGCATCCCCATATGTGTATATAGTCTGTGGAAGGCAGGGGGTGCTTGCCCTCAGAGCAGCAGATAGCAAATTGAGGATTGCCTTCCTGCTTGGGAGGGGCCATTGTTCGCTATTGTTTGCTGCAGAAGGGTTTATTTCCCCAGCCTCTTTTGCTGGAGGGTCTGGGGGGAGGGGGTGCTGAGGGGCTTGGGAGCCCTGAGATGATTTTGCCTGGTCTGTTTGGCTGGGGAGTGCTGTTTTGCTTGTGGGGGCCTGGAAGTCCGGGTGAGTCCAGAGTGAGAAACGGAAGAGGGAAGTGGTCTTCCCTGCCTGTTTGCTCATCCGCTGTTAGGAGACTTTAATAAACGGAATGGCCCACCGTTTTCTGGCTCCACAGTTCCTTTATTGTCTGCCCAAATCCAATGAGAACCTGCATGGCCATGGCGGTGGTCACTGGCCTCACAACTTCCCACTGAAGTTCCCCAATCTCAGTGCCTTGTGCCACCAGACATGTATTAGTGTTAGAAGACACTGACTGTGACAAAATAACAACTATACCTTAATGCAAGAGAATTTTTATTTCCCTCCGTCAAAAAGAAATCTAGTCAAAGGTCAGGAAGGAAGGCTCCACTATCTTCAGTGACCTAGGTTCCCTCTAGTTTGTTGCTCTGCTATCTTCCATAGGCATTTCTGGCTCATCCAATCGTAAGTACCCCAGAACAGCACATGGTAGATGCAAACAAATGACAAGAACTTAGAGCAGTTTAAGTGAAGGAAATAATTCCACATCCTTACTTGCTGTAAGATGCTTTTCCACTTTGCTCCTTCTACTTGGACTTGAGCTCCACTAGATGGCAGCATATGTATACATACATATAAGGTAGGTGAATGTGAACATCCTCTTAATAAAACTGAAAGAACCTGAACTACAAATCCCAGCATGCACTATTAAGCAAGCACCTGACTTGCTCCTGCACAAAGATTCCAAATTTGTCGCTGGCTGAGTGAGTGATCGAGACGGCACCATCCTTCTGCTGCTGTAAAGTAAGATTTCCTAATGCATTTTAAGTGAAATTTTGGACTGGGAGAAGGGGGGCCGAATTTTAGATGTTGCTTTATTCTGCACATGACCTATTTCAGGATTAATTTTAGCAGTTAGATCAGGATAAGGGTCAGTTTTTAAACAAGTTTGAAACTCTGGTATATTAGTAACTTTTTCAAAATAGCCAAAGAAGAGAGGTTTTTTACAGTGTCTTATGTGAATGTTTTTCTTCCTGGCTCATGAAGAGTCCTGGTTCCTGAAAACGCTCTGTTTGTGCCGGTGCTAGTCAAAGATTAACCTTTTGGTTCCAATATCTAGAGTAAAAAAGCCATGTGTGTGTGGTTCTAACATTGGAAATATTGAAACTTCCTTTATTTTATCATTTCGGGCTATATTTGCATGCATTTCCCCAAATAAATCTATTTTAGTTTGATAGTGCAGTTTTGGCTTTGGCTCCAAAATCTGGTCCCAGAAAAATGGAGAGGGCCCCTAGGGGAAGGTTTTCAGAGTGAGCAAGACGGCTGCTCTGTGCTTCAGCAACTGCTCAGTAAGCGCTTCTCAGGGTGTCGAAGGGAATCTTCGGTTGTTCCTTCACAGTGCCCTGTGCCAAAAGTCACAATGACAATAATGTAAACTAACAGCTCTGTAATGTACCATGCTCAGGTTTGGGGGAAAGTAAAGATTATTGCAATCTCTTACTTTGTACAGTATATATTAAATATATCTCTTAACTCTTCATTTGTAAAAATGAAAACGTATCACTGTGTAAGAAGAATTAAACAGTGCAAACTCATTGCATCAGAGAGGGTCAGGGTTAGGACTTAATCAGAGAACTTCTGGGAACTTGTTAGCTGGTCCTTGGATCCAGTTCCTCTAACACGTTATTAGTCTGGTCCTTTGAGACGCAGACTCCAAGATAGAGTTAAACAAGCATGGGTTTTGCTAGGGGAAATGCTGATGTGAGGAAAGAGGAGGAAGGAACTAGGTAAGGCTAGAAGAGCCGGCAAACAGCAAGCCAGCCGGAAAGTCCACCGTGGGAGTGGGTGGATTGCCGCGCTTGGTGGGAGCACGCAGATGGTCCTGCGGTTTGCAGGAGGATCTGCGGAGCCAGTGGAAGCAGCTTCGTGTCTCCTAGAAATGGGTCTGCCATAGTGTCCACACCACTCTCAGGCACTGGCCCACATGAAGATGGATTTGGCACCAACTCAGTGATCGGTTTCAAAGCACAGATGGCCTAATTGGTCAGTTACCCAAGTCATGGTCAGTTACCCGGGCCCAGGTACAGGAGGGGCAGGGCCCGGCCTGTATGGGTTCCAGTGGGCATGGACCAAGAGAAGAACAACATGAACTAGGTCTTCCCTGCAATCAGGCCTGGGTTTTAATTTATAGCTAAGAAACACTGGGCAAAGCACATAATCTCTTTGAAGTTACTTCATTGGTGACCAGGCTAGGTCCCATATTCCACCGTTTCTCACTGCCCAGGTGTGTTCTTCACAGTGATCTTTCTGAAATATATATCTGCTCATGTCACACTCTCTGTATATCCTTCAGTGCCCATTGCCCATAGGAGCAGCAGGTCCCTCATGATGTAGAGCTTGGACAAGCGTGGAGGCTTAAAATGGAAGCGCCCATTGAGTACAGCAAGAAAATCAAGTAAGGCTAAAAAGAACAGAGATAAGCTCAAAAAGATGGACTAAATCATGTAAGGCCCCTCTAGTCAAGACTAGCCAGCTACCTGTACTTTATCAGGCAGGTAATTGAGCAGAGTGATTGGCTAGGTTAGTTGTGTATGTCCTGTCTAAGCTGGTTCACTTGTCATCCACCTAACTCACCACCACCACTCCTCCTGTTTTTGCCTGAAATGCCTAGATGATGCCTTCTGACATGGCCACCATTTTTGTGACTTGGTGTGAGATCAGAGGCATGCATTTAAGAGAACAGGGTAAAAAAAGGGATTTAGTTCCTTGAAAATAGGCTCATGTAATAATCATCACGTGGCTCTTTACCACCCCTACCTCATCTAGCCATTCCTCTCACCATAAAATCTATATTCAGGCACTGGCCAAATAGCTCATGCACAACCTACTTCCCCTATGTTAGAATTGCTCAGCCTTCCCTTTTAAAAATTAACGACTGTGTCTGTTAAAATGTCACTGCTGCATGCTTGAACTTTCAAAGAGGATCAACAATACTGTGGGGTGGAATGTTCATGTAGCAAAAGAGTCAGAAGGCTTGAGTTTAGTCTGGCTCTGCTATTGACCAACCCTATGACCGCGAGCAGACCCAGTCAGTTTCCTCACCTGTAAAATGGAGGTATTGGATATTATTTGATTTTCCAGCTCTAATGTTCAATAAGTCTCTAAGGGCAACCGTGACATCTTTCCAAGGGACAAGGAAAAACCATACACGATTGATAGTGCAAACACTTACAGAAGTTTACAGGAGAGAAAGCAAGAAGCAGCCTGAGGAGTAAGGGCACATACAATGCCACAGCAGCGTGTGCAGGGGCAGTGGAGAGACGGTGGCCACAGTGAGGGAAGGGCTCCACTCCCGGATCAGCATCAGAGGCCCTCTTCTCCAGGTGCTCAAGAAATAAAAGGGCTGATCAGTGGTGGTACAGTGGATAGAGCATCAACCTGGAATGCTGAGGGCCCAGGTTCGAAACCCTGAGGTCTCCAGTGTAAGTGTGGGCTCATACAGCTTGAGCCCAGGCTCACCAACTTGATTATGGAGTTGCCAGCTTTGTTGAGCGCGAGGTCAACAACATGATTCCATGGTCTCTGACTTGAGCCCAAAGGTCACTGGCTTGAAGCCCAAAGTCACTGGCTTGAGCAAGGGGTCACTGGCTCAGCTGGAGCCCCCTGGACAGTCATGTATGAGAGGCAGTCAAGGTACAAATAAAGGTGATGCAATTACGAGTTGATGCTTCTCATATCTCTCTCCACCCTCTCTCTCTCTCTCTCTCTCTCTCTCTCTCTCTCTCTCCCTTCCTGTCAGTCTCTCTGCCTCTCTCTCTCTCTTCCTTCCTGTCAGTCTCTCTGCCTCTCTCTCTCTCTCTCTTTAAAAAGAAAGAAAGAAGGAAGGAGGGAGGGAGGGAGGGAGGGAGGGAAGAAGGGAGGAGGGAGGGAGGGAGGGAGGGAGGGAGGAAGGAAGGAAGGAAGGAAGGAAGGAAGGAAGGAAGGAAGGAAGGAAGGGGAAAGAAAGGAAAGAGGGAAGGAAAGGTAGATTAAAGTCCTGTGTCTGCCTGTTATCACTCCAGTGGGTTATGCTGCACATTTTTGATATACAAAGCTAGGTATCTAGAGTAAGCATTCAGATGACGGGACTGTTTTTACAGAGGTGCTTTCTACAAGTTCTTAAAGGTGTACATTTAACCATTCATTCTAGATGTTACTGCTGACACAGGGCCATGTGCTACTGTGTAAATCATTAAATAAACCTGACTTTATATTAAACCACAGGTTTTGTTATGGGTCGACTGGATGGGAAAGTCATCATCCTGACAGCTGCTGCTCAGGGGATTGGCCGGGCAGCTGCCTTAGTAAGTTACCGTCTCTTGTTGCTTGCTCACTCACTGTTGAAATATTGAATTATGTGGACAGATTCCATGGTTAGCTAATTCTGCTCTACTTTTTTTATTACTGACTTTTGTGCTTCTGTTGTCTAAAGTTACAAAAAGAAAGGTCACTACTCCTGACCCCAGGCAGGGAAAGGAATGAATATCTCACATGCTTGTTATGTAACATTACAGATAACCTTTGATTCTGAGAAACTCCTCCATCACAGTTTCTTTGCACCATAATGGCTTTGCTGCAAGGCCCTACAGGAATGCATAGCTCCCTGAACTAATGTCAGTTCAGATAAAGGGCTCCACAGTAGACACCGTCAGGTTATTTTCAACTTCTCATTTATATCAACCTCTCACACATTATACCCCACACCTGAGCAAATCACACACTAAGCATAATAGCAGGGTGTGATTTGACATTTATGAAAACAGTAGTATACTTTTGGGAGGAAAAGTGTTAAAATAACCCATTCTTCTCTTATGATTTGCAACATAATGAGAAATGGAATATAGTAAGAATCTGCTCAGCAATGGAATACAGGCTGTCAAATCACAGAATAGTATTTTGAGAGGTGTTAACAGAATCTTAGTTTTTTTTTAAACACTATATTACCGAAGGGGACAAAGTCAGATGACAAGCACAATGTATGTCATGTTGTTCTAATTAATGACAAAAATAACAGTGGGAAGGAGTATGGTGAGACTAGTTATTTGAAATTCCACCTCTTTTATAGGGGGAGAAAAACTTAAAAATAAGATAAAGGGGAAAAGGCTAAATGGTTTTCCATTCATGAGCACAATTGAATGAAGCAAACAAAGCATTATTTGTGTATTGTGTCTACCAGGCTTTTGCAAGAGAGGGTGCCAAAGTCATAGCTACGGATATCAATGAGTTCAAACTACAGGAACTGGAAAAGTACCCAGGTAAGCAACTCAGCTGCTTGAACTTGGGATTCAGAGTCCACAGTGTATTATAAAGCAACAGTACTCAACTGTTGAAAGAGAACTCCTTGGCTGCTCAGTTCTACTGGCCTCCTTTTTAGAGCCTGACTCCCTGATCATCACATTTATATTCTGTAAACCTACAGACACAAATCTGTATCCTTAAATATAAAACTAAATTTTTATATATAAACTTAAAACTTTTTATATATCCGACATGTTGAAGGATTCAGTACCTAATAAAAATAAATGTGAAAGTTTAACAGCTGTTAAGTTTTTATGACAACTTTTCACTTCTGCGCCCTTCTTTTCTAATAATGGTGTATCCAATAGCAACACGTCTGTCATTGTAAGGTTCCTAGTGGCTTCATTTAAAAAGTAAAATGAGCCTGACCAGGCAGTGGCACAGTGGATGGAGCATCAGACTGGGACACGGAGGACTCAGGTTCAAAACCTCCGGCTTGAGCTCGGGCTCATCTAGCTTGAGCATGGGCTCACGAGCTTGAGTGTAGGGTCACTGACTTGAGTGTAGGATCATGGACATGGCCCCAAGGTTGCTGGCTTGAGCCCAAAGTTGCTGGCTTGAAGCCCAAGGTTGCTGGCTTGAGCAAGGGGTCACTCACTCTTCTGTAAACCCCCCCCTCACGGTCAAGGCACACCATGAGAAAGCAATCAATGAACAACTAAGGAGCCGCAACAAAGAATTAATGTTTGTTATCTCTCCCCTTCTTGTCTGTCTGTCCCTATCTGTTCCTCTCTCTGTCTCTGTTACAAAAAAAAAAAAAAAACTAAAATGAAATGGGAGAAAATTCATTTAATGATATATTTTATTTAACTCAATATATCTAAAATATTATCATTTAAGATACTCAATCAAAAATTATTGATAGGATATTTTACATTCTTCTTTTTTCCATACTAAATCCTTGACACCCACACGTATTTTACACTTACAGCACATTTCACATCAGACTAGCTGCCTGCCAAGTGCTCAATCGCCACGTCCGGCTAGACTACCATATGGGAGATGCTCAGCCCTAAAATCACGTCGTGAACACCAACCTAAAGAGATTATGCAAATTGTTTATGTGTTTATTACCCCTCACTGCACCACACTGAAGCCAACTCCAACATCAGAAAACTTCAATTAAAGTTACTCTGAAAGAAATCAGGACAGAGAACTCATTTGAAATTATCTGTTCTGCAACACAGAGCAGGTTACAAGATTGAACGCAAATGAGTTCGTTTAACTGAATAGAACTATGCTAAATTATGATTCCAGTAGCTCAAAGTGGAGCTTTTGGACTAAGAAAAAAGCACAAAGGAGAAAGGAGTCTTCCTGAAACTCAATTTCAGTTTTTCATTTCCTTGTTTATTCATGTTTTCCTCCTAAATCCAATAGAGAATAATAAAATAAACCATACATTGTTTTTAAAACATAAAAATGAGTGCTGCTTTCATTGGAGAATGTTTGGATTGTTCTAGTAACTAGCACAGTGTGCATCGCCCAGACACCCTGCTTCAGTGTTTCATCCCTTCTTCTGGCCTCTCATTTCTTCTTGCAGTATAGGCCGGAAATACTATAAGTGAGGATATCCTTGACCAACAAAGCCATTACAGCAATTAATGGAATCAACATAAAAGTAAAGCTCACAAATAGAAACAATCTCTTTTCCCAGCACTCTGCCCTTCCCCTCACACAGCAGAATTCAGGATTTCTGTAAGAGTGACGGAACCACTGGGGGAAAGAATGGGCTGAAATAGCCATGCCCAGTTATCACTGCTTGCTTACTGAGAAGCATCTAATAATAGATCATTTATACTTCACTGTAAAGTCTTTACTCAGAAAAAAATTATTATTGATAAATTCAAAGAATGGAGAGAAAGCAAGGGAGAGAGAGGGGTGTGTTATTGGGAGGTCCTGATGAGAAAGACTTTTAAGATTTTTTACTAATGAGATTTTTAAGACTCCATTAATGATCAACAATCCTATGAAGCCTAACTGGACAGATACTGCAAACTTCACACTTCCAAGCAGCTAAATCTCCAAGGCTAGATATTTTCTATGAGCATAGAGAAATAGTGGTTTTTTGTTTTCTTTTTCAGGTATTCAGACTCGGGTGCTTGATGTCACAAAGAAGAAACAAATTGATCAGTTTGCCAGTGAAGTAGAGAGAATTGATGTTCTCTTTAATGTTGCTGGGTAATTCAGAACTTTTTTATCTCACTCTCCTTACAGAAAGAAAGTTTTCTATGACTTTTATTAAAAGAATTTTGATAATATGGTAAAATTATTCATCAAGAAGCATAATATATTCCTTGGGAAATATGGCTTAATTTGGGGTAGAATTTTTTTTTTTTGCAAGAAAAACAGCCATAAACAGTGACATGAGTTTGGGGCCTAATGGCAGTTAAGGTCTACTCAAGACAACTGTACTAATGAAAGGTATTGATCTTCTTAAAGCTGGTGACTGGCTCACTCCAATAGCCTCATCACTGATGTTCCACTAGGACTTGTAAAATAAAATGAAAAACTGTTTCCCAGTAAAGTGTCTTTAGAACCAAGTATATTTATTAAAAGCCCAGTACTCAGTTTACTGAAATGTAGACATTCCCAATTTGGGAGCATAACATTCTAGCAAGTCCTTTACACTATTCCAAGCTCCGTGTATCTTATTGGGACAATGAATCCCAGCAAAAGAAGTTTCGTACTGTACCTTTGTGTGCAGAACAAACGGAACGGCTTCATTGAACTTATCTGGGTGGTACCAGAATGGCTGAACCACACGTGGATGATGAGCCTGGAACTGGATCCACTACATGTAGATGCAGTGACTGCTAGAACCGCCCTCTGTGAGGCAGACAACGGCGGCGATGAGTACAGCTGAGACTTACACAGAAACTAAGTAGATACATTCTGGAGCTCCACTTTTCTTATGTAGTGTTTGTTATATTTGTACTGCTGGGTTGATAGAAAAATCCTAGAGCCTTCCTAAGTGTTTCTTCCTAACCATGTTTCAGACAGAGCCGGGGACTGGGGGTAGGGGGTGAAGGGGATCTCGATCAATCCGTAGTTTATCATGTGTTATAATGTATGGGAATTAAAGCGAGAGTTTGTGATGATCTATTTTATAAACAATCTGCTCACCCCTCCGATAAGAATATACCCAGAGCCATGAAAAAATCAACTAGAAACATTAATATTTGAGCATTTATTAAGTTTTCAGCTAAGTGAAGGATAAGTAAACAACATGTGGTTCTTTCTGTCATTCAGTTGAATTGGAAGTGCAGTCACGCCAACAATATTTTATAATTAATTACATAATTTTGGTCCAAAGGACAGTGAAATCACTTAGGACTCCAGTGTTTAGAGAGCTTCCTGAAGGAAGTATGACTTGGAAAAGGGTAAAGATTATCTCAAGGTTTTTGTTGTCTACTCTGTTTACTCCATACGTCAGGAGTGTACAGGAGCAGTATTGCTTCGCTACTCTGGGATTTGTTTTTCTTGCGATTTGATTTCGCTTGAGAATGTTAAATCTGTGGCACTAGAGGCACTGTTGCTGTTGGAACAAGAGTCGGGACAGGTGTGATCTTCTCATTTATGTTTGTTTTCCATGTTTCCTGCACAGTAGAGCTTCTTACGTTGGATAGCCCCAACCTCTTGCCTTCTTTTAAAGAAGGATATTGTATTAAAATAAATTTATTTAGCTTAGGTTTTGGGGATACTTCCTAACCTAATGTATTAAGTGGTACTACGTTTGAATTGTTAAAAATCTTCGTAAGGGAAGAGACAATGGTCTAAGTCAATAAATGACAATTCAAATGATAAGGAAATTGAATAGAAATCTTTTAAAATGATCATTCCCCCTCTTGTTTACTCACTGTTCTAGTTTTGTCCACCATGGGACCATCCTAGATTGTGAAGAGAAAGACTGGGACTTCTCAATGAATCTCAACGTCCGCAGCATGTACCTGATGATCAAGGCATTTCTTCCCAAAGTAAGACAACCGCGGCCACTAGGATAAGGAGGTCTCCTTACACGACATCGAGACAGGATCCTCGCATATGCTGAAGAGTGATGATACTAGCTGACATAATGACTAACCTATAATGAACATTTATATCAAGGCATTTGAGCTCATTTAACCCATTGAACCTTTCAGTTCATCCATTCAAGGAATATTAAGCACTTTCTACATGTAGGCTCCATTCTAGATATTGACGAGAACAAGACAAAGTCCCTTTATAAGGGAGGTCCCATTTTTTGAGGGGTGAGACAGGATAATACGTAATTAAATAAACATATATCATGTGGGTGGTTATAAGAACTAGGAAGAAAAGGAAGCTAAAATATCAGTGAGGTCCACTGAAGTACCTGGGGGTAGGGTTCTTAGAAGAGGAACAGCAAGGAGGCACATAGGCCAGAACCATCTGATGAGGCAGGCTCTACCTTATCACATCCACGGTGCAGAAGATTAAGTAAGAGGCCATGTAACTTGTCCAGGGTCACATAACTAGCAAGTGGTCAGAGCCAGGAATCCTGGAATTTGGGCTCCTTTTAAAATTTCAGTGTCTAGGCACATACCCTCAATTAGGTGTACCCCATTGCTTTTCTGTACCCCGAGCTTTGAGCTTTCTCCCCGCACTCCTGTTCTTAGCTGAGCCATAGAGGAACCAGAGGGGTAAGGCACAGTGTGTGCTGAAGAGACAGCATTCCTCCTGACTCTGCCACCCTTGAATTCTCCAGCCTTCACACAACTTACCAATATTTTTTACTTTATTTTTAAATTATTAAGTACCTTTTGATAGAAAGCACCATACTAGGTGCTCTCTGTGGGAGGGAGGTATAAATATGAAAAACATTGACTTCAAATGAGCTTATAAGCCGTTAGGAACAGAAAACACAGGCCCAAACAATGGAAGAACTGACTAAGCACAGAGCCAGCTCACTTTGGGATTGTAAACCGAACCCTAGTGAAATGCAGAAGAGCCAGTCTTTGCCTCCCAGCCGGATTAGATGAGAGACATACTGAATGCTGCCCAACCCAGGGCTGGAGAGGGCTTTTCCTTGACAAGGTAAGGCTGCTACTTTGCTTTGAACATTCAACCTGATGTCAGGAAGGGTGCAGAAGAATGTTAAAGGAAAATTAGAAAGTTAGTAACAAAGGAATTTTTAAAATCTGTTTAGTGCCTAGAAGAGATCTTTGGTTGGATCCACAGAATGTTGAACTAGCAAATTTTAAAAAAATATATAAATTACCTGTTTAGCCTATTTGGAGTTCCTGAGGATCTATGATTTTTGGAACTTAAATGTATTTTTCAAAGACTGGTCCTTAGCATTGGATATGGGAGAGAAGCGGAGGCAATGGTAAAGGGAAAGCTTAGGTACGACGGGTGAACAAGTATGGGACTCATTTGTAAAACCAGCCTACTGTCTGGAAATGTTTACAGATACCAGGTGTGGGTGCAGTGAAGCTGAAACTTAAATATGTATTAACTTTTAAAATATTAAAAACTCACTTGAGTTTGTCTATGACTTAAATCATCTTAACAATAACTCATATGAGCCAATAACACTCATTTGTAAAAAAAAAAAAAAAGGTCCCAAAAGATATTAATAACTGGAATGGGAAATCAAGAGTCAGTGCCACTTGTTAAATCTGATCCTGGCCTGAGAGGACCTTAGGTACAGCCTGAGCTCTGCCCCTAATGAGCCACGTGACCTGGGAGGTGTCACTTGCGCCCTCTCAGCATCTATTTCTTTTATTTAAATGAGGGTGATAGACTACACAATCCCTTCCAGACCTACTTGTGTGGACTCCTCGGTGTTCATTAACTACAGTGCCCATAGACTAGGTTGGAACTTTCCAGGGGAAGCCAGGATTCAAAGGAATACTTGTAGGAAATTTTTGTTCATGGACAGACAGACAAATCATTCCAAAACTGGAAGATCAGTCAAAAGGTAGAGGACAAGTTGAAAATGCTGTAAGAAGAGGTCAATGTAGAATCCAACGTCCACTATGGAATGGAAGAGAAAATCCATTATGGCAAGAATTCAGGTAGGTCTTTTATATGTGGGGTTTTTTAACCCTTTGCTATATCTTAGAAGGACCCCTAGCACATAGAGGTGCTTAGAAAATATTTGCTGACTGAATATACAAATCTAGGTTGTCAATCCAGTTGGAGGTCAGGCCTGGAATCAATGAAGACTCAGAAGCCAACATCTGTCTAGTTTAGGAGCTGAGCGCTGGTCAATGGGAACAGAAGGGCTGGGTCCGAGTAGGCAAAAGCTAGAGGGAATCTTTAGAGCTCTTTCTAGCCCCCAGCTGCATTTCTGGCACATCAATTCTATGTAGCTTGACTATGTACGAGGCACTTCACTTTACAGTCATTCTTGCCAGAGAGAACTGGTGTATAAAGAGCCAGGAAAAGCATTCACACAGTGACAGCAGGTACTGAGCTGGTGCTGTGAGGGCAGAACAGAGGAGGCAAGGACTGCGTTCTAGAATCAGCAGAGACCTGGGTTGAACGGATAGTACAGATGATAGAGGGCAGCACCACCATCTCCTAAAGTTTTGCCCAAGTTATTATTGCATTTCAGAAGATTAAAGAGTGAACCTAATAGCCCATCTTTATACATTAAGTGCGCTATTCTATGTGTATTAAAATGGGTTATTTAAAGCAATCATAACTCAATAAAACTGAAAAATATAAATAAATGAAAATAGGTTATGCTATTTGCTAAATTTAACAAAAAAGAATAATTTTAAGGCTTGGTTTTTAACACCATTATACTATACTAATAGCCTGGGTTTTCTTTTCACAAGAACCTCATTTCACTATGATATTCTTTTTTTGTGTGTGTGAGGGAGAGACAGACAGACAGGGAGAGAGATAAGAAGCATCAGTTTTTCATTGTGGCACCTTAGTTGTTCATTGATTGCTTTCTCATATGTGCCTTGACTTGCCTCCAGCCAAGCCAGTGACCCCTTGCTCAAGCCAGCAACTTTGGGCTCAAGCCAGCAAGCATGAGGTCATGTCTATGATCCCACGTTCAAGCCAGTGAACCCGCACTCAATCTGGTGAGCCTGTGCTCAAGCCAGATGAACCCATGCTCAGGCCGGCAACCTCGGGGTTTTGAACCTGGACCCTCAGCATCCTAGGTCAACACTCTGTCCACTGTGCCACTGCCTGGTCAGGCATGACGCTATTCTTTATTATATAGACAAATGAGTTGGGGTAAATATTTTCTCCCCTGCCATTTTCCTTTACTTCGTTGGGTCACCTCAGCCTCTTTGTATATTCTGTTAGTCCATCCAGCACAATACCTTAGGATTGATTTAGACTCTGCTTTCAGGTACAATTAGTAGATAAGTATCCAAGAAAAAAACAAGAAGAATTTTGTGAGGAAATGAATAACCTTGCAGGCTCGCCACTGGCCCCACCCAGCCGTTCACCTGCTCCAGTCTTGCACCTCTGTCTGAAAGCTGCTGGAGAAACTCACTGACTGTGAGGTTGTCCCAGAAGTGCCTTTGTCCCAGACCCTTTCCCTGCCTGTGGAGATTTATTTTAGAAGCTTTTCACTTGCTTTTCATGATCTAGAACATCCAGTTTTTTCTTCTGTTTTCTAACTGATTCTTCCATTTCCCCCACTATTATTTTAACTCTTCACCACACTCATGTTCATTGTCTCCCCTGTTTCTTTGTGTTCATTTTTCTGGCCTCTGATATCAGAAAGAAGTCAGTGCCCATTAGGCAGGAATTTTCCCTGGCTCTTGCTTCTTCCCCAAAACATTTATGGTCACTCATGCCCTTGCATAAGCATGTATTATCTTGAAAACATACTTTTATGTTATAATCAATAAAGTTCATTTGAAAACTTTTTGCCCTGGCTGGTTGGCTCAGTGGATAGAGCATTGGCCTGGCATATGGACGTCCTGGGTCCAAGTCCCAGTCAGGGCACACAGGAGAAGTGATCATCTGCTTCTCTTCCCCTCATCCTCCCCGCCCCCCTTCTCTCTGTCTTCCCTTCTCTCAGCCAGTAGCTGAATTGGTTTGAGCATGGCCCCGGGTGCTGAGGATGGCTCAGTTGGTCTGAGTGCTTCAGGCTCAGGTGCTAAAAATAGTTCAGTTGATTGGAGCATAGGCTACAAATGGGATCCTAGTTGGGGTGCTTGCAGGAGTCTGTTTTACTATCTCCCCTCCTCTCACTGAAAGAAAAGAAAGAAAGAAAGAAAGAAAGAAAGAGAGAGAGAGAGAGAGAGAGAGAGAGAGAAAGAAAGAAAGAAAGAAAGAAAGAAAGAAAGAAAGAAAGAAAGA
Organism: Saccopteryx bilineata; assembly: GCF_036850765.1. Classification (NCBI taxonomy): domain Eukaryota; kingdom Metazoa; phylum Chordata; class Mammalia; order Chiroptera; family Emballonuridae; genus Saccopteryx; species Saccopteryx bilineata. Next base: position 177,749,909 of record NC_089494.1, read on the forward strand.
AAGAAAGAAAGAAAGAAAAAGAAAGAACATTCTAACTCATAGTAGCTTATTTCCTTAGGTATTCCTTTAGGTCTGGGGCAGAGCCCAGCAATCTGCACTTTATTTTGATTCATCGAAATGTATGGACCACCTACTGTATACCCTGTCTAGAAGGACAAATCGGTCACACACCCTCCTTGCACAAAGTTCACACTGTAGTTGGAGAATTCTGAGGGAAGTGTTCTTAGGAAACCTTGCTCTAGGTGGAGGGGGGTAGTCCTTACTGCACATAACCATTTACAAGTCTTGCCCTTGCTATCTCAATCATCTCCACCTCTGTTGTCCACAGACACTTCTGCATCTCTGCTTTTATCCCTTCATCTGTGTAATCCCCAAATCTGAACATACCACTCCTCCCCTGCATGAAACCCTTCATCCTCACCTCTGCATGGCCTTCAGGCTAAAACCCAGATTCCCTTTAGTCCCCAGTGACCTCTGAAATCTCACTCCTCCTGCACCCTCACACCCTTCATTCCAGCCAGACCCATCCCTGCTTCCTACTTCCCCGTGGAGTCTTTCTACATAGGGTTCTCTCTCCTCACACACCCTTTTCTTTTCTTTTACTAACACTCTAGTTTTCAAAAAATCAATCCAGCGGTTCCTCCTCAAGAGCCTCTCCTGGGTGTCCCGCAGCCTGGGTTGGTCCCTCCCTCCACCCCTCTTCTCTGTGAAGGTCTGTGCTGTTGCTGGTGCTGGTTAAATCAGCCACTCCAGTCAGACTGGCGGCTGTGCACGGGCAGGGACTGTGTCATTTACCTTTGCATTTCCTGGACCTAGCACAATGCACACCACAGTAGGTATTCAACAAATACTGTGTCCAGTGAAAGTGAACATTTTCCAACATCTGGAGCACACAGTAGGGAATACTATTCATTTGCTTTCCATTCCATTTAGCTCAGAGCTCACTTTTAGTCTTGCTCATGCTCTTATGCCACAGGAAGTGTTCCTCCCAGTGACTGTAGGACGTGCCATCAATGCCCACTAATGATGGGGTGACTGTTAAGACTGCTTAATAGCACATAATGTTAATAGCTAAATATTGTTTTGTTTTGGCAGATGCTTGCTCAGAAATCTGGCAACATTATCAATATGTCCTCTGTGGCTTCCAGCATCAAAGGTAGGTCTGTCTTCCTGGGATCACAATGCACATAATCACACCTTCCTGAGCTGAGGGAATAAGCACAGCAAAAATCATCAAACCCTTACATAATTTTAAGATTGCTTTTTAAAAATGGGTATTAAGCCTAACCTGTGGTGACGCAGTACATAGAGTCAACCTGGGATGCTCAGTTCCCAGGTTCAAAACCCTTAGGTGACCAGCCTGAGCACAGGCTCACCAGCTTGAGAGCAGGGTCGCCAGCTTGAGTGTGGGATCATAGACATGATCACATGGTCACTGGCTTGAGCTCAAGGTCGCTGGCCTGAGCAAGGGTTCACTGGCTCAGTGGGAGCCCCCCAGTCAAGCCATGTATGAGAAGCAATCAATAAACAACTAAAGTGCCCCAACTACAAGTTGATGCTTTTCATTTCCTTCCCTTTCTCTCTCTCTCTTTCTCTTGCTACCAAAAAAAAAATAAAATAGTATTAAGTTTGTCAACTACTAGTAATAAAATTAAAGTCTTTTTCCTTTGCCCTCCTTTTTGTCTTCTAATCAATATGGAAATGAAAATCAAGAGAAAAAATAAGGAAATCAAGAGGGAAAACATTTATTCATTTAATTAATAATAAAATAAAAGATGTATTGAACACCCACTATGTGCCCCTGCTTCAAAAGAATACACAGTCCTACATGGGGTGTGTCAGATAAACACATGTCTTCTACAGTGTGACAGGATTATACCAGGGCTTTGTGCAAAGTGCTGGCACGGTATCAGGGAGGTCACTGCCTATGGATATGAGGAGTGCCTCACAAAGACTGCTGATCTGAGCCCTAAATACTAAGTCAAGTTAAAGAGCCAGGATTGCAGAGCAAAATGGAGGTAAGGTCACAGGTGGATTTGCAGGTTTAAACTAAAATAGCTGATGCTGAGATAACATCCTTCTCTTTGCAAGAACATACACAGTAAACCTACACATAAGCAGAATGCAAAGAAATGCTTATGCCTCTTGATTTTGTTATGTTTTGTTTTTCTTCTCCGATTCTCTTTTGAAATCTGCCTAAGGGGTCTAGCAACTGAAAAACTAAGACCACTGCAGTCACTATGTGCCACATGTTACCACCTAAGTCTCAGTTGACTTGTGCCAGTAATGATATTTGTTTCCCAGATTCAGAAACTAGCCCTATTAAGGGAGAAAACCTGATACCAGTGTTTAAAAAGAGTGGGGTGAGAGGAAGCATGCCAGTGGTTACTAGGCACACTTATTTTTGTTCCCTTTCTAAAGGAGACTACCTTTTTCATTCCTTCCATGGTTGAACCCTCCCTTCCTCCTCAGGAGTTGTGAACAGATGTGTGTACAGCACAACCAAGGCAGCTGTGATTGGTCTCACCAAGGCCATGGCTGCGGACTTCATCGAGCAGGGCATCCGATGCAACTGCGTGTGCCCAGGTGAGTCTGCACCACAGGGCTGTGAACCTGTCCTTCCTAATATCCCAGTTGCCTCTGTGAAAGAGCTCTACGTAAGCTTATTTACTCTGTGTTTTATTTTATCCTATTATCAGGAAAAGTGCAAACGAAAAAGGAATTTGGCTTATTAAGACAACAGTTTCACAGTACCTTGAGAAAGAAAGGCTGTCATTAGGAATAAGCCACAGGTGTAAAAGGATTTCATGTTACTTATGTGTGGGGGGCAATTCCAAATCATGTGTTTAAGAGAGCACTGGCCAGGGCATGTCTTGGGGTCACATCAGGGACAACCTCATCAGGGGAAAGAGGAAGAGCTGACTGAACAGCGGGAAGAAAGTAAGAAGAAGAACCTCCTAGAAGACAGGGAGCTGCTGAGTGTTGTCACCTAGGGTAGCCCATAAGTTAAAATGAGGGGTTAACACCTTTCTTTATGCTATAAAAAGGGGGTCAGCAGAGGATGGCCTGCAGGCTACATCTGGCCACCACCTGTTTTGTAACTACAGTTTGATGGGAGCACATCTCCACCCAGTCTGCTTCTGTGTTGGTGGGCTGCTTTTATCCTACCAGCAGAGTTGAGTAGTTGTAACGCACCAAGTGTTTCTTAAAGCTAAAAGTAATTCCTATCTGGCTTTTTACCAGAATATATGCTGCCCTCTCATATAAAGGAAAGGAGAAAAGCAAAACTAATTATTAATGGAAAGGACATTTAATTTTGTCCAAACAAAAGCATTCAGTATGTTATTTCTTCCTTAACTGTGGGTGTGTCTATTAAATAGTGTTGGGAAAACAGCTGTGTTAGGCTTGCTCACTTGCATTTTGCATGACTAGTGCATATGCATGTGGCAGAGCCATGTGTGCATACCCTATGTAAGGCTACTGGTGGTTGGACTCAGGGTGGATGGCAGATTGTAGTTCACTTCCCCAGCACTGCAAGGGGACATTTTGCTGTTTGTTCACCTGCTGCCGTAAGAAGTGATTTTCCCCATCTGTTTGCTTATCTTCCATTGTGAGATTCTAATAAACGGGAATGGCCCACTGCTTTCTGGCTCCACAGTCCCTCTGCCATCTACCTAAGTCCAATGTGAACCTGCCTGGCCTTGGCCACCGGCATTACATCTGGCGTGATGGGCAGGATTCAGATCAGATTGGTATGGAGTTGCCAACACCTTTGAAGGGTGAGATAAAGGAGTAGTCATTGTTCTTCAGCATATGGTTCCCTGTGGCTATCCTTTTGGGGGCTGTGGGCTGGATGCTTTTTACAGTCCTGTGAGAAAAAACCAAAAGCTCTGTGCAAGAGGTGCTTGAGGTCAAAAGCTTCAGGATGAGCTGCAGACTGAGCATCAACAACGGCTTGAATTGGAATGAGTGCTAGAGAAGGAGACCAACTGCTTTCGAGAGCTGCAGTGTGAAATGCAGGCTGAACACCAGCAGCGCCTGGAACTGGAACAGTCTCTGGAGAAGGAATTATGTGTTTGTGAGCTGCAATTTGCCCTGGAGGCTGAACGTTGACAGTGACAGTTGTTAGAGAAACAACTGCGGGTTCAAGAGCTTGAGCTTCAGGCCGAGAGCTGGCAGCTGTAAGAGCTGAAGTGGTTGCTGAAGAAGGAGCTGTATCCATTCAGGCAGAGTGGTTCTGAGTCAGCAGTAGCAGGTGTTTCCAATTCCTACTCTTCTGAGGAGAAGGTTCAAGCTGAAACTGCCATCTGCAGACCTGGCTGGTAGTTGCCCAGAACTCAGCAGCCAAGAGTGCCTCAGGGGCAGGCACAACCCCCTCCACGGGTAGTTGAGCACTCTGTGGTCCTGCTTTACACCCAGAAGAGCTGATGGAGTTGGGGGTGCAATTCAAGTAGAAACCCCCTGAGCCCCTGGAAGTTTGGTTGCTATGGTTGAGGGACATAGAAGTGGATGGAATGTGCTCTCTGGAACAGAGATGGAGAAATTGGCCACCATTACCATGCACTCCTCCTTGAGGCAGTGTCTTCAGAACTACCGTGACAACCCTATTAGAATGGGTGATGGCTGCCATTTGTACAGTCTGGCAGAATGCTGGAGACTTGCTGGGGACAGTGAGTTGGTGGTAGTCATATACTGAGTTTGCAGCAGGTCCTCTGGGAATCTAGGTATGAAGAATGCTGTTTTCAAACTGAGGTCCCATGAGCCAGATGAGGAAGTATTTACAGCAGGGATGAGGGACCTTATTCTTTGTAGCTCCGTGTCAGCCCTTTTTGAGTCACTAATGGCTATTTTGAGCCCCTATGTGGGGTAGCCCATCAACGCAGTTACATAGCTGATAGCAGTTTTGGGCGAGGTGGAGGCAGCACAAAATCCTAAAGCTGTGAGGGCTGCCGCCTGTGCTGCCCCCCTGACTAACAAGAGAAACGGGCCTGTCATGGTTATCTGAACACAGATGTGGGTAGTTTTGATTGATACCCAGGCATATAAAGAAAAATTAGATGGCAGGTCTAATAAAATCCTGTTAGAGCTTTGGCAGCAGGTTAAGCCAGACTAAAGGTTCCAGCCACTGAAAAAGGAGGGAAAGCAGATGGCCCTGGAAGCTGCCAAGAAAATGGCTGGCGTTCAGGTTGCACGGTTGCAAGATTACTTGTTGGAGACAGCTGAGAGAGAGGAAGATCCCCAAGACCTGTTGTTCCAATTTGAATAGGGGGAAGGCCAGGGGACCTGTCTAATAAGGATGGGTGGGGGCTGGAGGCCTCATGTGAAATTGGCAATCCACTGGTCCCCTTCTAATGTGCAGCAGGTGTTGGCCTTAGAAGACAATAGGTGCTTTTTTTTTTTTAAAGATTTTATTTATTTATTATAGAGAAGGGGGGGGAGGAGCAGGAAGCATCAACTCCCATATGTGCCTTGACCAGGTAAGTCCAGGGTTTTGAACCGGCAACCTCAGCATTTCCAGGTTGACACTTTATCCACTGCGCCACCACAGGTCAGGCAATAGGTGCTTTTTTTGCAGCAGCAGCTAAGTGAACTGTCAAGATGCCATGAGCCTTGCGTGTGTTTGAACCTGCCAGGCTCTGTAAGCTTAGGCTTTTGAAGGGTTTAGATGGGGCTTGTGGCAATGGACAGAGCACTTATGAAAAGGCACTGAGGTCTGTTATCAGAGAGCTGTATGGCTAGCTGCCTGTAATGGACTTTTACCTTGGGCAATTTGTACAGATAGCTACGCTATTGTGAACGGATCATTGAGCGATATAATGTACTCTTGAAACAGGAACTGACAAGAGGGGGGGCACCAGCTCCCTTGTTGGATAGAAATGCCGGTGTGAACAGTAATGAGAGAACCTAACGGGAGGGTGGGGGCAGCACCTGTGAAGGACTCTTGCACTGCACAGCTGCTCCCATCCAGATGCAGAGATGCACCAAAGACACTTTCTTCAATGGATTATAGCCCTGAACTATACAGGCCTCCCACCTACCATGGGGTAGGGAGTTAGAGACGGGCCTCCAGTTGACACGCTGGGCAGAATGCTCAGGGAGACATTGTGAAGGGCACCTTCACAATTATTGTAATTATTGTATAACTTGTACTGTTGCTGTAGGTTCTGTTTGGTTATGTAAGGTACCTCACTCATAGCACAGGGAGCATCACGGAAGATACCTGTCACATAGATTGTGAGGCGAGCAACTCTAAGGGGGTGGATTGTTGGGAAAACAGCTGTGTTAGTGTTGCTCATTTTTACTGCATGATTGGTGCTGGAGCACGTGTCATAGCCTGTGTATAGCTATGGGTGGTTTGACTCAGGGCAGATAGCGGATTTTGGATCATTTGCCCACCACTGTGAGGGGCCATTCTGCTGTTCATTTGCTGCCATGAGAAGCAGTTTTCCCCTGCCTATTTGCTTGTCCACCATTGTGAGACTAATAAACGGGAATGGCCCACCGCTTTCCAGCTCTGCAGTTCCTCTACTGTCTACCCGAATCCAGGTGGACCTGCCTGGCCTCATCTACTGGCATTATAAATAGATATGCCCTTCCACCTGGCTCTACCTACCCCAAGTGAATACAAGCTGCCTAAGTACAATTACTAATTTGTCTCAAAAGAAATTAAATATTGCATATCCAGGATCAAAGTTTCTCTCAGTAACTCACAACTGGCACTGAGGAGCTGGGGATGGGTATAATTTCCCAGTTACCTGTGGGACCTTTCAAAACCTGAAGGGCATGCCAGATTTGGGGAAGGAGGTGATGGGGAAAACTGTGTACAGTACAGACCTACCTCGCAGGTATTGTGATTCAGTTCCAGACTGCCGTAATAAAGCGAGGACCGCAATAAAGTGAGTCATAATCTTTTTGCTGGCTGAGGGTCTTCTGGTCAATTTGTAAAAGACTCAGCAGGTGTGAAACACAGTAATGCAAAGTGCAATAAAACAAGGCGTGCCTGTGATTTGGAAAGCCCCACAGGAAATTCTGATGTAATTCATCATGGTCTCCACTCAGGTTGAAAATCACTGACAACTAGTTAAAGAGGAAAAACTACTAAATATACTGCTAGCTACAGAATTTCCATGACTGTGGCATTCGGCTTAATTTTTCTTGGACTAGAAACATAAACACAGGTAACACTAAGGAAGGGGGGTTACAAGAGAAACAGTTTCACTGGGTTTTGGCACATCCTGGTATTACTTGGAGTCCAGCTATTCTTGGTGCTATTCACCCAATGGAATAAATGGAAAAATGATTTGGAAAATATGGTTGTTTTAGTAGCCAGACTTTTCAGGAGACTGGAAAATGTGTTATCAAACTCTCTGGAACAAGGAACCAGCCGTGACTCACTGAGCCAGTCACAGAAGAAAACCTGACTAGGAAAGGTTCTGTCTGGGATGGCGCTGGTGGTTGGATACTCACAACTCTTCAACATCAGACTTGCGCAGCTTATGGTGTGGTGTGTCAGTCTGTGCCATGGACACAAAAGAGTCTAGTGACAGTGGAACTAAGTGGAAGGCATAGGCTTGCTTTACAGTTTTCATTTAACAGTCTTTTTATACCAGCCATATGTAAGATATGACATTCAACAGTGGAAAGAAGCTGCTAAAGCTATAAGAACTTTTTAATTGAATTTATTGGGGTGACATTGGTTAATAAAATTCTATAGGATTCAGGTGTACAGTTCTATAACACATCATCTGCACACTGTATTGCATGTTCACCACCCCAAGGCAAGTCTCCTTCCGTCACCATTTATCCTCCTTTTACCCTCTTCTCCCTCCCCCCTTCCTCTCTGGTAATCACCAACTGTTGTCCGTGTCTATGAATGTTATGACTGTTTCCTGTTATTGTTGTTTGTTTTTGTTTTTTTGCTTAAACCCTTAAGTGAAAGTTTTAGATGCCTTGAACACACTGTTGGTAGAATGTTGTACTTGAAGGAGGCTGTTGATGAGGGAAGGGAGGAAAATTCTATCAGAAACTGATAGAAGGGAATCTTTGTTGTGTGGACTCGGAAAGTTTATCAGCACTATTCCCTGAAGTAACATGGAAGGTAGAAAACATTCCTAATGAACTGAGTGACCTAGCTAAGGCAGTTTCCACCCAGAGTGTTCGAAAGTGCTGTTTGCTTTCAGTAAAATGTGGGGAAAGAGAGAAGCTATAGAAAGGGCTGTTGCCCTGGCCGGTTGGCTCAGTGGTAGAGCATCGGCCTGGCGTGCAGAAATCCCGGGTTCGATTCCCAGCCAGGGCACACAGGAGAAGCGCCCATCTGCTTCTCCACCCCTCCCCCTCTCCTTCCTCTCTGTCTCTCTCTTCCCCTCCCGCAGCAAGGCTCCATTGGAGCAAGGATGGCCCGGGCACTGGGGATGGCTCCTTGGCCTCTGCCCCAGGCGCTGGAGTGGCTCTGGTCGCAGCAGAGCGACGTCCCAGAGGGGCAGAGCATCGCCCCCTGGTGGGCAGAGCGTCGCCCCCTGGTGGGCGTGCCGGGTGGATCCCGGTCGGGGCATGCGGGAGTCTGTCTGACTGTCTCTCCCCGTTTCCAGCTTCAGAAAAATACAAAAAAAAAAAAAGAAAAAAGAAAAAAAAGAAAGGGCTGTTAACCCTTTAAGTAGTGAGTTTTTTGTTAACCCTTTGAGTGAGGACATAGAGGACATATATGCATGTTCACACTACTCAAAGGGTTAAACTAAAAGTAGCCAGGATTTGCTGATTCTGAAGATTCTCAGCCTCTCCAGAGAAATGGCAAATGATGATAAAATTAAGAAATGGTTTCCAAGCAGACATCAAATCTATGGCATTCTCAGAAGCATGGTCTAAAGATGAAGCTGGGCCCTGGCCGGTTGGCTCAGCGGTAGAGCGTTGGCCTGGAGTGCGGGGGACGCGGGTTTGATTCCCGGCCAGGGCACATAGGAGAAGTGCCCATTTGCTTCTCCACCCCCCCCCCCTCCTTCCTCTCTGTCTCTCTCTTCCCCTCCCGCAGCAGAGGCTCCACTGGAGCAAAGATGGCCCCGGGCGCTGGGGATGGCTCCTTGGCCTCTGCCCCAGGCGCTAGAGTGGCTCTGGTCGCGGCAGAGCGACACCCCAGAGGGGCAGAGCGTCACCCCTGTGGGCGTGCCGGGTGGATCGCGGTCGGGCGCATGCGGGAGTCTGTCTGACTGTCTCCCCATTTCCAGCTTCAGAAAAACACACACACAAAAAAATAATAATAAAATAAAGATGAAGCTGAGGAGATGATTGTAAAATCACTTCTTATGCCCTTATAAAGATCTTGCGATTCTGAGAGTAGTGTTAGTCAGTGCAGTCCTCTAAAGAGAATTTACATACTATATAAGCGAACAAAAATGTCTGGAAAACTTACTCTGTAGGAACTTGAACTAAGTGGGATTTAAAAGATTTTAGTCATTTATGTTTTTATAAGTGAAATAATTTCAAATCACATTTTTTTTATGAGAACCATGAGTCAGTCCTTAAAACTAGGAATTTGGAACCAATGAGAATTGGCCAAATAATAAGAGAAATTTAGGACCACTTACGTTACAGAGGACTGTGACAGTCATGGAGTTGTCCCTCAGAATCCCCAGAATGAATTTGACAGCAAGAGTGGGTTTGAGAGCATTGAGGCAGTCTGGACACTTGTACTGGTAAAATACTTCTGTGATTATATCTACATCTAGGGATGGTTGTAAGGATTAATTGAGATAATACATGTAAAAGTGCTTAAAATCCTTAAAGTACCATGTTAGTGTAACATGACTAAAATACATAGGAAATACTGGGAGATAAACCCAGAGTCCCTGCCTAGTGTCACAAAGAACTATAGTCTGTGTTTTAAAAAGTCATAGAAATGTTATTAAAATTATAAGCCTATTACATAAATGATCAGGCAGGTTAAGGTAAAATTGTCATTCTAAGTCATGGAGGAGGATTTCACTGATTGTCATATCATGTGGAAAAGAAGTTTAATTGTCAATTTCTTTTTTCACTTAAAGTAACCAAGCTGAATGTCCTTCTTTGTTTTAGGGACAGTTGATACCCCATCTCTGCAAGAAAGAATTCAAGCCAGACCAAATCCTGAAGAGGTATAGCTACTCTTTTAAATGTGTTTAAGTCTTCTGGTTAGAAAATGCCCCCTTCCTTACCTACAGTGGACAGATTTATAATGACAGAAAGTTGCCAGGGGCTGAGGGTGTGGGAATGCGGAGTTGTTGTTTAACGGGGCCAGAGTTTCAGTTTTGCAAGATGAAAAGAGTTCTGGAGATTGGTTGCACAACAGTGTGAATGTACTTCACACTACTGAACTGTACACTTAAAAATAATTAAGACGGTAAATTTTACATTAGGTGTATTTTAATGCAACTTAAAAATAACCCTCTTTCTTTAATATTAACTTTCTGATCTGTCACAGTGTCTGTAGGTTTTAGTATAAAATAGTTTGAGTAGCTAGGAAGTCACCATAGCCCTGCTTGGTCTGCATTGTCCCCAATTAACAATATTCTCACATATTAAGTATCATGCATGATTAAGGCTGCAAGCCAGTAGTATCTCTGTAGATTCATCTTGCCTTTGAGCCCCAGAAGGAATTTCAGGTGAGTTCTACGTCAGCTTAGATCACTGATGTCTGTTTCTGGTCATAGGCACTGAGCAACTTTCTGAAAAGACAGAAGACTGGAAGATTTGCAACTGCAGAAGAAATAGCTCTGCTGTGTGTGTATTTGGCTTCTGATGAGGTAAGCACTGCTCTTCTCAGGGAGTTCATCATCCTCATTCATATTTGGCCACATTTGCTTAACAAAAACATGTCCTCATAGAGAGTATTGGCATATATATGCAAAGGTGCTGTGGTTACTAGATAGGGATCCATTCTGATTTAATTTGCTCAAAGAGAGGCCACTTTGATCTGAGCTGCCAACTTTTCTTCAACTTTAAATGTCACTAAATCTTGCAGCAAGTGAAACAGAGGAGTGGGGAAAAAATTGCTCAATTTTTTTAAGAGACAGTTGCTTTCAAAAATTGTATCTGGAGAGTCCTGGTAGCTCAGTTGGTTATAGTGTCATTCTGACACACCAAGATTATAGGTTCAATCCCCAGTCAAGGCACATACAGGAATCAACCAATGAATGAGTAAATAAGTAGAACAACAAATCAATCCTCTCTCTCTTTTTCTCTGTCTTCCCCCCACCCATCTCTAAAATCAATCAATATATATATTTTTTCAATTGAGGTTGGGAAAACCTGGTTAAGTGTAAGTCAAACAAATAAGCCACCGAAATTATGATAGCTTCAGGTGAAATGGGGAGAAGTTTGCCTGACTGGTGGTGGCACAGTGAATAGAGCATCGACCTGGGATGCTGAGGCCCAAAGTTCAAAACCCCAAGGTCACTGGCTTGAGCGTGGGCTCATCTGGCTTGAGAGCAGGCTCACTAGCTTAAGCACGGGGTTGCTGGCTTGGGTGTGGGATCATCAGCATGATCTCATGGTCACTGACTTGAGCCCAAAGGTTGCTGGCTTGAGCTCAAAGGGTGCTGGCTGAAATCCCAAGGTCACTGGCTTGAGCCCAAGGTTGCTGGTTCGAGCAAAGGTTCACTGGCTTGGCTAGAGCACCACCGTCAAAGCACGTATGAGAAGCAATGAAATAACAACTGAAGTGCTGCAACTATGAGTTGATGCTTCTCATCTCTCTCTCTCTATTTTTTTTAAAAGAAAGAAAGAAAAGAAATGGGGAGAGGGTTAACCAGATTTATTGTGCCTAGAAAACACAAAATTGGCATCTGGTGTTTTTAGTTTTACTGGTGCCTTGTTTAAGAAACTCCCATTGGCTTTCTTTTTCTATGAAGTCATGTGTAGAAATTCCCAATTCTGTCTACACTTTGCATCTATTTAGGAACAAGTTTCTTCTTTAACAGCTAGTCTATATTTTTAAATGGCATACTCCTGCAAAAGCAGAAACTATATTTATAAGGTGTGGAGCAGCGGTCCATAACCTTTTTTGGGCCATGGACCGGTTTAATGTCAGAAAATATTTTCATGGACCGGCCTTTAGGTTGGGATGGATAAATGTATCACGTGACTGAGACAAGCGTCAAGAGTGTCTTAGATGGATGTAACAGAGGGAATCTGGTCATTTTTTAAAAATAAAACATCGTTCAGACTTAAATATAAATAAAACGGAAATAATGTAAGTTATTTATTCTTTCTCTGCAGACCGGTACCAAATGGCCTATGGACTGGTACCGGTCTGTGGCCCGGGGGTTGGGGACCACTGGTATAGAGCACAAGAACATCCCTCTCTCTTTTGTCTTTGAATGTTCTAAGGAATATTCCTTTGAATGACCAAGGAACCACCATGTATGAAAAGAGACAAGGGAAGGGAAGTGAGTAGGCAGGAGTGAGGCGGTGTATTACTAATTGTTTCCTCTTTACAGGAACTTGCTGCACAGCAGGTGGTTGGTGAATGTGACAAATACAGGACTTGAAATGTTTTAGTGACAGACCAGTCATTAAGTCTCAGAACTATTAACAACAGTTAATAGCTGGGGAACTTTCTAGACAAATTATTAATGAAGCAAGCATGTTGGCCTTTGTGATCTGAGTGCGTACCTTCAAAAGAGCTCATTTAATTTGGGGGTACAGATGATTAGTTAAGTTGCCCTTGTTTATCTGGAGCTGAGGTTGCCAAATATTAGGAAATGTTCTGGTTTGAAATGTGCAACAAAGAAACTATGGCCTTTTAAAGGGGCCCAGAGGAGTCCATATATATAACAGAGAGCTTGCCTTATAAAAATACTTGGAAGATTTGGAGTCATTTTTTGTTAAAGTGATTAGTAACCCCCATAGTTTATCTACATTATATAATCAGTTTTTGTAGAATAAACTAAAAATTTCTGTACTCATATTATGTCTTTCCTTCCTCCCTCTTCCATCATCTCAGGCTTTAGATCAGTGGTTCTCAACCTGTGGGTCGCAACCCCAGCAGGAACATGGCTTTAGGAAATGGCTTTAGGCCACCCCTGTGTTTTGGTCGTTCGACCCCCGCTGGGGTCACGACCCACAGGTTGAGAACTGCTGCTTTAGATAAACTTAAAACTAAGAACACAAATTTGAATCTTTATTATAAATGTTTAAGTTATGAGATTTTTAAACCTCTACCACAAGGAATCATGGCTTTAATCCTTGGAAAATGAAAAATTTTGTAGAAAGAATAATTGTTTGTTTTAAGTCCTTTAGTTTAGCACAGATTTGTATCTAAAACTAGTATAAGGCCCTGGCCAGTTGGCTCAGTGGTAGAGCGTCAGCCTGTCGTGCAGGAGTCCTGGGTTCGATTCCCAGCCAGGGCACACAGGAGAGGCACCCATCTGCTTCTCCACCCCTCCCCCTCTCCTTCCTCTCTGTCTCTCTCTTCCCCTCCCGCAGCCAAGGCTCCAGTAGAACAAAGTTGGCCTAGGCGCTGAGGATGGCTCCATGGCCTCTGCCTCAGGCGCTAGAATGGCTCTGGTTGCAACAGAGCAACGCCCCAGATGGGCAGAACGTCGCCCCCTGGTGGGCATGCCAGGTGGATCCCAGTCGGGTGCATGCGGAAGTCTGTCTGACTGCCTCCCCATTTCCAACTTCAGGAAGAAAAAAAAAAGAACTAGTATAAAATTTTATAGTTTAATAGATTATAATAATAATTTTCCTACAAATTTTTTTAAAATACATTTAGTGTGCTTTAGTTCCTGGAATTGCCTACACATATTGATCAAATATATATATATATATATATATATATATTTTTTTTTTTTTTTTTTTTTTTTTTTTTTTTAATTGTGGCCCTGTCTGGTTGGCTCAGTGGTAGAGCATCAGCTTGGCATGTGCATGTCTCAGGTCCAATTCCCAGTCAGGGCACACAGGAGAAGTGACTATCTGCTTTTCAACACCTCCCCCTCTCCCTTCTCTATCTTGCTCTTCCACTCCTGCAGCCATGGCTCAATTGAATCGAGTGCATTGGCCCTGGGTACTGTGGATGGCATGGTGGAGCCACCACCTCAGGTGCTATAAATAGCTCAGTTGCCAGCATAGCCTAGATGGGCAAAGCAGCCCTAGAGAGCGGTTTGTAGATGAATCTCAGTTGGGGTGTATGCAGGAATCTGTCTATCTCCCCTCCTCTCACTTGGAAAAAGAGGAAAATAAATTGTTTGATAACTGACATGGCCACTTTATGACCAACACACTTGATTATATTTAAAAAGTTCATTAGGTCACAAAATTGAGCTGGTTTAGAATAGTTCTGAGTTTAAAAATGAAAATGTACTATTCTAGCCTACATTTTTTCCTAATTTGGGGAATGACTATATGTCACCTAACTTCTTAGTTTTCTGATTCTGAGGCCAAACACCTAAGAGAACTTGTTTAGAATATAACATGTGCTAACACACTAGCCAGAGGCCAGACCATAAGAATACTTGGCAATTTTAAATCATCCAAAATTCAATTCAGATTTTCACAAATTCTCTGTTAAGTGAGTTTTCCCATTACCATGATAGTAAATTGTTTAGCTATCTCATTCATAGAAGAATTGAAGAAACAACCTGTGTTAAACCTTGGTTAATTGTCTGTCTCCTTGTTTATCACTGCAGTCTGCCTATGTAACAGGCAATCCTGTCATCATCGATGGAGGCTGGAGCTTGTGATTTCAGGATCTCCTTGCTGGGCAGGCTGGCCCTTCTTGTCCACAGTCAATCTGGTTGTGAAGCAAACTCACCCAGCACGTCTTTCTTATTAATGGCATAGTAATGAAAACAAGCCCTGTTCAGTGATGTCGTGGTTCACAAGTCTGGTTCTTAAAATACATTAATTTGTTTCTAATCTCTTCTTGTACAATCTTTGTAGATGATATAAAACATAATGAACTCACTGAAAATGAACAGTTTTTAAAATAAACTTCTATTTGTTAGCATCTAAAGAAAATGTGAGTATGAAAAAAAGGAGGTTGTTTTTGTAAGAAAAAAGGTATTAATTTCAATTTTACCTCTATTTCTCAATATTCAAATATGTTTGTATAGTTCTGCATTGGTCTGTATATGGGTATTAATTTTAAAATCCTATACCTTAATTAATGAATACCAGAAGTATGAGTTAGGCTTCAATAACTTACATTAAAAGGACTTTAGTCAGAACTACATTGCTGCTATGTTACATAAAAAAAAAAATCATCAGATATTTATACTTAATGAATGCCATCACTTATAATTCAGTACCATTTTCTTATTATTTAGCTTCTTAGTCTAAGTAAACAAATCTTTATTAAAATAATAGACTTTAAAAAACTAGGCAGTCTTGTCAGTTTGGGGACTATTTCTTAGATTAAATATAGATTTTTTTTCCCAACAAATTTCAGGATAACAGACAAGAGAACATGAAATTTAGAAATAGTCTTTGGATAAATAAATATTAATGAATCATGTAGCGGAATAAATAAAGAAGAAAATAAAATTTTCAAGAAAAAGTTTAAGTAAATTCATGGATGGTAATTCTATAAGGGTTTTATTTTTTTTATTTTTCACTACTTCAGAAGACCAAATGCACATAATTCTCAACAAATGAGCAGTTATATTTAGCCTTTCTATTAGAACCTTAATAATAACCAGGAAAATAATGGAATGGACAATTAACAGCATTTTATGGGTGAGGAAGAATATTTTGCAGTTGATAAAAGTGAGTTAAAATTAACAGTAAAAGATAGTTTGGCTAGCATTCCCAAAGAGTCCATTGATTATAAGATTCACTTTGGGGTTCTGAACCAGATGTTCCACTACTGGATTACAGATAGCTTGGTTTGTGACCTAGACCAAGTCACTCAAATTATCTTGAATTTATGTTTTCTGGTTTGTGAAATTAAGGAGTTGGCCCAATGACCTGCATTTCTTTTGGGTGCATCATAACCAAAATGCTATAACTTCTTATCAAGTGACATATGGAACACTAAAGTTTCTGAGTATGTTATGAAGTACTTTCTGCAGTGAGGAAGTACACGTGTGTATGAATAGCTATAACAAATAAATTCTCAATAAATATGTGATGACTCTACAAAATGCATTCTAACTTTAACAGATGCTCTCTCATAGTTATCTTAGAGCTAACTATAAACTGTAAAATATTATAAACAATAACAGCAAAGTAAAATCTAGTTCAATAGTTCAAAGTTCTCCAGTCATGCTAATCCAATTGAGTGATGTATCAGTTAAGATCTTATGACTAAGAAAAGGAAAAATGTTTCATTCCTATGGTAAGAGGAAGCTGGATGTCACTAGAAACTTTAGCAAGCTTTATTAGAGGAAGTGCTCTGAGAAAGTTTATTGGACGGAACATAGGTTCATCCATTCTTTCCACAAAGGAGTACCTGAGAGACAAGAATGGTGGTTTCTGTCTGGTGGAGGCATTCACTGGACGTTGCCCCTCTTGCTTGAAAAGAGGTGATTATAATTGGGACTTACATAAAGGAGCAAAAAACAGGTAAGAAATTTTTTATTTCAGAAGGAAATGAAAATTACCCCAAAAGGGACATGCAGGTATTTGCACACACTTTAGTTGAAGGGGCAAAATACAGAGGAAAGGAAGACAGGGAAATGGAAGGAGATTTAAAGGAAAAAGAAGCAAACTACTGAAGGAAAGGTTAAACCTAACACAAGAAGGGCACGTATTAAAGAAGCGATACAAGAGGAAAGAACAAGTCTTTTATCCCACTTAATTGGTCACCAGAAGAAAGAATCTTGTTTTTTCCATCAAACAGAAGTCTTTTTTCAAAGTACAACTAAAAGGTGGCGTCAAAATCCAGAATATGTTGGCTAGTTTAGGCAATGATAAACCAGCCACGGCTGCCCGGCCTGCACTCCTGGCTCCGGAAGAGCCAGCGCTGCGCATCCTCGCCCGGGGTATCTGCGCCGCCGGGCAGCGCTCTGCGCCGGGCTCTGCGCTCCAGCGGAGACCTTTCCGGGGAGCTTTCCGGCGGGACGCGTTCGTCCAGGCACCGGGGCTGAGCAGGCCGCCCGCCCGGCTGGAGCAAACGACTGACACGCACTGGGAAACTCGGAGGTCCCGGGAAGCGGACTCCGTATTCAGTCCGCCGGGCGCCGCCCGGCCAGCCCCCGGCTACTCCGCTCGGTCGGCGGAGGAGGGGGGAGGTGGCGTGCGGAAAGGCGGAGCCGCAGGCAGCCGGCGCGCCCCGAGCCCCGACGGCTGCATCGGGCTCCGCCTGCGGCGATGCGCGCTCCGGAGGCCCAGAGCGCCGCGTATGGCCAAGGCTCCCTCGCAGACCTTTTCAGCCCATCTAGTCACCAGGCAGACCAGGTGCCTGAGCCTGAGCCCGCGAGGTGAGTACCCCCGAACAGGAAGGTTCAAAAAACCCGCGCACGCCGAGGCAACCTGGTCGGCCTTGCGAGGCCGGACACGGGGAGCGAGCGCCCAGCCGTTTCTGGTTGGACACCGAGTGGAGCCTGGGTTTACTGTTGTGTTAGTTGGGCTCGGTTTCTCGTTTGTTTTTGTTTTTGTTCTGAAATCAGCCAGAGGGATGTTGCTACTGTGGGGTTGATTAGCACCGCGAGGTGCTAAGAACCATCAGATCCTACTGACTGTAGAGTAAAACCACCTGCTCAAAGCGCAGGTAGAGTTGTCTGAGGCTTCTTTTACAAGCTGATAACAGGCATCAGCTTGTTATCTTTTATCTCAACCTAGACTCGGGTGAGATTTCTGGCCCGAAAAGATTAATACCAGAGAGATACCATTTCCTTAAGTCTCCAGTCAAAAAATTGACAGCACCTGGATGGAGACCTTTCTTAGCCAGGTCAACCACTGTTTTCCCTGAAAGACTTACCCCGTTTCCCTACTCCTTCTCTGTAATGGGTCTTCCACCTGACATTGCTGCTACGCAGTGCTCATGCAATTCTGGCTGTTTCTCTCCAAGTCAAGAGTGAAATATAGCTCACAGAAATTAGGGGATATTTCAAAATGAATATGAAGCGATAAAAAAAGAAGCATTTGATATGATATGTCACTTGCTACTACTCAATCACAATAATTAAGTTTGCATCTCATTTGCATAATCTAACAACTTTCTTTGACCTGTTTGCTTTTCTGATGTTTAATAAAAAAATCAAATACTTTTTTTAATTGCTTCATATTCATTTTGAAATATCCCCTAATTTTTGTGAGCAGTAGATTTCAATTTAGCAAATACCTGTGTGTCTTCTCTGGAACAAGCAATGGTGACAGTAGACACAATTATGAATCAAATACAGCTTCTGCCTTGCAGCAATTCAAAATAAATCCAAAGAATCAGAATATACCCAACAAATCATTAGGTAGTGTGATTCATGGTAATTAATGACACGAGCAAAGTGACTTACATATTTTCTAGCCTATTAAGATGTTTAGAATTATAACCTATTGACTAAGGTTTTTGCCTTTTTTTAATTGTTATTTTTTAGGATTTCCATAGAAGGCATTATAGAGTAAGTGGGGAAAAGTCAGTAATGTAGGTCTGAGTGCTGGGGTGGACACTAAAAGTTGTGCTGTGCTGTATAGGGAAGTTTGGTGCTCAAGTCCATTCCTACCTGCTTCTAGTATGCCTTCTTGTGCAGGAGAAACTGGAAAGCAAGAACGTTTCCTGTACTCCCTTTTAGCTAGAGTTCTGAATGTAAAATTAGGGTTTGGCAAAGAGATGACTTGCCTGAGATTTCAGAGCAGGGGTGAAGCATAGGTCATCTCCTTGCTATTTTTGGCTGTTTTCTGTTAAGGAAGATCCGGGAGATGACAGTCTCCAGTCTCCAGAACTGTGAGTGTTGGCAAAGACTTATAGCACAGGTGCGGCCCAGCTCAGCATTGTTGGGTTGATTCACCAGCTCTGTAGTGAGCAAGAGGCAGCTGCTGAGGGAGGCAGTGAACGTCTTCTGTGCTCCCTGTCCAGGCAGCTTCCAGGTCTCAGCTTCTCGGGGTCACAGCTACAAGTGGTGTTCTTATATTCCATAGTCCCTGTGAGACCTCCTGATTGTTCAAAAATAGTACACCCTTTGATTGTTCTGTTACTAATATTCTAGATGCCATTCCTGGAGGCCCAGCCTAGACCCTGTACTTTTAGCCCCTTTAACAGTTTTATTTATTTATTTATTTGCTTGCTTGCTTGCTTATTTATTTATTTATTTATTTACTTATTTATTTTTAGTATTTTTCTTAAGTGAGAAGCAGGGAGGCAGAGAGACAGAATCCTGCATATGCCTGACTGGGATCCACCCAGCAAGCCCATTAAGGGACGATGCTCTGTCCATCTGGAGCCTTTGCTCTGTTGCAATTTGAACCATTTTAGCTCCTGAGGCGAAGCCATGGAGCCGTCCTTAGCACCCAGGCCAACTTGCTCCAATGGAGCCTTGGTTGCAGGAGGAGAAGAGAGAGACAGAGAGAAGGGAGAGGGGGAGGGGGGAGAAACAGATTGTCACTTCTCCTGTGTACCCTGACTGGTAATCAAACTCAGGACATCCACACGCTGGGCTGACACTGTACCACTGAGAAACCAGCCAGGGCCATCAACAGTTCATTTAACAGTTAAACAGTTCATTTAATTCCCTGTAAAAAAAAAAAAAATTGCTTTCTGCTTAAAATACCTGGAGTGGCTTTGGTTTTCTGTTTTCCCTGACTGATTAAGATGTTTGCTGTAAGAGTCACCTACACCTGATATCTTCAGCTTCTGTAGGTGAGAAATGAAAGCAGGAGGTTATATCCAGAGGCTGGCAGTGACTTGAATGCCTTCAGTTGGGCTGCGCCTCCTCCAGTTGCCACAGACCCCATGTTTGAGTTTGGCTCTGAAGACATTTGAGTTGTTACCTATAGACTAGATTATCTCTGAAGCTCTTGCTCTACAAGTTTAATATAAAACATTACTTTGCATAAAACATTCACAGAAAATGTCCTGCCACTGATTGTTGAATATCTGGTTTATGACCAATTATTTACTAGTCCTGCTTATAATGGATAGGCCACTGACTCTTTGGTCAGCGCACAGATCCCAATGATAAAACAGATTTTTCCTCTGTGTAAAAGGGTTCCTATCTGTTTCATACAAAGTCTAGGAGCATAGTATAGGGGAAATGGAGCTACCTTTGCATTTGTGTAATGAGGGGGGTGTTCTCAGTATTTTGTCATTGCATGTCATACATGTTAAGGAAAGCACACTTCTGACGAGTTCTAAAGAGTTTTTAACAGCCTTATAAAGTTATTAAGTATATCTTGTCAATATAATAAAAGCTCTTTGCCTTTCTAGAAATCCACTTTTTAAATTTATTTTTATGTGGTTTATATAAAGAAGTAGAAGGTTTGAATTTACCAGTGTCCCTTATCTGTGCTGTTCAGTACAGTATGTGCATTCTCAAGGAAAAGCTTATAGTACAAGGAAGAATAAGCCATGGGAAGACTCCATGGAGACTCTGATAATGTACCTGTAAGGTATTTTTCCCTGCCAAGAAGGAAGGAAGAGGGCCGGAGCCGCAAAGTGTGAAATAATAAACGGCTTTATTGAGTACAGAGCGCACATCCCGCCCGGCAAGGTTCCCTGGCCCGGAGGAAAGAAAGAGAGAAATGGAGGTGCAAGATGGAGGCTAGGGAAGTTGCAAAGATTAAACCGCGTGGCAGATATTTAAAGGATCCCTCTAGGGAAGTGGCGCTACTATGACATGGTGAAATTTCACTGGCTGGCAGACAATCGCTTCTTTCCAAATGGTTCCTGGGAAGCTTCCTTTGGCGGGCTTGATTGTGGGCGGTCCTAGCCAAAGTGGACAGGTCTGAGTTCCTACGTCACCATCCCTCTATCCACCGACCTTACAGTACCTAGTACTGCTTTAAGATTATCTGTGACACAGGCTTTATCAGCACTGCACAGATGAAGAAACTTATTCAGTCTGGTTAACTTGGCCAAAATGGATCGTTTAAGGATACGAGGCATTATCACAGGATTTACACTCAAGAGTTTTCGCTCAATTATCCTCTCACTACTCCACATCTTGAACATGATACTGTAATTAATATAGCCATGCACAGAAGTTCCTATATGCACTTTCCTTTCGCCTCTCATCTTTTCATCATATGGTGCCTCTGCCTATAACGGTCTTGATTTTATTTACAAGAATAAGTCATCTTTCAAGGTTTTATTCAAGTATCTCTTGACCCCAGTCAAGCAAGGCAATACCTCCTCTCCCTAGTTTAACTCCATGCCTACACTTCTCACCTCATAATTACATTACCTGAAGGTAATGCTAGCCGCTATAGCAGGTGAACTCCAAAATCTCCATAACAATACAGTGGAAGCTTATTTCTCTCTCAGGTAAAGCCTGTTTCTCACTCGTAATGGTGTTCACCTGGTGGCCTTCTATTCAGTGATGCAGGAACCCAAGTTCGATGTATATTTTAGGGCTTTGCCATCCCCTACGACCTTAGAATCCTTAGTTTCCAGGAAATGTCAGGAAAAGAGAAGGTATGTGGAGGATTGCATGAGAGGTTTCTTACAGGTGAGGAGTGGAAGTAGCGTACATTATTTATGCCCATGTCCTACTGGCCAGACGTCACTCACATGCCACACTGAACTTCAAGGGATGCTGAGAAGTGTCAGCTACTTGTGTGCCCAGGCAGCAGAGGAACTAGTTTGGTGAAGACATGTCAGTCTCTCTCACTCTCTTAAAGAAGAGAGACTGCATCTCAGTTATATTTGTATCCCTTGTGCCTTATGTACCATAAAAACCCAGGGAAAGTGATGAACTTTACTGATTGTGAAGGGGTGTGGTTGCTATCTCATGTGCCTAAAATTGAAAATTACCACATATCATTATGGTTGGTTGAGGAATCATCTACTATTCTCTGACTAGACGGCAAGCCATCACTTTTGAATTTCAGCACAAGGGCTAGAACTTGGCAAGAAGTTAATAGAGGTTTGTTGAATGAATGAATGAATGAGTCCTCAGAAAAAAGGAAGGACAGAGTTATCATTGAGTTAGGAAATACTAATTGAGAAGATGACATTTGAATTAGATTTTTTTTTTTAATTAGGTGAGAGGCAGGGAGGTAGAGAGACAGACTCCCACATGCCTGGAATCCACCCGGCAAGCCCCCTACTGGGAGATACTCTGCCTGTCTGGGACACTGCTCAGTTGCTTGGCAACCAAGTTATTCTAGTGCCTTAGTCAAGGAGCCATCTTCAGTGCCAGGGGCCAACTTGCTCAAACCATTTGAGCCATGGCTGCTGGAGGGGAAAAGAGAGAGAGAAGGGGAAGGGGGGTAGAGAAACAGATGGTTGCTCCTTCTGTGTGCCCTGACCAGGAATCGAACCCAGGACTTCCACACGCTGGGGTGATGCTCTACCACTGAGCCAACTGACCAGGACCTGAATTAGATCTTGAATGACTAGTACAATTTTACCTAATAGAGAAAGCAAAAAATGAAACTATAGGCAGCGTTGGTAATAGTGTTTTGTTTTTGTTTTCTTTGTTACTTGAGTAGAAATTTGGAAAATAGGCCCTGACCGGTTGGCTCAGTGGTAGAGTGTCGGCCCACGTGTGGATGTCCTGTATTCAATTCCAGGTCAGGGCACACAGGAGAAGCACCCATCTGCTTCTCCATCCCTCCCTCCTCACTTTCTCTCTCTCTTCTCCTTCCTCATCCATGGCTTTATTGGAGTGAGTTGGCCCCAGGCGCTGAGGATGGCTCCATGGCCTCCGCTTCAGGTGCTAAGAAAAAGCTCAGTTTCAGAGCAATGCCCCAGATGGGCAGAGCATCGCTCTGTAGGGGGCTTGCCAGGTGGGTCCTGGTAGGGGTGCTAGCAGGGGTCAGTCTCTGCCTCCCCTCCTCTCACTTAATTTTTTTTTAAAAGAAGAAATTTGGGAAATAATCAAATGCCTAGAAGCTCAACTTTTTTTTTCATTCAGTATTTAAATATTACAACTGAACTTCAAGGATAAGGGAAATAAATTATGTAACTTTACCATCTATATAATCTATTTTGACTAAAGTATGACACTAAAACCTTTGGCAATGACCTGTGGTGGAGCAGTGGATAAAGCGTCAACCTGGAAACGCTGAGGTTGCCGGTTCAAAACCCTGGGCTTGCCTGGTCAAGGCACATATGGGAATTGATGCTTCCTGCTCCTCCCTCCTTCTCTCTCTCTCTCTCTCTCTCTCTCTCTCTCTCTCTCTCTTTCTCTCTCCCCCCTCTCTATAATGAATAAATAAAATCTTTAAAAAAAAACTTTGGCAATAAAATGTTATTTTCTGGACTTTTTTGAGAGTTATCAGAACAAAGGTAGTGTTCTGACTGTTCATATTCTATGAAGATTTTGCACCATGTCAGATAGGTAGGGGAACTGGTAAGCCAGAGTTTCCTTGTCATCACTCCTCATCGTATCTTCGCAGAGTTCTGGCTGTGCTTCAAAATCACCTGTTGACCTGTTGTGTTGGTTAAGCTGCTTTTGGCAGCAAGTAACAGGATATTTGGCCAAAATTGCTTTAAAAATACAAGTTTACTTTTCTCATGCAACAACATGTCTGAAAGTAAGTGGATCCAGGGTTTGTTCAGTAGCCTATTGCTATCAGGATCTAGGTTGCTTTCTATGAGCTAATTTTGACTTTTTCTTCATGAGTAAATGATGGTTCTAGAGGTCCAAGAAACACAATCCCCATCTACAGCTCCACACATCCCCCAGCTCCCCCCAAACACAAGGGCTTTAAAGACATAAAGAGGAGAGAATTTTCCCTTTGCCTCTTTTTATTAGGAAGGAAAATAGCCTTGCAAGAGCTGAATCATGCTTAGCCTTAAACGAACAGCTGGCAAAGAGGAATGGTATTACAAAGACTGATATGGACCAGTCATGATTTATCCCTGGGAGTGGCGAAGGGTCGCACTGCCATACCAGAGCGGCGGCATTTAAGCACTAAATCTTTGTCTGCCCCATTTGGGGAGATTCAGTATCTGGAGATTCTGAATTTAGTAGGCAAAGAAATAATATTTTAAACTTACAATTAAATACATTTGCCCTGTATGAGGAGAAAGATTAGAAAGAAAAGAAACCAGTATGGAAGTATTGAGTCCTTTCTTACCTAGAGGTAACTCATTTTGGGGATTCTTTTTTTAGAGAGAGAGAGAGAGAGAGAGAGAGAGAGAGAGAGAGAGAGAGAGAGAGAAAGGAAAGAAGAGAAACATCAACTTATAGTTGGCAGCACTTTAATTGTCCATTGATTGTTTCTCATGGTGCCTTAATGGGGAACGGGCTCCAGCCAAGCCAGTGACCCCTTTCTCATGCCAGCAACCTTGGGTTCAAGCTAATGACCATGAGATCATGTTGATGATCCCATACTCAAGCCAGCAACCCTGCACTCAAGCTGGTGAGCCCAAACTCAAGCCAGATGAGTCACGCTCAAGCCAGCGACCTCAGGGTTTCAAACCTGGGACCTCAGCATCCCAGGTCGATGCTCTATCTATTGTGCCACCACTGGTCAGGCAGGGTAATATTCTTTTATTCATATCTCATTACATAGTGTTTTACTATATGATAATTCAACCAAATTACTATACCAATTAAACAAGTAAAATACCAATTTTCCTTTGATAACTTGGTTGCATGTGGTTGGCACACCTAAAACTTACAATAACATAGTTCTCATTCAGGGAAACATTCTTAGTCATTTCGGTAATTTTATTGTCAAGGAAACTTTTAATCCTACTCTTTGCTTGATCTAAATTCCTCACTGTTGGGTAGGGTTCTACGGTATTTGGGAAATGAACATTAGATCAGAGTTGATTAGTAGAGTGCAGAAACTAAAAGGGGTGTTTATATTCTGCATAGAAATACTATATGAGAGTGAGAACCTGCACTTTCAATGCATGAATGGATGAACGCCAAAGGTAGGATATTTCTAAGAGTATTTAATAAACATGTGTGAAGATACTCCTTCCAATGCATGAAGCCAGCACATGGGGTACTCCAACAATCTATGTGAATTCTCAATAAGCCTACCCCATTAAATGTCAATTGGTCTATCTCACAGACAGAAAATAACAGAAATAACTGGTCTTTACCCATGTGATGATCTTTCAGCAGGAATTCGGTTGATAGCAATAGGCATATTTTACTTGACCATGGACATTTTACTTGACCATGGACCATTACTTGACCAAAGAGCCTGTGGACATTTGCAAATCAGTAGTTCTTTTATTTCCTCTGGAATATTACAGAAATCACTTTTAAACATTTAGATCACTGAGATAACTTAAAAACAAGAAGGATGATTTAACAAACATCTCTCTGTATAGGATCGCGTATTTGCAGAAGTGGTTTTCAAAGCATGCTTCGTGTGTCAGGAGGAACAGTGGTGAGCAAACAGGGTTCCTGCGCTCCGCCTTTATCTGTCGCATTTGTTGGACTTCAGGATAAGGTTTTATTTGATAAAAGTTTTGTCTTAAAAACTGTTTGAGAACTACTACTGTAGAAGATTCTAGGCAGTTCCCCATCTCCTCTGAGAATACAAAACCAAAAAAAAAAAAGACTTTAAATTGTGGCTAGTGAGATTAAGTTATATAAAATCCAATGACCAGATTCTGTCTATGAAAAATATTATCACTAAGGAAAGCTGGATAGTTTTCCATTCTCTAAAGCTGTAAGAATCACACCATTCTTTTTAATGATTTTAAATTACATAAGAAAATCTGATCATAAGAGTCATAATACAGAAATACAGAAATTGAAAGTGAGAATATAGAGAATAAAAACCGCACCAATTCCATTTCCCTGCCCAAAGACAACTACTGTTAACAGACTTTTTTTCTGTGTGCCTACATATACATACACAGAACTGCTCATGCTCTTGATGTGTATTCTTGATCTGAAGTTTTCTCTCAAGTTTGGAGGAAAAACTAAGGAGACTGTTCCTTTGGGGTCTACAGCTCTGTGATTTTAATGGCATATGTCCTCATATTGGAAAATAAAGCTTAAATTAAGCCAACAGTTTCTAAGTGTGTGGAGTTCTGTAGGAGACTGTTTTCTGGGAGCGCTAAAGAGAAGCATGAGTAGTGAACGGCCATTGCAAATGTTTTTTTAAAAAACTCTTGACCTGCTCACCTGCAAACAAGTATGCAGTAGCAATAGTTGTAACAGCTGTGTCTGTTGGCTTACGTCAAACCTCATTCTTTTGTTGAAATCTATATTTGAGTCACAGAAGTTTGATGGAATTCACATTATTTACTGAATTTATGAAATTAACATTTTACCATTTGACACAGGATAATTTTTTCCCTAATATAGTTTATGGGTTGTACAGGTATAAATAATGCAATATATTTTGGTTGAAAAGCAAAAAAAAAAGAAAATGGAAAGAATGGTTGCTTTTGTTAATAGATATTTTTAGTGTTTACCTAAATTGTACCTTACCGTACAATTGGTTTTCAATATAATTTTCTAATATACAAAAATCTCTCAAAGCATCTCATTTTAATTGAGTGTTTTAAAAAGAAAAGCACCTTAATTTGTAGATTATTAAAGCATATTTAAGTGGCAAGTTGTCACTTAACTGGTTATTCAGAATACTAAAACAATATTTGTCATGAGAATAGAATAAAGTTCTATTTCTCTTCATTTTGTTATGAATGTTGTGCAACTTAAATGGATTAGTAATTTTTTCTTTATAATGAACTCTATAACATTCATAACAATGGGAAACAGTAAAGCTAAAATAATACAAGGTAGAAAATAAAAGTATATTTGCTTGTGTTTTCAAACTTATAATTAACTGAGTACACATGAGTGGGATTTTTTTTTTAACTTTTTTTATTCAGTTTTTAGAGAAGAGAGAGAGAGAGAGAGAGAGAGAGAGAGGGAGAAAGAAGGGCAGAGAAACAGGAAGCATCAACTCCCATATGTTCCTTGACCAGGCAAGCCCAGTGTTTCGAACCAGCAACCTCAGCATTCCAGGTTGACGCTTTATCCACTGCGCCAACACAGGTCAGACCCTCATGAGTGGTATATTAAATAAAATATTACAGCAAAAACTAAAATATACAATGCAGTGATTTAGTAAAAATTACATGAAGTCAAAAATATAGATTAAATAAACATCCCATTCCACAAATTTTTATACAGTTTTACTGTGAGCCATGGCTAATAATTGCTGTTGAAAAACTTACTTAGCTTTTCTAGGCTTCAATTTTCTCATCTGAATATTAAAAGAGATTAGTCTAGGTACTTTCTGAAGCCTTTTTCAACTTTTATTCTGTTAAACTATGATTCTTAGGTACTTGAAAACCATCTATTTTCTCCATAATTTCTGACTTTTTAATTTTTCCTTCCCAGACATCTACATCTCAGATCAATTCTCTCCCCAAGTTTTATTGTTATGTAATTGATATATAACATTGAATTAGTTTGTGATGTACATATAATAATCTGATACTATGTATATATTGTGAGACAATTAGCACAATATGTTTAGTTAACATCTATCATCTCACATAGTTGCAACTTTTTTTTCTTATGGTGAGAGCTTTTAAGTCAAATCAGTTCTTAACTGAGTTCTTGAACCTTCTCTGAGACCAAAGATTTTAAAAGGTTTCCATGAACACAATGAAAAAATAATTATGGTGCATAAACTACAGTATTTTATTTAAACCAGCATTGTTGAAAAACAAAGCATTTCACTTATATTAATTTTCTGGATTACTGACACCAATTTTTTTTAAGAGATCAGAAGCATCCACTTCTAGTTGCATCACTCTGGTTGTTCATTGCTTGCTTCTCATATATGTCTTGACTGGGGTCCCAAGCTGAGCCAATGACCCCTTGCTCAAGCCAGCGACCTTGAGCTTCAAGTTAGCAATCTTGGGATCATGTCATTGATCTTACTCTCAAGCTGGTGACCTCAGGGTTTTGAACTGAGGCTTTCAGTGTCCCAGGTCAATATTCTATCCACTGTGCCATCACTGATCAGGCACTGGCACCTATTTTATTGAATACCAATTTTCTATTTTTATATTCTCTTCAAAGAAAATCTCTCAACTGCACTTTATATTTTAATGCCTTTTAAAACAAAATATTTTCGTATCAATTTTTTCTTTTCATTTTCTTGAATATGTAAAATCACCTTTCTAAATTTCTGTTATTATACAGGGGATCTTTCAGAGCCAATTCAGGTATGAAGGTTCTTGCTAAGGTTTCGGGTGGTCACAAGTGACAGAAACCCAACTCCACCTGGTAAGGAAGTTATCGGCTCACCTAACTGAAACAGGTGCTTCCAGGTTTACCAACAATGTGGTTATTAATTGGGAGTTATCTCTTTCTCCCTTTCCATATTAATAATATACTTTTTTCGGTAGTGATTTTATTCTTGGAAAGGTTTTCCTTGTATGTCACAAGGATTGTCAACAGCAAGTCTAAAGCTTAGCACCCCAACAGAAAGAAAGCTCTCTTCCAGTGGTTCTAGTACATAGCTTCAAGCTGATTCTCATTGGTGAGGTATGGGACACATGTTCATGGTGGCCACAGTCGATGCACTTTGGAAAGAGTTCTGTCATTGGCCAGGCCTGTCTCATCCCTGGAGCATTGGAGTAGGTGAGGATGACAGTCTCACATGAACCACCTGAAGGGGGAATAGGGAAGACAGTGATTCCACAAGGGAAAGTAAGTGTGCTGTTTCCAGAAAAAGGGGTGAGGGTGGGAAGAAGGGTGGGAAATGCTTGTCAAGCCAAAACTTCAAATATCCCCTATGGAAAAGATATCTGTCCCCACAATTTTAGCCTTCAATTGCTGTCTTTTCTGTCTCTCACTGTCAGCGGTCACTCATGCTGCTGTCAGTTTGCCTCTATCACAATCTCTTCCTACATTTTAATGTATAATATCTCCAAATGTTTGGAAACCAAATGGGCAAAGTCATTAGAATGGTTTTCAAAATAAAGAGCTAATGGACTCTGAGGTGAGGCCTCAAGTGCCTTTCTATGAGTAAAAAGTATGAATTTTCTACTTTTTAATAAATTTCATGACATTTCTTATGATTCTGCAGAGGTTACTTTTGCATATTTTCTGATTTTTTTTTTAGCCAAAACTGCCTTCTTTTTTGTGTGTGTGAGAGTCAGAGAGAGGGACAGACAGACAGAAAGGGAGAGAGACGAGAAATATCAGCTCTCCATTGTGGCTCCTTAGTTGTTCATTGATTGATTTCTCATATGTGCCCTGACTGGGGGGCTACAGCAGACCGAGTGATCCCTTGCTTGAGCCAGCGATCTTGGGCTCAAGCTGGTGAGCCCTGCTCAAACCAGATGAGCCTGCATTCAAGCTGGCGACCTCGGGGTCTCGAAGCTGTGTCCTCCGCGTCCCAGTCCAATGCCCTATCTACTGCATCACTGCCTGTTCAAAGCTGCCTTCTTAATAGAGAATATGCTATTGTAATTTCAAGACCCAATGAACATGAACATTAGATGAGCATGGTTGCTTTAAGGAAAAGTTACATTTTTGTGATTTTTCCTAAATTTCAGTGGTTTTCTGAAGTGAGACCAGTGGTATAAATGTTCTTTTGGAAACGGAAACATAATAAAATAACCAGAGCTAAATAATTAGTTGTAAGTTGTTTTTCTGGACTCATTAAAATACTGGTATTTTATATTACCTTCTCCTTGCAGTACCTTCTAATCTCAAATGAGTACTTTGGCTTCCGTGGTGGAGGTTCCAGGGAAATGGGGAAAGTTTTGTTGGAACACAAAACTGTGTGAATGCCAACAGATAGCATATACTGTGCAACATTCCAGGTTTTGATTGTTGATGTTAAAAAGAACCACAATGATATTAATAAAACAACATTTTAAAGCTTCATTTTAGCCAGTTGTTTGTGTCTACTAGAAATAATCATTTATACTGGTTGGCTATTTTAAAATAATCTTCGCAAGTGGCAGAATTGGTTGATTTGGGGGAATTTCCTAAAAGAGATGATTCTGATGATACTGCCCAAGTGTTTTTGTGTAATTCTTCTAATGAAAAAGGTGGATGTCAGTGGTGAGTGTTATATTTATCTAAACAAAAAGTTAACTTTGAAAGAAAAAGCATGATAAAGAAAATCAATGGGATTAAGTAGTAAAATCTTCAAGACTAGTGAGAACTTGTCCTGCTTAATAGGAAAGCAAAAAGATTCTTAGAGAGTTATGATCATTAGAAAGAAGGCATGTGAGTGGCTGGTAACCAGTGGTAATCAATGCTTACCACATGCACGGTTAGAACTACTCTAGCCTCCATTGTATAGATAAGGAATTAGTTACCAAGAGGCTAAGCAATTTGGTGTATGATGAAGCTGAACTTCAGGCCCAGGTTTGTCCAATTCCTGAGCCCACAGCCTTTGAATAGTGGTGTAAACAATTACCTCAAAGCTTGGCAGTCAAGAGAAAGCAGTCAATGAACAACGAAGGTGCAGCAACGAAGAATTGATGCTTCTCAACTCTCTCCCTTCCTGTCTGTCTGTCTGTCCCTGTCTCTCTTTCTCTCTCTCTGTCACAAAAACAAACAAACAAAAAAACTTGGCTGTCAAGACTGATGCAGCAGCTGAAGGACATCAAGGAACCAGCTCCTCCCGTTTTGCTTATCTACTATCTTTTGTATAGGACCTTTTCATGTCTTGTTTGAAAGATGGCTGCTGGCCCCCCAGGTAGTGTATCTACATTCTAGGAAGAAGAAAGGGAAATATTAGAGAGCAAAGAGTAAACAGTATGATCCTTGAAAGCTTTGCCTTATTGTTTGGAAATAAAAGTTTCCCCACAGTGGCTCCCAAATATAGATCCTTACAGAGAACTGTGACACATGACCACTCTGTCAGCAAAATGGCTAAGAGTTGGAGTTTTTGGCTCTCAGCCCATATAGCATAGGAAGCCTAGGGCAGTGGTCTGCAAACTCATTAGTCAACAGAGCCAAATATCAAAGTACAATGATTGAAATTTCTTTTGAGAGCCAAATTTTTTAAACTTAAACTATATAGGTAGGTACATTCCTTATTGAGGTAGCGCCCGCACGTGGTATTTTGTGGGAGAGCCACACTCAAGGGGCCAAAGAGTCGCACGTGGCTCGTGAGCTGCAGTTTGCCAACTAGGGGGGAAGGGATTGAAGTGGGTGTTTATGTTGTTCAGCCATAGAGGTTTTTTACTTACTGTGTATAACTTTATTTTTTCTGGCATACCATAAACCTATAGAGAACAAAGACTGTGTTTTGGTATCTGGATTGCTCACACTAATGAGCAAATGACAGCCATAGTAGTACTTAATACAATGTCTAAGTCATTGTGGCTACTCAAATCAATGTTGTTGTATTTTTTTTAACTTTAATTTAGAAATAACAACCAGGTAAGAGTTAGTGACTCTAGTTTCTCTGAAAATGATGAAAGCCATAGATTTCTCTCTGGTGACTCATTTCCTCATATCAACATTGGAAAATTACCTGAGCTTTTCTGCTTCATTGAATTTGCCCATTAGAAAAGACAATTTAATGGTAGAATTACTTGGAATATTTGAAGTATAAGTCACAAAAAACACGGTGGAAAAGAAATCATAGAAAAATATCATGGTCACCTGACCTGTGGTGATACAGTGGATGAAACTTTGACCTGTAATGCTGAGGTCACTGGTTCAAATCCCTGGGCTTGTCCAGTCATGGCACATATGACAAGCAATCAATGAGCAACTGAAGTGAAGCAACTATGAATTGATACTTATCACTCCACCCCCCCTTTTCTGTAAAATCAATAAATTTTTTTTTAAAGTATGATGCTAAGTAAGGGCTTTTTCAAAAGAGGTAAAAATGTAGGTAAAAAATAGGATATGATATTGTAATCAAACAAAAGATAAGCAATTGAAAACTAAGAATAGTCTAATTTAAAATATTTTAGCTACTCACGAGTTCTAAGGGAAAAAAATACAATTCATTTAAATTGTTCAAATTACTGTATAATTTATTTGTTTAAATCTCAGATTGCTGTTCTATATCTATACTTTTTCTCCTTCAAAACAGATCTTGTCATCCCTCTATCATCTTATTTTTAATTATAAATCATGGAGAATGAAGATAAAACAATTGAACATGAAGATTTGGAACCATCCTCAAGTGTGAACCAAACAGCCTCTACGTGTCAAGAAACACAGGTAAATCTGTGATCAAATGAAGTGCATTCCAACGGTTGCCTTAAGGAAAGGACTGTATATTTCCAAATCTATAATAGAACTGTCTTCTTTCTATTCTGTGTCACTCAGTTAACAATTTCCCCTATTCTTTGTCCCCAAACTTGTATAGTCCAAGGTAGGTATGACTACCAGTTTTGCCTGATAGTCACTAGCAGCTGGCCCAAAATGAAGCTAGAAAAGTAAAGAGCCTGTGTAATGCTTTGTGTTTCTGGCCTAACCCTTAGTATGGTATTTTTATTACTTAAATTCAGGTAGATGAATGAATGTGAATTGGTTTTCACCACAGATAGTTATCTTTTCCTGAACCACTTTTATGTATTTACCTTGAATCATATCTTAAATAGGCTAATTTTTAATCCCAGTATTATAAAACATAATGAAGTTTTATGTGACTCAAGCATGTATAATGATACAAATACTGACTCAATGGTAATTATGCCCAATATATATAGTTCCAAGTATTAGCTGATTAGCTAATAATAAAGCCATGCATTTTTCTGGTAAGTGTTAGCCTTGATTCTAATAATGGAAACTTGATTTATGATGTGATGGCTCAGTAACTGAAAAAAATGTTTAGCAAATATAAAGTTGTAAGGATTTTTTTAATTGCTTTAAACACAGGAAGAAACAGTTATGAACCTCAAAGGTATAGATGGAAATGAACCAATAAAAGGAAGTAACCTTTCGAATAACAATGAAGAAAGGCTACAAGAAACACCAACTGAATTCAATTGTTTACGAAGACTAAGACAAACATTTGCTTGCCCTCCACATGGCTTACTGGCTAAAGTAACAACAAATGGTATGTAAATGGTATAGATGGCTTCAGAAACAGTAGGTAAAAGGCAAAGTTGTTTTATAATGGGAGATCCTAAAATAATAGTGTATAAAGAACAAAAAGAAGTTTACTTCTCTCTCACATCAAAACTACTAGGTGAACAATTTGCAAGGATATGTTGCTCTAATCCATATAGTCATTCAGGCGCCCAGGCCGAAGATCTCCACCATTTTGACACCAGACTTCCCAGAGCGCTGTGGTCACCACCATTCCAGATGCCAGGATGAGGAAAAGAGCAGGAATCAAGGACCTTTTCCTCTTCTGTATTTGAGTTATTTCACAGGATTATGTTAGGGTGCTCCAATGAGAAAAGTAATTGAGAAATTGCTTCTAAACAGAAAAGCACTACATAATGTTATTACTGTTAGTTAATGCAAGCAATGTCTGAGTAAACATGGCTCAGTTTATACTTCCAAATGAATCATACCATTTTATAAGTAAGAATCTTGATTTGCAATTCAATTTATTCCAATAAAGCTATTATTACTTAAAATATTTGGGGGATTTTTGTTTGCAAATTTATCACAGCATGATTTTGAATATTGTTTAGATTGAGATATATTAATATTTGTCTTTTAGAAATGGATTTGGTTTTTAGAGGCAGCCAAACATTATTCTGATATCAACTTGATGAATAAATGAATGTTCAAATTGAGTAATGCTGTTTTTTGTTCAAAAAAGGATGTGTCTGTGTTTGTATGTGTGTGCGCATGTCATATATATTGGAAGATGTGTAGTATAGTAGGAAAAAGGAAAAGAGGTTTAAAAATTGCCTATAAAGGAAAATATAAAGACAATTTCAAAAACTGTGTTGAGAAATAACAGCATCATTGAAATAGATATATTGCCTCCCAAACAAAATAAGTGTGTCAAAGAATATAGCATATTTGATCTAGCAGTTATGTTCATTGAAAAATCAGACTCACTTCTTTATAGTTGTATTTCATTTGGGATCTCTGAAAAACATTTTTTATTATTCTCAACTGAGGCATTTAATATCAATATAATAAATTTTACTTTAGGCTCTAGATATTTGTTTTCAATGAAATTAGGTATATTTCTAAACTAGCATGAGGAAAAAATCTCATTTAAAACACATAGAGAAAACCAGGTTCCAAAATATACACTATTGATACGACTACAGATAATTTAATACCTTTTCTGTCCTTTTTATTATTTTTTAAACTTGTGCAGTTTATCTTATGGCACATTTCTGGTTAAAACATTTACAGTAAAACAGATACAGATTGACATAAGGAAAGGGTATAAATAATGATGTGATTTTGAGAACCATTTTCTTTATTCTAAAATCATTATTCAGAGAGGTGCCAGAGAAACATGACTCAGTGTATAAACACGTCTTCACTAGTTTGCCCGTGCTTCTATTCCTGAGGCTGCAAGACTGCCTTTTTTCCCGTATGACTTCCTGTGCCCATTCAGTATACGAGGTATTCTTCTTAAGAAATAAATATTACACGTGAATACACAGTTTTCCAAAATCATAAATGAGAAGTAAATTATTAACTGAATTAAATGTGCTTTAGGGGAACCTTATAAATGTACATTTGCTATGTATTTAGAACTGAATTTTGAATATAGGGAATGAAAGGAAAATAAGAGGTTTAAAAAACATAATTTTAAAGTGGAAAAAATGTTTTAATTATTGACATTGTTTATAGTGTTTATATCAACATATAATTTATACTACTAATGTATATTTACTGGCCAAGTATATTGCCAGTATATACTTTTCACACAGTAATTATTTTTTACCATCAATAAGTGGGTAATCAGATCTCATTTATGAGATATTAAAGCTCCATTGAAGTGGATAACTCCTAATTCTGCATTGCTGAATTTAGTATATAATTGGGCTTATGCTGTTGATAAGGTAAAATTTAGTAGCTGGCAATTCCTGCTTTCCCATTATACCTCCAATACTGAATAGAAATTTCAGCCCCTATAGCCATTGGAAAATACCTAAGGCCCCTTAGTTATTTCACTGTAATAGCACCATAAACCTAGAAAATCTGGGAAATTTCTGTTAGGATTTTAAAAAATGGAATGTTGGATGCAATCTCTAACAATATGGTAGACAAGACTCAATGAACAACCTTTTTACTTACACCAGTTAAAACATCTGAAAAAAAATTTTGTCTTTTTAAATGTACCTTTTATCTATCAAGAAAACAGGAAATCATCAGACACCAAAACAAAGTATAGGTAAGAGAGATAAAGAAGCACTCAATCTGGGTTTCACCCTGGAGGCTTCTGCAAAGCACCAACGAACTTGAGATTATTTTGGGGACCATGAGAGTATAGGAAGCTACACTAGAGGCTGCCCAGGTTAGAAGTATAATAAGAGATATTCTCTTACCTATACAAATAAGAGATATTCTCGTTACCTATACAAAGTTGGAAGCCAGTGTGATGGTGAATTTGAGGTAAACTTGCTCTGCAGATGGCCTGTAGCTAAGCCTGTCTCATCTGGTGCTGGCTGAAGAGGGGGGCGAAGGGGAGAGTCTCCTCTAAAAATGTGTAACTTTATGCTGATTTGTGCTCCAAAATCACTGAAGAAAATCAAGCTGAAAATATATCTAAAAGTGGTTCAGGATTATACATTTCTGAAAACTTAGTAGAAGCGAATACAGAATCCTATCTAGAAACACATTCAACCTAAGGCCCCAACGATTTTCAAAGAAGAGATTGCTATTGCAAAAACAAACAGAAGATCACAACATGTGCAAGGAAACAGATTTCAAATTTTTTCATTATCTGAAAATAGAATATAAAGTATTTTTGATATTTGTATAGTCATTGAGATGATAGCAAATATGACTACAAAAGAACTCACTGTCTTAAAAATGAACAGTTATTTTAATAAGAACCAAATTGAAGATCTGAAAATGAAAGATACAGTACAATAATTGAAATTTAAAATTTAGTGCCTAGATTAGGCAGCAGAGTAATAAAAAGAGGGTTTGTAAACTAGCAAATAGGTCTGAAGAGATGATCTAGAAGGTAGTACATACACAAAAATGGATAATATGGAAAGTAGGGTTAGCAACATGGAGAAAAAAGTATGGCTATCTAATTAGTTCCAGAAAAAGAGAATGGGAAGAATGATGAAGAGGAAATATTTGAAAATATGAAAACTAAGAATTTTCCAGAATTGATGAAAAACAGAAAACTTAGTGAACCAAAAGGAAGCCATACCTAAGGATAACATACTCAGAAACAGCCAAAGAAAAAAATCCCTAAACGAGCTGAAAATAAACTTAAAATGAAAATTAGCAACAGCGAAAGCCAGAAAACCAAGGAATCATATTTTCAAGGATCTGAGAGAAAGAAACTCTCAACCTGCTGGGGTTGTATACTCAGAAAAACTATCTTCTAAAAATGAGAATAAAGGTAATTCCAGACAAATAAAACAATTAACTACCTACAGATTCTAAGAGAAATACAGCATACTTTGCTGCAAAGTGTTTCTGTGCTAGGAATTAGCTCATTTGCAATGGTAAATAGGGAATCCTCTGTGTAGTATTCAATTTGCATTTTTGTACGTAATTTTTTCTGGCACACTAATACTTTGCATTATCAAGCAATAGAAGTGAATGCAAAGTGAACTGGAAAAAATATATGTGTATATAGATTTATCAGGTCTCTGCTTTCTTCAATTAAAGGTAAAGCCTTACTAACATGAGGTCCTTTTAACAAGCTGAAATCTCTGAAAGTGCCTTCTTTTCAGGCAGTTAATTTCTGTTTTAAGGACTTCTAAGACCATTAACTTTCCACAGCATTAAGGCTACCTAATGAAACCATCTGTCAATGAAGGAGCTGGCAGTACAGATAAAGAAGCTGCCAACACTTTTTTGCTGTTAATAAAACCAAACATTAAAACAACATTTGATTGACAGAGAAGACTACAATCTGGGTCAGATTTTTATGGAACTCCTCTCTATTTAAAGCAAAGCCCTCAAGATTCTACATCTTGAAATTAGAAGTGTGATTCCAGAGTTTAAGCCTGCAAAGAAGGACTGAAGGTGGGAGATATAAATGTCAGAGCAGATTTAACTGTGTTGGTACTTTCATTACAATTGTTACATTTTTTATTAGTGCTTTGGTCACAAGTTTGAAGTGGTCTGCCCAACTCCTGTTTTTCCCATTTGCCGTGTACAATTTTGTAGAACACCAGGTTTTCAAATAGGGACATATATTTCACAGTCTTAAAAATGCCTCTAGTAAAGGGAATACTTCAGGCAACAAGATAACTAACTGTCGCGGGGGAAAGGTGTGAGGTGCCAGAATGAATCATGATCCAAAAAGAAATAGGTAAGTATGTATGTAATTCTAAATACACATTGGCTCTAGAAAAGAAACAATAACATTTAATTCAAGGCAGAACTAACATATTGGAATATGATTATTCAAGTATTCACATGTTCCAATGAAGAGGGGAAAGATAGTGATTGTTTCTCTTTAATATTGACTCATGAGATATGTATGATCAAATTATAAATAAAAACAGGTAAATGGGAAAGAAAAAAATCAAGATAGTTTCTTCTGGCAGTGTGAAAGGAAAAGGGGGTGGGATTGGGAGGGGGGCACACAGGTGGATTCAAAGCCACTGGTAACATTCTGTTTCTTAAGATGTTGGCAATTACCTGGTTGTTCATATTACTGATATTCTAAAAACTTACACATGCTTATAAGTATTTGTATATGTGTTCAATATTTATTTTTAAATTTTAGGTTATATTAAAACCTACATATAACAACTTATTGATAGACAATAGTTTTCCTGGTTTATTTCAGTTACCATGGTGGTTCTTCTGTGGGCTGTAGTTTGGTCAATTACTGGCAGTGAATGTCTTCCTGGAGGAAATCTGTTCGGAATTATAATCCTTTTCTATTGTGCCATCATTGGAGGTAAACTTTTTGCTCTCATTAAGTTACCTACATTACCTCCGCTGCCTCCTCTTCTTGGTAAGTGCTAAACACTTCCTGTCTTCTTCAGAGTAAATAATGTTTTAAGAATAGTAGTTTAGAAACCTTTGGGAAATAAAGGAATAAATTATTTTTGTGTTTTCTCTGCTGGAGCTAAAAACTGATAGTTAAATTTTGAGTTTTGTGAGCCAGTTGTAGAAAATGACAATTTAAAAAAATTATATATATCATATTTAGCCTGACCAGTGGTGGATAGAGCATTGATCTGGGATGCTGAGGTCACTGGCTCGAGCACAGGCTCACCAGCTTGAACACTGGGTCACTGGCTTGAGTGTGTGATCATCAACATGACCCCATGATCGCTGGCTTGAGCCCAAAGGTCACTAGCTTGAAGCCCAGGGTTGCTGGCCTGAGCCCAAGGTCACTGGCTTGAGC
This sequence comes from Saccopteryx bilineata, assembly GCF_036850765.1. Taxonomy (NCBI): domain Eukaryota; kingdom Metazoa; phylum Chordata; class Mammalia; order Chiroptera; family Emballonuridae; genus Saccopteryx; species Saccopteryx bilineata. The sequence continues at coordinate 177,788,375 of NC_089494.1, forward strand.
AAGGGGTCACTGGCTCAGCTGGAGTCCTTCCCCCCCCCACCATCAAGTCATCTATGAGAAGCAGTCAATGAACAACTAAAGTGCTGCATCTACAAGATGATGTTTTTCATCTCTCTTCCTTCCTGTCTGTCTGTCTCTCTCACTCAAAAAAAAAAATTATATATACCTAGAGTTAAGTAACCTGCATTAAAACAAAAGCAATAAACATTTAAAACTGATCATAAAACTGATTCTAAGTATTTTACTACATTTCTCCTTATCTCTGCTCTTGAGATTATGGAAATACTGCATAATGGTAAGACATTGTCCATTTCTTCCGAGCACCACATTTAGTGACATTATGTTGATAGCTTAACATGGGCCAAGGTGGAAGTATTTATAATACGGAAATCAGCAAATGCTACAAATTGGGACTTGATATAAGTTATTCACATCTTTGACAAACAAATGAAGTTCCAACACCTATTTTCATTGTTTCATCTTATTCATTAACATAAACAAAAGTATCAACCAACATTTATGGTGACATACTCATCAGTGGTCTGAGTGACTTCTTTGCTAAATTTTTTCAATCAGAATTTGCTTCAAAATACTGGGGGTCCTTGGGTCACGACTCAGTACCATTCCTACGACAGTGATGTAACCTGAATTTTGGTGTAAGTCAAGATACACCTTAGCCTAAGTCACTTACCTATTCTAACATAGTTGTAAAGTCATGATCTAGAACATAAGAACACTAGTAAGCCACAGAACAAGGAAAAGGACATAAATATACTATATATACATATATATGTACTGCATATTCTTCCCCCGCGCAACCAAACTAGTTTACCCACGTAGTCTATACGACACTAACGGCATAAACTGAAACACACATTCAATTTTTTTAAAGTTTTTATAGAAGTAAACTCAAAATGTTGTAGGTTGAGACTTTCGTAATCAGAGGACCCCTATAACCTGGAAGCATTTGAAATAGAATTGGCCTTTTGTTAATAATTTTTTTAAATTTCCATAATACAAATTAAGGAAAAAAAGAATATACCATATCAAAGAAGGTGTTCTTTCCTCCATAACCAAGGGAGAGACCCCTGTGGGCTTAGAGACAAGAAGGGGACACATCACCCAGATCATTGGCAAAAGAAACACGGTCCCAGGGAAATTTTTTTTCACACTCCCTCATTCCATCTAAAACCCCTAAAAAAAACTCAACATATTTTTGAGTTCTAATAACATTATTACTCCTTTGATTCCAGGTAGTTATATGCTATAATCAATTGAGGACTGGTTTAGATCCACAGTGTAAGTTTCAGTAAGAAACTATTGACATATTAATGAAATGTTAGATTAGTGCTGCATTTTGGTGGGTAATTCATCAATACTTATAAAAATGATATACACACCTATACCCTAGAGCCTAACTAACATTTCCACTGCTATGATATACTGTGGATATGCTTGCACAAACCTACAAAAATATAAGCTCCATGTGAATGGGGACCATGTTGGTCTAGCTCACCTCTGTATTACCAGGGTATAAATAAAGGTCTGGCAGGCAATAGGCACTTAATAAATACTTAATTTATGAATTGGTCTATGAATTGGTTCAAAATTATGATATTTCCAAACAATGAGATACTATTATAACTATTAAACAGAATAAGGCAAATATAGATGTGCTTCATTGGGCATATGTTCAGAATAGATGGTTAAGTGGAAAAAACCCAAGTTGTATATAAGGGTATATAAATGCACTCCCATTTGTGACTACCACAAAGGCACATGCACACATACACACACAAACATACAGGCATACTTAAGTAGGTACACACACACACACACACACACACACCATTCTGAAGGGCACAGAAAACCCTTTACAGAGGAAACCTTTGGAGAATGACGATGGAAAGTTACAAGTGGGGTTGTTACTTTACCCTTGTCTGCAATGTTTTAAGTTTCCTATGAGTGTATATTATTCATATCATTTTTTTAAAAGAGCTATCATAGGCTAGAACATACTTTAAAAAATTTAAGAAAGAACATGACTGCAGAATTCAGAACTTTGAGACCTTCTTCTAGACTAAGTGGCAGTGAAGAGAGATGCCTGGAAGTGACGCTTTCTTGCCTGAGGTGTCAGGAGCGAGTTTCGAAAAGCTATACTTGTAATTCGTCTCTGTCCTCATAGTTTACATACAGAATGCCTCAACATGAGGAAGTTTATTGAGAAACCTATGTGTGGTGCTTACAAGGGCGTGTGAGAAGAGGATACTCCTAGGGACGAATGGGACCAGCTTCACAGCGTCTGACAGGGAAATCTCTCCTTTTGTGTGGACATGTGAATTCTCTCACAACTTGGCTTCCTCAGTCACACTCAACTAATACTTACAGGTCCCAGAATGTGTCACACTTTCTCTTCATACCCTGGAAGAAACTTCTGTGTCTTCCATAAACTTCTCAACTCCCTCAGTCCTGCTTTCTCCTTTTCCTTTCCCTTTTTTGTACCCCTGTGACTCACCCATCCTGTCTCAGCTCACACTTATACTTCCATGACATTGACTGTCAGTTTGCCTCCTTCCCCTACTGGCTGAAAGCTTGCTGAGGTGCAATACCAAGTCGGTTCATTATCATCTCAAGCACCTACTCCACTGACTCAAATACTGAAGCTGAAAGTCTGCATGAAGGGAGGCACCCACCAGCTGATGTGATAGAGCCATAGCCAATACCTCATTACTCAGTCTAAGCCTTTGTAAAGCAGGTTATGTGTTTTTATCCAATTATCTGGTTTGAAGGTAAAAAAGAGCCCATCTAGGTATTTATTGATATTTCAATATATATGCAAATATATAATTTTAGGAGCTGTTTGCTACTTGCACACAGAAAGATGACTGAATTGGGTATCTTATTAAAACATTTTATATTTAGAATTTGATCACACTTTCTATCCAACACTGCATCATATTTCTCTGTTTCAGTTTAAGTTATTCTGATACTCTAACCCAGTGGTCAGCAAACTCATTAGTCAGCAGAACCAAATATCAACAGTACAACAATTGAAATTTCCTTTGAGAGCCAAATTTTTAAACTTAAACCACATAGGTAGGTACATTCCTTATTGAGGTAGCTCCCGCACGTGGTATTTTGTGGGAAAGCCACACTCAAGGAGCCAAAGAGCCACATGTGGCTTGCGAGCCGCAGTTTGCTGACCAGGGCTCTAACCTATCATTTTTATTTGCAAAATAAAACTTTCTTAGATCCTTTATCATATTATTTTAATTTTAAAATAAATTTTAATGTCATTTTATCTAAGGACTAAGTATAAAGAAAGTGGTTTCTGGGTTTATAGAGTAGTCTCTTCACATCTAAAGGTAGTCTCTTAAATCTAAATTGCCAAAAAGTATTTTCTGTGTTTGAAAACTAATTAAAGAGTTGTTTGACTTCTCCATTCTAGGCATGCTGCTTGCTGGGTTTCTCATAAGAAATATCCCTGTCATCAGTGATAATGTACAGATCCAGCACAAGTGGTCTTCTGCTTTGAGAAGCATAGCCCTGTGTGTTATATTGGTTCGTGCTGGCCTGGGGCTTGATTCACAGGTATTGAAGGTGTAAATTTCCAACTATTGACTAGGAATTTTGTTCTTCCAATGCTGCAGATATATAATCACTGAGCTTTAGTAAATGGACATGGACACTTTGCAGGCATTCTCAAGAGGCAATGGAAGTTATTTCATGCAGGACTATCCCCAGAAGATGTTCCTATACTCTTTCATGGTGAAAGATGGAGTTACTGTCTGTTTGGGGACAGCACCAAGAATAAAAGTGCCTTCCTTTCTCTGGCAGAGATATCGGCCATAGCTATAGATAATGATCATGAGAGAGACATCATATTTTTGATGCACAAAGCCCCAGACAGGTGACGTGTTCAGGGCTAATTATACTGGCTTAGGAAACTGTTTTTTTTTTTATTCTAAAATACTTAAATTCATGTATTTTTTGAATGAGGGAATGAATATTGTTGGGGATGAAGGTCTTTAACCTAGGTTCCTTCTGGGACCAGGAATTATACATGAAGGTAACACTGACAAGGTTAAGCCAGCCATTGTGGAGACTATGAGCAGCAGTGCCTGGGTTCAAACCTCGCTCCACCACTCACCAATCTCATGATCTTGGGCAAATACCTTTAACTTGTGCCTTTTCAGATGAGGACATCTAAAGAATAGTGGTGATACTATTATCTATATCATAGGGTTGCTATGAAGACTACATAAGCTATCTCTGAAACAGAACACTGAAATGTTTGTGAAATAAAACTCATTACCTGGAAGCTTCATGATAATCCAGATATGGTCTGAATAATGAAAAAAGAAAAGCATTTAATGTCATTTTCTCTGCATGTCTTTAGAGGATCATTTTAGTATGTCCATTTTTATATTTCAGGCCCTGAAGAAGCTGAAGGGTGTTTGTGTACGATTAGCTGTGGGTCCTTGTCTTGTGGAGGCGTGCATAGCTGCGATTCTTGCCCACTTCCTAATGGGTCTACCGTGGCAGTGGGGATTTATCCTGGGGTAATGATTTTTCCTTGTCATATGAAAGTATGCACGGGTGATGGAGGATTTTCTCAGACTATGCAAGAGAATGCATAATACCATTTTCTTAAGGACATTGAAAGTACGATATGGATGTTTCAGCATAATATCATAACTATTACTATTCCAACATGTAAATATTATAACTTCAATGCCTGGGTCGTTAGCTCAGTTGGTTAGAGCATTGTCCTGAAAAGGGCAGAGGTTGCCGGTTCAATTCCCGGTCAGGGCACATAAAGAAATAGATCAATGTTCCTGTCTCTCTCTAAAAAAAAATAAAATAAACATTTTAAAAAATGGGAAAAAATGTCTATATCTTTATAGGTGCTAACTTTTACAGTGGTTATAATAATTTATTCTCTTGAGGAAGAAATAGATTTTTTACCTACACCTGATTCCATGCTGATGAGAGAGCTGCTGAATCTCAGCTCAAAGTCTGCACAAAGGATAATGACTACATCGGCAGCACTGGTTCTAACACTGAGCCATCCAGCCAGGGCCCCATTTGGTCTTATATATATGTTTAGGTAATCAAAGCGCTTGCAATGCAGGTTGTTCATGGCCACACGTCTGTAAAAGTGTTCTGTAGAACTTACATGTGTATATATGTTTCTGGTTTGATGCATCACTGCCATTTGAAAGACTAAAGTGTAAAAGAATAGAAGTTATTGCAATGTCAATAATAATAATGACAATTATGAGTGAGATACTATTATAAATATTTAAAGCACTGCCTGCTTAGTTTTGTCGTAGGTGCTGTCTCTCCAGCTGTTGTGGTGCCTTCAATGCTCCTTTTGCAGAAAGGAGGCTACGGTGTTGAGAAAGGTGTCCCAACCTTACTCATGGCTGCTGGCAGCTTTGATGACATTTTGGCTATCACTGGCTTCAACACATGCTTGGGCATGGCCTTTTCCACAGGTAAACTGATTAAGTCACAGTGTGCTGTTCTCTTGAGTTCTAGCCACAGATTATGATGATATAAGTGTGGCAATTTGCTTGATCATTGATTAAGGCAAATTAAAATAGAGAAAGCAACTCCAAGAGTTCCTTACCTAAGGGGGAACCAGTAGTTTCTTATCTTTACTCCCTTCACTCTCTAGACACAGGCCGCCAAGTAGTATGGGAAGTACATGAAGGGGGGATGCAAGGTAACAAAGTTTAAAGAAGGAGAACAGCTTCCGCACAGAGCCATCTAAGAAAGTTTAATCTTGGAGACTTTGCACAGGGATGACTAGGTTTTCCTCTGAGCACAAGTAACAGGAGTCTAAGTGGAAGGAACAATTTCTGTTCTTACTTTCATATTTTATGGGTAATAACAAACAATGATTTTAATGAGTATCTTCTTAATACTTAATAATTATCTGATATATATTCATTTTATTTTAAGTAGTACTAAAAGAGGACTACACCTTAGAAAGATATGTATTCTTTCTCCAGCACTCTGTAGTTATGTTGCCCATTTTATGGTTGTATTAATATATGATTTATACTGATTACCTAGAACCTTACTTCTTCCCATTGCCCCAGTTGCCTTACGTCCAGTCCATGTTGTGTCTAACTAGTAAATTAATTTTATCAAAACATGGCTTTCATAACATTACTTTCTTGTTCAAGAATCAGTGAAGAGCCTGACCAGGCAGTGACGCAGTAGATAGAGCATCGGACTGGGACACAGAGGACCCAGGTTCCAAATCCCGAGGTCACCGGCTTGAGCACAGGCTCATCTGGCTTGAGCACAGCTCACCAGCTCAAGCGCAGGGTTGCTGGCTTGAACATGGGATTATAGACATGACCCCATGGTTGCTGGCTTGAGCCCAAGGTTGCTGGTTTGCACAAAGGGCCACTCATTCTGCTTTAGCCCCCCGGTCAAGGCATATATGAGAAAGCAATCAATGAACAACTAAGGTGCCACTATGAAGAATTGATGCTTGTCATCTCTCTCCCTTCCTATCTGTCTGTCCCTATCTCTCCCTCTCTCTGACTCTCTCTCTGTCACAAAAAAAAGAACCAATGAGGATTTCTTATTACCTATTAAATCAAATCTATACTGTTGTCTTTATTTTAACTCTCCTATGCCTATCCAAACTTATATTTTTACTGCTTTACTGGTATACACCTTTAAAACAATGGTATGGGCCCTGGCCGGTTGGCTCAGTGGTAGAGCGTTGGCCTGGCGTAAAGAAGTCCCGGGTTCGATTCCCGGCCAGGGCACACAGGAGAAGTGCCCATCTGCTTCTCCACCCCTCCCCCTCTCTTTCCTCTCTGTCTCTCTCTTCCCCTCCTGCAGTGAGGCTCCATTGGAGCAAAGATGGCCCCGGCGCTGGGGATGGCTCCGTGGCCTCTGCCCCAGGTGCTAGAGTGGCTCTGGTTGCAACAGAGCGACGCCCCGGAGGGGCAGAGCATTGCCCCCTGGTGGGCAGAGCGTCGCCCCCTGGTGGGCATGCCGGGTGGGTCCCGGTCGGGCACATGCGGGAGTCTGTCTGTCTCTCCCTGTTTCCAGCTTCAGAAAATAGAAACAACAACAACAACAAAAACAAAACAAAACAATGGTATGGCCTGTTGGCTTAGTGGTAGAGTGTTGGCCTGGCATGTGGATGTGCCGGGTTCAATTCCTGGTTGTGGCACACAGGAAAAGCAACCATCTGCTTCTCTACCCCTTCCCTTCCCCCCCCTTTCTCTCCCCCAGCCATGGCTCAGTTGGTTCAAGTGCATCAGCCCCGGGTGCTGAGGATGGCTCCATGGAGCCTCTGCCTCAGGCACTAAAAATAGCTTGGTTGTGAGCATGGCCCCAGATACACAGAGCATTGGCCCTAGAGAGGGGTTGCTAGGTAGATCCTAGTTGGGATGTATGTGGGAATATTTTTCTATCTCCCCTCTTCTCACGTGGAAAAGAAGAAAAACAACAAACAAACAATGATTCTAAGCCTCAGCTGCATACTGGTATCTATGTAAGAAACATCCAAACCTGCAGAAAATTTTTATGCATTTATTTGAGCTAAACTGACAACAATTGTCAGGAAGCAAAATCTCAACAAATTGAGAAAAAAAAGCAGTTTTACTGCTTATTTTATACATCAGAATCAAAGAAGGATCTGTAAAAGGGAGTTAGATGAAATTCATTGGTGAAAGATTAGGGAGGCAGGAGAAAGCAAAGTGGAAAACCTCTGAGAGTGGATAAAGAGTAAAATGGAGAGACCAATACTTCTTATACATTGGTGGATACAGGATACTTAACAATGAGCATTCACAGTACATAGAGATGGTATGTTGGAGAACAAGATAATAGTGAGGGGTTCTGTGATCTAGTGTGAGGTTGTGCCCTGGGGGTCTGGAAAAGGAGATTACTCTGACATTTCAAAGATATGTTATCTTAGATGCAAAAGACAATAGACAGGCTTATCAAGGTAAAGATTCACCTCACCAGGTAGTGGTGCAGTGGATAGAGCGTTGGACTGGGATGTGGAAGACCCAGGTTCGAGACCCCAAGGTCGCCAGCTTGAGTTCGGGTTCATCTGGCTTGAGCAAAAGCTCACCAGCTTGAGCCCAAGGTCGCTGGCTTGAGCAAGGGGTTACTCGGTCTGCTGAAGGCCCATGGTCAAGGCACATATGAGAAAGCAATCAATGAACAACTAAGGTGTTGCAACACACAATGAAAAACTAATGATTGATGCTTCTCATCTCTCCGTTCCTGTCTGTCTGTCCCTGTCTATCCCTCTCTCTGACTCTCTCTGTCTGGGGGGGGGGGGGGATCGACTTTTGTTGAGGAAGCTACAGGCCAAGGATGTGACGAGGAAGCACCATGACTGCATTTAGATAGGAATTTTTATTATTCAGACCATCTGCTGTGTTTGCAAGGCCCACCATGCATACTTTCCCTGAGCTTATCAGGTTTAGCATGTGGCCTCTTTTTGTCCACACTAGAATTACCTTGGGGGAGGGGGTAAAAAATATTCATATATAGGCCCTAACTTAGACCAATTAAATCAAAACTTATGGGGATAGAAAACACTGCTTTAGAGTGTTAAAATCAATCAAAGAAACTCAAAGATCCAATTGGATTTATTAAGTGATTTATGAATGAGATAGCATCCTTTTTAGCAACTAGAAGGGCACTTAGAGGGGTTGTACAAAATGGAAGATTGTTATAGGAAGAAGGGTGGGGCCAGGGAGCCGTTAACAAAAGAAAAGAAAGGATTATTTTTAAACCAAACTGTCTTTTTTTAGGTGGGGGGAGGAAAGGCAAGGATTTTTCTCATGCAGATTGCCTCATTTTTTTCTATGGGGGATGGGGAGAGCCCACATGGCAGGATACCTCCTTGGTGTTGACCAGGAAATTCCAGACTGGTTAAATAACATGTTTATGAGAGATGTGAAAACTACAGTTAAGTCAGGTGTTAAGTCTAGGTTTGGTATCATGGGCTTTTAAATGATTTCTTTTTACTTTTCAACTCTTTTTTATTTTTATTTTTTTTATTTTTATTTATTCATTTTTAGAGGGGAGAGAGAGAGGCAGAGAGGAGAGAGAAACAGAGAGAGAGAAGGGGGGAGGAGCTGGAAGCATCAACTCCATATGTGCCTTGACCAGGCAAGCCCAGGGTTTCAAACCGGCGACCTCAGCATTTCCAGGTCGACTCTTTATCCACTGCGCCACCACAGGTCAGGCCTGGTATCATGGGCTTTAACACACGTGGCACCATTGTGATTCTGTGGTTTTCTTTTTAACAAGAACAGAGTTTGCATTAGAATCATGGGGTAGGAGGAAGAGCACAGGAAGGGAGGACAGTGGGGAAGGTCTGCCTGGGTGTTCATAATCTGGGGCAATGGAAGTTTTGGATAGCTTGCAGGCATACCCAAACTACTGCCCGCGGGCCACATGCGGCCCCCTGAGGCCATTTTTTTTTTTTTTTTCATTTTTCTGAAGCTGGAAACAGGGAGAGACAGTCAGACAGACTCCTGCATGTGCCCGACCGGGATCCACCCGGCACGCCCACTATGGGGCGACGCTCTGCTCACCAGGGGGCGATGCTCTGCCCATCCTGGGCGTTGCCATGTTGCGACCAGAGCCACTCTAGCGCCTGAGGCAGAGGCCACAGAGCCATCCCCAGCGCCCAGGCCATCTTTGCTCCAATGGAGCCTTGGCTACGGGAGGGGAAGAGAGAGACAGAGAGGAAAGCGCGGCGGAGGGGTGGAGAAGCAAATGGGCGCTTCTCCTGTGTGCCCTAGCCGGGAATCGAACCCGGGTCCTCCGCACGCTTGGCCGACGCTCTACCGCTGAGCCAACCGGCCAGGGCCCCCTGAGGCCATTTATCCGGCCCCCTGCCACACTTCCGAAAGGGCACCTCTTTCACTGTATGTAGTGGCCCTCCAACGGTCTGAGGGACAGTGAACTGGCCCCCTGTGTAAAACGTTTGGGGACCCCAACCTTTCTTGTTGACAATGCTACATTCCCTCTGCCTGTTCCTCTATGTGTGGTCCTTAGACTTTTTGGTCTGGAACTACCTGGAGTCTCTTTAAAATATGGATCCCAAGCCCTGCCAGGCTTACTGACTCAGAATTTTCAGAGGTGGGGCCCAAAAAGTATTTTTTTTAACAACCTTACTATATAAGAGACAGAATTATTAGTTACTTTCTGTACATTTATAGTAAATTATTTACTGTAATAGGTCAAGACATATGTTATTATCACATAGTTTTGATAGTAACACTTTGCTTAACAGACAGTTGTCTGAACTAAATAAAATTACCACAAAAGTATTGTATTTTTAAATAAGAGAGATGATTGAAACTGTAGTGAAAGAAAAACTGGTTTCCCTCTACCCATTTAAGGTTCCTTGGCTGGGGCCCTATAAATTAGACTGAAAACAGACAGATTAACGAGAGAAAAACATTTTATTAGCATGTATATTGTGCTACATACACATGGGAACCCTCAGTGAGGAGCAACTCAAAGGAGTGGTTAGAATTTGAGTTTATGTGGCATCTCAGGAAAGAACAGTAGTTTTGTACATAATTCCCACACAAAAGATGAAGACTTTGAGCTTTTAGGGCAGAAAATTGTGGAAAGGCAAATATATGAGAAAACTAATGGCAGACAAGGGCTGGTCTTAGCAGAAGTTGTTATGTAGGTTCCTCTGGTGCCATCTCTGAGCTTATGAGGGCCCTTCTTTGTATGGCCAGTAGCCACGGCCACCATCACAGCCACCTGGCCCATGCAGGTTTGCATTTGATTCGGACAGTCGGTAATGAAACAACGGAGCCAAAAAGTGGTGGGCCATCATCTTTAATCCTAGCTCACATCTAGCAGGAGAGAAATACACACAGTGGGAAAACACTTCCCTTTCCATTCAGGGCTCCCAGAGCCACTGACTTATCCAAGTTTACTAGAATCAAAGGTTTCTACCTCACCAGCCTTATTCACTTCTGTTTCCCATCTCCTTCTCTCTGCACAAACTCTGCACAAACTGGCTTCTCATTCAGCACTCTGCCATCTTGGCTGCTTCTCCTCTGTAATGCTAATTTCAGGAAGAGAGAGCCCCTGGTCTCCCTTATTTTATTGTGTAGAAATTAAAGCCTTTAAGCCAGTATACAAATAAGGAAGTCTCTGATACAAAGCCACTTATCGGAAGCATAAATGGGATTCCTCATAAGAGTGCACCACCCCACATCATGCAACAGTCAAGGATGTGGGGAAAAGCTTAGGGTTGAGGAGATCTTAGTATCAAAAGGGTGGGAAAGGTTTAGTCTTAAAACTAAACCTTAGGCTATAAGGACCCTGCCTGCTTACAGCCTGTCCCCCACACCCAATGCAAACTATAAGCGGGCAAACATATACATCATATTTGTAAACTTATTTGACCCATACTGTTTGTCTCAGTGCTTAACTTCTGTCCTTCCTGGTAGAGAAGAAAAAAGGGCACCTTTACAAAGGTGCCCTTTATAGCTGGCTTTTATAGAAAGGTTTCTTTATAGCTGGCTTTTATAAAAAGGTTTCTTTATAGCTGGCTTTTAAGCAACTAGAGGGAGTACATGTTTCGTGTATGTTTCTTCTCAATTGCCTTCAGCTCAAAATAATCCTTATGCCAAAGTAGGGTACATTGGCGTGGCCTATTCTGTATCCTTCACTACAATAACAAGAAACCACAATAACTCATTAGTAAACTTACTATTAGAATAGTGTATGAAGAAGGGCTTTATGTGTTAAATATTTTTAATACAATTTTCTGTACAATGTGCTAACAAAGACTTTTTTTTTTCATTAAAATTTCCTAAATCTTTTATGCTATGGTGGAAAATACAGTTACTATATATTTACCTATCTATATTATGATATTTCAGAGAAGCGAAGCAAATAAAAAATACTTCTAAGAACTATTTCAAAACTAATTTTTTTAACTATAAAAGATTTTTCCATTGATCTGAGAAAGAGAGAGAGAGAGACAGAAAAGGAGAGAAAAAGAGAAAGAGAAGCATCAACTATTGTTCTCCTTAGTTCCATTTAGTTGTGTACTTATTGGTTACTTCTCAGACAAAAATAATTATTTTAATTTTATTTTTCAATTACAGTTGACATTCAGTGTTACTTTATATTAGTTTCAGATATACAGTCTAGTGGTTAGCCAGTGATACAATATACAAAGTGATCCTCTACTAATTCAAATACCGACCTAGCACTGTACACAGCTATTACAATATTATAGACTGTATTCCTTATGTTGAACTTTACATCACCATGACTATTCAAAAATAATTTCTTTTTAGATTTACTTTTAGAATAAACATCTGAGAAGGGGTAAGTCCCCTACACTCATTGTAGGAAGAAAATAATCTTGATTTTAATTGCCAAATTCTTAAACTACTGTATTCTATACATATCAGAGCTACTCAAAATCAATACACATTTACTACTAAAAATCAGGCTCTTAAATGGAAATTTGAAAACAAGATCTGTCTAGGTACCTAGCCCCTGCATATAACAGAACAAATTATCTCTATCATGAATTTTACTTTTCATGTTTTCTTGTGCTCTTTAAGTTTTTATGGAAGTAGACATACAAAAGGGTATACAAATCATGGCTTATGTGTGTTTTAAAATTTATGTCCCGGATGAGCATACCTTTCTTATATGATAGATCTATTAGACATTTTAAGTCACATATATTTAAGAATGCGGAGATCAGGAAATAGCTTTAAATTCTTCCTTAAATGTAATTTGATGCTTTATGTTGCTGTTTAAAGTCAAGTCTGTTTACTTATGGATTTAGAGTTGTAAGGTTTTTCTTTTTCTACGTTTTTAAGGCTCCACAGTTTTTAATGTCATCAGAGGAGTTTTGGAGGTGATAATTGGTGTGGGAACTGGATCTGTTCTTGGATTTTTCATTCAGTACTTTCCAAGCAGTGACCAGGTAAAAGAAATAATCTGTGGGAAAATCATGCTCTAAAATGTCATTGGAAAAACATTCTGGATCACTTCCTTCAAAGCTGGTGTGAAGGACGTGACTTAGGAAACAGTCCTCCATTTTCAAACTGCTTATCTAACAGTGCTGCCCGTGAGATTTATGAAGAGGACTAAATGTATAAGATTGCAATGCATTCCTAAAAGCTTTTACTTTAATTTGTATTCTGTACATTTCAAATTTCACTGTAAAGCAAATAATATCAATTCCAAAAAGATAGAATTTTTAATTTTAAAAATTAATTTATTTTTTATCTTATTGCTACTTATTTTTATTTATCATTCATAATATTCAACTAAATAAAGATATAAAATGGCTATTTGAGCTCCTTTTTTTAGTATCAAAATACCTGAGATTCCAATACTACCAAATAGATAGACCTTATTGTTTCATTACAATATAGTCCAATATTTCTGACGAAGGAAATCAAAGTTTTTTTTTTACTGTTCCCAATGGTTTCTTAATGAGAAACAAATATTTTGTTTCTCTCTTTTACCCTCCCAATTTCCTTAAGATAGATAAACATAAAAATCTTTTTCTCTGTAAGAATTGGCATCTTGAAGATTTCACAGCATTTTGAACAAGATTAGAAACTTCATTAAAATGGGACTTTAAGTAATGAAGTTAATATTTCTACTTTCAGTATGTTGATTTGAATTTTCATAAAACTCCAAGTAAAATTGTCTTGTAAAAGGCAATTGTAAAAAAATCTCATAAAAGATTTTCGACTCCATAAAAGAAAATAACAGGATTTTTCTAATTATACCACAAAATTAAGAGGAAAATGTACCTAAAATGATATGGTAAGGTCAATAAAGTGCTGCTGTGTTCAGTATGGCAGCCACTAACTCCATCTGGCTGTGGCAGATTAGAGCATTTCTATAGACCAGGGGTCCCCAAACTTTTTACACAGGGGACCAGTTCACTGTCCCTCAGACCGTTGGAGGGCCGCACTATAAAAAAACTATGAACCAATCCCTATGCACACTGTACATACCTTATTTTAAAGTAAAAAAACAAAACGGGAACAAATACAATATTTAAAATAAAGAACAAGTAAATTTAAATCAACAAACTGACCAGTATTTCAATGGGAACTATGGGTCTGCTTTTGGCTAATGAGATGGTCAATGTCTGGTTTCATATTTGTCACTGCTAGCCGTAACAAGTGATATGACGCACTTCCGGAGCCGTGATGCGTGCTTCCCGCTCACTGGAAGTACTGTATGTGAGCAACGCAGCGCTGCCACGTACAGTGATCCAAGAGCACAGGATGCATGACCACCAATGAAGGAGGTGCCCCTTCTGGAAGTGTGGCGGGGCTGGATAAATGGCCTCAGGGGGCCACATGGGGCCCGCAGGCCGTAGTTTGGGGACCCCTGCTGTAGACAGTGCGGACAGGATATTCCCATCATCATCCTGTTGGGAAGCACTGATCCAGTGCGATCCACAAAATAACTCATGATGAAAATACTATTCATACAACCATTTTACTGATAAGGAAATCAAAGCTTAGGAAGAAGGACTTGAGCAAGGTCACATAGCTAGAATGCAGTAGAACTAGGCATGAACTTGGTTTTCACCACCAGTGCCGACATGCCTCCCAGTCAGACATTCTTAGAGACCTGCCTGCCTTCCGAAGTTATCAAGAAATTTTAAGGACTGAACAGCATAAAGTAAAGAAAAGAGGTACACGTTTCTTAGACTTTAAAAATCAAGAACGAAAAAACTACTCAGCCTTTAGCCTCTTACAGTTTCTTGATATTTAAGGATTTGGAAAGAAAAACCAAGACAGCATCACACTAACGAGTACACTAAAGAGAGCCTAAAAATAACAGAGATATCATATTATTATTCTTCACAAAAAGCCTGTGATGAGACAACTTTCAGGGAGGAGGGAACAAAGCAGGAGAGGCTTAGTAACATGCCCACATACACCAATGTTGTAAAGAGCTAGAATTTTAACCCGGGTCTGTCTGGCTCCAAAGTCCATGGTGCATTGTTCTACTATTCCATTCAGCCCTGTGGGATTCTGCATTATAACTACAAAAGAAGCTAAGTCTTATTCTTGTAAGAGGAATCCATATTTGTACATGTGCCATCTCTCCTCCTGTTAAGGAAAGTAAAGGAAATGTTGTGTCAAGCATGTAAGTGCACAGAAATAGACATTGTATTTTTCTACTAAGTCCTGGAGATGGAAAAATGAATAATTAAAAATAAGTTGTGTAAAATAATTGAGCTAATCAACCTTTTTATTATTCTCAAGAGCAACCTTGCGTGGAAAAGAGCGTTCCTCGTCTTGGGGCTGTCTGTGCTAGCGGTGTTCAGCAGCATGCGTCTGGGTTACCCCGGGTCAGGAGGACTGTGCACGCTGGTCATGGCTTTCCTTGCAGGCCTCAAATGGATCAACAAAAAGGTGAATTTTATTTGAACTTCTTCTCATAACTATTTTCTGATGAGGCTAATTGTTTTCTTTTCCAGATACTTCCCTAACATCAGAATAATAAAACTATTCTATCATAAAAGCTCTTTTCTATGCACATACAAATGCATGACCAATGCACATTCTTTTTTCCCCTCACATACCCCTCATAATTTGATGTCTTTACATAAACTATATCACAGTCATACTTTCCTGATGTTTCCCTTTTCCTTTGCCAGAGTATCGCATTGTATAGCTGTACTGTGCTTTATTAAACCACTTTCCTACTCACAGACATGTGGATTGTTTCCTGTTTTGTTTTTTGGGTTTTTTTGCTAAACTAAAAATCCTTCAATAAAATATACTAATATAGCCTGACCAGGATAGAGCATCAGACTGGGACACGGAGGACCCAGGTTTGAAACCCCAAGGTTGTCGGCTTGAGCACGGGCTTACCAGCTTGAGAGCAGGGTCACTGGCTTGAGCATGGGATCATGGACATGACCCCATGGTCACTGGCTTGAGCCCAAAGGTCACTGGCTTGAGACCCAAGGTCACTGGCTTGAGCCCAAGGTCACTGGCTTGAGCAAGGGGTCACTCGCTCTGCTGCAGCCCCCTGGTCAAGGCACGTGAGAGAGCAATTAAGGAGACTAAGGAGCTGCAACAGAGAATCAATGCTTGTCATCTCTCTGCCTTCCTGTCTCTCTGTCCCTCTGTCTCTCTCTCTGTCTCACAAAAAATAAATTAATTAAAAATATACTTATATATACCTTCATTTATAAACTCTAAGACACTATCAAGTTAAAGAATAATGAAAAAGAATGTTGCCAATTAAAAACTATGACATGACATCCTAGTTTCAGAAATGGTTAAATGTAAGAAAATATGGGATCTTAAAATCAACAAAATATAGCAGCATGTCTTTGAGTTTATTGATAGGAAAAAAATTCTAGAAACAGGGTTGCCTAAGAGGATACAGTAACACTTTAAAAAAATTTTAAATTACAGTTTACATTCTATGTTATTTTGTATTAGTTTCAGATGTACAGCATGATGCTTAAACAATTATATACTTTACAAAGTGTTTCCCCCAATATTTCAAGTACCGACCTGGCACTGTACATACTGTAGTTATTACAACATTATTGACTATTACTTTGACAGTATCAATTTGCCTTCTTTATTTATATATATATATATATATATATATATATATATATATATATATATATATATATATATAGTGAGAGGAGGGGAGGCAGAGAGACACTCATGCATGCACCCTGACCAGGATCCACCCAGCAAGCCCACTAAGAGGCGATGCTCTGCCCATCTGGGGCATTGCTCTGCTGCAACCAGAGCCATTATTTAGCACCTGAGGCAGAGGCCATGGAGCCACCCCTCAGTGCCCTGGGCCAACTTGTTCCAATCGAGCCATGGCTGCAGGAGGAGAAGAGAGAGAAGTGAGAGGAGGAATGTGGAGAAGCAGATGGACGCTTCTCCTATGTGCCCTGACTGGGAATTGAACCCATGACATCCACACACTGGGCCAACGCTCTACCACTGAGCAAACCTGCCAGGGCCCAATTTGCCTTTTTAAAAAGCTGTACCATACTGATAGCTAAAAAGTGGTATCTTGTTTTCTGTTTCTTTGGTTAGCAGTAAAATTGAATACTTTTTCATATATTTAGCCACTTGTATTTTTTTTCATTTTCCTTTATAGGTCTTTGGTCCATTTTCTTCTGAAATTTAATGCATTGATTTTTGATCTGTAAGAACCTACATACACATAGACACAGACATATATATTAGCCCTTTGTGCTTTTTTGTTATGTTCTTTTCTAATACACAACTACCTTACGTTTTGTATGCTCTATTGGTCTATTATAACCTTTCCTCAGTAGTTTTTTTTTTTTTCTTAAAAATCCCCTTACCAGTAAAAACTTACAGATGTTATTTCATTTATTTTTTTACAATAACCTTGGCAATTATATATTCAACCCATTTTACAGATGAGGATATGAAAGCTTAGAGATATTAGACAGATCGCTGAAGGTCATAAAGCTAGTAAATGGCATAGGCAGGAGAACACACCTTTTGATTACAGAGGGTCCCTCACTCACAGTGGTCAACTTAGGATTTTTCCACTTTATGATGGTACTCAAGCAATTTTGATCTTTTCCCAGGCTAGTGATTTGTGGGAAGGTACCGGATACTCTCGTGATGTTGGGCAGTGGCCCGAGCCTCAGCTCCCAGTCAGCCACATGATCACAAGAGTAAATGGTACTCTACAGTGTACTGTGCTGCCAGAGGTTTTTGGATATTGTGGGTTATGTTTTTGCATATCATCATATCTACAAAATACTCATCTGTGTCTCCTGCTTCTGGTAAGAAGAAGAGAAAGATAGTTGTTCTTGAGAAGAAACTCAAGATAATGGTTTAACTGTAGGATAATAAGTGTCCTGAGCACATTTAAGATAGGCTAAGCTGTGATGTTGGGTATGTTAGGTATAGAAAATGTATTTTCAACTTTGATGGGTTTATCAGGGTTTATAATCACATCATAAATCGAGGAGTATCTGTTTATCAGAATGGTTTTCTAAAGAAGGGAAGGAGAGCGAATCTTAATTGAATCAATATGCGGCAGGCACTCTGCATACCTTTTGTGTTTTAGTACTCAGGGAAGTTCCTACTTCTGGAGAAACCAGTCCAATGAGTCCAGATTTTGGACTTCTCTCCCTTGGTCTGTAGTATAGCATAAGGCCAAGAGCTCTGATTGCATAGGCTAATCTCAGCTTTACGGTTTCCTGGCTGTATTATTACATATAGGTAATCTGACTTCTCAATCCTCAATTTCCATATCTCTAAAGTAGGGATGGGGGAGGGGGGAGGAAAGGGTAAAGAGGAAATAAATGCTGTTGGATGGAGACATGACTCGGGGTGGTGAACACACAATACAATGTACAGATGATGTGTTATAGAATTCTACACCTGAAACCTATATAATTTTATTAATTAATGTCCCAGAAAATTTAATTTTTAAAAAATTTAATAAAGTAGGGAGGGATATTAGCAAAAACTTCTAGAGTGGAGGATTAAGTAATATAATCTCTATAAAGCAAAGTGCTTAGTCATAGAATGTGCTCAGTAAATAATACCCCATATTATTTTTATAACTATTTGCAGAGCAGCAAAACATAGTAAAAAGAATATAAAATTTTAAATGTGGTGATTGAGATTCCAATCCCAATTCTACTACTCTCTAGCTGTAAAGACCCAAAAAAGTCACCTAGCTTCTCTAATACTCAGGTTTCTCAATGGTAAAATGAAGAAAATAATATCTAAAGAATTGTTGTGACTATTATGTGGGAAAATAGAAACAAAACACTTGTAAACTCAACAGTACTATAACAATAGTATTTAGTTATATTTTAAAAAGCTAATTTATATTTATAAAATTTTGTTTGTGCCTGTCGTTTTATGACATTGTTTCATACTTTTCTGCCTGATTTTCCATAAAATTATTAATCTTGCTGATTGTTGTATTCAAATACACTCACCTTTTTAGAGACTCTTTTATGTATTATTTTTTATGTTTTTCAATCCAGTGCTGCTTCTGATGACCTTCATAGTCATTTTTTTCCTGACATAATTTGGATCTTCTGAATCTTGAAATCATTTTTTTTCTTTAAGTGAGAGGAGAGGAGATAGAAAGACAGACCCCTGCATGCACCCCCACCAGGGATCTACCTGGCAACCCCTATCTGGGACCAATGCTGGAATCAATCAAGCTATCCTCAGTTCCTGAGGCAAATGCTTGGACCAACCAAGCTATTCTCAGCACCCAGGGCTAATGTGCTCAAACCAATCGAGCCATGGCTGCAGGAGGGGAAGAGAGAGATAGAGAGGAAGGAGAGGGGGAAGAGTGGAGAAGCAGATGGGCGCTTCTCCTGTGTGCCCTGGCTGGGAATCGAACCCAGGACCCCACATGCCAGGCCAACGCTCAACCACTGAGCCAACTGGCCAGGGTGAGACTATTTTCTTTATAAACAAATTCACTTTAGTTTTGAAGTTATGAAAAGCCACAGGAAAATACATTGGCAGAACTAGTCATTGTCATTAAATGATGAAGGATATTGTGTGTTATCTAATATAAACCTCTTGTTTTACAGATGAGAAAGATGAGGCACTGAAGGGCCAGTGGAGTACAGTTAGTGGGTAACAGGATTTGAACCTAAGTTATTACCTGATTCCTTATGATGTAAAAGCACAGCTTTTTGCATGATATAGGAATGTAACAACCTATATTGCATGATATATAAATAAATCAACCAAGTCCTTCACATATACTCTATCTTTGAACATTTATGAGCCAAGAGGAAATAGAATTTTACCCTAATAAAACATCAGAAATAATAAAACAAAGAAAACAGAAAAACTTTGTAAACCTCCTTTGTCAAACTGCTTAGCACTCTAATGTGGAAGTACAGATCCTTAAAGATCTATAAATATAAAAATGTCATCCAAAAATATAAATTCTTATTAGTTGATTGAAAATATTCATTAAATGTAAAGTTTTTGACACCATAATGCAGTGGTCCCCAACCTTTTTTGAGCCACGGACTGGTTTAATGTCAGATAATATTTTCACTGACCGGCCTTTAGGGTGGGACGGATAAATGTATCACATGACCGAGACAAGCGTCAAGAGTGAGTCTTAGACGGATGTAACAGAGGGAATCTGGTCATTTTTAAAAAATAAAACATCATTCAGACTTAAATATAAATAAAATAGAAATAATTAAGTTATTTATTCTTTCTTTGCGGACTGGTACCAAATGGCCTACGGACCAGTACTGGTCCACGGCCTGGGGGTTGGGGACCACTGCCATAATGGGTACTGATAAATTGCCTTCCCAAGAAAAGCATTATTAATTTGCTCTCCTGCCAAATTAATTTTATCAATTTTATTAATTTTACCTTACAAATCTTACAAATACTTGACATTATTAAAACTTAATGTATTTTCTAATGTGATTGCCCCCCAAAAATATATGGTATGTCATTTTAATTTGTATTTCTTTGGTTACTGAGTTTTAACATACTTTTTTTCTTTTTTTGGCCACTTGTGTATTTTCTGTGAAATACTTGTACATATATACTGCCCATTTTTCTGTTAGGTTCTATCTTTTTCCTAGTGACTTGATATTGCTCCTTATTCTGTTATATGTAGTGCAGATATTTCTTCCAGCTTGTCATCTTTTTATTTTTTATGTATTTACTTATGTATTTATTTATTAATTCTTTGCACAAGCATTATATTACTATAGTCAATTGTGTCAATATTTTCCCAAAATTTTTGCATTATGTGTTATAAAGTTAGTAGTTGGGTCTGATCAGGAAAGAGAAATGACATAGTAACTAGATTAAGGAAAGTTTATTATTAACCAGATATTATCTTGTAAGATGTAAAGAGACCCCTAAAGAATATAGGAATAGCAGTTATAAACCCCAAGGGCTCAGCTAGAGCATCCCCCACCACCACCCAACCCTATCCCGCCCCTCCTCACCCCACCCCTCCCTACCCCACCCCACCCCACATACATCTGCCCCCAGAGCTGAGAATTCGGGCCTTGTTTAGAACTTTGGTTCACTTGATGGCAGGGAAGTCAGAGTGGTGCTGTGCTTGCAGAATTTGCTGGAAGTCAACCCTTCAAATTTCCAAGAAGTCTACATGGGACACTATATTGCCCGAGGGAGTTGGCTATGAGACCACCCCAGGAATAGACGGGGAAAGCTACTGGCCATTGGGTGCTGCTGGCCACTACGCACGAGGATCCTGGCACTGGAGGAGCCACTGAAACCAGGAAGGAGAGCACCTATCTTCGGCAATATCTCTTCAGCGCCCTCTACTGACAAAATTTATTACGGTGCTAGTTAGCAAAGGAAAATATTTCTAGGAAAATATTTCTAAAGAGCTGGGAGTCATTTTTTGCAAAGCAATAGTGAAAGGAGTCAAGGGGCAATAAATTAATAACTGGAACCTGGATTTTATTTTTGTGTATAATTTGAAACCTTATATTTTTATAAAGATAAAATAAAATTGGAAACAAATATCCATCAATAAAGAAATGATTGAATGAACTATGGCACTTCCATACCATAGATTCCTATACAGCAATAATGAGGTGTATGTCAGGATAAATTTACTAATATGAAAATATCTTTAAATCAAATTTTTAAAATGAACATAAAATTTTAAACTGTGAAATAAAACTAAGTATTACAATATGTGCACACACACAAATATGTATTCAGATAAGAATATAATTAAGATCCATTTGCAAAGCAAATATAAAACATTTTATAAAATAACTGTGTTAGAAATACCTTTATGCAATATTTTTGCCCTATTGTAGCTAACCTCTTAATTTATAGATGTCACAGAAATTAAGCCTATCTCAGCTCAAATTGACTCAAATTTCAAATTAGTAAAACTCTTAGACCTTGTAATTTTACATAATAAAAAATCTATGTATATGTTTCTGTGTATGTTTCTTTTAGGCAGACGTTGAAAAAATTATTGCAGTTGTCTGGGACATCTTTCAGCCCCTTCTCTTTGGACTGATTGGAGCAGAGGTATCTATTGCATCTCTCAGACCAGAAACTGTAGGTAAGGATTTCAAAGTACTTTGGCTAAAATCAACTCTTTTTTTATATTCAGTTAAAATATCTTTAGTAGTTATATGTTCAATGGTTCCCATTCTCACATTATATAAAAGTTTAATAATGATCTAATCTTTTAGAGTACTTGGTCAGAAAATAATGTTTGGCAGTCTAAGACAGTAAATTTTCTATTTTGTTAAATTTTATTTAGACAACTAATTTTAACAGGGTAACATTGATCAACTAGAGTACATAGATTTATAGAAAACATCTTCAGATCATTGTGACATTTGATTATGTTGTATACCCATCACCCAAAGTCAAATTGTCCTTTGTCACCTTTAAATTGGTTTTCTTTATGCTCCTCCCCTCCCCCACCCCCTTCTTTTCCTCCCTACTCCTCCCCCTAGTAACCACTGCACTCTTATCTATGTCCATGAGTCTCAATTTTGTGTCCCAGCTATGTATGGAATCATACAGTTCTTAGTTTTTCTGATTTACTTATTTCACTCAGTATAATGTTATCAAGGTCCATCCATGTTGTCGTAAATGATCCTATGTCATCATTTTTATGGCTGAGTAGTATTTCATAGTATATATGTACCACATCTTCTTTATCCAATCTTCTATTGAAGGGCTTTTTGGTTGTTTCCATGTCTTGGCCACTGTGAACAATGCTGCAATGAACATGGGGCTACATGTGTCTTTACATACCAATGTTTTTGAGTTTGGGGGGTATATACCCAGTAGAGGGATTGCTGGGTCATATGGTAGTTCTATTTTAATTTTTTGAGGAACCACCATACTTTCTTCCATGGTTGTACTATACATTCCCACCAACAGTGGATGAGGGTTCCTTTTTCTCCATAGCCTCTCCAACACTTATTATTACCTGTCTTGTTGATAATAGCTAATCTAACAGGTGTGAGGTGGTATCTCATTGTAGTTTTGATTTGCATTTCTCTTAATAGCTAGTGAAGATGAGCATCTTTTCATATATCTGTTGGTCATTTGTATTTCTTCTTGGGAGAAGTGTCTGTTCATGTCCTCTTCTCATTTTTTTTATTGGACTGTTTGCTTGTTTGTTGTTGAGTTTTATGAGTTCTTTGTATATTTTGGATATTAGGCCCTTATCTGAGCTGTTGTTTGAAAATATCATCTCCCATTTAGTTGGCTCTTTGTTTTGTTGTCAGTTTCTCTTGCTGTGCAGAAGCTTCTTAGTCTGATGTAGTCCCATTCATTTATCTTTGCCTTTACTTCCCTTGGCTTTGGAGTCAAATTCATAAAATGTTCTTTATGGCCAAGGTCCATGAGTTTAATACCTATGTTTTCTTCTGTGTAATTTATTGTTTCAGATCTTATATTTAGGTCTTTGATCCATTTTGAATTAACTTGGAACAAGGGGACAAACTGTAGTCCAGTTTCATTCTTTTGCATGTGGCTCTCCAGTTTTCCCAGCACCATTTATTAAGAGGCTTTCTTTTCTTCATTGTGTGTTTTTGGCTCCTTTATCAAAGATTATTTGACCATATACATGTAGTTTTATTTCTGGGCTCTCTATTCTGTTCCATTGGTCTGTGTGTCTGTTTTTCTGGCAATACCATGCTGTTTTGATTAGTGTGACTCTGTACTATAATTTGAAGTCAGGTATTGTAATGCCCCCAGTTTTGTCTTTTTTCCTTAGGATTACTTTGGCTATTCAGGGGTTTTTATAGTTCCATATAAACCTGATGGTTTTTTGTTCCATTTCTTTTTAAAATGACATTGGAATTTTGATGGGAATTCCATTAAATTTGTATATTGCTTTGGGTAATATGGTCATTTTAACCATATTTAGTCTTCCTATCCAAAAACAAGAAATATTTTTCCATTTCATTGAATCTTTTTCAATTTCCTTTAACAATGCCTTGTAGTTTTCATTATATAGGTTCTTTACATTCTTAGTTATGTTTATTCTTAGGTATTTTCATTTTTTTGTTGCAATTGTAAAAGGGATTATTTTTTTGAGTTCATTTTCTTTTTTTTTAACATTTAATTTTTTCTTTTATTAATTTTTAGAGAGGAGAGAGAGTGAGAGAGAGAGAGAGAGAGAGAGAGAGAGAGAGAAGGGGGAGGGAGGAGCAGGAAGCATCAACTCCCATATGTGCCTTGACCAGGCAAGCCCAGGGTTTTGAACCGGCGACCTAGGCGTTCCAGGTCTACGCTTTATCCACTGTGCCACCACAGGTCAGGCCTGAGTTCATTTTCTGAAGTTTCATTGTTAGCATATAAGAAAGCAATAGACTTCTGTATATTAATTTTGTATCCTGCGACCTTACTATATTGGTTTATTATTTTTAATAGTCTTTCTGTGGAGTCTTTGGGGTTTTCTATGTACAGGATCATATATCATCAGCAAAAAGTGAAACCTTTACTTTTTCTTTCCCAGTATGAATGCTTTTATTTCTTTCTCTTGTCTGATTGCTCTGGCTCGAACTTCCAGCACTATGTGAATAGGAATGGAGAGAGTGGACAGCCTTGTCTTGTTCCTGATTTTAGAGGAAAAGTTTTCAGTTTTTTTGCCATTTAATATGATGTTAGCTAATGGTTTGTCATAAATGGCCTTTATTATGTTGAGATATTTTCCTTCTATACCCATTTTGTTGAATGTTTTAAACATAAAATGATGTATTTTATCAAATGCCTTTTCTGTATCTATTGATAGGATCATGTGGTTTTTGTTCTTTGTTTTGTTGATATGGTGTATTACGTTAATTGTTTTACGTATGTTGAACCATCCTTGTGATTCAGGGATGAATCCCACTTGATCATGGTGAATTATTTTTTTAATGTGTTGTTGTATTCAATTTGCTAGTATTTAGTTTAGGATTTTTGCATCTGTATTCATTAGAGATATTGCTCTGTAATTTTATTTTTTTGTGTTGTCCTTGCCAGGTTTTGGTATGAGGGTTATGTTGGCCTCATAAAATATGTTTGGAAGTATTGCTTCTTCATAAATTTCCCATTTTTAATATTGTTCCTCGTAAATAAAACTAACATGGCTTACTACTATCAAAAAATGTAGGCTTTGCCTGGCCAGGTGTTTGCACAGTGGATAGAGAGTTGGCCTGGGATGCTGGCGACCCAGGTTTGAAACCCCAAGGTTGCCAGCTTGAGCACTGGGCTGCTGGCTTGAGTGTAGGATCATAGACATGACCCCATGGTCACTGGCTTGAACCCAAGTCACTGGCTTGAGCAAGGGATCACTGGCTCAGCTGGAGCCCCCACCCCCACCCCAGTCAAGGCACATATGAGAAAGCAATCAATGAACAACAATGAGTTGGTGTTTCTCATCTCTCTTCCTTCCTTTCTGTATGTCCCTCTCTCTCCCTTTCTCAAAAAAATAAATAAATAAATACAGGCCTTAAAGTTTTTTTCCCAAGAATAAGAGTGTTCATCTAGCCTTGCTCTGGTGAAGGGCCAGAATTTTAAAAATAACTTGTCAGTTCTATAATATGAACCCATGAAATAGAAATGTTTGTTCAGTCATTCTTTTATTTATTTATTTATGCATTTATAAGCCAGCATAAACCCCTCTTGATTCACAGCACTGTAAAGTTAATTTGTACACTTATTCTTTATATGTCCTCCTTTCCTCACATCACAATATTCTCCATCCATCCTAGGGGTCCCCTCCCCTACCATCCCCTTCCGGATCTCACACACAAATTCTTCTCATACATCTTTAAATATACTGGTCATATGCATACTTGTCCATTTTCTTCTCTTCAGAATTTAAACAAAATCTAAACTCTCTTATCTTAAAATAATATCCTTCCATTTAATACATGCTGCGACATGGATGAACCGTGAGGACACTGTACTAAGTGAAATAAGCCACTCACAAAGAGACAAGTACTGTATGTTTTCACTTATATAAAAACTGGAGTAGTCAAACACATAGAGACAGAAAGTAAATAGTGGTTGCCAAGGTTTGGGGGAAAAGGGAAATGAGGAGTTGTTGTTTAATGGGTACAGAGTTTCAATTTTGCAAGATGAAAAAGTTCTAGTGATTAGTTACACAAAAATGTGAATGCTATATGATAAAATCAACCTCGCATTAATAACCAAAAAACAGAATTTCTTCCAATCCCTGAGCTAACTTTTCAGCCATGTTATTTTTTGTTGTTTTTAGTCATAGTGCAAAAAATAGTTCTTTACTCCTCCAGTTCCCAGTCTCAGCAGATTGGATATACAACTATTTTGTATAATATAAATTTCAAATTTATTTGTATATGATTTTAATGTATGTTAACTAAACACAGTCTGCATATTCACATTTCAGAAAAAGTGAATGTTTAACTTAATACTACTTAGCTGTACAATTAAAGTGATTAAGATAAATTTTATTTATTTTTTTTTTGTTTTTTGTTTTTTTGTGTGTTTTTTTTTACAGAGACAAAGAGAGAGTCAGAGAGAGGGATAGATAGGGACAGACAGACAGGAACGAAGAGAGATGAGAAGCATCAATCATCAGTTTTTTTTGTGACACCTTAGTTGTTCTTTGATTGCTTTCTCGTATGTGCCTTGACCATGGGGCTACAGCAGACCGAGTAACCCCTTGCTCAAGTCAGCGACCTTGGTTCCAAGCTGGTGAGCTTTGCTCAAATCAGATGAGCCCGTGCTCAAGCTAGCAACCTTGAGGTCTTGAACCTGGGTCCTCCACGTCCCAGTCTGACGCTCTATCCACTGTGCCACCGCCTGGTCAGGCAGTAAATTTTATTTATATTTTAACACCATTAAAAATTATTCATTCTTCATTTCACTTCCCCTCACCTATTAATTTACCTCTCTATTCCTTTTTTCAAACTTTTTCAAAGAGGTACATAACTATATCCCCTATTTCCATTTTAACTCTTAGTCTTTTGTTCTGTTCAGTTCAATTCAATTCAATTTGATTCAATTTCTTCATTTCAGTCCAACTTCTGCCCTATTACCCAGCAAACCCACACTCTGACCAAGGTTATATTGCTACATCCACTGAATACCTATTGGTTTTTATTTTATTTGAGCTCTCAACATCATTTGGGGGGGGGTCTTTGAAACCCTTGTTGTATTGAATTCTGAAACTATATTTTTGGAGCCTTTTGAGATCTCCTTTACACTCATTTATACGTGGCTTACATGCTGCTCTTACATCTAAGTTCTTTCCGAAGCCTCTGTGCTACTTACCTTATATCACATCTCTGAGCTCATTTGCACTCAGTGGCTTTGATTATAAACTGTATGCTTCCAAAATTTTTATCTTGAAATCAATATTTTCATTTGCTAATTGGACATCATGACTTAGAAGTCCTACAAAATTTCAAACTCAATGTATCTAAAACTTTCTCATCATCCTTTCCTCAAACTTTTAATATTTCCTCCTGAGAATGGTATCATCTCTTGTATCTTGTACTTTAGGCAACAAAATACTTATTAAAAATCTATCAGCTTAGGAGAAATACCCTTCAAAAAAGAGCCACATAGCTTTTCTTTTTTTCTTTTTTTCTTTTTCTGACAGAGAGAGAGTCAGAGACAAGAACAGACAGGGACAGACAGGGAGAGAGAGATGAGAAGCATCAACTCATAGTTATGGCATCTTAGTTGTTCATTGATTGCTTTCTCATATGTGCTTTCACCAGGGGGCTACAGCAGAATGAGTGACCCCCTTGCTCAAGCCAGTGATCTTTGGCTCAAACCAGCAACCTTGGGCTTCAAGCCAGCAAACTTTGGGCTTAAGCCAGAGACCATGGGGTCATGACTATGATCACATGCTCAAGTCAGCAACCCTGTGCTGAAGCTGGATGAGCGTGTGCTCAAGCCAGCAATCTTGGGGTTTCAAACTTGGGTCCTCTGTGTCCCAGTCCGACACTTCATCTACTACGCCACTACTTGGTCAGGCGAGCCACATAGCTTTTATATAAAGAAACCATATTGCAGATTCACAATAGATTCCTCAGCAATAACTATCTGGTATTTTACAGCCTTTTGAACTTGAGAAAGTTATTTATCCTTTCTGAATTTTATTTTTTAAACTATAAAATGAGAAAAATTACCCAATAGGTTATAAAGATTAAGTAAAGTAATGCACTTAAGGCTTAATACAGAATGTGGGACAGAGTAAACATTTAACAAATGTTACTTTTTAAAAAGTCACTTTATTATGTATCAGTCACCTTTCTCAAGTCCAGTAGACTGCAGCAGCCCTTATCACAATCCCTTACTTTGCAAATCAGGATTAATTTACCTTTATCAGCAAAAGATTCTAAAGGACTGAATGAAGTACTTTACTGCACTCGTGAACCAGAGCTAATGGGCAGTCAGTGTAAGCAGTGCATTAATACACGAGTTGACTGCCAGCATCTGTTCTGATTGGTCAGTGCGCAGACAGCTCTGTTCTGATGCATTGGTTGCCTGGTAAATATTTTTAATATCACCTTTGATCTTATAGTTTATAAAGAATTCTCAATCATTTTGATGAAAATACTGATTTTTTCCCCTCTTATTGCT
The DNA here is from genome assembly GCF_036850765.1 of Saccopteryx bilineata. Classification (NCBI taxonomy): domain Eukaryota; kingdom Metazoa; phylum Chordata; class Mammalia; order Chiroptera; family Emballonuridae; genus Saccopteryx; species Saccopteryx bilineata. The sequence goes on from NC_089494.1 coordinate 177,817,030, forward strand.
CTCTTACCATAATGTTTATACTGTACTTACCTTCACAATATATTAGTTGTTTCTGTCTTCCTCTGACTTTGAAGTTCATAGAGGTAAAATCTGTATATTACATATTTTTGTGTACCCAGTACCTTATCTAAATCCTGTCATGCATTATCATTTAATAAATTCTTGTTGAATAAACACATACAAAGTGTGTGTTTTTTATGCTATGAAGCATAAGAGAAATAACATCCAAATCTCCTTTGTAGATATTCAAATATGTTTAATTAATTTCTTATTTTATTCTAGGGAAAATACCTTCTTTTAAATGAATGATCTGATTGATCCTTATATAGGGGTGAATAAGAGGAGGTTTGCAGTTGTAATACAAATAAATAATATAATAATTAATAAATAATAAAAAAATTTTCACGTACTCACAACTGTAAACCTACTTTTGCCCACCCCTGTATTGATGTTTTGATCAATTGTGCTTAACCATTTTTGTCTTTTGAATTTTTTAATAGATTTAGATTACTGCTGTTGATAGTATTTTGAATCAGTAACTATGAGATTTGATTTTTCCCCCAGTATTTCATTATGTTTAAAAATTATTTCTTACAGGCCTTTGTGTTGCCACCCTGGGTATTGCAGTGTCGATACGAATTTTGACTACATTTCTGATGGTGTGTTTTGCTGGTTTTAACATAAAGGAAAAGATATTCATTTCTCTTGCATGGCTTCCAAAGGCCACAGTCCAGGTAACTTAGCATTTTGACTCCTATTTCTATTTGACACCTTAAAATTTTGAATGAGAGAGCTTATTCAAATTTGGTGAAAATAAGTAATTGAAGTTTGATTTGTGAAAAGAGTTTACACCAATCTATTCTTTACAAGTTTTATTTTTGATAAATGGATTCCTTAAATATGACAGCTCATTTAAATTTATTTAGATCACCAGGGTGCAACAAAAATTACAATAAATCCCTACACTCCTAGGAAGCAGTTATAGCAGGAGGGCAGAGTTTGAATTTTTATCAGTCAGAGCTCTCCAAATTCCCCCAGTGAGATAGTTGTTAATTCTCTTTACTTCATTATCTTCCAAGAAGAAAGTGAAACAAAGCAAGGTTTATCTTATTATCTGGAAATACTTCAGCGTCAATATGATTGATAAGAAGTTACTCTTGACCACAGTCTTTATATACAAAGTAGAAAGATTTATTGACAATTCAGAAAATGCTTTACTGATTTCCTAGATTATTAGTTGATATTAAAATTTTCAAACTGGTTGAACTTCCAGTCAAATAGTTTAACACGTGACCCAAAATTTGTGCACTCTAATAAAAAAGGCACTAACAGGTGCTTGAAATTACCACAAATTGGTAGAATGCCTATAATTGCTCGTTAAATTAGCACTAGAGTATTAATTTGTTGCAAATGTAATATACTCTTGATGTATTATATATTTTCTAGATTAATTATAGGAAATGAGATTTAACTGTTCCAGCCCTGAATATTTTGTGATTATTTAAGTATGCAAATTTCTATTGCATGAAATGAAAATCAAATGTTCTTAATTTAGGAAGCTTTGGGGGATGTATATGCTCTGTAACTATAGTATATGCCACATTTTGTATGGCCGTATTCTCAGGCATTATTCCAGGGAAGTTGGTTTTTTTTTTTTTCCATCAGACTTTCAAAGATGTCTGAGACAATAGCTAAGAGTACTGTGAGGTTAAAATAGTACAATAAGTAGAATAGTTTCTCCCTACAGTATTTACACGACTTCTAGTAACTTTAGTAGGTAAACATTAAAAGAATCACTCTAGTAGCTTTGATATGAAAGATTTGTTTCTAAACATTAAAATTTGGAAAATAGCCTCTTCCTGTTATCAAAACAATTTTAAAATACAGAGAAATTAACTAGGGTGTGTTGAAGAACAGATGTTCTGTGAAACAAGTATTGCATAGAATTGTCTTTCTTCCCCTTTTGCCTCAGCACAAAAAACAAGACTTCTTATATCTTTTTTCTATATTAGTTGGTTTTCAAATTTCTTTGTTTATGTAATACTATAAAAAACATATTTTAGGCCCTGGCTGGTTGGCTCAGCAGTAGAGCGTCGGCCTGGCGTGCGGGGAACCTGGGTTTGATTCCCGGCCAGGGCACATAGGAGAGGCGCCCATTTGCTTCTCCACCCCTCCCCCTCTCCTTCCTCTCTGTCTCTCTCTTCCCCTCCCGCAGCCAAGGCTCCATTGGAGCAAAGATGGCCCGGGCGCTGGGGATGGCTCCTTGGCCTCTGCCCCAGGCGCTAGAGTGGCTCTGGTCGCGGCAGAGCAACACCCCGGAGGGGCAGAGCATCGCCCCCTGGTGGGCAGAGCCTTGCCCCCGGTGGGCGTGCCTGGTAGAACCCGGTCGGGGCATGCGGGAGTCTGTCTGACTGTCTCTCCCCGTTTCCAGCTTCAGAAAGAAAAATAAAAATAAATAAATAAATAAATAAAAACATATTTTAACTCAGCATACATAAAACCCCCAAAATACACACACACATACACATATACATACACCAGAGAACTGAAAGGGAAATAAGCAATTGGCCACTGAACCACAGAGGGGATGGATGCAGATCCTTGCATAGCCAAACATCCATGTGTAACTTTTGACTCTCCCCCAAAACTCAGCTGTCCCTCTGTGTCACTGGGGATTGATTCCAGGACCAACCCTGGATACTGAAATCTGAGGATGCTCAAATCCCTTATATAAAATGGTGTGGAACAATGCATATATTCAGCTCTCTGTATCCGCAGATTCCCCCCTGAAGATGGAAAATGCTGTTTTCAATCCACAGTTGTTTGACTCTATACCTGTGAAACCTAGAGATATGGAGAGCCAACTATATATTGAAAAAAAAAATTCATATATAAGTAAACCTGCACAGTTGAAATCCATGTGTTCAAAGGTCAAATATATATCATAATATGTCCAGTTCTTGCCAGGAATTCATGAAATGTTGACTTGGTTATGGTATCAAGTAACCGGTAATTATGAAGCCTCAATCCAGGGACTAAATTAGATAGCTTTTTTCTTTTTCACTTGCAGTCCAGCGTGGGCATTTCCGAGCTGGCAGGGTGACTCCTGTCCTCAGCATGTACCTTTCATCCATGACTCCAATTTTTATGATTTCTCATCTAGTGGGAAAGGGGTAAAGAAAAAGGTGCAAGTGTCCATTTGTTTTCAAGAACAATTTGCAAGTAATTTTTATCACTTCTGTTCACCTCTCAGTGACCTTAGTTAGATACATAGCTTCGTTTTGTTGGAAAGAAGGCTAAAAAAAAAAGTGTCTGGACAGCAACAAGACCAGCAAAAATTCTACTATAGAGTTCTATTATAGAAGGGGAAAAGGATATTCAGATATTTGTGGTCAATTAGTAGTCTCTGCCATTGTTTCTCATGCACACTGGTATTGTCTTCTGTTTACTGTCCTAGAAGTTAATATGTTCTGTGGGATAAGGGGAATACCAGATTGACTAGTACAGGGGGTCCTCAAGTTACAATACAGTCCCATTCCAACAACAGTGATGTAACCCAAATTTTTGTGTAAGTCAAAACACCAAAATTCCTAGCCTAACACAAACAGAATACTTACGCTTTTTTTTTTAACTATCTTTTTTTTTTTAACTATCTTTTTTTTTTTAATAAATTTTTATTAATGGTAATGGGATGACATTAATAAATCAGGGTACATATATTCAAAGAAAACATGTCTAGGTTATTTTGTCATTAAATTATGTTGCATACCCCTCGCCCAAAGTCAGATTGTCCTCCGCCACCCTCTATCTAGTTCTCTGTGCCCCTCCCCCTCCCCCTAATTCTCTCCCTCCCTCCCTCCCATGTCCTCCCTCCCCCCACCCCTGGTAACCACCACACTCTTGTCCATGTCTCTTAGTCTCGTTTTTATGTTCCACCAATGTATGGAATCATGTAGTTCTTGTTTTTTTCTGATTTACTTATTTCACTCCGTATAATGTTATCAAGATCCCACCATTTTGCTGTAAATGATCTGATGTCATCATTTCTTATGGCTGAGTAGTATTCCATAGTGTATATGTGCCACATCTTCTTTATCCAGTCTTCTATTGAAGGGCTTTTTGGTTGTTTCCATGTTTTGGCCACTGTGAACAGTGCTGCAATGAACATGGGGCTACATGTGTCTTTACGTATCAATGTTTCTGAGGTTTTGGGGTATATACCCAGTAGAGGGATTGCTGGGTCATAAGGTAGTTCTATATGCAGTTTTTTGAGGAACCACCATACTTTCCTCCATAATGGTTGTACTACTTTACAGTCCCACCAACAGTGAATGAGAGTTCCTTTTTCTCCACAGCCTCTCCAACATTTGCTATTACCCGTCTTGTTGATAATAGCTAATCTAACAGGGGTGAGGTGGTATCTCATTGTAGTTTTGATTTGCATTTCTCTAATAACTAATGAAGCTGAGCATCTTTTCATATATCTGTTGGCCATTTGTATCTCTTCCTGGGAGAAGTGTCTGTTCATGTCCTCTTCCCATTTTTTTATTGGATTGTTTGTTTGTTTGTTGTTGAGTTTTATGAGTTCTTTGTAAATTTTGGATATTAGGCCCTTATCTGAGCTGTTGTTTGAAAATATCAGTTCCCATTTAGTTGGCTGTCTGTTTATTTTGATATCAGTTTCTCTTGCTGAGCAAAAACTTTTTATTCTGATGTAGTCCCATTCATTTATCTTTGCCTTCACTTCTCTTGCCATTGGAGTCAAGTTCATAAAATGTTCTTTAAAACCCAGGTCCATGATTTTATTACCTATGTCTTCTTCTATGTACTTTATTGTTTCAGGTCTTATATTTAGGTCTTTGATCCATTTTGAATTAATTTTAGTACATGGGGACAGGCTGTAGTCGAGTTTCATTCTTTTGCATGTGGCTTTCCAGTTTTCCCAACACCATTTGTTGAAGAGGCTTTCTTTTCTCCATTGTGTGTTGTTGGCCCCTTTATCAAAGATTATTTGACCATATATATGTGGTTTTATTTCTGGGCTTTCTATTCTGTTCCACTGGTCTGAGTGTCTATTTTTCTGCCAATACCATGCTGTTTTGATTATCGTGGCCCTATAATATAATACTTACGCTTTTAATAGTCCAAAATGGCATAGGTAAGCCTGCTAGGCAATGCCAAATCCCTCACTCATATGCTGCATTACTGTGTATTCTTCCACCATGCTCAACCAAACTAGTTCACCCACATAGTCCATAAGTACAGCCAAAACACTCACATCTCTCAACTTTTTAAAGTTTTTATTGGAGCGAGTGTTGTAAACTTGAAACATTGTATGTCAAAACTTGTAACCTAAAGACCTCACGTATATTACCTCCCCCAGTGCCCTAATACTGCATTTTGCCTCTAAAAAATCAGAATTTTTCTAAGATTTTCCAGTAAATAAACTTTAAATGAAATGTTTCACCAATTCTCGAGGCAAAGAAGTAACCAAATGCCTAATAAGGTTAAGTTTTGAAGTGCCTACCTACCACTTTCAAGTTTCATGATGTTTAAAAATTAGTTTTGACTCTAAAGGTGTACATATCATGTGTTGTTTTTTCATTTAAAACTTCCATCATCTTCCAGTAAATATCATTGCATTTTTTTTCATCTTGTACTTTCTTAATTCCAAATTCCTAAAGATGGAAGAATGAGATGACGAGTAACTTCATCTTTACTCAGGAGAAATTTAGTATATTGAATCATTATAGTTAATTAATAACATGAGTCTGTGTTTACCTTGAGTTTTGAAATATATCTACTTGATGTTTTTGTAACTTTACCTTATGAAAATAGGTGATAGAAATCATCGTTCTTTCCGCATGCAAGGGCAGGGACAGTTTTCAAACAATCAGAACCAACCTCAGTGCACTTTGAAAGAAGAATACTAAAACTTTTTTTTTAATTTCTCCATTGATTTGAGAGAGAGAGAAAGAGAGTGGAAGAAATAGAGAAGGGGAAGGGAGAGGGAGGAGAGAGAAGCATCAACTCGTTTCACCTAGTTGTTCCATTTAGTTGTGTATTTGTTGATTGCTTCTCCTACATGCTCTGAGCAGAAGTCAAACACACAACTTCAGGCACACGGGTTGATGCATTATTCACTGAGCCACCTGGTCAGGGCTAATAGTACTTTCTTAGTTGAACAAAAGAACAAGCAGTTTGTTTAAAAATAATTCACCGTATATCTATGTGTTTATCTTATTGTGTTTCCAAATTTACCTTTAAACTTTTATAGGCTGCAATAGGATCTGTAGCTTTGGACACAGCAAGGTCACATGGAGAGACACAGTTAGAAGAATATGGAATGGATGTTTTGACAGTGGCATTTTTGGCCATCCTTATCACAGCCCCAATTGGAAGTCTACTGATCGGTTTGCTGGGCCCCAGGCTTCTCCAGAAAGCTGAGCCTCAAAATCAAGGTGAAGAAGTTTAAGAAGAGACTTTTATACAAGTGTAGAGGTGAAAAGAAAGAATGCTGAGTAAAATGATTACAAAGCTGCTAACAAAGGCTGCTTTTATCAAGGTAGATACTGAAATATACTGCTCACAAAAATTAGGGGATATTTGATTGTTTCATATTCATTTTGAGATATCCCTTAATTTTTGTGAGAAGTATATGTAGTGTTTAAGCTGAAAATGTAATAGAACCAAAAATGTGTCTATTTCTTTAAACAGCATTTTTAGCCATTACCTTTTCCATGTGGTGATGTTCTGCATCTCCAACCTGATCTCTCTGCCTTCTTCTTCTTTTTCTTTTTTCAAACACCCTTCATCGTAGGGACATATACACTTAGATGTATTACCACAATGTAAAGTTCACATGGGACTGACAAAGTTCAGAATCCTGTTCTACTAGCCAGCAGCTTTCTCTGACTCACTGTTAACTCACAGCTTCACAATTCTTGGTCACCCAGCCTCTCAGGTTTTGAGTTGGCTCCTTTTTATTTGGCTCCTCTTTTCTGTTTTTAAATACCCTAATCCATGCCTTCATCAGTTTCTACTGTCACTTTCCCTGCTAATCTGCCTCACCTCCATTTCTACCCCCTTTTATTTTATTTTATTTTTTAATTTATTTTTTTTAATTTTTTTTACAGAGAGAGAGAGGCAGAGAGAGGGATAGACAAGGACAGACAGACAGGAATGGAGAGATGAGAAGCATCAATCATTAGTTTTTTGTTGCGCATTATAACACCTTAGTTGTTCATTGACTGCCTTCTCATACGTGCCTTGACCACGGGCCTTCAGCAGAGCGAGTAACCCCTTGCTCAAGCCAGTGACCTTGGGTCGAAGCTGGTGAACTTTTTTCTCAAACCAGATGAGCCGCGCTCAAGCTGGAGACCTCGAGGTCTCAAACCTGGGTCTTCCACATCCCAGTCTGACGCTCTATCCACTGCGCCACTACCTGGTCAGGCTTAAAGTATTCTTTTTGTTTGTTTTTTACAGAGACAGAGAGAAAGTCAGAGAGCAGGATAGACAGGGACAGACAGACAGGAACACAGAGATGAGAAGCATCAATCATTAGTTTTTCGTTCGTTGCGCATTGCGACACCTTGTTTATTGATTGCTTTCTCATAAGTGCCTTGACCATGGGCCTTCAGCAGACTGAATAACCCCTTGCTCGAGCCAGTGACCTTGGGTCGAAGCTAGTGAACTTTTTTCTCAAACCAGATGAGCCCGCACTCTATCTGGCAACCTTGAGGTCTCAAACCTGGGTCCTTCACATCCCAGTCTGACGCTCTATCCACTGCGCCACCGCCTGGTCAGGCCATTTCTACCCCTTTTAGTATAACTGATTGGTCTCACCAAAATATTAAAATACACAAAATATCTTCATTGGTTCTTCCTTTTGCACCTACCTAGATGACAGAAGACCTTATCCTGACGCCTAGCTGGCTACCCAGAATCCTGCCACTTCAGTGGCTCATCTGAGTTAGCCTCCCCCTATGGAATGCCCTGTCCAGCCCTTTCTTTTCTTTTCTTTTTTTTTTTTTTTTTTTTTTTTTGTATTTTTCTGAAGTGAGAAGCAAGCAGGCAGAGACAGACTCCCACATGTGTCCTACTGGGACCCACCCAGCATGCCCACCAGGGGGCGATGCTCTGCCCATCGGGGGTGTTGCTCCACTGAAACCGAAGCCATTCTGGCACCTGAGGTGGAGGCCATGGAGCGGTCCTCAGCACCCGGGCCAACTTTGCTCCCATGGAGCCTTGACTATGGGAGGAGAAGAGGGAGATTTAGAGAAAGGAGAGGGGGAAGGATGGAGAAGCAGATGGGCGCTTCTCCTATGTGCCCTGGCCGGAATCAAACCCAGGATATCCACACACTGGGCTAACACTCTACCACTGAGCCAACTGGCCAGGAACCAGCCCTATCTTATTTGTTTCAGGCTCTTCCTGTTCTCTAGATGAGAGATAGCTAATTTTCAAATCTATGCCAACCTCATGATTATCAATTAATCAACATAAGGTAAGCTGCTATAATGAAGAAACAAAAAATACAGTACTTAAAAGAAATAGAAATTTATTTCCCTGTCATTGAACTGGCTGGTTGATGCTGACAGAGTTACTCTGTTCATGAGGCAACTCAGACGTGTCTGGAGGCTCTGCAGTGCCCCGGCTTAGGATACAGGTGAAAGATGCAGATGAAAGATGATTTCTCCCCTGTTTCCTTTCTAACTCTGAGGGAAAAGGATAAAAGAAAGTCTAAGGCAAGCAATTTCTTTTTAAGGAAGTGATGTGAAAGTGGACACATGTCTCCTTTACATTTTTTTGGTGATGCCCATACCGGCTGTGAGGAGGCTGAGAAGCATTCACATAGCTAGGAAGAAGGAAATATTACAGAGCCAGAGGTACCATTGTGTTGAAAGTTGCCATCACCTACTAGCATACTGTTGCATTTTAACAAGGGCTTTCTAAAGATAGTACCTTTAACAAAGGAGTGACTTCTGTGGCAGGATTTTCAGACATTGGGAAATGCCAGCGAGAAGCTATTAGCAGAGACATTTATCTGCATTGGTGACATGTTATCCTGCTTACTCAACAGACAGTCTCTGCTTTTCTGTATCACCTGTAAGTTCCACTTTTACTATTGGTTAACTCCTGCCTACTTGCTAGGATATCCTGTTCAAATACAGTTTATAGCTTTTATCATGTTGTTTGTATACATGAATAATTTATTACTTTCTTGTCATATCCCATCTAAACTCTTTAACCTAGAATTCAAAATTCTATCTCATCTTGAAGTATATACTTAATATGTATAAAATGAATAGATTATGAATATTCTAATCCCAACTGATCTGCATACAACCTGTCCATACCTTCCTTGTCATTAGATTACCATTCCAGCCCCTTCCACCATGACTTTCACTCTATTCAAAACTAACTTAATTTATATTAAGTTAACATAACATGAAGGCATAAGAGGCTTCATTTTTATGTCAGTTTGACTCTGGTTCTCTATGACTATGGCTATGGTACTCTCTTAATGTGTATGTTGGACTAAATTAATATCAAGGTTCAGGTGAAGCTTTCAAATTGAACATCATTGTTTAAGTGTATCTTTGTGGTAGCAGCATAAACTTAATGCTCATCTAGGTCTCTACTTTCACAGGCTCTGAAACTAGATTCATTCAACAAATATTCACGGAAAGCCTTTGGTGGTCCAGGCACATCATCAAATCTAATGTTTTTTGTCCTTACAGATCTGACAGTTTGAGAGAGGAGACAGACAATTCAACAATAGCCACAAAAATAGTATAAGTGCTGTTATGCAGAAAGTCCAAGGGTGCTAGGGAGCTCATAGCAGGAGCACCCACCCACCCAGGGGGTGATGTAGTTTGGGCTCAGCTTCAGAGAAAGTAGGGCCTTAGCCAGGACATGGGGAATGATTAGGACTTAGAAAGCAAAAGGCATGAGAGGTCGAAGGATGTTTCAGTTAGTGCTTGTTCCCATGTTTTCCAGGTAACAAGCTTTGAATACTTATTAACTTGTACAAAATACAGTTAGTATAAATAAATGAGAATGTTGTTATACATACTCAAGGTCCCAAAGAACAATTAGAAATGGAAATTCACAGAATGTAGAAATAGCTGAGCTCATTAAGCCACTGCCAACAGCCAATTCCATTTTGCAGAGCATGCAACAAGTTCTTTGCTACTTCTGCTCTGTAGATAGCCACCATCTAAATCTTTCTGACTCTCTGTCCAATATTGGCCTCATCAGGACTCATCATGTCACCACCTGGTAAGTCACAGCTCTTGACTTGGTTGGTGATCACCAAGTTAACTTGATACAGAGTATTGACTCAGGCCAACCAAACTTACCAAATTCTGACCACACCGATGAAAAAAATTATCCTTACATTCAGGTCTCTAAAAGGGGGGGTGTATGCACCCTACACATACTTCTGTCAGGGCACTCATAACCCTTTTTTATGTAGTTTGTTTACATGTTTGTCTCCTATTATATCATCCAGTTATGGGTGTGAGCCTTGTCTTGGTCATCCTCGGCACTTTCCACAGGGCCTGGAACACAGTAGGCGTTTAAGATGTGTTTACAGACTATCTCAGTGAGGGATCATCTTCCACTGTGAAAAACTACCGAGCACATGACAGTTCAGATCTTATCTGTTTCATCTGACTTAGCTCAGGCTGTATAACTAAATACCATAGACTGGATGGCTTAAACAACAAACATGTATTTTCTCACAGTTCTAGAGGCAGAAAGACCCAACACAAAGGTGCCAGTATAATCAGGCTCTGTTGAGGACTCTCCTCCTGGCTTGCCCATGGCCTTCCCTTTGCTGTGTCCTCACATGGTAGGAAAAGTGATGGCGATGGGGTAGAGTGTGTAAATTCTTTTGTGTCTCTTCTTATAAAGGTACTGATCACATCATCAAGGCCCTATCCTGATGACCTCACCTAAACCTAATTATCTCCCAAAGGCCCCAACTCCAAATATCATCACACTGGGGATTAGGGCTTCAAAATATGAATTGGCAGGAGGATGGGGGGATAGGGAGGACATAGTTCAGTCCAGAGAAGGGGTGTTGTACTTCTAAGAATGGTGCTAAATAAACGCTGAAAATTCTTGTTCATCAATGCTTTTTTATTCCTATGGTCAGTGCCATTCTTACCCCTCTGAAAAGTTTTATTTTAGATAGACTGATTAGGTTCCAGATCTTTATTTTCACATTTCAATGTTATTCTGTTTGGAATTAACGCCAAATAACCTTGATTGGACTTGGGTGTCCTCAAGATTTCTTGAGCTGTACATTTGTAAAAAATATATATCATCCAATACATTCTTTTAAAATAGCATTGGTTTTTTTATTATAAAATACTGTATTTTAATTACAGAAAATTTAGAACACAGAAAAGTACAAGAAAAAACCTGAAACTACTCTTAATGTAAACAGCCATTTTATTTGGATTCTTTTTTTTTTTTTGTGACAGAGACAGGGAGAGAGAGAGAGATAGGGACAGACAGACAAGAAGGGAGAGAGATGACAAGCATCAATTCTTTGATGCGGCACCTTAGTTGTGTTTGATTGCTTTCTCATATGTGCCTTGACTGGGGCTACAGCAGAGCGAGTGACCCCTTGCTGAAGCCAGCAACCTTGGCTTCAAGCCATTGACCTTTGGCTTCAAGCCAGCAACCTTTGGGCTTAAGCTAACGACCTTTGGGCTCAAGCCAGCAACCATGGGGTCATGTCTATGATCCCATGCTCAAGCAAGCAATCCCACATTCAAGCTGGTGAGCCCGCACTCAAGCCAGTGACCTCAGGGTTTCGAACCTGGGTCCTCCGCATCCTAGTCTGACGCTCTATGCACTGAGCCATCACCTGGTCAAGTTTATTTGGATTCTTTTAAATTTTAATCTGTGGTTCTGAGGGATATATTCTCCACTGAATTAGCTGGTGAAAGTTAATATAAACACAGGGGTGGGCAAAAGTAGGCTTACACTTGTTCCTATGGAAAGACATGCAAGTTATGATTATTACAATAGCATTATTAACTCAAAAGAATGTCACTACCACTGTAAACCTAGTCTTTGCTCACCTCTTTACATTTGAGTTCTATGAAGATATATAGATGAATTTTTATTATATATAATGAATGTTAAGCCTTCCAAAAATTATTTACCTGGTAATGTTCAAATATTCATTTTGCAATGAATAAACAAAAATCCCTGCCATCATGGAGCTTATGTTTCAAAGTCCATTCATTTACTCTCTCAAAATACATTTATAACATGTCTGCTATATGCCAGGCATTATACTAACTACTGGAGGATACAGTAATGAACAGGATATTTAAGTACTCTGTTTTTAATGGAACTTGAATTCTAGTGGGAAGGTGAACCTGGGAAATACAATGTGAATAAGACACAATACTTGTCTTCAAGAACCTTAGAAGGAAGTAAGATATATACAAATAGCTATAATCCAAAGGAATGATTTAAACATGTTCTTGAGGATTTAAGATGATGACGGAATAGGTGGATATTACACTCACCTCCTCCCAGGACCAAACTGGAATTACAACCAAAATATAGAACCATCAACCAGAATAACCAACTGAAGACTAGCTGAAGAGAAATCTTATAACCAAGGATTTACCTAAGAAGCCACATCTAGACTGGTAGAAAGAGCAGAGACACAAAAAGGGCTACCCTGCTCCCATGAGCAGCAGCTGAGATTCTAGAGGGATGTCTCAGGTGTGGGGTACCCCCTAAAAAGCATGGATCTCAACCCTAAGCCAGGCCTCTCAGCCCAGAGCACCAGAAAAGAGAAGAGGCACCCACATAACATCTGGCTGTGAAAATTAGCAGGGTTTCTATCTACCAAGGAGAGACAGGAGTCTTCTAGAGACACAGGTGCCCTCTTAATGGGCCAATGCATAAAATCTCATTCACAGCCACTCATCCTGGGCTCCAGCAGAGGGAGGATAGAGCAGACTAGAATCATGTGAGCGGAGACTGCAGTTTGCGGCTCTAGGGAGAGACCTAAAGAGACAGCTGTCAGACCCCTGTGCTGAGTCCCTCTCCCACACCACAGATGCCATCTCTCTTGAGTGGAGCTTGCCCTTCCATTCAGCATGAGCTTGGGGGTGGGGTGTAATAGCCTTACCAGTCACAGGCAGCATCTGATATTGGCCTACACCATAGTCCCTGATCCTCCCAGTCCATCAGCTGATGGTCAAAACCACATACAAACAGGCCAATAGCAATCAAGACTCAATTACAACAGGAGGGGCCATAAAATCCACACAGGGACATTGCTGGAGCACCCAGCTCAGGTGATCAAGGAGACTGCACCACCAGGTCCACAGGGCACTTAATACATGAGGCCACCCTATCAAGATGAGGAGTCACAGCAGATCTACCTAACACTTAGAAACAAACACAGAGAGATACCAAAATAGAAAGCAAAGAAACATGCCCAACTTAAAAGAACAGAAGAAATCTCCAAAAAAGGAGCTAAATGAAATGGAGGCAAGCAATTTACCAGATATAGAATTGAAAGAATGGTTATAAGGACGGATGCTCAAGGAACTCAGAACTTCAAAAAAGAGAAAACAAGCATAAAAAAGGACCATAAGAACCATATATAGAACCAGTTCCACAGAAAGAATACAATATCTGAAATGAAGAATACACTAAGAGAAATAAACAGTCAGTTGAATAAAGCAGAGGACTGAATCAGCAACTTGGAAGAAAAGGTAGCAGAAAATATCCAATCAGAGAAGCAAAAATAAATACAATTTATACAAAAGAAGATAGTTTAAGAGATCTTTGGGACATGAAGCATAATAACATCTACATCATATGGGTACCAGGAGGAGGAGAGCGCGAGCAAGGGATTGAGAACCAATTTGAAGAAATAATGATTGAAAACTGCAAGTCCAGGAAGCACAGGGAGTCTCAAACAAGATGAACCCAAACAGGCCCACAACAAGACATATAATTAAATGGCAAAGAGAGAACCTTAAAAGTAGCAAGAGAAAAACAGTTACCTACAAGAGAATTCCATAGACTGTCAGCTGATTTCTCTGCAAAAACATTTTAGGCCAGAAGAGATTGGCATGAAATATTCAAAGTGATGAAAAGCAAGGACCTATAACCAAGAATACTTCACCCAGCAAGGCTATCATTTATATTAAAGGAGAAATAAAGAGCTTTCCAGGCAAGAAAAAGCTAAAGAAGTTTGTTACCACCAAACCAGTTTTACAAGAAAATTTAAAGGTTCTTCTTTGAGAAGAAGATAAAAAATAAAGGAATGTAGTTATAAAGAATAAAATGGCAGTAAATACATACCAATTAATGATCACTTTAAATGTAAGTTGCTTAAATGCTCTAATCAAAAGACATAGGGTAGCTGAATGGATAAGAAAACCAGATCCATATTATAAGAGACCCAATTCTGAACAAAGAATGTACACAGACTAAAAGTAAAGGAATGAAAATGATCTCATGCAAATAGAAGTGATATATAAAAAAAAGTTGGGGTAGCAATACTTACATCTAACAAAATAGACTATAAAACAAATTCTGTAGCAAGAGACAAAGAACACTACATAATGATAAAGGGATCAAACCAACAAGAGTATACAACCCTTATAAACATATATGCACCCAATATATGAGCGCCTAAATATGTAAAGTAAATCTTGATGGACATAAAGGAGAAAAAGACAGTAAGATATAGTAAGAGCTTTTAACACCCCATTGACACTAATGGATAGATCTTCCAGACAGTAGATCAACAAGGAAACAGTGATCTTAAATGACACACTAGATCAGGTCAATTTAATTGATATCCTCAGAGCATTTTATGTCAAGCAGAGATTATACATTTTTTCAAGTGTATATGGAATATTTTCTAGGATAAACCTATGTTACTACACAAAACAATTATCAATAAATTTAAGAAGATCGAAATCATATTAAGTATCTTCACTGACTATACTGATATAAACTAGTAATCAATTTTAAAAAGTCTAAAAAGCACAAAAATATAGAGGCTAAAATAATAGTCACTGGGTTAACACTGAGAACAAGGGAGAAATCAAAAGATACCTTGAAACAAATAAAAATGAGAACAGTACAACCTGAAATCTATGAAATACAGTGAAAGTGGTCCTAAGAGGGAAATTCTTAACATTACAGGCCTAATTAAAGAAACAAGAAAAAATCTCAAATAATCTAACTTTAGACTTAGAGGAACTAGAAAAAAACCCAGTAAACAAAGATCAAAGTTAGTAGGAGAATAAAGATCCAAACAGAAGTAAATGAATAGAGTCTAAAAAACAAGACAAAATATCAATGAAACCAAGAGTTTGTTCTTTGAAAAGATAAACAAGAATGGCACAACTTTAGCCAGACTCATCAAGAAAAAAAGACCCAAATAAATAAAATCAGAAATTAAAGAGGAGAAATAACATCTGACACCAAAGAAATACAAAAAACTAAGAAAATATTACAAACAACTATATGCTAACAAATTGGACAATCTAGACAAAATGGATAAATTTCTAGAAACATACAATCTTACAAAATTGAATCAGGAAGAATCAGAAAACCTGAATAGACACATTACAACTAATGAAATTGAAGCAGTAATCAAAATCTCCCAGCAAACAAAAGTCCTGCACCAGATGGCTTCACAGGAGAATTTTACCAAACATTTAAAGAACTAAATCCTATCTTTCTCAAACTATTTTAAGAAGCCAGCATTATCCTAATTCCAAAAGCAGATAAAGCAACTACAAAAAAAAATTATAAGCCAATATCTCTGAAGAACATAGATGCAGAAATCCTCAAGCAAATATTACCAAACCAGATCCAGCAATACATTACAAAAATCATACAACATGATCAAGAGGGATTTTTCCATGAATGCAAGGTTGATACACTACCCACAAATCAATACACATGATATAGCACATAAACAAAATGAAGTATCAAAACCACATGATATCAATAGATGCAGAAAAAGTATTTGATAAAATCTAGCACCCATGATAAAAACTCTCAGCAAAGTGGGAATAGAGGGAACATACCTCAACATAATAAAGGCCGTATATAACACCCACAGCTAATGTTATACTCAACAGGCAAAAACCACAAGTGTTTCTCTTAAGATTGGAAAGAAAACAAAGGTGTCTACTTTCATCATTCTAATTCAACATAGTACTGAAAGTCCTAACCACAGCAATCAGAAAAGAAGAAGAAATAAAAGGCATCCAAATTGGAAAGGAAGAAGTAAAACTGTCATTAATTGCAGATTAGATGATTCTGTATATAAGGAACCCTAAAAATTCCACCAAAAAACTACCAGAATTGATAAATGAATTAAGTAAAGTAGCAGAATACCAAATATATATCCAGAAATCAGTTGAATTTTTATACACCAATAGTGAACAGAAAGGGAAACTAAGCCTGACCAGGCGGTGGTGCAGTGACTAGAGCATCAGACAGGGATGTGGAAGACCCATGTTCGAGACTCTGAGGTTGCCAGCTTGAGCACAGGCTCATCTGGCTTGAGCAAAAAGCTCACCAGCTTGGACCCAAGGTCGCTGGCTCAAGCAAGGGGTTACTCGGTCTGCTGAAGTCCTGTGGTCAAGGCACATATGAGAAAGCAATCAATGAACAACTAAAGTGTCACAACAAAAAACTGATGATTGATGCTTCTTATCTCTCTCTATTCTTGTCTGTCTGTCCCTGTCTATCCCTTTCTCTGACTCTCTCTGTCCCTGTAAAAAAAATAAAAAAGAAAGGGAAACTAAGAAAACATTCCCATCTACAATTGCATAAAAAAAAGTACCTAGTAGTAAATTTCACCAATGATGTAAAAGACCTGTATTCAGAAAAGTATAAGACACTGAAGAAAAAAAATTGAAAAAGATGCAAATAAGTGGAAGCGTGTACCATGTTCATGGATTGGAAGAATTAACATCATTTGAATGTTCATACTACGCAAAGCAATCTATAGATTCAGTGTAATTCCCGTCAAGATACCAATGGCATATTTTACAAAACTAAAACAAATATTCCAAAACTTTATATGAAACCACAAAAGACTCAGAATAGCCACAGCCATCTTGAGAAAGAAGAACAAAGTTGGAGGAATCACACTACCTGATATTAAACTCACTACAAGGTTATACTAATAAAAATGGCATGGTACTGGCATAAAAACAGGCACAATGTGCAATGGAACAGAATAGTGAGTCTAGAAATAAACTCAAGCCTACATGGTCAACTAATATTAGAGAAAAAAGGCAAGAACTCTATACAATGGGGTAAAGATAGTATATTCAATAAATGGTGTTGAAAAACTTGGAAAGATAGGTGCAAAAAACCCAAAAAAAACTATACCACCTTCTTACACTATACACAAGAATAATTCAAATGAATTAAAGACTTAAATGTAAGGCTCAAAACCACAAAAATCCTAGGAGAAAACACAGTAAAATCTCAGACTTTTCTCATAGTAATATTTTTTTCTGATATATGTCTTCAGGCAAGAAAAACAAAAGATAAAATATACAAATGGGACTACATAAAACTAAAAAGTTTTTGCACAGTAAAGAAAACCATCAACAAAAAATATAAACACAACCCACTAAATGGGAAAACATACTCACTAGTGATACACCTGATAAGGGGTAAATATCTAAAATTTATAAAGAACTTAGAAAACTCAACACCAAAAAAAATAACAACCCCAAAACAATCCTATTAAAAAATGAGCAGAGGTCCTAGCCGGTTGTCTCAGCGGTAGAGCATTGGCCAGGTGTGTGGAAGTCCTGGGTTCTATTCCCAGTCAGGGCACACAGGAGAGGCACTCATCTGCTTCTCCACCCCTCCCCCTCTCCTTCCTCTCTCTCTCTCTCTTCCCCTCCCACAGTCAAGGCTCCATTGGAGCAAAGTTGGCCTGGGCGCTAAGAATGGCTCCATGGTCTCCACCTCAGACACTAGAATCGCTAGAATGGCTCTGGCCACAACGGAGCAATGCCCTAGATGGGCAGAGCATCACCCCCTGGTGGGCATGCCAGGTGGATCCCTGTCAGGTGCATGCGGGAGTCTGTCTGACTGCCTCCCCACTTCTAACTTCAGAAAAATACAAAAAAAATTAAAAATGAGCAGAGAACCTGAATAGTCACTTCTCTAAAGAGGACATACAGATGACCAATAGACATAAAAAAAAAGATATTCAACATCACTAATCATCAGAGAAATGCAAATTAAAACCAAAATGAGATATTACCTCCACCTGTCTGAATGGCTATCATCAATCAATAAACAAAATGTCTTGGTGAGGATATGGAGAAAAGGGAACACTCATGCACTGTTGGTGGGAATCCAGATTGGTGAAGCCTCTGTGGAAAACAGTATTGAGTTTGCTCAAAATTTAAAAATGAAATTGCCTTATAACCCAGAATTTATCAGAATGAAATATGACCAAGAATATTCTTGGAATATATTCAAAGAAACTTGAAATCCTAATTTGAAAGACTATATGCACCTCTTTGTTCATTGCAGTATTATTTTTTTTATTTATAAATAAATTTTTATTTTAATGGGGTGACATCAATAAATTAGGGTACATATATTTAAAGAAAACATTTCCAGGTTATCTTGTCATTCAGTTCTGCTGCATACCCATCACCAAAAGAGAGATCGTCCTCCGTCACCCTCTATCCAGTTTTTTTTGTACCCCTCCCCCTCCCCTTCCCCCTCTTCCTCCTTCCCTCCCCTACCCCCCGTAACCACCACACTCCTGTCCATGTCTCTTAGTCTCGCTTTTATGTCCCACCAATGTATGGAATCCTGCAGTTCTTGTTTTTTTCTGATTCGCTTATTTCACTCCGCATAATGTTATCAAGATTCCACCATTCTGCTGTAAGTGATCCGATATTATCATTTCCTCCAGCTGAATAGTATACCATGGTGTACATGTGCCCCATCTTCTTTATCCAGTCCTCTATTTTTTTTACAGTGATTAAAAGCCTTTAAGCAAACTCTTGGCCAATACAGCAAGAATCCATAAAAGAGTAGTGTCCTTAACATGTTCACCAAGTCCAAGTTGGCCCCATCACCATGCCAAATCCCTGAGAAATGCAACCCAACCACAGTTCAGTCTGTTAGGAGCTGTCACAGGGAGCAGGAGTCCAGGAAAAGTCCACACAGGAAAAGTCCGCATGGCGCTGGAATTGTTGTCACCATTCTATACTTTGCAGCTCATGTCCAAGTCCCATGACAGCTGCTTCTAGCTGGTAATGATTCAGGTAGACTGAAAACATTGCAGTATTATTTATGATAGCTAAGATTTGGAAGCAGCCCAAGTATCCATTGTAGATGAGTGGATTAAAAACCTGTGGTACATTTATTCAATTGAATAATAGTACTGTATGTAAAAAAGAAGGAAATCTTACCCTTTGTAATAGCATGGACGGACCTGGAGAGTATTATACTAATTGAAATAAACTAGTCAGAGAAAAAACAAGTAGCATATGATTTCACTCATATGTGGAATCTAATGAACAAAACAAACTAACCAATGAAATAGAAACAGATTCATAGATACAGAGCACAAACTGACAGCTGTCAGAGGGGTGGAGGATTGAGGGACTGTATAAAAAAGGGGAAGCGGTAAGCAAAAAGCAAAAACAAAACTCATAGAGAAACAGCAGCTTGGTGATTACCAGAGGAAAAGGGCGATGGAAGGAGGTAGAACAGAGTAGAGGGGGGATAAGTGGTGATGAAATGATACTTGCCTTGTGGTGGTGAACACAAAATACACAGATAGTTTATTATAGAATTGTATACCTGAAGCATATATAATTTTGTTGACCAATGTCACCCCCAATAAATTTAATTTTTTGAAATAGTGTTCTCAGTCAGGAGAACTTATTAGAGGAGGTGATAGTTGAATTGAACCTTTAAGAGTGGATATGGGCCCTGGCCATTTGGCTCAGTGGTACAGCGTCAGCCTGGCATGTGGAAGTCCTGGGTTTGATTTCTGGCTAGGGCACAGAGGAGAAGTGCCCATCTGCTTCTAAAACCCTTCCCCCTCTCCTTTCTCTCTATCTCTTTCTTCCCCTCCCACAGCCAAGGCTACACTGGAACAAAGTTGGCCCAGGCACTGAGGATGGCTCCATGGCCTCCAACTCAGGTGCTATAATGGCTCTGGTTGTAACAGAGCAACGCCCCAGATGGGCCAAGCATCGCCCCCCTAGTAGGCATGCTGGGTGGATCCTGGTCGGGTGCATGCGGGAGTTTGTCTCTCTGCCTCCCTGCTTCTCACTTTAGAAAAATACAAAAAACAAAAAGTGGATATGATTTGGATGCATGGGTTAATATTAGTAAGTAAGGAGAAGAAAGGAACAAGTTCTACGTGAAAGGCCAGCATGTTAGCAGTTTGAAAATAGCAAAGCCTGGAACATAGTAAATGATCAGCACTTAAGATTGATAAAGAGAATAGTGATAAGACTGCAAGTGAAAATTGTCACTTAAATCATACCAAACTTTCATTTTTTATTGAAGTGATTTCAGAAGTTTGGAACAATTTATAAAGAAGATATTTTTAAAACTATTTTCAGCTCTGGCTGATGGTTCAGTGGATAGAGCGTCAGCCCAGCGTATGAACATCCCAGGTTTGATTCCCTGTCAGGGCACACAGGAGAAAGTGACCATCTCTTTCTCCTACCCATCCCTCTCCTCTTTCCTTCTTCCCCTCCCACAGCCAGAGACTCAATTGGTTCAAGCATGGCCTCAGGTGCCGAGAATAGCTCCGTTGGAGCAGATCAACTTCAGATGCTAAAAATAACTTAGTACTCGCCTGACCTGTGGTGGCGCAGTGGATAAAGCGTCGACCTGGAAATGCTGAGGTCGCCAGTTCGAAACCCTGGGCTTGCCTGGTCAAGGCACATATGGGAGTTGATGCTTCCAGCTCCTCCGCCCTGTCTCTCTCTTCTCTCTCTTTCTCTCTCTCTTCTCTCTAAAAATGAATAAATAAAATAAAATAATTAAAAAATATATATATGGATCTTAAAAATAAAAATAAAAATAACTTAGTACTCCAGCACTGGCCCTAGATGGGGTTGCTGGGTGGATCCTAGTTGGGGCGAATGCAGGAGTCTGCCTCACTATCTCCCCTCCTCTCTCACCTAAAAAAAAAGAACAAACAAACATAAACCAAAATAAAAGCTATTTTTATTATTCCAAATTTAGTGAAAAATACTGTCATGAATAAGGTTCCCCTTTTTCCTCAAAAGGTTTTTGCTTTCAATGACATTGTTGCAAATATAACCAATTTAATTAGTTTAAGTTACTATTAATGTTTTTACAAAAAAAAGAAATCAGATGTTTTTTTAGATATTTTTTATTTCATTTTTCCCCTAACCACTATTTGATTTTTATCACATTGTCTTTAAATAAATGAAGGTCATTTGTGAAATGCTCCAGAACATATATTTGTATAAATAATTGTGTAATTCTCTGTAACATGTGGGAATTACTAATGCCATTTTGGGAGCAAATAATTCACTTGTTTTGCTTGACTAACTCAAATCTGGCCTGAGCCCTCTGACCTGCTGAGAATTCCAAAACTCCATTTGTTGATGTGCCCTTCACCTTCCTTGACCTTAAAGCACTTACCCTCCAGCAGTTCATTTCATTTGGGGTACAGAGTAGTATACTTTCATTTAGTATAAATATTTCCTGGAGGGTCAAATTCCTCTCAAGGTCCTACTTCACTAGTCTACCATTTGTCTCTCCTCCCAGTATGCTTGGAAATCTACCTGCTTTTCCCTTCCCTACTATCAGAATGAGAACAAAGCATTTCCTTATAATCAGATAAGGAAATCACATAAACTCTATAATCACACAAGACCTTGTCTACTCCTAAAGCAGGGGAGAAAATAACTTTAATCCTTGCTGAGATAGGTACACCACACTGAAGTTGACAGGAGCTTATAATAAAAAGAATATTTCATATTTGTTCACCCAAGAAAGAGTTAATTTGAATCAACCTTAATGATAAATAATAAAAAAAAAGAACACTCCCAACAGATGGAATAACTAGGAAAAGACATGGAAGCAAAGAAAAATACAATGTGTGCAGGAGTAAAAGTTGTCTGGAGCATCAAGAGAAAAAGAAAAATCAGATAGAAAAGGGAAGTTTGTCTTTCTAAGCAGTTTGACCTTTTTCCAATCAGTTGTTTTCGTCAGGAAGCCTGTGGATTCAAGCCATTAGAGGAAACTTTGTAGACCACTTTTGGGGACTGAGAACCCAACGCCCACCTTCAACAAGAGCAATTATACTTTCTTTTGTTTCGTATGAATGTTTCCATATAAGATTTCATGCGGAGAACAAACAAGCAAATAGCCTATACTGATAATAGGAATTGAGTGTTTACTTTATACCAACCCTTGTTTCAGTCATTTATTCTCACACCAATACATCCTTTACAGATGAGAAAACCGAAACTCAGGGAAATTATGTATTTGCCTGCAGCCCATAGCTATAAATGTAGCAGTGCTGAACTTTGGGCCCAGACAGCCTTGACCCCAGAAACTATGCTCTTTTATGGTGTTTAAGCTGAATTCAGCAGAAACAAGATCTTACTTGTGACATGTTACTTCGGGCATGTGCAGCCGCTGGCGCTAAGTGTTGGCTAAAGGATCCTGATGTTAAGTATGTGCCTGGACTTTTACAACCCAATAGGCAATATTTAGAAGAGACATCGAAAGAAAAGGGTTAAATAGACCGAAATACAGACCAGGCGGTCCAGGAGAACCCCAGAACCCTCATGCCTGGAGACGGGCCACAACGCAAATGCAGCTTTAAACGTGCCACCGCGCCTGACCTGTGGTGGCGCAGTGGATAAAGCGTCGACTTGGAATGCTGAGGTCGCCGGTTCAAAACCCTGGGCTTGCCTGGTCAAGGCACATATGGGAGTTGATGCTTCCTGCTCCTCCCCTTGTTCTCTCTCTCTCTCCCCTCTCTCTCTAATAAAAATGAATAACTAAAATCTAAAAAAGTAAATAAATAAATAAAAATTTTAACATAAACTTGCCACCGCCACCAGCCCAGCCCAGCCCCGCTTCTCCCTGCTCAGGCCCCGCCCACTGCCGTTGGCCCCGCCCCTCCCCGGCCCCGCCTCTCCACCCTGGACAGTGCCAGCAGCGAGCGTTTTCCCTCGCGCGCGGTGGTCCCAGCGGTTGTTGGGCATAGGCCGGTTCCCGGAGCTACAGGGAATGCTGAAGGAATCGCAGGTACGGTCCATTTTTCTCGACTCTCTCCCTTTTCAGGCCCTTGGGCACTAGCCCCTCGTCTCCAGCGGTCATTACCTTCCCGTAGCCCTAGGAATGCCTTTCTCACGCTTCAGTTAAAGGGAACAAACACCTACCCCTTTGCCAGACGCTGGGGAAACAGTCACAGACATTTTTCTCCCCTACCTGGCACATTTCTTTCGTCCCTCATCCCACCTCTTTCTTCGTTATTCTTTCCCTTCCTTTTGTTTCTCATTTTACTGTCGAGCAAGATAGGTTGGTCAGTCAAGACTGCCTGCACAATTAATTTTATTAAGCGCTGACTCTTGTACAAATAGTGAATATATGCAAATCCCGCATATGTTTCTCGCAATTAGAGATGCGTTTCGGTAATGGTTGCTGATCCAGAGAAGTCTCTTCTCCCCACGCCCCTCACCCCCACCTGTTTCTGTTGGCTTTATCGCAGTGGACAAGCACTTTCGCTCAATGCTTTTGAAGGATTAAGGCCAGCTGTTGCGCAGGTACGGCTGGTCGTGTCAGGCACTATTTCAGGAGTGTGTATAAGAGCTCTGCAGGCCCATACAGGTCCCTGACCTTCCTTCCTCTAGGTGTGTCTTTCTTTATGGCCTATGAAAGATCAGATGGGGTAATGGGGAGTGGGGATTGGCCTGAGTGTCACTGAGGAGCTCACAGGTTCTCCCTGACATTTCGTATGGTTAGTAGGATTGTTATTGTGCAAGAGAAGTGATAGCACTTATTACTGTCACACCTAAAGAATTTGTGCCCCCAAACATGTAGTCACTAGGTGCCTCTGAAAAGGGCATTCCCATTATTACTTTCCGTATGTACCAGAATTTATACTACTGTTTTTGTCAGTTGGCTCTCACTTGTCATGACCTCCTGCCCATTATCAGACAAAAGGAGAGAGGCAGGTGCAGCATTAGCAATATATAAAGTAACATTTTTAGAACACTTCTCATTTTGTACATTATTTTCATACCCATCTTGTTTATACACTTCTATGAGATAGAGATGCTTAGCAAAACTCCATTTTGCTGAAGATGGAACTGAACACTGAGATGAAACAGTACCTGGGACGTAGTATAATATACATTCAGAAAGTATTAGTTGAAGGGATGAATAGTTGAGGTTCACAAGGAGCCATGTCTTCTTTGCCTTGGAATTCCCTGGACTTCAAGGTAAGTTTGGCAGTAGTAAGCCCAAAAATGTGAGTTAGAGAGACTACATGACTTAGGGACAAGCATTCATCAGATATTTTTAGGGAACCTGTTACTTTGACAGGCATTATAAATACAATGGAAAGCAAGACTGGCAAGGTTCCTGTTCTAATGGAGCTTAATTCTAGTGAAGGTAGTAAATAAACAGGTAAACACTATACGAACAAGGAAGTTTTAGATAATGGTAAGTACAGTGAAGAAGTAAAATCATGTGAAGTGAGAGAGATTGGGGAAAGTGTTACTTTAGACAGTGGTTAGGGAAAGCCTCCCTGGAGAACTGACATTGTGCTGAGACCTCAGTGATATCAAATGAAAGCCAACCATGGAAATACTAGGTATCAGAGCATTGCAGATAAAAGGAATTCCAATTGCAAAAGCTCTAAGGTAGGAAAGAGCTTGGGTTTCTCAATGGACGTTATAAAGACTGCCATAGCCGGAACATGGAGAAAATGGAACAAGGTAAGCTTGAAGAAATGGATAGGGACCAAATCTTGTGTGGCCTTGATTAGGCCCTGGGGATCTACTCATGTAATAAGTTTGGAATTTATTTAAAGTGGGTAAGAAATCAGTAGGGCATTTTTTAGAAGGGAGTGATATCATCTGGTTTATGTTGTGAAGTTTGTTCCACCTGTTAAGTAGTGAGTGGGTTGTAGGGGTTGGGAGCAATATTAGTAGCAGAAGACAACTGAGATATACTCTACTTGGAAGCAGAGCCTACAGACTTGCTAAGTTTTGAATATAGAGATGAGAAAAAAAAAGAGCTTGAGAGGATATTTACCATATACCAAATGAAAAAAACTAAGGAAGAAATGTGTGTGGGAGGTGGAAGGGTATTTTTATTTTATTCACTTTAAGTTTGGTGTGCTTATTAGAAATCTAAAATAAGTTCTGAGTCCTGAGTTCTATGTAAGGGACCAAAGGTACAAAGTTGGGAGTTAGCATGTAGAAAAACTACCTAGGGAATGTGTGTTCTCAGACAGCATTCCAATGTTTAGAAGTAAAGAAGAGGGGGAAAAGTAAGCAAAGGACATGGAGAAGGAGAAACCAGTAAAGTAGGACAAAACCCCCAAAAGTGTGGTGACTTAAAAACCAAAACAAAGCGTAGCCAATACTATTGAAACATGCTGAGAGTAAAATAAAGAGATCTGATCATTGGATTTTGGCAACACATAGTGGTTATGTGCCTTGACAAGCACAATGAAGAGCAAGTGTGATGTGAGGAAATGGACATAGCACTTACAGACATCTCAAGATCTTTTTCTGTGAAGAAGAGCTGAAAATGGGGTAATAAAGGGATATGTAGTGTCAAAGTCAGATTCTTAAAGATGGGGATACTTAAGTTTATTTTTAGACTAATGGGAATGACCCAGTCGAGAGGGGAAAAATATATTATGAGAGGATGTATCATTTAGGAGTGAGGTTTTTAAGAAAACAAGAGAAGATGGGATCCAGGGAATATGTAGAAACATTGGCTTAGGAACATGATCATAAAATTTATAGGGATGGAAAGAAAGGCAGCAGATATAGGTAGAGAGGCAGACACTTGGGTAGATTTAGTGATCAAAAAGTGGGAGAGTTTCTGCTTGATATTCCCTTTTTCTCAGGTATAAAATACAAAGCAAGATAAGTAAGGGGAGAGGAGGAATCTTCAGATTGGAGGTTTATGGAAAGAAGGTAGGAAAAAGTCATTTTGTAAGTTAACATCAATCATACCTAGTCTGTGCAAGCTGCTGTAACAAAAATACCATAGACTGGTGGCTTATCAACAACAGAAATTTCTTTCTCACAGTTCTAGAGGCTGGGAAGTCCAAGGTCAAGGTGCTGGCAAGTTAAGTGTCTTGTGAGGGCCTGATTCCTGGTTCATCAAGGACTGAAAGGAGCAAGGGAGCACTGAAGGTACCTATTATAAGAGCACTAAGCCCTCATGGTCTAGTCACCTACAAAATGTCCCACTTCCTAATACCATCATATTGGAGATTAGGATTTCAGCATATGGATTTTGGGGGGACATATCCAATCGATAGCAATATTAGAGAATCATAGCTGGGCAGGATTGAGTAGCCATTTGAGATTTGTGGTCTTCTAAGTGCCTGTTGGAGACAGGAAAAGATCATGGGAGCCAAGGAGATCAAGAAACTGAAAGACCAAAGTGTTGGATGGAGGGACTACCTGAGTTTTAGTGGTTAAGTTAGTACCTAAACTAGTCCTTGAACTCAGGTATTCTGTTTTTCCAGCTCAATGGGTTACCATTTTACTATGAAATGGTTTGGAAAATTACTCTTTTGTGCCACCAACTTTCCACATTTAAAAAATGTGGCCTGAATTTTTTTTTCCATATATCCAAATTCTAGATTTTCATAGGCTGGTGCTTCTGTCTCTATTGTTTCTATAATATTTACTTGTTATATATTTGGGTGTGTCTTTTGTGTGTGTGTGTTTCTTTAACCACTTTTACCAATATATGTTTATAGAAGTATAAAGTCTACCCTTTAAATGATAAAAGGAAGATGAAGGATGAAAGTTGGAAATCTTGCTGCCTGTAGAGCTGGGATGACCGGTAACAAGGAGACGTGATTTGTATTTACTCTAGTAACAACAATAACAGACGGTATCTGAATAACCTTTTACATGTTGTGCTATGCATTTTTCACTTATCTCATTTGATTTTGTAACTATCTTTTTCAGATGAGGAAACTGAGGCTCAGAGATGCTAAGGGTCTTAACCAAGGACACATACATAACAATTCTTACAGTTTTGTTAACACATACATATTCTTACAGTTTTTATACTTTTCACTATAGTAATGTGCCTCTGCTTTTTTTACACTCCATTGTATCCAAAGTGACATCAAAGAAAACTCTGCTAAGTAGAAAGTAATAGCTGGCTGGAGGCCTTATACAGTAAGAAAACTTTTGTATGTGTTTAGAATACAGCAGTTAATGAGATTAAATACTTATCTGCCATCTATTGTGTTAAGTAAT
Organism: Saccopteryx bilineata; assembly: GCF_036850765.1. NCBI lineage: Eukaryota > Metazoa > Chordata > Mammalia > Chiroptera > Emballonuridae > Saccopteryx > Saccopteryx bilineata. The sequence continues at coordinate 177,844,572 of NC_089494.1, forward strand.
ACCAAGAACACAGAGATGGTTATGAAATCAGTGCTAGAAACAGATGGAACTGCGAGTCACTAAGAAGCATTTCTTGGACCTCTCCCAATATCATATATGCTTCCACAATACCCTGTATGAGTTAATTCTACATACAGAAGATAGTACCAGTTTCAAAGAATATCAGTAAAATAAAAGAATGATGATAGTTAAATGAGCAATTTTAATAGTGGGGTCCATGCTGTCATAAGGGGTGGACACTGATAAGGGTGCATGCTTCTGCAAGAATGACTTTTAAACTGATGTAGAGTTATCTGGGCAAAAATTAGGAGTGTGGGGTTGGAAGACAGCATTCAGAATGTATAAAGTCTTAGAACTGTGAGGCATGGCAGGTTTGAAGAACTAAATTTTACTATGGCTGAAGTATAGAATACCAAGTGAAGAATGAGGAGATAACAACAAGATTAGCTCTTATTACAAAGAGTTTAGGGAGCTTGGATGTTTTCTTCTATAGGAATATTAAGCAGAAAATTGCCATAATCACCCTACCATTTTTTAAAAAAATAAATCTACCTTTTAAAATTTTTATTTATTAATTTGAGAGAGACAGAGACAGAAACATCTATCTCTTCCTATATGTACCCTGATCGAGCATCAAATCAGCAACCTCTGAACTTTGGGATAAAGCTCTAACCATCTGAACTATCCGACCAAGGCAGTCGCCCTACATTTTAGATTATTCTGCATTGTGTAAATTACAACAGGGAGGACCAACACTGGAGGTAGGGAAGAGTTGGAAGGCCATTAAGGTATTTGGGGAGAGGGGATGCTTATGGCCTGGGCTGGAGAGGTGGCAGTTTATTTTTATTTTGTTTTGTTTTTTTTTTAATTTTATTTATTCATTTTAGAGAGGAGAGAGAAAGGGACAGAGAGAGACAGAGGAGAGAGGGACAGAGAGAGAAGGTGGGGAGGAGCTGGAAGCATCAACTCCCATATGTGCCTTGACCAGGCAAGCCCAGGGTTTCGAACTGGCGACCTCAGCATTTCCAGGTCGACGCTTTAACCACTGCGCCACCACAGGTCAGGCTGGAGAGGTGGCAGTTTATATGGAGAAAATGGGCAAATTTTTAAAATACTTAAGAGCTTGTATAACATGATTTAGTAACTCACTGGATGTCAGCAGGGAAGGGGAGGCAAGAGAAGGAATGTTTCCTCTATTTCTAATTTGAGCAACTAAATTATGGCTTCAGTGTGTGAAATAGGAAATTATCTGAAGAAGGAATAGATTTGGTGGGGAAAAGTCTTGAGTTCAGTTGTGCAGATACTGAGCTTAAGATGCTTATTTTAAAAATCAGGTAGTGATATCCAAAAAGTAATTGAATATTCTAGTTGGAATCTCAAGAGAGCTTCACTAGGTCAGGATCATCACCACATTGGTCATAATTGGAGCCATGGGAGTAAAATAAATTTCTTAAGAAAAGCACATAGTGTCCCTGGCCAGTTGGCTCAGTGGATAGAGTGCTGACCCAGCATGCAGACATCCCAGGTTTGATCCCCAGTCAGGGCACACATGAGAAGTGACCATTCTGCTTCTCTCTCCCTCCCTCTTCCCCTGCTCTCCTTTTACCCTCTTGCAGCCAGTGGCTAGATTCATTCGAGTGCCAGCCCCAGGTGTTGAGGATAGTTTGGTTAGTCTGAGCATTGGCCCCAGACAGGGGTTGCCAGGTGGATCCCAGTTGGGGCTCAGGTATCTCACTATCTCTCCTCCTCTCACTTAAAAAAAAGTATATAGAGAAGAGAAGAAAGGAGGGGAGGGGAGGGGAGGGGAGGGGAGGGGAGGGGAGGGGAGGGGAGGGGAGGGGAGGGGAGAGGAGAAGAAAGAGTCTGTAAAGAAAGCCAAGAAAGGACAACCAGAGAGGTAGAAGGAAGGTAGAGCAAATGATAAAATGATGTGAGTATTCAGAAGGAAGAGATGACTTCCAGTTTTGTGGTGTACCTTGTAGGAAGCTGTACTTGGAACAACACTTAAGCAGTAGATGTAGCAGGAAGGTATTCCAAGCAAATAAGACAAGCAATGCCTGGTAGAACAATTAATAGTTTCATCTGACTGATATGTAGGGTCAGTAGTACTAAAGAGAAAGTGGATAAGACAGTTTTATACCATGTTGTGGAAAACCTTGGATTCTGGGTAAGATGGTAACTTTATTCCTTAGGTGAGAAAAATCATTGTTTGGTGCTAATGTAAGGACAAGAATAAAACACATGCTCTGAACCCTGAAATACCTTACCACTATGTTATAAAACAAGATCTATGCACCTGAAGAGAATAAAAGTTGAAGCTGATATCTGATTAATGAGAACAAACACTAAATATATACTATAGGAATTTTAACAGTAGCAAAATCAACTTGAATTAAAGGGTAGTGTAGCCCAGATATGCATTGTCCTGATTAAATAATAATGCCAGCTAGTCATCATCTTTAAAAAGAAAAAGATCTAGTTTGAATGCTCTTAATAAAGAATATTCGCTTTGTGGATATAGCTCTCTTTATTCAGAAAGACTGAAGTTGTTTTTAGTTGATGGTCTTTGATGTAAACTCAAAAAAAGTTCCTTATCTGAAAGGCAACAGTAGTTCCAAAGATTCTAAAGCAATACATATGAACATAAATATTGATGAATTTGCTTTATCTAACATTCATTTAATAAGTACATGTTTGATATCTTTGATGTGTCAAGTGATGTACAATGCCTGAGGGCATGTAATACATATTCAAACAAATGAGTTCAAATTTCAGTTCTTCCACTTTCAATGGAAGGAAAAGTGTTTTAGCCTCACTTGGAATAGTTTGTACTTAACTCTATATACATTGTGATTTTTTCAAGAAAAGGTAAGTTATTGTGTGGAAAATTGTTAATTCTACTGTAAAATTTAATTGGTATTTCTAAAATCTATAGTTGGGAAGAATGTGATGAACGATTTTAAATTATTTAGCTAAGCCACAAAGTGAATGATCCACATTTAGAGGACTAAGAATTAGCCATAAATTTTTGTTAAATAATATGTGATAGAGCTACTAGATGTCACTATTGCAAAACATTACTCTAAAAGAATAAGACTTCGTGCCACCTGACCCCCAACCCTGTAACACAATATATAGTTGAAGAACACACAGCAGGGAAAGACAAGAACCATTTCTATTAAGGGAGATACATATGAACATATATATGATATTTATATAAGATATAGTTTCCAAATAGCATTTTTTCGCATTTTCTCACCCTGTTTATTAGTAGGTTTATAAGGGAATGGAAGCATTGATAAAACTAATAAAGACCTATATCACCTGACATTCTCCCTCCCTACACCATTCTATAGGTTTGGAATTGAAGTAGAGAGAGGTAAAGTGACAAGAAATTTACTCAATATTATATAGCAAATTAAAAGCACAGAGTATGGTTTGCACAACTCTTTTAACAATATCACACTGCTCGTGATTAATATGTGCATTTAAAGAGACATTCTAATAGACCAATGGAAATTGAACCTCTAAAGCCATAAAAATTTTTCATGACTTTAAAAACAAAGCTTATATATGGTTATAATGGTGCATATTTATAATAAAAATTATCAGTTGAATACCATCGCTTTTGCTACAAACTATACAAACATCTCACTTTATTCCTCTAATTGCAGGATGTGTGTATGTGTATGTGTGTGTTGTGAGAAAAGTAGGTTTACAGTTGTTTATATGGAAAATAACACCATAATTAATAAATAATAAGACAAAAATAGAGTTTTGCATACTCTCAACTATAAACCTATTTTAGCCCCACCCTGTATTTTGTAGCATTCCGAAAAGGATTTTAAGAGGGTTACTAAAATAAATAGAGCATAAATTTTTTTAAAATCTGAGGTGATCATAAAGGTAAGATATTAAAACACAAACCACTATAAAGTATTCCTCTTGTTAGTATACAAAAAATATGCCACAATTTCCTGTAAACTTACCATATTTCCCCATGTATAAAACACTCCCATGTATAAGATGTACCTTCATTTTGGGGTTCAAAATTTGAGAAAAAATGTATTACAAAAGTTATTGAACTCAAGGTTTATTCATCATAAAATTCATACAACTCCTCGTCACTGTCAAAACTCCCATCCATTAGCTTGTCCTCATGATGAATCACTGTCTTCAACAATGAGCATGAAAAAGCAGGAAATCTACAACCACTGTATAAGAAGCACCCAGTTTTTACACCACAAATTTTTCAAAACACGGTGTGTCTTATACATGGGAAAATATGGTAAATTTGGTTGGCTATCCTCAAATTTGATTCTGCTTTCTTTAGCTATAAACACAAAGTAAGAAGAGTAGATGGTACTGTGACCATTATAAGATGATGAGATATTGTAATGTACCCAAGATCATACAACTACTATATTTCTATTTTTAAACCCTCATTTTTTCTGTTATGCTAGCTATCCAGATATCTAATAAGAGAATTCCTAACAAGATACAGTCACTGTAATGTTTATATACCTGGATTACCAATATTATTTCTGAATTATACAGGCAGGCTCTTGTTTATATAAAATTTATTTAAAATAATTTCACAGAACTGTTGACAAGATGTTTTTCTATGAAGAAGTTGAGCCCATAGAGTAAGTTATTTAGAGAAAGATAAAATTTGAGTTTAGGCCCTGGCTGGTTGGCTCAGTGGTAGAGTGTCGGCCTGGCGTGCAGGAGTCCCAGGTTCGATTCCCAGCCAAGGCACACAGGAGAGGCGCCCATCTGCTTCTCCACCCCTCCCCCTCTCCTTCCTCTCTGTCTCTCTCTTCCCCTCCCACAGCCAAGGCTCCATTGGAGCAAAGTTAGCCCAGGCGCTGAGGATGGCTCTATGGCCTCTGCCTCAGGTGCTAGAATAGCTCTGGTTGCAACAGAGCAATGCCCCAGATGGGCAGAGCATTGCCCCCTAGTGGGCATGCCGGGTGGATCCCGGTTGGGCGCATGCGGGACTCTGTCTGACTGCCTCCCCGTTTTCAGCTTCAAAAAAATAAAAATAAATAAATAAATAAAAATGGAGTTTAATTTATCTTCATTTTAAATTTTAAAATTTATGTTAAGGAAATAGGGATTTTAAAAATTAGATGAGAAAAAAAAGGAGTCCAGGGTAAGAAAGAGGTCTGAAAGAAATAAAGATGAGATGTCTAGGGTGAAGAGAAAAGCAGATAGCCACAGTATTTAAAAAGAAGGAAAGGGACAATGCCTTACCTGCTTCTGATCACATTACTCAAGTATCCAGTTTTTCTTCTTCAACTTCCTCCATTAAAATTGTACCCAAAATCAACCCTAGTCAAGGTTCTAGTTCTTCAAAATTTCCATTCTTTAAATTTTTTTCTGTAGGCACAGCACCTTTTTCTAAGTTGTCCTATGGATTCTTTGTATGTCTTCACAGCATAATTATTAAGGATCCTAATTCATTTTATTTGTTTTATTTTTCTTAATGTATTTGAAATACTTATTTTAGGTGTAAACGTCTCCTACTCTTCTACCAAAGATGCCTTTCTTATTGTCATATTGAGTATCTGGCATTTTTTTTATTCTTAGCTGATTCAATATTTATTCCACAAGTATTTATTCAGTATCAACATTTTCTAGCTACTACACTGCTCACAAAAATTAGGGGATATTTTATTACTTCATAATCATTGTGAGCAGTATATGTAGATCAAGAGTAAAACCAAATACAATCCCTTCTCTGATGGAACTCACAGTTTTCCAGTTCCATCCAAGATTAAATAGGCTTACTACAACCTCTTTACCACAGCTCACAACCAAAACCTCTAGATAAAAGGCAAAGAGCAGCTACCTGAGATCTCAAAACTAAACAAAAGCAGGTAGATTGTAAAAGAGAGTCAAAACTACAGGTGTGAATTTCTCTTGTACTTGCATCTTAGACCTAAAAAGGTAGGCCGCAGTCATGCAGCTACATGAGGATAGCACAGGAGGTAAAAACTATCATGGAAAACCTATATTTATGGCCTGAAAATCTGAGGGAATTGGATCCTATATTCCAAAGAAAATGTGAGGAATCCTTGTTGTTGTTTTCCTTTTGCAGCTTTCCCCCAAGGGCAAGCCCTATTTTGGCATTATGTGTTGGTAAAACTCAGAGAAAAATCCCATCTGACCAGAGAAACCAGGAAGAGATCTTGAGAGACATAGAGTGGAGTGGGGTGCAGATTCAGGAGAGGAGAAAGCTAAAGAAAGGGGTTCCTTAATTTTCTGTGTGAACCTAACCTAGTGTTTTGGGTCACTTCCAGCTAAGCATGTATGAGACAGGCCCAACGCAGCACAGCAATGGCTTTAAGAACTGGAGTACAATAACCAAAATTTATAAAGAACTTGTAAAATTCAACACCAGGAAGACAAACAATCCAATAAAAAATGGGCAAAAAAATGAATAGACACTTCTCCAAAGAGGACATACAAATGGCCAATAGGCATATGAAAAAATGCTCAACATCACTAATCATTAGAGAAATGCAAATTAAAACCACAATGAGATGTCACCTCACACCAGTCAGAATGGCGCTCATTAACAACACAGAATAAGTGCTGGGGAGGATGTGGAGAAAAGGGAACCCTCCTGCACTGCTGGTGGGAATGCAGACTGGTGCAGCCACTGTGGAAAACAGTATAGAGATTCCTCAAAAAATTAAAAGTGGAACTGCCTTTTGATCCAGCTATCCCACTTCTAGGAATATATCCTAAGAACACTATATCACTGATTCAAAAGAAGAAATGCACCCCCATCTTTATGGCAGCATTGTTTACAATAGCCAAGATCTGGTATCAGCCCAAGTGTCCATCAATGGATGAGTGGATTAAAAAGCAGTGGTACATATACACAATGGAATACTATGGGGCCATGAAAAAGAAGGAAATCTTACCTTTTGTGACAACATGGATGGACCTGGAAATTATTATGCTAAGTGAAATAAGCCAGGCAAAGAAAAATATATATGACCTCACTCATTTTTTTTTTCCGAAGTTGGAAACGGGGAGGCAGTCAAACAGACTCCTGCATGTGCCCAACCAGGATCCACCCGGCACGCCCACCAGAGGGCGATGCTCTGCCCATCTGGGGCATTGCTCTGTTGCAACCAGAGCCATTCTAGCACCTGAGGCAGAGGCCACAGAGCCATCCTAGGCTCCCGGGCCAACTTTGCTCCAATGGAGCCTTGGCTGTGGGAGGGGAAGAGAGAGACAGAGAAGAAGGAGAGGGGGAGGGGTGGAGAAGCAGATGGGCACTTCTCCTGTGTGCCCTGGCTGGAAATCAAACCCAGGACTCCTGCACGCCAGGCCGACACTCTACCACTGAGCCAACCGGCCGGGGCCTGATCTCACTCATTTGAGAAATCTAATGAACAATGTGAACTGAGGAGCGAAATAGAGACAAAGCCGGGATCAAAGGGACCAAAGGGAAAGCAGACAGAGGAAAAGGGGATTAGAGGATGGGATCAGAGAGGGGAAAGAGATTGGTGATATTATATATACATAACACAGCATTATAGAGAGCAGAAAAGCAAATCCTGGAGGGAAGGGAGAATTGTATTGGGGGGAGGGGGTCAAGGGGGATGTTGAGTAGAACATGAGGTTGGGGGGAATGTATTCAACAGGACACTTGAATCCATGTAAACACAATAAATTAGCAAGAAAAACAAGAAACTGGAGTAGGGATTTCAAGATGACTGCCGAGTAGATGGAAGTTACACTCACCTGCTCCCACACCCAAACTGGATTCACAGCTAAATTATAGAGCAGTCAACCTGAATAACCAACTGAAGGCTAGCTGAATTGAAATATAATAAAGATTTGCAGAAGCCCTGGCCTGTTGGCTCAGTGGTAGAGCATTGGCCTGGTGTGCAGAAGTCCCGGGTTCAATTCCCTGTCAGGACATACAGGAGAAGCACCCATTTGATTCTCCACCCCTCCCCCTCTCCTTTCTCTCTCTCTCTTCCCCTACCACAGCCAAGGCTCCATTGGAGCAAAGTTGGCCCGGGTGCTGAGGATGGCCTATGGCCTTCATTCACCTCAGGTGCTGAGGATGGCTCCAGTAGCAGCAGAGCAACACCCCAGATGGGCAGACCATCGCCCCATGGTGGGCAGACCATTGCCCCATGGTGGGCATTGCCGGGTGGATTACGGTCAGGTGCATGCGGGAATCTGTATGACTGCCTCCCCACTTCTCACTTCAGAAACAAACAAACAAACAAAAAGGCAGAGATGCAGAAATGTTGGCCTCCACACCTACAAGTGGCATCTGAGAAGCCAGATGTTATTATGGTTGCAAAACTCCCTCCCCCAGAAGTGTGGGGTTTCAACTCCATGCAGGGATCCCTAACCCAGCACAACAGAGACCAGAAGAGGAGCCCGCATAGCATCTGGTGGTGAAAATCAGTGGGGATTCAGTCCACCTTGGAGAGTAGGGAGTTTGCTGGAGACCCAGATGCTACCTTCCCAGAAAGGAGCAATCCCACTGTTAGAGCACCAGCTTGGGGAGTTCACTGCCTAGTCCTCTGATTGCTGGCAAGGCCACTCTGCTGTGCTCAGATTCTGCAGAGGGGTTCCCAGCTGCACCCCTCAGTGACTTTTGGGGCACTCTTTGTCTGGGAAGGCTGTTGGTGGAGACTCAGACAGTCTGAACTGTGTGGATTTGGAAAGGAGAGCAGTCTTTCCCACCTCCAGCACACAGCCAGCACCCCCCCCCCACCCCGACCTGTTGAATCACTGAGCCAGTCCATCCTGCTAAGATCAGTCAGGGGGATCAGAGTGCTGTGTATATCTGGAACTTTCAGAGCACAGACCAGGGACTTTTGGAGAGACTTTTACCTGGGAATCAGGTGGGGAGGCTTTTGTCCTGGAATCAGATGGGCAGATGCTGAGTTGTGTGGCTACATTGCAGGGCATATGGGTGCACTTTTATCTGCCCTGTAAGCTCAGCTTGTGCTATACTGGGAAGGGGAAGAAGTATACACACCTCTCCTACAAGCTTGTAGGCACCATCCCCAGTGGAAGACTGTTTGGATCTGCCCTTCCAAGCAGAGATACTGTGCCCTAATTGAGCTCAGTTCCACAGAAACTGAAGAGAGACAGAAGGAGAAACAGAAGGAGAGCTGCTTGGAGCTGGGACATTCAGAGGCTAGAGTCTGGGACTAGGACAAAGTGCTTGGCTCCCTCCTGGAGACTGGGCCAGCATCACCCTTAACGGGAGACTTTTTTGCTCCCTCCTACCAAGCTCTGTGGCTCCACTTGGCTAAACTTGCTCCTGCAGAGGGATGACTGGCTGCACCCCACCTGAACCTGTGGTGTACCCCTCCTGGGGCAGCTACAGTTGGAGGCTCTGGCAGAAAATGAGTGGTTCAACTCTGGAGTAGGGGCCACTTCCCCTTCATTGAGTGCCTTACCATATGACCTCCCAGTAAGGGACTCACTAGTCCTGTCCTCCTAACCCTGGCTGCCTCACCCTACTGAGCTCAGAAACTGTGGAAGAGTCTGTGGGCTGCAGCCAGCCTGGATCCACTCTACAGTATTTCTTCAGAAGGCCTTAGAGGAAGACCAGGCAACTTCAGAGGGAGGCACAGTAGCTGACAAGTGGAGGTGGACCTCAGGGAGGCCTAGATGTTTTAAAGATCTGCCCCCAGCTCTAAACTGGAGGAAACCGTCCCTTGTACACCAATTGACCCCTCCCATGCACACCCAGACCTTGTAGATGTAGCCACAAACAGTGACTAGAATGGTAGCTCCAGACAAGTATCCTAAGGCCGGCTACACACAACGCCTGACATCAAACTGTACCCGACCCCACCCAAGTAGACCCAAACCCAGCACAACCAGTGATGGCCTTCAGATCACACTGGAACCTGACCTAAGTAGCCACACAAGTGGCATACACAAAGGGGTATTCAGGAAGGCACTAGACACCGTATCCTGCTGGGAACAACTCTGCTTCAGGGGCAGCCCCTGCACAGCAACTCATACACAGAGATTGAGGCTTGTCCTTAGTGGCCTAAAGGGTTAACTCTACCCATGAAAGGGCCAACAGCACTTAAGACTCAAGTACAACAGGAGGGTCACATAACCCCTAAGAAACATCCGTGGAGCACAGAGGCTCCGGTGAGCTGGAAAAGTGTACCACTACACCCAAAAAAGCACCTTCTTCATAAAGTCATCATAACTGGTTTGGGAGGCACAGCAGACCTACCAAGCACACAGAGACAAAATGGGAAAACAAGGAAATATGCCTCAAATGAAAGAACAAGAGAAATCCCCAGAAAAAAAAATTAAAAGAAATGGAAGCAACCAAGATACCAGATGCAGAGTTTAAAACTATGGTTATAAAAATGCTTAAGGACCTTAAGAGAAGAATGGATGATCTCAGAACTTAAAGAGATGATAATATTTAAAAAGGACATAGAAACTAAAAAAGAGAACCACTCAAAAATAAAAAATATAATATCTGAAATTAAGAATACACTAGTAGGAATCAACAGCAGGTTAGATGAAGCAGAGGATCAAATAAGCAATTTAGAGAAAAAGATAACAGTGGGCACCCAAACAGAGCATCAAAAAGATGAGAATTTTAAAAAATGAGGAAAGTATAAGGCACCTTTGAAACAACATTAAACATAACAACATCCACATCATATGGGTACCAGAAAGAAAAGAGAGTGAGCAAGGGGTCGAGAACCTATCTGACAAAGTAATAGATGAAAACTCCCTAACCCTGGTAAAGGAAAAATACACAGAAGTACAGGAAGCACAGAGAGTCCCAACCAACATGACCCCAAAGAGGCCTACACCAAGACACATCATAATTAAAACGCCAAAGGTTAAAGACAAGGATAGACTGTCTTAAAAAGCAAAAGTAAAACAAGTATTGTAGCAAAGAAGCTTCCATAAGGCTTCCAGCTGATTTCTCAACAGAAAACTTTAGGTCAGAGGGATTGGCATGAACTATTCAAAGTGAAATGTTAGAGGGTCTGTTTATGAAGAAGAAAGAAAAGAATAAATTAGCAGAGAGACGAACATAGGTATAAAGACTAAAATGGCAATAAATAAGTACCTATCAATAATAACATTAAATGTAATTGGCTTAAATGCTCTAATCAAAAGACATAGGATAGTTGACTGGATAAGAAAACATGACCCATACATATGCTGTCTATGAGAGACCCACCCCTGAACAAAAGATTCACAGAGACTGTAAGTGAAGAGATGGGAAAAAATATATTTGATGCAGATGGAAACAAAAGAGCTGGGGTAGCAATTATTATTTAAGTCAAAATAGACTTCAAAACTAAGGCCAGCATGACCTGTGGTGGCTCAGTGGATAAAACGTCAACTTGGAATGCTGAGGTTGCTGGTTCAAATCCCTGGGCTTACCTGGTCAAGGCACATACAGGAAGTAACTACTGCAAGTTGATGCTTCCCACTTCTCCCCCCTCTTTCTCTCTCTCTCTAAAAACAAAACTAAGGCCGTAACAAGAGACAAAGAAGGTCACTACAAAATACTGAAGGGGTTGATCCAACAAGAGGATATAACCCTTGTAAACATATATGCACCCAACATAGCAGCACCTAAATACAGGGGGTCCTCAGGTTACAACACATTTCCATTCTTACAACAGTGATGTAACCTGAATTTTGATGTAAGTCGAAACACATCCTCACCTAAGTCACTTACCTAGCCTAACACAGTTGTAAAATCATATTCTAGAACATAAAAACACTACTAAGACACAGGAAAAGGAAAAGGACATAAATAAACTGCACTGCGTTCTGCATATTTCTCCACCGCACACAACCAAACTAGTTCACCCACGTAGTCTGTAAGAACAGTGCTAACGGCACAAGCCAAAACACTCACATCTCAATTTTTTAAAGTTTTTAGGGGAGAGAGTGTTGTAAACTTGAAAAGTTGTATGTTGAGACTGTTGTAACCTGAGGAGCCCCTGTATATAAAGAAAATCTTGGTGGAAATTAAGAGAGAGATCAACAGCAATACAGTCATAGTAGGGGATTTTAACACCATACTGACATCAGTGGATAGATTTTTCACCCAAAACGTTAACAAGGTAAAAGTGGCCTAAAGTGACACACTGGATTCAATGGACTTAATTGATATTTACAGAGCATTTTATCCCATCGCAGCAGAATATATATTCTTTTCAAGTACATGTGGGACATTCTCAAAGGTAGACCACATGTTAAGGCACAAAATAAGTCTTAATAAATTCAAGAAAATTGAAATCATATCAAGCATCTTCTTTGACAACAATGATATGAAACTAGAAATCATTACAATAAAAAAAGCTGAAAAACATTCAAACACATGGAGACTAAATAGCATGTTATTAAACAATGAATGGGTTAACAATGAGATCAAGGAAGAACTCAAAGTTACCTGGAGACAAATGGCATGACCAAGTGGTGGCAGACTGGATAGAGCATCAATCTGAGACACTGACACAGGTTCAAAACTCCAAGGTGGCTGGCTCGAGCGCAGTCTCATATGGCTTGAGCATGGGCTCACCAGCTTGAGTGCAGGGTCTTCGACTTGAGCATGGGATTATCGACATGATTCCATAGTCACTGGCTTGAGCCCAAAGGTCACTGGTTTGAAGCCCAAGGTTGCTGGTTTGAGCAAAGAGTGACTGACTCAGCTGTATACCCCAGTCAAGGCATGTATGAGAATCAATGAACAACTAAAGTGACACAACTATATGTTGATGCTTCTCATCTCTCTTTCTGTCTATCTCTTTCTGTCTCTCTTGCTCTTGCTAGTTAACCCTTTGAGTAGTACAAATGTTCATGTACATCCTTGTGCTTCCTGGCAATCCAGAGTATGAGGTAATAAAATTTTTTATTTTCAAAATGTGTAAGGCAACATTAAAAAAAGGCAAATGTGGCCCTGGCTGGTTGACTCAGGAGTAGAGCATCAGCCCAGCATGTGGATATCCCAGGCTTGTTTTCCAGCCAGGGCACACAGGAGAAGAGCTCATCTGCTTCTCCACCCTTCCCTCCTTTCCTTTCTCCTTATTTCTCTCTTCCCCTCCAGCAGCCAAGGCTCCATGGGAGCAAAGTTGGCCCAGGTGCTGAGGACGGCTCCATGGCCTCTGCCTCAGGCAGTAGAATGGCTTCAGTTGTAACAAAGCAACGCCCCAGATGGGCAGAACATCGCAGCCTGGTGGGCTTGCTGGGTGGATCCCGGTTGGGCGCATGTGGGAGTCTGTCTTTCTGCCTCCCCGCTTCTCATTTCAGAAAAAAAAAAGGCAAATGTATGTTCTTCTTGTTTCCATACATTGGTTATTAAAGAAACATGATTTTAAGTTAATAATACTGTAACTGGAACTAATTTTATTTCTTGGAAATAAAAACTCACTCCTAGGGGTCAGAGAGCATGAAAAAAACTCACTAGTCAAAAGGTTAAAAAAAATGGAAAAAAGAATGTTACCTGGAGACAAATGAAAATGAACACGCAATAATCCAAAATCTATAGGACACAGCGAAAATAGTCCTGAGAGGGAAGTTCATAGCATAACAGGCATACCTCATGAAGCCCGAAAAATCCCCAATGAAAAAATCCAAACCTACACCTAAAATAATGAGAAAAAAACAACAAAAAATGCCCAGAGTAAGTAAGAGGAAGGAAATAAAGATTAAAGTGAAAATAAATGACATAGAGACTAAAAAATAATTCAAAAGATCAATGAAACTAAAGCCCGGTTCTTTGAAAAGATAAACAAGATTTCCATACCTTTAACAAAACTCACAAGAAAAAAAGAGAGAAGATCAAGTAAATAAAATCATAAATTAAAGAGGAGAAATAATAACTGATACCAAAGATATACAAAGAATTGGAAGAAAATGCTAGGAACAGTATATACCAACAAACTGAACAACTTGGGTAAAATAGATAAATTCCTAGAAGCATAAAATCTTCCAAAACTGAATCAAGAAGAATCAGAAAAGCTGGACTGATGGTTCGCAACTAATGATACTGAAGCCGTAATAAAAAAACTCTCAAAAAACAAAAGTCCCAGACTGGATGGCTTCACAGTTGAATTTTACAAAACTTTAAATAAATACTAACACCTATCCTTCTCAACTATTCCAAAAACTTCAAGAGGAGTTTTCTGAACTAGCATTATCCTAATTCAAAAACCAGATAAAGACAAAGAAAGGAAACTATACAACAATATCCCTGATGAACATAGATGCTAAAATCCTCAACAATATATTAGCAACCCAAATCCAGCAATACAATAAAAAGTTCATTCATCATAATCAAGTGGGATCTATATCAGGGACATAAGATTGATACAATATTTGCAAATCAATAAAACTATACATCACATAAACAAAAGGAAAGGTAAAAATCACATGATTATATCAATAGCTGCAAAAGCATTTGATAAAATCCAGCTCCCATTTATAATAAAAACTCAGCGAAGTGGGAATAGAGGGAACATACCTCAACATATTAAAGGCCATATATGACAAACCCACAGCCAACATCATTCTCAATGGGCAAAAACTAAAACTGTTTCCCTTAAGATCAAGAACAAAAGAGGGATGTGGCTTTCACCAGTCTTATTCAACATAGTACTGTCATTATTCACAGATGACATGATAATGTACATAGAAAAACCTAAAGACTCCACCAAAAACTACTGGAACTAATAAGTGAATTCAGCCAAGTAGCAAAATACAAAATTAATGTTCAGAAATCAGTGGCATTTTTATATACCAGTAATGAACTATCAGAAAGAGAAATTAAGAAAATGATTCCATATAGTATTGCAAAAGAAAATGTATTTAGGAATAAATTATCCAAGGAATTTAAAAAGCTATACTCAGAATATAGAATATTGAAGAAAAAAAATGAAGAAGATACAAATAAGTGGAAACGTATACTATATTCATGGATGAGAAGAATTAACATCATTAAAATGTCCATACTACCCAAAGAAATGTATAGATTTAATGCACTTTCTATTAAATTAACAATGGCATATCTCACAGATGTAAAATAAATATTCCAAAAATTTATATAGAACTAAATTGACCATGAATAGCATCAACAATCTTGAGAAAGAAGAACAAAATTAGAGGTATTCCACTCAGTGGTCAGCAAACTCATTAGTCAACAGAGCCAAATATCAACAGTACAACAATTGAAATTTCTTTTTTGAGAGCCAAATTTTTTAAACTTAAACTATATAGGTAGGTACATTCCTTATTGAGGTAGCACCCACACGTGGTATTTTGTGGAAGAGCCAAAGAGCCGCCTGTGGCTCGCAAGCCGCAGTTTGCCAATCAGGGCACTAGCTGATATCAGACTATACTAGAAGGCCATTGTAATCAAAATAACCTGGTACTGGCATAGGAACAGGTATGTAGATCAACAGAACAGAACAAAAAGCCCAGAAGTAAACCCACACCTTTTGGTATATTAATATTTGACAAAGGAAGCCAGAGCATACAATGGAGTAAAGACAGTCTCTTCAATAAATGGTGTAGGGAAAATTGAACAGATAGGTGCAAAAAAAAATGAAACTAGACCACCAACTTACACCACACAAGCATAAAGTCAAAATGGATAAAAGATTTTAATATATGGTAAGTCATGGAACCATAAAATTTTAGCAGAAAACATAGGCAGTACACTCTCGGACATTTTGTAGCAATATTTTTTGCTGATATGCTTTTCAGGGGCAAGAGAAACAAAGAAAAATAAACAAATGAGACTACATCAAACTAAAAAGCTTTTGTATAGCATAAGAAACCATCAACAAAATGAGAAGGGAACCACTGGTTGGGAGAACATATTTGTCAATGATACATCTGATAAGGAGTGAATTCCCAAAATGTGTAAAGAATTTTTACAACTCAACACAAGGAAAACAAAACAAAAATCAATTAAAAAGTGGGCAAAGAGGATATACAGATGGCCAGTAGTCATATGAAATAATGCTCAGCATCACTAATCACCAGAGAGAGGCAAATTAGAGCCTCAATGAGATATCACCTCACACCTGTCAAAAGAGCTACCACCAACAAAGCAACAAACAAGTGCTGGCAAGAATGTGGAGAAAGGGGAACCCTCCTGCACTGCTGGTAGGAATGCAGATTGGTGCCACCACTATGGAAAACAGTATGGAGCTTTCTCAAAAAAATTAAAATGAAAACTGCCTTTGAACTCAGCTATCCCACTTCTGGGAATATATCCAAAGAAACCCAAAACACTAATTTGAAAGAATATATGCACCCCTATGCTCATTACAGTGTTATTTACAATAGCCAAGATCTGGAAAAGCCCAACTGCCCACCAATAGGTAAGTGGCTAAAAAAGCTGTGGTACATTTATACAAGAGAATACTACTCAGCCAAAAAAAGAAAAAGGAAATCTTAGCTTATTAACAATTAACTTCTGGTCTAACAGCTACTGATAGGTAGTCATTTTAATGACAGGTAATAATTATGATATTTCTTTCAACTAAAACGGAATTTACAGAAACTGAGACATCTATTTTATCAAGTTAAAAAATGTTATTTTCAGCTTACTGTCATAAATTAAGTTATGAAACCTTATAGGATTTTGTTCACTAATATTTTACTTCATTAAAGTGAAACAGTATTGGTAAAGCACCTAGCATATGGTAGGTACTCAAATGTTTCTTTTCATTAAAATTTTTCATTATTAAAATTGCTTGCCTTTTAAAAAAAAGTATAAATACTTAAAACACTAGTGGGGTTGGTCTTACCAAATATCTAAAAGTTAAAACTTGAAATCTTTCATTTTTCTCCTCAACAGTAATTCAAAAATTGAAAGATATTTTTAAGACAAAGATACTCTCGCTACAATCAAAAGCAGCAAAGATCCTGGAGAAGGTAGAAACAACAGATATTATAAATAAAAGTTTCCAGACCTATTCTTTTCTTGATGTGGTTCTAATTTATTCTTTATTTCTAGTTAATTCTTATTCAAAATAAAACTATTTTTTTCTGTTTAAATGTTGGCCTTAAGGACCTTTAAAATGGACCATGTGTAAAGACAGCATGTATCAGTAACTTAGAGATGTAGGTATTAATATAGTTGATCATGTTTCATTTTAAATTTTCTTGGAGTCTCTTATGCAGGAGTGTGACTGAAGATAGAGTAAACCAATGGTGGAAATGATGTCAAGCATGAAATAGAGTTGAGTTTTCTAATTTATGCTTCTAAATATGCCCAGCATTATGAACTATTAAGAAGTATTACATTTCTATGTGATAATGGTTCTTAAAAAGTTATGCACATGACTTTAGTTAATCACTTTAAAAAGAATACTAGCATTGTTTTGACTATAAAAATATCTGACTTGACTATGATACAATTTTGACTTTTAAAAAATCATTAAGAAATTAATTCCACTTAACCATGTTTGTTCCCAGATGGAATTATCGTCCTGTTTTCCTATTTTCTTTCAAATAATGTTTCTTTTCAATATTAGTATGCACACCACACAACCAGAAAATGAACATTTGGAGGATAAAAACATCCAATCATCTGTAACTTCTCAGGTAAAAACTTAAAACTATACTGTAATATATGATATAAAAATTAACCTGATCTTAAAATTTATTTCTAAAGTTTGTTTATTTATTAGGTTTCTCATATGTCTGGTTAAAATATAATAAGTGGTCATGTTAAAATAGCTAGTTATAATAGGTTCTAAAAAATTACCAAAAGAAATATAAAGAAGAAAATTGGTGACTACATATTATTTTGGAACTAAAGTGGGCATATTTTAGGAATAAAGGAAACGTAGCTTATTATTTCTTGCCATACAGGAAAAACTCAGTAATTTAGACTACAAGAGATAAAGACAAATTTGAATTAATTAAAGTCTTGTACAGTATAAAGGGTGCAGCAAAAGTAGGTTTACAGTTGTGAGTACATGACACAGTTTATTTTTATATTATTACTTATTGTGTTATTTTCCATATGAACAACTTGTATTTGAAGAGATCCGAGATTTTTGCAAGTATATAGAGGAAGTCAGTAGACCTTTTGTTGTCCTAGTTTTACTAAATAGTAATTGCTCATATTAGAATTATAATCTTTTATATTTTAAATGGCTATTTCTATAGTTCTTAAAGGCCAAAAAGTTCTTCTTTTAAATATTTAAAAGATTTCAATTGATTTCAATTACTAATTTAAACTGATTTCAATTACTATTTTTATTTGTAAAGATGTCATCTTAGTCTACGTCAATTAATTATAAATTCTAAAATAATAAAACTTAATGTAATATGGTTTTACTGCAGATGACCTTTTACCTACCCAATCAAAATTCAACTTTGTCTTTACCTCGACCCTTTCATATAGTGACAGACTTTCTAAAAAGAGTCTCTACATCAAAACTTCAACCGATTAGTCATGATTAGGTTTAAAGAACTTTGATCTTAAAGAGCTACATAATTTGTTTACATTAGCTGCTATGGTGCCTCTGCTCCTTCGTCATTAAATGTTTCCTCTTCCTTTCCTTATTCTGTCAATGCTCTCTGGCCTTTGTTAACATTTCTTGTGACAATGTGATATTCTCTCTCCCCTGTGCTCGAAGACTCAAAGAATTATCAATACATTCAAAATGCTGGCTTCTAGTACACACATGCATTCACACACACACACACACACACACACACACACACACACACACACACACACCATGATGGCAGTAGGGCAGATTGAAGATCCCTGTTCCGGTGTTCTGTTTTTGGCGTGGGAAAAGCTTCTCAATATTCTCACAAACTGTTTTCCCCTAAACCAGCAGTTTCCTAATTAGACTATATACCATTAAAAGCTTGGACAATGGAAGTATACTTTTAAGCTATCTAAATATGTTGTCTATAAATAATAGCAAAAACATGAACCTTGACCTTCTGAAGATTTGATCTGTTTTTCTCATTTTTCTTTTAGTTATATAATTTTACAAATGAAATAGTCCATGCTGTTATATTTTACCTCCTTTCCAATTTAGTTTTCATTCCACAAAAGTTTTATCGAATAATCTATGGAAGTTAGATTAAGGAGGGACACTTTTAATTATTCTATCCATACTATAGGTTCATTTATTTAGTATATATAAATCACAAATGAAAATGGTGGGAACTGAAATCTTTAAAAGGCAAAGTCAAGATACCCTACAAAATGCACAGCTATGACATCCTCCATATGTCAATATCATATATTGATATAAAAAGCATGTATAGGCCCTGGCTGGTTGGCTCAGTGGTAGAGCGTTGGCCTGGCGTGCAGAGGTCCCGGGTTCAATTCCCAGCCAGGGCACACAGGGGATACACCCATCTGCTTCTCCACCCTTCCTCTTCTCCTTTCTCTCTGTCTCTCTCTTCCCCTCCTGCAGTCAAGGCTCCATTGGAGCGAAGATGGCCCGGGCACTGGGGATGGCTCCTTGGCCTCTGCCCCAGGTGCTAGAGTGGCTCTGGTCGCGTCGGAGCGACCCCCCCCCCAGGGGCAGAGCGTCGCCCCCTGGTGGGCGTGCCGGGTGGATCCCAGTCGGGCGCATGTGGGAGTCTGTCTGACTGTCTCTCCTCGTTTCTAGCTTCAGAAAAATACAAAAAAAAAAAAAGCATGTATAGACTTTTGTGTGTCTAATTCTCCAGGTTGACAGTAATAATAGGAGTTTAATGATGACATGTGGTAGTTTGTACATTCATAAAATCATTTGGAAAGTATATTTCTTAAAAGATTTCTTTGTTTTGCCTAATTGGTGGTGGCACAGTGGATAGAGCATCAATCTGTGATGCTGAGGTCCCAGGTTCAAAACCCTAAAGTTACCAGCTTGAGTGCAGGTTCATCCAGCTTGAGCATAGGCTCAATGGCTTGACTGTGGGATCATCAACATGATCCCAAGGTCACTGGCTTGAGCTGAAGGACATTGGCTTGAGCCAAGGATCACTGGTTAGGCCTGAGACCCTGGTCAAGAAACAATCAATGAACAACTAAAGTGATGCAACTACAAGTTGATGCTTCTCATCTCTCTCCCTTCCTGTCTCTCTCTCTCTCTTGCTGAAAAAATAAAAATATTTCTTTGTTTTACTTCAGATCCTCACAGAGAGTAATACTAGTGAACATGAAGAAACTAAGAAAATTATCTTCTCAGAAACAGAGGAAACAAAAGAACCACAGATGACAAAAAGAGCTTGTCCTCCACAAGGAACATTGAATAAATATATTACAAATGGTATGTGAAATAAAAAATGTGAATGGAGAGAAAATAAGAAATGTATTTGATAAATATTAAACCACAGGCCAACAAAGCCATAGCTTAATCAATGTACTTCAGATCAGATGATGATCAGCTCTGTTACCAGCAATATGTGGACAAAGAGGAAGTGTTCCCATGAATCTGTCAAAAAAATCAATTATTGTTTAACAGCTTTATGTTTTAATTTTCTATAACTTCTAATGTTAAATTTTGGAGATTAGAAACAGCATAAATGAAAAATATTTTATTTAAAACCTACTTTTCACATTTATTTTTACATTAGCTAAAAGGAACATATACTTCTGGCAATATTAAGGTTTTTAATAAATTAGGCCCCAAATTTTAAAACACCTACTGCCTTAAAAAGAGTTGGATAGGCCCTCGCCAGTTGGCTCAGTGGTAGAGCGTCGGCCTGGCGTGCGGAAGTCCCGGGTTCAATTCCTGGCCAGGGCACACAGGAGAGACGCCCATCTGCTTCTCCACCCCTCCCCCTCTCCTTCCTTTCTGTCTCTCTCTTCCCCTCCCGCAGCCAAGGCTCCATTGGAGCAAAAGATGGTCCGGGTGCTGGGGATGGCTCCTTGGCCTCTGCCCCAGGTGCTAAAGTGGCTCTGGTTGCGACAGAGCAACGCCCCAGATGGACAGAGCATCGCCCCCTGGTGGGCGTGCCGGGTGGATCCCGGTCGGGCGCATGTGGGAGTCTGTCTGACTGCCTCCCCATTTCCAGCTTCAGAAAAAAAAAAAAAAAAAAAAAAAGAGTTGGATAAAACTTGCTTTCCCACTGAAATTTTAAAGTATCTCATAGTCATGAAATATGTATGAAATTTTCTTTATTTTTTCCTAGAAATTCCACATGATTAAACTAAAGAGAGAGATTTTGACCCCAGAAGTATAGAATCTATCAAGAACAAAAATTATTTCAAAGTACAATGAAGGATAAGCAATTGAAGTTTTGAACTTTTAATTTCTTTTTTTTTGTTTGTTTGTTTTTTTGTTTAGTGAGAGGCAAGGAGACAGAGATAGACTCCTGCATGCACAGCCAGGGCATTGCTCTGCCTATCTAGGGAACTCTACTGAGTACCTGAGGTGGAGGCCATGGAGCTATCTATCCTCAGTGCCCGATGTCAACTTACTACAGTTGAGCCATGGATGCAGGAGGGAGAGAGAGAGAGAGAGAGAAAGAGAGAAGTGAAAGGGGGAGGGTTGGAGAAGCAGACAGGCACTTCTCCTGTGTGCCCTGACCAGGAATCAAACCCTGGGTTATCCACACATTAGGCCGACACTCTACCACTGAGCCAACCAGCCAGGGCCAAACTTTCAATTTCTTATTTGCTGCTTTGTAACTTTAAACTTTTAAAAGCAAATTTTATTAATTTTTTATTTAGTAAGGGTTACTTCTTAATTAACATCAGTATTTTTAAAGCACTGAATCTAAACTAAACTAGAATACCTGCCAGTGTAAGTGATTGGACTCCTTTGTGAATATAATTTCTGCACTTAGGTCTTACTGTGTGTGCCCATAACCCTACTTAGTGGGCAGTTTCTATAAAGCAGTTTTTAAGAGTAGAGCCAGGGCCTGTGGAAGAGAGAAAAATGTATTGGTCACCAAAGGTTTTCCACTGAGGTTAAGCACTGCAGTTTTCTCATGAATTGAGGAGTTTTATAACAACAGTTTTGAAACTATAGACTTACTTGGATCCATAGTCCATTTCTTTCTTTATTTTCTGTCAGTTTTAGTTTTGCAATTTTAGAGAAATTTATAGGAAAATGAGCTCCTGTGTTTCTATTTGACAAGGTTATTTATTCTGGTACTCTTTCAATTTCTCTGTCTCTCTTTCCCTCTCTCCACCACACATACACACACAGTATGTTCCCATGAAAGAAACCCTTAGAACAGCATATACTCTGTGTAGTAGAAACTGAGCTGCAATTTCTCAAGTCATACTTAATTCACTAATCCCACAGTGTAAACAAGTTAATTTAAAAAAGAATCTAAACTTTCAACCACATTTAGAAATCAGTCTCATCACTTTTAATCACACTATTTATATCCCTTACTTGGGAAGAGGCTTCCCTAGTCCCAAAAATGGTGGTTCTACAGCATTAGGTTTAGTAGGTTTTGGGTTATTACTCCTTTTTTGTTTCTTTTTAGTATGTTGAACTACTTATTTTTATGAAGCTCTTTTTCCTTTAAATAAGTTAAAGGAAAGCTTTATTGTACTCCCAACTATGATTTTCAAATACTCTTGGGGATTTTATTTATCCAATAAAATCTTATTATCAGTTTTATGAAATAAGAAGTGTTGGAAGTTTAGAGCTCAAGAGTACTATCTCATACTCTTCCAGATTCTGGTCCAGCTTCATCACTCCATCTAACAACAAATAAAATGCTGAACAAACTAAAAAATTCACAACTCTTAATTCCATCAAAGAAGTGAGGTTAGAGAGCAAACTACTTCCCTTATTCCCAAAAATTGGAAACAGGCTGGTGAATACAAAAAAACATAACTTCACAGAGCAGAAACCTCTATGGGAACCAGTATGAGGTCAGGAAAACCAAAACTGTAATTGAAATTGAGTGGAGGCTCAGTGTGAACAAGTCTGAGAGTTAAAATTCCATAAGAAGCGGGGGGGGGGGGGGACTCACTTTTGTCCAGGAGCCATTAAACAAAGGGACGAGGTAAGTAACCACAATGAAATACACCAGAATATTCTATTCTTCACACAGCCTGTCCTCAAGAGAAACTGTTTTATCAGAGCCTAGACTCCTTGGAGAAGAGAAATACCCAACTCCATTCCCTTGTAGCCATCCTGTGTAACCTAAAATGATAAGAAAAGACCTGAGAGGCACTAGTGAAGTTTACAGCCCAAGGGCACAGGATGACTAAAAGACTGAGACCTAATCATAGGACTATAGAAAGCTTCCCTTCCCACCACACCTGACCACCATATACCAAAGGTCCTTTTATCCAGGACATCATGATCACCTTTAAACAAAAATATATACAATATATTCAAAGGAAAAAGAAAAAACAAAACAAACAAAAAAGCAAGTTTGAAGACACAGAGAAAACATCAGAGCCAGACCAGACATAGTAAGGATATTGGAATTATCAGACCATTAATTCAAAAAAAATACTATGGCTGATATACTAAGGGCTCCAATGGAAATGTGGACAACATGTTAGAATAGATCAGTAGTGTATGCAGGGAGATGGAAATTCTAAGAATCAAAAAGATATGTTAGAAATTAAAAGTACTGAACAAATACAGTGGTACCTTGAGATACAAATTTAATTCATTCTGTAACCGAGCTCTTAAGTCAGTCAACTTGTATATCAAACTGCCGATATTGGACCCATGCCCCAACGCGCCAACTAGCGGCAGTTTCCCGAATTGCGACTCGTATCTCGGAATTTCACTCAGATCTCGAACAAAATTCACAGCTCGTATCTTAAAAATTTGTATGTTCGTCTGTTCATATCTCAAGGTACCACTGTAATGCATCTGATGGGTTCATTAGTGGACTGTACACAGCTGAAGAAAGACTACCTGAACTTGGGGATATTTCAATAGAAACTTATAAAGATGAAAAGCAAAGAGAAAAAAAGGTGGAGAAAAAGAAACAAATAGAATATCCAAGAATGGTGGGACAGTTATAAAAGATGTAACATACTCATACTCAGAATACAAGAAGAAGAAAGACAAAAAGCAACAGAGGATGTTTCAGGCAATAATTTTCCCCAAATTAATAGCAAATAGCAAATCACAGATCCAGGAAGTTCAGCAAACATGAAACAGGTATATTATACTTAACCTGCAGAAAATCAAAGATAAAGAAATCTTGAAAGAAGCCAGAAAAAAAAATCGTTACCTATAGCAAAGCAAAGATAAGAATCACATCTGACTTACTTATCCTCAGAGATCAGGTGGGCAAAAAGATAGTGGGGTGAAATATTAAAGTGTTAGGACAACAAAACCATACCAGCATAGAATTCTGTATCCTATGAATTATCAAAAGTGAAGGAGAAATAATGACTTTCTCAGATCAACAAAACTTGAGAATTTATTGCCTTGTGAAGGTATAAAAAGAAGTTCTTCAGAGGGAAGATAATGAGATAAGTCAGAAACTCAGATCTACATAAGAAGGAAAACATTCAGAAAAGAAATAAGTGCAGGTTAAAAACATTTTATTTTTTATATATATATATATTTTTTTGTATTTTTCTGAAGCTGGAAACAGGGAGAGACAGTCAGACAGACTCCCGCATGTGCCCGACCGGGATCCACCCGGCATGCCCACCAGGGGCGACGCTCTGCCCACCAGGGGGCGATGCTCTGCCCCTCCAGGGCGTCGCTCTGCTGCGACCAGAGCCACTCTAGCGCCTGGGGCAGAGGCCAAGGAGCCATCCCCAGCGCCCGGGCCATCTTTGCTCCAATGGAGCTGTGGCTGCGGGAGGGGAAGAGAGAGACAGAGAGGAAGGAGAGGGGGTGGAGAAGCATATGGGCGCTTCTCCTATGTGCCCTGGCCGGGAATCGAACCCAGGACTTCTGCACGCCAGGCCGACGCTCTACCGCTGAGCCAACCGGCCAGGGCTTTTTTATATTCTTAATTGATCAAACAGATACCAGTTTGTTTCAAATAAAAGCAAAATATATTAACTGATAGGTAATTATAGCTAATGCATAAATTAAATAACTGATACCAATGATACAAGAAACAAGAAGAAGAATTTGGGAATACTTAGTTATTTATAAGGTACTTACACTACCTGTAAAGTGGTATAGTGTTATTTAAAAGTATACTTGGGTTAGTTGTAAATATATATTGCAAAATCTAGGGCAACTACTTAAAAAAATAAAAGAAGTATAATTGACGTGCTAAAAAAAGGAGAGAAAATGGAAGTATATAAAATAATCAGTACAAAAAGCAAACAAGAATGAAAGTCAAAAACAGAAACAAAGAACAAGGGCAATGAGTAGCAAACAGTAACAGACATGGTAGATATTAATTAACTATATCAATAAACTTAAATGTCGGATGACGTCAGAGTAATGGCGGAGTAGGAAGCGATACCGATAAATCTCCCCCAAAACTCAACAAGATCTTCAACCAGAAACAGAAAAACCTATACTTGGAGCTTCCAGATTCTTCGCAATACACCCAAAGGTATGATTGAGTGAAAAATTGGCTAAATATATAACCAAACCCCGAAGGAAATAGGGAGTAAGAAATGCTCCGCCTTCCTCACTAACCTAAACAGGGCGGCTTTCTCTGGTAACTGTGAATATAGAAACTGAGGCGGGCAAAGGGGGTGAATAGATCCAGGCCGCCGCAGCAAAAACGGCCGAACCAGGCTGTGGCTCAGAGATCCAAGCCGAGGAAAATCTGATCCTGTGGCAACCCGGGCAATACAAGCTAACACTCGCGCCAAACCCAAACAAAGAAAGACAAGCGGAGCGGCCATTTTACCCGGTCTCCTGGTCGGTGCGCAGTTAGTGGAAGAGAGATTTCTTCCTAAGCCGCGGAAGTGGGTGCCCGTGTTGCCCCACGGAGAGGCAGGGTCAGAGGCCTTTCTGTGGGCTGAGGGCAGAGTCCCTGGGCAGCCCCAGCGCCCTGGGAAAGCCACGCACGGGAGGGAGTGAGAACTACTTCCAACGGTGGAGATTTTCCGTGCTGGTGAGGGTTTTACTCAGAGGGAACCGCGGCCGGCCTCATATCCTGGTGTGCGCGCGCAGATAAGGAGTGAGTGATTCCTCCGAGTGCCTCGGCAGTGCGCGCCCGTGTTATCGCACAGAGGGGCAGAGTCAGGGGCCTTTGTGTGGGCCAAAGCGGAATCTCGGGCCGCCCCAGCGCCTTGCAAAAGCCGCACACGGGGACGGAGAGAGACTCATTTCCAACGCTGCAACTTTTCCCTGCGGTTGGGGGTTTCACTCAGAGCGTGAGACTGCTGGCCGGATATCCTGGTTGCAGACAGTGAGTGAGAGTTTCCTCCAAGCGCCCCGGAAGTGGGCGCCCGCTTGTGTTACCGGACAGAGTGGCAGAGCCAGTGGTCTTTGAGTGGGCGGAAAGCCCACCTGATTATGCTAGCAGCTCTGACTGACTGAGCCTTACCCAGAGCCCTGTGCTGAGTGGAAATAGAGTGGGGAGTTGCCAGCAATTTGAGCCTCTTACTATCCAGGCAGAGGCAGCAGCAACCCCATACCTGGACTATCAGGCTACTAATTGAGGAAGGAAAGACTAGGAGAAAGGCTCCAGGAACACGGACTCTCTCACTGTCGGAGCCTATAAATGCTAATGAGCCTCAACTCCCAACGAGAATAAAGCATAATACATGACATTGCCATAGAGACTTATCAACTGCAAACCTCTACCTGAGCGTGCCAAAGGGGCAGAACCCGGGGTACAGAGTCACCGACCAGGAAGAGGGAGAGAAAAGAAAAAGCAAGAAGATAACCTCTCAAAATCAAGAATAATCTGCAGACTTTATAACCTATCCCATTTTATTATATTTGTTCGTTTCTCTTATCTTCATTCTTGAGACTTTTTTTTCCTCCTCCAATTTGGCCGATTAACTCTCTACCGGTCTTACTCTCTCCTCTCCTTGAACTACACTACCCATAAGTGTTACATCTCCCATTATCATTTCTCTTCTCTTCCTTTCTCTCTATGAGGGTTGCACTCCAAAACCCTTAACTCTTTCTCTCTCTCTCCTTTCTTTCTTCTTCTTTTAGTGGTTCCCTCTTTTTTTCTCTCTCTCTCTTTCTTTTCTCCCTCTATATTAGTTTCTTCCTTTCTCCTTTACATCTCCTCTCATTCAAACCTCAATAACAAACAAATTATCTTATCTGGGACTCAAACCTATGTTTGTGGCATTTTGGGGGGTTTTTACTTCACCTTTTTAACTCAATAGCAGTGCTCCCATCCCTGGCTCTCCATATTATCTAGTTCTTGTTCCACTAAATACAATAGTAAGTTTTTAATTTGTCCCCCCATTTTTCCATTTTCCTCTTATTCCTCTCATCATAACTCTTAGAAAACCAACACCTAAAAGCAAATCATTTTATTCTTGACCCAAATTTTTTCCTTATTTGCTTTTTGTGGGTCCATACGCTCTTTTTTTTTTCTTTTCCTTTTTTTTTTTTCTTTCTCTCTTTTTTGCCCCTTTATTACTTTTCCCCAATTCAGGCCCTCCATCACAGGCATTGTTTGTTATAACTCACAGTCCACCACAAGATTTTCTCAAGAAAGAGGGGAGAGGAGAGGAGAGGAAAAAAAGAGGGGGGGAATAATTTCCTTTTTTTAAAAATTTTTATTTTATTTTTCTTTATTTCATTATTAATTTTTTTAAAAAAAACAACTCTTTTCGATTTGTTATTTTTTTATTTTTTTTAACTTTTTATTCTTTATTAAATCTCATTAATACTATCAACAAAACCACCCTCAGATGCCATTAAGGAAAAGAAAATCGAATATCATGGATACAAAAGAAAGAGAGGTAACACAGCTAGATGAGGAAAAATCTATGGAGAAAAAATTTAATATATTGGAAACCTTGGAGCTAAATGACAGAGAATTCAAGATAGAAATCCTAAAAATCCTCCGAGATATACAAGAAAACACAGAAAGGCAATATAGGGAGCTCAGAAAACAACTCCATGAACACAAAGAATATATGTCCAAGGAAATTGAAACTATAAAAACAAATCAAACAGAGATGAAAAACTCAATCACGAGCTGAAAAACGAAGTAACAAGCTTAGCTAATAGAACAGGTCAGATAGAAGAGAGGATTAGTGAAATAGAAGACAAGCAACTTGAGGCACAACAGAGAGAAGAAGAAAGAGACTCAAAAATTAAAAAAAATGAGATAGCCCTACAAGAATTATCTGACTCCATCAAAAAGAATAACATAAGAATAATAGGTATATCAGAGGGAGAAGAGAGAGAAAATGGAATGGAGAACATACTTAAACAAATAATTGATGAGAACTTCCCAAGCCTGTGGAAAGAACTAAAGCCTCAAGTTCAAGAAGCAAACAGAACTCCAAGTTTTCTTAACCCCAACAAACCTACTCCAAGGCATATCATAATGAAATTGACACAAACCAACAGCAAAGAAAAAATTCTCAAGGCAGCCAGGGAAAAGAAGAATACAACATATAAAGGAAGGCCCATTAGATTATCATCAGATTTCTCAGCAGAAACTCTACAAGCTAGAAGAGAGTGGACCCCAATATTTAAAGTCCTGAAAGAGAGGAACTTTCAGCCACGAATACTATACCCATCAAAGCTATCCTTCAAATACGAAGGAGAAATAAAAACATTCACAGATACAGAAAAGATGAGGGAATTTATCATCAGAAAACCCCCACTCCAGGAATTACTAAAGGGGGTTCTCCAATCAGATACAAAGAACAAAAAAAAAACAGAGCCACAAGTAAAAGCTCCAAGAAGAACACAATAAAACCAAATTTAAACTGTGACAACAACAAAAAGAAAGAGGGGGAGAAGACGGAGATTAACAGTAGCAAAGGACGATGGAGTGCAAAAGTACTCACAAAATAGTTCGCTACAATGAACAGGGTAGGGACCCTTTTCATTACTCAAAGGTAACCACCATTGAAAAAACCACCACAGAAGCACATGAGATAAAAAAGATAGCAACAGAGGAAAGATGTATGGAATACAACCAAATAAAAACAAAAGATAGAAAAACGAAAGAGAAGGATCAAACAAGACACAAAACTAACAGAAAGCAAGATATAAAATGGCAATAGGGAACTCACAAGTATCAATAATTACACTAAATGTAAATGGATTAAACTCACCAATAAAAAGGCACAGAGTAGCAGAATGGATTAAAAAAGAAAATCCAACTGTATGCTGCCTACAGGAAACTCATCTAAGTAACAAGGATAAAAACAAATTCAAAGTGAAAGGCTGGAAAACAATACTCCAAGCAAATAACATCCAAAAAAAAGCAGGTGTAGCAATACTCATATCGGATAATGCTGACTACAAGACAGGAAAAGTACTTAGAGACAAAAATGGCCATTTCATAATGGCTAAGGGGACACTGAATCAAGAAGACATAACAATTCTTAATATATATGCACCAAACCAAGGAGCACCAAAATATATAAGACAGCTACTTATTGATCTTAAAACAAAAACTGACAAAAATACAATCATACTTGGAGACCTCAATACACCGCTGACGGTTCTAGATCGGTCATCCAAACAGAGAATCAACAAAGACATAGTGGCCTTAAACAAAACACTAGAGCACCTGGATATGATAGACATCTACAGGACATTTCATCCCAAAGTGACTGAGTATACATTTTTCTCCAGTGTACATGGATCATTCTCAAGAATTGACCATATGTTGGGCCACAAAAACAACATCAGCAAATTCAGAAAAATTGAAGTTGTACCAAGCATATTTTCTGATCATAAAGCCTTGAAACTAGAATTCAACTGCAAAAAAGAGGAAAAAAATCCCACAAAAATGTGCAAACTAAACAACATACTTTTAAAAAATGAATGGGTCAAAGAAGAAATAAGTGCAGAGATCAAAAGATATATACAGACTAATGAAAATGACAATACGACATATCAGAATCTATGGGATGCAGCAAAAGCAGTGATAAGAGGGAAGTTCATATCGCTTCAGGCATATATGAACAAACAAGAGAGAGCCCAAGTGAACCACTTAACTTCCCACCTTAAGGAACTAGAAAAAGAAGAACAAAGACAACCCAAAAGCAGCCGAAGAAAGGAGATAATAAAAATCAGAGCAGAAATAAATGAATTAGAGAACAGAAAAACTATAGAAAAAATTAATAGAACAAGGAGCTGGTTCTTTGAAAAGATCAACAAAATTGACAAACCCTTGGCAAGACTTACCAAGGAAAAAAGAGAAAGAACTCATATAAACAAAATCCAAAATGAAAGAGGAGAAATCACCACGGACACCGTAGCTATACAAAGAATTATTGTAGAATACTATGAAAAACTTTATGCCACTAAATTCAACAACCTAGAAGAAATGGATAAATTCCTAGAACAATACAACCTTCCTAGACTGAGTCAAGAAGAAGCAGAAAGCCTAAACAGACCTATCAGTAGAGAAGAAATAGAAAAAACCATTAAAAACCTCCCCAAAAGTAAAAGTCCAGGCCCTGACGGCTATACCAGCGAATTTTATCAAACATTCAAAGAAGACTTGGTTCCTATTCTACTCAAAGTCTTCCAAAAAATTGAAGAAGAAGCAATACTTCCAAACACATTTTATGAGGCCAACATAACCCTCATACCAAAACCAGGCAAGGATGGCACAAAAAAAGAAAACTACAGACCAATATCTCTAATGAATACAGATGCTAAAATACTAAACAAAATACTAGCAAATCGAATACAACAACATATTAAAAAAATAATACATCATGATCAAGTGGGATTCATCCCAGAATCTCAAGGATGGTTCAACATACGTAAAACGGTTAATGTAATACACCATATCAACAAAACAAAGAACAAAAACCACATGATCTTATCAATAGACGCAGAAAAGGCTTTTGATAAAATACAACACAATTTTATGTTTAAGACTCTCAACAAAATGGGTATAGAAGGAAAATATCTCAACATCATAAAGGCCATATATGATAAACCATCAGCTAACATCATATTAAATGGCACTAAACTGAAGGCTTTCCCCCTTAAATCAGGAACAAGACAGGGTTGTCCACTCTCTCCACTCTTATTTAATGTGGTACTAGAGGTTCTAGCCAGAGCAATCAGACAAGACAAAGAAATAAAAGGCATCCATATCGGAAAAGAAGAAGTAAAGGTATCACTTTTTGCAGATGATATGATCCTATACATCGAAAACCCCAAAGAATCCACAAAAAGACTACTAGAAACAATAAGCCAATACAGTAAGGTCGCAGGATACAAAATTAACATACAGAAGTCAATAGCCTTTCTATATGCCAACAATGAAACAACTGAGAAGGAACTCAAAAGAATAATCCCCTTCACGATTGCAACAACAAAAAAAAAATACTTAGGAATAAACATAACAAAGAATGTAAAGGACTTATATAATGAAAACTATAAACCATTGTTAAGGGAAATCGAAAAAGATATAATGAGATGGAAGAATATACCTTGTTCTTGGCTAGGAAGAATAAATATAATCAAGATGGCTATATTACCCAAAGCAATATACAAATTTAATGCAATTCCCATCAAACTTCCAATGACGTTTTTTAAAGAAATAGAGCAAAAAATCATCAGATTTATATGGAACTATAAAAAACCCCGAATAGCCAAAGCAATCCTAAAGAAAAAGAATGAAGCTGGGGGCATAACAATACCTGACTTCAAACTCTATTATAGGGCCACGACAATCAAAACAGCATGGTATTGGCAGAAAAATAGACACTCAGACCAATGGAACAGAATAGAAAGTCCAGAAATAAAACCACATATATATAGTCAAATAATTTTTGATAAAGGGGCCAACAACACACAATGGAGAAAAGAAAGCCTCTTCAATAAATGGTGCTGGGAAAACTGGAAAGCCACATGCAAAAGAATGAAACTGGACTACAGTCTCTCCCCCTGTACAAAAATTAACTCAAAATGGATCAAAGATCTAAACATAAGACCTGAAACAATTAAGTGCATAGAAGAAGACATAGGTACTCAACTCATGGACCTGGGTTTTAAAGAGCATTTTATGAATTTGACTCCAATGGCAAGAGAAGTGAAGGCAAAAATTAATGAATGGGACTACATCAGACTAAGAAGTTTTTGCTCAGCAAGGGAAACTGATAACAAAATAAACAGAAAGCCAACTAAATGGGAAATGATATTTTCAAACAACAGCTCAGATAAGGGCCTAATATCCAAAATATACAAAGAACTCATAAAACTCAACAACAAACAAACAAACAATCCAATAAAAAAATGGGAAGAGGATATGAATAGACACTTCTCCCAGGAAGAAATACAAATGGCCAACAGATATATGAAAAGATGCTCATCTTCTTTAGCTATTAGAGAAATGCAAATCAAAACGGCAATGAGATACCACCTCACACCTGTTCGATTAGCTGTTATTAGCAAGTCAGGTAATAGCAAATGTTGGAGAGGCTGTGGAGAAAAAGGAACCCTCATACACTGTTGGTGGGAATGTAAAGTAGTACAACCATTATGGAAGAAAGTATGGTGGTTCCTCAAAAAACTGCAAATAGAACTACCTTATGACCCAGCAATCCCTCTACTGGGTATATATCCCCAAAACTCAGAAACATTGATATGTAAAGACACATGCAGCCCCATGTTTATTGCAGCATTGTTCACAGTGGCCAGGACATGGAAACAACCAAAAAGCCCATCAATAGATGACTGGATAAAGAAGATGTGGCACATATACACTATGGAATACTACTCAGCCATAAGAAATGATGACATCGGAACATTTACAGCAAAATGGTGGGATCTTGATAACATGATACGAAGCGAAATAAGTAAATCAGAAAAAAACAGGAACTGTATTATTCCCATACGTAGGTGGGACATAATAGTGAAACTAAGAGACATTGATAAGAGTGTGGTGGTTACGGGGGGGGAGGGGGGAATGGGAGAGGGATAGGGGGTGGGAGGGGCACAAAGAAAACAAGATAGAAGGTGACAGAGGATAATCTGACTTTGGGTGGTGGGTATGCAACATAATTGAACGACAAGATAACCTGGACTTGTTATCTTTGAATATATGTATCCTGATTTATTGATGTCACCCCATTAAAAAAATAAAATTATATAAAAAAAAAAAAAAAAAGAAATATTTGTAAAGGTCACTCTGTGCAGAGACATAGGCATAAAATTATTTACTTCTTTTGTTACCTAACAATTCATATTCTTTATCATTAATAAATAGGTTTTGATGTAAAAAAAAAAAAAACAAACAAAAAAACTTAAATGTCAGTTGTCTATCACTTCTTGGTCTTTTGGCTAAGATCAAGTGTAAATGTCAATTGCCTAAATATACGAGTTAAATAACAGTGATTATCAGTATATCAAGAAATAAGATCCAACTATATGTTGTCTATAAGAAATCACTAATAAACACATACAATTAAAGCGGTGAGGAAAGATATACCATGTAAAGGTTAATTATAAGAACTGTATGATTTCACACATAGGTGGGATGTAAAGGTGAAACTTATGGACATAGATAAAAGTGAAGTAGTTACCAGGGGGGATAGTACATGAGAGAGGGGGAAGGGGACTTGAGTAAATGGGGTGGTGGAGGGTGGGGAAGGGTGTGAAGGGGGACAAATACATGGTGACGAAAAATGATTTGACTTTGGGTGATGGGTGTACAACATAATCAACAGTTTAAATACTATAGAAATGTTCACCTGAAACCTCTGTACTCGGTCCCCAAACTTCCAGTTCACTGTCCCTCAGACCGTTGGAGGGCCAGACTATAAAAAAACTATGAACAAATCCCTATGCATACTTCACATATCTTATTTTAAAGTAAAAAAACAAAATGGGAACAAATACAATATTTAAAATAAAGAACAAGTAAATTTAAATCCACAAACTGACCAGTATTTCAATGGAGACTATGCTTCTCTCACTGACCACCAATGAAAGAGGTGCCCTTTCTGGAAGTGCGGTAGGGGCCGGATAAATGGCCTCAGGGGTCCGCATGTGGACCGCAGGGCCGTAGTTTGGGGACCCCTGCAATAGACTAAAGATCTCTTCAATAAATGGTGTTGGGGAAACTGGACAGATAGGTGCAAAATAATGAAACTAGGTCCTGACTAGTTGGCTTAATGGTAGAGCTTTGGCTCAGTGTGTAAATGTCCTGGGTTTGATTTCCAGTCAGGGCACACAGGAGAAGTAACCATCTACTTCTCCCCTCCTCCTTCACTGGTGAATATTACCAAACATTTAAGGAAAAAATTATAACAATTCTCAGAGGGAAAGGTGAGTGGGAGGAGGTAGAAAAAGGTAAATGGGATAAATGGTGATGAAAGAAGACATGACTTTGAGTGGTGATCACACAATACATATACAGATGATGTATTTTAGAATTGTACACCTGAAACCTATATAATTTACTAGCTAGTGTCACTTCAATAAGTCCAATTAAAAAAATAATAAAGTACTTCTGTTGGATGAAAAAAAAAAATCTAGGATTCCCATTAGTAGGGTCTTTCCATAGTATCTAGTTGCCAGAAACAAGATGTCTACTATCTTGGCCTTACCCTGTCTACCTCTACTTCCTGCACATCACTAAGATTCTTTATATTCTCCCAAAGGCCAGGTTTTATTTTTTTTCAGCCCTTACCCCCTTTAAAAATTTATGCCAAATATCAACTGAGTTGTCCTTTCAATACAATGATTTCGTCTGCTCCTAATAAAAGAATTTGGCACCCTGCCACTGTGATCTTTAATATATTTGAAAATTCTTATCACAACCAATCATTTTCTTATTTCTGATAGGAAAGCTACTTTAAAATAATAAATGAAGAAAATCTCATTATATTACTATGAATTTTTTAAAATGCCATACATTATGAGAAATGTTTAGCACTTTAAAATGTTCATATAGTTTTAAGTATTTTTTAAACTTTGTTGAAAACATGTCCCATAAATTGACAGGGATTTTAGAATATATGTTAAATAGATATTTTGTCAACCAAACTAAGAATTGACATTATTCTACACCAGCGATTTTCAATCTTTTTCATTTCATGGCCTATGTAATCTAATTACTAAAATTCTGCAGCACACTGAAAAATATATTACATTTTTTGCAGATATGACAAGAGAAGGTAGGTATTATTGTGATTGATTTATAAAATAATAATAATAGTAATTACCTACCCTTTTTACTCCAAAGTGACTTTTTAAAAAATCAATGCCTATACTTGTATGTAAGGAATCTGGTACCAGGAATTAACCAATCAGATGCAACCTTATTATGCATCATGACCAATAAGATGCAGCTCTATTACATTACTTATATATTTTTGGTTCAAGACAGGACATTCATATGAACAGCAATTATCAATTGACTGTTGTCATTTTTTCATTTAACAATCTAAGGGGAAAGAGGACAGTGTCCCTAACTAAATAGTCAGGTATTGCATGTTTTAAAAAGTCTTGCAGCACACCAGTTGAAAATTGATGGTCTACATCATGTATTATTAGATAGAACTGGCTATTATTACATTTGATAAAATTCATCTTTTAGATGTAGATATCTATGTGTATATATATATATATATAGAGAGAGAGAGAGAGAGAGATAGACATATTCTTTTTATATTTCAGGAATTTTATTTTTTATGCTATGGTGTATAACCTGGTCAATCTCAGGCCTTGACAGTCTCCCTGGTGGAAATTTATTTGGACTATTAATGATCTTTTATTGTGCCATGATGGGGGGAAAACTTTTGGAACTCATTAGAATACCTTCAGTGCCTCAACTTCCACCTCTTCTTGGTAAGGGTATAATTAGTTCTCATTTGTTTTTATTGACTATGTACAAATTATGAGCATAGTCTAGTCAGAGTAAATATCATTTAGAAATGTTTTAATGTAATATGATTTATAGAGATTCTTTATATGTATATATGTACTGTGTATTAGTGTATATAGCTCATTTATAGATTATAGATTTATTCTCTATATATACACCCACAGATTTTTTTCTGAAATATATATTTTTTTCTTTTTTATTGAATTTATTGAGGTGACACTGGTTAACAAAATTACACAAGTTTCAGGTGCACAATTCTACAACACATATCTCTATACTCTATACTTGTGTGTTCCACCCCAAGTCAAGTCTCCAAATAGAAATACATATATTTTTATTTATTTATTAACTTTTTAGAAAGAGAGAAAGGGAGAGAGGATGACAGAAGCATCACTCTGACTGGGGATTGAACCTGCAAACTTTGTGTATTTAGATGATATGCTAACTAACTGAGCTATCCAGCCAAGGCTAGAAATATATTCTTAGGCCCTGGCCAGTTGGCTCAGTGATAGAGTCTGGATGTCCTGGGTTCTATTCCTGGTCAGGGCATACAGGAGAAGCAACCATATACTTCTCCTCCCCTCCCCCTCTCTCTTCTCTCTCTAGATCTCTCCCTTCCACAATCATGGCTCGGTTGGAGCAAGTTGGCCCCAGATGCTGAGGATGGCTCCATGGCCTGACCTCAAGCACTAAAATAGCTTGGTTGAGGAGCAATGGAGCAATGGCCCTGGATGGGCAGAGCACCCCCCTTAGGGGGCTTGCCGGGTGGATCCCAGTTGGGGTGCATGAGGGAGTCTGTCTCTCTGCCTCTCCAATTCTCACCTAAGAAATACATATATTTAAAATAATTTAAATATACTCAACATATGATTCTTGTGACTTTATCATTTGATAGACAGGATATTTTAACACTTTTAAATGTATTATAAAGAAAGAAAAATTTTTAAAAGACTGACTTTTTCTGTAGATAACCTAACTCAAATGCAGTTACAAGATTTAAATATTTTAGTGTTCATTACACCGAAAAGTCTTGTGGTTTTTGAGTAAGCTATTTGGGTATCTCCACTATGCGTATTCATGGATACATCATCTGCCTAACCAGCATTATACCCTATTTCTTCATCACCTAAGTACATACTTCTCCAGGTAAACAGAGGAAAATAATGGAAGAACTTCTATCAGAGGTGTTTTGTATCTTCTAAATATTCAATACATCCAAATATTTGATAGAATTTAAATAAAAATAATCTCTGCATTTGTCTCCAACACCCTTACTATGTCCATACACTCTTTTAGCATCACTTAAGTATTCGTTTAACGTTCTTTCCTCCTCTTCAAAACTTTTATTCTTGCTCTAGCTTAAGCTATTTTGTTTCCAACTATCCCATGGACTATGGCAGAGGCTTTTAATTGGTCTTTCCTCTGATTGTATGTCTATTTAAGTCACCAAGACCATCACAGAAAAAATGCAAGAGTCATTATGTCACTTCCTGCCTAAAACTTTCCCATGACACCTTAGTCTGCCAAAGCAGGTGGGAATGTGGAGTGGAGGTAGCTATTCACAATCTGACTCCTCCTGCCCATTCTCCCACTTTCATCCTTGCCCTTTATGTTCCAGCAACACTGGATTACTAGTTGTACTCCATTGAGATAGATCATTTATCATCTCCATTTCCTTTTTTTTTTTTTGTATTTTTCTGAAGCTGGAAACGGGGAGAGACAGTCAGACTCCCGCATGCGCTGGACCGGGATCTACCCGGCACGCCCACCAGGGAGCGACGCTCTGCCCACCAGCGGGCGATGCTCTGCCCATCCGGGGCGTCGCTATGCCGCGACCAGAGCCACTCTAGTGCCTGAGGCAGAGGCCACAGAGCCATCCCCAGCGCCTGGGCCATCTTTGCTCCAATGGAACCCCGGCTGCAGGAGGGGAAGAGAGAGACAGAGAGGAAGGAGAGGGGGAGGGGTGGAGAAGCAGATGGGCGCTTCTCCTGTGTGCCCTGGCCGGGAATCGAACCCGGGACTTCTGCACGCCAGGCTGACGCTCTACCACTGAGCCGACTTGCCAGGGCCTATCATCTCCATTTCTTTATGCTGTCTTCTCTACTAGTGTGTAACTTGCCCTTCCTGAAAGAATGAAAAACATTGCATGTTATTATTAAACATTTCTATTTCCTCTCTTGGAAAAATGAACTGAATCAGACATGATTTATTTTCTTTTTGAAGGGATGTTACTGGCTGGTTTTATTATCAAGAATATTCCAGTCCTCAGTGAGTTCATCCATGTTAGTAACACGTGGTCCTCAACTTTAAGAAACATTGCCCTTACCATTATCCTAATACGAGCTGGACTTGGACTCGATCCACAGGTAGATTTCCAATTATACCGTGAGTAAAATTACTTTAAATATTAGAGGCTGATAGAAAAGGAAAAGAGGAAGAATTTGTGTTATAGCCGTTTCAAGTGGAGTCTGTAAACAAAAGTAAGATAAAGAACAAAAATGTGCAGAAATACTGGAACCATAATTTCCATTTCTTACCATTATTACTGATATGAAGAGAAATCTCTGTGATGTGAGATCTCCATTAGAGATAGCCTTTAGTTATTTGCATAGAGATGTGTCCCTTATGCAGCATTGTATTTTTTGGGAGTTGTGGCTCTTCTGTGGAGAACTATTTACTTTTCAGTTAACAAAGTATAAGGTCATCCCACCAAAGGTTTTTGCTTTTGTTTTGTTGTATTTCTTTCAAAGAGATTAAGAATTTCAATAATAGTTTTGTTTTATGACTTTTTTCCTTCAAAAGTATGTTTCTGATTATCTTTGCATTACTGTAAAAGCTAATCTTTTATAATATTTTCTAAAATATTACTATCTAAGGATCATAAATCTATTTGGGTTTTTAAATGATTCACATAACAGCTTCTCAAATAGATGTGGCAATTGTGTAAGTTTAGTGGTAATATCTCAGGAGCATAAATAATTATAGACAATTATAATTTATATATATATCCTCCAATAGAAAATTTAAACCACTGAGAAAATTTTGAAGTTCTCCCTTTTAGTTAACTATGCAATTTTTAAGTGATTTTCTTATTTCTCATATTGATATTTTCTATTTATAATTAATTAATTGAACAGTTCATCTCTAAAAGTTAACTGATGGAAATAAAGCTCTATTTTCATTATACTATTTACTAGAAAAATTAAGGAAGGTAGGCCTAGTTATTTAATCACAGAGAAATGGAACTTTTTTAAACAATTAAAATATAACTATGTTTTATAAAATATGCAATAGTTTATAATCCAGACTATGATGACATACAAAATGATCTGTATTAGCATTTCGAACCCCATGAAACAATCAGGAAATTTAGTTTAGTAAAAGAGTGTATATTTTAATATTTTCTTAATTAATTTTCTTGCTGGCTATTATAAATTTGTCTAAATATAACTGTGTTTATATTTCAGGCTTTGAAGCACTTAAAGGGAATTTGTTTAAGATTGTCTGTGGGACCATGCCTCATTGAGGCATGTTCAACTGCTGTTATTTCCCACTTCCTTATGAATTTTCCCTGGCAATGGGGATTTCTATTAGGGTAACTTTTTCTCGTTTTTTCTTATGAAAAATATTTAATTAAATATGCTTGGTTTAGAATTATTGATACATTGAGAATATTGAATAGACAAGCTTCTCATTAAAATTATTTTCACAGTGGTAGAAAACCTTGAAAATAAGTGGGTCAGAAGCAGTTATATTCTAAAGCTACCATATCCTTGGCAAACATGCCGAATCACTAAATGTTTAATGCCAAGATAATTCACTTCATCAATTTATTCCTTCTCTGCTATATTGCAGTCTATCTCTACTGTTAATCTATCTAATGGACCCTTCCTTATATACTACATGCATGTATTACATATACATATATGTGAGAGTTTTTTTATAGATATAAATATTGTAACCAAAAAGTAAGCAAACAATTATTCCCTAAATTCAAATGTTTCATCTGTTATTTTCCACCAACGCTTTCTTTCAGGCCCAAATCCTTCAGAATAATTGTTGACATTCCTTATCTCTGAATCTTGAACTCTTTATTTTTCCATCCCGTTTTAACTTTTGCCTCCACTTACTCATTCCAATTAAATTTATAGCAAAGTTCACCCATTATATACTTACTGCCAAGTTCAATGAATTTTTAAATTAAATTTTATTATAAAATATCCAAACATATTTTTTTTGAAAAATTAGAACTTTGCAAATAAAAGAAAAAAAGGACTTTTGATCATACCTTCAAATCCTACTGCCCATACTATACTATTACCTGAAGTGACAGCTCTTAATGAGTTTTGTATCGTTCTAAACGTTCCAGTCTTCTAAATCTTTGTAGAAAAAGGAGTGTTATTTTATATATTTTTATAAAAATAATATCTCCTGTCTGTGACCAACATCTTCATATCCTTTGTTCATTTTTCTATTGAATTATTTTCTTTCTCATTCATTATATCAAATCTTTGTCTGTTATTGGTATTGCCAATAACTTGTCCTAGTGCACCACTAGATACGTAACAATGATTATGGTGACTTCTTAATCTAAAAAAATTAGTATTTCTAACAGATAAAATGTTCAATACATAAAACCATTTTTTGACCATGAAATCATAAAAGGACAGAACAGAGAACCAGAAATAAAAACCCACACCTTTATGGTCAACTGATATTTGACAAAGGAGGTAAGAGAATACAATGGGGTAAAAACAGTGTCTCTAATAAATGCTGTTGGGGAAATAGGACAGCTACCTGCAAAAAAATGAAACTAGACCACCAACTCACACCATTCACAAAAATAAACTCAAAATGGATAAAAGACTTAAATGTAAGTTGTGAAATCATAAACATCTTGGAAGAAAACATAGGCAGCAAACTTTCCAATATCTCTCATAGCAATATTTTTTGCTGATTTATCTCCACGGGCAAGTGAAATAAAGGACAAAATAAACAAATGGGACTATATCAAATTAAAAAGCTTTTTCACAGTAAAAGACATCATTAATAAAATAAAAAGACAACCCACACAATGGGAGAACATATTTGCCAAAACATCAATAAGGGGTTAATAACCAAAATTTATAAAGAACTTCTAAATCTCAACATCAGGAAGGTTTAATCCAATTAAATATTAGGCAAAGAAACTTCTTCAAAAAGGACATACAGATGGCCAATAGGCATATGAAAAAATGTTCACCTTCACTAATCACCAGAGAAATGCAAATTAAAACAAAAATGAGATACCATCTCACACCTGTCAGATCGGTGCTCATTAACAAATCAACACACAATAAATGCTGGAGAGCCTGTGGAGAAAAGGGAACCCTCCTGCACTGCTGGTGGGAATGCAGACTTATGCAGCCACTGTGGAAAACAGTATGGTGTTTTCTCAAAAAAATTAAAAATGGAACTGCCTTTTGTTCCAGCTATCCCAATTTTAGGAATATATCCTAAGAATCCCAAAACACTGATTCAAAAGAGGATATGCACCCCCATGTTTTTGCAGCACTGTTTACAATAGCCAAGATCTGGAAACAGCCCAAGTGTCTGTCAGTGGACAAGTGGATTAAAAAGCAGTGGTACGTATACACAATGGAATACCACATGGCTGTAAAACAGGAAATTTTACCTTTTGCGATGGCATAGATGGACCTAGAGATTATTATGCTAAGTGAAATAAGACATGCAGAGAGAGAAAAATATCATATGATCTCACTTATATGTGGAACAAGGTGAACTGAGGAACAGAATAGAGGCAGAAGCGGGGTCACAGGGAGCAGAGGGACAGCTGTTGGAGGGAAGGGGTAAGGGGATGGGATCAGAGAAGGTGAAGGTATTAGTGAACTTGTATCTACATAACACATAGTTACAGATAACAAGACAGCAAATCCCAGAGGGAAGGGAGGAGGGAGTTATGAGGAGGAGGCAAAGAGAGGGTAATGGGGGACATATTGTTGGGGGTGAGGGTATTATATTGATTGGGACATTTGAATCCATGTTAACTAAGGTGATCAACTTTTTTACAATGAAAAGGAGGACAAAAATAAATTGAAAAAACAATACCATAAATAAAAGAAACATTTTATTCATTGCAACAATAATATACTCTAACAGGGGTTGGGAACCTTTTTGGCTGAGAGAGCCATGAACGCCACATATTTTAAAATGTAATTCCATGAGAGCCATACAACGACCCATATACGTTACGTTATGCATTATCTAATAAAAATTTGGTGTTGTCCCGGAGGACAGCTGTGATTGGCTCCAGCCACCCGCAACCATGAACATGAGTGGTAGGAAATATGGATTGTAATACATGAGAATGTTTTATATTTTTAACATTATTTTTTTTATTAAAGATTTGTAAGCCAGATGCAGCCATCAAAAGAGCCACATCTGGCTCATGAGCCATAGGTTTTCGACCCCTGTACTATAATATGATAAATGCATAATAAAAACATTTGTAATATTTTATATTGTAATTATGCTTACATGCCTATTAATTTTTAATAATAATCATAAGAAAAATGTACTCATTTGGACCTAAATGAATACTTTTTTGTTGAGTGAATATTTTTGTCAATGTATCATCTTGTAACAATATATTGGAAATATCTGAACAAGAATATCCTTCATATTGAATCTTATGGCAAGTGCTGCAGCTAGAGTATCAACATTCAATCTTGATTTCTCACTTGTCCAAAAATCATTAGCAACTGAAAAAACTCTTTCAACTGCTGCATTAGTTCCAGGGCAGCACAATGTAAATTGAACAAGAATAAATAAATTTTCACATGGAATATGTTCATTTTTGAAATGGCTGAATATTTCCTCCCATCTTTTATCAATTTTGAAGTGTTCATTTTCCCATTGTATTAATTTTTCAGAATTTAAATATATATTCAGTCTTCTAATTTCTTCAAAGAGACTGTTGTCA
The DNA here is from genome assembly GCF_036850765.1 of Saccopteryx bilineata. Taxonomy (NCBI): domain Eukaryota; kingdom Metazoa; phylum Chordata; class Mammalia; order Chiroptera; family Emballonuridae; genus Saccopteryx; species Saccopteryx bilineata. The sequence continues at coordinate 177,887,449 of NC_089494.1, forward strand.
TCTATTTTGATGTCTGGCATTTCTTTAGTTAAAAACTCAAGACAAGATTCAATATCTGTCCAATATACTTGCAATGAAGTAAAAAAACACCATTGAAAATTATTCCCCGTGATGTTTGTTTCAGACCATTCTTTGATTTATTGAAAACATGTCTTGTAAAAATTCTGCACTTCTTTGATAAACATTTCTGTTATGCCTGCATTTGATTCCTGTAAGTCTGACAATTTTCTTTTTATAATTAAAAGAAAAAAATTTTCTTCAAAACGAGATTTATATTGAAGGATAAAGTCATTCAAAATAAGACTAACTTCCATAGTTGAAATGTGTTCACCTTCAATCTTTTAAATCGTTTTGTGAAAAATAGATGCTTGATTATGTACAAAATATATTAATATCCCAGATATTTTATTATTAAAAAACAATTCAAGTATTCTAGGACATTTGTCTGAACTTAAAAATATGAATAGAGAGGTTCAAATAATTGTAGAACATGCTCTGTAGCAGGTGTTAGAGCAAGCCATCTAACTTTTGAATATCCTAAAAGTTTTTTGTATTCAATATTTGCTTCTTCACAAAAGTGTTTTAAAGTAGCAACATGAACAGTAAAATGACTAACATGCAAATAAATTGTAGTTATTATTACTTCTACATTAATTGGCATGGTACATGATGCTGTGTTGATTGCATTTGACAAAATATGTGCATTACAACCTATTCCTAGTATTTTCTTTTGGAGTAACTCTTGTAATTTTACTTACACATTATTCACCCCTTTGCATCTTTGCCCACCAAAATTTGTATTTGTATTATCAGCCATTAGTGCAACAACTTTGGATTTCAAATTGTTTTCATTTATTACTCTGTATAGATGGTTTGACAAAATTACAGAAGTTTCGCCCTCAATGGATTCTAAATTTAAAATTTTTACTTGAATGCCTGTGGTAACGTTAAAATATGTTACTATTATTGTATATAATTTAATTTCATTATGATTTGCTGCATCAGATAAAACCATTACAAATGCTGCAGTTTCCAAGTCCTCTGTAAGTATTTTGTCACATTAATTTTTTATTTATTGTGTTTATATAGATTCTAGTGTCCCTGCGAATACATCCTCCCCTCCCCCTTTTCCTCCAGGATTTGCTTTTCTGCTCTTATCCCATTCTATCAGCCTATCATCCCCATTCCCTCTGTCCGCTTTCCCTCTGGATCCTTTGATCCCGCCTCTGTCTCTATTCCGTTCTTCAGTTCATATTGTTCGTCGGATTTCTCAAATGACTGAGGTCATATGATATTTTTCTTTCTCTGCCTGGATTATTTCATTTAACATAATAGTTTCCAGGTCCATCCATGTCGCAAAAAATACTGTTTCGTTTTTCATGACCTCATAGTACTCCATTGTGTATATGTACCACTGCTTTTTTATCCGCTCATCCACTGATGGACACTTGGACTGTTCCAGATCTTGGCTATTGTAAACAATACTGCCATATTCATGGGGGTACATTTCTCCTTTTGAATCTTTGATGTGGTGTTCTTGGGATATATTCCCAAAAGTGGGATGGCTGGGTCAAAGGGCAGTTTGATTTTTAATTTTTTGAGGAATCTCCATACTGTTTTTCATAGAGGCTGCACCAGTCTGCATTCCCACCAGCAGTGCAGGAGGGTTCCCTTTTCTCCACATCCTTGCCAGCACTTATTCTCTGTTGTTTTGTTGATGAGCGCCATTCTGACTGGTGTGAGGTAATATCTCACTGTGGTTTTAATTTGCATTTCTCTAATGATTAGTGATGTTGAGCATTTTTTCATATGCCTATTGGCCATGAGTCCTCTTTGGGGAAGTGTCTATTCATTTCTTTTGCCCATTTTTGGATTGGATTGTTTGTCTTCCTGGTATTAAGTTTTACAAGTTCTTTATAAATTTTGGTTATTAACCCCTTATCAGATGCAATGTTAAATATATTCTCCCATTGTGTAGTTTGTCTTTTTATTCTGTTCTTATTGTCTTTAGCTGTGCAGAAGCTTTTTAGTTTGATAAGGTCCCATTTGTTTATCCTGTCTTTTATTTCACTTGCCTGTGGACACAAATCAGCAAATATATTGCTGTGAGAGATGTCAGAGAGCTTACTGCCTAAGTTTTCTTCTAAGATGCTTATGGTTTCACGGCTTACATTTAAGTCTTTTATCCATTTTGAGTTTATTTTTGTGAGTGGTGTAAGTTGGTGGTCTACTTTCACTTTTTTGCAGCTAGCTGTCCAATTTTTCCAACACCATTTGTTGAAGAGGCTATCTTTATTCCATTGTATTTCCTTACCTCCTTTGTCAAATATCAATTGTCCATAGAGCTGTGGGTTTATTTCTGGGTTCTCTGTTCTGTTCCATTGATCTATGTGCCTGTTCTTATTCCAGTAGCATGCTGTTTTGAGTACAATGGCCTTATAATATAACTTGATATCTGGAAGTGTGATCCCTCCCGCTTTATTCTTCCTTTTCAAGATTGCTGAGGCTATTCGTGTTCTCTTTTGGTTCCATATAAATTTTTGAAATATGTGTTCTCTATCTTTGAAGTAAGTCATTGGTATTTTAATTGGTATTGCATTGAATTTATAAATTGCTTTGGGTAATATAGACATTTTAATGATGTTTATTCTTCCTAATCATGAGCACGGTATATGCCTCCACTTATTCGTATCTTCCATGATTTCTTTTATCAATGTTTTATAATTTTCTGAGTACAAGTCTTTAATCTCCTTGGTTAGATTTATTCCTAGGTACTTTATTTTTTTGGTTGGAATGGTAAAGGTGATTGATTCCTTGATTTCTCTTTCTGACAGTTCATTATTAGTGTATAAAAATGCCTCTGATTTCGGAGTATTGATTTTATATCCTGCCACCTTGCCGAATTCATTTATCAGGTCTAGTAGTTTTTTGACTGAGACTTTAGGGTTTTCTATATACAATATCATATCATCTGCAAATAATGATAGTTTTACTTCTTCTTTTCCAATTTGGATGCCTTTTAATTCTTTTTCTTGTCTGATTGTTGTGGCTAGGACTTCCAGAACTCTGTTGAATAAGAGTGGTGAAAGGGGGCACCCCTGCCTTGTTCCTGATCTTAAGGGGATTGCTTTTAATTTTTGCCCATTGAGTATGATGTTGGCTGTGGGTTTGTCATAGATGGCCTTTATCATGTTGAGGTATGTTCCCTGTATTCCCACTTTGCTGAGAGTTTTGATCATGAACGGGTGCTGGATTTTATCAAATGCTTTTTCTGCATCTATTGTAATTATCATGTGGTTTTTCTCCTTTCTTTTGTTTATGTGATGAATCACATTGATTGATTTGTGAATATTGTACCAGCCTTGCCTCCCAAGAATAAATCCCACTTGATCATGGTGTATGATTTTTTTCATATATTGCTGGATCCTGTTTGCTAATATTTTGTTGAGGATTTTTGCATCTAAGTTCATCAGGGATATTGGCCTATAATTTTCTTTCTTTGTGTTGTCTTTGCCTGGTTTTGGAATCAGAATTATGCTCACCTCATAAAAGGAGCTTGGAAGTCTTCCTTCCTCTTGAATTTTTTGAAATAGCTTGAGAAGGATAGGAGTTAGTTCTTCTTTGAATATTTGGTAGAATTCACTTGTGAAGCCATCAGGCCCAGGACTTTTCTTTTTTGGGAGTTTTTTGATAGCTGTTTCAATCTCATTTGTTGTAATTGGTCTGTTTAGGTTTTCTGATTCCTCCAGATTGATTTTTGGAAGTTTATATGATTCAAGGAATTTGTCCATTTCATCTAGGTTGTCTAGTTTTTTGGTGTACAGTTCTTCATAGTATTTTCTTACAATATTTTGTATTTCTGTTGTGTCAGTTGTTATTTCTCCACTCTCGTTTCTAATTTTATTTATTTGAGTCCTCTCTCTTTTTTTCTTGGTGAGTGTGGTTAAAGGTTCATAGATCTTGTTTACCTTTTCAAAGAACCAGCTCCTGGTTTCATTGATCCTCTGTATTGTTTCTTTAGCCTCTATATCATTTATTTATGCTCTGATCTTTATTATTTCCTTCCTTCTACTAGCTCTGGGCTTTACTTGCTGTTCTTTTTCTAGTTCTTTTAGATGCAGGGGTAAGTTGTTTATTTGAGCTTTTTCTAGCTTCTTGAGGTATGTCTGTAATGCTATATACTTCCCTCTCAGGACTGCTTTTGCTGTGTCCCATAAATTTTGAATTGATGTATGCTCATTATCGTTTGTTTCTAGGAATTTTAAAATTTCTTCTTTGATCTCAATGTTAACCCATTCGTTATTTAATAACATGCTATTTAGTTTCCAAGTGTTTAAATGTTTTTCAATTTTTCTATTGTGGTTGATTTCTTGTTTAATGCCATTGTGATCAGAGAAAGTGCTCGATATGATTTCAATCTTCTTATATTTGTTGAGACTGCTTTTGTGCCCTAACATGTGGTCTATTCTAGAGAATGTACCATGAGTGCTTGAAAAGAATGTATATTCTGCTGTTTTAGGGTGAAAGGTTCTGAAGATATCTATTAAATCGAGTTCATCTAATATGTCCTTTAAGTCTGCTGTTTCTTTGTTAATTTTCTTTCTTGAGGATCTACCCAATGAAGTTAATGGGGTATTGAAATCCCCTACTATTATAGTATTGCTGTTGATCTCACCCTTTAAGTCCATCAAAGTCTGCTTTATATATTTAGGTGCTCCTATATTAGGTGCGTAGATATTGATATCGGTTAAATCTTTCTTTTGGATTGCTCCCTTTATTATTATGTAGTGACCTTCTTTATCTATAACTATGGTCTTTGTTTTAAAGTCCATTTTGTCTGATATAATAAGTATTGCTACCACAGCTTTTTTTTTTCATTTCCATTTGCATGAAATATTTTTTTCCATCCTTTTATCTTCAGTCTGTGTGCATCTTTTGATTTAAGGTGTGTCTCTTGTAGACAGCATATGTATGGGTCCTGTTTTCTTATCCACACAGCTACCCTATGTCTCTTGATTGGATCATTTATTCCATTAACATTTAAGGTTATTACTGATATGTAATTGTTTATTGCCATTTTTTTCTTTAAAACTGTATTCTTCTTTTGCTATATTCTTTTTTTTTTTATCTGTTTACAACAGGTCCCTTAGCATTTCTTGCAGCCTTGGTTTGGTTGCAGTGAATTCCTTGAGGGTTTTTTTGTCTGTAAAGCTTTTTATTTCTCCTTCAATTTTAAATGATAGCCTTGCTGGTAAAGTAGTCTTGGTTGTAAGTTCTTGTTCTGCATTACTTTGAATATTTCTTGCCATTTCCTTCTGGCCTCAAGTGTTTCTGTTGAGAAGTCAGAAGTCATCCTTATGGGCGCTCCTTTGTAGGTGATAATCTTTTTTTCTCTAGGAGCTTTTAATATTTTCTCTTTATCATTTAGCTTTGGTATTTTAATTATGATGTGTCTTGGTGTTGGTTTCTTTGGGTTTCTCCTTAATGGAGTTCTCTGTGCTTCCCGAACATGTGAAATGTTTTCCTGCCTTAATTGGGGGAAGTTTTCTGCTATGATATGTTTGAACAAAGTCTCTATCCCTTGTTCTTTCTCTTCTTCTTCAGGAACCCCTATGATGCGGATGTTATTTCTCTTCACGTTGTCACAGAGCTCTCTTAGAGTTTCCTCGGACTTTTTGAGTCTCTTTTCTTTTTTCTGCTCTGCTTCCGTGCCTTTATTTATCGTGTCCTCTAACTCGCTGATTCGATTCTCTGCTTCATCCATCCTGCTTTTAATTCCTTCCATTGTATTCTTTATTTCAGATATTGTATTTGTCATTTCTGACTGATTCTTTTTTATTATTTCAATGTCCTTTTTTATATTTGTTATCTCTTTATTTAGGTTTTCATAATGGCCATCTATGGTTATTCTAATATCTTTGAGCATCCTAACAATCATTATTTTAAACTCTGCATCTGGTAATTTGGTTATATCTGATTCACTTAGGTCCTTTTCTGGGGATTTCTCTTGGTTTATTTGTGTTGTATTTCTCTGCCTCCGCATTTTCTCTTCACGGGAGTGGCTGTGATCACGTGCTCGGGTGCACAAGTGTTGGTGGCCTTGGCCTTTGCCCCGCCCCCGTGTGTGACGTTATGCTCAGTCCTGAGGGCAGTGGCAAGCACCTTTGCTCAGCTGTGGGTCTCTGCCTGTTTCTGGGCTTTCGCCCTGCCCTTGCAGGAGGAGCCCGCTCGAGGAACGGCTGCTAGCCTTGGCTCTACAGACGGGCAGGACTGCGTGCCCAAGCTCAGCTCAGTAGCAGAACTCTGCCTCTTCTGGGCTTTTGGCTCCATCCCCACGGGAGGAGCTGGCTACCAAGTCAGACCGCAAGCCTGGATTGCACGGGCGGGCAAGGCTGTGCTCCTGCGCCCTTGCTCAGGGGCTGGTCTCCACCCTTTCTGGGTTCCCGCCCTTCTCCCACAGGCTGGATTACAGGCTGTCGGCAGCTGAGCTTGACCACTTTTGCACGCCCCCTTCTCCCAACCGGGCAAGATTGAGCTCACACCTGAGCCCAGTGATGGCCAGCTGGCGTCCGTCCCTGCCAGCAGAACCACGCTTTTGTCTCCTGCTGCCACCTGCCCTCCGGCGAGCCCTCAGCCACGTGGGTGGGGGCGTTGCAGCTCGGACCCTAAGACTCACTACTGTAGACCCAAAAGCTCCCTCCTTCTATGCGACTCTGCTCTGAGTGCCACAGGGGAGCTTGTTTGGCTGCTCTCCTGCTTCCCTTTGCTGGTATTGCTGTTACCAGGGGAAATATTCACTTCAGCTTTGGGGAGTGACTCGTCCCAGGGGTTAGGGTGGCTATCTCCCAAAATGTTTCTCCCTATGCCTCCTAGATTACACTCTCTTCCTGTTACTCTGGTCCTCTCCTCTCTCCCTGTCCCCAGGAGCCCCGGGTGAGTGGTTGTGAGAGAGGTGTTCTGTGCGGTCCCTTTAAGAAGGATCCTGGGTCTGAAAAATCAGACTCTTTCTCACAAACAGTATCCTGACTTGTTTCCAGCTAAATACTGTCCTTACGCCTCTTCTGGGCTCTGGGGCTGCAGGCTGGGGCTTTGTTCCTGGGGCTCAGGACCCTCCCTTCTCTGCTAAACTCACTTCCCGCCATGTGAGTCTCTCCCTGCTGCTGTTTGCTTTGGGGAGCTGGGCAGCCCTCTCCACCTTTCCTACCAGTCTCGGTGTGGCTTCTTCAGTGTTCCTTGGTTGAAGAGTCCTCTTAGTTTAGTCCAAAGTTGGTTTTTCCAGATGATAGTTCTTAAAATTCTACCTTTGTTATCTTGAAATATACTTTGTCAGATATAAGTATAGCTACACCTGCTTTTCTTTGGATGCTATTTGCTTTACGAATCATTTTCCACCACTTTACTTTCCATCTAACTTTGTCTTTGCAGCTTAGATATGTCTCCTGACGGCAGCATATGGTTAGGTTTTGTTTTTGGATCCAGCCTCCTACTCTGTGCTTCTTTATTGATGAATTCAGTCCATTTACACTTAGGGTAGTTATTGATGTATAAGAATTTCCTATAGACATTTTATCTTTTGTTTTCTGATAGCTCTGTGCCTCCATTGGTTCATGTCCTTTGTGTTTCTGTGTATTGTTTTTTGTTTGGTGGTATTCCACACTTGTTTCCCCTGTTTCCTCTTTTTATAGGCTATGTGTTTCAGTTTTTTATTCATTTGTGTGTAGTTACCATTAAGTTTACAAAAAAGAAAGTTAAATATAAATATATACAGTGGTTCTTTTTCTTTTGACTACATCTTATCTCTATCCTGCTTCTCAAATTCAGACCTTTACTTCCCTCCCCTTTTATATTTCTGTTGTCATAAATTACCCCTGTTTATGTGATTGATTTGTTGGTGATCTTAAGTGTAGTTTTGTGACTTTCTGTCTTTGTCTCAGGTAGAATAATGCCCTTGATTATTTCTTGCAATGGAGGTATTCTGGTGATAAATTCTCTTAGCTTCTGCTTTTCTGGAAAAGACTTTATTTCTCCTTCATAATTAAAAGATAACTTTGCTGGATATGTTATTCTTGCTGGTTATTTTTCACATTGAGTAGTCTGAATATTTAATTCCACTCTCTTATGACATGTAGAGTTGCTGCTGAGAAGTTTAATGATAACCTATGGGGTTCTCCTTTATATCTTACTTTCATTTTTTCCCCTTGCTGCCTTGAGAATTCTGTTTTTGTCATTAATTTTGGACAGTTTTTATACCATGTGCCTTATAGAAGACCTTTTTGGATTGACATAACTAACCAAATGTTCTGTTTGTTCTGTTTGACTCAAGGATCTTGCTCTTTTTATAGGTTTAGGAAATTCTCATCAACTATTTGTTTGAATAGGCTCTCCATTCCCTTCTCCCTCTCTCCTTCTTCTGGTATGCCTAAAATCTTACATTGCTCTTTCTGATGAAGTCAGATAGTTATCATATGGTTCTCTCATTTTTTTATGCTCATATTTATCTTATCTTCTCTCTGCATTATTTCTAGTTTTCTGTAACTGACATCAGTAATTCTTTTTTCCATCTGGTCAGCTGTATTTTCTATGTCCTTTCATCCAGTGGTTTTCAACTGCCAGCCCTTGGACCAGTGGTCTACCAGAAATTTTGTGCTGGTGCACAAAGGCATTAACCACCCTATGTTGATCTTTTATTGATTTTTTTTATCCCTATAATTTGTTTGGTTCTTTTATAAAGTTGTAATCTCTTTGGTAAAGTATTTATTTTGCCCATTGATTTGTTTTTTTGAGAGCACTAAATTGCCTGTTTATTTCCTCACATCTCATTTTGTAATTTCAGGATTGCCATCTTGAATTCTCTATTATTTATATTACATATATTGCTCACAAAAATTAGGGGTTATTTCAAAATGAATATGAAGTGATAAAAAAAAGCATTTGATTTTTTTATTAAACAAGAACATCAGAAAAGCAAATGACAAGTCAAAGAAAGTTGTTAAATTATGCAAATGAGATGCAAAACCAACTTTTATTTCATTGGTGAAAATGCACTATACAAAACACTGAAAGTACTAGAGTATCTGTATGTTCTCTGATCCCCTAACTTTTGTGAGCAGTGTATTTCCTTATCTTAAGTATGTTTCCTGGAGATTCATTTTATTTTTGAGCTGCCTCACTACCGTGGTTATTCATGGTATTTGATGGATTCTTGTTTTGTTTTGTTTTGTTTTTTGTCTAGGCATTTATGTATGAGTGGCACTTCTCTAACAAATTAATATGAAAAGATCTTTCCATTTTTTTCCAGTAGGTGGCACTGAATTACAACTTTTTTAGCTCTGTGAAATCCTAGTGCATCCTGGAAGTCAGATCCTGCCATCAGTGTATTTGTAATGCATGGTGGTGGGGTAAACTACAAAACCAGCCAGCTTCTTTGTTGATTTGCCCTATGTTTTATTCTCTATGCTATCTTTGCCTGTTTAATATCATAGTATTATTATTTTATTACTACTTCAAAACCCTTCATGTTGATATTATCTAGCATTTTAATTCAAATTTAATATCAATTCTCTCACCTCAATTTTATTTTTTAAAAATAAAGTATAAAAGTTACCAAGATATTTGAATGCTTTTAATTTTTTGAAAGCATTATATTTTTATTTTATTAAAAATAAAATTATAAATTTAAAATTTTTGAAATATGTGTTTGCATGATATAACATACATAAGTATATAAGTAATATGTACTCATTGTAAAAACTCTAAAAAATACAGACATAAAAATAAAACAATTATGTATGTGTACATGCACATATCTGAGTGTATAAGAAATACTCTAGAAATAAAAGGGAAACACTTTTTGCTTCAATAATGTTGGTGAAGATTTTTCCCCTAGCCAATTTTTCAGGGAACTTATAAATGTTATATCTAACATGAAGTTGTGGGTGTTGACTGCAAGTCCCTGTTCTTGCTTACACCCTGTTCTTCAGGATTCCTTCCATTTGGATTTCTATGCATTTCTTTGTGGTAGTTTGATGTGAACACTTTATTACCTTAATACTTGTTTCAGGTATTTCCCAATTGTTCTTATTTTGATGTCTCAATTCTTTCTTTCAAATGCTGGATATGTCAACAAAACCTGTTTCTCACTTTCTGAATTTAGTATTTCAGCATGTACTGAAAATACACACACATAAATTTGTTAGTGAACATCCTAACATCTTATAAATGAGCAAGGTGAATTGAGTTGAATTCTTTTTTTCTTACTGAGAAGAACTGTGATTACTTGTTTTGGGTGGGCAAGTAGATTAATTTTTGGAATGACCTTAGAACCTAATCTTTGTGGCTACCCTTAATTTGTAGCCCTCTTTAAAAACAAATTATTGGCCCTGGCCAGTTGGCTCAGCGGTAGAGCATCGGCCTGGCGTGTGGGGGACCTGGGTTCGATTCCCGGCCAGGGCACATAGGAGAAGCGCCCATTTGCTTCTCCACCCTCCTCCCCTCCTTCCTCTCTATCTCTCTCTTCCCCTCCCGCAGCCAAGGCTCCATTGGAGCAAAGATGGCCCGGGCACTGGGGATGGCTCCTTGGCCTCTGCCCCAGGCGCTAGAGTGGCTCTGGTCGCGGCAGAGCGATGCCCCGGAGGGGCAGAGCATCGCCCCCTGGTGGGCAGAGCGTCGCCCCTGGTGGGCGTGCCAGGTGGATCCCGGTCGGGTGCATGTGGGAGTCTGTCTGACTGTCTCTCCCCGTTTCCAGCTTCAGAAAAATACAAAAAAAAATTATTGACAATTTTCACAAGAGAGGAAGGGAAAGAGAGACAGAGTCAGGACATCAGTTTACTTTCATATTTACCCTGACCTGGGATTGAACCAGCAACTTCTGTGTTTCAGCAAGAAGCTCTAATCAAGCAAGCTATCCAGCCAGGGCTGTATCTCTCTTTCAGTAACTTCTAGTTACATTTTTCCTTTAATTTGAGCACATTTTCCCAAAATTATTTTTATTGTGAGTCTTTGTGTGACATAGCTTTTGAAGCCTTGTATGCCTGCAAATATTTTCATAGTATAATGAAACCTTCAGATTTGAATGACTATTTGGCTGATTTTAAAAAATTCAAATTGATTTCCCGTGAACTTTTAAAAACTATTCTTGCATACAGTCTTTCTATTAAAAAGTCTGATGTCACTATAACACTTATTCCTTTGTAATAATCTATTTCTTTTGTGTTTTTGGGTTTTTCTCTCTTTGATTTTCTTAAATATTATTGTATAATTTAGACATAGATTATTCCTTATATCTCCTGTGTGACCCTTTAAATCTAAGGTCTTTTTTTTCTTTTCTCTTTTTACAGAGACAGAGAGTCAGAGAGATAGATAGGGACAGACAGACAGGATAGAGAGAGCTGAGAAGCATAAATCATCAGTTTTTTGTTGCGACACCTTAGTTGTTCATTGATTGCTTTCTCATATGTGCCTTGACTGTGGGCCTTCAGCAGACCAAGTAAGCCCTTGTTCGAGCCAGCGACCTTGGGTCCAAGCTGGTGAGCTTTGCTCAAACCAGATGAGCGCACACTCAAGCTGGCAACCTCGGGGTCTGGAACCTGGGTCCTCCACGTCCCAGTTCGACGCTCTATCCACTGCACCACCGCCTGGTCAGGCGGTCTTTTGTTTTTAATTAAGAAAAATTTACTTCCATTATTTCTTTGAGTATACCTTCTCTACTTTTGTATATTTATCTTTCTGGGGCTTTTATCATCCTGATATTGGTAAACCTTCTGCTATTACCATATCTCTTACCTATTATTTCACACTTCCTGATTTTTTATCTTTTCTTGCTACTTACTGGAATAGTTCTTTAATTTTATCTTTTAGCTCACTACATCATTCCTCAGCTATATTCATTCCTAATTTACTCCAAATACTGTAACCTATATTTTTACACAAATATTTAACTTGTTACTTATTATGTTTTTTATTTTGATTTATTTTACTATTATCTTCATTTTAGTTACTATGTATATATATTATGCTTATTTTGAATTCCACTGGGGAACAAAATTTTTGTTGCATCCACAAAAACACTTGTTCTGACCTAATTCAAGTGTGTTGATCTCAAATCTGACATTAGTTTTTCTCTGTAAGCTACAGTTTTTTGCAATTAAAGATTTTAGGTTTTCATCTTATTGTAAAATTTTCAACACTTAGTTTAACATAATGAAGTAGAATGTCTTCTTGGACATCATCTTTGTGAAAATATAATAATTTATATAATGCAGTAAATACACTAATACACTAAAAGATGATTGCATCAGAATTTGTCTACAATTTTGAAATAGAACATATTAAAACATTTACTTTAATCATAAAATTTGCACAAAATTTATTTAAATTCTATTCAGGGAAACATTTGCATGTGTAGCTCTTGAGTTTGTGTATTTGTTGAGGACAATCTCATTTGATACTCCAGCAGTAGTCTGCTCATCACTAACAGCTCCAGGATTTTCGGTAAACTTATCAAGGTGAATGTTCAGGAAGTGAATCTTAACGCTCATGTAACATCCAATGTTGTGGAAAGCCAACAGCATCCTGTGTACCAGAAGTTCATAGTTTTCTGCTTTATTGTTGCTACGGAAGTTATTTGTAACTGCCACAAAAGACTGCCATGCTGTTTTCTCCTCCTTATTCATCTTCCTAGAAAATTCTTCGTCACTTATGAGGGTTCAAATTTGAGGTCCACCTGCCTTTATCTTCTCGAAAGACAAGGCAGGAAAAGAAGAAATAATATGTTGAAAGCATTCACTGTCTCTGTTCGAAGCCTGAACAAACTGCTTCATTAAGCCATGTTTGATGTGAACTGGGGGGAAAATGATCCTGTCTCGATTAACTACGGGTTCATTCACAATATTTTACATCCCTACTTCCAGAGCTTCACGTTTTGGCCACTCCTTCTGTATCCAGTGTTTCTCCTGAGCTCAGCTATCCCACAAACACAGAAAACAAGGATACTTCGTGAAACCTCTCTATTTCCTAGTAGGAAATTTACCATTTTATGATCCACACAAATTATCCAGTTATGCTCCTCATACTTCAGAAGGTCAAGGACAATTTTTATGTCATTCTTACTGTCATTAAATTCGGGTTGGCTAAACTGCTGAGGGGTTAATGACTGCTTGGCATCAGAAGACCCTTCAGATTCTACAACCATTTCCTCATGCATCTTATCAAAATACACTTGATCACCATGTTCACTTTCTTCATCCTTAGAAGAAATAAAACCATTGAAAACTGGAACCGGGAGTATCTCAGAGTGCGGGATAGGTCATATTGCTGAAGGAATATCAGGATATGCAATCATATGCCATTTTTTCTTGCCGATGCCCTTTGTATGGATCAGACAGAAATAACAGTCACTGCTGTGGTTCTTAGGTTCATGCCCAACTATGGGAATACCAAAAGGCATTCCTTTGTGTTTTCCTTTTGTCCAGTCATGAAGCATTTCCTCACAATTATGACACACAATATGAAGAGCCCAATTCTTGTATTGATCGCCAAGGGAAACTTGAAAATAGGCAATATATGCATGTGTCACAAATGATGAAATATTGCACCTTTGATGTTGAAATGTGTAACAGCCACATATATAACAGAAGGTGTCAGGGCTATTCTTACATTTATGCCTACTCGAAGAAGCCATGATTCAATCTTAAAACAAAATAAAAGGTGTTTTTATTAGATAACAATTTTTTACATTTAAAAACAACTACAATTATGTAAATGTGATGTTTGTAAAATATTAATTGCCTTGTGGTTATGTTCAATCCAAGAGTTGTTGCCCTTTAACTCCAATTTAAAAACCAATGCATGCCATTCACTGTAACAAAAAGAAATTAAAATTGCATAAAAACTAGAGCATGCAGCAAAAAACGGATTTCAGATTTGGAATCAGTGATGCAGAAATATATAGAAACAGTTCTAAAACCTTATGCAACAGAAAATGAAAAAAAATTGTTCCCCAGTGTTCTTGATTCATCTCTTCTACTACTTTAACATCTGATCAAATCTGTGCATTTTTGCTCTATATTTTTCAAAGCTGTTATTAAGTCACAAAGATCCATGATTGTTATATATTCCTGGTAATTTTTTTTTTAAATTTTCATTGTTTAGGGAAGGGTAAGGGAGAGAGAAAAACAGAGAAAGCATCAACTCATTGTTCCACTTAGTTATTCCATTTAGTTGTGTACTCATTGACTGCTTCTTCTATGTTCCCTGATCAGGGATTGAGCCTGCACAGCCCTGGCACATAGAGAGCACCCTCTATCCACTGAGCCACCCATCCAGGGTCCTTGGCGCTTTTTAAACTGATGTTAAGTATAAGCCTTTTCACTCATTTTAATGCTCATCTATCTTGAATTCTACTTTGTCAAATATTAATGTTTCTCTCACAGTTTTGTTTTGGTACTCAATTTGGAATGAAAGTCTTTACCCTTGCTTGAATTTATGAGTTTTAGTTTCAAGTTATTTTGAAGTATAACTCATATAGAGAAAAATGTAAGTACATGAGTGTACAGTTCCATGAATAAACAAAAACTGAATATTCATGTAATCATCACCCTGATAAAGAAGTAACTTGACCAGAACCTCAGAAGTACTCTTATGCTCCCTACTAATCACTTCTCTACTCCTACCCACAGGTAATCACTAGTAACTTCTAACACTATAGTTTGTTGTAGTTGTATAAATAAGTCACACACCACATATTCTTTTGTATCTAGCTCTTTCACCAAATATTATGTTTGTGATTCACCCATAGTACTGTGTGTAAATGTAATTCATTAATTTTATTTTTTGTATAGTTCTAGAATGACATTGTTTCATTATAAAGTTGATGAGATGCTCTAAGAACCTAATTCTTGTTTTTACTAATTAGCTCATAGTAAAATTGGTTTTATTATAAACTGTTTTGTCACAATTCCAAGAACCTATAGACAATGTTAAGTGAGAACTTAGTATATGTCATTTTATGAATATACTACAATTTATTTATTTATTTTATTATAAATGGGAATTTGCATTGTTTCTAGTTGGGGCCTGCTATTACTAATGCTCTTCCAAATATTCTCATACATAACTCTTTGTTATACTTATATACATAAGTATATGTTCAAATATATAGGTTATGCATAATTTTCAAAATTCTGAATTTACTCTCCTACCAGTTGAATATATGAGTTCCTGTTATTCCACATGCTTGCCAATACTTGGAATCATTGAAATTTTTTATTTGTTCCATGCATATAGGTATGTTGTGATACCTCATTGGATTTTCTTTTTACATTTTTTTTATTTCTAATAAGGCTGAAGAGTGTTTCTTCAAGTATTTTCCCCAAATTTCTCATGGGTTGTTTATATTTTCATTTCTTATTTATTGGTAGAAGTTCTTAACATATTCTGAATACTAGTCCTTTGTTCAATGTTTTTCCATTAAACAACTTCCTATTTCACTCCCTTGATATTAGAAATTCTTCATTTTAATATAGCCTAGTTTATCAGTCTTTTTCTTCATTGTTAGAACTTGTGTCTTGTTTAGAAAATCATTCCCTATCCAAAACCATAAAGATATTTTTCTGTATTATTTTCTAGAAATTTTATTGTATTACTTTTCATATTTAAATACATAATCTACGTTAAATTAATTTTTATGTTTAGTGTGGGGTAGGGTCAAGTTTTTTTTTCCCTCCTTCCTCCACTTCCTTACAGATATCCAACTGACCCAGTATCACTGATTTAAAGAACCAGTTCTCCCACTCAGCTGCTCTGTGGTGCCATCTTTGTCATAAAGTTTCATAAATAAAGTTGCATTTATGTATGGGTCTGGACTCTATTCTTACCCAATGGTCTATTTGTTTATCTTCTGTGTACATTTCTGTGTAGGTTTATAATAATTCTTCATATCTTGCAGAACAAAACTCTCATTTTTATGATCTTCAAAAGTGTATTTGCTATTCATAATTTTCTTATAAAGTTATAATTAGCTTGTCAATTTCCAATAAAAATTAACATTTTGATTGAAAATATATATTAAATCTATAGATCAATTAGGGCATATATAATTCATTTACAATATTAAGTTATTCAATTGAGTCTCATGGTCTGCCCCTTCATTTATTTAGGTATTCTCTAATTTTTCTCAATCGGCATTTTTTTTCCTGCATTGAGGGCCTCAATATATTAATTAGATTTATTTTTAGTTTTTATATGCTATTATAAATAGTAGCTTTAATTTTTTATGTTCTTAGTATTTGTTGCTAGTATTTAGAAATATTGTTTATTTATTTTCCACATTGCTGTTGTCTCCAGCAACCTTGCTATACTCTAAGTTAAATGTATCGGTGGGCTGTGTTGGAATTTTTACATGTATAGCTATGTCATGTATGAATCAAGATCATTTTATTTCTTCCTGTTCAATATGCATACCATTTATTTTTCTTTATGGCACTGATTAGGACCTTCAGTGTAATGTTGACTCAAATGGTGATAGTATCTAAGTCTTGATCCTATATATGGTGTAAGTTTTTTGTAGCTGCCCAGTTTAGGAAGTTTTCCTCTGTTCTTAGTTTGCAAGAGATTTTTTATCATCAATGGGTGTAGAATTTTAGCAAATAATTGTTTTTGCTTTTATTGATAAAAATTTTCTTCTTTATTTTATTGCAGTGATTTATGTTGATTAATTTTCTAATATAAGCCAAACTTTCAATCATCAAATGAACCCAATTTGGTCATTATACTCATAATTTTAAACTTTTCTGTATTTTTGTTTAGAAGGATACCTTACAAACAACTCAGAGCTAATTTTTTTAAATCAATCAGAGAGACTGTCTTAAACAGGTCCATCCAACCAATTTATTATAGGTCAATTTGGACTTCATTCTGGTTTTATTTTACTTTTTAAAATATTATACATTCTTGTGACTTTCATTCTTTTTTCATCTCTTTTGGATTAACAGCACTTCTTTGTCCTACTTTACTTTATTCCTTTAATCTTTAGAAATTAGAAACTCGGCCCTGGCCGGTTGGCTCAGCGGTAGAGCGTCGGCCTGGCGTGCAGGAGTCCCGGGTTCGATTCCCGGCCAAGGCACACAGGAGAGGCGCCCATCTGCTTCTCCACCCCTCCCCCTCTCCTTCCTCTCTGTCTCTCCCTTCCCCTCCCGCAGCCAAGGCTCAATTGGAGCAAAGATGGCCTGGGCACTGAGGATGGCTCTGTGGCCTCTGCCTCAGGTGCTAGAATGGCTCTGGATGCAACAGAGCGACGCCCCAGATGGGCGGAGCATCGCCCCCTGGTGGGCATGCCGGGTAGATCCTGGTCAGGCAGGAGTCTGTCTGACTGCCTCCCCATTTCCAGCTTCAGAAAAATGAAAAAAGAAAAAAAAAAAAAGAAATTAGAAACTCATTCCCCTATATGACTATCGTATTTCCCCATGTATAAGACACACCCTTTTCTGAAAATTTTCAGATCTAAAAACTGGGTGCATCTTATACAGTGGTTGTAGATTTTTTTACTTGCATTTCCTGCTTGAGGAGTTGTATAAATTTTATGATAAATAAAACTTGAGTTTAATAACTTTATGTAATACTTTTTATTTTCAAATTTCAGGCCCCAAAATTAAGGTGCATCTTATACATGGGGACGTCTTATACATGGGAAAATATGGTAGCTATAATTTTGAAAAACACGTACTTAAATGTATAGCAAGTTTTCACTTCCCCCTCTTCCTTATATATTCTCCCACCAGCTCATATAATCTAGAATTTTAGTGTAAGATTATTTTAAGTATTCTTTACAATGAACACTTCTATAGATTTAGCAATAATGTTTACTGCTCATTGTTTCTTGTAATGATAATCATAATAATTATAGTAGTAGTAAACATATAAATAGTGTTTGCCATGTGCCAGCTGAAGCACTGATGTTATTAACTTATTTAATCTTCAAAACAGCCCTGTGAAATAGATACTATTATTATTCCCATTTAAGAGGGGCATATAAACTCAGACAAAAAGAGGTTACATGGTTTTCCTAAGGTCAGACAACTAATAGGTAGATCCAAAATTTTTGCTCTGGCTAGAACTATTTATTTTTGACAGAGACAGAGTCAGAGAGAAGGACATATAGGGACAGACAGACAGGAAAGGAGAGAAATAAGAAGCATCAGTTTTTTGTTGCAGCACCTTAGTTGTTCATTGATTGCTTTCTCATATGTGCCCTGACTGGGGAGCTACAGCAGAGCGAGTGACCCCTTGCTCAAGCCAGCGACCTTGGACTCAAGCAAGCGACCTTTGGGCTTCAAGCCAGTGACCTTTAGGCTCAAGCCAGTGACCATAGGGTCATGTCTATGATCCTACACTGAAGCCAGGGACCCCATAATCAAGCTGGTGAGCCCGTACTCAAGCTGGATGAGCGATCTCGGGGTTTCGAAACTGGGTTCTCTGTGTCTCAGTCCCGTGCTCTATCTACTGCATCACCGCCTGGTGAGGCTAGAACCTTTATTCTTAATGTCCACACTATGCTAACTTATTTTTTACCTTCTTTTTTTATACTAATCTTTTTTTCTGATGAGTTGATCTTTTAGTTATTTTAAAATTGATCAATGGATGATAAACCACGTCCTTGAAGGTTTGAAAATGAATTTCAGGTTTGAAATTATTTTCATTCAATATTTTGAAGATATCATTGTTATCTCTTGCATTAATTTTACTCATGTGAAACCTCTTATCAGACTAATTTTTGAACATATCTAGTTAATCTAATCTAATTATTTTCTTGTGTAAAAGCTTGGTTTATAAAAAATGTTTCTAATTTTTTTATATAAATTATATTCCTTAGCAATATTAATCTTACCTAAAAGCTTATTAGAAATGCAGAATCTTGAGTGTCTCACCCCAGATCTTTTGAAACAGAATCTGCATTTTAACAAGATCCTCATGTAATTTGTTTGAATAATAAAATTTGAAAAGAACAGTCTCAAGTAGGCCTTTTTCCTTTGAGAAAATTTTCAAACATGAAAAATAATAGAGAGGATAATATAATGAATGCCCAAATACTCTTAAATTTAACAAGCCCTAATGAATCAAATTACAAACATGATGCTATTTCACCCTTATAATCTGCAGTATGCATTTCTAAATGGTAAGAGAATTTTTTTAAAAAACTAAATTAATAATTTTTAATATCCTTGGGTGGATCTTTTTGAAATTTGTTCTACTCAATATTTGGTGGAATATTTTAGAGGCTTATGTTTCTATTTTTTTCTATAGATACATTTTTCTCTTTCTTCAGTTCTCTTTTATCTATTTTTAGCCCCCTCTTCTAAAACTAGTAAGTTTTTCTTTATACTTTTCATCTGCTTGCTTTTTTAGAGTACACACTAGGAAATTTCTCTGTTTAGTTCTCTAGCTTATTAACTCGCTCTATGTTCATATCACCTTTTTTGGCAATTGAGGGTTAATTTTTAAGAACTATAGTTAAGATGTTATGGATATATGCAGTAAACTTCTGTGATTCTGAGGATATCTATAGTTATTCTGAAGTCATGTTCTGATTGTTCTCCTTCTAGTATATATAGCTCTTTCCTCAGGTATAAATTTTTTCCACTTAATAAACAAGGTGCCTCAAATCAAAGTGTTGCTGTCCCCTAATATCTGATGATACTTTAATGGCTGCCTGTTTTTGTATTTGAAACTTCTATTAGCATGTAATTGCTTATCTTTTGCAAGGAATAAGCCAGTCATGCTACCAAGCAAGATACCTTAGAAGCTCAAACTGAAATTAAGATTTTTATGCAAGTGACTTATTGAAGAGACTCTCACTAGAAACCTCTGAGAGGAGGAAGCCAAATAGGAATGAGGAAAAAGCCAGTGGTTCCTAAATTTGTTATACATCAAAATCACCTGAGGAGCTTTTGAAACTCCCAAAGATCAGAGGAGTAATGTCAAAAGGTGGCAGAATCTGCAGCCTCAGGCTCTTAATGCCCCATGGAGACACTCATTTAGCTATATAAAGACCCTATTACCTTTATGAGAATTTCAGAAGCCACTTAAGAGATTCAATCACAAGGCCAAGAAGAGGCACATTGAAGCACTTAAGGTGTTCCATTACACTTGTCCATCATATACAATACTTCTGCCTGAACAATAAGGGTCAATCAGGAGAAAAAATCTGATTTGTGACTTCTCTTTCAGGAGAGAAAGAAAAACATGAAACGTGTTTTATATTATGGCTTTTTGAGAAACTGACCAAAGGACTGGCTTCTGTCTCTCCTCACTTGATCACTGACAGAAAAAAGACGGAAAAACTTTATATGTCTGAGGCTCACTGAAAACAAAAGTGAGTCCTGTGGGTTGCTGCAGCTCTAAAGAAATTGCAGTACTGAAGATAGACCCCCTAGGGATGTTCCTG
Organism: Saccopteryx bilineata; assembly: GCF_036850765.1. NCBI lineage: Eukaryota > Metazoa > Chordata > Mammalia > Chiroptera > Emballonuridae > Saccopteryx > Saccopteryx bilineata. The sequence goes on from NC_089494.1 coordinate 177,907,886, forward strand.
AGTAGAAAAAAACAAAACTCTTTAGCTGGAGATAATACACCCAAGCCCAGGGAATATGTATGCCAGAAAGGTTTGGGAGGCCTCTTGTCTCTAGCTGGGCTGATTGGTGAAGATCTTTCCCTAGTAAAGACAGTATATAAAGACTTGGAGAAGTGGCTGTTTGTTCTAAATATGCAAATTTCAATAAAAGTTAACAAGGCATATGAAGAAGCAGAGAATCACAATTCAATCAAAGGAACAATTAAAAACTCCAGAAACCAGTCCTAAACAATTAAATGTGTGAATTACTCAACAAATAATTCAAAGTAAAGTTATAAAAATGGTCAGTGAGGTAAAAGAGAATGTAGACATCTTAAGGAATTCAAAAAAAATGATGCATGAACAAAATGAGATTACCAAAAAAGAAATATAAACTATAAAAAAGAACAAAAATACATTTTTGAGCTGTAGTATACAATAACAAAATTGAAAATAAAATGACTACAGGGATTCAGTAACAGACTGGATCAATCAGAAGAAATAACTACTGAACTTGATGACAAGATCATTTGAAATCAAGTCAGAGAAGCAAAAAGAAAAATAAACGAAAGTGAAGAAATCCTAAAGGAATTATGAGATACCTTTAAATAGACCAATCTATACATTTAGGGAGTTCTAGGAGTAGAAGAGAGAGATACATGTCATAAAGCCTATCTGAAGAAATAATGGCCCAAAACTTCTCCAAATTGAGACATGAAATGAGCATACAAATTTAAGAATCTCAAAGAATGTCCACTTGAGTGAAACCAAAGAGACCTACACTGAGACACATCAAACTGTCAAAAGTCATGGAAAGAGAAAATCTTGAAAGCAGCAGAGAAAAAGCAAGAGTTCCCCTAAGATAATAATTGGATTTCTCAGCAGAAACCTTGCAGGCCAGAATGAACTGGAGTGGTAAAAAATGCTGAAAGAGTCCTGGTTGGATGGATCAGTTGGTTAGAGCATTGACCTGAAGTACAGAGGTTGCCAGTTTGATCCCCGGTCAGGACACATGCAAGAGCAGACTGATGTCCCTGTCTCTCTCGGCCTCACACCCTTCCTCTCTTTCTAAAATGAATATGATAAGGTTTTTAAAAATACGAAAAGAAAAAACAACTGCCAACCAAGAATACTACTGCTCAAAAAAAATTAAAGGATATTTTATAGCTTCATATTCATTTTGAAATATCCCCTAATTTTTGTGAGCTGTATATATACAGCAAACCACATGCAATACCTTTATGACATTAAATTTGGCAATGATTTTGTGGCTCTGACACTAAAAGCACAGGCAACAAAAGCAAAAATAGATAGATTGGGTTTTATAAAACTTGAAAACTTCTGTACAGCAAAGGAAACACTAATACAGACAGAATACAACACACAAAATGGGAGAAAATTGCAAAATATATATCTAAAAAGAGATCAAGGCCCTGGCCGGTTGGCTCAGCGGTAGAGCGTTGGCCTAGCGTGCAGAGGACCCGGGTTCGATTCCCGGCCAGGGCACACAGGAGAAGCGCCCATTTGCTTCTCCACCCCTCCGCCGCACTCTCCCTCTCTGTCTCTCTCTTCCCCTCCCGCAGCCAAGGCTCCATTGGAGCAAAGATGGCCCAGGCGCTGGGGATGGCTCTGTGGCCTCTGCCCCAGGTGCTAGAGTGGCTCTGGTCGCAACATGGCGACGCCCAGGATGGGCAGAGCATCGCCCCCTGGTGGGCAGAGCGTCGCCTCTGGTGGGCGTGCCGGGTGGATCCCGGTCGGGCGCATGCGGGAGTCTGTCTGACTGTCTCTCCCTGTTTCCAGCTTCAGAAAAATGAATAAATAAATAAATAAATAAATAAATAAATAAATAAATAAAAAGAGATCAATATTCAGAACATACAAAGAATTCCTAAAACTCAACAACAACAAACCTGACTAAATAATGGCAGAGGACTTGAATAAACATTGTCCTAAAGAAAATATTCAAATGGCCAACAAACTTATAAAAGTGTTCAACATTTGTAATCATTAGAGAAATGCAAATCATATGAGATATCACCTTACACTCATTAAAGTGACCTCTATTTAAAAAGAAAAACAGTAAGTAACAATATTTGGCACAGATATGGAGAAATTAGAACCCTTGAGCACTGCGGTTGGGAATAAAATATGTAAAATATTTTAGAGGTTGCTGAAAAAACCCTCCAGAAATAGAATTAACATAAAATCAGTAATTCTACTTCTAGGTATATATTGAAAAGAATTGTAAGCAGGATTTCAAAGGGATATTGCAGCATTACCACAATGCCTCAAAAGTGGAAGGAGCCCAAATATTAATAGATGAATGGATAAAGAAAATGTGGTATATACATATAATGTTGTAAAAAAGAAGAAAATCTTGTCACATTCGACATTATGGATAAATCTTTATGACATTATGCTGAGTAAAATAAGCCAAGACAAATACTATATGAATTTAATGGTATGTTTAGAGTAGCTAAAATCTTGGTAACAGAAAGAGTAGCAGTGGCTGGCTGAGGGGGAAAATTACCACCATTAAATGACATTCACTCAAAAGCAGAATTTTTACACTTGAAGCTGTTGTGAAAGTTAATATATTTGTTGTAAATTTTAATTAAAAAATTTAACTATTTGTTTAAATGGATGTTTTTAAATAGGTTTTCATAGTCTTTCTCTCAGTTTTGTAGTAGGTGCTGTCTCCCCTGCTGTTATTGTCCCCTCCATGCTAAACTTGCAAGACCGCGGATATGGTATTGTGGAAGGCATTCCAACCTTACTAGTAGCTGCTAGCGGTTTTGATGACATCGTGGCTATCACTGGATTCAGTACATGCATGAGTATAGTCTTCTCCACAGGTAAATAAGAAAATACCTGCTCACAAAAATCAGGAGATATTTTTTGCTTTGTATTTATTTTGAAATATCCCCTAATTTTTGTGAGCCGTATACAACCAGTGCCATATTGTTTGTAGCTTTTATTGTTTCTGTTAGTTCCTTAAATAAGGTTTCTAGCTTTCCTTCATTTATTGATCAAGACTTTACATTTAACATTCTTTCATTTTATTATTAAGAAAATGTAAATATATAGAGTACGGACAACTGTGTGCCTTTTGGTAATGGTGGGACAAAATTCTGCAGCAATTCTGAATCCCAAGCTAATATTTGGTGTTGAGTGCCACTTTACAGAAATTGTGAAAGTAAAAACTTCCCCATTTAGTAAAGCTTTAGTTACCTGAAATGTTTAAAATTCTGTCTTCTGTATTGTTGAAGCACCAAAATATTTTTAAGTTGAAAAGTAATATATAAAGTTTCTCTTGAAATCATAACATATAAATTTTTTTTCTTTCTTTTTTTTTTTTTTTTTTTTTTTTCTGAAGCTGGAAACCGGGAGAGACAGTAAGACAGACTCCCGCATGCGCCGGACCAGGATCCACCCGGCACGCCCACCAGGGGCAATGCTCTGCCCACCAGGGGGCGATGCTCTGCCCCTCCGGGGCGTCGCTCTGCCGCGACCAGAGCCACTCTAGCGCCTGGGGCAGAGGCCAAGGAGCCATCCCCAGCGCCCGGGCCATCTTTGCTCCAATGGAGCCTTGGCTGCGGGGAGGGGAAGAGAGAGACAGAGAGGAAGGAAGGGGGGTGGAGAAGCAAATGGGCGCTTCTCCTATGTGCCTTGGCCGGGAATCGAACCCGGGTCCCCTGTATGCCAGGCCGACGCTCCACTGCTGAGCCAACCGGCCAGGGCCATAACATATAAATTTTTAAAAAGAAAATCTGCCATAGTCATATCCCAAGAATAATAATTGTGAATCTTTTGATGTAAGTCCAAGCAGACTCTATCTATCTATCTATCTATCTGACATCTATCATCAATCTCTATCACTAGCTTTATCTCTCTTTTCTCTTTGTTCCTAACAGTTTTATAAAATTATTGAACATTGGCCATACTTGTTTATAACTTGAGTTGTTTTGCATTTAACTGTATATTGCAACCATGTTTCTCTTAAGTAAATATATTTCTATGACATTTTAATAGTTGAATAATATTTAATTGGCTACATTATAATCACTGCTTGAAAACTGAAGTTGACTTCAGTATTTACTAGTATTAAAATAATCATTGATTGAACATCTTATAGCTAAATAGTTCTATCTAAACTTAATATTTTCTTAATCTTAAAAGTGTAATCGTTGAGTTAAAAGGTATACAAAGTTATACACTTTAGAAATATATTAACACAATATCATGTCTCACAATGTTGCACAAGCTTGCCACTTTATCTTTCACTCTTTTCAAAACTAGATATTATTATTCTTTTTATCTTTGCAGGTGAAAAATGAGGCCTCTTTATTTTTTTTTAATTTTTTTTTTTTACAGGGACAGAGAGAGAGTCAGAGAGAGGGATAGATAGGGACAGACAGACAGAAACAGAGAGAGATGAGAAGCATCAATCATTAGTTTTTTGTTGCGACACCTTAGTTGTTCATTGATTGCTTTATCATATGTGCTTTGACCATGGCCCTTCAGCAGATGGAGTAACCCCTTCCTGGAGCCAGCAACCTTGAGTCCAAGCTGATGAGCTTTAAGCTCAAGCCAGATGAGCCTGTGCTCAAGCTGGCAACCTCGGGGTCTCGAACCTGGATCCTACGCATCCCAGTCCGAAGCTCTATCTACTGCGCCACTGCCTGGTCAGGCAAGGCCTCTTTAAAATAAAATACTTTAACTAGTGATGTTAACCAAATGTTCATGTTTATTGGTCATTGACATTTGGTATGTTTTATCATTTGTTTTTCTTGAAATCTTTTGCCTCATAGGTGCCTTCATCTTTTGTTCTTTTTGATTGGTAAAGATACTTCATAATATTAAAAATGATAACCTTTTAATTTATATTCTTTAGTTTTTCCCATTTTTAATTTGACTTTTAATTTTGTAAATGTTTTTTTTTTGTCATTTGGAAGTTCTAAAAAAATTTTTTTTTGACAGAGACAGAGTCAGAGAGAGGGACAGATAAGGGCAGACAGATAGGAAGGGAGAGATGAGAAGCATCAATTTTTCATTGTGACACCTTAGCTGTTCATTGATTGATTTCTCATATATGCCTTAACCAGGGGGTTACAGCAGACTGAGCAACCCCTTGCTCGAGCCAGTGACCTTGGGCTCAAGCTGGTGAGCCTTGCTTAAACCAGACGAGCCTACGCTCAAGCTGGGGATGTCGGGGTCTTGAACCTGGGTCCTCTGCGTCCCAGTCCAATGCTTTATGTATTGTGCCACTGCCTGGTCAGGCTAAATTTTTTTTTATTGACAAATCTGGTCATCTTTTCCTTCATTCCTGGTATCAGTTATTCTTCCAAAAAATATTTTTGTATTTCTATTCCATTGTGCCAGCTACTGTGCCAAATATTGAGAAACAGAAACAATATTATTAAGTAATTGTCTCATATTTGTTTGATGTTCCATAGATGTTTCCACTCATTTAATAGTCACAATAGTGCTATCTCATTTTACAGATAAGCAAAATGAGGAACAAAGGTTAAAAATTTGCTCAAGTCACAAATCCAATAAGTAGGGGAGCCAAGATCTGACAGTCTGACCTCAGACCCACACTTTTAAGTATTATTCTATACAGCATCTGGATGCAGCAGGCAGAAAAGACCATGTGGCCCATGTTCTCAAAGAGTTTATGTTAAAGAAATAATTACAAATGTGATGAACGTTTTAGAGCATAGGATGCTATAGGAATATGCCAAAAGAAACCAAGTCTAATTTGAGAAAGGCATCAAAATTGAAAAACCAAGCAGTACATGCTTAGAAAGTCCTCTTTCATCTCATGACTATGTAAACTATCACTTAAAATTTCAAGGACTTTTTAAAGGTTTCATATTATACATTAGAACTTCCATGTTCAAATATTTAGGGATATTATAGATAACCACCAAGATCTAATCTTATCTTCCTGGTCAATGGTCTCCTTTTTTCATTATAAAATGTTCTTTTGTATCTCTTTTGACCGTATTTAACATAAGGTCTATTTTGTGTGATATAAGTATGACCATCTTTGCTCTCTTTTGACTTCCATTTACATTTGCATGGAATATCTTTTTTATTAATGTTTATTAATTTTAATGGGGTGTCATTAATAAATCAGGGTACATATGTTCAAAGAAAACATCTCCAGGTTATCTTGTCATTCAATTATGGTGATTACCCATCACCCAAAGTCAAATTGTCCTCTGGGTTTTCCTTGTGCAACTCCCCTCCCCTCTTCCTCCCTCTACTCCCTCCCTCCCATCCCCCCCAAAACCATCACACTCTTGTCCATGTCTCTTAGTCTCGTTTTTATGTCCCACCTATGTATGGAATCATGCAGTTCTTAGTTTTTTCTGATTTACTTATTTCACTCCATATAATGTTATCAAGATACATCCATTTTGTTGTAAATGAACCGATGTCATCATTTCTTATGGCTGAGTAATATTCCATAGTATATATGTACCACATCTACTTTTTTTTTATTATTTAATAATTTTATTTTTTTAATGGGGTGACATCAATAAATCAGGATACATATATTCAAAGATAACAAGTCCAGGTTATCTTGTCATTCAATTATGTGGCATACCCACCACCCAAAGTCAGATTGTCCTCTGTCACCCTCTATCTTGTTTTCTTTGTGCCCCTCGCCACCCCCTATCCCTCTCCCATTCCCCCCTCCCCCCCGTAACCACCACACTCTTATCAATGTCTCTTAGTTTCACTATTATGTCCCACCTACGTATGGAATAATACAGTTCCTGTATTTTTCTGATTTACTTATTTCGCTTCGTATCATGTTATCAAGATCCCACCATTTTGCTGTAAATGTTCCGATGTCATCATTTCTTATGGCTGAGTAATATTCCATAGTGTATATGTGCCACATCTTCTTTATCCAGTCATCTGTTGATGGGCTTTTTGGTTGTTTCCATGTCCTGGCCACTGTGAACAATGCTGCAATAAACATGGGGCTGCATGTGTCTTTACGTATCAATGTTTCTGAGTTTTTGGGATATATACCCAGTAGAGGGATTGCTGGGTCATAAGGTAGTTCTATTTGCAGTTTTTTGAGGAACCACCATACTTTCTTCCATAATGGTTGTACTACTTTACAGTCCCACCAACAGTGAATGAGGGTTCCTTTTTCTCCACAGCCTCTCCAACATTTGCTATTACCTGACTTGCTAATAATAGCTAATCGAACAGGTGTGAGGTGGTATCTCATTGCAGTTTTGATTTGCATTTCTCTAATAGCTAAAGAAGATGAGCATCTTTTCATATATCTGTTGGCCATTTGTATTTCTTCCTGGGAGAAGTGTCTATTCATATCCTCTTCCCATTTTTTTATTGGATTGTTTGTTTGTTTGTTGTTGAGTTTTATGAGTTCTTTGTATATTTTGGATATTAGGCCCTTATCTGAGCTGTTGTTTGAAAATATCATTTTCCATTTAGTTGGCTTTCTGTTTATTTTGTTATCAGTTTCTCCTGCTGAGCAAAAACTTCTTAGTCTGATGTAGTCCCATTCATTAATTTTTGCCTTCACTTCTCTTGCCATTGGAGTCAAATTCATAAAATGCTCTTTAAAACCCAGGTCCATGAGTTGAGTACCTATGTCTTCTTCTATGTACTTAATTGTTTCAGGTCTTATGTTTAGATCTTTGATCCATTTTGAGTTAATTTTTGTACAGGGGGAGAGACTGTAGTCCAGTTTCATTCTTTTGCATGTGGTTTCCAGTTTTCCCAGCACCATTTATTGAAGAGGCTTTCTTTTCTCCATTGTGTGTTGTTGGCCCCTTTATCAAAAATTATTTGACGATATATATGTGGTTTTATTTCTGGACTTTCTATTCTGTTCCATTGGTCTGAGTGTCTATTTTTCTGCCAATACCATGCTGTTTTGATTGTCGTGGCCCTATAATATAGTTTGAAGTCAGGTATTGTAATGCCCCCAACTTCATTCTTTTTCTTTAGGATTGCTTTGGCTATTCGGGGTTTTTTATAGTTCCATATAAATCTGATGATTTTTTGCTCTATTTCTTTAAAAAAATGTCATTGGAAGTTTGATGGGAATTGCATTAAATTTGTATATTGCTTTGGGTAATATAGCCATCTTGATTATATTTATTCTTCCTAGCCAAGAACAAGGAATATTCTTCCATCTCATTATATCTTTTTCGATTTCCCTTAACAATGGTTTATAGTTTTCATTATATAAGTCCTTTACATTCTTTGTTATGTTTATTCCTAAGTATTTTTTTGTTGTTGTTGCAATCGTGAAGGGGATTATTCTTTTGAGTTCCTTCTCAGTTGTTTCATTGTTGGCATATAGAAAGGCTATTGACTTCTGTATGTTAATTTTGTATCCTGTGACCTTACTGTATTGGCTTATTGTTTCTAGTAGTCTTTTTGTGGATTCTTTGGGGTTTTCGATGTATAGGATCATATCATCTGCAAAAAGTGATACCTTTACTTCTTCTTTTCCGATATGGATGCCTTTTATTTCTTTGTCTTGTCTGATTGCTCTGGCTAGAACCTCTAGTACCACATTAAATAAGAGTGGAGAGAGTGGACAACCCTGTCTTGTTCCTGATTTAAGGGGGAAAGCCTTCAGTTTTGTGCCATTTAATATGATGTTAGCTGATGGTTTATCATATATGGCCTGTATCATGTTGAGATATTTTCCTTCTATACCCATTTTGTTGAGAGTCTTAAACATAAAATTGTGTTGTATTTATCAAAAGCCTTTTCTGCGTCTATTGATAAGATCATGTGGTTTTTGTTCTTTGTTTTGTTGATATGGTGTATTACATTAACCGTTTTACGTATGTTGAACCATCCTTGAGATTCTGGGATGAATCCCACTTGATCATGATGTATTATTTTTTTAATATGTTGTTGTATTCGATTTGCTAGTATTTTGTTTAGTATTTTAGCATCTGTATTCATTAGAGATATTGGTCTGTAGTGTTCTTTTTTTATGCGACCCTTGCCTGGTTTTGGTATGAGGGTATGTTGGCCTCATAAAATGTGTTTGGAAGTATTGCTTCTTCTTCAATTTTTTGGAAGACTTTGAGTAGAATAGGAACCAAGTCTTTGAATGTTTGATAAAATTCGCTGGTATAGCCGTCAGGGCCTGGACTTTTATTTTCGGGGAGGTTTTTAATGGTTTTTTCTATTTCTTCTCTACTGATAGGTCTGTTTAGGCTTTCTGCTTCTTCTTGACTCAGTCTAGGAAGGTTGTATTTTTCTAGGAATTTATCCATTTCTTCTAGGTTGTTGAATTTAGTGGCATAAAGTTCTTCATAGTATTCTACAATAATTCTTTGTATATCTACGGTGTCCGTGGTGATTTCTCCTCTTTCATTTTGGATTTTGTTTATATGAGTTCTTTCTCTTTTTTCCTTGGTAAGTCTTGCCAAGGGTTTGTCAATTTTGTTGATCTTTTCAAAGAACCAGCTCCTTGTTCTATTAATTTTTTCTATAGTTTTTCTGTTCTCTAATTCATTTATTTCTGCTCTGATTTTTATTATCTCCTTTCTTCGGCTGGTTTTGGGTTGTTTTTGTTCTTCTTTTTCTAGTTCCTTAAGGTGGGAAGTTAAGTGGTTCACTTGGGCTCTCTCTTGTTTGTTCATATATGCCTGAAGTGATATGAACTTCCCTCTTATCACTGCTTTTGCTGCATCCCATAGATTCTGATATATTGTATTGTCATTTTCATTAGTCTGTATATATCTTTTGATCTCTGCACTTATTTCTTCTTTGACCCATTCATTTTTTAAAAGTATGTTGTTTAGTTTCCACATTTTTGTGGGATTTTTTTCCTCTTTTTTGCAGTTGAATTCTAGTTTCAAGGCTTTATGATCAGAAAATATGCTTGGTACAACTTCAATTTTTCTGAATTTGCTGATGTTGTTTTTGTGGCCCAACATATGGTCAATTCTTGAGAATGATCCATGTACACTGGAGAAAAATGTATACTCAGTCACTTTGGGATGAAATGTCCTGTAGATGTCTATCATATCCAGGTGCTCTAGTGTTTTGTTTAAGGCCACTATGTCTTTGTTGATTCTCTGTTTGGATGACCGATCTAGAGCCGTCAGCGGTGTATTGAGGTCTCCAAGTATGATTGTATTTTTGTCAGTTTTTGTTTTAAGATCAATAAGTAGCTGTCTTATATATTTTGGTGCTCCTTGGTTTGGTGCATATATATTAAGAATTGTTATGTCTTCTTGCTTCAGTGTCCCCTTAGCCATTATGAAATGGCCATTTTTGTGTCTGAGTACTTTTCCTGTCTTGTAGTCAGCATTATCCGATATGAGTATTGCTACACCTGCTTTTTTTTGGATGTTATTTGCTTGGAGTATTGTTTTCCAGCCTTTCACTTTGAATTTGTTTTTATCCTTGTTACTTAGATGAGTTTCCTGTAGGCAGCATACAGTTGGATTTTCTTTTTCAATCCATTCTGCTACTCTGTGCCTTTTTATTGGTGAGTTTAATCCATTTACATTTAGTGTAATTATTGATACTTGTGAGTTCCCTATTGCCATTTTATATCTTGCTTTCTGTTAGTTTTGTGTCTTGTTTGATCCTTCTCTTTCGTTTTTCTATCTTTTGTTTTTATTTGGTTGTATTCCATACATCTTTCCTCTGTTGCTATCTTTTTTATCTCATGTGCTTCTGTGGTGGTTTTTTCAATGGTGGTTACCTTTGAGTAATGAAAAGGGTCTCCACCCTGTTCATTGTAGTGAACTATTTTGTGAGTACTTTTGCACTCCATCGTCCTTTGCTACTGTTAATCTCCATCTTCTCCCCCTCTTTCTTTTTGTTGTTGTCACAGTTTAAATTTGGTTTTATTGTGTTCTTCTTGGAGCTTTTACTTGTGGCTCTGTTTTTTTTTGTTCTTTATATCTGATTGGAGAACCCCCTTTAGTAATTCCTGGAGTGGGGGTTTTCTGATGATAAATTCCCTCATCTTTTCTGTATCTGTGAATGTTTTTATTTCTCCTTCGTATTTGAAGGATAGCTTTGATGGGTATAGTATTCGTGGCTGAAAGTTCCTCTCTTTCAGGACTTTAAATATTGGGGTCCACTCTCTTCTAGCTTGTAGAGTTTCTGCTGAGAAATCTGATGATAATCTAATGGGCCTTCCTTTATATGTTGTACTCTTCTTTTCCCTGGCTGCCTTGAGAATTTTTTCTTTGCTGGTGGTTTGTGTCAATTTCATTATGATATGCCTTGGAGTAGGTTTGTTGGGGTTAAGAAAACTTGGAGTTCTGTTTGCTTCTTGAACTTGAGGCTTTAGTTCTTTCCACAGGCTTGGGAAGTTCTCATCTATTATTTGTTTGAGTATGTTCTCCATTCCATTTTCTCTCTCTTCTCCCTCTGATATACCTATTATTCTTATGTTATTCTTTTTGATGGAGTCAGATAATTCTTGTAGGGCTTTCTCATTTTTTTTAATTTTTGAGTCTCTTTCTTCTTCTCTCTGTTGTGCCTCAAGTTGCTTGTCTTCTATTTCACTAATCCTCTCTTCTATCTGACCTGTTCTATTAGCTAAGCTTGTTACTTCGTTTTTCAGCTCGTGATTGAGTTTTTCATCTCTGTTTGGTTTGTTTTTATAGTTTCAATTTCCTTGGACATATATTCTTTGTGTTCACTGAGTTGTTTTCTGAGCTCCCTAAATTGCCTTTCTGTGTTTTCTTGTATATCTCGGAGGATTTTTAGGATTTCTATCTTGAATTCTCTGTCATTTAGCTCCAAGGTTTCCAATATATTAAATTTTTTCTCCATAGATTTTTCCTCATCTAGCTGTGTTACCTCTCTTTCTTTTGTATCCATGATATTCGATTTTCTCTTCCTTAATGGCATCTGAGGGTGGTTTTGTTGATAGTATTAATGAGATTTAATAAAGAATAAAAAGTTTAAAAAAATAATAAAAAAATAAAAAATCGAAAAGAGTTGTTTTTTTAAAAAAAATTAATAATGAAATAAAGAAAAATAAAATAAAATAAAAATTAAAAAAAAAAGGAAATTATTCCCCCCCTCCTTTTTTCCTCTCCTCTCCTCTCCCCTCTTTCTTGAGAAAATCTTGTGGTGGACTCTGAATTATAACAAACAATGCCTGTGATGGAGGGCCTGAATTGGGGAAAAGTAATAAAGGGGCAAAAAAAAAAAAAAAAGAGAGAAAAAAAGAGTGTATGGACCCACAAAAAGCAAATAAGGAAAAAATTTGGGTCAAGAATAAAATGATTTGCTTTTAGGTGTTGGTTGTCTAAGAGTTATGATGAGAGGAATAAGAGGAAAACGGAAAAATGGGGGGACAAATTAAAAAATTATTATTGTATTTAGTGGAACAAGAATTAGATAATATGGAGAGCCAGGGATGGGAGCACTGCTAGTGAGTTAAAAAGGTGAAGTAAAAACCCCCCAAAATGCCACAAACATAAGTTTGAGTTTCAGATAAGATAATTTGTTTGTTATTGAGGTTTGAATGAGAGGAGATGTAAAGGAGAAAGGAAGAAACTAATGTAGAGGGAGAAAAGAAAGAGAGAGAGAGAAAAAAAGAGGGAACCACTAAAAGAAGAAAAAAGAAAGGAGAGAGAGAGAGAGAGAGTTAAGGGTTTTGGAGTGCAACCCTCATAGAGAGAAAGGAAGAGAAGAGAAAAGATAATGGGAGATGTAACACTTATGGGTAGTGTAGTTCAAGGAGAGGAGAGAGTAAGACAGGTAGAGAGTTAATCGGCCAAATTGGAAGAGGAAAAAAAAGCATCAAGAATGAAGATAAGAGAAACAAACGAACAAATACAATAAAATGGGATAGGTTATAAAGTCTGCAGATTATTCTTGATTTTGAGAGGTTATCTTCTTGCTTTTTCTTTTCTCTCCCTCTTCCTGGTCGGTGACTCTGTACCCCGGGTTCTGCCCCTTTGGCACACTCAGGTAGAGGTTTGCAGTTGATAAGTCTCTATGGCAATGTCATGTATTGTGCTTCAGTCTCGTTCGCAATCGAAGCTCATTAGCATTTATAGGCTCTGACAGTGAGAGAGTCCATGTTCCTGGAGCCTTTCTCCTAGTCTTTCCTTCCTCAATTAGTAGCCTGATAATCCAGCTATGGGGTTGCTGCTGCCTCTGCCTGGATAGTAAGAGGCTCAAAGAGCTGGCAACTCCCCACTCTATTTCCACTCAGTACAGGGCTCTGGGTAAGGCTCAGTCAGTCAGAGCTGCTAGCATAATCAGGCGGGCTTTCCGCCCACTCAAAGACCTCTGGCTCTGCCACTCTGTCCTGTAACACAAGCAGACACCCACTTCCGGGGCTCTTGGAGGAAACTCTCACTCACTGTCTGCGACCAGGATATCCGGCCAGCAGTCTCACGCTCTGAGTGAAACTCCCAACCGCAGGGAAAAGTTGCAGCGTTGGAATTGAGTCTCGCTCCATCCCCATGCGCGACTTCTGCAAGGCGCTGGGGCAGCCCAAGATTCCGCTTTGGCCCACACAAAGGCCCCTGACTCTGCCCCTCTGTGCAATAACACGGGCGCACACTGCCGAGGCACTCGGAGGAATCGCTCACTCCTTATCTGTGTGCGCAAACCAGGATATGAGGCCGGCCGTGTTTCCCTCTGAGTGAAACACCCTCCAGCACGGAAAATCTCCACCGTTGGAATTAGTTTTCACTCCCTCCCGTGCGTGGCTTTCCCAGGGTGCTGGGGCTGCCCAGAGACTCTGCCCTCGGCCCACAGAAAGGCCTCTGACCCTGCCTCTCCGTGGGGCAACACGGGCACCCACTCTCGGGGCCTAGGAAGAAATTCTCGCCCACTAACTGCGCACCGACCAGGAGACCGGGTAAAATGGCTGCTCCGCTTGTCTTTCTTTGTTTGGGTTTGGCGCGAGTGATAGCTTGTATTGCCCGGGTTGCCACAGGATCAGATTTTCCTCGGCTTGGATCTCCGTGCCACAGCCTGGTTCGGCCGTTCGTGTCGCAGTCTGAATCTATTCACCCCCTTTGCCCACCTCAGTTTCTATATTCACAGTTACCAGAGAAAGCCGCCCTGTTTAGGTTAGTGAGGAAGGCGGAGCATTTCTTACTCCCTATTTCCTTCGGGGTTTGGTTATATATTTAGCCAATTTTTCACTCAACCATACCTTTGGGTGTATTGCGAAGCATCTGGAAGCTCCAAGTATAGGTTTTTCTGTTTCTGGTTGAAGATCTTGTTGAGTTTGGGGGGAGATTTATCGGTATCGCTTCCTACCCCGCCATTACTCTCGTACCACATCTTCTTTATCCAGTCATCTATTGAAGAAATCTGATGATAATCTAATAGGCCTTCCTTTATATGTTGTATTCTTCTTTTCCATGGCTGCCTTGAGAATTTTTTCTTTGTCATTGGTTTGTGCCAATTTCATTATGATGTGCCTTGGAGTAGGTTTGTTGGGGTTAAGATAACTCGGTGTTCTGTTTGTTTCTTAAATCCGAGGCTTTAGTTCTTTCCACAGGCTTGGGAAGTTCTCATCTATTATTTGTTTGAATATGTTCTCCATTCCTTTTCTCTCTCTTCTCCTTCTGATATACCTATTATTCTTATATTCCTCTTTTTGATGGAGTCAGACAGTTCCTGTAGGGCTTTCTCATTTTTTAAAATTTTTGAGTCTCTCTCTTCTTCTCTCTGTTGTGCTCCAAGTTGCCTGTCTTCTATGTCACTAATTCTCTCTTCTATCTGGCCTGTCCTATTAGCTAAGTTTGTTACCTCGTTTTTTAGTTCATGAATTGAGTTTTTCATCTCTGTTTGATTTGTTTTTATAGTCTCAACTTCCTTGGTAATATATTCTTTGTGTTCATTGAGTTGTTTTTTGAGCTCCCTAAATTGCCTTTCTGTGTTTTTTTGTATATCTCTGAGTACTTTTAGGATTTCTATTTTAAATTCTCTGTCATTTAATTCCAAGGTTTCCAATCTATTAAATTTTTTTTCTATAGATTTTTCCTCATCTATCTGTGCTACATCTCTCTTTTATATCCATGATATTCTATTTCCTTTTCTTTAATGGCATGTGAGGATGTTTTTGTTAATACCACTAATGAGAATTAATAAAGAATAAAAAGTTAAAAAAAGACAATAAAAATAATTTTAAAAATTATTATTTCTTTTTTCCCTTTTTTCTTTCCCACTCTGAGAAAATACTGTAAAAAAACTGAGAATTATATTGTGCTAAATACAACAAAAACTACCTATAACAAAGGGCCTGAGTTGGGGAGAAGTGTTAAAGGACAAAAAGGAGGTAGGGACCCACAAAATGCAAAAAAGGAAAAAATTTGGATCAAGAATAAAATAATTTGCTTGTAAATGATGGTCAACTGAGAAATATAGTGAAAGGGATAAGAGGAAAACAAGAAAAAGAAATAAAAGTACTATTGTATTAAGTGAAACAAAAACTACATAAAATGCAGAGCCAGGGTTGGGGGGAATGCTGATGAGTTAAAAAGCAAAAAAAAAAAAAAGCACACAAAATGTCACAAAGAAAAAATTTGAATCCAAAATAAAATAATTTGTGAGTGAGTGAGAATCGAATGAGAGGAAAAGTAAAGGAGAAAAGAAGAAACTAAGAGTGGGAGAAAAAAGAAAAAGGGAACAAAGAATAAAAAAGGAGAGAGTTAAGGGTTTTGGAGTATAACCCTCATAGAGAGAAAGAAAAAAGAAAAGAAAAAAATGGATAATGTAACAGTTATGGGTAATGTAGTTCAAGATGAAGAGAAAAGAATAAGATGAACAGAGAATAAAAGGGCCAAGGTGGAAGAAGAAAAAAAAATAAAGATAGAAGATGAAAGAAACAAAAATAAAGTGGAAAAAGTTATAAAGACTGTTAAAGACTGTGGATTTTTCTTGATTTTGAGAGGTTAACTTCTTCCTTTTTCTTTCCTCTCCCTCTTCCTGGTCGGTGGCTCCATACCCCAGGCTCTGCTCCTGTGGCATGCTTAGGTAGAGATTTGCAGTTGATGTGTCTCTATGGTGATGTCATATACTAGGCCTCAGTCTCATTGGTAGTCGGGGCTTGTTAGCATTTGCAGGCTCCCACAATGGGAGAGTCCATTTTCCTGGAGCCTCTCTTCTGATCTCTCCTTCCTGAATTAGCAGCCTGATGATCCAGCCATGAGGTTGCCGCTGTCACTGCCTGGAGACTAAGAGACTCAAAGAGCTGGCAAATCCCCACTCTATCCCCACTCAGCACAGGGCTCTGGGTAAGGCTCTGTCAGTCAGAGCCGCCAGTGTAATCAGGCAGGGCTCGGACCCAATTGCTCTCAAGGTGCCTTTCTATGAACCTCCAGGTGTGTCCAGTATGCCTCAGCACTCTGTGGGACCACTCTCCCCAAGCTTTTTGCACTTTGTAACCTGTATTGGCTTCTTGTTCAATGTGTGGGACTTCCAGATGCTCCAGGGATAGATTTTTGTGTTTCTAGTTGTATAACTTGTTGAAATTTTGGGGAGAGATATCGGGAGCTCTCCACGGCGTCATTTCTCTGACGTCACTCTTGGAATATCTTTTTTCATCCTTATAGTTACAACAATCTATTTTAAAGTGATAAGTTCAATATCACACAGAAATTCTATTCCTTTACATCTCACCCTCCCCACTTTGTTATTAATATCTCAAATTTAATATTTTTATATTGAATATCATCCACTTAGTTTATAGTTATTTTTATGCTTTTATCTTAATTTCTATAACAGAATAAAACATGATTAACTCACCACCATTACAGTATACAGTATTCTTTTTTTTAAGACTTTATTTTTTATGTGACAGAGACAGAGAGAGAGACAGAGAGTGGGACAGATATGGACAAACAGACAGGAAAGGAGAGAAATAAGATGCATTAATTCTTTGTTGTAGCTTCTTAGTCTCCTTAGTTGTTCATTTATTGCTTTCTCATATGTGCCTTGCCTGGGGGCTGCAGCAGAGTGAGTGACCCCTTGCTCAAGCCAGAGACCCTGTGCTCAAGCTGGTGAGCCTGCGCTTAAGCCATCAACCTCAGGGTTTTAAACCTGGGTCCTCTGCATCCCAGTCTGATGCTCAATCCACTGCACCACCACCTGATCAGGCTTTTAAGACTTTATTTATTGATTTTAGAGAGAAGAGAGAGAGAAAGGCGAGTGAGGAAGGAGTGGGAAGCATCAGCTAGTAGCAATTGCTTTTTATATGTGCAAACCAGAGTTTCGAACTAGCAACCTCAGCATTCCAGTGAATGCTTTATTCACTGTGCCATCACAGGTCAGGTAGAATTCTTAATTCGTCTATATATGTACCTTTATCATAGTTTTATATTGTATGCTTTTATGTTGCTGTCTTAAGTCCTGTTATTTCCACTTGAAGAATTCCCTTTAATGTTTTTTTCTGTTTTTGTTTTCTGGAAAGCAGGTCTAATGGTTATGAACTACCTTAGCTTTTGTGTATCTGGGGAAGGTCTATTTTGTGGAATAGTATTCTTGGTTGGCAATTTTTTCTTTCTTTCAATACTTTGAATAAATCATCCTACCTCCTTCTGCCCTTCTGGCCTATAAGGTTTCTGCTGTGAGATCTTCTGATAATCTAATTGGTGCTCCCTTGTACATAATGAGTTGCTTCTTTTGCTGCAACTTCTTAACTGACTTCTGGAGTTTAATTAAGGCTTTTGGAATTAATATTGTTAAGTTGGTGTCTCTTTAGGGGGTTGAAGTTCTAGAGCTTTCTACTCCATCATCTTGCTATTGTCACCCTCCAATTTTATTATTTTGTGTGGAAAACTATTTTTTATATATACATATATTTACATACCTTTCTGAGCTAAACATAAAACAACATTTTGTGACTCAGAATCATTTTTTAAAACTTATCACAATTGCCCTGGCCAGTCAGCTCAGTGGTAGAGTGTCAGCCTGGTGTGTGGAAGTCCCAGGTTTGATTCCCAAACAAGGCACACAGGAGAAGAACCCATCTGCTTTTCCACCCTTCTCCCTCTCCTTTCTCTCTATCTCTTTCTTCCCCTCCTGCAGCCAAGGCTCCATTGGAGCAAAGTTGACCGAGGCACTGAGGATGACTCCGTGGCATCCCGGCCTCCACCTCAGGCACTGGAATGGCTCCAATTGCAACAGAGCAAAGGCTCCAAAGCGGCAGAGCATAGCCCCCTGGTGGGCATGCCGGGTGGATCCCATGCCGGAGTCTTCTGCCTCCCTGCTTCTCACTTCAGAAAAATACAGAAAACAAACAAACAAAAAACTTATTACAATTAATTACAGATATGGTTGCATAAAATTGAAATCTTGATCCTAATGAGGAGGGGCTGGGCCCAAGGTAGGAGCTCAAGCTTGTAGTGAGTAAATTGATTAAACACGCAATATTTGTGAAAAGCATAAAACACCAAACCGAGTTGGTGAGTCATTTCATTGCTTTTCAAGAAGCCCGACCAGAGGGGTGGGGAAGGGGTAAAACTTCAATATGATAAAGTAGAAAGGACAGTTTAAAATAAAGAATTTAAGACAACCAAAAAAAAAATTTGAAAACTCAATTGACTCCCCTGGCTGGTTGGCTCAGTGGTAGAGCGTCGGCCTGGCGTGCGGAAGTCCCGGGTTCGATTCCTGGCCAGGGCACACAGGAGAGGCGCCCATCAGCTTCACCCCTCCCCCTCTCCTTCCTCTCTGTCTCTCTCTTCCCCTCCCGCAGCCGAGGCTCCATTGGAGCAAAAGTTGGCCCGGGTGCTGGGGATGGCTCCGTGGCCTCTGCCCCAGGCGCTAGAGTGGCTCTGGTTGCGACAGAGCGACGCCCCAGATGGGCAGAGCATCCCCCCCTGGTGGGCGTGCTGGGTGGATCCCGGTGGGGCGCATGCGGGAGTCTGTCTGATTGCCTCCCCGTTTCCAGCTTCAGAAAAATACAAAAAAAGAAAAAAGAAAAAGAAAATTCAATTGACCCTTGAATAGTCCCAAGAATGACACTGAAACAAATCTTTTCTTTAAGTTGTTGTTGTTAAATTGTTCTCTTTATATTTAAATCATTTTTCTCTTTGTGATAATAGTACATCAGAAAATAAACATTACCAGCCTTGCGCTAAGTGCCAGAGGTGCATGTTTTTCAATCTCTGTCCATCCTTCTACTTTACCTGATCTGCTGTAAGGGGAGCACATTGTAGCTTATTGCTTCTTTGTTTTCTGGATTATTTATTCAATAAACATTTCTGACTTGAGTGCATATGTTAATTTTTTAAGAGTACATATTTAATTTATCATATAGATCTGCATATGTATATAATTATTAATATTAAATAATCATTTCTGTATATTTGTTCTATAAGATACACACTTTTCTTCATAAATTACCTAGGTTTGATATATTGGTTATGTAAAAAAATTCCTACATGAAATGGTCTCCTTATGTGTGCCCTTACAGGTGATATACTTCATAATGTCCTGTCCTCTTTACGGGATGTACTTTTAGGTATGCTGATAGGGATGCTTTTGGGAATTTTTGTTCGATATTTTCCAAGTGGAGATCAGGTAAATAAAAAATTAATCAACTTTTAAAAGTATAATAATAGCTATTTCTTTCATAAATTTGAACTATTAGATGATCCATGAAATATAAAATTAACATTTATTGTATTTTCCCCAAAATAGCCTCCAATACCTACTCTGCTTAAAACTTAACACAGTTGTGATTGATATGAGACAATGGCCTTGACTGAAGTCTTTGCTTCCTGACTTGGCAAATTTGGAATACTAGAAAAAAAATTTTTTTGATGGAATGCTTTGTAAATGTTTTATTTATAAATGTAATGAAGAAAATATATATGTACAACTTTTATAAAGGATTATGTACTAACTGAATACATTTATTTGTATTTTTGTTTTTTTTCTAACTGAATATATTTAAAAGAAAGTATATTTTGAAACCTCTTCTTAGGACAACGATAACCTATCTTTTTACTATGCTGTTGGATTTTAAGTCAGGCTTGCTAATGCATAATAAACTTGCAATGGATACTTTAGAAAAAAGAAAAGAAAAATGTACTTAATTTACAGGACTGTCTCCATTCCACCCACCCTCTTCCTTCACCAAATTGCCTATTGACTTTTTATAATATTTTCTAATCTTTTTTACCTTACACTTTCCCCTGAACATTTTAGGGGATATAGATTTCCATTTACCTCTGCATATTTTCTGAGTAAATTCACTCCTATTCTCTTAAGGCAACACTATTAAACTCAACCCTTTCCTGCCCTAAAGAATGTGCTGTTACTCTTGTATTTCTATAACTTCCATCTTGATTTGCCTGTAACATTTGTAGTAGCTAATGAAATATTCAGAAATTAATTTTTAGGAATTCCCTGGCCCTGGCTGGGTAGCTTATTTGGTTAGCATGTCATCCAGATACACCAAGATCTTGGGTTCATTCCCCTAACAGGTCACATGCAAGAATCAACCAATGCATAAATAAGTTGAATAACAAATTGATATCTCTCTCTCCATCTCTCTCTCTCTCAAATCAATCAATAAATTTTTTTTAAAAGAATTTTTTGGAATTTTATATAGAACTACAGGTTATATGTGTCTTTTTCCTTCTTCACTTACGGTAAAATATTTTAATCATTTTACTGACAATAGTATCAGGGATGTGGCAGAAGACGAAACTTAATAATTACAAGTTCTGTCACTTGGTACCAATATTGAGTGATAAAAAAAGTAAAAATTTTAGACATTTAATATAACATATAGAAACATGGTATTAAAGGATCAATAATAAATAATATATAATGTAAATATTGTATTATATATTCAATGTAAATTGATTTGTAAAAATTTATCTATTTCTAGACAAATCTCACATTGAAGAGAGCATGCCTTCTTGTAAGTCTGTCTGTTTCTGCTGTCTTAGGCAGCAATCGCATTGGAATACATGCAGCTGGAGGATTATGCACAGTAATATTGACATTCATTGGAGGAATGAAGTGGACCAAAGAAAAGGTGAATATTTTTTAATATATCATTCTTTAAAGATAAAATAACTGCATTTTTTCATTTATAATAGACATTTAGGGAACTACCTCATTCTAGTTGAAAGATGTTTCAGAAGTTTGTATCTTTAAGGAAATATACAACTCAACAAAGAAAATAAAGTATTTAGGAAAAGGACTTACACCTAGACTAAAACACAATAAAGAGTAGAGATATCACATTAAGCCTATTTTTTCCCCAAGTATTATGAAATATGATTATGTAATTTTTATTGATTTAGTTATTTTATTAATTAACATTTTAGTTATACACTTAATACATGAAAATTTGCTCATAAAAAATTAAACAATACAGATGGTCCACATCTAGAATAAATGGTGAAATATTTCTTTTCCCCGCCATTTCCAAATATCAAACACCTCTTCCCAGAATTAATAATTTCCTCTAAACAGTCCTCTATTTTTAGACATTTAGATCACTTCCATTTTTTGTTATTACAAACAGTACTGCATTGAACAGTCCTGTTCATGTGCCTTTTTGCAAATGTACAAGTACTTTTGTAGGAATATATTTCTAGAAATGGAATTGCTGAATTTACTAATGGTACTTTTATATTTTGATGGGTACTGTCAAATTATTCATTCAAATTATTTTATTTACTTACACTATTTACTATGAACAGTGTAGGAGAGTCTCTAATACCTCAACCCATCAACACTCTGGATATTATCACTAGTTTTATTTTTTTATAATCTCATGAGTAAAAACTATATAACATTGTTTATGAAATATTACTCAGCCATAAAACGAACAAAATCTTGCCATTTGTAACATGGATGATGTAGAAGGTACTATGTTAAGTGAAATAAGTCAGACAGAGAAGGACAAGCACCATATTCTTTTACTTATATGTGAACTCTAAGAAACCAAAACAAACAAAATGAAACATAAAAAGACTCATAGAAATAGTGAACAAAGTGATGATTATCAGAGGGGAGTGAGGTGGGAATGAGTGAAAAAGGTGAAGGACAATAAGAGGTACACACTTCTAATTATAAAATAAATAAGTCAAAGTGATATAATGTACAATACAGGGAATATAGTCAATAGTATTGTAATAATTATGATGTCTTTATTTGGAAGTAAAATTTCCTATTGTCAAACCTGTCACTTTTTTCTTTTGGATTCAGTATTTTATTTGGGAAGGATTTCTTTACTCAAGATTGTAAGATTATAATCATTATAATATCTTCTATATTATCATCTAATACTTTGGCAGGTTTTGTCTGTTTCTACATTTACTTTTTAATTCATCTGAAATTTATTTTTGTGAATGTTGTGAGATAAGGATGTATTTGTGTTTATATATATATGTATTCATAGATATACATATATACATACATAAAATAAATTCATATAATATAAATGTATATAAATTGGATAGCCAATTTTTGCCAAATTATTTATTGACTGACCATTAATTATTCAGTGACCTTTTTTTTTGTTTATCAATAGTATATCAGTTTTTTGTTTTTTAGGTTTTATTTTTTTAGCGAGCGAGAGAGAGGGACAGATAGGCTAGAAGAGATAGAGATGAGAAGCATCTATTCTTCATTGCACCATCTTAGTTGTTCATTGTTTTCTCATATGTGCCTTGATCGGGGAGCTCCAGCAGAATGAGTGACCCCTTGCTCAAGCCAGCAACCTTGGGCTCAAGCCAGAAACCTTGGGCTTCAAGCCAATGGCCATAGGGTCATGTCAATGATCCCACGCTTAAGCTGGCAACCCCGCGCTCAAGCTGCTGATCTTGGGGTTTCAAACATGGGTCCTCAGCATCCCAGTTCGATGTTCTATCCACACTGCCACTGCCTGGTCAGGCTATTCAGTGACCTTTAAATGCTTTTTTTTCA
This sequence comes from Saccopteryx bilineata, assembly GCF_036850765.1. Lineage (NCBI taxonomy): Eukaryota > Metazoa > Chordata > Mammalia > Chiroptera > Emballonuridae > Saccopteryx > Saccopteryx bilineata. The sequence goes on from NC_089494.1 coordinate 177,930,818, forward strand.
CATGACCTAAAGCCTCAAATATGTCTAAGTTCATTTCCGAAATCTAATCCTATTTATTTATTCCTGTAGATACTCTATTTTAAATCTATTTAAAATCATAAGACATCGGTTTTTTGTTGTTGTTGTTTTTTGTTTGTTTGTTTGTATTTTTCCGAAGTTGGAAACTGGGAGGCAGACAGACTCCCGCATGCGCCCAACCGGGATCCACCCAGCATGCCCACCAGGGGGCGATGCTCTGCCCATCTGGGGCATTGCTCTGTTGCAACCAGAGCCATTCTAGCACCTGAGGCAGAGGCCATGGAGCCATCCTCAGCGCCCGGGCCAACCCTGCTCCAATGGAGCCTTGGCTGCAGGAGGGGAAGAGAGAGACAGAGAGGAAGGAGAGGGGGAGGGGTGGAGAAGCAGATGAGCGCCTCTCCTGTGTGCCCTGGCCAGGAATCAAACCTGGGACTCCTGCACGCCAGGCTGACGCTCTGCCACTGAGCCAACCGGCCAGGGCCATAAGACATAGTTTTATGTCTCAAAATCTACTATAGAATATATTCTCTCATTGAACTTATTTTAAAGTATTTCTTGGCTGTTCCTGCCTGTATTCTTAGATAATATCTAGATCTCTATCCAAAAATTATACTGGCATTTTGTTTAGTAATTCAAATCATAATTATAAAAGAAGTTAAATGGTTAATAATAAATTATAATTAGATAAATAAAATGAAAACAACTAGAATTCTCTTTTTATACGATAAAGGAAATCAGAAAGTAAAAAATAGACTTAAAAGTTAAAAGTAACAAATAGGATAATATGCTTATAATAAACAAGGAAGAGTAATACTGGTTTTTTTCTTTGTTTTTCCCTCTTTTAAACTTCAGTTTTATAAATTGCAATCAGAAAACTGAGACATGGTCCTGGCCAGGTAGCTTGGTTGCTTAGATATCATTCTGAAGCTCAGAGGTTGCCAGTTCAATCCTGGTCAGGACACATGCAGGAATACATCAATATACCTCTTTCTCACTCTCTCTCCCCTCTCTTCTTTCCTCTCTTTCTAAAATCAATAAATTAAAATGAAATAAAATAAAATAAAATAAAAAAGTAGCCTGACCAGGTGCTGGTGCAGTGGATATAGCAGCAGACTAGGATGCAAAGGACCCAGTTTGGAAACCCTAAGGTCAGCAGCTTGAGCTTGGGCTCCTCTAGCTTGAGCTAGGGTTCACCAGCTTGAGCATGGGGTTGCTAGTTTGAGTATAGACATGACCCTATGGTCACTGGCTTGAGCCCAAGGTCACTGACTTAAAGTCCAAGGTCGCTGGCTTGAGCCCAAGGTCGTTGGCTTGAGCAAGGGGTCGTTGGCTCAGCTGGAGCCCCTCAGTCAAGGCACATAAGAGAAAACAATCAATGAACAACTAAGGTGCTGCAACAAAGAATTGATGCTTCTCATCCTTTTTCCTTCCTGTCTGTCTGTCTCTATCTGTCCCTCTCTCTGTCTCTCTTGCAAAAAAAAAATCTTAAGAATAATTAATTAATTAAAAAAAACATAAAAGGAATAGTTGTAAAGATAGTTTATACCCCAAACAAAGGGTATCAAAGTTTTATGTAACTTTTCTAAAAAAGATAAACCTGAATTAGGCTAAAATTTCTTCATACAGATTCTTGTAGAAGATCCAGAGCACTATTATGTCCACAGGACCTTTGCTGTAACCACATCACTGGGAGATAGTAATGGGAATGATTCATTTTCAGACAGGGAAGCTGAGCAGACAACCAAATAAGAATCTATGTTTTTTGGTTTGGTTTTAAGGAAAAAATAAATTTGAAGTCTTCAAAATGGGTCCTTTGGAAACAGCCTGACAGATTAACTAGAGCTTTTTCCTAGTAGGTTAATACTGTCAGGAGTCACTTCATGGGATTTGGTTCCAGGATGATCATTAGTAGAGACTGTTTTCCCAACACCCATTTGGGAGTGTGTTCTTTTGGAGATGCTGTAGTCCAGTCTCTGCTCTGTTACCTTGCAAACAAAAGCTAGACCTTTTGCTGAACCATCAGAATATGTCTGGACCTCCAAAGACCTTACCTGTTCCATGACACCTTACCAAGTATTTTTATTTTATGGCTTTGTAGATTCTTTTAGCCAAACTCTACCTAAGTGTTTGAGTAAAAGAATTAACCAACTCAATTAATTTTTATTGTTTTGACATTTCTCCTACAAATAAAATATTTTCATTTTATGTGTTTAAGTAGACTTTAAATTTCTGAAATGCCATTATTTTCATGTGCCACAATAACTAAAAATGTATTACTCTTTTCTACAGATTGGAGTAAAAAAAATTACTTCAACTGCATGGAATTTTTTTCAACCCCTTCTTTTTGGTTTGGTTGGAATGGAAGTATCTGTTACATCTCTTGAAGCAAATACTCTTGGTAAGAATGATTACAGGCACAAAATATCTGAGTTGAAAATATTTAAGAAAATTATGAATAATTATTGTTTTTATTTACAGTATATCTTTGAATGCTGCAAGGACCTTCTTCAGAAACTCATGTTGAGACCGTAACATACAGTCGCTCTTCTTTACCCTGTATGCGCTTTGTTACCAAAGATAACCCTGTCTTCCCTGAGTTTCCTTAAGAAATGGAGATGAGAATTCTATTCTAAGGGGAAATATTAGAAACCATCAGCACCTTTTGAATACTTTCATTTATAATAAAAGTTCAGTTTATTAGCTCAGAATTAAATAAATATAATGTATCTTACTTTTCATGGTACCTCCACCATCAGATAATCTCTTGGACTTTACATAAAGGCCTCAATAGTATTTGTATTTTTTATGACTATTATTTTTACTTAAAAAATAAAGATGCCTGACTGGTAGTGGCACAGTGAATAGAGCATCAATCTAGAATGCTAAGGTCTCTGGTTCAAAACTCTGAGGTTGCTGGCTTGAGTGCAGGCTCGCCAGCTTGAGTGCGTGGTCACCAGCCTAAGCGTGGGATCATAAACGTGATCCCATAGTTGCTGGCTTGAGCCCAAAGGTAGGTGACTAGAAGCCCAAGGTCAATGGCTTGAGCAAGGGGTCACTGGTTTGGTTGGAGCCCCCCCGCCCCCTGATCAAAGTTCGTATGAGAAGCAATCAATGAAAAACTAAAGTGATACAACTATGAGTTGATACTTCTCATCTCTCTTCCTTCCTGTCTAAATAATAAATAGGAAATAGCCTTAAAATATTTTTGACATTTTTACAAATCACATCTCCAGATGTAAAGAACACCTTCTTCCAAGTGTTTTGTCACTTACATTTGCTTTTCTCTGTTATAGGCATTTGTGTTGCTACCTTGAGTTTGGCATTACTGATTCGAATTTCTTTTACATTTTTATTGATGAGTTTTGCTGGTTTTAATGTAAAGGAGAAAATATTTATTGCTCTATCATGGATGCCCAAAGCTACAGTCCAGGTAAATACATATTAAGTCATTCTAATCATTTTAATATACTTTTTTAAAATTCTAAAGGATTTGTCCAGATTAACTGATCATAACTACTCATTAAAATTAATGTAATCTTTTAAAAATGTTTTAAAATCATTTCTTCTGAAATAGAAAAGTGTAATTTTAATGATAAATATTTTAACTTATGAAAGCATTTTTTTCTATTTTCCCAAAATAGAAGAGTATATCTGAAAATTAGAATTTTTGCATTTTGCTAAATATTGTGGAGCTAAGTGTTATGATTTAAAAGTGGAGACACATTGATTCTTTTTAAAATATATCTTTTTCATCCCTGCCATCCACTCTAACACACATGAATGTAAATATATCATTATTAATTGCACATTTATTTTGTATGACTATTTGATTACCTACTAAATCTTTCCAGTAGATCACACAGAAAGATAGGAACCATGTCTGGGTTCTTTTGTTTTTTTCCCATTGTTTATCCCTACCATTTACTACAGTGCCTGGGATGCAAGAAGTTCACAATAAATAATCATTGCCTACTGAACAAGAATGAATGAATGAATGATGTAGTTTTATCCTCTAATTCAATGATAGCTCCTCCTACTAAAAATAATATTACTACTTTCATTATACTTTTTTACTTTACATTCCCTGAGATTCTTTTCTCCATTGTTATTCCAAAATAAAAGCTTGTGAGTTTCCATGCAACAAAATTCTCTATGTGTCATAGTTAGAAAGCAGTTCTGTGGAGCCAGACTGCCTGTTTTGAATACCAAGTTACATGCCTATAACCTTAGGCAAGTTAGTTCATAATTTCTCAGTGCCCAGTTTGTAGATTCCAAACTCCTTGTCAGTTTTACTATATCACACTATCTCCCAAGTAGAAAGAACAAGGAGATGATCAACAAAATCCTAGTGAATCATAAGAAACCTTTGTATTTTGCATTGTCTTGTTGCAGCCAAGAACCAAGTGGTACTTGGTAATGACATATACGCAAAACCCTGGTTCAGTTAACACTTGAGGTTCTGAGAGTAACATGAACACTCAAAAGTATATATTTTTAAAATATTTTTTTATTTATTGATTTCAGAGAGAGAGGAATAGAGAGAGAGACAGACAGAAACATTGATCTGCTTCTGTATGTGCACTGACCACAACCCTTATGTGTTGGGACAATACTCTAACCAACCAAGCTATCCAGCCAGGGTAAAAGTATATTCAAACAGGAATAGCTGAACTCTGGCTAGGTAGTTCAGTTGGTTAGATCATCCAGCTGTACTAAGGTTGCAAGTTCGAATCCCAGTCAGGTAATATATAAGAATCAACTAATGAATGCATAAGAAAGTGGAATGACAAACTGATGTTTCTCTCTCTCTCTCTACCTGCTCCCTCCTTCCTCTCTCTCTCTCTCTCTAAAATCAATCAGTAATATTTTTTTTCTTGAATTTGGAGACAGGAGAGTGTGTGAGAGAGAGAGAAGGAGAAAGGGGGATAGGGGGAGAAGCAGGAAGCCAAAAACATTTTTTTTAAATAAATAAAATAAACAAGGAAAAGCTGAGATGACAAAAATGCAAAATCAGCACCAAAATGTCTGCATGCTGATTTGTCAGTATTTCACTCTTCCTCCAAATATATTTGATAGTAAGATCATAGAATTAATGAATAATTCATTAAAATCCCTCAGCACTTTAAGTTTTGCCTCTTTTCTAATAGCCTAGTGAAGCTACTCTCAACCTTTTTTATCATTCATGGTACACATAAACTAATTACTAAATTCTGTGGTACACCAAAAAATATTATATATGTTTCACCCATCAGACAAAAATATAGGTATAATTTTGATTCATTCACACTGGATGGCAGTTGTGTTGGTAGCTGTCATTTTTTTTTACTTGACAATCTAAGGGAAAAGAGGTCAGTGCCTCTGACTAAATCGTCAGGTATTGCATTTTTAAAAAATTTGTGGGGCACACTGGTTGAAAATCACTGGTCTAACACTAGGTTTTATTTTAACAGAGCCATTTGCTTTTTATTATATGTTAACTTTAACAGTTTTCATTATGCTTCATCTTCACCCACCCCAACCCAAATGCAGGCTGTATTAGGTCCTTTGGCTCTAGAAAGAGCAAGAATTAGCAGCGCACCCCACTTGGAACCATATTCGAAGGATGTGATGACAGTAGCATTTTTAGCCATCTTGATCACAGCTCCAAATGGAGCTTTAATTATTGACCTACTGGGGCCCAAATTACTTACACGCCATGATCCGAGCAACATAAATTTGGAATTGCCAAGATTAGAACTTCATTAAAAGTTCATTTGTTATCACTTGCCTGCTGCTTTTAATGAATTATCTATTACATGAGAGAAAAATTAAAAGGTACAAATATGTGAAGACTACAAAGAACCAAGAGTTTAATAAATATGTGATTTGACGACAGTTTTTCTATAAATTTTCTATTGCAAGGTTAATTTAATAAAAACAATATAAAACAGGATGTCCTCTTAGTATTTGCATATTTCAAGAACAAAATAAATCTGTAGGAAAGTTTAAAATAATCCCTCAGGCTGAATTGCTTTCGTAACACAAACTAAGTATCTTTCTCAGTTCCCTTTTGCTCAAATAACCCTCTGAACTTCAGTGACCTCACTGTCCACATCATTATTCTTTTCCTGTCCTCTCACCAACAGTTCCCTAACCGTTCTAATCTATGTCAGCTCATCTATCTCAAGTTTTCTTTTTCTTTCACTGACAACATATTACTGAAAGTCTGTTAATATGAACTCCCATCAAATAATCGTTGGGTATGTACTGTCCTCAAGGAGGGAGTGTAATTTGGACTGCATGGTTTCTTTTTTCTTGAGGGCAATTACTATAGAGAAACTAGGTTTTGAGCCCTCAAAAGGGAATACTTGAAGGTGGCAGAGGAAGGAGTGCCTTAATGCTACATATACCACAGAATACATGGCTGTCAACCCCTTCTGCTATTTGGATCTATCTATTGCTTCATATAATTTCACTGCATCTGGGGAAAGCTCCCCCAGGATTCGGGCTGGTTTCTTTTGCTGGGGAAATTTATGAAAGAACATTAGTGAAATGAACTACAGCCCCTTAGCTCCGCAACTGGTGTTATTCCCTCAACTGATCATCTCCCTCCTCTACTATCCACATGCTTTCTGTTCTGTGTTCCTTTCGCCCCCGGCTAACAACTGTGCTGGTGTTGGTCAATTACCTGGTGGAGGAACAGACTGAAATCATCATCCTTGAGGTCTCTGAGCTCAGGTCACCATTCCTCCTCAATTGTAGCTTACTACACTGTCTACTTAAACCATGCCAGCAAAACTGGACATTGGTTACCTAGAGATCTTCCAGTGGATCAGTTGGATAGATGCCAAACACATTCCTATCTGCTTCCATTTTGTACTGGAATTGAACTGCAACTATCTGTCTTTTTTATTATTATTCTTACCTCTATAATTTTGCCTTCTAAGTGAAATTTTTACTGTCATTTAATTTGGCTTTATTTATTTGGAGGATATGTTCTTAGGTATCTACACCTTTAGGATCTCTGTATCCTCTTAATGAATTTTTACTTTTATTATTATGTTGTGTAAAGGGGTGAGTTTGAACATGTCCGGACTGATAAAAGAAAAAAAAATATGGCACGAGGTGGCACTAGCACACAAGCTTGACAGGTCTGCACATTGAGGAAGGCCCTAACGCCCTGATCAGCAAACTGCGGCTTGCGAGCCACACGCGGCTCTTTGGCCCCTTGAGTGTGGCCTTCCACATAATATCACGTGCGGGCACTATCTCGATAAGGAACGTACCTACTTATATAGTTTAAGTTTAAAAAATTTGGCTCTCAAAAGAGATTTCAGTTGTTGTACTGTTGATATTTGGCTCTGTTGACTAGTGAGTTTGCAGACCACTGCCTAACCACTTGATAGCATCAGAGGCTTAAGGCCATGGAAGGAGGGCAAGAGAACTCCTAGGTAGAGAGGCATGAGAAAGGGGGTTTTGTTCAGGGAGCTTATGTATGATGGCACCCAGCAGCATGGCAGACAGTCTCTGGGTCAGAGAATTCCAAAGGGCAGCAGCAGTTAGAATCTCTATAGCCCAAGGCTCATTTTAAATGTGGCAAGCAGATTTTGGACATAGTTACCACAGGTTTGTAAAGTAGGAAAGTTCTAAATGGCTAAAAATCTGCTCTGTTTAAAACAATTGGACGTGTAAAGTTTTGGTTTGCTGCCAGCAGGCTTTTGAGCTAATGGGTCTCAATCTCCTGTGAATAAACAACTCAAGGGCCAATTAACAAAGTTGTGTTTGCCTTATGTACTAACATGTAGTGATTCTCTTTAACCATTGTGTGGCTCACTATTTTTATTATACTCATTTCTTTTAGATTTATTTTTATTGGTATTATTTTGGTGAAGTTTCAGTTTATTATAGTCTACTATCTTACTATATATTATTCAAACTGCTGTAATAGAAACTTAATTCTTTGCTCCCACTTAACTAAGACTGCACTTGGTAAGGTCATCAATGACCTTCATGTTATCAAATCCAAATAATGTTTTAAATTTTATTTTGTATCACATGTTTAATTTATATAGTTTCCAAATGAGGTGACGTACACGGAACTTAGTATTTTGCTTTCTTTTTGGTTTTCTTCCTCTCTCCTCTCTTCTTCCATCCAAATGCCCATCATTACTTCACTTACCCTCCCCAAACAAATGTCATCTTCATTAAAGTATATAACTGCCACTTGTCTCTGTGTTCATAAGACTGTATGCAAACATACATGCATGCGTATATCCACACATACACACAGATGATCCCAACATGCCATAGCACACCTTGTTTTTTTCACTACTGCATAGAAATACTGAGTCAACTAGTATGGCTCTAATTTCTATTTCCCACTAAGATTAATGTTATGACATATATTCATAAATATAGATTTCTATAGGATTTCTGTGACAAAGAATATATTTTTCCCAAAGTGTTACCAAATTGTTTTCTAAAAAGACTGTAACAATCCGTATTTCTTACTACTGGAGATGAAAACAGGGGTTTGTAATAAATATCACCAAAAGTAACTTTATAGGATAATCTGATCATAAATCTTTAACCAAGCAGACCACAGTGGATAGTCTGGCCGCAGGCCAAAAACTCTTTGCCTTAAGCAAGCCCTGTTATTTTTGTGCGTCTAGGTTAAACCTTTTAAATGGCTTTTTATCTTTTTAGATTTTTTTAAAATTGAATTTTTTAAGGTGACATTGATTTGCAAAACCATACAGGTTTCAAGTGTACAACTCAATAAAACATCACTTGCACACTGCATCGTGCATCCATCACTCCAAACAAAGTCATTTTCCAGCCCAGTTTCCCCCCTTCACCCACCTCCACATACCCTACCCCCCTTTCCCTCTGGCTATTGCTACATTGTCATATGTCTCTGTGTTCTGTATATGTTTTCTGACTAATCCCTTCACCTTCTTTCTTCAAGTCCCACAACCATCCTCCCCCCGACAGCTGTCTGTCTATGCTGTTTCTATTTTCTTTCTCACTTTATTTTGTTCATTAGATTCCACATATAAGTGAGATCATATGGTACTTGTTGTTCTCTGACTGGCTTATTTCACTTAGCATAATACTCTCGAGGTCCATTCATGCTGTCACAAAAGGTAAGATTTTCTTTTTTTCTTTTTTCTGAAGGGAGAAGCAGGGAGGCAGAGAGACCGACTCCCGCATGCACCTGACCAGGATCCACCCAGCATGCCCTCCAGGGGATGATGCTCTGCCCATCTGGGGCGTTGCTCTGTTGCAACAGAAGCCATTCTAGTGTCTGAGGCAGAGGCCATGGAGCCATCCTCAGCGCCCAGGCCAATTTTGCTCCAATGGAGCCTTGGCTTCAGGAGGGGAAGAGAGAGATAGAGAGGAAGTAGAGGGGGAAAGGTGAAGAAGCAAATGGGCGCTTCTCTTGTGTGCCCTGGCTGAAAATCAAACCTGGGACTTCCACATGCCAGGCCAACGCTCTACCGCTGAGCTAGCCAGCCAGGGCCCATTTTCTTCTTTTTTTTTACAGATGTGTAGTATTCCATTATGAAACGCTTCTTTTTCAGGGCCATCTGAAGCAAAACTATTCTCAAGAGAGCACATAATCTTGCTAATTATCTTGTAATCCTTCCCTGCCTTGTCTCCACATTTATGCAATCTTCCTTACATTCCCTCTTTAATCCTATATACATAAAAGAATCTGCAAAACTCATTTTCCAGAGCATTTAAGATCTTGCTTCCCAGTATTTTCAATTTGAGTCAATAAACTCATAAAAATTCACTACAGGTTTAGACATTTCTTAATGTTCGCAGCATTGACCATCCATGGTAATATTATCATTGTGTTATATAATATATATTAGTATGGTATAGGTATTAACTCTGTAACCCACATTGCAATTTCCTCCACATTTATTACGTATTATTAATATTTGACTTTCTCTTGTTACCTGTTACTTTTTACCACATGGATTTTTCTTGTCTTTAGTCTCCTATTTTTCTCTACCCCCTCCCATCTCTCACTCTCTCTTTAAAATGATTTAAAATTTTTAGAAATCATGGTGTCACATCAAAGCTTCTAGTGCAAGTTGGAATTCCAATTTTGTTTTCTCTTTGAATTGAAACACCAATTTGTTATTTTTAACATTTCATCTATCTCTAGAGTCTCAATGCTTTTCTATCTTGCTTATTCTTATTTAATGCAATTATTTTTTCTTAATCAACTTGATTCCAATGGCTTCTTAGTGTGGCTTGATATGTGGTGGGCAAGGTTCTTCTCAATAGTCTTTTCAGTAGAATTTTATGAGTATGTTTCTATATGAATCTTAGATTGTCTTAAAATATTTTTATTCTAATGTAAATTTCATTGAATTTCTATATTTTGAGACTTTACAATATTTTTTTCATGCATTTAAATCTCAATTGCTTTTTGTAATACTTTTAGTTTTTTTTCCTTATGGGTCTTGTACATTTCTTTGTAAATTTATTTTACCACTATTATTACTATTATATTTCTCTTTGCTATTGTAAATGAAATATTTTTCCACTAGCATTTCAAAGTGCTTATTGCTATTAAAACTTGTATAGTCATCATTTCCAAGTATCTTACTAAAATTGTTTTTCCTAATCTCCATTGTTTACTAGGTATATAATATGAACAAAAAGTTTTCTATTTTTCTATATTTGTACTGATTATTTCATTTTTTAACCTTGTCAGTCACTGGATCCTTCATGATGTTATGACAGTAACCATTCCTGATAGTTCCTGATTTTAATTGAAAAAGTTTAAGTTTTTAACTGAAAATGTTTGATTTTAAACACTTGTAAACTTTTTATAATCTTCATTGCAGTTTCCTTTAACTTCTATTTTACTCAGAAATGACTATTATGAATGATTATTGAATCTTAGCAATAGACACCTTTTAGCATCTTTTGACATATCTTCTTTTATTAACTTATGTGATTATTTTGATAGATTTACTGAGATCAAAACACTTGAATTCCTGGAAGCCTATCCTTTTCCATCATGTATTAGCCCTTTCTTGTTTAAAGTGCTATATTTTTATTTTGTATTTTCATCCATATGTATAAGTGACATTGGTTTATAGGATTGTGGTGGTGTTTGGTTTTTTTTGTCATGTTTGTCAGCTTTTTACACTGTTATTCTAGCCAAATGAAATAAATTGGGGAGTTTCTCCCCTTCAAAAAATTTGAGATTTAAATAATATTGGAATTCTTTCTTGTAACCCTAGTATTTTTTATTTACTTATTTTTATTTGAGAGACAGAGACAGACAGGAAGGGGGAGAGATGAGAAGAATCAACCCATAGATGTGGCACTTTAATACGTCTTGACCGGGGCACTCCAGCTGAGACAGTGACCCTTTGCTCAAGTAGTGACCTTGGGCTTCAAGCCAGTGACCATGGGGTCATGTCTATAATCCCATGCTCAAGATAGATGAACCTGCACTCAAGCTGGTGACCTCGAGGCTTGAACCTAGGACCTCAGCATTCCAGGTCAACATTTTATTCACTGCGCTACCACCAGTCACGCTTAGAGTCTCAGGCATCTGGTATTCCCAGGCGGTCTCCTATCCGAGTACTAACCAGGCCCAATCCTGCTTAGCTTTCACCATCAGCGATCAGGCGCGTTCAGGGTGATATAGCTGTACATATATATTACTTAATTGTATTTATTGATTTTAGAGAGAGAGCAAGATCCTAGTTGCTTCACTTTAGTTGTTTATTGATTGCTTCTCATATGTGCCTTGACCAGGCAAGCCCAGGGTTTCGAACCAGTGACCACCAAGTTCCAGTCAATGCTCTATCATTTGTGCCACCACAGGTCAGGCAAAACCTTCCATATTTTTTTCCAAAGATTTTACTTATTTTACACAGAGAAGGGGTGTAACGAAAAGTATCAACTAATAGTTGCTTCACTTTAGTTGTTCATTGATTGCTTGTCATAATTGCATTGTGCCTTGATCAGGCAAGCCCAGGGTTTTGAACTGGCGACCTCATCATTCCACGTAGATGCTCTATCCACTATGCTACCACAGGCCAGGCCTTAGTATTTTTTAAATTACAGGTTTAAAAAATCACTTTGCCACTCTTACTTGATATTGTTCTAGTAACATTTTAAATTTTGCCTTCAGTTACCTCCTGTTTTTCTAGAAAATTATTCATTACCTCTCAGATATTCCAATGTGTTGCTATACAGTTGCGCATAGCATTTTAAATTGAACACTTTTTTTATTTTCTCTATTTCACTTCTTAGCAGCATTCAACATAGTTGAAAACACTGTACTTCTAAGTTTTGAGTTTCTTAAATTTGTTGAATGGGTGTTATTGATTCCTATCTTTAGTGTGATAATGCAGAGGAATACATAGTGAATACTAATGGAAAATTACAGGAAATTTAAAAATTTAGTGACTTGTTTGTTGACATTTTCTCACCAGTAAAGGGTTCATCTCTGTAGTTATGCAACTTATTACCCTTTTCCCCTTTTCTATATTACTTTGGAAAATTACAGTCTATAGCAGATATCAACAGTGTGTTAACATTGTGGCTGATCTATTTGATAACAGTGCTCCATAAGAAGTCACAGATATACTCTTTATAAGCAAATAATCAAGCACTTCAACCAAAGGAAAGTTAGAGAGTGATGTCCTGACAGAAACATGCCTAACAGCTTTTCAATATTCTTCAAGACTGTAACTAGTATAAAATTGCACAATACAATTGCTAATAACTAATATGAACTGTCTACTTTTTACATTAAAATACTTTTTACATGACTTTACAAAACCAGAGCAAAAGATAAAAGTAGACTATGTGAACACGATAAAACAAAGTGATCTTCCTGTAAAAGACTTTTATGACAAACTAAAGCAAAACCTCAGATGATGCAGCATAGCTAAAAAAAAAAAAAAAAAAAAAAAGCAAGCAAGCAAGCAAACAAACAGAAACCAGCTATGGAAGTCATCTACATTCCAACCCCTGCTGCAAAGGGGCAGCAAAGGCCAGCAAGGCAGCGAGCTGCTGCTGAATGGTTTTTAAATATGACTTTAATAATACTCCCTAAGGGGAAGGAGGTCACCTAACACAATTCATGTGGCTTAAATCACTATTTCTTTAGATTCCCTCATACTTTAACAAATTGAATTTTGTAGTGAATTAGTCATGAAACTTGAGAGATATTTTAGTTGAATGGAAAAACTTCCTATGATAAGCCTCCATATATCAAGGAATGAGTCAAGCTATTTTCTGCACAAACTTTCCGCTGGAATATACTTTAAGCACTAAGCTCTTAACTGTTTAAAGTGGAAACTGGTATCACCAAATGCAACACATATCCTGCCTTCTTAAATATCATATCGTACTTTTCTTGATTCAAATTTATCATCGTGTCACTTGTATAATTTGATGACAGTAATACTCTCAGGGACTGTGGTGTACAGGATCCAACATTAAATACTCTTGAAGTGCTATCCTTTTAATACTCACATTAAATGTATCTTTTGGTTCCTTCCTCCCTGCTGTCTGCTGTCACATTTCATTAGTTCCCACCTCTAACAGGACTCGTTAGATACTTGTGATTTGTCCAGGAGCAGCAATCAGAAAACCAAGCTTCTCAATAAACTACATTGGACATTACTAGTCCTTCTCTCCTGGTCTTCGGATTGGTGAAGCTGCCACAACTGGATGTGCAATTAGTTAGATGCTGCTGGTAGGTGGTAAATAAAATATCCACTATAATTTAAAAACCCTGTTGAGCAGTAGAGATTTGAGACAGTAAAACTCTCTGTGCAGAGGAAGAGTCTGGCAGCACATTTCTAAAGGATAACTACATAAGGTAGAACTGTATATAGATCAGTAGATGGCTGAATTAGCTTTGCATAAACTATTAACAAATTTACAAAATACAAAAGCAATTTAATGAATCAAACCATATGAGCACTGAGTTCAAAGCTGATTTGTAACACGTTCATAATACAACTTGCTTAATTATCCATATAAATGAATCATTAATACCTCAAGTCTGCTCCACAGTTTTGGATACCTATTTATGTAATGGCCATACTTATTTGCTGAGTAGGGCAATGAGTAAGCTCCCTGGCTAAGTAGTCTGCAAAAATACATATGACACAGTAACAACAGGGCTGTTTCTTGAAGGTTTTAGAAACCCAGGAACGTATTTCAAGAGCCAAGTTACCTACTGTTGTATTAATTCAGATGTAGTTGCTTACTAGATGCCTATTTTTTAAGGAAGACCTGGTGGAATTCTGTAAATTTGCAAGAGGAAGTGACAGCCACTGATCATAATGCATAATGTTATTAAAACAGAATGCTACCAGCCCCGGGCTTCTGAAAAATTTGCACAGGTGGGAAAAATATTTGGGCACAACTCTTTTAACATATTTAAACAACTGAAAATATGAGGGGCAAACTTAAGAGTATAGCTTCTTACTTTTAGGGTATTAAAATTAGATTTAACGAGACAGTTTTCCATTTTTTAAATGTTCTTGACAAAATTTAAAGTTAATTTCATTTTAGTGTCCAGATTTTTAGGAAGTTTTCTATTCTATGAAATCTAAATATGGGAACCACAGGACATGTATAAACATTTTTCTCTGAGTTACAGTGAATGTTTTCAGAGAAAAGCATTTTATGACCACAGACCAGGCAATTCAAACTTTTGGTGAGGAGGCTTTTCCCCAAACTCCTGTGACCAACTGTGTAAAAATAACTGGTTAATTTGACAGTGAAACCCCTTTAGGTTGTTGAAAAAAAGAATTCAAGAAAAATACCTGGACCCAAAGTGAGAGCAATGTTATATTTGTCCCTCCTCACAGGTGAGTTAAGGAGTAACAACCATTTTGGACTTATGCTTTGTAAAACTTCTCAAAACCACAACTACATTTCCTTCCTTCTTCCTTCCCTTCTTCCTTCCCTCCCCCTTCCTTCCCTTCTTTTTTCTTTCTTTTCAGAGAGAGGGACAGATAGGGACAGACAGACAGATGGGAGAGAGATGAGAAGCATCTATTCTTTGGGGTAGTACCTTAGTTTTTCAGATTGCTTTTTCATTTGTGCCTTGACAGAGGACTCCAGCAGAGCAAGTGACCTCTTGCTCAACCTAGCAACTTTAGGCTCAAGCCAGCGACCTTGGGCTCTAAGCCAGTGACTTCTGGGCTCAAGCCAGCGACCAAGGGGTCATGTCTGTTTCCACAGCGAGCCCCACAGACAGTGCTCATGCTGGTTAAGCTGCGCTCAAGCCAAATGAGCCCGCATTCAAGCTAGCAACCTCGGGGTTTCAAACCTGGGTCCTCTGCATCCCAGTCTGACGCTTTATTGACTACACCACCTCCTGGTCAGGCCACAACTAAATTCCTAACCCTAACTTTAAATTCCTGCCATTGGTCATATGAAAGTCAAGATCACACAACAGAACCATTAACATTACATGTAATAAATTAAAAATTCAGATACCATGCTTAGTGCAGGATTTGGTGCATGTAAGTGTTCAATAACTATTAGCTTTGATTATGACTGAAAGAATTACAATACATATGTCTGTTTGCTGTGCCTTCTCCTTATATGATATAATGGACTGCCTTTAATAGAGTTAAGAATAGCTAATAATACAAGTACTGTAATATAAAATGAAATGAAATAGACTCTTAGGTTAACAAATGACAAATTTTAAAGATTTTCTAGTAAATTTATTTTGCAAACTTGTTGCATTGTTTTACTGGTTTATACTGTTATAAAGAGAAAAATATTCATATAAACAAAATTTTGACCACTGAACTACTTATTTTAATATGTTTATTTCTAATGGACCTTCAAATTTCAGCAGCTGGAGTTTATGTATGTGTTCTTGACACCCCACCCACCTCATCAGTGAGTCAGATATCTCAAGATACACAACATACCTACACGGATACAAACAAGCTTACTGTAAACAAAACTTATAATGTAAATAAGTATTCCTTGTTGAAACTTTTTATGTCCAGTTCATGTCTTGCCTGAAGTTGGAATATTTATATTTATTAGACAACATTCTCTATAAAGCAAAGAGTTTATCTCTTTGAAAACTCCAGCAAAAATTTTTCCCCCAAAAAAGAAAACTCAAGTAATTCTTGGGAGCATTATTTTTCTTACTGATCTAAAAGAATGGAGGTTGGATGACCAAAAAAAGAAAAAAATCACTCCAAATGATCAAAATAAAAGAGAACTGAAAAATAACATGTTTTATAGAATAGGGAGAAAAACAAATTATATAATCTATTGAAAATATTGATATTCAAAAACAGTTTTGGACCCATTGCCCAAAACTTAGATTTTTCTCAATTAATTAAAATCAGAAATGTTGGTTTTATTGTAGAAAGATACATTAATTCTTTAAGTCAGAATAAAAGGGCTGCACAATTTAATTTCTACATAAATGATTGGATATACAAAGTATCAAATATAAACAGTAGTGTAGCAAGGAAATACATTGGCAAAAATAATTATTCCACCAGTAGTAATAATTAAAACCACCACTTGCAAGATCTATACACAATAAATGAAAAATATTATAAGATTTTACAGCACACAACTGAATTCAACGCTAGTTCATTACTTTTATACTTCCTTCTTCTTCAGTATTAGAGGACCCACATTATCTCCTGTCAATTCATTGTGTTTATTATGTGAACCATCACAGGCAGGAAACTAAAAAGGAAAAAGAATTACAAGTGTTATTTTAAAAATAATTCAATATGTAGAAATCTGTGTGAAATGCTCTTATAAAGCACATTAAAAAAAATCAGATAGCTTTCCTAAGCTGTAGATATATTCTACATCTAACCTAACTACATTCCAATACCACAGCAAATCTAACAATTTTAAATGGTTAATTATTTGGCATAGATTTTAAATAAAAAACCTTGAATGATTCTATATGAATCAATAAAATAGATTTTTTAAAAAATAAAAATTAGCTTCTGTTCTCTGTAGAACTCTAAGTCTGAGCTCACCTATTCACTTAAAATTTTAAAAGAATGTAATTTAAAATATATTTACAATATTTTCTTATTATAAAACTCATGCATAATGTAACATTTTTGAAAAATTAAAAAACATTTTAAAAATTTCACTCATAGTTAACAGTTAACATTTTAATGTATTTTCTCTCTGCATTTACTATGTGTATCCATTTTTTTTAAATAAAAATATACCTTACTTGTTTTACATTATGCTTTCATGTCATTATTATTACTATTATCATCATTATTTTTGGTATTTTTCTGAAGTGAAAAGCAGGGAGGTAAAGAGACAGACTCCTGCATGCTCCTAACCAGGATCCACCCGGCAAGCCCACTAGGGGGCAATGCTCTGCCCATCTGGGGCATTGCTCCGTTGCAACTGGAGCCACTCTAGCACCCAAGGCAAAGGCCATGGAGCCATCCTCAGTGCCTGGGCAGACTTTGCTCCAAGAAGCCTTGCCTGCAGGAGGGGAAAAGAAAGAGGAGGGGGAAGGGTAGAGAAGCAGATGGGCACTTCTCCTATGTGCCCTGGCTGGGAATAGAACCTGGGACTTCCACATGCTGGGTCGACGCTCTACCACTGAGCCAGCTGGCCTGGACTCATGTCATTATTCTTTAAAAACATGATTTCTAGTCCCCCATCATTTTTATTATACCATACTTTAATCATTCCCCTATTATTAGACTATAGATATTTTTCTAACACTATTACAAAGGATGCTGTGATGAACATTACTGTACTTAAAACAATAACGTATGATCAAAGAATATACAAGAAGAAAACAGATCTCAAGATATTTACAAGCTCATACTACAGTGTGTCTGTAAAGTCATGGTGCACTTTTGACCAGTCACAGGAAAGCAACAAAAGACGATAGAAATCTGAAATCTGCACCAAAAAAAAGGAAAACCCTCCCAGTTTCTGTAGGATGATGTGGTAGCATGTGCGCATGCGCAGATGATGACGTAACACTGTGTATACAACGGAGCAGCCCATGGCCATGCCAGTCAAGATGTAGACGGTACAGAGGAAAGTTGTGTGTTCTGTGGCTCGCTAAATTCGAATCTATGACCAAAGTGCAACGTGAATATCGGCGCATTTATAACAAAGCGCCACCACATGGGAATAACATTACTCGGTGGGATAAGCAGTTGAAGGAAACCGGCAGTTTGATGGAGAAACCCTGTTCTGGTAGGCCATCAGTAAGTGACGAGTCTATAGAGGCTATACAGGATAGCACCTAAGGAGCCCTAAAAAATCTGTGCGTGAGCCCACATCGAACTGCACTGAATAGGTATGAAACTGGGAGAGTTTTCCTTTTATTTGGTACAGATTTCACATTTCTATCGTCTTTTGTTGCTCTCCTGTGACCGGTTAAAACTGCACCATGACTTTACGGACACACTGTATAAGGTACTGTACATACATCTCACTAAATTCTTGAACATTCTGTGACAATATATTGAGATTTAAAAATCAGAGATTAAATAAAGATTAATTTTCCCAAAGTCATACTGTAAATGACATCAGCTTTGAACACAATTTATTTGGACTCCAAAGCTTAAACTATTCCACTAAAACTTACATCCTCTTGGATAACATAAATATATATTTTAAACTACATGTGACTCTAGCTAACTGCTGTAACATGGTAAAAAGATCATTTTCTATCCTTCCTTGCTGCTCTAACTTTTCTATTGTAGGTAGTCTGGATCATAAAATGCAAACTTTAAGAATATAGGCTCTCAGCACTGAACACTATGGAATACCTCTCATTTCCAGAACCTCAAAACTGAGAGTTTAGCCTGACCAGGCGGTGGCACAGTGGATAGAGCGTCCAAGTGGAATGCAGAGGACCCAGGTTCAAGACCCCGAGGTCGCCAGCTTGAGCGCCGGCTCATCTGGTTTGAGCAAAAAGCCCACCAGCTTGAACCCAAGTCGCTGGCTCCAGCAAAGGGTTACTCGATCTGCTGAAGGCCCGCGGTCAAGGCACATATGAGAAAGCAATCAATGAACAACTAAGTTGTCGCTAAGTTCAATGAAAAACTAATGATTGATGCTTCTCATCTCTCCATTCCTGTCTGTCCCTGTCTATCCCTCTCTCTGACTCTCTCTCTGTCTCTGTAAAAACAAACAAACAAAAAAAACCAAAAAAAAAAACCCTGAGAGTTTAAGGAAAACATTCAACCACATAAAATTTTAGTGGACATGTAAATGGACATCTTACCGTTTTAGAACGCCAACACCTACAATAAGCTGCTTTAGTGAGACACAAATCTTCAATGTTTATTTCATTCACCACTTTGGGATTTTCCTTTTGTATTTTAAGATTAATCAAGCTATCCTTCTGCTGTTTTTTCTTTGGGAGGAATGGACGAACTGCAAGGTAGCCAAGTAGTGCGAGTACACCAAGGAAAGGCAATAACCGAAGCCATTCTGAAACTAAACGTACAGATTTGTTAGTCAGCAGTGCTCTGGTCACAGAACACAAACAACATGTCTCATCTTTGAGTTTATTCTTTACCTATTCTTTACTTCTCACTTTAACTTCTTCACTATTCACCTTTAAAACCAGGAATAAATAAATCAAACACCTTTACCTAGGACCCCCTTGTTTCATTTGTGACTAACTTCAGACTTGTGAAATGTAAAACAAATTTCAAAAGTGGGTCCTATATTAAATATCCTATCATTATTCTAAGTATATTAGTATTTATTTTGATTTCAGAAATTATGACCCATACCTAGAAACAAAATTCAGTATATGATGTATATTTTGTAGGTTTAGAAAATATTTCCATGTCTAAAAGCATATAACAGAATATCTAGTTTATCATTCATGTATAATTACAAACAGAACATGTTTTAATTTCTTTTACTTTCAATGCTTTACATTCTTTGATAAGGCATTATGATTCCTAATGAAACACCTACGTGTTGTGTAAAGGCTACTATTTTAAAGAACTAATTGAAATTTCCGTATACTGAATCTTCTCATTGTTAGATGCACCTTATTGCATAAGTGTTCTTCACGTGGCTTCTTTAGTACTCAGAGCATTTTCGGGCATAGGGAATATAAGTGATAATAAATGAAATGGTCCTTATGCCTGTGGAGACACACCAGAAAACTAAACATTTCAGCATGTATTTATCAAATGTGGGATAGTGTCCAGCCTCTCCTGCATTCTGTAGGGAATCCTTTCTGTCCTTAAGGAGTTATCATTTGACATCCTTCCCTGAGGGTCTACCTGATACCTTGCTAAGCACTATGTAAAATCAACTCAGTAGAAAAGAAAAACTGAAAGTTATGTGCCAAGGCATACTAATAATTGTAACAGACGATACTAAGAGTACAACTATATTATCTCATTTAATATTTTGTTAGCTTAAACAACTGTATTCGGTAGGTACTATTATTATTCCCATTTTTCATGTGGGTAAAACTATAGCTTAAGCAGGTTTAGTCCAGGACATTAAGTGCAAAGCTTGTTCTCAATCACCATGAATCAAGTCCAACATATATAACAGTTTATCTGTTCTTCTCTTAATTAAACTATTCACCAGACAACTATTCTTACTATTCAACTATTGAAAGATTGGCTTAGTAACAACTCTTACAAAATGAGACTTTTTGATATAACACCATGCCAAAGATTATGCATTCTAAATGAAACAACCCATTTATATGTGCATAGCAACTATAAGTGTGCCTGGCAGAGAAAAGATACAACAAATGTAAGCTTTTATTAAGAGATGAAGGGGACTGATAGCAACTCCTTTGAAAAAAATATTTTGCCAACTCAACTTAATGCTATATGGTAGAAATTCGGGAGGATACAATCTTTAGTCACCAGAATGAAGCTCTGTAAGAATAAGGGACTTATCTGGAATGCTGGCTACTGTAGTCTTATAACCAAAGTGGAAACATTCCATATAGATCCTTTGAATTAAACTTCTGGAAATGACAAAGAACTATTTCGGGGGGGGGGGGGGGGAGTGCTATCTACAGATTCTATGTTGTCCAATATAGTAGCCACTAGCCATATTGCTTTGATTTGTACCCAAGATTTTGTTTTAATCACATATAAGATAACAGGCACAAAAACAAGTGTCTTGAAAGAAAAGTTTATTACTTAAGAGTTCCTAAAAGGAGGGGACACCATGGCAAGCAGGACACATGAGAAAGTACCAGGGTTGATCAGAAGGTGACAGGAAAAGTGTGGGCACATACTTTATTGTAGCTTCCAGGAAACAGCAAAGTAGGGCAGGGTAAACAATTGAAGACTAGACAGTTTGAATAATTTCAGTGGACTCTAGGCTATTAAGATGGTCCCTAGTTGTTTCATACCTGGCCCAGGGTGATTTAGGGCAGAAGAAATCCTGCTTGGAGAGTTAGATAAAGGAGGTGGTTAAGGATTTGGACTGGTTGATTTGCATAGGAAAGGTAAGCTCCACAGGCAAGCTGTTTATTATCTCTATGAACTACCATATTTCCCCATGTAGTAGATGTTCCCATGTATAAGACTCACCTTAATTTTGGGGCCCAAAATTTGAAAAAAAAAGTTAACTTTTTTGGGGCCCAAAAAGTTAATAACTTTATTGCATAAAGTTATTTTTTTCCCCAACTTTTTCTTTTTTTTGGTGTCAGAGAGAGGGACAGACAGACAGGCAGGAAGGGAGAGAGATGAGAAGCATCAATTCTTCATTGCAGCACCTTAAGTTGTTCATTGATTGCTTTCTCATATGTGCCTTGACCAGGGACTACAGCAGACTGAGCAACCCCTTGTTCAAGCCAGTGACCTTAGGCTCAAGATGGTGAGCCTCACTCAAACTAGATGAGCCCATGCTCAAGCTGACGACCTCGGATCCTCCACGTCCCAGCCCGACACTCTATATACTGCGCCACCACCTGGTCAGGCCATAAAGTTATTAAACTCAAGTTTTATTCATCATAAAATTCATACAACTCCTCATCACTGTCAAAACTCCCATCTATTAGCTCGTCTTCATCTGTGTCTGATGACAAATCACTCTATTCAACAATGAGCGCAAAAACAAGTGCGAAAAAGCAGAAAATGCAAGTAAAAAAATCTACAGCCACTGTATAAGACACACCCAGTTTTTAGACCCCAAATTTTACAAAAAAAAAAAAAAAAAAAAAGTGCATCTTATACATGGGGAAATATGGTAGCTAGTCCTAGTAGGGGCAGGTTCACCATGGCCAATAAGGTCCCCAACATGTCAAAGCATCATAAAATACAGAAAGTAAAAAACACGATTAAACACAGATGTGGCTATTTAAATTGAGATAACTAAAATTAAATGAAACTCTATCCACTGCGCCACCACCTGGTCAGGCAAAAAACTTACGATTCTTAAATTTAGCATTTTCTATCTTAGCCGACAAATCTCAGAAAATGGTATTAATACCATTTTAAAATCTACCTCAGAAAATGTTCTTTTGACATAATAAATTCTTTGGTAAAATATTACATTCCCTCTCTATCTTTCCTGCTCTCTCTCTCTCTCTCACACGCACACACACACAACGCAGCGATATTCAACCTTTTTTATCTCACGGTACACATAAACTAATTACTAAAATTCTGTGACACACCAAAAAGAATATGAAAAATTTTTTTTTAATTTATTGATTTTTAGAGTGAGATGAAGGGAAACATCAATTTGTTGTTCCATTTATTCATGCACTCATTGGTTAATTCCTATATGTGCCCTGACTGGAGACTGAACTTGAAACCTTAGTGTACTGGGACAACACTGTAACCAACTGAGCTACCTGGCTAGGGCTTATATATGTTTTGCGAATCTGACAAAAAAAAAGTGTTATTTTAATTAATTCACACCAGACAGCTACTGTGTTGACTGTTGTCATTTTTTTCTACAACACACTCTAAGGGAGATGAGGTCAGTGCCTGACTAAATATCAGGTACTGCACATTTCAAAAATTCTTATGGCATAGTCTT
The DNA here is from genome assembly GCF_036850765.1 of Saccopteryx bilineata. Lineage (NCBI taxonomy): Eukaryota > Metazoa > Chordata > Mammalia > Chiroptera > Emballonuridae > Saccopteryx > Saccopteryx bilineata. The sequence continues at coordinate 177,953,852 of NC_089494.1, forward strand.
TGAAAATCAGTATAAAGTAATGAAAGGTACTATTATCTCCAATAATAAGTAATAACATGTAAGTTTTAGTACATACAATCTGCTTCTAAATTATAAACTTAATTTTGACTACATAAAAGCTTTATGAAGGAAAATAATATAGCCTATAGAGCTATTAGAAATCTATTTATTCTTGCTGACTTTAGTGAAGAAAAATTACAGGAAAATCAAACAAAAAACTTAAAAAAAACTTTTTTAAACCAGCTATTTACTATGAACCTGTTTGATATATGTTAAGCCATTAAAGATATTTTAGATATTGTGAAGAAAAAACTATTACCAATAATTGTTGGGTATAATGTATATTTTGTACAGCATATATTTTATTTTTGTTTTAGAGTATAAAAAATAGTATTTGTTTTTAAAACTTTAGAAAAAATATAAAAAAGTCACTTTCAAGCCCACCAGTCAAGAGGAAGTCATATTTTGTTATATTTCCATAGTGGATTTTTTTGGGTATGTGTGTGTGTATGCTTTAAATATAGGTACTTAAAAAGCAAAAAGCAAAATTGATACCATAATATATATATATATATAGTCTATATCAGTGCTTTTCAACCTTTTTACACTTGGGGACCGGTGAAAACAGAATTATTTCAGGGACTGCCAAAGCAGAAATCACTGAGCAAAAGTGAATTTGACTAAGATCACCAGTTTTATAATCCTCATACAACATCAAGGCACTTAACTCTTTTCATGAGCAGCACAAAATTTCTGGCAGAATGGTCTACAGACTGGCAGTTGAAAAACACTGGTCTATATCCTACTTTTCTCACTTAGTATTAAATCAAAAACACTTCTCAATTCTTTAACATCCCTTGCAAGCATAAATTTTTTTTTTTTTTTACAGAGACTGAGAGAGTCAGAGAGAGGGATAGTTAGGGACAGACAGACAGGAACGGAGAGATGAGAAGCATCAATCATTAGTTTTTTGTTGCGACACCTTAGTTGTTCATTGATTGTTTTCTCATATGTGCCTTGACCGTGACCCTTCAGCAGACCGAGTAACCTCTTGCTCAAGCCAGCAACCTTGGGTCCAAACTGGTGAGTTTTGCTCAAACCAGATGAGCCCGCGCTCAAGCTGGCAGCCTCGGGGTCTCAAACCTGGATCCTCTGCATTCCAGTCTGACGCTCTATACACTGTGCCACCACCTGGTCAGGCGGAAGCATGAATTTTAATAACTATACCCACCTATTATATCCCCCAATAACAACAGCAGATCTACAAGGGCAGGGACTTTGTCTTCCTCACCACTATATTCTCATTGTCTATATCAGGGGTCGGGAACCTATGGCTCGCAAGCCAGATGTGGCTCTTTTAATGGCTGCATCTGGCTTGCAGACAAATCTTTAATAAAAAAAAAATAATAATAAGGTTAAAAATATAAAACATTCTCATGTATTACAATCCATTCATTTCCTACCGCTCATGTTCATGGTTGTGGGTGGCTGGAGCCAATCACAGTTGTCCTCCGGGACAACACCAAATTTTTAGTGGATAATGCATAATGTATACAGGTCGTTGTATGGCTCTCACAGAATTACATTTTAAAATATGTGGTGTTCATGGCTCTCTCAGCCAAAAAGGTTCCCAACCCCTGGTCTAAATAATGCGTGCCTCAATTTATTTTATTTTACATTGAAATATAATTTAGTGTTCAGTGTGTTGCACTTTGTGTTAAGTGTTCAATTAGATAAAGTTTTCAATTATATAGACCTGTAAATACCACCAAAAACAAAATACAGGGTATTTTCATCACTCTAGAAAGTTTGCTCTAGCACAATCCCTTATTTCTGAACTCTTTCATCAAATTAAATGCTTAATATTTATGAATGAAGAAATCAGATCAATACGCTATTGTTAAACAATTTTGTAACTTTTTCACTATATAACTATTAAGTACCTACTATATGGAAATGTGCTAAATGCAAATGCAGCAGCTGTCTTATTTGTCTCTATGTACCCAGTGCTTAGTACAGTGCCTGGTACAGAGCAGGATTTCAAATAACTAATTCACAGTTTATCTGTTGTATAAATCTAGACTTTCATATACTTGGAGTCAGGTTTCTTTGGTCTGTGAAATAGGAATAATAATCATCATTCATTCATTTGTTCAACAATACAAGATCTATCACATTCCAAATATGTACTACACTAGGTGCTAGGGATACAGGCTGATAGGTAAGGTCCCTGCTCTTATAGGGTACACATGTTAGAAGAAGAGATTAGAAGTCACAGTCCACGTCGGCCTAGCGTGTGGAGGACCCGGGTTCGATTCCCGGCCAGGGCACACAGGAGAAGCGCCCATTTGCTTCTCCACCCCTCCGCCGCGCTTTCTTCTCTGTCTCTCTCTTCCCCTCCCGCAGCCAAGGCTCCATTGGAGCAAACATGGCCCGGGCGCTGGGGATGGCTCTGTGGCCTCTGCCCCAGGTGCTAGAGTGGCTCTGGTCGCAACATGGCGACGCCCAGGATGGGCAGAGCATCGCCCCCTGGTGGGCAGAGCATCGCCCCATGGTGGGCGTGCCAGGTGGATCCCCATCGGGCGCATGCGGGAGTCTGTCTGACTGTCTCTCCCTGTTTCCAGCTTCAGAAAAATGAAAAAAAAAAAAAAAAGAAGTCACAGTCCATACCCCTATGGAGCTTTCCATCTACTATGGGATATAGATCCATAAAAAAAGGATTATAGTACTGTGTAGTATGTGCAATTATAAATAAGTAATACAGAAGACAAAGTGATAAACTCATTGCAGGGTTGAGCAAAGAGGAGGATTTGATACCCAAATAGGTTTCTGGAAGATGAGTAAGAGTAAAGGAATCCACAGGCAGATGGGAGGAGGAACTACATTCCACCCCGAAGAGACAGAATAGGAAAAAGGCACTGAGATATGTCATACACGAAAGCTTAGAAAACTAACTGCTACACCACTGGTGGGATATAACGAAAGTGAAGAGAGACTTTAGAAGTGAGCAGGTGCCAGATTATGAAAAGCTTTGATATAAAAGGAAACCACATAAAATGTGTGCTGAAACGAAGGCAGTTGCCATGAAAGCAGAGAGGACAACTGGATCCCCTAGAATAGTGCATGTGCACGTGTGTGTGAACTTTCTGAGGAAGCAGTCTATACCTTTCATTGGGATCTCCGAGTAGGTCTGTGATCAATCCTCACTCACCCTGAAACATAAAAACTGCTAACTCAGGTAATCAAATCAGTAAGATTTGGTGATTAAGTATGGAGCATGAGGTAAATACAGGAAGTGAAGCTCCTTCATGATTCCCAGATTTCTGGTTTCCTTATCTGGATGTATAGTGGCACTGTCCTCGAATTAAAAAAACAAAACAATGTAAGAAGAGTAGCTTTAAGCACAACAAGAAAGTGCAGTATTGCAGAAGAAAGAAAAAAATGAGGTGTCAACATCCTTAAAAAATGTAAGGGAGAGACCAAAGTTCAACAGATACCAGCAAAAAAGGACACTAACAGATGGCAGAAGACATAGCTTTCTTTGAAAGAGAGTAAAACAATTCCAATGTGTAAGATACCAACAATCTCTATTTCCTCATCACACAAACTCAAGGCTGGAGAGAAGAAGAAGACACTAATAAGAGAGATACAGGGCAAGTGCTATCTTCAGGGAGAGTTTTATTTTACTTAGGGAAGAAGGTGCCTCAAACATTAAGCATTTTAGAATTTAAGTCATGATTTGAAGAAAAAAATGTGGAAGAATATCAGGGGTTGCAGGAAAAAAAGAGCATTTTTAGCTGTAGTTAAATCAAAGATGGAACTAGCTGACCTCAACATTCAATCCATTGAAAGGGTGCCCAGTTGTTAATATTTTATTTACTGTTGAATGTAAAAGGATTGAATTTCCTTAAAATTCTTCCTAGTTTAACAATTTCACTTCTTTTTTTTTTAAACTGAATCTTTTTTTTTTACTTTTTTTTTTCTTTTACAGAGAGAGAGTCAGAGAGGGGGATAGACAGGGACAGACAGACAGGAACAGAGAGATGAGAAACATCAATCATTAGTTTTTCATTGCGCGTTGCAACACCTTAGTTGTTCATTGATTGCTTTCTCATATGTGCCTTGACCGCGGGCCTTCAGCAGACTGAGTAACCCCTTGCTTGAGCCAGTGACCTTGGGCTCAATCTGGTGAGCTTTTATTCAAACCAGATGAGCCCACGCTCAAGCTGGTGACCTTGGGGTCTCAAACCTGGGTCTTCCGCATCCCAGTCTGATGCTTTACACACTGCGCCACCGCCTGGTCAGGCACAATTTCACTTCTGATAGACCTTCCTCTATCAGTGATGTTTTTCTGTTTTCATTTTTTATCACCTGTTTCTAATTAAAAAATAAAAAATGAGACTACACTAATACTATTAATACTAATATTCATTTTGTAATATTCTATTTCCCATTATTAAAAGAAACAATAAGACTAAGAAGTTAGAGTGAAAGAACTAGCACCATCAGAAAATCATGACCCCCATGGTCGCTGGCTTGAGCCCAAAAGTCACTGGCTTAAAGCCCAAGGATGGTGGCTTGAACAAGGGGGGTCACTGGCTCAGCTGGAATCCCCCACCCACCCACCAAGGAAGGTACAAGAAGTAATCAATGAACAACTAAAATGACACAACTGCAAGTTGATGCTTTTCATCTCTCTTCCTTCCTCTCCCCCTCCCTTTCCCTCTCTTGCTCTCTCTCAAAAACAAAACAAATATATATATAAAACCCTGTAGCCTCCACTGAAAATGTATTCAAGTATATAAAATATTTCCATCACCACAGAAAGTATTCTCCTGTCCCTTTCTAGTCTATATCCCATCACTGATTTCTATAACCAAAGCTTTTTTCATTCAGTTTTTGAGATTCATCAGCAGATCAGTAATTCATCCCTTTTTATTGCTAACCAGTATTCCATTCTATAGATATGCCATTATTTGTTTATTCTCCTGTTGGTAGTTACTTGGATTGCTTCCAGTTTGGGATAAAATAAATAAGGATGTTATGAACATGCTTGTCTTTTGGTGGAAATATGTTTTCAACTCTGTTCCACTTCTAAATTCTTTGTTCAAAATAGGCTCTTTCTTGATAAATAGAGCTCAAGTCCTTAAAGTCTTAGCTCTGACATGTTTGTGTTTCTCTGGTAAAAATATTGTCTTTAGGATCAAAACTAATTTATTAAAAAAAAAAAAAAGGCAAACTAAACCCTGGCCAGTGGCTCAGGGGGATAGAGTGTTGGCCTGGCATATGTACATCCTGGTTCGATTTCCAGTAAGGGCACACAGGAGAAGGGACCTTCTGCTTCTGCCCACCTCCCGTCCCCTCCCGCCAGTGGCTCAATTGGTTTGAGCATGGCTGCAGGCACTGAGGGTTGGAGCACATCAGCCTCAGGCCCTAAAAATAGCTCAGCACTAGAGCATCAGCCCCAGGTGGATCCTGGTTGGGGTGCAGGTGGGAGTCTGTCTCACTATCTCCCCTCCTCTCACCTTAAAAAAAAAAAAAAAAAGGAAAACTATATAATTTAAGTGAGGAGGAACTACCATGTTCAAAGTTTAATAGCTAGCTTTTAAATCTAGAAGTAAATAATTTTCTGACTTTAGTGTATTGTTCTATTTTAAGAGTTTATATGACAGGGAAAGCTTTTTTAAAAGGTCAAAGTATTAGAATACACTATACTTCCAAAGGGCAAAATCATAGAAATTTATCATAAAAGTCTCTTAAAAATGTGACATACTAAAGTAGGTAAGTTGTTTCTGATAAGGACTGTCTGTAAAGACTGTATGGTAATAAGTAATTAATGACCTCAAAGTGTTTACTAAGAATGCAGAGTCATCATGAGAAAGTCAATTAAAAAGAAAAAAAAACTGAATCTAAGTAGGGAAGGAAAAACAGGCAACAATAATGTGAACTTTAACTTTTTTTGTCCTAATTGTCAGAGAGAAAATGAACCTGTATAATCCAAATACATGTAATAAAAAGGAAAAGAAGAAAATGAAAGTATTTTAGTTTCCTAAACATTTACACATTATTGAAAAGTTATTTTTCAGGTGTTTACTTCAACATCTATGTATGGATTGTGTAAGTAGCTCATTCAAGATAGCCAAATAACAAGGGAAGACTCAGATTGGAAACTGCTTTGCTTCAAAATAGATTCTGCAACTGCTACATTGTCATTGTCCAGTGTAAAACAGACTATCTCACTTTTTTTTATAAAGCAGTTATTACAAACACATTAATGTTTCCTAAACAATTAAGCAATACAATGAGAATTAAACTGTAGACACACTGCAATGGGACTTAAATATGTACTATTAAGATATTTACCAGAGAGTTGTCATTATTTCTGAGAATCAGTCCTCACAATAAATATTTAAGAGCTTTAAAGAGGAAGTTAGCATATATTATTGATTTAAGAAGAGATTTAGGTTGAATTTCCTTAATGCTTTTAGTGGGTATTAAGTATTTGTTGACAGGAGGGATCTTCAAGGAAAAAAAAACACTTATAAAATCTTCTAGCGCCTGATCAGGCGGTGGCACAGTGGATGGAGCGTCGGACTGGGATGTGGAGGACCCAGGTTCGAGACCACGGGGTCGCCAGCTTGAGCGCGGGCTAGAGAAAAAAAAAAAAAAAACAAAACTCACCAGCTTGGACCCAAGGTCGCTGGGTTGAGCAAGGGGTTACTCGGTCTGCTGAGGGCCCGCGGTCAAGGCACATATGGGAGAGTAATGAAAGAGCAAATAGGGTGTCGCAACAAAAGACTGATGATTGATGCTTCTCATCTCTCTGTCTGTCCCTATCTATCCCCCTCTCTCTCTCTGTCCCTGTAAAAAATAAATAAAAAATCTTCTAGCCACTAAATCAAGTATCATACTCTTTAATCTGCTTCAACTACACTCTTTACAGAAAAATGAAACTAATATAAAACCATCCACCATCAGAATTAACACACATAATTCAGGATTGGGGTAGGAGTAAGAGGCCATTTTTCTGTTAAAAATTCAGCAATTAACTTATGCAAATTATTAAAAAGGTAAGTTGGCAAGCAGGAACAAATATCACAAAATGACCATATCCTTGTGACCTGGTATTATTATTTTAGTGAATATACCCAAAAGTGTAATTCAAAAGAGAAAAAAAGTAACAATTGCTATTAGTACAGGTCTACTTCTACTGAACATTATGAACAAAAAAAAAATATTTATATAAATATTCCAAATGTCCAGCTGCAGGGAAATGGTTAGGTCTACTGTGATGTTAATCTAAAATAATATATGTTAAAACAAGATGAAGAATACATTAAAACAATTTTACATAACTGCAATTCTATCAGGATAAACTGAAAGTATCAGCAGACTCTGTTTACAAAGACTTGATCTGAAACAATTTTTTCATTTTATATTATTTTTATGTGGCTTCTGGTATTTAGAATTTTTTTAATGTTTATTATTCAGTTACCATGGTTTCTATTCAATCACAAGCTTTCTACCAAATTCTTGAACGTCTAAAATGTTAATATGTCACAATTCATTTCTCTACAGAGCAAGTGTCTCTCTCCATAATTCAAAGAATCTCTAGATTTGTACATCATCTAGTTTCCCCATATGTATCTGTCCACCTATCAGACTTTGCCATTAAAAAAAAAAAATCTCTGAGAGGGGCTATCTCCCAAGGCACCCTATTTGTTTGGGGCAAATTTTAAATTTTTTTTAAAACTTCCTTGTATTGGAGCTGAAATTCATTTCCAAATAATTTTCACTAATTTAGTCCTGTCTTTTGGTCTACACAAAATAAATCTTTCAGTCACCCTTCCAAATGCTGTACTTTAAATCAGCTAACATAGATCTCCAGACTGCTCCAAGCAAGCCTGTTTACTTAAAAGTTTATCTTAATTCATGCTTAATGTTCCCTGCAGCTCAGAACATGAGTTCAATGTTTGCTTAATCAATATGACTTTTCCCCCTTAACATCCTAATCAAGTTCTCAAATATCCCACTTACACTGTAATGCTCACAAACCCAACAAAATCTTCCTGTATTCTGGAAAATTTCAACCTTTAAATTTGAAGTCCTGAGTTGTGGCCTTTTTTTTTTTTAAGACTTTTATTCATTTTAGAGGAGAGAGAGAGAGAAAGAGAGAGAGAGAGAGAGAGAAGGGAGAGAGGGGCAAGAGCATCAACTCCCATATGTGCCTTGAGGGAGCAAGCCCAGGGTTTCTAACCCGACCTCAGCGTTCCAGGTCCTGGGTTTATCCACTGCGACACCACAGGTCAGGCTGTGGGCTTTTTGTAAAGGAGGGATCTTAAATACATAATGTTACATACATATATATATATTCATTGCATTTCATTTTCTAAAATTGGGCCATTGGACTAGCCTTTCAACACTTTGTTTCTTTCCTTCAATTTGATTTTCCTCAACTGCCTCCAGACCCACAGTAATGGATGGAGGCGCCCTCAAATGCCCTCATGATAGGTCATCTCTCCCCTATGGGAATGGAGATAAATCTTCTAATTTTGTTACTAAATATGCCTGTTTCTCTTTCACACGCTCACTCAACCACACGCTGTGGATAAAACCCAGCTGAGAGCTGGTACTGCCTGATACACAGCGGCCTGGATAATGATGACTTGTCCTGCTTTAAAATAAACAAGCACACTGCTGAGAGCGATGGAGATGGATAACATGAGTCAGGTCTCAACTCAGCGCCTTCTCTGGAGCAAACCAGCCTCTCACCACGGGACACCGGAGACAGCGACAAGGAGGAGCATCCGAGCCGCCAAACTCCGGGAGAAGCCCCACAGGCGCTCCAAGGCGGCTGCGCCTACGTGCGCCGGCGTGCGCCCGCCGGGTCATGGGGTCACGCGCCACTGCCGAGACCGCGCCGCCCTTTGGCCCGCAGCTTTTTAGACAACCCCCATCCCACACCACCCCGCCGGGGGAAGCGCGCGAAGATGGGCACCGACTGAAGGGAGGGGGGGTTACCTGTGAGCCGGGCAAAACCGGTGATGCTCTCAGGGACCGGGAGCCGCTTAAGGTAAGCGGGGAGCTGCACCTTCACGATGCGGGCCACGCTTTCCAGCACCATCCTCGCCAGCGGCGTCCGCTTCTCTCCGAGCTTCTGCGGCTCCCGCGCCGAGCTGCCGCGCCTGCGCCGAGAGCGAGGCGGCCGGAGGCGCTGAGTCCCGGCCGGCTGCGGGTGGGGCTGCGCACCCCGGAGGAGATGACCTGCCTGGCTCCGATTGGCAGCGGGGCAGTGACGTAGCCGGGCGCGCGCCGGCTCGGGAGCCACGGAGCCGGTTGGCAGCGGGTCTTCCCTGAGTTGGGATTTCGAAGAGAGCCGTCGCGTGGACCCTTTTAGGTCGGAAGACGCTGGAGATCAGCAGGGAGTGTACTGTGTTGGATAAGATCATGCTCGCAAGAGCGCTTTGTAACCTAAACAGTACCTTTTAAAAGTGGGGTTCTCCCCACGTCTCTTTCTACTTCTGCCCCTCTCGTCTCGGCCTCTTCTTCCAAGAAAAGTTTGCGTGCTGAAGGATTGCACACTTACCTAAGAGGACCTCCACTCCCACGGTGCCTAATTTTGCGCTCTCATTCCTACAAGTCCGGTTTTTTTTTTTAAAAAAGAGAGAAGTTAAAATATTCTACCTAAACTAAAATGCTTATAGCTCTGTCCCTCCGTAATTTAGTGCAACCCTGCTTCCAGGCTCTGAGACTTTTCCCATTCAGAAAAAACCTGTGATAATCCTTCCTTAGGGTACTTTTTTTTTTAGGTGGGACGAGGGGTGATAGGCAGACTCCCTCATGGGGATGCCCGCCTGCCCCCCCCTCCGCAGCCCCTTTTGGAGCTGATGCTGGAATCTACTGATCATACTTTTAGCGCCTGAGGTTGACCTGCTGGACCAACCAATGGAGCTATCCTGGTGAGGTGGGTGGGGTGGGTAGGGTGGTGGCTCAGCGGCTACACTGGAACCAGTCAGCCAATGGCTGTGGGAGGGGAAGAGGGAGAGAAGAGGGAGGAGGAGAAATGCAGATGGTCGCTTCTGTGTGCCCTGACTGGGAATGGAACCAGGACGTCCGTATGCTGGGCGCACACTCTATTCACTGAACCACAGGCCATAGCTTTCTTAGACATTTTCAGTTCCTTCTGCAAACTAGTTCTTTTTTCAGTTAACTAAAACCGGGAACGCGATAAAGCCTTAGGGTTTCCTTTATATTTTGTTGCATGTCTTTTACTACAATCTAAAGTACCCGTGAAACTTTCAATTTTATTTTTACTAACATTTTTTAAAAATTGAGGGGCATAAGGAGATAAAGGAGATAGCTTCACTCCCTTGAAACACCATTCTTGACATGACTTTGCTTCATATTTTTGTTTGAAGTGGGATAGCTGAAGTAATGCACTTGCTGACTGCATGTTGTGTGTCTTGTAATCTTAATTCAGTGCCTCATTACAGTTCTGAACTTGACTTGCCAATAAAATAACATAAGTACCAAGCAACTTTTCATTGGAGTGTCTAAATTTAATATTTGTGATTGTCATTGACTAATAAAAAACTAAGGTCAGTAAGATGGTTCATTGGAATCTAGGTAAATGTTTCTTTATCCTGTCCAAAATTGTCAAATACAATTACAATGGAAATTCTATGAAAATGTTTGGATACAGGTTCACGTTCATGAGTTTGAGTAATATAAAAGTGATATGCAAGGGGGTGGGGGAAGATATATTCAGTGGGACACTTGCATCTATGTAAACACAAATTAAAATCATAAATTAAAAAAAGTGATATACAGAGTGATTAAAAGGTTGGTGTTTACATTAGGGTTTCCTTTTAGGAGTTTACTTTTGGTTTGGTGGAAAGAGGACCCTTAAGCTTGTTTATCCTGAATATGATGATTATAAACATCCTTATCCTCTGGACTATTTTGTTGGTGGTTACCTTTAACTTCTGCTGATCAGATAATAGAGACACCATTGAACAGATGGGGGTAGATACCAGTTGGGAGCAGGGCATATTAGGGGGAAAAAAGTTTGGATAATGCCATTAACTATTTGTCTCTTAATTAGAGGCTTTGCAGTTTTGACAAGGGCAAAACAAGCTGGTTGAATGAGATCTTAAGGGTTCTAAATTTTTTTAAAGGAATTAAAATATATATACTTCGAAATAACAAAGTAAAATGTTCAAGTGCCATATGTACAGTTTGATGTGACCACCACCCAGATCAATCTCTCTCTCTCTCTCTCTGTATAATATATTCAAAACCCAAAGATCTTTTTTGTGACCTTTCTAAGCACCACCACCACTATTGTCTTGCTTTGCATGTTCTTGAACTTCATAAAAAAGAAATTCTACAGTATGTTTTTTCTTTCCTTACTCCCCCTAAGCAGTTTATGAGGATAGCTGGTTTGTTATTTCCAAGTAGAAGAACTGTAGTGAGTGCAAGTCTATATCGATGATGAATGAAACATTTTTCTTTTTTTTTAATTTAAAGATGTGAATGCATACAGTAGCTATTTATGATGCAGTATATGAGCTATACTAATATATAAACGAAGCGTTTCTAACCCCACCAATAAAAATAAGTCTCTATTGTGCATTACAGGAAATACATAGGATCATTTACAACATGGATGGACCTTGATGACATTATACTGAGTGAAATAAGTAAATCAGAAAAAACTAAGAACTGTATGATCCCATACATAGGTGGTTCACAAAATTGACTCAGGGACATTGATAAGAGTACAGTGGTTACCAGGGGGTGGGGAACGGAGAAGACGGTGTTGGGTGGGGGGAGCGGAGGGGCATAAAGAAAACCAAATAAAAGGTGATGGAGAACGATTTGACTTTGGGTGATGGGTATACAATATAGTTGAATGTCACAATGATCTGCAAATGTTTTCTCTAAATCTATGTACTCTAGTTCAGTGGTCCCCAACCTTTTTTGGGCCACAGACCGGTTTAATGTCAGAAAATATTTTCATGGACCGGCCTTTAGGGTGGGATGGATAAATGTATCACGTGACCGAGACAAGCGTCAAGAATGAGTCTTAATAAAAGTGAGACTAAGAGACATTGATAAGAGTGTGGTGGTTGTGGGGGGGGAGGGGGAAGAGGGAGAGGGGAAAGGGGGGGGCACAAAGAAAACTAGATAGAAGGTGACAGAGGACAATCTGACTTTGGGTGATGGGTAGGCAACATAATAGAACGACCAGATAACCTGGACATGTTATCTTTGAATATATGTATCCTGATTTATTGATGTCGCCCCATTAAAAAATAAAATTAAATTTAAAAAAAAAGAGTGAGTCTTAGACAGATGTAACAGAGGGAATCTGGTCATTTTTTTGAAATAAAACATCGTTCAGGCTTAAATATAAATAAAACAAATAATGTAAGTTATTTGTTCTTTCTCTGCGAACTAGTACCAAATGGCCCACGGACCAGTACCGGTCCGCGACTCGGGGTTTGGGGACCACTGCTCTAGTTGACCAGTGTCACCCCATTAGAATTAATTGTCTAAATAAAAATTTTTTTAAGTAAAAAAATTACTAGAAATTTATATTTTATACTTGATTGTATAGATCAAAATAAAGATGACAACACTTTCTAATTTAGAAAGATATTTTAATGTAATACTAATTAATTTTTCTCAGGACATTTTAAATAACATTTTAAATAGGATTTTGAAGTCAAGGAAATATACCATTGTTTTTAGTTTATTGACTGTTGCTAATAGTGCATTTTTATCAGATTGAGCTGCAGAAATCGAATTCTATAATTGGTCTTTGATTTGCTTGCAGATATTTATACAAACCTTCAAAAATGGTTAAGAATACTGGAATAAAAATTAGACCATGAGCAGCCCCAAATACCATAAGAAACATAACATTAAAAAATGTCCTGCAAAGAAACAAAAGGCATCCATATCAGAAAAGAAGAAGTAAAGGTATCACTTTTTGCAGATGATATGATCCTATACATCGAAAATCCCAAAGAATCCACAAAAAAGACTACTAGAAACAATGAGCCAATACAGTAAGGTCACAGGATACAAAATTAACATACAGAAGTCAATAGCCTTTCTATATGCCAACAATGAAACATTTGAGAACGAACTCAAAAGAACAATCCCCTTCACGATTGCAACAACAACAACAACAAAAATACTTAGGAATAAACATAACAAAGAATGTAAAGGACTTATATAATGAAAACTATAAACCATTGTTAAGGGAAATCGAAAAAGATATAATGAGATGGAAGAATATACCTTGTTCTTGGTTAGGAAGAATAAATATAATCAAGATGGCCATATTACCCAAAGCAATATACAAATTTAATGCAATTCCCATTAAAATTCCAATGACATTTTTTAAAGAAATGGAGCAAAAAATCATCAGATTTATATGGAACTATAAAAAACCCTGAATAGCCAAAGCAATCCTAAAGAAAAAGAATGAAGCTGGGGGCATTACAATACCTGACTTCAAACTATATTATAGGGCCACGACAATCAAAACAGCATGGAATTGGCAGAAAAATAGACACTCAGACCAATGGAACAGAATAGAAAACCCAGAAATAAAACCACATATATATAGTCAAATAATTTTTAATAAAGGGGCCAACAACACACAATGGAGAAAAGAAAGCCTCTTCAATAAATGGTGCTGGGAAAACTGGAAAGCCACATGCAAAAGAAGGAAACTCGACTACAGTCTGTCCCCCTGTACTAAAATTAACTCAAAATGGATCAAAGATCTATATATAAGACCTGAAACAATTAAGTACATAGAAGAAGACATAGGTACTCAACTCATGGACCTGGGTTTTAAAGAGCATTTTATGAATTTGACTCCAATGGCAAGAGAAGTGAAGGCAAAAATTAATGAATGGGACTACATCAGACTAAGAAGTTTTTGCTCAGCAAGAGAAACTGATAACAAAATAAACAGACAGCCAACTAAATGGGAAATGTTATTTTCAAACAACAGCTCAGATAAGGGCCTAATATCCAAAATATACAAAGAACTCATAAAACTCAACAACAAACAAACAAACAATCCAATAAAAAAATGGGAAGAGGACATGAAGAGACAGTTCTCCCAGGAAGAAATACAAATGGCCAACAGATATATGAAAAGATGCTCATCTTCGTTAATTATTAGAGAAATGCAAATCAAAACTGCAATGAGATACCACCTCACACCTGTTAGATTGGCTATTATTAACAAGACAGGTAATAGCAAATGTTGGAGAGGCTGTGGAGAAAAAGGAACCCTCATTCACTGTTGGTGAGAATGTAAAGTAGTACAACCATTATGGAATAAAGTATGATGGTTCCTCAAAAAACTGAAAATAGAATTACCTTATGACCCAGCAATCCCTCTACTGGGTATATACCCCCAAAACTCAGAGACATTGATACGTAAAGACACATGCAGCCCCATGTTCATTGCAGCATTGTTCACAGTGGCCAGGACATGGAAACAACCAAAAAGCCCGTCAATAGATGACTGGAAAAAGAAGATGTGGCACATATACACTATGGAATACTACTCAGCCATAAGAAATGATGACATCGGATCATTTACAGCAAAATGGTGGGATCTTGATAACATGATACGAAGTGAAATAAGTAAATCAGAAAAAAACAGGAACTGCATTATTCCATACGTAGGTAGAACATAAAAGTGAAACTAAGAGACATTGATAAGAGTGTGGTGGTTACGGGGGGATGGGGGAGAGGGAAAGGGGGAGGGGGAGGGGCACAAAGAAAACTAGATAGAAGGTGACAGAGGACAATCTGACTTTGGGTCATGGGTATGCAACATAAGTGAACAACAAGATAACCTGGAGTTGTTATCTTTGAATATATGTATCCTGATTTATTGATGTCACCCCATTAAAAATAAAATTATAAAAAAATAATAAACTAAATTTAAAACAATATCCTGAAGATGTATGCTTTAGCTGTAGATAAAACAAACACCCCTATTATTGTTGAAATTGCAGTTTGTAACACAGGGTAGCCTAGCACATACAGTGTCTCAATTGCTTTTTGGTTTACTGAGGGATTAGAACTGGAAACAAATGCAGAGGAAATATGTGCAGAAAAATGGAAAGAAAACCCTATACAGATGACAAGATTAATCATGGATATGGATCAAGATTGATGTTCCAGAATGTCATGAAACCCGTTACTCCTACAATCACAGAAGCAATAGCAAAAGTTACCCAAAAGGCACACATTGGATGAGGAATTAACAATAAGGAAACAATGAACATAGCTACTGATGCAACAATGACATTTCAAATAGTATTTTCTAATATTACAGTTTACTGACCAAAATATATGAAGGCCAGGTTGTACACCATTAGAGGAACTTCACAGTTTTCAGCCAAGTCTCGTAACTGAATTAACATCTCTTTATTGACCAAAGAAGAAATACCCATTGTCTGAATAAAAGCCTGGGAAGAAGTGATTTCATGTGATGATGAAATATTAATATCATATGTAAGACGTGGAAAATCCACAAGAAAATTGGAAATACTGTTTATAAAAGTATTCTTATCATTTACATCTTGTTTGTTATGTTTCATATATTGTACAGAGTCTCGTAACCAAAACTCTGTAAGACTTTTATCTACATACTTACTGTTTTCAAACTAAGACATTTTTACAATATTTGCCTAGCATCTTTATCCTAGTAGTCAACAGTTTTGGTAACAATAACCATAACCCTGGGACCATAATCTGAAAAAATATTTTTCCTCTACATTAAAATATGGTATAATGTAGGAATCATCACTTGCCAAATTTCAAAGGTCTAAACATTCCTACGTTTGGAAACAGCCATATATACTACTTATAACATACAAAATGTATAAAAGCACTACAAAAATCTTGGACTTAGTATTTGTGAGAAAAGGCCCAAAATAGTCTCTAAAGAACACATTTATTGGATGGATATCAGCTTCCTCTTCATCCGGGAGACAATCAAATTGGAGACAGAAGCATCTTTTTAATGAGGAACATTTTTGGTCAGGCATATCTGGCTTTTTTAACCAAAGTAGACAGACTGCTTTTTTTTTTACCATCCAGGGCCATAATTGCTCCAAAATAGGTGATGCTATAAAAGAAACAAAAGACCAGTGTTGTTCCTGTGTTAAAGCAAAAGTATTGTACAGCCCTGAAGGACGACAAGGCCAGGATGTTAGTGGTGGTGGTGATTGTAATGGACACTGCCTCTTTTGAATAAACACTGGACATTCCTTGTTTTAAGCTATCTGAAGTTGGTCTTCTGCCAGGCAGAAATCATGATAAACTGTCATCAACCCCAACACTTGTTAAAAAAAGAAACAATTTTTTAAAATATTTTTTAAATAAATTTTTATTAATGTTAATAGGGTGACAATAAATCAGAGTACATATATTCAAAGAAAACATGTCCAGGTTATCTTGTCATTCAATTATGTTGCATACCCATCGCCCAGAGTCAGATTGTCCTCCGTCACCCTCTATCTAGTTTTCTTTGTGCCCCTCCCCCTCCCTCTTCCCCTCTCCCTCCTTCTCTCCTGTGTCCTCCCTCCCCCTACCCCTGGTAACCACCACACTCTTGTCCATGTCTCGTAGTCTTGTTTTTATGTCCCACCAATGTATGGAATCATGTAGTTCTTGGCTTTTTCTTTTTTACTTACTTCACTCCGTATAATGTTATCAAGATCCCACTATTTTGTTGTAAATGATCCGATGTCATCATTTCTTATGGCTAAGTAGTATTCCATAGCGTATATGTGCCACATCTTCTTTCTCCAGTCATCTACTGAAGGGCTTTTTGGTTGTTTCCATGTCTTGGCCACTGTGAACAATGTTGCAATGAACGTGGGGCTGCATGTGTCTTTACGTATCAATGTTTCTGAGTTTTTGGGGTGTATACCCAGTAGAGGGATTGCTGGGTCATAAGGTAATTCTATTTTCAGTTTTTTGAGGAACCACCATACTTTCTTCCATAATGGTGTACTACTTTACAGTCCCACCAACAATATTTGCCTAGCATCTTTATCCTAGTAGTCAACAGTTTTGGTAACAGTAACCATAACCCTGGGACCATAATCTGAAAAATATTTTTCCTCTACATTAAAATATGGTATAGTGTAGGAATCATCACTTGCCAAATTTCGAAGGTCTAAACATTCCTACATTTGGAAACAGCCATATATACTCCACGGCCTCTCCAACATTTGCTATTACCTGTCTTGTTGATAATAGCTAATCTAATAGGTGTAAGGTGGTATCTCATTGTAGTTTTGATTTGCATTTCTCTAATAACTAATGAAGATGAGCATCTTTTCATATATCTGTTGGCCATTTGTATTTCTTCCTGGGAGAACTGTCTGTTCATGTCCTCTTCCCATTTTTTTATTGGATTGTTTGTGTTTGTTTGTTGTTGAGTTTTATGAGTTCTTTGTATATTTTGGATATTAGGCCCTATCTGAGCTGTTGTTTGAAAATATCATTTCCCATTTAGTTGGCTGTCTGTTTATTTTGTTATCAGTTTCTCTTGCTGAGCAAAAACTTTTTAGTCTGATGTAGTCCCATTCATTTATCTTTGCCTTCACTTCTCTTGCTTTTGGAGTCAAATTCATAAAATGCTGTTTGAAACCCAGGTCCATGAATTTAGTGCCTATGTCCTCTTCTATGTACTTTATTGTTTCAGGTCTTATATTTAGGTCTTTGATCCATTTTTGAATTAATTTTCATACAAGGGACAAGCTGTAGTCGAGTTTCCTTCTTTTGCATGTGGCTTTCCAGTTTTCCCAGCACCATTTATTGAAGAGGCTTTCTTTTCTCCATTGTGTGTTGTTGGCCCCTTTATCAAAAATTATTTGACCATATATATGTGGTTTTATTTCTGGGTTTTCTATTCTGTTCCATTGGTCTGAGTGTCTATTTTTCTGCCAATACCATGCTGTTTTGATTGTTGTGGCTCTATAATATAATTTGAAGTCAGGTATTGTAATGCCCCCAGCTTTGTTCTTTTTCCTTAGGATTGCTTTGGCTAATCGGAGTTTTTTATAGTTCCATATTAAATCTGATGATTTTTTGTTCCATTTCTCTAAAGAATGTCGTAGGAATTTTGATGGGAATTGCATTAAATTTGTATATTGCTTTAGGTAAATGGCCATTTTGATTATATTTATTCTTCCTATCCAAGAACAAGGAATATTTTTCCATCTCATTGTGTCTTTTTTCGATTTTCCTTAACAATGCTTTGTAGTTTTCGTTATATAGGTCCTTTACATTCTTTGTTATGTTTATTCCTAGGTATTTTTTTGTTGTTGCAATCGTGAAGGGGATTGTTTTGGGGTTTTTTTTTTAGTTCGTTTTCTAATATTCCATTTTTGGCATATAGAAAGGCTATGGACTTTTGTATGTTAATTTTGCATCCTGCGACCTTACTGTACTGGTTTATTGTTTCTACAAGTAATCTTTTTGTGGAGTCCTTCGGGTTTTCGATGTATAGGATCATATCATCTGCAAAAAGTGATACCTTTACTTCTTATTTTCTGATATGAATGCCTTTTATTTCTTTGTCTTGTCTGATTGCTCTGGCCAGAACTTCTAGCACCACATTAAATAAGAGTGGAGAGAGTGGACAACAACCCTGTCTTGTTCCTGATTTAAGGTGGAAAGTCCTCAGTTTTATGCCATTTAATATGATGTTGGCTGATGGTTTATCATATATGAAGAAACAATCTTTATAAATATTAATATCCATTAAAAATTCAACAGATCAAACCATTTTCTTTGTTCATCTCTTAAGGTCTTATTTATCTTGCCCAATCTGTGCTTTGATACTGCTTTCTCTGATTCTGTTTGTCTCTGAATCCACAACCGAACTCATCACTCCTTTTGTAATAACTGTGTTTTATACATCCTCCTATTCTTTGCATGCAGCACAGTATATTCTACTTCTAAGTCTTTATGTAGGGTGTTTCAACGATGAGTCAGGAAACCTGGTTAACTGGATGTTAGTCAAAGCAGAATTAGCAATGCATCTTTGATTTTACTAGTTTATGTGACAGACCACTTTCTCTCATAAGCCATTTCGCACTAATGCACATACACATTAAGTCAACATTCTGTTGCTTAAAATATAAGCTGGACTTAAGTATTCTACAGTAAGCATCTAGCTATCAATGTGGTATCATGTGAGGCACCACAGAGTTTACACACACCACATAGTTTTCTTGCTGCTTTGTTTTTGATAGCCAGAATGCTATTATTCAAACTTCACTTGCCCAGTTTAAGGCCTTATCTCATTAAAATGGAAGTTCTCTTGATACCAGAAATATGTACCAAAGTAAATCTCAAGGATCCTTTAGATATTAATGCCTACTATGTAATTAGTTCTTTTACACAAAGACATTTCATGATTGGTTCAGAATGAAGCAGACTGAAATCTCCCCAAGACTGGGAAAGGACTACAAAGTAAAAGGGATTAGAAAGAAGAGCATGAGCCTGTGGTAGATAAATTTTATCTCTTCAAAAGTTTTCTACTAGAGCTGACTGCTTTCACTCATGCACACCTTTGTTTCCATGTGTACTGATATAATTAATACTTGGAACTAAAATGTTAATTTAAATTTTGGGGGATCGTCTCTATGGACTGCATGGGAGAATACTGGGAATTTCAACTTTGCTTCTAATTCAGATGTTCTATAGTTATAAACAAAGAGAATCTAAATTGACATTAGTTTATGTACTCTGTCATCAATTCCCACAGCTATCACTTTTGAGGATTTCAGTTATACTCACCTGGACAAAAGGGAAGAATCAAAAGTACTAAGAACCAAGAATGAACTCACTGATATTTACTATTAGAAATTTAAAAACTGGTTTTGTTATTTATAGAACATTGATAAGAAATTACCTGCACATAGTTCTTGAATTGCTGCAATCACACACACTCACACACATACACTCATACTCCTATGCACAGACTATATAAAAATGGTTTATATTTAATCAGCCAATTATACACACAGTTATTTACAGTTGTCGGGAACACTGAGTGATTAAATGTGGGTGCATATGAGGAAGATGTGCCCTGAGGAACTAGAATAAATAACATCCAGTCTACATCTCATCTGCTAATCTCCCCCAGGAAGCCAAATACTCTTTCTTCCAAGTTGCTTACTTTCCAAAATATAAACACCTTTGTTTTCTCATGCTATTGTGAAATAAATTCTGAAATTACAAGAAAATAAAAGATAAACTTAAACAACTAATTCCTCCCTTCAGGGATAATTTCTGCTAACATTTTGATGTTTATCCATCCAGAATTTGCTCTGTACAGATATACAGATGTAACTGTACCACTCTTATTTCAAGGATCTTACTTCATAACCAGTATTTTTATTTAATATTCTATATCTACTTTTTAGATTTAAAATGATTCCAAAATTTTAATATGCTATACTGAATTGACCAATCCCATGTTGATTTGGGATGAGGTTATTTTCAATATTTTTCTATTCTAAATCACATTGAAATGAACATACTTGTTTTACATTTGAGCACTTGTCCAATTAATAGGAGAAATTTCTAAAAGTGGAATTGGTAGGTCAAAGATATTTTTAAGCTTTATGATTTGTTGCAAAGTTGTGCTAAAAAAATAAGTGTGTACCCATTCAAAATTTTCTTCCAGTGAAGTATGAGTGTTCATTTGCACACTACTTTTCCCCAAGCATTCAATTTTGCTAATATTCATTAATCTATTAAGAAAACAGTGTGTCTCACTCTTGGTTTCATTAGAATTTCTGATTCATTGAGAGGTTGAATTTTTTTCTTATATTTTCAGTGGCTTATATATATATTTTTTAATAAATTTTTATTAATGGTAATGGGATGACATTAATAAATCAGGGTACATATATTCAAAGAAAACATGTCTAGGTTATTTTGTCATCAAATTATGTTGCAAACCCCTTGCCCAAAGTCAGATTGTCCTCCGTCACCCTCTATCTAGTTCTCTGTGCCCCTCCCCCTCCCCCTAACTCTCTCCCTCCCTCCCTCCCATGTCCTCCCTCCCCCCACACCCTTGGTAACCACCACACTCTTGTCCATGTCATTAGTCTCATTTTTATGTTCCACCAATGTATGGAATCATGTAGTTCTTGTTTTTTTCTGATTTGCTTATTTCACTCCTTATAATGTTATCAAGATCCCACCATTTTGCTGTAAATGATCTGATGTCATCATTTCTTATGGCTGAGTAGTATTCCATAGTGTATATGT
Source organism: Saccopteryx bilineata (assembly GCF_036850765.1). NCBI lineage: Eukaryota > Metazoa > Chordata > Mammalia > Chiroptera > Emballonuridae > Saccopteryx > Saccopteryx bilineata. The sequence continues at coordinate 177,975,197 of NC_089494.1, forward strand.
GCCACATCTTCTTTATCCAGTCTTCTATTGAAGGGCTTTTTGGTTGTTTCCATGTCTTGGCCACTGTGAACAGTGCTGCAATGAACATGGGGCTACATGTGTCTTCACGTATCAATGTTTCTGAGGTTTTGGGGTATATACCCAGTAGAGGGATTGCTGGGTCATAAGGTAGTTCTATTTTCAGTTTTTTGAGGAACCACCATACTTTCCTCCATAATGGTTGTACTACTTTACAGTCCCACCAACAGTGAATGAGGGTTCCTTTTTCTCCACAGCCTCTCCAACATTTGCTATTACCCGTCTTGTTGATAATAGCTAATCTAACAGGGGTGAGGTGGTATCTCATTGTAGTTTTGATTTGCATTTCTCTAATAACTAATGAAGCTGAGCATCTTTTCATATATCTGTTGGCCATTTGTATCTCTTCCTGGGAGAAGTGTCTGTTCATGTCCTCTTCCCATTTTTTTATTGGATTGCTTGTTTGTTTGTTGTTGAGTTTTATGAGTTTTTTGTAAATTTTGGATATTAGGCCCTTATCTGAGCTGTCGTTTGAAAATATCAGTTCCCATATAGTTGGCTGTCTGTTTATTTTGATATCAGTTTCTCTTGCTGAGCAAAAACTTTTAATTCTGATGTAGTCCCATTCATTTATCTTTGCCTTCACTTCTCTTGCCATTGGAGTCAAGTTCATAAAATGTCTTTAAAACCCAGGTCCATGATTTTAGTACCTATGTCTTCTTCTATGTACTTTATTGTTTCAGGTCTTATATTTAGGTCTTTGATCCATTTTGAATTAATTTTAGTACACGGGGACAGGCTGTAGTCGAGTTTCATTCTTTTGCATGTGGCTTTCCAGTTTTCCCAACACCATTTGTTGAAGAGGCTTTCTTTTCTCCACTGTGTGTTGTTGGCCCCTTTATCAAAGATTATTTGACCATATATATGTGGTTTTATTTCTGGGCTTTCTATTCTGTTCCATTGGTCTGAGTGTCTATTTTTCTGCCAATACCATGCTGTTTTGATTATCGTGGCCCTATAATATAGTTTAAAGTCAGGTATTGTAATGCCCCCAGCTTCATTCTTTTTCCTTAGGATTGTTTTGGCTATTCGGGGTTTTTTATAGTTCCATATAAATCTGATGATTTTTTGTTCCATTTCTTTAAAAAATCTCATAGGGATTTTGATGGGAATTGCATTAAATTTGTATATTGCTTTGGGTAATATGGCCATTTTGATTATATTTATTCTTCCTATCCAAGAACAAGGAATATTTTTCCATCTCATTGTATCTTTTTCGATTTCCCTTAACAATGCTTTGTAATTTTCATTATATAGGTCCTTTACGTTCTTTGTTATGTTTATTCCTAGGTATTTTATTTTTTTTGTTGCAATCGTGAAGGGGATTATTTTTTTGAGTTCGTTTTCTAATATTTCATTGTTGGCATATAGAAAGGCTATGGACTTTTGTATGTTAATTTTGTATCCTGCGACCTTACTGTATTGGTTTATTGTTTCTAATAATCTTTTTGTGGAGTCCTTCGGGTTTTCGATGTATAGGATCATATCATCAGCAAAAAGTGATAGCTTTACTTCTTCTTTTCCGATATGGATGCCTTTTATTTCTTTGTCTTGTCTGATTGCTCTGGCCAGAACTTCTAGCACCACGTTGAATAAGAGTGGAGAGAGTGGACAACCCTGTCTTGTTCCTGATTTAAGGTAGAAAGTCCTCAGTTTTATGCCGTTTAATAGGATGTTGGCTGATGGTTTATCATATATGGCCTTTATCATGTTGAGATATTTTCCTTCTATACCCATTTTGTTGAGAGTCTTAAACATAAAATTGTGTTGTATTTTATCAAAAGCCTTTTCTGCATCTATTGATAAGATCATGTGGTTTTTGTTCTTTGTTTTGTTGATATGGTGTATTACGTTAACTGTTTTGCGTATGTTGAACCATCCTTGAGATTCTGGGATGAATCCCACTTGATCATGATGTATTAATTTTTTAATATGTTGTTGTATTCGGTTTGCCAGTATTTTGTTTAGTATTTTAGCATCTGTATTCATTAGAGATATTGGTCTGTAGTTTTCTTTCTTTGTGCCATCCTTGCCAGGTTTTGGTATGAGGGTTATGTTGGCCTCATAAAATGTGTTTGGAAGTATTGCTTCTTCTTCAATTTTTTGGAAGACTTTGAGTAGAATAGGAACCAAGTCTTCTTTGAATGTTTGAGAGAATTCACTAGTATAACCGTCTGGGCCTGGACTTTTATTTTTGGGGAGATTTTTAATAGTTTTTTCTATTTCCTCCCTGCTGATTGGTCTGTTTAGGCTTTCTGCTTCTTCATGACTCAGTCTAGGAAGGTTGTATTGTTCTAGGAATTTATCCATTTCTTCTAGGTTGTTGTATTTGGTGGCATATAATTTTTCATAGTATTCTACAATGATTCTTTGTATTTCTATGATGTCTGTGGTGATCTCTCCTCTTTCATTTTGGATTTTATTTATTTGAGTCCTGTGTCTTTTTTCCTTGGTGAGTCTTGCCAAGGGTTTGTCAATTTTGTTGATCTTTTCAAAGAACCAGCTCCTTGTTTTATTGATTTTTTCTATAGTTTTTCTGTTCTCTATTTCATTTATTTCTGCTCTGATTTTTATTATCTCCTTTCTTCGGCTGGTTTTGGGTTGTCTTTGTTCTTCTTTTTCTAGTTCCTTAAGGTGTGAAGTTAAGTGGTTTACTTCGGCTCTCTCTTGTTTGTTCATATAGGCCTGAAGTGATATGAACTTTCCTCTTATTACTGCTTTTGCTGCATCCCAGAGATTCTGATATGTCGTATTTTCATTTTCATTTGTCTGTATATATCTTTTGATTTCTGCACTTATTTCTTCTTTGACCCATTCATTTTTTAGAAGTATGTTGTTTAGTTTCCACATATTTGTGGGTTTTTCCCCCTCTTTTTTGCAGTTGAATTCTAGTTTCAAGGCTTTATGATCAGAAAATATGCTTGGTACAACTTCGATTTTTCTAAATTTGCTGATGTTGTTTTTGTGGCCCAACATATGGTCAATTCTTGAGAATGTTCCATGTACACTAGAGAAAAATGTATACTCTGTCGCTTTGGGATGAAGTGTCCTGTAGATGTCTATCATATCCAGGTGTTCTAGTATTTCATTTAAGGCCACTATATCTTTATTGATTCTCTGTTTGGATGACCGATCTAGAGCCGTCAGCGGTGTATTGAGGTCTCCAAGTATGATTGTATTTTTGTCAGTTTTTGTTTTAAGGTCAATAAGTAGCTGTCTTATATATTTTGGTGCTCCTTGGTTTGGTGCATATATATTAAGGATTGTTATGTCTTCTTGATTCAACTTCCCCTTAATCATTATGAAATGACCATTTTTGTCTCTGAGTACTTTTTCTGTCTTGTAGTCAGCATTATTAGATATGAGTATTGCTATGCCTGCTTTTTTTTGGGTGTTGTTTGCTTGGAGTATTGTTTTCCAGCCTTTCACTTTGAATTTGTTTTTATCCTTGTTGCTTAGATGTGTTTCTTGTAGGCAGCATATAGTTGGATTTTCTTTTTTAATCCATTCTGCTACTCTGTGTCTTTTTATTGGTAAGTTTAATCCATTTACATTTAGTGTAATTATTGACACTTGTGGGTTCCCTACTGCCATTTTATAAATTGCTTTCTGTTAGTTTTGTATCTAGTTTAATTCTTCTCTTTTGTTTTTCTATCATTTGTTTTTGTTTGTTTGTGTTCCATACTTCTTTCCTCTGTTGCTACCTTTTTTAAGTCGAGTGTTTTTGTGGTGGTTTTTTTAAGGGTGGTTACCATTAAGTAATGAAAAGGGTACCTACCATATTCATTGTAGTACCCTATCTTATAAGTATTTCTGCACTTCATCATCCTTTGCTACTGTTAATCTCCATCCTCTCCCCCCTTTTTTTCCTTTGTTGTCACAGTTTAAGTTTGGTTTTATTGTGTTCTTGGTGGAGCTGTTACTTGTGGTGTTGTTTTCTTTTGTTCTTTGAATCTGGTTGGAAAACCCCCCTTAGTATTTCCTGGAGTGGGGGCTTTCTGTTGATAAATTCTCTCATCTTTTCTGTATTTGTGAATGTTTTTATATCTCCTTCAAACTTGAAGGATAGCTTTGATGGGTATAGTATTCTTGGCTGAAAGTTCCTCTCTTTCAGGGCTTTAAATATTGGGTTCCACTCTCTTCTAGCTTGTAGAGTTTCTGCTGAGAAATCTGATGATAATCTAATACGCCTTCCTTTATATGTTGTACTCTTCTTTTCCCTGGCTGCCTTGAGAATTTTTTCTTTGTCATTGGTTTATGTCATCTTTATTATGATGTGCCTTGGAGTGGGTTTGTTGGGGTTAAGAAAACTTGGTGTTCTGTTTGCTTCTTGAATTTGAGGCTTTAGTTCCTTCCACAGGCTTGGGAAGTTCTCGTCTATTATTTGTTTGAGTATATTCTCCATTCCATTTTCTTTCTCTTCTCCCTCTGATATACCTATTATTCTTATGTTATTCTTTCTGATGGAGTCAGACAATTCCTGTAGGGCTTTCTCATTTTTTATTATTTTTGAGTCTCTTTCTTCTTCTCTCTGTTGTGCCTCAAGTTGTTTGTCTTCTATTTCACTAATCCTATCTTCAATCTGGGCTGTTCTGTTAGCTAAGGTTGTTACCTCATTTTTCAGCTCATGAATTGAGTTTTTCATTTCTGTTTGATTTGTTTTTATAGTTTCAATTTCCTTGGTAATATATTCTTTGTGTTCATTGAGTTGTTTTCTGATCTCCCTATATTGCCTTTCTGTGTTTTCTTGTATATCTCTGAGTATTTTTAAGATTTCTATTTTAAATTCTCTGTCATTTAGCTCCAAGGCTTCCAATATGTTAAGTCTTTTCTCCATAGATTTTTCCACATCTATTTGTGTTACCTCTCTTTCTTTTGTATCCATAATATTCGATTTCCTCTTTCTTATCGGCATCTGAGGGTGGTCTTATTGATAGCACTAATTAGAATTAATAAAGAGTAAAAAGAAAAAAAAAAAAAAGGGTAAAACACCCCACAAAAAAAAAACAGTAATAACTTATTATTTCCCCCTTTTTTCTCTCTTCTGTTTCCCTGCTCTCCCCTCCTCAGGGAAATATCGTGCCTATAATGGAGGGCCTGATTTGGGGTGAAGAGTTCAAGGGGCAAAAAAAGGGAGTAGGGACCTACTAAATGCAAAAAAAAAAAAAAGGAAGAAAATCTTAGACAAGCATAAGATGATTTGCTTGTAAGTGATGGTCAACTAAGAGATATAATGAGAGGGATAAGAGGGAATCAGAAAAAAGGACCAAAAAAGAATAATAAAGAAGAAAAAATAAAAATAATAAGTAAAAATCTGTTGTATTAAGTGGAGCGAAGACTAAATACAATGTAGACCTTGGGTTGGGAGGACCCAAAATGCCACAAAAATAAACAAACAAGAGAAAAAAAAATAAAAACAAAAGCAAAAAAGAGAAATAAAACCAAAAAAAAGCCTTGAGTCCCAAATTAACTAATTTGTTCGTGATTGAGGATTATATGGGAGGAAAGTAGAATGAGAAAAGAAAAAACAAATAGAAAGGAAAAAATAAGAAAAAGAGAAAAACGAAGGAAGAAATAAAATAGGAGGAGAAAAAAACAAAATAAAGCAAGACAAAAAAAAAAACAAAAGAGGAGAGAGTGAGAGTTAAGTGTTTTGGAGTATAACCTTAAAGAAGGGTGAGGATGAAGAAGAAAAATAAAATGCAACACTCATGGGTAGTGTAGTTCAAGAAAGGGGAAGCATAAGATGGGCAGAGAATAGAAGGACCGAGGTGGAGGAAATAAAGGCAAAAAGATAGAAGAAACAAGCAACAACAACAACAACAACAAAAAAAAATTAGTGGATCAAGTTGTAAAGTCTGTGGGTTTTTCTTGATTTTGAGAGGTTAACTTCTTCCTTTTTCTTTTCTCTCCCTCTTGCTAGTCGGTGACTCTGTACCCCAGGCTCTGCCCCTGTGTCACTCTTAGTTAGGGATTTGCAGTTGATGGGATTCTATGGCAATGTCATATAATTGGCTTTAGTCTTGCTGGAAGTAAAGGCTTGTTGGCGTTTGCAGGGTCCAACGATGAGAGAGTTTGCTTTCCTGGATTCTCTCTCCTAGTCCCCCCTTTCTGAATTAGCAGCCTGGTGATCCAGCTATAAGGCTGCAACTGCTTCTGCCTGGGGAGTAAGAGGCTCAAAGAGCTGGGAAATCCCCACTCTGTCCCCACTCAGTGCAAGGCTTTGGGAAAGGCTCTGAGAGTCAGGGCCTCCAGTGTAATCAGGCGGGGGTGGGAGTCAATTGTTGTCAAGGTGACTGTTCAGCACCTATCATTTAGTTGGACCTCTCAACCCAGGCTTTCCACACTTTGTAGCCTGTTTTTGCAGGGAAGAAGAGGCACTAGTCTCTGCTTACGACTAGTGTAGTATAGACCTTATTATCTGCCAAGTCCTTCTTGTTAGCGTTTATCCCTGAATATGGAGGCTCTATCAATCAGAAGTTGCCCCCGCCCCTTTAGCGAGAGGCACTAAAAAATATCACGCCTCTTGTCTTGGATCGCTGAACTGAGAGAGATCTTATCAATTAGAACCGAGGGTGCGCAGATTTTATGGGTTAAGCTAATTTCAGTGATTGGGTCGCAGCTGTGTTTCCGAAGGTATTTTAGGCTGCCTGCGCGCGCCCCTCCCCCAACGCTTGATTGTTAGCTTGAATGGCTGGGTGAGGTGCCCCGCCCACGGAGAGAATCTCCCAAGCCTCTCCCGCTCGCCCCGCCGCTGGCAGCTGGACCGCACCAGGCGCAGGATAATGGAGCCCCCTGGGTGTGCGGGCCAGTAGGGCGCCCTGGGCGCGTGGAATGCCCAAGGCACGCGCGCGAATGGGGCGCTCAGGGCACCGGTGGCCGGCGACCCCCACTCGCAGTGTGCGGGCCGCTGTGAACGTCAGCAGTGCTCAACCGGACCGGGCGCGCGCGCGCGGCGGCTCATGGCGGCCGCTCGCGGTGGCGGTTCGCGGGGGCTCGCGGCAGCTCGCGGTGGCGGTTCGCGGGGTTTCGCGGCGGCTCGCGGGCTCGCGGCGGCTCGCGGTCGGCCGCTCGCGGTGGCTTGCGGTTCCCAAGTATATGGGCTGACTCACCGCGGGCGCACTCCCTGGCGGCTTGAATGAGCGTCGCTGCGGTAGCTTCCTCCACACCCTCGTCTCTCAGATTCAAGTGATAACAGTCCTTTTGCTTTCAGTTTGTGTGGAACTCCGGAATGCTCCGAGGATAAATTTTTCTGTTTCTAGTTGATAAATTTGTTTTGATTTAGGGGAGAGCTGTTGGTTGCGCTTCTCACGGCGCCATTTCCGTGACGTCACTGATATTTTTATTTTTGATATGTGTATGTGTTGAGTGTGTGTGCAGTGTGTACTACCTGTTCATGTTCCTTATATTTCCATTTGGAGTATTAGACTTTTCCAACTCTAAAGATACATAATTCATTTTGATTTTTCTTTTTCTGACACCTCATTTTGAATCTGTAGAACCATCTAACTAGAGTTATTTAGCCTTATCTGACATAAGCACCTTATCTATCCTACGCTGCCACAAACATAATGTGTAGCCTTACATTTTGTTTTACTCACCTAGTACAAGAAATGGTAAATTTGCAACTATGGTCACAAATGGCACTCCACAGTACAGTATCAGGCCAAAGCCACTCACCACTGCCAAGGCAACAGAAGTCACTCCAAAGACTCCAACACAGATTTTGTTTTGTGCACAGTCACACCTGTAAATTTGGGGGAAAAAATGGAATTTGTGGTGATAACTTTCATACTAAAAATCCATCAGTTCATAACATTGTTAACTTGGACATGTATTGAGAAACCTCTTGGGCAGTAATTCCCCTACGTGCCTGATGGAGACCTTTAATTCCCATGCACTATGAAAGCCAACTGGGAAATAAGAGGATGCAGAAAAGTTGGGAATCTGTTCTCTTACCAGACTTCCCTGGGTGATTCTTACATAGTAGCCAAATGCTGATCTACCGGCTGACATTTCAGAACCTCATAGTTATGCTAAAATACTACAGATTGTTAATTTTAATTGTACTTAATGTACATATTATATTAGTTTCAGGTGGTAAAATCCAAGTGATCTGACATTTATATAACTCACAAAGTGATCACCTCAATAAATCTAGAACTCACCTTACACCGTACATAGCTACTGCCGTATTATTGACTATATTCCCTATGCTGGACTTAACATCCCCATGTCTGTTCTGTAACTCTCAATTTGTACTTAATCCTTTCACCTATTCACCCATCCCTTTAACCCCCCTCTCATTTGCAACCTTCAAAATGTTCTTTGTATCTGAGTCTGTTTGTTTTGCTTATTCACTTATTTTAAGATTCTATGTTTAAGTGAAATCATGGCATTTGTCATTCTGTGTCTGACTTATTTCACTCAGCACAATACTTTCTAAATCGATCTGTTCTGTTGCACATGGCAAGATTTTATTCTTTTTCTTTTATATGGCTATTGATGTGTAATTAGGTTGCTTCCATATTTTGGCTATTGTAAGTAATGCGGCACTGATCATATGGATGCACGTATATTTTTGAATTAGTGTTTTGAGTTTCATCAGAATACTCAGAAGGGGAATTGCTGGGTCCTTCTTTGTCTCTTGTTACAGCCTTTGTTTTAAAGTCTTTTGTTTGGTTTAAGTATTGCTACCCAAGCTTTTTGTTTGTTTGTTTTGATGTTCTTGAAATACCGTTTTTCATCCCTTCAGTCTGTGTGTGTCTTTCAATCTGAAATAAATGTTTGTAGATAGCGTATGTAAGGGTCTCATTTTTTATCCATTCAACCGCCATATATCCTTCAATGAAGTGTTTAATTCATTTGCATTTCAAGTAATTATCGATAGTTATGTGTTTATTACAATTTTACTATTTATATTTTTTCTTTTTTTTTCTTTCCTAAAAAAGACCCTTTAACATTTCTTGTAATACTGAATTGGTTGTGATGAACTGCTTTAGCTTTTTCTTATCTGGGATGCTCTTTATCTGTCCTTAGAATCACAGTGGTAGTTTTTCTGGGTAGAATAATTATAGCTATAGGTCCTTGCTTACCATCACTGAATATTTCGTGCCAATCCCTTCTGGCCTTCAAAGTTTCTTTGAGAAATCAATTTACAGTCTTAATGGGAGCTCTGTTGTAGGTAACTACCTTTCTCCTGCTTTTAAGATGCTCTTTGTCTTTAACCTTTGGTATTTTAATTATGATGTATCTTGGTATGGGCCTCTTTGCAGTCATCTTGTTTGGGTCTCTGTGCTTCTTGGGCTTGTATGTCTACTCCCTTTACCAGATTAGAAAAAGTTTCTGTTTTTTGTTTTTTCTGTTTTATTTTATTTTAATTTCTTAACATTATTTTTTCAAAATCATAGGTTTTCAATTACTTGCTCTTTTCTCCTTCTGACACCCTCATGATGCAAATGTTACACTTGAAATTGTCCCTTTAAACTTTCCTTGTTTTGTTTTTTGGATTTCTTTTTCCTTTTTCCTGTTGTTATTAGGTGTTTTCTACTACATTATCTTCCAAATCACTGATTCTGTCATCTGCTCCATCTACTTTACTGCTGATTTCATATAATATAGTCTTCATTTCTGACCCATTCTTTTTATGATTCTTATCTCTCTGTTGAAGTTTTCACTAAGTTCATCTATTTTTCCCCTAAGTTCATTGAGGATCCTTATAACCAGTGTTTTGAATTCTGCATCCATAGATTGCTCGTCTCCATTTTAGTTCTTTTTTGGGAGTTTTGTTCTGTTCTTTCCTTTGGGACATATTTCTTTGTCTCCTCATTTTGGCAGCCTCCTTGTGTTTTCTATGCATTAGGCAGAGCTGCTACATCTCCTGGTCATTGTAGACTGGCCTTATATAGTAGGTGTTCTGTAGGCCTAGTGGGGCAAGCTCCCTATTTGCTAGACCTAGGTACTACTCTCAGTGAGCTGTATGCAATATCCAGTTGTAGTTGAGCATTGATTGCTATTGGCATACCAATGAGAGAAATTGACCCCCTGGCCAATCTGCTGTGCAGGAACTGACCCCACTGAGCAGGACTCACTTTAGCAGGTCTCTGATGTGTTGCTCAGGGAGGTGGTTGGGTGCTGCTCCAGCACGGTCTGAAGCTGGCCATCAGGAGGGGCCTAGTTTGGGGGCCTCCCAAGAAGTTCAGGCCAATGGCAGCTACCTGTGCCCTGACTGAGGAAAATCCACAGCATGAGCCAAGACAGGTGGTTTTGTGGAAAAACCACTCAAAATGGCTTGGGTGTACCTAAGTTGGGGGCAGTGGGGTCTTAGTAAATCACCAGAAGAAGGTAACATTGTGAGCCAGGTTAATGGAGACTCAGATGGCGCCACCTACTGGCTCTGTGGAGGAGGACTCAGCAAAGGAACAGTGGCCTCTGCCAACACTTCTGTCTCAGATAAAGCTGCCCCTGCAGCCTTTGCTGGATAACTCAGTTTCTCCCTGTATATTTCTGAAGCCGTTTGAACTGCTTGCTGCCCCAGCACTGGAGCTCAGAGTGAGTGGGTCTGAGTAAGTTCATGCACAGGCCCTTTAAGAGGAACTGCCTGCAACGCCAGTAGTTCTTTGTGTCACTCAGCCTCAATCCTATCTGGTTTTCACAGCCAGAAGTTATGAGGACTTCTCTTCCCAGCACTGGAACCCTTGGGCTGGAGAATCTGGTATGGAGCTGGGAACCCTTGCTCCTCAGGGTGAACTTCTACAGCCAAGGTATACCTCCCAATTTTAACCACCACATGTGGGTACAGGACCAACCCATTTTCTAATCTCTGCCCCTCCTACTACTCTCAAGGTGACTTTTTCTTTATAATCCTCAGTTATAGGACTTCTGTTCAATGTGATTTCAGATTCTGAATGATGGTGGTTCTGGAGTTCAAAAGTAATTTTGACGTGGTTGTTGGAGAATGAGAATACCACATTTACCTACTCTGCTATCTTGGCCAGAAACCTGTATTTTAATATTTCTCAACCTACTGGTGCTATGAGTTAAATTCAAGGCCTAAAATCAACATTAAATGCACAAATTCTAGGAATGAAAGTCAATTTTTTGTTACAAATAAATTTTTATTAAAATGAAACTTTTTAAAACAACATTGTTCTTTATAAAAGTTTAAGATAAGAAAGTTGGCCCTGGCTGGTTGGCTCAGTGGTAGATCGTCGGCCTGGCGTGCTGAAGTCCCGGGTTCGATTCCCGGCCAGGGCACACAGGAGAAGCGCCCATCTGCTTCTCCACCCCTCCCCCTCCCTTCCTCTCTGTCTCTTCCCCTCCCACAGCCAAGGCTCCATTGGAGCAAAGATGGCCCGGGCGCTGGGGATGGCTCCTTGGCCTCTGCCCCAGGCCATATAGTGGCTCTGGTCGGGACAGAGTGACACCCCAGAGGGGCAGAGCATCGCCCCCTGATGGGCAGAGCGTCGCCCCCTGGTGGGCGTGCCGGGTGGATCCTGGTCGGGCGCATGCCAGAGTCTGTCTGACTGTCTCTCCCCATTTCCAGCTTCAGAAAAATACAAAAAAAAAAAAAAAAGTAACAAAGGCCTGACCAGGCAGTGGTGCAGTGGATAGAGCATCAACCTGAGATGCTGAGGACCCTGGTTTGAAACCCCGAGGTGGCCTGCTTGAGCGCTAGCTTGAGCACGGGCTCATCAGCTTGAGTGCGGGGGTCGCTGCCTTGAGCGTGGGATTATAGATATGACCCCATGGTCACTGGCATGAGCCCAAAGGTCGCTTACTTGAAGCCCAAGGTCACTAGCTTGAAGCCCAAGGTCACTAGCTTGAGTCCAAGGTTGCTGGCTTGTGCTCAAGGTTGTTGGCTTGAGCAAGGGTCACTGACTCAGCTGGAGCCCCCAGTCAAAGCACATATGAGAAAGCAATCATTGAACAACTAAAGTGATGCAACAAGATGCTTCTCATCTGTCTTCCTGTCACTGTCTGTTCCACTCTCCCTCTCCCTCTCTCACTAAAAATTTTTTTTTATAAAAGTAACAAAGATGAACATTGAAATCGGAAAGATTAATGTGGATAAATGTTACTTATGTTTTTTCCATTTTCTCTTTCAAATTTTTGGACCTTTTGGTGAAAATTTTTCAGAGGATTGAGGGAGAGATGTATATTATTGGCTATAGTGACACTAACTGGTTGACTTTTTAAATGACCTTTATTTTTATGTTCAGTAGACAATGGAAGATCTGAACATAGAACACTGTAGGAGATGGGTGAATATACTTGCAGATATGCCAGTTCCCAAGAAGGACCTCAGTTTAAGCCGTTTTCCAAATGACCTAGGGAGAGTCTTAGAACTTTAGATTTCCTGGACCCCAGCTCTGTAGATTCTGATTCAGTATGGTTGTAGTAAAGCTGCAGAATCAATGTGTCTAAAAATTTTCTATATGATTCCAATGCTCAGGGAGATTTGGGCATCACTGGCAGCAAAATGGTCAATTTTTTGAAATTTTTATTCACTTATCAGGAAAGGACTAAATTAGAAGTTATAACATTTAAATAACAATATATATGCTTGATGAGGGATTCACATATTCTTTGACAGGGGCCATAGTAAGGAATAGTTTACAGTGGATTTAAGAAGGGAAAGATTTTCCAGATTTTATCATAAATTGATCTAGTACTTGGAGTAAGTTTTGTCATTTCCAAAATGTCAGAAAATTTTGAAATAGTCAATATACTTAGAACTACTTGCTATAGAATAAAGTTCAATTTGGAGCATAAACTTTTTAAAAAGTCTTAGTCTTGTTCAAATAACTTCACTTCAAAGGGAATATATATGGAGCCCCAAAATGTATTTGAATAAAGATCTGCCTGAGCTAAATGCATGTAGACAAGAAAAACCATACACTGTATTTGATATAAGTGTGTGTGATGCCCTGGCTGGGTGGCTTGGTTAGAGCATAGTCCCAGTATACCAAGGTTGCAGGTTCTGTGCTCAGTCAGGACACAGACAGGAATCAACCAATGAGTGTATAAATAAGTGGAACAACGTATCAATGTTTCTCTCTCTCTCAATTAATTTTAAAAAATTTTAAGTTTATATGATACAGGCAGGATGCAAACATCTGAGGGACTGTCTAGAAGGCCCCATCCAGAAGAGAGATAAGAGATTCTCAGTGATAAAAAAGAATTAGAGTCAAGAGATGTCCAAGGAATATACAAAATCACTCACAGAAAAATTAGTTTTATATTTAAGCTCAGAGAAGGCATGTATTAGAGACCATCACAGTAGCATTTGTGACTTAAGAATTGTTGTGCAAAAAAAAATAAATCTTTATATTCTTCTCCTTGGACATGCTCCAACCCAGGAACTGGCTTAAGATAAAGAGGAAAAGAAAAAGTAATAAAATAGGGTAGCAATCCCTTTTTCCCTATTAAGGGTTATCCCATGCAGCATGCTCCAGATAAGAGAATGAGGGAAACATAAAGTTGCTTTGTGTTTAAATACACAGGTATATTTAAAATGTTAGTCACATAAGCATAAAAACGTTTTCAAAGACAAATATAAATCACTTTTTAGTTGCCTTCAATACAAGATTTTCTGCATTACTGTCCCAATTATTTGAAAGATACAGAAGAAGTTATACAAATTTGTATCTTCAGAAACAACTACCTAGTAGAAAATTTTTTCAATCCAGTCATTGGTAGACCCATACTCATTTTAAAAAATTCTTTATATTACTAATACTGAGTTTTGTTTTCTTTCTTTTCCCTTTCTTTCCTCCCTTCCTTCCTTCCTTCCTTCCTTCCTTCCTTCCTTCCTTCTCTCATTTTCTTCATCCTTCTTTCCTTTTTTTAAAATTTTTTGTTTGTTTGTTTCCTAGGGGATGTAGCTTTCCTTTTCAGAATAACAAAGTTAAGATGTAATTAGTTTGTTGGTTCTAAAGAGGTACCCACTGTGTTTAAGTCTCTACCCACTGGGGCCTCATGTTTCTCTGCCTTAAATCCAGAGAATTAAATTATATAAATTGTTTCCAAACGTATTTACTCATGAGAATCAACTAGAGAAAAACTTGAAATGTATATTCTCAGATTTAAGCCCCAGATCTTTAATTTAATAGGACTAGTCTTTACAATATGTCATTTTCGGGCTCTCTCATTGACTCTGACTTGAGAATCATTGGAATAATATAACCTTTGTGGTGCCTTCTACATGTAAATTCTATTGTTTGCTGACATTTTAGCTTTCTGATCATAAGAGCTTGAAATACCTTTATGTAATGCCTAGATAACAATTTTTAAGTGCTTAACAAGGTAAACCTCACATAAGTACAATTAGGACACCCAAGTCAATTTAATTTTTTATATAGCTAGAAGCACTTCTTCAAATTTATAGTAGAAATAAGAGCTTGTTTCTTAAATCTGTTAGCATATCTTCTTCCAAATGGAACAGTTAATCATAAGTACTACAATATGTCAGGTAAAAACATGCCAAATCAAACAGGACTAGTAAAATTTTCTTTTTACTATTCCATTTGAGTGCATACTATTCCTAATGGGTAAAATTTTTTAAATATCAAGTTTAAAAAGTAAAAGTTTAGCAGCAAAGGATGGAGTGGGAGTTTTCAAATTCTCATCTCCCACATAAACATAGACAAACAAGCATAAATCTTCAAAACGTATTCTATGAACTAGGAAAAACAGTGAAAAATAAAAGGGATGCATTTCAAAACAGGAAGATTTACATCCCTATCTCACCCCCTCTCTGGTATAGTACAAGTTACCTTATAGTGGCAGGTGTATTAAAATGGCCAGAGTCTTAAAGGAACAATAGTCTTCAAGAACAGCAACAGTCATGTTACTAGTATGGTACTATTTGCATTTATGGAGGGAGCAAAGATTTTATATGTAAAATATTTAAATGGCTGTTCTGACCTGTTTAGTGGCTACTTGAAGGACTGATGCAGGGCATGGCTCTGTTTTCTAGAACTCAGGTCAAGAAAGCTAGAAACACCATGAGTTGAATTAACCCTCATATATGTAAAAGATTACAGCCCAAATATATAAAAGACTGCCGAAAGCAAAAGGTAGGGAGTATTTCTCTGGGAATGTAGGATGTTCAAAAGCACCAGTGTACACTGGAGATTTTAGGAAATCACACAGAGCAAGTGTACACTCAGAAAAATAAAAAACCTGAGAAAACTCTAAGCTTCCCTCTGGGGCTGATCCCGGGCACAGTGTAAGCCTGGCTAAGTGTTCATGGAGGTTCCAGGTACACAGCCATTTTTCAAAGACTGGCAGAGCTCCTGGCACCCACAGAAGTCTTTGTCAAAACATTAGAAAAACAGGAGCTAAGGAACAGAGATATCAGTAACCATATAAACAAAGAATACAGTGTTTGCAGTAATAATTTGGGACAGTCACTAGAAGATAGATTATTATACCCTTAAACAAGCAAGCAAGCAACAGAAAATCCTAGAAAAGTGGGAATCTGATTTCTAGTTACCAAATTTTAATAGTCAAATGTTCAGTTTTCAACAAAAGCAAAAGAAATCTCAAGGCATACAGAAAAAAGTACAGGAAAGTATGACTCAGACAAAGAACAAAATAAATGAACAGATATCATCCTTGAGGAAAGAGAGATTGAATTTACTAGAGAAAGACTAGAGACTATAAAATACTGTCTCAAATATGCTCAGAGAGCTAAAGGAAAGCAGCATTGACAAGAAAATAAAGAAAATAGTCTATGAACCAAATAGCAGTAGAAATAAAAAGACAATATTTTAAAAAGGATACAAACATTCTTTAGTTAAAAAACACAGTAACTAGGCCCTGGCCGGTTGGCTCAGTGGTAGAGCATCAGCCTGGTGTGCAAGGGGTCCCGGGTTCGATTCCCGGCCAGGGCACACAGGAGAAGCACCCATCTGATTCTCCACCCCTCCCCCTCTCCTTCCTCTCTGTCTCTCTCTTCCCTTCCCGCAGCGAGACTCCATTGGAGCAAAGATGGCCCGGGCGGTGGGGATGGCCCCTTGGCCTCTGCCCCAGGCCATATAGTGGCTCTGGTCGCAACAGAGCAACGCCCCAGAGGGGCAGAACATCGCCCCCTGGTGGGCGTGCCGGGTGGATCCCAGTCGGTTGCATGCGGGAGTCTGTCTGACTGTCTCTCCCGGTTTCCAGCTTCAGAAAAATAAAAAAATAAAAAAAATAAAAAAAACACAGTAACTTAAAAATCAAAACAGAAGAAGTGTTCAAGAGCAGTTTTAGCAGGCAGGAGAATCAGTGAACTTGAAGATAGGATCATTGAAATTATTGAATTTAGGCAGGGGGAAAAAAAGAATGAACAAAAGTGAAAAGAACCTCAGAGTGCTATGGGATATCAGCAAGCACAAAATATACAATATGGGAGCCCGGAAGAAGAAAAAGAGG
Source organism: Saccopteryx bilineata (assembly GCF_036850765.1). NCBI lineage: Eukaryota > Metazoa > Chordata > Mammalia > Chiroptera > Emballonuridae > Saccopteryx > Saccopteryx bilineata. The sequence goes on from NC_089494.1 coordinate 177,991,694, forward strand.
CAGGAAAAATATTTGAAGAAATAATGGCTTACACTATGCTTGGGGATCAGCCCCGAAGAAAGCTTAGCTTTCTCAGCTTTTTTCTGAGGAGCTTTGTGAACCTCAAATAGAATGAACTCAAAAAGATCCAGACTGAGACACATTATAATGTGAAACCGTTAAAAGATAAAGAGAATCTAGAAAGCAACAAGAATAAAACAACTCACCATATACAAGGGATCCTTCATAAGTAAAAAAGCTGATTACTCATCAGAAACCATAGAGGCCAAGGTATAGTTGATTGATATTTAAAGTGTTAAAAGAAGAAAACCCACCAGCTGAAAATCTTGTATTCAGCAAAACTGTTCTTCAAGTCAAGTAGAGACTGACCAGGTGGTGGCACAGTGGATAGACCATCAACCTGGGACACTGAGGACCCAGGTTTGAAACCCCAAGGTGGCCTGCTTGAGTGCTGGCTTGAGCACTGGCTTATCCAGCTTGAGCATGGGCCTACCACCTTGAGCACAGGATCGTAGATATGACCCCATGGTCACTGGCTTGAGCCCAAAGATTGCTGACTTGAAGCCCAAGGTCGCTAATTTAAGCCCAAGGTTGCTGGTTTGAGCTCAAGGTTGCTTGCTTGAGCAAGGGTCACTGGCTCAGCTGTAGCCCCCCAGTCAAGGCACGTATGAGAAAGCACTCAGTGAACAATCAAGGTGAAACTGTGAGTTGATGCTTCTCATCAATCCTTTCCTGTCTGTCCCTGTCTGTCCTGTATATTTCTCCCATGCAAAAAAAAAGAAAAATAGAAATTAAGATCTTCCAGGATAAAGAAGAGCCAGGTTTGTTACCACTAGACCTCCCCTATAAGAAATGCTAAAGGGAATGCCTAGGGAGAAAAAATAAAAATAAAAATTAACTCTAAGTGATATGAAGAAATACAGTTCTCAAGTAAAGGTAAATACATGGACAAATATAAAACCAAGTATTTATGTATTTTGGGTTTGTAACTCTACATTTTATTTCCTATAGAATTTAAAAGAGAAATACATAAATGTAATTATAAATATATGTTAAAGGGCATACAAGTATAAAGATATAATTAGGGCCCTGGCCGGTTGGCGCAGTGGTAGAGCATCGGCCTGGCGTGCAGTAGTCCTGGGTTCGATTCCCAGCCAGGGCACACAGGAGAAGCGCCCATCTGCTTCTCCACCCCTCCTCCTCTCCTTCCTCTCTGTCTCTCTCTTCCCCTCCCGCAGCCAAGGCTCCACTGGAGCAAAGTTTGCCCAGGCGCTGAGGATGGCTCTGTGGCCTCTGCCTCAGGCGCTAGAATGGCTCTGATTGCGGCAGAGCAACGCCCCAAGATGGGCACAGCATCGCCCCCTGGTGTGCATGCCGGGTGGATCCCAGTCGGGTGCATGCAGGGGTATGTCTGACTGCCTCCCCATTTCCAGCTTCGGAAAAATACAAAAAAAAAAAAAGATATAATTTGTAACAATGACAACATGGTGGGGTGTACAGAGATGTATGGAAGCAACATATTTGTGTGCTTTTTAAGTTAAGTTGGTATCAGGTATGAATTTAATATAGATTCTTTTAAATTTAGGATGTCATATGCCACAAACAAAATCTCTAAAAATCATTACAATAAGAAATGAGAATTAAAACAACTCACTAGAAAAATATAAATTAAACATAAAAGAATGTGTAACGAATGAAATGAAAAGTGAAAACCTGCAAGATATACGGTGAAAAAACAGCAAAACTTAAGTTTTTGTCCACAATTATTTTAAATAATGGTTAAACTCTCCAGTCAAGAGACATGAAATTGGTGGAATGAATAACATAGCATAATTCAACTATATGCAGTTTACAAGAGAGACTCACTTTAGATCAAAAGACATAAATAAATTGAAAAAGGTATTTCATACAAATAGTAATAAAAAAACAGCAGGGGTGTCTATACTTTTATCAGACACAAGGATTCCCAGTGATCTATAAGCCCCTGTAATTATATAAATTTTTGTATATTATTTGTAACTGATTTTTAGAGTACATGGACCTCCAAAAGCAAATCTTTCTGTTAAAGGGATGATTTATACATGGCATAAGCAAGGAAGGTACATATTTTTTGTTAACTAATTGCTTTAACTGAAATCAGATATGAAAATTAGTATATTATTACTGACCTTATAGAAATAGAAAAGATTATAAGAATACTGTAAATAACTTATGGCAACAAATTGGATAATGTAGATAAAATGCACAAATTCCTAGAAATACACAGTGATCTAAACTGACTCAAGGAAATAGAAAATCTCAACAAACATGTAACAAGTAAAAAGAGTAAATCAGTAATAAAAAACCTCCCAGCAAAGGAAAGACCAGAACAAGATGGCTTCAGTTGTGAATTTTGCCAAACATGTAAAGAATAATTAACACCAGTCCTTCTAAAATCCTTCCAAAATATTGAAAAAAAGGGAACAATTCTTCATTCATTCTATCAGTCCAGCATTACACTACTATTAATGCCAAATAAAGACACAGTTAATATCTTTTATGAATATAGATGCAAAAGTCTTCAACAAAATTCTAGCAAACCCAATTCAATAACATATTAAAATGATTATACACCATGACCAAGTGAAATTTACCCCAGGAATGCAAGAGTAGTTCAACATAAGAAAATCAGTCAATGTAATACACCACACTAATACAACAAAAGATAAAAAACACAGGATCATCTCAATAGATGCAAAAAAGGCATTTGACAAAATTCAACACGTAATCATGATTAAAAGAAAAACAGTCAATAAGGAATAGAAGAGAACTTCTTCAAAATGATAAGGGCATTTATGGAAACTGCACAGCTAACATCATAGTGGTGAAAAACTGAAAGCTTCCCCCTAAGAATAGCAACAGGATAGAATGCCCATTGTGACCAGCAATATTCAACACTGTGTTGATAGCCAGCAGTTAGATAGGAAGAAAGAAAGAAAAATTGAAAAGGAAGGAGAGTAACTAATCTTTGCCCCAGATTACCTGATGCTGTATATGGTAATTCCAAAGAATCCACAAAAAAATGTAGTTATTAAATTCAGAAAAGCTACAGGATACAAGATCACACAAAAATCAGTTGTGTTTATCCATGTGCAATGAACAATCACAAAAGGAAATTACAAAAGTGATTCCATTTAAACAGTGTCTAAAAGAATACTTAGGAATAAATTTAACCCAGGAGGAAAAAGGCTTGTACACTGAACACTACAAAACATCAATGAAAGAAACAAAATAAGAGCCAAATCAATGGAAACATTTCCTTACCATGGGTAGAATATTATTAAAATGTCAGTCTCATCTAAAGCAGTTACAGACTCGACACAATTTTCATCAAAATTCCAATGGCCTTTTTTTCTATTCATAAATGGAAAAGGTTGCCTTCGAATTTGTATGAAATAGTAAGGGGCCTTAGATTTCCAAACTAATCTTGAAAACAAGAAGGAAGTTGGAGGACTGCAATTTCCAGACTTAAAAAACTTATGACAAACTACAATAATAAGAATGGTGTGGTACTGGTATATAGATAGAAATATAGACCAATGGGATAAAACTGAGAGTACAGAAATAAATCCATACACAGTGCCAGCCAACTGATTTTTCTTCATTGAATGGTATTTGGGCAACCAGATTTCCACATATGCAAGAATGAAGTTGAACCCCTACTTTATGCTATATATGAAATAGTTAAAAATTGATCAACAACCTAAATACAATGTGTCCATAAAGTCATGGTGCACTTTTAACCAGTCACAGGAAAGCAACAAAAGACGATAGAAATGTGAAATCTGTACCAAATAAAAGGAAAACACTCCCTGTTTCATACCTATTCAGTGCAGTTCGATGTGGGCTCACGCACAGATTTTTTAGGGCTCCTTAGGTAGCTATCCCGAATAGCCTCCACAGACTCGTCACTGACTGATGACCTACCAGAACGGGGTTTCTCCACCAAACTGCCGGTTTCCTACAACTGCTTATCCCACCAAGTAATGTTATTCCTATGTGGTGGCGCTTTGCTATAAATGCGCTGATATTCACGTTGCACTTTGGTCACAGATTCGAATTTAGCGAGCCACAGAACACACTGAACTTTCTTCTGTACCGTCCACATCTCGACTGGCATGGCCGTGGGCTGCTCCACTGTATACACAGTGTTACATCATCATCTGCGCATGCACATATGCTGCCACATCATCCTACAGAAACTGGGAGGGTTTTCCTTTTATTTGGTGCAGATTTCACATTTCTATCGTCTTTTGTTGCTTTCCTGTGACTGGTCAAAAGTGCACCATGACTTTATGGACACGCTGTATAAGAACTAAAACCATAAACTTTCTGAAGAAAACAGTAAATGTGCATTACCCTACACTTGTCAATGGATTCTTAGATATAGCACCACAAGCAGAAGTAGCAAAAGAAAAAATAAATTTTATCAATATTAAAAACTGCATTAGAGGACATTTTCAAGAAAGTTAAGAGATGATCCACCAAGTAGTAGAATATTTGCAACTCATTTTTATCTGTCAAAGGTTTAATATCAAAAATATATTAAGTAATTATTAACAATAATACTCAACAAAAACACCCATTTACAAAATGGCAAAAATATTAAAAAATGGGCAAAGAACTTAAAGAGACATTTCTCTAATGAAGATACACAGATAGCCAATAAACGCATCAAAAGATACTCATCATTAGTAACTAGGGAAAAGGGAATCAAAACCGCAATGAGATACCACTTTGCACCTAGTAGAATGGCTTTAATCAATAAAACAGACAATAAGAAGTGTTGGTGAGAAAGTGGAGAATTGCTGGTAGAGTATAAATGGTGTAGCCTCTGTGAAAAAGTTTGGCAGATCTTCAGCAACCTAACAGAATTATCATGCAAGCCACCAATTCCATTTCCAGGTATGTACTGAAAAGAATTAAAAACGGGCTCAAACAGATATTTGTACATTAATGTTCATTACACCATTATCCATAATAGCCGAGGTATAAACATTCTAAGTGCCCATGAACAGATTCATGGATAAGTAAAATGTGGTATATACATGCAATGGAATATTACTTAACCATAAAAAAATGAAGTTTTCAGACATTGTATAACATGGATGAACCTTAAAAACATTGCGCTAAGTGATGTGAGTCAGTTACAAAAGGAGAAATATTACATGATTTCACTTATAAAATCTCTAGAATAGGCAAATTCATAGAGACAGAAAGTAGATGAAAGATTTACCAGAGCTAGGAAGAGGCAATGGGGTGTTATTGCTAACTGGTTACAGTATTTCTGTTTGGGGTGATGGAATATATTTGGAAAGGACTACTTGCTACAATTGTACAACATAGTCAAAGTCGTTAACTACTGAATCATGCACTCAAAATTGTTAAAATTACATTTTATGTTTTATATCTATTTTACCACAATAAAACATTTTTTAAAAATATGTAAAAAAACAAAAGTGTTTTACCTGTAACATGATATAATCACAAATAATATGATTAGAACATATGCCACATAAAACAAAGGGATCACTCTCTTAGAAGTTGTTTCAAATTCCAGTCCTCTGGAAAGTAATGTAAAGGAGATTACCTGCACAAAAAAAATTACTCAGATAACCTTTAATTATAATATTTGCAAGTGAGTTACAAATACTATTGAAACTAGGTTATTGATGAAAAATAAATATGTTCAAATTTATTAAAAGGTCAAAATATGAATTGTGATTTTAGAATAACATAGAGTTGTTCCTTCCTACAAATCTCTTTCCAAAGTTTCTTACAAAAAAGTCAATGTTTAAAACTTCTGAATATCTAAATTTTATATAAAACTGAAATCATTAAAAACTAAATGAATTATTAGGCTGTTATCTTTTACTATTTTAATTGCATACATATTATTTCAGAAAGGCCTGATACTCGAAGGTTTTTTTCAATGGGTGTCTCACTTTCACCAGGCTATTCAAATGCATTAGTAGGTTTGCTGGCCCAACAATTACTGAACAGTTAACATATGCCTAACACTATGCTATAATTTACTTGAAAAAAATGTTGAGCTAGTTATCTTTTTAAATATCACAATGGAACTTTTGCTTAAAGGTTTTGTTGCTGTTGTTGTTCCAGTGAACTTCAATCAGATTTTAGGAGGCTCCTGGAAACAGCAAAGGCTTTTGAATTAAAAGAATTTCCAAGTAATTTGGCTAGAAAACCAATCTCCAAAACTAAACCTGAAGATCAGTCCTGTACTGAACAGGATTAGGATTTGTGTTTCCATCAGAATATTACCAAGGCTCTAAGATTTGTGGCATCTTCAGTGTGTTAGTTTAAGAATGTTGGGTTAAGTACTAAACACAGTAGTGCATTCCCAGCTTCAATTCAAGGACTCCATCCACTACTCTTGGAGTGTTATTGCTATCTGTGGTCCTTGGAATAAGGCTTATCTCTCCCACTTTCGCCTGGCCTCCCTATCAGGCCCAGCTGCCACATACCTGGATCATCTTCAAGGGCAGACTCTTCAATATTGCTAAATTGGTTTAGGAAGTGGTTCAGCACATCTTGCTATACTCATTGTCCTCTCCTCCTGTCTTCAGGTAATATTGCGGCGCATGGCTGTAGCCTCCAGCATTAATTGGTTTGTTCCCATCTTGTTGCCTAAGACGATTCCTCCAAGGGTGCCAGCCAGGGAGATGGGTTGACCATTTAATGTGTAGATGGGGAAGGTGATGTGTCTAAAGTCGAGGTTCTTGTTCACCTGGCAGGTGGACAGAAGTGGGTTGGAGGGTACACATAAGCCCTGGTTCTTAGCACACACCTGGTTGTAGAGAATCTGGGTTCCATTTACTAAACCTCTGTTGCATACAGAGCCTCCACCGCATCGTCCAGTTTGCTAACTTCTGATAAGATTTCTTGTTCCAGCAAGGAGGCAGTGTTGGAGACCACTAGAACAGAAGCGAAATTGATCTTGGAGAAATGATTACTGTCCTCAGAGGTGAAATGTTCCTGCACAAAGCGTTCAGACTTTGCTGGGCTCCCAATCAGGATGCACTGCTCCTCAAGGTTCATCTTTTATGCTTGGGCACAGAAAAAAAGCCAGTGCTGAGAACTATGGTCAGCAGTATGGGCATCAGCAGGAAGACCCAGGAGTTTGAACCCACCTCCCATTCCAGCCATTGGAAGGCCCAGGAGAGCAGAGCCTCCAGGCAGTTGGTGTGGTAGTGGTGCCTATGAGACGCTTCAACAAAGGGCTGTCTGTGATGCAGGCAGAGATGAATCCCCCCTCATCAACACCAGGCGAGAATGTGACTCCTGCTCTGGTGTGCCTAGTGGCTCTGTGTGCTGCCCTGAAGCAGGGCTCCGCGCAGGCTTCTGTTCCTGACAATACCACATCTGAGTCTGGCCCAGGCCCTGCTGGCTTTTGAAATTCTGTCATGGACTGTGCTTCTTGCTCTGCTGAGGACTTGGTCTCCGCCTCTGGGACAGCCTTTAAGGAATTAAGACTCATTTCCAGAAGGGAAAGGCCACGTCTCAAACACCGGAGCAGAATGGAAAATAGCTGCTGAATGAGCGCCTATTTCCACCTTGGCCAACAGTTTCATGGGGAAATTCTACGTCGTCTGAGCAATGGCCGCTTGTGCCTGAATGCTGGACATTGCGTTGGCCGCGGCTGTGGCCCAAGCATGTGAACACAGTCCCACCTGTGGAGGCAGGGTGGAAGCAGGGGAACCTGCCCAGGCTTGCAGCCCGGGCGCATGAAAGCAGTCCAACCCGCAAGAGTGGTGCAGAGGCCCGGGGCTGGCCAAGGCAACCCAGACTCATGAACACTGTCTTGCCCACAGGAGTGGGGTGGAGGCCAAGGCCGGCAAAGCTTGCAACCTGGACACAGGAAAGCAGTCCCGCCTGTGAAGGTGGGCTGGGGGCCAGGGAACTGGTCCAAGCTTGAGGCCCAGGCTCTCAGGTGCTTCAAAGCAGTCCTGTCGGCCCTGGCCAGTTGGCTCAGCGGTAGAGCGTCGGCCTGGCGTGCAGGGGACCCGGGTTCGATTCCCGGCCAGGGCACAAAGGAGAAGCGCCCATTTGCTTTTCCACCCCCACCCCCTCCTTCCTCTCTGTCTCTCTCTTCCCCTCCCGCAGCCAAGGCTCCATTGGAGCAAAGATGGCCCAGGCGCTGGGGATGGCTCCTTGGCCTCTGCCCCAGGCGCTAGAGTGGCTCTGGTCGCGGCAGAGCGATGCCCCGGAGGGGCAGAGCATCGCCCCCTGGTGGGCAGAGCATCGCCCCTGGTGGGTGCACCAGGTGGATCCCAGTTGGGCGCATGCGGGAGTCTGTCTGACTGTCTCTACCCGTTTCCAGCTTCAGAAAAAAAAAGAAAAAAAAAAACAGCAGTCCTGTCCACAGGGATGAGGCAGAGGCCAGGGGCCGGCCAAAGCTTGGAGTCCGGATGCATGAATGCAGTCCTGCCCGCGGGGACAGGGTGGAAGCTAGGGGTAGGCCTGGGCTTGCGACTGGGCATGTGCGCGCAGTCCCACCCACGGAGGCAAGTTGGAAGCCCTACAGACCACAGCAGTGGGCTGGTACTAGCAACACCCGTGCCTGAATGCCCGAGGCGGCAGCAGCAGCGGTGGTGGTGGACCTGCGGACAGACCACACCTTGGGAACACAAAGGCCACACTCATTGGACTCCTGTGGTCACACCCTTCTGAGGGCTGAAAAGAAAGAAAACTATAAAATGCAGTTGTACCTTGAGATACGAACAGACCAAGATACAAATTTTTTAAGATTCAAGCTGTGACTCAGTCTGTATTTTTGTTCGATATCCGAGCTAAATTCTGAGATACTAGTTGTGATTCGGGAAGCTGCCACTAGTTAACATGTTGGCGCACAGGTCCGGTATCGGCAGTTTTGATATACGAGTTGACTGACTGACAAGCTCGGTTACAGAACGAATTAAATTTGTATCTCAAGGTACCACTGTAAAATTAAAAATAATGGTTGGATAGAATGACAGCTGAGGCTAAGGGGCAAGCCACATCCAATACTTTACCTAACCCAAATTATAGTACTGAGCCCTACAAGTAGCCACCAATAAGAGGCATCAGAATGCAAATCTCAGGGGAACCTGAACATTTAAAAGAACATCTTCCCAAGCCAAAAGTAGATAAAAGCCAGCCTAAGTAGATATTAACAATGGCACTTGGGCTCAGCAGAGGCAGTCACAGGATCTGGATCACCTAATGCTCCAAGAAGATAGATAAGGGCCAGTCATAGGCAGCAACCCCCACTGGTGTGCACCAGGCTCTTACCAAGAAGGGCCAGGGAGGGCACATCCATAGTCCAGATATGAAGAGCATCATCAGTTCAGGATCTAACAACCCTTGATAGAGTGACATCTTAAGGAAGGACTCCTCATACCTGACCCAGTTAAGATATAGAAAATGAAAAAGCTACTCTACTAGTTAAGGAGACCACAACTCAAACAAGCCTGCAAACCACAAACAGAAACAATGGGAAGACGGGAACATAAGCCATATGAATCAACAAGAAAGATCCCCAGAAAAAGACCTGGATGAAATGAAAGTAATCAAATTACCAGATGCAGAGTTTAAAATAATGATTGTTAAGATGCTTAAGGATCTCAAAACTACAATGGATGGACTTAATGATCACCTAAATAAAGAAATTGTAAGCATCAAAAAGGACACTGAAATCATAAAAAGAAAACCAGACAGAAATGACAAACAATATCAGAAATGAAGACTACACTAGAAGGCATTAAAAGCAGGCTGGATGAAGTAGAGGATCAAATCAGCAACATAGAGGACAAGATAAGCGAAAGCATGGAAGCAGAACAGCAAAAAGAAAAGAGGATCAAAAAGTCTGAGGAAACTCTAAGAGAGCTCTGTGACAACATGAAGAGAAACAATATCTGCATAATAGGTGTTCCTGAAGGAAAAGAGAAAGAACAAGGGATAGAGAACCACTTTGAAGAAATTATAGCAGAAAATATCTATAAATTGATGCAGAAAAGAGTCATACAGGTTCAAGAAGCAGAAAGAACCCAAAGAGACCTACCCCAAGACACATCATAATCAAAATACCAAAGCTAAGAGGTAAAGAAAGAATACTAAAACCTGCAAGAGAAAAACAGTCACCTACAAAGGAGCCCCCATAAGGATGACATCCAACTTTTCAACAGAAACACTTGAGGCCAGAAGAGAATGGCAAGAAATATTCAAAGTAATGCAAAAAAAGAGCCTACAACCAAGACTTCTTTATCTAGCAAGGCTATTGTTTAAAGTTGAAGGAGAAATAAAAAGCTTCCCAGACAAAAAAAAAAAAAAACTCAAGGAATTCACCATAAGCAAACCAAGTGCTGCAAAAAAATGTTAAGGGGCCTGCTTTAGACAGAACAAAGCAGGAAAAAAATATAGTAAAAGACATATGTAGATATAAAGAAAAAAATGGCAGTAAACAACTACATAATAATAACTTTAAATGTAAATGGATTAAATACTACAATCAAAAGACATAGAATAGCTGAATGGATAAGAAAACAAGACCCATACATATGCAGTCTACAGGAGACCCACCTCAAACCAAAAGATACACATAGACTGAAAGTAAAGGGATAGAAAAAATACTTCATGCAAATGTAAATGAAAAAAAAAAGCTGGGGTAGCACTACTTATACTTGACAAAATAGACTTTAAAACAAAGACTATAGTAAGGGATAAAGAACATCACTACATCATGATAAAGGGATCAATCCAACAGGAAGAGATAACCATTATAAATATCTATATACACCTAATATAGGAGCACCTAAATATATAAAGCAGACATTGATGGACATAAAGGACAACAACAATACTATAATACAGTGGTACCTTGAGATACAAATTTAATTTGTTCTGTTAACCGAGCTCATAAGTCAGTCAACTCGTGTATCAAAATGCTGATACTGGACCTGAGCGCCAACTAGCGGAAGCTTCCCAAATTACGACTCGTATCTCGGAATTTCGCTCAGATCTCGAACAAAAATACAGACCGAGTCGCAACTTGTATCTTAAAAAATTTGTATGTTGGTCTGATTGTATCTTAAGATACCACTGTAGTAGGAGATTGTTTCAGTACCCCACTAACATCACTGGATAGATCCTCAAGAAAGAAAAATAACAAAGAAACAGCAGAATTGAGGTACACACTAGATCAACTGGATTTAATAGATATCTTTAGAACCTTTCACCCTAAAGCAGCAGAATATATATTCTTTTTAAGTACTCATGGTACATTTTCTAGGATAGACCACATGTTAGGACATAAAACAAGCATCAACAAATTTAAGAAGATTGAAACCATATCAAGCATCTTCTCTGACCACAATGGCATGAAACTAGAAATCAACTACAAGAGAAAAACTGAAAAACAAACACTTGGAAACTAAACAGCATGTTATTAAATAACAAATGGGTCAACAAGGAGATCAAGGAAGAAATAAAAAATTTCCTTGAAACAAATGAAAAAGAGCATACAACTACTCAAAATTTATGGGACACAGCAGCAGCAGTCTGAGAGGGAAGTTCATAGCATTACCCGCATGCCTTAAGAAGCTAGAAAAAGCTCAAATAAACAACTTAACCCTGCAACTAAAAGAACTAGAAAAAGAACAAGTAAAGCCCAGAGGAAGTAGAAGGAAGGAAATAATAAAAATCAGAGCAGAAATAAATGACGTAGAGGCTAAAAAAACAATACAGAGGATCAATGAAATCAAGAGCTTCTTCTTTGAAAAGGTAAATAAGATCGATGAACCTTTAACCAGACTCACTAAGAAAAAATGAGAGAGGACTCAAATAAAATTAGAAATGAGAGTGGAGAATTAACAACTGACACAGCAGAAATACAAAGGATTGTAAGAAAATACTATGAAGAACTGTATGCCAAAAAATTAGACAACCTAGGTGAAATGGACAAATTCCTTGAAAAATATAATCTCTCAAAACTCAATCTGGAAGAATCAGAAAACCTAAATAGACCAATTACAACAAACGAGATCAGAACAGTTATCAAAAAACTCCCAACAAACAAAAGCCCTGGGCCAGATGGCCTCACAGGCGAATTCTACCAAACATTCAAAGAAGAACTAACTTCTATCCTGCTCAAGCTATTTCAAATAATTGAAGTGGAGGGAAGACTTCCAAGCTCCTTTTAAGAGGCGAACATAATTCTAATTCCAAAACCAGGCAAAGAGAACACAAAGAAAGAAAACTGTAGGCCAATATCCCTGATGTATTTAGGTGTTATAATTCTCAACAAAATATCAAATTGGATCCAGCAATACATGAAAAAAATTATACATCATGGTCAAGTGAGACTTATTTTGGGGAGGCAAGACTGGTACAGTATTTGCAAATCAATCAATATGATTCATCACATAAACAAAAGGAAGGAGAAAAAGCATTTGATAAAATCCAGCACCCATTCATGATCAAAATTCTCATCAAAGTGGAAATACAGGGAACATACTACAACATGATAAAAGCCATCTATGACAGGCCCACAGTCAAACTCATCCTCAATGGACAAAAGTTCAAAGCAACCCCCTTAAGATCAGGAGCAAAGCGGGGTGCCACCTTTCACCACTCTTATACAACATAGTTCTGGAAGTCCTAGCCACAGCAATCAGACAAGAAGAAGAAATAAAAGGCATCCAAATTAGAAAAGAAGTAAAACTATCATTATTTGCTGGTGATATGATACTATACATAGAAAACCCTAAAGTCTCGGTCAAAAAACTACTGGACCTGATAAGTGAATTCAACAAGGTGACAGGATATAAAATTAATACTCAAATCCGAGGCATTTTTATACACCAACTATGATGTCTGAAAGAGAAATTAAGAAAACAGTCGCCCCTGGCTGGTTGGCTCAGTGGTAGAGCGTCGGCCTGGCGTGCAGAGGTCCCTGGTTCAATTCCCGGCCAGGGCACACAGGAGAAGCGCCCATCTGCTTCTCCACCCCTCCCCCTCTCCTTCCTCTCTGTCTCTCTCTTCCCCTCCCGCAGCCAAGGCTCCATTGGAGCAAAGATGGCCGGGGCGCTGGGGATGGCTCCTTGGCCATTGCCCCAGGTGCTAGAGTGGCTCTGGTCGCAGCAGGTCGACACCCTGGAGGGGCAGAGCATCACCTCCTGGTGGGCAGAGCGTCACCCCCTGGTGGGTGTGCCGGGTGGATCCCGGTCGGGCACATGCGGGAGTCTGTCTGACTGTCTCTCCCCATTTCCAGCTTCAGAAAAAAAAAAAAAAAACAAAAAAAAAAAAACAGTCTCTTTCACTATAGCAACAACAAAAATAAAGTAGGAGTAAATTTAACCAAGGAGGTTAAAGATTTGTACTTGGAAAAATTATAAAACATTGATAAATAAATCAAGGAAGAGACAAACAAGTGGAAGCATATACCGTGTTCATGGTTAGGAAGAATAAACATCATTAAAATGTCTATATTACCCAAAGCAATTTATAAATTCAATGCAATACCAATTAAAATACCAATGACATACTTTAAAGATACAGAGCACATATTCCAAAAATTTATATGGAACCAAAAAAGAACACAAATAGCCTCAGCAGTCTTGAAAAAGAAGAATAAAGTGGAAGGTATCATACTTCGTGATATCAGGTTATATACTACAAGGCCACTGGACTTCAAAACAGCTTGGTACTGGCTGTTTTGAAGAACAGGCATATAGATCAATGGAACAGAAGAGGGAACCCAGAAATAAACCCGCACCTTTATGGACAATTGATATTTGACAAAGGAGGTAATAGTATACAATGGAGTAAAGACAGTCTCTTTAACAAATGGTGTTAGGAAAATTGGACGTCTACCTGCAAAAAAAGGAAACTAGACCACCAACTTACACCATTCACAAAAATAAACTCAAAATAAATAAGAGACTTAAATGTAAGTCGTGAAACCATAAGCATCCTAGAAGAAAATAGGCAGTAAGCTCTACGATATCGCTTGCAGCAATATATTTTCTGATTTATCTCCACGGGCAAGGGAACTAAAGGACAGGATAAACAAATTGGGACTATATCAAACTAAAAAGCTTTTGCACAGCTAAAGACAACTGAACAAAATAAAAAAAGAAACCACACAATGGGAGAACATATTCAACAATAAGTCTGATAAGGCAGTGGTCCCCAACCCCCGGGCCGCAGACCGGTACTGGTCCATGGGCCATTTGGTACTGGTCCGCAGAGAAAAAATAAATAACTTACATTATTTCTGTTTTATTTATATTTAAGTCTGAACGATGTTTTATTTTTTGAAAATGACCAGATTCCCTCTGTTACATCTGTCTAAGACTCACTCTTGATGCTTGTCTCGGTCACGTGATACATTTATCCGTCCCACCGTAAAGGCCAGTCCGTGAAAATATTTTCTGACATTAAACCGGTCCGTGGCCCAAAAAAGGTTTGGACCACTGAGTTAGATTCTCAAATCTATGTTTATCCTTATGCTAGGATTACACTGTCTAAGTTTATGTAAATAGTAACTAGTTTTTATATTTAAGTAAGAAAATTTTGAAATAAAATGAGTTATCCAAATTTGTCCTTATTCAAAATTGAATGTTTAATCACCTACTTAGCTCTCCATTAATATCTTTAAATGGTTTTTTGTGGTTTTCAGAGTTAAAACCTTACTCTTATTTTATAAAATTAAATTTTAATTTATTACTGTATGTGATTATTATGAATCAAATTGATTCACCTTCATTTTCACGCTATTATATGTGAGTGGGTATAAATATAATTGATATTTGCATATTAATTTTCTATCTTTTTCCCTTGAATGAGAAACGGAGGCAGAGGGACAGACTTCCACATGTGTTCCCACCAGGATATACCCAGCAAGCCCCATATGGGGTGATGCTCTGCCTATCTGGTGCTATTGCTCAGCAACTGAGCTATTTTAGTGCCTCAAGCTAGGCCACAGAGCCATTCTCAGTGCACAGGGCCATCTTGCTCCAACCAAGCCACGGCTGCAGGAGAGGAAGAGAAAGATAGAAAGAGACAATGGGGTGGGTGGAGAAGTAGATAGTCACTTCTCCTGTGTGCCCTGACCAGGAATCAAACCTGGGACATCCACCCCCCAGGCTGATGCTCTACCACTGAACCAACTGGCCAGGGCCAGTTTTATATCTTGTAATCATGCAGAATTTCTTTATTAGATTTAACAGATCATTTTAATGAATTCTTATTAATTTATTTTATATACAATATGATATTTTTAGTGGAAGAAGTTAGTTTTAATTATTTTCTTATCTGGATTTATTTTATTTATTTATTTATTTATTTATTTATTTATTTATTTATTTTGCCTTATTACTTTCCTACAACCTCCAGTACAATGTTGAATAGAAATGGCAAGAAAGCCTGAATCCTTGTAGTCTTCCTGATCTTATGAAAAAAATGTTCAACCATTTAGTATCATCTTAGCTGTGAATTGTTTTGTTTTGTTAGATGCTCCTATTCAACTTGAGAAAGTCCCTTTATATTCATTTGTTGTTGTTGTTGTGTTAATCTTGAAAGGGCATTATTTTTCTTTGGTGCTTTTTCTTCATTTCTTGAAATAGCCTTGTGGTTTTTGTTCGTTTGCTTGCTCTGCTGTGTTTAGATGGTACATTACATTGACCCTGCACCCATCTTAGCAGCTGTTCAACTTCCCTCGTCCATGTGGACCAGGGCTGGTAGATCCCATCCTCTCTCCATGAATGTTAGTTGTTTCCCTTCCCTCTCCCCAAATCCCACCTGTTTCCTGAGTGCTCTGATAAGTAGTCTGAAAAATGCATCTTAAAAATTGTACAAGAATTTCTGTGAGGTCTCCTTCTAGCATGGGCACCACTAGGTGAAGGTGTGTACCTGTGAGACTGTGATAGAGCCTCCACATTCTTGTCCCCGAGAAGGGGACTTTTACCATTTTCTCAGGGATCTGCTGGGGTCTCTGCATTCTCCTGTTGTCCTCAGGGCTGGCTGCCAAACTAGAAGCTTGCCAAGCTGATAGCGACAGTGCACTCTTGCCAGTGTTTACAGTGCGTGTTTCCCCACTGGGTGGTCAGCCATTATCTGAAACACACTGGTGTGTGCATTGCCTCTCATTGGAAGCACATGTGTTTGCCCTCTGTCCCTGTAGAAAACGGCGAATTTCAGGAGGTTTCTGCACCACAAGGATGTGAAACCTCTCTCTGGCCTTAAGTTGTGAGGAATGCTTTCTAACTGGTGTGTCTTTTTAGATTTCTGCGTTCTTCTCATGTTTGTTTTAGACCCAGGAAGGGCCAGCCATTGCCTGACCGGCAAGAGGTCTTGCGGTCACACTTAGAACAGTGGTCTCTACCCCTAGACCCCTAGATGATACACACATTTTTTTAAATAAATTTTTATTAATGTTAATGGGGTGACATCAATAAATCAGGGTACATATATTCAAAGAAAACATGTCCAGATTATCTTGTCATTCACTTATGTTGCATACCCATCACCCAAAATCAGATTGTCCTCCGTCACCTTTTATCTAGTTTTCTTTGTGCCCCTCCCCCTTCCCCCCTCCTCTCCTCCTTCCCTCCCGTGCCCCCCCTCCCTCCCACCCCCGGTAAGCACCACACTCTTGTCCATGTCTCTTAGTGTCGTTTTTATGTCCCACCAATATATGGAATCATGTAGTTCTTGGTTTTTTCTGATTTACTAATTTCACTCCGTATAATGTTATCAAGATCCCACAATTTTGTTGTAAATGATCCGATGTCATCATTTCTTATGGCTGAGTAGTATTCCATATTGTATATGTGCCACATCTTCTTTATCCAGTCTTCTATTGAAGGGCTTTTTGGTTGTTTCCATGTTTTGGCCACTGTGAACAATGCTGCAATGAACATGGGGCTACATGTGTCTTTACGTATCAATGTTTCTGAGTTTTGGGGGTATATACCCAGTAGAGGGATTGCTGGGTCATAAGGTAGTTCTATTTTCAGTTTTTTGAGGAACCACCATACTTTCTTCCATAATGGTTGTACTACTCTACAGTCCCACCAACAGTGAATGAGGGTTCCTTTTTCTCCACAGCCTCTCCAGCATTTGGTATTACCTGTCTTGTTGATAATAGCTAACCAAACAGGTGTGAGATGGTATAGCATTGTAGTTTTGATTTGCATTTCTCTAATAACTAATGAAGGTGAGCATCTTTTCATATATCTGTTGGCCATCGGTATTTCTTCCTGGGAGAAGTGTCTGTTCATGTCCTCTTCCCATTTTTTTATTGGATTGTTTGTCTGTTGTTGAGTTTTATAAGTTCTTTGTAAATTTTGGATATTAGGCCCTTATCTGAGCTGTTGTTTGAAAATAACATTTCCCATTTAGTTGGCTGTCTGTTTATTTTGATATCAGTTTCTCTTGCTGAGCAAAAACTTCTTAGTCTGATGTAGTCCCATTCATTTATCTTTGCCTTCACTTCTCTTGCTTTTGGAGTCAAATTCATAAAATGCTCTTTAAAACCCAGGTCCATGAGTTTAGTACCTATGTCTTCTTCTATGTACTTTATTGTTTCAGGTCTTATATTTAGGTCTTTGATCCATTTTGAATTAATTTTCATACAAGGGACAAGCTGTAGTCGAGTTTCTTTCTTTTGCATGTGGCTTTCCGTTTTCCCAGCACCATTTGTTGAAGAGGCTTTCTTTTCTCCATTGTGTGTTGTTGGCCCCTTTATCAAAAATTATTTGACCATATATATGTGGCTTTATTTCTGGGCTTTCTATTCTGTTCCATTGGTCTGAGTATCTATTTTTTCTGCCAATACCATGCTGTTTTGATTGTCGTGGACCTATAATATAGTTTGAAGTCAGATAATGTAATGCCCCCAGCTTCATTCTTTTTTCTTAGGATTGCTTTGGCTATTCAGGGTTTTTTATAGTTCCATATAAATCTGATGATTTTTTGTTCCATTTCTTTAAAGAATGTCATAGAAATTTTGATGGGAATTGCATTAAATTTATATATTGCTTTGGGTAATATGGCCATTTTGATTATATTTATTCTTCCTACCCACGAACAAGGAATATTTTTCCATCTCATTGTACCTTTTTTGATTTCCCTTAACAATGCTTTGTAGTTTTCGTTATATAGGTCCTTTACATTCTTTGTTATGTTTATTCCTAGGTATTTTATTTTTTTTGTTGCAATCGTGAAGGGGATTATTATTTTTTTTGTTGAGTTCGTTTTCTAATATTTCATTTTTGGCATATAGAAAGGCTATGGACTTTTGTATGTTAATTTTATATCCTGCGACCTTACTGTATTTTTTATTGTTTCTAATAATCTTTTTGTGGAGTCTTTCGGGTTTTCGATGTATAGGATCATATCATCTGCAAAAAGTGATACCTTTACTTCTTCTTTTCTGATATGGATGCCTTTTATTTCTTTGTCTTGTCTGATTGCTCTGGATAAAACTTCTAGCACCACGTTAAATAAGAGTGGAGAGAGTGGACAACCCTGTCTTGTTCCTGATTTAAGGTGGAAAGTCCTCAGTTTTATGCCATTTAATATGATGTTGGCTGGTGGTTTATCATATATGGATGGCCTTTGTCATGTTGAGATATTTTCCTTCTTTACCCATTTTGTTGAGTGTCTTAAACATAAAGTTGTGTTGTATTTTATCAAATGCCTTTTCTGGCATCTATTGATAAGATCATGTCGTTTTTGTTCTTTGTTTTGTTGATGTGGTGTATTACGTTAACTGTTTTACGTATGTTTAACCATCCTTGAGATTCTGGGATGAATCCCACTTGATCATGATATATTATTTTTTTTAATATTGATATGTTGCTGTATTCGATTTCCCAGTATTTTGTTTAGTATTTTAGCATTTGTATTCATTAGAGATATTGGTCTGTAGTTTTCTTTTTTTGTGAAATCCTTGCCAGGTTTTGGTATGAGGGTTATGTTGGCCTCATAAAATGTGTTTGAAAGTATTGCTTCTTCTTCAATTTTTTGTAAGACCTTCTGTAGAATAGGGACCAAGTCTTCTTTGAACGTTTGATAGAATTCACGAGTATAGCCATCTGTGCCTGGACTTTTATTTTTGGTGAGTTTTTTAATGGTTTTTTTCTATTTTTTTTCTACTAATAAGTCTGTTTAGGCTTTCTGCTTCTTCGTGACTCAGTCTAGGAAGGTTGTATTATTCTAGGAATTTATCCATTTCTTCTAGGTTGTTGAATTTAGTGGCATAAAGTTTTTCATAGTAATCTAGAATAATTCTTTGTATATCTATGATGTCCGTGGTGATTTCTCCTCTTTCATTTTGGATTTTGCTTATATGACTTCTTTCTCTTTTTTCCTTGGTAAGTCTTGCCAGGGGTTTGTCAATTTTGTTTATCTTTTCAAAGAACCAGCCCCTTGTTCTATTAATTTTTTCTATAGTTTTTCTGTTCTCTATTTCATTTATTTCTGCTCTGATTTTTATTATCTCCTTTCTTCGGCTGGTTTTGGGTTGTTTTTGTTCTTCTTTTTCCAGTTCCTTAAGGTGTGAAGTTAAGTGGTTCACTTGGGCTCTCTCTTGTTTGTTCATATAGGCTTGAAGTGATATGAACTTCCCTCTTATCACTGCTTTTGCTGCATCTCATAGATTCTGATATGTCATATTGTCATTTTCATTTGTCTGTATATATGTTTCGATCTCTGTGCTTATTTCTTCTTTGACCCATTCATTTTTTTTAATTATGTTGTTTAGTTTCCACATTTTTGTGGGGTTTTTTTCCTCTTTTTTGCAGTTGAATTCTAGTTTCAAGGCTTTATGATAAGAAAATATGCTTGGTACAATTTCAATTTTTCTAAATTTCCTGATATTATTTTTATGGCCCAACATATGGTCAATTCTTGAGAATGTTCCATGTACACTAGAGATATATACTTTGTCGCTTTGGGATGAAGTGTCCTGTAGATGTCTATCATATCCAGGTTCTCTAGTGTTTTGTTTAAGACCACTTTATCTTTATTGATTTTCTGTTTGGATGACCGATCTAGAGCCATCAGCAGTGTATTGAGGTCTCCAAGTGTGATTGTATTTTTGTCAGTTTTTGTTTTTAGGTCAATAAGTAGCTGTCTTATATATCTTGGTGCTCCTTGATTTGGTGCATATATATTAAGGATTGTTATGTCTTCTTGATTCAGCATCCCCTTAATCATTATGAAATGACCAATTTTGTCTCTGAGTACTTTTGCTGTCTTGTAGTCAGCATTATTAGATATGAGTATTGCTACGCCTGCTTTTTTTTGGATGTTATTTGCTTGGAGTATTGTTTTCCAGCCTTTCACTTTGAATTTGTTTTTATCCTTGTTGCTTAGATGTGTTTCTTGTAGGTAGCATACAGTTGGATTTTCTTTTTTAATCCATTCTGCTACTCTATGTCTTTTATTGGTGAGTTTAATCCATTTATGTTTAGTGTAATTATTGACACTTGTGGATTCCCTATTTCCATTTTATAAATTGCTTTCTGTTCATTTTGTATCTTGTTTTTGTTTGTTTGTATTCCATACTTCTTTCCTCTGTTGCTACCTTTTTTAAGTCATGTGCTTTTGTGGTGGTTTTTTCAAGGGTGGTTACCATTAAGTAATGAAAAGGGTACCTACCATATTCATTGTATACCCTATCTTGCGAGTGTTTCTGCACTTCATCGTCTTTTGCTACTGTTAATCTCTGTCCTCTCCCCTTTTTTTTTTTTTTTGCTTTTGTTGTCACAGTTTAAATTTGGTTTTATTGTGTTCTTGGTGGAGCTTTTACTTGTGTTTTTGTTTTGTTTTGTTCTTTGGATCTGGTTGGAAAACCCCCTTTAGTATTTCCTGGAGTGGGGATTTTCTGATGATAAATTCCCTCATCTTTTCTGTATTTGTGAATGTTTTTATTTCTCCTTTGTACTTGAAGGATAACTTTGATGGGTATAGTATTCTTGGCTGAAAGTTCCTCTCTTTCAGGACTTTAAATATTGGGGTCCACTCTCTTCTAGCTTGTAGAGTTTCTGCTGAAAAATCTGATGATCATCTAATAGGCCTTTCTTTATATGTTGTATTCTTCTTTTCCCTGGCTGCCTTGAGAATTTTTTCTTTGTCGTTGGTTTGTGCCATTTTCATTATGATGTGCCTTGGAGTAGGTTTGTTGTGGTTAAGAAAACTCAGTGTTCTGTTTGCTTCTTGAATTTGAGACTTTAGTTCTTTCCACAGGCTGGGGAAGTTTTCGTCTATTATTTGTTTGAATAAATTCTCCATTCCATTTTCTCTCTCTTCTCCCTCTGATATACCTATTATTCTTATGTTATTCTTTTTGATGGAGTCAGACAATTCCTTTAGGGCTTTCTCATTTTTTTTAATTTTTGAGTCTCTCTCTTCTTCTCTCTGTTGTTCCTCAAGTTGCTTGTCTTCTATGTCACTAATCCTATCTTCTATCTGGCCTTTTCTATTAGCTAAGCTTGTTATCTCGTTTTTCAGTTCATGAATTGAGTTTTTCATTTCTGTTGGATTTGTTTTTATAGTTTCAATTTCCTTGCTAATATATTCTTTGTGTTCATTGAGTTGTTTTCTGAGCTACCTAAATTGCCTTTCTGTGTTTTCTTGTATATCTCTGAGTATTTTTAGGATTTCTATTTTAAATTCTCTGTCATTTAGCTCAAAGGTTTCCAATATATTAAATTTTTTCTCCATAAATTTTTCCACATCTATTTGTGTTACTTCTCTTTCTTTTGTATCCATGATATTTGATTTCCTTTTTCGTAATGGCATCTGAGGGTGGTTTTGTTCATAGCACTAATGAGAGTTAATAAGGAATAAAAATTAGGAAAAAAATAAAAATAATAAAATTAAAAAAATTTTGGGAAAAAACCCAATAATAATTTATTATTTCCCTCCCCTTTTCTTTCTTCTCTTCCCCTCCTCTTCCCTCCTTAGGAAAATATCGTGATAAACTGTGAATTATATTATGCTATATGAAACAAAAACTGCCTATAACGGAGGGCCTGAGTTGGGGGGAACTCTTCAAGGGGCAAAAAAGGAAGTAGGGACCCACAAAATGCAAAAAACGAAAAAATTTGGGTCAAGTATAAAATGATTTGCTTGTAAGTAATAGTCGACTAAGAGATATAATGAGAGGGATAAGAGAGAAACCAGAAAATGGGGGGGAAAAACAAACTATTGTATTAAGTGGAGCAAAGACTGAATAGAATGGAGATCCTGGGTTGGGAGGAATGCTACTGAGTTAAAAAGCGAAGTAAAAAGCACCCAAAATGCCACAAAAAGATCCAAAAAAACTTGAGTCCCAAATTAAATAATTTGTTCGTGATTGAGGATTGAATGAGAGGAAAATTAAAAGAAGAAACTAATAGAAAGGGAGAAACAAGAAAAAGGGGAAAAGGAAAGGAAGAAAAAAGAAGAAAAAAAAACAAGAGAGGGAGAGTTAAGGGTTTTGGAGTGTAACCCTCATGGAGAATAAGGAAGAAGAAAAGAAATAAAATGAAACACTTATGGGTAGTGTAGTTCAAGAAAAGGAAAGAGTAAGATGGGCAGAGGATAACAGGATCAAGGTTGAGGAAATAGAAATAATACTAATAAAGGCAAGAGGATGAAAGAAACAAACAAAAGAAATAGTGGAACAAATTATAAAGTCTGTGGATTTTTCTTGAATTTGAGAGGTTAACTTCTTCTTCCCTTTTCTTTCCTCTCCCTCTTCCTAGTCGTTGACTCTGTACCCCAGGCTCTGCCCCTGTGGCACGCTTAGGTAGGGATTTGCAGTTGATGAGACTCTACGGCAATGTCATATATTTGGCTTCAGTCTCGTTGGTAGTCAAGGCTTGTTAGCGTTTGCAGGCTCCAACAATGAGAGAGTCCGTTTTCCCAGAGCCTCTTTCCTAGTCTCTCCTTCCTGAATTAGCAGCCTGATGATCCAGCTATGAGGCTGCCGCTGCCGCTGCCTTTGCCTGGGGAGTAAGAGGTTTAGAGAGCTGGCAGATCCCCACTCTATCCCCACTCAATGCAGGGCTCTGGGTAAGGCTCTGTCAGTCAGAGCAGCCATTGTAATCAGGCGGGGCGGGGAGCCAATTGCTCTTAAGGTGACGTTCTCTGAGCTTCTAGGCCTGTTCAGCACATCCAGCACTCTGTGGGACCACTGTCCCCAGGCTTTCCGCACTTTGTAGCCTGTTTTGGCTGGGAAGAAGATGTCCTAGTCGCTGCCTGCAGTACAGGAGGTCTTAACACTGCCAAGTCCCTCTTTGTAGCGTATGTCCCTGAGTATGAAAGCTCTGCCAATCAGAAGTTGCCCCCATCCCTTTAGCAAGAGGCACTAAAAAATATCACGCCTCTTGTCTTGGATAGCTGGACTGAGAGAGATCTTGTCAATTATAGCTGCGTAGGTCAGTTGGGAGGTGAGCAGCCTGTGGGTTAGGCTAATTTCAGCGATTGGATCCACGGAATTTCTCCAGAATGAACTGCAAGCTGCACACACATGCCCCTCCCCCAATGCTTGATTGTTAGCTTGAATGCCTGTGTGAGGCACCTCTCCCGCCTAGAGAAGCTCGGTTGTAAGGAAGTTCGCTTTGGCGCACTCCCCGTGGGCCACTGGCAGCTGCTGCTAGTGGTGCAGGCGATTACTCACACGCGGGTGGTTGCTGGGCTGCTCGCAGCCCAGGGCTTGGGCAGTCGCTCGCGGCACTGGCCGGAGGCTGGGACGCTCGGTGCATGGCGCACTGGTGTTTGCTAGTGTGGGCTGTCCGCGCCCCTAGCTCCTCCCAACTCTCAGTTCCAAGTGAAAGCAACCTTTGCTCAGGTTAGTGAGGAAGGCAGAGTTTCTTTGTCCAACTTATTTCCCTCAGGGTTGATTATATATTTAGCCAATTTTTCGCTAGACCCTATCTTTGCCTTCAGGGTGTGAAACTCTCGAATGCTCCAAGAATAGGTTTTTCTGTCTCTGGTAGTTGAACTTGTTGAAATTTTGGGGAGATTTTTCAGTCCGTGTCCTCACTGCACCATTTCTATGACGTCCAATGATGCACACATTTACTAAAAGAGCTTTTTTTTTTTTTTCTTTCCTATCTGGTCTGTATTTCACCGGGGATTTCCCTTTAAATAAAAATGGAATTTCAAATAAATACACAGAAAAAGTATGGCAGTATACCCCAAAACACACCTATTGTAATACTTCATTGATAGGAAAAGTCCAGAATTGGTATTGAAGAGGAGACACAGAGCAGATGAGGGGTTGCCAGGGCAAGAGGAGTGGGGAGTGTCATTTTGGTTCAGGGTTTCCATTTGGGGTGATGGGACATTTTGCAAGAAGATAGTGGTGATGTTTGCAAAGCATTGTGAAGAGACTTCACACTGAGGAATGGCACAACTTTAAAAATAAGCAGTCACCTTTATTTTTTACTTATAATGAATCACGCTATGGAAAAACAGAAAAAAAAATAACAAAATAAAATAAAAATACAGAACAATTCCAAATAAAATTAATAAAAATTTGTAAATCTCAACACCAGAAAGACAAACAATCCAATCAAAAGATGGGCAAAGAAATGAATAGACACTTCTCCAAAGAAGACATACAGATGGCCAATAGGCATATAAAAAAATGCTCAACATCACTAATCATTAGAGAAATGCAAATTAAAACCACAATGAGATATCATCTCACACCGGTCAGAATGACGTTCATCAACAAAACAACACAGAATAAGTGCTGGAGAGGATGTGGAGAAAAGGGAACCCTCCTACACTGCTGGTGGGAATGCAGACTGGTGCAGCCTCTGTGGAAAACAGTATGGAGATTCCTCAAAAAATTGGAACTCGAACTGCCTTTTGACCCAGCTACTCCACTTTTAGGAATATACCCCAAGAATACCATAGAAAAGTTCCAGAAGGAGAAATGCACCCCCATGTTTATAGCAGCATTGTTTACAATAGCCAAGATCTGGAAACAGCCCAAGTGTCCATCAGTGGACGAGTGGATTGAAAAGCTTTGGTACATATATACTATGGAATACTACTCAGCCATAAGAAATGATGACATCGGATCATTTACAATAACGTGGATGGACATTGATAACATTATACGGAGTGAAATAAGTAAATCAGAAAAAACTAAGGACTATATGAACCCGTACATAGATGGGACATAAGAATGAGACTCAGAGACATGGACAAGTAACAGGGGGTGGGGTAGAGGGGTGGAGAGGGAGCAAGGAAGGAGAGGGAGGGGGTAGGGGGAGGGGAAGGGCACAAAGAAAACCAGATAGAAGGTGACAGAAGACAATTTCACTTTGGGTGAGGGGTATGCAGCATAATCAAATGTCAAAATAATCTGGATATGTTTTCTCGGAACATATGTACCCTGATTTATCAATGTCACTGCATTAAAATAAAATAAAAAAACATGAATCACGCCACAGAGAAAAAAAACCATAACATTAAAAGAAAAAACTGTCAAGGAGAGGTGGTAAATCAAATTCTTCTTATATGGTGGGGACAGCTGGGTGAAGAAGCAGCAGCTCTGGAGCTGGCCCAGAGGTGTGCCCAGAGGCAACCCCTATTGTCTGGCCACAACCAGGGCAGGTTTGGCAGAACATTCTTGAAACAGCAGTGGTGGGGCCTCAGTGTGGTCCGGAGACGCTGCACAGGCCGCCCGGCTCCAGAGCTGCAGCTGGAGTGGCTGCTGGAGGAAGCACGGCCGCTGGAGTCGGGCGCCACTCCAGGTCCAGGTCGGCCTCCAGGTCTGCCCACGCAGCCAGCTCCTCCAGGTGTCCCTCAGGTGGAGCAGGAGCCAGGTCTGCCTCCTAGTCCCCTACCCCAAGCATCTCCTCAGACAAGAGCAGTGACATCACACCTGGCCAGAACAATGACCTCACCACACAATGTCCTCACTACCTGATGAGAGAGACCAACAGAACTCAGAACCCTGGTAACCAGGGAACCACATTCTAGAACAACTGCTAGCCAGCTCAGTTGGCCAGAGACTTTAGTTGAGTAAACATGTCCTTGTGTTGTCTTCCCCGATCCCAAGGCCGTGGCAACCAAAGAAACAGCCCTGATGGTTTTTTCCGCCATGGCCGCCGCTGGGTCCAGACTCAGCCCAGACGTCTATGGCCCTTTTCTCGGAGGAACCGAGAAATAACCCATGGAGGCTCAGAGGTGGTGCTTCCAGACCAGGCCACCACTGTGATTTCACCTGAGCAGGTCTATGTCCCCTACGTGCGTGTGTGTGTGTGTGTGTGTGTGTGTGTGTGTGAGAGAGAGAGAGAGAGAGAGAGAGAGTTTTCAGTGAGTGTATGTATATGTGTCAGAGGGTTTCATGTCAGAGGAGCCAGCCCTTAGGAAGAACGGGCTGAGCACGTGGGTCAGAAGCCTTGTGAACCAGCACATTCACACCGCCGCCTGTTTGGATTGGAAGTGTGGGTGGCACCCACTGCCCCTGGTTTATCTTGAGTCCTGGAGGTGAATTTCATTTCTACTGGGAGGGGGTCTCTGCAGAAACATCCTTGGGTCTGATTTGGGAGCAGATGGTGCAGTGGGCAAAAGCAGCTGCGACGAGGGCCAGGCTAGGCTTGAGGCATCCTGACCCGCTGCTGGTCATGTCATTGCAGAGCTCAGTCAACAGCACCCAGGAGCAGCAGCTGGAGGAAGGAGACCCTCACATCATCTCCACATCTGTGGCCCAGGTGCACCGTAGTAATGATGTTTCATACAGGCCTGCAGAAAGCGTGGCCCCCTGGGCGTCCGGGGACCTGGGGCCCGTGGATGACCTCAGTAGGTCTCCTCTCCCGGAGCCACCCAGGGTCTGGAGGAGGGCTCGTCCCCCAACGCCATACAGGCTCAGGAGGTCTCTTCTTTTTACAACACCCAATTTCCCGAGGATTCCTCCCCTGATGCTACCCAGGGTCCAGAGGACTCCTTCCCCAAAGCCTCCCAGGCTCACCATGTCTGAATCCAGCCTGCAGCAGGGGGCCCATGCTAATCAAACTGAGGCAAACCACCTGGAGCCCAAGGAAGCAGAACTAAAGGGTGAGAAGGTGGTTGAGGACATGGTGGCATGGTCGGGAGGGTAGGAGGGGAATGTGAGATAATTGGGAAGGGTCGGTGTCAGACACACAGGGAGCATTTCTAGAGGCTGGCCAGGAGCAAAGACTGGCTTCAGACCACCCACGTGCAGGATGGCTGGCGGGGAGGACGTCCTGTGGTGGGTCCTGGCCTTCGGCTGTGCTCTGTCTTTGGAGAAAACATGGAAATGCAGGCACAGGGGTAATCTTTTCTCCTCTAGCAGCTCCAGCACCAGCCCAGGAGGCAGAGCCGGCTCCTGCTCCACCTGAGGAACATCTGGAAGAGCCGGCTGCACAGGCAGACCTGGAGGCCGACCCAGAGCTGGAGGGGTGCCTGACTCCAGTGGCCTTTTCACCTTATGAAGTTCTTCCAGGTGCAGCTATGGAGGTGGGGCCGGCCTCCACTGCGCCTCCTGCCCACACTGAGGCGGGAAATCTGCTGCCTGAAGAAGCCTCCGACCAACCTGCCTTGACTCCGCCCACACAGGAAGAGCTGTGCCTGCACACCACCTCAGGGCCAGCTCAGGAGCCTCCTGTCCAATCAGCGGTCCCTAGCCCATCCGAGGGATCTATTTTCCCACCTCTTTTTGATTATTTTCTTTTATTTTCTGTTATCCTCATATTTCCATTTTCACCTTGGCCTTATAGAATATTCTATTGTATTAATTTTTTTTGGAATTGTTTTGTTTTCTTTTATTTTGTTATTTTTCTTTTTCTGTTTATATCTTTTTTCTGTATAGAATAATTCATTATAAGTAATAAAATAAAAGTGATTATTTAGATTTTAATTTGTGCCATTCCTCAGCATGAAGTCCCTTAATGATGCTCTGCAAGCATCACCTCTAACTTGTTGAAAAATGTTCAATCACCCTGAATGGAAACCCTGCACCAAAAAGACTCACTCCTCCTATCCCTGCAAAACCTCACCTGCTTTCTGTCTCTGCCTTTACCTATTCTAGACATTTCCTATCAATAGAATCTTACCATAGTGCTGTTTCAATGTGCTCCCATACTTATTTGTTTTTATCTGAAATAACATTTTTGCCATTAAAAATGGAAATCCCAAGTCGAATAGAGAGACAGATATAAAAAGAAAACTTTTTTAGTACATCTGTGCTTTATCTATGGGTAGCGACCACTCTGCTAAGTGTGATCCCAGGGCCAGAACGTAGCCAGGTGACAGCTTGACCTTCCTGGGCATAAAACAAACATGAGAATAATGCAGAATTCTGCAAAGACAAACCACAAGCTGGAGAGCATTCCTTACAATGCAAGGCCAGAGAGTGGTTTCACATTCCTGCAGTGCATGAACTTCCTGAAAATTGGTATTATCTTTTTTTTTTTTTTTTTGTATTTTTCCAAAGCTAGAAGTGGGGAGGCAGTCAGACAGACTCCCACATGCACCCTACCAAGATCCACCCAGCATGCACACCAGGGGGCGATGCTCTGCCCATCTGGGGCATTGCTTCATTGCAACCAGAGCCATTCTAGCACCTGAGGCAGAGGCCATAGAGCCGTCCTCAGCAGCTGAGCCAACTTTGCTCCAATGGAGCCTTGGCTGCAGGAGAGGAGGAAAGAGAGAGGAAGAAGAGAGTGAAGGGTGCAGAAGCAGATGGGCGCTTCTCCTGTGTACCCTGACTGGGAACCAAACCTGGGACATCCACACACAAGGCTGATGATGCTCTACTGCTGAGGCAACTGGTCAGGGCCAAGTTGGTGTCTTCTAAAGGGACAGAGGGCAAACACCTGCACTTTCAATAAGAGGCAGTGCACATGCCAGTGCAAGTCAGATGATGGCCCCCCACCCTGATGAGGACACATGCACTGTAAATGCCAGTGGGAGAGCCCTGTCCCCATCAGACTGAAAGGCTTCTGGTCTGGTGGTGACCAGCCTGGAGGACAATGTGAGGATGGAGAGGCACCAGCAGCTCCCTGAAAAGAAGTAGGAAAGGCCCCTCTTCTGGGGGAACAGTGTGTAAGACCCATCAAATTCCACAGGTGCTCAACTTCACCGGGCAGTGCTCACCCTAGGGCAGGGGTAGTCAACCTTTTTATACCTACAGCCCACTTCTGTATCTCTGTTAGTAGTAAAATTTTCTAACTGCCCACCGGTTCCATAGTAATGGTGATTTATAAAGTAGGAAAATAACTTTACTTTATAAAATTTATAAAGCATAGTTACAGCAAGTTAAAGCATATAATAATAATTACTTACCAAGTACTTTATTTCAGATTTTTGCTAATTTTGGCAGAATAAATCTTTATAAAACAACTTACTATAGTTAAACCTATCTTTTTATGTATACTTTGGTTGCTCCGCTACCACCCACCATGAAAGCTGGAATGCCCACTAGTGGGCAGTAGGGACCAGGTTGACTACCACTGCCCTAGGGTATTATCCCAAAGAAATTCTTGCACAACTTCTCAGAGATCTATATTCAAGACTGCCCATCAGAGCACTGATGAAATAGGCAGGAATTGAGAAAAACAAAACTGTCCATGGACAGTGATGGGACCCACCAATCCTGGTCCACACGGATGATGGAAGCTGGACAGCAGCTAGAGTTGGGGCAAGGGTCTCCACGTGTTGTCAGAAAAAGAGCTCAGGGGTCCTCTCACATGAGACATGTGGCCCAACATCTGAATCCATGATCCCACTTCTTAGAGCACGACCATGTGATTTCAGCTGGCAGAGAGTCATATATGAAAATCAGTCTGAGTGTAACACAGACAAAACAAACCGAGTGAGAAGGGCGGACCCTGAGAGATACCAACCAAGCTGTTCATGATGCTCATCTGTGCGGTGGAGACATCAATCTCTGACCTTCTCCTTGATGTGATATCTAATTTGTTATAATGCATGTGTGACTGTGACAGTTCTAAATATATCATATTAAAGTTATATGTCCAGTGTTATCTGCGTATCACTCATCTATAAAGTACATTATTTAGTTTTTATTGTTAAAGAATTTATGATAAGGAAAATAAAGGTTAGTTATAGTACCATATTGAATTCTAAAGGAATTTAGAAACAAATAAAGAACAAAGTCCTTCCCGGGAGGAGAGCCCTGATACGGGGGGCTCACCGTGCCTGTTCTTTCCAGGATTTTGCACACAGTGTTGGCATGTGCACGTGTGTGCCACTGTTTTCTCACACCCGTGTGTGCATTGGTGGGTGCCTGTGTGTGTTCACATGTGTGAGTGTGTGAACACACCTGTGGGTGTCTGGCAGGTAGGATTCCTGGGCATGTGCTCTTCCAAACCCTTATTTCTCTAGGGGTGGACTCTGCCAGTCAGAGTTGTTGGCATTTTCTGTGACTCCACATCAGAATTTCCAAAGCTCCCTGTGGTGGAACCCGGATCATTACTCATTTTCACTTTTCTTGTTCTAATTTGTACAGGATTTTAAAATATTGGGTGCAGTTCCTCTATCCGAGGAGTAAAGGAAAACATCACAATGAAAGAAAAGTGAAGAGAATGGTCACAGAGTGGGGATAAAACCAATTCTGTAATGAGAGGAGTGCGGGTTGGAGAGCAGACGGCTCTAGAGCTGGCCCTGGTGTGTGGTCAGAAGCAGGTGCTCTGTGGCAGGAACCAGGGCAGGTTCTGCAGAGGGCTCTTCAGTCGGCGGTGGTGGGGCCTCGGGTAACTCGGCAGATGCTGCACAGGCCACCTGGCTCCAGAGCTGCAGCTGGAGTGACTCCTGGAGGCGACACCCCTCCAGGTCTGGGGCGGCCTACAGGCCCTCCCCTGCGTCTGGTTCTTCTAGTGAAGAGGTGGAAGCTGCTGGCTCTGTCTCCTGGGCTGGTGCTGGAGCTGTGAGAGGAGAAAAGATCCCCCACATGCATTCCCACATGCCCCCCAAAGACAGCACAGCCAGAGCCTTCCTCAGAAGCCACAGCATGGGACCCACCACAGGATGTCCTATCGGCCCACAGTCCTGCAGAAGGTGGTCTGAGTCCTGTCTGCTCCTGGCCAGCCTCTGTGCGTGCTCCCTGTGTGTCTGGCACTGACCCCTCCTCATCAGTTCACATACATCCTCACCCCCCACTACCCCACCTCCCCCACATTCACACCCGTGGGTTCTGCCTCCTTGGCCACCAGGTCCTCCTGGCCAGTTTCTTCGACTTGGACATAGTGCTCCCAATATCATGTCTGAAATTATGTGCTGTGGTGGGATACTGTGTTGCTTCCGGGAGAAGTACTTCTCTGGCCATCCAGGGGCCCTAGATCCCCAAACCCCCAAGTGCCCACACTCACTTTGAGCCTGCTCTGGACCTCGATGCTGTGGCCCAATTGCCCATAACTGCTGGAAACGGGTGGGGGTCTCCATCAGCTGGGTTGAGCTCTGCAATGACCAGCAGTGGGTCTGGAGACCCCAAGCCTTGCCCTGTTCTAGCCACTGCTGCTTCTGCCCACTGGACCTTCTGCTCTTGGATCAGGCCCAGGCCTGTGTCTGCATAGACCACCTCCCAGGCAAAATGAGATTCTCCTCCAGCCTGACCACGCGGTGGCGCAGTGGATAGAGCGTCGAACTGGGATGTGGAGTACCTAGGTTCGAGACCCCGAGGTCACCGGCTTGGGCGCGGGCTCATCTGGTTTGAGCAAAGCTCACCAGCTTGGACCCAAGGTTGCTGGCTTGAGCAAGGGGTTGCTCAGTCTGCTGAAGGCCCAAGGCACATACAAGAGAGCAATCAATTAACAACTGAAGTGTCACAACAAAAAACTGATGATTGATACTTCTCATTTCTCTCTGTTCCTGTCTGTCTATCCCTATCTATCCATCTCTCTGACTCTCTCTCTCTCTCTCTCTCTCTGTCTCTGTCTCTGTAAAAAATAAATAAATAAGATTCTCCTTCAGGTCTCAGGATGAACTTCTGGCAGAGGGCACCACCCACACTCCAAGTCAAACCTGCGAGCCCTGACCTGGGGTTTGAATGTGACAGACCCACCTTCTGATCTCTCCTCTGCCTGTTTCTGATTGGGGCAGATCCTCCCCTCATGAACCTTTTGAGCGCGCGCGCGCGCACACACACATACACACACACACACACACACACACAGGACATAGGGCTGCTCAGATGGGATCTGAGTGGTGCCTTGGCCTGAACAAAACCACCCTGGGCCCCCTTGTGTTACCTTGGGTCCCGCCCTGAAACGGGCCCCAGGTGTCTGGCCTGAGCCCAGACCATTGGCAGCCTTGGAAAAACATACTATCACTTCTGTGTCTTTTGAGGCTGTGGCTTCCTGATGCCGAAAAAAAGCAAGAGAACATCCAGTCTCTGCCAATTGTTTCTAGTGAAGTTAGCTGGAAAGGAGCTGTTTTATAAAGTTGTTGCTTGTTTACCAGGGTCCAAGTTCAGTTGGGCTCTATTGTCAGAATATGAGGTCACCCCTGGGTCTTCTACCCAGAGGGTTTTTTCAGACAAGAGCAGTGAATTCCCTTCTTTTTTTTTTGTTTTTTTTTTGTTTTGTTTTTTTTTGTGGCCGAGACAGAGAGAGGGACAGATAGAGACAGACAGACAGACAGACAGGAAGGGAGAGAGATGAGAGCATCAATCTTTACTGTGGTACCTTACTTGTTCATTGATTGATTTCTTATATGTGCCTTGACATGGCAGCTACAGCAGACCGAGTGACCCCTTGCTCAAGCTGGTGAGCCTTGCTCAATCCAGATGAGCAAAGCTCAAGCTGGAAACCTAGGGGTTTCGAACCTGGTTCCTTTGCATCCCAGTCTGACCTATGCACTGCTCCACTGCCTGGTCAGGCATGAATTCACTTCCTGGCAAAATCTGTGACCTCACTAGACCAAGCAGCAAAAAATATTTCAGAAAAAATACATTACTGAGACAAATATCTGCGATTGTACTGCCTATGTTTTCATCTAGAAATTTATGGTTTCAAGTCCTACCTTTAAGACTTTAATCCATTTTGAGTTACTTCTTGTGTATGGTGTACGGAAGTAGCCTAGATTTCCTCTTTTGCATGTGCCTGTCCAGTTTTCTCAACACCATTTACTGAATACAAGGTCTGTAACCATGTGTATGTCCTACCCACCTTTGTCAAATATTAATTGACCACATAGACAAAAGTAGGTTTATACTGTTCCATTGATCTGTATGTTTGTTTTTATGTTGCACCATGCTGTTTTGATTACTCTACGTTGATATCAGGTAGTGTTATACCCTCAACTTTGTTCTTTCTCAAGATTGCTGAGGCTACCTGGAGTCTTTGGTGATTCCCTATAAATTTGTGGTGAATTTGTTCTAGTTGTGTAAAATATGCCATTTCCTTCTTGATAGAAATTGCATTGAATATGTCTTTGGGAAATATGGACAATTTAATCATGTTAATTATTCCTTGCCATAAAATGGTATATTCTTTCACTTATTTCTACTTCTCCAACTTCTTTTTCAGTGTCTTATAATTTTTCAAATACAGTTTTTACATCCTTGTTTAAATTTAATCTAAGATTTTTTACATGCCATTGTAAATATTTTTTTAGTTCCCTTTATGACAGTTCATTATTGGTGCATGAAAATAAGGTCTAAAATTTTTCTATTTTGATCAATTCAATTTATATATTTATTTTCTTTTATTAGTTATATCATATCTAAGACACCTTCTAATGAAAAATTGCAATTATTTTCTTATGTCTTCTAAGGGTTTTATTTTTTTAGCAATTACATGTAGTCTGTGATCAATTTTGAGTTATTTTTTTTAAGTGTGATAGAAGGTGCCAGTCTAATTTCTTTATCATGTAGCTATCCAGTTATCAAGCATCATTTTTTAAAGTATTATTCTTTTTACCACAAAATTGTCTTGTTCTTGTGGATAAAAAATTGGTAATGCAAGTAAGTGATTCAGTTAGACCAGTGGTCCCCAACTCTTGGGCTGTGGACCGGTACTGGTCCATGGGTCATTTGGCACCGGTCCACAGAGAAAGAATAAATAACTTACATTATTTCCATTTTATTTATATTTAAGTCTGAATGATGTTTTATTTTTTTTAAATGGCCAGATTCCCTCTGTTACATCCGTCTAAGACTCACTCTTGATGCTTGTCTCAGTCACGTGATACAGTTATTCGTCCCACCCTAAAGGCCGGTCCATGAAAATATTTTCTGACATTAAACTGGTCCGTGGCCCAAAAAAGGTTGGGGACCACTGTGATAAGGGATTAATAACCAAAATTTATAAGGAACTTGTAAAACTAAACATCAGGAAGATAAACAATCCAATCAAAAAATGGGCAAAAGAAATGAATAGACACTTCTCCAAAGAGACCATACAGGTGGCCAATAGGCATATGAAAAAATGCTCAACATCACTAATCATTAGAGAAATGCAGATTAAAACCACAATGACATATCACCTCACACCAGTCAGAATGGCACTCATTAACAAAACAACACAGAATAAGTGCTGGCGAGGATGTGGAGAAAAGGGCACCCTCCTGCACTGCTGGTGGGAATGCAGACTGGTGCAGCCACTGTGGAAAACAGTATGGAGATTCTTCAAAAAATTAAAAATGGAACTGCCTTTTGACCCAGCCATCCCACGTTTAGGAATATATTCCTAGAACACCACATCAATGATTCAAAAGAAGAAATGCACCTTTATGTTTATAGCAGCGTTGTTTTACAATAGCCAACAGACACCCAAGTGTCTGTCAGTGGACAAGTGGATTAAAACGCTGTGGTACATATACACAATGGAATACTATGGGGCCAATGAAAAAGAAGGAAATATTATTCTTTACGACAACATGGATGAAACTGGAAACTATTATGTTAAGTGAAATAAGCCAGGCTGAGAAAGAAAAATATATGACCTCACTGATTTGAGGAATTCAATGAACAATGTGAACTGACGAGCAGACTAGAGACAGAGGCGGGATCAAAGGGTCCAGAGGGAAAGCGGACAGAGGGAAAGGGGATGATAGGAAGGGATCAGAAAAGGAAAAGAGATTGGTGAAATTATACACACATAACATGACGTTATAGAGAGCAGAAAAGCAAATCCTGGAGGGACGGGGGGAGGGCATTGGGGAGAGGGGGAAAAGGGGGTGTGGGGAACAGGGGGGAGGGAGGATGTATTCGTGTGGACACTAGAATCTATGTAAACACAATAAAATTTTTTAAGAAGATTCATGGGGTAAATATAAATGCTCACAAAAGTTAGGGAAAATTTTATAGCTTCATATTCATTTTGAAATATCCCCTAATTTTTGTGAGCAGTATATATAACTACTCGGCAGAGGGGACCGTGCTGCTGGAGGACTGGCCAGCCATGCACGTGAGGGGAGCTCCGGCTTCCACTAAGAAGTCATTCTCCAAAGGCTGCCTGCGGCCTGGCCTAAGAGTGATAATGAAATGTGACAGAAATTTCCTTGTGCTGGATCAGTGGCGAGAGAGGGCCTTCATGGCCTGGATTAATTCATCTGACTGATGTTCCAGGACTTGATCTACCTCATGATTAAAACTTTATGGTTTGCTCACCAATTGAAATGAGATCTCCTCTGAAGCCCAGTGGTACTGATCCCTATTTTACGTCAAGGCTCAAAATTGATTGACATTGATCAACAATAAAAATGAAGCCTCCACATGCAGCTGCCAAGCCAATATTCTGATGGAGGTGCACTGTGGCATTGTCCTCAGACCAATCTGAGAAGAGAAATGGCCCCACCTGCAAATACACAATATATTTTATTGTAACTGGATCTGGACCAGCAGTGCAAATTGATTTTATTCTTATATAAGATAAATATCTTTAATAAAATTCTCACTTATTTTTTTTTATTTGTTTTTTATTCAGTGAGAGGAAGGAGGCAGAGACAGACTCCTGCATGCCCCCCACTGGGATCCACCCTGCAAGCCCACCAGGGAGTGATGATCTGCCCATCTGGGGTGTTACCTCAGCTCTTCTTAGCACCTGAGGTGACACCGCTGTGGAGCCATCCTCAGTGCCAGGGGCCGATTTGTTCCAGTTGAGCCATAACTGTAGGAGGGGAAGAGAGAGAGAGAGAGAGAGAGAGAGAAGCGAGAGGGGGAAAGGTGGAGAAGCAGAAGGGTATTTCTCCTGTGTTCCCTGACTGAGAATCAAACCCAGGATATCCATATGTTGGGCCAACACTCTACCACTGAGCCAACTGGCCATTTTTTTAAAAAAGGAATTTACAGGAATAATTTGATTACTAGAATAGTGACATTTTTCTTATCCCATGGTATAAAAAAATAAAACATAAAAGCTGTAGTAGCATAACACTAAAAAAAATAATAAACCACTTTAAATGCAAATAATATGTGTGCCTATCCTACATGAGCCTCGAGTTATTGTGGGATTTGGGCTAGTTGACAGGCATACAGATACGCATACAAACAGCACAGATACTACATGTGTTCTGAGTGGCAGCTTTTACTTTTCTGGGGATCATTCAGTAGCACAGTTCCCAAGGCTTTTATGAACCTGGTTTCACCTAATTTAGTTATTTTTTATTCACTACAAATGTAATACATACATAACATTTTTCTTATAAAAAGTTATAATGAAAAATGAAAAAAAAAACCCTCCAAAACCCAACCTTAAACCTTCCTTCTGTTCCTCTTTTTAATGGAAGTGTTCAAAAGTGGGTGTTTATCCTGACAAACCATTTTCTCCAAATTTACAGGCATATCAAAATACATACAAATATGTCCTTTTCTTAAATATTGTATTAGTTATATGTGCAAATTATATTATTCACCTAAAATGTCAGAAGATCTTAACATGTAGGTGCATGTAGATTCATCTTATTTTTTTGAACCGCACTATAACTGTCCAATGTATGGGTGACACATAGATTAATTAGGTTTTTGATAGATTTGTGGGTTTAGTCTTCTGCTGTTAGAAACGGTGCTAAGTGAATGAATGTCTTTTATTTAGTACACCAGAACTATATCTGCAAGGTAAATTTTTATAAGTGGCTTTGCTGGGCCAAGAGATTTCCCTTTTAAATTTCTAGAGCTATTGGTAATTAATACCCATAAAAATTGTATCACAAGCAGTTTTGCTACAGCCTATCACAGAATGCCAGGAACATGTTCAATTTCTGCCGTTAGTATCTTATTTTGGTTTTATTTTTAACGTTTCTTAAAATGATATTTCTGAAGGCGAACTATCATATCTTTTGCCATTTTTCCTTTTGGATCATTAGTATTTTCATCTTGATTTATAGGAACCATTCATATATTAAAGAAATGGTTACTTTTTCCTGTGTTCTGAGTCACAGGTTCCTCCATCCTTGTTTTGCTGGTTGCCATGGTTTATGTGAATAGTTAAATTAACTTCTATGAGTTCTAGATTTGTCATAATAGACAAACTTTTCTGTTTCTGTCATAATTATCTAGTTTTTTACATTTAAATATTTATTCAATTGGAATTTTTTGAAAAATCAATCTTTTTAAGATTTTATTTATTCATTTTAAAAAGGAGAGAGGGAGAGAGAGGACAGAGAAGAGGAGAGGAGCAGAAAGCATCAACTCCCATATGTGCCTTGACCAGGCAAGCCCAGGGTTTTGAACCAGTGACCTCAGCATTCCAGGTTGACACTTTATCCACTGTGCCACCACAGGTCAGGCCTCAACTGAAATTTCTTTCAATGTAATATAAGCAGTTAAAAGTCAATGACAAGCCCTGGCCGGTTGGCTCAGTGGTAGAGCATCAGCCTGGCATGCAGGAGTCCTGGGTTTGATTCCCGGCCAGGGCACACAGGAGAAGCGCCCATCTGCTTCTCCACCCCTCCCCCTCTCCTTCCTCTCTGTCTCTCTCTTCCCCTCCTGCAGCCAAAGCCAATTGGAGCAAAGTTGGCCCAGGCGCTGAGGATGGCTCCATGGCCGCTGCCTCAGGCGCTAGAATGGCTCTGGTCACAACAGAGCAACGCCCCAGATGGGCAGAGCATCACCCCCTGGTGGGCATGCTGAGTGGATCCCGGTGAGGCGCATGAGGGAGTCTGTCGGACTGCCTCCCTGTTTCCAGCTTCGGAAAAAAAAAAAAAGTCAATGACATTGAGTGCTTGCTGTCTACCAAAAATTGTGCTACTTTTCCATAATATGTAATTCAAGTTGAAATATGGCTGCCCATTCAAATACTACATATATTAGTCCCTTTGGCTTACATGTATGGCCATGTGACCAGTAATCAACTACAGAATATAAGGGGAAGTGATGTATGTCACCTCTTGGCCAAGATTTCATCTTATTCACAGGTTTTACCATGTTCCCCATGATCCAGAAAGCAGCTGGCTGATAAAATGGTGGAATGTCTTTTTGAACAGTCTGTTACAGCTAGGTAGCAATACCTTGCAGGGCTGGGGCCATGTTCTTTTGGATCAGGGATCCCCAAACTACGGCCCGCGGGCCACATGCGGCCCCTTGAGGCCATTTATCCGGCCCCCGCTGCACTTCCGGAAGGGGCACCTCTTTCATTGGTGGTCAATGAAAGGAGCACATTGACCATCTCATTAGCCAAAAGCAGGCCCATAGTTCCCATTGAAATACTGGTCAGTTTCTTGATTTAAATTTACTTGTTTTTGGCCCTGGCCGGTTGGCTCAGCGGTAAAGCGTCAGCCTAGCGTGCGGAGGACCTGGGTTGGATTCCCAGCCAGGGCACACAGGAGAAGCGCCCATTTGCTTCTCCACCCCTCTGCTGCGCTTTCCTCTCTGTCTCTCTCTTCCCCTCCCGCAGCCAAGGCTCCATTGGAGCAAAGACGGCCCGGGCACTGGGGATGGCTCGGTGGCCTCTGCCTCAGGTGCTAGAGTGGCTCTGGTCGCAACATGGCAATGCCCAGGATGGGCAGAGCATCGCCCTTGGTGGGCAGAGCGTCGCCCTGGTGGGAGTGCCGGGTGGATCCCGGTAGGGTGCATGCGGGAGTCTGTCTGACTGTCTCTCCCTGTTTCCAGCTTCAGAAAAATGCAAAAAAAAAAAAAATTAAATAAATAAATAAATAAATAAATAAATTTACTTGTTTTTTATTTTAAATATTGTATTTGTTCCCGTTTTGGTTTTTTACTTTAAAATAAGATATGTGCAGTGTGCATAGGTATTTGTTCATAGCTTTTTTTATAGTCCGGCCCTCCAACGGTCTGAGGGACAGTGAACTGGCCCCCTGTGTAAAAAGTTTGGGGACCCCTGTTTTGGATGATATATGTTCTATAAATCAGTATGTGGTGCCATTTCTCCCATAGCCAGGATTCACAGGTCAAGGAATCATCTCTAGTGATCCACTAGCAAAAAAATTTTTTCCTACTCCCATGACCTTATGTTTTGCTGGTCTGGAGGTCTTAGTTCAGTAGTAGTCAACCTGGTCCCTACCGCCTGCTAGTGGGCATTCCAGATTTCATGGTGGGTGGTAGTGGAGCAACCAAAGTATAAATAAAAAGATAGATCTAACTATAATAAGTTGTTTTATAAAGATTAATTCTACCAAACTTAGCGAAAATCTGACAAAGTACTTGGTAAGTAATTATTATTATATGCTTTAACTTTCTGTAACTCTGCTTTATAAATTTTATAAAGTAAAGTTACTTCCCTACTTTATAAATCACTATTACTGTGGAAACGGTGAACGGTTAGAAAATTTTACTGACAGAGATACAAAAGTGGGTGGTAGGTATAAAAAGTGGACTAACCCTGTCTTAGTTCTAAAGGGAAGTATACGTTCACTTGGAGACACAACATGATTCGATTGAACTGGAAGTTAAGACTGCCACCTGGCTCCTTTGAGCTCCTCATGCCTCTAAATTGACAGACATAGAAGAGAGTTACAGTAGAGGCTAGACTAGTGATTGATCATGATTACAAAGGGGAAATTGGACTGCTGCTACACAATAGAGTTTGAGAAGAGTATGTCCAAAGTACTGAGGATCCACAGGGACAGGGCCCTTGATTAAAGGCAATGGAGCCTGACCAGGTGGTGGCACAGTGGATAGAGCGTCAGACTGGGATGCGGAAGGACCCAGGTTCGAGACCCTGGGGTTGCCAGCTTGAGCACAGGCTCATCTGGCTTGAGCAAAAAGCTCACTAGCATGGACCCAAGGTCACTGGCTCAAGGGGGGGATTACTCAGTCTGCTGAAGGCCTGCGGTCATGGCACATATGAGAAAGCAATCAATGAACAACTACGGTGTCGCAACAAAAAACTGATGATTGATGCTTCTCATCTCTCTCCATTCCTGTCTGTCTGTCCCTATCTGTCCCTCTATCTGACTCTCTCTCTGTGTTAAAAAAAAAAAAAGGCAATGGAAAACTACCACAACCCAATTCAGGTGAACTAGAAATGGTCCAGACCCTTCAGGGATAAAGGTTTGGGTCACTCTACCAGATGAACAATCATGATCAGCTGAGGTGCTTGCTGAGGCAAAGGGAATATGAATGGACAGTGGAAGATGACAGTTACAAATACCAGCTACTGATTGAGCTATCAAATATCACATTAGCCCTTTTGTATCTTCAGTACCTAGAACAAAAGCTAGACATAATATGTGACCAATAAATGTTTATCAAAAATTTTAGTAAATTTTAAATATACTTAGATATTTATTTCATGATATTTCAACTTTGGACTTTCTAAACTGAATTTAGAGAAGTTTCCGCTCTCCCTTCAACTCCTGATTTTAGCTAAATATTTCATTGTTTTTTTATGCTGTTATAATTTATTAAGTTTGCATCATATTCTGTGGCCAAAATTACTATGGTTGTTTATATGTGTACTATTTTTAATGGTTTCAATGTTTTCTGTAAACTCTTTACCATGACTTCCCAATTTCTGAGTTTTTAATTTTTTTATTAATTGAACTGAATTGCCAAGAAGGTTTCTTTAAACAAGGACTAATATTACATCTACATGCATTTTGTGTATTTGAGGATATATTTCTGTTATTTGCTAAGAAAACATAATAGATTTTGCTTCACTGTCTTCTGGCATTCGGTGTTGTCTGTGTGGGGCCATTCCCCTACTTCCCCCTTGTAGGTGACTTTTTCTTCCTTTATATTTTTTGGCTGGCTATCCATATTTGTGCTTGAAAATCAGTTCCCTCACTAACATATCTTGCATTTATCAATCCCCCCCCCCATTTTTTTTTGAGAACGGGGAAGAGGTGCTGGGAACAGGGAGGGCAGAGGAGCTTCCTGAGGTGACACTCTGCAAAAGCAAACAACAGCAGTGGTGCAGGTGATGGGGGCTGGGGGTCAGGGAGGCGCAAGCCACCGACTGGAGGGCACACTGCAGACCTGGGCTCTTCTGGGGGGGAGCTTCTCCCGATCCCCAGAAACTAGTCACATGCTGGGGACTGGGATGAGGCTAACACTGATGGTTCAGCAGAAGGGGTCATTGCACTTGGCAGTGGGTCGGGACAAGGCTGAGGCCACATGGGCCACTACATCCCCCCATAGTCAAGGTCAGTTCAAGGGGGCCTTCTGTCCCCTGATTTGTGCAGGGTGGGGGACCAGAGCAGTCTATCCATCATGGTTAGTCTTGCTAATTTATTGGTGGATGAGGTCAGGGGGAGGGTTACAGCTAGGGGTCAGTGTGAGGGAACCTGACATCCATGGCTTCACATAACCATGTCACTTGTGGAGCTAGTTGGGAAGCAGTGCCCTATACCAGTGACTTGTTGAATGAACTGGGACAACTTCCTCTGTCTGGGCCTCCTGTGAATGCCTTGCCAGGTAAGCCCAGGTGCAGATGATGCCCTTCTCCAGGAACAAGAGGATGGCAGCCACTCCTGAGTGATCTTGCACACCAGGGCTGGAGTAGCAGCACCTTATGGGTGCCCAGCTACAACGGTCCCCAGCACTTTGGCTGGGTCCAGCGGGGGGCAGGGAATGGGGCTGCTGGTCCACCTGCCTTGCCACTGCCCACCAGAGTGGGACAACCATCAGGAGCCTGGGGCCTGGATCGCCACCCTGAGAGCTGCTGGCAGCCAGTGCTGTGGTGCCAGCTGTGCTGGGGAGCGTGCATGTGTGGGCCAGGGGTGGGTGTGGGGTAAGAATGTCTTTGGTGACCTGTGTGTCCTGGCCGGCCGAGCCCTAGCAGTAGGTGATGGAGCTGGCCTTGGGCATTGGGGACAGCGGGGTTTCCCCATGCCAGCCTGAACCAACTCCTCGGAGTCTTCCTGCTCCCCAGCACTCCACTCTCCCGTCACAACTGGCTACTGCCGCCTCCTCAGCCTTCGTGGTGGGTTTGAAGGCCACGGCATTGACCCAGTACTTGTGGCCGTGGCCGTGCCCTACTGTTGCAGTAATATAAGGTTATAGTAATTAAATATATAGAAAAATATGGAAGATATATAAAAGTAATTAAGATATAATATTAAAATCAATTAAGGAAATTAAATAAAGTTATGCTGTCTGGATAGGAATTATTGTAGTGGGTGCAGATGTGATAAACAGACTCTGACTTTCGAGCAGGGCCCAGTTAGTGTGTGTGTGAAGTTATACATAGATAAGAAGTGGCTTGATGTCATAACTCTGTAAATCAATGTAAACAAGAAGCTTCCCTAGGAACACCTTAAAAGTGGCTTGATGTAACATTTCAGTAGATTAACATATCAATAAAAAGGGCTCCCTGCCAGGAACTCCCAAAACAGGTGGTTTGAGATGATAATCCTGTAAATTGACACCTGTTAGAAGGTGGGTTGAGATGATGATCTTGTAGATTGACACCTGTTAGAAGGCCTGGGTACAGAAAAGGTACTAAAGCTGAGGGGACCCCCTGCTGCAGTAGTTGCCCAGACTTCAACATGAACGGGGAATGTCTCCATGCAGCTCTGACCAAAGACAGCCGAGAGGAGCACGCTGATGGGGTCCCCTTAAACTGTACCCAGGCACTCCAAAAGGATTTGTGAGTAATAAACTGCCTGTGTGATTCTTACAACTAATGTATATGTCAGTCTTGTCTTTCATCCGGTGGCAGTTGGTGTCGGCACTGATAAGTAGAATCGTTATAGTCTCCTCAAGAGTAGTCTCGAAGAGGCTACCAGCCCTGCTGATAAGCAGAGTGTCCCACTGTGCGGGGAAGTCGAATCAGGGACGCCTGATCAACAGAGAGCTCCGGCTCTACTGGGACACCCACCCCACGGCCCTCAGTGAGGAACCACCCGGTGACCAGGTCATCTTCATCACCCATCATGACCTAGCGCCTGTCTGGGGTCCAGCACATGCAGAGCAGGACCCCAAATAAGCTCTTCCTGAGCCCCCGCAGGACCATAGAGTCCAAGTGGAAGATGGGCAGTCAGCCATCATGGCTGGCACAGGCCAGGCACCAGCCATAGGGCGTGAAGGCAAACTCATTGAGGGGTCCCTCACCCTCCACCCACTTTGTCAATGGGTTGCGGAGCGCCTCACTCTTGGACCCTGGCCCCATAGAGGTGAAGCCCTCACCCTGCTCAGGCAGGCTGCGGTGCCTAGGTGCACGGGTGGTTCACGCTGTGCTACTACAGGTGGCTGCTGGTGTGTGATGCCAGGATCAGACTCTCCGACTCAGGCGGCTGTAGGGCATCACCCACCTAACCTTGAACCCTCTATGACTTGCATTAGGGAACTTTAGTTAAAAGCCCTGAGTGAATGTCTCTTGGATGGAAACACTAAGAAACTGAGTGAGTGACCTTTGTGCAGACACAAATGAATGCATGTGAAGGGGCTTTAGAAAATTAGCCTAGAGGCTCTGGATTGCCCCCTTCCTTTGTGATTGTTAATTAGCAAGAAAAAAAAAGAATGTACTGACCCAAATTAGCCCTATCTCCTTGTCAGCAAAATGGCCATTAGTCATTCTTTCCCCTTATCACCTGGCCACTCTCCTTTGTAATCCTGTTACCTCTGTTCAGCTTCTGATCAATAAAAGCTAAGGGAGAAGGAAATTCAGGAGGTCTTCTTTACCTCCTTGGTAGGCCTCCCCCTCTTCCTCTTGACAGAAGTTTGTGTCTTGAATAGGTTTCTTCCACGAGACACTGGTAGTTCCTAGCGGGCTGGAATACAACAGGCAGCCACTTTGGATATGTCACCATGGTCTTGTTGATCACTCGTTCTTCATTGAATAGCTTGCTAGTGTCCTTGATGAGATCCAGATACTGTACCTGGCTGGCTGAGAACCCCACCAGCAGGGAGATGGCCTCTGTGGCAGCAGTGAACTGGTCAAAGTCGTGACAGGTGGGCAGGGTCTTGGCCAAAGCCGGACCCTACCTGACAGCAGTGCCATCTGAACACTAGTGGATGCTGAACTGCAACTTGATCTCTGTGAAATCTCCCATGGAGGCGTCAGGCCTGAGCCGCCCTCTGGGCAGCCTGCCCCCATATTGCCCCCACCCCCTGCCCCGCCCTGCCCTGCCTCACCTTAATCGTAAGACTCAAGTCTTCCTTTATTCAGCAAAACTTTATCTGCTCATTTTATTTTTGAAATTTTTTCCTCAGGGTTTTCATAAAGTTGGAATATAGAAAAGTTTCTCATATCCTTTTTTTTAGGTATTCTAGTTATGCAAGTGCTGAATTATATATAGTCTTTTCCATCCTTCATCATCTATTGTGTTTCTCTCCATTTTATATTTATCTGTTCTTCTTTATTTGCTTTACCAATTTATTTTAGTTTTCCCAGATTTATTAAGATATAGTTGTCAAAATTATAGTTAAGTTATACAACATGCTGTTTCAGTACATGTATTCATT
Source organism: Saccopteryx bilineata (assembly GCF_036850765.1). NCBI lineage: Eukaryota > Metazoa > Chordata > Mammalia > Chiroptera > Emballonuridae > Saccopteryx > Saccopteryx bilineata. Next base: position 178,036,533 of record NC_089494.1, read on the forward strand.
GTAAAACAATTGCCATAAACTAATTAATACAGCTATCATTTCACTATTTTGGGGGGGTAGAAAAAACACTTAAGATCTACTCTTTTAGCAAATTTCAAGTATGTAATACAGTTTATTAACTATACATTAGCTCTCCAGAACTTACTCATCCTGCATAAATGAAACTTTATACTTTTTGGCCAACATTTCTCCATTTTCCCAATCTTCCATCCTCTGGCAAACATCATTCTATTTTCTGCTTTTATGAGTGTGACTTTTTAGATTCCACATAGAAATGAAACTTTTGGTTTCCATTTGCATGGAATATATCTATTTCCATCTGTAAAGCCAGTAGCCACGGCCACCATGGCCCATGCAGGTTCACATTTGATTTGAACAGACGGTAATGAAACAACAGAGCCAAAAACTGGTGGGCCATTAGCTTTAATCTTAGCTTGCACCTGGCAGGCAAGAAATTCACACAGTAGGAAAACACTTCCCTTTCCATTCAGGGCTCCCAAAGCCACTGACTTATCCAAGTTTCTTAAAATCAAAGGTTTGTACCTCATCAGTTTTATTCACCTCTGTTCCCCATCTCCTTCTTTCTGCACAAACTCTACACAAACTGGCTTCTGAGAACTTCAGCACTCCGCCATCTTGGCTGCTTCTCCTCTCCTCCAAGTGGCCTTTCTCTGCTGTCCTCCAGCATGGGCTCCTCTGCCCCATTTTATAGAATAGAAATCAAAACCTTTAATCTAATATACAAACAAGAAGTCTGATACAAAGCCACTTATCTGAGGTGTAAATGGGATTCCTCATAAGAGTGCAACACCCCCTATCATGTAACAGTCAAGGGTGTGGGCAAGAATTAAAACTAAGCCTTTAGGCCTGACCAGGCAGTGGCGCAGTGGATAGAGCGTCGGACTGGGATGCAGAGGACCCAGGTTCGAGACCCCGAGGTTGCCAGCTTGAGCGCGGGCTTATCTGGTTTCAGTAAAGTTCACCAGCTTGAACCCAAGGTCACTGGCTCAAGCAAGGGGTTACTCGGTCTGCTGTAGCCCCATGGTCAAGGCACATATGAGAAAGTAATCAATGAACAACTAAGGTGTCACAACAAAAAACTGATGACTAATGCTTCTCATCTCTGTACCTGTCTGTTCCTATCTATCCCTCTCTCTCTCTGTCTCTGTAAAAAAAACAAAAACAAAAAACAAAAAAAAAACTAAGACTTTAGGCTGTGATGACCCTGCCTGCTTACAGCCTTCCCCCACACCCAATGGAAACTATAAGCGAGCAAACATATATATCATATTTACAAACTTATTTGACCAACACCATCCTTAACTTTCTGTCTGTGTGAGCCCTCAAAGATAAAATGAGTCTTTTGGTGGACATCATATTGCTGAGTCTGCCTTTTTTAATCTGTTCATCTGATCTATGCGTTCTAATTGAAGAGTTTAATCAATTTACATTTAGAGTAAATATTGATAGGTAACAATTTACTATTACCTTTTAGTTAATTGTTTTTTGAATGTTTTATAGTTTCTTTTTTTCCTTTCTTCTCTTGATGTTTTCCTTATGGTTTGTTGATTTTTGTAGTGATGTTTTGATTCCTTTCTCTTGATTTTTTGTGAATCTTTTATAAGTTTTTTTCTCTGTGATTACCAGAAAGCTTACATCAAACATTTTACAATTGTTACAGTGTATTTTAACTTACCTTCTTTTTTTTTTTTTTTTTTTTTTTTCATTTTTCTGAAGCTGGAAACAGGGAGAGACAGTCAGACAGACTCCCGCATGCGCCCGACCGGGATCCACCCGGCATGCCCACCAGGGGCGACGCTCTGCCCACCAGGGGGCGATGCTCTGCCCATCCTGGGCGTCGCCATGTTGCGACCAGAGCCACTCTAGCACCTGAGGCAGAGGCCACAGAGCCATCCTCAGCGCCCGGGCCATCTTTTGCTCCAATGGAGCCTTGGCTGCAGGAGGGGAAGAGAGAGACAGAGAGGAAAGCGCGGCGGAAGGGTGGAGAAGCAAATGGGCACTTCTCCTGTGTGCCCTGGCCGGGAATCGAACCCGGGTCCTCCACACGCTAGGCCAACGCTCTACCGCTGAGCCAACTGGCCAGGGCCAACTTCTTTTTTTTCTGTGCCCTTTTCTTTATTTATTCTTTGTATTTAGACAATTAAATTTAACAAGGTGACGTTGGTCTACCAGAGTACATAGATTTAGAGAAAACATCTCTACATCATTTGGACAGTTGATTATGCTGTATACCCACCACCCAAGGTCAGGTCATCCTCTGTCACCCTATATTTGTTTCTCTTTGTGCCCCTCCCCTCCCCCACCCTAACTTCTATTACACACAAAAATCTCGACTTTTACTTCTCTCCTCCTCCCATTTTATGTTATTGATGTCTTAATTTATATGTTTTATGTTGTATCCATTAATAAATTATTGTATTTATAATTTTTTTTATATTTTTATCTTTTTACTTTTGTACTAGAGTTTTAAATTATTTACACACAACCATTACAGTATTAAACTATTCTGAATCATATTCTGACCTTTACAGTGAGTTTTATACTTCCATGTTTTTATGTTACTAACTAATGCCCTTTCATTTCAAATTGAGGAATTCCCTTAGCATTTCTTGTAAGACAAGTTTAGTGGTAATGAGGTCCAAGTTCAGTTTATCTGGGAAGGTCTTTATTTCTTCTTTACTTTTGAAGGACAGCTTTATTGGGTATAGTATTTCAGCTTTTCTGGGTATAGTATTCTTGGTTAGCAGGGTCCCTCCCCCCAACAGCACTTTAAATATGTAATTCCACTCTTACTTGACCTGCGAGGTATTTGTTGACAAATCTGCTGACATCTCTAGGGAACCCTTATATGTGACAATTTTCTATCTCATTTTTTTGAAACTTTTAAATGTTTTTCTTTTTTTTTTTAATTTTCTTTAGAAAATTAACTTTAACAGGGAAAGATTGATCAATAAGAGTACGTAGGTTTCAGGTAAACATTTCTATAGCATTTGAACTGTTGATTATGCTGTATACCCATCACCCAAAGTAAAATCATTTTCCGTCACCTTATATTTGTCCCTCTTAACACCCTTCCCCCCACTATTCCTCCTGTCCCCCTCCCCTACATCTCTTTTCCCCTTATAACCATTTCACTTTTATCTATGTCCATGAGCCTGTTTTATATCCCACTTATGTGGGAAATCATACAGTTCTTAGTTTTATTTGATTTACTTATTTCACTCAGTATAATGTCCTCAAGGTCCATCCATGTTGTCACAAATGTCACTATGTCAGCATTTTTTTATGGCTGCGTACTATTTCATTGTATATATGTACCACATCTTTTTTATCCAGTCCTCTATCGAGGAACACTTTGGTTGTTTCCATCTCTTGATCACTGTGGATAATGCTGTGATGAACATGGGGATGCATGGTCTTTATGTACCAATGTTTTCGAGCTTTTGGGGTAGATACCTAGTAGAGGGATTGCTGGGTCACATGGTAATTCTATTCTTAATTTTTTGAGGAACTACCATACCTTCTTTTATAATGGTTGTACTAATTTGTATTCCCAACAGTGAATGAGGGTTCCTTTTTCTCCATAGCCTCTACAATACTTGTTATTACCTCTCTTGTCAATAAAAGCTAATCTAACAGGTGTGAGGTGGTATCTCATTGTAGTTTTGACTTGCATTTCTCTAATAACTAATAAAGATGAGCATATTTTCATATACCTGTTGGCTATTTTTATGTCCTCTTGGGAGAAGTGTCTGTTCAGGTCCTCTCCCCATTTTTTTGTTTTTTTGTTAATTGGATTGTTTGTTTGTTGCTGAACTTTGTGAGCTCTTTATATATTTTGGATATTAACCCCTTAACAGAGCTGTTTACAAATATCATGTCTCATTTAGTTGGTTGCTTATTTGTTTTGTTGTTGGTTTCTTTTGCTGTGCAGAAGCTTTTTAGTTTAATATAGTCCTATTCATTTATTGTTGCCTTCAATTTCCTTGCCTTTGAGGTCAAATTCATAAATTGTTCTCAATGGCCAAGGTCCATGAGCTTAGTATCTATGTTTTCTTCTATGTAATTTATTGTTTCAGATCTTATATTAGATCTTTGATTCATTTTGAATTTTTTGTTCAGGGTGACAAACTGTAGTCAAGTTTCATTCTTTTGCATGTGGCTTTCCAATTTTCCCAGCACCATTTATTGAAGAGGCTTTATTTTCTCCATTGTGTCTTTTTGGCTCCTTTGTTGAAGATGATTTGTCCATATATGTGTGGTTTTATTTCTGGGCTCTTAATTCTGTTCCATTGGTCTGTATGTCTATTTTTCTGCCAATACCATGCTGCTTTTATTATCATGGCTCTATAGTATAATTTGAAGTCAGGTAGTGTGATACCTCTGGCTTCTTTTTTTCCTCAGGATTGCTTTGGCTATTTGGGTTTTTTATGGTTCCATACAAACCTGGTAATTTTTTGTTCTATTTCTAATTTTCTCTTGCTGCTTTTCTTTTGTGTGTGTGTGTGTGTGTGTGTGTGTGTGTGTGTGTGTGTGAGAGAGAGAGAGAGAGAGAGAGAGAGAGAGAGAGAGAAACAGACAGGAAGGGAGAGAGATGAGAAGCATTGATTCTTCATTGCAGCTCCTTAGTCTCTTTAGTTGTTCACTGATTGCTTTCTCATATATTCCTTTACTGGGGGCAGGGCTACAGCAGAGTGAGTGACCCCTAACTCAAGCCAGAGACCTTGGGCTCAAGCTAGCGACTTTGTGCTTCCAGCCAGCAACTTTTGGGCTCAAGCCAACGACCATGGGGTCATGTGAATGAACCCATTTTCAACCTAGCAACCCTGCGCTCAAGCTGGTGAGCCCATGCTCAAGCTGCCAACCTTGGGGTTTCAAACCTGGATCCTCCATGTTCCAGTCCAATGCTTTATCCACTGCACCACCACCTGGTCAGGCTCTCTTGCTGCTTTAAAAATTCTGTCTTTGCCTGACCAGACGGTGGCGCAGTGGATAGAGCATCGGACTGGGATGTGGAAGGACCCAGGTTCGAGACCCAAGGTCACCAGCTTGAGCACAGGTTCATCTGGCTTGAGCAAGGCTCACCAGCTTGGACCCAAGGCCCCTGGCTCCAGCAAGGGGTTCCTCAGTCTGCTGAAGGCCCGCGGTCAAGGCATATATGAGAGAGCAATCAATGAACAACTGAGGTGTCGCAACGAAAAACTGATGATTGATGCTTCTCATCTCTCTCCGTTCCTGTCTGTTTGTCCCTATCTGTCCCTCTCTCTGACTCTCTGTCCCTGTAAATAAATAAAATAAAATAAAATTAAAAAAAAAATTCTGTCTTTGACTTTGACTTTAAAATTTTGATTATAATATATCTTAGTGTAATCTTCTTTGGGGTGATCTTGTTTAGGAATTTTTTAGCTTCATAAACCTGTATGCTAATATCCTTCCTATGATGTGGGAAACTTTTAGCCATGTTTTTTGTTTGTTTGTTTTTTATTTAAACAATTAATTTTAACGGGTTGACATTGATTAATTAGGGTACATAGATTCAGAGAAAACTTCTCCAGGTCATTTTGACATTTGATTATGTTGTATACCTATCATCCAAAGTCAAATTGTCTCTGTCAACTTCTATTTGGTTTTCTTTGTGCCCCTCCCTTCCCCTCCCCCTGATACCATCACACTCTTGTCCATGTCCATGAGTCTCATTTTTGTGTCCCACCTATGTATGGAATCATACAGTTCTTTTTTTTTCTGATTTGCTGATTTCGCTCAGTATAATGTTATCAAGGTCCATCCATATTGTTGTAAATGATCCTATGTCATCATTTCTTATGGCTGAGTAGTATTCTATAGTATATATGTACCATATCTTCTTTATCCAATTATCTATCGAAGGGCTTTTTGGTTGTTTCAATGACGTGGCCACTGTGAACAATGCTACAATGAACATGGGGCTGCATGTGTCTTTACATACCAATGTTTTTGAGCTTTGGGGGAATATTCCCAGTAGAGGGATTTCTGGGTCATATGGTAGTTCTATTCTTAGTTTTTTTGAGGAACCACCATACTTTCTTCCATAATGGTTATACTACTTTACATTCCCACCAACAGTGAATGAGGGTTCCTTTTTCTCCACAGCCTCTCCAACACTTGTTACTACCTGTCTTGTTGATAATAGCTAATCTAACAGGTGTGAGGTAGTATCTCACTGTAGTTTTGATTGGCATTTTTCTAATAGCTAATGAAGATGAGCATCTTTTCATATGTCTGTTGGCCACTTGTATTTCTTCCTGGGAGAAGTGTCTGTTCATGTCCTTTACATTTTTTTATTGGATTGTTTGCTTGTGTGTTGTTGAGTTTTATGAGTTCTTTGTATATTTTGGATATTAGGTCCTTATCTGTGCTGTCGTTTGAAAATATCATCTCCCATTTAGTTGGCTGTCTGTTTTGTTGTCAGTTTCTCTTGCTGTGCAAAAGCTTCTTAGTCTGATGTAGTCCCATTCATTTATCTTTGCCTTCACTTCTCTTGCCTTTGGAGTCAAATTCATAAAATGCTCTTTATGGCCAAGATCCATGGATTTAGTACCTAATGTTTTCTTCTATGTAATTTATTGTTTCAGGTCTTATATTTAGGTCTTTGATCCATTTTTAATTAATTTTAGTACAAGGGGACAAACTGTAGTCGAGTTTCTCTCTTTTGCATGTTAGCCGTGGTTTTTTAAAATAAGATTTCTGCCCCTTCTCTCCTTCTCCTCCTTCTGAGACTCCCATATGTGAATGTTAGCTCTTTAATGGTGTCCCATAAGTCTCATATGATTCTTTCTTTTTTTCTTTTTTTATCTTCTGACTGAATCAATTAAAATAACTTCAAGTTCACACATTCTTTTATTTTTTTGTATTGAGTCTACTGCTGAAACTATGTTGCATCTTAATTTTATGTGTTATATGTGATTTACCTCCAAAATTTCTCTTTGGTTCTTGTGATTTCTATCTCTTTTTGAACCATATGTTTCATTCAAGTTTTATTTTCCTGATTTTGATTGATTTGTTTATCCATATTCTCTTGTACACTGGGTGTTCTTAAGTCAATTATTTTGAATTTTTTGTTAAACAATTGATAGAGCTCCATTTCTTTGGGGTTGGTTCCTGGAAATGTATGGTGTTCCTTAGGTGGTGCCATGTTTTCTTGATTTTTTTTTCCTTGAAGACTTGCATTATTGTCTTCACATCTGAAGAATCAATCACTTCTTCCAGTGTTTACTGACTGGCTTGAAGAGAGAAAGACCTTCTACCAGTTAGCCCAGCTTGGGATTCTAGGAATATCTCAGAACTTTTCTATGGATGTATGAGCTTTACTCCTCTTATTCTTTTTATGAGGGAGAAGTCATGGGATTGTATGCCTTCTCTCACTCCACAGAGCCAGGCTGGGTGCCGAGACCTCCCATTTTTTATTCATAGGGCCATGTCCTAATGCAGGGGTCGGGAACCTATGGCTCACGAGCCAGATGTGGCTCTTTTGATGGCTGCATCTGGCTTGCAGACAAATCTTTAATAAAAATAATAATAACATTAAAAATATAAAACATTCTCATGTATTACAATCCATTCATTTCCTACCACTCATGTTCATGGTTGCAGGTGGCTGGAGCCAATCACAGCTGTCCTCCGGGACAACACCAAATTTTTATTGGATAATGTGTAAAGTACACGGGTCATTGTATGGCTGTCATAGAATTACATTTTAAAATATGTAGCGTTCACGGCTCTCTCAGCCAAAAAGTTTCCCGACCCCTGCCCTAATATGTTCAAGGTTATGTTCTTTCTACAGTCCTGAAGAGTTGAGCTAGTTGTCTGTGTTTGTGCATGATGTCCAGAGGTTCCTACTTGCCCTCTGTGGGTATTGTAGGCTACCCACTGTAGGGAGGAGTAGCATGTGGAGACATGGGGGTGCACTGGGCTAGTTGGGGATTCCTCAGTTGATGTTTCCTATGATGTTCATGGTTGGCCTCTTGGTTGATTGTCCAAGGTGTCTAGTAGACACTGTGGTTTTTCCTTTGTTGAGGTCTGTGCCCCAGTTGTTGTGAGTCCCACCCCTTTTTCATGTCCCTAGCTCCTTCCAGAATATTCTGTGGTTTCAATCCCCTTAGTGTTCTGAGTGGAGTGAGAAAGTAGACCTCTTGGGAAACTGGGACAGGTGGGTGCTCACTACATTCTCACTTTCCCTTGTGGAGAATTTGCAAGCCAACGGGTCTCTCTTGATTCTAAACTGCAAAACAGGTGATGCAGGCAAAGTGAAAATGTATTTTTAGCCTCTTCAATGTGTCTATTCCCAAATTTTATGTTGGGACCTCTGCACTTGACACCTGAGCTTCCACACAGGTATTTCCATCAATAGGTGGTTGTCAAAATCAGTATTTCTATGGGAAGATGATTCTGGAAACTCCTATTCTGCCATCTTGCTGATGTCATCCTAGCAAAAATACAGTTTATATTTTTTAAGTCTGACTCTCAAGTTCCTGGAAGTTCATTAGGAAGCTTACCATTTTAGCCATAGGTTTATGGGATAGGAACCAGCAAATGTGACATTAGGAACAATAAAGTTGAGCCCAGAGAAGAATTGACTATAAACAGTTTCTACTTACAAAGGAGGCTTAGATATATGTATGTGACTCTGTGGTCTCCCTGTAGAAAATATATAAGTATATACCCATAAGAATAAGAAAATGGGAAAGGAGGCAACAGTAGATAAAAAATATCAACTGAGGCCCTGGCCGGTTGGCTCAGTGGTAGAGCATTGGCCTCGCGTGCAGGAGTCCTGGGTTCAATTCCCGGCCAGGGCACACAGAACTGCCCATCTGCTTCTCTACCCCTCCCCCCTCCTTCCTCTCTGTCTCTCTCTTCCCCTCCCACAGCCAAGGCTCCACTGGAGCAAAGTTGGCTCCGTGGCCTCTGCCTCAGGTGCTAGAATGGCTCTGGTTGCAACAGAGCAACGCCCCAGATGGGCAGAGCATCGCCCCCTGGTGGGCATGCCAGGTGGATCCTGGTCGGGCACATGTGGGAGTCTATCTGACTGCCTCCCCATTTCCAGCTTTGGAAAAATACAAAAAAAAAAAATCAACTGACTTAGAAGGGCAGATAAAGATAAAACTGTCTTTAGGTAAAGCTAATAATAAGCAACTTACACTACCCCAAATTGGTGTGGCTCAGGAATTGAAAGCACCTGTGAAAGACACAGTGCCAGGCAAACTAAATGTAGAATGGGTTGAAAGTCTGTGTGAGGATTAGATCATCAGATTTCTCACTGATAACCTATGTAATCAAATGATTGCTCCTCTCATATCCCAGTAGAAAACAGGATCTTAAATTCTCAAACAGTTAAACAAAAGGTACTCTGGACTCAGAGATACGGGACCCAGGTAAAGACATTCTTCTTTGTTCTATTTTTTCTTTTAATAGGTTGTAAATTATACATTCTACTTCTGTTATTCTACTTATAACTCTTGTGATTTACAAACATCCTCCCAGTTGTAATTTGAAACAATATTAGGAATTAATTCATATGCTCTCCTTGATAAGTAAGAAATTTAATGCATTTACAAAATCCCTATCTCCATCCCTGAATTTCCCTGGTATACTCCTCTCCTATAATTACCACTTGTATTGATGTAATCTGGGATGTGTCCTGTTTTTGCTATTTAAAAATATGATCAACATTTTAACCTTAGCAATAAAATATGTACTAGTCTCTTAGCTCACCATAGCATTTTGTACCTCACTTGAATGATTGTTTGGTAGTGTTATATTGATATTTTGAAATGAAAGTTTTGCCCCTCAAAACTTTAAAGATATTAGTCCATTGTCTTCTTGCATGGTTTTCTTCCAGTACTGCTGATGAGAAGTCTGATGTGAATCCCATTCTAATTCTATTTTAGATGACAGTTATCTCTGTATATCTCCCTCCTTCCCTCCTCTTTCTGGAAGTTTCTACAATTTGCACTTTCACCACATATGTCGAAGTATGTTTCCCCCACTCTAATCAGCTTCTACCTTTCAGGCAGCAAGTTCCTTGGGTAACATTAAAGCTTCAACAGTTCTTGTATTTTGTGAACATCTATGTAGGGTTACCTGAGAAGGATAAGAAAGTTTTTTGTTTTCATAGCATTAAAATGTCCTTAATTATTCACGGCTCACAAAAATTAGGGGATCAGAGAACGTGCAGATACTCCAGTACTTTCAGCCTTTTGTATAGTGCATTTTCACCAATGAAATAAAAGTGGTTTTGCCTCTCATTTACATAATTGAGCAACTTTCTTTGACTTGACGTTTTTTCTGATGTTCTTGTTTAATTAAAAAAATTAAATGCTGGCTCTGGCCGGTTGGCTCAGTGGTAGAGCATTGGCCTGGCATGCAGGAGTCCCGGGTTCGATTCCTGGCCAGGGCACACAGGAGAGGCCCCATCTGCTTCTCCACCCCTCCCCCTCTTCTTCCTCTCTTTCTCTCTCTTCCCCTCCAGCAGCCAAGGCTCCATTGGAGCAAAGTTGGCCCGGGTACTGACGATGGCTCCATGGCCTCTGCCTCAGGCGCTAGAATGGCTCTGGTTGCAACAGAGCAACACCCCAGATGGGCAGAGCATCGCCCCCTGGTGGGCATGCCGGGTGAATCCCGGTCCAGCACATGCGGGAGTCTGCCTGACTGCCTCCCCATTTCCAGCTTTAGAAAAATACAAAAAAAAAATTTTTTAATGCTTTTTTATCGTTTCATATTCATTTTGAAATATCCCCTAATCTTTGTAAGCAGTATATATACATTGTCTATCTGTGTATATATTTATCCTCTAACAATGAGCAATTTGGCATGCTCTAGAGAAGATCAGATATTTGGCTCCTTGAACCTATTTTGTTTCTGGCAAGAGTGTGAATCCCGTGTGTGTCTGAAGTAAGTTATTGCATAACCAGTCTAGTTTTCCCCTTTTCAGTTTTAAGATATGACATAAGACCTGAAAATAAACAATGTTAGGTCAGGATTTAACATGGGACTTTCCATATACCTGTTCTTTTCAGGGACACTTCTAAAACTACAGAAATTTACATCATGAAGTAGCTTCATTGAGAGTGTTAGATGGATGGATAGAAATATAAGGAGAAAGTAATATTTTATGATAAGTTAATAAATTAGCTAGAGTCAAGGTGCTTTTAGTAATCAATAGAGATTTATTGCATGCATTATTTTTAGATTTAAAGGTAATCCTGGTAGAAAAACAAAATGTGCTTCAACTAATCTAGCTGAAACTATTAATGATCTGAGGCAAGAGTAAGTCTTTACTACTGGATCAAGGAAAGGTTATAATAAAAACTTGTTTTATTACCTCTAAAGCACATCCTAATATGTTATAAACATACAAAATCAAGTTTGTGATAATCTTGGAGACTCACGGTAGAGGGTAGTTAAGTAAAATTTTGTGATCAGTGAAGGACTTCTTATGCTGTAAGGGAGTAGTTCTGAGCTATTTGAATATCTAGGATGTCAATCAAATCATAGATGGAAAATTTAGTACCCAAGTCATTCTCCATCCACTTCATCCAAATTCTCACGTGCAAGATTTGCATATATACCTGCAAGTGCTACTTGGTTATATGATATCTTGTTTTCTTTTTTATTTATATATATTTTAGACTGCAGTGGTAGTCAATCTGGTCCCTACCACCCACTAGTGGGTGTGCCAGCTTTCATGGTAGGCAGTAGCGGAGCAACCAAAGTATAAATAAAAAGATAGATTTAACTATAGTAAGTTGTTTTATAAAGATTTATTCTGCCAAACTTAGCGAAAATCCGACATAAAATACTTGGTAAGTAATTATTATTATATGCTTTAACTTGCTGTAACTCTGCTTTATAAATTTTATAAAGTTCCTTCCCTACTTAATAAATCATCATCATTACTGTGGAACCGGTGGGTGGTTAGAAAATTTTACTACTAACAGAGATACAAAAATAGGCAGTAGGTATAAAAAGGTTGACTACCTTTGTTTTAGAGGAATATTAAACAGTCTTTCTTTTTTAATCTTAATGTATTTTGTATTTTTATATGCAGATTACCATATTTTATTGGTAATTTTTATTGTCTTGAGCATATTCTTGAGTGTATATACATTTATTTATTTATTACTAAGTGACATATCTGCGTTTTCTTGTATCTCATTGAGGTTTTTTTTTCAGAATTATAATCTTCAATTTCCTGTAACATATATTTCCATGTCTTTAAGTTTATTTTCTGGAGATTTATTTTTTTTCTAAACTGTGTTGTTACATTGGTTACTCATGGTATTTGATAGATTCTTTCTCTGCCTAGGCATGTCTGGGAACAAAATACGCTTTTTTCTTTTTTTTTTTTTTTTTTTTTCTTTTTTTTTTGCATTTTTCTGAAGCTGGAAACAGGGAGAGACAGTCAGACAGACTCCCGCATGTGCCCGACCGGGATCCACCCGGCACACCCACCAGGGGGCGATGCTCTGCCCACCAGGGGGTGATGCTCTGCCCATCCTGGGCGTCGCCATGTTGCGACCAGAGCCACTCTAGCGCCTGAGGCAGAGGCCACAGAGCCATCCCCAGCGCCCGGGCCATCTTTGCTCCAATGGAGCCTTGGCTGCGGGAGGGGAAGAGAGAGACAGAGAGGAAGGCGCAGCGGAGGGGTGGAGAAGCAAATGGGCGCTTCTCCTGTGTGCCCTGGCCGGGAATCGAACCCAGGTCCTCCGCACGCTAGGCCAACGCAAATACGCTTTTTTCTGAAGAGTGGCACTTCTCCATTTAGTAGATTGGTAAGCAGTCTTGCATTTGTTATCCAGTAGGTGGCACTCAAGCACAAGATTTTTCTTCTCTTGCACTGTTATGGCTGCTCCAATCTCTGCAGGGCACTGGAAAATGCCCTGCATTCTGTGGGGACATGGATGTCCCCTTTGTGACCAAGTCATCTTAGTCTCAGGGCACGAACTCCTCTGTGGGCGATGGGGTTAGGAGCCCATGAAATCCCAACACTGTCCCCCTACAACCAGACCCTGCCGGCAGTGCAGCCCAATGAATGGGGTAGGGTGAGCTGGGAGAGGCCAGCTGGTACATTTGTGGCTTTGTTCTCCTCCCAGTAATGGCAACTCCCAGACCTTAGCTGCCTCACCTCTGTCTCTCCATCCTTGGTATTGGGATTACCTACCTTTATTAGAGAAATTCTTCCTGTTCAGTTTTTTTTTGTCATTCATAATTAATGTTAATAATTCATATTCATTAAGGATCGAGGTGGATTTACAAGACTATAAGTAAAGCTAATTGTTCAACAAAATAAAATGGTTCTAAGATGATGATATTCTTTATAATTTTTATAACATTGTTTCCTATTGAATAAACTTGACAATTTATCAATTCTACTCAGTCTATGTAATATGAACTACTCTAAGTAGTGTAGAATAAATTGTTTCAAAGATACATTCATAGGTAATTATTATGTGGCCTTTTCTTGAAAGTAAATAGTTCTTTAATTGTTGGGGCATAGATAAGTGATACCATTCTCTTATTTATATATTTATATATTAAATTTTCACAAATATTTTTTAATTTTATTAAACATTTTTAAATAGTTTATTGTTTATTTTAGTAATTTAATAATTTTGATTGAGCTGATTATTAATACATCCAGAAAATTAAAACTAATAATATGTTCAGCCTGACCAGGTGGTGGCGCAGTGGATAGAGCGTCGGACTGGGATGCGGAAGGACCCAGGTTCGAGACCCCGAGGTCACCAGCTTGAGCGCGGGCTTATCTGGCTTGAGTAAAAAGCTCACCAGCTTGGACCCAAGGTTGCTGGCTCCAGCAAGGGGTTACTCGGTCTGCTGAAGGCCCGCAGTCAAGGCACATATGAGAAAGCAATCAATGAACAACTAAGAAGTCGCAACGCGCAATGAAAAACTAACGATTGATGCTTCTCATTCTCTCTCTCCGTTCCTGTCTACCTGTCCCTGTCTATCTCTGCCTATGTAAAAAAATAATAATAAAAAAATAATAAATTAATAAAACTAATAATATGTTCAAATGAAAACTACAGTAAATTCCTTTTTCTTCTATGTTTTTCATATAGAAGAGAAATTCAGTAGTTTTAAAAGTGCCAATGAGATTTCTATTCTTAGTAATGCTGAGTTGATACTTCCAGCATAAAATTGCCTATTCAGTCAATCTAAAAAAACAAGCTATCAATGGTTTAAGAGATTTAAGAAAGCTCTTGTAATTTATGAACTTGTACTGACAGTTCAAAACTAGGGCCTAAGCCAGAACTGCTTTCAGTCAAATTTAAGTCATTCTCACCTTCTCTTTCAGAGCCCATTGCACAAAATAAGAATAAAATTGTACAGGATTATGTCTTTTTTTTTTTTTTTTTTCATTTTTCTGAAGCTGGAAACGGGGACAGTCAGACAGACTCCCGCATGCGCCCGACCGGGATCCACCCGGCACGCCCACCAGGGGCGACGCTCTGCCCACCAGGGGGCGATGCTCTGCCCATCCTGGGCGTCACCATGTTGCGACCAGAGCCACTCTAGCGCCTGAGGCAGAGGCCACAGAGCCATCCCCAGCGCCCGGGCCATCTTTGCTCCAATGGAGCCTTGGCTGCAGGAGGGGAAGAGAGAGACAGAGAGGAAAGCGCGGCGGAGGGGTGGAGAAGCAAATGGGCGCTTCTCCCGTGTGCCCTGGCCGGGAATTGAACCCGGGTCCTCCGCACGCTAGGCCGACGCTCTACCGCTGAGCCAACCGGCCAGGGCCAGGATTATGTCTTTAATAAATAAGTTCAATAAATCAAACTCACATCCGTAAAAAGCAATTATAACATTTAATTTTATTCCATTTTAAATGAAGCTATAAAATTATGTGTTAATCTCTGTACAAAAGATAATTTAAAGAACTAAAGGTATTTTTTATCTTAACTCTATTGATTTCATGAAATCATCTCACATATTCAAGTTTGTTAAACTATGCTACAATTATATTTTATATCTTGTTAAACATTTTTTACAAAATATTTTTGTAAAATTAAGTCATAATATTGATAAAATGACAGAAAAGCTGTTATCTTAATACATATGGGAAAACACAATGTGTTCTATAGAATTTCAAAATCATGGATAGATAAAATAGCCTTATGTGAGATTATATTGTTCAATGAACCTAGATTAAAATCAGTTAAGATAACTTGGGAACTAAGTGCATATGATTTTATCTTTACAAAATATTTCTATGAGTCAGTTTAATTATGAGTAATAAAATGAGCCTGTCCAGGCAGTGGCACAGTGGGTAGAGCGTCAGCCTGGGATACTGAGGACCCAAGTTCGAAACCCTGAGGTCACCAGGTTGAGCACTGGTTCATCAGCTTGAGCGTGAGCACAGGGTTACGGGCTTGAGTGTGGAATCAGAGACATGACCCCACTGGCTTGATCCCAAGGTCTCTGGCTTGAGCAAGGGGTCACTCACTCAGTTGTAGCCCTTCTGTCAACACACTTATGTAAAAGCAATCAATGAATAATTAAGGTGCCCCAAAGAAGAATTGGTGCTTCTCATCTCTCTCCCTTCCTGTCTGTCTGTCCCTATCTGTTTCTCTCTCTGTCTCTGTCTCTCTCGCTAAAAAAGAAAAGGAAAAAGAAAAAAGTAACAAAATGAACATTCTCAAAATAATACTGCAATTCAATACTTGTTTAAAAATATAAAGAATTAATCTTAACATCTGGATTTCTTTTTTTTTCTTTTTTTCTTTTCTTTTTTCTTTTTCTTTTTTTTTTTTTTTTTTTTACAGAGACAGAGAGAGAGTCAGAGAGAGTGACAGACAGACAGGAATGGAGAGAGATGAAAAGTACCAATCATCAGTCCTTTGTTGTGGCACTTTAGTTGTTCATTGACTACTTTCCCACATGTGCCCTGACCGTGGGGCTACAGCAGACCGAGTAACCCCTTGCTAGAGCCAGTGACCTTGTGTCCAAGCTGGTTTTTTGCTCAAACCAGATGAGCCCACGCTCAAGCTAGCAACCTCAGGGTCTCGAACCAGGGTCCTCCACATCCCAGTCCGACGCTCCATCCACTGTGCCACCACCTGGTCAGGCAACATCTGGATTTCTAATCTTCTATATAAGATGTAGTATTAGACTATGACAGTCATTTGAGCTAATTTATCTTTTGGGTTTACGCACCTCATCTTTTTCTCTAAAAGTTCTTTGATGTTCTAATTGCCCATTTCTATGTAACATTATAATCTTTACATCAGGTTTAGTTTTATTTATACAGATGGTAATTTGTTAATGACAGGTGAATTGTGGCTGAATAAAATGTTACGAAATAAACATACCCATGAGAATTATAGACAGTACCATTAAGCCTTCAATGTATATATTTTGTTGTATTGTCACTTATAAAACAGTATTAGCTTGTATCTTTATCACACTAAATTAAAGGACACTATAAAAAATGTTTAAACACAACACTATATATGAAAACTTGGCTGAAATGATATTCACACATAAATACATAGATTTTAATTTTTTAGTCCATAGATTTTACAGCTAAAAGTACTATGAAATTATTTGTTCCAGGCTTTATCCAATTAGATCCTTTCTGCAATATACTTGCTATGTGATTGTCTAATTTAATAGTTGAACTTCACAAGTAACTTTTTTTTTGGAAGAAACAGAAAAGATAAAACTTTATCCAGAAAGAAAAATACTGAGTAAATTTCAACATACCAAAGTCCTAGGTCATGGTTGTATCAGGATTTAATACAACAGATATAAGGTAAGTTTATATTCAAAATCTAGTCATCTAAATCATAAAGCTATCACTGACAATTACTGGGACAAAAAGAAGGATTTAAAAGGGCTTAGAGAAATTATACTTACAGCATTGCTGCCATCTTTTTGAAATTTTGTTTACCTGGTATGGCAAAGGGCATAGCAGGCTCAACTCTCTGTGCATCTCTAAAATATCTCAGATTATCACAGTAATGGGGAACTCATATACTCCTAAATACCCATTTCATCTTTGGATTACTATGTCTATTGGAACTTTTACTGTTGTTACTCTTAAAGGTGTTATCCTCTAACTATACTGGATTGCTTAGTCTTGAGATGTACATAAAACAGTATTTGCCAACATGCTTTGAGCACTTGGATATGCCAGCCATTATACTAAACACTTTTGACAGGGCTGATTATGTCTATAAGAAACAATAATCTTGACTAGTGGCTTAAACGAATGGGTAATTATTTCTCTCACATAACAAGAAATTTTCAATTAGATGGCTTCCAGTGACGGTTCTTCAACTGCCTGATGATGCAGGTGTGTATGTGACTCTCTCAGCTGTTCTGTCATGTTGGCAAGATAGCTGCCACAGCCCAGTTCTCACATACTGTCTCTAGTTTTATCCCTGACTTCTCTTCCCCTCACTTTAGTTACACTGACTTCTTTATTTGGCATGTTTCCACATCAGGGTCTTTGCACTGGCTGCTCCATCTATTGGAATACTTTTTCCCATTATTCACATAATTCACACCCTAACTTCCCTCATATTTCTGTCATAAAGTGACTTTCATCAAAGTCTATCCTGAGCCTGAACAGGCGGTGGCGCAGTGGATAGAGCGTCTGATTGGGATGTGGAAGGACCCAGGTTCGAGACCCTGGGGTTGCCAGCTTGAGTACAGGCTCATCTGGCTTGAAAAAAAAGCTCACTAGCATGGACTCAAGGTCACTGGCTCGAGCAGGGGGTTACTCAGTCTGCTGAAGGCCCACGGTCATGGCACATATGAGAAAGTAATCAATGAACAACTACGATGTTGCAACGAAAAACTGATGATTGATGCTTCTCATCTTTCTCCATTCCTGTCTGTCTGTCTATATCTATCCCTCTATCTGGCTCTCTCTGTCCCTGTAAAAAAAATTAAAAAAAAAAAGTCTATCCTGATAACTCAGTTATTATTGCTATCCACCCCTTCCAGCATGTTCAATAGCATTACCCTGTTCTTATTTTCCATTTATCACCTTCTCAGAGGTTATATTTTATGTTTGCTCAGCAAGCTCCATGAGGTCAGGGCTTTATGTCTGTTTTATTCACTCTCTTCCTTGCCTACAATGCCTGTCTCATAATAGGCAGGCACTCAACAAATATATGTTGAATACATGAATGAATCTATTTTTTAAGCTGGAGAAACAGAAACAGACAGGAAGTGAGAGAGATGAGAAGCATCAACTCGTAGTTGTGGCACTTTAGTTGTTCATTGATTGCTTCTCATACGTGCCTTGACCGGGAGGCTCCAGCTGAGCCAGCGACCCCTTGCTCAAGCCAGTGACCTTGGGCTCAAGCCAGCATCCTTGGGCTTCAAGCCAGTGACATAGGGCTTCAAGCCAGAGACCTTTGGGCTCAAGCCAGTGACCATGGGGTCATGTCTATGATTCCACACTTAAGCGGGCGACCCTGGACTCAATCCGGATGAGCCCATGCTGAAGCCGGCAACCTCAGAGTTTCACACCTGTGTCCTCAGCATCCCAGGTCATGCTTTATCCACTGCACCACCACCTGGTTAGGCATGAATGAACTATTTTTAAGCCAGAAAAAAAAAATCTGTTTTTATATAGAAAACCAAATCTTTTACAAAAATACCCCAAAATGCTTCTCCTTAGGTTTTATTAACAAAAAAAAGATTACATGATCCACCCTAGCTAGAAGAAAAGACAGGAAAGAGTATTTAGCTTTTCCAGCCCCTGTAGTGGACGTAGAAAGGGTTGAGGGGGTTGGGGGCGGGAAATATGCGTACTGTTAGCTAACCAACAGAATCTCTTATACACTGTAATATATCATTTCAGCTAAGCTTTAAAACCTTATATATAGTAGGTACTTTTATTATAGCCATTGATGAAATGAGTAAATCATAAATTAAGGTTTTAAAGTAATGGCCCAAGGTCTCACAACCATTAAGAGTGGCAATGTTGGAGTTTAATCCAAGCTTTCAGATTTCTAACTACATACTTCTAACCACAAGACATATAAAGGAATTTCTGTCCAACTTTCTTAATGTGCCCTCCTTTATGTCCTTTATAAAAAAACTTTTTGCACATTTGAGGACATTTCTTTGCCAAAGCTAAAAGAAAGCTATGGCCATGCTAGCAGGTTAAAATTACTTTCCCTTTTTTTCTTTATTGGGATCAATTTCAAATTCATGGGAAGTATCTCTTTCCTCATGAGATGTTCTATCTTTTTTTTTTTTTTTTTTTGTATTTTTCTGAAGCTGGAAACGGGGAGGCAGTCAGACAGACTCCCGCATGTGCTCGACCGGGATCCACCCGGCATGCCCACCAGGGGGCGATGCTCTGCCCATCTGGGGCGTTGCTCTGTTGCAACCAGAGCCATTCTAGCGCCTGAGCCAGAGGCCATGGAGCCGTCCTCAGCGCCCGGGCCAACTTTGCTCCAATGGAGCCTTGGCTGCGGGAGGGGAAGAGAGACAGAGAGGAAGGAGAGAAGGAGGGGTGGAGAAGCAGATGGGCACCTCTCCTGTGTGCCCTGGCTGGGAATCAAACCCGGGACTCCTGCACGCCAGGCTGACGCTCTACCACTGAGCCAACCGGCCAGGGCCAAGGTGTTCTATCTTTTAGGATTTTAAGAAACCTTATTTTCTTACTTTACATGCTCTTTTAATTTTACTTTAAGACAAAGAATTGACGTCATGGAAATGGCGCCATGAGCAGCGCATCCGACAGATCTCCCCCAAATCACAACAAATTTATCAACTAGAAACAGAAAAATTTATCCTCGGAGCATTCCGGAGTTCCACACAAACTGAAAGCGAAAGGACTGTTATCACTTGAATCTAAGAAACGAGGGTGTAGAAGAAGCTACCACAGGGACGTTCATTCAAGCCGCGGAGGGAGTGCGCCAGTGGTGAGTCAGCCCACACTCAGGAGCAGCGAGCAGCCGCTGGCGCGCGCCCGGTCCAGTTGCAGAGCAAGTACCGCCCACACTCGGGAGCGGCGAGCAGCCGCCGGCGCGCGCCCAGTCCGGTTACAGAGCGAGTACCGCCCACACTCGGGAGCCGCGGAGGGAGTGCGCCTGCGGTGAGTCGGCCCACACTCGGGAGCGGCGAGCAGCCACCGGCGCAGGCCCAGTCCGGTTGCAGAGCGGGTACCGCCCACACTCGGGAGCGGCGGAGGGAGTGTGCCTGTGGTGAGTCAGCCCACACTCGGGAGCGGCGAGCAGCCGCTGGCACGCGCCCGGTCCAGTTGCAGAGCGAGTACCGCCCACACTCGGGAGCCGCGGAGGGAGTGCACCTGTGTGCTATCAACAAGACCACCCTCAGATGCCAATAAGAAAGAGGAAATCGAATATTATGGATACAAAAGAAAGAGAGGTAACACAAATAGATGTGGAAAAATCTATGGAGAAAAGACTTAACATATTGGAAGCCTTGGAGCTAAATGACAGAGAATTTAAAATAGAAATCTTAAAAATACTCAGAGATGTACAAGAAAACACAGAAAGGCAATTTAGGGAGATCAGAAAACAACTCAATGAACACAAAGAATATATTACCAAGGAAATTGAACTATAAAAACAAATCAAACAGAAATGAAAAACTCAATTCACGAGCTGAAAAACGAGGTAACAAGCTTAGCTAACAGAACAGCCCAGATTGAAGATAGGATTAGTAAAATAGAAGACAAACAACTTGAGGCACAACAGAGAGAAGAAGAAAGAGACTTAAAAATAATAAAAAACGAGAAAGCCCTACAGGAATTGTCTGACTCCATCAGAAAGAATAACATAAGAATAATAGGTATATCAGAGGGAGAAGAGAGAGAAAATGGAATGGAGAATATACTCAAACAAATAATAGACGAGAACTTCCCAAGCCTGTGCAAAGAACTAAAGCCTCAAATTCAAGAAGCAAACAGAACACCGAGTTTTCTTAACCCCAACAAACCCACTCCAAGGCACATCATAATAAAGATGACACAAACCAATGACAAAGAAAAAATTCTCAAGGCAGCCAGGGAAAAGAAGAGTACAACATATAAAGGAAGGCCTATTAGATTATCATCAGATTTCTCAGCATAACCTCTACAAGCTAGAAGAGAGTGGACCCCAATATTTAAAGCCCTGAAAGAGAGGAACTTTCAGCCAAGAATACTATACCCATCAAAGCTATCCTTCAAGTACGAAGGAGATATAAAAACATTCACAAATACAGAAAAGATGAGAGAATTTATCAGCAGAAAGCCACCACTCCAGGAAATACTAAAGGGGGTTTTCCAACCAGATTCAAAGAACAAAAGAAAACAACACCACAAGTAACAGCTCCACTAAGAACACAATAAAACCAAACTTAAACTGTGACAACAAAGGAAAAAAAGGGGGGAGAGGATGGAAATTAACAGTAGCAAAGGACGATGAAGTGCAGAAATACTCATAAGATAGGGTACTACAATGAATATAGTAGGTACCCTTTTCATTACTTAATGGTAACCACCCTTGAAAAAACCACCACAAAAACACTTGACTTAAAAAAGGTAACAACAGAGGAAAGAAGTATGGAACACAAACAAACAAAAACAAATGATAGAAAAACAAAAGAGAAGAATCAAACTAGATACAAAACTAACAGAAAGCAATTTATAAAATGGCAGTAGGGAACCCACAAGTGTCAATAACTACACTAAATGTAAATTGATTAAACTTACCAATAAAAAGACACACAGTAGCAGAATGGATTAAAAAAGAAAATCCAACTATATGCTGCCTACAAGAAACACATCTAAGCAACAAGGATAAAAACAAATTCAAAGTGAACGGCTGGAAAACAATACTCCTGCCTGACCTGTGGTGGCGCAGTGGATAAAGCGCCGACCTCGAAATGCTGAGGTTGCCGGTTCAAAACCCTGGGCTTGCATGGTCAAGGCACATATGGGAGTTGATTCTCCCAGCTCCTCCCCCTTGTCTCTCTCTCTCTGTCTCTCTCCCCCACCTCTCTCCTCTCTAAAAATGAATAAATAAAATAAAATAAAAAATTAAAAAAAAAAAAAAAAAAAAGAAAACAATACTCCAAGCAAACAACACCCAAAAAAAAGCAGGTGTAGCAATACTTATATCTAATAATGCTGACTACAAGACAGAAAAAGTACTCAGAGACAAAAATGGTCATTTCATAATGATTAAGGGGAAGTTGAATCAAGAAGACATAACAATCCTTAATATATATGCACCAAACCAAGGAGCACCAAAATATATAAGACAGCTACTTATTGACCTTAAAACAAAAACTAACAAAAATACAATCATACTTGGAGACCTCAATACACCGCTGACGGCTCTAGATCGGTCATCCAAACAGAGAATCAATAAAGATATAGTGGCCTTAAATGAAATACTAGAACACCTGGATATGATAGACATCTACAGGACACTTCATCCCAAAGCGACAGAGAATACATTTTTCTCTAGTGTACATGGAACATTCTCAAGAATTGACCATATGTTGGGCCACAAAGACAATATCAGCAAATTTAGAAAAATTGAAATTGTACCAAGCATATTTTCTGATCATAAAGCCTTGAAACTAGAATTCAACTGCAAAAAAGAGGGGGAAAAACCCACAAAAATGTGGAAACTAAACAACATACTTCTAAAAAATGAATGGGTCAAAGAAGAAATAAGCGCAGAGATCAAAAGATACATATAGACAAATGAAAATGAAAATAGGACATATCAGAATCTCCGGGATGCAGCAAAAGCAGTAATAAGAGGAAAGTTCATATCACTTCAGGCCTACATGAACAAACAAGAGAGAGCCGAAGTAAACCAATTAACTTCACACCTTAAGGAACTAGAAAAAGAAGAACAAAGACAACCCAAAACCAGCCGAAGAAAGGAGATAATAAAAATCAGAGCAGAAATAAATGAAATAGAGAACAGAAAAACTATAGAAAAAATCAATAAAACAAGGAGCTGGTTCTTTGAAAAGATCAACAAAATTGACAAACCCTTGGCAAGACTCACCAAGGAAAAAAGGCACAGGACTCAAATAAATAAAATCCAAAATGAAAGAGGAGAGATCACCACAGACATCATAGATATACAAAGAATTATTGTAGAATACTATGAAAAATTATATGCCACCAAATACAACAATCTAGAAGAAATGGATAAATTCCTAGAACAATACAACCTTCCTAGACTGAGTCATGAAGAAGCAGAAAGCCTAAACAGACCAATCAGCAGGGAGGAAATAGAAAAAACTATTAAAAACCTCCCCAAAAATAAAAGTCCAGGCCCAGACGGTTATACTAGTGAATTCTATCAAACATTCAAAGAAGACTTGGTTCCTATTCTACTCAGTCTTCCAAAAAATTGAAGAAGAAGCAATACTTCCAAACACATTTTATGAGGCCAACATAACCCTCATACCAAAACCTGGCAAGGATGGCACAAAGAAAGAAAACTACAGACCAATATCTCTAATGAATACAGATGCTAAAATACTAAACAAAATACTGGCAAACCGAATACAACAACATATTAAAAAAATAATACATCATGATCAAGTGGGATTCATCCCAGAATCTCAAGGATGGTTCAACATACGCAAAACGGTTAACGTAATACACCATATCAACAAAACAAAGAACAAAAACCACATGATCTTATCAATAGATGCAGAAAAGGCTTTTGATAAAATACAACACAATTTTATGTTTAAAACTCTCAACAAAATGGGTATAGAAGGAAAATATCTCAACATGATAAAGGCCATATATGATAAACCATCAGCCAACATCATATTAAACGGCATAAAACTGAGGACTTTCTACCTTAAATCAGGAACAAGACAGGGTTGTCCACTCTCTCCACTCTTATTTAACATGGTGCTAGAAGTTCTGGCCAGAGCAATCAGACAAGACAAAGATATAAAAGGCATCCATATCGGAAAAGAAGAAGTAAAGGTATCACTTTTTGCTGATGATATGATCCTATACATCGAAAACCCGAAGGACTCCACAAAAAGATTATTAGAAACAATAAACCAATACAGTAAGGTCGCAGGATACAAAATTAACATACAAAAGTCCATAGCCTTTCTATATACCAACAATGAAATATTAGAAAACGAACTCAAAAAAATAATCCCCTTCATGATTGCAACAAAAAAAATAAAATATCTAGGAATAAACATAACAAAGAATGTGAAGGACCTTTATAATGAAAATTACAAAGCATTGTTAAGGGAAATCGAAAAAGATACAATGAGATGGAAAAATATTCCTTGTTCTTGGATAGGAAGAATAAATATAATCAAAATGGCCATATTACCCAAAGCAATATACAAATTTAATGCAATTCTGATCAAAATCCCTATGAGATTTTTTAAAGAAATGGAACAAAAAATCATCAGATTTATATAAAACTATAAAAAACCCCGAATAGCCAAAACAATCCTAAGGAAAAAGAATGAAGCTGGGGGCATTACAATACCTGACTTTAAACTATATTATAGGGCCACGATAATCAAAACAGCATGGTATTGGCAGAAAAATAGACACTCAGACCAATGGAACAGAATAGAAAGCCCAGAAATAAAACCACATATATATGGTCAAATAATCTTTGATAAAGGGGCCAACAACACACAATGGAGAAAAGAAAGCCTCTTCAACAAATGGTGTTGGGAAAACTGGAAAGCCACATGCAAAAGAGTGAAACTCGACTACAGCCTGTCCCCGTGTACTAAAATTAATTCAAAATGGATCAAAGACCTAAATATAAGACCTGAAACAATAAAGTACATAGAAGAAGACATAGGTACTAAAATCATGGACCTGGGTTTTAAAGAACATTTTATGAACTTGACTCCAATGGCAAGAGAAGTGAAGGCAAAGATAAATGAATGGGACTACATCAGAATAAAAAGTTTTTGCTCAGCAAGAGAAACTGATATCAAAATAAACAGACAGCCAACTAAATGGGAAATGATATTTTCAAACAACAGCTCAGATAAGGGCCTAATATCCAAAATTTACAAAGAACTCATAAAACTCAACAACAAACAAACAAACCATCCAATAAAAAAATGGGAAGAGGACATGAACAGACACTTCTCCCAGGAAGAGATACAAATGGCCAACAGATATGAAAAGATGCTCAGCTTCATTAGTTATTAGAGAAATGCAAATCAAAACTACAATGAGATACCACCTCACCCCTGTTAGATTAGCTATTATCAACAAGACGGGTAATAGCAAATGTTGGAGAGGCTGTGGAGAAAAAGGAACCCTCATTCACTGTTGGTGGGACTGTAAAGTAGTACAACCATTATGGAGGAAAGTATGGTGGTTCCTCAAAAAACTGAAAATAGAACTACCTTATGACCCAGCAATCCCTCTACTGGGTATATACCCCAAAACCTCAGAAACATTGATACGTGAAGACACATGTAGCCCCATGTTCATTGCAGCACTGTTCACAGTGGCCAAGACATGGAAACAACCAAAAAGCCCTTCAATAGAAGACTGGATAAAGAAGATGTGGCACATATACACTATGGAATACTACTCAGCCATAAGAAATGATGACATCAGATCATTTACAGCAAAATGGTGGGAACTTGATAACATTATACGGAGTGAAATAAGTAAATCAGAAAAAAACAAAAACTATATGACTCCATACATTGGTGGAACATAAAAACGAGACTAAAGAGACATGGACAAGAGTGTGGTGGTTACCAGGGGTGGGGGGAGGAAGGACATGGGAGGGAGGGAGGGAGGGAGGGAGAGAGTTAGGGGGAGGGGGAGGGGCACAGTGAACTAGATAGAGGGTGGCAGAGGACAATCTGACTTTGGGTGAGGGGTATGCAACATAATTTAATGACAAAATAACCTGGACATGTTTTCTTTGAATATATGTACCCTGATTTATTAATGTCATCCCATTACCATTAATAAAAATTTATTAAAAAAAAAAGACAAAGAATGCATTTTTACATGGAAATTTACAGAAATGGAAATATAAATTTAAAAGTGGGGCAGGTAGACTTGTTTGTTCAACAGCCATTACACTGAAGTCTTCCAAAAATGATGTTTTGAAGGTTCATTCATGTTATAGCATATTTCAAAACTTTACTTCCTTTTATGGCTGAATAATATTCTACTGAATGTATATAATAGATTTTGTTTGTCTGTTCATCTGTTGATAGACACTTGGGTTGTCTCCAATCTTTTTGGCCATGAACATGGTGTACAGATATCTGTTTGAGTCTCTGCATTCAATTCTTTCAGATATAGACCTAAAATGAAATCTACATGGCAACCCTGTCTGGGACCCATGCTCAAATCAACCGAGCTATCCACAGTGCCTGAGACCAGCACTTGGACCAACCAAGCTTTCCTCAGCACCTGGGGCTGATGCTTGGACCAATCAAGCCACTGGCTACAGAAGAGAGAAGGGTGAGAGTGAGGGGAAGAGAAGCAGATGGTCACGTCTCATGTGTACCCTGACCAGGGATCAAACCCAGGACATTCACACGGCAGGCTGACACTCTATCCACTGAGCCAACCAGCTAGGGTGCTACCCCAGCTTTTTGCTTTTCATTTCCATTTGCATGAAATATCTTTTTCTATCCCTTTATTTTCAGGCTCTGTGTCTTTTGATCTCATGAGGGCCTCTTGTAGGCAACATATGTTATGAATCTTGTTTTCTTCATTTAGCTATCCTGTGTCCTTTGATTGGAGTACTTAATCCATGTACATTCCTCCTGTTCTTATATAGGCTGTTTGTCTTCTCACTTTGGCTGCCTGTTTCTCTGTATTAGCTAGATCTGCTACATCTCCTGATCCTGGCAAGGGGGCCTTATGCATTAGGTTTACTGTGAGGCCCAGTGGCTCAGTCTTCCTGATCACCAGAGCTAGATGCTCTGGGACTTCCCAATGTAGGGGTTGTGTGTGCCCTCCTGTTGTAGTTCAGCCTTGATTGCTGTTGTCACATCAGTGGTTGGGGTTGATCCTCAGGTTGACTGGCTGTGAGAGTTGGCCACAACCACAGAATACACAATGCTCTATGTGGGCTGACCCTATGGGATGGGATTAGTGCTAGCAGGGCTCTAGTACTTGCCAAGACCACCCTTTGAGTGTGCTGTTTGTGTAGCTGATCAGGTGGTGCTCTCTTTCAGTCTGGAACCAGCCACCATGTGTGTTGATTCTGGGGCCTCTTGTGAGGGTCTCTAGTGCAAGTGCAGGTCAGCCGCTGCCCGTTCCCTCCCTGCCTGAGGCCACCTGGTAGAAGCTACAAAGCAGTCTGCTCTTGGTACGTGGGAGAGGCCACACTATGAAACAAGGTCAGCTGCCACCAGTAGTGGGCGTGGAACAGCTCAACAAGGAGCACATGGTACACTGAGGTCAGCTACTGCATTCCTGAAGCCTGCACACTTTTGAGGATTATTACAAAAGTCGGCAGTTATGGGCTGAGGCCCATACCTGTTAGGTATAGTTGCTGAAAGAACCTCTAGCGGTACATGAGTTGGGTGCAATAGTGTCTTAGGGAGTCACCATGGTGGGGCGATCAATGTTCATTCACCAGGGTAATGCAGATTTAGAATGGTACCTATAGGTCATGGGGAGGGGGGAGGGCTTAACACAGGAATAATGGCAGCTCTCCCTCTAGCCCTCATCTTGAAGTCACACAATTCATTTTCTCCCTGTATGCCTGTGGTTCCTCTCAAGCTGCTGTCTTTTCACTGGAGTTTTTAGTGTGATTCTGTGCACTGGCCCTTTAAGAGGAAGCCTGGAATTCCAGCAGCCCTCTGTCATGTGGATGGCATCTCCACCAATTTTCACAGTCAGATGTTGTGGGGACTCCTCTTCCCAGCACTGGTGCTCAGGGCTGGGGGGCCCAATGTGGGTATGGGACCCTTCCTCAGGGGTGTTGTCTGCAATCAAGATATTCCTTTGATTCTCAACTGCCGCATCTGGGTGTGGGACCAGCCCATTTTGTCTCCGCCCCTCCTACCAATCTTGATGTGGCTTCTTCTTTATATCTTTAGTTATAGGAGTTCTGTTCAGCTAGTCTTCAAATGGTTCTCCTTAACTGTTCTATAATTTAGTTGTAATTTTACTGTAGTCACAGGAGGAAGCAAGGACAGCATTTACCTACTTAGCCATTTTTTTTTTTCATTTTTCCGAAGCTGGAAACAGGGAGGCAGTCAGACAGACTCCTGCATGCGCCCGCCCGGGATCCACCCAGCATGCCCACCAGGGGGCGATGCTCTGCCCCTCTGGGGCATCGCTCTGTTGCATCCAGAGCCATCCTAGTGCCTGAGGCAGAAGCCACAGAGCCATCCTCAGCACCCGGGCCATCTTTGCTCCAATGGAGCCTCAGCTGCGGGAGGGGAAGAGAGAGACAGAGAGGAAGGAGAGGGAGAGGGGTGGAGAAGCAGATGGGCGCTTCTCCTGTGTGCCCTGGCCGGGAATCGAACGCAGGACTCCTGCACGCCAGGCTGATGCTCTACCACTGAGCCAACCAGCCAGGGCCCTACTTTGCCATCTTGACTAGAAGCTCTCACTTTAACATTTCTGTAAATCTGCATATTTTCTTCTGAACTTCTTCCAATATCCTAATTTTGTCTATTAAATCCATACATTGGGTTTTTTATTCATGCCTTTCATTTATAGAATTTCCATTTGGTTCTTTGTTTCCATTCTCTATTCTTACTCCTATATTTTATATTCCTGAACATATTAATCATAGTATTTTTAAATCTTCATTTCATAATCCCTCTGGATTGTTTTATGATCTATTGCTGTTTTTTGTCACATCTTCTCATATACCTGATTATTTTTTATGTGTGGTGGATATAGTATATAAAATATTGTAGAGGTATTTTAAGGTTCTGAATAGAGATTTTTTCTTTAGAGTTTTTTTTTTTCTTTTATTAGGCAGCTAAACTAAGGGCCAATAGCAGACTCAGATCACTACCATGCAGTTAAGGTGTCAGATGACTCAGTGCCTTCCAGTTCTGATCTATTTTCAGTTCATTCTTGTCTTTTGGGGTACAGCCCTACAGGATCTCAGCTGAAGGACTGATGTGTTTATCTGTTCCTTGGTGAAGCCTAAACTTCAGTTTGTCTCCTTTCCCACCCACACTTAGATCTGTTAGCTTGCAGAGAACTGTTCACCTTCTCAGCTGAAAGAGACTGATACCTCCAGAAAAAATGGGGCCTGAAATGCTGTAAGCTTCTCTCTAAACTAACTCTCTCTCCAATAAACTTGGCCATACAATCTTCACCTATTTGGTAGCTTTCCAATGCCTTTAAACAGATGTGAAGGGTTTTTTTGTTTTGTTTGTGGGGCTTTTTTTTATGTGTGTGTGTTTTTGCTTTGGCCCACCTTTTCTAGTTTTTCTCAGCAGAGAGGTGTCAAAACCTACTTGTGGCCTGACCAGGCGGTGGCGCAGTGGATAGAGTGTCGAACTGGGATGCAGAGGACCCAGGTTCAAGACCCCGAGGTCACCAGCTTGAGCGCAGGCTCATCTGGCTTGAGCAAAAAAGCTCACCAGTTTGGACCCAAGGTTGCTGGCTCGAGCAAGGGGTTACTCAGTCTGCTGAAGGCCCAAGGCACATATGAGAAAGCAATCAATGAACAACTAAGGTGTTGCGATGAAAAACTGATCATTGATGCTTCTCATCTCTCTCCGTTCCTGTCTGTCTGTCCCTATGTATCTCTCTCTCTCTCTCTGACTCTCTCTCTGTCCCTTTAAAAAACAAAAACAAAAGCTACTTGTTTACTGACAGAAGTGGAACTGCAAAGTACTCATTTTTAGTATCAGTAATCTTACTGGATGCTCCCTGTCCCCTCTCCATGAAAACACACACAATAGTAATTGTACATATGTTTAGTCTATAGTTAAACTATAAATATACAATAAATATAGTAATGCATCTAGATATGATATATATATATATTATTTATATATAATATATAATAAATGTTCAGGTCTTGTCCACTAACTCTCACTCAGGCATTTATAACTCAAATAAAGGAAATACTGTTAAAAACAAAGGCATTATCTCAGGAAAGTTAAAAGTATGTTTGAAGAGAACATGAGGAGCCTAGTTTCATTAAAGATTTTATATGTAAAAGCAGAAATAAAAATTTTGATTTTTTTATTCTCTATACAATGGGAAACCACTGAAAACTTCTTTATTTTAGTACCTTTTAATAAAGCTGTGTTTAGTCTGATACTGATATACAAGATAGAGTAGAGTAGAAGCAAGGAAAATCATTAGGAATGTACAGTAATGGACCAAATATTAGTTAATAGGAAGCATCATACTGTAATGAAAAGAATGCTGACGTTAGAATCACAGGACTTGTAATTACTGGTCTTGTCAACTTGGACAAGTTATTTAACCTGTCTGATTCTGCTTCCTATTTACATGCCAGTCACCTTGTAAGTCTTCAATAGAATGATGAAATGTTAATAACTTTTGCTTAACTCACAGAGTGGTTATGCAGATGTACTACTCACAAAAGTTAGGGGATATTTCAAAATGAATATGAGGTAATGCCTGACCTGTGGTGGCGCAGTGGATAAAGCGTCGACCTGGAAATGCTGAGGTCGCCGGTTCGAAACCCTGGGCTTGCCTGGTCAAGGCACATATGGGAGTTGATGCTTCCAGCTCCTCCCCCCTTCTCTCTCTCTCTCTCTCTCTCTCTCTCCTTCTCCTCTCTAAAAAAAAAAAATCAATCAATAAATAAATAATTAAAAAAAAAGAAAAAAGAAAAAAAAAAGAATATGAGGTAATAAAATATCCCCTAATTTTTGTGAGCAGTGTATTTCATCCACCTTTAAAAAGATTAGGGTTTTATTTTTTTATTTTGACAGAGACAGAGTCAGAGAGAGAGACAGATAGGGACAAACAGGAAGGGAGAGAGATGAGAACCATCAATTCTTCATTGTGGCACCTTAGTTGTTCATTGATTGCATTTTCATATGTGCCTCATATGTAGACCAGGGGGCTACAGCAGAGCAAGTTCAAGCCAGCAACCTTGGGCTCAAGCCAGTGACCTCTGGGACTCAAGCTAGTGACCATGGGTAGTGTCCATGATACCATGCTCAAGCCAGCAACCCCGCGCTCATGCCACTGAGCCCGCACTCAAGCCTGCGACTTTGGGGTTTCGAAACTGGTTCTACCAACTCCCAGTCCTATGCTGTATTCACTGCACCACCACCTGGTTAAGCTGATTAGGGTTTTAGAATAAACTCTCCTCTTCTATAATCATTTATATACTTTCATTTTAATCTAGTTTTCCTTATTCTTACATAAATAGAAATTTGGTGCTGAACTGTTTGCCTTTTCTATATTTTTGTCAATTACTTTTTTTTTTTTTTGTATTTAACAGCCCTTCTAGTTCTACTTGAATATTTTATGTACTTTTTCACTTGGGACCTCAAAAATAATGTATCCGCATCCTCCTTTTAATCCATTGGACTTTGGCATTCTCAATCTTAGGGAATCTAGAATAAAAAAAAAACAGGAAGGAAAATGAGCTTTATTTTGTAGCAAAAATATTGATTTATTCTTGAAGAATTAAGTGTTTCACAAAGTGAATTCTCCATGAGAAGCGCCAGTTGTTCAGCATGGACAATAAGTAAGTGCAGTTTGAAGGGTCCTGCTACTACTGGTGTGCAGGTAAATGTTTGACAATTCATTCTCCAAGAAAGAAAAAAAGTAAACAAAACTCTAATTGTGGTGTTTGCAAATTTCTCAAGGGCAAATACTGCCACTGTGCCTATTTTCCAGTTACCACAGGACATCACTGAACACAGAATTAGAAAGCAGTATATACTATTAAACTATAATATGATACTCCCACAATGTGGATATAATACACATAACTACAAAAGCACAGATAATAGTAAATGACTAGGAAATGAGTTTTGATTATTTATTATTTAGTCATATATTGAATTTTAATAATAATTGTAAGATTATATAAATTTTGATAATGGTTGTTTATGTGTTAACAGTCAGCATGCAAAATTCCTAAAAATTTTTAAATCAGCCTTCATAAAGCAGCATAAGCCAGCTCAAGCACACTACTGCCTGCACTGTTAGTTCTGTTAATGCCTTAGGACTAGCCGATATGAGTTGAGGTAGCTCTGCTAGCTATTTAAAAAAAACAAATATAATACTTAGGCTTATATAGTCAACCCTTAAATTCCACCATCTCACAAAGTAAACTCCTTCATGCTTTTTTTATTTCCTTCTATGTATATGTTACCTTGTTATCACTTTATTAGTTTTTTTAAATCTTTTAAGGTTGCTGTACATGTTTAATCTCTGTTGCCTGTAAACAAATATTGACAAAATAAACCCAATAAACAATGGGGGAAAATTATAAAGAGATATTTCTTCAAAGAAGCTATCCAGATGGCAAAGTAGCACATGAAAAGATGCTAAACATCATTAGTCACTAGGGAAATGCAAATTAAAATGGCAACAAGATACCACTACATACCTATTAGGATGGCTAAGATTGAATAGACTGACCATAACAAGTCAGGAGGAACTGAAACTCTCTTACACAACTGGTGGGAATGTAAAATGGGACCTGGGAAAACAGTTTGTCATTTTCTTTAGGAAAAAAAAACAAAGCAAAAAAAAACCCAGCTTGACCTATGGTTGTGCAGTGGATACCTGGAATGCTGAGGTCATCAGTTCGAAACCCTGCACTTAACCAGTCAAGATACATAAGAGGAAGTTAATGCTTCCTGTTCCTCCCCCCTTTCTCTCTCTTTCTCTTCTCTAAAACCAATAAATATCTTTTTTTTTCTTTTCTTTTTTTTTCCTGAAGCTTGAAACGGGGAGGCAGTCAGACAGACTCCCGCATGCGCCTGACCGGATACACTCCGCACACCCACCAGGAGGCGATGCTCTGCCCACCAGGGACGACGCTCTGTCGCGACCAGAGCCACTTTAGCGCCTGGGGCAGAGGCCAAGGAGCCATCCCCAGCGCCCAGGCCATCTTTTGCTCCAATGGAGCCTCGGCTGCGGGAGGGGGAGAGAGAGAGAGAGAGAGAGAGAGAGAGAGAGAGAGGAAGGATAGGGGGAGGGGTGGAGAAGCAGATGGGCGCCTCTCCTGTGTGCCCTGGCTGGGAATTGAACCCGGGACTTCCGCACGCCAGGCCGACGCTCTACTACCGAGCCAACCAGCCAGGGCCAATAAATATCTTAAAAATGAAAAAAACAGAGGTCTGGGGCACCTGGGTGGCATATGTTACTTGCTGGAAAATAAAATTTAAGATCAGCTTAAAAAAATAAAAAAGAGTGCCGGGTGGATCCCGGTCAGGCGCAAGCAGGAGTCTGTTCTGACTGTCTCTCCCTGTTTCCAGCTTCAGAAAAATGCAAAAAAAAAAGAAAATAAAAGAAAAATAAATAAAAAAGAAAAAAAACATTCCTACCATATGATCCAACCATTCTACTCCTAGCCATTTGCCCAAGAGTAATGAAAGTATGTGCTCATACAAACACCTATACAAGAATATTCATAACAACTGCATTTGTTATAGTAAGGTGATCAACTATTTTATAATGAAAAGGACAAAAATAAATAGAAGAATATTGTAAATAAAAAACATTTTATTCATTGCAACAATACACTATAATATAAATGCATAATAAAAACATTTGTAATATATTATAATTATGCTTACATACCTATTAATTTTTAATAATAATTGTAAGAAAAAAGTGCTTATTTAGATACAAATACCTCACATCACACACAATGGATCGACTCTGCATTGATCGAATACGGACATTTACAGTTAGTCTTCCAATATCAAAAAGTAGGACATGTAGGACACTTTTCGAAGGAGGATGGAACTTACAAAAGAAGGACTGTCCTCCCTAAAGGAAGACAATTGGTCACCTTAGGTATAGAAAAAACCTGGAAAGAACTCAAATGTTCACTTACAGGTGAATGGATAAATAAATTGTGATGATAGCCATACAAGTAATATTATTCAACAGTAAAAAAATAATGAACTATTGCCTGACCAGGCGGTGGCACAGTGGATAGAGCATCGGACTGGAATGCGGAAGACCCAGGTTCGAGACCCCGAGGTCGCCAGCTTGAGCGTGGGCTCATCTGGTTTGAGCAAAAATTCACCTTGGACCTAAGGTTGCTGGCTCAAGTAAGGGGTTACTCGGTCTGCTGAAGGCCTATGGTCAAGGCACATATGAGAAAGCAATCAATGAACAACTAAGGTGTTGCAATGCACAACGAAAAACTAATGATTGATGCTTCTCATCTCTCTGTTCCTGTCTGTCTGTCCCTGTCTATCCCTCACTCTGACTTTCTGTCTCTGTAAAAAAATTAAATAAAAATAAAATTAGAAAAAAATAATGAACTATTAAAACTCACAACATAGATAAATCTCAAAGTCAGACAAGAGGGCATACTGTATGATTTTATTTAAATAACATTCTAGGCCTGACCTGTGGTGGCGCAGTGGATAAAGCGTCAACCTGGAAATGCTGAGGTTGCCGGTTCAAAACCCTGGGCTTGCCTGGTCAAGGCACATATGGAAGTTGATGCTGTCTGCTCCTCCCCCCTTCTCTCTCTCTCTCTCTCTCTCTCTCTCTCTCTCTCCTCTCTATAATGAATAAAATCTTTAAAAAAAAGAAAAAAATAACATTCTAGAAAATGCAAATTAATCTATAGTGACAAAACAGATCAATGGTTTCCTATGGATGAGGAGAGAGGGGTGGAGCAAGAGAAAGGTTTACAAAAGAGCACAAGGACATTTGTGGTAATGCCTATGTTCATTATCTTGATTTTGGTGATAGTTTCATGGGTGTATGTATACATATGTCAACTTATCAAATTGTACACTCTTTAAGTGCAATTTTTTAAGTCAATTATACACACACACACACACACACACACAGTTGTCCACATATCACGGTTCACTTTTCACAGTCTCACTGTATCACAGATTTTAAAATTGTATAAATCTAATTTTGTATTGTGGATTTTTCGCTATATCGCAGAATTTTGCAGTACATAGGTATTTTTATGTATTATTTTAATTATTTTTGCGGTAAAATAAGCAAGGTAAGTGTTGGAAGGGTTTATAAGAGTGTGGGCAGGTTTATAAAGCCTTAAAAATATATAAATAATAAAATAAATATAAAGTCGCTACTTTGCAGATGTTTGCCTATCGGATTTTTGCCTACCGTGGGGAGTTCTGGAACCTAACCCCCATGATAGACGAGGAACCACTGTATATATTTAAAATTTTTATTTATTTTGAAGAGAGGATAGGAAGAGAGAAAGGGGGGTAGGAGCGGAAAGCATAAACTCATAGTAGTTACTTCTTATAATGTGCCTGTACCAGGCAAGCCTGGCGTTTTGAACCAGCAACCTCAGTATTCCAGGTCGATGCTTTATCCACTGCGCCAACATAGGTCAGGCAAACTATATTTCAATAAAG
Organism: Saccopteryx bilineata; assembly: GCF_036850765.1. Classification (NCBI taxonomy): domain Eukaryota; kingdom Metazoa; phylum Chordata; class Mammalia; order Chiroptera; family Emballonuridae; genus Saccopteryx; species Saccopteryx bilineata. The sequence continues at coordinate 178,072,098 of NC_089494.1, forward strand.
CTATTAAAAGCATGATCAACTTCTATGGTCTGATCAGTGAGATAAGGAAAAGGCAACTGCTTTGTTCTGTGCTGGGGACCAGTGTGGCTAGTAATTATCCAGGTCCAGGTCCTGAGTGAGAATGATACGGAATGAAGAAATAAACTCAGAGCGGAAAAAGGATGGCAAAGCCCCTTGTCCCCCCTCCCCCCTGCAGAGCCATATACAGATAAGGAAGTCTCCAATACAAAGTCACAAATCTGAGGCATAAACAGGAATTCTCTTAATGCCAGGAATCCCCCCACCATGCATAATTGAAATCAACCAACATCAGAACAAACAAAGGGTGAGAGGAAGGGCATGTATATTGCTTCTAGCAACTTAAGCAAGGGAGGTAAGGAGATGGGACGGGTACAGATACTCATCAGCTTCATAGCCAATATGGAGTTGTGGGGGAAATCCTTTAGCTTAAGCCTTAAACTGCGAAGGCTTTGCCAACTTGCATTCTCCCACAGCTCTGGACAGTACGTTTCCATCTTTCAGGTAAACCTGTATATAGAGGTTCTTCAGGCAGCCCTAAGCACATTGCTGGCTTAGACTGAGATGTCAGGCAACCGAAATTCTCATGTTTATCACATGCCTGCTGTAAGGCCAGATTCTCTGAGTGCCTCTCTTTATATGTGTCCTTAATATATTTATATATATTTTGGATTGTTTTAAACATGACTATTACTCTTTTGAGGTTTCAGTATTAATATGCTCTAGACTTTTGGCTTTTTTAGACCGTGTGTTCTGAACACTAGGTCTAACCTTCTGAACCTTCTGAGGCATCCTCAGTTGGAAATGAGGACTAGAGGTAGAAGGATAGTGTTAAAAATGTGAGTGGGTAAGGTCAGCCTCTCTAACTCAAGCAGTTTCTTAGTCTTACAGACTTAATGACTTCTGGGGAAAAAACAAAGTATGAAAATCATCTAAGTTTTATCCATAAACTAAGCTCAGAGCCTGATCTACTGAATCAAGTGAATCTTGATTAGATTCAAAATGCCTCATTTCTTTCTGTACACGCTTTATTTGACACTTTTATTTTGTTAAGTTTCTTGAGATAGTGTCGGTCAAAGAAATTTGTAAATATATATATATGTTTGGTCGCTTATAGTTTGCATTGGGTGTAGGACAGTGGTCCCCAACCTTTTTTGGGCCACGGACCATTTTAATGTCAGAAAATATTTTCACGGACCAGCCTTTAGGGTGGGACGGATAAATACACAAAATAAAATTATGTGACCAGCGTAAAAACTGGTTTTTAAAATTTTTTATTAATTTTAATGAGGTGACATCAATAAATCAGGGTACATATGTTCAAAGAAAACATGTCCAGGTTATCTTGTCATTCACTTATGTTGCATACCCATCACCCAAAGTCAGATTGTCCTCTGTCACCTTCTATCTAGTTTTCTTTGTGCCCCTCCCCCTCCCCCTCTCCCTCCTGCTCCTCTCCCCCCCCTAACCACCACACTCTTGTCCATATCCATGAGTCTCATTTTTGTGTCTCACCTATGTATGGAATAATGCAGTTCTTGTTTTTTTCTGATTTACTTATTTCACTCCATATAATGTTATCAAGATCCCACAATTTTGCTGTAAATGTTCCGATGTCATCATTTCTTATGGCTGAGTAGTATTCCATAGTGTATATGTGCCACATCTTCTTTATCCAGTCATCTATTGAAGGGCTTTTTGGTTGTTTCCATATCTTGGCCACTGTGAACAATGCTGCAATGAACATGGGGCTGCATGTGTCTTTACCTATCAGTGTTTCTGAGTTTTTGGGGTATATACCCAGTAGAGGATTGCTGGGTCATAAGGTAGTTCTATTTTCAGTTTTTTGAGGAATCACCATACTTTCTTCCATAATGGTTGTACTACTTTACAGTCCCACCAACAGTGAATGAGGGTTCCTTCTTCTCCACAGCCTCTCCAACATTTGCTATTACCTGTCTTGTTAATAATAGCTAATCTAACAGGTGTGAGGTGGTATCTCATTATAGTTTTGATTTGCATTTCTCTAATAATTAATGATGATGAGCATCTTTTTATATATCTGTTGGCCATTTGTATTTCTTCCTAAGAGAAGTGTCTGTTCATGTCCTCTTCCCATTTTTTTTGGGGGGGGGAGGGGTTTGTATTTTTCTGAAGTTGGAAACGGGGAGGCAGTCAGACAGACTCCCGCATGTGCCCGACTGGGATACACCCAGTATGCCCACCAGGGGGCAATGCTCTGCCCATCTGGGGCATTGCTCTGTTGCAACCAGAGCCATTCTAGTGCCTGAGGCAGAGGCCATAGAGCCACCTCTAGCTCCCAGGGCCAACTTTGCTCCAATGGAGCCCTGGCTGCCGGAGGGGAAGAAAGAGACAGAGAGGACGGAGAGGGGGAGGGGTGGAGAAGCAGATGGGCGCTTCTCCTGTGTGCCCTGGCCAGGAATCGAACCCGGGACTGCTGCACGCCAGGCTGATGCTCTACCACTGAGCCAACTGGCCAGGGCCTCTTCCCATTCTTTTTTATTCGATTGTTTAAAACTGGGGTATTTTTAAATATAATCGTCGAACTTATGAGACAAGCGTCAAGAGTGAGTCTTAGACGAATGTAACAGGAAATCTGGTCATTTTTAAAAAATAAAACATTGTTCAGACTTAAATATAAATAAAACAGAAATAACGTAAGTTATTTATTCTTTCTCTGCGGACCGGTACCAAATTGCCCACAGACCGCTACCGGTCTGTGGCCTAGGGGTTGGGGACCACTGGTGTAGGAGACAAGTTGTAAGCCAGCAAAGTCACTATAACCTAAGGCTTAGTTTTAAGACTAAGCCTTTCCCTCCCTTTTAAGACTAAGATCTTTTGAAAACTAAGCTTTTCCCCACACCCTTGACTGTGGAATGATGTGGGGTGGTGCACTCTTATGAGGAATCCCATTTATGCCTCAGATAAGTGACTTTGTATTAGAGACTTCCTTATTTGTAATTGGCTTAAAGGTTTTGATTTCTGCACTATAAAATGGGGCAAACCGGGGCTCTCTCTCTCTCTCTTTCTGTCTGTCTCTCTCTCTCTCTGTTCCTGAAATTAGCATTGCAGCAGAGAGGCAGCCAAGATGGCAGAGTGCTGAAGGAGAAGCCAGTTTGTGAAGAGTCGGTGCAGAGAGAGGAGATGGAGAACAGAGGTGAATAAGGCTGGTGAGGTACAAACCTTTGATTCTAGGAAAACTCAGATGAGTCAGTGGCTTTGGGAGCCCTGAATGGAAAGTGAAGTGATTTCCCACTGTGTGTATTTCTTGCTTGCCTGGTGCAAGCTAGGATTAAAGCTAATGGCCCACCAGTTCTCAGCTCTGTTGTTTCATTACCGTCTGTCCGAATCAAATGCAAAACTGCATGGGCCAGTCGGATGTGATGGTGGCTGTTGCTACTGGCTTTACAGATGGAACATTAATTTTTGAGGAAGAGCTGTTGATTTTACACACAAAAAAAAATCACCAAGAGACATAATGTACTAAAGTGTACCATTTTCTAAAAGGACTGATTTTACATACATTTTCACACATTAGCAACAAAAGCCTCAATTAACAAATCCTGTGGGTATTTGTAAAGCCGGTAGCCACGGCCACCATCACAGCCACCTGGTCCATTCAAGTTTGCACTTGATTTGGACAGACGGTAATGAAACACCGAAGCCAAGAACTGGTGAACCATTAGCTTTAATCCTAGCTTGCACTAGGCAAGCGAGAAATACACACAGTGGGAAAACATTTCCCTTTCCATTCAGGGCTCCCAAAGCCACTGACTTATCCGAGTTTCCTAGAATCAAAGGTTTCTACCTCACCAGCAGCCTTATTCACCTGTTCCCCATCTCCTTCTCTCTGCACAAACTCTATACAAACTGGCTTCTCCTTCAGCACTCTGCCATCTTGGCTGCTTCTCTCCTCCACGTGGCCTTTCTCTGAGCTCCTCGGCTCCATTTTATAGTGTAGAAATCAAAACTTTTAATCCAATATACAAACACAGAAGTTTCTGATACAAAGACACTTATCTGAGACATAAATGAGATTCCTCATGAGAGTGCATCACCCCAGATCATGCAACAGTCCAGGGTGTGGGGAAAAGCTTAGTTTTGAAATGATCTTAGTATTAAAAGGGTGGGAAAGCCTTAGTCTTAAAACTAAGCCTTAGGCTATAACAACCCTGCCTGTTTACAGACTATTTCCCACACCCAGTGCAAACTATAAGCCAGCAAACATATATATCATATTTACAAACTTATTTCACCAACAGTATTAAACACACATAAAGGATCTAAAGGCTGAAGGGAAAGAATCGTACAACTACATGGAAGATTGCCCCTACAAATGCATGATCTCCTACCTTACTTAGGCCCTTGACAAGGGCTTTTATTCTTTTCTTTGATTAGTTTTCCTCTTCAGTAATTCCAAAGTACCTACTTTTCTCTTGCACAGCTCATTGCCATCACATAGTCTTCCTTCCTATTTTACTAAGTTGTGAGCATTTAGTAATAATGGTCAACTTCCTGCCTCCTTCCACCGAAAATTTATCTCCATTTTTACCCATTCTAATTTTCTTCCCTTGAGTGTCAGGTAAGAGTACCCCTTGTTCAAGTATAGTTGACCCTTGAACAATACAAGTTTTAACTGCACAGGCCCATTTATAAGCATATTTTTTCAATAAATACCTGTAGGACCAGTAGCTGTAGCCACCATCATAGCCGCCTGGCCCATGCAGGTTTTTATTTGATTTGGACAGACGGTAACGAAGCAACAGAGCCAATAACTGGTGGGCCATCTTTTATTCCTGCTCGCAACTGGCAGGCGAGAAAATATACACAGCAGGAAAACACTTCCCTTTCCATTCAGGGCTCCCAAAGCCACTGACTTTCTCTGGTTTTTTCCTAGAATCAAAGGCCTCATCAGCCTCTCTCAGTCCCCTCTGCATGCCTCCATTTTGGCTGCCTCCCTTCTCTACATCCACGTGTCCTGTCTCTCCTGGAACGTGGTCTCCTCCTCCTCAAAATGGCCTTAGTTCCTCCTTTTAAAACCTTTCAGCAGGACAATCCCTCCCCCAGCACACCTTAGCATAACCAAGCTCTTCCCCAAGCATGAAGGTAACCAACCGCCCCACGTGGGCAGCGCCATTTTTAATTAAAAGTGAGCAAAACCAAATAACACAAATTCTACAAACTTATTTGCCCAACAATACCTGTACTATTTTATATCCATTGTTAGGAGTCTGCCAATGCAGAGGGCCAACTCTATGCATTGATCTACATCATTTTCTTTCCTTCTTTCTTTGTTTGTGACAGAGACACAGAGAGGGACAGATAGGGACAGACTGGCAGGAAGGGAGAGAAATGAGAAGCATCAATTCTTTATTGTGGCACCTTAGTTGTTTATCGATTGCTTTCTCATATGTGCCTTGACTGGGGGGCTACAGCAGACCGAGTGACCCCTTGCTCAAGCCAGTGACCTCGGGCTCAAGCTGGTGAGTCTTGCTCAAACCAGATGAGCCCGCACACAAGCAAGCAACCTCGGTGTTTCGAACCTGGGTCTTCCGTGTCCCAGTCCAATGCTCTATCCACTGCACCACTGCCTGGTCAGGCTGATCTACATCCGTTTACATAGGGGACTTGAGCATCTTCAGATTTTGGTATCTGTGGGGTCCTGGAACCAATCCCAAGAAGACACTGAGGAGCAGCTAAGTTTGGGGAGAGTCAAAACTTACATGTGGCCTGGCCTGTAGTTGTGCAATGGGTAAGGCATAGACTTGGAATGCTGAGGTTGCAGGTTTGAAACTCTGGGCTTGCCCAGTCAAGGCATATATATGACAATCAGTGAACAACGAAAGTGAAGCAACTATGAGCTGATACTTCACACTACCCCCTCTTCTCTCTGTAAAATCAATAAATAAAAATCTTATTTTTAATAGCTTTTTAAATATATATTTTTTAATTTTAGAGAGAGAGAGAGAAAGAGAGAAGAGGGAGAGGAGCAGGAAGCATCAATTCCCATATACGCCTTGACCAGGCAAGCCCAGGGTTTCAAACTGGTGACCTCAGTGTTCTAGGTCAATGCTTTATCCACTGTGCCACCATAGGTCAGGCAATAAATAAAATCTTTAAAAAGAAAGTTATATGTGGATTTTCAAACAGATGGGGCAGGGGCGATTAGTGCTCCTAGCCCCTGTGTTTCTTCAAGGGTCAACTATATGCTTACTTTTTACCTAGTCTTAAGAAGAAACTGGCTCCATCCATTGATCCCTCTTTCTGTATCTCATCTCTCTCATGACTCCCTCTAGACCAGTGAATTTCAACTTTTTTATACTTGGGGACTGGTGAAAATAAGAGAATTATTTTGGGGACTGCTAAGGCAGAAATTACCCTGAACATAAGCAAATTCAACTAAGATCATTAGGTCTATAATCCTCATAAAACATTAGGGTGGTTAACTCTTTCCACTAGCACAAAATTTCAAGTGGACCGGTCTGTGGGCTGGCAGGTGAAAAACACTGCCTAGACTATAAACACACTCAAATCTCTCCCATTAAAAATACTTATATATATTCTCCTTTGACACTGAGTTTCTCTAAGCAATTTTTACCAGGGTGCCACAAGAATTTTCTAACTATGCAATATCTATTTAGTCAGGGGCACTGACCTATTTTCCATTAGATTGTCAAATAAACATATGACAATAGCCAACACGACAATAGCTGTCTGGTGTGAATGACTCAAAAGTACACCTATATTTTTTTGTCAGGTTATCAAAATATATATTTTTGGTGTGCCACAGAATTTTAGTATAGGGGGTCCTCAAGTTACAATGGTCTTGACATATGACATTTCGAGTTTACAACACTCATTACCATAAAAACTTTTAAAAATGATACGTGTTAAGAAAGATTTCGGAAGAGAAGTCATCAACCTCCCACACTAGCCTGGAACAATTCTTTAAGAAGGTAGAGAGGCCTGCAACAGAGGGTACAGGTACCCTCTACATCAGCTGCTTCTTGAGACGAAACACCTGTAGTACAGGCAGAGTCATCTCCAGTGTCTCCTACATGTTCCAATCCTGATTCACCTGACCCAGGATCTCCAGCACCTTCTGCAGGTTCTCCTGCCTCTCCAGCTTCCTCCTCCCAATACGTCACTATCTCCCACCTTGCAATGCCCCTGTGTGCAAGCCAACTACAAGAATAAAGGAATTTTTTTTACACTAATGTTTTGTCATTTTTTCTGTTACTACAGTACAGTGTACAGAACAGTATATTTATGTTCTTTTCCTTTTTCTGTGGCTTAGTTGTATTTTTATGTTCTAGATAGATCAGGGGTCTCAAACTCAACTCAGCATGTGGGCTGCAGAGCAAGATCACAGGCGTTCCGCAGGCCGCACTAGGTCTACAAAAGGCAACTGTTACGCAACACTTTTCTCACTGCAGTTGAAAACAAAAAAAAAATCAGTACAACAAGCACAATCGTACATGCAGTTTAATCAGTGTCACAAAACGACCAGTAACTGTAGTTCGCATCACAACTGCTCTTAACTAAGCTAATATCTAGCTAGGATGCTAGAGAAATGAAAAATACAAGTAGGCCCCTAGGCTTACTTAATTTTATCCAAAATATTTTGAACTTCGTGGATTAGTCTGCGGGCTGCACAAAATTGTTCGGCGGGCTGCATGCGGCCCGCGAACCGCGAGTTTGAGACCCCTGTTCTAGATTATAATTTTACAACTGTGTTAGAATAAGTAAGTGACTTAGGCTAGGGCAGTGGTTGGCAAACTGCGGCTCACAAGCCACATGCTGCTCTTTGGCCCCTTGAGTGTGGCTCTTCCACAAAATACCACGTGCGGCCACTACCTTGATAAGGAATGTACCTACCCATACAGTTTAAGTTTAAAAAATTTGGCTCTCAAAAGAAATTTCAATCGCTGTACTGTTGATATTTGGGTCTGTTCACTAATGAGTTTGCCAACCACGGGGCTAGGGTGTGTTTCAATTTGCACCAAAATTCAGTTTACATCACTGTTGTAGGTACAGAACTGTGTTGTAACCCAAGAACCCCCTGTAATTCATTTATGTGGGTCATGAGATGAGGAAGGTTGAATATCATTGCTCCCAGCTAATACCCTACCTTCTAGTTTCCTATGATAGCCATGCTCTCCATTTCTTCACTTTCCATTCACTTCCCTGAAAATCAGTCATTAGTGAGAAAATTTATTTGAAAAATTTCTAATCCTCAGTATATTTGAGTTTTCTATACCATTTGACACTTGATATTTGAGATGGGTGGTTAAATATTTTTTGGATGAACAAAGTAAGAGAGAGGGATGGGAAGAAGTTGCTCTTAAACTCAAGTACCCAATGAATTATAAAATAGCTCCATCCCGCCTGACCTGTGGTGGCGCAGTGGATCAAGCGTCGACCTGGAACACTGAGGTCGTTGGTTCAAAACCCTGAGCTTGCCCAGTCAAGGCACATATGGGAGTTGATGCTTTCTGCTCCTGCCCCCCTTCTTTCTCTATCTCTCTCTCTGCCTCTCTTCTCTAAAATGAATAAAAAACAAAATAAATAAACACATCAAAATATTTTTAAAAACTAGCTCCTTCCCTGCCCCACCAAAATGTCCATGTTCCAGTCCCGAACCTGTGAATATGTTATGTTACATAGCAAGGGGAATTGAGGTTGTGGGTGGAATTAAGGTTGGTCATCCGGCCTTCAAGTGGGGAGATTATCCTGGAATATCTGAGTAGGCCCAATATAATCACAGGGTCTTTATAAATGAAAGGAGAAGGCAGAAGAATGTGTCCAAGTGATGTGATGTGAGGAAGCAATTGATGTCTTTGAAGGTGGAAGATCACAAGCCAAGGAATGCTGGTGGCCTCTAGAAGGTAGAAAGGGCAAGAAAACAGATTCGGCCTACAATCTTCAGTAAAGAGCCAACCCTGTTTATACCTTTAGACCAGAGAGACCCATTTCAGGCTCTTGAGCTCCAAACCTGTGACTGTGGTTAGGTTTTTTTTTTCATTTGATGTATTTATTTTTATTTATTCATTTTAGAGAGGAGGGAGGGAGGGAGAAGGAGGGAGAGGGAGGGGGGGAGAGAGAGAGAGAGAGAGAGAGAGAGAGAGAGAAAGGGGGGAGGAACAGGAAGCATCAATTCCCATATATGCCTTGACCAGACAAGTGCAGGGTTTTGAACCGACAACCTCAGTGTTCCCAGGTCGACGCTTTATCCACTGCGCCACCACAGGTCAGGCATGACTGTGGTTTTTAAGTCACTAAGTTTTACACTAATTTGTTATATCAATGAAATTGGTACAATAACCATTTCTAATTGTCCTTTAAAATGTAGTTGAATCTTGACTTTTTCTATCAAGTCTAATTTGTTTAGTGGGTTTGGGGTGGTGAGAGAAAGAAAACCAGGATCAAATGAGAGTTCTTTTAACTCTACCCCTTTAAGACTATCCTGCCGACCCTCAGACTTTCAGCTGCTTGCTTTTAATCAAATATAATACTAAAGTCCTATTACTAGAAATAAAAACCCATATATGAAAACTTAGGGTGCTTACTTGCTTTAGGAACAAAAGTATAAGGCAAAAAGACTCCTGTGGAGATGACGTCAGAGTAATGGCGGGGTAGGAAGCGATACCGATAAATCTCCCCCAAAACTCAACAAGATCTTCAACCAGAAACAGAAAAACCTATACTTGGAGCTTCCAGATGCTTCGCAATACACCCAAAGGTATGATTGAGTGAAAAATTGGCTAAATATATAACCAAACCCCGAAGGAAATAGGGAGTAAGAAATGCTCCTCCTTCCTCACTAACCTAAACAGGGCGGCTTTCTCTGGTAACTGTGAATATAGAAACTGAAGCGGGCAAAGGGGGTGAATAGATCCAGGCCGCCGTGGCACAAACGACCGAACCAGGCTGTGGCACGGAGATCCAAGCCGAGGAAAATCTGATCCTGTGGCAACCGGGCAATACAAGGCTAACACTCGCGCCAAACCCAAACAAAGAAAGACAAGCGGAGCGGCCATTTTACCTGGTCTCCTGGTCGGCGCGGAGTTAGTAGGCGAGAATTTCTTCCTAGGCCCCGAGAGTGGGTGCCCGTGTTACCCCACGGAGAGGCAGGGTCAGAGGCCTTTCTGTGGGCTGAGGGCAGAGTCCCTGGGCAGCCCCAGCGCCCTGGGAAAGCCACGCACGGGAGGGAGTGAGAACTAATTCCAACGGTGGAGATTTTCCGTGCTGGAGGGTGTTTCACTCAGAGGGAACCGCGGCCGGCCTCATATCCTGGTTTTCGCGCGCAGATAAGGAGTGAGCAATTCCTCCGAGTGCCTCGGCAGTGCGCGCCCATGTTATCGCACAGAGGGGCAGAGTCAGGGGCCTTTGTGTGGGCCAAAGCGGAATCTCGAGCCGCCCCAGCGCCTTGCAAAAGCAGCGCACGGGGACGGAGCGAGACTCAATTCCAACGCTGCAACTTTTCCCTGCGGTTGGGGGTTTCACTCAGAGCGTGAGACTGCTGGCCGGATATCCTGGTCGAAGACAGTGAGTGACAGTTTCCTCCAAGCGCCCCGGAAGTGGGCGCCCGCCTGTGTTACCGGACAGAGTGGCAGAGCCAGAGTTCTTTGAGTGGGCAGAAAGCCCGCCTGATTATGCTAGCAGCTCTGACTGAGCCTTACCCAGAGCCCTGTGCTGAGTGGAAATAGAGTGGGGAGTTGCCAGCTCTTTGAGCCTCTTACTATCCAGGCAGAGGCAGCAGCAACCCCATAGCTGGATTATCAGGCTACTAATTGAGGAAGGAAAGACTAGGAGAAAGGCTCCAGGAACACGGACTCTCTCACTGTCGGAGCCTATAAATGCTAATGAGCTTCGACTGCCAACGAGACTAAAGCACAATACATGACATTGCCATAGAGACTTATCAACTGCAAACCTCTACCTGAGCGTGCCAAAGGGGCAGAACCAGGGGTACAGAGTCACCGACCAGGAAGAGGGAGAGAAAAGAAAAAGCAAGAAGATAACCTCTCAAAATCAAGAATAATCTGCAGACTTTATAACATCCCATTTTATTATATTTGTTCGTTTGTTTCTCTTATCTTCATTCTTGATACTTTTTTTTCCTCCTCCAATTTGGCCGATTAACTCTCTACTGGTCTTACTCTCTCCTCTCCTTGAACTACACTACCCATAAGTGTTACATCTCCCATTATCTTTTCTCTTCTCTTCCTTTCTCTCTATGAGGGTTGCACTCCAAAACCCTTAACTCTCTCTCTCTCTCTCTCTCTCTCTCTCTCTCCTTTCTTTTTTCTTCTTTTAGTGGTTCCCTCTTTTTTTCTCTCTCTCTCTTTCTTTTCTCCCTCTATATTAGTTTCTTCCTTTCTCCTTTACATCTCCTCTCATTCAAACCTCAATAAAAAACAAATTATCTTATCTGGGACTCAAACCTATGTTTGTGGCATTTTGGGGGGTTTTTACTTCACCTTTTTAACTCACTAGCAGTGCTCCCATCCCTGGCTCTCCATATTATCTAGTTCTTGTTCCACTAAATACAATAGTAATTTTTTAATTTGTCCCCCCATTTTTCCGTTTTCCTCTTATTCCTCTCATCATAACTCTTAGACAACCAACACCTAAAAGCAAATCATTTTATTCTTGACCCAAATTTTTTCCTTATTTGCTTTTTGTGGGTCTATACGCTTTTTTTTTTCTTTTCTTTTCTTTTTTTTTTTTTCTTTTTTGCCCCTTTATTACTTTTCCCCAATTCAGGCCCTCCATTGCAGGCATTGTTTGTTATAATTCAGAGTCCACCACAAGATTTTCTCAAAAAAGAGGGGAGAGGAGAGGAGAGGAAAAAAGGAGGGGGGGAATAATTTCCTTTTTTTTTTAAATGTTTATTTTATTTTATTTTTCTTTATTTCATTATTTTTTTAAAAAAAAAACAACTCTTTTCGATTTTTTATTTTTTTTATTTTTATTTTTTTTAACTTTTTATTCTTTATTAAATCTCATTAATACTATCAACAAAACCACCCTCAGATGCCATTAAGGAAAAGAAAATCGAATATCATGGATACAAAAGAAAGAGAGGTAACACAGCTAGATGAAGAAAAATCTATGGAGAAAAAATTTAATATATTGGAAACCTTGGAGCTAAATGACAGAGAATTCAAGATAGAAATCCTAAAAATCCTCCGAGATATACAAGAAAACACAGAAAGGCAATTTAGGGAGCTCAGAAAACAACTCAATGAACACAAAGAATATATGTCCAAAGAAATTGAAACTATAAAAACAAATCAAACAGAGATGAAAAACTCAATTCACGAGCTGAAAAACGAAGTAACAAGCTTAGCTAATAGAACAGGTCAGATAGAAGAGAGGATTAGTGAAATAGAAGACAAGCAACTTGAGGCACAACAGAGAGAAAAAGAAAGAGACTCAAAAATTAAAAAAAATGAGATAGCCCTACAAGAATTATCTGACTCCATCAAAAAGAATAACATAAGAATAATAGGTATATCAGAGGGAGAAGAGAGAGAAAATGGAATGGAGAACATACTCAAACAAATAATAGATGAGAACTTCCCAAGCCTGTGGAAAGAACTAAAGCCTCAAGTTCAAGAAGCAAACAGAACTCCAAGTTTTCTTAATCCCAACAAACCTACTCCAAGGCATATCATAATGAAATTGACACAAACCAACAGCAAAGAAAAAATTCTCAAGGCAGCCAGGGAAAAGAAGAATACAACATATAAAGGAAGGCCCATTAGATTATCATCAGATTTCTCAGCAGAAACTCTACAAGCTAGAAGAGAGTGGACCCCAATATTTAAAGTCCTGAAAGAGAGGAACTTTCAGCCATGAATATTATACCCATCAAAGCTATCCTTCAAATATGAAGGAGAAATAAAAATATTCACAGATACAGAAAAGATGAGGGAATTTATCATCAGAAAACCCCCACTCCAGGAATTACTAAAGGGGGTTCTCCAATCAGATACAAAGAACAAAAAAAAAACAGAGCCACAAGTAAAAGCTCCAAGAACACAATAAAACCAAATTTAAACTGTGACAACAACAAAAACAAAGAGGGGGAGAAGATGGAGATTAACAGTAGCAAAGGACGATGAAGTGCAAAAGTACTCACAAAATAGTTCGCTACAATGAACAGGGTAGGGACCCTTTTCATTACTCAAAGGTAACCACCATTGAAAAAACCACCACAGAAGCACATGAGATAAAAAAGATAGCAACAGAGGAAAGATGTATGGAATACAACCAAATAAAAACAAAAGATAGAAAAACGAAAGAGAAGGATCAAACAAGACACAAAACTAACAGAAAGCAAGATATAAAATGGCAATAGGGAACTCACAAGTATCAATAATTACACTAAATGTAAATGGATTAAACTCACCAATAAAAAGGCACAGAGTAGCAGAATGGATTAAAAAAGAAAATCCAACTGTATGCTGCCTACAGGAAACTCATCTAAGTAACAAGGATAAAAACAAATTCAAAGTGAAAAGCTGGAAAGCAATACTCCAAGCAAATAACATCCAAAAAAAAGCAGGTGTAGCAATACTCATATCGGATAATGCTGACTACAAGACAGGAAAAGTACTCAGACACAAAAATGGCCATTTCATAATGGCTAAGGGGACACTGAAGCAAGAAGACATAACAATTCTTAATATATATGCACCAAACCAAGGAGCACCAAAATATATAAGACAGCTACTTATTGATCTTAAAACAAAAACTGACAAAAATACAATCATACTTGGAGACCTCAATACACCGCTGTCGGCTCTAGATCGGTCATCCAAACAGAGAATCAACAAAGACATAGTGGCCTTAAACAAAACACTAGAGCACCTGGATATGATAGACATCTACAGGACATTTCATCCCAAAGTGACTGAGTATACATTTTTCTCCAGTGTACATGGATCATTCTCAAGAATTGACCATATGTTGGGCCACAAAAACAACATCAGCAAATTCAGAAAAATTGAAGTTGTACCAAGCATATTTTCTGATCATAAAGCCTTGAAACTAGAATTCAACTGCAAAAAAGAGGAAAAAAATCCCACAAAAATGTGGAAACTAAACAACATACATTTAAAAAATGAATGGGTCAAAGAAGAAATAAGTGCAGAGATCAAAAGATATATACAGACTAATGAAAATGACAATACGACATATCAGAATCTATGGGATGCAGCAGAAGCAGTGATAAGAGGGAAGTTCATATCACTTCAGGCATATATGAACAAACAAGAGAGAGCCCAAGTGAACCACTTAACTTCCCACCTTAAGGAACTAGAAAAAGAAGAACAAAGACAACCCAAAACCAGCCGAAGAAAGGAGATAATAAAAATCAGAGCAGAAATAAATGAATTAGAGAACAGAAAAACTATAGAAAAAATTAATAGAACAAGGAGCTGGTTCTTTGAAAAGATCAACAAAATTGACAAACCCTTGGCAAGACTTACCAAGGAAAAAAGAGAAAGAACTCATATAAACAAAATCCAAAATGAAAGAGGAGAAATAACCACGGACACCATAGATATACAAAGAATTATTGTAGAATACTATGAAAAACTTTATGCCACTAAATTCAACAACCTAGAAGAAATGGATAAATTCCTAGAAAAATACAACCTTCCTAGACTGAGTCAAGAAGAAGCAGAAAGCCTAAACAGACCTATCAGTAGAGAAGAAATAGAAAAAACCATTAAAAACGTCCCCAAAAATAAAAGTCCAGGCCCTGATGGCTCTACCAGCGAATTTTATCAAACATTCAAAGAAGACTTGGTTCCTATTCTACTGAAAGTCTTCCAAAAAATTGAAGAAGAAGCAATACTTCCAAACACATTTTATGAGGCCAACATAACCCTCATACCAAAACCAGGCAAGGAAGGCAGAAAAAAAGAAAACTACAGACCAATATCTCTAATGAATACAGATGCTAAAATACTAAACAAAATACTAGCAAATCGAATACAACAACATATTAAAAAAATAATACATCATGATCAAGTGGGATTCATCCCAGAATCTCAAGGATGGTTCAACATACGTAAAACGGTTAATGTAATACACCATATCAACAAAACAAAGAACAAAAACCACATGATCTTATCAATAGACGCAGAAAAGGTTTTTGATAAAATACAACACAATTTTATGTTTAAGACTCTCAACAAAATGGGTATAGAAGGAAAATATCTCAACATGATAAAGGCCATATATGATAAAATGGCACTAAACTGAAGGCTTTCCCCCTTAAATCAGGAACAAGACAGGGTTGTTCACTCTCTCCACTCTTATTTAATGTGGTACTAGAGGTTCTAGCCAGAGCAATCAGACAAGACAAAGAAATAAAAGGCATCCATATTGGAAAAGAAGAAGTAAAGGTATCACTTTTTGCAGATGATATGATCCTATACATCGAAAACCCCAAAGAATCCACAAAAAGACTATTAGAAACAATAAGCCAATACAGTAAGGTTGCAGGATACAAAATTAACATACAGAAGTCAATAGCCTTTCTATATGCCAACAATGAAACAACTGAGAAGGAACTCAAAAGAATAATCCCCTTCACGATTACAACAACAACAAAAAAAAATACTTAGGAATAAACATAACAAAGAATGTAAAGGACTTATATAATGAAAACTATAAACCATTGTTAAGGGAAATCGAAAAAGATATAATTAGATGGAAGAATATACCTTGTTCTTGGCTAGGAAGAATAAATATAATCAAGATGGCTATATTACCCAAAGCAATATACAAATTTAATGCAATTCCCATCAAACTTCCAATGACTTTTTTAAAGAAATAGAGCAAAAAATCATCAGATTTATATGGAACTATAAAAAACCCCGAATAGTCAAAGCAATCCTAAAGAAAAAGAATGAAGCTGGGGGCATTACAATACCTGACTTCAAACTCTATTATAGGGCCACGACAATCAAAACAGCATGGTATTGGCAGAAAAATAGACACTCAGACCAATGGAACAGAATAGAAAGTCCAGAAATAAAACCACATATATATAGTCAAATAATTTTTGATAAAGGGGCCAACACACAATGGAGAAAAGAAAGCCTCTTCAATAAATGGTGCTGGGAAAACTGGAAAGCCACATGCAAAAGAATGAAACTGGACTACAGTCTCTCCCCCTGTACAAAAATTAACTCAAAATGGATCAAAGATCTAAACATAAGACCTGAAACAATTAAGTATATAGAAGAAGACATAGGTACTCAACTCATGGACCTGGGTTTTAAAGAGCATTTTATGAATTTGACTCCAATGGCAAGAGAAGTGAAGGCAAAAATTAATGAATGGGACTACATCAGACTAAGAAGTTTTTGCTCAGCAAGAGAAACTGATAACAAAATAAACAGAAAGCCAACTAAATGGAAAATGATATTTTCAAACAACAGCTCAGATAAGGGCCTAATATCCAAAATATACAAAGAACTCATAAAACTCAACAACAAACAAACAAACAATCCAATAAAAAAATGGGAAGAGGATATGAATAGACACTTCTCCCAGGAAGAAATACAAATGGCCAACAGATATATGAAAAGATGCTCATCTTCTTTAGCTATTAGGGAAATGCAAATCAAAACGGCAATGAGATACCACCTCACACCTGTTCGATTAGCTGTTATTAGCAAGTCAGGTAATAGCAAATGTTGGAGAGGCTGTGGAGAAAAAGGAACCCTCATACACTGTTGGTGGGAATGTAAAGTAGTACAACCATTATGGAAGAAAGTATGGTGGTTCCTCAAAAAACTGAAAATAGAACTACCTTATGACCCAGCAATCCCTCTACTGGGTATATATCCCCAAAACTCAGAAACATTGATATGTAAAGACACATGCAGCCCCATGTTTATTGCAGCATTGTTCACAGTGGCCAGGACATGGAAACAACCAAAAAGCCCATCAATAGATGACTCGATAAAGAAGATGTGGCACATATACACTATGGAATACTACTCAGCCATAAGAAATGATGACATCGGAACATTTACAGCAAAATGGTGGGATCTTGATAACATGATAGGAAGCGAAATAAGTAAATCAGAAAAAAACAGGAACTGTATTATTCCATATGTAGGTGGGACATAATAGTGAAACTAAGAGACATTGATAAGAGTGTGGTGGTTACGGGGGGGAGGGGGGAATGGGAGAGGGATAGGGGGTGGGAAGGGGCACAAAGAAAACAAGATAGAAGGTGACAGAGGACAATCTGACTTTGGGTGGTGGGTATGCAACATAATTGAACCACAAGATAACCTGGACTTGTTATCTTTGAATATATGTATCCTGATTTATTGATGTCACCCCATTAAAAAAATAAAATTATTAATAAAAAAAAAAAAGACTCCTGTGAAATTATACTATACCATAGTGAGCAGAAGAGAAAAAGAAACTTGTTGGTTCCTATCAGGAAGCAATTGATAATGGCAGTATAGGGGAATCTGGGTGAACCAATCTGACAATGAAAAAGAAGTGGCCAACCTAAACCATATAGTGACACTCAAGTATAAATGTACAGATTCTTTGGCCACCAATCCCAACTTTCTAAAGCTTACAACCAACAACTCATTCCACCCTAATCCACTTATTCCTGCTTTGTTTGAGTACTTGCTCTAGCAGGGGTCCCCAAACTTTTTACACAAGGGGCCAGTTCACTGTCCCTTAGACGGTTGGAGGGCCGCCACATACAGTGCTCCTCTCACTGACCACCAATGAAAGAGGTGCCCCTTCTGGAAGTGCGGAGGGGCCAGATAAATGGCCTCGGGGGGCCACAGGCGGCCCGCAGGTCGTAGTTTGGGGATGCCTGCAAAAGCATAGGAATTAACCACTGTGCCTGTAGCTAGAATTTCTTGCTAACAAAATAGAAAGGCAGAATGCTTCATTCTGATGGGCAGAGGGGTAGATGGTTCCTGCTATGTCAATTTGAAACTCTCTGTGGAACATTTTCTCACAGGGCATAACACATATGGAGAGGCTGCATTTAGAGAATAGCCCCTGTGGGTTAACATGAAGACATAACTACTTTTCTATTAGAAATGATTTCCTGAGTTCCAGAACAGGAATGAACCTTAAAATTTATCTAAACCCTGCCTTTCTCCCTTTACTTCACTTTATAATCCCATTTATTTATCTGTCCTGCCTGCATGGCATTTCTTGGCTCTACTCAGGAGTTATAAGATTAAACAAATTTGACTTTAGGTATGTGACAAAAGGATATTTTTAACCTCTACATCAGTGTTTCTCAAACTAGAATCTTTGAATTCTCTACTAGATTTTTTTTCCTTTTTTAATCTGTAATAACTAATATAAGCATAGTCCAGATCACCCTGATCCCCACATATAACTAAGTACTGCCATGTGAGTCCAGTGCCTGTGTTGTTTAGGTCTATGATCTTTTTTTTTTTTTTTTCAGAGAGAAAGAGGGATAGACAGGGACAGACAGACAGGAACGGAGAGAGATGAGAAGCATCAATCATTAGTTTTTCATTGCGCCTTGCAACACCTTAGTTGTTCATTAATTGCTCTCTCATATGTGCCTTGACCATGGGCCTTCAGCAGACTGAGTAACCCCTTGCTGGAGCCAGCAACCTTGGGTTCAAGCTGGTGGGCTTTTTGCTCAAACCAGATGAGCCCGTGCTCAATCTGGCGAACTCAGGGTCTCAAACCTGGGTCCTCTGCATCCCAGTCCAACGCTCTATCCACTGGGCAACCGCCTGGTCAGGCTAGGGCTATGATCTTGCTGGCACATGTAACAGTACTTTGTCTTAGGCAAATGAGAATAGAAATAGGTAATAAATAATTCTTTCTGGTGATGTGAAAGCCAAATGACACCAGTGAAAGAATGACCAAAGGTCTCCTAATGGTTCTAATAAAGAACCACAGCCTGACCTGTGGTGGCACAGTGGAGAAAGAAGCAATCTGGAATGCTGAGGCAGCTGGTTCAAAACCCTACGCTTACCCAGTCAAGACATATACAAGAAGCAACTACTACAAGTTGATGCTTCTCCCTTCCCTTTTCCCTCTCCCTTTCTCTATCTTTCTCTTCTCTCTAAAATCAATAAGTAAAATCTTTAAAAAAAAAAGAAAAGAAAAGAAAACTAGTCATTGTAAATGGAACACAGCATAGTATAGACATGCCAAATTTTAAAAACCTAAATTGTAGCAGTTTTTTATTTCAAGAGGCACTTTAAAATTTTTTGAAAAAAAAATTAAATAGCAGATATTAATTTTATTACTTTTTTTCTTTTTTTAAGTGAGAGGTGGGGAAGCAGAGAGACAGACTCACATGCACCCAGACCAGGATCTACCTGGCTAGTCCCCTACTGGGCAATGCTCTGCCCATCTGGGGCTGCTGCTCTGTGGCTCGGCAACCAAGTGCAAAGCCATGGAGCCATCCTTAGTGGCCAGGGCCACTTACTCAAACCATTCAAGCCATGGCTACGGGAGAGGAAGAGAGGGAGAGACAGAAAGACAGACAGAGAAGGGGTGGGGGAAGGGTGGAGAAGCAGGTGGTTGCTTCTCCTGTGTGCCCTTACCAGGAATTGAACCCAGGACTCCCATATGCCATGCCTACACTCTACAGCTGAGTCAACCTGCTAAGGCTAATTTTATTAGTTTATACATTTCCACATTTAATAAATAACTTAGTTTCAATTTAATTTACCTTCTATACTGAGTCCCTAGTGTAATTAATTATGGCAATTATTTTAGGTCTTTCTCACAATCACATCTCTTCAATAGTATTATTCCAAGTGGTCTTTTTTGCCTCTAGTCTCCACACCAACACACTTTCATTACATCTTCCACATTGCTATCATAGTTATCTTTTTGTGATTAAAATCTAATCAAGAATTTTTTAAGAGAGAGAGGGACAGACAGAGACAGTCAGGAAGGGAGAGAGATGAGAAGCATCAACCTGTAGTGACACTTTAGTTTTTTATTGATTGCTTTCTAATATGTGCCTTGACTGGGGGGCTCCAGCTAAACCAGTGACCCCTTGCTCAAGCCAGTGACTTTTGGGCTTAAGCCAGCGACCATGAGGTTATGTCTGAGATCCCACACCAAGCCAGCAACCCAGTGCTCAAGCTGGTGAGCCTGCACTCAAGCCTGCAACCTCAGGATTTCAAACCTGGGTCCTCAATGTCCCAGATTAACACTCTATCCACTGTGCCACTACCTGCTTAGGCTGATCGAGACTTTTTTATGCTAAAAATTCAATTCCCCTATCCTATAACCTTCAGAATAAAATCTGAGCTCATTTGCATGGCATGTTAAAGCCCTCAAGATATTCATACTTGTCATTCAACTGTTTTGTCTCATTTAATCTCTTCTTATTTTTTTCTCCCCCCACCACTAACACCCTTCACGGCCCCCTCACATACATATACTGACCCACACTACTAGAGTTAAAGTACTTAGGAAACTTACCAGGTCAAGTTCCCTGACACTTTATTTTCCCTCTGCCTGGGAGCCTTCTTTCCTTTTCTTTTTTCCACCCACACACCTCCTCCTTCTTCATTTGTTTAAAGATAACTCTTCCACAGAGAAACTTTCTCTTAACACCCTCAGTTTACACTATGCATGCATTTATGTCATCGAACACACTATGGTAACTGTCTGCCTCTTAATGATGTTCCCCAATTAAAAGATGTTACTTTTCTTTTTTTTTAGTTTATTTGATCCAAAGTGACAACATTGTCAAGAAGCAAGATCTCAAATGCTAAAAGTTCTTAAAGGTGACATCTTGGTCTTTCACCTATGTATCTTTAGCAACTAGCTCAGTGTCTGGCACATAATAGGCATTCAAAGAATATTTTTAATGAACATTTAGGAGCATGGGAATGTTCTGTCAACAGATCTCTATTACGTTAAAATTCTTCAGCCTAAACCAGTGGTCGGCCAACCGCGGCTCGTGAGCCACATGCAGCTCAATCAGATTGAGGACGTTTTTAGCAAAGGCCAGGTTAGGAGTACCCTAATTAAGTTAATACCAATGTACCTACCTGTATAGTTTAAGTTTAAAAAATTTGGCTCACATGCAAAAGAATGAAACTGGACTACAGTCTCTCCCCCTGTACTAAAATTAACTCAAAATGGATCAAAGATCTAAACATAAGACCTGAAACAATTAAGTACATAGAAGAAGACATAGGTACTAAATTCATGGACCTGGGTTTCAAACAGCATTTTATGAATTTGACTCCAATGGCAAGAGAAGTGAAGGCAAAAATTAATGAATGGGACTACATCAGATAAGAAGTTTTGGCTCAGCAAGAGAAACTGATAACAAAATAAACAGACAGCCAACTAAATGAGAAATGATATTTTCAAACAACAGCTAAGGGCCTAATATACAAAATATACAAAGAGCTCATAAAACTCAACAACAAACAAACAAACAATCCAATAAAAAAATGGGAAGAGGACATGAACAGACACTTCTCCCAGGAAGAAATACAAATGGCCAACAGATATATGAAAAGATGCTCATCTTCTATAGTTATTAGAGAAATGCAAATTAAAACTGCAATGAGATACCACCTCACACCTGTTAGATTGGCTATTATTAACAAGACAGGTAATAGCAAATGTTGGAGAGGCTGTGGAGAAAAAGGAACCCTCATACACTGTTGGTGGGAATGTAAAGTAGTACAACCATTATGGAAGAAAGTATGGTGGTTCCTCAAAAAACTGAAAATAGAATTACCTTATGACCCAGCAATCCCTCTATTGGGTATATACCCCCAAAACTCAGAAACATTGATACGTAAAGACACATGCAGACCCATGTTCATTGCAGCATTGTTCACAGTGGCCAGGACATAGAAACAACCAAAAAGCCCGTCAATAGATGACTGGATAAAGATGTGGCACATATACACTATGGAATACTACTCAGCCACAAGGAATGATGACATCAGATCATTTACAGCAAAATGGTGGGATCTTGATAACATGATACAAAGTAAAATAAGTAAATCAGAAAAAACCAGGAACTGCATTATTCCATACGTAGGTGGGACATAAAAGTGAAACTAAGAGACATTTATGAGTGTGGTGGTTACGGGGGGAGGGGGGAGAGGGAAAGGGAAAGGGAAAGGGGGAGGGGGAGGGGCACAAAGAAAACTAGATAGAAGGTGACAGAGGACAATCTGACTTTGGGTCATGGGTATGCAACATAAGTGAACGACAAGATAACCGGGAGTTGTTATCTTTGAATATATGTATCCTGATTTATTGATGTCGCCCCATTAAAAATAAAATTAAAAAAAAAAAGAGAAAAAAAATTGGCTCTCAAAAAAATTTCAATCGTTGTACTGTTAATGTTTGGCTCTGTTGACTAATGAGTTTGCCGACCACTGGCTAAACCTAAAAGACCTCTTTGTCTATACTCTAGTCAGACCTAAATATCACTGATTGACACACGGTGTGACAGTCTCTTGGTCCTGCCTCAACCTACATCAAAAGCAATTCTGCATTATAAATTGATGTTCTTTAAAACTATATTTGTAAGTAGGAGGCTTTTTGGAAGGCAGAATGCACTATTATATGTGAACAATGTTATGGTGACTAGATTTCAAGCTGGCAAGTACAAAAAAGGCAATTAAGTTATATGAAACTTAACTACAATTGGTGGTAGCCTGAATTCTGTTTTTTAGGGTAGGAAACCAATTAGTGCTCAAGCAGAGCAGGAAGAAGAAAAAAAGGTTTTGTCCTCATTCTCAGTTTCCTCAAGAACAGTTTCTGTTTGTCTTTGACATTCTCTTTGTACTTCTTTCTGCACCGCTCTCCACGGAGTCTCCATTGTCCTCACCTTGCCTTGGTCCCTTCGCTGTCTAGCCCTATCCAACTTTCCCTTCTCTCCATTAGTGAAAATAAGAAGGAAAACAAGGAAAGCTAAAGTCACACAAATTTGTGAATATCTAATTATATCTTAACTCTCTCGTTTTTGTTTTGGGTTTATTTTTTATTTTTATTTTTGTTGTCTACATCAGTCTCAGAGAGTTGAATTTCAAGCATTGTAGTACACAGGGCGTTTTTTGTTTTTTAATATGGTAATATGGATGTTTCTGTAAGATGGGGAATCTGCATCATCATGTTCTCTTACCAGGTGTATATGGTAAAGCCCAATCTCGTTATTTAATCATTAACAGGTTTACTACGCTTAGATGATGGGATATCTCTGAAATGGTTACACTTGCTCAACACAGATTGAACCTAATCCTTTAAATTACGTTTTTTAGATGTAATGGAATGTTTCTCTTAGTAAGTTTTAGTGCTGTGTGTTATGTGCAATGAAAGAAAACAGGTACTAGATAAGTATGTATTTTTAAATTTTTTTAATTAATTTATTTTTTTAGAGAGGAGAGGGAGAGACAGAGAGAGAGAGAGGAGAGACAGAGAGAGAGAAGGGGGGAGGAGCAGGAAGCATCAACTCCCATATGTACCTTGACCAGGCAAGCCCAGGGTTTTGAACCAGCAATCTCAGCATTTCCAGGTCGACGCTTTGTCCACTGTGCCACCACAGGTCAGGCGATAAGTATGTATTTTTAAAAAAGCCTCACATAAATAGCTTTATTAAATTACTTAGAAACTATATAGATCTGATTCTTTATAACCACTATGGACAATATTCCCACAATTTAAATTGAATAATTTAAAATTTATCATCGCTACCATACTAAAGAAATCTTGTATAGATATATTTAAAAAAACAAATACAGTATCAGTAAAATATCATTTCCTGTGTAAATCATACCCTATCTCTATTTTAGATTTTTGTAGTTATTAAAGTAAAAAAGATAATTATTGCTGGGAAGTAATTTTTATTTTTTTAGTTAAGTATTGATAAAGTTAATTTGTATACTGAGACACACATAGGTGGCCTCCCCAGTGGCCTGACCACATCACAAATCTAAACCTAAGTTAGCCTGCAATTACAGGAAACACCTGTCAAGGAAACCTAACTTCCACCAATCACAAACAATCCTCCAACTCAACCATATAGATAGCTGACCTTTTCTCAGGAAACAGGACCTGCTAGCCTTATAGGGAAATTACCAGCCTTCCAGGCGATCATGCCCAGTTTCTAAAATTCACGCTCAGGCTCTGGCCAGTTGGCTCAGTGGTAGAGCGTCAGCATGTGGATGTCCCGGGTTCGATTTCTGGTCAGGGCACACAGGAAAGCACCCATCTGCTTCTTCCCGCTTCCCCTCTCAATCTCTTTCTTCCCCTCTGGCAGCCAAAGCTCCATTGGAGCAAAGTTGGTCTGGGCACTGAGGATGGCTCCATGGCCTCGGCCTAAGGCCCTAGAATGACTTCTGTTGCAACAGAGCAATGCCCCAGATGGGCAGAGCATTGCCTCCTAGTGGGCATGCCGGGTGGATCCCAGTCAGGTGCATGCGGGAGTCTGTCTCTTGGCTTCCCTGCCTCTCACTTCAGAAAAATAAATAAAATAAACAAAATTAAATTAAAATAAAATTCACACCTGCCCCAAATCCCTCTGGAGCAGTGCTCTACTGATTGTGAGGCATTGTACTCCATAATCCACGGATTGTTTTCCCTTGAATAAAGGATATCAAACTCATTACTAAATTGTTTTAGTTTTGTCATTTGACAGTATCTCACCCTCAAAATCCTTATCTAGATAATTTACCCAGTTTTTTTTTCTTTTTTATAACAGAGAGCAACAGAAAGGAAGGGAGAGAGATGAGAAGCATCAATTCTTCGTTGCAGCACCTTAGTTGGTCATCGATTGCTTTTTTTTTTCTTATACAGGGACAGAGATAGAGTCAGTGAGAGGGGTAGATAGGGACAGACAGACAGGAATGGAGAGAGATGTCAAGCATCAATCATCAGTTTTTCGTTTTGACACCTTAGTTGTTCATTGATTGCTTTCTCATATGTGCCTTGACCACGGGCCTTCAGCAGACCGAGTAACCCCTTGCTTGAGCCAGCGACCTTGGGTCCAAGCTGGTGAGCTTTTAGCTCAAGCCAGATGAGCCCAGGCTCAAGCTGGCAACCTCAGGGTCTCGAACCTGGGTTCTCCACATCCCAGTCTGACACTATCTACTGAGCCACTGCCTGGCCAGGTTGATTGCTTTCTTATATGTGCCTTAACCAGGGGGGGCTACAGCAGAGCGAGTGACCCCTTGCTCAAGCTAGCAACCTTGGCCTAAAGCCAGCGACCTTTGGGCTCAAGCCAACA
This sequence comes from Saccopteryx bilineata, assembly GCF_036850765.1. Taxonomy (NCBI): domain Eukaryota; kingdom Metazoa; phylum Chordata; class Mammalia; order Chiroptera; family Emballonuridae; genus Saccopteryx; species Saccopteryx bilineata. The sequence goes on from NC_089494.1 coordinate 178,097,419, forward strand.
ACTATGTGGTCATGTCTATGATCCAACATTCAAGCCAGGAACCCCATGCTCAAGGCGACTTCAGGTTTCAAACCTGGGTCCTCTAGTGTCCCAGTCCGATGCTCTATCCACTGTGCCACCGCTTGGTCAGGCAATTTACCTGATTTTCACCCTACTTGATTTCATTTGAAATCTTTTTTTAAATTTCTATAAAGTAGGCCAAAATCTGTGTATTCTATTTCTGGCCATAATTATAAACTTTAATTTTCAATGATATACAGTGCTTTTTAAAATTATTTGTTTATTTATTTAGCTAGAGAAAGACACACACAGAGACAGCGACAGACAGACCGAAGGGAGATGAGAAGCAGCAACTCACAATTGCAGCACTTTAGTTATTCATTGATTGCTTTTGCATATGTGCCTTGACAGAGTGGGGGGTTGGGGGTGGGGGTGTCTCCAACCAGCCAGTGACCCCTTGCTCAAGTCAGTGACCTTGGGCTCAAGCCAGCTACCTTGGGCTTCAAGCCAGCAACCTCAGGGCCTTGAACTTGGGTCCTCATAGTCCCAAGTCTACACTCCATCCACTGCACCACCACCTGGTCAGGCTTAAAATTAATTTTTAATCACTATGTGCTATTAAGCAAATATTTTTGATAAAAATGCCTCTAAATTTAACACAAATTGACAGCAAATACTTATTATTATTTAAAACCAAATCTAAATTGTATTGTTTGTACTGAAAGAAAAACCTCTTGCTAGCTGTAAATAAATGTTTTACATTTTACAAGTGTTTTATATTTTACTTATCAGTAACTTATAAAGTATTATGAGATATTGAAAATATTTAGTAATAAGTTTTCAGACTGATTTCACGTTTTGGCTCTAATTAATTTTTCTAATTAACACTGGGATAATTCATATACCATAAATTCATACTTTTATTTTTTATTTATTATTATTATTATTTTTTTTTGTATTTTTCTGAAGCTGGAAACGGGGAGAGACAGTCAGACAGACTCCCGCATGCGCCCGACCGGGATCCACCCGGCACGCCCACCAGGGACAATGCTCTGCCCACCAGGGGGCGATGCTCTCCCGCGACCAGAGCCACTCTAGCGCCTGGGGCAGAGGCCAAGGAGCCATCCCCAGCGTCCGGGCCATCTTTGCTCCAATGGAGCCTTGGCTGCGGGAGGGGAAGAGAGAGACAGAGAGGAAGGGGGGGGGTGGAGAAGCAAATGGGCGCTTCTCCTATATGTCCTGGCAGGGAATCGAACCCCGTTCCCCCACACGCCAGGCCGAGGCTCTACCGCTGAGCCAACCGGCCAGGGCCCATAAATTCATACTTTTTAAAGTGTACATACAATTCATTGGGTTTTAGTATATTCAGAGTTGTGTGACCATTACCATTATCTAATTTTAGACTATTTAATCACCTCCCTCCAAAAGACCCCATATTCACTACATTCACAGTCATTCCCCATTCCCTCTGTTCCTAGTCCCTTGCACCCAGTAATCTACTTTGTCTCTGGATTTGCCTATTCTAGTCATTTCATATAAATGGAATCATACAATATGTGGCCCTTTTGTGTCTGGATTTTTTCACTTACCAGAATATTTTCAAGCTTATTATATTCCTTATTAACTAATACTGATATATTATATGGATATACTATATTTTATATATTCTTTTTATCAGCTGATGGACATTTGGGTTGTTTCCACTTTCTGCTATTATAAATAATGCTACTTGAACATTCATGTATACAAGTTTTTACATGGAAAATATTCCTGTTTATTTTTAGCTCAAACAGTTGTGCATAGTTCTTTATGTGCCAAAAACCATTGTAAGGTCAAAATGATGTTCTTAGAATGAAAGTACAGTTTCCTAAACCACATGAATAGTCTTGATCATAAATGTGAGATTCTGTACAGGTAAGGCATAGAAATTCATTTGATTTTCATGCCAACAGTATGAAATAACATTTGGTTGACTAGGGTTCTAAATTACCTCTTCCAAGCAGAATAGGTAAACATGTATTTTTTTTAAGACTTTTGATTTTAGAGAAAGAGGAAGCAAGATCACAGTTGCTTCACTTTAGTTGTTGATTGCTTTTCGTATTTGCCTTGACTGGGCAAGTCTACTGTTTCAAACCAGCAATCTCATTGTTCCAGCTCAATACTCTATGCACTGTGCCACCACAGGTCATTCTGAATATAAAATCCTTACCATTTAGAATTTTTTTTTGTTTTTTTGTTTTTTGTTTTTTCCCATCACCCAAAGTCCAATTGTCTTCCATCACCTTCTAACTGGTTTTCTTTGTGACCCTTCCCTCCCCAACCCCCTCCTTGTCCTCCCCCCCACCCCTACCATTTAGAATTTAATTAAACTAATAAAAGCACATACACTGTGTAAGAGCCAGTGTCCTTACCAAGTTATAGAATTATGAGAAAGTTACAAAGATCTGAAAACATAGATGCAATTATTAATAAATATATGTAGGGGAGTAAGGGGGGACAAATATATGGTGATAAAACTGAGTTGACTTTGGGTGATGGTCACACAATGCAATCAACAGTTCAAATACCATGGAGATGTTCACCTAAAACCTACGTACTCTTATTGATCGGTGTCACTCTATTAATTTCTAAAAAAAAAAAATGTAATGCAAAATTAGAACTGTCCTAGATAATAAACAAATAAATGTACTAATCTATGTTAACTATACTTATTCATAAGTATATTTTAATTAACCCCTCTACTTAAATGTGGCTTCACTGATATATTCACCTTCATTATGTGTATTAGTTATCGCCCTTTGTCACACCTTCATTATTTGTATTAGTTATAGCCCTGAATACTAATTTTCTTGACCCTTCCTATTTTTGTCATGTTTTATGCCAATTCATGCAAGAAAGTTGATCTACCATAATTAGAAAGTTTTTGAGATTTCAATATATTCATTAATAACGATGGGATTGTTTTTAGCTCTTTTTCACATTTTGTACTTTTATTTCTGAATGTAAATGTTTCCTACAATACATAAAAGCATATTTTTAGCACAGTACAAACTGCAATATAAGAAAACAACTATTTTCTTTTTTTTAGATGGAGACATTTCTACCATTGTGAATCAAATAGGTCAAGTGAATAAAGTCAGCTCTAACTTTGAAATTATAAAATGGGCTCTCTAGAACACTAGCTATGTGAATAATATTTTAGAGTTTGATCTCATCTTAGGCTACCTCCTTAAGCATCAAAATGCTTCAGGCCATGTTCCTTTTAATTTTAACCTTAGCAAAACTTAGTAGAAATGTTAAGATTGCTGGTGTAAATACAAACAAATAGAAAACCTAATTAACCAATGAATTCACTTTACTTCCAAATAAAAATGAATTTGGGATCAGAAAATCACTGTCTCCATTAAACATGGATAATCTAGAACTTCATACATTAGGATTTATTTAATGTCATCATTTCCTGCATACAATCTTGACAATAGTCAATATAAAAAATACATAGTGTCACCATTATAAAACAAAATAATTTCAGATGCATGTTTTAGGGCAGGGAAAAGTATGAGTGGATTTCTTCATATTCTAAGCAAAACTCCTCTACAATAAAAATTTCTGTAAAACAAACTGCTTTATAGCCCCAGCTGATAGACCACCTATTTAAAGGTGGTACTGGATATAAGACATAAGGCTGCAAAGTGAGAATTCAGAAGTTCCTTTTAGTCACTGGACAGAATTTTACTTGGAATACTAAGGAATGCAAACAGGACCTAAATCTTCCCAAACACTTCCCATTGTTGTACTAATGGACAAATTATTGTTGGCTAATAGTCAAAGGAGTTAAAAAATCAAACAGCTTAGTGGTTGAGAGTGTGAGCACTGAGGTCAGGATGCATAGCATATCCTAGCTATGCAGCCCTGGCTGGATAGCTCAGTTGGTTTAGAGCAAGGGTCGAAAACTTTTTGGCTGAGTCATGAACGCCACATATTTTAAAATGTAATTCCGTGAGAGCCATACAACAACCCATGTACGTTATGCATTATCCAATAAAAATTTGGTGTTGTCCTGGAGGACAGCTGTGATTGGCTCCAGCCACCCGCAACCATGAACATGAGCGGTAGGAAATGAATGGATTGTAATACATGAGAATGTTTTATATTTTTAACGTTATTTTTTTTATTAAAGATTTGTCTGCGAGCCAGATGCAGCCATCAAAAGAGCCACATCTGGGCCCTGGCCGGTTGGCTCAGCAGTAGAGCGTCGGCCTGGTGTGCGGGGGGACCCGGGTTCGATTCCCAGCCAGGGCACATAGGAGAAGCGCCCATTTGCTTCTCCATCGCCCCCTCCTTCCTCTCTGTCTCTCTTCTCCTCCCACAGCCAAGGCTCCATTGGAGCAAAGATGGCCCGGGCGCTGGGGATGGCTCCTTGGCCTCTGCCCCAGGCGCTAGAGTGGCTCTGGTCGCAGCAGAGTGACGCCCCGGAGGGGCAGAGCATTGCCCCCTGGTGGGCAGAGCATGGCCCCTGGTGGGCGTGCTGGGTGGATCCCGGTCGGGCGCATGTGATCTGTCTCTCCCCATTTCCAGTTTCAGAAAAATACAAAAAAAAAAACAAAAAAAAAAGAGCCACATCTGGCTCACGAGCCATAGGTTCCTGACCCCTGGTTTAGAACATCATCCTAAAGCACAGAGGTTGCTGGTTCAATCCCCAGTCAGGGCACATACAGGAACAGATAGATGTTCCTGTCTTTTCTGCTCTCCCCTTGCCCTCTCTAAAATCAATAAAATAAACATTAAGATAAAAAATCCTGGCTCTACTACTTAGTAATTATGTAAACTTGAGTGTTTTACATGCATAATAGGATAATGAAGAACCCAGCGTATAATACTTCAAATAATAATTATTAACACTTATTTTAAAGAATTTTAAATATCCAGTTATTTTAATTTTTTCCATCCTTGGTTGGTATTTTCATTTTGAATTCTTCCACCACATCTTACTTGCAAAGGTGTCTAATAAATATGAATGATATTGCAAAACCTAAGTTATCTAGGTTTTTATGCTTGAAAAATGAATCATTCTGGATAAGTAAATTTTTCATAGGGTAACTTTATAGATATTAAAAAAAATCAACAAATGTAAAGTATTTCCTAAACCTCTTATACACTTCCATGCCTTTTTTTTTAAGTAAGTTCATTTTTTTTTTAAATTTTTTTCTTTACAGGGACAGAGAGAGAGAGTCAGAGAGGGATAGATAGGGACAGACAGGAACGGAGAGAGATGAGAAGCATCAATCATCAGTTTTTTGTTTTGACACTTTAGTTGTTCATTGATTGCTTTCTCATATGTGCCTTGACCACGGGCCTTCAGCAGACCAAGTAACCCCTTGCTTGAGCCAGCGACCTTGGGTCTAAGCTGGTGAGCATTTTTTATTTTGCTCAAGCCAGATGAGCCCGTACTCAAGCTGGCAACCTCGGGGTCTCGAACCTGGGCCCTCGGCATCTCAGTCCAATACTCTATCCACTGCGCCATTGCCTGGTCAGGCACTTCCAATGCCTTCTTTTTTTTTTTTTTTTTTTTTTTGTATTTTTCTGATGTTGGAAATGGGGAGGCAGTCAGACTCCTGCATGCACCTGACCGGGATCCACCTGGCATGCCCACCAGGGGGCGATGCTCTGCCCATCTGGGGTGTTGCTCTGTTGCAACCAGGGCCATTCTAGCACCTGAGGCAGAGGCCACGGAGCCATCCTCAGCTCCTGGGCCAATTTTGCTCCAATGGAGCCTTGGCTGTAGGAGGGGAAGAGAGAGACAGAGAAGGAGAGGGGGAAGGGTGGAGAAGCAGATGGGCGCTTCTTCTGTGTGCCCTGGCTGGAAATCGAACCCAGGACTCCTGCACACCAGGCCAACGCTCTACCACTGAGCCAACCGGTCAGGGCTACTTCCATGCCTTCTTAAGGAGAGTACTGTATACTGGTTGGTATTAAACTTCATCTTGATTAATCACAGGAAAAAGCCTACTTGACTCTACTTAAGATTCTTTTAACATGTAGTTCATGAACAGAAATCAGGTTGTGTGTGAATTTGGATGTGAAAAAATTAATTACATCTTTATTTTCACTAATCTCTAAAAACTAGCATTTCCTTCCATTTTGAATGTAAACAACAAACAGCTGTACCCATGTCTGTGTCACCAATAGGGATCACAGATACTTTATATCACAACTGTTGCAAGCTCTGGAAATATTTATGTTTATCATTTCAAAGATTTGGTCTTTCTAGATCCATCACTTGATCTTATTGTATTAATAAAGCTCATATATTCCTTTATCAAAAATTTACTTTTCCTAATATTTTGAGACTATTTGAAAATGTTTTCTAATACTATCAATTTTATTTTATACATTTAAAAACATTATTCTGCCTGACCAGGCGGTGGTGCAGTGGATAGAGCGTCAGACTGGGATACGGAAGACCCAGGTTCGAGACCCCGAGGTCACCAGCTTGAGCGTGGGCTCATCTGGTTTGAGCAAAAATTCACCAGCTTGGGCCCTGGCCGGTTGGCTCAGCGGTAGAGCGTCGGCCTAGCGTGCAGAGGACCCGGGTTCGATTCCCGGCCAGGGCACACAGGAGAAGCGCACATTTGCTTCTCCACCCCTCCGCCGCGCCTTCGTCTCTGTCTCTCTCTTCCTCTCCCGCAGCCAAGGCTCCATTGGAGCAAAGATGGCCCAGGCGCTGGGGATGGCTCTGTGGCCTCTGCCTCAGGCGCTAGAGTGGCTCTGGTCGCAACATGGCGACGCCCAGGATGGGCAGAGCATCGCCCCCTGGTGGGCAGAGCGTCGCCCCATGGTGGGCGTGCCAGGTGGATCCCGGTTAGGCGCATGCGGGAGTCTGTCTGACTGTCTCTCCGTTTCCAGCTTCAGGAAAAAAAAAAAAAAAAACTCACCAGGTTGGACCCATGGTCGCTGGCTCAAGTAAGGGGTTACTCGGTCTCCTGAAGGCCTATGGTCAAGGCACATATGAGAAAGCAATCAATGAACAACTAAGGTGTTGCAATGCGCAAAGAAAAACTAATGATTGATGCTTTTCATCTCTCCGTTCCTGTCTGTCTGTCCGTCTATCCCTCACTCTGACTCTCTCTCTGTCTCCGTAAAAAACTAAAATTAAATTAAAAATTAGGCCCTGGCCGGTTGGCTCAGCGGTAGAGCGTCGGCCTAGCGTGCGGAGGACCCGGGTTCGATTCCCGGCCAGGGCACATAGGAGAAGCGCCCGTTTGTTTCTCCACCCCTCCGCTGCGCTCTCTGTCTCTCTCTTCCCCTCCCGCAGCCAAGGCTCCATTGGAGCAAAGATGGCCCCAGCGCTGGGGATGGCTCTGTGGCCTCTGCCTCAGGCGCTAGAGTGGCTCTGGTCGCAATATGGCGACGCCCAGGATGGGCAGAGCATCGCCCCCTGGTGGGCAGAGCACCGCCCCTGGTGGGCGTGCCGGGTGGATTCCGGTCGGGCGCATGCGGGAGTCTGACTGTCTCTCCCTGTTTCCAGCTTCAGAAAAATGAAAAAAAAGAAAAAAAAAGAAAAAAAAATTAAAAATTAAAAAAACAAAACAGTATTCTCAGAAAAGTTCATGGTTTTACCAGACTGCCAAAGTGATGACAATAAAATATTTGAAGAACTTTGACCTCAAATCTGTCCCAGTCCATAGTGCTCTGTTAATTCAGAGCATTAACGTGTTTCATTATACAGTCCTTTCATACTGAAGGTTGTTTAAAATGAAGTAATACAAATTGGCTTCTCCAAGGTAGGGATGTCTCCCTACCTTGAACCCTGGTTTCTGAAAGAACAAAACAGAACAAGAAATGAATCAAATAAAATTAGATTCAGAAGGCACTGAAAGTAGAAACATAAAATATCCTACTCTCCTACTTTCTAAATTAAGAGAGAATATGAAACTCCAATAAATACTCTGAAGTCAAATGCATGGGTTTAAATTCTACTTCTGCTATTTATTAGCTGTGTGACCTTGGAGTAGTAACTTAACCTCTCTGTACACCAGTTTCTATATCTGTAAAGGAGGTTAACAAGCACAATATCTGGGACATAATGTGTTCCATAAATATTACCTATATTATTATTCTTACAGACTTGTTTCACACTATGGCCAGTTAATGTCTCACTTGTTTAATAACTTACATTTATACAGCATTGTAGTCTACAGTGCCCTTTCACATACATTATGACATCTGCACGACACAATAACCCTGTGAGAAATGATAAGTTATTGTGCCTAGTTTAGTGTTGAACTAACCATACAGTATCACACAAATGGAGTTCTAGCAAACCTTAATTTCTCAGTCCACTCCTACTACCGAATCCTGTGTTTCTACTCTATCAGACTGGTTAAAAGAAAGAGCAAAGGAAAGATTATTGGGGGAGGGGAAGGTAAAGGTGTCCAGTAGGGGACAGGTAAGCACGTTAGTGCTTTGCTACTCAGTGAGTTGCTCTGACCAGAATAATCTGTTAACGCCTAGGAGTTTATTAGAAATGTAAAATCTCAGGCTTCATTCCAGCCTACTAAATCAAAATACACATTTTCTTATCTAAGATTTTATTTATTAATTTTAGGTGGGGGGCCAGGAGTGTCAATTCATAGTTGCTTCACTTTAGTTGCTCATTTACTGCTTGTAGTATGAGCCTTGACAGGGCAAATCCAGGGTTTCCAGCCTGTGACCTCAGCGTTCCAGGTCCATGCTTTTATCCACTGCCACCAGAGGTCAGGCAATAAATATTTTTTTAAAAAGTTACATGTGTGTGCCTGACCAGGCAGTGGCGCGGTGGATAGAGCGTCGGACTGGGACGCCGAGGACCCAGGTTCGAGACCCCGAGGTTGCCAGCTTGAGTGCGGGCTCATCTGGTTTGAACAATAGCTCACCATCTTGGACCCAAGGTCGCTGGCTCCAGCAAGGGGTTACTCGGTCTGCTGAAGGCCCGTGGTCAAGGCACATATGAGAACAAACAATGAACAACTAAGGTGTCGCAATGCACAACGAAAAACTAATGATTGATGCTTCTCTTCTTTCCATTCCTGTCTGTTTGTCCCTGTCTATCCCTCTCTCTGACTCTCTGTCTCGGGGGGCGGGGGGAGTTACATGTGTATTTTCACAAAATCCCAAGGTGATTTGCATTGAGACTCGTTTGTGAAGTCCCGTTTCATTAACTGCTCTAATGACAATGTCACTATTATGGTGTCTTGAACAGTAGTATATTAGGGTGTCTTGAACAATCTTCAGCTCATTTATCACAGACCTATTAAATTTTTATTAGGTAATACTTTCTTGTAATACAAAATAGCTTGCTGCTTCTCTTTTTTAAAGTATGTTTTAAAAACAAGTTGTTTCCATTTAGTTCTTAAAAGATCTCCATTTTGTTAAGTGGAATCATTAAGGAATACTAGAAAACTTTAAGGTCAGTGCTTACCCTTAAATTCTTTTTAAAAACTAATGTCTAATTAACCTTTACCTGAAGGGAACACTATAAAGCAAAATCATCCTCTCCATATTTCACCCCCGCAAATTAAAACAGGCCGATCCTATCCTAGTATTTCTCCCCCTGGCTATTTCACTAAGTATTGAGTTTTCTTGATTGAGTTTCGTACGGCCATAGCTCTAGGAGTGGAAACAGCAACAGGAGGAGGAAAAGTCAGTCTATTCCCATACCTAAAATTTGGCAAATAGTTGATAAGAGACCGGTCAACAGCCAGCCTTTACCTCCCTATCCTCCATGCAAATCAATTCACAGTTGAGCTTGATTTCTAGGCTGCTGTATTCTAGGAACACGGGCCCGCTCTACTCAAGTGCTGATCCTCTAGGGTCAGAAACAGACTAGATTTCGGCTGATAGGAGCCCCGATCAGCGGTCTCCTAGGTTCCATTTTAAACGATGATTCCAATTTTGAGGGACTCCTCCTCCCAATGCTTAACCTACCCGGATCCGCAGGAAAGTAAATATCTCCCACATACTCCACCAGAAACTTCAAAAGCCCAGGTCAACCCGAACTATGAGTATCTGGTAACTAGTCCCACCGCACATTCCTGAATGGGAGTGTGAGAGCGATGAGTCGGCGCGCGTTCTTACCAAGCCGAAGAATTCCATTTCCTCTCCCTCCCACCAGCATAAGCATTGAGGGGCGGTGCTTCCCCAGCCACGACCCGCCCCAGCTCCTGCCGTGCCTCATTTCATCTCGCGAGAGCTCGTAGTTTTGAGGGCGGCCCCTATCCGGAAGAGCGCACAAAACTGCCCTTAAGTCATTGCAGACCTACAGCTCCTGTAAGCCAGCCACAAGGTTATCGCGAGATCCGCCTCAATACCAAGTGAGGAAACTGGGGAACGTTGCTGGGAGGGGCATGGGGCTCTACCGCGCAGCTGCCGTTTCCAATACCTTCCTCCCGTGGTCTCCTTCCGGTTCTCGATGCTTCTCTGAGTTTAAGAGTTTCCGTCGCCCGTCTACCCTTCCCCCCCAGCCCATGACCCGCCTCCGGCCCCCGCCCTCCCAGTCCAGCTTCAGATCTGTTTAGTAAGAAGGTGCTGTTCTGAAAAGAAGGAAAAGAGGGTAGCATAGACGCTCGGCCCTGGGCAGGGGAAGTAAACGGTCCCCCTGCACTTTCAGCTCCTGCCTGCGCCCGCGACAGCGGCGTTGGCGGACTGATACGCGGCGGTGAAGAGGCAGGAGGAGGGGGGAGGGGCGGAGCGTGGCAGCTGGCAGTAGTTCCGTCAGAGCGGACATCTTGTGGCTGTGTGGTGCGCGTGAGCCCCATAGGGCAGGGGAGGCACCAGCTGCCGCGCGGGGAGGCCGAGGCCGCAGCTCGAGGGAGGCCCCGGCCCCTCAGTACGCGTGGGTGTGGACGGCTAGGGGAAGGGAAGGGAGGCTGGCCCACTGGCCGGCCGGGTAAGCGGGGAAACACGGGCCTTGGGTGGCTTGCGCGACCAGCCTTTTGGGTGGGGTAGGGGGAAGGTGGAGAAGCCGGGGCCTCTCCGGCTTAAGGAGGTGGGGGAATGGGCGCGTCCTTGCGCCTAACCCGGAGCCTCGGGGGCTGCACGGGCTCGTGGTGGCGGTGGCTGGGCGGGCGCGCGCGGGAGCGCGCTGGAAGGCGGAGTGTACGGTGTCGTCAGGGGCGATACAGATTAGCTCTAGCTGCGGGGACAGCTGCACACGTCAAGTCTCTCCTCTTTATTTTCTTCTCCTTGCTGGCCGCGCTTTAGAGGAGAAACCGAAAGAAGCCCGGCTACGGCCGGAGCCTCCTGTTTCCCCCTCCCCCTAGCCTTTCTTTGCCCTAGTGACGCCGGCAGAGCGCCCACTAGGCCCCGGCTCCTCCTCTGCTGGGCTCTGGACCCTGCCCCGCACCCACCCCTTTCTCCTACGCCTCTTCCTCTCCCACCCGGGTCTCTTCCTTTCGAAAGGCCGGGAAGTCAAACTTGTAGCCACCCCTCCGCTCTTCCCGTCACTCTCGCCCCCTCTCGGGCCGAAGCGCGGCACAGAGGCTGTTGGTGGCTTTGCCACGCCACCCCACCCACCCCGGATCCCGACGGTTTTAAGGGACCTGGACTCATCGGGGTCTCTTCGGGGCCAGTGCGAGTGCTGATCTGCTCCGTTTTTGCAAAAGGCGCCTGTGTCTGGCAGAGCCGGCGTGAGACGAAGAGACAATCCTTCCCCGCCGCCGGGATAATCAAGAGTTTTGGCCGGACCTTTGAGCACACACCGAGATAGTGAGGAGCCGGACTCAAAGCACAGACTATGGCGCTGAAACGGATTAATAAGGTAACCCATGGAGCTGAAGGGGATGGGGTCGTGGGAGGAAAGGAAGACTCGGGCCCGGAGGAAACGTGGGGGTGGGGGGAAGTATAATTATGAAAATAACCTTCCATTGGGGGATGGGTAACGCGCATATACTTTAGGGAGAAACGAAATTTAAAGCTAGAGAACAGAACACTGGTGTCAGTTGGTGTGTTATCTTGAGTATGTTTCCGTGAAATCGGTGCAAATTCGGGGTGGGGAAGAGTGATTTCAGGCTCTTCGGTTCTAAAGAAAGAGTGAGTCCCGTTTGGGGGGTCAGAATTGGCAGACTCGCCCGCAAATGTCATGGTGCTTCCTATTCTTGGTGCTTGAAAACTTACTGTAGTTGTAACATTAAGGCTGTAGGTGTTCTGGGGCGGAGAAAGGTAGGAAGCTCAGCCGGGGAAAGATTCCAGAAATCCGGCGGGTCCCGAACTTATTAGGGGTTGGAGTAGAAGTGTGTAAGTAGCGAATGAGTCTACTCAAAAACTTTTCATCACTCTGGGCAGGTTAACAATAAGTGATGTAGGGAGGAGATGGACTGACACAGTGTTGCCATTTCTATGGTTCAGGCTTCTTATCCGAAGCGATTTGTCATAGCACACGGGGAACTGATGTAAAAGCCTTCTGGAAGCTCCCTGTTTGGTTGAGGGGGTAGGGGAGAAAGGGATGCGATAGCAATAAGCTGAGGGTTAGGTGTACCTATTTTAGTCTCAGCCCATTTATAGTACCCCCTGGGAAGATTGTTTCGATATTTAAAACGTGGTTGATACTTACCTCTCGATCTCAGTTGAAAAAATATATATATATTTCAAGACTTGGGGTGAGCGGAACCTCCACCCGGGTGGTTTAGGCTCATTTTCTTGCTCTAACTTCTATCCCGCATTTTAAGATGGCGGCTGCTTTAACTGGTTCAGGCTCTTTCCGGCATCTCCTTTTGTAATAATATCAAATAATTTTTGTTAAATGTTAACTTTTACATTAAGTCGTACAGTGCTCTCAGATTTTCTGTTCAATACTTATCTATATTCAGACACTCAGACCGTATTTCCCTTTTTGTAACTTGTGTATGTGTGGTGTGTTTGGTTCTTGCACAATCGAGGAGGGTGGAGTATTTACAGCTAACTTGAAAAAAATGTCATGGAATAAATTCAGCCTTAGTAGAACTAGAATCTTTGGTTTTGATAAGTTACTTGGGGGGGGGGGAGTGTTACATACATGGAAGGAAATGCAAGGTCTGGGCTTTACTGAAATAGATCTGATAGTGTTTAATTTTACATTTACGTGTGACTTTGGTGTTTATTTGGCAAAACTGGTATATATGAAGATGAGGTTTACATCTTAACTCCCATGTATTTATGCTGAAATTTTTTATTTTGTTCCAGTCATTGCATTGGTTCATGTAAATAAAATTCAAGTCTTTGTATATTTGAGATGGAAAAGAAGAGGAAGAAAAACTATGAGTTAAGACTTTAAAAGGATTATTTAAACACCCTTTTCTGTGACTCCTTTGAAGGCCAGCAACACATTGGAGAGGCATAGTTATGTATTTTACAGCAATTGTTATACAAAGAATATAATAATACGAATCAAAACCTTTTTAATCTATAAGAGTTCAGGCCACTAAGATGTGGAATAATTTCAAATCCACAGTTTCTGTATATGTGGAACATACACTTTAAAGGAAGGTCTCATTGATTTTTTTTTCTTTTGCAGGTGATAACCAGCTGCTATGACACCACTTTTAATGATTTAAAATCTCTAGAGAGGCAATATAATGGTTAAGAGTGTAGACTTTAGAGCATAAATGCTCCAGTTAGAATTATGGGACTGGACAAGTTATCTTTGTGCTTCTATAAAATGAATGTTTGGTTTATATGAACAATAAATAGTTGAGTGCCTAGTATGTGGTAGGCACTGTTCTAGACACTGGGGATGCAGCAGTGAGCAAAACAGATTTTAAAGATTTAGTTTTGTTTGGTTGTTTTTAGGATTAAATAGTGTGTGCCTTTGAACAGGCCCCTGGCACATGACACTCAGATTATTGTTACTGTGCTATATAAAGTTATATATCATTTCAATCTTCAAAACTTTTGTTAAAGAACTTTTTCTAGTTAGTACTCTACGTTAGTCCTCAACTGTCATATATATTTTGAAGATCTATATAATACAGAAAGAACATAGTAGCACTTTACAAATTAGAAAAATGAGTGGTTTGTGTGTGTGTGTGTGTGTTTTAATCTATAGAAGAGTTTGATTTGCATGTGTTTTAATTTTTCAGCAGTTGCTATTAGAATCACACAGGGAACTTTTCTTTTTAATCCCAGATTTTATTAGCAAGTGAACAACTATTGAGAGAGAGCATCTCTGTTCTAGAAATATGGCATCAAGTAGGCATTGATATTAGTATGGTAGTTCTGTGTCATCCCTATTTTGAATTCTTTGAAATCCTTCAATTCCAAATATTAAGATACAGCTATTTTAATGAAGTGCAAGTTGTCGGACTATCTCGCCATTGGTAGTTCATTTGATCAAGTTTTTAAATTTGTTTTGTTCTAAATCTAAAGTTTATGTTGTTACAACTTTTTGTTTGAATATTATTCTTAAACCAAGTAACCTTGTCAGGCAGCCTTATTCTTTTTTTTTTTCTTTTTGTATTCTCCATTTAAACCAGATGTGGTATGGTCTAATGAGGATATTTATTAAACACTTCAATAACAGTAATCAAAATTGGGAGCTCTGAGTTAATTGGTGGTATTTGGGAGCCATCGCAATTTTACTACCATTAACAGTAGCTACAGTGTATGTGTTTTGGGGGTGTTTAAAGAACTTTACATTACGTAAAATATGTGAAAGAAGCCTAAAAAAATAATAGCTCATGCTTGATGTGTTTTCAATGTGTCGGAACTGTTTGAGACACTTGTGCTAACTTATTGAATCTTATAACAACCCCACGAAGCAGTTAAAATTAGTGTTCCCATTGTGAAATTAGAAATTTTGAGACAGGTTAAAAAACATCCGAGGTCATATCAGAGCTGGGATTAGAAAGAAGCTCGGCTGTCTGGCTCTGCAGTGTGTGCTCTTAACCACAACACTGTGATGTCATCCTTTAGGGTTTTGGTATTCTAAAAGGTTTTCTTTTGCATGTATCATTTTGCTACTCATAATAGCTTGGTTTTAGGATCTATTATGTACTACTATTTCAGAGTCCTTTATGAGTAAGTATCAACTCATTTAATCTTCACAACTCTGTGCAATAGATGCTTTTATCATTCCATTTTATACATGAGGGAGGTTAAGTTGCTTGTCTATAGTCACAGCTAGTAAGTAACCGAGATTCAGATAGTCTACCTCAACTCAAGCTCTTAAGCTCCATGCTGTACTGCTATTTTGAACCATTTTATTTCTTATTTTATAGTCAGGTGAATATTGTATTAGTCTTGGCTACCTGAAGTAAGCTCTCTCTTTCTGCCACTTAGCATTTAAATGGAGTTTAACTTTACTCATATAATGACTTTGATACTTAATTTGAATAAGGGTAACTTTAACACCACGTGCTTCGGTTTCATCATGCTTACTGGCAGTGATAATTCTGTTATTTGTACGAATATGCAGTTGAAAACTTGCTACAACTTGGGGGGGAAACTTATTAGATATGCCTTTTGCTAGTTTGTGTTAACTCATGGGTTCTGTGCCACTGGTTATTCAAGATACAGTCAGTTCTTGAGAATTTTCCAAAATATTTCACTATAATCGCTTTCTACTAAAGAAGAGGGTAGGTTCTTAGTACTGAGATTAAATTGTCAAATCCTATATTGGCTTTCGCATTCTAGTACATATATATTATTGTGTATGTAGGTTTTGACATGAATCACATATGTTGAACGTTCAGCAGAGTTCTTGAAGAATATAGGTAAACGATGGTGTCTTTTCCTATTTGATGAGTTATTTTCTCTGGAAATAGGCATATTTTTGAAATGTTCCCTAGGTATATTTCTGGAACCTCCCTCTGGTTGAGAACCACAGACACAGGGGATAATCATTTAGTCAGTACTCAACTGAGATTGTACCCTGCTTGGCACAGGAGTCTCTGGTCCCAGGGGATAAAATAAGGAAGCCTGTCATTACCATGAGAATCTTTGCTTTGAGTGGAGGAAACAAGCATATATACACATGAGTAGGGGTTTGCACCTTATACAGTTTACTTTTTTGAGATAATAAACCAAGTAGAAGAAACATTTACTTAAAAAAAAATTATAAGAGATATCTTCATTCACATACAGATTTACCCATAAAGATAAGTTTGTCTAAATATCTTTCTTGCACTATATTTTGTCATTGTAGTCTTCTCTGCATTTGTTTTCTCTATGCTTTGCCAAAAGAAACCACTGTTTTGAAATTAGCAAAATTAAATGATTTTTATTTTTTAACTGGAAATTTTTATCTTGCTTGATCGGGTTTTGCTACTAGAGCAAAGATCTCATTTGGATGCATTTAGTGAGTATTTCATTAGCCAATTTAGCCTATTAGATAAGATTTATCCTCAAAACTACTATCAACCCTGTTATATGGGGAGGAGAAATTCAAGAAGTATTTTACACTTTGTCCAAATGTCTAATTTTTATCTCCCACTGTTCTTTCAACATAATCTTGTATTATTCAGAAATCTGACCGACTTGTCATTGTTGAATTTGTCATGTTTGACTTATTAGGCCTCAATTGTGATTACTTCTTAATTACATGTTCATATTAATTCTAGTCTTGTTATGATTTCATGGCTAATGTGTAATTGGATATTTTAACCACTTGACTGCTGCTAATTTTTTTATTTTTCTTACCTATAAAATGCCTTATTTGCATTCCTTGATCAAAGCTTAGAACCTAAATTTGGCTTTCTGTCTTTGCCCATTCAGATACTGCTTACAAAAAACAGCATTGAATAATCTTAAAAGACTTATCTGTGGAAATCTAAAGAAAAAAAATTTTAATGTTATTCATTCAAGCCATTTTTTGAATCTTGTCTAACAAACTAGCATGCTTGTCTCACATGAACAGGAAGTTAATATCTTGTCGGTGATATAATGAAACATGGTATGCATCACTTACCTCTTAATCATTAAGGTAAATTTTCAGGCCTGACCAGGCGGTGGTGCAGGGGATAGAGCGTCAAACTGGGATGTGGAGGACTCAGGTTCGAGACCCCGAGGTCACCAGCTTGGGCGTAGGCTCATCTGGTTTGAGCAAAGCTCACCAGTTTGGACCCAAGGTCGCTGGCTCGAGCAAGGGGTTACTCCGTCTGCTGCAGCCCCAGGGTCAAGGCACATATGAGAAAGCAATCAATGAACATCTAAGGTGCCGCAACGAAAAACTAGTGATTGATGCTTCTCATCTCTGTCCATTCCTGTCTGTCTGTCCCTATCTATCCCTCTCTCTGACTCTCTTTGTCTCTGTAAAAAAATAAAAAAGATAAATTTTCAGGATTTCTCACAAGAAATTACAAATTCCAAACATTATTTTAAAGGAACTATTGCTTCCCGTTCTTGAGTTTACAGGTGTATAAAACTGTTCAGATTCCAAAATCTTTGCCAAGCACTATTCTTTTGAAATAATGTCTGGTAACCATACATTTCTGAGATACTTGTTTCCTTTCTTGCCCTTTGTACCTACATATGGTATGTAAAAATTTCACAACATTAAAGTTAAAAAAATGTTTGTTTACTTAGTAAACCTGATCTTTAAGAATAATTAGAGCTGTTATTGTCTGCCTGAGTTGGACAACTAAGTGTACTGTATTTTGGCTTCTCTATGTTTAAATATATACCTTTATATTGCTGGCTTGTAAAGGGTCCTTGAGGGTGTCTTAACCCAAAGTTTCTTACAAAGGCATTGCTCTTGTTTCCTAGTTCATTCCCTAATCTCCCCCAGTCACCAGGTTCCTCAGTGTTTTATGTTGCTCAGTATAGGTTTAAGTTAGGCAAGGGGCTGTCTTTATAGTGCTGATTCACATGGTCATACAGTTGTCTCTAAGTCAGGTGGAAGTTTTGAAATAAATGGGCTTATTAATAAAATTCAAGAAATTATCTTTTAGTAATGGTATGAATTTTAAATTTTCTCAAAAGCTGTTATAGAAAATGATCTATACTAGTGGTTTTCAACTACCAGTTCACTGACCAGTCCACCAGGAATTCCATGACAGTTTGTGAAGGATTTAACCACCCTTGATGTATGAAGATTATGAGCCCAATGATCTCAGTCAGAATCATACTCAGGATGATTTCTGCCTTAGCAGCCCCTGAAATAATTGTTTTCACTGGTCCCCAAGTATAAAAAGGTTGAAAACTACTGCTATCATTATGACCTTTGTATGATGATGTACAACAGTGGTCCCCAATCCCTGGGCCGCAGACTGCTACCGGTCTGTGGGCCATTTGGTACCGGGCCGCAGAGAAAGAATAAATAACTTACATTATTTCCATTTTATTTATATTTAAGTCTGAACAATGTTTTATTTTTAAAAAATGACCAGATTCCCTCTGTTACATCCATCTAAGATTCACTCTTGACGCTTGTCTCCGTCACGTGATAGATTTATCCATCCCACCCTAAAGGCTGGTCCGTGAAAATATTTTCTGACATTAAACCGGTCCGTGGCCCAGAAAAGGCTGGGGACCACTAATATACAAGATGGATGGTAGAGATTGGGGTAACAAATGATTGTGGAACATAGAGGTGATAATTAGTGTACTTAAGGATGGAATCCATAAACTTGGTCTTACCACTGTAATTATCTGAGTTATATTTCTAAAAGCCTTTGGGAGAATGAAAGAACTTGGACAAACTATACCTTCAGACCTTTAATGCAAATAGAGAAGCACAAGTGAACAAAAACCCAAATATTTAGCAGTGTGTTGAGACTTCTAGACTACTGTTGGAGCCTTTTCTTGTTTTAACTTCAACAGTCAACTGTCAAAGTGACTGTCCTATAATGATCAAAGCAAATGTTTTCCTCAAACGAGGTTTTTCTCTTTTAAATTCTCATTCCAAAATGAATGGTCAGACTGAATTACTGTTTAGTCATGTACCTTCAGATGAGAACCCTCACTGGCTTAAGCTTTATCTGTTGGTTGTCTTTTAGATTTGCTTCTTTTCCTGTGTGTCTGTTTAGGCTTTTAAAGGGAAAGGAGAAGCGTATTTTTTAGCCAGTGAAGGCCTAAATTCTCACACTAGCCAGGTGTACAGGAGGTTCCAGGATAATTCATTCAAAGGAAGATGATCCGAAAAGGAGAAAATTTACCCATAAGAGCACACACCATGGCAAAGACGTATCTAACTTCATGGGCAGTATAGTTTTTACAATTGTGTCCTAATTATATAGCCTTCATCCATCTTAGTGCCTTTTCAAGGTGAGTGAGGCCTCTATAGCAATTACTAGTGTATGCCAATGTTCCCTGCCAACTATTTTCCTATTTCCCTGGTCTTAATATTTGGCCAAGAGCCCACCTGAGTAATGCTGTCCTCCCTGGGGAAGGAGTCAACAGAAGACTTCATAGATCTTACCTTTGTGCTGTTCTTTTGGGTCCATGACACTGTTCTTTACTAGGGAGCAAAGAGTTAATTTTTGATCTTCATATAATTTTGTAAATTGTTTTCATACCTAAAGTTTGTGAAACTTAAAAGTCATTTTATAAGGTGAAAACCAAAGACAAACTTACTTTTGAAAATTCTTCGAGGAGCTTTATTGGAAATTGATCTCAGGGTTAGGCAATACAGTGACTTCCCATTGCCTATAGGATTGTTTTTGAACATAATAATCAAGGCTCTGAAAAGTTCCAGCCCTGATTAACTTTTCTGGCCACATCTACTCCCTTACTGTACCTTGTTGTATCTCTGATGTACCAAACTACAAGCGAATTTTTACAACCTGTGTTTTTTCACACTCTGACTTTGAGTTTCTCTACTTAGAATGCTTATCTCTTCATCAGGACCCAGCTCAAATGTCTGTTTTAGACTCAGGAAGGTTAGTGGTTACTTTTTCAGGATTCACAAAGCATTAGAATGCCTTTATTTTTAAGCACTTGGGGTTGTTAAAATGTAATTTTTTTGTATTTGTATTGTGCCTGCTTTTATTAGCTCAGTCTGTAGGGGGAGGAGTTCATGTTTTCTTATCTTGGTGTTTTTAGACCTAACATGCTTCACATCAAAAAGGTAGTTTTCATACAAATGAGTAAATGTTTTAGTGGTGAAACTTCAGCTAATACTACACTTTTCATTTTAAAAATAGACTTAAATTAACTCTAGTTTCTGTGATTAGTTGGAAAATTAACTCTTTACTAGACAGGACACATAACTTCTCCCTGTTCCCTCTAGTTTAATTTTGTTTTATTTTACATATTTTTCAGCAGTACTTGAGCATTACATTATATTTTAGTGGGATAAAATCTGTATAATTGCTAATGGGTCCCAGTAGCACTCTGCTTAGAATGGGTGTGTCTTCACTCTATTTTTGTTTGTTTTCCCTTCTTGGGTTTATTAGAAGGAATCTGGTGTAGTTAAGTCTAGGCAAAATCAGAGCAAGCTATAACCTCAGGGTCTGAAATTGCCTATCTGCATGCCAAAACAGCTTTGCTTTCTCTTTCACCCAGTGTGGTCTTCGTTTCTTTGGATTCACCATATAATTTCAGGACATGCCTGCCAACAGCTTTGGGTCACATCCTTACGGATCCTAATTAGAGAAGGAAGAGCTGTCCCTTCTAGCTTCAGTTTCAGAAATCTTGGGCAGGTATAGATGGACAGGCAGATAAAGTCAAGTCCTGATTTTGATTACTTTCCAACTCTTTGAACTTATCACTGAGGCTGAAGGAGCAAAGTCTATCATTAGGCCTGAATAATTGGTTTTTGATCGCTGACAGATGACCAAACACTACAATCACATGTTTGGCATAAGGGAAAAATATTTCTATGAAAGTAGGGTAAGATGGATTATTGAACAGGCAGAATGTCCACTAAATAGAAGAACACATGTTCTAAGAAGACTTCTTACTGTGCTTTTTATTTATTTCCCTGCTATAAAATAGTTTTATATCTTCTAATTTGCTTGTGCTTTGGGCATAATGATGCCATGACAATTATTTGGTATCTGAGAGATAAGGGTTGACACCTGATTTAAAAGATCTGTTTTGATACTTAAAATAATTTTACTAGCCTGACCTGTGGTGGCGCAGTGGATAAAGCTTCGACCTGGAAATGCTGAGGTCGCTGGTTCGAAACCCTGGGCTTGCCTGGTCAAGGCACATATGGGAATTGATGCTTCCTGCTCCTCCTCCCTGACTTCTCTTCTCTTCTCTTCTCTTCTCTTCTCTTCTCTTCTCTTCTCTTCTCTCTCTCTCCTTCTCCCTCTCCCTCTCTCTTCTCTCTAAAATGAATAAATAAAATTAATAATAATAATTTTACTTAACATCATTCTTCGATGTTTAAAGTAGATTTTAGTACATAAATTAATTGGCTTTATTAAATCTATACAGAGATGTCTTGACCATGGTAAAGAAGGCATTTCTACATCTCAAGCTAATAAGATGGTTTCTTTAAAATCCCATCTACAAATATTCCTTGAATTGCTGACCTTGTGTTATTAATGTATAACATCTCATAGCAGTTGAATTGCTAGATGACTGTTATAAACAGTTAAACATAAAGATTCATCACAAAAGATTTAAATGGGCTAAGGTGTTATTATGTAGCCTATTTATGAAACAATTTGTTTTTGTTTTGGGTGGGGTTTTTTTGATAAATTTTTTGAATGCCTACACAGGAAATCTTACCTTCAGGTTGGGTGATATGTAAGTGATCTGCTTGTTATTGAGTACCTAGTACATCATGTGGCAAGTTGTGTGCCAGAGCGCTTTAACTCTCATTCATCTTTTCGAAACTTCTGTAGACATTGCTATTTTGGAGATGATGAAATAAGCCTAGGCAATAGTGGGACTAAGTTGGATTAAAAGTGATACTTTAAAATGATACAGTATTTGAGGAGGATATACTCAGTGTCCTTATTTCAAAAAGCTCTGTTTGAACATTTAATTTGTGTGTGTAAGTTTGTAATTGGGTTTTAGTAACATTTTTGAAAATTCACATCATTATCTTTGTGAGGAAGGGAAAGGGGTGGTTTGGAACCAGGTAAGTTTTTAACCTTCAAGTGAACTTTTTGGATCCTTGACATTCCTTATGGAAAAAAGGAATTAGGTATAAATTTGCTTCTAATTTCTCTTCTTTTTAGTGGGGCAGTTACACAATAGAACTTGCTGTATAAGTTTTGGAACATAGGAAAACTCTATGTTCATATGAGATTATGCTTGATTCTTACCTCCAATAGAGTATATATACCTTGAGATGGTGTGAAAATAGATTGTCGCCTGACCTGTGGTGGCTCAGTGGATAAAGCGTCGACCTGGAAATGCTGAGGTCGCCGGTTCGAAACCCTGGGCTTGCCTGGTCAAGGCACATATGGGAGTTGATACTTCCAGCTCCTCCCCCTTCTCTCTCTCTCTCTCTCTCTCTCTCTCCCTCCCTCTCTCTCCTCTCTAAAAAATGAATAAATAAATAAATAAAAATTAAAAAAGAAAATAGATTGTCAGCATAATAAAAATGGCTGATAATGGAATGCAAATAATTGCTGAATAAGACTTCATCCTAGCCAGTGAAAAAAGTTATTGGCTCAGTAATGGATAGTTTATTCATTAAAGTTGCTGGTACATTTCCTTTTTTGGTTAAAAAACATAGTTTTTAAATACTTATTTTAGAATCAACTGATATTTGTAAGGTTTTGTTTGTTGGTTTTTTGTTTTTAGCGACAGACAGGAACAGATAGGACAGGACAGTAAGGGAGAGATGAGAGACATCAATTCTTCATTGCGACACCTTTGTTGTTCATTGATTGCTTTCTCATATGTGCCTTGAAGGGGGGCCAGGTGGGGAGACTACAGCAGAGTGAGTGACTCCCTGGCTCAAGCCAGCGACCATTGGGTATTGTCTATGATCCCAGGCCAGATGTGCCCGCACTCAAGCTGGCAAACTTGGGATTTCAAACCTGGGTCCTCTGCATCCCAGTTCAGCACTTTATCCACCGCCTGGTCAGGTCAGTCTGTCGGTCTGTCTCCCTCCCTCCCTCCCCCCTTTTTTTAATGCTAAAAAATTCATTTTTTTTAATCCATTGTTTAAGGGTTCTTGTAATATGTACTGATTGCATCACAAGCCATTTATAATGATTTTTCTCCCATTCTTAAATACAGTAGGTTAAACATATGAGGGTGTATTTATGTAGTAGGCAGGCATAAAGATCTGATCTGATCTTATGTCATCCTAATATTGTTAATCCTAGGATCTCTGGTTGTCTTGATAACATAAGCAGTTGTGGTATGAGTTTCAGAAGCAAATTTGCAGAGTATTATCAGGATAATTTTTTTACAGTGTTCTTTTTTTACAATTTGATTATAATATAATTGAAATGTAACATTAGGTTTTGATGTACACTTAATAATTTGATATATGTATATGGCAAAATGATTACTGTAAGGACAACAGTTAACAGATTTTTTTTAATGGAGTGAATCCATACTGATTATTCCTGAAAATAGGCCATTTTCTGAAGTGTTTTTAACTGTGTGATAAAGGCAAATACTTGCTCCATTTATTTTCCTGCAGTGTTGTATTTTTCCCTGAATTTTCTTAGAAGCCCTTTATTATCTTGTGGATCTCCTAAATTCAGAAAGAACAGAGGATTTATGACAGTAAAAATGAAGGTGTCTGGGATGTGGGATGGTCTGAAAATTTGGCAAATGACATGAATCTTGAGAACTACCTATCTATGTTCTTAAGCTATTAAAGTATTGGATTGCAACTTTTTTATTTATTTATAAGATGATAACTTGTTCCTGCAATAAAAATTTTCACATTGATGTGTATAGATACTTTTGTAAACCCTAAACAAGATGATTTGTCTTGGGTGTGTCCATGAAATAACAATACCTATCCCAGGAACTGGGGTACGGTTACTTAAATGTTTTCTTCTAATAGAGTGTATTCTTAATGTGAATAATGATTGTATGCCCTTTAACAATGAGGTGAAAATGAACTGGAAGTAGTTGACTCTCTGCTTACCCTTTTCTACCTTGGTGTAGGAACTTAGTGATTTGGCCCGTGACCCTCCAGCACAATGTTCTGCAGGTCCAGTTGGGGATGATAGTAAGTAACTTGATTTTTGTGGCTAATTTTACAAAATCTTGTACATTTTTAGATAATAACAAGAGTTGTTGTGTTTTTGTTTTTGTTTTTTAGTGTTTCATTGGCAAGCCACAATTATGGGACCTGTAAGTATTAAGAATTTAAAGGTTTTTTTTCTTTTAATTGAAAATTCAGCATCCAGTTGTAATTTTTAACTCAGTCTTTAGCTCTTTTTTTATTATGTTGTAATTCTGTTTTGGATATGCCATGGTTGTACTTATTTTTGAAAGAAATGTAATGAATTAGTCATTTGTTACGTATTCTTTATGTGTCTGTCCCTGTGTTGTAGTTAGAGTGTAGCATCTCTTCACATCAATCTAGTTTTCCTTCATAGCAATATAAAGCATTGTCACAGATCTTCCTGTTATTTGTAGAGCCAATTAATTTACCGTCTCTACCATGTATTCAAAGATCTTACTCTGTTTGGGTAACTGCCTCAAATCTGCTTTAATTGTATTATTTTGATACTGGATTCTTTCTGGAACTTTGGTTTTATACAAAGTTTGAATATTTTTAGGTAGAGAGTGATATTTTGAATACAGCAAAATTCCTTTCTATCCTGGGTAGATAAGAAACTGTATATGCTGAATAATTGAATATTCAGAATTATGGATACCATCTAAGAATTTCACAGAATTAGAATGCAGTAAAACATCCTGGGGTAAGACTGTATCTTGCACAATACTTAACATTTTTTTTACTTGGAAAGCACTTTCAGATTTCTATTCTGAATAATTGTATCTTACTGAATTTTCTGCTTTCCCTTTTTAATAGTTTAATCTTAACATAAATGGCAATAATGTATTAAATAAAATAATAGTCAATAAGTAGATGTTTATATTTCTAAAATAACAAATACCCTTGGAATATTTGGCCATAGGACGGGTTGGGTCAACAAATGTTTGTCCAGCAGTTCTGATTTTGATAATTTTAACCTTCTTTTCTATTTCAACCATATGAGCCGCTGCCTATGTGCCGTTAAGGATACAAATGAATGTAATGACATGATTCCTCTCAAACCTTAGGAAACTTAAAATCTACTGGGAAAGACAGGCAATTAAAAAATGGGAAAAAAGGAATATGTAGATCAGGTGTTTGGTAGGAGGAATTTATGGGAAATAATAGCAGGTATGACTATGTTAAATGTTATGACCTATAGAGGTAGGAAGGCTATGAATCAAATCAAATTTGTGGGATGGGGTAGTATATTTAGTTAATATTTTGAAATATGTGGATTATCATAACAAAAAGTACAAAATCAGGATTATTTCCAATCTCAAGGACTATTTTTACTGCTTTAAATTTGATTTTAAAGTGCTTCCTTTTGTGTAATTTGGTAACAAAAAACTTTTTTACGGTACATAATTAGCGGATTTGCTCACTTTGGTCCAAAGGTGGTTTAGAAGTCAGCAATCTGCATAAAAGCAAAACCTCGGTTGGCTCAGTGGATAGAGCGTTGACCCAGCCGATGTCCCAGGGTTTGATCCCTAGTCAGGGCTCACCTGAGATGCAACCATGTGCTTCTCTTTTCTGTCTCCCCCTTCTTTTTCTCTTCCCCTCTCACAGCCAGTCCCTCAGCCTGAAATGGGGGTTGCCAGGTAGATCTTAATGAAAGTTTGTCTCACTATCATCCATCCCCTCCTTCCACTTAAAAAAAAAAAAAAAAAAAAAAAAAAAAGCTAACTAGGCCCTCATTCCCATAAGCAGGAATGGCTTGGGATAGAGTAACAGCTGCTTCTCTCTTTTAGGTGGGATTTGTCTGTCATAACTCCTACCAAATCCAGTTCATTTTGCCTACCTAAAATCATAGGCTCTTGAAATTGTGACTTCTAGAATTTTTCTATTATAGATCAACCATTTTCAAAGCAAAGAATTCAATGAAATGCCTTGCCATGTCTGTACTAAATAAAGTTCATCTTTGATCCAGAGGATTCTTTAGTTGTTTTGTTATAAAAATTAGTTGTCAGTATTAATACATGAAGGAGTTGGCAATCAAGGCTTCTAATTGGATGGTGTGTGTAACAAACCAACTCTTAAAACCAGTGTGATGTTTATTCTGCTTGACTTTCGAGGCTTCACTTTTTTGAACTGTTAAACTTTCCAAAGATAAGGAATATACCTATAGTAAAATTAAAGTGAAGCATAAATGAATAGTGTATGCCAGTAATTTTCCAGAGAATGGAAGATAGAAAATTGATTATTGTGACAACTATTTTAACTGTTAGCTTAATTTGCTTTTATTTGCAAAAATAATGTTTTGTTTTATGTGTATTTTAGATTGGGCTATTTCTTGCTAAAATTTTCAGCAACCTTTTAACATATTTATGACTAGCAGTTTTCTGCTTTTAAAAACAAATAATTTGATTTTCAGAACTATTTAAATATTCCCTGATTAATAGAAACAAAAAATATATTTATGCAGCAACTGCAGTTTTACTTTGTTCCCTTAAATGTACTTGTTTTCTAGAGAGGTTAACTTTACTGTTTGGATAATTTCAGGAAATAGTCAAAGGTTATAAAAACTCACCCAAAATGCCAATCTTCTGCACTTTATAAGTAAGCACGTGGGATTAGGGAATATTTTACAGCTTCATATTCATTTTGAAATTATCCCCTAATTTTTGTGAACAGTATAGTTAACAGTTTATACTGTGGGGTCATTGATAAAATAACTTACGGTTTTATTTTGGCTTTTGATTACATCTTTGTGTCAAAACATCACAGTTTGATTAGGTAAATATTACCTTATTTTGTAAGAATGCCTACCCTATGTGCGATGCAGATATGACCCAAAATAGCATGGTCAGTGGTTACATAACAACCCATAATTAACAAATAGTAACAAAATTACTTTTTACTTTGGAGTATTTCTTAGTTCAGTTAAATTAAAGTATCGAATTTAAGTTTTGGTACTGAGTAACTTGAATTTTAGTGGATTATAGTCAGGAAATGCTCTTGGTCATTAAAAGTTACTAGGCAAGCATGCTTGGTTCTAATACTTATTAGGTGCTGGCGTATTCTTTCTGAAAGTAAGATACTTTGGAAGTACAAATACTTAAAAAACTAAACCTTTGAAAAAGTTGACAGCATTGCTAGTTACGTGGTTTTTAAACTTTGGTTGTCTTTTCTGTACTCTATATTAACGGCATTCCTATTAAGAACTGATAAATTGAGGAGAAATTAACTTCCTTGCTATTTCTGATATTTTCATGCTTGATTTTTTTTTAATTGGAAATAAAGCTGGCAGAAAGACATATTTTGAAATTATTTGGAGAACCACACTGACTTCCACCTAATCTACAATATAGCCATAGAAGAAAGTACAGGCATACCTAAGAGATACTGTGGTTTGGTGCCCAACCATCTCATTAAAGTTGATATCACAATAAAATGAGTTGTAATATATATATATATATATATATATATTTTTTTTTTTTTGGTATTTTTTCGAAGCTAGAAACAGGGAGGCAGTCAGACTCCCGCATGTGCCTGACCGGGATCCACCCGGCATGCCCACCAGGGGGCGATGCTCTGCCGCAATCAGAGCCATTCTAGTGCCTGAGGCAGAGGCCACAGAGCCATCCTCAGCGCCCGGGCAAACTTTGCTCCAGTGGAGCCTTGGCTGCAGGAAGGGAAGAGAGACAGAGAGGAAGGAGAGGGGGAAGGGTGGAGAAGCAGATGGGCGCTTCTCCTATGTGCCCTGGCCGGGAATCAAACCCGGGACTCCTGCATGCCAGGCCGATGCTCTACCACTGAGCCAACCGGCCAGGGCAGTTGTAATCTTTTTTGCTGGTAAGATGTTGGCCTCAATTTTTTTTTTTTTTAAAGAGTGACATGTTAAGTGTTTTAAAATGAGGTATGCCTATACCAGAACTGTGAATAATGTAACCTTTTGGAGTCTGCACAAAATCGACTACAAAAACTATCTGAAATAAAATTACTCATTCATTGGTATTTGTATTGGTTCATAAGGGTTATTTTTTCTATTTATGTTAAGTGTATTGTCTCATTTCCTGCAGTCTAAAGATACATAAAATCTCTTCCCTTTATTACTATACTATTTAAGAAGCTTTGTAGTCTAGTAGAAGATAGAAATATGAGTAAATAAATTTTAAGTATGTTGTACACTAGTAACTATAGAGACAGGTACAAAAGGGCAGCCAGCAGATTGTAGTAAAGGGAAGGCTGTATTTAAGTATGGTTCTGCAGATAAAGAATATAAGAACCCAGATAAGCCTGACCAGGCGGTGGCACAGTGGGTAGAGCGTCAGACAGGGATGCAGAGAACTCGAGTTCGAGACCCCGAGGTTGCCAGCTTGAGCACGGGCTCATCTGGTTTGAGCAAAGCTCACCAGCTTGGACCCGAGGTCGCTGGCTTGGTCTGCTGAAGGCCTGCAGTCAAGGCACATATGAGAAAGCAGTCAATGAACAACTAAGGTGTCGCAACGTGCGACGAAAAGCTGATGATTGATGCTTCTCATCTCTCCGTTCCTGTCTATCTCTCTCTCTGACACTGTCTCTGTAAAATAAAAAGAACCCAGATAAGAATGTTTCAAATGGGGGGAGAAGGTGTGAAACATACATATTTCATGTCCATACAGAGCGTGTTTTGGTGGGAAATGAGACTTAACTGTATTGGTGGGAACCAGATCATAAAGCACCTTGTGTGTTTGGGGAGTAGAACTTTATCTTGATAGCTCTGCTAGATTTTTAAGCAGGAGGAATAACTTGTATCTTTAAAAAACCACTTCAGGCCCTGGCCGTTTGGCTCAGCAGTAGAGCATTGCCGGACATGTGCAAGTCCCAGGTTCAATTCCTGGCCAGGACACACAGGAGAAGCGCCCATCTGCTTCTCTACCCTTCCCCTTCTCCTTCCTCTCTGTCTCTCTCTTCCTCTCCCACAGCCAAGGCTCCACTGGAGCAAAGTTGACTCAGGCACTGAGGACGGCTCCATGGCCTCCACCTCAGGCGCTAGAATGGCTCTGGCTGCAACGGAGCAATGCTCCAGATGGGCAGAGCATCACCCCCTGGTGGGTATGCTGGGTGGATCCTGGGTGGGTGCATGTGTGAGTCTGACTACTGCCCCACTTCTAACTTGGGGAAAAATACAAAAAAAAAAAAAAAAAAAAAAAGACCCCTTCAACAATGTGAGGGATAAATTAGAGAGGAAAGCTGGAGTGAAGGCAGGAATACCAGTAGTACCATATTTCCCCATGTTAAGATGCTCTCGTGTATAAGATGCACCTTAATTTGGGGGCCCGAAATTTGAAGAAAAAAAAAATGTATTAGCTACAGTTATTGAACTCAAGTTTTATTCATCATAAAATTCTTACAACTCTTCATTTGCACAAAATAGTGGGAAATGCAAGTAAATAAATCTACAACCACTATATAAGATACACCCAGTTTTTAGACCCCAAAATTTTTTGGGAAAGTGCGTCTTATACATGGGGAAATGCGGTAAGACATTGTAATGGTGAACAAAAAATAAGAGAAAAGTCCTCCCTAGTCCATGGTGGAATATATCTTCCAAGACTCCCAGTGGATGCCTGAAGCCATGGATGGTACCAAGCATATATGTATTTTTTTTTCTATATATACACCTATGATAAAGTTTAATTTATAAGCTAGGCACAGGTTAACAATAATAAAATAGAGTGATTATAACTAGTGTAAAAAAAGGTTATGTGAACATGGATTCTCAAAAATGTCTTGTACTATATTCATGTTTTTGTGTACGCATACATTTTGGCTTTTTGGCCTGTCTGAATTGCTATCATCACTACTTTTGCAATTTGGGTACATTATGAAGTAAAATAAAGGTTACTTGAACACAAGTACTGTAATACAGTGATGAGATCTGATAGTGACTAATGGGCACAGAGCATACAGTGTAGGCATGCTGGACCAGAGGTATGATTTATGTCCCAGGTGGGACCAAGTGGGACTGAATGCTAAAAATGGCATGCAATTGAAATAAACTCATGAATTGATCATTTCTTTAATTTTTCATTTAATATTTTCTGACTGTAGTTAACTGAAACTGTAGAAATAAAGCCACAGCTAGGGGAGGGACTACTGTAGTAAGATCTTGAGCTAAGTGACTGGGCATAAAGGAGAGTGGGGTAATTCAAGAGATTTTAAGGATCATTAAGATTCAGTGACTACTTTGAGAAAATGATGAGATCCTGCTTTGTGGCTTTACAATTGTGATTTGAGTTTTGGGCACATAAGACAGCAAAGTAGAAATGTTTGTAGCCATTTAAATATATGCGTGGAATTAATAACTATATTAGAGAAAGACTCAAGAATTACCAGAGTCATATGGGTCAGGAGGTAAAAGCAGAAGATGAGTCTGTGAATATTAACATTTAGGATTGCCATAGTGGAAGAGCACAAGCACTGAAAAAGAGTGACTTGAACTTATTGGAACAAAACCAGGGTAGAAGGTTTCTAGAGAAGAGCCCAATATAAATTCTGGATTTCTAAGCTTTGGGTCAGTTTACTGATTGAAATATTCCTTTTTGTTTTTCTTGGTTATATTTTTCTGTTTCCTTAAAATTTATGTTAAATATGGTGTAGAGCTTTAGGTTTTTAGATGGCAAGAACCTCAATCTTTTACTAGTTTTTTCTCTCTTGGTAGAATTTTAGTGTTAAATTGAAACCTTGAAATATTTTTATCATACTTTTTTTAACAAGTGAAATGCAATTTGGCTTTGCCTAAATCTCATCACTAGATTGCATTGTTTCCAAAGCAGTCAGATATGTCACTTGACTATATGAAACTTGTAATGCAAGCTTACACAACTTCTGGAGTTGGGTTTCATAAAAATTTTTAAGATTATCATTAAATTGTTAATTGTATACAATATAGATACATTTTCAGTATTAGCTTATTTTATAAAAGTGTGTGCTATTTAAAGCATCTATTTCTAGTTAATTTAGCCATATTACCTAAGAAAGATGTAACTGGTATATTCATTTTACTTTCTGATGCTTTGCACTGATTTTTTTCCCCCTATACTTCTCAGATGCTGCTTTCAATCTTAGGTTTTGAATTAAAATTTTGGGCCCTGGCTGGTTGGCTCAGTGATAAAACATTGATTGGCCTGGCACTTGGATGTCCCGGATTCGATTCCCAGTCGGGGCACATAGGAAAAGTGCCCATCTGCTTCTCTACCCCTCCCCTCTCACTTTTCTCTCTCTCTCTCTCACTTCTATCTTTTTCTCCTCCCCTCCCACGTACCCCCTCTCCCCCTCTCTCCCTCCCTTTCTTTCCTGCAGCCATGGCTCCATGGCCTCCGCCTCAGGCATGCTGATACCCTCCAGAGGGGCTGGGCAGAGCCCTGTAGAAGGCTATGCAGTGGGCTGTGTGGGAGTCAGTCTGCCTCCTCCATTCACTTAATTAAATTTTTTTTTGCAGATAATACAAAAGAGGAAGTTTGAAGTAGGAAGGACTTAGTTTAAATTGTAGTTTGTTCATTTCCTAATTGTATGTTTCTTTGAGCTTGATTCTTCATCAGTCAGTTGACCTTTAAATCCCAGGTATACCCTGTTCATTTCTTCATAATATCTGTAATATTTCATTGAATATCTCTTTACCAGACTTTAAGCCAATCAAGAAATTTTTTCTATATGTCCCTGTACATAACTAGTATATAGAAGTGAGTTAGATTAATTCAGCTACTATTTAATTATGTTACAGAGAGCTAGGTTTTAAATGAAAGTGTCAACTGTAAAAGTTTTTACTTGTATAACACTCAGATGAGTATAGTGAGTAATTTATTTTAGCACTATCTGCATAATCTAATGCAGTGTGGTGGATGTTGGTAATAACTCAGTCACTCTAAACTTAAAAATACATCTTTGCCTATCCAGGGGCAAACGAAGCAATTTCATATTTTCTTTTATCTGATCAGGTCACTGACTTTTGTCATCTTTGATTGGTGTTCATCAGTGGTTTTTATAAGATCAGGGCTTGACTCTTCTGTGATATTCTGTTTGTATACTTGATCAGATTTTTAAGCCCCATTTTATGGTTAAAATGGGGAAATGAATTGTTTTTCTTAGTATTGGTTAAGTTATATAAAGTCCTAGTAAGTAGGTTTGTCCAGATGTTGCTTCAAACTAACGTTGTATATGATAAAGTATTCCTTTGCTGAGGAGTTCTCCATAATCAAATTATAATGTGAAACCAGCAAAAGAGAAAGAATACTACTATAACTTGAAATTTTGTTTTTTGTGTTTTCCAAATTGGTTGTGGAGAATTCAGTATATTTTTGAAGAAAAAACTTTAATGGTTTTAAATGAGAAGTTTGAGGGCCCAAGTGGGAATTATACTGTCTTTAAGTCCTATCTGTTTGTGTTCTGGTTTTATTGAAAGTAGTTGTATGGTATCTACGATAGCTAACATTTTGGTGGCCAGGATGCTATAAGCCGTTCATGTGTATATGGCTTTCATTCTACAAATGTAAGAATTTATTTTTAAATTACAATGTGTTACATAATACAGTGTGCAGACTTCATTGCTAAGTATACTTTTCCTTTATGTGAATCAGTATTTGTAACACTTGCATTTCTGTATAATATTTTAAATTCTTTGGTGACTTATGGGAAACGGGATCTAAGTATAGTAAGGTTCATTGTTCTATAGTAAATTTTCTATTATGAACTGAATTTGAGATAATTTAGTCCTTTTGTGCAGTGTAAATAGGTAATTTTGTATTAGAGAAATGCTTAGAAAGAAGTGTTATATATGAATTATTGAGCAATAATATTTTAAGTATCAGTTAAGTATATTTTTCTTTTCACAGAATGACAGCCCATATCAAGGCGGTGTATTCTTTTTGACAATTCATTTTCCTACAGACTACCCCTTCAAACCACCTAAGGCAAGTATTTTCCCCAAAAGCTGTTAGTACAGATTTATGCTTTATTTCAGAGGAATAGAGCACTCTTAGAAATTAGGGTTCTGCATAATTAAGGCTAAATTGGTATGTTTATATATAATGGATAAGAATAATTGAGGCTCTGTGTCTATATATATATAGAATTGATTTAGAATGCTGATTCTTACTACTAATCTTTAGTTAAAAGAGCAGCGAGATTATTAACCTTAGTATCTTATAATTATAGTAGGCTGCCACTGTTCAACTTTAGTATGCATTTTGCACATATTGCTGCAGTTTATACTGTGCTTGTGTTGGAGTTCAGTTTGTAATCATTTTAAGAGTAGCTTAATGCACTCAGGTAGACTGGTTTGTAGGTATCAAAAACATGGGGTCCTTGACTACTCAAAGCAGTTGACACTGATTCAGCCTATATGAATAGGAGATAATATACATATAGAACATTGGCACTTCACTATAACCATCTTCACCATCATTTTATGGGGTGCGATATATTTATATGAACCACCTATGTAATATTTAAAGGTGTGTATACTGTATGTACAGTGGAAATGCAAACAAATACATACTTTGTAACTTGATACCTTAAATGAGCTGATCTATAAATTTTGACTTATAATCAGCAATTTCTTATTTTTTTTAGTAAATGTTATCCCTTTAAAGTGTTCTTTGATGCTTATGACATGGTAGGGCCAAAATTAGCCTTCAGAATATTCCACCATATCGTCAGAATATAACGTTTTTTCCTCAAAGTTACATTTTCCATTTTAATTTTTAAAAGAACCCCTAAGGGATTTGGGTCAGAATATAAAAACCAGTTTCTATAATTTTTTGGTGTTTTTATGTATATAAATTAGGGTTTAGTGGTTTTATTTTTATTTATTTTTTATTGTGACAATATTTTAAGTCTTGCTAAGTCTTCTACTTAAGTTCAGGATGCTTGTTTTTGTTTCAGAGAAATACCTAAAGGTTTCTTATTTATTTTAGGTTGCATTTACAACAAGAATTTATCATCCAAATATTAACAGTAATGGCAGCATTTGTCTCGATATTCTAAGATCACAGTGGTCTCCTGCTTTAACTATTTCTAAAGGTAAAATTCTTTTAGAGGAACAGTTTTGAACTGCTCTGGTTTTTTTTGTATTTAAAGGAGTTTCAGTTTGGGTTTATTTCTCTGAGTCTTTATTCCAACTTTTTGGTAGGAGGTGGAGAAGTAATAAGTTATATCACCTTTACTCTTTTAACAGTTTTGGGAACAAGTTAAAAATTAAATTAGTATTTGGGCATTATTTGCAAATAATAGAAAATGATAAATACAAAGTTTAATTGGTTTCTGTAGTATTTTTCAGTCACAAGCCCCTTCTGTGTCTCACTTGTTGTCTATTAACTAAAATAGTACACCTAAATTTAATAGAACTTTTAAAACTTCTAGGTTTCCATTGCAGGAATTTTGATTTTGCTTTTCTGTGCTTATTATTTTTTAAATTAAAAGCATTTTTTAAAAACCCTTTAATTAAGCCTTTAAAAAAAAGGAAACCCTTAGTTAGGTATTATGTGAACATAGTAGATTGTTTCTACCTAGTCTAAAATTAGAAAACCTTTTTGGAAATCTCTTCTGTTTTTAATAGGGATTTATTATGTGACATATGCATTATATTTTGCTCCATAAAACACACTTTTTTACCTCCAAAAGTGGAAGAAAAAATGCCCATGTGTGTTATGGAGTCAAAAATACGGTATTTTATTAAAGATTTTAACACACCATTTGGTTCAGGTTGTTTTTTTTTCCTTCTTATTTTCCACCTTATAACCCTAGGTGTGTTTTATGGTCAGGTGCGTCTTATGGAGCGAAAAATAAGGTAATAGGTTCAGTCTCCATATGAAGGAGATGAAATGTTTTTCCATCTCTGTCCTTTTTGAATGACTGGTAGTTTTATGTCACTTTTACCCCACAGATAAAATTACCACAAAACTTACTCATTGGGAAGGAAGACTGCCTTCAAGTGATTTTCAGTTTTTGGCATTGATTTAGTGTTCCTTAGGTACACAAAACTAGGTTTTTAATGTTATGTAGGTATGGTAAGTGCAAAGTAAAACAGGGTTTAAGGCAGGATATCAATTTTTTTTATATGTTTGCACAATGCATTTGAGTCTCCTTAACCCGTTTATGTCTCATGTTCCATTATTGGAACAGTAGCTACGTGGGAGTTATTTATATCCTGTTGCTCAAGGTCATTGCTGAGGTCTGGTTTTTCACACAGGTCTGCCTCCTGAGGGTGTATGTTATCACATGTTGCACAGAGTTAGTCACTGCAACAGATACTGGCATGCTGGGAACCTGTCAAAAGTGACATGAAGTTTTAGAAAATTTTGGAGAACTGAATTTCAAAAATTTCAACCTCCAGCATAAATGTTTAAGGGATGGTGTAGCATTTCTCAGACTAAACTTTCTTACTACCAAGTACCATACAGTATTATGAAAATCTTAAACAGTAGGTTCCAAGTTTTTTACCATTCCTGGAAATGCACTATAATACTGAACACAGTTTCTGTAAATACAGGCTCAGTTTTATCTGCCCCTTGCATTTGGGTTTTTTGGGGGGTTTTCTTTCTTTTTTTTTTTTTTTACAGAGAGAGAGAGTCAGAGAGGGATAGACAGGGACGGAGAGATGAGAAGCATCAATCATTAGTTTTTCATTGCGCATTGCAACACCTTAGTTGTTCATTGATTGCTTTCTCATACGTGCCTTGACCCTGGGGCTGCAGCAGACGGAGTAACCCCTTGCTCGAGCCAGCGACCTTGGGCTCAAGCTGGTGAGCTTTTGCTCAAACCAGATGAGCCTGTGCTCAAGCTGGCGACGTCAGGGTCTCGCACCTGAGTCCTCCACATCCCAGTCCAACGCTCTATCCACTGCGCCACCACCTGGTCAGGCTGCATTTGGTTTTAAAGTTACATTTTCTGTAATAATACACAACATTATTAGTTTTGTCTTTTTTACCGTATTATTTTTTTCTTATCTGAAGATTATACCCACTTCAAGATTTATATCAGAAAATTTTATAACACCTTTGTACAATGTCTGGCACATAAAAGGCATTTTAAATCAATTAGATACATGATCCATGATCCATGATGCTTGGCATTTTTTGTATTGAATAGGATAGGGTAAGAATTAGCATTGGACGGTCACTTGGTTATAGACCTTGGCGTTGTTTCTTTTAGTCTGCACTCTTGCGTATATAGATGGCCTCTACCTTATCAATTCAAAGGATAAAACATATAGTCAATGGAGCAGTTGGGAGCTTTTGTGCAACCTCCCTGGGGCAGGACAGAGAATGGATTTTTCATTATGCTGAACAGCTAAGATTAATATGGTATAGTTGTTCCCCAGATATTCTTATTAAAGTTATTTTTCCTCTCAGTACAAAGAAACTGCAGTGACTTAAATTCTTATTTAACTGTCTCAAAACTCCTCAGTTTGGCAGTAAGTAGTTTTATAGTTAGTACTAAACTTGTTCCCAAAAAAGATCTACTTTTAGCATTTATCTCCCTGGAGCTTGTCTCCTCTGAAGTAAAACATAGATCTCAATAATAAAAATATAATTTAATAATCTTTTGAAAATTGAGGTTTATAATAGGTATTTTTAACTGATTTTTAGTTTGATACCGTGTGGTCAGAAAAGAACGTTCATAAAATTTTAGTCTTGGGTTTATGGAGACCTTTTTTTTTTTGCCTAACTTGTATCTATCATGGGAATTGTTTCATGTGCACTTAAAAGAATATATTCTGAAGTTTTGGGATGAAATGTTAAATATCTAATAAGTTCATCTGATCTAATGTGATATTTCAGGCCTTAGTTTTCTTTCTGATTTTCTGTCTGGATAATCTGTCCATTGATGTAAGTGGGTGTAATAGTGTTTTTAAATACAATTTTCTTTATCAAAATTTCTGATGCTAAGTTAATAACATTTGTTTTCTTGCAGTTCTTTTATCCATTTGTTCACTGCTATGTGATCCAAACCCAGATGACCCCCTAGTGCCAGAGATTGCACGGATCTATAAAACAGACAGAGATAAGTAAGTATGTAGTAGTTCAAGAAAGTGATATGAAGTTGTTTTTCTTAATGAGTTAGGTTTATATTCTGCTGTAAGTTGTAGCAAAGCCAAGAAGACTTGATGCTTATTTCTGGTAAGATGATAGTGCAAATATGTATGTAAAAAGCTAGTTATTGAAATGGAATTGTTTTTGAAAATTAGTAGGTTTTAGTTTATGTGACAGTGCCTACTCCCTTTAAAATGTTTTACTTTTCTAACATGTTATGAAATAGTTTGTCACATTAAGTTTTGGAGAAGAAAAATTATCCCAATTATGTTTTTTGAAAAAGATATTGGTACTATTGTGAAATTTTGGTCTAAATTTCTCAAATATTTTAATTATTTTTATGTACAACTTCATTATTTTTGTATTATAATTAATGCTAAGTATACTTGTTCAATTAGGTACAATAGGTTAGCAAGAGAGTGGACAGAGAAATACGCTATGTTGTAGGGTAAGAGGATCTGTATTCTATGGTGCGCTTATTCATGGTACTGCCAGCACTTGAGTGCTGCATGCTTTAAGGCACTATATTAACTAACAAAAGGTAACCAATGTGGCAGTTTTCTGAAACCTTCTTTTAACTGTTTGATCTCTGTTTAGCGTGAAAGCATACCTAGTAGTCATTATTGCTTGAGAATATTTTTGCATGACAAAGCAGTTATGTAGCATTAGTAAGAAATGGACATTTCAAACCTTCCTGGTGCTTAAAAATTTTTAACTTGGTACATTTTAAACTTTATACCAGTACTGTATTGAATGTGGTGCTGTAGTTCAAATTTTGCCGAGATGATGATGTAAGGAGAAACTATTAAGCCGAAGCATCTAAACTAAATAAATGTTCATTACTGACCTTGCATGCACTAGTGTCAGCTCAACTTTGTGGCTACCTGTATGCTAAATGAAACCTTTGTTTTAAAATGCTGGCTTTTTCAGAGCGTATCCTTAAAAAAAGGTAACCGTGATTGGTTAGAAAGAACTTCTGTATGTTCAAGTTGAGAAAAGTGCTTGAACTGTATTTGTATTTAGTTCTTGGTTTGAAATGAAGCTAGTTAATACTTTATAAAGTTCAAACTGTAAATATCTAAAAGTTTTTCTGAGTCTTTGATGTGTATTCATTTTTTAAGGTTATTGTATTTTTGTTGGTAAGTAGGACTATGGCATGGGTAGAATGGAGAAATGGATGGCATTTAGCAATGGTAGTGACGTTCCTCAGTGAGAAATAATCTTGCTTGTTGTGTGAATTACCGGTTGATCTTTTTAAGCAATGATTGCTTCCAGTTGTACTCTTATAGATTCCCATTCATCAGGTCTCAAGTTGGTTTTATTATCTCCAGTCACCACACAATTTAAAAATAACACATGTGATTCTAATTAACATACCACTCATACTCATCTCCTCTTGAAAACTGTTTTTTTACCACTCTCCCCAATGTCTTAATCTTCTCCCCGTGCCTAAGTCTCAAAGGTGCTTTCTCTTCTGGTGTTAACCCAGGGTCAGGTAACTTCTCAAAGTTTAGGGTTTCGATAAAATGGTTTAGTTTAACTTTTTATTTTGGCTTTGATGGAGTTTTCTATAGATGTACAGAATGTGTATGCTGTTTTGATGTAATTCTTCAATGAACTATAAAATAATTTTTTAAATGTTAAAATTGTACTAATTGTAGATTTTTCTAAAGAGCATTAGCTTAGTGAGCTTAGTGATAGGGGAGGTGAAAGGTCTTTGATTTTTGTTACCCTGCCCTATCTCAGTGCCACTTATGTTTAATAAAATACTATTAGTGTTTTGGAAGCATGAGGTTCTCATTTTCCACAATGTGTTGAGTGCCAATGCTATATCTCCTGGATGGTTTTTTTCCCAGTCATAGCCATTAGATGACTCTATAGTGAGTCTTGGAGGTAAAATAGAAGTCTTTCCCTTTTAAGTATTAAGTTATTTTAACTTTTTAAATAACATATTCTTTACTTACAGGTACAACAGAATATCTCGGGAATGGACTCAGAAGTATGCCATGTGATGCTACCTTAAAGTCAGAATAACCTGCATTATAGCTGGAATAAACTTTAAATTACTGTTCCTTTTTTGATTTTCTTATCCGGCTGCTCCCCTATCAGACCTCATCTTTTTTAATTTTATTTTTTGTTTACCTCCCTCCATTCATTCACATGCTCATCTGAGAAGACTTAAGTTCTTCCAGCTTTGGACAATAACTGCTTTTAGAAACTGTAAAGTAGTTACAAGAGAACAGTTGCCCAAGATTCAGAATTTTTTAAAAATGGAGCATGTGTATTATGTGGCCAATGTCTTCACTCTAACTTGGTTATGAGACTAAAACCATTCCTCACTGCTCTAACATGCTGAAGAAATCATCTGAGGGGGAGGGAGATGGATGCTCAGTTGTCGCATCAAAGGAAGCAGCATTATTCTAGCAGCATCCATTCTGTTTAAGCCTTCCACTGTTAGAGATCTGAGGTTACATGATATACTTTATGCTCATAACTGATGTGGCTGGAGAATTGGTATTGAATTTATAGCATCAGCAGAACAGAAAATGTGATGTATTTTATGCATGTCAATAAAGGAATGACCTGTTCTTGTTCTACAGAGAATGGAAATTGGAAGTCAAACACCCTTTGTATTCCAAAATAGGGTCTCAAACATTTTTGTAATTTTCATTTAAATTGTTAGGAGGCTTGGAGCTATTAGTTAATCTATCTTCCAATACACTGTTTAATATAGCACTGAATAAATGATGCAAGTTGTCAATGGATGAGTGATCAACTAATAGCTCTGCTAGTAATTGATTTATTTTTCTTCAATAAAGTTGCATAAACCAATGAGTTAGCTGCCTGGATTAATCAGTATGGGAAACAATCTTTTGTAAATGCAAAGCTGTTTTTGTATATACTGTTGGGATTTGCTTCATTGTTTGACATCAAATGATGATGTAAACTTCAAAAGAGTGAATATTTTGCCATGTTCAGTTAAAAGTGCACAGTCTGTTACAGGTTGACACATTGATTGACCTGATTTATGCAGAATTAATAAGCTATCCAGATAGTGTAGCTTTAATATGCTGCACATGATACTGGCAACCCTGGAGTTCATAGATGGACTTTGGACCCAGCAGTTTTAAACATGTATATGGAGTTTTAAGAACTTTATTTTCCAGGTGCAACCCCCTTCGAACTAAATTTTTTCTTCACCTTGTACACTTGACAGCTAAAAACAAACCATAATATGGGAGTAATAATGGGTTAAATTTACAAAATAAAGTACTGTTTTGGTGTGGGAGTTGTCATGAGGCTGTGTTGAAGTGACTTAACTATGTGGGATATTGAGTATCCATTGAAATGGATTTGTTCAGCCATTTACATTAATGAGCATTTAAATGCAAACATCATTTCAGGTGACTTAACATGAATGAATAAAAGTCAATGCTATTGGATAATTTTTTGTTTGACAAGTGCTATGTGTGCCACTAATTTAATTTCTGTAGTAACAAGGGCATTATCATTCACCCTTCCTAATTATGACCATATAGTTTTACTTTTTTTTCTAGTTATTTTGGTTTGTCCATTGCTTCCTTACAATCCTGTATTCGATTTCTAGCACATCTGTGACTTTTCTCTACTTCCACATTTTTGCACTGCTTACACTTATGTGCAATCTTACTCCTTGTCTGCACAGATGTGGAAAGCTAGATATAAAATAAATGTTAAAGCTTGATTTTTATAAACATTTTAATATGTAGTTTGGACATGATTTATTGACTAAGGTTCTCTAAAACTGGAAGTGAAATGCATGCCTTCCGAAAATGTTCTGGCTTTGTTAATTCTGTAATAAGCATTTCATTGAGAAATATCAATCTAACTAGACAGTTTTCCAATGAGTGGATATTTTTCCTGTTTTGTTTTTGTTTTTTTGCTTAAAAATGACTAAGGGTAAATGTCAAGCTGTTAAAATTTTTGGATTCAAATTACAAATGAGAAATTAGTAACATACTGCTCTACAAGCTAGGAAATACTGTTCTTTGGCTTTATTTTCAAAATAATTGAATCTTAGTAACATTTTTAATGGGCATATCATTATTTGAAAGTCAACCATCAATAAAACACTTCTCAGAGCTTTGAATCACTAATCAGCTTTAAAGTGGACCTTTTTAGCAATAGGCAACACTTAAGTACTGTGTTTCTCCTCATGTGTAAGACGCTCCAATGTATAAGACACACCTTAATTTGGGGGCCTGAAAATTGGGGAGGGGGGAGACGCACAAAACGGGAAATTAAGTAAATTACAAGCGCAGAAACAAGTGGGAGATGCAAGTTAAAAAAATCATCTAGTGTATAAGACGCACCCAGTTTTTAGATCCTAGATATTTCTTAAAAGGGTGTGTCTTATACATGGCGGAATACAGTATTTGTAGAGATGACTTCCTTAAGTCATTGATTGTTGAAAGTATTAGATGAATCCAATTCGCTGTATCAGACTATAGTTTTTACATTTCTATGTCACTTCTAAGGGGATAAGCCATAATGGCTTCTCCAGGTTTCAGAGAACAGTAAAATACTGGAAAGGAACATTTTTTTAATGTATGGACACTGAACTTAAGATGGTCTCTGTTGAAACTTGCAAGACTCCACAAGAATTTGCCCTTTTCCTCCACATGTTACTAGTGCCATGTGTAGGACTCTAGTAAATGTTAGACTAAAATTTGATTTTGGTTTTTCCTATATCATTTAATGTACAAACTCAAATACTTAGTTTCTATTAACCTATGGGAATTAACAGTCCAGTTGACTTATTAAAGGTAAATTGTAAGTGACTCATTTTTGTTCCTGGGCAAGTTTGCAATGTGATATTCAGCCGCTTTTTTTTTTAATACCAGTTTGTTTTCTTGTGGGTGTACTCACAATTTTTAAAGTATGAACCACAGTTAACTAGTGGTCTCAGGGTTAGTGGGCACTCACTTATTTTTTAATGGCTTGGTTGAAATAGCTTCTGATACTGAGTATGCTGTGTTAGTGATTTGGGGGGTGACTCAATTTAGCCATGTTTTGTGTTGGCATAGCAAAACTGTTAAATGATTGTTGGTTATACTTTTGAGTGATTTGTCTTTTATGAGGAACCCAGTGCAAGTCACTAAATACTGTCTAGTAACATCTGCATAACACTTGTAATAGCTAAGGTTAATTGAGCTTAAAGGAATTGTTATCATTAAAGTCTGTTTAAAGACACTTTGGTCTTACTCAGTAATTCCAGCTAACATGAAATTCACACTGTAACCTAATATTTGTAAGTTCTGTTTTGAATTTAGGAGTTAAAATTATAAAGAATTTAGGATAGTGTTTCTCAAAAGGTATTGCAAGGCCACCAATGTCAGTATCATTTGAGAAATTCTTTATAATGGAAATTATCAGGCCCTACTACAGGACTACTGATTCAGAAACAGGTGGCACCCAGTAGCCTATTTTAAGCCAACCAGATTAA
Source organism: Saccopteryx bilineata (assembly GCF_036850765.1). NCBI lineage: Eukaryota > Metazoa > Chordata > Mammalia > Chiroptera > Emballonuridae > Saccopteryx > Saccopteryx bilineata. Next base: position 178,140,005 of record NC_089494.1, read on the forward strand.
TTCTGAAGTCTATTCCTAGCTTTCTCCCTAGTGATAATACAGCAATTTTTGGACCCTATAGTTGTTTTACAAGTCTTGTTGCTTCGTGGCTATAAGAATTTGTTAAATTGTATGCCCAAGTATTGTGTTTCCATATAATTGACAAGTTTGTAGTACTTTGAATTATACTATAGGTTGATTTTCACATTTAGGATAACATTGGTAATATCCTGCAATTAATTTGAATAAGTCAAACACATGACATTCAAATTCATGACTACAATCATTTTTTGGGAGTATATCTAATTCAATCAATGGTCAGTACTATTTAAAACGAGCAATCAGGTACAAAAGTGTACTAAATGTTGGTTAGATAGCTGAAGGAACGAAGTTTTGAACCCTGATCTCATGTTGTGGTCTTTTACATTAAGCAATTTTTTTTTAATGTCAAGAGTGTTTGCAATGTTACTGAAATTAACATTAAATATAGCCTAAGCTAATAAAACCTTTCCTAATTCTTCCTGCATAATGGGGAAAGTAAATGGTAAAGGTATTTGGAAACAACTTAAAAGCATAACCCACCCCCCTACACACACACAGACACCCCACGTTCAAGAAAACAGTTACAGGGAAACAAAAAAGTTTTCTAGAAAGGCTAGATTGAAATTAGCTGAACATTTTGGGTGTTGTTTAGGACTACAGTGATTACCACTTGGATTCTTTACTGCTACTTGCTCCTTTCTTGCCTCATTTTGAAGAATTTTTTTATAATTAGTGGTGTTTGGTAATTTTCTCCAAGTAGTACACTATTTCTGGATGAATTTATAAATTTATGAACCTACTTTATTCTTGTATTGGAGATGGTTTTATGAAATAACATTTAATTTTTACATAAAATTGTCTCATCTCTAATCTCAATTCCTTGTTTATCATATCAAATTTAAATGTCAAGTAAGGCCGAACAATATGAGTACTTTTATGCCCTAGTACTTAACACAACCACTGTTGTTTGCTGACCTCCCAGCTATCTCTCCTGAACTGTATCGCTCCTATTCAATTCTGGTTACCTAAAAGAGTATCCTTAAAATGTCTGAAACTGACTTGATTTCCTCACACAGACATAACGTATACATGCACCCCTGTCACTGGCCTCAGTAAATGTAGACATTTATTCAGTTGCACTGGCCCAAAACCTAGGCATCAACATTGATTTCTGACATTCCACTTCCAAATTAAACAGTAATCTTGTCAATTCTATTTCTAAATTCTGTTCAGAATCTACCTGTTCACCATATACACTGCTGCCATATGTTCCATCTCTTGCTTGGATTATTGCTGTAGTTCCTGAGTGGTCTTCTAGCATTTTACTTTGAAGCAATCAGTCCCACACGTCATTCTTTTGCTTCAAACCTAATGGTTTCTCGTCTCATTCAGCCAAAAATACTAAAGGAATTTACAGGCTGTATTTATTAACATTTCCCACCACCTCTACTTTATCTCTGAACACTTGTTTGCCTACATGATTTCCTTAGCTCAGTTACACAGGCCTGTGCTGAGATGTTTGCACTTGTTCTTCCCTTAGAATGATCTTCTCTCAGATGTCTTATGACTACCTCTTTCCTAATTGTTAGGTCTCTGTTCAAATGTCAACATAGACTTGGTTTTGACTATTCTGTTTGGTAGTCTATAAAATACCAAACAACTATACCATTGTAGATTGCACCATGGCATATTCAGGATTAGCCACTTTGCATGTAATATTTATTTCCTCAGCACCCTAGAATGTAAGCTCCAAGAACGGGGGTTTTGTCTGTGTTCTGCTATATACCCTAGTTACTAGATGACTGCCTGGCATATGTTATGGTGGGCAAATATTTAATGACTATGAGCTAAATGGTAGACTTTGCCAAAGAAATTTCTTGCTTTATTTTTTAACTCCAAAAGTACGAAAAACAACTGGGATATACTATAGAAGAAGAATAAATGTGACATTCTTTACTCTGATTACAAGTAAAACACCACCATGGCGAGTAGATGGACATTTCCATTTCAGTCAGTATGGATTATTACCCTGACAAACTGTCCTGTAAAAAAAGCAATTAAACATGCTGGGAAACACTTTTTTTTTTAAATGTGTCAATAATAGTACTACTGTCAAGCCAAAAACAAATTGAAACCAGGAACCCAAAGAGGAAGTAGAATATAACCAGAAACCAGCTTTCATCTTGAAAACACTTAAAAGCCAAGTGAATGGCACTTTAATTTTTGTAGGCACTGGCAAAGCTTAGAATGCACCCAAAGAGTGGTGTCAAATAGGAGAAACCCATTCTTAATACAGTGTGGAGTCTGCGTACCTTGAACATTAATTAGTGGCAGGAGAAGATTCACCTCTCATAATTTGTAATAGTAGTTTGGCCTTTGTGAAGATCACAGCCCTAAATCTTACTACATAGGTGGTCCCATAAAACTAAAACAAGGTTTAATTTTTAAAGTAGTTTCCAGAGCAACCAGGTACTGGCAAAAGCAAATATTCTGCAGGAACTCAGAGTTGGGGGAGGGAGCATGTACAAGGGAACAGCACATGAATGGGAGTCATCTGACTTGCAAATATACTTCAGACTTAAAAATATCAGGTCATCCAAACTGGAAATGAATTATATGCACAGATGACATGGTATAGAAAATCCTGAAGAATAAAATTAGAGCTAATTGAATTCAAAGTTGCAGGATACAAAAATCAATACAAGAAATCAATTTTATTTCTATAACTATGAACAATCCAAAAATGAAATTAAGAAAACAATTCCATTTACAGTAGGACAGAAAAGAATAAAATACGTACATAAAGATAACCAACCTGATCGGTGGTGGTACAGTGGATAGAGCATTGACCTAGGATGCTGAGATCCCAGATTGGAAACCCCAAGGTCGCTGACTTGAGTGCAGGATCACCAGCTTGAGCACGGGGTCACCAGCTTGAATGTGGATCACCGACATGATCCCATGGTCTCTAGCTTGAAACCCAAGATTGCTGACTTTAGCCCAATATCATTGGGCTGGAAGTCCCCAGTCAAGGTACGTATGACAAGCCATCAGTGAACAACTAAAGTGCCGCAACTACGAGTTGATGTTTCTCATCTCTCTTCCTCTCTCTCGCTTAAATAAGTAAACAAGTAAATTTAACCAAGGAAGTGCAAAACTTGTACACTGAAAACTACAAAACATCTCTGAAGGAAGGGAATCCTAAATGAATGGAAAGACGTTAGTCTCTGCTTCTGGCCCTTTGGGCAATCAACAGAGACAGTTAAGTAAGATCACCCTTGCTGAGAAAAAGCCCATGTTGTTGGTTGGGTCCATGCATAGCCTTCATCCCTGCCATCCTGACAACTTTCTTCAAGGGCTCAATGTCAAGTATTGGAGTGGAGCATAGAAAGGCTGGCTAAAATCCATAGGACCATCTTTTTGTGTATTTGTCAAGAGCCTACTCTGTAGTACATGCCTCTTGTGAGCATTAATGTGAGGCACAAAAAAACTGCATGTATTGTACCTCTTCCTACAGTGTCCATCCACATAATAGCTACCCACACCTCCATGTCACTTGTCTTCCAATCTTATTACTCTTAAGGCCCCGATCAACTTTTGGTACACCTGGCCTGTGGTGGCACAGTAAATAGAGCATCGACTTGGGATGCTGAGGTTGCCAGTTCAGAACCCTGGACTTGCCCCATCAAGGCACATACGACAAGCAAGCAATGAACAATTACAGTGAAGCAACTATGAGTCAATATTTCTCGCCCCCCCTAAAATCAATAAAATCTTAAAAAAAAAAAAAAAAAGACTTGGGTCTGCCAAGAAATAAGTATATAACTGTAACTCAAGCTACCTGTCCTTTCACATGAATTGAAAAATTAAATGTATTTCTCATGTCTCTGTGCACTGGAAAGATTCCCCTTTACTGATGTCATTCAGGGCCAATCCTAAATGGGCTGTTATGTGGCAATAGTCCATTTATGGCTAGTTCCAATAAACATTGCACTAGTCCACGGGTGAACCAGGCATAGGTCAGCTGGTTATAAGGAATTCCCCTTGAGGTCACCAGTGTAACATAGATAAGTGACACGGAAAGCTAGACAACCTATTTATGTAATTTACATGGGTTTTGTGAAGTTTGCTTGAATCTGAAAGTCACTTCTTACATATATTGGAACATTACTGTTGCTGCCTAACTTTATTACTTGGTTGACTGGATAATCCTCCTTTCAGGCTGCATAGTAGGTGTAATGATCAGATGTTTGGTTTTTACTAAGACCCAGCAGCACACTAGGACCTATATTTTTTAAAGAGAGTTCACTGTGGTGAAGTTCATAGCCTTGCTCCAGAATATAAGGATCTACTATGACTCTTCTAATGGAGCTTATCCAAAATTCCATATATTGTCCATGGTTTTTTTTTAGCACTATCAGATCCTCGGGATTCCATGACATAAATGTGATTTTTCAGGCCTATCCATAAGTAACTACAAAGCCTTTCCCTAACATGCCTCATGAGAGAAAGCTGTCTTTCCCACACCAGGCCTGTTGCATAGCCAAAGTATTATAATCACTAAAGGGAGTGGCAGTGAAGTGCTACTGATGTCCTGCTGGCTGTTTGTGCTCTTCATATATTGACATTCCTAGCCCCGATGCCTTCATTACTAAGTCTCTTTATCTGAGGCATTAGGCAGAGGTCTTCCTCAGGAGTATCTACTGAAATCTTATGGGGAAGGAGAAGTAGGAAACTTTGAATACATTAATCCCTACTTGGACTCAGTACCAGAGATGGATTTAACGGTGGACACACCAGGAGCGCGCCCTGGGCCCTGACTTCTGAAGGGCCCCACAAAACCCCAACTTTACACTTTTTTCTAATGACACCAAGTTTGGTTTCATATGTGCAATTTTAACATTAATAGTGCATACTGCTTTTTTATTTATTTAAAAATATGATTAACATGTATTTTTATTTTCTGTCTCCCTTTTCTTTTTAAGGGGACCAATAGTTTCTTCCATGCCCAGGATCTCAACTGACCTTAATCCGCAGCTGCTCAGTACCTAGCATTTTTCCACTCGGGGCTCTTCCTCCTCATTTTTCACATCTCCACTCCCAACCCAGGGTCTATAAAACAGCCATAGCTGTGTGGTAAGGGCTCCTTCAACAGTGAGCCAACCCCCACATTTGCTTTGATCCACCTGACCCTTAAACAGTGTGCCTGCCATTTTATGGGGGAAATGAAACCGAGGAGAGTTGGAATCTTCTCCAGTTTTTAGCTTCTTGCTTATACTGTCACCCTAAGGGAGTCATGACTTCACTATTACTTTAATTTTTGACTCCTTGTTGCTTTAACTGCTCCAACACCTGACATCTCAGCTTTCGCTCTCAGCTAAACTAGATCCTGATAGGGTAGTGTTAATCCTCCAACTTTGTTCTTTTTAGTATTGTGTTAGTTATTCTGGATCTTCTTTGCTTTTCCATATAAATTTCAGAATAAGTTTGTCAAAATCCACAAAATAACTGACTGGGGTTTTGATTGGGATTGCATTGAATCTACAGATTAAGTTGGTAAACTGACATCTTGACAATATTGAGTCTCCCCCTCTGTGAACATGGAAAGCCCATTTATTTAGTTCTTCTACAACTACTTTAATCAATTTTGTAGTTTTCCTTATATAACTCTTATGCATTTTTGTTATATTTATAAAGTGCTTCATTTTTTTTGGAGCGCTAAAATAAACAATGTTGTGTTTTTAATTTCAAATTCCAATTCTTCATTGCCGGTATATAGGAAAATGATAGACTATTATATACTAACCTTGTATGCTGCAACCTTACTATAAATTGCTAATTAGTTCCAAGAGTTATTTTTTGTTGTTGTTGATTCCTTTAGATTTTCTACATACAAAATCATTTCATTTGCAAAGAAAGATGGTTTTACATCTTCTTTCCCAATTTGTATTCTATTTTCTTTTCTTTTCTTGTCTCATTGGATTGGCGAGGACTTCCAGTATAATTCTGGAAAGAAGTGGTGAGGAGGGACATTCTTCCTTTGCTCCTGATCTTAGCAGAAAATTATTTAGTTTCTCACCATTAAGTATAAGTGTGGTTTTTTGTGTGGATATGCTTTATAAAGGGGAGGACTTTCTCCTCTATTCCTAACTTGCAGAGAGTTTTTATCATAGTGGATGTTGAGGTTTGTCAAGTGCTTTTTCTGTGCCTACTGATATAATCATTCTATTTTTTTAGTCTATTGATGTGATGAGTTACATTAATTAATTTTTGAATGGTCAATTATCTTTGAATACCCTAAATAAATCCCACTCGGTCATGGGTGTATGTTTCTTTTTTATACATTCTTGATTTGCTAGTGTTTTATTATGGGTTTTTCTACAGTGTGTCCGTAAAGTCATGGTGCACTTTTGACCGGTCACAGGAAAGCAACAAAAGACGATAGAAATGTGAAATCTGTACCAAATAAAAGGAAAACCCTCCCAGTTTCTGTAGGATGATGTGGCAGCACGTGCGCATGCGCAGATGATGATGTAACACCGTGTATACAGCGGAGCAGCCCACGGCCATGCCGGTCAAGATGTGGACGGTACAGAGGAATGTTCAGTGTGTTCTGTGGCTTGCTAAATTCAAATCCGTGACCAAAGTGCAACGTGAATATCGGCTCATTTATAATGAAGTGCCACCACATAGGAATAACATTACTCGGTGGGATAAGCAGTTGAAGGAAACCGGCAGTTTGGTGGACAAACCCCGTTCTGATAGGCCATCAGTCAGTGACAAGTCTGTAGAGGCTATATGGGATAGCTACCTAAGGAGCCCTAAAATATCTGTGCATGAGCCCACATTGAACTGCACTGAATAGGTATGAAACCGGGAGAGTTTTCCTTTTATTTGGTGCAGATTTCACATTTCTATCGTCTTTTGTTGCTTTCCTGTGACCGGTCAAAAGTGCACTATGACTTTACGGACACATTGTATTATGTTCATGAGAGATTTTGTTCCTGTAGTTGTCTTTTCTTTGTAATGTCTTTGTCTGGTTTTGGTAACAGGGTAATATTGACCCCATAGAATGAATTAAGAAGGATTGCCTCTGTTTTTATCTTCTGGACGCCACTGTAAAGAATTGGTATACTTTCTTCCTTAAATGTTAGGTAGAATTCACCAGTGAACACATCTGGGCCTGATGCTTTCTGTTATTGACAGTTATAAATGATTGATTCAATTTCTTAAATAGATAATGGCCTATTCAGATTGTCCCTTTCTTCTTGTGTGAGTTTTGGTATGTCATGTACTTCAAGGAATTTGTCCATTTCAAATAAGTTATCAAATTTGTGGGTATAGAGTTGTTCATAGAATTTATGCCTTTATTTTCTTTGTCATGTTCATGGGATCTGTAATGATGTAATTTCCTTAATTTCTGATATGCTATTTGTGTCTTCTATCACTTTTTTCCTTAGTTAGCCTGACTAGATGCTTATTGACTTTATTGATCTTTTGAAAGAACCAGATTTGGTTTTGCTGATTTTCTCTATTGATTTGCTATTTTCTATTTGATTGGTTTCTCCTCTGATTTTTATTATTTATTTTCTTTGACTTACTTTGGATTTAATTAGCTCTTCTTTTTCTAGTTTCCTAAGGTAAAAGATTAGATAATGATTTTAGATCTTTCCTCTTTTCTGATATATGCACTCAATGATATAATTTTCCCTTTAAGCATTGCTGTCTCTACATCTCAAAAATTTTGATGTTGTATTTTTATTTAGTCAAAGTATTGAAATTTCTCTTGAGTATTATCTGTGAGCTATGTGTTATTTAGAAGTGTATCATAGCCCTGGCCAGCTGGCTCAGTAGTAGAGCATCGACCTGGTGTGCGGATGTCCTGGGTTCAATTCCTGGTCAAGGCACACAGGAGAAGAAACTATCTGTTTCTCCACTCATGCCTTCCCTTCTCTTTCTCTCTCCTCACCTCCCACAAGCATGGCTCGATTAGCTCCAGCGCATTGGCCCCAGGCTTTGAGGATGGCTCTGTAGAGCCTCTGCCTCGGGCACTAAAAATAGCTCAGTTTCAAGCACGGCCCCAGATGGGCAGAACATTGGCTCCAGACAGGGTTTTCCAGGTGGATCCCCATCAGGGTGCATGCAGGAGTCTGTCTCTATCTCCCCTCTTGTCACTTGGAAAGAAGAAGAAAAAAAAGAGAAGTGTGTTGTTTAATCACTCAGTACTTTGAGAATTTCCAGCTATCTTTCTGTTCTAGATTTCTAGATTAGTTAGTTCCATTGTGATCTGAAGTATACATTGTATAATTTTTTAAAAAATATTTTATTTATTGATTTTAGAGAGAGGAGTGAGAGAAAGAGAAGTGTGGGGTATGGGGAGGAGTGGGAAGGATCAACTCGTAGCTGTTTCGCATATGTGTCTTGAATAGGTAAACCCAGGGTGTGGAACAAACGACCTCAGCATTCCAAGTTGACGCCTTATTCACTACATCACCACAGGTTAGGCTGATTTCTATTATTTTTAAATATGTTAAGATGTGTTCTATGATCCAAAATGTGGTCTATCTTGGTAAATGTTCTATATGAACTTAAACAGAATGTGTATCTGCTGTCATTGAAGGAAGTGGTCTATACATGTCAATTATATCTACCTGAGTAATGGTGCCATTGAGTAGAACTATGTGCTTACTGGTTTTATGCTTGCTAGAACTGTCCGTTATTGATAGATGGGTGTTGAAGTCATCAGCTATATTAGCAAATTCATCTTTCTCTTCTACAGTTATATTAGTTTTTAACTCATATTTTGATGTTCTGTTGTTAGGCACATAAAATTAAAAATTGTTATGTCTTGGAGAATCAACTCCCTTATCATTATTTAATGCCTGTCTTGATCCTGATAATTTTCTTTGCTTTGAAGTCTGCTCACTATGAAATTAATATAGCTACTCCAGTATTCTTTTAGTAGCATGGTATGTCTTTTGATTATTAGCACAATATGTCTTTCTCTGATCTTTTTACTCTATATCTGTCTTTATACTTAAAATAGATTTCTTTTCTTTTCTTTCTTTTTTTTTTTTTTACAGAGACAGAAAGAGAGTCAGAGAGAGGGATAGACAGACAGGAAGGAAGAGAGATGAGAAGCATCAATTCTTCTTTGTGGCACCCCAGTTGTTCATTGATTGCTTTTTCATATGTGCTTTGACCCAGGGGCTACAGCAGAGCCACTGACGCCTTGCTCAAGCCAGCAACCTTGGGCTCAATCCAGTGACCTTAAGCTTCAAGCCAGTCACCTTTAGACTCAAGCTAGCGACCATGGGGTCATGTTTATGATCTCATGCTCAAGCCAGTGACCCTGCACTCAAGCTGGTGAGCCCACGCTCAAGCCGGCAACCTTGGGTTTCAAACCTGGGTCTCCTTGTCCCAGTTCAATGCTCTATCTGCTGCGCCACCGCCTGGTTAGGCTAAAATAGATTTCTTATAGACAACATATACTTGGTTTTGTTTTTGATACACTCTGACAATCTCTGTCTTTTAATTGGTGTATTTAAATCCTTGGCACTTAAACTAATAATTGATATATAGAATAATGTCTACTATATTTGTTCCTGTTTTCTATTTATTATCTTTGTTCCTGTATTTCCATTATCTTTCTAACCTTTGTTATTTTAATTGACCATTTTATATTATTCTATTTTTTCTCTTTTAAGCTTATCAATTATTTTTAAAAACTTCCTTTAGTGATTGTCCTAGAGTTTGCAATAAATCTTTACAACACCACAAAGTCCACGTTCAAATACCATTTTGCTGTTTCATGGGTAGGACAACTAACTTATAATAACAAAGTATTCCAGATTCCTCACTTCTAGTTCCTTGTGTATTACTCTCTTATTTTACATATATAAACTATGATCATCAAATATATATTGTTGTTTTTATTGTTTTAAACAAACTGCTGCCTGTTAGATCAATTATGAATGTAAAAAATAAAAATTTTCATTTGATCTTCATTTATTCTTTTTCTAATGCTGTTTCTTTATGCAGGTCCCAAGTTTTGACCTATATCAGTGGTCCCCAACCCCCGGGCCGCGGACCGGTAGCGATCCGTGGGCCATTTGGTACTAGTCTGCAGAGAAAAAATAAATAACTTACATTACTTCCGTTTTATTTATATTTAAGTCTGAACGATGTTTTATTTTTAAAAAATGACCAGATTCCCTCTGTTACATCCATCTAAGACTCACTCTTGACGCTAGTCTCGGTCACGTGATACATTTATCTGTCCCACCCTAAAGGCCGGTCCATGAAAATATTTTCTGACATTAAACCAGTCCGTAGCCCAAAAAAGGTTGGGGACCACTGACCTATATCATATTTTTTCTCTCTGATAAACTTTTTTTTTAAGTGAGAGGAAGGGAGATAGACAGACTCCCACATGCGTCCCAACTGGGATCCACCTAGCAACCCCCATCTGGGGCTGATACTTGAATCAACTGAACTAACTATCTTCAGTGCTTGGGGCTGATGCTCAAACCAATCGCTGCAGGAGGGGAGGAGTGGGAGAAGGGAGAGAGCAAAGAGAAGAGAAGCCAATGGTCACTTTTCTTGTGTGCCCTGACCGGGGATAGAACCTGGGCCATCTGCACACTCGGTCAATGCTCTCCATTGGGCCAACTGCCCAGGTGATGAACTTAAATATTTTTTAAAAATTATTGATCAATTTTAGAGAAATTTAAAGGGAGAGAGAGTGAGAGAGAGAGAACAACATTGATCTGTTCCTGTATGTGCACTGATATGTGGGGATAGAACCCACAGCCCTGGCACATTGGGATGATGCTTTAATTAACTGAGCTATCAATCCTGGGCTTAAATATTTCTTTTTTATTTTTTTTTCTAATGGAATTTACCAAGCGTTTACAAGGCTTTGGTATAGTAGGAACTTTCTTTCTTTCTTTCTTTCTTTCTTTCTTTCTTTCTTTCTTGCTTTCTTGCTTTCTTGCTTTCTTGCTTTCTTGCTTTCTTGCTTTCTTGCTTTCTTGCTTTCTTTTTTTCTGAAGTTGGAAACGGGGAGGCAGTCAGACAGACTCCCGCATGCGCCCGACCAGGATCCACCCTGCATGCCCACCAGGGAGCGATGCTCTGCTCATCTGGGGCATTGCTTTGTTGCGACCAGAGCCATTCTAGCGCATGAGGCAGAGGCCGTGGAGCCATCCTCAGCGCCTGGGCCAACTTTGCTCCAATGGAGCCTTGGCTGCTGGAGAGGAAGAGAGAGACAGAGAGGAAGGAGAGGGGGAGGGGTGGAGAAGCAGATGGGCGCTTCTCCTGTGTGCCCTGGCCGGGAAACAAACCAGGGACTCCTGCACGCCAGGCCAACGCTCTACCACTGAGCCAACCAGCCAGGGCCTTTCTTTCTTTTCTCTTTCTCTCTCTCTCTTTCTTTTTTATTATTGATTCTGAGAGAGAGAAAGAGAGGAAGGGAGAGAGAGGGAGGAGAGAGATGAAAAGCTTCAAATTGTAATTGCTTCACTTTAGTTGTTCATTGATTGCTTCTCATATGTGCTTTGTCCAGGGGACTCAAGCCGAGCCACTGACCCCTTGCTCAAGCCAGAGACCTTGAGCTCAACCCAGAAATCTTGGGCTTCAAGCCAGCTACCTGTGGGTTTAAGCCAGCGAGCTTGGGATCATTTTGATGATCCTGCACTGAAGCTGGTGATCTCGGAGTTTTGAACTTGGTGGACACTCTATCCAGTGTGCCATCATCAGTCAGGCTTTAGTTCTCAAAAGGTAAGTATATTGATTGGCAATATATTTCCTCACTTTCTGTTAGTCTGAGGAAGTCTTTTTTTCTTCTTCTTCAATTTTGAAGGATAATTTTTCAGGATACAGAATTATATTTTGATGATTTTCCCCCTTTCAACAATTTAATAATTCACTTAACTATCTTTTTTGCTTGCATAGATGTAATTCTTATTTTCACTCCTTATAGGCAAGGTGTTTTTTCCCTGTGCTTCTTTCAAGATATTTTTCCTTTAACTTAGTTTTTTTTAAGTCTGAGTATGATATGCCTAGGTGTAGGGTGTTTTTTTGTTTGTTGTTTGTTGTTGTTTGGCATTTATTCTGCTTGGTGTTTTCTTTTTGTTTGTTTGTTTTTTGTTTTTTTGTTTTGTTTTGTTTTTTATTCATTATAGAAAGGAGAGAGAGAGAGAGAGACAGAGAGAGAGAGAGAAGGAGGGAGGAGCTGGAAGCATCAACTCCCATATGTACCTTGACCAGGCAAGCCCAGGGTTTTGTGGTTTTTTTTTAATTATAATTTTATTTTTTTAATGGGGCGACATCAATAAATCAGGTTACATATATTCAAAGATCAACAAGTCCAGGTTATCTTGTCTTTCAATTATGTTGCATACCCATCACCCAAAGTCCGATTGTCCTCTGTCACCTTCTATCTAGTTTTCTTTGTGCCCCTCCCCTCCCCCTTTCCCTCTCCCTTTCCCCCCTCCCCCCCCCCATAACCACCACACTCTTATCAATGTCTCTTAGTTTCACTTTTATGTCCCACCTACGTATGGAATAATGCAGTTCCTGGTTTTTCTGATTTACTTATTTCACTTCGTATCATGTTATCAAGATCCCACCATTTTGCTGTAAATGATCCGATGTCATCATTTCTTATGGCTGAGTAGTATTCCATAGTGTATATGTGCCACATCTTCTTTATCCAGTCGTCTATTGACGGGCTTTTTGGTTGTTTCCATGTCCTGGCCACTGTGAACAATGCTGCAATGAACATGGGGCTGCATGTGTCTTTACGTATCAATGTTTCTGAATTTTGGGGGTATATACCCAGTAGAGGGATTGCTGGGTCATAAGGTAGTTCTATTTTCAGTTTTTTGAGGAACCACCATACTTTCTTCCATAATGGTTGTACTACTTTACATTCCCACCAACAGTGGATGAGGGTTCCTTTTTCTCCACAGCCTCTCCAACATTTGCTTTACCTGTCTTGTTAATAATAGCTCATCTACTGGTGTGAGGTGATATCTCATTGCAGTTTTGATTTGCATTTCTCTAATAACTAAAGAAGATGAGCATCTTTTCATATATCTGTTGGCCATTTGTATTTCTTACTGGGAGAACTGTCTGTTCATGTCCTCTTCCCATTTTTTTATTGGATTGTTTGTTTGTTTGTTGTTGAGTTTTATGAGTTCTTTGTATATTTTGGATATTAGGCCCATATCTGAGCAGTTGTTTGAAAATATCATTTCCCATTTAATTGGCTGTCTATTTATTTTGTTATCAGTTTCTCTTGCTGAGCAAAAACTTCTTAGTCTGATGTATTCCCATTCATTAATTTTTGCCTTCACTTCTCTTGCCTGTGGAGTCAAATTCATAAAGTACTCTTTAAAACCCAGGTCCATGAGTTGAGTACCTATGTCTTCTTCTATGTACTTAATTGTTTCAGGTCTTATGTTTAGATCGTTGATCCATTTTTAGTTAATTTTAGTACAGGGGGAGAGACTGTAGTCCAGTTTCATTCTTTTGCATGTGGCTTTCCAGTTTTCCCAGCACCATTTATTGAAGAGGCTTTCTTTTCTCCATTGTGTGTTGGCCCCTTTATCAAAAATTATTTGACTATATATATGTGGTTTTATTTCTGGACTTTCTATTCTGTTCCGTTGATCTGGTGTCTATTTTTCTGCCAATATCATGCTGTTTTGATTGTCGTGGCCCTATAATATAGTTTGAAGTCAGGTATTGTAATGCCCCCAGCTTCATTCTTTTTCTTTAGGATTGCTTTGACAATTTGGGTTTTTTTATACTTCCATGTAAATCTGATGATTTTTTGCTCTATTTCTTTAAAAAATGTCATTGGAATTGTGATGGGAATTGCATTAAATTTTTATATTGCTTTGGGCAAATGGCCATGTTGATTATATTTATTCTTCCTAACCAAGAACAAGGTATATTCTTCCATCTCATTATATCTTTTTCGATTTCCCTTAACAATGGTTTATAGTTTTCATTATATAAGTCCTTTACATTCTTTGTTATGTTTATTCCTAAGTATATTATTTTTTTTGTTGCAATCGTGAAGGGGATTATTCTTTTGAGTTCGTTCTCAATTGTTTCATTGTTGGCATATAGAAAGGCTATTGACTTCTGTATGTTAATTTTGTATCCTGCAACCTTACTGTATTGGCTTATTGTTTCTAGTAGTCTTTTTGTGGATTCTTTGGGGTTTTCGATGTATAGGATCATATCATCTGCAAAAAGTGATACCTTTACTTCTTCTTTTCCGATATGGATGCCTTTTATTTCTTTGTCATGTCTGATTGCTCTGGCGAGAACCTCTAGTACCACATTAAATAAGAGTGGAGAGAGTGGACAACCCTGTCTTGTTCCTGATTTAAGGGGGAAAGCCTTCAGTTTAGTGCCATTTAATATGATGTTAGCTGATGGTTTATCATATATGACCTTTATCATGTTGAGATATTTTCCTTCTATACCCTTTTTGTTGAGAGTCTTAAACATAAAATTGTGTTGTATTTTATCGAAAGCCTTTTCTGTGTCTATTGATAAGATCATGTGGTTTTTGTTCTTTGTTTTGTTGATATGGTGTATTACATTAACTGTTTTACGTATGTTGAACCATCCTTGAGATTCTGGGATGAATCCCACTTGATCATGATGTATTATCTTTTTAATATGTTGTTGTATTCGATTTGCTAGTATTTTGTTTAGTATTTTAGCATCTGTATTCATTAGAGATATTGGTCTGTAGTTTTCTTTTTTTGTGCCATCCATGCCTGGTTTTGATATGAGGGTTATGTTGGCCTCATAAAATGTGTTTGGAAGTATTGCTTCTTCTTCAATTTTTTGGAAGACTTTGAGTAGAATAGGAACCAAGTCTTCTTTGAATGTTTGATAAATTCGCTGGTATAGCCGTCAGGGCCTGGACTTTTATTTTTGGGGAGGTTTTAATGTTTTTTTCTATTTCTTCTCTACTGATAGGTCCGTTTAGGCTTTCTGCTTCTTGTTGACTCAGTCTAGGAAGGTTGTATTGTTCTAGGAATTTATCCATTTCTTCTAGATTGTTGAATTTAGTGGCATAAAGTTTTTCATAGTATTCTACAATAATTCTTTGTATATCTACGGTGTCCATGGTGATTTCTCCTCTTTCATTTTGGATTTTGTTTATATGAATTCTTTCCCTTTTTTCTTTGGTAAGTCTTGCCAAGGGTTTGTCAATTTTGTTGTTCTTTTCAAAGAACCAGCTCCTTGTTCTATTAATTTTTTCTATAGTTTTTCTGTTCTCTAATTCATTTATTTCTGCTCTGATTTTTATTATCTCCTTTCTTCGGCTGGTTTTGGGTTGTTTTTGTTCTTCTTTTTCTAGTTCTTTAAGGTGTGAAGTTAAGTGGTTCACTTGGGCTCTCTCTTGTTTGTTCATATATGCCTGAAGTGATATGAACTTCCCTCTTATCACTGCTTTTGCTGCATCCCATAGATTCTGATATGTCGTATTGTCATTTTCATTTGTCTGTATATATCTTTTGATCTCTGCACTTATTTCTTCTTTGACCCATTCATTTTTTAAAAGTATGTTGTTTAGTTTCCACATTTTTGTGGGATTTTTTTCCTCTTTTTTGCAGTTGAATTCTAGTTTCAAGGCTTTATGATCAGAAAATATGCTTGGTACAACTTCGATTTTTCTGAATTTGGTGATGTTGTTTTTGTGGCCCAGCATATGGTCAGTTCTTGAGAATGATCCATGTACACTGGAGAAAAAAGTATACTCAGTCACTTTGGGATGAAATGTCCTGTAGATGTCTATCATATCCAGGTGCTCTAGTGTTTTGTTTAAGGCCACTATATCTTTGTTGATTCTCTATTTGGATGACCGGTCTAGAGCCGTCAGCGGTGTATTGAGGTCTCCAAGTATGATTGTATTTTTGTCAGTTTTTGTTTTTAGGTCAATAAGTAGCTGTCTTATATATTTTGGTGCTCCTTGGTTTGGTGCATATAAATTAAGAATTGCTATGTCTTCTTGATTCAGTGTCCCCTTAGCCATTATGAAATGGCCATTTTTGTGTCTGAGTACTTTTCCTGTCTTGTAGTCAGCATTATCAGATATGAGTATTGCTACGCCTGCTTTTTTTTGGATGTTATTTGCTTGGAGTATTGTTTTCCAGCCTTTCACTTTGAATTTATTTTTATCCTTGTTACTTAGAAGAGTTTCCTGTAGGCAGCATACAGTTGGATTTTCTGTTTTAATCCATTCTGCTACTCTGTGCCTTTTTATTAGTGAGTTTAATCCGTTTACATTTAGTGTAATTATTGACACTTGTGAGTTCCCCATTGCCATTTTATATACTGCTTTCTGTTAGTTTTGTGTCTTGTTTGATCCTTCTCTTTCGTTTTTCTATCTTTTGTTTTTATTTGGTTGTATTCCATACATCTTTTCTCTGTTGCTATCTCTTTTATCTCATGTGCTTCTGTGGTGGTTTTTTCAATGGTGGTTACCTTTAAGTAATGAAAAGGGTTCCTACCCTGTTCATTGTAGCACACTATTTTGTGAGTACTTTTGCACTCCATCGTCCTTTGCTAATGTTAATCTCCATCCTCTCCCCCCCCCTTTCTTTTTGTTGTTGTCACAGTTTAAATTTGGTTTTATTGTGTTCTTCTTGGAGCTTTTACTTGTGGCTTTTTTTTTTTTTTGTTCTTTGTACCTGATTGGAGAACCCCCTTTAGTAAATCCTGGAGTGGGGGTTTTCTGATGATAAATTCCCTCATCTTTTCTGTATCTGTGAATGTTTTTATTTCTCCTTCATATTTGAAGGATAGCTTTGATGGGTATAATATTCATGGCTGAAAGTTCCTCTCTTTCAGGACTTTAAATATTGGGGTCCACTCTCTTCTAGCTTGTAGAGTTTCTGCTGAGAAATCTGATGATAATCTAATGGGCCTTCCTTTATATGTTGTATTCTTTTCCCTGGCTGGCTTGAGAATTTTTTCTTTGCCGTTGGTTTGTGCCAATTTCATTATGATGTGCCTTGGAGTCGGTTTGTTGGGGTTAAGAAAACTCGGAGTTCTGTTTGCTTCTTGAATTTGAGGCTTTAGTTCTTTCCACAGGCTTGGAAAGTTCTCATCTATTATTTGTTTGAGTATGTTCTCCATTCCATTTTCACTCTCTTCTCCCTCTGATATACCTATTATTCCTATTATTCTTTTTTTTTATACCTATTATTTTTATGTTATTCTTTTTGATGGGGTCAGATAATTCTTTTTTTTTTTTAATAAAGTCAAGGATACTTGACTTTTTTTTTTTGTATTTTTCTGAAGCTGGAAATGGGGAGAGACAGTCAGACAGACTCCCACAGGCACCTGACCGGGATCCACCCAGCACGCCCACCAGGGGCGACGCTTTGCCCTCCAGGGGGCGATGCTCTGCCCCTCCGGGGCGTCACTCTGCCGTGACCAGAGCCACTCTAGCGCCTGGGGCAGAGGCCAAGGAGCCATCCCCAGTGCCCGGGGCCATCTTTGCTCCAATGGAGCCTTGGCTGCGGGAGGGGAAGAGAGAGACAGAGAGGAAGGAGGGGGGTGAAGAAGCAAATGGGCGCTTCTCTTATGTGCCCTTGCTGGGAATCGAACCCGGGTCCCCCGCACGCCAGGCCGACGCTCTACCACTGAGCCAACCGGCCAGGGCTGAGTCAGATAATTCTTGTAGGGCTATCTCATTTTTTTAAATTTTTGAGTCTCTTTTTTCTTCTCTCTGTTGTGCCTCAAGTTGCTTGTCTTCTATTTCACTAATCTTCTCTTCTATCTGGCCTGTTCTATTAGCTAAGCTTGTTACCTCATTTTTCAGCTTGTGAATTGAGTTTTTCATCTCTGTTTGATTTGTTTTTATAGTTTCAATTTCCTTGGAAATATATTCTTTGTGTTCATTGAGTTGTTTTCTGAGTTCCCTAAATTGCTTTTCTGTGTTTTCTTGTATATCTTGGAGGATTTTTAGGATTTCTATCTTGAATTCTCTGTCATTTAGCTCCAAGGTTTCCAATATATTAAATTTTTTCTCCATAGATTTTTCCTCATCTAGCTGTGTTACCTCTCTTTCTTTTGTATCTATGATATTCGATTTTCTCTTACTTAATGGCATCTGAGGGTGGTTTTGTTGATAGTATTAATGAGATTTAATAGAGAATAAAAAGTGAAAAAATAAAAAATCGAAGAGTTTTTTTTTAAATTAATAATGAAATAAAGAAAAATAAAATAAAATAAAAAATTTAAGAACAGAAAATTATTCCTCCTCCGTCCTTTTTTCCTCTCCTCTCCTCTCCCCTCTTTATTGAGAAAATCTTGTGGTCAACTGTGAATTATATTGTATTAAATAGAACAAACAATGCCTGTAATGGAGGGCCTGAATTGGAGAAAAGTAATAAAGGGGCAAAAAAAAAAAAAAAAAAAAAAAAAAGAAAAGAAAAAAGAAGGGGGTATGGACCCACAAAAAACAAATAAGGAAAAAATTTGGATCAAGAATAAAATTATTTGCTTTTAGGTGTTGGTTGACTAAGAGTTATGATGAGAGGAATAAGAGGGAAACAGGAAAATGGGGGGACAAATTAAAAAATTACTATTTTATTTAGTGGAACAAGAAGTAGATAAAATAGAGAGCCAGGGATGGGAGCACTGCTAGTGAGTTGAAAAGGTGAAGTAAAAACCCCCAAAATGCCACAAACATAAGTTTGAGTCCCAGATAAGATAATTTGTTCATTATTGAGGTTTGAATGAGAGGAGACATAAGGAGAAAGGAAGAAACTAATATAGAGGGAGAAAAGAAAGAGAGAGAGAGAAAAAAAAGAGGGAACCACTAAAAGAAGAAAAAGAAAAAAGAGGAGAGAGAGAGAGAGAGAGAGAATTATGGGTTTTGGAGTGCAACCCTCATAGAGAGAAAGGAAGAGGAAAGAAAAGATAATGGGAGATGTAACATTTATGGGTTGTGTAGTTCAAGGAGAGGAGAGAGTAAGACCGGCAGAGAGTTAATCAACCAAATTGGAAGAGGAAAAAAAAATATCAAGAATGAAGATAAGAGAAACAAAGGAACAAATATAATAAAATGGGATAGGTTATAAAGTCTGCAGATTATTCTTGATTTTGAGAGGTTATCTTCTTGCTTTTTCTTTTCTGTCCCACTTCCTGGTCAGTGACTCTGTACCCCGAGTTCTCCCCCTTTGGCACTCTCAGGTAGAGGTTTGCAGTTGATAAGTCTCTATGGCAATGTCATGTATTGTGCTTTAGTCTCGTTGGCAGTCGAGGTTCATTAGCATTTATAGGCTCCGCCAGTGAGAGATTCCATGTTCCTGGAGCCTTTCTCCTAGTCTTTCCTTCCTCAATTAGTAGCCTGATAATCCAGCTATGAGGTTGCTGCTGCCTCTGCCTGGATAGTAAGGGGCTCAAAGAGCTGGCAACTCCCCACTCTATTCCCACTCAGCACAGGGCTCTGGGTAAGGCTCAGTCAGTCAGAGCTGCTAGCATAATCAGGCGGGGCTTCCACCCACTCAAAGACCTCTGGCTCTGCCACTCTGTCCGGTAACACAGGCGGGCGCCCACTCCCAGGGTGCTTGGAGGAAACTCTCGCTCACTATCTGCGCGTGCAGACCAGGATATCAGTCTGGCAGTTTCACACTCTGAGTGAAACCCCCACCCACACTGAAAAGTTCCAGCGTTGGAATTAGTTCTCGCTCCGTCCCGGTGCGCGGCTTTTTAAGGGCACTGGGGCGGTCCGGAGATTCCGCTTTCAGCCCACACAAAGGCCTCTGACTCTGCCTCTCTGTGGGATAACACGGGCGCCCACTCCCGGGGCTTTGGAAGGAATCTCTCACCCACTATCTGCGCACGCTGACCAGGGAATTGGGAAAATGTCTGCCCCGCTTGTCTTTCTTTGTCTGGGTTTGGCGCGAGTGTTAGCTTGTATTGCCCGGGTTGCCACAGGAACAGTTTTTCCTCAGCTTGGATCTCCGTGCCACAGCCTGGTTCGGCTGTTTGTGCCGCGGCCTGAATCTATTCACCCCCTTTGCCCGCCTTAGTTTCTATATTCTCAGTTCCCAGTGAAAGCTGCCCTGTTTAGGTTAGTGAGGAAGGCGGAGCATTTCTTACTCCCTATTTCCTTTAGGGTTTGATTATATATTTAGCCAATTTTTTGCTCGACCATACCTTCAGGTGTATTGCGAAACATCTGGAGGCTCCAAGGATAGGTTTTTCTGTTTCTGGTTGAAGATCTTGTTGAGTTTTGGGGGAGATTTATTGGTATCGCTTCCTACCCTGCCATTACTCTGTCTTCTGGTATTTTTATTAAGCAATTATTACACCTTTTGTAGTTGTCCCACAGTCCTTGAATATTTTGTTCCATTTTTTCCCCTAGTCTTTTTTTAGTTTTTCAATTTTGGAAGTGTCTGTTGACATATCCTCAAGTTCAGAGACTTTTCTCTTCTGCTAGCTAGGTCAAGAATATTAATGAGCTTATCAAAGACATTCTCATTTCTTTTAGTGTTTTTGAGCTTTAGTATTTCTCTTTGATTTTTTTTCTTAGAATTTCCATCTCTGTGCTTGCATTGCCCATTTGTTCTAGTATGCTTTCTACTTTATTCATTAAAGCCCTTGGCATATTAATAATAGTTATTTTATACTTCTGGCATAATGACCCAAAATCCTTGCCATATTTGAGTCTAATTCTTTTGTTTGTTTGTTTGTTTGATTTTTTGTATTTTTCTGAAGCTAGAAACGAGGAGAGACAGTCAGACAGAATTCTGCATGTGCCCGACTGGGATCCACCTGGCACGCCCACCAGGGGGTGATGCTCTGCCCCTCTGAGGCGTTGCTCTGTCACGACCAGAGCCACTCTAGCACCTGGGGCAGAGGCCAAAGACCACCCCCAGCACCCGGGCCATCTTTGCTCCAATGGAGTCTCGGCTGCGGGAGAGGAAGAGAGAGACAGAGAGGAAGGAGAGGGGGAGGGGTGGAGAAGCAGATGGGTGCTTCCCCTGTGTGCCCTGGCCGGGAATCGAACCCGGGACCTCTGCACGCCAGGCCAACGCTCTACCACTTAGCCAACCGGCCAGAGCCAAGTCTCATTCTAGTACTTGCTCTCTCTTTAATTTTCTTTTTGCCTTGTAATTATTTATTTATTTATCTAGTCTTCTATATATATATTTTTTACAGTGATTAAAGCCTTTAAGCAAACTCTTGGCCAATACAGCAAGAATCCATAAAAGAGTAGTGTCCTTAACATGTTCACCAAGTTCAAGTTGGCCCCAACACCATGCCAAATCCCTGAAAAATGCAACCCAACCCCAGTTCAGTCTGTTATGAGCTGTCATAAGGAGCAGGAGTCTAGGAAAAGTCCACATCCAGGAAAAGTCCACATGGCACTGGAATTGTTGTCACAATTCTATACTTTGCAGCTCACGTCCAAGTCCCAATGACCACTGCTTCTAGCTGGTAATGATTCAGGTAGACTGGAAAAGCCATCTGCAGCATGTGTGGAAATGGAGCTTCTGTTCTCCTCTGCCTGGAGAGATGAGACCAGGTTGCTTTTTCCTGGAGCTTTGTGACTGTTGCTTGGTAAAGAGAACCTTGAGATACACTAAGCTGGGTGGCAAAGGTAGATTCATAATAGAAGTTGGCAAAAGGGGGAAAGAGAGCTCTAAATTAGGAGTAGGTCCAAGCCTGAAATATGATTGGGGCATTGAGGTAGGAGGAATAAAGGAAACACTATATCTTAAACAAAGCAGCAGAAAATAGGACTATCAACACCCACAACAGAGATCTTTGAGGGAAGAATAAAAAGCTTGACTATTCAGGCAAGATATAGTTAAGTGGCCCTTGTGCAAATGAGATCAGTTTACCTGCTTCTTGGAAGAAATACCCTAGGCTCATCCACAGTGTCATAGATGGGGCTGACGGCCCTGGGCACCTTCAGCCTTCAGTGGCTAACCCCAGCATTCTGGGCAAGGTTAGGTCATAGCTGGTTGGAGCAGGGCTGGAAGAGACTGAACCCTCCCTTAGAGGAGCGAGGGGGAAGCCTACCTTCCAGTGTCCCTGTTTCCTCACAGCAGAGGCATGTAAGCCTGGCAGGCTTTAGCTCAATGACCTTCCTTTCCACTATTGAAGCAGGACCCAGATGGCATCCTAGGAGACCTCTTTGGGGCATTGGAGCCTTTAAGGGTGTATCCTAAAAGCTGGTAGTTCCCCTGATCTCTATTGGGCTTTTTCTGCCTCTTGGTATCTTAAAAGCCATGCTCAGAAGATCTCGCTGAGGGGTTTGAGGATCCCCATCCGCCTATATAAATATTTTTCATATATCTGGAGCTATTTGGAAAAAGACAAAACAGTGTTATTAGCTGGATCAAATAAAGAAGGTAGTAGTTTGCAGGTGAAAAAGATTTGGTATCTCCTGTTCATCAGCATTCAAAAGAAATTTTAAAAAAATTTTTAAGTAAAAAGTATGATATGGTAGGAGTTCCAGGACATGACTACCCCTTTTAATTTTTTTTTTTAAATTGACCTTAAAAATATTTGCTGGATACACTTTAATAATACCTTAACTTTAAAGATTGTAAGAATGACAAAATACAGTAAATGATTTTGCTCCATATGCGGGAGCATTTTCAGTTTAACCAGTTTAGAAAATCCAATAATAGAACAATGCATACAGACTATGAGCTATAATATGCTTAGCAGCCTCTCCTGTTCTGACAGAGGTTACTATAAATCCAGAATATGTATCCACTGTAACGTGGACATAGGACTGTTTGCCAAATGAAGGTATATGAGTAACATCCATTTGCCAAAGTTGTCCTGGTAGGGGTCCTTGAGGGTTAACTTCATTCTTCCAAATGAAGGGACAGATTGTAGTATAGGACCCCTTGGACAGGATTTCCCAATCTGCCATGCTGCTTCCCAAGAAAGTTGAAACTGTTTACACAGGGCTGCAGCGTTCTGGTGATGAATAGTATGAGACTGAATTGCTCGATCTGTCATGGTTGCTCCTAATAATTTTCTTTTGGGTAGCTTGATCAACAAGGGCATTCCTAGGCCCTGGCCGGTTGGCTCAGTGGTAGAGCATCGGCATGGTGTGCAGGATTCCCAGGTTTGATTCCCGGCCAGAACACACAGGAGAAGCACCCATCTGCTTCTCCACCCCTCCTCCTCTCCTTCCTCTCTGTCTCTCTCTTCCCCTCCCAAAGCCAAGGCTCCACCAGAGCAAAGCCACCCTGGGCGCTAAGGATGGCCCCATGGCCTCTGCCTCAGGTGCAAGAATGGCTTTGGTTGCAACAGAGCAACATCCCAGATGGGCAGAGCATTCCCCCCTGGTGGGCGTGCCGGGTGGATCCCGGCCGGGCGCATGCGGGAGTCTGTCTGACTTCCTCCCCATTTCCAACTTCAGAAAAATACAAAAAGAAAAAAAAAGAAAAAAAAAGAGGGCATTCCCTTGTGCTAAAGCTCCAGGGAGCATGGAGTGAGCTCGAGTATGTCCTATGAAACCTGGAGCTCTATGTTGACATACAAGTCTTTGAAGAAGGAGGAACTGCTGAAATAGTTCATCAGCATTTGTTCCTAAGACAGCAGTCTTTATAGTGGAGACACCAAAGTAAATATTTTCTGTCTGAATACAGATTAAAGGGGGAATATGGCAAATGCTGAAAAGCCATGATAATGGCATATAATTCTAGACTTTGAGCTGATTTTAAGTTGACTGTTTCAGTATAAAGTTGTCCATTGATTTGCAAGAGCGACTTGCCATTTAGTGGAAGTTTCCCAGAGTCATTGTTGTTGATCCTTTGAAAAAAGGAACAACAATAATTTTGAGGCTCAAAACCTATAAGCTGTAAGGGTCGCCTATGCCCCTTGATAATACAGGAGGCAACAAGATAAAAATATGGAAGTGTATTCCATGGGCTATTAGATGGTTCAATGTGCCCAAGCTGTAGCTGCTCTTGTACCAATTGAGCAGCTGCCCTAAGTTTCTCCTGAGAAAGGGGCCATTGGTCTACCCATACAGGATTATCTGATTTCCAAGTAATTGGGTCTGCATAATGCATTATTGGGGTAGCAGGAGCTACCAAGGGCCCTATGCTAAATTTTGATATCCTAATCCATACCTTCTGGTATTGGGTGCCACTTCTATGGGGGTGAGAATTCCTCGCTGTTCTTTCCCTAGTCCCTTGGTGGGCAAAAATCCCCAATCAAGCATCTGAGTACTTACTAAACCATTAGGACTGATTGTAATTATTTATTAAAAGCCATCCATGATGTACTGAAAGAAACTGTGGTAGGAGGCCTTGAATGATGTGGTGGGAGGGTACTGGGTGAGGGGAGGCTTTCTTAAAGACTTATGATTAGGTCAAAGTCTTTTAGTGAGCTTGTGTCCTGCATTGTAAATTTCACAATTGCTTCTCATTTTTTTTCACCCTCTCCCCCCCATTAGGTGAAGAAGGGTGTCTGGAGAGGCTGGAGTTCAGTAACTCCCTTGTCCCAAGTTGGTTAGGCTCAGATAAAACCCCAGCAAGCAAAGCCGAGAGTAGCTGAATTTCTCTTTCATATCTTGAGAAACAAAGAATGCTCTTGACTGATGTATTTCAAAATAATTCCTTTTATTTATATTGTTCTTTAGATGCCACGTATAAGTAAAATTATATGGTACTTGTCTTTCTTTGACTGACTTATTTCACTTAGCATAATACCCTCTAGGTCCATTCATACTGTGGCAAATGGTAAGATTTCATTCCTTTTTTTATGGTTGAGTAATATTCTATTTTACATATGTACCATAGCTTCTTTATCCACTTGTTTATTGATGGGCATTTGGGTAGCTTCCATAGCTTGGCTATTGTAAATAATGCTGCAATTAACATAGGAGTGATTATACTTTTACGAATTAGTGTTTTGAGTCATATATATATATATATATATATATCCATCCAGAAGTGAAATCACTGGGTCATAAGGCAGTCCCATTTTTAATTTTTTTTTGAGAAAACTCCATAATGTTTTCCACAATGGCTGCACCAATCTTCGTTCCCGTGAACAGTACATGAAGGGTCCATTTATACCACATCCTCGCCAAGATGTGTTGTTTGCTGTTTTATTGATGATAGCCACTCTGACAAGTGTGAGGTGGTACCTCATTGTGGTTCTGTATATCTTTGTTAGCTCATTTTTTTTTTTTTTGGTATTTTTCTGAAGCTGGAAATGGGGAGAGACAGTCAGACAGACTCCCGCATGCGCCCTACCAGGATTACCCGGCACGCCCACCAGGGGCGTCGTTCTGCCGGGACCAGAGCCACTCCAGCGCCTGGGGCAGAGGCCAAGGAGCCATCCCCAGCGCCCGGGCCATCTTTGCTCCAATGTAGCCTCGGCTGCGGGAGGGGAAGAGAGAGACAGAGAGGAAGGAGGGGGGGTGGAGAAGCAAATGGGCGCTTCTCCTGTGTGCCCTGGCCAGGAATCGAACCCGGGTCCCCTATACGCCAGGCCGATGATGCTCTACCACTGAGCCAACCAGCCAGGGCCTGTTAGCTCATTTTTTAGTTGAGTTGTTTATGTTCTTATTTTTGTCTTTAAGAGTTCTTTGTATAACCTTCAAGGGGGATATTTATGGCTTATTGCTCCTAGTTTTGGGGATTAAGGAGACAATCTGAGTTATTTTTTCTCTTATTATAATTTATGTAGTTATCTCATGGGATTGGAACATGTTGGTATACCATTTCAATCTAATGAGTTTACTTATTAACTTCATATATTTAGTGATGAAGGAAGCATGGTCAGATGGTCCAAAAAGCCCTCGTTGGCCTCCTACAGCAGAATATGAACCCTACATGTCATTTAATGTCTGCAGGCTTTATTTATTTATTTATTTTTAACCAGGGAACTATCACTTGTTCTAAATAATATAAATTCTGGGAAGCATCAAATGAGATGGATCAAAATGAATCCATTTATATAGTCTAAGGTTATAGAAACCGATGACTAGATTTAAAATGGTATTTGAGCCTGGACTGTGGCGCAGTGGTTAAAGCATTGACCTGGAATGCTGAGGTCTCTGGTTCAAAACCCTGGCCTTGCCGGGTCAAGGCACATACCAGAAGCAACTACTACGAGTTGATACTTCCCGCTCCCTCCCCCCCTTTTGTCTTCTTTCTCTCTCTTTCCTATCTCTCTAAAAATCAATAAAATTTTTTTAAATATTGTATTTGATATTGTGCCTTTAAATTACATAAGTTGAGAAATTTTATAACTATTTCAAAATAGGATTTATTCTTCCTGGAAATAACAGACAAAAAATGATGCTATAACAAAATAAAAAATTTATTATATCATTTTTTCCAGTCTCAATATTAGGCAGAATAATTGTTAGGGCTTTGAATTTGCTTTAAAGCTCTCTGTTTTCAAAGTTTGAAATAATACAAACGATGTCATGTTTGTGTCCTGAAATGAAAGGAGGAATGATGTCTCATTCTCTAAAATATTTCATAATAGAACAACAGAATATATCCAAAACACATTTGCTGGCATGAAATTTCCTTTAACTTGGCTTAATGGAAACTTTGGGGGATTTATGAAAAAATTCCTTTGTCACACTTGCAGCTGTAAGTCATGTTATCAGTTTTGAACAGACCAAAGTTCGCTATTTTCATGCATTATGTATATCATTTGAATTAAAAATTTTGTTCCTATCAGAAGTAAGAACGCTTCTGGAGTGAGGAAGCCTTTGAATTAGCCAAAACGTTTTCTTTTTAATATCAACGGGCTCAACTGCAAGGAGACTAAGAGTCAGGAGAGGAATGTTTGGGTCCTATCTGCCATTGTATGATAGACAAGTCACCTGACTTGTTTGGACTCCGTTACTTCTGATTTAAAGCCAGAGACTTGGGCTGTATAATCTATAATGTTCCTAAAGCCAAGATGCTAGGTTTGTGAAGAACACTGATTCTGAAAAAGTAAAACATTGCCCTATGTCTATAGATTTATGCAATACCTGGGCCATGTTAAAGCAAAACAAAGCTTGGGTTTGATGAGAGAATATCTTTTTAAAGACTTTCTCCTAAATAACGAAGTAAGGCAGATAACATCAACATAGGAACAAGCCAGTCTATTTTATGCAATGTGGAATTCTTTATTAGCTTCCTAGGATCACTCTCACTTCTTATTGCAAAACATGGGAGGCCATGCGACCAGAGAACATAAATAAAACTGTGTAGTTCTTGGGCACCCTTACATTGTTAAGGACAACCATGTATTTTATTCATTTTATGCTTACAACGACCTTAAAACATCCTTTCTACATTTTCGAGTTCAGGAAGTGGAGGTATTTCAGTTTTGTGATTTGCCACGTCCCACAGATAGAGGCAGATTTTAAATTTGCTGGAGCATTCGGGAAGGTTTCTGGAACCTCAGGTACCTCCTCTGAGGGCTTTATGGTAAGTTTTTTTTTTTTTTTTTTTTTTTTTTAAGACTTTAGTCATTTTAGAGAGGAGAGAAGGAGGAGAGAGAGAGAGAGAGAGAGAGAGAGAGAGAGAGAGAAAGATAAGAGGGGAGGAGCTGGAAGCATCAACTCCCATATGTGCCTTGACCAGGTAAACCCAGGGTTTTGAACCGGCGACCTCAGCATTCCAGGTCGAGGCTTTATCCACTGCGCCACCACAGGTCAGGTCTCCGAGGGCTTTATGAAACAGAAGATCGGAGCCCACAAACACGATTAGCTAACGTGCTGGGTGTTCTCTGGGCCGGGGCAATGCTGCACGCTGTACCTGGATTTTCTCAGCCCTCAAAACAAGAATCAGGTACTTTAGTTATTGCTCTTTGAAGGGCGGGGTACTCTGAGACCACCGTGGAGCTGCGGGAGGTGGGCGTCACCCTGCAGAGCTGGGGGGCAGGTCCTGCGAAATTTGGGGGACGAAAGCGGTGAGATGTTTCAGTGTTTCGCTTCCCTGAGCAGCGAGGAGCTTCTCTAGCTGTGGTCTCCGCAGAGTACTGCCCGTCCCAGTGCTCCCCCAGGCTCGGCGCCACTCTGCGTCCTGCGATCTGCGTGTCCCGATTACGGGGCACGGTTCCGTCTCCCGTTCGGAAACCGGAGCAGCGGAACAAGCGCTGAGGGGGACGCAGAGCGCGGGGGTCTGAGCCCAGAGCGGTTCCCAGGGGCTGACACCGCCTCACCCGCCCCGCGCCGCGCGTCCCCGCAGCTCAGCTGACTTGGAGGCGGGGCTGGAGAGGGAGCGGGGGCGGGGCCGAGGCTGGGAGCTCAGTGGTCTGGGCTCCTTCACAGCCCCCTGGCTTCCGTGGCCCCCTGGCTTCCGTGGCCCCCTGGCTTCCGTGGCCCCCTGCAGCGCAGCTGCACACCCTCCTCGGGCCCGGCATGCGTTTCTGCTTGCTCTTGTTGCTCGCGTTGTGCGGCGCGGACCCCACGGACGCGGCACCCAGTCTCAGCCTGCGGGGAACTTGGAGGATCCGCAGCGGGAACGGCTCCTTGGAGCTGCCTGGGGAGGTCCCGGGAAGCGTGCACACCGCCCTGTTCCAGCGGAACCTCATCCAGGTACCGTGTGTGGGCGCCCCCGCGAGCCTGCGCCCGCGTACCCTGGGCGGCGAGAGGCCCAGGAACTGCCTGGAAGCCCTCCCGCTCCGGTCTGTGCCCTCGAGTGGGCACTGACTTCCCCTTTGCAGCTTGTGTTCTTTGGGAGGAACTGCCTCGGCGGTTTGTAGACTGTTGGCGAAGAGCACCCCTGGAGGTTCGGCTGGATGGAGACTGGATGACCCGCGCTGGCACCTCAGTCACTGGAAAGCGGAAGTCTCCATGGGGCGAACTGCCTTGCTACTGGCGGTGTACTTATTACCAGTTTCTCCTCGGAAGCGTGGATAGAAAGGACGTGTCCCTGACGGAGCCTGAGGCGGGGGGCTACTGTTTCACTAATGCAGGGGACGATAGCCTTTTGCTAAGTTAATGTGAACTATATTCAGTAATATCTCAGGTTTTCATTTTCGCTGTCAGGCCCCAGGAAGTCAGATTTGGGATGTTACAGCGCATGAGTTGAGAACACCTCATTGTAAGGTTAGGATTGTCAGTGCAGATGTGAGGGCTACATAACCTTTAAACCTAACTGGAATATAAAGAAAAGTGCTCTTTCTTCTCAGAGCATGTGATCTGTGTGTGTGTTACAATAGATGCTCCAATTTATGGACTTGTGGAGGATGATTTCCTGTTTGACTGCCTGTGCAGAGGTTTGCAGACACTTTTACTTTCCACAGTTTTTGTAGTTCTACCTGCTGGAGGTCATTTTCCCATTCTTTGATTGTCTATGCCTGGAACAAGATGTACTTTTAAAAAAATGTTAAATTAATATTTTTATTTTTAATTTATTGGGGTGACATTGGTTAATAAAATTACAGGTTTCAGGTGTACATCATTACATCATCTGTACACTGTATTGTGTGTTCACCACCCCAAGTCAAGTCTCCTTCCACCATCATTTATCTCTCTCTATCACTTCTACCTCCCCACACCCTCCTTTCTCTCTTGTAATCACTGTACTGTTGTCTGTATCTATGAGGTTTTTTTTTTGCTTAATCCCTTCATCTTTTTCACCCAGCACTGAAAACTCCATCCTGTCTGACAACTGTTAGTCTGTTCTCTATCTAGGAGTCTGTTTCTATTTTGTTAATTAGAGTCCACACATGAGTGAAATCATATGGTACTTGCTTTTCTCTGCCTTATTTCATTTAGCGTAATGCTCTCCAGGTCCATCCATTCTGTTGCAAAGGGTAAGATTTCCTTTTTATGGCCAAGTGGTATTCCACTGTGTAAATGTACCACAGATTTTTTCTATCCACTCATCCACTGATGGACATGGGCTGCTTCCACATCTTGGCTATTGTAAATAACGCTGCACTGAACATAGGGGTGTATGTATTCTTTTGAATTAGTGTTTTGGGGTGTTTTTTTTTTGTATTTTTCTGAAGTTGGAAACGGGGAGGCTGTCAGACAGACTCCCGCATGCGCCTGACCAAGATCCACCCCGCATGCCCACCAGGGGGCGATGCTCTGCCCATCTGGGGCGTTGCTCTTTTGCGACCAGAGCCGTTCTAGCGCCTGAGGCAGAGGCCACAGAGTCATCCTCAGCGCCCAGGCCAACTTTGCTCCAATGGAGCCTCAGCTGCGGGAGGGGAAGAGAGAGATAGAGAGGAAGGAGAGGAGGAGGGGTGGAGAAGCAGATGGGTGCTTCTCCTGTGTGCCCTGGCCAGGAATCAAACCTGGGACTCCTGCACGCCAGGCCGATGCTCTACCACTGAGCAAACCAGCCAGGGCCATGTTTTGGGGTTTTTTGGGGTTTTTTTTGTATTTTTCTGAAGCTGGAAACGGGGAGAGACAGACAGACTCCCGCATGCGCCCGTCCAGGATCCACCCGGCACGCCCACCAGGGGCGAGGCTCTGCCCACCAGGGGGCGATACTCTGCCCCTCCGGGGCGTCGCTCTGTTGCGACCAGAGCCACTCTAGCACCTGGGGCAGAGGCCAAGGAGCCATCCCCAGCGCCCGGGCCATCTTTGCTCCAATGGAGCCTCGGCTGCGGGAGGGGAAGAGAGAGACAGAGAGGAAGGAGAGGGGGAGGGGTGGAGAAGCAGATGGGCGCTTCTCCTGTGTGCCCTGGCCGGGAGTCGAACTCGGGACTTCTGCACGCCAGGCCGACGCTCTACCACTGAGCAAACCGGCCAGGGCCGTGTTTTGGTTTTTTTAAAAATAAATTCTCAGAAGTGGAATTGCTGGATCATAAGGCAGTTCCTTTTTTAATTTTTTGAAATGACTCCATACTGTTTTTTACAGTGGCTGCACCAATCTGCATTTCCATCAACAGTGCAGGAGGGTTTCTTTTTCTCCACATCCTTGCCAGCACTTGTTTGTTGATTTATTGATAATAGCCATTCTGACAGGTGTCAGGTGATGGTGATATCTTATTGTAGTTTTAATTTACATCTCTCTGATGATGAGTGATGTTTAGCATCTTTTCATCTGTCTTTTGACCATCTGTATGTACTCTTTGGAGAAGTGTCTATTCAGATCCTTTGCCCATTTTTTAATTGGATTGTTTGGGTTTTTTTGGTTTTGTTTTTTTTTTTTTTGCATTTTTCTGAAGCTGGAAACAGGGAGAGACAGTCAGACAGACTCCCGCATGCGCCCGACCGGGATCCACCCGGCACGCCCACCAGGGGGCGACGCTCTGCCCATCCTGGGCGTCGCCATGTTGCGACCCTCCTGGGTGTCGCCATGTTGTGACCAGAGCCACTCTAGCGCCTGGGGCAGAGGCCACAGAGCCATCCCCAGCGCCCGGGCCATCTTTGCTCCAATGGAGCCTTGGCTGCGGGAGGGGAAGAGAGAGACAGAGAGGAAGGCGCGGCGGAGGGGTGGAGAAGCAAATGGGCGCTTCTCTTATGTGCCCTGGCCGGGAATCGAACCCGGGTCCTCCGCACACTAGGCCGACGCTCTACCGCTGAGCCAACCGGCCAGGGCCGGTTTTTTTGGTTTTGACTTTCATAAGTTCTTTATAATTAGATATTAACCCCTTATCAGATGTATCATTGGCAAATATGTTTTTTCTGTCAGTGGCTTGTGTCTTCATTTTGTTGAAGGTTTACTTTGTTGTGTAAAAACTTTTTAGTTTGTGGTCTCATTTGTTTATTTTTATTTTTTTGTTTCCCTTGCCTGAGATAATATATCAGAAAAGATATTCCTACGAAATGTGTCTGAGATTTTGCTGCTTATGTTTTCTTCTAGGATTTTTATGGTTTTGCGTCTAACATTTAAGTTTTTAATACATTTTGAGTTTATTCTTGTGTATGGTGTAAGAAGATGGTCTAGTTTCATTTTTTTTTCACATACCTGTCCAATTTTTCCAACATCATTTATTGAATAGACTGTCTTTTTACCCCCTTGTTTGTTTTTGCCTCCTTTGTCAAATATAAATTTATTTTAAAGGCATGGGTTTATTTTTGAGCTCTCTATTCTGTTCCATTGATCTATATGTGTATTTTTATGCCAGTGCCATGCTATTTTGATTACAATGGCCGATAGTATTGTTTGATATCAAGTAGTGTGATTCCCCCAACTTTGTAATTCTTTCTCAGGATTACTTTCTCATGATTAAGTAGTTGGCACATGTTACCTCAGTCCTTATAAGAACTACATGGAATATGTCTTTGCATTTTATGGATGGTATGGCGTTAAGAAGCCCAGAGCAGTTAGAGAAAATTTCCAAGATTACAGAGCATCTAAGTGACAGAAACAGAAGTCTAACCCCGCCTGGCCTGATTCTGTAGTGTGGGTCTGTGCTATGCTACACTTACTCTGGTGTTTTGAACTACCATGTGTTTTTGAAGCACTGTGTTTGACAGTCAGGAGTATCATTCCAAATTTACTTAAATGACAAGATGGTCAACTAGGGTTATGCATAATTTCTGATCTGGTATTCTTTAGGCCCCCCGCCCCCCGCAAGAATGTATGTCAGAAAGGAGGTGTATTTGACACTGACTACAGTCCAAGCTTTTTTTTTAACCCTGTGAGTAGTGAGTTTATTTCATGCTCGCTGACCCCTGGGAGTGAGTTTTCTTTTTCAAAAAATGAAATTAGTTCCAGTTACAGTTTTATTAACTTAATATCATGTTTGTTTGATAACTAATTAATGGAAACAAGAAGAACATACATTTGCCTTTTTTTAATGTTGCCGTACACATTTTTAAAATAAATCGATCATACTCTAGATGGTCAGGAGGCACGAGGACATACAGGAACATTTGTATTACTCTAAGAGTTAAGTGAATAATTCTCAAGACTTAAGTACTTTATTTTTAGTTACCAAACTTGTGACATAGACCACAGCTGACTTTGGCACCCTGAGGGTTCACTTACACATGCCTTGAGAATGCCTGTGTTCATTTTGCAGGGTCTCTCCTTGCCTCATTGCATGTAGAATTAGTCCAATGGGAAATCAGTAGTGGCTGTAACAAATGAGATTATTGTTCCATATTACAGGGCCACACATCAGGAAACAATATTCAGTAACTAGTCAATGAGTATGAGGTTGCTCATAATATGAAATAATTGACTTTTCCTCACAGGAATAACTTACAGTATCTGTTCATAAATTCTTAAGAAAGTTTTAAGTTTCAATAAGGTGGATGGATGTGGGTCTTAAATGGTAGTGGGATGAGAGATGGAGATTTTTGTGGGAATTGGGGCACTCCAGGCCAATTGACAGTAATCATCAATATCAATATCAGTATCATTGAATATTGTGATGTTGTTATGACACCTGCTTTATTACAACATTCCTTTTTGGTGTTGACCTCAGTAAATATTCTATAGTTTAAAGCAGTCACTGGCCCAAATACTGTGTTTACATGAGAACTTGAAGCACATCTTGTCAAAGTCATTTATTTATTTGTTCATTCACCTAATTATCTTATAAGTATTTATTCATTGTCTCCAATGTGGCAGGCACTATTCTAAGTGCTTGGTATTGAATAGTGAAGAAAACAAAGTCTTTGCCCAGCAGATATTCTAGTGGAAGAGATAGACAATAAACAACTTAATAGATAATATCATGACAGGTGGCATGCTGAAGAAAAATATAGCAGTTTAAAGGAAGAGAAAGTGAAGGCTGACTGAGAATGATTGCTATTTTTAGAAAGTGGTTAGTCATTTCTTTGTCTTTTTGAAGAGGTCAGTTATTTTTTAAAATTCTTATTTATTAATTTTAGAGAGAAAGAAGGAAGAGAGAGAGAGAGGCATCAGTTTGTTGTTCTATTTTTTTATTTTTTATTTTTTAAATTTTTTCTTTTTGTATTTTTCTGAAACTGGAAACGGGGAGAGACAGACAGACTCCTCATGCGCCAGACCGGGATCCACCCGGCACGCCCACCAGGGGGCGACGCTCTGCCCACCAGGGGGCGATGCTCTGCCCTTCCCGGGCGTCGCTCTGTCGTGACTAGAGCCACTCTAGCGCCTGGGGCAGAGGCCAAGGAGCCATCCCCAGCGCCCGGGCCATCCTTGCTCCAGTGGAGCCTCACTGCGGGAGGGGAAGAGAGAGACAGAGAGGAAGGAGAGGGGGAGGGGTGGAGAAGCAGATGGGCGTTTCTCCTGTGTGCCCTGGCCGGGAATCGAACCCAGGACTCCCACACGCTGGGCCGACACTCTACCACTGAGCCAACCGGCCAGGGCTTGTTCTACTTATTTATGCATTCATTGGTTTATTACTGTAAGTGCCTTGACCGGTGATGGAACCCACAACCTCGATATATTGGGTGTATTTCCACAACACTCTAACAACTGAGCTACTTGGCCAGGGCCTGATGAGATCATTTTTTTTTCTTGTGACAGAGACAGAGAGAGACACAGAGAGGGACAGATAGGAGCAGACAGGCAGGAAGGGAGAGAGATGAATAGTCTCAATTCTTTCTTGCAGCTCCTTAGTCTCCTTAGTTGTTCATTGATTGCTTTTTCACATGTGCCTTGATGGCAAGGAGGCGCGGGTTGCTGCAGCAGAGCGAGTGACTCCTTTCTCAAGCTAGCGACCTTGAGCTCAAGCCAGTGACCTTGGGCTCAAGCCAGTGACTTTGGGCTTCAAGCCAGTGACCTTGGGCTCTAGCCGGAGACCATGGGGTCATGTCTATGATGTCTATGATCCCATGCTCAAGCTGGTGAGCCCTGCTCACCAGATGAACCCCGCACACTGGATGAGCCCGCACTCAAGCTGGTGACCTTGGGGTTTTGAACCTGGGTCCTCTGCATCCCAGTCTGATGCTCTCTCTATTGTGCCATTGCTTGATCAGGCCAATGGGATTAGTGTGAAGGAGAAGTGCTTTCTTAGCAAAGAGGGAAAAAACAGGAGTGAGGTGAGGAGGAGCCTTGAGGTGGGAACATGTTTGAAAGTTCCAGAAATAGTAAGCAGGCCAGTGTGGCAGGAGCCCTGTGAGCCAAGGGGGAGGGGGATGAAGTCAAAGGAGGCATAGGGGGCAGATCATGCAGCATTGTAAGCCGTGGGAAACACTTTGGATTTTATTCTACAGCTGATGGGAAGCTATTGGGGGTTTGAGCTTGCACTTGCATGATGAGATTTGCCTTTTAGAAGGTCATTTTGGCTGTTGTGTGAAGACTATAATGTAGCAGAATGGCAGCATGGAGGCCATGTAGGGAACTGTTACAGTTGTATGGGCAAGAGAAGATTTCTGGCTTGGACGAGGGTGGTAGCAGTGAAATGGTGAGAGTGGTGTGAGAACACATTTTAAACATGGAATGAACAGGATCTGTTCAGTTGGATTAGTTAATAGATTGAATGTGAGGTGAGAGAAAGAGGAGTTAAGGAAAACTTCAGGACTTTTCAGTCTGAGTACTTGGTTAAATGGAATGGGTATTTACTGAGAGGCTCCATGGCCAGCCTTGGGTGTTTCGTAAGCAACTGTGTGTTTCCTATACCGAATCTACACCTTAGGTGCCGTAGCTCTCTCCTACGGGTGTTCGTTCGTTCATTCATTCATTCATTCATTCATTCATTCATTCATTCATCCTGCTGTTATGCCATATGCTAAAAGTGGCATTAGAAATAAAAAAGAAGTAAGACTCAGTCTCTATTTTGTGGGAGGCCACATTGTAGTGAGGCAGAAAACCTAATTAATAACCTTATGTTAAGTGCTTAGATAAGGGGACTCTTGTTAGGAATGTTCTTAGCTTTCCTGTGCACTTCTTCAGTGGTGTAAGTTTGAAAAGCCTTTTAAATAAAAGATATTCTCAGAGTAACAAAATTAGAAAATATAGAGACCTGCCTGACCAGGTGGTGGCACAGTGGATAGAACGTCGGACTGGGATGCGGAAGGACCCAGGTTCGAGACCCCGAGGTCGCCAGCTTAAGCACGGGCTCGTCTGGTTTGAGCAAGGCTCACCAGCTTGAGCCCAAGGTCGCTGGCTCGAGCAAGGGGTTACTCGGTCTGCTGAAGGCCTGCGGTCAAGGCACATATGAGAAAGCAATCAATGAACAACTAAGGTGTTGCAACGCACAACAAAAAACTAATGATTGATGCTTCTCATCTCTCCGTTCCTGTCTGTCTGTCCCTATCTATCCCTCTCTCTGACTCTCTCTGTGTCTCTGTAAAAAAAAAAAAAGAAAGAAAAGAAAATATAGAGACCTAAGAAGAAAACTTGGAAACCTGATTCCAGGGATAACTACTATTAAAATTAAAATATATCCTTTTAGAAGTTTACTATGTATACACATTGATGATAAGTATTGAAATAATACAAGTTTAACAACCTTTTTATACTGAATATTTTGTAACAGCTTTATATGCTGTTACATACATACGGAGCCTGTTTGCAAGTTCACACTGGATTCGGGCAGACGGTAAAGAAACAGTGGAGCCCCAAAATGGGGGCCATTCCTTTATTAAAGTCTTGCACTGGCCAACGAGCAAACAGGCAGGGAAAACACTTTCCTTTCATTCAGGGCTCCCAAAGCCCTGATACATTCTCTGGTTCCACAACCAGGAGAATCTTCTCAGGTTTCTCCTAGAATCAAAGGCGTCACCAGTTTCAGCAGAGCTTGCAAAGCCCCTTAGCTCTGGTTCCCCATCTGCACATCTTCTCTCTATGCAAAAACTGGCTTCTTCCTCAGCACTCTGCATTCTCTCCAGTCTCCCTGCAAAACTGGCTGGGGCCCACAAAGACCCCTCCTCCAGCAAATATTACCAAAACAATGGCCCCTCCGAAGCAGAAATGCAATCTGCAATTTGCAACCAACTTCCCTGCTCTGAGGGCAAGCACACATGAGGCTGCCTAGTGCCATTTTGTAACAATAAAAGTGAGCAAACTAAAAAAAAAAAAGATTTTACAAACTCATTTGCCTAACACTTGGCTTGAGCCTGAGGTCTGATCCCCAAAGTAAGTATGCAGGAGAAGCAATCAATGCACAACTAAAGTGAAAGCAACTCTAAGTTGCCTTCTGACTCTGTCTCCCTCCCTCACTCTCTCCCTTCCTGTCTCTCTCAACCCCCCCAAACCAATTTACATTGTAGTGAGGTTAAATACCTTTTATATGTTTTTAATATGTTTATTGGTGATTTGAGGTTACTTATTCATGTGTTTTTATCTAATTTTTTATTTGCTAGTCATCTTTAAAAACAGACTTGTTAGTCCTCTTATTATATATTTTCAAAAAAAATTAATGTCATGGAGATGTTTAAAGTTTTATGTATTAAAATCTTATACACTTCTTTCTTTTATGATTATTTCTGGCTTTAGTATTATGCTTTGAAAGTAATTTTCTCTCCCAATTAAATATTTCCATATATTTTCTCCTTTTATTATCTTTATAATTCCTTCTTTATAGTTAAAATTTTGATTATTTTGAATTTTTTCAAGTGGTCGGTCAGCTTTCTATATCTCATGATTAGAATAATTTCTCTTTTGTTCACTGATGTAACACATTACTTAAAAAATTTTTTTATAGATTTTTATTTATTCATTTTTAGAGAGACAGGAGAGAGAGCGAGAAAGAGAGAGAGAGAGAAAGAGAAGGGGAGGACATGGTCACAAGTACAGACTCCAAGGCCAGAGTGCCTACATCAATAACCCAGTTCTGCCATTTAATAGCTGTGTGACTGTGTAAATTAGTTAACTTTTCTGTGCTTCAGCATTTTCATCTATAAAACAAAGACAATAATACTTACCCATAGAGTCTTTCATGGTCAATAAATGGAATGATATGTGTAAAGCATTACAATGTCTGGTAGATATTAAGTGCAATATAAGTTTTAGCTCTGAATAGTGTTATTATTATCATTTAGAGACGGCTAAGATATATTTTATAAAGAAAAACAAAAAGAAAACTTAAATATATCAGATACCAAAATATATTATGAAGGAATAGTAATCAATACAGTTTGGGATTGCTGCAGGAACAGAAATTACACCAAAGAAAAAGAATAAAAAGTGTAGAAACAAACCCATGCAGAAGCATAAAAATGGTAAAGAAATGACTCTATAAAGCAGTGAGGAAAAGATAAACTCTCAAATGATTATGCTGGGGCAATTGTATACCCACACACACACACACACACACAAAATTGAATCCTTTCTTCATAGAATAAACAAAAATTAGAAGACTATGATTTAAAACCTACATGTAGCCTGACCAAGTGGTGGCGCAGTGGGTAGAGTGTTGGACTGGGATGCGGAAGACTGGGATGCGAGGTCACCAGCTTGAGCGCGGGCTCATCTTATTTGAGCAAAGCTCACCAGCTTGGACCCAAGGTCGCTGGCTCGAGCAAGGGGTTACTCGGTCTGCTGAAGGCCCACGGTCAAGGCACATATGAGAAAGCAATCAATGAACAACTAAGGTGTTGCAATGCACAACAAAAAACTAATGATTGATACTTCTCATCTCTCCGTTCCTGTCTGTCTGTCCCTATCTATCCCTCTCTCTGTCTCTGTAAAATAAATAAATAAATAAATAAAAATTAAAAAATTAAAAATAAAACCTACATGTAAAAGTCAATAATATAAAGCACTGAGAAGAGAATATAGGAGAATATCTTCATGACCTTAAACTAGGGCAT
This sequence comes from Saccopteryx bilineata, assembly GCF_036850765.1. Taxonomy (NCBI): domain Eukaryota; kingdom Metazoa; phylum Chordata; class Mammalia; order Chiroptera; family Emballonuridae; genus Saccopteryx; species Saccopteryx bilineata. The sequence continues at coordinate 178,178,667 of NC_089494.1, forward strand.
GGTTTTTAAAATAAGATGTTTAAAGCATTAGTTATAGAGGAAATAATTGAGTAATGGAATGCATTAAACTAAGAACTTCCATTTATTAAAAAAGAAGAAGCATCTTAAAATGAATGAAAACACAAGCCACAGAATGGGAAAAGATTTGAAATTTATAGGACTGGAAAAGGTTTATTAAACCCTGAGGTTGCCGCCTTGAGCACAGGCTTACCAGCTTGAGTGCAGGGTCACGGGCTTGAGTGTGGGATCTATAGACATGACTCCATGGTTGCTGGCTTGAGCCAAAGGTCTCTGGCTTGAAGCCTAAGGTTACTGGCTTGAGCAAGGGGTCACTTGCTCCCCCATCAAGGCACATATGACAAAGCAATCAATGAATAAAGTGTTGCAACCATGAATTGATGCTTCTCATCTCTCTCCCTTCCTGTCTGTCTGTCTCTCCCTAAAAAAAGAAATAATAATAATAGTAATGTCACTGCATTTTTGGGAAGAGAAAACCATGAGTTTTTTTTTTTTTTAACTTTTATTTTAGTGAGAGGCAGAGAGACACTCCTGCATGCGCCCTGACCTGGATCCATCTGGCAAGCCCACTAGGGGGCAATGCTCTGCCCATCTGGGACTGTTGCTCCATTGCAACAGGAACCATTTTCTAGTGCCTGAGGCAGAGGCCATGGAGCCATTTTCAGCACCCGAGACTAACTTGCTTGAGCCAATTGAGCCATGGCTATGGGAGTGGAATAGAGAGAGAGAGAGAGTAAGAGAGAGAATGAAAGGGATAGAGAAGCAGGTGGTTGCTTCTCCTGTGTGCCCTGACTGGGAATCAAACCTAGGACTTCCACACACCAGGCTGACACTCTACCACTGAGCCAACTAACCAGGACACCATGAGGTTTTTAAGCCCTCATTAAAAAAATATATCCTAGGTGGCCTAGCTGTTTGGTGGCACCAACCGCACGCACCATTGCAACTACACCGGACATGCTGCGTCCCGCTCTGTTCTGCCTGACCCTGGCCATGCTGGCTCCCTCGGGCGCCAGCCCTGACAAGGAGGACCACCTTCTGGTGCTCCACAAGGGCAATTTCGAGGAGGTGCTGGCGGCCCACAAACACCTGCTGGTGGAGTTCTATGCCCCCTGGTGTGGCCACTGCAAAGCTCTGGCCCCTGAGTATGCCAAAGCAGCTGGGAAACTGAAGGCCGAAGGCTCTGAAATCAGACTGGCAAAGGTGGATGCCACAGAGGAGTCTGATCTGGCCCAGCAATATGGCGTCCGAGGCTACCCTACCATCAAGTTCTTCAAGAACGGAGACAAGTCTTCCCCCAGAGAGTATACAGCTGGCAGAGAAGCTGATGACATAGTGAACTGGCTGAAGAAGCGCACGGGCCCTGCAGCCACTACATTGTTGGACCGGGCTGCCGCAGGGGCCCTGGTGGAGTCCAGTGAGGTGACAGTCTTCGGTTTCTTCAAGGATGTGGAGTCAGATTTTGCCAAGCAGTTCCTGCTGGCAGCAGAAACCATCGATGATATACCCTTCGGTCTCACCTCCAACAGTGTTGTGTTTTCCAAATACCAACTGGACAAGGATGGAGTTGTTCTCTTTAAAAAGTTTGACGAAGGCCGGAATGACTTTGAAGGGGAGGTCACTAAAGAGAAGCTACTCGACTTCATCAAGCACAACCAGCTGCCACTGGTCATCGAGTTCACTGAGCAGGTGTGGCTCCTCTGCTGGGGGTGGCCCAGGGACCTCACTTGCAGAGTCCCCACTGTCATCCGGGTGTCCAGTGGTGTCGGGGCCATTGGGACAGTATCCTGCATCCATAGCTTAGCTTGTGGCTGAGACCAGTAACCTGTGTTTATAACAACACAGACGGCCCCAAAGATTTTCGGAGGTGAAATCAAGACTCACATCCTGCTGTTCCTGCCAAAGAGCGTGTCTGACTATGACAGCAAACTGAGCAACTTCAAGAAAGCCGCTGAGAGCTTCAAGGGCAAGATCCTGTTTATATTCATCCACAGTGACCAGACTGACAACCAGCGCATCCTCGAGCTCTTTGGACTCAAGAAGGAGGAGTGCCCTGCCGTGCGCCTCATCACCCTGGAGGAGGAGATGACCAAGTACAAGCCTGAGTCGGATGAGCTGACGGCAGAGAAGATCACGGATTTCTGCCACCGCTTCCTGGAGGGCAAGATCAAGCCTCACCTTATGAGCCAGGAGCTGCCCGAAGACTGGGACAAGCAGCCTGTGAAAGTGCTAGTTGGGAAGAACTTCGAAGAGGTGGCTTTTTTTTTTTTTTTTTTTTTTTTTTTTCTGAAGCTGGAAACAGGGAGAGACAGTCAGACAGACTCCCGCATGCGCCCGACCGGGATCCACCCGGCACGCCCACCAGGGGGCGACGCTCTGCCCACCAGGGGGCGATGCTCTGCCCATCCTGGGCGTCGCCATGTTGCGACCCTCCTGGGTGTCGCCATGTTGCGACCAGAGCCACTCTAGCGCCTGGGGCAGAGGCCACAGAGCCATCCCCAGCGCCCGGGCCATCTTTGCTCCAATGGAGCCTTGGCTGCGGGAGGGGAAGAGAGAGACAGAGAGGAAGGCGCGGCGGAGGGGTGGAGAAGCAAATGGGCGCTTCTCCTATGTGCCCTGGCCGGGAATCGAACCCGGGTCCTCCGCACGCTAGGCCGACGCTCTACCGCTGAGCCAACCGGCCAGGGTGAAGAGGTGGCTTTTGATGAAAAGAAGAATGTGTTTGTGGAATTCTATGCCCCATGGTGTGGTCACTGCAAACAGTTCGCTCCCATTTGGGATAAGCTGGGAGAGACCTATAAGGACCATGAAAATATTATCATTGCCAAGATGGACTCGACATCTAATGAGGTGGAGGCCGTCAAAGTGCACAGCTTCCCCACACTCAAGTTCTTCCCCACCTGTGCAGACAGAACGGTCATTGATTACAGGGGGGAGTGGACACTAGATGGTTTTAAGAAGTTCTTGGAGAGTGGCGGCCAGGATGGAGCAGGGGATGATGATGATCTGGAAGATCTAGAGGAAGCAGGGGAGCCTGACCTGGAGGAAGACGATGATCAGAAAGCTGTGAAAGACGAGCTATAACGTGGGAACCAGCCCTGGACGCCCCTGACACGCCCCTCCGGGGCTGCACCCCCAGCAGCACAGCCTCCGGAGCCTGCACGCCCTCCCAAGAGGATGGAGCACCAATCGGAACTGCAGGGAACTTTCTGAAACAACACTTGACTCTAACACGTGTAAATTTAGACCCGTCTCTTCCTTCTGCTTTTCAATTTTTGAAAAGGAATTTCTCTCCAGAACAGCCATCTTGATGGGCTTTTTTTTTTTTTTTTAATTTTTATTGTGATATACTTTTTGATACACAGATTTGTCCAGAGTGCTCCTAAAATGTTTTGCAATCTCACGCTGGCAATGATGCCTCCTGGTTAGGTTTATTATGCCATCACTTTAAAAATATTCTATCTGTGGGATTTTTAGACATTTTGGGACATCAGGGTCTCTGTCTCATCTTGGCTGGGCCGCCCTGGAGACGGGTGTCCCCTGCATGGAGAGGAACCACACCAGGCTGGACAGTTACTCTCACTTGTGCCAGTGTAGCCATGACTGCGCATGGCTCCTACACTGTCTGATAAACACAGACTTGAGGTTTCTGCCACAAGGGCCCCACCATGAGGATGGGCGGTGGGCACCAGCTGGGCCAGGACAGGGCCCCCCCAGAGTCGGCTCCTGGCTGCTCTGACAGGGTGGCCTGCGGCCTGCACCACAGAGAGCCGTGACCCTCCTTTTCCAGGCTGAGAGACAGCCAGGGATGCTTGAGCCCAATCAGTTGTCGACAGTTCTTCAGGCATTTCTACCACAACATTGGAATTGAACACATTGGCCAAATAAATTTTAAATTAAAAAAAAAAAGAAAAAAAATCCTAAAAGAGTTCTGTTCTTTAAACCTGGACATATGTTTCTTCATTTGATGGAGTGTATTTAGGGCATAGGAGGATTTGCTTCTTATTTGCCTAACAATGGAAAGAAATCAAAGGATTTGTGAGGACTAAGGCTTTAGGTTAGTGCTGGCTGGTCCTTATCACGGATAAGTCTATAGTCACCTTAAACTGAAATTTATGTTGTATTTATTTGCTGTCTTCTACATGCAATACATTATCCTCGTGCCCTTCAGGTGCAATTGTTCATGTAATTCCCACAATAGCCCTGTGGAAAAGGTGTAATTATTCACATTGACTGAAGCTCAGAGAAGTTCTGGCCTAAGGTCATGCATCTAATGGTGGGGCAAGGATTTAACCCATATTTTCTTTTCATACCCTTGATTTCTGTTGCAAGAAGAGTAAAGAGTAAGCAAAGGGTACAGTTACTATTTTAATTTAAAGATGTTCAGTAAAAACAGTGACAAGAGCACAATATCATGTTGTTCAAAATATACCACCAAAGGCATCCCGTTCGTTAAAACTTCTTGATAAGCGCAAGCATTTCCTGAGGGTCAGTCTACACATCCCTTCTCTATTCTCCATCTCTTGGAAGCATCTGCGTTTCAGCCATCACCTCTGTGCCAGAATTACTCAAATGCCTGAATCTCTTGACTGCAACCCTCTCCTGATTTATAGCTGGAAAATTTGCTCCACTTTTCTACCTGAATGTCTTCAAGTTTCAAGTATGTTGAAACTCAGTATATTCATGTGTCTCTTCTCTCAATTCTTCCAATCCTTAGTTTTTGTTATTGTTTCTATTTCTAATAGAAGTACCAATTTTTTCTCAGTGAATGAGGCCCAGAATTTCAATGCCATTTTGTGTTTTCTTCTCAGGTATATTGTCAGTTGCTGGATCTTGCAGGTCTGGCTTAAACATTTTACGTTGCGACACCTCAGTTGTTCATTGATTGCTTTTTCATATGTGCCTTGACCGTGGGGCTACAGCAGACTGAGTGACCCCTTGCTCAAGCCAGCGACCTTGGTTCCAAGATGGTGAGCTTTGCTCAAACCAGATGAGCCCATGCTCAAGCTGGCGACCTCGGGGTCTCGAACCTGGGTCCTCCACATCCCAGTCTGACGCTCTAGCCACTGTGCCACTGCCTGGTCAGGCCTGGCTTAAACATTTTAAAACCATTTCTTGCTAGTCATTTATTTAGCTATCAACCTAGCTATATATCGTCTTTTTTTAAAAATAGAGGTCAGTTAATTTTAAGGACTTTTAGAAATAAGGCTATAAATGATTTAAAAAAAATTAACGGCAGGGTGTATAATAATAAAAGCAAATCTTTTTCATTCCTGTCTCCTAATTTTCAATTTTCCTTCATAGAAACAACCACTATTTCTTATATATATTTATTTATCTTGTAATATTATGTCTGAACATATAGAGACATATAGATTTGTGTATACTTCTCCCTATAAATGATAGCATTCTATGTACATTTTTGGTAGTGACTTTTTTTTCTTTAACTTAATGTATCCTAGAAGTCATTTCTAATTAGTCCATGTAATAATAATGATAGCTATGATTTACTGAATGCCCATTATGTGCCATGAACAGTTCTGAGCACTTTTTATATGTTACTTCTTTGCAATTTTCACACTGATCCTGGGAGGTGCTATTTCTATCCCCACTTTAGAACTAAGAAAATGGGTGTTATACTAGCTTTACAAGGTCTCACAGATATTCAGGCTGAACTGGGACTAGAACCCATGCAATAAAGGTTGCTCCACACTGAGCTTTTAGCTGTCAGCTCAACCCACCTTCCGGCTCCATCTCAGAAGCAGCCGCTATAGCTATGGATCTGTTCACCTGCCCAACCTCGCTTGCTGAACGAGTGGGATTGAAATCTTCTCCTCTGATTATCTGTATCCGTCATGACTCTCTCCAGGCATTTATCCTAATCTTTCATGAGTTCTAGCCTGGCACTTAGGAGTGGGCTAAGAAAAATTATCTTGTTTTCTCTTTTATTTTTTAAAAATTTATTTATTGATTTCAGAGAGAGGAAAGGAGGGAGAGAGAGAGAGAGACAGAGAGAGAGAGAGAGAGAGAGAGAGAGAAAGAGAAGCAAATATTGGAAACATTGATCTGTACCTGTATGTGCCCTGTAAAGGATTGAACCCCCAACCTCCATGATTTGGGATAATGCTCCAATCAACTGAGCTATCAGTCCAAGGCTTGCTTCCCCTTTTAAATTGTCCTTTTAAATCCTCTTTGTTCATAAAATAAGGAGTTTCCTTAAATTGTAACCCCTTTTCACTTAGAGCTGTGTTATTTGGGAAGCACTATTTACTGGTTTAAGGATTTTAGAAAAAAATATTAAAGTCCACCAAAATGTTTTGACTGACTCATGAGCTTGGAATCTGTTGTACGTATGGGCACCCTCTAAAGTAAGGATTGTAGCTGTACCTCATATTTGGCAGTAGAGAAACTGAGGGTTGTAGAGTACAGCTTCTCTAGAATGGAGCACAGAAATATCCCCATGTACAGTAGTTGCAAATATGTAGCTTAGCTTCTCACGAACATTTCCTTTTTTTTCTTATATGGTATGTGATATATGGAAAGTTAGGTGCACGTGTGCTTATGAATTTTGAAGTCTAATTTAAATGAATGGCCATGCGCCTGCTGTCCAGGTGATGAGCCTGTGCATTCCCAATGCCATTGCAGTGACCTTGTCCCTTCCAGCCCCAGTGCCTGCCTCTTCCTATGGTAACCACTCTCCTGAATTATCATTCTCTTGCTTTTTACCTATTAAAGTTTTGTGAAATGTCTGTGAATCTTAATATATTGTTCAGTTTTGCTTGTTTCTGAATAAACGTTTTGTTAAATTTGATTGATTTTTTTTCCCATAAGACTCTAAGAACACAATATTTGTAAATAAAATAGCTGTAAACTTCCTTTTTCCCATTTAATTTCATTTGAAGTAATTATGTTTGGAATAGAATCAGGCATTGGGCAGAAACAGAATTGGGGAATAGAAGAGATATATGTGGCTAAGGAGTCTTTGTGTCTATAAGCAGATATAAATAGAGGAAGTTCAGAAGCTTATAGGGAAAACAAGACATACTTTTATTGCATGGTTAGTGACAGAGTTTGTTGATGTACAGTAACTGTGGTAAATATCAATTATAAATAACTAGCTGAGGTCCCACATAGCATGTTTATCTTTTGGCTCCCACTTGGTAGGTAGCACTGACATTGTGATTATTGACAGCATTTGTGACATTGATGGCAGTGTTAGGTAATGATGAAGCCTGTGAGCTCTGAAGCCAGATTTCCTGGGTCTGAATCAGTGCTCCACTACTTCACACTCATTTGACTTGAGCCTTGGAGTTTTAGTAGAAGGGGTGATGGTAATACCTGCCCCAGGCAGTAACGCTTAGATACTTTTGTTGCAGTGATCCTCTGGTGTAAAAGTGTAAGCTTACATGGCATTGGGTGCTGTCGTATAGTTGAGAAAACCCAGACTTGGTATTAGACTGGGTTGGTTTCATTCCTGGATGTACTTCTGCTTAATTGTGGGACCTCAGGAAAGTCACTCCTCCTCTTGGTGCTTTAGTTTCTTCCTGTATAAAATGGTACTTAATACACGTTTGTTATGAGAATAAGAATGTCTTGAGTGCCTATCTTGGAGGTTAATATATAGTAAATGGTCAACAAGTGACACTGTTATGGTTTTTAGGGTTCATGGTTTGCTTAACAACTCAGCGACTTACCTGGGTCCTTAGTCATCAGATGTTAATGCTGAGCTTCTATGTGCTTTAAATAGGACTCAGAATTTTAATATGAGCAAAGGGGATCAGACCAATTTGGAACCAAATTAAGCCGGTCTTAACATTTAGAATAGTTATTGTAAATGTAATCTATGCTTCTGCAACTTTTATTTAGGGATAAAAAGGGTATTTTCCCTTAGTAAGAGATTTTAAGACTTCTGTTTTTGGAGCAATTTTAGGTTCACAGCAAAATTGAATGGAAAATTAAGAGAGTCCCCATATCCTCCCCACACATGCATAGCCTCCCCATTATCAACATCCCCCCACCAGAGTTGATACATTTATTACTATCAATGAACCGACAGTGACACAGCATTATCACCCAGAGTCTGTAGTTTAGATTAGCATTCACTCTTGGTGTTGTGCCTTCTGAGGGTTTTGACAGATGTATAATGGGCATCTACCACTATAGTATGATTCCAAGTGATTTCCCTGCCCTCTGTGCTCTGCCTGTTCATCCCTCTCTGCCCCTTAATCCCTGCCGACCACAGGTCCTTTTATGTCCTCATAGTTTTGCCTTTTCCAGAACGTTAAGCAGTTGGAATCAAACAGTAGGTAGCCTTTCCAGAGCAGCTTCTTTTGAGTAGGAAAAAAATTTTAACTTCTAAATTCTGTTTGTTTAGAAACAATATATCTGAGAAGATGGCCTTTTTGAAATCAACATGCAACTTCCTTCAAGGAGGGGGCAGACAGGAAGGGGACTTATGACCTGAAAGCCAGATCATCAGCAGCCCCAAGGCTTAGCAGGTGGACTTGTTGCAACTGCATTAGCCTTCACACCTTCCTTTCATGATATTTTTAACTGTATTGGACCGAGTCCACAGTGTAGAGTTATAAATAGGGCTGGGTGGAGGCACACGGGTAGGCTGATAATTAGGCGCCTCTTCAAACCTATGTTCTTAAGTAGTTATTCGGTGCTTATTCGTTGGAGAGGCTGAGTCCTGTGTGTGTGTGTGGAAGAGCAGAAAAGGAAGCAAGTTGGCTGACTGTTATACCTCGTTTGGCAGAACAAAGCCAGACCTTAAAAGTCAGTTGGGAGAATACTGGTTATTAAATCTCATTAACCACTCCCTCCCCTAGTAGCTTATCATAATATATCTTCCAGTCAGGAGCACTTTCTGGCAGGTGACTTTTTTCCATCTTGATACATACCCCGTGATGTCGTGTCTCTTATAGGTTTATGCTTCTGGGCAAGTGCCCAGCTGGCCTTTGCCAGCTGAACTTGGTCATCCAGTCCGTACTTCTGTGGAACTTAGACAAAGTTGGCTTTTCTTTCCCTGTCTGGAGTTGAAGTCGCAGAGGAAGTTCCCCTCGCCCCTCCCAGTCAGGGGGAGGAGCCTGCCAGTCGGTCAGGGGGAGGAGCCTGCCAGTCAGCGGCACAGTTTCCCTCTGTGTAGCTGTGGGGATTGTTCACAGAAGATGAACCGCAAAGCTCTGCGTTTCACTTTCCATTCTGCCTCCTGTCTGGGAGCCCTCACCTGGGAAGGAAGGGTGGAAAGTGAGCAGGAGAAGGCCTAAGGATGAGGAAAGGGAGGACTTGAGGCCGAACACTCAGTTGGAACAGCATGGTGAACACCCAGCAGGCTGATCACCTGGGACAGAGGTTGGCAGCCCTTTATAGTAAAGGACTAGAGACTGTTCTAGGCTTCACGGGTCATGTGGTCTCTGTCATATCTACTCAACTCTGCTACTGTAGCACGAAGGCTCCCATATATATAATGTGTAAAGGAATGGGCATAGCTGTTCTCCACAAAAACTTTGTTTATTGACACACGCCCATATTTAGTTTGCCGGCCAGTAGCACAAAAACAGGTAGTGAGCTGCATTTGGCCTGTGGGTTGTAGTTTGCTGACCTCATCCAGGATAATACAGGAAAACTGAAGTTTGTAAGTTTGATGATATCTGTGCTTCCTGTGTAGTCTCTGTAGAGATCCTTTTTGTGCTCATTTAGTAAAGCTGAGTGAAAAATAACTTTGGAAACGCTAAGTGAATCCAAGGAGTGGGAGTTTCGCTGACCTGTGGGCAGTAGAAGAGACAGATTTTCCCGGGAGGCCAGCTGAGACAGTTGCTACAATGAGAGAGTGATGGCTACACGTCAGATACTCTGCCCTTCATTTAGTGCTAATACCGTGGAGGTTCTCAGTTTGGTTCTAACAAGCAAAGCCAATTTTAATCTCCACACGTTCTTTGATAATGAAACTATATGATTTATATTTCAGAGCTCTTTCATTTCAGGTATTTTGTTGAATTTGTTTTTTAAAAACATATTTTAGTATTCTTAGTATGAGACTGCCAAGTCAACTTTGTGTGAAAGGGAATGGTCTCATAAATAGATGGAACTTTAGCCGTGAGGATAAGATGTGCTGCATGTTTAGGTGATAAGTAGCTAGGGTGATACAATTTATTTTTTGTTTTTTATTTTTCCGAAGTGAGAAATGGGATGGGGGGATATGGGGGGGGTGGCCGTCAGATTCCTGCATGTGCCCGATCTAGATCCACCTGCATGCCCACTAGGGGGCGATGCTCTGCCCATCTGGGGCGTTGCTCCATTGCAACCAGAGCCATTCTAGTGCCTGAGGTGGAGGCCATAGAGTCATCCTTAGCATCCAGGGCCAACTTTGCTCCAATGGAGCCTTGGCTACGGGAGGAGAAGAGAGAGATAAAGAGAAAGGAGAGGGAGTGGCTCTAGTCGTGGCAGAGCGACGCCCCAGAGGGGCAGAGCATCGCCCTCTGGTGGGCGTGCCGGGTGGATCCTGGTTGGGCGCATGCGGGAGTCTGTCTGACTATCTCTCCCCGTTTCCAGCTTCAGAAAAATACAAAATAAATAAAAATAAAAAAAAAATAAAAAAATAAAAAAAAAGAGAAAGGAGAAGGGAAAGGGAGAAGAAGCAGATGGGCACTTCTCCTGTGTGCTCTGGCCAGGAATCTAACCCGGACTTCCACATGCTGGGCTGACACTCTACCGCTGAGCCAACTGGCCAGGGCCTAAGGTGATATCATAAAAAATTTATTTCATGTAGCCTGACTGAGTGGCGGCGCAGTGGATAGAGCGTTGGCCTAGGATGCTGAGGACCTAGGATCAAAACCTTGAGGTTGCCAGCTTGAACACAGGCTCGTCCAGCTTGAGTGCAGGCTTGCCAGCTTGAATGCGTGAGATCATAGACATGACCAGTGGTGGGAATCAAATAATTTAACAACCGGTTCTCTGCCCTAATGACTATTTTAAGTATAAAAAAATGATATACTGAAAAGTAGCTTATTATTTCAGGCAGTTAATACTTAAATAAGAACAATAAAAGAGGTACACAAAACTAGATTATGTTATAAGAATTTTAAAATGTTAATGAAAAAACATTAAATAATACCTGACAAAAAACAATAAAAGTGTTATTTAAGATGCTTCCTTATTGCTTCTTGATTGGCATCTTCACTTGCAATTTTTTCACCTGTGGACAGAATGAACATGACTACGTGTGCTTAGAGTACGCTGTTGTGCAGGTGAACGTTAAAAACGAGTAAGGAATATAAATTTGTGATTTCCACTTTGGGTGGCTGCCCAGGCACTCACCTTAGAGAGAACCCTGATTACAAGTGCCATTTTAACAACTGGTTTACCAAATTCAATAAAAAATTAGGTATCGGTTCTGCAGAACTGGTACGAGCCAGCTGAATCCCACCACTGGACATGACCCTGTGGTTGCTGGCTTGCGCCCAAGGTCGCTGGCTTGAGCAAGGAGTCACTGGCTCATCTAGAGCCCCCAGTCAAGGCACATATGAGAATCAGCAATCAATGAACAAGTATGGTGCCACAACTACGAGTTGATATTTCTCATCTTGCTCCCTTCCTGTTGGTCTCTCTTTCGCTAAAAAAATAAAAAAATAAAATTATTTTATGTATATTTATTGGGTTTTGCATACTTAATTGTCTACCATAATTTTTATTACTAGGATCCTTACTACAGATTTAATGACCTTAAATACAGATGGATCGCCTTGGATAACTGGACCTATAGCAAGGAATTTCAAGTCCCCTTTGACATTAGGTATGTATATGTGTACATCTATATCTACTTATTTATTATTATATTGGCATTTTCCTTCTTTTTCTGTTTCTGCAATAATTTCTTGTTTTTTAGGTTGTGTATTAGAGAGTTATCTGATTAAAGTCTTGTACTATAAGAGTGAATATATGGTTTATATTTTTATTTGTATATGAGGATGGTGCCACCAATCATTAGTCATGAAATTATGTCTTCGTGCCTGACCAGGTGGTGGCACAGTGGATAGAGCATCAACCTGGGACGCTGAGGACCCAGGTTAGAAACCCTGAGGTCTCTGGCTCGAGTGCACGCTCTCCAGGCTGAGCCTGGGGTTGCCAACTTGAGCGTGGGATCATAGACATGACCCCATGGTCACTGGCTTGAGTCCAAATGTTGCTGGCTTGAAGCCCAAGGTCCCTGGCTTGAGCAAGGGGTCACTGGCTTGGCTGAATACCCCTGGTCAAAGGACATATATGAAAGCAATCGATGAATAACTAACGTGTTGCAACTATGAGTTGATGCTTCTCATTTCTCTCCCTTCCTGTCTGTCTCTCTTGCTAAAAAAAAAAGAAAGAAAGAAAGAAATAATATCTTAGTAATTTTTCCTGTGGTTATAATGGTCACCTAGACCTGGCTAGTTCTCTGATCCCTGCTCACAGTAATCAGTAGAGTATATATTATATATTTGTAATATTGTCAAGTACATGAGAGGTGCATCATTTGTTCAGGCTGGTTTTAACCAGCCTTAGAGACTATGGCATTGGCCTTATATTATGTCATGAGACCATGAGGAAAGTATCTTATAGTTTTCAGTAATGTTCTGTGAAGCAGAATGTAACTCAATTCTATCTACTACAGTTATTGCTACATAAATAAAAAAAATTCTTCTGTCCCTTTTATAGGTCTTATTTGGCTAATTATTTACTTAGCCTTTTTTTTTTTTTTTTTTTTTTTTTTTTTTTTTTGTATTTTTCTGAAGCTGGAAACGGGGAGGCAGTCAGACTCCCGCATGCGCCCGACCGGGATCCACCCGGCACGCCCACCACGGGGCGATGCTTTGCCCATCCGGGGCGTTGCTCTGCTGCAACCAGAGCCACTCCAGCGCCTGGGGCAGAGGCCAAGGAGCCATCCCCAGCGCCCGGGCCATCTTTTGCTCCAGTGGAGCCTTGGCTGCGGGAGGGGAAGAGAGAGAGAGAGAGGAAGGAGAGGGGGAGGGGTGGAGAAGCAGATGGGCGCTTCTCCTGTGTGCCCTGGCCGGGAATCGAACCCGGGACTTCTGCACGCCAGGCCGACGCTCTACCATTGAGCCAACTGGCCAGGGCCTACTTAGCCTTTTTAAAAACTTTTCTTCCATTGCTCTGGGCAATAGCTCGATTGTTTAGAGCACTGTCCCAAAGCACACAGGTCTCCAGTGTGATCCCCAGTCAGGGCATAGACAGGAACAGATCGATGTTCCTCTCTCTCTCTCCCCCTCTCTCCGGCTTTTCCTCTCTCTCTCTCTCCCCCCCCTTCCCCTTTTCCTCCCTTTCTCTCCCTTCTCTCTTTAAAGTCAATAAGTAAAAATTAATTTTTTCCATTGATTTGAGAGAGAGAGAGAGAAGCATCAACTGGTTATTTCTCTTAGTTCCATTTAGTAGATTGCTTCTCGTATGTGCCCTGACCGGGGGTGGGGAATGGGGTGGAACTTGCTACCTCTGGCATGCCAGGTAGATGCTTTATCCACTGACCCACCTGACCATAGCTATTTACTGGCCTTTTAAAAGAGAAACAGAAACAGAATATGGTACTTAATATCACAAGAGTTACTGTGGTCCAGGCTTTTATTTCTAGAATATACTTAACATACCTCTATTAAGGCTCTTTTTTCACCTTGAACTCAACATATCCAAAATTTAACCAGTAGACTTTTCCACTTAAAGTTTACTTTATATTATAACACCCTCATTGTTTCTCTTAATGTAACACCATTTTCCCGGCTTCTGTGGTTAAGGTATTTTTGTCTCATCATATCTTTTCTTCATCTTCCTCTATTCAGTCTGTTTCTGAGTCCTGTTAATTTTCGCCTAGCATTGCTCTTGATTCAACCCTTCTTTCTCCTTTCCAAGTTTTCACCTTTGCCTATGTCTTTATTAGTGAGGGCCTGGAATTAGGCGAAAACTGCCTAACAAAATCTTTTGCTTGTTTTTTTATTTTCCAGTTTTTCTTATGTAGAAACATGAGACTCATCTTCCCAAAATATTGATTTTACCATAACGTTCTTTTTTTTTTTTTTTTTCCTTTTTCTGAAGCTGGAAACAGGGAGAGATAGTCAGACAGACTCCCGCATGCGCCCGACCGGGATCCACCCGGCACGCCCACCAGGGGCGACGCTCTGCCCACCAGGGGGCGATGCTCTGCCCATCCTGGGCGTCGCCATGTTGCGACCAGAGCCACTCTAGCGCCTGGGGCAGAGGCCACAGAGCCATCCCCAGCGCCCGGGCCATCTTTGCTCCAATGGAGCCTTGGCTGCGGAAGGGGAAGAGAGAGACAGAGAGGAAAGCGCGGCGGAGGGGTGGAGAAGCAAATGGGCGCTTCTCCTGTGTGCCCTGGCCGGAATCGAACCCGGGTCCTCCGCACGCTAGGCCGACGCTCTACCGCTGAGCCAACCAGCCAGGGCCACCGTAACGTTCTTGCTCAATAACAATAGTTTCTTCCTTCAGATTGGCAAATCAAGTTTAACCTTCTCTGTGTGTCTGTGAAAATACTGCTTAATGTTGTCCATCCCTGTACCACTTCCTGCATCCACGCCACCCCTGTTGACTTGTCCAGCTTTCTCCTTAGCTCTCAGCGTGAGGTCTGCGCCTGAATCAAGCCTGGTACCTTAATGTTTTGGATGCCGTGAGCAATTCCATGTTTCTGTTTTGCTCTTCCTCTTGGGGTCTACCTTCCTCCTAGGCATTTCTATTTGTTTTTTAAACAATAACAACTTTATTGAGATATAACCCAGATACCATACAGTTCACCCATTTAAATATATGTATTTTAATGGTTTTTAGTATATTCACAAAGTTGTGCAGCCATCACTATAATCACTTTTAGAGCATTTTCCTCACCCTAAGAGAAAGTCATACCCATTAGCAGCCATTTTGCATTCTCCACATCTTTTTTCCCCCATCTCCATCCCAGTTCTAGGAAACCACCTATTTATTTTCTTTTTATGGATTTGTCTTGTCTGGATATCCCATATAAATTGAATTATACAATATGTGCTCCTTTGTGCCTGGCTTCTTTCACTTACCATAATAATGTTTTTAATGTTCATCTGTATTGTCACATTCACAAGTACAGTAAATCCTCACTTAACATTCTTGAAAGGTTCTTGAAAGTGAAACTACATATAGCAAACCCTATTTTATCATGGGCGAATTGATATAAACAAGAGTTAAGTTTCTAAGGCATAATCCTGGTCACAAAAACATCACCAAACTTCTAAATAGAGACCCAAAACATTTGTAAACATGGAAATGAAAAAGAGCTATACAGCCTGGCACAGTAGATAAAGAACCCGGAACTCTGAGGTTGCTGGTTCGAAACCCTGGGTTTGTCTGGTCAAGGCACATAAAGCAAGCAACAGCTAAAGTGAAGCAACTATGAGTTGATACTTCTTGCCACCACCCCCTACTCCTCTCTCTGTAAAATCAATACATAAAATCTTAATAAAGTAATAAAAATGGTCCTGGCCATTTTACTCAGTAGTAGAGTATCGGCTTAGCCTGTGGAAGTCCAGATTCGATTTTCAATCAGGACACACAGGAGAAACAGCCATCTGCTTCTCCACCTCTCTCCCTCTCATTTCTCTCTCGCTCTCTCTTTCTCTCTCTCTCTCTCCCCCCCCCCCTCCTGCAGCCATGGCTTTATTGGAGCAAGTTGGCCATGAGCACTGAGGATGGCTCCATCGCCTCTGCCTCAGATGCTAAGAAGAGCTCGGTTGCTGAGCAGAAGAGCAAAGCATCGCCCTCTAGTGGGCTTGCTGGGTGGATCCTGTTCGGGCGCATGCGGGAGTCCATCTCTCTGCCTCCCTTTCTCTCACTGAAGAAAATAATAATAAAAATAAAATAATAATAATGCTTTTAAAAAGAACTATACATACATATAACAAAGATTAGTAAACACAAATAAGGAATTGATTTTTCAATTCACTTATTTCAGTTCAGGGTTGCAGGTGGCCGGAGCGTCTCCAGGAAGCTCAGGGCCTTGGGGCTGGGGGACCCCCACCCAGCACAGGACGCCCTTCCATCACAGGGCACTCGCATACACCCACACTCACTCTGGGACAATCTGGACATGCCAATTCATCTATGGAATGCTGGAGGAAACCAGAGTCCCCAGAAGAAACCATGCAGACGTAGGGAGAACATGCAAACACTGCACAGACAGTGGCCCCAGCCAGGAATTGATTACTTTTTCCTCCTCAGCATTATAATGAAATGACATTGAATAAAACAACATTAATTGAGGACCTGCTGTACTTCATTTCTTTTAATGGCCAAATTGTATATTATTGTGTGGCTATACCACATTTTATTTATTCTGTTCTTCCTTAAGTTCTTGTTTTCTTCTTGAAGTCTTTTCTTATGATGTAAACTCTAAAAGGACTGTGGTCTGTCCAAGACTATACTACAAAGTAGAGGACATTGAAAGTTTTTTCTTTGTTTTCTCTGTTTTAGGCTTGAATGCCAACCATACCGCAGACTTCTTCAATTTAGAGACTGTTTTAGTTTCCCGTGAGGCTTAGCAGAGTGCTGAACATATAATGTTCACTCACAGATATTTGTTAGTCGGTTAATTTGTTCTCTTAGTGTCAGTAAATTTAATAATTTGTGAAAATATTTTGTATCTGTTATTTAACTTATTTTTTGTAACTTTATGAAGTTCTAGAAAAAAAGTCAATGGACTTGGATATTATAAGTCGTGCTCATGATTTTATGATGAATATGTTGAAATATGAATAAAGATAAAGCCTTCTCAATATAAGAATATGTTAAACTAATATTTTGGAAAATTAAATTGGAAACTGATTTTTAAGGATGTATGTTTTCTGTAAAATATTCCTTTAGTTCTTAACTAACTAATAAAAAAGACAACTAAGTTAATGCTTTAAACATGTTTCATAAATCTTTTCTTATTTTAGCAAATGGCAAAAAGTAAATTTGATTTTTGAGGGCGTCGATACAGTTGCAAAAGTCCTGCTCAATAATGTTCTTATTGGGGAAACAGACAACATGTTCAAAATATATGTAAGTATGTAGTACCATCGGGTTAAAAACAACTCCACTGACATGTGTTTGTGTTACTGTTACTGTGAGAAGGGAAAGCTGAGTGCAGACTTGCCTGTGCAGGCTGGTACACGCTCTTTGAAGCACTGCATAAGTTACTTTATCTCTCAGTTGCCACATTTGTGGGATGCTGAAAACACTGCAGACCCTATAGAGTTACTGTGAGGATTTAGTAAGCTAATTGTATAAAATGATTGGCACAGTTCTGGTCACATGGGAAGTATTCAACAAATGCCTTTCCCTTTTCTGCTACTTGGTGATCCAGAGTTTCATGGGAAATGACAATTGATACAGCATTTTAAAAGAAAATGTTCCTTCCTTTCTGGGCTAATTACATTATGCGATGATATCCAGATCTTCCTTCCCTTTTCAAGGGGTAGACTTTCCAAAACAAAAATAACTTATGACTTAGAAATACATGCTATTTATACCAAAGAGTCAGGTTGTCATGAAGCATCTAGGAAATCCTTGGCAGTTCAAGGCCATATGTAAATAGCCAAAGTAGACATTACAGAGATAAATATATTTTCTGCTTATGCTGTTTACTAGGACCATCATTTGTTATAAAAAACAAGGAGAAACCTAGAAATCTATGTTTGGGTAGGAGAAGGTACTCAGTTATAACTCAAAGTCAGCAACTTAGTTACACTATTTCGGAAAAGTGCTTTCTCTTACAAAAGGCTCAACCTAAAGATTTCAATTATTTTATTCATCTCTTCTTTCATCTTATCTATGCCTATATGTAAAATTTTATACACAAGGCTACTTCCATGTTCTTTCCCTTTAATTCAGAGCTTTGATATTACCCATGTGGTCAAAGCCGTAAACTTCATTGAGCTGCGTTTCCAGTCACCAGTGTTGTATGCGGCCCAGCAGAGCAGAGCTCATACTCGCTACCAGGTGCCACCAAACTGCCCTCCCAGTGTACAGAAGGGAGAATGCCATGTCAATTTTATTCGAAAGGTAATGGTCTTGCAATTGGATGGGGCTTTAACCTTGGGGGAGGGCAATGTGCTGGTGTGAGAATGAAGACTTCCTGGAAGTTGGGCATCTCTTTCTTGTCCCCTTAGTGCGATTTGAATATTAAAGAAAAATAAGAACCAAAAGATTATATGAATTTTTTGTGGAGAATTTTTGTCTTTCTAGGTTTTTTCTTAAAGCATGCTTCAGGACTTAGGTGACATCAGGAAAAAAGAAAGACAAATAGGTGACTGGTAATATAACTTTACAGATTACTTCTCAGCCTTAAGGTTTATCAAACTTTTCACTAGACTCTAAGGTTTATATTTATTAGTAATGTTTGTTCCTAGGAAGCCTTCTGCAAATATTAATATATTTTCTGACATGTTCTTATATTTTACTGGTAGGTTCTAATAAAGTCTAAAAATAATAAAAGCTATAGGGGATATTTTTCTTTGGGTTTTATAAGGCTAGATGACTTGGATTTATTCTAATTCATGGTTGAATTAGTTTTTTATTTTTTATTTAAAATTATTTTAATTGTGGTAAAATACACATAACACAAGATTTACCATCTTAATCATTTTAAGTGTACAATTCAGTATTATTAAGCATATTCATGTTGTGAAACCAATTTCTAGAACTTTTTTCATCCCGCAAAACTGAAATTCTATACTCAGCAAAAAAAAATTCCCCATTTCCCCTTTCTCCAAGCCCCTGACTACCACCATTCTTTTTATTTCTATGGATTTGACTCCTCTAGATATCTCAGAAAAGTGGAATCATACAGTCTTTGTCTTTTTGTGACAGGCTTATTTCACTTATCATAATGTTCTTAAGATACATCAATGTTGTAGCATGTGTCAAAATTTCCTTCCTTTTTAAAGCTTAATAATGTTCCATTGCATGATATACCATATTTTGTTTATTCAGTCATCTGTTAATGGGCATTTGGGTTGCTTCCATCTTAGGCTATTTTGAATAATGTTATATGGATATATAAATATTTCTTTGAGATCCTGCTTTCAGTTATTTTGTATATATGATATAACCAGAAGTGGGATTACTGCATTACCTGATGATTCTATTTTAAATGTCTTGAGGAATTAGCATTTAATTTTAACAACAAATGCAATTATTGGTTTCATTGTGAAGATATTAAGTGTATTTTTTCAGTACTTAATGACTAGAAACTCAATTGATAAATTCTGATTAAGTTAAACAGCTCTCATTAGGCTGGATAGACTTATCATTAAATCATATTTCCTAAAGATAAGAACTAAGGTCAAAATTATCTCTCCAGTTGACTCAGGCTACCTAGATTGACATCATTGTGTTGATACCCATATGTTCATATGACTCTAACCGAACAGTGTGTGCCTGAGAGGTCGGGCATTCCATCGAACACAGTGTACTTATCCTTCTATTTAAACTTCAGCTATGCCTTCCCTTCAAATGATACAGTGGTTTTATTTTTTTCTTTAAATATTTTTATTTATTCATTTTAGAGAGGGGAGAGAGAGAGATAGAGAAGGAAGGAGAAAGAGAGAGGGGCGGTAGAGCAGGAAGCATCAACTCCCATATGTGCCTTGACCAGGCAGTGCAGGGTTTCGAACCAGCGACTTCAGTGTTCCAGGTTGATGCTTTATCTATTGCAGCACCATAGGTCAGGCATACAGTGATTTAAATACTAGAGGTTGAACTTTCCCCTTCTCCTCTTCAATCTTTAATCTTCTATCAAAACAGGGACTTCCTGAATGATAATGTGAAAGGTTTACTTTTGAGGTCATTGGTAAAGGTACATATATATTCTATACATATATTCATGTAATAGTATCCCTCTACTCTTGGTCACTTTGTGACATTTAAACCACACTTTCAGGTTATCTAGATAGAATAAAATCCTTTGTCACTGATATCAGGAATCAGACCCACGTTTTTGCTCTCATTGTGTGTAGAAGACTAAACTTGGGACACACTTGCTAGCAAATGAGTTGCATCTTGGTGTTTCTGGCTAGATTGACCTGATCCAGTGGGAAGGGGCCTGGATGAATGTCCAGGTCTGGAATTCTGGATCTGAATTCTAGCTTTACAAACCCATGAGGATCACAGCCAAGTCTATCATCTATGTGTGGAGCTAATCCTTCCCTTCTTTCCTGATTGTTGATTGGAAGATACAGTGAAATATTAATGTAAATACACTTTCCATACTAGAATGTGCTATCCAGTTGTTCCAAATGCTGGTTGGTAATATTATTTATTTTGGAGACTTATTTTTATAATTATAGACCTCTAAGTGTATAGCTGACAAAATGCCTCAACTTAGCTTATGTGAAGGTAGTGGATAGAGGTGTAGAGTGGATAATGAAGAAATGTTACTCTCCATCTATTCTTTGACCCTTTGCTTTCTCCACATCAACCCAAGTCCTCTCTTATCTCTGCCTCCTTCTCTGTCTAGGGTGGATAGTAGAATCCGTCACCTCACCTTCCCTGTTTGGAATATTCAACATCATCCTTGCTTTCCATCGACATCTCAGGCCATTCCATCTAAGTCTCTTTATCCAGACCAACCTCTTCCTCTTAAGAGTCTTATTATTCAGTCCTCTCTCTGTTCTACACACTTTTATTCTTTCATTTTGTACCCTCTCTAGTCTATCGCATTTATCTAATTTCTTTTATAACCAGTTGAGTTTCTAGTGATTCCTAATATTGTGTTGTCAGTTCAGACCTCTCTTTCATTCCAGATCTGACATTCAGTTGCTTATTTGGCATCTTTACTTGACTGATTGACAAGGACTTAAAGCTCAGTATGCCCAACAATGCACTTGGGATCTAAATGCTTTGCCCAAGGCGCCCTGTCTTGCTGAATGGAATACCATACAGGACAATCACTCAAGCAGAAACCTGAGTTATTTTTTTATGCCTCCTTTTCATTATTTTTCCTCTTCCAATCCATGACTAAGTCTTTTTGATGATGTGGATGTTAACCTCTTTAGTCGTTCTTGAATCTGCCCACACTCCATTTCTACTACCATACTTGAACTCAAGTAGGATGTTATCATTTTTTGCATGAAATATTACTCTGGTTGCTTAACTGGCATTCCTACAACCTCATTTGCCTTCCTCCAGTTCATCATAGCAGTTTTTCTTCTTAAAACGCTTCAACCATTTCTCATTGCCATTAGACTAAAGTCTAAATTTCTTAGCTGTCTGCCCACCAGCACTTTTCCAGTCTTCCCCCACATCTTCCATTGTTCTCTCTTCATTTCCTGGAAGGTGTCGCATTCTCTTGCACATACTGCTATTTCTGAAAGTGATTCTTCACTTTCTTCTCCTCTAAACACACTGGACAAGTGGGACTCACCCTTCAAGTCTCCATATGAAAGTCACTGTAATTCAGAAAATCTTGTCTTGACACCTCCTTCCCCCATTTTTTGTTACCTGTTTCCTTTGTAATTATTTATGCAGTGCCTGAATTTCTTGCTGTACTGTGAGCACTATAAGCAGAAGGACTGTGTCTGATTGGTCCATTGATGTACTACCAGCCTGACACATAGAAAGCACTTCAAAATTTTTTTTGAGTGTTAACTTTTATCTGGAGAGGTTGTGTGAGTAGAAATGACTTGTTGCCCTTGGTGGGGAAAATAGTCTGCCTTAGATGATGTTGAATATTTTTGTCCTCCTCCTTCTGAACTTAACAACTTTTCAATCAATATCCCTGGGATGAGTTTTATTCTAAACATGAGAAGCTGATACCTAACATGGCGAATTTCAACAGGGATGCTATGAAGTAGTTTTAATTCTTAGTTTTTTCTTGTTACGGGTTTGTCTCTCATACAGAGCTTAGGAAATAATACTTAAATAAGAACAGATTGGCCAAATCCTTAAGCTGTATTCTACAAATTGTCCATTCAGAAAAAGCTTAGTACTTGCTCTGGTGCTTGTTCTTTTTTAAAAACGGAATTCTTGTCTCACACATTTTAATTAACTGTATTTTTTGTTTTTTGTTTTTTTAAATTGTTTAAATGAGACAGAGTCAGAGAGAGAGGAAGGGAGAGAGATGAGAAGCATCAATTCTTTGGTGCAGCACCTTATTTCTTCACTGATTGCTTTCTCATATGTGCCTTGACCCGGGACTACAGCAGAACAAGTGATCCCTTGCTCAAGCCAGCAACCTTGGGCTCAAGCCAGCGACCCTGGGGTTCAAGCTAGTGACCATGGGGTCACGTCTATGACCCCACACTCAAGCCAGTGACTCTGAGCTCAGGCTGGTGAGCCCGTTCTCAAGCCGAGTGAGCCCGCACTCAAGTTGGGAACCTTGGGGTTTCAAGCCTGTGTCCTCCACGTCTTAGTTATGTGCTCTATCCACTGCGCCACCACCTGATCAGGCTTAATTAACTGTATTTTGAAAATAACTTTTTCTTTAAAGAAGTAGAAATTAGGCCCTGGCTAGGTAGCTCAGTTGGAAAGAGCATCATCCCGATGTGCCAAGATTACAGGTTCAGTCTCAGGTCAGTGAACATACAAGAAGCAACCAATAGCCCTGGCCGGTTGGCTCAGTGGTAGAGTGTCGGCTCAGCGTGTGGATGTGCCAGGTTCGATTTCCGGTCAGGGCACACAAGAGAAGTGACCCACTGCTTTTCACTCCTCCCCCTCCGTTTTCTCTGTCTCTCCCTCTCTGGTAGCCATTGCTTGGTTCAAGCATTGGCTTCCAGTGCTGAGGATGGCTCTGTGGCCTCTGCTTCAGGTGCTAAAAAACCCCAAAACTGGCTCAGTTGCTAAACAATGGAGCAATGACCCAAATGAGCAGAACATTGCCCCCTAGTGGGCTTGCCGGGGATCCTGGTTGGGGCACATGCAGGAATCTTTTTGCTTCCTCACCTCTCACAAAAAAAAAAAAAAAAAAAAAGCAACCAATGAATGTACAATTAAATGGAACAGCAAACTGATTTTTTTTCTCACTTTCCCTCTCTCACTCTCCCTTCTTCTAAAATCAATAAATTAAAAAAAATTTAAAGTAGAAATTAGAAAAATTCTGCTTGAAAAAGGATTTAATTTCAGGGAACCATCTCCTGTTTTTGAATTTGAACCTTTGTAAATTAATATGGAACCTGAAATGTGTCTGAAAGGAGAGGTAGGTAGCCAGGCCAGATAAGACGGGATGAGATGTCTGCCCTGTCTGCCTGTGTCAGTGACTTGATTGTTTTGGGGCTGTAACTTCAGAAACAAGTACTTCTGAATTGATCCTGGAGGAAATAGGGATTGGAAAGTCTAGCAACAGTTTCTTAAAGCTATTTATAAATATCTTTTTTTTTTCTTTTTTCCTTTTTTGTATTTTTTCCAAAGTTAGAAGCAGGGAGACAGACAGATTCCTGCATGCTCCCAACCGGGATCCACCCGGCATGCCAACCAGAGGGTGATGCTCTGCCCATCTGGGGTGTTACTCCGCTGCAATCGGAGCCATTCTAGCGCCTGAGACTGAAACTATGGATACATCCTCAGCGACTGGGCCAGCCTTGCTCCAGTGGAGCCTTGGCTGTGGGATGGGAAGAGAGGGACAGAGAGGAAGAAGAGGGGGGAGGGGGGAGAAGCAGATGAGCACTTCTCCTGTGTGCCCTGACCAGGAATCGAACCTGGGACTTCCACACGCCAGGTTAACGCTCTACTGCTGAGCCAACCAGCCAGGGCCCATTTATAAATATCTTAATCTTCCAGTATGTTTCTTCATTCTTTATAGTTATTCCATTTGAATACAACATTCTCTGTAGTCATTCCATTCCATTCCATTCCATTCCATTCCATTCCATTCCATTCCATTCCATTCCATTCCATTCCATTCGTTGTACAGCAGTAGGTTTAGAGATATTTCTGAGAAGTCTAAAAAGTAACTTTTGTTGCCTCAGTGTAATAAGCTTTTGAAGAACAAATGTGCATAAATTTCTATTCTTAGAACATTTCTGCAAAATTTAACTAGTTACATAGGTCTATGTATAGTTATCTATTGCTGAGTTGTTACAAATAATGCCAAAAGTTATCAGCTTAAAGCAACATTAATTGTCACATTTTCTGTCAAGAATGTGTGGCTTAGCTGGGTGTCTCTGGCTCAAGGTCACTCCTGAGGTTGCAGTCAAGCTGTGGACCAGGGCTTCGGTCATCTCAAGGCAGACTGGGCCTGAAGTTCATGTCTAAGCTCCGTCATGTAGTATTGGAAGGCCTCAGATGAGCTTCCAAGCTCATTCTTCTGAGCCTCTCTACAAAGCTGTCTCACAGCATGGCAGCTGGCTTTCCCTGGGGCCAAGAGAGAGTGGGAAAAGCAGAAGGTGCATTCTTTTATAACCTAAATTTGGAAGCTATTGCCTCTGATGAGTACTCCTGATTAGAAGTGATTTGCTAGGTCTAATCCATAATCAGGGAAAGGGATTCCATAAGTACATGAATACCAGGAGGGGATCGTAGTGGGCCATTTTAGACCCTGTGTGTAGGAGAAACACACACACAGTTATGAACTAAATTCTGTGCTCCCCCCTAAATTTGTATGTTGAAGCCCTAACCCTCAGTAGCTCAAAATGTAACCATATCTGGAGATAAGGTCTTTAAAGAGGTGACTAAGTTAAGTGAGACCATTAGAGTGGGTCATAATTCAATATGTATGATGTCCTTACAAGAAGAGGACATTTGGACAATAGAGAGGTGTATGCACGCGTACAGAGAAAAGACTGTGAGACCACAGTGAGAAGGCACCATTTGGCCCTAGCTGGCTGGCTCAGCTGTAGAGTGTCGAACTGTCTGTAGAAGTCCTGGGTTTGATTCCTGGTCAGGGCACACAGGAGAAGCGACCATCTGCTTCTCAAGTCCTCACCCTCTCCCTTGTCCCTCTCAACCTCTCTCTTTTCCTCCCGCAGCCATGGCTGGGTTGGAGCAAATTGGCCTCAGGCACTGAGGATGGCTCCTTAGCCTCACCTCAGGTGCTAAAACAGCTTGGTTGCCAAGCAATGGAACAGCAGCCTCAAATGGGCAGCACATTGCCCATAGGGGACTTGCTGGGTGGATCCCAGTTGCGGCACATGTGGTAATCTGTCTCTTTGCCTCCCTGCCTCTCACTTAATAATAAAAAAATAAAAAAGAGAAGGCAGCATCGACAAGCCTAGGAGAGAGACTTCAGAAGAAGCCATCCCTGCCAACACCTAGGTCTTGGGGTTTCCAGCTTCTAGAATTGTAAGAAAATAAATTTCTGTTGTTTAAGCCACTCAAATTGGGATATTTTATTATCACAGCCCTAGCAAACTAATATATACTTTCATGCTATTTTTAAAGCAAAGTTTCTTTTTTTAAAATAATGTTTAAATTTCATAATAATCAGAATCAGTCTTCTTTCCCCCCCTGCTGTTACAGGAGCAGTGTTCCTTTAGCTGGGACTGGGGGCCTTCCTTTCCAACCCAAGGCATCTGGAAGGATGTTAGAATTGAAGCCTATAACATTTGTCATCTGAACTACTTCACCTTTTCTCCTATATATGGTAAGCTGAGAGATGCAGTTTCTTGTTTTACTTTTTTTGGTCCTCTTCCGTGTTGCAAGAATTGGGTTTATAGTTTGAATATATAAATTTACTTTTCAGAGGCTTATTTTTAAAAAATTTGTGACACATTAAATTTTAAAATGTTAAAAGTATGTACAAACTGTGGTTTGTCATAAAAATTTACAGTATAAAGCAGGTAGGTGGGCAGGTAAACACCTTTTTAACACATTTTGAAAAGAAAGAAAAATGGAAAGAATGGAAGTGTGAATAGCTGTAGCTTTCCCAAGCTAGGTGTTGTTTCTTAAAAGAATTGGGCCAGCTGGTTTGTACTGCTTTTTTCGCCTCTGTGGTCACTTTCAGAACTCCACTGTCTTGAGGACTTGGTTTGCTCAAATGATCAGGCTGACTTTCTGTCACTGCACATTTTCTCCTCCGATGGCCACGACACACCAGCCTTGTTAAGAGTTAAAAATAAACTGGAAGGCAAATAAGGCATAAAGAAAGTCTTATAAGGTAAAACATACTACTTTTTCAGTTGAAGGAACAATTCACAAGAAGGGAGCATTGATTAAAAGCTCAGAAATCTCATGGATGTCAGTGAATCAGTGAAAAGCTGTCAAATATTAGTTGTGTTCTTTGCCGGCACTGTATTTGTTTGGCACAGGAAAGAAATAAAGTATCTCATTCCTGCATGTTGATTGGGCAGGAGGGGGAGATATAAGCGATTACGGAATGGAACAGATTGCGTAATGGTCTTCTGGGATGAGAACCCCAGTAGTTCAGAAAACCAAAGATCATGAGGATTTGAGAAGTTAGGGAAATCGGGGTGAATGAAGGTGAATCTTCAAGGATAGCTCATGATGCTCAGTCCAATTCCATGTATGCCTAATTCGATGAAATCAATAAACAGGAATGTGGTGTGTCAATATAAGAGTTTTGCTATCTTTAGGGCCCAGGGGACAAGACTGCTATTCAGTCTTGTTTTCTAAAGGAAGAAAACAAAAGCAAATCAGAAATAGTTGATAATTGAGCAGGTCATTTGGTACTGTTGGCATTTTTAAATGTTGAAAAATCATTAAAAGATCTAATATGACTTATACCTATAAATGTGGCTGTTTTAGCTCTCCAGTTAAGTACTTCTCAAACTATTCTTCAGAGATATAACCTGAACTGAACTGTGCTACTAAAATCAAATAATGGCTCATTCTCCCCCATCCTCACCCATTGGTTTTCTCAGATATACAGGGTAAGGCAAAAATAAAATAGGTTTACCGTTGTGAGTACACAAAAACAAAAACAGCGTTTATTCTTATATTATTTATTAATTATTGTATTATTTTCCATAGGAAAAACTGTAAACTTACGTCTTCCTTATTTTCCTTATCCTGTGTCTATAATAAGGTCTAGTTTAAGAAAGGGTTCTAGTTTTCAAAAAGTTATTTATTTAATAGTTTCAAAGCTTAATCAGTGTTTTAGGTGGATAGCAAAAAGTACTGAATTTCAGAGACCCTGATACCTGAAAAAATTTGAATAACACTGCTCTAGTTTAATTACAATTTTTGAATATGAACCTAAACATTTCCTCTTAAATATGAGTCATTAGAGTTCAGTTTATTAGTCAATAGTGATTGAGTAGATTTTATTTGAATTAAATCAGTTGACTTAAATGATGCTTAAAATTTAATTAAATTTTATGTAATCAATTCCCCGTATCAACATTTTTAATGTTTTATGACTGCAGTTTATTTTGTACTTAACATAGAGGAGAATATGTTTTCTGTTTAGAGGATGTGCACTATGTATACTAAGCTGTAATTTTTATATTTTTGCAGATTAACTTTATAGATTTAAATTTATTTATTTGCTATAATAAAGAAAATTGAAGCATAAATTTATGAAAGCATTAGGAGAGGAACTTCCTTTAGGAGTTTTTTCAGAATTTTTTTATCACTGAAATTAATAGAAATATTTAAAAGTTTCCTGACCAGGTGGTGGCACAGTGGATAGAGCATCAGACTGGGACACGGAGGACCCAGGTTCAAAACATGGAGGTTGTCAGCTTGAGTGCTTGCTCATCTGGCTTGAGCATGGGCTCACCAGCTTGAGCGCAGGGTCACTGGCTTGAGTAGGGGTCATAAACATGACCTCATGGTCGCTAGCTGGAGCCCAAAGGTCACTGGCTTAAAGCCCAAGGTTGCTGGCTTGAGCCCAAGGTTGCTGGCTTGAGCAAGGGGTCACTCGCTGTGCAGTAGCCTCCTCTCTGCTGCCCCCCCCCCATCAAGACACATATGAGAAAGCGATCAGTGAAAACTAAGGTACTGCAACGAAGAATTGATGCTTCTCATTTCTCTTCCTTCCTGTCTGTCTGTCCCTATCCCTCTCTCTGACTCTCTCTCTCTGTCTCTGTCAAAAAAAAGGAAATATTTAAAAGTTAGACAATAATAAAGAGAATAAGATACTAATATAATCTAGATAGTTTTTGTTTCTTCTTTTTCAAGTGAAAGGAAGGGAGATGGGAGATAGGTAGATTCCCACATGTATTGCGACTGGGATCCACCTGGCAACCCCTGTCAGGGGCCAATACTTTGCCCCTCTGTGGTCATCCTCTCAACTCTGCTATTTTTAGCGCTTGAGGCAGAGGCTCTGTGGAGCCATCTTCAGAGGCTGGGGCCGATGCGCTCAAACCAAATGAGCCATGGCAGCGGGATAGGAAGGGAGAGTATAAGGAGGGGTGGAGAAGCAGATGGTTGCTTCTCCTGTGTACCCTGGCTGGGAATAAAACCTGGGACATCCATACGCCTCTCTGACACTCTACCACTGAGCCAACCGGCCAGGGCAATCTGGATACTTTTATGTATTTTTTTACACATACTATGAAACCAGCATTGTGAGATTTACTAAAAAAAAAAAAAGTTTATAATAAAGAACATGCATATAATTTTTATTTAAAATAAAAGATATTTATTTGAAAAATTTAGTGTGAGATGAGATTGGTTGAAACTAATATGCACAATGGGTATCTCTGGGTATTAATACTACAGATAGTTTGTATTTTATTCTTCTGCTCAACTGTTTTCTAAATTTCCATATTGAGCCTATATTGTTTCTATAGTAAGGAGAAGTAGTAACTATAACGAACTAATCTATCTAGTAATTTCAGCTAACTAATTCTGAAGGGTTAAACTAATTTGACTATGTGACACTTTCTGCTTTTTCCCTGTTGAGGCTTAAAAGAGAACATTTTTGGTTTTCCAAATGTTTTATTTATGTCTTTTTTTTTTTTTTTGTATTTTTCTGTAGTTGGAAACAGGGAGGCAATCAGACAGACTCCCGCATGTGCCCGACCGGGATCCACCTGGCATGCCCACCAGGGGGCAAAATTCTGCGCATCCAGGGTGTTGCTCTGTTGCAACCAGAGCCATTCTAGCGCCTGAAGCAGAGGCCATAGAGCCGTCCTCAGCGCCCGGGCCAACTTTGCTCCAATGGAGCCTTGGCTGCCGGAGGGGAAGAGAGAGTCAGAGAGGAAGGAGAGGGGAAGGGGTGGAGAAGCAGATGGGCGCTTCTCCTGTATGCCCTGGCTGGGAATCAAACCCGGGACTCCTGCATGCCAGGCCAATGCTCCACCACTGAGCCAACTGGCCAGGGCCTTATTTATGTCTTAATTTAAAATTAGTGAGTTGGCCCTGGCCGGTTGGCTCAGCGGTAGAGCGTCGGCCTAGCGTGCGGAGGACCCAGGTTCGATTCCGGCCAGGGCACACAGGAGAAGCGCCCATTTGCTTCTCCACCCCTCCGCCGCGCTTTCCTCTCTGTCTCTCTCCTCCCCTCCCGCAGCCGAGGCTCCATTGGAGCAAAGATGGCCCGGGCGCTGAAGATGGCTCTGTGGCCTCTGCCTCAGGCGCTAGAGTGGCTCTGGTCGCAACATGGCGACGCCCAGGATGGGCAGAGCATCGCCCCCTGGTGGGCAGAGCGTCGCCCCTGGTGGGCGTGCCAGGTGGATCCCGGTCGGGCGCATGCGGGAGTCTGTCTGACTGTCTCTCCCTGTTTCCAGCTTCAGAAAAATGAAAAAAAAAAAAAAATTAGTGAGTTTAGCCTGACCAGGCAGTGGCACAGTATATAGAGCACTGGACTGGGATGCAGAAGACCCAAGTTCAAAACCCTGAGGTTGCCAGCTTGAGCATAGGCTCATCTGGCTTGAGCACTGGATCACCAGCTTGTATGTGGGTTCACTGGCTTGAGCATAGGATCATAGACATGACCCCATGGTTGCTGGCTTGAGCCCAAAGGTCGCTGGCTTGAAGCCCAAGGTTGCTGGCTTGAGCCCAAGGTCTTTGGCTTGAGCAAGGGGTCACTTGTTCTGCTGTATCCCCCCACCCCCATCAAGGCACATAATTGATGCTTCTCATCTCTCTCCATTCCTGCCTGCCTGTCTCTCTTTGTTCTTGTCTGTCCCTCTCTGTCCTTCTTTGTCCCTCTCTGTCTCTGTCTCTAAAAAAAAACACCCCAAAATTAGTGAGTTTAACCCTGAAGATCAAATGACCAATCTTAATTTCCTAGTATAATTGTGTATATATAGTATGACAAAAAAACTGTTAGATTTTTAAAATATTAACTTGAAATTCCTGTGAATTAATTTACTTTATGTTTGTGCATATATGTAAAGATATTTTCTTTTCAGTATTCTCAGTCCTTATAATAGTTTTTGCTAAAATTCAGCACTTTTTAATATTATGAGGTCATTGGTTGGATTTTGTCCTAACATCAGCTTCTTAAATGATGTTTTTACATCTCTTAATGTTTAAAATAATGAAAACACATTTATATTTGAAAAAACTTAGATCAAAGAAAAAAAAGAATTACTTTCATTATCTCTCAAGCCCTTATTTTTCTAGATAATAAAAGATACCAAAATCATTGATGGGACTTTTTTTTTTTTTTTTAATAAATTTTTATTAATGGTAATGGGATGAAATTAATAAATCAGGGTACATATATTCAAAGAAAACATGTCTAGGTTATTTTGTCATTAAATTATGTTGCGTACCCCTCGCCCAAAGTCAGATTGTCCTCCGCTACCCTCTATCTAGTTCTCTGTGCCCCTCCCCCTCCCCCTAACTCTCTCCCTCCCTCCCTCCCATGTCCTCCCTCCCCCCACCCCTGGTAACCACCACACTCTTTTTTTTTTTTTATTTTTTTATTTTTTTATTTTTTATTTATTCATTTTAGAGAGGAGAGGGAGGGAGGGAGGGAGAGAGAGAGAGAGAGAGAGAGAGAGAGAGAGAAGGGGGGAGGAGCTGGAAGCATCAACTCCCATATGTGCCTTGACCAGGCAAGCCCAGGGTTTTGAACCGGCGACCTCAGCATTTCCAGGTCGACGCTTTATCCACTGCGCCACCACAGGTCAGGCACCACCACACTCTTGTCCATGTCTCTTAGTCTCATTTTTATGTTCCACCAATGTATGGAATCATGTAGTTCTTGTTTTTTTCTGATTTACTTATTTCACTCCTTATAATGTTATCAAGATCCCACCATTTTGCTGTAAATGATCTGATGTCATCATTTCTTATGGCTGAGTAGTATTCCATAGTGTATATGTGCCACATCTTCTTTATCCAGTCTTCTATTGAAGGGCTTTTTGGTTGTTTCCATGTCTTGGCCACTGTGAACAGTGCTGCAATGAACATGGGGCTACATGTGTCTTCACGTATCAATGTTTCTGAGGTTTTGGGGTATATACCCAGTAGAGGGATTGCTGGGTCATAAGGTAGTTCTATTTTCAGTTTTTTGAGGAACCACCATACTTTCCTCCATAATGGTTGTACTACTTTACAGTCCCACCAACAGTGAATGAGGTTTCCTTTTTCTCCACAGCCTCTCCAACATTTGCTATTACCCGTCTTGTTGATAATAGCTAATCTAACAGGAGTGAGGTGGTATCTCATTGTAGTTTTGATTTGCATTTCTCTAATAACTAATGAAGCTGAGCATCTTTTCATATATCTGTTGGCCATTTGTATCTCTTCCTGGGAGAAGTGTCTGTTCATGTCCTCTTCCCATTTTTTTATGGGATTGTTTGTTTGTTTGTTGTTGAGTTTTATGAGTTCTTTGTAAATTTTGAATATTAGGCCCTTATCTGAGCTGTAGTTTGAAAATATCATTTCCCATTTAGTTGGCTGTCTGTTTATTTTGATATCAGTTTCTCTTGCTGAGCAAAAACTTCTTATTCTGATGTAGTCCCATTCATTTATCTTTGCCTTCACTTCTCTTGCCATTGGAGTCAAGTTCATAAAATGTTCTTTAAAACCCAGGTCCATGATTTTAGTACCTATGTCTTCTTCTATGTACTTTATTGTTTCAAGTCTTATATTTAGGTCTTTGATCCATTTTGAATTAATTTTAGTACACGGGGACAGGCTATAGTCGAGTTTCATTCTTTTGCATGTGGCTTTCCAGTTTTCCCAACAGCATTTGTTGAAGAGGCTTTCTTTTCTCCATTGTATGTTGTTGGCCCCTTTATCAAAGATTATTTGACCATATATATGTGGTTTTATTTCTGGGCTTTCTATTCTGTTCCATTGGTCTGAGTGTCTATTTTTCTGCCAATACCATGCTGTTTTGATTATCGTGGCCCTATAATATAGTTTAAAGTCAGGTATTGTAATGCCCCCAGCTTCATTCTTTTTCCTTAGGATTGTTTTGGCTATTCGGGGTTTTTTATAGTTCCATATAAATCTGATGATTTTTTGTTCCATTTCTTTAAAATATCTCATAGGGATTTTGATGGGAATTGCATTAAATTTGTATATTGCTTTGGGTAATATGGCCATTTTGATTATATTTATTCTTCCTATCCAAGAACAAGGAATATTTTTCCATCTCATTGTATCTTTTTCGATTTCCCTTAACAGTGTTTTGTAATTTTCATTATATAGGTCCTTTACATTCTTTGTTATGTTTATTCCTAGGTATTTTATTTTTTTTGTTGCAATCGTGAAGGGGATTATTTTTTTGAGTTCGTTTTCTAATATTTCATTGTTGGCATATAGAAAGGCTATGGACTTTTGTATGTTAATTTTGTATCCTGCGACCTTACTGTATTGGTTTATTGTTTCTAATAATCTTTTTGTGGAGTCCTTCGGGTTTTCGATGTATAGGACCATATCATCAGCAAAAAGTGATACCTTTACTTCTTCTTTTCCGATATGGATGCCTTTTATTTCTTTGTCTTGTCTGATTGCTCTGGCCAGAACTTCTAGCACCACGTTAAATAAGAGTGGAGAGAGTGGACAACCCTGTCTTGTTCCTGATTTAAGGTAGAAAGTCCTCAGTTTTATGCCGTTTAATAGGATGTTGGCTGATGGTTTATCATATATGGCCTTTATCATGTTGAGATATTTTCCTTCTATACCCATTTTGTTGAGAGTCTTAAACATAAAATTGTGTTGTATTTTATCAAAAGCCTTTTCTGCATCTATTGATAAGATCATGTGGTTTTTGTTCTTTGTTTTGTTGATATGGTGTATTACGTTAACCGTTTTGCGTATGTTGAACCATCCTTGAGATTCTGGGATGAATCCCACTTGATCATGATGTATTATTTTTTAATATGTTGTTGTATTCGGTTTGCCAGTATTTTGTTTAGTATTTTAGCATCTGTATTCATTAGAGATATTGGTCTGTAGTTTTCTTTCTTTGTGCCATCCTTGCCAGGTTTTGGTATGAGGGTTATGTTGGCCTCATAAAATGTGTTTGGAAGTATTGCTTCTTCTTCAATTTTTTGGAAGACTTTGAGTAGAATAGGAACCAAGTCTTCTTTGAATGTTTGATAGAATTCACTAGTATAACCGTCTGGGCCTGGACTTTTATTTTTGGGGAGGTTTTTAATAGTTTTTTCTATTTCCTCCCTGCTGATTGGTCTGTTTAGGCTTTCTGCTTCTTCATGACTCAGTCTAGGAAGGTTGTATTGTTCTAAGAATTTATCCATTTCTTCTAGATTGTTGTATTTGGTGGCATATAATTTTTCATAGTATTCTACAATAATTCTTTGTATATCTGTGATGTCTGTGGTGATCTCTCCTCTTTCATTTTGGATTTTATTTATTTGAGTCCTGTGCCTTTTTTCCTTGGTGAGTCTTGCCAAGGGTTTGTCAATTTTGTTGATCTTTTCAAAGAACCAGCTCCTTGTTTTACTGATTTTTTCTATAGTTTTTCTGTTCTCTATTTCATTTATTTCTGCTCTGATTTTTATTATCTCCTTTCTTCGGCTGGTTTTGGGTTGTCTTTGTTCTTCTTTTTCTAGTTCCTTAAGGTGTGAAGTTAAGTGGTTTACTTCGGCTCTCTCTTGTTTGTTCATATAGGCCTGAAGTGATATGAACTTTCCTCTTATTACTGCTTTTGCTGCATCCCAGAGATTCTGATATGTCGTATTTTCATTTTCATTTGTCTAGATGTATCTTTTGATCTCTGCGCTTATTTCTTCTTTGACCCATTCATTTTTTAGAAGTATGTTGTTTAGTTTCCACATTTTTGTGGGTTTTTCCCCCTCTTTTTTGCAGTTGAATTCTAGTTTCAAGGCTTTATGATCAGAAAATATACTTGGTACAATTTCAATTTTTCTAAATTTGCTGATATTGTCTTTGTGGCCCAACATATGGTCAATTCTTGAGAATGTTCCATGTACACTAGAGAAAAATGTATACTCTGTTGCTTTGGGATGAAGTGTCCTGTAGATGTCTATCATATCCAGGTGTTCTAGTATTTCGTTTAAGGCCGCTATATCTTTATTGATTCTCTGTTTGGATGACCGATCTAGAGCCGTCAGCGGTGTATTGAGGTCTCCAAGTATGATTGTATTTTTGTTAGTTTTTGTTTTAAGGTCAATAAGTAGCTGTCTTATATATTTTGGTGCTCCTTGGTTTGGTGCATATATATTAAGGATTGTTATGTCTTCTTGATTCAACTTCCCCTTAATCATTATGAAATGACCATTTTTGTCTCTGAGTACTTTTTCTGTCTTGTAGTCAGCATTATTAGATATGAGTATTGCTACGCCTGCTTTTTTTTGGGTGTTGTTTGCTTGGAGTATTGTTTTCCAGCCTTTCACTTTGAATTTGTTTTTATCCTTTTTGCTTAGATGTGTTTCTTGTAGGCAGCATACAGTTGGATTTTCTGTTTTAATCCATTCTGCTACTCTGTGTCTTTTTATTGGTAAGTTTAATCCATTTTCATTTAGTGTAATTATTGACACTTGTGGGTTCCCTACTGCCATTTTATAAATTGCTTTCTGTTAGTTTTTTATCTAGTTTGATTCTTCTCTTTTGTTTTTCTATCATTTGTTTTTGTTTGTTTGTGTTCCATACTTCTTTCCTCTGTTGCTACCTTTTTTAAGTCAAGTGTTTTTGTAGTGGTTTTTTCAAGGGTGGGTACCATTAAGTAATGAAAAGGGTACCTACCATATTCATTGTAGTACCCTATCTTATAAGTATTTCTGCACTTCATCGTCCTTTGCTACTGTTAATCTCCATCGTCTCCCCCCTTTTTTTCCTTTGTTGTCACAGTTTAAGTTTGGTTTTATTGTGTTCTTGGTGGAGCTGTTACTTGTGGTGTTGTTTTCTTTTGTTCTTTGAATCTGGTTGGAAAACCCCCTTTAGTATTTCCTGGAGTGGGGGCTTTCTGTTGATAAATTCTCTCATCTTTTCTGTATTTGTGAATGTTTTTATATCTCCTTCGTACTTGAAGGATAGCTTTGATGGGTATATAATTCTTGGCTGAAAGTTCCTCTCTTTCAGGGCTTTAAATATTGGGGTCCACTCTCTTCTAGATTGTAGAGTTTCTGCTGAGAAATCTGATGATAATCTAATAGGCCTTCCTTTATATGTTGTACTCTTCTTTTCCCTGGCTGCCTTGAGAATTTTTTCTTTGTCATTGGTTTGTGTCATCTTTATTATGATGTGCCTTGGAGTGGGTTTGTTGGGATTAAGAAAACTTGGTGTTCTGTTTGCTTCTTGAATTTGAGGCTTTAGTTCTTTCCACAGGCTTGGGAAGTTCTCGTCTATTATTTGTTTGAGTATATTCTCCATTCCATTTTCTTTCTCTTCTCCCTCTGATATACCTATTATTCTTATGTTATTCGTTCTGATGGAGTCAGACAATTCCTGTAGGGCTTTCTCGTTTTTTATTATTTTTGAGTCTCTTTCTTCTTCTCTCTGTTGTGCCTCAAGTTGTTTGTCTTCTATTTCACTAATCCTTTCCTCAATCTGGGCTGTTCTGTTAGCTAAGCTTGTTACCTCGTTTTTCAGCTCGTGAATTGAGTTTTTCATTTCTGTTTGATTTGTTTTTATAGTTTCAATTTCCTTGGTAATATATTCTTTGTGTTCATTGAGTTGTTTTCTGATCTCCCTATATTGCCTTTCTGTGTTTTCTTGTATATCTCTGAGTATTTTTAAGATTTCTATTTTAAATTCTCTGTCATTTAGCTACAAGGCTTCCAATATGTTAAGTCTTTTCTCCATAGATTTTTCCACATCTATTTGTGTTACCTCTCTTTCTTTTGTATCCAAAATATTCGATTTCCTCTTTCTTATTGGCATCTGAGGGTGGTCTTGTTGATAGCACTAATTAGAATTAATAAAGAGTAAAAAGTAAAAAAAAAAAAAAAAAAAGGTAAAACACCCCACAAAAAAAAACAGTAATAATTTATTATTTCCCCCTTTTTTTCTTTCTTCTCTTTCCCTCCTCTCCCCTCCTCAGGGAATTATCGTGCTTATAATGGAGGGCCTGATTTGGGGTGAAGAGTTCAAGGGGCAAAAAAGGGAGTAGGGACCTACTAAATGCAAAAAAAAAAAAAAAAAAAAAAAAAGGAAGAAAATTTTAGACAAGCATAAGATGATTTGCTTGTAAGTGATGGTCAACTAAGAGATATAATGAGAGGGATAAGAGGGAACCAGAAAGAAGGACCAAAAAAAGAATAATAAAGAAGAAAAAAATAAAAATAATAAGTAAAAATCTGTTGTATTAAGTGGAGCGAAGACTAAATACAATGGAGACCTTGGGTTGGGAGGACCCAAAATGCCACAAAAATAAACAAACAAGAAAAAAACAAAAACAAAAGCAAAAAAGAAAAATAAAGCCTAAAAAAGCCTTGAGTCCCAAATTAACTAATTTGTTCGTGATTGAGGATTAAATGGGAGGAAAGTATAACGAGAAAAGAAAAAATGAATAGAAAGGAAAAAATAAGAAAAAGAGAAAAACGAAGGAAGAAATAAAAAAGGAAGAGAAAAAAACAAAATAAAGCAAATCAAAAAAACAAACAAAAGAGGAGAGAGTGAGAGTTAAGTGTTTTGGAGTATAACCTTAAAGGAGGGTGAGGATGAAGAAGAGAAATAAAATGTAACAGTTATCGGTAGTGTAGTTCAAGAAAAGGGAAGCATAAGATGGGCAGAGAATAGAAGGACCGAGGTGGAGGAAATAAAGGCAATAAGATAGAAGAAACAAACAACAACAACAAAAAAATTAGTGGAACAAGTTGTAAAGTCTGTGGATTTTTCTTGATTTTGAGAGGTTAACTTATTCCTTTTTCTTTTCTTTCCCTCTTCCTGGTCGGTGACTGTGTACCCCAGGCTCTGTCCCTGTGTCACACTTAGGTAGGGATTTGCAGTTGATGGGATTCTATGGCAATGTCATATAATTGGCTTTAGTCTTGCTGGTAGTCAAGGCTTGTTGGCGTTTGCAGGGTCCAACGATGAGAGAGTTTGCTTTCCTGGATTCTCTCTCCTAGTCCCCCCTTCCTGAATTAGCAGCCTGGTGATCCAGCTATAAGGCTGCAACTGCTTCTGCCTGGGGAGTAAGAGGCTCAAAGAGCTGGGAAATCCCCACTCTATCCCCACTCAGTGCAAGGCTTTGGGAAAGGCTCTGGCAGTCAGGGCCTCCAGTGTAATCAGGCGGGGGTGGGAGTCAATTGTTGTCAAGGTGACTGTTCAGCACCTAGCATTCAGTTGGACCTCTCAACCCAGGCTTTCCACACTTTGTAGCCTGTTTTGGCTGGGAAGAAGAGGCACTAGTCTCTGCTTGCGACTAGTGTAGTATAGATCTTATTATCTGCCAAGTCCCTCTTGTTATCGTTTATCCCTGAATATGGAGGCTCTATCAATCAGAAGTTGCCCCCGCCCCTTTAGCGAGAGGCACTAAAAAATATCACGCCTCTTGTCTTGGGTCGCTGAACTGAGAGAGATCTTATCAATTAGAACCGAGGGTGCGCAGATTTCATGGGTTAAGCTAATTTCAGTGATTGGGTCGCAGCTGTGCTTCCGAAGGTATTTTAGGCTGCCTGCGCACGCCCCTCCCCCAACGCTTGATTGTTAGCTTGAATGGCTGGGTGAGGTGCCCCGCCCACGGAGAGAATCTCCCAAGTAGAAGACCACCCTTGTGCCTCTCCCGCTCGCCCTGCCACTGGCGGCTGGATCGCACCAGGCGCAGGATAATGGGGCACCCTGTGTGTGCGGGCCAGTAGGGCGCTCTGGGCGTGTGGAGTGCCCAGGGCACCCGTGCGAATGGGGTGCTCCAGGCACCGGTGTCTGGCGACTCTCACTCACAGTGCGCGGCCGCTGGGAACATTAGCGGTGCTCGCTCTGCAACCAGACCGGGC
Source organism: Saccopteryx bilineata (assembly GCF_036850765.1). Taxonomy (NCBI): domain Eukaryota; kingdom Metazoa; phylum Chordata; class Mammalia; order Chiroptera; family Emballonuridae; genus Saccopteryx; species Saccopteryx bilineata. The sequence continues at coordinate 178,216,910 of NC_089494.1, forward strand.
GCGCGCCGGCGGCTGCTCGTGGCTCCCGAGTGTGGGCGGTGCTCGCTCTGGAACCAGACCAGGCACGCCGGTGGCTGCTCGCGCTCCTGAGTGTGGGTGGTGCTCGCTCTGCAACCAGCTGCTCCCTGCTCCCGAGTGTGGGCGGTGCTCGCTCTGCAACCAGACCGGGTGCGCGCCGGCGGCTGCTCGCTGCTCCGGAGTGTGGGCGGTGCTCGCTCTGCAACCGGCTGCTCGCTGCTCCCGAGTGTGGGTGGTGCTCACTCTGCAACCAGACCGGGTGCGCGCCAGCGGCTGCTCGCTGCTCTGGAGTGTGGGCGGTGCTCGCTCTGCAACCGGACCGGGCGCGTGCCCGCGGCTGCTCGTGGCTCCCGAGTGTGGGCGGTGCTCGCTCTGGAACCAGACCAGGCACGCCGGTGGCTGCTCGCGCTCCGGAGTGTGGGCGGTGCTCGCTCTGCAACCTTACCGGGCGCGCGCCCGCGGCTGCTCGCGGCTCCCGAGTGTGGGCTGACTCACCACAGGCGCACTCCCTCGCAGCTTGAATGAACGTCGCTGCGGTAGCTTCCTCCACACCCTCGTCTCTCAGATTCAAGTGATAACAGTCCTTTCGCTTTCAGTTTGTGTGGAACTCCGGAATGCTCCGAGGATAAATTTTTCTGTTTCTAGTTGATAAATTTGTTGTGATTTAGGGGAGATCTGTCGGACGCGCTGCTCACGGCGCCATTTCCGTGACGTCACTCGGGACTTTCTTTAAAAGCTCATTAAAATATTTATTTGAATGATTCAATTTTTGCCCTGAAATATTCCAATCAGGTTTTAAATTGCAGTAGATGTTTTAGGGCACCCATATTTTCAGTATTTTATTTTATTTTAATTATTATTATTTTTTTAGTGAGAGAGAGAGAGAGACAGGAAGGAAGAGAAATGAGAAGCATTAACACGTAGTTGCATCACTTTATTTGTTCATTGATTGCTTTCTCATATGTGCCTTGACTGGAGGGCTCAAGCTGAACCAGTGACCCCGTGCTCAAGCCAGTTACTCTGGGATCAAGCCAGAGTGACTTTGTTGATGATCCCATGCTCACGCTGGTGACCCTGTGCTCAAGCTGGCGACTTTGGGGTTTCAAAACTGGAACCTCAGTGTCTGAGGTCAATGTTCTCTCCACTGTGCCACCACTAGTCAGCCTTCAGTATTTATTTTATTTATTTATTTTTTGTAGTTTTGGGGAGTTAGAAGCAGGGAGGCAGTCAGACAGACTCCCACATATTCCCAACTGAGATCCATCCGACATGCCCACCAGGGGGCGATGCTCTGCCCATGTGGGCCATTGCTCCGTTGCGGCTGGAGCCATTCTAGTGTCTGAGGCAGAGGCCATAGAGCCATCCTCAGTGCCCGGGCCAACTTTGCTCCAATGGAGCCTTGGCTGTGGGAGGGGAAGAGAGAGACAGAGAGGAAGGAGAGGGGGAGGGGTGGAGAAGCAGATGGGCGCTTCTCCTGTGTGCCCTGGCCGGGAATTGAACCCAGGACTTCCATGCGCCAGGCCAACGCTACTGCTGAGCCAACCAGCTAGGGCTAGGCTTCAGTATTTTAAACAGTGAAAGATTGACCCAGGTATTGAAAAGAGAAGCTCAGGTGCTTTTTACTTGTGGAAATGCAGAAAGATTCTACTGTTTTTTCCTTGGGGAGGGTGTGGGAGACTAACCTCATCTTCTGGAAAAGGGGAGAGGAAAGTCTGGGTTGGACTTGGTTTCCAGGATGTGGTGGTGAGTAGATGGGTGAAGATGACTGTGTGCGGGGGTGATGCCCCGCTCCTAGAGATTTGGACATTTACAAGCAGATAATGTAGCCAAAAATGCAGGCCCTGTGTGGTAGTGATGGTAGTGGTGGAGGTAGATGGTGGGGTGGGGTGTGTTTGTGTGTGTGTTGAGAGAGAGAAAGAGAGAGAGAGATTCATTTATAGATAGTGTCTATGCTGGATCTTTCATATTTGTAATCTGATGTAAGTTGTTCATATTAGGCCCTAAAATTTGTCAGGGAGGGATGATTGTCTAGTTTTGTGAGCTTTTCATAAGGTTACATAAACTTATTAAGTCCAAATATATAATAAGAATGTTCTGATGAAATGCTATGTTGTTTAATCTTTTGTTCTGACAGTTATAGAAAAAATAGCATAGAGATGTTTTCAGCATGTGAATCCTCCTCTTGAGCTGTTTGTGGATACTGAGCGTGCTTGGGCCTCTCACAGGTGCTGCCTCCCCCCAGCCTCTTCGGGTTGACTGGTGGCCTCAGCCTGAAGCACCCCCTCCTCCATTCTCCCAAACTAGCCTTGTCCCGGAGGAGTGAGTCTAGCTCTCAGCTCCATCCTGGTCTGCCCAATAGAAGCCTGTATTAAGGTCAGTCCTGCCCTTTGCTTACAGCTTAATACAGCAGAGCAAGGATTTGTCAGTCTTGCTTAGTGACTTGTGTGATGCATTCATTTTGAATCCCTTTCTCATTCACCATTGAATTACTTTACTCATAAAAATGACAGCATTCACCTTTGAAAATATCTTTATGGGTAGGTAGGTTGCTTGAATAATCTCTCCTCTTGATTAGCTGCCTTGTTGCATAAATAGGCTTTTTTTTTCCCTCTGGAGTTTACCAATTTATCCTTGTTTTGAGGGTGATTATTTTTTTTGCCTGGATTTCATTTGTTTTGTCCTGCTGAGTAGGCAAGGAGATCTTTACTGCATAGTAAAGGCAGGGAAAACAGCTGTTGTAACTAACTGGGAACCTACTTTTTGGCTAATGTTATCTCTTTGAAAAGCAGCTGCTGGAGTCTGTGCTTTAATTCCAGCAAGAACACAGGAAAGTCTCCGACAGCTGAATTTCAACATTCTGTGGCTTGGTCGTTTCAGCTTGTTGTCGTTCCTGTTTCCTCCAATGTGCAGGACAACCTTTTCACTGCAGCCTTTCATCACCTATTAAAGATGCAAGAAGAAGAGAGCAGGCAAGAGGAGGAGCTGCTCAGTGCTCAGCAGGGCGAAGCTAATCAAGGCAGCTGTCTCTGAATAGCTTTTCCTTCAGTGAGACGAAGCATCTTTTTTCCCTTACATAAGCAATTTACCAACATTTGCAGATCCGTCCCAGGCTGACCTGACTGTTCTTCCATTTCTTCTGGATTCTTAACTGTGACCTTTGGGTATATTTTGTTTCTCTAAGTAGATTCAACATTTTTGCTTTTTTGGGTTGGGGTGTAGTTTATAGTGCTTGTCAAAGTTTACAGGCAGTAATTATCCAAGAAATACATTTTTGTGTTTGATGGAAATTCTTGCATAACTGTTGTCCTGCCCTCATCAGGTAGTTTCTGATACAAAGATGGTATTTTGACAAATGAGGAACTGTGCACCATATATCATAATTATGCATTTTGTGGAGAGTCAGACACATCTGTAGATTTCTATGTTCATTCTTTTTCTTTCAAAGACCCTTTTGAAGAGGCTAACACTTTTTGTTACAGTTCCCTAGTGCTTTGTTTCACATTGCCTGTGTTTGATACTTGGACTTAGGACTCTGAAAGGCAAATTATACCTTTGCTTTTGTTTTTTTTCCTTGTTCATATACCAGTTTCCATCAGGATGTGTGCCTGCTGGTGTCTTTAGGAACCTCTGAGAGACGTGCAGGGAAGGTGGAGAACAGTGGCGTCAGGGAACCGGGACCCTCATCCTGTCCACTGGCTTGGGGGCTTTGGAGCTGGATTCTGCAGTCGGACCTCAGAAACCTCATCTGCAGAGTGACTAGGAGATCGCTAACTTTCCTCTGCCCCTGACATTCCATGGGTCTTTTTCTGTGTTTGCAAATGACAGCAGTCATTACAACCTACTGAGGTTATAAGTGTGGAAGAACCCACTTTTTCTTGAAGCTAGGCGTATGACTAGATGAAGACATTGATACTTGAGGATTAACTGCACTCACTTCTGCAGCTGGTGTTAGTAATGAACATATGTGACTTAATGTAACTCAGCCATCTTTTATTTTTTCTACTTACATGTCTTCTTATACATTTTTCTTTCTCTTATACAACTGAATAAAGCTGTCTCCCCCACCTCCAACCACATCTTGACAAAGAAGTAGACTGTATAAGAATATAAAAGAAGCTGGCATATTTTAAAGGATTTTAAGGGTTCATATATCAGCCACATCTACACAAATTGGAGCTGTCTTGAAGACTGCAGCACTGAGTATTCTGGGCTGTGTAGCTGCTTATTCTTTCTACAAATTCTCATCCAAGTCAAACTCATGGTGGTTTGTTTGTTCTTGTTTTTATTTTTAAAGAAACCTCACTGAATCAGCTTTGGGAAAGTCCTGAAAATGAGTCAGTGGCAGAACCACATTATCTTCCATCCCTGGTTGCTGCCTGGTTGAAGTTTATATGGGACAAATGTGGATGTAGTCTCTTATGCAGGGAGTAGGACACCAGCTAGGACTTCACTGAGTCTCCAGGCCAGAGAAGACCGCAAGTTGTAGGGAGAGCAGGTCCACCTGGCCTGTCCACCCTGTTTGATAAAGAGTTCCTGTCCTGTTTGGGCCTTCAGCTGACTAGTCAGGACGGGGAAGGGGTGTTCAACTTGGTGTGGTTGGAAGGACGACATGGGAGGAAATTTTACATCATTTAAGAATCTTTTTTCTTTCCAGTACTTGTCCCTTTTTGAAATGATCTTACGGTCTACTTCTGGAGAGCTAGGGGATGATAGGTATTCTTTTGGAAAGATAGAATAGGAAGCTGTATCCTGGAAATAGGTCTTAATTTATGAGGGAGCTCTCCTTAATTAGGAAATCAGATTATATATTATAAAATTAGCAAGTGAAAAGCAGCGAACAAATAATACCAGGAAAATTGTTGATTACTGTACCATCAAGTGATAGTGCAATACGCTTGTGAATCTTCATATGGAGTTTTTAATTCTGCAGCCTCAGTTTTTTCATTTAGTGGCACCAACGGGAGTTGGCAGGATGATCTGGATCTTTGGGAATTGCAGTGTTTTCCCAGAGGCCCTTATGGGCAACTAGTTCCCCACTGCAGAAGTGATAGGAAGCAGCAAAAGAACTGGCTTGAAGTTGGTGGTCACTGGTTGGTAGGAGGTGCCTAGAAGGCAGAACTTAAGTCTTTAGGTAGAAATGAAAGAAAAGTGGATTTCAAATTAGTGTAGAGAATGACTAGGCTCTGGCTGGTGATTCAGTGGATAGTGTCAGCGGGTATATGAACATCCTGGGTTCGATCCCTGGTCAAGCCACACAGGAAAAGTGACCATCTGCTTCTCTCCCCTTTCCCCTCTCCCTTCTCTCTCTTCTCCTCCCATAGTCAGTGTCCTGATTGGTTTGAGAGTCAGCCCGGGTGCTGAGGATAGCTTGGTTGATCCAAATTGCGTTAGCTCGCTTGATTCGAGCTTTGGCCCTAGATGGGGTTGCCGGGTGGATCCCGGTTGGGATGCATGTGGGAGTCTATCTCACTATCTTTCTTCCTCTCACATAAAGAAAAGAATGATTTGACAGTAGTCAAAGGTAGCAAAATGGGATGCCTATTGTGTGAGGCAGAGGTTTTTGTTATAGATATTAAAGAAAAAATATTGATAGTATGATCTTTTGGGGTAAATATGCTAGTGTAGGGATTAGCAAACTTTTTCTATTAAGGGTCAGGTAGTAAATATTTTAAACTCTTTGGGTCACATGGCTTTTGTTGCAACTAGTTAACTCTGCAGTTGGTGTTCAAAGGCCACCAAAGGCAACTTGTAAACAAATGAGCATGCCTGTTGTCTTAGCCTGCCTGGGTGGCCATAACAAAGCTCCGCAGACTAGGGGATTTCAGCAGCAGAAGTTGGTTTCTCCTAGTTCTGGAAGCTGGGAAGTCTAAGATCAAAGTGCTGGCTAATTCAGTCTGTGGTCAAGGCTCTCTTCCTAGCTTGCAGATGGGAACCTTTCTTTCTGTGTGCTCACATAGGGTTGGGGAGGGGGCAGGTGGGGTGAGAAAGGAAAAGATAGATAGATCTCTTCCTCTTCTTATAGAGCCTTAGTCCTATCAGGTTAGGGCCCCATCCTTATGACCTTATTAAACTTAATTATGTGCCTCCTAAAGACCCGCTGTCCAGATACAATCACATGGCGAGGTTAGAACTTCAGCACATCATTTTCTTTTTCTTTTGTGATGGGGAAACAAAATTTAGTCTATAGCATCTGTGTATAAATCATATTTTATTTATAAAATAAGAAGTGAGTCAGATTTGGCTTAAGGACCATAGTTTGTCAGTCTGTGATCTAGACTCTTGAGCACTGGTCCACTGGAAATTTTGTACTGGTCTGTGCAACATCAGGGTGGTTAACTCTTTCGCAAAGCAGCATGAAATTTCTGGCAGACCAACACTGGTCCATGGACCGGTGATTGAAAACCACTGGGAAGGAACCATTCACCATAAATTAGATTATGTGATGTATCAGCATACTTTTAGTTCAAAAGTTTTATGTATCCGTGCTGTTGTGGTTAAAGATTTAGCCAAAAGACATAGTTGATGCCTAGCGTAGCTTGATACCATTAAAAACAGAAATGCTCTACTATGTAATAAGACCCCCTCTCCACTGTAATAATCCTGAGCGCCAATGAGACATGATTTTGGTGAAATTATTTGGGTGAGATGGGCATAACTCTGAGGTTAAGTGTACAGTTTCTAGTTTCAGACTATCTTGGTTCATATCCAAGCCTTTGGGCAAGTTACTTCTCTGTGCCTTAGTTTTCTCATCTGAATAATGATGATAATGATAGAATTTACCTTATAGTAATGTTGTGATGCTTAAATAAGTTAATACATGTTGAGAGCATAGACAATGCCTAGCTCATAGTAAGTTATTGGTAATTGTGGTCTATTATTATCTCTTAAAATAAGAGAAACCAGAAGGAAAATCATAGGAATCTAAAGGTCATGTAGCTGTCAAAGAGTTAGAGATATTTTAGAAAACAAACAACTTTGGATCAGATTGGACTGTACGCTTCTGTTTAAAAACAACAAAAATTCCATAAAGGGAAAACTGAGAGACTCAGTATATATAAATACTTAGTAGGAGAAAAGCATCTTTAACTAAAAAGTGTGGTTGTCTTGATATATTTTGCTGTGTCTTAGAAAAACTTGTAGGCTATGTGTGGATAAACTGCAAAATTGACTGGATCAGACCAAATGTAATTCAGGGCTCATTGACTTGTGCTCCTAAGAATGAATCAATTAATGAATAAAAATAGTTCTGAAGTCCAGGCTTAGGTTTTCTGAAGTGCGCGTCAAATCTGTCTATACTTTTCACTGCTGTGAGATGCAAGTGATGAGATGTGGTGTGATCATCTTAGAACAGCTCTGATGGATCTATATTCGGAAAGAATGCCAGTTTTAAAGGCTATGGTCATTATCCACCAACAAATTTGTGATTCTGAAATTGGAAAGTTATCAGTCCTCTCCTTATTTGTAGGAGAAGGGTCCCTAAGATATTTCCCAGCTGATAACCTCACATCATTCCTTCAGAAGGGAAAACAGAAGCCATTTAATAGGCATTCCCTCAATTTCTTGCCAGGAATCATACAAACTGAGTGCATTAGCATCTCCTTTCTGTGGCAGTAAAGACTGAGAACACTCGGTGGCTCTGACACCCTGCCTGTCCAGCCTTTTTGGGTACTTGATCACTGGTTTCTCCTGTGTAACCTGAAAATCATGGGTCTGCTTTTCTACCTTCCCTTGCCCAAAGCTTGCTTTGACAGTGTCTTATTTAAAAATCCAAACTCAAATGCAAATCCACTTCTGGAGCTTTTAAGCAAACAATGTAAATTAAACGGATGATGGAGGAAGGGGTTATATTGTACATACATAATTTAGAATGCCACTTCAGACCCTGCTGAAACATTCTGCCCCACCCCCAAACTCCACTCCCATGGTCCCATTCCTTAGGCAGCTGTCTCGTCTTACTTTTCTCTCAGCAACCTTCCTCTTCAGCCTTGCACCCTCTTTCTTTTCTTTACCTCCTCTCCTGGATTTTTTCCCCCCTTTCTGCACAGGTTGAAATTTTATGTCTCTCTGCTTCTTCCATTTACATCTCTTGTGCTGTGGTCCCTAGTGATTTATTTTTAAAAAATACAAATCTGATGAAGTTACTCTTTCTGATAAAAATCTTCAGTGGCTCCCCATTGCTCTAGCAAGAAGATGCCAGGTTCCTCACACGATCCAGCATGAGCTGAACCTGCTCCCCTCCTCAGTCATGCTGGTCTCCCTCACCGGTCTGGTCATTGCCTAAGTCCTTGTTATGGTGTTGCTCATTCTTTTTTTTCCTCCTTTTTGATTTAGTGTTTTTGGATTCTTCGGATGTATTTCTAGAAATGGGATAGCTGGTTCATAAGGCAGTTCCATTTCTAATTTTTTGAGGAAACACCATACATACTGTCTCCACAGTGGCTGTACGAGTCTGCATTCCCACCAGCGTGCAGGAGGGTTCCCTTTTCTCCCGTCTCTCATTGCCTGAGTCCTTGTTATGGCATTGCTAATTATTACTCATTGCACTTTCGCACTTGCTTCTTCTGTGTCCAGAATACTTGTTGTTTTCCTCTGAACTTAGCTAAAGCATCCTCTGGGCTCAGCTACATACTGTTTTTCATAAAAGCCTTCCCTCACCCTCTGTAAGTTAGCTGTTCTTTCCTGTGAGTATTTTCTCGGAACAGCCTCTTGCTTCTCCCATAGTAATGTTATCCCACTTTGGTACTAGTCTATATCCCATTAGACTTAGCTCATGAGGGCAGGGTCAAGTTCATCCTGCCAACCATTTCATTCCCATCACTTGGCAAAGTACACAGTGCATAGAAGATTCACCATAAATATTTCTTGGCTAGATAATCTACATTAAACATATATTTCTGTTTTTTTCATGTTTGGTTAATTCAAATACATCTAAGTTTATACCTATAATTATGTGACTTAAAACCCTCAGTGTTTTTACAATACTTAATAAAAAGGAACAAGTGCATATCAATCCTGGGAAATGTATGCTATTTTTTTCATATGTAATTTCCTGTTTGCTCCCTACTTATATTAATAGTTTTTATGGCTTATGATTTTAATATTTTTTAGAGTAGAGTGTGTGCAAAATATATAAATTTAGTTACTCTTCTCTGGGATGACAGATTAAATTCAAGGTTAAAAGAGAATTTCCACCTAACTTTGTATCATGGCCGCGTTTGTGGAGCACTTTCTAGTGTAGAGGCTGCTTTGGTCTTTTCTTCAGTGAATCCTAAGAAGTGCAGTGATAATGCTTAGCATATATATATATATATATATATTTTTTTTTTTTTCTTTTTCTTTTTTCTGCCTTAGATTGCCGTACCCAGGAGTGGAATCTCAAAATAGAGTCTTCTTTTGATGTTGTCGGCTCAAAGCCAGTTTCTGGTCAAGTGATCGTAGAAATCCCTAAACTGCAAACCCAGCAGACACACAGCATTGAGCTTCAGCCTGGGGAAAGGACTGTTAAGCTATTTGTGAAAATTAACAAGGTGAATGATGGTACTTCCCAGGAAGCATGAGATGAAAAGCAATACTGTTCAAAAGAAAGGGTTAAAAGGGTTTGAATATGAAAGAAAAATGTACCTTTTCTATTTTCTCCTTTAATTTTAACCTCTTATACATATTGTGTGTATGTGTGTGTGTGTGTGTGTGTGTGCGCGCGTGTGCGTGCTAAGGATTGATTTTCCCAGATTTCAAGATTTAGAAAATGGAAAATATGTGTTAAATTTGGCATCCTTTTCTCTCAAGAGGACAGGTGTGTTATATTTTAATTTTTCTGCAGTATTTTCAATATTCTAAATCCAAATATATTCTAAGCATTATATTTAAACACGGTGATTATTTTTGGTACTTATAAGTTTATTTTGAATATTGGTGCTTACTCTACATGCAGAATTCTAATTCCATGATCTTTTTTTGAGTAGAAGTGGGCTAGATTTTACATTTTCTTTTTCCTTTTAAAAATTCTTCTAATTGATAATTGTGAATGGAAAAGGATGGAGTAAGTCAACATTCAGATAAAGTAAGAACTCAAAACAATGTCTAGTTCTGGGCTTAAAAGAAGTCAACTTCAAAGTCCAATTCTAAATGTTAAGAATATAGAATAAATGTAAGCTTGAGTGATAGAAATGGGAAGACTTGTTTTTCTGAACATTCATGTTACTCTTTCCTTTCCCTTTTAGTATGTTAAACCATGCTAAACTCCTAGTATGCTGATTTTTAAATATTATCTGTGCATTGGTATAATATGGCACTTAATAAGGAGAGAGATTTATATTGTTTTAGAACCTAGAATTTCTATGAGAAATTGATATAATGCCCTGAATCATTATATTATTTTGCTGAAAATATGCCATAGATTACTTAGAATGATTTTTATTATTTTTTAAAAGAACATTACTGTAGAAACTTGGTGGCCTCATGGACATGGAAACCAGACTGGGTATAACATGACAATTCTTTTTAAACTGAATGAAGACTTAAACATTAAAAAATCAGCTAAGGTAAGCAAATACTTTAAAATATTTTGTGAAAAAAAGTTTATTTCTTGTTAAAATAACAATACATATCTTTGTTGGAACAGAAAAATCGAAAGAACTTCTGTAATCCCATCATTCAGAGATAATCACTAGTAATAGTTGTAGGCATTCAAAAGCTTGTGTGTGTGTATACAATAAGTCCTTACTAACATCATTGCTAGGGTATGTGACTTATGTGAAATGATATTTAATGAATTCAGTTTTACCATTGGCTAATTGATAAAAACAAGGGTTAAATTCCTATGTACCTCATCAACCGTTATAGGGAAACAACGTTGAACAAAATGATGTTATTCGAAGACTTGCTATATTTGTAGTTTTAAATGGATCAGAATTTACACATTATTTTTTGTTTTTAATATAATTTATTTAATTGTATATTTATATAATCTAATTTAAAAAAATAATTAAAACTTTTTAAAATTACATCTGACATACAGTATTATTAGTTTCAAGTATACAACAGTGAATATTTATATAACTTATGAAGGGATCACCTCAATAAGTCTAGTAATATTATTTTATTTATAAGTATTTTCCTACTGTGTTTTTAAATTCTACTTTATATCAAAGTAATACATATGTATACTTTTAGAGCTCAAAGTATTCATTTCAAAGTAATACATACATATACTTTTAGAGCTCAGATATTACCAGGTTTATATGAAAAATAGGATCCCTTGCCCAGCCCTTCCTGCTTCTATTTCTTACTCCTCATAATCAATGCTTTTTAATTTTTATTTGCTTCTTTTGCTGTATATCTTCACTTTTCCAAATAACATGCTTCTAATAGTGTGTTCTAATTTTTCAGCTTTGTATATTGCCTATTGACTTCTGACCTAGAGGAGGGGCTGTAGCTCCCTAACAGATTCTCTGATGTCCCCTGCTTGGCCCCACCATGAACGTTTTACCTTCTTCTGCCTTCCTAATGTAGGTAGTGGCCATTCTTGTTAACTCCATATTCAGTGTTTATGTGATTATATTATGAAAATAATACTCAAGCTTGACCTGTGGTGGTTCAGTGGATAGAGCATCAACTTAGGACACTGAGGTCACCAGTTTGAAATCTTAGGCTTGGCACATAAGAGAAGCAATTAATGAACAATTTAAGTGAAGCAACTATGAGTTCATACTTCTTGTCACCCCCCTCTCCTCTCACTCTCTAAAATCAATAAATAAAATCTTAAAAAAAAAGAAAATACTATTCAAAGCTAAATCTCATGGTGTACTAAAATTGTATTTATTTTCTGGTGCAACTTTCTGTTTTCCTTAGAGTGAATAGCCATCTCATGTTTCTTTGTTTTCTATTGACTTTCCTTTAAGTCATATATAATACATACATTCTGATGTACTTGAAATACCTTTTAAATATAGTCATGTTTATTAGGTAATCTATCCGTTGTTTTATTATTACTGTTATTAATCTTTTAAGTTTTGTTAATTCTTGAGACTCTCCCGGAGCCATTTTCTCGTTTCCCAGACCTTGCTTAGTTACTCTCTGGACCTTCTACTTAACTGTTGTCCCGGAACTTCCTTTTGTTATTATTGTAGGAATCACCTCCTCCTATCTTCTAGGATCTTTAGGTATTTCTTTAATTTTTTTCCTGGATTATAAATGGAACCCTATTTCGATAGACCCATGTTTTTCTTTTTCTTTTTTTGGCTTTACACTTTTGGTGAAACATTTTTTTAAATAGAGTCTTGAGGGTGGATATGTGGAAAATGATATTTTGAACACTTTTGTAAGTATGCAAATATATAAAGCTTATCTTCACAGTTACTTGATAGTTGGCTGTGTTTAGAAGTCTAAGTTGGAAATTATTTTCCTTCAGAATTTTGAAGTTATTGCTTCATTATCTCTTAGCTTTCATTTTTGGTTTTGAAATGTACTTACATTGTAATTTCTCCTTTCTTGTATGGAACTGTTTTTGTTTGCTTCTGGAAACTTTGAGGATTTCTGTATTTCTGATAATCAAAAATTTGAAATTTTGAAAATGAGTTTTTTGTTGTGCTAATCATATGGACTTTTCTGATGCAGAAACTCAATCAGGAAATTCCCTTGTAATCTTTTATAAATTATTATTTATTATCGGTGTTTTGTTTTCCTGGTACAACTACTAATCAGACATTGGACTTCCTTGACTGAGCAATATTCTTAGTTTTTCTCTTCTATATTTTATCTTGTTTTCTATTTTCTCCTCTGGGAGATTTGCTTTATTTTATATTCAGTTTTTTAAAATTGGATATTTTATTTTTATAACTTAAATTATTTTTCATTTTTGTTGAATTAATTGAGGTGACATTGGTTAACACAATTATACAGGTTTCAAGTGTACAACCCTACAACACATCATCTGTATCCAGTATTATGTGTTTACTTCTCCAAAAACAAGTCTAGGTCCATCACCATTTATCTCCCCCCCCCCTTTGCCTTCTCTCATGTCCCCTCTCCCTAGCCACCACCATACTGTTGACCATGTCCATAAGTTTTTTTCTCTTTTATTTCCTTCTTTACTCAATTCCTTCGCTGCTTTCCCCCATAATTGTGTGCCTGCTCTCTATCTGTGAGTCTGTCTCTATTTTGCTTATTAGTTAATTTTGTTCATTAGATTCCACATATCAGTGAAATCATATAGTACTTGTCTTTCTCTGGCTGGATTATTTAAGTTAGCTAACGCTTTCCAGGTCCATCCATGCTATCGCAAAAGGGAAGATTTCCTTCTTTTTTATTTATTTATTTTTATTTATTCATTTTAGAGAGAAGAGGGAGAGACAGACAGAGAGAGACAGAGAGAGAGAAGGGGGGGGAGGAGCTGGAAGCATCAACTCACATATGTGCCTTGACCAGGCAAGCCCAGGGTTTTGAACCAGCGACCTCAGCATTTCCAAGTCGACGCTTTATCCACTGTGCCACCACAGGTCAGGCCAGATTTCCTTCTTTTTATGGCTGAATAGTATTCCACTGTGTATATGTATACCACTGTTTCTTTTTTCTTGGTTGCTATTTTTTTTATTAATTTTAATGTATTGTGTTAATATTGATTTAATTATATCACTCAATGTAACTCCTTCACCCCACCCCCTTATCCCTTCTTATATCCCCTTTGCCGTCCTCCCCCTAACTCTCTCCTCCCTTCCCTCTGGGATTTGCTGTCCTGTTATCTGTATCTATATGTTATGTATACATAATTTTACCAATCCTTTCACCTTCTCTGATCCCATCCCGTTTCCCCCTTCCCTCTGACAGCTGTTCCTCTGCTCCCTGTGACCCTGCCTCTGCCTCAATTCCTCAGTTCACTTTGTTCATTAGATTCCACATATGAATGAGATCATATGATATTTGTCTTTCTTTGCCTGGCATATTTCACTTAGCATAATGATCTCCAGGTCCATCCATTGCAAAAGGTAAAATTTTTCTTTTTCATGGCCTCATAATATTCCATTGTGTATATGTACCATAGCTTTTTAATCCACTAATTCACTGATGAACGCTTGGGCTGTCTCCAGATCTTGGCTATTGTAAACAATGTTGCAATAAACATGGGAATTCATATCTTCTTTTGAATCACTGATTTGGTATTCTTAGGTTTTTTTATCTACTCATCTACTGATGGACACTTGGACTGCTTCCAAATCTTGGCTCTTGTAAATAATGTTTCAGTGAACACAGGGGTATCTATATTCTTTCAAATTACTGTTTCAGGTTTCTTTGGATAAATGCCAGAAGTGGAATTGTTGGGTCATAAGGCAGTTCCATTTTTAATTTTTTGAGGAAACTAAACTGCTTTCCATAGTGGCTGTACCAATCTACATTCTCCCTAATAATGTATAAGAGTTCCCTTTTCTTTTTTTTCTTTTTGTGACAGAGACAGAGACAGTGAGAGGGACAGATAAGGACAGACAGACAGGAAGAGAGAGAGATGAGAAGCATCAGTTCTTTGTTGTGGCACCTTAGTTGTTCATTGATTGCTTTTTCATATGTGCCTTGATGGGGGGGGGTTCTACAGCAGACCAAGTGACCCCTTGCTCAAGCCAGTGACCTTGGGCTCAAGCTGGTGAGCCTTGCTCAAACCAGATGAGCCCACACTTAAACTGGCGCCCTCAGGGTTTCACACCTGGGTCCTCCACGTCACAGTCCAACGCTCTATCTACTGTGCCACTGCCTGGTCAGGCGAGAGAGTTCCCTTTTCTCTACATCCTTGCCAACACTTGTTTGTTGATTTATTGATAGTAGCCATTCTGACAGGTATGAGGTGATATCTCACAGTGGTTTTATTTTGCATTTCTCTGATGATTAGTGATGTTGAGCACTTTTCCATATGTCTGCTGGCCATCTGTATGTTCTCTTTGGAGAAGTGTCTATTCAGGTCCTTTTCCTATTTTTTAATTGTATTTCTTGTTTTTGCTTTTTTTTTTTTGGTGTTGAGTTTTATAAGTGCTTTATAAATTTCAGGTATTAATCCTTTATCAGATATATCATTGATAAATATATTCTCCCATTCAGTAGGCTGTTCTTTTCATTTTGTTGATAGTTTTGCTGTGCAAAATCCTTGTAGTTTGATTTAGTCCCATTTGTTTATTTTTTATTTTATTTCCCTTGCCCAATGACATATTACTTGTAGCTAAGAGAAATGTGAGAGATTTTACTGCCTATGTTTTCTTCTAGGATTTTTATGATTTTAGTCTAACATTTAAGTCTTTAATTCATTTTTAGTTTATTCTGGTTTAAGAAGGTGGTTCAGTTTCATCTCTTTGCACACATCTGTCCCATTTTTCCAACACCATTTTTTGAATAGACCATCTTTACCCCACTGTATGTTGTTGCATCTTTTGTCAAATATTAATTGACCATAAAGACATTGGTTTATTTCTGGGCTTTCTACGTATTTCTTTTCATTGATCTATATGTCTATTTTTATGCCAGTACCATGCTGTTTTGATTATTACAGCCTTGTAGTATAGTTTAATATTAGGTAGCATGATTTATCCAACTTTGATCTTCTTTCTTAAGATTGCTATTGCTATCCAGGGTCTTTTGTGGTTCCACATAAATTTTTGGAATATTTGTTCTGATTCTGAGAAATATGCCATTGGTATCTTGATAGGAATGGCATTGAATATATACATTTCCTTGGGTAGTATGGACATTTTTATGGTGTTAACTCTCTTCATCCATGAACATGGTGCATGCTTCCACTGATTAGTAGCTTCCTCAGTTTCTTTCTTCAGTATCTTAAAATTTTCCAAGGATTTTAACCAAGGTCCTTTACATCCTTGGTTAAATTTATTCCTGGTACTTTATTCTTTTTGAAGCAATTGTGAATGGGATTGTTTTCTTAGTTTCCCTGATAGTTCATTATTAATGTAGACAAATGCAACTGATTTCTGGCTATTTATTTTGTATCCTGCTACTTTACCGAGTTTATTTATCAATTCTAATAGTTTTTTTGGTGGAATCTTTAGGGTTTTCAATGTACAGTATCATGTCATCTGCAAATAATAGCAGTTTTACCTCTTTTTTTCCTATTAGGATGCCTTTTGGTTTTTTTTCTTTGTATGATTGTTGTGGCTAGGACTTCCAGTACTGTGTTGAACAAGAGTGATGAAAGTGGGCATCCCTGTCTTTTTCCCAATATTAAGGCAAATGATTTCCGTTTTTGCCTATTGAGCATGATGTTGGCTTTAGGTTTTCGTATATGGTCTTTATTACGTTGAGTTGTGTTCCCTCTGTTCCCACTTTGCTGAGAGTTTTTATCATAAATGGGTGCTGAGTTTTATCACATGCCTTTTCTTCCTCTATTGATGTGATCATGTGGTTTTTATTCTTTATTTTGTTTATGTGGGGTATCATGTTTATTGATTTGCTGATATTGTACCAACCTTGCATTCCTGGAATAAATCCCACTTGATCATGGTGTATGATTGTTTTTATCCATTGCTGGTGCGGTTTGCTAATATTTTTTGAGGATTTTAGCATCTATGTTCATCAGGGGTATTGGCCCATAGTTTTCTTTCTTTGTAGTTTTGGAATTTTACCTGGTTTTGGAATTTAGGATAATGCTGGCCTTATAAAATGAGCTTTGGAGTTTCTCCTCTTGAATTTTTTGGAATAGTTTGAGAAGAATAGGTGTTCATTCTTATTTGAATGTTTGGTAAAATTGACCTGTGAAGCTATCTGGTCTGGGACTTTTGTTTGTTGGGAGTTTTTTTATTACTGTTTCAAGTTCACTAGTTGTAATCTGTTTGTTCAGATCCTCTGTTTCTTCCTGATTCAGTTTTGGGAGATTGTGGATTGTATGTTTCTACTAATTTATCCATTTTTTTCAGTATGTTCAATTTGCTGGCATATAGTTGTTTGTAATATTTTTCTTTTAACAATCCTTTTTATTTCTTTGCTGTCAATTGTTTCTCCTCCACTTTCATTTCTGATTTTATTTGCATTCTCTCTTTTTTTTTTTTTGCTAAATTTGGTTAGGGATTTGTCAATCTTGTTTATCTTTTCAAAGAACAAGCTCTTGGTTTCATTGATCTTTTGTACTGTTTTGTTAGACTCTATTTCATTTATTTTATGTTATTTATTTATTTATTTTTGTGACAGAAACAATGAGAGAGACAAAGAGAGGGATAGATAGGGACAGAGACAGAAAGGGAGAGAGATGAGAAGCATCAATTCTTTGTTGCAGCTCCTTAGTTGTTCATTGATTGCTTTCTCATATGTGCCTTGATGGGGAGGGGGCTTCAGCAGAGTGAATTACCCTTTACTGAAGCTAGAAACCTTGGGCTCAAACCAGTTACCTTGGGCTTCAAGTTAGTGACCTTTGGGCTCAAGCCAGAGACCATGGGGTCATGGCTATGATCTCACGCTCAAGCCAGCGACCCCATGCTCAAGCTGGTGTACCTGTGTTCAACCTGAATGAACCTGCACTCAAGCTGGCAACCTTGGGGTTTCGAACCTGGATCCTCCGATTCCCAGTTTGGTGCTCTATCCACTGCACCACCACTTGGTTAGACTCATCTATTTTTGATTTTTTAAGTGAGTGGAGGGGAGATAGTCAGACAAATTCCAGCATGCATCCTAACCTGGATCCACATGTGAATCCCTGTTTGGTGCTGATCCTCGAATCAACCAAGCTATTCTCAGTGCCTGGGGCTGAAACTTGAACCAATCAAGCCACTGGCTTTGGGAGGGGGAGAGAAGCAGATGATTGCTTCTTTTGTGTGGTCTGACTGGGAATCAAACCTGGTACGTACATACACCGAGCTGATGCTCTATTCACTGAGCCAGCTGGCCAGGGCCTATTTCATTTAATTTTTTGTTTGTTTGTTTGTTTTTGTTTTTGTTTTTGTTTTTGTTTTTGTTTTTTTTCATTTTTCTGAAGCTGGAAACAGGGAGAGACAGACAGACTCCCGCATGCGCCCGACCGGGATCCACCCGGCACACCCACCAGGGGCGATGCTCTGCCCACCAGGGGGCGATGCTCTGCCCCTCCGGGGCGTCGCCATGTTGCCACCAGAGCCACTCTAGCGCCTGGGGCAGAGGCCACAGAGCCATCCCCAGCACCCGGGCCATCTTTGCTCCAATGGAGCCTTGGCTGCGGGAGGGGAAGAGAGAGACAGAGAGGAAAGCGTGGCGGAGGGGTGGAGAAGCAAATGGGCGCCTCTCCTGTGTGCCCTGGCCGGGAATCGAACCCGGGTCCTCCGCACGCTAGGCCGACGCTCTACCGCTGAGCCAACCGGCCAGGGCTTCATTTAATTTTTATCTGATATTTATTATTTCCTTTTATCTACTCACTTTTGGTTTTGTTTGTTGTTATTTTTCAAGTTTTTTGAAGTGTAAAGTTAGATTGTTTATTTGGAATTCTTCTTGTTTCTTGAGATAGGCTTATAATGTTATGAATTTCCCTCTTAGGACTGCTTTTGCTGTGTCCCATAGATTTTTATTGTTGTTTTTTCATTTTCATGTGTTTCAAGGTATGTTTTGATTTCTTTCTTGATCTCATTGTTAACCCATTCATTGTTTAGTAACATGTTATTTAGCCTCCATGCCTTTGTGTGTTTTTCACTTTTTTACTTGTGATTGAGTTCTAGTTTCATACTATTATGGTCAGAGAAGATGCTTGATTTTATTTAAATCTTCTTAAATTTATTAAAACTTGTTTTGTGTCCTAACATGTGGTCTATTCTAGAGACCATGTGTACTTGAAACGAATGTATATTCTGCTTCTTTGGAGTCAAAATTCATTTTAAAAATTATATTGTATTTGTATTTTATGGTTATAATATCTTCTCATTTCTGTTAGAATATTAATTATTAATATAACTATTTTTGGAGTTTTCTCTGCATTGTTTTTGCTTTCCACATTCTTTTATGTTTTTTATTTGTTTTGGTCTGTGTTTTCCCATTTGTGACTTTCCTTGAATGTCCAATTGTCCTTGATGTTCATTTATTCTGAAGATTAAGGCACAGAAATATAGATGTGAGCTTCAGTGTTTGGTATTCAAGTGGAAACTGACTTTATCATAAGATGATGCCCACATGTCAGTTGCCATAGATTGTGTGTGTGTGTGTGTGTGTGTGTGTGTGTGTTTAACTGTTAGTGAGGACATTATTCTCTTGCCTGGGAAGTACAAGACTGGTTGTTACCATTCAGGGGTCAAGTGGCAGCAGGGGATTAAAATTCTTACCATTGAGCAAAGGGTTTCATCACTTCCTCCTCTTGTGGTGGGCTTCTTTGAATCTTCAGTTTCTCTTATTGGGAAAGGCAGAATGATAGGTGAGCTTCAGAATTCTTTCTTTAAAACAATGTACTTGAGTTCTGCTTTTACAATAAAACATTTTATAGGTCATTATACATAAAACTGCCTCTCCATGTCACTTTAAAAATTCTTAAATTGGGCCAGGGTTAGAACTGGAGCTATCCAGAGAGGCCAGTGGGGAAAAGTAACCCTGTCCTCTAAAGCAGTGGTCCCCAACCCCCGGGCCATGGACAGGTACCGGTCTGCAGAGAAAGAATAAATAACTTACGTTATTTCCGTTTTATTTATATTTAAGTCTGAACAATGTTTTATTTTTTAAAAATGACCAGATTCTCTCTGTTACATCCGTCTAAGACTCACTCTTGATGCTTGTCTTGGTCACGTGATACATTTATCCGTCCCACCCTAAAGGCTGGTCCGTGAAAATATTTTCTGACATTAAACTGGTCTATGACTCAAAAATGGTTGGGAACCACTGCTCTAAAGTAATACTCTCAAAGTACATCTAGAGAAGGGCCAATCTTCCTTCACCTCCCCCATCTATCAGGACTGATATTTTATTTTTTTATTTTTATTTGCGACAGAGTCAGAGAGACACATAGGGACAGACAGACAGGAAGGGAGAGAGATGAGAAGCATCAATTCTTCATTGTAGCATCTTAGTTGGTCATTGATTGCTTTCTCATATGTGCCTTGACCGGGGGGCTATAGCAGACTGAGTGACCCCTTGCTCGAGCCAGTGACTTTTTCTATATATTTCTGCATCTCTGATTCCAAATCTGAAGTCTGTTTTTTGGTGCATGCTCTAGTTTTTATGCAATTTTAATTTCTTTTTGTGTGCAAGCTAACAAGCTTTGCTCAAACCAGATGAGTCCACACTCAAGCTGGCGACCTCAAGGTCTCAAACCTGGGTCTTCTGCTTCCCATTTCGACACTTTATCTACTGCACCACCGCCTGGTCAGGCCAGGACTGATATTTTAAAAAAATACATAAAAATGTTTTCCCTTGAAGACATAACCACCTATTTTTCCTCTTAATATTATGAGTAAGCCTGTAGTAACCTCAGCTGGAGGATGTTGAAAGGAAAATTTTGACTTAATCTAAGGAAATTACTAGTACCTGCCTAGTTTGAGACATAGCACTAAGGATTGGGAAGAACAACACTTTGGTATTTATTAGATACACTGGGAATAATTTTTTTTCTTTTTCTGTTGCATGAGGTTATTAGGACTTTTTCTATATATTTCTGCATCGCTGATTCCAAATCTGAAGTTCATTTTTTGGCGCATGCTCTAGTTTTTATGCAATTTTAATTTCTTTTTGTTACAGTTTATGGCATGCATTTGGTTTTTAAATTGGAGTTAAAGGGAAACAACTCTTGTGTTGAACATAACCACAAGGCAATTAATGTTTTACAAACATCACCTTTACATAATTGTAGTTGTTTTTAAATGTAAAAAATTGTAATCTGATAAAAACACCCTCTTATTTTGTTTTAAGATTGAATCATGGCTTCTTAGAGTAGGCGTAAATGTAAGAATAGTCCTTACACCTTCTGTTATATATGTGGCTGTTACACACTTCAATGTCAAAGGCCCAATATTTCATCATTTGTGATACGTGCATATATTGCCTATTTTCAAGTTCCCCTTGGCAATCAAGACAAGAATTGGGCTCCTCATATTATGTGTCATAATTGTGAGGAAATGCTTTATGACTGGACAAGAGGAAAATGCAAAGAAATGCCTTTTGGTATTCCCATGGTTTGGTGTGAACCTAAGGACCACAGCAGTGACTGTTATTTCTAATCCATACAAAGGGCATTGGCAAGAAAAAATGGCATATAATCGCATATCCTAATATTCCTTCAGCAATATGACCTATCCCACACTCTGAGACACTCCCGGTTTTAGTTTTCAATGGTTTTATTTCTTCTAAGGACGAAGAAAGTGAACATGGTGATCAAGTGTATTTTGATAAGATGCATGAGGAAATGATTGTAGAATCTGAAGGGTCTTCTTCTGATGCCAAGCAGTCATTAACCCCTCAGCAGTTTAGCCAACCCGAATTGAATGACGTAGTAAGAGATTTGGGCCTATCAAAGAAAGCAGCTGAGTTATTAGCCTCCAGGCTTCAAGAAAAAGAATGTATAATACTTTACCGGTCAGCTAAAGTATCAATAAACCATTTCAGGATGCGTGAACAAATTTTTGTGGACTTTTTTTCCGAAGAGAAACACTTTGTTTACTACCATGATATCAGTAGTCTTCTCAGCCAGCTCTGCGTTACCACTTACAGTCCAACAGAATGGCGGCTATTTCTTGACAGCTCTAAACGGAGTCTGAAATGTGTTCTTTTACACAATGGTAATGTTTTTGCAGCAGTTCCAATTAGTTATTCAACTCATCTGAGAGAAGATTATAATGACATAAAAATTGTCCTTGACTTTCTGAAGTATGAGGAGCATAACTGGATCATTTATGTGAATCTTAAAATGGTAAATTTCCTGCTAGGACAACAGAGAGGTTTCACAAAGTATCCTTGCTTTCTGTGTTTGTGGGACAGCCGAGCTCGGGAGAAACACTGGACACAGAAGGAGTGGCCGAAACATGAAGCTCTGGAAGTAGGGATGCAAAATATTGTGAATGAATCTGTAGTTAATCGAGACAGGATCATTTTTCCCCCACTTCACATCAAACTTGGCTTAATGAAACAGTTTATTCAGGCTTTGAATAGAGAAAGCGAATGCTTTCAACATATTATTTCTGCTTTTCCTGCCTTGTCTTTCGAGAAGATAAAAGCAGGTGTATTTGATGGACCTCAAATTTGAACCCTTATACGTGACGAAGAATTTGCAAGGAAGGTGAATAAGAAGGAGAAAGCAGCATGGCAGTCTTTTGTGGCAGTTACAAAGAACTTCCTTGGCAACAAAAAAGCAGAAAACTATGAACTTCTGGTTCAAAGGATGCTGTTGGCTTTCCGCAACATTGGATGTAACATAAGCGTTAAGATTTACTTCCTGAACAGTAACCTTGATAAGTTTCCTGAAAAATCTTGGAGCTGTTAGTGATGGCATACTACTGCTGGAGCATCAAACGAGATTGTCCTCAACAAGTACACAAATGCAAGAGCTACAAACGCAAATATTTGCCTGAATAGAATTTATAAATAAGTTTTGTGCAAATTTTATGATTAAAATAAGTGTTTTAATATGTTCTATTTTGAAATTGTAGACAAATTCTGATGCAATCATATCTTTTAGTGTATTAGTGTACTTACTGCATTATATAAATTATATTTTCACAAAGATGATGCCCAAGAAGACATTCTACTTCATTATGTTAAACTAAATGTTGAAAATTTTACAATAAGATGAAAACCTAAAATCTTGAATTGCAAAAAAACTGTAGCTTTCAGAGAAAAACTAATGTCAGATTTGAGATCAGCACACTCGAGTTAGGTAAGAACAAGTGTTTTTGTGGATGCAACGAAAATTTTGCTCCCCAGTGCTATAGGTTACTTTTTCAGTCCTTCAAATGCCAATTCCTTATATGTAGAACAGTACAGTAAAGATGAAGTAACTTGGATCTGGTTTATAATAAGTATATAATAAGTAATAATTGATGTTAATCACCTTTATACATGTCCTCCTTCAGGCATCAACTTTTGATGTTTGTAGTTGGCTGGAGTTGGACTCTGATGTCACTTCTCACATTTTATATTACCTCTCCTGTGGGGTAGACACCCTGCCAAGTTTGTTCATTTTCTACTTTTCTTTTTTAAAATCAAGCTCTGTATTTTCAGGATGTCGTGAGTGTGTGTTCATATCATATACAGGGAGAATGTAGTAGAGCTGCCTAAAGAGTCTAAACATTCATTCTTATTCTAACCCTTTTGTCCAAAGATGTTCTCTCAAATGTTGAGTTTATTGTGTGTCACCTTCTTGAAAGTGTAAAAAATAATGAGTCATTCCAGTTTACCACAGAGAAAGAAGGGGAACTTCTGTGGTTTTTTTGTTTGTGGGAAATAATTCTTTTTCATTCAGGCTTATATGGGTGCATCATGTTAAAATGCCATTCTTTGACCAGCAACAGGAGTGACGGAAGACGTCTTGCTCCATGTCGTGTGTTAATTCATGCTTGTGAAATGTGCTCTCTGGCTGTGGCTGCTGTAGGGTTTGTTATTTTTGAGGCTAATTTATTCTCTAAATACTTAGGGAGATCTAATGTGTTTCAGCCACTTTTCTAAGGTTTGGTGATAGAGCAGTGCATGAGACGACTGCATCCATTTCATTTCACTATGAGATTATAATAAAGCTAATAATTCGGTTAGGAAATTAAATAATTAAACAAGCAATTGCAACAAAGCGTGAAAAGAATTCTAGAGAAATATATAGAGTACTGTGGAAAAACAGAACGGTGTCATTCTTTTTAAGATTCCCAGAGGCGATGTCTATGTCCTGAGGGATATGTAGTATTGGACCAATAAATGTAGCAAAGAGAGGGACAAGAATATGTCAAGGCCCAGGGACTTGAAGAAATATTGTCTATTTTTGGGGGTGAAAGAAATATCAGTGTGGTTGTTTGAATTTGAACAAGGAATGATGTTGCGAAGGTAGGCTAGGGCAAGATCTTGCAGGGAGCCATATAAGGGGACTAGGGTGTCCTGAGGGCAATGGCAGTTCTTTAAAGGGTATTAAGGAGAAAGCAATGATTGCATTTGTTGTACAGGTTGTGTAGACCAGATTAGAAGAATGATCAGAGTGGGGGGCCAGTTGATGATGGTAATTCAGGCACAAGGTGATTGCTTGGTCTTATAGAATTGCTGAGGACATAGATTTGGGAGAGATTAGAAGATAATACCATAAGGCTTGATGTTTCAAGAATGGGAGAGAAAAATGCGTTAACAATGGTTCTTCAGTTGTTGGTGCCTGATTTTTTTTTTTTTGGCTATAAACAGTGTCATTGGGCAACTGACAAAACTGGGGTCTGTGCAAGAAGGGCTTTAGGCAGGTTTTTTTTTTAATTTATCTTTTTTTATTTTTATTTATTTATTTTTTATTTTAATTTTTTAAAAAATTTTATTTATTCATTTTTTTACAGAAGAGAGAGAGAGAGAGAGGGAGAGAGAGAAACAGAGAGAGAGAAGGGGGAGGAGCTGGAAGCATCAACTCCCATATGTGCCTTGACCAGGCAAGCCCAGGGTTTTGAACCGGCGACCTCAGCATTTCCAGGTCGACGCTTTATCCACTGCGCCACCACAGGTCAGGCTTTAGGCAGTTTTTTGTACTATCATTGCTGCTTTTCTATAAGTTTGAAATTGTTTCAGCATAAAATAGGACATCATTAAGAAGATGAAAAGCAATGCAACAAAATCCTGATGAGAAGGGGCAAGTAAACAGGGAAAGACAGAAAACAGCTCAAAACTAGAGAACTAGCTGAGAGGACAAAGGCCCTGATAAGGTGGGGAAGATGGCCCATCATCCTAGGCGATGGATTCACTTGAGGGTGAGGGGCTCTGTTCTTGTTGACATGGGGACAAAAGGCAAAATAACATATATAGAGGAGAGGATGGAGCTTGTGGATGGAGGTGATTTTGAAGATGTGTA
Source organism: Saccopteryx bilineata (assembly GCF_036850765.1). Taxonomy (NCBI): domain Eukaryota; kingdom Metazoa; phylum Chordata; class Mammalia; order Chiroptera; family Emballonuridae; genus Saccopteryx; species Saccopteryx bilineata. The sequence continues at coordinate 178,241,871 of NC_089494.1, forward strand.
GGAAGGACCACTTAAGGTTTATTTTCTTTGTGGGAATTGCAAACTGTCTTTCAATGGAGATGAAGGAGGAAAAAGCGAACGTTGGAAAGTTTAGAGAGTTCTTCTGGTCAGATAATTTTTTTCTTTCCTGGAAACTAGGGCATAATGTTGCCTGCTGAGAGTAACATGGGGCAAGTTAGAAATGTGAGGAAAACGAAGGCTTGAGATAACCATTGTGGAGAAAGTGCTAGAAAGGGCTAAGGCAACATGATAGGGTAGTGAGGCAGCACTGAGGGCCCAGGTGAGATGGAAAACTGTAACCTCTCTACCTGAGAGTCCGAACACCTGTCCTTTGAAAGAATTATTGATTGGTGACTGTGATGTGTTCAGCTGGTTTGGTAGTGTTTTGCAAGACATCATAGGTATGTGCTTTGTTGTGAAATTGTTTTCTGGGCCTTCTGTCCACCCTGCTTGTGCACAGCCTAATTAAATCCCTCATGTTTGAGCCATACTTGAAAGGCTTGGGTCCAAAACTCAGGATCTTTCTTTGCTATGGTTGTGGAAATTATCTTTTTATTTCTAAAATGTTATAGGAACAATAAGTGTATATCATGTAGGAGTTTTAAGGTACTATATTATTTAGCCTATTAAAACCTTACTGCAACATTTTAGTCAGCTTTGCATTCTGCTCATTAGAATGTTCAGAGAAGAGCCATGGAGGTGATTAAAGGAAGAAAGGACAAAAGAATAAGATAATTTAACCTCAGGGAGAACTGAAGACATGTTTGCTAATTCTTTAAGTTGTTATTTATGATTTTTTTTTAATTTATCTGCACTAGGATAGGTGTGGAGGAGGAGGTGAGCTTACAGTGGAGCATGTGAGATTGAGGTTATTTGTGGGAGAGGCTGTGTGACAGTCAGCGCTGTTTATGTCAGAGAGGGTAACTGAGGAACATCTCAGAATTCATTTGGAGTGGGAACTTTAAATAGTGTTTAATCTATTTGTCCATTTGGCTGGGATGGTAGAGGTTGGATAGAATTATCTCTTGACTCCCCAAAAGAAGACACCAGAGGCCCTGGCTGGTTGGCTCAGTCGTAGAGCGTCGGTCTGGCGTGCAGGAGTCCCAGGTTTGATTCCTGGCCAGGGCACACAGGAGAAGCGCCCATCTGCTTCTCCACCCCTCCCCCTCTCCTTCCTCTCTGTCTCTCTCTTTCCCTCCCGCAGCCAAGGCTCCATTGGAGCAAAGTTGGCCCGGGCGCTGAGGATGGCTCTGTGGCCTCTGCCTCAGGCGCTAGAATGGCTCTGATTGTGGCAGAGTGATGCCCCAAGATGGGTAGAGCATCACCCCCTGGTGAGCGTGCCGGGTGGATCCTGGTTGGGCGCATGCGGGAGTCTGTCTGACTGCCTCTCCATTTCCAACTTCGGAAAAATACAAGAAAAAAAAAAAAAAGAGAAGACACCAGAATGATGTAAAACTCTGAACTTTTTTTAAGTTTCAGGAATCAATACTTATTTTTGATATTTAGATAAAAAGTATAGATTAATGCCTACTTTGGTGAAAGAGATAATATCTAATTCACCTTTGTTTCCATCCAGTGTGGTCCTTTCAGGGAATTCAGTGTCTTACCAGAACTAAATTTCTTAGTGGTTCAGATAATTTCAGACTTGCCCGTGTTTCAGCAAGCAGGAAATTTAACTGTTGCTATCATTATCTGCGTCTTGGCAGGAGGCTCTTAGTTTTATTTCTTTCCAGTTTTTATTTGGTAGGAATGAGTCAGACTGGGATTTTTTATTTTTTATTTGTTGTGAAGTATAACACATACAGAAAAATACACAGAATGCAGCAGAAACACAAAATGAATGATCACAAAATGAACACTCATGTAACCGTTATCCTTATCAAGAAATAGAGCATTACTAGAACCTCTATAGCCCCTGCTCCTTGTGGGCCTTACGAATCATTATCCACCTCTCCTTCCTAAAGAGCCATTCTCCTCACTTCTAACACTGTCGCTTGTTCTTGCCCATTTTTAGGCTTTACATACGTGAAACCACATAGTATATATCTTCTGTGTCTCGCTAATTTGGCTCAACATTATGTTTGTGACATTTAAGTATACTGTTGTGTGTAGCTGTATTATGTTTATTTATTTTGCTGTATTATATTTCCTTGCATTATACATAACTGCTATTGGCAATTTGGGTAGGTTCCAGTCTTGGCTATATTGAGTAATGCTGCTATGAACATTATTGATGTGGCGCTTGGAGTACATACAGCATTTATGCTGGAAGTGAATTGCCGGCACTCCAGGTGTACATAGGTTCAGCTTTTAGAGAAAATGCTCAACTGCCTTCCAAGGTGGCCCATGCGGCAGCAATGCACTGGATCAGACCGAGAATGCAGGTATCACGGGGGAGGGGGAGGTGCTGTCTGGGCTGCCTTGTGAGCAGGGAAGAATGTCCTGATGACTGAACTTATATTTTGTTGTTGGAAGGAGTGACTTTGGAGCAAATAATTTAAGTATGAGAGGAGGCGATATCAAGAAAAATCAATAGGCACTTTAAAAATAAATAAATTTTAAAAAGATAAGTGTTGGGAGATAATTGTTGTCAAACAAGTCATTTCAAGAGGACCCTTGGAGTACGAGTCTGGGAGAGTCAGCTTTATCAGTTTGGGAAACCAATTTGATTTTTAAACAAAAGAGAAAGTGTTTTTGTATAAGTGGTACCCTGTTTCCCCAAAATAAGACATCCCTCCAAAATAAGGCCTAATGCAATATTTTTCAAACTTAGAAATATAAGGCCTCCCCTGAAAATAAGACCTAGCATGACTTTAGGAGCAAAAATTAATATAAGACACTGTCTTATTTTCGGGGAAACAGGGTAGATTGTTGTACATGGAAATAGAGCCACAAGAAATTCTTGATGGAATTCAGAGTGTGGCTGGTTATGCTGATGTTTGTGATGACATGACTACAGTATATTAATAAATGTTGATTTTTTTTTTGTTCAACAATAAATGTGAATTTTTGTTCATGGAAAAATAAGACATCCTCTGAAAGTAAGACCTAGTGCAATTTTTTTCAAACTTAGAAATATAAGGCCTCCCCTGAAAATAAGACCTAGCGCGTCTTTAGGAGCAAAAATTAATATAAGACACTGTCTTATTTTCGGGGAAACACGGTAGTGGGAAATATTGTTCTGGGTAAATGGAATAAAATGATATCTTCCCAATCACCATTTTTGCCATTTCTGTCCAGGTTAATTATATTTTAGCCTAATACTTGATTATATTGAATTGCCTAGGTAATATTTGTTAAAGGCATAATAAATATTTTTGAATGACTATCATGGTTTACTTTTCTGGAAAAGTAGAAAATCATTTAGTTGTTCTATCACTTTAACATAATTTATTTTGTCAGACTTTCCCAAGTATTCCCTATATAAGATAAATATTTCTGCTAAAAACAACAGAAGTTATTTACTGTTTATATTTGATCTGCTGTCAAGATTCTTTAATTATATTACTGCAGGGAAATAGAAAATAACAATGTAGTAATATATATTCCACAATTAGAAATTGTATTGCTCAATTGCCACACCCGAAAAGGTAAAAGATTGCCCCTCACTATTGCAATTAGAAAAATTCTTCTTTTTTAAAAATTTACGTTTTCTTTGTTTTTTAAGTTCTGTTTCCTCTTTGTAGTATATATGCACAGGGCAGGAAGAGAGCATAGTGTCAGTGGGATTTGTTCTTTTTCTCTCTAAATGCTACCTTTGTCTCTCAAATACCCGAAAGAGATATAGACCAAAAAATGTGGAATTCAGAGTTATCAACTTGTATTTCTGACCACTTCTGTACTTTTGATCAATACTGACAGTTTACAGAGATTGTGAAATGTATCTCCTTCTGGATTTCCTAATTTTCCTAGGGAAGCCATAACAAATGGAATAACTTACAACAAAACCAATTTATTTGTTCACAGTTCTAGAGGCTGAAAGTCCAAAATCAAGGTGTTGGCAGGTCACGCATGGTCTTTTTGGAGAGTTCCTTGCCTCCTCCAGCTTCAGTGGCTGCCAGTGGGCCGTGGCATCTGTTGGCTCGTGGATGCGTTACTCTAATCCCTGCCTCTGTCATCCTGTGGCCTTCTCTCTGACTTTTTTTTATAAGGACACCAGCCATTGGATTAAGGCTTACACTAACCCATTATTCCCTCATTTTAACTTAACTAATTACAACTTCAAAGACACAATTTCAAAATAAGGTCACATTTTTAGTTTCTGAACGACATAATTTTTGAGGGGACACTGTTTAACCCAGTATACCTTCTTCCTATCTTTCTCCCTGTTAAAGTTTAGTTAAACATTGCTAAAATGGCTACAGGCAGTGGCATACCTAGGGTGGGCCATGGGAGCAGTTAGCCCTGGGTATAGGCAGTAAGTGGATATGTTGTATGTAGACTACAGGTTGGTCTGCTATTTATTAGAAGTATGATCTTGCAATTCTATACAATGTCAGTATATAACTCCTCCCTCCTTCAAAATTTTGTTGGTCCAACTTTTGCTCATGTATTAGATTATTCTTGAGTTTTAATAACATCTATGTTGGCTTCAATTTAGCACATTTTTATATTAGAATATCATATTTATTAAAGGGTTACTAATAATAGCACATTTTTATTATTAACCCTTTAATAAATGTGATATATTACATGGAAGTAAATTTAGAGAACTCTTGGTTATATAGTTGTCCAGAGACTCAGCTTCATACAGTCATTTTGAAAGTAAGTTCACAACACTATGAAATCATTTAAACTTGTCTTGGGCATAGCTTGTATTCCCAGCCCCTATCTTATTATACCCAGAGGTGGGCAAAAGTAGATTTACAGTTATGAGTATGTGGAACACAGTTTATTCTTATATTATTATTTATTAGTTATTATAAAACTACTTTTACCTACCCCTGTATTTTCACATTAAAACATAGATTAGAAATAACAATAGCACAGTGATCATAAAAAAAAAGAAATTCAACATGAGTTACTTCAATGTGACTTCTTGGAGTTTTTATTTTTATGGTTAAAATTTTAAATAGAATTAATTGATAAGCTGGATTTCATTAAAATTAAAAACTTTGCTAAAAACAATGTCAAGAGAATAAGGAGATAAGTCACCAATTGGAGAAACTATTAGCAAATAACACATCTCTTAAAATATGCAAAAGACTTAGAATTTAACAATAAGAAAACAAGCAACCTGATTAAAAAATGGGCCAAAGACCTTAACAGGGTCCTCGCCAAAGAAGACATAGATGGCAAATAAGCATATAAAAAGATATTCCATATCACATGCCATCAGGAAAATGAAAATTAGAAATGAGATAGCACTGTATACTTATTAGAGTGGCCAAAACCCAGAGCACTGACAACACCAAATGCTGATGAGGAAGTGGAGCAACAGGAACTCTCATTCACTGCAGGAGGGGCTACAAAATAAATATATAGTACAGTCACTTTGGAAGAAAGTTTAACATAGTGGTAGTCAACCTGGTCCCTTCTGCCCACTAGTGGGCGTTCCAGCTTTCATGGTGACTGGTAACAGAGCAACCAAAGTATAAATAAAAAGATAGCTTTAACTATAGTAAGTTGTTTTATAAAGATTTATTCTGCCAAACTTAGTGAAAATCTGACATAAAGTACTTGCTAAGTAATTATTATTATATGCTTTAAATTGCTGTAACTCTGCTTTATAAATTTTATAAAGTAAAGTTACTTCCCTACTTTATAAATCACCTACTTTATAAATTACTGTGGAACCGGTGGGCAGTTAGAAAATTTTACTACTAACAGAGATACAAAAGTGGGTGGTAGGTATAAAAAGGTTGACTACCCCTGGTTTAACAGCTTATTGCAAAATTAAACATATACTTAACATGTGATCCAGCAATCACACTATTTGGTATTTACCCAAAGGAGTTGAAAACTTATGTCCACACAAAAACTTACAAATAGATATTTATAGCAGCTTTATTCCTAATTGCCAAAACTTGAAGGCCACCAAAATGTCCTTCTGTAGGTGAAGTGATAAATAAACTGTGGTCCATTAAGACAAGGGACTACTATTTAGTGCTAAAAAGGAATGAGCTACAAAGCCATGAAATGACATGGGGGAATCTTCAATGCATATTAATAAGTGAAAGTAGCCAATCTGAAAAGGCTTCATATGGTATGAGTCCATGTATGAGATGTTCTGGAAGAATCAAAACTATGTAGACAGTAAAAATCAGTGGTTGCCAGAGGAAGGGATGAATAGGTAGAACACAAGGATTTTTAGGGCAGTGAGACTACTCTGTAGAATACCATAATAATGGATACATGTCATTATACATTTTTTCAAACCCATAGAGTATACAGTACAAATAGATCATATATAAACTATGGACTTAGGGTGATTATGATGTGTCATGATAAGTTTATCAATTGTAACCAGTGTGCCACTGTGGTGGAGGGATATTATAATGGGAGAGGGTATGCATTTTGAGCAGGATATATATGAGACATTTCTGCACCCTTCCTTCAATTTTACAAGAACCTTAAACTGCTCTAAAACTAAAATCCTTATTTAAAAAAATACTTAAAAGTAGAGAAAAGTGGGAACTGGGTTAAATAATATATAAATTTTGCTTGGTTAGTACATATTTGAGTATATATACAAAATATGTTACTAATTTTAGTATCTTTAGAATTGAAATTTATTTTTTAAATTGTTAATTGTTTTAAAACTAAAGAAAGATTCAAAGTAAAATATGACATCAATGATATGTTTTAGTAATGGTAGATATTAAAATAACCACATACTTTGGAATTGTTTTTTTGTTTATTTGGCTTTTAGAAATAAAAGAAAAAACCACTAGACACAGATAACAATATGGGGATTGTAGGAGGGAAGATGGTGGGGGGAGGTAGAGGAGGGTAGAGAGGGGATAGGTGGTGATGGAGGGAGGCTTGACTTGCGGTAGTGAACATACAATGTAATATGCAGATGTTATATTGCAGAATTATGCACCTGAAACCTGTATAATTTTATTAACCACTGTCATCTCAATAAATTCAACAAAATTTTTAAATAAAAAAACAGAATTTATGTTTATTAAATTTAAATTTTATTTTTTAATTACAGTTTACATTCAGTATTATTTTGTATTAGTTTCAGATGAACAACATAGTGATTAGACAGTTATGTACTTTACAAAGTATTCATCCTGAAATTTCCAATGTCCACCTGGCACCATACATAGTTACTATATTATTAACTATATTCCCTATGGTGTACTTCATATCCCAGGACCATTTTGTACCTACCATCTGTACTTCCTAACCCTTCACCATTTTCACCCAGTCCTCCACCCCCCTTGACTCTGGCAACCATCAGTCTGTTCTCTGTATCTGAGTCTATTTCTGTTTTGTTTCCTCATCTGTTTTGTTCTTTGGATTCCACATATAAATGAAATTGTATGGTATTTGTCTTTCTCTAACTTATTTCACTTAGCATAATACCTGTAGGTCCATCCATGCTGTTGCAAATGGAAAGATTTCATTTTTTATGGCCAAGTAATATTCCCAGGTATATATGTACCAGAGCTTTTTTATCTACTCATCTATTGATGAGCACTTAGGTTTCTTCCATTATTGTTCATTTCATTTTACTATTAATACTGAAATTACTCTTGTTACATAGAAGAGGGCATGTTAAAAAGTGATCCTATCTAGGGGGAAAAAAAGATGGCAGCAGAGTAGGCAGACACACAGACGCCCAGCTCTCACCACCAAACTGGAATACAAATCAATTTAGGAAAAATCAGCATGAAAAACCAACTCTGAACTGCAAGAACAGCTCTCAAAAACCAAGGAGCAAAGAAGAAGCCACAAAAAAACCTGGTAGGGAGCTCCTGAATCTCCCCTGCTTACAGGAATGGGGGGGGGTGAGGCTGAGAGCCCAGAGGGGGGATCTCACACAGGGAAAAGAGCAGAAACTACTGCTCACAGCCACTTGCCTGGTGACCAGGGAGCGAGGTGTGTTGAAAAGACCAGCTTATCTCCCAAGTGGAAAGGACAGGGAGAGGGACAGACTGTGAGGGGCTAAGGAATGCAGGAAACGAACTAAAAAACCTGACTCATCCGTGCTGGAGGTGGCCATAGCTGGGGGAGGGACTGAACCTTTCACAAAACAGAGCTGAATTGCTTCCGGATCAGAGATCTCCGGACATCTATCCAGCTCCAATCAGCACAACAAGACACAGCTGAAAACAAGAGGTGGGGAGGAGGGGCAATAACTCAGGTCTCCATGGAGATCTGAAATACACCTCCCCCTACTGAAGCTGAGAAAACAACCTGCCCCCAGTGAGATTAGCTGGCTAAAGAGGCCTTCAGAGTCTCAGGTTATACCCATCACATTCCTGGATACAGTTTCAAGGAAGCCCCCTGCTGAGATCAGTAAACAAGACTATCACCTGTTAAGAAAACAAACAAATCAAGACTTCAAAGCTGCCCAAATCCAAAAATGGATTACAGATAACAGCTGATACCAACCCAAGAACACCTAGAAATAATACAACTGAAAACTGGAGGCAGACAACACCAAGCCTAGACTCAACCAACTCTACAAATAAAACACCCAAAACATAATGAGAAGACAAAGAAGTGCAATCCAAATGAAACCACAAGAGACACCTTCAGGAATAGAACTGAGTGATATGGAAATAATCAAACTTCCAGATGCAGAGTTCAAAATAATGATTGTAAGGATGCTTAGGGATCTTAGAACAACAATGGATGGTCATTATGAACACCTAAATAAAGAAATAGCAAGTATAAAAAAGAATCAGTCGGAGATGACAAATACAATATCAGAAATAAAGACCACAATGGAAGGAATTAAAAACAGGATAGATAGAGCTGAGGATCGAATCAGTGAGATAGAGGACAACTGGAATGAAGGCATGAAAGCAGAGAAGAAAAGAGAAAAGAGACTCAAAAAGTCAGAGGAAACTCTTAGAGAGCTCTGTGACAACATGAAGAGAAATAACATCCGCATCATAGGGGTTCCTGAAGAAGAAAAAGAACAAGGGATAGAGACTTTGTTCAATCATATCATAGCTGAAAACTTCCCTCAATTAATGCAGGAGAAACTCTCAGAAGTCCAAGAAGCACAGAGAACTCCATTAAAGAGAAACCCAAAGAAACCTATACCAAGACACATCATAATTAAAATACCAAAGCTAAGCGATAAAGAGAAAATATTAAAAGCTGTAAGAGAAAAAAAAGTTATCACCTACAAAGGAGCCCCCATAAGGATGACATCCGACTTCTCAACAGAAACACTTGAGGCCAGAAGGGAATGGCAAGAAATATTCAAAGTAATGCAGAACAAGAACCTACAACCAAGACTACTTTATCCAGCAAGGCTATCGTTTAAAATCGAAGGAGAAATAAAAAGCTTCCCAGACACAAAACAACTCAAGGAATTCATTACAACCAAAGCAATGCTGCAGGAAATGTTAAGGGGCCTGTTGTAAACAGATCAAAGTGGGAAAAGAATATAGCAAAAAAGGAATACAACTTTAAAGAAGAAAATGGCAATAAACAACTACATATCAATAATAACCTTAAATGTAAATGGATTAAATGATCCAATCAAAAGACATAGAGTAGCTGCGTGGATAAGAAAACAGGACCCATACATATGCTGTCTACAAGAGACACACCTTAGAACAAAAGACACACATAGATTGAAGGTAAAAGGATGGAAAAAAACATTTCATGCAAACGGAAATGAAAAAAAAGCTGAGGTAGCAATACTTATATCAGACAAATTGGACTTTAAAACAAAGGATATAGTAAGAGATAAAGAAGGCCACTACATAATGATGAAGGGAGTAATCCAACAGGAAGATATAACTATCATAAATATCTATGTACCTAATATAGGAGCACCCAAATATATAAAGCAGACTTTGATGGATTTAAAGGGCGAGATCAACAGCAATACTATAATAGTATGGGATTTCAATACCCCACTAACATCACTAGATAGATCCTCAAGAAAGAAAATTAACAAAGAAACAGCAGACTTATTGGAAACACTAGATCAACTCGATTTAATAGATATCTTCAGAACCTTTCACCCTAAAGCAGCAGAATATACATCCTTCTCAAGTGCTCATGGTACATTCTCTAGGATAGACCACATGTTAGGGCACAAAAGTGCTCTCAACAAATTTAAGAAGACTGAAATCATATCAAGCACTTTCTCCAATCACAATGGCATGAAACTAGAAATGAACCACAACAGAAAAGCTCAAAAATTCTCAAACACATGGAAACTAAATAGCAGGTTGTTAAATAATGAATGGATTAAGAATGAGATCACAAAAGAAATAAAAAAAATTCCTAGAAACGAATGACAATGAGCATACAACAATTCAAAATTTTTTTTTTTTTTTTTTTTTTTTTTTCATTTTTCTGAAGCTGGAAACAGGGAGAGACAGTCAGACAGACTCCCGCATGCGCCCGACTGGGATCCACCCGGCACGCCCACCAGGGGCGGTGCTCTGCCCCCCAGGGGGCGATGCTCTGCCCATCCTGGGCGTCGCCATATTGCGACCAGAGCCACTCTAGCGCCTGAGGCAGAGGCCACAGAGCCATCCCCAGCGCCCGGGCCATCTTTGCTCCAATGGAGCCTTGGCTGCGGGAGGGGAAGAGAGAGACAGAGAGGAAAGCGCGGCGGAGGGGTGGAGAAGCAAATGGGCGCTTCTCCTATGTGCCCTGGCCAGGAATCGAACCCGGGTCCTCCGCACGCTAGGCCGACGCTCTACCGCTGAGCCAACCGGCCAGGGCCAACAACTCAAAATTTATGGGACACAGCGAAAGCAGTGCTGAGAGGGAAGTTCATAGCACTACAGGCACACTTTCAGAAGCTAGAAAAAGCTCAAATAAACAACTTAACCCTGCATCTAAAAGAACTAGAAAAAGAACAGCAAGTAAAGCCCAAATGTAGTAGAAGGAAGGAAATAATAAAGGTCAGAGCAGAAATAAATGACATAGAGCCTAAAGAAACAATACAGAGGATCAATGAAACTAGGAGCTGGTTCTTTGAAAAGGTAAACAAGATTGATGAACCTTTAACTAGACTCACCAAGAAAAAGAGAGAGAGGACTCAAATAAATAAAATTGGAAATGAGAGAGGAGAAATAACAGCTGACACAACAGAAATACAAAATATTGTAAGAAAATACTATGAAGAACTGTACCAAAAAACTAGACAACCTAGATGAAGTGGAGAAATTCCTTGAAACATACAATCTTCCAAAAATCAATCTGGAAGAATCAGAAAACCTAAACAAACCGATTACAACAAATGATATCGAAACAGTTATCAAAAAACTCCCAACAAAGAAAAGTCTGGGGCCCAATGGCTTCACAACGGAATTCTACCAAATATTCAAGGAAGAACTAACTCCTATCCTTCTCAAACTATTTCAAAAAATTCAAGAGGAAGGAAGACTTCCAAGCTCCTTTTATGAGGCAGGCATAATTCTGATTCCAAAACCAGGCAAAGACAACACAAAGAAAGAAAATTATAGGCCAATATCTCTGATGAATATAGATGCTAAAATCCTCAACAAAATATTAGCAAACCGGATCCAACAATATATGGAAAAAATCATACACCATGATCAAGTGGGATTTATTCTGGGGAGGCAAGGATGGTACAATATTTGTAAATCAATCAATGTGATTCATCACATAAACAAAAAGAAGGATAAAAACCATATGATAATTTCAATAGATGCAGAAAAAGCATTTGATAAAATCCAGTACCCATTCATGATCAAAACTCTCAGCAAAGGGGGAATACAGGGAACATACCTCAACATGATAAAAGCCATCTATGAGAAACCCACAGCCAACATCATACTCAATGGGCAAAAATTAAAAGCAATCCCCTTAAGATCAGGAACAAGGCAGGGGTGCCCCCTTTCACCACTCTTATTTAACATAGTCCTGGAAGTCCTAGCCACAGCAATCAGACAAGAAGAAGAAATAAAAGACATTCAAGTTGGAAAAGAAGAAGTAAAACTATCATTATTTGCAGATGATATGATATTGTATATAGAAAACCATAAAGACTCAGTCAAAAAGCTACTGGACCTGATAAACAAATTCAGCAAAGTGGCAGGATATAAAATCAATACTCAGAAATCAGAGGCATTTTTATACACCAACAATGAACAGTCAGAAAGAGAAATTAAGGAAACAATCCCCTTCACAATTACAACCAAAAAAATTAAGTACCTAGGAGTAAACTTAACCAAGGAGACTAAAGACTTGTACTCGGAAAATTACAAAGCATTGATAAAAGAAATCAAGGAAGATACAAACAAGTGGAAGCATATACCGTGCTCATGGTTAGGAAGAATAAACATCACTAAAATGTCTATATTACCCAAAGCAATTTATAAATTCAGTGCAATACCAATTAAAATACCAATGACATACTTCAAAGATAGAGAACAAATATTCCAAAAATTTATATGGAACCAAAAGAGAACATGAATAGCCTCAGCAATCTTAAAAAAGAAGAATAAAGTGGGAGGTATCACACTTCCTGATATCAAGTTATACTACAAGGCCATTATACTCAAAACAGCCTGGTACTGGCATAAGAACAGGTATATAGATCAATGGAACAGAACAGAGAACCCAGAAATAAACCCACAGTTCCATGGACAGCTGATATTTGACAAAGGAGGTAAGGAAATACAATAGAGTAAAGACAGCCTCTTTAACAAATGGTGTTGGGAAAATTGGACAGCTATTTGCAAAAAAATGAAACTAGATCACCAGCTTACACCACTCACAAAAATAAACTCAAAATGGATGAAAGACTTAAATGTAGGCCGTGAAACCATAAGCATCTTAGAAGAAAACATAGGCAGTAAGCTCTCGGACATCTCTCGGAGCAATATATTTGCTGATTTATCTCCACGGGGAAGTAAAATAAAAGACAGGATAAACAAATGGGACTATATCAAACTAAAAAGATTTTGCACAGCTAAAGACAACAAGAACAGAATAAAAAGACAAACTACACAGTGGGAGAACGTATTTGACAATACGTCTGATAAGGGGTTAATAACCAAAATTTATAAAGAACTTGTAAATCTCAACACCAGGAAGACAAACAATCCAATCCAAAAATGGGCAAAAGAGATGAATAGACACTTCTCCAAAGAGGACATACAGATGGCCAATAGGCATATGAAAAAATGCTCAACATCACTAATCATTAGAGAAATGCAAATTAAAACCACATTGAGATATCACCTCACACCAGCCAGAATGACGCTCTTCAACAAAACAACACAGAATAAGTGCTGGCGAGGATGTGGAGAAAAGGGAACCCTCCTGCACTGCTGGTAGGAATGCAGACTGGTGCAGCCACTGTGAAAAACAGTATGGAGATTCCTCAAAAAACTGAAAATCGAACTGCCTTTTGACCCAGCTATCCCATTTTTAGGAATATACCCCAAGGACACCATAGAACGGCTCCAAAAGGAGAAATGCACCCCCATGTTTGTGGCAGCATTGTTCACAATAGTGAAGATCTGGAAACAGCCCAAGTGTCCGTCAGAGGACAAGTGGATTAAAAAGCTTTGGTACATATATACTATGGAATACTACTCAGCCATAAGAAATGATGACAACGGATCATTTACAATAACATGGATGGACCTTGATAACATTATATGGAGTGAAATAAGTAAATCAGAAAAAAAAAACTAAGAACTATATGAATCCATACATAGAAGGGACATAAAAATGAGACTCAGAGACATGAACAAGAATGTGATGGCAACAGGGGTGGGGGTTGGGGGGAGGGGGGATGGGGTGAAGAAGGAGAGAGGGGTTGGAGGAGGGGGGAGGCACAAAGAAAACCAGATAGAAGGTGACAGAAGACAATTTAACTTTGGGGGAGGGGTATACAGCACAATCAATTGTCAAAATAATCTGGAGATGTTTTCTCTGAACATATGTACCCTGATTTATCAATGTCACTGCATTAAATTTAATAAATAAATTTTAAAAAAGTGATCCTATCTAGTGTCAGATGCACTAAATATACATCCGGCTACAAAGATATCAGGTAACAATGCTGACGGAGCCTCTAATCTGTTAAATAACTTGGTGCAATCTGCCAACTCCTAGGGCATAACAGAGCCTCTCTTGCATCATCCTGCACTGGCCGGTTTGAGGGGAGCTCTTTGTGGGGCCCAGCACTTGTTTTCTCAGTACTCTGTCCTGGAGCACTTTGAGAGCAGAAATATGGTGTTTGGTTGTCGTTAAAAATACATGATATATGCCTGACCTGTGGTGGCGCAGTGGATGAAGTGTTGACCTGGAAATGCTGAGGTCACCGGTTTGAAGCCCTGGCCTTGCCTGGTCAGGGCGCATATGGGAGTTGATGCTTCTAGCTCCTCCCCTCCTTCTCTCTCTCTGTCTCTCTCTCTCTCTCTGTCCTCTCTAAAATGAATAAATAAAAAAAAATTAAAAAAAAAAATACATGATAGGCCCTGGCCGGTTGGCTCAGAGGTAGAGCGTCGGCCTAGCGTGCGGAGGACCCGGGTTCGATTCCCGGCCAGGGCACACAGGAGAAGCGCCCATTTGCTTCTCCACCCCTCCGCCGCGCTTTCCTCTCTGTCTCTCTCTTCCCCTCCCGCAGCCAAGGCTCCATTGGAGCAAAGATGGCCCGGGCGCTGGGGATGGCTCTGTGGCCTCTGCCTCAGGCGCTAGAGTGGCTCTGGTCGCAACATGGCGACGCCCAGGATGGGCAGATCATCGCCCCCTGGTGGGCAGAGCGTTGCCCCTGGTGGGCGTGCCGGGTGGATCCCGGTCGGGCGCATGCGGGAGTCTGTCTGACTGTCTCTCCCTGTTTCCAGCTTCAGAAAAATGAAAAATGAAAAAAAAAAAAAAATACATGATAGTAGATGTGAAATGATTTTAGAAGGTATGTTTTCCAAACCCATGAAAATTATTTGAAGAATATTTCAGGTAACACTTGCCAGTGTTTAGAAATAGTTTTTTTTTTTAAGAAAAAAAATACTCTTTTATAAATATAGTGATTTTATGACATCTTTTTAAGTATTTGATTACAGACAACTTAGAAGTAATACTGAGTCTGTGAATCCATGATTCGTTACATCTATTCTGTTTGGTTAGCCCAGAAAAAAAAATTGAGAAGTATACTATTTATTTATCAGTCATACACCTCTTAAGCCCTTTAGTTAAGGAAATCCTAACTCTAAAAAAAAATCCATTCAGCTATCCTGTACTTTTTAAGTTAATCTTGCTATTTTAAATGTGAAATCATGAAGCTAATTTAAAAACTCACCTTGTGAGTTGCTTATAGACCCTTCAACTGTAGAAATATTTGGAAATTTAAAATTCAAATTGCTCAATTTACTTATTTAGATTCTTAGATATTTATACCTTTATTTTCTTATAGACAGTAATTTACTTTGTTGGACTGTTTAAGACACTTTTGTTCGTGTAAGAAGACAATATATTCAGTCTGGCTGTAACTGTGTTTTTTGAGGGTCTTTCCAAAAAAATCCTATCTGAGAGCCTGTTATTTTCTCTGAAGTAGATAGAATACCTGTTGTAGAGGAAAGTTTTGTTACCTATCAAGACTGCCCAGGGACATGGAATTACTGACACTAGTCATATTTCCAACAGCCTTTAACCTGTCAAAGAATGCCCAGAGGGAAAGGTGGCTGGTAATGACTGTCTCTCCTTTGAGCACTGTCAGGTGGTTTAGGGTTCACTTTGACCTGGGTTATAAAATTGTTGTTGCAGGAACTAGAAGATAGAAATAGCTGTCTTTTAAGAAGAATATTTGCACAGAAAAGAAAAAAAAAACATGTTGAAAGATATGTTTTATCATCAATACTGTGCCTAGCATTAATAAAGAAATTAATGAGTTTTATTTTCTAGATCAGCGATTCTCAAAACTTTTTTTGGACTCGAAACTGCTTTACATTTGTAAAAATTATTGCGAAGCTCATGACATGTTACTATATAAATTGTTTTATGTAAATAAATATATTTACAAAATAAAAATTTAGTGAGAATATTGACAGTTTTACATACACTCATAAAAATTAGGGGATATTTCAAAATGAACATGAAGCTGTAAAATATTCCCTAATTTTTGTGAGCAGTATAATCTTTAATATCTTGCTTAATAGAATACATCTGGATTTTCATCTGCTTCTGCATTCAATTTGCAGTATGCTGTTTCATTGAAACTTATGAAGAAAATCTGACTTGACACAGATATGTAGTGGGGAAAAGAGAGGACTATTTTAGTTGCCTTTTCAAACTGCTTTGATGTTTTTGCGACAGTTCTTTGGTTCTGCACTAGAACTTAACAAGTGCTAGTTGTTTTTAAAGAACAACTAGTTGTTTCAGTGAACAACTTCTCACACTGTTATATTAAATTTTATTGGTATGTCTTGCACCCTCAACAGATATTTTATCCATGTTGGTATTGTAATATAATGCATTGGTTATTTGAAAAACATTGATGTCCTGAGAGTTCCAAACCTTGAAACATTACATTATATAATATCACATTTAGAAGATTCTCTGATACATAAGTTTTTTTTCCAGCATTTTCTAGATGTAGACAGTGTAGCTGTAGGTTGAAAATGGTAGTCTTATAATCCTATTTTGAAACAACAGTTTAGCATTTATTTAGGAAAATGTATATTATAAATTTTCTTTTAGAATGAAATAAAATTTATTACTCTAAAATGAGTTAATAAAATTTGTTTTTATTTGAAATTTTAAAAATATTCTTGTGAAACAAGTTGAAAGGTACCTAGTTTTTTTTTGTTTCTGTGTAAGATGATAGGAAATCTTTGGGATTCAGAATAAGAATATAATGAATAATAATGAAGTTACTGAGGGAGGAGGTGGAGGAGCATATGAGGGAAATAAATAGTGATGGACAAAGACTTGACTTGAGATGGTGAACCCTATACAGTGTACAGATGATGTGTTGTAGAATTGTGTACCTGAATCATGTGTATTTTTTTTTTTTTTTTTTGAAGCTGGAAACGGGGAGAGACAGTCAGACAGATTCCCGCATGCGCCCGACCGGGATCCACCCGGCACACCCACCAGGGGCGACGCTCTGCCCACCAGGGGGCGATGCTCTGCCCCTCCGGGGCGCAGCTCTGCCGCAACCAGAGCCACTCCAGCGCCCGGGGCAGAGGCCAAGGAGCCATCCCCAGCGCCCGGGCCATCTTTGCTCCAATGGAGCCTCGGCTGCGGGAGGGGAAGAGAGAGACAGAGAGGAAGGGGGGGGGGGTGGAGAAGCAAATGGGCGCTTCTCCTATGTGCCCTGGCCGGGAATCGAACCCGGGTCCCCCGCACGCCAGGCCGACGCTCTACCGCTGAGCCAACCGGCCAGGAAAACATGTGTATTTTTGTTAACCAATGTCATCCCAATAAATTCAATAAAAAGGAAAAATACAATTAAAAAATAATTTATTGAACAATAATGAAGTTACAGAAATTATAGCAGGAATAACCAGAGACAGCTAATAAGAGTGCAGTAAAAACACTGAGTTAATCACAGAAAACACACTCCTAAACCTCTTCTGTGGAACAAGAGCATGCCAGAGTGTATGAGACACTGTCTATGAGCTGTGAGAACCATGATGTTATCACACATTGTGTAACTTCTGGAAAATTTACTGTACACTCAAAAGAAAGAGAATGAAAAAGGCTAATTTTTAGCTTTCCATGAAAATAGGTTTGAACTTGGGAATCCCCTGAAGGCTTCCCAGGAACCTTCTGTGGTCACCAGGCCGCACTTAAAGCACCACTGTTGTCGATGTTTGGATCCACCTTCAAGGTGTTTTAGAAGTTACCTCTGAAAAATCGCTGCACATTTTTTACATTCTGTAACCCTAAAGCCCGTGTGGTAATTCCATGTTAAGATCCTTTCCATCTAGGCCTTACTTTGTGTCTTCTCATAAAATTAACTCGGATACATTTTGTCGTGACATATTAATAAGGGCAAGGGTAAAAAAATGGAA
Source organism: Saccopteryx bilineata (assembly GCF_036850765.1). NCBI lineage: Eukaryota > Metazoa > Chordata > Mammalia > Chiroptera > Emballonuridae > Saccopteryx > Saccopteryx bilineata. The sequence goes on from NC_089494.1 coordinate 178,260,017, forward strand.
GAATGGTGGTGGGCACTTTTATTATATGTAATAAATTGATTGATTCATTCATTCCATTATTTTACAAAAGAAATTCATAATCTCGCTTTAAGGCTAGGATTTATTGGTGTAGAACCATTTTTCTTTCATCCCTTGGTCCAGTTTATGGCTGGAAAGAATGAAGATGAATAAGAACATCAACCCGCTCTATCTGGGGTCTTGCAGCTTTCTGCTTTACTGTGGGAAAACCAGGCTAGACTTTCACAGGGACCAAGGTCTTAGCCTTCTTTCACGTAGCAACTATGGTATTGAAGTGGGTGCTCCTGTCTCATCTTCTACTGGGAACACTGCCTACAGCTCCTCAGTCACATACCTGAGCTCTCTCACACATTGACTTTAATGTCATAATTGTTAGGATTAAATTGCATAGTAAACATTGTTTTTACAGTAATGTGCTGTTAAGATCGGAATGTTGTTAATTTATGAAATACATTGTGCTATATTTTTTTGATTCTAAAGTGCACATTTTGGTGTATTTTAAAAACACTGAAATGGAGAATGTGTTTTTCGATCAAAGATGTGTCAGTTTAAGTGGTGGCATTTCTCTCTCAATTTTGTGAAATAGTATCAGTTTTTGTTTTAATTTTAAAGTGTTATCTTCAAATATATTTCTATTGTCATAGTTAACAAATGCCTATTTCATGAGGAAGACCAAATTTTAATTTTTAATGGTTCCTCTATTTTTTAAAAGAGAAAGAACAAAGTCTGGCAATAATATATATATATATATATTTTCTGAAATGTGCACTTCCACACTGTTTCATAGGAAATTATCATAAAATTGTGTTCATGTAAATTGTTCAAAAGTTTGCTTTCCTTTTTAGAAAAGTAACCTCCTTTGCTTATGTTTTCAATTTGATTTTCTATATTTAATTCTGTTCACAATAGGTTTATTTTAGGACAGTGGAACTGATACAAGAGCCCATAGAAGGGTCTCCTGGTTTGAGTTTCTACTTCAAAATTAATGGAGTTCCCATATTTTTGAAAGGATCAAACTGGATCCCAGCAGATTCGTTCCAGGATCGAATAACCTCTGACTTGTAAGTTATCATCTTTCCTTCCTTGGTTCTCTTTTATTATTAACAGTCTCACAAAGCTTAAGAGTTACTCATTCTTACTTTCTTTAGCTCCAGTGGAAGGAACTGTGGGGTAATGTAGAATTCTAGGATGATGGAAACTTTAGAGTTGAAAGGACTTTTAAATTCAATATTCCAGGCCTGACCTGTGGTGGTGCAGTGGATAAAGCATCGACCTGGAAATGCTGAGGCCGCCGGTTCGAAACCCTGGGCTTGCCTGGTCAAGGCACATATGGGAGTTGATGCTTCCTGCTCCTCCCCCCCTTCTCTCTCTCTGTCTTTATCTCCTCACCCTCTCTCTCTCCTTTCTAAAATGAATAAATTTAAAAAAATTCAATATTCCATTCTCATGAGCTATATAGTCTTATAGCTAAATCATTTGAGATTGCTTAAACCATCTAAATATTAGGAAACTACTATATTTTCTCTGGGGGAATAAGAAAGTAACTAATTTTGGATCATTAGTTCCTGAAAAAAAAAAAAGATGATTAAATTTGTTTTTCTCCCCAGTTTTTCAAAGAGCACCTAAAATATTTTTGTTCATGCTTTTAAAAAATGAAAACCCATATTTACTTCTTCATGCTAAGGTATTTGCATATTATTTTACTTTAACGTAATAGAAAGAACTAAAAATCTTTAGAACTCTAGATCTAGAAAAAAATTAAAGTATTTTTCTGAAGCTTTGAGAATGGAACAGCATGAGAAAGAAATATTTTTTGGGGGCTTTGTAAACTGTCTTCGTGTTGTCAGTGAAAACAAACCTTGTGAAGTGAAAGTAAACACATTTAACTTATTTACAAATGTATAAATATGCATTGTAGCATATTATTTGATGGTTAGAATGTAGATATGGTTAGTAACTCTTAAGTTTGCCCAAACTTGTAGTAATTTTATTTTACTTCAAAATGTGTATATTGTTTTGAAATTTTTTTTTTTGTATTTTGTATTTTTCTGAAGCTGGAAATGGGGAGAGACAGTCAGACAGACTCCCTGCATGCGCCCGACCGGGATCCATCCGGCACGCCCACCAGGGGCGACACTCCACCCACCAGGGGGCGATGCTCTGCCCATCCTGGGCATCGCTATGTTGCGACCAGAGCCACTCCAGCGCCCGAGGCAGAGGCCACAGAGCCATCCCCAGCGCCCGGGCCATCTTTGCTCCAATGGAGCCTTGGCTGCGGGAGGGGAAGAGAGAGACAGAGAGGAAGGAGAGGGGGAGGGGTGGAGAAGCAGATGGCCGCCTCTCCTGTGTGCCCTGGCCGGAATCGATCCCGGGACTTCTGCACGCCAGGCCAACGCTCTACCACTGAGCCAACCGGCCAGGGCCTATTGTTTTGAATTTTATATTAACTGAAATAATTATCCAGGCATTGGCATAGATAATTACCTCTCTCTCATCCTTTTAAATGTTCCACTCCTCTCCTGGCTGATTTCAGTGGCAGCTGTTTAGCACAGCTGGGCCAATTAGTAAAAGTGCCCCTGGGATCCTTTGCTGGGAGCATGATGCTCTGGGTCCCCGGCTAGCCTGGTAGTGGTCTTTTCTCTTCCTTTGTGGGCACTGCTCTGGAGATGAAGGGACCATGTTCTCAAGGGAGCTGTCAATGTCTACACTTTCCTGAGGTTAATGTGAATAGGAATTGGAAAAACAGAGAAGAAATTTCCTAGAGAAAGAATTACTAGCCTGGAGAAATTGTAAAAGGAGACGAGAGTAAGCTAGCTAGGTACTAATATTCAAACTTTGATTTTTGTCTTATAGTTTAAAATGGTTATATAACATTAGCACATACTTTCCAAAATTTACAACTGTATTTTTCTACATGAATAACTTTAAGACAAAAATTCAGGTTTAAAAATAGTATAATAATGTTGCTGAAAATTTAGAAAGTTGAGAAAATCTCACCCATAATTTTTCTAGGTTTGTTTATTTTATGTAGTTATAGTTTATTGTGCATATAATTTTGTCTTTCTTCACTCAGCATTATAGCCAAACCATCATAATTTTAAAATGTTTTTCTAACAGCTATTTTAAATGTTTATCAACTACAATGTGTTTTTTAAATCTTTTATTAACATTCCCAATTATTTTAAATGAGTATTTGTTTTTAAAATTTGTCTATAGGTTATCACTCCTTTTGCAGTCCACTGTGGATGCTAACATGAATGCTCTTCGGGTGTGGGGAGGAGGTATTTATGAGCGTGATGAATTTTACGAACTCTGTGATGAACTAGGAATAATGGTGAGTAGCTGACAAGCACTTTATTTCTTGATATGTTACTATATCGATGTTCTAAGAGGGTCATATTGCTCATTCTTTCTTTTCTCAGAGTCAGGAATGATGTTCCATTTTTTTTACAAAAGAATAAACGGCAGCTTAAGAACTCAGAACCATAGTCGATGGTGAATATCATAATTATTTAATTATTTTAAAGTGATAGACATCTTCTATAGTACAAAGTTATATCTAAGTATCTACATTTTCTCTGAAGTTTTCTTTATGATATAACAGTATGCATAAAAAGAAAAAATATCTAAAAATATTAACTTTAAGCAGCACTAACAAGCACCAGAGAGAAGAAAAATAATAAAATTAAATAAAGTAAGAGTGTGCTTTATACTGTTATTAAGCACTTTCAACCTGTTTTGCATTAGTGAGGGTTAAGCATAGGAAATATATTTTTAGTTCTAGTGTTACAGTTTTAAAATATAAAGATCTCCATAGAAGAGTGGGAATTATAATAATGTTGATAATGCTAATGGTCATATTACAATATTTTATAATATTTATCGAGTGCCAGGCTTCGTTCTCAGTGCTTTGCATCTATTTTATTTCATCTTCATGCTTATTCTCTGGGGTGGTTATTGTTCTGTATCCCCATTGTACAATAAGGAAACTTGCACGCACAGAGATGAAATAACTTGTCCACTTTCACACAGTCGGGCAGTGGTGGAATCTAGGTTCCGACTCAAAGTGACTGATTTGGGGCCATGTTCCATGACAGCCTCCTTAGGAGTGAGCCTCTGTAGTGTCAGTACGGAAATGTCCAGGTAGTCAATTTTTTTGGCTATGAAAACTTAGTTCCTTTATAAACAATGTCTGTTTCTTAACAGTCTGGTCCATCTCTCAATACCAAATTCCCAGTGAAAATTAGACTGAATTAGGAGTGAGGAGGGGCTGTTGAGGGGAAGCTTTATTTTAAATTTTATATTCCTCTCAACACATTCACTATTTCCTTATTTGAATTCTTTCCTGCCTCCCTAACATTTCCTCTTGTCTGGTTTCCCTCCAGTTACGTGCATTTCTGGAAAGTCACGGGGTCCCTGAGTGCTTTTCCCAGGGCCTCGCACCTGGTAGTGTGCAAGTGCTCACACTCATCAGGCAAACCTGGGTTTTCATTTGCATGAAAGATAATCTCCAGAATTCAGAGTGAAGAATTTCTTTTTGTGTGATAAAATCGACAGAAGTGCTTTATTGCCTTTTACTTGATTTGCTAGGTATGGCAGGATTTTATGTTTGCCTGTGCCCTATATCCAACCGATCGAGACTTCATAGATTCAGTGAGAACAGAAGTTGCTTACCAGGTACGTTATCACCATTCCAAGAAGAAGGAAAAGACTTACGTTTTAGTTTTCCCTCTTATTAAATCTCTCCATGCTTCTTTTTGTTGTTTTCTTTACTAAATCCCATGAAAAATCACAGGTAATTGACTTCCTGGGACACTCCTCCCAGTCTCGAGGCTTTACCGTCTTACGACTCTCAGGTTTATCCCCAGCCCTGACTTCAGTGCTGCATTCCTGATTCTTAAATCCAGCTGCCAATTCCGTGCCTCCACTTGGAGATTTAATAGGCATCCCAAATGTATCATGTCCAAACCAAATTTATACTGTATTACCTTCTCTAAACTTGCTTGTCCTGCTATTTTCAAAAATTGACATTGCTAGTCTGAATTTCTTGTGAAAAATTTAAAGTGATTCTTGATTCCCCGATTGCTTTTGCATTCCTCACACACACACTCATATTTATATTTACAGATCTGTAAATGCAAAGGAGTGATTCTGTCCTAGTTCCATTCACTGGAAAGGCCTAGAAACAATGAACAACCTAGTAATACTGAGCATCCTTATATTGAAGTACTATTTTCCATTAAGAGAAGGTCTTCTTGAGAAACTGATTTTAGGTTTGGGACAGAAAATATACTAGACAACCCTGGGATATTTTGACACACAGATACCAAGGAAGCTGTCAAAGATATGCCAAAGGAACTTTGACAAGACTCTGACCAACCAAAACTGGGGCAATCAGAGGTTCAATAAGGATAAGAATGTCAGTGGATTGAAATCCATGAAGTGTATTTATACAGTAATTGAGATTATAATTATAGTGAGGTGTATTTGTGTGAAAAATCAAAAGAAATGCAAGGAAGAGATTACCGTAACACTCCAGATAGCAGTTGTTTTGGAAGCAGAAAAGGACTGCATTGGGAAGGGGCCCTGAGGGCTTCTAGGGTCATTGGTAAAGTTTTTTTTCTTGATCTGGGTGGTGGTTACAGACTGATTGCCTTACAATTACTATGCCATAATTTTTCTTTTTTTGTATTTTATTTTAAAAAATGATTTAAAAAGTTGAATCATTCCTTACTCAAAGCCTTCCAGATAAAGGTCAAGACCCTCAGCTGGCCCTCTCCTGTCTCTGCCTGCCTCTCCACCTCACCCAGCACCACCTCCTCGTGCTAAGCACCATCTCTGCCGCGCTGGGTGCCCTGGAACACCGTCCGCGTCACCTTCCCTTGTGAGGCCCTCCTCACTCATTCTCTTCTGGCCCCTCGGACAGTGAGCACGGCTTTCTCTGGGAAAGCCTTTCTAACGCTGCACATCTACACGAGGCCATTGCCCTATGGCCTACATCACACTTTGAATTCTTTGTTTAGGTGGTGTCACCCCTGCAAGGTTGCCATCTCCCCGAGGCCAGGGCCTGTTCCCCTCTGCGTCCCCCTCCCTGGCTGGATTATTCGCCACGGATGGATGGATGGATGAATGAATAACTTTTCAAGTGTTAATTATAGTTATGCAGGTTTCAAACATTTCAGTTATGTCTTTCATACAAATAATTAAAATACGATATCTACGTGCCTTCAGTTCTTTTATGTGTTATCAAAAAGAGAGCGTTTTATATTAAAAAAATAATACATCATGATCAAGTGGGATTCATCCCAGAATCTCAAGGATGGTTCAACATACGTAAAACGGTTAACGTAATACACTATATCAACAAAACAAAGAACAAAAACCACATGATCTTATCAATAGATGCAGAAAAGGCTTTTGATAAAATACAACACAATTTTATGTTTAAGACTCTCAACAAAATGGGTATAGAAGGAAAATATCTCAACATGATAAAGGCCATATATGATAAACCATCAGCTAACATCATATTAAATGGCACTAAACTGAAAGCTTTCCCCCTTAAATCAGGAACAAGACAGGGTTGTCCACTCTCTCCACTCTTATTTAATGTGGTACTAGAGGTTCTAGCCAGAGCAATCAGACAAGACAAAGAAATAAAGGGCATCCATATTGGAAAAGGAGAAGTAAAGGTATCACTTTTTGCAGATGATATGATCCTATACATCGAAAACCCCAAAGAATCCACAAAAAGACTACTAGAAACAATAAGCCAATACAGTAAGGTCGCAGGATACAAAATTAACATACAGAAGTCAGTAGCCTTTCTATATGCCAACAATGAAACAATTGAGAACGAACTCAAAAGAATAATCCCCTTCACGACTGCAACAAAAAAAATAAAATACTTAGGAATAAACATAACAAAGAATGTAAAGGACTTATATAATGAAAACTATAAACCATTGTTAAGGGAAATCGAAAAAGATATAATGAGATGGAAGAATATACCTTGTTCTTGGCTAGGAAGAATAAATATAATCAAGATGGCTATATTACCCAAAGCAATATACAAATTTAATGCAATTCCCATCAAACTTCCAATGACGTTTTTTAAAGAAATAGAGCAAAAAATCATCAGATTTATATGGAACTATAAAAAACCCCGAATAGCCAAAGCAATCCTAAAGAAAAAGAATGAAGCTGGGGGCATTACAATACCTGACTTCAAACTATATTATAGGGCCACGACAATCAAACAGCATGGTATTGGCAGGAAAATAGACACTCAGACCAATGGAACAGAATAGAAAACCCAGAAATAAAACCACATATATATAGTCAAATAATTTTTGATAAAGGGGCCAACAACACACAATGGAGAAAAGAAAGCCTCTTCAATAAATGGTGCTGGGAAAACTGGAAAGCCACATGCAAAAGAATGAAACTGGACTACAGTCTCTCCCCCTGTACAAAAATTAACTCAAAATGGATCAAAGATCTAAACATAAGACCTGAAACAATTAAGTACATAGAAGAAGACATAGGTACTCAACTCATGGACCTGGGTTTTAAAGAGCATTTTATGAATTTGACTCCACAGGCAAGAGAAGTGAAGGCAAAAATTAATGAATGGGACTACATCAGACTAAGAAGTTTTTGCTCAGCAAGAGAAACTGATAGCAAAATAAACAGAAAGCCAACTAAATGGAAAATGATATTTTCAAACAACAGCTCAGATAAGGGCCTAATATCCAAAATATACAAAGAACTCATAAAACTCAACAACAAACAAACAAACAATCCAATAAAAAAATGGGAAGAGGATATGAACAGACACTTCTCCCAGGAAGAAATACAAATGGCCAACAGATATATGAAAAGATGCTCATCTTCTTTAGCTATTAGAGAAATGCAAATCAAAACGGCAATGAGATACCACCTCACACCTGTTCGATTAGCTATTATTAGCAAGACAGGTAATAGCAAATGTTGGAGAGGCTGTGGAGAAAAAGGAACCCTCATCCACTGTTGGTGGGAATGTAAAGTAGTACAACCATTATGGAAGAAAGTATGGTGGTTCCTCAAAAAACTGCAAATAGAACTACCTTATGACCCAGCAATCCCTCTACTAGGTATATACCCCCAAAACTCAGAAACATTGATACGTAAAGACACATGCAGCTCCATGTTTATTGCAGCATTGTTCCCAGTGGCCAGGACATGGAAACAACCAAAAAGCCCTTTAATAGATCACTGGATAAAGAAGATGTGGCACATATACACTATGGAATACTACTCAGCCATAAGAAATGATGACATCGGAACATTTACAGCAAAATGGTAGGATCTTGATAACATGATACGAAGTGAAATAAGTAAATCAGAAAAAACCAGGAACTGCATTATTCCATACGTAGGTGGGACATAAAAGTGAAACTAAGAGACATTGATAAGAGTATGGTGGTTACGAGGGGGAGGGGGGAATGGGAGAGGGAAAGGGGGAGGGGGAGGGGCACAAAGAAAACAAGATAGAAGGTGACAGAGGACAATCTGACTTTGGGTGATGGGTATGCAACATAATTGAACAAGATAACCTGGACTTGTTATCTTTGAATATATGTATCCTGATTTATTGATGTCACCCCATTAAAAAAATTAAAAAAAAGAGCGTTTTATACAGCATTTTGTTAACATTTAAAAATAAAGTTTACCATAAAATTCTAGGTCAGTCTTCAGGGTGTCACAGAGTCACTGAAGCTTCTTGCCTCTTCTGTGTGTGTATTTGTGTTTTCATCAGCACCACAAACATGCCAGTTACCGTTGGTAGCAGCCCTCACTTACCTGGACATATATAGGGGCAAATAAAGGGAATACTGTTTCTGAGGCTGGTTTATAAAAATGCAGGATTTTAAAAAATGAGATATATCGCTTTAATACATCTTTAATGCATCTCTATGTCATGTATGAATTACTTAGCATCTTGGAGACCACTGGGCTCCATCCCTGTAATCATCCATTACAGTGAAAGAGCAGCTGTAAATTAAGTTCCAGAAGAATTTCTTTTGACCACTGACTCACTCCGTTGTCCTCAAAGATTTAATTGCCCTCTTCAGTTGGGGTACATCTCCCAGGGTGTTAGAAGAACTGGATCCTTTCTCCATTATCTAGGGCTGGCCCACAGTAAGCCCATGTCATACAGATGTCAATTCTTAAGGTTGGCAGTGTTTAGATAGATTCAGTAACTTACTTAGCCTTAGTTGATTTCTTAGGACATGACACTGATACTGATTTCAGGAGATATCTTCTTGATGTCTTAATCTTTTTTCTTTAAAATATTTTATATATCTGTCTTTAACTTCCACAGTATCTCTGATACTCTCTTGCTTTGTAAAATCCCCTCTAGTGCTTATGATTTTTTACCTTGTTGGAGACTGCGGGAACCTCGATACATCTTTCAGCCAAAGTATTTGCTCTGTCTCATTTGTTTCTTTGTTTGCACAAAGCTCAACTGGTGCTGTGACAGCTCACCCTGTAATGTAACATCTTCTGCATTCTGTATTTTTAGAAGATTGTTGTGGTGAATTGGATAGGATAACGATAAGATTGATTTCTTTTTTGTTGTTGTTTAAAGAAGGGATTATATTTTCTTCAGTTTTTATACAGCAGAGAAGAGAAAACCTATCTTTCTTTTTTCTTTCTTTTTCTTGAAGTGAGAAGCAGGGAGGCAGAGAGACAGACTCCCGCATGGCCTGACTGGGATTCACCCGGCATGCCCACCAGGGGGTGATGCTCTGCCCATCTGGGGCATTGCTCCATTGCAACCAAAGCCATTCATTCTAGTGTCTGAGGCAGAGGCCATGCAGCCATCCTCAGCAGCTGGGCCAGCTTTGCTCCAGTGGAGCCTTGGCTGTGGGAGGGGAAGAGAGACATAGAGAGGAAGGAGAGGGGCAGGGGTGGAGAGGCAGTTGGTCACTTCTCCTGTGTGCCCCGGCCAGGAATCGAACCCAGGACTTCTATACAGTGGGCTGACGCTCTACCACTGAGCCAACCGGCCAGAGCCAAGGAACCCTATCTTATTGATGTTTGTAAAATCTAGATAAAAAGAATCTCAGAGATTTCTTAAAATGTATCCCTACAGGTAAGTTTACTAGCCATTTTCTGAAGAGTTTACTGGAACATAATAATAATTTATGTACAGAAATTCAGTAGCTGTAATTTTATAAATATTATAGCTCTGAGATTTTTTTATGTTGAGCATTTGAAAATTGTTTTATGTTCTCTTAAATTTTAGATCAGGAGACTGAAATCTCATCCCTCCATCATCATATGGAGTGGAAACAATGAAAATGAAGCAGCACTGATGAGGAACTGGTATAGCATAGACCGGAGAGACCTGCACACCTACATCAGGGATTATGTGGAACTGTACGTGAAAAACATCCGAGAGGTCGTCTTGGCAGTAAGTGATAGCTTTTATGCAGTAGAATTTAAGAGCCTGTTTTAGAAATAGAACAGTTTGAATATTAGTATAGTATATTTTTATGCCCTTTATTTTAGGGCAACCTTTAACAATATCGCTTTAATGAGGAGCAGTCCATTGTAATGATGCAGCCTGTGAAAGGAGTCATGGGTTTTGACCTTCTTTAAGAATTAACCTGTCTGTAGAACTCACCACACATGTAACAATATTGTGCTTACAATTGCAGGTTGTCACAGACACTTTGGAGACTATCCATGGATTCCCAAAAGTTGTGAATCTCTATATTTGATGATATATTGATCTACCACTTTTTTTTTTAAAGGTGACATTAAGATAATAAAACCTGACCAGGTGGTGGCGCAGTGGGTAGAGCACTGACCTGGGATGCTGAGGACCCTGGTTTGAAACCCTGAGGTCACCGGCTTGTGCACGGGCTCACCAGCTTGAGCACGGGATTGCAGTCTTCAGTTTTGGATTATAGACATGACCGCATGGTCATTGGCTTGAAGTTTAAAGTTGCTGACTTGAGCAAGGGGTCAGTGGCTCGGCTGCAGCGCCCTACTCCCCATCCCCCATCCGAGCACATGTGAGAAAACAATGAATGACTCGTGACAGAACTACAAGTTTATGCTTATTATCTCTCTCCTTTCCTGTTTGTCTCTCTGTATCTCTCTCTTAAAAAACAAACAAAAAAACACAACAGAATTTAGTTGTTTTTCTTTTTAATTTTTATATAGAAGATTAAATTTAATGGTGACATTAGTCAGTAAGAATACATAGGTTTCAGGTGAACATTTCTAAAGCATTTGAACTGTTGATTTTGTTGTATACCCATCACCTAAAGTCAAATCATTTTCCGTTACCTTGTATTTGTTGAATTAATTTTCTAATGGTAAATAACTTGGTCCTAGTATATAAGCTTTATATAGTTAATAATGCTTTCTTCTTCTACTCTATGCCATATTTGATTTGCTAATATTTTAATGAGAATTAAAAACTTCATATTCACAAGTGAAATTGGTAAGAACTGTAAATTCAAATGCCTAGAGAAGTCAAATTTGTTTTAAAAAGTTGAGTGAAGAAGAATAGATGAGGCTCACAAAAAGAGAAGAGAGGTCTGTGGTTATAGGAGAATGGATGTTGGGTCTCGTAACATTTATATTTAGCATTTAAAATGTTATTTATACATAATTATTGGCAAGATAGATTTGGCCCATAGAACCCAGATTGTAACATTTTGTATGTGTATGTATGTTTGTACTCACTTCCCAGAATAAATTAGGAGGCTTTAAAAAATGCATACAAACTATCTATTTATTTACTTATTTATTCTATGTGTGATGGTTGATCTTGAGCATGCAGGGAGCAAGCTGGCCAAACTTATCTAAATTCACATTTCTTTGATTCCAATTCTTATGTCCAAAGATAAATGCATAGGAACAATTTAAATAAAATAGAGATGATCAATTTTACTAAGACAGATTCACCTATAAAATAGTCTGGGCCCAGTGCCTTTGGGGGGGCATACATTTCTCCCCATATATTTAATTTCTCCTATGGTTATTATCCAGTTTGGGTTTACAACTTATCCTGGAACTATGGATGTTTATGTTTTCTGGTAACATAACATTTTATCTAGAATTTAAAAGTTTCACTGTAAGACATTGACTGTCCAGTTTTCCCAACACCATTTATTGAAGATGTTGTTCTTTCCCCATTGCATATTGTTGGTTCCTTAGTTGTAAATTAATTGGTCATATATATGTGGGTTTATTTCTGGGTTCTCTATTCTGCTGTATTGACTTACAAGTTTATTTTTATGCCAGTGCCATACTGTTTAAATTACTATAGCTTGGTAATATAGTTTGAAGTCAGGATGTGTGATGCCTTAAGCTTTGTTCTTCTTTCTCAGAATTAATTTTATTATTCAGAGTCTTTTGTGGTTACATATAAATTTTTGGAGTGTTCATTCTATTTTTCTGAAAAATACCTTTTTTTGTGACGGCCAGAGAGAGACAGAGGGACAGATAGGGACAGACAGACAGGAAGGGAGAGAGATGAGAAGCATCAATTCTTTGTTGTAGCACCTTAGTTGTTCATTGATTGTTTTCTCATATGTGCCTTCACCAGAGGGCTATGCTATAGCAGACAGAGTGATGCTTTGCTCAAGCCAGTGACCTTGGGCTCAAGCTGGTGAGCCTTTATCAAACCAGATGAGCCTGTGCTCAAGGTGGTGACCTCAGGGTTTCAAACCTGGGTCCTCTCTGTCCAGTCTGACACTCTATCCATTGTGCTTCCGCCTGGTCAGGCTGAAAAATACCATTGACATTTTGATAGAAATTGAATTGAATCATTAGATTGCTTTAGGTAGAATGGTTTGTTAAACACTATTAACTTTTTCAGTTAATGAGTATGGAATATCTTTTCATTTATATGTATCTTCAATGTCTGTTATCAATGTCTTATAGTTTTTAGTTTACAGGTCTTTCAACTCCTTGGTTAAATTTATTTCAAGATATTTTATTCCTTTTGATGCAATTATAAATAGAATTGTCTTAATTTCTCTTTCTGATAGTTCACTTATTAGTGTAAAAAATGCAGCAGGTTCCCATATATAGTAATGCCTCGGTTATAAGTAAAGAAAAAAAAACCACAGGAAAAAAGATTGAAAGCAAACAGAAAAATAAAAAAGAAACACCTACAGAAATATAAGAATAAAAATATAAAAATTTAGTAAAAATGAAACTCAAAAATGAAAAAGAGAAAAAATAAGAAAAAAAGAATTAAAAGAAAGGAGGGGAAAAGGAAATAAAAAGTAAATTTTGGTGTCAAGAAGTTTCTTCCTGTTGGTGTCACTGTATTACAACTTTTGTCTGTGAAGTTTCTGGACTGTATGCGAAGATGTTGCTGTGGCAATGATGTAGGTGGGGTCCCAGTTGCGTTGGTGGGTGGGGCCTCTTGAGAAGGCTTTACCACTTTAGATTTCCTGCTTTAAGGCTTTAGAAATGGTGATCTCAGGCTTTCTGAGCTCCTTTCCACATCTCAAGAGACCTGGGGACTAGACATGGAACACTTCTGTTCTTCAGGGGAGAGAGCAGCTCTGGAGAACTAGCTGTGGGTTGTGTCTGTCACTTTCAGTACCACAAGATGAGGGAGGCGGGATCTGGGAGGCTGAGGGGCCACACTTCAGCTTTCTCTGTCTCTGCCAAGTGCGGGCTACAGGCTGATCGCAAGAACATCGGCTGTGACCCTGCGGTCTGTCTGCCTTGGTTTATCTCACCCTTTGCCCCTCTAGCTCTCCAATTCTCCCTACAGAAGGAGACCCAGTCACTCCAAATTTCCCTCTTCATACCCCTCAGACAAAATCCAGAGAGCCCAAGCTTCCCTCCTCCCCATAGTGCAGTAGAGAAAAAAAAAAGTCACTCTGGGTTTGTCTCCTCTCCTCTCCAAAACCCATCACAATTGTGTTTCATCTTTTACCCCCCTTTTTATTCCCTTTTCACCATGCCCCCTTTAGTCCATTTAGTGCATGGATCTTTCAGGCACACTTGCGAGCCCCGCTGGGGTTTATTCACTACATTATAGTTGTTCAATTTGTTGAAATTTGAAGGGGAAAGATCTGGAGTATCTCTCTCATCTCCTGTTCTCTGATGTCATCCAAGTCTGGGTTTCTATCAACCTGGCTTACACTGTTCACTTCATCCTGGTGATTCCCTGAGCCCTTACTGTACCCAACTTGGGACCCACACAGGCTGCTTTCAGCACCTTTTCCATACAAACAGTTAGTTTTGGCTTGTGATGCAGACTTTCCTAAAATCTCTCAAAGGTTCACAAACCTTTTGCAGTGATTGGCCTTGGTGTACCCCATACTTTTGGCTAAATGGTTCAAAGTCTAGCACCAGTGGCAGATGGCCTTGGTTAGAAGTTTAGTCTTCCCCAGGCACTTACAAGCCCAGCACAGGTGGCAAACACTTACAGATAAATGATCTCATGTAAAATGGCCTGGGACTCGGCACAGGCAGCAGCTGACCTTGGCCTGCACCAGCATCCCTACAAAAAGATCTCAAACCAACACCCCTGGTGGCCAACTTCAGATCACACGAGAGCACAACCCAAACACCTCCACAAATGTCATACCCAGAGGGCGAACTTGGGGCACAATAGCCTAGCTAAAGCAAATTCTGGTTTGTGGAGGTAGCCCCTGAACAACAGTTCCTCTTCTATAGTTATAACCATTTCTTACAACCAATCAATCCTTTTCATTTATGTGCCCGTGGACATTAGGCTTAACTACAACTGGAGGGCGCATACAACCCATGCAAGAGACAAACCTGAAGCACCCAGATCAGGTTACCAGGGAGACTGCACCACTGGGTCCCACAGGATACCTACTACATAAGGCCACTCTGTCAAGACCAGGAGATGTAGCAGATGTACCCAATACACAGAAAAAATACAGAGAGGCAGCCAAAATGGGAGCACAAAGAAAATACTCCAAATGAGGAAACGGGAGAAATCCCCAGAGAAAGAACTAAGTAGAATGGAGATAAGCAATCTACGAAATGCAGAGTTCAAAACACTGGTTATAAGGATGCTCAGTGAACTTAGGGGAAGAATGGATGGTCTCAGTGAGGACTTTAACAAAAAGATGGGAAACTTAAAAATAGAGATAGAAACAGTAAAGAAGAACCAGTCTGAAATGAATAATACAATAACTGAAATCAAGAATACACTTGAGGGAGTCAACAGTAGATGAGATGAAGCAGAGGATTGAATTTGAGATTTGTAGGAGAAGGTAGCAGAATGCACTCAATCAGAACAGTGAAAAGGAAAATGAATAAATAAAAAAAAATTAAACATACCAACATTCGCATCATAGGGTTACTATTAGAAGAAAAGAGAAAGCGCAAGGAATTGAGAATGTATTTGAAGAAATATTTACAGAAAACATCCCTAACTTGGCAAAGGGAAAAGACATACAAGTCCAAAAACATAGAGAGTCTCCAAAAGAGAGCTCAAAGAGGTCCATATTAAGATGCATCATAGTTAAAATGGCAAAGGTTAAAGACAGAGAATTTTAAAAGCAGCAAGCAAAAAGCAGTTCCATACTGCATAAGACTGTCAGCTGATTTCTCAACAGAGGATTTGCAGGCCAGAAAGGATTGGCATGAAATATCTAAAGTATTGACAAGTAAGGACCTACAACCAAGATTTCTCTTAACCAGCAAAGCTATCATTTAGCATCCAAGGATAGATAAAGAACTTCCCAGACAAGAAAAAACTAAAAAAGTTTATCACTGCCAAGCTAGTATTGTAAGACTTGTTAAAGGGTCTTGAAAAAGGAGGGGGAAAGAGAAGAAGTAAAGATCAACATATGAATAATAAAATGGCAAAAACTACATGCCTATCAATAATTACTTTAAATGTAAATAGATTAAATGCTCCAATCAAAAACATAGGGTGATCTGACCAGGCAGTGGTGCAGTGAATAGAGCATCGGACTGGGACACAGAGGAGCCAAGTTCGAAACCCCAAGGTCACCAGCTTGACCGCAGGCTCATCTGGTTTGAGCAAGGCTCACCAACTTGAGCCCAAGGTTGCTGGCTTGAGCAAGGGCTCACTCTGTCTGCTGTAGCCCCATGGTTAAGGCACATATGAGAAAGCAATCAGTGAATTAAACTAAGGTGTCACAATGAGGAATTGATGCTTTTCATCTCTCTCCCTTCTTGTCTGTCCCAATCTGTCCTTCTCTGTCTCAGTCTCTGTCACGCACACACACACACACAAACATAGGCTGGCTGAATGGATAAAACAACAAGACCCAGTTATATGCTGTCTACAAGAGACCCACTTCACATAGAAAGACACACAGAAAAGGGATGGAAAAAGATATTTCATGCAAATGAAAATGAGACAAAAGCTGGGGTGGCAATACATATATCAGAAAAAAATGGACTTAAAACAAAGGCTATATAACAAGAGATAAACAAGAACCCAGAAATTCCGTTTCTGGATATTTATTCAAAGAAACCTAAAACACTAATTCAAAAAGACGATGCGCTTCCATGTTTAATGAAGCACTATTTACAATAGCCAAGAAATGAAAGCAGCCTAAGTGTCCATTGGTAGGTAATGGATAAAGGTAAGGTGGTATATACATACAGTGGAATATTACTCAACTATAAAAGTGAAACCTTGCTATTTATGCAACATGGATAGACCTAGAGGGTATCATGCTAAGTGAAATAAGTCAGACAGGGAAAGACAAATTCCATATCATTTTACTTATATATGGAATCTAAAGTACAAAATAAATGAACAAAATAGAAACAAACATCAATACAGAAAACATTTTGATGGTAAACAGAGGGGATGGAGTTGAGAGATGAGTAAAAAGGAGGAAGGCATTAAGATGTACAAATTGCCAGTTATAAAGCAGTCATGGGATGTAAAGTACAACATAGAGAATGTATGTAGTAAAAAATATCTTAGTAACTAGTAGAGTATCAGATGAGTATTAGACTTATCAGGGAATCACTTTGTAAATTATATAAATATCTAATTGCTATGTGGTACACCCGAAACTAATATAATATTGTATGTCAACCGCAATTGAAACAAAAAATAAATTTCTGTAAGTAAATGCTAAAGTAGAATTTGATATTTGTAATAAATGAATATATGTATAAAATGAGGGACAAATGTAGAGGTAAGAGCTGACTCCCAACTCCACTTGAGGTGGTTCTCTTTACATTAATCTGTTTTATAGGCATAGTATACTTGTATTTACTACATACATGTATATTATATCTTAAAACAAATTGTATTATTATTTTTTTTCAGGTATAGAAAGCAGCATTTTTGTTTTTTTAAAAGTAATGCCTTCAAAATTTTAATTTTTTAAAAACTTTAATGCTTGACATGTGATTTAATCTGATTGTACTTAAACTTTTTATCTGTAATTACATGTTTTAAGTATTTGGCTATACCCTGAAGCAATATGAAATGGGATATATTTAAAAGAATACTATGTGATTTTGGTACCCAAATATGCCCACTTTTATTTATATAAGAAACTTCAGTGAGAATACCTAAAAACATAGGTTTAAATTTTTAGTGTATGTGATATACTAAGTCATGTCATGAAGAATTTTTCTATTTATAAAATGTGGTGGGTTAGGCTTTAATTAATATTTATATAACATTTACTTTACCATCTTTTACTTCACAGTATTAGTATTATGTTTTTCATATCAGATGGATTTAAGAAATGAATTTTTATTTCTGAGGATTTTCATTTCAAAATTTAATTATTAAGTAGTCATGACTCTTAAGTCCTTGCTGGGCTACTTACATGTCCATGTAATCTTGGACAAGTTACTGAATCTTCACTTTTCTATCAGTATAATTGGGTTAAAAATAGAGACTAACTCTTAAGAGTTGCTGTGATTAAGTGAAATAATGAATAGTGCATTACATAGATTCTGGTGCATAGGCTTTTAATTAGTGCTGGTCTTTATCTTCCTTTGTTGGTTTTACTAAACAGGATAGGTCTTCAGACAGTTATGAAATTTAATCTCTCAAATTAACACTACATTCTTGAACTTAAAAAATTTAGCTTCTATGTGCCACTACATCTCTGTCTATAAAATGGAAATGTGATGCCGTGATGCCTTTCGCATAAGGTATCTTTGTATTTTAAAATGATTATCTGAGCGCCTGACCAGGCGGTGGCTCAGTGGATAGAGCATTGGACTGGGATGCCGAGGACCCAGGTTCGAGACCCCGAGGTTGCCAGCTTGAGCGCGAGCTCATCTGGCTTGAGCAAAATAAAAAATGCTCATCGGCTTGGACCCAAGGTCGCTGGCTCCAGCAAGGGGTTGCTTGGTCTGCTGAAGGCCCGCGGTCAAGGCACATATGAGAAAGCAATGAACAACTAAGGTGTCGCAACGAAAAACTGATGATTGATGCTTCTCATGTCTCTCTGTTCCTGTCTATCTGTCCCTATCTATCCCTCTCTCTGACTCTTTCTCTGTGTCCCTGTAAAGAAAAAAAAAAAAAGATTATCTGAGCAATAATGGATGTTTGCCAATTTCTTTGAAGACTGGTAGGATTTAAGTGCTATATTCTATCAAAGTATTATTTCTATCAAAGCATTGGGTATTTAAGGAAAAGGACTATAAGTGGATGTATTCACACACTAATTGTTATAATTAGTTTCCTATTGTACATCATATTTTTTAAAAAAATGATCATTCTTGGTTTATTCTACGACATTTCTTAGTCTGAATAAGGATTTAATATCATGACCTAGAATGAGGTCATCTGTGAGATAGACTAAAAATGAGGACCCAAGAGGAAATGATACAAAAATGAAAACAAATCATAGTGCATCAGCAGCAGCAGATATTTTAAGGGAGAGGCTCATTAGTAATTTTACCGATTGGCTTATCTTACCAAATTATTCAAGAATATAGAGGAATGGAGGGAAATTAATTAAGCTTGATCATTAAGGCCAATTGATCAGCCTCCAATTTCACTTCAAAGCCATTATAGCAGAATATTGTCTAAAATTTAAGAGTACCCAGGATCTTACAGTGCTTTTTAATGGTTTAAGTTCAGTCAACATCTGCTAAGTACCTATTACCAGGAACAAAGCCATTCCCAGTGCTATGGGGAAATAGTTTTCCTCATGTGGCTATAGTCTGCTCACAGGTGGAACATTAGAAGAATTACCGGGCAGAGTAAAAGAAGTGCTATGAAAAATGTAGTTCCAGAATGGTGGAAACGATGTGGAAGACTTATTTATTTATTTATTTATTTATTTATTTATTTAGAGAGACAGAGAGAGATACATAGAGACAGGTACCGCTCCTAATAACGGT
The DNA here is from genome assembly GCF_036850765.1 of Saccopteryx bilineata. NCBI lineage: Eukaryota > Metazoa > Chordata > Mammalia > Chiroptera > Emballonuridae > Saccopteryx > Saccopteryx bilineata. The sequence goes on from NC_089494.1 coordinate 178,279,403, forward strand.
GCGGAATTAAGGAAACACACTTGTCAAAACAAAAACGATGGGACTGGGAGGCCTCTTCAAACTGCCTGGCAGTATCTGAGTGCCTCATAACCCCAGTTCACTTTATTATATAGACATATGCAAATCAAGGACCCTGATACAAAGTTGCACATCAAAGGCTAAGACAGGAACTCTCCCAAGGCAAAAACAGGATACATTAGTGAAATCTACAAACATCTGAAACAAACAAAGAGTCAGAGGAAGGGCATGTATATTGCTTCCAGCAACCCAAGGAAGCAAGTGGAGTGGGTGCAAATACTCAGCATCAAAGCCAAATATGGAGATGGAGGGGGGAGAACTTAGCCTTTTGCTAAGCCTCGAATCTGTAATGACTTTTTGCCATTTACGGTCCACAACAGACAGGCATGCAGAAAGGGAGAGAGATGGGAAGCATCAACTTGTAGTTGTGTTACCTTAGTTGTTCATTGATTGAGTCTCATAACGTGCATTGACCAGGGGGCTCCAGCCAACCCAGTGACCCCTTGCTCAAACCAGCAACCTTGTGCTCAAGCCAGTGACCTTGGGCTTCAAGCCAACGAATGATCTTTGGGCTCAAGCCAGTGACCAAGGGGTCTTGTCAATGATCCTACGTTCAAGCCAGTTACCCTGTGCTCAAGCTGGTGAGTCTGCGCTCAAGCCGGCCATTATTTTTAAATGGAAGGATCTAGGAAGGCATTTAAGTAAAAGGTAACATTCAAACCAATCCTTAAAGGTGAAGTAGAATTGGAGGCAAAGGATTATTCAGTAGATGTTTTAGGCCAGAAAGACAATGTGAAAAAGGTAAAAAGATGTGAGCGTACCAGTGGCCAAGACATGGGAACAACCAAAAAGCCCTTCCATAGATGACTGGATAAAAAAGATGTGACACATATACACTATGGAATACTACTCAGCCATAAGAAATGATGACATCGGATCATTTACAACAACATGGATGGACCTTGATAACATTATACGGAGTGAAATAAGTAAATCAGAAAATAAGAACTATATGATTCCATACATAGGTGGGACATAAAAATGAGACTCAGAGACATGGACAAGAGTGATGGTTACTGAGGGGGGAGGGGAGGGAGAGGAGAGGGAGTGGATGGGGGAGGGGAGGGGAGGGGCACAAAGAAAACCAGATAGAAAGTGACAGAGGATGATTTGACTTTGGGTGATAGGTATGCAACATAATCGAATGTCAAAATAACCTGGAGATGTTTTCTCTGAACATATGTACCCTGATTGATCAATGTCACCCCATTAAAATTAATAAAAAAAAGATGTGAAAGTACTCAGGAAGCACTGGTGCTTGAAGCAAAGGACTCCAGATTTGCTGATGGAAAGTCAAAGATAGAAAAGGCATCTTGGAAGCAAATCTTAGAAGGACTTTGAATGTTATGGAGTTGGGCTTTATTCAGTAGACAGTAGGAAGCTAGTGGGCATTTTGGGAGAGAGGAGGAACTTTATCCTATTCCAAAAGGTACCTTTGCTAGCAAAGAATTAGGGAGATATGAGTCTAGATGGGGAAACCAGTTATAAAAACCAGGGATTTAAAGTTATTGAGAATAATAAATGTCAGGCATTGATATATTAATCACGATTATTATTAATTAATATTATTATAGCAATGATATAAGTGCTTTATAGAATTTACTAAACTTTTACAACTATCCTAGTAAGTAATATAATATTTATTTTAGAGATGAACACATTGAAGGATTATGAAGATTAATTGTTCAAGATTGTATTGGTTATAGGTAGTGGAGTTCAGTAGAGTGGGACTGGAAATGAAGTGATGGAAAAAAGTATTGTAATTCAGAGGTGAATGTGGGAGGTAAAAGAGAGAGGGAGAAATTAAGATGACTCTTATTTAGGTGCACTTAGTGAAGGTAGGCAGCACAGTCTAAGTTTGAATAGAGAATAAGGAATTATGCTTGGAAAGGCTGGATCTGAGATGTTGGCAGGACAAGCCAGGTGGGAGGGTGGAGCTGGTTATTGGGAGTAGAGTGTGGAGATGAAGTAGTCTGGGAGGACTCTGAGCATTTAGTGAGAGGGAACCCCTTGGGGGAGGCTGAGGGAGCTGGGGAAGGAAGAGTGAGAAAGGTGTGGGGAAACCGGAATGTGAAAGATGAGTGAATGAGCCCCTGTGATAGAGAGAACTTCAAAATAATGGGTGCTAAATAGGTCATTTACTGCACACCAGAGTGGGAAGTGTGGCATTTTTGCTTAGTTTGGTAAGTAGAAGTCCATGGGTAGTTTAAAAAAAAAACAAACACCAAAAACAATTTTCATAATGTGGAATGATCAGGACCTTAATATCAGATGCTGAGGAGTGAGTGGGTGGTAGAGAAAATGCTGGATTGTGGGGAATGACGGAGATTTTTCATTAGGACGAGAGGAGTCCTGGGCTGAGGAAATAGGGCAGTAGAGAAAGTTCTTTTTTTTTAAGAGTGGAGGACAGTTTATTGGCTATAGTTTCAGAATAGAATAAAAAGATGACCAGACAACAGACAGGCTGCCAAACAGATGAGTAAGAAAGGAGTAAGGTGTTTGTTTTCTTTCCCCGCTATGACAAGGGAAACAAGAAAAAATGGATGGATATACCAAAAAAAGTGAAACCTAATGGAAAAAGTGGAGAAAACTATTTTCTGGTAATTCTCAGGGAAGCCTGAGTGGCCTTCTACAATATGTTTTATATTTCCAAAGAGCCTTTTTATTCAAAACATTCTTCACACTTACCCCCCCCACTTGTTCAGCACCTGCTTTCACCAGTGGATTTCAATCTACTCTTTTAAGAGGTCAGTCGGATGTCTGTCTGGTTCCCTGCTGAACCGCCAGCACGGAATAAACTGCACGCCCGGTGCACAGCCAGGGCTCCAACGAGAGCTGATGTATATGCTGTACAACGTCACAGATTTTCTCTGTTTTTGCAGTGCTGCAAAGTGCCTGGCACAATAAACATGGCACATACTTGCTAAATGAATGATTCTTCTCAGTGAAATAGGAAGTGAGCTTATCTGTTGGGATGATAATAACTAAAACATTTTGAGTGCTGCCTGTGTGCTAGGCCCCACGTTAAGTGCGGATATGCTAGCTGCTATAGCACACAAAGCACATAGTTGCAGTGTTTTACATAAGAAAAGGTTCCTGTTCACTGGCTGAAGATGGCTACTCCTGGAGCACAGCCTGTTCTCCTTTCAGAGCCGTAGGCTCCTTCCATCTCCTGGTTCAGCCATCTCCTAGGCCCTGCACAAGGGGGAGGAGGATGAGAGTAAGGTGCCTGGCCCCACAGAGGTGTAAGGCCAGGAAGGCGCTTATATATTATGGAACTCTATATATTATGGAAACGGGACATGAATTTTGGTGGATACTTAGCCACCTCTTTCACCCATGAACTCCTCACCATTTATAATAGCCCTGGTAAGGAGATACCATTATCCCCATTTTACAGATAAGGCTACTGAGGCTTACACCTGTCTAAAAACAGTAAGGTTCTGATCTGGGATTTAAACTTAGGTCCATCTGACTCTATTCTTAACCATTAGACCAGTGATTCTCAAAAGCAGATTTTTGTCCCCAAAGGACAAGAGGACATTTGGCAGTGTCTGCTGGTACTTTTTTGGGGTGGTGATGAGGGGAGGTACCTGGCATCTAACGGTAGAGTCCAGGAATGCTACTATATATCTTTCGAATGTATAGGATACTTCCAACCCCCAACATACACACAAAACCCAAAAAATTATCAGGCCCAAATGTCAGTAGTGCTAAGGTTGAGATATTCTGTACTAGACTCTACATTATCCATTATGGTAGAAGGTAAGGTTGAAGCAAGACATGATTGTAAAAGATTAGGGACAGCTACTGTGAGGAATAAGCTAAGTGTTATTATGAAAGGATATAAAGAATAGGGGATAGCAAAAAGACACGGGTGGTTGTTTAATGTGGAAGAAGGTAACTGGTTCTATTATTTTTCTATTGGCTACTTGGCATTTCTGGGTCTTGATTGTATTTTTGAAGAAGTTGTCTTTACTTTACTGGGTGAAAATATTATCCTTTAAATCATTTTATTTCTGAACTCAGGAAGACAAGACTCGTCCTTTTATTACATCCAGTCCTACAAATGGAGCCAAAACCATTGCAGAGGGCTGGCTCTCTGTCAACCCATATGACAAGCATTTTGGTGACGTACATTTTTATGACTATATCGGAGATTGCTGGGATTGGAAGATTTTCCCAAAAGCTCGATTTGTATCTGAATATGGATATCAGTCCTGGCCTTCCTTCAGTACATTAGAACAGGTAAGCCATCTTTGATTTCCCAGTGATTCAGAATGGTGGGCAGTGGGCAGATGTCACTTCCTCCATAGTGGCTCAGTAAACCAAATGAAATCTACTTCTAATTTTAAATTATTTTTTAGGAATAAGAGGATAGAAGGTAATTCTTTTTCTTTAAACTTTGGGGAGCTAAACTCTTATAGTCATCATTTTAGGGATTATAACTTTTCTATATTGTTCTTAATTATATTCCTTCAGGAGCATTTACAAATTTAATGGGAGCCAGTGGCTGTTTAAACTTGATTTATTATTACACATGAAAATAACTTCCAGCTACTTTCTGTATATCCTACAACTTTTTTTAAATCATTTACAGATATTCAGAACTAGATAATTTTTTATAGTAGGAGAAATGAATGTGATAAATAAGCCTTTATCTAATGTTATCATTGTATCATTCATTTCTTTTCTCTCTTCTTCCATTTCCTCTTCTTCCTCCCCCTTTCCTTTGTTGTGTATTTGGTTTTCCTTAGACATTTCACTTTCTCTGTTCCTGATTATTCAATTTCATAGATGGGTTTAATTTTAGAGTTGTATGTGTTCTCTTTATAACAACTTTAGTGAGATATAATTCATTTATCATATAAAGCACCCATTTAATGTGTGCAGTTTAATGATTTTCAAGATAATCCTAAAGTTGTGCAGCCATAGCATGATCTAATTTTAGAACAGTTTTCTCATCCCCAAAGAAACACTGTACCCACCAGTAGTCCTTCCTTACTCTCTCTGTTCCTCCCACCCCAGGTCTAGGCAGTGCTGATTTGCTTTGCATGTTTCTCTGTTTATTTGTTCTGCACATTTCATATACGCAGAATCATAAAATATGTGATCATTTGAAACTGGCTTTTTTTACTCAGCATACATTTTTCAAGCTTCATCCATGTTGTTTCCTTTATTAATATGTCACTGTTTGGCCCTGGCCGGTTGGCTCAGCGGTAGAGCGTCGGCCTGGCGTGCGGGGGACCTGGGTTTGATTCCCGGCCAGGGCACATAGGAGAGGCGCCCATTTGCTTCTCACCTCCCCCCCCCTTCCTCTCTGTCTCTCTCTTCCCCTCCCGCAGCCAAGGCTCCATTGGAGCGAAGATGGCCCGGGCGCTGGGCATGGCTCCTTGGCCTCTGCCCCAGGCGCCAGAGTGGCTCTGGTCGCTATGGAGCGACGCCCCGGAGGGGCGGGGCATCGCCCCCTGGTGGGCAGAGCATCGCCCCTGGTGGGCGTGCCGGGTGGATCCCAGTCGGGTGCATGTGGGAGTCTGTCTGGCTGTCTCTTCCTGTTTCCAGCTTCAGGGAAAAAAAAAAAGTCACTGTTTTTTCATTACGGAATAGTGTTCCATGGTATGGATATACCACATTTTATTATCTACTTACCATTTGATGTCTGTGTTATTTCTGCTTTTTTGCTATTATGAATAATGCTGCTATGAACATTTGTATACCTGTTTTTGTGGGCATGTCTATTAGGTTTATTCCTAGGAGTAAAATTGCTGGATCATATGGTAACTATGTTTAACAATTCAAGGAACCACTAAACTATTTTCCATAGTTGTTGCACTTTATGTTCCCACGAACAATATATGGTGGTTTCGATTTCTCTGCATTCTTACCTCTTGTTATTTCCCATTTCCTCCTTTTCTTTTTTCTTTCTTCCTTCATTCCTCCCTCCCTACTTCCCTTTTTCCTTTCCTTTCCTTCCTTCTTTTTTTTTCTTTTTTGCATTTTCCTGGACATTTATATTCACAGAAAATTGGTATTTCTTTTGCTAATCATGTTGATCATGTTTTCATATGCTTGGTGTTCATTTATTTATATATCTTCAAGAAATGTATATTAAAATATTTTGTCCATATTTTAATTGGGTTATTTGTCTTTTTATTATTGAGTTGTAAGATACATATATATTCTAGATATGTTCTTTATCAGATATATGATTTGCAAATATTTTCTCCCAGTTTGTGGGTTGTCTTTCTATTTACTTGATGGTATCATTGAAAGCATAAACATCTTAAATTTTGATAAAGCCCTACTTATCAATCCTCTCTTTTATCTTTTATGCTTTTGAAGTTATATCTAAGAAATGATTGTCTAACATAGGTCACAAAGATTTACTCCAGTGTTGTCTTCTAGTTTTAGCTTTTAAATTTAGATTTGATTTATGATCTATTTTGTATGATGTGAAGTAGATGTCCACATTTTTTTTTTGCATGTGGATAGCCAGTTAACCCAACACCTCTTATTGAAATCATTATTTTTTCCCCTCATTGAATTCTTGACTCCTTTGTCAAAAATCAATTAACTACAAATGTTAAGATCTATTTTTAGATTCTCAATTTTGTTCCATTGATTTGTATGTCTATTTTATGTCAGTATGCACTGTCATTATTACTGTAGCTTCGTAGTAAGTTTTGAAAGCAGGAAGTATGAGTTCACCAACTTTGTTCTTTCAAGATTATTTTTATTCTGAGTGTTTTGTATTTCTATATGAATTTTAAGATTATCTTGCCAGTTTCTGCAAAAGAGCCATCTGGTGTTTTGATAGGGATTGTGTTGAATCTATAGATCAGTTTGTAAAGTATTTCCATCTTAACAATATTGTTTTCTGATCCATGAACATGTGATATCTTCATTAATTTTATAGTTTTTAGTATATGTTTTATACTTCTTTGGTTAAATTTATTTTGGTGCTATTATAAATTAAGCTGTTTTTTAAATATTTCATATTGTTCATTACTAGTGTAAAGATAAAATTATTTTTTTGCATATTAAACTTATGTTCTGCAACCTCTCAGAACTCATTTATTAGCTCTAATATATATTTTTAAATTTTTTAGGGATTCTGTATAAAAGAGTGTGTCATCTGCAGATAGAGGTAGTTGTATTTCTTTTTTTTCCAATCTGGATGCCTTTTAGTTACTTTTCTTGCCTAATTGCTCTGGCTAGGATCTCTAGTACAATGTAGAATAGAAGTGGTAAGCTCAGCCATCTTTGTCCCATTACTTTCCTTAGGAAGAGAAAGCTTTCAGTCTTTTACTGTTTAGTGTGATGTTAACTGTAGGTTTTTAATAGATTCCCTTTATCAGATTGAAGCAGTTCCCTTTTATTCCTAGTTTGTTGAGTGTTTATATCATGAAAGGGTGTTGGATGTTTTCTAATGCTTTTGTTCATCTATTGAAATGATCATATCGTTCTTGCCCCCCCCCCCATCACTTATGTAAAGTAACCACAACATTTTAAGACAATTTCAAAAACTTCCTCAATTTCACCACCTGGACACAACTATATTTGCTTCTAATATGAAAGTTATATTGTACTTTAGCTTTAATAGGAATGTTGTAAGCTTAGTTTTATCCTCCTCATCTTTAATTTTTATTACTCTCAATATTATAAAGCTGATCTTTTGGGAATACTATTATTGCAAAATGAAGGAGGATGGAGTTTAGTATCCTGACTCAGATAGGAACAGGTGTTGAGACTGGGAATGAAGAAATGAAAGAAGCAAAAATATTTACTGAGCAGATACTCTGTATCAGGTACCCACTGTTTTATTTAACAGTGACCCATCCTCTTTCCACTTTGACTGAAGCTCAGGAGGAAACCAAGGCGCTGGAGAGTGAGAGTTCTATCTATATCCCTAATAGTAATATATCTGGATTCAAACTTACTATCAGACTCTAAAGCTAGTCACTTTCTTTTCACTACATTTCAGAAATGTGAGTTTTAGAAATTACTAAACATTTTTCTACATTTATAAGCATTTCTATACATTTCCTGAAAATGATGTAATTGCCATGCTTTTGTGATTTGTCTGATGCTGTTCAACACTATATTTTAAAATAGGGAAAGATGAAGGAAGTTCTGTTCAGTATGAGCCCTTTATTTAGTCATTGCCTCTTTTGAAGCAACATTGCTTAGTTGAAGATTTAAATAGGTAATTGCAAAAAAAGAAGAAACCAGAAGAACAACTTTATGTAAAACTTTGACTCTTTTATTTAGAGCTTTTCTGATGTATTCAACAAAAATATTAAAATGTCTCTGTCTACTTTGGAATACATTACTTCTTTGTAAAATGATCATAGTTTTCAGCAGGCAGTTATCAGTATTGTGCAGTGATTAAAACCTTGGGCTTTGGAATAAATAAATCTGGATTTGAATTGTAGAACTGCCCACACTAGCTATATTGCCTTGGACAAATTATTTGTTTTGAATTTCAGTGTCCTTATTGGTAAATTGGGATTAATAGTAGTAAATAACCTTTTAAGAATGTGTATGTATGTGAGAGAGAGAGAGACTGTGTGTAAAGATCAAGTTAATTAATACTTTGGAGCCTAAGTATAGTTCTTGACACACAGTGAGAGTCCATCATGTAAGCTATTGTTAATATTCATCAAGGCCATTTTGGCTATGTGACTTGTATGATAGTTACATTTTCTTCAGATGCTTCTAGGTTTAAAGAACTAGAGGCTGGAGCTAGACTGTACAAATTAGCTTTGGATTTTGGGGAAATTACTTAACCTTTTTGTGCTTGGTTTTCTCGTCTGTAAAAAAGGGTGACAATAGTGCCTACCCACAGGGTTGTTATGAGGCTTAAGTGAGTTAATATTCTTAGAGCGATTATAACCTTACCTGGCACTTTTCTCATTCCTTCTGGTAACACTATTATAGCTGAAATTTCTAAGACTTCTAAACCACAGCCATCGGAAGGTAGAAAGTTTCCCACATAACAGAAGGTTAGGTTTACTGATTATGGGATACATCAAATCATTACCAATGTGAGAGAGGGCTGAGAGGCCCAGATGTGTGCTTGAGACTTTGAAAAGGAAGAAGGATAAAAAAAAAGAAAGATTATTGGTAAAGATATGTGCATCTCAGATGTGTACAGATGACTGTAATGCTAATACCTTTATTTTAAATAAATAGTAGTAATGCATGTTCTCTACATTGTCTAGTAGTAACAGTTTCAAAAAATATGTACAATTTGGAAAAACTTCCACATTAAATATGGCTAATGTCCATTACTTATGTTTGATGTAAATAAATGCCTAAAAAATATCTTTTCCTTTTAAGGTGATTGGTCTATGCAATGCATGATTACTCAGAACTCAGAACTATAAATCATGTTTTATGAACAGGGATTAAACTTTTTAATTTTTAGGGTTCTTTGAAGGTAAGTGGAATATGTTTTAATATGTTTTTCTAAATTTTTTATTTTTCTGAAGTTAGAAGCAGGGAGGCAGTCAGATACACTCCCACATGTGCCTGACTGGGATCCACTGGGCATGCCCACCAGGGGGCAATGCTCAGCCCATCTGGGGCATTGCTCCATTGTGGCTGGAGTCATTCTAGCACCTGAGGCAGAGGCCACGGAGCCGTCCTCAGTGTCCGGGCCAACTTTGCTCCAATGAAGCCTTGGCTGTGGGAGGGAAAGAGAGAGATAGAGAGGAAGGAGAGGGGGAAGGGTGGAGAAGCAGATGGGCGCTTCTCCTGCATGCCCTTACCAGAAATCAAACCTGGGACTTCCACATGCTGGGCTGATGCTCTACTGCTGAGCCAACTGGCCAGGGCATGGAATATGGTTTTGTTTTTGTTTTTTTAATCTCTCTGTATACCTTGGATAAAAACTCTGATATTTTCAGAGGTAGCCAGCAGTTATCTTGTATCTTTAACAAATGCTAATAGTGCATTAAATCATAGACCCAGAAGCCAGAATTACTGCTAAAATGATACTACGAATGTGTGTTTGTTTTTACTTTGGTTTGATGACAGCTTATCAAAGGGATAAAAGAAAGATCCTGTAAGTTGTGCCAGGCTTAAGAAAAAGAGGAATTTATTTTAGGGAAATGGAGTATCACTTTTTGATTTGTGTCTTCAACTATATCAAAATTAAACATTTCAAATATATTTAGTAATCACTGGGAAACAATTGAGCAAATGCTAAAGCATTTACCATCTTAATAGTGATGTTTTATTTCTGTTAAAAAATTGACAGTTTTAACAATATTGATTTTAGTCCATTATTCAGTTTTGATAATTTACTTAAGTAGATAAGATAACATATAAAAATACAAGTAACTAATATTTAAAAAAGAAATAATAGTTTTTAAAGACAAGACTTTTAATGGAAATATCAAATTATAATTTTCTGCATCCTGGCCAGTTAGCTCATTTGATTAGCGTGTTGTCCTATCACTAGGGTTGTGAGTTCGATCCTGTGTGAGAGCACTTAAAAGAATCAAGCAAGGAATGCATAGATAAGTAGAACAACAAATTGATGCTTGTTTTTCTCTCTCCTTCCCTCCCCCCCCCTTCCTTTCTCTCTCAAAAAAATTAATAAATTGTTTTTAAATTGTAATTTTTTTGCCCTGGCTGGTGGCTCAGTGGATAGAGCGTTAGCCCAGCGAATGGATGTCCTGGGTTCAATTCCCAGTCAGAACAACCAGGAAAAATGACCATCTTCTTCTCTCTTTCTCTCTCTCCCTCTTTTCTTCCCCTCCCCCTCCTACAGCCAGTGGCTCAATTGATTTGAATGTGGCCCCAGGTGCTACGGATAGCTCGGTTGGTCACAACAGAGCATGTCAGCCTCAGGTGCTATAAATAGCTTTGTACTTGAGCCTTGGCCCCAGATGAGGGTTGCCAAGGTAGATTCCAGTTGGAATGCATGTGGGAGTCTGTCTCACTGTACCCCTTCCTCTCACTTAAAAAATTGTAATTTTTTAGGTATGAATAAGGGGGATATGTAGGTGCCAAAGCCTGGTTTTGTAATTCGACTTTGCAAAAGGCCATTCTTTCACCAGTAACCAGTATGATGACAAAAACATTTATGACATTATGATAGTGTATAGAGTACTTTTCAAGTTTGTCAGAAATGTATAGAAAAGTAGTTTTACTCCTACTTTTCCAATTTTTACCTCTTGTTCTTTACTCAAAAGATTTCATCTAAAGAGGACTGGTCTTTCAAAAGCAGATTTTCACTTCATCGACAACATCATGAAAATGGTAACGATGAGATGCTTCAGCAGGCTGGACTGCACTTCAAACTCCCGCAAAGCACAGATCCAATACACGCATTCAAAGATACCATTTACCTTACTCAGGTAAGGCATTTTCATTCTGGAGTTCAAAAGATTTCTGCAGTGAACATAAGAGATCATGTAAGTTTTATAAACCTTATGTGGTGAAAACTATTTTTCATTTTACTCACTAAAGAATTTATCTTCTTTAAAATAGATGTATGATGACACATTAAGACTTGAAATAGTTAATTTTTTGCATTTGTCTTTCTTACAAGAACAGCTCAGAAAGTTCTACAAAAAATTGTACATTAAGATGTTTCCAGCTTAAGATTACTATTAAGATCAACTATGAAAAGCAGTACAATAAAGCTGCTGGGAGAAAACATATGAGATACTTCATTACCTTGGCATGGGGAAAGATTTTTTTTTAATAATTTTATTTTTTTAATGGGGCGACATCAATAAATCAGGATACATATATTCAAAGATAACATGTCCAGGTTATCTTGTCTTTCAATTATTCAATTATGTTGCATAGCCATGACCCAAAGTCAGATTGTCCTCTGTCACCTCCTATCTAGTTTTCTTTGTGCCCCTCCCCCTCCCCCTTTCCGTTTCCCTCTCCCCCCTCCCCCCGTAACCACCACGCTCTTATCAATGTCTCTTAGTCTCACTTTTATGTCCCACTTACGTATGGAATAATGCAGTTCCTGTTTTTTTCTGATTTACTTGTTTCACTTCGTATAATGTTATCAAGATCACACCATTTTGCTGTAAATGATCCGATGTCATCATTTCTTATGGCTGAGTAGTATTCCATAGTGTATATATGCCACATCTTCTTTATCCAGTCATCTATTGATGGGCTTTTTGGTTGTTTCCAATGGAGCCTTGGCTGCCGAGGAGAAGAGAGAGACAGAGAGGAAGGAGAGGGGGAGGGGTGGAGAAGCAGATTGTTTATTGAACAATGCTGCAATAAACATGGGGCTGCATGTGTCTTTACGTATCAATGTTTCTGAGTTTTGGGGGTATATACCCAGTAGAGGGATTGCTGGGTCATAAGGTAGTTCTATTTGCAGTTTTTTGAGGAACCACCATACTTTCTTCCATAATGTTGTACTACTTTACATTCCCACCAACAGTGAATGAGGGTTCCTTTTTCTCCACAGCTTCTCCAATATTTGCTATTACCTGTCTTGTTAATAATAGCTAATCTAACAGGTGTGAGGTGGTATCTCATTGCAGTTTTGATTTGCATTTCTCTAATAACTAAAGAAGATGAGCATCTTTTTATATATCTGTTAGCCATTTGTATTTCTTCCTGGGAGAAGTGTCTGTTCATGTCCTCTTCCCATTTTTTTATTGGGTTGTTTGTTTGTTTGTTGTTGAGTTTTATGAGTTCTTTGTATACTTTGGATATTAGGCCCTTATCTGAGCAGTTGTTTGAAAATATCATTTCCCATTTAGTTGGCTGTCTGTTTATTTTGTTATCAGTTTCTCTTGCTGAGCAAAAACTTCTTAGTCTGATGTAGTCCCATTCATTAATTTTTGCCTTCACTTCTCTTGCCTTTGGAGTCAAATTCATAAAATGCTCTTTACAACCCAGGCCCATGAGTTGAGTACCTATGTCTTCTTCTATGTACTTTATTGTTTCAGGCCTTATGTTTAGATCTTTGATCCATTTTGAGTTAATTTTAGTACAGGGGGACAAACTGTAATCCAGTTTCTTTTTTTTTTTTTTTTTTTTGCATTTTTCTGAAATTGGAAATGGAGAGGCAGTCAGACAGACTCCTGCATGCGCCCGACCGAGATCCACCCGGCACGCCCACCAGGAGGCGATGCTCTGCCCATCCGGGGCTTCACTCTGCTGCAATCAGAGCCATTCTAGTGCCTGAGGCAGAGGCCACAGAGCCACCCTCAACGCCCGGGCAAACTTTTGCTCCAATGGAGCCTTGACTGTGGGAGGGGAAGATAGAGACAGAGAGGAAGGAGAGGGGGAGGGGTGGAGAAGCAGATGGGCGCTTCTCCTGTGTGCCCTGGCCAGGAATCGAACCTGGGACTCCTGCACGCCAGGCAAACGCTCTGCCACTGAGCTAACTGGCCAGGGCCCAGTTTCATTCTTTTGCATGTGGCTTTCCAGTTTTCCCAGCACCATTTATTGAAGAGGCTTTCTTTTCTCCATTGTGTGTTGTTGGCCCCTTTATCAAAAATTATTTGACTATATATATGTGGTTTTATTTCTGGGTTTTCTATTCTGTTCCATTGGTCTGAGTGTCTATTTTCCTGCCAATACCATGCTGTTTTGATTGTCGTGGCCCTATAATATAGTTTGAAGTCAGGTATTGTAATGGCCCCAGTTTCATTCTTTTTCTTTAGGATTGCTTTGGCTATTCGGGTTTTTTTATAGTTCCATATAAATCTGATGATTTTTTGCTCCATTTCTTTAAAAAATGTCTTGGAATTTTGTTGGGAATTGCATTAAATTTGTATATTGCTTTGGGTAATATGGCCATGTTGATTATATTTATTCTTCCTAACCAAGAACAAGGAATATTCTTCCATCTCATTATATCTTTTTCGATTTCCCTTAACAATGGTTTATAGTTTTCATTATATAAGTTCTTTACATTCTTTGTTATGTTTATTCCTAAGTATTTTTTGTTGTTGTTGTTGCAATCATGAAGGGGATTATTCTTTTGAGTTCGTTCTCAAATGTTTCATTGTTGGCATATAGAAAGGCTATTGACTTCTGTATGTTAATTTTGTATCCTGCTACATTACTATATTGGCTTATTGTTTCTAGTTGTCTTTTTGTGGATTCTTTGGGGTTTTCGATGTATAGGATCATATCATCTGCAAAAAGTGATACCTTTACTTCTTCTTTTCCGATATGGATGCCTTTTATTTCTCTGTTTTGCCTGATTGCTCTAGCTAGAACCTCTAGTACCACATTAAATAAGAATGGAGAGAGTGGACAACCCTGTCTTGTTCCTGATTTAAGGGGGAAAGCCTTCAGTTTAGTGCCATTTAATATGATGTTAGCTGATGGTTTATCATATATGGCCTTTATCATGTTGAGATATTTTCCTTCTATACCCATTTTGTTGAGAGTCTTAAACATAAAATTGTGTTGTATTTTATCGAAAGCCTTTTCTGCGTCTATTGATAAGATCATGTGGTTTTTGTTCTTTGTTTTGTTGATATGGTGTATTACATTAACCGTTTTACGTATGTTGAACCATCCTTGAGATTCTGGGATGAATCCCACTTGATCATGATGTATTATTTTTTTAATATGTTGTTGTATTCGATTTGCTAGTATTTTGTTTAGTATTTTAGCATCTGTATTCATTAGAGATATTGGTCTGTAGTTTTCTTTCTTTCTGCCATCCTTGCCTGGTTTTGGTATGAGGGTTATGCTGGCCTCATAAAACGTGTTTGGAAGTATTGCTTCTTCTTCAGTTTTTTGGAACACTTTGAGTAGAATAGGAACCAAGTCTTCTTTGAATGTTTGATTAAATTCACTGGTATAACCGTCTGGGCTTGGACTTTTATTTTTGGGGAGGTTTTTAAAGGTTTTTTCTATTTCTTCTCTACTAAAAGGTCTGTTTAGGCTTTCTGCTTCTTGTTGACTCAGTCTAGGAAGGTTGTATGGTTCTAGGAATTTATCCATTTCTTCTAGGTTGTTGAACTTAGTAGCATAAAGTTTTTCATAGTATTCTACAATAATTCTTTGTATATCTACGGTGTCCGTGGTGATTTCTCCTCTTTCATTTTGGATTTTGTTTATATGAGTTCTTTCTCTTTTTTTCCTTGGTATGTCTTGCCAAGGGTTTGTAAATTTTGTTGATCTTTTCAAAGAACCAGCTCCTTGTTCTATTAATTTTTTCTATAGTTTTTCTGTTCTCTATTTCATTTATTTCTGCTCTGATTTTTATTATCTCCTTTCTTCGGCTGGTTTTGGGTTGTCTTTGTTCTTCTTTTTCTAGTTCCTTAAGGTGTGAAGTTAAGTGGTTCACTTGGACTCTCTCTTGTTTGTTCATATATGCCTGAAGTGATATGAACTTCCCTCTTATCACTACTTTTGCTGCATCCCATAGATTCTGATATGTCATAATGTCATTTTCATTTGTCTGTATATATATATATATATATTTTTTTCATTTTTTCATTTTTCTGAAGCTGGAAACGGGGAGAGACAGTCAGACAGACTCCCGCATGCGCCCGACCGGGATCCACCCAGCACGCCCACCAGGGGCGACGCTCTGCCCACCAGGGGGCGATGCTCTGCCCATCCTGGGCGTCGCCATATTGCGACCAGAGCCACTCTAGCGCCTGAGGCAGAGGCCACAGAGCCATCCCCAGCGCCCGGGCCATCTCTGCTCCAATGGAGCCTTGGCTGCGGGACGGGAAGAGAGAGACAGAGAGGAAAGCGCGGCGGAGGGGTGGAGAAGCAAATGGGCGCTTCTCCTGTGTGCCCTGGCCGGGAATCGAACCCGGGTCCTCCGCACGCTAGGCTGACGCTCTACCGCTGAGCCAACCGGCCAGGGCTTGTTTGTATATATCTTTTGATCTCTGCACTTATTTCTTCTTTGACCCATTCATTTTTTAAAAGTATGTTTTTTAGTTTCCACATTTTTTTTTATAATAAATTTTTATTAATGGTAATGGGATGACATTAATAAATCAGGGTACATATATTCAAAGAAAACATGTCTAGGTTATTTTGTCATTAAATTATGTTGCAAACCCCTCGCCCAAAGTCAGATTGTCCTCCGTCACCCTCTATCTAGTTCTCTGTGCCCCTCCCCCTCCCCCTAACTCTCTCCCTCTCTTGCTCCCATGTCCTCCCTCCCCCCCACCCTTGGTAACCACCACACTCTTGTCCATGTCTCTTAGTCTCATTTTTATGTTCCACCAATATATGGAATCATGTAGTTCTTGTTTTTTTCTGATTTACTTATTTCACTCCTTATAATGTTATCAAGATCCCACCATTTTGCTGTAAATGATCTGATGTCATCATTTCTTATGGCTGAGTAGTATTCCATAGTGTATATGTGCCACATCTTCTTTATCCAGTCTTCTATTGAAGGGCTTTTTGGTTGTTTCCATGTCTTGGCCACTGTGAACAGTGCTGCAATGAACATGGGGCTACATGTGTCTTCACGTATCAATGTTTCTGAGGTTTTGGGGTATATACCCAGTAGAGGGATTGCTGGGTCATAAGGTAGTTCTATTTGCAGTTTTTTGAGGAACCACCATACTTTCCTCCATAATGGTTGTACTACTTTACAGTCCCACCAACAGTGGATGAGGGTTCCTTTTTCTCCACAGCCTCTCCAACATTTGCTATTACCCGTCTTGTTGATAATAGCTAATCTAACAGGAGTGAGGTGGTATCTCATTGTAGTTTTGATTTGCATTTCTCTAATAACTAATGAAGCTGAGCATCTTTTCATATATCTGTTGGCCATTTGTATCTCTTCCTGGGAGAAGTGTCTGTTCATGTCCTCTTCCCATTTTTTAATTGGATTGTTTGTTTGTTTGTTGTTGAGTTTTATGAGTTCTTTGTAAATTTTGGATATTAGGCCCTTATCTGAGCTGTCGTTTGAAAATATCAGTTCCCATATAGTTGACTGTCTGTTTATTTTGATATCAGTTTCTCTTGCTGAGCAAAAACTTTTAATTCTGATGTAGTCCCATTCATTTATCTTTGCCTTCACTTCTCTTGCCATTGGAGTCAAGTTCATAAAATGTTCTTTAAAACCCAGGTTCATGAGTTTAGTACCTATGTCTTCTTCTATGTACTTTATTGTTTCAGGTCTTATATTTAGGTCTTTGATCCATTTTGAATTAATTTTAGTACACGGGGACAGGCTGTAGTCGAGTTTCATTCTTTTGCATGTGGCTTTCCAGTTTTCCCAACACCATTTGTTGAAGAGGCTTTCTTTTCTCCATTGTGTGTTGTTGGCCCCTTTATCAAAGATTATTTGACCATATATATGTGGTTTTATTTCTGGGCATTCTATTCTGTTCCATTGGTCTGAGTGTCTATTTTTCTGCCAATATCATGCTGTTTTGATTATCATGGCTCTATAATATAGTTTAAAGTCAGGTATTGTAATGCCCCCAGCTTCATTCTTTTTCCTTAGGATTGTTTTGGCTATTCGGGGTTTTTTATAGTTCCATATAAATCTGATGATTTTTTGTTCCATTTCTTTAAAAAATCTCATAGGGATTTTGATGGGAATTGCATTAAATTTGTATATTGCTTTGGGTAATATGGCCATTTTGATTATATTTATTCTTCCTATCCAAGAACAAGGAATATTTTTCCATCTCATTGTATCTTTTTCGATTTCCCTTAACAATGCTTTGTAATTTTCATTATATAGGTCCTTTACGTTCTTTGTTATGTTTATTCCTAGGTATTTTATTTTTTTTGTTGCAATCGTGAAGGGGATTATTTTTTTGAGTTTGTTTTCTAATATTTCATTGTTGGCATATAGAAAGGCTATGGACTTTGTATGTTAATTTTGTATCCTGCGACCTTACTGTATTGGGTTATTGTTTCTAATAATCTTTTTGTGGAGTCCTTCGGGTTTTCGATGTATAGGATCATATCATCAGCAAAAAGTGATACCTTTACTTCTTCTTTTCCGATATGGATACCTTTTATTTCTTTGTCTTGTCTGATTGCTCTGGCTAGTATAACCGTCTGGGCCTGGACTTTTATTTTTGGGGAGATTTTTAATAGTTTTTTCTATTTCCTCCCTGCTGATTGGTCTGTTTAGGCTTTCTGCTTCTTCATGACTCAGTCTAGGAAGGTTGTATTGTTCTAGGAATTTATCCATTTCTTCTAGATTGTTGTATTTGGTGGCATATAATTTTTCATAGTATTCTACAATAATTCTTTGTATATCTATTATGTCTGTGGTGATCTCTCCTCTTTCATTTTGGATTTTATTTATTTGAGTCCTGTGTCTTTTTTCCTTGGTGAGTCTTGCCAAGGGTTTGTCAATTTTGTTGATCTTTTCAAAGAACCAGCTCCTTGTTTTATTGATTTTTTCTATAGTTTTTCTGTTCTCTATTTCATTTATTTCTGCTCTGATTTTTATTATCTCCTTTCTTCGGCTGGTTTTCGGTTGTCTTTGTTCTTCTTTTTCTAGTTCCTTAAGGTGTGAAGTTAAGTGGTTTACTTCGGCTCTCTCTTGTTTGTTCATATAGGCCTGAAGTGATATGAACTTTCCTCTTATTACTGCTTTTGCTGCATCCCAGAGATTCTGATATGTCGTATTTTCATTTTCATTTGTCTGTATATATCTTTTGATTTCTGCGCTTATTTCTTCTTTGACCCATTCATTTTTTAGAAGTGTGTTGTTTAGTTTCCACATTTTTGTGCGTTTTTCCCCCTGTTTTTTGCAGTTGAATTCTAGTTTCAAGGCTTTATGATCAGAAAATATGCTTGGTACAATTTCAATTTTTCTAAATTTGCTGATATTGTCTTTGTGGCCCAACATATGGTCAATTCTTGAGAATGTTCCATGTACACTAGAGAAAAATGTATACTCTGTCGCTTTGGGATGAAGTGTCCTGTAGATGTCTATCATATCCAGGTGTTCTAGTATTTCGTTTAAGGCCACTATATCTTTATTGATTCTCTGTTTGGATGACCGATCTAGAGCCGTCAGCGGTTTATTGAGGTCTCCAAGTATGACTGTATTTTTGTCAGTTTTTGTTTTAAGGTCAATAAGTAGCTGTCTTATATATTTTGGTGCTCCTTGGTTTGGTGCATATATATTAAGGATTGTTATGTCTTCTTGATTCAACTTCCCCTTAATCATTATGAAATGACCATTTTTGTCTCTGAGTACTTTTTCTGTCTTGTAGTCAGCATTATTAGATATGAGTATTGCTACGCCTGCTTTTTTTTGGGTGTTGTTTGCTTGGAGTATTGTTTTCTAGCCTTTCACTTTGAATTTGTTTTTATCCTTGTTGCTTAGATGTGTTTCTTGTAGGCATCATATAGTTGGATTTTCTTTTTTAATCCATTCTGCTACTCTGTGTCTTTTTATTGGTAAGTTTAGTCCATTTACATTTAGTGTAATTATTGACACTTGTGGGTTCCCTACTGCCATTTTATAAATTGCTTTCTGTTAGTTTTGTATCTAGTTTGATTCTTCTCTTTTGTTTTTCTATCATTTGTTTTTGTTTGTTTGTGTTCCATACTTCTTTCCTCTGTTGTTACCTTTTTTAAGTCGAGTGTTTTTGTGGTGGTTTTTTTAAGGGTGGTTACCATTAAGTAATGAAAAGGGTACCTACCATATTCATTGTAGTACCCTATCTTATAAGTATTTCTGCACTTCATCATCCTTTGCTACTGTTAATCTCCATCCTTTTCCCCCTTTTTTTCCTTTGTTGTCACAGTTTAAGTTTGGTTTTATTGTGTTCTTGGTGGAGCTGTTACTTGTGGTGTTGTTTTCTTTTGTTCTTTGAATCTGGTTGGAAAACCCCCTTTAGTATTTCCTGGAGTGGGGGCTTTCTGTTGATAAATTCTCTCATCTTTTCTGTATTTGTGAATGTTTTTATATCTCCTTCATACTTGAAGGATAGCTTTGATGGGTATAGTATTCTTGGCTGAAAGTTCCTCTCTTTCAGGGCTTTAAATATTGGGGTCCACTCTCTTCTAGCTTGTAGAGTTTCTGCTGAGAAATCTGATGATAATCTAATAGGCCTTCCTTTATATGTTGTACTCTTCTTTTCCCTGGCTGCCTTGAGAATTTTTTCTTTGTCATTGGTTTGTGTCATCTTTATTATGATGTGCCTTGGAGTGGGTTTGTTGGGGTTAAGAAAACTTGGTGTTCTGTTTGCTTCTTGAATTTGAGGCTTTAGTTCCTTCCACAGGCTTGGGAAGTTCTCGTCTATTATTTGTTTGAGTATATTCTCCATTCCATTTTCTCTCTCTTCTCCCTCTGATATACCTATTATTCTTATGTTATTCTTTCTGATGGAGTCAGACAATTCCTGTAGGGCTTTCTCGTTTTTTATTATTTTTGAGTCTCTTTCTTCTTCTCTCTGTTGTGCCTCAAGTTGTTTGTCTTCTATTTCACTAATCCTATCTTCAATCTGGGCTGTTCTGTTAGCTAAGCTTGTTACCTCGTTTTTCAGCTCGTGAATTGAGTTTTTCATTTCTGTTTGATTTGTTTTTATAGTTTCAATTTCCTTTGTAATATATTCTTTGTGTTTATTGAGTTGTTTTCTGATCTCCCTATATTGCCTTTCTGTGTTTTCTTGTATATCTCTGAGTATTTTTAAGATTTCTATTTTAAATTCTCTGTCATTTAGCTCCAAGCCTTCCAATATGTTAAGTCTTTTCTCCATAGATTTTTCCACATCTATTTGTGTTACCTCTCTTTCTTTTGTATCCATAATATTCCATTTCCTCTTTCTTATTGGCATCTGAGGGTGGTCTTTTTGATAGCACTAATTAGAATTAATAAAGAGTAAAAGTAAAAAAAAACAAAAAACAAAAAACAAACAAACAAAAAAAAAAGGTAAAACACCCCACAAAAAAAAAAACAGTAATAATTTATTATTTCCCCCTTTTTTCTCTCTTCTCTTTCCCTCCTCTCCCCTCCTCAGGGAAATATTGTGCCTATAATGGAGGGCCTGATTTGGGGTGAAGAGTTCAAGGGGCAAAAAAAAGGGAGTAGGGACCTACTAAATGCAAAAAAAAAAAAAAAAATCTTAGACAAGCATAAGATGATTAATAAAGAAGAAAAAATAAAAATAAGTAAAAATCTGTTGTATTAAGTGGAGCGAAGACTAAATACAATGGAGACCTTGGGTTGGGAGGACCCAAAATGCCACAAAAATAAACAAACAAGAAAAAAAAAATAAAAACAAAAGCAAAAAAGAGAAATAAAGCCAAAAAAAAGCCTTGAGTCCCAAATTAACTAATTTGTTTGTGATTGAGTGTTATATGGGAGGAAAGTAAAATGAAAAAAGAAAAAACGAATAGAAAGGAAAATATAAGAAAAAGAAAAACGAAGGAAGAAATACAATAGAAAGAGAAATAAACAAAATAAAGCAAGACAAAAAAAACAAAAGAGAGAGTGAGAGTTAAGTGTTTTGGAGTATAACCTTAAAGGAGGGTGAGGATGAAGAAGAGAAATAAAATGCAACACTCATGGGTAGTGTAGTTCAAGAAAGGGGAAGCATAAGATGGGCAGAGAATAGAAGGACCGAGGTGGAGGAAATAAAGGCAATAAGATAGAAGAAACAAACAACAACAACAAAAAAATTAGTGGATCAAGTTGTAAAGTCTGTGGGTTTTTCTTGATTTTGAGAGGTTAACTTCTTCCTTTTTCTTTTCTCTCCCTCTTCCTGGTCGGTGACTGTGTACCCCAGGCTTTGCCCCTGTGTCACACTTAGGTAGGGATTTGCAGTTGATGGGATTCTATGGCAATGTCATATAATTGGCTTTAGTCTTGCTGGAAGTAAAGGCTTGTTGGCGTTTGCAGGGTCCAACGATGAGAGAGTTTGCTTTCCTGGATTCTCTCTTCTAGTCCCCCCTTTCTGAATTAGCAGCCTGGTGATCCAGCTATAAGGCTGCAACTGCTTCTGCCTGGGGAGTAAGAGGCTCAAAGAGCTGGGAAATCCCCACTCTATCCCCACTCAGTGCAAGGCTTTGGGAAAGGCTCTGGCAGTCAGGGCCTCCAGTGTAATCAGGCGGGGGTGGGAGTCAATTGTTGTCAAGGTGACTGTTCAGCGCCTATCATTTAGTTGGACCTCTCAACCCAGGCTTTCCACACTTTGTAGCCTGTTTTTGCAGGGAAGAAGAGGCACTAGTCTCTGCTTGCGACTAGTGTAGTATAGACCTTATTATCTGCCAAGTCCTTCTTGTTAGCATTTATCCCTGAATATGGAGGCTCTATCAATCAGAAGTTGCCCCCACCCCTTTAGCGAGAGGCACTAAAAAATATCACGCCTCTTGTCTTGGGTCGCTGAACTGAGAGAGATCTTATCAATTAGAACCGAGGGTGTGCAGATTTCATGGGTTAAGCTAATTTCAGTGATTGGGTCGCAGCTGTGCTTCCGAAGGTATTTTAGGCTGCCTGCGCGCACTCCTCCCCCAACGCTTGATTGTTAGCTTGAATGGCTGGGTGAGGTGCCCCACCCACGAGAGAATCTCCCAAGCGTCTCCCGCTCGCCCCGCCGCTGGCGGCTGGACTGCACCAGGCGCAGGATAATGGAGCACTCTGGGTGTGCGGGCCAGCAGGGCACCCTAGGCGCATGGAATGCCCAAGGCACGCGCGCGAATGGGGCGCTCCGGGCACCGGTGGCCGGCGACCCCCACTCGCAGTGAGCGGGCCGCTGGGAACGTCAGCGGTGGTCAACCGGACCCGGCGCGCGCGAGTGCTTGTGGCGGCGGCTCGTGGCAGCCGCTCGCAGCGGCGGCTCGTGGCGGCTCGCGGTGGCGGCTTGCTGCGGCGGCTCGCGGTTCCCAAATATGGGCTGACTCACCACAGGCGCACTTCCTCGCGGTTTGAAAGAACGTCCCTGTGGTAGATTCCTTCACACCCTTGTCTCTCAGATTCAAGTGATAACAGTCCTTTCGCTATCAGTTTGTGTGGAACTCTGGAATGCTCCGAGGATAAATTTTTCTGTTTCTAGTTGATAAATTTGTTGTGATTTAGGGGAGAGCTGTTGGACGCGCTGCTCACGGCGCCATTTTCGTGACGTCACCTAGTTTCCACATTTTTGTGAGATTTTTTTCCTGTTTTTTGCAGTTAAATTCTAGTTTCAAGGCTTTATGATCAGAAAATATGCTTGGTACAAGTTTGATTTTTCTGAATTTGCTGATGTTGTTTTTGTGGCCCAACATATGGTCAATTCTTGAGAATGATTCATGTACACTGGAGAAAAATGTATATTCAGTCACTTTGGGATGAAATGTCCTGTAGATGTCTATCATATCCAGGCGCTCTAGTGTTTTGTTTAAGGCCACTATATCTTTGTTGATTCTCTGTTTGGATGACCGATCTAGAGCCGTCAGTGGTGTATTGATGTCTCCAAGTATGATTGTATTTTTGTCAGTTTTTGTTTTAAGGTCAATAAGTAGCTGTCTTATATATTTTGGTGCTCCTTGGTTTGGTGCATATATATTAAGAATTGTTATGTCTTCTTGATTCAGCATCCCCTTAGCCATTATGAAATGGCCATTTTTGTCTCTGAGTACTTTTGCTGTCTTGTAGTCAGCATTATCAGATATGAGTATTGCTATGCCTGCTTTTTTTTTGGATGTTATTTTCTTGGAGTATTGTTTTCTAGCCTTTCACTTTGAATTTGTTTTTATCCTTGTTACTTAGATGAGTTTCCTGTAGGCAGCATACAGTTGGATTTTCTTTTTTAATCCATTCTGCTACTCTGTGCCTTTTTATTGGTGAGTTTAAACCGTTTACATTTAGTGTAATTATTGACAATTGTGAGTTCCCTATTGCCATTTTATAGATTGCTTTCTGTTAGTTTTGTGTCTTGTTCGATCCTTCTCTTTCGTTTTTCTATGTTTTGTTTTTATTTGGTTGTATTCCATACA
Source organism: Saccopteryx bilineata (assembly GCF_036850765.1). Lineage (NCBI taxonomy): Eukaryota > Metazoa > Chordata > Mammalia > Chiroptera > Emballonuridae > Saccopteryx > Saccopteryx bilineata. Next base: position 178,303,370 of record NC_089494.1, read on the forward strand.
TCTTTCCTCTATTGCTATCTTTTTTAAATCATGTGCTTCTGTGGTGGGTTTTTCAATGGTGGTTACCTTTAAGTAATGAAAAGGGTTCCTACCCTGTTCATTATAGTGCACTATTTTGTTAGTACTTTTGCACTCCATTGTCCTTTGCTACTGTTAATCTCCATCCTCTCTCCCCCTTTCTTTTTGTTGTGGTAACAGTTTAAATTTGGTTTTATTGTGTTTTTCTTGGAGCTTTTGCTTGTGGCTTTGTTTTTTTTTTTTTTTTTTTTGTTCTTTGTATCTGATTGGAGAACCTCCTTTAGTAAATCCTGGAGTGGGCGTTTTCTGATGATAAATTCCCTCATCTTTTCTGTATCTGTGAATGTTTTTATTTCTCCTTCATATTTGAAGGATAGCTTTGATGGGTATAGTATTTGTGGCTGAAAGTTCCTCTCTTTCAGGACTTTAAATATTGTCCACTATCTTCTAGCTTGTAGAGTTTCTGTTGAGGAATAGGATGATAATCTAATGGGCCTTCCTTTTTATGTTGTATTCTTCTTTTCCCTGGCTGCCTTGAGAATTTTTTCTTTGCCGTTGGTTTGTGCCTATTCCAATATGATGTGCCTTGGAGTAGGTTTGTTGGGGTTAAGAAAACACGGAGTTCTGTTTGCTTCTTAATTTTGAGGCTTTAGTTCTTTCCACAGGCTTGGGAAGTTCTCATCTATTATTTGTTTGAGTATGTTCTCCATTCCATTTTCTCTCTCTTCTCCCTCTGATATACCTATTATTCTTATGTTATTCTTTTTGATGGAGTCAGATAATTCCTGTAGGGCTATCTCATTTTTTAAAAAAATTTTTGAGTCTCTTTCTTCTTCTCTCTGTTGTACCTCAAGTTTCTTGTCTTCTATTTCACTAATCCTACCTTCTATCTGGCCTGTTCTATTAGCTAAGGTTGTTACCTCATTTTTCAGCTCATGAATTGAGTTTTTCATCTCTGTTTGATTTGTTTTTATAGTTTCAGTTCCCTTGGAAATATATTCTTGGTGTTCATTGAGTGTTTTTTGAGCTCCCTAAATTGCCTTTCTGTGTTTTCTTGTATATCTCTGAGTATTTTTAGGATTTCTATTTTAAATTCTCTGTCGTTTAACTCCAAGGTTTCCAATATATTAAATTTTTTCTCCATAGATTTTTCCTCATCTATCTGTGTTGCGTCTCTTTCTTTTGTATCCATGATATTCAATTTTCTCTTCCTTAATGGCATCTTAGGGTGGTTTTGTTTATAGTATTAATGAGATTTAATAAAGAATAAAAAGTAAAAAAAAATAAAAAATCAAAAAGAGTTGTTTTTTTTAAAAAATTAATAATTAAATAAAGAAAAATAAAATAAAATAAAAATTAAAAAAAAAAAGAAATTATTCCCCCTCCCTCCTTTTTTCCTCTCCTCTTTTCTCTTTCTTGAGAAAATCTTGTGGTGAACTGTGAATTATATTGTACTAAATAGAACAGACAATGCCTGTAATGGAGGGCCTGAATTGGGGAGAAGTAATAAAGGGGCAAAAAAAAAAAAAAAAGAAAAGAAAAGAATAAAAAGGGAGTATGGACCCACAACAAGCAAATAAGGAAAAAATTTGGGTCAAGAATAAAATGATTTGCTTTTAGGTGTTGATTGACTAAGAGTTATGATGAGAGGAATAAGAGGGAAACAGGAAAATGGGGGGACAAATTAAAATATTACTATTGTATTTAGTGGAACAAGAACTAGATAAAATGGAGAGCCAGGGATGGGAGCACTGCCAGTGAGTTAAAAAGGTGAAGTAAAAAACCCCCAAAATGCCACAAACATAAGTTTGAGTTCCAGATAAGATAATATGTTCGTTATTGAGGTTTGAATGAGAGGAGATGTAAAGGAGAAAGGAAGAAACTAATATAGAGGGAGAAAAGGAGAGAGCGAGAGAAAAAAAGAGGGAACCACTAAAAGAAGATAAAAGAAAAAAGAGGAGAGAGAGAGAGAGACTTAAGGGTTTTGGAGTGCAACCCTCATAGAGAGAAAGGAAGAGGAAAGAAAGGATAATGGGAGATGTAACACTTATGGGTAGTGTAGTTCAAGGAAAGGAGAGAGTAAGACCGGCAGAGAGTTAAACAGCCAAATTGGAGGAGGAAAAAAAAAATCAAGAATGAAAATAAGAAAGAAACGAACAAATATAATAAAATGGGATAGGTTATAAAGTCTGCGGATTATTCTTGATTTTGAGAGGTTATCTTCTTGCTTTTTTTTTTCTCTCCCTCTTCCTGGTCGGTGACTCTGTACCCCGGGTTCTGCCCCTTTGGCAAGCTCAGGTAGAGGTTTGCGGTTGATAAGTCTCTATGGCTATGTCATGTATTGTGCTTCTGTCTCGTTGGCAGTCGAGGCTCATTAGCATTTATAGGCTTCGCCAGTGAGAGATTCCGTGTTCCTGGAGCCTTTCTCCTAGTCTTTCCTTCCTCAATTAGTAGCCTGATAATCCAGCTATGGGGTTGCTGCTGCCTCTGCCTGGATAGTAAGAGGCTCAAAGAGCTGGCCACTCCCCACTCTATTCCCACTCAGCACAGGGCTCTGGGTAAGGCTCAGTCAGTCAGAGCTGCTAGCATAATCAGGCGAGGCTTCCGCCCACTCAAAGACCTCTGGCTCTGCCACTCTGTCTGGTAACACGGGCGGGCGCCCACTCCTGGGGCGCTTGGAGGAAACTCTCACTCACTATCTGTGCACAGACCAGGATATCAGGCCAGCAGTCTCACACTCTGAGTGAAACCCCCGTCCGCACGGAAAAGTTCCAGCGTTGGAATTGGCTCTCGCTCCCTCCCCGTGTGCGGCTTTTTCAGGGTGCCAGGGCGGCCTGGAGATTCCGCTTTTGGCCCACACAAAGGCCCCTGACTCTGCCCCTGTGTGAGATAACACGGGTGCTCACTGTCGAGGCACTCGGAGGAATCTCTCGCTCACTATCTGCGCGCGCAGACCAGGATATCAGGTCAACAGTCTCACCCTCTGAGTGAAACCCCCGCCTGCACGGAAAAGTTCCAGCGTTGGAATTGGCTCTCGCTCCCTCCCTGTGCGCGGCTTTATCAGGGCACCGGAGTGGCCTGGAGATTCCACTTTTGGCCCACACAGAGGCCTCTGACTCTGCCCCTCTGTGGGATAACACGGGCGCCCATTCCTGAGGTACTCGGAGGAATATAACTTGCCCACTCTCCGTGCGCGCCGACCAGGATATCAGGCCAGCCGCCTCACGATTTGAATGAAACCCCCGCCCGCATGGAAAAGTTCCAGCGTTGGAATTGGCTCTCGTGCCCGCTCTGTGCGCGGCTTTTTCAGGGCGCTGGGGCGGCCCGGAGATTCCATTTTCGGCCCACACAAAGGCCTCTGACTCTGCCTCTCTGTGGGGTAACACGGGCACCCACTTCCGTGGCTTTCGAAGGAATCTCTTGCCCACTATCTGCGCGTGCCGACCAAGAGATGGGGAAAATGGCTGCCTCACTTGTCTTTCTTTGTCTGGGTTTGGCGCGAGTGTTAGCTTGTATTGACTGGGTTGCCACAGGCACAGTTTTTCCTCGGCTTGGATCTCCGTGCCACAGCCTGGTTTGGCCGTTTGTGCCTCGGCCTGGATCTATTCACCCCCTCTGCCTGCCTTAGTTTCTATATCCTCAGTTCCTAGTGAAAGCAGCCCTATTTAGGTTAGTGAGGAAGGCGGAGCATTTCTTACTCCCTATTTCCTTTGGGGTTTAAATATATATTTAGCCAATTTTTCACTCGACCATACCTTCGGGTGTATTGCAAAACATCTGGAGGCTCCAAGGATAGGTTTCTCTGTTTCTGGTTGAAGATCTTGTTGAGTTTTGGGGGAGATTTATCGGTATCGCTTCCTACCACGCCATTACTCTGACGTCATCCCCCGGGAAAGATTTCTTAAACAGGGCATAAAATACTCTAACTATGAAAGAAAATAATGCTAAATTGGACTTTATTAATATTATGGACTTTTATATATCAGTGACACCATTAAGAGAGAGAAAAGGCAAGCCACAGATTGGGGAACAATATTTGTAATACATATATCTGATAAAAGATTTATATATAGAATAAAGAACTTCTATAAAGCAATAAGAAAAAGATAGATAGTTTATTAAAAAATGAACAGAAACCTCAAACAAGCATTTCACCAATGAAGATATCCAAATGGTCAGTAAGTATCTGAAAATGTGCTCAGTTTTATTCTTAATCAAGGAAATGCAAATTAAAGCCATGCCAGGATACCTCTACATACAATGTAACTTTAGCACAATGGCCAAAATTAAAAAGATTGAAATTACAACTATTGGTGAGGAGATAGGACAGTTGAAACTTTTAGACATTGTTATGAAGAGTGGAAATTTGTTTAACTACTTTGGAGAGCTTTATGGTAGTTTCTACGCAAGCTATACGTTTGCTTACTTTTTAAATCAACAATTCTAGTTCTATCTATATACTCACGAAAAATTAGTGCATATATCTGTCAACAGACATCTAAAATAATGTTCATAGAAACTTTATTCATAGTCCCAAACTGGAAACAACCTAAATATTCTTTAACAGAAGACTTTATAAACAAATTGTGGTATATTTATACAATGACTACTCCACAGCAATGAAAAACAATGAACTACTGATGTTAGCATCAACTTGAATGAATCTCAAAGAGATTATGTCGAGCAGAAGAAACACTGACGTTTCCATATAGACAAAATGAATCAAGAAAATAGAAAATTAGTGGTGACCACTCCTGTGGAGGGTTATGATGAACTACTAGTAGGAAAGGTTACACAGAAACTTTCTGGAGTGTGAAAAAGTTTTGTGTCTTGATCTGGGTGCTGATTACATGGATGTGTACCTATGTTAAAGGTTACTGAATTGTATACTAAATATCTGTGCATGTTACATTTTGCACAGTACTAGGCTAGTCTAATTCCAGCTCTCTTGAGATATCATTAACATACCATAACATTCACTCATTTTAAGTGTACAGTTAAGTGATTTTTACTATATTTATCAACTCTTGCAACTGTCACCACAGTCCAATTTTAGAACATTCCATACACCCCAGATTCATTCACTCCCCTTTCTCAACATCAGCCCCAGCAAACATTAATCTACTTTCTGTCTCTAAAGATTTTACTTTTCTCAAGATATATAACTGAATCATTGTAATATGTAATTTTTTGCATTTGGCTTTTTTCACTGAACGTAATGTTTTTGAAGTTCTTTCATGATATAGCATCTATTTCTACTTCATTCCTCTTTCTTGCTAAATGGTATTTTCTTGTATGAATATACCATTTTTTATTTATCTACTCATTGGTTGAGGGACATTGTATTATTATTGATTTTTTTTGTATTTTTCCGAAGTTAGAAGTGGAGAGGCAGTCAGACAGACTCCCACATGCGCCCAACTGGGATCCACCCGGCATGCCCACCAGGGAGCGACGCTCTGCCCATCTGGGGTATTGTTCTGTTGCTGCTGGAGTCATTCTAGCACCTGAGGCAGAAGCCATGGAGCCATCCTCAGTGCCCAAGCCACCTTTGCTCCAATGGAGCCTTGGCTGTGGGAGGGGAAGAGAGAGATAGAGAGGAAGGAGAGGGGGAAGGGTGGAGAAGCAGATGGGCGCTTCTCCTTTGTGCCCTGACTAGGAATCAAACCTGGGACTTCCACACGCCAGGCTGATGCTCTACCGTTGAGTCCACCGGCCAGGGCCTATTATTGATTTTTTACTTTGACTGTTATGATTGTACTGCTATGAATACTTTAAAATCTTTGTGCATATATTTTAATTTCCTTAGGGTAGAAATATATGAGTGAAATTGCTTATTTATGTGGGAAATGAATGTTTAATTTTTAAAGAAACTATAGAGGCCTGGACAGTTTGCTCAGTGGTAGAGCATCAGCCCAGTGTGTGGAAGTCCTGGGTTTGATTCCTGATTAGGATACACAGGAGAAGAGATCATCTGCTTCTCCATTGTTCCCCTTCCTACAGCCATGGCTCAAATGGTTAGAGCGAGTTGGCCCCAGGTGCTGAGGATGGCTCCATGGCCGAGCCTCAGGTGCTAAAATAGCTCAGTTGCTGAGCAATGGTGCTGCAGCTGCAGATGGGCAGAGCATCACTGGTAGGGGGCTTGCTGGGTAGATCCCAGTCTAGGGACATGCAGTAGTCTATTTCCTTGCCTCCCTGCCTCTCACTAAGAAAAAAAAAGAAAGAGAAAAGAAACTATTGAACTGAAATTTGGATTATAATTTCATTTGAATATTTCCATTTTGCCTTTTTATTTGCCTATTTTATTTCATGAAACTGTGAACTATGTAAGACTATATTAAAGCCACTGCTTCGTTGGCTGATGTTTCTGCCATACTTGTTTCCAGTTCCGAGAGAGAAGGGAAGAGCCTGTTCCCAGTCATGTAAGTTGATCTGAAATGGATCACAAAATTTTGTCAAACATGATCACGTTTAAATTTTTGCATCTTAGCACCTAAAGTACCAATTTTTATTCAAACTCTTGCTCACTCTTATCAGTTTTCCCCTGTTTGAAAATGCAAAACCCCAGATAGAATTGGAAACAGAAAACTGTGAGCCAAAACACCCTTTGTTAGAAGGCAAAAACTTGATTAAGAGAACTTCAAAGTTTCAGTTATAATCTTACCAGTTAGTGAAGTTTTGCCACTGTGATATGTAATTTATGAAATTACCTCAAAGAACACAAGTTTAAAGATAATGTTAATATCTGTCCCCTTTGAAGTGTTACCTTTGATTTTTATTAGCTTTTTACAACCAGTATTTTATAAAAGTCTCAATTTTGATATGCAAAACAGGATGATCTGTGTGTGTTTGTGTGTGTGTGAACCTTTTCAGTTGTTGTTTTTCATGCTGGTTTTCCTCCTCCCCGCTGTTCTTTTTTGACTGTTACTTTATTGTTTCCTCAAAACCATATTCAGAGAACTAGCAGAAATAATTCTTTCTGAACTCATTAGCATTTGAGGTAGTTAGGAAGTGGGTGGACAAGTGGACTTATGTGTTGCTGGGTTTTTTTGGTTATGGTTTTGTCTGATAATTCAGCACTGCTGTCCCATCAGGCCTTGGCCCACAGTTGGATCTGTCTTCATTGGTTCTACCTTGCGACTTTTTGATATACTAGATGGTATCTGAGATGAAAAATCAGAATTAAGAATTTTTAGTTTTTAGTGTTGAATTTTCTTGACTGAGAGACACATAGAGAATGTTAGGTAAAACGTTTTATTCCCCTTCTTTGATTTTAGAACAATCATCTTTAATCCATGTAAAACCTTTCTTTGGTCCATTTTTTCTGTTCCTACTCCTACCTCCTGTCCTTTTTCTCATAATCTGTCATACTGTTCTGAAGAACAGGGTACTCTCCTGTGTGCCACTCTTCAAGACATTCTGTGAAGCATTAATTTTTGCAACTTTCAGAACAACCTTGGCTGAGAAACCTGGGCAGTAAGTTTCTTCACAGTTAGACCCTTCCCTATCTTCTTTTTATTATATAACTGCAAAGGTATCCCTGGACGTTCTTACCTCTTTAATTCTTTTAATATTACAAATGATCTTGCCTCACCTTTCATTCTTCTACTATATCCTGTTGCATTGTATTCCACATCGCCCACACACCCAGGCACACCCTCTTCAGCTGTGTTACACATACCTCACTGCTTAGTTGAGGGCTGACTAGCTACACTGGCACATCTAAACTAACTGTTAAGTGATTTACTCTGCCACATGGCCTCTGACGAGGCACTGAGACAGGAAGCTGGACCAGTGACAGTCTTTACCAACCCCTTAGCTTATCACCCCTCTGGTGCTTTCATTTATTCTTCACATATTTATTGGGTATGTAATGAGGCTAGATGCGTGGGGATGTCTCTGAGTGCATCATATTCTTTAGGGGTCCATTTTACCTCCCCATGTTGCAAGTAACTTAATCACAAGAGGTAAGAAAACAAGGCAGGCTGTGCTGCAGTGGGCCAGGTGTTGATGACAGCCGCTGCCCTGGAATAGTTATTTGTTTGGTAAGCAGCACTGAGACATGATGAATGATCCAGGCCATGCTGAGCTTTTCAGATGGGGACAGGGTGCATAAAGGAAGGGAATGAAGGTGAGATTACTAACATAGTCTTTCACGTACTAGTATATTGCATTGTATGTGTCATGTAATTTAACAGGCAGGCAGACAGTCAGCATTCTTTGGGTGTCTACTAAATGCTAGCCCTGGGCCATGAGGTGATTTGTATACCCTGTCTCATGTAATTCTAATATCTCCAGACATCTGTGTTGTTATTTCCATTTTGTATGTGAGGAATCGGGCTCGGAAAGTCTAAATATTTTGTCCAAGTTCTAAGGGCAATAAACGGAATAGGTTTCCACTTTTAAAACTATAGTTTTACATCCTGTTACACGTGTGATAAGGGGAATTCTGTAACTGCTGAGGTGTTTGATTAAATTATCATGTCTATTTTCAGCAGTTAAGTAAAGCAGACATCAGAAATTTGGCACATTAAAAAAAAAAAAAAGCCTTATTGGAATAATAGAGAAAATCAACTAAACCAAAAGTTAGTTCTTTGAAATGATCAGCAAAATTGGAAAACCTTTAGCTAGACTGTCTAAGAAAAAAAGAGACAAGACCTAAATTACTAAATCAGGACTGAAAAAGGAAGTGTTACTATTGACCTTGCAGAAATAATAAGGGTGATAAGGGAATGCTATAAACAGTTGTATGACAATGAGTCATATAACCTAGGTGAAGTGAACAAATTCTTAGAAAGATACAAACTGTGAAAAGTGACTCAAGAAGAAATAGAATATCTGAGTAAACCTATAACTAAAGAGATTGAGTCAGTAATTATTATAAAAAAACAACTTCCTTTTATAAAGATGGCTTCACTAGTGAATTCTGAACAACATGAGAATTAAGACCAATCCTTCACAAACTCTTCTAAAAAATAAAAGAGAGGGAACCACTTCCTAACTTATTTTTAAGCCATTATTATCTTGATACCAAAAACTAGACAATGACACATCAAGAAAAGCAAACTATAGATTAACATCCCTATGAATATAGACAGAAAAATATCTTCAACAATATACCAGCAATCCAAATCTGTTTTTATCTAATTATAAAAATTCATATACTATAATCAACTGGGATTTATCACAGTTGCAACACTGTCTCAATATATGAAAGTCAAACACCATGTGAATAAAGGAAAAATAACCATATGATTATCTCAATAGATGAAGAAAAAGCATTAAACAAAATCCAACACACTTTCATGATTAGAAAAAAGACACTGAACAAACTAGGAATACAAGGGAGCTTCCTCAACCTGAGCATAAAGAGCATCTATGAAGAACCCATAGGAGCCTGGCCAGGCGGTGTTGCAGTGGATGGAGCGTTGGACTAGGATGCAGAGGACCCAGGGTCGAGACCTTGAGTTCGCCAGCTTGAGCGCGGGCTCATCTGGCTTGAGCAAAAAAAAAAAAACACCTCACCAGCTTGGACCCAAGGTCGCTGGCTCGAGCAAGGGGTTACTCGGTCTGCTGAAGGCCTGTGGTCAGGGCACATATGAGAAAGCAATCAATGAACAACTAAGTTGTCACAACGAAAAACTGATGATTGTTGCTTCTCATCTCTCTCCATTCCTGTCTGTCTGTCCCTATGTATCCCTCTCTCTGACTCTCTCTCTGTCCCTGTAAAAAAAACATACACACACAAAAAATCACATAGGAAATATCATATTTAATGGTGAAAGAAAGCTTTCTCCCCTACATTAGGAACAAGACAAGGATGCCTACTCTTGCCTCTTCTATTCAACACTGTACTCGAAATTCTGGCCAGGACAGTTAAGCAAAAAAATGAAATAAGCCTGACCTGTAGTGATGCAGTAGACAAGGTGAGATGACCTGGAATGCTGAGGTCACTGGTTTGAGACCCCTCGCTTGCCCAGTCAAGGCACATACAAGAAGCAACTGTGAGTTTGTGCTTTGCATTCCTCCCTCTCCCTGCCTTATTCCCGGCCAGGGCACACAGGAGAGGCGCCCATCTGCTTCTCCAGCCCTCCCCCTCTCCTTCCTCTCTGTCTTTCTCTTTCCCTCCCGCAGCCAAGGCTCCATTGGAGCAAAGATGGCCCGGGCACTGGGGATGGTTCCATGGCCTCTGCCTTAGGTGCCAGAGTGGCTCTGGTCACAACAGAGCAATGCCCCAGATGGGCAGAGCATCGCCCTCTGGTAGGCGTGCCGGGTGGATCCCGGTCGGGCGCATGGGGGAGTCTGTGTGACTGCCTCCCCGTTTCCAGCTTCAGAAAAATACAAAAAAAAATAAAATAAAATAAAAATAAAATAAAAGGCATTTATATTTTGGAAAGGAAGAAGTAAAACTATCACTGTCTATAGATTACATGACCTTATATACAGAAAGCCATAAAAAATCAATCTAAAAACTTAGTAGAACTAATAAATGAATTCAGCTACTTTGCAGGATATAAGACCAATGTACAAATATCAGTAGTATTTTAAGTAATGAACAATTTAAAAAATAAAACTTTATAAACAGTATCATTTATAATAGTGTTCAATAGCATAAAATACTTTGGAATAAATATATTTAACCCAAACATGCAAAACTTGCATACTGAAAACTACAAAACTTTGTTGAAGGAAATTAAAGACATGGAAAGACATCCTGTGTTCATGGATAGGAAGACTTAATATTGTTAAGATCGCAGTACTTCCTAAATTGATTTACAGATTCAACACAATCCCTATCAAAATTTTTCCTATCATTTTTGGAGAAAGGGGCAAAGTGATTCTGAAATACATATGGAAATGCAAGGCATCCAGAGTAGTTAAAACAATCTTGAAAAAGGACAGATTTGTTCTTACACTCTCCGTTTTCAAAACTTACTACACAGCTAAAGTAATGAAGATAATGGTACTGACATGAAGTCTAGACATATAGATTTATTGAATAGAATTGAGAGTCCAGAAATATAAACACAAACATCTTTGGTGAATTAGTTTTGTACAAGGATGCCAAGACAATAAAATGGAGTTAGAATAGTGTTTTTTTTTTTTGTTTTGTTTTGTTTTTTTTTTTTTTTTTGCATTTTTCTGAAGCTGGAAACAGGGAGAGACAGTCAGACAGACTCCCGCATGCGCCCGACCGGGATCCACCCGGCACGCCCACCAGGGGCGACGCTCTGCCCACCAGGGGGCGATGCTCTGCCCATCCTGGGCGTCGCCATGTTGCGACCCTCCTGGGTGTCGCCATGTTGCGACCAGAGCCACTCTAGCGCCTGGGGCAGAGGCCACAGAGCCATCCCCAGCGCCCGGGCCATCTTTGCTCCAATGGAGCCTTGGCTGCGGGAGGGGAAGAGAGAGACAGAGAGGAAGGCGCGGCGGAGGGGTGGAGAAGCAAATGGGCGCTTCTCCTATGTGTGTGCCCTGGCCGGGAATCGAACCCGGGTCCTCCGCACGCTAGGCCGACGCTCTACCGCTGAGCCAACCGGCCAGGGCCAGAATAGTGTTTTGATGCTACAACAACTGGATGTCCACTTATAAAAGAATGACTTTGGACCCCTCCCCCATATCATATTCAAAAATTAACTTAAAATTGATTAGAGATCTACACAGGAAAGTTAAAACTATCAAACTCTTAGAAGAAAACATAGGTGTAAATATTTGTGAATTTTTATTGGACAGCAGGTTCTTAGACAGGACACCCAAAGAACAAGCAACCAAAGAAAAACTAGATAAAATGGACTTCATAAAAATTAAAAAGCTTTTATGTGTCAAAGGACACTATCACAAAAATGAAAAGATAATCCACAGAATGGGGGAAAATTTTTAAGTCATATATCTAATAAGGATATAATGACCAGAATATATTAAAAAACTTTTACAACTCAATAATGTAAGACAACCCAATTAAAAATGGGTAAAAAATCAGAATAGCTGTTTTTCCAAAGAAAATGACCAGTAGGTATATGAAAAAATGCTCAATATCATTAGTTACTACGGGAATTTAAATTAAAACCACAATGAGATATTATATAGTAGTATATCTAGAATTTAAAAAAAAGAAAATAAAGTATTATAAGGAGATTTATTATAGGAATTGGTTCACATGGTTACGGAGGCTGAGAAGTCCTACAAGCTGCCATCTGCAAGATGGAAAACCAGGAAAGCCATGGTTATTTCAGTTTGAGTCTGAAGGCCTGAGACCTGAGGGGCCACTGGTGTGAGTCCTGGGGTTTGAAGGCCTGAGAACCAGGAGCACCAATGTCCAAGGACAGGAGAAGATGGACATCCTAGTTCAAGGAAAGAGAGAGAATTTGTCCTTCCGCTGCTTTTTGTTCTGTTTAGCCCCTCAACTGATTGGATGGTGTCCACGCATATCACTGAGGATGGATCTTCTTTACTCAGTCTACCAAATCGCCAGCAACATCCTCACTGACGCACCCAGGAATAATGTTTTACCAGCTATTTAGGTATTCTTTACGTCAGTCAGGGTCACACATAAAGTTCACCATCACAGTAAGGATGTGGAGAGGTTGGAACCCTCATGTATTGTGGTGGGAATGTAAAATGGTATACCTGCTGTGCAAAGGTCTTCAAAGAGTTAAATCTAGAATTATCATAGGACCCGGAAATTCTACTCTTAGGTGTATATCTAAGAAAATGGAAAGCATATGTTGACAGAAAATAGAACACAAATGTTCATAGCAGCATTTTTCATAAAGAGCTAAAAAGTTAAAACATTCCAAACATATCAACTGATGAATGGATAAATAAAATGTGGTATATTCGTACAATGAAATATTAATTCAGCAACAATAAAAGAATAAAATATTGGTACATGCTGCATGACAGATGAACCTTGAAAACATTATGCTAAGTGAGGGAAGCCAGTTACGGAACACCACACATTGCGTCATCCCACTTCCGTGGACTGTCCGGGATAGGCAAATCTGTAGAAACAGAATGTCGATTAGTGGTTTCCAAAAGCAGAGGACAGGGGAGAACACGGAGTGACTGTTAACCAGTACAGTGTTTCTTTTTGGGGTGATAAAAACATGCTGTAATTAGGTAATGCACAACCTGTAACTATACTATAAAGGCCAAGGCACGAAAACAACTGAAGTGCCCTTCGATAGATGATTGGATAAAGAAGATGTGGTACATGTATCCTGATGGAATACTACTCAGCCATAAGAAATGATGACATATTGTCATTTGTAACAAAATGAATAGATATTGAGAATATCATGCTAAGAAAAATAAGTCAGACAGAACAAGTCAAGAACTGTATGATTTCACTTATATGTGGGATATGAAACGGAAAGCTACAAATGAACAAACCAGACAAAGAGAAACTCATAGACACAGACGACAGTGTGGTGGCTACCAGAAGAAAAGGGTGGAAGGGTAGTAAATGCTAAAGGAGGTCAGTTCATGGTGACAGAAGGAGATAGATTTGACTTTGGGTGGTAAGCACACAATGCAATATACAGATGATATCTCATAGAATTTTACATTTGAAACCTATATAATTTTATGACCTAATGCCACCCCAACAAATTAAATAAGAAAACAACGAATTGTAAGCTCAAAGGGTGAATTGTATGGTGTGAATTATACCTCAGTTTAGAAAATGGCTTTATGGCAGAATCTTATCGTCAGGGTAACTTGAAGTAAATTAAGGCTATAAGTCACATCTGTCAGTAGAACTTAGCCACATGGCTACTCCTAGTTCCAAGAATAGCGGTGTGATTCTGGAACATGCAGTCTAGCTGCAACTCTGTCGCCCGGGAGGAAAGGGATGATGAGTTTCTGTAGACAGCGAGCAGCCTCCATCACGGTGCAGAGCTGGAACTGGAAGTTTAGGTCTTGGTGTCCTGGTCCAATTTCTTTTTTACCATACCATCTGTTTCTCTGAGGAGACTGATTTCATAAGTGCAATCAGGCAAGCTGCTGAATATAGGCATATTTTTGAAACTAAAATAAGATTTGTCTGCTAACAATGAGACTGAGTAACCTTGGAGATGACTAAGCATTTATCTTTTTAATATGTAAAGATTACCCTCTTTAGGAAAATTTATGCATTAGTGTATAAATATAGGTACAGTTTTTAAAAGGAAAGAGGCAGTTCCAGAGATCTAGGTTTGTACAACTTCCCTTTGAGAAGAACAGTGGGCAGTGGCCTTCGGCATTTTTATGAACAGAAGTGTCATTCATTAGTCCTGACAGGCACCCACTGGTTTGGGTAAACCCAGAGCCACGTTATTGGCACGGCACCACCTGTCTGTCCAGTGCATTGGACCAATGCAGAGCCTGGAGCACTCCAGAGCCTTGCTTTCCCCCTTCACTCTAAGTTAAGGTATGATAGGCTACTGCTGGCCTTGTGCTCTTCTCCTTTCACTGCTTGCAAGGGTTAGAAGTTCTGCTTACATTATAAAAAAAAAAACACTTTAATTATAGAATTTAAAAGATTATTAATATTTATTAAACCAGAAAAGGTAAATTACAGCAATGAACTTGGGATAGATATACAGAAATAAATAATTATCGCAGGTGGTTGTGAAAATTGGAATAGTTTAGAGATTGAAAACTCAAATGTTCGTAGGCAACAGGGAGGTAATTTAAATGGACGAGAGTGCGATTATTGAGAATTGTGGCAGAATGGAGTGTGGAGGCCCGGACTGAAGACATTAAACAGTGATAACACCAATAAGAAGAAACATGAAACGCCTGTCAGGTGGGCCAGTTAAAACCTGCGTGGGGTAAGTTTAGCCTGGAAGTCACCAGTTTATGGAGCCTCTTGACTGGATCATAATATAGCAATATACAACAAGGACTTGAAAATTTGTCATGTATTATCAAAAGTGGCAACACAGGAAGTGAAGAAATTAATTGGGACAATAAAATGTTCTTTGCTCTTGTATTTACAGAAAAAAACTGGAAACTATTCAAATGCCTAACAATTGGAGAATGATTATTCAAAGTATGGTATAACTATATTACCAATTAAAGCACAGAAACATATAGAAAGCACCAGGACATGTAAATGCACATATATAAAAATTAAGTGAAAGTAGAACACAAAATTCTAAATGTAAACAAGTTACAATATGTGTTAACAAAGATTGGAAAAGAATTTGGAGTGATGTAAATAAGTTATCACTCATCAGATTTTTTTTCTCCTTTAATTCACTGTGAGGAAAAGAAAATGCAGGTCTCCTCTGTAAAGAACATCAGTAAAATATCTAATTGTCCTTTGGATTTGATCTAACTAAGCACAACAGTGACTATTTCAGTAGGTTATTGCTTCGTCCTGGAAGTGTTCATTTTCACCTGAAAGAGATGCCTTGGTTTTCTGCTGTGTTATACGCTGATATTTTGTTCCTACTCCAACATTGTTTTTTACTTTTTTTCTATTCACCCTGCTTTATAAATATGGATCCAGGGAAAGTGATTCCAGTTCCAAACTTCTTGAGTGACACCCCGCCTTTTCTTCCATTCATGAGTAGGCACTGAGCCAAGTCCCTGAGGAATGCCAGAACATTGCAGGTCCTTTGGCTTCTTCAGGACATGAGGAATGGCCCGGGCTTGGAGTACACCTCAGGTCCCAGGATTTCCAGAATGTGGCCACCACCCAGAGTGGATTGTCTGTGGTAGTTGGCTTTCAATGCCTGTGCTCAACCTGGGCTGGGCCAGCAGCTGTAGAAATGTCTGGTGGTGACCAGAATCCCACTTCCCCTGTCCTTGTTACTCATTGATGTGATGAAGATTCTTCAGTCTTCCTCTTGTGATCCTTCCTCACATAGCCCCTAAAGCAGTGCTGATTTTGCAGGAATCAGGATGAAACAGAGATGTCTTGTCTTTCTGGGCCTCAGGAGTACAGGCTCTAGGGTCAGGAACTTGACTTTGTGTCCTCGAGCCAATTTTAACTTGGTTGGTGGGGCCATTATTCGGAGGCTCAGGGTGCTTTGCATGAGTTCAGATTTATTAACTCTGAAACAGACAGAGGTTACTTTCCATGCTGATGTGAGGTAGAGTTCCGTAGTGGGTGTGGATTGATAATTGGTGCTGTCTTCGGATCAGTTTCCGCTGAGATTCCACTTCTTGGCTGCTCATCGTCACTGAACTTCCTAGAAGTTGCTCTACAACACTGATTTTGCACAATAACTCAACATATCCATAAATGCTTACTCATTTCTTAATTTCTCTGTGCCTAGCCATCCAGGCCCAGATAAATCTTTCTCCTCAGTTCAGATAAGATTGGAACTTTTCCAAGGAACCTAGCTGAGATCCAGAGTGTAATTGCAGATTTGCATGACTGCCATAGAGCAAAATCTTGAGGTCTGGGTTTCTACTGCATTCACTCTGATTTCTTGTCAGACTAATGTATTCAGACTTTATCTTGTGGTCATTTTGAGTTGGCCTCAATGCCTGTGTGTGTGTGGGATTCTTCCTTTACAGCACATTTACCTGTGGTCCTTACTGTAGTACCAGTGGTCTGGTTCCAGAATGAGAAGGGCTCTTTCTTCATCTGTTCACAACTAACATCATCTCTTGCTTGAAGGATTTTAATAGCTGTCTAAATGGCCTCCCTAAATCTATTCTGGTCCCAGGCAATCCATTCTCCTTTCAGTAGTCAGAGTTCTCAGTTGGAAAGTAAAATCTGGTTATGTCACCCTTTAGGTCAGTGGTAGATTTAACTATAGTAAGTTGTTATATAAAGATTTTTTTGCCAAACTTAGCGAAAATCCGACATAAAGTACTTGATAAGTAGTTATTATTATATACTTTAGCTTGCTGTAACTTTGCTTTATAAATTTTATAAAGTAAAGTTACTTGGCCCTGGCCGGTTGGCTCAGTGGTAGAGCATCAGCCTGGCGTGTGGGGAACCCGGGTTTGATTCCCGGCCAGGGCACATAGGAGAAGCGCCCATTTGCTTCTCCACCCCCCCTTCCTCTCTGTCTCTCTCTTCCCCTCCCGCAGCCAAGGCTCCATTGGAGCAAAGATGGCCCAGGCGCTGGGGATGGCTCCTTGGCCTCTGCCCCAGGCGCTGGAGTGGCTCTGGTTGCAGCAGAGCGACGCCCAGGATGGGCGGAGCATCGCCCCTTGGTGGGCAGAGCATCACCCCCTGGTGGGCGTGCCGGGTGGATCCCGGTCGGGCGCATGCGGGAGTCTGTCTGACTGTCTCTCCCCGTTTCCAGCTTCAGAAAAATGCAAAAAAAAAAAAAAAAAGTAAAGTTACTTCCCTACTTTATAAATCACCATTACTGTGGAACCGGTGGGCAGTTAGAAAATTTTACTACTAACAGAGATACAAAAGTGGGCGGTAGGTATGGTAGGTATAAAAAGGTTGACTGCCCCTGCTTTAGGTTAACAGCTTTCTATGACTTGCAGTGGTGTTTAGGCCACACAGGAAACCTTCCCAGGCTCCTCCAGCTCAGCAGCCGTTCCTGTGGCTCCCTGCTCTCCGTGCTCCTGCCACCTTGGCCTTCTTGCACTTCTCCACTTGTACATTCCCCTCTCACCACACATTGTCTTCTCTGGTTGCAAGGTCGGCCTCTCTTTTTTCCTTTATTCTCTTCTTTGAGGCCAGTCCTCACCCCTCAGCTACACCCTAACATCCAAGCTCCTAGTATTACGTGCCTCTCCTTTGTAGCACTGATTGCTGTTTTAAAGTTTACATTTATTGGCCTGGCCAGTTTGCTCAGTGGTAGAGCATCGGCCTGGTATGTGGAAGTCCCGGGTTCGATTCCCGGCCAGGGCACACAGGAGAAGCGCCCATCTGCTTCTCCATCCTTTCCCCTCTCCTTTCTCTTTATCTCTCTCTTCCCCTCCTGCAGCCAAGACTCCATTGGAGCAAAGTTAGTCTGTGTGCTGAGGATGGCTCTGTGGCCTCTGCCTCAGGTGCTAGAATAGCTCGGATTGCAGCGGAGCAACGCCCCAGATGGGCAGAGCATCGGCCCCTGGTGGGCATGCCGGAGTCTATCTCTGCCTCCCTCGTTCTCACTTCAGAAAACTACGAAAAGAAATAAAGTTTACATTTATTTGTGTGGTCCTCAGATTCAGATCTGTCTTCTAAACAAGCCAATAAGCTCCACAGGGTGGGCTCCATCTTTCTGACTGGGGGAGGGGCTTGCTGTTGTTAGCTTATAATACATACTATAGTACTTACTAAATATTTATTGAACGACCATGATTTTTTCTTGGTTTACACTTCTGGAATTTTATGGCTCTGCCTTGTGGAAATTTTAACTTTATTTGTGACTTCTTCACTAGCCAGCCATCAAGGTTCTACCTCTATCTGAGCTGTTCCAGCTTTATAGGAAGGCATCTGGGCTTAGTCTTCTAGTGGCCATATATGTATCCTCCTTTTTCTTCCTCTGTGAAAATCCAGCTCTCCTCCAAGGTCATCCTTTTGCCTGATGGAGGAGTCCTCGCAGCTCTGACCATCTCTCCAGGTTCTCCTTGGTGACCTCTGCTAATGAGAGATCATTCATGAGCCTTTCCTAACTACAACCCCAAGCTGAGAGCCTGAGACACCCACAGTGTCAGAAACAGCAGATAAGAGACTGATTTTTTCTTTTTTTTTTTTTTTTTTTTTTTTTTTTTTTTTTTTTTTTTCATTTTTCTGAAGCTGGAAACAGGGAGAGACAGTCAGACAGACTCCCGCATGCGCCCAACCGGGATCCACCCGGCACGCCCACCAGGGGCGGTGCTCTGCCCCCCAGGGGGCGATGCTCTGCCCATCCTGGGCGTCGCCATATTGCGACCAGAGCCACTCTAGCGCCTGAGGCGGAGGCCACAGAGCCATGCCCAGCGCCCGGGCCATCTTTGCTCCAATGGAGCCTTGGCTGCGGGAGGGGAAGAGAGAGACAGAGAGGAAAGCGCGGCAGAGGGGTGGAGAAGCAAATGGGCGCTTCTCCTATGTGCCCTGGCCGGGAATCGAACCCGGGTCCTCCGCACGCTAGGCCGACGCTCTACCGCTGAGCCAACCGGCCAGGGCTAGAGACTGATTTTTTAATGATAATGACAGTAATTGAGGGTCCTGCTTGATATTTTTAAATGATTTTATTTATTGATTTTAAGAGAGGCGATGGAGAGAAAGGGGGAGAGTAGACAGTAGATGCTTCTTGTATGTGCCTTGACGGAGCAACTCTGGGGTTTCGAACTGGAGACGTCAGCATTCCAGGTCGACACTTTATCCACTGTGCCACCACAGGTCAGGCTTGCATGAAGTTTTTTATTGCCTCTCAAACAAGAACTGAATCCACTTGTCTCCTCTCTGCAACCTACTGTCTGTCCTACCATATCGAAGGAATTGCATTCATAAGAAATTCTACATTCTCCAAAATCATGATATAAAAACAATTGCTTGATTAGAAAAAAAAGAGGTTAGGGTAGAATAGGATCAGACTCATAATAATAATAATAATTGTTTTTCTTATAGAATTTTTTTCTAATAATACTTAAAAAAATAGTTCTGAAAATGTTAGTAAAACCTATCACTGAAGGAAATCTTGTGTTTCAATACGTATAACATTTGCTCCAGAGTAACAGTCTTCGTTTTTCGTCATTACACCATCATTGGCAAAAACCTTGATTCTATCCTGTTTCCTTTTTTTGGTTGTTTAAAAGTGAAAGGAGGGGAGATAGACAGATTCCTGTATGTACCCCGACTGGGATCCACCTGGCAACCCCCGTTTGAGGCTGATGCTTGAATCACCTGAGCTATCCTCAGCACCTGAGGCCAACACTCAAACCGGTCAAGCCACTGGCTGTGAGAGGAGAAGAGAGAGAAGGGGGAGCGGGAGGGAAAGAGAAGCAGATGGCCACTTCTCCTGTGTGCCCTGACTGGGGATCGCACCTGGGACATCTGCACACCAGGCCGACGCTCTATCCACTGAGCCAAATGGTCAGGCTGTCCTCTTTTCTTGATTACCCAAATGTTATAATAAATCCAACACTGGGCCTCCCAAACAAACCACCAACAGCTTTTCTCATATGAAGGGGATAGTTCCGGATCTAGTATAATAATGGTATACGTAATACTAATCAAATTCCCTGATTTATCCAATTCGCTTTTAAAAAGAAAAACACAAACCTGTAATTTTCTCAGATCTGGACAGCCTACAACAGACAGTAACACCTGTGTCTCAATGTTTTCCCCTGAATCAGGTGATGCAGGCCCAGTGTGTCAAAATAGAAACTGAATTCTACCGCCGCAGTCGCAGCGAGATAGTGGGCGGAGAAGGGCACACCATGGGGGCACTGTACTGGCAGCTGAATGACATCTGGCAGGCTCCTTCCTGGGCCTCCCTAGGTAAGTGTTTCAGCATTCTCGGTGAGAGAGAGAGAGAGAGAGAGAGAGAGAGCGAGCACGCGCAATGCCTGTGGGGAGAGGCACTGAGAAAACGTGGAGGCCGAGGCGAGGAGGTCCTCCAGCAGCTGGTCTGTGAACAGACCCCCACCCCCCTCCTTCACAGTCTTTCCAGGAGCCTCAGAGGCAGCCTCATTATGAGTTCTGTTCTGTGCAACATCACAAAAGCAGGCGCATGAAGGAAATAGGTTCATGCGTGGAGATCTCAGCTACGTTATCTTACAATTATTGCTTAGATTGGAATTTATTTAAGGGGACTTTCCAGGGCAAAAGGAGCACTTACTTAAGCAGCCATGAGGTTATCTTTATTTTGCCCAGTTTATCTCTTAGGGGGAAGGTAGTAGAGTTAGAAGTCCAAGTAGGAAGGGTTCTCAATTGAACCAGTTCAGTTAGCAGCAGCGGAGGTGACTGGCATGGCACCTGCAGTGTGACTTATTCTGTTTTGGCCCATTAAAACTTAAGGGGTAATGGTGCATTTTTGGAGGTGGTTTGAAACAAAGCAGTTAATATAAACAAACGTTTTGGGTTAAAAATGAGGCAAAGTCATAAAGTAAAAGAGGCCATGTTGCTGGGTGAGGCTTTTGAATGTGCCATGAATGCAAATCTAAAATCCATTCACCACAGACTTTGACTGGTGCCAGGGCATTCCTTGAAGGGAATTGGAGTTAGTTTCTTTCTTTTTCTATCCCTTTCTCTCTCTCTGTCTTTCTATCTCTGAAGAAGGGAGAGAGATGAGAAGCATTAAATTGTAGGTGGTCACTTTTAGTTGTTCATTGATTGCTTCTCTTAAGTGCCTTGATAGGGAGGTGGTGGGCATTCAAGCTGAGCCAGTGATTCCTTGTTCAAACCAGCAACCTTGGCATCAACATGATCCCACAGTCAAGTCGGTGACCCCGCGCTCAAGCTGGTGAGCCTGCACTCAAACTGGAAGAGCCTGTGTTCAAGCTGGTGACCTCAGGGTTTTGAACCTGGGACCTCAGTGTCCCAGGTCCACACTCTATCCACTGCACCACCCCTGGTCCGGTGGAAATTGGAGTTTTGATCAAGTTTCTCTGGCTAAACTCTTTATCAACACCAACCAGATAAAAGGGTATTGAATGGAAATCACAGGTAGATTGTGGGGTATAGCCTTCTGGAACACTTAACACTGGACAAAGATACTGTTCAGAGATGCTTGGATGCTGACCCTGGTTTCTCTGTCTGTGGATGAGGTTCTAGACTTCTGAGGCTGACTTTGGTTCAAGAAAAGGGACAGCCCAGTCTGACCAGGCGGTGGTGCAGTGAATAGATGTCAGACTGGAACGCAGAGGACCCAGGTTCGAAGCCCTGAGGTTGCCAGCTTGAGCGCAGGCTCATCTGGTTTGAGCAAGGTGGACCCAAGGTCCCTGGCTTGAGCAAGGGATCACTCGGTCTGCTGTAGCCCCTTGGTTAAGGTACATATGAGAAAGCAATCAATGAACAACTAAGGTGCCACAACAAAGAATTAATGCTTCTCATCTCTCTCCCTTCCTGTCTGTCTGTCCCCCCCCACCGTCTCTGACACACACACACACACACACACACACACACACACGTGTGCGCGTGCACACGCATGCACACGCACACACACACACACATTAAAAAAAAAAGGGACGAAGGGACAGCCCAGTGTTTGTAAATTTTCTTTTAAATGGCTGCAGGCATATTATTTTAATGAGTTCTTCACAGACTGTGGGTAAGTTCAAGTATAAGAGTCTGATGGCAAAGCAAAAATGTGTGTTTTCTAAACTCTAATAAGACAATGCCTCCGTGGAGAGGGTCACTGTCTCCTAGTACCTGTTAGAGGAAATAGGTGCCAGGGAGAAGCTGTGGCAAGTTATGCTGTATCTGTTCCTGCTCTGGGCAGCCTTGGAGCCTCTGCTTAATTCTACTGTAATTGGCTCGATAAATTGGGTTCAGTATGCGGTTGGGGGAGATATATGTCACTTCTTATCATCTGACATGGTGATACTTTAAAGGGATAAGTAGCTATTTGAAGGCTATAGATTCTTATATATTTAAAAATAAAATCAGGCTTGTTTATTGTTATAATTTTGCAAATACAAAAGTACACTGGGAAGTTTGCTTGGATTATAAACTTGAACAATTACAGAGCAAGTGGCAAAGCCAGAAATCACATAGCATTTTTCGCTGGTTATGCAGTGCTATGTTGATATCCAGACTTTGTCACTGATAAGTGACTAGGACAGGGGTCGGGAACCCATGGCTCGCAAGCCAGATGTGGCTCTTTTGATGGCTGTATCTGGCTTGCAGACAAATCTTTAATAAAAAAATAATAATAACGTTAAAAATATAAAACATTCTCATGTATTACAATCCATTCATTTCCTACTGCTCATGTTCATGGTTGCGGGTGGCTGGAGCCAATCACAGCTGTCCTCCGGGACAACACCAAATTTTTATTGCCTAATGCGTAACGTACACAGGTTGTTGTATGGCTCTTACGGAATTACATTTTAAAATATGTGGCGTTCATGGCTTTCTCAGCCAAAAAGGTTCCCGACCCCTGGACGAGGGTGTGTATCTGTGCACCCTTTTGCTCAGTTGCTGTTCTCCTGAGTGTATGTGTTTGTGGCCTTGATCACTGGACTCATGCATTTGACGCCCCTCCCTGTAATGGATATCACACATAATAGTGTGTAAGCTACTGCAGATCTTAGCCACCTTCCAATTTTGAGAAAAACTTTCTAAATATAAATTCTAGTTCATTTTATCTAAGAAGAAAGGCCTCTTCACCCTTACCTATTCAATGTTGTTTTATAAAGGGAAATACTAAGAGCTGAGGTTGAAATGCTGATAGCTGAAATTTTGAAAAATCTCCCCAAATTAGTTCTATCTATCTAAACTTTATCACCACATTCCTCCATCTCAACAGTTGCACTGTGAATTCTGGGATATCTCTGTCTGTATGTCTGTCTCTCTCTGTCTCTTTCTTGCTTAGAAGTTGTTTGGTGATGCAGTGCTTTGTTGGGAAGGCTCTCTGTCTGAAACAGGGATGTTGAAATATTTTTTAGTCTGTGGGTTTAGCATACTCGACATGCCGTCAGGGCACAGAATTTTACAGGTTCTCAACAACTTCTGTTTGTATTTGAGGAACTGTCATTACTTGCCATTGGTTGGGGTATTCTCCTCCAGTCTGAACTTGCTAGCCATATTAGTGATAGTGGTTGTTTTGTTTGTCTCAGAGGATTTGTGCCTGTGGAAAATAAGACTTTGAGTTCTAAATCATTCTAACAAATGAGTCTTTGTAATGGGTGGTCACTGGCAGTGCTCCTGACATCCTTCTTCATGTGCACAGAGTAAAAAGGAGTGTTGATGCGTGGAGCTCCTGGACGCAGAGTGCATGTGAGAAAGTGATAGCTAGGAGTCAGGTCCACGCCCAAAATACTGCCCGTGTATGTTTGGCAAAAGTGGGATGTTAATGTGTGCTTTACCAGATGTGAGGATAATATGGGGTAATGGCCGTAATCACAGAGCCCTCAACAAACCTGGGTTCCCGACCTTATTGTGTCCCTTTTACCCTCAGTCCCTAGCATCCTGACAGGTCATGCCCAGCCAGGCCATGTGGACAAGGACTCTGACTGCTTGCTTCTGCCCCTCTTCTAACCCTACTATTTTTAGAGTACAGAGGAAAGTGGAAAATGCTTCATTACTTTGCTCGACATTTCTTCGCGCCATTGTTGCCTGTGGGTTTTGAGAATCAAGTCATGTTTTTCGTCTACGGGGTGTCAGACCTTCACTTCGACTGTAATGTGACGCTCACTGTAAGTTGCTTGGATTGTCTCTGAGATAGAGAATTTTAGATAATTCCTTTTTTTTTTCCTTAAGTGAAAAGTGGGGAGGCAAAGAAATAGACTCCTGCATGTGCCCCCACCAAGATCCACCTGGCATGCCCCCTACCGGGCACTCCTCTGCCCATTTGGAGTTTTGCTCCATTGCTTGGCAACTGAGCTATTTTAGCACCTGAGGTGAGGCCATGAAGACATCCTCAGTGCCCAGGGCCAACTTGCTCCAACTGAACCATGCTGTGGGAGAGGAAGAGAGAGCGAGAGAAGGAGGAGGGGAGAGGGGGGATAAGTAGACGGTTGCTTTTCCTGTGTGTCCTGACTGGGAGTTGAACTTGGGACATCCATATAACAGGCTGACACTCTACCACTGATCAAACTGGCCAGGGCTGATAATTTCTTTAGTTGTTTGGTTCTATTTGTTCTGGGAAAAAGAAGAGGGATTAACTTGTATCAGAATGTTTCTAGTGCCTGTAGCAAAAAATGAGCAGTCCTCAGAGTCAGAATACCTAGATTCAGGGTGAAACTGTTGCTTATTTGGTGACCTTATGCCTTAATGTCTTGGTGATTCAGTTTCCTCATCTGTAACAAGATCCTAGCCTATCTTCTTAAAGGCTTTCTGTGGGTAATGAATAAAAGACTTAGATGAAAGTGAATTATAAACTGTACAGTGCCACTTAAATGTAAGGTTATTTATAATCACAGAAAACAGGAAATAGCCTAAATCTTATTAAAAAGAAATTGTTAAAAAATAATATGTTAGACTGGAAATTAGTAAAATTATTCCAAATGCATACATGGAAAAATGAACTTGGGTTGAGAACAATGCTAAGTAAAAAGAGAGGGTGGAAATTCGAGTCTTGCGTGGCTACAGTTTGGAGAACATTGAGCATGGGTCATGTTCACGGAATAATTACTGTGCCCCGGGAACTGTGCCTTCCATGGCTGACTTTATCTAATTCTCACAACAGCCTGTGAAGTTCGTGCTGTTATTACTCTCATGGAACAAAGGAAGAAAAGGAGACTTTGAGAACCCGAGTGACTTGCTCAGTTATAGAGCTAGTACTTGGTGGGGCTTAGGTTAAACCCGGGTTTCATGGTCTTTTAACCAGTCCTGCTCTTCTGACTTTCATCTATTATTACTACTATTATTCTCTAAAAGAATAGTAACCAAAGAAATGTTTGTTTTGTCATGTCTTGTCTCCCTGCAGGTGAGAGTCCACAGGTGGAGTTCCCTGGAACCTGTGTGCTCCCAGGGGACCCGGCCCAGTGTGATGAAAGCCGGGGAGGCCGTTCTCCTCTATCAGGAGCGGGTGTCTGAACTGCTGAGGAGATGCGGGAACTGCACACGGCAGAGCTGTGTGGTTTCCTTTTACCTGTCAGCCGGCAGGGAGCTCTCCAGCTCAACCAACCATCACTTTCTGTCCTCCCTGAAGGAGGCCGTGGGGCTCCACCAGGCACACATCACTGTAAGCACCAGGCAGCTGGGGTCACCGTGCCTGTGCGGAGCTGTCCTGCTTCTGGGCAGGAGCATTGCATCTCGCTTCTTGCAGAATTTTTCCTTGAAACTGAGTTTACCCAAGACCTGGGGAATTTTGGCTCCTTTCCACTGGAAGCAAAGACCAAATGATTTTTATTTCTAATTCAGCATTTGTCAAAGGTTTTGTTCCTGTGACTCCTACTGTCCCATCACTCTCCCTCCTGGGGCTTGTGCAGTAGAGGGAGAGGTGTCAGGGTCACCCGCCACGAGCTTCCAGGCTTTGTCCTGGGGGCTTTAGCGTACCAACCCTGAAGTATTATTGTTGATGTAAGAAATGTTCATACTTGTAGAGAATTTTTTTTTAAAGAAATCTTTTTTTTTTTTTTTTTTAATTGGTTTTAAAGAGAAAGAGACAGGAAGGGAGACAGATGAGAAGCATCAATTCATAGTTGCGGCACTTTAGTTGTTCATTGATTGCTTCTCATACGTGCCTTGACCATGGGTACAAGCAGAGCCGGTGACCCTTTGCTCAAGCCAGTGACCTTTGGGCTCAGCAACCTTGGGATCATGTCGCTGATCCTGAACTCAAGCCAGTGATTGTGTGCTCAAGCTGGCGAGCCTGCGCTCAAGCCAGAAACCTTGGGGTTTTGAACCAGGGCCCTCAATGTTCCAGGTTGATGCTGTATCCGCTATGCCACCACCAGTCAGGCAAAAGAATTTTTATAAGAGTTTAATTGAGCCAAATTGATGGCGCATGCCGGAAAGCAAGATCTTAAATACTCCAGAGAATAATAGTTTTGCAGTTTCATTTATGCATTTGAAATTGAGGAAGGAACATAAGGAAGATTACATGGAAATGGGAAGAAGCAACACAAGAATTGGATTACGGGATAGTTAACAAGATTATCTGTTATCTTGAGTGTAATGCCCGCTTCCAGGAGTGTTACTTCTAGTGTTTCAAAGGTGTGTTAACCTACATGCACAGCAATAGTGGATAGGGCTTTCTTAAGCCATAAACATTTTACTAAAGAAGTCATAGGTCTGGGATGTGACTGCACATCATGACCTGCTCAGTTAGGAATTAATGATCAGATCACCCTGTGAGGTTACTTTATACAGAACCCCTTTTTAAAATCTACATTACCATCTGTGTTTACAAGTGAACAGATGAGTCTAGAGGGACTAACACACTGAAGGAAGCTTTGGAGCCCAATAGGAGCACTCTCATTTTGAGATTTTAAGTAGAGTCTATTAATCTTTAAGGTTTTCATTCCTCTGTCTTTGATTTATTGCAGCAAAGTAGCTTAATTACCAAATCTCTTTATAATTGCTAAGAAAAAACAATGGGAAGATCAGGATGTGTTGTTTTATAAATTGCACAGCTGGAGAATTTGGAATCTCTTTAGTCAATTGGAGACCTTTCCTTCCTTTTCCTGCGACACATAGTGATTGAAAATATTTTTCTAGAAAGGTTTGTTCTCTAGTTTTAGCAAATTTAGAATTTGTTTTTCCCTTTGTTTTATTGGGAAAGTTTAAATGAGAGGATTTTTTTTTTTTACATTTACTTCAGAAGTAATCATATAAAAACTCTTAATCCTTGATTTGAAAACATCTATCTTGGTTCTGGCCGGTTGGCTCAGTGGATGGAGTGTTGGCGTGGTGTGTGGACGTGCCAGGTTCGATCCTGGTCAGGGCACATGGGAGAGGCGACTGTCTGCTTCTCTCCCTTCCCTCTTCCCCTTCTCTCTCCTTTTGCCTCCAGCAGCCAGAGGCTCGACTGGGCCTAGCATTAACCTCAGGTGCTGGGGATAACTCAGTTGATTTGAGCATCGTTCCCAGACGGGGTTGCCAGGTAGATCCTGGTCTGAGTGCATGTGGGAGGGAGTCTGTCTCTATCTCCTCTCACTTAAAAAAAAGAAAAAACATGTATCATCTTTCCCAATTAATGATGAAATATTCACGCAAGAAAATCTATGTTATCTGTAACAATTGATATAGAACAGACAGGAAGGAAATGACATATCTTAACATAGCTGCTTTCTAGAAAAGAAAAATGAACTATATAGCAGACTAGATTTAGGATTTTGAAAACAATTCTTTTCTCTTTCCTTAGCTGAGCCTTCACTACCTTGGGATAATTTGAGGTGGAAGAGCAGTAGCACTTACTTGTTTTTCCTACCTCCTTTGTATTTTAGTGGGACTTGCCCTTCCTAAAGGGATTTAATAACAATAATAAAACATTTATTGCTGGCTTAACATAGGCCAGGTACTTGCGTGTCCTTTTGCTGGGTACATGCCAGAGATTTGTTTTCCCTGCTCCGTGGAGCCAGGGTGCAAGCTTGAGCCCCGGGCTCTGCAGTCAGACATACAGAAAGGAGATGTCCCTCTGGAAGGAGGCAATGCGAGGTAGCAGGTCCCAGAGCCCCTCTGGCCGCGGCCCTGGTGCAGCAGTGACCCGGCCTCCCTGCGAACTGTGTGCTGCGACTGCTTTGTGATCTTCACAGAAACAGCTGGGTGACAGAGTTGGGAATTTGACATCTAGCCTGAAGCCTGAATCTCTGACCCTCTGAGAGCTAATACACTTTTCTGCTTCTACCAAAGTAGGTTTATTTCTTATTTATAGTTCAGAACTCTGCTGATCAAACAAGTATGTAAGGCTAAAATGTATAGTAATAATTTTCCTTTCTGCCACATATAACATAATGGACATATATAACATGACATTGCACAGTATAATATAACATGCACACTATGTTATAACATGTAATGTCAGACCTATGGTATGGCATGTGTCCGTGCTGAGGACTCATGTTTCTGATAAAAAACACAGAACTTGAATGACCCGGTCACAGTCCATACTCTAAGTGAGGCTCGTAAACCCCCACCCTCTATGGCTGAGCTGGGCCTCACTCTGTGCACGTGCTGGTGGGCTGGCTAAGGACAAGATTTCAACTGCACTCTCCTTTGCTGATACTGTGGGGTTCACGCATCTTAAAAGTTCTGAGGTGATTTTACGGTACTGTGCAATAAAAAAAGGAAGCTCGAGTGCAGGAGCTTTTGCACCAGCCTGGCAGGCTGCTGGGTGGGTTCCTGGTCTCCTCGGAGGCCTGGGAGGCGAGCTCCTGGCTGTGCTCTGCAGCTGGCTCCAGACAGTTCCCACGAAGGTCGTTAACCGGCCCGGCAGTGAGGCCAGAGTGTTCCTCTCTTGATGATACCCTGAGAAAAACTAGAAAAGCTATAAAGTTTTGACTTCTTGTGAAAGTCTCTTTAGTAATAAGAAGCTACATATTTCTGCACTTAGTTTGAGATTATAATTTGGTAATTTTCCACAGCCTTAAAAAGTTTCCATGTATTTTTTAGTAGGTGAGTGGACTATATGACTTTAGCAGTTGCAGAACCAAAGTTGTAGGAAATACACTCCTCATTACGCCCACATGATGCTCAGATAGTCACTGAATATGGAACAGAGGGCTCCTCCCTCATCCTTCATTTTATTGCCTTTTTCTTTCAGGCCAGCATCTTTCAGCAAGAGGACGCGTTTGTTTTTGATCTGGAAACCTCGGCTGTCGCTCCCTTTGTTTGGCTGGATGTAGGGAGTGTCCCAGGGAGGTTCAGTGACAATGGTTTTCTCATGACTGAGAAAAAACGGACCGTATTATTTTACCCTTGGAGGCCCACCAGCAAGAGTGAATTGGAACAGTCCTTCCATGTGACTTCCTTGACTGATCTCTACTGAGGGCATCCAAGCCGTCCTTTCCGTGGCTCCAGAGGAGAGCTGCCTCCGGCTCCCGCTGGGGCTTCAGGCCACGGGCCAAGCGGAGGAAGCCGGAAGCGGTCTGCCTGCCGCTGCACATCGGCTTCGACACCCACCAAGTGTGCGCAGCTCCTCTTGGGGAGGCTGAGCCGGCACCGTGCGTGCAGTCTTCCTTCGCACCTTTACCGCCACACGAACCAGATACAACCCGGCCGCCTCTTACCCAGAAAAGGATGTCCTCACAGTAGGCCTTTGAGGCACCATGGGAACGTGACCACAGGGCTTCCGATTGGGCTCAATCCAATGAGCAATTCAATTCAAAGGAATTAGAGGGAGACAGTTGACCCTGGCAACAAACTGCCATTCTTTTAAAGTTGAGTTTAAATCATTTTACTTATATTGATTAATTATAAGAGGGTATAAAATGACTTTATTACGCTTGATCAGGTCCATAAAACTACTCTGATAATAAAGCAAATGAGGCATAATGTTAACAAGCACCAATTTGGGTAAAGGTGTGTAGGAGTTTTTTGTACTGCTTTTGCAACTTTCTGTAAGTTTGAGTCATAGCAAAAATTAAAATTTATATAAATTGCATTGACAACTTGATATTTCATCTGTGGCTTATTTAATTATTCCATAATCATTCAGTTGTGCCCAATACTATGCTGGACATTAATTTTCATTTAGCTTGGCCAAGTTTTTATTCTAGTTGATGAACTGAGAGCGTTTGACGAATCTGACCAAGATATCTGAGGGGTTTCCTCTGGGAAGAATCATGTAGTTGGTTACAGAATGGACCAGCATTGAGAATTTGGCTTTAAAATCAAGACTAGGCCATTGCTTTGGCTTTAAACCTGAGAAGTTTCACGCATGGTTCAGTAACTAAAAAAAAAATAAATGCAGACAACCCAGGCCTTTTGTTCTGTATCTAAGGTTTCTTCGTTTTATGTGTTGAGTTATTTCAGTTATTTATAAAAGCCTTATGAGGGCTGGGACTTAGGGATGTGACTCAGAAGATTCTTACTGTATAAATATTACATCATTTTCTTGTCATTGTTGAAAGTCCTGTTTTCTCAAACTGTTGCTGGGGGAAAGAGGATGCTCTTCTCCTTAAAACTGGAGTCTGTGCTATGCCAGGCACCCTGTGAGTCAGGCCAGAACTTACATCACAATTCTACCCTTTCTAGCTCTGTGACCTTGATCAAGTCATTTAATTTATTATTATTATTATTATTAAATGAGAAGCGGAGAGGCAGAGACAGACTCCGCATGCACCCAGCAAGCCCCCTACCAGGCCCCCATCTGGGCCACTGCTCTGTTGCTCAGCAACTGAGCTATTTTAGCATCTAAGGCACGGCCATGGAGCTGTACTCAGTGCCTAGGGCCAACATTGCTTGAACCATCGAGCCGTGGCTGTGGGAAGGGAAGAGAAAGAGATACGGGTGGGGAAAGGTGGAGAAGTAGATGGTCGCTTCTCCTGTGTGCCCTGACCAGGAATTGAATGTGGGACTTCCACACGCTGGGCCGACACTCTGCCGCTGAATCAACCCACCAGAGCAAGTCATTTAACTTCTGTGTTTAGTTTTCTTGTGGTAAAATGGGAATAATTATACTCACTTTGTAAGCTTGTTTTGAAGAATAAATTAAAAATGTTAGCTGAAGGGCTTGGCTCAGTGCTGGCACCTAGTGAGGGCTCTGTAAACGGAAGAGCTGCTCTGGAGTGTGACGTTGCTACACAGAGGTAGCAGGGCTTCCAGCCACACTTCTCTGCGTCAGAATCCAGGCTGTGAGGCTTATCGGCTGTGTGACGTTGGGCAACCACTAACCACTTGACCTTGTAGACTTTAGTTTTCTCATCTGTAAAATGGAAATAGTAATTTCTAACCTTCAAAGGAAGGACTAATCATATAAAGCAGGGGTCCCCAAACTACGGCCCGCGGGCCGCATGTGGCCCCCTGAGGCCATTTATCCGGCTCCCCCCGCACTTCCAGAGGGGGCACCTCTTTCATTGGTGGTTGGTGAGAGGAGCATAGTTCCCATTGAAATACTGGTCAGTTTGTTGATTTAAATTTACTTGTTCTTTATTTTAAATATTGTATTTGTTCTCATTTTGTTTTTTTACTTTAAAATAAGATGTGTAGTGTGCATAGGGATTTGTTCATAGTTTTTTTTTATAGTTTGGCCCTCCAACAGTCTGAGGGACAGTGAACTGGCCCCCTGTGTAAAAAGTTTGGGGACCCCTGATATAAGGTCTGGAACAAAATAAATGCTAAGTAAACGGTTGTACTTTTTATTATTTTTTTTTTAATTTTTTTTTTTTTTTTTTTTTTTTTTACATAGGCAGAGATAGACAGGGACAGACAGACAGAAACGGAGAGAGAGATGAGAAGCATCAATCATTAGTTTTTCGTTGTGCGTTGCAACTTCTTAGTTGTTCATTGATTGCTTTCTCACATGTGCCTTGACCGCGAGCCTTCAGCAGACCGAGCAACCCCTTGCTGGAGCCAGTGACCTTGGGTCCAAGCTGGTGAGCTCTTTGCTCAAGCCAGATGAGCCCGTGCTCAAGCTGGCGACCTCGGGGTCTCGAACCTGGGTCCTTCTGCATCCCAGTCAGACGCTCTATCCACTGCGCCACCACCTGGTCAGGCACGGTTGTACTTTTTAAATTTATTTTTTATTTTTTTAGCACAAGACAGCTAGGAAGGGAGAGAGATGAGAAGCATCAACTGTTGTTGCAGCACTTTAATTGTCCATTGATTGCTTCTCATACATGTCTTGTTTGGGGAGCCCCAGCAGAGCCAGTGACCCTTTGCTCAAGCCAGTGACCTTGGACTTCAAGCCAGTGACCATGGGATCATTTCAATGACCCCACATTCAAGCTGGCAAGCCCATGCTCAAGCCAGTGACCTCAGGATTTCGAATCTGGGACTTCAGCATCCCAGCTCGACACTCTTATCCATTGTGCCACCACCAGTCAGGCTAATTTTTTTAACATCATAATCATTGTCACTCGATCAGTACCTGAAACTATAGGAAAAGTGAAACAAAGTCAAATGTCTTGATAAACAATTTTAAAAGTGGAAAAGATATCAGAGAAGAATGAATCTTTAAAGGAAGAATAAATTAATGAATGGGCATAAATATATGCTGGCAATATTTATAAAAGGAGAGAGATGTGCTATATACACGTGATTTCTGTGAGAGAATTGTAATGTCTAGACCGTCCTCCCATAGTTCATGTGTGGCTCTGTGGTTAGTCATGTCTACCATTCTCATAGGGTTATTTTGCTGCATTTATTGAAATTGAGTCTGACGTGCTTCCCCTTGACTTTGGCTTCCTGAGAGCTGATTCTGTCAGCAGTGATGCACATGCTAATAGATTGGAAGGATGGGGAGCAGAGGGCTACATTCCAGAGAGAGGGAGCCAAGGGAAGTCAGCTCACAGGGTTACATCTTCGTATTTTAGAGCAAAGAGGACAATAAAAAATGGTCATTTGCTCATTCATATTCACTGTTACACTTTTTTCTCTTACTTGACTTTTCATTGTCAGAGGTTTTCAAGCCATGGAAAGCCACCTAGAAAATAAATAAGAAGGTTTTGTCCTGTTGGAATGAAAGGGAAATGGAGGGCAGGAGAAATAAAGATATGTTTCCCAAGCATTCCTAAAGTGACAGAAGAAATATTCTCTGGGGCTACCTCTGGCTTTCAGATATGAAACCTATTCCCCAACTTGGTAAGATTGAGGGAGAAAAACAAGTAGGCATTGTATGTGTGGGGAATTCAAAGCATTTAAAAATATACTTGGAGTCTACCTTAACTGTGAATGCAATCTTATCAGTTCAGTAAGGACATAAAATGAGAAGTAACCGGTTATGCCGGAAAAGTGTTTAGTAATATTTCCAAGTCAGTGCGGGAATTCTTTTTTTTTTTTTTTTTTTTTTTTAGGTGACAAGAAGGAGATAGTGAGGCAAACTCCCACATGCACCTCAACCGGGATCTACCCAGCAACCCCCATCTAGGGCCGATGCTTGAGTACCAAGCTATTTGTAGCACCTGAGGCTGATACACTCAGACCAACTGAGCTATCCTCAGCGGCTGGGCCCAGTGTTCCACCAATCAAGCCACTGGCTGTGGGAAGAGAAGATGGAGAAAAGGTGGAGAGTAAAGGGGAGAGAAGCAGATGGTTGCTTCTCCTGTATGCCCTGACTGGGAATTGAACCCAAGATGTCCATACGTCAGGCTGGAATTCTTGTTTTCTAATTGACTTTTTGGCAGGTATGAACCAGAGTGATGCTGTACAAAACCCTAAAAGTCATAGACAAAACCAGTGTCAGACACATTTATATTCTGACTATAAAGACTGTTTACTTTAAAACTGTGTTCATTCAATTACCGAGTATTTATTGAGGGCTACTCTGAGAAGACACTGTTTCTATCACTGGGAGTATTGCAGTGACAAGCCTCTGCTCTCATGGACTGTCTATTGTTTGGGGAGACAGACAATAAGCAAATAAACAAATAAGGCCATTTCAGCTGCTGACAAGTCCTGTTAGGTCAATGTGACAGTGACGGGGGAGCAATGTTAGATAAAGCCACCTTTTTCAACACCAGGAAAAATTCTTTTGAAAGTTCATGATGGGTCCTAGCCGGTTGGTTCAGTGGTAGAGCGTCGGCCTGGCATGCAGGAGTCCCGGGTTCGATTCCCGGCCAGGGCACATAGGAGAAGCACCCATCTGCTTCTCCACCCCTCCCCCTCTCCCTGTCTGTCTCTTCCCCTCCCACAGCCAAGGCTCCATTGGAGCAAAGTTGGTCCGGGCGCTGAGGATGGTTCCACGGCCTCTGCCTCAGGTACTAGAATGGCCCTGGTTGCAAGAGAGCAACACCCCAGATGGGCAGAGCATCACCCCCTGGTGGGCATGCCAGGTGGATCCCGGTCGGGCGCATGTGGGAGTCTGTCTGACTGCCTCCTCGTTCCAACTTCAGAAAAATAAAAAAAAAAAAAAAAAAAAAAAAAGAACATGATTAAAATATTAGATGAATATTTTTTCTCAATTGAGAAAGGTGTAATAAAATACTGCTATAATTAAAATATAAAGAAGGAAACGCACAGACTGACTAATCAGATAGGCTGGGCTCTTAGCTTGTGATTCATAAGCCAAGTTTGGGCTAACCTGCCAAGACACCTTGGAGCCCTAGAATAAGGGCCACACAGAGAGTGGGGTTTGCAGAAGTAAGGACATTGCATCATTGTGTCAAGTGTTATAACTACCTCTCCTTATCTCTGCAGACATGGGTGACTGAATCCTGCCATGAAAGAAATGTTTGTGACAGTAACACAGATTAACCCTTTAGGTCAGGTCTCAGCCTTTACACGGGATTTATGGAGCACCAACTTCTTTCACATCATGCTCTGCAGTGGCAAGTTACAAAGAATGATGGTAATGCCAAGTGACTTCGAATTCCTGGGAAATGGGATGTTGGGATCATGGAAATTTCTGGTTGAGAACTAGTACTCATCTCTGCACCATAATGTATGTGTGAACAACCCTCTTGTCTTTTTCTGTTTTGCTACTGTTGGACAAATAAGTGTATTATAAGTGTGTTAGTTTTGCTTGCTTGTACTTTGCCTGGTTGGTGCATAAGCTTGGGGCAGCGCCCTGTGTGTGGTCTGTGGAAGGCTGCAGGTGCTTGCCCTCAGGGAGGCAGATTGTAAATTGCAGATTACCTGCTGCCATTGGCTGGGGCCATTTGCTGTTGTTTGCCAGAGAAGGGGTTTTTCACCCAGGCTGGTTTTGGCTAGTGATTGGGGGGGGGGGTGTTAGCAGTTTTTCCCTGCCTGCTTGCTCATATGCCGTTGTGAGACTCTAATAATAACGGAATGACCCACCATTTTCCGGCTCCACAGTTCCTTTACTGTTTGTCCGAATCCAATGTGAACCTGCATGGCCACGGCACCTGGCTTTACAGCAACTATTAGGACTTTTTTACAATTTACCGGCTACTGGGAGACAACTCAGATTTTCCCAGTAGTTGGAGCAGACGTTATTCGGCATCCATCAGGTAGCTGTGTGTCCATCCCCAGGAACTGAATCATAACTAGTTATACTAATTCTATTCTGCCTTGCCAATGATTGGTCTAGGGTTAGGCATATTATTCCAATTCTGGCAAATGAAACAGAAGTTGACACTTAATGTGGGGTTTTGGGGACAGGTTTTCCTGCCTGATAAGAAAGAGACCTGAGGAGGGACCCTCTGCTGTTGGGTGAAGTTGAGAAGCTTCTGTGAGGACCTGACACATCTGGAGCTGCTGCAGCCTTTTCATGACCTTGAGGAAACATTATTGACATGGTGGGATGTCAGAGGTGTTGAACTGCTGACCTAACCCTGTGATTATCTAACTCTTCTCTCATATATAACAACAACAACAAAGAAAAAACTATGGTCCTATTTGTTTAATTTAGTAGTTGTCAGGTATTCCAATTTTATAACCAGAAGCACCTACCACAATTACAGGTATGGGTTTTGAAAGTAGACATATTTATGTTCGAGTCCCAGATCCCCTAGTAGTAGGCTGTTTGACATTGCATAAACGTTGCTGGGTCTTTCTGTGCCTTAGTTTCTTTATCTTTAAACATAGGGGAAATAATAATAATAGTAAACTCATAGGTTAATTATGAGGCCTAAATGAGATGATGCATAGATACAGTCAGCACACAGTAACTATTCAACAAGTGTTAGCTATTATAATGATCACTGCTTCTGTGTTAACTCTTCAAAGAAAGCCTAAGGATATGAGCAGAACTGGACCCTGCTGAGGCCCTGGTGATGGGAACAGTGTCAGCCAGGGAGGCTGGTGGGAACGAGGGGAGCAGTGGTATCTGGAAGGGAAGAGGTGAGGACCTGGTTCCTTCCCAGAGTCAGACGCTCATCACCCTGCCAGTCATCCTGAATGTGCAGTTGTAGAAAAAGTATGGGGCAGGTCATATGTGGACAGGGGATGATCTGTTGGCCAAAACAGTGTTTTAAGAAGTTACTTGCTTACATAGCCTGGTCATCCACTCCAAGGTACTTAGATGTCTCAGAGGGACTCCAGGTAGGAAGGCCCGGAAGGCCTCACTTGCCCAGGTGGGTGAAGGGAGGACGCTGCCCCTTTGTGCCGGAAGGAACCCAGCCAAAGATGGGTGATTTGAGCGTTCCCCTAACCCACTTTTGGTGCTTGAACTAAAAAAAAATTGTACTAGTCAGCCTTGCAAATACAATGAACTAGATTTTGTCAAAAATACACACATGGGCCCTGGCCGGTTGGCTCAGCGGTAGAGCGTCGGCCTAGCGTGCGGAGGACTCGGGTTTGATTCCCGGCCAGGGCACACAGGAGAAGCGCCCATTTGCTTCTCCACCCCTCCGCCGCGCTTTCCCTCTCTGTCTCTCTCTTCCCCTCCCGCAGCCAAGGCTCCATTGGAGCAAAGATGGCCTGGGCGCTGGGGATGGCTCTGTGGCCTCTGCCCCAGGCGCTAGAGTGGCTCTGGTCGCAACATGGCGACGCCCAGGATGGGCAGAGCATCGCCCCCTGGTGGGCAGAGCATCGCCCCTGGTGGGCGTGCCGGGTGGATCCCGGTCGGGCGCATGCGGGAGTCTGTCTGACTGTCTCTCCCTGTTTCCAGCTTCAGAAAAATGAAAAAAAAAAAAAAAATACACACATGAAAGCCACATGTAGTGTAGTGGCCACAGGTTTACGGCTCTGATCTTGAACTTCCAATATGCAAATTTGGCTCCAACACCTAAGGAACTTGGACAAATCACTTAACCTCTAAGCCTCAGTTTCCTTATCTTTAAAATGGGGTTAAGAGTAACTATCTCACAGGGTCTTCAGGTTTCAATAAGGTAAAGGATGAAAATGCCTCAGGTGGGAAAATGGGTAGTAAATGCTGGCTTATGATAATTATAACTCAAAGGATAAGTTGGCAGTGCTGGAGTGAACAGACCTAGGAGTCTTACATTCTCCTTGCCAACCTGAGGCGAAGGAGAAAAATTCAGGCCGACAGCTGAAGCTTCTAATTCCCTTTTTTTTGTTGTAAGCCTCTTCCTAATCTTAACGAAGCAAAAAAGTTGAGTAGCAAGAGGCATGCCAGCCGTTGGGTGGTTGTGCAAAGTTCTGCTTCTTCCAGCAGGGGCCTCCTGTGCACAGGAAGTGAGGCAGGCGGGTGGGCAGGCTGTGCTGGCCCTGGGCACTGGTTCCTGAGGCTCCCCCGGCAGGAGGCAGGAGGCAGGAGGCAGGAGGGCAGGCTAAGGGAGAGCTTGCAGGGCCTCCGCTCCCACTGAGAGCTGGTGCCCGGCGCCGGAATGCAGGCGTCTTTCCTGAAAGACAGGGTGGCTTGGAGGCAAAGAGTGAGGGGGGATGAGAGCAGAGAAGGGGGGGAAGAAAGAGAGGGAGGAAGGGTGAAGGAGAAAGGGAAAGAGGAAGAGAAAGGGGGAGAAGAAGAAGGAGAGAGAGAGAGAGAACAATAAAGAAAGTGAGGAGAGAGAGGAAGGAAGGGAGCAGGTGTGTCCTGGGGCTCCGCTTGCCCGCAGGCTCCAGCACGGCTGCTCGCCGGGGTCAGATCTGTGCAGCAACATTTCTGCTTCACTCACTTTATTTCCTTCCAGTGTTGCTACCTTGGCAAAAGGGTGGCGTCTAATGATTTTTAATCCTAGTTTAATTGCTATGGATCTATGAAACTTAGCACAAAGCCTCTGGAATAGATCACTGATAGTGGAGAAGTCAGGTGAGCTCCTCGGAGGCACAGAAACAGCAGTAAGGGAAAAGCTGCGACTTGAGTCAAGGCAGGTTTGAAGACAGGAATGAGAACGACGAGGGCGTGATGGCGGCGTTCTCGCTGAGGCTGGGCCGAGTGGGCGTGTGGAGGACGCGCTGCCCACACATCCTTTCCTGAAGGGTTAAACTCGGAGTCTCTACTTTTCAGAACCAATATGGCCCCTGGCCCATATGCTGTGTATGCATATGTTGATCATCATTCAAGTTGCGCTTTTGGCGAGGTAGGAAGGCAGGCCGGCCAAATGGTGACTGTGACCTTCCCTGATCAGCGCTGGGAGGGGAGACGGCAAGGACTGCTTTGGCATCAGGCTGAGTGACTGTAAGGCCAGTAGTTGCCCCGGTCGCAGCCGCCAGACACATGCAGGTACCCATTAGATTCGGACAGACAGTAATAAAACCACAGAGCCAAAAACTGGTGGGCTATCTTTTATTCTAGCCTCGCACCTGTGGGTGAGTAAATACACACAGCGGGAAAACATTTCTCTTTCCATTCAGGGCTCCCAAAGCCACTGACTTTCTCCTGGTTTTCCTAGAACCAAAGGCTCCACCAGCCCTATAAACCTCTGTTCCCCATCTCCTTCTCTGCACAAACTGGCTTCTCCTTCGGCACCCCGCCATCTTGGCTGCCTGTCTTCTTTGCAACAACGAGGTCTCTGCCAAAATGGCCTCCTTGCTCCTTCTTTCTTCTTCTTAAAACTTTTAAGCGTGGCACCCCACCTCCAGCACACATTAGCATAACCGAGCCCCTTCCAAGCAGAAAGGTAATTATCAGTATCATGTGGCAGCATTATCGTGTGAGCAGTGGCCATTTTTTTTTAACAAAGTGAGTATAAATAACACATTTTGTAAACTTATTTACCCAACAGTGACCACTCATGCATGAGCACATGTTACCTCTTGGATTGTTATGAGAATATTTGGAAATATTTTGTAAATGAAAGCATTCATGTTTAAAGGGTTTTGTTTTTTCTAAAAGTTTTTTAAATTAAAAATTACAAAAGATAATTTATTTCAAAAGCAAAAGGAAGATTTACATTTGAACAAAGTGATAAATAAGTGTTCTTTCTGCAAAAGAAAAAAAATCCGTGGCATGCAGTTTCTCATTTAAATTTTTAAAGCAAAAATAAGCTGTGAATGCTTGCCTAAAGAAAGGGGAGGGGAACTACAGAAACAGTTCTGAAATGAAAACAACTCTCTTTTCACAGAGAATGGATCAAGCAGCCTGGCTGCCTGGTACCCAGGGTCAGTTCTGAACAGTCCCTGGTGTGACTCCCTCGCCTGCCTTGTGTGTCTGCGGCTCCCGCCCCACCTCTTCGCACCAACTCTGCTTCCTGGGTCCCAACAAGGTGTCCCGGGAGAGTATTACTTCCCTAAGAACCAACTTCTGCTCACTTCCCATTTATCTGAAAATTGGCAGTCAAGGTCCTATCAGGTGTTTGCAGATTATAGAAGGATAAACAAGTCTCTGCTGTAACTTCCCCATCTTACCTGTTCTAATACCCTTGGTCATCTTTGAAGAATTTCTTGAGACAAACTGACTTTATCCATACAGTGTGACTTTTATTTTTAATCCTGGGAAATGATTTTGTCTTTGGTGGGGCCATTTACCATGATTGCTATGACTTTCAGAGTAAGTGAATGTTTGCATACAAGTTGGAACTAGAAAGAAACTCCATCATTCAGGTAATATGCCAGAGACTGGAACCTGTTCACCAAAATCAACCCTCTGCCTAATAATGGGAACAAAGGTAGATCACCTGTACAACCTTGCCGCTCACTGTGTGGCGTAGGACTAAAGTTTTTCTCTAGTGCAACGTGACAGGAGGTGCCATTAAAAACTCCTATATGTGCTCCTCTATGCTCTTTTGTCCTTCCAGCAGACTGGGACCATCCACTCCAGCAAGATCTTGGGAGCCAAGGGTGGGAGGAAGAGTGATTGTCAGCCTGGATCCCTTCATGACGAAGTGGAAGAGAGACACCCCACCAGCCCTGGCCCTTGCTGCAAGTGTGGCTCATTAAAACATGTTACTGGCCCTGGCTGGACAGCTCAGTTGCTTAGAGCATCATCTGGAAAAGCAGAGGTCACTGTTTTGATCCCTGGTCAGGCACAAACAGAAACAGATTGATGTTCCTCTCTCTCTCTCTCTCTCTTTCTCTCTCTCTCCCTCTCTCACCCCTTCCTCTCTCCCTAAAATCAATGAAATAAACATTAAAAAGAAAAATGTTACTGGACTCAGTAGTGCCTGTGGTTAAAAGCTTTATGCATGCCTCAGTTTCCTCATCTATGAAAGAGAGACAAAATTTTTACTTCACAGGGCTTTTTGAACAAGTATTCAATAATATAAAATAGTGAAAGATGGCCACTCACTTAGTGCCTGGCATGTAACAGATGCTCAAGAAATCTTTGTTCTTTGAGGGTTGGGAGATTTCAATGAAATACCAGTAATCATTTCGAAAAGAGATATCAACATGGAAAAGCTAGTTGATACAAGGGAGAAGCCCCTATATCCCTCTCATTCTATGATGCTTGAAAATTTTGTGGAACTAGTCACTTGTCCAGGGTAATGGGAGAAGGCTGTGTAGACATAACAGAATTCCTGATAGTGGAGAATGATATTCATTTCATTTCAAGCCCCTCCTCAGTATCTTCCCTAACCCCAAAGCCAACCCATGAACCTAGAAAACCAGTGGACAGGAACTTGTAGTCTCTAGGACTGGTGTTTAAACAAAGCAGCAGGACTGGAGGAAAGACTATATATATGAAGAGATGCTTTCACATTATAGGTGTTTAAAGAAAGATGGCAACGGGGATGATTTATTTAGGTGAACTTTAATCTACTGTCCAGCTCCAAGTTCTGTGATCCTAAGAAAATAAACAAAACTTTAGTTTCATCTCTTGACTCCTGTGCCTTCCCAGGCTCATCACCTGGGGAAGCACCAGTCAGAAGAAAATTCTCTCTGAAAGTAGAAAAGAAGAAGACAGTGATAAAACCAGAAGTCTCTGGTCCATGACAAATTCATACAAGCATCGTAGACTGTTATTGGGGGGAGGGAGAATTAAGTCATGTTAATATTTAAGCAACTTAGCCTTTTAGCAATACTTTCAGTTCATTTTGATTTTAGGTTGGGGTGTATATTAAATTGATCATCTTTGTACAGATTTGAATGAATTTTTTTCTCTTTTAAATATAGTATCTTTTCTTCAAAAGATGTCAGACATCATTAAAGAATAAGCTGTGGAATCAGAACTAGATTTAAATCTTGAGTTAGTTAATATTTAGATGACGTGCCCTCATTTTAAAATTGGGGTTAAATATGTGCCTGATAATGACGTCTTGAGAATATTAGAAATCATTAATGCAAAGGAGGCGGCATGCTGTACATGCTCAGGTTAGCCTGGCTCCTTCCCTCCCTGTCCCTCGCTAAGACGCAGGTCGGTCTGTGGGGCCGCGCCTGGGCCAGGGGCCTCCAGGCCACATATGATCACTGCAGGGGACTCAGGCAGATAAATGGGCAGCAGCAGGCCTTCCTTCCGCCAGAAAGAAAGTCAGCCGATCCTGAAAAAGTCTAGGTTACGCCTGCAGTGTACAGAAACATCAAAAGGAGACGGAGGTTCTGAGAAAGCTATTTTTAAATGGCTTCCTGCTGAAAGACAAGCTTTCAGGGAAGGTTGAGTTCAGGCCCGTTGTAGCGCTGGCCTGAATGCCTGTCTTCCTTCTGTCATTTGTCCCCATCTGCTGGTACAAAAGGAAAGGCTCCTGCCTCACAGGCACAGCTGGCCTTGGGAGCCTTTTCTTTAGAGCACCACGAAGAGGATCAGGTCAGCACTGAGCTCTGGGAGGAGGAAAAGGAAGCTTCTGGAACTCAAGAGAAGTGGGACTTCCTATTTAAAAAGGGGAGTGTTATTTTTAGTCTCAGCATGAGCAGCTTAGTTGTTCCTCCTGCAGTCAGCTTCTCTTTAAAGTGACCTTCGGGAATGGGAACTGTCAGGTTAGAGACCTAGACAATGGTAGCAATCCACTCCACCCCCAGGGCTTACAACATCAACCCTTAGTACAGTTACTGTACTCATGATCTGCCATTGGGTGGGGCTCAGCTGAGGTGCCTGACCCTGGGACAGGGGCAGCTGAGGTAGCTTGAAGGCTGGCCAGGTGTGACTCAATGACTGGTGGCTGGGATCATCTCACATCTTCACTCCCTCACACATTTGCTGGTTGATGTTGGCACTGGCTGTGACCTCAGTGAAGGCTTCTCCATGTGGTCACTTGGCACTCAGATCCCAAGATCTTGGGATCCAAGAGCGTGACTCAGGAGGACTGGGCAGAAGTTGTATTGCATTTTCTGACCTAAGCTTGGAAGTCAGTATCAATTCTATTTTTGTCACCAGTCCTCTTAGATTCACAGGGAAGGAAGGTAGCCCTCCTCCCCTTGGTCTTTGTACCATAAGATAGGAGGCTTTATCATGGCCAGATAGAAAATTACTGACACAGAGGAACCGGTGGAGGAGTGGAGACATGGGCTTGTTGGACAATTAAAGAAAGTCAGACCTATTATTATTATCATTTACTTTAAAGACACAACTTTCAAAAACTGGAATAATGGATTGGGATATGTAGAGAAATGGTAGTATAATAAAAAACAGAAGAATTTTAAAATATTCATTCATTTGGGACACACTGTAAAATGAAGAACCCAAACTTTTTTTCACCATCAAATAGTCTTGCTTAGAAGGCCTCTCAATTTGCCCATGATTTCTAGTATTTTTATGGTTTAATTTTTGACAGATTCAGAAATTATTTTGGTGAAAGGAGGGACACGGGTTCAGGTCAATTTTTTCCCAAGTGACTAACGAGTTGGAACATCTACCTACTGATTAATAATCTTTTTTCCTCATGGATTTGAAAATTTACTTTATCATATACTAAATTCTTATACATTTCAGTGTCTAATTTTGGGCTCAATTATTTTAACCTACCTTCTCATCCTACCAAGATAATTCTCCAACCCATGAGCTTTGGGGCTAAGCAGAACTGGATATAAACTCAGAAGCAGCTTGCTTCTGATATATAAACTCATTGCTACTTCAACTCTTGAA
Source organism: Saccopteryx bilineata (assembly GCF_036850765.1). Classification (NCBI taxonomy): domain Eukaryota; kingdom Metazoa; phylum Chordata; class Mammalia; order Chiroptera; family Emballonuridae; genus Saccopteryx; species Saccopteryx bilineata. The sequence goes on from NC_089494.1 coordinate 178,346,785, forward strand.
GCCTCAGTTTCCTTCTCTGCACATTGGGAATAGTTCTATACATCTCATTGGGTTATTTTCATGAATACGTGACTTCACATGCTGTGCAAACTCGGTCAGCATTAGTTCCCAGCATCTGTGCGGTTGGGTTCTCTGGAGAGCCAGCCCAGAGCTGGAGACCCTCGTGCCCGGTGCTGATTTGGGAGCCCTGGGACCTGAACCTGTGGAAAGGAGGTGCAGAGGAAGAGTACAGGCAGAAGGAAGAGTTCAGCTGTGATGCAGACCCAAACACCACCTCAGCCAACCTTGAGGGAGCTCTGGAGGTCAGTCCTTCAGCGTTGTCCTGGGTTGGACAGGGTTTTGTGTGCCACGTCAATCAGTGTAACATGAGACCATCATGGGAATGGGTGTGTGACCTGGGTGGGTGGCTCTCTGTAGCTGAGGCCATTTGTCAAGTGTCTTCCAGCGCTGGGCCAACAAGTCCTCTGTGAAAGAGGAATCTTAGTTGTATATCAGTGTGTCCACCACAGCACCCACTTCACTGTTCATGTCTCCTCTCCCTTAGTCCTAACTCTTCAAGTGAGGAGCAGTTCAGCAGAGCTTCATACTGAAAGGTTTCTTGTGCAAGCCTTCCTGGGCCTGACCAGGCAGTGGCGCAGTGGCTAGAGCGTCGGACTGGGACGCGGAGGACCCAGGTTAGAGACCCTGAGGTCAACAGCTTGAACAAGGGCTCATCTGGTTTGAGCAAGCTCACCAACTTGAGCCTAAGGTCGCCGGCTTGAGCAAGAGATCACTCGATTTGCTGTAGCCTCCTGGTCAAGGCACATATGAGAAAGCAATCAATGAATAACTAAAGTGCCACAACAAAGAACTGATGCTTCTCATTTCTCTCCCTTCCTGTCTGTCGGTCCCTATCTGTCCTTCTCTCTGTCTCTGTCACAAAAATAAAAAGACTCCTTGGGATGCTGAAATTTCCACACTTCATGCGTCATGAAGGCATTGAGAACACACTGTGGGGTGAGAAGGAAGACTTCCGCATTCAGTGGAGGAAGGTGCAGTGACTCAGCCTGAGTAAAATGAGCCAAGCAAGGACTGAACCACCCAAGCTTTCATCTCAGGTTACACCACTTTTTTTTTTGATGATTTTTGTTTATTTCTGGATCAAAAAATTGATTCTCCAGGGGAATGTGAATGTGATAACCAGGCTGTGGAACGGTCCTGTGGTTGCGAGGAAAATGTCTGTATAGATCCAACAAGACAAACCATCCACTTGCTTTTCATTTTATTATAAAAGTAAAATAAAAAATAGCATTTATAAACCCAACATTTTTTCCAACATATTTGATCTAAAAACATATTTACAATAGCAAAATGCAGAAAAAGGGGAAAATACCATTTTCAGCAGATTGTAACCATTTTTAAATATTGACACATATATGTTCTTTTTTCAAATCACAGCGATAGCCACCTTAGAAAAAGCAGTAAGCCTTTTTTAATTACACAGATGCTGATTTTAAAATATCTCATTTAAAATATTCTTAATAAAATATTAAGAATTTTCTTAATCCTTAATCTGAATTCATGACTGTGCAGTGGACGGCCGGAAGGGCAGCAGGTGGGGACCGGTACACCTTTGAACGACAGTGGGGGCGCGGCAGAGAGACAGCAGCAATGGCGACAGGAAGCAGCTGGGAAAGCCGGCCAGGCACCCGGCCCCAGCAAGGGGCGGCCCCAGCTGGCACTGGGCTGTTCGAGCCTATCTGCAGTGAGCTGAGCTGAAATTCACGTTAAGGACCCAGAAAGGAGGCCAAGTTTAAAAGGCCTTGAGTTAAATCCAGATCGATCCAGGCCAACCTCGGAGCACCTCTGGATGCACTTTACCTTCCTTCTTTTGGACAATGCAGTCGATTTCAGAACTTTGGTTTACAAGTTGCTGGAAACTCCCAGAGGGCTAAATTTTGCCTTCGATAGGTCCTTCCTGCCCGTAATCGTGGGGCATCTTGTTAAGAGTTAGCAACGAGCTGCTGCTGGTCAGGGACTCCGTGAAGCTGAGTTTGCGGAAGGAGGTCTCCACGCCGCTGTCACAGATGCTGTCGTCTCGGAGGTCGTCTGAGGGGAAAAAGCATGGGCTCAGGCAGCGCAGTCAGGACCCGGCCGGGCCTGAGCTCTCCTACCCCTGCAGCCCCGCCAGGCTCCACGCTCAGATCCACAAGGCAGGTGGGCTCTGCTTGCCCACTGGGTTCTACAGGTTGCCACACTCCACCTCACTGTCCTCTCGTGTCTCCTGCTCACGGTGGGGGGAGGGTCAGAAAGTACCCAAAGTAATATAGGAACTGTGAAGACTCAAAATCAACCAAATGTTTTTATATCTCTTTCTTATAACCTAGCCTCAGGTTTATCAGAATCCTTTCAGATTCTCCTGACCCGACATGTACCTTTCTTTCTTAGAATCAGGTGTGTTTTTCCACCCACTGTGGTGCCTGTTTTACAGCTGAAATAGGGGAAACTGCTGAACCTGGGCAAAATCAAGTGGTGACAGAAGTAGGAACTAAAAATAAGATTCTTTCTGGACCTCATATACTCTGAAGCACTACACACTGCCTCAGAGACAGCTTGGTGGCAAAAAATAAGGCGATTTTGATGAAAATGAGTCTGTACAGGACAATTAGGCCACATCTCCTACTGAGAAGTGGCTCTAGAGATCTGAATGAACAATGTGCATTATTTCCTGTAGAGAGAGAGTGCCCAAGGGAACAGAAGTTGAATATGCCTAAACCAAAATGCTCTCTTCTGGTATATTAAGACCTCAATAGCAGTGACATGACTACTGTCTTGTTATTGATTTATTCAATCAACCAGTCTTTATTGTGTTTCTAGGAACTGTGAGGTATTTAAAAAATAACCTCAAATCAAGGGCTTATTTCCTTTTAATCTATGAGTACCCCTGTCTTTGTGTGGAAGGGGCTTCAGGTCACGAGACAGAAGATGTGTGTCGCTTTCCCGGGGGTTACGCTCTTGTTTTCGAAAGTAGGCGCGACCCCTGTCCTGACTCCCCTAGGAAGGGCCTCCCTGACAAGGTGACATTGACAAGACGCTGAAACCGAATGGCAAGAAGGAGCCAGGCCAGTGAGGACCTTTGCAGGGAAGGGGAAGAGCGGTTCCAAGGCCCTCAGACCGGACTGGACTAGTGAGGGGGGAGCAGGAGGAGAGTGGAGCCTCAGGGCAGGGGGCTGGGGGGCAGGGCCGAGGAAAGCCGTGTTTACAAGCTAGAGTGGATCAAGAGGTGACACTGCTTTTATTGCTCACCGCCCAACGGTCAAAGCCTCCAACAGCGCTAACTAAGCACGCAGGATGCGCTCAGTCAAGATTGTGGAATGAATGAAGGGAAGGCATCCACAGGAGCGCCATGATCTCACTAAGTTGTAGAGCTCCCTGTTGTGTGGAGAATGGGAGACTGGTCAGGAGCTGCTGCAATGGGGACAAGCCGTGATGGTGCACTGGGTGAGGCTGGGGCGGCCGACAGAAGAGACTCAAGGGCTAGCTGTATGGAATTAGGACCCGGAAGCATTCGCGGGCAAGTCTTAGGTATTTGTCTTAACCTCCTGGAGGGTGGCAGTGCCGCTGACTGACGTGGCCGGTACTCAGCTCAGATGGGTATGGACGGTCCAGTCCCGGGGAAGTACGGGCAAGTAAGAAGGGCCCAGCACAGGGCTCTGGGGGGTTGTGACTTTAAATGGGGCGTGTGGAGGAGGCGGTGAGGGAGTGGCTGTGGGAAAGCCAAGAAGGGGAGACTCTGAAGCAGGAGTGAACGGTCAGCTGCGCTGTGTGCTGGGTGCAGCGGAGCGGATGGGAAGGATGGTGAGCAGGTGATCCGACACTGGGCATCATGATGGGAGCAGACTGGCAGAGGGGCGGCTGGGCGCCGACTGCAGGCGTCAGGCAGGAGAGAAAGCAGGAAGAACAGCGCTAGAGAGTTCTCGTGAGCAGCTCTGCTGTGCGGCCGAGCAGAGGAATCAGGCTGACCGTAAAGGGGAAGTGGGATGGAGGAAGTGCTTTTTGTTTTTGTTTATTTTTGGAAAGAAGAGGGAGACCACAGCAGGCGTGCTGGCGATCCCGTGGGAGGGAGGAAGCCCAGTGCAGGGGCAGGGGCAGGGGGCTGGGGAGGAAGAGCCGGACGGTTGTGGAGAGAGTGAATGAATGACGGAAACACAGGCTGCTGGGTAAGTGGGCCGCCATGCTGTGCACTCAGGCGGCCCACAGACAGACCAGCGAGGGTGGGAGGTAAGGTCAGTGTCAGGAGCCGGAGGAGGCTGAGGAGCCAGGCAGGTGCGGGCCAACTCAGTTTGTCCAGGCTGGGGGCCGGTGCTGGTTCTAGCGCATTTTTGTCTCTATCTCTTTTCAATTTAAAAGATGAGAGAAATATTTATCTCCATCAGCGGCATCGTGTTGTTTTAGTATTATTTGAATCTAAGTAATTCCTGTGTAATGTGACTGTTCCTGGGACAGCCCCTTTCCTGAACAGAGACGTCAGAAGGGGCTGGAGGCAGACCTTGTGAGCCCCCGGCAGGGAGGACCCCCACCCTGGGACAGTATATTGAAGAGATAATGGTGGGGAGGCCACGCCATATCCCAAGAGACTGGACACACTGGCCTGGGAAGCAGGAAAACATGTCAGCTGCTTTCCTGTCTTGTTGTTCATTACCTATTTGCTGTCTTGTGGAGGCGGGTGAGAGAGGCCGCGAGTGGGCCTGAGCGGGGGTCTTCGCTGGGCTGGGGACTGTGATTCCCGAGGAGCAGAAGGCCGTCTGGATCACCTCGATAGCTTCAGTGTAGCCCATCTGTCTCAGGGCCTCCACCAGCTCTCTGACGGTCCCTCCGGAGACCTGCAAGGAAGCGATGGAGAGAGAGTACGTTCACGTGTTCTTGTGTGAAAACCAGTGCGAGGAGGAGGCGGGCGGGCTAGAAACAAACACTGGGCCACACCCGGTCCCCTGCCAAGCCGCCGCCTCCACTGTGACAACCAACAGCTGGTGGTCCTGGAGAGGTCAGAGCGAAGCGTGTCTAAGAAAATATGGTCTTCTTTATTTATTTTTAAAAATTTTTTTTATTTTTAAAGAAGTAGGAAAATACGGTCTTTGAGTCAAGCTTCCTGTTTCAGCTCGAAGAGCCCTCAGGAAGTTACAGAGCGGCGGCGTAGAGGGAGCAGAGACGGCGAGGCAGGAGGGAGGGTGCTCAGCGGAACCCCTAAGGCTGAGCTCAGGCTGTGTCCCCGCTGAAGCTGAAGTTCTGAAAACCACAGGCCAACAAGAACTGTCAATAAACTCTTCAGAAGAAACTAATCTCATCCCATGTTATTTTATCTTTTAGTTTTGGAAATGGAAGCATCACCAGGTAATGGCTCCTCCACTAGGAGTTTCCTCACAGAAAGCTGACTGTGTGTCCTGAGAGAGACCAAGGCCCGATCTTGGGGAGAGGGAGAGGTGATTACAGTCTGTCGTGCCTGTTCAGGGAGCGCAGAGTGCTGCGACTGTCCTGACCCCATCAGTCGCATTTCTGTAGAAAATTTCAAGGTATCCGAAAACGGGGAACATCGCAAGGTATCTGAAAACAGCCTTCTAGGAAGGAGGGTTTCAATGTTGGCCTCGCCCACCCTCTCAGGGCAGGGTAATGATGGGTTTTCTGCTTCCTAATTAAGAGAGGGAGGAGGAGGTTGTGCTCAGCAGTGACATTGGCAGAGCAAAGTCAGTTAGCCATGTTGGGGGACGTGTTACCTCGTAGTTGTCCATGAGGGTTTTAGAAGGAGCAGGACTCAGCCGGAAGGCATTATTGAGGACGCCCAAACCTAACTTCTGTGCCAGAGTAGCCCAGTTTTTGTCTGGGTCAGGCAGTTCCAGCAACCTGTAGAGCTGCAACTTGGCATCTTCAGTCAGCTGTTTCATGTCTCCTGAAGGAAATGAAGAAGAATTACAACTGTCCTTGCTGAACAGAGACACTGGAGAGAGTGGTGGCTGCCACCTGCTCCCTCTACGACGCCTCCTGGAGGCGACCAAGCTCCATTACCCGAGAGGCGGCAGAAGCCCAGCTGAGCACCAGCAGCTAGTAGACTGATTACAACTGGACAGTCCCCCCCGTACCTCCAGGCTCTTCTGATTCTGAATAACCTCTGTGCCGTTCACAGAGCACCCTGGATAATGCCGGCTCTCTCCTGCTCCCTTCAAATGACAGTGCAGAGCTAACACTGGTGAACAGAACTCACCTTGTGCCAGTAAATCATCAGATGTAAACTCTGGCTCATATGGTTTCCCATTTAGTATGTCAAATACCTATTGAGAGAAAAACATGAGAACAATTGCACATTAACAGGACCTTGAGAGAAATCTGGGGTGTGTGTGTGTGTGTGTGTGTGTGTGTATGTGTGTTTGGTAATTATGAACTCAGAATGTGCTTCTCAGGAGGGTCTAGGACCCCGAAGATGACAGAGTGAAGAGGAGTCAGTACCATGCCTGGGGGTACACAGGCCCTAGGGACTCTGGGGCTGGGAGGCTATGCGCCACAGGAGCCGTGTGAGAAGAGTTAGAGGACCCAGCGTTACATCACCGAGAGCAGGGCCACAGCCCTCTGAGGGCCAAGGCAGTCCAGGCTGCCAATTCAATCATGCCTGGCAAGGGGCCTTGTTCAGTGGTGTCCCCCGAGAACCGGGCAAGGGCTGACCCTCCCAGAGCTGTGAAGTTCTGTCCCCTCGCTGCCCCCTCCTCTCTAGAAAAAGGCTTACGAGAACAAGTTTTATAAACTTGTTCTAACTGAGGTCCAGAAATGCTCTCAAGGCTGATGTTAGCTTTCTAGCTTCTATTAATATTCTAACTGAGGGGCCAGGAAGGTCTTAAGTTAAAACAAAATCCCATAGCTCTGGAGGCCTTTCTGTGCTCTCTGCTGGCGGACCACAGAAGGACGACTTGGGTCACTTAAGCGGGTTATCTGTCTGCATTCTCTGGTGAGGCTTCTGGGAACGCAGGTGCTCAGTGTAAAAGCAGCAGCACGTGGTCTCGGCCAGGGTCCCCAGCTCAGTGCGCATGGGCCGCGAGGAAGCAACGCCGTGCTGGCTGGGAGCAGCGCCTGCCCTCAGAAAGCCAGTCTGGGCACGCTGGCGGTCTGTGTGCAGCCTTCTCCTCTCTCTGGCTCTTCTCGCCAGGAGGACCTGGTCACTGCCTCTCACCTCAGGTCTCAGGTCAGTGGAGTTGTGGGAAAGGCTTTAAGCCTGTTTCCTCTGTTTTTATTACTGAAATTCTCAGAAGAATGTCCAGTTTCCTTTCGTGTTGAGAAATCACTTACCAAAGTTCAAGCAAACCGTCCCATTTATCCCAGCCTCAGAAATTAAGATGGGGGACAATGCTGATGTGAGCTCGGAGACGGATAACTCGTGATGTGAACTTTGTGTTTCCCTCATCTAACCTCTCACAGCTGAGCACTATCTGATCAGGCCTGCACTCTTGCACTCAAGATCTCGGCTGACCTAGATCTCTCATGGATAAGCTCTTCAAGATAAATACAGCACTTGACAAGCAGACTTTCTTTAAAAAAAAAAAAAAGCAAGCATGTGCTTTGGGGAGTAAGACCCAGGCCAGCCATCTTCCCCGCAGTCCTGAGTGCTCAGCCCCCAGACCGGCCATCTTCCCTGCAGTCCTGAGTGCTCAGCTCCCAGGCCGGCCATCTTCTCTGCAGTCCCGAGTGCTCAGCTCCCAGGCCGGCCATCTTCCCCGCAGTCCTGAGTGCTCAGCTCCCACGCCGACCATCTTCCCCGCAGTCCTGAGTGCTCAGCTCCCAGGCCGGCCATCTTCCCCGCAGTCCTGAGTGCTCAGCTCCCAGGCCGGCCATCTTCCCCGCAGTCCTGAGTGCTCAGCTCCCACGCAGACCATCTTCCCTGCAGTCCTGAGTGCTCAGCTCCCAGGACGGCCACCCACAGACGGCGCGACACCCACCTGCCAGTTGGTGGCCATATCTAGAGGTGTGGTTCCAGGCACGACTCCTTCATCATCTCCATCCTTCTCCCAAGAGTCATCCAGGTCATACAGAGGCTCAAAGTTCTCCACCAGGGGATCTGCTCCTGGGAAGTCAAGTTTTACAGTTTTAGGTAAACCCATATCTTGTCAAATTCCAACAGCCTGCCTGGGTCAGATTATATAAATATATAAAAAACATTACTTATAAACATATAAAACATATTTCTACTGAAATAGCCAGAGACTGTCTTTTAAATTCTAATTTCTTTTGATTGTGAAGGTGGCTGGTGATATTTTATTAGCTAAGGACACTTTCAAAAGACTTGGAATGCTCTCACATCTGACTCGGTGGGACAGTTCTAAATTGAAGAATGCCAGCAGTTTCCAGGGGCAGGGTGCACCCTCAGGGTGAAGGTCCTGATGTCCAAATTTACTTGCATTTCTTAACTTCTATTTGCTCAAAAGACTAACGATATTTGCAGTTTAGTGCCAACACATTCATTTCATTCCTGTGTATAGCACTGCCGGAGCCCTGATCATTAAACAAGAAGCACTATATAAACCTCTGTTAAGATGTGTAGTTAGCGGAGAATTTAGGGCTGATCTTGGAAAACCTCGTCTGTTCCTTGGCCTGTAGCAAAAAACACCAAGAGGAACTCAAACATTAGAGCTGGAGTTACTTCTGCAAGGCTTAGTGACTGTTTCAATGAGGGCGTGCTTAGCTTGATGCCTGACGAACAGCAGGAAGTTCAGCACACCCTTTTGGGAAGAGGCACCCGTTTCCGTCTTGCTGGGAGAACTCTGCTTTGCGCTAACTGTAATAACAGGGAGTGCCTAAGGAGAGTCAAAGGAGGAACTTTATGCTATTTATTTCATTATCCCAGTCCTGGCCTTATTTACGAGGAGTGTGTCATCTGGCTAGGAAAACGGAGAAATTCGGAGGAACAATTTACGGGACCGAGGCCTGGAGGAGCTGAGCTATGTTGTTTCCTTAAGTGACCTTCTCCATGACTTTGAGTTCAGGACGAGGTTCTTCATCCGAGTTTCTCTATTTATCTACTAGAGAACCTGCTACTACTTCCACGGGATACTGAGAATTCAAGAGAAGGCATTTTTGAAAGGATTATAGCTTCTTGTCTGAAGACACTTCTTAAGTATAATTGCTAGCTTACCAAACTAGTCTCTTATTAAGAGAAAGTTTAACTAGACAAAGGAGAAAAGGCTGCTGTTAATTTGCGATATGATTTTACTTGTTAGAAAAATGTGGTGCCCCAAAGAAGAAGTTCCTATATCTTTCTAGACTCAACGTCTTAAGGAGATATCTAACCTGCTCTGTTTTCTTGAATTCATAAAGTAAAAAAATGTAACGACCTCTAAAGTAAATCAGGTATATCAGGGCATGTTTGAGATACCAATTTCATTAAACAGTTTTTCAGGTTCTAAATAGTCAAGGCCATAGAGATTCAAATGAAGAGGAATAGTTTTTCTATACTCATAGGAGGCAAGGATTAAGTAAAATAACACCTGCAGGTCCTTCAGCAAGAGAGGGGAGAAAAACACAGCAGAGAAATGAAGTGTGAGTGTTGAGAACAAGGTGTGATTCACAGCCCTGGGGCTGGGACACAAAACTTTCTCTAATCTGTTAGGATGGGAATAATAATAATGGGGTTTATCTCAAGAGGTTATTGAGGTTTAAGTGAAATTAAATGAGACAGTGTATGTGAAATGTCTACCACAGGGCTTGATACAGAGTTAGATAAATAAATGCCAGCAATTTTTAGTGCTTCAAACACGACAGTACTCAATACATGCCCCACTTTTTCCTATTACTTCAATTTCTTTTTCTCTTTTTTTCTTTTCCTTCCTTCCCTCCTTCCCTCCCTCCCTTTTTTCCTTCCTTCCTGAGAGAGAGAGAGAGAGACAGAGACAGAGACAGACAGGAAAGGAGAAAGATGAGAACTTGTAGTTGTGGCACTTTAGTTGTTCATCAATTGCTTCCCATATGTGCCTTGACTGGGGGGCTCCAGCTGAGCCCATGAGCTCTTGTTCAAGCCAGTGACCTTGGGCTTCAAGCCAGTGACCTTTGGGTTCAAGTCATGGGGTCATGTCTATGACCCCATGCTCAAGCCGGCGGCCTCAGGGTTTTGAACCCGGGTTCTTAGCATCCCAGGTTGATGCTCTATTCACTGTGCCACTTGGTCAGACCCTATTACTTCAATTTCTAAGAGACCTTTTTTGCAAAAGAAAGTCTTTAAATTATTTCTTATACCAATACATTTTTCCTTCTGGGAACTTCTGATGTGATCAGACTAGTTCTGCTCAGAATTCTGTAAGAACTAAATTTACCTTTAAGATCTCTTGTCATGGGAGTCAACTTAACTAAAACCCAAAACAAACCGGTGAATTAGAGAGTAGAAACTGACGTGACTCTCAGGATGGAGCCCAGGATTACTAGTCCAGTGTTTTCTGGGAGTTTTAACTGTCACAGAGCTTTTTTACTCATGCCTCTCAGCAGCAGATCTGTGGCGCCAAGAAGGCGGCCCTGAATAGAAGTTTGCTACAGAGGTTTAATTTGGGGGTGTTAGCGGGGTTGGGGTGAGTGAGGCAAGACTATTTCATAGTGTTTGGCAGGTAAGCAAGTGTCTGATTCTCTCCCATCTGGTCATGTCAACAGCATTCCTGTCCATCGCCTAGATCAATTCACTCATGAGGGAGTGAAAATGGTGAGAGTGTATCATTCCTTTATCACTCATTATCTAGCATAGATTTATAAAAAGAACATTTCCCTATCAACTCTGTGTCTACCCTGTATGTTTTGTATTGAAAGACAATCCTTGATTCTTTTCCCTTTTTTACCAGTGTTCAAGATAAAAGTCTGACTACCTCATATGCTTTGAAGTTGACAAGTTGTATGTGTGTGTGTGCATCCTCTACCTCGACTGAGGCTGGGTCTGCATCCCTGGTAACATTTCCCACAACTGACCGCCAGGCTGCCTTACCTGCTGCTTTGAGAAGAGCCGCCAGCCGGGTGGACCCTCTCCCGGCCGCTATGTGCAGGGGTGTAGTTCCATCGTAGGTGGTGCTGTCTACATGGGCCTCACCCTACAACCCAGCCCACACAGGAAAGGGTTAGTCGAAGGTTCTCTCATCCTTTTGTCCCCATGTCCCCAGTCTTCATGGCACCGTGAATTCTATTACTAGCACAGTTGCTATTTGAAGGAGGCTCTGCCATTGAAACAATCCCCAGTTTGAGCCCAGGGCAAGGAATGCTGGGGAAGTCTGATGCTGCAGCTCTGAAGCCTTGCATAGACAGGAAATAGAGCTGAACATCAGAGGAAAGGCTGTTACCAACAGCATTTTCTGAAAAGATTTTCTTAACTCTTCCTAGGAATTTAATGCAAAGGTATGCATCCTTTACCTCCAGAAGCAGACAGCCAGCCAAGGAGACGTTGTCATGCTCCACAGCCAGGTGCAGCGCTGTGCGCCCCGACTTCCGCTCCTGCGCGTTGACGTCCGCCCCGGCGGCCAGCAGCAGCAGCAGACACGGCACGCTGCTGCTCATCGTGGCTATGTGAATGGCGTTCAGACCTGTGGCCAAAGCAGAGGCACAGTCACGGGGTGAGAAGGCTGCTCACAAGATGACCGTCAGTGCAGCCGAAGGAAACCGGTCCACAGGGCGTGCAGGCTGACGGGTTTCAGCATGCTGAGTGCTGAGAGAGTCTCTATCTAGATAGTCTATCAGGCCCTGTAAGTCAAATGTTCTGCATGTCAACCCAGTCTTCTTTATGTTCTCAAGAAACACCAAGAGCAAAAAAGGTTCTCCGAATAAATGATGCTTTTTACACTTCAAGCCCAAGGTCTGTCAGACCTCTGCTCTTTCCTCCAACTGACTAACTTTCCCAGGTCGTCTTTACAGGATCAGCTACGGTGAGCAACAGAAATTCCCACAAGAGATGAGGTGACTAAGAAAAGCACTTTGGGTGCAAATCAAATAGCAACACACATGTATCAAACACCAAAGAAAAGCACTTTGGGTGCAAATCAAATAGCAACACACATGTATCAAACACCAAAGAAAAGCACTTTGGGTGCAAATCAAATAGCAACACACATGTATCAAACACCCACTAACTGGTTAGAAAGCAGAGAAGGTAACACCGTGACGTGCGGATTTTCTCTTACCTTCTCCATTGGGGTGGTTGATAAGTAGTGCTGCCTTTTTGTGCTTGAGTAAAATACCGAGAATTTTATCGTGTCCGTCTTCGGCAGCTAGGTGCAAAACAGAGTTCCCTAAGCGGTCCAGGAGGCTCAGGTCGGCCCCAGCTCTAAGCAAGTCCTCCACCACAGCCTCCTGCTTGGTGATCACTGCCAAGTGCAAGGGCGTCTGGGAAGTTGCAGAAGGGCAGGAGATAGCACTGTTAGTAGCTAACACTAATAACCCACAGGCTTGGCAGCGGTCACGGCAGTAGATGGGAGTCATACTATGGGCCACTTTTCATTCCCAAAGTAAGTAACTCCTCACCTTTGCAAAGGAATTACTCCTTGTCCTATATCATATGCTAAAGAAGCATATATAGTAGACTAACTTTGGGCCACTCATTTATTGAGATTATGTTTCTAGTCCTGGCTAGGTAGTTGGGTAGTTTAGAGCATCACCCTAATATGCCAGGACTGTGGGTCTGACCTCCCCATCAGGGCACATATAAGAAACAACTAATGAATGCATAAATAACTGGAACAATAAATGGATATTTCTCTCTCTTTAAAAATCAATAAATTAAAAATATTAAAATTAAAAGATTATTTTTGTGTTTAAAATTCTTAATAGCTTTCTTGTTTCTTATTCCAGCCCACTAATTGTTGCTCTGTTAACTCATCTATTAGTAAATTTAATTATCTTGAAATTCTAGTAAGACTCTATCTTCAGCTTGTAATTCTATATGTTAAATCAAATCAAGGCTACGGTTTTACTATAGAATTTTACATGAACCACTCAACAGAAACCAATTAACAAAGGTGCTGTCATTTTATATGGACATGGAAAATAAATCTGTTAATTAAAAGATATCGTTTCATTGACTGGTGCCAGAGACCAATCAACGGACCTCTTCAGCCTCATTTTATAAAAGGTGTCAAAGGATTCTATAATTCATAACTGGCACAACAGCCCCTCACGCAGAGGGCTCAGACGAACAAACAGCTGACCTGCCGATAGCTCACAGTTAAGGAAAGGGTCCGTCTGACTCCCTTGCCTGTGAAGTAGAACCTCAGCGAATGCAAATGAGATGTTTTAAAAACTGTGTTTTCAAAGTGAGTAAGACAAACACAACCACAAAAGTATCTTTCAAAGAACTGAGGTCACTGACAGAGAACAGCAATATAGTATTCTTATATTAACCAGTCTATTTCACAGGAGCTTGTGAGTAGCCTGCCTGGTGACAGTCTGCTTACACTTTCCCTCTCACTGGGCAGGGACCGCAGCAGCCCACAGCCCGGGGCTGGTGCACGTGGCCACAGCGCGCAAGAACTGGGGCTAAACACGCTCCGCCGCTGAAGTCTCCGTCTCAGTCATTACTGAATCCAGCAGAAACAAGGTGGAATTTTTGGCCAAATTTCCATTTTCCCCTTTATTTTTATCTTTTTTGTCTTTTAGGACTATATCCCAGCTTGAAATGAAATGATATCCTCAAAACTAGATATGTAGGCTCTTGGCTAAAAGCCTTCCTCTCAAAAATAAGTAAGTAAATAAAAGCTGTGTTTATTAATCAGAAATGCTATTTGGGGAAAATGGAAAATAGAAAAACAAAGTAGAATGAGAAAAGACAATCAGAATTGATAACATGTTATAGCATTCAGAGATTAGGAATTATCTGAAATTTCAATATAATTCTTTCTCATAGCATGCAAATTCTCTACCATGAGAGGATTTTTTATTTTGTTCTGTTTCTTAAAAGTTTTCTCCCATGGTCCCACCAAAGGTTTTCTATGATATTTCAGGCTTTAGATCTTAAACCCCAGGATGATATCTTACACAATTATACAATAAAGGGATCCAGGCCACATGCAAACATTCTTCAGAGCCAAGTAGACAAATGCAGCCTAACTCTTACATATACACCGAATGATACACATCCACAAAGGGGCCTGGGTGAGGACGTTCATCACAGTACTGCCTACAGGGGTGGGAAGCAAGAAGCTGGCTAAGTGTCCACTACTGGGAATAGGTACATTACAGGTGGAGGAGGGACCCTATAGGATTCTCCTCAGGAACAGAAGCAACGAACTAGCGCTACACACAGGTGCATGGGTAAATCCTTTAAAGAAAGAAGGCAGAAATCTAGTGACGTAGCACGAAGCCACTAATGCATTTTTAAAATACATGCATAAAAACTATACAGACGCACACAAATGAGTACACGTAAAAGTGGTGAAACCCGAGTAAGATCTGTGGATTGTATCAATGTCAATTTCCTGGTTTTGACACTGAACTTATCACCTAGATGTTATCATAGGGGAAACTAGCTGAAGGTACATGAGACCTTCTGCTACATATTTTGCAACCACCAATGAATCTATAATTACATCAAAGTTCAAATGGGAGAGGAAAGGTTAACAGGAGCAGGACCACAGTATAGATATAATGATATGATCCACATGTGGATCGTATGTGAGGATATGCTAAAATATCTACCTATTTCGGTGATTAAGATACACAAATTGCCAATTACAAAAACCGTTTATGGGGCTGAAATAAAGTACAGCACAGGGAATAGAGTCAATAATGTAACAACTATATATTGTGTCAAACGGATGCTAGAATTTTCAGGGTGATCATTTTATAAATTATTTAAATGTCTAATCATGTATGTTGTATACGTGAAATAGTGTGTCACTATAATAGTGTACACAGTAGTGTATAAAAGTGGATGTCAACTCTAATTGAAAAATAAAAAAAATAAAGTTTATATGTTTATGTAGCTGATATGTGGGAAAATACTTAAAAACACCACAGTTATATTTGCGAGTGGGGCTGGGAGACTTGTACGCTGCCAGGGAGGGCACCTGGATTCTCCGAGGAATTCACACCCTACTGTGCCGTTTTATTATTTATTTATTTATTTACTGAAGTGGGGGAGATAGTGAAACAGACTCCTGTGTGTACCCCAACCGGGATCCACCCGTCAACCCCAGTCTGGGGCCATGCTTGAGTCAACTGAGCTATATTTAGCACCTGAGGCTGCTGCTTGGACCAACTGAGCCATCCTCAGTGCCTGGGGCCAATGCTTGAACCTGTGAGCCACTGGCTGTTGGAGGGAAAGAGAGAAGGGGGAGAGGGAGGAGAAAGAAGCAGATGGTTGTTTCTCTTGTGTGCCCTGCCCAGGGATCAAACCTGGGATATCCACACATTGGGCCAAAGCTCTGTCCATTGAGCTACCAGACAGGGCCTTTCTGTGCCATTTTACATAAGAAAATACATGCACACAAAAAAAATCTCAATAATGTTTTTTAGGAATATATGCAAATAAAAAATCCATATCAAACACACTGGAGTGGTTGTCTACGTTGAGATGAGGGAAGGGGAGAGGAAAAGTGGGTTTAAAGGGAACAGAGTCAGAAATATTTTCAGAGAACTCTTAGCTCTATGGATATGGACTATTTTGAGTGTGTCTCTAGAGAGTGGGTGGGAAGAGTGATTTGATCATGACAGATGGGCACAGAAATGTACTAAGATTAGGGAAAGGTATTTTGGGAGAATGTTTAAGATGATTACCAAATAACCCAAACGACTTAGAGAGCTGTTCAATTTCTCATCAAGAAGAGTTTACGGGAACCTTCATCGCAGATAAATGAGAGGCCAAGTCTTAGTGGTTTTCAGCTTTCAAACAGAAGTTGACACTGGGTATGCGTTTGAGGCCAAGAAATCATACCAGGGGATCAAAAATCCTTGCCCATGAACTAGAATAGTACTGAGGGAGGGAAAGAATGGGCCTATATTTGCTCGAGAGTCCCTGACTCAGAGGCTCAGAGTGTCAAAGGCGGTGGTTTCAGGGCTTTTGTCTCTACACACTGGACTCTCAGCGTATGTAACCGAACGATACAGTAAGGACTTCAGCACACAGTAAACTACAACTGCTAGTCCTCTTGTTCTGTGTCCTTTGCAGGTCCTATTTACAAACAGAAAAAGAAGCAATTCCTGGAATCTGACCTACAGGCAGTGAAGTTAAAGCAGACTTTGAAAGGAGGACCAAGAAGTGACAATGTCCCATTTCTAGTCTGGCTTGTATACTTGTGATGGTGAAAAGGAAGTCAGTCCAAAAGCCTAACAGAATCAAGCTTTATGGGCTAAATGACTTTCCAAATACCAACAACCCTCAAGATGGTATGACAGGTATTTGGAGAAGATATTATTTAAATGTAGTACAGGGGCAGTCAACCTTTTTATACCTACCGCCCACTTTTGTATCTCTGTTAGTAGTAAAATTTTCTAACTGCCCACAGGTTCCACAGTAATGGTGATTTATAAAGTAGGGAAGTAACTTTACTTTATAAAAGTTATAAAGCAGAGTTACAGCAAGCTAAAGCATATAATAATAATTACTTACCAAGTACTTTATGTCGGATTTTTGCTGTTTGGTAAAATAAATCTTTATAAAACAACTTACTATAGTTAAATCTATCTTTGGTTGCTCTGCTACTGTCCACCATGAAAGCTGGAACGCCCACTAGTGGGCGGTAGGGACCAGGTTGACTACCACTGATGTAGTACATCCGAAATGAGACTTCATCCTAGTTATTTTATATTGCGTCAGTGAGGAATCCCTCACTTCATTGGCCCTTACATCCA
The DNA here is from genome assembly GCF_036850765.1 of Saccopteryx bilineata. Classification (NCBI taxonomy): domain Eukaryota; kingdom Metazoa; phylum Chordata; class Mammalia; order Chiroptera; family Emballonuridae; genus Saccopteryx; species Saccopteryx bilineata. Next base: position 178,363,606 of record NC_089494.1, read on the forward strand.
ATGGGAAATTTTTATTTTGCCTTTCCAGGACACACTTATTAACAGATAAAAATCTATTGACAACTACATGGAAACATTTCAGCACTTTTGCTTTGAGGAAATAAAAATGATTCATATCACCTGCTTTAAAAATTGAGAACTGGAACAGGCCCTTTATCATGTAAATAATTGTACATGTTTTTAGAGCGAAACAGATGCTTGAATCAAGCCTCCAAGCCCACCATCTAGGCCAAGGAGGGCTGGGTGGTCTCTCTGGGCTGAGGGAAGGAAAGGAGGAAACAGGAGCAGGGGTGAGAGCAGCAGACGGTGCAGAACCCTGGTGGGGCGAGGACAGCGCCCAGGAGAGGGGGGGGGAGCCCTAGGAAGTGGAGCCCTCCTCACCTTCGGCCTGTGCAGCGGGTGAGCCCTCAGCCAGAGGCCAGCCCGGGGGAAGCCCTGGGAAGCGGAGCCCTCCTCACCTCCGGCCTGTGCAGCGGGTGAGCCCTCAGCCAGAGGCTGGCCCAGGTCTCCGGGCTGCCAGCACCCAGCTTCCAGGTGCTGGTTCTATCCAAGCAGCTTTAATCTCCTTTCCTCACCTGACATCTGCACCTGCCCATCAGGGCGCCTCACTGAGGCTCCCCCTAACTTCTCTCCGCATCCAAAGACCTCCTTAACAGAGTTCTTCTAGTTGCTCTGAGCTGCCTAATTTTTATTGACACCTGATTTGGGCAAAACTTCTCAGTGTTTCCTATTTTCCTCACTTTGAGCTGTCTTTCTGTTTTTTTTTTTTTTCCATCTTTTTATATTCTGATTTCGTCAGCACCTTTTGTTATACATTTAAAGGTTGTCAAAATGTGTTTCAGCAGACTTCAAAATTCTTGGAAATTATTGGCTTTTCAAACTTAACCTTTTTCAAAAATTTTATTCTGTGTGTGTGTGTGTATGTGTGTGTGTGTGACAGAAACAGAGGAACAGATAGGGACAGACAGGAAGGGAGAGAGATGAGAAGCATCAATTCTTCGTTACGGCACCTTAATTGTTCATTGATCGCTTTCTCATATGTGCCTTGACCAGGGGGCTACAGCAGAGCTAGTGACCCCTTGCTCAAGCCAGTGACCTTGGGCTCAAGCCGGTGAACTGTCCTCAAATCAGAATGAGCCTTCACTCAAGCTGGCGAGCTCGGGGTTTTGAACCTGGGTCCTCTGCGTCCCAGTCCGACGCTCTATCCACTGCACCACTGCCTGCGCAGGCTCAGTTTTATTTTTTTTTGACAGATGTGATGTATTTACACTAGGTTCTCTTTCTCAAATGGATCGATTCTGATGGCTTGTACAGTTTAGAGCTTCCCTTCCTCCAGCAGGGTCACTGCGGAGTGAGTGCTCTTACACCCACAGATCAAAGCACCTAGCTTGTTAAAGAACATCCAAGTGATGGGCTTTTAGGACATTACCTGCAAAGATATTTTGTATGTTTTTCTATTGCTAACATTATCAGAAATAACACACACACACACACACACACGTATATACAAACTATAGACTTTTCAGTTGTAGCCCTGATATTTCTGCATACCTGGTAGAGATCATTTCTCATGTTGATAATGTCATCCAAAACCAAACCAGATGTGACTTCCAGCAGATCCCTCACCAGCTGAGTGTGAAAGTGGATGATTGCTAAGTGTAAGACACTGGAACAAAAATATAATGGCAGTATCAATTAAAGTGTTAACAAAAACAACAAAAGATTCCTAAGATATGATAAGACTGTACACTGCATCTGGCTATCATACCTAGTTTTCTTTGGCCTCCAAATGTTTTGAATCTACAAAATGTCTCAATCTAAGGTGAGGAGGCCCTTTTGCCTCCTCACGTCTTCTATACTCATTTACGGTGCCTGTCTTGTCTCTGGGGACATTCAGGTGACCCCTTGAGGTGGAAAGGCACCTGAGCTTTGAGGCAGAGACAGCTGAGTTCAAATCCGAACTCTGCCTCTGTGCTATGGGTCCCGGGCATTTCCCCCTAAGGTTTCCCTGGCTATGCCTGACACACGGAGGATGCATGTAAAATGCCCGAACTTGGCTCTGTTCCGAAGCGGTAGCTACCTCACCTAGCCCTGCCTCCATCCTGCAAACTACAGTGTGGTAGCTTTTTAAGACTCTCAAGACAAACTTCTGAGGGAACAAGGCAGATGTATTCTCCCTCTCAAATATCCCCTCTGCCTCAGATGGTTTTGCTCCCCTCATCTTTGCCTGGACAGTGTCTCTCCATCCTTCAATTTCTGGTTCAAACCTTCCATTCCCGGAGAAGACTTTGCCAACTGCCCAGGCAGAGCCAGTTGTCTCCCCTCAAGTTGACCGCGTGGGGGCACAACTACCATTTTCTATACATGCTTCTCTTTCCCTGGCCTGTGACCTGCTCGGAGGCGGGTTCTCTCGGGGTCAGCCTGCTAGGCCCCGCACACAGTTTCAGCAGGAAAAACAAGGATGACAGAGGGAGCCTAGGGACTTACACTAATGAGGTAAAAAATAATGGTGGTTGCCAAGCATCACTCCATTTTTTTAAATTGTTAAAAAAACTTACCATTAAAATTAATTGGATAACAACAATGAAAGAGGCTGTTTGTTTAGAGCATCCATTCACCAGACTATGCTAAACACTTGACATACATTATCTCATTTATCGTAACAACAATCTGACAAGCTAGGTGAAACTGAGATTTATAGGTATAGTTTAACTCAACCTGAGTCAACAGAGCCAGTGAGTGATGAGGCTGGGATTTGAGCTCAAGATTGTCCGTCTTGTTCCAAAGTCATCTCTCAACCCTTTAATCTCTTAATCCTGCTTTAGGGGCACATGTGTACTGCTCCGAAGAGTTGTAGGTGAACATTTAGAGGATGGATCCTCTAAAGGATGGGCAGACTGTGATGCAGGGCCACCCACGGCATCACCTGATGGCAGTACATCTGGGATTTGAGGCGCAGGCTGTGTGTGCTCTAAAGACAGCAGGTGCCATTTTACCCAGGCCTTTTTCTTAGTGATTGCATGTAGCTTTCTTGGGTCTGACATTGGCACAGGCAGGCCTGAAAACCAAACTGTGGCTCTATCACTTGGGATACATTTTTAAATGAATGATTTCAGAATTTCACTACTGTCCCTTGAAATGTGAGGCTGGAAGACTTCTGAAAAAAGCCTGAAGTTGTGACGCAGACATGATGCACACATACCAAGAAAAAGGCCGCACTTCAAAAACAGCCTAAAAATTTCCATGTGCAGCTCAGCATTTCATAGCAGAAGTACATTCCCCTCCCCCCATAAATCCTCACACCCTCATGGGAATTTCCCCGGTACCAGAAGTTTTATTATTTTTTTCTTTGTTGTATTTTCTGTGATGACTAATAGCCACAGGATTCAGATTATTAGCTGCATATGACAAGCTCAGTGAAACAAGAGGACTGAGCTGTGAAGACCAAAAGGTACCCCTTGTCTGCATTTTTCTGAGGACTCACTCCTCTTTGGTCTCAAGGCTCAGCCCCCTGGCCTCTCGCTGCGGGAAGCGCCGAGAGCATGACATGAGTGTGTCTGGGGTCCTCAGAGGGGACTCGAAGCACTGTTTTCCTGCTGGGGCAGAAGGCCACCTCCTCGGCCCTCTGTCTCTGTCCACGGCCTCCCCTAAGTGCACACGCTCGAATCACACGCCTGGTATCCCTTTCCACAATCCTCCCTACAAACACTAGCAGTCCCTTTCTAACTGGTATGTGCTGTCTTTCTTAGTCTCGTCAATTCAGCAGGTCCCTAAAACCGTCACTTAAAATGCTGCTGTCCTGCCCTGGTTAACTGCTTTCTCTTGTGGTTATATGCTACTGAATGCTAATTGGATAATTTAACCCTGTTAAAAAACATTCTGCTGTGCATGCCATTACACAGAGAAGGCGGTCCTGGTTCCTCTCATACTGTATAACAAGGCCAGTGGTCACACCACATCCTTGGTTACGCTGCGAGGGACAAGAACAAAGGTCTGTCTGAAAACCTGAGGCTGGCACTTTCCTAAAGCATTTGGTTCAGCTTTTAAACTGAGGTTTAAAACATAGCACTCAAGAGCTCTTCCACGGAAAAGGATTTCTCATTGTTAACACTATTTTAGGAAGGTTTTAGATCAGGCATTTGACTTTAATCTGAGAGTTGCTGTCTCTTGTTATTTTTATAGGCTGCTGAGATCATTTTAGAAGTCTCAATGAAAGGACAAAGAGAACGGTTTTAGAAAGAAGCCAGGTGGCTTTGCAAATATGAGCTCAGTCGCAGTAGGAATGGAAGGCATGGTGTTGGGAATGTTAGATGCCCATACAATGTGGGTTAGAGCAGTCACGAGTCTGAGCCAGTTATAGGCTGGCGGTGATCATTATCAGAGGCAGTAGAGAAGAAACCAGTAACTGGGAAAGAATGACATTTGCCTCAATCATTTTGTTGTTGCACTGTCTTTTTACTTTTCTTTTTCCTTTTAAGACTACAGCACCCAGTATTCCCTGGTAGTCAGTCTCCCATCTAAGTACTAACCAGGCCTGATCCAGCTTAAGCGTCCACGATCAGTCGAGATCGGGAGTGTTCAGTGGTGTGGCCATTGACTATGGTGTCTTTTCTGGGCTTTCTTTCTATTGAGTAAACTATCTAAACTATCATCACAGATACACAGTTGGGATAACAAGTGCTTTAGAGATTTGCTAGGACCAAATTTTATTATTATATTATCCTAATTGTTATTATTCCAATAAATAAATCAAAAACTATTATTCTAAATATTTGTTTAATAAATATTATTCCAAATGTTATTTCCATGAATAAAGCAAAGCTTTTCAAAAAGGAATATTCCCTAACACATTTTAGTTTTCTTGCCCAGAAGGCACTTTTTCATGAACATTCCAGCTCTTCTAGAGGCCAGGAGGTGGAAAGCCACAGGACAGAAGCCGTAAATTATGCCACTCAATCTTACTGACACATTTTTTTTTCCTTGAGAGAGTGTTCCAGGTACAGGATCCAATAATTTTGATCAAGTCTTCTTTTCACTAGCCAGTATGCATACATGATCATCTCTCTTCCCTACCCCACGACAGCCCTTCGTACAGAAGCCCTGCCTTACCTGTCCCCATTCTCATCCTGCACGGCAGTGAGGTGGCGCTGGACGGCCAGCAGCATCTTCACGTCTCCGGTCACTGCGTAGTCAAACAGGGCATTGGCGTGCCGCTTGGCAAGCTGCATGGCCTTCTCTAGGAAGAGGTGATCTGCAAGGCAATGGCCACAACACAGCTGAGTTTCCTATACTTGCTCTACAGGCACGGCATGAGGTCAGAGCCATCGGCATCAGTATTCTGACACCTCGACACACATTGTTTCAGTTGGAAACCCTCCTTTCCGTACTCATGCACTGAGCGCACAACTGAACGTTGGCTCACTATCGATCACCGAGGCTGGTCTCAAAAATCTATGTACAGTTTTTAAGGAGAAAGAAGTTCAGAGATGTCTGTTATTTTAAAAGGAACAATAAATCTCCAAATAATGTTGATTGTACACTGCTCACAAAAATTAGAGGATCAGAAAACATGCAGATACTCTAGTACTTTCAGCCTTTTGGATAGTGCATTTTCACCAATGAAATGTTAGTTTTGCATCTCATTTGCATAATAGAACAAATTTCTTTGACTTGTTATTTGCTTTTATGATGTTCTTGTTTAATAAAAAAATCAAATGTTACTTTTTATCACTTCATATTCATTTTGAGATATCCCCTAATTTTTGTGAGCAGTATATTTTGCTGTACTTGTAAATACTCAATCTCTTGGTGAAAGAATCCTTCTTGGAGTCTTGAGCAATTCATTCCTTAGATCAGTGGTCCCCAACCTTTTTTGGGCCACGGATCGGTTTAATGTCAGAAAATATTTTCACGGACCGGCCTTTAAGGTGAGACGGATAAATGTATCACGTGACCAAGACAAGCGTCAAGAGTGAGTCTTAGACGGATGTAACAGAGGGAATCTGGTCTTTTTTTTAAATAATGTTTATTATTATTATTATTATTATTATAGAGACAGAGAGAGGGATAGATAGGGACAGATAGGAACAAAGAGAAATGAGAAGCATCAATCATTAGTTTTTTGTTGCGACACCTTAGTTGTTCATTGATTGTTTTCTCATATGTGCCTTGACCATGGGCTTTCAGCAGATCGAGAGACCCCCTGCTCGAGCCAGCGACCTTGGGTCCAAGCTGGTGAGCTTTGCTCAAACCAGATGAGCCTGCGCTCAAGCTGGTGATGCTGGTGACCTCGGGGTCTCGAACCTGGGCCCCTCCGCATCCCAGTCCGACGCTCTATCCACTGCGCCACCACCCGGTCAGGCAATCTGGTTGTTTTTTTAAAATAAAACATCGTTCAGACTTAAATATAAATAAAATGGAAATAATGTAAGTTATTTATTCTTTCTCTGTGGACCGGTACCAAATGGCCCACAGACCAGTACCGGTCCACGGCCTGGGGGTTGGGGACCACTGCCTTAGATAGTGTCAAAAAACACAGTCTCTGCCACAGAGAGACAGACAGACAGACAGACTTTTCATGAGCTATTGGTGTTTTTATAGTTTGTTTCCTACAGGCCAGGAAAGGTGAACTGTGCCTGTGGACCAAACCCTGTGCGTGGCCTGTGTTTACATGGCGCCCTACTTAAGCAGGGTTTGTTCTCTATGCGATGAGGCCACATGTGGCCGCCAAGTCTAAATATTTACTATCTTCCCCTTTATAGAAAGTCTTCTGAGTACAATCTAGGATGACCTAGACTCCTGACATATACTCTAAAGAGCACTGGTTCAAAATGCACACAAAAATACACTGCCCCTCCCAATTCTAATTCTTTAAAAAGGGCATCAGGTGTTATAGAAACTGTTCTGTATTATTTTTGGTAGAAACGAATTAGATTATATCTCATGATACTCTAAAACAGGTTGAGAACCGCTGCTCTAAAACTTCATGATTATAACTGGAGAATGCATATGTAAGTTTTTGTATTTTATATTCAAAGATGACACTAGGAAAATGGAAGTCCCAGTGTGAATAAAATTACATGGCACATGCTTTTCAAAAGGCATACAGGACTCTGGAGAGCACAGTGAACTAGATACTGACATTATCATCTTCAGATTAACATTAACAACAAAATAAACCTGTCTTCTGGAAGTCACTTCTACACCTGGCACCGACCACACAACGCAACCATCTGTGTGCTCACTCACCCTGAAGCCTAGCACTCTCTTCCTTCACTCCCTTCGTCTGTGTCAGAGTAACATCGTCCCCGTGGCCGGACCACTTCTCTTGTTCTGTGGCTGCAGTTACTTTCCCACACAGACTTCCAGCCTCTCTGTCATCACTCTGGTCACAACCATCAGGGTCATTTTCAGATGAGGTGTCCATGGTTCCTAAGATAAAAGCAAAAATATCAGCTTTTCTCAATAAAATCAATTTATTAAGTTATAATTCACTGTTACAATGGAGGTTGGCTATTTTAAAATTCTTTTAAAAAATGGTCATAAGGGCCCTGGCCGGTTGGCTCAGTGGTAGAGCGTCGGCCTGGCGTGTGGGGGACCCGGGTTCGATTCCCGGCCAGGGCACACAGGAGAAGCGCCCATTTGCTTCTCCACCCCCACCCCCTCCTTCCCCTCTGTCTCTCTCTTCCCCTCCCGCAGTCAAGGCTCCATTGGAGCAAAGATGGCCCGGGCGCTAGGGATGGCTCCTTGGCCTCTGCCCCAGGCGCTAGAGTGGCTCTGGTCGCGGCAGAGCGATGCCCCCGGAGGGGCAGAGCATCGCCCCCTGGTGGGCAGAGCGTCGCCCCTGGTGGGCGTGCCGGGTGGATCCCGGTCGGGCGCATGCGGGAGTCTGTCTGACTGTCTCTCCCTGTTTCCAGCTTCAGAAAAATACAAAAAAAAAAAAAAAAAAAAAAAAAAGGGTCATAAGTAACATGCTTAGAACTCTCACTTCTAAAAACTCTACTTCTAAATAATTAATTTATTTATTTTTATTTTATTTGTGAGAGAGAGAGAGAGAGAGATAAAAGCAGAGACAGAGACAGGAAAGGAGAGAAATGAAAAGAATCAACTCATAGTTGCAGCACCTTCATTGTTCATCAATTGCTTTCTCATGTGTGCCTTGATGGGGGGGGCTCCAGCTGAGCCAGTGACCCCTTGCTCAAGTCAGCGACGTTGGACTCAAGCCAGTGACCATGAAATCATGTCTAAGACCCCACACGCAAGCCAGTGACCCCTTGCTCAAGTCAGCGACGTTGGACTCAAGCCAGTGACCATGAAATCATGTCTAAGACCCCACACGCAAGCCAGTGACCCTGTACTTAAGTTGGTGACCCTGTACTCAAGCTGGTGACATTGGAGTTTTGAACCTGGGTGCACAGTATCTCTGGGGACACTGTATCGACTGTGCCACTACCTGGTTCAGCTCTAAACAAGTTTTTTAAAATTGAGGTGTAACTGACATATAGCATTTTATTAATTTCAAGTGTACAACATACTGATTTGATATTTGTATATATTACAAAATAATCATTACAATAAATCTAGTTAATATCCATCAGCATACAGAGTTGCCAAAAACTTTTTCTTGTGATGAGAACTTTTAAGATACTAAAACAGATTTTTTGATACTCCTAAAAACTTACATTTCTTCTGTTTCTTTGTAAGGGATAAAATGAAATAAAAGTCTTCTGTGAATTGCAAGAAAGCGGAATTTCTGAAGTTCTTAAAAACACAGCACTTATTTCTTTCTTAATGCTGGTTAACCAAGTACATTGTAAAGATGTGATCTCAATTCGCATGCTCTGGCATGGGAGCTGCCCAGCGCACCGTTTCAGATCGCGCTCTTCCAGATCCGCCTGTGCTATCAGACAGGCACGATGAGAGAGCACCTATGTTTTATGGGTAGATCTGGCTCAAATCTTGCTTCTACCACAAACAGGGATGTCCTTCAGTGAGTGAATGAACACTTCTGAACCTCAGTGTTCTCTGACTGTTAAATGAATACGCTAATATTTTCCTTACAGAGTGATTATAAAGATTACTTAAAACAGGTTAAAGCAGCTGACATAAAACAAGCATTCAATAGAAGGGAAGACTTCATTGTATTAGTTCTTCAATGGGAACACTAGTATGGACATGTAATGTAACCTATGAATACACAGTGTGATAACTGCTGATTAGAGGAAGTATTTGATGGGAAAAGGCCATCCCTATAAAATTCAAAATGTTTTCAAAAGTACAGTGTTTTGAAAAAAGGAGATAATAGCTAAGTTTGGTTACTTCTTAAGTTTGAATAGTCAAGTCTCTACATGTCCCTTTTTAATGTCCTTTTCTTCCCCTAGTCATGCCATTTACCAAATAAATATGTAAGTATGAACACAGCATCAGGAGTAGAATTTTCCCCAGGAATTAATATTTTTTTTGGAAAAGCATCTTCTTAGCTTATTTGCACTCATCATTGTTTTCAAGATGATAACGTTGTTGTGATGAATAACAACAAAAATCCTTTTTTTGGCATTCTTTTCTTCCTTCCTCAGTATTATAAAAGAAGTATTACTTACCATGCTTCATCCCAGCATTAGATTTCGTGGTTCCAGGGTGGAAGGTAATTCCACTATATGTTGGAAATCCATAGTGGGGGAAGCCATACCCTGAAATGACAAGCAGAACAAAGGAACTCTCAGCATGATTTTTTTTATAATGACTCAGCAACCTTAGTGTCCTCCATGTAGGTGAGCACAGGCTTTGGTGTGGGAGGGCATTTGCCCGACACAGCGCTTCTGTTGATTTACTAAGATGCATCATGGAGAGGGCAGGTGACAGATAATCAGAATTCCACTCTGGCAAATTTGCACCTGGGCAAGTCAGGCAGTGCTCAGGCTTGGGGCAGCATGGGGAAGCCATGCTGGAGAAAATCTCCACACCTGTGGAGGGGAGAGGCTAATGATGAGTGGTCACCACCCAAAGTAGACTTGCCGACACAGAAGAACAGAAGACAGGAAAACAACCTCTGGAGATAAAAACTGAACCAAACAAAACACAGAAAAAAATATACCGACTCCTGAACAGAAACATGGCCATCACTGTTTGTTCACATGCATTTTGGCAGAAGCATAAACTGGTAAAAAACTTTGGGAGAGCAGCTGGTTTTACATGTTATACTCACTGACATAATGATTTTACTTCAGAGAATCTAATCTTAAAAAATTTTGGAATAAAATAAAAGTAATGTGCATAGAAGAGTTCAGTATAACATTTTGCACAGGAAAAGGAAACAATAGTCCAGTAAGTTATATTATGGTTTGCTGGATGAATTATTACAAGTTTTTAAATCAATACTTAAAAATTATGCTTACATAATGTTTACATTACTTTCGGAAATGCTTATGGCAACCCATTATGGAAAAGCAGCATAATGATTCTCTACACACAATGATGATGTGATGATAATAAACAGCTAATACAAGTAAATGAATTAAATTACTGTGCATAATAAGGATGTACACAGATGTATTTGGGAAAATGCATAAATATATACTATTATGTATAAACAGAAATAATTAGAAGTTAACCTTGAATGGCAGGATTTTATGTATTTTCAAATTGTCTATAATTTTCAATGTTTCCTAAGAATACCAAAACAACTATGTCCCCCCCAAAAAAAAAAGGATATATCAAAATATAAACAGAGGAATTCTTTGGATTACTAGAATTATTTGGGTGACTCTTTTCTTTTCAGAACTTTTGGTATTATCTACAAGTTGTAAAATGAAATGGTATTTCTTTGAAAAAATATTTGTTGTGAAGTTGTAATTTGATATATCACACTCAATATCATGGCCAATCTACCTATAGATAAACCTATAAAAAAACAACTCCTCTCTCTGACGAGAAGTCTTCAGAAAGAGAAGCCCTGCTTCGTACCTGGGCCGGAGCCCCCGGCACCCCCTCCTGCACCGCCGCTGCCGTACATGCCTCCGCCTCCGGCCCCCGCTCCGCCGCCGCCGCCGAAACTGTCCGAGAAGTTGGGCATGAGCTTCTGCCGCTTCCTCTGCACTTCCTCTTTATCTGCCGTTAAAGGAAGAGAAACCAGAGGAGAAAAGACTGATTCAGTTCCACTACCAGCCACAGAAAGAATATTGATTCTGATAGTATTTTTAAATGTCCTAAAGGGAAACAGAAAACACCCAAGGAGGAAGAGATGCCAAATTTCAAGAAGCATTATATTTATTCCAGTGATACAAAGACTGAGAACCAGCCTCAGAGAGACCACAGAAAGAGTACACACCCAAATCCTCTCTGTAACAGTCTCTTAAGTCTCCAATGTCATTCAAATTAGTGACAGACTAGATTGCTCATCGAAGACTAAGATACTGAATACCTTTAATTATGTGTCTTCCATGAGCTAAGTGCTGGGGATACAAGGAAGTATGACATAGTGTCTTTGCTGTCAAGAGCCCTACAATACAATTTTAAGGTTGTGGGAGAAAGACTGAGAGAGACAGCACTGCAATGTTTTATGTGTTAAATGCAGGAGTTCAAGGAAGGACGTCGAGGAGGTGCCAGGGAGCTAGAAAATCCAGACAAAGTCTCCTAGAATCACCGTTATATAGGAGAGAGCAGTGGGAGGGCGTTCCGGGAAGGAGCTATGGAGGGAAAGTAGTGAAGGAAAGGAGTGTGTACTGTACTTAGGAAACAGCAGTGGACTGGTTTGGCTGAAGTGAAAGTTTAGTCTGAACAATTCTTGAGAAACAGCTCTGATTGGAACCACATCGTGGAGCACCTGGAGGATGAGCTGGAGGGACTGAATTTATGGGCAGGGGCGCCAACCAATGTTTTTGAATGGGGAATGATGTGTGGTGCTGGTGTTTTAGGAAGATTCATCTGTCACTGGTACACTGGACAAAATAAAGAGTCCAAGTGAGAGGCAGAGACAGTGCAGACAGATGGTAATGGAGACTGTTCCTTAGTGGTCACCATGCTAATAAAAATGGGTAGATGGCAAAAGTAAATGAAAGAGGGATCTGTAGCCCTCGGGGTGACTGAAGAGATAGGCAAGGCTAAAGGTCCACGACCACTACTTGACTATAATACAGTGATGCCGAGTGTTTTGGTTGTCCAGGTCTCGATGCTCGTCTGACTCTTCTCTCACTCCTCCTGTGGTTGCTCTGTTTTTCTTTTGTGGCTCTCAGCGCTCCTGCCAGCCCACTGCCCCTCTGAGCTCTGGCGCTGCCCTCGCAGCCTACTGTTCCATTCTTGTTTCTTCTTTCAGTTTCCCTTTCTCTTCTCTGATTTTCCTATTATTTATTTCCCCCCTCCCTTCTCTCTTTTGGCCTTAAGAGTGAAAAAAGATTTTTAAAAAAACTGAACAAACAGTCAATGCGGTGTCTTTTTTTCATGGGCAGCCCAATACTTAAACAATTGTCCTATTTCTGATTCTTTCAGTGTCAGTTGTGGCCATTGTTTCTGTTCAGAAATATCTTCACTTATTTCTAATTCTGCGGTTGTTTCTGTCATCTCCGGGCTAGAAAGAATGCTGCTGTTACTGATTATCTTGCTGTCATCTCAGGGCAGGTGAAAGATGAAACAGGGGAAAGAAGGGTAGCAAAGTGCACTTAGAAAATCATCATTTAAAAACTGACCATGTTCAGGCTTGTAAGGAAGAAAAGAAGCCACGGTGGGTCAACGTTGAAGAAACTGTGCTCCCACAGAAAGAGGTGAGCTCAAAGTGGAGACACTGTAACAACTTTCCTATGGAAAGTTTTGGGGAGATTTATAAATTTTCCTCACCAGTTGTAGTATAACTAATAGTCATATTTATTTACTCATCCTATAAATTGTTGCACTGACAGAGAATATTAGTTCATTGGGAATATGAAACATGAGAGGGAAACAGACAACTTATGCATCTTAGGAAATAAATGTTATCTTTTGACATGCTTTTGAGCACAAAGATCATTTTGTATTTGCTGTGTACTTTTTTTTGCCTTATAGAACAGATGTTCACTGGTTATATTTCACTCAAAAATGAAAAATTTTTAAATGCATTTTTTTCTAAATTTAGAAATTAAATCTAATGGGGTGACAATAAGAATACACAGGTTTCAGGTGAACATCTCTATAGCATTTTCACTGTTGATAGTGTTGTGAGCCCATCACCCAAAGTCAAATCATTTTCCACCACCATGTATCTATCTCTCTTTACTCCCCTCTCCCCTTCTGGTAACCACCTCACTTTTGTCTATGTCCATGAGTCTCATTTTTATATCCTGTGTATGTGTGGAATCATATACTTCTTAGCTTTTTCTGATTTACTTATTTCATTTAGCATATAAGTCAATTAAAAAGATATTAACTCTCCTATAGCCATTAAGATTTCAATAAAAAAAAAATGATAAAGAAAATTCTACATGACAAGCTTTTTAATAAAAATAAAACAAACCCCTATAGTCTAAATTTCTATGGAATTGAAGATTACATGATATTTCCACACTGGGTTCATTTATCCTTTGACAGTGGCACCATGGGATGGATGTACTACGAAATATCAACCTACTCTAGAAGGGGCCGAAGTGTAGACAGCGACTCACTCATTGTAAACCCTCCTTTTACAGCAGAGGAACTGATGCCAAGGTGACTAGATGGTCTGAGATCAGGGCAGAGTGAAGATCAGATCCAAAGTCCAGATCAGATCCAAAGTCTACTGAACCTCCCAGTATATTAAGCTGCCATTCTTTGGGAAACACTCTAAAATATTTTCACTTCATTTAATAACCGATGACTTAAGATAACAGGTGAGTTTACTAAAGGATAAATGTTTAGCTTCCACCACTTTTGCTCTGCATGTGCCTTAAAAGTACCTCATTCTCACTTTTCAGGTTCAAGATTGCCAGTGAAGGTGCCTGCATTTATCCTAACCACATCTTTCACAATTTATTATTATTATTATTATTATTATTTGTATTTTTCTGAAGCTGGAAATTGGGAGGCAGTCACATAGACTCCACATGCACCCGACCAGGATCCACCCGGCACGCCCACCAGGGGGCGATGCTCTGCCCCTCCGGGGCGTCGCTCTGCCGCGACCAGAGCCACTCTAGCGCCTGAGGCAGAGGCCATGGAGCCATCCCCAGTGCCCAGGCCATCTTTGCTCCAATGGAGCCTCGGCTGCGGGAAGGGAAGAGAGAGATAGAGAGGAAGGAGAGAGGGAAGGGTGGAGAAGCAGATGGGCGCTTCTCCTGTGTGCCCTGGCTGGGAATCGAACCGGGGACTTCCGCACGCCAGGCCAACGCTCTACCACTGAGCCAACCGGCCAGGGTCTCTTTCACAATTTAAAGATTATATTGTTTCTTCCTCATCTCTTTCTTTTTAGACTAAAAAGTCATACAGTCTTTCTTTGCTTTTTGCAAAGCAGTTCCTCAACTATTTTCTTCCCTTGCCACTCATCCCTCTCTTGATTATTTAAAATATCTTCCTTGGACCCAACCATCTCCATGAAGTTTTTATGAATGCCAATGCCAATCCCAATGCCAACAGAAGCAGCATATTTCAGGGCTGGGTGATTCTCAACAAGAAGAAGAATATGCTATATTTCTTTATCTAATGTCCACTTGATGGCCCTCAACAAGTTGCTACCTTTTTAAATGAGGTAGGCAAATTTGTACAGTCAATAAGTTAGCTCTCAGATATTTAATAAGCATCTACTATGCGACACATACTGTTTTAGATGCTGGAGATGTAGCAATGAAAATGAAAGACCAAATCTGCCCTGACTAGGTAGCTAAGTTGGTTAGAGCATCATTCCAACATGCCAAGGTTGTGGGTTCAATCCCTGGTCAGAGCACATACAAGAATCAACCAATGAATGCATAAATAAGTGGAACAGCAAATCGATGTTTCTCTCTCTCTCCAACTTCCCTTCCTCTCTCTCTCTCAAATCAATAAATAAAAATTTAAAAAGAGACCAAATCTGTGACCTAAAGAGTATTCCTCTTGCTGGAGGTAGGAGGAAGATAATGGATACATAAATTAGCAGAGAAGACAATTTTATATACTAATAAAAATAATGAAGAACATAAAATTAGGCAATGAGATAGCAAGTGACTGCCAGGTTTGGGGGAGTGGAAGGTGTGGGCAACAACTTCTGAGAAGTGTATATAACCATTCCTTGGGTTGTAGAGTTTTAATCATTTCCACATACTACTGTTATGTTAAATGGCCTGCTATTTTTATGACTAGTCACATGTCTGATGTGATTATTTCTTCTTGTGATTATTTCGTTTTGCAATTTTATAACCTCGAATGTTTTGTAGACTAAGGTCATTTGTTACCTTCAATAAAACAGTGCTAATCTCACAATGATTCAATCACAATACATGATGGTCATCCTTTCTGTGGAGCTCTACTGCTAACTCTTATTTTCCCAGATGGTTCTTCTTTTATGGTTGGTATTGCATAGAGCTTTCAGTCAATGACAGCCTGAAAGGTAAGTGCTTGAAGTATTCAGGTGGGATTCTGAACTTTCAGGAAACTGCCTTCTCTATCCAGCATCAGAGAGCTCCTACCATAACAATTATGAGAGGGTAGCAATAAAGTCAGAGTCCGAATACGCCCCTCCCATATCCCATTCTCTTGCTGCACGGACACCACTAGGGAAGGCAGACAAGCAGCCTAGAAACCAAGCTCAGCTGTGAATATTCCTAGGCTCATACATGTCTGGGCTTCCTTTTTAAATATGAGTCTCTCTCTGTGTTAGAAAAACTGGCATTATTTTGGAGACAGTTAAGGATAAAAAAATCTATTTTTTTTTCTTAGAAAGTCCAAAAAATTTGTCTATTTTTGAAGATGGATGTTTAATCCAAAGCAGTAAGTTTCCAGTTTTATGCAGACAGAAGCATTCAGAAGACCCCAGGCAGCTCCTGGATGGGGTAGTGAAGGAGGTGAGTGAGCTTCTGGGAAAGGCTAAGGGGCAGAGCTTCCCACCCCTATTGTAACCAGAGCCTATCAGGTCTGCACACTGAGATTGTGTATAAAATTTCATGCGGACAGGAAAAAGAGGTCCTGCTACTGACAGTGTTTTCAAACCACCAGTCACAGAACACACTATAAATCTGACTCATCAGTGGCGAGGTCACAACCTCAGAAAAGAAATAAAAACTCATGAAGCATCTACATGCTCCTGCCATAACACGGATTCCAGGGAAACAAAGTCCTCTTTAAATCACTCCCCACATGTTGCTATCAGAGGATCCACCAGTGTGGACTGCTGCAGGGCACCTTTGTGCTTTACACCCTCAGCCAGGACGTGGCTGTGGGGCCCTGCGGCACTTACTGAGCTCCCTCTCTAGTCTCACTTCCCTCTAGTCCAGGGGTTTCTAATTTTGTTTATGCCATGGTCCACTTTGCAGTCTGTGAAGTCTTGAATTCCTTCATCAAATCACAGCTTTCCTTTTTAAAAATTTTATTTAGAAAATTAAATTTAATGGGGGACATTTTTAAAAGTACATAGGTTTCAGGTAAACATTTCTATTTCACCTGAACTACTGATTGTGTTACGTGCCCATCACCCAAAGTCCAATCATTTTCATCACTGTGTATTTGTTCCTCTTTACTCCCCTCCCCTCCCCCCCGCGATAACTACCGCACTTTTGGCCTTGTCCATGAGTTTCACTTTTATATTCCACCTATGTAAAATAAAAAGTAGGATTACAAAAATAACTAATTATACTAAAGTACATTTCTATCCATGGACCCCTTGGGGGTCAGTGGACACCAGGAAGAGAAATACCTGTCACACTTAGTCGAGAGCATTCTCAATGCAAAATTTCCCACCCTGCCCTCTCGAGTTCTAGTCCTCCCTTTTCATTGGCCTACTAGGAACTTGCCACAAGAACCTGAACTGAGCTCTCTCTTGGCCCACTCAGACATACTTTTTTGCTCCCCTGATTCTTTCATCAGCTCACCCACATCACGGACGTCCCCAGCTGGCATTCCTAGAACCATCTATGACTTCCGAATTACTCCCTCACCCTCCTTAACCAGCGTCTCGTGCCTCTCAACACCATCACTGAACTGCCTTTTGAATCCACCTTCCACTTTCATTCTTTGCACTAATACCTAACTATTTCTCACTTGGATTCTTGCATTATGCTTCTGACTCATTGTCTGCTGCCCAGAGATCCTCCTCAGTGTTTATATAAAGAAGTCAGAGCTCCAGATTCAAACAGGCCTGGTCATTCCACTCTCCAGAATCAATGCCAAATCCTTTAGTAGCCAACCCAAGCAATTGAGAGCCTGGCCCGGGGTCTTCCTGTCTCTCCCTGGCCTCAGAAGTCCATCTCAATGCTCACTATTCTCTGAACAAACACAAATTATTATTATTTTTTTTTAATACAGAGACAGAGAGTCAGAGAGAGGGATAGACAGGGACAGATAGACAAGAACAGAGAGAGATGAGAAGCATCAGTCATCAGTTTTTCACTGCAACACGTTAATTGTTTATTGATTGCTTTCTCATATGTGCCTTGACCGTGGGCCTTCAGCAGACTGAGTAACCCCAAGCTGGTGAGCTTGCTCAAACCAGATGAGCCCGCGCTCAAGCTGGCGACCTCGCGCTCAAGCTGGCGATCTCAAACCTGGATCTTCGGCATCCCAGTCTGACGCTCTATCCACTGTTCCACTGCCTGGTCAGGCAAACACAAATTGTTTTTAACGCAAGTTTCTGAAGCCTAGGAAACTCCTTCCCTTTTTCCTTTCACACCCACTACTTAAATATATCTCCAATTTTAAAGACCCTTCTGCAGGGTTTCTTGTAAGTGGCTTTAGAAGCAAGAGCTCTCTTTCTTCAGCATTCTCATATGTGCTTGTGAATGCCTCACTTTTGGAACTTATCAAAATACACTGCTCACAAAATTTAGGGGATATTTCAAAATGAATATGAAGCGATAAAAAATGAAGCAGCTGATTTTTTTTTGTTAAACAAGAACATCAGAAAAGCAAATAACAGGTCAAAGAAAGTTGTCCTATTATGCAAATAAGATGCAAAACCAACTTTTATTTCATTGGTGACAATGCACTATATTAAAGGCTGAAAGTACTAGAGTATCTGCATGGTCCCTGATCCCCTAATTTTTGTGAGCGGTAATTAATTTGCATTATAACTATTTAAGGAGATATTTTCTCCCCTTCTTGGCGTGTCTTTTATGCACAATAGAATGGTACTTTATTCATTGTTCTAGTTGTGCATGGGGGCTGAGTCTTCTGCTCACCTGCGTGAGGCTGGTTGATGGTGTGCTGACTCTCCAACACAGCAAGCCTTATCTTTTCATCTCAACTGCCTGAACACTGCATTACTCAATAAATGATCATTTTAAATTCTCAAGTGTCTGGATCTCATATAAGCTTGGTGAAAATAGCATTATTTTAAAAGATGGGGCTTAATTCCATGACCCCAAAATGCCATATTAACTTCTCTAAAAATAAGTACCATGGACTCAGGGGCCAGTTACTGGTAAGCTGTTCAAAGGAGGTGACTGATATTTTCTAATTAGCTCATCCTCTTATTGAAACAAGAGCAAGAATATAAACAACTGAGTTACCTTTGATTTCAGGGTAGTAGAGAAAGGGTTTTGGTTCACTAGTTTCCAAATCAGATTTTCTCCGAAGTTGGACGAACACGGAGGCTGGTTTGGTAATGTTGACATCTTTATACTTCGGTGTTTTAAAGACAATGGCAAACTGCAGGAAACAAAGATCCAAATGTTAGGGCAAGACTACATTTTCCCCCAGTAATGGTACTTATTGGACATATTTTTTGCAACCAGCGCTTAGACACAGTGTACCAAAATATATATATATATATTTTATGGTACCTTTATATATATATATATATTATATATATATGTATATAACCTTAAAGAAAGTTACAAATTCAGAATTCTATGCCCATACAATTTTTTTTTCTTTTCTGAAGCTGGAAACCGGGAGGCAGTCAGACAGACTCCCGCATGCACCCGACCAGGATCCACCTGGCACGCCCACCAGGGGGCGATGCTCTGCCCATCCTGGGCGTCGCTCTGCTGTGACCAGAGCCACTCGAGCGCCTGGGGCAGAGGCCACAGAGCCATCCCCAGCGCCAGGGCCATCCTTTGCTCCAACGGAGCCTCAGCTGCAGGAGGGGAAGAGAGAGACAGAGAGGAAGGAGAGGGGGAGGGGTGGAGAAGCAGATGGGCGCCTCTCCTGTGTGCCCTGGCTGGGAATCGAACCCGGGACTTCTGTACGCCAGGCCGACGCTCTATCACTGAGCCAACCGGCCAAGGCCGCCCATACATTTTAATTAAATTGTCACTGAGAAACTGAAGCAGGACTGCTGAGGTACTGCAAATGTCTTCATTTGTAAAGAATCATGTGAAAATATACATTACATACACCTCTGTCAAAACAGCCTTAAAAGACTCCAAGATTATTTGCAGCAACATCGAAAGACTGGTTGTGGAAAGAGAGAGATGAGGAAGGTGGTACTGCTATCAGCTTGCATGCCTGCTGATAAGGAGAGGAAACAATCCCTGCAAGGGAGACATCTCACAGGGGCAGAGTATTTTGAGCCAAGAATGGCCAAGGCTCTAGGCATATACAGGGCATTCTGTAACACCCCTGGTGGTCGTAGAAAAGTTAGGCATTTTTACATTTTTAAAATTTTATTTTTTTGACTATGCAATATATTCATAGGGATCAAAATTTTGTAAATATAAAAAGGCATATGATGGCATACATTGAAATTTCTCCTTGCCATTCCTGTCCACCATCCAGGCAATTCTTATTGTTTCCTTATCACATCCCCTCCCCCAGGAAAACTCAGAGGACTTGATAATTTTTTGGCATTCTTCTAGCATTTCTTTATGGATGTGCAAACATGAACATAAAATCTTTTTAATATACACTTCGTTTTATATCTGTCTTTAAAAAATTTCAAGGTTGTAGCTTTGAGAGCTTTTTGTATTAGTTCATAGAGTATTCATTTTTTTTATTTTGAGAGAGAAGAAGAGGGAGAGAGAGAGAGAAAGAGAGAGAAAGAGAGAGAGAGAAGCATCAACTCATTGTTCCATTTAGTTGTGCAGCCAATGACTGCTTCTCACGTGTGCCCTGAGTGGGGGTCAAGTCAGTGCCCTCAGGATCAAGTCGAAGCCCTTGGGGGTTGAGCCAGCAACCTGGAACCCAACTGGTGACTCTGGCGCTCTGGATGACATGCTATCCACGACAACACTGGCTAGAGCACTCATTCTTTTTAAACTGCATAATATTCCATCACTTAAATAGAATTTATATATAATTGGCAACATATTGAAGGATGTTTAGAACCTTTTCAATTTTTTTTTCTTCTGAAAATAGTATTCCTCAGTGATTCAGAGTAATCATTAAGATATAGATTTAGCATTTTCATTGCTTAGTCATAGACTTGTCACTGGGAAATCTTGATTTATCATGATGCCAACAGCCTCAACTAGAAGACTTCCTTTCAACACTTTATTAGAACACCCTTGTAGCAGGTTTCACCATAATATTCCAGTAGAATACTGTTATGAATTGACTGTATCCCCCCAACAGTTGTATGTTTAAATCCTAACCCCTAGGGTAGCTGTGTTTGGATATAAGGCCTTTATAGTGATAATTAAGGTTAAATGAAGTCATAAGGGCAGGGCCCTGACTGGACAGGATTAGTGTGTTATAAGAAGAGATACCGAAAAAGCTTGCTTTCTCCACCATGAGAGAACAAAGCGAGAAGGCAGCCATCTGGGAGCCAGGACGAGAACTCTCACCAGAAACTAACCCTGTTAAACCTTGATCTGAACTTCTAGCCTCCAGAACTGTGAGGAAATAAATTTCTGTTGTTTAATCCACACAGTCTATGGTGTTTTGTTATAAACCCTTGCCCATAATTCTATGGTAGGTAACTTTGCTGCAATACTTGTAAAAGTCTTACAAACAGCACTCTTTTATGAAAGTTAAATAAATATTTATAATTTTTCCTTTTTCATATATGGAATCCAAGTGCTAAATGTCAAGAATATAGAAATGTAACATTATCATGATCATCATTATTATCATCCTCCACTTACTTGTCTATGAACGTCTGTGGGAGAAAAGTCTCCAAATCCTTCCCAGATGCCACCATTTTCTTCCTCTTCATAAAATCGAATCTGGATGTCATCTGTAAATAGTCACAGTCAGGTGTGTACTTGCACAAAGTGTAATAATATTTATAAACATGCTGAAAAAAAGTTGGTTCAAGATTCTACCTACTATATATACTTAAATTTTTGGAAGTAATTAATGTGGAATTGATTTTGAGTAATTTAAAATTTTCACAAATCATTAATTTTTTTATTAGTTACCACAGTAATGGGCCCCAAGTTTCATTTAAAATGACAGCTTCACCTATTCAATTTGAGTTTTCTCTTAATCAACCTTTGACCTCCCCACCTCTCCATCTCTAAACCAAGTCACTCCTGAGAAAGACGAAGGATGGTGAGGAATATCAGAATTCCAAAATGTGGTTCAACTCAATACAGATTTACATAATAAAATTTATAAAGTTTACTCTATGGTAGACACTGTTCTAAGTAATTTATATGTATATAATAACTGCTTTAATCCACACGATACTTTGTAATGTAGGAGTACTATTAATACCTTCATTTTGCAGAAGAGAAACTGAAGGCCAGAGATGTTAAGTAACTTATCTAAGGCTGTACAGCAGTAAATAGAGAAGCCAGGGTTTGAACACAGACAACATAGTTTCCAATGTAAACATTCTACTATGTTGCTTCACTATAATACTTTATTAATCCTTATTGAAAAATGATAAAAATATTATGTTGGTCGAGTCACTTCAGATTAAATTAGAATATTTAAACTTTACATTTCAGTTGTGGATTCTACTTTTGGAGAACTCTGATGATGTTGGCTTGGCCAGGAATCTGGAAATGTGTATACTGCTTAAATAGAATGGGTTAAAAGAAGGCTGATATCAGAATAAGCAGAAAAATAGAATTTTTTTTTGATAAAAGTATATACCTTTACCTTAAAATCTGACCCTTTTTCTGACTTTTCATTTCAGAGCATTTAGCCTCAAATGAGAACTTTCTTGTTTTTAAAGCCACAATTCTTTTATTTAGGGGCTATATTTCCACTTCTACATCTGTTTACTTTGAAGTTGCTCATTACTTTGTAGTGAGGAGATCTTTATTACACTAAACTTTCAATCATTTTATTTTAAAACCAAGTGAAGTTTGAGAAAGTAATCCCCTTCAGCTTTTGCTCACTTATCCATCTTGTACTGTATCCAATGAGATGACTGCCAAGAACCTCTTCTGAAAGTCACAATTACGAGAAAAAATGCTCTGAGAATTTCCCTATAACCCTATTCTCTCTCTGTTTCTTAGCTGACATCACAGTGTCATGTGCAAGTATTTGGAGAAGCTCTCTCAGTGTTGCTACCAAGCAGTGTAAGATAAACAAAATAAACAATTTCATATTACGTAAAACTTTAGAGGAACAAGTAAGTGGGTCTTTGAGCAAATTAACCCTGAAAAGTCACAGAATGCAAAAATGACAAACTGAAGCTGTCCTCTTGGAACACATCATGAGAAGGCAGGGAAATGAGAATTCCGGGAAAGACAGAAGGCAGCAGGAAAAGAGGAAAGCCACATACAAGATGGACTGACTCCACAGAAGGAGCCATAGGCATGAGTCTCCAGGAGCTGAGCAGGGCTGTTGAAGATAGCATGTTGTAGACACAGCTCATTCATGGAGTAGCCGGGAGTCAGGGCTGCCTCAACGGCACAGCACGGTATGTAACACACACCAAACATTATTTACTCTGTGTGTGTGTGTGTGTAGCAGGAGTTTTACTCATTTTAGTTTAACTAAGTTCAGATACCAAACTTTAAAGGATAAAAACACTGAAATGTCACTGATTATCCCCATTTTAGAATTTCTCTTTACTTCTATTGAAAATTTTAAAATGAATTAGTTGGGTTTAAAAACACAACATGGGTAACTTATATTTGGGAGATTTAAAATGTATAAATTGTAAAGGGATATTACTGGATCCGCTGCCAAAAAAATGACTCATAGACACACTCAAAATATTCTGCATCTTGAGATCAGAGCATATATTTACCTTTCTGAACCTTGTCACAGAGAAGATAAATCTCTTCCCCTCCAGTTACGCATCCCGCTGTCCTGTCCATTCGTACAATTTTCAAGTTGGATGCATTGGGGGCTTCTGTCCATAGGAGAAAATCAACAAACATCCTGGTTTATCCTCAGCTTCACAAGCCAATCTCTTATGAGGAACCCTGCCCTTAGCACATTAGTCAAAAGAAAGTTGAAATTGATGCTTTCACTCACATTGTTTTAACAAGGATACAAATAAAACAAAAAGTCTTCTGAAGTCCTCAGAGCACTGCTTGGGCCTGGTTAGTTCATTACCACCCAAACAGATCAGGCAGATAGAAGCAATCTCTGTTCCTCCCACTAACACAGTAAAAGAGATTAATACAAAAAGAAAGCTTTAATGAGGTTCTGGGAGGCACCACCAGCTGGCGGAACATCAATTAGGCCAAGACACAAGCCCAAGCTTGCTTTCATGATACTGATATACTATTTATAAGAGTACTAGAGGCCCTGGCTGGTTGGCTCAGTGGTAGAGCATCGGCCCAGTGTATGGATATCCCAGGTTCGATTCCCAGTCAGGGCACACAGGAGAAGTGACCATCTGCTTCTTCACCTCTTCCCCTCTCCCTTCTCTATCTCTTTTTTTCTTTTTTTCTCTCTTCCCTTCCAACAGCCATGGCTCGGTTGGAGCAAGTTGGTCCCCGGCTCTGAGGATGGCTCCATGGCCTCACCTTAGGCACTAAAATAGCTTGGTTGCCAAGCAACAGAGTAGTGGTCCCAAATGAGCAGAGCATTGTCTGGTAGGGGGCTTGCTGGGTAGATCCCAGGCGGGTACATATGGGATGTCACTCTGCCTTCCTGCTTCTCGCTTAAGGAAAAAAAAAAAGAAATCTCCTAGAAATTTAGGAGAAGCACGATTTTCTTAAAGTATTTATTAATTTTTATTCTACAGAAAAGGAAAAATGGAGATGTTATATTCCTTCTCCCCAAAATAAATTAAAATTCAGTGTGGTCAGGGGCAAAAGTTTTGTGTGGTATAGTATAAAGCTTCCTTTTTTCCTCCTAACAGCTGCACTTTAAGGTAATCTTTGGTATATGAGTCTACACAATATTATAACTTTTTCACTTCCTTTCAAACTTGTTTAAATTAGAGAAATCAGTTAGTTATACTAAAAGCCTGGGGTTTTCTACTTAGACCAAACCCTATAAACTCTCAACGAACCTACACAGTACACTTGCAGGCTTTCTGGAAATATCTTTTTAATAAATCTTACACATATCAAAAATTTTACCATACAAATTAGCATGGTAAATTTGAAGGCCATTTTAAAACAGACTGAAATGGAATTTTGAAACCAATTTATGCTGTTCATTTAGTTAACCTAAAGTTTCTGTGTTGATAAAACTATAATGTGAGAATGAAGGTGGATAAGACTAATAGTTGTCTTTTATTAACTTCTGTTCAGACTCCCAATGAAAAAAATTGAGATACTTTTCTCATCTAAGAGCACCAACAATATATCCTCATAGCAAGGCATTTGGAAGGAATAAGAGATTTGGCACTACATATAAAAGATGAAAATGCACATCTGAGAAAAGAAAACTGCATTTATTGAGCCCCTTATAATATTTCATCTTTAATGCAGACATCAACTTTTTCTATTAGATCTTAGTACTCCCATTTCAGAGATGATAAGCATGAGGTTCCAAGTGACTGAGTCGCTCACCCTGGGACTCAGAGAGAGTAACTGCAAGTCCGTCCTGGACAGTATATGGTGCTGCCTCCCACCAGAAGTCAAGTACTCACTGCTGTCGTAGATGGCGTCGGACACCACGGGCTCCAGGCGCCGGGTGAAGCTCCCGGTGCTGTCCGGAAGGAAAGCTGTAAACATGAGCCGCACCACGCTGAGGTCCATCTCCTTGGTCTGCTGAAGGGCTGCCTGGCGGATGATCTCCTTCTCCCGATCTAGGACCACCCAGCACGGGGCAGGAGGGAAGCGTGACCACTTTAGATAGAATGCTTTCATAAAGCACAAATAACATAAACTTGAAATAAAAATTGTTTTTTAAAAAAATTCTTCATGTTGCTAATAAAACTTTGAAATTTATTCTGTTTCTGTCATCCAAAATTAAAGCCATCGAAAGAAGACCTGTATTTCCTCTGGATTACTATAAAAAAAAAACCTGTCCTCCATGTATCAAACTGCTGCTCTCCTTCCCTTATCTTTTCCTGAACTCTCCCTTTTCTGCCTATGACAAGAGTTGAAGCTATAAAGAATAGATGAGATAGAATGGAGTAAGTCAATTGTGCATCCGTTGTATTATAAAATGCGAAAATTAAGTATTCCCAGAGCTCTCTGAGCACAGACTGTTCATCCCACAGTGCCGAGCCCATGGTGGCACGCTGTCGGTGCTCAGAAAGTACTTCTGAGGGAAGAGAATGACTCAGCTGCTGCCCTGTCCCTGCTCAGTTAGAGCATCCACCCAAAGTTCAGTTGTCAGTTTGATCCATCCCCGGTCAGGGCACATACAGGAACATATGAATGTTCCGGTCTCTCTCTCTCTCCCTCCCCCTCTCTCTAAAATCAACAAAATAAACATTAAACAACAACAA
Organism: Saccopteryx bilineata; assembly: GCF_036850765.1. NCBI lineage: Eukaryota > Metazoa > Chordata > Mammalia > Chiroptera > Emballonuridae > Saccopteryx > Saccopteryx bilineata. Next base: position 178,389,434 of record NC_089494.1, read on the forward strand.
CAACAAAAAAGAATGACTCAACTGCATTTGGCTCCTTCCTTCCCTCCCAATGAAGCTTTCATGCTGATGGATATAATCACAATTAGCTCACGTCACAATAGGTGATAATTCAGGTGGTAAGCACTGTCAGAGAGCTAGCTACCCATGAAGTGACATGGAATATCAAAGGAGGGGAGAACCCAGAGGTTTCAGAGCAGAAGAGACAGTTGCTCTAAATCTTGAAGGGATGGTAGAACTTATACTTATGAAGAGGATGAACAGAGTATTCCAGAAAGAGGAAAGAGCAAGTATAGAAATTTAATTTAAAAAGAAAGAGAGAGAGAGAGAGAGAAAGGAAGGGTGGGAGGGAGGGAGGGAGGAAGCTGCCAAGGCACAAAAATGAGAGTGAGAAACCAAGGAGCTTCTGTGAAGTACTCCAGTTTGACACGAAAGGACACGATGGGAAAGAGCTGGAAATGCAGGCTGGGGTCAGCACTTGGGAGGCCTAAATGCCAGCTTCCTGAATTGGAATTTTGCAGACGAGGGGGAGACACAAAGTAGTAGATCAGATGTAGGCCTTAGTAAGAGCCATCTGGCCATAGGGTGTGAAAGGGATTAGAAGTGGGGAGGGACAGGGACAGAACAATAGAAATGGAGTGAGGAGTGCAGCCCCAGAGAGAGCACAGAACAGCTAGACAGCAGCCAGAGATGCAGCCCCAGGCGAAGGTGGGCTCAAAGGCGACGGGAAAGTACAGAGTCTGGGTATCAGAGGATGGAACACATTTTGGGCAAAAATGATGACTGGTTTATGCTGAATGTGAGCTGATGACAGGGTGGCCAGACTCAAGGAGAACATATCAAAGCAGGAATGCTGCACGTGGTGGGACCAGTTTGGAGTTTAAAGGAAAAATATGAGCAAAGGTAGGAAAACATAAAATCATAGCATTTTTATGATAGAGAGAATAGTTAATAATGTGTCTGAAAAGCCCAAAGAAATAAAGATTCCTTATAAGAATGTGAGCTGGGGGAGATAGAACAGAAGAGTTATTTTTTGAAGTCCTGAATTATGAATTGGCTTTGACAGGTTGCAAAGGGAAGGGTGGGATATTTTAAGTAGAGAAATACACAAACAGAAGTATGAGGATGAATGAGGTGTTCAAGGGGCAGAGGTGGGTGCAGGGGCTGAATGAGGCTAGAAAGGAGGCTGGGCCAGACTGAAGGCTTTGAATGCCAGTCTACGGAGGAAACAAGATGCCATCAAAGGTTTCTGAGCAGGACAAGAATAGGAACAGCTTGGGGTCTGGATTGGGAGAAAGAGAGGCCTTGGGCATGAAGAGCACATTGCCTACACATGAGAAAAGAGAGCCTGAGCTCTCAAACATACAAGGATGGGAGAGTGACACTCACCTGTGAGCTGCCGGTCTCCTCCACCTTCTGCTTGCAGATAGGCAAGATCAGAATGCACCAAAAGTCCAGGATTATAGCCCTTTACACACGCGTCTGTCATTCGTGCTTCCAGTGTTTCAAATACTTTCTTCTTTGTCACATGAAGTATGCCCAGATTTGCAAAGCTGGGGAGAAAAAAAAAATCAGTAACAGCAACAGCAGCAACCAAAAGTTAGGCAGTTAATAACTAGAATGTACGATTTCACTTAAGCAAAGAGAATTAAAAATAAAAAATTCACAGGTCCTCCATCGCTGGGGCCCACACTATTAATCAAATACATTATGGTTTCTGCAGCGAAACTCACCAAATGGAAAAATAAAGATTATAACCAGCTGCACATCAGGGCAGATTGGGTTTTGCCACCAAATGTGTCTGTGGTAAATTTAGCCAAATGTTTTGGTTTTAAGAGCTTATTAGACTTTCAAATTATGATTAAGGGAGTGGGGTAGATATCTATATATGACTTAATAGAAAATTTTCAAATGAATTCATTTGAAAGTGTTTCTAGAAGAGTTGTATAAAATACTTGATTTCCAAATATAGTACTAATTTTTTTTTCTCAAAATAAAAGGAATATTATTATTTTAAAGGATTTTTTTTTTTTGCTTTTGGATTTCTGGATGAGATTTAAAGTCTAGATCCCATTTGGGGTTCCCTTATCTGAATTCTATCTCCTCCTAGGTTATCTATAAAGTTGAAATTATTTGCTACTACTAGAATAGTATCTAATTCTATATGCACTCATGAATCAGAGATAGAGAACCTTTTATCTCATGAAGGCTACATACCTGTAGAACAAGATATATTAATAAGCTAAATAAAGTGTTTTTAAAGGGATTTTAAAGAAAATATATATAATTCTCCAACCATTACTTTTTAAAAATAAAGTATATGAAACAAAGAAGTATATTCAATAAATGTAATACAACAAACAAAAAAGCACTTTACCAAGGAGACTCATTCACTCAACAAATATTTATTCAGCTCCTGATTAGCCCCAGGCAGAGTCCCATTGCTCCTGTCAGCAGTAAAGGATTTCCTGATTTCACAAAACTTATATGCTAGTGCAACAACAGAGAAGAAACGAAACACATTTCATGGTATAATTTAGAAGATAGTAAGTGTTACCAAGAAAAATAAGGTAGAAATGGGTGATAGAAGAGGTAGTAGAAGGCATGACACCTTAAAACTGGGAGAGGTCAGAAAGGGCCTCATTGAAAAGACAACAAGTGAGCAAAGACTTGAAGGAAGCGAGGAAAAAGGCGTGGAGATGAAGAAGAAGAGCATTCAAGGCAGAGGGAAAAGCAAGTGCAAATACCCTGAGGTCATGGCGGGTATTTTCTAAAGACAACAATGGCCAAAAGGTCAAGGTGGCTAGGAGAAAATAAAGAAGAGGTCAAGGGGTTCAAAGAGGTAAGAAGTGGCATAGATCCTTTAAAACCTTCTAAGCCTTTGTAAGGACTTTTGTTTTACTCTTTCACCCAGAAAGAAAAAAATAAAAATTAGAAAAGACAGAAATATTATGACAATTGGATTGAATAAAACAAAGAATATAATAATGTGGGAAGGCCAGATAAAGCTTTCTATAGATAACTATAGAGAGCAAATATAAGAATGAAGGCAGATTGAGATGACCCCTCATATATATAGAAGCCCACAGACAAAACTAAACACAAATCCACAGTGACAGAAAACAACTGGGATGGCTTATATATACACAGAGAAGAAAATACATGAAGAGAATTTAAGCTCTTTGAGGGCAGAGATCTCCAGTGCCTGGGACACTGGATGTCTAATAATGTCTGTTGAATCAATAAATGCACGAATTAATACAGCACACAAAAAATACGCAACATGTCATACTAATAAGTATGAAGGCATAGGCAATTTTTCAGAAACTGCATCTCCATATTTGTTCTTTTAGGCCTCACTCCTATATAAAACATCTGCAACTGTGGGAAAATGAGCTATTACTCCTAGGTAATGGTCATGACAAACATCTTTGTAGCACTTTAAACTTTATCATCTATACAATACTTTTCATGTATATTTTTAAATATAATCCCTATTAAAAAAGGCAACACCCTCCCTCATTCATTATGTGAATAGAGAATTTATTCTGGTAATAACTGAAATAATATAGAAGTCAATCTTTTGTTTCAAGTAATGCTGGAGTATCAGCGATCAGACTGAAACTTTCACTTTAAACAACAAAAACTACATGCAAAAACTATCTTTTTCAGATACTGGACAATAGGCAGCATGGGACAGTAATCCTTAAGAAAACGGAAACAGCTTGACCAGGCCATGGCACAGTGGATAGTGCATTGGACTGGGATGCGGAGGACCCAGGTTCGAAATCCCAAGGTCATCAGCTTGAGTGCAGGCTCATCTGGCTTAAGTGCAGGGTTGCTGGCTTGAGCGTGACATCATAGACATGGCCCATGGTTACTGGCTTGAAGCCCAAAGGTCGCAGGTTTGAGCCCAAGGTCACTGGATTGAGCAAGGTGTCACTTGCTCTGCTGTAGCCCCCTGGTCAAGGCACATATGAGAAAGCAATCAATGAACAACTAAGGTGCTGCAACAAAGAATTGATGCTTCTCATCATTTTCCTTCCTGTCTGTCTGTCCCTATCTGTGCCTCTCTCTGTCTCTGTCAAAAAAAAAGAAAGAAAGGAAAAGGAAAAGGGAAACAAATACAACAAATCCTACAATTATGTTGGCTTAATGCTTAGAATTTCTAGGTTGCAGCACAGGAAAGGGAACCCCAAACAGGACCTAGAGATCTCCCTGAGTTGAGAAAACAGATTGAAAAGTTTGAGGTGGCCAAGGAGGCTAGAATGGATAGGCAGAGCACCATAAAGGAAAGAACCACACCCAGAGAGACACTCAGAGATGTACAGGGGCTCCACCTTGAGTCTTCAGCTGAGTACTATCAGAGCCTGTATGTGAGCAAGTGACCCAATGCCAACAGAAAGGAGCAGGCAAAACAATTCTTGGAGGACACATAGGGCTAGAATAGTGCAAGAAATCTTGTAATACACAAATCATCAGAATGAATATTTAGAAATGCCTTACTAATGGTGTGAAATTAACCCTAAAGCTTTGTTTCTCTGACAAAGCTTAAAAGTAAGTCTAGAAAAGATCAAACTGTTCTCAAATTTAGCTTCATCCCAATGCTTAAAAATATGTAAAAGTATACAAAAAAAAAAAATCCAGCATGCAACATCCAAAATTAACAATGTCTACTGCCAACCAATAAAAAATTACCAGGCATGCAAAGAAGTAAAAAAACAACAACTCATAATTATGATAAAAATCAGTTAATAGAAACACATACAGTAATGAGAGAGAACACAGAATTTGTAGGCAAGTATACTGAAATAGCTATTATAGATATGCTATAATATCTATAATATTGAGCAAGGTGTTACTTGCTCTGCTGTAGCCCCCTGGTCAAGGCACATATGAGAAAGCAATCAATGAACAACTAAGGTGCTGCAACAAAGAATTGATGCTTCTCATCATTTTCCTTCCTGTCTGTCTGTCCCTATCTGTGCCTCTCTCTGTCTCTGTCAAAAAAAAAAAAAAAAAAAAGGAAAAGGGAAACAAATACAACAAATCCTACAATTTGGTCAATGGTCCATATGGTCAATGGTCAAGAAAACAGAAAGCATTAGTATGTTATGGAAAGACCTGGAAGATATAAAAAAGACCCCAAACAAACCTGTAGAGATAAAAACTGCAATGTCAGAGATGAAAAATACACTAGATAAAATTAAGAACATATTAGACATGAAGACAAAAAGATTAGTAAACCTGAGAATACAGTAGTAGAACTATCTAAAATGAAACAGGAAAAAAATTTGAAAAAGAACTGATCATTAACGAGATGTGGCACAATTTCAAACAGCCAAATATACATGTGATTGGTGTTCCGAAAAAAGAGAATAAAGAGGAATGAAAAAAAAATTTTTTTTAAATAATGGGTAAAAGGTTTTAATATTTAATCAGAGATCCAAGAGTTTTAATGAACCCTAAAGCACATGACATATGAAGAAACTACACTAAACATTATAATAAAATTGCTTAAAACTAGTGAATAGAAAAAATCTGAAAAGTTTATAGAAAAAGAGACACACTTGTGTGAAGAGAAATGGAAATAAGAATTATGGGAGATTTGCTGTGGGAAACATGGCAAGCCAGAAGACCCCAGCATAAGGACGTGAAGGAAAACATTGTTAACCTAGAATTCTATACAGTACTCGTCAAAAATACCTTTGAAAAACAAAGATGAAATAGAGTTTAAAGATGTAAAAATACTTCAGCAGCAAAGCAGTAGTACAAGAAAAATTGAAGGGCTTCAGGCAGAAGAAAATAAAATCATACAGAAAGCTTGACTATGAATCAGAATGAAGAGCACAGCAAATGATAAATATGTGGGTAAATACATTTTTCCTTATTTAAATTAAAAAAATTTAAATTTATTCATTTTAGAGGGGGAAGTGAGAGAGAGAAAGAGAGAGAGAAATAGAGAGAGAGAGAGAGAGAGAGAAGGGGGGAGGAGCAGGAAGCATCAACTCCCATATGTGCCTTGACCAGGCAAGCCAGGGGTTTCAAACCGGCGACCTCAGTGTTCCAGGCTGACACTTTATTCATTGTGTCACCACAGGTCAAGCCTTAAAATTTCTTTAAAAGATAACTGACTGTTTGAAACAAAAATAAAAAACAATATATTGTGTCATATATTTTACATAGACATGTATTATATATTTACATATATACATATTTATACATACAGGGTGGGACAAAAGTAGGTTTACAGTTGTATGAAAAATGATACCATAATTAATAAATAATAATACAAGAATAAACTTTTGTGTACTCACAACTGTAAACCTACTTTAGCCCCAAACTGAATATTTATTTAAACACATATATTTACATATATCAATATAGAATATATGACATAATAGCACAAAAGTCAAGAGAGAGGAAATGAAAGTATACTGTTCAAAAGTACAGTACGGGAATATAGTCAATAATACTGTAATAACTACATATGGTATCAGATGGGTGCTTGACTTATTGGGGTGATCACTTTATAATTTATATAAATGTCTAATCACTAAGTTGAAACTAATATAATATTGTATGCCAACTGTAATGAAATAGTAAATAATAAAAAGTGAATATTATAAAAAATAAAATAAAAAAATGGAAATTGATTTTGACAAAAAAGTACAGTGTTCGAATACTATACATGAAGAGATATAATGTACTTAAAGGTAGACTATGTTAAATTTAAGATGTACACTATAAACTGTAAAAGAAGTTCTAACCCCCCCAAAAAGTGTAAAATAAAATCACAACAAATAACCTAAAGGAAGGCAAAAAAAAAAAAAAGAGAGAGAGAAAGAGGAACAGAAAACAGATGTGACTATCAGAAAACAAATAACAAGATGGTAGATTTAAACAAAGTCCTATCAGTAAATAGATGAAATATAAATTACTTAAAAGCATACCGATTAAAAGGCAGAGAGTGTCAGATGGAATAAAAAAAGTAAGACCCAACTATATACAGAGCATATTTTCTTGGAACATAAGAACACAAATAGGTTAAAACTAAAAGGATGGAAAACAACATTTCAAATTAACATTATTCAAAGGAAGGCTAAATAACTATATTAGTATCAATTTAAGTAGATTTCAGAGCAAATAATATTACCAAGGATAAAAAAGGGTCGTTTCATAATGATAGGGGGTTTGATGCATTAGGAGGACATAAGAATCCTAAATATTTATCTATCTAATAAATGAGCTTCACAATATAAGCAGGAAAATCTTAAAGAACTGAAAGGAGAACTAGGTATACAATAAGTATAGTCAGGCTTTCAACACCCCCTTCTCAATAACTGATAGAACAAGTAGAAAGAAAATTAGTTTGGATATAGAAAACTTGAACAACACTATCATACAACTTGATCTAAATGACATTTATAGAACATTCATTTAACTTACTCAGGCTAATCATTCTTTTTAAGTGCCCAGAAACATTTGCCAAGACAGACTGTAGTCTGATCCATAAAACAAATCTCAATAAATTTAAAAGAATTCAAAAATCATACCAAGTACTCTCTTACTACAGTGGCACTAAATCAGAGATTAATAATTGAAAGGTACCTAGATAAGAGCACATTTAAATCAAGATTGGTTAGGTAATAATTATTGAAGCTGGCTGAGGGGGTACACTGGGATACAAAAAATAGCTTAATTGTATTCTTCCTACTTTTGTATAAGTTTGAAAATTTCTATAATAAAATGTAATAGAAAACGAAAGCACATATTTTATAGACCTTGCAAGAGAAAAAAACCTGAGGATCATAAATGTTACATACATGGGATGTAAAATGGTATAGCTACTTTGGAAAACAATGTGGCAGTTTCTTTTCAACATAAATGTACCCTTAGCATGCATCGCTAAAATTCTACTCAGTATTTACCCAAGACCAAGAGAAATGAAAACTTCACACAAAAAGTGCTGTTGTAGTCAAAAACTAGAAAGAAACCAAATGTTCTTCAACAGGTGGGTGGAAAAACAAACCAATACGTCGACACAATGCAAATCTACTTAGTAACTAGAAGGAATAAACTACTGATACACACATCAACCTGGAGGAACCTCAAATGCAGCATACAAAGTGGAAGAAGACAGATTTTAAAATGTTACATGTATGATTCCATTTGTGTGTCACCCTAGAAAGGTTAACTAACCATAGGGCTAGGAATTAGATCAGGGCTGCCACGGCCTGGAGTGGGAGCAGGGGCACACAGGGCTTTTGGGGGTAATGGAACTCTTCCATACCCTGACAGTGGTGCCTGCATGAGGCCTGGTCAAAATTCACACAACTGTTCACTATAAAGGTGAGTATCATAGCATTTCAATTATACTTGAATTAACTCTGAATAAAATTTAAAAAAGGTTATTATAGTTAATGATAAGACTAAGACTAGAATCCTGTTGCTTACTCAAAATGCCACGTTCTTCCACATCAGTGGTTTTCAAAGTGAAGTCTCTAGACCAGTAGCACCAGCATTAACTCAGAACTTATTAAGATGTAAATTCTTGCATCCCATCCCAAACCTACTGAATCAGAAACTCTGAGGGCGGGGCTCAGCAATCTGTGTTTTAACAACTCCTCTGGGAGATTCCAAAAAACCCTCAAGGTTAAGAACCACTGCTCAACACTATGGGAGGCCAATGAGATCAGCATCTCTGTGAGTTGGGCCTGGCATCAGTATCTTTATAAAGAGACCAAAGGTGACTTTAATGAGCAGCCAGGTCTGAAATCCTCTGCATTGGGCCAGATGTTTCCATCATCAGCACGATTTGGGAACTGCTATTACCCTCTGGGTAGGTTGGAATCCCAGTGTCATTGGTTTGGGATTCAAATGTCACCCCTCGACCTGTCCATTATGTCTCTTAGGACTGACTTCAGAGATGGCACAGGATTTAAATGCAGTCTGAGACTCACACCCTAAATTGGAAGTTGGATACCTACCATCTCAGTCCATATTTCGTCTATTTTCTAAAAAACGCTCCTTTTGGGTGTATTAAGGTTGACCCATAAGAAATTAATTGTTTTGGGGCCTTCAAAACCAGCAATTTAATATGGTCTGTACTAGCTTCTTGAGGGAGGCCATGTTCCTTGTTTGTATTTTTTAAATTATATATATATTTACCTGTAGTGCTTACCATTTGGTATATGCCATAAATATTAGTGGGGTTTTTTTTTGCTTTTTAAAAAAGACTTCACATCTTTCTAAATAAGGGTTGCCAGGAAGCAAATAAGGGTGTGGTGATTATTGGTAAGGACAGTGGCTTAAAACAAAGTCAAATAATAGTTTCTATTGCCTGAATATTTCAGAGAACTAAAATGCTGTCGACACAAATTGCTGTTATTCAGGGTCAAAAATATAATACCAAACTAAGATTATTTTTACGAGGACCAGCATTAAAGGCCAACTAAATAAACAAGAACTATCAAGGCAAAATTAAAACTAATTAAAAAAATTAAAAGGGCAAATCCCCCAACTTAAAGCAATCAACCCCACAATTGTGAATATTTTAATATAGATAAAATATATTTGAAAATGGAAACTAAGTTTTACTGAGAATCCCCAAGAAAGGTAATTCTTTTGTTTTTAATAATTTAAAGGTTAGTTATCATCTCAGTTTCCTTTTTTATGTAACTTTTTTGATGTGTTGCATAAGTGCCAAGCTTGTAAATCTATACTGTACTTTTAGCCTAAGCTATATTATTGAAAACAGGTTACCTTGGTTCCATTCTAGCATTGACAAGTCTAAGGAATAATGCTGGCTATCTTCCTAACTTTCCCTGTGTGCTCTTCTCACCTACAAGTTAGAACTCAATAATAATAATCGATGACATACCATAAAAACGTCGGTGGCAAGTCTGCTCAGGTTATTTCTAATACTAGCTAATGTTAGTTCAGGCTGGAATTATGGAGATGAAAAGGGCCTGGAGATAAATTCTGTATCTCCACACATATTTTAGAGGGAAGAAATGAAAATCCTCAAGAAGTCATGCAAATTGTCTCCAGTCCTGTTGTTGAGAGTGACCGAAATGGAAATAGAATTCTGGTTTCCAGACCACTAGCATGGTATTTTTTTCTAATAAAATGTAACAGGTTCTGATTTTGGAAAGAGATAGAGAGAGAGAGAGAGAGAGAAAGAATTTAATCATGAAGGAAATACGACATTTTGGAAAACATTGTAAGCAAAAGTTGCTCAGTTAAAAATCGAATTACAAAGGAAGTTCCAATGTTTCATAGAACACTGTGAACAAGAAAGTCTGCTGAGTCTTTTCTACCTCTCAGGTGGCATCTTCTGGATTAACTTCCCAGTCAAATTGTATAGCGTTAGGGGATCCCACAGCTGTCTGAACAGACATCTTGATGATTAAATTAAAGAGTGAGGATAGTCAAAATGTTTGTTGAATGAAGAAATGAGGAAATGAATGAATGAATGGGTTCTCCCAACTACTGAACCCCACCCACACTTCAGCACTGCAAAGGAGTCAAGGGTTTGCTCACTTTCCTTGGAAACAGAGAACTCTGACTCTAGCTGTAGGTCCTAAAATAAATAACCATTAGTTCCTTCTAGAATCCTGAAAGATTATTAAGCCAAACCACAGAAACACCAAATTACAGACAACATAGTAGAAGTTTTATAACAACAAATATTATTAGTAGGGAACTTCATCTATAATTTCCTCTAAAGGATGTGATTATCACACAGATTAAACAGGACCAAAGAGGATCAACACTTCAAACTGACGGCAGCCTACTAGAGTAAATCTGCAGAAACACTAAGTGATCAATTAGTCTGCAACTCTGACAATTACCCTGCATTTCAAAGCTCTCCTAGGTCAGTCAGGAACTGTAAGGGTATTCCAAAACAGACAATGAACCCACTGTGACGTACAACAGGAAACAGGCCAGTCTTTCAAGAGGATGTTGAAACAAGTTTATATAAAGCACAGTTGAATTTTTCAAATCAATTTAAGCTTCTTCCTCCAATCTGGAGTCTTTTCTTTTTTTTTTTTTCTAACATCAAAAGAATCAGATTTTAGTGACTTAAAAGAAAGCTCTGTCTAGGTTTTTCACACTTGAATATTTTCACAGTCAAACAAAGAAATACCTAGGAACATGAAAGCTCCACCTCCCCAATAACAACCAGCTTGAAACTTGATCAGAATTTAAAGCCTAAAATGCTACCATCAGCTTAATTACAGTTGGTTTAAGCAATTCCTCTCTTTAGAGTGAATAGTCCAGATCAACTAGGATTTAATCATAAACTATTTAAACCAGTATTAGCAAACTCTGACATATTTTTAAAAATTATATAAAATCGATCAAAACTTTCTTACTTTTTTTGACTGAGTTTATTTTTACACTACCCCTTTCATTTAAAATTGATTGTTTGATCTGTCTGACCAACCCTTAAATGAATATGTCACTTCGTATTTACATTTCAAATCTAATTAATGTCAAAACAAAACAAATTTGCATTCCTTGGCTTCTTGTATGCCCACGCTGTCTAAGTAGCACAGAACTGAAATAATATTTATCTATCTACTTCATGCTCAAAATGTTCACTATAAATACAGAGTCAATACTTTATTAAAGGAATCATCAAGAGTATAGAACCACTCTTAAAGTGTTGATTTCTGTTATAGTTATGTTTTCTCTAACTTGCTCTTGTCCTTAGTTCTAGAAGAAAAATATTGCTAAAAGTGGCACAAATGTGTCATATAGGTCAAGTGACCATGTAATTTATCATCCTAACGGAGCCACTTTTAAGAGGGAAAAGGGGTGCTACAAGTAATCAGGGCAGGACCACAAGTGAAAACTGAGCTGTCTCAGGGAAACCCAGGCATGTGGGTACCTTATGCTTCAGAATCAACTGAGGTCACACATTTTCATTGTTAGGCCTTCTTTGGATCTAGGAAAGGCCTTTAATGATCTAAGTCCTTGGGTGCCATGTTCTACCTGCCCCTACCTTCTACAGCATCATACACCTTCACTTACCCGACCACCATGTCCTTGGGTCCAGCAGTTACAGTGCAGATCCCATCCTCACAGTGTTTCCCCACCAGGCTGTGTGCATGCAGGTGGATGCTTTTTCCATTTGTGACCAACTGAACAATAACTTTTGCATGTCCCACATAGTTGCAGATCTATGTAAGAAGCACATTTTAAAAGTTAGTACATCTGAACTATATTGCAATGTATAAAAATGCATAGGACAGCCAGTAAATGTAAAAAATATGACACAAAATTAGGCAGACCTATACATATACAATCACAGCTCTGTTTGTAAAAATACGTGACGAACAAATGGGGTGGAAATCAATCAGAACCCTAATGGCGGTTGTTTTGTGTGTGGAGGATTGACTCCAGAGAGCAGACGTACACAATACAGCCAGTATTTCTGAAGTTGGAACAGCACATCCTTAGGCTGCTGTGCAGCCAGGAAGCATCCCCTTCCTACTAACCAAGAACATATTTTCACCTATGCCCTCATCATAACTTCCGGTCATAAAAGTCAGATAAAAGATCTATCAAAAGGGAACTGGGACTGATGGATAATGGACATCTAGGCAAGGAGAGAGGGGCGCAGGAACAGTGTGTCCTATGTCTCTGCAATGAGATTAGGCAGGAGAAAGTCTAGCAAGGGACCTGGCTCTGCACGTTATCGAGTGACACCCATACTCACAGACCAGCCCGCAGTGATCCGGGAGACTTCAGCCCGGCACTCCCCGCTGAGCTCTGATAACTGAGTCACCTATGCCTAGATCACCATACGTTACTCCAAATCAAATAAGTGCACTTCCAACGTGCACATCCTCAGATCTGACAACTATTTAGCTCTAATTGACAAAATCAGATTTTTTCCATTTAAGGTAATTTACCTTTTTATTGTTATACCATTAAAATGATAATAACAACAATAAAAAGGAAATAGCATGGGGATGAGTCGATTTTAAGCAGAGAGGCTCAATACCCTTCCTCCTGTCGTTGGTCCTCAGTCCCCTGGAACAAACCACAGGTTCCTTCCTTGAGAAAGTCCCAATGCTGAAGTCACATTAACAGAAAAGACTAATGGTTTTATTTTTACATTCCTGAATCCTGTGATAATCCTGTTATAAATTTAGTCAAATTGTTGAGAAAAAAGCATTGTATCTCCACAAAGGATGACCAGTATCCCAGTTTGCCTAGAACGAACAGGGTTTCCTGTACACAAGACTTTCAGGGCTAAGAGTCGGTCACCCTCTCTCCTAAGCTCAGGTTGTCTTAAGGAAGAGCATGACCTAAATCCACGGTCTCTCACTATATAGTCATTAGAAATATTTTAACCTACACAAATAGCCTTTACCTCAGAGGGAAACGAAAGTAGACAGGAATTCCAAGTAGCAAACTTGAGGAAGAACCTCCACTTGCCAATAAAATTTCTTGGAAACAGACAGAATCCCTTTTGTTAAGCCAGTAGCCAGGGCCACCATCACAGCAGCCGGCCCATGCAGGTTTGCATTGGATTCGGACAGACAGTAAAGAAACAACGGAGCCAAAAACTGGTGGGCCATCATCTTTAATCCTAGCTTGCACCTGACGGGCAAGTAAAAACACACACTGGGCTCCAAAACCCACTCACATTCAGTGCTCTCAAAGCTACTGACTTATCTGAGTTTCCTAGAATCAAAGGTTTCTAGCTCACCAGACTTATTCACCTCTGTTCCCCATCTCCTTCCTTCTCCCTGCACAAACTCTGCCCAAACTGGCTTCTCACTCAACACTCCTCCATCTTGGCTGCTTCTCCTGGCCTCCTCCACGTGGCCTTTCTCTGCTCTCCTCTTTGCTCTCTCCTCTCTAATGATAATCTCAGGAACTAAGAGAGCAAGCTCCTGTTCTGTCCCCATTTTATAGTGCAGAAATCAAAACCTTTAATCCAATATACAAAATAGGAAGTCTCTGATACAAAGTCACTTATCCAGGGCATGATGGGATTGTACCACCCCACATCAAAAAGGGTGGGAAAGGCTTAGTCCTAAAACCAAGCCCCAGGCTACAAGGATCCTGCCTGCCCACAGCCCGCCTCCAACACACACTAATATCACCTGGGCAACAGGCTTCCATGTGGGCAGCACCATCTTTAACAAAGTGAGCATAATATATTTTATCTGCCCAACACCTTTCAACCAGTCTGCTTCTACTCTAATATCATCAAGTAGATTCAGATTCTGTTGACACAAGGTTTGGTTAGAATACTTTTCAATATGGATTTCCTCTGAATGCAACCTCTAATTGCAAGAGTTGAGGAGAGGTTGATAAGAGCTGGGATTATTCTGCAGAGGGCATTGGGAGAGAGAAGATCCTCCCACCCCCACCCCAAGCAAAAGACAGACTCTCCTATAACCAACAGTGTGGTCCCACTGAAAGCCTTAGGGCTTCTCTGCCTGAACCTCGACCCAGAACTGATGCAAAAGTTCACTCAGAACCGTCTAACAGCCCTTCAAGAGCATGGCCACCAGTGGGAGTGGCCAGTCCTTGCAGAGCAAGCTAATCACAAAGAACATTTATGATTAAATCAAGCTTTGACCACCTCCAAGCACAAATAAATAATTTCTTAAACAGGTATAGCACTTTAAAAAGTGAAGTGGTTACCAGAGGGACAGGGACTTGGAGGAGGGGAGTCAAGAGGGACAAATATAAGGTGACAGAAAATGATCTGACTTTGGGTGATGGGTATACAACATCATCAACAGTTCAAATGCCATAGAAATGTTTACCTGAAACCTATGTACTCGTATTGCTCCATGTCACCGTGTTAATTTTCTAAATAAAATTTAAAACTTAAAGAAAAAAGCCCTCTGGGCATCCACTTAGTGCTTTCCCTTTAATAACAGGCAGAAAGCCTTTGCCTTTCAGGGCAGGACAGGGAATGGAAAGGTCCACGTTTGCTCCCAAGTTGGTGGTTGTCTCTTCATACTCTTTGGATCGCTGATGCCAGTTTTGTGCTTGGGGTCAACATCTGCAATCAGTCTCTGTTATGAGGGCATATTTCGCAGGGACTTCTCCAGCAACACTAACTAGACCATGTCAATTCTGTGTGCGAGTGCACTGAGCACAGAAACACAACAGTGTAAGGCATGACAAAACGCTCACCTGGAGGAACCAGGTAGGCTTGCTGCTTAAGCACAGCACCAGAAGGAATCCCGGGGTTAGATCCCAATCACTTGGGATATCTGGGCCCTTCAATGTCACCACTATGAAGGAACAGTCACTGAAGGAAAGAGGTGAGAGGAGTCCTCAAAAAGTACTCACATCTTTTTTTGCTATTACTTCATGATCAGAGAGTGGCAAGAATGAGGAACTGGGTAGTCTCTGAGGTCAAGGTACCTGAAAATTTGCCAGTGAGTAATGTGCTCTTTGAACCATTTGCAAGAGTTCAAGTCAGCACGGCAGCGTCATCTGGCTTTACAAAGACCACAGGGCAAGGACAGGGAGGCCCCTGGGTTTTGTGGACTTTCCAAAATACTTACTGAAAGAAGAAAGATGAAGTATGACACAGAAAAAAAAAATACTATTTTCAGGTTACATGGCAAATGGGGACAGTGGGATTCTAATGAGGGAGGAGAGGGAGACACTTCATAAAATTCTACGATAGCTGAGAGCTATTTGCAGTCAATTTAGAAATTCAGTTGTTCTATGGAGAATTTGATTATTTTTATTCAGCCTCTCTTTTACTAATTTGAACAGTGGTTCCCTTGTAAATTTTGTAGAAAGCAACTGTATCTTCTAGAAAGGTGGGGTTATTTTTGAAAATGAGTGAACATAGCAGGCTCATAATTAAAACTCTAATGGTTTAAACACAAGTTAAGTTTTCAGTTACAGCCATGGAGACAAAGATGAGAACTTGAGTAATCAGCAACCAAGGAACATTTTAAGATCAAGGACTTGAGGGACAGACTAACTGGTTTAAAGACAGTTCTATCATTTGCTAGCTGTGTGGCCTTGGTCAGTGTTCAATTCCTCATCTGTAAGATGGAGATAATAACAGTACCTCACAGGTTTGTGGTAAGGGTCAAATACGACAATGTAAGTAAAATCTTTAAGAACACTGTCCAGTAAGTAACAGTAGTTTACAAGTACTAACTATGGCTTATCTATTACTATACTGTACTTCTCTACTTAGAGATCTTTAAATAATACAATAGCTCTGAGATGATTTTAAAAAAAATTCTGTCTAAAGGCAGGTGGCTAGTATAATGACTAATTAAGGCCACCTGTATTCCTGAGGTAAGTCTTCCCCCCCCCAAAGTGACATATTTTATTGAACTTTGCTCACTTTTTAGTAATAATTATGTTATTATAGTTGCAGCTATCCTTCTTGGGGTGCTCTGGATTTCGTGGCTTCCTTGATGAAATTAAGCCTTTCTTTCGGGAGCTTTATAACTCAGTACCTACCGATGGCCATGAGGTATATCTATTTTTTGAGTAGGAAATAGAAACCAAGGTCTCAGATAACACAAACTTAGTCAAATCACCTCCTTTTGTTTAAAAAAAAAAACATTGACATTATCTGACAAAGTACATACTGATGGATTTTTTAAAGTTTATTAAGAGAACCGATCTAGAATTTTCTGAGAATCAGAATTTTAAATGCCTGGGTTACTTGCTGGGTAACTGTGACTGAATCACTTTGGCAGAGTGCAGAGTCACCATGAATGTTAAGACCTGGTGCATGGAGTGCTTTTCTGCTCAGTTTTTCTCATGAAGTAATGATAATGATGATGATCATTAAAAAAGAGGAAGAGAAAAAAAAATCACAACTTTCAAGCAGAAATCTACCCTAATGTTACTTGTGTACCTAACTGTGTTTTGTACCGCGAAAGCTGAAGAGCAATGGGGTGGATCCCAAGAGCTCAGAGGCCTGGAAGCTGAGATCAAATCCCTCTCCTGACACTTATTGGCTGGATCAACAGGGAATAGTTAACATCTCTGGATATCAGTTTCTCCATGTTTAAAATGGTAGTAATAACATACTTGATTTCACAGGATTGTTTTTAAAGATTAAATGAGTTGATACGGTGCTTGGAACCTAATGGGATTAGCAATCTCAAGTATCAATTCTCCTGTCCTGGCTATTACAGCTCACTGATAACCAATATGCATCCATTTATTCAATGAGTATTTATTAAGCCCCTCTATGTTTTATGCCCTGCAGTAAGTCAGGGAATGAAGGGATACATAATGAGTACAAAACAGACACAACTCCTGGCCTTATGGGAATTAAAGAGTGGAACCAATACTAATCAAAGAATCTCACAAATAAATGCAAATGCATAACTGTGAAGCACTGATGAAGGGCATATATTATAGGGATCTGACCTGGTCAGAAAGTCTGAGAAAGGTTCTTAATGGAGTAACAGAGGCTTAGCTCTGGAAGAAGAACAGGAGTGGAATAAGGGAAGGGGTGAGTAGGAGGTAAGGAGGTTGAGAACAGTATTCCTGACAAGAAGAACAGCATGTGCAAAGGCTCTGTGGTGAGTCATACTTATTATCTCCTTAGTCATATTCACTACCACTTCTCAGAGTTTCCTAAAAGTGGTTCCAATACCTGGGGATGTCCCTTCCTGCTTTTCTCTACCTAGAACCACCCATTCCTCAAGGGTAAGACCTAATTCTGAATCTTCCATGATGCTCTCCTCACCATTTTAGTCTTCAAAACTCCACTCCTCTCCCTTTGGGAGGGTGGGGGCAGATGTCATTGGAGTAGGGAAGAAAAACTACAGGCAACTTACTGCAATAAGAAGATGGTAAAACCAATTGGCAACTATATGGTTACTGTCTTACCTCTCTTGCTTATTAAATTTCCAGAGTACATACATCTAGATGTCCTCACTTACTGTTTTATGGAAGGGATGGGAACATGCTAACTCAGTCAACCTTCACATCAGCCCTATGGGGTCTGTAGAGGTACGCCCTTCCATAGCTGAGGGAACTGAGGCACATTAAGATGAAGTGATGCCATCATTCTTATAACTGGGTGGGGCGGGCAGTCCTTTGAACCTGGGCCTGTCCACCTCCAAAGCCTGTTCACATTTTGCTTTACACTTGGTACCGCCTGGCTTGATCACGTTTTCTTTTGTATGTGCAGTCTGCCCAATGTTTTGCAGCTCTCCTTTGCCCAGTGCTGTGCAGTGTTGGCACGCGACAGTTATTCCTGACAAACCCGTTTGTTTGGTTTTGTTGGTGTGTGTTGTGAGAAAGAAGTCTCTGAGATAGTTGTGACGTGGCAGAAGTGCACTCTTGCAAGCAACCTTCCTTCATAAAAAACATCATGCCACAGACATTACTAAAGTAGGCTTTGCTTCTTCTCTGTTGGGTTGCAAGTCAGAATATAAAATGAAGAAAGAGAGGGAGAGGGAGGGGAAAAGGACAGTGAGAGTGGGGAAGGGGAGGGAGAAGAAAAGAAAGGAAATAGAAGAAAGAGCAGAACATTGTTTTCATAATATATCTTTTCTCAGTGATGAGAAACAATCAGATTTTATTGTTCCTTAGTATTTGTTCAGCACCCGGAAAGTACAGAATAATCTTCATGACACAAGATGGTACCGAACCACGTCTAACAGTTTCTGGCATAGAGCAGGAAGACGCTCGCTCGGTCAAGTTAGTTTTTGTTTCTTTTTTGAGGCAAGGGATTTCTGGTTGATCCAGTCTGGGACCAAATCCCAGCTCTTTCTTCTTGCAGCTTAGTGGTCTTACACAAATTAGATACCAGCTCCAAGCCTCATGCCCACATCTACAACAAGGGCCAATAATGCGACCTGAGAAGGCTGTTGTGAGGACTGCACAGGCCTGGCACAGGGAAGGTACCATAGAAGCCCTAGTTCCTTTTTTTCTCTTGTGTTTATAAATAGCTTGCTTCTCCCTCGAGCTTCTCAATGACCCTGTGAGTTTTAGGGTTGGCACTGTTATCCCCATCTCGCAGATAAGAAAACAAAAGTTTAGACAGATTAACAAGTGACATACCCATATTTCCCCATGTATAAGATGCTCCCATGTATAAGACACACTTTAATTTGGGGGCCTGACATTTGAATAAAAAAAGTAATACATAAAGTTATTGAACTCATTTTATTCATCATAAAATTCATACAACTCCTCATCTCTGTCAATACTCCCATCCATTAGTTTGTCCTCATCTGTGTCTGATGATGAATCACTGTCTTCATATACATATTGCCTCGTCCTCAGTTCCATCTATGGCATTTGAAATGCCACAACCACTGTATGAGACACACTCGGTTTTTACCCCCAAACTTTTCGGAAAAGGGTGCGTCTTATACATGGGGGAATGTGGTAACTCAAGGTCACAGAGCCAAGACCCAGAGGACTCTGGAATCCATCCTGGGTCTCCTGAATGTAAGTGTGGTGTTGCCAGGAAGGTGGCATGACAAGAAAATATACCCTGTGTGACCCACTAGCTGTTGACAATATGGTTGTTTTTCTGGAAGTGCTCCTGGATCTGTGTTGATTCGTTCATGTTCTTTCAGCTTGTTTAATGCCCCACTTGTCCGACCAACAGCCCAGACTTTAGGCCGAGATGAGAAGGGCAAATGTGCCATGATGTACAATGTATCGACGGAGGCTTTCACGGGTCATCTCACCTATCTAAACTTTTATGGCCTCCACACTCCAATCCCTGAATTCTCTGCTCCTTGCTCCTGCTTTATTTTTCTCCCTTTATTCATTACTATTTAAAATATTACACATTTTACTAATTTTCATTGTTTCCTACCTTTCTTATGAAAACAGAAGCTCTAAAAGAATGGAGACACTGATTTCTTCCCCGTTCTACCCTCAGTGCTGTGACATTTGTCATATTTTCAGTATTCAATAATAATTCTTTAGTGAATACATAATTAAATAATTAAATCATGATTAAAATGTTATTTATGAAAGTCAGTTTATCAAAATATAAACAGTTATGTTAGGTGGAGGTAGAAATAAGGTAATTATAGTCTTTCTTTTGTTGCCTTTTCAAAAAACTGGCTAGATCCTAGTGTAGCCTCTCAGTAGGCTACTTCAATTAGGATGTACTTATTATATTCCAGCGAGGCAGTAGCCTAAGTTGGCAGAGGGCACCTAGGTGGGGCCCTGGACCTGCTATAGTGAGAGGAATCTAACTGCTGAGGGGTGGGGATTCCAGCACCTGTGAGATCTGTGAGAAAGGAAAGGTAACTCTTGAATCACCGCCCTTGGAAAACCAAGGTAACAGCTTTTCTTTCAAAGTTCAAGATACCTCCTTGTCTTTCCTTCTTCCCACCCTAATTGCTGTTGCCCGTAAGGCAGTCTTCTGGTGTACTGAGGTCTTAGTACTACATTTAAACATTTTCTCTACTCCTTGCCTTATTATTGCCCCCAGGGACCTAGAATTCACATTCCCGATTCACCCCAATCTCACAGTTCCCTACTTCTCAAATGAAAGGCCCCTCCTATGACGCTCACTCTGGTGACTGAAAGGAATACCCACCCACGGGACCTTCTGACGCAGTGCAGGGCTACACCTCCAAGGTCTCAAACTGCTCAGCTCTCTTTAAGTAAAAAGCACAGGCTCTGGAGTCAGACCTACTCTGAATCCTGGCTCCTCCTATTACTGGCTGTGTACTCCTGGGCAAGTTATTTAACTTTTCTAACTTGTTTACCTACTTGGTAAAATATAAATACAAATACACAATCTTCGAATTTTCAAGAGGATTAAAGAAGATAATTTAAAGTGTCTAATGCAGTTCTTGATACATAAGAGGCTCAAAACAAACACCTGTGAATATTGTCATTTCGTGCTCTAAGCAGATATCAGTGGGTGAGATTCTTTCTGACTTTATGAGAAGATGGAAACCTGTGCATGTAAGTTTCTTTAACCTCTCTTTTCCTTACTGTTCCCCAGACTCAAAACGTCCCTATTATTATTTCACATATACTCTCCTAATTCAGAGAAATGAAGCTTTGTTCCCTTCTCCAGGTTAGACCTGGTTTTGCCCTTAATGCCATACTTATTCCATACCTTCTTGAATTATTACTCTCCTCCCCTCTCCAAAAACCACTTCCCTTTAGTCCACAAAATATGCACACTCCTCTCTTTTATTCTAAACAATCCTTTTCCCGATAACAATGACGCAACTGTAATGGTTAGCATTTGTTGAAACCTATGGGCCAGGCACTACACAAAGACATACAAAACCAGCCTTTAATTCTACTATTTCTCCTATAATCCAATGAGAAAGTTTCTTAAAAAGTACTTACACCTGCTTGAGTGTCTTCCTTCTTTTCCTTACCAAGTATGTAAGAGAAGCTCTAATTTCCAATGCTGAAACTTCTACTTAATCTTCAGCCCTTTGCAAGCTAATTAATCTCTTAATCCTCAAATGAAAATATGCTTAAAGGTCATGATTGACTCCACGTTTCCAAACCCACTAGCCATTTCTTATTCTTCATCTTACTTAACCTCTCTGAAGCCTGTTACCATTCCCTCCTTGAAACCCCTCTCTCGCCCTTTCATCTTCTGTGAAGGTGCTCTTCATCTTCCCCAAGAAACTGTCTGAGATTTGTCCTTGGTTCATTTCTAATCTTCACCACGATCACTCTCTGACACTCTTATCTAGTCTTCAAGATATAATTGTCTACTCCATTCAGATGCTCCTTAAATTTAAATTTCATGTGCTTAATTTCCGTTTAAGCATCTGTAACATATCCTGATCCTTGCAGGGATATTCCTGTCCATAATATCTCTACAATTCACTTTACCCAAGAATGATCAAATTGCCTTCTTTCTGAAACCAACCTCACCCCTATTAAATGGGCACCACCTTCTACGCAATTACACCAAAATCCTACTTTCATCTTGGAGTCCTCTGTTGTCCTTTATGTATAATCAGCTGCCAAATTTTGGCCAGGTGGCAACACTCTGTCCCCAACCTTGAACATGTGTCCTTTTCCTCTGTCCTTTATTATTTTACTTAGCTCAGCCCCACTCTGAGTTTTAAGTCAGGAAGAATCACTGTAATTCTTTAAGCTGATGTTTCTGTACCTTTCCCTTCTGCTAATATCCTTTAGCAGATTGCTACCAGATTTACATGTCTAGAGAACTATGCTGATTAGAGCATATCATCCCTATATTAAAACTTGTGGATTTGTCTACAAAATCCAGTCTAAAGTCTGGAGTCTGTACGCTTTGGCCCATTGTACCTGTCTAGCCTTATTCCCACCTTTCCCTTTCTTATATTCTTCATGCCAGAAGAATTATTCAGTATTCCCATTCATCCTCAGACACTTCTATTTTTGAGACCTGGCTGCTCATTTTTCTGCTTGTGCTGTCTTCTCTAGTTACTTCCAATTTTTCTCATGAGTTCTAGCCCAATGCAATTTCTGCCTTAAAGACTTTCATGAGCACCCTAATTAGCTGGCTCACATAAGTTTATGTTAGAGCCATTTGGTCATTCATTCTTCCCTTCAAAAACTAGTTTATTCAGCAATTAATACATGTCAGCTGTAGATCTGGTTATCTAATGGTAAATGAAACAAAGAATACTATCACATTTCAGAGATTTAATGACATATCTTAGTCTCTCTATTAAACCAACTGATCCTTGAGGACAAAGGCACTAGTTTTTCTTTATATTCCTCGGGCTCCCAGGACACAACCAGTACCTATATTTAGTCAATATTTATTAAAAAAACTACTGACTGAATAAATCATTGGCTCCAGCCTACTCTGGTGAAAAGCTCTCAGGCAGCATTCGAAAAGAATGCTAACAGCAGGGCCCACTGCTCTATCCTGCCTTGAGGTCTATTGAAGGGTTACCGTCACATGACAGTGTCTGCCTCACTAATATAACTATGAGGGATTACCTAAGGAGTTTCTAAAAGTCCTAGAAAAAGGCAAGTACACCAAACTAATTAACTTGCGAATTCTACTAACTCCTTGGCTTGAAATCACAGTTGAGAACCTCTAACCCTGGCACTATTTTTATTTACAAGAGGATTATTATTATTTTTAAAGAACTTTTCCAGTGAGAAAGTAATTTTTGTTTATACACAGACTGGCTGCAGAGATGCTAAAACATCTTCAATTTTTATAAATTCAATTTTCAGGTAGAATTTAACCCTGACATACAGTTTGCCATTGTGCTGGGGACAGGTCAAGGTGATAAGATGTGTGAAAAACAACCATCAAAGGCTGAATCCAGAGATCCAAGATGGTGGCAAACTAGTTGGCTGTCACACTTACCTCCTACCAGGACTAAACTAGAATTACTAGAATATAGAGCAATCAACCTAAATAACCAACTGAAGACTAGCTGAAGAGAAGTCTTATAGCCAAGGATTTACAGAAGAAGCCACATCAAGAATGGCAGGGAAGGGGAAGACAAGAAAAGGGCTGGCTCTGCTCCATAAGGGTAGCGGCTGGGGTTCCAGAGAGATAGCTCGGCTGGGGTTCCCCCGAGAAGTGTGGGGTCTCAACTCCAAACTGGCCTCCCCAGGAGAGCACTGGAGTAGGGAAGAGGGACCCATATAACATATGTCTGTGAAAAACAGAGGGGATTCTGTCTGCCAGGGAGAGCCAAGGGTCTGTTAGAGACACAGGCGCCCTCTTCAAGGAACAATGCACAAAATCTCCTTTGCAGCCACTCACACTGGGCTCTGGCGGAGGGAGGGTGGAGCAGAGGAGGGACTAGAATTTGTGGCTCTGGAGAGAGAGCTAAAAGGGCAGCTGTGAGAATCCCAGTACTGAGTCACTCTCCCACATTGTAAACACATCTTTTTTGGGTGCAGCATTCCCCTACATGTGGCATCAGCCTGGGGGAAACTGATAGCCCTATACTCTGGACGCCCTGTAACTCCACCCTGTGGAGCGAGTGCCCTGCTGAGGAGTCAAATACCTGGGCCTGGTGTAGAGGCCCCAGCAGACTCAAGGGGTGTCAGTGACTGAGTTGTGTGGCTCTGCAATGGGGGCCACTCCCCACCTTCCCCCAAGCCTGACTGGTACCTCCCCCTCACAGGAGGTCCACTAGTCCCATCCTCCCCACTTCCGAGGTGCAGCCCTGCTGAGATTGGACTCCTGGCAGAATTTGGGACAGGCTGAGTTGTGTGGCTCTAGAATGGGGGTTATTTTTCCCTTGTGCACCTGAGCAGTGTAGAGCCCTTCCTTCACATGGCTAAATCTTGGTCTGTTTGGTCCTGATAAACTGTGCTGGCCTCACCCTGATGACTCCTTGAGACCTGCCACCACCACCACAAAAGTGTGCAAGTACCCAGAGGGTGGCAGCTAGACTGAGTATGCACTGGACATTCGCTGACTGGCCTCAGGCTCAGCACTGGCACCAAGTTTGAACCTGTATCAATCTGGTGAACATAACTTGCCCCTATCTGGTGACTCATTGAGAGCCTATTGCATGCAACTTGAGTATGCCAGAGGCTCTTTCAGTCACTGAGCCTAATAGACAGCTTACAGGCAGAGGCAGGCAGAAGCAAATCTTGGGGTGACTTGGGATTCTGGCTGATCTGCCCCCAAACCTGGTGTTGGTAAAATCTGGCCTTAGTGCATAGCTTGGTCCTTCCACATATACCCAGGCACAGAAGACGAAGTTACAAACTACGGATAACTTTGTAGCTGAAAACAGGTTGCCCAGGGCCAGTGACAGGCAGCATCTGACAGTGGCCTGCACCAGAGTCCCTCCTAAAAGGCCACATAACAAACATACTCAGTGGTCATCTTCAGACAACATCAAGGCAGAATCCAATTAGCTTCATACGTGGCATATCCAAAGGGAGATGTCCGCAGGCCCCAGACCCTGCTGAAGCGAATTCTGCTTCGTGTGGTTAGTACCTGCACAGCCGTTTGTACAATGTGGTCTGTGTCGATCCTGACCGTCAGCCAGCCTGAGGGTCAACGCCATGCACAAACAAGCTAATAGAAATTAAAGTTCAATTACAACAGGAGGGTCCACATACCCCTAACAGGGGACATTCCTGGAGTACCAGCTTAGGTGATCAAGGAGACTGTGCCACTGTGTCCCATGGGACACCTACTACATAAGGCCACCCTACCAAGCCCTGAAGTCAGATCTACCTAATCCATAAAAACAAACACAAAGAGGAAGCCAAAATAGAGCAATAAAGACACATGCCCTAAATGAAAGTACAGGGGAAATCTCCAGAAAAAGGGCTGAATGAAATGGATGTAAATAATTTACCAGCTACAGAGTTCAAAGGAATGGTTATAAGGATGCTTGAGGAACTTAGTAAAAACATCAACAAAGAGAAAGCAAGCATAAAAAGGGACACAGAAATCATAAAAAAGAATCAGTCAGGAATGAAGAATACAATATCTAAAATAAAAAAATATAATGAAAGGAATAAATAGGTAAGACGAAGCAGAGGATTGAATCAGCAATTTGAAAGACAAGGTAGCAGCAAACTTTCAATCACGGCAACAAAAAGAAAAAGGGGCATTAAAAATGAGAATATTTTAAGGAACCTTTGAGAAAACATAAAGCATAACAACATTCACATCATAGGGGTACCAGGAGGAGAAAAGAGCGTAAGGGTCAGAGAACCTAGATAAAACAATAATGACTGAAAACTCTCCTAACCTGGTGAAGGAAAAAGACACACAAGTCCACAAAGTTCAGATAGTCCCAAACAAGATGGACCCAAAAAGGCTACCCCAAGACACATCATAAATAAATGGAATAGGTTAAAGACAAAGAGAGACTCCTAAAAGCAGCAAGAGAAAGACAGTTATCTACAAGGTAGCTCCCAAAAGACTGTCAGTTGATTTCCCAACAGCTACATTTCAGGCCAAAAGGCATTAGTATGAAATATTCAAAATGATAAAAAGCAAGGACCTATAACTAAGACTACTTCACCCAGCAAGGCTATCATTTAAAATTTTAAAAATAATAAAGAGCTTCCCAGAAAAGAAAAAGCTAAAGGAGTTCATACCACCAAACCAGTATTATAATATAAGAAACGTTTAAGAGTCTTCTTCAAGAAAAAGAACAAAACAAAACAGAAAAACATAGTTAAAAGAATAAAATGGCAATACATACTTACCTATCAATATCACTTTAAGTTTAAATGGCTTAAATGGTCCACTCAAAAGACATAGGGATATTTTATAGATTCGTATTTATGTTTGAAATATCCCCTAATTTTTGTGAGCAGTATAAATGGATAAGAAAACATGTCCCATATATATGCTGTCCACAAGAGACCCACCTCAGAAAAAAGATACAGATTTACAAGTAAAGGGATGGAAAAATATAGCGTACACAAATGGAAACAAACAAACAAAAAAATCTGAGGTAGCAATACTTATATCAGACAAAACAGGCTTTAAAGTCTATAAAAGGCAAAAAATAACGTTACATAATAATAAAGGGATCAATCCAACAAGAGAATATAACCCTTGTGAACATTTATTCACCCAACATAGGAGCATCTATCTATATATTATATAGACTGTATAAAGCAAATCTTGATGGACACATAGGGAGAAATAGACAGTAATGCAGTCATAGGAGGGGATTTTAATACCACATTACTTCAATGGATAGACTGTTCAGATAAAAAATCAACAAGGAAAGAGTGGCCTTAAATGAAACACTAGATCAGATGAATTTAACTGGTATCTTCAGGGAATTTCACCCCAAAGCAGCAGAATATACATTCTCTTCAAGTGCACATGGAACATTTTCTAGGATAGTCCATATATTAGACACAAAACAAGTATCAATAAATTTAAGAAGATTGAAATCATACCAAACTTCTTCTCTGACCACAATGGTATGAAACTAGAAATCAATCACAAGAAAAAATATCAAAAATCACATAAAAAATGGAGGATAAATAATATTTTACTAAACAATGGACAGGTTAACAATGAATGGGTAAGATCAGGAACAAGACAGGGATCTCTTCTTTCACCACTCTTATTCAACAGAGTACTGGAAGTCCTAGCCACAGCAATCAGACAGGAAGAAGAAATAAAAGGCATCCAAATTGGACAGGAAGAAGTAAAACTGTCATTATTAGTAGATGACATGATACTGTGTATAGAGAACTCTAAATATTCCACCAAAAAAATACTAGAACTGATAAATGAATTCAGTAAAGTAGCAGGATCCAAAGTAAATACCCAGAAAATAGTTGCTTCTTTATACACCAAAAATGAACTATCAGAAAAGGAAACTAAGAAAACAATCTATTTATAATTGCATCAAAAAAGTAAAATACCCAGGCCCTGGCTGGTTGGCTCAGCGGTAGAGCGTCGGCCTGGCGTGCGGGGGACCCTGGCTTGATTCCCGGCCAGGGCACATAGGAGAAGCGCCCATTTGCTTCTCCACCCCCAACCCCCTCCTTCCTCTCTGTCTCTCTCTTCCCCTCCCGCAGCCAAGGCTCCATTGGAGCAAAGATGGCCCGGGCGCTGGGGATGGCTCCTTGGCCTCTGCCCCAGGCGCTAGAGTGGCTCTGGTCGCGGCAGAGCGACGCCCCGGAGGGGCAGAGCATCACTCCCTGGTGGGCACAGCGTCGCCCCTGGTGGGCGTGCCGGGTGGATCCTGGTTGGGCGCATGCAGGAGTCTGTCTGACTGTCTCTCCCCGTTTCCAGCTTCAGAAAAAAATACAAAAAAAAAAAAAAAAGTAAAATACCCAGAAATAAATTTAACCAAGAATGTAAAAGGCATGTACTCAGAAAATTATAGAACACTGAAGATAGAAATTGAAGAAGATACAAATTAATGGAAACATATATTATGTTCATATATAGAAAGAATTAGCATCATTAAAATGTCTATCCACCTGACCAGGTGGTGCCACAGTGGCTAGAGTGTTGGACTGAGATGCAGAAGACCCAGGTTCAAAACCCTGAGGTCGCCGGCTTGAGCACAGGCACATCTGGTTTGAGCAAGGCTCATCAGCTTGAGCCCAAGGTTGCTGGTTTGAGCTATGGGTCACTTGCTCTGCTGTAGCCAATGCCTCCCCTGTCAAGGCACATATGGGAAAGCAATCAATGAACAACTAAGGTGCTGCAACAAAGAATTGATGCTTCTCATCTCTCTCCCTTCCTGTCTGTCCGTCCCTCTTTCTGTCTCTGTCAAACACACACACACACACACACACACACACACACACACACAGTCTATCCTACCCAAAGCAATCTATAGATTCAATGCAATATCCTATCAAGATACCAATGGTGTATTTCATAGAACTAGAATAAATCACAAAAAAATTATATGGAACCACAAAAGACCCAGAATAGCCACAGCAATCTTAATAAAGAAGAACAAAGTTGCAGGAATTACACAACCTAATATCAAACTATCCTACAAAGCCACTGTAATAAAAAAGAGCATGGCATTGGTATAAAACAGACATAATAATCAATGACACATAATAGAGCCCAGAAATAAACCCATGCACTTATTATCAATTAATATTTGACAAAGGAGGCAAAAACATACAACATGGTAAAGATAGTCGATTCAATAAATGGTGTTGGAAAAATTGGACAGATACGTACAAAAACTAAATAAATAAAATTAGACCACTTTCTCATACCATACACCAGAATAAAGTCAAGATGGATTAAAAATCTTAAATGTTTACCTCAAAACCATAAAAAGTCCTAGAAAAAAACACAGGCAATAAAATTTCAGACATTTCTCATAGCTATATTTTCCCTGATATATCACCTTGGGCAAGGAAAAAAAAAATAAACAAATGAGACTACATCAAACTAAAAAATTTTAGCACAGCAAAAAGAAACCATCAACAAAAGGAAAAGACAACACACTGAATGGGGCATTTTGCCAATAATACATCTGATAAGGGGTAAGAGTATACAAAATTTATAAAAACTTATAAAACTCAACATCAAATAAATAATCCAATTAAACAATGGGCAAAGAACCTGAAGAAATACATCTCCAAAGAGGACACACAGATAGCCAATAGGCATAAGAAAAGATGTTCAACATCACTAATCATCAGGGAAATGCAAATTAAAACCACAATGAGATATCACCTCACACCTGTCAGAATGGCTATCAGCAATATATCAACAAACAACAAGTGTTGGCAAGGATGTGGAGTAAGGTAACCCTCATCATGCACTGTTGGTGGGAATGCAGATTGGTGCAGCCTCAGTAGAAAGCAGTAGGAAGTTACCGCAATAAATTAAAAATGGAACTTCCTTATCACCCAGAGATTCCACGTCTGGGAATATATTCAGAGAAGCCTGAAACACTAATTTGAAAGAATATATGCCCCCTATATTCATTGCAGCATTATTTGCAATAGCCAAGAGTTGGAAACAATCTAAGTGACCATCCATAAATGAGTAGATAAAAAAGTTGTATATTTACACAATAGAACATTTCTCATATGTAAAAAAGAGGGAATCTTACCTTTTACGACAGCATGGATGGACCTGGAGAGTATTATGCTAAATGGAATAAGCCAGTCAGAGAAAGACAAACACCTTATCATTTTACTCATATATAGAAACTAACGAACAAACTAACAAACAAAACAGAAACAGACTGACAGATACAGAGAACAGACTGACAGCTGTCAGAGGGAAAGTGGTTTCTGGGACTGGGTGAAAAAGTGAACGAATTAAGCAAAGTAAAAAACAAAACAGAACAAAAAAGCTGTAGACACAGACAACAGTGCAGTGATTCCCAGAGGGAAAGGGGGGAGGGAAGCAGAAGAGGACGGGGGGGGGGGGTAGACGGTGATGGACGGAGACTTGACTTGGAGGGCTGAATACACAGTACAGCGTACAGATGATGCGTTATAGAATTGTACGCCTGAAACCCATATAGTTTTATTAACCCATGTCACATCAATAAATTCAATAAAACTGTTTTAAAAAGGCTGGGAGGAGGAGAGGAGCTGCCTTGGCTCAGTTCCTGAGTAATGTGGACAGCTGATCGTCCCAAGTGGACACTGCACAGGAGGGCTTTCTCCAGCAGCACCCCAACACAGACCTCACCCTCCCGCTGGGAAACAGTCCTCACTTTAAGCATTGGTTTACGTGTCTAAGTCACTGAGAAATACCCCAGAAGTGTGGAATCAGGAAGTTTTACCCTATCCAAAGTTACAATTTATTTTCAAGCATGATTCCAGGTTTGGAGAAAACAACACAGTTTATAGAGTTGAATAAATTGTACTGAAGCCAAATGCTTCAAAATTCTTAAATTTGTTGAAGAATGTTCTCCTGAAATCTGCAGAGTTTCAGATAAGAACATTTGGGTTAATTTTTAGTGCTCCAGTAAGTGGTGAAAGTTCTAGTCACCAGTACTGCTGTAATCTTGTGTTAGTCCCTTAACCTGTTTGAGCCTCTCAATTCTTTATTTGCAAAACCATTAGACAGTGTCTAATGCACCTTCCAGCTCTAAAATTCTATGATTCCTAGTAATCACTATAGGACACACAGACAACATCCAAAGATCACATTTTGAAACTGAAAACAACAAAAAAGTTTAAAATCACAGAATTTCTGAGTTGGAAGGAACGTAATAGGTAAAATTAAGTTTTAAATTGTGAACACTTTACATTCCACCACAATTACATACTGAGAAAACATACAATCAACACTCAAATTACCTGTTTTAATAGGGCTTCTGATAGCATGGAAAGTCAAAATTTAGAGACAAAGAAAAACCTTTATGTTAGGAAAAGATTTCAACTTTTGTCATTAAAACTGATATTGAATACCCAAAGTGTTTATTTTCAGTAAATGCAAGGTAGGGGCCTGTCCTGTGTTGTTAACTCCTGATATATGCAAGTATGAGGGGTGGCAAAGACAAGCAAAACAAAGACAGAATGAGAAATTTTAATTTACAAAGTTTAAAAAGAATTCTTACAAACTACATAAAAATAATTAAGAGGGATCTGACAACATACAAGGTATAATTGAAGTTTGTCCAAAATACAATAGTAGGTTTCTGATTTATATGTTTTTAAAACAGATATTATTAATATGCTTTTTAACATTCTTTTGAGATAGTTTTAAAATCTCACAACATATTATTTTTGACTCAAACGTAATTTAAGATGATTAAGGGTATCTTCGGCTTCTGTGACTCTTAAATTTACTTGAGATTAAATATTACTGATCTCTTGGAAAGATTTTCCATGTTCATGGATTAGAAGAATTAACATTGTTGAAATGGCCATATTATGTAAAGCAATCCACAGATTCAATGCAATCCTCACCAAAATCCCACTGGCATTTTCCACAGACAGAGAACAACAACAACAACAATAAAAACTCCTCAAATTTGTATGGAACCACAAAAGACTCCAAATAGCCAAAGCAATCCTGAGAAAAAGAACAAAGCTGGAAGTAACACATGCCCTGACTTCAAACTACATTACAACGCTATAATAGTCAAAACTCCATGGTACTGGCAGGAAAACAGACACTCAGACTGATGAAACAGGTTTGAGAGCCCAGAAATAAATCCACATATATAGGCAACTAAATTTCAAGGAAGGAGCCAAAAGCATACAATGAAGAAAGGAAACTCTCTTTAGTAAATGGTGCTGGGAAAACTGGAAAGCCACATGCAAAAGAATAAAACTGGAATGTTATCTAACACCATACATAAAGACTTGACTCTAAAATTCGAAACAATAAAATACACAGAAGAAAACATGGGCAATAAACTTATGAACCTTGGATTTTTGTGAACTTGATCCCAAAGGCGAGAGAAGTAAAAGCAAAAATAAATGAATGGGACTACATCAAATTAAAATCTCGTGCACAGTAGAAGAAACCATCAACAAACCAAAAGACAACCAACTGAATGGGAAAAGATATTTTCAAATGATACCTCTGATAAGGGGATAATATCCAAAACATATAAAGAGCTCATACAACTCAACAAAAACAAACAAAAAACCTGATTGAAATAAATGGACAGAGGACCTGAACAGATACTTTTCCATGGAAGACCTACAGATAGCCAACAGATATATAAAAATATGCTCAAATTTACTAGCTATAAGGGAAATACAAATCAAAACTGCAATGAAATACCACTTTATACCTGTTAGAATGATGACTATCAATTAGAGAGAGAAAAAAACAGTGAATGTTAGAGAGCATGTGGGGAAAAGGGAACCCTCCCAAAACTGGTGGTAGGATGTAAATTGTTGTAGTCATTATGGAAAACAGTATGGCAGTTCCTCAAAAAATAAAGAATAGAGTTACCATATAGCCCAGCATTCTGTCTTCTGGGTATCTACCCCCAAAATTTGAAAGCACTTATTCATAAAGATATATATACATAAATACATACATACATATATACATTCATACCCCTATGTTCAATGCAGCATTATTCAAAATAGCCAAGAAATGAAAACAACTCAAGTGTCCTTTGTCAGATGCCTGGATAGAAAAGAAGTGGTACATATATACAATGGAATATTATCCAGCCATTAAAAAAATGAAATATTCTGCCTGACCAGGAGATGGTGCAGTGGATAGAATGTGGACCTGGGATGCTAAAGACCCAGGTTCCAAACCCTGAGGTCGCTGGCTTGAGTGCTAGCTCATCTGGCTTGAGCGTGGACTCACTAGCTTGAGTGTGGGGTTGCTGGCTTGAGCCCAGAGGTCACTGGCTTGCAGCCTAAGGTTGCTGAACTGAGCCCAACGTCACTGACTTAAGCAAGGGGTCACTGGCTCAGCTGGAGTCCCCTGGTCAAGGCACGTATGAGACGCAATCAATGAACTAAGGTGCCGCAATGACGAGTTGATGCTTCTCATCTCTCTCCCTTTCTGTCTGCCTGTCTCTGTCTGTCCCTCTCTCTTTCTTTTTCTCTTTCTTGCTATTTAAAAAAAAAAAATTCACATTTGCAACATGGATGGATTTTGAGAGTATTATGCTAAGTGAAATGAGTAAGATGGAAGAGAATAAAAACTGTATAATTTCACTCATGTGGGATATGAAAAAAGCAACAAACATATAAACAAACAAAAACACGTACAAAATAAAAAATATAGACAACAGAATGGTAATATAGACATCAGAAGGGAAAAAGGATGGGGAGGACAAAAGGGTAACGGGGGCCAAATCCATGGTGATGGAAGGAGACTAGACTTTGGGCGATTAGCACACGATAGAGTATACAGATGTATATATTATAAAGTTGTGCACCTGAAATTTATATAATGTTACTAGCCAATGTTACCCAAATACATTTAATAAAATAAAAAATATATAAATTAAAAAAATAAATATCACTGATTTCTTTCTTCTTAACAGGATACAATCATCCTCATATTTTTCCTGTTTAATAAACTTATTCTATCACTTTCACTGAAACACACTGGTTAGAGATGTAATTAAATAATTAGGCTCTCAATGATTGAAAGTATTTAGAGACATCATTTTATGTAGCATTTAATTTGTATTATAGTAAATACAGCTGCCGATACAAGAATTTGGACCACTTTTGGAAGAAAACAATTAACTGTTCCTGTCTTCAGAAGGAAAGTACATAAGATAAAGAATTTCAACTATTCTGTGATTTCCTGAGGAAAACCCCTACTAAATTAGGAGAATTACAAGTGAGTAGAACTGGGAAATTTTGTCTGATTTCTTGTTGCCATTTGTTGGTTAATTTACATCCCAGACACTGATAGGGCAAAAGAGAAAACCAATCTAAGTGTCAGACTGAGGTTAACCAACACCGTACCATCTATGTACTATGATGTAAGCAGAAGGAGAAAGGGGGAAACACCAAAATCTCTAACAAGCTCTAGGATAACATCAACCAGTAATCTGGAAAATGGAAGCACTTAACCCTACTGCCAAACCTTCTATGTGATAACTTGATGCAGACTTACAAAGTATATGAAATAAATCATAAACTTTGATGATTGCATGAAATTTTCTGCAAGCTGTTAATTTCTATTATTTTTATGGACTTGCCAGAGAATTCTAACTGTCCTATAACCAAATCTCGATTTTTCTTTATTACGAAGTTGCAATTTATTAAGTAGAAAATCTTTTTAAAGGCATAAACAAAAAGAATTTACTGATCATAAAGCTAACACAAGTCAGCTTCCCTGCCCTGGAGTCTTTCAGTTTATTTCTGAACCAGTTCAGTGACAAGGAACTTCATCCTGAGGCGATACAGTCCACCCCCAGGCAGCTGACTACTGAAACCTCCCTCTGCCGGTGCTTCCACTCACCTCTTCTAGTTCAGCTTTCTGTGAAAGACAGGACACATCTCATCCTTCTTTCCCATGACAGCCATTCAAATATCTGAAGGCAACCAAACTCTCCAGGCTATAAATATTCTTAATGACTACTTCCTTTTTAAGAAAGGTTTGAGTTCTGTCACCATTCTGCCCTGAACACACTTCTATTGTGTTCTGTTGCCTTCTGTTTTGTTACAAATGTGGTGCCCAGCTGTGTACACACTATCTTCATGTGGCCTTGCAATGGAGACTGGGAGTGAAACCACTGCCTCATTTGTCTTACATATGCAGCCTACTTGTAATGTGTAATTACTTTTTTAGCAGTCACAGCTCATTGTTGACTCATGTTGAGTTTATTATTAACTAAAACTTTAGATTGCTTGGCATGCATATCTCTCCCATTCTGTACTTGTGGTCATTTGTTTTCTGGATACATTCATCTCTTTTAAAAAGCACTGTTAAGAATTTAGCCTTTTGCTCCAGCTTTTCAAAGTTAATTTGAACTCAAATTAAGTTACCTATCACTTCATGTCTATTTATCTTTCACTGCAAATTTGGTAAGGCCTTCATTGAAGGCACTGATAAAATATACCGAAGTGGCTGGGGAAAGGCCCCTGGGGCTGGAAATATCCCTCCAGTTGACATCACCAGGATGAGAAATCCTATTAACTCCTGAAGTACCAAACCAGAGATCTCCGGCATCTCACTATTTCACCATCTGGAAACCCAGTCAAACTAGGCAGTGAGGTATGTTTGGTGTAATTTGTTCTTACTAAGTTCCCTGAGATGGATATCCAGCTCCAGTCTCTTGTTTGGAAATAAATGTATCAAATGCCATGAGCATTTTGTCAAAATTAGAGGAGGTTGGGACTATCTAGCCAGGAGGTGATCTCAAGTAAGACTGCATTTTACCCCAGCACACCCCAACACACACACACATACACACATACTCACACCCTCTCACACAAACACACACACACACATAAACTGCAGAACATCTTTTGACGAGACATTCCACCAGCAAATCCTGGGTAACACCTGTATTATCATCTGTATGCATCTGCTTCCTGTGTGTTCCATGTAACCCTGGGGGCAGAGCTGATCCTATTCAGGTGTGTGACCACAGAGCTTGCACTATGCCTGCCATATGCCTGCCGTATGGCGTGCACTAGAAAAACAAGTGCTGTGTGAATGCGAGAAAGGAAGTGAGGCCAAGATGGCTCTGGAATCTACAAAGGGAATGTTCTAGGTTTAGATGGGTTCAGGTTTCTAAAGTAAGAATCCAGAACACAATTGAAATCAAGGCTCTGACTGATCCATTTTGTGTCTACATTTCTATTTTAAAAATTAATAAGCTAACCTGACTTATAGTGACTTCTAAAGAGTTAATTTCATGCCAATGAAAGGTTATGAGATTGATATTCAAAAAATCCAATAAAATCAACCCTATAAGGTTAGCCCAAGACAGCCAGGCCTGTATACCTACAGATTGATGTTGAATTCAGAGTCCAACTGTTTGATTTTCTTTACCTGTCTGCTAATGACATTAATCATAATATTATACTTATCCTTTGAGTTTTTCTATATAGTCCAACTATTTATGATTACTAAACATGTATAACAGTTTATACTCTTCTTAACGCTTATGTCAATGTCATACTAGATGAAAAATACAGAAAAATGAGAGAACATACAAAATTCAGATCACGATAGTTCACAGGAGAAAAAGGATTCAGTGTTTTTCACAATAAAGGCCATAGACCTGACAGCCTTCCAATCATCTCCCCTTCTCTTTTGGGAAATTCATTTTCAACTCTTGTGGATGAAAAAGGAGTACCACAGAATGTAACCTCAGAGGGTGATCTGATCACAAATTCCTAACTGGGAAGAGCATGTGGGTAGTCATGCCCCAGGCATATCACTTCTTTAGTAAGAGGCTTATTTTTGACTTAAGCAAGTCTTGTTCATTGTTTCTGTGCATGCAGTTTAACATACCTTTGAGATGCCTCTTTCAGACTCCTCACCTAAAGTGTGACCACCTTCAAGAGAGCACTTTTGTTAAATATCGAGTAATCTTTTTTTGTGTGACAGAGACAGAGAGAGAGTCAGATAGGGACAGACAGACAGAAAGGGAGAGAGATGAGAAGCATCAATTCTTTGTTGCGGCTCCTTAGTAGCTCACTGATTGCTTTACTCTTATGTGCCTTGATGGGGAGGGGGGCTTGGCTACAGCAGAGCAAGTGCCTCCTTGCTCAAGCCAGTGACCTTGGGCTCAAGCTGGTGAGCCTTGCTCAAACCAGATGTGCCCGGGTTCAAGCTGGTGATCTCGGAGTTTCGAATCTGGGTCCTCTGCGTCCCAGTCCGACACTCTATCCACTGTGCCAATGCCTGGTCAGGCAAATATTGAGTAACCTGAGTAATCTGATCCCTACCTTGCTTCCTCCCACCTTCACGTTCTTTTTGCTACCTTCCTTCCTTAATTCCAAGTGAATAAAAGAGGCTACAAACTATCATTGCTTGGAAGCATTTATCTCAGTCTGCCGAGATCTTGCTTCCAGATGTATCCTCTTTGGCTCAAATAAAATTTTATTAAAAAGTTAAAAAAATCAACAAGGTTGGGACATTCCTGAATCCAAATATAAACAGAAAAACTAGAACTGTATATCCTAATGGTCCTATAGTGATATAGAAGGAAAAATATTTAAACCAAGAAACTTTTGAACCCACTACTCTGACTGAATATTCTCTTTTGAATATATTTGAAGGTCAAAACACCTGTAAAAAAATTTTGAATTGTACTATATAAGTTTGCAGCTAGTATGAATACTGGTATAGCAATTCTGAAGCTATTCTGTATGTACCACAAGGGGGAGAAAAATAAGTAAGAATACTGACATTATTGGCAACTAAGGTTTTCATTATTATTGGAGAAAGACAATACAGATATAGAATGGGGAAGGAAAGAAAGAATGTGGCGTTGGTCTGGAGTTAGAGGTGTCAGTATAAATTCAAGAAAAAAATTCTCTCATAAAAGGAACCAGGGCCTCTTGGAGAGACACTGATTCCAGGACCAGGGCAGGGAAAGCAGGGAGTGAGCTTTAGTTCACAGTATCAGTTCAGAAATAAGGAAGTGTTCAAAATCAAGCGGGGATCCATCAGAAGGAAATAGGAGCTAGCACAACAGACTCCCACTGGCCAAGACTGGGACA
Source organism: Saccopteryx bilineata (assembly GCF_036850765.1). NCBI lineage: Eukaryota > Metazoa > Chordata > Mammalia > Chiroptera > Emballonuridae > Saccopteryx > Saccopteryx bilineata. The sequence goes on from NC_089494.1 coordinate 178,426,943, forward strand.
ATTTAAGCATTAAAATAAATAATGACAGGAATGGCTCATAATGCAGTGAATAACAAAATAATCCAGGAGTACATACTACTACTAAAAAAGTTTTTAAAAGAATACAAAGAGAAAGCTCCATTTTTAAAAATAACTTTTTAAAAGACTTAATTTATTGTTTTTAGAGAGAGAGAAGAAAGAGAGAAAGAAAAAGGCAGGGGTAGAAATGGGAAGCATCAACTCATAGTAGCTTCTCTTATGTGCCTTAACTGGGCAAGCCCAGCATTTCAAATCGGTAACCTGAACATTCCAGGTTGACGCTTTATCCACTGTGCCACCACAGGTCAGGCTAATGCTTTTTTTAAAAAAAACATAAGAATTGCAACTAACAAAAAGTTAAAGGAATGATGTAAATAGAAGTTTAGAAATTTATAATCATCAGTCACTAAGAAAATTGATTCAGGAAAGAATCATCCCTGAGTCTTAAAACCACTGGGCAAAATATGCCGAGGATGGTGGCTTGTATTAGGGAATCAGCAGTAAAGGTGTGAGTGACTAGATTCTAGTTAAATTCTGCAGGCACAGCCAGTTAATGGGATTACCTGATGGATTAGCTGTGGAGTGGTGGAGCAAGACAGGAGCTCAGGATAGGATAACCCCAGGGTTTTTGGCCTGAGCAGCAGGAAGAATGGAGCTGCCCTTTTTGAGAAGGGAAAGATATTAGGAGGAACAGGTTGCTGGGGAAGATTTGGGATTTGGTTTTGACCATGTTAAGTCTATCAGACATATAAACGATAATGTCAATCAAGCAGCTACAGCTGGAGCTTTGATTTCAAAGCAGATGTCTAAGCTTAAGAAAAGAATTTGAAGGCATCAGCATGGTATATAGGCTACTTAAAGCCATAAGAGGGAGGAAAAGGAGAAAGAGAAACTGTCCCCAAGGTCAAGTTTTAGCTAGTTAAACAAGTTAACTTTCTAGTTAAGTTTAAATTTCTATTTTTAATTGGTGAGCAAAAACTGAGTGGTCAAAGCAGTTAATTCAGCAAATATTTGTTGTACATCTACCAGCAGAAGAATATATCATAAAGAATAAGACTGGATGCCTGCCCTCAAGAAATAAAGTCTAGAGATGAGGAGACCACCAGGTTAAGAGGGTAACTGTGAGACAATATGAGAAAAACTAATAAAGATACACAATAATATCATGGGCCTATTAAAGAGAAACACTGAGAAGCCACCTAACTTAGCTGGGGAGACGATGAAAAATCAGGGCAGACCTTCTAAAGGAGTGCTTACACTAAGAAATATGGTAGTCTTGGCCAGGTGGCTCAGTTGGTTAGGGCATCATCCCAATATGCCAAGTTTGCGGGTTCAATCCCTGGTCAGAGCACATACAAGAATCAATCAATAAATGCATAAATAAGTGGAACAAAAAATTGATGTTTCTCTCTCTCTCTCTTTACCCCATCATCTCTCACCAAAAATCAATAAATAAATTTAAATATATATATTTATATATATATATGGCAGAAAACTACATAGGAAATAAATGATAAAACAAGGAGCTGAAATGATAATCTAACGAGCTGAAAATAAAGTCAGTATAAAATATCCCCATAATTTAGAAGAAATTAAGAACCTTTATAAAAAGAAAACTTCATAGCTATAAAAAGGCAACTTAATGAGAAAATCTATTTTAAAAATATAAGGACTTCAGTGTAAATAAGAAGTTGGGATCAAGTAGGCTTATCAAGGTAGGATTTTTGAGCTAGTCCTTGATAGAGCAAAGTAGATGCAAAAGATGGCATGTACAAAAGTAGTAATGAGAAGCTGCAGGTAAGCAACGAAATGCCACGCACTTCTTGCAAAGAATAAGGCAGATACCTAAACCTGACACCCACAGAGCACTTACCACTGCTCTTTATAAACACTAATTTATTTTAATCTTCCCAACAACCCTGTGTGGTAAGCACTGTTGTTTAGCCTACTCTTAAAGTGGCACAGAGGGGTTAACCAATGTAAAGTCAGTAGCCACGGCCACCATCACAAACGCCTGGCCTGTGCAGGTTCGCATTTGATTTGGACAGACGGTAATGAAACAACAGAGCCAAGAACTGGTGGGCCATCATCTTTATCCTAGTTTGCACCCGGCAAGCAAGAAATACACACAGTGGGAAAACACTTCCCTTTCCATTCAGAACTCCCAAAGCCACTGACTTATCCGAGTTTCCTAGAATCAAAGGTTTCTAACTCGCCAGTCTTATTTACCTCTGTTCCCCATCTCCTTCTCCCCACACAAACTTTGCACAAACTGGCTTCTCCTTCAGCACTCTGCCATCTTGGCTGCTTCTCCTCTCCTCTACATGGCCTTTCTCTGCTCTCCCCCAGCATGGGCTCCTCTGCTCCATTTTATAGTGTAGAAATCAAAACCTTTAATCCAATATACAAACAAGGAAGTCTCTGATACAAAGTCACTTATCTGAGGCATAATGGGATTCCTCATGAGAGTGCATCACCCCACATCATGCAACAAGGGTGTGGGGAAAAGCTTAGTCTTAAAACTAAGCTTTGGCTATAACGACCCTGCGTGCTTACAGCCTGTCCCCCACACCCAATGCAAACTATAAGCAAGCAAACCTATATATTATATTTACAAACTTATTTGACTAACAACCAACTTATCTAAGTTTATACAACTATTAAAGGGTGGAACTAGATTTGAACTCAGGGTAGTGTGCTCTTGAGTGTTATTAATCATTTTGTTTTATTAATTTCCTAGAGGTCTATATGCTGCAGAGGAATGTCCTACCAAATTCATTAAGTGAAAAAAAATCAAGGGGAAGCATATTTTATAGATGAACAGAAAGTATGTGTATAAATGCATAAGTTTTATAATTTATGTGTATTTGAATGTATAATATATAAATATAATGTGCTTATCCACATAAATATATACACATAGGCTTGTATATGCATGAAGTATTTTTGGAAGTCTACTCAAGAAATTCATAACAGTGCCTCTTTCTGGGGAGAAGAGGGATCTTGAATAGAAAGGAAACTTACTTTTCACTATACATGTCTTTGAATTACTTGAATGTTTATTAAAATTGACCTGATTCTTTTTTTTCGTTTTCTTTTTTGTGTGTGTGTGGCAGAGACAGAGAGAGTCAGAGAGAGGGACAGACAGACAGGAAGGGAGAGAAATAAGAAACATCAATTCTTCATTGAGGCTCCTTAGTTATTCATTGATTGATTTCTCATATGTGCCTTGACCGAGGATGAGGGGCGGGGGGGCATACAGCAGCCCAAGCCACCCTTGCTGGAGCCAGCCATCATCCCAGTATGACGCTCTATCCACTGTGCAACTGTCTGGTCAGGCTGGACTGGATTTTTTTAAATAGAGAAATAATTCTTACTTAAAAAAAAAAAATAAAACAACGTGAATGTCACACAAACAGACATTCTCTAGTCTGGTCTAAAGAGGGAGTATACAAGGTCACAATTTCAGCAATGAAGGGGATTTAGAAGTCTTAGTCTGTTCACTGACAGAGAAATTAGTTGATATTTACTACTTTGAATGTTTGAACTTTACCAGTACTCATGCTTCTTGTTTGAGTATCCACCCATTCCCCATTTGTCTGTATGTTTGTGGTGCAACAAATCTCACTGTCAGATCCAGGGGTGTATCTTGGAAATAGCTGTTAACATAATGACTGTCCCACAGTCCCTGGCCCCAGTGATACCTCCGTGGTGAACCAGACAGAAAACAACACAGACCAGTGGAGGCCTAGAAACCCTTGGCCTGGGTGGGGCCTCTGAACCCTTTGTTTGAGCTTCGGGGAAAGCAGAGTCTGCTGCAGGACTGGTTCCCTGACAGAGCGAGCCTGGAGCTGCTGGGCCACCTTCCAGAAGGTGAGCCTTCCGACAGAGGCCAGTGCTGAGGGCAGGGAAGCCAACCAGGGTCAGAGCGAGCCTGGAGCTGCTGGGCCACCTGCCAGCCGGTGAGCCTCCTGACAGAGGCCAGTGCTGAGGGCAGAGGAGCCAACCGGGGTCGGCTCGGACCAAGAGTTCAAGCTGGCTAGCTCTTCCTTTGGACTTTTCAGCCTTTTAAACAGATAGATTTCCATTAATGCTTAGTTTTAGTTGTTTTTTCTCTTCCTTGCCATGGAAAGATTCCAATGGATAGAGAAACTGAGGCAGAAAAGCCCATTTCAACTTGGAAAATTTTCTTAACATGCCTACGGTTTAAGTCATAGTGTCCTAAGTCATTGAGACTAGGACACAGGTCACCTGATACCTAGTCAGGAGATGTAGGGAAGGGGAAAGAAAGAAAGGCTGGTGAGGTGCAATGAACAAGATGGAAGGGCAGTTGGAGGAGCCTTGAAAACTGGTTGAAGACCCTTGCTGTTTCCAATAACAACCTATCATTATTCATAGCTACATTATGATAGAGAGTACTAGGGTTTCTTTTGGGCAGATGAGTCTAGCACCTACTACAGATACTATATATATTACTTAGATATTATTCCAGGTATTGGAGATACAGCAGTAAACAAAATAGGAAAAAATAATTCCTGTCTTTGTGGTGCTAACAATAATTTTACAGGCATTTTTCATGACTATATCAAAACATAAACATGTCCAGAACGAACATTTAATGCTATAGACATGCCAGGGATTATACAAGGTGCTTTTATGTTAATTCCTTCACTTACTTCTAATACTATTCCTGTGACATAGGTATTCTTCTTTTCATCTCATAAATGAGAAAAATAAAGTTGGAAAAGATTAAGTGGCTTGTTGAAGATCATACCATCTATAAGGGCACAATCTCCGCTGTCAAGTATGATATTTTGCTCACTAGACCACAGCTCAGTTTAACTACTATATCACATGCGTCTCCATTTCAGCACTTAATGGGTTTACTCAAACCCTGCAATGCCCCTGGTATTATATAACACATGAATAAAGAACTTTATATGAAGCAATTTATTATCTTTTCTTGATCTGACTACTGCTCATTGGGTTAATATCTAGGACACGATCTCATATCTGTTTTCTTTATGACACCTTGCATTGGTGTGCTGGAGTTGGTTTGAACTGCTTACAAGAGTTGATTGTTAAATTTTCAGAAAATTTGCAAGCCAGTTGACTTCATGTTGGTAACCTGAAATAGACTATGGTGGGAAAATTTATATCAAGGAAATAAACAAATGCTATAAATCAAGGCCTTATTTTGTATTCCTGGAGAACCTGCTCTATAAACACTTACTAGCACACCATTGCATTTAAGGCCCATCATCCACTCAATGGACAAATAGCATAGGAATCACTTTCTTGAATAAATTATTTAAAATACTGGCAAAATTCTTTGACGTGAAAGATTTTTTTCACTGCTCTAAATGTATTGAATATAATAACAGCATATAAGGGAACACCATGGATGCATGTAAATACCCTTCCCAGTACACCATGGGGCTAACATGGTCATTATCTCATAGTTTCAGGACCACTGGTTTTAAAGCTTAATGCCACAATATACTTGTAATGGGTTGCCTAGTGTCCTCCCCAAAATTCATGTCTAGCCAGAACCTTAAAATGTGAACTTATTGGGAAATGGGGTCTTTGCAGATGGTTTATGGTGGGACTTAAATGCAATGACTGGGGTCTTTATAAGAGAAAGACAAGGGAGATTCAGACAGAGATACAGAGGGAAGTCAGCATGGGAAGACAGGCAGAAACTGGAGTGATGCAGTTACAAGCCAAGCCATGCCAAGGACTGCCAGCACCGCCAGAAGCTAGAAGGACGAAAGGAAGGATTCCTCCCGAGAGCCGTCAGAAGAGCAGGCTGACACCTTGATTTTGGACTTCTAGCCCCCACAACTGTGAGACAATAAAATTCTGTTGCTTTAAACCACCCAGTTTGTGATAATCTGCTATGGCAGCCTTAGGAAACTCAAACAATACCTAATGCAAATTTGTATATGCATAGTGCCAAAGAGAAAACAGGTAAAGGAGTCTAATGAGAATTTAATAAATTCCTTTCTGGCCTCTTGCTATCTATAAAATTTTCATAAGAAATCATGTGTTACATCTAAAAGTAAGCTTTTGGCATAGCATCTGTATTCAGTTACCTACCTTAACCCCAGAGAGAAGGAAAGGCATGGTGTAAATAGAGTGGAAGCAAAACCCATTAGTGAGGTTGTGTTGAAAATAAATGAGTGGACTGGTGAGGCTTTTGTGTAGATTCCTGGTTTCATAAACCAATTAGCAAAGTTGCCACTTAATACTCAAAATAATGTACGTGGGTATGTAAAAACAGAAGCAGTTATCACTTTTAAGTGTTTACTAAATGCAATGCATTGAACAATTCCATTTATACATATATATATCCTATGAAGTAGGTAGCATTTATCTGTGTTATATATGCAGAAACTGAGGCCTGGCCTGGTTTAATAACTGTGCTAATAAGTGGCAAAACTAGAAATCAACGTCATGTCCAGCCCTGCACTAACTGACTTCAGAGGAATGCTTTCAAACCTAAAGGTGTGGTCCACAAGCTGCCTGAACCTAACCCCAGACCTAGAACCTCTAAGTATAAGACCAGAACCCTGCAGCTTTATTGCCTCCCTCCAGCACTTCAATTAGAAACCTGTCTCTCTCTTCTGCATCTTATGTCTCACCCTTTCTTTCAAGTTTTCTGTCTCTCTGTGCTACATTCCACACAATTACTTCAGATTAATTATTCATTTTGATAATTCTTTCTTCTACTGTCTCTAATCTTGACTTTAACCCTTTGAGTTGAATCCTTTCAGCGATTATGATTTCCATTTGAAATCTTGCTTTTTTCCTCAGCATTAGGTTATAAGCCGTTTTTCATGAGGTACAGAGCCTTTGTAATTATTTTTTAAAACAGTGGCATAATATTCTATTCCCTGGTTATACCATGATTTACCTACTCATTCATCTGTTGTTTGGAGTGGGTCCCTGTAATCTCTGTGCTTAGCATATTCTTACTGACTCTGATGCACCCCGAGGATAAGGAACCCCAGATTCAAAGGACTCCCACGAATAGAGACAGATTCTTAACATTATGACAATTAATGGTTAAGAGTGTAGAATCTTAACTTACACTGCCTGAATTGAAATCATGGGCTCCATCTCTGAAAGACTGTAAGACTCAGAGTAAGCTTCTTGACTTCTGTTGGTGAAATCAGTTTGTAAAATAGGATTTTTATGTTTGCTCACTTATAGTTTGCATTGGGGGCCAGACAGCACCAAGTATATGTGGTCTGTCAGACTGCAAATTACCTTCCTGCTTGGGAGGTGCCATTGTTTTGCTAATGTTTGCCAAAGGAGATGTTTTTCACACCAGAAAGTTTTGAAAAGAAAGAGCAGAAGGAGAGGAGAGAAGCCATGTTTGCAGAGTGAGAGAGGAGAGAATGCAGAGTGAAGAAGAAGCCAGTTTTTGCAGAGAGAGAAGGTGTGCAAATGAGGAACCAGAGCTGAGGGGCTTTGCGAGCTCTGCTGAAACTGGTGAGGCCTTTGATTCTAGGAGAAACCAGAGAAGATTCTCCTGGTTGTGGAACCGGAGAATGTGTCAGTGGCTTTGGGAGCTCTCTGTGTTTGCTCGTTGGCCAGTGCGAGACTTTAATAAAGGAACGGCCCACTCTCCTTCGGCTCCGCTGTTTCTTTCCTGTCTGCCTGAATCCAGTGAGAACCTGAATGTGCTCGACCACGATGGCTGCAACTACTGGCCTTACAACTTCCTAGGCTTCAGTGTCCTCGTTTTTTGAGTGAGGACCATAGACCCCACCTTAGTGGATTGCTGCCATGATTAAATGTGATGATATAAATAAGCGTAGTGAACTCTTCCTGTAATCTCTCTGTTGGGTAGATGAGGAACTAAAGGTGAGAGTCACTGTTTGTGAAAATCTACATGCACTTCCAGTCGGCCCTTATGAGACCTTGGTGACGTAAATGTAGGTTCGAGGATTCTGATCTGGAATCTGTCTGGAGTCTGAGGGAGGAGACTGAGACTGCAGGGTGGTTTACAGCCTCCCCTCTAGATCTGCTGACAGGCTGAGAAAGTCTGTCTGAGGAGGAGGGATTACACAATTGGGGCTGGAGTGCTTTAGCATATTCTTACCTTATCAAGAAGAATAATCAGCATGTGAGTTAATGAGACCTGAAAACCGGAATCAAATGAGATGCTATACAATAATCACTGGGATCCTGGGGTTAGAAGAAGACATCGAAGATTTGCTTCAGAGCAAATCAGTTGTCACAGGAATAATCATGCATTTAAGGAAAAGTAGAGGGGAGAAAAACGGGAACGGCCAACAGAGGAAGGTTACCACGCCAGGACCGACAAAAACAAAACGAAAATTCAAACAATTTTCAAATTCAAGGAGCTTATGGTTCTACTCATTTTCAAGGGTTTTCACAGCTCTGACCTGCATTGGAGGTTTCCTCTAGTAAGTAGCTTCCTCTAGTTTATAACGGAGACTATGAATACATACAGCAAAATTAGAGGGCTATTTTTTTAATTTTTAGTTTATTGTGCGGACATGGTTTCAAGTGTCCCACTCAATATAACACCCTCTACACACCCACTGGGCCCTCCGTTCCCCATGCAAACAAAGAGGGCTATTTTTAACAACATTCTACAAGGCAATATTTTGATCTAGGGGCCAAATACAAAGCTTCTGAACTACCTGAAAGAAAAATTACCTAGAAGTCTAGATTGTGGTTACACATGGGAGTTTTTTCTGCTTGTTTAGAGCAAGATCAGACAGTCTTCACTGAATATTTGTTAAGTGAGTTATTTTCTGCCTTTTGGCTTTAATCACTATTAGACAATTTCATGTTTAATCAGCAGCTCTATGGAAGAGCAAGAGAGGAAAGCAGTGAAACCCATTGACACCAAGCCTCCCCTCTTTTCTACCCTACGCCACAGTGAGCAGAGGCTTTGCTGGGCTTTGTGTTGAGCAGTCTAAAGTATTTCAACTGCTTTAAAAGAATTTAAAAAATGCAAAAATATAAACATAAGATGAAAAAGTACAAAAATATAAAATGAAAAACGTTTAAAGATCTCTCTCTCTCTCTCTCTCTCTCTCTCTCTATATATATATATATATATATGCACACACCAGTTCTTTTTAATTAGCTGCTGTCAAAAAGTTTAAGTAACATGTACTCTACAGCACTGGCTTTTAACCATGTTCGGGTCCTGCCCTTTGAGAATCTATTCAGGGGTCCCCAAACTTTTTACACAGGGGGCTAGTTCACTGTCCCTCAGACCGTTGGAGGGCTGCCACATACAGTGCTCCTCTCACTGACCACCAATGAAAGAGGTGCCCCTTCCAGAAGTGTGGTGGGGGCTGGATAAATTATCTCATAGGGCGGCATGAGGCCTGCGGGCCGTAGTTTGGGGACACCTGAATCTGATAAAAGGTGTATTCACATAAAATCTGTATATAAAACCAGAAGTCCAAAATCCCTCTGACACCACCAGAAGGGATCCAGGCCACAAAGCCCTTCTCTTCACTACGTATAGCACAGGTCTCTGTACAGAAAAATGGTGATTTTCCTTATTAACATATGCAAATAGTGAACAGTTTAGGAGTCTGAATGAAAATTTTAATAAATGCTATGAACTAGGTTCTATACACTTGCCTAACTGATTGTTGGTGATCTTCTTCCCTGCTATTTTTAGTAATTGAAACAGATTAAATTATTCAAAGTTGATATTACAACTAGATCCTTAAAATGGCGAGCATCTCATATCAGACAAGTCCACACAGAGGAAAGGGAGATTATGCAAGGATATGTGATATCCTTAAATGCCCTAGCAGATCAGCCAGTCTTCATCTGACCTTGACAGAAATTTAGCCTTTAGGATTTTAAAGTGAGAGGCACCAGGAATTGACTTTAAAAAGTTAATTGGGGGCTGAGGGAACAATAAAAAAAGCTGCTGTTGACCTAAACATTTCACCACGTGCCTCCTGTTCAACATAAAACACTCAGGAAAGAAAACTGGTGAGAACCAGCTTTCAGAAAACATTTGATTAAAAATAGTTACACGAGCTATGTTTCAAGTTGTAGCCCACTGCATTTGATATTTATAACTAAAGAGAAAATAAGCATACCACAGGCAAGCTATCTGTGTTTTAGAATCAGGGTCACTGATGCGGATTCCTGTTTGGCATGGGGTGAGCCACACCAGAGGATGTCCCATCAGCTGAGAACGGGAGCTTTCTGCCGCTGTGGAAGAGAATCAAGGGTTCCAGAGCCCCGTGTGGCTGCTCCTTTGGGCACCTTTCCACTTCTGTGAAGAGGAAGGCAGTTTGTTTGATTAATAAAAATCTCATGCATAACTTTCGGGAAAAAGAGGGAAATGAGCCTTCCCTGGCACTCCTTGCTGAGTCAGAAACAGGCAAGGACAAGCCTGGCCTTAAGGAAGAAGGTACTGGTGCTTTTCTGCCAGCCTCTGCCATTAGGAGCCCGGATGAAATCAGAACTAGGCAAATGCTATAGGACAGCATAATAAATCACTGTGTGTTCAACAGGAAACTCTTCTTTTTTAAAAAGAGCAAGACATGAGTTAGACTGCATATTTACTTTATCTAGCTTCGTCTCTATTATTATTGTTTGCTGTAAGAGTCAGAATAAACTCCACATTGTTTTATTTAGATGATAAAGAGGAATCAGTGGGATCAAAGTGAACACTAATCCTCAATGGAGTCTAGTTTTAACTCTTATTTGCCCTGAAAAAGGATGAAGCCTAGCCCTGGCTGGTTGGCTCAGTGGATGGAGCATCAGCCCTGCAGGCGGACATCCTGGGTTCAATCCCCGGGCAGGGCACACAAGAGAAGCGGCCACCTGCAGCTTTGCTCTCCTTCCCTCCCCTCCTCTCTCTCTTCCCCTCTCACAGCCAGTGGTCCGGTTGGTTAGAGCTTGGGCGCTAATAGCTACGTTGATTTAAGCATTAGCCCCAGATGGGGCGGGGAGGGGGGGGGGAGGTTGCCAGTGGATCCTAATTGGGCGCATGTGAATGTCTGTCTCACTACCTGCCCTCCTCTCACTTCAAAAGAAAAATAAAACAAAAAGAAAAAGGATGAAGCCAGTAGAAACATTTCAGAGAATGAAAGCTCAGAATAATGAATGGGGAGGGCTTTAGATGTAACTGTTCTATTTTCGAAAGAGGGAGAAAGCACAGAGGTGAATATGGTCAAATGTTAAATGTATTAAATTGAGATAATACATGGTGTCTATTATATCAGTTTTATAATGTTCTATATGCTTGACATCTTGTATAATTAAAACCAATTTTTGGAAGAGAATGTGAAGACTTATCCAGACTCCAGAAAGCTAACTGCGGTTCTCTGACAGGAAAGAAACATGCAGAGCCACCAGATGGCTCAGCAGCCTGAGTTCTAGAAACAATCTCGACAGGGTGAAAGCGTCCAAGCTAGCCTACACCAAGCTTATCTGAAATAGGGTTCTAAACATGGGACAAAATTTCAATAGGTAAAGGAGGATTGGGGTAGCCTCCTGGAGTTGGTTTTAAAATATTTTAACTTGAGGTATATTTAGACAATCAGCAACAGTGTAAATCAAGCAGATTATAAATTTACGTGGCCTGGAAGTACAGTTAGGGGTCTGCACCCCCAAACCACAGCCTGCTTCAAGAGCTTTCAGGTCAGACCCAATGCTGCTGCTGCCTGCATATGACTGAGCAAGTGCACGCTGAACCACCTGCCTTCCAGGGTTCTCAAGGGAGTGGTGTGATCTCACAGAGGCATTATGGGAAAAGAGAGGGAGGTTAGAGGGGGCAGAAGAGTAAGAGGCTGTACACAGGTGAGGAAAAGGCAGAGCCCGTAACATTTTACCGTTAAGCTTGAATAAATGTACTTTATTAAATATGTAGGTATGTAAATCTTGGAAATATTTTTTTCTCAGTAACTGTAAATTTTCTCCCTTTGAAGTCCCTGTGGAATGGATTCTTGGAGCGAGTGGGGGCACTCTCCGTTCTAGCTCCCTCCTCCAGAAGGGTGAGTGAGGACCATTCCACCTGTGCTCCCACTGCTCACACACAGCTGTTCTGCAGGTTCACAGCCTTGGCTGAACCCATCTCCACTTTCACTTTCTCTTCTGTTAAGTTTATGTCGAGAGCCGACAGAACTGTGTTAACTTTCAGATATGCAGTTATCATGGAATATGGAATATTTTAAATGTTTTTTCTTCTCTTTTTTATCTTTCTGCTTAATATCCAACTACACCAGCTCAGAGATTCTGGAAGAAATTATACAGTCACCATGATCATCATCTTGGAAATATGTATCTTCTGATAATCAGGAAACGTATATTTGCAAAATAACATATTTAGGCAATCCTTATGTGCTACTGCTTTAGAGTAGAAAAGTAAGCAAAGGACAAAGGTTAAGGCCGACTCGATGCTGCACCAGGATCAGTGGTTTTCAAGTAGGGCGGTTTTGCACCCCCACCCCCGAGGGGGCATTTGGCAATGTCTGGAGACATTTTTGGTTGTCACAGCTGTAGGGTAGTTATTGGCATCTTGTGGGTAGCAGCCAGGGATGCTGCTGAATATCCTGCAATGCCCTGGAAAGCCCCTTACAAGAGCGTTTTCAGGCCCAAAAGGTCAACAGTGCTGAGTTTGTGAAGGCCTGATCTAGCCGTGTCTGCCCGCTGCTGCCCTCACCGCCTCCCACAGTGGGCGCCTAGGTAGCTACTGCAGAGGACAGAGTCAAGTGTAGAGATCCTCCTGTAAGATATATACACCGAGTGCAAGTCTTTCCTGTGCCTGAATTTTACAGGGCAAAGGGATTTAAAATCCCCTTGTAAACTGGAAGGTTACCCTCAGCTATCTATTATGAAAAGACTACTGAAAATAATATTGGGAAAAGAATTCTGGAAAAAAATATCTCACGGCGTCTCTTTCTCTTCCTCCTCCTCATTTTTTGAACAAGAGTTTCTAAGATAAATAAAACTACTTCCTTTAACTATTACCAACAGCAGAGTCACATTTAAACTTTCAGTGAATGATGATAGACTTACTAGGAGAACAATGCCAGTTTGTAACAGATTCTCTAAACTGCTCTTCTTTTTCTTACAACTGGGTTAAATGCTTAATGCTCAATACATATATGTTGAGTTAGTGAATAAAAAAATAAATGAGTGAAATAATAAAGCTGTAGCTGAAGTTTAATAATGACCAATTTACACATTTGTATTTTGACTTCCTTTATTATTAGTTGCTCACATACCTGTATTTCCCACTAAGTATTAAACTCATTGATACTAAAACTATAAATTGACAAGAACACCTAATGTCCATTTGGTTGTTTCATTTCTAATTATTTCGTAAATATAAGGCAGCAACCCTACACGAGAAGGAGGTGTGAAGACTGAGCATAATTGGATGCATAAAGCTTTTCACTAGATAATAAATTTACAACAAAGTTAATGCTATGTATTTGTTAGTATCAACAATTGTTACTCAGCTACAAAAGATCAGAGCAACAAAATAGTTCATGAAAATACCATAATTTATATTTTTGTACAGAATTTTGTTACGTATTTCTTCAGTAGTTAAATCAGTGTAAATGCCGATAACATGTATTTTTCAATTATTCTTATCACAAGTACACACATGAACACATACAACATTTATATATATGGCACACATGTGTTAGAAAGGTAAGTGCTGGATGGATCTGACTACCTAGTATCTGAGTACCCTTTGTCCCCTGAGCCTCTCTTTTTCTTGATTCCATAGTTATAATGCACTGCCCCTTGTTTCACCATTGTCCCCCTATGCCCTGTTTCCGAGATCCCTGTCCCCAGCACCTCAAATGCACACAATCCAAGTGAGAGTTCTGTGAGCAATAGTCAGCTATAGGATAAAAAGCCACCAGTCTGTGAGAAAGGCAAGTTAATGCTTCTCTCTGAGCCTCAGTTTCTTCATGGGCATTACATTACATGGTTAACTTACCAGAGTTGTTATGAAGATTAAAAGAGGTAATGTATGCAAAACACTTAGCAAAACTTTGGTGCTTAATAAATGCTGATTCCTTTATTTAATTTCCTTATCTTGATTCAAAAGGACTGAGAGGCCCTGACTGGCTGGCTCAGTGGTAGAGCATCGGCCCGGCACGTGGAAGTCCCGAGTTCCATTCCTGGTCAGGGCACACAGGAGAAGTGCACATCTGCTTCTTCACCCTTTCCCCTCTCCTTCCTTGCTCTCTCTCTCTTCCCCTCCTGCAGCCAAGGCTCCACTGGAGCAAAGTTGTCCCAGGTGCTGAGGACGGCTCCATGGCCTCCACCTCAGGCACCAGCTGCAGCGGAGCAACGCCCCAGAGGGGCAGAGCATCGCCCCCTGGTGGGCATGCCGGGTGGATCCTGGTTGGGCGCATGCGGGAGTCTGTTTGACTGCCTCCCCACTTCTAACTTCGGAAAAATACAAAAAAAAAATAATAATAATAAGACTGAGACCATAGACGGTGGTCTCCTGTGGGCTAATCACATCATATATACCCTCTCTATGACCCTGAATAAGAAAAACATCTTTCATTCAACAGGATAGCTCGAAGACTTAAAATGCATATGTGATTTGGTAGGACCCAAACTCTACAATATGGGTCGGTGTCACTCAAAAGGTAAGGAATAACATTACAGTAGGTTGTTTTTTGTTTTGGAACAGGGTTAAGAAATTAGAAAGGTCTGGGCTAGAAGTGGGGAATGAGGAAAGGGAGAAAACCAAATACAAGCCTGGCAAAACCAAAGACAAATTTCCTTGACATCATGATTTTACAAAGGGCCTGAACTGTTGCCCTTCACCTATTCACAAAAACAAACAAACGAAAAGACTGAGGGCAACAGTGTGTCACATCCTAAGGGGCACGCACACCTCAATGCGAACTAAATTGATAATCTTCTGCTGAAGCCTTAAATTATTGAACAAATTCAAATTTTTATAAACAATGATATTGCAACTGTTGACTGGCTTATCTGCAAAAACTATTATAGATCAGTCTATAAAATATGACACCATTTATGAAAATAAAAAACCAAGTTAACTTAGAGAAAGATATTCTTCTTAAATTAACAAACAAAAGGACCCTGAAGACGTGTAGAGGGCTTGCCCAAGCACACCTCAGGCATATCATCACAGAGCACATTCCCAGCATCCCACATGTCAATGGACATCTGCTAAGCAGAGACTCAATGATACTTCCAGGCTCTCTGTAGGGCTCTTATCTATGTATGTCTTCTCATTTAATTTCTAAGAGACTCTAAATATATATATACCATCACTATTTCTGCATTTTACACATTAGGGCACAGAGGTTTAGAAGTGTTGGTTGATCTAGTCAAAGCCATGCAGACAGTAACAGTTTGGATCTGAATTCATGACCTTAAATACTATGCTATATAACCATACACTCAGTCATGTTTCATTTTTCAATAAATCTCTCAAGAGCTGAAATTAAGCACTTCTTTCAAAGACTTACTAAAGAGCCAAGAAGTAGATAATTAAAAAACCCTTAAAGGTGATCAAGTAATAGTAAAACTTGTTTAGCTAATGTTGAAGTAATTTCTATTAAATGGAAATAATGAAGTTTTAAAATCTGTCAATTCTATTGCTAAGAGAAATTTTTTTTTTTAAACTATAATAATCACATGAGTATTTCAGTTTAGGGGCAAAGGCAAATTGTATTCATGTAAAACAGTTCACCACTTTCACGCCTAGAAAATCAAATCTTCCAAATCCACATAGAAGGATATCATGAACTTACTTTGACCTGAGGGTAGGACTTCTTGTTCTTCTCACTAGATGCACCAGGGAGTCCACCATGGGATGGGCCTTCACAGACATACCGGAAACGAAATCCTCTCTGCAAAGGTGACCACACACAGCCAACTAGTTTGAGAAATACTTACTAAAAAGCATTGGTACGAAGTTATATACAAATTTTTAATTCTTTTGTGTATTAGATGAGAAAAAAAAAAACCCCAAGAGATATGTGAAAGCGGTTTGTGTAAATGAGAACCATTTTTCCCATAATTTTATTTATTATGAACATTGAGGTTAACTGATATTTGTGTACTGAGCTGTGGCTTAGAAGCCAGGTCCCTGACCCTGCAGAAACTCTCCTGCCAGGCGTACATAGGGAGTGAACTGCTGAAGAGTTACATAGTTTAAGCCCTTGGCCTGGACGTGTTACAGCTTGTTTGAACCAGAGCCTCTTCATCTCAAATTGCTGCCGCCACGCTCTGAACTTGGCCGTATCACTTCAAGTTATGCTTCCTTGACTCTTACTTAAAGGAATTCCTTTATCTACTCTGATTACAGTTGGTTCAGGAGGGAACACAGAAATGCCTTGTTAAATATAGCACTTCAGTGTTGTAGAACATCTTACGCTAGACTCTGCTTTTGTCCAGCTCTCAATAATTCAGAAGATTTTTTATTTTATGATTATTGATATTATCAAGCTCAAGCCTTCTATATGAACTGATCTGAATGAGTCTCAAACTAGTCTATTGAAATATTTTTAACTAAGAATTTTACAGCTACTATAAATCAGTGTAAAGACTATACTTTCAGGGATCATTTCTATAGTTTATAAACCAATGTAGAATTAGCTGGAAGTCTTCACTATGTGAACTACTGAGGGCTGACAAACACCTAAATCCCATGTGTTTTAACCTATACAAATTAGATTAGTCTAGAGTATCTTTAATGTCTATCTTAGTTCTAACATTTTATGCTTTACAAAGCTAACTATTATAATTTGTGTACATATTTGTATACAAAAAATAAAACAAGGAAAATTATAAGAATGGACTTTATAATAATATTAAGAGAACCTTCAATGTATTTCCTGAAAGACACCTTTATAATGATGTAAATCAATTTGTGGTAGTGTTAGTAGTTTATAATTAAATAGTCACTAACCAGATGGTTTTCCTTTTTTTCAAATTCACCCTTTGGTGAAAAGATTATGTTAATATACTAATACTCTCATATTTCATTTATTTTTATTGTGGGAGTAAGTTCAGCTAAACAATGCCAGAGCATTGGACCATGAGGAGCTCTGCACACCCACTACTGGCTGGTAGGGGCTTCACCCTGCACCCTCTGAGCAACTGTGATGCCGGCAAGCCTAAAGATTTTAACAGCTTTGAGCTCACTGATCAATGTAAAATTTCTGCCCACCTTAGACCGCACTGTAGTTTATTATTCCTCACACAGGGCTTTGGGAAACAGTCTCTGAGTGGTCCAGGGGCCCTGAATGAATTTAAACCTCTGGCATCTGGAACATCTGTCTCTATACTCTCTGAGATCTTACTGATTTGCAAAGAGGATCAGCACTAAAGCATGCGTCATGAGGTGAGTAAGGCGTGTTGCAAGTTCTCTAGTGAAGGAGAGCGCCTCAAGTCACAGGTGGGTCTGGAGCATATGATCAGCTCAGCAAACTGGGGCCAAAATACTAGGGAAGTGTCTTTTAGAGGCAAGTCTTTCATTTGGCGTTTCAAAAAATTCAAACTAAAAAATAAGTTACAAATTCAGCCTTATACTTTTTGTAGACAAAAGTTGTGGCTTATTTTGATTAATTAAATGAAATTCTTAAAGGCATGAAAAAGCATCAGCATATGCAACAGTTAGCCTCCAGAATGAAGGTAGAAATTTACTTACTGTTACTCAATTTAAATAGAACTTCAGTTTTTAAACAGTATTAGATAATTACCACTAAATAGTATGCGACAGAACTGAGTACTATAAAGGTCTCTATACTATGACTCATTTCTGTCAGTACTGGGGAGAACTGTGGCAAAGATACCTCAAAGAAAAAAAGAACATTTTTCTAACTTTTACTTTTTAAAATGTAATAAAGCAATTCATTTTCTTGAGTCACAAAATTTCTTTAGGACAGTTGAAGATATATATGCACGTATACTGTGATATGTTTTTTGGGATAGTATCAAATAAATATGAGTTAAAAGACATGTCAATAGTCTGCTTAAGTTAAAAATAAAACAATAAATATTTTTCATGGTTGCACAAGAGCATCTCAAGTTCTAAAAGAATTTTAACCTGAGGGTGAAAATTTATTACATTTTTTTTTTTTAAGGAAGATAGAATGTCTTCAACGCCTAGTCTGGATGCTTTTCTGATTCTAAATTTTTTAGATTAAAGGGTTGTGAATCCACAGCCATTCATCTCAGTAACTCCATTTGCTTAAAATGAGTCATCAACCTCAAAGGCAAGGCTACATTCACCCTCAGAAAGTCTGACTTAAATACAACATTCTTACTTTCACTGGAGTCAGACATCAAAATAACATCAGTTTGGTAAATAAACAATTGTTTTAACCAGATGAGCTTTTACACCTCCACCTTTAGTGAATTAAATTTTAAATTATGAACTATATAACAATTTAGGTAAAGTATAAACATCAAATTTCCCCTATAACTGTTAGACTGTATTTAAACTTCTCATTGTAGTGCTACGCTTATGAAAATGAGTATCTAAAAATACTCTTTGGTATGTAGACAAATAGTTTTTAGTTGATTTTTCAGTTTTACACATTATCTAGATCTTCCAATTAGAAAAACTTCCAGAAAGCCAGACCACTGCATAGCATTTCAGAGATACATTTCCCTGGGAGGTTCTTTGAGAGAATTAATAATCTCTTGTGAGAAGTCACTATTATAGAATTGGACATAAGCAAGAAAATTCACTTTGGCAGCCTGGGAGTCAGTATGTGTCACCTACTAGCAAATAGAACAATACCCCAAGTCTCATGTGGCATTCCGGTCCCCACATCAGAAATTTTTATCTAAGTCCATCCTCATAAGAATAGTCTTATTTGGTCATAGTTAAGATGCTTATATCCTTTTTCAATGCTGACAAAAATCCAAATACATATATTATGCCATGATTATAATAATACAATAAATGCTTTATTTAAGTTCTTAGCCTAGTTAGCATTTGTTAAGTGTTACATAATGAAAAGTGCTACACTCACTCAGGTAAGCTATTAAAAACATTTAGGAAAGGTATTGGGTAATAAAACTGCAGGACAGCAGGTATATACACTCTCGGTCTCACACAAATTTGGTAAGTAAATCCATTCAGAGATTTATTGGCTTTGTCCACAGTCTGTAGAGAGGACATTACTTCTAACCCCTGCTAACTGAAATCTATAGGCAGGTATTAAAGATTTCCTTCCTTTTCAGAGCACTGGTCTCAGCCAATTTCTATTCAATATTATCCATAGGTTTGGAGCAGGGTTAGAAGGCCACTTTGATTCCCAGGGATCCAATACAGAATCCAGTGGTAAGAAGAAGAGCCTGAGAAAATAAAACGCTCCTGTCTGGGTCCAAAGTTAACACCAGAAGGAAGACAACTGAACTGTTCATTCTAATACTATCTATGCCCCACTGGTAGTTTTAGTATCTTAAGGTACATGATTCAAAGACAGAACATAAAAGGCTGCTGCTATTAAAGGTAGGAGGAAGATTAAGGAGTTCTGCATGTGCATGGACACAACTGATGGATGTATAACTCTGTGTATGTGAGCTGCATGTATGTGTATTTCCATATGAATGGAGAGTGCCTATCTTCCCTAGGAGTGACTGGTAAGCAAAGTTGGTAGAGATAGTAACATACCAAGGATCTATAATTAACTGAAGTTTTACAGAACTATGTATGCATTGAGGCTTAAGACTGTCTGAAGAATGACTAAGAGAAATGTAAACTGGATGAATGAAGTTGTTTCATAATTTGGCAGGTTGTTGATCTAGATAAGCTACTTCCTTCACAAAATTCAGTTACTATGTTTTGCTGCTTGAGATATTAGTATTAGACTTAATGGATCTAACATTTACAGAGATAGTTTCCGCCCTTTTTATCCTCTTACCTGTTTAGGTTGCTCTACTATTTGAAGGTATGGGCCATCTGCTGAAAACAAAAACAACAAACAGAAATCAAATGAATGTCAGGCTTCTCAAATTTGGTATAAACTATTTAGTAAGTAAAAAACTGAAATTATGTTTTTAAATAAAGGTTTCAATTAAAACTTTTTAGCTAAAATTCCACAAGAATAATTTATGTCTCACTTGAATATTAAATTTACCCTTCTTTTAACAGGTTTACACCTTTGGAGAACCACAATAAAACATTTCTTAAATGATGATGGAATAGTGTACAATCCAACAAAAGGATTGGTAAGGATTAAGATATTAGTAGGTTTCACAATCTTGTGTACTACAAAGCATTTTAAAAGTGACACTAATCCCAATGAAAACCAACAGTGACTTCCTGGACTCCATGACATTTTCCTTTGCCTTCACATCATTCGTTACTGACTTCTTTCTCTTGGAGGGAATGTCCTTCACATGAAATTATGACTGAGCTGGCACCTACATGTGTGAAATACACAGATAATGGTCTCAGGCCGTCTGCTTTTCCTTAAACTAAAGTTTTGGTTCCTTTCCCTACTTTAAGCTGTAAGCACTGCCTTCATTCCCTAACTGGTCAGCTGGCTCCCCTTCCCTCCTGGACTTATTTTGGTCTACCAGATATGGCAGACTCCTCTAATTAATCCATAGCTTTGGATGTTTGTATACAATTTTTGAATATCGTGCTCTGATAGAAACTGTTCTAAAAAGGCACAAGCATTTTGTAAAATCCTGAAAATAATTTAATTGAAAATAGGTGTACTCTGATTAATTATTATAAAAACATAAAGAAAACTAGAAGCTTAATACATATCCTGAGTATCTGACTTTGGAAATTCAAAGGAAAATCAGAACCTCTAACAGTATAAGTATAAATTTGTTCAATCTGACAAAGTCCCTAATCTCCCCAGGGGGTCTTATAATAACCCAATGCTCTGCAATAAATAAGGACAGGTGTTCCTCACTTGTCTGAATGTAAATTAAAAAGCTTGGTACTAACAACATCAACAACAAACTAGGAGAATGCTTGTGTCCATTTCAGTCTCCACTGTCCTTTAGCCAGAAGTTGAAGACCTGTTATTTTAGATAAATAAATTTATGAAGAAATGTATACCTTCCGGCTGAAATAAGAAAAAAACTACTAATTTAAGAGAGAAATTATTTTTATCCTCTCAGTTTTATGATGAATCAGAATAAGGCAAGAGAACTATAGGAAACAAAGATATAATTATTTCCCGTTCTTATCCAAGAAATTTAAAAGTTGAAAAATGACTGAATTTGAGGCAAGACATACATACAAAAGGAAATATGGCCAGTGACTGGCCAATGTAATATAATTTAGGTAAATTATCTCTCTTATTGATATAAAATTCATCCCTGGACATTTGAAACGACTTTTAAAAAAGAAATTACAATTTTAAGATCCTAAAACATGTCTAGAATTTAATTTTTATAAAAAAAATTAATTAGAAATAGAAATATTTTCACACTATTAACATGTAGCTTGCATGTTAATGTAACAAATATATTTCCCCGTATATAAGACGCTCCCACGTATAAGATGCACCTTAATTTTGGGGCCCGAAATTTGAAAAAAAAAAAAAGTATTACATAAAGTAATTGAACTCAAATTTTATTCATCAAATTCATAGAACTCCTCATCACTGTCAAAACCCCCCTCCATTAGCTTGTCCTCATCTGTGTCTGATGACAAATCACTATCTTCAGCAATGAGCATAAAAACAAGCGTGAAATAGCAGGAAATGCAAGTAAAAAAATCTACAACCACTGTATAAGACGCACCCAGTTTTTAGACCCCAAATTTTTTGCAAAAAGGTGCATTTTATAAATGAGGAAATACGGTAGTCATAAAAACCTTCCCTCTAGAATGCTAATGAGTGTAAGAAGAAGTGAGGCATCTAGGAAAGCAGCATTTGGAAGCCACGGGAAATACGGGGAGTTGGAGCACATTTACTTTAAACTAAGTCTCTCACTACCTATTAATTAATTAATTTTATTTCTCAATTAAAGTTGACATTTAATATTATGTTATATTAGCTTCAGGTATCTCTCTCACTATTGACTCTCCTAAAAATACTTGAAGTTTTTCTATTACTTTTTGCTGAATGATTAAATTTCTTTTAAAAATGTGAAATTTCAAGGTTTAGGAATTTTATTAGTGAAATGGGGCCATTTTTCTCTCTCAAGGAACATATTCAAAAGTTAAATCAACTAGAAAATTAGATTTGATATGCATATATATATATGTTTTAATGCCAATTTTTTTGGTCACATGTTTATCACATGAAGTGACAATCCACTATACAGAGAAATTTTAAATACAACATTATGTCATAGACTTAATAGCTGTACAATATCCCACAGTTTAGATTTTAAGACATATACAAGATAAAATAGTCCATGTGAAAATTACAATATTGGTTTCTATAATCTGTCTACCCTTTTAAAACATGAATAAAACAGCATACATACTGGATTATAAAAACTTGACTATGCTACAATAACAGAGAGGGGAAAATATAACAATAAAAATGATGAGGTTAATAACTGGGGAATAAGATTTTTTGGTATAATGTTAAAAGTTTTTCTAATATTATAGCAAAATAATTTCTACAAAGTGAAGTGCTGACCACAGAATATTTACTAAGATGGTTCTTTTGGTAATCTTATTTCTGTCCCCATAAACTTGATGAAATAAAAACATGAAAGCATTTGCCTCTGATGCTGTTTGGTATCTACAAGGCATGAAATGGAAATGTATGTTTCCTGAGGGCAGAACCAAGGTCTTATGATTTCAATAAAGCGCAAATACTAAGAAAAATACTTTGATCCCCAGAATTAAAAGTTCACAGGAAGTACAGAAGCTACCAAGACATTTACTTGTTCTTCACAGGAAGCTGACCTGGAGCTCAAACTGGACAGCAGTTCACGAGAGCTCAGATATGGGAGCCTACAAAATATGTTTTGTGGCTCAGAGAGAAAAAGCCTTCAGCAATACCAACTTTGGGATAGCAGATTTATTATTTTCCTACCATGAACTCCTAAAAATAACAGAGATAAAAGAAAACCAGGAAACATTCTGATCTAAAAAATGAAAAGTACCAGAATAACAATAATAGTTTTAAATGAGAATGATACAAATTAGAAAAAGTCTCCCAATGAGGCCAAGCAAGTCCATAGTAAACTGAAGAGCTGATGTTCACTTCAGTGATTACAAAACTCCCTGTTTTCTATACAACTTCTATGATTTACTCAGAGTTTTTGAATGTCTGCTAAGTCCCACTGCTGATGTGAGGATCACATAAAAAGAGCCATCACACAGAGCTTACATAAAAATCAAGAATGGTGAGGGACAAAGACGGGACTTGGGGGGTTTAACACACAACACTGTGTACAGAGATGTGTTGTAGAATTAGGCACCTGAAAACTGTATAATTATGTTAACCAGTGTCACTCCAATTAATTCAATAAAAAATCAATCAATAAAAAAGAGAATAAATGTGTTGTTTTTTAAAATCACTCACAAGAGATCAAACAATTTGTGGATGGGGATAATTAACACAGTCATGTTAAAAGAGAGAAGGAAGGAGTAGCATGCATTTTATCCAACTGGTCAGAACGTGGAACTAAAAGATTTTTGAAAAGATGGTTTTCCTGCTACTCTGATTTTTATGATTTTTGTACACTTGCTTCCCCAGTGCCTGGCATACACAGTGGGCACTCAAATACGTGCTTTTGAAATAGATCTGGAGATTCAAGACTGCCCTGCCTGAATCTGGGACAAAGAAACGAGGAGTTAAAAATAACCCAAAGAGGGTAGGATTGGTTAAAAGGGAAAATCCTTATATTGAGTGAAGAAATTCCTTCTGAGCTGTCTTAGCATATATTAGCAACAATTGTAAGTCATACAATGAGTAATGGAGGTGAAACATTATTGCATAAATTTCAAGAAAGTATATTTAAGATTGTTTTTTAGAATATAAATCACCATTTCCTTTCTAGGTACATGACTGATTTTCTACAACAGACTATTAGCATATCCTGAATTTAACAAAAGTAAAAGCAAAACAACAGGGTAGGAGGAATGAGTTTTCTTACCCGTTGGCAGTGGCATCTCTGGTTGAAATATTTCTGAATTAAATATTGTATGATTCAAAGGATCCAAATGAAACATCTGTAACAAAAAGATTTTAAATTTCCAATCATTATTTTTACCAACACTGTATTAAGTATTTAAAGCTGGCTGACCTAAAACTTCATTACAGGAACAAAAACTATAGCCAAATACAAAAATTTGAAAATATTTCAAATCAGTATTTAAAAAAATACCTTCATGAGACCTAGCTAAATTCTTCTGTGTATAGAACTTTACATAAGGATGGACTATGTTTTGGTGACAGAGGGTTTTGAAAAGAATGACCAAGCTATAAAGTGCACAGAGGCAGCTTGCTTAACTTGTATATCTTCAGGGCCCGGACTATGTTTATCACATGTGGACAGCTCATAAATATTTGTTGAATAAATGACTTGAAGCTCGTACTATCTTATAAATATAAACGTAAGAATATAATCTTAGAAATCTGTATTTCTTTTATCATAGTAAATAAACCCCTAAGCTAGGCATTCAGCTTTAAGGCCTGAAAGAATTAGATAGGAGCCTTGGAATACACAAATATGTACATACATCTACACACATACACACACACACACACATATATATTATATATATTATATATATATATATAGTTTACTTGCAGTCCAAGGTGCAGATAACTGAACAATTAGCTACCTCACTAATTTTAACATTCATTTACCTAACAGTGGTCGGCAAACTCATTAGTCAACAGAGCCAAATATCAACAGTACAAGATTGAAATTTCTTTTGAGAGTCAAACTTTTTAAACTTAAACTATATAGGTAGGCACATTGTTATTAACTTAATTAGGGTACTCCTAAGCTGGCCTTTGCACCCGCACTCAAGGGTCCAAAGAGCTGCAGCATGTGGCTTGAGAGCCGCGGTTTGCTGACCACTAATCCTAGTACAATGCAAAAATACCTGGAATTTAGTGGGTGTGGTAGGCTGAATAATGGTTTCCACAAAGACATCCATATCCTAATCCCCAGAACCTGTGAATACTCTCTCTTACAGCAAAAAGAATGCTGCAGGTATTTTTAAAGCAAGAATACAGAAGTTGGGGAGAGCTTCCTGGATTGATTATCCAAATGGGCCTGATAAGATAGATGCAGGATTAAAAAAACTGAATAATAGATGTGACAACAGAAGCAAGAAGTTGGAGTAGTGGATGGGGTAACAAGCCAAGGAAAGCAGGCAGCTTCTAGAAGCCAAAAAAGGCAAGAAAATGAAAGCTTCCAGAAGGAAAGCAGCCTTGCCAACACCTTGATTTTAGATTTCTGACCTCCCACTTATAAGAGAATAACTTGCTATTGTTTTGAGCTACTCATCTGAGGTAATTAGTTACGGCACTAAGAGAAAACCAATATAGTGGGCATGAAATATATTTTGATGGAATTATATTCTATCTTAATAAGTTACTAATAATTACTTATCCCAAGGAAAAAAATTTCTTTCCACTTAGTTTATTCAAGACTTTAAATTCACATTTCTGAGTTTGGTACTGTTTCTTTTTTTTTTTTTAATTTTTTTAAATTTTATTTATTCATTTTTAGAAAGGAGAGAGAGAGGGAGAGAGAAGGGGAGAGGAGCTGGAAGCATCAACTCCCATATGTGCCTTGACCAGGCAAGCCCAGGGTTTTGAACCGGCAACCTCAGCATTTCCAGGTTGACGCTTTATCCACTGCGCCACCACAGGTCAGGCAGGTACTGTTTCAACATAAGTAAGATGTATTTAAACTGTCTGTGGACAACATAGAAACCAAATATATTTCACTTCTTATGATATGCTAGTTGGTAAAGATGCTGGAACTGGTATATAAAAATCCATTATTACAACTGACTGCTTTTTCTTATTACTAGGTTTTTGAACCTAGATGCCTAGTTCAATCAAGAGTAAGGATATTTAAATAAGAGAAAAAACACTTAAAAAGTAAATAACACAACATTTAGTTGTGAGGTATGCATATTTTCAACTGAGGAGTAATAAATGTGCTTCACTTCACTACTTAAGAGTAAAGTTCATTTATGCTTTTCATTGTTTGCTGAGAAGGAAATATAGGAATGAAAAACCATGTTATTGTAAAAATGGGCCCTGCCCTACAGAGTATTCTCAGAACAGAGAAGTCTCAGAGCAGAAAGATGACCAAGCAGGAGAAACACCTTTCCTATGGTCCTGCAGGTGGCTGAAATGACTAGAGGGCTGTTGGGCAAATAAGTTTGTAAAACTTTTATTTGATTTTTCTCACTTTAATTGTTAAAAATGGCCCTGCCCACATGAATAGCGCTGCCCAGGTGAAACTGCTAATTACCTTCCTGCTTGGGAAGGGCCAGTGGTATGCTAATGCTTGCTGGAGGAGGGGTTTCACACCCAAAAGTTTTAAGAGAAAGGTGAAGAAGGGAAGAAGGCAGGATGGAGGAGAAGGAGAGAGAAGCCAGTTTGTGCAGAGAGTAAGAAGCCATGTTGGCAGATGGGGAACCAGAGGTGACTGAGCTGGTGGAAGGTCTTTGATTCTAGGAAAATCCGGATGTGTCAGTAGCTTTGTGAGCGCTGAATGAGTGGGTTTTGGAGCCCTGTGTGTTTCTATTCGCCTGCCGGGTGTGAGGCTAGAATAAAGGTATGGCCCACCAGTTTTTGGCTCTGCTGTTTCTCCATCATCTGTCCGAATCTAATGTGAACCTGCACATGCCTGGCTGTGATGGCTGCAACTACTGGCCCTACAAGGGCAAAAACACACATCTTAGGAGAGAGACACACACTCCACTTCCAAGAAGAGAGCAGCTGTGTTGTGCAGCAGCTTGCTTTGTGTATTAGGTCAAAGGTGGAGACAAATTTCAGAACACACTGCAACACTGAGAGTATCTCACTAAGGACATGTCAACTGCAGGAAATATATACCTTTAAGCTTGAGACCAGAGGAAAAAACCCCAAATTTCAAGGACCTTTCCACTCAAAAATGCAAATACCAGAACATGCTCTAACCCTGTTGCTGATAATCACAAAAATGCCCACATAAGAAAAATTTTCAAAATGAATGGTTTTAAAGCATATTTTACTCTCAAGAGGCATAAAGGACTATCTCTTGTTGATAAGATTTCCTGTATATAAACAGGAAAGCACAGTCTAAAACCAAGAAGAAACAACTCGAATACTGGTTAGACTTTGCCTTTACTTGTTAGAGACAGCATATTAAAAATGAAAGGTAAAACACAGGGTTTTGATAATATGAGTAACCAAATGTCTTTCATGCTGTAATCAAAGAAAATATCTGAGATTTACCCTATATAAAGTTCAAAAGGAGCATCAATGTGAAAAGCAGTGCATCCTTATTCTAAATCAATCAGAACCTTATTAAGAGTTATGAATGCTAGTTAAGTACAGTCTTTTTTTTTTTTTTTTTTTGTGGTAGAGCCAGAGAGAGGCAGAGAGAGGGACAGCAAAGGACAGACAGACAGGAAGGGAGAGAGATGAGAAACATCAATTCTTCATTATGGTTCCTTAGTTGTTCATTGATTGACTTCTCATATGTGCCTTGACTGGGGGGCTACAGCAGACCAAGTGACCCCTTGCTCAAGCCAGCGACCTTGGGTTCAAGCCGGTGAGCCTTGCTCAATCAAACCTGATGAGCCCGTGCTCAAGCTGGTGACCTCGGGATCTTGAACCTGGGTCCTCCGCGTCCCACTCCGACGCTCTATCCACTGCGCCACCGCATGGTCAGGCCAGTATTTCATTTTTAAAAGCAATAATTAGACCCCTTAAAAGTATTTCACTTTTGCTTTTATGTTTCTGACTGATTGGTTGCATGTGTAAATTTGGGGACTCCAATTTCTTACGTGGTTGCCACTACAAATGAAGTGTGAGATGATTAAAAATCTTGGCCTAGGGTGTCCTGGTGCCTCGTGTTTCTTCTTGTTGTTTAGCCTAGCTAAACTAACTACATCTTCCAAATCTCAGCTGCCACAGACTTCATTTGGAAAGTCCTCCATAACTGTGCTCTTCTCACCAGGCGGCACAGAGTGACCCCTCTTCACATTTCTGTCCCATTCTGTATAGATAAATACTACGATATTGTATTTATCACCATACAAAGCTGTTTATATTACTGTCTCTCCTATTAGAATGGCAGCTTCTGACACTGGGGTCATGGATCACTTATTTTTGTACCCCTCCTTAGCCTATGTTCTGTTACATAGTAATACCTCAATAAATAGCTGATGAATGAGTGCGGAGGACCCGGGTTCGATTCCCAGCCAGGGCACATAGGAGAAGCGCCCATTTGCTTCTCCACCCCTCCGCCGCGCTTTCCTCTCTGTCTCTCTCTTCCCCTCCTGCAGCCAAGGCTCCATTGGAGCAAAGATGGCCTGGGCACTGGGGATGGCTCTGTGGCCTCTGCCCCAGGCGCTAGAGTGGCTCTGGTCACAACATGGCGACGCCCAGGATGGGCAGAACATTGCCCCCTGGTGGGCAGAGCGTCGCCCCATGGTGGGCATGCCGGGTGGATCCCGGTCGGGCGCATGTGGGAGTCTGTCTGACTGTCTCTCCCTGTTTCCAGCTTCAGAAAAAAAAAAAAATAGCTGATGAATGATAAACTTCAGTTACTTACATGTCTTAAAAAATCATTAAAATTTTAATACTGTTATTGTAATTACCCTAGAGTCTGAAAATTGCTTTCAAATGGTTGGTTTAACCATTTTTTATATTATATATATAATATATAGAAATAAAAGCAAGATATTAATAATCAACAAAGATTTGTTGGACTATTCAATATTTCTATAGGCTTCAAATTCTTTCCAATTAAAAAACTAGGAGAAAAAAGAAAAAGAGGACACTGGTTTCTTTTCTTAAATGCTAATGTAATAGCTTTATGATCCTGAAGCACATTCACTGGCCATTAAGTCTTTTCAACACCTCTGTCAGTATGGGGTTAGCATTCCTGTTTTGCAAAGGAGAAAAGTGAGGATAAGGGGATGCTAAGTGATTCCTTAAGTATTAAGAGCTCATTTGTAGCAGCCAGCACCTACATAAAGACCTTCAAATTCTAAGTCCAAAAGTTATACCAATCTGCTTCCTCATTGGATGAGTTTTAAATAATATTTTGTGTTCTCCCCTAAAAGGATATGTTCAAGTCCTAACCCTCATTACTGTTCATGTGACTTTACTCAGAAATAGGGTCTTTGCAGATGCAATCAACGTGAGATTTAGTCATACTGAAGGGTGGGCCCTACATCCAACTGCAGGCGTCTTTAGATGAGAAAAGGGAGGGAAATTTGGATGCAGAGAAATGAGAGCTACACAGGAAAGAAGGCCATGAGCTAGAGTGAGGCATTTACTCTAGCCACTGAATGCCAAGAGTGCGGGCAACCACCCGAAGCCAGGCAAGTGGCACGAGACAGATTCTCCTTCAGAGCCTCTAGAAGTAACCAACCCTGTCACCATCCTGACTTTAGACTTAGAGCTTCCAGAACTGTGAGAGAATATATTTCTGTTGTTTTAAGCCACGTAGTTTGTGGTCATTTGTTAAAGCTGTGCTAGGATGCTAATACTGTGGTTACCATTTGACCTGTAGCTTATATAATTTTTATGCAGCAATGTATGTGACAGCAGGGATTAAGTTAGTCATTTTATAAGACATGTCCTCTCTGATCTCATAGGCAGGGAAACTGCAAAAACAATTTAAAAGAATTTTTTTTTTTTTTACTAATTCTAGTTTGCCTGATAGTTACTATTGTTTCCTCCATATATTTTCAACTATGAATACCTTTACAAAAATGATCAGTGGGATATTACAATACCTACTTGTTCGTGCCCTCCCAGGTATGGGTCCTCTTCTGCCATTCTGGAGCTGTCTATCAAAGCAAAACAAAAACAAAGTGTAAGACTGAAATGAACCTTAAAAACTCCATCACGTGGCAGTAAACTATTATTCCAGTTAAGACCAAATATAACCCTTTTATAAAGATCTTAGGAGGAGGACATAGTGTAGTTCTTCTTTGGAATCTAGTTCTAACAGTAGATAGACTGCATAATCAAGGAATTACCATTTAAGTGTAATCCAAATTCCTTATGTCAGGCT
Source organism: Saccopteryx bilineata (assembly GCF_036850765.1). Lineage (NCBI taxonomy): Eukaryota > Metazoa > Chordata > Mammalia > Chiroptera > Emballonuridae > Saccopteryx > Saccopteryx bilineata. Next base: position 178,457,141 of record NC_089494.1, read on the forward strand.
CATAACAGTGGCCTGGAGTTGGGACAATAATCTTCACCCTTAATATAAAAATCATGCGTAGTTGGATTCTTAGAGGCCATTTCTTTTCTTCACCATATGAAGTCTATAAAGCACTCAAGGGCACTTGAGACTGAGGCTGAAAATGTTAGCTGCCCACCAAAATCTGTTCTTTCCTTTTCCACATTAATAAGAGTTATAGCAGAAATGTGACTGCTCAGCTGGAGTCTACCCCACATCTCGGAATCAGGGATGGCTGTTGGATAAAATGCTTGCCAGTGGAATGTCAGAACTACTGTGAGTCACTTCCAGGTCTGGGCTTAAGGCCCTTGACTTCCTTCCTCCATGTTTTTGTTTCTCCTCTTTCCTGCTGCATAAAACCTAGACATGGAGGAGACAGAGCTTCTACCATACAGATGATGATGAGTAGCAGATAGCTAATACTGGTGGTGATGTAAGAAAGAGACTTCTTTGTTTTTTAACCCAGTGTATTGTTGGATCTCTTCATTAAAACAGTTTAGCCCTCACCCTAATGAATACATCATCCAACACTTCAATAAGGACAAAATCATCCAAAGAGGACCCTAATATTCAATAAAATCCTCCAGATATCTGCTAGAGTGTGTGACTGAGGAGTGAGGAAACCTCGTGAAGCCTCCTAATGGGATACAGGGTGGTGTCTCACTTCAACTAAACGGAAAAGGGTCGCCTTCAGTCCTATAGAACAAGAAGATTTGCAAGAAAGTATTCATCTAAAACAAAAAATTATTGAATGAAGACTGAAAAATAGCTGTAATCAATTAAGACAAGCAGTTAAAAGGAGGGAAACTGACTTGATACAATAAAGAGGAATTAAATCATTTGAAATTGAAGAGTTTTGCCACTGCTGAGAATGTGACTGGATATAGAGCTAAACTTCCTCTGGTCTGTTTCTTCGTCTGCTACATGAGAGGTTTTAATGGGGTGGACTTTTGAAAAGAACTCAGAATGATAGCTAATAAATGTTTATCATAACTTGTTTTCATGTGTACTCCGGTATATATGTATATTAAAGAATCGTTAGCATAATTTTCAGTTATATGAAGAATATGAGTAAAAACAGTTTTAAAACACAGTGGTAATACCAGTTACAACATTCCATGTGAAAAATCCTTATTCTTGGAACACCACAGGGACCTAGTTTCCAAAAAGTACATTAAAACCACATCTTTTTGCCTTTAGGCTTTCCATTAATCTGGGCTGATTACTTGAATCCTCTCAAACAATCTTAGCCCACAGTCCTCAAAAGCAGAGGTGCAACTGCTGGCCTGTTAAACTGACGGAACACGTTCAGTACCTCTATTACATTCGATATATTTTCTATTTTTAAACTGGTGGATGGTTCCCTGACCTTTGAATGCATGGATTTACTATGAAGCAATCCTCATCCTAATTTTAAACTCAAGTAAATCTACTTTATTAGCATCGATGCAGGGTTATTATCAGGATCACTGTTCAAACCTAATGAACCTAAATTGTAGGCACTAGATAAACCACCCAACTAAACACAGTCCTTCCTCTAACAGCCTCCCCGTGCACAAACGTGTGCCCAAAGAGCATAGTTTTAAAGGCCCAACAGAAGCTCCAAAGATACTTGGATGATGGCTAAATCCAAACTTTTACAAATTTTGTAAGATAGTTTAAGTTCACTGAGAAGAGCTGTGATAACAGTAACCCTGGAGTGATGTCAGTGTTAATTCCTAATTTAATAATAAATGTCAAAAGAAACCAAGATTTGGAAAGGATGAATCACTGAGTAATATTTGCATTAATTGTAAAAGCAGGTTTGGTTTCAAAATGTTGAAACAGCAGCCCGCCTTTGGAACTGCAGGATTAGGAAAGACCAGGGAAAGCCCCAACTTCCCCTCCCCCCGCCCTTCCTCTCACTTTCCCTCAGCGCAGGTGTGCTTTTGAGGAAGGACCTGGAAACAGAAAAGGAGCTGCTGGGTTGAGTGCTAAGACACATCTACACTCTGCACCTCTCTCCCCAGTGGGGAGGTTTTCAGAACAATTTTCACACCATGGAAAGAAAAATAGAAAATGTATTGTAGCTAGCAAGCAATAAATAAAACAGCTGCACTGAGCTGCTTGTATTTCTCACATGAGCAGCATGTTATAACTGGCTAAGTCCTGAATATGTGAAGAGTTCTACATCTCTACATAAAATGCCTAATGAATGATTTTTTGCACATTTGTGACAATCCTACTACTGACATCAAAGGCTAGCATAAGGAGTTCTTAGTGAAGACAGCAACACCAAGGCCACAAGGTTGGGCTGTTAAAGATGGAGTTGGGGACACTCCCTTCCTTGTAATGGGGAATTTTCTAAAATTAGATATATTCATACTTTTGACTAGGTCTCACTATAAGAAAATATATCTATTTAATTCTATTAGATTTCATTTCTTACAAAATCCCAAACTTTTCAAACCCATTAAAGTGAATTTAAGACCTACTAATGCAGGGGTCCCCAAACTTTTTACACAGAGGGCCAGTTAACTGTCCCTCAGACTGTTGGAGGGCTGGATTATAAAAAAAAACTATGAACAAATCCCTATGCACACTGCACATATCTTATTTTAAAGTAAAAAAACAAAACAGGAACAAATACAATATTTAAAATAAAGAACAAGTAAATTTAAATCAACAAACTGACCAGTATTTCAATGGGAACTATGGGTCTGCTTTCGGCTAATGAGATGGTCAATGTCCAGTTCCATATTTGTCACTGCTAGCCATAACAAGTGATATGACGCTCTTCTGGAGCTGTGAGGCGTCTGTCCCACGTCACTGGAAGCAGTACTGTACGTGAGCGACGCTGCGCTTTGCGGCGCCGCCACATACAGTGCTCATCTCACTGGCCACCAATGAAAGAGGTGCCCCTTCCAGAAGTGCGGCAGGGGCCGGATAAGTGGCCTCAGGGGCTGCATGTGGCCCACGGGCCGTAGTTTGGGGACCCCTGTACTAATGGATCACAATGTGAAGTTTGAAAGCAGAATGAGGTGCCATCCAGAGGGTGCCACTGGGAAGAAGAGAGATAAAGTGCTTCTATTTTCAAGATTATATGCAGCCACAACAGACACTAGTTAGGTACAATTTTTAATATCTCATTTTGGATAGCAAGGAGGATGAAATTTCAAAAAAAGAGTGAAAACACCATTTCTCTGTTGAATTATAAAGAGAAAGAATAGTCTGGAGCTTCTTTGCATAGAGACTTTTTTTTGAGAAAAAGTCTATAAGTTATACGACAGGTGTACTACATATAATGGAAACAGTCAAATAAGAGTATCTTTTGACTTTGCAATTCCACTTCCAAGAATCTTATGAGCAAGTGTGAAAAAATAAGTATGAGGACATTCATTGCAGCAAAAAAGGTAACAATATAAATGTCCTTTCATAGCACATTGTTTATATTATGCTACATTCATAGTTATATATTATTTAATTGTTAAAAATAGCAGTTCAGATTTATATATAATAACATGGAAACTTTTACTCCCTAAAGTTATACATTTCTATGTCTTAATTTTCTAGCTCAATTATGTAATTGGAAATGTACATTTTAACAGAAAAGAAGAGAAAATCAAAACCTATCCTGAATTTAAAGTTTAACACTGACTTAACAATTAATGACATATAGTGAATAAAACATGAAGTATGGAATGAGTCAAACATTTATAAGCACCATTAAAATCCTCTTCATAATAAATATAATAGAAAAAAATTTTTAAGGGGTACTTATTTATTTATTTATTTTAAAGATTTCATTTATTTATATTTTAGAGAGAGGGGAGACAGAGAGAGAAGTCAAGGAGGAGCAGGAAGCATCAACTCCCATATGTGCCTTGACCAGGCAAAGCCCAGAGTTTCAAACTGGCAACCTCAGCATTCTGGGTCAATGCTTTATCATATCCAATACACCACCACAGGTCGGGCATGGTGCTGTTTATTTACATCTTTGTGATGATATATTGGCTTAGTGATGATGAAAGAAGAGTTAATGGTGGGTTTAGTTAATTTTCTCAGAATAGCTGATTTTTGAACGTTTTTGAAAAAGAATCAATATTTGTGTCCCACCATATTTAGATTTGTATAAGCTCATTTTCCATGTTCTCCCATTCTTCCATCTATTTTCAGTTCTCTGTTGTTTTATTTGGGTACCATGTGACCAACTAACATCTAGAATAACTAGTAAGGACAAATACATTGTGCTTGGAGCTGGCATAAGATACGGTCCCTATACACAATGGAATGTCAATCTAACAGGCATAGCAGATACATGTACAACATTCAGTCATTAGCACAATTAGTGATACAGAGCAAATGTTAGCCACTTCATTATTTGGCATAATATGTTTATGATAAATTGGGAAGAACAATTACAACAATAAATATTTTGGTATTCTGAGAAGAATCAAGTATTTTTATTTCTTTCCCATTCTACATTTATGGATATACTGTCACATTCCCTCTTTATCTCTATCCTATTACTGCTGAATAAAATGTTTGCATTTTGCCTCTAGGGAAATCTGGTAATGAATGTCTGGAGACATTTTTAGCTGTCACAACTGTGTGGGTGGTCCTACTGGCATCTAGTGGGTAGAGGTCAGAAATACTGCTAAACATTCTATAATGCAAAGGGTAGCCCTTCACAATAAAGAAATATCTGATCCAGCCTGACCTGTGGTGGCGCAGTAGATAAAGCATCAACCTGGAAACGCTGAGGTTGCCGGTTCAAAACCCTGGGGCTTGCCTGGTCAAGGCACATATAGGAGTTGATCTTCTTGCTCCTCCTCCCTTCTCTCTCTCTCTCTCTCTCTCTCTCTCTCTCTCTCTCTTTTCCCTCTCTATAATGAATAAATAAAATCTTAAAAAAAAAGAAATATCTGATCCAAATGTCAATGCCAAATATAAGAAACCTTGATGAATGCCATCATATTATGTCAAGTGCTTGGGTTCAAATGTGGACAATGGAGGGTAGGTGGTGCATTGGTTAATTATCTTGGTAATTCAGCAATTATACCTATTTGTTAGAGTTCTACTCAGCATGATAAACAATATGTTTATAATAAAGTGGGAAGAGAAATTGAAACAGTAAAAGGTTTACTGTTATTTTTACTCTATTGGCTAATTCAGTTCCCTACTAAACAAAAGAAACAAGTACATTTGTCAAAAGACACTATGGTATAAACAGAAATAAAATTAGTACTGTTAAAATCTTCAAAATGTAAATATTAACAAATTGCTGTTAGCTTTAAGCAGTGATACCATTATAAAACAAGCTAATAATGTTTTCAATCCCTCAATTCTCTAATACCTAAAACCAAATTCATCATTCTTATAGTAACACCCCATTCTTGAACTTCCCAATCTCTGCCAATATATCATTCTGTCAGATACTCAGGGTCAAAAGTTCAGTCACCTTTTTTCCTCTTTTTCCCTCATCTCACACATTTCTGATGATTTGAGGGTGTATTATATCTTTTATCTCTTTCTGTTTCACTTTACTTAAACCTTCTAAATAACAATAGTAACCTCCCTACTAGCCTCCCTTACTGTGGTGTTACTTCTTCTATAAGCTTTTCTCACATTGTTGCCATTTTACTTATATGATAGTCGAAGGCCCTAGACTACTCAGCATATTACATTATTATATCAAATCATATTATAAGTATCATCTATTATTATATCCTAACCAAACCCTCTCCTATAGGCAACTGATTAATCAAAAACACCTTAAACATTTCCTTCTTGTATATTTGTTCAAAGTATGCCTTGCATCCTAAAAGTCCCATCTTTCCTACTTAAACACTACCCATTTCTTAAGCCTCTACCCAAATCCAACTTCTGTCAAGAAACACTACATTTTTCCTGTAACCTATAGCTCTGTTGGCTACATGAGAGTATTACACTTAAGTGTTTTGGTGATTTTTACACTTGACAGCATACTGTTCTACAGCAGTTAAACTTTATCTATATATTTACACCATGCTCTTAAGTGGATATAAATGTGTAAGAGTAGACATGAGAGTTTAGCTTTTTGGTATTTCCAAATTTGTAAGCATTCTTAATTAATATTGCATTAATGGCAAAAAACATTGCAACTTCAGATTTGTCAAAATATGTACTTCTGGTTTCAGTCATGACAGATAATAATTACTGAACTCACCTCCTTGCCACACTCAACTATTAAATGATATAAAATACTTGAAGCAGAGGACAAAAGACAGCATAGGACTGAACACCATAAGGGAATAGAAACACTTGAGGTAGGCTCCAAATTTACTTTTGACTCCTGAAACTTCTGAGAGACACTGAAGTTCTAATCATTCAATGTGAAGAGCGACCAGTGAACTATGTGAGCATTCAGTTGTGATCCCAGAAGGACCTTAAATGGGAGTAAGGGCCACTCCCTACAATAAGAGCCACTCTAACCCATATCTATAAAACCAGGTCATCCACTAGTAAATTGTTATAAAAAAAAGTTAATGTTCTTTAAAGGAAAACAAAAATCTATACTCTGTACAAAGAGTATCCACAATGTTCAACAAAAAATAGCAAAACATGCAGAGAAGTAGGAAAACATTATTCAGAAAGAAAAAATGACATATGATGGCAATAGCAACCAATGATTTGAAATTAGCTAATAACAATATGTTTGAAAGTGTAAAGGAAAAGATGAACACAATGAATAAACAGATAGAAAATCTTATCAGAAAAATTAAAACTTTAAAAAGAAATTTTTATTTATTGATTTTAGTGAGAGAGAGAGGGTGGGGAGACAGAAACTTGAATCTATTTCTGTATGTGTCCTGACTGGGGATTGAACTGGCAAACTCTGCACTTTGGGACGATGCTCTAACCAAGTGAGCTATCAAGCCAGGGCGAGACATTAACTCTTAAATAAAGAAAATAACCCAATAAGAAATTCTTAACCAAAATGAAATTTCACTAGATGGACTTATCTGTATATTGAACATTACAGAATAAAGGATCAATAAACTTGAAGAATGGTAAAAAAAACAAACTATTCAAACTGAAGCACAGAGAAAAAAGTCAGATAGAATAAAGACTCCTTCAGTGGCCTATGAGACAATATCAAGTGTTCTGTAATTTAGAAGCCTATAAAGAGAGAGGAATAAGAGAAAAAATATTGAAGAAATCATGGTCAGAAATTTTGTTTGGTTTTTAAAAATTCAAACCATAGGCCCTGGCCGGGTGGTTCAGTGGTAGAGCGTCAGCCTGGCATGTGGGAGTCCCGGGTTCCATTCCTGGCCAGGGCACACAGGAGAAGCACCCATCTGCTTCTCCACCCCTCCCCCTCTCCTTCCTCTCTGTCTCTCTCTTCCCCTCCCGCAGCCAAGGCTCCATTGGAGCAAAGTTTGCCTGGGCGCTGAGGATGGCTCTGTGGCCTCTGCCTCAGGTGCTAGAATGGCTCTGATTGTGGCAGTGACGCCCCAGATGGGCAGAGCACTGCCCCCTGGTGGGCATGCCGGGTGGATTCCGGTGGGGCGCATGCGGGAGTCTGTTTGACTGCATCCCCATTTCCAACTTCAGAAAAGTAAAAAAATAAAAAAATAAAAAATAAAAAAAGAAGAAAAATCCAAACCATAAGGATCTCAAAGTTCCTCATGTTGGATAAAGACAAATAAAACCATTTGCTTAGTCACATTAGAGCCAAACTGTTAAAAACTAATGCTAAAGGAAAAAACCCTAAAAGCATTTAGACACAAGGAGGAACTAAGATAAGTATGATGGCTAACTTCTCATCAGAAACAATAATGAAAATGCTGAACGAAAAAATAATATCAGTGTACAATTCTATATCTTTCAAAAATAATGGTGAAATTGACATCCTTTAAATAAATAAGAGCTAAGAGAATTTTTCATTAGCAGGCCTACTAAAATACATTTTAAAGAAAGTTCTTCATGCTGAAATGAAATGATACTAGATAGAATCTTTTTTTTTGATACTAGATAGAATTTTGGATCTACATGAAAGAATAAAAAACACCAAAGATGATGAATATGTAGGTGAGTATATAACTTTTCTTTATGTTAAAAAAATAAACCATTCTATTTGGGCATTTATAATAATGCATTAGTAAAATGTATAATAAATAGACATAGAAAGATAAGAGGACAAATGGAGCATAGTTTTGTCAAGTTCTTATATTATATACCCAATGTTATAATATTAATTCATGGTAGACTCAGGGATGTGTAATGTAACACTTAAAGTAATCACCTTAATAAATAGCTAATAAAAGAGAGGAAATGACATTTTAAAATAAAATTGACATTCAAAAGATGGCAGGAAAAAAGGGAAAATGAATAATGAACAGATGGCACATGTAGGTAATTAGCAAGATAGTAGGCTTAAACCCACCCATACCAATAATCTCATTAAATGGAAATGGACTAATCTCACTATAGAAAAGTAGAGATGGCCAGACTAAACAAAAAGCAAGATCCAAGTATTGCTTTTCATAAGAATTATAGTTTAATTTTAAAGATCAAATAGTTCAAACATAATAAAGTATGGAAAGTTATGCCACTTATACCATGGAAATACTAAATATAAAAAGCAGGGTATACTAAAATGTCAGATACAGTAGCTTTTAAGAGAACTATTACCAGGGACAAAGTAGAACACTGCATAATAATAAAAGTCAATTCATCAGGAAGAAAAAAATCATCTTAATGTGCATGTAAAAGCTTCAAAATGTATGAAGCAAAAAAGTGGCAGAACTAAAGGAAGAAAAGGACAAAAATATCCACTATTACAGTTAAGATTTTTTAACACTCTTCTCTCAGTAATTGATAAAAATAAATCAACAGAACATTAGTAAAAATATAAAAAACTTAGGAACACAATAAATCAAATTAACTTAAGTGCATGTATAGAACACTCCACCAATGACTGAGGAATACACAGGGTGAGGCAAAAGAAGGTTTACAGTTGTTCATATGGAAAATAATACAATAACTAATAAATAATAATACAAGAATAAACTGTTTCACACTCATAACTGTAAACCTACTTCTGCCCCACCTTGTACATTCTTTTTTACCACTTATGAAACATTCTCCAAATAGACCATATGCTGGACCATAAAACAAGTCTCAATTCATTTCAAAGAAGTGAAATAATACATATATGTTATATAAACAAAATAAAATTAAATTAGAAACCAATAACAGAAAGCTATATAGAAAACAGTATGTTTGAAAATGTAAATATATATAATTAAGCCAAGATGTTAAATTGGGGGGGGTGCCTCTTATAATCAAGAAAACATAGTAAATGTAACCTTATTCTCCTGTGTAAAAAAGCATCTAAATTCTTGTTGTATCATGTCTACTGTAACCATGGGGGACAGGGATTTTCTTAGAGGAGTGATTAGAATAAATTCCAATGTGTTCCAAAAAAATCTCTGCCTATGGTTGTTTTCTTAATCATAGATGATTGAGAATTTTAGGCTCAAAAGAAGGCTTTGGACATTTTCTAATCATATAGTTGTCATGTACAACAAATGACAGGTTCCATTTTAAGCAAATTTCTTTTTGTTAACACTACAGTAGAATGTTTGTGGTGTTTCATTCGGATGGCATAGAAAAGCTGTTGACTTACTGGATTTTGTTCTGAACCTTTCACTTTTCACATTTCTAATTTTACAGATTTTGTCTTCCCTAAAAATAGCATATGATGGGGTGGGGGTGGATGAATACGTGGAGCACAGAGGATTGTTAAGGCAGTGAACATACTCTTGTGTAATACCATAACGATGGATACATGTTGTTATACATCTGTCCAAACCCACAAAATGCACAACACCAAGAATGAGTAATAATGTAAACTAAGGGCTTTGGGTGATAGGCTCATCCAACTGTAAGAAATGTACCTCTCCATGGGGAATGTTGATAACGGTGGAGGCAATACATGGATGGGGGCAGGGGATATACGGGACATCTCTGAACTTTCTCCTCAATTTTGCTGTGAACCTCAAGCTGCTCTAAAAAATACAAACTCTTAATTAAGAAAGTAGAGTGTGAGCAAATTTTAATTTCACATCTGGCCTTTTGTCTTGAGTATCATTTTGGAGTATTTGTATTTTCAGATCGAGGAGGAAGGAAACCTCAGGGATTATAAATTAGGATTAATATTCTTTTAATCAAATATAGAGAAATTAATGAAGTTCTTTAAATCTGAACATGACTTTAGTTTGGATTTCCATTTTTATTAATCCCCAAATATCAATGAAAATAATCCTTTATGTTTTATTTTATTTTATTTAAAAAAAATTTTTTTTTTTTAGATTTTATTTATTCATTTTTATTGGAAAGAGAGAGAGAGAAGGAGAGATAGAGAGAGAAGAGGGGAGGAGCAGGAAGCATCAACTCCCATATGTGCCTTGACTAGGCAAGCCCAGGGTTTTGAACCGGCGACCTCAGCATTTCCAGGTCGATGCTTTATCCACTGCGCCACCACAGGTCAGGCAATCCTTTATGTTTTAAAAGAAAAGGATTCACCATGTGAAGTAGCAATACCTGGTTCTATGGACATGGTGACAACTGGCTTGGAGGGAGAAAAGGGCTTCCTTGAATAAATAGCCACAATGATGACCTTCCAATCACACACACACACAAACACACACACATATACACAAATAATAACTTGCATGCACAAAAATAATGAAAATCAGGCATTACACAGGGAACTTTCAGACCTTGAATCTAGTTTTGAATGCCTTTCCACACTGACCACTCATATAGATAAACCCTTTAATATAGACAGATGTCAATGTCTAACGTACACTTCCTTCTATAGACTATTTCTTTCTCTCATGTTTCTTTGTCAGTGATTTTGATTGCCTGGCAATAAACAAAATACTCAAACTCTTAAATGACAAGTTGATGTAAAATATGATTGGATATTTTTACTAATATATACTGGTCACAAAAATTAGGGGATATTTTGTAGCTTCAAATTTATTTTGAAATATCCCCTAATTTTTGTAAGCTGTGTATTTTGTTTAGTGAGGAGAATCTGAAATGAACTGACCTTTAGAGCTTTTCACCATAGCAAAGTTTATACTGGTATAAAGCTAATCATTAGCATCTTGGAGTAATTCATTTAGTCAACTCTCCATTATATGTAGATAAACATGAGTCATAGAATCAACATGCATATAATTCAAACATCATTAATGAAACCCTTTACAGGAGAGTGAAGGGTAGTGGCCCTGGCTAAGAGGGCAGAAAGGGTGCTTGTGGGGTGTTCTGTTTCTAGAACACTGCCTAAATTAAGTGTGTTCCCTTTGAGATAAATCATTAAAGCTGTACTCTTATGATTTGTGCACTTCTTTTTAGTGATTCTTCAGTTTTAAAAAGGTTAATGTAAAAAGAAAAAATTATAAATTGAAAACATTTCATAATAATCTCCATGGAATTATGCTTCTGTCTTGTTCAGCTCTGGATTTCCAGTGCCTAGAACCTGGCACACAGAAAGGACTCAACACATATCCAAGTAAGTTCATGGCTAAAAAAGAAATCCTATAGGCAGAGGTAGAGAGCTCATACACAAAAAGCAAAGGTTGCCCTGCTCCACCTCTCCTCACCTCCACAATCCTGCTTTTCAGAGCAACTGACTTTTTAACACTCCTAACTTTCTCTTTTTGGTTTTCCTGGGTGTTCTTTTCATATCTCCAAATACTATGCTTACATCTCTTCCCTTAACTTGTCAATTTTAGGAACTGTTTCTCGCAATGACAGATGAGGATTCAATTCACACCACCACCACTTCCATTTCTTCCTCCTCCAGATGTAGTTACAATGAGTGAGATCTTAAACTAATTTAGAATTAAAATGCTGACTTTTGTATCCAATTTCTGTATTAAGTTTGTTTTCAATTTCTTTTTGAGAAATATGAATATGAGTTCACAGTAGAGACTAATTAATGAAAAGATGCAACTCCTGAATCATCTGGATGTCAGGAAGAAACTAGACTGGGACCACAAATGACAAATCAATTAAAAAAGAGTCATTCCATATATATATATGTATATGTATGTGTGTGTGTGTGTGTGTGTATATATATATATATATCTCCTATTGATACTCAATAATTGTCTTTGTAGCTTCTCATATGCATCTTTAATTGACCTCTCTCAATATGTCAAGAAAATCTGAAATCTTCCAAATAACACTATTATATCAAAGAAACAAATTACTTTAGAGGTTGATGCCCATTCCGTCTAACTTTTATGTTTTTACAGAGAGAAAATGAGACCCAGAGAAGTCAATTAAATTGTCTGGAGCCACACAGCTTAATCAATAGCACAGTCTGTTGATCTTCTGTCTAGTTATTTACTTATTCATTCAGCAAACTTACCAGGTGCTGTGCAAATAAAAATTAAGATAAAGTCCATTTCCTGAAGATATTTTGTGTCTGGAATGCAGAAAAAGTCAAGTGAACATGAATGGGGGCACATAACTCTTTATGTGTAGAGTAGGGAGAATTGATAGGGGAGGGAGAGAGAAATGGAATGCCTGAACCATGCCTGAAGATTGCGCAGTTAGCACAATGACTAAGAAAGAAAGGGTACTCCTCTCACAGGGCACGTATACGCAGAAGCATTCGAAGTGAGAAAATATGGTGAATAAGAAACTGAAAAGTGATGTGGATAATATGAGAAACAGGGGATGGGTGAGGAACAAGGGTGGGAGGTGAGGTGTGCCAGGAATCAGCTTGGAAGACAATGAAGATTCATTTCAGAAACACAAAGATTGCGACATGATCAGACTTGCACTTTAGAAAGTTGACCCTTATGCTGGAATGAAGGATGGAAGAGAAGCAGGACATAATGTATCAGGAGACAGTGCAAAAGTGAAACTAGAAATTCAATGAGGAAGAAATGGATTCTGGAGATGATGAGGAGGTGGGTGAGTCGACAGAACTTGGGGACTGAATGGAGGAGACAAGTATGCATGAGAATAGGTTCCTATATTTCTGGTGTGGGAAATACTGAATGGACCATAGTGGGCTGATGAATGCAATCCCTGGTGTGCTGGGGAAGCAATACGGTATGCAAGGATGATGATAAATTGTATACTGGCATACTGATGGACACATCTATCTGAAGATATACTTGTGTCTCAGAAATAAAATTTTTTTTTGTGGCCTGCCTTGAATGACTGGACTCCTTTAGTTCAACAGATAGAGTAAAAATAGCACAACTGTCCCACAAATCATCCATTTATTTCAACATAAGATTAAACTACCTCTTCAGACAATGTGGACTAATTCCTATTTGGCTATTCTAATGGCTTTCTAAGAGAAATAGGATACTTTCCTGGCTCATCATGACAAAGAACTTCAGGGTAAATGACTCAAAAGGTAATGCTTTAAAATAGGAAATTTTAAAATGCTCTCAGGTATGCTTAAGTTCAGTTAAATGTATAAAACAGGAAATTAGGTAAACATATGGAAAGAAACCATAAAGAATTTATTTCAAATGAACACTATGATATGGCATGAAAGCCAGGAAGTACACTTAATTGTGTCACATACCCTGATTCTGATTTTAATTTCCCAGGTATATGAGGTTTGCTTAATCACAACTGACTTCTAAAAGTTTTCAGAATGTGGGGGAAATGACCATTGTTTTCAATTAACTAAAAACAGGATAATTCACAATGAAATGCCTGTAAAAAGTTCTATTCAAAGGCAGTCTCTCTCTACTTCTTTCATTATGATCCTCATCTTCTCATCCACGATATACAGAATTTACCCTATTCTGTGGAATTCTGACTCACTGTCTATTTTCCTTTTTCACATTCAGGTCAATAATAAAACTCAAGGTCTAATTTTTTTTTTGTTCAGTGAGAAGCAGGGAGGCAGAGAGAAAGATTCCTGCATGCACTGGACCAGGATTCACCTGGCAAGCCCACTAGGGGGTGATGCTCCACCCATCCAGGGCTGTTGCTCCGTTGCGACCACGGCCATTCTAGCACCTGAGGTGAGGCCATGGAGCCATTCTCAGTGCTTGGGCCAACTTGCTCCAATGGAGTCTTGGCTGTGGGAGAGGAAAAGAGATAGAGAGAAAGGAGAAGGGGAAGGGTGGAGAAGCAGATGGTCACTTCTCCTGTGTGCCCTGACCCAGAATCGAACACTGTACATCCACATGCTCGGCCGACGCTCTACCACTGAGCCAACTTGCCAGGGTCTATTAAGATCTAATTTCATAGAGGACTTTTCACTTAAACTTTTGTCTATGCTTCATTAGCCTTTGTTTTGACCAAATTTTTCAAGATTCATAGGTTTGAAACACAAACACATAACACAACTTATATATACCTTACTATATATTAAAATAATAAATAAGGGAATTAAATGAATATGGTATAAGACTGGCTATATTTTTGACACATTTTAATACATCTTCCCATTTAATACAAAAAGTATTTTCCCACACTTCTTGGTTGGCTTAAATTAGCAATGTGAGTAACATTTAAAAAGTAATCTTTTCTACTTCCCTGGTATTTTATATTCAGTTGTAATTTTACATAAATCAATGGTTTTGTATATTCCTTTAAGAACTTCCTTGAAATCAATAGAACTATAATACATTAAGTTTAATTCATATTCTTTACTTTCATTTTTATTCTTTTATACTTTAAATTTACTCTATATAAACAGCCAATCACACTTTCACATCTGTATTCTAAATACATAAATGATAAAGGTGTTTGTATTTTTATACTAGACGCTGTAAATTGTAAGGAACTCTTTTTATTTTGACCCCCCCACCACACTTTCCCCCATTTAAAAGGAAAAAACACTGGTTTATATATCAAGTCTTAACGATCAAACACTGATAATTGGTTAAATCCTAGAAAATAAACCTATAATTAAGAACTGGCTGAAAAAGAATTTCTTCAATATCAATATAACATGAGTCAGAATTTCATGTTAAAACATTAAAAAATGTTCATTCCCTCCTTTCCTAAATTTTTTTGAGTTGGAAGGCATATTTTCTAAGACAAGTAATTTATTTTCAAAGAATTGCAGGCTTGGTCACAGAACCAACCAACAAATAAGTAGGTTGATTTGTGAGTTTGTCATCACTTTTAATTTTTTACTTTCATGCTTGATATATGTTAGAATTGATTTTTGGAGGTAATAAAGATAGACATGCTCTGACACTGAAATATAATATGTTTCGTCCAAACGACATGATAAATAATAAAAGTAACTTTTAAAATAACTTCTATTTTGACAAAACTGATTATAGCAATCAAACTATCTTAAATGTTAATTAAAAGGTATGCTTAACTTTATGCGGGTTTAGTATATTTTTTTAATTCAACTTAGCAAAAAATACATCTCATCCACAAATGCTAGAGAGCCTCATATATCAAAAGGCTAAAATCTAAGAAAAACACAATAGCTTTATTTTCCACTATAAGATATATGAATTGTCCAGACATTTCTGACCAATATGGCAAAGATGAGGACAATGTTATAACTTGGTGTTCTTGCCTATACTTCTCTTCATGCCCAGAAGGTGTAGGCTGAGCTGATTGTGGCATGGAGCACAGCAAAATTTATCCTCCCCTGGCTCTTCTCACAGGGAAGCTGCACTCAGAGCATTTTGGATTATTTTATTATTTTAACTAACAACACTGCTGCTGTTCACTTTCAGAGTACTTTTCAACAATGCCACCTTTACAGTACAGTTGTTCAACAAGTAAATATGTCGTTTCTTCCTCAGTTTGTTGGCAACAGCAAAAGTGATTATACATTTATGTATTTGTAAACAATTTTAAAAATTAACTTTTAAAACTTGAATGTATATTTGTGATTCAAAGAGAGGACAGGGTCAGAACAAGAATTAGGTGGGCAGCAAAGCAGAGTGGACCGAAGTCAGCAGTTTTCAATAAAATGATTCTGACTCTCTGGGAGCACAGTGACAAGACTGAGAGTGTTGGCACTGTGCTCTTTTCTAGTCTGGATGGTATATGTCATTTCACACACTGTGTCCACAGAGAATAAATTATTATGCTCCAAGTTTCCAGGACAACTTTCTGTAAATGCTACAACTGAGAAATAACCAACAAAACCCTACCAGGATGAGGCCCAGGTTTTAGAGTGTCACAAAATCATTAAAGTATACAAGTGGGAAGTAGTAAATCTTGCTGACTGCCTACTTGTTCCAGAATTTTATAGCTAGTAAATCTCCCCCCACCCCCAATTTTGTATAGGTGGTAAGTATTTAATTCTGGATGTCATAACATATTTGTTTTTACTTTTTGATGGATTTAGATGGGCTTTAACAATCTTTAGATTATAGAGCAGTGCTTGTAACATTGTTTCTTTCTTTGAAGATACTAGTATTGAAATTACAGCTTCAAGGAAGCTCAGAGAAATTTTAGCACAGCCAAAAAGTTAAATTTTATTCGTACAAGCACCTTTTATCATTTCAATTACTTTATTACCTTGTTTGATGAATGCTTTTAAAACTCTAGAACTAAAAGCCTTTTTTTTTTCCGGTTCTTAAACTCCTCTTTCAGAATGAAATGCTTCCTTTGTGGAAGGCACTCACTGGGCACTTTTAAATAAATTACTTGGTCTATTAAGCTTCAAGTGTTCTTTAGATAAGAATATAATATCTAGGAAGAACTAGTTTTTGGCTTCTCTCTTCCCAGAAAGCAAGGCAAAATGGTCTAATTCTTGTTCCTTGAAGAAAACAGTTGCCCTTTTTTAAACAAGCAAAACATGTCATTTCTTCATTCAACAAATAGTTACTGATTGCTCAGTATGTACCAACAAGCACAATGTTAAGTGTCGGATATTTGACAGTGTAGATTAGATATGATATTTTTAAAACTGAAATGACAGGATTTTGATTCTCTCAGGTAGTTCCTTTTTCTCTCCTTTTTAATTATTTTTTCATACTTAGGCTCTTAAAGAATAATCCATATAGAATCTTCACAGTCTTCTTTAAAAGCTCCATCAATCAGAATTTTTCTCACAGTTTAAAGAAACTGAATCTATAGGCAGTTCGAATTTATTAAAATCTGTTGAAATTATGTAGGAATCACAATAAAGTTGGTTATAAGATTTTTGGCCTCATGGTGAATAAATGTAAGTGAAAAATAATAAGCCAATTTGTAATGGGGATTTAAACTATCCATTTCATTATTCTAATTTCAAAATAAGCAACCAATTAAAGCAGATAAAACTTGTATTACTGATAATTAAATCTATTAATTATAAAAATATGAGAAAAGAATAATTGATTTCTTTTTAAAATTCAAAACAATGATATTTTTATGATTAATACTCTAAATTAAGCAAATATTTTCATCCATAATCTATACTCTTGAGGAGTCTATAATCTTTAAGAAATCACACTTTATATTACATTGTGTAAAACTGTTGGCTTTAAATTATTCATAGTGCCTGACCTGTGGTGGTGCAGTGGATCAAGCGTCGACCTGGAATGCTGAGGTTGCTGGTTCAAAACCCTGGGTTTGCCCAGTCAAGGCACATATGGGAGTTGATGCTTCCTGCTCCTACCCCCTTCTCTCTCTCTATCTCTCTCTCTCTGTCTCTCTTCTCTAAAATGAATAAATAAAAATAATTTAAATTATTTATAGTGAAACAATAAGATTTTATTTCATAATTTCTTTTCTAAATGATTATCTGATCTTTAAGGATAGGTCTACCACTTTATCTGAAAATAAGAAAGCTTATTAATTGGCACTCAGAAGCACCTTTTTTACTTAATACAGCAGAAACCAAAGTTATGAAGCAATTTGATCATCGTGAAAAAATACTACCACTTTAAAAAAAATCTAACAAAAGGCACTGGATACTCATTAATGAACTATCACCAAGATAAACATCTTGGTTATACACTCCAACTATTAACTCTACCAAGTTACCTGGTTACCTGGATTTGGTTACCTGGATTTGATTATTAATCTTTTTTTGATTAAACACACACACACACACACACACACACACACACACACACACACAGTCAAGGGACCAAACTAACTTGCAGGACTATGCTACAAACCCAAACACTCTTCTCTGAGGCTCAATGACTCCAGTTCTTGAAACCCTCAAGGTCTCCTAAGGAGTGACAGGTTCAACTCAAAAGGGTATATATGCTTCTAATTTATCCGTCCACCTCTAAGAACACTATAGTGAGTTCAGTACTTATAGTGCAAGAGTGCAAATGAGAATCAATTCCCAGAAAGCAGAGTAAACTCAATGTGGTTTACTGGTCACCAAGAAAGCAGTTTTCAATGAACTCTCATCATACCTGTAGAAATAGAAGATTTAAGTGTCCTTCAGCATTAAAATTCTATCCTTCCTTCTCCTCCTTCTCTTCTTTTAACATATAACAGTCACATCACCTTATATGATTCATATTATAAACAGAAAACCAATCAAGCAAAACAACAAAACAAAACACCTTTCCTACTAAGATAAATTAATGAGGAATTTTGTGTATTCATTGATTCTTATGTATTCATCCCTGCTAATGTGACTCATGTTCAATCTGTAGAATAGAAGGGCATGATCTTAAAATTTAATCTATTGGTTTAACTACTCTGCATTTCCAGAAACACTTTCTACTACAATCATCTCCCTGCTCAGAACAGGGTATCTACTGCTAAGTTCTGAAGAAGAAAAAGATAATACTTTGACTATTAAAAATCCACATGGAAACTCAGATATTATTTTTTAATGTATTGTTTTAAAATGTCAACTACTGGTATTTCATCTCCCAAGTTCAAACTAATTGAAGGTTATGAAGTAACCACTTCCCCTCCAAGTCAGAACTTTCACCTTTTCTAAACAGGGGAATACCTCTCATTCATTAGGCAAAAAATAAGGTCTTGCTGATTGAATGACAGCTCCAGATTCCTATAGCCTCCAATTCATTATTTAAACATCTTATCTACCATAATGAATAGTTCCTGAATGTCAAGGTAGTACTGTAACTTACTTCGTCCATTATCTGGAAATCTAAAAGCAGAAGTCAAAACAACCTGAGTAAATACTAGTTTCTCAAACTAGCTTCAATTTGTTCCAAGGAACATGACATGAGAAATATGAGGGACATAATCACTAAATCTGAAGTTCTGCCTATTCCAGACTTCACTGAGCTTTTACCAACTGCAACTCAGTCAACACAGATGATCTCGTTTAAGAGGTAGAAGAAGGAAGTACAAAGATCAAAGCATGCTTACAAAGGGGAACAACTATTTTTGTATAGATACTCCAGTATTTACTAACTAGGTTTGAAAAATAGGGGCATTTATTCAGACTGTCTGAATGCCAACTGCAGAATTTAAGATAAAGCCAAAATTTCAAAATAAAAATATGAACTTTCAGATCTCCACCAACACCTAATTAGATTATATTTTTCTTTAAAAAGTCTTTCAAACAGGTTAGAAGTGGTTTACTCTTCACAGTAAGCAGTATTTCAGTGCTAGCTTTAAATCAACACAAAAATGAGTCTTCCTTTGTGCTAACATTTGTCCAGTAGGCTGTGGCCCAGGAAGACATTTTATCTAAGCAAGCTCCAGAGGAAGTTGAGGAGTTGCAGGTATATCAATATGGATGAATAATTCCAAGACATTTCATGTTTTCAGTTATCATATATGTTTTTCTCACCTCAGCAATTTAATTACATTACAAATTTAATTTGCAAAAGGCTACAAGCAATATATACTTTATTTCCTGGCTTCCCAAGTTCATAAGCTCAAGAAAATATTTTGCTTTAAATCACATCATTTCTTCAGTGCATCAAACAGTAAAAGAATTCATCTCTAGAAAGCACAATATTAAAATCAGGAAAACAACCTGTATCAGCTAAGGGCTTTATGTTAATCAAGTATCCCTTTTAACATTTTCACAAACATTAAGTTAATTTAAAGTACTCAAGAATATTCAACTGAGGTGTTCTGCTAGAAAAATAAGCACTGTTCATCTCGATTCCAAGTTTTAGTGTTTACCAAGGATCCCCCGTTTGTAGAACATTTCTATGCCAGAACTATTAAGTGTTTAGTAATACCAGTCATTTTCTCAGATTATGGGCTTTATGACAAAATCTTTAAGTTAAATATAGTTATTTAATAAGCTGCAATGCTGAAAAACCCCACTTAACAAGTCCATGAAAACATCTTAAATCTTGATGATCAGATACTGTATCATTAAGTCCCATTTAAGTTTCAGGATAAACCAATAAATCAGGGCTAATATGTCCACCGGTATGTATTTTTAAAGACCATAAGAAAACTTGCATTTAGGCTAGGCTTTGTTTTAATCATTATTTTTGTTTCAGCGGTCATGCACAATTAACATGGTACCGTTGCTCAAGTGTTTTACATAATCAGAGTGTTTAAAAAGTCCTCTATGTATGTAATTTCTTTTCCCTCTTAAATGCCAGGCCCTGCAGGATCAGTATCAAGACCTCCTCATTCTGAAAAACTCATGTACAGGACCTATAGCAGGGTGTGTGTGTGAGAGTAAGTGAAGGTGTGAGGCTGGGGCTTCCTCCCGAGGCAGGAGACAAGGAATGAGGCTATCCTATTTAATTCGGGGGAGCTGGGAGGACTGCCAGCACTTCTGCTTTCATTTCATGGGACGCCCTTAGGTGAAATCTGGTTCAGCACTGCACCAACCACCTTCCCCTTCTTCTTCGAGCCCACGCGCGCCTCAGCCCTCAAGGCATCCCCCAGCAGAGGCTGAGGGTGGGGTTAAAAAAACAAAACATTGCGCAAGTTCCCGGGGTCTCTATCCCGCCCGGCCTCCCGAGGGATTTGAAGGGAAACGACGGCCCGGGCAGCTGCCAGCTGCGGCCCTCGGGTCGACCGCCCGCGCCAAGTCCGGATGTGCCTTTTCCCCCCGTCGCCAATCTAAGTGCCTCTCAACTCCTGTCAACCTCTTGCCACGGTGTGGCCCAGCAGTTAGCGCGGGAAGGAGGAAGTCGGAGCGGGGAGCGGGGTGCGGGGCGTGGGGCGGGGAGGCGGCGGGACTCGGCCGCGGGTCCCCGGCGTGGCCCCCTCTCGCCCGAGTGTGGCTTACCCTGGGGCGAGTCGGCAGTCGGCCTCCCCGCGCCTGCGGGGACCCCTCCGGGGCGACGCGGGCCTGGGGGCCGGGGAAGCAGGAGGCGGCGGCGGGAGCGGAGCCGCTCCGGGTGCGGGTCGGGTCGGGTTGGATCCGAGCGAGCGCCGGGCCGGGCCGCTCAGCGCCGCGCCATGTCGCAGCGCGGGCGGAGGGAAGCGCGGGGCACCGCCTTCCCGGCCGCGGCGGCTCGGGCCTGGGCTGCGCGGGGCCCTCGGAGCGGGGCCGGCGGCGGGGCGCAGGCCGAGGGCGGCGGCGGCGGCGGCGAGAGGCCCGACGGACGGGGAGGGCAGGGGAAGCTGTCAGCGCGTCGCCGGGCGCTCCGGTGGCGAAACCTCCTCTTCCTGCCCCGGCTCGCTGGTGCACTTCTCTGTCTTTCTCTCTTGCTCACTCTCTCACTTCCTGGCTGGAAATTCCCACTGACGTCGAGAGAAAAGACAGACAGACGGACACACGCGTGCACGCCGCGGGGGCGGGAGGTGGGGTCGCCGCCGTGGGTGGGGGAAGCCCGCACTTCTGGGGGCGCCCTGCGCCCCAGCCCCGCCGCCCAGCTGGGCTCCCGCCTCTGGGCAGCGCGCGCTCGGCGGCCCGGACGTCAAGGTCCCCTGCGGAGCTCCCTCTCCCGGGCGGCGCTGCCCAAGCCCCGAGGGCCGCAGCGACGGGGACGCCCCTGAAGCGCCTGCGGGGTCAGATTGTCCCTGGAAGCCTGCGGCGCGGAGGCTGCGGCGCGCGGTGTACAGTCCGGCTGTCCAGAGCCGCTTTGGACAGGCCCAAGCTCCTGCAGGGTTTGTGGAATCGGCGTTGCGCCAAGCATGCCGTGTATAAAAGTAAATTTTATTTGTATATTCCCTTTATATTGTCTCAGTTAATTCCGAATCTCTTCTTAATTAAACTAGAATTTCTATATAATAACTGACTTAAGTGAAGTCTGAACATCTGCTGGGTTTTGGTGAGGTCTTAAATCTGGTTATGACTTATTTTGAACTTTTATCTATAGGGCATTGTCAGGCCTTTATGATAATTGCTGTGGATAGAATTACAGTGACGATGCCCCGGCTGTTATAGTTCATATAGCTCGGTTGGTTAGAGCATCATCCAGAAGCGCCGAGAATTATAATGATGGTGGTTGCAGTGGTTTTGCTCCACAGCTCATAAAGAAATATTGATTCCGCAGAAGAGAGTTTTTCTCTTTTTAACAGAGAAAGCACTACTGGAACCTGCAGACAGGCCTCCCAGTGGCCATAATTCACTAGATTTGTGCTTCTTTAGGTGCCAGGCACTGTACTAGATTCTGGCTGTGGAAACCTTGAAGATAGATTAGCTCTGAAATGAGGAACCTTGAGCTAATATTTTAGAGCTCATTTATCTCACCACTGAGTTCAGTGACAAGCACTACTTTAAAACATCAGTAATCAGATGATCACCAGGCAATTTTGCTGGGCATTGGATTGTCCCTGGCTAGTTGACCATATTCCTTCTATACTCTTTCCCTTGCTGCCCCCTCATTCCCCAAGGTTTCAAGAATCTTCTTGGTGGAATATTCAGCAGAGGAGTAGAGATCTATTTTATTGGGTCTGGGGTGATTCTCTGCAATGATCTTGGGACCAACAATATACCTTCAAGGGTTGTGATTTAGCTTCCAGAGGCTGTTTGAACACTTGGAATTCAGAGGATTTGTAGACTGAAGACAACGATATTTAGAAGTCCTGTATTATATATGAGATGTTATTAGGAAATGTGCTAATACATAAGTAGATTATTATGTAGTTTATATAAAGTGATTTTTGCCAAGTATGTGAGTGTAGACAGTGCAAACTTCCATGAAACAACAAAATCTTAGGGGACTGGTTTTATTTCTTTATGGGGTAGGTATGAACATTCCCACTCTTCATTCAGGGTTGGGGGAGTGAGTACTTCTTTGCCCAACGAT
Source organism: Saccopteryx bilineata (assembly GCF_036850765.1). Classification (NCBI taxonomy): domain Eukaryota; kingdom Metazoa; phylum Chordata; class Mammalia; order Chiroptera; family Emballonuridae; genus Saccopteryx; species Saccopteryx bilineata. The sequence continues at coordinate 178,480,258 of NC_089494.1, forward strand.
TGGGTGGGCAGGATTGGATTGTCAGAAGAGTAGAGCCAGGGTGACATATTTTGGGAACAACAATTAAAGAGTGTTAATTAGCCTGACCAGGCAGTGGATAAAGTATCAGACTGGGATGTGGAGGATCCAGGTTTGAAACCCCGAGATTGCTGGCTTGAGCACGGGCTCACTTGGCTTGAGTGCAGAGTCGCTGGCTGAGCGTGGGATCATAGACGTGACCCATGGTTGCTGGCTTGAGCCCAGAAGTCACTGGCTTGAAGTCCAAGGTCGCTGGCTTGAACCCAAGGTTGCTGGCTTGAGCAAGGGGTCACTCGCTCTGCTGTCGCCCCCAATCAAGACACGTATGAGAAGGCAATCAATGAACAACGAAGGTGATACCACGAAGAATTGATGCTTCTCATCTGTTTCCCTTCCTGTCTGTCTGTCCCTGTCTGTCCTCTCTGTCTCCCTCTTTGTCTCTGTCACAGAAAAAAAATGTTAATTAGTGCAGAGGATTAAATTAAATTTCAAAACCAAAATTATCCCATAGAGTGGACAAAATTGAGGATGGGTTGTTAGGCAAGTTTGTTTAGTTTCCTAAGGGTGCTTTAATAAATTACTGCAAACTGGGTGGTTTACAACAATAGAAATGTGTTCTCTGTTCTAGAAGACCAGAAGTCAGAAATCAAGGTGTCAGCATAGCTATACTCCATAAAGGCTCTAGGGAAGAGTCCTTTCTTGCCTCTTCCTGGTTTCTGGTGGCTTCCAGCAATCCCTGGTGTTCCTTGGCTTTTATCTGAGTCACTCCAATTTCTGCTTCTGCCTTGCTTCACATGGCTTTCTTTTCTGTGTCTCTCCTTAGTCTCTGTATTCAATGTCTCTCCTTAGTCTCTGTATTCAATGTCTCTCCTTAGTCTCTGTATTCAAATCTCCCTCTTTTTTCTTTTATTAAGATAACAGTCTTTGGAGTTAGAGCCCACCCCAATCCAGTATGAAGTCATCTTAACTTGATTACATTTTCAAAGACCCTGTTTCCAAGTAAGGTCATGTTCACACATATGTGGGGTTAGGCCTTTAACATACCTTCTGGTGAGACACAATTCAATGAACTACAGCAGACAAAACTGAACCTCCCCTCCTCTATCTACTCTTTATGGCTCACCAGGTAACCTCCTGTATCCATGCTCTTCACCTGCCTCCAGGACTGTTTCTTACATTAATCCACCCTAATGTGTCAGAGGGCATTTGCCAACATCAGGTTACGATGAAAAAAGAAATGCCTAAATGTGGAATTTTAGGCATCATGGTTACAGAAAGTTCTGTTATGTTTATCATTAAATCTTTGAAATTACATAAATGTCCTTTCTTTTAAAACTCATAGACATGTCAGTATACAGAGAATTCTGAAGTTGAGAGCTATATAAGGTGTACATTAACAATGAGAAATTGCCTGACCTGTGATGGCGCAGTGGATAAAGCGTCGACCTGGAACGCTGAGGTCACCGGTTCAAAACCCTGGGCTTGCCTGGTCAAGGCATATATGGGAGTTGATGCTTCCTGCTCCTTCTTCCCCCTTCTCTCTCTCTCTCTCTCTCCTCTCTAAAAATTAATAAAAGAAAAAAAAACAATGAGAAATTATATAGCATGTTTATTCATAAATACAAACTCATACATCTTAGCCTTGTAAACTCTTAGACCAGTCTTGGGGATAAACAGGATTGAATTGTATTTCTATAAAGAGTACAACTTGCTCCAGGTCATGAAGCCACCTCAAAATTCTTAGAAAACACCCAGATCACAGCTCTTGGCTATGGGAGCCAAGGTGAAAAGACATCACTAGACTGGAAATCAAACTTGAGTTGAAATCCCAGCTTTGCCTCAAATTATATGTGTAACTTTTTAGTTTCTTTGCCTATGCAATAAGCATAACATTATAATTCATATTATAAGCATGTAATAATTTTACATAATATTATAAACATTTTATATGTTGTGGTATGAATGCTTGCATTCCCCCCAATTAATACTAAATTCCTAACCCCCTAAATGATGGTATTAGGAAGTGGAGCCTTTGGGAGGTGATTAGGTCATGAAGGCAGAGCCCTCATAACTGGGATTAGTGTCCTAGTAAAAAGAGAGTCACGAGAGCCAGCTCCAGGTCTGTGGTATTTTGTATAGCAGCTCGTTAGCAAATTACGACATGAATATATGCATATATAAAAACAACATATATGTTATATTATGTATATATTGTCACATTGTAACAATCCTACCTCACAAAGGTCGAGACAAATGAGAGATAAACAACTTAAAAGGCCTGTACAAATATAAACAGTTATTCTAAGAAAAGACTTGAAATTAATTTCCTCACAGGCTTAAGGGACATAAATGCTTGCACTGTTGACCACTGGGACATACATTCATCCTATGACACCTCCCCTTACTGATGGTGGAGTATTTCATTACACCCTTATTAAAGCACTTGTCATATTCTGTCTCTTGCTTGCAGTTAGCAGTTCTATTTTATTTTTTTAAAGTTTTTTTAAAAACTTTTTATTTTTATTTATTTTAGAGAGGGGAGAGAGTGTGAAAGAGAGAGAGAGAGAGAAGGGGAGAAGGAGCAGGAAGCATCAACTCCCATATGTGCCTTGACCAGACAAGTGCAGGGTTTTGAACCAGCGACCTCAGCATTCCAGGTCAATGCTTTATCTACTGTGCCACCACAGGTCAGGCCGCAATTAGCCGTTCTTAATGAGGGAGCGCTCAATTTAGTCTATATCAGTGGTCCCCAACCTATTTGGGCCATAGACCAGTTTAATGTCAGAAAATATTTTCACGGACCGGCCTTTAAGGTGGGACGGATAAATGTATCACATGACCGAGACAAGCGTCAAGAGTGAGTCTTAGACGGATGTAACAGAGGGAATCTGGTCATTTTTAAAAAATAAAACATCGTTCAGACTTAAATATAAATAAAACGGAAATAATGTAAGTTATTTCTTCTTTCTCTGCGGACCGGTACCAAATGGCCCACGGACTAGTACCAGTCCGCGGCCTGGGGGTTGGGGACCACTGGTCTATATAATTGGTTATAAAAGAAAAAACAGATGCAATCTCTATTCATAAGATCAACACCAGAAAGAACGACCCCTATATAATAATCAGGACAAAAGCGATTTGTACAATGGATCATATCAGCAATAGTAAAACTAACAGGAGAGGACAAAGAAATCATCTTCCTCTTAAGATTATAAAGGGAATCCAAAGCATCATTCCTTTGGAAATGAAGACACACTGGTTTTATAGATACTAGCATCTTTTTTTGTTATCAGTTCAAATGAATATTTATGCACTACCATCACTGCCTTTAAAGAGATCAGAAATCACAAAGGAGTGTGTATAATTCTAGTACTGGGCAGAGTACAGTAAATGCCTTCATGGAGGTTTAGCCACAGGTAGCGAGAGAGACCACAGTGTTTGCATTTTGGCTGGTGGAAAAGCTTTGAGATTATGGAATCAAGTATTACCTTCAGATTTGAAGCCAGTGCCTGACTGTGCCCTTCACAGAAAGAAGGTCACTGCTGTTCTGTTGTTTCTTTTCTTTTTTTAATTTTAAAATTTTATTTAGAAAACTAACTTTAACATGGTGACATTGATCAATAAGAGGACATAGGTTTCAGGTAAACATCTCTATAGCATCTGAACTGTTGATTATGTTTTATACCCATCACCCAAGGTTAAATCATTTTTCATCACCTTATATTTGTCCCTCTTTACACCCTTTCTTCCACTCCTCCCCCACACCACCTTCCCCTTGGTAACTACTTCACTTTTATCTATGTCATTAGTCTCAGTTTTATATCCTACCTATGTGTGAATTTATACAGTTCTTAGCTTTTTCTGATTTACTTATTTCACTCAGTATAATGTTCTCAAGGTCCATCCATGTTACTGTAAAGGTCACTATGTCATCATTTCTTATGGCTGAGTAGTATTCCATTGTATATATGTACTTATCATATCTTCTTTATCCAATCATCTATCAAGGGACACTTCTGTTGTTTCCATGTCTTGGCCACTGTGAATAATGCTGTGATGAACATAGGGGGGTGCACTTGTCTTTATGCACCATTGTTTTCAAGTTTTGGGGGTAGATATCCAGTAGAGGGATTGCTGGATCATACGATAATTCTACTCTTAATTGGTAGATATCCAGTAGAGGGACTGCTGGATCATACGATAATTCTACTCTTAATTTTTTGAAGAACCACCATACATTCTTCCATAATGGTTGTGTTAATTTGCATTCCCACCAGCAGTGAACTAGGGTTCCTTTTTCTCCATAGCCTCTCCAACATTTGTTATTAATTGTCTTGATAACAGCCAATCTAACAGGTGTGAGGTGGTATCTCATCTGATCATAGTTTTGATTTGCATTTCTTGAAAAGCTAGTGAAGATGAACATCTTTTCATATATCAGTTGACCATTTGTATGTCTTCTTGGGAGAAATGTCTGTTCAGGTCCTCTCCCCATTTTTTAATTGGATTGTTTGCTTGTTTGTTGTTGAGCTTTGTGAATTCTTTATATATTTAGGATATTAACCCCTTATCAGAGCCGTTGTTTGCAAATATATCCCATTTAATTGGCTGCCTATTTGTTTTGTTGTAAGTTTCTTTTGCTTTGCAGAAGCTTTTTAATAGTTTGATATAGTCCCATTCATTTATTTTTACTTTTACTTCCCTTGCCTTTGGGGTCAAATTCATAAATGGTTTTCTATGTCGAAGGTCCATGAACTTAGTACAAAAGCAATCAGGCAAGAGAAAGAAATAAAAGGTATCCATATCAGGAAAGAAGAAGTAAAGGTGTCACTTTTTGCAGATGACATGATCCTATTCTGTTGTTTTTAAGCCACCAAGTTTGTGGTACTTTGTTATAGCAGCCTTGGGTAGCTGTGTGACCCTGGATAAGGTACATAATTGTTCTAGCCTCTTTTTTCTCATCTGTAAGCTAGGATGGTAGTTATGTCCACCAAGTAGTGGTATTGTAAGGGTCAAATGAGATAATGTGCATGAATTACTGACCAAGGTGCTGGATGTTGAGGAAACTCTTGTTTATGTTGGTTATTAGAAATACTGCTGTTTCTCTAAATAAACACTTGATGAAGAAGATAGAATTCAGTGGACATTGGAATGGTGGATATGATATAATGGTAAAATGATCAGAAGAGAGAAAACCAAGAGATGAGGAAATAGTGAAACTTAAAGACATGCATGGTGTTTGGGTTTAAAACAGAGTTTGCAACAAAAAGACTTAGTAAGTGGAGTTGTATCTTGTCATTATTAATGTAAAAGAATCTAGATTTTTCCCTTCAGAAACCCACCAGCCAACATTTTTTGCATCTGTTATCACCTTTATAAAGCACATTCATAACACTTAAAATATGTTCCATAAATAATAAAGAAATGTTCTAAAGACAAATTATCCCTTTTTAAAAAATGTAAAGTAAGGACCTGACAGAAAGACTGGAAATACATATTGTTTCACCAAATAATTGGCCATAAAGGCATATCCCATACATGGGGAGATTCAGAAGAAAGGAGAGGGGATGGGAGAGCTAGGGTTTGACCTTGGACTTTTTTTCTTATGCAGTGAGAGGAAGGGAGGCATAGACAGACTCCTGCATGCACCCGGACCGGGATCCACCTGGCAAACCCCCTAGGGGGTGATGCTGTACCCATCTGGGTTGTTGCTCTGTTGCTCAGCAACTGAGCTCTTCTTAGTGCCTGAGGCGAAGGCCATGGAGCCATCCTCAGTGCCTGGGGCCAACTCATTCCAATCAAGCCATGGCTGCAGAAGGGGAAGAGAGAGAGAAGCAAGAGGGGAAGGGGTGGAGAAGCAAATGGATGATTCTTTTGTGTGCCCTGACCAGAAATCGAACCTGGGACATCTACACGCTGGGCTGACACTCTACCACTTAGCCAACTGGCCAGGGTGAACCTAAGCAAACTTAGCACAGACATTCAGTAGGCTAAGATGCAGGTGGTGGGAGAGAAGTTGCGGTTTGTGAAAGGTATGAAAGTCCTGGAATTTATCCTTTACTTTGAGCCAGTAAAGAAAAAATGTAGTATTCACTGTTTTCCTCTTGCTGGGAATCACAAATTAATATTCTTTTGCTGACTTTAGACAATAATCGTCTTGGAATTTACCAACAATATAGCTAAGCAAAGCAAAAATTTTTACAGCAAAATATATCCTAAAATAAATAAACTATTCAGGCAAAAAAGAGTCCATAAAGCATGTTTACAGTTTATATATGCAGATTGAATGAGAGATAACTAGCCCTAGTTTTCTTGTCTAGTGCTTAGAATGGCAACAGCATAACTAAGAATCAGTGGGAATATGCTGCAGTTAGTTTCTTTTTAAACAAGCCCCCTTCTTCTTCAGAAGGGTTCCCTTTTTTATATTTAAATTTATTTTTAGCATGAGAAAGAGGGGTGGGTAAGGAAGAGGGATGACAAGCATCAACTTGTAGTTTTATTACTTTAGTTCATTGATTGTTTCTCATATGTGCCTTGACCAGGGGACTCCAGCTGAACCAGTGACTCCTTGCTCAAGCCAGCAACATTGGGCTCAAGTCAGCGACCATAGGGTCATGTCTATGATCCCACGCTCAAGCTGGGGACCCTGTGCTCAACTGTTGCACCTGTGCTCAAGCTGGATGAGGCCATGCTCAAGCCAGCATTTGAACCTGGGACCTAAGCATCCCAGGTAGATGTTCTATCCACTGCCTCACCACCAGTCAGGCAATGCATTTGATTTTTAACATGTTATGTATGATAGGCTCAATGAAATGAAATGGCTAATATTCAATTGGAAATTCAAACCTGATGCTCAGAGAGATACAAATTAAGACTGCAAAGATGTGGTAGTTGTCATGGGTGTGTTTCTAAAAACATTAGTGACTGTAGATATTTGAAAGAGAAGAGAGTCAAGGACAGAAATCTGATAAATAACTTTATGGGATTGGTGTGTGTGTGTGTGTGTGTGTGTGTGTGTGTGTGTGGCTTGTGTTAAGGTTTTGGGGAGAGATACTTAAAGGCTACTGAGGTCCCATCAGAGGCAAGAAGAACTCTTGGAAAATTAGAGGGAGTCTCAAGCGTTAGATAGTGCTGACAGTGTCAGATATTGCGACAGTTTCTAAAAGGTGCAGATGAGAAGAGACAGTTGAATTTGGGGATTATGACATTTCAAGCATGGCTTCAAGGGATGGTTGTACAGCTAAGGGAAGAAGCCCCTTTGCACTTTGCTCACCCTGTTCACTCTGTTTGGAAGAAAAAAAACTTTATTCATTCTCAAAATGGCACTGATAGCAGATGGCGGCAGTCCTGGGTTACTTTTATGGAGTAGTGTCAATATAATGGTGAGAGCCAATAACCAGATCACAGGGGCCTGACAAGTGACCACAGAATGGAAATGGGAAGGCAGTAAATACAAAAGAATCTGACAAAAAGTTTGGAGTGAGAAGAAAGGAAACAGAAGTTGGTGTGATTCTTTTTTTATTTGACTAACTGGAGTGCCAGTTTTAATGGAAGTCTGGAAGAGTGGTGAGATAGTTTCATGAATCATTTAAAACATAAGAGAAAGGGGATTAATAAAGGGGCAAGGTGCCGGAAGAGAACAGAAGTGGAATGTGTGGTGATCCCAATCTAGGCGGAGGAATAGGGGGACCAGGTCTTCCTGGGTGAGAAGTGAGCAGGAGGAATGAAGGGGAGAGAAGCTCCGAGAAAGGGGAGATTAGGTTCTAATCGTCAGCTGAACTACAGTAAACTAAAACCCAAACTAACTATTAGAGAGTGTGTAAGTTTGTTAGGGCTGCCATAACAAAATACTATTGGCTGGACGGCTTAAACAATACAAATTAAATTTTCTCACAGTTCTGAAGGTTGTGAGTCTGCGGACAAGATGTCAGTTGGGTTTATTCCTTCTGAGGCCTCTTTCCTTGGCTTGTGGATAACCTTCTTCTTCCTGTGTCTTCACCTGGGTTCCTCAGCGTGTCTGTATTCTAATCTTCCCTTCCTGTAAGGACACTGGTCATATTGCATTAGGGCCCACTCTAATGACTTTGTTTTAATTTAATGACCTCTTTAAAAACCTTATTTCTATATGTAGTCACATTCTGAGCTGCTGGGGTTAGAACATCAACACACGAATTTTGGGATGACACAATACAGCCCATACCAGGGATATCATCGGCTGACTTGCATGAAGACACACAGAGAGAAGACCAACTCATCTCATTTTGCCTAGAACTCTCCCAATTTTAGCACAGAAATTACTTTGTCCAGGAAACCTTCAGTCCTCAGTAAACTAGGATGATTACTCAGGCTTCATTAAGCCAACGAAATTGGTTTGACTGAAATCAGACTGGCGAGTGGGCATGCCATTGAGACAGCTGCCAATTATTTGATTTTATGGAGGGGGCTCTGTCTTTTGAAAGGTTCAATATTTGGCTGTCAAAACTATTCATGAGTGATGATCTGAAATATATATATATATATATATCTTTCATAGGATAAATGCCTTTGCATGCATGTGACTCCTGACAAGCTTTTCTAGAAATCTGAAAGAACTCTAATTACAATCACCATTTTAGTAGATCTCCATTCACCACACTGTCAGCAAGACTTAAAAAAAAAATATGTTCAGAACTTGTAAAAGTTCAAACAATGCTGCTTATCTGTTGACTATTTCACTGTTTCACCAATTTTCTAAAGCTTCAGTTTCAGTATGGTTTAAAATGACACACATTTCGTGTAAAGAAATTGTTTTAATAGCTCTTACCATAGTGTTACAGCTAAACTTTTCTGAATGTGTTTGTGTCTGCACAGTTGCAGGCAGATGCCATTACATCTGCTGAGTAAATTGTTGAATCAGTTTAATTTTGGATATGAAAAATAAGAAAATTCCAAAAGATAGTGTCATAAAGTTTAAAAATTAAAGCATATAAAAAGAAAAACAAAGTTAATAAATAAAAACTAGCTGAATTTACTCTGTGTATCAATCTGAGTGTGGACAGAAACCAGATGGCATCCTCGACTGTCATTAATGAGACTCTAATGAAGGAATTAGCTAGAGGAGTGGGAGCAGAGTTAAAGGACACCAACAAGAAATGGCAAAGCATCCCCAAAATGACAAGAACAGGGTGCCTTTACCACGCCCAGGCCTGAAGGGTCAAGAAGGAAGAATGGTGCCTGGAATCGAGAAAGAGCTCATAGCTCTAAGAGAAGAGTTTTAGAAAATAGCTGAGCACTTACACTAGAGAAACTATCCATGGACAACTTACCACATGGCATGGAGGGAACCAGCAGAATATATTAGCCAACCTCTCCCCTTACCATTCTCATCTCTAGTGTTCCCCATTAAGAAGACCCAAACGGAAGCCCAAGGCACAGAGTGGAGAGAAGTGGGGACTGGATCTGGAGAAGCAAATGCAGAGTATCCAGAAGAGACTGCAAATCCAGAAAAACTATAATTAAAAAATAAGAATTTAACTGGTCAGTTTATGTGGTGCTTGTAGGCTCATTCTGTAGTTGATTCATTCTTACATTGACAAAATGGTGTAATGCCTAGAAACATCAATATATGATGGACATGCTATAGAGAACACATTGCAGTCCTTACTACAGAGTGTGACCTTAAATACTCAGCAATCCAGTTTCTTCTAAAAGCCTATTGTAGGGGTCAGGAACCTCTGGCTCACGAGCCAGATGTGACTCGTTTGACTGCTGCATCTGGCTCACAGACAAATCTTTAATAAAAAAAATAACATTAGAAATATAAAACATTCTCATGTATTACAATCCATTCATTTCCTACTGCTCATGTTCATGGTTGCGGGTGGCTGGAGCCAATCACAGCTGTCCTCCGGGACAACACCAAATTTTTATTGGATAATGTGAAATGTACACAGGTCGTTGTATGGCTCTCACGGAATTACATTTTAAAATATGTAGCGTTCATGGCTCTCTCAGCCAAAAAGGTTCCCGACCCCTGGCATATTGGATGAAAATTATAAACAGGAAGAGTGTCTACCCTAAAGGAGATTTATGGTATCTATTCTCTCTTAAATTCTATTCTTATATTAAACTAGATCAGTAGAAAACCTCCTAAATCCCAGATTATTATTAGTTCATGGAATATAATTTTTGGTGATTTGGGCCTAAATTATTTCTAGTGCATTTTATCCACCTGGCCAGATCAAGTCATTTCTCAGTTCAAAATCTTTCTATGGTTTTCTTGATCACTCAAAAGAAGTACCGAAGTTCTTACCATGATCTGAATGGCCCTTCATAGTCTGGCCATCTGCTGACTAATTTTACTTCCTACCGCTCCACTGGTTGCTCTTTCTGTTTCAGGAAAGGTCTCCTTGCTGCTCCGTGAACACATCAATCATATTTCCCTCTTCCCCTGGAGCTTATACACATGCTGTTTTCCATGCTTGGAACATCCTGGGAATATCCACATGGTTGACTTCCTCATTTCCTTCAAGTCTCTGCTCAAATGTCACTTTATAAAATAGTGGCACCAATCCTTCAACCTTTAGAATAAAGGTACAGTCATGTCTAAGTAAACACTGTCAATATGAATTACTTTTTTTTAATTGTGCAATCTGGCTATATTCAAGTAGCAAAATTTATACTTGAGAATTTTTTTGTGTGTTAGTTAGGACTTCCTGGATCTTAGGATTTAATATCTTTCCACAATTCTGGAAAAATTCCAGTCCATTATCTTTTCCTATATTGCTTCTCCTCTATTTTCTCTAGTCTGTTCTTCTGTAACTTTAATTAGGTATGTACTCATTATTACTAATAAAAATAATATCATAATTACTATTATAAAAGTTACTACTGCAACTTTTATGTCTCAACAGCTTTTCATCTCTTTGGGTTGCATTCTGGATAATTTCTTTAAATTTATATTACAATTCTCTTTTATCTACTAATTCTCTTCTCAGATTTACCTTCCAGTTCACCAATTCTTTAACTTCATCTCATTTGCTATTTAATGCATTAACTGAATTTTAAATAATAAATTGTCTACATTTCTTGAAATTGTATTTTTGGAAATTCTTTGACATGGGTTAAAATTAAATACTTCAAAGAATATTTATGTTTCTTTTGGCTTATACTTCTAGGTACATTATTAACTTGGGAACACTGGCAATTAAATTTCTTACTTGAAAGTTTTTAACCTTCATATATAATGTGAGTGATTATAAATTCTCAGAGAGAATTTCTTCTCTTTTTTACATAGTAACAAGATCTAGACGGGCAATTTCTCAGTTGTTTCTTTTTGCTTGCAGTTTCCAAAATGCATGAATCTTGATTTTCATGCAACCTTAGCAATGCATTAAGTTTTAAAATATGTTATGTAGTATTTCAATAAATTATTTTTATCAGTTACTTCATTTTAGTTATTTTAATAAAGAAGGTCACATTGTGAGAAAAACATGAAGTTATATATATTTTAAATGATGTGTTTTTTCTCTATGGCATCTATTGTATATTTAACTGTTAATTTCTTAAACTTTAATTATATCTTCTTGAGTAATTCTATTACTTTAAAAAAAAAGTTTTCTTTTGACTCTTTAAACAATTCTGTTTCAATGAAACACCTGTTTGAAATATCTATCTTGGTTTTCCTTTCTGGCTTGCTGGTACTCTCAGGCAAGTTGTTATTTTCCATTTCCTGCTCAGACCTCAGGCTCAGTATAAACTGACCTATAGTTTACAGGTCAAGTAATTAGGGTCTTTTATATAACAGCAAATCTGCAGAAGGCAAAGTTTCTATTCTTGTGGGCTAGTGCTGAGCCAACTGACAATCTGTCAATATCCAGCTGAAGCTTTGGAAGGAAACATTTTTTCCCTCAGCTCTCCCTGGGTAGCAGTAAGAGCTCTTTCTTAGCCTCAGTGGCTAGGAACAACTCATCTCGTGGACGCAGCTCTCCTCCATATTATCTGTCACCAGCTGGATTAGGTCAGTCTTCATAAAAAATAAACAAACAAGTGTAGCTGTTTCCTAAAGGGAGTCATAGGTTCCTCACAACTACTTTCAACGAGAATCATAAAATTCGGACTTATGCTTTATGCATTCTCAAAACAAAAGAGAGCAAACGTGTATCTTTTTTTTGAAGATCCTGGAACCTGTGACCTCCAGTGAGTGCCCATCCATGTGTCCCCACTTACCCCATTTTTTTTCTTGTTTGGAGAAATAGTTGGGAGAGGGTTGGAAAGGGAGCTTCAGCGCTCAGTTGGCTATCTTCTTACAAAGCCCTTTGAGTCACATGTTCACCCTTAATGACAAAGAGAGTCTGTCTCTTCTGATATACATAAACTAAGTGCCAGAGAGGTAGTTTGCTAAGGAAAATTGGAGTGCTGTTCTCAAAAAAAGGACAAGGAGATGATGGGAAGGTATAAACATCTAATGTCTCTTACATTGTGGCACCTATAGATATACATAGACTATGTTTCTTTAAAAATATGCAATTGAATTAAATATCAGGAATAAAATTCCATTCTGATTACATATTATAAATTGTAAACATGGTTCTCAAATGAGAAGATACTTATCTTGATTAGGCTGTTTTTCACTACGGTGTATAGAATTCTGACTCAAAATGATTTAATAATTATGGAATAATATTAGGTCACATAGTTGAAAATCCTTAGATAAAGAGAACTTTAGAGTTAATGAAATCAGGACTCTGACTCCATTTCACTCTCAGGCATTTGTTTCTGTTTTTCTGTCTCTGTGTTAACAATTTCTCATGCTGACTTTCTTCCTGGTCAAAAGATGGCTTCCAGCTATGCAATGAACAACTACCTTCTTTTTCACATTGAGACCCTGAAAGAGTTGGGCGGGGTGGGGAATATATCTTACGGCTCTCTTTTAAGATCAAAGAAGAACTTTCCCAGAAGCTTTCAGAAAATTTTTCTTTGATTCTCATTAGTCAGAATTAGATCATGCACACATCCCCTTCCCACAAAAGTATCTTCATGGCCTTCTGTAGTTTCTCATTCTCATTCTGCCCATTCCTAAGTAAACATGGATCTACTTTCTGTCACTATAGATTAATTTGTATTTCCTGGAGTTTTTTTATAAATAGAATCATCAAGTATGTACTCCTTTTTAACTGGCTTCTTTCATTCTGCATGATTATTTTGAGATTCATCCATGTTGTGTGTAAACAGCTTGTTCCTGTTGTAGTTGAGTAGGATTCTGTTGTATGGATAGACTACAACTTATTTATTTATTTCTCTGTTGAAAGACATTTGGGTTGTTTCCAGTTTGGGGCTATACAAATAAAGTTGCTCAGACATTTGTCTATAACTGTTTGTATAGACATATTCCTGTGGGTAAATGGCCAGGAGTGGAATGGCGGGAACATATGGTTAGCACATGTATAACATTTTAAGAAATAGAACTTTCTCTCCCAAAGAGGTTGTATCATTTTATATTCCCACCAGCAGCTTATGAGAGTTCTGGTTCCACCATGTCACTGCAAAATTTGGTATGGACAGTCTTTTTAGTTTTAACCATTCTAATTTATATATGTAGTGATATCTCACAGTGATTTCTTTTGCATTACCAATGATGATCAGCTTCTTTTCATATGCTTATTTGCCATTTGGTGAAATGTATGTTCAAATATTTTTAGTAGGGTATTTTATTTCTTATTATTGAATTTGAGAGTTTGTTTTGTATTATGGATGATTTTTTTTTAACAGATATGTGATTTGCATATATTTTATTCTAGTCTGTGAGGCTTGTCTTTTCATCCTCTTTTGAAGAGCAGAAGGTTCTAAATTTGGTGGTCTACTTTATTACAACTTTTATTACATTGTGTTTTCAGTGTTGTACCTAAATATTTTTTGTCTAATTTAAACTCACAAATATTTTCTCTTATTTCTTCTAGAACTTATGTAATTTGAAGTCTTAAATTTATATTTATGAGGCGCTGACTGGTGGCTCAGTGGATAGAGTGTTGGCCTGGTGTATGGACATCCTGGGTTTGATTTCCGGTTAGGGCACACAGGAGAAGCAGCCATCTGCTTCTCCCACCCTTCCTCCACCCTTCTATCCCTCTTCCCTTTCTGCAGCCAGTGGCTTTCTAGAGTGGCCCTGGGTGCTGAGGATAGCTCCGATGTGTTGGAGCACATCAGCTTCAGGTGCTAAAAATAGCTCGTACTTGGGCATTGGCCCAAGATGGGGTTGCTGGGTGGATTCTGGTCAAGGGGCATGCAGAAGTCCGTCGTCTCACTGTCTGCTCCCCTCTCACCTAAAAAACAGTACATCTATGATGCATTTTGAAATAAATTTTGCATATAGTAGTGCAAGGTATGGATTGAAGTCCTTTAAAAAAAAGGATATCCAATGTTTCACTGAACTGCCTTTATAACCTTTTTTAATATATAGAGAGAAACAGAGACAGACAGGAAGGGAGAGAAATAAGAAGCATCAGTTCATAGTTGCGGCACCTTAGTTGTTCATTGAATGCTTTCTCATATGTGCCTTGATAGGGTGGGGGACTCCAGCTGAGCCAGTGACCCCTTGCTCAAGCCAGCAAACTTTGGGCTCAAGCCAGCGATCATGGGGTCATATGTATGATCCCACACTCAAGCCGGTGATCTTGGGGTTTCAAGCCTGAGTCCTCAGCGTCCCAGGCCAATGTTTTATTCACTGCACCACCACCTAGTCAGGCTTGACTTTATAACTTGTCAAAAATCAGTTGTCCCTATATATATGGGTCAATTTTTTTGAGTCTCTATTTTGTTCAATTGATCATTTTTTTCTAATACCACAATTTTTTTTTATTACTATAGCTTTTTAAATCTAATTCATATCAGGTAATGTTAGCTTACTAATTTTCTTCTATTTTAAAAAAATTTTTTGAACTTATTGTGGTGTCATTGTTTAATAAAATTATACAAGTTTCACATGCACAATTTACAATGCAACATCTGTATATTGCATTGTGTGTTCACCACTTCAAGTCAAGTGTTCCTCCACCATCATCAATGCCCCGTCTTCCTTCCTCCTCACCCCATCCCCCATTCTATCTTGTAATCCTCATACTGTTGTCTGTGTCTGTTGTTTTTCTTTGCTTAATCCCATCCCCTCTGACAGCTGTCAGTCTGTTCTCCATATCTATGAATTTTTTTATATTTGTTTGTTAGTTTATTTGTTAATGAAATTCCACATATAAGTAAAATCATATGGTACTTGTCTTTCTCTGACTGGCTTATTTCAGTTAGCATAACAATCTTCAGGTTCAACCCTGCTGTCACAAAAGGTAAGATTTCTTTTTTTTTTTTTACAGTTGAGTAGTATTCTGTTGTGTAAATTACCACAGCTTTTTAAATTTTATTTATTTATTTTTTATTTTTCTTAAGTGAGAAGTGGGGAGGCAAAGAGACAGACTCCAGCATGCTCCCCAACCGGGATCCACCCATCAAGCCCCCTATGGGGTAATGTTATGTCTATCTGGTACCATTGTTCCTTTGTTTGGCAACAAAGCTATTTTAGCACCTGATGGTAGGCCAAGGAGCCATCCTCAGTGCCTGAGGCCAACTTGCTGCAGTCCAGCCATGGCTACAGGAGAGGAAGAGGCAGATAGAGAGAGAGAAGGGAGAGGGGGAGGGGTGGAGAAGCAGATGGTTGCTTTTTCTGTGTGCCCTGACTGGGAATCGAACTCGGGACATCCACACACTGGGCCAACGCTGTAATGCTAAGCCAACTGGCTAGGGCTTACCATAGCTTTTTTATGTGCTCATCTACTGATGGGCACTTGGGCTGCTTTCAAGTTTGGCTATTGTAAATAATGCAGCAGTACACATAGGGCTGCATGTATTCTTTAGAATTAGTGTTTGGTTTTTTTTGGATATATTCCCAGAAGTGGAATTGCTGGGTCATAAGGCAGTTCCACTTTTAACTTTATGAGGTAATGCCATACTGTTTCTCACAGTGACTGCACCAATCTGCAATCCCACCAACAGTGCTGAAGGTTCCCTTTATTCTACATCCCTCGCCACTTTTATGTTGATTTATTGATGAGCGCCATTCCGACAGGTGTGAGGTGGTATCTCATTGTGGTTTTACTTTGCATTTCTCTAATGAGTAGTGATGTTGAGCATCTTTTCATATGTTTGTTGGCCATCTGTATGTCTTCTTTAGAGATGTGTCTGTTTAAGTCTTTTGCCCATTTTCTAATTAAATTGTTTGTGTTTTTTGGTGTTGAGTTTTATAAGTTTCCTGCAAATTTTGCATATTAAGCCCTTTTCAGATGCATCAGTGAGTATGTTCTCCCATTCAGCAGGCTGTCTTTTCTTTTTGTTGATAGTTTCCTTTGCTGTACAAACTCTAAAGTTTAATGTAGTTCTAATTATTTTATTTTAATTTTAATTTTTTGTATTTTTCTGAAGCTGGAAATGGGGAGGCAGTCAGACAGACTCCCGCATGTGCCCAACCGGGATCCACTCAGCATGCCCACCAGGGGGCGATGCTCTGCCCATCTGGGGCGTCGCTCTGTTGCAACCAGAGCCATTCTAGCGCCCGAGGCAGAGGCCACAGAGCCATCCACAGAGCCATCCCCAGCGCCCGGGCCATCTTTGCTCCAATGGAGCCTTAGCTGCAGGAGGGGAAGAGAGAGACAGAGAGGAAGGAGAGGGGGAGGGGTGGAGAAGTAGATGTGTGCTTCTCCTGTGTGCCCTGGCAGGGAATCGAACCCGGGACTCCTGCACACCAGGCCAACGCTCTACCACTGAGCCAAATGACCAGGGCTCTTTTATTTTTCTTGCTCAAGATGATATACCACAAAAAATATTACTACAAGACATGCTTGCGATTTTACTGCCTATGTTTTCTTCTAGAATTTTTATGGTTTTGAATCTGATATTTACATCATTAATCCATTTTGAGTTTATTCTTTTGTATAGTGTAAGAAGGTGGTTTAGTTTTATATTTTTGCACATCTGTTCAGTTTTTCCCACCCCGTTTATTAAATAAGCTATCTTTATCCCACTGTATATTCTCTCTTCCTTTGTCTTCTACCTTTTCAAAGTTGTTTTCTGCTCTTCTAGATCCTTTGCATTTCCATAATAATTTTAGGAGCAGATTGCATTAAGTCTACAAGTCAGTTTGGGGGAATATTGGCATCTTAATAATAATGAATCTTCTGTCCCATAAATAAGGTATATGTCTCCATTTGTTTAGACAATATTTAATTTCTTTCTCAAATGCTTTATAGCTTTCAGTGTTTAGAACTTTGACATTCTTTTGGTAAGATTTATCCATAGTATTTATATTTTAGTGACATTTAAATGGTATTTAATAATATTAATGTTTACTTTTAATTTTAATTCCTAATATATTTAGAACTACAATTGATTTTTGTTTATTAATCTTGTGGTCTGAGACTTTCATAAAGTAAGCACATAACAATAGGTTCAATTTTACTAGGTCTTGAAAATGTGCAAACTGAAATAACAATGAAACATTTATTTACTTTTCTGATTGTACTGACTAGAATCACCAGTAAAATGTTGAATAGAAATAGTGAGAGCACACATCGTCTTTTTCCTGATTTTAAGACTAAAGCATTTAATCTTTCATCATTAAGTATAGTGTTTGCTTTTAGTTATGAATTTATGAATGTTCCCTTCTATTCCTAATTTGCTGGGAATTTTTTTTTGTATATTATGAATGGGTATTGGATTTTATCAAATGCCTGTTCTGCATCAATTGAGATGTCATATGATCTTTCCTTTTTAGTTTATTAATATATTAAAGTACATTGATTGCTTTTGACTGTTAAATGAAGCTTGTATTCTTGGGATAAATCCCACTTGTTTTTATATATCACCCTTTTCATATATTTTTGAATTCCATTTTCTAAATTCTGTATAGACTTACAGACTCCAAAATTCTTTTTTTTAAATTTTAATTTAATTTTATTTTATTTATTCATTTTTTAGAAAGGAGAGAGGGAAAGAGAGAGAGAGAGAAGAGAGAAAGAGACAGAGAGAAAGAAGGGGGGAGGAGCAGGCAGCATCAACTCCCATATGTGCCTTCACCAGGCAAGCCCAGGGTTTTGAACCGGCGACCTCAGCATTTTCAGGTCGACGCTTTACCCACTGCACCACCACAGGTCAGGCAGACTCCGAAATTCTTAATAGACTTTACCAGTGAAGGCTTTCATACCTGAAGTCTTTTTTCTTTCTTTCTTTTTTTTTTTTTTGTAAGAAGGTTTTGAACTACAAATTCAACTTCTTCAATAAACACAGGACTTTGCAAGGTATCTATTTCTCTTTGCAAAGAATTTATCATTTTATTTAAATTGTTCATAATATTTCCTTACTATCTTTCTTAATAATTATACTTTTTTATTTTCAGATAACTGTAGATTCACATGCAGTTTTTAACCCAATTTCTCCTAATGATACTATCTTACAACACTATAGCACAGTATTGCAGCCCGGATACTGACATTGCTACAGTCAAAATACAGAACATTTCCATCACCAGAAAGATTTCTCATATTGCTCTCTAATACCCACATCCACTTCTCTCCTTCCTCCATCTCTTCATGGCCCCTGAAAACTACTAATCTGATTTGCATTTCTATAATTTTGTTGCATTAAGGATGTTACATAAATGGAATCCCACAGTAAGGTAACCTTTTGGAATTTTTTTTCCCACTGAACCTAAGATCTTGGAAATTCATGCAAGTAGTTGCATGTGTCAATATTTTCTTCCTTTATATTGCTGAGTAGTATTCCATTGTGTGGATGTTCCAGTTTGTCCACTGAAGACGTCTGAGTTGTTTCTACTTTTTGATTATTGCCAATAAAACTTCTATTAAAAAATCCTTGTATAGGTATTTGTGTGAACATAAATTTTTATTTCTCTGGCATTAAATTACCAGAAGTGTTATTAGTAAGTTAAATGGAAGTTGCATGTTTAATTTTTTTTTCTTTTTTTTCTTTATTCATTTTTAAAGAGGAGAGAGAGAGAGAGAGACAGAGAGAGAGAAGGGGGGAGGAGCTGGAAGCATCAACTCCCATATGTGCCTTGACCAGGCAAGCCCAGGGTTTCGAACCGGCAACCTCAGCATTTCCAGGTCGATGCGTTATCCACTCTGCCACCACAGGTCAGGCCATGTTTAATTTTTGAGAAACTGCTAAACTGCTTTCCAGAGTGGCTGTATCATTTTACATTCCAACCAGTAACACCAGAGTGATCTGATTTCTTTACATCCTTACCATCATTTGATGTTGTTACTATCTTTTACTTTAGCCATTTTCATAGTGTGTTGTGATATCTAATTGTGGTTTTAATTTGTATGTTTTCAAGGACTAACAAAATTGAACATATTTTTATGTGCTTACTTGCTGCCATCTGTTTATCCTCTTCAGTTAAGTTTCTCCTCATGTCTTTGTCCATTTCCTAATTGAACTGTTTCTTTGTTTACTTTGTGTTTTGAGAGTTCTTTATATATTCTAAATACTCGTCCTTTGTTTCCTGTGTGGTTTTCAAATATATTTTCCCAGGTAGGGATTTGATGTTTTATCCTCTTACAAAAGTTTTTGCTAAGCAAAATCTTTTAATTATTTTTTCTTTCATAGCATGATTTTGGTGTCAAGTCTAAGACTTCTCTGCCTAGTCTGAGATCTCAAGGACTTTGTCCTGTGTTCTAAACAAAGTTTATTTACATTTACATTTAAGTCCATGATCCATTTTGGCTAATTTTTAGCTTAGAACAACATTCATTTTATTATGCTTCTGATGTCTAACTGTTCTAGCTCCATTTATTGAAAAGGCCATCTTCTCTCTATTGAATTGCTTATATACTTTGTCAAAAATCAGTTGGATATATTTCTCTGAGTTTATTTCTGATTTATCTATTTTCTCTGTTGATCTATGTATCTACACTACTGCCAATAATTTACAATCTTGAATACTATCGGTATTAAGTGTCTTGAAATTGGGTAGACTGGTTTCTTCTACTTTATTCTTTTTTTCCAAAATTGTTTTTAAATTATTCTAATTTCTCCCTGGCCGGTTGGCTCAGCGGTAGAGCGTCGGCCTAGCGTGCGGAGGACCCGGGTTCGATTCCCGGCCAGGGCACACAGGAGAAGCGCCCATTTGCTTCTCCACCCCTCCGCCGCACTTTCCTCTCTGTCTCTCTCGTCCCCTCCCGCAGCCAAGGCTCCATTGGAGCAAAGATGGCCCGGGCGCTGGGGATGGCTCTGTGGCCTCTGCCCCAGGCGCTAGAGTGGCTCTGGTCGCAACATGGCGACGCCCAGGATGGGCAGAGCATCGCCCCCTGGTGGGCAGAGCGTCGCCCCTGGTGGGCGTGCCGGGTGGATCCCGGTCGGGCGCATGCGGGAGTCTGTCTGACTGTCTCTCCCTGTTTCCAGCTTCAGAAAAATGGAAAAAAAAAAAAAAAAAAAAAAAAAAAAAAAAAAATTATTCTAATTTCTTCAACTTCCTCATAAATCTATTTTTAGAATAATTTTGTTATTTTATTTTTGCTATTGGAGTTCCTTTGTCTTTCCATTTCATTTTAGAGTGATTTTGGCTATATCTACAAAAAGTTTTATTGATATTTTAGTAGGAGTTGCATTAAACCTGTGTATTAATTTGAAGAGAATTGACGTATTTACAATGTTGAGTTTTGTGACTCAAGAACACTGTGTGTCCCTCTAGATATTAGCTCTTCTTTGATTTCTTTCATCATAATTTTGTAGTATTAAGTATATACACCCTGCACATTTTCTATTAGATTTACATCTATTTTATTTTTTGTGTGATTACCAATGGTTTTTTGTTTTGTTTTCTCAAGTGTGAGTCCTTTTTTAAAAAATTTTTTATTCATTTTAGAGAGGAGAGAGAGTGAGAGAGAGAAAGAGAGAGAAAGGGGGGAGGAGCAAGAAGCATCAACTCCCATATGTGCCTTGACTAGGCAAGTGCAGGGTTTTGAACCGGAGACCTCAGCGTTCTAGGTTGATGCTTTATCCAGTACGCCACCACAGGTCAGGCACCAATGGTTTTATATCTTTAATTTTAAAGTCCATATGTTCATTGCTAGAACATAGAAATTGTATAGAAATACAATTAATATTTAAAAATATATCTTATAACCTGTGACCTTGCTGAACTCACTTATTAGTTCTAGGAGTACTATAGATTTTGGGGGATTTTCTATGTAAACAATCTTGTTGTCTAAATAGAGACAGTTTTATTTCTTCCTTTTAAACTTTTTGTTTGTTTTTTTCTAGCTTGATTACACTGTCTAGAACTTACAGCACTATACTGAAAGAAAGTGGTGAGAAAGAGATCCCTGCCTTGCTCTTGATCTGAGGAGGAAAGCATTTAACCTTTCACCTTTAAATTAATGGCAGTTGTAGGTTTTTTTTTTACAGATGCTCTTTATCAAGTTGAGTAAGTTTTTTCTACTTCTTTTTTCTGAAAGGCATTTATTTGTTGTTGTTTTTTTTATCATGAATAGATATTGAATTTTGCCAAATGGTTTTTGCTTTACTGTATCAGTTGTTATGGTCATGTAACCTTTCTTCTTTAATCTTTTATGTGGCGGATTTACACCGATTGATTATTAAATGTTGAAGCTGACTTGCATCCTAAGAATAAATTTGTCTTAACAATGGTGTGTAACTCTTTTTAGATATTGCTAAATCTATTCGCTAAAATTCTTGCATCTATATTCATGGTATTCATCTATAGTTTCTTTTATTGTATTGTCTTCTCGTGGTTTTGGCTTCAGAGAATCACTAGTTTCATAAAATACATTAAGAACCATTCTTCTTCTATTATCTGAAAAAAGAATGTGAAGAATTGATGTTAATTCTTCTTTCGACTTTTTATAAAATTCTCCCAAGAAATTCTTTGAGCTTGGAGATTTCTTTTTTGAAAATTTTATAATTATGAATTCAATTCTGTTAATAGTTATAGGGCTATTCCAACTATCTATTATGTCATATAGGGTGAGTTGTGATAATTTACATTTTTTTGAGGAATTGATCTATTTCACCAAAGTTTTTAAATTTATGTATATAGAGTTGTCCTCTTATTACCTTTTGATGTTTTCAGAGTCTGTGGTACTATCCATATTTTCTTCCTGATATATCTATGTATCCCTTTAAGATTACAGTTTTGTCATGAGTGAAATTAGAAGCTTTAATCTGTTAAGATCCCTTCTACTTCTAAACTTGCCACACTGCAAGCGACTGTGATTCTGAACTACATATGCTTGCACTCATTTTGAGTGGAATATTTATTTCCAGCATCCCTCTTAGAAAGCACTAATGACATTTTTGAGAATGGCATTCAGACTCTTAGAACAGTACTGTAGAGGTTGTTTTCTGCATTTAAATTTTAAAAAATGAATAACAATGAAGTGGTAAAGAGTTCAGGAGCTGCCCTTTTAAAATCAGTTATTTTATAAAATAATTTTTTAAATAATTTTATAAAGCTGACTCAATCATTCATTCCCAATATCTCTAAATCTGGCTTTTTATTGAAAGAATATGAATAGTAAACCATATTCCCTCAAACAGCATTTTCTTATCAACAAGCTTAAATTTGCCAAAGGAAGTTGAATACAGGAAATAACTCATTTAATGACGTAATGCCTTGAAAAGATCTTATCTTTACCATCAGAACCAGCATCACAGACTTAGAGCAAATACATCTCTATGCAACCATTAATGCTGGATCAAAAACTTTGTGTTACTTTACTTGAATTAAATGTACTACCAATTGCTTTCTTGATTCTTCCATATATTTTACTAGTGAGATTTATTGGCGATTTGTGTGAGGTTCCTGTAAGAATGTTTGTTATACTGAATTTACATGCAGGAACAAGTTCAATTGTAGTCGTGGTGGCAATGTTCATGTAACCACAGGATTCTTTGCCAGGTGACGCATCATTGTGTAACCGAGTCAGAAGCTTGGAATCAAAACCACCTGATTACAAACCTCTGTGTTACAACTTATTAGCAATATAATTTAAGCAAGTTACTTAAATTCATTGAAAGTTAATTTTTTTAATGAAAAATGAGATTAGTAGTAATTATCTTTTACTGTCATGAGAATTAGAAAAAGTTTATGCAAAGTGCCCACCCCAGTGCCTTCTGATAATAAATGTTTGACAATGGTAGTTATTATTGCTATACAACAATTATGATAAAAAGAGAAATAAATAAAATAAATAAAATTTTCAGTATTACTTTAAATATTGAACTAGTGTCTTATATTTAAATGGCATCTAGCTAATAGGTACTATTCAGTAACTCTGAATTCCTTACAAGAATATTTATGAAGACACAAAAAAGGGTGAAAATTCATAGCAATAAAAAGACTGACGTCCTTTTTTGTTTGTTTGTTTTTGTTATTCAAAGAATAATCATAACTGATAGGCATGCTCACAATTCATGGCCAATGTGGTGGTTTGTTTAATTTTATTCTTTTTCTTCTTGGAATAGAATAAACTTACTACCTTGAAAATAGGTGGAGAAACCTACTTTCTGCTCCCTTCTCAAAAAAAAAAAAAAAAGTTAGCTCTGTACCAATGGATAAAAAGTGAGGACTGTCCCACTATAACTCAGGTATTATTTTTGAGGCATTTAGTGGATTGTTCTTATTCTGATCCTTGCCTTCTTGTCCCATTTTGTTTTTATACATCCATTTTGAATCTGCAACCTTTGTATAACCACTTAGAAACAACAATGATAGGATATATGGACTTTGGTGATTGTGTTAAGGCAAAGGGAGAGTGAGAACAAAATGGCTCATTATATACAGAGAAATGTAGTTCTAAGAGAAATTGAATTAAGATAAATATTAGGAGAGCTTTGCGCTATAAGTTTTGTATATTATGTGGAAGGAAAGGCTCAAAGAAGTTAACCGTCTGGGTCTGGGAAGACCCCAGCTCAAGCCTTTGAGATAAGAAGAATGAACCAGTATATTTGCCTATCAAGTTTCCTCCCAGAAATAGCACAGAAGGAAATTCTGTTAACCTCCCAAAAGAGAATGCGATCGATTGGATCATGGACAAGTAGATTCTTACTGTTGGAATTTATAAGAACTGAAAAAATCCTCCTTGTTCAATAAAATTAGGGGAAATAATATGATACAAGTTTTAAAAAAGAAATGAAAACAATAGAAAACCATTTATTTTCCTGAAGATTCAGAGAGATTGTATATTTTGAAAATAATTAACTATTAGAATTAGGAGAATGTTTTGGAAAACTTTTTGGCACAGTCATTAAAATGCCAAGAAAGATAGTCTTTACAAAATTGCAAGATATATCAATAACTGTAAGGTATTTTTCCTCGCCAAGAAGGAAGGAAGGGGCCAGAGCCATGAAGTGTGGAATAGTAAAAGACTTTATTGAGTACAAAGTGCATCCAGCCCGACAAGGTTTCCTGGCCCCGAGGAAAGATGGAGGCCAGGGAAGTCGCAAGTGGTGACCCGTGTGGGAGATATTGATATTTAAAGGGTCCCTAGGGTGGTCGAGCTAATATGAGGTGGTGAAATCTCACTGGCTGGCAGACGGTCGCTTTTTTCCAAAGGGTTCCTGCAAAGTTTCTTTTGGCGCGCTTGGTTGTGGTGGTCCTAGCCAAAGTTCCCGGGCCTGAGCTTTCCCCATTATTCACCGACCTTACAATAACCAAGGAAGAGAATAGAAATTAACCAAAGGAGATGGTAGTGTGCAATGTGCTGGAGAAACGTGCTCTGGTTTATCAGCTACCTGAGATGAGGAAATTGTCATGAAAATGAAAAATTTAATAGAATTAAAATCAACAATGCAGTGAGTAAAAGACTTGATTTAACAGAAAAATTCAAACAATAATGTAACAGAGCTATTTGAAGAAGGTTTTCCATATTACCAGGACAGAATAAAAATATGGAAGAGAAGAGGATTAGTACTGAAGATAAAAAACTTTATATGAAAAATTATAAATTTTCAAATTGGAAAATCAGAAGCAAAAATTAAAAGTTAAAAGTAACAAATAAGCAAACAACCAACAAATGCTTTTATGACCACACAAAAGAAACCTTAACATTATATTGGTTTAAAAGACTTACTGTGTTACAAAGAAAATCAGCAGAAACTTCCAATTTAAGGATAAATTTTTTTTTTTAATTTAAAATAATTATTAGAAATAAATAGGCCCTGGCCGGTTGGGTCAGCGGTAGAGCATCGGCCTGGCGTGCGGGGGACCCGGGTTCGATTCCCGGCCAGGGCACACAGGAGAAGCGCCCATTTGCTTCTCCACCCCCACCCCCTCCTTCCTCTCTGTCTCTCTCTTCCCCTCCCGCAACCAAGGCTCCATTGGAGCAAAGATAGCCCGGGCGCTGGGGTTGGCTCCTTGGCCTCTGCCCCAGGCGCTACAGTGGCTCTGGTGGCGGCAGAGCGACGCCTGGAGGGGCAGAGCATCGCCCCCTGGTGGGCAGAGCTTCGCCCCTGGTGGGCGTGCCGAGAGGATCCCGGTGGGGCGCATGCGGGAGTCTGTCTGTCTCTCCCTGTTTCCAGCTTCAGAAAAATACAAAAAATAAATAAATAAATAAATAAATAAATGAAATAGAAATAAATAATTATTTTGTTACCTGTGAAACAAAAGTCAGCTGACTTGAACATTTTCTTTCACAGTAGTAATTATCCCTTTACAGTGGAATCTTCTCTACAGAATTTTAAAAAGATAAAACTATAAAAAAAAGATAAAACTATGCCTCAAGAATTCTATATCCACTGTTATTTATTTATTTATTTATGCAAAGACAACATGAAGGCACTTAAAAATACATTTAATGTTTTTTTGTTTAAAAATTACTTGAAAACTTTTTTCAGGTGACTGTAAAGTTAATAAAAATTTTAAAATGTCTATAAAAGGACTTATGCATTGAAGTAATTCAAAGACAAAACTAGATGTATTAGGGTTCTCTAGAGAAACCGAACCAATAGTATTTGTATGTATATGAGATATATATACATAAAGAATGTATATATACATTTATATGTATATATTTATATGTATATATGTATATGAAATATATATACATAAAGAATTGTCTTATGCGATTATGAAGGCCTAGTTTGAAGAGCCCATCTTGTAAATTCCAGTTCAAGTTCCAATCCTAAGACAGAAGATTGATGTTTTAGCTGGAAGACAGACAAAGAGAGCAAATTCTCTCTTACACAACATTTTTTCTTCTATTTAGGCCTTCATTGTATTAAATGAGGCCCACCTACACTGGTGAGAACAATTTGCATGAGTCTACAAAGTCAAATGTCAAAAATCAGTGAAATGTTTATTTCCTCAGAAACATCTCCCACCATAATAATGTTTAACCAAATATGTGGGCACCTGTGAACTAGTCAAGTAGACACATAAAATTAACCATCACACTATATTTAAATAATTGTTGTGTGTTTGGTTATGCAAAATGAATGCGAATATCAGAAACTGATCTTAAAAGAAAATGATGTAAAAATTACATATAAAAGTAAATTATAATAATGTGGGTCTAAATGACCAGGTAATATGAATAAAGACTACAAATCAGTGGGCAGAATTTTAATTGAGATATAATATATAAATGTAGAAAGATAGCTTACTTTTAAAAATCTTATGCAAAAATTAGTAAATAATGGAAAAGAAAGGTATTTAAACCTTGAGTATCAATAGAAGTTAAAACTGGATTGAAATCTTCCAAATCTGTAAAAGATAAGATCAACCCAAACAGCAGAAAACAGAGGAAGTGGCATAAAAGCCTTAAAAAAAAAGCATGGCACAAGATAGTAAAATAAGATTAATCTTGTCAATTTTGATAATAAATTTAAATGGGTTATAGTTGCCAATTAAAACAAAGTTTTGCCAAATAAAGAAGATAAAAAACAGTATCTCTATGCTGCTTTCAAGGGGAACTTCTAAAACAAAACACACTTTAAATATAAAAGGATGAACTGACCAGCAGTGGCACAATGGATAGAGAGTCAGCCTGGGATGCTGAGGGGCCAGGTTCAACCCCCTGATGAGGCTGGCTTGAGTGCTGGCTGACTTGCTTGAGCCTGGGATCATAGACTTGACCCCATGGTAGCTTGAGCCCCAGGTTGCTGGCTTGAGCCTCAGATCTCTGGCTTGAGCAGCAGGTCACTGCTCAGCTGGAGCCCCCCTCCTCCTGCTAAGGCACATATGAGAAAGCAATCAATGAACAGCTAAGTTGCCACAACTATGAGTTGATGCTTCTCATCTCTTCCTGTGTGTCTCAAAAAAAAAAAAAAAAAAAAAAAAAAAAAAGAAAAGGAAAAAGAAGATGGACAAAGATTTATAAGACAAACTGAAGAGATGAAAGTAATGAAGTAATGATTTCATGTAATATAGGTATTGAGGGTCAAAATATTACAAGGTTAAAACAAGGTCTTTTTATTTTTTTAGTTTTTAAAATTCAAATTAGTCTTGCCTGACCTGTGGTGGCGCAGTGGATAAAACGTTGACCTGGAAAAACTGAGGTCGCCGGTTCAAAACCCTGGGCTTGCCTGGTCAAGGCACATATGGGAGTTGATGCTTTTTGCTCCTCCCCCTTCTCTCTCTCTTTCTCTCTATCCCTCTCTCTCTCCTCTCTAAAGTGAATAAATACATCTAAAAAATTCAAATTAGTCTCTATTATTTTTTAAAATTCACTTATTGATTTTAGAGAGAGAGAAAAGGAGAGACAGACAGAAACATCAATCTATTCCTGTATGTGCCCTGATTGGGGATACTCTCAACCTTTGTGTGTATCAGGACAATACTCTAACCAACCGAGTTATCTGGCCTGGGCAGAAAGAGGTCATTTTTATTATACACACTACACTGCATGATCATGCTATAACAATCAAAAACCTTTATGCATTAAAGTAGCACCAACTTATATAGTCAAAAATTATTAGGAAAAAGGATAAATGTATAAAGTACTATATAGTTGCAGAAAAAATTAACAATTTAACATCCTTATCTGAGGCTTTGAAAGATAAAGTGGTCACTTGTTTTTTTCTGCCCACATCCTTTCTTCTATTCCTAGGATTACAACATTCAAGGACCATATAGGCCTGGATTTCCCAGCCGTCTTGTTGTCACAGAGACAGCCTGGGAGTAATGCAGATGGGCAAGCAAAGCTAAGAGATGGAGAAAGACTGTATACCAAGTCCATCACTTGGATCCTGAGATCCAGCCTTGGCTGAAGTTTCTATTTCAGAAATCCCAGTTCTACCAGCTCTCTAGTTCTTTCAATGCATTATGCTAGTTTGAATTGGGTTTATATTATTTGCAAGAAAAAGAATCCTAACAGCATAGCAGTAGTTTAAGTAGGACAAGAATAATGAAGTTTCAAAGTTTTTAATAATATAATTAATAATGGATTGATAGTACATAATCTTTTAATATGAAGTGGACTGTACTTCTTTAAAAATAGTATACAAGCTACAAAACAGCCTCTCTCCTCCTTAAAAGCATAGCTTTTAGAGAGCGTGATCTCTAAAATGAAATCATCCCAGAAATTAATTTGAAAAAGTTAAAGAAAGGCAAGACCAGTATGAAAATTAAAAATCTTTCTCCAATGATCATAGGGTAAAAAGAGAATTTAAATTTAACAAAACATTGTCATATACACCAGCAATGAACAGTCAGAAAGAGAAATTAAAGAAACAATCCCCTTCACTATTACAACCAAAAAAATAAAGTACCTAGGAGTTAATTAAACCAGGGAGACTAAAGACTTGTACTCAGGAAATTATAAAACATTGATAAAAAAAATCAAGGAAGATACAAACAAGTGGAAGCATATACTGTGCTCATGGTTAGGAAGAATAAATATCATTAAATTGCCTATATTACCCAAAGAAATTTATAAATTCAATGCAATACCAATTAAAATACCAATGACATACTTTAAAGATATAGATCACATATTCCAAAAATTTATATGGAACCAAAAAAGGACACGAATAGCCTCAGCAATCTTAAAAAAGAAGAATAAAGTGGGAGGTATCACACTTCCTGATATCAAGCTATACTACAAGGCTATTGTACTCAAAACAGCATGGTACTGGCATAAGAACAGGCACATAGATCAATGGAAAAGAACGGAGAACCCAGAAATAGACCCACAGCTCTATGGACAACTGATATTTGACAAAGGAGGTAAGGGCATACAATGGAGTAAAGACAGCCTCTTCAACAAATGGTGTTGGGAAAATTGGACAGCTACCTGCAAAAAAATGAAACTAGACCACCAACTTACACCATTCACAAAAATAAACTCAAAATGGATAAAAGACTTAAACATAAGGCATGAAACCATAAGCATCTTAGAAGAAAACATAGGCAGTAAGCTCTCTGACATTTCTTGCAGCAATATATTTGCTGATTTATCTCCACGGGCAAGGGAAATAAAAGATAGGATAAACAAATGGGACTATATCAAAATAAAAAGCTTTTGCACAGCTAAGGACAACAAGAACAGAATAAAAAGACAAACTACACAATGGGAGAACATATTTGACAATACGTCTGATAAGGGGTTAATAACCAAAATTTATAAAGGACTTGTAAATCTCAACACCAGAAAGACAAACAGTCCAATCAAAAAATGGGCAAAAGAAATGAATAGACACTTCTCCAAAGAGGACATACAGATGGCCAATAGGTATATGAAAAAATGCTCAACATCACTAATCATTAGAGAAAGGCAAATTAAAACCACAATGAGATATCATCTCACACCGATCAGAATGGCGCTCATCAAAACAACACAGAATAAGTGCTGGCGAGGATGTGGAGAAAAGGGAATCTTCCTACACTGCTGGTGGGAATGCAGAGTGGTGCAGCCTCTGTGGAAAAACAGTATGGAGATTCCTCAAAAAATTGAAAATCAAACTGCCTTTTGACCTAGCTATCCCACTTTTAGGAATATACCCCAAGAACACCATAGAAATGCACCCCGATGTTTATAGCAGCATTGTTCACAATAGCGAAGATCTGGAAACAGCCCAAGTGTCCGTCAGAGGACAAGTGGATTAAAAAGCTTTGGTACATATATACTATGGAATACTACTCAGCCATAAGAAATGATGACATCGGATCATTTACAATAACATGGATGGATCTTGATAACATTATACGGAGTGAAATAAGTAAATCGGAAAAAAACTAAGAACTATATGAACCCATACATAGATGGGACATAAAAATGAGACTCAGAGACATGAACAAGAATGTGATGGTAACAGAGGGTGGGGTGGAGTGGTGAGGAGGGGGCGAGGAAGGAGAGGGAGGGGGTTGGGGGAGGGGAGGGTCACAAAGAAAACCAGATAGAAGGTGACCGAAGACAATTTGACTTTGGGTGAAGGGTATGTAGCATAATCAAATGTCAAAATAATCTGGAGATGTTTTCTCGGAACATATGTACCCTGATTTATCAATGTCACTGCATTAAAATGAATAAGATAAAAAAAAAAAAAGAAACCAAAGGCATAATGTTAGATCATAGCCCCAAGGAAATGTCTATAAAGAGTGAAATAAATAGAATATATGTGTGAAAAAAATTTAACACAACATGGAAACCTTGTATCAGGGGGATAGCATCTGAAAGGTGTTTCTTCCATGTGACTCATGTTTCCTTTCATTCCCCTTCACTGTTTCATTGTTCAAACATCTAGGCCAATCTGTGCTCATTGACTTGGGAAAGGGGTGTGTCAGTGTAGAAATAAGTTAGTAGTTTATTTTTTATAGTTATGTGATCTGTCTTTGAAAAGCTTAGGGTCTTTTGGAAAATACTGAATCATAGAGAAATGTTTAGCACTGGAGGTAAGATATTTCTCCTACTCCACTCAGAGAATAGAAAAATATTTCTCAGGTTGGAAAGAGTGAGGACGAACAGTAGAGACATCATCACTGGAGTTCTGTACAGAGCCACTGTAACCTGCCTCATGAGCAGAGCTCTGAGAAATGTATCTGCGTAGAGAAGGAAACACTGACCAGTGAGTCCAGGCCAAAAGGGATCAGAGAGAGTGTGCAGAGTGCCTTAGGGTGTTGTGATGTCTCAGTTTCACCTTGTTTGATTTGATGATGTTTGAACCCTGAGGACCAGACCGGATGACAAGTGTCTAGCAGGTGCCTACATGGTCTGTCAACACTGAAGAAAAGATGCCCTGCCTGTCACCTTGATGCTGCATAAACAGACTAGTTAGAGGGCATAAGGAAGACCTACATTGACTGACTCCTGGTGAATTGGGGACCTGGAATAGATATTAATTGACGTATTTGTAGAAAAATAAGTTAGGTTGTGTTTCCAATGCCTTTGAGTTTGTGACTAAATATAAACTCACTATCGTTTCTATTAACATTTGTGGGATGTGGTCACAGGAGCTTGGGAAAGCAGAACTTCACTTTTCAACTCCAATGTCTTTGTTCGTATAACTGAGGCTTATGGATCTAGTTTAATATTTACTTTTATTTTTAGAAACATATCAATTTCTTTTTTTGAAATATTTTTTTAAATTTTAGATTTTTTTCATTATTATTGATTTTTAGAGAGAGAGAGAGGGAGTGAGAGAGAGAGTAACATTGATCTGTTTCTGTTTGATCTCTGACCAGGGATTGAACCGGCAACCTCTGTGCTTCGGGGTGATGCTCTAACCAACTGAGCTATCTGGCCAGGACAGAAATATGCCAATTTTCAATTTCAGGTTTGTTGGTTTTTGCATTCCATTGTCATATTTCAAAAATATTTATAATGTAGTCTTGTATCTTTTGACTTTCTCTCCCTCTTATTCCCATGACCCGGGGGAGGCTTTCTTTTTTCTGATATAAAACCTTATGATCTAAATTGACTTACAAGGCTATTTATTGTCTTGTTTCAAATTTCTATGTTTGAATGAAACAGTTGATATTACCCTAGTCTATTTATTTATTTATTTGCCTTTCTTTTATAACCCAGGAAAATAGTTACTTAAGTAAAACTAAGGGGCAAGTCTTGTGCTTCAAAAGAGAAAGACAAAAACACATTGATAATCTGAAAAAAGCCATCTATGACAAACCCACAGCCAACATCATACTCAGTTAAAAACAATCTCCTTAAGATCAGGAACAAGGCAGGGGTGCCCCCTTTCACCACTCTTATTCAACATAGTTCTGGAAGTCCTAGCCACAGCAATCAGACAAGAAGAAGAAATAAAAGGCATTCAAGTTGGAAAAGAAGAAGTAAAACTATCACTATTTGCAGATGATATGATATTGTATATAGAAAACCCTAAAGTCTCAGTCAAAAAACTACTGGACCTGATAAATGAATTCAGCAAAGTGGCAGGATATAAAATTACTACTCAGAAATCAGAGGCATTTTTATACACCAACAATGAACAGTCAGAAAGAGAAATTAAGGAAACAATCCCCTTCACTATTACAACCAAAAAAATAAAGTACCTAAGAGTAAATTTAACCAAGGAGACTAAAGACTTGTACTCAGAAAATTATAAAACATTGATAAAAGAAATTAAGGAAGATACAAACAGTGGAACCATATAACGTGCTCATGATTAGGAAGAATAAACATCATTAAATTGCCTATATTACCCAAAGAAATTTATAAATTCAATGTAATACCAATTAAAATACCAATGACATACTTTAAAGATATAGATCACATATTCCAAAAATTTGTATGGAACCGAAAAAGAACACGAATAGCCTCAGCAATCTTAAAAAAGAAGAATAAAGTGGGAGGTAGGTATCATACTTCCTGATATACTACAAGGCCATTGTACTCAAAACAGCCTGGTACTGGCATAAGAACAAGCATATAGATCAATGGAACAGAACAGAGAACCCAGAAATAAACCCACAGCTCTATGGACAACTGATATTTGACAGAGGAGGTAAGGGCATACAATGGAGTAAAGACAGCCTCTTTAACAAATGATGATGGGAAAACTGGACAGCTACCTGCAAAAAAATGAAACTAGACCATCAACTTACACCATTCACAAAAATAAACTCAAAATGGATAAAAGACTTAAATGTAAGGCGTAAAACCATAAGCATCTTAGAAGAAAACATAGGCAGTAAGCTCTCTGACATCTCTCACAGCGATATATTTGCTGACTTATCTCCACGGGCAAGTGAAATAAAAGGATAAACAAATGGGACTGCATCAAAATAAAAAGCTTTTGCACAGCCAAAGACAACAAGAACAGAATAAAAAGACAAACTACCCAATGGGAGAACATATTTGACAATGCATCTGATAAGGGGTTAATAACCAAAATTTATAAAGAACTTGTAAATCCCCAATCAAAAAATGGGCAAAAGAAATGAATAGATACTTCTCCAAAGAGGACATATAGATGGGCAATAGGCATAGAAAAAAATGCTCAACATCACTAATCATTAGAGAAATGCAAATTAAAGCCACAATGAGATATCACCTCACACCAGTCAGAATGGCGCTCATCAACAAAACAACACAGAGTAAGTGCTGGAGAGGATGTGGAGAAAAGGGAACCCTCCTGCACTGCTGGTGGGAATGCAGACTGGTGCAGCCACTGTGGAAAAACAGTATGGAGATTCCTCAAAAAATTAAAGATCGAACTGCCTTTTGACCCAGTTATTCCACTTTTAGGAATATACCCTAAGAACACGATAGAACTGTTCCAGAAGGAGAAATGCACCCCCATGTTTATGGCAGCATTGTTCATAATAGCGAAGATCTGGAAACAGCCCAAGTGTCCGTCAGAGGACAAGTGGATTAAAAAGCTTTGGTACATATATACTATGGAATATTACTCAGCCATACGAAATGATGACATCGGATCATTTACAATAACATGGATGGACCTTGATAACATTATACGGAGTGGCCCTGGCCGGTTGGCTCAGCGGTAGAGCGTCGGCCTGGCGTGCGGGGGACCCGGGTTCGATTCCCGGCTGGGGCACACAGGAGAAGCGCCCATTTGCTTCTCCACCCCCAACCCCTTCTTCCTCTCTGTCTCTCTCTTCCCCTCCCTCAGCCAAGGCTCCATTGGAGCAAAGATGGCCCGGGCGCTGGGGATGGCTCCTTGGCCTCTGCCCCAGGCGCTGGAGTGGCTCTGGTCGCGGCGGAGTGATGCCCCGGAGGGGCAGAGCATCGCCCCCTGGTGGGCAGAGCATCGCCCCTGGTGGGCGTGCCGGGTGGCTCCCGGTTGGGCGCATGCGGGAGTCTGTCTGACTGTCTCTCCCTGTTTCCGGCTTCAGAAAAATACAAAAAAAAAAAAAAAAAAAAAGATACACACAAAAAAAATTATACGGAGTGAAATAAGTAAATCAGAAAAAACTAAGAACTATATGAACCCATACATAGATGGGACATAAAAATGAGACTCAGAGACATGGACAAGAATGTGATGGTAACTGGGGGGGGGGGAGGTTAGGGGGTGGGGAGGGGGTGAGGAAGGAGAGAGGGGGGGAGGGGAGGGGCACAAAGAAAACCAGATAGAAGGTGATAGAAGACAATTTGACTTTGGGTGAGGGGTATGCAACATAATCAAATGTCAAAATAATCTGGAGATGTTTTCTCTGAACATATGTACCCTGATTTATCAATGTTGCCGCATTAAAATGAATAAAAATAAGATAAAAAAATAAATTGACTTACAAGGCTATTTATTGTCTTGTTTCAAATTTCTATGTTTGAATGAAACAGTTGATATAACCCTAGTCTGTCTATTTATTTAGCCTTTCTTTTATAACCCAGGAAATAGTTACTTAAGTAAAACTAAGGGGCAAGTCATGCGCTTCAAAGAGAAAGAGAAAAACACTTTGATAATCTGAAAAGCTAATTACCCTTTTATAGAAATTACACATTGAAATGCACAAATACATTTCGTCTTAAATATGTTTTTTATGGCCTACTTTTGGGCACACTCTTCACTTGTGCCTTAGACCAGTGGTCTCCAACCCCCGGGCCACAGACCGGTAGCGGTCTGTGGGTCATTTGGTACCGGTCCGCAGATGAAGAATAAATAACTTACATTATTTCCCTTTTATTTATATTTAAGTCTGAACGATGTTTTATTTTTAAAAAATGACCAGATTCCCTCTGTTACATCTGTCTAAGACTCACTCTTGATGCTTCTCTTGGACACGTGATACATTTATCCATCCCACCCTAAAGGCTGGTCCGTGAAAATATTTTCTGACATTAAACCGGTCCGTGGCCCAAAGAAGGTTGGGGACCACTGCATTAGACCATGGTGACGGGCATTAGAGTACTCTGCTTCCGCAGACTTGGGATATGTGCACATGTTTTATTACTGCCTGTGAAGATACATGAATGAAGTTAGCTGAGGCATGAAGTGGAAGGTGAGTTGAAGTATGCTCCCATCTCTTAGGGTCAGCTTGTCTGGTTTGGATTCAGAGGGTGGGAGAATCTACTATATAGTTCATCCATCTACCCGACACTGTCTTTAGTGAAAATTCTACCCCAAATTTGGCATAAGGTCTTCTGAGTTCACAGAGCTATTTGAGGTTTAAAAACAAAACCAACTATACTCACTGGTATGTTAATGGAAAGTTGGGAAGAAGCATATTAGGCATTTCAAACCTGTTTCCTAAAGTCCTGAAAAATTCTCTTAAAAATTTTTTTTTGTGGAACCCACAAAACAGAGGAGTATTGATTTTTTACTTTTAATTCTTAATGTGACATAAGGAAGGTTTGCTTATCCTATATGTTGCCACAAAAATATATTCCTCCATTTTTATTTTTTTTCTCTTGTTTTTCCAAATGCTTGTGCCACTGTACACATTTTCTCCTCCTTTGAAACTACACAGGCACATGGATGTTGGTATTGTGCCTTTTTACCTTTGATATAGTAAAGTGTATGATAGGGTGAGCCAGATAGAATCTCACGAAACTGCCATTCCAAGGAATGAAATATATTGCTGCATGCAATTCATAGTTAACATAATTAGCAATATAGCCTTTTGCCTAAAAAAAGGGAAGACTTCAAAATTAAATACTTTAAATTTTCATATATGTAATAATTATATACATAATTAAATTTCTTATATATGATATATATGGAAATAGCAATGAATATTTCAAAATAGCATTCTTAAAATTTAAAAATATGAATATTCTTGATTGAAACCTCAGTATATAAGTAGGAGTTGGTGGATTTTTAAAAAGCAATTTGAGTCACAAACTTACACATTTTTTTTTCTTGGAAATAATATATAACAATTAACACATCTATTCTTTAGAATTTTGAGTCATTCCAAACCACACATGAGTCATTATCCATTTTTTATTCACTCAAGACGAAAAATTCACAAGAGGCAATAAGGGGAAGCCATTACCCCAGAACAAATTTTAGCCTTTAAAGTTTTGATGTCTATTTCTAATAATGAAACAATTTCACATGATGGGATAAGGTAGAATTTTTGTAGGGAAATGAGAATAATAGGGCTTTTGATCTGTATATTCTCAAGATTTAACAGTGTATCTCAACAAGAGAAATACAGGTTACTAATTTTAAGTTAATAAAATTTATTTTTTCTAAGTTATTTTATTTGTAATTTAAAACAAGAATACATATGGTGAATATCTTTCCGTATGAGAGCATGGGAAAAAAAACAAATTAGTTTTAAGAAGGGAAGACTTTCAAACTGAACATTGATCTAGGACTGTAGCAACTAAATAATCACTTACTGTGATTATTCTGTAGATTTAATGTTAGTCTGAAACCTTGCTCAGAAAACAAAAGAAAACAAAAAAAACCCAAAACTTTATTCTTGATTATTTGTCTGCCAGGTTTGTGTGCTATTTACTAGTCATTAATGGCTGTTATACTTTTAATCATTTTCCTATGGGAAATATATGAAGAGCAAAAAATAGAATTCCTAGGGGGTGGAGAAGTAACAGTAGGCCTGGGGCAAATCTCCCACAGTAGTGTAGGAACAGATTTTGAAAAGGAAATGAATAATTGTTGAGCCTTCTTACTCTGTCTGTACTTGGTACCATACCAAATCCTTCACAAATATGAAGTATGAAGCAAACTGCTCATACAGATAGTTCTGGAACTACACCTTAGACATACATCTTTGGGTGAAAATCTATACTTTCCATGTGTCTTTCTGTCTGTTATTTAAAAACTACAATAATTTCTGTTTCTTCCTACTAGACAAGATTTTTGAAGAAAGAATACCCCATGACATCGTTTGTTTCACTTCCAAAATGATGTTATTACTTTGTCCTAATGCTTTTTCAGTCAGCTTGCCGCCACTTACTCTTATCACTTACTTCCCCTTCAAATCTGATGCCCCAGACCCTTCCTTCCGAGAACCTAGGTTGTACAATTACTCAAGGTGCGTGAATGCTGCCACCTGCTGGCATTTTTAGAAAATGTGAAAGCTAGTAAGCAAAGGCTTGGCTTTGCAGGAGAAGCTATTTGCCACCACACTACTCAGACATGGCATTCGTGTGTTGGCTCTCTAGCTTAGTGTTGAGCAATTTGGGCTGCTTATGAGAGAACCACAACAACAACAAAAACCTTGGATAAGTCATCTGTTCTCCTAGTAGGTCCAATCTGATGGAATTTGAAAACCTATTTGGTGATTCTATTTTGCCGTTTAATATACAGCATGATACTTATGTCCTACACTTTATAATCTACACAGAAGTTTGAGGCAGAAGCAATGACTTTAATCTAGGGCAGTGTTTTTCAACTGCCTTCTATGGGTCAGTCGCCAGAAATTTCATGCCGGTCTGCGAAAGAGTTAACCACCCTGATATTGTATGAAGATTATGAACCTGATGATTTTAGTTAAATTCACTTATTCTCAGAGTGATTCTGCCTAGTAGTCCTCAAAATAATTCTTTTTCACCAGTCCCCAAGTGTAAAAAAATTGAAAAATCATTGATCTAGAGCACTTGGCTATACTCAGCTAAAATCAGGTAAAAAAGTTCTTGTTACAGGACTGTATGTATTTGCTTTCATTTAAATAGATATGATCTGCCAACACTTGCATAATGTAGTTACGAGTAACTGTACCATGCATATAAACCTATAAGATTTTATCATTAGTTTATAGAAAATAGCTAGAACAATGCTAGTTCACTGAATTCAATTGTCAATTATTTTCAATATGTAAACAATCTGACTTGTGGGATTACTAAAAATGTTATTTCAAGATAGAGTTAACACAAAGAACATGAATGATTAATTTTGACATGTGAATTATAAATGGTGATTGAGTGATTGATGAAAAGTCTCTTAATCCATGTGCCTTTTGTTTACTGGGGGGAACAGTCAAAACTAGGTTTATCAAAGCGCCTCATAGATTTAGTTATTGTTGACTACTTAGTACCTACCAGAAAGCCTAGTATATGGTAAGCTCAGTAATGTTGATTTTGAATTATTAATTCCTAATCCTTTTATCAGTAAAAATGCCTGAATTCTTCAGATTAATTAAAAAATTGTTTTTATTATTTATTATTTGTTTATTTTTTTTAGAGAGAGAGAGAGGGAGAGGGACAGATAGGTAGGAAGGGAGAAAGATGAGAAGCATCACCTCATAGTTGTAACACTTAGTTGTTCATTGATTGCTTTTTCATACATGCCTTGACTGGAGGGCTCCAGCTGAGCCAGTGACCCCTTGCTCAAGCCAGCGACCTCGGGCTCAAGCCAGTGACCTTTGGGCTCAAACTAGCGACCACAGGGTCATGTTTATGA
Organism: Saccopteryx bilineata; assembly: GCF_036850765.1. Classification (NCBI taxonomy): domain Eukaryota; kingdom Metazoa; phylum Chordata; class Mammalia; order Chiroptera; family Emballonuridae; genus Saccopteryx; species Saccopteryx bilineata. The sequence goes on from NC_089494.1 coordinate 178,519,066, forward strand.
TTCCACACTCAAGCCAGCAACCCTGAGCTCAAGCCGGCCACCTCAGGGTTTTGAGCCTGTGTCCTTAGCATTCCAGGCCGGCTCTCTATCCACTGCACCACCACTTGATCAGGCCCTTGTTTTTAAAATCTAATAGTGGTATGACCATTACAGTAAACAACTGCATGCTCTTTGCATATTCCTGTTCACAGCGGGCTTCTGGGACCACCAGCAACTTATGAGAAAAGCGGCATTTCAGACTCCATCCCAAGTCTATGGAATCAGAATCTACATTTTGACAAAATTCTCCGGTGATTCCTATGCACATTTGAGTCTGAGAAGTATTATTTTAAAGCACCTTAGATACCATTATTAGTTCCATGTTGCTATCAAATCCATTCTCTCATAGGTTTTCTCTTCCTATATAAAATTATTCTATGACTAGACTTTGCACTACTTTCTAATTGAGTCTATGCAAAAATAAGTTTCACATTTTTGTTTCCCTCTTTCTTTTGTGGGGTTGCTCAAATTTAGAAACTGTGAATTCCTACTCCTGAGCAGTGAATCAGGGGGCTTTCTATAAGGGAAATTCCCTTCTGGAGCCATCTGATTTAAAAATTTAAGTGATAAACCAATTGTTGGCTATTTAAACACTGCTGTGTTGCACATTTTTCCTCTTTCTTCTTGTTTGGCATAGTACAGACAGGCATTACATCGAAAGGTAAGACTTCCTGCTACAAAATATTTGTAGTACATCTGTTTTTAAAAATGTTTCCTTTTTTAAAAAAGAATTAGTTTTTAATTTATTGTGTTGACATGGTTTCAAGTGTCCCACTCAAAATAACACCCTCTGCACCCCACATCGCCTCCCATACCCCATGCAGTCTCTTTCCAACCCCTAAAATGTTTCTCTTTATCCCCAAAATATTTTTGTTTGTTTTTCAATAATAGTTGACATACAATATTGTATTAGTTTCAGGTGTACAGCCCAGTGATTAGACATTACATAACTTACTAAGTGATCATCCAGATAAATCTCATACCCATCTGACACCATATGTGGTTATTAGAATATTATTAATCATATTTCCTTTGCTGTATTTACATCCCCATGACTGTTCTATAACACCCAATCTATACTTCTTAATCCCTTCACCATTTCCCCATCCTCCCAAACCCTCTCCCATCTGGCAACCATCAAAATGTTCTCTGTATGTGTGAGTCTGTTTCTGTTCTTCTCGTTCCTTTATTTTGTTTTTTAGATTCATTGTTGATAGGTGTGTATTTTTGCCATTTTATTACTTATTTTTTTTTATCTTTTCTTCTTCTTCTTCTTCTTCTTCTTCTTCTTCTTCTTCTTCTTCTTCTTCTTCTTCTTCTTCTTCTTCTTCTTCTTCTTCTTCTTCTTCTTCTTCTTATAGAAGACCCTTTAACATTTCATGTAATACTGGTTTGGTGGTGATAAACTCTTGAAAAAGAAAGTGATGATCAGAAGTTAAGTTTTTTTTTTTTAAAGTTTTCTTTTTCTGAGATTGCCAATGTATAAATTTATGGAGGGAGTTGGATCACTTATTTCATGTGCCTTCTAATTGTTATTTCTTTTTCACATAACTCAACAGATAGTTTTTATTAGAAAGACAACTTTGATTGTTTTAAACTTGCTTAAAGTTAAGATTTTTTGTGTGTAAAAACCACCTTCAATGGTTGTTAATTATTTCAGTTTTTAAATTTATTGAGATGTTTATCTTAAGCATGTATTTTCAAAGTCAGCTTGATGTTATGTTGACATTGTGCATTTGATCCCCAGTCAGGGCACATATAAGAATCAACCAATGGCTTGACCAGGTGGTGGCGCAGTAGATAGAGCATCAGGCTGGAATGCAGAGGACCCAGGTTCAAAACTCTAAGGTCGCCGACTTGAGTGTAGGCTCACCAGCTTTGAGAATAGGGTTGCTGGCTTGAACATTGGATCATAGACCTGACCCCATGGTCGCTGGCTTGAAGCCCAAGGTCCCTGGGTTGAGCAAGGGGTCACTCGCTCTGCTGTAGCCCCTTGGCCAAGGCACATATGAAAAAGCAATCAGTGAACAACTAAGAAGACTAAGGAGCCGCAACAAAAAATTGATGCTTCTCATTTCTCTCTTTCTCGTCTGTCTGTCCCTATCTGTCCCCCTCTCTCCCTGTATCTCTCTGTCTCTGTCACTAAAAAAAAGAAAAAAAAAAAAGAAAAAAGAATCAACCAATGATGGCATGAATGTGTGGAAGAACAAATTGATGTTTTCTCTTTGTCTCTGTCTTTGTCCCTATCTTTCTCCCTTCATCTCTCTCTAAAAACCAAACAATAAAACAATAAAAAGAATTGAACAAATAAAGTCAGCTCCAGCGTGAGAAGCAGCCTGTGCTGGTGCTGGCTGCAGATATGGCTGGGCCAGGCCATCCTTTGCCTGAAGAGAGGTCCATATGCAAGCCCGGGGGCCTAAAACAAGAGAAACGACAAGAGAAATAAAACACACTTGGAAAAATTAAACAGCTAATGCATATGCAGGTCTCATTCTGGTACTCATCACTCTTTGTGGAAATAATCTTTTTACTAGCAGGGTGTAAAGGGCCCTGGAAGGAGCTTGAAAATTTAGGGTGAGACAGACTCAAGTGATGTCACGGGTCTCCTCAGAACTTTAGATGGCTTTTTAAAAAATGTTAAATATGAAAGATTAGAAGCGTGGTTTAATGGAAAGAGCCTAGTCCCTCTCCTAGATTGAGCCTAATCTCTCCTAGATTGAGCCCTCCTTGAGGGCAGCAACTTGCCTTTAAGATGTACATTTCCCTGGCCTAGAAGATGGTTAGCACATGTCTTATAAATGCTTGTTATTATCTTATGGTATATTTATTTACTAGTTTATTGTTCCATTTTCTCATGAGAATGTGATCAGTGAAGGCAGGTGACTTGTTGATCTTTTCACTGGTCTATGTGCCTTGGCCTTACTCTGTTGCCTTGCACATAGGAAGTGTCCGATGTAGGGGGCGCATGAAAGAAGGAAGTAGTTTCTGGGTGCTTGCTAACAAGTCAGGCACTACAATTCTTCCTTTCTCATTGAATCCTCACAATAGCTAACATGTATTAGCCCAGGCAATATTCTAGGTTCTAAGTTCTTTACATTTATTAATTCCTTGTATGCTTGTAACAATCATTTGATTCTTTTTCATTCATTCTCTTTTTATTATTATTAATTTAAATGCAGTGAGATTGATAAATCAGGGTACATATGTTCCGAGTAAACATCTCCAGATTATTTTGACATTTGATTATGCTGCATACCCCTCACCCAAAGTCAAATTGTCTTCTGTCACCTTCTATCTGGTTTTCTTTGTGCCCCTTCCCTCCCCCCACCCCCCTCTCTCCTTCCTCGCCCCATCCCCCCCATTACCATCACATTCTTGCCCATGTCTCTGCGTCTCATTTTTATGTCCCATCTATGTATATAGATTCATATAGTTCTTAGTTTTTTCTGATTAACTTATTTCACTTCGTATAATGTTATCAAGGTCTATCCATGTTATTGTAAATGATCCGATGTCATCATTTCGTATGGCTGAGTAATATTCCATAGTATATATGTACCAAAGCTTTTTAATCCACTCGTCCTCTGACGGACACTTGGGTTGTTTCCAGATCTTCACTATTGTGAGTAATGCTGTCACAAACATGGGGGTGCATTTCTCCTTTTGGAGCAATTCTATGGTGTTCTTGGGATATATTCCTAAAAGTGGGATAGCTGGGTCAAAAGGCAGTCGATTTTTAATTTTTTGAGGAATCTCCATATTGTTTTCCACAGAGGCTGCACCAGTCTGCATTCTCACTAGCAGTGCAGGAGGGTTCCCTTTTCTCCATATCCTCGCCAGCACTTTTTCTGTGTTGTTTTGTTGATGAGCGCCATTCTAACAGGTGTGAAGTGATATGTCATTGTGGTTTTAATTTGCATTTCTCTAATGATTAGTGATGTTGAGCATTTTTTCCTATGCCTATTGGCCATCTGTATGTCCTCTTTGGAGAAGTGTCTGTTCATTTCTTTTTCCCATTTTTTTTGATTGGATTGTTTGTCTTTCTGGTGTTGAGATTTACAAGTTCTTTATAAATTTTAGTTATTAACCCTTTATCAGACGTATTGTCAAATATTCTCCCATTGTGTAGTTTGTCTTTTTATTCTGTTCTTGTTGTCCTTAGCTGTGCAAAAGCTTTTTATTTTGATACAATCCCATTTGTTTATCTTGTCTTTTATTTCACTTGACCGTGGAGATAAATCAGCAAATATATCGCTGCGAGAAATGTCTGAGAGCTTACTGCCTATGTTTTCCTCTAAGATGCTTATGGTTTCACGGCTTATGTTTAAGTCTTTTATCCATTTTGAGTTTATTTTTGTGAATAGTGTAAGTTGGTGGTCTAGTTTCATTTTTTTGCAGGTAGCTGTCCAATATTTCCAACACCATTTATTAAAGAGGCTGTCTTTACTCCATTGTATGCCCTTACCTCCTTTGTCAAATATCAGTTGTCCATAGAGCTGTGGGTTTATTTCTGGGTTCTCCATTCTGTTCCATTGATCTATATGCCTGTTCTTATGCCAGTACCAGGCTGTTTTGAGCACAATGGCCTTGTAGTATAACTTGATATCAGGAAGTGTGATACCTCCTACTTTATTCTTCTTTTTAAAAGATTACTGAGGCTATTTGTGTTCTTTTTTGGTTCCATATAAATTTTTGGAATATGTGATCTATATCTTTGAAGTATGTCATTGGTATTTTAATTGGTATTGCATTGAATTTATAGATTGCTTTGGGTAATATAGACATTTTAATGATGTTTATTCTTCCTAACCTTGAGCACGGTATATGCTTCCACTTGTTTGTATCTTCCTTGATTTCTTTTATCAATATTTTATAATTTTCTGAGTACAAGTCTTTAGTCTCCTTGGTTAAATTTACTCCCAGGTACTTTGTTTTTTTGGTTTTAGTTGTGAAGGGGATTGTTTCCTTAATTTCTGTCTCTGACTGTTCATTGTTGGCATATAAAAATGTCTCTGATTTCTGAGTATTAATTTTATATCCTGCCACTTTGCTGAATTCATTTATCAGGTCCAGTAATTTTTTGACTGAGACTTTAGGGTTTTCTATATACAATATCATATCATCTGCAAATAATGACAGTTTTACTTTTCCAACTTGGATGCCTTTTATTTCCTCTTCTTGTCAAATTGCTGTGGCTAGGACTTCCAGGACTATGTTGAATAAGAGTGGTGAAAGGGGCATCCCTGCCTTGTTCCTGATCTTAAGGGGATTGCTTTCAATTTTCACCCATTGAGTATGATGTTGGCTGTGGGTTTGGCATAGATAGCTTTTATCCTGTGAGGTATGTTCCCTGTATTCCCACTTTGCTGAGAGTTTTGATCATGAACAGGTACTGAATTTTATCAAATGCTTTTTCTGCATCTATTATAATTATCATGTGGTTTTTCTCCTTTCTTTTGTTTATGTGATGAATCACATTGATTGATTTGCAAATATTGTACCAGCCTTGTCTCCTCAGAATAAATCCCTCTTGATCATGGTGTATGATTTTTTCCATATATTGTTGGATCCAGTTTGCTAATATTTTGTTGAGGATTTTAGCATCTATATTCATTAGGAATATTGGTCTATAATTTTCTTTCTTTGTGTTGTCTTTGCCTGGTTTTGGAATCAGAATTATGCTCGCCTCATAAAAGGAGCTTGGAAGTCTTCCTTTCTCTTGAATTTTTTAAAATAGCTTGAGGAGGATAGGAGTTAGTTCTTCTTTGAATATTTGGTAGAATTCACTTGTGAAGCCATCAGGCTCCGGACTTTTCTTTGTTGGGAGTTTTTTGATAACTGTTTTGATCTCATTTGGTGTAATCGGTCTGTTTAGGTTTTCTGATTCTTCCAGATTGATTTTTGGAAGATTGTATGTTTCAAGGAATTTGTCCATTTCATCTAGGTTGTCAAGCTTTTTGGCATACAGTTCTTCATAATATTTTCTTACAATATTTTGTATTTCTGTTGTGTCAGTTGTTTTTTCTCCATTCTCATATCTAATTTTATTTATTTGGGTCCTCTCTCTTTTTTTCTTGGTGAGTCTAGTTAAAAGTTCATCGATCTTATTTACATTTTCAAAGAACCAGCTCCTAGTTTCATTGATCCTCTGTATTGTTTCTTTAGCCTCTATGTCATTTATTTCTGCTCTGATCTTTATTATTTCCTTCCTTCTACTACATTTGGGCTTTACTTGCTGTTCTTTTTCTAGTTCTTTTAGAAGCAGGATTAAGTTGTTTATTTGAGATTTTTCTAGTTTTTTAAAGTGTGCCTGTAGTGCTATGAACTTACCTCTCAGTACTGCTTTTGCTGTGTTCCATAGATTTTGAGTTGTTGTATGCTCATTGTCATTTGTTTCTAGGAATTTTTTTATTTCTTCTTTGATCTCATTCTTAATCCATTCATTATTTAACAACCTGCTATTTAGTTTCCATGTGTTTGAGAGTTTTTGAGCTTTTCTGTTGTGGTTCATTTCTAGTTTCATGCCATTGTGATCAGAGAAAGTGCTTGATATGATTTCAATCTTCTTAAATTTGTTGAGACCACTTCTGTGCCCTAACATGTGGTCTATCCTAGAGAATGTACCATGAGCACTTGAAAAGAATGTCTATTCTGCTGCTTTAGAGTGAAAGATATCTATTAAATTGAGTTGATCTAGTATGTCCTTTAAGTCTGCTGTTTCTTTCTTTAGGATCTATCTAGTGATGTTAGTGGGGTATTGAAATCCCCTACTATTATAGTATTGCTGTTGATCTTGCCCTTTAAATCCACCAAAGTCTGCTTTATATATTTAGGTGCTCCCGTATTAGGTGCGTAGATATTTATAACAGTTATATCTTTCTGTTCGATTGCTCCCTTTATCATTATGTAGTGACCTTCTTTATCTCTTACTATAGTCTTTGTTTTAAGGTCCATTTTGTCTGATATAAGTATTGCTACCCCAGCTTTTTTTTCATTTCCTTTTGCGTGAAATGTTTTTTCCATCCTTTTATCTTCAGTCTATGTGCATATTTTGTTTTCAGGTGGGTCTCTTGTAGACAGCATATGTATGGGTCCTGTTTTCTTATCCATGCAGCTACCCTGTGTCTTTTGATTGGATCATTTAATCCATTTACATTTAAGGTTATTATTGATATGTAGTTGTTTATTGCCATTTTATTCTTTAAAACTGTATTCCTCTTTTGCTATATTCTTTTTCTCCTTTGATCTGTTTACAACAGGCCCCTTAGAATTCCTTGAGGTTTTTTTTGTTAGGAAAGCTTTTTATTTCTCCTTCAATTTTAAATGATAGCCTTGCTGGATAAAGTATTCTTGGTTGTAGGTTCTTGTTCTGCATTACTTTGAATATTTCTTGCCATTCCCTTCTGGCCTCAAGTGTTTCTGTTGAGAAGTCGGAAGTCATCCTTATGGGGGCTCCTTTGTAGGTGATAGTCTTTTTTTCTCTAGCAGCTTTTAATATTTTCTCTTTATAACTTAGCTTTGGTATTTTAATTATGATGTGTCTTGGTATAGGTTTCTTTGGGCCTCTCTTTAATGGAGTTCTCTGTGCTTCTTGAACTTGTGAAATGTTTTCCTGCCTTAATTGAGGGAAGTTTTCAGCTATGATATATTTGAACAAAGTCTCTATCCCTTGTTCTTTCTCTTCTTCTTCAGAAACCCCTATGATGCAAATGTTATTTCTCTTCTTGTTGTCACAGAGCTCTCTTAGAGTTTCCTCAGACTTTTTGAGTCTTTTCTTTTTTCTGCTCTGCTTCTGTGCCTTTATTTATCTTGTCCTTTAACTCGCTGATTCGATTCTCAGCTTCATGCATCCTGCTTTTAATTCCTTCCATTGTGTTCTTCATTTCTGATATTGTATTTGTCATTTCTGACTGATTCTTTTTTATTATTTCAATGTTCTCTTTTATATTTGCTATCTCTTTATTTAGGTGTTCATAATGACCCTCTATTGTTGTCCTAATATTTTTGAGCATCCTAACAATCATTATTTTAAACTCTGCATCTGGTAATTTGGTTATATCTGACTCATTCAGGTCCTTTTCTGGGGATTTCTCTTGATTCATTTGTGTTGCATTTCTCTTCTTTCTCATTTTGTCTGTGTAAAAGAAGGTTTTGGCCACTGGAGTCCACTGGGTGTATCCTCTGTGTTCCCTAGGTGTGGTCTGTCTGCAGGCCCACCACCCCCTCTGCTGTTCCTGCCTAGGGTGTTCGGGTATGGGCATTGCCGGTACCTGCTCACTGGGGCTGTTGCTGTGGTTTCCACCTCTCCTTTACGGGAGTGGCTGTGATCACGTGCTTGGGTGTACAAGCCTCGTTGGCCTTGGCCTTCGTCCTGCCCCCGTGGGTGGCGTTATGCTTGGCCCTGAGGGCAGGGGTGAGCAACTTTGCTCAACTGTGGGTCTCTGCCTGATTCCAGGCTTTCGCCCTGCCCTGCAGGAGGAACCTGCTCATGGGACTAATGCAAGCCTTGGCTCTACAGGCCGGGCAGGACTGCGTGCCCATGCTCAGTAGCAGGGCTCTGCCTGTTCTGGGCTTTTGACTCCACCCCTGCGTGAGGAGCCGGCTCCCAAGTCAGGCAACAAGCCTGGGTTGCGCGGGCATGGCAAGGCTGTGTTGCTGTGCCCTTGCTGAAGGGCGGGTCTCTGCCCCTTCCAGGGCTCCTGCCCTTCCCCCTCAGGCTGGATTGCAGGCGGCCTGCAGCTGGGCTTGACCGCTTTTGCACACCCCCTCCTCCCCAGCCAGGCAAGACTGAGCTCACACCTGGGCCCAGTGGTGGCTAGCCGGCTTCCGCCCTTGCTGACAGAACCGTGCTTCTGCGTCCTGCTGCTGCCTGCCCTCGCATGAGCCCTCAGCCGTGTGAGTGGGGGAGCTATAGCTCAGACCCTAGCACTCACTACTGTAGTCCCGAAAGCTCCCTCCTTCTAAGCGACTCTGCTCTGAGTGCCGTGGGAGAGCTTGTTTGGCTGATGTCCTGTTTCCCTTTGCTGGTACTACTGTTTCCAGGGGAAATATTCACTTCAGATTTGGGGAGTGACTCGTCCCAGAGGTTAGGGTGGCTATCTCCCAAAATGTTTCTCCCTGTGCCTCCTAGATTACACTCTCTTCTTGCTACTCCAGTCCTCTCCTCTCTCCCTGTCTCCCAGAGCCCTGGATGAGTGATTGTGAGAGAGGTTTTCTGCACAGTCCCTTTAAGAAGAATCCTGGGTCTGAGAAATCAGACTCTTTCTCACAAACAGTATCCTGACTTGTTTCCAGCTAAATTCTGTCCATATGCCTCTTCTAGGCTCTGGGGCTGCAGGCTGGGGCTTTGTTCCTGGGATTCAGGACACTCCCCTCTCTGCTAAACTCACTTCCCACCACGCGAGTCTCTCCCGGCTGCTGTTCACTCTGGGGAGCTGGGCAGCCGTCTCCGTGTTTCTGCTTTTCCTACCAGTCTCGGTGTGGCTTCTTTAGTGTTCCTTGGTTGAAGAGTCCTCTTAGTTTAGTCCAAAGTTGGTTTTTCCAGATGATAGTTCTTAAAATTAGTTTGTAATCCACTTTGGTTCTGGGAGGTGAAAGTTGGTACATCTGCCTACTCCATTGCCATCTTGTCTTTCCCCCACAATCATTTGATTCTTAAAGGTAGGTACTAGTGTTATAATTTTCATTTATAGATGCGGAGACTAAGGCACAAAAGGGTGAAGTAAGTTTCCCAAGGTAACACACATAGGCAAATAAGCTAAGTTTTGAACCATGCAGTTTGACTTCAATGTCTGTGTTCTTAACTACCATAAGAAAGTTGTTCATCAATTTTTCCACTTTTGTAAATGAAGAAATTAAGATTTTAAATAGTTTCCCCATAATAACACTTCTTTAAATTGCCAAAGCATGAATTGGACATGAGTTGCCCACCTAAAGTTAGTGTTCTTTCTACCACACCACAATTCTAGGCATTTCATTATGGTCTTGGACACAGATTTCCAAAAAATGTCATTGTGTGTCTTCATTGTCAAAAGGTCAAGAAGATTCATCATCAGAGGCACAGTAAAAACAACATACATAAAGTTCCCTTGAACTTCAACAAAGTCCTTTAAGGTATAAATTTGTAACATTCTTGTGGCTCTAGTCAACACATTTTTTTTTACAGGGACAGAGAGAGAGTCAGAGAGAGGGATAGAAAGGGACAGAGACAGGAACGGAGAGAGATGAGAAGCATCAATCATTAGTTTGTTTGTTTTTTGTTGCAACACCTTAGTTGTTCATTGATTGCTTTCTCATATGTTCCTTGACTGTGGGCCTTCAGCAGACTGTGTAACCCCTTGCTTGAGCCAGAGACCTTGGGTCAAGCTGGTGATCTTTCTGCTCAAGCCAGATGAGCCCACACTTAAGCTGGCGACCTTGGGGTGTCTCGAACCTGGGTCCTCTGCATCCCAGTCCAAGGCTCTATTCACTGCACCACTGCCTGGTCAGGCAGGTCAATACATCTTATTAAGAAAAATATGGGCAGATGACGTCAGAGTAATGGCGGAGTAGGAAGCGATACCGATAAATCTTCCCCAAACCTCAAGATCTTCAACCAGAAACAGAAAAACCTATCCTTGGAGCCTCCAGATGTTTCACAATACACCCAAAGGTATGATCGAGTGAAAAATTGGCTAAATATATAACCAAACCCCGAAGGAAATAGGGAGTAAGAAATGCTCCGCCTTCCTCACTAACCTAAACAGAGCGATTTTCACTGGAAACTGAGAATATAGAAACTAAGGCGGGCAAAGGGGGTGAATAGATCCAGGCTGCGGCACAAACGGCCGAACCAGGCTGTGGCACAAAGATCCAAGCCAAGGAAAAACTGTTCCTGTGACAACCTGGGCAATACAGCTAACACTCGTGCCAAACCCAGACAAAGAAAGACAAGCGGGGCAGCCATTTTACCTGATCCCCTGGTAGGCGCATAGTGGGCAAGAGATTCCTTCCAAAGCCCCCGGAGGGTGCGCCCATGTTACTCCACAGAGAGGCAGAGTCAGAGGCCTCCGGGCTGCCCCAGCACTCAGGGAGAGCCACACACGGGGAGGAAGCGAGAGCTAATTCCAACACTGGAACTTTTCAGTGCGGGCGGGAGGTTTCACTCAGAGGGCAAGACTCCGGCCTCACATCCTGGTCTGCGCGCACGGAGAGTGGGAAGGAGACTCCTCCCAGCACCTCCGGAGTGGGAGCCCGTGTTGTCCCACAGAGGGGCAGAGTCGGGGGCCTTTGTGTGGGCTGAGGGCGGAGTCACGGGCTGCCCCAGCGCCTTGAAAGAGCAGCACACGGGGACGAGCGAGAGCCAATTCCAACATTGGAACTTTTCAGTGCGGGCGGGGGGTTTCACTCAGAGGGCGAGACTTCCGGTCTAACATCCTGGTCTGCGCGCGCAGACCCGCCCGTGTTACCGGACAGAGTGACAGAGCCAGAGGTCTTTGAGTAGGCGAGAGCCTTGGCTGATTATGCTAGCAGCTCTGACTGACTGAGCCTTACCCAGAGCCCTGTGCTGAGTGGAAATAAGAGTGGGGAGTTGCCCGCTCTTTGAGCCTCTTACTATCCAGGCAGAGGCAGCAGCAACCCCATAGCTGGATTCTCAGGCTGCTGATTGAGGAAGGAAAGACTAGGAGAGAGGCTCCTGGAACACGGACTCTCTCACTGTTGGAGCCTATAAACGCTAATGAGCCTCGACTGCCAACGAGACTGAAGCACAATACATGACATCGCCATAGAGACTTATCAACTGCAAACCTCTACCTGAGCGTGCCAAAGGGGCAGAACCCGGGGTACAGAGTCACTGACCAGGAAGAGGGAGAGGAAAGAAAAAGCAAGAAGATAACCTCTCAAAATCAGAATAATCCACAGACTTTATAACCTATCCCATTTTATTATATTTGTTTGTTTGTTTCTCTTATCTTCATCCTTGATTTTTTTTCTTTTTTCTTTTTTTTTTTCCTCCTCCAATTTGGTCATTTAACTCCCTACCGGTCTTACTCTCTCCTCTCCTTGAACTACACTACCCATAAGTGTTACATCTCCCATTATCTTTTCTTTCCTCTTCCTTTCTCTCTATGAGGGTTGCACTCCAAAACCCTTAACTCACTCTCTCTCTCTCTCTCTCTCTCTCCTCTTTTTTCTTTTTTCTTCTTTTAGTGGTTCCCTCTTTTTTTTCTCTCTCTCTCTTCTTTTCTCCCTCTATATTAGTTTCTTCCTTTTTCCTTTACGTCTCCTCTCATTCAAACCTCAATAACAAACAAATTATTTTATCTGGGATACAAACTTATGTTTGTGGCATTTTGGGGGGTTTTTACTTCACCTTTTTAACTCACTAGCAGTGCTCCCATCCCTGGCTCTCCATTTTATCAAGCTCTTGTTCCACTAAATACAATAGTAATTTTTTAATTTGTCCCCCCATTTTCCTGTTTCCCTCTTACTCCTCTCATCATAACTCGTAGTCAACCAACACCTAAACGCAAATAATTTTATTCTTGATCCAAATTTTTTCATCATTTGCTTTTTGTGGGTCCATACCCCCCCCTTTATTTATTTATTTATTTTTCTTGCCCCTTTATTACTTTTCCCCAATTCAGGCCCTCCATTACAGGCATTGTTTGTTCTATTAAATACAATATAATTCACAGTTCATCACAAGATTTTCTCAAGAAAGAGGGGAGAGGAGAGGAGAGAAAAAAGGGAGGGAGGAATAATTTCCTTTTTAAAAAAATTTTATTTTATTTTATTTTTCTTTATTTCATTATTAATTTTTTTTAAAAAAACTTTTTTCAATTTTTTATTTTTTTAACTTTTTATTTTTTATTAAGTCTCATTAATACTATCAACAAAACCACCCTCAGATGCCATTAAGGAAGAGAAAATCGAATATCATGGATACAAAAGAAAGAGAGGTAACACAGATAGAAGAGGAAAAACCTATGGAGAAAAAATTTAATATATTGGAAACCTTGGAGTTAAATGACAGAGAATTCAAGATAGAAATCCTAAAAATCCTCCGAGATATACAAGAAAACACAGAAAGGCAATTTAGGGAGCTCAGAAAACAACTCAATGAACACAAAGAATATATGTCCAAGGAAATTGAAACTATAAAAACAAATCAAACAGAGATGAAAAACTCAATTCACGAGCTGAAAAGCGAGGTAACAAGCTTGGCTAATAGAACAGGACAGATAGAAGAGAGGATTAGTGAAATAGAAGACAAGCAACTTGAGGCACAACAGAGAGAGGAAGAAAGAGACTCAAAAATTAAAAAAATGAGATAGCCCTACAAGAATTATCTGACTCCATCAGAAAGAATAACATAAGAATAATAGGTATATCAGAGGGAGAAGAGAGAGAAAATGGAATGGAGAACATACTCAAACAAATAATAGATGAGAACTTCCCAAGCCTGTGGAAAGAACTAAAGCCTCAAATTCATGAAGGAGACAGAACTCCGAGTTTTCTTAACCCCAACAAACCTACTCCAAGGCACATCATAATGAAATTGGCACAAACCAATGGCAAAGAAAAAATTCTCAAGGCAGTCAGGGAAAAGAAGAATACAACATATAAAGGAAGGCCCATTAGATTATCATCAGATTTCTCAGCAGAAACTCTACAAGCTAGAAGAGAGTGGACCCCAATATTTAAGTCCTGAAAGAGAGGAACTTTCAGCCACGAATACTATACCCATCAAAGCTATCCTTCAAATATGAAGGAGAAATAAAAACATTCACAGATACAGAAAAGATGAGGGAATTTATCATCAGAAAACCCCCACTCCAGGAATTACTAAAGGGGGTTCTCCAATCAGATACAAAGAACAAAAGAAAATAAAGCCACAAGTAAAAGCTCCAAGAAGAACACAATAAAACCAAGTTTAAACTGTGACAACAACAAAAAGAAAGGGGGGAGAGGATGGAGATTAACAGTAGCAAAGGACAATGGAGTGCAAAATTACTCACAAAATAGTGCGCTACAATGAACAGGGTAGGAACCCTTTTCATTACCTAAAGGTAACCACCATTGAAAAAACCACCACAGAAGCACATGAGATAAAAAAGATAGCAACAGTGGAAAGATGTATGGAATACAACCAAATAAAAACAAAAGATAAAAAAATGAAAGAGAAGGATCAAACAAGACACAAAACTAACAGAAAGCAATCTATAAAATGGTAATAGGGAACTCACAAGTGTCAATAATTACACTAAATGTAAACGGATTAAACTCACCAATAAAAAGACACAGAGTAGCAGAATGGATTAAAAAAGAAAATCCAACTGTATGCTGCCTACAGGAAACTCATCTAAGTAACAAGGATAAAAGCAAACTCAAAGTGAAAGGCTGGAAAACAATACTCCAAGCAAATAACATCCAAAAAAAAAAGCAGGTGTAGCAATACTCATATCTGATAATGCTGACTACAAGACAACAAAAGTACTCAGAGACAAAAATGGCCATTTCACAATGGCTAAGGGGACACTGAATCAAGAAGACATAACAATTCTTAATATATATGCACCAAACCAAGGAGCACCAAAATATATAAGACAGCTACTTATTGACCTTAAAACAAAAACTGACAAAAATACAATCATATTTGGAGACCTCAATACACCAGTGACGGCTCTAGTTCGGTCATCCAAACAGGGAATCAACAAAGATATAGTGGCCTTAAACAAAACACTAGAGCACCTGGATATGATAGACATCTACAGGACATTTCATCCCAAAGTGACTGAGTATACATTTTTCTCCAGTGTACATGGATCATTCTCAAGAATTGACCATATGTTGGGCCACAAAAACAACATCAGCAAATTCAGAAAAATCGAAGTTGTACCAAGCATATTTTCTGATCATAAAGCTTTGAAACTAGAATTCAACTGCAAAAAGGAGGGAAAAAATCTCACAAAAATGTGGAAACTAAACAACATACTTTTAAAAAATGAATGGGTCAAAGAAGAAATAAGTGCAGAGATCAAAAGATATATACAGACTAATGAAAATGACAATACGACATATCAGAATCTATGGGATGCAGCAAAAGCAGTGATAAGAGGGAAGTTCATATCACTTCAGGCATATATGAACAAACAAGAGAGAGCCCAAGTGAACCACTTAACTTCCCACCTTAAGGAACTAGAAAAAGAAGAACAAAGACAACCCAAAACCAGACGAAGAAAGGAGATAATAAAAATCAGAGCAGAAATAAATGAAATAGAGAACAGTAAAACTATAGAAAAAATTAATAGAACAAAGAGCTGGTTCTTTGAAAAGATCAACAAAATTGACAAACCCTTGGCAAGACTTACCAAGGAAAAAAGAGAAAGAATTCATATAAACAAAATCCAAAATGAAAGAGGAGAAATCACCACGGACACCGTAGATATACAAAGAATTATTGTAGAATACTATGAAAAACTTTATGCCACTAAATTCAACAATCTAGAAGAAATGGATAAATTCCTAGAACAATACAACCTTCCTAGACTGAGTCAAGAAGAAGCAGAAAGCCTAAACAGACCTATTAGTAGAGAAGAAATAGAAAAAACCATTAAAAACCTCCCCAAAAATAAAAGTCCAGGACCTGACGGCTATACCAGCGAATTTTATCAAACATTCAAAGAAGACTTGGTTCCTATTCTACTGAAAGTCTTCCAAAAAATTGAAGAAGAAGCAATACTTCCAAACACATTTTATGAGGCCAACATAACTCTCATACCAAAACCAGGCAAGGATGGCACAAAAAAAGAAAACTACAGACCAATATCTCTAATGAATACAGATGCTAAAATACTAAACAAAATACTAGCAAATCGAATACAACAACATATTAAAAAAATAATACATCATGATCAAGTGGGATTCATCCCAGAATCTCAAGGATGGTTCAACATACGTAAAACGGTTAACGTAATACACCATATCAACAAAACAAAGAACAAAAACCACATGATCTTATCAATAGACGCAGAAAAGGCTTTCGATAAAATACAACACAATTTTATGTTTAAGACTCTCAACAAAATGGGTATAGAAGGAAAATATCTCAACATGATAAAGGCCATATATGATAAACCATCAGCTAACATCATATTAAATGGCACCAAACTGAAGGCTTTTCCCCTTAAATCAGGAACAAGACAGGGTTGTCCACTCTCTCCACTGTTATTTAATGTGGTACTAGAAGTTCTAGCCAGAGCAATCAGACAAGACAAAGAAATAAAAGACATCCTTATCGGAAAAGAAGAAGTAAAGGTATCACTTTTTGCAGATGATATGATCCTATACATCGAAAACCCCAAAGAATCCATAAAAAGACTACTAGAAACAATAAGCCAATACAGTAAGGTCACAGGATACAAAATTAACATACAGAAGTCAATAGCCTTTCTATATGCCAACAATGAAACAATTGAGAATGAACTCAAAAGAATAATCCCCTTCACAATTGCAACAAAAGAAAATAAAATACTTAGGAATAAACATAACAAAGAATGTAAAGGACTTATATAATGAAAACTATAAACCATTGTTAAGAGAAATTGAGAAAGATATAATGAGATGGAAGAATATTCCTTGTTCTTGGTTAGGAAGAATAAATATAATCAAGATGGCTATATTACCCAAAGCAATATACAAATTTAATGCAATTCCCATCAAAATTCCAATGATATTTTTTAAAGAAATAGAGCAAAAAATCATCAGATTTATATGGAACTATAAAAAACCCCGAATAGCCAAAGCAATCCTAAAGAAAAAGAATGAAGCTGGGGGCATTACAATACCTGACTTCAAACTCTATTATAGGGCCACGACAATCAAAACAGCATGGTATTGGCAGAAAAATAGACACTCAGACCAATGGAACAGAATAGAAAGTCCAGAAATAAAACCACATATATATAGTCAAATAATTTTTGATAAAGGGGCCAAAAACACACAATGGAGAAAAGAAAGCCTCTTCAATAAATGGTGCTGGGAAAACTGGAAAGCCACATGCAAAAGATTGAAACTGGACTACAGTTTCTCCCCCTGTACTAAAATTAACTCAAAATGGATCAAAGATCTAAACATAAGACCTGAAACAATTAAGTACATAGAAGAAGACATAGGTACTCAACTCATGGACCTGGGTTTTAAAGAGCATTTTATGAATTTGACTCCACAGGCAAGAGAAGTGAAGGCAAAAATTAATGAATGGGACTACATCAGACTAAGAAGTTTTTGCTCAGCAAGAGAAACTGATAACAAAATAAACAGAAAGCCAACTAAATGGGAAATGATATTTTCAAACAACAGCTCAGATAAGGGCCTAATATCCAAAATATACAAAGAACTCATAAAACTCAACAACAAACAAACAAACAATCCAATAAAAAAATGGGAAGGGGACATGAACAGACACTTCTCCCAGGAGGAAGTACAAATGGCCAACAGATATATGAAAAGATGCTCATCTTCTTTAGTTATTAGAGAAATGCAAATCAAAACTGCAATGAGATACCACCTCACACCTGTTAGATTAGCTATTATTAACAAGACAGGTAATAGCAAATGTTGGAGAGGCTGTGGAGAAAAAGGAACCCTCATCCACTGTTGGTGGGAATGTAAAGTAGTACAACCATTATGGAAGAAAGTATGGTGGTTCCTCAAAAACTGAAAATAGAACTACCTATGACCCAGCAATCCCTCTACTGGGTATATACCCCAAAAACTCAGAAACATTGATACGTAAAGACACATGCAGCCCCATGTTCATTGCAGCATTGTTCACAGTGGCCAGGACATGGAAACAACCAAAAAGCCCGTCAATAGACGACTGGATAAAGAAGATGTGGCACATATACACTATGGAATACTACTCAGCCATAAGAAATGATGACATCAGATCATTTACAGCAAAATGGTGGGATCTTGATAACATTATACGAAGTGAAATAAGTAAATCAGAAAAAACCAAGAACTGCATTATTCCATACGTAGGTGGAACATAAAAGTGAAACTAAGAGACATTGATAAGAGTGTGGTGGTTACAGTTGGAGGGGGGAAAGGGAGAGGGAAAGGGGGAGGGGGAGGGGCACAAAGAAAACTAGATAGAAGGTGACAGAGGACAATCGGACTTTGGGTGATGGGTATGCAACATAATTGAAAGACAAGATAACCTGGACTTGTTGATCTTTGAATATATGTAACCTGATTTATTGATGTCGCCCCATTAAAAAAATAAAATTATAATTAAAAAAAAAAAAAGAAAAATATGTAAAGATATTGGAATAGAAAGGAATGGAGAAGCTGCTGTGTAAGAGCATATGGCAAACGAGGTTGCCTCAGTCTAGGAAGACAGAACCGACAACGCATTTGTCCAACATTTAAGAATTATAAAATATGTGACTGACTTTCAAACAAATTATTGTTTTTTAATTAAAGTTGACATTCAATACTGTATGAGTTTCAGGTGTACAGTATAATGGTTAGACATTTATATAACAAAGTGATCTCCACAATAAAAATGTATGACTGACATTTAAAACAAATCCCAAATACCTCTGACATTTAAAGAATTTAAGTTTTTAGAGTTTAGTGTAAAAAATGTTTAGATCTTGTATTCTGAACTAATGGAAGGAAGTACCTAGACCAGTTGGGATGAATATTTTAATATGTTTTTTAAAGGTTTAGAGAAGTCCATCCTAATGTGTCATTCTGGCAATTTTGGCTTTATTGTTTACCTCCATCTTTGAGATAGACATCCAAGAGCCTGGTGTCTGGAATCAGACAAGTCTGAGTGTGAATCTTAGTTATGCACCTTACTTGTCTGTGACTTGGGCAAAATTCTTGTCCTCTTGATTCCTCAGTTTCATCATCTGTACTAAGATCTTCACTTCATAGCTTTAGAGATAATTAAATTGGTTTTAAATTGAATTAAACTAATTGAATTTAAGCACATGAAAAGGGCTCAGTAAATGTTAGATTAATGCCATTATCTATTGTGAATGTACAGGATGGCATGAGCTACCTGTCCTATGTTCCATATGGTAGAGCTTCATTTTAGGAAGATAATGCAGAGGTATTTCAGTAGGAGAGCAGGATATATTGTTTTCCCACACCACAGAACTTCACTGTGGAACTCTCAAGTGATGTGCTAGGTTTGTCTGTAGGATAAAGTGCATTATCACAATGGTTCCCAACTGTTTGCATTTTCTAACAGAGAAGATTGGAAGACATTATATCTGACAACGATTCTGAGAGCTCCCTTATTAAACCTGCATCCTCTGTACTGGTTCAACTTGATTACAAATAATGCACATGAGAAAAGAGCTGAATAAAGAAAATGAGTGGGTCAATACCTAGTGAAAAGTTCAGTGACTAGACAGAAAACTCCCATGAACAAGGGACTGTGGCTGAGAAGTTACCTGGTTCCTGACTGAGTCAGATGGAAAAAAGAATCATGCAGAATATTAATACTAGAAAGCTAATTCTTCTTATTTTCCTTTTTCTTTTTTGCCAGAGAGAGAGAGAGACAGACAGACAGACAGATGGACAGACAAGAAAGGAGAGGGATGAGAAGCATCAACTAGTAGGAGTGCTCCAGCCAAGTCAGTGAGTACTTACTCAAGTCAGTGATCTTGGGCTCAAGCCAGTGACCTTGGGCTTCAAGCCAGTGACCTTTGAGCTCAAGCCAGAGACTATGGAATTATGTTGATGATCCCATGCTCAATCCGGTGAACCCACATTCAAGCTGGTGAGCCTGTGCTCAAGCCAAATGAGCCCATGGTCAAGCGGTGACTTTGGGGTTTGAACCTCAGCATCCCAGGTAGATGCTCTCTATCCACTGCACAACCACCAGTCAAGCTAAGAAGCTAATTCTTCTACACCATCAGTATAGGTTTTAATGAAACAGTGGCTAAAAAGTAGAAATGATCTCATCTGAAATAAATTTCAGTGTGTACTTCAAAAAACAAGAATGTATAAACTCTGTTATGGAGATGCTGGCTACAATTAAAAAAAAAACTTTAAAAAAGCACAGCCAGTTTAATGAAGAAAACATTCAATTTTGTTAATAAAACACAAATTAGATGATTTGCTTAGATATTTTTCCTTTTCAAGATGACTCAAGAATTTTAGATATTACATATGTTAATTAGCCAAAAGAAAATGCTGTTAAAAATTGGAGAAACTTCTATACTCATATATTTGTATTTTAAGTAAGTTCAACTCTTTCAAAGAGCCATTGATACTGTTTAACAAGAACCATAAAAAATTTCATGCACTTCCACTGAATTCCATTATTGGAAATTGGTTTAATCACATAATTCTCTTTCTCTCTCTTGACAAAGACTCTCTTTTTGACTAAACTTTAGTCAGTCTCTTCTGAGACTCTTCTTAACTAAGCCTTGACCTTGGTCTTCAGTGTCTGCTGTGTCCTTGCTGGGCCTGCATAAGCTGCTTTAGCAAGAATCCCCCTGACCTTGATATATGATTCCCTTCATACCTGATCACATTCGTCATCCCCTTCTCTTGATGTCTGTCTTTAGCCTGCCTTTATCAAGATTCCTATAAAGTCGGTTTACCAAGAATCCCCCTTGCCTTTGATGTCTCCTCTTAGTAATTTCCCATCCATTGACCTCCTCACCCTGCTCCTTGGCTATAGATCCCAATTTGTCCTTTCTATGTTCAGAATTGAGCCCAATCTCTCTCTTCTATTATAATACCCCTATTGCAATAGTCTTCAATACATTCTTTCTTACTGTTTTAGCAAATGTCAGAATAATTTTTATCTATCTATCTATCTATCTATCTATCTATCTCTATCATCTATCTGTTAGTTTGTCTATCATCTTTGCTAGACAAAAAGAACTAGAGACAGCCTATGCATTTAATAAATAAAAAAAACCAAAGTCTTTGAAATAGCATACTGACATTAATAAATAAATGTGACCAACATTTGCCTGACCAAGCGGTGGCGCAGTGGATAGAGTGTTGGACTGGGATGCAGAGGACCCAGGTTCGAGACCCCGAGGTCGCCAGCTTGAGCGCGGGCTCATCTGGTTTGAGTAAAAAAAAAAAGCCCACCAGCTTGAACCCAAAGTCCCTGGCTCCAGCAAGGGGTCACTTGGTCTGCTGAAGGACCGCGGTCAAGGCATGTATGAGAAAGCAATCAATGAACAACTAAGGTGTTACAATGCGCAATGAAAAATAATGATTGATGCTTCTCACCTCTCTCCGTTCCTGTCTGTCTGTCCCTGTTTATCCTTCTCTCTGACTCACTCTCTGTCTCTGTAAAAAATAAAAATAAAAATAAAAAAATGTGACCAACATTCATAGACTACCATTACCTACATTGCACTAAGTGCTTTATCTTTTGGGTCTCCAATAGGAACTGAAAGTCACCAGGAACCTAAAGCAGTGTTTTTCATCTTGCATCTTGGCTTCATAATTCTCTTCAACAGTGACTTCCTCTGTTCCTTAAATGTTATGCCAGAAAATGTGGCTGCTGCTTAGCTGCTTACATTTTATTGAAGAGCAACACCCTTCTCCTTTTCTCTCCAGAAGGAAACAATGTCGAAGGAAACAATTCTATCCTTTCTATCCTGTGGCATGTTCCTCCTCCTAGAAGGGAGATTGGTTTATTTTCCTGGTGAGATCGAGCAATGACTATTATACACTGAGCTTTGTTAACCAGCAATGAGATCATGGCTTCAGAATGTGTGCAGCTCAGTGGCGTGTCTCTATTATGTCTTGTGAATTTGTAGACCTGTGTCGCCACTTGTCCTTTGTCTCCTGGTAATAACTAGGCCAGACCAAAGATTGTCTCTGGCAGGCCCAGTTTAGTTCTAAGCCTGCTAATGGGTCAGCAGATCAAGGGGAGTTGATCTGTGGGTCCAGAAGTTCCCATTTCAGGAGAAACAGCCATTTTAAAAGAGGCCTCAGCTGAATATTGCGATTGCCAAAACTTTATTTGGGGATTAGTTGGTTTTGCTTGACTTATAATGCTGGTCAATGCTTTGTTCTCCAACAGGATACTTATGCAATCTGTAGGTTTTAGAAAACAGAGGTAAAGAAGCAGTGGTATGCTAATAAACTGGCTCTTTGAGGGGTAAAGAACCAGATTTGTAGCAGTTGCTTATTTTTGTACATGCAGTCTCCGAGTTATGAACGAGCTAGGTTCTGTAGGTTTGTTCTTAAGTTGAATTTGTATGTAAGTGGAACAGGTACATTTACCTAATGCAATTGAGGCAGATGTTTGTCTTAATATAGAATATTTTTCTACCTTTCTGTCCATATAAACACTTAAACATTTTTAAATACAACCTTAAACAATCTTGGATGATGCAGAAGATGATGGACTTGTTGGAGAGGATGGGACTGGTGTTAGAGTCAGGGTTTGATTCTGCTGCTGGAGTCAGTTTCTTGAAGGAGGCCTCAAGGGAGGTTTGTACAGAGCTTTTCTTTTTCTCATCACAAATAGCCTTGTAGCATCCCAGGCCTTCAGTAACTGCATGGTAAACTTTGGTGAACTTCTCTGTATCAGTATCTTGCTCCTGTAACTTTGCCATTCTTACTCCAGTGAGACAAAGAACATCAGATAATTCTTTTTTGAAAAATTTTTTTGGTTCTGGAGTTTCTTGGTCCTTGTTTTCTTCCCAAAATGCTATCTTCTGATACTCTAGTTCCATAAGGTCTTCATTAGTTTGTTCCTTGTTATGGGAGTCAAGTAACTCTATGATATGATTTTCACTGATGTCCAACTGCAGTTGATGACCAATAGCCCTTATGGCTCTCTGCTCCTAAGTACCAGTTGTAGGTAAATCAGATGTTTGTAACTCGGGGAGTTACTCAAATGTAAATGCTCTCACGATGGCATATTTCCAGCTCCCAACAGGCTAGCAGACAAAATTCCTGAGTGTTTAACCATCAGCTCTTGTGTGTGTGAGCCAGCACATTATGGGAAAAAGTAGCCGTTAAGCTTCATCAGATACAACTTACCACAGTGAAGAAAACATTTCCATCCACTTTCAAACTGCTGGGGAAAATTCTTAGTGGTCCATCTTATCTGTCAGGCTCTGTCCCTATTTTATTAACTATAACCAGGGTACCATGACTATGTGGTAGAAGGAAACATGGTTGTTGAAAATCTGCTGTAATGGCTCAGAGAGGCAATTAGGGAGTCACTATGTGCTAGGATAACACCCCAGTCCTAGTCTGGATCTCTCCAAGCAGAACTGGAGACAGTCTCTGCTGTAATGGCTCAGAGAGGCAATTAGGAAGTCACTATGTGCTAGGATAACACCCTAGTCTTAGTCTGGGTCTCTCCAAGCAGAACTGGAGACAGTCTCTGCTGTAATGGCTCAGAGAGGCAATTAGGAAGTCACTATGTGCTAGGATAACACCCCAGTCCTAGTCTGGGTCTCTCCAAGCAGAACTGGAGACAGTCTCTGCTGTAATGGCTCAGAGAGGCAATTAGGAAGTCACTATGTGCTAGGATAACACCCCAGCCTTAGTCTGGATCTCTCCAAGCAGAACTGGAGACAGTTTCAGGTATATAAAGTTTAGCTAAAAATATGTCCCTGAAAAGCAAAAGTACAAAACCAACATGGGTAGAGTCAGAGACATAATAAGGATGATTAATAAGTTTACAAGTCTTATCCTTCTGTTAATACTAGGTAATAAAAGGGCAATCTCTCCAAATAATGCATAATAAGAAATGAGTTGGGAGTTTCCAGGAACCATTGCTGGAGCTTGAGAACAAATCCAACACAGTGAGAGCAGATCTATGAGAGGAGCACAAACCAGTCCTAATGAGATCGCTTGCACCCCTGGATTGAGAAGAGCTGTATGCTAACTGTATGGACCATGCTCCCTTGTTCAGCTTTGGTTTTGTGAACCAATGAATTTCATTATTGCTTAAGCCAATGAGAATCATATTTTCTGTTATTTGCAGTCAAAAACTCCCAACTGCTGTACTTCTGCAATAATGAAGATCATACTGTGTTCTGTTTGTTAGCATTTTTTCCAGTAGGTGCCTCCTCCTCAAAGCCAGAGCCCGTGCATTCTTTTCAGCTTGAATACCCAGTACGTCAGAACACCTGGCATATAGAACAGGTTCAGTACATGTTAGATTGAAGGAATTGGTAATATTAATTTGGCATCTGTAATATTGATCCTTTCTAGTCTCATCAGTGCTTTCTTAAAGAATATAAGTGTGTTAACTTTTTTTCCTGCAGAGAAGGAAAACATAAAAACTTTATGAGAAAATTTGATGAAATACATTCACTCAAGATGAAAAAGATGGTTAGATAAAAGTTACTATTTAGGGGTATTCTCTCAAAAGTACATCTCCAAAGAGCATTTTTCCTTTTTGACTATAGTAGAGCTAAAAAATTAATAAAGGTTTAGTTAAGATTGGCTGATTTAAACTGTAACTAATATACAATAGTCCCCCTTATCCTTGGGGGATATTTTCCATGACCCACAGTGGATGCTTGAAACTGCAACCAATCCCAACATATACTATGTGTTTTTCTATACATACATACCTGTGATAAAGTTTAATTAATAAATTAGGCTCAGTAAGAGTTTAACAACAGTAACTAATAAAGTAGAGCAATTATAGCAATATACTGTCATAAAAGTTATATGAATGGCTTTGGGGGGCCATTATTTAGTTATATAAACATTACTTGAATAAAAGAACTCTGACACCTCGCCGTTGATCTGATAACCAAGTAGGCGATTAAGTGACCAACAGGTGGGACGCGTCTATAGTGTGGAGATGCTGGACAAAGGGACGATTTACATTGCGAGACAGAGCAGAGCAGTGTGAGATATCATCAGCTACTCAGAGCAGTGTGCTTACGATCTCCTCATTTCTGGAATTTTTCATTTAATATTTTTGGACTGTTCAGTTAACTTAACATCGCAGATAAGGAAGGTCTACAGTTATGCATCACATAAAGATGTTTTAGTCAAGAAGGATCACATATACAACAGTGGTTTCATAAAATTATAGTGGATTATTTGCAGAAAGTTTGTTTGCAAGGTTGAAAGAAAAGTCTGGGCCTGACTATGATGTTCAATTTACTGCTAGCTCCTTGAACAACTCTGATCCTATTCATTAGAAATTCACAAAAGAAAAGCTTATTGCACATTAGCAGGTTGCTAATAGAGTAGATCTTAAAAGTTCTCATCACAAGAAAAAAAAATTGTAACTATGTATAGTGATGGATATTAACTAGACTTGTAGTGACTTTTGCACAATATTTAGAAATATTAAATAATTATGTTGTACACTGAAAATTAATATATTAAATGTCAACTGTATCTCAACTTAAAAAAAGAAGAGCTTATTCAGTAACCTACTTTATCCCTTTATACTAAGATCATGCTACCTCTTCCTTGTTAATTGAGAAATTTTCTGAATGGGAATCCACAAAATGAAAAATTTCCAGAAGTGCACAATTTCATCCAACTATTTATCATTCTCTCTGGATTTCTTGCACATGGCTTGTTGAATAAGCATGTAAAGCAATCTTTATAAAAAATTTAAAACTCTATGATCTTCTAAACTGACCTGTGAAGTCATCATTCGGGTTGCGCACTGTATAGCTTTACTTTGGCGAGAAACTCAGAAAAGTAGCAGGTGTTGTTCAAATGTGTTTCTCCAAAGCAACATTTAGAGAAACTGAACGCAGATAAACAAAAGAAGAGAATATATTGTAATAATAAAGTTTTGGGGAACACAGTAAGTTAGAAGCAAATTACAAGCTCTGTTTCCTTTCAGAATTTCAAATCCTAATATTTTCATTAAACTTAAATGTTAGCAGCTGATAAATTTCAATCCCTAAATTTCAATCCTTTTCTAGACTAAAGGCAAGAATAAAAAAAAATATTTATTAGTTAAAATTCCAGGCTGACCTAAAGGAGAAGGGGAAAAATATCATCCTCCTTATTTTTAGTAAGATTCATAAATCAGGTGCAAATTTAGTCAGACAGAAAGAGCATTTATCCTTGGACTTGGCATGAGATGCTGTGGTTTGGAAGTCAGCTCTGCCCTTTGCCAGCTGAGTGACCTTCAGAGAGTTCTGTAATTTTTCTAAGCCTGGGATTCTCATCTGAATTCCTAAACACGGTTACACCAGCATAAAAAAATGTTCTGACATTGTAAACTTGGAATAAAACCACATTATTTTATATATGTAATAATACATTATTAGCCTTAAAAGGAGCAATTACTAATGTGCTTGCTCTCATGAATATTTGTGAAATATCAATGTTTTAAAGTGATTGATTTTAAATATTAAAGATAGAGAGAAAGAGAGAGAGAGAAAGAGAGAGCGCACACTTCATGATTCCTTCTTCCCAGATAAGGGACCAACCAACATGTCAACACTGGCTTCCTCCAAGTTTAGCAATGCCCAGCTCTCTCTGGGTGTGTAGTTTATTTTGAAGGCAGAGCAGATGATTTGCAAATGTGTTCTAGACATCTACAAAATTAGAATGAGTAGATCATCACTCTGCTTTTTTGTAATGCTTGTCTTTACTGGGAATGTTCACTTGTATTTTCCCTTCCATAAGCCTTCTGAATATAGTTTCATCTTAATTTTGCTTAAAGTCATCTACATTGATTGGAGAAATTATTAAAATCTGAAAAATAGGGGAGTGACATCACGGAAATGGCGCCGTGAGCAGCGCGTCCGACAGCTCTCCCCTAAATCACAACAAATTTATCAACTAGAAACAGAAAAATTTATCCTCGGAGCATTCTGGAGTTCCACACAAACTGATAGCGAAAGGACTGTTATCACTTGAATCTGAGAGATGAGGGTGTGGAGGAATCGACCACAGGGACGTTCTTTCAAACCGCAAGGAAGTGCGCCTGTGGTGAGTCAGCCCACATACTTGGGAACCGCGAGCCTCCGCGAACCGCCCCCGCGAGCGGCCACCACAAGCCGCCGCAGTGAGCCACCGCGAGCCGCCGTGCGCGCGCCCGGTCCGGTTGAGCACCGCTGACGTTCCCAGCGGCCCGCACACTGCGAGTGGGGGTCGCCGGCCACCGGTACCCGGAGCGCCCCATTCGCGCGCGTGCCTTGGGCATTCCACACGCCAGGGCGCCCTGCTGGCCCGCACACCCAGGGGGCTCCATTATCCTGCGCCTGGTATGGTCCAGCCGCCAGCGGCGGGGCGAGCGGGAGAGGCTTGGGAGATTCTCTCCGTGGGCGGGGCACCTCACCCAGCCATTCAAGCTAACAATCAAGCGTTGGGGGAGGGGCGCGCGCAGGCAGCCTAAAATACCTTCAGAAGCACAGCTGCGACCCAATCACTGAAATTAGCTTAACCCATGAAATCTGTGCACCCTCGGTTCTAATTGATAAGATCTCTCTCAATTCAGCGTTCCAAGACAAGAGGCGTGATATTTTTTAGTGCCTCTCGCTAAAGGGGCGAGGGCAACTTCTGATTAATAGAGCCTCCATATTTAGGGATAAACACTAACAAGAAGGACTTGGCAGATAATAAGGTCTATACTACACTAGTCGTAAGCAGAGACTAGTGCCTCTTCTTCCCTGCAAAAACAGGCTACAAAGTGTGGAAAGCCTGGGTTGAGAGGTCCAACTAAATGATAGGCGCTGAACAGTCACCTTGACAACAATTGACTCCCACCCCCGCCTGATTACACTGGAGGCCCTGACTCTCAGAGCCTTTCCCAAAGCCTTGCACTGAGTGGGGATAGAGTGGGGATTTCCCAGCTCTTTGAGCCTCTTACTCCCCAGGCAGAAGCAGTTGCAGCCTTATAGCTGGATCACCAGGCTGCTAATTCAGAAAGGGGGGACTAGGAGAGAGAATCCAGGAAAGCAAACTCTCTCATCGTTGGACCCTGCAAACGCCAACAAGCCTTTACTTCCAGCAAGACTAAAGCCAATTATATGACATTGCCATAGAATCCCATCAACTGCAAATCCCTACCTAAGAGTGACACAGGGGCAGAGCCTGGGGTACAGAGTCACCGAACAGGAAGAGGGAGAGAAAAGAAAAAGGAAGAAGTTAACCTTTCAAAATCAAGAAAAACCCACAGACTTTACAACTTGATCCACTATTTTTTTTTTGTTGTTGTTGTTTGTTTCTTCTATCTTTTTGCCTTTATTTCCTCCACCTCGGTCCTTCTATTCTCTGCCCATCTTATGCTTCCCCTTTCTTGAACTACACTACCCATGAGTGTTGCATTTTATTTTTCTTCTTCATCCTCACCCTCCTTTAAGGTTATACTCCAAAACACTTAACTCTCACTCTCTCCTCTTTTTTTTTTTTTGTCTTGCTTTATTTTGTTTTTTTCTCTTCCTATTTTATTTCTTCCTTCGTTTTTCTCTTTTTCTTATTTTTTCCTTTCTATTCGTTTTTTCTTTTCTCATTTTACTTTCCTCCCATATAATCCTCAATCACGAACAAATTAGTTAATTTGGGACTCAAGGCTTTTTTTTGGCTTTATTTCTCTTTTTTGCTTTTGTTTTTACTTTTTTTTGTGGCATTTTGGGTCCTCCCAACCCAAGGTCTCCATTGTATTTAGTCTTCGCTCCACTTAATACAACAGATTTTTACTTATTATTTTTATTTTCTCTTCTTTATTATTCTTTTTTGGTCCTTTTTTCTGGTTCCCTCTTATCCCTCTCATTATATCTCTTAGTTGACCATCACATACAAGCAAATCATCTTATGCTTGTCTAAGATTTTCTTCCTTTTTTTTTTTTTTTTTTGCATTTAGTAGGTCCCTACTCCCTTTTTTTTGCCCCTTGAACTCTTCACCCCAAATCAGGCCCTCCATTATAGGTACGATATTTCCCTGAGGAGGGGAGAGGAGGGAAAGAGAAGAGAGAAAAAAAGGGGGAAATAATAAATTATTACTGTTTTTTTTTGTGGGGTGTTTAACCTTTTTTTTTTTTTTTTTTTTTTTTACTTTTTACTATTTATTAATTCTAATTAGTGCTATCAATAAGACCACCCTCAGATGCCGATAAGAAAGAGGAAATCGAATATTATGGATACAAAAGAAAGAGAGGTAACACAAATAGATGTGGAAAAATCTATGGAGAAAAGACTTAACATATTGGAAGCCTTGGAGCTAAATGACAGAGAATTTAAAATAGAAATCTTAAAAATACTCAGAGATATACAAGAAAACACAGAAAGGCAATATAGGGAGATCAGAAAACAACTCAATGAACACAAAGAATATATGTCCAAGGAAATTGAAACTATAAAAACAAATCAAACAGAAATGAAAAACTCAATTCACGAGCTGAAAAACGAGGTAACAAGCTTAGCTAACAGAACAGCCCCGATTGAAGATAGGATTAGTGAAATAGAAGACAAACAACTTGAGGCACAACAGAGAGAAGAAGAAAGAGACTCAAAAATAATAAAAAACGAGAAATCCCTAGAGGAATTGTCTGACTCCATCAGAAAGAATAACATAAGAATAATAGGTATATCAGAGGGAGAAGAGAAAGAAAATGGAATGGAGAATATACTCAAACAAATAATAGACGAGAACTTCCCAAGCCTGTGGAAGGAACTAAAGCCTCAAATTCAAGAAGCAAACAGAACACCAAGTTTTCTTAACCCCAACAAACCCACTCCAAGGCACATCATAATAAAGATGACACAAACCAATGACAAAGAAAAAATTCTCAAGGCAGCCAGGGAAAAGAAGAGTACAACATATAAAGGAAGGCCTATTAGATTATCATCAGATTTCTCAGCAGAAACTCTACAAGCTAGAAGAGAGTGGACCCCAATATTTAAAGCCCTGAAAGAGAGGAACTTTCAGCCAAGAATACTATACCCATCAAAGCTATCCTTCAAGTATGAAGGAGATATAAAAACATTCACAAATACAGAAAAGATGAGAGAATTTATCAACAGAAAGCCCCCACTCCAGGAAATACTAAAGGGGGTTTTCCAACCAGATTCAAAGAACAAAAGAAAACAACACCACAAGTAGCAGCTCCACCAAGAACACAATAAAACCAAACTTAAACTGTGACAACAAAGGAAAAAAAGGGGGGAGAGGATGGAGATTAACAGTAGCAAAGGATGATGAAGTGCAGAAATACTTATAAGATAGGGTACTACAATGAATATGGTAGGTACCCTTTTCATTACTTAATGGTAACCACCCTTAAAAAAACCACCACAAAAACACTTGACTTAAAAAAGGTAGCAACAGAGGAAAGAAGTATGGAACACAAACAAACAAAAACAAATGATAGAAAAACAAAAGAGAAGAATCAAACTAGATAAAAAACTAACAGAAAGCAATTTATAAAATGGCAGTAGGGAACCCACAAGTGTCAATAATTACACTAAATGTAAATGGAATAAACTTACCAATAAAAAGACACAGAGTAGCAGAATGGATTAAAAAAGAAAATCCAACTATATGCTGCCTACAAGAAACACATCTAAGCAACAAGGATAAAAACAAATTCAAAGTGAAAGGCTGGAAAACAATACTCCAAGCAAACAACACCCAAAAAAAAGCAGGCGTAGCAATACTCATATCTAATAATGCTGACTACAAGACAGAAAAAGTACTCAGAGACAAAAATGGTCATTTCATAATGATTAAGGGGAAGTTGAATCAAGAAGACATAACAATCCTTAATATATATGCACCAAACCAAGGAGCACCAAAATATATAAGACAGCTACTTATTGACCTTAAAACAAAAACTAACAAAAATACAATCATACTTGGAGACCTCAATACACCGCTGATGGCTCTAGATCGGTCATCCAAACAGAGAATCAATAAAGATATAGTGGCCTTAAACGAAATACTAGAACACCTGGATATGATAGACATCTACAGGACACTTCATCCCAAAGCGACAGAGTATACATTTTTCTCTAGTGTACATGGAACATTCTCAAGAATTGACCATATGTTGGGCCACAAAGACAATATCAGCAAATTTAGAAAAATTGAAATTGTACCAAGCATATTTTCTGATCATAAAGCCTTGAAACTAGAATTCAACTGCAAAAAAGAGGGGGAAAAACCCACAAAAATGTGGAAACTAAACAACATACTTCTAAAAAATGAATGGGTCAAAGAAGAAATAAGCGCAGAAATCAAAAGATATATACAGACAAATGAAAATGAAAATACGACATATCAGTATCTCTGGGATGCAGCAAAAGCAGTGATAAGAGGAAAGTTCATATCACTTCAGGCCTATATGAACAAACAAGAGAGAGCCGAAGTAAACCACTTAACTTCACACCTTAAGGAACTAGAAAAAGAAGAATAAAGACAACCCAAAACCAGCCGAAGAAAGGAGATAATAAAAATCAGAGCAGAAATAAATGAAATAGAGAACAGAAAAACTATAGAAAAAATCAATAAAACAAGGAGCTGGTTCTTTGAAAAGATCAACAAAATTGACAAACCCTTGGCAAGACTCACCAAGGAAAAAAGGCACAGGACTCAAATAAATAAAATCCAAAATGAAAGAGGAGAGATCACCACAGACATCATAGATATACAAGGAATTATTGTAGAATACTATGAAAAATTATATGCCACCAAATACAACAATCTAGAAGAAATGGATAAATTCCTAGAACAATAAAACCTTCCTAGACTGAGTCATGAAGAAGCAGAAAGCCTAAACAGACCAATCAGCAGGGAGGAAATAGAAAAAACTATTAAAAATCTCCCCAAAAATAAAAGTCCAGGCCCAGACGGTTATACTAGTGAATTCTATCAAACATTCAAAGAAGACTTGGTTCCTATTCTACTCAAAGTCTTCCAAAAAATTGAAGAAGAAGCAATACTTCCAAACACATTTTATGAGGCCAACATAACCCTCATACCAAAACCTGGCAAGGGTAGCACAAAGAAAGAAAACTACAGACCAATATCTCTAATGAATACAGATGCTAAAATACTAAACAAAATACTGGCAAACCGAATACAACAACATATTAAAAAAATAATACATCATGATCAAGTGGGATTCATCCCAGAATCTCAAGGATGGTTCAACATACGCAAAACGGTTAACGTAATACACCATATCAACAAAACAAAGAACAAAAACCACATGATCTTATCAATAGATGCAGAAAAGGCTTTTGATAAAATACAACACAATTTTATGTTTAAGACTCTCAACAAAATGGGTATAGAAGGAAAATATCTCAACATGATAAAGGCCATATATGATAAACCATCAGCCAACATCCTATTAAACGGCATAAAACTGAGGACTTTCTACCTTAAATCAGGAACAAGACAGGGTTGTCCACTCTCTCCACTCTTATTCAACGTGGTGCTAGAAGTTCTGGCCAGAGCAATCAGACAAGACAAAGAAATAAAAGGCATCCATATCGGAAAAGAAGAAGTAAAGGTATCACTTTTTGCTGATGATATGATCCTATACATCGAAAACCCGAAGGACTCCACAAAAAGATTATTAGAAACAATAAACCAATACAGTAAGGTCGCAGGATACAAAATTAATATACAAAAGTCCATAGCCTTTCTATATGCCAACAATGAAATATTAGAAAACGAACTCAAAAAAATAATTCCCTTCACGATTGCAACAAAAAAAATAAAATACCTAGGAATAAACATAACAAAGAACGTAAAAGACCTATATAATGAAAATTACAAAGCATTGTTAAGGGAAATCGAAAAAGATACAATGAGATGGAAAAATATTCCTTGTTCTTGGATAGGAAGAATAAATATAATCAAAATGACCATATTACCCAAAGCAATATACAAATTTAATGCAATTCCCATCAAAATCCCTATGAGATTTTTTAAAGAAATGGAACAAAAAATCATCAGATTTATATGGAACTATAAAAAACCCTGAATAGCCAAAACAATCCTAAGGAAAAAGAATGAAGCTGGGGGCATTACAATACCTGACTTTAAACTATATTATAGGGCCACGATAATCAAAACAGCATGGTATTGGCAAAAAAATAGACACTCAGACCAATGGAACAGAATAGAAAGCCCAGAAATAAAACCACATATATATAGTCAAATAATCTTTGATAAAGGGGCCAACAACACACAATGGAGAAAAGAAAGCCTCTTCAATAAATGGTGTTGGGAAAACTGGAAAGCCGCATGCAAAAGAATGAAACTCGACTACAGCCTGTCCCCGTGAACTAAAATTAATTCAAAATGGATCAAAGACCTAAATATAAGACCTGAAACAATAAAGTACATAGAAGACATAGGTACTAAAATCATGGACCTGGGTTTTAAAGAACATTTTATGAACTTGACTCCAATGGCAAGAGAAGTGAAGGCAAAGATAAATGAATGGGACTACATCAGAATTAAAAGTTTTTGCTCAGCAAGAGAAACTGATATCAAAATAAACAGACAGCCAACTATATGGGAACTGATATTTTCAAACGACAGCTCAGATAAGGGCCTAATATCCAAAATTTACAAAGAACTCATAAAACTCAACAACAAACAAACAAGCAATCCAATAAAAAAATGGGAAGAGGACATGAACAGACACTTCTCCCAGGAAGAGATACAAATGGCCAACAGATATATGAAAAGATGCTCAGCTTCATTAGTTATTAGAGAAATGCAAATCAAAACTACAATGAGATACCACCTCACTCCTGTTAGATTAGCTATTATCAACAAGACGGGTAATAGCAAATGTTGGAGAGGCTGTGGAGAAAAAGGAACCCTCATTCACTGTTGGTGGGACTGTAAAGTAGTACAACCATTATGGAGGAAAGTATGGTGGTTCCTCAAAAAACTGAAAATAGAACTACCTTATGACCCAGCAATCCCTCTACTGGGTATATACCCCAAAACCTCAGAAACATTGATACGTGAAGACACATGTAGCCCCATGTTCATTGCAGCACTGTTCACAGTGGCCAAGACATGGAAACAACCAAAAAGCCCTTCAATAGAAGACTGGATAAAGAAGATGTGGCACATATACACTATGGAATACTACTCAGCCATAAGAAATGATGACATCAGATCATTTACAGCAAAATGGTGGGATCTTGATAACATTATAAGAAGTGAAATAAGTAAATCAGAAAAAAACAAGAACTACATGATTCCATACATTGGTGGAACATAAAAATGAGACTAAGAGACATGGACAAGAGTGTGATGATTACCAAGGGTGGGGGGGTAGGGAGGACATGGGAGGGAGGGAGGGAGAGAGTTAGGGGGAGGGGGAGGGGCACAGAGAACTAGATGGAGGGTGACGGAGGACAATCTGACTTTGGGCGAGGGGTTTGCAACATAATTTGATGACAAAATAACCTAGACATGTTTTCTTTGAATATATGTACCCTGATTTATTAATGTCATCCCATTACCATTAATAAAAATTTATTAAAAAAAAAAATCTGAAAAATCCCTAATGCTGTACTTCTTCAATGTGATTTTGAAGTTAGACTATTTTAAATGAATGAATCTCAGTAAAACTAAAATATTTCATCTCCCAGACCATTTGCTCTATATGTAATAACTTTCATGATTTCATATTATTCTTTCTGAAATTGTTAAAGCTTTAAAAAATGTTAGTTTAAATGTAAATAGCAAAACACTATATTTTGAATTTAAAATAAATAATATATTAATATCTATTTGAACTACTTTACAGATTTTTTAAACTGTTAAAAAAAGTTTATTTATAATAAAGTTTCCTTTAAATGATTAACAAAATTTTAGTTTAGGATTAGGTTGGTATCTGATCAGAATGCAGAAAGGCAACTTTAGAATCTAAAATCTCTCTTGATTTATTAAGAAATCTTCCTCCCTCCATCCCTCCCTTCTTTCATCGTCTCTCTCTCCTTCTCACCCTCTCTTTCCGTCTTTTTCTTTCACTTTTTTGAGAAGATGATCTCAGTCTGGGATAAACATTCTTGCAAAATTGGCCAGGAATTTTGCCAAGGAGAGTGTGTCCATGTCAGCTGTTTTCTAAAAAATAATTGTACCACATGACAATGTCTATTATTCTAATTAGTACTGAGGAGTGCCTCCAAGATATTTCATTAGGCCAGTCTTTCTTACACAGTCAATGGCTTTGTATTTTCTAAAATGTCGATCAAACAGATAGATGACATCTGACATTTTGCATAGGTGAACAAAATAATTGTAATAAATAAGCCAGAATTCAGAAGTAATCAACTATTCCCCAGGTGTGCAAAAGGCTTTAGGACGTGCATCCTGGGGGAAGTAGGGCAGTCTTAGAGAGCAGTGTTCAAATTACCCAATGGAAACATTAACCAACCCCCACGACTATGGGAAAGCCATTATCTGGGAAGGCCCCAGCATGTCTGAGGTGCTCAAAGGGCTTTGTCATGAAGCTTCCAAGGTTTAGTCAGTCATCTGGCTTCTGTTTGATTTCCAGGATACTTGCATATGTTTGTATGTTAATATCAAGAAGTGTTAACTCCACAATCTGAGAAGAGGCCATTTATGAAATTATATTGAGAACAAACCTCCAGAAACTTACAAACCTGAAAACTGTTTTTAATAATGCTGGGTGAGGAAGAGAAACTTCATTTCCTCTTTTCACAGCTACTCCTCAGCTTTGCTGATGAACCAAAGATTAGAACAGGAAGTGTTCATCTGAAAAGGAAAATAGTTCATAGTTACTATGCTGTGGCACACAGCATCGAGGTGCTTTTGTAATATAACAAAATACACGTGTGCCTACTGTTCTTGTAGGTCTTGTATTTTAATCTGTAGTCAGTCTATTTGAGGCTTTGTGGAGACTGGAGAGCCACACCCTGTTGGTGGAGGTGATCTTTTGTCTGCTGGTGGTAATCCCCATGTCAGTAACTGGTTTTCAGACTGGAACTGGACTGACACTGGTTGGAGGAAGGGATTCCCCTCTGACTCTGGGTCCTATCTCTTTGTTTAAATACATTGGATGACGCTGGCCTGTGTGTGTCGGAGGTGGGTTCTAAGATGCTGCCCAGTACTTGGATGCTGGCATGTGATCCACCCAGGTTTCAAAGAGTGCACATCATCATCTGTGAGACAACTCTGTGTAAAGGATGACTTTGCTTGGCTTACACTTCATGTTTAAAAACGCCGCATTTCTCTACTTTCTATCTGGTTCATCCATCCGTTCCTTAGCGTGGACAAGAAGTTCAGGACATGCTTTGCACTGCATAAGAAACCCGGGCCTTACTCAGTCTTAAACTGGGGAAGCTCATAGTTTCAGTCTGTGGCATTGTCATTATCCCCTTTCATTTCCCTGGATAGTCCTGCAGTACAGTCGAAAGGGGAGGCTTGGTGATTTGTATTAAACTCAGTGACAGGGACCTCTGCTGAGGCTTCCAAAGCCAAGTACTGGACTCAGGCTTGCACGACATGTTTGTATATAAGGCTCTGCCACATCTGGGGGACTGGGTTTGGTGGGGTCTTGGTCTCCATCTGTGTGGGGGCCTGTGGGAACACGTAGCTTGGACTTCCCTGTTCCTCTTGGCAGCCTCACATACCTGCACAGAGTCATTCACCCCTCCACCCAATGCGGCAGCCTCCTTTTAGAGCAATTCAGCCCAATCTCTTGATACACCTTCCAAAAAAAGCCTGATTTTATTTTATTTTTTTTGGGGGGAGAGGGTTATTAGTGAGGATTATCCCTAGTTCTTTTTAATTTCAAACCTAGAAAGGTCAATTCCCTGCCACTCTCCACTCCATAGTACTATTTTCAAGAGAAGCCATTAGAATTTCATCAGATTTGGGAATTACCAAGGTCTAATCTTTTCGCACAAGGGTTAGAATAAACGTGGAGTAGGGATGTGGTTTAATTTTCTCCTGGTGATTTCTCAAAAACACAAGGGATTAGTTCAGTTTCTTTCACATATTCATCCTGATTGAGCTAGTGAAATTCTGTTTTTATCAAGTTTCCTAAAATTTATTCCTTTTTATTTAATCTAGTTTGTTTAAATATGCTAGTCTTGTTCAAGTTTTACTTGTTAGTGTTAAAGAAAGTGTCAGTGTCCAAAAAATAGGCTAGGATATTAAAGATGAAAGGGTAGTTCCTTTTTTTTTCATCTTAACCAAGTAGCAGCAGGTGTCAGCCATGAGATCACTAAGGAGAAATGGATCTGTCAGCCAGAGATAGGGCTTCATGCCCTTTCTATCCTTTCTGTGTGGCGATCTTTTGGCAATTTGGGATTTTTGAATTTTATTTGTAATAAAGGAGGAGACAGCTTTCTGTGCAAAACTTGTGGCGCTGTTGGATTCCTATGCATTATGGGGCATTTACTGTCTGCACTAAGGGGACCTTTCTAAATCATGCATCTTGCGTTTGTGTTTTAAGGTGATGTAGTATTTCTTTCTGCATGGCAGGAGAAATCAAGAAAAAAATCCTTTGTCTCAGAAGCAGGATCAAAGGGAGATGGAATGATAGTTACAGGACACTCCTGCCCCAATATACTTTTTTCTTTTTCTTCACTTTTCAAGACTGTATGAGTTAGTCTAAGCTAACGAGTTGCAAAAATTTTTCATTGGCTTTTCTGCCTCTAAGTCTTAACTTAGCAAAGTTTTGTTAATTAGTAACCAAATGAAGGGTCAACACAGCTGGATATTTTGTGTGCTAACCATGGGACTTTGATAGAAGCAGAGAGAAAATGGGTGAGATTCTGGCACGTAGGCTGGGTATACTCATAAAGGAAACACATAGTTATTTTAATATTTTGCTTCTATTTGAGAACTAAGTGACAATTAAAAAAGAGAAAACAGACAGACGCAGACAACAGTATGGTGATGCCAGGGAGAAAGGGCAGGGGGAGATGAAAGAGGGCAAAGGGATGATAAATGGGGCAGAAAGATATCCGACCTTGACTTTGGGTGCTGGGTGCACAAGGCAGCATGCAGATAATGTCCTATAGAGCTGTACACTTGAAACCTGTATAATTCTTTTTTAAAAAAATTTATTTATTTATTTATTTTGTATTTTTCTGAAGCTGGAAACGGGGAGAAACACTCAGACTCCTGTATGCGCCCTACTGGGATCCACCCGGCACGCCCACCAGGGGCCATGCTCTGCCCACCAGGGGGTGACGCTCTGTCCCTCCGGGGCGTCGCTCTGCCGCGACCAGAGCCACTCTAGCGCTTGGGCAGAGGCCAAGGAGCCAGCCCCAGCGTCCGGGCCATCTTTGCTCCAATGGAGCCTTGGCTGCGGGAGGGGAAGAGAGAGACAGAGAGGAAGGAGGGGAGAGGGTGGTGGAGAAGCAAATGGGCGCTTCTCCTATGTGCCCTGGCCGGGAATCAAACCCGGGTGCCCCGCACGCCAGGCCGAGGCTCTACCGCTAAGCCAACCGGCCAGGGCCGAAACCTGTATAATTCTTTTAAGTCCAACGTTAAGCCAATAACTTTTTTTTTTTTAAAGTGTGAGAAATAGGTCATTCTAAAAAATGTGACCAACCTATGTTGCAAAGACTACTGTAAAATAGAACCCTGTAGTATATTTTCTTTACTTTTGAACTAGATTATAGCCATTTCAATTTCTTAAGAAAGAATGAATAATTGCTCTTGAAGGCCAGTCGAGTTTCCAACTCTTCATCCAAGTTCTCAAGGCCCCTTTAAGAGGAAATCTACTGCCACCTAGCGTCTAAGTCTTAGAATAACTAAATTACTGTGTTTAGAAATATTTGCAAAATGGATAGTACCGCTTGGTGGCACTATGGACAAGCACATTAAAGGCACAACTTCCAGTTTAGGTAACACTTGTTTTATCTGTTTATCAGAGTTTGTTAAATGTGACAAATACATTATTTCATTTTCAGTGCTATATTTTTCTAAGAAATCGAACATATTTTTGACACTGCTGTATAAACCCTCATAAGTCAGGAGAAACCTCAACGCCTTCAGATTTAATTCCTGAGCTTTGACGTTTTTAAGTCTTCAGATAGTTCAAATTAGATTTCCTTTCACCCCTTTACCTCTTTATCTACATAACTGTAATCTCTAAGTGAAAACAGGCAACACATTTTCCACATAATCCAAAAGAAGAAAGAAAAGCAACTCAGATGGGACAATAATGGGGGCTTTGTATTTAGAAGGCGTGGTGGCGGTGAGATCACTTCTGTTTTAAGCATTAAATCCAGTGGAAACAATGTAGTTCATAAAAAAGGATCTGCCTGAGATGATTTTTATAAAGTGACACACAGCTTGGATCCAGAGAAATCAAGAATGCTACGATGGAAATTTTTGTAATTTATTGTCAGCATACAATTTTGCTTTTACTTTTGCTTCTGATACCATTAGATTTTGATTTAATTTTCCTTCTGATACCATTAGAATTGGTAATAGGAGCAATGGTGAAAGAAATTCATTCTATTTCTTCTAATAGACAAATTCTTGAAGAAGTTGTTCTAATAATCTGACTTTCCACTTGGCTATGCAAGGAGGAGAAAGATAAGATGAATCAATGTTTGAAATCACAGCAGCTGGTTAAAATAAACATTGTACCCTAAGCACATCAAAACACCAAATAAAATTCCGTTACTTAGTATCACATAGTAGCTATCTACTTATTTATCTATCTACATCTATCTACATAATCATTGTATAGATATTGCATATACACCCTTAAAAGTCTTCTTACTATAGCTTTTGCAATTTTGTCAAACTAATATTATTGGTAAAGATGTAATTATAATGATTCCATTTAAATACTGTTGCCTTTGAAACAGGAAGACTAGTTGCCAAAGTACTCATTTAGTATGGTCTGATAATATCAAGATTTTAGAGACTTATGAGAGTGAGTTCTCATAGCTATCATTGAGCAATAAAATTTTACTTCTTTGATTCAATTTTGTTATCATACCCTTTGGCTTCTATTCCAAATTGCCGTCATTCTTCTCAACATCAAACTCTCAATGTTCTCAATAAAGAGCTTTGTCTCCTACTTAACTGAGAATGCTGTGGTGCTCTGTCAATTGTCAGCCTTACCCCACACTTAGTACTGTATAGACATATGTAAGCATTTCCCTACCTCCATTTCTCATTCTCAGATGATGGACTCCTCTTTCTCTCGAAGCTGCATTCTCCCTGAAGCTCTTGGTTCCATTCCTCCCTTCCCACCTTCGTTGCTAAATGTGGCCTCATCAATCTGTCCCACTCTATTCTGATTTTTCAATTCAATCTTTTTATTGGCTCTGAGTCTAAGTTCACAACCCAAAGGCTTTCTCATCTTTAAAAAAATTGACAAACTAAATACTCTCCCAAAACAATACAAAAAATTTCTCATGACCCAAAAGTAAAACAGAGACAACAAATAAAAAATCAGCCTTTTTAACATGAAATTCCCCTTTGACTTGAATTTCATAATTTTCCTCCCTTTAAAAATTATTTATTTATTTATTTATTTTAGAAAGAGAGAGGGAGGGAGGGGGAGAGAGAGAAATAAACATCACTTTGTTGTTCCACTTACTTATGCATTCATTGATTGATTTTTGTATGTGCCCTGACCCAGGATGGAACCTGCAACCTTGGTGTATTGGGATGATGCTCTAACCAACTGAGCTACCTGGCCAGGGCTCCTTCCTTCTTTATCCATGAATTGTCTCCACTTTTTCACTCTTCACTCTTTAACTTACTGAACTCTAGCTTTCTCTCCCACTCATAGGCTGACACAATTTGTGAAAGTTTCCAATGACCATTTAAACTATTTTATTGGATCTGTTTGCCAATTAAAAAAATTAATTACAGTTTGCATTGAATATTATTTTGTATTGGCTTCAGGTGTTTAGCACTGTGGTTAGATGATCATCTACTTTACAAAATGGTCCCTCTCATACTTCAAGTACCCTCCTGGAACCACCTACTGTATTTCCCCATGGATAAGATGCATCCTTTTCTGAAAAATTTGGGGTCTAAAAACTGGGTGCATCTCATAGAGTGGTTGTGGCATTTCAAATGCCATAGATGGAACTGAGGACGAGGCAATATATGAAGACAGTGATTCATCATCAGATATGGATGAGGACAAGCTAATGGATAGGAGTTATGACAGTGATGAGGATATGTATGAATTTTATGATGAATAAAACTTGAGTTCAATAACTTTATGTAATGCATTTTTTTTCAAATGTCAGGCCCCCAAATTAAGGTGTATCTTATACATGGGGAAATATGGTATTTGCCAAATTTTGAGAGAACCTATCACAACCTCCTTCTTTGTAATTTTCTGGACTTTCTCTTTGATCTTATCTTACTTTGCTCACTCCTTAAATGTTGATTTTTAGCTTGGTTGGTTCTCAAAATTTTTCTCCTTTCATTTTGCATCAAGAATTTTTAAACATGGGTAATTTAGTGATCCACAGAGCCCTTGAAATTTTGTGCAAATTTTGGGTGTTTAGATATGTGTAATTTTCAAGTGAGAAAGTCCATAGTTGACAGCATATTCTCTTTTTTTTTTCAGAGACAGAGAGAGAGTCAAGAGAGAGGGATAGACAAGGACAGACTGACAGGAACAGAGAGAGATGAGAAGCATCAATTATTAGTTTTTCGTTGCGACACCTTAGTTGTTCATTGATTGCTTTCTCATATGTGCCTTGACCGTGGGCCTTCAGCAGACTGAGTAACCCCTTGTTCGAGCCAGCGACCTTGGGTCCAAGCTGGTGAGCTTTGCTCAAACCAGATGAGTTCGCACTCAGGCTGGTGGTCTCGGGGTCTCAAACCTGGGTCCTCCGCATCCTAGTCCGACGCTCTATCCACTGCGCCACCGCCTGGTCAGGTGACAGCTTATTCTCAATGGCATTTATGTCTCTCAAAAGGTTAATAATCACTGTTCTATGTGGTCTGCCAAGGCGACTTTAGCAATTAATTCACTTTGTAAACAACTCACATATATCAAGTGCTAAATGAAAATATAATTTTATTAAGTAACCTTCAAAACAGCTGTGTGAAGTAGGCATGATAATCTCCAATTCACAGGTTAGGAAACTGAAGCATAGAATGATGAAGTAATGTGGCTAAAGAGACACAGTTAGTAGGTGGTTATCATAGTTTTAACTTCCATTTATTTGCTGATGATTCTCAAACTCATATCTTCAGCTTACATTTCTCAAATTTCATATTCACAGATAACTTAATAAACAATTTCCATGGGGGTCCCATCGGCTCTCAGTCTAACATTATAGACACCAGTTATTATCTTCTTTCCCCAAACATTTTTCCTGTATTCTCCATTTGAGGGCTATGCTACGGAAGTCATATTCTTTGTTTCCCTTCCTCTCCTGCATGTGTCAAATCTTCAGACCTACTGAATTTAAATCCTAATTACTGCTGCTTCAGTTCAGATCCTCATCATCCTTCACTGGGCTTTATATAACAATGTCCTAGCTGCCTAAATCCTTGAATGACACAGTACTGTATGGTGACAGGCTAGGCTTTCCATGATCTAAACCCCTCTATAACCCTCCTTCTTCCCGATAAGTTCCCCTTCAGTCACACTGAATTACTTGGTATTCCTCCTAGATACCTTGTTGTTTCTTGCTTTCATGCCTGTGCTCAGTGATACCCTCAATCTGGAATGCATTTCACTTCCTTTCTTTTCTTTTGTCTAGCTATGCCCTATTGATTCTCAGGTGTCACATCATGAAGATTTATAGGTCTACCTGGTGCTGACATGTTTGCTGATGGGATGGATAAGAAAAGGAAGAAATGAAGATGACTTCAAGGTTTTGTCCTCAGCAACTATAAGAACGGGATTGTCATTCTTTGAGATTGGAAAGACTGAGGCTCCATGGGCTAAAATAATGAGCTAAGAAGTATAAATGACTATGAAATTTCCAAATGAAATTCTTGATTGAGCATTTGACCAGATGAGACTGGAATTCACAGGAGCAGCCCAAACCAGAGATACACATCAGAATATAGATGGTGATTAAAAACCTGAGACTGTGTGAAAGTGCCACGGTGTTGAATGACACAAGAGGAGAATAGGTTCAAAGACTGAGTCTTGAGGTATCTATGTACTCATAATCTGTTTATTTGTGTTCCCACCAAATGATGATCTTCTGGGCTATGTTTTAGTCACCCTTTTAGGTACCTTATATAATATGTGCATAAGCTTTGCTTAATAAATGCTTGTGGAATAAAATGAATGAGTAAATAGATGGATGAGCTGAAACAGAGATTGCCAAATCAAATACATACAGACTCAAGTAATAATGCAAGTAAATGTTATAATTTAATGAGTGGTATTGATCATAGGAAACTGAGAAGTTCAAGCCCTAGCAAAAGGGGGACACCACTGTTCAACCCCATTTGATTGCTACCACGCACAAATGTGGGTCAAGTATAGCCTTTTTTTTTTTTTGTGATTTCAAGAGAAGATGGAAATTTCTGACCTTTTAATGTAAAATTTTCTATGAGCCAGGATTCTGCAGGTCAAATAAAATTTGTCCTGAATCTGTTCATTATTCTTCAGGTCATGACCTCTGATCAACTAGTTAAATATCACTTGAGACTGTATGAAAAGTAAGTCTCTGTATGATCTATTATCTTTAACTTGACAGCTTTAACTTGACAGCTTACGTCACTCCTTTAATTTGGATTC
This sequence comes from Saccopteryx bilineata, assembly GCF_036850765.1. Lineage (NCBI taxonomy): Eukaryota > Metazoa > Chordata > Mammalia > Chiroptera > Emballonuridae > Saccopteryx > Saccopteryx bilineata. Next base: position 178,562,745 of record NC_089494.1, read on the forward strand.
TAGAGATTTAGTTACTACATGTATCAATTTTCCCACCTGAAGAATGGGGATAATAATCATTCCCTTAATGATCCTACAGGGTTATCATGAGATTATCAAATGATATCATCTATGCTTAAGTGATTTGAAAGGCCTAACTAGAATGCAGCTATGATATGTTGTCATCACATAACTACAGAGAGATTAGTCCAGAATTAGGAATAAACACCTGGCTAAGCTTAATAATCTTAGCCAGTTTGATATCATATAACAGGCTTTTTCTCTTAACACTTAATGATATTTTCTTCCAATTTAAATTCTTAATAAACTATGGCATCAAGAAATATAGAGAATATTGTAATAAGGGGTGCTCTGTTAAAATTTTAAGCATGTCTTTCAGTGCATAAGATATGATATCACTTAAGTACTTAAGAAATTAAGCAACACAACTGAGTCACTTGATAGAGAAAAAATGAGAGAAGTGTTACTATAGAGCTTGAATGAGGTTACACAATTAGTGCAGCTAAACCTAATGTCATTAGGGCTCATACCATAAAAGGAAAATTTTACAGTGAAGTGTTTTGGTAACTCATTAGGAAAATATTGTTGGCTGGGTATAAGGTGGCTTTATCCTCTACAGAAGTCTGCTGTATACCACTTATTGATATTGTTGTGTGGTTTCACTGAGTTATTTTTAAACAAAATTTCCCCCTCATATAAAATGTGTTTTATGTTCCTTGTAGAATATTTAAAAAATGCAGAAACTAAAAAGAGGAAAATAAAAATTACTAATACTTCCTATAGCCAGAGATACATTTCCTTTCAGATACATGCACGTGTGTATATGTGTGGGTGTGTGTGAGTACACAAAGACATATTATATATATATAATAATTTTAGCAAAAGGGGAATCAAAGCAGATTCTACTTATTTTTAGGAATTGTATCCTTCAAAAGTATAATTTTAATGGCTTCTTATTTTTCCATCATAGTCTGCAACTTTGTGGAAAAATAGTTGACATGGGCTCTTTGATCATCTTTTCATCTAACTGTAGAATTATTTATTTATGAATTAACATAGGAAAAGTAACAGTGGGAAAGTTTTAACCAGGATAGAGAGTTTTCATTCTTGGAGGTAAAATCTCTACATGTCTATAATGCTTTGATTAATAAACTATATTTACCATATATCCCATGTATAAGACATACTCTTTTTCAAAAATTTGGGGTCTAAATCTGATTTGTTTCATACAGTGTTCGTAGTTTTTTTACTTGCATTTTCCGCTTTTTCGTGCTTGTTGTCTTTGCGCTCATTGTTTCGCACTTGTTACTGGTATATTATGGTAGGTTACGGTTTGCCACGTTCTACCAAGAAATGGCTCAGAAAAGATTTTTGTACAGTGCTGAGTTCAAGTTAAAAGTGATCCAGTTTGCAAAAGTGAATGGAAATTGTGCTGCTGAATTTAAGTTTTATTCTCCTCCAACTGAGAATCCAATCTGAGACTGGCTACAGGAAGAAGAAACCCTACTGAAAATGCCACGGCAGAAGAAGGCCATGAGAGTCAAGTCAGCAAAATGGCCTGATTTAGAGAGGGAATTGAAGATATGGATTGAAGAGCAAAGGGCAATTGGAATTTCCATGTCCTCAAAGATGGTTCAGCATGAGGCAAGAAGAATTTCTGATGAAAAAGAAGTTATTGATTTCAAAGGAGGACACAATCGGTACTTCAGGCTCATGAAACAGAATGAATTAAGCATGTATACATGCACCAGAGTTGACCAAAAGATGCCTAAAAGCTATGAGCAGAAGTTCCTTGAATTTCATCATTTTGTCATTCAATGTTGGAAGACACATCAGTTTGAATTGGGACAGATTGCAAATATGGACAAAGTCCTCCTTCAATTTGATGTCCCAAGTAACAGAATTGTTGATAAGAAGGGGTGCCTGACCTGTGGTGGCGCGTCGACCTGGAAATGCTGAGGTCGCCGGTTCGAAACCCTGGGCTTACCTGGTCAAGGCACATATGGGAGTTGATGCTTCCAGCTCCTCCCCCCTTCTTTCTCTCTATCTCTCTCTCTCTCTCCTCTCTAAAAATGAATAAATAAAATATAAAAAAAGAAGGGGTGAAAACTGTAACTGTGAAGATAAGTGGAATTAAAAAGAGCCATTATAAGGTTGTTCTAGCTTGTACCAATGGAACCAAGCTGCCACCTATGCTGATTTTCAAATGCAAAACAATGCCAAAAGAAGACATTCCTTGAGGAGTGTTGGTCCACATTCAAGGGTTGGATGGATTAGGATGGGATGATGATCTGGTTTGAGAAAGTTTGGAGAAGGAGACCAGGTGGGCTCTTACACAAACCTGCCCTATTGGTGCTTGATCAGTTCAGGGCACGCATAACAAAAAACACAAAGAAGATTGCTGCAGAGCAAAAAAACAAAACTTGCCATCATACCTGGAGGCTTGACATCCCAGCTGTAACCACTTGATGTCAGCATTAACATAACCTTCAAAGCTGCCATGAGAGAAGAATGGAAGCAATGAATGAAGTATTCTGAGGACAATTTGACACCAGTCAGAAGAATGAAGGGACCAACTATAAGAGAAGTTTGTACCTGGGTGAAAAGATTTTGGGATAATATTGAGATTGAGGTAATTGTCAAGTCATTTAAGAAGTGTGGCATTTCAAATGCCATACATGGAACTGAGGATGAGGCAATATATGAAGATAGTGATTTGTCATCAGACACAAATGAGGACAAGATGAGACACAGATGAGGATGGGAATTTTGACAGTGATGAGGAGTTGTATAAATTTTATGATGAATAAAACTTGAATTCAATAACTTTATGTAATACATTTTTTTTCAAACTTTAGGCCCCAAAATTACAGTGCATCTTATACATGGGAGCGTCTTATACATGGGAGAATATGATAATACATGTTATTTTGGTTTGAATGTATAAATCGAATGGTTATTACAATTACTCATAAAGTAAAGGTGTAGTCAGCTGATGTTTTTAGCATTAAAAACTTTGTAGATCTCGTTTAAAGAGACATGACACAACATGTATTCCTTAAAGCTTTACTAGTTACTCTAAGTGTTATTTATTTTCTGAGGCTGACTTCATCTTTAAAATTATATCTCAGCAAATGGTAATGAGTACTTTCACTCATATATGATTATATGTTTTCCTGAAGTTCCTGTTCATACAGTGTGCTATTCTGTGGCATTTTGTTATTCATAAAAAGTTAAATAGGTATTAAAATCAATGTGTTAAAAAAAGAACCACCTGACCTGTGGTGGCGCAGTGGATAAAGTGTTAATCTGGAATGCTGAGGTCGCTGGTTCAAAACCCTGGGCTTGCCTGGTCAAGGCACATATAGGAGTTGATGCTTCCTGCTCCTACCCCTTCTTCTCTCTCTCTCTCCTCTCTAAAATGAGTAAATTAAAAAAAAATCTAAAAAAAAAAAATAAAAGAACTTGATGTTTGCCTCCTTTGTATTACTTTGTCTTGTTAAAAGTTGCCAGTGTTGTATTTTTCTTGTTACATAGCAAGAAGCATTTGTTCTCTCATGTTCCTTTCCATTGTTTTCTTCTAAAATTTCAGAAAAGATTAAGTCTCAGTTTCACACAATAGAAATTATGTGCAGACTGTTCACAGTGGCCAAGACATGGAAACAACTAAAAAGCCCTTCAATAGAAGACTGGATAAAGAAGATGTGGCACATATACACTATGGAATACTACTTAGCCATAAGAAATGATGACATCAGATCATTTACAGCAAAATGGTGGGATCTTGATAACATTATAAGGAGTGAAATAAGTAAATCGGAAAAAAACAAGAACTACATGATTCCATACATTGGTGGAACATAAAAATGAGACTAAGAGACATGGACAAGAGTGTGGTGGTTACCAGGGGTGGGGGGAGGGAGGATATGGGAGGGAGGGAGGGAGAGAGTTAGGGGGAGGGGGAGGGGCACAGAAAACTAGATAGAGGGTGGCGGAGGACAATCTGACTTTGGGCGAGGGGTACGCAACATAATTTAATGACAAAATAACCTAGACATGTTTTCTTTGAATATATGTACCCTGATTTATTAATGTCATCCCATTACCATTAATAAAAATTTATTTAAAAAAAAAAAGAAAAGAAATTATGTGCAGATATAAAAATTTTGGTAAATTTGGGATTTATTTATTTATTTAGTGGTTCTTTTTATAATAAGGTCTAAGGTAGATACACATTTAGCACATCTTCCCCTGACCCAGAATTGAGACTATTTTAAGGATACCACAATGATCCTGGATCCAAAAAGTCCTCTCATTTCTACTCCGGAAGATGTGGTTCTTCCCCTTGTTCAATTGGAAGGTATTGCATTTATAGGAACTAGGATATTAAAAAAAATTTTAATCCAAACTAGAAAATATTCTGGTATTCTCATAAGGAATAATCAACTTAATGTAGTATGTAAAAGTTTTGTGATCTTCTAACAAAAATTAGAGAAACGGCCTTCTTTTACTCTTTTCACAAGGAGAAAAAAAATGTCAGGGTTTAAACATAAACCCCCAAAGGTTTGTCAATCCTCTGTCTGAATAAATTTAGTGAGATATTTTTGTCTTCTATAGTAACACCAAAAGTCAACAAACAAACTTTATTCTCCAATTAATATTTCTAGTATTGTATAGTATACTATGCATTTGTACACACAAATGAAAAGTTGAAAAGTTTCTTTTTAAATAAAAATTTTCAATTTGCCAACAAGGAGAAATTCCTAGAGTGATAAGGAAAACAGAACAAAGAAACTTTATACAACAAGGACAATTGTGCTAACAGTTTAAAAAATATTAATGTGCATTTCTCTCAAAAATTTCATGCACATGTCTCTAACTGACTGAAGCTATCCACAGTTGTTATCTTCTGTTTCTGATCTCCTGACTTGTCAGGATTCCATTTGCTCTTTCAGTCTTCCCACAACAATGTAACCAATCCCTATACTAACTCTTCAGGTTTAAAGAACCTGCTGTGTTTTCTGTTTCACCGAGTGGACACTGACTGAAACCTTATACATGGTCCTTCCTCTATCACAGGGGTTAAGTTCCAGTATCCCCGGCCACAGGCGAAAATCTGCAAAGTAGTGACCTTATATTTATTTTATTATTTATATATATTTTAAGGATTTATAAATCCTCCCCACACTCTTATAACTCTTTTCCACACTATTATTAACCGTTCTCACACTTGTTTTGCTTATTTTACCACAAAAATAATTTAAAAAATAAATATATAAAAATACCTATATACCACAAAATCATGCGATATAGTGAAAAATTCATGATACAAAAATAGATATATACAATTTAAAAATCCCCAATATAGTGAGATTGCAAAAAGTGAATCGCAATACGGTGAAGGACGACTGTAGTTTGAGTAAAGACAAGTTTGGCCTGACAGGTGGTGGCCCCAGGGATAGAGCGCCAACCAGGGAGGCTGAGGTTCCAGGTTCAACACCCCAAGGTCTCTGGCTTGAGCGTGGTCTCATCAAGCTTGAGTTCGGGCTCTCCAGCTTGAGCGTGGGATCACAGACATAACCTCATGGTCGCTGGTTGAGCCCAAAGGTCACTGGCTCAAAGCCCCAGGTTGCTGGCTTAAGCCCAAGGTCATTGGCTTGAGCACGGGGTCACTGGCTTGGCTGAAGCATCCCCCACACCCCGTCAAGGCATGTGTGAGAAGCAATCAATGAACAACTAAGGTGCCTGCAACTATGAGTTGATGCTTCTCATCTCTCTCTGTTCCTGTCTCTCATTAAAAAAAAAAAGTTTGTTTTTTCCCCTATCTTAATTAGTAGCTGGCACTAGACAAAAAGAGAACTTGAAATTGAGACAAAATAACTAAAATGTACTCTCTCTAAATACTTGAATTTCAGTGTGAGCAAAATTTGCAATTCAATTCTACATCTCCACTTCTACTTTTTATACTTAGAGCTTCATTTAGGATCAATGTTTTGTTGTTGTTTGTTTGTTTTTCTTTTTGTCACAGTTCTGCTAATAAAACTAAACAAGTTTGCACAAGACAATCCTAGAGTTTTATAATAATTATTATAATTATTTTTAACAATTACTATTCAGAAGAAATGTTTCAATAGACTGATTTCCCTAAAACTGTAAATTGGTTCCCTTTAAACATTGATACTATATGTTATTGTTTTCATATAAATCAGATCACAGCTTTTAGTACTTTCCCATTTATTTAGCAATATGTGATACCTTCAGAGATTTCAGTTATGATCAATCCAGCAGGACGTTCTTTTTTTTTGTATTTTTCCGAAGTCAGAAGCCGGGAGGCAGTCAGACAGACTCCCACATGCACCCGACCGGGATCCACCGGGCATGCCCGCCAGGGAGCGATGCTATGCCCATCTGGGGCATTGCTTTGCTGTGGCTGGAGCCATTCTAGTGCCTGAGGCAGAGGCCAGGGAGCCGTTCTCAGCAGCTGGGTCAACTTTGCTCCAATGGAGCCTTGGCTATGGGAAGGGGGGGGGGGAGAAAGAAAGAAAGAAGAGGGGGAAGGGTGGATAAGCAGATGGTTACTTCTTCTGGGTGCCCTGTCCAGGAATCGAACTTGGGACTTCCACACGCCAGGCCGATGCTCGACCGCTGAGCCAACTGGCCAGGGCCAACCTAGCAGGAGTTTTTACCCGTATTCTCTATGGTGTCTCTTACCAAATCTCTTACCAAAGCTTCCTTATCACAGGATTATGAATATTTATTAAATTATAACCTGTCTTAAGAAAGATTTGAGATCTTATTAAATCATACACATTATACCATAAAAATTAAAGCAAGTTATTTACAAAGACAGGAAATTCAGAATGGTTATAAATAACAAAGGAAAAATTTAATACTACACAGATATGTATGCTACAAGATCTACCCAATTGCTAAAAGAAAAGTACATATTTATATTCATTTCCAAACTTCTGATTAGGCAAAACCAAAAAGAAAATATCACTTACAAATAATCATTCTGTCCATATGATAATAAAAAATATATAACAAATAATAATAAACCTTAAAATAATATATTATTTAAAAAAATAATTAAAATAATAAATGCAGATAAAACTACAGAAGCTAATATTTTTCTGGTTAGAGCATTTGTGGAAAATTTCTCCTCCTACTTAGTATTTTGGATGCTTAAGAATAGGACATGAAATGCTTATGAACAAGACAGAGAATCATAGAATGAACAAGTTCAGCAACAACTTTCTTAAAATAAAAATAACTAGTTTTGGGTAGTTATTGCCTACAGTGCCTTGCAATGCAAGTTGAAGGCATAATGTCAGACCACAGTGTACTAAATATGCTTTTCTGTAGGAGGGTAGTAGATCAAAAGAAAGCCCAAAACAACGAGAGTCTGAATTGTTCCAGGGGTACAGACCTAAACCATTTCTTGGGCTGTGTGGACTCTATACTCTTTAATTAGTCCTTCATGAATATTATTTTTTGCACTTTGACTTTTGATAAAGCTGGCCCGTGACAGGCATTTTATTATCTGACTAATGCCTGTGAGTAATTATTTGGTGTCACTGACTGAAGTACATGTATTTTTAGAATTCATATACTTCAAAATAAGTATGTTAAAAAAATCAACTGAGCAAGGAGAAAAGAAGTGACTGTTCCCTTATGAATTTTAAGGTGACTAACCTAGACTTTGTCTTGAGTGGGCATTGACCCGTCTTTTCAGAGAGGAATCCTGGGGAGCTCTGTAGACAATATAAAGATTTTTCTCAGAAAACCATTCTGGGTCTGTGCCAGGATAGAGCAAATCAATAAACAAGGTTCCAAAGTACTACAGTGTAGACCATGGTTTTAGCAATTTTAGCCTGGAAAAATTTCAAAGCAGAATGACCCCCACAAAATTTTTTTAAAATTCATTTGTGAAATATCTGAGTTTGAGACCTTCCTAGTGAATCTTATTGAGAAAATTATTTTTGAAATATACTCCATGCTAATAAAAATGATTGATATGCTGTTTAGAGTTGTTAGTTATAAACCAATTAAACCTTGAAGAGCATTTGCCCAAAATGTGATTTTTATTTATAGATAATTTACCTTAATTGAACTTTTTCTGACATGGTAGGAATATTGTATATTTAACCCAGTGTTTTCACAGAGTACTTCTCTTTTTAGTTTCCTTGTAAGAGGAATTGAACTTGGGCTATAAAGTTAAAATTAGTTTCTTTCAGCTTCTGATGGTCATAACGAGATGATTGTTAACTGGGTATGTGTCTGAAAATTATTACCAAATTGTAAATGTTAAAATTTTACACACAACTGCCTAAGAACGATGTATAATTAAAGTAAGTACTGAGAAGCTGTCTAAATTTCTACTTACTAGCTATGGACCAGAATGTTATGTGTTAGAGGGACTCTCAGTGACTGAACTTGTGTCTAAAGAAACATACCCCAGTCACTTAAAAATGGCTTCACTCCACTACCAATGACTTTGCACCTCCTTTATTTAACATTTTAAATTCTAACTCGGAGAAGATCAACAGATATCACCATGGGTGAGTGGGGCCGGAGGGAAAAGGAAAAGGTAAGATGGCATGGTCTAAGGCTTAAAAGAATAATTTAAAAAATGCTTTCTTTTTAATTTCTCTTGGAAAATTAAAAAGGTGTTGTGAGTTTAGTGCAATGAGTGAAATAGTACAACAATAAAAAAAAAGAGGGCAATGAATAATTTTTCCTACCCCTCTCTCACTACCCATTTTCCATCTCTTGGATCCTTACTAGTGACAAATGTTGACAACCTGATGTATATCCTTCCACACATTTTTACATGCTCATTAATTCATGTACACGGTCTTGAATTCTACTTCTTCACTCTTTCAATTAACCTGGACTTAGACTCTCTTTCTGATCATGGACACCAAGGAGTTGTTATAACAGTCTGGGCTCTGAAATTGGGTGTGGTAAGAAACATGGAAGAAGCATAGCAGAGATGGCTCTGGGATCTTGGGATGACTGAAATGTCTGGGGATGACTTCAATGACTGGGGCTGGAAATCTACTTCCAAGACAGTCTCTTCACTCACACACCTCTCCTAGGCTGCGGTAGCTGAAGAACCAGTTCAGCTGGGATTGTCAATGGAGGTTCTGTCTGTGCCCCTTCCAGCATGGTGGTCTCAGGCTACTCGGATTTCTACAGTGGCTTAGGTGGTTTAAATGGTGAGCAAGGCAGAAGCTGCATGGTTTTTTTATGATCTCACTATTAAAATCACATGACATTGTCTCCTATGTATCCTATCAGTCAAAGAAGTCACAAGCCTTCCCAAGTTCAAGGACTGGACACATGGACTTCACCTCTTGATGAGCGGACAAGTACAGAATTTGTGGCCACTTCTTAGAATCCTCATGTGACATATTTATCTGAGAAGCTCATATTTGAATTATATCTAAGTGGAATACGGAAAAGCTTAAAAGGTCAATAATTTTTTATTGCTCTTTTAAAGATGAGGCTGACTACATTCTGAGTCTAATCAGCCAGGACCATATTCTTAGATATGATAAGAGCCAAAAGTGATTATAAGTGTCAGAGTGGACATTGATTAAATCACAGCAATGATTCTTTTTTATGTACATTATTTAGTTTGAGTTGTTTATCAGCTATTTTGAAGGTGGAAAATTTGCTGGGACTGACTTAGAAATAAGCCTGGTCACAAAGTTCAGGGTCATTGCCCTAAAAATAAAGCTGAGAAAAGCAAGCTTCTCTGGTGTCACAAATGATCAGAACTTCCATGATCTCACCCAATGCAATGGTACTTTTTGATTCTCTATCTCCAACTCTGTCTTCATTGGTGGTTCCCACAGTAATAAAACTCATCTACACAGTCATTTATTACACCTAAGGTTGATGCAGCAAGAAGTTTATAGTAAAACCAAGGATAAGTGATGGGCATGTAGTATCAAGTAATGCTCAGATATAAAGATGAACAGAGTGACTTGCTCTCAAAGAACATATAGTCTTGTGGGTATTTCAAGCATGCAAGCAGATAAAGTGCAACACAAGGCATTACTTGTAAAGGAACCATATGATCTCAAAGGGGGAAGGTTTACCTGCCAGGGTGTTTACACATGATTGCCACCTATACCTACTCCCTCTCTATCTGCACCTGAGCCTTTGAACCTTCTCTTATCTGCTCTTCTAAGATGTCTCTTTGATAGACTTCAATCCCAGTTTTCCCCTCTGCCTAGATTTTTTTGCTATAATAACTAACTTTGATTCTAATCTCTTTCTCTAACATTTCCCCTCCTCCTAACATCCTGTCTCAACTGTATTTTTTGTCTCTGTGCTCTTAAAACCTGAAGGCATGAGATCCATTCATTAAAATATATATAAGCTAGGCCTGGCCTGTGGTGGCACAGTGGATAAAGCATCAACCTGGAATGCTGGGGTCACCGGTTCAAAATCTTGCACTTGTCTGGTAAAGGCACATATGAGAGTTGATGCTTCCTGCTTCTCCCTCCTTTCTCTGTCTTACTCTCTCTCCTCCCTAAAATGAATATATATAAAACAGGGACTATATGTTGGGGAAAATGTTAGATGCTGGGGATGCAATGGTGACCTAGTTAGGCAGAGTTCCTATGTGTTACAAGGAACTTATTCTAGCAGAAGCCTGTCAGAAGCCGATCAACAGTTGCTGGTTGATACAGTCACAGCAAAGAAGATCAACAGCTGCTGGTTGACACAGTCACAGCAAAGAAAATCAACAACTGCTGGTTGACACAGTCACAGTAGAGCCAATGATACTTCTGCCTTTAACTTTTTGAATTAATTTGGCTTTTAATCCCCCTTTTTCTGGGTGTGTGTGCTATCATTTATGGCACAGGGATAATAACACTGTGCTTTCCCTGCAGATTCATAGTAATTTCTTTGGAAATGAGACAGAGGCTGTGAGTTCCACAGAAAAGCCTGTAAGCCCCTTTGCCTGGGCTCATAGACATAAGAGGCTGGCTATGATAACCCTCAAAAAAGGGTTAAGTTTGGGCCCTGGCCGGTTGGCTCAGTGGTAGAGCGTCGGCCTGGTGTGTGGAAGTCCCGGGTTCGATTCCCAGCCAGGGCACACAGGAGAGGCACTCATCTGCTTCTCCACCCCTCCCCCTCTCCTTCCTCTCTGTCTCTCTCTTCCTCTCCTGCAGCCGAGGCTCCATTGGAGCAAAAAGATGGCCCAGGCGCTGGGGATGGCTCCTTGGCCTCTGCCCCAGGCGCTAGAGTGGCTCTGGTCACAACAGAGCATCGCCCCCTGGTGGGCGTGCCAGGTGGATCCTGGTCGGGCACATATGGGAGTCTGTCTGACTGTCTCTTCCCGTTTCTAGCTTCAGAAAAATACAAAAAAAAAAAGGGTTAAGTTTGTAGGAGAATTCCTTCCTATTAATCATGTTAGAAAAAAATAGATTGTGACTTATGAATAGGTAGGAAATAGTGACTATACACAGAAGCACCTTTCAGCCTTCACTTAATTCATTATTTTACCTAGCCTTTTCATGTGGTAGAGTAGAGAAACTTTTCTTTCTTCTTGCATACCTGACCTGCAGGTGGTGGAACACTCTGAGAAAAATAAAGTTAGAACTTAACTAGTAGATGAATATAGTAGGCAAATAAAAGTTGACTAGACAATAGGACATTAGGTAAGGTAGAGTTATCAATACTGACCTTTTAGAAGTTTGCGCCAATATTCTTGTTGCTGCTCAAGTTATTGTATAACTATACTTAGAATGACTTACCACCTGATTTATAGCTTATAGAAATGAATTAACTGTTGCCTAGAAATATGTAACCACAGTGAAACAAAAACAATTATTAATCAATGTATTCTGAATACCATGTGATTGTAACTTAGTGTGTGTGTATAAAAATAAAGCTAGACTAGCCATTGGCGGAGATGCCTGGCAGTGAATGCTAAAAAAGAATTCAGCTCTCTCACTCGTTTCATGCCGATGTTGTCATTTCCTGTGGGACCCCTGGGTTCCCCCTGGGGCTGGACCCTGGCAGAAGCCTTCTACACTTTTAGGATTATGTGCCTTGATTACTCAAATACAAGTTGGTTTAGACCCTGAGAAAAATAGGAAAGACTTTCTAGCCATGTGATATTTGGTCTATTTTTTAAAATAAAAAAATTAGAAGTTTTCCAGGTTGGGGTGAAAGAAAAGCAAAGAAGAATGAAGAATATCAAGCATTTTAGAAGAAGGGAACAACATGTGTAAAAAATAGAAGTGATGTGGTCATTTTGGGAGATAAAGCAAAATTTATATGAGACTGTAGAAGGCATATCAGCAAGGAAAGCTGGAAAAGTTGGTTGGGGTCATATTGGAAAGACTTTAATTCTGTAGGCAAGCCCTAGCTGGTTGGCTCAGTGGTAGAGCATCAGCCTGGCGTGCAGGAGTCCCAGGTTTGATTCCCGGCCAGGGCACACAGGAGAAGCGCCCATCTGCTTCTCCACCCCTCCCCCTCTCCTTCCTCTTTGTCTCTCTCTTCCCCTCCCACAGCCAGGGCTCCATTGGAGCAAAGTTGGCCCAAGCACTGGGGGTGGCTCTATGGCCTCTGCCTCAGGTGCTAGAATGGCTCTGGTTGCAACAGAGCAATGCCCCAGATGGGCAGAGCATCGCCCCTTGGTGGTCGAACTGGCTGGATCCCGGTCAGGCGCATGTGGGAGTCTGTCCAACTGCCTCCCTGTTTCCAACTTCAGAAAAAAAAAAAACAAAACACCAAAAACCAAACCCAAAAGAACAACAACAACAACAACAACAAAATAAAATAAAAATTCTGTAGGCAAGGGAAAGTCAACAAAAATTTATAAGCAGGTTTGGGACAAAATCAAATTTGCTATTCTTTAAGAAGAGAAACCCAAATAATGTCAGAGTAATGCATTATGTTCAGAGTATGAGAGATACCCCTGAACTCTCCCCCTTGAAATTTCAAAAAGTTTAACAACTATATTGCAGTGAAGGATCCCCAGCTGGGCTAGTAGGTGTGCCTGAAAGATCCATGCACCAAATGGACTAGAGGTGGAACAGGGTGAAAAGAGGGGTAGAAGGTAAAACGCAATCATAGTAGACTTTGAAGAGGTGAGGATTCAAATCTGGATTGATCTTTTCTTTTTTCTCTGCTGAACTACAGGGAGGAGGGAAGCTCGGACTCTCTGGATTTTGTCTGAGGGGTATGGAGAGGTAAACTCGAAGTGATTAGGTCTCCTTCTGCTTGAAGGAGCAGTGAGACAGAGGGGCAGAGTGGGAGATAAACCAAAGTGACCAGAACGTGGGGTCAAAGCCAGTGTTCCCATGGTCTGCCTGCAGCCCACAGTTGGCAGAGACAGAGAAAGCTAAGGTGTGGCCCCCAGCCTCCCAGATTCCCCTTTCCTCTCCTAGCAGAGTGACAGAGACACAGCTAGCTTTCTAGACTCACTCTCTCCCCTGAAGAACATGTTGAGACATGGGAAGGAGCACCTGGAAGTCTGAGAAACCATTGTTAGAGCTGTAAAGCCTTTACAACATGCCTCGCCCATCAACATGACTGTGACCCTGCCTACATCATTGCAACAGCAACATTTCAGCAGACAACCCGGGAACTTAACAGAGCTAAAAGTTGTAATACAGCAACACCTACTGAAAGGAATGTCTCAAAATTGAAATTTAGTTTTTCTTTTTTATCCCTTTTTTCTTCTTATACCTTTTTCTCTTTTGAATTTTATTTAAAAAAATTTTATATTTTTATTTTTTGTGGGTGTTTTGTTTTTTGTTTTTTTATTGCTTTCAATCTTCTTTCCTGTAGTTCTTCTTGTCATAATTTACTAAATTTTAATATTTTTAATTATATTTTTAAAATTTTTTCAATTTTTTAGTTTTTTTTTGGTAGGATTCTTAACAATACCACTCTCAAATGCCATCAAAGAAAACAAAATCCAATACCATAGCTACATAAGATAGAAATGTATTTCAGAAAGAAAATGAAAAATCTCCAGATAAACATCTCAGTCACATGGAAGCCATGCAGTTAAATAATAAAGAATTCAAAATAGAAGTTCTGAAAATACTCAACAAGATGCAAGAAGACACCAATAGGCAACTTATGAGCTCAAAAAACAAATTAAGGAACAAAAATGAATACTTCACCAAGGAGATTGAAACTTTAAAAACAGAGGTAAAAAACTCAATACTTAAATTGAAGTCTGGGGTGGCAGTTGAGCTAATATAATAAGTCAGATAGAGGAAGGAATCAGTGACATAGAAGACAAGCAACTAAAGGTGCAACAGAGAGAAAAGAAAGGAGACTCATGAATTTAAAAAAAACTGAGGAATTCTACAAGAATTGTCTGACTCCATCAGAAAGAGCAATATAAGAATAATGGGTATATTAGAAGAAGAAGAAAAGGAGAAGGGAATAGAGAGCCTATTCAAATAAATAATTGATGAGAATTTTCCAAACCTATGGAAAGAGTTAGAGTCTTGAATCCAATAAGCAAACAGAATGCCAAGTCTATTGCAACCCAAACAGACTACTGCAAAGCACATCTTACTAAAAATTTCAAAAATCAATGACAAAGAAAGAATCCTCAAGGCAGCTAGAAAAAAGAAGACCACAATATATAAAGGAAAGCCCATTAGATTATCATCAGATTTCTCAGCAGAAACTCTAAAAGCCAGAAGAGAGTGGATCCAAACATTCAAAGCACTGAAAGAGAGAAATTACCAGCCAAGAATATTATATCCATCAAAGTTATCCCTCAAATATGAAATAGAAATAAAAACTTTTACAGACATACAGAAGCTGAGGGAATTTATCTCCAGAAAAAAACACTACTGGGAATACTCAAGGGGGTTATTCAATCAGACACAAAGAACAAAACAAATCAAAACTACAAGTAAAGCTACAACAAAGTCACAATAAAAACAAGGATAATCTGTGGCAACAATAACATAAAAAGGGAGAGGATAAAGATCTGCAGTAGCAAAGGAGGATGGAGTGCAGAAGCACTCATGTGACAAAGGACTCTTGTACATATAAATATTTTTCTGAACCTAATGTTAATCAGCCATGAAAAAGCCACTACCGAAACACACAACTTAAAAAGGAAGAAACAAAGGAAAGAAGTATGGAATAAAACCCAAAACAAAAAACAAAAAACAAACAAACAACTGGCAGAAACAAAAAAGAGAAGAACCAAGCAAGACACAGAACTACCATAAAACAAAACATAAAATGGCTATAGGAAATCCTTGAGTGTCAATAATTACCCTAAATTTAAATGGACTGAACTCACCAATAAAAAGGAAGAGTAGCAGATTGGATCAAAAAGTAAAACCCAAACAAATGCTGCCTTCAAGAGACACATCTATGCTGCAAGGGAAAAAGTAGATTCAAAGTGAAAGGTTGGAGAATGATTCTCCAAGCAAATAATATCCAAAGAAAAGCAGGTGTAATCATACTCATATCTGACAATGCTGATTTCAAGACAACAAAGGTAACTAAAGACAAAGATGGACATTTCATAATGATAAAGGTGACATTATATCAAGAAGACATAACACATCTTAATATATATGCACCAAACCAGGAAGCACCAAAATATATACGACATCTACTAACTGATTTAAAAATAGAAGCAGACAAAAACACAATCATACTTGGAGATTTCAACACAGCATTGATGGCTTTAGATAGACCATCCAAACAGAAAATCAATAAAGAAATATCAGCCTTAAATGACACTCTGGACCAAATGGACATAATAGACATTTATAGGACATTTCACCACAAAACATCAGATCATATATATATATATTCTTCTCCAGTGTTCATGAACATTCTCAAAGATAGACCATATGTTAGGCCACAAAACTAACATCAACAAATTCAGGAAGACTGAAATTATACAGAGTATATTTTCTGATCAAAGGCTTTGAAACTAGAATTCAATTGTAAAAAGGAAGTGAAGAAACCCACAAAAATGTGAAAATTAAACAACATACTTCTAAAATATGACTGGGTCAAAGAAGAAATAAAAGCAGAGATAAAAAGTATATACATACAAATGAAAATGACAACAAGACATATCAAAATTTCT
The DNA here is from genome assembly GCF_036850765.1 of Saccopteryx bilineata. NCBI lineage: Eukaryota > Metazoa > Chordata > Mammalia > Chiroptera > Emballonuridae > Saccopteryx > Saccopteryx bilineata. The sequence goes on from NC_089494.1 coordinate 178,578,859, forward strand.
GGGATGCAGCAAAAGCAGTAATAAGAGGGAAGTTTATATCATTATAGACTTATATGAAGAAACAAGAGAGATCCTAAGTAAACAGTCTAACATCACACCTTAAGGAACTAGTAAAAGAAGAACAAAGGCAACCCGAAGTCAGCAGAAGAAAAGAAATAGTAAACATTAGAGCAGAACTAAATGAAATAGAAATAAAAAAAAAGCTATAGCAAAAATTTATATCAAAAAGAGCTGTTTTTTTAAAAGATCAATAAAATTGACAACCCATTGGCTAGACTCACTAAGGAAAAAAGAAAGACTCACATAAACAAAATTTTAAATGAAAGAGGAGAAATTACCGCAGACATCATAAATATACACAGGATCATAGTAGAATATTATGAAAGATTATATGCCACCAAATTCAACAACCTAGAAGCGATGGATAAATTTCTAGGCTAAGCCATGAAGAAGTGGAAAACCTAAAAAGACCTTTAAGCAGGTAGGAAATAGAAACACTATCAAAAACTTCCCCAAAAACAAAAGTTCAGGACCAGACAGTTACATTAGTGAATTCTAACAAACATTCAAAGATTTGGTACGTATCCTTCTTAAAGGCTTCCAAAAAATAGAAGAAGAAGCAATACTCCACAACACATTTTATGAGGCCAACATAATCCTCATACTAAATTCTGGCAAGGGCAACATAAAAAAAGAAAACTATAGACCAATGCCTCTAATGAATACAGATGTAAAAATTCTAAATAAAATATTAGCAAATCAAATACAACAACACCTTAAAAAAATAATACATCACGATCAAGTGGGATTTATTCCAGGAACACAAGGAGGGTTCAACATATGTAAATTGATCAACATAGTATTCCACATCAACAAAACAAAGAACAAAAATCATATAATCTCATCAATAGATGCAGAAAAATCATTTGATAAGATACAACATCCTTTATGTTTAAAACACTCAATAAAATCAGAATAGAAGGAAAGTACCTCAACATAATAAAGGTCATATATGACAAACCATTAGCTAATATCATACTGAATGGTGAAAAAAATGAAGACTTTTCCTCTAAAATCAGGAACAAGACAAGGCTGCCTACTCTCTTCACTCTTATTCAACATAGTTCTGGAAGTTTTAGCCAGAGCAATCAGGCAAGAGAAAAAAATAAAAGGCATCCATATAAGGAAAGAAGAAGTAAAGGTATCAGTTTTTGCAGATGACATGATCCTGTATATAGGAAACCCTAAAGACTACACCAAAAACTATTAGAAACAATAAACCAATACAGTAAAGTCACAGGATACAAAATCAATATACAAAAGTTTGCTGTTTTTCTATATGCCAACAATGAAACTTTGGGAAATCAACTCAAGAAAACAATTCCTTTTACAATTGCAAAAGAGAAAATAAAGTACCTAGGAGTAAACTTAATAAAGGATGCAAAGGATCTATATACTGAAAACTATAAAACATTATTAAAAGAAATTGAAAAGGTACAATAAAATGGAAAAATACTTCATGTTTATAGATTGAAAGAATCAACATAGTTAAAATGGCCATTTTATCCAAAGCAATATGCAAATTTAATGTTATCCCCATCAAAATCTCAATGTCATTTTTTAAAATAAATAGAACAAAAAATTACCAGGTCTGTATGGAACCATAAAAATCCCTGAATTGCCAATGCAATCCTGAGGAAAATGAATGAAGCTAGAGGTATCCTACTACCTGACTTCAAATTATACTATAGAGCCACGATAATCAAAACAGCATGGTATTGGCAGAAAAATATACATACAGACCAATGGAACAGGATTGAGAGCCCGGAAATAAAACCACATATATATAGACAAATCATCTTCAACAAAGAGGCCAAACACACAATGAGAAAAAGAAAGCCTCTTCAATAAATAGTGCTGGAAAATTTGGAAAACCACATGAAAAAGAATGAAACTTGACTACAGTTTGTCCCCCAGCACAAAAATTAATTCAAAATGGATCAAAGACCTAAATATAAGACCTGAAACTATGTATTACAAAGAAGAAAACATAGGTACTAAGCTCATGGACCTTGGGCATAGAGAACAGTTTATGAATTTGACCCCAAAGATAGGGAAAGTAAAGGCAAAAATAAATGAATGGGACTATATCAAAATAAAAAGCTTTTGCACAGCAAAAGAAACTGACAACAAAACAAATAGGCAGCCAACTAAATGGGAGATGGTATTTGCGAACAGCAGCTTCAATAAGGAATTAATATAAAGAACTTACAAATCTCAGCAACAAACAAGCAAAGAATCCAATTAAAAAAAAGGGGAGAGTACCTAAACAGACACTTCTTGGAGTAGAACAGTCAACAGATATGTGAAAAGATGCTCATTTTCACCAGCTTGTCAAGAAATGCAAATAAAAACTATGATGAGATGCCACCTCACACCTGTTAGATTGATTGGCTATTATCAACAAGACAGGTAATAACAAGTGTTGGAGAGGCTGTGGAGGAAAAGGAACCCTCGTTCACTGCCGGTGGGAATACAAATTAGTGCAACCATTATGGAAGAAAGTATGGTGATTCCTCAAAAAATTAAGAGTAAAATTATTATATGACCCAGCAATTTCTCTACTGAGTATCTACCCCCAAAACTCAAAAACATTGATATGCAAAGACACATGTACCCCCATGTTTATCGCAGCGTTATTCACAAGCGGCCAGGATATGGAAACAACCAAAGTGTCACTCAATAGAGGATTGGATAGAAAAGAAGTGGTACATATATACAATGAAATACTACTCAGACATAAGAAATGATGACCTATTGCCATCTATGACCTCATGGTCACACCTTGAGAATATTTTACTGAATGAAATAAACAAATCAGAGAAAGCTAAGAACTGTATGATTTCACACATAGGTGGGATATAAAACTAAGATTCATAGACATAGATAAAACTGAAGTTGTTACCAGGGGAGGAGAATGTGAGGACATGGGAGAGGGGGAGAGGGAAAGGGTGTAAAGAGGGACAAATATGAGATAAGGTGACAGAAAATGATTTGATATTAGGTGATGGGTATACAACATAATCAACAGTTCAAATGCTATAGAAATGTTGACCCGAAACCTATGTACTCTTATTGATCAATGTCACTCTGTTAAAATTAATTTTCTAAATAAAATTTTAAAAAAAGAAAGGAAGATAAAACTAGGTGGATGGTTTTAGAAATGGGGAAAAGACACAATCAGTTAGGAGACTATTATATTAGCCTAGATTAGAACTATGAGAGTCGAGTGAAGAGATGGAAAGAGGGGGCAGAGAGCAGAGCTTAGTTCTGCCGTAGAGTTTTGAGGTGGAATCAAAAACTCTTGGAATCTCAGTATGGAATACTTGATGGATGGTAAGATTATGAATCCACGATGGAAAAAAAGGGAAAAAGAGCAGATTTTGTAAGATGATACCAAGTTTTGTTTTGGATACACGGATATTCAAGTGAAGATGAGCAGAAAGCAGAGGCTTTGATATGAATCTAAAAAGAAAAAGATGGATTTGAGACCCATTTTTGGAGGCCATAAAAGAAGAATATTAACAGAAAATGTAACAAATGTATGAGAAATGAGGTGAAAAAATGTCAACAAAAATTAGGAATCAAGCGTATAAATAGGAGGGCCAGCAAAGATTAGTCTCCTGAAGTGGAGGAGAGGTCAAAGAGACAAGGAATGTGACATTGTTTCTGACATTCTTCTGGAGCAAGTGTTGACACATGTGATGACAAAGATAAAATGAAGGTCATTTATTAACCTTTCTGCCACTGATGGTTGCACCAAAGTTGATGTCTGTGTGGTTTCTGGCCTTCCATCTTGGTTCTTGTCAGTCAGGAATTCGAGTGGAGTTAGAGCACTTCCCACATTGGTCTCACTTCCAAGAAAGAGAGGACTCTAGAAACTTGACTACACCATTTACCAAAACTTGAAAATCTTGGGAGATATCATCTTTGTATCTTCGGAGGTAATAACACTTCAGTTTCAACTTTAAAGCTGTATTTTCATTTCTGTGCCTGAATTACATTTGCCAAATGTAGTTGGTTGAATATAACTTTTTGTTTTCTGTTGTTTAAAGATGTTTTTGAGTGGACATATTATGGAATTTTATGATAAAATATATTTCAAATTGCTCTAATAACTTCTTCTCTAAGAAAATAGTAAGAATTTTATCTTTCATCATCAAACATAACTACATAAACTGACCTAAAGAGAAGACTTTAGTCCAAATGTCATTTGTTTCCATTGTTTATTTATTCATTGAAGTTTCATTGAGAAATATACTAATTATAAATGTTCCAATTATTTAAGATGAGTCATTTAATTTGCACCGTCCCTTGTGAACAATGTTTGGTGTCAAAGTTTCTGGGCTCAGTTTAGATGCTAAGGAACACTTATTGGGATGTGGTGGCTAGCGGAATGCCCTGAAAGGATTAATATCCAAACACTGGATTATAGCTGAATGAAAACATTGCTTGTAGTTTAGAAGTAAGTATAGTAGCTAGGTGCCCTGTAAATAATCATAACAGTGAGAAAAGTCACGTGAAACCAAACCAAACCAAGGGAAACTAAACACTTAGTTCTGTGCTAGAGAAGGTGATACTGGGACCCGGCTTAAGGGGGCCCTGAAATTCACTTCTAAGATCTAGTCTTTGTACTCCCTCATAGTTAATAGCTTTTCATCTGTATCCCTTTTAAGTGATACAATCAATGTGATGACTGCTTCCTTCTTTTTTAAAATTAGGTGTTAATCAGCAGTGTAATTGGAGACTTCCTTGTTTGGTTTATAAATGAAAGTCCTCCATTATGTGCATTTAACTAGGCCTTCTTTCAGATTAGAATCTCTGTTGTGAAATATTTTGGCAATCATGCAACCTCTACTGGTTTGCATCCACTCAACTGTGCACAAGTTGTATATTTCTTATCTGATAATAAGTACGTCAAGGGCAGGAAACAAGAGCTTTTCATTCTTCTGTCCATCTGTCTATGCGTCCACTCATCCATTTCTGAACATTTGAGTGTCTATGTGTCAGGCACTGTAATGAATTTAGGGATGAACATGATATGATGTTTTTCCTTCAAGATCTCAGTTCAATTAGACCCATGGTTCCCAACTGTGGCTGCATGTAAGAATTACCTGGGTTGCTTGCTCCACTTCTGGGAAGTCTGTTCTCATTATACTAGAGTGTGGTCTGGGTATTGAGATATTGCTCTCTCACTTAGAGAGACATACAGAAAGAGCTTTCAAAATAATTTCAGAGAGCAAACAGATTGAGAACCACTGAGTTAGATAGATATGTCTACATTGTGTTAAGCTATATTATAAGAAAAAAAAGGAATTTCCTTAGCATACAGAAGGAAAAATGTCATACCCTTTTTTTCTACTCATAGCTCCTATCACTGGACACTGGGTCTTGAATACTAGATTAAATATTAATTTAATTAATAAACTTATTATCATTAAATTTAATCACCTACTTCAATATCAATGGGTGATATTCTGTATTACTATCAAATTGAGACAGTTTTTTATTTATTAATTAAAATTTCAAATTATAAAGAGTTTGGTGTCTTTTTTTGAGAATGAACTAATCTCTCTATTTAGCTTAACACCTTTTGGATTCTTGATTTTATTTGATGAAATCTAATTCACCTTTTTATAAGCAAAATTCTTTTCTCACTTTAAAAACTGATTTTTTTCTTATCAACCTCTCCTAGTTTTAGTCAGGTAGTTTTATAAATTAGTTATGACATATGTAAATTATCTATTTTAATATGCTTCATAGGTTTAAAATTATCAATATAATCGCAACCCCCATATGTAGATATGAAACTCTCACACAGTAAACTTCTGACCTAGAGAGAACATTTGAAAGGTCCACTTAGTCATTATCATGTGTTTCTCTACAATGGGGAATTCATTTCTGCTCAGATACTCAATCTGGAAATTTCTCTCCTCACTAGTTCAAATGAGATACAATTCTGCCCTGTCAGTAAGCATGAGATTGGAGAGCACACAGGAGCAGACTGCTGAGTACACAGATCAGAGCATCTAACTCCAGTCACTTTGGGGGGAACCGACATATTGTGGTGTATAGAAGGTAGAAACTTTGTCAGAAATACTATTGATCAAATGCAGTTCTTACAGTGAACTTTGTGCAGTTTTAGAACAAAAGGGTAAAAATCTACATGTAAGACCTTGGCGTAGGAAAATGTCATTGCAACATTGCTTGTGTTTTCTGTACTCCATTGCAGCTTGGTGTGTCCATGTGATTCAGTTCTGGTTGAGAGGGTGTGAGTAGAAGGTGTGTACGCAACTTCTGTTCTTAAAAGGAATGGGGATTTTCTCCTCTTTTCTTTCTTCCCACTGACTGAATATGGAGGTGATGGTGAACTACACTGGACCATGTACAAAGATGGAAGGAACCAGAGATCTTGATGATTCTACATAGCAGAGCTGCCATACCTGTTCAGATTTTTATGTAGGAGAGGAATAAACTATCTAATTTAAGCTACTGCTATGTTGTGTCTTTGTCATATACAACCTGTACCATATACTAATTCATTGTCCCTTCAACCTCTAGGTCAACATTGTTAAAATAAATACAGTTCCTTGAACTTACAATGTGGTTTTTCAATGTCTTATTACCATTACTTGTGTTGTTCCCTGTACCTAAACTGCATTTTCAAATACATTTTTTTCATCAGTCAGGTAAACTTTTACTCATTTGTAAGATTCAAATAAAATATTATTCTCTCTGGAAGGTTTTCTTTGATATTTCTATATTGAGGTGATAGTCTTTTCATGATTGCCCTCAAAAGACCTTACACATAATTACCATACTGAAAATATACACACTTTATTGTCTTTGTATCATAAGCTTTAAATTTGCTTTACATAAAAAAAAGCTCCTTTTTTCTCACAACAGTTTTATGGTGTGTATGTGTATAAAACTCTTTTTATAGATATAAAGGAATCCAGGCTTGAAGAAAAAGACTAGGTAATTTGTCCCAGTTCATAATGTTAGAATAAATAGTAAAGCTGGAATTCAAAGACAGATTAACCTGGTTTCAATTCCATGTTCTATTACCTCTGCCTTTGTTACAGCCCCTTTTTCCTGGCATCGCATTTCTTTGTTTACAGGTGCATCCTGTCCAATTATACTCTGCATCCCCCACATCTTCCTCACTGTGGGAGTTCGATAAATACAAATTAAATAACTGAGCTCAATTTTCCTAAACCATTGCCTTCCAAAGTTATGGTATAAATGCAGAATAGTACCATACCTAAAATGGAAGGCCAAGGGCAATCACTATTTCATGCTCTGATTTCTCTTTGGATCAGGTAACCACAATTGATCTGATGCTCCACATTCTAGCTCAGCTTTGCTTTCTGCTAGACTTGTAGTCTGTTATGGTAGCCACAACTAAATACCATGAACTGTGAAGTTTCAACAACAAAAACTTATTTTCTCAGTTATAAAAACTGGAAGTCCAAGATCAAGGTTTGGTTTCTGGTGAGAGCTCTCTGCCTGGCTTATAGATGGTTGAATTCTTGTATCTTCATATGGCATTTTCTCTGTGCCATGCTCCTGTGGTGTCTATCTCTCTCTCTTCTTATAAGAACTCCAGTCCCATTAGCTTAGGGCATAACACCTTTCTGACCTGATTGTTGAAATAAACTTCTAAGCCTGAGACGGAGCAACTGCTGCCCATGGTACCAAGTCAGCACACTGAAACTTAGATAACTTAATTTTCATGTTCCTGTAAACATTTGTCCTGACCAGAAACAGTATATTCAGTCAACAATCTTCAATACTAAGCCAAGTCTGGGCTCTATACTTAATTCCTTCTTCCTTATGCATTTTCTATTCTTTTCTTCCTTGTTCCTTATTCTTCATCTTATAGAAGCTTCTTGCCTTCCACATCATTTGCAGCTCTCTGAATCCTAGGGAATGGAGATTGCTTGCTTCACAAAGTGTTACATAAAATTTGGATCACCCAAATTGCCCACTTTAATCATTTTTATCACTATACACACATGCACACACACACACACACACACAAGATTTCCTCTCCAATATGTTCCATGTACACTACTGTCTAAATGTGTCACGAGGATATGAAGTTTGCTAACTCAGCCTATGTGCTCCTGTTCCCCAATCTTTAAAATAGACATAATATAAATAATAAGAGTCTTATCTATCTCGTAAGTGGCTTTCTTTTCATTTTATTTTTTTTTAGTATTCAATGCAGTAATATTTAGAAAGTGCTTTATCAATTAAAGATGTTATATGTCTGATATGTTTTTTCTTCAACTCTCTGGTTTATGTTAACTCATTCTTAAGATTCACCTTGCCTGACCAGGTAGTGGTGTGGTGGATAGAGCATTGGACTGAGACGTGGAGGACCCAGATTTGAAACCCCAAGGTTGCTGGTTTGAGTCCAAGGTCACTGGCTTGAGCAAGGGATCACTCACTCTGCTGTAGCCCCCTGGTCAAGGCACATATGAGAAAGCAATCAATGAACAACTAAGAAACTGCAATGAAGAGTTGATACTTCTCATCTCTCTCCCTTCCTGTCTGTCTGTCCCTCTCTCTGATTCTCTCTCTGTTTCTTTCAAAAAAAAAAGAAAAAAAAAGAAAAAAGAAAAGATCACCTCAACTGTGGACTTAATACTTTTCCTTATCGTAATTGTTGACTCATGGATGGGTGAAGTTTTGCACCTCCAGGGCCCAGATCTAATACTGGAGGATTTAAGAAGAGTATAGCTACTTTGTCAAAATCTTGTAAGTAATCAGCACTTGCTTCTCTAACTTTGGAACCACATAAGCATGTCCAGACACAGAGCTGACTTCTTGTTTCTTCCTTCTCCTCCCACTTCTCATCAGTGTCTTGCAGAAAAAGTGTAAGATTTGAAGTTAGACAAACCAGGGCATTAATCTTGATTCTTCAACTATCTACTTACTTGACTTTGGGCAACTCACTTTCCTTTTGTGAGTCTCATGTTCTATGAGTCTATTTGATACCTCAGCTAGAATTGGTTTTCTTGTTTGGTTCCTACCTGTGCATGGGCATAGGGTGCAGGGACTGTGGGTGCCAAAGAGGAAGGAGAGAGGTCGTAGAAGGGGAGATGGAGAGGGACAAATACTGAGAACTGGGAGGACAAAAGGCTGTTGTGACATTCTCAGTGCTTTAGTTGCCACATCCATCTTGCCCCCTAATTGGGATCTATATTAAACATCTATGGATATTTTATGATAATTTCTGACAAAGCAAAATTGGGCTTCTGTTATTTTTTCCAAGTGGTGCTTTTTGTGTTTTGGAGAGGTAGATGTCATAGTTTATGCCCTGACTTCCTGGAGCTGAAGAAGGAAGCAGGTGCACAGGCCAGGGACACCCATAAAGAGGGGAGCGGGGGTTGTTGGTTATGTGTTGACCTGGCCTAGAGTATAGGAGAACTTGAATTTCCCAAGAAGAAAAATAATATTTTTTTGGCAGTTGGGACTGAACAAAATAAATTAACCATCACCAATTGGTTTCATATTTACAAATCTCTAAGGAATTTGAAAAGAAAATTAAGCAATAGTGAAGACTCCACATTCCAGATAAACTAAGTATTCTGAGGCTGCGCAAATTCTGAATATGGGCCAGGCTTTTTCAGTAAATGTTTATCATATTTCTCAAAACTGAGATTGCTAAGGGAAAAAAAAGAAACACCTAACAAGAAGAAAGAACCAATTTATAAAAGGATAGAAAAGGTCTTTATCATAGAACTTTCAGTAAGTGTTGTCTTATTCAAAGATGATATAAAATGCACACTGGTGACGTAGAGGCTTAATCTCCCGAGGCCTGCCGCACTATTAGGTATAAATTCATTTTTTACTAGAGTGATATTTTGTTCAATGGACAATGTATATCCTTATCTATATCTATTGATAGATTTAAAATAGGCAGCGTAGAAGACTTGGGAGAATCCATGGAAACAAATTGACTGAGAGCAACGTACTATAGTGATAATTGGGCTACAAAATTTGTATCTGTGAAGGGTGTTTTGGCTTCAGGAGAGAGGAGAATGGAAGAAAGTGATGAGAAATATAAAGTATCAAAAACAACTGTCTCCTAATCCAGATAACATTTTTCCTGGACTGTGGCTTGTCCTTTCCCCTGAAACACCATACTCAGAACACCTTGCTTTAGAAAGCAAAACCAAGCACAGGTGTATAGATAAAAAAGCAACTGAATATTGAATAACTGTATTTTAAATTAAGAAATCATGTGACCTTGGTTTACATTCTTTTAAGCCTCAGTTTCCTTCTCTGTAACATTGAAGACAATTATAAATAGCTACGTCTTATTGGTCACGTCCCAGTTATTTCACATTTATTATTTTTGTTCTTTAAGCAACTTTACAAACTAAAAACTATTTTCTACGTAATAGAGGAGGGAAAGAATACAAAGTGGTTAAATAACACACCTGGAATCATAATGAGTAAGTGAACAGCCTGTTCTTATGCGACTGCAGCCCAGGCCTTGAGGATGCTGCTCTGTCACGCAGGGCTGTTGTGAGGGCTGAAGAGTGAGCAAATGACACATGGGGAGCGTTTTTCAAATGTTAGCTCCTTTGCCTTTTACTTCAAGTGCTAAAACTCCGCCCATATTAAAATTATTTTCTCCCAGATACACTTGTGTGTGTGTGTGTGTAATAAAATGCACATGTTGCCTGACCAGGCGATGGCGCAGTGGATAGAGCGTCAGACTGGGATGCAGGTTCGAGACCCTGAGGTCGCCAGCTTGAGCGTGGGCTCATCTGGTTTGAGAAAAAAAGCCCACCAACTTGAACCCAAGGTCGCTGGCTCCAGCAAGGTGTTACTTGGTCTGCTGAAGGCCCGCGGTCGGGGCACATATGAGAGAGCAATCAATGAACAACTAGGGTGTTGCAACACGCAATGAAAAACTAATGATTGATGCTTCTCATCTCTCTCCGTTTCTGTCTGTCTGTCCCTATCTATCCCTCTCTCTGACTTACTCTCTGTCTCTGTAAAAAATAAAAAAAATAAAAAAAATAATAAAATGCACAATGACTAACTGTGAAAAAGATGTTGAGCTCTGGATCATTTAGTAATTATTTATTTAAAGAACAATAAGGTTTTATTTTTTTATTATTGTACGTTGAGCATAGATATAAAAGGAAGCTGAATATTGGGAGGTTAAGGCAAAACACAAACTTAAAATGGAAATTGACACCATGTCCAGTATAAACGGGGTAGGCCAGGGACCTCTTTACTGAGGTTCGGGAGGAGGCAGAAAGTGGCTGATGTGAGGAGTTTGGAATAAAGTGACTGTTACAGTACAAAGACTCAACAGGCTGAGGTGAGATAAAAGTTTCATCTTGGGGACTATAAACTTGTAGGACAGTCTTATGGGATAGCAAGACTTTTGATTTGAAGAAAGGATGTACTTTTTAGGAAACTGGTAATAAGGGAAGATTCCTCAGGGTCAGTGGTATTCTTAGAAATCCAGTTGGGATGATTTGTATATAATCTCTGAAGGGCCTTTGACCATATCCATCTAGTTGTCTAGCTCTGACAGTTCTGAGGTTGTATGTTGACTGACATTCTCTTTGAAGAGAACTTTGAACTATAGTTTTAAACTAAGGAAAAAATCAGTAGTGAAAGAAAAGCAAGACAGGTAATGAGTCCCAGTTTTAGGCTGTAGAGTAGTGAACTGTGTCACAAACACATGCCAAGAATTTACACCAGGGAGTGAACTGAAATCTGAATCTTCCTGGAGAACTTTTCAGTAACTTTTCTCTTTCTTTGCTTTTTATTGGCGACTACATCTATTCCCGTTTTTCCAACTGGAGAAAATAGTGCACAAGCAAAGATAGCCAGAGGGATGGCTAAATTTTGTGAAGTACAAGCTTACACACAGCTACCTACCCATGTTAGTGGGGGACCCAGCCCTGAGCTGGGCCAGAGATCTGCCAGCCTTGCTAAATCGAGGAAAGAATGAATTGGTTTAACATGTTACTCTTTTCCCAATTTGCTCCATCACTGCAAGAACCAAAACAGAAACAAATAAAATACCACAAACCGAAGCAAAATCCCACACCAGACAGCTAGTGACTTAACTCCGTGGGAATGAAACATTGAGGAGATTGAACTCCAGAAACAGTGGATGTCTGAATAGCTGTCACTGTGAAGCTGTTACTATTTTTTAGGCTGGCCCAGACATGCTCTTCAATTAAGGAGGGTACTAAATCCAGGGATTTGGGACTGGGGACATAATTGCACATCATAATTACACCTGCTTGAAGCTGGAGCGAGTGACGCAGTCGGGGCACTGAGCTTCGTCTTGCGTCTGCTCACTGCGACCTCTGGTCTGAGGATCTCTCTCCCAAACAACCTTCCTCACAGGCTTCTCTCTAAACAACCCTACACTTTTTGAATCAGGAAGAAGGCCAAGTGCTGTATATATAATTCACAAATATGGCCTTTGAAATTTGCATCTGGGCGGTATGTCTCATAATTCAATTTTATATCTGATATCTTTTTTATCTTGGGCCTTTAGTAGGAACTTTCAATTTAATATTCTGCAGCATGTGCATGGGATAGAGAGAGAGAAAGAGAAGGTGATAGAGGAGACAGGATTGGTGATTATTATTTTCTTTTTTCTTTTTTTTGCATTTTTCCGAAGCCAGAAACGGGGAGGCAGTCAGACAATCTCCCGCATGCACCCGACCTGGATCCACCCAGCATGCCCACCAGGGGGCAATGCTCTGCCCTTCTGGGGTGTTGCTCTGTTGCATCCAGAGCCATTCTAGCTCCTGAGGCAGAGGCCACAGAGCCATCCTCAGCACCCGGGCCATCTTTGCTCCAATGGAGCCTCGGCTGCGGGAGGGGTTAGAGAGAGACAGAGAGGAAGGAGAGGCAGAGGGGTGGAGAAGCAATTGGGCGCTTCTCCTGTGTGCCCGGGCCGGGAATCAAACCTGGGACTCCTACACGCCAGGCCAGCGCTCTACCACTGAGCCAACCCACCAGGGCCGATTATTATTTTCTTATTTATGTTTATCTGTGTTTTTCTATAAAATATTTTATAGTAAGAAAAATTCATATGAAAATGTCACCTATTCCTTTATTTTTAAGCTTTAAAATGCTCAATAAGTAGACAGATTTATAATCAATACTATTCATATAGAGAAAGATTATACGCATAAGCAAGGTTTAACAGTCTGAAAAAAACTCTATCTTAATTTTGAAATAATTTTAAACTTAAAGAAAAAGTTGCATGAATATTACAAAGAATATTGGTATATCTTTTATCTAGACACCCCATCTAAGTTTTCTGTTACAGTAACAATGTCTTTCTTCGCAAAATGATCGTATTCAGAACCATGCATTGTGCCCATTTGTCAAGTCTCTATCCTCTACTTCAATCTAGAACATTTCCTCAATGATTTTCTTCATTATCACGACCTTGTTGTTTTTGTACATAATTTTATAAAACGTCTCTCAGTTTGGATTTGTCCAGCAACTCCTTATGATTTAGAGTCCTGACCCACTCGGATATCCTTCCTGTATGAACTTGGCCCTCTGCTGAGCTGCTTTCTTGTCCTCTGAAACCCTCATGTGGCCCTGACTATCTTGGGGCTGTCATCAGTGATGAGGGAAATAAGAAAAGAAGGCATCTGAAGAAAGACTGTCAGTGTTAATGATATTTTAAAAAGCCAGTCATATTTTGTCTTTTTGGAAACTCAATTATAGATCTTGTTGCTTTATAGCCATTATTATGGAATCATTACATTGAGGCCTGTAGGAGACGATAGAGTTTCTAATCAGATTCTCTTATTTAACACATGTGAAATAGGTATTCTGAAAAGATATTACTTGAAAAGGTCAAATTAATCTCCCTTTATGCTCTCCTTCCCCTAACACCCCTAAAGGTTTTTATGCCTATAGTGTGCCTTCTCCTTCTGCCCCTACTGATTTTTGGATGTCACAATAAAATGCAAATCAGTTGCAAAGTGAAATTGCAAATCTTGCAGAAAAGTAGGATTCATGCAGTGTTGGACACAATGTTAAAGAATTGCTTAACCTTTCAGTGCAAAAAGAACAGAAGGAACAATTAAACCACTTAGCAAAAGAAGATAACAAAAATCTAGATGATAATCAGTGCTTCAAAAGAGATTGATTTGAATATCAAAGAATGAGGAAAATGTACGTAGGGAAACTGATGAAGCCCTCAATTATTTCTACAAAATGACAAGTCTCAGATTGTATGATCAAACTGTGAAGGATGTCATGTAGCAATCTCTTTAAATTTTGGCAGAAAAATGCTACTAATATACTCCCCAAATCCAAAAGTACTTGGTTCATTCTTTACTCATTTTTCTTCTTTTTTGTAGACCACAAGTAGAGAAGGTCAACTTAATCACAGACTTATGCTCACACCATACCATCATTATTATTCTCTTAAGTAGTTTTTTTTAATCTCTCATCTATCTATCTATCTATCTATCTATCTATCTATCTATCTATCTATCATCTATCTATCTATCTATCTATCTATCTAATCTATCTATCTATTTATCATCTATCTATTTATCCATCATCAATCATCTATCTATAAATCTCTCACCTATCTATTGTTTTAACCCCATTTTCTAATTCTGTCTGGCTCTTTCTCATAAGAATTCTGTAGCATATTTATTTGTACCAGTTAATATTATGCTTTGCCTGACTAGGCGGTGGCACAGTGGATAGAGCGTCAGACTGGGTTGTGGAGAACCCAGGTTTGAGACCCCAAGGTCGCCAGCTTGAGCACGGGCTCATCTGGTTTGAGCAAAGCTCACCGGCTTGAGCCCAAGGTTGCTGGCTTGAGCAAGGGGTCACTCGGTCTGCTATAGTCCCCCCCCCGTCAAGGCACATATGAGAAATCAATGAACAACTAAGGAGCCGCAATGAAGAATTGATGTTTCTCATCTCTCTCCCTTCCTGTCTGTCTGTCCCTATCTGTCCCTCTCTCTGACTCTTTCTGTCTCTGCCACAACCCCCCCCAAAAAAAAAACAAAAACCACAAAAAACAACAACAACAACAAAACTATGCTTTGACCTTTGACCATTGACTTAGACCTCACTTCAGGGGGATCTAAATATCACAAAAAATTTTATTAAAAGACACCTGGGGCACCTCTGTCCAGTGCTTAGGACTGGCACAGCACAGCCTGTAACCCTCAACATTCATTCTTCTAACACCATTTAACCCCCAGTTTGAACCACTTAGTATCTTTTGTGTCCAAATACACGGAAGGTTTGTGATTGTGCTGTTGCCAGCATCAGATCAGACAATGTCTCCCTATTTATATTATTAATATCCTCCAGTATATCATTGAGGAGGCATGTTATACTTACAATTTTTCTTCATGTAGTAGATTCTGTTTATTTTTATTTCTTTTTTACACTGATTGTAGCTCCTTATATGATTAGTTATATAGGCAATTAGCTAATATTTCTCTGGGGATAAAAGCTACTTGTTTGGAAGCATGTATTGGAAAGGACACTAGACCTTAGGAAGTTCCAAAAGAATAAAAAAATTCAGAGAAGGTAAAAGGTGTGCAGAAAATAACCCAGGCTCTGCCATAGTGTAAATGTAGGAGTGTTTGGTGTGTGAGCATTGAGTGGTAGGTAAGGGAAGGCCTTTCTGAATTTACAGCTGAGCAAAGTGTGAAATAAGAAAGAGCAGTAATGAACAGATCTGGGAGATGAGACCAAATAAGCTTGCTATATACTTGAAGAACAGACAGACGGCCAAGGTAATTGGAGCAGAATGAGAGTGCTGGAGTGATATTGGATGAGAACAAAGATATAGGTAGAGCCCACATTGATTATACAGGGCCTTGTAGGTCATGCTTTAGAGTTTGTGTTTTATTCTGAATGAGGTGGGACTCTTTCTTAGGTGTCTACATAAAGAAAGAGATGAACATACTTGTTCCTGCTATTCAATATTTTATTATGATAAATGAAAACATACAACAAAGTTGGGAGAACTGTACAGTGAATACCTGTATGGCCACAAGTAGATTCCACTATTATCATTTTCTCACACTTGTTTTATCATATATCTGTTCACCTGTTCATCCATTAGTCTGTCAGATTTTATGCATTTCATGACTTATAGACCTGAGTACATTTACCTCTAATTCATTCAAGTATATTGTTACCTAAAGTTTTCGGTGATTTTTTATTTTGATGAAAAATTTATATAACATGAAATGCATGAATCACTGACATTCTACAAATATTTCATGTATGCAAATTAAACTCTGTTGAAATGTAGACAGTTAACATCACAATAGAAACCTTGTGCTTTTCCCCAGTTCATACAATCACTGCCCCAGAAACAGCTACCATACTCACTTATTCCCACCATAGATTAAGAAAACCTGTTGTGAAACTTCCTATAAATATACTATTCTTGCAGCATGTGCTCTTTTGTGTCAGGTGTGTTTCACTCAACATATTCTTTTTGAAATTTGCCATGTGTTGCATGCATCAGTAACTTGTTCTTTTTTGTTGTGGAATAGTATTCTATTATATAAATGTAACACAGTTTGTCCATTTTGTCAACGAACATCTGGGCTCTCTACAAGTGTGTGGCAATTACAATTAAAACTGTGATGTTGCTCTGGATGGGTAGCTCACTTGGTTAGAACGTCCTCCCAATATGCTGAGGTTGCAGGTTCGATTCCAGGTCAGGGCACATATAAGAATCAGCCAGCCTGACCAGGCGGTGGCGCAGTGGACAGAGCGTCGGACTGGACTGGGATGCGGAGGACCCAGGTTTGAGACCCTGTGGTCGCCAGCTTGAGCGCAGGCTCATTGGCTTTGAGTAAAGCTCACCAGCTTTGGACCCGAGGTCGCTGGCTTGAGCAAGGGGTTACTCGGTCAGCTGTAGCCCCCCGACCCCTTCCCGGTCAAGGCACATATGAGAAAGCAATCAATGAATAGCTAAAGTGTCGCAACGAAAAACTGATGATTGATGCTTCTCATCTCTCTCCATTCCTGTCTGTCTGTCCCTATCTATCCCTCTCTCTGACTCTCTCTCTGTCTCTGTAAAAAAAATAAAAATTAAAAAGAATCAGCCAAAGAATGCATAAATAAATGGAACAACAAATCAATGTTTTTCTTTAAAGTTAATCAATAAAACATTTTTAAAAAAGCTGTGATAAAAATTTGTGTACATATCTTTTTGTTAACAGGTACTTTTTGTTTCTCTTAGGAAAATCCCTGGGAAGAGAATTGATAGGTCATAAAGTAGGTGTGTTCTGTTTACAGGAAGCTAGCTGACCTTTACCTGAAGTGCACATACCATTCTTATTTAGTTTCTAAGGAGAATCATTTTGGTTGCTCTGTGGAGAGGGTTGCTAGGGGGATAGGAATAAAAGCCTAAAAGCCAGTCTATTGTCACAACCGATAGCCAGAATCTATGTGTAGATTATACCTCCGTAAAGTAAAGTACGTGTGAGGTTTTTAATTGCTAATAAAGCTGATGTTTGACTCAGAATGTGATCAGCACAAGGCCAGTAAAGGCTATGTACTTTGAAGATATGGGAGAGATTTAAAACCCAAGTTCTACTTATAGGAAAGAGCTCCTCATTTTAGAGAAAGTAATACCTGTACATCACATAGGAAAATATTCCCACCAGCCTCTGTAGTGTTTTCCATGGGAGTGAAGGGGTGTCAAGCAAAACTGTATTTGGTTTGGGTTTTTTAAATCACAGTTTATACATTTTTTTCTTTTTTATTGTAAAATAAAGACATATCCATAAAAACCACACAAGAGAATTGTATGACTTTGATGACCGTCCTGTTAACTACCACCCAGGCCAAAATATAAAGTTTTTCCAACCATTTCAGAAGCCTTCCCTACTCCTCTCTCCAAAGGTAAACATTATCATGGTTTTTATGGTAATCATTTCCTTATTATTTTATCACTTGAGTATATTTTATTAAATACTATAGTTGATTTTGCCTATTTAAAAATTTTGATATGACTTTTTTGTCTATTTTATCCTATAAGCTTATTCTCCATTCTATTCTTAAAATTTTTTTTTTATAATTTATCAAGTGCAGTTTATATTCAGTGTAATTCTGTATTAGCTTCAGGTGTACAGCACAGTGGTTAGACAATCATATATTTTACGAAGTGGTCCTGCCTGATATTTCTGGTACCCACCCGACATCATACACAGTTATTACAAAATGAATGATTATAATGCCTTTACTTTACACCCCCATGACCAGTGGTGGGATTCAGGTGGTTCACACTGGTTCAGCAGAACTCATACCTAATTTTGTGTTGAGTTCAGCAAACTGATTGATAAAATGACACTTGTAATCAGGGTTCTTTCTAAGGTGGGTGCTTGGGCAGGTGCCCAATGTGGAAATCACAAATTTACATTCCTTACTCTTTTTTAACATTCATCTGCACAACAGCGTATTCTAAGCACCTGTAGTAATGTTTATTCTGTCCATAGGTGAAAAAAATTTCAATTGAGGATGCCAATCAAGAAGCAATATGGAAATATCTTAAATAACAGTTTTATTGTTTTTTGTCAGGTATTAATATCTTTTTATTAATATTTTAAACTTGTTTTTTATAACTTAATCTAGTTTTGTATACCTCTTTTATTGTTTTTATTTAAGTATTAAATGCATGAAATAATAAACTACCTTTTGCTATATCTTTTTTATACTTAAAACGGTCATTAGGGCAGAGAACCGGTTGTTAAATTATTTGAATCCCACCACTGGCCATGAGTATTTTGTGACTACTAATTTGTACTTCTTAATCCCGTCACTTTTTCATCTAGTTCCCTAAACCCTCTCCCCTCTGGCAACCATCAGTCTGTACTTATGAACCTGGCTCTATTTTGTTTTTGTTTGTTTGTTTGCTTGTTTGTTTTACTCTTTAGATTCCACATGTAAGTGAAATCATATGGTATTTGTCTTTCTCTGATTTATTTCAATTTGCATAACGCCCTCTAGGTCCATCCATGCTTTCACAAAAGTAAAAATTTCTTATTTTTTTATGGCTGAGTAGTATTTCATTGTGTAGATGTACAATTTTGCATCCACTCATCTGTTGATGGGCACTTGGTTTGCCTTACAGTTTATCAGTTGAACAATATAGGCCATTTAGTATAAAGTGTCTTGCAGCCTGGACATTTTTTTCTTTTTCATTCTATCCTTATGGTGAAGTTCAACATGCTCTGGAGGGTCTGAAGGCAAGTCTAGTAACTGCAGAAGATAGTGTTGACAAGGTAAAAATGGGCCAGATGGTGGAGGGCTACACTAAGAAATGCAGGTTTTTGACCTGTCAAGTTGTGAGCGTTAAAGGATAAGTTTGGAGAGGGAACTGCTGTGCTGCAGAAACTCTCAACACCCAGAAGGACAAGAGGGACTGCAGTTCCGTAAGTGTGTGATTACTGTAGAACTTCAGAATTGAAATGAAAAGTCTGACCCATGGTGATAGTGGTGGGAATGAAAACGTGGGGATGGATGTTAGTGAGGTCATTACAAGAAGACTCAAAAAAATTGTGTGACTTGATTTAAAGGTAAGGGTCAGGTTACTCTCAAACTTTTGATGATGATCACTATAAAAATGCATTTGTGGTTTTTATGTATAAGTACATGTATGTACATATACATTATATATGTATAACAGAACTGAAAATTCTAAGAAACAATATTTACTTTTACTCTGATTCTTGCCTTGATATTTCTATGTCCTTCTTTTTTATTTTATTTCAAAATAACTCAGTGTTAACCCACTAAGTGGGTTACCCCAATTTGAACACCATGTCCTAAGAGGTATGTATGATTTAAAGTATACCAAGAAGGTATAATTTCTCACAATCTTTTACTGATGTTGAATTCCAAGCATTGGAAATCAAGATTTTGATTCTCCATTAAACCAAACGTCTCTGGAAAGGGGCTCATCTTTGCTTATATACATATTATACCTAGAGAGCAAATGAGTTATTACTTCTTCTAGAAAGCAAGTTGTGTTAAAGGGGAGAACAGAGCAAGTGTGAAAGCCTGAAATGTGTGCCTGAAAGGGAACAATGGCGAGAAAGGTGCTGAGAGAGAAATGTTACTTTTCCTATTTTACCTCGAGGTTACTACAGTAGGTTAATATTTATTGCTAAGAAAAGACCTTAGCAGTTTATTCTCCGAACAAGGAGGAAAGAATCCAGAGGTTAAACCAGCATTGGGAAATAGGGCAGTAAGGCATCATCGTTTGTTTACTGTGTAGATAAGGGTATTAAACAGTACAGCTGGAAGGTGGAAGACAGGAAAGGGAGTGGTCTGGAATTACCTGGAAAGGAGGGAGAGTGTGGTGTTACTTCTTTTAAGCAAGATGTGTCAATGGCCCATAATATTAGTGACTTTAGTCCTCAGGTTAGGATTGCCTAGTCTGGGTCCTCTACTTTTTGTTGCCAAAACTCAATCCCATCAGAGTAATCCCTCCAAAAAAATCAATATATGAAGAATTAAAAAATACTAGCTCAAAGGTCATCAATGGTATTGTCAGGAGGACAGAAGAGTCAGGCAGTTGATGTTCTCCTACTAGGTCTATAGCAGGGTAGTCAACCTTTTTATACCTACCGCCCACTTTTGTATCTCTGTCAGTAAAATTTTCTAACTGCCCACTGGTTCTACAGTCATGGTGATTTATAAAGTAGGGAAGTAACTTTACTTTATAAAATTTATAAAGCAGAATTACAGCAAGTTAAAGCATATAATAATAATTACTTACCAAGTACTTTATGTTGGATTTTCGCCAAGTTTGGCTGAATAAATCTTTATAAAACAACTTACTATAGTTAAATCTTTTTATTTATACTTTGGTTGCTCTGCTAATACCCACCATGAAAGCTGGAATGCCCACTAGTGGGCGGTAGCGACTAGGTTGACTACCACTGGTCTATAGATTGAAAAAAATCATATGGGAATAACAGCACATGCCCAAATTTGTGTGTAGGGAAAGTCTTTCTCTGCAGTTGCGTGCATCCTAGGTAGGCAGCTTGAATTGCATCATTGTGTTGGTATGTTCTGGACCTCTATGATTTTGTCTGAGCCGAGGTGTCACTACCACTGCAGGGTTATTTGCACCATGTCACTTTGTCAGTACGTAGAATATAGCAACTTCATCCTCAAACTTGAGGTGTTAATTTAACACAGTAAGCAATTAGTGAACTAAAAATATGCAAATACAGCACAATGCATGCATTACATTTTATCATATCCCTGACCTCTCTTACTATTGTAGTTGCATAAGACTACTTTTCTTTGGAAGAACCAATACCCTTAGAGGAAAATCAACTTTCCCTTATTTAATAAGGAGAGGCATTATACATATTTACAATTCAAGCCACAAAAATTGTGCCTGGAATAACCAGAGGAATTCACGCATTTTTCTCTTTGTCCATTCACAGAAAAGGAGTCAGATAAAAAGATAGGCCATGCTGCTTTTTTCCCCAGAATTGTAATCACTCAAGTGCCTGAGGAGAAGCCCAACATAAAGTTCAAAGTGTTTGTTGTTAATCTCTGGGAGAGTTTGAGGAAAGAATGTGGCCCTGTTCTTACCTGCCCCAGGCTGAGGAAAGGAAGGGTGTGTGACCCCTCCCACCTTCAGGGCCTGTGCCACTAAACCTTGCACTAGTCCAGGAGGCCCCACTTGTCCTGCACTTGTAGAAAGAGAATTTGGTTGGGTAGTAGGATCAGGAATCCCCCTGAATGCTGAACCCTGAGGAAAATTCTGCCATTTCCAACAATCATGTAAAACAACGCATAATTAACAAATGGTTGTGACCCCTGCTTCTCAGCACCAATACTCCTCACTCTGGACTTCTCTCAGAGGCTGAGGGAAATGCTACCTGAGTCACACATGGCTGCGCAGAAGGCCTGGGGCAGAGATGGACGCCTGTAGAGAAAGCAGTGGACCAGAGCGCTGGATCTGGAAGTTCTGAGCTTCTTCTCTCCAAGGGCCAAGGAGTACGTATTTGAAATCTGATGAGTAACGACACGTGCCTCCTCTGGTAGTACTCTGCTATCACCTCACTGGTTCTGCAGTGAACCATACTCTCTCTGAAGGTTTGATGGGGGATCTGGTCTGTGAACATACACTTCCAGTTCTGATTCTTTGGAATAGGTGTGAGAACTCCAAGGACATAAACAAATAAAATGATCACCTTGGATGACTAGTTCACTGTCTACACGATGTTATCATTTGTACATTTCATATGATTTCACAATAATGATAAATGATAGAGTGTGGAACAAGCAACCAGCCAAGAATGGCTGACTTCAAACGATTGACACTCCAACCTCCAGAAGACCAGGCTGAAGAATCCTGACTTTTGTAACACAATTCTGGGATTGTAGCTGAATGAAAAACCGGGCCACACACCTGTGATTCCTGCCCCATGAGCCACAGGTATTCACAGGGCATAGTGAAATGAAGAAAGTCACAAAATGGTGTAGGTTTTTCATAAAGCCAAGTTTATTGCCTTTAAAGCAATTTTTTTTTCATTTTAATTTGAGATGATAAAATGCCCTTTCTTTTTAAAGACTATTATGGAGAGAGACTGGGTACATACGTGTGTTGATGTGTGCACACATGCTTGTATTTAATGTACTTAGTACACAAAGGAAAAGTGAAAAACACTTTGTCTTTTTCTGATTGCAAAATTTTACCGGTCTCTAAATTTCCAGGATCTGGGAGCCACTGTTTTGTGTAGTGGCTTGAATCCTATACTACTGAAAGGTCAAAAAGATAAAGTTCATCTTAGCCTATTTCTTATAAAAATTAATAAGTTTATTTTAGATCAATTTTAGGTTTACAAAAAAACTAGTGGAAAGTACAGAGTCTTTCCATAAGCTCCCTCTATTTCCCTAGTTTTCTCTTGTCTTAGTGTGTGGTACCATTGTTATATTGATGAGCCAATATTGCTACATTATCATTAACTAAAGTTCATAGTTACATTAGGGTTCAGTCTTTGTGTTGTATATTTTATCGGTTTGATATATGTATAAAATGACATGTATCCACCAATATAGTACCATCAGTATGGTTTTATTGCGCTAAAAATTCTCCCCACTCTGCCTAGTCATCCTTTCCTCCACTGGAACCCCTGGCAACAACCAATGTTTTCAGTTTTTGTGGGTGGAGTGCAGAGCGCATTCCTAGCAGCTGCGGCTGATGCAATGCTGTGAGAATACTCCAGCTCCCAGAAGCCTCCTGGGCATACCCAGGAAGGAAGCTTGCCTGCTATAAGGAAGTGACTTAACGCCAACCATGAAGCTCCCTGATCTTTTCAGCCATTGGCTATGAAGGACATGCTGTAACACCCTATAGGCTGAACCTGTGTATATAAGCTAGCTTACTTCCTGAATAAAGTGGATCTGTGTCACTGAACCTGGTCCCCAGAGTCGGGTCTCTGCATCTCCGTCATCCTCACCCCCAGCAGGACTTGTCCACAACTGGCGCCCGAACATGGGGCAGGAACTTAACCAGCATCCAAGGGACAGGTGTGTGATCCTCTGCAATGGGAAACCTTCTCCCCCACTCTCGAGCCCCGCAGGCTCGAGCCCTGCACACCCTATTGCAGAGTAGGCGAGTTGAAGTTTGTGAAGAGGATCTCTGTACTTACTGGGAGATCCTCTCTGGTCTCAATCCCTGGATTGAGGACGCACCTCTCTGGGAGCCAGATACTTGGGCCTGAGCTTTCCGGTACGTTCGTTCGGCCAAAGTACATGGGGGACAAACCTTCCCTCTCGGCCTCATTCCTGCCTTGCTAGCGATACATACCTGCCTGACCAGTGCTCCTCCTGGGGACCCCTCCGCCAGTGCCAAAGATATTACAGGCTGCCTCTCTCTCTGAGGAGCCCCTACTTCCCTATTTGCCCCCCTCCACTGAGGAGGAAAGTAGTTTAACCTCAGATTTTGACAAAATCGCAGCTGAGCACACAGAAACGAAATCAACCAAATTGCTAACTGTGCCATCAGCTCTGCAGCTGGGAAAAGCAGAAGTCGCTACTTCCGCATTCCCTGCCGGGGCTCAATGCCCCACCTCAGCCTCTCAGACGCCATTGTCTCCAACATGTATTCCTGCTGCAGACCCATGGGCCAGCCTATACGCCCCCATGTGTCTTTTTTCTTTCTGTCTGTCTTCTCTATTTTTCTATGTCTCTCATGCTCTCTCTCTGGCCTATCTCTCTGAAATGACGCTGGAAGGACCCAGCCATGGCACAGTGGCGGGGATCACACCCTCTTCTAACACAAGGGAGAGGTTATGCTTGCGTTTTTCAACCAATTTGGATCCCAGAAACCCCCCAACCTGCTTGACAGGATTTCTTGGGCACCCACTAAGTGGTTCAGTCTTCACCGTCCAAAGCCACAGCCCTGGCCTTCCCCACACTGAATACACCTGAGGGGAGGAGGCCCTCAGCACTCCAGAAGAAGACCTCATGGCCAGCATATGCACCCCATCACCTGAGGGGATGTGGAGGCTTTGGCGGGATGGGCCCAGAGAATTGCCCCTGATGGGCCCCCAGGCCCTGGTGCTTTGTTCTTACTTGTGTGTGCTGTAGTAACCGCTGACTCCCAGATGCAGGTGGCGGCAGCCCGGGGCTCAAGCCCGGCAGTGCGAGCTGGTGTTTTCAGTTCATCTTTGGAGGATGAGGAGAATTGGGCTGGAGTTGCGATTCACAGACTTCAGAAGGTAAACGGTGGCAGCTGCAGCAGGAGGATGAACAGAAGCCAGGCTTGCATTGCTGAGTGGCCGCTGGAATGGTAGGGAGTGCCTGCTAAGCCGCTGGTGGGTTTGCTGACATTTTGGGACATAGAGGTGGATGCCATTATGCTCTCCAGAGCAGAGATGGAAATGCTGACTGCCATCGCCACATGCTCTTCCTTGGGACAGTGTAAGACCTGCCAGGATGGCAGGAATGAGGGGGGTGGCTGAAGTCTCATGTGCATGGACTGATTTCCTGGACTATGACCCAAGTGAGCACTGGCTCCTTTGTTGGATGAACTTACGGATTTTGGACAATGTGAAATACCTTGATGGGGGTTAGGGACGGCTTTGCTGGAGGCCCTTCTCCTGCCCCGGGAAGCTTTTCCCATGGCTAGAAAGAAGGCTGAAGACATTTTGTGCTTTTGGCAAAGTGCTCAGAGACTGGTAAAATGTATCTTTGTAATTGTTGAAATTGTACAATTTGTCATGTTGTTGTAATTTGTGTAATGTGCCTTGCAACCATATGCAGTACGCAGCCCACGGCAAGCCATCCATTTTGTGTTTGGACACTGGGACCTTTGTGGGAAGGGGTGTGCATGGACCTACGTCCATTTTTTACAATCAAAATGGAACTTTGTTTAACGGCACCTAGAAGGTCTCTGTGACACAATGGGAGGGAAATGACATCCCGACCCCTAGGAGAAATCCCCTGATTAAGACCCTCATTCTATTTCCTAACTAGTTAAACTATACAGAAGCTTGCCTCATTGTTTAATCCAGCTAATCTATTAGCATATAATATAACAGGTATTACAGTTGTTTTAGTTCTACTAGGGTTCCGTTGCATAATGTGTAGCATTCAGAAACTACAACAACAGCAAGCTGTCATTCATCAAGTCCAATTGGCTTTAATTAAAAGAGAAAGGGGAGATGTGGGTGAAGTGCAGAGTGCATTCCTAGCAGCTGCAGCTGATGCAATGCTGTGAGAATACTCCAGCTCCCAGAAGCCTCCTGGGCATACCCAGGAAGGAAGCTTGCCCGCTATAAGGAAGTGACTTAGCACCAACCACGCAGCTCCCTGATCTTTTCAGCCATTGGCTATGAAGGACACGCTGTAACACCCTATAGGCTGAACCCATGTATATAAGCTAGCTTACTTCCTGAATAAAGTGAATCTGCATCACTGAACCTGGTCCCCAGAGTCGGTCTTTGCGTCTCCGTCATCCTCACCCCCGGCAGGACTTGTCCACAAGTTTCCATAGTGTTATCCTTTCCAGAATATCATCATATAGTTGGATTCATATAGTATGTAGCCATTTCAGATTGGCTTCTTTTACTCATCAATATCTATTTCAGTTTCTTCCATAACTTTTGTGTCTTGATAGCTACTTATTTTAAATCAATGAATAATATTTTGTTGTAAATTTGTTTATCTCTTTACCTATTGAAGGATGTCTTGGATGCCTCCAACTTTCGGCAATTATGAATACAGTTCCATCTTAGACAATTTTTACATTTAAAAATACAAAATGTAGTATTCTTTTGTTATTCTTGAAAGGATATTCATTATAAAATTTTAGAAAGTACAAGAAACATAAAAAAGAAAAGTATTATTAGTAATCTCACTTCAAAGATAATATTTGTAACTATTAGTAAGTATCTTATAATTTCTTTTTTTCCTAAGTCTGTATCTCGTTATATCTGTCTGGAAGCTATATCTATGCTTACATACACCTTATTGAACTTATTTTTATAAATTTGGATATCATATATATATATATACTTATGTCATACATATATATCCTATACGTATCTATTCTACTATACATTTATACATTATATATTATTATATATTTTTACCACTTAACATTAAATGTATATATTCCAAATATTTAAATTTAATTCTTTGGGAAGATGATATTTAATAATTATACAGTGAATCACTGTATAAGTGTTTTTAAAAATAATTATAAGTGTTTTTTTCATTCTACTCTTACTGAAATATGAACTCTAAGAAGGCAAGGATGTTAGTATGATTTGTTCACTAGTGACCCTTTAGTACAGGAAAGAGTGCCTGGCAGGCATATTATAGCACTCCAAAAACATTTGTTAAATAAATGACAAAATCGTATTTTTAAAATTTGTGTGATTTCATTAGCTACTCCTTAGAATCAACACAGAACCTACTTATGGGTTATTGCCTGCCAAATTGAGGACCTAAATAATTGTGCAGTCTTAAATGCAGTGCTTTTAAGAAACTGAGTACTGTAGTGGCTTTCTCATAGAGTCAGTGATGACAATATCTTTACAGCTCGAGGATTTTTAAAAGATGGAATGATACAATTCCTGTCCTGCTCCTTCTCATGAGAATGATGGCATACTGTTAAGAACCTGGTGAGAATTAAAGCTTTGTCTTGGACAAAGCAATACTATCTGAATTATGCTGAAACAGCTTTTACTTGGTGGCCGTGACACCCTGCTAATAAGGTCCCTGATAGGAAGTACCTCTTCAGGACTCCTGGATGGGAACCACTTATCCAGAGCAATTGGTGAGATTCTTCAAGGATATGCTTCCACCTATTTTCTGTAGATGGCCCAGGATGCCAACCTCTCTACCTTTGCTGACCTGAAATTTCCACTCCTCCACTCTAGTGCTAGCATTTGTTTGTATCCAACCAAGTGGAGAGGTGGGGAGTGATAGTGAATACTCGTTGTTTAGAGGGATGATAACTGGGATGGGCAATTCACTGGGGCAGTGAGCAGACTTAGAAAGCTTCAAATTTCAGGCGCTGGGTGGTTGGCTCAGTGGATTGAGCATTGGCCCTGTGTATGGACAGCCCTAACTGATTCCTAGTCAAGGCACAACCATCTACTTCTCTTCCCCTTTCCTTCCTGCAAGCAGTGGCTTGGTTGGTTGGAACATGGCCCTGGACACTGAGGATAGCTTGGTTGAAGCCTATCAACCTCAGCTGCTAGAAAGGGTTGATGGGTGGATCCTGGTCAAGGTGCATGCAGAAATCTGTCTCTCTATCTGCCTCTTCTCATTTAAAAAAAAAGAAAATAATAAAGAATAGCTTCAGATTTTAGAGCAAGGACCTGGGATGGACGCAGGGAGAGGGGAAAGAGCCTTGTCAGGATGAGAAATCATGCAGTTAAAGGCCTAGCAAAGATTTTACTTACAACTCAGCCTGACACAAATGTTAATCCTGTTCAGCATCTTATTGTTCCATTGAATAAGAGCCATTTCATTAAAGAGTCATTTAAAAAATTTACTGTTTTATAGGATTGACCTAATTTTCCATTTGAAAATGCCTTCTTTGTATTACAAACTTTAAAAATTGCTTTCTAAAAAAAAAATTAAATACTAAAAATAAATAAATAAAAATTGTTTTATAAGTAATGAATTTAAAAAAAAATCTGAGTAGGCATGTACCCATGGTTACCACATAATGGTATCAAAGATTTCTGAAAATAGAATTTTGTCCTAGATTTTTATAGAGTTTCTATTTATTAATCTTCCTTCTGTTTTGCTTTAAATTTTTCAATATGATTTGAAAACTTGTTTGTCAGGTTTTTGGTTGTTAAAAAAATTTAATAACATTATTAACAATTTTAACTTTATTAATTTGTGTAAAGGCCCTGAAGTGAGAGATTGTGTGCAAGTCAGAGATCTAAAAGTAGCTTAGTGTGACTAATCTGTCAAGTAAGAAGAGAAGTAAGGAGTGAAGTAGGGGAGGAAAACCATGTCTAAAAACTTTGCAAATCATATTAAGGACATTATGCTTGAAACAATGGGAAATATTTGAAGGTTTTTATGAGTGAGTAGGAACAAACAGTTCATTTAGAAAGCACAAACTGACTGCCTTGTGGAGAACAATTTGGTGAGGGGCAAGGAGATCAGTTAGAAGATTGTAGCATTATCCAGGTAAGAGTTGATGGTGGCCTGAATCCACGATAGAGTTGGTGGGCTTGGAGAGAGAAAACTAACTTGAAAGACATGGTAGAATAATAATTGATGGACTGATAAAATGGATACAAGATAAAGAGAATGACATTGACTATCTGAGTGTGAGTTCCCACTAAAAGCAAGCCTGAGATAAGGACTGGGGTTCAGGAGATATATTTTATTTTTATATCTCATTTTTTTTAAGGAAAGAACTAGGATTTGTTTTTTAAAAAGTTTTAAAATTTTATCTAGAAATTTGACTTTAACAGGGTGACATTGATCAATAAGAGTACATAAGTTTCAGGTGAACATTTCTATAGCATTTGAAATGTTGACTATGTTGTATACCCATCACCCAACATCTAATCATTTTCTGTCACCTTATATTTGTCTCTTTTTACATCCTTCCCACTTCACTCAAGTCCTCTTTCCCCTCCCTCACATGCCCTTCCCCCTGGTAACCACTTAACTTTTATTTATGTTCATAAATCTGTTTTATATCCCATCTATCTGTGAAATCATACAGTTCTTAGCTTTCTCTGATTTACTTATTTCACTAAGAATACCATTCTCAAGGTCCGTCCATGTTGTTGTAAATGTCACTATGTCATCGTTTCTTATGGCTAAGTAGTATCCATTGTATATATGTACCACATCTTCTTTATTCAACCCTCTATTGAGAGACACTTTTGTTGTTTCCATGTCTTAGCCACTGTGAATAATACTGTGATGAACATGGGGGTGCATGTGTCTTTATGTACCAATATTTTTGAGTTTTGGGGGTAGATACCCAGTAGAGGGATTGCTGGGTCATATGATGATTCTATTCCTAACTTTTTGAGGAACCACCATACTTTTTTCCATAATGGTTGTACTAATTTGCATTCCCACCAGCAATGAATGAGGGTTCCTTTTTCTCCGCAGACTCTCCAACACTTGTTATTATCTGTATTGTTGATAATAGCCAATCTAACAGGTGTGATGTGGTATCTTGTTGTAGTTTTGATTTGCATTTCTCGAATAGCTAGTGAAGATGAGCATATTTTTATATACTTGTTGGGCCATTTGTATGTTCTCTTGGGAGAAGTGTCTGTTCAGGTCCTCTCCCCATTTTTTTAATTGGATTGTTTGCTTGCTTGTTGCTGAATTTTGTGAGTTCTTTATATATTTTGGATATTAACCCCTTATTGGAGCTGTTGTTTGCAAATATTATTTCCCATTTAGTTGGCTGCCTATTTCTTTTCTTGTCAGTTTCTTTTGCTGTGCAGAAGCTTTTTAGTTTGATATAGTCTTATTCATTTATTTTTGCCTTTACTTCTCTTGCCTTTGGGGTCAAATTCATAAATTATTTTATCCAACCAAAGTTCATAAGCTCAGTATTTGTGTTTTCTTCTATGTAATCTTTTTTTGTGTGTGAAAGAGACAGAGAGAGAGAGAGACAGAGAGAGGGACAGATAGGAACAGCCAGGCAGAAAAAGTGCGAGATGAAAAGTATCAATTCTCTGTTGCGGCTCCTTCGTCTCCTTAGTTGTTCATTGATTGCTTTCTCATATGTACCTTGATGGGTGGTTACAGCAGAGCAGGTGACCCCTTTCTCAAGCCAGCAACCTTGGTCTCAAGCCAGTGACCATGTGGTTATGTCTATGATCCCACACTCAAACCAGCGACCCTGCACTCAAGCTGGTGAGCTCCTGCTCAAGCAGAATGAGCCCATGCTCAAATTGGTGACCTTGGGGCTTTTACCTTGGGTCCTCCACATCCCAGTCCGATGCTTTATTCACTGTGCCACTGCCTGGTCAGGCTTTTCTATGTAATTTATAGTTAAGATGTGTATTTAACAGGTGGCCTTGGAAGTAAGAATGACAGAATGGAGAGAGTGAGTTAGGAAGGGAAGAAAGCCAGTTTAAGGAAAGAGAAAACCAATCTATGCACCACAAGGCTATTTATTGATGTAGAAAACAGGGGCACCACCTGGTAGGGGAGCCTCCGTGGAACCATGTTGAAAGCTCCTGAGAAGTGTTCCTCTGGAAGACTGGAGACTGGGTCTTCATTTCCAGGCTCTCTTTGGTTCATGGTTGCCTCAGGTATGTTAACTCCTCTACTCTTGAGAGTTCCTGAGCAATTTCTTAGAACTTTGGAGAAAACCATGTGGCAGAAGATCTGAGAAAAGTACTTGAGGTGAAACTGAAGTTAGAGGGGGGCTGAGGGCATTTGACATGTGACAAAATAAGATCTATTGCAGAGACCACATTCTGGCTCAGGCAACTGGATGTGTGACATATGTTGAATTCTTGAAATATTTTTTGAGACACCTGTGTGCTGAGAGATGGTAGATAGTGAGATAAAACTTGGTGCTTAGAGCTGACAGCACAGTAATGAATTTAGGGGTCACAGTCTTAATTAAAGGTTGTGTATTATTCTGCAAGGGCTGCCATACAAAGTTCCACAGATTGAAGGATGAAACCAGAGAAATTTATTTCTCAGTTCTGGAGGCCAGGGGTCTAAGACAAATGTGTCAATAGAAATGAATTCTTATGATGCCATCTTCTTTTCTGTCTTCTCTCTGTGCCTTCACATGGTCTTTCCTATGTGTCTGCCTGTGCCCCAATCTCCTCTTCTTATAAGGCCATCAGTATAATGGATCAGGCCCACCCAGTAGACCTCATTTTAACTTTATAGTCTCTTTAAAAACCTTATCTCTAAAGACAGTCCCATTCTGGGGTATGGGGGGGGGTTAGGACTTCAAAATAGGAATTTTGAGAGGATATTGTCAGCCTGTAACAGGTGGTAATTGATACAGAAAAAATCAGCTTGTTCAAGAACTACTGTTCACAAAAATTAGGGGATATTTTACCACTTCATATTCATTTTGAAATATCCCCTAATTTTTGTGAACAGTACACATGTAGCATGAGGACAAGAACAAAGTTTGGAGAGAAACCAACATTTACAGTACTAACAGCTAACACCAACAACACAGACTTGTAAGGACCAGAGAAAAGTATAAGGAAAACCAGGAGAGTATGGCTTTATGGAAGTCAAGATCAGGGCTGTTTCAAGATGAGAGAGTGATCAGCCAATGCCAAATGCTGCTGGGAGACATAGCAGAGAGCGTAACCATGGGATTATTGAGTCTATACGTTGGTCATTGTAAAGAAGGTGCAAACTTTGGGTGAGAGAAGGAGAAAGAAGTACTGTAGTGGCTTCAAGTGAATGTGGAGTAGATGGATAGGTCCAGTGGTGGGACTCAGTTTAACAACTGGTTCTCTGCCCTAATGACTGTTTTTAGTATAAAAAAGAAATATACCCAAAGGTAGTTTATTATTTTGTGTATTTAATACTTGAATAAGGACAATAAAAGAAGTATACAAAACTAGATTATAAGAAACAGTTTAAAAATATTAAATAATACCTGACAAAAAACAATAAAACTGTTATTTAGGTTATTTCCATATTGCTTCTTGATTGACATCCACATTTTCGATTGTTTTCACCTATGGATGGAATGAACAGAATAATACACAGAATAATACAGCCCTTGCAGAATAATACACAACCTTTAATTAGACTGTGACCCCTAAATTCATTACTGTGCTGTCAGCTCTAAGCACCAGGTTGTATCTCACTATCTACCATCTCTCAGCACACAGGTGTCTCAAAAATATTTCAAGAATTCAACATATGTCACACATCCAGTTGCCTGATCCAGAATGTGGTCTCTGCAATAGATTTTATTTTGTCACATGTCAAATGCCCTCAGCCCCCCTCTATGGGCACTTAGAATATGCTGTTGTGTAGATGAATGTTAAAAAAGTAAAGAATGTAAATTTGTGATTCCACATTGGGCGGCTGCCCAGGTACCCACCTTAGAGAGAGCTCTGATTATAAGTGCCATTTTAACAACCAGTTCACCAAACTCAACAAAAAATTAGGTATTGGTTTTGCTGAGCTGGTGTAAACTTCCTGATTCCCACCACTGAATAGGTGTGAATGTTATTGGGAGGAAGCCACAAGTGAGGGAAGGGTGCAGGAGAGAGAGAGGAGACAACTGGTGAGAATGCCTAGGGTAGAAAAGGAGAAAGGGTTTATAGTTCAGGTACAAGACATCTTTGGATAGTGTAGACACCTCCTCCATTTGACAAGGATAGAAGGAGGAAATGATGGGAAAGGAAGGAGTAGGAGTTATGAGGCAAAGTTTTAGGGGAGAGAGAAGATAATTTGAATTAAATTAAGGTTAAAGTAAGATTTTATAGAATAGCATACAAATGCATTTTTATAAATAATTTTGTGTTGTTAAATTCAATATTATTTTTTGTCCTGGAAATTTCCATAATTTATTTTCTTCATAAAATCAGCATATTGACATTTTTATTTATTATATTATATTATATTATATTATATTATATTATATTATATTATATTATATATTCATTTGTTTGTTTGTTTTTTAATTTTTCTGAAGTGAGAAGCAGGGAGACAGAGAGACAGGCTCCCGCATACACTCGACCAGGATCAACCTGGCAAGCCTACCAGGAGGTGATGTTGCTCCATTGCAACTAGAGACATTCTAGTGCCTGAGATGATGGCCATGGAGCCATCCTCAGTACCTGGGTCAACTTTGCTCCAAAGGAGCCTTGGCTGTGGGAGGGGAAGAAAGCGATAGAGAGAAAAAAGAGGGGGAAGGGTGGAGAAGCAGATGGGCGCTTCTCCTGTGTGCACTGGCCAGGAATTGAACCCAAGACTTCCAAATGCTGGGCTGATGCTCTACCACTGAGCCAACTGGCCAGGGCCAGTACACTGACATTTTTTAAAAGATGAGTTTAGCGGCAATATAAAACATAGTAGTCATAAAATTATTGTTATTGTATATGTACAAAAAATAGCTTGAATAAAATGTACAGTGCTTTTTCACTGTGGAGGCCTTTATAGGAAGCATAACCATTAGCACTGATATCTTCAGTTAGCAAAATTTCATATCTTTAATTTGTTGCCTTATCTTGCTATTGAGATGGAGTTCACTACTAATAAAGAGAGCAATGGAAAAATGGAAAGACAAGTTTTATGTGGATATAGATGGCTGATTACTGTGAACTATTACATCATAGACTAATGTGTTCCCATTCATATAATAGATAATACATTTTATGAATATGTTTAACAGTTCTTAATTTTCTCTTTCTATCAGATCATTGTGCTAAATTTCTGCTGGTCTTCAGAACATTTAACTGAACAAGAAATCTTTATTTATTGCATGTATTCATGCAATATCTCTGATTTCTTATTCCTCACTGATAAATAACCTTAATATTCAGGAGTAAGTTATTTTTTCTCATTTACTATAATTAAGATAATAATCTGAAATGTCAATAAAATTATAAAGATAGTGATGGAGGAGTTGAGTAAAAATTAAACCTTTGACAGTAGAAATTTTTATCCCAGTTTACATTTTATCATTTACCAATTAGATGTTACGTGAAGGCCTTTTGGTTCTTAAGTAACTTAATTTCCAAATCTGCCAGATTAAAGGTAAAAGCTCCTCTCCTCAATACATAGGATGAATGTGAAGATTCATACCTGATAATATTGTTGGAAGGTATAATATATAACAAAGACATCAAAGTGTAACTTAGAGTAAAATATTAATGATAATATATGCTTGTAAAGCAGAAAATCTTTTTATTAGTAACCATCAAATTTTTTAAAAAACCGTAACAAAAACCTTGAAAATTTTTTAAGGATGAAAAATAGTATTCATAGATAAAGAGTGCTTAAATCCAAATGGAAATTTTATAAACCACATGTGGTTAATAATCTAAAAGCAAATGTACCACATCATTTGACAACATTTCATTAAGGCCCCACTGGGTGTCAGGCCCTGGAATGTGGTAGTGAAAAAATACATAATTCCCTGTCTTTTTGGAACTTAGATTCTAGTGAGGGAGACAGACAATAACCAAGTTAAGTAATAAACATATAATATTATTTGTTTTTAAGTAAAAAAAGTATGTTAAGTTACCTTGACAACAATGTTTTTTGGGAAGTAGAGATAGGAGTGAAGATCTTAGCTGGAATGAGTGCAATAGAGAATGATAGCAATTACACGTAACTCAAGAGATATTTTCTATAAAAAGGAATTAAAAATCTAGGGTGATAGCATAAAGGAGGCTTAGGGTTAAGAAACTTTTTTTAAAATATTTTATTTTATTTTATTCATTTTTAGAGAGGAGAGAGAGAGGGAGAGAGAGAGGAGAGAAGGTGGGAGGAGCTGGAAGCATCAACTCCCATATGTGCCTTGACCAGGCAAACCCAGGGTTTCAAACCAGCGACCTCAGCATTTCCAGGTTGATGCTTTATCCACTGCGCCACCACAGGTCAGGCTGGGTTAATAAACTTTTAAGAGATAATGTTTTCTGCTCATGGGAATTATGTAGTACAGAGTGAAATAAATGATTAGTTTCCTAGGGCTGATGTAATAAAGTGCCATACAGTTGATGGCTTAGAACAACAGAAATTTACTGTCTCACTTCTGAAGACTAGAAATCTGAAATCAAGGTCTTGGCAGGGCTATACTTCATCTGAAACCTTTAGGGGAGTCCTGTCTTGCATCTTCCTACTTTCTGATGGGTTGTCAGCAATCTTTGGCATTTGTTGGCTTGGAGCTACATAATTCCAATTTCTGTCCATGGCATTTTCCCTGTGTGTCTCTGTCCTTACAAGCCAATTTTCTTGTAAGGACAATAGTCACATTAGATCAGAGGCCCACCCTATGATCTCATTCTAACTAATTCTATTTGCAATGACATTATTTCCAAACCAGGTTACATTCTGAGTTACTGAGGGTAAGAACTTCAAAATGTCTTATTTTGAGGTACACAACTCAACCCATAACAAATAGAGTGATATCTTGAGAGATATGTAGGGTGAAAGGAGCTTTTAAGTACTAACATAATGTTTTTTGCTCCTGGGAATGATCTAGTCCAGAGGGATAAACTGACAATATAGTAAGAGAGAGAAAGTACAATTTTAATAACAAAGACCTTGAATGAACAAGAGAGATGCATTATACTAGTGGAGAGCTGGTCTTGGAAAAAAGCTTGAAAAGTTTATTTATAATAATAGGAGAGAAGACAGAGTTTAAGAGTTCTGATAAGGGTGGGCTATAGATGTGATGGTGGAAAAATACATTTCTCTTTCTTTTTTTTTTAGCATGAGAAGGATACAGACAGACAGACAGCAAGGGAGAGGGATGAGAAGCGTCAACTCATAGTTGTAGCACCTTAGTTGTTCATTGATAGCTTTCCCATATGTGCCTTGATTGGCACCAAGCCAGTGACTCCTTGCTCAAGGCAGCCACCTTGGGCTCAAGTCAGTGACCTTGGGCTTCAAGCCAGCAACTTTAAAGCTCAAGTCAGCAACCATGGGGTCATGTCTATGATCCCACTCTAAAGCCAGCAACCCTGGGCTCAAGTCAGCCACCTCAGGCTCTCAAACCAGGACAATGCTCTATCCACTGTACCACCACCTGGTCAGGCTAAATGTCTCTTCGGAGTGTTTATATTTTCTGATTTGAAATCCAGATCAATATCATCACATTAATATTATTTTAAGGAATTGTGGCACATATTGGAAACAGAAAGAAATATATGAAGATATAGTGCAGTGCTTGAAACAAAACACACACACACACACACACCTTTATGCAAATTATGTACTTTAAACATATTATATATTTTAATTCCTACAACTTTGACAAAAGGTATACTCTGGTGAGAGGACCTCTTTCTCTGAATACCATGAAGGTTGGGTTAAGTGTTAAATATGTTCACATAGTAATACAGAGGTTAACTAACACTTGTCATGTCAGTAGGTCCTTTGAGGTTTGTAATTAATCAATACAAGCTGGGAAGAATTAGTTAAAAAATATTCTTAAAGAAATAGTTAAGATATAAATTAAAGATCAGTAACAATTTATCAATAAATTACATTATTAATATCACTTTATCAATACTGGTCATTTGCTATCAAGGACAGAACCAAGAAGACTAAAACAACACAAAAAGTCTCTTGTCATTTAAAACTTTTACTGATCTCTGTATTTTTTTTTAATCACATTTTTTAGAACATAATTAGTTGTTAGAAGAATCCAGGCCAAGAAAAAAAATCCTTTCCCCAATTAAAACTTCCAAAAAAACCCCTATTTCGACAGTTGTATGAGAGCAGAACAAGAGTTGAACAAGAGTAGTACAAGTAAAAATGCACTGTGAATAACACTCTTGGGTTTGCAGTGACCAACTTCTACAGCTGACCAAACACTAGAGGCCTTTTTGTACTTTACCTGGGATTTTTGGTTAGCAGCCCAGTCAGAAGGCATTGTCTCTTTTTGTTTGTGTTTCTCAAATGTAGATCAATTTGCTAGCAAGTAGAGGTCTTTACTATCTTTATCAAAAATTATACCAAAGCAGGGGCGGGAAGATGGCGACGGAGTAGGTGGACGTTACAACTTTCAATTCCCAGAACCAAAGTGGATTACAACTTAACATGGAAACAATCATCTTGAAAAACCAACTTTGGACCAAACTAAGAGGAATCTATAACCAAGCATCACTGAAGAAAGCATACTGAGACTGGTAAGAAGGGTGGCGATGTGGAAAGGGCTGCCCCGCTCCCAAGAGTAGATGTCCCGGAGAGTCTCTCATGGTGGGGTGGGTTGCCTGGAGAGTTGTGGGTCCTCAGCCCCAGGACTAGAGCCCCAGCCTGGAGCCCCAGAGACTAGAGGAGGCCTAAGAACAGTATTTAGCTGAAAGAAGTGCCAGGTTACTGTCTGCGAGAGGGAGACAGAACTCTTAGACCCA
This sequence comes from Saccopteryx bilineata, assembly GCF_036850765.1. Lineage (NCBI taxonomy): Eukaryota > Metazoa > Chordata > Mammalia > Chiroptera > Emballonuridae > Saccopteryx > Saccopteryx bilineata. The sequence goes on from NC_089494.1 coordinate 178,616,499, forward strand.
GGCTCCCTCTAAAAGGGACTGCACAGAACACCTCATTCACAGCCACTTACCTGGGGCTCCAGGAGCAGGAAACACTGAGACTGAAGTTGTGAGAGGAGAGTGTAGTCTTGGAGGCACAGGGAGAGAGTGTGGGAGACAGATACCCTAAACCCTGTACTGGGTCACTCCCCAAACCTAAAGTGGCCATTTTTTTCTGGAAGAACCAATGCCAGCAAAGGGAAGAATTACCTTTCCACCAGAGGCTCTCCTACTCCAATCAATGTAAAGAGTTGCTTAGAAGTAGGGGGCACATCAGGGACACAGGTTTTCAGTGCTGAGGTCTAGGCTACATCTACCCCTCATGCTGCTGAGTACCCTCTGAAGGGCACACAGGCCTGGCTGGGGAGGTGGTGGCTGTGGCACTCAAAGGGGGCAGCCAGCGTGGCAGTGGAGGGTGGAGCCAGGTGAGGTGGCATGGGAGCTCATGGAGGCCAGAGCACAGCAAGGCGGCCTGTGTGCCCATGGAGGGTGGAGCCCAGCAAGGTGGTCTACGTGCCCACAGGGTGGTCCATGCTGTGGCCCTTGACACACGTGCCTGGCGTGCTGGTGCCTGAGTATCTGAGGAGGCTGTGGTGGCTGTGGGCTGGTAGACAGACCACACCTCGGGAATAAAGAGGCCACATACACTGGCCAAAAGTAGATAAAAGCCAGCATAGGATTGCAGCTGATATTCACAATGGCATCTGGGCCAGCAGAGGCAGCTACAAATTCTGGATTACCTGTAGCTCCAAGAAGGTTGCTAAGGGCCAGTCATAAACAGTGACCCCCACTGGTCTGCACCAGGTTCTGGCCAGGGAGGTCCAGGGCTGGCACATCCAGGGGCCAGATATGGAGAGCATCAGTTCAGGAACCAACAACCTTAGTTAGAATGGTATCTTAAGGAAGGACTCCTCAACCCAGCTTAGGCATAGAAAATGCTGACACAAATAGCAAAAAGAGCAGTAGCAGCTGACAAGTAGCCCACAGCAGGTTACAAAAAACAGCTAAGGCCAACCCAAGGAGATCTAGAAACAACACAACTGAAAGCTGGAGGCAGACAACACCAACCTTATACTCAGCTAGCTACACAAACAGCACATCCAAAGGGGCAGTCTACACAGAGACAAAATGTAAAGACAGAGAAATGCAATCCAAATGAATCAACAAGAGATATCTCAAGAAAAAGAACTGAATGAGAAGGAAATAACCAAGACACTGGATACAGAGTTTAAAATAATGATTGTTAGGATGCTCAAGGATCTTAGCACAACAATGGATGGACATAATGAGCACCTAAATAAAGAGATAGCAAGTATCAAAAAGGACATTGAAATCATAAAAAAGAATGAGACAGAAATGACAAATACAATATCAGAAATGAAGACTACACTAGAAGGAATTAAAAGCAGGCTGGATGAAGCAGAGGATCGAATCAGCAATTTAGAGGACAAGACAAACAAAAGCACGGAAGGAGAACAGCAAAAAGAAAAGAGGATCAAAAAGACTGAGGAAACTAAGAAAGCACTGTGACAACATGAAGAAAAACAACATCTACATCATAGGGGTTCCTGAAAGAGAAGATAGAGAAGAAGGGATAGAGAACCTGATTGAAAAAATCAGTTGAAAACTTCCCTAAATTGATGAAGGAAAAAGTCACACAAATTCAAGAAGCACAGAGAATTACATTAAAGAGGAACCCAAAGAGATCTACACCAAGACACATCATAATTAAAATACCAAAGTTAAGGAATAAAGAAAGAATACTAAAAGCTGCAAGAGAAATCAATCACCTACAAAGAAGCTTCCATAGGATGACATGTGACTTTTTATCAGAAACACCTGAGGTCAGAAGTGAATGGTAAGAAATATTCAATGTAATGCAAAACAAAAGCCTGTACAACCAAGACTTCTTTATTCAGCAAAGCTATCATTTGAAATTGAAGGAGAAATAAAAAGCTTCCCAGACCAAAAAAAAAAAAAAAAAAAAAAAAGAAAAAAAACTCAAGGAGCTTATTACAACCAAACCAATGCTGCAAGAAATGTTAAGGGGCCTGTTGTAAACAGAACAAAGGGGAAAAATATCTAGAAAAAGAGGAATGTAAATTTAAAGGATAAAATGGCAATAAACAACTACATATCAACAATAACCTTAAATGTAAATGGATTAAATGCTCCAATCAAAAGACTTTGGGTAGTTGCATGGATAAGAAAACAGGACCCTTACATATGCCATCTACAAGAGACCCACCTCAAAACAAAAGTTGCACATAGACTGAAAGTGAAGGGATATAAAAAAATATTTCGTGCAAATGGAAATGAAAAAATAGCTGAGGTAGCAATATTTATATTTGACAAAATAGACTTTAAAACAAAGGTTATAGTAAGGGATAAAGAGGGTCACTACATAATGATAAAGGGAACAATCCAACAGGAAGATATAACCATTATAAATATCTATGTGCCAAATATAGGAGCACCTAAATATATAAAGCAGATTTTGATGAACATAAAGGGCGAGATCAACAGAAATACTATAATGTTAGGGGATTTCAAATCCCACTATCATCAATGGATAGATCCTCAAGAAAGAAAATTAACAACAACAACAAAAAAACAGCAGCCTTAAAGACACACTAGATTAACTGGATTTAATAGATATCTTCAGAATCTTTCACCCTAAAGCAGCAGAATATGCATTCTTTTCAAGTGCATATAGTACATTCTCCAGGATAGATCACATGTTAGGACACAAAACGAATCTTAATAAATTTAAGACTATTGAAATCATATCAACCATCTTCTCGAATTACAATAGCATGAAACTAGAAATCAATTACAATAGAAAAACTGAAAAACATGCAAACACTTGACTAAATAGCATGTTATTAAATAATAAATGCGTTAACAATGAGATCAAGGAAGAAATAAAAAATTTCCTTGAAACAAATAAAAACATACAACAACTCAAAATTTATAGGACACAGCAAAAGCCATCCTGAAAGGGAAGTTCATAGCATTACTGGCATAATAAAGAAGCAAGAAAAAGCTCAAATAAACAACTTAACTCTGCATCTAAAAGAACTAGAGAAAGAACAGCAAGTAAAACCCAGATGAAATAGAAGGAAGGAAAGAATAAACATCAAAGCAGAAATAAATGATATAGAGGCTAAAAGTAAAATACTGATAATCAATGAAACCAGGAGCTGGTTCTTTGAAAAGGTAAACAAGATTGATGAACCTTTAACCAGACTCACCTAAAAAAACAGAGAGAAGATTCAAATAAATAAAATTAGAAATGAGACTGGAGAAGTAATAGTTGATACAGCAGAAATAGAAGGATTGTAAGAAAATATTATAAAGAATTGTATGCCAAAAAATTAGACAACCTAGGTGAAATGGACAAATTTCTTGAAATATAATCTTTCAAAAGTCAATCTGTTAAAATCAGAAAACCTAAACAGACCGATTACAAGAAATGAGATTAAAACAGTTATCAAAAAACTCCCAACAAACAAAAGCCTTGGGCCAAATGGCTTCACAGGTGAATTCTACCAAATATTCAAAGAAGAACTCACTCCTATCCTTCTCAAACTATTTCAAAAATTCAAGAGGAGAGACTTCCAAGCTCCTTTAAATAGGCACGCATAATCCTCATTCCAAAACCAGGCAAAGACACTATAAAGAAAGAAAAGTATAGACCAATATCTCTGATGAATTTAGATGCTAAAATTCTCAATAAAATATTAGCAAACTGGATACATCAATATATGAAAAAAGTCACAAATTATGATCAAGTGGGATTTATTCTGGGGAGGCATGGCTGGTACAATATTTGCAAATCAATCAATGTGATTCATCATATAAACAAAAGGAAGGATAAATATCATATGATAATATCAATAGATGCAGAAAAAGTATTTGATAAAATCCAGCACTGATTTATGATCAACACTCTTAGCCGAGTGAGAATACAGGAAACATACCTGAACATGATAACAGCCATCTATGACAAACCCATGACCAATATCATAATTAATGGGCACAAATTAAAATCAATCACCTTAAGATCAGAAACAAGGCAGGGGTGCCCCCTTTCAACACTTATTCAACATAGTTCTGGAAGTCCTAGCCACAGCAATCAGACAAGAAAAAGAAATAAAAGGCATCCAAATTGGAAAAGAAGAACTAAAATTATCATTACTTGCTGATGATATGATACTGTACATAGAAAACCCGAAAGTCTAGTAAAAAAACTACTGGACCTGATAAATGAATTCAGCAAGGTGGCAGGATACAAAATTAATACACAAAAATCAGAGGCATTTTTATACACCAATAATGAACTGTCAGAAAGAGAAATTAAGGAAAAAATCCCCTTCACTATTGCAACCAAAAAAATAAAGTACCTAGGAGTAAATTTAACCAAAGAGGTTTAAGGCTTTTACTCAGAAAATTATAAAGCATTGATAAAGGAAATCAAGGAAGATACAAACAAGTAAAAGCATATACCGTGTTCATGGTTAGGAAGAATAAACATCATTAAAATATCTATATTACCCAAAGCAATTTATAAATTCAATGCAATTCCTATTAAAATACAAATGTCATACTTCAAAGATATAAAAAAAATAGTTCAAAAATTTATATGGAACCATAAAGAACATGAGTAGCCTCAGCAATCTTGAAAAAGAAGAATAAAGTGGGTGGTATCACACTTCCTGATATGAAGTTATACTACAAGGCTATTGCACTCAAAACAGCTTGGTAGTGGCATAAGAACAGGCATATAGATCAATGGAACAGAACAGAGGATCTAGAAATAAACCCAAACCTTTATTGACAATTGATATTTGACAAAGGAGTGAGAGCATACAGTGGAGTAAAGACAGTCTCTTCAACAAATGGTGCTGGGGAAATTGAACAAGTACATGCAAAGACATAAAACTAGACCACCAACTTACATCATTCATGAAAATGAACTCAAAATGGATAAAAGACTTAAATGTAAGTGGTGAAATCATAATTTTCTTGGAAGAAAACATAGGCAGTAAGCTTTCTGACATCTCTCGCAGCAATATATTTGCTGATTTATCTTCATGGACAAGTGAAATAAAGGACAGGATGAACAAATGGGACTATATCAAACTAAAAAGCGTTTGCATAGCTAGAGACAATATGAACAAAATAAAAAGACAAACCACACCATGGGAGAACATATTCAACAATATGTCTGATAAAGGGTTAATAACCAAAATTTATAAAGAACCTGTAAAACTCAACACCAGAAAGATAAATAATCCAATCTAAAAGTGGGCCAAAGAAATGAATAGTCACTTCTCCAAAGAGGATATACTGATGGCCAATAGGAAGATGAAAAAATGTTCAACATTACTAATCATCAGAGAAATGCAAATTAAAACCACAATCATATACAACCTCACATCTCCCAGAATGGCGCTCATTAACAAAACAACACATAATAAGTGCTGGCGAGGATGTGGAGAAAAGGGAATTCTTCTGCACTGCTGGTGGGAATGCAGAGAGGTGCAGCCATTGTGGAAACAGTATGGAGATTCCTCAAAAAATTAAAAATCGAACTGCCTTTTGACCCAGCTATCCCACTTTTAAGAATATATCCTAAGAATACCAAATCACTAATTCAAAAGAAGAAATGGTCCCCCATGTTTATTGCAGCATTGTTTACAATAGCCAAGATCTGAAAACAGTGCAAGTGTCAGTCAGTGTGTGAGTGGATTAAAAAGCGATGGTACATATACAAAATGTAATACTATGCAGCCGTGAAAAAGAAGAAAATCTTACTTTTTGCAACAACCTGGATGGACCTGGAAACTATTATGCTAAGTGAAATAAGCCAGGCAGAGAAAGAAAAATATCATATGACCTCACTCATTTGAGGAATCTAATGAACAGTATAAACTGAGGAATGGATTAGAGTCAGAGGCAGGATCAAAGGAACCAGAGGGAAAGTGAACAGAGGGAAAGGGTTTGAGAGGATGGAATCAGAAAAGGGAAAGAAATTAGTGAAATTATACACAACACAGCATTATAGAGAGAAGGACAGCAAATCTTGGAGTGAAGGAGTTGAGGGGAGGGGACAAGGAGGATGTCAATGGGAACACAGGGGTGGGGGGGGAGATATATTCGATGGGACACTTGAATCTATGTAAACACAAGAAATTAAAATCAATAAACATTTAAACAAACAAAACAAAAAATAATTATACCGAAAGGAGATTATGAACTTGAAATGCATACTGCTCTTTAATGTTGGTCTTTTTTCTAAGTAAGTCAACATTTAAAACCAATTTACTTTTCTGTATTTAGGCTATTTATTTATTGATTTAAATTCACTTCTAAAATTTAATAAATAATATATGAAGCATTCTTGTTTGGTTAAGAGGTGAGCTAATTTTACAAATGTTCATACACTAGAATTGAAATGTCAGATAGTAATTCAAGCAAAGGTTATACAAGGAAAAAACATCTGTAAGGTATTTTGTCAACTACACATTAATCTGAATGATATAGTTAAAACATGGTCATCTTCACTGTAGACTGCAACCAGACCTGTTCCATAGACCAATTGTCCCAGAGTGATTATGTCTTCATACTAACTGTAGATTAAAGAGAGTAATTACAAACATAATTTTTGATGATGAAATTAGAGATAGAGTCATAAACATTGAATTCTACAGTGTCAGCAAGATCATAGATGAATAAATAATGGCAGTAATCTAAATATTCTTCAATTATCTTAAAAGTTAGGCATCTATGAACCTTCTCCAGAAAAGTGTTTGATATACCTGGATTCTGAAGGCACTCAACCCCATTGGGTGCATAGCTATAGCAGAGCCCAGGCACAGTGCGTGTAGATGCTAATACTATGCATACCTCTTCCTGTACTAATCCAGTCATTTTGCTAATTTTACTCTCCAGACTTGGCCAAAATGAAGCATTAAGAATTTCTTTTCAAGAATAAAGACCAAAAAGGACACTAAGGCTTATCAGCTTCAACTTTCTTTTTTATTTATTTATTTTATTTATTTATTTTTATTTTTTTCTGAAGCTGGAAACGGGGACAGTCAGACAGACTCCCGCATGCACCCAACCGGGATCCACCCGGCACGCCCACCAGGGGCAATGCTCTGCCCACCAGGGGGCGATGCCCTGCCCCTCTGGGGGTGGCTCTGTCACGACCAGAGCCACTCCAGCGCCTGGGGCAGAGGCCAAGGAGCCATCCCCAGCGCCCGGGCCATCCCTGCTCCAATGGAGCCCCGGCTGCGGGAGGGGAAGAGAGAAACAGAGAGGAAGGAGGGGGAGGGAGTGGAGAAGCAAATGGGCGCATCTTCTATGTGCCCTGGCCCGGAATCTAACCCGGGTCCCCCCGCATGCCAGGCTGATGTGCTACCGCTGAGCCAACCGGCCAGGGCCAGCTTCAACTTTCTTTACAACTTTGTGTTATAAAGATCAAAAACTTGAATAGTAATATTGGTAAAAATTTGCTTTGTGTTAAATTTTAGTGGGTTAGTAGGAAGAAACAAATTGAAGGTACATGTATTCTTATTTAAAATATTTTAGATTCTTTTATTTTAGGTTAAATTTTTAGTTTTATTTAGATGTTTAGTGATATTTATTTAGATAATTAGTCATATTTTACATTAAACTCTCTGAAGTAATTATTATTTCTATGCAATATTTTAGATGAAAGCTTGCAAACTGGTAACTAACCAGAATTTATTGGACCATTTATTATATTTTAATCATTTTGATTTAAAGAGTTTAGTCTGCCTTTTCCTTTATGTGTGAGAAGATACAATTGCAGCTGGAAAGTTTCATGAAGCATAAAAATTCTGGCCTTGAGCCATTTTTCCCTGCAAACACATTAGTTTAAAAGTAAAATAATTTGGAAATTACAGTTTAGAGATTTGATTCCATTTTAAATAATAAAGCCAATTCGACCTGCATCGTGCAGTAGATAAAGCTGGAATCACCGTTTTAAACCCTAGGCTTGCTCATTCAGGGCACAGATGAGAAACAACTACTGCAGGTTGATGTTTCCCACTCCTCCCTACCCCTTTCTCTCTCTCTCCTCTCTCTAAAATCAATAAATAAAATTTAAAAAATAAAACTAATTAAAATGTTAATAAGGAAATAACTTGATATATGAAACTTATATTATTAAACTCATATCACTAAAGACCATTTCCTTCTTCCCTCTTTCTTCCTTTTTCTTCCCCCTAAATTCACAAATGATAATACAAATTAAAAAGGAATGCATTTGTATTCAATGTTTTCCTGAGATTAATTTTATTATAGCCATTCTTTCTTCTTTCAGATAAGAGAAATCTAGGTGATGGTTATGGGACTTTGGAATATATCACCTATGCTTTCCTGCTTGCATTAACCTTGAAAAAATCCATGGTGCTTTTGTCTGAGTAAATATTTGGGCTTCTTTTACCATGATTACCCCTACCCCCATATCTAATGTATTTCCCAAACTGCAGTGGAAAATATATTTTTCACTTGCAAAAAAGAACCAACATGTTTTGGATAACCTGAATTGAGAACTAAGTTGTGGGGTTCTTAAAAGACATCCAAGGGCTGTCTGTTTTCCACAAACTTTAAGAAATACACATCTGTTAGATGAGGCATTTCTAGAGATTGTTCTTGGATCATAAAAAACCCTGGACATTTGTAAATCTTTTATTTTCTCAGTGGCATTTATGTCTAAGGAATTTTTCTTCTATCACAAATACAAGTTGAACTCTTCCTTACAGTTCTTAGGGTATTAGACATATGTTTTGGGGAAATAAGTTTCTTATGTATTCAAATTATTTTCTTTCACTGTAATATTTATACTGCTTTTAAAATTTCTGTATGTCATATTTTATTTCAAGTACATTTATCTACATTAAACTTTCATAGTACAATGGATCTTATTTATGTGTAAAGGCACAGGTACCAATGCTTGGTTTTCGTGTGTGTGTCAAGAATATTTTTTTCTCCTTCTGAAACATACCAAACAAAGGCATGAGACAAGAAATAGAACTAGAAAATGTTAAGGTTTCTACAAAATGAAGAATTTCATGCAAATGAAAAATAAAAGGAAAGAAAGAATGAGACATTTACAAAAGTGAGGACTCTGGACCATGCTCAGCCCAACAGGGAAGTTATTTTCTGGTCCAAAGAGGAATGGTTTGATGTTATGTGTTTGACAGACAAGTAGTGTCACAAGGCTGTAAACTGTGCTCCAAATGACATCTCGATCTGGTTTAACTAGTTTGAAGTTGTAGTTTTTTTTGGCTTTGTAGTTTAGGAAATGCTTTAATTTGTGTTATCTCATTGAACTCTCATAACCCTGTGAGATACACAGAAGGGCTAAGGGACTGAAACTACAAAGGCTACAAAACTGTTTACGTGGTTTCAGCTAGAATGAAAACTCAAGTCCCCTGATTCTTTTTTTATTTTTTATTTATTTTATTATTATTTTTTTATCTTTCTGAAGCTGGAAACGGGGAGAGACAGTCAGACAGACTCCGCATGCGCCCGACCGGGATCCACCCGGCACGCCCACCAGGGGCGACGCTCTGCCCACCAGGGGCGATGCTCTGCCCCTCCGGGGCGTTGCTCTGTTTCGACCAGAGCCACTCTAGCGCCTGGGGCAGAGGCCAAGGAGCCATCCCCAGCTCCCGGGCCATCCTTGCTCCAATGGAGCCTTGGCTGCGGGAGGGGAAGAGAGAGACAGAGAGGAAGGAGAGGGGGAGGGGTGGAGGAGCAGATGGGTGCTTCTCCTGTGTGCCCTGGCCGGGAATCGAGCCCGGGACCCCTGCACGCCAGGCCGACGCTCTACCACTGAGCCAACCGGCCAGGGCCCCTGATTCTTATTCCATTGTTCTTTACTCTGTACTGTACTGCCAGGAGACCTTGGTTTGGAGTAGTCTATGGTGCATTACTTACAGACCTGGCAGCTCTTTCAAACCGGGCTTCATTACTTCACCAGGGGCCTCAGAGAAATGGTCATATAAATACCCACTGACTGATTCCAACTCCCATTTTAGAGCCACCCAGACTTCTACCACCATCCACATTTAAAATTTTTTTTAATTGATTTCAGAGAGAAAGGAAGGTTGAGAGAGAGAGAGAGAGAGAGAGAAAGAGAGAGAGAGGGAGAAAGAGAGAGAGAGAGAGAGAGAAACAGGAACATCAATTTGTTCCCATATGTTCCCTTACCAGGGATCGAACTGGCAACCCCTATGCTTCCAGATGATGTTCCAACCAACCGAGCTATTCGGTCAGGGCACCATCCATATTTTGATAACTTTTTATTCCTTTAATTATAAAAGTAAGATAAACCTTTTGAAAAATCAAATGCCAAAGAAATTTATAAAGAAAAATATAGCCCTGGCAGGGTAGCTCAGGTGGTTAGAGCACCAACTTGAGACACCAAGATTGCGAGTTCCATCCAGTCAGGGCATATATAGGAATCAACCAATGAATGCATAAATATGTGAAACAATGTATTGATTTTTAAAAAATTTCTCTCTCTTTTCCCTCCTATCTCTTTACAATCAATTAAAAAAAATTTTTTTTTAAAAAAGAACGGGAGCAAAAGTCCTGAGGATGTGGGTCATTAACAAAGAACTAAGGAGAAAGGAGGAAAAAGACCTTGAAAGTATATCGCTAATCCTGCTCAATCCAATTAAAATACGATATCATTCTCAAAACATTGACAGGTTATTATTTTGGGTGGTATCATGGAAAGAGGCAGATTTGAGCCTATGGTGCAGTCTGACTGTGTAGTTTACCCTGTCACTTAACTCCCCTGAACTTCCCTCCTCCTACTCAAAAACGACGAGATTAGACGCGATGATAGCTTTAGCTCTTTCCATTTCTGATTAGCACTTTGATTTCCTGGAAAACAACCTCAAGAATGTTGTTAGGTATAAAGTCGTCTTTGTTCCAGGGTAGTCTTGGCTGTTCTTGCCCATTTCTCAGTGGGATTTCTCGGGGCTGATTACACAGGTCGCATTACCCTCCCGTTTTAGCTTATAATACTGTTCTTCTGTTTTACAGATTATAAAGAGTGTTCATACACCTTATCAGGTATTCAGTGACATAGATTGAGCAGATAGTACTTTAATCCTCATTTTATAGATTAGAAATTAAGTTCAGTGTGCACTTGCACAAATTTGATTCCTATTGACATTGTCTGCAGGCAGTGTTGATGGCTGAATAGACATAGGTGATGTAGATAAAGTCACCATTTTGCTCTTATTTGAAAATTTTATGTGTGGCATGTTTGTAATAATAAGGGTTGAATATTATTTGATATTTATAATACAGGTAAAAGGAGGTTTAAATTTACCAAGGAGATTTTTGTCGCAGATGACCATAAGAATCTTGTGTAGCATCACTGTATAAAGACATCTTTGACCCAGTGGAACTTTGAGATTTTTCCTGATTGTATCACCGTCTGCTTTTCAGCTCCAGGCTCTCTGGTTCCAAAGACCTTCTTGTAGTTCTCCATTGTTCAGGTGTCCCAGGTTTTTTTATTTTGCATTTCTTCATCCTGGAATGTGTTTACTTTCCCAGTCTTTCTGTCAAACTTCTGTTTATTCTTCAAGCTCAAGGGTTACCTGCTCTCTGTCAATTATTTGCTTAGCATTTTCTGTGGACATAAATGCTCCTATCTCTCTCCACTGCAACCTTTAAAATCTCTACTACAGCAACCATCTCACTTCTGTCAACTATAAGATCATTAATGGTGAAATAAAATTTATTTTTCCACACTAGCATTCCCAGACACCATGGATTGTAACCCAGGGGTTAAAAATATGTAGTGAGTAAGTTAATTTCACCATTGTAAAGTCAGTAGCCATGGCCACCATCAAAGCTGCCTGGCCCATGCAGGGTCGCATTAGATTCGAACAGATGGTAATGAAACAACAGAGCCAAGGACTGGTTGGGGCATTACCTTTAATCATAGCCTCCACCCGGCGGGCAAGTAAAAACACACACTGGGCTCCAAAACCCACTCATGCAGTGCTCACAAAGCTACTGACTTATCCGAGTTTCTTAGAATCTAAGGTTTCTAGCTCACAGCCTAATTCACCTCTGTTCCCCATTTCCTTCTCTCTGCACCAACTGGCTTTTCCTTCAGCATTCTGCCATCTTGGCTGCTTCTCTTCTCCTCCATGTGGCCTTTATCTGCTCTCCTCTCTGCTCTCCTCCTAGAACGTAATCCCTCTTCCCCCAGAACAACATGATCTCTCCTTTTAAAACCTTTTGGCGCGAAAGCCCTCCCTCAACACACATTAATCTAATCACGCCCATTCCAAGAAAGAAGGGTAACTAATATTATCACCTGGGTGATGAGCTTCCACATGGGCAGTGCCATCTTTAACAAAGTGAGCATAATATATTTTATCTGCCCAACAACCATATATTATCAAGTTGGGATATTAACAAAATTTTATTTTTAATTTCTATGTAATTTTTGCCAGAACTGTCTCCTTCTCTCATCAAAACCCAAAGTTTTATTTTTAAAAACTTGAAGCAATTGCAAAGTTGCATTAAAGATTGTAAGGCTAGTGGCTGCTGCTATTGTGTCCATGCAGGTTCCCATTGGATTTGGGCAGACAGTAAAAGAACAGTGGAGCTGAGAATGGTGGGCCATTCTGTATATTAAAGTCTCGTACTGGCTGTGAAACCAGTGGCTGCAGCCACCATCACAGCTACCTGGCCCATGCAGGTTCTCATTGGATTCGGACAGTCGGTAAAGAAACAATGGAGGCAAAAGCTGATGGCCATCATCTTTAATCCTAGCTTGTACCCCGTGGGCAAGTAAAAACACACACTGGGCTCCAAAACCCACTCATTCAGTGCTCATAAAGCTACTGACTTATCTGAGTTTCCTAGAATCAGTTTCTAGCTCACCAGACTTATTCACCTCTGTTCCCCAACTCCTTCCTTCTCCCTGCACAAACTCTGCACAAAGTGGCTTTTCCTTCAGCACTCTGCCATCTTGGCTGCTTTTCCTGGCCTCCTCCACGTGGCCTTCCTCTGCTCTCCTCTCTGCTCTCCTCTCTAATGCTAATTTCAAGAACAGAGAGCAAGCTCCCAGTCTGCCCCCACTTTATAGTGTAGAAATCAAAACCTTTAATCCAATATACCTGTTGGTCAAATAAGTTTGTAAATATGATATATATGTTTGCTCGCTTGTGACTTATATTGGGTGTGGGGGACAGGCTATAAGCAGGCCAGGTCGTTGTAGCCTTGGGTTTGGTTTTGGGACTAAGCTTTTCCCCACACCCTTGACTGATTGTATGATCTGGGTGGTGCACTCTCATGAGGAATCCAATTATGCCTTGGATAAGTGACTTTGTATCAGAGACTTCCTTGTTTGTATATTGGATTAAGGGATTTTGGTTTTCTACACTATAAAGTGGGACAGACCAGGAGCTTGGACACACAGTTCCTGCTATCGCAATTGCAGGGGCTTCCCTGATCCTTTGCCCTTCATGGGAAGAGCTGGTTTTCTGCTTTTCCCTTGTCTTCTTTTGTGGTTTGCCTGTCTTGGTGAGACACCAATAAATAGGATGGCCCCCCCATTCTCTGACTCTGCCATTTCTTTATCGTCTGCCCGAATCCAATGGGAACCTGTATGTGAATGGCCACGATGGCGGCTCCTGGCCTTACAATACCAAATAGGGAAGTCTCTAATACAAAGTCACTTATCTGAGGCATGATGGGATTGCACCACCCCGCATCAAAAAGGGGCTTAGTCCTAAAACCAAGCCCCAGGCTATAAGGATCCAGCCTGCCCAAAACCTGCCCACACCACACATTAATATCACCTGGGTGATGGGATTTCATGTGGGCAGCGCCATCTTTAACAAAGTGAGCATAATATATTTTATCTGCCCAATACCGGCAAATGAGCAAACAGGCAGGAAAGACTGCTTCCCTCTCAATCATAGCTTCTAAAGCCCTGACTCATTCTCTGGACTCTCTCAGACTCACAGGCCCCCACCAACCTCAGCACCCTCTTTCTCTCTCCCTGTACTCTCTTCACTCCCCAGCCAAAACCAGCTAGGGGGAAAAAAAACCCTTTTCCAGTAAACCATAGCAAACAATCACCTCTCCCAAGCAGGAAGGCAATCTGTAATTTGCAATCTGCCACCCTGAGGGCAAGCACTAGCATGTTGCTGCCCCAATACAAGTGAGCAAACCTAAAACCAACTTGAAACACATTGGTTTTCCTAACAAAGATGCACAGTACAAAGCTCTTTCCTTTGAACTATTTGAGGGTAAGTTGTGGCTCTGATGCCCTATTGTAAGGCCAGGAGCCACCATCGTGGCCATTCACATGCAGGTTCCCATTGGATTCGGGCAGACGATAAAGAAATGGCGGAGTCGGAGGATGGTGGGCCATCCTATTTATTGGTGTCTCACCAAGACAGGCAAACCACAAAAGAAGACAAGGGAAAAGCAGAAAACCAGCTCTTCCCATGAAGGGCAAGGGATCAGGGAAGCCCCTGTAATCGTGATAGCAGGAACTGTGTGAGCCAGCTCCTGGTCTGTCCCACTTTATAGTGTAGAAAACCAAAAACCTTTAATCCAATATACAAATAAGGAAGTCTCTGATACAAAGTCACTTATCTGAGGCATAATTGGATTCCTCATGAGAGTGCACCACCCAGATCATACAATCAGTCAAGGGTGTGGGGAAAAGCTTAGTCTTAAAACTAAACCTTAGGCTACAATGACCCTGCCTGCTTACAGCCCGTCCCCCACACCCAATATAAATCACAAGCGAGCAAACATATATATCATATTTACAAACTTATTTGACCAACACCTATCATCTTGGAATACTTTATATAAGGCCAGTGGCTGCCACCAGCATGGCCATGCAGGTTCTCACTGGATTTGGGCAGACAGTAAAAAAACAGCAGAGCCAAAAAATGGTGGGCCATTCCTTTATTAAAGTCTCACACTGGCAAATGAGCAAACAGGCAGGGAAGATGTTGGGCAGATAAAATATATTATGCTCACTTTGTTAAAGATGGTGCTGCCCACGTGGAAGCCTGTTGCCCAGGTGATATTAATGTGTGTTGGTGGTGGGCTGTGGGCAGGCTAGATCCTTGTAGCCTGGGGCTTGGTTTTAGGACTAAGCCTTTCCCACCCTTTTTGATATGGGGTGGTGCAATCCCATCATGCTTCAGATAAGTGACTTTGTATTAGAGACTTCCCTATTTGGTATATTGGATTAAAGGTTTTGATTTCTACACTATAAAGTGGGGGCAGAACAGGAGCTTGCTCTCTCGGTTCCTGAGATTAGCATTAGAGAGGAGAGCAGAGAAAGGCCATATGGAGGAGGCCAGGAGAAGCAGCCAAGATGGCAGAATACTGAAGGAAAAGTCAGTTTGTGCAGAGTTTGTGCAGGAAGAAGGAAGGAGATGGGGAACAGAGGTGAATAAATCTGGTGAGCTAGAAACCTTTGATTCTAGGAAACTCAGATAAGTCAGTAGCTTTGTGAGCACTGAATGAGTGGGTTTTGGAGCCCAGTGTGTGTGTTTTATTTGCCTGATGGGTGCAAGCTAGGAGTAAAGAAGATGGCCCACCAGTTCTTGGCTTCGTTGTTTCATTACCAACTGTCCGAATCCAATGCGAACCTGCATGGGTCAGGCTGCTGTGATGGTGGCCGCGGCCACTGACCTTACAGAAGACCACTTCCCTCTCATTCAGAGCTCCCAAAGCCCTGATGCATCTCTGGTTCCACAACCCAGAAAATCTCCAGTTCCTTTTGGAATCAAAGGCCCCCCTCAGCCTCAGCAGAGCTCACAAAGCCCCTCTGCTCTGGTTCTGCATCTGTACTCCTTCTCCTCCCTGCAAAACAGGCTGGGGCAACAAAAACCCCTTCTCCAGCAAACACTGCCAAAACAATGGCCCCTCCCAAGCAGGAAGGTAATCTGCAATTTGCAATCAGCTTTCCCTGAGGGCAAGCACCACAGCTTTTCACAGAGTATATACACATGGTGCTGCCCAGACCAATGCAAAATATAAGTGAGCAAGCCTAAAAAAAACATTTTACAAACTTATTTGCCCAACATTACACCTCTTTTGCTATCTTTACAATCTATACCACAGGTATTCCTGTGCAAGAAATGAGGCACACTACATAAACGAACTATAGTAATAGCATATGTTATACAATTTCAACAATTACAAAGGTGCCTGTTGGGCAGATAAAATGTATTATGCTCACTTTGTTAAAGATGGTGCTGCCCACGTGAGGCCGTCGCCCAGGTGATATTAATGTGTGTTGGGAATCCTTGTAGCCTGGGGCTTGGTTTTGGGATTAAGTCTTTCCCACCCTTTTTGATGTGGGGCGGTACAATCCAATCATGCCTCAGAGAAGTGATTTTGTATTAGAGACTTCCCTATTTTGTATATTGGATTAAAGGTTTGGATTTCTACACTATAAAATAGGGGCAGAATAGGAGCTTGCGCTCTTGGTTCCTGAGATTATGATTAGAGGAGAGAGCAGAGAAGAGAGCAGAAAGAGGCCAAGTGGCCAGGAGAAGCAGCCAAGATGGCGGAGTATTGAGTGAGAGGCCAGTTAGTGCAGTTTGACGCTGGTGAAGGAAGGAGATGGGGAACAGTGGTGAATAAGTCTGGTGAGCTAGAAACCTTTGATTCTAGGAAACTCAGATAAGTCAGTAGCTTTGTGAGCACTGAATGTGAGTGGGTTTTGGAGCCCAGTGTATGTTTTTACTTGCCCGCCGGGTGCAAGCTAGAATTAAAGATGACAGCCCATCAGTTCTTGGCTCCGTTGTTTCTTTACCGACTGTCTGAATCCAATGCGAACCTGCATGGGTCAGACTGCTCTGATGGTAGCCACAGCCGCTGGCTTTACAGTGCCTTTCACAATGTCTCTCTGAGCACTTGCCCAAAGCATGAACTGGAGGCCCATCTCTAGCTCCCTACTCCACAGTAGGTGGGAGGGCCTCAGGGTTGTGCCCATGGAAACCTTACCAGTGTCCTTGGTGCATTCTGGTGCAGGAGGGCCTCCAACAGAGGTGCTCCCCCCCCATCAGTTTCTCTCATACTGTCCAAAAGCAGTATGTCCATCCAACAAAGGAGCCAGTGCCCCTCTCTGGTCACAATCCAAGAGTCAGTCAACCCAACTGTCTGTACAAATCACCAGGCAACTAGGTTTACATAGGACCTCAGGCCTCCCCCCTCATCCCTGTAGTCATGGCAGCTCTGAAGATGCTGCCCCAAAAAGAAGTGCATGGCAAAAGTAGCCAACCTCTCTACCTTTGCTCCAGAGAGCATGATGTCATCTCTCCGTATGTCCCACAATTGCAGCAAACTTACCCAGGGCTTAGTAGGCACCCTTTGCTGCTGGGCTTTCACCTTCTGGAAACTGTGATGGCAGCTTCAGCCTGAGACTCCCCATCATCAGAAGAGGAGCTGGAAACGCCTGCTCCCAGCGACTCAGAGCCACGCTGCCTGAGTGGCTCCATCTTAGGCTCCTGTGACAGCCAGCTCATGGCCTGAAACTGAACTCACAGTTGTTTCTCCAACAACTGCTACTGCCAATGTTCAACTTCCAAAGCAAACTGCAACTCACAAAACCATGAGGCCTCCTTCTCCAGAGCTTGTTCCAGTTTCAGGTGCCATAGGTGGTCAGCCTGTGTCTGTAACTCACAAACCCAATTGGCCTTCTTTTCCAGTACTCGCTCCAGTTCCAGGATCTTCAGCTCTTTCTCCCATGACCATTCCAGCTCCTGCTGTTGCTGCTACTCAGTTTGCAGACCTATGGCAGCTTCTTGCACAAAGCTCTTGATTTCCTCTGTCAGGGCTGTAAAAATACAGCCAGCCCATAGTTCCCAAAATGACAGCTATGGGGAACCATAACAACAAACAACAACCAGTCCTCTACTCCACCCCTCAAGGGTGTCTGAAGCTTCATACCAATCTGATTGGTACCCTGCTGACTGTGCCAGATATATTACCAGTGGCCACCACTGTGTGGCCATGTAGGTTCTCTTTGGATTCGGGCAGATTGTAAAGAAACAGTGAAGCCAAAAAATGGAGGGGCATTCCTTTTCTTTCTTTCTTTCTTTCTTTCTTTCTTTCTTTCTTTCTTTCTTTCTTTCTTTCTTTCTTTCTTTCTATATATATTTTTTGTATTTTTCCAAAGTGAGAAGTGGGGAAGGGAGAGGCAGACAGACAGACTCCCACATGTGCCTGACCAGGATTCACCCAGCATACTCACCAGGAGGAAATGCTCAGCCCCTCTGTGGCATTGCTTCATTGCAATTGGAACCATTCTAGTACCTGAGGGTGAGGCCATGGAGCCATCCTCAGCGCCTGGGCCAACTTTGCTCCAGTGGAGCCTTGGCTGTGGAAAGGGAAGAGAGAGATAGATAGAAAAGAGAGGGGGAAGGGTGGAGAAGCAGATCGACACTTTTCCTGTGTGCCCTGCCCATGAATCAAACCCGGGACTTTCACACACCAGGCCGACGCTCTACTACTGAACCAACCAGACAGGGCCCCATTCCTTTTATTAAAGTCTCGTACTGGCAGACAAACAAACAGTCAGGGAAGATTGCTTTCCTCTCATTCAGAGTTCCCAAAACTCTGTCATGGTTTTCGGTTCCACAACCCAAAAAATCTTCTCCAGTTCCTCCTGGAATCAAAGGCCTCACCAGCCTCAGTGGAGCTCACAAAGCCCCTCAGTTCAGGTTCTACATCTGCACTCCTCCTCCCTGCAAAACAGGTTGGAGCAACAAAACTCCCTTCTTCAGCAAACATTAGCAAAAGAACGGCCCCTCCCAAGCAGGAAGGTAATCCACAGTTTGCAATCTGCCACCCTGAGGGCAAGCACCGCAGCCTTCCACAGACTACATACACATGGTGCTTCTCAGGCCAATGTAAAATATAAGCGAGCAAACCTAAAAAACACATTTTACAAACTTATTTGCCCAACACTTTAGTATGTACTTTTGCATTCTTTGACCACTTTCTTGCTTTCAGGCATAAGAGTTAGTTTCAGGTTCATCTTGTTTTTTGTCCGGTCCTGGAATCAACCCTTTCTCTAAGGAGCCCTGGTTCTTAGTAGTAGAGAATAGTTTGTAGAAGCCTACCTCAGGGCCCTACCTATGCTCATTGCTGTTAGGGAGTCTCTGTTCCCAGGACCTCCCAGTAGACATGCAGGGGATTATTTACAACTATATTTTTATCTGTTTATATACAGAAATCTATAAATTTACAATGATAGCTCCGATTCAAACCTACCACTGTGAATTCATTTTAGTTTTCTAATTTATTTCTAGTTTTCTCCCTCTCCATGTTTGCAACTTACTTCCCCAAGAGACAGAAACCTGACCACTATTACCTATAACATATTTACTTATTTAATAAATCCCTTATGTATAACTCATCTTTTGTTTTTGATTGTTGTAAAGTACCATACCGCAGATGCTGAAAAGAACTGTACCTGGCTTCTGTGGGTTCACATAGAGACACCAAGTCCTGATGAATTTTTAAGGGTTTTATTAAAGGAGGAGATTTATTAAATATGCGGGCACATATGGCTGATGTATAGCCAGTATCCACAGCCACCATCACAGCTGCCTGGCCAGTGCAGGCTGGCATTTGATTCGAACAGACGATAATAAAGCAACAGAGGCAAGAACTGGTGGGTCATTAGCTTTAATCCTAGCTTGCACTCAGCAGGAAAGAAATACACACAGTGGGAAAACACTTCCCTTCCATTCAGGGCTCCAAAAGCCACTGACTTATCCGAGTTTCCTAGAATCAAAGAGTTCTACCTTACCAGCCTTATTCACCTCTGTTCTCCATCTCCTTCTGTCTGCACAAACTGGCTTCTCCTTCAGCACTCCACCATCTTGGCTGCTTTTCCTCTTCTCCACATGGCCTTTCTCTGCTCTCCTTTCTAATGCTAATCTCAGGAACTGAGAGAGAGCAAGCTCCTAGTATGCCCCATTTTATAGTGTAGAAATCAAAACCTTTAATCCAATATACAAACAAGGAAGTCTCTGATACAAAGTCACTTAGGGTGGGAAAGGCTTAGTCTTAAAACTAAGCCTTAGGGTATAACAACCCTGACTGCTTACAGCCTGTCCCCCACACCCAATGCAAACTATAAGTAAGCAAACCTATATATTCTATTTACAAACTTATTTGACCAACAGCTGACATGGGGCAAATGCAAACCCAAATCATGTGCACCCAAAAATATCTCAGGGGCTGGTTATACTCTTGATCACACACGGGTAGGGGAGAGCATGACATCATGGCACAAGCTTACAACATTTGTTTAGGAATACACAGAAACATTAAGACTTTCAAGGTAACACAATCAAAGATGTTTTCAAATTTTTTAGTGTTCATCTTTCCTCCTCTGCCTAGAGGTATGTTACTCTCAAGATTCCAGGAAGGGGGAGGAACTAGAATCAATGAAGGCTGGTATGTAAATTCTGTTTCCTATTGAAAGAGAAGAAGTTTCTCTGTTAACCTTTATTTTAGATTTAAAACTAAATGACCCATTGTTTTTGCAAGCCAGAAACTTCCACATTTTTCTCCCTCCCCTCCTCAAAGGAAAGATGGGACAGGAAAGCCTAACCTTTCCTCCTAGAATATCAATATTAATTTTTCAGCTTTTTGGTACCTTATGACAATTCCCACTGGTTTTATTTCCTAAGTCAAATCCTTGACTTAATTTACTGAAGAGCATGAGGCTGTTGTGTTATATTAACTTATAAC
Organism: Saccopteryx bilineata; assembly: GCF_036850765.1. NCBI lineage: Eukaryota > Metazoa > Chordata > Mammalia > Chiroptera > Emballonuridae > Saccopteryx > Saccopteryx bilineata. The sequence goes on from NC_089494.1 coordinate 178,637,340, forward strand.
ATTTAACAACTATTAACAGACAGCATTAATAGCAATACAGTTCACTAAAGAAACAAATGTTGCCCTGGCCGTTTGGCTCAGTGGTAGAGCATTGGCCTGGTGTGCAGGAGTCCTGGGTTTGATTCCTGGCCAGGGCACACAGGAGAAGTGCCCATCTGTCTTTCCACCCCTCCCCCTCTCCTTCCTCTCTGTCTCTCTCTTCCCCTCCTGCAGCCAAGGCTCCATTGGAGCAAAGTTGGCTCGGGTGCTGAGGATGGCTCTATGGCCTCTGCCTCAGGTGCTAGAATGGCTCTGGTTGCAACAAAGCAATGCCCCAGATGGGCAGAGCATCGCCCCCTGGTGGGCATGCTGGGTGGATCCTGGTCGGGCACATGTGGGAGTGTGTCTGACTGCCTTGCTATTTCCAACTTCAGAAAAATACAAAAAACAAAACAGAACAAAAAAAAAAACAAATGAAAAAAGAAATGTCACTGATTAATTTTCTATAAACTGTACAAATCTTTTGTAACTTACATAAAACTAACTGGCTTTTATAATAATTTACTTTTAGTTAGAATTCTTAATTTTAAAACCTTTAACCTTTAGTGACAATTAAGTGGTTTTTATTTTACCCTAGTTTCTCTTTTCCTCAAAGTCTGATTAAAAAGAAGTCCTTAGTGAGTTCTTCATGCATTAGCCGTACGTAGACCAACTAGCTTCTGGTTTGTGGTTGGAGTAGGGCATGCCATTCTTCTCAGGGTTAACTTACAAGGGTTGGTGGGGGTCAGTCTCCGCTATTTTTGAAGGTGCCTCTGCTGGAACTGCAGGTTTCAACCAGCTATGGTGGACCCAGGCGAGCATATCTTGGCAGCAGTGGGAGTGGTCAGGATCACGGTGTGTGGACCCGCCCACGTGGTAGTCAGTCCTTGGGCAATGTATTTCTCTACCCAGACTGAGTCTCTAGGTTGAAAAGGATGTACTGGATCTCTTGGAAATACTGAAAGTTCCTCTTGAACAGTCTTTTGAACAGTTTGCTGTGTAACCTGTAAATCCTGCAAGTACTTAAGGAAGGGGTGGTTATGTTTCCTTTATGATTTGATTCATGTATTTTACTTGTCCTGAACCTTTTGGGGCCTGTGGGCACAATGTAACTTCAAATTAGTTTCTAATTAATATTGGGTTCCTTTTTTACTAACTGTGAGATTTTGGTTATAAATGCAGGCCCAACACTAGACGGGGTAAGCTAAACCTGGAAAGAATTCTATATAGCAATTTCTTAACAATTGTTAATTATTTTATTTAAGTTTATTTCTAAATGTTTACCTGGGAAAATTCCTTTCTCTATGTTTCTTTCTATAATTTTCTTATTTTGCTTAGTATTCACTTGGACGCAAACTGAATACTCAGATAATATGTCTTCTGTAATAGATTCTAAGTCTGGCTTTTCTAACTATTCCTTTCCTGTTGGCAAAATCTTTTTCTAATTTGGTTTTGAATAAACCTTTGGCAATAAGGGTCCCCAAACCCCACTGGTTTTGAATGGCATCTTTCGATTCATTTGAATTTTAAATTTCTATGTTCCGATTTTGAAAATACATAATAAAACTACAACAGCTAATGTTAATAAATACTATTACAAATGTTCTAATATAATAATGTGACCAAAGCCTACTAGATTATCAAACAAAGTTTAACCAATATAACCAGATTTAAAATTAAGTTCTTATAGTCTTAAGTGCCTTTAATATGTTAATGTAATTTTACTAAGTTTATATTGACACAATTACTGCTTTATATTATTTGCAAATGTAACCTAATTCCCACTTCAATCTGAGAATTGTCCCAAATAGCAGGAGTCACATATATTTAGGAAAAGTCTACAAGGCACTGGTATTGTGGTCACACTCCACACTCTACAGCTAGAATCCAAATCCTAATGACCAATGTTTCTAGCTGAAATTAAGAGTGGTTCCCAGCCTAAAATAGGCATCGGGCATTGAGACAAGAGGAATAAAGGAGACACTATACATTAAACAAAGCAACAGAAATAAGACTATCAATACCCACAATAGAGATCTTCGAGGGATAAATAAAACTCGAACATTAGGCAAGGTATAGTAAGTGGCTTTTGTGTTTACAAGAAATGAGATCAGTTTACCTGCTACTTGGAAGAAATACCCTAAGCTGGTCCACAGTGTCGTGAAATGAGGTCAATGGCCCTGAGCACCTTTATTTTTCAGTGGCAAGACCCAGCAGGCTAGGCAAGGTCAGGTCACAGGTAGCTGGAGCAGGGCTGGAAGAAACTGAACCCTCCCTTAGAGGAGTGAGGCAGCAGCTTACCTTCTCATATCCCATTTTCCCACAGCAAAGATATGTCCTCTGGTGGGGACTGAGAAGCCTGGCAGGCTTTAGCTCAATAATCTTTCTTTCCACTCCTGAAGCAGGGCCCTGATGGAATCCTATAAATCCCCTTCAGGGGGTTGGAGCCTTTAAGGACGTATATCAAGAGCTGGTATTTTCCTGATCTCTTTTGGGCTCTATTTGCTTTTTCTGTTCCTTTCTTGGTCATTATAGACCTTAAAAGCCATGCTCAGAAGATCTCACTGAGGGGCTTGAGGGCTCTTTCCTGTCTATATAAACTCTTGGAAAAAAGACAAAAACAGTATGTAAAGCCAGTATCCATGGTCACCATCACAGCTGCCTGGCCCATGCAGGTTCACATTGGATTCGGACAGACAGTAATGAAACAATGGAGCCAAGAACTGGTGGGCCATCATCTTTAATCCTAGCTTGCACCCAGCAGGCAAGAAATACACACAGTGGGCTCAAAAGTCACTCATTCAGTGCTCACAAAGCTACTGACTTATCCGAGTTTCCTAGAATCAAAAGTTTCTAGCTCATCAGCCTTATTCCCCTCTGTTTTTCATCTCCTTCTCTCTGTACAAACTGGCTTCTCCTTTAGCACTCCACCATCTTGGTTGCTTCTCCTGATCTTCTCCACGTGGCCTTTCTCTGCTGTCCTCTCTAATGCTAATCTCAGGAACCAAGAGAGAGCAAGCTCCTGGTCTGCCCTCATTTTATAGTGTAGAAATCAAAACCTTTAATCCAATATACAAACAAGTAAGTCTCTGATACAAAGCCACTTATCTGAGGCACAATGGGATTCCTCATGAGAGTGCACCACCACACATCATGCAATCAGTCAAGGGTGTGGGGAAAAGCTTAGTTTTAAAACTAAGCCTTACGCTATAACAACCTGGCCTGCTTACAGCCTGTCCCCCACACCCAATACAAACTATAAGGGAGCAAACATATATATCATATTTAAAAACTTATTTGACCAACACAGTGTTATTAGCTGGATCAAATAAAAGAGGGTAGAGGTTTGCAAGAGAAAGACGTTTGGCATCTCCTTCAGGATTCCAGAGTCTCTGCGCTGCTGAACAACATAGTACATTAGCATTCAAAAGAAATTTTAAGCAAAGAGCATGATAAAAATAGATTTGCAAGAGTTCCAGAATATGACTTCCTTACTTATATTATTTAGCATTGAGCAATATTGTTTCAAAATGATAATAAACTAAACATTACATAAAAAGATATTAACAATTATTACATATTTTCTAATATTTAAACTAAGATTTCAATATTATAGGGCTATAAAACAGCAAATAAAAAGGAGAATTAACAAAAGGCCTTTGAAATAATATAAACATTTTTAACATGAAAAATACCTTTTACACAATAAGAAATCCTTGGTACAAACTACCCAGCTGGCAAAGAGATATTAACTCTTTTGACCCACAGTAATTTACACTATTAAGTCAACATGAGGGGTGGGATGCCTAAGGTTGAAGTGGACTCCCAGAACTGGGAGACTTGGAACCTGCCGCTTTTACCTTTTTTTTTTCTCTGCCATTTGTCCTGCATAATCCAATCTATTACTTGTAACTAACTGCCTTGCTTTGAGCAGTGTAATGCCAGTTGCCGCAGTCTTCATCACAGCCACCTGGCCCATGCAGGTTCACATTGGATTCAGACAGACGGTAATGAAACAACAGAGCAACGAACAGGTGGGCCATTATCTTTAATCTTAGCTTGCATCTAGTGGGCAAGTAAAAACACACACTGGGCTCCAAAACTCACTTATTTAGTGCTCACAAGCTACTGACTTATCCGAGTTTCCTAGAATCAAAGGTTTCTAGCTCACTAGCCTCATTCTCCTTTGTCCCCCATCTCCTTCTCTCTACATAAACTCTGCACTAACTGGCTTCTCTTTCAGCACTCCACCAATTGGCTGCCTCTCTTCTCCTCCACATGGCCTTACTCTGCTCTCCAACCTGCTCCCTCCTCTAATGCTAATCTCAAAAACCAAGAGAGTAAGCTTCCTGTCTGCCCCACTTTATAGTGCAGACATAAAAACCTTTAATCTAATATACAAAATAGGGAAGTCTCTAATACAAAGTCACTTATCTGAGGCATGATGGGATTGTACCACCCCACATCAAAAAGGGTGGGAAAGGCTTAGTCCTAAAACCAAGCCCCAGGCTACAAGGATCCTGCCTGGGCACAGCCTGCCCCCACCACACATTAATATCACCTGGGCAATGGGCTTCCAAGTGGGCAGTGCCATCTTTAACAAAGTGAGCATAATATATTTTATCTGCCCAACAAGCAGCTAATTAAAATACAAATTTTATAAAATTACTTTCCCAATAGTCAGTTGTTTTAGCCTACATGAGGTTTCCAATTTCTCTGTTATTCCCTGAAAATACTTTTTACAATTTTTACTATTATGGCTAATGCAGCGGGTCTTCCCCATGAACTCCACACCTCCCTCATCAGATAACAATTATGCCACACTAAGGAATTGGGAGACTTGGAGAGGACCCAACACCCGCCTTGGCCCTGCGGAAGAGTGTTGGAATCTTTCTCTAATTTTTTACACCAGTGGGGGGCCACAAGCCACCATCCCCAAGCCATGGAGGGCTCACATGACCCCCATGTCCTAGGTAGGGGAAGGAGAGATACAGCTGGAGGGCCTATCTCTGATAATTCCTATTTCCTATAATCCTATCACTCATGTTTGTATTACTCCTTCTGTATTACTCCTTCTGGAGCTGCAAGTTATTTCAAGGAACTGATAATTAACTAGCAAGGTCCACACCCATGGTTTGTTAAGTTCTAATTCTTTTTCTCTTCTTTAAGATTTTTTTTTAAAGCAAAGTTTTAATTTTTAATACTATTCCTACTCTGTATTTTCCAAATAGGCAAAACCTTTTCTGGTCAGTAGGTGGATATCTGAAACTAGTTTCTACTCTATATTTTCTTTAGTCACTTCACCCTTAGTTGTCCCTGTCATTTTATTCTTTTTTTTTCTTTCTCTTTTTCTGAAGCTGGAAACGGGGAGAGACAGTCAGACAGACTCCCGCATGCGCCCGACCGGGATCCACCCGGCACGCCCACCAGGGGAGACGCTCTGCCCACCAGGGGGCGATGCTCTGCCCCTCCGGGGCGTTGCTTTGCTGCGACCAGAGCCACTCTAGCGCCTGGGGCAGAGGCCAAGGAGCCATCCCCAGCGCCCGGGCCATCTTTGCTCCAATGGAGCCTTGGCTGCGGGAGGGGAAGAGAGAGACAGAGAGGAAGGAGGGGGGGGGCTGGAGAAGCAAATGGGCGCTTCTTCTATGTGCCCTGGCCGGGAATCGAACCCGGGTCCCCCACACGCCAGGCCGATGCTCTACCGCTGAGCCAACTGGCCAGGGCCCCTGTCATTTTATTCTAATGCCCTTCCCCTGCTGCTCCACCCACAGCACTCCTGGCCTTGCTTTTCTCTCACTCCCTTGGCTGCTTGTAACCTGGGACATTTATTTTTCCAATGCCCTCTTGGAGAGGACTCAACACCCGCCTTGGTCCTGCGGGAGAGTGTTGGAATCTTTCTCTATTTTTTTTTCTCTTTTTAATAAATATAGAGCGCGAATGCAGTCCCCCACTACCACAAATTATGCAGTCGGGTTTCCCACATTTGGGGAAATCGCAGGGGTCAGCACATCCAGAGTGCAATGGATAAGCCTCGCCCTGGGAAAACCACCTTCGTGATCATGGTATCTCCCCTGCCAGGTAAGTATCTTTTTCTCTAATTTTTTACACCAGTGGGGGGCAGGCTTCTGCCAGTGTGCATTTATTTTTCCAGTGTGCTTGCAATAGGCACACTGATTTTTTCCTAGCAGAGTCTTATTCTTTCTCAGATCTTTTCCTTCCTCCATTGGTCCCCCTCCTGGCCCTAGGACTGCCTAAAATCCAGGAATTAGCACACTAATAAAAGCAAGAGAGATAAGATAGATAATTAACTAGCACCCAGAATAAAGGGTGTTTGACTATAGAGGTATTAATTATTACACAAAACAAGAAGAAACCAACAGAAGAGAATAATTTCTTCAGGGGAGAAATCAGACAGAGCGCCCTGAAGCTCTTGAATTCAAGAAGGAAGAGAATAAACAATTCGCCATTTAAGATTGCCTTCTAGTCAGAAACTTCCAATTTTGGGAAGCCAGGCCTTAAAAACAGACACATTTAGACATTAAACAAAGACTTATACACACACAAATAATGAGTGTGCTTTATTTCAATTAAAATTATACCGGATATTTTTTTGACAAAGATGAAACTCCATAGACAAGGGAGGGTTTTCCCTCCAGTGGAAAGTACCATACCACAGATGCTGAAAGGTACCATACCTCATTTACAAGGGAAAGGCTCCCCCTCATGACCTCTCAGGTGCATGCAGGCTGTGTCCCTGGAAGGACTTTAGACTCAAACTCAGGGGTTTCAGACAGAAACAATAAAAGCAAAGACTGAGATCTTGACAAACACAGAGAAGTCTCTGGAAGTCTGAGGCAAGATTAATCAATCCAAGTTAGCTCAGTCTCCACTGATTCAGTGCAATGTGAGACCGACTAATCCTGGACAGACTCAATCTCCACTAATGTCTCCCTTGAGCACAAACAATTGTCCTCACTAATGTCTTTTACTGAGAACACAACTAGATACCTTTGGAAGTTCTGGGCAGGATGAAGTACTCACTAATGTCTTTCTAGGGAAACCGATGTCTCTGAAGGCCTGAAGCAGAACTGGTGGACCTGGTCAACTCAATTCCCGCTAATGTCTTTCTAGAGTACGAGCAGATATTTCTGAGAGTCCGAGGCAGGACCTAATCCTCACTAATCATCCTTCCAGAGTATAACCAGATGTCTCCCAGCAAAGCCCAAGGCAGGACCCAAAACTCTCCACCAACGTCTTGGTTTTTGGAGAGTCTAGTCCAGACAGACAGACTAGTTTCAATGCAGCAAAGTAGCTCTGAAGGCCCTACATACATATTGGAGTTAAAATCTCCGGACTTACAAATCAGCAAAGCCACAAATCTACCCTACCTAAAACCTAGTCCCAAACAAATTTGACCAGTACCAGTCCCAAACAGAAAAGCAAAAGCAAGAATTCAGAGGAAAGCCAGAATTCAGTAAAGCAAAGAGTTGCCTTACCTACCTCCTTGATTTCTTTGCCGAATTGTCCAAATTGTTGAATATGGGAACCAGGAGGCGTCTACTGAGGAACTGTCTTGACCCAACAGGAAAACTGGAAGCCCTGAAAACGTTTCAGGTGGCGCCTCTCCTTGATATTCAAGTGGGGTCGGGCAGCTCCCTGGAGATACCGTTCGATTCCGGGTGTCTCTACCCAGTGACTGCAGCAAAACATCACAGCCCTTCTACCCAGTGATGCGAAACACTGCGCCAAATGTTGTAAAGCACCATACTCCAGATACTGAAAAGTACTGTACCTCACTTCTGTGGGTTCATGTAGAGACACAAAGTCCAGATGAACTTTTTAGGGTTTTATTAAAGGAGAAGATTTACTAAATAGGCTGGCTGCATATGGCTGACATGGGGCAATTGCAAACCCAAATCATGTGCACCCAAAAATATCTCAGGGCCTGGTTATATACTCTTGATCACACATGGGCAGGAGAGAGCATGACATTATGGCATAAGCTTACAACATTTGTTTAGGGATATGCAGAAACATTAAGGCTTTCAAGGTAGCACAATCAAAGATGTTTACAAATATTTTAGGGTTCATCTTCCCTCCTTTGCCTAGAGGTATGTTACTCTCAAGATTCCAGGAAGGGAGAGGAACTACAATCAATGCAGGGTGGTGCCAGGGTCCAGCCTTGGGGGGAATCCAGGGGTCCCACAGGAAGAGATGGCATTGGTGTGAAACAAGTGAGAAAGCCAAATTCTTTTAGCATTCACTGCCAGGCATCTTTGCCAATGGCTAGTCCAGCTTTATTTTTATATACACATACTAAGTTACAATCACATGGTATTCAGAATACATTGATTAATAATTGTTTTTGTTTCACTATGGTTACATATTTCTAGGTAACAGGTAATTCATTTCTATAAGCTATAAATCAGGTGGTAAGTCATTCTATGTGTAGTTATGCAATAACTTGAGCAGCAACAACAATATTGGTGCAAACTTCTGAAAGGTCAGTATTAATTAAAAACTCTACCTTACCTAATGTCCTATTGTCTAGTCAACTTTTATTTGCCTACTATATTCATCTACTAGTTAAGTTCTAACTTTATTTTTCTCAGAGTGTTCCACCACCTGCAGGTCAGGTATGCAAGAAGAAAGGAAAGTTTCTCTACTCTACCACATGAAAACGCTAAGGAGGTAAAGTAATAAATTAAGTGAAGGCTGAAAGGTGCTTCTGTGTATAGTCACTATTTCTTACCTATTCAATAAGTCACTATCTATTTTTTCTAACATGATTAATAGGAAGGAATTCTCCTACAAACTTAACCCTTTTTGAGGGATATCATAGCCAGCCTCTTATGTCTATGAGCCTAGGTAAAGGGGCTTACAGGCTTTTCTGTGGAACTCACACTCTCTTTCTCATTTTCAAAGAAATTATTATGAATCTTCAGGGAAAGCATGGTGCTAATATTCCTGTGCCATAAATGATAGCACACACATCCAGAAAAAGGGGGGATAAAAAGCCAAATTAATTCAAAAAGTTAAAGGGGGAAATATTGTTGCGCCTTTTCTTTGCTGTGACTGTGTCAACCAGCAGTTGTTGATTTTCTTTGCTGTGACTGTGTCAACCAGCAGTTGTTGATCTTCTTTGCTGTGACTGTGTCAACCAGCAGCTGTTGATCGGCTTCCTACAGGGTGATATGTAAATTCTGTCTCCCACTGAAAGAGAAGAAGTTTCTCCATTAGCGTTTATTTTAGATTTAAAACTAAATGACTCATTGTTCTTGCAAGCCAGAAACTTCTACATTCTTCTCCCTCCCATCCCCAAAGGAAGGACAGGACAGGAAAGCCTGACCTTTCCTCCTAGAATATCAATATTAATTTTTTAGCTTTTTTGGTACCTTACTACATAATGTCCTATCCTTCTGCCTTAATTCCCCTTTTTCTTCTCCTTGGTTTCAGATATTCTATTATTCTGCACCCATTTTTCAATATGTGAGTTTTTTCCACATGCATAAAGCCAACCTCACACACCAGCTGAGTGTCCTACAATTGGGCTCAATTCTGACACTACTTCCCTAGAGATAGCATCAGATCCCAGTTTAAGGGCTCAGTCCCCTAAGAAAGATTTCCTCTCTCTTCAAACCCCAGTCACAAAGTCACAGTTGTTACTTACACTCTGACTGACTAGCTATAGATTGGAGATTCCAATGACTCACAGAACTCAAGAGAAACACTTTGCTTACTAGATCCCTGGTTTATTATAAAGGATTATGTAAAGCCAGTAACCGCGGCCATCATTACAGCCGCCTGGCCCATGCAGGTTCACATTTGATTTGGACAGATGGTAATGAAACAGTGGAGCCAAAAACTAATGGGCTCTTAGCTTTAATCCTAGATTGCACCCTATGGGCAAGAAATACACACAGTGGGAAAACACTTCCCTTTCCATTCAGGGCTCCCAAAGCCACTGACTTATCCGAGTTTCCTAGAATCAAAAGTTTCTACCTCACCAGCCTATTCAACTCTGTTCCTCATCTCCTTCTCTCTGCACAAACTCTGCACAAACTAGTTTCTTCTTCAGCATTCCACCATCTTGGCTGCTTCTCCTCTTCTCCATGTGGCCTTTCTCTGCTCTCCTCCAGCATGAGCTTCTCTGCTCCATTTTATAGTGTAGAAATCAAAACCTTTAATTTAATATACCAACAAGGAAGTCTCTGATACAAAGTTACTTATCTGAGGCATAATGAGATTGATTCTTCATGAGAGTGCACCACCCCACATTATGCAACAGTCAAGGATGTGAGGAAAATCTTAGTTTTGAAAAGACCTTAGTATTAAAAGGGTGGTAAAGGCTTGTTGTAAAGTACCATACCCCAGATGCTGAAAAGTACTGTACCTCATTTCCACGTGTTTATGTAGAGACATCAAGTCCAGATAAGTTTTGAAGGGTTTTATTAAAGGAGATTTATTAAATATGCTGCTTCTATATGGCTGACATGGGGCATTTGCAGACCCAAATCGTGTGTGCAAAATACATCTCAGGAGCTGGTTATATACCCTTGATCACACACATAGGCGGGAAGAAGCATGACATCATGGCACAAGCTTACAACATTTGTTTAGGGGATACACAAAACATTAAGACTTTCAAGGTAATACAATCAAAGATATTTACAGTCTTTTAGGGTTCATCTCCTTTCCTTTGCCTAGAAATATATTACTCTCAAGATTCGAGGAAAGGAGGTATTTAAATTCTATCTCTTATTGAAAGGTAAAAGACGTTCCTCAGTTAACCTTTATTCTATAGTTAGAACTAAATTACCCATTGTCTTTGCAAGCCAGAAACTTCTACATTCTCCCTTCCCTTCCCAACCAAAGGACAGGACAGGAAAGCCTGACCTTTCCTCCTAGAATATCAATATTAATTTTGCAGCTTTTTGGTACCTTACTACAGGCTTAGTCTTAAAACTAAGCCTTAGGCTATAATAACCCTGCCTGCTTACAGCTTGTCCCCTACACTCAATGCAAACTATAAGCGAGCAAACATATATATCATATTCACAAATTTATTTGACCAACAGGATATAACTGTGGAACAGCCATATGGAAGAAGTGCCCTGGTCAAGGTGTGAGGAAATGGCATGAAGTGTCCATGCTTTCTCTGACTGCTCTCCATGAAGCTCTGTGTGTCCACCAATCCAGAAGTCCTTTGAACCCAGTCCTTTTGGGGTTTTATGGAGGCTTTGTCACATAGGCATGGTTGATTAAATCATTTGTCATTGGTGAATAACTTAACTTCCAATCCCTCTTTTCTTTCAGAGGTCAGAGGTAGAGAGGTGTGGGTGGGGTGCAGAAGAAGGATAGTGTGATTAAAATTTCCAATCCTTTAATGAAGTGGTTGGGTTTCCTGGCAATGAGCTTCCAAACTCACGAGGTCCAAAAGTCACCTCATTATTAGTATAACAAGAGACACCATTTGAACTCTTTGTCACTTAGGAAATTTTGAGGGTTTTAGCGGTATGCCAGAACTGAATGAAGACCAAGTGTGCGGGTATTTCCTATTTAAATCACATCATCACAGCCTCATGTCAAATGTCTACCTCACTGTACAGACTTCCCTGCCTCATCACTATTCATTTCTGACATTCTGGGTGGGGCCACCACCCAGCAAGGGTGATTCCTCACCCACCCAGGCTCTGATTTTCCACAGCAGGCTCTCTTTCTTCACTCCAGACTCAGGGATGCCCTCCAGCCTTTGCTCTACCATTGCTTTGCATGAACACCCTCCTCCTCAGTGTGGGCTCTAACAAACCATGTGGAAAAGTATGCTTTTGTTGTTACACTTGGGTGCTGACAGGCGGTGCTGGGGTGAATGCTCATTAGGGATGTGAGGGTGATTTTTCACATTCCTTCCCACAATCTGAAATGTTTGTCACCCTGCTTGGGCTCTGTTACCTGAAGGGAGACCTGGCCTGGAGCAGTCCTGCTCTGTGTGTGGGTTCTTTCAAAACATGAGTCCAAGTGATTTTGAGAATAAATTTATTAAAGCTGAGAACAGTGAGCTCAGTTGGTTAGAGTGATATCCTGTAACTCCAAAGTTGTGAGTTCAATCTGCGGTTAGAACACACACAAGAATAACCAATGAATGCATAAATGAGCAGAACAACAAGTTGATGTTTCTTTCTTTCTTTCTCTCTGACTCTTTTATTTATTTTTTAGATTGCATTTATTCATTTTTTTTAATAATTTTATTTTTTTAATGGGGTGACATCAATAAATCAGGATACATATATTCAAAGATAACAAGTCCAGGTTATCTTGTCGTTCAATTATGTTGCATACCCACCACCCAAAGTCAGATTGTCCTCTGTCACCTTCTATCTTGTTTTCTTTGTGCCCCTCCCCACCCCCTATCCCTCTCCCATTCTCCCCTCCCCCCCGTAACCACCACACTCTTATCAATGTCTCTTAGTTTCACTATTATGTCCCACCTACGTATGGAATAATACAGTTCCTGTATTTTTCTGATTTACTTATTTCGCTTCGTATCATGTTATGAAGATCCCACCATTTTGCTGTAAATGTTCCGATGTCATCATTTCTTATGGCTGAGTAGTATTCCATAGTGTATATGTGCCACATCTTCTTTATCCAGTCATCTATTGATGGGCTTTTTGGTTGTTTCCATGTCCTGGCCACTGTGAACAATGCTGCAATAAACATGGGGCTGCATGTGTCTTTACGTATCAATGTTTCTGAGTTTTGGGGATATATACCCAGTAGAGGGATTGCTGGGTCATAAGGTAGTTCTATTTTCAGTTTTTTGAGGAACCACCATACTTTCTTCCATAATGGTTGTACTACTTTACATTCCCACCAACAGTGGATGAGGGTTCCTTTTTCTCCACAGCCTCTCCAACATTTGCTATTACCTGACTTGCTAATAACAGCTAATCGAACAGGTGTGAGGTGGTATCTCATTGCCGTTTTGATTTGCATTTCTCTAATAGCTAAAGAAGATGAGCATCTTTTCATATATCTGTTGGCCATTTGTATTTCTTCCTGGGAGAAGTGTCTATTCATATCCTCTTCCCATTTTTTTATTGGATTGTTTGTTTGTTTGTTGTTGAGTTTTATGAGTTCTTTGTATATTTTGGATATTAGGCCCTTATCTGAGCTGTTGTTTGAAAAAATCATTTCCCATTTAGTTGGCTTTCTGTTTATTTTGTTATCAGTTTCTCTTGCTGAGCAAAAACTTCTTAGTCTGATGTAGTCCCATTCATTAATTTTTGCCTTCACTTCCCTTGCCTGTGGAGTCAAATTCATAAAATGCTCTTTAAAACCCAGGTCCATGAGTTGAGTACCTATGTCTTCTTCTATGTACTTAATTGTTTCAGGTCTTATGTTTAGATCTTTGATCCATTTTGAGTTAATTTTTGTACAGGGGGAGAGACTGTAGTCCAGTTTCATTCTTTTGCATGTGGCTTTCCAGTTTTCCCAGCACCATTTATTGAAGAGGCTTTCTTTTCTCCATTGTGTGTTGTTGGCCCCTTTATCAAAAATTATTTGACTATATATATGTGGTTTTATTTCTGGACTTTCTATTCTGTTCCATTGGTCTGAGTGTCTATTTTTCTGCCAATACCATGCTGTTTTGATTGTCGTGGCCCTATAATAGAGTTTGAAGTCAGGTATTGTAATGCCCCCAGCTTCATTCTTTTTCTTTAGGATTGCTTTGGCTATTCGGGGTTTTTTATAGTTCCATATAAATCTGATGATTTTTTGCTCTATTTCTTTAAAAAATGTCATTGGAAGTTTGATGGGAATTGCATTAAATTTGTATATTGCTTTAGGTAATATAGCCATCTTGATTATATTTATTCTTCCTAGCCAAGAACAAGGTATATTCTTCCATCTCATTATATCTTTTTCGATTTCCCTTAACAATGGTTTATAGTTTTCATTATATAAGTCCTTTACATTCTTTGTTATGTTTATTCCTAAGTATTTTATTTTTTTTGTTGCAATCTTGAAGGGGATTATTCTTTTGAGTTCCTTCTCAGTTGTTTCATTGTTGGCATATAGAAAGGCTATTGACTTCTGTATGTTAATTTTGTATCCTGCGACCTTACTGTATTGGCTTATTGTTTCTAGTAGTCTTTTTGTGGATTCTTTGGGGTTTTCGATGTATAGGATCATATCATCTGGAAAAAGTGATACCTTTACTTCTTCTTTTCCGACATGGATGCCTTTTATTTCTTTGTCTTGTCTGATTGCTCTGGCTAGAACCTCTAGTACCACATTAAATAAGAGTGGAGAGAGTGGACAACCCTGTCTTGTTCCTGATTTAAGGGGGAAAGCCTTCAGTTTAGTGCCATTTAATATGATGTTAGCTGATGGTTTATCATATATGACCTTTATCATGCTGAGATATTTTCCTTCTATACCCATTTTGTTGAGAGTCTTTAACATAAAATTGTGTTGTATTTTATCGAAAGCCTTTTCTGCGTCTATTGATAAGATCATGTGGTTTTTGTTCTTTGTTTTGTTGATATGGTGTATTACATTAACCGTTTTACGTATGTTGAACCATTCTTGAGATTCTGGGATGAATCCCACTTGATCATGATGTATTATTTTTTAAATATGTTGTTGTATTCGATTTGCTAGTATTTTGTTTAGTATTTTAGCATCTGTATTCATTAGAGATATTGGTCTGTAGTTTTCTTTTTTTGTGCCATCCTTGCCTGGTTTTGGTATGAGGGTTATGTTGGCCTCATAAAATGTGTTTGGAAGTATTGCTTCTTCTTCAATTTTTTGGAAGACTTTGAGTAGAATAGGAACCAAGTCTTCTTTGAATGTTTGATAAAATTTGCTGGTAGAGCCATCAGGGCCTGGACTTTTATTTTTGGGGAGGTTTTTAATGGTTTTTTCTATTTCTTCTCTACTGATAGGTCTGTTTAGGCTTTCTGCTTCTTCTTGACTCAGTCTAGGAAGGTTGTATTTTTCTAGGAATTTATCCATTTCTTCTAGGTTGTTGAATTTAGTGGCATAAAGTTTTTCATAGTATTCTACAATAATTCTTTGTATATCTACAGTGTCCGTGGTGATTTCTCCTCTTTCATTTTGGATTTTGTTTATATGAGTTCTTTCTCTCTTTTCCTTGGTAAGTTTTGCCAAGGGTTTGTCAATTTTGTTGATCTTTTCAAAGAACCAGCTCCTTGTTCTATTAATTTTTTCTATAGTTTTTCTGTTCTCTAATTCATTAATTTCTGCTCTGATTTTTATTATCTCCTTTCTTCGTCTGGTTTTGGGTTGTCTTTGTTCTTCTTTTTCTAGTTCCTTAAGGTGGGAAGTTAAGTGGTTCACTTGGGCTCTCTCTTGTTTGTTCATATATGCCTGAAGTGATATGAACTTCCCTATTATCACTGCTTTTGCTGCATCCCATAGATTCTGATATGTCGTATTGTCATTTTCATTAGTCGGTATATATCTTTTGATCTCTGCACTTATTTCTTCTTTGACCCATTCATTTTTTAAAAGTATGTTGTTTAGTTTCCACATTTTTGTGGGATTTTTTTCCTCTTTTTTGCAGTTGAATTCTAGTTTCAAGGCTTTATGATCAGAAAATATGCTTGGTACAACTTCAATTTTTCTGAATTTGCTGATGTTGTTTTTGTGGCCCAACATATGGTCAATTCTTGAGAATGATCCATGTACACTGGAGAAAAATGTATACTCAGTCACTTTGGGATGAAATGTCCTGTAGATGTCTATCATATCCAGGTGCTCTAGTGTTTTGTTTAAGGCCACTATGTCTTTGTTGATTCTCTGTTTGGATGACCGATCTAGAGCCGTCGGCGGTGTATTGAGGTCTCCAAGTATGATTGTATTTTTGTCAGTTTTTGTTTTAAGATCAATAAGTAGCTGTCTTATATATTTTGGTGCTCCTTGGTTTGGTGCATATATATTAAGAATTGTTATGTCTTCTTGCTTCAGTGTCCCCTTAGCCATTATGAAATGGCCATTTTTGTCTCTGAGTACTTTTCCTGTCTTGTAGTCAGCATTATCTGATATGAGTATTGCTACACCTGCTTTTTTTTGGATGTTATTTGCTTGGAGTATTGTTTTCCAGCCTTTCACTTTGAATTTGTTTTTATCCTTGTTACTTAGATGAGTTTCCTGTAGGCAGCATATAGTTGGATTTTCTTTTTTAATCCATTCTGCTACTCTGTGCCTTTTTATTGGTGAGTTTAAACCGTTTACATTTAGTGTAATTATTGATACTTGTGAGTTCCCTATTGCCATTTTATATCTTGCTTTCTGTTAGTTTTGTGTCTTGTTTGATCCTTCTCTTTCGTTTTTCTATCTTTTGTTTTTATTTGGTTGTATTCCATACATCTTTCCTCTGTTGCTATCTTTTTTATCTCATGTGCTTCTGTGGTGGTTTTTTCAATGGTGGTTACCTTTGAGTAATGAAAAGGGTCCCTACCCTGTTCATTGTAGCGAACTATTTTGTGAGTACTTTTGCACTCCATCGTCCTTTGCTACTGTTAATCTCCATCTTCTCCCCCTCTTTCTTTTTGTTGTTGTCACAGTTTAAATTTGGTTTTATTGTGTTCTTCTTGGAGCTTTTACTTGTGGCTCTGTTTTTTTTTTGTTCTTTGTATCTGATTGGAGAACCCCCTTTAGTAATTCCTGGAGTGGGGGTTTTCTGATGATAAATTCCCTCATCTTTTCTGTATCTGTGAATGTTTTTATTTCTCCTTCGTATTTGAAGGATAGCTTTGATGGGTATAGTATTCGTGGCTGAAAGTTCCTCTCTTTCAGGACTTTAAATATTGGGGTCCACTCTCTTCTAGCTTGTAGAGTTTCTGCTGAGAAATCTGATGATAATCTAATGGGCCTTCCTTTATATGTTGTATTCTTCTTTTCCCTGGCTGCCTTGAGAATTTTTTCTTTGCCATTTGTTTGTGCCAATTTCATTATGATGTGCCTTGGAGTAGGTTTGTTGGGGTTAAGAAAACTCGGAGTTCTGTTTCCTTCATGAATTTGAGGCTTTAGTTCTTTCCACAGGCTTGGGAAGTTCTCATCTATTATTTGTTTGAGTATGTTCTCCATTCCATTTTCTCTCTCTTCTCCCTCTGATATACCTATTATTCTTATGTTATTCTTTCGGATGGAGTCCGATAATCCTTGTAGGGCTATCTCATTTTTTTTAATTTTTGAGTCTCTTTCTTCTTCTCTCTGTTGTGCCTCAAGTTGCTTGTCTTCTATTTCACTAATCCTCTCTTCTATCTGTCCTGTTCTATTAGCCAAGCTTGCTACCTCGCTTTTCAGCTCGTGAATTGAGTTTTTCATCTCTGTTTGATTTGTTTTTATAGTTTCAATTTCCTTGGACATATATTCTTTGTGTTCATTGAGTTGTTTTCTGAGCTCCCTAAATTGCCTTTCTGTGTTTTCTTGTATATCTCGGAGGATTTTTAGGATTTCTATCTTGAATTCTCTTTCATTTAGCTCCAAGGTTTCCAATATATTAAATTTTTTCTCCATAGACTTTTCCTCATCTAGCTGTGTTACCTCTCTTTCTTTTGTATCCATGATATTTGATTTTTTCTTCCTTAATAGCACCTGAGGGTGGTTTTGTTGATAGTATTAATGAGATTTAATAAAGAATAAAAAGTTAAAAAAATAATAAAAAAATAAAAAATTAAAAAGAGTTGTTTTTTTTAAAAAAAATTAATAATGAAATAAAGAAAAATAAAATAAAATAAAAATTTTTTAAAAAAGGAAATTATTCCCCTCCTCCTTTTTTCCTCTCCTCTCCTCTCCCCTCTTTCTTGAGAAAATCTTGTGGTGGACTGTGAATTATAACAAACAATGCCTGTGATGGAGGGCCTGAATTGAGGAAAAGTAATAAAGGGGCAAAAAAAAAAAAAAAAAAGAAAAGAAAAAAAAAGAGCGTATGGATCCACAAAAAGCAAATAAGGAAAAAATTTGGGTCAAGAATAAAATGATTTGCTTTTAGGTGTTGGTTGTCTAAGAGTTGTGATGAGAGGAATAAAAGAAAAACGGAAAAATGGGTGGACAAATTAAAAAATTACTATTGTATTTAGTGGAACAAGAACTAGATAATATGGAGAGCCAGGGATGGGAGCACTGCTAGTGAGTTAAAAAGGTGAAGTAAAAACCCCCCAAAATGCCACAAACATAAGTTTGAGTCCCAGATAAGATAATTTGTTTGTTATTGAGGTTTGAATGAGAGGAGATGTAAAGGAGAAAGGAAGAAACTAATGTAGAGGGAGAAAAGAAAGAGAGAGAGAGAAAAAAAGAGGGAACCACTAAAAGAAGAAAAAAGAAAGGAGAGAGAGAGAGAGAGAGTTAAGGGTTTTGGAGTGCAACCCTCATAGAGAGAAAGGAAGAGAAGAGAAAAGATAATGGGAGATGTAACACTTATGGGTAGTGTAGTTCAAGGAGAAGAGAGAGTAAGATTGGTAGAGAGTTAATTGGCCAAATTGGAGGAGGAAAAAAAAGTATCAAGAATGAAGATAAGAGAAACAAACGAACAAATATAATAAAATGGGATAGGTTATAAAGTCTGCAGATTATTCTTGATTTTGAGAGGTTATCTTCTTGCTTTTTCTTTTCTCTCCCTCTTCCTGGTCGGTGACTCTGTACCCCGGGTTCTGCCCCTTTGGCACGCTCAGGTAGAGGTTTGCAGTTGATAAGTCTCTATGGCAATGTCATGTATTGTGCTTTAGTCTCGTTGGCAGTTGAAGCTCATTAGCATTTATAGGCTCCGACAGTGAGAGAGTCCGTGTTCCTGGAGCCTTTCTCCTAGTCTTTCCTTCCTCAATTAGTAGCCTGATAATCCAGCTATGGGGTTGCTGCTGCCTCTGCCTGGATAGTAAGAGGCTCAAATTGCTGGCAACTCCCCACTCTATTTCCACTCAGCACAGGGCTCTGGGTAAGGCTCAGTCAGTCAGAGCTGCTAGCATAATCAGGCGGGCTTTCCGCCCACTCAAAGACCTCTGGCTCTGCCTCTCTGTCCGGTAACACAAGCGGGCACCCACTTCTGGGGCGCTTGGAGGAAACTCTCACTCACTGTCTGCGACCAGGATATTCGGCCAGCAGTCTCACGCTCTGAGCGAAACCCCCAACCTCAGGGAAAAGTTGCAGTGTTGGAATTGAGTCTCGCTCCGTCGGCCCACACAAAGGCCCCTGACTCTGCCCCTCTGTGCGATAACACGGGCGCGCACTGCCGAGGCACTCGGAGGAATCACTCACTCCTTATCTGCGCGCGCAAACCAGGATATGAGGCCGGCTGCGTTTCCCTCTAAGTGAAACACCCTCCAGCACGGAAAATCTCCACCGTTGGAATTAGTTCTCACTCCCTCCCGTGCGTGGCTTTCCCAGGGTGCTGGGGCTGCCCAGAGACTCTGCCCTCGGCCCACAGAAAGGCCTCTGACCCTGCCTCTCCATGGGGCAACATGGGCACCCACTCTTGGGGCCTAGGAAGAAATTCTCGCCCACTAACTGCGCACCGACCAGGGGACCGGGTAAAATGGCCGCTCCGCTTGTCTTTCTTTGTTTGGGTTTGGCGCGAGTGTTAGCTTGTATTGCCCGGGTTGCCACAGGATCAGATTTTCCTCGGCTTGGATCTGTGTGCCACATCCTGGTTCGGCCGTTCGTGTCGCAGTCTGGATCTATTCACCCTCTTTGCCCGCCTCAGTTTCTATATTCACAGTTACCAGAGAAAGCCGCCCTGTTTAGGTTAGTGAGGAAGGCAGAGCATTTCTTACTCCCTATTTCCTTCGGGGTTTGGTTATATATTTAGCCAATTTTTCACTCAATCATACCTTTGGGTGTATTGCGAAGCATCTGGAAGCTCCAAGTATAGGTTTTTCTGTTTCTGGTTGACGATCTTGTTGAGTTTTGGGGGAGATTTATCTGTATCGCTTCCTACCCCGCCATTACTCTGACGTCCGCATTTATTCATTTTTAGAGAGAGAAAAAGAGAGAGAGAGAGAGAGAGAGAGAGAAAGAGAGAGAGAGAGAGAGAGAAGGGGGAAGGAGCAGGAAACATCAACTCCCATATGTGCCTTGACCAGGCAAGCCCAGGGTTTTGAACCAGCCACCTCAGCATTCCAGGTGGATGCTTCATCCACTGCACCACCACAGATAAGGCCCTCTCTTTCCTTTCTTAATAAAATAAAATAAAATAAAATAAAATAAAATAAAATAAAATTGCTCTGGGACGGTGAAACAAGGAAAGGCCTCTAAGATAGAAGAAGCAATAGGAGACAGCTTAGGCAGGGATACTTTGTCTTTTTAGGAATATTATGAGAGAGAAGTGAGCCAAGGCAAGGCTGCAGTCAGCTCATTGAAGAGTCAGAGAAAAGGGGAACTTGGAGACAGGTTCAGGGGGTTAGCCTAGGAGGAGCTGCCGCTGCCTACTGCATCCCAGGTAGCAAGTCTCAGGGGGTTCCTTAGAGTTTAGAAGATGCACACCTGTGAGGGTAAGGCATGCATGTGTTGGGTCCTTTGTCTTGAGGGCTTCAAAGGCTGGGAGTTTTGGGGAGATCTTAGGGAGGGATCTCTATAAAATATTCATCTGCTTTTCCAGGTGTATCCTTTCAGGGTCCTGGTCTCCACTGAATGGTCAGGCCAGGGCAGGGGTTCATTAGTCATCAGAGCTAATCCTGGTGCTGCCCACCTGGTTTTGCTGCTTTTCTGGGCCTGGAGCTGGAATATACCTGATATCTAAATGTTATCTCTAAGGAAGAAATGTCAAGGGGGTCTAAGGCACATGGTCACCGATATGCCAGGAGAGGAAAAGCCATTCTGGGCACCAGTTTTACCTGTTGGTAGGTACCTGGGGCTTTCTGCCTTGGTGACCTTCTGTATTTGGCTGTAAATTGTTTGGCCAGGATATTCAGCTCTCTGTTTCAGTTTATCTAATCCACTTGCCAAGGAATCTTTCTAGCTTCTTACTCTCCTGCCTATCATAACTGCTCAGACTGTTTCCCTCTTACTTGGATAACCTTCTCCCTGGTTCAGGCATCAATACCCCTCACTGGGTCACTGTGCCACTGCATAAATGCATTCATTGTGCTATGCTCTACCTAATGGCTTTAGGACTGGAAGGGAGAAAAAGAGAAAGAAAGGGGAAGAAAGCATGGGACCTGACATGTCTCAGATTTGCTTATTAGTCCTTCTACAAGGAAATGAATGCATGACAATGTTTAAAAAAAGGCCAATTTGCTCATTATTTGCAATAGTAACCAAAGATTTGGGCTGTGAAACATTTGAAACTATTAGAAGAAGTAACATTTGACATTGGATGTCCTTTCTATTTGAGAACTGAACCTTCATTTCTCTTCCAGTGTTTCATGTTTTGTTCCAATTGATTACTACCAAATTAGACATTTATAAATAAAAAGGCTGGAATGCATAATTGTTTTTCTCATCCAATTTCTGCTTTCATCGATGAGGGAATTGCATTATGGTTAGTACAAGTGACTTTTCCAGGTTTCCCAGGGGACATAGTCAGGAAGAGAAAGGATATTTTTCAACATCCTGGCCAGTGTTCTCTTCATTATTATCATTTAAAATTATTTGACCTTTAAGATGAATTTCTGAGAAAAAAATAGAGCTAATACATTTATACCTTATGTTTTAAAGTGGAAATCCTTTTCCTTTAGTAATGATATTGCTGATAGAATGTTCTATTTTGTACCCTAAAACATTATCTGAGTAGTACTTTGCTGATCACATTTCATTAGTGTGGGGTATCTAGAAATTAACCTCACCAATTTGGTAGTTAATAACAATGATAATTTAGTAGTTAGTGTGGATAAAAAAGTTTTTTTTTTATGGGAGATTATATAAATTCCTAACTGGTCAGGTCATGGTGAGTAGTCTGGTCCTCAGGCCTATAACTTCTTTTAATTTTTTTTGACAGAGACAGAGAGAGATAGAGAGTCAGAGAGAGGGATAGATAGGGACAGAGAGACAGGAAGGGAGAGAGATGAGAAGCATCAATTCTTCACTGCAGCTACTTAGTTGTTCACTGATTGCTTTCTCATATGTGCTTTGGCTGGGGGGCTACAGCAAAGCAAGTGACCCCTTGCTCAAGCCAGAGACCTTGGGCTCAATCCAGTGACCTTGAGCTTCAAGCCAGTGTCCTTTGGGCTCAAGCCAGCAACCATGGGGTTAGGGTCTATGATCCCACATTCAAGACAGCAACCCCATGCTCAAGCTGGTGAGCCTGTGCTCAAGCCAGGGTTCTCGGAGTTTTGAACCTGGGTCCTATGCTCTAGTCACTGTGCCACCTATTGATCAGGCTAATTTTTACTTATTGATTGATTTTATAGAGTGAGAAAGGGCAAATAAAGAGAGAAAAAAACATTGTTGTTCCACTTATTTATGCATTCATTGGTTGATTCTTGTATGTACACTGACTGGGGATTGAACCTGTAACCTTGGTGTACATGATTGATGCTCTAACCCAGTGGTTCTCAAAGTGTGCACCAGGGTGCACTGGTGTACTCTAGAAGATTTCCAGGTTTGCCCTCTGGTATTCCGGAGAAATATGTGCCTGTTGGGGACCAAAAAACCAACAGGGTTTTTGGAGTTTAAATTTTTGAGGGACAGAGATGTAGGGAATTGGCTGTAAACTGACATTCTGCCCAACCCCCACCTCACTTGCCTGATTAGGTTGCAAAAGGCTGTTAAGCTGTGGTGCTGGATTGTTTATACTATTCCTCATGTTCCCTGGAAAAACTGGAGGCAAGTTTTTTCTATTCTTTGGTGTAAAGTTAAGATTTGCCAATGGCCTGACTTTGCCCTATAAATAAAGCAAGATGCGGTTTTTGGGCATGCTTTGTTCTTGCCAGTAGCAATTACAGGGCCCTCCTGATCCTGTATTTTCTTAATTCTGCACCGTTCCCACTCGGGACCTGGAATTACTAGCTGTGCTGGTTCGCAGCATGTGCCTAGATATAAAAATAAATACAGTTACTCTATTATACCATTTCGTTATGGAAATACTGCTTTTTGTTAACACATCATTATTATAGTTATTATTAACACATCATTATATTATTTTTAGGTAAATACACCCAAATAAAATGGATAGATTTCTCAAAAAGAAGCGTGATATTGAAGGATCTGATTCTGGAAGTGAGCAAAAGTTAAGTGCAAGTAAGAAAGCAAAATCGCGGCCTACTCGCATATATAATGAAAGTTATTTAAGTTTTGGTTTCACTTGGACCTAAAGTGAAGATCATCCTTTACCGCTATGTTTAGTATGTGGATGTAAAATGGCAAATGAATCACTGCTTCCCAGTAAATTGAGTAAACATTTTAAAACTATACACTCTAATTTACAAGATAAATCTGTAAGCTTTTTCAAGAGTTTGTCTGAACAGCAAACAAAAGCAGCAAATTCTTTTAAAAGTATAATGACTATTTCTGATAAAGCTCAAATCGCTTCTTATCAAGCCTCAGAACTGATAGCAAAAAATATGAAAGCTTATACTTTAGGTGAGTCACTTATTTTGCCTGCATGCAAAAAAAAAAAAATGGTCATGACAATGCTAGGAAATGAAGCAGCAATGAAAATAAGCAAGATTCCTCTGTCCAACGATACAGTTAACAGGCGTATTATAGAAATGTCTTCTGATATCGAGAAAAATGTATGCAGTAATAAGCTTCAGTATTCAAATTTTGCATTGCAAGTTGATGAGTGAATAGACATTACCAACATGGCATAACTCTTAGCATTTGTCCGTTTTATTAATGAAGATCAAATAGTAAATCAGTTTCTTTTTTGCAAAGAACTAGGTGTGTCTACAAAAGGTGTAGATGTTTTTAACATTTTAAGTAACTATCTTGATAAATGGCAGTTATCATGGAAGTCATGTGTAGGCATTTGTACAGATGGCATCCCTTCCATGGTAGGCTGTGTTAAGGGTCTTACATTTTTCGTAAAAATACAAAATGAGAATGTTATCATAACTCACTGCTTTCTTCACAGGGAGGCCTTGATGGCAAAAACATTGGGAGGAAAATTAAGAGAAGTTTTAGATCAAGTTGTTCAGATGGTAAACTTTATTAAAACAAGACCTGTCAAATTGTGTTAACTCAAAAAGCTTTGTATCGATATGGATTCACAACACAGATGGCTGCTTTTAGACACTGAGATGAGGTGGTTGTCAAGGGGAAAAGTACTTAACCGTACACAAACTATGACAAGAGCTTCTTGTGTTTTTTGAAGAGATGAAACAGTTACATTTTGTAACCTCCTTTGGTGCGAATTTTGGATTGCCAGGTTATAGTATTTGGCTGATATATTTCAGCAGCTCAATATTTTTAATCCTAACATGCAAGGGAAGGAAGAAAATATTCTCACATCCACTGACAAAATGAAAGTTTCAGAGAAAACTACAGATTTGGAAAAGAAAAGCTGTTGATGGTAATTTGAAAATGTTTCCATTGGTAAATAACACTTGCTTTTACCATTGAGTAAACATTTTAAAACTATACACTCTAATTTACAAGATAAATCTGTAAGTTTTTTCAAGAGTTTGTCTGAATAGAGAACAAAAGCAGCAAATTCTTTTAAAAGTATAATGACTATTGCTTAAATGAAACACTTTCAATAATAGTTAAACATTTAATAAATTTAGAAGAAAAATTAGGTTCTTAAATTCTATCACTTAACAATGAATAATACGAATGGATTAGAAACCCATTCATGGAAGCTTCAAATGATTTTGGTTTAACATTAACAGAAGAACTGCTATCTATATCCACTGATGGTGGATTGATGATTAAACATAAGGAATTGTCTCTTGAAGCCTTTTGGATTTCTATAAAAGAAGAATATGTAGCAATATCTAAAAAAGCTTTGAACATTTTACTACAATTTTCAACATCCTATTTATGGGAATTAGAATTTTCTACCCTCAACACAATTAAGAGTAAAAAGAGAAGAATTCTTTAATGTATTGACGAGGAAATGAGAGTTTGCCTTTCAAATATATGCCCAAACATTGAAGAAATTGCTAGGACACATCAGGCTCATGTTTCTCATAAACACAAGAATGAAAAAACTTAACACATTTGCACCAGGACCTGCCGAATTTACTAAATCTTACTAAGACTGTATCTATATATATAAAAAGATAACTTTTTATTTTTTTTATTTTTTAACCCCTCTTTTTTATGAATTCTAAAAAGCATAACTCAAAAAATGTAACATAAAGATGTTTTTTAATGTCAGAATAGATTTAATTGTCATATTTATTTCATTTAATTACCATAAAAGCACGCTTGGACTTCATATATTTTTTCTTTAATATTTGACTTAATTATTATAACATATTTCTCAGAAATTTGCATATAGTGTGCCTACAATTGTTTGTAGGATTTTAAATGTGCCCCGACTTCAAAAAGTTTGAGAACCACTGCTCTAACCAACTGAGTTACCTGGCCAGGGCCTCAGACCTATAATTTCTTTAGCAAAAAGCTTTTTTTCTTTAAACAAGTCCTGTCTATTGTTTCTGTGTATTTATATTAACACACCTTTGAGTGTGATAATGCCTCTTTTTTTAGATTCCTCCCTCTAAAGCACTACTATCCTCAAGAGTGTGCATAATCTTAACTATTGTGAAATCCCATTCCCACCTTGCTTTCTCCCACCTTTTTGTAATCTTACTTAACAGTCCCTTCTTAATTTCAAATGCATAAAAGAAACTGCAAAACCGTTACTCTTCAGAGCAACTAAGATCTTGCTTCCCGGGAATTGTCTTCAGTTTCGGCTCAAATAACCTCTTGAAAAAATTATTTATTGGTTTGGATGTTTCTTACGTCGACATTAGTAATTATTGTTTTGAATACTCTCTCTTAATTGTATGTTTTCATTATGTTAATTATTTGATTATTATTTATTTTCCTCTTTATTGTTTTGTGGGGTAGTGGATTGGCAAAATGTGCGTACATAGACAGTACATAGACGTGAGTGGTTGATAAATAAAATTTTATTTTCAAATATCCATGATATAAAATTTGTATTATTTAAAACCCATTTATAATATATTTGTGGAAAATCAAACATGTTCTCAATGTTGCTAATCAAGCTGGGAACAAACAACTTGTTGGGTGCAGATGGACCATCTACAGCAGCAATTTTCAACTGGTGTGCCACAGAATTTTTTAAACATGCAATCCTTGACTAGGGATTAGTCAGGGGCTTTGACTTCTTTGCCCCTAGATTGTCAAATTTAGAAAACGACAACAGCCAACACAACAATAGCCATCTGGTGTGAATGAAACAAAATTATACCTATTTCTTTTTGTCCTTTTAGCAAAAAATATATTTTTGGGTGTGTTCAATAATTTTAGTAATTAATTTATGTGTGCCATGAAATGAAAAAGGTTGAAAATCACTGCTCTAGAGCTTTCATTAATTTCCAAGAATCACCTTGAGTCACTGAGATCAAAAGAAAAAATAAACAAACTATATTTGAGAATCCACTAAATCTTTTTTGAAAATCAAAAAGTAGTTTACTATGTATTAAATAAGCTCAATTTTTGTAGTAAATTATGACATAAATAATATCAAACACTTCTCATTAAAAAAGAATATACTGTCAATATCTCAGTTTTCTTTTTCATGTTTCATAAATCCTCTTTTGTATGCTTCCGGTTCTGAACACAGACACTGCAGGGTCAAAGCCCTCTCTACCCTTGTTATGGTTTTGAGAAAGGGATCCGTCTTTGCTCACGGTGATACTGAACATGGGCTTTGCCTCCATCACCATGTTGCCAAAGCAGTTCTGCCCTCACCAGTTTGCTCAGCAAACATCAGATTTTCTGGCTTTATTCCTGAAAACAAAAATTTAAGGTTCTGGATTAAAGAAAGGAGAATTTATTGTTGCAGGACTTCTCAGAGTTCCTAATACGCTGCTTGTGCTTGTGCGTTGCTAAGTGAGCAATACAGTGTGCCACTTTCCAAACTTTATTTTTTGGCAATTAATTTGAAAGATAACCTTATTATTTTTATTTTTCAATTACAGTTTACAGTCAATATTATTTTATTTTGATTTCAGGTGTACAGCATAGTGGTGAGATAATCAGATACTTTACAAAGTGTTCCCCCAATGTTTCAAGTACCCATCTGATACCATCTATTGCAGGGGTCGGGAACCTATGGCTTGCGAGCCAGATGTGGCTCTTTTGATGGCTGCATCTGGCTCGCAGACAAATCTTTAATAAAAAAAATAATGTTAAAAATATAAAACATTCTCATGTATTACAATCCATTCATTTCCTACAGCTCATGTTCATAGTTGCGGGTGGCTGGAGCCAATCACAGCTGTCCTCCGGGACAACACCAAATTTTTATTGGATAATGTGTAACGTACACGGGTTGTTGTATGGCTCTCACGGAGTTACATTTTAAAATATGTGGCGTTCATGGCTCTCTCAGCCACAAAAGTTCCCGACCCCTAATCTATTGTTATTACAATATTTCTAATAAAAATCTGTGTAATTTAAGAACTTAATGGTGACATGAACTTCTGGCCCTTGAGTGAAATAATTGCCTTTTTTGCACCAATGTAATTCTATAAATTAACAGATATACAGATTTTATAATTGGAAGGGACACATTATCAAGATCATTTTGCTGCTCTCCCTCCAAGGCAGGAATCCTTCTATCACATATGCCTGGGTTTGAACCACCTTCAGTCATGGGAAACCACTACTTCCCAAAGCAGTTGTGCCTGATATTCTGCACAAACCTTTCCTTTGGTAACTTTACTGTTACTTCTGCCTTCTGTACTTCGTAGTTAGAATGCAATTAAACCCTCTCCATAGGACAGCCCTTCAGTTCTGTCCACCTAGATCATCTTTCTAGAATTTTCTTTCCCTGTCCCTTTCTTCCAGGGTTTATTAGCTAAGTTCTCCTGGGAAAATAGATTTTTTCCTCTTCCCCATCACCTTGACCTTGTCTGGATTTTGTGTCTGTTTTAGGAGGCTGTGAATTTATTAACCCGTGAAAGGCAACACCACTTTGAATTATTACTGTTCTTAGCCATGTAACAGCGAATCATAGTTTCACTTTATTTCTGGACAATTATATCCACCAGTCACAACCTTTGTTCCCAAACACCGCATTCACTTTGCGCAATCTGACCTCCTACCTAAGTCAGCTTTTCTTGAACTCTCATCTGAACAAACATTCATTTTAATCTGCGGATATCCCGTGCGGCGTCAGGAAGGGCCGGCTTGGCAGTGCGGGCTCAGTGAGTCTGCCACCACGCTCCAGATTTTGTTTCCTTTTTCTCTTCTGAGTTTAAGAAGTGAGACAAAAAAGCAATTCCTGCTACTATCTTAGACAATGCAAGGGGTTCCAGACTCTATTCCAGGAAGCTGGTTTCATCAAGGTAACAAAGAAACCACAGAGAGCAGAAAGAAGTCTAGGGGTCACCGACACAGAGGTATTATTAAGGTAACCCCCAGGGAGGCGGGGTAAGTGGGGAGCCGGCTGGGCTGAGGTGGGACAGCACAAAACCAGAGAAGAGGAAAGGCCAGTGGCCGGGCGCCCCGGCGCGGACGCACGCGGGAGTTCAGGCTGGGGGAGTGTATCACCACGTGCTGCAGAGGCGGGGACAGGGTCATCCTCCTCTTATCTGAAAGGGTGCAGGGCGGGACTGAAACAAACAGGCAGACAGGCGAGGTGAGAGGTTAGCAGGCTAACCTAGTCCTTCCTACCAGCTTGCCAAGAGCAAATCCTGGGGGAGGGTGATCCCGTTTTGACGCTCAAACCCCAGGACTCCGAAAGGGACTGCACTTCTCATCCCTTTTAAGTTTGTTCTGAGGGACTTCAGCAGAAAGACAGGAAGAGGAGGTGGGGTTCCACAGCGAGTGCGGTTTTAGTTCTTAACTCGCGGTGGTTTGGGGCTTTATATTCGGGAGGAGCCAGTGTCACCGCACTGTAAGCAAACTCTGGGACGTTTGCAAACGCGGCTGCAGGGCAATTGGCCCAATGCCCGACCAAGTGTTCGAGGGCTCCGGCCAGGCAGTGCTCCTGGGGCCGGTCAGCGGGTGGCCCGGTGGCCTTTATCTCTGTCCCCCTTTGTCCTCTTTATCTCAGGCTCTCCAGGAGAACCAGGGGCCCACTCTGCCTATCGCTCCCCGCCCCCGGCTGCACCGCTACTTCAATGCCCCGCAGGTCGTCGGCTGCTGCTCTTTCGAAGGCGGCGGAGGACCAGGGGTACCCCGTGCCACCGCTGACTCGGACCGGCTACGAGTTCTGACCCGCGCGCTCTTGGGCACTGACGCCGGTGCGCCCGGCGCGTCCCCGTGCGCTCCAGCCCGCTTTGGGCCCGCGAGGGGCAGCCCCGGCCAGGATGGCCCCGGGCCAGGCGGTGGCCGGGCTCCTGCTGCTGGCGGCGGCGGGCCTCGGAGGGTCGGCGGCCGGGCCCGGGCTCACCTTCAGCGAGGATGTGCTGAGCGTGTTCGGCGCGAATCAGAGCCTGTCGGTGGCGCAGCTCGGGCGCCTGCTTCAGCAGCTGGGCGCCGCCCCGGCCGAGGGCGCCCTGCAGCCCGCGCAGCTGCACTTCAACCAGGTAAGCGCCGGCCGGCGACTCTGCGTGCTGGGGCTGTGCGTGCCCGTCCGTCTGCGCAAGAAGCGCTACTTCTGTGGGAAATGTGCGGGAGGAACAGTCTCCTTAGGCTTTTCAAGTGCGTGACAGTGACTGGGGACACTTGATTTTCACCAGATCAGGCTTCTTAGCCAGGTTAACGGCCCGGTGGGGTGAGGGATCCAGAAATTGCAGCTTTATCCCTGACGAGCTGAGCGATTTTATAGAAAAGTTTATGAAGTAGTCGAAGAGGGGAAGCACCGTGAGAGATGCTTCCTAGGTGGAAATGGCGTACTTAACTCTTCCCAGCGGAGACCGCGGCTCACATGCAGCCCTCGGTAGCAGTTGCTTGGTGGCTAACAACTGCCGACGAGATACGATGTACCTATCGTAAGTAGATCAGCCTTCCCTAAGCACGTTACACGAGGCTTTTAGACCTGAAGGAATTTACATTGTATAGAGAGCAATTGAGATTATACTTGTTAGTAAATTTCAAAACGGATATTATAGATTGTTAGTTATTTACATAATGCATATTTTATATACTTTTTCTTAAAATTGTGAAAAAGGCAAAGTGTGCTTTTTGCATCCTCCCCACTTTTTATTTATTAATATTTATTGACTTTTTTTGGGGGGAGAGATTGCTTGTTGTTTCACCCAACTACACATTCACCGGTTGACTCTTATATGTGCTCTGATTAGGGAACCACTCACAACTTTGGCTTATTGGAACTAGGCTCTAACCAACTGAGCTACCCCACCAGGGCCCCCCTACCTTTTAAAAGTATTAATTCAGTGCTTTATTTCCCCTTCTACTCTTGTTCCAGGAAGAACTGATGACGAATAGCAATGTGCAGTATTTTCCATATTGTTCGTCACTTCTGGCCCATGTTAGTTTGCATTACAAGGTGTTTGGGAAATGCTGCCTATTATACATAAACAACTTTTGGAAATTTAGCATTTTCTAATGTAGCTGACCTTGGATTACAGTTAGGGAAACTATAATCAGATGTACTCCTTGCAAAGAACATTATAGATAGATGCACATTCTTCTTGTTAAAAAAAAAAAAACCTCACCTCAATGAAAATACCCAATACACAAGAAGAAGAACTTTCTTATTCCAGGGGGTAGCAGAATGAGCTTTTTTTGTGGTTCACTTATTCTCTTTAATAAACTATAGTGCTAGCTCTGGCATGCTTTAATAAAACATTTGACTTAATGTCCAAGAAATATGTTGGCAAAACAAATCTCCACATATATTGATATTTTGGAAAAGAAAACAAAGCAAACAACTTTCTAAGTATTTTCTGTGGAGCTGCAGTCTCTTCAAGTAGGGGAAAGAGCTGAGATGACTAAAGTATTTCTAGGTAGGAGTAGGAGTGGTCATATGCTTGGAAAGAAGCTTGGGGACTTGACTTGCAGCTGCATATCTGTCACCCACACATTGTTTGACTTAAAGTATCTCCTTATCTCAAACTGTCTGGTGGTGTTGACGAATTGTAAAGAGACAAAAGACCCTTAAGCCACCTCTTGACAAAGATGCTGAAAACATGTCTAAATTATTTTTAAAAATTGGTTAAGTTTATTAGCAATATGATTTCCAGTTTGTGAGTAAGTGGGATATCTCAATAGATAAATGTTTCTTATTCTCACGTTTGCATATGTAACTGCTCTCATTATGGCCTCTGTGGACATCAAAAAGAGCCAGGAAGACATTTATAATTACTTGGGAAACAAAGGGAAGCCAAGGAAAAGTTATCATTTAATCAAGCCTAACAACCAGTAGACGTTCTAAAATGTCCTAGTGAAAACGACAGTCAACAAACAAAATGAGGACAAATGAAATAGATTCCAGAAAAATCTGTTAATTTGCTGGCATTCATATTTTCTCCAGCAGGAAACCATCCAATTTGGAGCAAAATTTAGGGCCATTAAAACCTGCATACCTTAAAGAATGCACTTGAGTCTCCTCACTTGTCACAAAGTAGAATAAATAGTGTATGGGCCTATTGTGAGAAGCTTGATTTTCTAACTTTGCAAAGGGTCAGTAAAATAGAATTTATTTCTATGGATCAGGAATCTATTGAGTTTTGTATGAGATCTATTTACAAATGACATTGTTCCTTCAGATGAGGGCTGTGATATTTCTTAAGTCAGCTTTTCTTAGGCCGTAGATGACAGTACTCTGGAGGTTTGTTAGACAATTTGGAAGGTTTTCTAATATTTTTTTCAGTATTTTTTTTTTTTTTTTTTTTTGTATTTTTCTGAAGCTGGAAACAGGGAGAGACAGTCAGACAGACTCCCGCATGCGCCCGACCGGGATCCACCTGGCACGCCCACCAGGGGCGATGCTCTGCCCCTCCGGGGCGTCGCTCTGCCGCGACCAGAGCCACTCTAGCACCTGGGGCAGAGGCCACGGAGCCATCCCCAGCGCCCGGGCCATCTTTGCTCCAATGGAGCCTCGGCTGCGAGAGGGGAAGAGAGAGACAGAGAAGAAGGAGGGGGGGTGTGGAGAAGCAAATGGGCGCTTCTCCTATGTGCCCTGGCCGGGAATCAAACCCGGGTCCCCCACATGCCAGGCCGACGCTCTACCGCTGAGCCAACTGGCCAGGGCCTCAGTATTCTTAAGTACAATTAAATTAGTTTGCTGCTTTGGAAGACCCAAGTGACCTAAGTTCAAACTGGTGACTATAGAACAATTGAGTTTGTTGTTTTGCTTCGTGGTTACTGAGGGCACAAAGAGCAGGTAGAGGAAGCGACCCAAACAGTGAGAGGGGAACTCTTTTAGTTCAGTGGGTCGAGGTGGTGATGGGGTTCAAGTCTGATCTATGTCAGGGAGTTCCTAGAATACACAGGGGAGTCCCAACTCAATGCATGCTTTGGATAATTAATTTATGGGATTTAGAAATGGGCTCAGTGCTTGTTTATTCAGATGATCCTTTCTCAATTTCTAAATGTTCTTTTCTCTTCATTTCCTCTTCAAAACACCTCATCTCCAAGTTCTTGTTGTACATACTGATTAAATAGATTGATAGAAAAGAGTATCTTCATTCTCTAAATGATCATACTAAGCTGATTCGAATAAATAAGTCTCCTAGAGAGGCTTATTGGGGGTGCTGGAGGTGTAGGACTGGGTGTGGTAGGTGGGCCTGTGAGGCAACCTCTGTTTCACACCATCACTCAACCTCACATCTGGCTTCTTACTTTTAATTCTTTTTCCTTTTAATACATATCTTGCAGCATAGCTCCTGCATCTTGTTTTTCCTTTTCACATGCCTATCACATGTCTGACCTTGTTTGTAGACCTCTTTCAATTCATATTCAGTCTCCTGAAAGCAATACTTAGAATATGCCTATCTTTCAAAACTCCTCTGCTGGTGAAGTCCCTATCTTGAGCCTGGCATTCAAAGCTCTGCTGTACCTTAAGGTTGGCCTTGAGAAGTCAACCACCTCTTCTGACCTAGCATTCACTAAACAAGACTATTTACTCTTCTGGGAATTCACCTTATATTTTGCTTAACCACTTCTTAGCTTATTATCTTCCTTGTACCCTTCCTGTTTCCAACTTGAATGCCTTTCTGTTCCTTGAATTACCCTGTCAAAATCCTATGTTTTTAATTGTCCAGAGATCCTTTCCCATACTCCTCTATAAAACCTTTTCAGGCTACCACAGCTAGCTGTAGTATGCTGTTATTTCTCTCTTTTTGAGTAACTGAAATATTTTTTATTATGCTAATACATAACTACAAGGAGTCCTCTGGTTACTATGACAACACAGTTCCCTGTGTCCTATGTTCCTATAATAGTGATGTAACTTGAATTTTGGTGTAAGTCAAACACACCCTAGCCTAAGTCACTTACCTATCCTAACACAGTTATAAAATCATAATCTAGACCATAAAAACACAACTAAGCCACAGAAAAATGAAAAGGACATAAATATACTGTACTGTGCACTGTACTGTAATAACAGAAAAAATGGGAAAAATGAGTGTAAGAAAAAATTCCTTACCTTTATTTCTGTGGTTGATTTGCACACTGGAAGGGGCATTGCATGGTGGGAGAGAGTGACCTATTGGGAGGAGGAGGCTGGAGAGGCAGGAGAACCTGCAGAAGGTGCTGGAGATACTGGGTCAGGTGAATCAGGATTGCTTAAGGAACATGCAGGAGACGCCGGAGATGATTCTACCTGTATTACAGGTGTTTCATCTCGAGAAGCAGCTGAGGTAGAGGGTACAGGATCTGTTACAGGCCTCTCTACCTTCTTAAAGAATTGTTCCAGGCTAGTCTGGAAGGTTGATGATTTCCTCTTTTCCAAAATCTGCCTGTAGCATTGCAAGGCATCCATAACAGCTCACATAGTTCGCCCACATAGTCTGTAAGTACGATGCTAATGGCGTAAGGCATAACACGTCTCAATATTTTCAAGTTTTATGAGAGTGTCATAAACTCAAAGCATCACATGTCGAGACTGTCATAACCCGAGGATCCCCTGTATTCGTGTGTTCAAAAAATATTTTGAATGACCACTGAACTCTAATTAGAGTGGTCATTTTAGAGTAAAAAATCTGATCATAACACTCCTTTTAGTAAAATAATTAAACTCTTTTAAGATAAACTTTAAGCACTTTAATGTGGCTTAGGCCCTTCTATCATTTTGTCCTCAAACCTTATCCTTTCCTACAATTTTAATCTGAGTGAACTGCTTATACTATAGTTTCTGGTTTTCCATAAACACCTGCTTTAGCTTCTGCTATTGGTTTAGACATTACTTTTTTTGAGAAGCCTTTCTTGGTCTGCTCAGGAGTTTAGTAGGATCCCTTGTATGTGATCCTATATAAATTAATGCCTGTGCAGTGCTAACATATTATATATTGTAATTATATTATAATATGTAAATAATTTAGTATATATTATAATTTTCTGTATATATGATTGCAACCACCCCACTTCTTTATCTCCTCTATGATTTTAAACAAATTGAAAGGAATGACCTAACTTTTCTCTGTAAGGGCTACTGTAGTGCTTAGTATATTACATGTATTCATTATGTATTTTTTGAATGAATGACTGAAGATTGCTTAATATGAATAAGATAATTTGGGCCTTCACATGACTTTACAGTTTATTGGGGGAAGTATGACACATGCATACATAACTATAATGTATGATTGAATCATACATCAAATTAAAGAAATACAAACTAAAGTGGAATAGGATCAGATCTGTGTTGTTGGAAAATTCATCTGTGTGAGAGTGTGCAAAGTGTTGGAGTGGGTCAGGGTGGGAGCTGAGGAGGAAACTACAGTGGTTTGCATGTGATGTAATATTTGCTTGAACATGGAGACAGCCAGTAGGTAGCACATAGGCTCTGTCTTGGTCTGGAAGAGCAGACATTGCTTAAGAGTAGGAGAAAGAGCCCCAAGATAAATATTTTCTGCTTTAGTCTTTTGTTTGCTGTAGTCATTTCAGTATTCTTAGATTTTTTTCTTCATTAACTTCTTGTCTGATGACAGCAGACGGAAAGGCAGTGGGGTAGCTTGGTTTGTTTTCGTGGATGGCCAGGCTGATGGTATGTAGCAGATGGAAGCTGGTATGTGTATGTGAAGAATGTGTGTGTCTGTATTTGGGGGGGTCATTACACATACATGTATACACAGATTACTGTCATCTACTGTAGGGTGGGGGTAATGGTGGATGAGATGAGGGATGTTCTGGGAATCACTGATCAATCATGGACAAGCAGAGAAAGAGCATTTAGTCTTTTTTTTTTTTTTGTATTTTTCTGAAGCTGGAAACGGGGAGAGACAGTCAGACAGACTCCTGCATGCGCTGGACCGGGATCCAGCCGGCACGCCCACCAGGGGTGAAGCTCTGCCCACCAGGGGGCGATGCTCTGCCCCTCCGGGGGCGTCGCTCTGTTGTGACCAGAGCCACTCTGGCGCCTGGGGCAGAGGCCAAGGAGCCATCCCCAGTGCCCGGGCCATCTTTGCTCCAATGGAGCCTTGGCTGCGGGAGGGGAAGAGAGAGACAGAGAGGAAGGAGAGGGGGAGGGGTGGAGAAGCAGATGGGCGCTTCTCCTGTGTGCCCTGGCCAGGAATCGAACCCGGGACTTCCTCACGCCAGGCCGACGCTCTACCACTGAGCCAACCGGCCAGGGCGCATCTAGTCTTTTTTAACCTTTATGATCTGAGAAATGGTGGGGGTAAATCTTCTAGGAATGCCTGCCAGACTGCTTGCTCAGGTGAGAAACGGGAAGGATGGGTGTAAGGCCGGTGGTTGTGGCCATGCAGATTCATACTGAATTCGGGCAAATGGTAAAGGAACTTTGGAGCCTGAGGATGGTGGGGCATTCCATTTATTAGAGTCTTGCAATGGCAGACAAGCAAGCAGGTAGGGAAAACTGTTTCCCTCTCAGTTGACTCGCAAACAGGTGGTGGGGGGACCCCTTCTCCTGCACACAATAGCAAAACTGGTCCCTCCCAGTGGTGGTAAGCAGTCCACAATCTACAATCTGCCTCCATGAGGGCAAGCATCTGCAGCCTTCCATAGATTGTACACACAAGGTGTTGCCCTTTGGTCATGCACCAATCAGGCAAAGTGCAAGCGAAGCAAGTGAACAAGCCTAACACACTTGTTTGCCCAACAGTGAGACAGAAAGATGGGACGCAAGGGTGAGATTGCACTTAGGTCTCTGGTTTTTTCTCTTTAAAACAATGAACTTATTCTGATGTATTATATCACTCTCATTTAAGTACACTATTTATAGTGCAATCATTGTTTCCAAGAGGTTTTGGGAAAATGAGGGATACTCATAAGTCATTTGATTTTGATAATTGTTCGACAGTGGGGCAAAGGTATAACAGCCACTGTAAGGAGAAACTATTTTCAGATAAAAAAGTAAAGCAGGCAACTCTTTAGAATATAACAGACTTTATTATAGGGCAATTTACTTAGGGGAAGATTGGGTTGGAGTAGAAAAGGTGACCCAGCTGTCTGTGTAGATTATTCTTTGCTAACAGATGCCTGCTATGGTACTTTTTTAAGTAGTATAACTCAGAAAGTAATGATTGACAGGACAAAGGGACAAAGACTATAGCACCAGGGGCCATACCTCCTGGTAGTCTTATGATAGATAACTGTTTATAATTGATACTATTACCAGTTTGGTATTTATTTCAGTTGTCATACCATTATAGCTGTTACTAACAGAAATATTTATGGCTACATTTTTAAGAAACACAGAACATCATGAACTAGAAAGCTTGTTAGCAATAATGAGGCTGGTCAAAGGTCACAGCATAAAACCTAAAAATGGAATGAAATCTGCACCCCAGAAATATAGAGTTGGTTTTGTTCCAATCTATATCTGTACAGATCTCTGGAGCTCAGTTTGTCTCCATGTCAGGTATGACTGGGGTCTGTATCAGAAAATGTCCTGAATTCTTTTCATATCTAACTCCTAAGCTTGCACCCTTACCCACTACCTAGGAGTCCCATGGGCTCTTCGTACATAACATAAAAAATTATAGCAAGGAATTATTGGTCTTTTTCTATGTGACATGACTCTTTTAACCAGTTTATTTGTATTATCATATTTCATACAATAATCTTAAGATAAATGTACCATTATTATCTTCATTTTACACATAAGAAAAATGAGGAAGAGAGAGGTTAAGTAACTAGACTAATGTCACACAAGTGGTAGAACCTCAGGCAATCTTAAAAATGTGCTATAGTGGATTTTTTAAATTATAGGCTTGAAAATTACACTCTCTGAAACCAGAACAATTATTACCTCAGATTTTGAACTATGGGTAGAAGTTACTAATTATAACTGCTTATCTAGCCCCATTGTTTAGTCACATTAAGAGAACAATGCTGACTACAGAAACTATGTGGATGATGCCAGGTCCTTTTGCTCAGAGAGCTTATAATTTAATTAAGAAATAAGATGGAAACAAGGAAAGTATGCAAGGTGAAACTACTGTAGTTGAGTAATCACAAAAAAATATGGTAAGACGTATCATAAAGCTGTATGTGATTATTTGTTCAATGAAGACTGTTGATAGCAGGTGCTACTAGTTCAGAAGTACAGGATCGTTTTGGGAAAGGTTCATGGAAGAGCTACAAATCAGTCATTTCTACTTTTGGAGAATTCTGTTTATCTGGTTTGGTTTTTAAATTTTTTATTGATTAAATATCTGCCTGCATCAAATGTGTTTTTACTATTAATCACATGATGGATTTTCATGTCAATGACATGAATTCTCTTTTACAGAATTCAATTTTCTTTTATTTTTCTTGTATATAGTAAATTTATTTTAGAGAAAGTATTTTGGCAACAATAGTTTTCCTAGTTCGAGTTCCTAAAGTTTTCCTGGAGAAAGGCATATTAATCAACTTGTTCATTCTTCTATGGATAGACTTCAGATATGAGAGAAACACCTACATCTAGTGTTAAAACATTCAGTCCTCCTCTCGCTCTTATTCTAGAAGGATTCTGCCAATGAATTCACTGTCTTTGGGCAGTGTAGTGTGCGAACCCTCCTTCATCATGCCTGTGAAGCAACTGCATTGCTGACTGAGTAACTGTGGAGAAAGGGGTCTGTGCCTGGGTGACAGGGAATGCGCTGTGGGGGTGAGGGAGGAGTAGGTGAGCAGAGTGTTCCCACAGAAACACTAACCGTGGCAAGCCATTGCTGCTAGGTGGGAGTTTGAGCTCTCATACAATTACTGAAAAGGAAGTATGCTTTTCTCCTTAATTGGGCCTTTCTTTCTCTCTAGGGGTGATCCATGTAGAGTAGCTGGGTGGGAGACTTGCAGTGTTTCTGCTTCCCATGGTTCACCCCATATTCCGGTTTCTATTTTGGAAGAGGGTGAGGGGCGGGGGCTTCATTTCCCCATGGTAAAACCCATTGCACTTTAACTGTTACTGTAGTTTAAAGGTTTTTTAAATTTAAATTTAATGTACATTTGTGTCCTCTATGTCAGAGGTCCCCAACCCCCGGTCCACGGACCGGTCCGTGGGACATTTGGTACTGGTCCGCAGAGAAAGAATAAATAACTTACATTATTTCCGTTTTATTTATATTTAAGTCTGAACGATGTTTTATTTTTTAAAAATGACCAGATTCTCTCTGTTACATCCGTCTAAGACTCACTCTTAACGCTTGTCTCGGTCATGTGATACATTTATCCGTCCCACCCTAAAGGCCGGTCTGTGAAAATATTTTCTGACATTAAACCAGTCTGTGGCCCAAAAAAGGTTGGGGACCACTGCTCTATGTTATCAATTTCTTATCAATTATCAGTAGGAGTTGAGGGAGAAAAGTAGAAATATAAACAGGAACACAAATTAAAGCCTGAAGTTGAGAAGGACCTGACATTCCTCAGGAAAAAAAAGCAGTCCACAACGAAGGCAACTTAATGTTGTTGGTAGTAACAGTGTGTGAATTACTTGTATTCAAAGGGGCATTTCCTCAAGGGACTTTTCGTATTACCAAATGCAAACAATATTAGGATCATTTACAATACAATTTATTTAAAAGAATGTTACCAAACTCTAGACAGCCCCAGAAATTATGTAGTTTTAAGGGAGTTTTCCCATTTCAAGCTACAGATAATTGTAGATTCCTGTTTGTAATGGACACTAGTTCACTTATTCTCAAACTTATTCTCCCTGTTGTTTGCTTCGGGAGCCAAATGGGTTCACTGAGTCTTGAAGTCTATTTTATAAAGAAAATGAAACTATCATTGAATTACTTTTGTGATGATTAGATTTGGGAGCATAGAAAATCTTCAGAATTTATTTCTGTCTCCTTCCAAAGATCCAAAGGTCCTTGTTGTCTTTCTTGACCTGAAATTTAATAACAAAACAAAAAATCTGTGAGTCCAGATCAAGAGTGTTCGCCTGAAAAGTAGTATTATGCTTTCCAAATCTAAATATTTAATACCTGACTTCTTCATAACTAACTGAATGGGGGAGGGGGGGATCAAAGTAAGATTCATAAGGCTCCTACATGTTTAGTTCTATGAACCTAATTCAGAAATAACCCAGAGTTATCATTAGTTTATTTGGTGAGCTTTTTGGGCTTCTAACTGATGAACAGTTTGGCTTCTGGAG
Organism: Saccopteryx bilineata; assembly: GCF_036850765.1. Taxonomy (NCBI): domain Eukaryota; kingdom Metazoa; phylum Chordata; class Mammalia; order Chiroptera; family Emballonuridae; genus Saccopteryx; species Saccopteryx bilineata. The sequence continues at coordinate 178,677,136 of NC_089494.1, forward strand.
TCAAACAGACCTGGGTTGCAATTCAGTCACTTACAGCTGGGGAATCACAGGCAAATGGCAACCTCCTTAATCCTGAATTTTTATATCTGTGAATTGAAAAAATAAACCTTACTGATAGGATGATAGTTTGGACTAAAAATTAAGAACCATAATAACATTTACTGAGCATTTACAATATTTTAGGCACTTACATATTTAGTGCATTACATTTAGTAACTCAAACAAGTAAGATAATTTTGCATTACTTATATTACTTCAAGTAATAAATAATAAATAAAAAAAGACAATACTTGATATAACTATACTATCCTTAACAAAATTGTCTAAGGTTTGAGCGTTTTAGGGACAGTCAACTTATAAAAAGACAGCTAATGCTAAAAAAATGAAAAGTTCAGAGAGAACTATGTCAGCCTAATGACTTCGTTTTCAGTGTTAATTTTCACGGCAACTCTCACCTTGAGAAAGGCTTTTATGTTTGCCTCTACTTCCTTTTCATCAAACAAGAATGATATATTTTGAAAATGTAAACCTTAGATGTAAAGAGTTATGAAATAATTTGAATATTTCAATATATGTTAAAATTATGAGTATTCTTTCTCTTTCAATAGGACTTCTGAGGCTGTATTTAGGAATTGGCTCTATTTCTTTCCAAAATTTAGATCACTACTGAAATGTGAATGGCTGAGGTTCCATGTTACACTTCTGGAAATTCATATAATTGTGATTTTAAATTTAGATTTACATCAGGACCTCTGTATGGGTTTCACAAGCTGAAAGAATCCAGGGGACTCCATGTTCAGCTGACCTGGTTATTGGTAAAGTAGGTAAGAGAACAGGAGCCGCGTTGGTTGCACTGGGGGAAGTGAGCCGTCCTCTTCAGGGACCGTGAAAGAGAAAATTACCCACATGTCAGCTGAAAGAGGATGGTAAAATCAGTTAGCAAATTAGGAGTTGAGTAACAGATCTTGCTTTATTTATATGTAAAAACACATGCTAGAAAACACACAGACCTGTCTGTTAATGGGTGCATGTTACTGATGCCTGGTAATTGAGTTTATATATCAAATCATGTCATGCTACAGTTTTCTGTAGGAGCAGGTGTCTCAAAATCTAGGTATATCTGATTCCTACACATAATAATGAGAAAAGATAGACACTGGCTCTGTTTCCCATCTTGGGATGAACGCCATTTAAGTAAATGTTCTGGGTAGGGCCTTCACGCTCGTAGAGGAAGCAGGTCCTGGTCTAACAAAAATGATAGCTAACGTTTATGGTGTTCTGATCATGTGCTAGGCAATGTGCTCAGTGCTTTCTTACAAACCACTCCTTTAACCCTTCTCGCCTCACAGCCTAAGTCCTCTACATCAGTGGTCCCCAACCTTTTTTGGGCCATGGACCAGTTTAATGTCAGAAAATATTTTCACAGACCGGTTTTTAGGGTGGGACGGATAAATGTATCACGTGACCGAGACAAGCATCAAAAGTGAGTCTTAGATGGATGTAACAGAGGGAATCTGGTCATTTTTAAAAAATAAAACATCGTTCAGACTTAAATATAAATATAAATAAAACAGAAATAATGTAAGTTATTTATTCTTTCTCTGCAGACCGGTACTGGTCCACGGCCCGGGGGATTGGGGACCACTGCTCTACATACTCCCAAGGGGAAACCCAGTCTCAGCGAGATTATGTACCTCATGCATAGTCATAGCTTCGAAGCAGCGGAGTGAGGATCCCACTTGAGAGTGATGGACTTCAAAACCTATGCTCTTTTCGAGAGAGCAGGGCTTGAGTCTGGAGCCTTCAACCCAAAACAAGTGAACAAACAAAATAGAAACAAACTCATAGATACAGAGAATAGAATAATGGTTGTCAGAGGGGAGGAGGCATAAGGTCCGGGAGAAAAAGGTGAAGGGATTAAGAAGTACAAATTGATAATTACAAAATATTTATGGAGTTGTAAAGTATAGCACAGGGAATATAATCAATAATATTGTTATAACTATGTACAATGTCAGGTGGGTACTGGCAGGGGGAACACATGGAAAGTATATGATTGTTTAACCACTATTCTATACACCTGCACCTGCAACTAATACAAAATAACATTGAATGTAAATTGTAATTGAAATGTAAAATTAAAAAAATTTAAATAATCAAACCAAACTAAACCTATTATCTTTCTACTGTTGCTGCTCATGCTGAAGACTGCCATCCCATGGAGGGGCTGGTTTATTTTCCAAAAAGTCAAATGCCTCCTATGTTGTCCAAGTGCCCACATGTCAAGGTAGAACTGATGCCAGTTTTTTTTTTTTTTTTTTTTTTTTTTAAGAGAGAGATAGAAGGACAGACAGGAATAGACAAGAATGGAGAGAGTTGGGAAGCATCAACTCATAGTTGTAACTCCTTAGTTGTTCATTGATTGCTTTCTCATATCTGCCCTGACTGGGAGCTCCAGCTAAGCCAGTGACCCCTTCCTTGCTCAAGTTAGTGACCTGGGGCTCAAGCCAGGGACCATGGGATCATATGATCCCATACTCAAGCCGGCAAACCTGCGCTCAAGCTGGTGACCTTAAGGTTTTGAATCTGGGTCCTCAGTGTCTCAGGCCAACGCTCTATTCACTGTGCCACTGCCTGGTCAGGCACTGATGCCAGTTTCTTGAAGCCACTAAAACTGTACCATCATTTAAAGCAGGAAGATGTCTTCTGCTAATGTTCCTGTTCTTTCAATAAAACAAGACGAAATTATTAGTAGTATTTTCCCTGCCGAAGCTGTCTCTGCAATAGTGAGGGCTAGCTCAAATACCTGTATTATTTTTCAGCTTTACAATGTTACTTCCTGATTATTGATACTTGATATTCAGAACAGTATTGTGAGAGCATTAGGACATTCCAGTTTTTACAAACACTGAGGCATAAATACCCTACGTCATTTGGCAAAAGTCACTTGTCCAGGATAACAGGGGTTCCAGTTTTGAATCCCCAGTTCTTCTCCATTGTGCTAATTTTGGGCAGAGGCTGTGGGGTCCCTGTGCTATAAATCTGCTGAATATCTCATGGTCTGTATGCTGCATTTTCTATATATAATGGGAAAGTGGAAATTTATGAATTCCTATTCCATTTCCTCACCTTCCAATTACTTCTGGACATATTATGGTGTGACTCTGTCCCCAAGACTTCCTTGAAGTTACTGTACAGGACATCACCCCAACCCTACATATTGCTAACTACAATGGGCATTTGTAAGGCCTTACCTCTCTGTTAATATTGATGGTTGGACACATACTACTTAAAACACACCCTTTTCTTGCCTGTAACTGTGACTACTTTGTTTTTTTTACCTCTCTGCTGCTGCTTCTCAGTTTCAAAGTCCTTTGCTCATCCTTCAAATATTGGTATTTTTTAGGGTTCTACCTCATGCCCTATTTCTTTTAATTTTACACACTCTGTGTGTACAACTCCGGTCACTCCTATGGCTGCAGTTATCACCTCCCTGTAGATGTTTTCCAAATAGGTTGGCTTGGCTCAGATTTCTCTCGTGAGGTTCAGCTTTACACATTCCATTGCCTGTTGATGTCTGATTCTCTTCTTTCCCCAACTCAACAGGTCTAAACCAGCCCCAAACGAAACTCATCAACTCCATCCTTTCTCCATCAAAACCTGGTAATCCTGTTTGAAGCTTTGCCAAAGATTCAGAAAGATTTAAAGAAAATATGCTGTCCTTTCTAGGTGCTTTTTTTTTTTTTTTTTCCAGAGACAGAGAGAGAGTCAGAGAGAGGGATAGATAGGGACAGACAGGAACAGAGAGAGATGAGAAGCATCAATCATTAGTTTTTCGTTGTGACACCTTAGTTGTTCATTGATTGCTTTCTCATATGTGCCTTGTCCGTGGTGCCTTCAGCAGACCGAGTAATCCCTTGCTCGAGCCAGCGACCTTGGGTTCAAGCTAGTGAGCTTTGCTCAACCCAGATGAGCCCATGCTTAAGCTGGTGACCTCGCGGTCTCAAACCTGGGTCCTCTGCATACTGATGCTCTATCCACTGCGCCACCACCTGGTCAGGCTCTAGGTGTTCTTTTTTTTTTAAATTTTTTTTCTTTTTTTCTTATTATTTTTTTTTAGAGAGGAGAGAGAGTGAGAGAGAGAGAGAGAGAAAGAGAGAGAGGGAAGGGGGAGGGAGGAGCAGGAAGCATCAACTCCCATAAGTGCCTTGACCAGGCAAGCCCAGGGTTTTGAACGGGTGACCTCAGCATTCCAGGTCAATGCTTTATCCACTGCGCCACCACAGGTCAGGCTCTAGGTGTTCTTGATCGTAATAAAAAGGTATCCATTTTTATGAACAGATGATACTGCATGAAGGCACCCAGTAAGTGCTAAACAAGTAAATACTATTGGTGTAGTAGGGGAGGGGAAGGGGTGAACATAGTATCAGGAAGCAGAGGAGGTGTGGGCCCATGTATGATGGATAGGAGCTGGAAACTAAGGAGAGGCACATCAGAGCTCTAGGTCGGGGTCATGGTCAGGGTCATGCAAAGTTACAGTGAATGTGAAACACAAGACTTATTGGAATTGTTTGGTTAAGATAGTTCAAGAATGCTTTGGAGCAGGGGTCAGGAACCTTTTTGGCTGAGAGAGCCATGAACACCACATATTTTAAGATGTAATTCCTTGAGAGCCATACAATGACCCGTATACGTTAGGCATTATCCAATAAAAATTTGGTGTTGTCCCGGAGGACAGCTGTGATTGGCTCCAGCCACCTGCAACCATGAACATGAGCGGTAGGAAATGAATGGATTGTTATGCATGAGAATGTTTTATATTTTTAATGTTATTTTTTTATTAAAGATTTGTCTGCAAGCCAGATGCAGCCATCAAAAGAGCCACATCTGGCTCGCGAGCCATAGGTTCCCAACCCCTGCTTTGGAGGATGGTAAAGGGAAGACAGATAATTAAGGTTCTTCAGTGTTAGGATTTACACTCTTGGCAGAATGCATGTGTTTGTGTGTGTATGTGTGCACATGTGCACAATTTGAGTGTAAGAGTGACAATGGCAGTGTCTCTGTAGAACCACTCCTGTGGGTGTCTCTGATAAATTAGATGAGATGTGAATTAGGTTGATTTGGAGCTCCCAACTTGTCAGTTAGGTGGTATACAGGGCTCGTTTGTGTGTCATTCTTTTTTTTTTTTTCCCTTATTTTTTTTTGTATTTTTCTGAAGCTGGAAACGGGGAGAGACAGTCAGACAAGATTCCCGCATGCGCCCGACCGGGATCCACCCGGCAAGCCCACCAGGGGGCCACACTCTGCCCACCCCAGGGTGATGCTCTGCCCCTCCGGGGTGTCGCTCCGTTGCCACCAGAGCCACTCTAGCGCCTGGGGCAGAGGCCAAGGAGCCATCCCCAGCGCCCGGGTCATCCCCTACTCCAATGGAGCCTCAATGCGGGAGGGGAAGAGAGAGACAGAGAGGAAGGAGGGGGGAGGGGTGGAGAAGCAGATGGGCGCCTCTCCTGTGTGCCCTGGCCGGGAATCGAACCCAGGACCCCTGCACGCCAGACCGATGCTCCACCACTGAGCCAACCGGCCAAGGCCTGTGTGTCATTCTTATGTGTTAGACCAAATCTTTGGGATTCAGGACCCTTTTGTATTTACTCTTAGAGGTGGCTGGCTTGAGCGTGGGCTCATCCTGACTGAGCTCGGACTCATCAGCTTGAGTGCGGGGTTGCTGGCTTGAGTGTGGGATCATAGACATGACCCCATGGTTGCTGGCTTGAGCCCAAAGATCGCTGGTTTGAAGCCTAAGGTCGCTGGCTTGAGCCCAAGGTTGCTGGCTTGAGCAGGAGGTCATTCGCTCTGCTGTAGCCCCCTGGTCAGGGCACATAGGAGAGGGCAATCAATGAACAAGCAATCAAAGAACAACTGAGGTGCCGCTACAAAGAGTTGATGCTTCTCATCTCTCTCCCTTCCTGTCTGTCTCCCTATCTGTCCTTGTCTCTGACTCTCTCTGTCTCTGTCAAAAAAAATTGTTGAGGACACAAACCGGCTTAGTGTATATCGTTTAAATCTATTGATATTTATAATTATAAAAATTAATGCTGAGAAAACTTAAAAATATTTATTTATTAAACATAACATTAATAAACCTATGCCATGTTAACATTTTTTAAAAAGAAAAAAACTATTTTCCATGATAAAATAATTAGTGAGAAGAATAGCATTGTTTTACATTTTTGAAAACCCCTTTAATATGTGTCTTAGTAGAAAACAAGGTCTCATATATGCTTTTGCATTTAATCTATTGTGATTTATGTCATGTAGCTTCTGGAAAAATCCATAGGTAACTCAGAAATGGATGAGAGTGAAAATGGAAAATGCAGCCTTAGTATTATTATGAAAATTTTGACCTTACCTATTTTCCAGCAGGAGGTTGGTAAAATTATGTTTTATCTTGTAAAATAACAATGAGTAAACTTTGAAGAGGAAATTAAGAGGGAAAAAATTCAAAAGAAGTTTGTTAGAGGGTGATTCAGTGCACAGATATGTACGCAATGTGAAGGAGATTTGGGAGTTGTACTCTTTATTCCTTGTGCCTGAAGTTAGGTGGTTCCATTTTGTATGAAGAACAATTTCGGAGTGAAGTCCTCAGTCACTCCTGCTTTGGATACTTCGTGGCAAGTGCAAAGCATTTAAATCACCAGCTTCATGACACTGTTCACTCACCCCTGAAGCGATAAATAAATGGGACTATTCACTTGTTTCAGGGCCAGAAGTGGCCTCCTAATTATTAAACTCAAACTACCATTTTAAAATGTAAATATTTAAGTTGTTCTCTTGTGATCTTTGGTCAATTTCATATTTGAAACACTCTTATGTGTACGTATTTCACTTTTTGCTCTTCTTTTGTGCTTTTATTTATATATATATATATATATATATATATATATATATATAAATCTGTTTAGGTTACTACTATGAGCTTAAACTGGCTTTGCAATTGATTTTGAAAAATACTTTCAAGACAAGTGAGGGGTTCATTTATTCATTTACTCATTCATTCATTTAACAAGTATTTACTCAGTCTTACTGTGTGCCAGGCACACAGTATTATGTTATTAGTATTAGCATTAGTAACTTCTAAGGTAGGTATGATCTCTAGGATTCCAGAGGTTTCTTTCCCATTAAATAATTATTGTGGATTTTTACCTTTTACATGCATTCCCACATATATACATGAACTCTTAATACATTCTTAACACTCTATGGCCAGTCGTATTAGTCTCATGGTCGTATGGTTATGTGATGCTAGCACAGGTGAGTGAATCAACAGGATGGCTTTTCTGCTTGAGCTTCAATCATATTCGGTTTAAAACACTATTAGTGAAGTGAAGCATTCAAGCTGGCTCACACCAGGCTATTCTAGGTTTGATGATCCTGTTACAGAGGTACTTTATGGCAATGTCAGCAGCCAAGGGCACATGGCAGAGGGTGCTGTGCAAGGTTGTGCCAGGCTGTCTGCTGCTTGAATGTGGTTATTGTGTCAGCCCAATATTTCTATTTGGGTGATGGACAGAAGGGCTTATTGAGTCATCTTGCATTTCTTTAATTGTCACCATGGTGAGAAAACTTGCCTGATATTTGAATTGGCTGATGTCTGATTGTTTTTGTGGTTTCTCTTTGGATGGGATCATAAATACGGTCCACGAGTATTTTAATTGTATGACTCAATTTCTATCAGGGGTAACAAATACATTCCTTGCCAGGGTCTAAATGGTGCCTTTTTTCACTATTTGTGTTCCTCTCATTGTTCAACCCACCAAAATGTAGGAATATTGCAGCAAGAGTATTGGCTTAGAAGTCAGATGATGTAAGAAGACACTGGTTTGAATTCTGCCTTTAATACTTACAAGTTGTTTAATCTTGACATGATTTCTTCATCCCCAATTTTTCCTAAAACCTACTTTAGTGGTTGATGTGAGAATTTAAAGAAATTCTATATGTTAAGGATATAGCTCTTATGTGTTTTCCCTAACACTTCTTATAACTTCTGTTTATAAAATACATTTGTCAACTAATCACATACTTACTTGCATTACTATTTTCTGCCTTAAGTTCCTGTGGCTCATGTCTTATCTCTCTAGCCATCAGAAGCACTGTGCCAACATTTTAGACTCAGCACATGTATCTCCTCTAGGAAGCCTTCCCTTTTTTCCTCTTCCCTCACAATGCCTTGCACATATCTTTATTATTTTTCTTACCACATTGCATTATAATTATCTGTTTTGTTTCTATATGTTTTATCTACTGAATGGTGAGCTTATTAAAGATGGAACCATGTCTTAGTCTCAGCACCTCGCAGAATACCTAGCTCAGAAAAGATGTGAACAATCTGCATTTGTTGAATGAACAAATGAGAGTGAGGAGAAGCAGAACTGGCTTCTATGACAGCAAAATAATGAAGACTTTGGATGGATTCGTCTTCAAAGAACGGGAGGCCTGTCATTCACCTGAGGAGTGGGGGAGGATGGCAAATTCCAGAAGATAGTTATAGTTCTTGCTGAAAAACAACAGCTGTGACAGAGCAGGGTAGAAGTCACTAAAGAAAAGGGGGTGGATGGGGCTCTTTCTGACTTGGATTCAAACCCTATTTCTGCCTCTACTGAGAGGCTTGGTAATATAATTTAAAGTGTGTGGCTCACTTACTTGATAGCCTAGAAAACTGACTGAACTTGGTCTTATATTTCACTTTGACTGTCACCAAGTCTAACTGCTTTATGGGATGCATTTGTCACCAAGTCTAACTGCTTTATGGGATGCATTTGCTCCTTACCTTTCCCTCAATAAGGGAAAGGTAACCACCATACCCAGCAGTGTCCTGTTGGGAATATGAACTGCTCGGCTTCCACAGAAGCACAGTGTATGGCAGAGCAGAATCTGAAACCACTTCTGGGGTGACTTTTGAGTGGGATGATATTTCATTTCTGGTGTGGTGTGAAGGTGTTGGCATAATGGGCACAGGATCAGATGGCCTTATTGTTTTGTATTATTTAATGGGTGCCATTTGACAAGACAGCCAATTAGAGAAAACAACCTATGTGTTGAGAAAAGGAAGCAGAATGGAGAAGGTTTAAACATTAGGAAAACCTATCTTTTTGTTTTCTCATAGGTTCTGGATGTTCCATTCATTCATTAGCTATAAAAAATATCTTTTAAATAATCACTTTATATTGTATATCAATCAGGATTCTTTCATTTGAATGTGAAAGAAACAATTTTAATTAATTAGCTTAAGTCAAAAAAGGGAATTCATTGGCTCAAGTAACTACCGTGTTTCCTCAAAAATAAGACAGTGTCTTATATTAATTTTTGCTCCTAAAGACGCACTAGGTCTTATTTTTCCATGAACAAAAATTCACATTTATTGTTGAACAAAAAATCAACATTTATTAATATACTGTAGTCATGTCATCACAAACATCAGCATAACCAGCCAAACTCTGAATTCCATCAAGACTTTCTTGTGACTCTGTTTCCATGTACAACAATCTACCCCATTTCCCCGAAAATAAGACAGTGTTTAGAGCCATGTCTTTAAGTCCGGCCTCTGCCTTTCTCAGAAAGCCACTCATCATTCCCATTTGGTCTCTCACAGATGTTGCACCTTAAAATGTCTAAAGCCAAACTGACCACCATCCTCTGTGTGTTTCTCTTCCCGGGTTCCATAGTCACACCAGTAATGACATCCTCTTCCCACTTTCCCAGAGTTCTAGCCTCAGAGTAGTTTTTGATTCTTTCCTCTGCATGTTATATGGGCTCTCACAGTTCTTTATCATTATGCCTCTTGTAAATTTATCACTTTCTCCCTGGTTTTATAGATATTGGTGTATTTGATTTATTTCTGCCACAGTTACTTAGGTTTCTTGATGGAAGGTATTATGACTTGTTTATCTTTGTACTACAGTAGTCCCTGCTTTATCTGCAGAGGCAGTTACCCATGGTCAACTGTAGTCCAAAAATATTAAATGGGAAATTCCAGAAAAAAACAATTTATAAGTTTTGGATTGGGCACCATCCCGAGTAGCGTGATGAAATCGCCACCACGCCACTCCATCACGCCCAGGACATGAATCATCCCTTTTGTGGGGGCTAAAAGCATTCTTGTGCTCCCACCTTCTACTTTCATCTAGCTGGGCTAATAAGGCAAAGAACAGAAAGCAGATTAACAGGAGAAAATAAATTTTTAATGAGTACCCATGGGAAATGCACATAAGCATAAGATTCCAAAGATGGGAAAAATTGGGTATATATGTCATTTTGAACAAAGAGAAAAAAGAGGAACTAGATCATAGTTTATAAAAGTGGAAGGGTTGATTTGCAGGTAATTGAGGAAGTACAGAGCACACGTAGTAGGTAAATTCCTGCCTGGCGACACGTAGTAGGTAAATTCCTGCCTGGCAACACGTAGTAGGTAAATTCCTGTCTGGCAACACGTAGTAGGTAAATTCCTGTCTGGCAACCCAGAAACAGCGAGACATCAGGCCCTCCTCAATCCCTCCCACCCCACCCCCTGGGGCATGCTCAGTCAGTTTAGGCTAAGGTGAACATCCCAAGATTTCTTCACTGGAGCAGGCCTTTCTAGCTGAATCTCTTTGGCAAGAAAAAGAGAGGGTCAAATGTTTTTTCTGAGTCTTCTGTTTCTTAATAACCAGTTTAAAATCAGTGTACCAAAAGGCACAGTTTTGAGTGTGGCAAACTTGGGTTCTCTTCATTTTGTTCAGCATATCTATGCTGTATACACTCCCTGACCATTAGTCACTTACTAACCTTCTCGGTTATGACATCAACTGTTATGGTATCAAAGTGCCTGTGTTCAAGTAACTTTTGTTTTACTTAATAGAGGCCCCAAAGTGCAAGTGTAATAATGATGCTGGCATTTCAGATGTGCTGAGAGAACCTGTAAAGTGCTTCCTTTAAATGAGAAGGTAAACATTTCTGATTTAACCAGGGAAGAAAAAAACTGTATGCTGAGGTTGCTTAAATCTGTGGATATAAATCTTCTATCTGTGAAATTGTGAAGAAGGAAAAAGAAAATTGTGCTGGTTTGCTGAAAGAGACCACATGCCCATATTTTTTATTGTAGTTTACTGTTATTAATTGTTCTATTTTATTATTAGTTGTTAATCTCTTACTGTGCTTCATTTATAAATTAAACTTTGTCATGGGTGTGCATGTATGGGAAAAATATAGTATCCATGACGTTGGGTATTGTGTGAGATTCCAGGCATCCATAGTGGGTCTTGGACTGTATCTACCTGTGGATAAGGGAGGATCACTGTATTTCTTTCTTGCTGTCATCCTCCAGCTTTCCAGCTTCTGCCACTTTCCACTTCTTCCACCAATACTATACTCTGACTTTTATGATTCAGTAAGTATTTGTTGATATGTGGCCAGATAGCTCAGTTGGTTAGAGCATTGTCCCGAAGCACAGAGGTTGCTGGTTTGATTCCTGGTCAGGGCACATACAGGAGCATATCGATATTTCTGTCTCCCTCTCTCCTTTCCTCTCTCTAAAATCAATTAATAAAAAAGATTTTTTTGTTGTTGTTGAAGGAAAGAACTTGTCTGATATGTAATATAATTTCATGGTTATTATACTTGGTATTGTTAAAGAAAACCAGAGCCTAAAAGTAGTTAAAGCAATAAAAACATTTTATTTAAGAACGATTGCAATAAGGGAAAAAGGACCTCAGTATAGAATTGGGCTCAATTCTGAATACAGCAAGGACGAGTAAAGATTTATAGACAAGAAGCTGGGTGGGGGTAGTGCATGGAAAATTACTAAGAGAAAACATCAGAGTTTGGGGGGTTTGGTTAAACAGACCGAACAGGATTTTTGCTGAAGGCAGTCCAGCCTGATCAGATAACAAGGATGGGGGATTCTCTCTTAACTGACTTAGCAAGATTTTTGTTAAAAGTGGGCAATGTAGGCCCCACGAGGACACAGACAAGGCTGAGGCTTAGAGGATTTAGAGAGCCTGACTAAAGTTTATTCAGGTAGGGAGAGTCTGTGTCGTTATCTAAGCTATGTAATTTTAAACCTTGCTTAACTGCTTGGCATTTATTTTAAGTAGATTTCAACTCTGTAAAATGTTGAGTGAGGAACTTGTCTTAATCATTCAATCTCCACCTCTGCTCCCACTCCCTCTACCAGCCTCCATCATTCCCACAAAAATGTGACTGCATAAAAAAGAACAAAAACAAACAAACAGAAAGACAAAACAATCCCAAATCTTAAAACTTTGATTAGTCATTACACGTGAGGAAAAAGGAGTAGGGAGAGCAGAAGAGGTAAAGTGTAGGGAACTACTTGCTAAAATGAGTTTGAATATAATTCGAGATCTTGTTTATGATAAGCATTTAAACCTCCTTACCTCTTCTACTATCTACTTTGGTTTGTTGTGTACATAAGGCTCATTTGAGATCACATTAATGTGGCAAGAGACTAACCAATAGTAGTGTAACTTAAAATAGAGAAAACGTCTTTAGGAAGAAGTCAACTGTTGGGCAAATAAGTTTGTAAAATTTGTGTTATTTGGTTTTTCTCACTTTTATTGTTAAAGATGGCCACTGCCCATGTGACACAGCTGATTACCTTCCTGCTTGGGAAGGGGCTTGGTTATGCTAATGTGTGCTTGGGGAAGTATTATACTTGGTATTGTTAAAGAAAACCAGAGCCTAACAGTAGTTAAAGCAAAAAAACCCCCCCAAAACACAAATTTTGTTTAAGAACGATTGCAATAAGGGGGAAAGGACCTCAGTATAGAACTGGGCTCAATTCTGAATACAGCAAGGACGAGTAAAGACTTATAGCCAAGAAGCAGGCTAAAAGTTTTAAAAGGAGGCCATTTTGGCAGAGAGAAGACCACATTATTGCAGGGAGAGAGGCCACGTGGTGGCAGAGAGGAAGCAAGCAAGATGGTGGGGAACTGAAGGGGAACAGAGGTGAGGGGTTTTATAAACTCCACTGAACTAGTGAGATGGGAGCTTTTGATTCTAGGGAAAACCAGAAAGATTCTCCTGGTTGTGTAACAGGAGAGAACATGTGAGTGGGTTTTGGTGCCCCGTGTGTTTGTTTTTTACTCGTTGGCCGGTACGAGTCTAGAATAAAGGATGGCCCACCAGTTCTTGGCACTGTTGATTCGTTACCACCTGTCCAAATTAAATGGGAACCTGCATGGGCCAGGCGGCTGTGATGGCTGTAACTACTGGCTTTACATCAACCTACTGAACACCAGGGCATCTGCAGGCTGGAGTTTGCCTCTGATGGCACAAAGCTCAAGAGGCCACAGCAAACATCAAGGAACACTCTTGAGAATAGCAGTGTTGTGGAAACAGACAGAAGAAAAGCTCTGTCTGTGGGTTTGAAGGAGATGTTGAAAGCTCATGATGTTATTTTTAAGGCACATACTATTCTGGCTAATCACCCGGAGTTGTTTTCTGAGGAGTCCTGTGGATCCTACTAGTTTAAAAATGTATTCATTGTTTGTTTTGGAGGTGAAGGTGTGTGCTTGAGAGGATGTTTGAATTTCCTTAGTGGTTCTACTGGTTTTGTTGTTGCCCTTACAACTCAGGCTTTCATCCTGTTTGTCCCTGCTCTGGGACAAACTCTGCCCTTTCTTAGACAACTGCTTTCTTTGTTACAGGTTCAACTTTGTTAAATCAAAGCGTAATAAAAATCAGTACACAAAAATCTGTTGCATTTTACACACTAATAACAAATTATCAGAGAAATTAAGATAACAATTCTATTTACAATTGCATCAAAAAGAAGAAAATACCCAAGAATAAATTTAACCAGGGAGGTGAAAGACCTATATATTGGAAACTACAGACATTAATGCAAGAAATGGAAGAAAACACAAATAAATACAAAGATATTTCTTACATATGAATTGGAAGTATAAATATTGTTAAAATGTTCATACTACCCAAAGCAATCTACAGATTTAAAGCACTCTTTATTAAAATTCCAATGCATTTTCACAGAAATATTTTAAAACATCCAAAATTTGTATAGCACCACAGAAAATCTTGACCAGCCAAAGCAATTTTGAGAAAACAGAACATGGCTGGAGGCATAATGTATCTTGACTTCAGACTGTATTACAAAGCTGTAGTAATAAAATAGTATGGTACTGGCATAAAAACAGGCACATAGATCAATGAAACAGAATAGAGAACCCAGAAATAAACTCACATCTGTATGGCCAATAAACTTATGATAAAGGAGCCAAGAATATACAATGGGGAAAGAATATACAATGGAGAATGTTCTTTAATAAATGGTGTTGGGAAAACTGGAATGCTACATGGAAACAAGTAAAATTTGACCACTGTCTTACACCATACACAAATATTAACTCAAAGTGGATTAAATATTTGAACATTAAGAGCTGAAACCATAAAACTCCTTGACATAGGTCTTGGCAATAATTTTTTAAATTGGACATCAAAAGCAAAAGTAACATGAGCAAAAAAAAAGGACTATCAAATCAAACAGCTTCTGGATAGCAAAGGAAACCATCAACAAAATGAAAAGGCAACTCACTCAATGGTGGAAAAACCCATACAACTCAACAGCAAAAAAGAACCAAAAAGTCCAATTAAAAAATGGATAGAAGATTTGAATAGATATTCGCCAAAGAAGATATACAGATGGCTAACAGGTACATGAAAAGATGTTCAAATCATTAATCACCAGGAAATACAAATCAAAACCACAATGAAATACCTCACGTAATGGCTTTTTATCAAAAACAAGAAATAAAAGCATTGCTGAAGATGTGGATGAAAGGGACTGTACACTGTTGATGGAACTGTAAATTGATGCAGCCACTATGAAAACAGTATGGAGATTCCTCAAAAAAAAAAAATAACTACCATATCATCCAGGAATTCCACTTCTGGATATTTATCTGAAGAAAACAAAAACGCTGACTCTGAAGATATATAACATCCCTATGTTCATTGCAGTATTATTTACAATAGACAAGATATGGAAGCAACTTAAGTGTCCATTGATACATACATACAATGGATCATTACTCAGCCATAAAGAAACTGAAGTCTTATCATTTGTGATATCATGGATGGATCTTGACTGCAATATGCTCAGTGAAATAAGACAGAAAAAGTCAAATACCATATGATATTTCTTATATGTAGAATATTAAACAAAACAAACCCAAGCTCCTAGATACAAGAGCAGATCGGTGGTTGCCAGAGGTGGGGAGTAAAGAATGGGAGAAATAGGTGAAGGAACTCAAAATATAAAAAGAATAAAATAAAATGAAATAAAATTAAGCCAAACTAGGTTGCTTTATAAAATTACTTTCATTGTACTTGCTGGTAGATAGCTTCTTAAAATAAATCAGGCCTGCCATTATTTTTGTTTTGTCACACTGTTAGTATTCTCTTAATATTCTATCCTTATTTTTGTATCATAAGGCAAGGTCTAAAGTTTTGTCATTTCTCCACCTACTTTCTCTTTCTTGAGATTGAGCAGTTGCCGCTGTCAAAATTTATGATTTATGAGTACCTGCCCAACCAAAATTTCTACACAGATGCTGCACAGATCAAGACTCTAAGCTATCTTATAATATTGATTACTTATTTTTTCATCTTTTTTTTTCTAACTATATGTAGGAGAGTGTCTTTAAGGATGTGTAACAGGCAATTTGGGTATCCTTAAGGGTAGTGACTTTCAAACATCTGACTGCCATTTACAGTAAAAAATGTTTTTTTGAAATTAAAAAAATTTAAAAATATTTCCACTTAACAGTTGACATTTAATAGTATGTTAGGTTCAGGTGTACAGCAAAGTGGTTAGACATTTACATAATTTACAAAGTGATCCCCTAATAAGTCTAGTACGTACCCCCAAACCATACATAGTTATGAAGATATTATTGACTATATTCCCTATGCTGTACTTTACACTCATTCTTAGGACTATTTTGTAACTGCCAATTTGCACTTCTTAATCCCTTCACTCTTTTCCCCCAGCTTGTAAAAAATAAATTTTGCATTGTGATCCCATGTCTAACACTTGTGCATAGTATGTAAATGTGTAGCTAAAGTAAAATTTGATTAAATAATACTTATTCTAGTTATGTGTGATACACTCTATAGTTTCTATTACGTAATTTTTTACTTCCTTACAAAATGCTGACTGTAAGTAGACTTCCTGATGCACTAAAAGGTCACAATTAGAGTCTGAAAAAAACTGCTTAACTGTCCTCAAGTTTTAGGACATCTTAGATGATTAATTCTGTGAAGGCTTTTGGAAAGAGGAAGTAGCTTCCCTCTTTCCTCTTATTTTACAGTTGGAGGAACCTGAAGTCCAAGTAGGTTAAGACTTCCTTGCTGGGGCACAGTGCTGCTTTGTGTTTGTACTTCCACACCCATTTATTCTGGGAATCATGCAGTGGGCAGGGAGACCACAAGATCCCTGTAATTTTTGACCCTAGCAATTATGCTTCTGAGTGGTTTCATGGTAATGAATAAACTACATCTACTTTCTCTCCCCCAGTGGGTTATAAAGCTATTTTTTTCCTTCATTAGTTTATTATCCCCTATTCTCATTAAAGGGAAGACTGTTCAAAGCTTTGAGTGTACTGTCTCCTCTTCTAGGGATGGCACATAGCTGTCATTGTCTTGAGCCGAAAGGAAAGCATAGTTGAATAAGAAACAACTGTAGGCACATATTTAGGTGTTTAGTAAAAGAGGTCTAAATGTGTATTTTCGTTAAAGCAATTGCACATTTAGCTTTTGACAACACCCCACATCTTGGTGTATTAGATGTTTTTTTCATCTTTAAAATCAGTAGTCATCTCCTTTTATAAAAATCTTACATTTTTAGTTTCATTGTTTCTGTTGTGAAGAAAATTATAGCACTTATGGTCAAACAACAAAGACTTTGAGTTCTCAATATCATTCATAGCATATTAATCAGCATAGGTTGCTATAACAATACTATAGACTGGGTAGCTTAAACAACAGAAGTTTCTTTTCTCACAGTTCTGGAGACTGGTAGAGGTGACAAATGGTTGGTATCTGGTTAGAGCTCTCTCCTTGGATTGGAGATGACTGTCTTCTTGTTGTGTCCTTACATGGTGGAGAGAGAGAGAGAGAGAGAGCTCAAGCAAGTTTTCTGGTGTCTCTTCATTTAAGTCCACTAAGCTGATTGGAGCAAGGCTCCAACCTCATGACTTTATCTAACCCTAATTATTTCCCAAAGGCTCCATCTCCAAAAAACATCACATTGTGGGTTGGGGCTTCAATATATGAATTTTAGGTGGACCCAATACATTGTACAAAGCAAGATCTCAGTGGGATTTAAATATTGGCTGAAGTATGCAAAGAAGTGTTCTCAATTGTACTTATTAACGACAGACTTGTCTATCTGAATGAATAGATGTTTTTCACACTCTATAATTTTTATAAAATTCATTAGCAATAGTAACACATTTAATTTATTTTATATTCTTCTTTATAATGTGAATATGTAGAAAATAATTTACAGTTAAATTTTTCCTAAGAGTAAAATGATACCTTTAAAAAGTTGTTTGTTTTGCAAAGAATTCTTTTCTGTGAGGATTCTATTTCTTATTAATAGTTAATGAATTTCTAAATAGCACATCACTATTTCAAAATTTTATATAATATAGAAAAGCTACCTACCATCACTGAGCATAATACATGTTTTAGCAAATAACTATTTGTTCTAAAGACATATTTTAAAACAACTTTGACATGTTGGAATTATTACTGCTGTCTAGGAGAATGGATGGATCTCTTAACTGTGAAACTATAATATATATATGTTTGTCTATAACAAATGTTATAAAAAGCCACTCCAATATTTCACACAAAATATCGATTCAAATTAAATAAAAACAGAGAGAGAAGATTGAGAATATTGAATCATCTTATAGCCCTTTATTTTAAAGTTCTTAGAAATCCTCAGACCAGTCCTTATCTTTTAGGTTGCTATAGATCAGGGGTAGTCAACCTTTTTATACCTACCGCCCACTTTTGTATCTCTGTTAGTAGTAAAATTTTCTAACCATCTGCTGGTTCCACAGTAATGGTAATTTATAAAGTAGGGAAGTAACTTTACTTCATAAAATTTATAAAGCAGAGTTATAGCAAGTTAAAGCATATAATAATAATTATTTACCAAGTACTTTATGTTGGATTTTCACTAAGTTTGGCAGAATAAATCTTTCTAAAACAACTTACTATAGTTAAGTCTATCTTTTTATTTATACTTTGGTTGCTCCACTACCGCCCACCATGAAAGCTGGAATGCCCACTAGTGGGCAGTAGGGACCAGGTTGACTACCACTGCTATAGATAGACTGTTGATCAAGAACGTTTTTTGCTATTTTTTTAGTTTCTAGGTTTAAAGAGGTGTAAGTTGTTTTACAGTTTAAAGAGTCTACACATTTCTGTAGTGAGTTTTTGTTAAAAAGAGTTAGTGCTGAGTTTTTAGGTGAAATATTCCATGTCTCTTTATAATGTCTTGCTTGAGTGCTTTTACGATATTAACACATGTATGTTTACTTTGTTTCTTCTATTTCAGTGTTTGTCCGCTGAAGAGATCTTTTCTCTTCATGGCTTTTCAAATGTTACCCAGATAAACAGCTTCAACTTTTCTGTCATCTGCCCAGCAGTCTTGCAGCAACTGAACTTTCACCCTTGTGACGAGCGGTCCATACACAAAACAAAACCAAGTCTTTCTGAAGGTATGTTGGAAGCTTATTCTCCCATTTTAGGAAGAAAAATCTATGGACTAGTCTGAAATGAAGTTAGCATGCTTCTTTTTATGCTTTACTGCTTTTATTAATCTACATAGAATCCCCTGGTAAAGTACTTATATTCTAGAAGTACTTAGAAGAAGAATAATTAGAACTCTTATAAGCTTCATAAGTTATACTCCTTTATTTGTGAATTCAAAATTACACTTGGTACCACTTAAAAACTTTATAAAACCCAGTTATTGATTTTAAACGTGTTTTAGGCAATGTACATTAGATTCATATTAACAATCTGGCTCAAAATTGATCAGTTAATTTCCATTACATTGTGCTTATAATGTTATTTAAAAACTGTTAGTTTTTCTGTAATTGTCAATAAAGGGATAAGAGAACTAGTGTGTCTCTAGATTAGATCTTAAGGTACTAAGTTATTATCACTGAAATTTTTATAAATGAAAGAAAGTGCCAGTGACTGTGTTAAATGCTAGTATTGCTATAGATACTTTATTTTATAGAAATAATCTGCGGCAAAGACATTTTAAAATAGAAGAAAACAAGTGCCTGCTTACTATGTAATATAGTTCACATACTTAAACATGAAGAGTTCTTTCACAAATGAGATGCACCAATTGTTCAGGGGAGCTATTTGCTAGCTATGTGCCATTTCTTGGTCCCAAATTGTTATTCTGCCTCACATGGTATTTTAATTCTCATTGTTTTGTCTATTTGTTTTTCATTGAATGATATGCCAAGCACTGTTTTGTGTATTGAGGATTCAGTCAAGAACAAGAAGAAAAACTTCCTGCCTTCTTAGGGTTTATGACATAGTGGAAAAGAAATATGATAAACATTTATAAAAATAAGCAAATAAAGTAGGTTATAATAGAAGAAGATGGTGGGTGAGTGTAAATTTAGATGGATAAAGGGAGGCTTTTCTGATGAGATTACAAGAACAGAGCCCTGACGAAGGATGGAGGAGGAACCATGGCAAGATCTCCTGGAGGAAGAGTTTTACCGGCCGAGGGAACAGTCAGCAAAGGCTTGGGAATTTCTTGGACTGTGTGAGGAGCAGCAAGGATGCCTGTGTGCCTGGAGCATAGTGAGCAGGAGGAAGGAAGGAAGGAGGTGACATTGCAAGGGAGCCAGGAACCTGTAGTGTACAGTAAATTGATTGGAATTTGTCCTGATTGTGGTATGAAGACACTGTAGAGTTCTAAACAGGAGAATGCCATGATTTTATTTGGATTTGTAAAAGGTGATTCTGCCTGCCGTTTGAAGGACAGATGGCAATAGGGGAAAATAGGAGCATGAAGATGATTGGTCAAGAGGCTGTTGCAGGGGTTGGTGTTCAGGATGATGGAGACTCAGCTAAAGTGGGGGAAGTAGGAGCGAGGAGAAGTGATAAGATTCAGGATGGACTTCGGAGATCATGCTAAGACGGTTTGCCTCTGGTTTGGATGTGGGGGAGGAGACAATGAATGAAGGGCTGAGTCCTTGAATGTGGATAGATTGCTGCCATTCCCTGGTATGGAGAATACGGGGGAGAAGCAGTTTGTTGTTAGAGGAAGTCAGTAGTGAGAATCAAGAGAATGATTTTGCCATGGGCAGTTTGAGACATTGATGTAGACCAATCAGCAGGGATGTCCAGTAGGCAGTGGCGTGCACATATTTGGAGGTCAGAGAATAGGGCGAGGCTGGAGGTACGTTGTTTTAAGACAGCAGTTGAAGCCACTGGTCTGAGTGAACATATATAACGTGAGTGTAATAGAAAAAATAAAGAGGGAGGGTAAAGATAGAGAGTAAAAGGGAAGCCTTGACAAAGGAAGCACCTGTTTTACTTACTTTTGGATTCCTCTTGTACACATAGATACCTCAATCCCTACCTGTGAACAGCAGAAATAACAATAACAATGACAAAAGTAATGATAAAAGCCAACTCTTATGTAGCACTTACTATGTTGCAGGTAGTGTTCTAAATACTTTATGCATGTTAACTAATTTAATCTTCATACAACCACATAATGTAAGAGCTGCTTTTCTATAGTTAAGGAAACCGAGGCACAGAGACTTTAAAGTCATTTGCTCAGAAGTACACAACTTGTACATAATAAAACCAGATTCAATCCTGTCTTGGCTTCAGAACCCATGTTCTCTCTCTCTCTCTCTCTCTCTCTCTTTCTCTTTCTCTCTCTCTCTCTCTCTTAAAAGGAAAAGAGAGACAGAGAGAGAATGAGAGAGGAAGGGAGAGAGATGAGAGGTATCAACTTATAGTTGTGGCACCTTAGTTGTTCATTGAATACTTTTCATATGTGCCTTGACTGGAGGGCTCCAGCTGAGCCATGGACCCCATGCTTAAGCCAGTGATCATGGGATCATGTCTATGATGCCAAGCTCAAGCCAGCAACCCCATGCTCAAAGTGGTGAGCCTGTGCTCAAGCAGGCGACCTCGGGGTTTCCAACCTGGGTGCTCAGCATCCGAGGGTGACGCTCTATCATCTGTACCACCAATAGTCAGGCTCATTTTATCTTCTATGTTATATATTTAAATAATAGAAATTACCAAGTATACTTTATCAATATAATTATCAATTCTGTGAATAACAAAAATTTTAGAACTAATCATTCAAGCAAATATTTTTAATGGAATATGTACTAAATGGGAGCATGTTTGTATTTCCATAAGTCTGGTTAACTAATAAAGTTAGCCTCATCAGGAAGTGGTGCAGTGGATAGAGCATTGGACTGGGATGTGGAAGACCCAGGTTCAAGACCCCAAGGTCGCCAGCTTGAGTGCAGGCTCATCTGGTTTGAGCAAAGCTCACCAGCTTGGACCCAAGGTCGCTGGCTTGAGCAAGGGATTACTAGGTCTGCTGTAGCCCCACGGTCAAGGCACATATGAGAAAGCAATCAATGAACAACTAAGGTGTTGCAACGAAAAACTAATGATTGATGCTTCTCATCTCTCTCTGTTCCTGTCTGTCTGTCCCTGTCTATCCCTCTGTCTGACTCTCTCTCTGTCTCTGTGAAAACAAAAACAAAAACAATAAACAAAGAAAAAACTAATAAAGTTAGCATTTTACATTTAAAAGTGAATTCATGTTGTATAAATTCCTTATATACAACATTTACTAATAATATAGCATAGTAAAAACACAGATTGGGAAGTCAGCCCACCTGGACTTGAATCCCAGCTCTGTAATTTTCTAGCTATGGTGGGCACTGACTTTATGACTTCCTGCCTCAGTTTTCTTGTCTGAAATAGTAGTTTTCTCCTAGGGTTGCTATGAGGATCAAACAACTTAATATTGGCAAAGCATTTAGAAAATCATCTTGCATGTGGTTAAGTGCTATATATATATATGTTTATTAAATAAAATATATATAACATACATAAATCTGAGTACAGGAGGTAAGGCATCAGAAAAAGCTGATTCTGTACTCTGTGCAGGTTAATTACTGATATTCAGAAGTGTGTTTAATTTCAATTCTTAGGTTTATTTTATCCCAGGAACCAGGAAGTAAGAACAGGCAAGTGGAATCAGGAAGTCAGAGAATTCTGCAGTTAACACTGCAAAGTCATAAAATGAAAAAAATCAATACTTCTAATTTGTAAGATCAAAAAAGCCCCAAATATCAGAGGATGCCCGAAGAGAAAGATACCTCCTAGGGTGCACATTATCTTAGGAGTTGAAATGGGGCTAGCATGGTGGGGTGGGTGGGAGGAGACATAAAAACATTTCTGGAGAATCAGGGAAACTACTGTAGTCGAGTACTTGTTATTTCTAATATAGGATGCTTCACTTGATAATATATTGCCTTTTTGGTATAATATCTTAATTGTTTTTATTTTAGTGTAGCTGTTGAAGTTGAACAGCTTATTTAATGTCTTTGTGCCTCAGTTACAGCATCTATAAAATAATAGTGCCTTTCTTATAGAACTGTTGGGGAGTATTGAAAAAGTTTACATATGCAAGTGCCTAGAACAATGCCTGCACAGAGTAGGAAAAATATGTCTTTGCTCTTTTTATACATGTTTTAAAAGATTCACATCACTCCATGGCCTCTGTAAGCCCATCCTTTTCCAACAAAAATAAATTATTATTTAATGAAATGTGCTGGACTCAATATAACTGTTCATTTAATATAGAGTCAATTCTGAGTTCATGCAAAGGAACGAAAAATCAGAATAAATGTAATCCAAGGATTTTACGAACACATTTACACTGATGTTTCAGTGGTCAAATATCAATTTTATTGATCAAAAACTATGTTTTGTGAGTTGAAAATTGCCTTTCAGGTGCTTTAATAAACTCATATTGATGAGTGCAGTAAACAGATGGTAAATTAAATTCTCTAGGGGATAAATTAAGTTTTAGCAATAATTTAATGGTATAAAATTGCCTTATTTTTTTAATGTGGTCACAAAATATTTTTTTGTTCATTCAAATAATAGGTAAGAATAATAGAATTTTACTTGTAACATCCTTGGATATTACATAGTCCAACTCCACAGTACAACTGATGGCATATGTCTTAATCTCCAGAGAGGATAAATGGCTTTCTCTAGGTGTAATACCTGTGGAAAGATAAAAGCCCAGAGCTCCTAACTCCTAGTCCATTGTTCTTTCACTATATAACAATGCTCTAAATGAGCTAAAGTTTATATGATGGTGTACTTACTAATTCTTTTTGAAGATAATGATAATATTTATTGAAGACTTAAATATATTCCAGGGACTGTGTTAACTGCTTTTATGTTATTCCTATAAAAAAAACAAGTAGGAGAATTAAATAACTTAATATAGGTGAGATTTATAGAAGAATTTTCATGCATAGTTAATGTTCAATAAATGTTAAGTATCGTTACTAATGTTCCTTGGAAATGTATTTAAAAATTTCCAAGTTCACTAAGAAGTAGAAAGTCTGAAACAGATCACGAGAGGAAGTCCTGTTTGTGTATGGAAATGTCCAAGGGATATTTTTATATTAATTCATTTTTTGGTGTTCCCATTGAGTGAGAGGATGGTGGATGCCCTCTCCTCTCCCTGAACAGTGTCATAACAATGAAAGAAAGGGAATGAAACAGTGTGCCTAGAAGAGTGATGATTCACACTTTCAAAAGTTTCCCAAGTGGTTCTGATAAATATGGACAATATTAAGGATAGTTAGATTGGATAAACAGATGAATTGGCATTTTTTTGATGGAGTTCTGGGCTGTACTTTGAAATATAGCCTTCATTAATTTATCAAGGAAGGTGTGCTACTTGTTAAGCAACATCCTAGGCACTGAAGATGAATATAACATAGACTCCTCCTTGAAAAAAATCACATAATATATATTATGTAGACAAATATAGAAGAGATAAAGTTACTGTAGCATACAAGATATGGTAAGTGGCCCAATTACCTTCAATCAAAAAGCTATGGGAGGCTTGACATATGAGAGACAGCTGCCTGGAAGGATTAGGGAAGCTTCCTGAAGGAGGTCTGTGAGTTGGCATGTAGACCCATGTGTGAACGCTTTCTCGGGCAATAAAGACAACAGTATATTCCCAGACAGAGAACCACAAATAAAAGTAATTCTGTATCTGGAAAACATTGTGTCTGCAAAAAGGCCATGTTGAGGAGGGGGTAAATTACACTGATGAGACCATATGGAAGTCAGTTGATGAAGGGAAATTTCAAATGGGGGCATGAGATGATCAGAGTTGTGTTTTGGAATAATAAGTCCGGTAGCTATGTCAAGTCAGGGGTGGGGTGGGGTGGAAGGCCAGATGGAAAACTGTCGTACTGTAATGGATGGGGGAGTGAGAGATGGTGAGGGCCTGAACTCAAGGCATAGGTAATGATGATGGGGAAGCTGGAGTGAGAGATATCTCAAGCAGAATTGATAGAGTTTGGTCACCAATCATGTATGGAATCAACTGGCGGAGAGCGAGCAATTGAAATTGATCCTAATATTTCTGCTATTTATGGAGATCATGAACAAGGATAGTGGAGCAGGATTTCTCAGGGAAAGGTGATGAGTTTAATATGTGTATATGATTTGCCTCCTTGTTATTCAAAAACTTCTTTGCATTTTTATTTTAGTTTTAATCTGTATGCATCCTGTCTACCCAATGAGATTATAAATATTGGTTGAATAAATAAATGCATGCAGGCTAGTGATGGGATAGAAGGTTATTTTAAGAGAAACTACATGATATATAATATGTGTATATATCATGGAGGAAAATGTGGGATTAAGAACTTTCTTTACTTGGAAAGTCTGAGGAGAGTAAGTAGTGTTTTAGGTGACAAAATACTAAGTGGAATGAGATGGACCTTTGTAGATCCAATGAGATGACTTTGTAGAGCATGGTCAAGAGTCTTAAACTGATAGGGAAGTGAAAAAAATAAAGTCATGATTAATGCTGTGATGATTCTTGTGTCAACACACATAGTAACGTTTATTATTTGTTCTTTTTGTTTGGTTCTCAGCACAAGCTACCTTACATTGCTTTGTGTTTGGGTGTGTCCTCATATTTCTCAGCTTCCCAAGCAAAAGATCCAAGCTGCTTGTTGGCAGGAATCACGGTTCACATCCTAGGCTCCATAAACATCTGCTAAAATTGTTTATTTGTAGATAGGATCACTTGAACTTGAATAATGGCGAACAGTCTTGTATTCATAAAGCATATTCTAAAATGTTTAGTTTTATTGAGTCCCATGGGCTTTTTAAAAATTAAATGACCTCTACAGCAGTAATGAAGCATATTGGTAAAAAATGTGGGCCCTGGAGACAGACTGTCTCGGTTTGAAATCTGTGTGACTTGGGCAGCTCATTTGAATTCCATATGCTTTGGGTTCCTCAACTGTATGAAGGAGATAACAATGGTACTTATCGCGCAGGGTTTTGTGAGGATCTAATGAACTCATACATTTTAGCCACTCAGCACAGTGCCTGGCACATAAAGACATTCACTAAACATGAAGTGTTACTACAGTACTCACTGGTAGTGTCCATGAGGAAAGTAGCCCAATATTTAAAAATGTTTTCTGGACAAAGAAGTGGCGATGTAGAGGCAGCTTTCTAATCTTTCATGATGTCTTTGTGCCCAGTGCGTGGGGGCCACAGGCAAAGCTGTGTGTCACACAGTTCAGAAGCCATTCGTATGTCAGCTTGCACTGTCATTGCCACTGTCTTAGGCTAACAGTATATTTCACTTGCATGCCCATGTGTCTTTAAAAACTAACCCCTTTAGTATAACTGGAGAAAATTGAGACCCAAAGACAATAGGTCACACATGCCGTTAAGCTGTAGACCTTAGGATGACATTCATCCGTTTCATTCTAAGCAATATTTATAAAGCATCTGTTGGGTTCCAGGCCCTGGGTATAGAGAGATGAGAGATGCAGCACCTCCTTCTGCCACTAGGGTCTCTACTGTATAGGACATTCTTGCCACAGTTTGTGCCAGAGAGGTTGAGTAGTGCAATGCATCTGCTCCTTCCTCCCTCCGTGTGTTCCCTTCCTGCACTGGGCTGAGCCCAGCTGAGACCTCTGCTGGAGGGCTGAGGTACTATCTTCCCCAGGGAGGTGCTCTCCACAGGCACTTGCAGACAAGTGATTATGACAAGCTCAATATCAGCAGCTACAGTCACCTTGGAGTTAACCTACCACCACCCGTCTGTCATACCCTTTCCCTGAAACTCACACTGCTGCTACATTTCTCTGAAAGGCTAGGTTTTACTTGGTCATGAACCAATAGATAAAACTAGGTGGCTTGGAGCCTGTGGGCCTCAGATGGTCATGTCACTGTTCTAGATATTATCCAAATTCTCTGCAAGCTATACAGATTTTTGGTCCAGTAATGATGACTTAGGACTGATGAAAGTATAATCAGTGCTTCTATTAATATTTACTATGCTATGTGGTCTCAATTTCTTATATGATTTTCATTGAGATGATTTTGTTTTTTAATAGAAGATATCTTTATCAAGAGAGTTTAAATAAGAAGTTTGTTTCAAGTTTAATGTAGAGCATGACTTCATTTGGCTCCTTTCCTCTGATTAATTTCTCCTCTTCTTCTGATTCACAGTTTGGGGATATGGATTACTGTCAGTGACAATTATTAATCTGGCATCTCTCCTCGGATTGATTTTGACTCCGTTGATAAAGAAATCTTATTTCCCCAAGATTTTGACTTATTTTGTGGGGCTGGCTATTGGGACTCTATTTTCAAATGCAATTTTCCAACTTATTCCAGAGGTAAGAGGGCTGTTTCTGTGAATAATTGTTTTTTTAAAAATGTTTTAGCACTTTGTACATTTTTAAACTCCATGATTTTCACAGAATTTTATGGTCTGGTGTAATGTGTTTTAGATAAGAGAGTGCTGAATCACAGCAAGTGAAAAAGCTTGTCTCAAGCTTCAAGGAATGTCAGTGTCTGAGATGAAATTAATATTCCAGGAGGCCAGCCAACGGGACGTGCTCAGCCAGCTCTGGGACACCTCTGAGGGCCTTAAAGTTTTATTCTGTCTTGCACTTGGAAAGTTTAATTTCTCTATATACCTTTATTATTTATTTATTTTCTAAAGGTACATGCAATGTCAGCTACATTGAAGATGTACCACAAGATTTCCTTATATATATATTTACTACAGCTATTGAAGGCTGGAGGATAAATCAGGGCTTGGTGTATTTTTATTTTTTGACTGTGGAAAAATCAATTGAAGGCAAATGAAGAAACAGCATCTTGATTTTTTTCCTTTTATAAACTGTATGATTGGTCTGACATTGATCATAGTGAGCTTTTCAGTTAATCAACAAATAATATATATGTTTAATTTAAAAATCTGTATTATGGCCATATTAGGAAGAGAGAGAGAGAGAGAGAGAGAGAGAGAGGAATAATTGAGAGAAAAAAAGGAGGGGAGGAGAGAGACTTAATAGGAGGAAGCCACAAAGGAGAGATGGACTGTATCGAACCCTCTACCCCCCAGTACACATGTAAAGGTGGCGAGTGAGCCCCAAGCTATAAGTAGTTCAGGGTATTACCCTCATCTCATAATTGTTAGAAAATTATAACTAAAGCTTAGCTATATATGAAATTGTGGATATTACTTCTTAGAGTTGTAGATTTATTTTTATCATGATCATTATATCTAGAAAGGAACTAGGAAGGTCGTCTCAATTGTAGAGATGAAAAAAATAAAAATACAGGGTGATTAATTGACTTGATTATAACCACCCAATTAGCTAGTAACAAAACTAGGATTATATTATAGCTTTTCTTTTTTTTTTTTTTTTTTTTTTTTTTTTTTTGTATTTTTCTGAAGCTGGAAACGGGAGAGACAGTCAGACAGACTCCCGCATGCGCCCAACCGGGATCCACCCGGCACGCCCACCAGGGGCGACGCTCTGCCCCTCCGGGGCGTCGGTCTGCCGTGACCAGAGCCACTCTAGCGCCTAGGGCAGAGGCCAAGGAGCCATCCCCAGCGCCCGGGCCATCTTTGCTCCAATGGAGCCTTGGCTGCGGGAGGGGAAGAGAGAGAGAGGAAGGAGGGGTGGGGTGGAGAAGCAAATGGGCGCTTTTCCTATGTGCCCTGGCCGGGAATCGAACCGGGGTCCCCTGCACGCCAGGCCGACGCTCTACCGCTGAGCCAACCAGCCAGGGCCTATTATAGCTTTTCTGATTAAAATATTTTATATGAAATATTATATATGTTAATATATTTAATATATTTGTATATATTAAATCATTTCATTTGTGGGACAAATTAAATTTAAAAAACTGATATTGTGTTTGGACTGGGGATTCCACATTTATGATTTTGAGGTTTTCTATTTTATTCAAAATGTAGTAATAGATAAGAAATGACTTACAAAAATAAGAAACTTCTTCAACATTTGTGAATGTTCTTTTGCCTGTCTGTAATTTAAGGCATTATGGATGTGATCAGAGAATTATATGACCACTGAAGAATCTGCTTTTGCAATATTACCTCAAATTTACATAGATAGTTATTTCTTTTTTTGGCAAAATTCTCTTTTATTACTTCATTTTATTTTCATGACCTCTGTGTTACATATATAAAGGTTTTGTTTTGTTTTTTTCAGAGAGAGAGAGAGAGTCAGAGAGAGAGGGATAGATAGGGACAGATAGACAGGAACAGAGAGAGATGAAAAGCATCAATCATTAGTTTTTTGTTGCGACACCTTAGTTGTTCATTGATTACTTTCTCATATGTGCCTTGACCGTGGGCCTTCAGCAGACTGAGTAACCCCTTGCTCAAGCTAGCAACCTTGGGTCCAAACTGGTGAGCTTTTGCTCAAACCAGAGGAGCCCGCGCTCAAGCTGGCGACTTTGGGGTCTCGAACCTGGGTCCTCCACATCCCAGTCCGATGCTCTATCCACTGCACCACCACCTCGTCAGGCCATATCTAAAGTATTTTTGTGCTATTTTTGCACTGTATATATAAGCATAGAAAAGTTACAAATCAAGTTGTGGCCATGACTACTTACTTAGAGGCAGACATAAAACAAGAACCTAGGTATCTTCTAGTCTAGGATTCTGTTCAGAGGGAAGATTTACAATGGCTAGGATAGTGTATTGCTTTTTTCCTCTTATTTTATTTTAAGTTTGGGTTTCTTGTTTGTTAGGAATATTCTTATTCTTTATAATTTTATATTCCAGCTCTTGTCCTATATCCTATGTCCTCTAAACAATGAATTCTCATTTTTGTGTGAGTCTGCCTGGTATCTTAAATCTTCTTTATCCTTGGGTCCAGTTCTTCATGTATTTAATCTCTGTAGGATTTATCAAGATCCTTTAGATTTAAGAGAATCTCTCCTGGGAAAATAGTAATCCAAGTGGCTTGACATATTTGCTTTAAAAATTTATCTCTGGTTAAAATAGGCAAATATATTACTTTTAGAGAAAGTAAATGGTCTCATTTATCTGCATTACCTAGATCTAATATTATCTTACAAATGTGAGATTCAGTGCTGCTTCTCTACTACTAAAGTTTCTTCTTTTAGAGCATAGATTGCTGCAGGTGGTAGGTAGGAACCAGTAGGGTACTTGGGACTTTTTTTTTTACCAGGGTATCCTCTGGTTATGAGATATCTAAGACAACTTTTACAGTTTTATTACTTGAATTTCAGAGTTTTTGTTTTGTGATTTTGGCGGGTGAGTGCTCAATATTACCTAGATGTGAAGATGGACATAGAATTTGGGTGAAAATCGTATACTGAGAAATTTTGGTATTATTTTCTAGAAATCAAGTTATATTACTTGGTTTTAACTGAATTGCCTTTTTTTTCATTTTCAGGCATTTGGATTCAATCCCAAAGTTGATAACTATGTTGAGAAGGCGATTGCTGTGTTTGGTGGCTTTTACATATTTTTCTTTTTTGAAAGAATGCTTAAGATGTTATTAAAGACATATGGTCAGGTAAATGGACTTTATTGAAAACTTGCTATTTTACTTGCTGAAGCTACTTTATATAGGGAAGTAAAGGGAGGAATTTTATTCTTAGAATTTCATGAACTGTACATATATTAGATTCATGAATGTGAGGACAAAGAAAAGAGTCAATATACTGATAAGTGTAAGAAAAATACTTGATTTATATTGTAGACTTTGGTGTAGGTAATAACAATTTAACATTGAATAACAGATATATTCCATTCACATCTAACAAAATATGAAGGTATATGTACCCTAATATGAAAAAACAGACACAACAGACTCTAACAAATGAAGATACATTTAAAAGGAGAGAAATTTTCTAAATCTTAATAGATTAGAGCACACACAGAATAGACATAATACCATTTTTCTTTTCATAGATAAAAAGCACTAAACTCTATTTTCCTATCTGTATGAGTAATTGTTTTTTCTTCTTATAACCCCATTTTACTTTTTAAATTTTTCCATGTAGAATGATCATACCCACTTTAGAAATGATGACTTTGGTCCTTCTCAAGAAAAAACTCAACCTAAAACATTACCTGCCATCAACGGTGTGACATGCTATGCAAATCCAGCAGTCACAGAGCCTAATGGACATATCCATTTTGATAGTGTCAGTGTGGTATCTCTACAGGTATGTTAATTCCATTTCACTAACTTCATCCTTTACACTATGTGAAGATTGCTATGAATACAACCAAGTCAGTATTTTATACATTTACTGTATTTTTCGCTCCATAAGATGCACCTGACTATAAGACACACCTAGGGTTTTAAGGAGGAAAATAAGAAAAAGATATTCTGAACCAAATGGTATGTTAAAATATTTAATAAAATACCGTATTTTTTGCTCCATAAGACGCACTGGCATTTCCCCCTCCACTTTTGGGGGGGGGGAAAGTGCATCTTATAGAGTGAAAAATACTGTAAATGGGTCAGACTTATTCCTCCTGTATGTGTGGGATAAGTAAAATATAGTCTGCATTTGTTTTTCTCTTTCCCTCACTATAGTTACTTTAAACAAGTGAGCAAGCAAGAAATTGTGGGTTACTGTGTCTCAGGCTTCACTATTCTCTCAGATTTTTAACTATATGAGTCATTTAGATTTTATACAATAATATGTAGCAAAATTAATCAGAGCATTTCTCTTATTTTGCAATTATTTCATAATTCAAAACTAAATAATTCTTTTGACTAATTTTGCAACTGTAAGAAGAAAGATTTATAGCAATTAAAATTATGTTCATTAATTAATTGACTTAGAATTTGCATTACCATCTTCTAAATAATGTTAATAGGTATCATTGCTTGAGCAAGTATCATATGCCAGGTTACATGCTAGGCACTTAAGTATTTTATCTCATTTACTTTTTATAACAATTATTAAAGTAAGGTTTGTTTTCTTTGTATTAGAAATATTTCAGTTTCAAGTGATTGAAATTAAATACAAATTATGTATGTGAAAAGGAGAATTTATTGGAAAAATCATCAAATGTCTAATGGGCCAGTTAAGCTACAGAAAAAGCAAGGACATAGGGTCCATTAGGACCATGAGGACCTCATCTTCTCCTCCTTACATTCTTTTCTTTACTGGGTACCAATTCTTAGATAAGTGGGAAATGTAGATACTAGAAACTCCTGAGATTTATGCTTATAATTTCAGCTACAAAAGGACATTGACCTGACCTTTTCAGTCTTAAATCCAGAATTCCTGGTAAGGGTCTTCTTGGTCCAGCTTGAATTAGATGTCCACTTCTAGACTAGTCTAATTGCTTAGAAGGCTGGGCCTCTTTTATGACCCCAAGGGAGTATGGATCTGATAGTGTTAGTAGTATTAAAAAAGGCGCTAAGAATGATAGTGTCATTGGTATCCACAACAAATCTCATTTGATAGATAAGAAAGTGGAGCTCTAGATGTTAATAAACTCTCCAGGGTCATTCAGCTCGTATAGGACAGATTCATAAAATACAAAATTAAAAGCAATATAAAAGAGGAAAACTCAAAATACAATAAAAAAGACAGCCAGCCAAGGGAAAAAAAAAGTAGAAAAAAGGTATCTAGAAAAGGTTATTATGGAAGATGACCTGAATTTTCCTCAAAAAAGAAAACATGGTTGATTATATACTTCTCCAACACATAAAGGGAAATCCCAAGTGCATTTGAAGAGGCAGTGTGTGTTTGCAGCAAGCCGAGAGAGGAAATTATTTCATGCAATATAATAAATGATGCTTTCAGCCAAGATTTTTGTGAAGCATATGGAAATGTTCACATAGGTAATTTCTTATAATAATTGTAGCTAACATTTATAAATTGCTCAAGGACTACACCTAAACTTTAGATGAATGATCTCATTTGATCCTCAGGATAGCCAAGGAGACAAGAGGTGTCATAATTAAGTCGGTGGCTTAGGGAGGTTAGGACACACAGATCCTACATGGTGAAGCTTGGATTCAGATGGAGGCTCTCTGATGCTGAAGGTAGAGCTCTTATATACTTTGCCAAATTGCATTCTTCTGTCACTGCTCTACTAGAATCAAGATGATGATGTTAACTCTTAGCTTAATAAGTGTTAATATTTTTTAGGGGGAAGAAGATAATTTTGCCCAAAGGCATTGATTTCTGAGGACAAATGAATTGTTTAAGTTTGATTTTAGGGTTTTTTTTGTCATTTCATTTTTTAAAATTTCCTTTTTTTTTTCAGTTATATTTTGTGTTGGTTTCACGTGTACAGTTTAGTGGTTAGACAATCAAATACTTTACATAGTGTTACCTTTGATATTTTCAGTATGATTCTTTTTTTAAATTTTTAAATTCATTTTTAGAGAGAGAGGAGAGAGAGGGAGAGAGAGAAGTGGGGATGAGCAGGAAGCATCAACTCCCATATGTGCCTTGACCAGCCAAGCCCAGGGTTTTGAACTGGCGACCTCAGTGTTCCAGGTCGACACTTTATCCACTGCTCCACCACAGGTCAGGCCTTCAGTATGATTTTAGCTTTAAAGTCCTAGGGTTCTTGGTTTATGATTCACTATGGCCAGAAAACATGTGTGTAGTAAATATAAGCACCTTGACAGAGTTGGTGTCCTAGACCTAACCCTATTTTACATAATTTAGAAATACCAATCAAAAGACCATTCTTTCTCTACTTCTGGTAACAGAGCTAATGTACAGGCTTTCATTAATTGATTCAGTAAACATTTATTGATCCCTGCCCACTATCCTAGCCACTGGGGATTCGGAAACAAATTCTTTTGGAATTTATAGTTTATTTAGCAAAAAGAGACTATATAGAAAAATGTAAAACAAGAAAATACCTGGTAGCAATAAATACTTTGATGAAAATAAAACTTGGTGATGTGGGAGTGACATATGGGAGCTTCTTTAATTGACTATTCAAGAAAGGTCCCTTAAGAGAGCAGTGGAGAACTGAATAATGAAAAAGTTGAGCCAGCCATGCAAATATCTGGGGAAAGAATGGTCTAAAGGCTTTGAGGATAATCAAGTGGGTCACATATAAAGGAGCTGGAAGCTAAATGGCATTGAACCTCCTGACATCAATGTTGGAGGCCAGTGGCACAATTTCTTTAATATTCTGAATAGAAACAACTATGGAAATGTATACATAGGTAAACTTACCAATGTAGTCAGAGAGTAGAATGCAGCTTGGATTTTGGAAATATATTTCTAAGAATAAGAAGTCCAACTGAAGGCACATAATGTGGGTTCCAGAATGACAACCATGCACCAGGCCTTGACCTGAGCCACGTAAATAGTCCTGACACTCATTTGTTAGGGGAATTAATTTCTGGCCATTTTGGTTGAAGCTATAGTTTTGAATGAAGAGAGATTTAAGCAAACTGAGCAAAATACTGTTAGTTTCAGTTTTTTTCTTTATATTGCATTAAGAAATGGAAAGAAATAGAACTTAGGAAATACCATAAAGGTCTAGACATCACTTTAAGGGGCAGTCTGTATTATAATATAAGTGATAGCAATTTTAGTAATAAAATTAAAATATTTTCTAATGTTTTATATGATATAAATAATTTAACCTAGGTGATCCGATTACAATGATCAAACATGATATAAAATTTATGGTTTATTTCTGAGTCTAATTGCCTTAAGATTTTTGTTGACAATTCCTTTTGCTAATGTTTCAACACAATTAAGTTTTTACAGAGAAGACAAGTACTGTATTATTATTTCACTTCTATGTGGAATCTAATGAACAAAATAAACTAAAAAAAAAAAAAAGAAACAAACTCATAGATACGCAAAACAGACCGACAGCTGTCAGAGGAGATGATGATTGGGGAGCTGGGTGAAAAGGTGAAGGAATCAAACAAAGAAGAAAGCTCACAGACACAGACATCAGTGTAGGGTTGCAGGAGGCAGGGGGAGTGGGGGAGGGGGAAGGGTAGAAGGGGTAAATGGCGATGGAAGGAGACCTGACTTGGGGTGGTGAGCACACGATGCAGTGTACAGATGACGTGTAGTAGAATTGAGCACCTGAAACCGATATAATTTTATTAACCAATGTCACTCAATAAATTCAATAAAAAATTAAAAAAAGAAGACAACTAGAAACTAAGAGTGACTTATTAAAAGTAGTCTGATTTGACGTTACTTTCAAAAGAACACAAATCACAATCTAGATTATAACAGCATGATTCTTGATTTTAATAGAATGTAAGAACAAAAGAAATGTTATAGAATAATGAAAAGGCATGACTTAGGGATGTCACTATTCATATTCATCCAAGCAATTCTGGATCATCACAGAACACTCAGATATGCAATAATATTCACATTTAGTTGCCTGTCGTATTTTGTTTATATCCAGTCATATAAAAATTATAGCTTCATACAAATTTTAAAAAACTTTGTTGTCATAGAAGCATATTTATCACAGTAAGATGATAGGAGGTATTTCATTTAACAGTTTGTTAGCTTGAGTATAACTTCTAAATATATATACAAGTGATGTGCAACTTCCTTATACGCTTTCTCTAAACACATTAATGTCAGGCACTGTAGTCCACACGGTGTGTGGCATGTGCACGCAGGAACATGCACATTTTCAGGGAAGGTGGAGGTGCCAGGGGGATAAGATGAAGGCAGTTGTGAGGAAAGAAGGGAGCACAGGGTTCCGTTCCACCTGTTCCTCAGTCGTTGCCACTAGGTAATGTTTCCCATCTCACCCTGTGACACTTGCTGCTCTGTTCACTTCTTTCTCCAACTGCTGTACAGTTATGTGGAGCAGTCATTTCGGTATCTGTGCAGTCAGATGTGTCTTTCTCTAAATCTACAGTTTTGGAAGGACTGTGTTTATTTATTTAAAAAAGGTTTTTTTTCAATTAAATTTAACATTTAATGTTATTTTACACTAGTTTCAGGTGTTCAGCATAGTGGGTAGACATATCATATACTTTATAAAGTGTTCCCTGATAGTTCAAGTACCCACCTGGCATCATAACTAGTTACTACAATATTATCGACTGCATTTCTTATGCTGTACTTTACATCCCCATGACAATTTTGTAACCGCCAATTTGTATTTCTTAATCCCTTCACCCTTTTCACCCAGCCCCCCAACAACATCTATGAGTCTGTTTCTATTCTGTTTGTTTTGTTTTTTATATTCCTCCTGTAAGTACTTGTTAGTTGTTGAGTCCTTAGGAATGTTAGGTATTTGGGGGAGTGTTAGCTCTATGTGGCCACTTGAGGGCGCACATGGATCATTTCTCCTGGACTCTAATCTGTCTTATTTTCTTTAGAGAGAATTTCTTTAGGAGAACCTCTTGTGCTTTCATTTAAGAATAGATGCCAATAAATATAAAGTGTTATGAAAAACCTATTTTCTTTAATAGAAGAATAATTAATATCAACCTTTTTAAAAAATTGACTACTGTAAAGTTTTATGTTTAAAATTGAGGAATTTACCTGCAAAGTATGGTGATGTTAGGGAGACGTAACTTCAATAACTGGGAGAGAAACTTTACAGATATAAACATAACATTTTTGATGTTCTTGGGTCTCTATGAGAGTCCAAAAGATTTTAAATACACTTAATTCTTTCATCAAATATTTACTGAGTATATAATGTATACTTGGCACTATCTAAGTACTAAGAATGCATTAATGGGACAAAACAGGCAGACTTTTTGTCTTCTATAATAAAAGTGAAATGTTATATAAAATTGTATTGAAAAGTGGAAAGCCCCCCTCTTCTTTTCTTTTTAAAGTATGAGATACTAAACACTGATCAGAAGCCCTGTATATTTGTGTGGCACTTGCCCGTCAGTCTTTGCTCTTGGGTAGTTGGTTTCCTTTTATTCCTGCCTGGAGGCGGGAGGGGTGATGTTCCTGGCTGCCCACACAGGGATGTAGGAATGCAGGAGAAGAGGACTGGAACATGGTGAACATCTGATGTAAGCCCTGGCTTCAGTCGGCGCTTCACTCCAACCTTCATTTGGGCTTTCTGTCCTTGAGTTGAGGGGCTCTCTAGGTCAGTGTCCTCACAGGGTAAATCTCTAGTTATCACTTGGTGTGGTTGCCTTGCTGCATTGGCTTGGGAGCAATATATTGGGTTCTAATTGCTCTCTAAATAAACTTACAACTATTCTCAATTTTAGTTTCACTCTTTAGCTGCCAGCTTCAGAGGGACTTGGCACCTTAGGTCCCGCAATGTGTGTGCAGTTCTGGGCCTAGCATCACTTTGCTTCTTGTTGATTTTTTTTAACTCTGTGAAGTCAGTAAGAATTCACCCTCCTCTTTTCATCTTTCAAAACAAATATCTCAGTGCTATAATTTCATCTTCCATTCTTTCTGTCCTTGGGACTTAATGGCTTTCTTAGTTTTTCATTTTAGGGAGTTTCAGGAGGCTAGGGAAAATATGCATGGCTAGTTTGCCATATTTCACCAAAAACCTATTTACTATTTTAAATCACATAGATTTTTTTTTAACATCACAATATTTAAAAACAGAAATTACTTTCTGTTACTTTTCTATATGTGGTTATATTAACAATTAGTTAAAATTGAAAACTAAATAGAAAGTAGAGTGATATAAGAAGTGGTTTTCATTGGTTTTGCTTGACTGCTGCTTACAGAAAAGCATGTTGAATTAGAGGTGATGTCCCTAGACAATCAGGAGGAAGAATTCTGGGTATAGCTTGGTTGGCAATGAAATTTGCTCTCATCAGATCCATCTCTATGCTTCCTTGCATGCCATAGGTCATAAAAATCTGGCTTTAGTCTATATATTGTAAAAGTCATAAAAATTAGTACTTGAGTCCACTTGAATTAGCCCACACTTCACTGATAATTAGCTGCATTTTTATTCATCATTAGTGAGTGACTATTGTTTCATATTTTCTTTCTTTTCTTTTTTTATGTGACAGAGACAGAGAGACAGAGAGGGACAGATAGGGACAGACAAACAGGAAGGGAGAGAGATGAGAAGCATCAAAATTCTTCGTTGTGGCTCCTTAGTCTCCTTAGTTGTTCATTGATTGCTTTCTCATATATGCTTTGACTGGGGGCTACAGCACAGTGAGTGACCCCTTGCTCAAGCCAGCGACCTTGGGCTCAAGCCAGCAACCTTGGGCTTCAGGGCAGCAACCTGGGGCTCAACCCAGTGACCACAGAGTCATGTCTATGGTCCCATGCTCAAACTAGCGACCCTGCACTCAAGCTGGATGAGCCCACACTCAAGCCAACGACTTTGGGGTCTTGAACCAGGGTCCTCCGTGTCCCAGTCTGATGCTCTATGCACTGTGCTACTACCTGGTCAGGCTCATATATTCAAGAATAACTTTTCTAAAAATTGTTTGTTACTCCCTAAAGGTCTCACTTTTACCTTTTCTTCCTCTGATGAAGAGACTGACATCATTATTTGGAATTGGCGCTTTGAGTCTTACTTCATCTATTATTTCCTGAAAAACTGTTCTGCGCCCTCATCTGCTCTCCAGTTTCCCCTTTGGGCCAGAACTTGCATCTCTGCTCTTTTGTTTAAGGCCAGTTCCTCCAAATGTGCTCATCTTTCCCATGGCCTCATCCTGTTTTCATTTATCTTTCCAGAATCTCTCCTCTCATATCTACAAACATGCTCTAGTCTTTTCTGCCTTATTCTTTTGTTTTCTTGCCATTGTTACTCTCCAAGATTTCTCATACCTTCTCCTTCTCTACATTCTGTTTACTGTCCAACCTCTTAAAAGACTAGCTAATCCTGAAATAAGACTATGTGTCAGACATTGTCTTAATTGCTTTACATATATTAACTCATCTACTCCTATCATAACAAGCAGACGAGGTAAGTCCAATTATTGTCTCCATCTAAAAGATATAGAAATTGATGGATGGAGAGGTTAGGTAACTTAGCCAAGGTCACACAGGTACTGAGTTAAGATTTAAACTCAGAAATCCTGGTTCCAACATCCACGTGGTTAACAATTACCCTGCAATACACTGCCTGTTATTTCTACTTGCTGAAGACTATTTATGTATTCCTTTCTCTTCTTCACCATATACTCAAATATTAAATTTTGTATAACTGAAAAAAATATACCAATTTTATAAAATTAATTTTTTTCTAAGCAGCATACTCTATTAACACTTATTTTTTTCCCCTGAGCCATTCCTGTAGTATAAAACAAAATATTTTAACCTTTTTCATCTCATGGCATTCATAAACTAATTACTAAAATTCTGTGGCACACCAAAAAATATATATTTTGCCGATCTGACTAAAACAGTAGGTATAATTTTGATTTATTCACACTGGATGGCTATTATTGTATTGGCTGTTTTTAAAAAGTTCGATAATCTAAGAGAAAAGAGGTCAGTGTCCTTGATGAAATAGTTAGGTATTTCAGGTTTTAAAAACTCTTGCAGCACAGCAGGTGAAAATCACTGGAATAGAACATACTTGAGTTTATATTATTGACTAAATAGTAGGAATATAAAGGCAAATTTTTCACTGGGAGCCACTCTCTCCCTCTTGGAATTGATCATTAGTTTGTTTCTGTGATGCAGTACTATCTTTCTTCCACTGCCATTTTAGTTTACTGGTGCTTTCTCAGAATCCCTCTCTCTCTCTCTCTTTCTCTCTCTCTCTCTCTCTCGCATGCGTGTACGCGCGCTTTTTTGCAGGGCAATTGAGAGTAGAGGAGGAAGCAAAGGCTTTGGAGTTTTGGGAGTTTGCAGTTTAGCAATAAAATTTTTGTTGTGTGATGTGGGGAGAATTAACATCGCTGCACCTTTGTTTGTTCATCTGTTAAATGATAAGGAAAAATCTTTAATGAATGCACTTTTGTAAAAATTAAAATAATTTATTATGGGTCAACTATGTAATGATGTGTCTGACATATTGTATTCATATGATAATTATATATTTCCCTCCCTCTTCTGTTCACCAATTATTTTCTTCTCTTTTCTTAGTTTCTGATAAAAGTAATCCACCAAATCATGTCACTTTAACTTTCATTACCCTAGGAATAACTTCTAATTCTTTATTTTAAAGTATTTTATTAAAAATAATTTTATTTTAAAAATGAAATTATTTATTACAAAATTCCATGCATTTTTATCTTTGTTATTTATCTTTCTTACAGTTTGAGTACTTTTCCTAGGATTTTTTTCTTTCTTTTTTTGGTGGAAAGGACAGAAAGAGGGACAGACAGACAGGAAGGGAGAGAGATG
Source organism: Saccopteryx bilineata (assembly GCF_036850765.1). Classification (NCBI taxonomy): domain Eukaryota; kingdom Metazoa; phylum Chordata; class Mammalia; order Chiroptera; family Emballonuridae; genus Saccopteryx; species Saccopteryx bilineata. Next base: position 178,717,111 of record NC_089494.1, read on the forward strand.
AGAAGCATCAATTCTTTGTTGCGGCACCTCAGTTGTACATTGATTGCTTTCTTATATGTGCCTTGACTGGAGGGTGACAGCAGACCGAGTGACCCCTTGCTCAAGCCAGTGACCCTGGGCTCAAGCGGGTGAGCCTTGCTAAAACCAGATGAACCTGTACTCAAGCTGGTGACCTCGGGGTTTCAAACCTGTGTCCTCTGTGTCCCAGTCCAATGCTTTATCCACTGTGCCACTGCCTGGTCAGGCTCCTAGGATTTTTAAAACTTGAAGTCCATTTGGTAATAAAGACACCCTTCTGAAGGTCCATGCTTGCAAGCCTGCCGTTGACTTCTTTTAGAGAGACTAAGGGAACTTGAAACATTTACTCTCACTTGATAGAATGAAATGTTCAAATCCAATTTAATTTGCCATTTGAATGATATCATTTATTTTTCTCCTGCAGATTCTCTCTCAAAGTTGTTCAGCTATGCACTTATAAGTCCAGTCCTATCTGTCACACTCTGATACATTTGGTTCATTTGAAAAGCTATTAAAATAATGACACATTAATTATGTATGAAAGATATTTGATTGTCATATTATGAAAATAGGGGTGCGTAATATTTTTTAAAATTGAATTAAGGGTTTTAGTTAGTGCTATTAATTTTTAAATCTAGATATAGAAATTTTATATAGATTAATTATAAAGATGAAAAATTTAGTAATAGAAATGTAAGAAATCTCATATGAAAGATGAGATTGAGCACCAGTGTGCAAAGTCACTAATAGAGATAGTATGTGCAATCTAAATTAAATTAGATTTAAAATGGAGTGATTTGAAATAGAGCAACTTGCCAAAAAGGGAAATCCTCCATTTCACAGATCAAATCATGTCCCAGGTATGTAAATTTGACAAAACTATTTTAGTTGAGAACCAATGTGAGCAAGGACTTAGGGTTATCTGTTGTAACTCCTTAACCCTTTGAGTAGTATGAACGTTCATGTACATCCTTATGCCTACTGACCATCTAGGGTACGATTGTACAAAAATTTTTATTTTAAAAATATGTAAGGCAGTGGAGGATTGCAAGATGGTAATAGAGTAGGCAGATGTCCAACGGCTACCTCCCAGGACCAAACTGGATTACAATTTAATTTAAGAACAATCATCTTGAAAAACCAACTTTGGACTGAACAAAGAGGAGTCTATAACCAAGGACCACAGAAGAAGCCACACTGAGATTAGCAGGAAGGGTGGAGGTGTGGAAACGGCTGCCTTGCTCCCAGGAGCAAGGGGTGGCTAAGGGTCTGGAGGGACTTTCACTGAGGGGAGGGTATCCCTGAGAGGGGAGTGTCCTAAGCCCCAGGCCTGAAGCCCCAGCCTAGAGCCCCAGAGCCTAGAAGAGGCTCCCACACAGTATTTGGAAGGGAAAAGAGCCGGGTTTCTCTCTGGGAGAAAGTGACAGAACTCTTGGAGACATAGGCCTTGTCTTAAAGGGCCCATACAAGAAATCTAATTCATAGCTACTTACCAGGGGCTCCAGAGGAGGGAGAGCTGAGAGGACTAGAGTTATGTGAGGAGAGTGTAAAGTTGGAGGCCCAGGGAAAGACACTGTAGGGGATGGCCACCAGAACCCCTGTGCTGAGTCATTCTCCAGTACTGCAGTCGCCATCATTCTTGATTGAAGCAGTCTCCTCAGAGTGGCATCAGCCTGGGGAAGTGCAACTGCTCCACCCTTGGGAGTCTTTCCTGCTCCAGTTAGGGAAAAGGGTCATTCTGAGAAGCTAGGAAGCAGAGGGTGAGTCAGTGACTCAGTTTTCTGGTGTTGAGAATGGAGCTACTCAGCCCCATGCTCCTGAGTCTAAGACTGGTCCTTCCACCAGTCTTAGAGGGAGGCTCAATTGATACTGTCCAGAGGGCAGGCAGACCACACCTCTGGTCTTCCTGCTGATGTCTATGGAAAAGTGTCAGGACAGACTGACACCTGGGGCTTAGGGGCAGAGCCACACCCACCACCCATCCTAATCCCTGAATTACTGTAGGCTGGGGTAGTCAACCTTTTTATACCTACCGCCCATTTTTGTATCTCTGTTAGTAGTAAAATTTTCTAACCACCCACTGGTTCCACAGTAATGGTGATTCATAAAGTAGGGAAGTAACTTTACTTTATAAAATTTATAAAGCAGAGTTACAGCAAGTTAAAGCATATAATAATAATTACTTACCAAGTACTTTATGTCAGATTTTTGCTAAGTTTGGCAGAATAAATCTTTATAAAACAACTTACTATAGTTAAATATATCTTTTTATTTATACTTTGGTTGCTCTGCTACCACCCTGAAAGCTGGAATGTCCACTAGTGGGCAGTAGGGACCAGGTTGACTACCACTGCTGTAGGCCCTAGACCAGGCATCCCCAAACTATGGCCTGCAGGCCGCATGTGGCCCCCTGAGGCCATTTATTCAGCCCCCTGCCGCACTTCCCGAAGGGGCACCTCTTTCATTGGTGGTCAGTGAGAAGAGCACTGTATGTGGCGGCCCTCCAACCATCTGAGGGACAGTGAACTGGCCCCTTGTGTAAAAAGTTTGGGGACCCCTGCCTAGACTCTAGCAGAGGTTTTTTTTAGCAGCTGAGCCCAATAAGCAGCCAGCAGACAGAGGCTGCAGAGGGAAGGACTCATTTTAAGTGGACCTTCCCCCAAGCCCAAAGTGGGCAAAAGCAAGCCTAGGTGTGTAGCTGGTATTTTCATGTGCATCTGGTCCCAGCAGAGGTAGCCACAAACTCTGGATTGCTTGTAGCTCCAAGAAGATTGCTGAGGGTCAGACATAGGCAGTGCCTCTCACTGGTCTGTGCTACATTCCTGCCAGGGAGGCCAGGGCTGGCACATCCAGTGGCTAGCTACAGAGAGGACCTAACAACCCTTGCTAGAGTGGTATCCTATGGAAGGGCTCTTTACACCTAGCCCAGCTGAGGTCAGTTCTGCTCTCTGAGTTCAGCCCCAGCACAGTGGCTCATGTGCATTGGATATTCAGCTGGCCTGGGTGATGGATATCCTACCTTTCTGGGATAGAATCCAAAGGGGGAAGGGAGAGAGGCTTGGAGCATGGTTATTCAAAGTGTGAGTCCCTGTGAACCTATTGTTGGAGCTGGTTGAGGGGCTTAACCACTTTCTGGGAGGCACAGTCAGCCCCAGGAGAAGACTGTTGCAGTCTTCCTCCTTGAGACCAGGGTCTCTGAGCTGTAAGAACTTCTGCAAAGGGGACTGTTGGCCCCACTCAATCTGAACCTGCTTTTTACCTTGTTGGGGAGAAATAAAATTTGAGTATCCAGCGGTGGTTGAGGAATTAGGCTCTGGAGTAGGGGCCAAAATCCCTGTAGTAAGCTACTACTGAAGAGACCCCTGACATAGGGGGTCCCACTAACATTGTATTCCCAACCTTAGCTGCCCTAACCCAACAAGCTTGCAACCTGTAAAGGGGTTGGTTGGGTGAGGATAGTCTGGGCCCATACTACAGTCTTTCTACAGAAGACTCTGGAAAGACCAGGCAGCTTCAAGGGGAGGTGGAGCAGCTGAAAAGTGGAGGCAAATCTTACAGAGGTTGGGACTTTTACAGAACAGCTGTCAGCTCTAAGCAGGAGGAAGCTGATCCTTATACACAATTTAGCCCCACTCATACTACCCACAGAAAATGCAGACACAAACAGAAAAAATAACAATAGCCGTAGACAAGAAGCCCACAGTGGGTTATAAACGACAGCTGATGCCAACCCAAGAAGATCTAGAACCAACACAACTGGTAGCTCATAACGGAGAGCACCAACCCTTGACTCAGCTAGCTACACAAGCAGCATGCCCAAAGGAGGAGTCTATACAGAGACAAAATGAGTAGACAAAGAAATACAACCTAAATGAATCAACAGGAAATCCTCAGAAAAAGAACTGTATGAAATGGAAGTAATCAAACTACCAGATGTGGAGTTTAAAATAAGGATTTTAGGATGCTCAAGGATCTTAGAGCAACAATCTATGGATATAATGAGCACCTAAATAAAGAGATAGCAAGCATCAAAAAGGACATTGAAATCATAAAAAATAACCAGTCAGAAACAACAAATACAGTATCAGAAAGGAAGACTGCACTAGAAGGAATTAACAGTAGGCTGGATGAAGCAGAGGATTGAATCAGTGATTCAGAAGACAAGACAAACATAAGCACAGAAAAACATGAATAGAGGCTCAAAAATACTGCAGAGACTCTAAGAGAGCTCTATGACAACATGAAGAGAAATGACATCTGCATCATAGGGATTCCTGAAGGAGAAGAGAATGAACAGGGATAGAGAACCTGTTTGAAGAAATTATAGCTGAAAATTTCCCTAAATTAATGAAGGAAAAAGTCATACAAGTTCAAGAAGCACAGAGATTCCCATTAAAGAGGAACTCTAGGAAGCCTACACCAAAACACATCATAATTAAAATGCCAAAGTTAAGAGACAAAAAAAAAAAATACTAAAAGCTGCAAGAGAAAAGCAGTTAATTACCTAAGGAGGAGCCCCCATAAAAATGACATCTGGTTTCTCAACAGAAACACTTTAGGCCAGAAGGAATTGGCAAGAAATACTCAAAGTGATGCAAAACAAGAACCTACAACCAAGACTTCTTTATTCAGCAAGGCTATCATTTAAAACTGAAGGGGAAATAAAACACTTTCCAGACAAAAAGAGACTCAAAGAATTCATTACAACCAAACACAGTACTGCCGGGAATATTAAGGGGCCTGCTGTAAAAAGAGCAAAGGAAAAAAAAAAAAGAAATAGAGAAAAAGAAAAATGTAGATTTAAAGAATAAAATGGCAATAAATAAGTACATTGTCAATAATAACCTTAAGTGTAAATGGATTTAATGCTCCAGTCAAAAGACATAGGGTAGCTGCATGGATAAGAAAACAGGACCCTTACATATGCTGTCTACAACAGACACACCTCAAAACAAAAGATACATAGACTGAACGTGAAGGGAAGGAAAAAAATATTTCACGCAAATGGAAATGAAAAAAAAAAAAAAGCTGGGGTAGCAATACTTATATCTGACAAAATAGCCTTTAAAACAAAGGCTATAATAAGGGATAAAGAAAGTCACTACATCATGATAAAGGAAGGATATAATCTTGTAAATATTTATGCACCTAATATAGGAACACCTAAATTTATAAAGCAGAATTTGATGGACATAAAGGGCGAGATCAACAGCAATACTGTAATAGTAGGGAATTTCAATACCCCACTAACATCAATGGATAGATCCTACAGACAGAAAATTAACAAAGAAACAGCAGCCTTAAATGACATACTAAATCAACTGGATTTAATTGACATCTTCAGAACCTTTTACCCCAAAGCAGCAGAATATGTGTTTTTTTCAAGGGCTCATAGCACGTATCCTAGGATAGACAACATGTTTGGAAATAAAACAAGTCTCAATAAACTAAAAAAGATTGAAATTATATCAAGCATCTTCTCTGATCACAATGACATGAAACTAGAAATCGGCTACAATAGAAAACTGAAAAACATTCAAACACTTGGAGGCTAAATATCAGGTCATTAAATAATGAATGGGTTAACAACAAGATCAAGGAAGAAATAAAAAATTTCCTTGAAACAAATGAAAATGAACAAACAACAAGTCAAAATTTATGGGACACAGCAAAAATAATCCTGAGAGGGAAGTTCATAGCATTACAGGCCTACCTTAAGAAGCAAGAAAAAGCTCAAATAAATAACTTAACCCTGCATCTAAAAGAACTAGAAAAAGAACAACAAATAAAGCCCAGAGGAAGTAAAAGGAAAGAAAGATCAGAGCAGAAATAAATGATATAGAGCAGTGGTTCTCAACCTTTCTAATGCCGTGATCTCGCAATACAGTTCCTCATGTTGTGGTGACCCCAAACCAAAAAATAATTTTGGTGGCTACTTCTTAACTGTAATTTTGCTACAGTTATGATTCGGAATGTAAATACCTGATATGCATTATGTATTTTCCGATGGCTTTAGGCGACCCCGCTGGGGTCGCGACCCACAGGTTGAGAACCGCTGATATAGAGGCTAAAAAAAAAAACAATAAACCAATACAGAAGATCAATGAAACCAAGAGCTGGTTCTTTGAAAAGGTAAACAAGATTGATGAACCTTTAACCAGACTCATCAAGAAAAAAAGAGAGAGGACTCAAATAAATAAAATTACAAATGAAAGTGGAGAAGTAAAAACTGACACAGCAGAAATACAAAGGATAGTAAGAAAATACTATGAAGATCTATATGCCAAAAAATTGGACAACCTACATGAAATGGATAAATTCTTAGAAACATACAATCTTCCAAAACTCAATCTGGAATAATCAGAAAACCTAAACAAATTACAACAAATGAAATTGAAACAGTTATCAAAAAACTCTCAGCAAACAAAAGTCCTGGACTGGATGGCTTCAGAGGCAAATTTTACCAAACATTCAAAGAGGAACTATCCTTCTCAAGCTATTTCAAGAAATTCAAGAGGAGGGATGACTTCTAAGCTCCTTTTATGAGGCAAACATTATCCTCATTCCAAAACCAGGTGGTAAAGACACTACAAAGAAAAAAAACTATAGGCCAATATCCTTGATGAACTTAGATACTAAAATTCTCAACAAAATATTAGCAAACTGGATCCAGCAATACATGAAAAAAAAATCATGCATCATGATCAAGTGGGATTTATTCTGGGGAGGCAAGGCTGGTACAATATTCACAAATCAATTAATGTGATTCATCACATAAACAAAAAGAAGGATAAAAATCACATAATTATATCAATAGATGCTTAAAAAGTATTTAATAAAATCCAGCATCCATTTATAATCAAAACTCTGAGCAACATGGACATAGATAAGAGTGCAGTGGTTACCAGGGGGAGGGGAATGGAAGTGAGGGAGTGGGTGGTGGGAGGGGAGAGGCATAAAGAAAACCATATGAAGGGTGACGGAGGATGATTTGACTTTGGGTGGTAGGTATACAACATAATCAAATGTTAAAATGATCTGGAGATGTTTTCTCTAAATCTGTGTGTTCTAGTTGACCAATGTCACCCCATTAAAATTAATTGTCTAAATAACACTATTAAAAAAAGTAAATAAACAATGCTCTGTTTGCTCAAATATTTAGCAAATAGCTCAGGCATTACCGCATAAACCATTGTTGAGATTTTAAGCCAGTTCTCAAAATTGTTTCTGCACTCTACTAATAAAACAATTCATGTAAAAAGAAACCCAAAACAAATAAACAAAAAAACTGGGCGAAGTGGGAATACAGGGAGCATACTCAACATAATAAAGGCCATCTATGAAAAACCCACAGCCAATATCATATTCAATGTACAAAAATTAAAAGCAATCCCCTTAAGATCAGGAACAAGATAGGGATGCCCCCTTTCACCACTCTTAATCAACATAGTTCTGGAAATCCTAGGCACAACAATCAGACAACAAAAAGAAATTAAAAGCATCCAAGTTGGAAAAGAAGAAGTAAAACTATCATTATTTGCTGATGACATGATACTGTACATGGAAAACCCTAAATTCTCAGTAAAAAAACTACTAGACCTGATAAATGCATTCAGCAAGGTGGCAGAATATAAAATCAATATTCAGAAACCAGTGACATTTTTATACATCAACAATAAACAGTCTGAAAGAGAAATTAGGGAAACAATCCCCTTCACTATTGCAACAACAAAAAAATAAAGTACATAGGAGTGAATTTAACCAAGGAGGTAAAAGACTTGTACTCAGAAAATTATAAAACGTTAATAAAAGAAATGAAGGAAGATACAAACATGTGGAAGCATATACCGTGTTCATGGATAGGAAGAATAAACATCATTAAAATGTCTATATTACCCAAAGCAATTTATAAATTCAATGCAATACCAATTAAAATACCAATGGCATACTTCAAAGATATAGTACAAATATTCCAAAAATTTATACAGAACCAAAAAAGAACACAAATAGCCTCAGCAATCTTGACAATGAAGAATAAAGTGGGAGGTATCACACTTCCTAATATCAAGTTATACTACAAGGCCATTGTACTCAAAACAGCTTGGTACTGGCATAAGAACAGGCATACAGATCAATGGAACAGAACAGAGAACCCAGAAATAAACCCACGCCTTTATGGTCAATTGATATTCGACAAAGGAGGTGAGAGCATACAATGGAGGAAAGGCAGTATCTTTAATAAATGGTGTTGGAAAAATTGGACAGGTACATGCAAAAAAAATGAAACTAAACCACCAACTACACCATTTACAATAATAAACTCAAAATGGATAAAAGACTTAAATGTAAGTTGCGAAACCATAAACATCTTGGAAGGAAACATAGGCAATAAACTCTCCGATATCTCTTTTAACAATATTTTTGCTGATATATCTCCACGGGCAAGTGAAATAAAGGACAAAATAAACAAATGGGACTATGTCAAGCTAAAAAGCTTTTGTACTGCAAAAGACACCATTGACAAAATAAAAAGACAACCCACGCAATTGGAGAACATATTCACCAATATGTCTGATAAGGGATTAATAACCAAAATTTATAAAGGATTTCTAAAACTTAACACCAGGAAGGTAAACAATTCCATTAAAAAGTGTGCAAAAGAACTGCATAGACACTTCTCCAAAGAGGACATACAGATGGCCAATAGGCAGATGAAAAAATGTTCAATATCACTAATCATCAGAGAAATGCAAATTAAAACCCCAATGAGACACCACCTTACATCTGTCAGAATGGCACTCATTAACAAATCAACACACAATAAGTGCTGGCGAGGGTGTGGAGAAAAGGGAACCCTCGTGCACCGCTGGTGGGAATGCAGACTTGTGCAGCCACTGTGGAAAACAGTATGGCGTTTTCTTAAAAAACTAAAAATGGATTTGCCTTTTGACCCAGCTATCCCACTATTAGGAATATATCCTAAGAATACCAAATCACTGATTCAAAAGAAGATATGCACCCCCATGTTTATTGCAGCATTGTTTACAATAAGCCAAGATCTGGAAGCAGCCCAAGTGTCCATCAGTGGATGAGTGGATTAAAAAGCAGTGGTATATATACACAGTGGAATACTATGCAGTCATGAAAAAGAAGGAAATCTTGCCTTTTGTGACGGTATGGATGGACCTGGAGACTATTATGCTAAGTGAAATAAGGCAAGAAGAGAAAGACAAATACGTGATTTCACTTTATATGTGGAATCTAGTGAACAAAACAAACTGAGGAACAGAATAGAGGCACAAGTGGGGTCACAGGGAGCAGAGGGACAACTGTCAGAGGGAAGGGGATGAAGGGATGGGATCAGAGAAGGTGAAGGGATTAGTGAAATTATATATGCATAACACAGCGATACAGATAACAGGATTGCAAATCCCAGAGTGAAGGGGAGAAGGAGTTGGGAGAGGGGAGCAAAAGGGGTGTAAATAGGGACACGGGGGTGAGGGTGTTATATTCAGTGGGACACTTGAATCCATGTTAACACAATAAATTAAAATTAATAAAAAATTAAAAATATTCTTGTTATAAAAAAAGTGTAAGGTAACATTAAAAGAAGGCAAATGTGGCCCTGGCCAGTTGGCTCAGCGGTAGAGCGTCGGCCTGGCATGCGGGGGACCCAGGTTCGATTCTCGGCCAGGGCACATAGGAGAAGCGCCCATTTGCTTCTCCACCCCCCCTTCCTCTCTGTCTCTCTCTTCCCCTCCCGCAGCCAAGGCTCCATTGGAGCAAAGATGTCCCGGGCGCTGGGGATGGCTCCTTGGCCTCTGCCCCAGGCGCTACAGTGGCTCTGGTCGCAGCAGAGCGAGGCCCCGGAGGGGCAGAGCATCGCCCCTGGTGGGCGTGCCGGGTGGATCCCGGTCGGGCGCATGCGGGAGTCTGTCTGACTGTCTCTCCCCGTTTCCAGCTTCAGAAAAAAAAAAAAAAAAAAGAAGGCAAATGTATGTTCTTGTTTCCAAAATTTGGCTATCAAACAAACATGATTTTAAGTTAATAAAACTGTAACTAGAACTAATTACATTTTTTGAAAAGAAACTCACTCCCGGGGGTCAGCAAGCATGGAAAACTCACTTGTCAGAGGGTTAAATTAGCCAGTCACTTGGCTGGCTGTGACATTCCTGATCTCACACAGAGATGGTAGCATCACCACTGACAATGAGAATTCATAAAGAAAGAATATCTTACTACCAACTACTAGGCTAGCTGGGAGAATCAAATAAGATAATGTATATAAAAGTGCTTTGAAAGGCACCCAAATCTGTATTATTTAATTTATTAAGTATTGAGTAAGGGTCAGTAAGGGATGTCTCTGATATCCAAAAGAAAAGAGAACATTTTAGTTCATTGCCTAATGCTTAATTTAAATGGCTACTATTTTTGTAGAGTTTATAATTTTAATCCATTGATATGTTGTCTCAGGTTCATGCAAACATAATTAAAATGTTATTAAATTTAATTTCTGGGTGTAAATTCCAGACTATATTTTCTAATTGGTTATTACTGATATGTAGGAGTACACAAATTTTAGTATATTGATTTTGTATCCTGTGATATTGATGAACTCTCCTAATACTTCTTGTATTTTATTTGCTTAGTCTTTTGGATTTTATATATAGAGACATCAAAGAGCAAATAAGCACATTTTTTCTTCTCCAATCGCTATAACTTTATTTTTCTTATCTCATTACACTGATATAGGGTTTTCTTTTCCTTCTCTATATAGCCCTCTCCTCCAATCTAATTTCTGTTGAATAAATGAATATCTTTTTTTTTTTTTCTATGTCTTACCTTTAAATAGCAGGTACAAATTGGTTTATTTGCATTTTCTTGGTTAATTACACATTTTGGACTGATCTTTCTTTTTTTTTTTTTTATAATTTTATTTTTTTAATGGGGTGACATCAATAAATCAGGATACCTATATTCAAAGATAACAAGTCCAGGTTATCTTGTCGTTCAATTATGTTGCATACCCACCACCCAAAGTCAGATTGTCCTCTGTCACCTTCTATCTTGTTTTCTTTGTGCCCCTCCCCACCCCCTATCCCTCTCCCATTCCCCCCTCCCCCCCGTAACCACCACACTCTTATCAATGTCTCTTAGTTTCACTATTATGTCCCACCTACGTATGGAATAATACAGTTCCTGTTTTTTTCTGATTTACTTATTTCGCTTTGTATCATGTTATCAAGATCCCACCATTTTGCTGTAAATGTTCCGATGTCATCATTTCTTATGGCTGAGTAGTATTCCATAGTGTATATGTGCCACATCTTCTTTATCCAGTCATCTATTGATGGGCTTTTTGGTTGTTTCCATGTCCTGGCCACTGTGAACAATGCTGCAATAAACATGGGGCTGCATGTGTCTTTACGTATCAATGTTTCTGAGTTTTTGGGATATATACCCAGTAGAGGGATTGCTGGGTCATAAGGTAGTTCTATTTTCAGTTTTTTGAGGAACCACCATACTTTCTTCCATAATGGTTGTACTACTTTACATTCCCACCAACAGTGTATGAGGGTTCCTTTTTCTCCACAGCCTCTCCAACATTTGCTATTACCTGACTTGCTAATAACAGCTAATCGAACAGGTGTGAGGTGGTATCTCATTGCCGTTTTGATTTGCATTTCTCTAATAGCTAAAGAAGATGAGCATCTTTTCATATCTCTGTTGGCCATTTGTATTTCTTCCTGGGAGAAGTGTCTATTCATATCCTCTTCCCATTTTTTTATTGGATTGTTTGTTTGTTTGTTTGTTGTTGAGTTTTATGAGTTCTTTGTATATTTTGGATATTAGGCCCTTATCTGAGCTGTTGTTTGAAAATATCATTTCCCATTTAGTTGGCTTTCTGTTTATTTTGTTATCAGTTTCTCTTGCTGAGCAAAAACTTCTTAGTCTGATGTAGTCCCATTCATTAATTTTTGCCTTCACTTCTCTTGCCATTGGAGTCAAATTCATAAAATGCTCTTTAAAACCCAGGTCCATGAGTTGAGTACCTATGTCTTCTTCTATGTACTTAATTGTTTCAGGTCTTATGTTTAGATCTTTGATCCATTTTGAGTTAATTTTTGTACAGGGAGAGAGACTGTAGTCCAGTTTCATTCTTTTGCATGTGGCTTTCCAGTTTTCCCAGCACCATTTATTGAAGAGGCTTTCTTTTCTCCATTGTGTGTTGTTGGCCCCTTTATCAAAAATTATTTGACTATATATATGTGGTTTTATTTCTGGACTTTCTATTCTGTTCCATTGGTCTGAGTGTCTATTTTTCTGCCAATACCATGCTGTTTTGATTGTCGTGGCCCTATAATAGAGTTTGAAGTCAGGTATTGTTATGCCCCCAGCTTCATTCTTTTTCTTTAGGATTGCTTTGGCTATTCGGGGTTTTTTATAGTTCCATATAAATCTGATGATTTTTTGCTCTATTTCTTTAAAAAACGTCATTGGAAGTTTGATGGGAATTGCATTAAATTTGTATATTGCTTTGGGTAATATAGCCATCTTGATTATATTTATTCTTCCTAGCCAAGAACAAGGTATATTCTTCCATCTCATTATATCTTTTTCGATTTCCCTTAACAATGGTTTATAGTTTTCATTATATAAGTCCTTTACATTCTTTGTTATGTTTATTCCTAAGTATTTTATTTTTTTTGTTGCAATCGTGAAGGGGATTATTCTTTTGAGTTCCTTCTCAGTTGTTTCATTGTTGGCATATAGAAAGGCTATTGACTTCTGTATGTTAATTTTGTATCCTGCGACCTTACTGTATTGGCTTATTGTTTCTAGTAGTCTTTTTGTGGATTCTTTGGGGTTTTCGATGTATAGGATCATATCATCTGGAAAAAGTGATACCTTTACTTCTTCTTTTCCGATATGGATGCCTTTTATTTCTTTGTCTTGTCTGATTGCTGTGGCAAGAACCTCTAGTACCACATTAAATAAGAGTGGAGAGAGTGGACAACCCTGTCTTGTTCCTGATTTAAGGGGGAAAGCCTTCAGTTTAGTGCCATTTAATATGATGTTAGCTGATGGTTTATCATATATGGCCTTTATCATGTTGAGATATTTTCCTTCTATACCCATTTTGTTGAGAGTCTTAAACATAAAATTGTGTTGTATTTTATCGAAAGCCTTTTCTGCGTCTATTGATAAGATCATGTGGTTTTTGTTCTTTGTTTTGTTGATATGGTGTATTACATTAACCGTTTTACGTATGTTGAACCATCCTTGAGATTCTGGGATGAATCCCACTTGATCATGATGTATTATTTTTTTAATATGTTGTTGTATTCGATTTGCTAGTATTTTGTTTAGTATTTTAGCATCTGTATTCATTAGAGATATTGGTCTGTAGTTTTCTTTTTTTGTGCCATCCTTGCCTGGTTTTGGTATGAGGGTTATGTTGGCCTCATAAAATGTGTTTGGAAGTATTGCTTCTTCTTCAGTTTTTTGGAAGACTTTGAGTAGAATAGGAACCAAGTCTTCTTTGAATGTTTGATAAAATTCGCTGGTATAGCCGTCAGGGCCTGGACTTTTATTTTTGGGGAGGTTTTTAATGGTTTTTTCTATTTCTTCTCTACTGATAGGTCTGTTTAGGCTTTCTGCTTCTTCTTGACTCAGTCTAGGAAGGTTGTATTTTTCTAGGAATTTATCCATTTCTTCTAGGTTGTTGAATTTAGTGGCATAAAGTTTTTCATAGTATTCTACAATAATTCTTTGTATATCTACGGTGTCCGTGGTGATTTCTCCTCTTTCATTTTGGATTTTGTTTATATGAGTTCTTTCTCTTTTTTCCTTGGTAAGTCTTGCCAAGGGTTTGTCAATTTTGTTGATCTTTTCAAAGAACCACCTCCTTGTTCTATTAATTTTTTCTATAGTTTTTCTGTTCTCTAATTCATTTATTTCTGCTCTGATTTTTATTATTTCCTTTCTTTGTCTGGTTTTGGGTTGTCTTTGTTCTTCTTTTTCTAGTTCCTTAAGGTGGGAAGTTAAGTGGTTCACTTGGGCTCTCTCTTCTTTGTTCATATATGCCTGAAGCGATATGAACTTCCCTCTTATCACTGCTTTTGCTGCATCCCATAGATTCTGATATGTCGTATTGTCATTTTCATTAGTCTGTATATATCTTTTGATCTCTGCACTTATTTCTTCTTTGACCCATTCATTTTTTAAAAGTATGTTGTTTAGTTTCCACATTTTTGTGGGATTTTTTTCCTCTTTTTTGCAGTTGAATTCTAGTTTCAAGGCTTTATGATCAGGAAATATGCTTGGTACAACTTCAATTTTTCTGAATTTGCTGATGTTGTTTTTGTTGCCCAACATATGGTCAATTCTTGAGAATGATCCATGTACACTGGAGAAAAATGTATACTCAGTCACTTTGGGATGAAATGTCCTGTAGATGTCTATCATATCCAGGTGCTCTAGTGTTTTGTTTAAGGCCACTATGTCTTTGTTGATTCTCTGTTTGGATGACCGATCTAGAGCCGTCAGCGGTGTATTGAGGTCTCCAAGTATGATTGTATTTTTGTCAGTTTTTGTTTTAAGATCAATAAGTAGCTGTCTTATATATTTTGGTGCTCCTTGGTTTGGTGCATATATATTAAGAATTGTTATGTCTTCTTGCTTCAGTGTCCCCTTAGCCATTATGAAATGGCCATTTTTGTGTCTGAGTACTTTTGCTGTCTTGTAGTCAGCATTATCCGATATGAGTATTGCTACACCTGCTTTTTTTTGGATGTTATTTGGTTGGAGTATTGTTTTCCAGCCTTTCACTTTGAATTTGTTTTTATCCTTGTTACTTAGATGAGTTTCCTGTAGGCAGCATACAGTTGGATTTTCTTTTTTAATCCATTCTGCTACTCTGTGCCTTTTTATTGGTGAGTTTAATCCGTTTACATTTAGTGTAATTATTGATACTTGTGAGTTCCCTATTGCCATTTTATATCTTGCTTTCTGTTAGTTTTGTGTCTTGTTTGATCCTTCTCTTTCGTTTTTCTATCTTTTGTTTTTATTTGGTTGTATTCCATACATCTTTCCTCTGTTGCTATCTTTTTTATCTCATGTGCTTCTGTGGTGGTTTTTTCAATGGTGGTTACCTTTGAGTAATGAAAAGGGTCCCTACCCTGTTCATTGTAGCGAACTATTTTGTGAGTACTTTTGCACTCCATCGTCCTTTGCTACTGTTAATCTCCATCTTCTCCCCCTCTTTCTTTTTGTTGTTGTCACAGTTTAAATTTGGTTTTATTGTGTTCTTCTTGGAGCTTTTACTTGTGGCTCTGTTTTTTTTTTGTTCTTTGTATCTGATTGGAGAACCCCCTTTAGTAATTCCTGGAGTGGGGGTTTTCTGATGATAAATTCCCTCATCTTTTCTGTATCTGTGAATGTTTTTATTTCTCCTTCGTATTTGAAGGATAGCTTTGATGGGTATAGTATTCGTGGCTGAAAGTTCCTCTCTTTCAGGACTTTAAATATTGGGGTCCACTCTCTTCTAGCTTGTAGAGTTTCTGCTGAGAAATCTGATGATAATCTAATGGGCCTTCCTTTATATGTTGTATTCTTCTTTTCCCTGGCTGCCTTGAGAATTTTTTCTTTGCTGTTGGTTTGTGTCAATTTCATTATGATATGCCTTGGAGTAGGTTTGTTGGGGTTAAGAAAACTTGGAGTTCTGTTTGCTTCTTGAACTTGAGGCTTTAGTTCTTTCCACAGGCTTGGGAAGTTCTCATCTATTATTTGTTTGAGTATGTTCTCCATTCCATTTTCTCTCTCTTCTCTCTCTGATATACCTATTATTCTTATGTTATTCTTTTTGATGGAGTCAGATAATTCTTGTAGGGCTATCTCATTTTTTTTAATTTTTGAGTCTCTTTCTTCTTCTCTCTGTTGTGCCTCAAGTTGCTTGTCTTCTTTTTCACTAATCCTCTCTTCTATCTGACCTGTTCTATTAGCTAAGCTTGTTACTTCGTTTTTCAGCTCGTGAATTTTGTTTTTCATCTCTGTTTGATTTGTTTTTATAGTTTCAATTTCCTTGGACATATATTCTTTGTGTTCATTGAGTTGTTTTCTGAGCTCCCTATATTGCCTTTCTGTGTTTTCTTGTATATCTTGGAGGATTTTTAGTATTTCTATCTTGAATTCTCTGTCATTTAGCTCCAAGGTTTCCAATATATTAAATTTTTTCTCCATAGATTTTTCCTCATCTAGCTGTGTTACCTCTCTTTCTTTTGTATCCATGATATTCGATTTTCTCTTCCTTAATGGCATCTGAGGGTGGTTTTGTTGATAGTATTAATGAGACTTAATAAAGAATAAAAAGTTAAAAAAAATAAAAGAAAATAAAAAATCGAAAAGAGTTGTTTTTTTTTTTAAAAAATTAATAATGAAATAAAGAAAAATAAAATAAAATAAAATTTTTTAAAAAAAGGAAATTATTCCCCCCCTCCTTTTTTCCTCTCCTCTCCTCTCCCCTCTTTCTTGAGAAAATCTTGTGGTGGACTGTGAGTTATAACAAACAATGCCTGTGATGGAGGGCCTGAATTGGGGAAAAGTAATAAAGGGGCAAAAAAGGAAAAAAGAAAAAAAAAAAAGAAAAAAGAAAAAAAAAAGAGCGTATGGACCCACAAAAAGCAAATAAGGAAAAAATTTGGGTCAAGAATAAAATGATTTGCTTTTAGGTGTTGGTTTTCTAAGAGTTATGATGAGAGAAATAAGAGGAAAACGGAAAAATGGGGGGACAAATTAAAAACTTACTATTGTATTTAGTGGAACAAGAACTAGATAATATGAAGAGCCAGGGATGGGAGCACTGCTAGTGAGTTAAAAAGGTAAAGTAAAAACCCCCCAAAATGCCACAAACATAGGTTTGAGTCCCAGATAAGATAATTTGTTTGTTATTGAGGTTTGAATGAGAGGAGATTTAAAGGAGAAAGGAAGAAACTAATATAGAGGGAGAAAAGAAAGAGAGAGAGAGAAAAAAAAGAGGGAACCACTAAAAGAAGAAAAAAGAAAGGAGAGAGAGAGAGAGTTAAGGGTTTTGGAGTGCAACCCTCATAGAGAGAAAGGAAGAGAAGAGAAAAGATAATGGGAGATGTAACACTTATGGGTAGTGTAGTTCAAGGAGAGGAGAGAGTAAGACCAGTAGAGAGTTAATCGGCCAAATTGGAGGAGGAAAAAAAAGTATCAAGAATGAAGATAAGAGAAACAAACGAAGAAATATAATAAAATGGGATAGGTTATAAAGTCTGCAGATTATTCTTGATTTTGAGAGGTTATCTTCTTGCTTTTTCTTTTCTCTCCCTCTTCCTGGTCGGTGACTCTGTACCCCGGGTTCTGCCCCTTTGGCACGCTCAGGTAGAGGTTTGCAGTTGATAAGTCTCTATGGCAATGTCATGTATTGTGCTTTAGTCTCGTTGGCAGTTGAAGCTCATTAGCATTTATAGGCTCCGACAGTGAGAGAGTCCGTGTTCCTGGAGCCTTTCTCCTAGTCTTTCCTTCCTCAATTAGTAGCCTGATAATCCAGCTATGGGGTTGCTGCTGCCTCTGCCTGGATAGTAAGAGGCTCAAAGAGCTGGCAACTCCCCACTCTATTTCCACTCAGCACAGGGCTCTGGGTAAGGCTCAGTCAGTCAGAGCTGCTAGCATAATCAGGCGGGCTTTCCGCCCACTCAAAGACCACTGGCTCTGCCACTCTGTCCGGTAACACAAGCGGGTGCCCACTTCTGGGGGGCGCTTGGAGGAAACTCTCACTCACTGTCTGCGACCAGGATATTCGGCCAGCAGTCTCACACTCTGAGTGAAACCCCCAACCGCAGGGAAAAGTTGCAGCGTTGGAATTGAGTCTCGCTCCGTCCCCGTGCGCGGCTTTTGCAAGGCGCTGGGGCGGCTCGAGATTCCGCTTTGGCCCACACAAAGGCCCCTGACTCTGCCCCTCTCTGCGATAACACGGGCGCGCACTGCCGAGGCACTCGGAGGAATCACTCACTCCTTATCTGCGCGCGCAAACCAGGATATGAGGCCGGCCGCGGTTCCCCTGAGTGAAACCCTCACCAGCACGGAAAATCTCCACCGTTGGAATTAGTTCTCACTCCCTCCCGTGCGTGGCTTTCCCAGGGTGCTGGGGCTGCCCAGAGACTCTGTCCTCGGCCCACAGAAAGGCCTCTGACCCTGCCTCTCCGTGGGGCAACACGGGCACCCACTCTCGGTGCCTAGGAAGAAATTCTCGCCCACTCACTGCGCACCGACCAGGAGACCGGGTAAAATGGCCGCTCCGCTTGTCTTTCTTTGTTTGGGTTTGGCGCGAGTGTTAGCTTGTATTGCCCGGGTTGCCACAGGATCAGATTTTCCTCGGCTTGGATCTCCGTGCCACAGCCTGGTTCGGCCGTTTGTGCCGCGGCGGCCTGGATCTATTCACCCCCTTTGCCCGCCTCAGTTTCTATATTCACAGTTACCAGAGAAAGCCGCCCTGTTTAGGTTAGTGATGAAGGCGGAGCATTTCTTACTCCCTATTTCCTTCGGGGTTTAGTTATATATTTAGCCAATTTTTCACTCAATCATACCTTTGGGTGTATTGCGAAGCATCTGGAAGCTCCAAGTATAGGTTTTTCTGTTTCTGGTTGAAGATCTTGTTGAGTTTTGGGGGAGATTTATCGGTATCGCTTCCTACCCCGCCATTACTCTGACGTCATCATAAATGAATATCTTGAAGTAAAAAAGAAAAGAAAGAAAAGGATTCAAAGACAAAACATTCCAAGAAATGTCATCTCAATCTCCCTACAAATTGGAGAGAAATCTTAATTTCCTTTCCCACATACTGCTTGCCAAAGAACCTTTAAAAATATCCACTCAAAGAAGTCATACTCCTAGTGGACAGAAACCTTTTGTGGATTATCAGGATAAGACACCAAAAACTTCTTGGTTTCCAACTTGATTTGAATACTTTTATTTCTATTTCATTCATTTTAACTGTATGATCCTACTACTAGTTTATTCATTTACTCTGCCAATGATAATTTTTTCTTTCCAGCTTTTTGCTGTAACAATGTTGCAATGTACGTTCTTATCTATGCCTAGTTGTACCTGTATATGAGAGTTTGTCTAGGGCTGAGGTGGACGCTAATGGCATTTTGAGCAGAACAATTCTCTGTATGAAAGTTTTCTTTGTATTGTAGTCTATTAAGCATTTCTTTGCTCCCAGGGTATTATTTGTCAGTAGCAGCACTGCGGTCATTAATGACAACCAAAAAATAGCTCCCATTACCCTCACATTTCTAAATGCCTGAGGGTGGCAAGTAGGTTGTTTCAGATTCAGAACCATTGATCTTTTCTCAACTGAATTTTTGTGAGACAAATAAGCCCCACAGAAAACAATTTAAGTGACTATTTTCTCTTACTCTTTCCAAAGATGGTACAAAATGCATAGTGCATTCTGTGTGCACAAAAGATAAATTAATTTACTATATATAATGGATACCTTAAGGCATTAAGATTTGTCTTGCAGAATCTGTGAGAAAGGTTGGGCTATATAGCTAGACTTGTAAGAAATAAATTACAAAGTCTGCACATGTGTGATTTTACTGAATAACAATAAATTGCTCTCCCCCTGTTATGTTTGGTCACACTTCCATCAACAGCAAAATTTACATTTCCTCTACATCTTTGACAACACTTGAAAATTTCAGACTTTAAAAACTTATTGCAACTTTAATGAGTTTGAAATGGTATCTTTTTGTGTTTTGTCTTTATATATTTCTGATTACTAGCAAACTTGAGCATCTCAATATGCTTAATTGTCAGAAGTTTATTTTTGTGATTACGTTTCATTCATTTCACATTATTTTTAGTTGTTTGCCTTTTAAAATTGATTTGTATTAAAGAAAAGTTATTCTGACACTTGTTAAAATGTCAGAAAGGAAGACCTTTCTGAACACTATAACAATGTGACTATAACTACAAAAGACAGAGGTTGGACTCAAGTCAGAATACATCAATGACCATTGAGGATTTATGGATAGTAAGTAGAGTGAGGAGCTCGGTGGATCAAAAGTTATGAAGAGGAGACAATCAAGGGTAGGGGGGATTCTTGAAATGGATTAAAACATATTCTTGGAGTTTTTTACTTCTTTTTTTCACTTAGTTTATAATATATTTTATTTTAAAAAGTTTTAGTTTTAATGTAGTCAATATATCAATACTTTTCTTCAGTCTTTCTACTCTCTGAGAGTGTTTAAAAAAATCTTTCCTTTGTCAAAGTAAAGAAGATACTATTTCATTAAAAAATTAAAGTTTTATTTCCCACATGGAATTATTTTTTAGTATAAGAAAAAAATCCAGGTTTTTTTTTTCTGTATAGATAACCAGTTATCCTAGTTTCTTTTATTATATAGATCATTTATCTCTGCCATATATCAAGTTTCTGTATATCAATTTGTGTGTGTATGTGTGTGTGTATCAGGCTTTCTATTCTCTTCCTGCCCTGTAGCACAAAAATTCTTATTCTAAACCACATTATCTTAATGATTATTATTTTTAGTAAGCATTGAGCTCTTAAGACAAGGCTTCTCACTTTTTTATAATTGAAAATTATTTTTGTTCTTCCATATAAGTATTATTTTGGGGGTTTTACTGACATTGCATTGACTTTACAGATCAATTGAGGGATAGCTGACATCTTTATAATATTTCAGATTTTCTTTTTTTTTTTGATAATTTTCCATATAAATGTTTTTAAACTGTTCTATTGCCTCTAGTCCTAATTACTCTGTAGCTTTCCAGGTATTCTAAATGCTATCTTATTCCTACTATATTTTCTAATTGGTTATTACTGATATGTAGGAGTTCACAAATGTTAGTATATTGATTTTTTATCCTGTGGTATTGATGACTCTCCTAATACTTCTTGTATTTTATTTGCTTAGTCTTTTGGATTTTATATATATAGACATCAAAGAGCAAATAAGCACATTTTTCCTTCTCTTCCCATTGCTATAACTTTATTTTTCTTCTCTGATTACACTGACAAGGACTCATAAGGTAATATGGAGTGGAAGTAGGGATGGCCTGCATTTTGTCACATTTCTAACTTTGATGGGGATGTTTCTAAGTTTAGTAGGTTGCTTGCTTAAGTATTCTTTTTTAAAAAATGATACTATTAATTAAATAAGAAAGTTTCTTTATTATTCAGAATTTACTAAGTGTTTTCTTTGGTTTTGAATTTTATTGGACTTTTTTTTTCTTTTTCTTCCTCTTGCTGGGTATGGATTTTTCTACTTCTTACAACTGGGGAGTCTTAAAATAGGGTGAGAAACTAAATTAAAAATAATTATGTTATCTCACAAAAATTGCATCATTTCTGAACTACAGTGTTATTTATTAGATTCATTAATTGATTAGTAACATGGAAATCAGAGCAACTTTGCTTTGTCAAAAGAACGTGGGTCATGGATCTTAGTTTAAATTCTGACTCTGACAACTAATCAGGTTACTTTACATTCCTAAAACTCGTTTTATGTATCTGTGAATTGGCAAAAAATGTCTAGCAGTCAGGATTACTACTAGATTAAATAAAATCTTACAACTACAATGAATAAGCATAGGTATGCAGTAAAAATTAAATCTGATTACTAACACTACCACACTATCAAACAGTAACACACTGCTGAAAAGCAGTGGGGGTTACGTGAGAGTAACAGTGGCCAACACTGTTTGGAGACTAAGCCACAAGTTTTTTATTTCAATGGCAGCATGTCAAGCAGCTCATGAGAGAGTAGCAGACTTGGTACCAAGCTGTGGGATTATAAATCAAGTTTATAAGCACATCAACTGGAAAGAGGAAAGCATTTTATGCAGTGGGTTTTCTATGAAGATATGGTGGGAAATATTTTGAAGATTCAAAAATAGATGAATTACTTCAGCGCAGAAGCAATGTATAGCCAAGAGTTATATTACTAAAGGTTTCCAAAATAGATGAGGAAAGCAGGGCTTCCATGCTAGTCTGCAGAGAATAAAACCAAACAGCAAGTGTGAATGAAGGATATGAAGGTAATTGGATTGAATTTTTATATTGAGTTGCTTTCCCTGCAGAACAAATTTCCTGGTGCCAAGGTTCATGAGAAGAGATTTTGGGGGGGCAAAGTCCCATGCCCTTGGCAATGCCATCTTCAGGAGCATTAGAGAGGAACAGAAGAAGAAATGGCCAGGGAATAGGATGGGATGGGATTGGATGGGATGGGGCCATGTTTTGAGCTGTGAATAGAGGAAACTCTGTGGCTTCAGTATGTAGTGGACCCTCTTTGATAAGATGTCTTTGTTGGCATTGCCCCAACACAGGGTAAGGAATGAAAATAATAGATCAGCTTATTAAAAGGGCAGAATTCTCAGCCCTAAGCCTGTATTCTTACTTTCAGGGGTGGAATGTTGACTTTTGCAGCCTAGAGCTCACAGATTTGGGCACTGTTCTGCACAGATGTCAGATATAGAGAGTGACAGTCCATCTGGGCAAAGTCCCACACTTGCAGGACTGCAGACTTTGGGGGGGTTCAGAAATCCAGGTAGTCACATATGAAAGTAGCCTGCTTCTATGTGCGAAGTTCTAGAAACATCGTTTTCATTCCACCTCCTGGAAGGCTATCTCTGCACAGATTTTCTTTTCTTTAGTCTCTGAACCATACTCAGTGCCAGGTACAGGAACCCATTAATAAGCATGTCAGATTTCTATTACCAGTCACGTCTGAATAATTAATAGCAATGGTAGTCATGGTGGTAGTTGATGATGTGTGGTGATGGAACCTATTATGTGCAGGGAATATACTCAGTACTTTTCAGTATTATTCATGTACAACCTTGATTGGAGGTGTGATTATCTTTATTTCACAGGTGCGAAAAGTGAGAGGTTAAGATTTATTTAAATTTAGATCAGTCTACTCAAAGTTTTATTATTAAAACAAAGATAAGTTGGTTCCTGATTTGTATGCTTCTCATCAACTTACATGGCCACTTTGAATGAAATTCAAACATAAGTACATTTTTTTTGTGTGAGGAAAAAATTCTTATCTACTTGACAGGCATTTACTATATACTTGGTATTCCTTAAAGGTACCTATAGACACGTAAAAATTGTATAGTGTGAAGAGTACTTAGAGTAGAGGCAGACACATGTTGCTGGGTTGAGAAAGATGTGGCACACGCTGGGGTTGGAAGAGATGCAAGTGAGGTGGACACAGGTGCTGTCCTCAGGAGGTGACGTTTGTACTCATCTTGAAGGATTGCTAGATAATTAATGTTGGATGAATGTTAACCGAGGTGCAGAGGATAATTCCAATGATTACTTTTAAACATTTGGACTTTTCTAATTTTGAGAAATTTTGGGACATTGCCCTGTAGAGCACCGGTTCTTCATTACTCCCTTTAGGAAGCTGTTTGATGAATCTCATTGGTTTTTGCAACAAGATATACAGACCCACCAATTATTGCATACTGTTTAAAGGGATTTATTATCCCACAGAAGCACCTCTGCAATCTCCCAGATGATCCTTTCTGACGTAGAGAGATACTTGAAAAAAGAAAATAAATGCCCAGGAGTAATAATAGTAAATTAAGACCCCATTAAGTTAAGTAACTCATTCAAGTTCACACAGGTAATAAATGGCAAAGCTACGATGAGATCCCCTTCTGGGGTCTTGCACCCCAAGCCCAAGTTCTTTTCATATACAGGACACTCACTTCCTAATGGGAGCATTGCTCTAATCAGTTCTGATTTCTAACAATTAACTTACAAGTAAACTTTTGAAATATAATTTGTAGTTTAGTTGAGGATTGCCTACATAGTGAAACCTTGTTAGTTTTGACTTTTTAAATCAGTCATAGCTGATAAATTACAATTTGTCATATGTTGCTTATAGGCTAGACTGCAGAGTATCTCAGCAGCATCTTTTTATTTGCTTTGAAGCAAATTGTAGGCACCTAAAGTTTTAAAGTTATCTAAAGAAACACCAAGTTGCTATTACATAATTGATATGCTACATCAATCTTGTCTATGGAATGTGGAAGGTTTTCTTAAGGACCTCTACCATACCCTACCCTGGCTGCAGAAGCCCTTTGTTAGTGTGAGTTCGGAAAAGCAACAAAAGTGTATTTATCTAAACATGTTCTATACCAAATTACTTTCACTAATCAAGTAGGACTTATCCCTATTTAGAGGAATTAGTGAGATTTTACTCAATTACGTTCTTTGTCAAGTTAATCCCCTCCATTAGTATAATGAAGAATTGCTGTGTTGCTCTGTCATGCATGCTGATTGATAAAAAAAAATTGAGAATGAATGTCAACACATTTTTCTTTGATGAATAAGGAAAAATTTTAAGTGGGTCAAGCAAATTATTCTGAACATCAGAAAGAGTTGTTTAATTCTACTGTGTGGAAAGCCCAGTAGCAAACCAGCATAAACAATGGAGAAATTTAAATACATATTCGAGTGTTGGACAGAATATTCATATTCATATTCTGTCTTTAACAGCAGCTTTTTCAAAGTTTTTTTAAAGGTTGCATTATAAAGGATGTCCAAGTCATAAATATTGGAATTTTAAAAAATTTATGTCATTTACTTACTTGAAAATATTTATATGGTGCTATACTTTTTACATGCTACATCTTGCAGCTTGGGAATACTGGTTCAAGACCTGGTGAGTAATTTTTACTCAGTATATCGCATGATGGAAAATTACCAAAGCATGAAGTGTTTTATTCTAATAAATGAATTTTATATCCTCAGGAGAAGCCTTTGAGGAGGCAGAATTTATACTATATTCTGGTATTCCATGTTCTGTTTATTCATTATATTTCAAAATAAGGATCCTAAATTAGAAAGATCACAAGGCTAAAGCATCTTGCAAATGAATTGTGGTCTTGCTAAAATGCTTTTTGAGTTTGACACTACTGTAGTATGTAGGAGAGTTTTAGCAGGTCATGTGACACGCACACATTTATCTATAGCCATTCATCTGTCTCTATATCCATATCTATTCAATTTCCTGTCTGAGGCAAATGTCCAGATCACAAACATTACTAGTATAACTATCAACAGTTCACTGATAATCTTAGTAAATAAAAAAGTAGTTGAAGGTGTTTGAAGACCAAATTAAGTGCTCACAGTTAATAAGTGTACCATTAGGTTAGAGTCAGACCACTGATTGGGTGGTGGCATTTGATTTTACTATATACATGCTTTTTAGGTAAGGGATTTCAACCCCTTTCCGAGAATCTCAATCTAATTAAGTTAATGACTATTTATTTTAATTAAGTGATGACTTTCTTCTATCTTTAATTTGTTTATTATGTTAACCAGTGGCCCAATTTATTCAGATGTACTGTAAATTTTGAATTCTTATCAGGAAAGAGAGCCTAATTATTTTTAAAGTGGTGGGATATCATTGCTTTTATTTCTGTTATCATGTATCAGAGCATTAAAAGTAAAAAAAGAACAAACCTCATTTTATTATTGAATTTCAATTTAGGAATACCAAGTTGCTTAATGAACATGACTTTATTAAATGTTTATAGCAACTCAGTGAAGGCAGATTAAAGTAAAAGAAATTCACTAGCTGAGAAAGCACTAATAAAAATTACCTTTGGAAGTCAATAAATCAGCACATCTCTGGTCTGCTGCTTTCTAGTTCATTTATTACCAGGTTATAAAAATATATATCAGAGAAACTGAAGTGAGAGATCATCATTAATAGTTTTCTAGGCTGCAAAAAAACCCCACCCAAATTTAAAGGTTGTTTTATGTCTGGGAAGTACATCACTAAAATTCTTTACTGGGAAGGCATCAATCACGTTTGCCAAAATAGATTACATTGTCTCTGGATTCTTTGTAGTTTTTGTGACTTTGACCAAATTTCAGAGTTATGCAACTTGTATAGTAAAACAGTAATGGCAATCTTAAATTGGGTCTTCTTTTCTGGTAACATTTCATGTTCTGAATGACATTCTGGCTTATAGGTCAAATCAGTGAAGCTACAGTAAAGGGCAGGTGGATGGTTTCAGTTATTCATTCTGTCATTCATCGACTTGTCACGTGTCCTGTTCTATGCCCTGGGAATACTGTGGCAAATTAGACAGAAGAAGTTCCTGCTCTCTGAGACTTTCTGCATTCCGGTGGGACACACAGTTCAACACCACAGGGGAATAAGTGCTGTGCAGGGAATTGAAGTGTGATGTGATGATGTCTGGGTGGCTACTTTAGTTTGCGTGGTTGGGGACACATTTAAGCTAAGATCTGGACTGTAAGAAGCAACTATCCAAGCAGAGACCAGATAGGAAGGTCATGGCTGAGGAGAGAGCCAGTGCAGAGTCTCTAGGGTGGGAAAGAGTTTGGTGGGTTTTTAGGATAGAAGAAAGTCAGCCTAGGTTGGGCACAATGGATGTTGGTATAAAATGACATTGGCGATAGAACTCTTCCCTCAGAGTTAGTGTTACTGTGTTCTAACACTCAAGTAGTATCAATAATCTCAAATAAGTCTGTGGTTCTAAGGTTACATTTTCTTTAATGTAAGAAACGCATGAAGGGGCAGTGAAGAAAACAACTATATTTTTCTTTTTCTTTTCTTTTTTCTTTTGCTTTGTATGTCTCTGGAGTGGGCTGGGATGGTGGATCTTGAGCTGAGCCAGCATTTTCTCTTGCTGCTCCCTGTCTTTTTTCTTGTTTTTGCCACTGTATTCTGCTGGCTCTAAGTCCCGAGGCCCATCGGCCCCTGACAGCCCACATTCCTGGGTGCAGCGGTCTTGTGGGCATCTGCACAGAGCGGTGCTTAGGCCAGCCTGACTGTGTGGATGGAGGGAACTGTATCCCCCACCTCCTGAAAGCAGGATCTGGGGTCAGCAGTCCTGCCTGAGGCCCTAAGGGTCAGATATGGGGATAATTCTTCAGAGACTAACTACTTGATTGGTTTTCTTAATTTCCAATGCTGTTATACCTTTGCAGGCTTTGTGTGTTGTCACAGATAGTTCTATTAATATTATGGGAGGGCAGATGGAGATTAGTGAGTTAGCTACCATCCCAGCAGAGAAGTCTGCACACTGCTGGGGCACAGGTCTGATTCAGAGCTCTGGTCAGTCTCAGTCTGGCCCTGGGTACTGCTGAAGCTATTGGATGGCATTCCCAGATGGAGACAGATCAGGATGGACACATGCATTTCTCCCCTGTTAGGACAGGGTATATAAACTGGTCCAGGGACTACCCAGCTCTAGGCTCACCTTGGCCCCTGTTTCGAGGGCAGTTCCATCCCCTGGCATGGACTCAGCAGGCCTGTGATGGGACATGCCAGCAACAACTTATTCTTCTATTAATGCTGTGGGCTATAAACAACAGATTATATGGAGTAGATTTGAAAGTCCCCAAATGGTTTTTTTTTCCTTCTCAATAATTAGAAGTACTATTTTTATGTTTTAAATTTGAATTTATTGAGGTGACATTGGTTAATACAGTTATATAGGTTTCAGGTATACAATTCTATAACACATCATCTGTGTATTGTATAGTGTGTTATTATTCCAGTCAAGTGCCCTTTCATCACCATTCACCCCCCTTTTACCCTCTGGTATTCTACCTCCCCCACCCCCTTTCCCTCTGGTCATCACCATATGTTGTCTATGTCTATTAGTTTAAACATTTTTGAAGTAATCTTTTTACCTTTTTCACCCACCGTCTCACCTCTCCTCCCTCTGGACAGCTGTCATTCTGGTTTCTGTCTCTAAGTCTGTTTCTATTTGTTAGTTATTTTATTTTGTTAACTAGATCCACATTTAAAGTGAAATCATATGGTACTTGTCTTTCTCTAACTGGCTTACTTCACTTAGCATAATGCTCTCCAGGTCCAGCCATACTATCGAAAAGGGTAAAATTTCCTTATTTTAGAAAACCTCAGGATATCAACTTAGTGTATTCTACTCAAAACTGAAGTGCTTCAATCTTTGGTGCCTTCCAGGATGGAGGCTGACAACAGCAATAAAATCATCCATTATTATAGCAATAAAATACTGAACTCAGCATTTCTTTCTTTCTTTTTTTTTATTAAGTGAGAGAGGAGAGGAGGCAGAGACAGACTCCTGTATGCACTCCAACCTGGATCCACCCAGCAAGCCCCCTAAGGGCAATGCTCTGCCCATCTGGGACCACTGCTCCATTGCAATGAGCAATTTTAGTGCCTGAAGAGAAGCCATGGAGCCATCCTCAGTACCTTGGGCCAACTTGCTCAAAATTAACCATGGCTGCAGGAGGGAAAGAGAGAGAGAGAGAGACAGAGAGAGAGAGAGACAGAGAGAGAGAGAGAGACAGAGAGACAGAAAGAAGGGGGAACCGTGGAGAAGCAGATGGTTGCTTCTCTTGTGTACCCTGACTGGGAGTTGAACCCAGGACTTTCACACACTGATCAACGCTCTACTGCTGAGCCAACCAGCCAGGGCCAAACTCAGCATCTCTTACCCACAACACAGTTCTTTAGTGTAGTCTCTCTGCCTTTTATTATTGCATGGACTTAAGGAGCAAATCATCTGGGTTCACGTCCTGGCTCTTCTGTTTCTAGTTGAGTAGTTATGGTAAAGTTCTTACTTCTAGTGTCCTCAGTACTTCATCTGTGATTCTGATGTTGGAAACATGTCATGGGATTTAGGAGAATACTTTGCAAACAATAAGCACTCAGCAGTGCTTGATGCCTTTGTTGTTTCTATTCTTATTTTTATGCCCTCCTTCTTCAGCAGACTTCTGGAAAACGTGTCAGCCTCATTAAGTAAGATCCAAGATGGCCGCTGATAAAAACCTGACCTTTAGTGGCCACTGGGCTGGAGGTTGATGCTCTCTGAAGTGTGCTGATGAGAATGTAATTTGGCATTCACTTCTCCAGTCAGTTCAGCAGAGCAAGCTCCTCTCCTTATCACTTATTTAAAAAAAAATTTATGAACACCTACTAATGTTAAGGTCTGGGCTGAAATGGGAAAATTATTTTCTTGTGCTCTAGGAGCTTTTGATTTGGCTCCATTGACTTTTAGTCACAAAGAATTGTCAAGAAAACAAAGAACAGCGAAAACACTTTTGGGGTGTTTTTAATATTGAACAACCAATTTGGAATTAATGACTATTTGTCTATGCACACCCTTCCCACATTGTATTTAAATGTTTATATATTTGCTCTTTGAAAAGATTAGAATAGATGCTTCATGTGACAATAATTTGTGAATTTGTCATGGGAGAAAAATGTGCTTTTACTATTACTTCACCTTTGTTTATTCAGACAACAAATTTTCTGAGTGCCTGCAGTGCTAGGTGCTGGGTGAACAGCAGTGAGGAATGAAGATAATTAAATTCCACATCTTCTAGAGATCACAGGTGTAGTTTGTTTGGCATAGAGGTTCAAAGCCTGTTTCTGCTCCTTTCTAGAGGTATGTGTTTGAGCAAGTTACTCAAACCTTTTTCTACCTCCATTCCCTCATCTATAAAATGGGAATAATAATCACACAGGGTTGTTGGGAAGATTAAATGACTTGTAAATGAGTTGTTCTTCAAATATTGTCACTATTACTGTTCTGTGCTTAACAAGTGTATCCTGTATCCCTGATACTCAATTCCCCACTCTAGAACTTCTTCTCTTAAATTGGTCATCAGATCTTCAGAGTGTCACACTGACATGTCGAAGAGGCAATGAGGTCCTGGTGCTCGTATCCCCTGTGTAGGTCCCACCCCTCACTCTCAGCATACAAAGTAGAGATGGTCTGTTTTTCTGAACTAGTGAGGTATAGACCAGGGTGTTGGTTGCTCTCTCACAGAGAAGAGCCTTTTTATTTATTTATTTTTATTTCTAACATTCTGTAGCTCATTTATTTTCTTCTACCGGAAGTTGCCTATTCCGTTACACTCCACTATGGTCCTAATTGCCTGTTCTGTCACCGGGACTGCAGTTAGCACTTGCATGCCTTGTCATCCATCTATCATTCCTAGCCTGTTACTACTTTCCCCGAGCTTAGGAGGCTTGCACTTCCAGGTCTTCTTCTCTGCCGAGCAATGAGTACTCCCTCATCTCCTGCAGAGCTAGTTAATCATTTGTAGTACATTGAGTAGGATTTTCTGTATTTCAGTGCTTTTGACACAATTCATGTCAAGTGGTAAGTGCATAGCAGCAGCTGCTATGTGTGTAGGCTCCTCGGCTGCCCCGCCCCATCCCACCCCACCCTACCATGCCACGCTTCCTCACCGACATCCTCACCAGCACCCTCACTGGAATCCTCACCACCTGCCCTCTCAGCAGGGCGGAGATTCCTGTATTCTGGGAAGGCTTTCCAGGAGCCTAGAAAACATTTCCATGGTTTACCTTAAGACTTAACCAATCTTCTGATGCCTCCGGACGCCCTTTCAGGCTTCTCTGTAACAATGAGTGTTGTGTGGGCTGGGGAATATTTTATATAGGTTTTTCATAAGAAATGATACCGTGGTTCCCAAATGGAGCAGGTTGTTAGAGCTATCCTCATCTGTAGTAACAGTCGGGAAACCTTTCTGAGTGATGTGAACAATCTATTGAGATAACTGTAAATACTTAATTGGTATACACTTTAAATCCCACTGACATAACCGTAGCCTATCTCTTGAAAACCCATCAGATTTCACCTAAACTACCTTTTGCAAGGCAGTAAAAATGATATGTTCTGAAACTGAAAACGAAAGGCAATCATTTCAACTTCTAAAGACCAAGACAATTTCACTTACACTCCACAGAAGGGATGGAGGGAAAAGAAACAATTTTCAAGGTTTCTGAAAATTATTATTTTCCTGTTAGTGGATTTTTCTTCATCAATATATTTTAAGTTCGGTGTGAGTGAGATTGTTTAGCTGGCTGGTGCTGGCACCTTTCAGTTCTACCCACTAATGCTACAGGGAGCTCCCCATGAAGCCTTGTTGTTTCCAGGAGAAAAAGCTAAAACATTAGGTTTAGATACCATGAGAGTCTGCATCACCTGCCGCTGCAGTTTGTGTCTTCAAAACCGGTGTGGCCTATCCTCGTCCATACAATTTAATAACGGAATGCTGATGGGAGCCATTGATCTTACCGCTTGCAGGATCAGATAACATCCCATTCATGTTGAGCATGAATCCTCACAGCCACTTCATGTCTCATGGACCCAAGATAAGTCTTTAAAAGGTCCCAGAAACAAGTAACTGCTTTTGAGCAAAATAACAGTTAGTGGCAAAAGAGAACATGGCTTTACCTTAACACCCAAGGGATCTGCACTGTGAGTCTCTGTTTGGGGCTTGCCAGAGGCTCCTTTCAGCATCTCTGCCTGCCACAGATTCTTCCGATTCCACTGGGTTTGCTGGATCACAAGGACCGAGAGCAGGAAAGCCAGCACTGCAGCCTCCGTCTTGTAGCGCCCGTTTATACTCTGGGCTTCACTAAAGAACACAGCCCACCTGCGGGTAATCAATTTCCCATTTCCCTATACTTTGAATATATGAAAAACCTAATTCTCTCTCTCTCTCTCTCTCTCTTTCTTTCTCTCTCTCTCTCTCTCTCTCTCTTTTAAAGAGAGAAGCAGGGAGAGAGACAGTGAGACAGGAACATTGAGCTGTTTCTGTATGTGCCCTGACCGAGGATCTAACCCACAACCTTTGAGCTTCAGGACAAAACTCCAACCAACAGAGCTACCTGGCCAGGGCTGAAAAACTTAATTCAATACCATTTTTTGGATCTGTTTCTTATGGCCACTTCCAGCACCAATGACTATATCTGTTGGCATCCTGATAGGAAACAGATGGGACACTCACATTAGAATAATTTCAGGAAGGTTTGTTTATAGATGTGAGTGGGGTGTAAGAGAACCACAGGGTAACGCACAAACCAGGGACCAGTATGAAGACGTGGTGACCACCACTGGGGCCAAAGGGTGGAGAGCAGAGAGCAGTTACCACTACCCGGGAAGGGAATTGTCTCGAGAAGAGCCAGGCCTTTCAGCTGAAGGTCATGGACAGCACCTGAGGTGACCACACAAAGGGGTATCAGAGGAGTACATACTATGACTTCTCCCTCCTTTCTACCCCTGAACTTCCTCTAGGGCTCCCCGTGGTCAATCTCAAATGGACACCAGAGGACAGGGAGCCTGTAACAGTGCCCCATTCAGGGCAGTCTCAGGCCAGAGAGCTGGGCGGGAAGGTGGAGTGTCGTGCTGGAAAGGCAGATGAAAACTATTTCTCACAGGCCTGAAGTTTGAATCCTCGATGTTTCTTTTGGACAGTGAATTCCAACAAGATAGGGTTTCTTTATTTATACTTCTCTAGTTAGTTCTTTGCACAGATTCTGCCTGCTATAAAAAAGGTGCTCAGTAAGCAAATAGCCTAATCCCCACACCTTCTGTGTAACTTTGAGCAAATCATTGACATTCCTTTATATTCTTGGATTGTCATCTTCCTTATCTCTAGAATGAACATACCAGTATCTGTTCTGTTTTACTTATGAGGATGTTGTAAAGGTCAAAAAAAAAAAAAAAAAGTGAAGATGCTAAGTGCTGAGTGTAGAGATATCACTTTACATCTTTAAGTTTTCTTCCCTCCTATATCCAGTCAGCTTTCCCATTCATGTAGTAAACTTATTAACTCAAATTTCACACTTTTTATTTTCTGGCTAATTAGTCCACTGCCTCCTCACCCACCTTGAACTTCAGTAAAGTCAATAGCTTTCTTTAAGAGCACATTTATGCCCAAGCTCAAGAATCCTTGATAAAAGTTCTCTTTTTAACAAATCTTTGCAAACTCTTATGTTCCTGAATTTATTTTATTTATTTATTTATTTATTTATTTATTTATTTATTTATTGCTGTAGATTTTATTTTCTCCCTTTTTTTCTTCAGTAATCTTGATCAGTATGCTCTGGAATATATTAAAAAATTGTACATGAGAAATCTTTTGTTTAGCATACTCTTCTCTTAGGCAGTTTTGTTTTTCTTCCTTATAATAATGCTGTGTTCATCTGTCCTTTGTGAGATAAAATGATCTGTATGATACAGTAGTTATCATTCATGGAGCACTTAACATTTTATATACATCTCATTTAATCATCACAATTCTCTGAAGTTGGTAGTATTATTTTCACCATTCTCCAGATAAGGAATCTGAACTCAGATTCCAAGAAACTTTTTTTTAAAGAACCTTATTTTAGGTTCACAGCAAAATTGAGAGGAAAGATTTCCCACAGACCTCCTGCTCCTACACATGAATATCCTCCCCCATCATCAACATCCTCCACCAGGTTAGTATATTTGTCAGATTTATTAAACCTATAGTGACACATCATAATCACCCAAAGGCCATATTTTATAGTTCATTCTTGGTGTTGTAAACAATACAGGGTTGGCCAAATTTATAATGATATGTATACGTCATTGTAGTGTCATATTGAGTATTTTTACTACCTTAATAATTCTCTGTGCTCCACCTCTTTATCCCTTTCTGTCTCCAAAACCTTGGATCTATTTGCTGTCTCTCCATAGTCTTGCCCTTTTCAGCATGTCCTATATTTGGAATCACATAGTCTATAGCTTTTTCAGATTGGTTTCTTTCACTTAGTAATATGCACGTAAGATTTCTCCATGTTTTTTCATGGCTTGATTGCTTATTTTCTTGGGGGATGATGTTAATATTCCTTTATCTGGTTATACCAGAATTTATTTATCTATTTACCTACTGAAGGATATCTTGGTTTCTTCAAAATTTTGGCAATTAGGAATAAAGCTGTTGTAAGCATCTGTGTGCATAAAAGTTTTCAACTTCTTTGGTTAATACCAGAGTATAATTCCTGGATCATATGGTAAGAGTACATTTTAAAAAATGCCAAACTGTCTTTCAAAGTGTCTGTACCATTTTGCATCCCCACCAGCGGTTAATGAGAGTTCCTGTTGCTCCATGTCCTCACCAGTATTTTGTGTTGTCACTGTGCCTCATTTTAGCCATTCCAATTGGTATATAGCATTATCACATTGTTTTATTTGCATTTCCCTGATGACATATAATGTGGAGTTTATTTTCATATGCTTATTTGTCATCTGTATATCTTCTTTGGTGAGGTGTCTGTTAATTTTTTTGGCCTATTTTTTTAATCAGCTTGTTTTCTTATCATTTAACTTTATAAGTTCTTGGTATATTTTGTTTAGTAGTCCTTTATCAGATGTGCCTTTTGCAAATATTTTCTGCCAGTCTGTGTTTGCTTTCTCATTCTGTTGACATTGTATTTTACAAAGCAGAAGTTTTCCATTTTAATGAAGTCCAGGTGACCAATTATTTTTTTCATGGAGTGTGCCTTTGTTACAGTATCTAAAAAAATATTGCCATACCCATACCTTGCTATAATTTTCTATGGATTCCAAGATATATTTGTTTTCTTTTTGTCAATTCTTTTGGATTTTTTTACATAGGTAGTCATCTGTCAACAAAGGCTATTATATATCTTCCTTCCCAATATGTATTACCTTTTATTTCCTTTTCTTGTCTTAGTGCATTAGCTAGGACCCATGTAACCTTCTGAAAGACATAGAGCTATTAAATAGAAGAACCAATACTCAAACTCACACACATTTGATGCCAAGGCACATACATGCCCTTTAATCATTAACTTATCTTGCACTCAGTGCTCCTTTCATTAAATCTCATCCATTTTCAGCTTCTAAAATGATATTTTATTATTTGTATTTATTTTACATAAATTTATCCTTTACAAGCATTAAACATGTTTTTTGAATATAGTTTTCATCTTTTGTTGTCATTTATACTTCATCTTGCCATATTCATTGTGTTTTTTGGTGGGTTGCTACTTTCACTTTTGGCTTGGTTTTCTCATTTTTAGAGCTCTTAACTCTGCAAAATTCTTTCATCATGGTGTATGGGGTTTGGAAATCAGTATTTGGTTGTTTGCTTTTACCATCTTAGTGATAAAACATATAGACCAGTGGTTCTCAACCTTTCTAATGCCGTGACCCCACAATACAGTTCCTCATGTTGCGGTGACCCCAAACCAAAAAATAATTTTGGTGGCTACTTCATAACTGTAATTTTGCTACAGTTATGATTCGGAATGTAAATACCTGATATGCATTATGTATTTTCTGATGGCTTTAGGCGACCCCGCCGGGATCGCGACCCACAAGTTGAGAACCGCTGATATAGACAGTAAAGCATAAAAACATTTTCATTAATCATGGCTCACTTTGCCCTCCCCTTCCCCAATGCAGAATGAGGTCTGACTGTGCTCATGCAGCAATTGACCCTACAAAACATTTCATTTTAGTGGGACAATATATAAGGTCTACCGGAAAGTTCTGTCCGTTTTTGGAATAAAACAAAATACAAATTTTTCTTACCGTCAATAAACTTTATTGAATAATATAATTGCCTTCATTATTAATGATTTCTTGCCAGCGTGAGGGCAATTTGTATATCCCATTTTTGAAAAAATGTTTTATCTTTTTTTTTTTTGGTATTTCTCTGAAGCTGGAAACGGGGAGAGACAGTCAGACAGACTCCCGCATGCGCCCGGCCGGGATCCATCTGGCACGCCCACTAGGGGTGACGCTCTGCCCACCAGGGGGTGATGCTCTGCCCCTCCGGGGCGTCGCTCTGTTGCGACCAGAGCCACTCTAGTGCCTGGGGCAGAGGCCAAGGAGCCATCCCCAGCTTCGGGCCATCTTTGCTCCAATGGAGCCTTGGCTGCGGGAGGGGAAGAGAGAGACAGAGAGGAAGGAGAGAAGGAGGGGTGGAGAAGAAGATGGGCGCTTCTCCTGTGTGCCCTGGCCAGGAATCGAACCCGGGACTTCTGCACGCCAGGCCGACGCTCTACAACTGAGCCAACCTGCCAGGGCTTGTTTTATCTTTTGATGTGAAAAATTAAACCAGTGCTTATTTGATATCTTCTTCATTTTTGAATTTTTTGCCCTTCAAAAAATTTTGCAAGGACAAAAACAAGTGATAGTCGGTATTATTCCTTTACCAAACACTTTCTACATGCTTCTGTAGCATTTCTTCCTTGTTGAAATTCGTAAAAATTACAGTGGCGTAAATGAACTTTATCAGTAGCCATGGGTACACTATGGCTTCACACATAAGACTAACGTGAATCAACTTTGTTTTAGTTAATTTGCTACGTCAGTATGTATACATTAAGTGATAAAAATAGAGAGGCACACATGTGCCAAATAAACATGTGCTTACGTGTCGAAACTTGTGATAGAAACGGACAGAACTTTCCGGTAGACCTGATACTATATTTTCAATCCAGATCAAACCTGCAGGAATCTTGCTTCTCCAGCTTTACCTTGTCTGTTGATGATAAAAACTTCTGAGTCATCACAAATTCATTTTCCTCTTGCTGGTTCTCACCCCATGACTTGAATGTCTTGTTTTCTGAGCTTTAAAATAATATGTAATTAGTGCAAAAAAAATTCAGGACACTCAGAAAAGATAAAAAAAAATACAAGAATTATCCACAGTACTATCTCTCAGGGAGAACCATGCTTAGCATTTTTGTATGTATCATTCCAAATATATTTTCACTTAGACCATTATGAAGTTATAAAATAATTATTATTACAAAAAAGTGCCCAATTACAGATTTCTTTGTTCCTTCTCCACTCCCTCTGCTTTACTTGACTAGCCTTTTTTTAAATTTATTCATTTTAGAGAGGAGAGGGAGAGACAGAGAGAGAGAGAGAGAGAGAGAGAGAGAGAGGAGAGACAGAGAGAGAGAAGGGGGGAGGAGCAGGAAGCATCAACTCCCATATGTGCCTTGACCAGGCAAGCCCAGGGTTTCGAACCGGCGACCTCAGCATTTCTAGGTCGACGCTTTATCCACTGCGCCACCACAGGTCAGGCTTGACTAGCCTTTTAAAGGAATGATTTCTCCACTCTGATGAGCTCTCCAGAGAGACTTCATTACTAATCTCCACTGTTGTAAATTAAGTAAATATTTTTCCTGTGGGGGTAAACCAATAACAATGCCTTCTAACTAAATACCATAGTTCCTCTAAAGTTTCTCTCTTAACTTTGACTTTAGAACTATGTAACAATCTCTTAAGCAACTGCGAATAAGCATGGACTTCGTAGTCACTTGATGGAGAATTCCCCATTGCTCCACTATCCCAGAGTAGGGACTTACCTGTCTGCACGAATCCCTCTTATTCTTTGGGTTGAAAACCAAAAGCAGTCTTGAAGACTTATTTTCTCCTCACATCACTGTTCAGGCACCATTTGTTGTTAATATTCAGGGTTTTATGAAAAGGAGTTGCAGAGGAATGAGGCAGCAACAATACTGCAAGTGGAGGACCCCAATCTCTCTAGGATTGAGGTGCCTTAGGGAGATTAGTTATCTAATTTATTTAGCAGAAACATGACATCATGTGTAAGAAACTAACAAACAGAATACAGTGTACAATTTTATTATTTAGTTTTGCAAAAATGATTAGATTTCTCTTGTCTTTTCTGAGACATAACACCATACCAGCTGCTGTCTGATTCCTGACCTGCAGAAAGCTCCAGCAGGGCCAAGCATCCACGTCCTTGGGCCTTCCCTGGATGCGACTGCTTTCAGTCACATATGCTTGGTCTTGACCTTCACTTCCTCATGATGGGAACAGAAAGTCACTAGGTGCTTTGGCTTTCCTCCAACATATAGACATGCTATTTTATGATATTTTAACCTCAATACTATTTTTTTTTTTCTGTATTTTTCTGAAGCCGGAAACGGGAAGAGACAGCCAGACAGACTCCCGCATGCGCCCAACCGGGATCCACCTGGCACGCCCACCAGGGGGCAATGCTCTGCCCACCAGGGGGTGATCCTCTGCCCCTCCGGGGCGTCACTCTGTTGCGACCAGAGCCACTCTAGCGCCTGGGGCAGAGGCTGAGGAGCCATCCCCAGCGCGCCCGGGCCATCTTTTGCTCCAATGGAGCCTCGGCTGCGGGAGGGGAAGAGAGAGACAGAGAGGAAGGAGAGGGGGAGGGGTGGAGAAGCAGATGGGCGCCTCTCCTGTGTGCCCTGGCCGGGAATTGAACCCAGGACTTCTGCATGCCAGGCTGACGCTCTACCACTGAGCCAACCGGCCAGGGCACAAAACTATTTTTTAGATATCTTTACACATGTAAATATATAGATATTCATAATCTCTACTAGTCCCCTTTCTATTTCTTAGCAGGTGTAAGCCACATTTCTATGATCTATATTCTCCTGAAGGATAGCCACAGCCTTTCTTTTTCTTTCCTCGTCTTCTTCTCCCTCCTCTTCCTTGCCTCCTTGTCATTCTTCTCTATGTTCTTCATTTTATTCTATTTTTCTTCATCTCTTTAATCTTTCTCCATCTCCTATTTCTCTTCCTCCTCCTCTCACCTCATGCCACTCTTCTTCTGTCCTCCACTTTTTCCTCTTCCTCCTCACGCCCTCTTTCTCTTTTTGATCTTCATCCTCTTTTGTAAATGTTAACTGTTCTGCAATAAGCTCACTTGCTTTCTTCATTTTTTTTCTTAGTACTTTCTCTTTCTTTCATTTTTTGTTTCTCTCTCCATACTTATGTTGGTTTTCTACCTAGTCTCTCCTCTACACTTACAACTTTGGTTTATGGTATTCTCTCCCCATTCTGATTGTTCTGTTGTTCGCCTTGACTTTCATTTTCATTAATAACGAAGGTGAGGACGTTAAGAGCTTTGCTAATGATTACACAGTAATTCTCATCAAGCCAAGATAGAATTCAGTTCTGGATTTTAGACCTATGGTCTTTTTCACTAGATTGAGTTGCCTCATTATGGTTGAGGTTAATAATAGCCTCATGCTTACTGTACAAGTTAAACAAAGAAGCAAGCAGCAAACAATAACAACAGCAAAGAAAAATAAAAAGAAAGGGAAAAAGAATAATAATAATTAGAAGTACTTGAATTTACTGTTCTCTATTCAGTAACTTAGTTCCAGGCAAGTTAAGAAAAACTTTTTGTGAGTGCTTGCTTTTATTTGTTCCAAAGCTATTAAAAATGTATAACTTTTTACCTACTGAATAGTGCCACTCAAGACTTGAGCTTATAGAGCTAAAAAGAAGCATAATAAATAGAGTCAATAATAACTGTAGTTAAGATTATCATGTCTGATATATTAATTTAATTTTCTTTTCAGAATTAAAGGAGTTTGTATACAGAATTTTTATATAGTATATAATATCGGGTAGTCAAGACTTGGCTTTCTAATCTTTTTCCTAAACCTTCACAGGCAAATAAAGAAATTATAAGCTGTAATTAAAAAGAAGAAAAGAATTAAAATAGCAAAAGAAATTATAAATATGTGATAAGGTAAAACAAATTGGAAAATGAAAACCACTGGTCTTATTAAGTGTATCTTGGCAATAAGTTTTAACAAAGCC
Organism: Saccopteryx bilineata; assembly: GCF_036850765.1. NCBI lineage: Eukaryota > Metazoa > Chordata > Mammalia > Chiroptera > Emballonuridae > Saccopteryx > Saccopteryx bilineata. Next base: position 178,756,603 of record NC_089494.1, read on the forward strand.
AAGGTCTCTGTCTTTATGGTTTTTTTATGACCACCTTTGTTTTTGTGTCAGCCGTAATCTCTTCCTGCTCTGGTGTATTTATTCCAAGCCATATACTAATTCATAATTGTTTATATTTTTGTGCATTTAAGATATATCAGTGATTTAACTCATTAAACAAAGAGGCAGCCATTTGGCTGAGGTGGTGCTAATGTTATGGTGGCCTATGGAAGCAAACCCAAATCTAAGCTGTAAATGTCTACAGGGTACAAAATAGAAACCTAAGGGCAATCAGTCACAAACAGCTAACTAGGCTGTAAGCTATAGCTAATCAATAATTTCCTTGCTTTGATTTGCCTATTCTCTAGAAAAAGTCTCTCCCTGAGCTCCTGTTTGTGGAGCAATCAGTCACAAACAGTCAAGTAGGCTTAAGCACATGTGCTTAAGCCAATCAATAATTTCTTTGCTTTACTTTCGCCTCTTCTATAAAAGTCTCTCCCCTAGCGCCTGCTGGTGGAGTGCTCCTAACCACTTCCTGTTTGGCGCAGCCATATTTAATTCTATTTTTGCTCAAATAAACTCTTGAAAAATTTTTGTTTAGTCTCAGTTTATCTTTTAACACTATAAAGTAAAAAGACCATATTTCAAGACCAGATGGAATTTTTATGCGGGTGAGATTTGCCTTTTAAAATAAAATCAGATTAACATAATTCCAATATTGCTTCAAGTGTCTAGAAGAGTTTTTGAGGGGAGCAGGTGTTCTCCTTTGCACTACCTTCAGATCCTATTACAAACAATAGGTTCCTGCCTTGTGCCCACCATACTGTTGGAGTAGTGAAATAGTTACTAAAAATAAAGCCCACTTTCTTCCTTTGTATCCCTAGGTTAAGTTAACTAACCTTTCTGTGTTTTAGTTTTCTCAGCTACAAAATGATGATAACAGTTGTGCTTAACTCATAGAATTGTTCTAAAGGAATTAAATATCTAAGTGCTTCGAACAGTGCTCATCATATGATAAGACTATGTGGCTTTGTTATGACTATTTCTACTGCTGTTATGATTCCTACTACTATCTCTACTATTATTAACACTAACAATTTCCCCTCCTTCCATATAAATTTAAGAATTTATTGGCTCTAAATGACTTTGCTGGTGTGTACAAACAAAAATTATCCCCCAAAGATGAAGATTTGCCACTAATGAAACAGTGAAAAGATGTATTGTAAGATCTAAAGTCATTTTGGAAAGAACAGTCCCCAAAGTGTTTTGAGTAATGAAATGATGTTGGAGTAAATGTGAAATCTCTCAGATGATGGCTCTGAAGGAAGTCCCCTCTCAGCTGGATATATAGTGCTCATTTCTAAAAAGTCAGTCATGTCCTTTACATCTTGTTTATCTAAGGTAAATACATTTCCCCTCCCTCCCTCCCTACCTTCCTCCTTCCTTCCTTTCTTTCTTTCTCTCTTCCTTTCTCTCTCTCCCTCTTCCCTTCTTCCCTTTCCCTCTTTCTTTCTTTCCCTCTTTCCCTCTTTCCCTCTTTCTTTCTTTCTTTCTTTCTTTCTTTCTTTCTTTCTTTCTTTCTTTCTTTCTTTCCTTTCTTTCTCTTTCTTTCTCTCTTTCTTTCTCTCTCTCTCCCTTTCTTTTCTTTCCTTCCTTTCTTCCTTCCTTCCTTCCTTCCTTCCTCCCTCCCTTCCTCCCTCCCTCCCTCCCTCCCTCCCTCCCTCCCTCCCTCCCTCCCTCCCTCCCTCCTTTCCTTCCTTCCTTCCTTCCTTCCTTCCTTCCTTCCTTCCTTCCTTCCTTCCTTCCTTCCTTCCTTCCTTCCTTTCATGAGAGGAGAGGAGAGGAGAGGAGATAGTGAGGTAGATTCCCACATGTGCTCTAGCTAGGATCTACCCAGCAACTCCTGTCTGGGGCCAGTGCTTGAGTACCAAGCTATTTTTTAGTGTCTGAGGCTGATACACTGGGACCCACTGAGCTATCTTCAGCACCCAGGGCCATGCTCAAACCAATCAAGCCAGTGGCTGTGGGAGAGGAAGAGAGAGAGAAGGGAGAGCGGGATGGGGAGAGAAGCAGATAGTTGCCTCTCCTGTATGCCCTGACTGGAAATTGAACATGGTACATCTGCATGCCAACCCAACTGAGCCACTATTCTTGAGAATAGAAGCTGTGTTTTCTGCTTCCCTGGATCTCCTATAACATCAGTATACTACTTTACAAATCGCAGATGCTCAGTAAATATGTTGATTAGCTGCTGAGGTAGAGTTGAGGGGAGGGGGGTTAGGAATAAAATGTTCTCTAGTTAATTGTTAATTGCTTCCTTACTTAAAAATGTATTTACATTTTATTATCTCTCTCTCTCTCTTTTTTTTTTTTTACAGTTTCTGGAACATGTTTGAGTTGGTATTTGTCATTTGATGTTATACAATCTTATAAATTTCATGAAAATTTATATTCTTACAAAGGTCCATTGTAAGATTTTTTATTTTGATTATTGTTTGAAAATAGAAAAAAATGTTAGTGTAACGGCAAGCCTGCTTTAATCATACTTCATGAAATTTGTTAAGAGAATCATTGAAATCAGAGCTGTGGGACCACATTGTTACAGCCTAAGCACCCAGCATAGCACCTGGAAGACTGTGGAAGTTTAATAAGTCATGGAAAAATGAATCATTTAATACATTCTCCTCATTTTATAGTTAAAGAAACTGAGGCCCAGATAACTGGCTCACAATCACATAGTGGCGTCAGAAGGACTAGAGTAAATGTTCTTTGATGTCATCATGCCTTAAATATGGGTTTCACATTTAAATTGTAACCTAGAAAAGATTTTAAAATTAGTCTTTGAAAAATGTTTGTTTTTTTAATTTATTTTAAAGTAGGTGAATAAATCAAATTCGTAGGTTAATACCTGTTACATTGCAGGAAGGCAGTAGTAGGAATTTGTTCATACAAATCAAAGTAAAATAAAATGTCTTTACGTGGCTTGTTCAAGGTCTGTTGATCTATTCATTTGCTTTTTCCCTACCCTATGATCTCTCTTCTCTGTTACATATGATTATGGGTCCCATTCACTGTGCAAGAATTCCTGTTGTGACCTTTATCTCCTATAAGACATAACACATCTCTTATTTTTCTGTATTTCTTAGACTTTCAAGAAATGTTGATTATTCTGGTGATTGGTTTTCTGCCATTTTACAGAATGAAAAGAAGGAGTCAAGCTCATGTACCTGTTTGAAGGGGCCCAAACTGTCAGAAATAGGAACAATTGCCTGGATGATAACGCTGAGTGACGCCCTCCACAATTTCATCGATGGCTTAGCGATTGGGGCTTCCTGCACCTTGTCGCTTCTGCAGGGACTCAGCACTTCTATAGCAATCCTATGTGAAGAGTTTCCTCACGAGCTAGGTAAGGGACTCCACTCACACTGTGAAAGTCACTGAGGTCTGAGCTTCAGTGGCGTGAAACATTTCAGGTGACACACAAATCCTGCTGATGGCATCAAAGTAAAGAAGCCCTTGTCAGACATTGATGGTTATCTTTTATCTCATCCAAAAATTGTAAAAACACTTCATTTGATATTTTTTTTCTTCTTTTAGGGGACTTTGTGATCCTACTCAACGCAGGAATGAGCACTCGACAAGCCTTGTTATTCAATTTCCTTTCTGCATGTTCCTGCTACATTGGGCTAGCTTTTGGTATTTTGGTGGGCAACAACTTTGCTCCAAATATTATATTTGCACTTGCTGGAGGCATGTTCCTCTATATTTCTCTAGCGGATATGGTAAGAAATTTAAAAGTTTTATCTTGTATTAGTAAAAATTTATAGATAAACATCTGGGTTACCATCTTCCTAAGAGTAAAAAGAAGTTCTTTTTGTTGTAATTGAAGACATTCCTGGTTTAATGGATAACTCTTTTTGAGTAGTTTGTAGTGATAGTAATTTGAAAGCAATTCTCATTGATTTTTAATCTATGCTCTTATTCATAGATGAGGAAATGAATTATTTTTGCTGAAGTAGAGATAGTTCCCAAATTATTTTCTTGTGGTGGATAAACCTTGTACTTTATTATAATATGTCCTTTAGGACTTTTTCCTTCTCTTTTGTGAAGATGTCATATTACAAGAGGAATAACTTGTTCTGCAAATAGCATTTTGTTATTTCAGAGTTCTAAACAGGAAGAGCTTCTTACTGTTTAGGGTTAAACTAAAACTGGTAAATTATAATTGAATAGTATGTTCTTGGGTTAGTATATATTTATAACTATGTTTATGTCTATGGCTGTGTCTATGTATTTGTATGTGTTTGTAAGAGAGGGAATACAAATGGTCCTGTGCATTTTCAAGTGAATCATGGGCAGCTTTTTAGAAAATGAAGAGGTGCTAAGTCAAGGACTATTTCTTTTGCATTTGGAACTGAATATGTATGACAGACATAATTTAATAATTTAATTTCCTTCATCTGCATTCTTATCTCCAAACGATAACTGTCTAGCTCTGTTCATTGTGCTGTGAAGAATCTTGTAAGAGCAAGGATTTTTATCTGTTAGAGCCAGCACTGCATTTATATTTTTCTTTACAAAATTAATGTCTCCTACTCTGTTGTTTATGCTAGATCATCACTTCTCCTTTCTCTGATACAAGAACAGAATCTATTAGAGTGATTAGTTTGCAGAAATAATACTGATAAAGGATGCTGTATATACTTACAGCAGTTTCACTCTTTTCAAAATGGTTTCACCCATTTTATCCTTGTAACAATTTTCTTAAATCAGGCACTTGATTGAGTGTGGAGCCCTCTTGAGTGCTGGTACAATGCACCACTGCATACACAGCAGCATTTTGAAATATGTTTTTAAAGGTGGCATTTGCAGATCCCCGCATGAAGCCTTTTCAGTAGAAGTTACCTGCTGGGAAAGGGTAGACCTTAAGTACAGAACTTGGGGTTTTAATTGCTTTCACTGTAATGAGACTGTTATAGGCTTCAATCCTAGATCAGTGCATAATTTATTTAAAAACCTTCTAATTTTGTTAGGGGTAGAGCAAGCAGAAGGACACAAATAGGAAAGAACAGTAATTAAATGTACAGCTGCTAAGAAAAATTATTTATTTAGCTATCGTGGATTGATATTTCTGTACCAGGCCTGGAAATTGATAAGGCACTGGAGTGAACAAGAGAGGTACAATCTCCTCATTCACCGGCTTTCTGTTTACAAAGAGTGGGATTCAGCACACAAATAAAATCACACACATGATTAAATGATTTCAAATAAAAAAATATGTGAAATAAAAGGTAAAGAAATATATATAATAAGAGATTAAATTAAGGGAATCTAATGTAAGTTAGAGGGGCCTTGAGAGAAGCCTTTCTAGGAAAATAGGATTTAAGTTGAAACCTGAAGGATTTAGCTCATTGAAAAATTGGAGACAAAAGAGTTCAGATAGAATTTTGGTGGATGTAAAGATTTGAGAAAGAAAGGAGGCTGGATACATTTGAGGTCCTGGTGTGGATGGAAGAGAGAGAGAGAGAGAGAGAGAGAGAGAGAGAGAGAGAGAGAGAGAGAAGGAGAGGAAGAAAGGGGGAGGGAAAGAGAGTGAAAATAAAATGAGATAAATTCCATTTCATTGATGAACTCACTTAAGGGACACTATTTTAGTACTTTAATTCTTGTTGATATCTAATTGGGCTAGATATTCCTATTATACCATCTATGCTAAAACATTTAAACACCTGAAATAAATGACTTATTCCACTATCCCCACAGAAATCTATAAATGACTGTTTTACGTTTTACCACAAGATGGCAACAGTTATCTAACAATCTGTCTTGCTTCTAGTTTCCAGAGATGAACGATATGCTGAGAGAAAAGGTAACTGGAAGGAAAACGGATTTCACCTTCTTCATGATTCAGAATGCTGGAATGCTAACTGGATTCACAGCCATTCTACTCATTACTCTGTATGCAGGAGAAATTGACTTGGAGTAATAGGAAATAAAAGATGGTGTTGTTAATGAAGGCATTTAAAACAATGTATAAATAAAAACATCTCCAAAGGGATTTTAAGCTGATCCTGTTTAGTTAAAAGATCTTTTTCTTTTTTTCAGCTGTAGGTCAAGAAAACTGGTTATTGCTTTCAGATCTGTGAAGTAGGCCATTATTTGTTATTAAAAAATGTTTCAAAAAGTTATGGGATCCGCTCCAGTCTGAAAAGCCTCATAGACAAGATCTTTGGTACATATCCACTTTTTCTAGTATCATACATATTAGAAAATCATCACAAATCAAGAAACATGCAGTCTATAATCACTTAGACACCAAAACCCAGAGAAAAATACAAGCGAGGTTGTATCAGTTTTTAAATCTCAAAGGTAGGATCAAAAGTTCAAGTAGTTTCAGAGTGGTTTTCTTTTAATTAATTTGTTCTAGTGCTTTCATCAGCAAGAACATCAAAATGCAAAAGAGAATCAAAATGTATCCGACACAGATACCAGTGATTCCAAGGCCTTAACCCTTTGCATAGTGAGTTTTTTGTTAACTTTTCCAGTGAGGACGTACATGAACGTTTGTCCTACTCAAAGCGTTAATAAACCCAGAAAAGAAAGATTGCTCACAGCTTTTGTTGTTTTATATTTTAGTTAGGCATTTTTAGAATTTTTTGGAAAACCATCCAATAAAAGTTATGAAATCAATAAAGCTTTGTTAGTCCTAGTAAGTTTAGACTTTACCTGATACTATATCGCTAAGTGTAAACTCTACCAGATTTCACCAAAAGTAGGAATTGCTTTGTAAGACTTAGGTTGTGGTTGTAGCAAACAAATAGCAGACCAGTCTGTGAAGTTGATGACTGACAACTTAGTTTTTGTGTACAATGGGTTTGCTTTGTGAAGGTGAAGACTGTGTTGGTTTGCAGCAAGAAACTGAATGTAATTTTAAGTAATTTTATTCTGAAGATGAATACAATTATTTAGCAAATGGTATTTTAAATAAATGCAGAACAAAAGCTGGACTGCTGTAAGTCAAGGACTGATTATCTGGAAATAGATGACCCTTATGGGATTGAAAGTCATTCAGAAAAGACTTACTTTGTGTACGGTCTACATTTTTCCTGTGTGGTATACTTTGGAAAAAAAGTTCTGCACACCATGGTTATTATTATTCTACCTTCTGTAAAAAATGGAACCCGTTTTCTCATTTAGCAGATGTAGAAAGTTGGTCTGAAATTGAACATTCTAACCCCAATTCACACTCCTAAGTCACTTATGGAAAGATGATTTGAGGATGAAGAAAATGATTTACAAAAGCCGTTAATGATCTCAGGAATTACACTTCCCACAGAGTATAATATAGTGTTGCATAACAATAATGCAGATCTGATGGGTATTTAACATGTATGTGAATGTACGTTTCACTTTATGACTGAGAATTAAAAAATTATTGTTTGACTGAATAGAAAACACCTTCAAAACCATGTATTGTATGATTTATTATTAATTTTAGCATGTATCTTTTTGAGTGACTTTCATCTATTTGGTATTATGGGGGAGAGAGATAAGTAGGAAATTGGTGATATGTTTCTTTCAAGGATATTTAGCAAATAAAAAACTGTAAAGATTAATAGTTGCTCATTTAAACCGGTAAGCATAGAATCTATTTTTGTAATGTCACCTGTTTACACAGTTTCTAAGACATAATCTTTACCTTTTTAAAGCATAGATTATATATCTGGGTTAAGAAACTATTTACGACATGATATTAAAATAAACTTTCATTTGGCATAGGTCATTGTATGTATATGTGGACTGTTTAGGTGCTTCATGGTATTTTCTCTATGTGTTGACCTTTTGGCCATTTTCCTCAACTATGAGTTAATATAGGTAATATGGCATGAAGGCCCCCAAAACAAAAAGAAATGGAAAGCCATAATTAAATTGATATTGTCCTAGATAACTCTTTGACAAAGTATAACCCTATCAGTAACATAACTTATACTGAAACACTTTTTATCCTAGTTGAACATTCTCAAAGCTTTAGACTTTGAAGATGCTATCACTAACAAAAAATGATTATGATGCATTATATATTGGATTATAAACTTATTTTTCCATTATAAAATTTCTTAAAATGCCTAGTAATAGCTGGCATTTTTTGAGTAGTGTATCAGATCTATTCTTAGTCTGTTCGGGCTGCTATAAGAAAATACCACAGACTGAGTAGCTTTATAAACAACAGACATTCATTTCTCACAGCTCAGGAGGGTGCAAATTCAAGATCAAGTCACCAGGTGCGAGCCTGTTTTCTGGTTCAGAGACAATGTCTTTTAGCTGTGTCCCCACAGGTGGAAGTTTCAAGGGAGCTCTCTGGCTCCTCTTTTATAAGAGCACTAAATCCTATTCATGAGGGCTCCACCCTAATGACCTAAGCACTTTCCAAAGCCTCTACCTAATACCATCATCTTTGGGGTTAGGATTTCAACATATGGATTAGGGGAATACAAGCATTCAGAACATGAAAGACCTCTATTACTACTTAAAGAATTGGAGACTCATATCAGGTTATTCTCATGCTCACGGGTCTGTTGACTAGAGTTCAGCTAATGTAACCCAGGCTTTTGCTGGGTGGGTCAGCTTCAGTCTGGGAGTCTTCTAGCTGGGCCACTGTAGAAGGGGGTGCTGCAAGGTCATGTGGCAAAGGGCATAGATGTCTAATTCTAATACAAGGGAAGAGTGAGGAAGTACAGAAGATTTCAGTCTACCTTAAATGATGTCTATAAGCTAGCTAGTATTTCATTTTTCCTGGTAGAAAATAACTAATATCAATAATAACTCATCAGAAGGTTCCAGAACCACCTCCTTGTTTTAACTCAAATATTTATTCTGATTCCTTTTTATTAGAATATTATTTTCTTTCCTTTACTTATTATATTTCTTATTATTACCTACCTAATAATAAGTTACTCTGTGTGTTTGCAACACTGGTTCATTGCTAGTTAGGTCAGGATGATCTGTGTTTGCTCAGTTTGTGAGTCTGACCCTGCCCCCAAGAATGTTCATTTCTGTGGCAGTTGTTTAGTGTAGCCAACAAGAGAGTCCACTGGTATAACAGTTCCCAAATAGCATTTTATCATGATCTCTAGATGTTTAGTAAAGCCTTACTGAATTGGGTATTTTCAACCTATAATATCTAAAGAAGTCTCTTTAGGAGATTAAATTTATTTTTTATTTTTTTAAAAATGTTTATTTGTTGATTTTAGAGAGAGAGGAAGGGGGGCGGAGAGAGAGAAAAATCTATCTGTTCTTGTATGTGCCCTGACTGGGGATCGAACCCATAACTTTTGCATATCGGGACAATGCTCCAATCAAACAAACCATCCAGCCAGGGCTAGGAGCTTAAATTTTTTAAAAAAGTAATTAATTGAGAACAACCAAAACTGTGTTATAAGCTTATTAGATAATTAACACGGGTGTTTTAACAGAGCCAATTACTGATAGCCTGTGCCGAGAACATTACCTGCCAATCTCTTTTTGATCCTCTGATGGGCATTGTCATCCTTTGGGTCTTTCTTTGATTTTTATCAATAGGCTCCCATGATTTCCAGATGTGTTGTTTACTTAAGTTTTATTGAATACAAGAGGTTCTAACCCTATAATAAATAATTTCTCTAACACTGATGTTGCTATACCTACTGTCTCACTGAACTTGCCGTCTCCCAGCTGTTGGTGGAAACACCTTGGGTAGATTATGTTGTAAAGTACCCAATCCTCAATTCCACGGTTTTTGTAGAGACATCAAGTCCAGATAAAATTTGAAAAGTTTTATTAAAGGAGGAAATTTATTAAATATGCCAGCTGCATATATCTTACATGGGGCAGCACTCCCAAATCGTGTGTCTGATTAATATTCTAGGGGCTGGTTATATACTCTTAATTATACATGGGCAGGGAAAAAGCCTGACATCATGGCATAAGCTTATAACCTTTGTTTTTATCTACACAGGTTTGGGAAAAGGATGAAGGGGGGGATGGAACACAATTCATTAGCAAGTTCATAACATTTGTCTATAGGATTCATAAAAACGTTTCTACACATTAAAACTTACAAGGTAACACAATAGTAAAAATGTCACTCTACATATTAAAAGATATTCCTATGTTTTCTAGTGTTCACCTGCCATTCCTTTGTTCAGAGATATATACATTAACTACACTCTTTCAGGAGGGGAAGGGTAGTTTCCATGGGGACAAATGCCTGTAAATGGCCCATCAATATAAGAAAAGGTTTAATTTAATCTTTTCTCTTCCTGCACCTGGCTAGTATTCCTCACAGGCGTGGGGGGAGGTCAGAGAATCCAACTCTCCTTCCCCCTGCATTTACAATACAATGCCATTGGCCATTGTGGGTTTTTTTTAATTTTTATACATAAAGTTTTATTAATTTTAATGAGGTGACATCAATAAATCAGGGTACATAGATTCAAAGAAAACATGTCCAGGTTATCTTGTCATTCAATTCTGTTGCATACCCATCACCCAAAGTCAGATTGTCCTCCGTCACCTTCTATCTAGTTTTCTTTGTGCTCCTCCCCCTCCCCCTCCCCTTCTTCCTCCTTCCCTCCCCCCCCCATAACCACCACACTCTTGTCCATATCTCTTAGTCTCATTTTTATGTCTCACCAATGTATGGAATCATGTAGTTCTTGTTTTTTTCTGATTTACTTATTTCACTCCGTATAATGTTATCAAGATCCCACCATTTTGTTGTAGATGATCCGATGTCATCATTTCTTATAGCTGAGTAGTATACCATAGTGTATATGTGCCACATCTTCTTTATCCAGTCATATATATATATACATACATATATGTGTGTATATATATACACACATATATATATATATTTACTGTGATTAAAGCCTTTAAGCAAACTCTTGGCCAATACAACAAGAATCCATAGAAGAGTAGTGTCCTTAACATGTTCACGAAGTCCAAGTTGGCACCAACACCATTCCAAATCCCTACAAATGCAACCCAACCCCAGTTCAGTCCGTTAGGAGCTATCACAAGGAGCAGGAGTCCAGAAAAAGTCCACATCCAGGAAAAGTCCGCATGGCACTGGAATTGTTGTCACAATTCTATACTTTGCAGCTCACGTCCAAGTCCCAATGTCCACTGCTTCTAGCTGGTACATCTTGGTTTTGATGCTAATCATACAAGTACAAAGATCATTTTCAAAATCTCTCTGCATGCCTAGCCCAAATTAATAAAATGTTCTTTAAGCTTCCTAAAATATTAATATTAATTCTGTAACTTTTGATACCTTACAACAATTGGATTTTCCTTAACTTCTTTCCTGTTTCAAATATGCACAAAGCACTCTCTATGGCCATTTAACTTTCTGTATTGGAGGTTCTCAACTTCTGTATGTTTCATAATCAGTGGTGTTACTAGTAAAATTTTAGGGAAGCTAAGGCAGTATGATAAACCCAAAACTCCAAATACCTGTTTTATTCATTTTAAGACAGGCATTTCCCCCCACATTTTAACATTTCTAAATGACATGCTACAATCACTGGCAACCAGGTGGCATTGTTGAGGTGTGTGAAAATTAAAATAATATGTTGGAATCTGGGAAGGCCAAGAAAATGCCTGTATCACTGTATTTAGAATTTGATGGTGTGTAATAACAAGCACTTAAACGTGTCAGATTTACTTTCTTTCCTATAAAAAAGTGTGGCAGAAGCAGAGCAGGGCTGGCAGGCAGTTTCATGGTCATTGGGATCCCAGACTCCTTTGACCTGTCTCTGTGGCTTTTGACTTCAAGATTTCTTCATGTTGTAAGATGTTTGCTGGAGGGATCCAGCCTTGTCATTCATATTACACTATAGGAAGGGGATTCAGTAGGAAAACCAGAATTTCACACCCATCTCTTCATCCCTCTTAAAGGAGGTTTCTCAGAAGTATTATACAATATTTCTAGTTATATACACCGACTAGAATTAGTCACATGGCCATACCAACTTGCAAGAGAAGCTGAGAAATGTTGATTTTATTTGGATGCACTGCACCAATAAAATCCGTGTTCTGTTAATAAGAAGAAGCAAAGAATGGGCATTGCATAGACCAGTGGCCATCTGAGGTATAGACAGGTTTATGTCTGGCTCACGTGGGGGAATTATCATTCCAGATAGTTCTGACACAGCCAGTCCAGGGAACTGTTTCTTTTAGGAATTCTCATGACTCCTTTTAGTTGAATTTCGTTTTGCCTTGACCATTTTAATTAGATTGGCCCACACAACCAGTCAGTCATACCAACACAAGTTATACTTATCTTTGTATTTTCTCTGTTGTAGCCTGTTGTATGATACATTTTTAAACATCCTGTGGGTTCACAGAATTGTCTAATTTTCAAGAAAGCAGGAAAAAAATCCCAAAACCCAACCTCTTTTTCCATGGACTTTGAGCCTTCTCTTTAAAACTCTTTTGATTACCAGGCTTATATCCAGAACTATGAAACTATCAGAAATTGGCAAAAAATAATAATAATAAATTTTTTTTAATTAAGTGAGAAGCAGGGAGGCAGAGAGACAGACTCCTGCATGAGCCTCTACAGGGATCCACCTGGCAAGCCCTCTACCCTACTGAGCAATTTTATTTTAACTCCTGAGGTGTGGCCATGGAGCCATCTTCAGTGACCTGGGCCAACTCGCTCCAATGGAGCCATGGCTGTGAGAGAGGAAGAAAGAGAGAGAAAGAGAGAGAAATAGAGAGAGAAGTGAGAGAATGGAGGGACGGAGAAGCAGATGGTCACTTCTCCTGTGTGCCCTGACCGGGAATCAAATCCGGATGTCTATATGCCAGGCTGATGCTCTAGCACTGAACAAACCGATCAGGGTCAAAAATAAAATTTTAAAACATTTTTTTCCCCCTCATGGGTCATTACAGCTAGTTAGCATAAGCAAATGGATCAGAAATGTTATTGTTATCTGGTTTTTGTATGTAATTAAAAGGGTGACTACTGGTGACATCAAATATCAACATCATTTAGTCTGGATGCACACAACAAGATTACCAAAGAACAATTTTAATGGGTAGGTCTTGCATGTTTCAACTTTTATATAATAGTTGAATTCTTAGTTCAGTGACTGTGCGTGTTATCCCCAAAACTATCTAGACAATCTGGTAAAACACCATTAAGGGAACATGTGGATAATTTATGACCATGCTTGTGGTCACTAAAGGAATGTCTAATCAAGAGTCATGGCAAAGAAAAATAAAGATGTAAAATTCTCAGTTACAGGGGAAAGTCTCTCTGGAAGAATTCAAATCAGAAATGCTTCCCTCCTGAGAGAAGTTGACAGAACCTGTCTCACTTCTGAGTCTGTGGCGAGCTCTACCAGCGGCCCATACAGCGTGTGGTAGGGGCCTCACTTTCATCCAGATGGTGCAGTGACGGGTTTTCCTCCCAGAAAACAGTGGGGCTAAGAGGATGCTGGCAAGTGGTCTTGGAGGTCGCATGAGGAAATGGCTCCTGCGTCTGGCTTCACCTTCTGTCCTAGAGTTTCTTGGGACAAAGGATACATGAATATTTGGCCTAGTGTGAGCCAGTTGGGGCGAGAGAGCTGGTCTGGAACAATGTTAAAATCCGTGTAAGAGGGGTTTGATCTTGAGGACAGAGAAGGTCAGTACTGAGTGGACTTCTGGAAAACCAAGTACTGAGTCAGCTGGGAAAACTGGAGAATTAGACTACACCACTGGGAAGGAGCTCCCCTGAAAACTCCTAAAAGTGTTCATAAAAGAAAGGATTAGCTTTTAAAAAATTAATTTATTTTCCAATTAGAGTTAACATACAATATTATATTAATTTCAGGTGTACAACATAGAATGATTAGACATTGACATACCCTATGAAGGAAAGAGTTAGCTTTGAGTGCCTGCCAGCCAGACAGCATGAGGCCATATTTTGACTGTACTAGTCAAGTGAGAGCTTTTCTCTGCCTATTACCTCCTCCATCCAAGCACTTCACCCTGGAGGGGCCTACCGCCACAGTTAACAACCAGCAGCAATAAGAGAGATGAAAGAGAAGGATTCCTTCCAGAAGTCTTATGTTTGAACAAAGATTGAAGTACTGATCAATATATTGGACTGGATTCTTTCAATAATTGACCCGAGCCTATGTTTGTCTTAAAGTGATTGTAAAACTTTATGTTCCCTCAGAGTCGGAATCAGAACAGTCATTGTGCCAGCCCAAGTTTTATCCAGGGGGTGAAGGGCTACCCTGTCCCCATGTCCCAAGCAGGTGAGGAGGTAGACCAAAATTACTTTGGGTTCACCTTGTAAGAGCTGCATGTCAGTACGGACAACCCTGTGAAGTGGGTTCTATTCCTAACCAGGCCAGGCTGGGGCTGAGAGCTTGCAAAGGGGCACATGCTCTGGGTGAGCGGTCGGGGCAGAGTATGACTGACCTCCCTCCCCCAACGCTGTTGAGCCCAAGCAGCAGCCACAAACAGCAGCAGAGCCCTCCCTCCTGCAGCGCTTCCCAGGGCTCTGTACAGAGAAAGCTCAGTAAGGTGCTGACTATACCGGAGAGATGCTGATGGAAACCTGTTCGTCGGGGCAGAGCGTGTGTTGAAGGTGAATCTGGAGCTGATAGGCAATTAAGTGATAAGGGGCACAGGGAATATGAGCAAAAAAATGACATGACTGTGATGATGGGACTTTGTGCATTTCCTATGTTGGAGACATGAGCTTTTCAATTGTACCGAAAAGAAGCCCACTTTCCACCCATCTGTTTCCTGCTCCTTGTTCTGGAGGATCAATCTGTAAGGACATCAAGGGGTTTATAGCCAAATGGGGAACTTCAATAGGAGACTGGAGGAGAGAGGAGAGGGAGGATAGGGTCTCCGTTTCCTTGACTGCACTGTCTTCTCGTTGGTCCCCCTGGGCTGTCTGTGCTGCGCAAGGACAGGGCATCTCCTCCCCAGAAAGCCTTTTCCAAGCAGAGCATCTTAGACCACCCGCAGGGAAGGGCTAGCTTGTTTCTCTTATTTTCAATCTGTCACAGATGGGTACTTTCATAAATAGAAGGCAAAAGAATTATTTAAAAATGAAGTAAAAATTAAAAAAAAATAAAGACACAGATAGTCCAAACCATTTTTATTATCAGATACAAGACATACAATTATTCTGTTCAATTGCTATTAAATTTTATTCATGCTTACTCTCAAATTCTGTATCTAGCTCAACTAAGAAACACTAGGCCAGCCCAGGTCTGTGGGTTCCCACCCTGGCTTTTGGCAATCACTCTGTCTGAGCCCTGGCAGTTCTGGCTAGTGCAGCTTTGCTGCTGTTCGCCCTAGGTTCACACTATGGTTGCCCTAAGTCCCACTTGCACATTTGTAATTGCAGTCATGTTCACTTAATATCTGGGGCATGTTTTGACAAATGCAACGTTAGGTGATTTCACTTTTGTGTGAACGTCATAGAGTTCATTTACACAAACCTAAATTGTATAGCCTACACCTGTAATTGTGCGTACTCTTCTTTTATGGGACTAGCAGCACAGTAGGTTTGTTTACACCAGCATCACCACACTCAAGTGAATAATCATAGTGTAAGCTTGGACAGCTTTTTTTTTTTTTTTGTAATACAGGTGCCTGATTTAAGTTTTGATTGCCATGACATCCACTTCAAAGAGGCGTCCGCTTGAAAGTTGGCCATCTCACATAAACACATTGCCAGCCACGTGGCTAGATAAGAGCCAGGCCGCCTCTCCCACTGAGGCTCCTTTGTTTTAGAGATTTTGGTTGATTTTGATAATTGAGCTTTTGGGCTACTTATTTTTAATTCTTTCTACACTTTAAATTCTCACTCGTACATTTTAAATTCACAGTAAAGAATGACCCCCCTGAAACCTGAGGCCCCCACCCTTGACCCCAATAAAAGCAGAACCCCTGCGCATTCTCTCTCTTAACCTTCTGTGTGCCCCCGATATACGTTCCAGGGCTTGGAAGAAACAAACTTTCTTTTCTTTAAAGTTTTGTAATGGGGTTATTCCTAAAGGGCATCTTGCAATTGTCATCGGTTCATTTTTAACCTGGGCCATCAGTTCATTTGTAACCCTGGTTTAGAAAGGTTAGATATCTGATACTTGCACACATCAGAAGGGCCAGGCACCACCATGTTATCATGGCTATGATGTCACTAGGTGAAAGGAAGTTTTCAGCTTCATTATATTCTTAGAAGACCCCTGTCATATATGTAGGCTGTCATTGACCAAAATGTTGTTAGGCTGCAAATGACTGTAGACCCATTGTAAATAGATGAACCTACCTCACCTCATCCTAGTTCGAGTGGGGCATTTGTTACTAGTGGTGACTGTGACTGATCAGCAGTAAATATTTATTCTGGAAGAGAAAGTGACTATATGTGAATACTGTGAAGATAATAAGACACTGCAGTTGCTAAATGCAAGTAGAGTTAGTATGATTTTAAAAAGGAAGCTGAAAGTTGCCAGGGTCTGAAGATGATTAGAAAGCATGCATAAAGTGTTCTTAGGTTCAAATGATGAAACTGGGTTAAATTAGTGATTTTCTTTTTTAACCAGTGTGCCATAGCATGCTGGTGTAATGCATGAGTTTTTAAAATATGCAATACTTGATTATTTATTTATTTATTTATTTATTTATATTCAGTGAGAGGAGAGGAGGCAGAAGCAGACTCCTATATGTGCCTTGACCAGGATCCACCTGGCAAGCCCACTAGGGGCAATGCTTTGTCCATCTGGGGCTTTGTACATCTGCTCAGCAACCAAGCTCTTCTTAGTGCCTTAAGCAGAGGCCATGGAGCCATCCTCAGAGTTTAGGGCAAACTCACTCCAATTGAGCCATGGCTGTGGGAGGTGAAGAGAGAGAGAGAGAAAGAGGGAGAGAAGCAAGGGGGGAAGGGTGGAGAAGTAGACAGTCACTTCTGCTGTGTGCCCTGACTGTCCTGGGACATCCACATGCTGGGCCAATGCTCGACTACAGAGCCAACTGGTCAGGGACAATACCTGATTATTTAGTCAGGGGAACTGACCTCTTTACCCTTAGATTGTCAAATAAAAATAATGATAACAGCCAACACAACAATAGCTGTATAATATGAATAAATCAAAATTATGCCTTTATTTTTTTTTGTCAGAAAGGCAAAAAGTATATTTTTGGTGTGCTGCATAATTTTAGTAATTAATTTATGTGTGCCATGAGATGAAAAAGGTTGAAAATCGCTGAGTTAAATTAATGTGTTTGAGTAACAATTCAAACAGAGAGGAGGATGTTTTGAGACACCAGCTATGAAATGTACTTATTATACTGCTGGCATATACGTATCTTTTGAACAGATTAAAAAATTCCAACTATCGGTGAGACAACACTTCCTTAAACATCACACTTTTAAAATAAGGACATACCATAGATTTCTAGATGGGGAAGAGTGACTATACCTCTATAAATAATATCAAATAAAAAGCTTGTGCCTTAAGATAATTTTTTTCATGCAGATGTGTCATGTTCCTTCATTTAAAATGCATTGTGAATTATTAGGAGGCTGACCAGAGTGAGAAAACCAGGGACTCCAGCTTATAACCACAGAGTGAGAACTTCCACATATTTGCAATAGATATCTGCGAATAGACAATGGTTTTCCTTTGGGGGGTTTTAATATTTGTTATCTTTAATATTATTCTTCTTGAATTAAATGAGGGAGTATGTACTTGGAAACAGTGATTTTAGAAATCTTAGAAACTATTGGTAAAGTACAACTTATGCTTCTTTCTCCTTTCTCCACCTTTGCTGTCTTTTGATATGGTGTCTTTTGGTTTGTGAAAAATAAACCTCAGAATTTTGTGTAAGCATTTTATAGAACACACATACTAATCCCTTGACATTTTAAGGTGAAAAAATTTTAAATCTTTTAGGATAGTGAATATTGTATAGAATAGAGGTTAGGTGGCCCTATAACTTTGCAGTGACAAACTGATAAAAATGATATTAAAATTATGGTTGGAGAAATGGACTTCTGTTCATTTTTCCTGCTCATCTTGACTTCTGCCCTTCTTCTTAAAACAGCCTCAGTCTTCCTCATGCAACTGGCTGCTCTCCCCTCCACGGTTTCCGGAGGGCCTGTCAACCACAGCACTGACGCCACCCCTGTGCCACGAGCAGAACAAGCCACCCAGGCTGGTCCAATCATAATCTTACCGCTGAACTTCCCACATTGGAGGTGAGAAGCCAGAGTTTTTGCCTTTTGGCCATGACTCCAGAGCTGCTGGTAGTCACATCTCTGGCACGAGGAGAAAGCTGAGGAAGTGAGACTGATGCTCAGAGAGAAGTAGGTAGTATGGCTGGAGACTAAAGTGGAGTAAGACTTACTCAGTTGTCAGTGGTTCTAGCCTCTGACATCCTTGGTATGCTTCTCATTTTTCTGTAATTCCTTCAATTTTGTGAGTTTTTCAAGTTAATCTAATGCCTCTGGAAGTCCTTTCTTCTTTTGACTTAGATAATTTGAGTTTCTGTTACATGCAATAACTTTCTAACACAGCAGTTCAATATTGGCATTTATTTCAAACACAATTTCTAGCTTTTGAAGTTTACACCATCCTTAAGTATTTTTTGGATCTCCCATTTGCCAGTTTTGGATTAACTGTCTATTTTGGGCAGAGTATAACAAATTTCCATTATGTTCCACTAATGGTGAACAAGTCTTTCAAAACTTGCAAATCTCTAATTCATTTATTTTTTATTTTATTTTTTTTCAGAAAGGCAGGGAGGGAGTGACACAGGAACATCGAGCTGCTCCTGCATGTGCTGACTAGGAAATCAAACCAGCAATCTCTGGGCTGTGGGATCATGCTCCAACCAGCCAAGCTATTTTCCAGGGCTTAATTTTTTTATTGCTTTTTAAAGAGGCGGAGACAGGAAGGGAAAGAGAGGGAAGGGAAACATTTGTTGTTCCACTTAGTTATGCATTTTTGGTAGCTTCCTGTGTGTGCCCTGACTGGAGATTGAACCCACAACTTTGTTGTTTGAGTTTGATGCTCTTAACTGACCGGCCAAAGCCTAACATTTGTGTGTGTGTGTGTGTGTGTGTGTGTGTGTGTATTTTTCCGAAGTGAGAAAGGGGGGAGACTCCTGCATGTGCCCAACCGGGGGCAATGCTCAGCCCATCTGGGGCATTGCTCCATTGCAACCAGAATCATTCTAGTGCCTGGGACCGAGGCCATGAGGCCATCCTCAGCGCCCGGGCCAACTTTTGCTCCCTTGGAGCCTTGGCTGCAGGAGGGGAAGAGAGAGATAGAGAGAAAGGAGAGGGGAAGGATGGAGAAGCAGATGGGCACTTCTCCTGTGTACCCTGAACAGGAATCGAACCTGGGACATCCACATGCCGGGCAGATACTCTACTGCAGAGCCAACCAGCCAGGGCTAAAATTTTTATTTATTGATTTTAGCTAGAGAGGAAGGGAGAGAGAGAAGGAGAAAGACAGGAACATCGATCTGTTCCTGTATGTGCTTTGACTGGGGATTGAACAGGCAGCCTCTGTACTTTGAGATGATGCTATGACCAACTGAGCTATCAAGCCAGGGTTCTAATTCATTCTTATTTCACTTTGGCATACAGAAAGATTGTAGATATTTAACATTTTTGTTTAGTTCTATTAGTATATCATAAGTGATGGTTACTCCTCAGGGGTGATTTAAGAACACCACTGAGCCCTGGCCGGTTGGCTCAGCGGTAGAGCGTCGGCCTAGCGTGCGGAGGACCCGGGTTCGATTCCCGGCCAGGGCACACAGGAGAAGCGCCCATTTGCTTCTCCACCCCTCCGCCGCGCTTTCCTCTCTGTCTCTCTCTTCCCCTCCCGCAGCCAGGGCTCCATAAGGAGCAGAGATGGCCCGGGCGCTGGGCATGGCTCTGTGGCCTCTGCCTCAGGCGCTGGAGTGGCTCTGGTCGCAATATGGCGACGCCCAGGATGGGCAGAGCATCGCCCCCTGGGGGGCAGAGCACCACCCCTGGTGGGCGGGCCGGGTGGATCCCGGTCGGGCGCATGCGGGAGTCTGTCTGACTGTCTCTCCCTGTTTCCAGCTTCAGAAAAATGAAAAAAAAAAAAAAAAAAAAAAAAAAAAAAGAACACCACTGAAATGCTTTGGAGCTAAAGGGGCTTCAGTCTGTACTCTAAACAAGATGGGGTTCAACAGATAATGGTGGTGTAATAATCTTCTATGTATAGACCAATGATTTTTAATAGCAGGAGCAAGATAGTAAAGGGAGTAGCTTATATGCCCTGACAAACTATACCAAATCAAACTTTTTAGATAACTCCAAGGAAGATGTTTTATGTAGGATATGAATCTATCTAGGCCATACTTCGTACACCATGTGTTCACAGGAAAATGCAGTCTCTTAGCAACCATCATCTGGTTGTCAAGTTATTATTTGATTTTTATAGACATTTGGCTTTTTTGGGCACATATCTTACTAATGCTTAAGCATAATATTCAGGTTAGTGTTGGAATAATTACCTTTCACTTTCTTCCAGATGATTCTTTAAAAATTAACTATTCAAACTTTACTTAATTTAAAAAATAAGATAAATCTTTGTAGGGGATCATTGAGTGGAATGAGAAAAAAAGTGTAAGCTTGTTGTCCTATGAATGAATGAATTCATTAATTAGGTCAATAAAACATATATTTGATGTTTACTGAAGCCAGGCCTACAAGATACAAAAACAAATCAGAGCTCACATCTGCCCACAGGAAGCTGATGTTGATCTTGTCTTTGAAAAACCAATGATAACTAACCAAGGTGTTAAGTTAGAGGACACAAGCCAGCAGGCAGTCTGTCAGTCAGGCAGACAGACAGACAGACACAAACAGTAATTGGGCAAAAGTGGGAGAATTCTCATTAGGTTGGAGTGAAAGCCAGTCAAGCAATACTTTACCGAGGAAGTAGTAACTGATTATTTGACTTTGATTTCAGTGAATAATATTTGGGGGGGGGGGTAAGGGGAAGGGAGATAGTGAGACAGACTCACGTGTACTCCACCTGGGATCCACCCAGCAGCCCTGTCTTAGATTGATGCTCGAATGCCAAGCTATTTTTAGCACTGGAGGCTGATGCCCTCCAATGGAGCCATCCTCAGTGGCTGGTTAGAAATAGTCATATGACACTGTTCTGACCACTAAGACAAAGACGGTATGTGTGAGAAGTTTCTTAAGAGGAGTGAGGAAGAGAAACCCACTACTTCTTTGAAGCATTATATCTCAGTGTGATGTCTGGAACAACTGTTTTGCTACTGTTATGGGTCAGATTGCATTCCATTCCCAAAAGATATGTTGGAGTCCTAACCCCTAGTACTTCAGATTGTGACCTTATTTGGAAATAGAATCATTGCAGTTATATAATTAGTTAAAATGGGGCTATATTGGAGTAGAGTGGGTTCATATTCCAGTATAATTGGTGTTTCTACAAGCCAAGGAACACCAAAACAGGCAGGAAACCACCAGATGCTAGGAGAGCAGCAAGGAGCAGGTTGTGTCTTACCCTATGCACAGCTTGTTATTTGACTTCTACCATCTAGAATCGTGAAGAACCTGGTCCCTAGTCAATGGTACTTTGCTATGAGAGGTCAAGCAAATTAACCTAGTACCTTGATTGTTTGTTGCAGGGTAGAAGGAAAAGAAACAATGTCAGGCCTCTGTCTTGGCTCCTCAAATTTCACATTTAGCTTTTGGGCTTGGAATCTTTAGGTCCACAGTGGTCAGCAGACTGTGGTTTATGAGCCACATGCGGCTCTTTGGCCCCTTGAGTGTGGCTCTTCTATAAAATACCATGTGTGGGCGCTACCTTGATAAGGAATGTACCTACCTATATAGTTTAAGTTTAAAAAATTTGGCTCTCAAAAGAAATTTCAATCGTTGTACTGTTGATATTTGGCTCTGTTGACTAATAAGTTTGCCGACTACTGCTCTAGGATCAAGAAAGGTGGTCTTTCCACACTCTGCTTTGGTGAAGAGAAGCTTCGGTGTGTTTGGGAAGTGGGTTGTAATCTCTGAAAGAAAGATGCTTAAGGATACTAGGACTAGAAAACCAAAGCAAGTGATGTCCTAGGCTCTGAGGTGGGCAGGGCATCTGAAAGCTGACCTTGTCGAATGCCCTGTTCTTGTGCAGCCAGTAGCTAGTGCTAGCTGTCTCTGCACAGGCCCAGGGTTCGCAAGGCTGGGACACTACAACCCCTCCACAATTTGCTGAGAGGGTTAAGATTCCTATGACTTCCTCATCTTTTAGTGGCTTTCTTGTGTCTTTAAGCTGCTAAACTAACTCAAACTTTCACCGGAGAATGGGATATAGACTTGAGGGAAAAGAATAATTCTTTATCCTTTATCCTGGAAGCCAGCCCTGACTTACAGGTGGAATTTTCAATTGGCTGTCTTTCTTCCATTTGCATTGTGGGTGATGGCTTGAATGATCTCCTGAAAAAACTGTGGGCTTTTTATCCTGGGATGCTAGTATGGGCTCTCAAATATGTACGTATTTATTTATTGAAGAAACAGTGGTAGATTAATATTAAGAAAAAGATACTTTTGAAGATGAAAATGATGGGGTTTTTGTTTTGTTTTGTTTTGTTCTGCTGATGAATAAAGAATGGAAAGTGTCTTCCTTGAATACTTTGTTTATCAGAGTTGAAATGAATGTTTTATGAGGTATTCTCATAGAAGTTGTGAAGATAAAAACTTTCTTAAAAAAGACTCACAGTGTGCAAAGAAACTAGATCATCCTTCAACCTGGTTTTAAAATATAGAACTTGCCATTGCTATTTCAAGATCAGTATAAAAATAGGTAATATTGAGCAGAGAACATTTTATTAAATATAACATTTAAATTATTTTATTTTATTTTTTACTGCTTGTCTATTGTCAATCAATAATTATTAGCCATTAAGTGCTTCTGCTATTTTAAATTGTTATATTATTTTTTCATTTACCATTTATACTGCCGCTTGCTAAGTATTTTGTTAAAATTTTCCTTCTGAAATATCTCCTATGTATGTTATTATAAAATAAGTTTGTGAAATAATTCTAGAAATATTTTCTGATTAAAATTTTACTGTAATCTTATTTTAGGTACCTAAACTTTTAGATATGATCTTATTTAACCAAAAACATTTCTCTGTAGTTGTTTTTAGTTTATTAATTTTTCATTATTTGTTTTTTTTAAATGATAGTAACAAAAATTGTACTGCAGGGGAAAAGATTTTGGAATCAGAGAGATCAGACTTTTAATGCTACTTCTGACATCTACTAGCTCTGTGAATTTGTTTACACTCTCTGAACCTCAGTTTCCTTATCAGTAATCAGGAGCAATAATTTGTATCTCCCAGGTTAAAATGTGACCATGGTTGAAACATACCTGATAAATGGTAGATGCTCAACTCAGATTATTTTAAAAGTCCTTTTTTTTTTTTTTCTGCATAGCACTTAGGGATATTGAATGGCTTCTCTTTTATGGTAATAATGCCATGATTGTTTTTAAAAAATTAATTAAAATAATTTTAAGGTTTCTACCATTATGTTACATTTGCTTTCTTAGAACATTACTAAAATTACATTAGGAGACAAATACTTAAATGCCATTTTCACATAAAATGTTGGTGTTTTACAACAGGTACTCAAAATCCGTGGAGTTTTTACCTGGATTTATATGGATTCACCAAATGACTAAATGGTCTTGACTTTGACTGACAGATAGCTTTGATTTTAGTTCTTCTTTGATGATGTCCCATTTCTTTGTAGTTTGTGGTGGTTTCCAGACACACATAATTCCAAATGCTACAGATTTTTCTCTTTTTATATTGCTTCTGCTGGAGGAAATAGGAGTCAATACTATAACAGTAATAGCAGAACACTTCATGCCCTTCAAAGTTTATCTATTATTTTATTGTCATATTAACACTACACAGTACACAGACAAAGAATATTCAGATGGAAAACTAAACCCCAGAGAAACTGTGATTCACCTGAAATTATAAGACACTGGAATTTAGTGTTGATATGATCTTTGTAAGAATTATTTTTACTGCGTCAAGGACAATTGGTTCTTAAACGTATTTGGATCTTGGAAGTCTTTGAATCTCTGATGAACATAATGGTGCCCTCTTTATAAATACAGCAGAAATAAACATATGCAGTTTATCTCCCTTCTATGACTCAGCTAGTTAAGGGAAACTCTACTTTTAATAGTCCTGAATTTGGATCACATGGCAATGCAGCTGATAATGCAGCTGGCTCTGCTGACTTGAAGCACCATGTTACATGTGCGTGTGCGTGGATGGGAACACCTGAGACACAGCACAAATCCTTCCCCCAGCAATGCCCTCTGACAACTTTTACCACTGAGAAAGAATCAAGTTTGATTAATTTGTTCAAATTGTGTTTCATGGAAAATGGGTAATCTAAAAAGTGCTCACATCTTTTTCTAAGAAAAAAAATGGTGTGTTTAAAAAAGTTTAGAAAATGCTGCATACTAGTTGATTCATGGAGATTCATCTTAGTATATCAAGATTTAAAAGTCTTGCAGTAAAGAAATTTAACTCTTTTTGATCCAGCTTCTCCCCATATTATCAAACCAAAGAGCATTTGTTTTTTATTTGGATAATTCTTACTAGCATCACCTGATGGTGGCTACTTTTTTTGAAAGGGAAATACAAGGAGGTTTAAAAAAAATTTTAATTTGACAATTATAGTTTACATTCAATATTATATAGTATGAGAGGTGGTTATGCAGTGGATAGAGCATCGGACTGGGAAGCGGAGGACCCATGTTTGAAACCGCAAGGTCTCCAGTTTGAGCCCAAGGTCGCTGGCTTGAACAAGGGGTCACTCAGTCTTCTGGAGTCCCCTAGTCAAGGCACATATGTAAAAGCAATCAATGAACCACTAAGGTGCTGCAACAAAGAATCGATGCTTCTCATCTCCCTTCCTGTCTGTCTGTCCCTCTCTCTGTCTCTGTCTCTGTCACAGAAAAAAATATTATTTTGTATCAATTTCAGGTATACAGCATAGTGGTTAGACAATTATATTTTACAAAGTTTTTTTCCCAGTATTTCCAGTGCTCACCTGGCACTACACACAGTTATTACAATATTGTTGACGATGCTCCATATGCTGTACTTTGCATCCCATGACTGTTTTGTGACTACCAATTTGTACTTCTTAATCCCTTCAGGAAATGATGGCTACTTTCATTCAATTTATGTAATTCCTATAACAATTACCACTTATTCTGGTCCCCATGGACAATATTGTAGTTGCATCAGCATTTGCTAGGTCCCTATATTTTTGCCTTTCTTGTGGTATCACTTCTACTTACGTGAGATTTGAGGACCATTCCTTCTTCTGTCTAATGGTCTATTGCAATTAATACAGAGCTCATTTTTCCAGTCTTTCTGTTAAAAGTTTTGAAGATAATAGGGATTAAATATATCCTTTGTAGTAGTTACTTCATTTTTCATTTGCAACAGTTTGTAATCCTTTTTTTTTAAACTGTTCTATTAAATATTTTAGCGACAGTTGAGACAAGAACTTATCTTGCCATAATCTTCTCACTTTCCATCATCAGGCAGATCTGAGAGGCAGGAGAATGTCATGAATGAGCACCCTGGTGCATGGCTCTGGGACCAAGAGGCCTTGGCTCAGATTCCAGGTCCAGTGTGTACCAGCTCTGTAAGCAGGGCACACCTGGTGGTAAACCACATGTGTAACATGGTGGCACCTCACTAGTACCATTGCCTTGAAGCAGTTAATACCATAATGGAATTAGAACAGGGCCTGGTCATCATAAGTAAGAGTTTGTTAGTAGTACTGAAAGTCAATTGAGTCCTGGCTGGGTGGCTCAGTTGGTTACAGTGTCCTCCCAATAAACCAAGGTTGTGGGTTTGATTCCTGATCAGGGCACAGGCAAGACTCAACTAATGAATGCATAAATAAGTGGAACAACACTCTCTCTCTCTCCCCCTTCCCCTATCTCTCTAAAATAAAAAAAATAAGAAGAAAAAAAGTCAA
This sequence comes from Saccopteryx bilineata, assembly GCF_036850765.1. NCBI lineage: Eukaryota > Metazoa > Chordata > Mammalia > Chiroptera > Emballonuridae > Saccopteryx > Saccopteryx bilineata. The sequence goes on from NC_089494.1 coordinate 178,782,671, forward strand.
TTGACTCTGGTCCATGTCATGACCTAATCATGGCCTGCTACAAAGAAAGCACAGAAACATTAGATATTATTGCCACTGTTACTGTTACTCTTGATAATTCTATTGATTATATTGTCTTTGTCTTGACTTACCTGATTTGAGAATGGAGATAACTTTGATATAAACTGTTTATAGGAATTTTAATTTTTGTTCCCATTGTTCCTGTCATAGAATTGATATGTTATTTTGTTGCTGATTTTAATAGCATATATGCTGTAAAAGACAGACTATTTTCTTTCTTGTTTATTTGAAAGAATTTCCTTGCCAAACTGAACCTGAAGGTAGAAGAGCTGTATGTGTGGGAATGTGTCAGGATGTATCTAACTGAGTTTCAGGAAGGGAGAAGAGACACTTACATTAAATTCTTGGAAATGGCCCTGACCGGTTGGCTCAGCGGTAGAGCGTCGGCCTAGCATGCGGAGGACCCGGGTTTGATTCCCGGCCAGGGCACACAGGAGAAGCGTCCATTTGCTTCTCTACCCCTCTGCCGTGCTTTCCTCTCTGTCTCTCTCTTCCCCTCCCGCAGCCAAGGCTCCATTGGAGCAAAGATGGCCCGGGCGCTGGGGATGGCTCTGTGGCCTCTGCCTCAGGCGCTAGAGTGGCTCTGGTCGCAACATGGCGACGCCCAGGATGGGCAGAGCCTCGCCCCCTGGTGGGCAGAGCGTCGCCCCATGGTGGGCGTGCCGGGTGGATCCCAGTTGGGCGCATGCGGGAGTCTGTCTGACTGTCTCTCCCCGTTTCCAGCTTCAGAAAAAAAAAGAAAAAAGAAAAAAAAAATTCCTGGAAATGCAGTCATCAAGAAAGTCACAGTTAATGGAAAAACAACCCATATCTTATTCCTGTGTTTATTTTTTTCTAACTCCTAACCATATCTTTACATTTTGCCACAAAATGAAGTAATAGCCTCAGTGTAAGCTTACTCTCACTACCTAAATAAATGGCTCAGAAAAATGAAGAAAAGTTAGGTCTACATTTTCTGTTCTGTGCTTACGTGTTCCTGTTAAATTCTCTCTTGTCTCCATTTTTTTTTGTGGAAAAAGTGGCTCAACAGTTTTAAGTGTGAAATAGTTTGTACACATCAAGATTATTTTTTCCCCCAAAGAGAAAAAGTTACATATACCAGTTAGATTTATTTGCATTGGTCATTTTCATCAATTAGAGTCATAACCTGTTAAAAAGTGGGCCAGTCTGATTTGAAAGCCGGCCTGGGGCCTATGGAGAACTGGCTACTGTCAACAGTCACTGGAATAAGGGGAGCAAAATCAGCCTCCGGGCTTGAGGGAAGCCCTGTTCCATATTAGGAAGCAGTTTTAGACACATTTTTTTTCCATTTGTAGCGGAATTATCTACATGATATCTTATTTGGAACTCAGATAGAGGCAATACAAATGATTGAAGTACAAAGACTTGCTGTGGCTTTTGTTTGACCTCATTTTTTCCCTAAGATTATCTCTGGGAAACTTGAGAACTCCAGTTTTGAAAATCACTGATATACAGAATAAACAAATATCCTTGTTGAATTTGCCACTCTGTGATATTAGGTGAAATACTTAAAACTATATTTAAACTTTTCTATTCTTAACAGACACTTTAGAGGAGGGGTTGTCATACTTTTTTTAATAAACAGCCAGATAGTAAATCTTTTAGACAATGGGGGTCTAGATGCAAAATTGAGACTGTTATGTAGATACTTACATAACAGAAGAGAAAAGGTAGTTCTACAGAACTTTTGACAAAATTCAAAATATAATAATGATTACTGAGTATATTTTTGTACTATGAGTTGAATAATGAGAAAATTTCAATTAAAATTTTTTTGCTTAATCAGAATTCAAGTTAGTGTTTCCTATTAGCAAATCAATTACCAATGCTCACCTGTAAAAACAATTCTTAGCTTATGGGATGTACCAAGTAGACAGCAGGTGAGATTTGGTCTGTGGCCATAGTTTGTCGACTCCTCTAGAATAAACTTCAACTGGAAGATAGCAATTAGGAGACTCCAATTAGTCATTGACATATTGTTATTTTATAGTGACATCAGTGAAACACCTTTTCACTTCACTGCTATTATATTAGCAATGTATTTCTCTTTGAAGGTAAAATTATAAGTCCTACTGTTGTGAAGAGTTTCAGAAAAAAAGAATCTCACATACTCTCAGTGGGAATCTCTTCTGGAAGGGAATTTGTCAAAATATATCAAAAATCTAAAAAAGTACACATGCACTTAGTTTGACCCAGTGATTTTGCTTCTAGGAATTTAACCCCAGAAGAACTATATTGAAATATTTGTGTGCAAGGTAATCCATCACAGTTTGTTTATCAAAGTGAAAATTTGGGACATCTTCCAAGTGCTTAGCAATAAGGGGATCAGTGAAATAAATTATTGTAGAAATAAAAAGAGATTATTATATAGCCATTGCAAATTATATCGTGGAACTTTATTGACACGGAAAGATTTATTTAAATAAGTAAGCTGTAGACATTATGCATACAGACATAATTATCTCATTATTGTATAAAACATGTGAACCATACATGTGGAAAACAAAAGGAAATCCTCCATGCTGAAATGTTAACAGTGCTTATATATGTAGATCATTATTAGTAGCAGGTCACTAAGTACAATTTCTTGAGTGCTGAGCAACTGCAGATACTTTGGGAAATGCTTTACATACGTAATCATATCCAATTTTTAAATCAGTGCTATGAAATAAGCATGCTTATCTCCTTTAATATAATGGGGGCAATAAGGTTTGAGAAATTCAATAGCTTCCCCAGCTGACACAGCTAGAAATGGAGGGCTTGAGACTCATACCCAGAAATGTCTGACTCCAGAGTTTGTGCTGCTGTCTGGCATTCCATGCTGACTCTTATTTTCTTCATGCTCATTTACATTTCTAATCTTGCTCTTTTGTATTAATGGGTGTTTTTAAGAATGTTGAAAATAAGATTATTGGGTATAATTACATTAAGAACACTGAATTGCCACATAGAAGATTTAACCATTTCTTATTTCATTATTGCTGATTCTGGGGACTCCCATTTGTTTGTCCTTTCTACTGGCCCAACAGTCTCCATGAAGGCTTAGAAGGGCAGAAGTCATCATTCTAGGCTACTGCAAGAATGGGTTTTCCCACTGCCTGTAAGTCTATAAACTAGCCAAGATATTTTCCTCCAAGATAAAGAAAAATCTCCTGTATTATTAAGGTAAATTCTTTTGTTCCAAGAAATAATCTGACTCTAAGAGTTCTTTTTATTTTCCTCTAAGATTCCCCCCCCCAAGAGCTTTATAGGATCAGTGTAAAAAATGTGAGTAGTTGTCAACTGGTGATCAAGAAATTTCCTTTAACTTCCTCACTATACCCCTTCGCCTTACTAAAAGTCTCTCAAAAGTGAATAGGAATAATATTAGTCCGGGACTGAAGTGTTAACTTATTCAAATTAAAATCTTAAGTATTTATTTAATAATGTGTCTACCAGAAATACCACCTAGATTCAGACTTTATGACTTTTTTTCTGTGTATTAGGATACAGATGCTAAAAAAGTGATGGCTATTAAACTCTGACATGTTCCATTTGCTGAACAAGATGAACTCTTCTTTCCAGGTAAATTGTTCTATAAGATAATGAGTCCTGTCACCAAAGGTCTGTGATCATCTTGCCCCTTTGTTTTGTGTTATTACTGGGTTACGGAGCTCAGTGAACTTGATCGATTTTTTTCTGACCTGCTTCTTCTGATCACATCTTTTGTTGCCAGCTCCTTGAAAACAGAATGATGGGCAAATTTATCTTTCTCTGGAGTTGTGAAGAACTATAGCTTTATTTACTGAATGCAGTTAAAATGGCCAAATGTGAAATGATACCAGACCACAGGTACATATGTAGGGTCATGCAAAGATATTGTAGGATTCACATAAAAAATCTTAAAGCACTGTTAAAGTGATTATAAGTATAAAATTAGGTATTGAATTGGGAATTTAATGGTCATTGTTGACTGAATCATTTTGGAATAGGTGAAAATCAGGTTGTACAGTAAAGAATAATGAATAATTAAGAATAATAATTGGGGATGAGGTAAGGGTGGAGGGGACTAGTATATAATGGCTCTGATCTCTTTTGTGTTCCCACTCATTCATCCATTAATTTCACAAATATTTATTGAGCTCTCTAACCAATGAAGACACAGAGTTTAGCAGGAAAAACACCATTCTCTGTTCACCTAGAGCCTAGTGTTTCCAGATGGATGCTAAATATCTTGTAGTTCATATGACTTAGAATCTTTCATAAATCATGAGGATATATAACTTTCACCCTTCACCTACGTAGACACACAATTATGGTAACCTTGAAAATGAAAGGGAGAGGGCTGTGGAAAATATTGATTTTCTAGCTGTATAAAATTAAGATTGATTTATATTTAAAAATACTCCAGAGTTACTGGTTCAGACCAGAGGGTAATATCACTCTGATAATTGCTACCATTTTATAATATTTTTGAACTGGAGTTTGATATCTGAAGAAGTAGTACTAAATGACATAGGGTGCTGTTGATAGCAGAGACTAACCTTTCTGCTGGTGTTGCCAGGGATTATATATAGCAGTTTAATACCTGAGTCCTCTTAATTTAAGCAGGGAAAAAAGAATTTAATTCAATGTATTTGTTTTATTATAAAATAACTTAAAATAAAAGAATACTCTAAGATAATGCTTTTAAAATTTAGAATTAAAAACAAGTTTTCAATTTTTTACTTTTTCCACTAATATGAACATTTTCTTTACCAATTTTTTAAATTATTTTTTATTTTTTATTTTTTACAGAGACAGAGAGTCAGAGAGAGGGATAGACAGGGACAGACAGACAGGAACGAAGAGATGAGAAGCATCAATCATTAGTTTTTCGTTGGGCATTGCAACACCTGAGTCATTCATTGATTGCTTTCTCATATGTGCCTTGACCACGGGCCTTCAGCAGACCAAGTAACCCTTGCTTGAGTCAGCGACCTTGGACTCAAGCTGGTGAGCTTTTGCTCAAACCAAATGAGCCTGTGCTCAAGCTGGCGACCTCAGGGTCTCGAACCTGGGTCTTCTGCATCCCAGTCCGATGCTCTATCCACTGCGCCACCGCCTGGTCAGGCTCTTTACCAATTATTAAAGAACCCTTGTCTTGGATTATAAATTTCCTCTGTAATTTGTTCTTGACCTTTTTCTAGCTGAGTGTCAAAGTGATCCAGTTTGCTTGTCTTTCAGCAGTTCTTTTAAATTAATTTTTGTAGTGAGAACAATTAGTCTCTGATTTCAGAGACTTTGTAATCTTATTTTGTGCATAGTCTCCGAGAAAACAGAAAAAAAAAATACTGTAAAGGATAAGATGGCTGCAGAAGCTCCAAAAATTATATCTTCATACAACTTCCCTTCATATTTGGAAGAAAGTACCCCTTTCTTATATTCCATTTTCAGAGCTGTTGGCAGACCCCCTTCAGGTTCATTGGCCTAAGCTAGGTCCATCCTTGCAATGGGGATGGAATTACTATGATTGGCTTTTAGGCCAATCATGACTCATCCCAGGGAGCTGGAGAGTTCTGCTTCCCCAGTGGCAATGGCTTCTGGAAAAGAATGGACACAAATTGGTTTCAATTGGTACAAAGGAGAGTGAATGACTATTGGGTAAGCAAATTATGGTATTTTCCAAAGTTGTTTTTTTATCAAGTCAATGGTATCAATTCTTGTAAAAACAAATGTTTTCTCATATCTGTTAAAAAAATTTCTCACTTCATAGCAGTCTGCTTTTTCACATTATCAATTTGCTTATCATAGTCATTGTTGACAGATACAAGAAAAATAGTTTTCTAAAATGTTTATTTTATTGATTATAGAGAGAGGAACGGAGCGAGTGAGGGAGAGACAGGAACATTGATCTACTCCTGCATGTGCTGTGACCGGGAATCGAACCAGGAACCTCTGTGCTTCGGAATGAAGCTCTAACCAACCAAGCTATCTTTCCAGGGCAAGAAAAATATTTAAAAATAAATAAATAACTCAAATACAATGTTTTGTTGTAATTGAACAAATTATTAAAGTAGATGTATTTTTAGAATTATTACCTAAAATTTCAAGACATAGAGATAAAGGAGGGGAAGGGAAAACAAGTCTATAGTTAAATGAAAGGAAAAGAAAGTTATTACATAATCTCACTTATCTGTGAAATCTAATAAACACAGTAAACTGAGGAACAAAATAGTAACAGAGGGTCACAGGAAATGGACAGCTGTCGGAGGGAAGGGGGAAGAGGAGATGGCCTCAGAGAAGGTTAAGGAATTAGCCAAAATCATAGATACATAACACATACAGTCAAGAGGGTAGCAGTAGCCAGAGAAAAAGGGGGGTGAAAGTAGAGGGAAGGGGAGAAAGAGAGTGAAATGGGGGGTAAAAAAGACTTTGCATAGGAAGTGGGGCCACAATGTGGTATGTAGAGGGTGTTATGTTGAGTGGAACACTTGAAACCATGTCAACACAATAAATTAAAAATTAAAATTTTAAATAAAATGAAAGTTATTATATAAAAACTTCTCTATTTCTTCATACTATGGTATCTGGGACATTGAAGTCTCTATCATTTTACTGTGTTTATCCAGGCAGTTGTATTACATGAGATGAACAGGGATGAGAAACCTGGAAGGACAGTGTTATGAGCTGAATTTTGCCCCCCCCCCTTCATGTATGAAGTCCTAACCTCCAGTTCTTCAGAATGTGACTGAATTTAAAGATAGAGCTTTTAAAGAGGTTATTAAGTTAAAATGAGGCCATTAAGGTGGGCCCTAACCCATTCTGACTAGTGTGTTTATAAAAAGAGATAGGACACAAAAAGGAGCAGCAGGAATGGCCATACACAATAGAAATATCACGTGAAGGGGGCACAGTGAGAAAACAAGTGTGTGCAAGCCAAGGAGAGAGGACTCAGAAAAAGTAAACCTGCTGACACCTTGATCTTGGACTTCTAATACATGGAACTGTGAGACAATAATTTCTCTTGTTTAAGCCACCCAATCTGTAGTATGATATTTTGTCATGTATGCCTAGTAAAGTCATATAGATAGTAAATAATTCCACCTTAAAAAATTAAAAACATTTTAAAAATTGTAGTTAAAATACAATATTATATTTTTTAGGTGTACAGCATAGTGATTAAACATCATATAATTATGAAGTGATCACTCTGATCACTCTAGTAACCATCTGACATCATATATAGTTATTACAATATTATTGACTCCAGTTCTAACTTTGAATGAAGACCTATTATGTGTGAGTGGCTATATTAGGAGAACCAAGGACCTACTTGAGGTTTAGAACTATCCCATTTTAACAACTAAAAAGCTGAGTCTTAGAGATGTTAAGTAATTTGAAAGTAAAAGAATTAGGAATCAACCCACTCTAAATACTTCCCATATACTATGCAGCATGAATAAAGTACATTTATAATTCATTATAAGTTTAGTAAAAACTAACCTTATTGAATTCTTCCTATTGGCCAGGCATTGTGTGTCAAGCATGTTACATGAATTAGTGTGTTTACTCCTCACAATATTATGATGAATACTACTATTATTCCATATTACAGATAAGGCTTATAGACTTAAGTCAATTTCCCAAGATCACACAGTTATCAAATGCTGGAATCAGTACTGAAGCTTCGATTACTCTGTTATCCATCATCTAAACTACTTTCTATTTTGAATGGATCATCAGAAAGATTTATGAATATAAAGATTAAGTCAGAATGACACAGAGCACCCATATTAGAGAAGAAATGTAAATTTAATGTTAAATGATAAATGGGTCATGAAGATATTTTTAAAAAGAAAATATGAAACAATATTTCTTATGAAACTAATATATGCTTGAAAATATTTATTTACCATTATAGAGCAGAAAACAATCTTTTTTTTTTTTTAGCGCATGCGTGCATGCAAGAAAGAGGGACAGACAGGAAGGAGAGAGATGAGAAGCATCAGTTCTTTGTTGTAGCACTTGGTTGTTTATTGATTGCTTTCTCATCTGTACCTTGACAGGGAGGGGGCTCCAGCAGAACCAATGACCCCTTGCTCAAGCCAGTAACTTTGGGCTCAAGTCAGTGACCTTGGGTTTCAAGCCAGCAACCTTTGGGCTCAAGCCCCATATTCAAGCTGGTGAGTCCATGCTGTAGCCAGATGAGCCTGTGTCCCAGGCCGGCAACCTTGGGGTTTCAAATCTGGGTTCTCTGTGTCCCAGTCCAATGCTCTATCCACTGCACCACTGCCTGGTCAGGCAAGAGACCAATCTTTTGATCAGTTAGTCAATCAATGGATAGATAACTCATACATGTGACCAAAATATATCACAAACAGATGTATACTCACTTGAATATAAACTTGTAAAATATCTTAAAATGGAAAAATATATATCCAGGTACCATAAAGTGGTCATGAATATAAAGTACTTACTCTCTTTTACCAACTTTAAGGCACTCTGAAGTTTCAAAAAAGTGATAAAAGACATCTGTTGTGTAACTATCGAAATGATGAGGGAGAATCAATCATCTCTAGTGATAACAGGTAGTGTCTATGAAATCACAATGCAGCTATTAGTGTCTTTTTTCTCCCGGGATGCAAGCTGTACCTCTCTTACAAATCTTACTTGAGACACTGCACATAAACCAATGGAGGAATAGCAACTGTAACAAGACATGAAGCAGGTTGTTCCTTAGTAGCAGTGAATGAAAACTCAGGATTTGTGAAGAATTCAGAAGCAGGACTAACCGTAGAAATTCCTGTCATTTACATAAAATATCCTGAATTTTTGAGCTGCATAATCTGTCCCTTCCTTTTGGTTAATTTGAGTGTTATCTCTCGCATTAGTAAATTATATGTAATATAATGTCACATGGTTTTGAACTAAAATGATTTCTTCTTTGAGGAATTTTTTTTTTATAATAAATTTTTATTAATGGTAATGGGATGACATTAATAAATCAGGGTACATATATTCAAAGAAAACATGTCTAGGTTATTTTGTCATTAAATTATGTTGCAAACCCCTCGCCCAAAGTCAGATTGTCCTCCGTCACCCTCCATCTAGTTCTCTGTGCCCCTCCCCCTCCCCCTAACTCTCTCCCTCCCTCCCTCCCATGTCCTCCCTGCCCCCCACCCTTGGTAACCACCACACTCTTGTCCATGTCTCTTAGTCTCATTTTTATGTTCCACCAATGTATGGAATCATGTAGTTCTTGTTTTTTTCTGATTTACTTATTTCACTTCTTATAATGTTATCAAGATCCCACCATTTTGCTGTAAATGATCTGATGTCATCATTTCTTATGGCTGAGTAGTATTCCATAGTGTATATGTGCCACATCTTCTTTATCCAGTCTTCTATTGAAGGGCTTTTTGGTTGTTTCCATGTCTTGGCCACTGTGAACAGTGCTGCAATGAACATGGGGCTACATGCGTCTTCACGTATCAATGTTTCTGAGGTTTTGGGGTATATACCCAGTAGAGGGATTGCTGGGTCATAAGGTAGTTCTATTTGCAGTTTTTTGAGGAACCACCATACTTTCCTCCATAATGGTTGTACTACTTTACAGTCCCACCAACAGTGAATGAGGGTTCCTTTTTCTCCACAGCCTCTCCAACATTTGCTATTACCCGTCTTGTTGATAATAGCTAATCTAACAGGAGTGAGGTGGTATCTCATTGTAGTTTTGATTTGCATTTCTCTAATAACTAATGAAGCTGAGCATCTTTTCATATATCTGTTGGCCATTTGTATCTCTTCCTGGGAGAAGTGTCTGTTCATGTCCTCTTCCCATTTTTTATTGGATTGTTTGTTTGTTTGTTGTTGAGTTTTATGAGTTCTTTGTATATTTTGGATATTAGGCCCTTATCTGAGCTGTCGTTTGAAAATATCAGTTCCCATTTAGTTGGCTGTCTGTTTATTTTGATATCAGTTTCTCTTGCTGAGCAAAAACTTTTAATTCTGATATAGTCCCATTCATTTATCTTTGCCTTCACTTCTCTTGCCATTGGAGTCAAGTTCATAAAATGTTCTTTAAAACCCAGGTCCATGATTTTAGTACCTATGTCTTCTTCTATGTACTTTATTGTTTCAGGTCTTATATTTAGGTCTTTGATCCATTTTGAATTAATTTTAGTACACGGGGATAGGCTGTAGTCGAGTTTCATTCTTTTGCATGTGGCTTTCCAGTTTTCCCAACACCATTTGTTGAAGAGTCTTTCTTTTCTCCATTGTGTGTTGTTGGCCCCTTTATCAAAGATTATTTGACCATATATATGTGGTTTTATTTCTGGGCTTTCTATTCTGTTCCATTGGTCTGAGTGTCTATTTTTCTGCCAATACCATGCTGTTTTGATTATCGTGGCCCTATAATATAGTTTAAAGTCAGGTATTGTAATGCCCCCAGCTTCATTCTTTTTCCTTAGGATTGTTTTGGCTATTCAGGGTTTTTTATAGTTCCATATAAATCTGATGATTTTTTGTTCCATTTCTTTAAAAAATCTCATAGGGATTTTGATGGGAATTGCATTAAATTTGTATATTGCTTTGGGTAATATGGCCATTTTGATTATATTTATTCTTCCTATCCAAGAACAAGGAATATTTTCCCATCTCATTGTATCTTTTTCTATTTCCCTTAACAATGCTTTGTAATTTTCATTATATAGGTCCTTTATGTTCTTTGTTATGTTTATTCCTAGGTATTTTATTTTTTTTGTTGCAATCGTGAAGGGGATTATTTTTTTGAGTTCGTTTTCTAATATTTCATTGTTGGCATATAGAAAGGCTATGGACTTTTGTATGTTAATTTTGTATCCTGCGACCTTACTGTATTGGTTTATTGTTTCTAATAATCTTTTTGTGGAGTCCTTCGGGTTTTCGATGTATAGGATCATATCATCAGCAAAAAGTGATACCTTTACTTCTTCTTTTCCGATATGGATGCCTTTTATTTCTTTGTCTTGTCTGATTGCTCTGGCCAGAACTTCTAGCACCACGTTAAATAAGAGTGGAGAGAGTGGACAACCCTGTCTTGTTCCTGATTTAAGGTAGAAAGTCCTCAGTTTTATGCCGTTTAATATGATGTTGGCTGATGGTTTATCATATATGGCCTTTATCATGTTGAGATATTTTCCTTCTATACCCATTTTGTTGGGAGTCTTAAACATAAAATTGTGTTGTATTTTATCAAAAGCCTTTTCTGCATCTATTGATAAGATCATGTGGTTTTTGTTCTTTGTTTTGTTGATATGGTGTATTACGTTAACCGTTTTGCGTATGTTGAACCATCCTTGAGATTCTGGGATGAATCCCACTTGATCATGATGTATTATTTTTTTAATATGTTGTTGTATTCGGTTTGCCAGTATTTTGTTTAGTATTTTAGCATCTGTATTCATTAGAGATATTGGTCTGTAGTTTTCTTTCTTTGTGCCATCCTTGCCAGGTTTTGGTATGAGGGTTATGTTGGCCTCATAGAATGTGTTTGGAAGTATTGCTTCTTCTTCAATTTTTTGGAAGACTTTGAGTAGAATAGAAACCAAGTCTTCTTTGAATGTTTGATAGAATTCACTAGTATAACCGTCTGGGCCTGGACTTTTATTTTTGGGGAGGTTTTTAATAGTTTTTTCTATTTCCTCCCTGCTGATTGGTCTGTTTAGGCTTTCTGCTTCTTCATGACTCAGTCTAGGAAGGTTGTATTGTTCTAAGAATTTATCCATTTCTTCTAGATTGTTGTATTTGGTGGCATATAATTTTTCATAGTATTCTACAATAATTCTTTGTATATCTATGATGTCTGTGGTGATCTCTCCTCTTTCATTTCGGATTTTATTTATTTGAGTCCTGTGCCTTTTTTCCTTGGTGAGTCTTGCCAAGGGTTTGTCAATTTTGTTAATCTTTTCAAAGAACCAGCTCCTTGTTTTATTGATTTTTTCTATAGTTTTTCTGTTCTCTATTTCATTTATTTCTGCTCTGATTTTTACTATCTCCTTTCTTCGGCTGGTTTTGGGTTGTCTTTGTTCTTCTTTTTCTAGTTCCTTAAGGTGTGAAGTTAAGTGGTTTACTTTGGCTCTCTCTTGTTTGTTCATATAGGCCTGAAGTGATATGAGCTTTCCTCTTATTACTGCTTTTGCTGCATCCCAGAGATTCTGATATGTCGTATTTTCATTTTCATTTGTCTGTATATATCTTTTGATCTCTGCGCTTATTTCTTCTTTGACCCATTCATTTTTTAGAAGTATGTTGTTTAGTTTCCACATTTTTGTGGAGTTTTCCCCCTCTTTTTTGCAGTTGAATTCTAGTTTCAAGGCTTTATGATCAGAAAATATGCTTGGTACAATTTCAATTTTTCTAAATTTGCTGATATTGTCTTTGTGGCCCAACATATGGTCAATTCTTGAGAATGTTCCATGTACACTAGAGAAAAATGTATACTCTGTTGCTTTGGGATGAAGTGTCCTGTAGATGTCTATCATATCCAGGTGTTCTAGTATTTTGTTGAAGGCCACTATGTCTTTGTTGATTCTCTGTTTGGATGACCGATCTAGAGCCGTCAGCGGTGTATTGAGGTCTCCAAGTATGATTGTATTTTTGTTTTAAGGTCAATAAGTAGCTGTCTTATATATTTTGGTGCTCCTTGGTTTGGTGCATATATATTAAGGATTGTTATGTCTTCTTGATTCAACTTCCCCTTAATCATTATGAAATGACCATTTTTGTCTCTGAGTATTTTTTCTGTCTTGTAGTCAGCATTATTAGATATGAGAATTGCTACACCTGCCTTTTTTTGGGTGTTGTTTGCTTGGAGTATTGTTTTCCAGCCTTTCACTTTGAATTTGTTTTTATCCTTGTTGCTTAGATGTGTTTCTTGTAGGCAGCATATAGTTGGATATTCTTTTTTAATCCATTCTGATACTCTGTGTCTTTTTATTGGTAAGTTTAATCCATTTACATTTAGTGTAATTATTGACACTTGTGGGTTCCCTACTGCCATTTTATAAATTGCTTTCTGTTAGTTTTGTATCTAGTTTGATTCTTCTCTTTTGTTTTTCTATCATTTGTTTTTGTTTGTTTGTGTTCCATACTTCTTTCCTCTGTTGCTACCTTTTTTAAGTCAAGTGTTTTTGTGGTGTTTTTTTCAAGGGTGGTTACCATTAAGTAATGAAAAGGGTCCCTACCATATTCATTGTAGTACCCTATCTTATAAGTATTTCTGCACTTCATCGTCCTTTGCTACTGTTAATCTCCATCCTCTCCCCCCTTTTTTTCCTTTGTTGTCACAGTTTAAGTTTGGTTTTATTGTGTTCTTGGTGGAGCTGTTACTTGTGGTGTTGTTTTCTTTTGTTCTTTGAATCTGGTTGAAAAACCCCCTTTAGTATTTCCTGCAGTGGGGGCTTTCTGTTGATAAATTCTCTCATCTTTTCTGTATTTGTGAATGTTTTTATATCTCCTTCATACTTGAAGGATAGCTTTGATGGGTATAGTATTCTTGGCTGAAAGTTCCTCTCTTTCAGGGCTTTAAATATTGGGGTCCACTCTCTTCTAGCTTGTAGAGTTTCTGCTGAGAAATCTGATGATAATCTAATAGGCCTTCCTTTATATGTTGTACTCTTCTTTTCCCTGGCTGCCTTGAGAATTTTTTCTTTGTCATTGGTTTGTGTCATCTTTATTATGATGTGCCTTGGAGTGGGTTTGTTGGGTTAAGAAAACTCGGTGTTCTGTTTGCTTCTTGAATTTGAGGCTTTAGTTCTTTCCACAGGCTTGGGAAGTTCTCATCTATTATTTGTTTGAGTATATTCTCCATTCCATTTTCTTTCTCTTCTCCCTCTGATATACCTATTATTCTTATGTTATTCTTTCTGATGGAGTCAGACAATTCCTGTAGGGCTTTCTCATTTTTTATTATTTTTGAGTCTCTTTCTTCTTCTCTCTGTTGTGCCTCAAGTTGTTTGTCTTCTATTTCACTAATCCTATCTTCAATCTGGGCTGTTCTGTTAGCTAAGCTTGTTACCTCGTTTTTCAGCTCGTGAATTGAGTTTTTCATTTCTGTTTGATTTGTTTTTATAGTTTCAATTTCCTTGGTAATATATTCTTTGTGTTCATTGAGTTGTTTTCTGATCTCCCTATATTGCCTTTCTGTGTTTTCTTGTATATCTCTGAGTATTTTTAAGGTTTCTATTTTAAATTCTCTGTCATTTAGCTCCAAGGCTTCCAATATGTTAAGTCTTTTCTCCATAGATTTTTCCACATCTATTTGTGTTACCTCTCTTTCTTTTGTATCCATAATATTCGATTTCCTCTTTCTTATCGGCATCTGAGGGTGGTCTTGTTGATAGCACTAATTAGAATTAATAAAGAGTAAAAAGTAAAAAAAAAAAAAAAAAAAAAAAAGGTAAAACACCCCACAAAAAAAAACAGTAATAATTTATTATTTCCCCCTTTTTTCTCTCTTCTCTTTCCCTCCTCTCCCCTCCTCAGGGAAATATCGTGCCTATAATGGAGGGCCTGATTTGGGGTGAAGAGTTCAAGGGGCAAAAAAAAGGGAGTAGGGACCTACTAAATGCAAAAAAAAAAAAAAAAAAAAAGGAAGAAAATCTTAGACAAGCATAAGATGATTTGCTTGTAAGTGATGGTCAACTAAGAGATATAATAAGAGGGATAAGAGGGAACCAGAAAAAAGGACCAAAAAAGAATAATAAAGAAGAAAAAATAAAAATAATATGTAAAAATCTGTTGTATTAAGTGGAGCGAAGACTAAATACAATGGAGACCTTGGGTTGGGAGGACCCAAAATGCCACAAAAATAAACAAACAAGAAAAAAAAAAACGAAAGCAAAAAAGAGAAATAAAGCCAAAAAAAAGCCTTGAGTCCCAAATTAACTAATTTGTTCGTGATTGAGGATTATATGGGAGGAAAGTAAAATGAGAAAAGAAAAAACGAATAGAAAGGAAAAAATAAAAAAAAGAGAAAAACGAAGGAAGAAATAAAATAGGAAGAGAAAAAAACAAAATAAAGCAAGACAAAAAAAAACAAAAGAGGAGAGAGTGAGAGTTAAGTGTTTTGGAGTATAACCTTAAAGGAGGGTGAGGATGAAGAAGAGAAATAAAATGCAACACTCATGGGAAGTGTAGTTCAAGAAAGGGGAAGCATAAGATGGGCAGAGAATAGATGGACCGAGGTGGAGGAAATAAAGGCAATAAGATAGAAGAAACAAACAACAACAACAAAAAAATTAGTGGATCAAGTTGTAAAGTCTGTGGATTTTTCTTGATTTTGAGAGGTTAACTTCTTCCTTTTTCTTTTCTCTCCCTCTTCCTGGTCGGTGACTCTGTACCCCAGGCTCTGCCCCTGTGTCACACTTAGGTAGGGATTTGCAGTTGATGGGATTCTATGGCAATGTCATATAATTGGCTTTAGTCTTGCTGGTAGTCAAGGCTTGTTGGCGTTTGCAGGGTCCAACGATGAGAGAGTTTGCTTTCCTGGATTCTCTCTCCTAGTCCCCCCTTTCTGAATTAGCAGCCTGGTGATCCAGCTATAAGGCTGCAACTGCTTCTGCCTGGGGAGTAAGAGGCTCAAAGAGCTGGGAAATCCCCACTCTATCCCCACTCAGTGCAAGGCTTTGGGAAAGGCTCTGAGAGTCAGGGCCTCCAGTGTAATCAGGCAGGGGTGGGAGTCAATTGTTGTCAAGGTGACTGTTCAGCGCCTATCATTTAGTTGGACCTCTCAACCCAGGCTTTCCACACTTTGTAGCCTGTTTTTGCAGGGAAGAGGAGGCACTAGTCTCTGCTTGCGACTAGTGTAGTATAGATCTTATTATCTGCCAAGTCCTTCTTGTTAGCGTTTATCCCTGAATATGGAGGCTCTATCAATCAGAAGTTGCCCCCGCCCCTTTAGCGAGAGGCACTAAAAAATATCACGCCTCTTGTCTTGGATCACTGAACTGAGAGAGATCTTATCAATTAGAACCGAGGGTGCGCAGATTTCATGGGTTAAGCTAATTTCAGTGATTGGGTCGCAGCTGTGCTTCCGAAGGTATTTTAGGCTGCCTGCGCGCGCCCCTCCCCCAACGCTTGATTGTTAGCTTGAATGGCTGGGTGAGGTGCCCCGCCCACGGAGAGAATCTCCCAAGCCTCTCCTGCTCACCCTGCTGCTGGCGGCTGGATCGCACCAGGCGCAGGATAATGGAGCACCCTGGGTGTGCGGGCCAGTAGGGCGCTCTGGGCACGTGGAATGCCCAAGGCACGCGCGCAAATGGGGTGCTCCGGGCACCGGTGGCTGGCGACTCTCACTCGCAGTGTGTGGGCCGCTGGGAATGTTAGCGGTGCTCAACCGGACCGGGCGCGCGTGCGGCTGCTCGCGGCGGCTCGCGGCTCCCAAGTATGGGTTGACTCACCACAGGCGCACTTCCTCGCGGCATGAAAGAACGTTCTTGCGGTAGATTCCTCCACACCCTCGTCTCTCAGATTCAAGTGATAACAGTCCTTTCGCTTTCAGTTTGTGTGGAACTCCGGAATGCTCCGAGGATAAATTTTTCTGTTTCTAGTTGATAAATTTGTTGTGATTTAGGGGAGAGCTGTCGGACGCGCTGCTCACGGCGCCATTTCCGTGATGTCACTCCTCTTTGAGGAATTTTGTATTATTCTTTGGTATAAATACCTAAGACTTCAGAAGCTCAGGTTGAGAATGATTTTTCTTGAGTAGCATTTAACATTGTATTAGTAGGGATAAATTTAGAAAGTGTGTCAGATTGAATTATGCCACAGAGATTTTTTTTTAAATGGTGGTTAGAAAAAGTGGAATATTTTTTAAAATATACCTCATTTTCTTTTTTTTACAGAGACAGAGAGAGAGTCAGAGAAAGGAATAGACAGGGACAGACAGATAGGAATGGAGAGAAATGAGAAGCATCAATCATTAGTTTTTCATTGCGGCACCTTAGTTGTTCATTGATTGCTTTCTCATATGTGCCTTGATCATGGAGCTACAGCAGACTGAATAACCCCTTGCTCAAGCCAGCGACTTTGGGTCCAAGCTGGTGAGCTTTGCTCAAACCAGATGAGCCCGTGCTCAAGCTGGCGACCTCGGGGTCTCGACCCTGGGTCTTCTGCATCCCAGTCAGACACTCTATCCACTGCACCACTGCCTGGTCAGGCATACCTCATTTTCTTATAAGCTGAAAGACCAAGAGATTCAGCAACTAATTCTCCAAAATTCACATCTAGCAGGTAAGGGCAATAATCATGACACAGCACTTCTAAAGAAGAATGAGAAATACTCGAACTGATATTTGACGAGATTAAAAGGAGATATTTCTTAAACTAATTGGAAAACTTGTTATGATTGTTAATTCAGATTTTTCAATTTGACTCTAGACATTTTAGATCATAATGGCTGATGGGCTTCACCTTACATTCACCGAGATGACTTCTTATACTGCTTATAGTCATATCATATTTTGCATTCTCTGTCTCCTAGGGCACAACCTAGTTCTCACCCTTAACTTTCTCCTCAAACCTCCAAAAACTCTTTCACCTCTCCCTTCTTATAGATGAGCTTGCTTTCTGTTTCATTAAGGAAAAAAAAGCAAAAAGCAAGGAACTAACATAAACTGGCACAACCACTTATACAAGGCTATCTGCATCTACTTTCTCTCTTGATATTATAGATAAGCAATTTGTTACTAAAGAAAAAAATTTCTAATACCTCCCTTTGCCTACTAGATCTTATCTTCTCCCATCTCCTCAAGAACATTGCTCAGCAATGCTTCCCTCCTGTCCTTTGTAATTAAATTGTTCTTTTCTACTTGAATATTTTCTTAGATTAGAGATATTCTTTAAATATTTTTTTGAAAAGAAAAGACAGGAAAGAAAGATAAAGTCACTTCTTTTGACCTTACATGTTTCTTCATTATCATCCTTTTCTCACCTCCTCTTTAGAGCTTAGGTCTTGAAGTAAATTTTTTATACTGGTTCTTTCCAATTTCTCTTTTATTTTTTCCTGAATTCAATAAGATCAGGGTTTCCATTCCAGAAGTATACCTAACACTCTTGTGAAGACTATAATTCACCTCTGTGTTGATAAATCTAGTGATCAATTTCCAGACCTCTGTTAGTGTGACCTCCAAGCATTTGACATCTTTGATCACTCCCATCTCTTCAAAATGTGTTCATTACTTGGCTTCAAGGATACTCACTTTTCTGTCTTTTTTCACTAGCTCACTGGCTACTCTTTCTCAGACCCTTTGATGATTTCTACTCATCTCTCTGACCTTTAAATGTTGAAGCGCCCCAGTATATAGACAATGACTTTGTCTTTTCTATTTACACTCACTCTCTAAGAAACATCATCCAGGCTGGTGATTTACAAATTTATACTTCCAGCCCAAATTATCTCTCCTGAACTTCATACTTATTTATCTATTGTCTACTTGATGTTGCTACCTGGATGTATAACAGATCATTTAATATTAACATGTCTCAAAACAGTAAAGGCATCTCCATTTTTTTTTCAATTCTTCAGATAAAAAAATATGATTCTTTCTTGATCCCTCTTCTGATTCTTCCATAAAACCTTTTGTCTTTGCCTTTAAATTTTTGCAGAATCTTATCATTCCTTATTACCAATATAATTCCAGTTTAATCTTTTCCAACATTCTTTTACCCCAGAGTGCTGGGATATCTTCTACATTGTCTCTCTTTTTCTATCTTTGTTCTTCATACAGACTATTCTCAATTCAGATACTTGAACAATCTATTTAAACATGTCAGTTCTTAAAATTTCTCTGTTCAAAACATTCCTATGGCTTCTTCTAGGCTCATTTGGAATAAAAGTCAAGGTCATGATATATGTCTCCTGTGCTGAAATTTTTATGTCTCACCTCATCTTTCCCTCAATCACTCCCTTCCAGCCACGCTCCGGAGATGTTCCTCCGATAGGCCAAGCATGCTTCTGTCTCAGGGTTTTTGTACTTGATGTCTCTTCTGCCTTGAACATTCTTTCCCCCACTATTTGTAAGACTGGTTCACTCATTATGGTCAGGTTTTTGCTCAAATGTCATCTTTTTAAAGGTCTTTTCATGCCGGTCATTAAAAACGGCAAACATCTCATTCCTGGCTTTATAGTTTTCTGTAGCACTTTTCACCATCTGACATGGTAGCTATTTTACTTAACTGCTTACTGTCTATCTTTCCTCACTGTCATGGCTGAGGTTTTGATTTCTTAACTCCAGCACATAGAGCATTGTCTTGTAGTTAACAGGCCCATAATAAACATCTGAATATGTGAATGTATGATTAAAATCAGATGGGCATCTAAAGGAAACTTATGCAATTTTTAGGAGGTAGGAAGTAAGTGTGATTTATTACATTAAGTTTCTGTCATTTAACATAAGATTGCTATCTTACAAAAAAAGTAAAGAGTGCTCTTTGTGCTAATTAATGGACCTATTATTAAGTGGCAACTAGAGTGGCAATATAAGGAATTAAATGAAATTACATAGTCAAGCCCCGATTTCACTTTTTATTGTTAATTTACAGCTATTTTTCCCCCCAAAATAGATTGCTCCCATTCACATCAGTGGTTTCGAATGCTTCTCTATGTTTTTAGTCTCAGAAATAGATGATCTCTGTAGGTCACCTGGAGAAAATCAGAATGTGCCACATTTATATAAAACAATTTTCTGAATGGCAACACAAATAGCAGAGTGAAAGAAAGTTAGCTAAAGTTAGATTTTTGAGTAACTCGTAGGCTCTAAATAAGTGGTTTCAAACTGTCTGGTGCAGAAGAACCCCTTCGACCTGCTCGTTCAGTGTTAGTGCCTTGGCTCCACGCGGGGCTCCACGCAGGGCTCGCGCTGGGCTCGCGCTGCTGGAATCACTGACGTCAGACTGGGAATCTGGGCTTTAACCTGGCTCCCAGGATTCTGACACACGAGCTCCGTGGACCTGACTTTGCGATGTGTTTTTCTGGGCATTCAAAAGATGTTCAGTATCTTTCCTAGAAGTTAAGCAAATAAGCTTATGGTAAGAAGAAAAATATAAATTTCGTTCTTGTGGAGAACAATTATTTTGCTAGCAATTTATGGCTTGGCTTCAAATTGTCCCCTCTCCTCAGGGTGTGCCCCTTGCATGTGTGCTGTAGCTTACATTGAGAGGCATGAGTAACGTTAACTAAACTCTGATTGATCAATATTAACCTATCGCCCTCATTGAAAAAATAATTCCAAGAAAATGTCACATAACGGTGGCTATAACCTCCCAGGGCCATGTTTGCTGATTCATCACCATTCGCTTCACAAATGGATACTTTGTTTTTTCGTTTTAGGATTTTTGTCTTCTTGCTCCTTTCTTTATCTTAAGAGAACCAAGTGATAAAGGGGTCAGAATATGACATGCTGTTGCCATGGAGACCAAAAGCTACTCAGCTTCTGTGCAGGTTGTTTTCTCCCCTTTTCTAAACCAACTGTTAATCCATCGGAGTCGAGGATTTTTACCAAGTGAACTATGAGCCTCTGTGTGAGAGGAATGACACGAAACATTGTTCATTATTCTGAGACAAAGTGTCAAAAAAAATATTGGGTTTGGGGTGGTGAAAGTTCCTATCACCATGGTGTTTGGTTTCTGGAATAGTAGTTATTTTGTTTAAAGCTTTTGATTAACATATTATAGTCACAAGTGGGAAGACCTGCAGTGCTTTTAATGCACTCACCTCCTGCCAGGAGAGAAGGAAATTGATAGGTTGGTAATTGCAAATTATTTGGTAAATCCTATACATTCCTTTGAGTACCTACTATACCCAGGCACCCTGCTAGGTACTATATATGTATTATTTCATTTAACCTCACATCAAACTATGAGATGGATTCTAGTATGTTCATTTTACCGATGAACAAACAGAAACACATTGAATTTAAGTGACTTGTGCATTCAGACTTCTCGTGATGAAACTAGGAGTAGAACTGGACACCCAGAGCCCACACTTGGACTATGATCACTGCTCCAGAGAAGCGACTGTTGAATCCATTGCGGATATTATGACAGTGTTGTTCTATAACTATAATTAAGGTGACATTCGTATCAGATGTGAAGTCTGTAAGTCACAGGCTGAATCAATGGTTTCTTTAGCAAACTGTAAAACATATTAGAAGTAGGGAGCAGCTGACACAGCTGATGCCTGCACTGCAGCCCCTGGGTCTGCTCCAAATCCCGCAGCACCTGTGGTAGGCAGTTCTCTGATAGTTCCGTTTCAACACAGCTGACCCCACAAGGAGGAGCCCAGTGTGGGTCTTTCTATACCTTACCCCAGGTCTTCTGCAATGCTCAGGAGCTCTTATTCTGTGCATAGGAAGTGAAGGGGAATGACCAGGCATAGGGAAAACTCTCAGCCAATGGGGTGGGAGTGGAGGGCTAGTGCATAAATTCTCAAGCTCCCATTGTCAGCTGGATGATCTAGAAGGCACTCTATATTCTTCTCAGATGTCCTAGTAGAATCAAGATTCTATTCTAGAGGAATCCACCCATGGCCCACTAGAAATACAACTTATAGTGGTTTTTCCCCTCTCCCATCTTTCTCTCTCCACTTACTCTCTTTTGCTTCCTAGGCTCTTTTCCTAGAGAAACTGCCTGCACCTGTCAGATTTCTGGGGGAATCCAAACTAAGAACCAGAGCCATTGGTCAAGATTCAGAATTATGCTACTTATTCTGGACTGAACCAATGGTGTGGTCAAGACATATGTGTGTGTGTTTGGATCCTGGCTCTGTCACTTATATACCTTATACTGTCAGCAAATCGAACATTCTGAGCCTCAGTGACCTCAAATAAAAGATGGAAAAAATACTTCTACCTTCTAGGATTGTTGTGAGTTTACTTAGAAGCATGACATATCAGTCTTGATGTGATTATGATCTTTGTCCCACCTCTATCCTAACCCCCATGAGCTGGTGTTGAGTGATACTAAGTTGGGAAGACAAAGGAGTGTGAGTCATGAAAGTGTGTGTGTCAAATGAGAACTCAGAATCTGTATTTTCTCTCCTGGGAGATTAAAGCAAACTAAATGTTGGTTAGAAATTTCTTTAACCGGCAACCTCTGAGCTTCTGGATGATGCTCTAACCAGCTAGGCTATCTGACCAGGGCACAAAGAATTTTTTATAAACAGTGTGTGCTTTCCTCTATTCACCTTAGAGGAAAGAACTCGGAATCTGTTGCAACATATAGAGAACTCTGGGGACTCCAAAAATTCCAAAAGCTTCTATTTAAATTATACCTCCATTTATTAAAATGCTTCTACATTATTAAACTTTCTGTCTCTTGATGTTAAAGAGATATTACAGAGAGTGGGAACAGAAAGTGGGTGATTGTGGAATGGATCTAGAGTTGCCATGGAAACTGGAGGTACAACCAATCAGTGATGAGAGAGATGTTCATCCAAGAAGTCTTCAAATTGCCCCCACAAGCCATCTGACTAAGTAAACTGCATAACCACAGCTGATACTCTGTGTCCACTGTGTAACCCAAAATCTAGGTAAGGGTAAAGAAAGCTTATTTTTTACACATAGCTATACAATCCTGAAGATGATAGAAATCAGCTATATTGCAGTTCCCTCCTCTGCATTTGCATATAGTAGGAAAGACAGTGAGGATGGCAGTAATAATGACTTACATGTGTGCAGCTCTTCCCACATTCCTAAGGGACTTTATGTCTATTTCTTCACTGGTTGCTGTAAGACAGTTTTGGCCTTACTACCCTAGTATCACAGCGGAGAACACTGAGGAGCAGGGCATTTCTCAAGGTCATACAAAGTACAATTAAAACGGGACCAGATTTTTGAACCCTTGTTTTTGCAAGTTTTTCCTTTCTGCTAAGGCATGGCCCAGAGAAACTAGAAGAGAATAAAGGACTTGGGTGTCAATTTCTCTGAAACCTGCAAGAAATCCTGATGACGCTATAGATAGCTTAGGCTGAATTCTTTACCTGGTCCTCTTTTTTTTTTTTTTTTTTACCTTTTTTAAACCTCAATTCTCTTTTTCCATAAAACCTTTCTGAAGTTAACTTATGCCTCTACCTATCTATATCTATCTATCATCTATCTATCTATCTATCTATCTATCTATCTATCTATCTATCATCTATCATCTATCTTTCTTGAATTCTCACACCATTTATTTTTAGAGTAACCTTTATGGTGTGTAACCAGCAGTAAGATTCAGCCAGTTCGCACTAGTTCGGCAGAACCAATATCTAATTTTTTGTTGAGTTTGGTGAACTGATTGTTAAAATGACACTTGTAATCAAGGTTCTCTCTAAATTGGGTGCCTGGGCAGCTGCCAAATGTGGAAATCACACATTTGCATTGCTTACTCTTTTTTAAAGTTCATCTGTGCAACAGCGTATTATAATTGCCGTAGTAATGTTCATTCCGTCCATAGGTGAAAAATATTGCAAGTGAGGATACCAATCAAGAAGCAATATGAAAATATCTTAAATAACAGTTTTATTGTTTTTTGTCTGGTATTATTTCATATTTTTTCATTAATATTTTAAAACTTTCTTATAACATAATCTTTTTTTTGTGTACCTCTTTTACTGTTCTTATTTAAGTTTTAAATGCATGAAATAATAAACTACCTTTCAGTATATTGCTTTTTTATACTTAAAATGATCACTAGGGCAGAGAATCAGTTGTTAAATTATTTGAATGTTACCACTGTGCATAACCACATTTTGTACCATTTCATGTATGAGAATCTTGACTCTTTAACTGCCTTATACCTTCAGGTAACTTTATTTCTCTCCAGTTTCTGCCAGAAGTGAACATAAGCGACTACTTGTATAACTGCAACACCCACTATACTAGAGTTGTGATTGTTATTATTATTGCTTACTTGATTTTGGTGTGTTCAGAATATAACACTAAATTTTATGAAATCATATTCTTTTTATAACCCACCTGAAGTCTTAACAGAAGCAAGTAATCAAATTGTTAAGAGTACCAGAATCCTTTCTCAATCGCTGTGGCTTCGTTGAGTTCTGTGCTAATTCAGTAAATTCAGAGCCTAGTCTGACGACTGAAAGGCCCTGCCTTCTTTGAGGAATAGCATTGAGGTTCACTCTGAATGTATCTCTGCTTTGTTGAGCCAGGAGAGCGGAGACCAGCCTGCCAGGTTTCTCTTGGCCAGGCTTCAATCTCATGCATTCACACTCAGCGGCCTCAATTAACCTGGAGAAGGTGGAGAATCTAGTCTGTGCATCCAGGGAGAAGAGGAGACCATGGATTCTGGAGAGTCGTTAATGATCTCTGATGCCTCTCCCCTCTACCACCTCAGTAATCCGTGCTGCTTAATAAATACTCAGACTCACAGAGTTACCTGGAAATACCAAGAAGAACAAAGAAAAGCAAACTTATGGATTCTTCTTTTATTCCTAAATCAGAGTTTATCTCTGGAATTAACCCTCGCTGAACTGATACTCTCTTAACCCCTTTCAGCTCAGACAAAAGAGATTGCAAATGTCCTTGGAGAACAAGTTAACAATAACAGAGTCTCTGCCTGAAGGCTGGCCAAGGAGCTTCGTGATAGTCATGGTTTCAGTCTGGATATCTGGTGCATTTCATCTCAAGTTTCTTGGAGTATTCATTCCTCTATCAAAGCCTCAGATGCATGTGGTGGTGCAGTGAATAGAACATTAACCTGGAACACTGAAGTCACCAGTTCAAAACTCTGGGTTTGCCTGGTCAAGGCACATATGGGAGTTGATGCTTCTTACTCCCCCCTATCCTGTTCTCCCTCCCCCAAATAAATAAATAAAATCTAAAAAAGAAAACCTCACACACTGACCATCCTTTTGTTGAGGACATAGTAAGGGAGAAGGCCTGAGAAGTTTGTGATTGAGGTGGTGAGGACTAGGGCTATCTACAGATTGTGGTAAAGGAGACCTGCTCCGGGCCTGCCTTTGAGTGGAGGTTTTATAAACACTCCGTGGATTTCTGTGGAATCACTGATATCAGCAAGCCTCTCACCTTCCCTGCACCCCTTCATGAGGTTGAATGCCACCATGGCACTCTTTGCCCAATGTGTGGGGTTTGTTTTTAACTTTTACTTCTGTTGCACAAATGAACTCCTTATAAAGGAGTTTCCCCCTTGATTGGTTTCCCCTTTTCCTGATTCACCTCCCAGGAATGCCCTCTACAACCTTCTGCAGAATGTTGTATGTATAATTTTCTTATATTAAGAAACCATAGCTAAAAGGTAAATAGTGAATATTTCCATATAGAAACATAAACACAGGTAACTCAGTTAAAATTATAATAAACTATATGTGTTTGGAGAAATGTAATAAATCTTTGTTTAGTAAGATGAAATTATTGCATATATTATTTCTTTTAAATTTACAACAAGGTTTTGAAGCAAATAGTATCCTATTTTTTTTTTTTTGGATACAAGGAAAAATTAGGATATAAGAAGTGTTTAGCAGCCCTGGCCAGTTGGCTCAGTGGTAGAGCATTGACCTGATGTGTGAAAGTCCCAGATTCGATTCCTGGCCAGGGCACCCAAGAGAAGCACCCATCTGCTTCTCCACCCTTCTCTCTCTCCTTTCTCTCTATGTTTTTCTTCCTCTCCCACAGCCAAGGATCCATTGGAAGAAAGTTGGCCCAGGTGCTGAGAATGGCACCATGGCTTCCGCCTCAGGTGCTAGAATGGCTCAGGTTGCAATGGAGCAATGGCCCAGATGGGCTGAGCATTGCCTCCTAGTGGGCATGCTGGGTGGATCTTGGTCAGGCGCATGTGGGAGTCTGTCTCTCTGCCTCCCTGCTTCTAACTTCAAAAAAATCCAAAAAAAAAAAAAAGTAGCGTTTAGCCATCTTTCCAATGTTAAACTGCTGGTGCTATAGAAGAGATTTAAACTTAGTTTTTACTCTAAATCCTATGGATTCAGTTATTAGACTGGATTATTTTATCCTTAGGATTCATACTTTTAATATTATCCATTTTTTTCTACTACTTGAAAGTATAAAATAAGAAGTGAGATTATTTGCTCAAAATGATTGAAAATGATTATCCTCAAAGTAACTTCTTATATTCATATCTGTGTAGTATTGGACTAGCTTTTTTGGGGAAAAAATCCTGCCAATATGCCTTAGTTTTAGTATTTTCAACATGTGTGTGCCAGATCTGTGTTTTATTTGAATGTCAGGATTCACAGTTGATTGCTAAAATTTGGCTTATTCTTTAAGATTCACTTTTAATACTATCAATTCCAAGAATCTTTTCTAGGTCTCAAAATAAAATGTTTTTTCTTTCTTTTTTTAAAAAAATTTTATTTATTCATTTTAGAGGAGAGAGAGAGGGAGAGAAGGGGGGAAGAGCAGGAAGCATCACCTCCTGTATGTGCCTTGACCAGACCAGTCCAGGGCTCTGAACCGCTGGCCTCCCTGTTTCAGGTCGATGGTTTATCCACTGCACCACCACAGGTCAGGCTTTCTTTTCAATACTCATAATATTCTGTCAACATTTAATGGATGCAATGGAGTTCTAATACGTGTCTTTATTTCTCTCACTCAAGGATGTCTGGAGGCAGCGTCATATGTCACACATTTTTACCATCAGGAGTGCTTGGAGTTTTTTACATAAATACACTATAGATATTTGCTGAAATGAGATTAAATACCTTCTTTTAGCTTGAGTATGATCCTTTTTAAATTTTGTTTTTTATGGAGAAAATTCGATTCTCAATTTAGGTTTTGCTTCAACCTATCTTTTTAAAGGCAATGTAGTAAAGAAACACTTGAAAATAGAAGTGATGCATAGGAAAGGAACTTGATTGATTAGATAACTTAATCCTCCCAGACTTTTTGCTCCAAAATTTGTGCTATCACCTTTTTTTTTTTTTTTTTTTTTTTTTTTTTTTGCTTAAATAGTGAATTGAATGAGGTATTTATTACCATCTCAACTGGCACTGTTTATGTTTTACTCACATAAGAGGTACACAAGGCTGAGCAGGGATGGCACCCAGGTGACTGACAGCAGTGTAGCAGAGGGAGTGTGTTAACTTATTGGGTTCATTTATTTGCTTCTTTAAAACCATTTTAGAATAAAGATAATCCAAATCTATTTGAAAGGACTTGAGAACAGAACATTTTACATGTTGTAAACAGTGATGAAAATATTGACCTTCACATTACTAGTGTGCTAAAAATTATGAAAAACTTCTTTCCTTTGCCTTAGAATTGGAATTCTTTGTTTATTCATTAATTTTTAAAATGCATTTTATTCCTTTATGTTTCAAAGGATCTTTGAATTTCTATGGCAGCCTCTCTTCTAAATTGACCATAATTTAATGCTCTAAGAAGCAATGTTCTGTACTATATGAATCTTTTCAGTTGATCATTTTCTTGAAGTCTGTCTTTTGAAAGGGCAACTGGAATGACATTCCTTGCATTCAGAGAAGCCATACTTGTTGGTGTGCAATTATACTGGTGAGTACCTAGAATGACAATGCTCTCCATAAACTATAATGACACGGCTGGCTCAGGCTATCATGTTGTAAGTTTTATGACCATAAATTTGGACAATTTATAATAATGCTAATGTTTATTACTTTATAGTTAAAAGGAACATTAATGGAGTATGTTTTCTAAGAAAAAAGGCTTTTGCTCATCATATAGAACTCTTGAGTCCTCCAAGCTTCTACCTTTCTGAGGTGCCTTTTACATTTTAAATACAAGCTCTATTTTGTTGACCCATCCATTAATTGAGCATCCTCATTATGGAGTGAAAAGTTTTCTGCACTGTCATGATGTAATGCAGTGTTTCCTGTCCTCTGAGCACCACCAAGGAAGGAGAAAGAATAAAATAGATCCATGTGAGTGACAGAGCCTCTAGTGGGGCCTGTGGGTATGAGATACTATATCAATTTTCTGGTATATACACTTCAAGGGATTTACTGAAGAGTACATATTGATATTTACATTATTCTGTGAAAGTGTGTGGACAGGTTTTTAACAATAGGCCGAGGAGAGAGAGAAAGAATTTTATGGGTTCCCTAGGAAAACTAAGTGGATGGGAATAAAACAATTTAATTAGCATTTAATCTGCATGTATACTTAAACTTGGAAACAGTGTTCTTTCTTAGAACAAAATACATCCTGTTTGCCTTCCAGAAGTGTAAAAGGTATTGGATATTGAGAGCATTTGTTGGTTGACTTTCTGTCAGCTTCTCCATCCTCTTCTCTAACCACCTCTCTGCTCTGAGGTGCTCCTTTCTGCAGGGTGTGGGAAAGCTGAAAAGGAACAACAAGCCCAGGGCCTGGCTGGTTAGCTCAGTCAGTTAAAAGCATCATCCCGAAAAACAAGGTTGCAGGTTCAATTCTTGGTCAGGGCACTCAGGGGATGCAACCAATGAATGCATGACTAAGTGGAACAACAAATGAATGCTTCCCTTCCTCCTCCTCGCTCTCTCCCTTCCTCTCTCTGTCTCTTTAAAAATCAATCAATCAAAAACAAAACAAAACAAAACAAAAAAACAACCCAGAAAAATAGAGTCTGTAGAATGCAGTTCTGACTGAGACCATGAAATGCACTTGGTCAGATTCCTTCTGTTTTCTTGTCTTTTCTCACTCTCGGTGTTAAAAACACACAAAAAATAAAAACCATAACACAGTTCTGCAGGTTTTCTTTCCACTGTGTTTTCCTCCAACTCCAAACTATGACTGGCCAGCATGGATTACCTGAATTTACTAATTTACCTTATTCTGTTCCTTCTAGTAAAGTTGATACCTTTCCTCTTCCCTTATCATGAAGGTTCCCTTTCTGATTATCACTTAATCTAACTTTTTAAAAATTATTTGATATTAGTTCTTTACTTTGTTCTTAGGTTTCCTGTTTCATGTATTTAAATGCAAATTAAAACCACAATGAGATATCACCTCACACCAGTAAGAATGGCGCTCATCAACAAAACAACACAGAATAAGTGCTGGTGAGGATGTGGAGAAAAGGGATCCCTCCTGCACTGCTGGTGGGAATGCAGGCTGGTGCAGCCACTGTGGAAAACAGTATGGATATTCCTCAAAAAATTAAAAATCGAACTGCCTTTTGACCCAGCTATCTTACTTTTAGGAATATACCCTAAGAACACCATAGCATTGTTCCAAAAGGAGAAATGTACCCCCATGTTTATGGCAGCATTGTTCACAATAGCAAAGATCTGGAAACAGCCCAAGTGTCTGTCAGTGGATGAGTAGATTAAAAAGCTGTGGTACATATATACTGTGGAATACTACTCAGCCATAAGAAATGATGACATCGGATCATTTACAATAACATGGATGGACCTTGATAACATTATACTGAGTGAAATAAGTAAATTTAAAAAAAACTAAGAACTATATGATTCCATACATAGATGGGACATAAAAATGAAACTCAAAGACATGGACAAGAATGTGATGGTAACCGTGGAGGGGAGAGGCACAAAGAAAACCAGTAGAAGGTGACGGAAGATAATTTGACTTTGCATGAGAGGTATGCAACATAATCAAATGTCAAAATAATCTGGAGATGTTTTCTCTGAACATATGTACCCTGATTTATCAATGTCATCCCATTAAAATTAATAAAAAAATAAATGCAAATTCATCTGATTTTTTCAATCTGCTCACTTTTAAATGTATAGAATACAATATTTTAACAATTTAATAAGACTTGGATTTAGACAAGTATAGTAAATACTAATAAAATACTTTTTATCTGCATAGTAATAATAATATTTTAGAAAAACTTCATACTTTTCAGAAAAAAATTATTTTTAAAAGCAAATTTTATTTATACATTACTAAGTATTGAGAACCTCATATAAAATTTCTTTTTGCCTCAAAGGTGTGATACTTTTGAATAAAATCTGAATAATTCTAAATTCACTTGTATACCTGTAAAGCCAAAAGAAAGTTTCTAAGAAAACAAGAATTAAAAGGTGGCTGTCATACTCTAGATTATATGTTTATGTATGTAGTTTTTCTTGTTTGCTTTCTCTTAATGCTTACTACTGAATATAGGTAAATTATTTTATTTTGTCTTACTATTTTCAAATCATGAAGCTAATATTTACACAAAGAAAATTAGGTTATAATATATTATTTCTACATCTGAAACATGTACACTTATTTTTATATAAAGAAATTTTGAAAATACTGTACTGGAGAGGAGCACTTCCAGTAAGATGGAAACAAAAATCTTCAAAAACCCATTCCCTTATAACTGTGACAAGAACACAGGCAAAAATGTCAAAATCAACTCTTTCAGAACACTAAAAATTAACTGAAGGCTTGCAACAATTTGAAGAGTATTTGTTTTCAACTGAAATTTGGTAACAACAGTGGCTTTGTGGATTTTTAATTGCCCTTCTCTGTCTCTATAACTCTCTAGTTGCAAGATTATTGATTTTCAATAATCCTAGAGAACTGGCACTGTGTGCCCTGCCTTCCCCCCTCTTCCCCACCACCAGGCCAGCATTAGCTGTGGGTAGCAGGATGACACCATGCCAGGCTGTGGCAGAGAGGAAGGAACAGTAAGTGCTGATACTCTTTGGCATTCCTCTGGCCCTTCTCCTATAAGGCCATATGATTTTAACTGTGGAAGACTGGTTTTTCAAAGGACCAGTGCCAAGACAGAAGGATTTTTCTTTTTCTCGCTTTAAAATTTTTTTTATTTATTCTAGCCAAAGAGTAAGGGAGAGAGAGAGAGAGAGACAGAGACAGAGAGAGAGAGAGAGAGACAGAGAGACAGGAACATCAACCTGTTCCTGTGTGTCCCATGACCGGTGATCAAACCAGCAACCTCTGCTTTCTGGACAATGCTCTAACCAAAGGACCTATCTGGCCAGGGCCAGAAAGACATTTCTTAACACAAGACATTTTGTGCCCTTGAGGGGCATCTTCCTCCTCTCTAGGTAGAAAATGTCCTGGGCTTGCACCCCTCTATAACAAATCCATCAGCCTTTCCTTCAAGGAAAAAGTATTTTAATTTTAAATCATTATTTAAAAAACCACAGAGTTAAAAAAACTGCAATAGTTCAGCAGGTACATGGACCAAGCAGAATTTAAAATAAGCAAACACAGTGTTAGAGAAATGAGAATTCTGGCAGATACTGCAAATTGGTTCACTCAATATTCTTTCCAACCAGCTTTTGCTTTGCTCTCATCTACTATAAGAGTCTGGGAAGTCAAACACCCACCAATGGGAGGGCCTTGCAGTCTGGGTTGGATATGTGACACAACTGCAGATAATAATGTATAAGAGGAAGTGCTGAGGATTTCTGGGGAAGTCTTTATTTGCCTGATAAAAGTATAGATTCTTTTTTTTCCTTCCCTTTCCTCCTTTCTTCTTGCCACCTGCTATAAGGTGGCTGGAGGCCACCTACCAGCTAGCTGCCACAAGAGAAAGACCACGGGAAAGAGAGACCTTGACCCTAATACTTGAAACTGTCAGCAGCCACTTACTTTAAAACTTCTTGTAATTTGTGAAAATTAATTTGTTGAGTCACTATTTAATCAGATTTTCTGTTACTCATAGATATAAGTAATTCCCATCTTATGCAGACAAGAAGTTGGACATTTTAAGCAGAAAACAGTCATTTAAACAACTCGACTAGAACTACGTACTATGAAATATGTGATAGGTTAAATAAAGAATTCAACAGAGGGGTTAAAGTGGCTAAATGAATGTAACGCAAGATAAATGAAAGAACTAGAAGATGAGGTCCAGAACTTTTTTCAAAAGACATTGGGAAGAGATTAAGAAATTAATTTTAAGAGGTTAAGAGTTATGGGACACAGTTGTAGCAGCAATATCTGAATGAAATATTTTACATGGAAAATGGAAACATAAATAAAGAGAAGGAAGTAGTTGAGAAACTAATGAGTAAGTTTCCCTGAAACTATAGAAAGACATTCATGCAATTAATTGACAGTTTTTATGCAGTCTATAACAGACTAGATAAATGATAACTTATACTTATGTATGGTAAAATGTAGGAAGCTCTAAGTCTAAGGAAAAAATTCCAATAGTTTAATTTTTTTTAAATTTATTCATTTTTAGAGAGGAGAGAGAGAGAGGGAGAGAGAGAGAGACAGAGAGAGGAGAGAGAGACGGGGGGGGGGCGGGGGGAGGAGCTGGAAGCATCAACTCCCATATGTGCCTTGACCAGGCAAGCCCAGGGTTTCGAACTGGCGATCTCAGCATTTCCAGGTCGACGCTTTATCCACTGCGCCACCACAGGTCAGGCAAAAATTCCAATAGTTTAGAGATTAAAAGCAAACCTTCTTGTGTAACAATAAGAACTTTATTGTTATCAAATTGTGCAATAGCAATGTTGGATAATGGAATATTATTTTTAGAATTTTGAATAAAAGGATATTGAATCTAGAATATTTCCTAGCTGGATCATCATTTAAATGCTTGAAAAAATTGTCAGATGTACAATGCTTCTGAAGATTTACCACACGATGATCCTCTTTGAACAGATACTTCTCCCAAGAAGACATACAAATGGCTAACAGATATGTGACAAGATGCTCATCTTCACTAGCTATTAGAGAAATACAAATCAAAACTACAACGAGATATCAACTCACATGAGTTAGATTAGCTATTATCAACAAGACAAGTAATAAGAAGTGTTGGAGAGGCTGTGGAGAAAAAGGAACCCTCATTCACTGCTGGTGGGAATGCAAATTAGTAAAACCATTATGGAAGAAAGTATGGTGGTTCCTCAAAATATTAAGAATAGAACTACCTTATGACCCAGCAATCCCTCTACTGGTTATTTATCCAAAAGACTAAAAAACATTAGTACGTAAATACACATGCACCACCACGTTCATCTCAGCATTATTCACAGTGGCAAAGACATGGAAACACCAACATGTCCCTAGATAGAGGATTGTATAAAGAAGATGTGGTACATATATACAATGGAATACTACTCAGCATAAGAAACGATGATGGAGTGACATTTATGACAACATATATGTACTTTGAGAACATTACACTGAGTGAAATAAGTAAATCCAAGAAAGTGAACAACAATATGACTTCACATATATGTGGGATATAAAACTGAGACTTATGGACATCCATAAAACTGAAATGGTTACTAGGGGGAAGGGATGTGGGGGAGGGTGTGGAGGAAGTGAGTAAAGAGGGACAAATATATGGTGACAGAAAATGATTTGACTTTGGGTGATGGGTACACAATATAATCAACAGTTTAAATGCTATGGAAATGTTTACCTGAAACCTATGTACTCAATGATCAATGTCACCCCTTTAAATTTAATTTTCTAAATAAATTAAAAAAGAAAACAAGAGTTAGAAATCTGTGGGTTCTGTGCTAAACTGATCAATCACACATTTTTCTAAATAATGTTTTATTGAAACACAGTTCTTCCACTCACTGTCTTATCTGCAGACTTTCCTGCTATAATGGCAGAGCTGAATAATTGTGAAAGAGAATGTGTGGTCTATAAGAGTAAACTATTTAGCATCTGGTCCTTTACAAAAAATGTTTGCCACTTCCTGCTCTAGGACAAAGTACTCAAGCAAGAAGAGAAATATATCTAGGGTATTTTGAGATAAAAGAAGTTAGGGTGAGTGATTAACTTGGTAAAGTTTACTGCTTAAATAATAAAAAACCAAGGCCCTGGCCAGTTGGCTCAGTGGTAGAGCATCAGCCTGGCATGTGGATGCCCTGGGTTTGATTCCTGGTCAGGGCACACAGAAGTGACTTCTCCACCTATCCCCCCTTCCCTTCTCTCTCTCTCTATCTGTCTCTCCTCCTCTCACAGCCATGGCTCAGTTGGAGCAAGTTGGTCCCAGGCAGTGACTATGGCCTTGCCTCAGGTGCTAAAATAGCTTGGTTGCTGAGCAACAGAGCAATGCCCCAGATGGGTTGAGCATCACTGGGTAGGGAGCTTGCAGGGTGGATTTCAGTGGGGACATGGATGGGAATTTGTCTCTCTAACTCCCTACTTCTCACTTAAGAAAAATAAAAAAAATTTAAAAAATAATAAAGGACCAAAAAAAGCTAAAAATATATCCAAAGCTATCTAGAACTGAATGAAATGTTTTATGTGATGACCACATGAGTGAAGGAAGGGTCAACAGGAAATAAGTTTATGCTCAAGTATTTGTCTTTTCAGGCAGCCCTGCAGCATGGGGGTCCTCAGGTTTACCCTGACTAATGATATCACATCTAAGGAGGTGACATTCACATTATAGAGCATGTAAGAGAGATTATTGGATCTCGAGTTCTGGCCCTTACATCATTGCCAGACTTTTAAAGGGTGGGGACAGGATGTGTGCTGCTACAATGTGGCTCCTGAGCTTCTGAAAGGGTAGCACGTGTGGGCACACAGCCATACAGCAAGGCAAGGCTGCTGCCTGCCAGGGCTCTGGAAAAGCACCCAGACTAATTTAAAATGATTATATTTTGGAGGAAGAATTATTGCCTTTCTCTAATTCAAAAACCTTTTTTCTCTGAGTTAGCAGCTGACTTTTTAAGAGGGATCAATTTATCTGAAAGATAATAGAGAAGCCTGACTAGGCGGTGGCGCAGTAGATAGAGTGTCAGACTGGGACACAGAAGACCCAGGTCAAAACCCCGAGGTCTCAGGCTTGAGCGTGGCATATCCGGCTTGAGCATGGGCTCACCAGCTTGTCCGTGGGGTCGCTGGCTTGAGCGTGGGATCATAGACATGACCCCATGGTTACTGGCTTGTGCTGAAAGGTCACTGGTTTGAAGCTCAAGGTTGCTGGCTTTTCAGAAAGGGTCACTCGCTCTGCTGTAGCCCCCCAGTCAAGGCACATATGAGAAAGCAATCAATGAACAACTAAGGAGCCACAACAAAGAATTGATGCTTCTCATCTCTCGCCCTTCCTGTCTGTCTGTCCCTATTTGTCCCTCTCTCTGACTCTCTCTCTGTCTCTGTCACACAAAAACAATATGATAGGGGAAAGCAGCCACATGTGCACTATCAAGAAATTAGTGGTAACCACCAGAAGTATAGAAATAGACCAGCAGACTCCTCTATCCATTCAATGGGAAATAGGAAAGAAAAAAGGGGGAGAATAGGAACACATGGAAAATAGAAATGTAAAATTGCCTGCCAGAAATAAACTCAAATATAAGAGTAATTACAATAAATATACATGCATAAAACTGATTGCTCTAAAAGACATAGATGCTCAGATTAGATTATAAAATGACGATTGGTAGGCAAGAGACTAAAATGTCTATGTGTCCATCACAGCATAGACACTATATGGTAGCTATCAAGAGATAGTTATTACTGTGCTATTTTTCTGTATCGAATTAACTCTTCAGGATCAAAGCAATATCTAATATCCTGGAATCAAACCTGGGCAACCTAAGATTTTACCTTCCAATTAAGGATCTGTTCCAGCAGTCACTTTGCTTAGCAAAGTCTTACTATGACTTAATGATAATAAAATTTTAGGAGTCTTATACACAGAAAAGTTTTTTCCTTACAAAAATAGAATTTAGTGAAATAATATTAAATATTACAGTTTTGGAAATGGAATTTTGACTAACTCGCTAAGAACTAAATTTGTCAGAAAAGAGCTGTCAACTGGGATACGAGGATGATTACCATGTGTGGAATTCGCAGTCCCACATAGTTTGCATTGAAGTTGACTAGTTCATTATGAAGAACAGAGAAATTATAATTCAGTGAGTCCTTTGTTACATGCTACTGTATTGGTAGATTTATTCCGTAAACTTTGTTCTAATTTTTTATTTTTAAGTTGCACACTACTGAGTACAGTGTAGTTTTGTTTCAGAAAGTGAAAACTGAAAACTTCCCCTGTGATTACAAACCACATAAAAAAGAATGAGAACAGACAATGGGCAATATGTGATTGGAGAATAATCATTAATTTTCAGTAACAATAAGTACCTAGCTCCAAAATGTATCTTATTGCTAAAATGTAAAGTCATTTAGAAGGCACATTTTCTCTCTCTCTCACTCTTTGAGCTGGTGAAACAAAAGCCATTCGAAACAGCACTTACTGAGATTGAGCATTACTTTGGTTCTTCATAATGTTGTCTAATATCTAAGAAATTTACACCGAAGAACTGCAAAATTTCCACTGCTTTGCTGCATCTGTACTGCTAATGGGAAAGAAAGATATTGTTCAAGGAAGAGTCACATTATAATAGTTATTTTAGTATCCTGTTCATCTGCATATAATTTGGCATCAATAAGCAAATTATTAAACTTCTAAATGCCCCAATGACATGAAAATCTGTAGCTAGAAAAATGAGAAATTAGTTTTGTGATTTTACCAAAGACATATAATATAACTAGAAGCTAAGAAAGTGATAATGGTAAAAGAAAAGACATGTTATCTGTGACTCCTTAGAAGAATTAGGAAGCCAAACCTGTGAGACTCAGGTATATAATGGATATCTTATTTCCAGTGATAAGTTAGATTAAGCCCAGGGAAATGGTAGGAATGGAGAGAGGAAATAGAAAGATGGGCTGGTGAGTTAAATCCTGAGTAGAACAGAGAAGAGTGGATGAATAACAAGCCCTTCTTGTTATTCTACCTTTATGACTACCTTTTAGCCCTGGTTACCAGGGAAACAGCAGGAAATCTTGTGATTATTGGTTAATATTGCTGAGGCACATTTTAAAAAAAGTAGTTTTAAGTGCTATACATTTATATGACATTTGGCCTGAGACAAATAACTACAAAATTTCTAATAGTGCTAGCTTCTTTTTTTATATTTTTATTTATTCATTTTAGAAAGGAGAGAGAGAAGGAGAAAGAGAAGGGGAGAGGAGCAAGAAGCATCAACTCCCATATGTGCCTTTTCCAGACAGGTCCAGGGTTTTGAACTGGTGACCTCAGCGTTTCTAGGTCGACACTTTATCCACTGCACCACACCACAGATCAGGCCTAGTGCTAGCTTCTTAAGCTCAATTTTGGTTACTTCATTCTAGAAAACTATCAGTATTTACTCAGAGGTGGAAAAAACAAGAGTAAATTCTGTACCTTATTTTTTCTGCAAATACATGTTGCATGTTATTTATCATTTGAAAAATATTTTATTAGAAACCTATTATATGTCAGGCATTGCTTGGTGCAATAGTTAATTCGGTTTAGAATAAAGTCCCTTCATTCAAGAAGTTAACAGTTTAATGTAGAGACATAAAAATATATAGGGAGTTACAATATGGTATATATTGTAGAATGTTTGGGAGCCCATAGGAGTGTCATTTGACTCAGTTTTGGAAGGAAGGCAGCCTGAAAAAAGTGTTATTATTTGATGAGATCTGAAGTATGCTTAAAATTAGGTAGGTAAGGGCAGATAGGGTTAAATAGAGTGTGTAGAAGCATGTATCAGTAAAAACAAAACAAAACTACTTCCTCTGTAAGGTTAGATGGCTAATGAGAACTTCATTATAATTCAGGAGTAGAGTAGTGGGTTGGAGAGGGGAGAGAACAGAGATGACATTATTAAGAACGACTCTCTCACCCATGCTGAATCTGAACCTCATGACAGTTTCCAGAAGCCACTGGAGGATTTAACTAATGATATATGGTCAGAAGTGTTTTAAGATCATTTTGGAAGAATGATCAGGAAAGGAGAAGATGAGGGTTCTGGAAAGAAGTTGGGAAACTGGAGTAAAACAAGAGAAAGATGGAGGTGGTCCAATCTAGATAGACAGTTGAGAGAATGGAGAAATATGAGAAAGTTGGGGTGATAGGAGTTGATGATTGATCAGATGTAGGGAAGATGGAGAAGTTCAAGATGATGTCAGCTTAATGATTTGGGCAACTGATAGATGATGAAA
The DNA here is from genome assembly GCF_036850765.1 of Saccopteryx bilineata. Taxonomy (NCBI): domain Eukaryota; kingdom Metazoa; phylum Chordata; class Mammalia; order Chiroptera; family Emballonuridae; genus Saccopteryx; species Saccopteryx bilineata. The sequence continues at coordinate 178,820,635 of NC_089494.1, forward strand.
TTATTCTTTGAGACAGTGAATATCTAAAGGAGACTATAATCTTATGAGATTAAAAAATTTTTTTTTCTTTTCCAAGTGAGAAAGGGGAGATAGAGAGACAGATTCCCACTTGCACCCCAACTGGGATCCACCTAGCAATCCTTGTCTGGGGCCATGCTTGAATTAACCAAGCTATCCTCAGCATTTGGGTCCAATGCTCAGACCAACTGAGCCACTGGCTGTGAGATGGAAATAGAGAGAGAAGGGGGAGAGGGATGGGAAGAGAAGCAGATGGTCACTTCTCATGTGTGCCCTGATTGGGGATCAAACTCAGCACTTCCCCATGCATGGTCAATGCTCTATCCACTGAACCAACCAGCCAAGGCCTATGATAATATTTTTTTATTTTAAGATCAGCTGATTAGTAACCTTCATTCTATTTACAATCTTAATTTCTATTTGCCATGCTACATAACATACTCACAGATTCTAGGGACTAGTAATGGACATCTTTGGTTTGGGGTTGGAGGATGTCATTATTCTGCTTACCATACTTTAAAATCCAATTAAAAATGCTCTTTTGCTGTTTCCAACATTCACTCTCTCCAGTACAGGGTCAAAGAGATCCCTGGACTCTCATCTGCTCAGAGCTTTTGCCATTGGGCACCTCGCTGTCTCTGATAGTTATCCTAACTCTGCATGTTTTCACAGCACTTTCCCACACAACAGTATGGTGATTGCAAGAGGGGAAGGGTGTAGGGGAGGTAGAAGAGGGTAAGAGGGAAATCAGTGGTGATGGAAGGAGACTTGAGTCGGGGTGGTGAACACACAGGACAATATACAGATGATGTTATAGAATTGTACACCTGAAACCTGTATGATTTTGTTGATCAATGTCACCCTAATAAATTCAATTAAAAAAAGAGTCATCTGACTTTAAAAATTGTAACTGCATTTCACTGTTTTCTATGACTGGCCGAATTCAGAAATTTCCTGGATATGTTTTTGGTCAAGGTAGATAGTGAAATCTTTGAATTTAGATTATACCTATTTCAAGCTTTATCAAGCTAAATAAACCTTTATTTCTAGTGGTTTGAACATGAAACTTGGAATACTAGATCTTGATTATACAAATTGGCAAATATCAACCCACAATATTTTATGTACTCCTTTATATACCTACTTAATATGTGGAAAATTCCTGATCAGAGTAATAGCATTTGACTAAATTTGATACAGTGAAATAATTTTTAATTACAGAGAAGACTGCTTTATATTTAATTATTAATTTAATATCCCATGAAGATAAAGGAGAAAAGTGAAATTTGCAGCCCAGATAGAGATCATGTCAAACTTCTTGCTTCAATTGATATGATGATTTTGCATCAAACTGTATCTTGAGTTTTTGTTTTGTTTGTTTGTTTTTGACTGCTAAAGACCTTTGTATTTCTAGTTACTGGTCTTGGTTAATTTCTTCTTCCTTATTGAATCATTCTGGGGATTTTTTTTGAGGTAAATATTCTAGAAAAATGTTTTGCTATTCTTTAGCTATCTTTTACAAAGCTTTCTGCATGATCTCTTTTTAAACAAATATTTAAAAATAATTGCTTTAGCAGTTCACACATTGGAACTTTCCAAACCAACCTTAATGTTTCTCAGAATATTGATGAGAATGCCCTGTTTTCCCCAAAGATGTTGCTAAACATTTCTGTCTCTCCTCCAAAAACATCCATCAAAGCAGAGAAAGAAGATGCCTTGGGCCCTCTGAAACAGAATACCATTAAGAAAGCCCTTTGGAAGGTTAAAGCTGGGGGTGGCTGGAAAAGGGAGAGGGAAAAGCCTATTGTCAGTCTCCCTTGGTATAAACCCCTGACTAAATCAGACCTGGAGAGAACTCCAGCTGGACTGCCTTATGCTGTATGAGATAGCTGACAGACTAAACCCCTTCCTGTATTTGTAGGTGGGTGCTGAGGATAGCCGGACTGAAAACACAGGGCTGGTATGTTCCAAAAGGAAAATTTATTGTATTTAAAATGCCTGGGTGCAGGTGGACCGAGACAGACCAAAGTTGTGTTGACCCCAAGGAAGGTTGGAGTAGGGTATATATAGGTTAGTCAGGGGTTATGGAAAAAACAGCTGATGTCATTGCCTTTATAGAAACAAGGCAATATTTTTCATATGTGGATTAGAATGATGCCACAGCTTCTCCAAATTGTTTATCTCCCAGCTTCACTATCTAAAAGAAAGCCTGGGCTAGTTTAAAGGTCCTGGCTGGTGGGCTTCAAACAAGCCAGTCCCCCTCCTCCCATGGGTTTGCACTGGTGGCTGATCTATCAGAAGACAGCATATCTGGGCCTGTAGCTAGGCTTTTAAAAACAACTATTGTGATTTAAACTCCCCTCATGGTCTGGTCCCTTCCCAATGTAAGTTTTCCCTGACATTTCTGCAAAGATAAACTTTTTGCTACATTTCAAAGTGAAGGCCAGGAAGCCAGTAAGAGAGAGTAGCAAGCAAATTATCTACAACCTCACAGTGGGGGATGAGAATGTTCTGTTTTGAGCCCTAGTGGGAAGTTGGGTGAGGGAATTTGAGTTTTAAAGGAGCTCTGGATTTAAAGGAGCCCTGAACCTAAACTCAACACTTTTAGAATTAGAAACAACAATAAGTAATAGTGAAGTACAGATGGTCTTAATATTTTAGAAAGATAAATTTGAAAATACAATTAGAAGGTAAAGAAAAAAAAGGACTCTTTTTAGGCACATTAATTACTATTCTTTGATTTAGGATACTTCATACATAAGCAATATAGGTCTGATGGACCCATATTAAGAGCAGAAATTATGACCTCTGATATTATGTTTGTGTATCCCAGTGGCTATTGGCTTACTCAGCACAGATTGCAATATCCTCTTTTCATTTGTGATCTGATTCTCTACCTCAAGAACATCTTTGGAAATCTACTTGGAATAAAAATAAAGCAACTGCTCAAACAGATTTAGCAACTTCATAAAATAGGTGACAATAATTTCCTAGATACTTGAGTAAAGGGGCAGGTAGCATTTCTAAAAGAGGTTCTCTACCTATCTTTAAAATATAAAAGGTGCAAGTCTTAATTCATCTCTGTCACACATCCTTCTTACAGTTGATGCTGGGATGGATATACATGTTAAGTGTGATATCTCTGGAGCTTAATTATCTATGTCTACTCACAGCCTCATCCATTGCTGGTTTGTTGTAAAGTACCGTTCTGCCAGGTTTATGTAGAGACACCCAGTCCAAATGAATTTTAAGGGGTTTTATTAAAAGGAGAATATTTAATAATATGCCAGCTGCATATGGCTAACACGGGGCATAGCTGACCCAAATCATACACACCGACTATAGCCCTGAGGCAGGTTATATACCTTTGATTACACACAGGTTGGCGAGAAAAGGATGAGGGGGAGAGAAGACACAATTCATTAGCAATTTTATAATATATGTCTATAGGATTTATAAAAATATTTCTACACATTAAAACTTACAAGGTAATACACTAGCGGAAAATGTTGTTCTACATATAAAAAGATATTCCTAAATTTTCTAGTGTTCATTTGCCATTACTTTGTTTAGTGGTATATACATTGATTACACGTTTTCAGGAGGGGAGAGGGAGTCTACAAGGCATCAGGGAATAAGTGTCCGCAAATGGCCCATTGAAGAAGGAAAGAGAGGAGAGGAGAAGATTCGCTTAATCTCTCCCTCCCCTCCCCACATCTGGATAAGTGTTTACCCTGTTTCTCACAGAGGTAGGGGAAGGGGAATCTAAGTCTCCCTAGCATAAAATCTCTTTACAATACGATGTTGTTGTCTATCCTGAGTTGGTGCAAATCACACACAAGTATAAAAATCATATTTACAAAATCTTTCTGTATGCTTAGCCCAAATTATAAAACACCTTTTAAGCTTCCTAGTAAAAAGGGGGTTTTCTACACAGTATGTCTCTGCAAGCCAGAAAAACTCCCTTTCCTCTCCTAAAATATTAATATTAATTTTTCCATTCTTTGGTACCTTACCACAGTTGTATAACCTTGAACACATTATATAACTTCTGTGTTTCTCAATTTCCTTATATCTAATATGAGAATAATAATAGTAATAATACATGTCTTATAAGATGGTTAAAAGGATTAAATTAGCACCATCAAATAATGTTGGACAATATCATTGAAATAAATTAATCAAATTTTAGAAATGAAAATTTAAATAATGTTTTAAGTCAGTTTATTTACTCTAAAATAAAAGTAAGATTTTCAAGGAAGTGGCTTATTTTAATCCTCAGAGTTCTAATGAATACTGCATTGTTAAATTTTACCAATATTGAATCATGTTGTGAGATGGGAACTCTGATCATCACAAATAGATGCCTGAAACTATGGTAGGGTAATTACAATATTTTTATCTGGAAGAGTAAGTTCTGAAGCCCAAAACAAACTCCAAAATTTGTGTTGTATAAGTCTCTCATGTAGGTGATTAAGAGCTAAGAAATTTTTATTGCCAAGAACAAACAAAAAAACAAAGTTATTTTGAATTTGTATTTCTATTACTAATAGGTAAGTTGGATACCTATGAGTTTGTTATAATACATGATGATAACAGCACAAAAACAACAATATACAATTGTTCATAGCAATTCAAAACTTCAAGCCCTTGGCTCAATTTTTATGAATTTTGCTAGAAAGTTTTAAAGTCGCTTTTCCCTCACTGCCCAGGGAATATGCGCTTGAGGAAAACAAATGATAGTTCAGTGTGTTTCAACTGAATTCATGTAAAAAGATTATTAAGCGCCCTGGCCGGTTGGCTCAGTGGTAGAGCGTCGGCCTGGTGTGCAGGAGTCCCGGGTTTGATTCCCAGCTAGGGCACACAGGAGAAGCACCCATCTGCTTCTCCACCCCTCCCCCTCTCCTTCCTCTCTGTCTCTCTCTTCCTCTCCCCCAGCCAAGGCTCCATTGGAGCAAAGTTAGCCCAGGCACTGAGGATGGCTCCATGGCCTCTGCCTCAGGAGCTAGAATGGCCCTGGTTGCAAGAGAGCAACGCCCCAGATGGGCAGAGCATCGCCCCCTGGTGGGCATGCCGGGTGTATCCTGGTCGGGTGCATGAGGGAGTCTGTCTGATTGCCTCCCCGTTTCCAACTTTAGAAAAAAAAAGATTATTAAGCATCTACTATGTTTGAAGTTAGTACCAAGGGCTAAGAAGAAATATCAGGGAAAGACAAATACAGAAGCAAATATATTCATTAACAAATATTTATTCAGAACTGACAGTATGCAAAAAACTTAGTTTATATAGTGCATAATATGACAATATGACATGTTTGATATAACAATGTAGTGTACATGATGGTCAATGATGTTAGTGAAGCTGAGATATTCTGTTATTTGTTTAGGTGCTATTGTATGGACACGGATTTACCATTTCTGTTCTTCAACTCCAACTTAAAAGTAATCTTTCTCCTCAGAAATTCCAAGGAACTGTATGTTTTCCTGACTTAGACTCATCAATGCCTATGATTTTTGTAGTTACTTGATTTATAAGATAGAATAGTTGTTAGGTGAGTATCTGAAATTAGAGTTATTAGGCAAAATTCTCAGCTAAAACACTGTGTAACCTTGAGCAAAACATCTAACTCTTTTGTATACCAGCTTCCTTATATTTAAAATGGAGGTCAATAATATGTCTTTTCTTGTATATAACCCATCTTCTGAAAGCTACTGAGGAACCAGGTCTTTGAGCAATAGCTTACCTGTGTTTCCAGATGTGGGCCACTTTCTAATAATGAAGCCTTACTTTCATTGCTGCAAAAACAAAGAAACAAAAACATGTTAATATACACAGGAAAGCAGCCTTATGTACATCATTCATTAGCTTGAGTTAGAATTTAAAGGCGGTTTTGTGATTCTTTCTTGAATCAAAGTGAAAACTAAAAATAATCACGTATTTAATTAACACAAACTGACAAAAACCACTTCACCATATTGTACACACAACATTTTATTGAAAAACTGAAAAATGAAAAGATATTGGAAAAAGATGAAGGGATTAAGCAAAGAAAAAAATCATAGGCACAGACAACAGTATGGGAATTGCAAGAGGGAAATCATAGTTAGGACATAAAAAACATTCTTTCAAAAGAATAACTGAATTTATAGGAAACTAAGTAAAATACACATGGCCAAAACAAAGAGGAAACTAACATAAAGCTAATATTGTAATGTCCAGATGACTTGGATTCAATGGTTCTATGAGGCAGGGATTTAGAACTTGAACTTAACAACACTGACTGTAGAAACTGAGACATGTCTAAAAGCTACATTCCTAGTGAAAGTGTGAAGAGGAAGCATATCTATAAAGATGGGAGAGTATGGATGCTTGCCAGCAGGTTCAGTGGTAGAGTGTCAGTCCAGCATGTGGATGTCCCAGGTTCAATTTCTGGTCAGGGCACACAGGAGAAGTGCCCATCTTCTTTTCTTCCATTATTCCCTCTTGTTTCTCACTCTTTTCTCCTCTCCTGCAGCCATGGTTCAATTAAAGCAAGTTGGCCCTGGGTGCTGAGGATGGTTCCATGACCTCCACCTCAGGCACTAAAATATGGCACCAGTTATAATGAAGCAGTGGCCCCAGATGGGCAGAGCATTGTCCCCTAGTGGGCTTGCTGTGTGGATCCCAGTCAAGGAATATGTGGGAGTCTGTCTCTGCCACCACTCTTCTCACAAAAAAAGGTGGTAGAGAATGAGGAAGCTTATAATATTTGTTTAGTTCTTTTTGTGCCAAAAGCTCTTAACAATTTGTAATAATATTTCTGTGACATGTGTGTGAGGTTTGAAAATATATTGATACTAATGCTATCATATACAACTTAGCAAGCTGAGAAGTTTAACCTAAAAAAAAAACCATACTCAGCTCATCTGAGAGTTACTGGCAGAAGTAAGTGAAAATCCTTTTGAATAACCCCACCTTAAATTTAGGCTGTACAAAATTGTCACAGGTAAAACTCCTCACACAATCCAAAATTCAAAAGATACAAGGGAAAATATACTTATAGTTAGTGTTAATAAAAACACAAATAGTAGGATTAGATACTTGAGAACTTCAGATATAAGAATTATTAGTAGACACTAAGAAATATGTATGTTTATTATGACATATATGTTTAGTAATATATAAAGTGAATCAAATAACAGAGAGCATTAGAAATCAGAAGTTGTTGAAAATGAACAAAATGGAACTTCCAGAAATGAAAATAAAAGCTATTAATAATACAATAAAGAAGTTAAGTAGACACAGCTGAATGTGAGTTAGTAAACAGGAAAACAGAGATGAGGAAATTATTTAGAGGCAAAACAAAGCATTAAAAAGACAGAAAACATGAAAAACAGATTGAATGGGATGGCAGATATTACAAAAAGACTAAACATTTATCTAACAAGAGCTCCAGTAGATAAAAATTAGAAAAATGAGAAAAAGATACAATAAGAATAAAATAGGAGCCTGACCAGGTGGTGGTGCAATGGATAAAGCGTTGGCCTGGGATGCTGAGAACCCAGCTCAAAACTCTGAGGTCGCTGGCTTGAGTGTGGGCTTATCTGGCTTGAGTGTGGGCTCATTTGGCTTGAGAATAGGATCACCAGCTTGAATGTGGGATCATAGACATGACTTGAGCCCAAAGGTCACTGGCTTGAGCCCAAGGTTGTTGGCTTGAGTAATGGGTCACTGGCTCAGCTGGAGCCCCTCAGTCAAGGTGCATATGAAAAAGCAATCAATGACCAACTAAAGTGCCACAATAAAGAATTGATGCTTCTCATCTTTCTCCCTTTCTGTCTGTCCTTGTCTGCCCCTGTCTGTCTGTATGTCTCTGTCACTAAAAAAAACCCAAAACATAAAATAGCATAAGGGAGCCTGACCAGGTGGTGGTGCAGTAAGTAAATAGAGCATTGGACTGGGATGCAGAGGACCCAGGTTCGAGACCTTGAGGTCATCAGCTTGAGTGCGGGCTCATCTGGTTTGAGCAAAAGCTCACCAGCTTGAGTCCAAGGTTGCTGGCTCGAGCAAGGGATTACTCGATCTGCTGAAGGCTCACGGTCAAGGCACATATGAGAAAGCAATCAATGAACAACTAAGGTGTTGCAACACAACAAAAAACTAGTGATTGATACTTCTCCTCTCTCCATTCCTATCTGTCTGTCCCTATCTATCCCTCTCTCTGACTCTCTCTCTGTCTCTGTAAAAAATAAAACAAAAAACAAAAACAAAACAAAAAAATAGGATAAGGGATATAGGAGTGTGTGTATGTGTATGGGAAGGAATAAGGTTGAAATTTATAATAGTGTGGAAAGAAATGGGAAAGTTTTATGTATTGGGAAAGTGACATTTGAGCCAAGACTTGATTGGAAGCAGGTGAGAAATTAGTCAGTGAGATACTTGGGGAGACTTTTCCATGTACATAGTGCAAAAACTCTAAGATAAGAGGACATCTGGAGTGTTAAAAAACTTTTTGTTTTTATTGTAGCTGCAACACATTGACCTAGCATATGATAGCTAATCAATAGATATTTGTTAAATCAATGAATGGGGTATATATTCTTGTTTATTTCTATTGAGGAGGCCATTTTTTCCTTTACTTGATTGTTCTGTTTTTTTCTAAACATAATTTATTAATAGTCTGCAAATTTTTCTTGATGATTATTATGATTTTGAAACTGTATATCAATGTAAAGTATGTAGGCAAGGTACAAGTATAAGTAAATTTTGTGCTAGAAGCTTGTGGAAAGCTTTTTTTCTGATTGTTTCTAATTTTTTAATAAAATAAGAAGCCAAGCCATTACCAGTGAGTGAAGAAAATGGAAATAATGTTAGAAACTTGAGGAGAATAGGAAGTATAAATAATAATCTAGGAGACTAGAAGAATGAGTTAGGAAGGGACATGTAATTGGATTGCTAGAGAATCTAAGGGCTCATCCATGGTCAGTAGTCAAAGATTTAAAGTGAGACCAGTCATCATAGCTACATTTGTTTAATACACCAGTTCTAGGGCATGTGGGGGATTAGATTTATCTAGTGTAGGGGTTTTGTCAGGCATAAACAAAGGAATGTGAGAGGGCTGAGAGAGTTCTGGCTTATACAGAAGAGTAATTATAATGACAGATCATGGAATTTAAGGTGGAAATGAAACTATGTGAGGAAATGAGGAGGTGTTTCAGTTTAAAGGTGGCTGATAGGGGAGAACCAAGATGGCAGCAGAGTAGGCAGACACACAAACTCCCAGCTCACACCACCAAACTGGATTACAAATTAATTTAGAAACAATCAGTGTGAAAAGCTAACTTTGGATTAAAAGAACAGGTCTTAAAAACTAAAGAGCAAAGAAGAAGCCACACTGAGCCTGGTAGGGAGCACTGAGGTGCAGTGGGTCTCCCTGCTTCCAGAAATAAAGGTGGGGTGAGTCTGAGAGCCCAGATGGCTCTCAGTACAAGGAGAAGAGCAGATTATATCGCTTATAGCCATTTGCCTGGGGACCTGGGAATGAGATGTGCTGAGAGAAATGGCTTGTCTTCCAAAAGGAAAGTAGAGAGAGAGAGAGACAGGTGGTGAAGGGCAGAGGAATACATGGGGTGACCTGAGAAGCTGACTCATCCATGCGGAGGCAGCCATAGCTGGGGGAGGGGTTGAACCCTCAACAAAGCACAAGCCTAGAGTGGTTCTGGGTGACCCACCTCCAGAAAGCTCTCCAGCTCCAATCAGAGCAATAAGATACAGCTGAAAACAGGAAGTGGGGAGGAGAGGCAGTAACTCCATGTAGATCTGAGATACACCTCCCCTACTGAAATGAAGAAAGCACCCCGCTGGCAGATCAGGCCTTCAGAGTCTCAGGTTACAATCACTGCATTCCTGGATACAGCTTCAAATAAGCCCCCTACTGAGATCAGTAAACAAGACTACCACTTAGTTAAGAAAACTGAGAAGAAAACAAACAAATCAAGACTTCAAAGAGGCTCCACTAGGTAAGGAGATCACAGCTGGAAGGCGCTTACAAGTCATAGAAAATAATGGGTAGGCAGAGAAGCGTAAGTCATATGCTTCAATAAGATAAATCCTCTGATAAAGTCTTGGATGAATCGGAAGTAAACAAATTACCAAAGTATAAAATAATGATTTTTAGTATGCTTAAAGATCTCAAAGCTACAATGGGTGGACTTAATGAATATTTCAGTAAAGAAATTGAAAGTCTCAAAAAGGACACAGAAATCATAAAGAAGAATCAAACAGAAATGACAAACACAATGAAGACTACACTGGAAGGAACTAAAAGTAGGCTGGATGAAGCAGAGGATCAAATCAGTGACTTAGAAGACAGATAAGTGGAAAGCACAGAAGCTGAGCAGCAAAAAAAAAAAAAAAAGACAGAAAAAATCTGAGAAAGGTCAAAGAGAGCTCTGTGACAACCTACAGAGAAATAACATCCACATCATAGGGATTCCTGAAGAAGAAGAGAAAGAATAAGGGTTAGAGACCTTGTTTAATAAAATCATAACTGAAAACTTTCGTAAATTGATGCAGGAAAAAGTCACACAAGTTCAAGAAGCACAGAAAATTTCATTAACGAGAAACTAAAAAAAACTACACCAAGAAACATCAAAATTAAAATAACAAAGCTAAGAGATAAAGAGAAAATATTAAAAACTGCTAGAGAAAAAAAGGCTATCACCTACAAAGGAGCCCCGATAAGGATGACATCCGATTTCTCAACAGAAACACTTGAGGCCAAAAGGGAATGGCAAGATATATTCAAAGTAATGCAGAACAAGAGCCTACAACCAAGACTTCTTTATTCAGCAAGGCTATTGTTAAAAATTAAAGGAGAAATAAAAAGCTTCTCAGACAAAAATAATAAAACAAAACAAAAAACAAACAAAAAAGAAACTCAGGGAATTCATTACAAACGAACCAATGCTGCAAGAAATGTTAAGGGGCCTGTTGTAAACAGAACAAAGGGGAAAATAAATATAGTAAAAGAGGAATACAACTTCAAAGAATAAAATGGCAATAAAAAAACTACATATCAATAATAACCTTAAATGTAAATGGATTAAATGCTCCAATCAAAACACATAGGGTAGCTGAATGGATAAGAAAATAGGATCCATACATATGCTGTCTACAGGAGACAAACCTCAAAACAAAAGATACACATAGACTGAAAGTAAAAGGATGAAAAAAAATATTTCATGCAAACGGAAATGAAAAAAAAGCTGGGGTAGCAATACTTATATCTGACAAAATATACTTTAAAACAAAGACTAAAGTAAGGGATAAAGAAAGTCATTACATAATGATAAAGGGAGCAATCCAACAGGAAGAGATAACCATTATAAATATATATGCATCTAATCTAGGAGCACCTAAATATATAAAGCAGATTTTGATGTGCATAAAATGAGAGTTCAATAGCAATACTATAATAGTAGGGGATTTCAATATTCCACTAACATTAATGGATAGATCCTCAAGAAAGAAAATTAGAAAGAAACAACAGAATTAAGGGATAATATAGACTAACTGGATTTAATAAATATCTTCAGAACCTTCCATCTTAAAGCAGCAGAGTATACATTCTTTTCAAGTGCTCATGGTACATCCTCTAGAATAGAGAACATAGGGCATAAAACGAGCCTTAACAATTTAAGAAGATTGAAACCATATCAAGCATCTTCTCTGACCGCAATGGCATGAAAATAAAAATCAATTACAATAAGACAACTGAAAAACACTCAAACACTTGGAAACTAAACAGCATGTTATTAATAATGACTGGGTCAACAATGAGATCAAGGAAGAAATAAAAAATTTTCTTGTAACAAATGAAAATGAGCATACAACAACTCAAAATCTGTGAGACACAGCAAAAGCAGTCCTGAGAGGAAAGTTCATAGCACTACAGGGATACCTTAAGAAGCTAGAAAAAGCTAAGAAAAACAACTTAATCCAGCAACTGAAAGAACTAGAAAAAGAAGAGCAAGTAAAGCCTAGAGGAAGTAGAATAAAGAAATAATAAAGATCAGAGCAGAAATAAATGACATGGAGACTAAAAATCAATAGAGAGGATCAATGAAACCAAGAGCTGGTTCTTTGAAAAAGTAAAAAAGATTGATGAACCCTTAGTCAGACTCACCAAGAAAAAAAGAGAAAGGACTAAAATAAATAAAATTAGGAAGGAAGGTGGAGAAGTAACAACGAACACAGCAGAAATACAAAGGATTGTAAGAAAAACTATGAAGACCTGTATGTCAAGAATTAGACAACCTAGGTGAAATGGACAAATTCCTGAAAAATTTAATCTTTCAAAAATCAATCTGGAAGAGTCAGGAAACCTAAATAGACTGATTACAACAAATGAGATAGAAACAGTTATCAATAAACTCCCAACAAACAAAAGCCCTGTGTCAGATGGTTTCACAGGCGAATTCTACCAAACAGTCAAAGAGGAACTAACTTCTATCCTTCTCAAGCTATTTCAAAAAATTCAAGAGGAGGGAAAACTTCCAAGCTCCTTTTATGAGGTGAATATAATTCTGATTCCAAAACCAGGCAAAGACAACACAAAGAAAGAAAACTATAGGCCAAAATCCCTGATGAATTTAGATGCTAGCTAAAATTCTCAACAAAATATTAGCAAACCGAATCCAGAAATACATGAAAAAAATCATACACCATGATCAAGTGGGATTTATTCTGGGGAGGCAAGGATGGTACAATATTTACAAATCAATCGATGTGATTCATCACATAAACAAATGGAAGGATAAAAACCACATGATAATTTCAATAGATGCAGAAAAAGCATTCAATAAAATCCAGCACTCATTTATGATCAAAACTCTCAGCAAAGTGGGAATACACGGAACCTACCTCAACATGATAAAGGTCATCTATGACAGGCCCACAGCCAACATCATACTCAATGGGCAAAGGTTAAAAACAATCCCCTTAAGATCAGAAACAAAGCAGGGGTGCCCCCTTTTACCACTCTTATTCAATATAGTTCTGGAAATCCTAGCCACAGCAATCAGACAAGAAGAAAAAATAAAAGGCATCCAAATTGGAAAAGAAGAAGTAAAACTATCATTATTTGCTGATGATATGATACTGTACATAGAAAACCCTAAAGTTGCAGTCGAAAAACTACCGGACCTGATAAATGAATTCAGCCATGTGGCAGGATACAAAATTAATACTCTAAAATCAGAGGCATTTATATACACTAACAATGATCTGTCTGAAAGAGAAATTAAGAAAACAATCTCTTTCACTATTGAAATAATAAAAAAAAATAAAATAAAATACCTAGGAGTAAATTTAACCAAGGAGGTTAAAGACTTGTACTCAGAAAATTTTAAACATTGATAAAAGAAATCAAGGAAGATACAACCAAGTGGAAGCATATATCATGTTCGTATCTAGGAAGAATAAACATCATTAAAATGTCTATATTACCCAAAGTAATTTATAAATTCAATGCAATTCCTATTAAAATACCAAGGACATACTTTAAAGATATAGAACAAATATTCCAAAAATTCATATGGAACCAAAAAAGAACACGAATAGCCTCAGCAATCTTGAAGAAAAAGAATAAAGTGGTGGTATCACACTTCCCGATGTCAAGTTATACTACAAGGCTATTGTACTCAAAACAACTTGGAACTGGCATAAGAATAGGCATATATTATAGATCAATGGAACAGAACAGAGAACCCAGAAATAGACCTGCACCTTTATGAACAATTGATATTTGACAAGAGTGATGATAGCATACAATGGAGTAAAAACAGCCTCTTCAACAAATGGTGTTGGGAAAATTGGACAGCTACCTGCAAAAAAATGAAACTAGACCACCAACTCACACCATTCAGAAAAATAAGCTCAAAATGGATAAAAGACTTAAATGTAAGTCATGAAACCATAAGCATCCTAGAGGAAAACATAGGCAATAAGCTCTCCGACATCACTCGCAGCAATATAATTGCTGATCTATCTCCACGCGCAACGGAAATAAAGGACAGGATAAACAAATGGGACTATATCAAACTAAAAAACTTTTGCACAGCTAAAGACAATATGAACAAAATAAAAAGGCAAACCACACAATGGGAGGACATATTCGACAATACGTCTGTAAGGGGTTAATAAACAAAATTTATAAAAAAACTTGTAAAACTTAACACTAGGAAGAGAAACAGTCCAATCAAAAAATGGGCAAAAGAGATGAATAGACACTTTTCTAAAGAGGACATACAGATGGCCAATAGGCATATGAAAAAATGCTCAACATCACTAATCATTAGAGAAATGCAAATTAAAACCACAATGACATATCACCTCACACCAGTCAGAATGGTGCTCATCAACAAAACAACACAGTTTAAGTGCTGGCAAGGATGTGGAGAAAAGGGAACCCTCCTGCACTGCTGGTAGGAATGCGGACTGGTTTAGCCGCTGTGGAAAACAGTATGGCGATTCCACAAAAAATTAAAAATTTAACCGCCTTTTTACCCAGTCATCCCACTTTTAGGAAAAACCCCAAGAACACCATTGCACTGTTTCAAAAGGAGAAATGCAGCCCCATGTTTATGGCAGCATTGTTCACAATAGCGGAGATCTGGAAACAGCCCAAGTGTCTGTGAGTGGACAAGTGGATTAAAAAGCAGTGGTACATATATACAATCGAATACTATGCGGCCATGGAAAAGAAGGAAATCTTACCTTTTGCGACAACATGGATGGAACTGGAAACTATTATGTTAAGTGAAAATAAGCCAGGCAGAGAAAAAAATATATCATATGACCTCACTCATATGAAGAATCCGATGAACAATATGAACTGAGGAGTGAAATAGAGACAGAGGAGGGATCAAAGGATCCAGAAGGAAAGTGTACAGAGGAAAAGGGGATGATAGGATAGGATAAACCTGAAGGGAAGGGGGGAAGGTGCTATGTGGAGGAGGGCAAGGGAGATGTTAAGGGGAATACAGGGGAGGGGGGATGTATTCAGGGCAACACTAGAATCTATATAGACACAATAAATTAAAATCAATAAAAAAATAAAATGAAAGTCCACATTGAGTCCCAGCACAACTAAACCAGAATTTCTGTGAGTGGGACCAAGATACTAGTGCTTTTTAAAAGTTCCTCATGAGACTTGATTTGTAGCCTAAGTTGAGAACCACTGATAGGTAAAAATAGAAAATAATGATAAAAAGAATATGAGCCAAGAAGTAAAAACTTTCAAGAATAGTGGAGGTGGTGACCAGGATGTCTGGAAATAAAACTGCTACACACATTTGTAAAATAGTAGATATATTCTGTCTTAGAGAATCTTTCTTGTACTTTGGCACTTCCTGGTATTTGGGGGCTGCTTTAACAATTGTAGTTGCACTTAAATCTGCAACTGTTGTAAGTAGAATAAAACTGGCTTCTAACATCACAATTGTCTAAAAGGCAGAATGAAGAAAGGAATGGTGAAATTGAGTTAAGCATATATTTCTAATGCAGTATATAAATGTTCTCAAAGTTCCTGGCTTCTTAAATAAATTAAAATTATTTACATTAGGAAACATCTGGTAGTCAATGCTCACCTCAAATAGCGTGTTTTAATTATGCAGGACGTTTTGTTGATGTAATGGTCTGCTGAGGCAGGTTCTCTCACTAGGTTATGTTAAAAGATATCAAATAAGACCTTACTGACTTGAAATTTGAATTTTCTTTTGCTCTCGTGATTTCTCTTGATTAAATTTTGCAATTCTCAGCAAAAGCTAGTGTAGCTGCTAGACCTTTCCACAAATTATTGTTATGGGTACCTTTTTCAGGCATGGTTTTCCATTATATGTTGAAAAGAGGAGAGCATAAACCTATCTCCACTCTCTTTCTGGTTGTGCACTGTGGTTATTGTATGTACATTTTAAAGGATGTTGAATAAAATCCTGCATCTCTAAAAATGATCGTGGAAATAGAGTTTGAGGTATGTACAAAAACAATGTGGTTGTTAGGGATTATTGCATTTGAGAGAATGGTAATAGTCCTATTTTACCTTCACACCATGGGAAAATTGCGTATTGGACTTGCTGTTGTGTTCTACTGTTTATCTAGGTGCAATCAGAAAAGGTGGAACAGACTAATGGTTGCCAGAGAGGAGGGGTTTGAGGACTAGGTGAAAAAGCTGAAGGGATTGAGAAGTACAATCCAACAAATCCAGATTTGTAGTTAGAAAATAGTCATGGGGATATAAAATACCACATACTAAATGTAGTCAATAACAGTGTAATAGCTATGTATAGTGCCAGATGAATACTGGAAATATCGGGAGCAACACTTGGTAAAATATATGATTGTCTAACTACTATGCTGTATACCTGAAACTAATACAAAATAATATTGAATGTAAACTTTAATTGAAAAAAAGTCATTTTATAAATACACAGCAAGACATATTCTCACATTGTCTGAGAGTCCCTTTTAGAGCTCTAATAACTTTGGATTTTGAATTTTATTATTTTTTAAGAGCTCATAACCCCAATGTCTATTAACACTAGGAATCTATATCATATAACTTTGGAATGCTGAGTGAGTACTTTATGTAACTGAGCATAGACACATACAAAAAGAAAATGTAGTGTCTTTCTGGTAGGAAGTCAGAATGGGTGGGCAAAGCTAGAAGAGATGAGAGAAGAAAGCCAATCAGGGGCACAGAAGAGGAGTGGTAGGTAGGAATACCATAATTATACTAGAATTAGGTCTTTTGTCAGACTTGCACATAAGGCCCAGTGGGAATATGCTGAGGGGAGGGTCAAGAAGACCATATTTACTTATTAATTCTTTTTGCATGTGGTTGGGTGTGGGTGGTGGTGTGGGGCCACTAGTTCATAAAAAAATTCTTACAAAAAATGTTTGATATGAGGAACTCAGTGAATCATCAAGAAGTAAAATGATTTCTTCTTTTTTCCACTTAAATAATTTTTAGTTTTCAATTACAGTTGACATATATTATTATACTAATTCTACGTATATGTACATCCCAGTGATTAGACATTACATAGCTACTAAGTGATTATCCTGGCCAATCTCACAGCCATCTGACCTTCATTACTAGTTATTAGAATATTTCTGACTATATTTTTTATGCTATACTTTACATCCTCATGACTATTCAGTAACAACTAAATTTTACTTCTTAATCCTTTTACTGTTTTTAATTATTCTTCCAACTCTCCTCCCATCTGGCAATGGTCAAAATGTTCTCTGTATTTATGATTCTGTTTCTGTTCTGATTGTTCATTTATTTTGGGTTTTTTTTATATTCAATTGTTGATGGATATGTATTTATTGCCATTTTATTCATATTTTTTTATCTTTTACCCCCTTCTTTTTCTTAAAAAAAGATCCTTTAACATTTCATATAATACTGGTGTGGTGGTGAACTCCTTGAGTGTTTATCTTGCCTGGGAAGCTCTTTATCTGTCTTCTGGTTCTAAATAATATCTTTGCTAGGTAAAGTACTCTTGGTTGTAGGTCCTTGCTTTTCATCACTTTGACTATCTCTTGTCACTGCCTTGTAGCCTTGTTGACATATCAGCTGACAGTCTTATGAAAGCTCCCATATAGGTCACTAGTTGCTTTTCTCCTGTTGAATTCTTTTATTGTATTGTAATTATGATGTTCTTAGTGTAGGCTTCTTAGGGTTCATCTTATTTGGCACATTTTGTGCTTCTTACTTGTATATTTATTTCCTTCAGAAAGTTAGGGAGGTTTTCTGTCATTTCATATAGGTTTGTAATTTCTTGCTCTATCTCTTCTCCTTCAGGCAGCCCCATGATGCAAATATTGGTATGGTATGCTTGAAGTTGTTCCCGAGGCTCGTTACACTATCCTTAGTTTTTGGATTCTTTCTTATTTTTGCTGCTTTTATTGGGTGTTTTTGCTTCTTTATATTCCAAATTGTTGATTTGGTCTTCGGCTTCATCTACTCTACTGTTGATTTCTTGTAAATTAGTCTTCATTTCCCTTAGTGTATCCTTTATTTATGAGTGCTCTCTTTTTATGCTGTTGAGGTTCTCACTAAGTTCATTGAGCATCCTTATAACCAGTGTTTTGAACTGCACATCTAGTAGATTGCTAGTCTACATTTTATTTAGTTATTTTTCTGGAGTTTGTTTTGTTCTTTCTTATGGAACATGTTTCTTTGCCTCCTAATTTTGGCAGCTTCCCTGTGTTTGTTTCTATGTATTAGGTAGAGTTGCTGTGGCTCCTGGGCTTGGTAGAGTGGCCTAATGTAGTAGGTGTTTTGTTGGGTCCAGTGGCAAAACCTCCCTGATCATTCAAGCTGGGCACTCGAGGTGTGCCCTCTGTGTAGGCTGTGTATACCTTCTACTTGTATTATAGTTGAGCCTTCATTGCTGTTGGCACAGCAATAAGAAGCATTTACCCCCCAGGCTAATCAGCTGCAAGGACTGGCTGTGACTACCAACCTAGAAAATTAGCTGTGCAGGGGCTTATCCTACAATGCAGGACTCACTTTAGCAGGGCTCAGGTGCCCACTGAATTCATCCTTTGAATATGTTACTTATGGAGGTGGTTGGGTAGTTGTAAAGCTGGTAAGCAAGGCCTCCATCACAGTTGCCTGACCCATGCAGGTTCGCATAGGATTCAGACAGACAGTAATGGAACAATGGAGCCAAGAACTGGTGGGCCATTACGTTTAATCCTAGCTTGCACCCGGTGGGCAAGTAAAAATACACACTGGGAAAACACTTCCCTTTCCATCCAGGGCTCCTAAAGCCACTGACTTATCCAATTTTCCTAGAATCAAAGTTTTCTACCCACCAGGTTTATTCATCTCTGTTTCCATCTCCTTCCTTCTCCCTGCTCAAACTCTGCACAAACTGGCTTCTCCCTCAGCACTCCACCATCTTGGCTGCTTCTCCTGGCCTCCTCCGCATGGCATTTCTCTGCTCCCCTCTCTAATGCTAATCTCATAAACCGAAAGAGAGCAAGCTCTCGGTCTGCCCCTATTTTATAGTGTAGAAATCAAAACCTTTAAGCCAATATACAAACAAGGAAGTCTCTGATACAAAGTCACTTATCTGAGGCATAATGGGATTCCTCCTGAGAGTGCACCACCCCACATCATGCAATCAGTCAAGGGTATAAGGAAAAGATTAATCTTAAAACTATGCCTTCGGGCCCTGGCCATTTAGCTCAGTGATAGAGCGTCGGCCTGGCGTGCAGGAGTCCCGGGTTTGATTCCCAGCCAGGGCACACAGGAGAAGCGCCCATCTGCTTCTCCACCCCTCCCCTCTCCTTCCTCTCTGTCTCTTTCTTCCCCTCCCGCAGCCAAGGCTCCATTGGAGCCAAGTTTGCCCGGGTGCTGAGGATGGCTCTGTGGCCTCTGCCTCAGGTGCTAGGAATGGCTCTGGTTGCAACAGAACAACGCCCCAGATGGGCAGAGCATTGCCCCCTAGTGGGCGTGCCAGGTGGATCCCAGTTGGGCGCATGTGGGAGTCTGTCTGACTGCCTCCCCGTTTCCAACTTCAGAAAAATCCAAAAAAAACAAAACAAAAAACAACTCACCCAAAACAAAACAAACAAAAAAAGCTATGCCTTAGGCTATAACCACCCTGCCGGCCTACAGCCTATCCCACCACACCCAATGCAAACTATAAGTGAGCAAACATATATCATATTTAAAAACTTATTTGACCAACATTCCACCCTTTTGCTTGCTTCACAATCTAAAGCACAGATACTCCTGCACAAGGAAATTAGGCACATTACACAAATTACAACAACATGACAAATCATACAGTTTCAACAATTACAAAGGTACATTTCACCAGTCCCTGAGCACTTTGCCAAAAGCACAAAATGTCCTCAAACTTCCTTTTAGCCACGGGGAAAGCTTCCCAGTGCAGGGGAGTGCTTCCAGCAAAGCCGCCCCCTCCCCCATCAGGGTATTTCACATTGTCCAAAATCCAATAATTCCATCTAACAAAGGAGCCAGTGCTCACTCCAGTCATAGTCCAGAAATCAGTCCACGCACATGGGGCGTCAGCCACCCCCCTCATCCCTGCCGTCCTTGCAGATCTTACACTGTCCCAAAGAGGAACACGTGGCAATGGCAGTCAGCATTTCCATCTCGGCTTCGGAGAGCTTGATGGCATTCACTTCTATGTCCCAAAATCACAGACTTACCAGGAGCATAGCAGGTACTTTTTCCAGCTGGGCTTTTATCTTCTGGAGACTTCAGATTGCAACTCCAGCTAGATTCTCTTCATCCTCCAAAGAGAAATTGGAAACATCAGCTCCTGCCGCTGGGATTGAGCCCTGGGCTGCCGCCGCCTTTTGCTCTGCAGACCTTGCAGCCCCAGCTCCAGCCCCAGCCCCAGCCTCCCGCCACTGCTGGCTCTCCACAACATCCAGGGCAAGCTGCAACTCACGAACCTGTGATGCCTTCTCCAGTGGCTGCTCCATTTTCAGGCGAATCTCATGAACCTGGTCGGCCTCCTCAGTGCTTGCTCCAGCTCCAGGGTCGGCATCTTTTTCTCCCACATTTGCTCCAGCTCCTTCCACTGCTCAGTTTGCAGGTCCCAGGCAGCCTCTTCCACAGAGCTCTCTGTTTCCTCAGCATGGTTGTAAAAGTCAGCCAGCCTACGGTGCCCAAAAGAACAGCCATGGGGAACTATAATAGCAGCCAGTCCCTCTACTCCACCGCTCAAAGGTGGTGGTGGCTCCTTGCTGATCTGTATCGAATCCTGCCACAGACTATGCCAAATGTAAAGCCAGTAGCCGTGGCCACTATCACAGCCGCCTGGCCAATGCAGGTTCGCATTTGATTTGGACAGTCGGTAATGAAACAATGGAGCCAAAAACTGGTGGGCCATCATCTTTAATCTTAGCTTGCACCCAGTGGGCAAGTAAGAAGACACACTGGGCTTCAAAACCCACTCATTCAGTGCTCACAAAGCTACTGACTTATCTGAGTTTTCTAGAATCAAAGTTTCTAGCTCAACAGCATTATTCACCTCTGTTCCCCATCTCCTTCCTTCTCTTTGCACAGACTCTGCACAAACTGGCCTCTCCTCTAGCACTCCACCATCTTGGCTGCTTCTCCTGGCCTCCTCCACATGGCCTTCTCTGCTCTCCTCTGTAATGCTAATCTCAGGAACCAAAAGAGAGCAAGCTCTCGGTCTGCCCCTATTTTATAGTGTAGAAATCAAAACCTTTAATCCAATATACAAATAAGGAAGTTTCTGATACAAAGTCACTTATCTGAAGCATAATGGGATTCCTCTTGAGAGTGCACCACACCATATCATGCAATCAGTCAAGGGTGTGGGGAAAAGCTTAGTCTTAAATCTAAGCCTTAGAGTAGACTATAACAATCCTGCTAGTTACAGCCTGTTCCCCACACCCAATGCAAACTATAAGCGAGCAAACATATATCAAAACTTATTTGACCAACACTTAATTAAAAATTCTTACACTGATTCTAACTCTTCCTTCCCTCCTGAAGTTCTCAGAGTGTCTATACTTCTAGACAAAGGGATCACTAGCCTACTTCCCTTGCTTAAAAAACCTGGATTCTGTAACATTATATATGCTTTCTAATAATTATCCTTTTTGAAATTCTTTATATGTATAAAACTTGTAAATCAAAGCAAGCAGGTAATTTCAGCAAAGGTAATTTCATTTAGCTTCTCTCCTTATCCTAAGCTAAACATTTTGTAGTAACAGGGATGGGGGCAAACACTAGAAGATTTGGGAGTGTCTTTGCCAGGTATGTAAAACAGTTATTACTACTGTGTTATCTTGTGGTCTTGATGTTTAAGAATGCTTTTTCCTTTATTATATATATATTCAATATATATACACTCACTTATAGTTTGCATTGGGTGTGAGGGACAGGCTGTAAGCAGGCAGGGTCATTATAGCCCTTAGTTTCAAAACTAAGCTTTTCCCCACATCCTTGACTGTTGCATGATGTGGGGTGGTGCACTCTTTTTTTTTTTTTTTTTTCCAGAGACAGAGAGAGAGTCAGAGAGAGGGATGGATAGGGACAGACAGACAGGAACGGAGAGAGATGAGAAGCATCAATCATCAGTTTTTTGTTGTGGCACTTTAGTTTTTCATTGATTGCTTTCTTATATGTGCCTTGATCGTGGGGCTACAGCAGACGGAGTAACCCCTTGCTCAAGCGAGCGACCTTGGGTCCAAGCTGGTGAGCTTTGCTCAAACCAGATGAGCCCGCACTCAAGCTGGTGACCTCGGGTCTCGAACCTGGGTCCGCCGCATCCCAGTCCGACGCTCTATCCACTGCACCACCGCCTGCTCAGGCGGGTGGTGCACTCTTATGAGGAATCCCATTATGCCTCAGATAAGTGACTTTGTATCAGAGGCTTCCTTGTTTGTATATTGGGTAAAAGGTTTTGATTTCTACACTATAAAATGGGGCTGAGGAGCCCATGTTGGAGGAGAGCAGAGAAAGGCCACGTGGAAGAGGAGAAGCAGCCAAGATAGTGAAGTGCTGAAGGAGAAGCCAGTTTGTGGCTCAAGCAAGGGGTTACTCGGTCTGCTGAAGGCCACGGTCAAGGCACATATTAGAGAGCAATCAATGAACGACTAAGGTGTTGCAACAAAAAAACTGATGATTGATGCTTCTCATCTCTCTTCGTTCCTGTCTGTCTGTCCCTATCTGTCTCTCTCTCTCTGTCACTGTAAAAAATAAATAAATTAATTAATTAAAAAAGCCAAAACCCAAAAAACTCAGATAAGTATGTGGCTTTGGGAGCCGTGAATGAAAAGGGAAGTGTTTTCCCAGTGTGTGTATTTCTTGCCCACTGGTTGCAAGCTAGGATTAAAGGTAATGGCCCACCAGTTCTTGGCTCCTTTGTTTTATTACCATCTGTCCGAATCAAGTGTGAACCTGCATGGGCCAGGCAGCTGTGATGTTGGCCGCAGCTACTGGCTTTACACTCCCTTCTTACCCACCCCAACCAGTACTTTTTGTACGAAAAAAGATTCAGAATTTTAAGAGGACCTACATGATTTGGGACCGTGCCCCATGTAGCTAGCTAGCCAGCTTATTAATAAACTCTTTAAATTTCTTCTGTAACCTGCCTGGTGTCTCTATGTAACCCAGGGATTGCAGTACTTTATAACACTTTAATCCCCTCACTGTAAGACTTTCCTTGATCTGGATTTCAGGAGGTTCTGAATGATGGTTGTTCTATAGTTTAGTTGTAATTTTGATGTGGTTGTGGGAGGAGGTGAGTATTGTGTTTACTTATGCCATCACCTTGACTGGATCCTGGTTTCTTTTTAATAAAATGTTGAATGCAGATGAAATAATAAAAAAAAAAGTTATAAGAATAGACACCTTCTTTTAAAATCAATGTTTAATAAAATAGAATCTAGATAATGAATAAGAATTTCATATTAGATGCTACTTAACAAATAGATATCAGGAAAGGTTGATAATAAAATCTTCCTGGTTGTCATGCTTTTGGAATTCTACTGTATATTAAATTACACTGTGGTGAGGAAAAATAAAGAAAAATAAAGAAATATAACTTGGTATCATTTAACCTCATTCTATTTTAATCAATTCATACTGGAAAAAATGAATCTCAATCTCTATATAGTAGCAGAACTACCACTTATTATTTTTATGTTTATTCAAGATTCTGGTTTTAATTTTTTATTTTATTCAAAGAAAAACTTTAATTTTAGAAATGTAAATACTATATTTCAAAATAAAAAAGAGACTTGATTTTACATATGCACATATGTTCATATAGGCTATTTATATACACTGCTCACAAAAATTAGGGGATAAGGGGACATGCAGATACTCCAGTACTTTCAACGTTTTGGATAGTGCATTTTCACCAATGAAATAAAAGTTGGTTTTGCATCTCATTTGCATAATCAAACAACTTTCTTTGACTTGTCATTTGCTTTTCTGGTGGTCTTGTTTAATCAAAAAAATCAAATACTTCTTTTCTTTTATTGCTTCATAGTCATTTTGAAATATCCCCTAATTTTTGTGAGCAGTGTATATTCGCGTACACATACCACATTATGTATCTATACACACATATATACACATAAACAGTTATGGAAGGCACACTATATATACATATTTATGCATACATAATATAAATATAGTTATAAATATCCATACTCATGGATAAACTGGCTGAATTTAAAAGCTTAAGAGATAGAAATATGAGACACTATAGAATCTTCCTCATCCCCAAGATAATTCTTTAGGTGAGTTAAATGCATAGGAACAATTGTTCATTTCACTGAAGGGGGAGAAAGGATGTTGATGCAAGGGCAAGTGAGACACAGAAAAAAGAAAGGAGAAAAGAATATTGGGATGATAATGGATTCATACTGTGTCAATTTAGCTACACTGGAACTATATTTTCCAGAATTCTCTCCTTGTATAATTCAGAGTTAAGGTGGGCCACACGAAAAATTTGAGAGAGATAAGAAAGTTGGTGGTAAAGCAGTGGCCATTACATTCTAAAGGTTGGTGTGGGACAATAGGTACTATTGTTGATCATATACCTTGTGGCTTATCTGCTGACTCTCCTTGGGGCATCAGCAGGCCCTTCTGACTTTTTCTTCAGCTTTTCCAAGTCCTAAGCCAAGTACATCCCATTGGTCAAGGATACCAAATTATCCTACAGACCATGAAGGCCATCAAGGCTAGAGACAGTGCAAGACATAGAATCCTGTTTGTCCTTGTGTGTTCTTGTGGGTTTCAGTTTTTCATTACTTTCATTCCTTTTATTCTTGTAGCTACATTAATAATGGTTTCTTTCTTTCTTTCTTTCTTTCTCTCTCTCTCTCTCTCTCTCTTTCTTTCTTTTCTTTCTCTCTCTCTCTTTCTTTCTTTCTCCCTCTCTTTTTTTGGGGGGGATAGAGAGAGAGAGTGAGACACAGGAAGGGTTAAAGCTACTAACTCATAGTAGCTTTCACTTTAGTTGTGCATTGATTGCCTTTTGTATGTGCCTTGGCCAGGCCAGGCCAGTGTCCCCTTGCTCAAGCCACTAATCTTGGGCTTTTCATGCCAAGAAAAGCCCAAGCTTTGGTTCAAGCTGGAGATCTTTGGAGTCATATGGATGATTCTCCCACTTAAGCCAGTAATCTTTGGCTGACAAGATTGTGCTCAGGGCCAGTGACTTTGGGCTTCAACTGGTGACCTCAGCATTCTGGGTTGATGGTTTATTCACTGTGCCACCACTAGTCAGGCTTTTAATGATTGTTTTTTGAAAATCAAGTCTACAGTCTAATTATAGGGGTGGCTATATTATAATGCAATTAATTGAAATCTTAAACTTGAATATTTCCTTACATGAAAATAGGGGGTTATTTGGGAAGGTGTAGAATCCTAAAATCAGGATAAACATTATATAAGCATATTATGATGAAGCTGGAAACCTTGAACACATATATTCCATTAAGCCCATCTTGTTATGTAGATACAGCTGTTCTTACTCTGTCTGAAGAAGTTAGTCTCCTCTTTTCTGAAAGACATGTAACAGCCTCCCTGATGTGGTTGCCTTATAGGAGATGGCTCATACTGCTCAGGACCCACTCTTAACACCTATTACTGCATCTAGAACTACAGCCATACTTAAGTCTAGGAAAATCAAATAGGGTGAGGCACAGAGTGCGAGCTATGAGCAATTATACTACACACTAAAATAATTGCTCCATTTGCCAAATTATATTGATAGAATCTTGGAGAACATATATCTAAATAGATCCTCAGAAATTGGATTAAACTAAATTCACTAACATAAATTCATTGAGCAGCGATTCTAGATTCAAAATGTTAACATAAGCAGCTGAGAGTAGTTCTGATAGTTTTTAAATTAGTTAACTGAAACCTGGACCCAATATGCTCTACATTAAATTAAAATTTTAGAGTTTTCATGGAATACCAAAGAAAAAGTATCCAAAGGCTTAGGAAAGTAAATAAAATCTTTCAGCCAATTTCTATTATTTGATTTTAATTCTGACTTTTGGAGAAATAGAGACTATATCAAGTTCTTTCTCAAAAATTCTCTCTCAAAGAGTTCAATTTTTTCTGAGATAACAGCCTCATTTTCTCAGTAGTTTCTTATATAGCCTGATATAAAGACCTCTCCCTTTTTTGGCTGACTTACTATGAATTTCCTTTAGGGATGTATTATACGTTGAACCATGTTCTCCTCCCAAATTTGTATGTTGTAGTTTTAATTCTTAGTACCTCAGAATATGCTCTTATTTGAAGGTAGGATTTTTACAGAGGTAATGAAGTTAAAATGAGTTTATTAAGTTGAGCCCTAGCCCAGTATAACTGATATCCTTACAAAAAGGGAACTTTTAACATAGAGACACAGGCAGAGGGAAGACAATGTGAAGAGACATAGGGAGATGGCTTTCCACAAGCCAAAGAGAGAGACCTGGAACAGAACTTTCCCTCATAGCCTTCAGAAAAACCAAACCTGTCAATACTTTGGTTTTCCAGAAGTGTAAAACAATAAATTTCTGTTGAATCTGTGATTTTGTTATGTCAGCCTTAGTAAACAAGTATGAATGAGGTCGACTTCTGTATTTAACCCTGCATTAGATGAAATAGTATGCAGAATGAGCACTGCATTTGGGTTAAGATGATGTGGTTAGTTATAAATTTGATTTTGCCACATTCTAACTATGTGACTTTGGCAAATCATCTAACCTTGCAGATCAAGTGTTTCCTCATTTTTGTAATCTTTTATTCTTAGAAATTGGCCTTAAAGTCAAAACATGTTGCCTGACAAGGCAGTGGCGCAGTGGATAGAGCATTGAACTAGGATGCGGAGGACCCAGGTTCGAGACCCCGAGGTCACCAGTTTGAGCATGAGCTCATCTGGTTTGAGCAAAGCTCATTAGCTTGGACCCAAGGTCACTGGCTTCAGCAAGGGGTTACTCGGTCTGCTGTAGCCCCTTGGTCAAGGCACATATGAGAAAGCAGTCAGTGAACAACTAAAGTGCCACAAGAAAAAACTGATTGATGCTTTTCATCTCTCTTCATTCCTGTCTGTCTGTCCCTATCTATCCCTCTCTCTGACTCTCTCTCTGTCTCTGTAAAAAAAAAAAGTCAAAACATGTTATAATCAGCCCCAGTCAACATGCTTATAGATGACACTGTTGGCTTCTATCAATTGAGTGAACATGAGTTCCAGGATGAGTGGGACAGGGCCGGTTGTCTTGGTGGAATTCTTGATAGTTCATCTTTTTATTCTCAGTAGTGCTCTAGGTAGATCAGTGGTAGTCAACCTGGTCCCTACCTCCCACTAGTGGGCTTTCTAGCTTTCATGGTGGGTGGTAGCAGAGCAACCAAAGTATAAATAAAAGGATAGATTTAGCCCTGGCTGGTTGGCTCAGCGGTAGAGCGTCGGCCTAGCGTGCGGAGGACCCGGGTTCGATTCCCAGCCAGGGCACACAGGAGAAGCGCCCATTTGCTTCTCCACCCCTCCGCCGCGCTTTCCTCTCTGTCTCTCTCTTCCCCTCCCGCAGCCAAAGCTCCATTGGAGCAAAGATGGCCCGGGTGCTGGGCATGGCTCTGTGGCCTCTGCCTCAGGCACTAGAGTGGCTCTGGTCGCAACATGGCGATGCCCAGGATGGGCAGAGCATTGCCCCCTGGTGGGCAGAGCATCGCCCCTGGTGGGTGTGCCGGGTGGATCCCGGTCGGGTGCATGCGGGAGTCTGTCTGACTGTCTCTACCTGTTTCCAGCTTCAGAAAAATGAAAAAAAAAAAAAAGGATAGATTTAACTATAATATAATAAGTTGTTTTATAAAGATTTATTCTGCCAAACTTAGCGAAAATCTGACATAAAGTACTTGGTAAGTAATTATTATTATATGCTTTAACTTGCTGTAACTCTGCTTTATAAATTTTATAAAGTAAAATTACTTCCCTACTTTATAAATCACCATTACTGTGGAACCAGTGGGCGGTTAGAAAATTTTACTACTAACAGAGATACAAAAGTGGGCAGTAGGTATAAAAAGGTTGACTTCCCCTGAGTTAGATGGTAAACTTATATGGTCTTCTTATGTTTTGTCTTCTTAGTTCTAATTTTTCCCAGGTATTCACCTCACCCCTAGATTTAAATGTAGATTCTGATCTGTTAATGACAGTTATACTAATCACAGTCCTTGCTTGTGATTGGTTTAGTAACACTTGCTCAGGTTAATTAGAGAATGGCATTATTGAGCTTTTACTGGCCCATGAGTGAGCACATGCTCTAATCTGGCCGAAACAGATTCCTTAAATGTGCCTTAGCTCTAGAGTTCTTAATATGTGAAGTGATAGGTCTTCTTATTGTTGAAGTTTGTTGGATCCCAGGATTTTAATTACATTTAGCTAAATGTAGCCCAAGTGAGATAGTGTATAATCAGGTACTTTGTTTGCTAGTTTGGAAGGCCAGAAATCCAAAATCAATTTCATTGGACTAAAGTCAAGGTGTGAGCAAGACTTGTTTGTTTTGGAGGCTTTAGGGGGAAATCCAATTGCTTGCATTTTTTGGTTCTGGCAACTTTCTCCATTTCTTGGCTCATGACCCCTTTCTTGTATCACTCCAACCTTTTCCTTCTACCATCACATCTCTTACTGCTGAAGTCAAATTTCCTCTTGCCTTCCTATCATAAAGACATTCATGATTACATTTAGAGTTCACTGGATAGTGCTAGATTATTTCCCCATTTCAAGATTCTCAACTTAATTACATCTGCAAAGTTCCCTTGTCTTTTAAGGCAACATATTCACAGGTTCTAAAGTTAAAGTATGCATACATGTGGGGACCATTATGCAGCCTACTACGCAATATTTTTTACTTTAAAGCATAGGTGACACAGGATGTTGACTAAGACACTTTTGGTTGTTTTAGAATTTCAACTGAGGTTATAAACCTGAGTAGATAATTATACTCATATTTTAAAGAGAGATGCTAAACACATACATAACTTAGCTACTATAAGATAGCAGAAACTCTCTAAGAACTATCAATCGAACTATCAATTTCTATTAGAGAAGAATAAAAACTTCAAAGAGTTATTAGAGAAAGAGTAATGAAAATAGGTCACTCAATTAATTAAGAGTACTATGACATTTTTCTTCCTTCTTCCAAGGAAGTAGGATTCTAGCACTTACCTCAAGCCAATTAATAAGTTTCTAAGAGAATACACTTTAGAGATTAGAGATTCCAAATAGTAGAAGAAGGAATCTTATTTCTTGGCTGGATACTTATGTATCTGTAGAAATTTTATGCTTGCTTACTGCCCTCATCACATTGGTCTGGTAGGAAAATTATTTTGACAGGCCCCCTAGAACATCAAAATATACAAACAAAGAATCTGGTGCTTGCTCCCTGCTTGCTTCCAGCATGGAAAATTTTTAAGCCACAAAGTTAGCTGGAACAACTCATAATGGAAGGATGTGTAGAGAAGACAAAGGCCTAATAAATGGCATTCTACTGTTTGGTGGGTTAAGAATGTACAAATTTTCAATGGTCCTCATGTTACCGTAGAAGGGCTTCAGCTGCTTCAATGAATCTTTATCTAAGAGAGAAGTCATCTGAGAGAGGGAACCCCAGAGTAAGAGACCAAGAGGTACACCAAGGCAGGCAGGAGCTGAGGGCAGTTGCAACAAGTCCACTGGAGTACATCATTTATATAAGGAACATTCACAGACTGGAGATCCTTAAGTGAGATCACCAAAGAGGATATTAATGTGCCCCTGAGGGCATTGCTATGGTGAATTATAATACACCTGTCATATAAGACATTTCTATTATCTTAATCTTTCTTAAACACTACCTTTACTCTGGGATAGTGTCAATGGAGGAAGAAAGGGAAGAAACAGACTAAGATCACATTGTCATTGCAGTTACCTCATCCAACGATCAGTTTTAATTGTAAGCAAGGGTTAAGTTTTGAAATAAAATTCAGATGGAGGTCCCAGTTTAGACTAGATGGGATTTTTCACATCCTGAAAGTGAATCACAGATGCTGAAATGAAATTGCTTTTGATATTGAAAGAGAATGAAGAAGTATGGGATCTTCTTGGAGTATGATTCTGGAACAGTGAAGGGAGCTGGCAACAGAGACTACTGGTTAACAATGGCTGGAGAAAAATAAAGAAGTTTACTCTTGTTGATAAACTGCTAAGTAATTAAAATGTGTTAAGGAATAGAGAAGAATAAAAGTGTGGCTATGGCAGCAATATAAAGTACTTGGCTACTACCAGGAATATTTGAAGGTAAAGGAATGCCCAACATGAGAATAAAACTTTGGAAAGTCTTAAAATAAGCAAAACAATAAGCCTAATCAAAGCACAACCAATCTGAAGGAGTGCTATTTCTCACTGAAAATTTGAATAATTTGGTTATTTATTTACTGACAATTTACAACTTCAAGCTTTACCAAACTTTTGTTTGCAATAAGTAAATCAGAAAAAACCAGGAACTGTATTATTCCATACGTAGGTGGGACATAAAAGTGAGACTAAGAGACATTAATAAGAGTGTGGTGGTTACGGGGGGGGGAGGGGGAGAGGGAGAGGGAAAGAGGGAGGGGGAGGGGCACAAAGAAAACTAGATAGAAGGTGACAGAGGACAATCTGACTTTGGGTGATGGATATGCAACATAATTGAACAACAAGATAACCTGGACATGTTATCTTTGAATATATGTATCCTGATTTATTGATGTCACCCCATTAAAAAAATAAAATTATTAAAATAAAAACAAAAAAAACAATTGCAATTAACCATTAACTATAGGATGGCAATTCTGATTTAGGCAAAAAATTACATTCCATTTTTTTTTTCTTACCTCAGTACAAATGAGGTAATCAAATGAGGATAAAGCATTCATAGAAATAAGAGCTAAAGTATCAAAAGAATACTGTAGCTGGTATTTTACTGTTCATTTTATCTAATAAAAATGTTAAAATAAGTCTTTCATGTGTCAGATTAGGTAACAGCAAGCTAGAAGATTATTTTTCACAGTTTGCTTTTACTGTGCCATTTCCTTTCATTTTCTATAAATGTGTTTGGTCCACAGACCTCTCATTAGTTTTAAAGGGATTCAGTGTCCAAATATACACTAAAACGTAAAAAAAAATGTGTCTTAGTAAAAAACCAAAAACTAAAATACCTCTATTGCCTCATGCAGAAGTGCTTTGGGGGACGCCTGAAAAATTAGCCATGAATTCCACTTCCTGTTCTTGTCAGTGAATAGACAGGGCCATAACGTGGCTTTAAAAGGAATCAACTATCATTAAACCACCAACTCTGGAAAAATGATGTAAGATTGTCTTTTCTTCTTAAATATAAGTATAAAAGATCAAAGTGTAGGAGGAAGCTTTATTGAAATGCCCAGGTAATGCACAATCTTTCAACTGATGAAGACTATGTATGTGTTAAAAATATAAATGTTTACATTAATTTATTCAACCAATAATTTTTCAGCTCCAAATATTGGTAGGTACTGTTTTAGATCTTGGGATATAAACAAAATTTAAAAAAAATTTTGTTTTTAAGTAGTTTACTTTTTAGAATACCGAGACAAATTATATATAATACATTTTTATGTATATGTATTATATGTATACAAGAAGATACACAATTGTACACACTCATATATACACTGATATGTTCTTTGGAGCACATATAAGAAGGGAAGTGGAGGGAAGGAGAAAGAAAGCTATTTTAAATTGGTAGTTGTGGAATTTCTTATCAGTTAGGTAACTGAGGATATATAGGAATGAAGCAAAGAAGGTAGACAAGAAGTAACTGTTGGAACAGGTTTCTAGGAAGAGGGAGAAACAAGATTACATCTTGCTTGGGAGAT
The DNA here is from genome assembly GCF_036850765.1 of Saccopteryx bilineata. Taxonomy (NCBI): domain Eukaryota; kingdom Metazoa; phylum Chordata; class Mammalia; order Chiroptera; family Emballonuridae; genus Saccopteryx; species Saccopteryx bilineata. The sequence continues at coordinate 178,852,595 of NC_089494.1, forward strand.
ATTATAGAGGCCAGTATGGCTAGAGGAGAGAAAGAAGGAACATTATAGTAGATAAGGACAGAAAGGTGCAGGACTATAGATGACATCGGACATCACAGCCAGTGTAACAGTTAAATCTTTGACCCTGAGTGGAAGGAAAGTCATTGGGGGATTGTGAGTAACTGTATGACAGGAGTTCGGCTATAATTTTGAAAGGATCATGCTGGTTTCTGGATTGAGAATAGACTGTTAAGGTTTAGAAGAACACCAGTTAGGAAGCTACAGAGATAATCAAGATAAATAAGGGTGATGGCTCTGAGCAGGGTGGTGGTCGTTGGGGTAATGAGAAATGGAAATATTTTGAAGACAGTTCTAATAAGATTTGCAAATGCATAGGACAGGGAATCCAAGAAAAAGAAAATTTCAGGATGGCTGTAAGGTTTTTGGTCTGAGGAACTGCAAGTTTGGAGATACTTTTTTAACTGAAATGGGACAGGTAGTGGGAGAGGCAGGTTAAAAGGATATTATTCTGCTTTGAATCTGTTAAATTTAAGAAATCTATTAGACATTCATGTGGATCTATCTAGCAGGCAGTTGATACTATATGAATCTGGAGTTCTGGAGAGAGATCTTGGTTATTAACACAGGTTTGGGAACCAGAAACATATGTGTGTGTGTGTGTGTGTGTGTGTGTGACAGAGACAGAGAGAGGGACAGATAGAGACAGACAGACAGAAAGGGAGAGAGATGAGAAGCATCAATTCTTTTTTTTTTTTTGCATTTTTCTGAAGCTGGAAACAGGGAGAGACAGTCAGACAGACTCCCGCATGCGCCCGACCGGGATCCACCCGGCACGCCCACCAGGGGGCGACGCTCTGCCCACCAGGGGGTGATGCTCTGCCCATCCTGGGCGTCGCCATGTTGCGACCCTCCTGGGTGTCGCCATGTTGCGACCAGAGCCACTCTAGCGCCTGGGGCAGAGGCCACAGAGCCATCCCCAGCGCCCGGGCCATCTTTGCTCCAATGGAGCCTTGGCTGCGGGAGGGGAAGAGAGAGACAGAGAGGAAGGCGTGGCGGAGGGGTGGAGAAGCAAATGGGCACTTCTCCTATGTGCCCTGGCCGGGAATCGAACCCGGGTCCTCCGCACGCTAGGCCGACGCTCTACCGCTGAGCCAAGCGGCCAGGGCAAAGCATCAATTCTTTGTTGTGGCACCTTAGTTGTTCATTGATTGCTTTCTTATATGTGCCTTGACTGCGGGGCCACAGCAGACCGAGTGACTCCTTGCTCAAGCCAGCGACTCTGGGCTCAAGCTGGTGACCTCAGGGTTTCAAACCTGGGTCCTTTGTATCCCAGTCTGATGCTCTATCCCAGGGGTCGGGAACCTTTTGGGCTGAGAGAGCCATGAATGTCACATATTTTTAAATGTAATTCCGTGAGAGCCATATACAACAACCCGTGTAAGTTATGCATTATCCAATAAAAATTTGGTGTTGTCCCAGAGGACAGCTGTGATTGGCTCCAGCCACTCGCAACCATGAACATGAGCAGTAGAAAATGAATGGATTGTAATATATGAGAATGTTTTATATTTTTAACATTATTATTATTTTTTTATTAAATTTAATGCAGTGACATTGATAAATCAGGGTACATATGTTAAGAGAAAACATCTCTAGATTATTTTGACATTTGATTGTGCTGCATACCCCTCCCCCAAAGTTAAATTGTCTTCTGTCACCTTCTATCTGGTTTTCTTTGTGCCCTTCCCCTCCCCCAACCCCTCTCTCCTTCTTCACCCCCTCCCCCCTCCCCCACCCCCACCCCTGTTGACATCACATTCTTGTTCATGTCTCTGAGTCTCATTTTTATGTCCCTTCTATGTATGGATTCATCTTAGTTTTTTTTCTGATTTACTTATTTCACTCCGTATAATGTTGTCAAGGTCCATCAATGTTATTGTAAACGATCTGATGTCATCATTTCTTATGGCTGAGTAGTATTCCATAGTATATATGTACCAAAGCTTTTTAATCCACTCGTCCTCTGACGGACACTTGGGCTGTTTCCAGATGTTCGCTATTGTGAACAATGCTGCCACAAACATGCGGGTGCATTTCTCCTCTTCGAGCTGTTCTATGGTGTCCTTGGGGTATATTCCTAAAAGTGGGATAACTGGGTCAAAAGGCAGTTCGATTTTCAGTTTTTTGAGGAATCTCCATACTGTTTTCCACAGTGGCTGCACCAGTCTGCATTCCCACCAGCAGTGCAGGAGGGTTCCCTTTTCTCCACATCCTGGCCAGCACTTATTGTGTGTTGTTTTGTTGATGAGCGCCATTCTGACTGGTGTAAGGTGATATCTCATTGTGGTTTTAATTTGCATTTCTCTAATGATTAGTGATGTTGAGCATTTTTTCATATGCCTATTGGCCATCTATATGTCCTCTTTGGAGAAGTGTCTATTCATCTCTTTTGCCCATTTTTGGATTGGATTGTTTGTCTTCCTGGTGTTGAGTTTTACAAGTTCTTTATAAATGTTGGTTATTAACCCCTTATCAGACGTATTGTCAAATATGTTCTCCCATTGTGTAGTTTGTCTTTTTATTCTGTTCTTGTTGTCTTTAGCTGTGCAAAAGCTTTTTAGTTTGATATAGTCCCATTTGTTTATCCTGTCTTTTATTTCACTTCCCCATGGAGATAAATCAGCAAATATATTGCTCCGAGAGATGTCTGAGAGCTTACTGTCTATGTTTTCTTCTATGATGCTTATGGTTTCACGGCCTACATTTAAGTCTTTTATCCATTTTGAGTTTATTTTTGTGAGTGGTGTAAGTTGGTGATATAGTTTCATTTTTTTGCAGGTAGCTGTCCAATTTTCCCAACACCATTTGTTAAAGAGGCTGTCTTTACTCCATTGTATTTCCTTACCTCCTTTGTCAAATATCAGTAGTCCATAGAACTGTGGGTTTATTTCTGGGTTCTCTGTTCTGTTCCATTGATCTATATGCCTGTTCATATGCCAGTACCAGGCTGTTTTGAGTACAATGGCCTTGTAGTATAACTTGATATCAGGAAGTGTGATATCTCCCACTTTATTCTTCTTTTTTAAGATTGCTGAGGCTATTCGTGTTCTCTTTTGGTTCCATATAAATTTTTGTAATATGTGGTCTATATCTTTGAAGTATGTCATTGGTATTTTAATTGGTATTGCATTGAATTTATAGATTGCTTTGGGTAATACAGACATTTTAATGATGTTTATTCTTCCTAACCATGAGCACGGTATATGCTTCCACTTGTTTGTATCTTCCTTGATTTCTTTTATCAATGCTTTGTAATTTTCCGAGTACAAGTCTTTAGTCTCCTTGGTTAAGTTTATTCCTAGGTACTTTATTTTTTTGGTTGTAATAGTAAAGGGGATTGTTTCCTTAATTTCTCTTTCTGACTGTTCATTGTTGGTATATAAAAATGCCTCTGATTTCTGAGTATTGATTTTATATCCTGCCACTTTGCTGAATTCATTTATCAGGTCCAGTAGCTTTTTGACTGAGACTTTAGGGTTTTCTATATACAATATCATATCATCTGCAAATAATGATAGTTTTACTTCTTCTTTTCCAACTTAAATGCCTTTTATTTCTTCTTCTTGTCTAATTGCTGTGGCTAGGACTTCCAAGACCATGTTAAATAAGAGTGGTGAAAGGGGGCACCCCTGCCTTGTTCCTGATCTTAAGGGTATTGTTTTTAATTTTTGCCCATTGAGTATGATGTTGGCTGTGGGTTTCTCATAGATGGCTTTTATCATGTTGAGGTATGTTCCCTGTATTCCCACTTTGCTGAGAGTTTTGATCATGAATGGGTGCTGGATTTTATCAAAAGCTTTTTCTGCATCTATTGAAATTATCATATGATTTTTCTCCTTCTTTTTGGTTATGTGATGAATCACATTGATTGATTTGCGAATATTGTACCAGCCTTGCCTCCGCAGAATAAATCCCACGTGGTCATGGTGTATGATTTTTTCCATATATTGTTGGATCCGGTTTGCTAATATTTTGTTGAGGATTTTAGCATCTATATTCATCAGAGATATTGGCCTATAATTTTCTTTCTTTGTGTGGTCTTTGCCTGGTTTTGGAATCAGAATTATGCTCGCCTCATAAAAGGAGCTTGGAAGTCTTCCTTCCTCTTGAATTTTTTGAAATAGTTTGAGAAGGATAGGAGTTAGTTCTTCTTTGAATATTTGGTAGAATTCCGTTGTGAAGCCATTGGGCCCCGGACTTTTCTTTGTTGGGAGTTTTTTGATAACTGTTTCGATCTCATTTGTTGTAATTGGTCTGTTTAGGTTTTCTGATTCTTCCAGATTGATTTTTGAAAGATTGTATGCTTCAAGAAATTTGTCCATTTCATCTAGGTTGTCTAGTTTTTTTGGCATACAGTTCTTCATAGTATTTTCTTACAATATTTTGTATTTCTGTTGTGTCAGTTGTTATTTCTCCTCTCTCATTTCTAATTTTATTTATTTGAGTTCTCTCTCTCTTTTTCTTGGTGAGTCTACGTAAAGGTTCATCAATCTTGTTTACCTTTTCAAAGAACCAGCTCCTAGTTTCATTGATCCTCTGTATTGTTTCTTTAGCCTCTATGTCATTTATTTCTGCTCTGATCTTTATTATTTCCTTCCTTCTACTACATTTGGGCTTTACTTGCTGTTCTTTTTCTAATTCTTTTAGATGCAGGGTTAAGTTGTTTATTTGAGCTTTTTCTAGCTTCTGAAAGTGTGCCTGTAGTGCTATGAACTTCCCTCTCAGCACTGCTTTCGCTGTGTCCCATAAATTTTGAGTTGTTGTATGCTCATTGTCATTTGTTTCTAGGAATTTCTTTATTTCTTCTTTGATCTCATTCTTAATCCATTCATTATTTAACACCCTGCTATTTAGTTTCCATGTGTTTGAGAATTTTTGAGCTTTTTTGCTGTGATTCGTTTCCAGTTTCATGCCGTTGTGATCGGAGAAAGTGCTTGATATGATTTCAGTCTTCTTAAATTTGTTGAGAGCACTTTTGTGCCCTAACATATGGTCTATCCTAGAGAATGTACCATGAGCACTTGAAAAGAATGTATATTCTGCTGCTTTAGAGTGTAAGGTTCTGAAGATATCTATTAAATTGAGTTGATCTAGTGTTTCCAATAAGTCTGCTGTTTCTTTGTTAATTTTCTTTCTTGAGGATCTATCTAGTGATTTGAGTGGGGTATTGAAATCCCCTACTATTATAGTATTGCTGTTGATCTCGCCCTTTAAATCCATCAAAGTCTGCTTTATATATTTGGGTGCTCTATATTAGGTGCATAGATATTTATAATAGTTATATCTTCCTGTTGGATTACTCCCTTCATCATTATGTAGTGGCCTTCTTTATCTCTTACTATATCCTTTGTTTTAAAGTTCAATTTGTCTGATATAAGTATTGCTACCCCAGCTTTTTTTTCATTTCCGTTTGCATGAAATGTTTTTTTCCATCATTTTACCTTCAATCTATGTTTGTCTTTTGTTCTAAGGTATGCCTCTTGTAGACAACATATGTATGGGTCCTGTTTTCTTATCCACACAGCTACCCTATGTCTTTTGATTGGATCATTTAATCCATTTACATTTAAGGTTATTATTGATATGTAGTTGTTTATTGCCATTTTCTTCTTTAAAGGTGTATTCCTTTTTTTGCTATATTCTTTTCCCACTTTGATCTGTTTACACCAGGCCCCTTAACATTTCCTGCAGCATTGGTTTGGTTGTAATGAATTCCTTGAGTTGTTTTTTGTCTGGGAAGCTTTTTATTTCTCCTTCAATTTTAAACGATAGACTTGCTGGATAAAGTAGTCTTGGTTGTAGGTTCTTGTTCTGCATTACTTTGAATATTTCTTGCCATTCCCTTCTGGCCTCAAGTATTTCTGTTGAGAAGTTAGATGTCATCCTTATGGGGGCTCCTTTGTAGGTGATAACTTTTTTTTCTCTTGTAGCTTTTAATATTTTCTCTTTATTGCTTAACTTTGGTATTTTAATTATGATGTGTCTTGGTGTAGGTTTCTTTGTGTTTCTCTTTAATGGAGTCCTCTGTGCTTCTTGGACTTGTGAGAGTTTCTCTTGCATTAATTTAGGGAAATTTTCAGCTATGATATGATTGAACAACATCTCTATTCCTGATCCTTTTCTTCTTCTTCAGGAACCCCTATGATGCGGATGTTATTTCTCTTCATGTTGTCACAGAGCTCCCTAAGAGTTTCCTTTGACTTTTTGAGCCTCTTTTCTCTTTTCTTCTCTGCTTTCATGCCTTCATTCCAGTTGTCCTCTAACTCGCTGATTCGATCCTCTGCTCTATCTATCCTGTTTTTAATTCCTTCCATTGTGGTCTTTATTTCTGATATTGTATTTGTCATCTCCTACTGATTCATTTTTATACTTGCTATTTCTTTATTTAGGTGTTCATAGTGACCATCCATTGTTGTTCTAAGATCCCTAAGCATCCTTACAACCATTATTTTGAACTCCGCATCTGGAAGTTTGATTATTTCCATATCACTCAGTTCATCTCCTGAAGGTTTCATTTGGATTGCACTTTTTTGTCTTTTCATTTTTGGTGTTTTGTTTGTAGAGTTGGTTGAGTTTAGGCTTGGTGTTGACTGCCTCCAGTTTTCTGTTGTGTTATTTCTAGGTCTTCTTGGGTTGGTATCAGCTATTATTTATAACCCACTTTCGGATTTGGGCAACTTTGAAGTCTTGATTTGTTTGTTTTCTTAACAGGTGATAGTCTTGTTAACTGATCTCAGCAGGGGGCTTCCTTGAAACTGTATCCAAGAATGCTGTGGTTGTAACCTGAGACTCTGAAGGTCTCTTCCACCAACTAATCTCACTGGGGGCAGTGTTTTTTCTCAGCTTCAGTAGGGGGAGGTGTATCTCCGATCTCCATGGAGACCTGAGTTACTGCCCTTCCTCCCCACTTCTTGTTTTCAGCTGTGTCTTGTTGCGCTGATTGGAGCTGGATAGATGTCCGGAGATCTCTGAGCCGGAAGCACTTCAGCTCTGTTTTGTGAAAGGTTCAATCCCTCCCCCAGCTATGGCCGCCTCTAGCATGAATGAGTCGCATTTTATTTCGTTGCCTGCATTCCTTAGCCCCTCACAATCTGTCTCTCTCCCTATCCTTTCCACTTGGGAGATAAGCTGGTCTTTTCAACACACCTCGCTCCCTGGTTGCCAGGTAAGTGGCTGTGAGCAGTAGTTTCTGCTCTTTTTCTCTCTGTGAAATCCTCTCTGGGCTCTCAGCCTCACCCCCCCCCCCATTCCTGTAAGCAGAGGAGATTAAGGCGCTCCCTACCAGGATTGTGTGGCTTCCTCTTTGCTCCTTGGTTTTTGAGAGCTGTTCTTGCAGTTCAGAGTTGATTTTTCATGCTGATTTTTCCTAAATTGATTTGTATTCCAGTTTGGTGGTGAGAGCTGGGCGTCTGTGCGTCCGCCTACTCCGCTGCCATCTTGGACCTCCTATTATTTTTTTAATTAAAGATTTGTCTGCGAGCCAGATGCAGCCATCAAAAGAGCCACATCTGACTTACGAGCCATTCCCGACCCCTGCTCTATCCACTGTGCCACTTGTCAGGCCAGAAACATATATTTATATATGATCTAGAAAGCGATTATTGGAAAAGATTGAATCCTGAAGGACTCTAATGTTTAGGTTGGGTGTGTGCATAAACCAGAAAAGTTAAGGAGTGGCCAGTGAAGCTGGAGGTAAATCAGAAGAGTATGTTATTCCAGAAAACAAAGGATGGAAAATATCCAAGGGAGCTGAGTGGCCCAGGAGTTGACCAGCGATATGGTCAAAAGGAGTTTGTTAACATCTTCAATAAAAGAGTTTTGAGTGGAGAAGTGATGGAGGGTAAAAACCTTATTATATTACAGAGGGTTCAAGAAAAGAAAAAACAAGAATAAACTGAAGTTAGTAGATATAGGAATATTTTAAAGGAGCTTTGCAATAAAGAGGTGTCAATATGTGGGGGACAACTGGAAGGTGATATGTAGTCAAGGAAAGAGTTTTTTCATATGTTAGAAGTTAGAACAATTTATTTTTTTCATAACAGAGACAAAGAGATAGACAGGTAAAGACAAACAGACAGGCAGGGAGAGAGATGAAAAACATCAATTCTTCATTGTGTCACCTTCGTTGTTCATTGATTGCTTTCTCATATGTGCCTTGACCTGGGGGCTACAGCTGACTGAGTGACCCCTTGCTCAAGCCAGTGACCTTGGGCTCAAGCTGGTGAGCTGTGCTCAAACCAGATGAGCCTGCACTCAAGCTAGTGACCTCAGGGTTTTGAACCTGAGTCCTCCGCGTCCCAGTCTGACACTCTATCCACTGCGCCAATTCCTGGTCAGGCTACAGCAATTTTCTTTGTATACTGATGGGGATGTCACAGTAGGAAGAAGAAAATTGATGATGGAAGAAAAAGAAATGGAGAAATTGGTGAACTGATGAATGTGTAGTTGAGAGACAATGGGATCTAGGGCATAAGAGTGATTGCCTGTAGTCAGAACAGGGCAGGAAGGCAGATTATGCAGATGCAGATGCTGATATGGGGGTGTGGTAAAGGCACCTCTGAAAATTCTTTTCTGATTCATTGTATCAGTGAAATATAAAGCACATTCTTCAGCTGAAGTTGAGGATAAGAGAAGAGGTATAGGAGTTTGAAAGAGAGGAGAAGGTGGGATATGTTTTCTAGAAGGCTGCAAGAGTGAATGGACTAGAGAAATATAAGATGACTGCTCACACTAAGGGCTGGCACTTGCTTGTCATTCCCTACCCTGTCCCATAGAACACCTGAGTTCCAACTTCTATTAGATTATTTAAATAGAGAAAGTCAGAATTGTTTTACATGTCTTCCCAGCTTATGATAAGTACATGGAAACAAGAACAGTATGGATGGAAATATGGCCATTGTCAGACTTGGGGTTTTGTCAATTGGGTATGACGAAATAAAAGAGGAATGTGAGAGAAGCAGGTGTAAGCAAGAGAGGGCAATAATGATGGGCAATGGAATTTAAGAAGAGCAAATAAGAAAGTGAGACATGAAGGCGAGGGGCAGTATAAAATATGTCCTATTCATGAGTGTTAGATATAGAGGGAGTCAGAAAGTGTGGGAGATAGGTGTGATGGTCTGACAGTGTCATGCTTAGTACTAGACATGACAAGTCTGGATTCTAAGTCATGACAGTGGAAGAGAACAGTCAGGCTAGGAAACTGAGGTCATTAGAGGACAAGAGAAGGGAGGAACCAAGCGACAAGGCCGGGTGTTGGAAGGTTTATAATTCATATGCATTGACACTGGAATCTGCTAACATTATAACCAAATTGTGCTGGAGAGAACAGTGAGTCAGAAGCAAAAGAATTCAAGGACTCAGTGAATGCAGTAAGATGATTTATAAAAACATCATAACAAAACACCGAAACTGATATGAATATATATCCAAGAACAGTCTGGAAGGTAAAAAAAAAACAGAACCAATATAAATATCTTTCAACAAGTGAATAATTAAGTAAATTATAGCATATATATATAGTAAAATGCTATGCAACCTTAAAAATTAAGAATAATAAACATATACTGACCAGAAAATATGTTTACAATATGTTATTAAGTGAAGAGCTTGTCACATTAATTTTATTAAGTAAAAAGATTAAAGCACGTATTAATATGAATAGTAAAATTTATTTTAAAATTTAAAATATCTGCTATATGTAGAGATATGTATATGAAATGTGAATGAAAAGGGAGTACACAACAGAAGTCCCCATACGTTGGAGCTGGCAAGGTGATTGGGAAGGAGGGACTTTCATTTCTTTTCACAGCCATATACATTTCTTTAAGATTTTCCTGTAAAATATAACAGGGAGAAATAAAAGTGAACAAATCTCAAAATAGACAGTAATCGAATCCCAAACCAACATACGTGAGACCACCACATACATCAAGCAATACAGAAGTGAGAGCATTTCCGCTGCGCTCCTTCCTTCTTCCTACTCTTCCTTTGATCCAAAGCTAAAAACTCTCCTGACATTTATGGCCACCACATCCTTCCTTTTATTTATCATTTGCCACCTGGGCATCTATTCCTCCACACTGTAGTATAGTCCTGCCCGGTTTTTTTTTTTGGTTTTTTTTTTGTTTTTTTTTTTTTTTTTTTACAGACACAGAGACAGAGGGAGAGTTAGACAGGGACAGAGAGATGAGAAGCATCAATCATTAGTTTTTCATTTGCGCATTGCAACACCTTAATTGTTCATTGATTGCTTTCTCATATGTGCCTTGACCGTGGGCCTTCAGCAGTCCGAGTAACCCCTTGCTCGAGCCAGCGACCTTGGGCTCAAGCTGGTGAGCTTTTGCTCAAACCAGATGAGCCCACGCTCAAGCTGGAGACCTCCGGCCTCGAACCTGGGTCCTCCGCATCCCAGTCTGACGCTCTACCCACTGTGCCACCGCCCGGTCAGGCCCGTTTTTGACCTTCATATAAATTTAGTAATCCTATATGAATCCTGTTGTGCTAATTTTTGATTAATATAATACATATGAAAGCTATCCATATGCAAGATGTAGCAGTTTTTTTAAAAATTATTTACCTGCTTTTTGGGGAGTATATTTAATTTCTACTCACCATGTTCAACATTAGATCTTCAGACCTTATTCATTTTTTTTAAAATTGACTTTATTGGGATGACATTGGTAAATGAAATTACATAGGTTTTAAGTGTACCATTCCATAACACATCCTCCGTACACTGGGCCGCACCCTCATGACCCCGAGTCGAGTCTCCTTCCATCACCTTTTATCCCCTCTTTACCCCCATGACCTTATACATCTTATAACTGAAAGGTAACATACCACAGTTAATTTGTCCATTCTATTATTAATTGTTTTTCTCCAATTATGGGCTGTCATGAATTATACTGCTAAGAACACTCTTGTATGTAGTTCTTTATGCCCATATGCATGCATGTTTGTTGAATATACTTCCATCAGTAGAATTGCTGAGCAATAGCGTTTGTGTAGTTTCTTGGCTATTTGGATAACTTCTGCTGAATTAACTTTTCAATCTCCGAAGCACTTTTTCTACTGATTCGTTTCACTTTCTTTTGATTTTTTCAGAATTTTTTTTTAACATTGATTCAAAATAAAAACCTCTTTGGGCTTTTTTTGTGTTATAATACTTTTCCCATTCTGTGGTTTGCTTTTTTACTTTGTTAATGAGGACAGTTGGAAAAAAATTTTAATATTGTCAGTTTATCAATAGTTTCTGTGTAGTTCAAGCTTTTTGTGTTCTATTTAAGAAGTCTTTTCCTATTTTAAGGTCATAAAGATATTCTCTTTTAGAAATTTGACTGTCTTTTGTTTTTCACATTTAGCTATATAATCTACCTCCAGTTGATTTTTGTCTTTAACACAAGATAAGAATCTAGTTTCATTTCTGTACCTATGACTATCCATATAGCTATCTAATTGTTCCAGCATGATTTTCAGAAAAAAAATTCTTTCTCCAAGGATGATGGAGTGCAAAAGTACTCACAAAATAGTTTGCTACAATGAACAGGGTAGGGACCCTCTTCATTACTCAAAGGTAACCACCATTGAAAAAACCACCACAGAAGCACATGAGATAAAAAAGATAGCAACAGAGGAAAGATGTATGGAATACAACCAAATAAAAACAAAAGATAGAAAAACGAAAGAGAAGGATCAAACAAGACACAAAACTAACAGAAAGCAAGATATAAAATGGCAATAGGGAACTCACAAGTATCAATAATTACACTAAATGTAAATGGATTAAACTCACCAATAAAAAGGCACAGAGTAGCAGAATGGATTAAAAAAGAAAATCCAACTGTATGCTGCCTACAGGAAACTCATCTAAGTAACAAGGATAAAAACAAATTCAAAGTGAAAGGCTGGAAAACAATACTCCAAGCAAATAACATCCAAAAAAAAGCAGGCGTAGCAATACTCATATCGGATAATGCTGACTACAAGACAGGAAAAGTACTCAGAGACAAAAATGGCCATTTCATAATGGCTAAGGGGACACTGAATCAAGAAGACATAACAATTCTTAATATATATGCACCAAACCAAGGAGCACCAAAATATATAAGACAGCTACTTATTGATCTTAAAACAAAAACTGACAAAAATACAACCATACTTGGAGACCTCAATACTCCGCTGACGGCTCTAGATCGGTCATCCAAACAGAGAATCAACAAAGATATAGTGGCCTTAAACAAAACACTAGAGCACCTGGATATGATAGACATCTACAGGACATTTCATACCAAAGTGACTGAGTATACATTTTTCTCCAGTGTACACGGATCATTCTCAAGAATTGACCATATGTTGGGCCACAAAAACAACATCAGCAAATTCAGAAAAATTGAAGTTGTACCCAGCATATTTTCTGATCATAAAGCCTTGAAACTAGAATTCAACTGCAAAAAAGAGGAAAAAAATCCCACAAAAATGTGGAAACTAAACAACATACTTTTAAAAAATGAATGGGTCAAAGAAGAAATAAGTGCAGAGATTAAAAGATATATACAGACTAATGAAAATGACAATACGACATATCAGAATCTATGGGATGCAGCAAAAGCAGTGATAATAGGGAAGTTCATATCACTTCAGGCATATATGAACAAACAAGTGAGAGCCCAAGTGAACCACTTAACTTCCCACTTTAAGGAACTAGAAAAAGAAGAACAAAGACAACCCAAAACCAGCCGAAGAAAGCAGATAATAAAAATCAGAGCAGAAATTAATGAATAAGAGAACAGAAAAACTATAGAAAAAATTAATAGAACAAGGAGCTGGTTCTTTGAAAAGATCAACAAAATTGACAAACCCATGGCAAGACTTACCAAGGACAAAAGAGAAAGAACTCATATAAACAAAATCCAAAATGAAAGAGGAGAAATCACCACGGACACCGTAGATATACAAAGAATTATTGTAGAATACTATGAAAAACTTTATGCCACTAAATTCAACAACCTAGAAGAAATGGATCAATTCCTAGAACAATACAACCTTCCTAGACTGAGTCAAGAAGAAGCAGAAAGCCTAAACAGACCTATCAGTAGAGAAGAAATAGAAAAAACCATTAAAAACCTCCCCAAAAATAAAAGTCCAGGCCCTGATGGCTATACCAGCGAATTTTATCAAACATTCAAAGAAGACTTGGTTCCTATTCTACTCAAAGTCTTCCAAAAATTGAAGAAGAAGCAATACTTCCAAACACATTTTATGAGGCCAACATAACCCTCATACCAAAACCAGGCAAGGATGGCACAAAAAAAGAAAACTACAGACCAATATCTCTAATGAATACAGATGCTAAAATACTAAACAAAATACTAGCAAATCGAATACAACAACATATTAAAAAAATAATACATCATGATCAAGTGGGATTCATCCCAGAATCTCAAGGATGGTTCAACATACGTAAAACAGTTAACATAATACACCATATCAACACAACAAAGAACAAAAACCACATGATCTTATCAATAGACGCAGAAAAGGCTTTTGATAAAATACAACACAATTTTATGTTTAAGACTCTCAACAAAATGGGTATAGAAGGAAAATATCTCAACATGATAAAGGCCATATATGATAAACCATCAGCTAACATCATATTAAATGGCACTAAACTGAAGGCTTTCCCCCTTAAATCAGGAACAAGACAGGGTTGTCCACTGTCTCCACTCTTATTTAATGTGGTACTAGAGGTTCTAGCCAGAGCAATCAGACAAGACAAAGAAATAAAAGGTATCCATATTGGAAAAGAAGAAGTAAAGGTATCACTTTTTGCAGATGATATGATCCTATACATCAAAAACCCCAAAGAATCCACAAAAAGACTACTAGAAACAATAAGCCAATACAGTAAGGTCACAGGATACAAAATTAATATACAGAAGTCAGTAGCCTTTCTATATGCCAACAATGAAACAATTGAGAACGAACTCAAAAGAATAATCCCCTTCACGATTGCAACAAAAAAAATAAAATACTTAGGAATAAACATAACAAAGAATGTAAAGGACTTATAATGAAAACTATAAACCATTTTTAAGGGAAATCGAAAAAGATATAATGAGATGGAAGAATATACCTTGTTCTTGGCTAGGAAGAATAAATATAATCAAGATGGCCATATTACCCAAAGCAATATACAAATTTAATGCAATTCCCATCAAACTTCCAATGACGTTTTTTAAAGAAATAGAGCAAAAAATCATCAGATTTATATGGAACTATAAAAAACCCTGAATAGCCAAAGCAATCCTAAAGAAAAAGAATGAAGCTGGGGGCATTACAATACCTGACTTCAAACTATATTATAGGGCCACGACAATCAAAACAGCATGGTATTGGCAGAAAAATAGACACTCAGACCAATGGAACAGAATAGAAAGTCCAGAAATAAAACCACATATATATAGTCAAATAATTTTTGATAAAGGGGCCAACAACACACAATGGAGAAAAGAAAGCCTCTTCAATAAATGGTGCTGGGAAAACTGGAAAGCCACATGCAAAAGAATGAAACTGGACTACAGTCTCTCTCCCTGTACAAAAATTAACTCAAAATGGATCAAAGATCTAAACATAAGACCTGAAACAATTAAGTACATAGAAGAAGACATAGGTACTCAACTCATGGACCTGGGTTTTAAAGAGCATTTTATGAATTTGACTCCACAGGCAAGAGAAGTGAAGGCAAAAATTAATGAATGGGACTACATCAGACTAAGAAGTTTTTGCTCAGCAAGAGAAATTGATAACAAAATAAACAGAAAGCCAACTAAATGGGAAATGATATTTTCAAACAACAGCTCAGATAAGGGCCTAATATCCAAAATATACAAAGAACTCATAAAACTCAACAACAAACAAACAAACAATCCCATAAAAAAATGGGAAGAGGATATGAACAGACACTTCTCCCAGGAAGAAATACAAATGGCCAACAGATATATGAAAAGATGCTCATCTTTTTTAGCTATTAGAGAAATGCAAATTAAAACGGCAATGAGATACCACCTCACACCTGTTCGATTAGCTATTATTAGCAAGACAGGTAATAGCCAATGTTGGAGAGGCTGTGGAGAAAAAAGAACCCTCATACACTGTTGGTGGGAATGTAAAGTAGTACAACCATTATGGAAAAAAGTATGGTGGTTCCTCAAAAAACTGAAAATAGAACTACCTTATGACCCAGCAATACCTCTACTGGGTATATACCCCCAAAACTCAGAAACATTGATACGTAAAGACACATGCAGCCCCATGTTTATTGCAGCATTGTTCACAGTGGCCAGGACATGGAAACAACCAAAAATCCCAGCAATAGATGACTGGATAAAGAAGATGTGGCACATATACACTATGGAATACTACTCAGCCATAAGAAATGATGACATCGGAACATTTACAGCAAAATGGTGGGATCTTGATAACATGATACGAAGCAAAATAAGTAAATCAGAAAAAACCAGGAACTACATTATTCCATACGTAGGTGGGACATAAAAGTGAAACTAAGAGACATTGATAAGAGTGTGGTGGTTACGGGGGGGAGGGGGGAATGGGAGAGGGAAAGAGGGAGGGGGAGGGGCACAAAGAAAACAAGATAGAAGGTTACAGAGGACAATCTGACTTTGGGTGATGGGTATGCAACATAATTGAACGACAAGATACCCTGGACTTGTTACCTTTAAATATATGTATCCTGATTTATTGATGTCACCCCATTAAAAAAATAAAATTATTAAAAAAAATATTCTTTCTCCAGTATTCTTTAATATTTTCAGTAAATAACATGTTCATTTGTGCATGAATTGGTTTCTAGGATTTCTATTTTTTTAATTATTGATTCTATTCTTATGCCAGTATCTACTGTCTTAATTACTGTACTGTTAAAATAAAACCCATTTTTCATTCAATATTCAAATCCTCCACCCATTTCTTCTTTTGAGGTATGTCTTGGCTAAACTTAGCTTTTTTACAATTTTACATTCCCATATATATTTTAATACTGGCTTGTCAAGTTCCGTACATATACATACATAGCATTGGAATTTTTATTAGGATTGTATTGACTTTATAGATCAAATTGTGGAGATTTGACATCTTTATAGTATTGAGACTTTAATTTATATCCATGGTCTATTTTCTCATTCATTGAGCTCTTCTTTGATTTCTTTCAATAACTTATTATAGTTTTCTGCACTGGGGGCTTCCATATTTTGTTAGATTTATGATGTTAATGTACATATCACCTGCACTGAGTGCCACGGTACACCACTCAGCTCCTCCCTCTGGGACCAGAACACTCAGCTTCCTTCACTGCTGGGGAAGGTAGGAGTCAACAGTGCTCCACTGAGACTTCCTGAAACTTACCACAGCTGAAGACAGCTGTTTGGTCTAAGGTCATGCTCCCTTCCAAGGGGGACCTACATTCCATGATGGCTTGGTATGAGAGATTAAAAGTCTGGTAGGCCCCCAAATAAAATTGCCAATGTTTCTCGTTGTCATCTATTATTATGTAATCAGTAAGCCTCAAAACACAGTGATTTAAAGCTTCATCATTTATTATCTCACAGGTTCTGTGGATCAAGAGAGGTTTAGGTGAGTCCACTGGCTCTGGGGCTCCCGCAAGTCTGCAGCCATCTCAAGCCTTGACTGGGAAAGGCCCCCTTTAGGCTCACTCACAAGATTGTTGGCAGGTTCAGTTCCTCACTGGGTGTTGGATTCAGTCCTTGGTTTCTCATAGCTGACCCAGGGCCATTCTCAGTTCCTGTTGTGTGACCCACTCCATAGGCTAGTTCACAGCAAGACAGCTGGCTTCATCCAAGTCAGGGAGGAGAGAGTGCCAGCAGCAGGAAACTTGCTGGCAAGACAGTCACAGTTTTGGTACCAATCTGGGAAGTGCTACCCCATAATTTAACTATTAGGAGCAAGTCCCTTGGTCTAGCCCACACCCCAGGGGAGATACCAGAAGGCAGAGCTTGTTGAGAGTCATTTCAGAAGCTTCTAACGCAATACCCTTTTCTATTTCTGGGAAACTTTATGTATGATTTGTGATATTTTTTTCCTATGTATTTCAACTTATCTGGTACAAGAGAATTTAATTTTAATTTTTTTAATTGTGAGAAAATTTGAATTCAACTTTTTAATAGTTAAAGGAATATTATTTTTTTTCCTTTGGCAATGTTGGTTAAGTTTTATTTTTTAAGAAACTTGATCTGGCCTGACCTGTGGTGGCACAGTGGGATAAAGCTTCGACCTGGAACACTGAGGTCGTCGGTTCGAAACCTTGGGCTTGCCTGGTCAAGGCACATATGGGAGTTGATGCTTCCTGCTCCTCCCCCTTCTCTCTCTCTCTCTGTCTCTCTCTCTCACTCCTCTCTCTCTAAAAAAATCAATAAATAAAATATTAAAAAAAAAGTTACTTTAAAAAAAAAAAGAAACTTGATCTGTCTGCATGTTTAAATGTATTAACCTGAAGCTATTTACAATGTTCTCTTTTGATATTGATTACAGGAATTGTAGTAATATCTACTTTTCATTTCTGACACTAGTTGTTTGTGCCTTCTCTCATTTTTCCTTAATAAGTGCCATGAAAAGTTTCTGAGCCTTATTATTCTTTTTCAAGAATTAATTATTGGCTACATTGACCCCTTTGTTTTTTCTTTTTCTTTTATTTTTAAATTTGTGCTCTTTTTAATGCTTACAAGATACATATTCTTTTTATCCTTTTACTTTTTAAACTTCTGTAGGATTATGTTTTCAGCTATGTTTTTCATAAACATTATATAACTAAGATTTTTACAAAAATAGTTTAAATCAATGACTTACTAATTTCTTTCTTTTTTATACCTCTCATCCTAATTTTACTTGCTTATTTTGGTATGAGATTTTAAAAAAAGTCAAGGTTATAGAGACATAAGTTATGTGTACAATATAGAGTTTGATGCCTTTTGACAAATGAATATATTCATGTAATTATCACAATTAAGATACAGAACATTTCCATTTTACCCACCAGATGTCTTGTGCCCCACTGTAGTCAATCCCTTCTCCAATCCTCCAGAGAAGGGGTAGGGAACCTTTTTGGCTGAGAGAGCCATGAATACCACATATTTTAAAATGTAATTCCAGGAGAGTCATACAATATGCTTAACACTAAATACAAGTAAATGCGTGCATTTTATGTAAGATCAACACTTTTAAAGTACAATAAGTCTCTAAACTCTTTTTAATAACGTTGTTATGCTGTTGCTAACCAATGAATAAAATACTTCTTACCATTAATGCGACTTCTGGTGCTGCATGCTTTTGCTGATGGCTTTGTAGTCTGGTTGATATGTGGTGAGGTTAAGCTTCATGGAGGCATTGAGACTTCCAACTGTTAAACGTGATCGTAGGTTGGTCTTAATGTTCTTTAGATGTGAGAAAGACTGCTCACATGCATACGTAGAACCAAACATTGTCAGTACAGCAATACTCACACTCTGCAATGTGTGGTATGTGACAGGAAGCGGGTTCCAAATTTTGACAATCAGCTAGTCCACGGGTTGAAGTTTTTCATTTATCCCCACTTGTGTTTGCTCGCCAACTCTGCTTGCTGTCATGCAAGTCTTTCCAAATCTTCATTCAGTGACTTGAACTTATTCACCAACGTATCTGAGGCCTTCAGGTCAGCAGCTTGTAGCTCAAAATATCTGACAGAGACACTGGGGATGTAATTCAGGTTGGCGCTGTCCACTGCACACTTGTGTGGATGGGTGATGAACTTAAAAAGACAAGTGCGCTCACAAAATTCTCCAAAGTGCGCTTTGAATGACTGCAGGAGATTAAATGTGAAGCCTGCTAGCTGCTGGAGATCAAGATGTTGAGCAGGGTCACTTGCTGTGCATGCATCTTTAAACTCTCCCAGTTTTTCAAAGTGTAGTAAACAACCTGTTTCAATGTCAGCAATGAAGAGTTCCAGCTTGTTTTCAAATGCAAACCCTGCTTGTTGAAGGGATAAGACTGTATTTCCAACGCCTTGCATTTTCACATTGAGCTAGTTCAGATGTTCAGTCATGTCTACGAGATAGTAGAACTTGAGGAGCCTCTCAGTGTTAGCTAACTCAGGATACTCAACGCTTTTCATTTCAATAAAGTCTGGATTTCTCTCAGACAAGCCACGAAATGGCTGAGCACCTTCCCTCTTGACAACCAACGCACATTACTGTGCAGTAGCAGACCAGGATAATTATTTCCAACTTCATCCAGCAGTTTTAAACTGGAAATCATTTAAAGTTCAGGCAACAATAAAGTTGACCACCTGAAGGACCAGCAACATCACCTCACCAAGCTGCTCACCACACATCTGAGTACAAAGTGCCTCCTGATGTAGGATGCAGTGAAAACTTAGGATGGGTCTCTTTTCATGTTCACGAAGAAGCACTACAAATCCTCTGTTTTTCCCCACCATGCATGGCGCACCATCAGTACACACTGAAATAAGTTTATCCATTGGTAGATTTTTTTCTTTAGTGAACTCAGTGAAAGACTTGAATAAATCCTCCCCACTTCTTGTCTCTTTCATAGGCAAAACAGCAAGACTTTCCTCATGTAGTGTGTCACCAACAGCATATCTTGCAATCTCTCTGAACTGGGATAAATGGCTTACGTCTATTGACTCATCCAAAGCGAGAGAAAAGAATGGTGCTGCATTTATGTCCTTCACTTGTGTTGCCTCAATTTGATTTGCCATCATGATGGTACGATTGTGAACAGTTCTTGCCAACAGAGGCATGTCTTTTATTCATTTGATTATCTTGTCTTTATCCGAAAAGTCCTCAAAAAGTCATTGGCAACAACAAGCATGAATGTTTTGGCATGCTCCCCATCTGTGAATGGCTTTCCGTTTCTCACAATTGCTAAAGCACCAGCAAAGCTAGCTGAATTCTAGTCACCTTGTTGGGTCCAAACATGGAGTTGCTGCTGACTATCTTGCACTCTGCACAGCAGCTCTTGACATGCTTTCTTTCTGCTGTCCCCCGCTAGATATTTTGATGCAAATGTAATATGGCGTGTGTTGAAGTGCTGCTTTATATTTGACCGTTTCATTGATCCAATTTTATCATTGCATATTAGACACACTGCAGAACCTGCTCTCTCCACAAAGGCAAATTCTACTGTCCATTCCTGCTAAAAAGTACGATACTCCTCATCTTTTTTTCTTTTAGCCATCTTCTTCATCAAAAGGGTTTCTGCAATTAGCTAGCTGACTACTTGATTAAAAGGAGAGAGGTTTACTTCCTGACCTCACAATGACCAGTGTACCTTACGCATTATCCAATAAAAATTTGGTGTTGTCCCGGAGGACAGCTGTGATTTGTTCCAGCCACCCGCAACCATGAACATGAGCAGTAGGAAATGAATGGATTGTAATACATGAGAATGTTTTATATTTTTAACATTATTTTATTATTAAAGATTTGTCTACGAGCCGGATGCAGCCATCAAAAGAGCCACATCTGGCTCATGAGCCATATGTTCCAACCCCTGCTCCAGAGTATGTCAGCTACTTACCTGATTTCTGTCTGCATTTCTTTGCATTTCTCTGAATGTACAATAATATACACAGAATTCTATAGTATGCAGTTTTTTCTCTCTGACCTCCTTCATTTATCGTAATGTTTTCAAGATTTATCTATGTTGTTGCATGTTTCCAGAGCTAGTTCTTTCATATTGCATAGCAGTGTTGCATTGTATGGATACATCACAATGTTTTTATAGTTCCTCCAGTTGATGGGCATTTGGGTACTTCTCAGTCCTGGGCTATTATGAATAAAGCTGCTATAAACATCAATGCACAGGTTATTTGTTGACAAGTATTTTTTTAAGTAACATTATATATTACTTAAATGGAATTTGTGCATCGTATAGTAAGGGTAAGTTTAGTTGTATAAGAAAATGCCCAAAATAATACCATTTGTACTCCTACCAATGTATAAGAATTTCAGTTGCTTGACATTCTTGGTATCACTTGGCATTGTCAGTTTAATTTTTACTAAAGTAGTAGGTATGAAGTGGTATCTCATTGTGATTTTAGTTTTCATTCTCCTAGAGACTAAGAACCCTTGGCAGCTAACTCCTGGGAAGAGGGAACTGCATCTGGCCGTGGCATTACCTTCATTGCTTCAGCACCCAGCTATGCCATGAGATTAATCACCACAGAGCCCCCCAGAATGATTGAATAGGACCTCATATATCTAGCACAGAGGTAGTTAACCTTTTTATACCTACCGCCCATTTTTTTTTCCTGAAGTTGGAAATGGGGAGGCAGTCAGACAGATTCCTGCATGCTCCTGACCGGGATCCACCCGGCATGCCCATCAGGGGGCGATGCTCTGCCCATCTGGGGTGTTGCTCTGTCACAACCAGAGCCATTTTAGCACCTGAGGCAGAAGCCACAGAGCCATCCTCAGTGCCTGGGCCAACTTTGCTCCAATGGAGCCTTGGCTGCGGGAGGGGAAGAGAGAGACAGAGAGGAAGGAGAGGGGGAGGGGTGGAGAAGCAGATGGGTGCTTCTCCTGTGTGCCCTGGCTGGGAATCGAACCCGGGACTCCTGCATGCCAGGCCGACACTCTACCACTGAGCCAACTTGCCAGGGCCTACCGCCCACTTTTGTATCTCTGATAGTAGTAAAATTTTCTAACCGCCCACCGGTTCCACAGTAATGGTGATTTATAAAGTAGGGAAGTAATTTTACTTTATAAAATTTATATGGCCCTGGCTGGTTGGCTCAGCAGTAGAGCGTCGGCTTGGCGTGCGGGGGACCCGGGTTCGATTCCCAGCCAGGGCACATAGGAGAAGCGCCCATTTGCTTCTCCACCCCCCCCTCCTTCCTCTCTGTCTCTCTCTTCCCCTCCTGCAGCCAAGGCTCCATTGGAGCAAAGATGGCCCGGGCGCTGGGGATGGCTCCTTGGCCTCTGCCCCAGGCACTAGAGTGGCTCTGGTCGTGGCAGAGCGACGCCCTGGAGGGGCAGAGCGTCGCCCCTGGTGGGCGTGCCAGGTGGATCCCGGTCGGGCGCATGCGGGAGTCTGTCTGACTGTCTCTCCCCATTTCCAGCTTCAGAAAAATACAAAAAAAAAATTTATAAAGCAGAGTTATAGCAAGTTAAAGCATATAATAATGATTACTTACCAAGTACTTTATGTTGGATTTTCGCTGTTTGGCAGAATAAATTTTTATAAAACAACTTACTATAGTTAAATCTATCTTTTTATTTATACTTTCATTGCTCTGCTACTGCCCACCATGAAAGCTGGAATGCCCACTAGTGGGGGTTAGGGACCAGGTTGACTAACACTGATCTAGCAGAATGCTGAAAGGAGCTCCCTAAGTTGAGATAATGGGTCATACAGTTACACCTACATTATTTATTTTATTCTCCAATGAGAAAAGTTTTTCCATTTTACAGTGGAAAAAGTTGAGGCTCATAAACTTTATGTAATTTGTCCAAACCCATGGAGCTGCTAAGCAGAGATGCCAGAATTTAACTCTGGTTTTTGTGGTTACAAAGCTCATTCTTAAAACTACTCTGAAATTTATAGCTGATAAGTATCCCCTCGAGGTTCTTTTATCCAACCTAATAACATCTCTTTTTAGATCCTTATTTTCCAAAATTTTCATCAAATTCAAGGTTTAACTAGAGCTTATTTCTCCCCAAACTCCCTACATCACTTCTTGTTTCTCTGCTATAGTGTCAAATAAATAAATCCAAATTTGCTCCTTTGTGACAATTACTGTCACCATCTTGTCACACTATTTTGATTAGGCCTAGTCACTCTGAGTAAATAAAAATGGGACTGATGCAGGGGCTGGCACAGGCTGTGCTGATGCCCCTTAAAACACCCCGAGGGCTCACGGGTGGATAAACTGCACCTAAGTAGGCCACCTGCACTTTATGGATGGTCCTTTCCATAAAAGATGCTGGATGTGCTTTACTGTAATAGCGTACATTTTGTACTAATTTCTCATTTAGCAGTCACAAACTGCTATGCAACCTGAATAGGCATAATCTAATTTAGAGAGTAGTTGTGACATATGGTCAATGCATACTACCATGTAGTAGTACATAATACTACTGTGAATTATTAATGGCGGTCGATACGTGGTCATGTTCACTGCCCATTACAATTCACTCTTCAGATTTAAGCTATATTAAGGTTTTGGGGATTTTTTTTTTACTATTTCTCTCCTATTTAATATCATAAGTAATTACTAGTTTTAGCAACAAGTTAAATTGTCATATTATATGGCACAAATTAAAATCTTTTGCTATTTTTTGACAATTTCTCCAGAATAGATGACCGTTAATGAAATTTATTTAATCATACAGAGACAACATCTTGAGGGGAAAAGTAAGAGATAATTGTAAAATATGCATATTTTGGCATTTAGGAACAGACGAAGCTGCATTTATTAAATTTTAAGCTGGAGGGTACGTTATGTAACTGAGTAGAACAGAAAAATTTGAAGGCAACCCTGATTATTTGGTCAGCTCTTAAGGTATAGAGGGCAAGACCAGAAATATAAAAGAGAGTAACATTTAAACTTTCTAATGTGCTGTTCTCTTTTCCTTCCCAATTCCTTCCTCTGACCTAATTTGCCTGGGTGTCTAACTCCCCAGAGAAGGGGAGTGGAGAGATGGGCGGAGATTTCACTCTGTTAAAGAAAGAATGCCAAGAGGAGAGCTAGAGAAGGCTGTCCTTATGCCATCCTGACATGGGGCTGCAGTCACAGGGCTAGCCTTTTGCCTTCAGAGAAACTTTTCCAATTTTCTTCATCTCCTCCTTTGGCATATCCACAGCCAAGTGTGAAGGATTTCATTTCTCAGGCTCTCCTGTGGCATAGAAGAGATGTAACAGCCTGCCATTAGCATTGGCTGGAGTCCAGAAGAGGAGCTCACTGAGGAAGGAAATAAAAACCTTCCTCCTTTTCTAGCCCAAGAAATTTGTGAGAAGAGAAAAAATATTCGGTACTTTCTATGCATTAGTCTCTGATTTTACATATGCATGTATGTAGGAGCTCATTTGATCCTCTCAGTATCAATATGAGGTAAATTATTTAGTTCTATTTTATAGTTGTGGAAACTGGAACACAGAGCTAGTAAATACCTTCTCCAAGATCACACATCTGATGAGACCAGTGTGGCATTGGGCGGTCTGCCTCACGAGCCCTATAGCAGATGTGTTAGGGAGGATAATGTGAGGGCAAACAGGGCAGGCAGCTACCTCCCTGCTACCTATTCCAGACTAGGAAATCACTCTGAGCCTCATCTTGCACCAACCTCAGGCAGGCCATAGCAGTGTAGTTACACAGTGACAGAAGACCTTCCGGTGTGGCTTTCTTGAGCTGCCTATAGGGAGCTACCGTGAGAAGCTAAATTGAGGGCCTGTGGGCCTCCCAGGTGATTCTGCATGTGGTGTGAGGGTTGGTGTACACCAGGCCGTGGACTGGAAGGATACTGTGGCTGTCACGCAGAGGTCTGTGACCAGTGGGAGAGGGGTGAAACAGGGTTACCAGCATATAGTACTAGGTGATGACAAAGCCAGGAAAGACCAAAACCTGGGTCCTGCTAACACAGAGTGAAGCTATGCTGCATTACAACAGGGCCAACAGCATCTAGGAGCCAGGGGTGTTGCCATGGAGATCTGGGGAAGCAAAGTACATTGCACTGAAGACTGACTCCTCACTGATCCAAGAGGACTCCAAAGCCTTAATTCCCATACCCAGTATCATGTACCACATGTCATGCAGGGAGCAGGGCTAGCTCAGGGACTGAATGTGCTTTTGGGAAAGACTGAATATTTCTGTAAGGGAAGTTGGCACAACTGGATGAACTAAGCTTTAATTTACTAAATGTCTTCTCTGGGTAACCAGTGGGAAGGAAGCTAGAACAGAAGGCCAGATTAAATAGAGAACTACTTTCACTTTCTCTTTACATCTCAGTTAGAAAAGGCAAATATAAAAGAACCAGAAAAATTAAAGGGAGGTGAACAGAATAATAATACCTTTATTGATGGTAGCCAGTTATAACCTAATTTAACAAAAAAGAATTTGCAAAGCATTTAATGTCAATGCTCACTCACTGTTAAAAACTGTATATAATTATACCCTCGCCCCCCCCCCCCAAAAGAATCCCAAATGCCTAAATACTGTGAGTAGGGTGAAAAACATATAAATTATAGGGAGAGAATCACAAATTGTCTCAGTAGGTTGTTCGGGGAACCACCCACACCTTTATTTGTCAGACTGTAGAACTTTTCCTCCCCGTCACACTTCCGGGTCTGGGTGGGAGGGCGGTGGGTGGAGGCAGAACCTTCCATTCGCACCCTCTTCCAAGGCTCGCAGCAGCCTCGCCTCAGCCTCACCTCATTTCACCCTGGCCTGTGTGCATCCACTGCTCCACTCTGTTGAGGCCCTTGTATGCTTTTAATTGAAACATTATGAATATTTCCTAATTGATTTGGCCTCTTACAATCTCTATCCTCTAATCCACTCTGTGAATCTTTGCCAGATTCATCTTACTAAATCATGATTTTCATTGCCTCGCTTTCCTGCACAAAATCCACAGAAATCTCTTCAAATAGCTCTTATTTAGCCACTGAGTGGAGTGAAATCTGTCTAGCATGCAAAGTGCTTCAAAAGACTATAGCAACTCTGTTTCCAGTTATCCCCCTATTCCTTTTCTTGGAAGTGTTGTTACAGTTATTAGGAGGATTTTCCTTTGTTCCTAGAGGATCTATTGTTTTGATCATTCAATAATCATAGATACATAGATAACCAAATAAACTGGTTGAAGAAGAAAAAACAAAAAAAACAAAAATGTAACCATGTGATCAAGTTAGGTGGAAGCAAATGTGACTCAGAAGAAAAAGTATATCATAGAGAGGAGGTCTCTTGAGATTCTTAGTGAGGGAGGAAGGACTTGAAGGGCTGACTGAGAATGTTTGAAAAATAACAAACCTCAGCTGGGAAGCCCTTTATTAGCTCCCTGAAATGAACCTGCAGCACCAGCAAGGAAAATGAGATATGTGAATAGTCAAGGACAGACAGTCCAAACCTCTCATACCCCTCCCCTCCCACAGACATAAAAGTCAGGTAGGTCTGCAAACAAAAAAGTCAAAGAAATCAGGCACTTGTCATGTAAAAGCTAAAGCTGTAAAGGTATATAAGACATAAAAAAACTAACTTCGGGGAGCTCGTGCTTTGGTGTTACTAGCTCACATGCCCCACCTGGTACTAATAAATTCCTCTTCCTTCATTAAGTTGTCTGGACATCTATCCTCTGTTGGCTGTAATTCCTGCTACGTTAGAAGAGTCTCAGTCAAAAACTCCAGCTCATTTGGAAGGCCATAGAAACATACAAAGGACTATAGAAATGAAAGCTAATTCAATCTCCACTTCTAATACTACAGAAAGAAATATTGGGTTGTGAGTAGAGAGCAGCTCACTCACCACCCCCCATACCCTGATATCCCTGACCACCATTTTTTATGGCAATAGCAAAGATAGATTAATAGATCTATCCATCTATTATCTATCTATCTATCTATCTATCTATCTATCTATCTATCTATCTATCTATCTATCATCTATCTATCATCATTATCATCATCATCATCTATCTTCTATCACAATCATCAGTTTTACTGAAGTATAATTTACATATAATAAAAATGATCAATGCTAGGTATACAGTTCAATGAGTTTTAATAAATAAACTCAACCAGCTCTCTACTAGCACTATCATTTCCATTACCCCCAAACTGCCCTCCAGCCTCTAATAATCACCTCTTTAATCCTTCCACAACAAGTGATATGCATTCACTCACTCTAGTTTTGCCTTATTTATTGATTCATTGATTGATTAATTTATTTATTTTTAGATGGGTGAGGGGAGAGAGAGAGAGAGAGAAAGAAAGAAAGAAAGAAAGGGGAGGAGGAGCCAGAAGCATCAACTCCCATATGTGCCTAGACCAGGCAAGCCCAGGGTTTCAAACAAGTGACCTCTCAGTGTTCCAGGTTGACGCTTTATCCACTGCGCCACCACAGGTCAGGCTAGTTTTGCTTTTTTTTAGAATTGTAAATATATACATAGAATGCTATCATATAGAGTCTTTAATGATGGGCATTGTTTAACTTAACATAATACACTTGGGGTCAGAGAACCTATTTTTACATAAATTGGTAATAGCTGGAACTAGAACTGTGCGAGAACAGGAGCTCTGGACTCAGAAAACAATGAAATTGCTAGATTTGACACTGCTATCTGTGAAGCTATCGGCAAGTTAACTAACTTCTTTGAGCATTCATTTTCTTATCACTAAAATGGAGCAAAAATAATGACTTCATTAGGGTTGTGAGGAAAATGTTATAAATATTAATATTAAATAAATAAGTAAAAAGCTAAGTGACTACTACACATCTGATACATATATTGGTCTTCAAAATAGTAGCCAGTATTGTTATTATTGATTATTGTTTGTTGTTTGTTTTTTTTAAGATTTTTTTTTTTTTTTTTTACAGAGACAGAGTCAGAGACAGGGATAGACAGGGACAGACAGACAGGAATGGAGAGATGAGAAGCATCAATCATTAGTTTTTCGTTGCGTGTTGCAACACCTTAGTTGTTCATTGATTGCTTTCTCATACATGCCTTGACCGCGGGCCTTCAGCAGACCGAGTAACCCCTTGCTCGAGCTAGCGACCTTGGGCTCAAGCTGATGAGCTTTTGCTCAAACCAGATGAGCCCACGCTCAAACTGGCGACCTTGGGGTCTTGAACCTGGGTCTTCCGCTTCCCAGTCTGATGCTCTATCCACTGCGCCACCACCCGGTCAGGCATTATTATTGTTATTATTATTATTATTTTTTCTTTTTTTGAGACAGAAACATCGCTGTTCCTGTGTGTGCCCTGAGAAATCAACCAGCAGCCTTTGTGCTCCATGACAGTACTCCTACCAACTGAGCTATCTGGCCATGGCTTAAGTTGTTTTTAAATTTATTTATTAATAGAGACAGAGCAGAAGGGAGAGAAAGGGGAGGGGGAAGGGAAGCATTCATTTTGTTGTTTCATTTAGTCTTGTATTCATTGGTTGCTTTCCTGTGTGTAACGTGATCAGGAATTGAACAGTGACCTTGTTGTTTCAGGATGACACTCTAATTGACTGAGCCAACTGGCCAGGGCCAGTAGCCAGTATTATTAACAGAGACTGCTGACTGTTCCCCAAAATTTGAACTTCCTAGGATGCCCAGTTATTGTGTCCTGATCTGGTATAATAATAATAATTGTTTACAATTTATTTATTGGTTTTAGAGAGAGAAGAAGGGAGAAAGAAACAGACAGACACATCAATCTGTTTCTGTATGTACCCTCACCTAAGACTGAACCCGAAACCCTGGAGCATTGGGACAATGCTCCAACCAACTGAGCTATCCAGCCAGGGCTGTTCTGGTATAATTATTAATGGTGCCCTTTTGCAACTCAAAAGGGTTTCAGTTTGGAAGGTAAGTTTCATAGTTACCCTAGTTTTTCCCTTCTTTCTAAGTAAAGGACTTACCAAGTTTTGATTGTCTAGAATAAAACTATTTTTAAAGTTTTCTTTGTAGCCAGTCAGTCATTGGACCAAATTTTGTCCAATGAGATATAAGTGGAACTTTTGGGATGTGTCCTTACGGGTGACAGTATGCCTTTCTTTTTCTTTCTTCTTTCTTCTATTTACTGGAATGGATACATGATGGCTGGAACTGGAACAGTCATCTTGGACCATGAAGTGAATTTGATAATGAAAACCTTGTGCCAAGTGGGCCACAAAATAGGAAGATCTTAATGAATTTTACTTGAGAGTAAAATACACTTCTATTTGTTTTTAAACCTAATATTATTTTGCATTTTTATCATTCACAGACAAATACATTGCTAATTAACACACGAATCCTTCTTTAAACGCCACCCTCAAGCCTTGAAACCTCCATGAACCTAAGCCAACGTGCCTCAAAACCAAGTGGCACTAGAATATAATTTTCCCTTTTGTTGTCTGTGAAATATAGCAAAATATTTTTCATCATACTTTTGCTCTTCAAGTAATTTATTTACCGATTTTTGGCAATTTTATTTATGTCTGTTGGACCCATTTGGTTGAACTAATATGCATGTGAATTCCAAACACCTTTCTATCTTCTTTACTGTGATTAGAAAACCAAGACTCAAAGCAATCATCTAATGCAGAGGTTAGGATTGAATGCTGAGGGTCTCCAGCAAAGGAAGCTCAGAGCCTCTTTTATGTATTTTCTTTTATTTGCATATTTGTTCTCTCTCATCTTTCAGCCGGCCAGCTGTTCAACATTGTGCCCAGGCTATTATTTCTTAAACATAAAGCTGTTTGCCCTCTTTACTTGCTCTTTATGCCAGTTATCAAACGTATAGAATCAATACGTTTATTTAGATACCACTGGACCTTAGACTTTAGAGCTGGAAGGTATAGTAGAAAGCATCTGGTTTAAAGACTTCTTGCATGTTTTGATTGTCTTCTTTTTTTTTTACTGTTTGTTACAAACAGAGACTTCACCATCTCTGCAATAACTAGACAGTTTGGTACAAGGTAACTGCATGAAAAAAAATTAAGTTGTCAAAACTTTAATTCACAAGCAGTAAATAGTAAGCTTAATAAATAATTGAAAACATTTTAAAACTGAATTTTTAATTCAGAAAATACTTTATCAAGTGCTCATCTAAAGTTTACGATGAGTTAAGTATGGCCTGATAATTGGAGAGGTTCAGAGACTGAATAGTTGGTTTGTACTTAATTACAGAGGAAATATTAATCTCCATCAAAATAAGTATTTAAGATTTATAAAAATGCAGAAAAACTCCTTCCCAATGACCCTTGCCTATTATTATTATTGTTGGTGGTGGTGGTGGTGTTTTTATTCAGTGAGAGAAGGGGAGGCAGAGACAGACTCCTGCATGTGCCCTGACCTGGATCCACAGGCAAGTCCACTAGTGGGCCATGCTCTACCCATCTGGGGCGTTGCTCCGTTGCACAGCAACTGAACTCTTCTTAACTCCTGAGGCAGAGGCCATGGAGCCATCCTCAGCACCTGAGGCCAACTCATTCGAATTAAGCTATGGCTGTAGGAGAAGAGAGAGAGAGAGAGAAAGAGAGAGAGAGAGAGAGAGAGAGAGAGAGAGAAAGAAAGAAAAGTGAGGGGGGAGGAATGGAGAAGCAGATGAGTGCTTCTCCTGTGTGCCTTGACTGGGAATCAAACCTGGGACATCCACATACTGGGCCGATTATCTACCACTGAGCCAACTGGCCAGGGCTAACGTATTATTTTAAATATGGATTCCAATGTTCTTCTATGCAGGCAGGTTCTCTTTATAAAAGAGTATAATTAAAGTAAATAGTATAATTAAAATATTAGAATTGTGTAACAGAGACACAATGGTCTCTTCAGCATTCATATGTGCACAGAGAACTGTAATTTGTATCAATTCAATTTATTTATTCATTCATGCATGCATTCAAATAATGTTTATGAGTATATTAAATTTACTATTATTTCTCAGACCCCATAAAGATACTTTCCTCCTTTTCTCAATTCTCTGAGATTGAGGTTGAGAATGAATCATGGGTAAAATTTTGAATCAGTTGGGATTTCAAGGTTATAGAGTATTTCTTTGTATAGTTTTGAAGGAGTTCATTAAGTACTGGGCCTTTTTTTAAATTTCAACTGGTTTAGAAGGGTTGATGAATTAGAGAAGATGAAGGAAAAGAATAGACACTCATGCACATTAACATGAAGTAGTGATGCTATTGTGAGAATTTGTATCTTTCTGAATTATAGGGCTGTTTGAAGAACATTTCTCTCATCCTCATGGATTTATTTATTCTGCTTCTCAGAGTTAATGTTTGTCTTTAGGAGGTGTGTGTGTGTGTGTGTGTGTGTACATCTGTGTGCTTATTTTATGTTCAGAATTTCTTGATTAAAAATCAGAAGAATAAGCAGTCCCTACAATTTGTGCTGCTGGAAGATCTGGGAGAAAAATAGATATAGAAGGTCCATATCCACCTTAGACCAATATTTTGCAGGACTTGAAATGTCAAAAGGTAAAAATTTTCATCCTACTGACACCCACTCCCTTGGTGTTGACTAGACCCATTTTTCTTAAACTTGAGTATGCATCAGAGACACCTGGAAATCTTGTTATGACAGATTGCTGACCCCACTACAGAGAACTTCCCAGGTAATACTGATGCTGCTTGTCTGGGGAATTACACTTTGAGAACCACTTAGACATGAAGAAATGACTTTTTGGAAAGAGAAAGTTGCATCCTAGAGAAAATAATCTCTATTGATAGTGTGAAAGACTTTCTTAAAGATAGTTGGTATTTTCTAAATGTTACATTATTTAAGAAGCAGTTGACTTCTCTAGCTGATGTTTCAAAGAAGTGGTGTAACTTTCTAGGCCATGCCAAATAACCACACAGAAGCAATTCTTTTTTGAAGGACAGATCTCAGAAAAATTACTTTTAAATTATTCTAGATTTTTATACTTGAATATAATGACAGAGGTCAAGCAGTGTAGATCTGGTGCTCTGGTGCTAGAAACCCAAACACTGACTTGGTCAGCACTATCAGATGTATCCTGGTGAGATTTTTAAAAAATAATAAAAACACCCACATTTTATTCCCAGTTATTATAGCTTCCTAAGTTTGGGATGGGGTCAGGAGTATTTTTTTTCAAAGGGTTCCCAGATAATTTTAATGAATAAAACTGTAGAGTATTGAGTCAAGTCACCCCCCACTATTATTATCCAGGCTCCTCAAAATGTCTACACGGGGAGAAAATACAGTCTCTTCAGGATTGCCAACTTTATTATCGGAATGGCTGTATTGCTAAAAAATTCGTATTGTAGTTCATGTTGAGCCAAATTTTAACCTTCTTAAACCTGATACTTTGCTTTCTATATAAAAAAATAAAACATTTATTTTTCCTCACAGCAATTAAAAAACAATCTTTCCTACATTTTCTTTTCTGAAGAAATACCTATTCATAATTTAGTCAAATGTATTTTTAAAACATGATTTTTATAGACCTTCTACATCTATGCCATATTTCTATTTGTCAGTGTTCCTTTTTAATATCTGGAATTCAGGATTGAAAACAGCAGTTCATTCCAGCTTAGAAAACTGGCCATGAGACATTTCTTAGAGCTACTGGAGATTGTATTGACTTTAAAAAAAAATATCACTCTGTTGGATTATACAAAACCTTTAAGCAACTAATTTTCTTAAATCTATTGCATGTGTGTGTGTGTATATGTGTGTGTGTATGAGTGTGTGCAGTTTTAAAACTGGAGCACAAGGAAGTGGGTAACTCTAAGGCAGGAATCGTGATCCCATACATTTACATGGGGCTGGTAGGTGAGAAGTGTTTGAATTAGGCCAGTTATAAATAATTGGGAATGGTGGAGTCTAAAGCAATCTAGACTGATTATTTTCCACCTAAGGGCTATAAAATTCAAAATATTTTAAAAACACTGCCTTACGAAAATTGAACACAAACTATACCAAATCAGAACTTTACCAGCAGGCCAACTGTAGTTAAAAAGGTATCATTTTCAGCTCCCTCTTCTGGGTCAAAAAGTTGAGAGCCTTGCAATGTGTTTCCTTAAGTTCTTACATTGTTGTTATTTAAAATACATCTTTTGGGCTGGCTTTAGCTCAGCGGTTCAAGTTCACTTGCTAAAAATAGACCTTTAGAATAAGGTAAGATAGTGACAGTTTACCATATGTCCTTTGAGAGCTCCAGTTTTTGAAAACATGCTAATAGTTTTAGTTTGCTGTTCATAATCAAAATATGTTCCACAAGCACAACTGTGACACTCATTTCCTCTCAATTATACAAATAATGTTGCTAAATGTAAGAAAGGCAGTTTCCATCGTAAAGGGTTTCTCTAGTGTGATTTTTCCAGTAGACATCAACCTAGAGTATAATTGAAAATATGCTTATATGTTTCCAGCCCTTGTATACTTAGATTCATTTTTATATGCATTCTTCCCTTATTTTCTAACCCATAAATTAAAATTTCTTTTAAGCAAGTGACTTTTTAAATTACTTTGTAGTCTTCCTATAATATATCACAGGGTATTGTTTTACAGTGAGTACTTAATAGTTTCTGCTTCCTGTATCATTAATAGACCTGTGAAGTGTATGATGACTGTCTTTATAGCCCCAAACTTAACATTAGAATAAGGGTGTTCCATTCTGGAATTTTACTCCGGTCTTATATCTTCTCCTTCCTGTACAATATGTAACAGGTCACACTTGGGGTGGATTACAGAAAGTTGAAAGACTTCCTCCAGGCTGCTTGTTTATGCTTTCCTAACTGTATCTGTCTTATTTTTAAATGAAAATATTTATTTAATTTTAATTTTATTATTTTTATTGACATATATTATATTAGGTTCAGATGTCCAACATAGTAACTACACATTTATATAACTTACAAAGGAATCACCCCAATAAGTCTGACACCATATATAGTTTCTACGATATTATTGACTATATCCCCTCGGCTGTACTTTACATCCCATGACTATTGTATAATTGGGAATTTGTACTTCTCAGTCCCTTCACCTTTTCCAACCTTCCACCAACCCCCTCCCCCAACAGGAATTCCTCAATGTATTTTCACTGTATTTATGAATTTGTTTCTGTTTTCATTGTTTATTTATTTATTTAAGATTCCATATGTAAGTGAAATCATATGATATTTGTCTTTCTTATCTGACTTATTTCACTTAACATTATACCCATTAGGTCCATCCATGCTGTCAAAAATGGCAAGATTTCTTTATTTATGGCCAACTAATAGTCCCCTGTATATATGTAGTACTTTTTATTTCTCCATTTGTCTGTTGATGAACACTTAAATTGCTTCCATATCTTGGTTACTGTAAATAATTCTACAATAAATGTATGAGTGTATTTGTCTTTTTGAATTATTGTTTTGAATTTCTTCAACCAAATACCCAGCTTTGGAATCACTGGGTCACATGGTAGTTCTATTTTTAATTTTCTGAAGGACTTTCATACTGTTTTCCATAATGGCTGCACCAATTTATAACTCCACCATCAGTGTGTGAGGGTTCCCTCCTCTGCACATTCTCACCAACACTTACTTTGTTGATTTTTTGATGATAGCCATTCTGTCTGGTATAAGGTAATATCTCACTGTGAATTTAATTACATTTCTCTGATGATTAGTGATGTTGAGCATCTTTTCTCATGTCCATTGACCATTTGTACATCTTCTTTGTAGAAATAACTGTTTAGGTCCTCTATCCACTTTTTTAATCAGATTTTCTTTGGTGTTTAAATTGTATGAGTTTCTTATGTGTTTTGGATATTAACCCCTTATTGGATGAATATTTTCTCCCATTCTGTAGGTTGTCTTCTCATTTTATTGATAGTTTTCTTCACTTGCAAAAACTCTTTAATTTGATATAATCCATTTGCTTACTTTTTCTTTCATTTCCCTTGCTTGTGGAGACCTATCTAAAAATATATATCTAAGAGCAATGTCAAAGAGTTTACTGTCTATGTTTTCTTCTAGGATTTTTATGGTTTCTGATCTTATATTTAAATCTTTAATTCATTTTAAATTAATTTTTGTAGATGATGTGATAAAGTAATTTAGTTTCATATTTTTGCATGTGTCTGACCAGTTTTCCCAACATTACTTATTGAGTAATCTATCTTTACCCCATTATATATTCTTGCCTCATTTGCCATAGATTAATTGACTATATATGTGTGAGTTTATTTTTGGACTCTCTTTTCTGTTTAATTGTTCTATGTATCTGTTCTTATGCCAGTATCATGTTGTTTTGATTACAATAGCTTTAAAGAGTAGTTTGATATCAGGTAGCATGAGACCTCAAACTTTGTTCTTCTTTCTCAAGAGTAATTCAGTTACTTAGAGTCTTTTGTGGTTCTATATAAATTTTAGGACTATTTTGTTCTAGTTCTGTGAAAAATGTCTTTGACAATTTCATAGGGATTTTATTGAATCTATAGATTGCTTTGGGTAGTATGGACATTTAAAGGATATTAATTCTTCTTATACCCATGAGCATGGCATATGCTTTCATTTATTTGTATATCTTTTAATTTCTTTCTAAAATATGTTATAGTTTTCCAAGTATAGGTATTTTCTCTCATTGGTTAAATTTATTCCTAGGTAGTTTATTCTTTTGATGCAATTATAAATAGGTTTGTTTTCTTAATTTCTCTTTCTTATAGTTCATTATTCTATAAAAATGTAAAAAAATGCAATCAATTTCTGAATATTAACTTTGTGTCTTGGTACTTTACTGAGTTGATTTATCAGATTCAATATTTTTTTGTTAGATTCTTTAGAATTCTCTCTATATGATATCATGTCACCTGCAAATACTGACAGTTTTACTTCTTTTTCATTTTGAATGCCTTTTGTTTCTTTTTCTTATATGATTGCTGTGGCTAAGATTTCTAATACTACACTGAATAAAAGTGGTGACAGTGAAGTTGTTTGTTTTGTTCTTAATCTTAAAGAAAAAACTTTTATTTCTGATTTTTACTGTTGAGTATGATGTTAGCTGTGATTTGTCATATGTGTATTTTCATTTTTAATTATATTATTATTATTATTACTAAGGCACATGATGTATAGAAATACTGAGGTACAAAATACAAATTTTTGCTTAAGTGTTTTAAAATAATCATTTTGGAAAATGAAGGTGAACATCATCTTCCAGAATATTCAACTTTTGGCTTGTTTTTTCTTTTGGACCAGCTCAACTAGCAACTTGTATCTAGTGATAGTCTTTCTTACTCTTAGATAGGACACATTTGGCTATTTTGTCCCAGCAGTCAGAGCATCCTTTTGGGTATTGCTGTAATGCTAATTCCAGAAGCTTATGTTGATTCTGAGCCCATGGCTCTTCTGTAGTGCGAGTTCTCTCTTCTGGCTCTCTTCATAGCTCGATGCATTCTGTTCTGATATCAAAGCCCTTCTGTCTCTTGCTACAGAACTTCTCCTCTGAGTCTTCCTTAGTCGTCACCTCAGGCAGCCTTGATGGCCTGCTTCTACTGGCTGGCTCTACTACTATAGCCTCTAGTTCAGCGGTTCTCAACCTGTGGGTCGCGACCCTGGTGGGGGTCGAACGACCAAAACACAGGGGTCGCCTAAAGCCATCGGAAACACATATTTTATTTAAAAATGTATAATAAATATGTATTTTCCAATGGCTTTAGGCAACCCCTGTGTTTTGGTCATTCAATCCCCTCCGGGGTCACGACCCACAGGTTGAGAACCACTGCTCTAGTTCATCCTCCTCCTCTTCCTCCCCCACGGCCTGCTCAGCATCTTCCCATTGGGTGATGATGTCATTGGGCAAGGCAATGCAGTCTTGATGGGCCTAGAATTTTGAGCTGTCCATTTGAGTTCAGAGAGTCTTACCATTCCTGGGGAGCAGGTAACTGAAGCCTTCAGTTGTTTGGCTTTGGTTGTCACATCTGTCACTGATTAACTCAATTAATGCGCAATCTTTTCCCATTGACCTGGGTCCCTCCTGGGAACTTAACCATACTTCTTGTAAGCTGGCTGACATTTTCTTCTGTCCATTCAGGTGCCTGTTTTTATTTTGTGTGTGTTCTGTTTCTGTTTTCCAGCCAATTATCTATTTGTTCCTCAATTTCTTCTATAGGAGTTCCATGATCATATAATTAAATATATGCACCTTCTTAAGGTATATACATGGGAAATTCAGGTTTGGGGCTTTTTTTCTTTAATTTTCTTCTGCTTTTGAAGTGTTTCAAGTTTAGCCCTATTCAGTGCATCTTCCTTTTCCTTCAATATTTTTTTTTACAAGGACAGAGAGAGAGTCAGAGAGAGGGATAGATAGGGACAGCCAGATAGGAATGGAGAGAGATGAGAAGCATCAATCATCAGTTTTTCATTGCAACACCTTAGTTGTTCATTGATTGCTTTCTCATATGTGCCTTGACCACAGGCCTTCAGCAGACCAAGTAACCCCTTGCTTGAGCCAGCGACTTTGGGTCCAAGCTGGTGAGCTTTTTACTCAAGCCAGATGAGCCCACGCTCAAGCTGGCGGCCTCAGGGTCTCAAACCTGGGTCCTTCCACATCCTAGTCCGACGCTCTATCCACTGTGCCACTGCCTGGTCAAGCTCCTTCAATCTTGTTTCTTTATATTTAACATAAAACTGCCCAGCATCCTGGATTAGATGAGGCACTGCTTCTGGTCAAGGCAAAACCAATCCCCAGATCATATGGAAGCAAATCATGTCATTGTAGTTGCACTAGTAATCTTTCACTTTTTTCTGGAGCACCAAGTTTTGATAAATCCAACTCTTGCCACCTGTCTTTTTTTTCCTTTTCTCTCTCTTTTCTATTAAGCAGTTCATCCAGTTGTTTTTCCAGGTAGATTGACCACACCACAGCATAATGACCCTGTGACAATAATGAACAAAAGTAATGCCAGCTCAACATTTTTCATTTTTCTCACTGCCTGTAGTAGAACACAGGCTGTTGCCAATCTGGAAGTCCATTGATCAGAATACCATCATACCTCTGCCTTTGTTCATTATCCTTTAAAACTTCATAAATGGCCACCAATTGTTTAAACTGAGTGTCTGCATTTTCTTTCTTCTTGTCTGGATACATAGTTAATGCTGTTAATTTTTTACTTTTACAAAGCCATCATATTGGACCAAAGCTGTTTTTGAAAGATTTTTATTTATATTTCTGATTTATTAATTACAATTCCATATTTCTGCTTAAGATGTCCTCCAGTGCTCTTACTTGATCAGGTTATCTGTTAACAAAGTCTACACAATTATGTATGTGAGTACTATAGGAACTCCAACTATTATGCAAAGGAATCTGAAATGGTCTTAGTTCAGGAGAAATAAGACAGGATGTAACTAGTCAGAGGATGTACAGGGCTTATATGAGTAGAGCTGTTGATGCACTTTCCAATTTCAGTTCTGGCAGTAATTATAGTAAGACAGCCTTTGATATAAGGCTACCTCCCATTCAAATCTTTCTCTTTTTTAGCTGTATTTGCAGGAGTTTATTTATTTTTGTTGGTACCTGCTGCCAAGGATTTGGGACTACATAGAGCTTGATGAAAACCAGATTTCAAACCTTAGAAAAACAAGCTGAAAACTGCCTGATGATGTTGTGTGTGACAAGCCAGAAGAATAGCTTCCTGCTGGGACTTTTTATTCCTCTAATCAGTATAGTATTGGAAACATGATAAATAGCTGTCAAAACTCCTACTCTCTAAATCCTTTTTGACACTTGGAAAAAGGCATAGTTACCTCAATTACTTGTTTTTGCTGTAGTCAAGAACAAATGGCGGTGACGGACGGAAACTTGCCTTGGTGTGGTGAGCACACAATACAGTGTACAGATGATATATTGTAGAATTGTGCACCTGAAATTGGTATAATTTTGTTAATCAGTGCCATCTCAATAAATTCAATAAAAAGGAAAATAAATAAATTACTCATATTCACAAGAAAATTTAAAAAACAAATTATAATAATTTAAGTCTTTTGTGGAACATCTTTCATCCTGGAGTATTAGATCATGAAGTGAAAACTAAAGGGAGTTATGTGGGGTGGTTGCCTATAAGACATCAATGTTTGATTTTGATTAAAATTGGAAAAGAAGTACTAGAAAATTCATTCTTATTCATATGATTTAATCTATATAAAATGAAAATATGTGACTAATATCTCTTGAGAAAGCCATAGTAATATTTAATGTAAATTAGTTTAAGGAAACCCAAAAAGGTAGGAATTTATGTAGCAACTTCAAGATAAGCTGTTTGATTTAGTCTGTTATTTTGGCTGTTTGTATATTGTAAAGGACTGGTCTGAGTCAGAGGCAGTAGTGAAAAGGAGAGATGACTAGTGGTAATCTAGTTCCAATTTTATTATTACCCAGCCATGTGATTTTGGGCACTGACTTATATCTGTGTGTTTCATGATTTGGAGTTATAAAATAATGCATTTAGACATATCTTATACCTACTCTAAATTCCTTTATAGGGATAGTGTTGTTTGAGGAAGTTGTCCAATGCAGATGTTCCACTGAAAATGAGTGAAGAATAAAAGAGCATTCCAGAAAATTGAGAAGGATCACAGTTAAGCCAATAGACATTCTTCTACACATGACTAGAAAGAAACCTGGTTATAGTATAAGAAAGATGGCGAGTTGTGATTTGAAGGTTGATGGGAAAAGAGGACTTTTTCTCACTAATATTCTTCCATTCAGGGTAGACACACTTTGAGAGGCATGCTTTTAAAAAGAAAATGGACCTTAGCTGGTGGCTCAGTGGATGAAGCACTGTCTTGGTGCACTGAGTTTGCAGGTTTGATCTCCAGTCAGGGCACGTGTGAGAAGGAATTAGTGAGTGCACAACTAAGTGGAACAATACGTTGATGTTTACTCCTTTCTCTCTCTCTCTCTCTCAAATCAATGGAAAAATTAAAAAAGAAAATGAAAAGGAAAGATGTCACTTTTCAGCCAGCATTTACAATTTATCAGACTTCTGGATGAAATAATCAGACTGTAGTATAAATTGAAGAGAATACTGTATGTTTAGTCAACTACAGTTGTATAATTATTAACTGATTTCTTAGTGAGTATAAATCAACATGTCCACGGAT
This sequence comes from Saccopteryx bilineata, assembly GCF_036850765.1. NCBI lineage: Eukaryota > Metazoa > Chordata > Mammalia > Chiroptera > Emballonuridae > Saccopteryx > Saccopteryx bilineata. The sequence continues at coordinate 178,892,497 of NC_089494.1, forward strand.
TCATTCAACACCAAATATTATTGAGCTGTACACTTTTGAACCAAAGTGTATGTCTTTATTTTAAATGTTCTGACAGCTAGTATGAATGTTTTACTTTTTTCAAAGTCTCTAATCTAATTATCAATGTTGAATCTCTTTTTTCCCACTGGGTAGTGAGTTCTTTATTGGCATCTTGAGCAGATTTTAAAATTCTTTAGTTACTTTTGGCTATTAAAGCTCGGTTCAGTTCCACAAAACATACCTTGAATCAAACTTCTGTACTTCTGCTTCGTCTATGCTTTCTTTACTGAGCTGAAGTGGAAAAAAGGAAGAAGCAACAAAGCAAGAATCTCATTATTCAACTCTCCTTCCGTTGCAGAGCTCTCCTAGATGGCTGTCAGTGCTCCTATGATTAATACTACCTGAGAATGGGTGCCTTTGGTGGGGATAAGGATTCAGAGCCTGGCTTATTCCTGGGGAACAGATGTGAGCTACTGGAGGATATTGCAGGCTCTTCCCTGTGCATACTACCTTGCATGGGGAACCCAGTTCTAGTTAACCACTTCCTCCCACTCTCAGCTCCTGCCACAAAAGGTCCTCCACACAGCCTTTTTCTGCTATCACCTCACTGCACAGCTGAGCCTCTGGGGGAAAGCCCAGCAGGACTTCTTAAGCTCAGTTATCCTTTCCAGAGTTCAAGTGGAGGTGCAGGCTGCTCTGCTGCTGCCTCTCTTTCCAACTCTCTTTTCCTTTGCTTGGGTAGGTTCAGGGGCATATCAGAGAGTCCTACTGCCTTAGCAGTCAGCCAACAGGGAAATGAGGTGACAGTTTCACTCTGATGGAATCACTTAGACTCTTCACAGTTTTGGTTTAGGGAGGAGAGGAAAGCTCATGAGAAGGAAGGGAATTGTATTGCACTAGGCAACAGAACTGGCAGGGCTCTGCAGACCCTGCGGCCCTTCTTTTCCCCCACCCTTTGATTTTATTGACTTGGGTGAAAGGTTGAAGTGTTAAGTGACTATATTTAGCAGTTATGTTATCTCTCCCTGGCCTACCTTGTTGATGGTTCTTTTTTAAAAATGTGGCGTATTGCACCCTATTTTTAGTTGTAGGACTTCACTGCAAATGGAAAATTTCAGCCAGCATTCTGCTACAACTCTTTTGTTAAGGCAATCTGCCTATGTTTAGGATGAGATTCTTCAGTTTTCTGTAACATATACATATAGAGAGAAACTCAGAATCCAGTTTTTAGCTACGTATTAAACGCAAAAACAGTTTAGTACCTAGTGGTGAAACTTCTTGAGCAGAAAAAATTAACCAAAAGTCTGAAAATGCTTCTAAAAGTTTGGCCCAATTGGTTTTATCCCTGGTAAACTGTGACATTTTATGTGCTTTCAATAGATAATCTTCTAAGGGTTAAGCAAGTAGGAAACACTTTTAATTTTTCAGTAGTCCAATACCTCAGCAATATGGACCATGTGACTTTAAATTTATAACTTTAGAGTTATTTTGTATCTTTGATTTCTTTCGTACTTCAAAGTTTTCTACAGTGTATGTTACAAAGAAAGAGTATGTGGTTGCTTTGTCAGAAGATTTTCTTTTTACTAATATTATGCTATAAATTTATGTAACTAGTAAATATTTAGAAGAAAACATACTCCTTTTTAAAATCACTCCCCTTTCAATAATTCATATCTCTTTCTTTTGTTCCCTTAGAAATCATAATAGTGTGGTATACTATATTGTTTGTTTATTTATCTTGTTACTCTCTATTTTCCTCAATTAGAATGTAAGCTTCATGAGGCCAAAGAATTTTTATCCATTGCTATACACCACACTTAGAACAGTCTGACATGTAGGAGGTATTACACAAGTCCTCGTTAATGAAGAAATGAATGAATAAATGAGTAACATTTTTCAATAACCTGCATTTCCTAGTGCCCAAAAAACATACATTTATTCTTACTGACAAATCAAGAAGGATACCAGAACATTTTAGCCAAGTTATTACAATCTGCACTAGATTATCTTTAACATAGAATACTTTAATATAAAAAAATAAATGAAATGTGAGATTTGTTATTATTTTCCTATGGTCATAATCTAGGCTTTTAACTTCTCCTGAGTTTGATGGAAGCTGAAGCAAGAATAAACTGTCTTGTTTTTCAATATCATTAGGATGTCAGCAATGAAGAAAGAAAGACTGAAACTATTCTCTTTAATAGAGACTATATGTTTGGCATTTCCAGAAGTAGGACACAGGCTCAGCGTATGGAGTTTGGAGTGGGGTATCTAATTCATCATTTTTTGTCCATCAGGGATCTATGCTGAGGGACAAGGAAAGAGACTCAAAGTTAGTAGGGTTTCTTTAGCTTAAAGGCCAGTGCACCCATAATAAGGCATGAACACTGCAAATGATCTGGTAATCAACCTATTAGAAAGGCCGAAGAAGCTAACTATTAGCAACCAACCAGAGCAAAAGTGCAACCTGAAAATATCTCCTCAATAATCTATAGTAAGTCTCACTTAATGTCATCAATAGGTTCCGTGACTTCAGGCAAAATGATGTACAATGAAAACAATTTTATATAGGCTAATTGACATAAACAAAACTTAAAATTACTATGATTTCTGATCAATGTTATAATGAAACCACATTATTCCAGGACCTGCTGTATTTGACTGAGAGTTAATCCACTGGACTTAATGATATCTTTATTTTAAAATGCAAGAGAAAATGATTGATTCTGTTCAGTGATATTAATTGGGAGAAACTCTTATTTATATAGTAATTGTTTGAGTGTAGTTGTTTCTGAATCTTAATAGAAAATGAAAATGCTGCCAGCTGTTACACACTTTTTTCTGGCCAGTGTTGGCATTTCTGCTCTTATGAATAGTTCGTGCATCCTGAAACATGACAGGCTCAGCTTCGAAAGGGAGAGACCAGAAACAGTTCATTTATACAATGGATGACTGATAAATCTGGATTTTCAATAATGCAGTAATTCAGAGTTGACTACTGATGGTTAGGTTGTTGTTGGTTTATTGATTGTTTAAAAAAATGGAAATTTGAAAGAACTTCAATTACACAGTAAAGAAATGATAGCTTAGGGATGTTGAAATGTCCTTATGAGGACCCAGGCACATGAGGAAGGATTTAACTTGTTGGAGACTTGGCCTCACTTGTTAAAGAATAATATACTTACCTTTATATTATAGTAGCTATTGTGAAAACACTTCTGAATAAGCAAATTATATATTAGAATAGCATTACGAATGAAAACGTATTCACTTTAACTAAACAATTCTTTTTTCAATTCTGTTCTTTTTTGATTGCTTACTTCTAGTTTGTTCTGTTTGTTGCTTTCACTTATTTTAGATTCTCATTGCCTGGTGTTTACTTGTGTTTGAAAGGTGGAATTGAAAATGTCCTTAATCATTTCCACTCCCTGGAGGGAATGTGAAATAAGAGAGCCTTGAAGGCCTTCACCATGCCTTCTTTTTTCCTTCTCACATCCGATTGGTCACTGTACCCCACCCCTTCATATTTAAGAAAATATTTTTTTTTTTATTCACTGAGAGGAGGGGAGGCAGAGACAGATTTCTGCATGCATCCCAACTGGGATACACCTGGCAAGACCACTAGGGGTCCATGCTCTGCCCATCTGGGGTATTGCTTTGTTGCTCAACAACTGAGCTCTTCTTAGCACCTGAGGAGCCATCCTTAGTGTCTGTGGACAACTTAGCTGCAATTGAGTCATGGCTGTACCAGGGGAAGAGAGAGAAAGAGAAGCGAGAGGGGGGAGGAGTGGAAAAGCAGATGGGTGCTTCTCCTGTGTGCTCTGACTAGGAATCAAACCCAGGCCATCCACATTCCACATGCCTGGATGATACTCTACCACTGAGCCAACTGACCAGGATCTTTTTCTCAAAACTTAAAAAATATTTATTGTCCTATCCATACTTAATTTTCTTAGGTCATAGAGACAGTCACTTTGGGTTTGGCCTCCAGCTAATAAAAGCATACTGTCTGAAAAAGAGTTTTATATCTGATTAGTCCAATTAAGCTTAGTAAGAAAAAAAAGGCTCTGGCCAGTAACTCAGCTGGTGTATAGATATCCTGGGTCCAGTTCCTGCTCAGGGCACACAGGAGAGACAACCATCTGCTTCTCTTCCTTTCCCTTTCTCCCTCTTTCCCTTTTCCCCTCCCACAGCCAGTGGCTTGATTGGTTCAAGCATTGGCCTGGGCACTGAGGATGGCTTGGTTAGTCCAAGAAAAAAAAAAAAGAAAGAAAAAGAAAAGAAAATCTAATATAAGAGATTGATATTTTCATTTGTTTTAAGCTTATTATAATGTACTCTAATTTAAACACTTAAAAAATTTATTTCTGTGGTGGGCAGTCTGAAGTGGTACAATGACATTAGATGTTGGAGTTGAGCAGATCTGAGTTTTCATTCTGAGCATACTTCTTACTGAGTCTCTGGGTTATTTCACTCTTCTAAACCTCGATGTATTTATGTGAAAAATAAGCTCTGTGAGATGCTTAAAGTGTGGGCTGTGTCCTCCGAATTCCTGTATTCATAACTCAGCTTTGTCACTTAGCTGAGTTTTTCTGTGACTCAGTTACATGAACTATAAAACGAGATGGTAGTAAAATTACCGTATAGAGTTGTGAAAACTGAAAGACAACTGAATGACTTAATGACAATAAAGCACTTAAAACAGCTCCTGGTACACAGCAAACGTTAGCTGTTTTACTTGTAGGACTGATGCAAGGGTTAAAGGAGATACTTTAGATGAAATCCCTGAAGGTATTCAACACTCATCACTTTTCTTTCCTCTATTTTTAGAGCCTTTATCAGATTATTTCTTGTATTTAATTTTTTAATTTTTAGTGTAGATCGTTGCTAACCTTGTTTTTATATCATAAGCTATTGCCATCTACTTTGGTCTGTACCCTACTTGTAGTAATTGTTATAATAACAGGGTAATGTTCTTACTGTGATACTCTGGAGTTTAGGTGATTGACTTTAGCTGGAAGTTACTGCCCACTGTACTGACCTCTAAAATGTCCTAAACATCTGTGCCCTCAGGAGCTTACTTTGTTTGGGGAGTTACCTGATTGAGCAACACTAACAGCATTCCACAAGCCACACAACTTCAGAAAGAGAAAGAAACTAAGGAGTAAATTAATTAGAAGAAAAATGGGCAATGGAAAATGTTAGCTTAGGGATGGCTTCACTTAAGGATGACGTAGGGAAAGAAATGTATGCCCGTGGCCCTTCCTACAACCCATGGAAAGCCTTGCTAGACCCAGATACAGCTCCATAGTTCTTGTCAAGCCAATTCTCCCTGAATCTACCGCCATCACTTTGGCATTCCACGTTGTCAGCCATGTGCTGCCTGGAGATGAAATGGTATGGTCAATTTTGCTTCTCTGGATTGAATGAATGTCATCTTTTGGAACAATCATTAAGTCTTTAAGTATACTCGGTCCTTTCTAAATATGGAAACAACTTATGCTTTTCTGTTCAATTTCCAAAGATGGTCCTTTTGAAGCAGAAATTTCTTTTCCTTTGGAAAAATTTTAAAGGCTCTGTGCATGTGCCAAGGAATGATTTACTCAAAAGATATGTAAACATCCATCAATTAATTCATTACACCTGTATGTTTCTTTGATATAAAAAAATGCCTATTTTATTTTTGTGAGAAATATGGTATCTCTCATTTTATGCTATAATTATTTTTTCATTAATTTGATTGGGTTCACCTGTATATCTTCATCTAATGGAGTCTTAACATGGTGGGGTTTATAAAATGTTGGTAAAAATCATTTAGAAATAAATTATTGTACCACTGTTCTCAAATAATTTTGTGTTTTAGAAAATTGAATAGAATAGTCCTAGTGGCCTACATGAAGTAATTAATTCCTGCTTTATAACATATTTAATTTTTACCAAAACATGGTGGATAAAGTCATATATGAAGACTGAACTGAATTTTAAAAATTTATTTTATTTTTTACCTTTTTTTTTCCCTAAGAAGTATTTCTTAATGTCACCACTGTGTTAAGGTTCCATAGGCAACCTGAAAACGAAAGGACAAACGGCTCTTTTTACCAACAAACACACGCAGGTCATCCGTAGTACTAGGGATCCCTCAACTTGGATGGCTTCCTTTATTACTTGCTTTTCTTTCAGGTAGCCAGGCGGTGCTGGCCAGAGAGATGAGCACAAACGGACCGCCAGGGCCCCGTCCAAATGCAGGCACCGACTGCTGGACGCTGAGGCATGAGGAATGTCATAGATGAGACACATTTTATACAAGATTTTTTTAAAAGTTTAAACAATTCATTTCCTGCAAAAGTATGTCTGTGCTCCTCAGCCAACAGGCTACCCACCCTGCATTTTCTCACAGCCACCGCGGATGATCGTGCCCAAAACTTCACCTCCAGAAAGACCGAGTTAAATGATTCTTTAGTTTTGTTCTGTCTATAATTCACCTCCCCTCTCCACTCCCATCACAACCACCCTCAGCTTCTTAGAAAATAAATTTTTGTTTTCTTTAGAGTTTAAATGCATTTTGTATTTAGATAACCTACATAACATGATTTTTTAAAAAAACAATGTCTCTGTTCCTAATAAGTCAGGGTCAAAACAAATAAAGAGCTCAAGATAACATCAGTCCCATGGTCCTCGTCCTGTTGTGTGTGGATGACAAGCAGGAGCCAGCTATGATGACAGGGGATAGGTCCAAATTGCCAGATTTGTGAACCTTTTCCCATTTCTAAACCATCCTTTTAAAAATCAGATATGGGACACACCATCCTCAGCAGCCATGCCATGTGGATTCATGTTTTCACCGATCAAGAACAGGTAGTTCTTGAAATTAGCAAAGATTTGTGCTGGATTTCTTCTGCAGCCCTTGTCATAAAAGGCTGTACTCTTTCTGTTCTTCAGTTTTCCTTTTGATTGATTTTACGTAATCTTTCATGTACTTGTAGGATTTTGTGTGTGTCTGTGAAGCTGGTTGCCTTCCCCTCCACCCCCAGAGGCACAACCCGCCGGCCATCCCGTGGATCCTGTTTGGAGACCATCTCATCACGGCTCATGAGGTCCCAGGAGATGATCATGGTGGCGGCGGAAAGGAGACAACAGCGGCGCTGGCTCAGCCGGAACCCGGAGCTCGCAGCTGGTGGCAGGGAGGGCAGGGAGAACAAGCCGAAAAGAAAGTAATTTTTTACATGAGAAATTGAGAGGTGTGACTGAAAATAAAGGATGAATCCAGCCTTTGCACACCGTACCCCTACCTTCCGATTCCTCGGGGAAGCCTGTTCTTTTGTGCCTTTCCACATTCCACGTCTTCTCGAGGCAATTCATTTCCTCTTTCTTTTGTTGCGAGACTTCTGCTCGTCTTTCCAGACTCAGCACATGCTATTTCCTTTAAGAAGTTTTTTCTGGACTCTTCCCCTGATATCCTGGGAGAAATAAATCTACACTTTTGGTCTGCTATAGCACCTGGCACACAATCTTTTTGTAGATACCCATCATTGGGATACGAAGTCATCTATCTAACACTAGGAATAAGTGGTGCTTAGTACACAGTCTTTTTAAATAAAATTTGTGAGTGGAGATTACATACTTATTTGTCAACTCTACCTCGAAGTGCAAGTTCTATTCCAGAGACATGAGTGAGGTAAGGTTTTGAGGTTAACTATGGTCGAGATGGGTACTGTATGTAAGGACTATATGTAATTACTGAAGAATTTGGCCTTGGAAAACATCAGCCATTCTGCTTCATTCCAGTAATATGGTGCCTGTAATTTGTCCTTCTTTTCCTGGCACAGCACTCCTTACAACAATGGTGTAATGCAGATACCCTGGTGGCGAGCAGGTGTGGTTGGTAATGGATGGAATTGGATTTGGAGCTGTGTCAAAGATTTACTTTGGACACTGTCTGATGTTTCAAGCTCTTCGTTTTGGCAAGCCTGTCATTTGCCAGTTGTCAAATAGGTTGAGTTATTAGTCTGGCCTTGTCACCTGGGAGCCTCCAAATGATTGATATGACTCTGCTATACTTCCCAATGGGATGATTAAGTGTCCACTCAGCTCTATCTACCTGGTTTTATAAAAAATAAACCAAAACAGAAAGAGTCATGCCATTCCTTTTTCGACCTGGGAAAGCAGCAAGCTGGGAAAATGCATTTGAACAAGCTGTTGACCCTCTAATATCCAGTCACTGAAGGACAAATGTTTTGTTGGCAAAACCTAAGCTTTGCAATTCTTTTCAGGCTAACAAAATAATCCGCGTTTTTCTACTTTGCATAGTGACTTTGTATACATTTTCTCATCTTCTTCACAACAATGCTGTGTAGTGGAAGGGGCAAGCATTATTATACTCATGTTACAGATATGTATCCTGAAACTCAGAAATTATTTTAAGGTCATATTACGTTCCTCTATGATATTTATATCTCCTGACATACTGTGTTATCAAACGTACAAAAATCTGAATATTGCAACCATCTCTGTGTTATTCTCCTATCCAGGGTTTATTCCTAAAGTATAGAGTTTTTGACAATCTTGTTTGCTACAACATTAGGATCCTTTAGGTAAACCTGTGGGAAAGAAATTATCCCATCCCAGAGTAGAAAACTTGTCTCCAAAGAGGAACAACCAAGAGTCCAAATTTTAGAGTCAGATGGAAGTGATAACTCAATCCCAGAATTGATAAGAAATCGGTGTGACATTCCCTCTTTGCCTACACAAATGGTTCCTTTCAAAGGCAAGGGGCTTATTGTCTCAGAAATAATGTGGTTCTTGGATGTCATCCAGTCAGCAAAGTAGAAATTCCCACTTGGCAAGGTAAACCCAGCTACAGTCTCCTGGTGTGCAGAATCAATAGGAAATGACTGGAAAAATACAGCAATGGCAGCAACAAACGGCTCTGAACTTTTGCAGCCAAACACCATATACAAAATGAACAGCCACGAGTTTCCTGTGATGTCCTGTCTCAGATGATAAAGTGTGACTTCAAACTTTTGTCCCTTGTATACCATATGGTTGTCACTTGTCAGACTGGATTAAACCAAAATTCTTTTCAGAGCTGAAAGTTTTTCTGTCTAAGGACCTTTAATTTTCTTCATTCTTGCCCAATCAGGTGCTATATCCCAATAATATTGTCAGCTTCTTGGCTCTATTTCCATCACTATCTTCTCTCCATGCTTCTGTTTTCTTTTCTTTCTGTTTTGAATGTCAAGATAAATCTAAAAAAAAAGTTGCCATGTGATTCCTCATAGGCAGGCTGTCAGCAAGGAGGAGTAGGAGGGGGTGGAGGGAGGATGAAAGATGGATTGAACAGACTCTGGAGCAGCAGGATTTGGGGGCGGCAGTGATGGGGCATAAGAAACTTGCAAAAGGAGCTCTAGGGACTGAACATTTTCTGTGGAAATTGATGGTGAAATTAGAGAGGTCAGTTTACTTTTGTTGGTGGTTTCCTTTTCCATTTATTTGACCATTTTGGTTTTGAAGTAGTAATATTTTGATTTTGTGACTATTTTGTAGTAGAAAACCCTTTGAGTTTAAAAAATGAGACAATTTATAGCAATGTGCTGGGATTGGTTCTCATGTACATGCAAACTCATCTATCTAAGAACAAGCTTTCATCCTGTTGATTGGACACTTATGGACAATTCTAGAAAAGACTTCAAAGGCATAGGCAAACTTCTGATGGACTCTGTTCCAATTTTACATTATAAAGATTAAGTTGTCAGGCAAAACTAAGTAGAATGAACCAAGATCTAGACACTCTCACACTGTTTCTCCTCTTCTTGTCTCTTTTCCACCAGATAAATGAATATAAGTATTTTTAAACTTAGTCTAGACTCAGCTAAAAAGGAGTCAGATCAAAGTATTTTGCCAAACAAGCTTTATTTCTATTTCCTCAATGTTTTTGATGATGATGACAGAGAGTATCTACTGAGCACTTACTATCTGGCAGGCACAAGGGCAATCCATTATGCACATGTATTGCTTACATATTCTATTTACTGCTGTCAACAATCTGAGGGTGATAATTACTCTCAATTTAAAGATGAAAAACCTGAGATTTAGAATGACTAACCTGCTTAATAGTATCCAGCAATTTAGCAGGGGAGCTGGGAGTTGAACACTGGTCTGTTATTTCAAAGCTCATTGTCTCTTTCTATATATAATAAGATACACGAGGTATTTTTGTTGTTGTTTTTTTTTTTTCCTGAGGGGTGTGACCAATAACATAATATTCCACAGAAAAAAGTGTTATAGTTACGATATATTAGGCAGCTTTATCCAAAACTCTGAGATGACTCCTGAGGAGTGCAAAGTAGAACTTCTAGATGTAAGATTATGATCCATCTCTACGCAAGCCTCAGAGAAGTCCTCCACTGAGCAAATATAGTACAGGCTGAACATGGCTCTGCTTATTTTATTCCAGGATTATACATTTTAGCTGATTGAGGTTCTGCATAATTGCAAGTCTATAACTGTTAATATGTTTCAGTTGCTTATTGTGATGATTTGAAAACAAGGTCCAGAGGGTTCAATGATTAATTCTTGATACCTGAAAGAATAGAATTAAAAAATAGCACCACATGTTTTTAATAGAATTAAAAAAGAGCACCTACAATACCAGACACTGCACACTAACTGCTTTATAAAGCATCTCATTTTAATACTCACTAAAATGATACAGAGTCGATGGTATTTTAACTTTACCCATGAAGAAACTGAGGCTCACAAAAGGTGAATAACTTGGACAATGCAATTTAAAAGTTGTAGAGTCTAGAACCAATTCAACATAACCCATTTGATCCACTCCATAAATCTCAGTGAGCATCAACTCTGTGCCAGCCATAGAGCTATGGACAGAAATTCAGCAAAGCGCAGACGAACGTGGTCTGGTGGATATAAAGAGTCAGGACAACTCAACTTCCCTGTATGCTCAATGCCTACAGCAATGACAAGAAATCAATGTATATGTTTATAGTTTAAAATTTTATTTCTTGAGCTTATCATTTATAATCAATATATGGAAATATCACATCTATTAAGTAGTACTTTGTTTATGTTACTGCTGAGCTCAACATGGTATTCTTAATATAATTACAGACTTTCTGATGGAACATAACTTATTATGAACAAGACAGGATTGGGGTAGATAGCTTATCCTTAAAAAAAAAAGAAAAAAGAAAAGAAAACACAACAACAAAACCAAACAAATGCCAAAGCTCTCCTCAAAAGCGTTTTCGACTGCAAGTCCCAACACGTAACACTTTACACAACTGATCAGTCACCTTGTGTTTGAAAAGTGTATTTGCCTGTGTTGAATATCAATAAAGAGATCTCAAGTCAGGTGGTAACTACTTAAATTTGGGCTGAAAATGCCAGAGAATTCCACTTTGACCTTCCTTGAGATTGTCATTTTAAATTGCTGTCTTTGTTACACATTTCTTCCCATCTGTAAATTTAAGCTGAAATTCTATGCAGAGAAGCTGCTACTTTTATCCTATGATAATAATTTTTTAAAAACTTTATTTAAACCTTAAAAAAAGAAGTCTGCAGATTTCTGGTATTATGAGCATAGACATACACTTCAAATCTAAATTTCTTTGTGTTTCTCTCCCTACGGAACATTTTATTTTTCTCTTCACCCTACCTCTACCTTCCATTTTGCATGTTTTTGCTATAGCCACAACTCCTTGTAGCTTGTTGTTTTAGATTGAAATCAGAGAATAGATTATTGTTATGAAATTAAAAAACATAAACCTGCTGAATAAACTTCCTTAAGGAATATTTAGAGCAGGTTCATGCATTTACAGTAACACTTATAATTTAGGACTTAAATGAACAATGTTGATAAAGCAGAGAAATACATTTAAATCCAACTTTAGCTATTTCTAATAATATTACTATCAAAATAACTACCACTAACCATACCATGTGTCAGCTACCATTGGTGAGCTAAATGCTTTCCATTTATTAGCTTTTATTAATGCTCACCACAAACTGCATCCACTCTAATTATGTCTCATTTTACAGAAAACAGGAGTGTCTTGATCAAGGTCACACAATTTTTAAATGTCATACGGAGGATTCAAATGTTGTAAAGTAACCATACCCCAGATGCTGAAAACTACTATACCTCATTTTTGCGGGTTTATGTAGAGACACCAAGTCCAGATGAGTTTTGAAGGGTTTTATTAAAGGAGGAGATTTATTAAATATGCCGGCCGCATATGGCTGATACAGGGCGTTTGCAGACCCAAATCGTGTGTGTCGGGCACAGCCCTTGCGGCAGGTTATATACCTCTGCTCTCTCTCTCACACACACACAGGTTGGCGGGAAAAGGAGGAGGAGGATGGGACACAATTCATTAGTAAGCTTACAACATTGTCTATAGGATTCATAAAAACATTGCTACACATCAAAACTTACAAGGTAACACAACAGCAAAAATGTTATTCCACATATTAAAAGATACTCCTAAATTTTCCAGTGTTCATTTGCCATTCCTTTGTTTAGAGATATATACATTAATTATACATTTTCAGGAGGGGAGGGGTAGTTTCCATGGTGCCAGGGGGTGAATGCCTGCAAATGGCTCATCAAATGGGAAAAGGTTTTTTTCAATCTTTCTCTTCCTGCACCTGGCTAGCTATTTACCTGCTTCCTTACAGGTGTGGGGGGAAGGGAGGGAACCTAAATCTCCTTCCCCTCTTCTTTTACAGTACAATGCTATTGGCCACCCTGAGTTGGAGTAAATCACACAAGTATAAAAGTCATTTTTACAAAATTTCTCTGCATGCCTAGCCCAAATTAATAAAATGCTCTTTAAGTTTCCTAATAGAAGGGAATTTCCTACACAGTATGTTTCTGCAAGCCAGGAAATTTTCACATTTCTTTCCCTAAAATATTAATATTAATTTTGCAGCTTTTTGGTACCTTACTACACAAGGACAATTTTATGAAGGTGACCAATTGTCCTCCTTTAGGGAGGATAGTCCTTCTTTTGTAAATTCCATCCTCCCTTGAAAAATGTTCTCCTACATGTTCTCCTTTTTGATATTGGAATACTAATCTGTAAATGTCTGTATTCAATCGATGCAGAGTCAATCCATTGCGTGCGATGTGACGTATTTGTATCTAAATGAGTACTTTTTTCTTAAAATTATTATTAAAAATTAATAGGCATGTAATTACATAGTTACAATATAAAATATTACAAATGTTTTTATTGTGCATTTATCATATTATAGTGTATTATTGTTACAATAAATAAAATGTTTCTTTATTTATGATACTGTTTTCTTCAATTTATTTTTGTCCTTTTCATTGTAAAAAAGTTGATCACCTTCGTTTTATCAATTTTAGAACTTAAGCATTTAATGTGCAACAGTTATTTGTTGAGCGTTTAGTATGTGTAAGATGCTGGGGACACATTGGGAAGAGCAGCTTTATTTTGAACTCTTAACATGCAGTTCATTGAGTGAAAACCATATGAATAGTCAATAAAAAGTGATGAGTATACCCTGAGGAGGTAGCTCTTGGTGCTACTCAAGCACAGAGAAAGGTTCTGCTCATGGAGCATGGGGAAAAACCAGCAAAGGTGCCTACTAACTGGTATTTGGTTGAAGCCAAAAGGAAAGGTAGAAGTTGGTCAGATATGGAAAGGTTGGAAAACAGAGTGAGAGGGCAATTCCAAGCAGATATAAGAGCAAGCACAGAGACCGGACACAAGCAGAGCCTGGTATAATAAGAGGTGGTAGGTGACTCTAGAGTGGGGGCTGGAAAAGGACTGATCATGGTCTGCTAAGGAGCTAGGATCACCTGATGGTCAAAGATTTTTCTGACTATAAAGTGGTCTTGGTACCTGAGAGTTATGGAATCATTTGCATCATTGGGCCTCCTAACCCTCCCAATGATCAGGTTGTCCAAGCAGAGGGCTGATGCTTCATCTTCCAATGAAAGCATCTACTCTCAGTTGCTACCCTTAAATTCTGCCTCTTGTTTGCTCTACTCTTTGTGACCATGTGCTTCTCTTGGTTATTACCTTATTCACGGAAGTAAAATGGGAACATTTGGCCCTGAGAATGCTGAATGCCTAATAGCAGTGCATCTTGGATGCTAATGTGAGTGTTAATAATGTGAAACCTTGGCACTGCCCTTCAGCACGCTTTGCAGTGCCTTCTTCTGCTCTCTTTGCCACCACTCTTATTACACATTTTACAAAACCCAGGAAACATGAAATACAGGCTTTTAAAAAAATCACCAAAGAAGACCAAGCTGGATTGTGATGCTTAATTTCCATGATGTCTGGTGGCTATTTAAATAAATACAGTTTTTTAAAAATTATATTTACTTTTTAGTGGCTAGAATCCACTTGTTTCAATATATTTGTATTTTTAAGAGGCATACTCTATTTTCTCCTGGGTGAATCTGCAAAGAGGAAAATATTATGACTCAAGATATTAGCAACCTGTAGATACAGGTAGGAATGATCAAATAGATCAAATGAGAGGAGAACAAATTTCATGATTTTTTGACAAACTACTAGTGCTGCTATTCTTTGAAACACAAATGATAACTTTCTAATATACGATCCATTTGATTTTAGAGAGCCCTGGGAATTCTGACAGACTTTTGTTCCACGAACATTTGTTTGTTTTAAAACAAGCATTTGTCTGGCGCATTGTCACCTGCGTTAATCTCTCCATGAGTAGTGCTGGGAAAGCGAGGATAGCTACGCCCATTTTACAGAAATGAAAAGTGAGAGCCAGAAAGAAAGTAACTTGTTATAATTATATAGTATAATATATTATGCAATTATATAATCATATTAATAATATAATATGTGGTATAATATGTTTACAATAGTTGTAGACATATATGTGTATGAATGTGTGTGTATAAAATAGGCAAAGCAAAAGCAGACAGAATATAGGGTAAAATAAATAACTAAATCTTGTACCTAAGATTTATCAATCTTAACTAAATCTGTAGTTTTAGACAATTTGCTTTTGTTTATAGATGATCATATCATCTGAAAATAGGCAGTTTTGTTCTTTCTTTTTCAATTCTAATACTTTTCTTTACTTTTCCTCAAGACCAATGCTTGAGGAAACAGCGAACAGTGGAGGTAACAGCGAACATTCTTGTTTTTCTGATCTAAAAGGAAATAAATCTCAAAGAGATATGTGATTTCTTTTGGACAGGACTGAGTTAAGAATTGCTTATGAGTTTTATATCTTTGTTTTCTTTTTAAGTCATAGAACATTTCTGATCAATTAAGTTAAAGATGTGATGATTAAGCAGTAACTACAGAGATCCTGAGACAGGAGGAATGTATGTGAAGTAGCAGGAGGCTGGTGTGGAAAAGGTCAGTAGTAGAGCATAAGTGGGACATCTAAATCGAGGAGAACATTGCAAGGATGTGGAAGTTTAATCTGAGAGATACGGGAAACTCCTGGGGATTACTGAGGAAAAAAGTAATGTGATCTAATTTAGGTTTTAGAAGAATTACAGTGTCTGTAGTGATGAGAGTAAATTTTGAAAGAGCAAGTTAGGATAATATTGCAATACTTTATGTGAGAGATGATACGGCGGTTTCTTAGGTGAGAGTGGAATCAGGATATATTTTTGCAGGTAAAGAAAAAGATTTTGCTGATATATTAAATGTGTGTTGTGAAAGAGAGGAATAAAGGAAGCAACAAGGGCTCTGGCCTGAGCAAGTGAAAGAATCTAGTTGACATTTATTCGAAAGGGAAAGACTCATAAAGGAGCAGGTTTTGAAACTGTAGATAAAGGAGTTTAATTTTGAATATGTTGCTGTTAGGTGGTTTTCAGCTATCCAAGCTGAGATGTCAGTAGGTAGTCAGATACATTAAGTCTGCAGTTCCAAGGAGAGGTCTGAAGTAGAAATAAGAATTTGAAGCTTTTAGCAAACAGGTGGTATGCATACATATAAAGTCATGAGACTAGATGAGGTCACCTCGGGGTTTAGAGTGGGTCAGAAAGAACTCAGGCATTGGGCACTAGACTCCCCATGTTTAGATGACAGAGGGAAGAAGAGCACCAGCAAAGGCTATTGAAAGAAACAGCCAAAGCTATGAAAAAAAGGCTAGAGGAAAGTTGCATTCTGGAAGCCAAGTAATGTAGTTGTCTCAAGGAGGAAAGATGAATAAGGTCATATTTTGGATCACCTGACATAACACTGTGGAGGTAATTAGAGACCTTGAAATAAGCAGTATGGGTGAATGGTGGAGGTGAGAACCCGTTTGGAGAAGGCTCAAGAACAAGGGAAAGAAAAGAATGGGAGGCAGGGAGTGTAGACCACTCTTGTGAAGAATTTTGCTGTAAATGGGAGCAGAGAGAAACAAAAGGTAAAGAGGCAAGTGGCATCAATAAATTTTGTATGCTTATGGAATGATTCAGTGGAGCGGGAATAAATTATGGTGTTAGAAAGAATAATATTGTTTGGTAGCAATATCTCTTCCACCCAATAATTCTGTCTGCTTTTGCTTTGTCTATTTCGTGTACACACATACAAACACACATTTATGCCTTAACTATTATAATTTTTATACTCTTTATTATATTATTAATATATTTATATAATTATATGTAGTGTTTTAAATTTACCCTTCTTTAAATATAGAACAGTACCTCTGGTGCCTTATGCATCTCTCTCTAACTTCTTACTAATTCTGTATTGAATTTGAGGGAGTGTCAATGCAGGGGGAAATTTTTTTTACCATAACAGGTAAAACTTGTAAACAAGGGAGCTATTTCTCCTGTATTCCTTTTAACTTCTACATTTATGAAACCCCTATTGGCTTGAGACAGAACTTTTATTTATAGGTGTTCACTTCTAAGAAAAAGAGGCTCTTGTGTCCTAAAAGGAGCTTGGTAGGATTTAAATAGTACTGGTTGCTATGACTGTAACTTTTATAGTTATATTATATTAAAAGATTTATTGAGATGTACCAAAACTTTGGAACACACTGTTTATGATTCTCTCAACAATCTGTGGTGTAGCTATTGTTATCCTCACTTCACAGATGAGCAGACTAAAGGAAATTTTTGGGAGGACACACAACTATAAGTGTCAAATGTAGTGTTCAAATCAAAATGTATCTTCAATGCCCATATCCCTCTCCCATCACTGTCTCTTCAACTCCTCACCTGCAGTATAATGCATCTTTACCTATCTTTCCTGTGCTGATTCACTGTCTTTACTGAACACCCTTGGTCTTTCTTCCTTGGTACCATGTTAGTAAGTGCCTTGGTTAGGAGTAGTTTGATAGATATGTGTATTCCAATTGCCCGCTTGATGTTCCACTTATCTGTCAGACCTCACCCTTACTGGACTATCGCCCCTGAGACAGAGGAATTTCAAGAAGCTGACAGGCCACCCCAAGGAGGGGCTCCAGACATACCAGGACTTTTGATTCAACATCTACATGCTCGAAATTCTTCTTGACCCCATATAACTTGTCCCCCTAGCTTGTACTGGTGCTCTTTTTCCCTAAGAAGTGCCCGGCTGGGTTCCTTTCTTCCTTTCAATAAAGCCTGTTACGCCTGATCTGTGGTGGCGCAGTGGATAAAGCGTCGACCTGGAAATGCTGAGGTTGCCGGTTCGAAATCCTGGGCTTGCCTGGTCAAGGCACATATGGGAGTTGATGCTTCCAGCTCCTCCCCCACTTCTCTCTCTCTGTCTCTCCTCTCTCTCTCTCTCTCTCTCTCTCTCTCTCTCTCTCTCTGTGTTTCCCCCTCTCTTCTATAAAATGAATAAATAAAAAAAATTAAAAAAAAATAAAGCCTGTTACTCTGGTCTTTCAGACTCCCATGGATTCCAACATAGTTAAGTGATGAAATCCTAGGCCAAAGAGCTGAGCTTTTCTTTTTAGAACTTGTTTAATATTCAACAGTTTTCTAAAAAAAACATTTCTCTACTCAGTAATTTTGAGGGAATTAAGATGTATCAATTTACTTTTGTATTGAAGGTAAATTGAGGACAGGAATCATGTGCAAACACAAAGACAATTTACTTTTGTATGTTCTGGTTTCTTTTCCTTGACGATTCGTAGCTGAATCTAGTAAAAGAATTACACCTTCGATATTATATAACCCACAGATGGATTGCTTCCAGAAGACATTTATAGATTCGATTCAGCTAGGAGGTCGCCTTCTGTCCAGCTGGGCCATCTGATGCGTTTTCTCCCCTGCTGTTACACAGTGCCTGTAATGATTAGTTCCTTGGGATTTCTACCAATCAAAGGCTAATTTATAGCTAAATCAGGTAATATGATTTATAGAACTAAGGATATCTATTCACACGCTGTTCAACATGGCAGTCACTTGCCACAGGGGGCTATTTAAATTAAAATTCAAATCAGTTAAAATGAAATAAAATTAAAAATAGATCTCTTTATCATGCTAACCGTGTTTCAAGTGCATAATAGCCACATGTGGCTAATGGCTACTGTATTGGACACTGAAGTTATAGAAATTTTCTATCATTACAGAAATTTGTATTGAACAGTTCTAAAGTATAAAGATAACAAATAAAGCTGAGAATAATTAGTTCACAGAGCATGCTGGTCAGCATCACTTGAGTTATGGAATAAAATGGGTCATGCAGCATTGCAATTCCCTTTGTATTTGTTTGTTTCTTAGATATCTTTGGGAGAAAGGGATTCAATCATATAGCACACACAGTGACTGATTCCCAGCAGCTCAGGAAATATTTGCTCAATGTTGCATGAATGAGAATCAAGAAAATATGATGAATAGAGTAAATATTTGGGCAGTATAAATAGCCATTTTCTTTCCAACCCGAATTATGTTAACCTTCAAAATGGGACAGTTGATCAGAGAGGGTTTCAATGTAGAAGAGATGACAGTTGTCCAGACTCTAAGTTCTAAAACCACCCATCACTAGAAAAGAAAATTAAGAAGCTAGAGCTTTAATAGCCTTGTCAAATTCAGGAGACTCTGATTTAGAAAGGGTGGCTGTCAAGTCATGGTGGGACATTCTGCTGCTTCTAATTGAATGAGACTCAGAAAAGGAAAATAACTTCTTTAATCTAAGTATTTTAATTTATTATCTGTTCTAGAGCTAAGTCAGGAATAAGATTGGAGAAGTAATTGAAAAGTTATTTACAGAAACTTCCATCTTTTGTGCTATGAGAAAGCCATGCTTAGGAAATCAATTCTCTCAGCAAAGTAATGTTTTAGATTACAGCATAATATGGTGTTGCTATGTCTTTATCTTCATGTTTCAGTTGTTTAGTAAACATATTATATATAAATAAAGAGACTAAATTACAATTGTGGTTACAAAACCAGAACAATTTTTGTGCGTGCGTGCGTGTGGTTGGCATAGTTAGGAGGGCTGGGGAATGAAGTCACGATTCCTTTTGTCACTTGTAAAAGAGAATTGAACTTGAGATTTAGTGGACATTCCAGTTGCCTGTGATTTACCACATATTTTATGGCAGGTAATCTTTCATATGGTCACTTAGAAAAACAATAACTCAAAACTTGTCTAATTAACCTCACCATATAAGTGATTTTCTGTTTTGTGGATTCTATTCTTTTCAGTGACTGAGTTATTCTATGGCTGTCAGCACACTTTCTTCTTTGCCCAGGGCTGCATCTGCTGACCCATATCTGTGGGCATGCCTTTGAGGTTTTTTTCTACAGAGAGTGAGGGGGTTTTGCATCCACTCGTATCCTCTCATCTGGTCCTCATTTTGTCTGGACAGGCAGTTTTGAGTTAACAACCCACAGCTAGAACACAGAATGAGGACACCTGATCCCTATATGGATTAGAGTTGACTCCCATTTTTAAAAAAATGTATTTTTCAATTAAGGATTACATTCAATATTAGTTTGTATTATACTGCTCACAAAAATTAGGGGATATTTCAAAATGAATATGAAGCGATAAAAAAAGAAGCATTTGATTTTTTTTATTAAACAAGAAATTAGAAAAGCAAGTGACAAGTCAAAGAAAGTTGATTATGCAAATGAGATGCAAAACCAACTTTTATTTCATTGGTAAAAGTACTGTACAAAACGTTGAAAGTACTGGAGTATCTACACCTTCTCTGATCCCCTAATTTTTGTGAGCAGTGTAGTTTCAGTGGACAGTACAGTGGTTAAAAAAAATCATATACTGGTCTGACGTCACGGAAATGGCGCCGTGAGCAGCGCGTCCGACAGCTCTCCCCTAAATCACAACAAATTTATCAACTAGAAACAGAAAAATTTATCCTCAGAGCATTCCGGAGTTCCACCCAAACTGATAGCGAAAGGACTGTTATCACTTGAATCTGAGAGACGAGGGTGTGGAGGAATCTACCACAGGGATGTTCTTTCAAACCGCAAGGAAGTGCGCCTGTGGTGAGTCAGCCCATATACTTGGGAACTGCGAGCAGCCGCGAGCGGCCGACGCGAGCCGCCACCGCGAGCCACCGCGAGCAGCCGCGCGCGTGCCCGGTCCGGTTGAGCACCGCTGACGTTCCCAGCGGCCCGCACACTGCGAGTGGGGGTCGCCGGCCACCGGTGCCCGGAGCGCCCCATTCGCGCGCGTGCCTTGGGCATTCCACGCGCCCAGGGCGCCCTGCTGGCCCGCACACCCAGGGGGCTCCATTATCCTGCGCCTGGTGCGGCCCAGCCGCCAGTGGCGGGCGAGCGGGAGAGGCTTGGGAGATTCTCTCCGTGGGCGGGGCACCTCACCCAGTCATTCAAGCTAACAATCAAGCGTTGGGGGAGGGGCACGCGCAGGCAGCCTAAAATACCTTCGGAAACACAGCTGCGACCCAATCACTGAAATTAGCTTAACCCATGAAATCTGCGCACCCTCGGTTCTAATTGATAAGATCTCTCTCAGTTCAGCGATCCAAGACAAGAGGCGTGATATTTTTTAGTGCCTCTAGCTAAAGGGGCGGGGGCAACTTCTGATTGATAGAGCCTCCATATTCAGGGATAAACGCTAACAAGAAGGACTTGGCAGATAATAAGGTCTATACTACACTAGTCGTAAGCAGAGACTAGTGCCTCTTCTTCCCTGCAAAAACAGGCTACAAAGTGTGGAAAGCCTGGGTTGAGAGGTCCAACTAAATGATAGGCGCTGAACAGTCACCTTGACAACAATTGACTCCCACCCCTGCCTGATTACACTGGAGGCCCTGACTCTCAGAGCCTTTCCCAAAGCCTTGCACTGAGTGGGGATAGAGTGGGGATTTCCCAGCTCTTTGAGCCTCTTACTCCCCAGGCAGAAGCAGTTGCAGCCTTATAGCTGGATCACCAGGCTGCTAATTCAGAAAGGGGGGACTAGGAGAGAGAATCCAGGAAAGCAAACTCTCTCATCGTTGGACCCTGCAAACGCCAACAAGCCTTTACTTCCAGCTAGACTAAAGCCAATTATATGACATTGCCATAGAATCCCATCAACTGCAAATCCCTACCTAAGTGTGACACAGGGGCAGAGCCTGGGGTACAGAGTCACCGACCAGGAAGAGGGAGAGAAAAGAAAAAGGAAGAAGTTAACCTCTCAAAATCAAGAAAAACCCACAGACTTTACAACTTGATCCACTATTTTTGTTGTTGTTGTTGTTGTTTGTTTCTTCTATCTTATTGCCTTTATTTCCTCCACCTCGGTCCTTCTATCCTCTGCCCATCTTATGCTTCCCCTTTCTTGAACTACACTACCCATGAGTGTTGCATTTTATTTTTCTTCTTCATCCTCACCCTCCTTTAAGGTTATACTCCAAAACACTTAACTCTCACTCTCTCCTCTTTTTTTTTTTTTTTGTCTTGCTTTATTTTGTTTTTTTCTCTTCCTATTTTATTTCTTCCTTCGTTTTTCTCTTTTTCTTATTTTTTCCTTTCTATTTGTTTTTTCTTTTCTCATTTTACTTTCCTCCCATATAATTCTCAATCATGAACAAATTAGTTAATTTGGGACTCAAGGCTTTTTTTTGGCTTTATTTCTCTTTTTTGCTTTTGTTTTTATTTTTTTTTCTTGTTTGTTTATTTTTGTGGCATTTTGGGTCCTCCCAACCCAAGGTCTCCATTGTATTTAGTCTTCGCTCCACTTAATACAACAGATTTTTACTTATTATTTTTATTTTTTCTTCTTTATTATTCTTTCTTGGTCCTTTTTTCTGGTTCCCTCTTATCCCTCTCATTATATCTCTTAGTTGTCCATCACATACAAGCAAATCATCTTCTGCTTGTCTAAGATTTTCTTCCTTTCTTTTTTTTTTGCATTTAGTAGGTCCCTACTCCCTTTTCTTTGCCCCTTGAACTCTTCACCCCAAATCAGGCCCTCCATTATAGGCATGATATTTCCCTGAGGAGGGGAGAGGAGGGAAAGAGAAGAGAGAAAAAAAGGGGGAAATAATAAATTATTACTGTTTTTTTTTGTGGGGTGTTTTACCTTTTTTTTTTTTTTTTACTTTTTACTCTTTATTAATTCTAATTAGTGCTATCAATAAGACCACCCTCAGATGCCGATAAGAAAGAGGAAATAGAATATTATGGATACAAAAGAAAGAGAGGTAACACAAATAGATGTGGAAAAATCTATGGAGAAAAGACTTAACATATTGGAAGCCTTGGAGCTAAATGACAGAGCATTTAAAATAGAAATCTTAAAAATACTCAGAGATATACAAGAAAACACAGAAAGGCAATATAGGGAGATCAGAAAACAACTCAATGAACACAAAGAATATATTACCAAGGAAATTGAAACTATAAAAACAAATCAAAGAGAAATGAAAAACTCAATTGACGAGCTGAAAAACGAGGTAACAAGCTTAGCTAACAGAACAGCCCAGATTGAAGATAGGATTGGTGAAATAGAAGACAAACAACTTGAGGCACAACAGAGAGAAGAAGAAAGAGACTCAAAAATAATAAAAAACGAGAAAGCCCTACAGGAATTGTCTGACTCCATCAGAAAGAATAACATAAGAATAATAGGTATATCAGAGGGAGAAGAGAAAGATAATGGAATGGAGAATATACTCAAACAAATAATAGACGAGAACTTCCCAAGCCTGTGGAAGGAACTAAAGCCTCAAATTCAAGAAGCAAACAGAACACCGAGTTTTCTTAACCCCAACAAACCCACTCCAAGGCACATCATAATAAAGATGACACAAACCAATGACAAAGAAAAAATTCTCAAGGCAGCCAGGGAAAAGAAGAGTACAACATATAAAGGAAGGCCTATTAGATTATCATCAGATTTCTCAGCAGAAACTCTACAAGCTAGAAGAGAGTGGACCCCAATATTTAAAGCCCTGAAAGAGAGGAACTTTCAGCCAAGAATACTATACCCATCAAAGCTATCCTTCAAGTATGAAGGAGATATAAAAACATTCACAAATACAGAAAAGATGAGAGAATTTATCAACAAAAAGCCCCCACTCCAGGAAATACTAAAGGAGGTTTTCCAACCAGATTCAAAGAACAAAAGAAAACAACACCACAAGTAACAGCTCCACCAAGAACACAGTAAAACCAAACTTAAACTGTGACAACAAAGGAAAAAAAGGGGGGAGAGGATGGAGATTAACAGTAGCAAAGGATGATGAAGTGCAGAAATACTTATAAGATAGGGTACTACAATGAATATGGTAGGTACCCTTTTCATTACTTAATGGTAACCACCCTTAAAAAAACACCACAAAAACACTTGACTTAAAAAAGGTAGCAACAGAGGAAAGAAGTATGGAACACAAACAAACAAAAACAAATGATAGAAAAACAAAAGAGAAGAATCAAACTAGATACAAAACTAACAGAAAGCAATTTATAAAATGGCAGTAGGGAACCCACAAGTGTCAATAATTACACTAAATGTAAATGGATTAAACTTACCAATAAAAAGACACAGAGTAGCAGAATGGATTAAAAAAGAAAATCCAACTATATGCTGCCTACAAGAAACACATCTAAGCAACAAGGATAAAAACAAATTCAAAGTGAAAGGCTGGAAAACAATACTCCAAGCAAACAACACCCAAAAAAAAGCAGGTGTAGCAATACTCATATCTAATAATGCTGACTACAAGACAGAAAAAGTACTCAGAGACAAAAATGGTCATTTCATGATTAAGGGGAAGTTGAATCAAGAAGACATAACAATCCTTAATATATATGCACCAAACCAAGGAGCACCAAAATATATAAGACAGCTACTTATTGACCTTAAAACAAAAACTAACAAAAATACAATCATAGTTGGAGACCTCAATACACCGCTGACGGCTCTAGATCGGTCATCCAAACAGAGAATCAATAAAGATATAGTGGCCTTAAACGAAATACTAGAACACCTGGATATGGTAGACATCTACAGGACACTTCATCCCAAAGCGACAGAGTATACATTTTTCTCTAGTGTACATGGAACATTCTCAAGAATTGACCATATGTTGGGCCACAAAGACAATATCAGCAAATTTAGAAAAATTGAAATTGTACCAAGCATATTTTCTGATCATAAAGCCTTGAAACTAGAATTCAACTGCAAAAAAGAGGGGGAAAAACCCACAAAAATGTGGAAACTAAACAACATACTTCTAAAAAATGAATGGGTCAAAGAAGAAATAAGCGCAGACATCAAAAGATATATACAGACAAATGAAAATGAAAATACGACATATCAGAATCTCTGGGATGCAGCAAAAGCAGTAATAAGAGGAAAGTTCATATCACTTCAGGCCTATATGAACAAACAAGAGAGAGCCGAAGTAAACCACTTAACTTCACATCTTAAGGAACTAGAAAAAGAAGAACAAAGACAACCCAAAACCAGCCGAAGAAAGGAGATAATAAAAATCAGAGCAGAAATAAATGAAATAGAGAACAGAAAAACTATAGAAAAAATCAATAAAACAAGGAGCTGGTTCTTTGAAAAGATCAACAAAATTGACAAACCCTTGGCAAGACTCACCAAGGAAAAAAGACACAGGACTCAAATAAATAAAATCCAAAATGAAAGAGGAGAGATCACCACAGACATCATAGATATACAAAGAATTATTGTAGAATACTATGAAAAATTATATGCCACCAAATACAACAATCTAGAAGAAATGGATAAATTCCTAGAACAATACAACCTTCCTAGACTGAGTCATGAAGAAGCAGAAAGCCAAAACAGACCAATCAGCAGGGAGGAAATAGAAAAAACTATTAAAAATCTCCCCAAAAATAAAAGTCCAGGCCCAGACGGTTATACTAGTGAATTCTATCAAACATTCAAAGAAGACTTGGTTCCTATTCTACTCAAAGTCTTCCAAAAAATTGAAGAAGAAGCAATACTTCCAAACACATTTTATGAGGCCAACATAACCCTCATACCAAAACCTGGCAAGGATGGCACAAAGAAAGAAAACTACAGACCAATATCTCTAATGAATACAGATGCTAAAATACTAAACAAAATACTGGCAAACCGAATACAACAACATATTAAAAAAATAATACATCATGATCAAGTGAGATTCATCCCAGAATCTCAAGGATGGTTCAACATACGCAAAACAGTTAACGTAATACACCATATCAACAAAACAAAGAACAAAAACCACATGATTTTATCAATAGATGCAGAAAAGGCTTTTGATAAAATACAACACAATTTTATGTTTAAGACTCTCAACAAAATGGGTATAGAAGGAAAATATCTCAACATGATAAAGGCCATATATGATAAACCATCAGCCAACATCCTATTAAATGGCATAAAACTGAGGACTTTCTACCTTAAATCAGGAACAAGACAGGTTTGTCCACTCTCTCCACTCTTATTCAACGTGGTGCTAGAAGTTCTGGCCAGAGCAATCAGACAAGACAAAGAAATAAAAGGCATCCATATCGGAAAAGAAGAAGTAAAGCTATCACTTTTTGCTGATGATATGATCCTATACATCGAAAACCCGAAGGACTCCACAAAAAGATTATTAGAAACAATAAACCAATACAGTAAGGTCGCAGGATACAAAATTAACATACAAAAGTTCATAGCCTTTCTATATGCCAACAATGAAATATTAAAAAACGAACTCAAAAAAATAATCCCCTTCACGATTGCAACAAAAAAAAATAAAATACCTAGGAATAAACATAACAAAGAACGTAAAGGACCTATATAATGAAAATTACAAAGCATTGTTAAGGGAAATAGAAAAAGATACAATGAGATGGAAAAATATTCCTTGTTCTTGGATAGGAAGAATAAATATAATCAAAATGGCCATATTACCCAAAGCAATATACAAATTTAATGCAATTCCCATCAAAATCCCTATGAGATTTTTTAAAGAAATGGAACAAAAAATCATCAGATTTATATGGAAGTATAAAAAACCCCGAATAGCCAAAACAATCCTAAGGAAAAAGAATGAAGCTGGGGGCATTACAATACCTGACTTTAAACTATATTATAGGGCCACGATAATCAAAACAGCATGGTATTGGCAGAAAAATAGACACTCAGACCAATGGAACAGAGTAGAAAGCCCAGAAATAAAACCACATATATATGGTCAAATAATCTTTGATAAAGGGGCCAACAACACACAATGGAGAAAAGAAAGCCTCTTCAACAAATGGTGTTGGAAAAACTGGAAAGCCACATGCAAAAGAATGAAACTCAACTACAGCCTGTCCCCGTGTACTAAAATTAATTCAAAATGGATCAAAGACCTAAATATAAGACCTGAAACAATAAAGTACATAGAAGAAGACATAGGTACTAAAATCATGGACCTGGGTTTTAAAGAACATTTTATGAACTTGACTCCAATGGCAAGAGAAGTGAAGGCAAAGATAAATGAATGGGACTACATCAGAATTAAAAGTTTTTGCTCAGCAAGAGAAACTGATATCAAAATAAACAGACAGCCAACTATATGGGAACTGATATTTTCAAACGACAGCTCAGATAAGGGCCTAATATCCAAAATTTACAAAGAACTCATAAAACTCAACAACAAACAAACAAGCAATCCAATAAAAAAATGGGAAGAGGACATGAACAGACACTTCTCCCAGGAAGAGATACAAATGGCCAACAGATATATGAAAAGATGCTCAGCTTCATTAGTTATTAGAGAAATGCAAATCAAAACTACAATGAGATACCACCTCACTCCTGTTAGATTAGCTATTATCAACAAGACGGGTAATAGCAAATGTTGGAGAGGCTGTGGAGAAAAAGGAACCCTCATTCCCTGTTGGTGGGACTGTAAAGTAGTACAACCATTATGGAGGAAAGTATGGTGGTTCCTCAAAAAACTGCAAATAGAAACTACCTTATGACCCAGCAATCCCTCTACTGGGTATATACCCCAAAACCTCAGAAACATTGATACGTGAAGACACATGTAGCCCCATGTTCATTGCAGCACTGTTCACAGTGGCCAAGACATGGAAACAACCAAAAAGCCCTTCAATAGAAGACTGGATAAAGAAGATGTGGCACATATACACTATGGAATACTACTCAGCCATAAGAAATGATGACATCAGATCATTTACAGCAAAATGGTGGGATCTTGATAACAGTATAAGGAGTGAAATAAGTAAATCAGAAAAAAACAAGAACTACATGATTCCATACATTGGTGGAACATAAAAATGAGACTAAGAGTCATGGACAAGAGTGTGGTGGTTACCAAGGGTGGGGGGGGAGGGAGGACATGGAAGGGAGGGAGGGAGAGAGTTAGGGGGAGGGGGTGGGGCACAGAGAACTAGATGGAGGGTGACGGAGGACAATCTGACTTTGGGCGAGGGGTTTGCAACATAATTTGATGACAAAATAACCTAGGCATGTTTGCTTTGAATATATGTACCCTGATTTATTAATGTCATCCCATTACCATTAATAAAAATTTATTAAAAAAAAAATCATATACTTTACAAAGTGTTTTCCCCTGCACTAGTATTTCCAGTGCCCACCTGGCACTGCACATAGTTATTACAGTATTATTAACTATATTCCTTGTGCTGTACTTTACATCTCCATAATTACTTTTGAAAGATGGGATGAAGAAGTTAGGAAGTACAAATTGGTATTCGACTCCTATCCTGATTTCATTCACTGGGTACTCTCAACAACTGAGACTTCAGGGAATTGGCAGTTAAAGTCATATCCTTTGGCTTTGGTAATGTAACCTTTCCAGGTGAGCGTCTTGGAGGGTAGCTTGAGACAAGAACATAGTGATATTTTTCTGATATAATCTCCAGGAATATTGAGTTTAGTTATAGAAACCAGGAAGGTGTTGACTTCAGGTTTTCTTAAATTCTATTTTCCAAAATGTCTCACTACAGAAGAAAGTGATGAAAAACTCAAGGAAATTAATCAGCCAACTGCCCTTTAAAAACATAACTTACATTTGTAGCTACTTATCTAAATGTCTAAGTATTTCATACTTTTTCTCTAAATAATTTATAACCTTTTGGGGAAAAATAAATTTTTTAATATTGTAGGAACACTTTAATGTCAAACTGATTAGAAGGAAGTATTTGGCTATTCACATGATTAGATGTATTAAAGAGTAGTAAAATGTTTATCACACAATTTTGTTTGCTGTTTTTTCTTTCTATTCGGTTTTCCTTTTCCTTGCCTACAACAGATAAGGTTTCTCCTTGCAGCCTTGCTCCGCCTACTAGTCATATAAAAGAAGAAACCCCAAACCAAATTCAGCTCCGTGGGAGTTAGGGATAATAAAGAACTGTAACATGGCTTGTCCTGCCATCCTATGTATAGTAGAAAATGTTCTGAGTTAGGCTTGTTAGGAAATCACACATAATCAAATGATATATTTTCCTTGTGTTTGATAAAACAACAACAATAACAACAATAAAAACAGATATTAAGCAGTGAGTTGAAAGGAATACATCAAGCCGATGAGCCTTAAAAAAATAAGTCTAAAAACTAACTACTAGAATGAATATTTTAAGGTATTTTCCCCACTGAGGAAGAAAGAAGGGCATAGCCACCAAGTATGGATTTAGTAAAAGCTTTATTTAGTAGAGCACATCCCAGATGAGGTTCTCTGGTCCGTGAGATGAGCCAGAGAAGTCGTGCGGATTCTTCCGCTGGGGGGTAGTTTATAGGGTCGGTAGGGCGACGGCCAGTTGATATGATGTGGTGACATTTCATTAGCTGACAGACAGTCGTTTTTTTTTTCAAAGAGCTCCGGGCTGTTTCTTTTTGGTGGGCATGGGTGTGGGTGGTTCCAGCCAAAGTTCCCAGGCCTGGTTCCTCACGGGACCTTCCCCCATTGCCAACCGACCTCACATTCTGACCTTTTATGTTAGATAGAGGTGCTGCTATTCATCTGGCTACTTCCTGCTGGTTAGGGGCGCCATGGGGAGGGGAGATTGGAAGGTGGTGGCTATGAGGGGAGTCGCATATATGGGTGTAGGAGTGTCTATTTGACCGTGACTTGAGAAACCTCGCAGATGTGGTCCTGTAAGAATTTTTTAAAAAGGAGCAAATATGAGTAATATGCTGATAATTAGAAGAGGACCTAGGATAGGGGCAGCCCAGGTGAGGATCGGTGGTTGCCATCAGAAGTTAAGCGGGTTGTAGTACTTGTGCAGTTTCTCTTGCAGATGGTTGAGGACATTGATGTTTTCTTCCATCAGGCCAGTCTCATTGAACAGCATTGCTTCCTGCTTTAATTCACTCTGGATGCAGGTTTCTGGTGGGAGGGACAGGAGCAATAGGAGGGTCTGCAGGGCCCAATCTTTTGGTGAGCTGGGTATGGCCCATTGGTTCCGATTGCCAGTGGTCTTGCATGGGGCAAGCTTGAGGCGAGAGACATGATACCAAGGTGTTTGCCCTAGGAGCTTGGCTGCAGTAGGAGTAGTCAATATTACCATATGAGGTCCCGTCCACCTGGACGGTAGGGAGCTGAGCTGGAGCTCCCTCAGAAGAACCCTTTCTCCTGGCTGGAGGGGGACCGCTGGGTATGCTTTATCTGGACCCCCTATGAGAGGAAGGGTCCGGTCCATGTGTTCCTGGAGAAGATGGTGGAGTAAAGACAGAAAGGGAAGGTATGTGGCAAGAGGAGGGGGTTTGGCTAAGAGAGAAAAATTGGGAATTCAGTGTTAAAAGAAGCCTATTAGATCAAGGAAAGAAAGAATCTGAAGGAGTATGAAAAAGGGGATTCTGTCCAAACTGCATGTTGGATGGCATGCAAAGGGGAAAGAAAGGGGTCCCATCAACTCCTTTCTAACCAAGACTCATGAGGGAACTAGAGGTCCAGAATGTGATGATGAAACAAAGAAGGTAGCCCCCGTGTCCACAGAAATGAGATGGACTTACCCGCTACCTGTAGTATTACCCTGGGCTTTGCAAGGGTGATGGAGGTCTCCAAGTCCAGGCCACGTCAGTCATTCATTAGGTCTAGGAGTTCAAGCGGTGGGCCTGTCTGGCTAGCTTGGCCTCCCATTTTGGTGGCTTGTCTTCCACGTAGAGGCACCAAGGAATACCCTGTTGCCCAAAAGGGGCAATCGCTCCGTCAGTGACCGAGCTGCTTGCAGTTAGGGCAGGGCTTAGTGAGTGGCCTTGGGACTCTGCTGGGACCCTCTTTGCCACATTTAAAGCAAGTTCCTGGTGGGATTCCTCTTTGTGGCCCGGATTGGGTCTGGCACCTCCTATGCCTTGCCCTTGTTGCTCTGCCGGCATTAGGGCTGCCACAAGAGCCTGGGTTTGGAGTGTTACCTTTTGCTGCATGCAGGCCTGGCGAACAGCCTCAGTCTTTTCCTACTAGCTGTGACCATTAAAAATTTAAATACCATGTTCATCAGGTCTCGGATAGGGGTTTGGGGGTTGAGAATAAGAGGAGGGGGCTCCTGGGAGCCCGGCACCCAGATCCAGCTGGTAACACCAGAGACAGAGGCAGGACAGGGCCAAGCCTTCCTGCAAAAAGACTGGGCTTGGGCCATGGGGTCAGGAGCCCTGCAAACCCAAGTGAGGGCCAATGGCCGGTGGAGGAGGGCCTGATGGGGGAGGGGCTTAAGAACACAGCAGAGAAGGGAGGGGCTCCTGGCCAGCAGGGGAGGGGGCTTCCTTGGGGGAAGAGATCCAAGTGGAAGAGGTGCACAGAGGGACCAGAGAGGGGTCCCGAGAGAGGGGTGCCCCCAGGCGGACTCAGGAGGGGGAGAGAGTTGGGGGTCAGTGAAGGAGGAAAGATCAAAAGTGGAGGGTTTAGCTGAGGTTTCTCTGGCCAAAAAGGGCCTGCGCTGTGTAGCAGGCAGCACAGAGACTAGGATGGGAGCACAAATACTAGAAGCCCTGAATGTAAGGGATCTCCAACCCTTTCCCAGTTTTTTGGCAATAAATTGGTTAGGATGTTAAAATTGAAAGTCCCTTCAGGAGGCCATCTGGTTCGATTATCCAGTGGGTTCTGTGGCCTGGCCACATCGGAGAAGAAGATTAGTTTCTTCTTCTTTAGGGAGGGAGAGATTCCGGATAAGGCACTTCAGGAGGTTTTTTGAGCCAGGTTTAGATTCCTGTGCCTCTATGGCCACCTCATCCCTTAGAGCAGGGGTCTCAAACTCGCGGCCGGCGGGCCACATGCGGCCCGCCGAACAATTTGTGCAGCCCGCAGACTAATCCACGAAGTTCAAAATATTTTGGATAAAATTAAGTAAGCCTAGGGGCCTACTTGTATTTTTCATTTCCCTAGCATCTTAGCTAGATATTAGCTTAGTTAACAGCAGTTGTGATGCGAACTACAGTTTCTGGTCGTTTTGTGACACTGAGTAAACTGCATGTATGATTGTGCTTGTTGTACTGATTTTTTTTTGTTTTCAACTGCAGTGAGAAAAGTATTGCGTAACAGTTGCCTTTTGTAGACCTAGTGCGGCCCGCCAAATGGCTGTGATCTTGCTCTGCGGCCCACATGCTGAGTTGAGTTTGAGACCCCTGCCTTAGAGTGATCAGAGATGAGAATTGGTGTCCCACAACTCAAGCTCTGGCCACAGGATGGCCAGATAGAGTGGGAGTGTCGGGGATGTCTCCATGGGCACACACACACACACTCAGAATGGATAAGAGATCCCCGATGCAGCTGTGATTATGGACAGGGAGTCTCGGCAGAAAGAACTGAGGGGAGGCTGGAGGCAGGGGACTTACCACACCAAGTGCTGAAGTGGGTGGAAAGTCAGAGGTCTTGGTTCTTTCTTTGAAGGGAAGTGGGGAGGAGCGGTCCCTTGCAGACTTCAAGCTCCTCCCAGGTTTTAGCACCAAATGTAACATATTTTCCCCTCCGAGAAAGAAAGAAGGGCATAGCCACCAAGTGTGGATGTATTAAAAGCTTTATTTAGTAGAGCATATCCCGGATGAGGTCTCTGGTCTGCAAGACGGGCCAGGGAAGACACACAGATTTTTTTGCTGGGGGGTAATTTATAGGGTCGGTAGGGTGACAGCAAGTTGATATGATGTGGCAAAATTTCATTGGCTGACAGATGATCATTCTTTTTCTTCTTCTTTTTTTTTTGTATTTTTTTGTATTTTTTTTTAATATTAATATTTTTTTATTAAATTTAATGCAGTGACATTGATAAATCAGGGTACATATGTTGAGAGAAAATATCTCTAGATTATTTTGACATTTGATTGTGCTGTATACCCCTCCCGCAAAGTTAAATTGTCTTCTGTCACCTTCTATCTGGTTTTCTTTGTGCCCCTCCCCTCCCCTAACCCCTCTCTCCTTCTTCACCCCCTCCCCCCTCCCCCAACCTCCCGCCCCTGTTGCCATCACATTCTTGTTCATGTCTCTGAGTCTCATTTTTATGTCCCTTCTATGTATGGATTCATCTCAGTTTTTTTTTCTGATTTACTTATTTCACTCCATATAATGTTATCAAGATCCATCCATGTTATTGTAAATGATCCGATGTCATCATTTCTTATGGCTGAGTAGTATTCCATAGTATATATGTACCAAAGTTTTTTAATCCACTCGTCCTCTGATGGACACTTGGGCTGTTTCCAGATCTTCGCTATTGTGAACAATGCTGCCACAAACATGCGGGTGCATTTCTCCTCTTCGAGCCGTTCTATGGTGTCCTTGGGGTATATTCCTAAAAGTGGGATAGCTGGGTCAAAAGGCAGTTCGATTTTCAGTTTTTTGAGGAATCTCCATACTGTTTTCCACAGTGGCTGCACCAGTCTGCATTCCCACCAGCAGTGCAGGAGGGTCCCCTTTTCTCCACATCCTCGCCAGCACTTATTCTGTGTTGTTTTGTTGATAAGCGCCATTCTGACTGGTGTAAGGTGATATCTCATTGTGGTTTTAATTTGCATTTCTCTAATCATTAGTGATGTTGAGCATTTTTTCATATGCCTATTGGCCATCTGTATGTCCTCTTTGGAGAAGTGTCTATTCATCTCTTTTGCCCATTTTTGGATTGGGTTGTTTGTCTTCCTGGTGTTGAGTTTTACAAGTTCTTTATAAATTTTGGTTATTAACCCCTTATCAGACGTATTGTCAAATATGTTCTCCCATTGTGTAGTTTGTCTTTTTATTCTGTTCTTGTTGTCTTTAGCTGTGCAAAAGCTTTTTAGTTTGATATAGTCCCATTTGTTTATCCTGTCTTTTATTTCACTTCCCCGTGGAGATAAAACAGCAAATATATTGCTCTGAGAGATGTCAGAGAGCTTACTGCCTATGTTTTCTTCTAAGATGCTTATGGTTTCACGGCCTACATTCAAGTCTTTTATCCATTTTGAGTTTATTTTTGTGAGTGGTGTAAGCTGGTGATCTAGTTTCATTTTTTTGCAGGTAGCTGTCCAATTTTCCCAACACCATTTGTTAAAGAGGCTGTCTTTACTCCATTGTATTTCCTTACCTCCTTTGTCAAATATCAGTAGTCCATAGAACTGTGGGTTTATTTCTGGGTTCTCTGTTCTATTCCATTGATCTATATGCCTGTTCTTATGCCAGTACCAGGCTGTTTTGAGTACAATGGCCTTGTAGTATAACTTGATATCAGGAAGTGTGATATCTCCCACTTTATTCTTCTTTTTTAAGATTGCTGAGGCTATTCGTGTCCTTTTTTGGTTCCATATAAATTTTTGGAATATGTGTTCTATATCTTTGAAGTATGTCATTGGTATTTTAATTGGTATTGCATTGAATTTATAGATTGCTTTGGGTAATATAGACATTTTAATGATGTTTATTCTTCCTAACCATGAGCACGGTATATGCTTCCACTTGTTAGTATCTTCCTTGATTTCTTTTATCAATGTTTTGTAATTTTCCGAGTACAAGTCTTTAGTCTCCTTGGTTAAGTTTACTCCTAGGTACTTTATTTTTTTGGTTGTAATTGTGAAGGGGATTGTTTCCTTAATTTCTCTTTCTGACTGTTCATTGTTGGTGTATAAAAATGCTTCTGATTTCTGAGTATTGATTTTATATCCTGTCACTTTGCTGAATTTATTTATCAGGTCCAGTAGTTTTTTGACTGAGACTTTAGGGTTTTCTATATACAATATCAT
The DNA here is from genome assembly GCF_036850765.1 of Saccopteryx bilineata. NCBI lineage: Eukaryota > Metazoa > Chordata > Mammalia > Chiroptera > Emballonuridae > Saccopteryx > Saccopteryx bilineata. The sequence continues at coordinate 178,927,065 of NC_089494.1, forward strand.
ATCATCTGCAAATAATGATAGTTTTACTTCTTCTTTTCCAACTTGAATGCCTTTTATTTCTTCTTCTTGTCTGATTGCTGTGGCTAGGACTTCCAGGACTATGTTAAATAAGAGTGGTGAAAGGGGGCACCCCTGCCTTTTTCCTGATCTTAAGGGTATTGCTTTTAATTTTTGCCCATTGAGTATGATGTTGGCTGTGGGTTTCTCATAGATGGCTTTTATCATGTTGAGGTATGTTCCCTGTATTCCCACTTTGCTGAGAGTTTTGATCATGAATGGGTGCTGGATTTTATCCAATGCTTTTTCTGCATCTATTGAAATTATCATATGGTTTTTCTCCTTCTTTTTGTTTATGTGATGAATCACATTGATTGATTTACGAATATTGTACCATCCTTGCCTCCCCAGAATAAATCCCACTTGATCATGGTGTATGATTTTTTCCATATATTGTTGGATCCGGTTTGCTAATATTTTGTTGAGGATTTTAGCATCTATATTCATCAGAGATATTGGCCTATAATTTTCTTTGTGTGGTCTTTGCCTGGTTTTGGAATCAGAATTATGCTCGCCTCATAAAAGGAGTTTGGAAGTCTTCCTTCCTCTTGAATTTTTTGAAATAGTTTGAGAAGGATAGGAGTTAGTTCTTCTTTGAATATTTGGTAGAATTCCGTTGTGAAGCCATCGGGCCCGGGACTTTTCTTTGTTGGGAGTTTTTTGATAACTGTTTCAATCTCCTTTGGTGTATTTGGTCTGTTTAAGTTTTCTGATTCTTCCAGATTGATTTTTGGAAGATTGTACGTTTCAAGGAATTTGTCCATTTCATCTAGGTTGTCTAGTTTTTTGGCATACAGTTCTTCATAGTATTTTCTTAAAATATTTTGTATTTCTGTTGTGTCAGTTGTTATTTCTCCTGTCTCATTTCTAATTTTATTTATTTGAGTCCTCTCTCTCTTTTTCTTGGTGAGTCTACTTAAAGGTGCATCAATCTTGTTTACCTTTTCAAAGAACCAGCTCCTAGTTTCATTGATCCTCTGTATTGTTTCTTTAGCCTCTATGTCATTTATTTCTGCTCTGATCTTTATTATTTCCTTCCTTCTACTACATTTGGGCTTTACTTGCTGTTCTTTTTCTAATTCTTTTAGATGCAGGGTTAAGTTGTTTATTTGAGCTTTTTCTAGCTTCTGAAAGTGTGCCTGTAGTGCTATGAACTTCCCTCTCAGCACTGCTTTCGCTGTGTCCCATAAATTTTGAGTTGTTGTATGCTCATTGTCATTCGTTTCTAGGAATTTCTTTATTTCTTCTTTGATCTCATTCTTAATCCATTCATTATTTAACACCCTGCTATTTAGTTTCCATGTGTTTGAGAATTTTTGAGCTTTTCTGCTGTGATTCATTTCTAGTTTCATGCCGTTGTGATCGGAGAAAGTGCTTGATATGATTTCAGTCTTCTTAAATTTGTTGAAAGCACTTTTGTGCCCTATCATGTGGTCTGTCCTAGAGAATGTACCATGAGCACTTGAAAAGAATGTATATTCTGCTGCTTTAGGGTGAAAGGTTCTGAAGATATCTATTAAATCGAGTTGATCTAGTGTTTCCAATAAGTCTGCTGTTTCTTTGTTAATTTTCTTTCTTGAGGATCTATCTAGTGATGTTAGTGGGGTATTGAAATCCCCTACTATTATAGTATTGCTGTTGATCTCGCCCTTTAAGTCCATCAAGGTCTGTTTTATATATTTGGGTGCTCCTATATTAGGTGCATAGATATTTATAATAGTTATATCTTCCTGTTGGATTACTCCCTTTATCATTATGTAGTGGCCTTCTTTATCTCTTACTATATCCTTTGTTTTAAAGTCCAATTTGTCTGATATAAGTATTGCTACCCCAGCTTTTTTTTCATTTCCGTTTGCATGAAACATTTTTTTCCATCCTTTTACCTTCAATCTGTGTGTGTCTTTTGTTCTAAGGTGTGTCTCTTGTAGACAACATATGTATGGGTCCTGTTTTCTTATCCACGCAGCTACCCTATGTCTTTTGATTGGATCATTTAATCCATTTACATTTAAGGTTATTATTGATATGTAGTTGTTTATTGCCATTTTCTTCTTTAAAGGTGTATTCCTTTTCCTTTTTTTTTTTTTTCTGTATTCTTTTCCCACTTTATCTGTTTACACCAGGCCCCTTAATATTTCCTGCAGCATTGGTTTGGTTGTAATGAATTCCTTGAGTTGTTTTTTGTCTGGGAAGCTTTTTATTTCTCCTTCAATTTTAAACAATAACCTTGCTGGATAAAGTAGTCTTGGTTGTAGGTTCTTGTTCTGCATTACTTTGAATATTTCTTGCCATTCCCTTCTGGCCTCAAGTGTTTCTGTTGAGAAGTCAGATGTCATCCTTATGGGGGCTCCTTTGTAGGTGATAACTTTTTTTTCTCTTGCAGCTTTTAATATTTTCTCTTTATCGCTTAGCTTTGGTATTTTAATTATGATGTGTCTTGGTGTAGGTTTCTTTGGGTTTCTCTTTAATGGAGTCCTCTGTGCTTCTTGGATTTGTGAGAGTTTCTCTTGCATTAATTTAGGGAAGTTTTCAGCTATGATATGATTGAACAAAGTCTCTATCCCTTGTTCTTTTTCTTCCTCTTCAGGAACCCCTATGATGCGGATGTTATTTCTCTTCATGTTGTCACAGAGCTCTCTAAGAGTTTCCTCTGACTTTTTGAGTCTTTTTTCTCTTTTCTTCTCTGCTTTCATGCCTTCATTCCAGTTGTCTTCTAACTCGCTGATTCGATCCTCTGCTCTATCTATCCTGTTTTTAATTCCTTCCATTGTGGTCTTTATTTCTGATATTGTATTTGTCGTCTCCAACTGATTCTTTTTTATACTTGCTATTTCTTTATTTAGGTTTTCAAACTCCCCCTCCATTGTTGTTCTAAGATCCCTAAGCATCCTTACAATCATTATTTTGAACTCCGCATCTGGAAGTTTGATTATTTCCATATCACTCAGTTCATCTCTCGAAAGTGTCTCTTGTGGTTTCATTTGGATTGCACTCCTTTGTTTTCTCATCATCTTCTTCTTTTTTTTTTATTTGTAGAGTTGATTGAGTCTAGGCTTGTTGTTGTCTGCCTCCAGTTTTCAGTTGTGTTATTTTTAGGTCTTCGTGGGTTGGTATCAGCTATTATTTGTAATCCACTTTCAGATTTGGGCAGCTTTGAAGTCTTGATTTGTTTGTTTTCTTAACAGGTGATAGTCTTGTTAACTGATCTCAGCAGGGGGCTTCCTTGAAACTGTATCCAGGAATGCTGTGGGTGTAACCTGAGTGGCTGAAGGTCTCTTCCTCCAACTAATCTCACTGGGGGCAGGGTTTTTTCTCTCAGCTTCAGTAGGGGGAGGTGTATCTCAGATCTCCATGGAGACCTGAGTTACTGCCCCTCCTCCCCACTTCTTGTTTTCAGCTGTGTCTTGTTGTGCTGATTGGAGCTGGATAGATGTCCGGAGATCTCTGATCCGGAAGCACTTCAGCTCTGTTTTGTGAAAGGTTCAGTCCCTCCCCCAGCTATGGCCGCCTCCAGCACGAATGAGTCAGCTTTTTTATTTTGTTTCTTGCATACCTTAGCCCCTCACAGTCTGTCCCTCTCCCTGTCTTTTCCACTTGGGAGATAAGCTGGTCTTTTCAACACACCTTGCTCCCTGGTCGCCAGGTAAGTGGCTGTGAGCAGTAGTTTCTGCTCTTTTTCCTCTGTGAAATCCTCTCTGGGCTCTCAGCCTCACCACCCTCCTTCCCTTCCTGTAAGCAGAGGAGATTCAGGCACTCCTTACCAGGATTATTGTGGCTTCCTCTTTGCTCCTTGGTTTTTGAGAGCTGTTCTTGCAGTTCAGTGTTGGTTTTTCATGCTGATTTTTTCTAAATTGATTTGTATTCCAGTTTGGTGTTGAGAGCTGGGTGTCTGTGCATCCGCCTACTCTGCTGCCATCTTCTCTCTCTTTTTTTTTGTATTTTTCTGAAGCTGGAAATGGGGAGAGGCAGTCAGACAGACTCCCGCATGCGCCCAACCAGGATCCACCCGGCACGCCCACCAGGGGGCGACGCTCTGCCCACCAGGGGGCGATGTTCTGCCCCTCCAGGGCGTCGCTCTGTTGCAACCAGAGCCACTCTAGCGCCTGGGGCAGAGGCCAAGGAGCCATCCCCAGCACCTGGGCCATCTTTGCTCCAATGGGGCCTCGGCTGCGGGAGGGGAAGAGAGAGACAGAGAGGAAGGAGAGGGGGAGGGGTAGAGAAGCAGATGGGCGCTTCTCCTGTGTGCCCTGGCCGGGAATCGAACCCGGGACTTCTGCACGCCAGGCCGACACTCTACTACTGAGCCAACTGGCCAGGGCCTGATCATTCTTTTTCAAAGGGCTCCAGGCCATTTCTTTTTGGTGGGCATGGGTGTGCGCGGTTCCAGCCAAAGTTCCCGGGCCTGGTCCTCACGTGACCTTCCACCTTTGCCAACTACCCTCACAAATATTAAACCCAACTGAAGAAAGCTTTAGCGCTTGCCTGACATGGGCAAGAGAACAGATGTTCTCCTGAACTTCCCGGCAGCAAACAATGCTTTCTTTTCCTAGGGAGGCTGCATTATTAAGAGATCCAAGTGTGTGCTGAGGAAGTTAGCTGAGACTGACCCTGGCAAGCAGCCCCAGAAAACTTAGCCATAGAACTCCTACTCGGAAGTGACAGTAAAGTGTTTGTGACATGCTAGAATATGTTAAATTCTGCCACGGACATGGACGTATGGGGGAAGTGGCTGTTTAAAGCTCCACAGACACATGCAGATCGATGTCTTTCTAGAGCAGGTAATTATTTCTCTTGATGGCTGTGGAGTCCCTGCCATGCTACGAATGACACTAATGTCCCATTTTAAACCAGGGAGCTATTCCTGGGCCCTCTTTGGTTTAGTTTTCTAATTAGTTTCTTTAATATTAAAATCCTTACATTTTGATAGCAAAAGAGTTTAACGTGATGGGAAAAGAAGCCTGAATGTCATAGGCCAATGACACCAGCTCTGAGGGACAAAATGAGCTGCTGTCAGAGAGCACGAGTCACTAAACCTTAAGTCTTCTCCCACAGTCAACGATGCAAGCCACTGTAAGCTCTTTAGGTAAAGCAAACCACTTCTATTGCTTAAAGAATTTTCCAGGTACCTTGATAAAAGTGGCATTCTTCATAGGATGATAAACTGTTTTTAAAAAATGGAAAATGGAAAAAAATAAGTTTGTCCCTTGGTGAAATACTTTAGAGCTGTGTCAAACAGCTGAGAAGTTTCTTCAGTATAGCTCTGAACAATTTTCCTAAGGATGTTTGGGAATCCCTTCATGTTGAACCCCTCTCGTTAGTCCTGACAGTTGCCTGCAGGCCCAGGTATGTTAAAAAAATATGGTATTGTAGGCTCGGCTCTGATTTCCCATTGCTTCTAAAGTTAGCCACGTAAATGAACCACTCTTTCCTCCTCACTTTCCTGCCTTGAAAGAAACTGTATTCCTCAACTCTGAAGCACGTGCATAATGCTTCAATTCCAGATGAACCGGATGCCGGGATCATTCTCATCCAGGGCGAGCAGCTCAAAGGCAGCAGGTGGCTGAAGGAGCACCACCATCAGTGAAGTGATCACTGGACAGTTAAACTTTCCTGTGAAGATGTTTTCTGTGAACCTTGTCTCACGGTCAAGACGTTCTCCGTGAGACTTGGGATAATGTGCTCAAGAACTGCACTTTCTCCCTGCAGACCATGGATAAATACACGAGTGGCTATCCAGAACACCTTTCCTTACTGCAAGAATCATTTACTATGTACTTTCTATTTTGTCCTAGCTACAAATTACTGATTACTTAATTTATGTCAGGTGCATGCTCAGTGCTTTACTGAGGTTAATTTATTTCACTCTTACAGAGTGAATTGATGTCATTATGGCTCCACTTGTGTATATGAGGAAATTAAGGCTTAGAAGAAGGTCACATTGTTTGTAAATATTGAGCTAAGATAGGAAGTTGGGTCTAGTTTTACATTGAAACATGCTTTTAAGCAGACTGTTAAATTAGCAAGTACTCAACTAGGAATCATGGAGAACAATAAGTAAGACAAATATATCTGCTTGATGATATTTTGCCATACTTGAATCATTAATATTTAGACACAACACCATGAAGAAAGGACTCAGGCTTTTATATAGTCATTTAAACCAAATGTCAGAAAAAGAGTGCTGTGCAAGAATTCTGGAACATAAGCTCTGTAAAAGCAAGTCATTGTTCTGCTAGTTTTCCTCTATCTCTTCAGTATGTGGAATGATAATCCGTACACAGGAGATACTAGATTTACATTGTTGAATTAATTACCAAAACCACTATAATCAAAGATTTTTATGGCTTTTCCATATTGACATTATCTATCAAAGTTATGTTGCTTCAAATGACAATAAATCCCTTTAGAACAACTTAAACACAAATTAAATTAAAGCAGGAATCCTCTAGCAGCTTCTGAAATACAAGACAACACTGAAGTGTAAGGCCATGGGAAGAACTCAGGGTAGTTTTAGGAGACTCTTGGACTGTCATTCTAGTGCTGGGCCCAACTACCAACTCAGTTTCGGTTCAAAGATCTAAAGAGCTTCCAATTGGCTTCTGTTGAGTCAATAAGTTGTCTCTCTTGGGTCGGGTGATAACTTGTTCCAATAAATTGTGGCCAGAGACAAGGCAGTGTCATGCAGACAAGGTAGGGTCATGCAGTGCAAGTGTGGGTAACTTAAGCAAATGTGTGGCCGGGATGGGTACATTCTAAAATGTGTGAAATGCTGATGTTGCTGCCTTGAGAATGTGACCAGTGCCCTTCAGCTAATATTAATACCTCCCGATTTAGCATACCCTGAGGGAGTAGTTTTGTTAACTTTCATTAGCTCTTGCAGTTGTTTGTGCATTTGGAACTTTGTTTAGGGAGAATATTGTCCAAAGAAAGCACATTATTAAAGTAATTATATATTTGTACTTGGCAATTGGTAAATACCTATCGTTGGCAGGTGAAGTTGGTTTTAACTGATATGCTGATTTTCTGAGTTAGATAGGCAAACTAGTGGTTTTAGGCTTCTCTTTCCATTTCAAAGTACAGAATGGATCATAGACAGAACAAATTTTTATTTTTCACCAGCAAGGCCTATACTTTAAATAGTTTGCAAATGAGATTCATCAGTCACTTGTGAAGTGTGTTGTCAATCATGTGCATTTAATGCTGTTATTGAAGCTCTTCACAATAGATAAATGAGGAGTAATATTGGGTAATTTGAATTAAAGAGGGGTGGGCACATGCAGTAGAAATTGCAGAGCCTGAGAAGTTGTATAGGGTATGGAATCATGTTCTCTTCTACTTCATTCAAATTTTGGATTCTAAATCATTGTCCTAATTCATAGGTAAAAAGGAGGTTTTCATGCACTTTCTGCCATGCAGTGGTGTAATTTCTGGCACCATTATGATGCAGTTGTCTGTGATGTATAAAAACTACATGTCAACTAGAAACATAGAGCTGGTGATTTCAACCTGTAGTGACTTGACTGGACTGTAAAGCTCTGTTGAGGGATAGGACCACATTGCCAGTTTAGTCAAAAAGCCCTAAAGGATCTGAACTGAATAGCACCAGATTCCAGTATGTAGAGCATATTTGTCATATGAACATCCCTCCTAATAATGAGGTATATTACTTTTCACAGCAGTGAGAGAGTGTATCCCACATTGAATGCTGGCATTTCCTTCTCCTGACTTTCCCCTTCTGCTCCCCTGTCCTCCTTGCTATATAGCCCGTTACAAGATGCTATTAATGGCCAAGTATCAACTCTTAAAGTGCAAGGACCATGGATCACTATAGCAGCTGAAGGTTCTCATGGAAATTTTCTTAGTGTGGCATTCATATATATATATATATATACACACACACACACACACACACACACACTTAATTATTATCCTATTCCTTACAGCTTGGCTTTTAAGGCTCTTCTTTGGTTGGCAAACTGTGGCTCGTGAGCCACATGTGGCTCTTTGGCCCCTTGAGTGTGGTTCTTCCACAAAATACCACATGCGTGCATTACCTCGGTAAGGAATGTACCTACCTATATAGTTTAAGTTTAAAAAATTTGGCTCTCAAAAGAAATTTCAATTGTTGTACTGTTGATATTTGACTCTGTTGACTAATGAGTTTGCTGACCACTGCCCTAGATCAGTGGTCCCCAATCCCTGGGCCGCAAACCTGTACTGGTCTGTGGGCCATTTGGTACTGGTCTGCAGAGAAAGAATAAATAACTTACATTATTTCCGTTTTATTTATATTTAAGTCTGAATGATGTTTTATTTTTTAAAAATGACCAGATTCCCTCTGTTACATCCATCTAAGACTCACTCTTGACGCTTGTCTCAGTCACATGATACATTTATCTGTCCCACCCTAAAGGCTAGTCCGTGAAAATATTTTCTGACATTAAACCGGTCTGTGGCCCAAAAAAGGTTGGGGACACTGCCCTAGATGACTTGATCTTTGGCTGTTTCTCTGACAATATTTCTACACTCTACCCCTCACTCAGTCAACTCAAGCATACTTGATTGTCATCAAACCCCTCAAGTATATTTTCAGCTCAAGATGTTTGGGCGTGCTGTTTCCTGGGCCTGGGAAGTTCTTCCCTTATATTAGTGGAGGGCTTGGGCCTTTGTTCTATTTAGTTTTTTATCATCTTTCCTCTCCTGACCACAATAAATAAAATGGAAGCTCTGTCATTTCTACATCCAGCCTTTGGTTTTTGTTTCTTACAGTCCTTATTTCCACCTGGCATAAAGTTATTATACATTCATTTTTTTTATTGTCTCTTTCACCTTAGGGAAATCTAAATATCTATAAGGACAAGAATTTGTCAATTTGGTCCACTACTGCATACCCAATCCTAGAGTGGTGTACCAGACACACAGTAGCTTTTCAATAACTGCATATTAAGTGAATGAATAAACAGGCAAAATAAAATTATAAACATATTTTACATTTGCATTAGGTGGTCTAAAACATTACACATTTATTGATGGATATAAGTTATTAGACTAGTAGTTTATTTCAACTCAATTACATAATGAGTAGAATAATTTGAAGTTGGCTTCTGTTAAGTGTCTATTTAACAAATCAGCTAAAAATTCTGAACTCAGTGTATCAACTTGTCCTATGAATGTGTCATGATTTTTTTTCTGTTTTTGGGTCTCCAGTTATAAAAACATAGGAGGAGAAGAAAAGAGTGCATTCTAGTCTCACACGCAAACTTTCAACTCCGTTTAAAGTTAAGGGTAAGACTTTTTACTTTTCAAGTGATTCTACATCCGATCTCAGAAAAATATACTCAAAACACTTGATTTTGAAACAGATGATGAGCATGAACATTAGCTATAGAATAAGACAGGCAGAATTTGAAGTAAAGATGGCTTGTCTTTAAGATCCTTCCTATCTTGAAGTTTCTTCCATACATCTCATCCTCCATTTCTGGTGGCTAGTTTCATAAAGTTTATGGCTTCTATATTGTCCTCATCTCTACCTCTCTTGACACTTTTCTACTGGAACCTCTTTCTTTGGCAATCTAGAGAATTTATGATAATAAAATACAACTAGTACTAATAATTTTCATAGCTTAGATCAGGGGTAGTCAACCTTTTTAAACCTACTGCCCACTTTTGTATCTCTGTAGTAGTAAAATTTTCTAACTGTCCACCGGTTCCACAGTAATGGTGATTTATAAAGTAGGGAAGTAACTTTACTTTATAAAATTTATAAAGCAGAGTTACAGCAAGTTAAAGCATATAATAATAATTACTTACCAAGTACTTTATGTCGGATTTTCACTAAGTTTGGCAGAATAAATCTTTATAAAACAACTTACTATAGTTAAATCTATCTTTTTATTTATACTTTGGTTGCTCCGCTACCGCCCTCCATGAAAGCTGGAATGCCCACTAGTGGGCGGTAGGGACCAGATTGACTACCACTGGTTTAGATCATTATTAATTTATAATTACTTCAATAATTTAGATGATTAATAATAACTTTGATAAATTTATGCTACAGGTTAATGTACTAAAATGAGAAAGGGGCTGAGGTCTGTAATCTAGTTAATATGAGTTCTCCTAACTTTTCGATGGTGGCTGTCTGTTTGGCCTCCCTGTTACTCAAACTTATTTATTGAATGCTTGATAGTGACTCTTGTACTACCAATTTAGATTTCTTTAAGAATGTAATCATATATCTATCTGAAGGAGAATTTGGCAGAGCCAGAGGTAATAAGAGAGTTAGGATTTAAAAAGAAGATGGGAAAATACCATATAATAGACCAAACAGTGGTTCTAATGCTCCCAAATGGAAAATGATTTTTCACCATCTTCCCACGCACTTTTTCTCCAGAAAGCAATTTGTTTTATTATTGTCTAGCATAGAATCAAGTTTAGTGACGAGGATAGTTTTTTTCTGATAGGTCAGTATTTAAAAAAACAATTGAACAATGGAAATGATAGTTTCTATAGAGCTTTACCTTTGCATCAGCATCTCTCTGTAGTATCTTAGGTTGCAGAAATCTTAGCTGGAGACCAACTGTATCCACTGCTAACGTCCAGATAGAGTTAATGAATATGAAGGAATGCCACCAAAAGTTAATTTGCATGAGGGGCTGAGGCAATTCTTAGCACAAATATGCTGTGTTAATAAAGTAGCTCATAAATGTCACTAACGTTTGTCTCTCTATTCAGTTATTCACTGTCTATGTTTGAGTCCACCAAGAAGTAGTTCTGAGTCTCTTTTTCAGATCTGTTCAGAATAAGGAGTTGGACACTGACTTTATTTTTTTGCATACCCCGACCCCCAGCCAGAATAAAGGGAGTAACTTTCTGGTATATATTCCAGCAATCTTCTGAAGATATAAAAACTAGGTAACATAGTGATCAAAATAAGGGTAGGTAGTTTAAAATGTAAAGTCATAAATAAGTTTGTTTCAGATTATTAAATGGTAAAATCATTTTATAAATAACATAGATAATAAACATGGGTATAAATATTTTTTGTGTCATTTTAAGAGTAGAAAACAAACATGGATTTTAATTACACTAGTTTTCATTACTTTTTCTTTGTTTGCCTTTTTTCCTTTCCTCTCATTTCTTATTTTATCATTCTCCTTCAGGCTCTTCATTTCTCTGCTAGTGACCTCCACCTTGCTTGGGAAAAAGGAAAGCAGAATTTTTCATATCAACTCTAGAAAGCATCATACCTTTCCTATTTTTGTACAGCATAGAGAAGGTGACTTTTTCTGCATCTCTAATTTAAGATGTTGATTTCCAAGGAAATTCTAAGGCAGCAATTGCTATTTCGTACGCCGAGTTTCAAAGGTTGGTTGCATACTTATTTTTGTTAGTTTGCAAAGGGAGGTAAGTCTCTGAACAGATTGGAAATTTGAGATTCTGTTGGCTTTAAAAAAGAAAAATTGTCTCATTTTGCTAGGGGAATTAGTAACCAATTTTAAAACTTAAAATGAGCCTCCTATTACTGTTCCTTTGGGGCTTATTTTGCATCTTTTGATGACCAATATGTGCAGTCTTACAGTGAGTTCCTTGTTTTTTCAGCTTCTGTGTTTCTGCCTCACGCAGCTGTCACTGGTGCAGTGTGTGGGCCTTTCTGTGGGCAGAAGAGCTCTCTGGGTGGGCACTCACTGTCTATGCCCTCGAGTGCAGATGGCACTCAGGGGAAGAGCAGGCACTTTCTTTTTCTCTGTCCTCACATTCTTCCCTCTAATAAAAATTCCTCCTCGGTGGGTGTCTACAGCATTGTGGGGAGGTTGATTAGCCTACAAGTTCTATTCTCTCTATTTACAAAGAAAATAAGAGTTTATAGGGAAGGGATGAAAATGGGTGGTTCAGTATCATATACTGTTCAGGAAAAGGGCGTTGATGAGGTAGACAAACCTGGAATGAATTAAAGCTTGAAAACTAATTGATAAAGAAATATGACTACCGCCAAAGGTCCTTTCCAAGAGTAAATTTACAACCCTGGGTGAGTCTTAATGCAGGATTTATTTGAGAGTTGTGATCAAATGAATTATAAGCTTTGGGCATTACCTACTTCTGAAACCAAAGTTATTTAGGTTAAATTAACTCTAAGTGCCCTTACCTCTCTTCCAGTACTGAAAAACACAAAGTGTATCAGTTTAGAATGATAAGGCTATAGTGTGAATAGCTATTCTTAAGTAACACCAATTCTTAGATAATGCCCAAGTCTATTAGAAGAGACCAATTTGCTTCTCATTTGTATAACTACTCCATCAATATCAATAAAAGATATTTTCCTTTGAACTCGAGAGAGATTTGGAGTAATGAATAGAGTAAGAAGGCCAGGAAAAAGGAAGTTTCTATCTGAAATGGCTATGGGGAAGCATTAGTTTAAAAAGAAATCAAACTTTTGAAATTGTATATGCTTGTTCTCTGCAGTGGTTAAGATTCATTTAAAATTTTTAGCTGTTGTTTTCTCTCCTAACAAGATAAGCCAGAACCACATTGAGTTATATATCTGTTGGCATCAGTCTAGGTTCTCCAGTAAGTGGACACCACGATGGAATTAGAAGTGCAAGAGGTTTATTGAGGGAAGTGCCTGGTGGGTGTAAAGAGAGGGGAAGCTGAGGCAGGGAGAGGTTTTTTGATTGCCTGACATCTGTAAAAAGAGAGAGGGAAGGAAGAATGATTTGGTTGGAAGAGCTGAAGGCTGAAGTGCCACTCCCAGAATGTTTCTGTGAGGCTGATGAGCTGCCCCAAACCCAGCTTGTCTATTAGAGGAGTCCTGAGTTGGGTAGAAATAGCCTGTCTCCACCTACCTTACTGTGAGCAGGTGGGGGAACAGCCAGGGAAGGGCATCAGTGCTAAAGGGGGTCCCAAAGAGGGAGGATCTAGAGCTGTCAGCTCCCTGGATTCTTTGCAGCAGGTTCTCTCTTGAAGGACTATCTGAACAGTGTACCTCTGTGGGTACAGAGGTGGTTTAACAGTGGGTGCACTGGGTATGCGCCCTGGGCCCCGACTTCTGAAGGGCCCCGCTAAACCCCAACTTGACACTTTTTTCTAATGACGCCAAGTTTGGTTTGATATGTGCAATTTTAATATTAATAGTACATAATATTTTTTATTTCTTTAAAAATATGGTTAACATGTATTTTTATTTTTTCTGTCTCTCTCTCTTTCTTAAGGGGCCCAATATTTTCTTCTGGGCCCCGGGCCTCAACCAACCTTAATCTGCCTCTCTGTGGGTACCATTCTATTATATATGTTTGACTATTATTTAAAGAAAATTTAATGTCCTTTCTCATGCATTTTTGCTAGTCTTAGTCTTTAAGTTCCTGTATGGAGGCCTAAGAGTTTTAGTAAATATTTCATTAAACTTCATCCATTTATTGCCTTGTAATTGGCATCTACACCCAATCATTCTGCTCGTTTGGGCTGTTTCTATGACAGGTGTGGCTTAAAGAAAAGTTGTTTGTGAGTCATGACTGATCTCTCTCCCACAACTGAAACTGTGGCAAATATATGTTATTTCTGAGTTTCTTTTGCTAATTTTTTTTCTTAAACCATTTTTTCAAGGTGTGTCACAGTTTGTGAAGTAAGTTCATCCTTATCTCTAAGGTCAAGGATGCTTGTTTGGAAGTACATGCCCCACCTCTAACTTATTTGGGAGACCACAGTGAACGGGAAAGGGAGGCTCTGGGGGGAAAAATTATCAATGGCTTTTCTGCCCATAGCCTGGTTCTCTTTCTGAAGATGATGATAGCAACGTTCCAATTCTAATACAGTCCCTCTAGAAAGAGGCATCTGAGACCTCAGACTCAGCTCTAAACCCAAGCACACCATTGTGCATGCAACCCTAGGGTGTCTGAGAGGGATGCTTAGCCTGCAGATGCTTACAGCATTTCATCTGCCTCTAAAAAGTGGCGAGTCAGTACACCTGAACAGCAAGGTTACTAGAAGGTGCCCTGATGTAACTGCTGGGCTCTGCTCACTTCTTCCTTTTCAGGCCACTGGGACAGAGTAATTTTACCCTGAGAGAAAAGAACTATGAAGAGGCATCAAGAAGGCAACTTTTAACATGGCAATGACACTTTTCTAGAGCAAACATGAAAGATACATAATACGTATGATTTGTAGAAAAAAACTAAAAACTGAAACTGACTTTGGGGTGACTTCTTCTTTTTTAGTGAGAAAAGGAGAGGCAGAGATACAGACCACTAGGTGGTGACACTCTGCCCATCTGGTGCCATTGCTCCGTTGTTCAGCAGCCAAGCCTTTTTTTTTTTTTTTAGCTCCTGAACTGGAGGTCATGTAGCCATCTTCAGAGCTGAACTGGCTTGAGTCAATCAAGCCATGGCTGTGGGTGGGGAAGAGAGAGAGAGAACAAAAAAGAGAGAGACAAGGGAGGGGTGGAGAAGCAGACGGTCACTTTTCCTGTGTGTCCTGACTGAGAATCACGCCTGGGACATCCACATTCTAGCTGACACTCTATCACTGAGCCAACTGGCCAGGGACTGGGGTGACATTTTGAAATGTCTACCACCCCGGTGTTTTTCCTTCAGAATTTAGTCTTATGCTTACTTCCGGCAGGCCTCCCATCCTTTATCTCTGGATAGAATGTAGACATAGTAATTTGTGTAGATCTTCTGTTAAAGACTTATTTCTTCCGAGTAACTGAACTACTCCCTTCCACAGAAGTAAGAATGCTTTCCCAAAATAAACATATTTGGGTTAAAATAAATTACCATGAACTGTAAGATGATTAGAGTCCTTATGAGTATTGCATAGAGTACAGCTCACAGAAAGTGCTCCTGAGACTCAATTCCAAACAGCAGTTGGTAATTCTTTGTAGGGATGTAGGATAAGAAAATTAGTCGGTGCTACTACTAGTTTTTATCCCTATCATTTCTAAATGAGGCTCCCACTTAGTCTACCTGTCTCTTCTCTTTAAAGCCTGAGTGAGACCGCTTGTCAAAGAACTGTGTCAAGTTAGTGCCTAGGGCAAATGTTTACTGTTGTAACAATTCTGTCAAAAGCAAGTTTAGTGCCTGACAGCACATTCACTGTAAAATTGCTGGTGGACATCTGTTCATTTCTGGGCTGCATGTGTGGGGCTCTGTGCTAAGGTTTATTCAGACACTCGACTGATGGGAAGAAACCAGATTTAGTGCAATTTCCATAAGGGACA
Source organism: Saccopteryx bilineata (assembly GCF_036850765.1). Taxonomy (NCBI): domain Eukaryota; kingdom Metazoa; phylum Chordata; class Mammalia; order Chiroptera; family Emballonuridae; genus Saccopteryx; species Saccopteryx bilineata. The sequence continues at coordinate 178,942,330 of NC_089494.1, forward strand.
GTACTCCAGTGTCCCTGTTCTGATTATGACCTCAGGCAGCCACTTAACATGCTTCTTAGTTGCCCATCTGGCCTTAAAAATGTACTATTTCTATTATAAATCAGGAAAGATTCTGCAGTAGAAAAGTTTGAGTATTTCTGGCACTCAATAGATTTAAAAATGGAAGTATCACCATTGAGTTAATGGTTCAATAGTTTTAGGTGAACTTAAATTTTTATTTGAAATTGTGTTCCCTCATGGAGATAATGAAATAATAATGGTAGAGAAATTAAGCTGATTCTTTCTAAAAGCACAAGTTAAAGTTGGTCTCCATTTTACTCCCTTGCCAAATTTCTAAATTCAGGACATATTTTGCTGTATTTAGTTTTCTCTTCTCCGTTTGGGACTCTGGTACAATAGTACATATTTAAAGACTGGTATTTTGGAACTTTGCAAACGACATAAGTGTTTCTGCTGGAGAAGTTATTTCTGTTAGCCGCTTTCTTTACTTACAAGTTGACTATAACATATTATGAAGTTTATGCCCTATATAAATTGCTTTTATTATGCTGGGTTTATGTAACTTTTTCTTATTTGTATAGGCTGCGTGCATAATTTTTTTTTCTAAAAACTCAAGAAACTTGTTGAATATCACAGTAAAAAAATGCAATCATTACTTATTCTTCCTGTGGTAACTAAGTTTAGGTCACCAAGATCATTGACTTTGCATAAAGATACTTAATTTGGGTAAATTAAGTGGGAAAAATAAACTGGTATTATTGTCAAAGTCATTCCAGATGATATGTGTCATTCTTAGAGTTCCAGTTTGTCAACATAAGAATTCTTCCTGTCTTGCCCTGGCCGGTTGGCTCAGCAGTAGAGCGTAGGCCTGGCGTGCAGGAGTCTCGGGTTCGATTCCCCGCCAGGGCACACAGGAGAAGCGCCCATCTGCTTCTCCACCCCTCCCCCTCTCCTTCCTCTCTGTCTCTCTTTTCCCCTCCCGCAGCCAAGGCTCCATTGGAGCAAAGATGGCCTAGGCACTGAGGATGGCTCTGTGGCCTCTGCCCCAAGCGCTAGAGTGGCTCTGTTCTCGATAGAGCGACGCCTCGGATGGGCAGAGCATCGCCCCCTGGTGGGCATGCCGGGTGGATCCTTGTTGGGCGCATGCGGGAGTCTGTCTGACTGCCTCCTCGTTTCCAGCTTCGGAAAAATGGAAAAAAAAAAAAAGAATTCTTCTGTCTTCTCCTCTGGCCTAGAAACAAATCTGGTTCAGTTGCCTTGATAAATGTGTGGGACTCTCCCATTTTCTTACAAGAACATTAGTCATGGCTACGTCTAATTTAAGACCAAGAAACGCTTTCAGCTACTTCTATCTAGTTGATAAATTGAATGATATTCCATATTGAAATAAGAGGTGAGACCACAGGTATCGTGGTTCTTCTGGAAAGAACATTCAAACATTAGGATTTCAGCTTCCCTCCAAGCTATTTTGTTTGCAGGCAGCAGGCTCTTCCAGAGGCTATTCTGAGTAATTTTTAGTTCTTAAGTATCCTTGTTCCAAATTCTTTTTCTCCTTCCCATATTACTTTTTTATTAAATGCAGAAGTGATGCAATGATACATTAAAAAATTTGAAAACTAAGAATTTTCATAATTTTGACACATCAATTGATTATTTAAATTTTTCCAAATCATGTTTCCATGAATATAGATTTTTACATAGTTCTTAAAATAGTCTCTATAATGTTGTGTTGTATTTAACATGCTGGATTGTGAGCACTGTTCTGCATAATAATAAGGTGAGTTCATACCGGCTGTGAAGTCTTTCCTGAAACCCTAACTGAACAGCGCCCATTTTCTCACTCCCTGTCCCTTCTTGATTTTTACCCTTTCCGAGCATTTATCATTGTCTGACCTTATAGTATATACCAGTTTCTTAGTGGCCAGTTCCATTAAAGTATGAGTTCAATGTAGGAAAGCATAGAGAAGTGTTTAACACATAATGAACACTCAAAAAAAAACATTTGTTGAACAAATGGATGAATAAATGTCCCAATCCCTGTTATTTAGATTGATTCCATTCTTTTGCTATTACAGTGAATGCACTAGGAAACATATTATTGCATAAAGGTCTTACGTCTTTTGACCTTTTCCCTATGATGACACTGATACAGAAAATGTATAAAAAATGTATTTTTGTTCACTCTTTTTATTCAATCATTTATACATTGATTTACCACTTATTTTATATCTAGTGACAAAGTTGTGAAAGATTAGATGAAGTTTTTGACTTTGGAGATTTCATTCTAGTTAGAGAGATAAGCAATAAACAAACAATTAAACATCAGGTAGGGATAGGACTATGAAGAAAATGAAAAAAAGGAGAGGAAAAGGTATGCTGTGTAGGTAGGGATGACAGTGAAAGCATTCGTGAGAAGGCAAATTTTAAAGCGATTCTCAAAGTAAGAGGTTAAGCCATATGAATAGATGAAGTAGAGAGAAAAGCAAGTGCAAAAATCCTGCTGCAGGGTGTTCTGTATATTGCCATAGGATGTTCCCATAGAGTTGTGTCTCATTAATTTTATATGCTCTTGATTAAACATATTTTTGGTGTAGCTAATTTACTAAGTGTCATTTCTATCTTAGGTTAGCTTTAATTGGTGTCTTTGATCACAAGTAAGGATAAACCTTTGTTCCCTGTATTTGCCCCCTACTTGCATTTCTCCTTGAACTCTTTGTTGTTATCTTTTGGGAATTCAGCACTGGTGTCTTGATGCTTTCTGAATGTGATCTTTATATATTGGAGATGCAAATGGTCCTCTGTGTCATTATCATTTCAGTTGTGGTTTTGCTTCTTTTTATTATATAGCTGTCCTCTGTGGTTTTGTATGCATTTTAATGGAATAAACTGATTTAAGAAGCATCTGCGGTAGATTGATTGTATTAAGAGACCTGATCCCCACCCCCCACCTCCATGTATCCTTTGCCATATACCTTTTTCTTCTCTGCCGCATTGGCTATGGGTAGCAGCATGCAGTAAATGTGGCAACAGCAGAAGCTTGAAACTACAGGAAAATAACTTACACAATTGCTGTCTCTCTCTTGCTCTCTGCAGCTGCCCTGGGTGTGTGCCAGGACTACACTGCAGGTGGATGGTAGACACTCAGTACACAGGCAAGTCTGATGCCCTAGCCAGAACCATCCTAGATTAGCATAGCTAGTTGACCCCCAAATATGTAAACAAACCCAACTAAGACCTGCAGAGCCACATACATAACTCATAGATCAGAGAAGCCACAAGCTGGAGCTCAGTCAAGAGCAGTCAAGCACCCACATACTAATGAGTTAAATAAAAGCTCTCAGTATATAAAAGGAGGTTTTATGGTTGTTTTCTATGTAACATGTTTATGGAATAGGTAATTGGTAGAGTGCTCATCTTTAAACCATCGTTCTGGTTGTGTTACTTGTGCCTTGTCTTGGTGATTGATATTAGTTGTTGTTGATATTCAGGGTCTCATGAAGAGGAGCCTCAGAGGAATGAGGCAGTGACAATACTGCAAGTGGAAGACCCCAATCTCTCCAGGATTGAAGAGCCTTGGAGAGATCAGCTATCCAATTTATTAAGCAGAAACATGACATCATGTGTGAGAAACTAACAAACAGAATACAGTGTCCAATTTTATTATTTAGTTTTGCAAAACTGATTAGGTTCCTTTTGCCCTTTCTGAGACATAACACCACACCAGCTGCTGTCTGATTCCTGACCTGCAGAAAGCTCCAGCAGGGCCAAGCATTCATGACCTTGGGCCTTCCCTGGACGCGACTGCTTTCAGTCATGTATGTTTGGTCTCAACCTTCGCTTCCTCAGGATGGGAACAGAAAGTCACTCGGTGCTTTGGCTTTCCTCCAACATTAGTGGAAAAGCAATAAAAATATGTTAAAATTTAATGCCAATGTTGGTCCAATATTAAGATTTCATTGCATCACTGTTAGGCAAACAAGTGTGTTAGGCTTGCTGATTGGTGCATGAGCACGGGGCAGTGCCACGTGTGTAGTCTATGTAAGGCTGCAGGTGCTTGCCCTCAGGGCAACAGATTGTAGATTGTGGATTGCCTGCTGCCACCTGGAGGGACCATTTTTTGCTATTGTTTGCTGGAGAAGGGGTCCTCCATCCCCGTCCTGTTTTGCTTGTGAGACCTGGGAGAGAGAAGTGGTTTTCCCTGTCTGCTTGCTCATCCGCCATTGTGGGACTCCAATAAACAGAATGGCCAACCACCCTGTGGCTCCACAGTTCCTTTACCATCTGCCCAAATCCAGTGTGAACCTGCATGGCCATGGCCACTGGCCTTCCAATCACCATTCCCTAGCACACACTGGATGGGTAAATTTGTATTGGTAAAATGAGAACAATTCAAAGAAACATCCTATGATGGACCGATTTAGTGCGAATCAAAGAATTCTTTGCCTAGTAAACTTGTATGAGAGAGGAGACTACTGGCTAATAAAAAAGAATGCAACTTTTTGAAGGTAAAAGTTCAATGTATTTTCAAGAAGGGATGATGAACACACTGTTCAATCTGATACTGCCCCCATTCTGTGGAGAACAACAACGTAAAAATGTTGTGTCAAATGATTATTGTCTGTTTTTCTGAGAGCACTAAAGTCCAGCATGCTCTTTCCCCTGGGACCATCAAATCACCGTGCTCAGAGACTCTCAGGTAAAGAGCAGTGTTTCAAAAAGAGCTTATTTTCAGCTGTCTATTGTTTCTACATAAAATCTATAATGGCCCTTGGGCATAATAAAAACTTAGTATTTACTTCCAGGGTAAATAAAATGGATGAGGAAAAAGCTGCATCAAGTTTTCTATGTGGACCACTGCATTACAACAAATGGAACTCCGCTTGAAGTGCTAGTGCCAGGAGTACTTTGCTCTGCGCTCTCTCACAGCCTGGGAAGAAAAATAGATAGGAGCCAATGATATCCTGACTTGAACTTACTGAGGTCACCCATAAGTGTTTAATTAATCAGTTAAAAATTTTTTTTTAGCTTTGTATATCTACTATACTTCAAAATTGAGGAAATAATTCAGCCACAAATCTGATAAATGTTTAAATATTTTATGTGGTATCAGGTTTTCTAAAATTTCCTTCTTTTCTTTTTTTTTTCAATCTGGACCTTAATAGTCTGTTGAAGTAAAATTATGAGGTTATTAATAATAAGGATCAGAACATATTTTAAGAAGAAATAGTTATATTCAACAATATCTAAAACACTTTTATGTTGAGAAGAGAACTAAGAAAGGAAGAACAAATCAATAAATAATTTAATGTTGCCTGACCAGACGATGGCACAGTGGATGGAGCATCAACCTGGGACACCGAGAACCCAGGTTTGAAACCCTGAGGTTGCTGGCTTAAGTGCGAGCTCACCAGCTTGAGTGTGGGGCTCACCAGCTTGAGTGTGGGATCATAGACATGACCTCATGATCACTGGCTTGAGCAACGGGTCACTGGATCAGCTGGAGCCCCCTGGTCAAGGTACATATGAAAAAGCAATCAATCAACAACTAAGGTGCCGCAACTACAAGTTGATGCTGCCCATCTCTCTCCTTTCCTATCTGTGTGTCTCTCTCGCTAAATAATAATGATAACAATAATGATAATAATAATAACTTAATGTTGATGCCTTGATTATAGATGTTAGTAAAATTCTTCCTGAATTTGTAATTTGGTATTTTTAGAGTTTTATAAAAAATAAGTTTAGCCTGATCTGTGGTGGTGCAGTGGGATAAAGTGTCGACCTGGAACGCTGAGGTCAGGTTAGAAACCCTGGGCTTGCCTGGTCAAGGCACATATGGAAGTTGATGCTTCCTGCTCCCCCCCTTTCTCTCTCCCTCCTTTCCCCTCTCTTACTCTCTCTCTCTCTCCTCTCTGAAACTGAATAAAGTCTTAAAAAGAAAACTTAAAAAAATAAGTTTAATGAAGGTCATTTGATTAAACTAAATCAAATGTTGAGAAATAACATAAGGATAATTAAAACCCACAACTAGATAGTCAATGAATAAAGCTTTGGCTTCACCTGTTATAATAGTGGCATTTAAGTTTCTTAAAAATATTATATTATATATATATATATATATATATATGCTTCTTTTACATAAAGTACAAAAGGATTTTATATTGGTTAGACACATCAGAGTAATTTGATGAATGTTATATTAGATGATTTAAAAGTTAGATTTAGGGAACAAGGAATAAGTTATTATTTTATGAATCAGGGAACCCAGAAGATTACCTGATAACATTTATTCATTTAACAATCATCAACTAAATACCTAAAATGTGAATTGAGTGCCTGAAATGAGAATTGAGCAGGAATGTAAGCAGATTAAAATTTTCAATTCAGAGATATTATCAGTAAAAAAAAAAAAAAATAGTGAGCCCTGGCCGGTTGGCTCAGTGGTAGAGCGTTGGCCTGGCGTGCAGAAGTTCCGGGTTCGATTCCCAGCCAGGGCACATAGGAGAAGCATGCATTTGCTTCTCCACCCCTCTCCTTCTCCTTCCTCTCTGTCTCTCTCTTCCCCTCCCACAGCCAAGGCTCCATTGGAGCAAAGTTGGCCCGGGCGCTGAGGATGGCTCCATGGCCTCTGCCTCAGGTGCTAGAATGGCCCTGGTTACAATAGAGCAATGCCCCAGATGGACAGAGCATTGCCCCCTGGTGGACATGCCAGGTGCATCCTGGTCAGGAGCATGCGGGAGTCTGTCTGACTGCCTCCCGTTTCCAACTTCAGAAAAATACAACAACAACAAAAAATTGTGAAAAACTGAGTTAAATTAGACTTTTGATGTGATTAAATGTACCAGTCAATGTTTCACTTAAGGAAAAAGAAACCATTCTAGATATATCATTTTACTTATATTTACTCCATTCTGAGTTTATTCTTGTGCTTGGAGTAAGAAGGTGGTTTAGGCCCTGGCCGGTTGGCTCAGTGGTAGAGCGTCGGCCTGGCATGCTGGGGACCCTGGTTCGATTCCCGGCCAGGGCACATAGGAGAAGCGCCCATTTGCTTCTCCATCCCCCCCTCCTTCCTCTCTGTCTCTCTCTTTCCCTCCCGCAGCCAAGGCTCCATTGGAGCAAAGATGGCCCGGGCGCTGGGGATGGCTCCTTGGCCTCTGCCCCAGGTGCTAGAGTGGCTCTGGTCGCGGCAGAGCGACGCCCTGGAGGGGCAGAGCATCGCCCCTGGTAGGCGTGCCGGGTGGATCCCGGTCAGGCGCATGCGGGAGTCTGACTGTCTCTCCCCATTTCCAGCTTCAGAAAAATACAAAAAAAAAAAAAGAAGAAGAAGAAGAAGAAGAAGAAGAAGAAGGTGGTCTAGTTTCATTTTTTGCACGTACATGTCCAATTCTCCCAACACCATTTATTAAGAGTAAGGAGGAGTGGCCTCCACACCAGATCCACACAAGTTAGCCATTGACAAGTTTGAGCCTGCCCAGACCTCGGCACCTTGTCCAAGCAGCTGACTCCTCAGCAGGGCATGAGCTCTGCAGGGTCGGGAAACTGGGAATCCAGATGGGGCTGTTGCATTCTGTCAGGCTCCTGCTGTAAGGAAGTCATGCTCCATCAAGAAAAATGGCATCTGTGGTGTGGGAGAGTGACTCATTATGGAAATCCTGGCATTTGTCCCTTCAGCATTCTCCCCAGAGCCACAAACCCCAGTCTCTGCACACGACTACTCTGCTCTGCTATCCCTCCACTAGAGCCCAGGGTGAGTGGCTTTAAAAGAGATTTTGTGCGTTGTTCTTTTAAGAAGGTGCCTGTGTCTCTAGCAGACTCCTCTCTCTCCCGATGAACAGAATCACTGCTGGTGTTTATACTTAGATGCTATATGGGTGCCTTTTCCTGCTCTGGTGCTCTTGGCTGGGGATACCAGCAGGGGGTTTTGACCCCATGATCCTCAGGGGGGAATCTTTGCAGTTGAGCTATTCCTGCAGAATCTCAGTCGCTACTCATGAGAACGGGCTGAGCCCTGTTTGTATCTCCACCTATTCTTCTCAACGTGGCTTCTTCTGTAGATCCTCGGTTTTAAGAGTTCTGCTCAGGTAGTCTTTAGCTGGATATTCAGGTTGATCATTCTATATTTGAGTTGTAATTCCAGTTTGGTCCTGGGAGGAAGTAAGTGTAGCTTACACCTACTCTGCCACCATCTTGGATATAACCCATTCTAGATATGTTAATCAAAAAGAAATTAAATAAAGAGCATTAAGAGCTTATATAATCTTTCAAAGAGCTAGAGGAGTTGGTTGAGGTTACACTACTGTAGCCAAGATTCAGAGGTCAAGAAGCAACATTGTTTGTTACCACCACCAATGCCACTACAAATGCCTCAGACTTGTGAAGCTGGTAACCAATTCCTCAAATATAGATCCAATTGGCTGCAGACAGAACGTGAGTCCAGCCTCCACAGCAGCAGGAAGGTGCTCTTTGTTTCCTCTCCATCTTTCTTATCCCTAAAAAACTATGTCATTGGTGCAACATATATCACATGTAGCCCCTTTCTTTTGGGGATCCTGACAAATGTCTGCTTTACCCTTCCAGCAGCTCTAACATAGGGGTCTTTATAAAAAGAGATGAAAATGAATGCTAAGTCCACATCCAGCATGCTTAGTCTGTTCTGAAGACTCCTTTGGTAAGTTTTAGGGAGATGAACACAAATACCAAGAGAACTTTCTCAAACTATTCTACATTTGCAGGCAACATCATAAGTGGCTGAAGCTTAACATTTCAGGAGGGGATATAGGTCCCCCTGGATTAAAGGGCTTTAGACATATAACCCAAAATTTATTTTTAAATAAAATTTCAGCTTCTGCATTTAGTACAAAAAGAAATATCATTACCTTAATTGCAATTTCCAGCTTTACCTCATTATTTGTTTTATTTCAAGATGAGAATTGATTAAAGATTACTATAATAATTATAATGATGATAATTCACTGTTTATTGAACATTTGCCAAATATTAGGTATTTTATAAACATTAGTTTTTTACATTCACAATTTTACTTCAGAACTACCTAATAAAGTGGCACTACTATTACCTCCATTTTACTCATGAGAAAACTTAGAATTAGATTAATTAATTGACTTGGCCAATATCATACAGCCCATTGACCTTATTCTCATGTCTTCTCCATTATTTTAAAGACCGTCATCTACCAAGTTGCTCAAGTAAAAAAATGAAAGCATTATCCATATTCTTTTTTCTTATGTGCAAATCAAACCCATCAGTGTTATTGACTCTACTACCAAAATATGTCTAAAATCTCCCTCCTTTATCACCTTGATTATCCCTGCAGTCCAAACTGCCATAATCTTATGACTACCACACTAGCTCCCTGACTTGTCACCTTGTCTCTACTTCAGGCTTTTTAAATCCATTATCTGTTCTACAGACAGAATAAATATTTATGCCTAAGACATTCCAATGGCTTTTCACTGTACCTAGAATAAAACTCAAATTTCTTATATGATGTTTCTCCTAATTACCACAAAATCATCTCATTTCTCTCATTCTCATCCACTCTACTCATCATACTGATTGTATTAGTTAGAACTTTTGTAACAAACTAATACAGATTAGGTGGTGTAAGCAACAGAAATTTATTTTCTCAGTTCTGGAAACTAGAAATTGGAGCTCAAGGTGCCTGAAGGGTCACTTCCTTCTAAGGGCTTTGAGGAGGAGATCTGTTCCAGGCCTCTCTGTGGCCTTATGGATGGCTATGTTCTTTCTATGTCTTACATCTGGAAGTGGCCATGTCCAAGATTTTTCTTTTTATAAGAATACCAGTCATGTTGGTTTAGGACTCACCCAAGTGAACTCATTTGAACTTTATTATCTCTGTAAAGAGTAAAGACACTATATCCAAGTACATTCTGAGGTTAAGACTTCAATATGAATTGGGGGGGGGGGGGTTACATTTTAGACCATAACACTAATCTTTTCATTGGTAGTAAATGCCCAAATCATTCTCATCTTTGCATTGGGTCTATTTTCCACTTTCACTGCTATTCTTGCTCTCTTCTCATGGCTGGACCCTGCCAATTGTTTTATTGTAGCTCAAATATGTTAGAAAGACTTTTTCTGGTCATTTAATCTTAAGAATACACTAAGTCACTTTCTGTCTCATCATTTTACTTTTTTTTTGCATAGTATGATCAATTTCTGATATTTTTTTATTTTGTTTGCTTATTATCTGTTTTCCTTAAACCTTACCAAATGCAAACAATGTGAGAGTAGAAACCTTGACTGTTCCACTCATTCGTGCATTCACTGGTTGATTCTAGTGTGTGCTCTTATTGATATATCAAGGCAACCCTCTCATCAACTGAGCGACCTTGCAAGGACTTAGAAACTTTGTCTTGTTCAGTGTTTTATTGCAGCACCTAAAATAATGCTTGCTTTTCACATGATTATACATAAATAAATAAATTAAATAAAAATGAACCAACCAACCAACAAATGGGGAAGGAGATGAAAAGAAAGATGAAAAAAAAGGAGAAAGAATTCAAAACTAAGTCTGTCCTAGATTTTACCACTGGATGTTCTAAAAAAATTGTGCTCCAAGTATTAAATAAAATTTTAAATTCCATTTTGATTTCCATGAATGAATTGAAAGTTAGAAGGTGAATTTTCAGCTTTCTGAGATTTTTGGTTGGTTTCTGGCTCTCATTGATAGCAAGGGTGGACCTCACAAAGAGTCTGCATAATTCTGAAAAGAGCCCTAAATTGGAAAATGTAATGAAATTTCCTAAGTTAAAAAACGTCATGCAAACGGTGTATTATTTACACCACTCATTTTGGCTTCATTTCTTTGTTTCCAGTGCCAAATGTCCATCTATCCTAAGGGAATGGTAATGTTAGAGAAAACTACTTAGCTGAACACAAATGTAAACATACTGGAGGAGACACTACCATTTCCTGAAACATACTGAAGGAGTACTAGGTATTCACATTTCTTGGTTGGTTACTAGAAGAAATAGAATAAATTATTAGGTAGTATGGAGAAGCATTATGGATCTCTTAAGGAGAGGACTCCTCTCCTAGTAATGCTCTTAGTAAAAAATAAAGATAAAATCTGCACAGAAAGGCCCCACTGATACCTGGAACTTGTGTTCAATAGTTTGCAATATAAATTGTATGATGGTGTGGTGGCAAAAATCTAAGGTGACACTCATGATTGCTGCCCCCTTGTGTCAACTCTTGGTGTTAATCTTTAATCTTTTCCTTATGGGCTGTAGGTGGGGCTTTTGCTTCTAGATAAAAGGGTAAAGCAAAATGAAGGTTTTTTTTTTTTTTTAGAAATAAAGTTTCCACAGCATTTGAATTTGAGGTAATAAAAATTATATTATTTTGGGTGAGACTGACTTTATCAGGTAAGAGCCCTTAAATAAATAATTGCCTCACCCCCACCTCCACCACACCCTGAAGTCAGAGACTCTCCTGTGGGCTTGATGGAGTAAGCAGTTACATGGGTGATGTCCAAGTGGTAAGTAACTGCACAAGGCTGCTGGGACCTGAAGGTGGCTCCTAGCAAGTAAAATTGAGCACTTTCACTTATACGGCCACCAGGAAGTGAATTCTGTTAACAACCTGAATAAGCTCAGAAGCAGATTATTCCCCACTTGAGCTTCCAGATGAAAATTCAGCCTGGTTGACACCTTGATTATAGCCTTGTGAGACCCTGAGCAGAGGACTCCCCTAAGTCATACCCATATTCTTCACCTAAGGAAACTCTAAGATAGTAAATGTGTTATGCTAAGCTGCTACATTTGTGGCAATTTGTTACATAGCATAGAATACACATAGCTTCAAAATTAAGAATAAATACTAAGCGGAGTACTTGGCCAACTGGTACCTATCTGGTTTGCTACATTGTCTGCAGTTTGTTGTCCCTAGTGCAACCAAAGTATTCCTTTTTAAATGCAAATTAAGTAGCCTCCCCTTATCCACAATTTTACTTTCTTCTGTTTCAGTTACCCACAGTCAATTGCCATTTAAAAATGTTAAATGGTAAATTACAGAAATAAATAATTCGTAAGTTTTAAATCACATGTTATTCTATGTAGCACAATGAAATCTAGTTCTGTCCCTCTCTGTCCCACTCAGGACATGAATCACCCCTTTGTCCAGTATATCCATGCTATATAAGTCACTTAGTAACAATCTTATTATCAGAATGGTTATCAGAGAGAGAGACCACATTTATATAACTTTTATTACAGGATATTGTTATAATTGTTCTATTTTAATATTTAGTTATTGTTGATTTCTTACTTTAATTCTTACAAATTAAACTTTTTCATAGGTAGGTATGTATGTGTGGAAAAAAATATTACTTATACGGCTTGTACTACCTGTGATTTCAGGCATCCATTGGAAGTTTTGGAACATATTCCTGCAGATACGGGGGAACTGCTATATAGCATCATAGCTTAAAAGTCATTTATGTTTTCCAGGAAAAATCCCTGGAAACCTTAATATGGCCCCACATGGCCCACTCTTACAGTCTATATTTTTCTTCACTCTCTGTATTCATCGTACTGGTCATATTTAGCTTCTCACATGCTCTTTGCTTCCTTCTACCACAGGATCTTTGCACTTGAATTCTCTATGGTCTTAAATTATTGTTATTTCTTTGTGGTCTTAAACAATTCCTTTTTTCAAATAAATATTCTTCCATATTATAAAAAATATTTTTTTCCATTCTCATTTCAGAGTCTGAAATGAGCAGAACCTTCATGGACATTTACTTTTCTGACTGAAGAATTATAGGCTTATTTTTTAGAAAGCATCAGGCTTGCTTCTGTGTTATCTTTTTTAGGTAAGCAGGGGAGCAGCTAGTTTTTATAGTGATAGATGGGGTATTTTTTTTAAAAAAAATCACAAAGATCAATTTAGATCAAATCTAATTGGGAAGGTCTATAAACACCCTGGCAAAATAAGCTCTAGAGAGCTGCTGTACAACATATTACCTGGAAAGCAACAATAACGTATTGTCTAAACCATTGGACCTTGGCCTCAGAGAACAATTTGTGAATTTGACTCCAAAGGCAAGGGAAGTAAAGCCAAAAATAAATGATTGGGACTATATCAAACTAAAAACTTCTGTACAGCAAAAGAAACTGACAAAAAAACAAACAAACCCCAAACAAACAAATAGCCACCTAAATGGAAGATGATATTTGCAGACAACAGCTCCAATAAGGGATTAATATTCAAAATATATAAAGAACTCACAAAACTTAGCAACAAACAAGCAAACAATTCAATTAAAAATGGGGAGAGGACTTAAAAATAAACTTCTCCCGGCCCTGGCCACTTGGCTCAGTGGTAGAGCATCGGCCTGGCGTGCAGGGGTCCCGGGTTCGATTCCTGGCCAGGGCACACAGGAGAAGCGCCCATCTGCTTCTCCACCCCTTCCCCTCTCCTTCCTCTCTGTCTCTCTCTTCCCCTCCCGCAGCGAGGCTCCATTGGAGCAAAGATGGCCCCGGGCGCTGGGGATGGCTCTGTGGCCTCTGCCTCAGGCGCTAGAGTGGCTCTGGTCGCGACAGAGAGACGCCCCGGATGGGCAGAGCATCGCCCCCTGGTGGGTGTGCCGGGTGGATCCCAGTCGGGCGCATGCGGGAGTCTGACTGTCTCTCCCCATTTCCAGCTTCAGAAAAAAAAACAAAAACAAAATACACTTCTCCCAAGAGGATATACAAATGGCCAACAAATAAATGAGAAGATGCTCATTTTCATTAGCTATTCAAGAAATGCAAATCAAAACTACAATGAGATACCACCTCACACCTGTTAGATTGGTTATTATCAAAAAGACAGGTAATAACAAATGTTGGAGAGGCTGTGGAGAAAAAGGAATCCACATTCAGTGTTGGTGGAAATGCAAATTAGTACAACCATTATGGAAGAAATATGGTGGTTCCTCAAAAAATGAAGAATAGAACTACCATATGGCCCAGCAATCTCTCTGCTGGGTATCTACCCCCCAAATTCAGAAACATTGGTACATAAAGACATCCCTCATGTTCATCGCAGTATTATTCACAGTGTCCAAGAAATGGAAACAACCAAAATGTCCCTCAATAGAGGATTGGATAAGAAGATGTGGCACATATACACTATGGAATACTACTCAGCCATAAGAAATGATGACCTACTGCCATCTACGACCACATGGATGCACCTTGAGAACATTTTACTGACTGAGATAAGCAAATCAGAGAAAGCTTAGAACTGTATGATTTCACACATAGGTGGGATAGAAAACTGAGACTCATGGACATAGATAAAACTGAAGTGGTTACCAAGTGGAGGAGAATCTGAGGACATGGGACGGGGGTGAAGGGAGGGTGTAAAGAAGGACGAATATAAGGTGATGAAAAATGATTTGCGTTTGGGTGATGGGTATACAACATAATCAACAGTTCTAATGCTATAGAAATGTTTACCTGAAACCTATATGCTCTTATTGATCAATGTCACCCTGTTAAGTTTAATTTTCTAAATAAAATTAAAAAATAATGTATTTTACACAATAATTTGTTAGGAGAGTAGACCTTCTCTTAAATGTTTTTAATAAAATAAAATAAAATAAAATAAAATAAAATAAAATAAAATAAAAACACTTTGATTATGGTATCACAGTATATAGAAGCCAGGATGAGGGGAACATATGATGATCATAAAATAAGGTTCTTCTGCTCTTTAATGCCACTCACTGTTAATGACAGGTCATCCACTGGGAATCCTCAAGTCTGCTGCTGCAGAAGAATTGAGAGGTACTGGACATGATTTGCTGTGTCTGAGTCACAGAACACCTCATTTTACTCAGTATTATGGTAATTGCCAAAGATTGGCAATGAGGCTTAAGTTTCCTTAGTGTGACTACAAATGCTTTTACTAAGTGCCAGGCATGAATGCAAACACAGCATCAGTTCACATTACCCCATATTTCTTGTCTTTCTTTTGCTCAAATGAAGAAAAGAGAAAGTGCTAGAGGCAAAACTGTAGTACCTTTATCATAAACCGATGCAGCATGTCCATCCGCATCTTGAGACATGAAAGAGACAATCCATCAGAAACTGCTGGTTAATTTGCTTGGGTTGTTTTCTCTCTGAGGGCCATCTATTGCTATAGAACAAAGAAGCAATCTGAGCAACCATACCCCACTGGTTTGAACTCAGAAATTGCTTTAGTGTTTGATACACTTCATTGCACAGCATCTCTGACTGATTTTACACCTCTTCTGAGTGGAACCAAGCTTGATGTTGATTTGAAGACATACAAAGAATCCTATAACAGAAACTAGTGTTTTGCTCTGAGAGAAGTTTACTAGTTTATTTGTTTGATGACAGGGATCCTTATTCTAACTTAAGCAGACTTTTATTTTTTGCAAAATTTAAAATTTAACCTTCTGCTTTATTCTAAGTGGAAATCCTGAATGCCAATTAAGTATCATGCATGCTACCACTCCCTTCACCCATCACACCATGACTCACAGCAGCATCATTAACTGATCCTGACATAGTTTCCCACTTGAACCCAGGTTTTAG
The DNA here is from genome assembly GCF_036850765.1 of Saccopteryx bilineata. Lineage (NCBI taxonomy): Eukaryota > Metazoa > Chordata > Mammalia > Chiroptera > Emballonuridae > Saccopteryx > Saccopteryx bilineata. Next base: position 178,957,920 of record NC_089494.1, read on the forward strand.
GATCCGTCTCAGCGCCTCACTGCATGCATCCTTCAGCCAGTTTTTCTTTTGCAGTAAGTGGAAAGTGAGGCCTGCTTACCTATACATAAAATGTAAGCAAGTATTTTTTTAAATGTAGAGGTTTTCTATTGCAGGATTACATAATCTTCAATCTTTGGATGTTTTAAAAGCAATTCTAAGGGGGACTATAATACGTAGCACCTCTGAACTCACTTGATCATAGAACCTCCCTTTTTTTGCTTTTTCCGAAGTGAGAAGTGGGGCGGGGGGTGTGGCAGACGGACTCCTGCATGCGCCCCCTGGGATCCACCGGGCATGCCCACCAGGGGGCGATGCTCCGCTTATCTGGGCATCTGGGGCGTTGCTCCCCTGCAACCGGAGCCATTGTCACGCCTGCGGTGGAGGCCATGGAGCCGTCCTCAGTGCATGGACCAACTTTGCTCCCATGGAGCCTTGGCTGCAGAAAGGAAAGAGAGAGATAGAGAGGAAGGAGAGGAGGAAGGGTGGAAAAGCAGATGGGTGCTTCTCCTGTGTGCCCTGGCCGGAAATTGAACCCGGCACTTCCACACGCCAGGCTGACGCTCTACCATTGAGGCAACTGGCCAGGGCCTCATAAAGCCCCTTTTTAAATGCAGTTCTTATGAGTCTTTGTAATACAACTTGGGAAACAATGCTATCGTACCTTACCATTGATGGATTTTTCCAGTTAAGGTTTCCGATGTTTATGGGTAATCCAGGTGGTCATTTATTATAATCATTTTTTAAAATAATAATATGAATGTGAACTATATGCTAAAAGGCTGTGCCTAAGAGCCAAGTCAAATAATAAGTCAGTCTTGCGTATCACATAGCATTCACATTTCAAAGAGGATTATCTTTTGTAAACTATCTTCATTGATAATTTACTCCAAGTCTAATTTTCTAAGCACTTACCTCTCATTTTAGCAAAAAACCCCATATATCCCAGTTTATGTCTGAGGTAGTTCTGGTTCATGCCTGGCTTGCAATCGTACTTACTAACACTGTTTCATTTTACCATCAAAGGCTTCTGCCTTGAATGATAAATTAAATCATCTCCTTACATTTAATTCTCAAACAAACCATGCTAGTGTTGGTATTATTAATTCTATTTTATCAATGCTCCAACAGGGCTTCCAGAGACTGACAAACTGGCTTAGTTTACATAGCTATGACACAGCTGAGCCAGTATTCAAACTAGGTCAGTCTAATCTCAATGCTCATGCTCTGGAATGCAGTTCCATCCTGCTCATTTAAAACATGATGTCATTTAGTTCTCTTAAAATTATGTAAGAAACATTATCATCTGCATTTTGAAGATGGGACTATTGAAAAAAATCATGCACTGTAATGTAAAAATTTGAGGTCTCTTGTATTGAGAATCTTGCCTTCTGCTGTACTTAGGTGGGCGTGGTAAGCCCCTGCTTCTCCACCCTTCCTCCACTCCTTCCTCTCTATCTCTCTCAGGTGGCTCACACGTGTGGCAGGTACAGCTACATAAAGGGCTCCAATGGGGCCTCACACCAGCTCTGCGCTAATCCGCTGGGACCCACTAGGTCAGGCTTGTGATGCAGATCTCTCTTCTAAAGACTTACCCATTTAGAAAAGTAATATGCAGTAAAATACAAGTAAGTCCAAGTTATTAAAATTGGACTCCCTGAGCATTACAGAAAACAGGAAGGAACTTAGATGAGCAAACAGTGCACAGTAAGATATAATGATGGCACAAGTTACAAGGTCATTCTCATTAGAAAAATACTGAGAAGAGTCTTATTTTCTAAAAATTGGAGTCTCCATTGGTAGAATAATCTAATGTTCGATTTATGAAAATGCATTAAAGTCAACCATTTGACCATTCAATGACCCATTTACCCTTAAGCCATGTGTGTTCTAAAATATGCATTCAATTATGCTCTTAGAAAATTTTGTATAACGTTAACTGTTTTTATTTTGACAGTATTCTTTTAAATGCTAATCCCATTTTACTTTACAGTCTAGGTCAAGGTTCCTCAACCTTTGCACTTTTGATATTTTGGAATGGAAAATTCTTTGTCCTGTATACTAAAGGATTTTCCCTTTTCTTTACATATGAAATGCCAGGACTCCCTTTTCTGTAGTTACGACCATGAAAAATGTTCCAGATATTGCTAAATGTCCAGGGCAAAGAGAACAAAATTGCCTCATTTGAGAACCATTGGTCTAGCTGCTTTCACTTTGTTATCCTCGGAGATTGACTAATGGCAAAGAAAGGAATTAACTAAACATAAAACTCGTTTGATCACATTCAGTACCTGTTCATATTTCTCTAGAGGTCAGAGTCATGGTAAATTTAAGAACCTGAGGCAAGGGCTGGCTCTTGGAGAAAATTAGGAGTAACGGTTTGGTAACAAATCTGATCTGAGGAAGGGATGAAGAGAAAGGTAAGCTTCTGGCTGTCAGGCTTCCGGAAGCAGCAATCCAATCTGCAGCAGGCCTCTCCTGGAGGTCTCTCCTTGCTGGAAGTGACTGGGCTCCTTGGATAAGGCCCCACACCTCTGTGAGATGTTCCCATATTTCTCGTCTACATCCCTGTCCCTCCACCCTGTCCTCTGATCTTTTCTTACTAAGGCAAAGCTTCTGGTGTGTGGCTCAAATGTGATGAACAGTATTCTGTATGTTAGGGATAAAACTCAGAAATTGAAAATATTACTTTCTTATGGTGCATTTTAATTTGGGTGCATTTAATTTTGGATTACTCTTCCTCTGCCTTTGCATTTCTCTACATTTCATCTCTTCCTTCCATGCAACCGGTATGATATGGGCTTCTGATCCCCCAACTCCAACCTTATCTAACCCATGTGCTCGCTCTGGCAAAGCCTAATCAGCCAAGGATAGGATGAGCCTCAGAGATGGTTAGGTTTCTTTTTCCATGTTTCTTTGTGGTGACAAAGTACTAAGATTTCAAGAATCACGGTATCTAGCGAAAGAGGTTATTAAATGAGCTTTTTGCCAAATTTTATTCTAAGTTAGCCCAGTTCTTTAGGGTAGTGTTTTAGAGATCCTAAATTTAGATTTCCATCTATGTTAAAGATCTGAATTACACCCAGGCCTTATCTCCTGCTCCCACCCTTAACTGAGTTTTTGGTAAGAAATCTTCTAATTATATTATAATCAGGAAAGTTAGCATTTTATCTGTCACTGGATTTCACATCTTCAATAAGACTAAACCTAATGGCAGAATTGTAGGTATTAGTCACAGGCTATTGAAGTTTTAACTTTAGAGATGATACATACATTTACATTTTATAGATGGAGAAAATTATAGAAAAGCAGTTTTTCTATTGCTTTCCCTAACTCTTTGGGTGTGACAATCCACAGAAATGAGGCTCAGTGAATGGAATAGCATACCCTTTCTTGAAAGCTTGAATATGAAACTATGCACTGAATTTCCAAATATAATCATCAGAAGCAGCTTTGATAGGGATAAATTAAACTGTATTGTTGTTTAAAATGAGCTTATTTAAGAATATCAATAGTCTTGAGAAAACTATCATCAATATTTTTCAGATAACTTTTAAAAAATAGACTGTCCCCTCACTGTTTAGAAGCTAGAAAAACATCATTTGTGTTTATTTTACTTTATGGGCTTACACAGTGAAATTAATCAAGTTCACTTATTTTCAAATAGTCTTGGTAGATGTCTCGCTCTGTAAACTGGCAAGTAAAGGAGCTTAGTGGTTAAATCTCATGCATTGATTTTGAAAAGTCAGAGATAGCTTTAAACATTATTTTATTTGCAGTAATTGTGCATGAAAATCATAGAATGATAAAACTGCTTTCTACTTTAAGCTAGTAAACTATGTGTAAGAAATAAATTGATGGAATTGTAACCCTTTTAATAAGGAATGTAGGTCATAGAAATGTATATTAATATGAGATATAAAAAGTTAAAAAAGTTGTTTTCAGGATTACATGCAAATAAGCACTGAATAAGAGGTCTACAAACATGATGAGACAATAATAGTTAATTTTGAAAATGAGAAATTCAGAAAATGGACCAGCCACTTAAAAGGCAAGTATGTACTAAACAAATTTGTATTTTTATGGTTATTCTGAGAACAGGAGGAGTCATTTTTTAGGTTAGTACCTAAAACAGGCCCAATAACTTTGCTACAGAGCATTTAGTTTTTTTGTTCTTATTTTCTTTCAATTTTTAAAATGGAAAATAGCTGCTTCCATGAGAAAATACACTGTAAAATGCAAGAATTTCATTTTGAAAGAATGCAATTGCTCTATGGAATTCAATTGTAGGCTTGATATACCCAGATAAAGCAGATACAATGTCAATAAATTGTGATAATAACAAAATCTGAAATCCAGAGGCCTGCTCTTTCTCTCACGGCGTAGATTTGCCCTGAAGACAGCTGGCAGTCCTAATGCAAGCCTGCTTTACCCTGAAAGCACAGTGTCTGCAGATTCTTGTTTCATTATAATAACCTGAAAACGAGAGCACAGGAAATGTATTAGTGAATAATGGATCATCAATTGAAATTGATTAGCTAACATAAAATCACCGCCATAAATCTTTCTAAGGAATAATCACCTTTAGCTTGAAAAATACACATGTTTATTCTTTCAGAAGAAGAAAATGAAATATTTAGAGGATTCTGTTTGCTAGACAAATGATCCCTTCAAGTCTCTCCTAAGACTGCTTTAGGTTTGTTTTTTAAATAGCTGTTTTCATACCTTCCTTAGTGATCTTTTCTGTAACAGAGACCAAATTCCTTTTCAACTTGGAGTCGAGCAGGAAGCTATGAAAAAAAAAAAAAGATGAAGAGGTAGCTAGCATTTCTTCATTTTTAAGGCTGAGCAAAGAAACATGATAAAGTCATAGTTGTCTTTCATAGTCATGAAAAAACAGCTTTGTAGCAGCAACTGACAAGACAACCCTTCATTTTAAAAGAATCATTGTAAAGCTCAACTTCACCAAAGTACTTGAATTCAAATTTTATTTCCATTTTGATGGAGAATGACCCAAGTGTTGAGAATTTGTATTCTTTTCTCTTATTCAAAATCTTCCTCCAAAATAACATGTCATAGTTGTACAGTCCTTTAGATCTTATAGAAGGATCTTTGTTTGATAAAGATATTTTCACAACTTTCTGGGACTAGGTGTTACCCTGTAACTCTGCTATAGCTGAATGAGTCTAATGAATCTATATATTATAGCCTTATTAGGCCTACAGCCCATTGGTGGGCCACAGAATGATCCAGAGATGCGAATACTTCAGTCAGTCCTTAAGAGTGAATGGCTTTTATGATTACTTATGATTTAGTGACTGATGCATTAGACAGATTAAGGGCTATTAAAGTTTGGTATACTAAAGTTGGTTTATTATGAGAACTTATCAAAGGCTCTAATTCTGGCTTTAAGTAAGAAATCCAGCTGCCACATAACTTGTGACTGCAAATTTCCTACATTGTGTATACAGATAGATGGAATAACAATTTTTATGAAGAAAAATTTGTATTCAGGTCATTATCGTTGTTGTATTGAACTAGTTTTGGTTTTCAACTGCTGCTGTCTTTGTTTAGCATTATTTTTAGCTTCTGTTAGCAATTTATTTCTAGTTAAATGTACAATGTGAAGTAATGCATATTTACATGAACAATATTTTACGGTTAGTTTTCTTTCCCTCTATAACTAGACTGTAACGACTATGTACATTGTGGCTCAAATAGACTCATCATATTCTCGTTGCTAAAGATGATGTCTTTATACCTCTTCTAAGAATTATTTGGCCCATACATGCAGAATTAAACCACAGTTTGGCCATGATGCTTTTTTCCTTTGATCAAGTTTCTTCTTTGTTTTTTTTTCAAAATAGTTAATTTCTTTAAATTATTGCTCATGGATTTTGCACACAAGGCTTATGTAACCTATTTTATTCATATTTTTAGAATATTTCAAAGCATAATCAGGATAGAAGGCTTATGTTCTTTCTCAACAAAATTCTTTTTTTTTGCATTTAATAAAAATTAAGATAGCCCTGGCTGGTTGGCTCAGTGGTAGAGCGTTGGCCTGGCGTGTGGAAATTTCAGGTTTGATTCCCAGCCAGGGCACATAGGAGAAGCACTCATCTGCTTCTCCATCCTTCACCCTCTCCTTTCTCTCTATCTCTCTCTTCCCCTCCCACAGCCAAGGCTCCATAGTAGCAAAGTTGGCCCATGCACTGAGGATGGCTCCATGGCCTCCACCTCAGGTGCTAGAATGGCTCTGGTTGCAACAGAGCAACGCCCCAGATGAACAGAGCATCGTCCCCTAGTGGGCTTGCCAGGTGGATCTCGGTTGGGTTCATGCAGGAGTCTGTCTCTCTGCCTCTCCACTTCTCACTTCAGAAAAATACAAAAAAAATTAAGATAAATACAACCTACCTTATTGTTGAAAGGTATATTATGTAAAGTATTTTCATTGTGAACACTTTCATTACCTAGAAATACAAACTCTGTTACTATCTCTTTAGTCATTCATACATTTAATGACTCATTTATTTAGCACTTAAAAAAATTATATATGCAGGCCCTGGCCAGTTGGCTCATTGGTAGAGCATCAGCCTGGCATGTGGAAATCTATAGTTCAATTCTCGGTCAGGGCATACAAGAGAAACCATCATCTGCTTCTCTACCCCTCCCCCATCTTTCTCTCTCTCTTCCCTTCTTGCAGCCATGGCTCAAATAGTTTGGGCAAAGTTGGCCCTATGTGCTGAGGATGGCTCCACAGCCTCACCTCAGGCACTAAAAATATCTCAGTTTCTGAGCAATGGAGCAGAGTCCCAGACAGGCAGAGCATCGCTTGGTAGGTGGCTTGCCATGTAGATCTTGGTCTGGGCACATGCGGGATTTGTTTCTGCCTCATTTTTTACTTAATAAAAAATTATATATGCAAAAAATAAGATATTGGTAAAGAAGAAAATTACTAAAGAGATAAAAGGGCATATTGAAAAGTCATCTTTGGTGAGTATGCCATTAATTTCTCCTATACATAAAGATCAACTTGGATAGAATACTGAGGAGTTGGTTCAGCTCAGAAACAGTCCTATACCTTTGAATAACAACTTCAACTTGATTACACCTTCTTCTCCCCTGCCTAGTTACCAGGATTTGCAGATTGCAAAATATACTAAGATATGTGTGTGTGTGTGTGTGTGTGTGTGTTCCTACTAGTCTCCATTGGCTCATACCACTGCCCACCTGCCCTTACCACAGGCTTTCCACTCTCCAAACCAGCCATACTGCTCACTTCTACTACTTCCCATTTCCACAGCCAGTGCTTTGGTTCAGGCCATAGACAACTGCTTCTAGATTATCCAACAGATGCCTAGCTGATATCTATTTGCTCTTTTCCCTCAACATTCTGCACACAATCCTCCCCATCACACTAAAGTGAATGACTTTCTCAAGTGCTATTCCAATTTCATTTGCTCTATCAATAACTTCCACTCATCAAATATCAGCTCCTATTTATATATATATCTTTATAGCAATTCCCATGGTATAATGCATATATATATTACAATACATATGATGAAACTGAGGCTTAAAGAGCTTAAGTGACTTGCCAAAGGTCACAACCAATAAGTCACAAAGAGCCAGGTCAATGAGAGTTCAAAGAACAAGCTTCTTTTATTATATAACAATGCCTCTAAGATTGCTATTCTATAACCTTTTCACAATCTATTTTGGCAGTCAAGTGGTTTTGCATATATAAACACAAAAACTAAGTAAGATTTTTACACTGATCTGTCTAGTCATATTAGGCTTAATTTATATTGAAATTGATTTACTATGTGCTTTGTTTTCATCCTCAATCCTTCAACAAATACTGAGTACTTACCATTTGGATGGTGCACAATGGTGAGCTTATCTAGGAAAAAAAAACACATTCTGAGTTTTGCTTAATATTTTTTTCTAACCTTTCTTTTTATTGTTTGACTGCTTATCTTTAAGGTGAGCATAAACTTTCACAATCTGATTTAAAAAATACTAACTTTCCACTAAGTGTGAGAAACCATGTCTTTTACTACTTTTGTCTTTTTTCCTCCTGATGCTTGTCCTAGGGTATTCTGATTTGGATGTCTTTGACATTTAATAAAAGCTTGCTTTTTTTTTTTTTTTAGCTTGGGATATTCAATACTTTTTTGAAATTAACATTATTCAGTAATAAATACAGTACAATTCAAACATTTTTAAGTCTATACTTTAATAGATATAGTCAGTTATGCCATCTCACATCAATCCTCACCCCACACCATACCATTACTCCTGCTCACCCCTGAACTAATTTCTGTCTCATTAATTTTATCTAGAATTCCAGATAAACAAGAATCTTACAATGTGTGCTTCTTTGTGCATAGTATCTTTCAGTCAGCATAACCTCTGTGAGATTCATTCATGTTGTTGTATGTACTAACAAGTATTCATTTTTACTGCTGAGTAACAAGTGAGGCAAGTTATTAAGAAGTAGGAAATTTTCCTGGCAAGTAGAGAACTGGAGACAAAGTACTTAAATAGTCAGGCAATTAGCAGCCAGCTAATAAATTACAAGATTTTATCTTCCCTAACTAAAGACAATTAGGAGCAGATGGTTCACATCTCTCCTCCTCAACCAGAAAGCAAGTGGCTTAAATCTCCCTAATCAAAGAGATAAGTAACAGAGACCCAGTTAGTGGCATTAGTGCCAGCCAAACCCAAGAATGGATCAAGTTAGGGGAAGAAATAACAAAACCAGCAATCAAAAACTCAATTAGAGCCAAATCCAGTAGAGAGGTAAAGCTCCCACTCTACACTCATTTTTGATACATCAGCCTAATAAAGGTCACATCTATAAAGCTAATGAATATTCTGATTGAGACCTCCCCAAAATTTTCTGCCTGCAAAAAACAGACACAAACCCTCAAGACAAAGAACCCCGTGCACTCTCTTTGAGCACACCCATGCCCCCCCGCCCTCAGGGGTGTACCTTTGCTTTCTCTCTCCTGAGCTCTTAAGGGTTCTGATGAGACTTGCAATCAGAGGGGCAGTGAGGAGAGAGGTAGAGAAACAGGAAAATAAAATTCATAGAAAAGCAAAAGAAAACCATCAATAAGAACAACCTGAGATGATTCCACTGTTAACTTTAGCGATGACTTTGAAGCAGCTCTGATAAACATAATTAACTTTATAAAAATATGGTTTTAAGAAATGAATAAATATAAAATCACAGCAAAATATTGAAATTATATAAATGGAAATTATAGAAATTAAAATGATAATAAAAGAAATAAAAAATAGATCAGATGAGCTTATCAGCAGATTGGATATAACAAAAGAGTTAATAAAGTTGAAGACAAATCAACAGAAATTATGAAATATGATGGAAAGGAAGATAAAAAAAATCTTTAAAAAGAACAGAACCTGAGAGACATGAAGAACAATATAACATAGTCTAGTATGAACATAATTAGAGTCCCAGAGGAGAAAAGAGTGAGTTTGGGACAAAATATTTTAAAAGAAATAATGAGCAAAACTTGCCAAATTTAATGTAAGCCACCTCCATACAGTTCCAAGAACTTCAAAAACACTAAATAGCATAATTGTTAAGAGGACTTCATATAAGCAACTGTAGTAAAAGAGATAATCTTGAAAGCAGACAGAAATAAAGACACATTTCACATAGAGGAAAAGGATGAGAATATTCACTAATTTCTTACAGAAACAATGGAGGACTACAAACAATGTAATAATATCATTGAAATGCTAAAAATAAAAATGGCCACTTAGAATTGTATATCCAGAGAAAATATTCTTCAAAAATTTGTTGAACTAGAGACATTCTCAGGGAACTAAAATCAGAAAATTCACTGACCGCAAATTGTAATATAATAATAAATGTTAAAAATCTCATATAAGGTGAAGGGATATTGAAAACAAACTCATATCTGCACTAAGGAATAAAGAACAATGAAAGTTATACAAAGCAGGTAGATATAAAGTATTAGGGTTTTCTTTTCCTGTCTTTCACGTGGATCTTACAGGGGCTTGGTTTTAGGCTTTGTTATGGCAGATCTGGTATAAGTCTTACTGGAAGTTATGGTCCTTAGTTTTTATATCTCTTGGTGTTCACAATAGGATGCTAGGTTTTTTTACAAAGTGTTAAGGAGACCTTTTTACTCTGGCTGGGCAGGAATGGAAATATTCCAGTATGGACTTTCTCTAACTCTGCTCAAACTCTAGTGTCTCTGTTCTGCATTCAATGCCCTAGAAACTGCTATCCTGTATATCTTGAGTGGTCTTGCTCTGCACTTGTACAGTCCATCTCTCAGCCACAGACCTGTGGGGTCCCTCACTCCCTGTAAGGCTATTTCTACACAGCTGCCGCTTCAGTGACCCACCACATACATTCCAGAAACATTAGCTGCCCTGATCTTTGTTCTTTGTCTCTTCAGTTCAACAGGACTGCCTGTTTTGCATAGATTGTAGCCATAATATCAGTCTCTGGGAGTCATGAGAGCTACCATATAAAATTGCTTGTCTTTAGGATTATAGTCTTAGGTTGTTTATTGTCCACTCCCTGAAATCAGTGGCCCCATATTTTTTCCCAGTATGAGTGTTCTGTACAGTGGAATAATTTATTTGGTATATTTATTCCACTTTGGCTGGAAGGGAAGCTAGATGATTCCTAATTAGGACACCAATGATTAAGAGCATGGACTTCGAATTAAAAAAGCAATAGATTGTAGTTTCTAACCTGTATGTTTGGGATGTCTTAGTTTCTTAAAGCCTCAGTTTTCTTATTTATAAATTGAAACTAATGCCTACCTCAAAAGGTTATTGTAAAAAAAATTCGTAAGGTAATATTAAGTGTACAGTCAATAAATATTAGCTACTATTACTTAATGTTCCTTAGTAAAATTATTTATATATTTTGTAATTTTATACTTTGTTAACATTTTAATCTTATTCTACATTAGAATAGAAATCTATAGAATTTAGTTATCTGTAAATTACTCCTGTGTTTATGACCTTAATTATTTTTAAAACCATTTCTGTTTTAGAAAACATTTCTAAGAGAGCTTGAAGAATTCTCTATGGAAATAGATAACAACCCAATAATATGAAAAGAAAATGAATTTTAACAGGGTGGATTTCAAAATGGAGCACTAGCTAAAAGTTATGCAATATTATTGAAAATAGAAGAGATGAAAGTTTCCAAGCTTTACTAGTGGTTGTTAGTTTTTAATTATCTGTGCAGGAATAGGAACTTGGATAAAGAGTGGTCAGATAGTGAGAATATACTTAATTTCAATTTTAAAATATGTTGTTTGTTTATCTTTAGAGAAGATTTACCATTTTAATAATGTTTAGCTTGTGTTAATATTAAGATGAGTGGTTTTTGTTTTTGTTTTTTCTCCTGAGAGCAACTGTTAATTATTAGCAAGGGGAATCTGCACTGCCAAGAAACACGCTAACTGTAGGGGAAGGCAAATGGAGATTTGAAATTTAAAATGATCCACATGTGGACAATTGTGTGAACTCATTCTATTGAGACTCTTCTACCTTATTAAAAAAGTATAACTCCTTAAAAATTTAATTCTCTGCATAATAGTTCACATATAAAAGAAACTAGAGTAGAGTCATTTTGTAGCTCACATCAAGATCAAAGGAAAAAAGGCTCTGGCAGGTGGCTCACTGGATAGAGTACCAGCCTGGCGTATGGATATCCTAGGTTTGATTCCCTGTCAGGGCACACAAGGGAAGCGACCATCTGTTTCTCTCCCCTTCCCTCTCCCCTTTTTCTCCCTGTACCTCTTCCACAGCCAGTGGCTCCATTGGTTTGAGCATGGCCTCAGGTGCTGAGGATAGTTCCATTAGAACAGATCAGCCTCAAGTACAAAAAATAGCTCGATATTCAAGCATTGGCCCCGTATGGGTTTCTGGGTGGATTCTGGTTGGGTCACATGCAGGAGTCTTCCTCACTATCTCCCTCCTCTCACCATAAAAAAAAATCAAAGAAAAAAAAAAGAAACTAGCATTTATTGAATGTCCATTATGGGTCAGAGATAGTAAAAGTATTTTATATGTTAACTTATAAAACCACTTTCAGATATGTATAATTATTCCTGTTTTCAGACAAGGAACCTGAGTAGCATGGATTAAAGATACTGGCTGGCCACATAGCTGGGAAGTGATTGAGTATAGATATGAACTTAGACCTTCTTGATGTCAAAGTCCTTGCATTTTCCAGTTTATCACTCTGCCATTTTTTAATAATAGACAAATTTTACTTACCATAGACATTTTCATCTTCTGGCCTCTTCCCAAGTATGCAATCTCGCAGTTGGCGTAGTTTTTCCTAAATGAGGAAACAAGCAGGAAACAGAAGTCAAGATTTACAAATTGTCCTAGATCAAGAAGAAACTACTGTCCCTAGTATCACCACAACTATTTTGTACTAATTTAGAACTTATAATATCTCATTGACTATCCTTGACATTTTAGATGTATTATCTTGCTTGATCCTCACAACTTCATGAAGTAGATATAAAATGTCATCATCTCATTTAACACATAAAAACTGAGATACAAAGAGGTTACATAACATGCCCAAATCCAAATCGCAGTCAAAGGTGGTAGAGTCAGGATTGGAACTCAGAGTCCAGTTCTTTCAGAAGCTGTTTTACCAATGTAATACTTGACCCCATGTAAATCACGGACTATTTGATGATCAAAAACATGAGAGTGACACAACGGTGACTTGCTATTGCTGGAGCACAACTCCAGCTTCTGTAGTACACCATCCTTCCCCAGAATTCCTTCAAAGAAATAGGGACTCAACCAAAAAAAACACACCTGGATTCCCCTTCTTAGTTAATTTGTGATATTTATTTGCTTTTCAAATATCCTGCATTGAACATCTATTCTTTTTAACCACAATATAATATAAGCTGATATTCAAAAATCCCATTTTAGAGGAAAATATAAGAGTAGCACTTTTTCTTAAGGGTTTCCCATGAAACATAGAAATCACATTTCCTAAATAGATAACAGTTTTCACTGCTTTACGGGAAGTCCCCTAAGAGTGGAGCAAATGTTCTTTAGGCACTCAGGGATCATGAGCGGGTGTGAGAAGAATAAGAGGCCAGGTTTTCACCTTCTCAGCCATCTCACCTTCAACTCCAAGGATTCTACATGAGTCTCATTATTCTAGAATCTCTTCTATTATTAACACTATGTTTGTGCTATTTTTTCTGTTAATTTCCTAAGATAATGTTTCTGTCAATAATAATAGAACTTTATAGTTACCTCTGATTGATTCATCTTCAGGGTGCAAATGAATATTTTTGTAAACTATAATAGTAATAATGAGAAGTGTATGGGATTGAATATGTGTCTGTTATGAAAATGGGAGAACATTATTTTTTTTTTGTTCTGACTATTGTCTAGGCCCTTATATTAAACACGAGGAAAGTGTAGGGTCTTGACAATGTTTTTTGGATAAGATACCCAAAAGTATAAGCAACAAAGGAAAAAATAAACAAGTGTGACTATATCAACGTGTAAAGCTTTTACACAGCAAAAGAAGCCATCAAAAAACTAAAAGGAAACCTATAGAATGGGAGAAATCTTGCAAATCTTTGGTTAAAAAATGGGCAGAGAAACTGAATAAATATTTTTCCAAAGAAGATGCACAAATGATCAACAGATATATGAAAAAGTGCTCAACATCACTAATTATAAGAAAAATGCAAGTTAAAACCACTTTATTATTGTTAGAATGGCTGCAATAGAAAAGATAACAGTGCTAGTAGAAAATGGAAAAAAGGGGTTCCTGAGTACTATTACTGGGAATGTAAATTGGCTCAACCGCTATGAAAAATAGTTTGTATGCTTCTGAAAAATTAAAAATGCAACTCTATATGATCTAGCAGACTCACTTCTGAGTATGAGTATATAGCAGAGGGAAGTAAAAACAGGGCATTGAATTGATATGTGTACACCAATGCCCACTGCAACATTATTGACAACAGCCAAGATATGGAAACGACCTAAGTGTCTCTCAGTGGATGAATGGATAAAGAAGTTATCTATATCTATATACATATAAAATTTATATTTAATAAAATAATATATTTAATGGAATAGTCTTCAGCCATGAGAAATAAGGAAATTTGCCATTTGTAAAAACATGGATGAAAGTAACTTCAGAGTACTATGCCAAGTTAAAAATGTCAGAGCCTGACCTGTGGTGGCACAGTGGATAAAGCACTGACCTGGAATGCTGAGTTTGCTGGTTTGAAACCCTGGGCTTGACTGATCAAGGCACATATAGAAGTTAATGCTTCCTGTTCCTCACCCCTTTTCCCCTCCCTACCCTCCCTTCCTCTTTCCCTCCCTCCCTCTCTCTCCCTCTCTCTAAAAAATTAGAAAACATAGCAGAGAGAGAAAGACAAATAATGTATGATATTACTTATATGTTAAATCTTAAAATGTCAAACTCATGAAACAGTGAGTAGAATGGTGGTTACCAGAGACTGGGGGAGTAGAGGATAAGTTTGGCCAAAAGGTACAAACTTTCAATTTTAAGTTCTAGTGATCTAATGTATAGCATAGTGATTATAGTAAAAAATACTATCATAGCCCTGGCTGGTTGGCTCAGTGGTAGAGCGTCGGCCTGGTGTGCACGGGTCCCAGGTTTGATTCCCAGCCAGGGCACACAGGAGAAACGCCCATCTGCTTCTCCACCCCTCCCCCTCTCCTTCCTCTCTGTCTCTCTCTTCCCCTCCCGCAGCCGAGGCTCTCTTGGAGCAAAGATGGCCCGGGCACTGGGAATGGCTCCTTGGCCTCTGCCCCAGGCGCTAGAGTGGCTCTGGTCGCGGCAGAGCGACGCCCCAGAGGGGCAGAGCATCGCCCCCTGGTGAGCAGAGCGTCACCCCCTGGTGGGCGTGCCGGGTGGATCCTGGTCGGGTGCATGCGGGAGTCTGACTGTCTCTCCCCGTTTCCAGCTACGGAAAAATACAAAAAAAAAAAAAAAATACTATCATACACTTAAAAGTTGCTGAGAAAGTAGGTATTAAATGTTCAACCTCCCTCCCCTGCAACTAAATGGTAATTATGAAATGATGGCCATGTTAGCTAGCGCTATAATGGTAATCATTTTGCAGTATACAAATGTATCAAATCAATACTTCCAACACCTTAAATTTATACATGTTATATGTCAATTATATCTCAATAAAGCTGAAAAAATATAAAGGAAAGAACTGACTGATACCTCTAATAGTATTCAGTCAGAATTCTAAACTTTTGGCTCTATGAAAGGTAACCTTAGTGCCTGTTTTTGAATTTACAGCTAAAGTACTTTATTTTTCATAAGCACTAATCATATTCATTACCCACCATTGTCCCTTTATATATATTAGATTAGTCAGCTCAGTCTCAAAGTAGTGAGTATGGACCACCTTAAATTCTTTTTAAAAAAATATTAAATATAAATACATAAAAATAAAAAAAAACAAGTGTTTAATAAAACAACTAGTGAAGTCATTTCCAAAATGTATTTAGGTTAGATTATTCTAAATTGTAAACTTTATTATTGAAGGGTCAATAAAAAAATCAGATGAAGTACAACTGATTTCTGTGTACAAAATTCATATAATCTAGCATTTCTAGGAATGTGATTTGCATGTCTGCACTTAATTAAGCATATTGTACCCATTTCAGGATAAGAGGGATGTTTGATGGTGATGGTATTGGAACAGACTGAGAGGCATGGACAGCTATCAGTTGCAGAACCCAACAATCAGCATTCTTTCACATCTGTTTGACAAAATCACTGGCCTTGCTTAGCACTGCAAAGTCTGAAACCTGTCTGACCACCAGCCCTTAACCAGAGCTGCCCTTAGAGACATGGTTTCTGACATGAGGTCATCTCAGATGTACTTGAGAAGTCCCCTTTTTTAATCTATCTCCTGTTTATATGCCATATTGTTTAAATTTCACTATGGGATTCATTTTTCTGTTGTCAAAAAATATTTTCCTAAGCATTGTTTTTAAATAAAAAATAATCCCTTAGGGAAAATAGCATACTAAGCTATTAATGATTATTTATACTTGGCCTAAACTAGTTAATTTAAGTATGTTTTATAAGACAACTTCCTGGCAACTGGTTTCTAAGACAAGGGGACATACTGTAATGACAGAACAAAAACTGTTGAAATGCTTTGGGGATAGGAAGGCCTTTTGGGTACTTAGAATAAGGTCTGGATACCCCTTACTGAGAAACATCACAGGGTATATGTGGTATATTTTTGTTTTCATTCTCATCTTTGAACCACCTACTCCAATTTCCTCTCAGGATATAAATTATATCTATAGAAGACAAGACTAAACTTATCTGAATTTAATGCTCTTGACATCATTTCTCTGAAGAACGTTTGTGTACATATATATAAATACATAAATCTATATCTATTATATCGATATAGATATATATGTATAAAGGTTAAAGGGAAGAGAATACTTATTACATTGCTTTTAGGACTACTGCCTGATACAATTTCAATCATTCTTGTTTCTTTTAAGTTTGGTCTACATAATACACTATTCTGAATGCTGAGCACATATTAGTGTAAAGAAGCTTTACCCTAGTTTCATCAATGAGATTCATAAAATATTCACTATACTACTGACAGCCTTAGAAGTTAAGTAGGCCCTGGCCAGTTGGCTCAGTAGTAGAGCATTGGCCAGCGTGTGGATGTGTGGATGTCTGGGGTTCGATTCCCAGTCAAGGTACACAGGAGAAGCAACCATCTGCTTCTCCACCTTCCCTCCTCTCGCTTCTCTCTCTTCTCTTCCCGCAGCCATAGCTTGAATGGAGCAAGTTGGCCCCAGGAGCTGAGGATGGCTTCATGGTCTCTGCCTCAGGTGCTAAGAAAAAGCTCAGTTGAGCAACAGAGTACCTTCAGATGGGCAGAGCATTGCCCCCTAGTGGGCTTACCAGTGGATCCTGGTGGTGTATGCGGGAGTCTGTCTCTGCCTCCCTTCTTCTCACTGAATAATATTAGCTCTGATACATTGGGTCTCAGCGTGGAGTTCACCAATGTTTTGTAATCATGAAGTTTGGATATTTTCTAACTCTTAACTGGTAATTTGAAAACACTTTTTTGGGGGGCTATTTAAAAACAAAAGAACAGTTATCTGTATTCCTTATGAAGACTCAACATTTACAAAGAAGCTTGGAGCTTTTTAGTGACAGAATGTTCCAGAAGGGATTGGGGTCAGTCAGTCTTACCTGCTGAATCATCTCGAGGCCAGTCTTTCCTATCTGCCACTGTTTAAATTTCTCAAGGGCTTGATCCACAGACAGTTTCCCACTCTTCACTTTCTCCTGCAGGAGGATGAGTTCTTCCTGCCCAGCAGCCAGGCAGCCCCTCACAGGGGAAGAGACTTGACTCTCCATCCAAGGTCTGTCTACAATATAAGGGGAGGGGGGTTTAACAAGAAGTCAACATATGACAACTGGAAAAGAAAAGAATCTGAAAAATAAGCAGTTTGAGTTTCTTGTTCTTACTGGTCTATGAGCAGTTACAGAATAAATCAGCAGAATTTTTTTTAATGATTTTCTTTCTAAATGTGTTTATGCCTGGCACTTAGTGTTATGGTTAAAAACAAGCTGTTGCATCACTGAAAAGAGAAGAGGAAGAAGAGGTAGCAAAAGTCCAGCACTGCTTTGTGGTAGGCAGTGCCAACCCTGTGGTCTTTTTGTGAGGATTATTTGAAAATGTGTACAAAATACTTATCACAGTGCCTGCTACATAGTACACTAAATCAATGTTAGCATTATTATTAATAATAAATATTTGCGGGATAAACAGAATCTCTTTACCTTTGGGAAAAGAGATCTCAACCAAAATCTTAATATGATGAGAAGGTAAGGATCATTTGTGTCAATGGAAAAAAAAACTTCCAAACTGTAAGAATTTTTTATGAGTTGATTTGAGCCAATCTGTCCACAGTTGCTGGGAAGCAAAGTGTCAACAGATTAAGAAAATGCTCTGGCAAATGGTGATTTCACCACTTATTTTATATGTCAGAATCAAAGGGGAAAGTGTAAGGAGTTACATGAAATTAGTGATAGATTAGGGAGGCAGGAGAAAGCAAAACCCGTGTGGGGGATCTCTGGGATTAGATAAAAGTGAAAATGTATACACTAAAACCTCTTACATAGGAGGCACCAGACCAGCAGGTTAATTAACATGATAATAGTAACAATGAAAGGGTTTGTTGGCTCCTGCTTTGGTAGGATGCCTGCCCTGAAGGAGCAGAAAAAGAAGATTCCCTCCACACCTCAATGGCATGTTATCAGTTACATTATTGCAAATGAAAAAGGCAACAGACAGCTTCAAAGCAAACACTGACTTTCCTTCAGATAGAGAGTAACTCCCTAGGACATGACTACCCACCATAAAATGCTTTTAGTTAGAAAGGTTTGATTTAGACCAGGGGCAGTCAACTTTTTTATACCTACTCCCCACTTTTGTATCTCTGTTAGTAGTAAAATTTTCTAACCACCCACCAGTTCCACAGTAATGGTAATTTATAAAGTAGGGAAGTAACTTTACTCCATAAAATTTATAAAGCAGAATTACAGCAAGTTAAAGCATATAATAATAATAATTACTTACCAAGTACTTTCTGTCAGATTTTTGCTAAGTTTGGCAGAAAAATTTTTATAAAACAACTTACTATAGTTAAATCTATCTTTTTATTTATACTTTGGTTGCTCCGCTACTGCCCACCGTGAAAGCTGGAATGCCCACTAGTGGGCGGTAGGGACCAGGTTTAGACCATCCTGTGCTTACCTTAGTTCTCTGAATTCACAAGGCCATTGTGTAGGCTTTCCCTGAGCTTGTCAGGTTTAGTTCATGGCCACATCTTGATTTATTAAAAAAAATTTTTTTAGTCCACATTTGAAAATTTATCCTAAAACATTTTAAATAAATAATTGCTGGTCATTTTGTAGTGAATGGCTTTCTTTTCAAGAATTTAATTTTGGAGCAATCCATGTAGTATTTGTTTAGTATAAGAAGAACATTAGATGGTCCAGTTGTCTGTGTGTGGCTGCTAATGCCACACCAGATCCTGGCCTGAAGTACAGTGGTGGTACATTGCAAAACATAGGGGAATTGACTTTTTTATTTGCCTTACGTGGCATTTGAAGTTATACATGAACCATCATCTGCATGCATTTAAGAATGTTATATGTCCTCCTCGCTACCTTAATTTCTGTTACTCTTAATGACCACTGGATGGTGTCACACTTGTGCTACCAGTCTGGCTGCAGAACTCGTTTATGTGTTTGTACTTTCTCATTGATTTATTTCCATGAAGTCCAACATACTTACTCTCTTACCTCAGGAGAGACTGGGTTACTTAGCAGTGGCAGCACATGTGTTAGGCACGGTGAAATCTAAATATGCCATCAAGTCTAGAAGCAGAGAATAGGTAGTCCTGCCCAATCTGTACTAATGAGCTGGCTGTCTCTGGAGAAATTGCTCCTTACTGGGGTCCCTTCTTCAAGAAAAAAAGCAATAAACTAGACTGGACCTACAGCAGACTGACAAGGACTGGGGAGATGGGGAGGGCATTAAAATTCTAATGTAATAAGATTCTTTTTTATATACTTAGTATATTTTAATTCTAAATTATATATATGTGCATAATATATAATCAGTCATCATATTAGGTGCTTGATAAACACTATATCATTTAAGTCTTACAGAAATTTTTGAGAGAGGTATTACAACATTTTTAAATTTTCTGTGAAAACTGGCCCTGGCCCGTTGGCTCAGTGGTAGAGCGTCGGCCTGGCGTGCGGGGGACCCGGGTTCGATTCCCGGCCAAGGCACATAGGAGAAGCGCCCATTTGCTTCTCCACCTCCCCTCCCTTTCTGTCTCTCTCTTCCCCTCCTGCAGCCAAGGCTCCATTGGAACAAGGATGGCCTGGGCGCTGGGGATGGCTCCTTGGCCTCTGCCCCAGGCGCTAGAGTGGCTCTGGTTGCGGCAGAGCGACGCCCTGGAGGGGCAGAGCATCGCCCCCTGGTGGGCAGAGCGCGCCCCTGGTGGGCGTGCCGGGTGGATCCCGTTCGGGCGCATGTGGGAGTCTGTCTGACTGTCTCTCCCCGTTTCCAGCTTCGGAAAAATACAAAAAAAAAAAAAAATTTTTTTCTGTGAAAACTGCATCACAGCATATCTACAAAACATGTTTGATTTTAGAAGAAAGAAGCACCTAGTCCATGCTTGAAGCTATTGCACTTAAGACCAGTTTATGCAAAAAACAGCTATGCAGAGTTAAATATTCTTATGACATGGGTGAGATGGCCTATTAAACTCCTTCATTTCACAGATGAGGCCCTGAGAGTCTAAAGCTGCATTTTCGTGCAGTCCTGAGCCACAAGTGGCTAGTGAGCCCTTGAAATGTGACTAGTTTTAATGGAAATGTTTGTAAGTGCAAAATACATACTGAGTTTTGTAGGCTTAATGTGAAAAAGATGTAAAATATCTCAATAATTTTTAAACTGATTACATGTCAACATAAAATATTTGTTTAAACTTAGTCACCTGTTTCTTTTAAAAGTATTTAAGGTAGCTTGAATTTTAATTGATTGGACAGCACTGATATAGAAGGTTAAATGACTTGTTCAAGTGCTCACAGCTAGACAGTGAGGAGGCAGGAGTCAAATTAGTTTTTTGTGATTTTCTCCCTCTAATGTTCCCTCCGAACCTTTGCCGGCTGGATCTTTCCGTAACTTTTCTCTTTTAGTACTCTAAATAACAACTTTCTGTCCCTGTTTAAGGTATTGCATTTCTCAATTATGTAAAGTTGCTTAGCTGTGATAATTATTATTATTATTTAAAATAAATTTAATGGGGTGACATCAGTCAATAAAATACATTGGTCTTAGGTAAATATCTCTATAGCATTTGAACCGTTGATTGGGTGCTGTGCCCACCACCCAATATGGAGTACTTTGTAGCAGGTTTAAGTGTGTGAAGGGGACTTGAGCCTCAGGGCTGTCTTGGAAAGACTTCTAATGTCAGTCTCAGTTTTGAAAAGATTCTAGCAGGGAATCCGGGAACAGGAATACAGGGAGGGTTTCTTTCTGAAAAGATTTACATGCATGTAAAACTGCTCCATAGCCAATCGTTCTGATGCCCACGGGGCTTTCTTGTCTTGTCTTTTCTCTTCAGAAGTCCTCTTCCCCCAGAACTAACAAGATGTCAACAGATTCTAGACTCTGAGTCTTTTTCTCCAGGGATGACGAAGCATGAAATCCCAGGGGAATTGCAGATGCACAAGTCAGCCAGAGGGCTCACTGGTTTAGCAGCCAAAGCACAGATAACAAGTGAGTTCTTGCTTCCTGTACCATATACTTTTTATAGGTCTCCACACTTCACTTCATTTCATGAGATGCAGTTTGCAGTAGAATTTTACCTGCCAGTCCTGTCAGAGCGTGGAGGGTTAGCATCATCATTGAACAGCTATGCCATTTAACTAGCACCTCGCTTCTGTCATCTCTTTGCCTAAGTGTGAATCCATTTTTATCTCAGGTAAAACCCATGCAACTGAATTTTCTGCTTACTGTGGAAGTTATCACAAGAAAAGCTCTTCCCAGAAAACCATACTAACTTGTTTTGCTACACATACAGATTAGTTTAACTAAAAAAATATATAATAATTTTAATAGTATTCATTTCAATTACCCCTTTATATTTCAAATTTTAGCTACTAAAATATAAAATGCCTTCCCAGAGAAAGGAGCAGGAATTCAATTCTGTGTGGTTGGGCAGAGAGAGCAAAAGAACAGAAGTGAGGAGCTTCAGAAATTCCACAGACCAAGTCCTAGGAGGGAGTTATTTACTAAACTATTTTGCTATACATCTGCTTTTACTCTTTTTCACACTAAAAAGATTAAAAGAAAATTGCTTGATAAATTACTACTAGGCATGGTAAGTTGCAAAGGAAAATGATGTAGGCTATTTACTATCTTTCTTCTCCTAAGGGTAGACTAATCAAACCAAAGTGTGCAACCTGTAGTTTTAGGTAGGGTATGCAAAATTGCTTTATTGCATTTAGGTTACTATCTTATGGAGGATGGAAGGATTTTTTTCCTTCCTCCCCAATTTTATACTTATTATTCGTTTATTTCGCAAGCGTTAGTATGAGTTTAACACAGTTTTCTTTGAAAGCATTTGTAAGACAGTGAACTGGACTTAGTGCAGGCTCCTGGTAGGCTCCTGGTCTCTTATTGTAAAAGCTTCAACACAAACTATAGTTTCTAAAGTTGTTCTCTGTTGTTTGTTTGTTTTTATTGCTTCTTGGCCTTTTGGCTTAGATCAATTGTAAACTTTAAGTGTCTTTTGGTTTATTCTCTCTACAAGATATTCCATTCAAGCAAATGTTGGTCATATAAACATCAAGAAATCTGTTGTGGTGAGTATATGACTCTATAGATCAGGTAGGAAAGCAAATTAGGCTTTTCATTAAAATTTTTTTCTGTTTACTGAGTGACTGGTTAGAATATATTTTTACTGAAAATATGAAAGGAAACAAGTTGATTGCCCAACAACAAGAAATTTAAAATATAAAATATTCATTTAATAAATATTAGGTATTCATTAGAATAATAGTAATAATGAAAAGATCATGTGGCAGCATGAAAGTGCCTATTATATAATGACAAGTATAAAAGTAGGATACAAAATTGTATATAAGTAAAATTTTGACAATATCAATGTTGTACTATAACAAAGC
Organism: Saccopteryx bilineata; assembly: GCF_036850765.1. Classification (NCBI taxonomy): domain Eukaryota; kingdom Metazoa; phylum Chordata; class Mammalia; order Chiroptera; family Emballonuridae; genus Saccopteryx; species Saccopteryx bilineata. The sequence continues at coordinate 178,980,769 of NC_089494.1, forward strand.
ATGAAAGAAAATTTTTAATGATATTAATTGTTCTATTGTGATGGTAGAGAGGTGCAAACTTTTTTCCTAATTTCTAACACTCTATAATAATACTATATTGTTTTCACAATAAAAAAATATCTGCCACTTTGTTAATGGGTTTCCCCATGGAATATATGCCATCTCAAACCATGCCTGATATACTGTACCATGCCACATCATACTGTACCATCTTACCAAATTATTTTGTGAGAAATTGGAAAAAACTGTCAATAATGGGACTTAGAGAACCAATGACCAGAATTTAAATCTGAAGTTCCCTTTTGGTTCCATAGCTAGAGTACTGACAGATAAATACACTCAAGTCTACATGGGCGGACTAACATGCCTGGAATGATTTATTTATATGTTCTAAGAAAGTCTCCACATTTCCTTAACTTAGGGCTGCATATAACAAAGGTGCTCTCCTTTAGTAAACTTTGGTCAGGCTCGCTGAGTCCTTTTCCAGGTAAGCTTCACCTTCTGCACTTCCATGTTTGTCTTTGGATTGCCTAATTTTTACAAGATCATGCTAGATTGGTTTGGCCAGAATCTCCCACCCTCCTATCTGATCAACCTCAATATCTAATAGCTTCCTTATCTTCCATCATTCCCAGATAATGTCTGATCACCTGCTAGCCTTCCGCAGGAATCCTATTAGGTCAAGTCAGCTCCAATCCCTCTAAACTCTGAGGTTTTCTCAGTAATTTTCCGTCCAGCCCTTGTGCCTCCCCCACATTCTGCTGCTTACCTATAAACTCTCACTTTTCCTTTTTGTATTTGGATACAGTGCCTGTCTTATTTTACCTTTGATACTATTTTGCATTATTTAAGTAAAAACAGCACAAAAACCTTAATAATTTTATAATCTAGACTTTTTACTGCTAGTGATTGTCATGCCAATATAATGGTAAAGACTACAGATTTAAGCACTGCATAAGTAACAGACAATAACACATATGGCAAGAGGTGCTGCCTTAATCTTTTTATTTTTCTAAATGATTGCCCAATATCAGCTCTTCTTCTTAATTTTAATTACCGTACTTTTTGCTCCATAAGACACACATTTTTTACCCCTAAAAGTGGAGAGAAAAAAACCCGTGTGTCTTATGGAGTGAAAAATATGGTATTTTATTAAATATTTTAACACACCATTTGGTTCAGAACATTTTTTTTTCTTATTTTCCTTCTTAAAACCCTAGGTGTGTCTTACGGTCAGGTGCGTCTTATGGAGCAAAAAATATGGTAATTAATTAATTACCTTGTTTTCTTTGTGAATTTAGAAGCAGTCTTCCAAAGTGTTGTCTCTTTTCCCCAAAGGAAAACAAATCTTTTGAATCCATTCCAAATGAATGGGGTTTTATTAAATTCATAAATCACTTTAGAAAGAATATAGACTATCTACCTATGCAAGAAAATCATGTGCCTTTCTCTTTTCAATGGAAACTGTTTGTGTTTTCAGTGTATAGTAACTAAGCTTTTGTTTTTCTTTTATGTTGTTTTCAAACTATATATTCTTGCTGGTACATAAAAAAAGCAAATTATTTTTGAATTATATTCAAGTGTTTTTAAATAACTTTCAGGAGTCTTGAAGTTGATTCTGTCATGCTTTCTAAGTATGTATGTACAGAATATCATTTAAAAATAATGAAAATGTATGTTTTCCTTCCCAACAGTTACACTTTTTTTTTCATTGATTGTTTTCTCATACGTGCATCTCCTCAGCATCTCAAGTCAATGCTCTATCCACTGCGTCACTGCCTGGTCAGGCTGCACGTTGTGTTTTACATTCGTGTTTTTTTAGTTGTTAAAACTTTCTAGAAGTTAAATTAACATGTGATAATCAGTATCTTTATCTTGTATCTAGCCATAAGGAGACTAGCTCTATCCTTGAACTATTAAAATATTCTTAATCCTGTCAAGAAATCACTCTCTTTTTTTTTCTCTGTATGATCTAAAAATTATGAACAATGCCTGTCCAGGCAGTAGTGCAGTGGATAGAGTGATGGTCTGGAATGCCAAGGACCCAGGTCAAAACCACAAGGTTGCCACCAGTTTGAATGCAGGCTCACCCAATTTGAGCATGTGCTCACCTAGCTTGAATGTGAGATCATAGACATGATTCCATGGTTGCTGGCCTGAGCCTAAGGCCACTGGGTTGAAGCACAAGGTTGCTGGCTTGAGTCAAAGGTCGCTGGCTTGAGCAAGTGGTCACTCACTCTGCTGGAGCCCCCCCCCAATCCTGTCAAGGCACATATGAGAAGCAATCAATGAACAACTAAGGTGCTGCAACAAAGAGTTTATGCTTCTCATCTCTCTCCCTTCCTGTCTGTCCCTGTCACTAAAAATAAATAATAATAATAGTAATAAAGATTATGAATAGTTTAACAGTAATGATTTATGTCATTTTTATTATTAACTGAGGTTATAATGTATGTTCTTGATTACTGAAATAACTAGCACATTACATTAATATTTCTAGTATATGGGATGGTTCATATAATAGAAAAATTCTTTTACTTTAGTTTGAAATAACTCAATAGCAAAGCTCATTGCTGACTATCTTTTGAGTTAAAACATTCCTTAGTTATTAGTCTAGAAAGTTGTTTTTAAATTTCTTTTATCACCTGACATAGTATGTTTAATATAAATTTTTATTTATTTTTTCAATACACTTTATTATTTAGAGCAGTTTTAAGTTCACAGTATACTTGAGTAGAGGGTACAAAGGTTTTCTACATACAGCCTGACCCTACACATGCATAGCCTCCTCTATTGTCCACATCCCCCATCAGAGCAGTACATTTGTTGTGACTGATGAACTTATATTAGCACATTATCACCTGACATAATTTTGTTAATTAGTATTTCTCTTTAAAAAGTCATATATTTTCATATCCAAGAAAATAAAACAATTCCTCTGATTCTGTATACTTCCATTTTCTCATGACTGATATTTTAAATTGGTGTTTTATCTTTGTTTTATTTGCCAGAGAACTTGCTAATTTACTCTTTTTAAAAATAAACTTTTATAAGGTGATGGAAAATGATTTGACTTTGAGTGATGGGTATACAACATAATCAACAGTTCAAATGTTATAGAAAAGTTTACCTGAAACATATGTACTCTCTTTTTTTTGACAGTGACAGAGAGAGTCAGAGAGAGGGACAGAGATGAGAATCATCAATTCTTCATTCGGGACCTTAGTTGTTCATTGATTGCTTTCTCATATGCGCCTTGACTGGGGAGCTACAGCAGACTGAGTGACCCCTTGCTCGAGCCAGTGACTTTGGGCTTAAGCTGGTGAGCCTTGCTCAAACCAGATGAGCTCCTGCTCAAGCTGGCAACCTTGGAGTCTTGAACCTGGGTCCTCTGCGTCCCAGTCTGACATTCTATCCACTGCGCCACCGCTTGGTCAGGCTGTACTCTTATTGATCAATGTCACCCTTTTAAATTTAATTTTCTAAGTAAAAATTTTTTAAAAATGTACAATTTAAATTAAAAAATATAAACTTTAAGGTTTAACCAACATTTTCTGTATATTCACCTGTGAATTCTTTAAATTCTACCACTAATTTACAACTTTTATAATTTATTTCACTGGCTTCATTTCATAATTTTTACTCAAGTCCAGAAGCACATTAAGGTCGGTTGAGGCCCTGGGTGCAGAAAAAAATATGGGGACCCTTAAAAAAAGGAAAGAGAGGGAAAATAAAAATACATGTTAACCATATTTTTAAATAAATAAAAAATATTATGAACTTTTAATGTTAAAATTGCACATATGAAACCAAACTTGGTGCCATTAGAAAAAAGTGTCAAGTTGGGGTTTTGCGGGGCCCTTCAGGAGTCGGGGCCCAGGGAGCATGCCCAGTGCGCCCGCCATTCAGACCACCTCTGCTAGACTGTTTAGTTCCTTTGTCTCCCTTTTCTGTTATCGCTACAGTTTTCAGACTGCAATGTTGCCTCTGCTTATAGGACTGTTAGCTAAGCAACCAATTGTGTTTGAACTTTCTCTTTGCCTTCAGAGTTTGTCAGAATTTTCACAGTTGTTTTTATTTAAATTTCTGTTATTCATACTTTAAATATTCTATTGAGATTAGAAAGTAGGTTGAATAGGTAATATTTTATTAAGTTTATATTTAACAGCTAGCATATTACCATATTACCAATTATGGCTCCTGAAAAATGTATAGTATATTAAGTACAAACATCCTAATTTTTATATACTCCTTTTTATTATTCCTTTTTATTGAATTTATTGGTGGTAACACTGATTAACAAAATTATACAGGTTTCAGGTGCCCATTCCTATAACACATCATGTTATACACTGTCCTGTACACTGTACTGAGTGTTCACCACCCCAAGTCAAGTCTCACCATTTATCCCTCCTACACCTCCCTCCTTCTCCCCTAGTCCCATTCCCCACATAATCACCACACAGTTGTCTGTGTCCATGAGTTTTTCTCCCCCCTTTTTTTGTTCAATCTCTCCATCCCTACCACCCAGCCCCTACCCTGCAACAGCTCCCTGTTGTTTATATTTTTTGTATTTTTACTACTTTATCAAAGATTCAAAGTACTTATAATCTCTCACTACTACTGTGGTTTTGTCAGATGCTGTTATTCTAACACATTTATTTAAACATTTTAATACTTTAATATTTGCCACATAAAAGTACATAAATGACATATTTTTATTTGGATTTTAGAATTTAAATAAATAGAATGATTTCTTTTGTCTAATAAATACTTTTGCATTGAATTCTATTTTTTTCTAAAAATAAGATTGAAACAATTCCTTCATTTCTGTTTCATCATTAATTTTCAGCTTTTCTTTAATATTTTTGGTCATTTATCTTTTTAAAACAGAATATCATCTAATTTTGTTTGTTAGCCAAAGCTGAATCAGTGTCTTTTATAAAAGAGAACACAGCATAACATTTGGACGCGGCAGGCACGGGTACAAATCTCAGCTTTGCTTCATTCCACTTTTGTAATCATCAGTTTCTTTCTATATAAAATGAAGATAAATAATTTCCTTTCAGAATTATTGCAAAGATTAAAGGAGCTAACGTGTGTAACATGCTTTGTGGCACAAGCGAAAATCCAAGAAGTTATAGAGATACTTGCTACTATGATTACCTGGAAAAACAGTACAGGAGGTGATTATAAACAGGAGCTTCAGAATAAAATAGAATTAAATTCAAGTTTGGCTTCTACCACTTACTTACTCTGTGACCTTGGTTACCTAATCAATCCTTCTTGGAAAGTGAAATAATATCTACCTCATAAGATAGCGCTGAAGTCTTAAGGAGCTATTGTATGCAAATACTTAGCATAGTGCCCTTTGTCCAAAGGATTGTTACTGCTCTGTGAGGATGTTTGACTGACATATGTATTGTCATAACTGCTTTTCTTATACTTAATCTGGTTTTGAGTACTGTTTTTTTGCCTTTACTTGTAGATTCTGACTTTTGTTATAAAGACTATATTTATAACATATATAGTACACTTAATATATAGTACATATTTATATATAATTATATAATATTAAATAATTTGGAAGATACACATTCTATTTATTTTGAAATGGGTACTTTTCTAAATTTCTGAGATTTTTTTATCTTATATTTTTGATTAGTAAAGTCACAAATAAAAGGGCATGGTTTAATTTTTTCAGTTTCTTCTAGTTTCTAGACATGTTTATATATTTGAGAATTAGACCTATATTATTGGAATAAAATTATGACTTGTTTAATTGTATTTATTTTTTATTACCAATATTTTATGTTCACATGGTTTATAAGTAATTTTATAATAATTATGTAAATTGAATTCTGTGTTTCAGTGAATTTATTTTAAGATTTTTAAAATTAATTTTACAGAGAGGAAGGGGGCTGAGAAGTATTAACTCATAGTTGCTTCACTGTAGCTGTTCATTGATTGTTATATGTGCCTTGACAGGCAAACCCAGGGTTTCAAACCAGCAATCTCAGTGTTCCAGGTTGATGCTCTATCTACTGTACTACCCTAGGCCAAGTTATGTTTCAGTGAATATAAACTTTTATTTTATTTTTACTTTTTTTTTTTTCCCGAAGCTGGAAACAGGGAGAGACAGTCAGACAGACTCCCGCATGCGCCCGACCGGGATCCACCCGGCACGCCCACCAGGGGCGACGCTCTGCCCACCAGGGGGCGATGCTCTGCCCATCCTGAGCGTCGCCATGTTGCGACCCTCCTGGGTGTCGCCATGTTGCGACCAGAGCCACTCTAGCGCCCGGGGCAGAGGCTAAGGAGCCATCCCCAGCGCCCGGGCCATCTTTGCTCCAATGGAGCCTTGGCTGCGGGAGGGGAAGAGAGAGACAGAGAGGAAGGCGCGGCGGAGGGGTGGAGAAGCAAATGGGCGCTTCTCCTATGTGCCCTGGCCGGGAATTGAACCCGGGTCCTCCGCACGCTAGGCCGACGCTCTACCGCTGAGCCAACCGGCCAGGGCCTGTTTCAGTGAATTTATAATTCACTACAATTCTTGAACACTATGACTTGTTTTTTGAGCAATTTGTTTGCTTAATCTGTCATTTATTTAGAATCTTTCAGGGAATACTTTTATGATGACATAGAAATGTTATCCTTCCTAAAATCCTAGATATCCTAAAAGTATATTTGTTTTTTTCAGACACAAACAAAATACCTGACTAAATATAAACATAAGTGGCAAGTTTTTCCAAATAAAATGTGTAGTCTTTAGTTTAAATTTTTTTACACAGATGATGTAATTTTAAAACTGATCTTCATTATTTAATAGAAAAGCTAAGTTAAAATATTTCCTCAATACTTTACGATACTTTCTTCATCTTTATGATTTAAAAGATTTGCTAACGTGCTTTTAAATCTGTGTATATTTCACTTGAGCAGGCAGTGGCGTAGTGGATAGAGCGTCAATCTGGGATGCTGAGGACCCAATTTCTAAACCCTGAGGTTGCCAGCTTGAGTGTGGAATTGCTGGCTTGAGCCCAAACGTCGCTGGTTTGGAGCTCAAGGTCACTGGCTTGAGCCCAAGGTCACTGGCTTGAGCAAGAAGTCACAGGCTCAGTTGAAAGCCCCCCCATCCAGGTCAAGGCATGTATGAGAAAGCAATCGATGAACAACCAAAGTGATGTAACAAGTTTATGGTTCTCATTTCTCTCCCTTCCTGTCTGTTCCTGGCTGTCCCACTCTCTGTCTCTCACTAAATATATATATCGGTATATATAATGACTTTTTCCTGGACCACAGTGAGCCCATATAGTCTGCATATTCCATTTCTCATCCCCTGTTCTCCAAAGCTTTGTCTAGTTGTGTTATTTATTGCATTGTCTATCCCATTTTGAATATACCCATCAACACGAGTTGGATCTCTGTTCTCCATATCTTCTGTTTCCAGTCTTTCCAGGTATTGAGACCAAACCCTTCTCCAATTATGTTTTCTATTTCAATAATGGATTTCACTCACTGTCAGCCTTTTTTTTTTTTTCTGAAGCTGGAAACGGGGAGAGACAGTCAGACAGACTCCCGCGTGCGCCCGACCAGGATTCACCCGGCACGCCCACCAGGGGCGACGCTCTGCCCACCAGGGGGCGATGCTCTGCCGCGACCAGAGCTACTCTAGTGCCTGGGGCAGAGGCCAAGGAACCATCTCCAGCGCCCGGGCCATCTTTGCTCCAATGGAGCCTTGGTTGCGGGAGGGGAAGAGAGAGACAGAGAGGAAGGAGGGGGGGTGGAGAAGCAAATGGGCGCTTCTCCTATGTGCCCTGGCCGGGAATCGAACCTGGGTCCCCCGCACGCCAGGCCGACGCTCTACCGCTGAGCCAACCGGCCAGGGCACTGTCAGCCTTTTTGAGTGACCAATGTGAATTTTAATTTCAGCTTCCAAGTTGATTTTATTTTTACCATATTTGCCCTTCTAACTCTATCTCTCTTCATGTCATGTGTTTCACCTCATCCTGTCATTTCACCTAAAATGTCTTTCACCTGTTTGTTTTCATCTCAGCCTGACTTTGATAACTCACATATTTTTATAGTTATTACCTTAAAACATTTTATAAAAAGTTAAAACATTTATAAGAATCTTGAGATTTAAAAATTACAAACTGTTAGTGGAAACAGTCTTAATGTATGTGTGAGTGTGTGTATTTCTCATTAAATCCATATTGGTACCCTGGCACTTTTGGAAAAGCTATGACAATCTTATTAAAGAAGTACTTACAGAAGTATAATAATCTTGGGTTTCCTTGATGAAAAGTTCCCTCCTTACCTCTGAAGTGATTTTTAAAGTTTTTATATTATTTGTTTGTTATCTTCTTCAATACTTCAAAAATTATTTATTGATTTTAGAGAAAGAAGGAGAGAGAAAAACACATTGAGTTGTTATTCCACTTATTTTTGCATTAATTGCTTGATTCTTGTATGTGCCCTGACCACGGATCAAACTTGCAATGTTTGCATATCAGGACAGTGCTCTAACCAGGCTGAGTTACCCAGCCAAAGTTTCAATCCATCTTGAAAGAGAATACATCTATAGAAACATGTTTGCCAAGAGATATATTATCTCTTTTGGTTATTTTATTTATTTATTTATTTATTTATTTATTTATTTATTTATGACAGAGACAGAGAGAGACACAGAGAGGGACAGACAGGGACAGACAGGAAGGGAGAGAGACGAGAAGCATCAATTATTTGTTGCTGCACCTAGTTGTTCATTGATTGCTTTCTCACTTGTGCCTTGCCTGGGGGGCTCCAGCAAAGCAAGTGACCCCTTGCTCAAGTCAGTGACCTTGGGCTTCAAGCCAGTGACCTTTAGGCTTAAGCCATTGACCATGGGGTCATGTCTATGATCCCACGCTCAAGCTGGTGAGCTCATGCTCAAGCTGGATGAGCTGGCACTCAAGCTGGCGACTTTGGGGTTTTGAATCTGGGTCCTCTGCATCCTAATTAGATGCTCTATCCATTGTGCTAGTGCCTGTTTAGGTGTGTTTGTTTACCCTTTGAGTTTATTTCTTGTGTTAAAATCAAATATTGATTTCTGCTCTAGGACTGCAGAAGACTTTGATAGGTGTAGTTCATAGCTCAAGGTCCCAGAGGTTAGCAGACTTTTGTCAATTGCAGCTTTGTCTCCTATAGATGAGACATGATTCTTTGGCAATATATACTGACTGGTTTTGAAATACTAACTCCCTATATAAATTAATAACAGAGATCATTTTCTTCTTCTTCTTCTTCTTCTTCTTCTTCTTCTTCTTCTTCTTCTTCTTCCTCCTCCTCCTCCTCCTCCTCCTCCTCCTCCTCCTCCTCCTCCTCCTCCTCCTCCTCCTCCTCCTCCTTCTTCTTCTTCTTCTTCTTCTTCTTCTTCTTCTTCTTCTTCTTCTTCTTCTTCTTAAGTTAGTGAAAGGCAGGGAGGTGGGGAGGCAGAAACAGACTCCCACATATGCCCCAACCAGGATCCACTCGGCAATCCCCCTATAGGTAACCCTAACCCTAACCATAACCATAACCCTAACTCTAACCCTAACAATAACACTAATACTAACCCTAATAATAACTTTAACCCAAACCCTAACAATAACCCTAACCCTACCTATAACCCTAACCTGAACAATTACCCTGTCCCTAACAATAACCTTAACACTAACCCTAACCCTAACCATAAATATAACCCTAACTCTAGCAAAACACTAAATCTAATCCTAATCCTAACCCTAACAATAACCCTAACCCTAACTCTAACAATAACTCATCTGGGGCTGTTGCTCTGTAACCAAGCTATTTCAGAGTCTGAGGTGAGGCCATGGAGCCATCCTCAGCACCTGGGGCCAACTTGCTTAAACCATTCGAGCCATGGCTGTGGAAGTGGAAGAAAGAGAGAAAGAGAGAGAGAGAAAGAGGAGGGAGAAGGGTGGAGAAGCAGATGGTCGCTTCTCCTGAGGGCCCTGACTGGGAATTGAACCCAGGACTTACACACGCTGGGCCAACACTCTACCACTGAGCCATCCAGTCAGGGCCAACACATTTCTTCTTGACCACCCCATCCCTTCATCACAGACCTTTACTTAAGGCTCTTAGAATGTAAAATGTAATGTGAAGTCCCTCCTTATTTCCTAATGAAAGGACTACTTTCTGCATGTATACAGAAAGACTAGAGCTGAAGAGGGCAGGACTTTTTAGAACTAGCCTCTGTGTGAGTAATAGCTGTGAATCAGTGGCTGGACCACTGATTTTAGTTGTTTCAATCTCTTTTTCAGTCTTAGAATTAACTGAATTAGTTCTACACTCTAGCATTAGCCTTTTCTCACTGTTACTAAGAATTCCATATTATTGACCATGCCTTGACTTCACAGGTATTTTTGAGAGGTCACACTGTGGGCTGTTGACATATCACCATTTTAGACAAGAACTCAGCTATTGAAGAAATTTTTCTAGGCATTGCTTTAACAAAAAAGCTTTTTTGAACAATATGACAAATAGAAATGTAAGTTCTACTGAAAAAGAGAACTGGGTTTCTTATTCTTTTATGGAGTACAAATCACTACATTTGATAATTTTCCTCTTTTCTTTTTAATATATCTAGTGCTGGCAGAAACAGCCTGATGAAAATACCTCAGAGACCAGCATTCTCCTTTCCCCAAATACGGGTAATATCATCCACAATTCCCAGGTCTCTTAGTTATAGAAAATTTTATTACTTAACATTTATCAAACTGCTGCAGCACTTGGCACTTAGAGAACACATACAAGATATGGTTCTCTGACTATATCCTTCCCATGACATGACCACCCTCAAGCAGACCAGCCAATAGCAACTGTGCAGTCTGTCGTGAGGAACAGTGGGCAGATTACACCAGGGATTGCAAACTCATAAGCCTACAGGGGCCACGCTGGTAGAATTACTGAGCAGAGAAGATTTCAGTGTCTGTTTATTAAACACATTCGAATAGTCTTTTGTATCACAAATACATATATTCTTTTCATGTTTTTATGCATCATGATTCTCCCTAAGCTTTTTATTTTTCCACTTTTGATAGAATTCTAATTTTAGAGAAGTGTGTCTCAAAATAAGAAAACAACATGGAGAGCGTGTTAAATGATAATAGCGAAAGTCATTTGTAACAAATGATGTAAATATATAACAGAAAGTGGTTGGAGATTTGAATTTTTATATGAAACATGGATTTAAACCTGAAACAAATTTAAATTATATTGTGCAGATTGTTTTGGAAATGTAACATACTTAAAAGCAAAATTTGACCACAATAGCCCCTTAAACAGTTTCTTTTTATTAGATTTTGTTCTCTATATACCGGTGTACTGATCATTATTCTCATGTGTTTTACTTTTAGTCTATCCCTACAGTCAGACTTAGCCAACCACATTTTAGAAGCTCTGCAAAGAATTCTTATGTTCCTCTAAGGTTGGGAGTCACTGGAATAGGTGAGGGTAGATGTGCTCTACCCTCTCCCACCTAACCCCACCCTCAAAGAAGTATGTTGCTTTCTAAGAGCAATAGCCACAACACATCCTTGATGCAATTCAGTATTGAACTGTGTGGCTGAAACCTGTAGATGTGACTTATGATCACAGTATGGCAGTTAAAATATTAAGAATGCTAAACCTCATCAGTTGCCATGTACCATGTCTGAGGTAGGACTACAGTAATAAAATGGGATGATTCTGGTGAGAATAGAAAAGGCTCCTTGGCACTCCAAGAAAAAAATAATTTACAGAGAAAAAAAGTAACATGTCTGGAAGACATGAGCTATTATGTGTATATGATTTTGTAAGTAGAAAGAATTAAGTGGACATTTCCATATCCTTGAGGAAGCAGCTCATACAGTACCTCAGCCTCCTTCAAGTTGATCACATTTACCTAGTAGTTTTATATTTTACTAATTATATTTTATAGATACTTTATTATTTGAGAGGGACCTAATGAATGCAAACATTCTAGCTCTGGGAAGGAATCTAGTCAATGGAATGCATAGATTTAATAAGTTGGAATTGGGCATTATAAATGAGTTCTCTATGAGTTTGGTTATTATAACTCAGACTTCAAAACTGTGATCAACTCCAAACTCTCTGAAATATTCAAGTCTACGGCTTATGACATGAAGAACAAACCCTTCACTGGCCTGTGAAGCTCAATTTTGGGAAGGGGTGGAGGTGAGAAGCAGCATATTCTGCAATATCACTCTGGCATTTTCTAACGTCAAAAAACTTGGGAGAACTGATTTCAAAATTGTATTTTGATGGAAACTTTTTACTTGTGATCCAAAGTCCTCAGCATTTTCTTATATTTTTTCAAGATGTGAAAATTGAGTCAAAGAAATCTGTTAAGTTTCCATGGAAATGGTGCCAATTAATTTTTTCTGTTCCTCAGGAAAATTCCTTGATTTAGCAGTAGTGTAACTTCCTGGCAATCCCTTGGCAGCTGTGAACACAGGGCAGCTGAAATCCTTACACTTGCAGTGGGAAAATAGTTGGCTCTCACAGTCCCTTTTCCTTTCAGCATATAGTGAAAGAAAAGAAATAATTTATTTCGCCTTGTTTAGAGAACTTGTCTAGTCCCTTTAGAAAATCTTGACTCTGACACCATTTAATGAAAGGATCTTTTGTTCTGTACAAATAAAGAGATTATCATTGCTGAAGCGTGTACTGCTTTTCCTAGTATACCGTAAAATCCCAGGATATTTGAAGAGTAAGCATTAACTTGGGATAAGTAGTTTTGACTTCCTGGCACGTTCTATGAACTGGATGGTTATAAATAGAAAAAATGGTTGGGCACAGTAATCTTTTTTAGGTACTTGAAAGTCTTTCATTTAAAAAATACTCCCAATTATTCTCAATTATTTTCTTTTCCCCAAATATTTTCTTTTTCTCAGATTGAAAGAATCAGGAAGGTTTTTTTTGTTTTATTATTTATTTATTTATTTATTTGTTTGTTTATTTATTTATTAACATTTCCTGAGGTTTAAATTCTCTGGTTCTTGCAAATAGAACCATTTCCTTTTCTGTTTTACTAAATTACTGATATCCAGAGTTAAAGGAATCTAGAAAAACTGCTCTAAGATGAGCAATCAAAAACATCATCATGAAGTTGGATTTAGGTATCTAGAAAGAAAAAAATTGATTGAAATTTTCAGTATCCTAGCCCTCAAAGTGTTTTAAAAATCTGGTAATTATTGACATAGATAAAACAAATTAGGTAACAAGGTATGAGCAGATATTAAGCCAAAAAGTTTTTATAATTAGGTCCTTGTTTCTTCCTTTTTTTGTGACTTAGTATAGTAACTTTTATTTTTGCAATATCTGTCTTGGAGACTGAGTTTAAGAAGGGTTTTATAATTTTACATGGCATTATGCATGAAGGATATTCTTTTTGTTGTTGTTGTTGTTGTATTTTTCTGAAGCTGGAAACGGGGAGAGACAGTCAGACAGACTCCCGCATGCGCCCGACTGGGATCCACCGGTACGCCCACCAGAGGGCGATGCTCTGCCCACCAGGGGGCGATGCTCTGCCCCTCCCGGGCATCGCTCTGTTGCGACCAGAGCCACTCTAGCGCCTAGGGCAGAGGCCAAGGAGCCATCCCCAGCGCCCGGGCCATCTTTGCTCCAATGGAGCCTCGCTGCAGGGAGAGGAAGAGAGAGACAGAGAGGAAGGAGAGGGGGAGGGGTGGAGAAGCAGATGGGCGCTTCTCCTGTGTGCCCTGGCCGGGAATCGAACCCGGGATTTCTACACGCCAGGCCGATGCTCTACCACTGAGCCAACCGGCCAGGGCCAGGTCCTTGTTTCTTTTCATTATTCTCTCCTCCTCTTTTTTTCCAGGCACAGATTGGGCTCTTTTTCTCTACATGTGGGAGTATAATCATCATTCTCATGTAAACTTCATGGACATTTGCAGCCTTTCCATATATTGCTCTCTGTGGAACAACCAGAACAATTGATAAGATCAAGCATTTCAAAGATCTCTTCATATCTTTGTTACTTGTCACCTTCTTTCATCTCCTGTGGCTTTCTTCACTTGTCCTCTTTAATTTTGATAAAATTTAATTAAAACATGATAATTGAATAATTTATAAAAATGCTTCAGGAAAATATTCTCCCAAAGAGCTCAAAGCATCCTCTCTCCTTACTCTTTCCAAAGCTCTGTGAGGTGCCTGGGAGAGGCCACAGAGAAATAATCTTTTCTAATTTGTTTAATTCAACTGCACAACAATCTATAAAGTTTTGCATTAATTTTTTAAGAGAACTAAAGGCACAGTGATAGAATAATAGTAGATTTACAAAGATTCATCATTTTCCCCAAATATAGACTCATTAGAAATGGACACCTCTCCAATAGAATTTCTTCTGCATGTAAATCTATACACAGAATATCCAACTGATTCACGGGAGACTGGAAATTCAGTTCCTTATGTGTTGCATTCAAACATCATGTACTTAATTGGAAGAATGACCCAAGTAGAAACTTCCTGCCATGGAAAACATCACTTGAAGTCATGGGTGAATATCAATCATGTTAGGGACACAGCTTTGTTTGGAGGGCAATCCATAGCATCGGAGGAGTAGGCTTACCGGAGTTTGCATACAATAGCTCAGTGGGTGTTAGAAGTTGGCACAGTCAGTACCCAGTCATCTTTGCAATGGCACAAAAGGTGATTGACTTCAGAAGTGTTTAGTAGCTGTTGTGAAATCTCCTAGTTTTATTTTAATGTCTCTTTCAGCATTTTATCAGTAACAATTTGCAGGTAATATTATTTGGGACTAGAGTACTTTCAAAGGTGGGTTGAGGTTAAAACATCTGTGCATGTTCCTTGATTATCAAGGCAGCCAGTATTAGCTCCCTCTGCCACCTTTCATGTTTTTCATTTTTGAACTTTAACCAAGGACTTATTATCAGGAAAAAAATCATGATAAATAACCAGATCTTTTTTTCACTAAGAATGAGATGTGTCAGGGAAAATGGTGGTGGTGGTGGTGGTAGGGAGACAGCTGCCTCTTTATACAAGAGGAAAATAATCTTCCTGTGAGAAGTCTCTGTAGCTACAGATTTTGGCTGTTCTCTGCATAACAAATAATTGTTTAAAAGTGTTGGATCAAGTGCCAAAGGCAAAAACAGTGAGAAAGGGGTACAATCTTTGACTGGAATTCAATGTAGAGCACAGAAAAACTGGGCTCATTTCATTTTGGGGGCTATCAATCATCTGTCCTTCCCTCCAAGTAATTTCAGAGGCCACTCTTTAAAGGTCCATGAAGGTGTAGTAACTGATGCATATTTGAGAATTTGTCTTACTTGATCTTCCTAGAGCCCTGATAACATTAAAACCACTAATGGTGTCACAAGGCCACTTTTTGCCTTTGTTAATTAAAATATTTTTCTTGCATTAATCTTATTATGGCAAAATTATATTTGGGTAAGACAAAGTTAAGAATGAAATTAATCAAGAACACTTATATACTTCTATCCCAAGAGACTTTATTCAGTATTCATAAGACTCCTTTAACTCTAATTATAGATAATTAAATAAACTGAAGTTGGTGTCAGTACCTTGTTTCCTAGGACCATGGAACTTGTCACCGTCAGATGGTCTTCTGGCTGCCTTTTGTTGAAACACTGCAAAAAGTATAGCACATGTTATTTATTGAACATAATTATAAATAAGAACAAACTGTGGAAGTCTCCAGGAAACTGGAATGCAACACATCATTTTCCTTAGCATCAATTCTTGAATTGTATTATTTTTGAGTGGGAGGATTATTAGATTTACAATTTTCTCATTTGTGCAGCTCATCAGTCATTTCAAAAGGCATTCTCTGTGGGCTGAGCAGTATAATGCTGATGGAATGCATCATTAAACTATTTAAATCAAGATATGATCCCATTTTGATATCAGGTAAAGATAAAAGCTGCATTTTGTTAAAAGTGATAAATGTTAAAATCATATGAAAAATTCCATTTGCACAGAAATTACTCATGCTGACTTCTTGGTGATAAGCAAGAATAATGGTTGTTTCTTCCAAAACAGATGAAAAGACTTCTGTATTTCAGATGTAATAATAAAAAAGTACTTTATTCCTGTGTCGTCTAGCTGGACCTCAGAGCTATTAAAGAAACTTATTCGAATTACTTCATTATTTGAAAAGTGCTTTGTTCTCATTTATTATTTCTCACATGAAATTCTGTGAGACAAGTCAGCATTACTCATCCCATTCTGCAGATAAAAGATAAAACTGATTGTTTAATATTTATTGAGCACCCACAAAGCTCCATATAGCTTCTGGCACTTGTTAATGAAAAAGTCTCTACCCTTTACAACTTGACTTTAGAAACTGAACGTTGCACAGTTCCATTTATTTTTTATGACTAGTTTGAATTGCAGGGTTTGGGAACTGGAAGAGGCCTTGGAGACCTAGTTCAATCTCATATGTTTAGAGATGAAGGAGATGGAAGTAACTAAATTATAAAAGGGCTAAGTAATTTTGCAATTATGGTAGAGCTGTAATGTAGACCTTCAAGCTTTGATCTTTAATCTAGTGCTAGGTTCTTTAGAACACAGCTGCTTCTTCATTTCCATAGGTGTTTCAGTTTAAAGATAAAGAAGGAGCTATAGGCAGGGGGTTGAAAAGAACCTTAGAGCATTTTCAACAAGCTTGTGTCTCTTGCTCTCAGTAGCTCACCAGGATCTCCTAGGAGTAAGAGCTGTCCAGCTGGATGGTGCTTGACCACTGTGACCAGGAGACCATGCATCCCAGCAGTTACCTGGATATCCGTCTTTGCTTTTAATATTCTTCAAACCATTCTAATACCAAGTCCATATCGGGATTACTCCAGATAGCACATTTTGTAAATTGAAAAAAGGTCTCTAAATCATATCAAATCAATAATTATTTATTAAGCATATATAGTTAGCCAGCTGTTGTCAAGACAGAGGGTACTCTAGTCTACTGTCCTCTTTCAAACAGGAGAAGCAAAGATATTTTCAAAGTATGATGTGTTTAAAGAAAATTATATGCATGAAATAATATTTCTAGTTGAAAATCAATTTTCTGCTTCAAGTTAGTATTTGGAAAACATGCTAAATAGAACTTACTGGGAAGTTCTGGGGTTTCTGGCTTGCATTTTTTTTTTTTTTTTTTTGTATTTTTCTGAAGCTGGAAACGGGGAGAGATAGACAGACTCCCGCATGTGCCCGACCGGGATCCACCCAGCACGCCCACCAGGGAGTGACGCTCTGCCCACCAGGGGGTGACGCTCTGCCCACCAGGGGGTGATGCTCTGCCCCTCCGGAGCGTCGCTCTGTTGCGACCAGAGCCACTCTAGCGCCTGGGGCAGAGGCCAAGGAGCCATCCCCAGTGCCCGGGCCATCTTTGCTCCAATGGAGCCTCGCTGCGGGAGGCTAAGAGAGAGACAGAGAGGAAGGAGAGGGGGAGGGGTGGAGAAGCAGATGGGCGCTTCTCCTGTGTGCCCTGGCCAGGAATCGAACCTGAAACTTCTGCATGCCAGGCCGATGCTCTACCACTGAGCCAACCGGCCAGGGCCGCATTTTTTTTCTAAAATAAAATATACTGATAGATAGTCTGTGATATATTTTAAGTTAGTAAATGAATTTTTATAAGTGGTGCTTGATTTTTTTCATTGGTCAGCTCTAAAAGTCTTTAAAAAATAAAACACTTTTGAAATTTTTATAACATGCAGGCCCTCTGTACTTTTCTCCCAATATTAAGATAATAACTAAGACTGTTCAGACAAAAAAAAAGCTGTAGTGTGTCATAATTTACCTGGGAAATAATCTGAATCCAAAGATAAATTCAGAAAATAAGTTTTTTGACTAAAATGTACATTAATTTTTAAGTTTTAGGAATTCTGCTGAATTTTGAAGCTATAAACAACCTGGAAGTGGAATTATTTTTCCCACTTTTTGACATTAATTTGTTAAAAATCACTTTATACTTTACATAAAAAATATTTTATTAAAACATGTTTGGTTGACAACAAATGACAGCCTTTATGAAAAATAGTAAATGTTAAATCAACACTCTTTTAGTCTATAGAATAAGAAGTTAACAAGTAGTATACTTCTTTATTGTTGAGAATTTACCAGGGTTTATAGTTGGGGTGAGGTGAAGAATTGCGGTGGGAAAGCAAGGTGTTCTGTGTAGGATGATTATGAAAGTGCTGTTAACATAACTTGTTAAAAACAAGAAGTGCCCTAAGCCATACCCTACAGTACAGAGATTCTCTTCACCTGTCAAATTTCCCTTGAAATGCCCCCCTAACTCACCTCCACCTGCACCTATTATAAGAGTTCCTTTCCTTTCCCCCACTGAAAAGCCTTATTTCCTTACAAAAACTAAAGTAGCAATTAGCATATTGCCAAACACTAATGTTTCATTGCTGTGAAAACTAAGAGGTGTGTTTGAATGTGAGGTAATCTTGGAAAAGACCTGCATTAACTTTTTTCCTGAAGCAAGAGCTAGCCTATCAAAATGATCACTGATGCAAGCATGCATACCAAAAACATGTACTCTTTTAACCTTAGAAAAAAATAGATAGGTGTAAAATTTCAGAATTATTTTAATAGTAAATATTAGCTGAATCATTTTAAATTAATTCTACCATTGAAATCTTTGTTCTAAAAAGCTTTACACACTATATATTTACCATGATGACCACACAACCTTTATAAGAAATAAACATAAAATCCATGTTAAGGTGAGAACTGAGCATTGAGTTAGGGGGTTACTCAGATTAAAGTACACATTTTTGTACAATAAGATCTATGGTGAGCAAGATAACAGACTGTTTTAAACATATAATAATTGAAAAAAAATCTATATGCCAGAATGTTAATATACTTGGGACAGTGGAAAGGGTGTAGTTTTTTCTTAACTTTAAAAAGATATGTGAAATGGGAAAATGGCTTTCTCCTCCTGGGCCTTTATTTTCTTGTCTATAATGTTAGGGTTCAGATGAGATGATCTCCATTGTCTCAGTCAGCTTTGACATTCTGAGATTCTGTCAGTTCTTTTTTCCTCAAGTCATTCCAGGCCAAATGGTGCCTGAATAAGTTCTTAAGTCAGTAGAAATTTAAATAGAGTGCTATGTTTTGAGGAAGATATTATTTTTACTGGGGGCTCAGACTATTAATAAAACCAGAAAATTATATCACAGACCAATGTTAATTTTTCATAATATAGGGAATAATCCTATCCCTATATATTTAATTTCTTGGAAGATACTGTTTTTGACCACATTTGATTGCATTATTGTTCAAATAATGCTATCAAGGCAATTATGACATCTGTCAATTTTGATGACTCTCTGCCCCAATGAATTCTTATTTTTCTCTACCTATCTAAAATTGGAATTTGAGGAGCAAGAAAAATGAATGCATTATTAGTAGCTGTCACTGCTTTTAAAGATTAACAAAAAGTCCATAGAGAAAGTAAAACAATTTTTGAAGTTCAAAATAATCTTAAACAACACAAATGTCCCAAATAGCACCCTCATTTATTTTAAATATTAGCAGAATGCCTTATGTAAAATTTTCTCTAGAATGAAATAAAATTACCATAGTATTAAATATTCAAAATGTTAAGCAAAGCAGAATTACCAGAAGAGCAGAGGAGGGAGAGAAGGTGAAATATAATGAATTCACTTGCACTATTTGTCTTCCAGGTTGCTTCTGCAAGAATATTCTTCACGTCAAACTCATTTGCAGACTATTTCAAGCAAAAGGACTCTTCTAGAGCTATCTTTATTAGAAAATCTGATAAAGCTTATTTGGAATTATTTTACAAGGAGCTAAGGTAATGGAAAATCTGTGCAATAGCTAAATGCATGCATAAAGATATGAATTATAAACGACAAACCCCTTGATATTCCATGCCCATTAGAAGTCTAAAATGAAACATTTAGAGCCAAATGCCTATCACTAATGATCATTCTTGAAACTAGAGACTTGATATAAAATGAAACATGCAGATCTATATTATATTCTGGGTTCTCAGGCAATGATACAATACAGGTAGCAGCAGTGTGTTTATTATTCACTCAACAAACTTTCATTAGGTTGCTAACTTTGTAGCCAAGTGCTATGCTAGGACCAGAGGATACAAAGGTAAATAAGACTCAAAGTTCCCATGATTTCTTTCATTATGAGCATTTATTTCAGCACAGGTCCATTCTAGAAATGCTTCTTATTCAGGACGATGAGACATTCAGAGACAAAGAGAGAGAGCAGTTGGTTTGTGGAATTCTGTACAATTAGAATTTGAGGCCATTCTAATAGGTTTATTAGCAGAATCTAATTCCACCACTGGGCAAACAGGTTCTTCTTCCTCTGGTTATGAGGCAGCTCACATATATTGCTTGCATAGCACTAGACCAGGGGTCGGGAACCTTTTTGGCTGAGAGAGCCATGAACGCCACATATTTTAAAATGTAATTCCATTAGAGCCATTCAACAACTCGTGTATCTTATGTATTATCTAATAAAAATTTGGTGTTGCCTGGAAGACAGCTGTGATTGGCTCCAGCCACCCACAACCATGAACATGAGTGGTAGGAAATGAATGGATTGTAATACATGAGAATGTTTTATATTTTTAACATTGTTATTTTTTTTTATTAAAGATTTGTCTGCAAGCAGATGCAGCCATTAAAAGAGCCACATCTGGCTCACCAGCCATAGGTTCCCAACCCCTGCACTAGACTGAGGGTTTGGCTACCCCCATATGATTTCATTTGGACTAATTGTTTGACTTCACTTTTTGACAATTTGTAGTCAATAAGAAAATGAGCTTGACCAGGAAGTGGCATTGTGTATACAGCATTGGACTGGGATGCAGAGGACCCAGATTCAAAACCCTGAGATCACTGGCTTGAGCGCAGGCTCACCCGCTTGAGTGCGGGGTCACTGGCTTGAGCATGGGATCATAGACATGACCCCGTGGTTGCTGGCTTGAGCCCAAAGGTCATTGGCTTGAGACCAAGGTTGCTGGCTTGAGCAAGGGGTCATATGCTGTGCTGGAGCCCCCAGTCAAGGCAAGTATGAGAAAGCAATCAATGAACAACTAGGTGCTGCAACAAAGAATTGATGCTTCTCATCTCTCTCCCTTCCTGTCTGTCTGTCCCTATCTGTCCCTTTCTCTGTCTCTCTCTGTCTCTGTAACAAAAAAAATGATATAAGTGTATATATTACTCTAGTAATATCTTTGGTAATTTTCCCTGTTGTTTCAAAGAGAAGTGGTTTGTATTACTAAAATGTCATATTAATACTCTACAAACTATGATGAGTTTACCGTTTGATTCACACTTAGAGATCAACAAAAGTAATTCTTCTTTCTTTTAATATTAAAGAAATAAAACAAGACTGTGCAATGTGCACTGACTTATACAACGTTTAAGTGGCTAAGTCATAAGTCAAATTCAGTTCCATCCAGCTTCACAATCTTCATGAATTTCACTCCACCATGCTGCTAGGTCCCTCTAGGAGGTGTTTTCCAGTGGGCCAACCCTACGGAGCGCCTTATTTTTCTCCAACAAATACATATTTAGAATAAGAAAAGTACACACGTTAAAAGTGCTGGTAAAACCTATTGTGAATTTAGGAAATCTAAAGTGAGAAAAAAGAAAAAATTTGTGCAGATAGCTGTTTGATGCACCTATGGTTTCATTTTCAAACGACCATTCTCTCGAGTATTCAAATGTTGACTCTGACTTAATAATGGAAGCATCCCACATCATGGTTTCTCAGCCTTGGCACTATTGACATTTTGGAGTGGATAACTCTGTAATGGGACCTGTCTGTGCATTATAGGGTGGTTAGTGGCAGCTCTGGCCTCCACCGACTAAATAACTACCAATTATGTCAAAAATTTCTTTAAAATATTGACAAATGTATCCTGGGAGGCAAATCACCAGAAGTTAAGAACTACTACTCATACCATTAAGCTTCTTAAGACATTTTTAACAGAGAGTCTAGAAACTTAGGTGTTGAGGAAAAAAATATCAGAATTCATTCTATTTTTGAGTGAAAATCTAAGCACTTGGTAATACCTGCTTTTATTTTCACATGAAATTACAAAGTCTTTAATGTCAATTCATACCACCGTTGATTACTGACTTCTCCCTTTACTAATACAAAGAAATTGAATTTCTGGAAGATGAGGTTATGAAAGCTCACTATTACTGTGTCAACACTCTCACAGATGGTCTGCAAAACATTTCTTAGGTTTTAGTCCAGCAGTAAGGAACCTTTTTGGCTGAGAGATTAAAATATGAATGCTACATATTTTAAAATGTAATTCTGTGAGAGCCATACAATGGCCCATGTATGTTACGCATTATCCAATAAAAATTTGGTGTTGTCCCAGAGGACAGCTGTGATTGGCTCCAGCCACCCGCAACCATGAACATGAGCGGTAGGAAATGAATGGATTGTAATATATGAGAATG
The DNA here is from genome assembly GCF_036850765.1 of Saccopteryx bilineata. Lineage (NCBI taxonomy): Eukaryota > Metazoa > Chordata > Mammalia > Chiroptera > Emballonuridae > Saccopteryx > Saccopteryx bilineata. The sequence goes on from NC_089494.1 coordinate 179,003,283, forward strand.
TTTTATATTTTTAACGTTATTATTTTTTTCATTAAAGATTTGTCTGCGAGCCAGATGCAGCCATCAAAAGAGCCACATCTGGCTTGCAAGCCATAGGTTCCCGACCCCTGTTTTAGTCAGTGTCTCCGTAATGTTCCAGGGTGAGGAGGATAGAAAGAACACATCAAAACACTTAGGTAACACAAGCAGGCTTGACATCCTTTAATAAATAGTGTCAGCCCAGGCCTGAACACTGTTACTTTGCAGAGTTTGCACCAGCAATCTATTGGGGAAAAGGACAGAGTCAGAGAGAGAATCACAGGGAAGACAGGAGCACTGGGCTTACAAATAGAATGATATTTAAATTATGTTTCTCTGTCCTGAAAGCACCTATAATACACATACTAAGTGCTACAGCTAAACAGTTTGGACAAAGTAACCCAGCCAAAGAGTAGAACCCAAGGCACTTGATCTAAGGTCTACTTTAATCCACTTGACCATCTTTCTTCATTAATGAGGACAGAGACCATTCCACTCTTGTCACATTTTCAATGATGTGGATCAATTTTCCTAAGAGGTTCTAGAAGGTCTTTCTTTTTTTTTCTGTTTGCATTTCAACTGCATTGTATGTGATTCATTTCAAGTACAAGTGAATTGCAAGTGGAAAATTTCTGAGAGCAACAGAGTTGTACTTGACATTTTGGGGTCCTGGTAGCTGAGGAGCTCTCAAAAAGGTCATATACATCTTTGTTGCACTGCAAAATGCCAAGAGCAATTCGGTAGCAATGGGAAATTGAAAGGGAAATTATTTTCTACTCCAAACTGGAAACATGGACTCTGAAGAAGGATCTTGGTTCTATTAATTATGTGAGGGAAATTGTCCTTGGATATTAAAAATTTTCCCCAATAGGCAGTCATCTTTTTTTATGATTTATGAATATAGTTTTACTAACTATCTACACTACACAAAGTGCTCATTTTTTTCCTTGATTTTGTCTTAAATCAAGAATGCTGTCACTAAAAAGCACTTATATCCATGGTAATTTCTCTATATTCTTGAAGCTTAATGAACTTGATTCTTTTCAATATTATAGGGAGAAAAAGTTGGGGAGAATATAGTATTTGAAAGCAGGCAGACTTTAAAAATTTTCATTAAAGAAAAGATACTTTTTTGTGGTTGTTAACATAAAATTAGGGATAGTATAATAGGAGTGGAATTTAAAAAAACAGAAACATATTTCTCATATAAAATAATCCATGAGTTTAATTTTGCATTAACATTACATTTCTGGGGGCAGGAGATGGTGGTGATGGTGGCAACCGAGCATCTCTTTGGTATGTTATTCTGTGTGAAAACAGAATCTTTAGGTATATGTGAATATTCTAGAACTTTATCTCATTCTGCATGGGCTCCCATCTTCACACAATGTAGGGAAACACATTCTTACATTTATGTTTGTTATAGGATATGATAAAGGATACAGATGAATAGCCAGATAAAGAGACACATGAGGGTGAGGTGTAGGAGGGTCCCAAGTGCATGAGTTTCTGTCTTTGTGGATTTGGGGTGCATTACTCTCATGGTGGGGATATGTTTGCCAACCTGGAAGCTATCTTTTGGAATTTTCATAGGAGATTCTTCACGTAGACATGATTGATCATCAAGTCCATTTTCAGCCCTTCCCCCTTTTCAAGAGAATGGGTTTGGGGGATGAAAACTCCAAGCTTCTAATCATGGCTTGGTATTTCTAGTAACCAGCCCTCATCTTTGAGCCATCCAGAAGCCCATACAGAGTTGCCTCATTAGAACAAAATATACTATCACTTGGAAAGTTATAAGGGTTTCAGGAGCTTTGTGCCAGGGGTAGAGTCTAATAAATATATTTTCAATTATCTCATGAAAGCCAAAATAATTTTCTTGTATCTATCTGTTTTGTTTGCCTAGCCTCTTTGCCAGTAATTTCTTGAGTTTTTGAAATAGTAAGTTGGGATTCTGCATCCTGCAGTCTTCTTCTATCCTCTACTCCACATCCTTCTCCTTTGGCTACATTAACATATCCTGGATGTGCCAACTTCTGCTACCACTCTGTGCTCTGGCAAGAATTGGGTCAAGTTAATGTTAATTGAATGGATAGCTCTCTGGGAAATGGTGGTAATTCTATTTAATATATTTGTGTGAGCGAGGGAAAAAATGTGATGACTTTTACCCCTGTGAAATGCAAAGAACATCATGAGACAATAGCTGATAAGGCCATGTTTTCTAATGTGGGAACAATAAACATCATTAGCATAAAGGGATTGGCAAGAAAATATATCCCAATGAGAAAAAAGAGGAAGAAATAATGGAAAAGGACTTTGAATAACTCACTTACAATGCAGTTTTTGCTACTGATTTGGGATGTGGGGCTAATAACTACACCTGCTTTTATATACTTACATGCAACCCCCCCCCCCCCAAACATACATTATTACACTGGTTTCTCTCTGCATATAACACAAATGTGAGAACCAACTAAGTTGTGTTTTTGAATTAGAAAGGATTCTTATAAATTTTGAGGGTGTCAGGCTTATAAATAGCTGAGATTAAATAGTCTTTAAATTTCTTTTAGAAATACAAGATTTCTAAGATTCTTTAAAGTTCTTTTGTGTGTGTATGACAAATTATACCATTGTTATGCAAGGAATTTACATAATATGTAGAAAGACTATTATTTGGTACTCAATACACTTTTATATAATTAATAAACACATGAAGTAGGAGGAAAACCATCTCAATTCTCTTACATCGGGGGTTTGATTAAAAGTCTAAAGCATCCATAGCCCCACATTTATTTTCTGATGAAATTAGGCAATCATCATTATAGAAGTTTTATTCCTTGGAGAAATTGAACAGAAATGGTTCTGGCCATCAGACATGAGGTCCAGTTGTGGCAGGTGTTATACACTGGACTGAATACAGAGGAAACAAGTTGATTTGTGGTGAGATTTCCAAGTCTTCCTCCTATCCCCTGATCCCAGAGTGCTGGCAACCAGACACATAAATATAGATTGGAGTAAGTTGGATTTTTTCCTTCTACAATTGAAAATCAGGAGAATAGATCCATATAAAACTAATGTTCTTGTGGTAATTCTGTGATAAAGATGGTCACCTCCCCATTATTCTACAATGCCTTATACAAGTTAACAAGTCGAGTTGCCATTCAGGATTTTGTGTGCTGTTCTTAAACATAAAAATGTAGCTAAGATAGCCAGATATTTGATGGAAATTTCCAGCATTCCAGACAGCACAATCAAACATCAAACAAAGATAATAGAGACAACATGAGAACAGAAGTAAAATATAATAAAAATACGAGAAATTTAAAAATAAAAGCAAAATGAAACACAAACAGTAACCAAATTATTGAATGATATGGCCTCACCACCATCACAGAAAGAGAGTAGGACAAAAAAGGACAATCAGAACAAGGGAGAGTTCGTGAAAAATAAGACTTTGGCAGTGAACTGACGGGCGAGAAGATTAAGTACAAAGAGGAGAACCTGTGATGGGGAGTCTGCTGTCATTCCTGAGGTCCGTAAGGATCGGGGTAGAGGAAGATTTTTAGACTACAACTAATGATTGTAGTGAGCTACAGCTATTTTCCCTCTTTAAAAATACTTATTGGTAAGCAGCAACCTTGTCAACGAGTCAACAGTATTCTTGTGGTCACTATGACAATCTGAGAAATTCTAATTCGAACTTCTCTCCTGCCTTAATAATTTAGGTAATTGTTCCAGCATATTTTTTAACTTGTCATCATTTCCTAATTTTCAATAGTTTCTTGAATATTATCAGTTGCAAATTACTGTTAAATAAGTATATTATACACTGGTAAATAACTTTATACTTTCTCAAGTTTTTTACATAAATCTCTCAATACACACTATTAAAGAAATAGAGTGGTTTCTTTTGAACTTATTAAGCACAGATGAGTAACTGTGTTTCTTTTGGGTAGATTTGTGGCATATATATTTAAATGTTCTGTCTTGGTAGCTGGTTTGGGTTACTTAAATCTTTTGCCTCTCAGCTTTAGTTACCACTCACGCATTAATTCCAAACATTTTGTTCAAAAATCTCTAATAAAGGGTTACATTGCACTCTATACATTTATTGGCATATCTGTTGCCTAGAAACTCCTCTGAAATGAAGGCATAGTCTTAGTTCCTAGGATGGCATTTTAGCCCAAAAAGGTATTCAACACATTTATTTGTATGTATTGCACTGATGAACAAAAGTCATCTCCTAGACACTGTGGACTCATGGATTACCAAACCACAGTATTAAGAAAAAAGAGTAGAGTTAATACATTTTGTTGGGCTTACAGGTATAAAGATAGCTCTAAGAAATTTTTTAGTTTTTTATTATTTAGATCCAACTGGGTACCAAAGAAAAAGGTGTCTATAATAAAGTAGAAATTCTATGACAGATAAGGAAATCTTAATCATTGGTCTGAAATGCAATTATCAGAAGAATTGTGGTTAAATACCTGAGATTCTAGTATTCAAATGTTTAAATTTTTAAAGTCACCTTAAATAAAATTAGGAGTAAAAATAAAGTTAGGAGCAAAAAGTAAAGTACCTACCTTTTCTCATTTTATTTATTTATTTATTTATTTATTTTTACTGGGGTAACATTGGTTCATAAAATCATACAGGTTTCATGTGTACAATCTACAATTCATCATCTGTATATCGCACTGTGTGTTTACCCCCTAAGTCAGGTCTCCCTCCATCGCCATCTAATACCCTCTACCTTCCTCTTATGTTGGACATTATTCACTTGAGTTTCCCTATTGTAGAATTATGGAAATGTCAAAACAGAATTTCTCCACACATGCTACATTTTTTATGATCTTTGGATAGTTTGTCAAAATTATTCTTCTGAATAAAGAATTAGAAACCATACTCATACTCATTAATTTTTATTTTCTTTATTCTTTGTGTTTCTGAATTTTAAAATAGGCCAATACAATTCACCTATGAAATGAAAAGATACTTTTCATCCTTGGGTTTAGATCCCACTAAACAAGAGGACAGTCCCACCCAGAGACGGATTTAACAGTGGGCGCACTGGGCACGTGCCCTGGTCTCCAACTTCTGAAGGGCCCTGCAAAACCCCAGCCTTACACTTTTTTCTAATGTAAGGGGCCCAGTATTTTCTTCCGTGGCCCAGGCCTCACCCTACCTTAATCTGCCTCTGCCCCCACCCCCAAACACACTTACAAACAACAAAATACCTTACCTTGAGCTATATAAGGCGTGGTTTCCTCTTTCGGAGGGATGTTTGTGGGTCGAGGTGTAGGGGCAGGAGGTCTGTTTAGAATGAAAGACCGACTCCCAATTTTTTTCTTTGTACTTATATTGGCTAATATCATGTCATATTCACCATCATTGATCTCAGCAAAAGTATAAGGATCTTCCTCCTCCTTCTGCTTCTTTTCATCTTCTGTCTTTTCTTCCTCTTCTTTGGGTTCACCTCCTGTTTCTTGCCTTGCACTTGGATCACACCAATTTTTACTTCTTTCCATTTGATTCTCCAACATCTTCCCTGCTTATGAAATATTTAGTTCGTGGTTACTCTTCAATTATATGCAATCTTTTTGATGTTCACCTATCACTTACTTGAATATCCCCATTATATTTATATATTTTACCATATATTACAAAAAGAGAAAAGTGAACATGGATTTTACCAATATATCTAATATATCCTCCTGTAGCTTGTCATTGTTAACATTGTTAAGAATAAACTTTTAACAATGGATTTCTCTCAAAACATAAATAAGCATATAAATATTTATAATGTGGAAAAATTCACTCCACATATTCAATGCATGATTTAATATCAGGGAATAAAGTTATAAAATTAAGCCTCAAATTCCAAATGCTTTGAAAAATTGTTTTTCAAGTCTAATATTCTTTGACTTTTTTTTCACTTGAAGTCATTTTACCTTTTATAGAGTTCGCACTGGATATTCTGCCTAAAATTCAATTTCTCTAAAAATGACACAGTAGAATAACTAAAACACTATTGCTTGATTTCCTAGGCAAGTATTGCCCGATGATGACAAGCTGACCTTCAAACTCTTGATTTCTACAAGTCAACATGAACCTCACATTTAGGTAAATAAAACTTAAAGTAGATTTCATGACTTAAAAGATGGCATCAATTTTATCATTGGCTTGAACATTAATTCATATGAAAAGAATGAATAGTCTTTGATGGTTTTCATATGTAGTAAAATCTTTACATATTTTTATAAAAAGTATGAAAATGATTTAGTAGCAGTTATTTAGAAAATAATGATATCATCAACTTTGGTTAATGAATAAGTTGAAAAGAGTTTTGACAGTTCTCTGACAGGATAATGAGAATTTTAAGAGTTTTGCCCCATGGCAAATATTTTGCTTAAAGTATTAATAAAAACAATACAATGGAAAAGATTTTAGTTACCGACAAAAAAGTCATTGCTATTCTATGTTGTTCTGGGAGAGTCAGGCATATGAAAACTAAAGGAGAATATCTTTCTTTCTCTTGAGTGAAGCTCTGATTAAAAAAATTTTAATTTACTTACATATATTTTAGTGGAAAAACTTAGGAGCTAAGGAGAAAAGTTGTAGAGAAGACTGAAATAATATTTTCATAAGAAGACTCAGCAATTTTGAAGAGTTAGAATATGAGGAGAGACCAAAATAGATCATCTTTCAACAGTTTTAAATTTGATTGTTTCAGTTAGTTTAACCCAAGAAGAATACAGGCCTAAATGCTTATAACCAATTTTAAAATCACCATGACTTGCATTTTCCCTGAAGAAAAATATGGTATTGAGATTTTGAATTCATGGCTTATGTTTCACTGACAGCATCACAGGTGAAACCAGATTAAGTGTGTGGGAAACATTTTTACAGTGTTTTATTTTTAGTGGAATGTGTCACCTATCTTACTTTTATGAACTGATTTTCTGAGCTGTTATCTTTGTTTCTCTACCCACTTCCTTTCCTAACTCTTTCTAAAGTTGGGCTTGCACTAGAAGTAATATATTTTACTTTTTATTTCCCAATGTATCAGATTATACTTTTCATGTCAGAGTGGGACCTATATTCTTTCAATGCAGGTTGTACATTAGTAGGTAAAGATTAAAATAATTCACTTCCATAATTCTAATTTTTGAAATAATTGGAGCAAGAGTGTATAACAAAGAGAAGAATCCCTAAAATCCCAGGAAACCTGTTCTGAGAAGTATTTGGTACATTCTAATTATAGGCTCTATGGTCTAAGGCTGTCCCTCCCGCCCAGGATGGACCAGATTGACCAGCACTGCAAAAGTGGGCGGGTTTTTATAAAAAGGTTCGCCATCACGGGTCTAGGGTCTGAGTCAAAGAGGGGTCGTAAATGATGGCTACCTTTCAAGTTTGTTGTAAAGATAAAAAGAAACAGTTTGTTCTTTATAAACTGAACAGTTTTCTATCGTGTTCTGTATTATTGTTTTCTATAATAAATATGTCCATAAATCCATCATGGGGAATTTGATGCTTAGGGCAATGATGAGGAGGCCTCTTTTTTTTTTTTTTTTGATAACTTGAGGATATTATGCAATATTTTCTTGAAGGACAATTCCTGAAGGTATCCCTAGTTAAAATCAAAGAGCCCATATAAAGTCAGTGGCAAAAAAAAAAAAATGTAGAAGCTTTCAGTCTTACTTTCAAAGACCTTAATCAAAGTATTTTAAGAAAAAATATTGGCATTTCATTTTCCATAGACTGCCAATATCAGTCCTATGAAAAGATGACATTAAAAGTAACACTACGGATGAAATGTAAAAACAGAGTTTTAAGTAAAAGGAGTTTTTTTATTTTTATTTTTATATTTAGTACTTTCCAGAAAATATATTAGTAACCAAAATTATGCTTCTTGTCTTAGATATCTGGTGAATACACTCTGTAGAGCAGTTTTAGACTTCTTAACCAACATACCATATATAGAAATTTCCATTAGAAAAACACAATTTAGTATTAGCTCTTTTAAGAGATTTAACCTGATACAGGATGAATTTGCCACTTATCAATTAATTTTAATAATTATATAAAATTATTCACATTTGTTGAAATAATAAAAAATATACCAGAATTTTGTTGTCAGTGTACTACAAATCTATGTCCCTCCCCCATTCCCCAAATTGATACACCTACTTCATTGATCTACCTAAATGGTCTATATGAGCTTGGCACACAGTAGGTAATCAATAAATACTTGTTGAATGAGTGAATGGATCAGAGGAGTGCCCATGAGGTTTTCCATACTTTCCATTTAAGCAATACTTTCCATCTCTAAATACAGTGCATAACCTTAGTACAGGTTTATGTTGATCAAGTGGAACTTCCATAGAGACAGGGCCTTCAAGGACACAAAGGTTAAATTTAATGGCTTTAAAATTTACTTTGAAATAGTGCTTATATACTTTATAACCTTCTAGTATTCAACATCTAAAGTATTGTGACAAATGAGGTTTTGATAATAGTTCTTTCATCTTCCTTATTAAATTTTCTTTGTAAGAATATCTCCTGAGTTTAGAAAGTAAATATAAAATAGTGAACAATAAAGTGGGTGAAAAACAGTAACAGTGACAGTAAGCATGAGTGTGAAGCTAGAAGTTTGTTATTTGCACACTCCAGGCTATTAAGAGCAATATGGAAGCTCTTTTTGGTATTCTTGAATTCCCTCCCCCCATTATACACCTTAATCCTGCATTTGGGAGCAAATATGGTTATAGTCACTTAACTGTTTTTCCACTTAAACAATATATGTATATTTGGTCTCAATGCATTGTGTGATAAACCCTCTGCCACGTGCTTCCCTTGAACCCAACTGAGCAAACTTCCCCAAATCATTTTAAAATCTGTACTACATTAACCTTTCCCTTTGCCAGAAGACTGAGTATCTTTATTTATTTTTAGAAGCAAAGTTGTCGTTTACTTTTTCCATGTTACCTGAGGTTAATTTTTTTTTTTTTTGTACTTTTCTGAAGCTGGAAACGGGGAGAGACAGTCAGACAGACTCCCGCATGTGCCCGACCAGGATCCACCCGGCACGCCCACCAGGGGCGACGCTCTGCCCACCAGGGGGCGATGCTCTGCCCCTCCGGGGCGTCGCTCTGCCGCGATCAGAGCCACTCTAGCGCCTGGGGCAGAGGCCAAGGAGCCATCCCCAGCGCCCGGGCCATCTTTGCTCCAATGGAGCCTTGGCTGCGGGAGGGGAAGAGAGAGACAAAGAGGAAGGAGGGGGTGGGGTGGAGAAGCAAATGGGTGCTTCTCCTATGTGCCCTGGCCGGGAGTCGAACCCGGGTCCCCCGCACGCCAGGTCGACGCTCTACCACTGAGCCAACCGGCCAGGGCCACCTGAGGTTAATTTTAAGGAAGAATTTACAGACTAATTCCTAGTTTTGTTTTTTTACTTACTTAAAGCTTTGCAATGAGACTGTTACAGAAGGAAAAAATAATTGAAGGAAGGAAGGAAGGAAGGAAGGAATGAAGGAAGGAAGGAAGGAAGGAAGGAAGGAAGGAAGGAAGGGGGGAAGGAAGGAAGGAAGGAAGGAAGGAAGGAAGGAAGGAAGGAAGGAAGTAAGTTAAGGGCAGTTATCTCTTGCCTTATTTCCTGGGCCCTAGTTGTTAAATAATGGAGTGAAGTTGCTCTTAGTTTTAGAAGCCGATCTTCTCTGTATAGACTTGCTACCACACTATATGCTATGTAAGTCTGTCAAAGCTTTCGTTCTCTTTTTAATTTTAAATTTACCTTGTAATGTGAAGTGAGGTTTATCCAGTTGAAGGGCAGCAGCTACAACAGCTCGTGGAGGGGGAAGAGGTGGTCTGTTGTTCATGAGTGGCTCTTTTGAGTTAATTTCTTGATTGTCTCCAGGAATGGACATGTACAAGTCATCATACTGGTCCTCAGAACTCCCACTGTCAACCTCAGGTAGGCTGTGCTCGGCCTCCGTGTCTGATTCAGGCTCTTTTTCTTCCTTTTCTGTTTCATTTGCCTCAGCTCCTTCTGCATTCTGCCTGTATGTCTGCCCACTTTCATGAAGAAATGCTGGCTTCTGTATGGCTGTTTATGATGAAGATTGCATGATTTCATTTAAACATACCATCTGGAGGCATTTCATATTTTGTAATTTCATACAGAAGTGGTAGTACAGCTAATAAAACTTTTATGATGTGATATAGTGGAAAGCTGACAAATGCATAATTTTGGTGTATAGTCATTCTTGGGCTTTTAAAATATTTACTGACTGAACAGTTAAAGCTCCATTATATCTTGCTACCTCAGTATGAGGCACAATCATACGCATAATGTTCTGATTCTCTAGAGTTACTGTTCAAGACTCACAGATATGACTGTACTATTGTATTTTTATTAGAAAACAGTAAAGCTGACATAGTAAGTAATAAGAGATGGAAAAGTTAAAGACAAGAAAAAATAAATCTTAACTCACTTGTAAGTAATGCAATAAAAATAAATGTGATTCTTATTGTTATTATTTTAATACATCTTTATCAACAGATGATACTTTCTTGAAAAATGTTATTTGAGAAAGTGTTAATGTTTTTTGATGAGAAAAGATTCCAAAATCACCAATAGTAGACAGCTCTTTCTAAGGCTCAGTTCTCTCACCTATAAAATGAATTCTATCCTGAAATTTAACCTAATGATCCAAATTCTCTCCATTCTAAGAATCATGATTACAACACTTTTTTTTATACTGTACACAATAAATGCTCTCTAACCACTCAGGAAGAAAATAGAAAAACATTATAATGCAATACTTTTAAATCTTAAAAAATTTTTATTATATTCTTTTTATAAAAATTCTCCTCTATGGCCCTGGCCAGTGGCTCAGTGGATAGAGCATTGGCCTGGCGTGTGGATATCCCAGGCTTGATTCCTAGTCAGGGCATGTAAGAGAAGCTACCATCTGCTTCTCATCCCCTCCCTCTGTTGTCTCTGCTCTGTAAATGCCAGTTGCAAACCTCCTTTTTCAAGTCATGGCAATTAAAAACATCTCTGTTCATTAAGTCAGTCAGATAATACCATTTAATTTCACTTGTATGTGAAATCTAAAGAACAACATAAAGAAACAAATAAAATTGAAACAGACTCATAGACACAGAGAGCAAACTAATAGTTGCCAGAGGGAAGGGGGTTAAGGGGTCATATGAAAGAAGTACAGGGATTAAGAAGTACAAATTGGTAGTTACAAAATAGTCATGGGATGTTGTAGGAGATATAGTCAATAATATTGTAATAGCTATGTATGGTGCCAGGTGGGTACTGAAAATATCAGTACAAACGCTTTGTAAAGTATACTATTGTCTAACCATTATGCCATACACCTGAAATGAATATAAACTAACACTAAATGTAAAGTGTAATTAAAAAAAAACTCCATTCATTGACAAATATCTATTATTGGGGGCAGAAAATAAACCTCCATTGAGAGCCACTGTGCTACTGTAATAATTCAGGGGGAACTGATGACAGCGTGGACTAGGAATAATCACAATGAAAAAGAGAAATGGCTGAATGCTGGTTCTATTTTGAAGGTAGAGTGAACAGTATTATCTGACAGATTAGACGTGCAGTAGGCGACAAAGATAAAAGCCATTGGTGACCAGGGTTTTGGACTGAATTGACCAAGGATGGAGTCTTTACTGTCTGTAATGGGGAAGTCAGCAAGTGGAGCAGGTTGAGAGTGGCAGGAATTAGGATGTCCAAATTTGGAAATGTTAGGTGGGAGATGTGTATCAGACATCTTGGTGAAACAAGCTGTCGTAAATCAATGTAATCTGACATAATGGGCACAGTGATATATATCTACAAGTACTCTGAATTAATCTTCAGACACTAGGTTACAGAATTCCATCCTTCTGTAGTCAGTGAGGACCTTAGGGAGCATCCTCATCCAATCTTCTCATCTCCTAGCTGAGGGAACTAAGGTCTGAAAAGAATGTGACTTTGTTTAAAAACAGAAAACCAATCGTAAAAATATAGTTGCTAAATAGTTAGAATATTTACATCAACCTGATTTGTGTATTTTCTTTGGGTAGGAAAAACCAGTGTTTGTTTATTAAACATTGAACTTAGAACTATTTAAATTAGCAAGATAATTTACTAATGTTTCTACCCTATTATAAATTATAAATTAAAAGTCACTTGGTTAATTCCTTTTTCATGCTCTCTTCAGTTTTACTTTTTCAGTTACATATATATAATACAAACATTACTTATATACATTATACATAACCTATAGAAACACTTACTGGGAAAATATGCAGAAAGTGAGGTAATATCTTCTTCATAGTCATGCTCTTGCTCATTACTTATACTAATTTCTTGGATCTGAAAAAAAGTGAATATAATTTTCAATAATATGCATTAATCTATTATAAATAGTCTTAGAAGTTAGAGGGTATTATGCTAAATGAAGTCATACAAAGACAAATACTGTATGATTTCACTTACTTATAGATCTAAAAATAAAATAAAACAAACGGATAAACAAAACAAAAGCAGACTCATAGAAATGGAGAACAAACTGATGTTTGTCTGTCAGAAAGAATGGGTGAAAAGGTGAAGGGGGATATAGTAAAAAATAATGTGAAATGTTTGCACCGTGACAGATGGTTATTAGACTTGGTGTGCTGTTGTGGAGACAAAAACTATTCGGAGTAGCAAGCCTGTCATTTGGTTCCTGTTACTCACACAGGGCACCACTTGTGATGACAAAAACTATTTGGAGACCAGTGAAATGTACTGGGGGGCAAAGAGGAGGTAACAGTCCTGGTCAGCAGATCAAAGGACTGAAGTCCCATCCTTAGCTTCACTCAGATATTTATCAGCAAGTACAAATAACTCAAGGAAATACAAAGACGTTCTCAGGGGGGTGAAGTAAAGTGCAAGGAACATGCTTACTCCTAATCTCTGTTCTGAGAGCCTAAACATTTTCGTTGCTAAATCTTATCCTGCTGTTTTGCTATTTCCAGCATGCACTGTTTCAGTACAGGGTCAGAGAAGCCCCTTGACTCTCATCTGCTCAGGGCTTTTACCCTAGGGTGCCTTGCTGTCTCTAATTGCTTTCCTAACTCTACATGTTTTCATAGCATGTTCCCACAGTGTGTTAATCACATTATATGATAAATGTTGATTCACTATGTTGTACACATGAAACTAATATAATATTAGGTGCCAACTATACTTTAATAAAAATTAAAAAAAATTATCTTGACATTTGCCTGATTCTCAGTTCTCTAAATAAAATATCCAGTATAAACAATAAAATCTATTAGTTAAAGTGCTCAGTGTAATAGTCTAACCCATACAAAGTCTGTGCAGTACACACTGTTTAGTAAAATTAAAATAATTTATTATAAAAGATAAACTAAAATAAAAACTTTCTGTTAACTGACATATATCATATAAAGTTACATATGGTTTTGGTATCTAGTACTGTACAAATTGATCATAATATTCTGATTTTGAGGGAGTGAATAAAAGCAATCTTCACATAGCAGATGTTTTCTAAATCTTTTAATGAGATTCTGAAGATATTCTAATTAGCCCAAGCTTGCCCAACTTTCTACCATGTTAATTATAAATTATTGTACCAATGTTAAAGCATATGGTGGTCTGTGAAATGAGAATAAGAAGTCATATATGTTTAAAGAGTAACAATTACCCAGTAATATTTTATATATTACCAAAAATAAATGATGCAGTATTGTTGATAAAATTATAAAGATTATTCTTACTAAATGTTAAGAATAATAATTAATGTTATACTAAAGCTATGATAAACAGAAAATAGAGTCTCAAAAAACTTTTCAAGGGCATACTGTAAAAATAAATATCTTAGCTCTCCTTTTATCTTTTAAGAAAATTTGCTTCTCCTTAGGCTATATAGGTATACAGCCCAAAGCAGATTCATATAATCTCATGAAAGTTTCTTTATATGTTGTAGGATTTAGATCTTGAATGTAAAAATTAAATAGGAACAGCCCTAAAAACACTTCATAAAAGTTTTCATTCAATGTCTCTGGTGAAGTGAATTACAGTAGAATAGTGCAAATTTTTACTGGACTGAAGCATCTTGAAGAGTAAAAGCAGTGAGAAATGGAAGGCATCATGTATGTAGAGTTCCCTTTCAGAAACATTGATGTTAAGAAAACTTATAGAACAACTTTGCTTAAGATTTGCTTTTCAAAGAATGAGTTAAAAATTTTGGCGAAAGAATTATTTAAGGTAGGCAAGGGCTATGAAGATGGCAGGTGTAACATTTCACAGTACTGGTGTACAAAATACTGTTAAGCAATGTGAGATACACAGATATGAAAATTTCATAATCCCAAACCTCAGTATAAAATTAGTGGGGATGAGAAGAAACATAGATAAGGCAAAATGAAACATTCTTTAAACATATGTATATACCTGCAAAATGTTATAAGACAGAAACATGCATTCATTTGCATTGCATTAATAGACTGGAGAACAATTCAGATCAGGTGATATTCAAGCTGAGTCTTAAAGGATAAGTATAGTTTTAATCTGTAAAAAGAAGGGAGGGAGCAAATTCTTGATCAATGGGTAAGCATGACCGCAACAGCAGGGTGACTTGGTAAATAGTTCATTTTGGTTTGATTAGGTTGAATAGAGGAATATATTTGAATCACAAGATAGGATAGTGCATTTAGGTTTTATTTTATAAAGTTTTAAATACATGTCAGTATGTAATTATTTTCTAAGAAGTGGGAAGTAGCATGATCCTGCTTGTATTTCAGAAAACTAATTCCAACAACAGTGGGGTAAGAGAGAGAGGAAGTTATTTTAATAGTCAAGGTGAAGGGTAATGAGGATAGTGAAAAAAATTGAATGGAGAAAACAGATTTAAGAAATATTCAATGTCACTCCATTAAATTTAAATTTAAAAAAAATCAAGGACATGGGGTAGACAAGATTTTTGTTTGTTTGTTTGTTTGTTTTTATTTGCTTCAGTGGCAGGACTGAAGGCCAAGGGTCAAATAGGAATATGGTAAGTATTTGTTTAGCACAATGACATCTGGTAACCAGTTCTAGTGCCCACATTTCTCCCTCCCTCCCTCCCTCCCTTCCTTCTTTTTTTTTCTTTTATTTCTTTTCTTTTCTTTTCTTTCTTTCTTCCTTTCTTCTTTTTTTTTGAGAGAGAGAGAGAGAGAGTCAGAGACAAACAGATAGGTGAAGACAGACAGGAAAGAAGAGAGATAAGCAGCATCAAGTCATAGTTTCAGCTCCTTAGTTGTTCATTGATTGCTTTCTCATATGTGCCTTGGTAGCTCCAGCTGAACCAGTGACCCCTTGCTCAAGCCAGCGACTTGGGGCTTAAACCAGTGACCAGTGGGTCATATCTATGAACCACACTCAAGCCAGCAACCCTGCACTCAAGCTGGTGAGCCTAAACTCAAGCTGGATGGGCTTGTGCTCAAGCTGGCACAATTAACCTTGGATTTTGAACCTGGGTCCTCAGAGTCCCAGGCTGATGTTTTATCCACTGTGCCACCACCTGGTCAGGCTAGATGTGAGTTTTAGATCAAGATATAGTATCAACATTCTTCAGTAGCCTTTATATTGCTTCATGTAACACTTGGAAATATATGTTAAAGTGGATATATGGGTATTAAATAGTGAATATTCTAAATTTTTTATAAAGTTAAGCAGTTTACCAACTTGGGAAAACAGAAGTAGTAACTGTATGGTGGCCAAATAAATTATTAATTTGATCAACAAGATTTTTGACTATGAGAACAGGTTGATAGAATTAAGTTTCAGAATAACTAGGTGCAAAGTCCAAATTAGGTTATAAGATACCAAAAAAATTGCTTAGATGCAAGCAATTAAACATCAAATTATAAACTACATTTAATCAAATTTTACTGTATTTCTAAAATATGAAGGATCTCAAACAAGTTGTTATGAAGTTAAATGATTAATTAGGTATTAGGTGTTTCTGAACAATAAATATACTAAAAATAAAAGCCATATACTTGTTTCCACAATTTAAAAATAAAGTTAGATGGAGAAGAGACAGCAGAAGGAAGGAATTTAGTGAAAAGATAGAAAAAAATGTCAGAGACAGGAGGATATAATCATATAAATTAAAGGTTAAAACTAAGAGCTGAGAATTATTCTTAATCAATTTCCCTCAATTTCAGAATAATACTCAGAACTCACCTAAAGCATCTTGAAGGGGAATCAATTGCTGATATAAGAGACTTTACTAACTCAAGAAACAAGTTAGTTCTGAGATTTTCTTACTATGTAGTTTAGACACATCATCTAACATTTTCAAGCATGATTACCTTGGTTCATCAGTCAATAAGTATCTGTTGAATATATATATATATGTATATATATACATATATATATATACATATATATATAATCTTCTTAGGATTCTGAACATGTAGGTAGAGAAAAGAATCTTTTTTTTTTTTTTTTTTCCATTTTTCCGAAGCTGGAAACTGGGAGGCAGTCAGACAGACTTCCGCATGCGCCCGACTGGGATCCACCCGGCATGCCCACCAGGGGACGATGTTCTGCCCCTCTGGGGAGTCATTCTGTTGCATCCAGAGCCATTCTAGTGCCTGAGGCAGAGGCCACAGAGCCATCCCCAACACCTGGGCCATCTTTGCTCCAATGGAGCCTCGGCTGCGGGAGGGGAAGAGAGAGACAGAGAGGAAGGAGAGGGGGAGGGGTGGAGAAGTAGATGGGTGCTTCTCCTGTGTGCCCTGGCCGTGAATCGAACCCAGGACTCCTGCACGCCAGGCCGACGCTCTACCGTTGAGCCAACCGGCCAGGGCCGAGAAAAGAATCTTAAGTATTTGGTTTGACTAAAGAATACAGTAGATCCTGACCAGGCGGTGGCGCAGTGGATAGAGCATCGGACTGGGATGCAGAAGACCCAGGTTCGAGACCCCGAGGTTGCCAGCTTGAGTGCAGGCTCTTCTGGCTTGAGCCAAAGCTCACCAGCTTGGACCCAAGGTCACTGGCTCAAGAAAGGGATGACACGGTCTGCTGAAGGCCCACGGTCAAGGCACATATGAGAAAGCAATCAATGAACAACTAAGATGTCTCAACGAAAAACTGATGATTGATGCTTCTCATCTCTCTCTGTTCCTGTCTGTCCCTATCTATTCCTGTCTCTGACTCTCTCTCTGTCTTTGTAAAAAAGAAAAAAAAAAAGAAAGAAAAAAGAATACAGTAGAAGATAAGAATGAAATCACTATAGGTTGGAATAACTAAAGCTGGAATTTGCAGTATGGGTAGAATTTTAGAGATAAATCTTAAATATAGTCCTCGCAGCTAATGCCTGCTTTTTGAGCTAATGAATGAATGAACAATAAATGGATTGGTAGAAGAGGAACAAATGTGGATATTCTTGGTAAAGAGAATGGTGCAAGAAAAAGCAAGATTGATTAGATCATATGCAGAGATCTGAGAGCAAAACTACCCAATCAAAGCAGCAGGTAAATTTAGGAGAGAACATGTGAATATTGAAGGGAAGAATGGAGTCAATCTTTGCTTATTATTCCCCAATTTAGAGTATTGGAAAAGTCTCTAGATGATGATAATGATCAAGATTACTATTAAATATCCCATCTATAAATACATATAGGTTATAGAGATTAAGAGTTTGAGTCCAGAAGCACTGTCAGACACCTTATTCAAATCTGATGTTTCCATTTATCACCTATGTGAGCTTAAGCACATTCCTTTCTCTTGGTCTTGCTGGATGTAAAATAGGTATGAACATATCTTACCTCACATGGTAATTGTGAAAATTAAATAAGAAACTACATATTAAATACTTAGCATAGTGCTAACATCTTATCTTTATTAACATCATTATTTATTACAGAATGAATTTTACATAGCCCTATTTTTTCATAATACTAATATTTGTTTATGTCATAATTTATATTTTGTTAAAAGATGTAATGAAGATCAGTTGTGTTCAAATTGGAATATAAAAAATAAAAATAAAGACCTCAAGATAGTATGTATTATTTTTGTAGCTTACAATGATTTAAAAAAATATCTCTAATTTAAGAATGAGGAATCACAGAATATATGTGATGATGAATCAGAGCTAGACCAATTAAGCTAATAAAAATTAAGCAGAGCTCCTGGGTATGATTATATAGGCTGTACAATGAAATTCTCTCAGGGCATCATCCCATAGACTATGGTATATAAGGCAACCTGTGGTCTGGTTATCAGCTGGATTGGTGAGGAAAGAAGTCTCAAATGATTCTATAGTGTTTAATTCTCAAATGACTTATATTTGATTTACAGTCTTGATATTATAACCAAGACTTGTTTAGGCTAATAATAAAACTAGTTTTCTTTCTTCCAGCATAACATAATATGAGAGAAGACAGGTGAGAACCCAGAAAGGTGTTTTATACCTGGAGCATCAAGAGTAAGGAAGGAAAATATGGCCATGAATGAAATACAAAGTAGAAGGATGAGTAGTCAAAACTGATTCAAGAACTTGACTTTAATGAACTATGAACCTTGTAGCGGTGACAATGGCTACTCATAGACCAGATGAAGTACATCAAGGGGCCGAGGGGAGGCAACAGTCCTGGACAGCAGGTTGAAGGACTGAAGCCCCATCCCCAGCCTTACTCAGATATTTATTAGCCAGTACAAATAACTCAAGGAAGCAGAAAGCTGAAGTGCTCAGGGGGTGAAGCAAAAAACAAGGAACATGCTGACTCCTAAACTCTGTTCTAAGAGCCTAAATATTTTTCATTGCTAAATCTTATCCTGCTGTTTTGCTATTTCCAGCAGGCACTGTTTCCAGTATGAGATCAGAGAGGACCCTGGATTCTCATCCCCTCAGGGCGTTCACACTAGGATTCCTCACTGTCTCTAACTGTTATCCTAACTCTGAATGTGTTCATAGCATATTCCCACAGAATCTATGTTTGCTGCATTTATTACTTCAACTCTGATTTTTTTATTCCTGTAAAAGAACAAAAGCATATACCTGACACCAGCAAAAAGCTTTGCTATTAACAATTCTAAAATCTTGAAATTAGTTTTAGTTTCAAAATCATAATTTTTAAAAAAGTAAACTTCTGTAAAGGAAACAAAATAACACTATGTCAAAAGTATAAATCATTATCCCATTCTAAATACTTCAATCAAAGCAAATTAAAAAAACATGCTTTCATTTGGAGGAAAATAAAATAAAAATTTAAGAGTGGATGAATTTACATGTTTCCAAGTTAGCAAACTAGACTTATTGAAGAGGTAACCAGGTTTACATTTATGTTGACTATTACTAATAACCATATGTTTTCTTGTCTGTTGAGCCTTTGATAATTTGAGTGAGGGTAAAAAATAGCAAGTAGAAAAAAAAGAAAGCCTAGTAATGAAAGGCTAACATTGTCAATACCACAGTAGTTGGACATTTAATTTATCTAAAAACAGAGGAACAAGTGGTTTCTGAAATCCAACTCAGAAGCAAACACAAAATACCACTTAGACACCAGGCAATTTCTGACAAAGATTATACTCCTGAGGTGTTAGATGAATGTTATTTGATAAATTAAATGAGAGACCCTTAAGTTTATATTATTACCACCTGAAAATAAGTGATTTTTAACAAATTAAATAGAAAGATTCTCAAAGCTTATATTGTTGCTGATCTATTTATTCCCATTAGATATTTACATAGCTAAAATAATCCCTAGATTCCAGTTACAGAATATAAGGATTCAGTTGTATTGATTAGAGCATTTAAATCATGAAAGATCAATAGCTCAAAAAGGCGAATCATAAATTAATGATGATATGGTGAAATTGAAATAAAATTTCTAGCCTTAAACCCTTAATTTGATGGTGGGTGACTATTTAGGAGAAGCTTTTCCCATGGGAAAAAGTTGCTACAGATAAAAGTATATAAAAATACTTATTTTATATATTGTATTTAATATGTTTTATATATTGCAATACCCCATAGTGCTCTAAATATTTCTTCCAATTTAAAAATTTTACATTAAATTATGGAGTTTAATTAACATTATCAATAACATTCAGTAGCAAACTAGTATCTATAATCAGAGATACTGCTTTTATATATCATTTTGCAAAATCATTCTTTAGTCAAATTTCATGGCCTTCCGTCTGAAAATATATAGCGGTCTATATTTCGAACTAGAAAAATCCCTCTCAAAAGATACATAAAGGTTATCTGACCAGGCAATGGTGCAGTGGATAGAGTGTCGGCCTGGGATGCTGAAGACCCAGGTTCAAAAACCCCCAGGGTCACCAGCTTGAGTGTGGGATCATAGACATGACCCCAGGGTCATTAGCTTGAGCCCAAAGGTCTCTGGCTTAAGCAAGGGGTCACTGGCTTGGCTGCAGTTTCCTGGTCAAGGCCCATATAAGAAAGCAATCAATGAATAACTAAGGTGCTGCAACTATGAGTTGATGCTTCTGATCTCTCTCTTTCTGTCTCTCTGTCCCTGTCCATCTGTCTGTCTGTCTCTCTGTTTTAAAAAAAAGTACATTAAAGTAAAACTAAAGATAAACTGCATAAGACAAATTTATTTGAACTTCATGTAAGGTTACACACTCATAGAGCTACTTCCAGAGGAGAATGAATATTCTCATATGTATCAGACACATGAATGCTCAATGAATAGTTTTGCTATTAAAAGCCACTATTTACCAATCCCAATTTACCAGATTCTACTAAAGTCAGTCATGATAAGATTTTTTACCATTCCACTTAGCTTTGATGACTACATTGGCAAGATGTACATTTTTAGATCTTTGCCTAAATACAAACCTATTTATGATAATGTATTATATAGAGAGTTGTACACTCAAACCTGTATTATTAGCCAATGTCACCCTAATAAATTCAACAAAAATTAAAAAAGAAACATTATATAAAAATGCATTTTTATGTACCAAAGACAACATAAAACTATAGTAAAATAAATTTTATAAGTTGATAAAAGAACAAAACTTTTGAAAATAAATTTGTATTGCTTTTAATGTAACATAAAATGGAAAAATTTGTGGTACAAGAAACAACATTGTTATATATTAAAGAGATATACTTCCTCCATACCCACATGTAACATTAAAATGGAAGAGAATCAATAAAACCAATAAGCTCACTTTAGAAGAAATACATAATTTTCTTTAGCTCAGAATTCTAAAAGCTTTTAATCTGTAATAATAAAATAAATTTTATTTTGTGAGGGCCCCAACAAAGACGTTAAGTGTTCTGCTTTTTACATTCTATAATTACTGAAAAATGAGCCTCATTCCACTCTATTCTGCCAATAGGAGTTGCAAACTATCTTTTTTTTTTTTTTAATTTTTTTTTATTTATTCATTTTAGAGAGGAGAGGGAGAGACAGAGAGAGGAGAGATAGAGAGAGAGAGAAGGGGGGAGGAGCAGGAAGCATCAACTCCCATATGTGCCTTGACCAGGCAAGCCCAGGGTTTCGAACCGGCGATCTCAGCATTTCCAGGTCGATGCTTTATCCACTGCGCCACCACAGGTCAGGCAGGAGTTGCAAACTATCTTGCTGTAAGGTAGTAACTTAGCATTTTTAAGCTTCAAGTGTCAACATACGTAAAATGATTAACGTAATACCCTGTATCAACAAAACAAAGAACAAAAACTATATGATCCTACCAATAGATGCAGAAAAGGCATTCAATAATATACAACATCCTTTTGTTTAAAACATTCAACAAAATGGGTGTAGAAGGAAAACACATCAATATAATAAAGGCCATTTATGACAAACCATCAGCTAATATCATATTAAATGGTAAAAAACTGAAAACTTTTCCTCTAAAATCAGGAACAAGACAAGGTTGCCTACTCTCTCCACTCCTATTCAACATAATGGTCGAAGTTCTAGCCAGAGAAATCAGATAAGAGAAAGATATAAATGGCATTCATATTGGGAAAGAAGAAGTAAAGGTTTTACTTTTTGCAGATGATATGATTCTGTATATAGAAAACCCCAAAGACTCAACAGAAAGGCTATTAGGAACAATAAACCAATACAATAAGGTCACAGGATACAAAATTAATATACAGAAGTCTACTGCTTTATTATATGTCAACAATGAAACTTCAGAAAAAGAACTCAAAAAAATAATCCTTTTTACAGTTACAACAACAACAACAAAAATACCTAGAAATAAACATAACAAAGAATGTAAAGGACCTATATAATGAAAACTACAAAGCATTACTAAAGGAAATTGAAAAAGATACAATGAAATGGAAAAATATTCCTTGTTCATGGATAGGAAGAATAAATATAGTTAAAATGGTCATATTACCAAAAGCAATATACAAATTTAATGCAATTCCCATCAAAATTCCAATGTCATTTTTTAAAGAAATGGAATAAAAAAAATTATTAGGTTTATATGGAACCATAAAAACCTTGAATAACCAAAGTAACCCTATGGAAAAAAAACAAAGCTGGAGGCATTACAATACCTGACTTCAAACTATACTACAGAGCCATGATCATCAAAACAGCATGGTACTGGCAGAAAAAATTGACACACAGACCAATGGAACAGAATAGAGAGCCCAGAAAAGAAACCCATATATATGGTCAAATTATCTTTGATAAAGGATTCAAAAACACACAATGGAGAAAAGTAAGCCTCTTCAATAAATGGTGCTGGGAAAATTGGAGAGCCACATGCAAAAGAATAAACTTGACTACTGTTTGTCTCCTTGCACAAAAATTAATTCAAAATGGATCAAAGACCTAGATATAAGATCTGAAACAATAAATTACATAGAAGAACACATAGGTACTAAACTCATGGACCTTGGCCATAGAGAACATTTTATGAATTTGACTCCAAAGGCAAGGGAAGTAAAAGCAAAGATAAATGAATAGGACTACACCAAACTAAGAAGCTTCTGCACAGCAAAAGAAACTGACAACAAAACAAATAGACAGCCAACTAAATGGGAGATGATATTTTCAAACAACAGCCCAGATAAGGGCCTAATATCCTAAATATACAAAGAACTCACAAAACTCAACAACAAACAAGCAAACAATCCAATTAAAAAACAGGAAGAGGACATGAACAGACACTTCTCCCAAGGAGAAATACAAATGACCAACAGATATGTGCAAAAATGCTCATCTTTACTAGCTATTAGAGAAATGCAAATGAAAACTACAATGATAGGAAGAAAAAAAAACTACAATGATGTATCACCTTACACCAGTTAGATTGGCTATTATCAACAAGACAGGTAATAACAAGTGCTGGAGAGGCTGTGGAGAAAAAGGAACACTCATTCACTGTTGGTGGGAATGTAAATTAGTACAACCATTATGGAAAAAACTATGGTGGTTCCTCAAAAAATTAAGAATAGAACTACCATATGACCCAGCAATCCTTCTACTGGGTATATACTCCCAAAACTTGAAAACATTGGTACATAAAGACACATGTAGCCCCATGTTCACTGCAGCATTGTTCAAAGTGGCCAAGACATGAAAACAGCTGAAATGTCCTTCAATAGATAATTGGATAAAGAAGAAGTATTACATATATACCATGGAATACTACTCAGCCATAAGAAATGATGACATAGTATCATTTACGACAACATGGATGGACCTTGATAACATTAAACTGAGTGAAATAAGTAAATCAGAAAAAGCTAAGAACTATATGATTCCATACATAGGTGGGACACAAAATTGAGACTCATGGACATAGATAAAAGTGCAGTGGTTACTAGGAGGAAGGGAGGGAGGAGAAGGAGGGAGGTGAGGGAGGGGGAGGGGCTTAAAGAGAAACAAAATATAGGGTGGCAGAGGACAATTTGACTTTGGTTGATGGGTATACAGCATAATAGACTGTCCAAATGATGTGAAGATGTTTTCTCTAAATCTATATACTCTGGTTGACCAATATCACCCTATTAAATTTAACTGTCTAAAAAAAAATCAAAAGTATGCAAGGCACTCAGCATTTTGCTAATAAAAAAAGTCTTTTAAAAAAAGCTTCAAGTGATTTATTTGGCTGATTTCAGTCATTTGTGAAAATAATTCCTAATTTTCATATCATAGCCTAAAGGAAATCAGAACTAGTCAAATGGGAATATGGGTGTGCCTAGTATTCATCTCTGGGAGTCGATCCATGAATGTGTAACCTTACATAAAGTTTAAATAAATTTGCCAAATGCAGTTTATCTTCAGCTTTACCTTTACGTATCTTTTGAGAGGGATTTTTCTGCTTAGAAATGAGGACAACTACTTATTTCCAAATGGAAGGCCATGAAATTTTACTGAAGAATAGTTTTGCAAAGTGATATATAGGTTTAAAGTTTCTTTCAATTAAAAATATACTCATAAATATGGTCAACTCATCTTTGACAAAGCAACAAAGGAGATGCAATGGAGCAAAGATAGTTTCTTCAAAAATTGGTCTTGGAACAACTGGGCATTCACACAAAAGAAATAAATCTAGACACAGACTTCATACCCTTCACAAAAATTAATTCAAAATGGATCATAGACATAAATATAAAATGCAAAACTACAAAACACATAGAAGATAACATAGAAAGAACCCAGACCACCTTAGATGTGGTGATGACTCTTTAGATACAACACTAAATACATGACCCATGTATTGATAAACTGGACTTCACTTAAATAACTTCTGTCCTGTGAAAGATAACATCAATCAAGAGAATTATAAGTCAAGCTACAGACTGAGGGCTAATATTTACAAAGGACATATCTAATAAAGGATAGTTATTCAAAATACAGGGTGGGGCACCCTGTTCGAATAGCTCAGTTGGTTAGAGCATCTTCCCAATACCAAGGTTTTGGGTTTGATCCCTGGTCAGGGCACATATAAGACTCAACAAATAAATGCATAAATAAGCAGAATAACAAATCAGTATCTTTCTCTCTAAAATCAGTAAATTAAAAAAAATATGTATACAAAAACATTTAAAATTCAACAAGAAAATAAAAAACTGATCTTGATTGACACCTTATCAAATAAGATATACAGATTACAAATAGGCATATGAAACGATGTTCCATATCACATGTCATCAAAAAAATAAAAATTACAACAATGAGACAATACTATATACCTATTAGAATGGCCAAAATTCAGAACACTGAAAAATGAAATGAAAAACACTGATAAGCCCCTTGTCCTGGGCTTGCCTGGACAAGGCAGATATGGGGGAGTTGATGCTTCCTGCTCCTCCTCCTATCCTCTCTCTTTTTCTCCCCACCTCTCTGAAATAAACTAAAAAAAAAAAAATGACAAGGATGTGGAGCAATATACACTCTCATTCATTGCTAATGAGAATGCAAAATGGGACAGCCACTTTGGAACACAGTTTGGCAGTTTATTACAAAACTAAACATACTCTTTCTCTTCTCTCTTTTCTTTCTTTCTTTCTTTCTTTCTTTCTTTCTTTCTTTCTTTCTTTCTTTCATTCTTTCTTCCTTTTGTCCTTTCTTTCTGTCTTTCTTTCTCTTTCCCTTTCCCTCCCTCCCCTCTCTTCTCCCCACTCTTCCCTTCCCCTCTCCTTCCCTTCCCTTTCTTTCCCTTTCTTTCTTTCTTGCTCAATTCCTCCACTTTCCTCACTTAGTAAATTCAATTAAAAAAACTAAATATACTCTTATCATCAATACAGTAATCTTACTTCTTGGTATTTACCCAAAGAAGTTGAAAATTTATGACCATATAGAAACCTGTACATGGATGTTTATTTATAACTAACAAAATTTGGAAGCAACCAAGATGTTCTTCAGTAGGTGAATGGATAAATAAAATGTGGTGTTTCCAGATAGTAGAGTGTCATTTAATGATTAAAAAAAAAACCATGGGAAACCTTAATAACATATTACTGACAGAAGCCAATCTAAAAACACTACATTCTGTTTAATTTCAGTTTATGACATTCCTGAAAAAACAAAATTATGGGGACAATAAAAATACCAATGGTTACCACAGATGAGATGGGGAGAGATAGAGAATAGATGATTTTTAAGGTAGTGAAACACTTTGCATAATATTATAATGATGGATATATGTTATACTTTTGTCAAAATCTATTGAATGGACAACATCATAGTGAACCCTAAGGTAAACTATGGGTTTAAGGACATTATGATTTGTCAATGTCGGTCCAGCTTTGGTAAATGTACCATTCTGGTGAGGAATGTTGATAATGGGTTGGCTATGTATATGCAAAGGCCAGGTGTGCATAAAAAAAATTATGTACCTTCCTCTCAATTTAGTTATAAACCTAAAACTGTTCTAAAATATAAAGTCTATGTAAAATTAAAAAGACACTCATATGCCTTAGGTAGTGGACTTAATGTTATTCACTTTGTCTGGAGAGTTTCTAAAACTGTTTAGGGTAAAATTCTATAGAAATCAATAATGTCTTAGCATATATAAATATAGTTATGACTCACCACCGGATCAACTAGCTTTTTAGCATTACAATTAATATTATGCATAGTTATTTGAACCCATCTACATTTTATGGATCATGTAATTAAACAGTAAGATAAGAATTGAGTTTACTTTTTCTGAGATTTACTAACAGCTGAGCTAAATGAATGAATAAGATATTAAATTTTATGTCCTGTGTTTGAGGACATTTTGAAGTTTTATAAAGATACATTCCTCACCAAAAAGTTGAATTGCTTAGAAATTCATCAAACTAAAGCAATTATAGCTTAATTTAGGAAGAATTCATTCTTTGGAGAATTACAAGAATGCCATAGGGGTTTTATTTTCTTATTTACTTATTAAAAAAATTTAGTTGAAATCCACTAAATATTATAAACTAGGTTAGACAATAAAATATAAGGAAGGATAAGTTAAGTTTCTTTTTTAAAAATGCAGGCATCCACATATATTTATAATATGATAGATGTAATAATGTTATTATTAAAAATAATAGCTTATCTAACATTTACTATGCAACAAACACTGGTCTAAGTTCTGCACTTATGCTAATTATAGCTATAAAATGACTTTATGAAGTAAATTTACTGTTGTAATCCTCATTTAATGAGTGAAAAAATGGTTACAATGGGACAGATAACTTGTCCACAGTTACACAGCTGATGTTCTTTTAGAGCAGGGGTCTCAAACTCAACTCAGCATGTGGGCCACAGAGCAAGATCACAGCCATTCAGTGGGCAGCACTAGGTCTACAAAAGGCAACTGTTATGCAACACTTTTCTCACTGCAGTTGAAAACAAAAAAAAAATCAGTACAACAAGCACAATCGTACATGCAGTTTACTCAGTGTCACAAAACGACCAGAAACTGTAGTTCGCATCACAACTGCTGTTAACTAAGCTAATATCTAGCTAGGATGCTAGAGAAATGAAAAATACAAGTAGGCCCCTAGGCTTACTTAATTTTATCCAAAATATTTTGAACTTCGTGGATTAGTCTGCGGGCCGCGAGTTTGAGACCCCTGTTTTAGAGGGCCTACATAATAAGGAAATAAGTGTATACAAGAAAAATACATCAAGTCACTTATGAGTGTTTTAAATGAAGAGAGAGAGACTCATCTGAGGAACAGCTGACAAAATTTGCAAGAAATGCACAAGTTTCAGGGTGATAGCTGGCTTTGGGACATCTTTGAGAGATGACAAAACATTTGAAAACAGTGGCTGGCCCTGGCTGGGTTACTCAGTTGGTTAGAGCATTGTTCCTAATATGCTGAGGTGGCAGGTTCGATCCTGAGTCAGGGCACACACAAGAATCAAACAATGATGGCTAGAATAAGTGAAACAACAAATTGATGTCTCTTTTTCTCTGTCTCTGTCCCTCTCTCTCTCTAAAAATCAATCAATAAAAAAATTAATAATAAAAACAGGGGCTAGGAGTTATGGGCTGTCAAACAACATAATCAAGTGGATGTAGGAAAGTATGGGTCATGTTTGGGAAACAGTGGGTTGCCCAGCTTACCTAAAGGGTAGGGGCAACAGATGTCTGTCAGTGGGTGCTCACAAACTCAGATGCACAACCCTTCCTTTCTCCTCAAAAGTTCTGGCTCTCAGGTCAGGTGGCTGGGAGCCAGGCTGTCTAACAGTGCAGCCGGTAGAGCACACACCGAGATAGTTATGGCCCTTCTCTGAGTTATGAGAAAAAAGAAGGCCCAGTCTCAGTCTCCAAAGAAGAAACGAGCAAACAGTAATAATGGCATTTGAAAGCACAAGCAAGACATCATAAATCCATATTGTGATTATATGGAGGCTGATAGAGCAGGGCTAATGGAGGCCCCGGTATCAGGTGGCACTCAGCGGAGATGGCTCCGGTCTTCAGTGTTCATTTTCTTCTGCTGGCCCAATTTGCAAAAGAGCTAGGTGTTTTTTGAGATGTAGAAGACAGCTACGTTTTTACATTTGACTTGGATAAAAAATACAGTAGAAAATATCTTATAGATGTTTCTTGTGTTCTGAGAAATAAAAAAAATGCGATGAACAGAGATAAGCTATCATCAGAAAATCTTGCTTTAGGACCCAATCTTTCAGAAGAAAAAAAAAAACTGTTGTTGTAAGATGAAAATGTTACAAGTAAAAACATACAGGTTTCACAGTAATATTGTTTGATAACTTAATGGGCTGTGTCACCTTGGTACTACATAACTAAAGTGTGTGGCTCTTATTCCTTCAAAATCTGCCTCAAGCAATATATTATATAAAATCACATGTTATTATACTCATATCACAAATGAGATAACAGAAGCAGAGAAATTCTTTTAATGGTTTGTTCAAGGTCACTAGACAAAGTGCATTTCTTCTAATCAGAGTTTTATCCTTTCTGAGATATGTGTAATATATGGCTAGAAGCACTGTGACTTCGGAAGATTTGGATTACACTCTCAACATTTATTAACAAATATTTTCAAAACAGTTTCATGTCTATCACCATCCTTGTATCAACCCCACTAGTTAAGCGGGGCAAGTCCTACTATGAAGATAGATGAGGAGATAGTGCCTTAAAAAATACCATATGATTTCATTTACATATGTGGAATCTAAAGAACAAAGTAAATGAATAAACCTAATACAAACAGACACATGGATAAGGAACAGACTGATGGTTGTCGGAAGGGAGGCGGTTTGGGGGACAGTGAAAAGTTGAAGGAATCAAGAAGCACAAATAGGCAGTAGCAAAAACAGTCACAGGGATATCAAGTACAGCATAGGGAATATAATCAATAATATTGTAATAACCATGAATGGTGCCAGGCGGATATTGAAAATGTTGAGGAGGCACTTAGTTATATCTGAAACTAATACAAAATAATATTAAATATAAACTGTAATTAAAAAATTTTTTAAAAAAGAGAAAGTGGCTTGTCCACAGCTCACAGTATATAAAGCAGAGATCCAAACCCAAGATAACCCAGGGTTGTAGGTTTGTATATTGTGGGTCCAACTCCAGTGCTTTTTCTATTACAATATGGTGCTTTTATGTCAAAACTATCTCTACTGTGAACAGTTGACATTACAAGAGACCTACAGAAAATATTAGATATTTTAAAATAATATTTTTTATTCAATGATGAAATCACATCTAACTACAAATCAAATTCTATTTTATAAGTGATATTAAAGGTTTAAAATTTTATGTTGGTGGTAAAAATTAATTTGAAATTCATCTCTATTTTTGACTAATAATATACTTTCTAGAGAAAGTGAATGTGAGAGAAAATGATGGAGTTAATCAAACAAAATCTAGTAGTCAATAAAAATTTTGTGATACAGTTTAGGATGGATGACCACTATGACTTTAAAGTCATTTAAAGATGACTTTGAATATTCCAAAATGATAGAAAAGTCAGTATTTTATTGTCTATTTACCTGCAATTAGATTTTCGAGAACGTGTGACCATTTTCATAATCAGGTAGACTTTACCTGTCTTTTGATAGATGTAAATAGAAAGAGAAATAAAAGTAAAATTCCACAAATTATAGTTACATTTGTTAAAGTTTTCTGACAGAAAGAGTAAAATTAATTTTAAATTATGATTTCAGATTACTTCCCTGGCCTCCATCACCACAGAAAATTTTAAATCCATGCTTTTTTTGGGTTTCCTGACTCTTTAGCCAACATACCCAAAATAAGCCAAAGCACTTAGCCTGTTAGCACTGATTTGTCTTTGGAACACATTTGCTTGACAGCCTTGTAATCATTACTAACTCTCCCATTGCTAAACCTATAGAGAGGTCATTTACTAAAACAGAGGTGTTGGATCTTTACTTGTTTCTTCTAAAATTTTTATCTGGTCAGATTGCTGTCCAATTATGTATTTCTACTTTATCAAATATTTAACAGATGGTAATACATATTTTAGGTATTGTATCTTAGGAATTATACTTCATCACCTTAAGCCAATTTACTCTTTTTCAGACTTGCCCATTAGCTTCATGTTTTCTTTTACTTTTAAAGAGAAATAAATGCAAACCACAGAAAGATAGGCTTTGAAATAATGAGTGAACAAAGCTTTATTATCAGCTGCAGCTAAGTTTGATGAGACACTTTCTTTGGCCAAATGTAACGCAGCTTGACTCAGGTTACCCCTATGTTATCCTTTGTGAATCAGAGCTGCATTAACTTAAAAACTGTGAGCTTGGTTTACTAAAGATAAAAATACAGTTACTAGGCAATTTAAGTAGATAATATGTTATGAAAAGATTATCTGTCAGGAAGATCAGAAAAAAGTGAATTTAAAATTATGACATCCTACTCAGACCCACCTAGTTATTTGTGACTGGGTTCAGAAATACATTTCACATTTAAGCTCCGTGTTTTATATGATAAAACCCATACAAGAAAGCACTGGAGATTTCCAATCACCAGTTTCCTATTTATATTGTACTCTGTCCTAAAAAGAATAATTTAGATTATTGCATTTTAGGAGGTTGAAACCAAAGATACCTTTATGATGAGGAACAGGATCAGATAATGTAGTAATCTGGGCTATGGATGTGCACGTTAAGTTCAGGTGGGGAGCTTTTATAAACTACCTATTCTCAATAACCAGCCAAATTCAACTAAATTAGAGTCCCTAGAGGTGGGACCCAGTCAATGGTATTTATCAATGGCTCTGTTAAGGATTCTACTGTGTACCCAGGAGCAAGAACCATGAGGATGATGATTTCAAGCACAGATTTGGAGATGACCCAAATTCAAAGTGGCTCCTGACTATCAACTACGAACAAAGTATTTAAACTTTCACAGAACGAATAGAACAAAGTATTTAAGCTTTCTCAGAATGAGTTTTCATCTGTAAACCACGTGCCTACCTCTATGGGTTGTTTCAAGGGTTAGAGCAGATAGTTCTTGGCATAAGTTCAGTAGTACCGCTATTATGCAATGGGGAAAAGCCACCTCCTGTGCAGAAGTGTGACAGCACGCACTAACTTCTGAGACTGCATTTTAATTCCTGTACCCCAATACCTGGTGGCATTCCAGATTTTCACTATCATATCACTTCCTGAAATAGAATTTAAAAAACTTTCTTTATACGTAACACTGTGCCTTCTTGAAGAAATAGAGAAGTATGATTAAGCATATGAACTCAAAAGCCTAAATTTAAGTTCAAATCTGACTATGCTTTCTATTAGCTGTGTAATATTGGTCAAACACTGAAATTTCTGTCTTTCAATGTTCCCATCTGTAAAATAGACTACTAAAGTACCTGACTCAGTGGAATGTTGTGGTGTGTGTGTTAATATACACTATATAGATATAAAGCATTTAGTATGTTCCCAGCACACTGTAGAGTACCCAATAAATGTTAACTATCATAATGATGATAATAATGATATTAATAGTGAACTCTTTTACTGATATTTCAACTGAAAGTGTCTATTTTCCACTAGTGGAAAAAATCCATCACAGTGCCAACCAGACCTTTCCATTGTTTTTAGCTATTCTTCTACATCGTGCCCTCCAGAACCAAGTGTGGAGAATAAAGTTTTCAAGGACGAGGTTCACAGCTCTCTTATTTTTCTGCCAGTTCACAGAATTTTTAGAATTAATTATTCAAATCCAAAAACCACTTCTTAAATATGGCCTCTAAAAACTTGTTTTATTGATAACAAACTAGTAGCATCTTTTTTTATATATGCATTTATTTTAAAAATGTCTTAATCATATATCACATGGTTATATGTGACAAAATATTAATGTTGATATTAAGGGAGAATTAAGAGGATCCATAGGTTATTACTATGTCACAGTTCTTGTATAAAAGCTTCTTTACTGGGCTTTAATAAAAAATATTCTTAACATTTTTTTACTGATTTTAGAGAGAGGAAAGGTGAGGGAGTGGGAGCATCAACTCATAGTAGTTGTTTCTTCTATGTGCCTTGACCAGGCAAGCCCAGGGTTTCAAACCAGTGACCTCAGCACTCCAGGTCAACACTTTATCCACTGCACCACCATATTCTTACTGCCTTTTTTACACATCTTGAGTACAAAGATATTTTTTTCCCAAATAGCATTGAATATCATATTTAGAATTTTATTTTATTTCATTATTTTTTTAAGTGAGAAGAGGAGAGATAGGGAGACAGACTCCCACACGTGCCCCAACTGAGATCACCTGGCAACTCCTGTCTGGGTCAATACTGAATCAAACGAGCACCCGGGTCAATGCCAGACCAGTCAAGCTATTCTTAGTACCTGAGGTTAACACTTGAACCAATCAAGCCACTGGCTGTGGGAGGGGAAGAGAGAGAGAAAAGGCAAAGGAAGGGGAAGATAAACAGATGATCACTTCTCATGTGTACCTTGACCGGAAATCGAACCCAGGACGTCCATATGCTGGGCTGACGCTCTATCCACTGAGCAAACCAGCCAGGGCCTTCAGAATTTTATATTATTATTTTTTGTACATTTAATTAAAATTTTAAATTTTAAATGCTATACCAGAGAAATACTGTGTAATTTATGGAGTTATTATATGTTTCCCTACTGTAGGTATGAGATTGTGTTTCACCACAACCAAAATGCCTATGGAGGATGCCATAGCATCATGTCAGGGGTCTGAATGCAGATCACAATTAGCAGTCGGTATGTGTTTACAACCAAAGCTGTGGCGGCACTTGTCATAAGGATTCGCTGTAACATAGCTCATCTGAAATAAGGCACATGATCTTTTATTGCTTTCCTTGCTTTGAGGGCTTTAATTTTTCTAAAGCCAAACAAGGTCTTTTCACATCATTTTTACTTGACACTTACTGTGCCAAAGATAAACTTTCTGAAATAAATACTAGTATGAGCTATTAAAAACACCTCAAGGTAAAGCTGGCAACTTATTAACTATGACTTTATGAGGCTTCACAAATTGCATCTTGTGGAAGGCAAATAAAATCCTTATATCTGTCACTGCTTTTTCTAACTACTTCACAGCTGCCACTCAAATAAAAAAAAAATCCCTCTGCTGAAGATTCTAGCACTGGCTGGTCTATGAAAGAGAAATAAAGTGTAGAGGATAGTGTTTATAGAATTTTATTTTCCACGGGATTACAGATGCAGGTGTCAGGAGCCTAAATAACATTCTTTCTCTGCCATGTGCCAAGTTTATTATATATGGAAGAGGGTGCCACTAACCTTTTGTTTAAGTGACGTCTCAGTGTTCAGCCTGAGAGCCAGCATCTATGAATTCATGACCTCATGTACTGGAGGTAGTGTCTATTTATGCATTCACTAAATAAGTTGAGCACCTGATATGTGCCATGCACTATGCTGGGCAATAAAGATGTAGTAGTAAATAAAATGTGATAAGATTACTGCCTCCATGGAAATACATTCTAGTGGGGGTCAGATGGGTAATAAATAAATATATAATATGCCAGATAATTATAATTGTCATGGAAAAAATAAATGGAT
This sequence comes from Saccopteryx bilineata, assembly GCF_036850765.1. Classification (NCBI taxonomy): domain Eukaryota; kingdom Metazoa; phylum Chordata; class Mammalia; order Chiroptera; family Emballonuridae; genus Saccopteryx; species Saccopteryx bilineata. The sequence continues at coordinate 179,037,325 of NC_089494.1, forward strand.
GTGGGTAATACCAGAGTGGAATTGTTATTTTACATAGCTCAACAGTTCATATATGACTATGAAATATATATTTGAATGCGAAGTATATGCATATACATACATGTGTATGCATTCATAAACTTCCCATCCCCTATATTTCTCACTCTACAAGCTCCTGCAGAACCTTGCCACTCTATTACCAAAAGTAAGTGTTTATGTTCTCTTTTCTTGAAAATGAATGGGCCTTTGTAGTTTCCTTGACTAAAGGGTAGGACAGAAATGCCTCTATGTTACTTCTGAAGCTAGGCTGTGAAAGTGCTAAACTGTTGCCAAACTCTCTCTCCCTTGGTTCACTCTTAAAACTCAGCGACCAGGCTGTGAGGTAGAGCCTCCCCCACACAGAGAGGAACAGAGGCATAGTATCAGTTGAGCTCTCAGCCTAGAGCCTCAAATGCCAAACATGTGAATGATTCATTTTTGAGTGTAGTTAAAACTCTATTGAGTGTGTTTTTCCAATTTTAAGGATTAGACAGCAAATAAACCAACTTGAAAATAATTTGGATGACTTGAGAAAAGTTGTTGTGTTGCTAACCATAGCTACTAAAAATAGCAACATGACCCATTTTAGCAGGGTTATATCTAAGGTTGGTTTCATAAGGTTAAATTCTTAGAGAAGGTCTGGACATTTCCCCCAAAATAGCTTTCAGTGCTGTATTCAGGATTGCCCAGTGAGGCATGAAACCTGAAGTAAAACTTGTGTAGTGAAGCTCTGTAAGCCAGAGATGTATAACTTGAAATAAGTCACTCAACCTTTAAGAGTCGGTGTGGACCCTGACTGGTGGATCAGTGGATAGAGCATCAATCTGGTGTATAGATGTCCCTGACAAGGCACATATGAAATCATGAAATGTGACCTTCTGCTTCTCACCCCTCCCTCTTCCCCTTCCCTCCCTTTTCCTCTCCCGCAGCCAGTGGCTTGATTGGTTCCAGATTGGCCCCAGGAGCTGAGGATTGCTCCCAGTGTTTCAGCCCCAGGTGCTAAAAATAGCTCAGTGGTCAAGCATTGGCTTCGGATGGGGTTGCTGGGTGGATCCCAGTCGTGGTGCATGCGGAAATCTACCTCACTATCACCCCTCCTCTCACCTAAAAAAGAAAGAGAGTCTATGTGTGTGTGTGTGTACACAGAGGTGGGCAAAGTAGCTTTACAGTTGTGGATATGCAACACAATTTATTCTTGTATTATTATTTATTAGTAATAATAATAAACTGCATGTTTTTTTCCAGATGAATAACTGTAAACTTACCTTCGCCAACCCCTGTGTGTATGTGTGTGTGTTTATATGGTTGCAAGGTTAACAGTAGTAATAATAATTGCTAATATTTTGAATGCGTATCATGTGGTAGGCACTATCCTATGTGATTTTCATACATCATCACTTTTACTCTTAAAACCATTTATTTTCTTAAGAAGTATGCTTATCTCATTTTTTACAGAGGAAGAAACCAACTTACTCTGAGGTTAAGTAGCCCAAGCAAGTACTGGAGTGGGATTTATAAAGCAAGTTTTTCAGCTAGCAAAGTCAGGTCACTTAATCACTAGGCGGCATATCCAATAAGGTTATAAATATGACAGATGTAAAGTGCTGAAAACACATAAGTGAACAAAGCAGCAGGGTAAGATTGTACTTATGGAAGGAGCAGAAGTGCTACAGGAAATAAATTGAGAAGAGAATTTTAGAAGAATTGAATGCTGCTGGCACTGACCACACTACCGTTATAAGGTGTGAAGCCAAATAAATACAGGAGTTGGGAGATAGGCAGGCCGAATGCCATGTTTCTGTTGTAAAGAGCAGGGTTTCAGAAAGGTGGGTAGAGAACAATCATACAGGAACGAAGCCATGAGCCCCTCTCTTGATTTTGGTGTCCTGTAGGTGTAGTAGGTTGATTAATGGCTTCCTAATGACCTTCATATTCAAATCCTCAGAAATATTGAATGTTTGCAGATGTGATTTCATTAAGGGTCTCAAGATGGGGAGATTAGCCAGGATTATCTTGGTAGGCCTGATGCAATCGCAAAGGTCCTTATAAGAGCAGAGGTGGTATGAAGGTGGAGGCAGGGAGGGACCTGAAGATGCTACACTACTGGCATGAAGATGGGGACAGAAACCACTAGCCAAGGAATGCAAGAGGGAAGGCACCCTCCAGGAGCTGGGAAAAGCAAGGAAATGAATTCTCCTCCAGAGCTGACAGAAAAGAAATAATCTAGCCCTGCCACAATTTTGACTTTAGCCCACTGAAACTTATCTCAGACTTCTGACCTCCAGGACTATGAGAAAATTACTCTGTGTTGTTTTAAACCATGAAGTTTCCAGTCATTTGTTACAGCATCCAGAGTAAGTTAATCTGGTGTATAAGTAGGTTAAAATGTGCAGAGGCTTGTAAAAGTACACCCCCGCCAGCATTGTGAGATCAAGATCTGGTTGGGTAGCCAGGGAACTTCACAAACAAATAGTTTATCTTAATAACTCCAAACTGAAGGTCAAGAGTTTTTATGTTGATATCCTGGGTTTGATTCTCGGACAGGGCACACAGTAAATTTTATTCACACTTTATTCAGTAAAAGCACTGAATAAAGATCCAAATAATGTCATTTCATAGTGAAATTTGGAACCATACTGGAAACTAATAGACAATGGGCAGTGTCTTAAATTTCTAGAAGAAAATGATTTCTAAACTTGATTGTTATATCTAGCCAAATTACTAAGCAAGGGTGAGGTCAGGCTACAAATATTGTCAAAATATTTTATGGTCCCTGCACCCTCTCTCAGAATGTTAGGGAAAAAATGTGCACTTTGAAGTATAGAAGTAAATGAGAAAACAAGAATATACAGATCAAGAAGAGAGAATTCAAGCTTGAGGAAAGCAAGTGGCTGGGAGAGGCGAGGTGGCCCCAAAGGCAATCCGTACCGATTAAGAAAGAATGGCTCAGGGAAAGATGAAATGGATGATCATCAGATGATTTTGAATGCACTGAGTTAAGATTTTCATTGTTTCAGAGGGTTTGAGTGTGAATTACTGATAGCAATGCAGGATATTAAGCAGCAAGCATACAATAGCAATAAAAAGCAGGTCATACAAACTCCAGGGAGAAAAAAGTGAAACAGGATAGAAAATGTAATAATTGTTCAATGAGTCATACATCTAATGAATATTATTTAAATAATTATAATATGCAAACCTTGAATATACTCTAAACAAAATAAAGGCTATAACTGTATTGAGAAGGGAGGGGGAGGGGTACGAGGGAAGAAGGTATATTGTATGAGATGTGCAAGAGTTAAATTCTCATAGTCTATAGTAGCAAGTCGATAAATGATATCTAAAACTAATAATCAAGAGCTAGCAGTAAAATTATTCATTTAGAAAGTGAAAGGAAATATATATGGAACAGCACTAAGAAATAAATGCAATGCCTCTGGGCCATCACAATTGCATATGGAGAGAGCAAAATAGACAGTATCTATTTTTCTGCTATAAACCTTATAGAAATATTTGGCTTTACAACTGGGTCTACATGAAACTTTCATACAATAAAATAATTTTAAAAATTTGTGTTTCTTCCATTCTCACTCTCATTATGGAATCAAAGACATTTTAAAAGAAATGCACTCCTGGAAATAAAAAAGTTATCATTTTTCTGCTGATAAATGAAAAACAAATAATAAAAAGAACCTGGAGGTACAGGTCTCTGCTTTTCCGGGTGTTTTTCCTCATCCACAAAGTGAGGGAGTTGGACTCATTGATCTCCAAGGCCCCTCTCTGCTGTAACATGCTGTCGCTTTCACCGCCATCACCATGTACAACAGTGTACAGCTCTCATTCTTTTGCTTGACTTTTATTAACATGAAGCATTTTTTTTTTAATCACAGATTTTACAAATTAAGGAAACAAATAATTGCTAACAGTTGGTGAAACTCTCACAAGGGACAAAGTAGAGCAGACGGGTAACGTACAACCCTATCTAAAAGCACAGGGGTCTTTTATGAATGAAGCCCAACTTTTACTCAAATCTCCGGATGCTTCCTGTGGCAGGAATGGTAAATAGACTGCAGTAAGCATTTCTGCAGCACCCATCACAATAGCCCTGGGCTCTGCGTACTCTGCAGGGCAAGCTTATATGAAATTACTCATTCTTTAATTGGAATTTAACAAAATATATTTCTTTTTATGATGTCTTTGAGAGAAATTTTCTTTCCTATTTATTTATCTCCAAATTTTTCCCCAAATATAGGTCATAAAATATTGAACTTGGTGACAACCTTAGTCTAAGCTTTATGTCTCACAGATAAAGAAATTAGGGGCCCAGGATATTTACGTGCTGTGCCCAGGGCCATACACAGTGACCAGCAGCACTCCTGGGTTCTCTGACTCTGTGGCACCCTGTTGGTAAAGACAAAACTACCTAATATTGCCAGTATGAGCTTGTTATTAAAGCTAAAGGAAACATAAATCAGGAGAAACCAAGTAAACACAAAAATGGTAGGAAAAGCTTAAGCTTAAATAACTGCAGATTCCTGATAAATCTGTTAGAAAACAGAATCCAGAAGGCATTTAACCAAAAGCTTTACACATCCTCTAGTGGGTTGTGCCAACTTTTTAATTTGACAGAAATAAAAAATATTCCCTGTAATCAAACACCCAGGATTCTGGTCTCTCATAAATTAATGAAGTGACTTTCTCCTCCTTATTAGATTATCAGTGGCTACCATTTTCCAAGATGGAGAAAATAAAGCATCATACCATAAAATGCTTTATCAGCAAGCGTGTGTTTAGTGCCAAGTAATTATTAATGCCGGGAAGGAAACATGCTGGATCAGCTCTGGCAGTGCCTTTGAAAACCTCAGGTCCTGAAAGCTCGGCAGCCCCATGCTCCAGTTTACCTCACTTACTCTCTCAGCCACACTTCTCTCCTCCTATTGCTTCCTGTAACGGAGACTTCGAGAATAGGAAAACTGGACGGGTTTTACAGGGATTCTCTAAGCTAGCAATTCAAGATAGAATAAAGTAAATTGCCTGAAAGAAACTGATTGCTACTCTTGGTGAAAGCCTAACCTAAAAGTATTGAGACCATATAAAGCTCTTTCTAATTGTTTGAGGGCTCCTATCTGTCTTGTTTTGGAATTACTTTCACCATAGTTTTTCAAACCCAGAGCCTGCAGAGATGAATACTTAGAGCTACTTATTTTGGCATGTCCTTTGCAGAATCAATGATTAGATTCTTATAAGATTCTATAAAAATTGTGACCTGGAAAGATGGAAAATAATCTACAGACTCCATGAAAACTGACTCTGCCTTTGCAAGTGGTTCAGATTAGCTGTCTGGGGGACAAACACTTCCAGAGGGGATTGTGGACTTCCATACAAATTTGGACTGATGGTAGGATAACCAATCTAAACGGTCCAGAGTTTAGCACTGCAAGTCCTGAATCCCACTCAGGAAACGCTTTCTTTCCAAGCAAACTAAAACAATTTGTCCCTCATGGTTTATTATTTTCTTATATATCATTTTTTTAGATCTCCAAGTATTGGGGGAAAACTATTGGGTTATATTTTGTCATAAAATAAAGAAATTCTTGGATCTTAAGTAATAGACATTTACATCTATAAACTTTTAATGTCTAGCAGTCATCTTGCATATGTTATGGACTTTGGGAATTGTACCATCTTGCTCTTTATTTATCTGCAATTTAAATGTTTCACCAGAAGCCAGGTGGGAAAAAGAATATGCAGTATGAGTCACTCTCAAAAGAGATACGTAAAAAGACAAACATATCGTGAATAATGATGATATGCTCTGTTCTACTACAATTTCTATGAAGACAAGCTCTATAAAAAGACTGATAAGATAATGGTAAAATTTAAAATTTAAAATTATGGCATTGAAAATATTCTTGGTTGAGAAGAAACACCCTTGCCCTTATTTCCTGTGCCTTCATTTTGCAGTTTTGGTGGATTTACTTACAAATATCTAATTATTTTGCAGCCTTTCTTTTTCAGTTATAGTTAGCTTGTTTTGAGAAAGCTCATTAATAAATGATTCAAAAAATTTTCCTATTCTCTGTGATTTTCCTTTGTCATTTTTATTTGTTTTTCCCATTCAGCTAAAACAGCAATATGGTTCAGTAAGAAACACACATGATTGAAATAAGACCAAAGTTCAATTTTTCCTTTGACCTACAATAGCCATATAATTTTCAGAAGTCCTTATGAAACCCCGAACCTCTAATTTTTCATGTGTAATTAAAGGATTTCAACCATATAGTTGAAAGCATTGCTTTTATCTTACAAACCTATGTGAATCAGGAAGCAGTGGAATAGGGCCTCATTCATTAACTCTCAGGGTTCAAAAGAGATTTTGTACACTCACAGGTGCTGATGACAGTGTCATGGCAAACTATTCTCTCTATAGCCTTTAAAGACTGGATCTTTTAAAGACAGAAAAAGATGACCTAACCTCACACACCCACACATACACACACACATTGTTCATCTTCGAAAAGTTCTCCTTAGTGTTTTTTCTTTCTTCCAAATACACAGGAAACTGTTTTGTATAGAGCACACACAGAAGGCTTGGAAAATCTCATGAGGCTTTATAGTATGGTTGAAGGTTGTATGAATTAGAGTTCTACATGGCCACTTGTCCAAGGGCCAATAAAAGCCATTTCCTAGGCTCATTTTTAAAAAGTGTCAACAACATGATACTCCTATGAAATACACTAGTAGACATTTTTGGCTTCTCTAACTTTAATCTATAGACAACGCGGTCTACAAATGTACAAAGTACAAAACAAAACAAAAGGAAATAATTTATCCACCTAGGAAAATCCAGAGCTTATTTGGGACACTGTATGTGGCATGGCTGCTAGTAATCCTGTTAACCATTCATATTTTCAACTGTAAGTGATAATAGTTACAAAAACTGTCATAATCACTCACTCTAGATTTGTTTTACTTCAAGATTCAAATGAGAATATGATCACAGGAACAAACCCAAGGAAGGTGGGTTAGCAAAGGAACTAAGGAGATGGGCTGTGATGTCCAGGGAGTAGGATTCAAATCCCAGCTATCCTCACCCGCTGGCAGGCTTTGGAGAGTCACATGACCATCCGAAGAATTCACTGCCTCATGTACAAAATAGAGATAATATGGTGCACCTAACAGTTGTGATAAAGATTAACAGCCTAATATATGAAATCTCCCAGCATGTTACCTTGTATTGAGTAATGTTCAAGATATGGAAGCCATTAAGAAAGCATTTTTAGTTAATTTTATTGAATACTTACTACATGCCAAGCACTGTTCAGATTATTCTACAATTTAACTCATTATCCACACAAGGACCTTTGAGTGAAATACCATTATCATTTCAGTTTTATAGATGAGATAACGAGGGCAAAGATAAATATCTCCCTTACATTTTCTTGAAAGAAGAATTTGTATTTTGTTGATTTTCAGTGTTTCAAAATATATTGCATTCTGTGGTCTACTCTGTAAAACTCAAAAGTGGTATAACCACACTTTGTACCTAGTGAAGCTAGGATTCAAACATAGGATGTTTGGATCTGAATGACCTTTGCTTAATCACTATGTATACTATTTCTGGAGATCCTCTGATTCTCCTGAGAGCAAAAAGATTTGAAAAGAAAATGTGTCACATCTCCGGCATGTAAAAAGTTTATAAATGACAATTCTTTTCCTAAAAACTGCAAATAACAATGCTTGTTCTGTGAAAATACAATAGCAGTAAATTTTAGCATAAACATGGTGACAAGGGAACTATCTTGAACTCATGAGGAAAGACATTTATTTAATAAATAAAGTATATTTATTACATTTTTCAGAGTAGCCACAGAATGCAATATATTTTGAAGTATTTAATGACATCAAAATAGAAATTCTTTTTTTGTGTGTGACAGAGAGAGGGACAGATAGGAACAGGGGACAGACAGACATGAAAGAAGAGAGATGAGAAGTACTAATTCCTTGTTGCAGCTCCTTACTTGTTCATTGATTGCTTTCTCACATGTGCCTTGACTGGGGGGCTACAGCAGAGTGAGTGACCCCTTGTTCAAGCCAATGATCTTGGGCTTAAGCTGGAGACCTTGGGCTTCAAGCTAGCAACCTTTGGGCTCGAGCCAGCAACCACACGGTCATATCTATGATCCCACGCTCAAGCCAGTGACTCCATGCTCAAGCTGGTGAGCCTGTGCTCAAGCCGGCAGTCTTGGGGCTTTGAACCTGGGTCCTCTGTATCCCAGTCTGATGCTCTATTCACTGAGCTACTGCCTGGTCAGGCATTTGTTTTTAATTCAGTGAGAGGAGTGAAGAAAGAGACTCCCGCATGCACTCCGACCTGGATCCACTTGACAAGCCCCCTATGGGCAATGCTCTGCACATCTGGGGTTTTGCTCCATTGCTCAGCAAATGAATTCTTCTTAGCACCTAAAGTGGAGCCCATGGAGCCACCCTCAGCACCCGCAGCCAACTCACTCCAATCGAGCCATGGCTGCAGGAGAGAAGAAAGAGAGAGAGAGAGAGAAACAAATGGGTAGTAGAGAAGCAGATGGGTGCTTCTCTTGTGTGCCCTGACCAGTAATCAAACCCAGAACATCCACATACTGAACCAGTGCTCTATCACTGAGCTAAGCAGCCAGGGCCTAGAAATTCTTTATGTAAGAAAAACTTCTAATCATAAAGTCATTCACACTAATTTGAAGCTGGAACCAAAAATACCACTTTTGTTTGTTGCTTTGCTTGTTTTGTTTTTATGAGGTGAATAAGAAAAATTATTGAATTTCTCTTGTAAATCAAAGCAGTACCTAGGATGTTCTCTGATTATATGCCAATATCCTCAGAAGTCATGGTCAAAAATTTTGCTTTTTCATTGATGCTGTAATTCATTATTGCAGTCTGGGGCTGGAGAGTATACGGATCTACTTTTGGAAGCTTTCCCAAGAATGTGTAATCAGAAAATCAAATAGATAGAATCCCAGTAAAGCAGTAAGTAGTGGTGTCATGCTTTTGGATGTTTTGCCATTTAAAGCAATCACCCTGCATATGAGGACGGGTTGGAAGTGGCAGGGTAGGGATGGGCCATTTAATCAATAACCACATTATACAAAAATTCTGATAATTTGTTTAACCATGTCCTTTCAACCCATCTCTGCCTATCTTCTTCATCCTTATTGTTCATCTTAATCTCTGAAATCTCATTTTCAAGCCATATTCTCTCATCCTCTTTTAACTTTTTTAAAAATAGACTTTATTATTTTGAGCTGTCTGAGGTTCACAGCAATATTAAGCAGAAGATATAAGATTTCTCGTATACCTCCAGCTCCCAGACATGCATAGTCTGCCCCTTTATCAATATCCTCCACCAGACTGGTACATTTGTTAACAGCTGATAATGTACAATGACACATCGCTATTACTCCAGGTCTATAGTTTACATTAGGGCTCACTCCTGGGGTTGAATATTCTATAGATTTAGACAAATGAGTGATGACATGTTTCCGCCATTATAGTATCCTATGGAGCAGTCTTATGCCCTAAAACTCCTCTGCGCTCCACCTATTTCACCAACCCTCCATCCTTCCTTATCCCTGCCAACCTTATCTATTTCCTCTCCATAGTTTTGAACACTTTGTTTTTGTTTTTCCAGGATTTTAATCTCATTTAAACAGGTCAGCCCTTGATTTCTCTTTTCTATTTTATTAGTCTATAATGGTTTAAATCTCAATCATCAAGCAGATCAAACTCCACTTCTATTTGCCTTTCTCAGCATCCTCAAAGCCAGATCTCTTTATCTTTTCCTGTGCTTGATCAAAAACTAGCAATTTCATGTCAATATGATCATTTGTCTTTCTTTGTCAGCTTCGGAGAGCCATGCCTCTAAATTCATAGAGGCAGACCTCTAGATATAAGACTAACATGAAGCTCTTATCAAACAGGTTGTATTCTAGTGAAGCCATCTGGATGGGCTGGTGCTTCTCTCAGTTTCCAAAGTTGGCCTATCAAGATCAAATTCAGATTGCTTTGTTCTACTTCTAATGCTTGCATGAGTTAGATCTGACACCTGCTTCCATGTCAAACTAGGGCCCTGCCAGTTGCACACACTCCGACCCCTGTTTTTGTTTTCCAAGTTAGATTTTGCATCTTATCCATGGGCTCTCAGAAGTTTCCCTGGGACTATCTATGATTCTGGCTTCTCTCTTATCCCGATTCACAGATTAAAGTCATTTTGCCCCATGAAATCAGAACAGCCTTACACAGATTGGTAGGTACCCAAAGGATAATTGAGTAATTGTTAAAATTGGTGTCTGCATGTATGTGATGGACTTCAGGCAGGCCTGAACTCTGAGTTTGCCAATTGATGTTTTGTCAAAGATGTTGACCTTTGATTTCTCCAATCTCATGGTAAACTCAGACATGTGCTGGTGTTTTACTGTACTGAGTGCACAGGCAAGAATGTGTTCTCTCTTTCTCATAGTCAACTGCAGTTACATGGAGGACTGGGCAAGAGGCAATTTAAACTTCATAATAAATATAAAGAAGAGCTTTTTTAATAAAAAGAATCCTCAGTCTTTGTAGATGGTATTACCAGGTTTTTATCCCTACAAATATGTGGGAAATGAGTACACTCTTATTGTATACTGTTTTGTGTAAATTTTGTGTTTAAGTTTTCATATCTTTTTTACAAAAGAACAAATTATATAGCTTTTAATTGTGTCTTCTGATATCTTTCTGCCCATCACATCACCATTCTACTTTGTGACAAGCACACAGTGTACTTTTGGTTTCTAAATGCTCAGAACTCAGAATACTTTTCATTCAGCTTTGCTATCTCCTTCTTCCACCACCACTACTGTTTGCTTCCTAATGAAGCCTAGCTCATTAATAGTCTGAGTAACTTGAATTTGCATTTGTGGTTATATTACATCAGATTAGTATTATTTGTTTATATGTCAATTCTATTAGAAGCTGAACTTCTCAAAAGACAGGACCTTCTCTTGCTGAACTTTCTCACCCCAGTGCCTAGAGTATTATTAAATGCGTAATAATGAGTGATTATTCAATCTATTCAATAAATGCCACCTATTTAATATTTTTTGAAAGTTATGTATCTTTATATCCATACAGCTTTGTTATTTGAGGGATTTAGAGTCATATGTGTTGTTAGTGTTTAGTAAACAGTAAACAGATTAAAAGTGTATGTGATAAGTGGAGTCATGCTATATTTAGAAAACTTTCTCTATAACTAACTAGCTAACATATGTGGGCAAAACTGCAGATTGGCAGTATGCAAATAACATTGAACTTGAAATCAGGGAATTGAGTTCCAGTCCAGTTAGTTCTTTGGCTCTGTGTCCTCAGTGAAGAACTGCTTAAATTGCCTGTGCCTCAGCCTTCTTTTTTCAAAATTGAAGCTGTTCATTTATTTTAGTTCCAATTTGTTCATTTACTTCTAGTTCTGTTAAAGTTCTGATTTGTTCATACTCAAAGAAAATGTTATTTTTGCTTTATCTTCCTGTTCTCCGATTTCCCTTCCTAGTCAACATACCAAGACTTGATTACTCACCCAATTTGCTTTCTGTTACCATGACTTATTTTCAATAAATCTTGAAAGCCATCACTAAAAGATGGCAGATTACATGCATTTCAAACATTCTTATGCATTTCAAATATTTTCTGTAAATGACAATTTTATTGAAATTACTGATGTTTGATAATTTAGTAAAAAAAATGTTTAATTGTATACACAATTCAATTTCTCAACAATGCAGTTAGTCAAATTTTGGTATCCATTGACTAATAGTTTCTCATATGAATGAAATTGTTATTTGTTTCCTTTTGTATCAGATGAGGTATTTTCAGTCAATATTTACACTTTCAAAATTATTCAAAATGTATAGTGTCAAATTTTACAGTTTACAGAATTTAGTAGTTGCGATCTCCATTGAATTTTTAAAAACCTTCATTGTTAAAATATACGAGCAAAATTCATAATAATTTTTGTTTTTCCTGACACCAATATTTTTGGTTATATGATCTGAGGCAAGCCACTCATATTCTTTCCAAGACTCAGGTTCTTCATCTTTAAAACGAGTGCAGTAGACAACTCACATTGATGCTAGGAGGACGGAATGAGACACTCAGTATGAAAACACTGTGTAAAACTTTAGTTATAAAGTAAATATAATTTGTTATTGGTTTTAAATATTCAAATCCAGACTCCTTTTTTTTCAAACTCTTAAGTTTTAATTATTTTTTCAGGTTAAAATAATATATTAAGACTTAAATGGAATTATTTCTAGGAATAAGGCAGGCAACTTCTAGTCATCATGTTCAAAATCTACTGATTAGTATCTCCCTCTGCTCATTAGGCAGAAGGAGCTCGAGGCTCAGCATCACACATGCTGACTCCCTGAAAGAGTTTGTAACTCTTGCTCCATGCCCTTGATGCTAACTACAAGAAAGTGTTCCAGCTGATTTTGGTCCCCGTAGGCATTCTTTGATATTATGCTTTATAACTGTAAAGCATGAGGCTTTTTCTCTTGTCGGCCAGTATTCTGGTTGATGTCAGTCTAACTGCTGTTAATTGCTCATTTTCTGAGCGGTGTGAGATCACTGCCCTTGCCTCTGTGAACCTTGGAATGCACTCAATTGGACTTAAGTTATCCAATTATAAAGTCTGCATCCTTCACCTGCACTGCCAAATGTATATTGGATTCTAAGCAATTCCGCTTTCAAGGTACTTTCTTTAAATTATTCAAGAATTGCAGAATGGGTTGAAACCAAACATGTGCAGTTTTAGTGGAAAAATAAAATCAAGAGAAAAGGTTATTAAAATAAATGTTAGGAATTTATAATAAATTTCTATAATGCAAATCATACAAATTTTTATAATTTTTAATGAAATAGCTAGAAATAAACATAATTCCAGTTTTACTTTGAAAGCTTTAAGTTCTAGAATGGAGCAGAATGTAATTATTCCTCCTTTCATTCTTTACCGTATGGCTGTTGCTGGGACTGGATATATTTAGGACCAAAATTTTAAGAAGGTTCTGATGTGTTTTTTGGTTAAATTATCCAAGAGAACTCACAGACCATATTTGTATAGACTTTTCTATAAAATTGAGTCTTTTGTTAAGAATAATTTACTATTCTGAAAATGTAAAATGAGAAATAATACTGGGAATCTACCAGATTATTTAGAAGCTCTAAAATTTTTGACTGTCATCACATTATAATTAGAAAAAGAAGAAAACAAGGAAGGAGAAATAATTATAAGTTTGATATAATTATAAAAATTGTGTGTTGAAAAAATGACTTTGCAAAGAAGAAATATAGAAGAATATACTTTATTCAACTGATCTAAGCTTAAATTAATAGTAATGAGAATAAGTAACAATTTGTCTCTTAATATGATGCACTGAAAGAGGGACAATACTACTGCTTTGTCATTTTTACCAAAAACAAATAAACTAAATTTAATGACAAGGAAAAATGCAGACAGACCCAAATGGAGAGATTTTATACAAAATAATTGTAGTTTTCAAAAGCATTAGTCATGAAAGAAAAAGAAAACTGTCTGAGATTAAAGGACCCTCAGAGGACATGATAACTAAATGCACTCTATGATTCTGAGTTGAATTTGGGCCAAGAAAAAGTATATTAAGAGCTACTGACAGAAAATGAAATAAGTTCTTTAGATTAATAGTATTGGACTATATCAATATTATTTTCCTGGTTTTGAAAAATTGTTGTGTTGTTATTTAAGATGTTAACATTTTGGGAAGCTATGTGAGGGTGTTATAGTAATTTGGACTATGTTAGTAACATTTGTAGGTTGGAAATGACTTCAAACTGAATTTAAAAAAAATAAAGAAATACAGATTTAAAACCATAGGTAATACAACATGTTCTAGGTCACACAGTGGTAAGTGGTGCCCTGTTAGAACTCCACCTCAGGTCTCTTCATTCCAAAGTCATCCTGCTAAGAAAACAGCAAAAAGCAATTGCAGTAGTTTTACATTTAAGTTTTTATGTTATATTGCTATACCTAAACACCAAGCTTATCATTTAACAGAAAAGACATCATTAGTCATAAGAAATAGTTACTAATCATTACTAATTATATAAAAATAACTTCTAAACTCAGCCCTATAATTTTATTTTACTTTATTTTATTTTTTGTGGCAGAGACAGAGACAGTCAGAGAAGGGACAGATAGGGACAGACAGACAGAAAGGGAGAGAGATGAGAAACATCAATTCTTCATTGCGGTTCCTTAGTTGTTCATTGATTGATTTCTCATATGTGCCTTGACCAGGGGCTACAGCAGACTGAGTGACCCTTTGCTCGAGCCAGTGACCTTGGGCTCAAGCTGGTGAGCCTTGCTCAAACCAGATGAGCCCACGCTCAAGCTGACCACCTCGGGGTCTTGAACCTGGGTCTTCCACATTCCAGTCCGATGCTGTATCCACTGCACCACCACCTGGCCAGGTAGCCCTATAATTTTATATGTAGGAGCATAGCCTGAATTTCTTCCACTGAATTTCCCCTTCAAAATTAAAAAATAATTATTTATTACATTTTTTCCCTAAATCTACACCATTTCTTTGCAATATGGGGGTAAATGAAAAGGAAAAACACTCCTAATAAGGCACAATCCCCTTGCTATTTTTCTGTCACTTTCATGAGGATTGCCCTTGACACTTGATGGCCCAGAATTGATTTGTATCAGCACTAACATTAGAAATAATAAGCTAAGGTGACCTACCTTGCTGAGTTTTATGTTTTTGAGTAAATAAACAAGCACAATATTTTGCTTGGGATTTAAAATGAGTGAGAGTAAAATGTTATTAAATTTATTTTGAATGACTCATATATATAATGTGTGTATGTATATATATATACACACACACAAATTTATTTACTAGAACAAATCACATATTATTTATTGCTAGATAGCTAATCATTTATCTATTGAAGATAGAAAACCATTTTCTTTTTTCCCATGAATCTTATGATGTGAAAAATAGTTCTGCTGCAGGCTAGGTGCACTGTGAGGGAGGAACTGAGCATTAAAACTCCCACTTTTCAAAAGGAATAAACTGTCCCAAATCAGACCATGATGTCCATCATAAACAACTGAAGCTCCAACTCTTTTAAAATCAGTTTACCCAAATGTTTATGTACCAAGGTAAGACTGTTGTGAAACTGATCTAATGGTAACTCCTCAAAAACTTTTTTAAAAATTTTATTTATTTAATTAATTGTGTTTACAGAGATTCAAGGGTCACCCTGAATGCATCCCTCCCTCCCCCATATTCCCCTCAACATCTCCCTTGCCCCCTTCCCTATAACACCCTCCCCACTTCCCTTCAAGTTTATCCCATCCTGTCATCCCCTTTCCCTCTGTCCTCTTTTCCTCTGGTCCCTTTGATCCCTCCTCTGTCTCCATTCCATTTCTCAGTTCTCATTGTTCCTTGGATTCCTCAAATGAGTGAGGTCATATGATATTTTTCTTTCTCTGCCTGGCTTATTTCACTTCACATAATAGTAGTTTCCAGGTCCATCCATGTTGTTGCAAAAGGTAATATTTCCTTCTTTTTCATGGCCCCATAGTATTCCATTGTATATATGAACCAAGGCTTTTTAATCCACTCATCCACTGATGGACACTTGGTTTGTTTCCAGATCTTCAATATTGTGAACAATGATGACATAAACATGGGGTGCATTTCTTTTTTTCAGTAGGTGATATGGTGTTCTTGGGATATATTCCTAAAAGTGGGATGGCTGGGTCAAAAGGCAGATCCATTTTTTATTTTTTGAGGAATCTCCATACTGTTTTCCACAGTAGCTGCACAGTCTGCATTCCCACCAGCAGTGCAGGAGGGTTCCCCTTTCTCCACATTCTCACCGGCACTTATTGTGTGTTGTTTTGTTAATGAACGCCATTCTGACTGGTGTGAGGTGGTATCTCATTGTGGTTTTAATTTTCATTTCTCTAATGATTAGTGATGTTGAACATTTTTTCATCTGTCTATTGGCCATGTGGTTTGTCCTTTTATTCTGTTCATATTGTCTTTAGCTGTACAAAAGATTTTTAGTGTGATATAGTCCCATTTCTTTATCCTTTTATTACACTTGCCCATGGAGATAAATCAGTAAATATATTGCTGCGAGAGATGTCGGTGAGCTTACTACCTATGTTTTCTTCTAAGATGCTTATGGTTTCAAGACTTACATTTAAGTCTTTTATCCATTTCGAGTTTATTTTTGGGAATGGTGTAAATTGGTGGTCTAGTTTCATTTTTTGTAGGTAGCTGTCCAATTTTCTCAACACCATTTATTAAAGAGGCTGTCTTTACTCCATTGTATACTCTTACCTCCTTTGTCAAATATCACTTGTCCATAAAGGTGTGGGTTTATTTCTGGGTTCTATGTTCTGTTCCATTGATCTGTATGCCTGTTCTTATGCCAGACCAAGCTGTTTTGAGTACAATGGCCTTGTAGTATAACTTGATATCAGAAAGTGTGATACCTCCCACTTTATTCTTCCTTTTCAAGATTGCTGATGCTATTTGTGTTCTTTCTTGGTTCCATACAAATTTTTGGAATATATGTTCTATATCTTTGAAGTATGTCATTGGTATTGCATTGAATTTATAAATTACTTTGGGTAATATAGACATTTTAATGATGTTTATTTTTCCTAACCACGAACACACTATATACCTCCATTTCTTTTGTATCTTCCTTGATTTCTTTTATTAATGTTTTATAATTTTCCGAGTACAAGTCTTTAACCTCCTTGGTTAAATTTACTCCTAGGTACTTTATTTATTTATTTATTTTGCAATAGTAAAGGGGATTGATTCCTTAATTTTTCTTTCTGACAGCTCATTGTTGGTGTATAAAAATGCCTCTGATTTCTGTATATTAATTTTATACCCTGCCACTTTGCTGAATTCATTTAACAGGTCAAGTAGTTTTTTGAGTGAGACTTTAAGGTTTTCTATATACAGTATCATATCATCTGCAAATAATGATAGTTTTACTTCTTCTTTTCCAATTTGGATGCCTTTTATTTCTTCTTGTTGTCTGATTGCTGTAGCTACGACTTTCAGGATTATGTTAAATAAGAATGGTAAAAGGGGGCACCCCTACCTTGTTCCCGATCTTAAAGGGATTTCTTTTAATTTTTGCCCATTGATTAAGGTGTTGGCAGAGGGTTTGTCATAGATGGCCTTTATCATGTTGAGGTATGTTCCCTGTATTCCCACTTTGCTGAGAGTTTTGATCATAATGAGTGCTGTATTTTATCAAATGCTTTTTCTGCATCTATTGATATTATCATGTGGTTTTTCTCCTTCTTTTTGTTTATGTGATGAATCACATTGATTGATTTGCGAATATTGTACCAGCCTTGCTCCCCAGAATGAATCCCATTGATCATGATGTATGATTTATTTTATGTATTGCTGGATCTGGTTTGCTAATATTTTGTTGAGGATTTTAGCATCTAAGTTCATCAAGGATATTGGCCTACAATTTTCTTTCTTTGTGTTGTCTTTGCCTGGTTTTGGAATGAGGATTATGCTCACCTCATAAAAGGAGCCTGGAAGTCTTCCTTCCTCTTGAATTTTTTGAAATAGCTTGAGAAGGATAGGAATTAGTTCTTCTTTGAATATTTGGTAGAATTCCCCAGCGAAGCCATCCAGCCCAGGGCTTTTGTTTTTTGGGAGTTTTTTGATAACTATTTTGATCTCATTTGTTGTAATCAGTCTGTTTAGGTTTTCTGATTCTTCCAGATTGATTTTTGAAAGATTATATGTTTCAAGGAATTTTTCCATTTCACCTAGATTGTCTAGTTTTTTTGGCATACAGTTCTTCATAATATTTTCTTACAATATTTTGTATTTCCGTTGTGTCAATTGTTATTTCTCCACTCTCGCCTGACCAGGCTGTGGCACAATGGATAAAGCATCAGAATGGGATGCAGATGACCCAGGTTCAAGACCCCGAGGTCGCTAGCTTGAGCGCGGGCTCATCTGGTTTGAGCAAAGCTCACTAGTTTGGACCCAAGGTGACTGGCTTGAGCAAGGGGTTACTCGATCTGCTATAGCCCCATGGTCAAGGCACATATGAGAAAGCAATCAATGAACAACTAAAGTGCCACAACAAAAAACTGATGATTGATGCTTTTCATCTCTCTCCGTTCCTGTCTGTCTGTCCCTATCTATCCCTCTCTCTGACTCTCAATCTGTCTCTGAAAAAAAAATTAAAAAAAATAAAAAAGTTATTTCTCCACTCTCATTTCTAATTATATTTATTTGAGTCCTGTCTCTTTTTTTGGGGGGGGGGTGAGCCTGGTTAAGGGTTCATCAATCTTGTTTAACCTTTTAAAAAACTAGCTCTTGATATCACTGATACTCTGTATTGTTTCTTTAGCCTCTATGTCATTTATTTCTGCTCTGATCTTTATTATTTCCTTCCTTCTACTACCTCTGGGCTTTACTTGCTTTTCTTTTTCTAGTTCTCTTATATGCAGGATTAAGTTGTTTATTTGAGCTTTTTCTAGCTTCTTGAGGTATGCCTGTAATGCTATGAACTTCCCTCTCAGGACTGCTTTTGCTGTGTCCCATAAATTTTGAGTTGTTGTATGCTCATCATCATTCATTTTTAGGAATATTTTATTTCTTCTTTAATCTCTTGTTAATGCATTTGTTATTTAACAACCTGCTATTTTGTTTCCTTGTGTTTGAGTATATTTCAGTTTTTCTGTTGTGGTTGATTTCTAGTTTCAAGCCATTGTGATCAGAGAAAATGCTTGATATGATTTTAATCTTCTTAAATTTGTTGAGACCACTTTTGTGCCCTAGCATGTGGTCTATTTTAGAGAATGTACTGTGAACACTTGAAAAGAATGTATATTCTGCTGCTTTAGGGTGAAATGTTCTAAAGATATCTATTAAATCCAGTTGATCTAGTGTGTCCTTTAAATCTTCTGTTTCTATGTTAATTTCCTATCTTGAGGATCTATCTAGTGATGTTAGTGGGGTATTGAAATCCCCTACTAATATAGTATTGCTGTTGAGTGCACCCTTTATATCCATCAAAGTCTGCTTTATATATTTAGGTGCTCTTATATTAGGTGTGTAGATATTTATAATGGTTATATCTTCCTGTTGGATTGCTCCCCTTATCATTATATAGTGACCTTCTTTTTCTCTTACTATAGCCTTTGTTTTAAAGTCCATTTTGTCTGATATAAATATTGCTACCCCAGCTTATTTTTCATTTCTGTTTGCATGAAAAATTTTTTTCTATCCTTTTACCATCAGTCTATGTGCATCTTTTGTTTTAAGGTGTGTCTCTTGTAGAGACATGTAAAGCATATGTATGGGTCCTGTTTTCTTATCCACGCAGCTACCCTGTACCTTTTGTCATCTCTGACTGATTCTTTTTTAATATTTCAATATCCTTTTTTATACTTGCTATTTCTTTATTTAGGTGTTCATAATGACCACCCATTGTTGTTCTAAGATCCCTAAGCATCCTTACAATCATTATTTTGAACTCCGCATCTGGAAGCTTGATTATTTCCATATCACTCAGTTCATCTCCTGAAGATTTCTCTTGTGGTTTCATTTGAATTGCACTTCTTTGTCTTCTCACTATCTTTGTTTGGGTGTTTTGTTTGTAGAGTTGGTTGAGTCTAGGCTTGGTGTTGTCTGCCTCTAGTTTTCAATTGTGTTATTTCTAGGTCTTCTTGGGTTGGCATCAACTATTATTTGTAATCCACTTTTGGATTTGGGCCGCTTTGAAGTCTTGATTTGTTTGTTTTCTTAACAGGTTATAGTCTTGTTTACTGATCTCAGCAGGGGGCTTCCTTGAAACTGTGTCCAGGAATGTGGTGGGTGTAACCTGCGACTCTGAAGTCCTCTTCTACCAATTAATCTCTCTGGGGGCAGGGTGTTTTCTCAGCTTCAATAGGGGGAGGTATATCTCATATCTCCATGGAGACTTGAGTTACTGCCCCTCCTCCCCACTTCTTGTTTTCAGCTGTGTCTTGTGGCACTGATTGGAACTGGAGAGATGTCTGGAGATCTGTGATCCGGAAGAACTTTGGCCTTGTTTTGTAGAAGGATCAGTCCCTCCCCCAGATATGGCCACCTCCAGCACAGATGAGTCAGCTTTTTAGGTCATCTCCTGCATTCTTTTGCTCGTCACAGTCTTTCCCTTTCTTTCCTTTTTCCACTTGGAAGATAAGCCGGTCCTTTCAACACTCCTCGCACCCTCGTCACCAGGCATGTGGCTGTAAGCAGTATTTTCTGCTCTTTTTCCCTGGAGTGAGATCCCTTCTGGGCTCTCAGCCTCAACTCCCCCACTCTGTTTCTGTAAGCAGGAGAGATTCAGGCGCTACCTACCAGGTTTGTTGTGGCTTCTTCTTTGCTCTTCGGTTTTTGAGAGCTGTTCTTGTAGTCCAGAGTTGGTTTTTAACTCTGATTTTTCCTAAATTGATTTGTATTCCAGTTTGGTGGTGAGAGCTGAGCATCTGGGCATCTGCCTACTCTGCTGCCATCTTTAGATGGATCATTTGGTCGGATCATTTAATTCATTTACATTTAAGGTTATTATTGATATATAGTTGTTTATTGCCATTTTATTCTTTAAAGCTGTATTCCTCTTTTGCTATATATTTTTTTCCACTTTGATCTGTTTACAACAGGCCCTTTAACATTTCCTGAAGCACTGGTTTGGCTGTAATGAATTACTTGAGTTTTTGTTTTGTTTAGTTTGTTTTGGGTTTTTTTTTTTTGTCTGGGAAGCTTTTTATTTCTCCTTCAATTTTAAATGATAGCCTTTCTGGATAAAGTAGTCTTGGTTGTAAGCTCTTGTTCTGCATTACTTTGAATATTTCTTGCCATTCCCTTCTGGCCTCCAGTGTTACTGTTGAGAAGTCAGATGTCACTCTTATGGTGGCTCCTTTGTAGGTGATAGCCTTTTTTTCTCTAGCAGCTTTTAATATTTTCTCTTTATCGCTTAGCTTTGGTATTTTAATTATGATGTGTCTTTTTGTAGGTTTCTTTGGATTTCTCTTTAATGCAGTTCTCTGTGCTTCCTGAACTTGTGAGACCCTTCCATGCATCATTAAGAAAGTTTTCAGCTAAGATTTGATTGAATAAAGTTTTTATCCCTTGTTCTTTCTTTTCTTCTTCACGAACCCCTATGATGCAGATGTTATTTCTCTTCATGTAGTCACAGAGCTCTCTTAGAGTTTCCTCAGAGTTTTGAGTCTCTTTTCCTTTTTCTGCTCTGCTTCCATGCCTTCATTCATCTTGTCCTCCAACTTGCTGATTCGATCCTCAGCTTCATCCACCCTGCTTTTAATTCCTTCCATTGCGGTCTTCATTTCTGATACTGTATTTGTCATCTCCAATTGATTCTTTTTTAATATTTTTGTTCTTTTTTGTATTTCTCTGAAGCTGGAAATGGGGAGAGACAGTCAGACAGGCTTCCGCTTGTGCCCGACCAGGATCCACCCAGCACGCCCACCAGGG
Organism: Saccopteryx bilineata; assembly: GCF_036850765.1. Lineage (NCBI taxonomy): Eukaryota > Metazoa > Chordata > Mammalia > Chiroptera > Emballonuridae > Saccopteryx > Saccopteryx bilineata. The sequence continues at coordinate 179,058,939 of NC_089494.1, forward strand.
GCGACACTCTGCCCACCAGGGTGCGATGATCTGCCCCTCTGGGGCGTCGCTCTGTCGCGACCAGAGCCACTCTAGCACCTGGGGCAGAGGCCAAGGGGCCATCCCCAGTGCCTGGGCCATCTTTGCTCCAATGGAGCCTCGGCTGCGGAAGGGGAAGAGAGAGACAGAGAGGAAGGAGAGGGGGAGGGGTGGAGAAGCAGATGGGCGCTTCTCCTGTGTGCCCTGGCCGGAAATCGAACCCGGGACTTCTGCATGCCGGGCTGACACTCTACCACTGAGCCAACCGGCCAGGGCCTTGATTCTTTTTTAATATTTTAATGTCCTTTTTTATACTTGCTATCTCTTTATTTAGGTGTTCGTAATGACCATCCATTGTTGTTCTAAGATTCCTAAGCATCTTAACAATCATTATTTTAAACTCTGCATCCAGTAGTTTGGTTATTTTCATATCACTCAGTTTATTTTCTGGAGGTTTCTCTTGTGGTTTCATTTGGATTGCACTTCTCTGTCTTCTCATTATGTCTGTGTGTTTGGGTGTGTTATTTGTAGATCTGGTTGAGTCTTGGCTTGGTGTTGTCTGCTGCTAATTTTCAGTTCTGTTATTTCTAGGTCTTCTTGGTTTGGCATCAGCTGTTGTTTGTAATTCATTGTGGGATTTGGCTTTTCTAGTAGAGCTGCTTTGAAGTCTTGATTTGTTTGTTTTCTTCTCAGTTTTCTTAACTAGTTGGTAGTCCTGTTTACTGATCTCAGCAGGGGGGCTTATTTGAAACTGTATCTAGGAATGAAGCAAGTATAACCTGAGACTCTGAAGGCTTGATCTGCTGGTTACTCTCTCCGTGGGTGGGGGGCTTTCTCTGCTTCAGTAGGGGGAGGTGTATTGCAGATCTCAATGGAGACCTGAGTTACTGCCCCTCCTCCCTACTTCTTGTTTTCAGCTGTGTCTTAATGCACTGATTGGAGCTGGAGAGATAGCTGGATATGGGTCATTCAGAACCACTTTAGTCTTGTGTTGTGTGGAAGGGTCAACTGCTCCCCCAGCTATGGCTACCTCCAGCACTGGATGAGTCAGCTTCTCAGGCCATCCCATGCAGTCCTCTGCCCATCACCATCTGTCTCTCTCTCCCCTCTTTCCTTTTGGAAGACAGGCCATCCCTTTCAACACACCTCATTCCCAGGTCCCCAGGAAAGTGGCTGTGAGCAATATTTTCTGCTCTTTTCCTTGGTCAGTGTGGTTTCTTCTTTACTCCTTAGTTTTTGAGAGCTATTCTTGTAGTCCAGAGTTGGTTTTTCATACTGATTGTTCCTAAATTAATTTGTAATACAGTTTGTTGGTGTGAGCTAGGAGTCTGTGCATCTGCCTACTCCACTGGAATCTTCAGGTCCCTTTCCACACAAACTTTTATATTGTAAGTGTAAGACCCCTGACTGTTTCAGCAACTTCCTAGTTTGCATATTCTGGCCAATACCTGCCAAAACTGTCTCCAAAGCTTAAAAGTACAGTATCCTTTTTCTACATTACCACCCTTGAGATGTCTCATGTTCAGCATGAGATGATCTCCCTCAAGGTGCAGGTTTTTTTGCTGCAGTAAGTAATAAACCCAACTTTGTTGTCTATAAATGTGTATCTGGAGGTTTTGTGCTGATAGGTGTTGGCAAATATTATTTTGGAGAGCAATGTTAATTAGTAGACTTTTATTTTTGTGATTTTAAGAGCCTTGAGCAGTGTTTTCTGAGAACTGTTTTAATGCTTTCAGAAAACAGTGAAACACAAAGACCAGAGAAAAGCGAGTATGTATAATTATACAAGATAAAATCCCCCATATTGGAAGCTGTAAGAATCCAAAACATTTTCTGAGTGTGAGGTATTTCTGAATTAAAGTGCAATTCTCACCTGGTGTGGACTTTAAGCAATGGGTTTCAACCTTAGGCACACATGAGAATTATTCTAAAGGGCTTTTAAAAATATGGATTGCCTAGTGACCATTGTAGACATGTTTAATTAGAATCTTTGACCTTGGCTGGTTAGCTTAGTTGGTTAGAGCATCACCTTGAAACAACAAGATTGCAAATTTGATCCCTGGTCAGGGCACACATGGGAAGCAACCAGTGAATGCACAACTGAGTAGAACAACAAATGAATGCTTCCCTCCCCCCCCCCCCTTTCTCTTTGTACCTAAAATTCAATCAATAAAAAAAAGCGCTGGTTGGCTGGTTGGATCATTGTCCAGAAGTGCAGAGATTGCCAGTTCAATCCCAGGTCAGGGCACAGGCAGAAGAGCTTGATGTTCCTGTCTTTCTTTTTCCCTGCCTATCTCTAATAAAAAAAAAAAAAGAAAAAGAAAAAGAAGACTCTCTGGAAATGAGGCCCAGGAATATGTATTTTAAAAAGTTCCAACATGATTCAAATGTGAAGGCAGTATTGAGAATCATTACATTAGGGTGCTCACAAATCATTCTGTTATAATACTTATTATGAGTTTATTAAATATTAATCTATTCAACTACCCACCTGTTTAAAAACATTTATTGTGTTTTGGTATAAAGCACTATAGTTTCAAAAAAAAAGAGTTGAACATTTTAGAAGTTATCTTACTCAGTATACACCTAATGAAAACACAATAAAACCTGTTAGCAAAATCTGGATTTAGAATGGTTGCTTCCTGGCAAGAAAAGATGTTTCTGAGAACTGGAAAAACTGATTTTTTAGAAGCTGCAATTTCTGAACAGATTAATACAAAGCAGAGATTGAATCATTCACCCACTTAATAGACACATGAACTCTGGAGATAAAATGAGGTCATAAATGTAGGAGGCGGCTGCTAGGTAATGCCTCCATGCTCACCTAATACATGTCTAGTGAAGTCCAGAAGCTACAGAACTGGGCAGATACAGATGCAGCTTTCATAAAATGGTTTTTTTTTTCTAATTTTATTTAGAAAACTAAGTTTAACAGGGTGACATTGATCAATAAGAGTAAATAGGTTTCAGGTAAACATTTCTACAGCATTTGAACTGTTGATTATGTTTTATGCCCATCACCCTAAATTAAATCATTTTCCATCACCTTATATTTGTCCCTCTTTACACCATTCCTCCACTCCTTTCTCACATCTCCCTCCCTTACAACTCCCACCCCCTGGTAACTACTTCACTTTTATCTATGCCCATGAGTCTCAGTTTTATATCCCATCTATATGTGTGAAATCATATAGTTCTTAGCTTTTTCTGATTTACTTATTTCACTCAGTATAATGTTCTCAAGGTCCATACTGATCTTCAGAGCCAAATATTAATATTTTTGGATCCATTCTGGCTTTGAACTTTTGTATAGTGCTGTTTTCTTTCACTTTTGAATTATCAAAGGCTTAACCATTATAGAAATGAAGTTCAATAATGATCCAAGCTGGATAGTCAACAATGAATACAGTCTCTGAAAAATTCTCTAAATATTTGTCAAAATATACTTCTTGGAGCTGTGAGGAACACACAAACATCATGTGTCACATCTATAGTCAAGAGCTAATAAAAGAGTGGGAAGAAAATGTTGCAATTGAAAACTTCATCAAGGCCCTGGCTAGTTGGTTGGGTGGTAGAACGTCAGCTTGGCATGTGGATGTCCTGGTTCAATTCCCAGTCAGGGCATATAGGAGAAGCTACTTCTTTACCACTCTCTCCTCTTTTCTCTTTCTCTCTTCCCCTCCTGCAGCCATGGCTCAATTGGTTGCAGTGAGTTTGCCCCTGGTGCTAAGGATGGCTCCACGGAGCCTCCACCTCAGGTGTTAGAAATGGCTTGTTTGCTGAGCAACAACCCTAGATGGGTAGAGCATCACCCAGTAGGGGGCTTGATAGGTGGATTCCAGTTGGGGTACATGCAGGAGTTTGTCTCTGTCTCCCCTCCTTTTGCTTAAAAAAAAACTTAGTCAAGTTATATTAAAACACTCTGAAAAATGCTTTGTTGGGGTACCCTACGTCCAGCAGTCTGCAAATAAAGATAAGTAAATAAAACATTCATAGTAATCAAAAATTTGAACATTAACAGCACTATCATATGTATAATTATGAATAACTTTGTATGTTAGGAAACATCCCTGAAAGTTAAAGTATAGGTTATTTCAGTGCTAATCAGGCCTTTAAAAGCTGTCTTAACATCTAGGCAATGTTTTTATGCTTTAAATTTACAGAAAGCTTATGCCATGAAAACTCAAAAAGCATAAAAGTTGAGATAAACAATGCAATATAATTTGCTAATTATTCTAAAATTTAGATGTTTTAGATAAATATAAAATTATATAAAGTATTTCTAATAATTATACATTGAAAGTGGCAAGATAAACTGTTTTGGGTTGTAACTGCAAATATCTCATGAGGTTTAACTCAAGAAATGTTTGTTTGTTGCTCACTCAGGTGTTCATTATGAGTTGCCAGAGGACCTCTGCTTTACAGGGTTATTCTGGGCTCAGGCTTTATGGCGACCCCTTCCTCTGTGATCACCTTCTGCAGTGGGAAGGGAATGTGGCAAATCTTCCTGCTTTCTCCCCAGGCAATGTGCACAGCTACTGCTCACATTTTATTGACCAACTGGCTTAAGCATCCATATTTGACTTCAAGGAAGCAGGTAAAAAGCAAAACAAACAACAAAAAATTCTATTGTATGTCTAGAAGGACGACTGGAGATTTTTGAAAACAAGGTCTAATGATTCCTACAACCTGTACCAGATTCAAATTAAAGTAAGAGCAATAGGGGTAAAATATAACTTTTCTTCTGTTTTTAATATTTGTAATGAATAGAAAGGCTTCTTTCAACTTAGAAAGTTCAAAGAATTACTTGGGAAAGTAATAAGCACTCATTGCACAAAAACGCAAAGGTCACTGGGAGAATAATTCACAAGAGGTAAGCTTCACTGGTATGAAATATTTTAGTAGTTGTACACTTTTAAATGAGTGTATAAGATAATATAAAAAAATGAGTCAGTATATTGAGTATTTAAGACCCTGGAGGCTAGGTTTAAATTCTGGTTCTGCAACTAACTAGCAGCATGACCTTGATGAAGTAACTATCCTTCTTGTGACTCAGTTTCCTCATTTATAAGTGGGGACATGACATTGATGCCCTCTTCAGAGTGTTTTATGAGGATTGGTAAGTGTATGTGTACACACACACACATTATTCAGATACTAGTAAATGTGATTAAGTGTTTGCTATAATTAAGTGAACTGATTTTCCATTAGAATAATGCCTTACAAGGACTGGATAAGTCAAGTGTTGAGGGTAAATTTGGTCTGTCAAGATCAACAGCCATGCCTTCTAGGACAGTGTCATTGAGATGAAGTATTGAGATGTCCGGCTCCAGTCCCACTTCAACTCCTAACTAATGTGCAACTTTTAATAGATCACTTAACATGTTTTTGTATCTCTTTTCTTTCCCCTCTTTCTTTTGTTCTTTCTAGGCTAGGTGAGCTTTCTTCAATTTAAAATTTATTTACTGGGGATCCTATGGCATATACAATATAAAAAACCCTTACTCTGTAGTAAAGGAGTAATCACATTAGAAAAATGAGTAAGTTAGAAGTAAATTTGACATGAAATATAGACCTTTGGAGTCAGAAAGAATTTTACCAGTTGGATGGTGACGGGGTATTCCAGTGCAGAGAGTAGAAATGACAACATCTTAATAATAACTGTAACTCATTCATTGAATGCTTACAAAAAGCCAAGTATATTTACTTTTAATTACTCCTTGTCATCAGAAAACTCAGAAAGGTGAATTAAGCATCCACATTTTGACAATAAGGAAATTGAGGTTCATTGAGATTCATGTAACTTGAGTCTGGTTTGTCTGACTCCAGAAGCCAGCGATTTTTTCATTTATGTTATTCTATGAAGGGGGACAAAGTGAAGGTTAGAATCAGGGGAAAATGAACAATCTGGTTTGCCTAGGCCATTTGATTGTTTAGAGTTAGCAATAATTCAATTAAAAAGGCCTATTCCATGCATTGAAATCTTTTGTTTCTGTTGTCTCAAAATTAAGCTCAATTATAAGAATATGTGCATCTTAAATGTCTGAAACATCTGCCTCAGGAGTCCCCTGGTACTTTATACATACATTTATGAATCCTTATCACACACCTTAGCTTTTATATACATACTTATTATAACCTTTTAAATTACTATTTGTTTTATACATATATTTATCAGAGTATTTTTATTCTTTGCTTATGAATCTGTAAGACAAAGTTTTGAGTTTCTTGAAGGGAGAAAGAAACTATACCTAATTTATCTTCTCTTCATATCCCTAAGTTCCCATCACAGTAATTGGTAGACTTTAAACAAATATTTATGGAGTGAATGAAGGAATAAATTAATTAATGCTTTTATAAATACTCTGACGCTTGAATGTTTTCTTGACTCTTAGCTCTCTAAAGTCCTTTGAAATTTGACAAAATATAAATCTCCAATAAATACATAAAATATGCAAAGACTTACTTTTGCTAGAGATAAATTTTATTTACAATTAAATAAAATTCATGACTATTCTATGATTTGTTGACTATAATCTTTTACTTTAAAAATTGTTTCCTGGCTCTGGCTGGTTGGCTCAGTGGTAGAGCATCAGCCTGGCGTGCAGAAGTCCCGGGTTCAATTCCCAACCAGGGCACACAGGAGAAGCGCCCATCTGCTTCTCCACCCCTCCCCCTCTCCTTCCTCTCTGTCTCTCTCTTCTCCTCCCGCAGCAAGGCTCCATTGGAGCAAAGATGGCCCAGGCGCTGGGGATGGCTCCTTGGCCTCTGCCCCAGGTGCTAGAGTGGCTCTGGTCACGACGGGGCAACACCCTGGAGGGGCAGAGCATCACCCCCTGGTGGGCGTGCCGGGTGAATCCCGGTATGGCGCGTGCGGGAGTCTGTCTGACTGTCTATCCCCGTTTCCAGCTTCAGAAAAATACAAAAAAAAAATTGTTTCCTTTCATTTTCATATTGAAAGATATTTTGTAGTAATAATAAACATTAATGGAAACACATTATTTAACAAGCTGATATCTTACATGCAACAGTTAAAATATTTTTTTCTGAGATATATAGCAAAACCAATGAACACTGCAGTCACAAAAACAGTAGTGTTAGTAAGTAGAACTCTTTTCCATCACACAAGTTAGAAGTTGACACTATTTCTCCAATATTATAAATTTCTCTTATGGAAATTCAATAATATTAAGTGGTAATATATAAGAAAACTAATGAAAATTAATGGTGTATGTGAGTAAATCTAGCACTCTACTCTTCATTGGATCAATAATTGGTGTTGGTTGTCATCTTTCCTAGTAGTAGTCACTCAGGCCACATTCATGATCATATGAACTCACAACTGTTAAGACACTAAAATTGTTAAGAAACCCTGTCTTTTTTTTTTATTACATAAATAGATTTTTAAAATAACCGAGAAGTATAGTTTCCTTTCTGTTTTCAAGGTCTTTGAGAATGAAATGGCATTTATTCCTCCTCCCAGATTCTCATTTTCATATTTGTCATAATGATAATCAACAAGTTTGTTCTTAAAACTCATTGAAATTTCATCTTTAATTAAGTTAGTTTCTTAAGAATTATTGTTATTCTCTAAAACTCTCAGTGGAAGTAAAAATAACATCTCTCAGTAATACAGTTCTTTTACTTCAAATTTCATGTTGTATATATAATAATTCTGAGAGGTTACTGGTAAATGAAATACTCTCTTTGTTTTCTGGATAAGAAAATTTCATCAAAGAGCCTTTTCTGGTATAAGTGAGTGGTTTTACACCCAGAGAACTATGCTTAGTATCATTTTCGTAAAATTCCACCATATCCTTAAAGGAAAAATGATATTAGCTTCACTTCTCCTTGTGGGCTAATGATCATAATCCTTAACCTTATTCCAAGGACCTCTTTTCTAGATTTCTTAATTTTTTTTATGTTTTTTTTAAGTTATCCTAGATCTTTTTTGTCCTTTTGTACATAGGGCACCTTAAGCTGAACACAATAATTTAGTAAAATGATGACTAATAAATATTTATGTTTCTTGTAGTATCAATTAATTTCTCTGCTCACCTAGGCTGAATGTGCTCCATAGCTGATGTCAGAATATCTCTGAGGTGATACATCCTCTTCCTTATCTACTGTAAATGTAACTGTGAGTTAATACACTGGTAACATGATTGGCTAGGGAATTTTATTTCCCGAGTACTTTAGGTTTTTAAATTATCTTCTGGGTACTTTTCTGTTGTGCCTATGCCACAACAATAATGCTGTCCAATATGATATTTGAATTGCTTTTTGAAAAATGAATTAAAATAATATTGAAAATGGACACAATACTTTCAGGAGGTTTTGAACCACTGACAAATCTAATGCTTCAAGCTAAATAATTTCCTCCTGTGTTAAATAACTGGTTAACTATCTGGAGCCTTTTTTTCCACCTTTTTCAAAAAAATCCTTTGTGATGAGAAGTCTTTAATCAGATCCACCTATTTCCTTTAACCTCATGGTTCGCTTTTAAATATAAGTGAAGACTATGCTATACTTCAAATACATCAGTTACTCACAATCTGGTATGCAACAACCGGAAGCCTCTAATTATTTGAAGAGGATGTCCTGAAATTATAATAGCTACCATTTTGTGCCATTTATTTTTTCTTTACACAGACATACAAACACTATCTCCTTGCACTGCGTCCTCCCATCTGCAGCCCTTCAGAAATGTGTTTTCCTCTCTCCCTTTCTAGCATTCTTGGGAAGAAGCATTCAGGCAGGTTTCCCTGCCCCTCTATATCCTTGATAGAAGTTAGCTGAAGGCTGGGAATGCTACTGAGGCTCCTGGCTCAACCCCTCCGGGAAGGAACAGCCTGAATCCCCTCTCTGCTTTCTTTTAAGAGAGCTTCATTTTCACTCTATCCACTACGTGGATCTGTACTGGCTGGAAGTTGGCTCTGCCAGTCACGGGGACTGTGGGAAGAGCTCTGCTGCATCCCAGCCTGGAGGTTCAAGCTATCCTGTTGAGTCCAGATGGGTGTGTATAGGTCTGACCTGTGGTTGTGCAGTGGATAAAGCATCGAACTGGAATGCTGAGGTTGTCGGTTCAAATCCCTGGGCTGGCCTGGTCAAGGCACATACAGTGAGTAACTACTACAAGTTGATGCTTCCTGCTTCACCCTCCCTTTTCTCTCTCTCACTCCTTCCTCTCTCTCTAAAAATAATAAATTAAAAACAAAAACCAAACCCAGATGAGTGTGTGTAAATGAGCAAGGGCCCTGAAATAGGAGCAGATGGTAATGCATTTCCCTGGGCTTCAGTTGTAGAGTGAAGGAGTGCCAGCCCCATGTACCCTGCTTCCATCTGGCTCGGGTATGGAGGCCTGAGGATGCAGGTGTGCACCTGGATTTTGCTGGTGGGGTGGACGCGTGCCCAGAGTTAGGGGTTGCAGTGGAATCAGGAGGGTGAGCTGTGTGGTCAAAGACAGCACCAAACTCAATGGGAAAATAATAGAGGCATTGTCATTAAAGTTGAAAATAAGGTAAGGATGCCCTCTATCACACCTATTCAATAACACTTCTTTGCGCTAATAGTTCTAATTAATTAATAAGAGAACAAAATTGGATTTACTAAAATTGTGAAGAAAGGGGGGAATTTTCACTACTTGGAAATAATGTATTGTATCTTTGAAAAATTCATGAAATTCATGTGCAATATAATATACACATCAAAATAATTTAGTAAGCCCTGACCTGTGGTGGTACAGTGAATAAAGCATTGACCTGAAACACTGAGGTAGCCGATTCAAAACCTTGGGCTTGCCTGGTCAAGGCACATATAGGAGTTGATGTTTCCTGCTCCTCCCCCCTTCTCTCTCTTTCTTTCTTTCTCTCTTCTCTCAAAAAAAAAAAAAAAAGGAATAAATAAATCTAAAAATAAATAAAAAAATAATTTGGTAAAGTCTTATTAATGTACCATTAAATATGGTTTGCTAATATTTTGTTGAAGATTTTTGCATCTTTGTTCATCAGGAATATTGTCATATAATTTTTTTCATTTAGTGTCTTTGGCTTTGTATCAGGGTAATGCTGATTTCAAAGAATGAGTTTGAAAGTGTTTCATCTTCTTTTAGTGGTATTTATTTTTCTTTATATGTTTGGTAGAATTCAAAAGTGAAATCACATGAAACTAAAATTTTATTTGTGGGAATGCTTCTGATTACTGACTTTATCTCCTTACTAATAGTTGGTCTCTTTGGATTTTATATTTTTTTATGATGTAGTTTTATTAAGTTGTATGTTTCTAGGAATTTATACATTTCTTATAGGTTATCTATTTTTTGTGTATAATTGTTCATAGCAGTTTTCTGTGTTATTAGTTGTGATGTTTCCTCCTTCATTTCTGAGTTTAGTATTTGAATCTTCTCTTTTTCTGTTAATCTAGGTAAATACTTGTCAATTTGTTTTTTTTAAAAAAAACACAGTTCTTAATTTCATTGATTTTTCCACTGTCTTTCTAGTCTCTATTTCAGGGGTTGGGAACCTTTTTGGCTGAGAGAGCCATAAACACCACATATTTTAAAATGTAATTCCGTGAGAGCCATACAATGACCCGTATACATTATGCATTATCCAATAAAAATTTGGTGTTGTCCTGGAATAGCTGTGATTGGCTCCAGCCATCTGCAACCATGAACATGAGCAGTAGGAAATAAATGGATTATAATACATGAGAATGTTTTATATTTTTAACGTTATTATTATTTTTATTAAAGATTTGTCTGTGAGCAAGATGCAGCCATCAAAAGAGCCACATCTGGCTTGCGAGCCATAGGTTCCCGACCCCTGCTCTATTTAATTTATTTTGCTCTGACTTTATTCTTTCCTTTTACTAACTTTGAGCTTAGTTTATTCTTTTCTAGTTTTTGAGATATCAAGTTAGGGTGTTTAATGGGATCTTTATTTTTTTTCTATATGTAGGTATTTCTTCCTATCAAAGCACATATGTTTATTTATATATTTTTATAATTATTATACATATATGTACATATAAATATATAAATTAATGGGACAATCAATATCATATAAGACAGATGAGATTTTGTTTTAATGACCTAATTGAAATAGCAACTTCCAAATCATTTATTGTCTTTTAAATCATTCTTTTCAGCTTGTATGTCTTTCTGAAAACAATTTATTCCTTAAAAATGCCGATAGTTGACTCTACAAAAAAAAATTTAATAGCAGTGTGAGTCATTTGGAGCATTTCTAAAAGAGCCAGATAGTTTTCCTTCTCAGAACAATAAAAGTTTGTTTACTGTTCTTTCCCTTTTTGGATTATATCCATAGGTCTACTGGTTTCTGTTGAAACCATTTATACAAATTAATTTTATATGGTCAAAAATCAGTGCTATACAATTTGAAGTACTACCAGAGGCAGTCTTTTTTTCTTAAAAATGCCTTTGCTGCAAGGATATAACAATGCTACCCTACTTTTCAAAAAATAGTGTTTTACATTGGCTATAATCTTGTAAACATTTATTTACATTTATGGTATTTCTTTTTGTCTTATTTTCATGCATATATTGGGTTTTCATTTTATAAAACTGATTGTGTCTAATATTTGCGTTACTGCTTGCTTTTGCATGTCCTATACTCTGATAACTCATCAGAGATAATTAGATGCAAAAGGCATGTGTTATCCCAAACATAATTATCTGCCAGCTTCTTTGCCAAATAACATCTACTGAGTTTACATATAAGTAGGAGAGCTAAGCCTTAAGGGAACAATGATTCATCACATTGATAAAAACAAATGTCACAGTATCTTAATTTCTGAAATTTGGTGATGTTAGTTTGATGTGAAATAAATTTTATTGCTTCCAACAAATATATTGCAAGTAAGTCTGTATTTCAATAGAAAAGATACTTTAAGCAGAATTCTGTGTCATTAAATAAGAAAATTAACCAAAAATAATGACATTTTATTGTGATCAAGCCATTATACCTTTCTCTTTTTTTTTAGACTGGGAAGAAATAAACTGTGACAAATTATGCTCACTGATCTCTAAATTCTTTCAGCATATTTCAAGAATGTAACCATGAAAGCTTTCTACCTGCCTTGAAAGCTCTATAGATAGGAACATATATATTTAATCATGAGCTGAAGGTTTCTATGTCAAATATACTTGGAAATAAAAATGTTGGGAGAAAATTTGGAATAGAGGACTACCTCTAAGGAATATCAATAATATTGAATGCTTACTACATTCCAAGTATATCATATATAATATTATTTTAGTTAATCAGTTGTAGAATTCATAGTTTTATATCTTCCTCCATATAACTTAATATTATGAAGGCAGAAATTTAATATATATTGTTTATCTGATTATTTCCTGGGTCTCAGTTTTGTCATTTGTAAAATAATTGGGCTGACTTGCATAGTCTTAGAAGGATTCTGTACTTTAAAATTCTGTAATTCTAAAAAATAAAGTCCATCATTTCTTTTAGGTTGCAATTATAAGACAGAGTAAAGAAATCACTAGAGTTTCATTGTTTTACTTTTGTTCAATAGAGTGGCTATTTTATTCCCTATTATAACTTTAATAATTGTTTTAGGAATACTTTTTTAAAATTGAATTTTAATACTGTATTTTTTATTGGGTTTTGTTAAAATCCAACACAGAGATATTTTATTTTTGGTAAGTGCATATTCATCTTTATGCATCAAATATAATCATCTATTTTTAAATAATAATAGTTCTATAATTATTTTTAAATGGAGAAAAACAGAAGTGATTCATTTTTTTTTTTTTTTGCCAAGGATAAAATTTTTGGCTAGAATGACCACAGGTTTGATTCAGTAAAGAAAATTCATGTGATTTTATTGATATAAAATTAGAAAATGCATGAAAGGAAGAAATTAGTCTGAAAAATCACTGGATTCTTAAGAATTTCCCACCTGCTCCTTAAATTAATCTAATAGCTAAAAAGGTTGAAGAATGGGTCATATCACAGAAATGAGGTGGTTTTATAAGTAACAGTGTAATACATTTACATCAAAAGCATGTAAATAGTAGCACTTAATGACTATAGTGACAAGAACATTTTTAGGGCTAATTTGTATCTAAGAACTATTCAAATACTTTGATGTTCTTCATGTTGGGCACATCATAAAGTGAGATTACACTTCATCTTTGAGTTAGGCTTAGCCATGTTGCTTGCTTTGTCAGGAAGCTGAAGAACCAGTGTGTGATTCACCGCATTCCTTTGCTCCTGGGGCAGAAGTGTGGAAATCTGAGTTGTGATGGGTCTGCCAGCCTGGGCTCCTTAGTGACTTTGATGAGCAGAGGCCCCGAGGCTGCATAGTATTCAATGTGCAGAGTAGATGTGTATGTTTTTACGCCTTTGAGAATTTAGTGTCATCCTTTACTGCACTAGCCCATCTTGTCTGAAACATTTCTGGAAATTCAAGGACTTTCTCTAACTATATGTGTCAATCTTGATTAAATGCACAAAGTCCTGATGATTTTAATAACACTATAGTAATCTGACTTTCTGATTCATAGTATTTCTTGATTTGCAATATGATTAATTTTATTGTTAGAGTTGAAATAAATCAAATACTGTTTTCTGTAAAATATTCCAATGTGCAAGATTCAGGTTGCATAGAAAGCTCAGATATTACTAAATCTTTAAAAATTTCATCCATGAAAAATGCCTGTGTTAACTAAGCTTGCAGATAATTTATTTTATTAATTCCATTACTCTAAGAATAAACTTTTCAAAAGTATTAGTGATAAAATTGAATAAAACTCAGGTAAAATTTTATGATATTCAATCAAAGCACATGGCATTCTAGTGAGAATAAAATAAAATTTGTGATTGATAAACCATCATGTTTATTTGGCACATGAAGGAAACAAACCAGGCTTCTTTTTTTACCCAAATTTTCCATTTTAGAAATATTAACACTTAAGGACAAAGTTTCCAAATCAACATTTTACTTTGGCTAGCAAATTAAAGGAAATGTTAGCATGCCAAATCTACATGTACTCTCTAAATTAAATATTCCATTTTAATGACTAAAATACTTTCAGCCATCTATTTGGACATTATTTTTGTATATTCTTTGTCAGCATTAATCCAAGTCCTGTGTAGTTCAATATCTTCCCATTCTGAGCAAAGTCTCAGACTTAGAAAACTAGTTTAGAAAATAGAGAAATTTAGCCCCTACTCTCAGCATCTTCTGTTATTAGTATTGATTTTCCCTGTGGCATTGAAGTACAGATCCAGAGACAGCCAAGCTGTACTTAGAATACTGAAAAGAGGCAGCAAAAAGCAATATCTCTAATTCACTGTTTATGACCACAGATACATTAACTCTTTGGACAAATTGAGTACTTAGATGTTTATTTAAATACCTTTAAGGGCTAGTTTATATACACATCAGGTGCTGAAAATTATTTACTGAATAAATTAATATCGAACCAGATCCTTTCCCTTGTTTGAGGAACACATATTGGTAAAAAATATCTTTGGAAAAAAACTTATGGGGAAAAGCCTAAAATAAAGAATAATATATCTGAATAAGAAAATTGTCAGAGGTTGAGGAGGCAGTGGTGCAGTGAATAGAGTTAGACTGGAATGCAGAGAACCCAGGTTCGAAACCTGGAGGTCGCCAGCTTGAGCGTAGGCTTATCTGGTTTGAGCACAGCTTACCAGCTTGAACCCAAGGTTGCTGGCTTGAACAAGGTGTTACTCGGTCTAATGTAGCCTCCCCCCCAATCAAGGCGAATATGAGAAAGCAAACAATGAGCAACTAAGGTGCCACAATGAAGAGATGATGCTTCTAATCTCTCTCACTTCCTGTCTGTCTATCCTTATCTGTCCCTCTCTCTTTTTCTCTCTTTCTCTGTCTCTGTCAGAAAAAAAAAAAAAAAATTAAAAAAAGAGAATTGGCAGAGAACAATCATAGACGTTATCAAATATTGTTAGGGTTATAATTGGTCACTTGTGCCATTCTCATTTTAACAAGACTTGCATATTTATTTATTCATTTACTAAATAGTGATTGATTATTTGCCATATCTGGACCTATGCTCATTACAATAAATAAAGTACAGAAAGAGAAATAGTCATTATGCAGTTTATACAGAAAAGCCAGTAAATAAAACAAATGATAACAATTATATCTAACATTTGACTATCATTGACAGCCACTAGTAAAAGTACTTTTAATGTGTTAACTCATTTTCTCCTAATAATATTTTCTGAAGCAGGTTCTATTATTGGCATTGCCATTTTACAGATGAGAAAACTGAGACACAGAGAGAACTGCTTTGGGCAAATAACTAGTAAGAAGCAGAGAAAAGTTCTGAAAAATAGCAGAATGCCTGAACCTCTCATGTTATGATTGATGTCTCTCTCATGAACTGCAATGCCAACAATAGCAGAGGAAATGCAGGCATCAATACATTCTTATGGCAGGCATAACAGTCTAGAAGACTAATATGAAGAACTCACCTTTAATCTAAAACCAGATAGAGTTAGTCACTTGTTCCCAATTTGTATAAAAGGGAAAAAGAATTAAACATTTTTTATGGCAATCTAAATGTTACCTCTAAAATCACTAATAATTTATTGAAAATAATCTTAGAATTTCCCATCATCATAGAGGTAACCACTTGTGAGGCATTTCACATTGAAACAACATTTCCTTTTACACAGTCTGAAGAATTTCCCCTTGACATCCATGTAAATGGGTTTCAAATGAAGCAGATTCCCTCCCACTAGGTGTCTCGTCTATGTTAATAATTAGGGAGCCATGTTTATTCTTTCAAGCTTCTAGGCCAACAAGAGCATACTGTACCTAAATGTTTCAGTTTTTACAGAGCTATATTCTAAAAATGAAGCCATCATAATGCAAAGTCAACACAATGTCATTTAGACATAATATGAGATCTACTGCTTAAAGTAGGTATATTAGACTCAGAGTTATATAAGAGTCCTGGGGCCTGACCAGGCGGTGGCGCAGTGGATATAGCGTCGGACTGGGATGTGGAAGGACCCAGGTACAAGACCCCAAGGTCACCAGCTTTAGCATGGGCTCATCTGGCTTCAGCAAAAAAAAAAAAAAAAAAAAAAAAGCTCACCAGCTTGAACCCAAGATCCCTGGCTCGAGCAAGGGGTTGCTCAGTCTGCTGGAGGCCCGTGGTCAAGGCACATATGAGAGGGCAATCAATGAACAGCTAAGGTGTCGCAGTGAAAAACTGATGATTGATGCTTCTCATCTCTCTCTGTTCCTGTCTGTCTGTCCCTATCTATCCCTCTCTGACTCTCTCTCTGTTCCTGTAAAAAAAATAAAATAAAAAAAGGAAAAAAAAAGAGTCCTGAAAAAGTCCATTATGGACAACAAAGTATCTGAAACTTCCGAATTCTTTGTTGCCAAAGAAGTTGGCTATTATCAGTTCATTGTTGGTAATCTTACTCTTTTGTTTTTTCTTTAAAAAAATTATTTTATTTTTAAGTTAAATTTATAGAGATAACATTGATTAATAAGATTATATAAGTTTCAAGTGTACATTTCTATGATACATGATCTTTATCTTCCATTGTGTGCCCACCACCTAAAGTCAAATCATCAGTCAGCATATATTTGGTCTCCATTACCCTTAACTAACCTCCAACACCCTTTCCCTCTGGTAACCACCGCACTGTTGTCTCTCCATGTGTCTCAGTTTTACATCCCAATTATGAATGAAATCATATGCTTGTTAGCTTTATCTGACTGATTTATTTGCAACAACATAGGTGCACCTTGAGAATTGTATGGCAATCTTACTTTTCAGCTCAGAATCTGGTGATAAAATGAGATAAACTTATACTGTCTGTAGTGACAAAGCTGATGAAAGTAGAAGGGATTTTGGGTACTATAACTCACCCTCCTGGTTCTTACCCAATATATAATATATTCTAGTATTTGTTGTTGTTTGGGTAGGCTGTTTATTTGTACTTTTAAGAGAGAAATGTTTAGAGTAGAGAGGGAAGAAAAAAGCCATGAACTAATTCTGGCCCATGACAGAAAAACAGAAGAGTAAACAAATAGTTTGTTTCAGTTCAATTCTCCCCATTCAGTCAGGTTTTTTGACATAAACCAGGATTATTAAGCAGAAAGAAAGCAGAGAAAGCATTTAAATACTCAAATAGAAATATATATTATTTAAATCAGTTAATATATATTTATATATTCTTTCACTCATTAAGATAATAAGCATTTATTGAGCATCTACCTTATACCAGACACCAGGTTTAATTAGCAAAGCAATATTTGTTAATATCCAGCAAAAGTAAAGAGCTATATTGTTAAAACCCTTTATTGTTAAATAATTTAAAAAGTTGTTCTTTAAAAGAACAGAGTATAAGTTAAATAGCTAGTTAGAATAACAGAACTCGGAGTGACATCACGGAAATGGCGCCGTGAGCAGCGCGTCCGACAGCTCTCCCCTAAATCACAACAAATTTATCAACTAGAAACAGAAAAATTTATCCTCTGAGCATTCCGGAGTTCCACACAAACTGATAGCGAAAGGACTGTTATCACTTGAATCTGAGAGACGGGGGTGTGGAGGAATCGACCACAGGGACGTTCTTTCAAACCGCAAGGAAGTGCGCCTGTGGTGAGTCAGCCCATATACTTGGGAACCGCGAGCCGCTGCGAACCGCCGCCGCGAGCGGCCGCCACGAGCCACCGCCGTGAGCCACCGCGAGCCGCCGGGCGCGCGCCCGGTCTGGTTGAGCACCGCTGACGTTCCCAGCGGCCCGCACACTGCGAGTGGGGGTCGCCGGCCACCGGTGCCCGGAGCGCCCCATTCGCGCGCGTGCCTTGGGCATTCCACGCGCCCAGGGCGCCCTGCTGGCCCGCACACCCAGGGGGCTCCATTATCCTGCGCCTGGTGCGGTCCAGCCGCCAGCGGCGGGGCGAGCGGGAGAGGCTTGGCAGATTCTCTCCATGGGCGGGGCACCTCACCCAGCCATTCAAGCTAACAATCAAGCGTTGGGGGAGGGGCGCGCGCAGGCAGCCTAAAATACCTTCGGAAGCACAGCTGCGACCCAATCACTGAAATTAGCTTAACCCATGAAATCTGCGCACCCTCGGTTCTAATTGATAAGATCTCTCTCAATTCAGCGTTCCAAGACAAGAGGCGTGATATTTTTTAGTGCCTCTCGCTAAAGGGGCGGGGGCAACTTCTGATTAATAGAGCCTCCATATTTAGGGATAAACGCTAACAAGAAGGACTTGGCAGATAATAAGGTCTATACTACACTAGTCGTAAGCAGAGACTAGTGCCTCTTCTTCCCTGCAAAAACAGGCTACAAAGTGTGGAAAGCCTGGGTTGAGAGGTCCAACTAAATGATAGGCGCTGAACAGTCACCTTGACAACAATTGACTCCCACCCCCGCCTGATTACACTGGAGGCCCTGACTGTCAGAGCCTTTCCCAAAGCCTTGCACTGAGTGGGGATAGAGTGGGGATTTCCCAGCTCTTTGAGCCTCTTACTCCCCAGGCAGAAGCAGTTGCAGCCTTATAGCTGGATCACCAGGCTGCTAATTCAGAAAGGGGGGACTAGGAGAGAGAATCCAGGAAAGCAAACTCTCTCATCGTTGGACCCTGCAAACACCAACAAGCCTTCACTTCCAGCAAGACTAAAGCCAATTATATGACATTGCCATAGAATCCCATCAACTGCAAATCCCTACCTAAGAGTGACACAGGGGCAGAGCCTGGGGTACAGAGTCACCGACCAGGAAGAGGGAGAGAAAAGAAAAAGGAAGAAGTTAACCTCTCAAAATCAAGAAAAACCCACAGACTTTACAACTTGATCCACTATTTATTTTTCTTTTTGTTGTTGTTGTTGTTGTTTGTTTCTTCTATCTTTTTGCCTTTATTTCCTCCACCTCGGTCCTTCTATTCTCTGCCCATCTTATGCTTCCCCTTTCTTGAACTACACTACCCATGAGTGTTGCATTTTTTCTTCTTCATCCTCACCCTCCTTTAAGGTTATACTCCAAAACACTTAACTCTCACTCTCTCCTCTTTTTTTTTTTTTTGTCTTGCTTTATTTTGTTTTTTTCTCTTCCTATTTTATTTCTTCCTTCGTTTTTCTCTTTTTCTTATTTTTTCCTTTCTATTCATTTTTTCTTTTCTCATTTTACTTTCCTCCCATATAATCCTCAATCACGAACAAATTAGTTAATTTGGGACTCAAGGCTTTTTTTTGGCTTTATTTCTCTTTTTTGCTTTTGTTTTTATTTTTTTTTTTGTGGCATTTTGGGTCCTCCCAACCCAAGGTCTCCATTGTATTTAGTCTTCGCTCCACTTAATACAACAGATTTTTACTTATTATTTTTATTTTTTCTTCTTTATTATTCTTTTTTGGTCCTTTTTTCTGGTTCCCTCTTATCCCTCTCATTATATCTCTTAGTTGACCATCACATACAAGCAAATCATCTTATGCTTGTCTAAGATTTTTCTTCCTTTTTTTTTTTTTTTTGCATTTAGTAGGTCCCTACTCCCTTTTTTTTGCCCCTTGAACTCTTCACCCCAAATCAGGCCCTCCATTATAGGCACGATATTTCCCTGAGGAGGGGAGAGGAGGGAAAGAGAAGAGAGAAAAAAAGGGGGAAATAATAAATTATTACTGTTTTTTTTTGTGGGGTGTTTTACCTTTTTTTTTTTTTTTTTTTTTACTTTTTACTCTTTATTAATTCTAATTAGTGCTATCAATAAGACCACCCTCAGATGCCGATGAGAAAGAGGAAATCGAATATTATGGATACAAAAGAAAGAGAGGTAACACAAATAGATGTGGAAAAATCTATGGAGAAAAGACTTAACATATTAGAAGGCTTGGAGCTAAATGACAGATAATTTAAAATAGAAATCTTAAAAATACTCAGAGATATACAAGAAAACACAGAAAGGCAATATAGGGAGATCAGAAAACAACTCAATGAACACAAAGAATATATTACCAAGGAAATTGAAACTATAAAAACAAATCAAACAGAAATGAAAAACTCATTTCACGAGCTGAAACACGAGGTAACAAGCTTAGCTAACAGAACAGCCCAGATTGAAGATAGGATTAGTGAAATAGAAGACAAACAACTTGAGGCACAACAGAGAGAAGAAGAAAGAGACTCAAAAATAATAAAAAACGAGAAAGCCCTACAGGAATTGTCTGAATCCATCAGAAAGAATAACATAAGAATAATAGGTATATCAGAGGGAGAAGAGAAAGAAATTGGAATGGAGAATATACTCAAACAAATAATAGACGAGAACTTCCCAAGCCTGGGGAAGGAACTATAGCCTCAAATTCAAGAAGCAAACAGAACACCAAGTTTTCTTAACCCCAACAAACCCACTCCAAGGCACATCATAATAAAGATGACACAAACCAATGACAAAGAAAAAATTCTCAAGGCAGCCAGGGAAAAGAAGAGTACAACATATAAAGGAAGGCCTATTAGATTATCATCAGATTTCTCAGCAGAAACTCTACAAGCTAGAAGAGAGTGGACCCCAATATTTAAAGCCCTGAAAGAGAGGAACTTTCAGCCAAGAATACTATACCCATCAAAGCTATCCTTCAAGTATGAAGGAGATATAAAAACATTCACAAATACAGAAAAGATGAGAGAATTTATCAACAGAAAGCCCCCACTCCAGGAAATACTAAAGGGGGTTTTCCAACCAGATTCAAAGAACAAAAGAAAACAACACCACAAGTAACAGCTCCACCAAGAACACAATAAAACCAAACTTAAACTGTGACAACAAAGGAAAAAAAGGGGGGAGAGGATGGAGATTAACAGTAGCAAAGGATGATGAAGTGCAGAAATACTTATAAGATAGGGTACTACAATGAATATGGTAGGTACCCTTTTCATTACTTAATGGTAACCACCCTTAAAAAAACCACCACAAAAACACTTGACTTAAAAAAGGTAGCAACAGAGGAAAGAAGTATGGAACACAAACAAACAAAAACAAATGATAGAAAAACAAAAAAGAAGAATCAAACTAGATACAAAACTAACAGAAAGCAATTTATAAAATGGCAGTAGGGAACCCACAAGTGTCAATAATTACACTAAATGTAAATGGATTAAACTTACCAATAAAAAGACACAGAGTAGCAGAATGGATTAAAAAAGAAAATCCAACTATATGCTGCCTACAAGAAACACATCTAAGCAACAAGGATAAAAACAAATTCAAAGTGAAAGGCTGGAAAACAATACTCCAAGCAAACAACACCCAAAAAAAAGCAGGCGTAGCAATACTCATATCTAATAATGCTGACTACAAGACAGAAAAAGTACTCAGAGACAAAAATGGTCATTTCATAATGATTAAGGGGAAGTTGAATCAAGAAGACATAACAATCCTTAATATATATGCACCAAACCAAGGAGCACCAAAATATATAAGACAGCTACTTATTGACCTTAAAACAAAAACTGACAAAAATACAATCATACTTGGACACCTCAATACACCGCTGACGGCTCTAGATCGGTCATCCAAACAGAGAATCAATAAAGATATAGTGGCCTTAAACGAAATACTAGAACACCTGGATATGATAGACATCTACAGGACACTTCATCCCAAAGCGACAGAGTATACATTTTTCTCTAGTGTACATGGAACATTCTCAAGAATTGACCATATGTTGGGCCACAAAGACAATATCAGCAAATTTAGAAAAATTGAAATTGTACCAAGCATATTTTCTGATCATAAAGCCTTGAAACTAGAATTCAACTGCAAAAAAGAGGGGGAAAAACCCACAAAAATGTGGAAACTAAACAACATACTTCTAAAAAATGAATGGGTCAAAGAAGAAATAAGCGCAGAAATCAAAAGATATATACAGACAAATGAAAATGAAAATACGACATATCAGAATCTCTGGGATGCAGCAAAAGCAGTAATAAGAGGAAAGTTCATATCACTTCAGGCCTATATGAACAAACAAGAGAGAGCCGAAGTAAACCACTTAACTTCACACCTTAAGGAACTAGAAAAAGAAGAACAAAGACAACCCAAAACCAGACGAAGAAAGGAGATAATAAAAATCAGAGCAGAAATAAATGAAATAGAGAACAGAAAAACTATAGAAAAAATCAATAAAACAAGGAGCTGGTTCTTTGAAAAGATCAACAAAATTGACAAACCCTTGGCAAGACTCACCAAGGAAAAAAGGCACAGGACTCAAATAAATAAAATCCAAAATGAAAGAGGAGAGATCACCACAGACATCATAGATATACAAAGAATTATTGTAGAATACTCTGAAAAATTATATGCCACCAAATACAACAATCTAGAAGAAATGGATAAATTCCTAGAACAATACAACCTTCCTAGACTGAGTCATGAAGAAGCAGAAAGCCTAAACAGGCCAATCAGCAGGGAGGAAATAGAAAAAACTATTAAAAACCTCCCCAAAAATAAAAGTCCAGGCCCAGATGGTTATACTAGTGAATTCTATCAAACATTCAAAGAAGACTTGGTTCCTATTCTACTCAAAGTCTTCCAAAAAATTGAAGAAGAAGCAATACTTCCAAACACATTTTATGAGGCCAACATAACCCTCATACCAAAACCTGGCAAGGATGGCACAAAGAAAGAAAACTACAGACCAATATCTCTAATGAATACAGATGCTAAAATACTAAACAAAATACTGGCAAACCGAATACAACAACATATTAAAAAAATAATACATCATGATCAAGTGGGATTCATCCCAGAATCTCAAGGATGGTTCAACATACGCAAAACGGTTAACGTAATACACCATATCAACAAAACAAAGAACAAAAACCACATGATCTTATCAATAGATGCAGAAAAGGCTTTTGATAAAATACAACACAATTTTATGTTTAAGACTCTCAACAAAATGGGTATAGAAGGAAAATATCTCAACATGATAAAGGCCATATATGATAAACCATCAGCCAACATCCTATTAAACGGCATAAAACTGAGGACTTTCTACCTTAAATCAGGAACAAGACAGGGTTGTCCACTCTCTCCACTGTTATTCAACGTGGTGCTAGAAGTTCTGGCCAGAGCAATCAGACAAGACAAAGAAATAAAAGGCATCCATATCGGAAAAGAAGAAGTAAAGCTATCACTTTTTGCTGATGATATGATCCTATACATCGAAAACCCGAAGGACTCCACAAAAAGATTATTAGAAACAATAAACCAGTACAGTAAGGTCGCAGGATACAAAATTAACATACAAAAGTCCATAGCCTTTCTATATGCCAACAATGAAATATTAGAAAACAAACTCAAAAAAATAATCCCCTTCACGATTGCAACAAAAAAAAATAAAATACCTAGGAATAAACATAACAAAGAACGTAAAGGACCTATATAATGAAAATTACAAAGCATTGTTAAGGGAAATCGAAAAAGATACAATGAGATGGAAAAATATTCCTTGTTCTTGGATAGGAAGAATAAATATAATCAAAATGGCCATATTACCCAAAGCAATATACAAATTTAATGCAATTCCCATCAAAATCCCTATGAGATTTTTTAAAGAAATGGAACAAAAAATCATCAGATTTATATGGAACTATAAAAAACCCCGAATAGCCAAAACAATCCTAAGGAAAAAGAATGAAGCTGGGGGCATTACAATACCTGACTTTAAACTATATTATAGGGCCACGATAATCAAAACAGCGTGGTATTGGCAAAAAAATAGACACTCAGACCAATGGAACAGAATAGAAAGCCCAGAAATAAAACCACATATATATGGTCAAATAATCTTTGATAAAGGGGCCAACAACACACAATGGAGAAAAGAAAGCCTCTTCAACAAATGGTGTTGGGAAAACTGGAAAGCCACATGCAAAAGAATGAAACTCGACTACAGCCTGTCCCCGTGTACTAAAATTAATTCAAAATGGATCAAAGACCTAAATATAAGACCTGAAACAATAAAGTACATAGAAGAAGACATAGGTACTAAAATCATGGACCTGGGTTTTAAAGAACATTTTATGAACTTGACTCCAATGGCAAGAGAAGTGAAGGCAAAGATAAATGAATGGGACTACATCAGAATTAAAAGTTTTTGCTCAGCAAGAGAAACTGATATCAAAATAAACAGACAGCCAACTATATGGGAACTGATATTTTCAAACGACAGCTCAGATAAGGGCCTAATATCCAAAATTTACAAAGAACTCATAAAACTCAACAACAAACAAACAAGCAATCCAATAAAAAAATGGGAAGAGGACATGAACAGACACTTCTCCCAGGAAGAGATACAAATGGCCAACAGATATATGAAAAGATGCTCAGCTTCATTAGTTATTAGAGAAATGCAAATCAAAACTACAATGAGATACCACCTCACTCCTGTTAGATTAGCTATTATCAACAAGACGGGTAATAGCAAATGTTGGAGAGGCTGTGGAGAAAAAGGAACCCTCATTCACTGTTGGTGGGGCTGTAAAGTAGTACAACCATTATGGAGGAAAGTATGGTGGTTCCTCAAAAAACTGCAAATAGAACTACCTTATGACCCAGCAATCCCTCTACTGGGTATATACCCCAAAACCTCAGAAACATTGATACGTGAAGACACATGTAGCCCCATGTTCATTGCAGCACTGTTCACAGTGGCCAAGACATGGAAACAACCAAAAAGCCCTTCAATAGAAGACTGGATAAAGAAGATGTGGCACATATACACTATGGAATACTACTCAGCCATAAGAAATGATGACATCAGATCATTTACAGCAAAATGGTGGGATCTTGATAACATTATAAGGAGTGAAATAAGTAAATCAGAAAAAAACAAGAACTACATGATTCCATTCATTGGTGGAACATAAAAATGAGACTAAGAGACATGGACAAGAGTGTGGTGGTTACCAAGGGTGGGGGGGGAGGGAGGACATGGGAGGGAGGGAGGGAGAGAGTTAGGGGGAGGGGGAGGGGCACAGAGAACTAGATGGAGGGTGACGGAGGACAATCTGACTTTGGGCGAGGGGTTTGCAACATAATTTGATGACAAAATAACCTAGACATGTTTTCTTTGAATATATGTACCCTGATTTATTAATGTCATCCCATTACCATTAATAAAAAATTATTAAAAAAAAATAATAACAGAACTCAATTAGCTCCACTGAGACTCAGTTTTGCCATCTTTAAATAGATCTAATATAATAATATTGTCTATTCCAACCCACAGATTTTATAAAATATTTTAGATTAAAATATTACTTTTGTTTTCATTTGTATCAATAATATTTCATGATATAATCACCCCAAAATGAACTAGATTATATGAACTATGGGCGCTTTTGCATAATATGAAAAAGAGTAAGTAAATTCAAAATCTTATGAAAATAATAGATAATGACTAGTCTCTGTGACTTTTAGCACTTCCTGGACTTTCCACACTACGAAACAGTTTATATACTGATGACCCACTCCCATGAAAACCATTTCAAGAATAAGAGGTGAGCAACTAAGGCAGTAGATTTTAGTGGCTAAGGAAGCTCTGGACCTAGTCATGTTTAAATTTTAACTATGTGATTTATTCACCATATGGCTTTGAGCAAATCCCTTAATATAAACTCAAGTTTCCTAATCTATAAAATGGAGATCATAATGAAATCTATTCTGTAAATTTTTTGAAGATTGAGTATTTCTACAAATAAAGTAAAAATCTAAGAGTTTTAGATGAGAAGATACTAGCCAAGTTGGTCTTACTATTTTTAACAATCTGTTTTTTGGCCTAATTACAAGTTTTCTTATATGTCTATGTGGCTTTATCAGAATTTTTATCAAATAGATCAGTGATTCTCAAGTTTTTTTCTGTTTTTGACACATTTTGCTTAAAAAATTTTTTGAGGCACACTTGCATCTTTTGTAAAATACAGTGGTACCTTGAGATACGAACAGACCAACATACAATTTTTTTTTTAAGATACGAGCTGCGTCTTGGTCCGTATTTTTGTTTGAGATTCCAGCGAAATTCCGAGATAAGAGTTGTGATTTGGGAAGCTGCCACTAGTTGGAGCGTTGGTGCATGGGTCCAGTAAAGGCAGTTTGATATACAAGTTGACTGACTTATGAGCTCGGTTACAGAACGAATTAAATTTGTATCTCAAGGTACCACTGTATATAAAATATCTCAGGGCCCAATGGAATTTTAATTTACTCATTGTTCTTCAACATTGTTTATTGCTCAGAGAGTAATCTCCTATATACTGAGAGAGCTTGAGGTTTCTTGGGTAACAGTTTTCAACATTATGTTATATTTCTTGCTACTACCTTTGATAATGTATAACACAGACAACACCAAATCACATGAACATTTCACCACAAATTTCATCTGGTCATCTGTCATTTGGCAGCTCCCTTAAAGACTTGCATGCTCAGGGACACATGTCGCAGGCTGTGAACCAGTCACTCGAGGCTGTATGTTCAGAATCCTACTACCTGGAAATTTTTTCAATAATCATAGACAAAACAAAGGCTTGAGAAAATTATGTTTCCTTCTCCTATGTCACTCTGAGTTGAACCTAAAAAATAAAAAACTCGATTTTACTGATTTTTTTCTTTACCAGCTGTTTGGATTTTTCCTAAGCCAGTATCATCTGTCTAGGGAATATAGAGTGGTCATTAGATATTTCCCAAGTGAGCATTGTACAGGTTGGCTGGACAGCTAGGTGAGCATGTTAGGTAGAAATTCAATACAGTGAATAAGCAGACATCCACTGTTGTCTTTCCCATTTTGTAATTAATATTCCAAGCTGCACAGACCCAGATAACGTTCTCAAAGGGAATAGTTATCTGAAATGAGGCAAACAGGATTATTTCCAGGTTTGTTTGTTTGGTTGTTTCTGTTGCCCCCCCTCCCAGCATCATCTCACAGATTGTAGTGGCAAGATGACAAAAATATAACACAATAAGATCAAGGACTGCTCATTTCTGAAATCTTCCCATAGCTAACTTATTGTAATTTTCCCACTCCAAACTCTTACAGGTAACTCCCGAATATTCTAACTATATTTCACTACACAGTTGCCAAATTTTTGTTCTTAAACTCTTTTAAAACTGTCTCTACAACCCTGGAATTCCATAACCTAAAACTTCAGTCTCTATTACTGTACTATAACAATATCAATAGTAAAAGTAAATATTTATTGAATTCCTAATTTGTGCCAGCTTCCCTAATCTTCCCAACAGCCCTGAGGATAAGTGTGTCTGACCACAGCAGGGATTCAATAGAAAGTTGAGTCTGGTGGAATGGCAGGAAGTAAGTGGAGAAAATATGGGCTTAGAGAGATAATATAATTTATGCATGGTCTCCCAGCTAGTAAACTCCTTTTTTTTTTTTCTTTTTTTCTTTTTTTTTTTAGAGGGCCGGGATTTGTGAGGGGCCGGGTTCATGAGGGGTGGGATTCGTGAGGGGCCGGATTCGTGAGGGGCAGGAGTCATGAGGGGTGGGAGTCCGTAGACTCCTTTAAAACTCAAGACTTTCTATCTTAAAAGACTGGGCTTTTAATTTATTTTTTTTGTTCTTCCTATCTCATATCACAATATATTCCTGTAAATCTTACTTAAATTCACCCTTATCTGTTCTTATTCAGAACTAGAGTAATGCAAAGACAAAGAAGGCATCATATTTAAAGCTTTATTTGCATAAAACCATTCTATGCAAATAACTGGCCATAAATATACACACTTGATAGCTTAGTTGGACATATGATGAGTTTTTCTGGCCTTTGGTTATGTATTATTTCATTTGATGATTTGCATGATAGGAATAAGTCTTGAATGGTCTCTATGTACATTTTTGCTGATGTGGAAGCGGTGGTACCTTATCCATCTACTTGTTAAGGTAGGGCATGTTTCTAATTCATCCATAGCAACAATATGTGATAAGATGCCAAGAAATTGCAAAAATTGTTAACATTAGTATTTTAAAAGGAAGAATCAGGCCCTTTACCCTTTCTTTTTGAAGAGAAAAAAAAAACCCAAGAGAAAGAGATTAAAGGGGCAAAAGTTAGTTAGTAGTTAATCATAATTTACTATAGTTCTCTAGAAAGATTGAGGCCACTTGCTAGATAGCAAAGAAGGTAAAACTTATCTGAAAACTTCTTCTTCCTCCCTTTCTTGAGAGCCTTTAGGAGACAATTTTTACATATCTTAATTAAAAATTCCTACACTGATTCTAACTCTTCCCCTCCTGGAGTCCTGAGGGTGATGTATACCACTAGATAAAGGGATCATGAGCCCACTCCCCTTGCTTGAAAAACCTGCATTCTGTAACATTTCGTATGTTTTCTAATCCCTTTTAAGATTCTTTATATGTATAAAACTTATAAACTAAGCAAGTGGGGACTAGCTTATAATACTTTTAGCAAAGGTAATTTCATTTAGCTTCTCTCCTTATTCTAAGCTAAATTTTTTGTAGCAGGAATAGGTGGTAGACCTAGAGGATTTGGGAATGTCTTTGCCGGGTATGTAAAACACTTATCACTACTGTGTGTTATCTTGTGGTCTTGATGTGTGGGAATGCTTTTTCATTTTAAGAGATCCTATAGATACATGTTGTAAGCTTGTTAGTAATTGACTATTGTACCATGTTCCCCCTCCTTCCCTACCCCAACTAGTACTTAATTTTGTATAAAAGAAGGCTCAGAACTGTATGAGAGCCTACATGATTTGAGACCATGCCCCATGTAGCTAGCTGGCTAATTAATTTCTTCAAATTTCTTCTGTAACCTGCCTGGTGTCTCTATGTAACCCGCAGATTGCAGTACTTTATAACAAATATAGTGTCTATTTCATTTAATAATATAATTTTCTAGACACTACTTAAACTTGTATACTTATCTCAACTAAATTTAAACATCAACTTTAGCAAGAGGAGTTGTTTTTTATTCAAATGGCTATTTGCCTCAGTAACATGTTGTATGGCTAGTAGCCAGGGCCACCATCACAGCCGCCTGGCCCATGCAGGTTTGAATTTGATTTGGACAGATGGTAATGAGACAATGGAGCCAAGAACTGGTGAACCATTACTTTTAATCCTAGCTTGCACCTGGCGGGCGAGAAATACACACAGTGGGAAAATACTTCCCTTTTCATTCACCTTTGTTCCCAATCTCCTTCTCTCTGCACAAACTGGCTTCTCCCTCAGCACTCTGCCATCTTGGCTGCTTCTCCTCTGCATTGCTAATAGCAGGAACTGAGAGAGAGAGAGCGAGCCCCCAGTCTGCCCCATTTTATAGTGTAGAAATCAAAACCTTTAAGCCAATATACAAAAAAAGAAGTCTCTGATACAAAGTCACTTATCTGAGGCATAAATGGGATTCCTCATAAGAGTGCACCACTCCACATCATGCAACAGTCAAAGGCAGGGGTCCCCAAACTTTTTACACAGGGGACCAGTTCACTGTCCCTCAGACTGTTGGAGGGCCGGATTATAAAAAAAAACTATGAACAAATGCCTATGCACACTGTACATATCTTATTTTAAAGTAAAAAAACAAAACGGGAACAAATACAATATTTAAAATAAAGAACAAGTAAATTTAAATCAACAAACTGACCAGTATTTCAATGGGAACTATGCTCCTCTCACTGACCACCAATGAAAGAAGTGCTCCTTCTGGAAGTGCGGCGGGGGCCAGATAAATGGCCTCAGGGGGCCGCATGCGGCCTGGCCCGTGGGCCGTAGTTTGGGGACTCCTGGTCAAAGGTGTGGGGAAAAGCTTAGTTTTAAAAAGATCTTAGTATTAAAAGGGCGGGAAAGGCTTAGTCTTAAAACTAAGCCTTAGGCTATAATGACCCTGCCTGCTTACAGCCTGTCCCCCACTCCCAATGCAAACTATAAGCAAGCAAACATATACATCATATTTACAAATTTATTTGACCAACACATGTTATTAAGAGAAAAATGTTCAGGAATTTGGAAATAGTTTATTGTATCTGGAATGGAAGGCAGTGTGTTATTGTATTGTTAACTTTTAAGAACTTACTAAAATTTGCTTATTTATATAACATTTATAAAGATATTTTTAGCACCCACACTAATCTAATAATATCTGAAACTTTACTATTGTCAATATACTGCTCAATATGCCAATTTTTAAATTAATTCATAATCAGTTGTGTAGGGGGCATTTTTATTAGCCTAGGACACAATTTCCTTCCAATTTCACTTACATTAGCAAATACAAACATCAAATATATTTCAAATGACCTAATTTTTTAGTTTGACGTTTTTCTGGATCTTTGTATTTCTATTTAGTCAAAGTCAAGTATAGAGAAGACTATTGTTTAGAACCCTGTCTGACTCTGGCCTCTGTATTTTGATCCAATTCCCAGAGGTGGAAGAGCATTCAATCTTTATCAAATACAAAAAGTTCCAAGTCATACTTAAGCATGCTGAGAACAGTACGGTTAGAGGTAGCTTTCTCTTGATGAGCTCAAATCTCAGACATTATCTCTTTAACAGCTTTCTTTGTCTGTTTGCAGAAACCTTCAATGGTCACACACATCTGAGAAAGGGGCATGAATTCTCATTTATTCTGTATTGCCACCATCACCTTTAGGTGTTACCATTCTCAATACAATTTTAGCATCACATTGTTCTCAAAGTAGTCTTTTTTTAAAAAGTTTTTTTTATTTATTCATTTTAGAGAGGAGAGGGAGAGAGAGAGAGAGAGAGAGAGAGAGAGAGAGAGAGAGGAGAGACAGAGAGAGAGAAGGGGGGAGGAGCTGGAAGCATCAACTCCCATATGTGCCTTGACCAGGCAAGCCCGCGGTTTCAAACTGGCGACCTCAGCATTTCCAGGTCGACGCTTTATCCACTGCGCCACCACAGGTCAGGCTCAAAGTAGTCTTTCATTATTTTTCAGTCAGTTTTTCTCTTGATTTCTCATGAGCAAGAGTTCTATCGGTTTGGATTTTGCTCTCCCTTCCTCTTGCATATGAAATTGTCTAGCATTATCATGCTATGTGTGGAAATGTCCTTACAAATTTTAAAATTTCTTTCTCTGTAATTCTCTACAATATTAAACCTTTCTATTTCATATTCAGATTGTGCTCATTTCCCTCTTTAGCGCTGCCCTGCCCTCAGCCCCTCAGCAGCCCGGACCCCGCCCACGCCCTGGCACTTCTCTGGTTCTTCACCGCAGCCGGAGGGACATCCTGTCACACTCTGCTCCACAAGTGTCGCACAGCACTCAGCACTGAGCCGGGAAGCTCATCTCTGTGTACCGGGACACCCAGCAGTCTACTTTTGAGACTACATGTTGGGCTCCAAAAACAAACAAACAAATAAATAAATAAAATTTAAAAAGCAATTTTTCTGTACAATTTTGTCTCCCACCTGAATTTTTTTTCTTTCTTTTAATGTAGGTCCAAATCTATCCAGCATCTCGTTGGAAGAGCCTGTAACATGAGAGTGAGTGCCATTTCCGCATTCATGTTGCAATGTGCTTAAATTAAATACACTGTTTTCATTCGTGGCTGTTTAACAGTTTCCCAGCAAATGCCTCCTGGTGATTTTGTGGCTTCCCTACATACTTATTTTAACATTTATTATGTATCATTTCATCCCAAAAGGTTAAATGAAATTATTACTTGCTGGTAATTGGGTTCGCAATTTACCTTTTGACATAATTCCCAATGTATTATTGATGCTCCCCACCTACTGGCCCACATAGTCTTCTGCGGGGGCATTTCTTCTTATCATTTATGTGTGTTGCACTGACATGACATTGCTGTTTCAAAGACTGTGTGAATTTATTTCCCCTTCAGAGACTCATCCTCCACCCCTTGTTCCCAGGGTTCACCTTCTGTGCAGGCCACCACCAACTTTAGCCCACTGTTTTTCCCTAATGCAGCTGATTGCTTGAAAACAGCTAAGTTTTATGCTTTTTTATCTTATTCAAAATCATCCTAAAAGTCCTTTGTTTCTTCAGTGCTGTTTTAAATTTTAACTTTACTTCTCCTTAGTCCTTTTCCTTTTATTTTCCTAGTTACCTTTCACGCTGCTACCTCTGCTTGGTTCTTTCCTCATGAGTAACAATTGAGTTAAGGTTTAAATCAGAGGATGAAGCATATATGAGTGGAATTTAGATGGCCTGGGATATGGAGCTTGCTCCTGTTATATGTG
Organism: Saccopteryx bilineata; assembly: GCF_036850765.1. NCBI lineage: Eukaryota > Metazoa > Chordata > Mammalia > Chiroptera > Emballonuridae > Saccopteryx > Saccopteryx bilineata. Next base: position 179,091,202 of record NC_089494.1, read on the forward strand.
AGCTGTGTGACCTTAAAACTTCCTCAGAGGAAGATATTTTTCAGTAAAACAACAAAATTGGAATAAAGACCTTGCATGTTTACTGAATTTAATGTTGTTTTCTCTGAATATGTACTTCACACCCCCTTCCTACTTTATTTAAATCACTCCCTCCTCTCTGCTGCTCTGTACTGCTTAAGTTTTCTAGAAGAATACTGAGACCATTGAATGTAACTATTTCTCCAGAGACAAGTGATTGTGAGTGTAAATGCTGGAGCTATCATTTTGAGCATGAATCCTGGTTCTAAATTATTCAACATTTGTTGTCATTTCCTTGGACTCTCTGTGTTTCAGTTTTGTCATTTATACATTGAAGCATATAATAGCACTGACATCATATTGAATGTTGTAAGAATAAATTATTTAAGGTATATAAAGGACTTAGCATTGTGTCTGGTACATAGTAACTGCTTAGTAAACATTATGACCCTCCTTTAACTGTAACCTCTTTGATGGCAACATTTCAGTCCCACTCATTTATTTCTCCCTAGCAGCAAGTATATTGCCTGGAATCAGTGCTCAATTAATGTTTAATGAATTGGAATACATTGAGTAAAACATGTTTTGTGGAGTCACGGTAAGGCCCTTGACAAATGTTTGTTTTCCCTCTGACAAGTTTTATTAACTTCCCTGATGGATGAGTGAGCACTATTTTCCTAACATGGAGAAAGTTAGTCTCAGAAAAGCTGCATGTATTCAGTAGCCCATGCACTGGAATTCAGGTGTACTGAACCAGGTGTTCTGAATGTCAGGCTGAAAGATGCTGCTTCAGAAGCTGACTATGGGTCTTGAGTTCACTTCCGCCAATTCTCACATCTTGGCCAATGGCTAATGCTTCTTACCTTTGAAGATGCTTTTATGTGATTTACTCTGGCTTCATGAGCCCAGGCACAAGGTGGGCTGTGACTAACAGTTCGAAGTGTGTCTGAGATCATTTGAGTTTCCAAACTATGTCTAAATCAAAACTAATGAAATATCATTGAATAAAAAGAAATAAGTTCTTGATATATAAATGGCAAATGACTTGCTTTTCATTTTATACATGCTTTTAGAAGCTTAAGGGGAAAATCAAAGAATTGCATTAACAACATTCCACATTAACTATTCTCCGTGATGTCTATCACAGCCAGACTAAATAATTTATGATAGTTATTTATTAAATTATACCCTGTGGTCCAGCTCTTCTAGAAAACAAACTTGCTTGCTTTCTGGCATTAAATGGAAGCCTAATAAACATTCCCTAAAACCAAAATAAAGTGCCCATTTCAAAATCCTCCTTATATAATGACCTTTGTTTTGTCAAAAAAAATGGTAGAGGAGAAGAAAGAGAAAGATTGTTTGAAAAAAAGAAAAGTAGAGTAAAACATTCAATGAATGGTTACAAGTACGGGGTTTGAATAGCCTCTTTGAAGAGGTTGGCTAAAAGTAAATTGCTTCTTGGATCATAATTTTCATCAAGTATGAATTTTAATCTATTGCCATTATGACAGGACAAATAAGTAAAAAGATAAACCTATGTTAGGGAAAACAAATCTTCTTTTGATATTTTGTCTTTATTGCTTCACTTGCGTTTAATTAAGCAGCAAGCCACAGAACAAATGGATGCTGAATTTTCAATAAAAGGGCCACCAAGCCTTCCCAGATATCAAACGACTATGAGCTAGTTCAAAGTGGCTCACATTATTATAAAATGGAAAATTCTGAGGAAAGGTCATGTCAGTACAACAACTGGAAATTATTAGAATTTATATGACACTACTGGTAGATAATCAGAAAAACCAGTGGGCATCCAACCATCTAGGTCTATCTCAGTGAGCGTTCAACATTATGAGAGTTGCAGATTTTGCAGAGAAGCCCCATAATGCTGTGGTTCTCTAGGAACCACTTGCTGAGAGTTGAGGCTCATGAATCATAAATGTTGCTTTTATAGGCACTCTAGGTGGCTTCACAGAGAATGTGTTTAGTTTTTATAGTGTCTTAGCTGGGAGACTATTTTAAATGAAGAAAAAGTTAGCAGATAAAATCAGTATGAAACTCTCTTTAGATCTCAAAGAAACCTTATCCTTGTGGCATTGCACCATTTAATTAGAAGATACAAGCTTTACTCTCACCAGGGTTTATAACACTACTTCATTCCAGACTTAGTTGTTTGTACATTTTGTGGCACTGCTTTTTATTTAGGTGGTTGTATAATGTAGAAGTATTGCAGCAGAGAGTAGCAAAAGGTATTGTTTCTTCTGGATTTCAAAGAGCCTGTTGTTTTAGAAAAAAATGCTTTTCCTATTTTATTTTGAGTAAAAATAAAAGATTAAAAAACAGATGGCTTTCAAATATTATAAATAGAAATAGGTCAGTGTTTTGTCTATCTGTTCCTTCATTAGAATATTTTTTTATATTTATTTTAATTGAATCTCATCTCTATTGGAAAAAAAAATAGTTGAGTTTCTCAATCCCTAAGGAAGAGGAAAAAATTGTTTCTGTAAAGAAGTTATTCAATGTAAAACCTTTGTGAAAGACGATACCCTGTTACAGCTTTTACTACAAATAGATTTTTATAATTGAACCAAAAGGTACATACTAGTTAAAATTTAACATAAAATAACATCATGTACCTATAAAATATATAATTAAATTATAAAAATAAAGTGAATGTTTTTTCAAAGTAGAATATTTTAACAGCTAGAAGAGATAGGAGTTATAATTCCAGTTCTATAGATAAGTTAAGATTTTTTATATTTTTGTTTTGATGGGGCTGTGTGATGATGCATTTTAAAGATAAAGTGGAAGCACTATTCATCAAGAAGAAATATGATAGCATTTTTTTATGAGCATATAAGAAGGCTATGTTCTGTTGACCTCATCATCTAATTACTCTATCAGTGATCAATGGCCAAATGAACTTCCACCTATCCATGATTTATGGCACAGCAATGGGATGAATACAAAATGTAACCCACCTGGCTAGGACTCTAGGTTTCAGGCATCTAATGTATTAAATTAAATAAAAACATGTTAAGCCCTCTAACAACAAACAAGTAGGCAGTACTAGATGTTGGAGAAGACACAAAGATGACAAAGACAGTCCTTGCCTCTAATATGCAGTGTAATGATTGATGTCAAATGACTTTCATAGGAAAGAAGTGCTATGGGAGCAACCACTGTAGGATGAGGGCTCAGAAGAGGAAACACTGAAATGATGTTAAGAAAATATCAGAGAAGGATTTTTGGATTCCAAGATGGTGACTAATTAGGCAGATGTACCAACTGCCACCTCCCAGGATCAAATTGGATTACAACTTAATTTAAGAACAATCATCTTGAAAAACCAACTTTGGACTAAATGAAGAGGAGTTTATAACCCAGGATCACAGAAGAAGCCACATCAAGACTGGTGGGAAGGGTGGAGACATGGAAAGGGCTGCCCTGCTCCCAAGAGCAAGTGGCACCTAAGGGTCCGAAGGGACTCTCACTGCGGGCAGGATCACCCTGATAGGTATAGGTCCTCAGCCCCAGTCCTGGAGCCCCAGCCTAGAGCCCCAGAGCCTAGAAGAGGTGCCCACACAGCACTTGGCAGAGAAAAGAACCGAGGTTTCTGTCTGTGAGAAAGAGACTAGAGCTCTCAGAGATGCAGGCTCCATGTTAAAGGGCCCATGCAGAAAATTTGATCACAACCACTTACCTGGGGCTCCAGTAGAGGGGGAGCTGAGAGGACAAGAGTTGCATGAGGAGAGTGTGAAGTTGGAGGGCCAGGGAGAGACACCATGGCAGAGAGTCACTGTGGTGAATTATTCTCCAATACCTCAGTCGCCAGCTATCGTGGGTGGCGCAGTCCCCTCCATGCAGCATTAGCCTGGGGAAAGCAACTGCCCCACCCTGGGGAGTCTCTCCTGTCTCACACTTTGGAGACTGGGTCATTCTGAGAAGTCAGCCAGGAAGCAGGGAGCACATCTGTGACTCAGTTTTCTGGTATTGCAGCCAGAGCTTCCTCCACACTCTCCCGAGTCTATGACTGGTGCTTCTGTCCCACAAAAGTCTCAGTAGAAACTGTCATGTCTGCAGCAGACCACACCTCTGGGTCTCAGAGGCCACACCCACCGGACTCCTGGTGCCACACCCTACTGAAGTCTATAAAAAAAATCTGGACACCCTGGCCGGCTGGCTCAGCAGTAGAGCGTCGGCCTGGCGTGCGGGGGACCCGGGTTCGATTCCCGGCCAGGGCACATAGGAGAAGCGCCCATTTGCTTCTCCACCCCCCCTCCTTCCTCTCTGTCTCTCTCTTCCCCTCCCGCAACCAAGGGTCCATTGGAGTGAAGATGGCCCGGGCGCTAGGGATGGCTCCTTGGCCTCTGCCCCAGGCACTAGAGTGGCTCTGTTCGTGACAGAGCATCGCCCCCTGGTGGGCAGAGCGTCGCCCCTGGTGGGCGTGCCGGGTGGATCCTGGTCGGGCACATGCGGGAATCTGACTGTCTCTCCCCATTTCCAGCTTCAGAAAAATACAAAAAAAAAAAAAATCTGGACAGACTGATACCTGAGGTCGAGGGGCAGAACCACACCCTCCACCTTTCCTAATCCCTAATTGCAGCAGGCTTTAGACCAGGCATGGCCAACAGACGGCCCGCTGGCCAGATTCTGCCTGTGTAATGAGTTTATGTGGCCTGCGATTAAATTTTTAATATTCTCCACTACTTTAAAATCTCAGCTACTCAGAAGCGGAAGCATCTTTGATTATTGGAAATCGAGATATTTAAGGAGATAGTGATAAGTGGAAAAGTGTGTGACTAATCTAGGGTTAACTTCCAATAATTTGTTGAATGGATTCACGATACTTATTTTTTTTAAAAATTCCATTATAAAGATTTACAACTTTTAGACTTGTCTGCACTCAATATGAACTGTTTGAAGTTTAGCGGTGATGTGAAACCCACATTCTTTTAGGCGGAGTTTGCCAGTGAGCACCCAAGATCAAACAATTTGTTATTTTTGTGGTCAAGTGTGCTGAATCAAGTGGCACTGTAGCATAGACAATAGCTGCAGTTGATAACTGAAAACGTGTCCAGGCTGTTTGTAAAACAAAATAATTGTTTTATTTGTGATATATAACCCCTTCAAGCTCATTCTATTAATTAAATATTATTTCAATTGATTGCAATACAGTTTGGATATTTATATGGTATTTAATTACATTTTTATTAAAATAATATTGTATATTAAAATGTTTTTTCACTCACATTTATTTATAAACAAATTACATAATAAAATTTTGTTTATTTAAATGAATTGTTTTTGTATTTAACATTTTTTAATGTTAATATTTTGTCCGGCTCGTGAAAAAAATTTTCTTTCTAATCTGGCCCAGGGGCAAAAACTGTTGGCCACGCTTGCTCTAGACTCTACCAGAGGTTTTTTTCAGTGGTGAGCCCAACAAGCAGCTAGCAGACAGAGGCTGCAGGAGGCGGGACTCAGGGAAACTTGGCCTTTTAAGTGGACCTTCCCCCAGGACCAGAGTGGGTAAAAGCCAGCTTAGGAGTGTAGCTTGGTATTACTATATACATCTGGGCCCAGCAAAGGCAGCCATATACTTCTTGGATTGTGTGTATCTCCAAGAAGATTGCTGAGGGCCAGTCATGGGCAGTGTCCCCACTGGTCTGTACTGGGGTTATCCCAGAGAGGCCCAGGGCCGGCACATCCAGAGGCCAGTTGCAGAGAGCATCAGTTCTTGACCTAACAACGCTTGCTAGTAGTGTGTCCTAAGGAAGGGCTCCTCACACCTGGCCCAGCTGAGGTGAGTTTCACTTTCTGGGATCAGCATCTGCATAGCAGCTCATATGCACTGGGTAAGGTGGAATTTCACAGCCAGCCAGCCCAGGTGCTGGATATCCTGCCCAGATGGGCTAGATTCCACAGAGGTAAGAGCAAGAGGCTTGGAGCATGAACACTGAAAGTGTGGATCCTTGTGAGCCTACTGTTGGGTCTGCTCAAGGGGCCTAGCCACTTTCTGAGGGAGCACAATTAGCCCTAGAAGAGAACTCTCTCAGTCTTCCTTCCTGAGACCAGGGCCTCACCAGCTGGAAGAACTTCTGCAGAGGGAACTGTCAGCCCCACTTGATCTAAACCTGCTGCTCACCTTGCTGGGGAGAAATAAAATTTGAGTATCCAGCAGTGGTTGAGGGATTAGGCTCTGAAGTAGGGGCCATTTTCCGAGTACCGAGCTTCTGACCAAGAGACCCTGAAGTAAGGGGTCCCACCAATGTTGTATTCCCAACTTCTACTGCCCTAACTCACCAAACTTGCAACCTGTAGAGCGGTAGGTTGGGTGAGGCCAGTCTGAGCCCACACTACAGTCTTTCTATAGAAGACTCTGTGGGAAGACCAGGCATCTGTAAAAGTTGGTAGAGTAGATGAAAAGTAGGCGCAAATTTTACAGAGCTTTGGGCTTTTACAAAGCTATGGTTATCTCTAAGCAGGAAGAAGCTGATCCTTATACACAGGTTGGCCCCTTCCACAATACCAAGGCACAGGAAACACAGACACAAACAACAAACAGAGCATTAGCTCCTGACAGGTAGCCCACAGCAGGTAACAAACAATGGCTGACGCCAACCCAAGAAAACCCAGAACCAGCACAACCAGAAGTGGGTGGAAGATAGCACCAACCTTAGACACAGCTAACTACATAAGCAGCATGCACAAAGGAGAAGTCCAGCAGGCACCAGACACCAGGGAGAATAAATATGCCCAACAGGACAGACATTGCACAGTGTCTAATACATAGGTTATGAGAATAGGGCTTTGATAAATGGTTAAGTTGAAGATTTGCTTCTTCGAAAATGAAAATTATTGTTGCTGTTGTTGTGTTTGCAGTTTGAGAAGTCATATATATCTCATAATAAAATAAATTAAAATAATATTTTAAAGAAAAATATGGAAACCCAAGAGAATTAATAAATAAACAAGATAATTAGTTAGGTGGTAAATCCAAGATTAAACTAATTATATCAAAAGCAGCCTAACTGGTCAATAATAACTAGATAGAAAATATAATAAAAATTACATTTGAGTAAACAGCAATGTTGCTAGATATGAGTCTAATAACAAGTGTTCAAAGCCTAAACAGAAAATTATAAACCATTAATGAATAATGATTTAAGGAAAATCAAGTATTTGGAGAGTTACATATCTTACTTCTAAATGGTAATATTCAATATTTTAATGACCCCAAAATGCATAAATTTAATGCATGCAAGTCAAAATATCAATAAATAATTGTAAGTGCAAGAAGCCAAATAAATTCTTAGTTGTTAATCTGTTATTGGAAGAATAGCCATGAACATTTGGAAGAGACTAACAAGGGAGGATATACCTAAGCAGATATGAAAATGGTACCTTGACTACAGTGGTACCTTGAGACACGAGTTTAATTTGTTTCATGGCCTGAACTGTGGTGGTGCAGTGGATAAAGTGTTAACCTGGAAACACTGAGGTCGCCAGTTCGAAACCCTGGGCTTGCCTGGTCAAGGCACATATGGGAGTTGATGCTTCCTGCTCCTCCTTTCTGTCTGTCTGTCTGTCTCTCTCTCTAAAATGAATAAAAAAAATAATAATAATAATTTGTTTCATGGCCGAGCTTGTGACTCAATTTGCTCGTGTGTCAAATTGAATTTCCCCATTTAAATTAATGGGAGTGCACCCTGGCCGGTTGGCTCAGTGGTAGAGCGTCGGCCTGGTGTGTAGAGGTCCCGGGTTCGATTCCCGGCCAGGGCACACAGGAGAAGTGCCCATCTGCTTCTCCACCCCTCCCCCTCTCCTTCCTCTCTGTCTCTCTCTTCCCCTCTCGCAGCCGAGGCTCCATTGGAGCAAAGATGGCCCGGGCACTGGGGATGGCTCCTTGGCCTCTGCCCCAGGCGCTAGAGTGGCTCTGGTCACGACATAGCGACGCCCCGGAGGGGCAGAGCGTTGCCCCCTGGTGGGCGTGCCTGGTAGATCCCGGTCAGGCGCATGCAGGAGTCTGTCTGACTGTCTCTCCAGGTTTTTAGCTTCAGAAAAAAAAAATTAATGGGAGTGCAATTAATCTGTCCCAGCCCCTAAAATCTACACAATTTTTGTTTTATTTATATGCTTTTAAATAAGAAAATATACTTTATAAATAACAAATATATATGTATGTATGTGTGTATATATGTATATATACACACACATACATAATAAGAGAGAATGTAAAGAACTACATAAACTGGTTTATGAAATGTTATTTACCTTCAAGGTCAGGTAAAGATGCTGGCAGAGGGGGAGGAGACTGGCAAAGGTTTTAATTTTGTACGCTATCACTTAACATACTCTTTACACGCTACACTACATTTAATTGCAAAATTGACCTTACACACTACTTATGATACTGTATGTAAATTTTATCAATTTACTTGTGTAACCTGCAAAACTGAATATTCAGCAGGCTGTTTAGTGGAGGGTGGTGGAAGCTCGTGATTCAAATATCCGCTCGTGACTTAAAGCAAAAATCCCACGAGTGACTGCTCGTCTCTCAAATTGCTCATGATTTAAAGTGCTTGTGTGTCAAGGTACCACTGTATAGTACATAAGATTGTATGGCACTGTCAAAAGTCTCATCAAAGATCAAAAGAAATGTAAGTCCAAAAAGAAAAAAAGACTCATATACATTGAAACACAAAGTGACATTTCACTAGAAGAAACTATCTATCACTAAAAAAAGTATAGATATTAAATCCACAGAATAAGGCAAATTTGTACATTTGAGGGCAAAATTTGACAATATTCTTATAATTTAAGTGTTCATACCTTTAGGTAAAGCAATTCCACATAGCTATCTCAATGATGATTTATTTGTAGCATTACATAATTAAAAATATAAGAATCTAAATACATACCAACAGGAAATTAAAGAAAAAAAAGTACTCCAATTCTCTAACATACTACATATCCATAAAAAGAAAATATTGTCAAGAAAAATGACGAATGTGTATTAAAAATAAAAACAGCTAATAGCAGAATGTTGTTTACAAAGTTGTGTTAAGTGGTTGAGGCCAGTAAGGAAAAAAAGCAAGAACTAAAGACAATTCAAAAGTAACAATTCAACTTCAGGTGACTTGGAAACAGTGAAGTCATTTAAAAAGAGAGCCAAATAGGAGCAAAGATCTGGTCTGGTGAATATGGTGAACTAATTTTTAAAATGTCAACAGGTTGCCAGAGATAAACTCATGCCTATGTGATCAATTAATCTTTGACAAAGAAAGCAATTACATTAAGGCAATAAATGCTGTTGAAGAAGAAATTGGATAGGTATATGCAAAAAAAAAAAAAAAAGGAAAAGATATAAAATAAGACCATTTTCTCACACTATCCACAAAAGTAAATTCAAAATGGATTAGATACTTAAATTTAAGACCTTAAACTGTAAAACTTGTAAAAGAAAATATAGGCAATAAAATCATGGAAATTTCTCTTAGCAATATTTTTTTTGACATCTCAAACAAGGGAAACAAAAGAAAAATAATCCAATGGGATTATATGAAACTAAAAAGTTGTTTCAAAACAAGGCAAACATCAACAAAATTAAAAGAAATCTACTGAATGGAAGAGATGTTCACCAATGATATATTCAATAGGGGTTAATATAAAAAAATTATAAAGAACTCAGACAACTCAATACCAAAAAACTGAAGAAACTCTTCTCCAAATAGGGCATACAGATGGCCAGTAGAGGTATAAAAAGATGTTTAACATCACTAATCATCAGAGAAATGCAAACTAAAACCACAATGCAACACTACTTCATAACTGTTAGAAAAGCCAGCATCAATAAATCAACTAACAACAAGTATTGGCAAGAATGTGAAGAAAAGGGAATCCTAGTGCATTATTGATGGGAATGCAGATTGGTCTAACCACAATGGAAAACAGTGTGGAGGTTCCTCAAAAAAATTAAGAATATAGAGAGCAGCAAGATGGTGATGGAGTAGGCGGACGTACCAACTTTCACCTCCCAGAACCAAAGTAGATTACAACTTAATTTTAAGAACCATCATTTGGAAAAACCAACTTTTGACTAAACTAAGAGGACTCTTTAACCAAAGAACACTGAAGAAGCCACACCGAGACTGGTAGGAAAAGCAGAAACGCAGAGAGAGCTGCTTAGTTCCCTGGAGCGAACGGCAGCCTGGAGAGACTCGTGGTGGGAACTGAGTTTAGTAGAGAGGGGAGGGTCCTGAGCCCCCAGCTTGCAGCCCCAGAGCCTAGAAGAGGCGTACAGACAATATTTAGCTGTGAAACAAGTTAGGATACTGTTTGTGAGAAAGAGACAGATTTCTCAGACCTAGGATTCTTCTTAAAGGGACCGTGCAGAAAACCTCTCTCACAACCACCCACCTGGGGCTCCAGGGGACAGGAGAGAGGAGAGGACCAGAGCAGCAGGAAGAGAGTGTAATCAAGGAGGCACAGGGAGAAACACTTTGAGGGACAACCATCCTAAACCCTGAGCTGAGTCACTCTCCATATCTGAAGCGAATTATTTCACCTGGAAACAGCAATACCAGTAAAGAGAAGCAGGACACTAGACAAACAAGGCCTCCTGCAGCACTCAGAGCAGGAGGGAGGTTTTGGGACTAGAGTATTGAGTGTTAAGGTCTGAGCTGCAGTGACCCCACCCACACGGCTGAGGGCTTGCTGAAGGGCGGTTCAATGGGCAAGAGCAGAAGCTGGCCGGCCATGACTGAGGCCCAGGTGTGAGCTCAGTCTTGCCCAGCAGGGGTGGAGGGGACATGCAATAGTGGTCAGGACCAGCTGTGGGCCTGTGGGGGAAGGGTGGGAGCCCTGGAAGGGACAGAGACCAGCTACTGAGCAAGGGCACGCTGGTGCACAGCCTCACCAGGCCGCAGAATTGAAGCTTGTGGCCTGATGCACGAGCCGGCTTCTCCCATGGGGATGGGGCAAAAGCCCATCCCGCGACTGAGCATGGGTGATTAGCCCCACTCGGCCGGCGGAGCCAAGGCTTGCAGCCCACTGAAGAGCAGGCTCCTCCCTCAAGGGCAGGGTGAAAGCCTGGAAACAGGTGGAGACCTGCCGCTGAGCAAAGGTGCTCACCTGTGCTTATGGTGCCAAGGGTTGCAGCCTGGGCATTTGCATAACTCCACCTGTGGGGGTGGGGCAAAGGCTGAGGCTGTGGAGGCTTGTACACCCAGGCATGTATTATCAACCCCTCTCATGGAGGAGAGGCATAAACCACAGAAACAGCCCCAGTGGGCTGGCACCATCAACGCTCATACCCAAACACCCTAGGCAGCAGCAGCAGAGGGCGTGGCGGGCCAGCAGACAGAACACACCTAGGGAACACAGAGGCCATATCCATTGGACTCCAGTGGCCAAAACCTTCTTATATATAGACAAAATGAAAGACAGAGAAATACAACACAAAGGAATCAAGAGAAATCCCCAGAAAAGGAGCTAAGTGAGTCAGATATAACAAAATTACTGGATGCAGAGTTTAAAATAACAATTATTAGGATGCTCAAAGATCTTAGAACAACAAGAGATAGTCATTACAAACACTTAAAAAAGAGATAGCAAATATAATAAAGGACATTGAAATAATAAAAAGAAATCAGTCAGAAATGACAAATACAATAAAAGAAATTAAGACCACAATGGAAGCAATGAAAAGCAGGATGGGTGGAGTTGAGGATAGAATCAGTGAGTTAGAGCACAAGATAAATGAAGGCACAGAAGCAGTGCAGAAAAAAGAAAAGAGACTCAAAAAGTCTTAGGAAACTCTAAGAGAGCTCTGTGACAACATGAAGAGAAATAACATCCATATCATAGGGGTTCTGGAAGAAGAGAAAGAACAAGGGATAGAGACTTTGTTCAATCATATCATAGCTGAAAACGTCCCTAAATTAATGCAAGAAAAACTCTCACAAGTTCAAGAAGCACAGAGAACTCCATTAAAGAGAAACCCAAAGAAATCTACACCAAAACACATCATAATTAAAATACCAAACCTAAATGATAAAGAGAGAATGTTAAAAGCTGCTAGAGAAAAAAAGGCTATCATCTACAAAGGAGTCCCCATAAGGGTGACATCCAACTTCTCAACAGAAACACTTGAGGCTAGAAGGGAATGGCAAGAAATATTCAAAGTAATGCAGAACAAGAGCCTACAACCAAGACTACCTAATCCAGAAAGGCTATTGATTAAAATTGAAGGAGAAATGTAAAGCTTCCCAGACAAAAAAACTCAAGGAATTCACTACAACCAAACCAATGCTGCAAGAAATGCTAAGGAGCCTGTTGTAAACAGATCAAAGGAGAAAAAGAATATAACAAAAGAGGAATACAGCTTTAAAGAATAAAATGGCAATAAACAACTATATATCAATAATAACCTTAAATGTAAATGGATTAAATGATCTGATTCAAACATAGGGTAGCTGTGTGGATAAGAAAACAGGACCCATATATATGCTGTCTACAAGAGACACACCTTAAAACAAAAGATGCACACAGACTGAAGGTAAAAGAATGGGAAAAAAATATTTCATGCAAATGGAAATAAAAAAAAGCTGGGGTAGCAATACTTATATCAGACAAAATGGACTCTAAAACAAAGGCTTTAGTAAGAGATAAAGAAAATCATTATATAATGATAAAGGGAGCAATCCAACAGGAAGATATAACCATTATAAATATCTATGCATCTAATATAGGAGCACCTAAATATATAAATCAGACTTTGATGGATATAAAGGGCAAGATCAACAGCAATACTATAATAGTAGGGGATTTCAATACCCCACTGACATCACTAGATAGATCCTCAAGAAAGAAAATTAACAAAAAAAACAGCAGACTTAAAGAACACATTAGATCAACTGGATATAATAGATATCTTCAGAACCTTTCACCCTAAAGCAGCAGAATATACATTCTTTTCAAATGCCTGTGGTACATTCTCTAGGATAGACCACATGTTAGGGCACAAAAGCGGTCTCAACGAATTTAAGAAGATTGAAATCATATCAAGCATTTTCTCTGATCACAATGGCATGAAACTAGAAATCAACCACAATAGAAAAACTGAAAAATACTCGAACACTTGGAAACTAAATAGCATCAAATAACGAATAGGTTAACAATGAGATCAAAGAAGAAATAAAAAATTCCTAGAAACAAATGAAAATGAGCATACATCAACTCAAAATTTATGGGACACAGCAAAAGCAGTCCTGAGAGGAAAGTTCATAGCATTACAGACATACCTTAAGAAGCTAGAAGAAGCCCAAATAAACAACTTGACCCTGAATCTAAAAGAACTAGAAAAAGAACAGCAAGTAAAGCCCAGAGGTAGTAGAAGGAAGGAAATAATAAAGATCAGAGCAGAAGTAAAGGCATAGAGGCTAAAGAAACAATACAGAGGATCAATGAAACCAGGAGCTGGTTCTTTGAAAAAGTAAACAAGATTGATGAACCTTTAACCAGACTCACCAAGAAAAAAATAGAGAGGACTCAAATAAATAAAATTAGAAATGAGAGTGGAGAAATAACTGACACAACAGAAATACAAAATATTGTAAGAAAATACTATGAAGAACTGTATGCCAAAAAATTAGACAACTGGGATGAATGGACAAATTCCTTGAAACATATAATCTTCCAAAAATTAATCTGGAAGAATCAGAAAACCTAAACAGACCAATTACAACAAATGAGATCGAAACAGTTATCAAAAAACTCCCAACAAATAAAAGTTCTGGGCCTGATGGCTTCACAAATGAATTCTACCAAATATTCGAAAAAGAACTAACTCCTATCCTTCTCAAGCTATTTCAAAAAATTCAAGAGGAAGGAAGACTCCCAAGCTCCTTTTATGAGGTGAGCATAATTCTGATTCCAAAACCAGGCAAAGACAACACAAAGAAAGAATATTGTAGGCCAATATCCCTGATGAATTTAGATGCTAAAATCTTGAACAAAATATTAGCAAACTGAATCCAGCAATATATGAAGAAAATCATATATCATAGTCAGGTGGGATTTATTCTAGGGAGGCAAGGCTGGTACAATATTCATAAATCAATCAATGTGATTCATCACATAAACAAAAGGAAGGAGAAAAACCTCATGATAATTTCGATAAATGCAGAAAAGGTATTTGATGAAATCCAGCACCCATTATGATCAAAGCTCTCAGCAAAGTGGGAATATAGGGAACATACCTCAACATAAAGGCCACCTATGACAAACCCACAGCCTACATCATACTCAATGAACAAAAATTAAAAGCAATCCCCTTAAGATCAGGAACAAGCAGGGGTGCCCCCTTTCACCTCTCTTATTCAACATAGTCCTGGAAGTCCTAGCTACAGCAATCAGACAAGAGGAAGAAATAAAAGGCATCCAAATTGGAAAAGAAGAAGTAAAACTATCATTATTTGCAGATATTATAATATTGTATATAGAAAATCCAAAAGTCTTAGTCAAAAAACTACTGGACCTGATAAATGAATTCAGCAAGGTGGCAGGATATAAAATTAATACTCAGAAATCAAAGGCATTTTTATACACCAACAATGAACTGTCAGAAAGAGAAGTTAAGAAAACAATCCCCTTCACTATTGCAACCAAAAAATAAAGTACCTAGGAGTAAATTTAACCAAGGAGTTTAAAGACTTATGCTCGGAAAATTATAAAACATTGATAAAAAAATATCAATTAAGATACAAACAAGTGTAAACAAATACCATGCTCATAATTAGGAAGAATAAACATCATTAAAATGTCTATATTACCCAAAGCAATTTATAAATTCAATGCAATACCAATTAAAATACCAATGACATACTTCAAAGATATAGAACACATATTCCATAAATTTATATACAACCAAAAAAGAACACAAATAGCCTCAGCAATCTTGAAAAGGAAGAATAAAGTGGGAGGTATCACACCTCCTGATATCAAGTTATACTACAAGGCCATGGTACTCAAAATAGTTTGGTAGTTGCATAAGAACAAGCATATAGATCAATGGAACAGAACTGAGAACCCAGAATTAACCCACACCTTTATGGAAACTGATATTTGACAAAGGAAGTAAGAGCATACAATGGAGTAAAGACAGCCTCTTTAAAAAATGATGTTGGGAAAATTGGATATCTACCTGCAAAAAAATGAAACTAGACCACCAACTTACACCATTCACAAAAATAAACTCAAAATGGATGAAAGACTTAAATGTAAGCCGTAAAACCATAAGCATCTTAGAAGAAAACATAGGCAGTAAGCTCTCTAGCAGCAATATATTTGCTGATTTATCTACACGGGCAAGTGAAATAAAAGACAGGATAACAAATGGGACTTTATCAAACTAAAAAGCTTTTGCACAGCTAAAGACAATAAGAACAGAATAAAAAGACAAACTACACAATGGGAAAACATATTTGACAATACGTCTGATAAAGGGTTAATAACCAAAATTCATAAAGGAGTTGTAAAATTCAATACCTGGAAGACAAACAATCCAATCAAAAATGGGCAAAAGAAATGAATAGATACTTCTCCAAAGAGGACATACAGATGGTCAATACGCATATGAAAAAATGCTCAACAACACTTATCATTAGAGTAATGCAATTTAAAACCACAATGAGATACCACCTCACACCAGTCAGAATGGCGCTCATCCACAAAACAACACAGGATAAGTGCTGGCGAGGATGTGGAGAAAAGGGAACCCTACTGCACTGCTGGTGGGAATGCAGACTGGTGCAGCCACTGTGGAAAACAGTATAGAGAGTCCTCAAAAAATTAAAAATTGAACTGCCTTTTGACCCAGCTATCCCACTTTTAGGAATATACTCTAAGAACACCATAGCACTGTTTCTAAAGGAGAAATGCTCCCCTATGTTTATGGAAGCATTGTTCACAATTGCGAAGATCTGGAAACAGCCCATGTGTCCATCAGTGCACAAGTAGATTAAAAAGCTTTGGTACATATATACTATGGAATACTACTCAGCCATAAGAAATGATGACATTGGATCATTTACAACAACATGGATGGACCTTGATAACATTATACTGAATGAAATAAGTAAATCAGGAAAAACTAAGAACTATATGATTCCATACATAGGTGGGACATAAAAATGTGACTCAGAGACATGGACAAGAGGTTGGTGGTTATGGGGGAGTGTGAGAAGTAGGGGGGAGTGAGGGGCACAAAGAAAACCAGATAGAAGGTGATGGAAGACAATTTGACTTTGGGTGATGTTTATGCAACATAATCAAGTGTCAAAATAACCTGGAGATGTCTTCTCTGAACATATGTAACCTGATTTATTAATGTCACTCCATTAAAATTAATAATAATAATAATAAATGAGTCAGGAAAAAAATTAAGAATTTAACTGTCTTATGATCAAATTATTCCTCTTTTGGGAATATACACAAAAAATCCCAAAGCACTAATTAGAAAGAATATATGCACCCTATGTTCATTGCAGCATTATTTACAATAGTCAAGATATGGAAACAACCCAAGTGCCCATCAATAGACAAGTGGATGAAGAAGTTGTGTTACACACACACACACACACACACACACATACACACACAAACACACACACACACACACACACTGGAATATAACTCAGTTATAAAAAAGAATGAAATTTCACCATTCATGGATAGACCTAGAAGATATTATGCTAAGTGAAATAAGCCAGATAGAGAAAGACAAATACCATATAATTTTACTTATATATTGAATCTAAAGAAAAAAATAAATGAACAAGCAAAATTGAAACAGACTTATAAATACAGAGAACAAACTGATGGAGGCCAGAGGGAAGGGATTGGGGGACAGGGTAAAATAAGGTGATGGACTTAAGAAATACTAATTGGTAAGTACAAAATATGCATCTGGGTGTACATTAAAGCATAGGAAATATGTTAACAATATTACAATAACTATTTATGTACCAGGTACCAGGTGAGTTGAATTATTGGAGAGAACATTTGTAACCTATATGAATGTTCATCTACTGTGCTATATACCTGAAACTAATACAAAATAGTGTTAAATGCAAACTACAATCAAAAAATAAAATTAAAACAGCTCCAATTGATGAATTCATTAACCAGTCAATTGCAAGAGAATGTCAGTGGAGAGTTTGAGAGAGACAAATATTTGGGATCATCTACATAAAGATAAGAGTTAAATTACAGTAGATAGACTGCCTGTGGTGGTAGAGAAGGCAGAAAAAAATTGCACAGGGGCAAAACATTGGCAACACTTGTGTTTCAGAAGAAGAAAAGGGCAAGAAAGAACACAGTGTACAGGGATCAGAGACAATGGAAGAACACTTGGTTTGCTTAATGTCATTGGGCTGTCAGAAGAGAATCTAAAGAGGGCGACTCATGTCATGTGATATAGAGAGGAGTCCATCAAGAGAATACCTGAGCCATGTTGACTGACTCTGAAGGTTATTGATAATCTCGGAAAGAATAATTTAGGGTAACAAGTGATAAGAGAAGACTGATTGGAAGAAAGTGGGTGATAGCACCCCAATAATGTATTTGACTTATCTACACTTGCTTTGTAACCTTTTTAATTTTTTTTATCAACAAGGCAGAAAAAAATAAATTGAATATAAAGTAATGAAACAGCAATGACAGTAAAATTATTCCTGGTGACTAAACACACATAAAGAGGCACCTGCAGGTTTACCTATAAAATTTTCCAATTTGTTCACCAGATGCTTCAATACACCACTTAGCAGGGTAAATTGCTTCCAATTCTTAAGGGACCCAGTTAGATGTTGCTGAGAGGTGGACATTAAGGCAGAAGATGACAATATTTTAAATTGCGCTGCAGGGGCTGCATTTACTTTCTCTATCTTATAAAAAATATAAATAAAGTAAGGCATATTTTTTTAATCTATCTGAAACCTCTGGTTTCCTTTCTCACCTAAAGCAAACTGACTTTTTAAAGAACCATTTATTTGCTTTAGATTTTCTCAAAAATAATCAATTTTGAAATAATAGCTTGACAGGGAAATCAATGTGATCACAAAAAATGCAGGCAGATTATGACTATGAAGAAGATTAAGGAGATCTGAAGAAGAGAAGAAATTCTCTTAGTTGAATAAAAGGAGAGTGACTAAAACAAATATGATTTAACTCACCAGGAAAATGAATGTCAGTCTTCTTCAAGGTGGTATACCTTAATGTGTGAGAGACTCTCCATGAGTAGCTGAATAAGCTAATAAGAAGACCCTCATCCTAATAAAGTGATTTAGTAACTTGAGAGTTAGGACATGGTGATGCTAAATTGGTGTTCTGACAAGAGTACTGTCATTGTCACCATTTCATTAAATGTATGTGTCCACCCAATCAAACTTCATTAAATATTGTATACTGACTATAGAATGCTCAATATGCTGCTGTTAATAATAAAAGATTCTAACTTTGTCTCTGAATATCTTCCACTCAATACTTTTCTTTACATTTCTACATTTACTGGCAAGTAATTTTTTCCATATAATCCTAAACAGATAATCAAAAACTAGGGAAGAGAATTTAAGGAAGAGCATCACGATTTCCCTTCCACATATTTTTAGTAGTTGATCATTAATACCTTATCTTCTCTTTCTTCTCAAATATGAAAGATAGTCAAAATGTTTTTAGTGATTATCTAGTTAAACCTTCCTATCTTGTAGATGATAAAAATGAGTCTCCAAGAGGTAATTTGCCTGGGGTTAAGTAGGTTGTTAGTAGAAAAGGCAGAGCTAAAAATCCTGTCACCTTCCTCTCAGTCCCTGCTTTTTACATATAGGATAGATTAAATAGTTACTTAGCTGTTGGTGGTTAATTGCACATAGTTATGCTCTAAAATAGCTATTGATGAATTATCCATGAAGATTTTATATGTTTTAGCAAAGCTGGACAGAACAATGTAAAGAAAACTTAGAAAAAGAGGGAAGACAAACTAATAACAGGTAGAAATAATTCCCCTTTTCCTCTGCTTGACCCCTATTAATTTCTCCATTGTATATTGTCTCAGTCTGAAGCCTCCTCAGACATCTGCTGGTTCCCCATTGCCTACTAAATAATCACCCGCACAGTCAAACACCATACTGTGTGTGGTAAATGTGCACACGTATGTAATTCAACAGGACTGCCAACATTCTCAACTGGGAGACAGAGAGCTTTCAGTAGCTAAAGTTTCTTACTGTTTTTAGCCTTCAACCATACCATGTCAGTTTATATGTTGTCCACACTTATCCATTGAGGACACACCATGTTCTTTTTTTCTATACATCCATACCTATGATAAAGTTTATTTTTAAAAAAATATTTATTGATGATTGTTTTTAGAGAGATAGGAAGAGAGAGAGAGACAGAGAGAGAAACATTGATTTGTTGTTCCACTCATTCATGACATCATTGGTTGATTCTTGTCTGTGTCCTGACTGGGAATCCAACCCCGCAGTCTGGGCATGTCGGGACAACACTCTAACCACCTGAGCTATCTGGCCAGGGCTAATAAAGTTTAATATCGATGTTTGGCACAGTGAGATATTAAAATCTAATAATAAAATAGAAATATTATTACAATATATTGTAACTAAAGCCATGTGAACATGGTCTTTCTCTCTGTCAAAATATTTTACGGTACTGTACTCACCCTTCTTCTTCCTGCAATAATATAAGAAGATACAATGTCTACGTGTGAAATAAAATGAAGTAAATGATGTAGGCCTTTTGACACAGCACAATAACGATTTATATGGGTTATCTGAACACAAGCACTGGGATTCTGCAATAGTCAATCTGATAATAGAGTTGTCTACTAAGTGACTGAAGGGCAGGAATATATGCACAACATGGACCCACTAGAGTAGACTAAGGGGTGATTCACGTCCTGGGCAGGACTGAGTGGGACAGAGTAGGATTTCATCATGATACTCAGAACAGTGTGCAATTTAAAATGTATGAATTATTTATTTCTGGAATTTCCTACTTAATTTTGTTTTGGACAATGGCTAATCATGAGTAACTGAAACCATGGAAAGTGAAACTGCAGATGGAGGGTGGGGAAACTATAGTACTTGCTTATATATAAAGTTGTAAATGATCTACATGTATTCTTGAGTAGAAAAATATTTAAGCAGAAGGACCATGATTACTCAACTTTTTCATCCATTCTCTTTATAAGTTGGTATAGTGCAGTAGAGTAAGAAACACAGAAGCCCCTAAATAAATTTCACTTGCATTTTTAGACTGTGGTGACTTTGTGATGTTTAGTAAAACTACCTTTCTACTTTCCTTTATAACAGGAATGATTAATGAAAATTAAAAGTTTTACTGCTAGAACTACCTGTAATCATTCATCTGGACTTCAGGCTTTTTGACTATAAAGGAGAGTACTAACTCATTTCTAAGGTTCCTTCCTTTCTAACATATGATGGGTGATGTCAGAATCCTGACTCTTGAGGGTAAGATCAGGGAAGGGAATTACTACATTTTCTAAAAATGACACTGAGTGCTGCTGTGGGGGGGGGCACTAAACTTTAAAATCTCTGTCTACTTACACTATAATCCATGTGTTATTAAAATTTGTGCAGCAGGTTAGCCACGTATAATTTTCTCATTAAAGTAGCTTAGATGGATGGATTTCTGCTCCTCCAGCTTTGATCAACGAAGCTATGTTGGAGTAAGCATTACTTTCAATGGGCTGACTGACCACATTTGATTAGCTAATGAGACTGCCTTTTCTGTTAATGCTAAAGATGCTTGCTGATTAAAGTGGGGGACAATATTGGAAAATTGTGATACTTATATAATCTTTTGATGGGTACTGACATTAGTCATTATACTATGAACTTTGCCTTGACATTGTAGCCATTCTCATACTATAGTTGACTTTTCAAATTCCAAGAAGATCCTCTATCTCAACTTTCCTTGTCTATTTAAGTCAGAACATTAGGAATCTACTCTCTAGGAAGCAGAATAATAATAGCTTTCAGAATTGAATGTAAACATTTCTAGTTGAACATAAGGTTTCTCTGCTGTATATGCGTGCCTTCAACTTTCTGTGTCCTAAGCACGAATCCCTAGAATAATGCTGATTTTATAAGGCAATCCATGAGATTTTATAAATCAAAGTGAAATTATCAACACATCACATAGTCCTTTCAAGGACTCTTGATAATGTATATTCTGAACTAGTTGAGATGTAAGAATTTCTCAAAATACCTGCACTGCCATTCAGTCTACTTCTAGAGTCCTGGAATACAGCCAGTGTGCTAGTGGTGAATTTGAGCTTCCTGCTTCAGAACTCTGCAGAGCTGAGCATGTGTAGTGGATAGATGTCAGTATCTATTATTCACACAATTGCTTAGTATCCTGAGGACATCCTCATCCTTACATGCCCAGCTCATCAGAATTCAGTTTGCAACATTGTAGAGTGACCATTGCAAGGTGAGTATAAGAAATGTTTTAAGGAAATGGTAAAGCAGATCTTTGAATAGAGGCAGAACTGTGTAGTTCTCGGAAAATAGCACCAGATGGGCCAAGCTGGCATACAACTATCAGAAACAGCAAGAACTATTTTAAGCAAAAAGCACTGGGGCAGTCTGCAAAGTGAAGAGAAAATGACAGTAAGTGTTTTTAACATCACTTAGTAAAACGAGTATGGGTTGTAATCTCAAACGGGTTTTTAAATCCCAGCTATTTAATTTACTAGTTTATTTTAGGAAACGACTTAGCAACTTTGAGTCTTAATTTTAGAGACTCTAAAAGAATGGGAATGGTGGTGTTTTTATTACAGAGTAATTGTGATAACTCAATATGCCAAACACACAGCCTAGTGCCCAGTACATACTAAAAAATAAATTAGTATAAACAAACATCAATGCTTATATAGCACATCTAGGATAGATTTCATGTGTACAAAGTGCAGAAAGAACTTTTGGTTCCAAAGCCTATGTTTCCAGTTACACTTACAACATCAAGATCTTTAAATGTAATGATTAATAAATTGAGTAAAATGCCAAAAAAAAAATTCTCACTTTAAGTGGAAAATTGAAACACTTTCAATTTGTCCACATACTCTTAAAATGCTCAGAAAGTTAAAGGACAATGGCTCAATCCCTTCTCTTCTACCTTCCCAGGGTGAGTTCAGCCAATATTTTCTTCCAGATGTGTAAACTGCCCCTAAGCCAGTGAGTCACAGTTGACTCACAGACCACAGCTCACAGGAGAAGGGTTGTGCATTGTTCACATGGTGGCTTCCTTGGAGAAAAGACAACCATTCAATGTCTGTTAGGCCCTGAATAATCACATAAGTGAAGCTTAGTTTTTACTATTAAGTAGAAGAATAAAGTTCTTCAAAAGTAGGTAACTGGACCCAGGACCACAGGAACACAGCCAATTTCAATGTAGGAATCCTCCCAGTCAATGGAATCCTGAAAGAGTGGTTGTGAGACTGAAGGCGAGGATGAACAGAACAGACCAAGGTAGTCATGTTACTAAGTAAAGGCCAAATGCAGAGATATGGCTGAAACAGTTCAGATCATCAAAGGCATTTCTTGCTTTGGATAAAATAATACAAAAGTAAATAAGATTCTGTATGTGTCTTCTTTGTTAGTAGCTATAGTTTCAAGTGAAATTAAGATTATAGCTCATGGGAAGGAATGGAGTTGTTAGACATATCATCATAGGGAAGGATATGGCATGGGATCATTGGAAGGAAATGATGGGCAAAGTTCTTTCTGAATGAAACAGAAAAGATCAAGATGTCAGGAGAAGTATGTTTTTGGTCTGCCACTGCTGTTAAATCATCTGACACTGATGAACTCATGTGCCTCTTCTATACTTGTCAATTTTCCACCTGTTCGATGAAGGCTCTGTGGTTTCTCTTTCCTACATAATTCTTCTCTCAAAAGGAAAACAAAATATTGAGCATTTTGTCTGCAAAAATCAGATGGGCAGATTTCATTATTCTGTATGTTCTGTGTTGGCAGTAAGTAAGGTAGAGCAAGGCGGGGACTGAGCAAGAGTAATAAAAGCTAGAATGTTTTCTGTTTTGCTCTACAGATAAACCAAAAGCTTAAGCGTCTGAGTGAGACTGGTACTTCTTCAGGTCTGAACATTATCTCAAGTGCTACCTTCTAGGTTGTGATCAACTTGATGCACTTTTAGAGGTTGAGCTATTACCAAGGGGATTGCCCAAACTGCCTAAAATAGATGATGTTTAGGACTTCCAGGTTAGTGAGAATCATTGTCATCAGCCCTCCTCTTTGGGTTTTCAAATGTGATTTTAAAAAAAGAGAGAGAATAAAAACACAGAAAGAAACATTATGGCATTAAAATTGTCTGACAAACAGCCAAAAGGGAGAAGATATTACAAACAACAGCTCCAACAAGGGGTTAATATTCAAAATATATAAAGTACTCATTGGCCTGACCTGTGGTGGCGCAGTGGATAAAGCATCGACCTGGAAATGTTGAGATCACTGGTTTGAAACCTTGGGAGTTGATGCTTCTAGTTCCTCCCCCCTTCTCTCTCTCTCTGTCTCTCCTCTCTCTCTCTCTCTGTCTCTCCCTCTCTCAAAAAAATGAATAAATAAGATTTTATAAATATATATACATAAAGTACTCATACACTGCAATTACAAAAATAAATAAATACTTAAATGGGCAGAGGGCCTGAACAGACAGTTCTCCAAAGAAGACATACAAATGATTAATAAATATATGAAAAGATGCTCAACTTTACTATTAAATAAATGCAAATCAAAAGCACAATGACCTATTACCTCTCACCTGTTAGAATGGTTGTTATCAATAGGACAAGTAATAAAAGGAGTTAGAGAGGTTGTGTAGATAAAGGAACCCTCATTCACTGATGGTGGGAATGTACACTGGTATAACCACTATGGAAAACAGTATGGAGTTTCATCAAAAAAAATTAAGACTATGCCATATGACACAGAAATCCTTCTTCTAGTATCTACTCGAAAAATTTGAAAACATTTATTTGTAAAGCTTATGTACTCTCCTATGTTCATTGCAGCATTATTCATAGTAGCCAAGATATGGAAAAAATGGAAGTTCTTTCAATAAATGATTGCATAGAGAAGATGTGGTTCATATATATAATGGAAAATAATAAGCCTTAAAAAATAAAATACTGCCATTTTTGACAACAGATGGATCTTGAGAATATCATGCTAAGCAAAATAAGTCAGATGGAAAATGTCAAGAACCAAATGATTGCACTCACATGTGGGATATAAAACTGAAAGCAACCAACTTACACACAAGGCAAACAAACAAATAAAAACACATAGACACAGACAAGAGTATGGTAGTTACCAGAAGGAGAGGAGTTTGGCGGAGTACAGTAAATGATAAAGGGGTCAAATATATGGTGATAAAAGGGGATCTAAGTTTGGGTGATGGACACACAATGCAGTATACAGATCATGTATTCTGAATTGTACACTTGAAACCTATATAATTGTGTTGACCAATGTCATTCCAACAAACTTAATAAAATTTATAAAAGATAGAAAAAAACATTGCCTGAATATTTAGAGTGTTGTAAAGGCAAAGATGAGGATAATAAACGAGACGATAGGCTTAGTTTCCATAGAATACAAGATAGAGTCAATAGGGGAAGCAGTCATTTAATCTTGCCCTCGACCTACAAGGGGTCCCTCACTGGCCCTTTCACTTTTGCTTAAACATTTCACAAAAAGACATGTTTCTTGTAAGGAAATTAATTTCTGGATTTTAATGGTTTGATTGTTAGAACAGTCTCACTTATTTTGAGCCCCTGAATTATATTTTGTTATATTCCCAAAATATCATATCGGAAATTATATTTTTTAAAATAAAAGGTAGCATTTAAAAAATCTGATAGCAATTATATGTTGGAAATGCTTATTTTGGAAATATTTTAGTTTTCTTCATGTTTAACAGTTATTGATCACTCTATACAGACACTGGTAAACATTTTACATAAACTATTCCATTTAATCTCCATAACAATATATGAAATGGGCACTATTATGTTCATTGTACAGATTAAGATAGAATGCTTGGTCTCAGTTAACACCTATGGTTCATTTATGGCACTGGGGTATAAACACAGACTTAAATATCAAGCTATTATCAAATAATTTGCTAGTTTATTTAGCCTTAATATAGATTCTTACATGTCACATCTAAGTGGAGGAATTTTATCATTTAAAGAGGTCAGTGTTCTTACATAATGTTAACCAAGGAAAGGAGCAAGGAAGAGACAATTTTCTTCTCGACAAGAAACTGAGCATCAAATTCCTGTTACATAACCATGCTGCACTCTCTTTCAGGAGGCTGATGGCGGAATAACATACAAGGAACCGTTCCCTTGTTTTATGTAATAGGATAACAACCTAAGTGGTAAAAACATGAAAGAAAAAGAATCAATGGCTCTATGGTGGAATTACAGATAGAAAGAAGGACATCTAAACTGCACTGGAAAATAAACATCCAGTTTATGTCACTAATACTGCAAAATAGCAAGAGAACTAGTCTGCGACCTGATAATTATGTTTTTTTAAATCTAAATCTATAAAGGGTCTTCTGAACAATCTATTTGAATGTGTGGCACATCAATAAATACAACAGCCATGTCAGAAAGATATGTATTCCCGTGTTGGAGTGTCTCTTAGCAATGACTTTATTGCTGTTTCTGTCTGCTCGCTCAGTCTAATGTGCTCTCCTTCGCTGCACCGTTGCCTGCGTGTGCAGTAGCTCATCTGTTATCCTGCTTTTCAGAGCACCTGTCACTGTAGCATTTATGAGCTGTAAATGAGGACTGCACAGTTTATACCCACACAGCTAACATATTAACATAATGCCTCATGAAGAAAGGTTTCTTTTTTTCTTTCCTTAATTAACTCAACGCATGCCTACCAATCATTGACCTTTATATTTCTAATGTTGGGCTCTACAAATCATATATTGCTCATGAAAAACAAACATAAATTTAGGAAATGTTCCTTTTGGTGCTCAAAACTGCTGTCTCATCTAACAATGGGAGATTTCTTTTTGGTGAAATACAAGATTTTCCCCTCCTTTTGTGATTTTAATGTGTGTGGCATTAAATGGACTATGTCTATTATATTTCAAGTAATTGCATGTGGTTTATAAGAGTTCCACTCAGAAAACTGATCACATGTTTGGCAAATTGTGGTGACAATCAACTTAGAAAAATTCACAAAATCAGTGAACTTAGGTATATCTTTTTCCCTACTATCATCTTGGTATTTTGTTTGTCTGCATGCCCAGATCCAATCCCTTATTCAGTCTCTTCCCACTGTCAATCCATCACCTCACTGGTTTGGCTGCTTGACAAAGAAAGAGTTCTCATACCTTGGAGTTTGCCATCACCTTTCCCAGACATAATAATGTTTACCAAGGGCTTTACAGTATTTGAACTTGATATCCTCACTGTGTCTGGAGGTCAGAAGAAAAACAAGACCCTAAAAATGAGTCTTATACTTGCCAAAATGTAAAAATCACCTTCATTATTTCCTTGAAGTGAGGTTTCATTCATGAGGAGGGTATTGGGAGTTGAATTGTATCCCCCTCTAAAAATAAATAAGTAAGTAAGTAAGTAAGTTTCAATCTAAATCTTGTGACCTTGTTTTGAAATTGGATCTTTGTAGAGGTAATCAAGTTTAGATGTGTTCATACTAAATTAGGATGTGTCCTACGTTCAATGACTGCTGTCCTCTTAAGAGGGCCACACAGAGATAGACACAAGGAGAACGCCATGAGATGCCCAGGAACACCAAGAATTACCCATACCCACCCAAAGCTCAGAAAGAGCCATGGAATAGATTCTCCTTCAGAGCCTTGAGGAAGACTCTGACACCTTAATTTTATACTTACAGCCTCCAGAACCATGAGAGAATACGTTTCTGTTGTTTTAAGCTACATAGTTTTTGGTAATTAGTTACTACAGCTCTTGAAAACAAATACAGAAGGCAAGACATACAAGATAGCAGAGAAATATTAGTCTCAACATGTGTACCATCTTATATGCAGAAAGTAAAGGTCAATCTTTCTATTTTTTAAAATTCACAATTTATAAATTCATATGAAAATGAACTATCATGTATTGAGAATCCACAACTCAGGCAAAAGGAAGGCAGGTATATAAGAAAAAGGCAGTCAGCAGCATACTTCCTTTGTTCTAGTTGAAAACATGTGGCTTTTTACTTTTTTTCTATATGAATCCAGAAAAGAAGTAATAATGCAGGAGCAAGCCTGCTGCAAATTTCAACGTGCTCTGACCATTTGTCCTACAAATACTTCCTAATACGTCTGCTTTCTCCCTGCAATCCTAACATACTATAATCTTGATATTTACTGAGTAAGAACAGAGATGCTGTAATTGTGAGCAGGTTTCTCACTGTTCCCCCTTTCAAGATTTAGTGTTCTGAACAAGGCATTTTCTATAGATATGACAAGAGACAGGAAAAGCAGACGGGAACATTTCAATCCTTCCTCACTTATTATTTATACTACCTTTGTTCTCATCTTCATAGTATAAACTTAAAGGATGAAAGACCATTATTGTGTTACCCCAAAGGTTCTTACACGTAGTAAAACTTCAGGTAATAAAATGTCTTATTTCACTATTTTTCCATCATCTAGGCTTTGGCATAAAAATTAACCTTGACTTACCTCTGACCTCTCCATTTTACCTAAGTAGTGTGGGGTGCCCTCTGTTGGTGCAGATGTGGGCAAAAGGTCTTGCCTAGTTACTTTCACTGATCTCGAATTATTAGTGTAATGATTTTTGGTTTTAGTCTTTGGTTGTAAGTTAAAAAAAAAGCTAGAAACATTACAATTATTGATTTGATTTTAATTATATGCAAAAATCACCTGGCCTGAGCATAACATGGCAATGCAGGAATGTGGGAAAAGCACAGGCTTGGCATCAAGTACTAGATTTAAAAATCTTCTTTAATTATGAAAAAGTTTTAACAGCTTTTGTCCCACTTTTTTTTTAACAGAGACAGAGAGTCAGAGAGAGGGATAGACAGGGACAGACAGACAGGAACAAACAGATGAGAAGCATCAATCATTAGTTTTTCGTTGCGCATTGCGACACCTTAGTTGTTCATTGATTGCTTTCTCATATGTGCCTTGACTGCAGGCCTTCAGCAGACCGAGTAACCCCTTGCTTGAGCCAGCGACCTTGGGTCCAAACTGGTGAGCTTTTGCTCAAACCAGATGAGCCCGCACTCAAGCTGGCGACCTCGGGGTCTTGAACCTGGGTTCCCAGCATGCCAGTCTGATGCTCTATTCACTGTGCCACAGCCTGGTCAGGCTGTCCCACTTTGTTAATACAACAAATACAACACACTGTTCTACTGATTTTCTGTAACCAAGGCCTGTCATTTATTTATCCTACAAATATTTACCAAGTACCTATTATGTACTAATGTTTTAGATGTTAGAGACATGTCAGTGACCCAAATAGACAGCTTTCTTTCTCCAGGCCTACAATACAATGGATGTTTTCAAATTATAAGCTTATACTAAGCACTCAGTAAGTGTTAGTTATTTCTATTGTTATTACTATTTTTATTGTAACTACTATAGAATTATTAAGCATAAATGTCATTTTTCTTAAAATTTTATTTTCTATTTAGACTGGGGATCTATTGTATACATGGGATGGTTCTTGTCCTCAAGAAACTCCATTCTGAAGATAAACACAGTTAATCACATGAATTAGAATGTTACTAGTACACATACAAAGGCAGATATACTTAGACATAATGTATGCTAGTACTTTGGGTCATTCAGTCATTTATAAAATAGACAAAAGCCACAAGTATCTGGCCTCACAACTGGACAGTAATTAAGAAACATCCGTCAGGTAGTAGGTGTTCCCTTTGTTTTAGAGGGAAATATACTAAAACAGCACATGGCCATTCATTTGCTGTAACTGAACATTAAAATGATCATAAAAGTTTCACATTTTTCTATTTATGAGTATGCATGCATCATTATTTTGTTTTAGAAATGTGATGTGCTCTGAATATAAGTACCAAAACAAAAAAACAATCATTTGTATTGACAATTCTTTAATTTTGGCTAGATTAATGATGGAAAATCCCAGCAAATGTTTATAGGTTTGTTTCTATTGTTTTGCCTGCAATTAAAAAATTATCCTTAGTTTGCACATTGGAAGACTGAAGTAGCAATTATAATTTTCATCTTGTACTTGAGTCTTTTGAATAGGTTCTTTTGATTTTGAAATTAAATTTAATGAGGTGACTCTGATCAATAAAAGTACATAGGTTTCAGGTGAACATCTCTATAGCATTTGAATGGTTTGATTGCATTGTGTACCCATCACTCAATGCCAAATCATTTTCTATCACTGCATATTTGTCCTTTCACTCCCCTCCCCCACCCTCCTCTAGGTAACCATTTCACTTTTATTTATGTCCATGAATTTTAGTTTTATATGTACTTGAGTTTATTATAGCAAAAGCAATCTTTTGTAATGTCAAAACCTGCATTTTTATTTCTGTATTTTTTCCTTATAGTCCATAAATGTCTGCATTATAAAAGTGAATGAGTCTAAGAATTGTTTCTTACAAAGAAATACTTTAAGCTATGTCTTTTGAATTTCAAATGGTAAAAATAATGTTTTCGATTTTTTCAAGGAAATGTAGAGCAATAATCTAGTTATAAAATACTTCAACTTGAGATGCTACCTGTTAGAGCAACTGCTTTTAGTTATGTCTAAATTTTCCCTGAAAACTGGTGTTTGGGTTAAAGTTTATAAAAACAAGTAGAATAATAACACTCTTACTGAATAAAAATTACGCATATTTTTATGAAAATACATTTTTTATATTTTGTTAAAAAAACTCCTCTGAATTCTTAACCAAATTTTAGGTTAGAATCAGTTTTTAAAAATAGTCCCTTCACATGTAAATAGTTTTAGATTTAAAGGAAAACTGTGAACGTTGTTGAGCTCCCACATCTAGTTGCCCCCATCATTAAGAGCTTACATGAATAGGATACATTTAGTTGACTAGTGAACTAATGTCAACACATTACTATTAAGTAAAGTCCATGTTTTATTCAGATTTCCTAAGTTTTTACCTAACACTCTTTTTCTGTTCGACAATCTCATCCAGGATGACAAATTACATTTAGTTGTCACATTTCCTTAGGCTCCTCTTGGTTGTGATATATAGTTTCTCAGACCTTCTCCTTGTTTTGATAACTTCTCTGTGTTAAGAACAGCTATCAGATGTTGTGTAGAATGTCCCTCTAGGCCTCTAGATGGATTTATCTAATGTTTCTGTCATAATTTGACAGAGGCCATGAGCTTGGGGGAGGAAGACCGCAGAGGGGGTGGCAGTGTCACCACTTCACATCACAGCAATGGTTCAGACTGTCCCCAGAGCTTGTCACTGTTGTTCCCCTTGACCACCTGCCTGGGGCAGTGTTTGCCAGCTTTCTTCCCAGTGATCCACTTCTCACCCCCATTTCATATTATAGTTTGGGGAAGAAAGTCAATATATGCAAGCCACACTTTAGGGTTGCAAATTTAGCATTTTTCAGCTTTAAATTTAATGTAATATTTCAAAGAAAGAACATTTATGCATAGAACAAAGGCCTCCTCCTTTACTGAAGCACTTGTCTAGGGGTAATGTTCCAAATGGAAGCAGGACTCATTGGAGGAATCTTGGCCTCAAGAGTTTTATCTGTTTAAGTCCTAGTTTTTTTAAAAACTGCATAATCCCAAGATTTCTCCTGGAGTTTTTACATGCATCCAGTACCATTTATCCTACTCTTTGAACATTAATGAACAGTGGACATTATAGCAATCGTCTCCTTTAAATTTAATAGTCATGGCCTCTGTGGCTTATGTATTTCAGAGTTACTACTGAAAGAAACTAGAAACAGCATAATGATGGTAAATCTCCACCAGTGGGTCCAACCAGTCACAGTGGTCTTTTATCATCACCTTATTTTATCAGTTAGCTCATACAGAGCCAAATTGAGGCTCAGTTTCAAATAATGTTGAGTAATTTTGCATGGCAGACATTCTGATAGACATTTTCATATATGCTATATTTTAAAAGCTATATACTGACCTTGTGTACATATTGCTTCTATTATCTAGATAAGAAAACAGACACAAGCCTGGCCAGGAAGATAGAGCAGTGGATAGAGCATTGGCTTGCGACACTGACTATCTAGGTTCAAAACCCTGAGGTCACTGGCTTGAGCGTGGGGTTACCAGCTTGAGCATGGGATCATAGACATGATCCCATGGTCACTGGCTTGAGCCCAAGGTTACTGATTTAAGCCCAAGGTCGCTGGCTTGAACAAGAGGTCACTGGCTTGCTGGTCAAGGCACATATGAGAAAACAATCAATCAACAACTAAGGTTCTGCAACTATGAGTTGATGCATCTTATCTCTCTTCCTTCATGACTGTCTGTCTTTGTGTGTGTGTGTGTGTGTGTGTCTCTCTCTCTCTGAAAAAAAAAAGTATTCTTCCTTCTTACCAAGAGATAGTCTTGCTCTCAGTGGTTCAAAATGTCAATCTAGAGTTTAACATGTATTCTATTGCATAAAATTTTAGCTTTTATGGGAAATTTAGCATGTTCTAGAAACAATACTAGAACTTTAAATAAAATGTCTCATTCAGTGCTCACATAATGAAGAAGTATCTAGTAGTATCATTTTAAATTTGAGTAAATAGAGGTTTAGAGAGTGTTAGATTGATTACATTTGGTTCTAATTAATGGTCTCCTTGTGTCCTTTGCCTTGTAACTCTGTAGTCCCATCCCATGCTGACTAAGCCCTTGTTATTGGTTTGGCCATGGGCCAATGACAAACTTGATGCAAGAAGGGGCTTTAAAAGGAGGTTGCATGTTTCTGCTTTCTGTCTCACTTCCCTGTGTTCAAGAGAACATGACCAAGTTAGCCTGAGAAGACGGCTGGTATAGACTGCTGGGAAAACACAAGAGACACATGTATATGAGATTACATGGAGCAGGGCCAAGCCAGCCCAGCCAAGAACATCCTAATCAAGTCAGCTCCCAGCTGATCTGCCAACTGACCACAGACACACGAGTAAATCCAAGCCTCAGTGGCAAGGCCAAGACTAAAGTGAGGCAAGTGAGGAACTTGTACTAGTTGTAAAATTTAAGGGGGGGGGGCTACAAAGAAACTAAAAAAAACCATAAAACAATATTTTAATGCAATAGTTTAAAAAAAATGAATGCAAAACTCATAATGAATAAAATATCAAAATTTAACTAAAGACACTGTCAATATTACTATTTCCCTTTAGCCTCAGGCACCAATATGGCATGGCACAACACTGTTCAGTAGAGCTACCTACCTAGCTCCCTACTAAAGAATCATGAAAATACAAATGATTATTGCTTTAAGTTGCAATGTTTGGGGAGTTGTTACTTTTTCTTTAGGGAGAGAGACAGATAGACAGACAGAGATAGGAAGAGAGAGAGATGAGAAGTATCAACTCACAGTTGCATCACTTCTGTTGTTTGTTGATAGAATCAATTGGAGTCTGAAAGACCAGTGTAACAGGCTTTAATGAAAGGAAACCTGCCAGGCTGTCCCGTAAGGGAGAGCAGCCCCATTTACAGACTCAGACCACGTTTTAAGGGTTAGGTTTAAGGAAGTAAGAAGGGTAGCAGGGCATTTGCTGATTGGCTGTCACTATCGCTGGGTGCAGGGGTGTTTTTCACCAATTATGAATGTTGGTGCATTTTCAACTGTCCATGACTTCATCGGAATTGTGACACTGGACATTCTTTTGTGGCTGGTCATCTGCCGCAAGCCTGAAATGAAACTCATGCCAGCAGGGTTAAAGAAATGAAACCTAAGACCTTTCATATGTGCCTTGACCAGGGGTGCTCAAGCCAAGCCAAGTGACGTCTTGCTCAAGCCAGTTACCTTGAGCATCAAGCCAGCAACCATGGGGTTGTGTCTATGATCCCACGCTCAAGCTGGATGAGCCCACAGTCATACCAGCAACCTCTGGGTTACCTCAGCATCCCAGGTCAATGCTCTATTCACTGTGCCACCACCAGTATGGCTAGGGTTGGTTCTTACACATTAATAATATACTGAAAGAGATTAATTTCAAGTTCACATAGATAATACCTAGAGAACCCATATTTAAATAAAAGCACCTTGACCACAAAATCTCCCTTTCTTACCCTTATATTACCAAGATATATACTTGATAGGAAAGAATTTCACAGAAACAATTCTGTTCTTGAAAAATGTGATAATGGGTGAGTATTGTGATTAATAGTATGAAGTATGGTCAGATGGAGCTAGGTTTGAATCCAAGTTTTCATCCTACCATCTAAGTTATCTCGGAAAGTTGTTAACATAGGATCCTCATCTTGAAAATGTGAACAGTAAATTATATACAAATTTTATTAAAATTAGATGAGAATATTCATATCACAAAGTTTAATATGAATTAAAATCTAATATGTAGAAAGTACTTATTAATGTTAATTATTTTATTTTGAACACATTAATACTATATAGTTCCATTTCCCACTTATATTATGTTCACTATAACCTCTACTTATAAGCCTAAACTGCTCTGAGGCTTACCTAACAGGGAAAGCCAAAATAAGGACAGAATAAAGTGATAGGTTAGCCTTTATTTTGAAAAACATATTTTATTAAAATAGAAAAATGTTTTCTCAAGTTTATTGATTTCTATTACATTGGAAGGCAGGCCTGGTAAATTTGATCATGGAGTGTTACACACAAATAAAATCCCATTTAGACTGAAAGAGAAATAGGAAAACATGCTTTTCTAGACTTGGCAGATTGTGTTAGAAAAGAAGACAGGGTCCTGGCCAGTTGGCTCAGTAAATAGAGTGTTGGCCTGGTGTTTGGACATCCTGGGTTCAATTTGCAGTCAGGGCACACAAGAGATGTGACCATCTGCTTCTCTTCCCCTCCCCCTCCCCCTCCCCCTTCTCTTTCTTCCTCTCAAAGCCAGTGGCTTGATTGGTTTGAGTGTCAGCCCTGGGGTGCTGAGGATAGCTCAGTTGTTCCGAGCCTCTGCTTCAGGCACTGAGGATAGCTCAGTTGATCGGAGCATCAGCTCCAGATGGGGTTGCTTGGTGGATCCCGGTTGGGGCACATGCAAGAGTCTGTATTGCTATCTCCCTCCTCTCACCTTTTTTTTCTTTTTTTTCAGTGACAGGAGGGGAAGCAGAGAGACAGACTTCCACATGTAACTAATCAGGATCCACTTGGCAAGCCCACTAAGGGGTGATGCTCTGCCCCTCTGGGGCATTGGTCTGTTGCTCAGAAACTGAGCTCTTCTTAGTGCCTGAGGCAGAGGCCATGGAGCCATGCTAAGCACCTGGGGCCAACTTGCTCTAATCGAGTCAAGACTTCAGGGGAGGAAGATATTGAGAAAAAGAGAGAGAAAAGTGAAGTGAGAGGGGGATGTGTGTGGAAGCAGATGGGTGCTTCTCCTGTGTGTTCTACCTGGGAATTGAACCTGAG
The DNA here is from genome assembly GCF_036850765.1 of Saccopteryx bilineata. NCBI lineage: Eukaryota > Metazoa > Chordata > Mammalia > Chiroptera > Emballonuridae > Saccopteryx > Saccopteryx bilineata. Next base: position 179,125,887 of record NC_089494.1, read on the forward strand.
ACATCCACATGCAGGGCCAATGCTCTACCACTGAGCAAACCATCCAGGGCCTTCCTTCTCTCACTTGAAAAAAAGGAAAGAAAGAAAGCAAAGGAGACGTATAGGGTGCCCTTCTTGGAACCACAGCCTTTAATTTAGCAGGTTGGATGTAGCATCTTGGTATAAAGAAGCCCAAGAACATCAAGACCCCTAGGATAATGCCAATCTTCTTTCTGGCACTATGATCATTATGCCTTTGAAACAAAATGGTGGTGGTAAGATTTCTTAATAGATGAGTTTGACGTAGCCTCACTTACTGAGGCCATTTTAGGTATAAGTAAGAAGCAAAGGCAAAATATAAAAAACAGTCATCCAACAAAGACTGAGTATCCTACAATGACTACTTTGATTATAGAACTATAATGAATTTACTAGGTGGTAAAAAATCATTCTCCTTCTTACCCTTTGGGATGACAGCATAGTTAAGGAGATAGAATCTAAAGTGAATGTCTGCTGTAAAACTTTGCAGTCTGTTATATGATTACTTAACTTCTGGAGAAAAGAAGCTCTCATTCACTGGGCAGTTCTGCTGAGGCTGGTGCACAGGCCAGAGAAAGGCATGTGGGCCGGCACCAACAGCACCAATTACATAGGTTCAAGTGGCATTGGGTGTTAATCAAGTGGTTTTCCAAATTATGACAATTTAAAGATTTATTTTTGATATGACTGTGCTCATACTCTCCCCTTTTCTTTGCAAAATACTGGTAACAGGAAAGCTTAAAAAGCAAGTATACTTTTATTAAAGTACTAATACACATTCATTGTTTTACTAAATATATGGCATTATAGTGTCAGATTAATAATAAAATTACAACAATAAGGATTATTTCTAGTGTCTAACATATAGTAATTATATATTAATGTTTAAAAATGAATGGATAATCCTGAGAAGGAAAGAACAGTTAGTTGCCTGATAGAAAACTGTCCATAAATTTATATCAGTTCTGTATATCAATGACATACAGAAACAGAGAAATCAATTATTCAAAAGTATTTTATATCATTGTTTCTTTTGATGTAATAGAAAATAATGATAAGCAAATATGAGAAAACTTGGAATTCTTATAACAATATGTTATTCGATAGGGGTAAAAGAACATGATTTGTGACAGCAAAGTTCAGGAGAATTATTCAGAAGAATAGATGTTAAACACGATAGTAGTTACTTCCTTATGAATGCACGGATTTAATTTCATAATTTACATTTTCATGGTTTCTGGCTTGAATGAATGAATCGCAAGGAACAAATTTGCAAACACTAAATCTAAACTGCACACAGAAAGATAATGTAAAATATTGCCACCTGGAGCTTTCATGAATCAGACTGCAAGCAGCTGTGCTTCCTCTTGAACCTGACAGGCATCTTTAATTAATTCAATTAAATGTGGCCTTTAGTTAAGTTTTCTATTCCCAGACTCTCATGGGAACCCAAGGACTCACACATTGATTAATCTTCTGTGAGATGGAGGGTGTAACTCCTGAATCTGTTGAGGAATGCAATGCATAATACACATTTGCAGTGTTTTCAACCACAAACTGCTCTCCACTGCCACTGAAACCAGCTCTTAGGTTTTGCAGGTTTCACATTTGAGTACCTTGAGTAGATGGTAAACCATGAATAAATATTCAGAAGTTACTGAGATCCTGAGGTTAGGACATATTTTTCCTATGGCATATACTTGTGAAATTGAGAGCATGTTGGAAGACAGTTCAGTCCTCAGGTAGATATGGTATTGCATGACTGTCTAAGGAATGATTGGACCAGTTTATTCTCATTTCCCTGGGGAAGTATTTGGAATGGAAGAGGTCAAAAATCTCCTTCTACTCCTTTCCTTTTTTCTGAGTATAGGAAGAGAATAAATGCTCTCACATAACAAAATTTGAATATGCTAGTAAACATCTTAAGAAGTTTATCTTAAGAAGTAAACATTTTAGAGCAAATTGCCTCCAAAGCAGCATTCTTGTAAAGGTAGATATATTTTTCAGCTTTACATCACCTGAAAATTGATATTCAGGAATACAGACTCACATTAATGGTTAAAGAAAAGTTGATTAGGACAGGGCTAAGTAACAAAGTCTATAACACACTACAAGATTTCCAAGCTGCTATCAATCCATTCATTAACACTTAATATGACTTAGTAAGTAAAGAATCCAGCTAATTGCTTCAGTTTTTAGGGCTTGTTTTTCCATCTTGTCACAAATAAATGGGAAGAAAAACGTTCAATTTATAAAATCTCAACTAAACTATTAAGCTTATCAAAAAGAATGTGCATTGGCCTGACCAGGCGGTGGCGCAGTGGATAGAGCGTCAGACTGGGATGCGGATGACCCAGGTTCGAGACCCCGAGGTTGCCAGTTTGGGTGCGGGCTCATATGGCTTGAGCAAAAAGCTCGCCAGCTTGGATCCAAGGTCGCTGGCTAGAGCAAGGGGTTATTTGGTCTGCTGAAGGCCCACGGTCAGGGCACATATGAGAAAGCAATCAATGAACAACTAAGGTGTCGCAATATGCAATGAAAAACTAATGATTGATGCTTCTCATCTCTCCGTTCCTGTCTCTCTGTCCCTGTCTATCCCTCTCTCTGACTCTCTCTCTGTCTCTGTAAAAAAAAAAAAAAAAAAGAATGTGCATTATTTTGCATTTCTGATACTATTGAAAAAATGATTTCATTTGAAAAGCCTTTTCCTTCTAAATATTTATAAATCACATTGCCATCTAGAAAATCACTAGGGATTGAAATAATATTGTTATTCTATAGGGTTAAAGCTATATATATTTCCTCTACTTGTGGATAATCAAAGTATTTGGCAAAGTTGGCAGCTCTCATATTTCCAGGATTTCTCTATGATTACCAAGAGTGATCTCTTCAATGACTGTCATGTACTATGACTGAGCCTGAAAACTTGGATTCATTTAAAAGTGTGCGATGGAGCTTTAATCCTCTCTGGTTTTCAAATCCTTGGCTTGGTTTTTTTGTTTTATATGTTGCTTTGACTTTTCTAGTTTGAATATGGTTCACTTCAGAGGAGATGGAAACAAAACCTCTCTCTGTATTTTGTCATCTGCTAATATGAGAGCCACTACTCCATGCTGAGTTCCTGGTGCTTCTTTATGCTAAGTATAAGCATATGGTAAAACAAACAAACAAACAAAAAAAGCCCAACAACAACAAAAAAACAAACAAACAAACAAAAAACCTTTCTCTGGTTGGCTTTAATATTTTCCCCAAACACAGGCTTAATTGATGTGATTTAAGTCCTTCCAAGCATCTACTAGGTGCCAAACACAAAGCGGCACATGCAAAGGCTCATGCCAGTTCTGTTTTTTTAAATTGGATCCTAGAGCCAATTTTTTACCTGCTATGAAGTCAGACAATCAATCCCTAAGTAGCTAATACTAATTACTGGGCAAGGTTCAAGAGAATATACTTCTTGTTTCACCGAAAACCTTATAATAGTAGCCCAAAGTATACGGGTAAAGAGTCTAATAAAGACTGGGTAATTTCAGTTTACATGGTGAGAAGTTGAAGTAGCCTTATGGGAAGAAAAGCTTTAAAAGGAGTTCATTGTGCAGATACCATTTGCACCAGTTTATAAAGACATGGCACTAAATATTATTTGAAATAAGAGGTATCAATTGCTCAAAAACCCATTACAGAATTAATTTAATTGGAAGAGAGATATATACAAGAAATTTTGTGTGTTGAAAATATAAGCATTACGGAAAGATCAAAAGCCATTAAGTCTGAGAAATCTGGACCAATAACTAAGGGACTGAAAAAGGAGATTTGAATTCATAGAGAAAATTGGTAGTCAACATAAGGTGATTTTCTTCTCTTTTCTTTTTAAATTTATATATATATTTTCCTTTTGACTCTCTTTACTCATGTCTCCCACCCTCCATCCCTCTCTTCTGGCAACCACCAATCTGTCCTTCGTATTTATGAGCTTGATTTTCTATTTTGCTTTGTTTTTGTAGATGTCACATAAAAGAGAGGACATATGGTATTAGGCCATATTGGCCTGGTTACCTCTCCTTTCATCTTTTCTACACATTCTTTTAAAATATAAGCTCATTCTAGAACTTACTATAAAACTCTATTTACTTCTTTGTAAAATTTCCTTTCCATGTTTTCTTATTATAATCAGAATATTAAAAATATATTGGTTTGTGTCTATTATTGGATTATTGCCTGTGATTATTGTTACTGTTTAATAATCCAAAATTAAGTTGGCTTATTATTGTTACTTCATCCTTCTGAGAGATGAATTTTTCTGCAGGGTAAGGGAAGAATATATTCTGCTTTATTTTTAAAGGAACAGGATCCCATTAAATCTGGGTAAATCAACTCTCCACTCACTATTATATTTTGTGTTTTTGACAGTTTTAAATATTCTCTGAAGGACCATATTCTACATGGCCTGTGTGCTGATGTCATCACATCTCTATTCTCTCTTGTGCTTCCTCAAAACTGTTTCAAAAGGCTGCAACTCTCAGCATTTTCATTTTTATGCATTCATTCAGCAAATACACACTGAGGGTTTGCTTTGTGCCAGGTACTATTCTAAATACTTGGTTTGAAACAGTGAACAAAATAAAGCAGAATTTCTGCACTTTGGACCTTACAAGATAATTGAGGGAGACAATCAATATAAATAAGAAAATTGTCTAGTAATGTTAATAACTGACAAGCACTGAGGAAACAAAAAGCCCAGTATAATAAGAGGTTATCAAAATACAAATGTAGTGAAGAAGAGAACACAATTTAAATGCCCCATTTAGGAATGTCTACACTCTTCTTGTTACCTATTGTATTTCTTTATTGCATTAGAAAAAAATTATTTTAATTTATTGATTTCAATGAGAGAGGTAAGGAGAGAGAGAGAGACAGGAACATCAATCTGTGCCCATATGTGCCCTGACCAGGGATCGAACTGAAAACCTCTGCATTTCAGGACGATGCTCCAACCAAGTGAGCTACCTGGCTAGGACTCATTCATGCATCTTTATCCAGTGAAATATTTTTCATTTTTTAAATTCTTGTTTAATTGTTTTTATCTCAATGTTGTAGAATTTTATATATAATTTTTATTTTATAATATAACTTTATACATTCTATTTGAGTACTTTATTGTATTGATCTGTTCATTGCTCATATATGCCTTATTCTTTTCCAAAGTTGCAGCTTCAACTAGAGGAAGAAATGGAAATAACACACGGACTCCCAAATACTTCTGTTTCCTAGTTAGAATAAAGAATTACATGTGGATAATATAATACTGTTCTAATTTCCTCCAAATCAGTAGGTATCAAGTGAGAAAATAATTTTGAAGGTATCAGATACTATGCAAATATAACATATTTGTCCCCTATATTTTCCATTTGATATTCTTCACAAAATCTTATACAATGCTAGTCCATGGAAGCTATAAAAGATTCCTCAAAAATTGATAAATAACACTAAGAAATGTTGACACAAAGTTTGAGTAAGAACATTTAGACCACACAACTCACTCTGGTGTTATGTATCCAGTTGTTTTTGTTGTTGTTGGTTCATAAATTCTGTTGGTTCATGGTTCACCAACTCATTTCTGACTAGAAATAATTAATCTCTTCAGTATAAATTCTACATTTAAGTAAAGATGTGAATTTTATCTGTAAAATTGAGATAATAATACCTCATCAGATTTTTTTTTGAACAGAGAATGAAATATATATGTAGTGCATAGCACAGCACCTGAGACACAGTAGGGATCCAAGAAATATTTGTCCCCCCTTCCTGAACAAATGAAAGTTTGCAATAATACTCACAGTAATAAAAAAAATAACTAATGATTACCAGGGATAGGCATTGCTTTGCCAATGCCAACTCAAGTGTATTTTGTCATAATAAAAATCATTTTGAACAATAAATGAATCAAGCTTAGTCATGATCCATTTTATTATTATACTTATTTAAACTTTCCAAAATTCTTTTGATTTAATCAAAATGAGCAAAGCCCTTAGTATGCATTAACAGCACAGCACCTCAACTCCCAGAACTAGAGTCGAGGCGTAATTAAGAAGTCTTCTATGAACTCAGATAAACTTCTTTCCACCTATATTTACCATGCCTTTTAGAAAACTGAAGCTTTTTTAAAATCTGGGACCTGGGTATTACTATCAATTTGAAATGTTTTTATTTTTTTGCCTACAATGGCTTCTTCAGGGTCCCTCTCATTGACACTGGTTTCTTTTATTTCTCTTGAGTTCTTGAAAAACTATGAATAACTAAAGTGCTTTAAGGGAGAAAAAGGAGCTATGGGAAACATAACAGGGGGTGGTAGAGCTGAAATAATGATGGTGGAAGTTGGCCAAGTATAAAAGTTTGTCAAATGTCTTTGGAAATAGTGCAAAAGTCCTAAGGACCTCCCATAAGCAAAAGGAGATCACAGCATTGGAGGAGTTAAAGGGAAGTTCAATGTGGCTGAAACTGAGGGAAAGAGGGGAGGATGGGGAAAATGTATCATTATCCACTATTGTTTTACTCTTTTGCAACCTTTTAAAGTAGTGTATTTCCTGGCAAGCACGTCTTATACTTTTCTTTCTTTTTTTAAAAATTTTTTTTCTTCTTCTTTCTTAAGCTGGAAACGGGGAGAGACAGTCAGACAGACTCCCGCATGCGCCCGACCGGGATCCACCAGGCACGCCCACCAGGGGCTACGCTCTGCCCACCAGGGGGCGATGCTCTGCCCCTCTGGGGTGTCGCTCTGCCACGACCAGAGCCACTCTAGCACCTGGGGCAGAGGCCAAGGAGCCATCCCCAGCGCCCGGGCCATCTTTGCTCCAATGGAGCCTTGGCTGCGGGAGGGGAAGAGAGAGACAGAGAGGAAGGAGGGGGTGGGGGGTGGAGAAGGAAATGGGCGCTTTTCCTATGTGCCCTGGCCGGGAATTGAACCCTGGTCCCCCGCACGCCAGGCCGACGCTCTACCACTCAGCCAACCAGCCAGGGCTGTACTTTTCATATAGTTTTTTTCAATATGTCATACACTAAAATTTGTTGATTGACACACTGATTATAAGAAAAAGCTGTATATTGAGAATTCTTAAATATAGTGAATTAGGGTCTACACACATGAATGCATACACACAAAGACACACATGCATTTACTGGTTACCAGCAAATACCAGGCGATATTTAAAGAAAATTGGACATACTACAGAAAATTAGACATTTTATAGATGATACTAAAGCCCAAAGAAATTAATTCAATTTCTCAAATCTAAAACTAATAAATAATTTTCAAAGCCAGAAAATCATGTATTATAGCTCCAGAGCTTAAGGATTTAATCACTATACCATGAAAATTTTATTTTTTATTAATTGTTTTAAGGTGTGCTCTGTTATAGTTATCTTTCCCATTGTCTTTACTACCTTCGCTCTTCTTCTATTTACAGTTTAGATATTCTGCCTGAAATCTAGATCTCAATATCAAACTTCCTATTAGCATCTAAATTGAAATATAAAACAAGCACTTCAACTGAACTTGTCTCTGTCCCAAACTGAATCCATATTTCCCTCTCAGATTCCCTTTCCTCTCTAGTCATGTACCAGTTAAGAGTCCCCATTTATTGAGGCATTTAAACCAGAAACTTTCTGCTTCCCTAATCCCGATATCAGCTCAGCCACCATGACCTGTTGTTCTGTCACCTTCATGCCTTTCTAAATGAACTACTTTTTGCCTTCCTCTCTGTCTATCTCAGCTCAGCTCTCCATCATCATTCATCTCATTGGGCCCTTTGCATATCATGTTTTCTTACAACACATTCTCTATCATGTGGCCAGAATGATGACTTATCATTCTTTTGTCCGAACATCTTAATGTTCTCCATTGTCTCAAGCATTATTAAGAACTAATTTGTTAATACAACTGATTTCAAGGTCACCTCTCCAGCCTTTGTTCCTGCATATTTCCCTGACATGCCATACATTTACTTTAATGTCATTAAAGGTACATGAAGTTTTTTAAATAAACCATGTTCTCTCTCACTTCTAGCCTCTGCTCATCCTACTCTTTGTGCCCTGTTATGTCTTTTTATTATTATTATTCTTTTGGCTAAACCCTATTGGTTCATTGGAAATCAACTTAGAGGCTGGATGGCGTTTCTGAGTGTTTAGAAGATAGCCTTATTAACAATACTATCACACTTACTATACTCACACTAGATTGTCCTATTATTCAGGGCGGAGTCCATGTCATTAATATGTGTATCCTAAAGGTATGCTGCAGTATCTACCACTCTGATTGAGAGTCAGTAAATATTTGAGTAATAAAAGAATGTATTTTTAATAGATACAGTATGTCAAATGCTTAAAAGTGATAATTTTCTAGTTATCTTCCTTTCCCCTCTTTTTTTCCCTGCATTTTATCTCCCACATCTATGTAAAGAACCAGCTATCAAGTCTGACTTTAGAATCACACTTATCTTAAATTATGAAATTATAAGAACAAATATTATAAAATGTTTAGGACTCTTTTTTTAAAGAAAGAGGTCAATTTTTTTTCTGTACACTGACTTAACTTTAAATTGTAAAACAATTTCAGAATTCTTTTTAGCCTGACATTAATTTATTTTTCATAAGAAAGCAATGTCGAGATGTGTACATGTTGTTTCACTTATTTATGATAGTTTTTCAATTCCAGCTTTCGAACTCAATCTTTAGCATATAAGAGTTGACAGAGAAATGTGGGCCTCTTGAGCTTTCTGACAAAGAACAGGCTCACACTGCCCAACACAGGCTATGTCCTCCTGCTTGGCGTATTGGACGCGTTTCCCACTGTGGTGATGAAGAGGTCTGCCTGATGATACAAAACTTTCAGTGCTCATTAAAATCAGGCTCGGAGGCTGTGGAGTGAGAGAAATGTTATGGAATGACTTTGGGTGATGCAGCTGCAGAATCAATTAGGCTGAATAGAGTCTCTGGTTGCCAATTTTAGTAATAGCAGAAAAATGAAAATGCTGAGGCTGGTAGTCACCCAGATGCTAAGTCCTGCTGACTGGCACATCAGTGTTCATCCTTCCTGATCTGTCTTTGGTTCTTGGGCATACCTCATGGTATAAATAAATACTGCTCTTACTCTCACATAAAGGCCAATTACGGGAGGAGCTGAAAATAGGACAGAAAAAGCCATAATATCCTAGTCTTCCATTTTCATGGCTTAGGAGATGGCCACTGCCACAGAAATGGATCATTAGGAAGGTCAGTAACAATAACACTTAAAATAAGGAGGAAAAACAACTCCAAAAAAAAATACTGGGGAAATAATAGCAGTACTAATTTGTCAAAAATTAGAAATAAAATTCAAACCTCTCTTTTATTAGAAAGCTAATTTCTACTTAATCACCTTAAATATAAAAAATATTTGACATATATATAAAACATATATATATTTATCAATTTTTTAATATATATATATATAATTACTACACTTTGGATGGTGACTTTGTATATAGTCCCAAAGTCCTATCTTATACTTCTGATGGATGAAGGATCCAGTCCCCCAGGAAAGACTTCTAGAATTCATTTTACAGAACAGGCAGTTTTATTTTATCCTTGTGTAGGTTTGCACAACTATCAAAGTAATTCAGATAAAAAGGAAAAGTCTTTTTATTCCAGACTAGGATTGTTGGCAGTCTGGGTAAACCTGAGTAAAATTTAAGGAGAAATACATATCATTCTTTGCTTTGTCAGCTGAGAGGGCCTAGAAGGAAGAGTAACACAGTAGCAATTTGCTGCACCTCAATGTTGATTTCTAATAACATTCTCCAATAAGAGAAACAAGACCTCCTTGACAAATGGCTGATGCTGAGTAGGAAATATACAAGATAATAATATACAATACATAGTCACGGAAAATAGTGTAAAAAATAATGAGTATATCAAGGGGACAAAGAAATGAACTAAAACATCTCCCAAATGGCCAAAGCCATTTTGTTTTCAAGCAACAAAATAAAGTAGGAGTATAACCCAAAGTATATAATAAACATCCATGATTCCATACTGATATAAATAAATTCATGCATAAAATAATAGATGGGGGAGATTGGCAATCCTCTTGTGCACTATTGTGTACACTTTATATAAATAATGGGCCCCCAAGGACACGGAGTATGGGCACCTGGCTGTGCTCCTGGGAAAATAGCCTCCATACTATGACTCTGACTAGGGCATGAGAGGTGGCGAGGATTTGGGGTTTGGAAAAATATGGAGGTGAAGCATAAATGTTCACTCTTTGAGAGTGAGATGTGCATAGTGACATCCTTCCAAGAGTACAGTATGAAAGGCGGGGGAGTGGAAAGTACCTTATAGCGGAGAAAGCTGGCAAACACTGCCCCAGCCAAGTCATCAAGGAGAAAACAGTGGTGAGTTCTGTGGACAGTATGAACCATTAATGGGATGGGATGGGATGGGATGGGATGGGACTGGCACTCCACTTCTGTAATCTTCCTCTTCTAAACCCTTAACTTCTATCTAATCATGAGAACATTAGATAAGCCCCTCTTGAGGAATATTCTGTAAAACCTGACCAGCAATTCTTACACAGGGAAGTCATCCAAAACAAGAAAAGTATAAGAAACTGTCATAGCCAAGAGGAACCTAAGTAGAGATGACAACTAAATGCAGCATAGGTCTCTGAAGGGCTCTTAAAACAGAAAATAAAAAAAAAATTAGGTAAAAAGTAAGGAAATGTGAAAGTCTGAATAAAGTACAGCGTGTACGTAAAGTCATGGTGTACTTTTGAACGGTCACAGGAAAGCAACAAAAGACGATAGAAATGTGAAATCTGCACCAAATAAAAGGAAAACTCTCCCAGTTTCATACCTATTCAGTGCAGTTCGATGTGGGCTAACACACAGATTTTTGGGGGCTCCTTAGGTAGCTATCCCGTATAGCCTCTACAGACTCGTCACTGACTGATGGCCTACCAGAATGGGGTTTCTCCACCAAACTGCCAGTTTCCTTCAACTGCTTATCCCACCGAGTAATGTTATTCCTATGTAGTGGCGCTTCGTTATAAATGCGCCGATATTCATGTTGCACTGTGGTCACGGATTCGAATTTAGCGAGCCACAGAACACACTGAACTTTCCTCTGTACTGTCCACATCTCAACTGGCAGGGCCATGCAGGGGTTGTCAAACCTTTTATAAAAACTGCCCACTTTTGCAGTGCTGATCAACCTGGTCCTTACCAAGCACTAGTGGGCATTCCAGCTTTCATGGTGGGTCAATCAATGGTGCAGTTTGGTTGCTCTGTTACTGCCCACTATGAAAGCTGAAACACCCACTAGTGTGAGGTAGGGACTAGGTTGACCAGCACTGCAAAAGTGGATGGTTTTTATAAAAAGTTTGACGATCCCTGCGCCGTATCATCCTACAGAAACTGGGAGGGTTTTCTTTTTATTTGGTGCAGATTTCACATTTCTATTGTCTTTTGTTGCTTTCCTGTGACCGGTCAAAAGTGCACCATGACATTACGGACACACTGTATGTACTTTAGTTAATGGTAATATATTAGTATCTATTTACTAATTGAGACAAATGAACTATAATAATGAAGGGAGTTAATAATAAATAAAACTGAGTAGAGAGAGTATATGGAATGTATACTACCTTCAAACTTAAACTACTAAACCTGATAAATAAATTTGACAAGGTGGCAGGATATCAAATTAATATTCAGAAATCAGTCGTATTTTTATACACCAATTATAAACTGTCAGAAAGAGAAATTAAGGAAACAACTACATTCACTACTACAACAACAAAAAAAATAAAGTACCTAGGAATAAATTTAACCAAGAAGGTAAAAGACTTGTACTCAAAAAATTATAAGACATTGAAAAAAGAAATCAAGGAACATACAAACAACTGGAATCATATACTGTGTTCATGCTTAGGAAGAGTAAACATCATTAAAATGGGTATACTACCCAAAGCAATCTATAAATTCAATGCAATTCTTATTAAAATATCAATGGCATACTTCACAGATCTAGAACAAATATTCCAAAATTTATGTAGAACCAAAAAAGAACCCAAATAGCCTTAGCAATCTTGAAAATGAAGAACAAAGTGGAGATATCACACTTCCTGATATCAAGTTATACTAGAAGGTCATTGTAATCAAAACAATTTGGTATTGGCATAAGAACAGGCATACAGGTCAATGGAACAGAACAGAGAATCTAGAAATAAACTCATGCCTTTATGGTCAATTGGTATTTCACAAAGGAAGTAAAAGTATACAATGGAGTAAAGACAGTCTCTTTAATAAATGGTGTTGGGAAAATTGGAGAGGTATATGCAGAAAAGTGAAACTAGACCACTGACTTACACTATTCACAAAAATAAAGTGGATAAAAGACTTAAATGTAAGCTGTGAAATCATAAACATCTTGAAAAAAAAACACAGGCAGTAAACTTTCCAATATCTCTCGTAACAATATTTTTGCCAATATATCTCCACAGGCAAATGAAATAAAGGACAAAATAAACAAATGGGACTATATCAAACTAAAAAGCTTTTGCACAGCAAAGGACACCATTAACAAAATAAAAAGACAACCCACACAATGGGAGAACATATTTGCCAATACTTCTGAGAAGGGATTAATAACCAAAATTTATAAAGAACTTCTGAAATTCAACATTAAGAAGGTAAACAATCCAATTAAAAAAATGGGCAAAGGACCTGAATAGACACTTCTCCAAAGAGGACATACAGGCCAACAGGCAGATGAAAAAATGCTCATTAGAGAAATGCAAATTAAAACCACAATGAGATATCACCTCACATCTTTTAGAATGGCGCTTATTTACAAAACAACACACAACAAGTGCTGACAAGGGTATAGAGAAAAGGGAACCCTCCTGCACTGCTGGTAGGAATGCAGACTTGTGTAGCCACTGTTTCCTCAAAAAATTAAAAATGAAACTGCATTTGACCCATCTACCCACTTTTAGAAATATATCCTAATAATCCCAAAATACTGATTTAAAGGAAGATATGCACCCCCATGTTTATTGCAGCATTGTTTACAACAGCCAAGATCTGGAAAAAGCCCAAGTGTCCGTCAGCAGACGAGTACATAAAAATTGTGGTACACATACACAAGGAATACTTCATGGCTATGAAAAAGAAGGAAATCTTACCTTTTGTGATGGCATGAATGGACCTGGAAATTATTATGCTAAGTGAAATAAACCAGGCAGAGAAAGAAAATATATCATATGATCTCACCTATGTGTGAGATCTAACGAACACAGTGAACCGAGGAATAGAATAGAGGCAGAGGTGGGGTCATAGGGAGCAGAGGGACAGCTGTCAGAGGGAAGGAGGATGACGAGACAGAATTAGAGAAGGTGTAGGGATTAGTGAAATTATATATCTATATAACACAGAGATACAGATAACAGGACAGCAAATTCCAGAGGGTAAGGGGGAGGGAGTTAGGGGGAGAGAGGCAAAGGGTGTGTAATGGGGGGCATGTGGTTGGGGGGTGAGGGTGTTATATTGAGTGGGACACTTGAATCCATGTTAACATAGTAAATTAAAAAAATTAATAATTAAATAAAAAGAAAGTATTCTAAAATATAAAGTTTATTTAAAAAAAATAAAATGAGTACAAATCACTTTTTTTTATACGTGGAAAAGTGAAGGGAAAATCCCTGACACTATAATATTTAATACACAAAACATTAATCATTCCAATTATGTTCATTTATCTAGAGGGATAAATAAGTGCCTCATAATGATGTGCAAGGGAGGGATGCTGAAAGAACAAATCTCTTAGGGGCAATAATTGAATAAATAAATTTGAGTGAGCAGACAACAGCTGAATGAGCTCTATGTAGTTTGGTTTATGGATGAATCCAATTTGCTGTTGTCCAAGTTAATCGTGTAAGTTAGGGAATATTTGAATAGCACCCGAGGAACTAACTTTTCAGAGGAGTTGGTTTCAGTAATTTTAATGTTATTTTTAAAATTACTTTCTTATTGATGTATGTTATATTATCTTTGTACCCTTAGAATATCAATACACATGTAAAATTAATTTTAATAAAATTGCATTGTTTGAAGTTTGATTTATCCTGTTAGTGCCCATAGCTGATGTGCAAAATATGTGTGATAAAGATACTTCTCACCAAATATTCCATGTGTTCTACATTTTTCAGAATCCCTTGTAGTTGGGTTGGGGCCCCGTGACTGGTTTAGGCCAATGATTTGTGAGAGGAAGTGATGTCAGTCACTTCTGGGCAGAGGCAGTTAAGAGACCAGGTTCCTAAGCCTTCACCTTTCTATTTCCTTTCCATTGTATTCAGAAACCATGTTTCCAGGTGCTGCTGCTATAATATGATATAGCATCCGTTAGCCTAGTTTTCTGAGTTATCATATGGGGCAGATCTTTCTCCCCAAACCCTGACAATGTATGTTGAACATGTGATATATATTATATATTCTATAAACCATAAGACACTAAAGTTTTTCTGTTGTTATATTTAGTGTTAATTAATCTACTATAGCTACTAAGAAAAATCACATATTTTTAAGAAATTAATATTACATTTTAGGCTATTTTATTATAGGTAGTGAGAAGTAGCTTTTAAGATTACCATAAGCTTTACTTGCCACAGACCCCAAATGATAATGCCTTATACCATAAAGGAATACTGTAAATTTTAAAAGGCAGCAGGTATAGAAATTATGAATAGGAATAGAGGCCCTTGTAGAACAACCCAGTTCTACAAGGATAGTGACTCGGTCCAGCCAGGAAAAATGACATAAACTCAACCTATTGAAAGAATGGGGATTTAAGCAAAAGTTTAAGATTTTGTTATATTGTATTTCAAGAAAAAACGTATCAGGTAGAGAAGGAAGGTAAGTAGTACCTATGGCTTGAATTGATTTTCAGGAACATAAGATGAAGAAATATAAATCATATTATTGCTGGAGGTAGAGAAAAATGAGCGTTGACTGGATATAAAGTACTTTAGGGAATAACTGTAAGATGCCATGTGTAATTTCTATAAAACACAGGGGTATGAATAGGGAACATGTTCACACTCTGCATACAGAGGTCTCCCAGACCAGCTTTCCAACACAGTATCATTAGTCATTTGTCAATAGAGGGATAAGTTTTATGGACTGAGGTTCCCCAAGCGCTATCTACCATTCACTTAATCATGCCTGACATATGTGTTTCAGGTTTGTTTTTGTTTGTCCTGCTAATTAAACTTTTTGACATGACTGTAGTTAGAGGGTTTGTTCCATGTTTCATATGTTCCCTAGGACTCTCCCTGAACTAATAACTTGAGGGAAATATTACAGGTTCTTTCAATTATAATGTTACTCATACGTGAGATTTGCGATAGCATTTGATGATAAATTGAATAATGTGCTGAAGTGAAGAAAGATTTCT
The DNA here is from genome assembly GCF_036850765.1 of Saccopteryx bilineata. Classification (NCBI taxonomy): domain Eukaryota; kingdom Metazoa; phylum Chordata; class Mammalia; order Chiroptera; family Emballonuridae; genus Saccopteryx; species Saccopteryx bilineata. The sequence continues at coordinate 179,141,391 of NC_089494.1, forward strand.
CCCCCTTCTTTATCTTCATAAATGGTTTTTAAAAATTAAAATAGATATCTCAAAAAGTCAATATGGGTTTGTTTTAAAGTATTGATGGTATATTCCTCTCCACTCAGCTAATAAATAGTCCCAGTGCCCCACTAATGAGCCAAATGTATTTTTTAGAAAATTAACAGTCCACAGAAAGATTGATATTTTAATTTATATTCACAAGGCAATTTTATGACACTGCTGTTTTTCTGATTGACTCCTTAAGAACTTTTCTTATAACTTTTTCATTGCTTTGCTTTTAGAATTGCAGCACGGTGTTGACTTTTACTACGTTAATGTAGATAATCTGCTTTTTTCAACTTTAGAAAGATTTTTAATGCAATAAAAACAAAGATCCCTGTCCTCACAGTAGTTATATTCTAGGTGGAGGACTGAGAGGCAGATAATAGTGTCATGTAGTCTTTCAGAACGTCATAAGTGCTATGAAAAAATGGAAAGTAGAGCAGAGTAAGAGAGAATTGAAATGCCAGGTGAAGGGGGATTGGGATTGACAATTTTAAGTTGAGTTGTTAGAGTAAACTTCATTGAGACGACATTTGAGCAAGTTTCTGAAGAAGGTGAAGGAGTTAGATAGGGTCCTAAGTATGTAAATAGGTAGGTAAACACTGCCCAAAAAACACATAAGACAATGAAGAACCTGATGTTGATGGAAATGTATAAAATTTGAAAGAGGTTCCTCTACAAAGTTGTTTTAAGTGGCATTTTGACAATAGTTTAGCTATAACGGCGCTATATATAGAATCTTCAACTTATTGCTGAATTGTTCTAACAGTTTGTAACCGAGTCAGTGGTTTGGTTTTCTTTAATTTGTTTGTTTATTTGTTTGTTTTTAAGCTATGGCCATAAGGCCACTGGCTACATCAATCAGAAAGGCTTCTTAACATTTTCTTATTTTGACAGAAATGACAAATTTTTTTTTTTTTCATTTATCTGAAGCTGGAAACAGGGAGAGACAGTCAGACAGACTCCCGCATGCGCCCGACCGGGATCCACCCGGCACGCCCACCAGGGGCGATGCTCTGCCCATCCTGGGTGTTGCCATGTTGCGACCAGAGCCACTCTAGCGCCTGAGGCAGAGGCCACAGAGCCATCCCCAGCGCCCGGGCCATCTTTGCTCCAATGGAGCCTTGGCTGCAGGAGGGGAAGAGAGAGACAGAGAGGAAAGCGTGGCGGAGGGGTGGAGAAGCAAATGGGCGCTTCTCCTGTGTGCCCTGGCCGGGAATCGAACCCGGGTCCTCCGCACGCTAGGCCGACGCTCTACCGCTGAGCCAACCGGCCAGGGCAGAAATGACAATTTGAAAGCTCTTCATAAACCAAAAACAAAGGATTTTTTCTCTGGTTTCTAGAATTCACTTGGGATGGAGGCTCTTACTACTTATAACTTCCTTTTATTTTCATCAGAGAAAGCACTAATTTCTCCTCCAAGGATTATAGCCATCAAATCATTTTCCTTTACTCCTTCCATTTTTCTGTTTCCTTTTGTAGTCTCTTAGCATATCACATACACAACTCAGTTTACTCCTCTAGCTATGATGGTAGAGAGATACTGAAAACCCCATTTTAAAGAAGTTACAGGATCACAGTCTCCTTCCCTCAATACAAAGTTCTTTCAAAAGGGGTCAGCATACCTTTAATGCTGTTAATAAAGGTTTTTATGATTCACTCTGGAAGCTTCATCATAATTAATGCTTATACATGCTTGGCCTTCCTTCCAGAAATAAAGAGATTCCACCCTTGTGTCATGACTCTGCCTTTGCCTCTTGGCTTCACATTTACACGGAACAGCTCGCTGGTGTCATTCTGGCCCTAAGACAGGGTTCACAATATTTATTTGGTTTTAGCGAGACACACTTGTAGACATCAGCATTTTTGGCAGCAAACTGGAATGAATAAAAACACGCATATCATGCTAAATAAGCCAGCCAATAATTATAGGAGAATCCTGGCCGCTGAATATGAGTGTCTCACAGAGTTTATGAAAGTGTCCACAGTCATGGTGTAACTGGGAATAAATATGCCAATGGCACTATCCATTTAGTAACCTTTTAGCACTGTCATGAGGTCTGAATAGAACTGTTTCTTTTCCTGGCTAGCTTTTAACTAAACTTGTGAGGCAGAACTGTTAGTTCTTTCAATATTTATTTGGGTATTTTTTTGTTTTTGTTTTTGTTTTTTTAAAGAGACAGAGAGAGAGAGAGAGAGAGAGTCAGAGAGAGGGATAGATAGGGACAGACAGGAACAGAGGGAGATGAGAAGCATCAATCATCAGTTTTTTGTTGCGACACCTTAGTTGTTCATTGATTGCTTTCTCATTTGTGCCTTGACCATGGACCTTCAGTAGACCAAGTAACCCCTTGCTGGAGCCTGCGACTTGGGTTCAAGCTGGTGAGCTTTGCTCAAACCAGATGAGCCCGCACTCAAGCTGGCAACCTCGGGGTCTTGAACCTGAATCCTTCCGCATCCCAGTCCAATGCTCTATCCACTGCGCCACCACCTGGTCAGGCAGGCTTTTCAATATTTGACCTTCCGTTGGTACACACTTGATGTTACTTCCTTACTCTTCTTTTTGCAATAAGTTGTTTTTGTCTCTAAATGACATTGTGCTACCTGGCTCAGTATTCTATTCTCTTTGACAGTCATCACGATAACATTATATATGCTAAATTATATTTTAAAATGCATGTGGATCAAAACTGGATGATATACTTGTGAAGAGATTGCAACACAGCAGTGAGAATGGCTGCCCTAAGAAACACCCACCTGTCTTATCTAGAGTACAGATTTAACAATCCTTTGCATTAGGCCAAAGGTGTTAATGCTACAATCATAAGAGCATTGCACCTTTTTAATATACTTTTTTCACAGACTTGTTTTTGAAAAAAAAGTTACTCCCAGTGGGTGCTTTCAGGCTTAACACTTTTTTTTTCTCACTTGATTCTCCTCTAATCATTAAATATGCTACCTGTTACTCCCACACAAATAAAACTCTACATTTTATTTCCATGAGTTTCTTCAAATAATCTTCCTTTCCATACCCTTATCTTTACCATGGACCATAGTTTTTGATAAATTTCACAATAACCACCTGCCAATTATTCATGACATTACTAATGTTTGCATTTGAAAGGGAGCAGGGTTTGCAGCATAGCTAAACTGCTCACAAAAATTAGAGGATCAGGGAACGTGCAGCTACTCCAGTACTTTCAGCCTTTTGTATAGTGCATTGTCACCAATGAAACAAAAGTTGGTTTTGCATCTATCTCATTTGCATACTCATACAACTTTCTTTGACTTGTCATTTGCTTTTCTGATGTTCTTATTTAATAAAAATAATCAAATCCTTCTTTTTATCACTTTAAATTCATTTTGAAATATCCCCTAATTTTTGTGAGCAGTATAATTCACACCATAAATTATGGAGGCAAGAATATTTTTCAGTGCACATTCTCCAAATGATAATATGGTATCCACATCATAGGACATTTTAAAACCACAGTAAAAGACAATAATATTAGAAAGCTCTGTATAAACACCTTTACCAGACCCATTTCAATAATTATCCTCATCCCATAGCTTCATAGTTAGTCTCATGCTGCATGCATTTTTGCCCATCCATTAAAACTATTGTTTTGCTTATCTACCTTTGGGGGATGACTTAACTCTATTTGAAAAGAAAATTACCTCCGTGTTCTATCTCTGTCTAGTACGTGTAAGGCACCAGAAGAATGGGTGCCTTACCTTATTTCTTCTTTCATTGATGTAAAAATGTTACTGACATAGGGGAGAGGCATATCATTAAAGTAGTTTGAAATAGCCATTTTTTGAAAGGCATGTATTATACCATCAGCTGTATTTTCACCTTTTCTTTCAGAAGCTGTTCAAATTGTGCTCAGTGGTGATGATGGTGGCGATAGTTGCCTCACAAAATGGCAGCCCTCTACTTTCTGACATCTTATAATTTACTAAAATTTGTGATATGTAATTAGTTGAGGGAACTGAGTTACAACTAGACAACTAATTTAAAACCAAAAAAAAGTCCCCTTAGAAAAGTGATACTAAAAACATTGCTGAAATATATATGAAAGGCTTTTTTTTACAAATTCCAAAGACCTGTCACATACACAATTTGAAATTTACAACATTCTGATATTTAATGAAGTAGATTTCAATAAGAAATAAAATTACAGTTTTCTCTTTTCTCTCTAAAAATCCTATGATATATGCAATGAGTGCTCAATAAATGTCTGGAAATAACTACGAGGATAGTAATCTAGGGACGAGGTTGACATTTTCTTTAAGAGCACCACATGGACATAGGTGGGGATATCAAGGAAAGAATGCATAGGACTGCAGACGAGGCACTGGCTTACTCAATGAGTATTTTTTATTAAATTTAGATCACTCTACATCCCTTTGTGCTAATGTAAAATCCAGTCCCTTTCTTTTCTACTCTTATAGTTTATGCTAAAAAAAAGAATAATTTAAATCATTAAAAAATTCATGGAGACCCTTAATACTTTTATGGCTAGCCTACTTTTTGAAAAGTCATTTTTTTTTTTTTTTTTTTTTTATAATTTTATTTTTTTAATGGGGTGACATCAATAAATCAGGATACATATATTCAAAGATAACAAGTCCAGGTTATCTTGTCGTTCAATTATGTTGCATACCCACCACCCAAAGTCAGATTGTCCTCTGTCACCTTCTATCTTGTTTCCTTTGTGCCCCTCCCACCCCCTATCCCTCTCCCATTCCCCCCTCCCCCCCGTAACCACCACACTCTTATCAATGTCTCTTAGTTTCACTATTATGTCCCACCTACGTATGGAATAATACAGTTCCTGTTTTTTTCTGATTTACTTATTTCGCTTCGTATCATGTTATCAAGATCCCACCATTTTGCTGTAAATGTTCCGATGTCATCATTTCTTATGGCTGAGTAGTATTCCATAGTGTATATGTGCCACATCTTCTTTATCCAGTCATCTATTGATGGGCTTTTTGGTTGTTTCCATGTCCTGGCCACTGTGAACAATGCTGCAATAAACATGGGGCTGCATGTGTCTTTACGTATCAATGTTTCTGAGTTTTGGGGATATATACCCAGTAGAGGGATTGCTGGGTCATAAGGTAGTTCTATTTTCAGTTTTTTGAGGAACCACCATACTTTCTTCCATAATGGTTGTACTACTTTACATTCCCACCAACAGTGTATGAGGGTTCCTTTTTCTCCACAGCCTCTCCAACATTTGCTATTACCTGACTTGCTAATAACAGCTAATCGAACAGGTGTGAGGTGGTATCTCATTGCCGTTTTGATTTGCATTTCTCTAATAGCTAAAGAAGATGAGCATCTTTTCATATATCTGTTGGCCATTTGTATTTCTTCCTGGGAGAAGTGTCTATTCATATCCTCTTCCCATTTTTTTATTGGATTGTTTGTTTGTTTGTTGTTGAGTTTTATGAGTTCTTTGTATATTTTGGATATTAGGCCCTTATCTGAGCTGTTGTTTGAAAATATCATTTCCCATTTAGTTGGCTTTCTGTTTATTTTGTTATCAGTTTCCCTTGCTGAGCAAAAACTTCTTAGTCTGATGTAGTCCCATTCATTAATTTTTGCCTTCACTTCTCTTGCCATTGGAGTCAAATTCATAAAATGCTCTTTAAAACCCAGGTCCATGAGTTGAGTACCTATGTCTTCTTCTATGTACTTAATTGTTTCAGGTCTTATGTTTAGATCTTTGATCCATTTTGAGTTAATTTTTGTACAGGGGGAGAGACTGTAGTCCAGTTTCATTCTTTTGCATGTGGCTTTCCAGTTTTCCCAGCACCATTTATTGAAGAGGCTTTCTTTTCTCCATTGTGTGTTGTTGGCCCCTTTATCAAAAATTATTTGACTATATATATGTGGTTTTATTTCTGGACTTTCTATTCTGTTCCATTGGTCTGAGTGTCTATTTTTCTGCCAATACCATGCTGTTTTGATTGTCGTGGCCCTATAATAGAGTTTGAAGTCAGGTATTGTTATGCCCCCAGCTTCATTCTTTTTCTTTAGGATTGCTTTGGCTATTCGGGGTTTTTTATATTTCCATATAAATCTGATGATTTTTTGCTCTATTTCTTTAAAAAATGTCATTGGAATTTTGATGGGAATTGCATTAAATTTGTATATTGCTTTGGGTAATATAGCCATCTTGATTATATTTATTCTTCCTAGCCAAGAACAAGGTATATTCTTCCATCTCATTATATCTTTTTCGATTTCCCTTAACAATGGTTTATAGTTTTCATTATATAAGTCCTTTACATTCTTTGTTATGTTTATTCCTAAGTATTTTATTTTTTTTGTTGCAATCGTGAAGGGGATTATTCTTTTGAGTTCCTTCTCAGTTGTTTCATTGTTGGCATATAGAAAGGCTATTGATTTCTGTATGTTAATTTTGTATCCTGCGACCTTACTGTATTGGCTCATTGTTTCTAGTAGTCTTTTTGTGGATTCTTTGGGGTTTTCGATGTATAGGATCATATCATCTGCAAAAAGTGATACCTTTACTTCTTCTTTTCCGATATGGATGCCTTTTATTTCTTTGTCTTGTCTGATTGCTCTGGCTAGAACCTCTAGTACCACATTAAATAAGAGTGGAGAGAGTGGACAACCCTGTCTTGTTCCTGATTTAAGGGGGAAAGCCTTCAGTTTAGTGCCATTTAATATGATGTTAGCTGATGGTTTATCATATATGGCCTTTATCATGTTGAGATATTTTCCTTCTATACCCATTTTGTTGAGAGTCTTAAACATAAAATTGTGTTGTATTTTATCAAAAGCCTTTTCTGCGTCTATTGATAAGATCATGTGGTTTTTGTTCTTTGTTTTGTTGATATGGTGTATTACATTAACCGTTTTACGTATGTTGAACCATCCTTGAGATTCTGGGATGAATCCTACTTGATCATGATGTATTATTTTTTTAATATGTTGTTGTATTCGATTTGCTAGTATTTTGTTTAGTATTTTAGCATCTGTATTCATTAGAGATATTGGTCTGTAGTTTTCTTTTTTTGTGCCATCCTTGCCTGGTTTTGGTATGAGGGTTATGTTGGCCTCATAAAATGTGTTTTGCAGTATTGCTTCTTCTTCAATTTTTTGGAAGACTTTGAGTAGAATGGGAACCAAGTCTTCTTTGAATGTTTGATAAAATTCGCTGGTATAGCCGTCAGGGCCTGGACTTTTATTTTTGGGGAGGTTTTTAATGGTTTTTTCTATTTCTTCTCTACTGATAGGTCTGTTTAGGCTTTCTGCTTCTTCTTGACTCAGTCTAGGAAGGTTGTAGTTTTCTAAGAATTTATCCATTTCTTCTAGGTTGTTGAATTTAGTGGCATAAAGTTTTTCATAGTATTCTACAATAATTCTTTGTATATCTACGGTGTCCGTGGTGATTTCTCCTCTTTCATTTTGGATTTTGTTTATATGAGTTCTTTCTCTTTTTTCCTTGGTAAGTCTTGCCAAGGGTTTGTCAATTTTGTTGATCTTTTCAAAGAACCAGCTCCTTGTTCTATTAATTTTTTCTATAGTTTTTCTGTTCTCTAATTCATTTATTTCTGCTCTGATTTTTATTATCTCCTTTCTTCGGCTGGTTTTGGGTTGTCTTTGTTCTTCTTTTTCTAGTTCCTTAAGGTGGGAAGTTAAGTGGTTCACTTGGGCTCTCTTTTGTTTGTTCATATATGCCTGAAGCGATATGAACTTCCCTCTTATCACTGCTTTTGCTGCATCCCATAGATTCTGATATGTCGTATTGTCATTTTCATTAGTCTGTATATATCTTTTGATCTCTGCACTTATTTCTTCTTTGACCCATTCATTTTTTAAAAGTATGTTGTTTAGTTTCCACATTTTTGTGGGATTTTTTTCCTCTTTTTTGCAGTTGAATTCTAGTTTCAAGGCTTTATGATCAGAAAATATGCTTGGTACAACTTCAATTTTTCTGAATTTGCTGATATTGTTTTTGTGGCCCAACATATGGTCAATTCTTGAGAATGATCCATGTACACTGGAGAAAAATGTATACTCAGTCACTTTGGGATGAAATGTCCTGTAGATGTCTATCATATCCAGGTGCTCTAGTGTTTTGTTTAAGGCCACTATGTCTTTGTTGATTCTCTGTTTGGATGACCGATCTAGAGCCGTCAGCGGTGTATTGAGGTCTCCAAGTATGATTGTATTTTTGTCAGTTTTTGTTTTAAGATCAATAAGTAGCTGTCTTATATATTTTGGTGCTCCTTGGTTTGGTGCATATATATTAAGAATTGTTATGTCTTCTTGATTCAGTGTCCCCTTAGCCATTATGAAATGGCCATTTTTGTCTCTAAGTACTTTTCCTGTCTTGTAGTCAGCATTATCCGATATGAGTATTGCTACACCTGCTTTTTTTTGGATGTTATTTGCTTGGAGTATTGTTTTCCAGCCTTTCACTTTGAATTTGTTTTTATCCTTGTTACTTAGATGAGTTTCCTGTAGGCAGCATACAGTTGGATTTTCTTTTTTAATCCATTCTGCTACTCTGTGCCTTTTTATTGGTGAGTTTAATCCATTTACATTTAGTGTAATTATTGATACTTGTGAGTTCCCTATTGCCATATTATATCTTGCTTTCTGTTAGTTTTGTGTCTTGTTTGATCCTTCTCTTTCGTTTTTCTATCTTTTGTTTTTATTTGGTTGTATTCCATACATCTTTCCTCTGTTGCTATCTTTTTTATCTCATGTGCTTCTGTGGTGGTTTTTTCAATGGTGGTTACCTTTGAGTAATGAAAAGGGTCCCTACCCTGTTCATTGTAGCGAACTATTTTGTGAGTACTTTTGCACTCCATCGTCCTTTGCTACTGTTAATCTCCGTCTTCTCCCCCTCTTTCTTTTTGTTGTTGTCACAGTTTAAATTTGGTTTTATTGTGTTCTTCTTGGAGCTTTTACTTGTGGCTCTGTTTTTTTTTGTTCTTTGTATCTGATTGGAGAACCCCCTTTAGTAATTCCTGGAGTGGGGGTTTTCTGATGATAAATTCCCTCATCTTTTCTGTATCTGTGAATGTTTTTATTTCTCCTTCGTATTTGAAGGATAGCTTTGATGGGTATAGTATTCGTGGCTGAAAGTTCCTCTCTTTCAGGACTTTAAATATTGGGGTCCACTCTCTTCTAGCTTGTAGAGTTTCTGCTGAGAAATCTGATGATAATCTAATGGGCCTTCCTTTATATGTTGTATTCTTCTTTTCCCTGGCTGCCTTGAGAATTTTTTCTTTGCTGTTGGTTTGTGTCAATTTCATTATGATATGCCTTGGAGTAGGTTTGTTGGGGTTAAGAAAACTTGGAGTTCTGTTTGCTTCTTGAACTTGAGGCTTTAGTTCTTTGAAAAGTCATTTGATGAAGATTCTAGCTCCACAGTTTGTTAACTCTCTAACATGTGAGCCTCAGTTCCCCAAAATATAAAATAGGTAGCAGTTCCTTATACATTAGTGGAGAACAGGGAATGAGGGAATGTGTATGAAGGTTCTAGTCTAACCTATTATATAATAAATCTTCAATAAACAATCAAGTCGAAGTCCTCCCTACTTCTACAGTATTATTGTAAGCAAGCTGCAGGCTTGTTTAGCACCACGGTCCAACACTCCTGTAATGAGCCAGATTGTTCGGATAATTGGCATTCTCCCACCAAATGCAAGATTGACAGATGCAATAAAAGTCTGTGCAGTTACCCATTCCTGTAATAGAGAGTTCTCATTAAGAAAATGAATTAATTGGCTTACTGATGTTTTAGTGAAAGCCAGATCTGAATAAGTAGACTCCACAGTACTGAGAAAAGCAAATTAAACACTAATAAAGAGAGAAATGTGCTTGCTTTGGCTGAAGTCACAGCCATGGGCTCAAGTCAAGGCTTTGGGTTTCAGATCTGTCAGTGTGAATGGATACTGATGTCTGACAGATTAAACTACTCTGATTCCTCCCTGACAGTTCAGTCTCTCTGCAAGTCACTCAGACCAGTTGGAGGCTGCATGTGTCTCATGTGTCTCCTCCCCTAGAAGCTTTTCATCAGGGATTCCTAACCCCTCATCAGGAAATGTGTCTACTATAGAATCATGCTTCACTCTTTATCCCCACCAAAAACAGTTAATAAGACATATTTGGGACAAACTGAAAATGAGAATAAAATTTCTTCAGAATTATTCCCAAAGTAATGATGCTCATACTTCATTAGAACATTTTGTCCTAATCTCTCTTCTCCCAGTGACTCACTGCTCCCTCTTCAATATTTGGAAAGATTTATATATGATTAGTTTTTCAGGAAAAAATATAAATATACACATATAAATACACACACATATTATTTATGCGAGTGTCTTTCTTGTCCTGTTAAACAGATACAATAGTGTTTGGCCAGTGCTTTTTCTCTTTATCAGAATCATTGATTTTTCTCTCTCTATTGGTCATTTCCATTAGCTTACAATCATGTCATTCCCTTAATCTTTAAAAAAATAAAAATCAAACATCTCAATTGACTTTACATTGCTTACCAGCTACAATACCTTTTCTCTGCTTACCTTTATACTAAAGTACCCCAAAGAATGGCTTTATACTCATTATTCCCCAATTCCACTCCTTTTTTGACCTGATCCTCTTCATCATCTCAAGGCTTGTCACCTCGCTCACACCCTTTCGCACAGAGCACTTCAAATAAACTGTACCTGATGGCCACATTGCTATGATCCAAGGTTGATTGTTTGTCCTTATTTTAGTTATCTTGTCAGTAGCATCTGAGACAGTTGGCCACTATTCTTCTGTGAAGTTTTTTTTTCACTTGACTTCCAGGTCAATAGGTTTTGATGTTTCTCCTCATCTCAATGACTGCTTGCTCATTTCTAGTTTTTTTCTGTTAGTATCCCCTATCACCTCAACTTCTTAACTTTGGAATATCTACTAGTCATTTAAAATGTAATATGTTTAAAACCAGATTGATCTTTTCATGCCATCCTGTTCTTTATACAATCCCTCACCTCAACATGTAGCAATTTATTTCTTCTGCTGCTTCAACCACAATCTTCAGAGACATCACTAACTCCTCACTTGTTTTTACATCTCACCTTCAAAGAAATCAATCTGTTGGCTCTCCTGTAAAATGCCAGCATATTTCAAATATAACTACTTCTCACCATCTCTGCCTCTGTTATCCTAATCTAGGCAATTATTACATTATCATCTATCCTGTGGATTATTGGAGTAGTCCCCATTCAGTTCCCATTTCTCCTGCCCTTGCCTTAGACAGTCTGTCATCAGAAGGGCAGCCAGAAAGTTATATCAGAGTATGCCTCTCCTCAGAATTCTCTGACAGCTTTCTTTCTTCAAAATCCTCACTATTGCATACAAGGCCCTACATATTCTGGCCTTTGTTACTTTTCTGGCCCCATAAATTTTTATTATTTTTCTCTCTCATTCACTCTGCTTTGGTGACATGGGCCAACTTGCTCTTTGTTTTGGCCAAACCAGGCACATTCACCTCAGGGCCTTTGCATTTAATGTGCTGTTTTCTCTTATTGGAATAGTTTCCACCTAGATATCCACATGGATTTTATAGCTTTAAGGTTGTCACCAAAAGGCTGCTTTCTCTCTCAGTGAGGCTTTCCACCCTACTTATTTCAAAACTGCCCCCATGCTCCTCACACAATACCTCACACCATCTTGGCCTTAAACATTAATGTCCATTGGCTTCATTATATGTCTTAATTATGTATCTGTTTATAGTCTCTATTTTTTATCATTTGAGTCTGAGTACAAAGATGGTAGAAGTTTTAGTATGTTTTAAATTCCAGTGTTTATAACAATACCTCACATCTAATAGATACCCAATAAATATTTGTTGGAACAATTAATAAATTGATTTATTAAATGAAAATTAGAGAGACTATTGATATTCTAGCTCAAGAATTATTTAAAATAAATCCAAATTTAACCTTTAACTGATACCATTTATTTTCCTATTACACTATGTTTTTAAAGGCAAAATAAATCAGACAGAATCCTTAATTCCTCACATCCATGTCTATCACAAGATAGGTGACCCCACATAAGGAAAGATAAAGAAAAACTCATTTTACTTGGCTCAGGGCTATATTTAATGAGTATTCCATGTATATTAGATGTTAGAGACATAATTATATATTGTATATGTATATATGTAGACACATTTTTCTCATGTGTAATCTGGAAGGCTCCTATGCTCGCCGCTATACCACCAATGCTGCACTCATCTATAATCTGACCTTAGAAAGACCTTCTATTAACTAAAAGTAGAAACCGTGCCACACGGCCAGCAGGAAAGTATATGGCGAGTCTATACTGGATTACCTATATTACATACCCAATTCTATCCTCAAGCATTGAGAATGATTAAAATTCAGAGCCAATTGATAGAGAAGAATTTCTAAGTTATATTTTCCCACTGAAATTTTTATTAATTTGCCTTTGCAAGCTTTCATTCTGAAAGCATAATGCCATTGTATTTATTTCATGAAATCCACTTTCTAAAGCGGTGATGTCAACAGCCATTGCTCTAATTAACATTTGTGATCAATTTTGCACACACTGAAATTGCATTTCCTTTTGACCAACAGGCTTGCAAGTGATAGCTCCAGACTATTCTGTTCTGTGCAAACTAATTCCTTTGAAAGAAGCTTGGTGGGAGGGGATCTCAAGTTTGAAAGGTTTCTGAGAAAACAGAAGCCTAAGGATTATTAAAATTTAGGACTCCAAGAAACTGAGACAATTTAGACAATATATGTAGGGGTGTGACATTTGTAAGAAAACTGTACACTGCCTGTATCTGAATGAATACATTAAAAATAATTAACTATCTGTTTAGAATGAGATGCTGTTTCAATCTTGAAAAAAAATTAATATATTAATGATCTTTATTGGACAGGAACTGTAAGCACATATATTATTTCCCTCTAGTACTTTCATGAATTGCCTTGTTACCTATGGGTAATCAATTAATTTTAATTTAATAAGCATTAAAATCATTACCTACTGAGCCCATAGGTAATCAAAATAATAGTGTTGTTTGTTCTAATATACCATGGCTGCATTCCAAGAAGATATGACATTTGGAACAATAAAGATTAGAGCAGAGACATAAATTCTGAAATATGCATTTGCTGTGACTGAATTTGCCACTGCAGCTGTTTTCCATGTACTTGGAGATGAGGACAATGGGAGATGAGTCTAAATTGTACACTGGGAGCAGCCATTGGTATACAAAATATTTCCTAAAAAATGAAGATGAATAGGTATTCACTTATCTTTAAAAGATATTTCAGGATAAATCTCATTTAGCAATAAAACTATGATTCTCCTCAAATGCTAAGGTTTTGTTCTGCCTGGAACGATGAGGCATTATTTTGCAGGGTTCAGCAATTGGAAGGACAAAGTACCCCCGAGGGTTTATCAAAAGAGTCATTAATTTCTGAAATAATGGTTTTAATAAAGCATTTCTTGCCCGGGCTGGTTGGCTCAGCGGTAGAGCGTCAGACCAGCGTGTGTAAGTTCCAGGTTCAATTCCTAGTCAGGGCACACAGGAGACGCAACCATCTGTTTCTCCATCCCTCCCTCTCCCACTTCTTTTTTTCTCTCTCTCTCTTTCCCTCTTCTCCTCCCACAGCCATGCTCAAATAGTTCCAGCAAGTTTTCCCCAGGCACCGAGGATGGCTCCATGGCTTTTCCTCAGGAGCTGAAATAGCTTGGTTACCGAGCAATGGAGCAGTGGCCCAGACAGGCAGAGCATCGCCCTGCAGGGGCCTTGCTGGATGGATTCCAGTTGGTCAGGGTGCATGCAGGAGTCTGTCCCTCTGCCTCCCCACCTCTCACTTAATTAAAAAACAAAACAAAAATAAATATTTAAAAAATATTGATTTATAATTGGGGTAAAAAGTTTACTTGATAATTTTGAAGGAGATAAAATTGACATTGGAATAAGAAAGGTGACAGACACCAATATTATGAGATATGTGAGTATACCCTTTTTATGAGAAAATAGCATTTCTTATGTAAATAATCTAAATCATAAAGATAATGCACTGTGCTTATCTCCAAAACTAGAAACATAAACCATGCACTATATCAGTATTACAAAATCTTTTCTTTGTTACAGTTTAATGAGAGCTAATTTCATGTATGGTTATATAAATTGATAATACAGTAATCTGTTTAAGTGCTTGAGTTAGAAAAAAAAAACACAACTCAGGGGCTGTTCAGATGTGTTATTCCTCTTGCTTTTCCCAGTGCCACTTGCCTCCTTTTTTCCCTAAATGATGATAATGTCCTAGAGACTACTGGGTTTTATCCTGACTTCATTCTTTCTGTTTCCTTTTGTGTGGAGGTAGACAAGGGATAAGAACCCAGGAAAAATAATTTTTAGGGTTATGTGATGTATGTCTGTAAATAGAAAATATACAGATACTGTTAGCTCTTCTAGGAACTTTTTAAAAATGTGAATCATTTATTAGGTAGCAATGCTGTGAAAAAACAGCAGCTGTGACATCTGTGAATAGTGCCTACTGTGAATTACAAATGGGTTTTTGTTTTGGGTTGTTTTTTTTTGTTGTTGTTGTTGCCTGACTTTGTTAAACCAAACTAACACCATTTCAAGGAGAGATTATTTCAAGCAGTTCACTGGGCTCAGTGGTCAGGAGAAATATCTTTTCTGATGGTCATGCTATTGATACACAGCCTAAGGATAGTTTTCTCAATAATTCACAGTTGATAAAATAAATTTGGAAAATCACTATCACATTTTCTCCACCTTGAATTAAGCTGTCTCCCATATGTTGTATTAAACATATAACCCATGAGAGAATGTGTAAAGAAACTTATCAAAAATTGCTTTCTCTGCGTAACTGAGTGGGCAGAATGCCAGAGATACCTGCCTTACCCACTTCTGTTTTGCTAATGTCTGTTTCTTTATTAGTTCCTTTACTCTTCCTCCTTCTTTAATTCCCAACACTTTTTATTTAATTTTCAAACTCAATGGGCACATTTTAGGCCAATACCTAAAATCAAAAGAGTTTTGTTGTGTATTTACATTTTCTAAAACTTAAGATACTTACACTAAAATTTAATAAATAATTAATGAATTTTGGAATCAAGCAAACTGTCAATTAATTAACTGGATATTTCACTTTTTATCTAGTTATCATATTGAAACCATGGCAAGTAGTAGGTTAAATCTCTCTCTTCTTCATCTGTGGAAATGCTTGTCTAGACCCAAACATTCTCAAAGCAGCAGAGAGCACACTACATGATTAAATCAATATTGTTGCTTGGTGCTCTTAAATGTTAAAATTTCTCTTTCCTCTCATCAAGTCTGTCCTGGGTTGCTCCCTAGAACTAAATCAATTTTATAAGAAGCATATTAAACCTTAACTGAAAAATAAATTTTTGTTAAGCAAAATCCCTTCTAGTCTTAAAATGAGAAAATTGTAAGAGTCCAAGGCAGAGCTACTCGACTTGGACATAGGGAATGTTCTGCCCTCAAGCTAGGAAATCCCGTCACTTCATGCATTTATTAGCTCAGCATGTATATACAATCTGGGCCTCCCTTGTGACCCTGATTCATCAACATCTGATATCTTGCTCCTGATAAGCACCATTTGGGTTTTTAACTGGTTCAAATCCTCTTACATTTTTCAGGTAGGACCATGCTACTTTTAGATGCAAGTGTTGGAGTTTTCAGTGACTCCTCTCTGATAATCATTTTGAGGAAGTGAAGTAGTAACTTCTTGGGTTATCTCTAGAAGGATTTATCACATATTATATTTCTATTAATATTAAGTTATCGGGTTTACAAGGCATATATAACAATAAATTAAGAGTGAATGTAATTTTAAATTAAAAGCATACAATATAAAATGTTATTACAATGTAAAAGTAACGCATGGAAAATCTATATCTTAACAACTGACACCAGGATTCTTCTGAATTTCTTTGAATATCTTGATAAATTGTTTGAAGGAGGAAATTTATATTTTAAGGACATAAATTGAGAACAATGATAAAAGATGACCAAACTCTAGGGAGTTTGCAAGAGAAGAGAAGTAAGACTTCTTACTTATTTTTACTAGGATAGTGTTTGGAGGCAAAGAGCTGATCAGCATTGATGAAGATTAGTGTCAAGGTCATTGCCCTCCATGACCCTAAACTTTTAAAGTAAAATATGCTATTCACACAGAGGTCCTCTGTGAATGGCATCTGTGTGGGACTCTAGGGAAAAGGGCAACACTGTTGGGAGCTGAAAGAGCTAGAGAAAGATGCTACCATCCGTCACCTGGAGAAGCCAGAACATAGAATCATTTGATATTAAAGACATAAAAAATCTGTTATTCAAATATTTCTAGGAATGATTGGACTCTGAGAGCTTCCTACCTAATAATAGGTTTGAGTCATTTAAATTTATTTAAATTTCAAAAAATGAATGTAACGAAACACATTAAAATATTTAAAGTGGTATTTCTAGAAGGTGGGAATATAAATAATCTTTATATTTCTTTGTATTTTCCAAATATTTGGAAACAACCAATATTACTTTTAAATTGAAAGGAAAACATAAATAGATGCATTTTCTCATTGAAATGTACCAAATATGAAATTTACTTCTGTACCACTGTTGGTTTACATACATCAGTGCTACGTAAAAGAAAGTCGGTATTTACATTCATATGCTTAGCATAGAATTTTGTCATTTGCGTTCCTTTTTTTTTTTTACAGAGACAGAGAAAGTCAGCGAGAGGGACAGATAGGAACAGACAGGAACAGAGAGAGATGAGAAGCATCAATCATTAGTTTTTCACCTTAGTTGTTCATTGATTGCTTTCTCATATATGCCTTGACTGTGGGCCTTATAACCCAACCAAGTAACCCCTTGCTCAAGCCACTGACCTTGGGTCCAAGCTGGTGAGCTTTGCTCAAACTAGATGAGCCCATGCTCAAGCTAGTGACCTTGGGTTCTCGAACCTGGGTCCTCCGCATCCCAGTCCAACGCTCTAACCACTGAATCACAGCCTATCAGGCTCTTCTGCATTCTTTATTCAGATTGCTAGCCTTGACTTATTTTTTTTTAAAGGTATATAGAAGGAGTAGTCAACCTTTTTATACCTACCACCCACTTTTGTATCTCTGTTAGTAGTAAAATTTTCTAACTGCCCACAGGTTCCACAGTAATGGTGATTTATAAAGTAGGGAAGTAACTTTATAAAATTTATAAAGCAGAGTTACAGCAACTTAAAGCATATAACAATCATTACTTACCAAGTACTTTATGTCAGATTTTCGCTGTTTGGCAGAATAAATCTTTATAAAACAACTTACTATAGTTAAATCTATCTTTTTATTTATATTTTGGTTGCTCCGCTACCGCCCACCATGAAAGCTGGAATGCCCACTAGAAGGTGGTAGGGACCAGGATGACTACCACTGGTATATAGGATCTCTGTAAAATCAGATTGAAATCTATAAGGACAAAACCTCAGCTTGGCATAAAAAAGTGATGATAATAGATTTCTGATTTAGTGAGCTCTTTAAAATGTAGATGTTGACTTATAAGTGCCATTCATACCCTAATCGTTTTAAGAAAAATAAATAAAATAAATCTCTGTCTGTTCTCAGAACTTAAAATGAATACATACTTATATATTTTGTTCTTAAAATATCAACAACTTGTTTAAATATTTAAATTGAAAAGAAAAACTGAATAAAAATATGAATCACATTAAATTCTTAGAAAAGAACAGATATAATATGACAGTAAGGCAAAGTATATCTTTAGCAGATGTTATGTGCCTTGATTCTTAATAAACACCAGTTATTAAAGGTCAACAAATCTACTTTCAAATGTTACTTTTATTTATACCAAAAATAATTAGGACTATTAATAATAATAACGATCCATTTAAACGGCAACTCTTGTTTCTATCTCTGTCATAATGTGATTTACTTTATTGTATTTTGCAGCCAAAGATGTCCACATGGCAATATATATATATATATATATATATATTTGCTTTTGATTTTGTTTCATCTTTTTCTCCCTTGAAATGATAAAAAGTTCACAAAACATTTAGGAAAGAGAATCATTCTACAAAAAAAAGAGAAGATTAGAAAACAAAACCATCTTGATTTATCTCACTGCATTTTTCACTTTTATTTTCAGTAAAAATAATCCTATTGCCTGTACTTTTAAATACCTACTATGAAGGTGTGTATGAGCTCTTTTGAGCTCTAAAAACAACATTTCTTGGTATATTATATTAAAATCCCATTTTTAAATGTTAAAGCTTTTTAAAAAATAGATACATGGTCATTCTTAGCTAATTACTGTCAAGTCCAAGGATAATCTATTTCTTATGAAAAAAAAATTAGATAAGATGACTAGGTTTTCTGGTCTAAGTCAGAGCTTAAATTTACTCTCTCTGCCTTCTCCCCACAATTGCACATTCTATTGCTTTCATTCAGATGCAGCCTTTATGTCTTTCAGTCAAATGCTTTCTATTTAAAATTTTATTCGTGATTTATCTTCTCCTTAGGAAAAATTCTAGGTGATTTCAATTGTTACCGTTATAATACTGCCTCCATTTACATTTTTAAAATATTTATGAAGATGTTTTGGATATTTTTATGTTCATCCATTTCATTATCTGCTGGGACACAGCTATTGCTTTATTATTTTGTGAACAAGTTCTGCAGCAGTGAGACTTTCTTTTGCCTGAAGTACTTTGCTCACTGAGTACACTGCCACCAAGGGGCTTCAGCCTTCAGCATTCATGATTTAAAAAGAGAAATTATTGCACTTTTTTTTCCTGTTACATAGAAATATCCTTTTTCATTAAATAAACATGCAGTTATAATTAGGAGTTAAATCCAGGTGCCTCTCTACAATCTCATAACTGACTTTCCCCCAGCAAGTCTTCTTACTCCAACCAGAAATGATTACCCCTTGCTCCATTAGATATTGTTTCATTTAATTACAGTATGTTACAATACAGGATAAAATATTGATTTACTTATTAAAGAGCTGATTTGAGGCTAAAAAACAGTCTTTTTATATTTTTACCACAAGTCAATTTTACAATTCAAGATAGTAAAACAAAAGTATTTAAAATCCTACTTTAAATGTATTCTCAATTGAATTTTAGTCCTTTCACACATGTAGGAACAGTTTTGTCTCCTCTGGTTTCTGGGCTCCAATGATTACAAGAATTTTTTTTCATATAAGATTCAATAGAGTTACAGATATATTTATGTATTACTGGAATATAAATACTAAAGCTAAATAATGAAAAATAATACTTTAATGGTATACAATTTTAAGGAACACAGAGAAAGGCTATAGTTAGGTGGAAAAACCGTTAAATGGAAAAATAATGAGGCTTAGATGGGAAATATAGCTTTCTTAGATTATAGCATAATCCCAAACAAGTGGCAGGTTCTGAAGTTCTGATCTGTAAAATGGGAGGAAAATATCCAATTCACACAGATGAATATAAGGATATAATGTGAAAGCACCAGGCTCAATGCTTGACATAGAACTCACCAAAGGCTAGTTCTCTTCTTTCCCTTCCTTTCCTGAGTCAGAACTATGTGAAACAATAACAAAAACTGAACTTGATCTGGATAAAGATTAAGATGCCTTTCAGGTAATGTTATAGTAACAATGCCACTAATCTTAAAAATCTTAAATCAGTAGACTTAATGTAAACAGCAATTCATAATTTCATGGCAAATGTTTACCATTAGAAAAGTCAAAACAACTTGCAATGTGATCTTAAATATTTTCATAGTTGTATATTTCCACGTGAATGTTCTTTAAGACTTATTCAAAAGCTATAGTATTTATAATTTTATTATTCAAAATTATTTATTAAAATCACTCATAGTAACTATCTTACTGGTCAAAAAATGCAATAACTAGCACCTGCAAGCTCACTAATTGGTCACTGTCTAGAGAATTTACTGAATGGACAATGACATGTATGAAATAAAACTGTTTACTTCTCTGATATTGACAAAAGAAGTTTCTAATCTCTTTTCAACTTGCCATTTGCGATAACAAGTACATACTTGATCATTTACTTGCTATGTAAACACCTAACACTGCCAGAAAAAATATTTTACAAAGTAGAAAACTGGAAAATCTAGATATTCTATCTCTAAGAAATAAATTTATTAAGAAAATATTTAAACGAAATCACAAAATAGCTCTAGATGTTTAGATAAATTATGGTAAAATGCACTGGCTGATGTTTCAATGCATTGTGTTGGCCTGAATCTAGTTCTTAAGAAGAAAAAAGTAGTTTGTGGAGAACATGAAGAGTCTGAGAAAGGCTAAGTGTGTGCATTGACACTAAAACATTGTGATATTTGCCAAGATCAAAACCACTTGTACCGTGATACTGAACAGTATTAAATGTCTCTTTTACTAATGGTAAATTCTTGAAGCTACTAAATTTTTTTTTTTGGTTTCATGTTTCTTATATCAAAATTTTACTATACCATAGTCACTTCTCTCAAACAACTACAACAAAATAATGTTCATTTTTGGTTGAAGAAAGAATGAAGAAATAAAATGGAGGCATTATTGTCAAGTTGCTAAATTATTAAAATCAAGTAGTATGAAGCATTAGGAAATAATTCTATTCTTACTTTAACTAGCCTGAGAACTTAAAATTTTGGAATTTTTAGTTGTGTATCAATTACTGGAGATATATTATACAATAGGTAACCTTATGGGGAACCACCTGACATCCATTATCCAGACCCCTGGTCATCTGGGGGATTACCTGCTCGGATCAATCCAGAGGCTCAAAATACAGGATTGATTCTTCTCAAGCAGTTAGTTAGTATAAATTTCTCAGATTTTCTTTATTCTTTGGAGCTCTCTGAGTATTGCTTGGTTGTGAATCTGATTTATATATCCGAAAACCCTCAAATAAATATTTGCCATTTATTTCTAGCCATAGCCTCTTGATTCTTTGTGCATGGTTGACTTGATCTCTGTTGAACTTATCCACATAATGCTTTTACAAATTTCTTATTAGGAAAAAAATAGTCTTTGCTATTTTTATTATTTAACAAACAATTTATTACCAACAAACTCAAAGATATTATGTTGGGTACAATGGGAAATATGGAATAAATGGTGTATGGTACTTGCCCCCAGGAACTGAGAAGTTGACAAAATCAACACTGACCAACTGGTTTATTCATTTCAATACTTAAATAGTGAACCTATCTATAGTATTTGCCAAAAACTATGTTAGGTACTGGCTACTGTGGTAAATAAAATAAAACTGACCTTGCCTCTATGGAATTCATAATTTATTGGAGAGACAGGGGGAAAAAAGCCTACAATAAATAAAAATAATTCACCAGTATTTACTTTAAACTATAAGTAGCTCCATAAAAAGGTCCTTCAGACTGAATAAAAGAAAAATAATAACACTTAACATTTATGGAGCACTCTTTATTTGTCATGTTGTTGTACATGTTTTAATGTATTTATATTTAATAATAACTATACTACAAAGAAAGGCATTGTCTTTATCTCCATTTTACAGTTGAAAAAACTGAAGCATAAAAAGATTGCCTTAGTCAAGGGTCCATGACTAGAAAGAGCAGAGCCCATGTTTAGACCAAAGCAGGTGGCTCCAGAGTACATGTTCTCAGCCTCACAATGTTTATGCTAAATTTGCAATGGAGATTAAAGGTGTGCAGTGGAGATACATACCTGTAGTCTCTCTCTCTCTTTTTTTAAAGTTTCCTGGAATAGATGAAGCTTAAACTGGGATTCAGGCATGGTTCAGAGCTCAGAATATTTTAGTCACAAGGAAGGGAGTTCTAGGTCAAGTTAATAGCCTGAAATAATGAAATGCAGGAAAGACAAGTAGACTTTGGTGACTGAGGTCTGCTATTAAAGGTGGGTCCTTGGTAGGCGGCCTGATATGAAATGGCTTGATGCCACAAAGATTGGAGAGAAAGACCTCTTAGGACGCCTCTTCAGACCAAAAGAGAGAAAATGAGTTATAAACTGAGGAAGTCACAGAAAGAATAAAAAATAGGGAACTGGTGAAATAGATTACAGTTAAGTAAAACTGTTGAGATATGTTGACCAAATTGATGGTCTGGTTGGGGGTTGTTTGAGGAAAAGGGAGGTTACAAAAAATGAGTTCAAGGTTTAGTTGGACATATTTTTAACTGAGTGACTTTGAGCAAGTTACTTTATTTCTATAAGTCTATTTATTCATATGAAAAATGGGGAATAGTAAACTCATGTATGTTGGAAGCTTAAATGAGATCATGGAATTGGAGTGTTATGCAGAGGATGTGCACACAGTCTCTATAAATGACATTTGTGACTATTTTAATAGGACTTGAAAATATCTTTTAAGTTTTAGGCCATTTCAATAAGCAGAGATTAAGTCATTAACTGAGTTGAGGAAAAGGGATATTTGGTATATTGAGATCTAGATGCTTGTAATATATCCATATGGACATTTACAGCTTGCAAACCAAAACCAGAGTCTTAAGTCAAGGGAAAGGTCCAAATTAAAGACAATGATTTAGCTGTTATCACAAGAGAAGACTGTGTTAAAAGAATCTTAGCTGATGGAGTAAGAGAAGGAAGTTACAAGGGGTCAGTGGTGATTTAGAAAGAGGACAGGGTCACGAAAACCAGGGCCAAAGTTTGAGCCAAAGCATATTTGAGAGGAATCCAGTAGATCTCACATATGACAGATCATCCATGGCCTTTGACAGAGCAGCTTCAGTAGTGGGTTTAAGCTCTGATTATCAGGAGGCAAAAAATGAGTGAAATAAAAAGACAGCTGGTGTAGACCATTCTTTCAGTTAACTTTGGCCTTGAAAAAGAGATTGAAGAGAAAGCAAGGTTGTTGGGAATATGTCTGTGTGTGTGTCTTATATTTGGTGAGCTGTTTTAATGAGAGATTAATGATGTAAAAGAGAGGGGACGATTGGTGGTGAGTTCTCGAGTGGATATGAATAACTTAAATCAAAAGTAAATACGGTAAATGCAATTTCATTTATTATGGATCTACTATATATTTAATGTTTTCACATTTATTTTCTTAAGTTCTAAGACACTCTGTCAAAATCATTTTTTCAATTTTCTGATAAAGAAACTGAAACAGAGAACACAGAGGTTGCCCAAAAGAAAAAGAAAAAGCTTGGTATATGATGAAGTTAGGATTCAAATCCAACCTGGCTGAATCCCAAGGCCCTATGAGTAGAGGATAATAAAAAAATTTGACAAAAAAGAGAGGAAAGTTGAGGGAGTTTAACAGTATGTTTAGAGGTGCAGAGCTAGGGTATCAAAACTGGGTTTGAAGACTTGGAGAAAAGTAAAATTCTATTACAGCCACTATGGTGCATTAAATGGGATATTAGGAAAAGGTTGCTAACTAGCTCCAAAACTTTAACTGAGACATGAATTTGTAATGCATGCCGTCAAGTGCAGTTATGTGACTTGTTCCAGTTTCCTCAGTTCTAACAGAACATCAATATTGAACAAAGGCCAAGCTTCTACAATTCATTGTAGGTTGGCCTATTAAAAATATATGCTGAAGTTAGCAGTTTGGCTATTTGTCTATGAATTCTCTAAAACTAAACTTTAAAAAATATTGAATATAGAGAGAATATGTGGAATTATTTTATTTAAGCCAATGTTTTACGGATATTATTATGTAAGTAAGCTAAAATAAGTCCTTAATTTTGAAGTTTGCCTTCTGCCCCATCATTGAGTAAATACATGTTGAGCTCCTCTGGTGAGTTTGATGTGGGGAGGGTGGAGAGCCATTATACATGACTAGCCTCTAGACTGGTAAGAAATAAAAACTATATAGGCAAAGCAGGGTATGCTACTATTTAGATTCAAACAGTATATTATATATGCTGAATAAAATGATACAGTCTACTAGAGAACAAACAGTATATAAATTACGAAAGGAGTAATGTTAAGAATGAGAGAAATAAAGGGCCAATTAGAATGAATGTGCACTGGCCTAAACACATAAAGCCTGCCTTCTGAGTAACTGGTTCTCAACACCAGTCAGTAAGTCACTGCTTAATATTAGGGATGCTCTAAGTGCTTTAACACCTATCCCTCTGTACCTTTATTCCAAACCCTTGACCACTTGAAAAATATCACAGTTGTTGTCTATCAGACAGACACACTAGAGGGCAATATAATCTCTCTCTCTCTTTCTCTCTCTCTCTCTCTCCTCTCTTCTTACTTTGTCCTCTCTCTTCCTCTCTCACTCTCTCTCATGGAAACAAGCACACACACACACCAGCCCACTGTTCACAAGGGAAAGAAAGTGTCTAGGTAAGTCAATGAGAGAAAGATGCCACAGGATTCCCATCACTGATGTGAGCAATAGAGAGTCTCAGCTGAAGTTCTCCTAAAGAGGCCAGCTACAAAGAGTACATGGGAGACTAACTTTCTATTTCTTAAATTCATCTGAAGTCTATTTATGCCTGAGATCTTATTAACATACACACCTAAATACATAAGTGAACAATGTGATGGAAGAAAGAAGATCTCATCTGGATATTGTTCCTAATTTAAGAAACTATCTTTTGGTTTTGCAATTCCATAGTGGTCCAGCAGAGAAGTATATATTTTCCTGTCTACTTATACATTGATATAATCATTTTTAAGTATTCTAAACTGGTAGAGATGTATGGAATGATATGTGTAAGATAATACAAGGAAATGTCACATATTATTTTGGTTAAAACACATTCTAATTTTTGCTGTATGCTTTACATCACAAAGTATCTCTTAATCTGTGGCCAACTTCCAGTTTATTTTCAGTATTTCAGATATTTTTGATTGAAAAGATAGCTTTTTATAGGACTGAATTAGTTTTCAGTATTGCTATTTATTATCTGATATAGTCTGGCTTTTCTCAAGAGTTCTGTTAAACAAACTGTGGTTCACACCCAATAGTGGATGTGTGTGGGTTTATATACCAACACTCTGCTCTTTGTCCAGAATTTATATTAATTTCCCCAGAGGATATTGTGAGAAACTAAAACTTGAGTAGTTTATTTGAAAGACCTGATGGATTATAGGAATATATGGTATTATAATCGTTAGCAATACAGTACTTTGAAAACATAAAAAAAGCATAGGTGTTAATTAGATAACTTTATCAAAGCATGAAAATTATTTATTCATAGTAAAGAGGCTCTGTTCATAGATTGTATATAAATTATTAACCTCTCAAAGAAAAAAGGTCATGAAGAAATGTTAAGAAATGTGACCTGAGGCTCCTTCTCTTCCTCCACTTCCTCCACATAGCTAACGCTAAGATATAGATAGCCCTTGTTTGTTTATGAATGTATGCTAATGGTCTCATGTATGCTAATTGTCTCTTTTTTTCTATATTTTTAAAATTCATAAGACTGTGTTCTTCTACCTACTTTATTCAGTAATGATCAAATTCATGCTACTATAACTCCCTTTGAGAACCTAAAATGAACAATTTTCACTGATGGCAGATAAGGAAGAATTGAGCAAATCTGTAAGTCAGCTGGGAGCAAAATATTATATGTTTGAATTTAAAAGTATATATTTCTTCAATACAGAAATAAGTTCCATTGGTAGGTTACAAACCTCAACATAAAAAAATATACTCCTTTCAATAATTCTGAAGTAATAGTTCATGGAAATTTGAATATATATGTCACCATGTTAGATTTACCAGAATGTGATTATGACATGAGAGCTATGTAAACATTATTAAAGAAACAATAAAGTATTTTAACAGCATAATGAGATTACACATTTTTTCTTTATCAGGTTTAGATATGCTCTTAAAAAGACATAGCTACCATAGTTTGAAATATAAAATTTCAATATTAGATTATCTGGTATAATTTCACTAAGAAGGTGTGGCTTTTGTATTTATATTAAATAAAATTAATAATTAAAAAAATAATTAAAAATATATTAATAGGAAACATTTTTCCTTGTGCATTACCACCTAATACATATGTTCTCATTTCCTTAACCACACATTTGCCAAAGGCCTTTCGTAGCTTGCAAAATTATTGTACCTAAAATTATCCATAACCATAAAATGCCCTTATAAATCTGTTGTCCCTTGCAACAGTTACAGTCACTTCCTTGCTGAGAGAATACTCACAAAACTAATCGATCTAGCCTACCTATAATTGTAATGTCTACTACAGACGTTCCAGCAAAATGGAATACCTCACAAAGAGATGAAATAAATAAATCATTTAACACATTTCATAGAATAATTATCAAGCATAACTTCAAAATTGAATGCTGTCACTATAAAAAGAGTGAATAGTCACTTAAAGACAATAATAGCAATCAAACTCTATTGGTATTATTATTGCAGAAACAGAGGATATTGTTAGGTTTAGGTTCAAGGCTCCTTTATATCCAGAGTCCCTTCAAAACTCAAATTCCCCTCACCCAACTTCCTACCAGGGCTCAAAACAGAACATTCTCACTCCCCACTGTGAAGTTGTAGTTAATTTGATTGCTATTCTCTCTCTTAACTGCTTCCTGGCCTTTACTTTGAAATGTATCAAAAAGTTTACCTTTGCAGGAATGTCATGGAAAGCTTACATTGGGGAGGGACTTGACCATTAGGGGAGCTTAAATCACAATAGTTGTTTCAGAAAGCCTAGCCACAGGCTCAGAGATGCCAGGTCCCAGCTGTTCCTGGGAGATTCCTGACCTCAGCTGTCTTCAAAATTTACCAAGGACACCAGACAGGACCACGCTGATTAGGCCCGAGGTACATCAGAAGGAACTTGTGTTTCTGCAGCTGAATCCCCCTCATCCTGCTCACTGTCAAGTCAGTGTCCAAGGTCACAGACCCCAATATGATAATCTGAGCATGTCAAGGTGATGGCAACCATGCCAGCAAATGCCTGCAGCAACCCCTATATCTAATACTCTCTCCTGCAGCTCGGGGCTGACACGCTTTGCTGGTCTCAGCCCACTTGTACCCAGGTGCTTTTAAAATAAACTTGTTTTTTGGAACACACTAGCCTCATGTTTTAGGTGCAGCCACAATTTCTGCCTTTTATTCTGGTTCTGAAATCCTGGAGGTGTGTGCCGAAGACCAGTTGAAGATCTAACCCTGACCCTGGGAGGTGGATGTTTGCCACCCAGGAGCGGTAAGCGGCATCAGCTCATCTCAGGCTTACCTCTGGATCCTGCCTCCCTTGCCCATGGAGGTGAGGAACTAGTTTACTGACCTTTTGGCCATGACTCCTGAACCCACTAAATCTTCCTTTCAGATACCAAAGAGAACAAAAGTATTTCCCACATCCATCAAACCCTTGACTCATACTTAATGTCTATCTATTGTCATTATTATATGGTATTATGCTATTTATGGAGTACACATAGTTTGCATGGGAATGCATCTGTTAAAAGCTGAGTCCTCCCTGGAAAACTAGAAATGCAAGCATCACTCTTTGAAAATCGAGGTTAATCTTAGAAAGTAATCTTGAGTATTGAAGAGTTTTAGGGGAAAATTTAACTGAGTTCACCAGTGGTTGAAAATTTGAGACTAGGGTTGTAGAGAAGTGAGATGTACTGAATTAATGGTATTGTGGGCAAATACATAAGGCTGAATTGAGTCACTGACTTACCTGACATAGATGCCATGTTTCCGTGTTGTACTGGTCAATGGCAACATACAATGGCTAGACGCTAAAACGAATGTACTCATCAGATATATAAGAATTGCCATCTAAATTCTTTCTAGGAGTAAAAATAATGCTTATTCCATCCTTGAAGGACATAGAATAAAACCTAGTAGTTTATTATAAACTTTATTTATTTTAAACACAGGGAGAACATGTCTTATTACAATTCCAGATAGTAATACACATTCTTTTTGGATAACTATTTTGGTATTTCTTAAAAGTGGTGGGAAAAGTTATATTAGCTGTCATTTTGCTGTCTGGAAATCAAAAATGCCAATGATTTTATAAATTTAATATCACACGGATATAGTCTAATAATCACAATAAAAGCTAAAATAATAAGAAGCTATTTATAGCTTCCAATGATTTATATGATATTAAAGGTTCATAGGCAATAAAAGTATTTTATGAGAAGCCAAATTTTGACAAATTTACCAACAAAACCATTGGCCTATTTTATTTTCCTAAGAATCATCAGAAATATAATTCACATTCTTGAGCAAAATATGCATACTTCTGTTATAAACAGAAAATTATTACTTTTCTAAAGTTGATTATGAAAACACAAAATGTGTTTTCTGGACTAAGGTCAGAACCTTTCCTTCAAAATCTTCCCTTGGTTAAATTTTTACAAAACTTATATCCTTCAAAGAGTGTTCTAAAATTGGGGGCTTCAACCTACATAATAAAAAACTGAGACTTCACAAAGAGAGAAAAGGAATAATAGATGAGGACAGATTTAAGTAATATGAATTAACTTTTAATAGGGTAAACTTTTTGAATGATTATCAAAATGTTTTCCTTAAATATAATAATAATCTAATAATGTGTTTTAAAACTTTTTTACTGTGTTTTATTTTATATCATGATTTTTTTGTCCTTGGTAAGTTGATATAATTTAGGGAAATAAATACTCCCTTCTCTTTTTTATTGTATATTTATGAGTAGTGATAGAAAGGACAGACTATAAGAGCATAGGCCAAGGGTGTAGAAAGTGAAAAAATAAAGTTGAAGAGAGAGACAAAATGAGTGTTTACAAGAACCCTTCTGTACCTAATAATGTCTTATTTAGACTTCTGAACAAAAGAATAAAGATAATAGGTTTTTACTTCCTCCTTACTATGTCCTCTCCAGTATTGAATAGGCTATATAGAAAGACCAAATACATTTCAAAAAAGCTATTTGGGGTGGGGGTGTGGAGTCAGAACTGGTTTATGGCAATACTAATAAAAGCTGACTAATCTCACAAAATCCTTTTTAAGACAATGAATGATTCAGGACGGACAAACACAGATGCAAGTAGCAACACAGTAGCATCATTTTCAAAAGAGCAGTGTATGCACACACACAAACACAATATTATTGGTGCAAAAGTAAATATTTTTGGTGCAAAAGTAGGTTTATAAAGCAGTGTATACACACACTCATTTTATAAAAAGAGTTTTAAAGATATAATGGGGAAAAAACTTACTGAGAAGTCTTCAAAGATTTTCTTGAGTTCTTTGTGATCATGCCTTTCAGCAATATTTGCTGGATCTAATCCCTCCAAATTTTTCATCTGAGTAGCCCAAGTTGCTCCTGGACACTGAAGCAAATGAATAGCCAAGTTCTTTAATCCAAATTTTGCTGCACAATGGAGAAGAGTTGGAAGCTCTTTGAAGCGAGTATCTGTAAGCATGAAAATCAGTAGAATTTAATGTTTTTATATCTGCAATCCCATTTAAAAAAAAAATTGAATGCAATAAGCTCCTAAAAGTAATTCCGACATAGTGGGACAGACTTTTAATGTGATTTTACATATAAGAAACTCTCAGTGGTTTTTTCAATGTAGAATCCCCCCTTTCTATTTCTCATCTTTATATATATATATATATATAGATATAGATATAGATATAGATATATAGATATATAGATATATAGATATATAGATATAGATATAGATATAGATATATAAAGTATTAATGTTTAACTCTTACTAGTGGGATAAATTTAATATAGAAAGGCACATCAACCTCTTAAATGTAACAAAACAAAAATCATTATATTGTAATAACTCCTTTTGAATGTAATTTGATGTTAGCCAAGCACTAAATAACAAAATTAAATAAGTGCATCTATAAAACCTTTTTGTGATTTTTACTGCTATGTCTTGTTTGCTTCTTGCTGAAGTTGAAATGAACATGAAATTCCTGGAGGGGTTATGTTAGATTTCTATGTGAATTTTTTTTTCCCAAAAGTAACTGCAACAAAAAATATAGGTAAGCACTTATATAAACATCTCATTTGGAAATTTTCATTAGGATTTTATAGCTTTCATATAAATGTTTTTCAATGTTTTTAAGTTTGAATTTCATATTTACTTATTAGGTATCAATTAGAAGACAGGTCCTAATTATGCATAACTAAAAAGTGATAAATATAAACTGCTGTCCCTGTGACACAACACACACACACACATGCACACTGAGAAGTGATGGTTTGTTATTCTTCTACACTTTCACACTTAGATAAAAAACATGTTATGGACATTACATACCAGCCTCCTTTAATAGCGGTGGCATTATCAGAAGCAGGCAAAGGTAAGACTTACAGCAATAGAAACAAAAGCCACTGTCAAAGTAAGAGTCAGTTCTCTTCCAGCAAAATTTTAAGCAATAGAAATAGTCACCTTATAATGTTTTTGAACACTAATCTGGCCTCATTTGCCTCTTTGTTATTTTGTAGACAAGAAAAAAGGAAGAAGAGAAAATTAAACCTTGAGTTTTCAATTCACTTGGGTGTTTCAGGGCTGAAGAAATTCAGTTTGTTGTTATATATGCTTTTAACAGAAAACAAAACAAATAAAAACCTTCTATAGACATTAAGAACTTATTGTAAGATAATATTTTACCCTTCAAAATATACTGAAACTAAATGACTATAGGTAAATCTATGCTCATATTTCAATAATAAATGCATTGATTCCTTCTTATATGATGTGCAGTGGGTTGAAGCTTATCAAATAGTTTATGAAAATAAGCTTATGAAAGCTGAAACTGTCTAAGGTAGATACCAATTTTCAAAGTAAAAAATTGTTTTCTTAAAAATGTCTAAAGATATAATTCCCTATTTATTTTCAGTAAGTTGCATTCTAATATATAATTTTCTCAGGTAATTAAACTAAGCCAAAGTTAATAAGAAAAAATATTTGCAGAATAATATAAGATTTTTAGATGCCCTTAGTCATCTCTTTGCCACACCATAAAATAAAAAAGAAATCACCTGTCAATCAATATTATGCGTTGTTCTAATCATTGATATTCTGGTGAATTTTTAAATCACTTTTATTGCAGCTTAAAATGTTGTTTTTATTAAATAAATATTTAGTCATTATTGAAACTGTTTCACCTTTTAACCTCACCAACCTCCCTATCAGTAAAGTCATCAATAGTAAGGCAATATAATATTTAAAATAACAAGAAATTTCATTAAGTTATTCCTTTAATTTTTGTACTTTAAAAAGAGTACAAGGAGTGTCACAAGTGGCCATGTTTTTTCAGGGAACATTTCTTAACAATTTTGACACCCTGAACCACGTTTTCTGACGCAAAGAGGAAATTCTGCTGATTTAAGATAATACTGCTGATACCATAGGGACCACAGGTTTGAAGGTTGGCTTCTCTATTTTTCATTTTGTTATTTTAGTGGTAGCTTAAAATCCATTAACCTACCTGAATTTTTTGTGAAGTTATAGACATAAAAGAGGTTTGGAGGACATCTAATTTTCTACCTATAGAAGCAGAATGATGTTCTAGGTCCTGCTTTGCATACCTCTAATGACAGAGTTCTTTATTTCCTGAGACAACCTGTTTCTTGGTTACACAACTATTCCTACTGTTGTGGTGAAATGTATTTTCTCTAAATTTTCATATCTTCATATCTTTTGGGCAATACAGAATGATAGTTACAAAAGCCTGGGCTTAGAATCAGTAGATCCTGCCATTTATTTACTCTGTAAACTTCAGCAAGCAAGGGTTATCTAAGCCTAACTTTCTCATCCAAGTTTGTAGGTCTATTGAGATAATGAAATGATTTAATACATAACAAGTGCCAGCAAGGTGTTTGAAACATAACATTCAATAAATAGTAGTTTCCTTCCCTTTCTCTGAATCAAATAGTTTAGAGCATCCTTGTCCTAAATCATGTTTGCCCCAACTTTATGATCCCTAATTTTTTCATTATTCTAAAATATGAGTATTCTGAGATTGGCCCAATAATTAGACCTTTATAGAATTAATCAGTTTCAAACCTGTCCAACATTTACTGCAATCCTTTTCATTGCCTGTTATTTTTGTTAAGTAAAAAATAATCAGCCTACTAATGCACATGGTCAATAACTAGAAAATTTCTAATTTAAGATTTTTTAAATTATAATATGACAGTTAACTTTACAAAGAACTTGAGATGATTCACAGGAGTTATATTAGTTATTTTAATATATTAATATTTTAATATTAATTTATGGTCTCACATTATTTTTGCAGAATCTCAAATTAAATATACTCAGTATGTGCATATAATATTATATTAATATACATATGACATTCATATTTGTAGAAGTCCTCACCTCAATAAAGTGTGATTAATACTAAGAATTAGTTTGGGTTTTTAGTACTTTATATTTTATAAAATCACACTTTTAATGTTTCACCTTGATTTGATTATTATGAAAACTTGAGATATCAATGAGTCTTTCTGTAATTGGAACTGGTAATTTGTAAACAGTATAAGATGAGGAAGTCTTTTAGTACAATAAAGCTTGCTGAGGAGATGAACGCTTTTTCTCCGCACTCATTCAGTATAAGAGAACGAGTGTTCATCAAATAAGGTGCCTGGGATTCTGGAGTATTACATATTGTCCTTCACTATTCTTTAGAGCAGGGGTCTCAAACTCGCAGCCCGCGGGCCGCATACAATTTTGTGCGGCCTGCAGACTAATCCACGAAGTTCAAAATATTTTGGATAAAATTAAGTAAGCCTAGGGGCCTACTTGTATTTTTCATTTCTCTAGCATCCTAGCTAGATATTAGCTTAGTTAACAGCAGTTGTGATGCGAACTACAGTTTCTGGTCGTTTTGTGACACTGAGTAAACTGCATGTACGATTGTGCTTGTTGTACTGATTTTTTTTGTTTTCAACTGCAGTGAGAAAAGTGTTGCATAACAGTTGCCTTTTGTAGACCTAGTGCTGCCCGCTGAATGGCTGTGATCTTGCTCTGCGGCCCACATGCTGAGTTGAGTTTGAGACCCCTGCTTTAGATCTTCATTTAAATATAGAACACATAATTGCTGTTTTTTTTTACTTAAAGATCTTTACCTTCATATTGGAATTTCTAAAAGTAGTTATTTTTTTAACCTCATAGCATTTATTTTACAAAGTTTATAATCTTATGATAGACTCCTCAAGAAGATGTAAAAAAAAAACAAACCCAACCTTTGAAAATATGCTTAATCTGCAGTGTATGTCTGCTTCTTCAATTCAAGGCAATTTTCATTGAATTAATCAAGATTCATTACCAAAGTATAAATATAGAAACCATCATTAACACTAAGGTCTAGCCAATTTGCTTTTGATTTTTTTTCTTGACAATATAAATTCCCAGTTTTCAAATGTTCAGTTTTCTAGGAAAATCCAAGTTTAATAGTGTTTCAAATAAAAATAACTAGATGAGTTGGCACATAGTAAAGAAGTTGAATCACATACAGTGTTTGTTTGTGCTGAGCCATTTCTAACAGTTCAAAGTAATCTGTATAAAAGATGGGCAATGATTACATTAATCAAATCAAAGCTTTCAAAAGATTAACCTAGTTCACCAGAATAATAAAATGAAAATAAGTGAAAGGTTAGAATATCAGCTTTGAAAATTTAAAAGATGAGTATACAAATTGGAAGTAAAGGACCATGTAATAATCTATTTGTATTCAAAAATCACTATCTGGAAGCGTAAATATTTATTTATTCAAAGTAGGATGACCAGGTGGCCACTTTAGGAAAAAACAATGAAGCATACAACAAAACAATAAAAAGCCAGGAAATACACAATATTACCAGCTTAGCCAGGAAATACACATTCTATTACCAGCTTAGTCACTACATCTGTGGTACTTAAGAAAGTTCTTTCATCTCCCTGGACCTCAGTATATTTATCTATAAAAGACAGGATTGGGTTTAGAATTATAGGATTTCTGATATCCTTCTGAGCTAGAAACCATGCCACAGGTGGTTTTTAGGCAATTTTCCTAGGACGCTAATCAGATAGCAGTTACAGGAGTAAGGACAGTAGTATTTGTGAAGGTTGGAGAAAGGTAATGGCTTTGATTCCTTTCATCATAGAATTTAGAGACTGATGAAATGTTAGTTTTAGTTCTCCTGTGGATCTGTAAAAGAGAAGATTGCTGGGTTTATGAAGCTGATTGCTGCATGGCAGAAGGAGCACACATAGAACACGAGAGGGATCACTCTTAGCATCCTGTAAAAAAAGTAGACGTATACAATAATCCTATTTAGAATTTCAAGCAACAAAACATACTGTCAAGGTAATTATATCCATAAAACCTTGATAAATTACATGAATAAGGGTCCATCAAGCCCTTTGCTACAGTTGTATTTTTCATATTATGTAAAATATGTGGAAAGTTCATAGATATACACATCAGCATTTACCCCAATTTTAAATTCATTAATTTTTGCAATTGCATTTTTATTACTGAAACATTCTCTTAAATATTTAAGAAAAAAATTAAAGCTCATATCCATTTTGCATGTCCCTTGTTAATTTTCTCAAGAAACTTTGTACCAGATATCCTTTTTCAAATGCTTTAAATAAAGTATTAATCATTATTATATTCAAATGAATCCTGATTTCATCATAATAAAATTAAAGCTTTTCTTTATTTTAAATGCTAAAATTTAATCCCTTTTATTATTTTAAACCCTAAAATTTAAAACTTAATATTTATTT
This sequence comes from Saccopteryx bilineata, assembly GCF_036850765.1. NCBI lineage: Eukaryota > Metazoa > Chordata > Mammalia > Chiroptera > Emballonuridae > Saccopteryx > Saccopteryx bilineata. Next base: position 179,176,235 of record NC_089494.1, read on the forward strand.
CTTTCAGGAAGCAATACTGTGTATTTAGTGCTTAGATATTGGGGCTTTGAAACAAGACCACATGGATGGAATTCCAACTCCAGCATTTAAAATTGGTGTGATTTAAACAAACAACTTGAACTTTCTGTGTCTCAATTTTCTGAACCATTAAATGAGGATAATAACATTTATTCAATCAGGTATTAAACCTAGGTACAATGTATAATATTTTGTCATACAAATAAGTACAGTTGATCTTCATTATTCAAGGATTCCATATTTGCAAATTTTCCTATTAATAAAAATGTATTTGTACCCACAAAATCAATACTTGTGGCACTTCTCCAGTCATTTGTGGACAAGTGCAGAGCAGTGACCAACTTGAGTCAGCTGAAGTGCATATTCTTAGCTGAAGTGTATACTGCCTCTTGTTTTAGCTCTTATAATGTAAGCAACTGGCCTTTTTGTGGCCTATGTAGTACCATATTTTTTACATTTTTGTGTTTTTCTTGGTGATTTAGTTGTTTAAAGTGGCCTCTAGCCATAAGCTAAAGTGCTGTCTAGTATTGCTAAGCTCAAGAAGGCTGTGATGTGCTTTATGAAGAAAATAAGTGTATCAGATAAGTTTCACTTAGGCATGAATTATAATGTTATTGGTGGTGAGTTCAATATTAATGAATTAAAAGTATATATCAAATAATATGTCATTAAACAGAAACACACATAAAGCAGTTTATGTATCGATCAATTGACAAGAATGTGACCAGAGGCTGGTAGGAACCTAACCTTGTATGTCTCCTGGGAGCAGCGGTTCAGTAGCCTCTTGTTCAGCAATTTTATAGAACATAATTACTGTAAATAATGGGAATCAACTGCACTTTGAAGCCATATAGAGGTCCCTTTTTCCTTTTGGAAAAAGAATTCAGAATAGGTTTCAATAGGAACATGGCTAGGCATTTTCAAAAGTGTGGTGCCTTCTTTTCTTTCTTCCCCACAGCTGAAGCTCTGAGTGCAATCGTGGCGCCTGCTCCTCAGGAGTGGGGCTGCAGGAGGAAACTGTCAGCATCTAGGCCCGTGTTTTCTGAGGCATTCTCCCTGGCTGTCTCTGTGTTTAGGGCCTACCTTGTTAAAATTCAGACTGGGCATGATTAGAGCTCACACTACCAACCACCGTGGTGACAGAAGGAACAGGCCCAGGGTCTTATTTTTTTTCTCTTAATCTAGCTTATTAAGCAAAACAACAGGAAAAATATAAGGTAAAAATGAATCCTTACTCTGTTGTTCTTAGGTAATGTGAATTCCTTTGAGTGACTTAAATCTTTTCAATTTTAGCAAAACTTCTGTATTTGTGTGATAACTGTATGTTTAAGATTTGGGAGTTTTGTAAAACTATAAAAATAGACTTTTGGAAGACTGATATGTAAATATCTGAATAATAAATTAACAAGAAACATGAGAGGGTTGGTGACGTCACGGAAATGGCGCCGTGAGAAGCGCGTCCGACAGCTCTCCCCTAAATCACAACAAATTTATCAACTAGAAACAGAAAAATTTATCCTCGGAGCATTCCGGAGTTCCACACAAACTGAAAGCAAAAGGACTGTTATCACTTGAATCTGAGAGACGAGGGTGTGGAGGAAGCTACCACAGCGACGCTCATTCAAGCCGCCAGGGAGTGCGCCTGTGGTGAGTCAGCCCATATACTTGGGAACCGCAAGCCGCCGCGAGCGGCCGACCGCGAGCTGCCGCGAACCCCCGCGAACCCCCGCGAACCGCCACCGCGAGCGGCCGCCACGAGCCGCCGCGCGCGCGCGCCCGGTCCGGTTGAGCACCGCTGACGTTCCCAGCGGCCCGCACACTGCGAGTGGGGGTCGCCGGCCACCGGTGCCCGGAGCGCCACATTTGCGCGCGTGCCTTGGGCATTCCACGCGCCCAGGGCGCCCTACTGGCCCGCACACCCAGGGGGCTCCATTATCCTGCGCTTGGTGCGGTCCAGCCGCCAGCGGCGGGGCGAGCGAGAGAGGCTTGGGAGATTCTCTCCATGGGCGGGGCACCTCACCCAGCCATTCAACCTAACAATCAAGCGTTGGGGGAGGGGCGCGCGCAGGCAGCCTAAAACACCTTCAGAAACACAGCTGCGACCCAATCACTAAAATTAGCTTAACCCATAAAATCTGCGCACCCTCGGTTCTAATTGATAAGATCTCTCTCAGTTCAGCGATCCAAGACAAGAGGCGTGATATTTTTTAGTGCCTCTCGCTAAAGGGGCGGGGGCAACTTCTGATTGATAGAGCCTCCATATTCAGGGATAAACGCTAACAAGAAGGACTTGGCAGATAATAAGGTCTATACTACACTAGTCGTAAGCAGAGACTAGTGCCTCTTCTTCCCTGCAAAAACAGGCTACAAAGTGTGGAAAGCCTGGGTTGAGAGGTCCAACTAAATGATAGGCGCTGAACAGTCACCTTGACAACAATTGACTCCCACCCCCGCCTGATTACACTGGAGGCCCTGACTGTCAGAGCCTTTCCCAAAGCCTTGCACTGAGTGGGGATAGAGTGGGGATTTCCCAGCTCTTTGAGCCTCTTACTCCCCAGGCAGAAGCAGTTGCAGCCTTATAGCTGGATCACCAGGCTGCTAATTCAGAAAGGGGGGACTAGGAGAGAGAATCCAGGAAAGCAAACTCTCTCATCGTTGGACCCTGCAAACGCCAACAAGCCTTTACTTCCAGCAAGACTAAAGCCAATTATATGACATTGCCATAGAATCCCATCAACTGCAAATCCCTACCTAAGAGTGACACAGGGGCAGAGCCTGGGGTACAGAGTCACCGACCAGGAAGAGGGAGAGAAAAGAAAAAGGAAGAAGTTAACCTCTCAAAATCAAGAAAAACCCACAGACTTTACAACTTGATCCACTAATTTTTTTTTTTTGTTGTTGTTGTTGTTTGTTTCTTCTATCTTTTTGCCTTTATTTCTTCCACCTCGGTCCTTCTATTCTCTTCCCATCTTATGCTTCCCCTTTCTTGAACTACACTACCCATGAGTGTTGCATTTTATTTTTCTTCTTCATCCTCACCCTCCTTTAAGGTTATACTCCAAAACACTTAACTCTCACTCTCTCTTCTTTTGTTTTTTTTTTGTCTTGCTTTATTTTGTTTTTTTCTCTTCCTATTTTATTTCTTCCTTCGTTTTTCTCTTTTTCTTATTTTTTCCTTTCTATTCGTTTTTTCTTTTCTCATTTTACTTTCCTCCCATATAATCCTCAATCACGAACAAATTAGTTAATTTGGGACTCAAGGCTTTTTTTTGGCTTTATTTCTCTTTTTTGCTTTTGTTTTTATTTTTTTTCTCTTGTTTGTTTATTTTTGTGGCATTTTGGGTCCTCCCAACCCAAGGTCTCCATTGTATTTAGTCTTCGCTCCACTTAATACAACAGATTTTTACTTATTATTTTTATTTTTCTTCTTTATTATTCTTTTTTGGTCCTTTTTTCTGATTCCCTCTTATCCCTCTCATTATATCTCTTAGTTGACCATCACTTACAAGCAAATCATCTTATGCTTGTCTAAGATTTTCTTCCTTTTTTTTTTTTTTTTTTGCATTTAGTAGGTCCCTACTCCCTTTTTTTGCCCCTTGAACTCTTCACCCCAAATCAGGCCCTCCATTATAGGCACGATATTTCCCTGAGGAGGGGAGAGGAGGGAAAGAGAAGAGAGAAAAAAAGGGGGAAATAATAAATTATTACTGTTTTTTTTTGTGGGGTGTTTTACCCTTTTTTTTTTTTTTCTTTTTACTCTTTATTAATTCTAATTAGTGCTATCAATAAGACTACCCTCAGATGCCGATAAGAAAGAGGAAATCGAATATTATGGATACAAAAGAAAGAGAGGTAACACAAATAGATGTGGAAAAATCTATGGAGAAAAGACTTAACATATTGGAAGCCTTGGAGCTAAATGACAGAGAATTTAAACTAGAAATCTTAAAAATACTCAGAGATATACAAGAAAACACAGAAAGGCAATATAGGGAGATCAGAAAACAACTCAATGAACACAAAGAATATATTACCAAGGAAATTGAAACTATAAAAACAAATCAAACAGAAATGAAAAACTCAATTCACGAGCTGAAAAACGAGGTAACAAGCTTAGCTAACAGAACAGCCCAGATTGAAGATAGGATTAGTGAAATAGAAGACAAACAACTTGAGGCACAACAGAGAGAAGAAGAAAGAGACTCAAAAATAATAAAAAACGAGAAAGCCCTACAGGAATTGTCTGACTCCATCAGAAAGAATAACATAAGAATAATAGGTATATCAGAGGGAGAAGAGAAAGAAAATGGAATGGAGAATATACTCAAACAAATAATAGACGAGAACTTCCCAAGCCTGTGGAAGGAACTAAAACCTCAAATTCAAGAAGCAAACAGAACACCAAGTTTTCTTAACCCCAACAAACTCACTCCAAGGCACATCATAATAAAGATGACACAAACCAATGACAAAGAAAAAATTCTCAAGGCAGCCAGGGAAAAGAAGAGTACAACATATAATGGAAGGCCTATTAGATTATCATCAGATTTCTCAGCAGAAACTCTACAAGCTAGAAGAGAGTGGACCCCAATATTTAAAGCCCTGAAAGAGAGGAACTTTCAGCCAAGAATACTATACCCATCAAAGCTATCCTTCAAGTATGAAGGAGATATAAAAACATTCACAAATACAGAAAAGATGAGAGAATTTATCAACAGAAAGCCCCCACTCCAGGAAATACTAAGGGGGGTTTTCCAACCAGATTCAAAGAACAAAAGAAAACAACACCACAAGTAACAGCTCCACCAAGAACACAATAAAACCAAACTTAAACTGTGACAACAAAGGAAAAAAAGGGGGGAGAGGATGGAGATTAACAGTAGCAAAGGATGATGAAGTGCAGAAATACTTATAAGATAGGGTACTACAATGAATATGGTAGGTACCCTTTTCATTACTTAATGGTAACCACCCTTAAAAAAACCACCACAAAAACACTTGACTTAAAAAAGGTAGCAACAGAGGAAAGAAGTATGGAACACAAACAAACAAAAACAAATGATAGAAAAACAAAAGAGAAGAATCAAACTAGATACAAAACTAACAGAAAGCAATTTATAAAATGGCAGTAGGGAACCCACAAGTGTCAATAATTACACTAAATGTAAATGGATTAAACTTACCAATAAAAAGACACAGAGTAGCAGAATGGATTAAAAAAGAAAATCCAACTATATGCTGCCTACAAGAAACACATCTAAGCAACAAGGATAAAAACAAATTCAAAGTGAAAGGCTGGAAAACAATACTCCAAGCAAACAACACCCCAAAAAAAGCAGGCGTAGCAATACTCATATCTAATAATGCTGACTACAAGACAGAAAAAGTACTCAGAGACAAAAATGGTCATTTCATAATGATTAAGGGGAAGTTGAATCAAGAAGACATAACAATCCTTAATATATATGCACCAAACCAAGGAGCACCAAAATATATAAGACAGCTACTTATTGACCTTAAAACAAAAACTAACAAAAATACAATCATACTTGGAGACCTCAATACACCGCTGACGGCTCTAGATCGGTCATCCAAACAGAGAATCAATAAAGATATAGTGGCCTTAAACGAAATACTAGAACACCTGGATATGATAGACATCTACAGGACACTTCATCCCAAAGCGACAGAGTATACATTTTTCTCTAGTGTACATGGAACATTCTCAAGAATTGACCATATGTTGGGCCACAAAGACAATATCAGCAAATTTAGAAAAATTGAAATTGTACCAAGCATATTTTCTGATCATAAAGCCTTGAAACTAGAATTCAACTGCAAAAAAGAGGGGGGAAAACCCACAAAAATGTGGAAACTAAACAACATACTTCTAAAAAATGAATGGGTCAAAGAAGAAATAAGTGCAGAAATCAAAAGATATATACAGACAAATGAAAATGAAAATACGACATATCAGAATCTCTGGGATGCAGCAAAAGCAGTAATAAGAGGAAAGTTCATATCACTTCAGGCCTATATGAACAAACAAGAGAGAGCCGAAGTAAACCACTTAACTTCACACCTTAAGGAACTAGAAAAAGAAGAACAAAGACAACCCAAAACCAGCCGAAGAAAGGAGATAATAAAAATCAGAGCAGAAATAAATGAAATAGAGAACAGAAAAACTATAGAAAAAATCAATAAAACAAGGAGCTGGTTCTTTGAAAAGATCAACAAAATTGACAAACCCTTAGCAAGACTCACCAAGGAAAAAAGACACAGGACTCAAATAAATAAAATCCAAAATGAAAGAGGAGAGATCACCACAGACATCATAGAAATACAAAGAATTATTGTAGAATACTATGAAAAATTATATGCCACCAAATACAACAATCTAGAAGAAATGGATAAATTCCTAGAACAATACAACCTTCCTAGACTGAGTCATGAAGAAGCAGAAAGCCTAAACAGACCAATCAGCAGGGAGGAAATAGAAAAAACTATTAAAAATCTCCCCAATAATAAAAGTCCAGGCCCAGACGGTTATACTAGTGAATTCTATCAAACATTCAAAGAAGACTTGGTTCCTATTCTACTCAAAGTCTTCCAAAAAATTGAAGAAGAAGCAATACTTCCAAACACATTTTATGAGGCCAACATAACCCTCATACCAAAACCTGGCAAGGATGGCACAAAGAAAGAAAACTACAGACCAATATCTCTAATGAATACAGATGCTAAAATACTAAACAAAATACTGGCAAACCGAATACAACAACATATTAAAAAAATAATACATCATGATCAAGTGGGATTCATCCCAGAATCTCAAGGATGGTTCAACATACGCAAAATGGTTAACGTAATACACCATATCAACAAAACAAAGAACAAAAACCACATGATCTTATCAATAGATGCAGAAAAGGCTTTTGATAAAATACAACACAATTTTATGTTTAAGACTCTCAACAAAATGGGTATAGAAGGAAAATATCTCAACATGATAAAGGCCATATATGATAAACCATCAGCCAACATCCTATTAAACGGCATAAAACTGAGGACTTTCTACCTTAAATCAGGAACAAGACAGGGTTGTCCACTCTCTCCACTGTTATTCAACGTGGTGCTAGAAGTTCTGGCCAGAGCAATCAGACAAGACAAAGAAATAAAAGGCATCCATATCGGAAAAGAAGAAGTAAAGCTATCACTTTTTGCAGATGATATGATCCTATACATCGAAAACCCAAAGGACTCCACAAAAAGATTATTAGAAACAATAAACCAATACAGTAAGGTCGCAGGATACAAAATTAACATACAAAAGTCCATAGCCTTTGTATATGCCAACAATGAAATATTAGAAAACGAACTCAAAAAAATAATCCCCTTCACGATTGCAACAAAAAAAATAAAATACCTAGGAATAAACATAACAAAGAACGTAAAGGACCTATATAATGAAAATTACAAAGCATTGTTAAGGGAAATCGAAAAAGATACAATGAGATGGAAAAATATTCCTTGTTCCTGGATAGGAAGAATAAATATAATCAAAATGGCCATATTACCCAAAGCAATATACAAATTTAATGCAATTCCCATCAAAATCCCTATGAGATTTTTTAAAGAAATGGAACAAAAAATCATCAGATTTATATGGAACTATAAAAAACCCCGAATAGCCAAAACAATCCTAAGGAAAAAGAATGAAGCTGGGGGCATTACAATACCTGACTTTAAACTATATTATAGGGCCACGATAATCAAAACAGCATGGTATTGGCAAAAAAATAGACACTCAGACCAATGGAACAGAATAGAAAGCCCAGAAATAAAACCACATATATATGGTCAAATAATCTTTGATAAAGGGGCCAACAACACACAATGGAGAAAAGAAAGCCTCTTCAACAAATGGTGTTGGGAAAACTGGAAAGCCACATGCAAAAGAATGAAACTCGACTACAGCCTGTCCCCGTGTACTAAAATTAATTCAAAATGGATCAAAGACCTAAATATAAGACCTGAAACAATAAAGTACATAGAAGAAGACATAGGTACTAAAATCATGGACCTGGGTTTTAAAGAACATTTTATGAACTTGACTCCAATGGCAAGCGAAGTGAAGGCAAAGATAAATGAATGGGACTACATCAGAATTAAAAGTTTTTGCTCAGCAAGAGAAACTGATATCAAAATAAACAGACAGCCAACTATATGGGAACTGATATTTTCAAACGACAGCTCAGATAAGGGCCTAATATCCAAAATTTACAAAGAACTCATAAAACTCAACAACAAACAAACAAACAATCCAATAAAAAAATGGGAAGAGGACATGAACAGACACTTCTCCCAGGAAGAGATACAAATGGCCAACAGATATATGAAAAGATGCTCAGCTTCATTAGTTATTAGAGAAATGCAAATCAAAACTACAATGAGATACCACCTCACTCCTGTTAGATTAGCTATTATCAACAAGACGGGTAATAGCAAATGTTGGAGAGGCTGTGGAGAAAAAGGAACCCTCATTCACTGTTGGTGGGACTGTAAAGTAGTACAACCATTATGGAGGAAATTATGGTGGTTCCTCAAAAAACTGCAAATAGAACTACCTTATGACCCAGCAATCCCTCTACTGGGTATATACCCCAAAACCTCAGAAACATTGATACGTGAAGACACATGTAGCCCCATGTTCATTGCAGCACTGTTCACAGTGGCCAAGACATGGAAACAACCAAAAAGCCCTTCAATAGAAGACTGGATAAAGAAGATGTGGCACATATACACTATGGAATACTACTCAGCCATAAGAAATGATGACATCAGATCATTTACAGCAAAATGGTGGGATCTTGATAACATTATAAGGAGTGAAATAAGCAAATCAGAAAAAAACAAGAAATACATGATTCCATACATTGGTGGAACATAAAAATGAGACTAAGAGACATGGACAAGAGTGTGGTGGTTACCAAGGGTGGGGGAGGAGGGAGGACATGGGAGGGAGGGAGGGAGAGAGTTAGGGGGAGGGGGAGGGGCACAGAGAACTAGATAGAGGGTGACGGAGGACAATCTGACTTTGGGTGAGGGGTTTGCAACATAATTTGATGACAAAATAACCTAGACATGTTTTCTTTGAATATATGTACCCTGATTTATTAATGTCATCCCATTACCATTAATAAAAATTTATTAAAAAAAAAAAAAAAAGAAACATGAGAAATAAATGGAGCATGTCACCTTGAATTCAGAAAGAGTTCATTGTTCACTAAACACCCTGAAATGATTTTAGATTCCACTATAAAATTAGCAGCAGTAATAATAAGAGCAGACAGGGGAAAGAAAATGGGAAGAAGGAAGAGATTGGGATTTTAAGTGTCTAAGTCAGAATAAGTAATAACAGAGCCGCAGAACGTGTAAGTAGAAGGTTGTTGCAAGATAGTTTGATCTTATAGAAGGAGTATTTGAGGACATAATGTGAAATGCCCTCTTATCCAGGGTTGTGAACCAGGAATAGCCAGGGAGTAATAAGGCAATATACAGAACAAGACTAAGGCAGGCCATGAGGCCACAGTGAACAGCCTGAGAGCTTAGGGTCCATGTCTGGAGATAAAATTAGGAAGAAAAGGGTGGTATGGAGTTCTTTTTTTTATTTTTATTTTTTCCTGATGCTGGAAACGGGAGAGACAGACTCCCGCATGCGCCCGACCGGGATCCACCCGGCACGCCCACCAGGGGCAATGCTCTGCCCACCAGGGGGCAGATGCTCTGCCCCTCTGGGGCGTCACTCTGCCGCGACCAGAGCCACTCTAGCGCCTGGGGCAGAGGCCAAGGAGCCATCCCCAGCGCCCGGGCCATCTTTGCTCCAATGGAGCCTCGGCTGCAGGAGGGGAAGAGAGAGACAGAGAGGAAGGGGGGAGGGTGGAGAAGCAAATGGGCGCTTCTCCTATGTGCCCTGGCCAGGAATCAAACCTGGGTCCCCCGCACACCAGGCTGACGCTCCACCGCTGAGCCAACTGGCCAGGGCCTGGTATGGAGTTCTTATTGAAGTTCTTGTAATTGACAGCAGTTAAAGGTAAATCTAACAGCACTTGAATATATTTGTTTATTATCCACTTTCCATTATCAGCCCACATGGTGATAAAGTAATGAAGAGCAGGGCTGCCACGTGCTCAACCAGTCCAGTCAATCTGTGGTTTGCCTTGTGTGAAAAAGAGAATTCCCTGGAAACTTCATGTCCATACATGTGTGATTATAGTCTATCTGTCTGTGTTCATTTAAAAAATACCTTTTGAAAATTACCAATGTTGACTCTGCTGAGTGAAGGAACCAATAACCTAGAAAGAAACTAGGAAAGAACCTAGAGAGAAACAGGATACCTAAAACAACAAAAGTGTAAAAATCAGATAGGCTGCAGTGGGATTAAATGGCTAGTCACTCTATTGCAGGGCCATGCCTTACAGTAGAAAGCTACTCACTCTTTTTGATGGGTCTCACATGGAAATCCAAGGAATATGCACAACAAGCAGTAAATGGACATATCAAAGATGCTTGATTTCATTAGTAAGGACTATTCAGCACTTTTTAAGACTTGTAATCTCAAGCACCACATTTGTTCTTTAAAAAATAATAACAAGCCCTGGCCAGTTGGTTCAGTGGTAGAGTGTCAGTCCGGTGTGTGGATGTTCTGGGTTTGATTCCTGGTCAGGGCAACAGGAGAAGTGCCCATCTGCTTCTCCACTCTTCCCCCTCTCCTTTTTCTCTATCTCTCTCTTCCCCTCTTGCAGCCAAGGCTCCATTGGAGAAAAATTGGTTGGGTGCTGAGGATGACTTCATGGCCTCCACCTCAGGCACTAGAATGGCTCTGGTTGCAGCGGAGCAAGTCCCAGATGGGCAAAGCATCACCCCCTGGTGGGCATGATGGGTGGATCCCAGTCAGGCACATGCGGGAGTCTGCCTCCCTGCTTCTCACTTCAGAAAAATATAATAATAAAAATAATAATAATAACAACAACAAATATGAACTAAGGCAAGGAAGAAAATCTGGGCAGTTCTTTGGGCAATAAAGTAATGGGGTAGAGCTTAAGATGCCTTAGGGAGCAATTTCTTATGTGACATAGGGGTAGAATGAGAATGGAATATGAGAATAATTAGAGAAGCACCTATTTGGAGAATAGATTGGTAAGAAAGGTAAAACATGTTACAGAAACCTGGTAGAAGAATTTTTTAGAAGGAAAGAGAGATAATTGATGGTCTGAATTAGAGTAGTGGCAGGGAAAATTAACAAATATGTCAGACATTTCAAAAGAAAAGTTAGCAGGACATTGTCAATGACAGTGTAGGCTCTAAAGAGTTGAATGTAAGATAACATTCAGGTTCATGACTGTGAAATTACAAGGTAGAAAAACAGAGAATATTTATTAGAAAATGTGACAAAGATTATTGCCATGGAGAGTTATAGTCATGGGTATTGATAGGGTAGCTGCCAGCAATAGAATTATATGGTAGTAAGTCAAATAAGTCAAATTAGAAATATGTGTCCTTGAGTAGAGCATATTGGTTATAAACTTAGATCCGCATCATTAAACAATGAAAATAACCACAGAACACTTGTGTTGTGAAAGAGAAAGCATTCTGACATAGGACCCCAGATACACTCTCATTTGCCATAGAAGGTAACATTCACAGATCTGGGAACTGGGACGTGAATATCTTTAAGACGCAATTATAATATTTAGCTCACTACTACACTAAGCAAGAGATGTTAACTCAAAAGCCACTCCCATAACACAGGAAAGTGGTAACAGCTCTATAATTCAGCAGTTTGTATTATGTACATGACTTAAATTATATGTTACCACACAACCAGCACATCCTCAGGATAGAGTACTTTGGAAGATTTTTTTATTCACTAGGTTATAGTTTCTTCATAAATCTATTAATAAGCATTTTTCTAACTGATTGTTGAGAATCAAAACAAGTAAGTTGGAGTTGCTCAGAGCTATCAACCTCTGAATAGGATAATGGTAAGTATAATAGTTAATTTTATGTGTCAACTTGGCTAGGCTATGTGCCTAGTTCTTCTGTCACACATCAGGCTAGCTGTTACTGTGCAGGTATTTTTAGATGTGATTAATACTTATATCAGTAAACTTTGAGTAAAGCCAATTACTTTCATTTACTAGTTGAGGGCCCTAGGAGAGAAGACAAAAGAGGAAGAGGAAGGAATCCTATCCTCATACTGTCTTTGGACTGAAGACTGCAACATCAATTTCTACTGGAATTTCAGCTGGCCTGCCCTGCAAATTTTAGAACTTTTCAGGATTGCCAGTCCCATAACAATGTGAGACAATTCCTTAAAATTAATCTTTCTCTTTCTCCCTCTCTCTTTCTAATATACCCTATTGGTTCTGGGGTTTTTTTGTTTTTTTTTTTTGTTGTTGTTGTTGTTGACCTTGGGTAATTCAGTGAAAAAAAATGACTGTGGTGGTTTTGGTTAACCATAACCTATAGGTACAAGACATTAAGATAAGTTCTACATCTTTGAGTTCCTGTCTTCTCAGAGTAGAACAATGAGTCCTTAAATCTACAATGACACTACAAAGATTTTCTACAGCTATATGTTAATGGCAGAATACAGAGATCAAATGAGTCCCTTTAGGATGTGAAGGAGTTATGTTTGGAGTGAGTTAGTAATATGGTACTATAGGAGTTGTTTGTTAAGAATTTCAGAAAGTAAAAACTGTAAGTTTGAGAATCATTACTTCACAACAGCTGCAAAAGAAAGAGGAAGTTACTTAAATAGTAACTTACTCAATTTGTTAATAAAAAAGCCCGTTTCCATTGTGTGTGTGTGTGTGTGTGTGTACATGTGTATAAGTGAGGTTAATCCATACTGCATTTCCCTTCATAAGGTGAATGAACATTAGAAATCCAATTTCCTGTTATCAGTTACTAATGGACAGTATTTATGGGTTTGTTTGGGGTTTTTTTGTAACCTTATGATGAACTTTAGATATTTCTTACTATTGACCTGGAAAATTCTATATTTGTGTTATCCCTGAGAAGATGAACATAAGTGTCTTATTTAAGCATGGACAATTCAGTGCAGTACACTCAGAAGGTGCATAAAACAATTTTTCATTCTGCTAATGGCAGATGCCATGAATAGGTAGAAAAGACAAAATAATGACATTAAAAGTAGCTGCCCTATATTCTTACAAATAAGTACTCTTGTTTTAGAAGCTAAATATTATTAGCCTATACCTATTTCTGTCCAGGGTCTTATTGATTTTGGTCTATGGCTAATTTTATTGACATTAACTAATTAATTAGTGTATATTAAATTGACTGATAGAAATTCTTCTAGCCACTGGGAATAAATCAGTGAACAAAATAAACAGGGTTCCTTCCTATGGATATTTTCCCATAGAGGCAAATGGATGATTTGAAGAAAATCATGCTCTATGAAACAAAGATCACTGTATTTCAAGGACTGCAAAATGTAGCACAAAGAGCATCTGACACAACTTGCCTCTATCAATTATTCATTAAAGTAATAATTTAAAATAATTTAGCAGAAATTTATAACGTTTCTATTAAATTTAAGATCATCTCCCAGGGAAGCTTCTCCTGACTGCTCCTCTTTCTCGGGGCTCCCATGACATCCGGGAGCTCCCGCTCACTGCAGTGTGGGACACAGCTGTCAGGTTGGTTAATCATGTGGCCCCTTCAGCTGGGCTGCCTGGATCTAATTCCCAGCTCGACCACTATTTGGGCATGTAATGGTAACTCTCAGTGCCTCATCTTTAAAGTAGAGATTAAAATAGTACCTGCTTCAGGACTTTTGTGAGGAGTTAAAGAGTTAAAGTATGCTAAGTGCTTACATTTTATTTGACACAGTGTGTACGAAATGCAAATGTTAGCTCTTATGAGTAGCGCACATTATTTTAGCGACACTTCTTGTGATTTTTGTTTTCACTTCCTGTTTGGGGTACCCTCTGAGTTTATGGGTTGTGTTTTGTTTCATATTCCTCTACCTTCCTTCGGTGTCTAGAAAAGCACTTAGTGCAAAGCAGAGTGCACTAAAGTTCTAAGAATTCATGAGGATTTTATATTTTTTAATAATAATACACAAAAAATACTTTGGAGATTAAACAATCACTCTAAGACTACTTCATTATGCATCCATGGTTTAATCCTGGGACATGAAGTGATGGAATTAAAAAAAATTTGCAATCTTGACTTTAATTTCATCACAGCTTATTTTATGTATATAACATGTCAGCGGCCCCACCCACAACTGCTGTGTTCACTCAGTGGTTCTCATTGGTGATTCACAGACCCATAGCATCAGAATCATCTATGAATTTGTGAGAAATGCAAAATCCTTAGGCCTATCCTAGACCTACTGTATTAGAAATTCTGAGCGGGGCCCAGAAACTTGAAATTTAACAAGCCTGTCAAGTGATTTTGATGTCCATTAAAGTTTGAGAGCAAAGTATTAAATACAAGAAAAAATAAGGCTTGGTCTGAATAATCAGGCAAGAGTGGATAGCCAAGAAAAATGTGGTAAACCACACAGAGAGTTAAATAAAACCACAAAGTATACAAAGCATGTTTTGGGTAAACTTTCTCTCCAGTCTATTCACAGTTTCACTAAAAGTTTCCCTCTTCTGTCTGTCATGGTTTACATATTAAAAAATATCTGCTCATGTCTAGTCAAAGGAAAATACTATAATGGAAGAGAAATTGTGTGCTAAAAGATTCTTATCTTAATTTATTTCTTAGATAAATACACAATCTCATAGTACTTTGAGAAATAAAGCATTGTTAGAAACAACATTTCAACTAAACACCATATAATGTATTATTGCAGAAGTAATCTCCACTTGTAATCTGAACATAATGGTAAAAGAGTATGTAAATTCTTTCTCTTTTTTTAGTTTTTTGTATTTTTCCGAGGTTAGAAGCAGGGAGGCGGTCAAACTGACTCCCGCGCGCACCCAATTGGGATCCACCCAGCATGCCCACCAGGGGGTGATGCTCTGCCCATCTGGGGTGTTGCCCAGAGCTATTCTAGCACCTGAGGCAAAGACCATGGAGCTGTTCTCAGCACCTGGGCCAACTTTGCTCCAATGGAGCCTTGGCTGCAGGAGGGGAAGAGAGAGATAAAGAGAAAGGAGAGGGGGAAAGGGTGGAGGAGCAGATGGGCAATTCTCCTATGTGCCCTGACCAGGAATCAAACCAGAGACTTCCACACACTGGGCTAATGATGCTCTACTGCTGAGCCAACTGGCCAGGGCTGAGTATATAATTTCTTATAGTCAGTCAGATATCATGGGTAGAGGTCATTCTTTACTAGATTTTTATAACTTCAAGAATTTCTTCTGTAAGGATGTAACTCTCATCTTTCCACTTCACCTTTCTGGCTTCTAGGATGACCCAAGTCAGTAACTGTTTCTTGGCTGAATAGGAATGGAAAGGAAGTAGCTGGAAGATAATGCAGTTCAGCTTTCAAGCCTCACTTGTTCTTTATCATATGCTGCTAACCCTACTATTACCATACACTTTAGATGCTCAGACTAATCTGAGCATCTACATTTTTTTTTTACTCATCTGCTATCCTGTCCTCTGTATTTCACTTTTCCCTGTTCATAATTTGTCTTGTAGCTAATATTCACACCTTATTTCAATACCTGTATATTTCCACTCAGTATTCAATGTCAAATATGCTTAAAATAGAGGAAAGATATATACCAAATGAAATTTAGGTTCACTACAGTGGAAATGAGCCCAGGGTAGAGTTAATTGTAACTATACATAATTCTCTGTTTCTTCTGAATAATGCTTTTTTTTTTTTCACTTGTTAACATCTTGCATTCTCTGAATCAGTCTGCATTTCCAATTGCTTTTAGATATTTCACAGAATTCAGGGGCCTTTCTCTTCCCAGCATTTGCTCTACAGACACTATTCATACAGATTTAAAGAAGAAACCATCAAATCTACATGATATTTTTGCTACAATGATTTGGGGAATAACTAGCTCAACTAGGGGTACATTTCTGGCATTAGCAAATGGTTTTTCCAATCACAAGTTATTCTGTGGTTATTTTTCTTCTCTTTCAGAAATATGTTCTTCATTTGGCTCTCAAGACTCCACACTATTTCAGCGGATACTCCTTCTCAGTCTCCTTTTATGGAAGTTTCTCTTCCAGACCTCTAAATATTACATTGCCCAGGATTCAGCCCTTCGCTTTGAATTACACTCTCTACCGAATGACCTCATCCGGACAGACCATGGCTGTGAACATCATGCATTACCTCCTTCTTGGGCTTTTGATAATCTTCAGCAAGTTCCCCATCTTTATTTTCAAATATCTACCAAGTAAGAGCAAGTCTCAAAACCTCTACTGTTACCAGCAGTTGATAGCCACCATCATGTCTCCTGTGAGACTAACTAGAATGGCCTCCTGTCTAGTCTCTGCTCCCATTCTCACACACCTGTAATTTGTTCTCTACATAGCAGCAAGATAATATTTTCTAAATGTAAATGAGATGATACCAAACCATGGTTAAAATCTTTGCACGGCTCCACATCACCTCCCAACTCTCTATCCTTTTGTTTTACCATACTGCTATTTGAAATAATATTGTTTATTTTGTGCTGTTGTTGTTGTGTGAATTGTTTATTCAGTTTCCCTAAATAAAATAAAAGCTCCATGAAGACAGATGTTCCATAGCAGCCACCTGTGTCTGGAATATCTACTGGTGTGTGGCACTTTGTTTATACTTGTCATATGAGTGAATAAAATCACTTAATGTTTTGCAGAATTAACTTTTTGAAAAATATTTAAAAATATTATTTGTAATAGATCTTTGATGTTGATTTTATCTGTTCCTAATTTTCACTTAAGGGAATAAGATTAGTAATTTCTCATTTGCAAAAACTATTTTCTATGTAGAACTATGATATGTTATTAGATACATAGATCAATTCTAGAGTTACTAAGGAAAGGAGCAAACACAATTTAAAAATATAGTTTTAAAATAAGATTTTTGATCTCAAAAAATTATAACTAGAGATAAATCTAAGAAAGGTTTTCAAGAATTTTCTAGAAATACATATTTTTGGAAAAAATAAAAAGACCCAAGTAAATAAAATAGCATGCAATAGTCAGAGTTTGTATACTACAAATGGCAGTTTTTACCAAATTAATCTATAATTTTATTTCAGTTTTATTTGAGTTTTTTTATGGAATTTAAAAAGCTGATCCTAAATATCATAGACAAATAATATAAGAAGAAGAGTAAAAATAATTTTAAAAATAAGGAGAGGATCAGCTCTAATTGATAGCAAGTTTTATTATAAGCTTTAATCATATGCCTACATAAGATACTGTATAAGTGTAAATAAAAGCCATTATTAAGTAGATATTCACAATGTATAAAACTGGAAAATGATTAGCATTTAGAATATATATATTAAAAAAATTCCAAAATTTAATAAAACAACTAAAAGAAATAAACAAAGACTATAAAATGGAAATTCACTGAAGAAAAATAAAATTCCAAGTTAACAGAAGAAAAGATGTTCAGCGATATTTGTAATGAAAATATTAATTAAAAGTGAGATACCACTTCATACCTTTCTGAATGGCAAAAATAAATTGCTTCACAATTCTTAACATAGAAAAGATGTGGAGCAATGGTATAATACTGCTTGTGGAACTATAAATTGGCACAAATATTTTTCTAAAGAAATTTGAAAATATCTAGCACCACAGAATAAGTATGTACCTATTTCAGAAATTCTATTGATAATTATATTTATTGAGAAATTATCACACGTATATATAGGCATTCTTTTTTTTTTCTTTTTCTTTTTCTGAAGCTGGAAATGGGGAGAGACAGTCAGACAGACTCCCGCATGCGCCCGACTGGGATCCACCCGGCACGCCCAACAGGATCGATGCTCTGCCCACCAGGGGGCGATGCTCTGCCCCTCTGGAGCGTGGCTCTGCCGCGACCAGAGCCAGTCTAGCGCCTGGGGCAGAGGCCAAGGAGCCATCCCAAGCGCCCGGGCCATCATTGCTCCAATGGAGCCTTGGCTGCGGGAGGGGAAGAGAGAGACAGAGAGGAAGGAGGGGGGGTGGAGAAGCAAATGGGCGCTTCTCCTATGTGCCCTGGCCGGGAATCGAACCCGGGTCCCCCACACACCAGGCCGACACTCTACCGCTAAGCCAACCAGCCAGGGTATATAGGCATTCATATGCAAGAATATTCATTGTAAGATTAATTGCAATGATAGAAAAATTGAAACTTTATCAGTTAATAAGAGAAAAGATACATATTGTGGTATAATCAAATGATACACTGCCATTACTATTTTAAATGCATGACTTAGATCTACATATATACATGCACATATATAAAAAATAGCAGTTGAAGGAAAAACAGTGTGATACCATTTACATAAAATTTACAAAATTGTACAACAGTATATATGAATTATAGAAACAAACGTAGTAAAAGGATTAAGAAAAGCATAGTAATGGTCATCAAGAAATATAAAGTACTAGTTACTTTTCAAGTATGTCAAATGACAGAGGAAAATGTATAGAAATAGAACTTGATCCATAATATTTTATTTCTTTAAAAAAATTTGAAGCAAATCATGACAGTGTTAAAATTTGGCAAAGGTAAGTCACGGATAAGAGTGTTTTTATATTGTTCTCTATTTTTCTGCGTGATTAAATCATTTGATAATATAAAAAGAGAAAATCTAAGGACATTTCCTCTATTCAGATAGCAAATGAGCTATTTTCTGTGAATCTAAAAGTATTACAAACTCAAGATAAATCTTGAACCTACACTTACCACTATGTATGCATTGAATATCCAGTTATAGGCCCCATGTTTCATAGACATAGACATAATATTTTGAGTTAATACTTACACATGTCACTGGACTGGTGATCATGTCTTATTCTCTTTCTGATGACACTATTTCTACTTAATGGATATATGCTTTGACATACTTTTCTAGGTATTGGTGTGGGCTTTCCTAAGCCTATTCTTCTTTCTGGGTAAAGGTAAATAATCTGCCTCAAAGTAACCTAGTTTTCTTTTTTTCTAAACTAACTACCACTTATAGTGATTGAACCAGCATCTATAGCCTTCTGTACAAACAAATTGGACTACTTCTTTTTCCTCTTTATGACAGGAGATTCTCTGAATTACCTAGCCTTCAGAAGGCTTCTGAAAAGAAGTTAGGGAGATTATGTACCTTCTGCAGTCAGACGAGACTACATAAAATGTCCTGAAGCACAGAGTAGGGGAGAGCCACAGAGAGACTAAAGCAATGTGAAAGGCCACAAGCCCTCTTCTTCATTACCATACCAAGTCAGGGACATTCAAACTGATTCTTGGTGACCCATATCATGTGGATTTATATGTAAATCTACAACCAAAACGGAACTTGCTAAAAATGATACTTCTCTGACTTTAAGAAATGTAGTCAGTTATTATTTATTCTAGTATCTTATATGTCAGTAAAAAACTTGTTACAATCCCTTACATCAATTTTACTGTCTCTGATGATTCATACACTAGAAAGTTGTTCATAAATTATTTCTATGACTGTTGTATTCAAAACTCTTACATTATATTAATATATCAAGTTTCTCTGAAAACCTTTTAGTATTCTTCTCTCAGGGAGAACTTTTCACTATGGGAAATTCTCATCAATGGAAAATGTTATTTTAAAATCAATAATAAAGCATTACATTAAAAGGAATAAAATATTTCTATCTTATCTCTGCAACTACCATCCCCACTTCAAATCTGCCTGCCTTGGGTGGAAAAAAAAGTCATATGAGTAAGCTTGTTGGCCAGACAGAAATGAAAATTACTGAGACATAATTGCATGGGATAGCATTTACTTATAAACAAAGTAACAAGAAACTAAACTTAGAATGTACCAAAAACAAGTTGAAGACAAAAAAAATAATGGGGCAATAATAAGTTAAAAAGGTCTGATTCATATATCATCTGGTTCTAAACTTTTAAAGAACCATAGGTATCTGTGAACAATACCATGGCTCATTCTTAGTGAAAGTCAATGCTCAAGGTACACACTGTCAATTTTTTATGGCTATCATCCCTTCACAATCTCCTAACCTTCAACTAAAATGTGGGGTAGTAAATAATAAATGAGTAATAAATAAGACATTTCACCAAATAATTGAAGAACCTTCCTCGGGGATAGACACCTGGAATTATACCTGATCATTGATGAATTTATCTGTCAGAATACCTCTAGTGGTGTTTCTATAAAAATTTGTCAACAACTTACCAGTTCTTTCCTAAACTCTCTCCCTCAGTTAATTTCACATTATATATGAAAGCATCTCCACCCTTATTACAGATTCATCTTGAAAATGATGAAAATACCAGTGCAAAGTCTTAAAGACCAGATATTCTGAAGCTGACATTGATTAAAGATTATAGGGTTAAGAAGGCCAGCAAAACATGAGTTCAGTCATATTCATGTCTATCTTACATGTTTTTATTATGTAATTTGTATCATGTTATTTTGTACTTCAACTAGGAATTAGAGTCTAATGTTATGAGGATCATTTGCATCTGTTATAGGATTAAGAGCAAATGTCATCTAGCAATACCTATAAAGGTTTCTGAATGATTACTTAGACTTAGAAACATGTATTAAACTTTACATGTTTAACTTCTGTTAAAAAATGTAATTGTTATATAAAAATGTTTGTCAAGTACAGAATAATCATTAAATTCTAGCAAAACTTTTATATGCTACTAAAGTTCTAACCTTTGGAAGAAAGAGTAATATTTTCTCTATGTCAAAAATCAGTATGAGGGCCCTGGCAGGTTGGCTCAGTGGTAGAGCGTCGGCCAGGCGTGCAGCAGTCCCGGGTTCGATTCCTGGCCAGGGCACACAGGAGAAGCGCCCATCTGCTTCTCCACCCCTCCCCCTCTCCTTCCTCTTTGTCTCTCTCTTCCCCTCCCGCAGCCGAGGCTCCATTGGAGCAAAGATGGCCCGGGTGCTGGGGATGGCTCCTTGGCCTCTGCCCGAGGCGCTTGAGTGGCTCTGGCTGCAACAGAGCGGCACCCCGAAGAGGCAGAGCATCGCCCCCTGGTGGGCAGAGCGTCCCCCCTGGTGGGCGTGCCGGGTGGATCCCGGTCGGGTGCATGCGGGAGTCTGTCTGACTGTCTCTCCCCGTTTCTAGCTTCAGAAAAATACAAAAAAAAAAATCAGTATGAGAATGATTTTTTTGACTGTTCTGCAGTCCAGTGAAGCAACTAGGGGCTGGTAAACTTGGTTACCAATTCAAATTACCCAGGAAACTTTAAAAAGTAGTGAGAGCTGGGATCCATTCCCCCAGATTATTTTTTACTTGGTATAAGGTGTGGCTTAGGCATGGGATACTTTAAAAAGTCCACAGTTATAATATGCAGCCAAGGCTGAGAATAACTGCTCTAAACCCCTGATGCTCAATGAGAAGTCTGAGGACTAGCATCAGCATTACCTCGGAACTTGTTGGAAAAGCATAAGCTTATCTGTCCACCAGATCTGCTGGGTCAGATTTACTTTTTCAGGGGCTCTGATTCAACCCATTCAGAATTCTCTTTCTATAAAAATTAGGTGTCAAGCTAACCCATTCTTTCCAATTCTAAAATTCTTAATCTACAACATAAAGAATACACTGAGAAACAATTTTAAGTTTATCTAGAATTCTTTACCTATAAAAATTGAAAGACTGAAACCATTCAATCTCTCCAACTCTGTAATCTCATTCCACAACCTAAATAAATATTAATACAATGCTAAGGGAATTTGTAAAAACTGTGTCATAAATCCATCTTCTGTTTTCCTTCTTCTTTCTCACTAGAATTCACTCATCTTTTAAGACCAATGTAAAATTTCACCTCCTTTATACAGCAGGTGCTAAAAAATAACGTATCTTTTCTCTAAAATTCTATGTCAATATAATCAGTTCCAGAAAGTTTACTTCATTGTTTCTTTCTGTTAAATCAGGAGTCCCCAAATTTTCACATAGGGGCCAGTTCACTGTCCCTCAAACTGTTGGAGGGCCAGACTATAAAAAAAAACTATGAACAAATCCTTATGCATACTGCACATATCTTATTTTAAAGTAAAAAAACAAAATGGGAACAAATACAATATTTAAAATAAAGAACAAGTAAATTTAAATAAACAAACTGACCAGTATTTCAATGGGAGCTATGCTCCTCTCACTGACCACCAATGAAAGAGGTGCCCCTTCTGGAAGTGCGGCAGGGGCTGGATAAATGGCCACAGGGGGCCATGTGCGGCCCATGGGCCATTGTTTGGGGACCCCTTTGTTAAATGTTACCTCATTTCTCCAATTAAAAAATGTGTTTTAGAGAAAGGCCACATGGAGGAGGCCAGGAGAAGCAGCCAAGATGGTGGAGTGCTGAGGGAGAAGCCGGTTTGTGCAGAGTTTGTGCACGGAGAAGGAGATGGGGAACAGAGGTGAATAAGGCTAGTGAGCTAGAAAACTTTGATTCTAGGAAATTCGGATAAGTCAGTAGTTTTATGAGAACTGAATGAGTGGGTTTTGGAGCCCAGTGTGTGTTTTTACTTACCTGCTGGGTGTAAGCTAGGATGAAAGGGAGTGATGTCAGATAAATGGTGCTGTGAGGAGTACTACTGATAAATCTCCCCAAAATTCAACAAGTTCTTCAACCAAAGATAGAAAAATCTATGCTTGGAGTGTCTGGAAGTCCCATACACTGAAAACAAAGTGCTATCAACAAAACCACCCTCAGATGCCATTATGGAAAAGGAAATAAAATATCATGGATACAAAAGACAGAGATGTAACACAGATAGATGAGGAAAAATCTATGAAGAAAAAATTTAATATATTGGAAAGCTTGGAGCTAAATGACAGAGAATTTAAAATAGAAATCCTAAAAATACTCAGAGATATACAAGAAAACACAGAAAGGCAATTTAGGGAGCTCAGAAAACAACTCAATGAACACAAAGAATATATTACCAAGGAAATTGAAACTATAAAAACAAATCAAACAGAGATGAAAAACTCAATTCATGAACTGAAAAATGAGGTAACAAGCTTAGCTAATAGAACAGGTCAGACAGAAGTTAGGATTAGTGACATAGAAGACAAGCAACTTGAGCACAACAGAGAGAAGAGAGAGACTCAAAAATTTAAAAAAATGAGAAAGCCCTACAGGAATTGTCTGACTCCATCAAAAAGACTAACATAAGGATAATAGGTATATCAGAGGGAGAAGAGAGAGAAAATGGAATGGAGAACATATTGAAACAAATAATAGACAAGAACTTCCCAAGCCTGTGGAAAGAACTAAAGCCTCAAATTCAAGAAGCAAAGAGAACACCGAGTTTTTGTAACCCCAACAAACCTACTCCAAGGCACATCATAATGAAACTGGCACAAACCAGCGACAAAGAAAAAATTCTCAAGGCATCCAGGGAAAAGAAGAATACAACAGATAAAGGAAGGCCTATTAGATTATCATTGGATTTCTCAGCAGAAATTCTACAAGCTAGAAGAGAGTGGACCCCAATATTTAAAGTCCTAAAAGAGAGCAACTTTCAGCCAAGAATACTATATCCATCAAAGCTATCCTTCAAATACAAAGGAGAAATAAAAACATTCACAGACACAGAAAAGATGAGGGAATTTATCATCAGAAAACCCCTAATCCAGGAAATACTAAAGGGGGTTTTCCAATCAGATACAAAGAACAAAACAAAAGAAAACCACAAGTAAATGCTCCACCAAGAACACAATAAAACCAAATTTAAACTGTGACAACAAATAAAAGGGGGGGGGAGAAGGCAGAGATTAGTAGTATCAAAGGACAATGGAGTGCAGAAGCATTCATAAGATAGTGTACTACAATGAACATGGAAGGTACCCTTTTTATTACTTAATGGTAACCACCCTTGAAAAACCACCACAGAAGCACAGGACTTAAAAAAGGTAGCAACAGAGAAAAGAAATATTGAATACAACCAAACAAAAACAAATAATAGAAAAACAAAAGAGAAGAATCAAACAAGATACAAGACTAACAGAAAGCAATTTATAAAATGGCAATAGGGAACCCACAAGTGTCAATAATGACACTAAATGTAAATGGATTAAACTCACCAATAAAAAGACACAGAGTAACAGAATGGATTAAAAAAGAAAATCCAACTGGATGTTGCCTACAAGAAACACATCTAAGCAACAAGGATAAAAACAAATTCAAAGTGAAAGGCTGAAAAACAAATTCAAAGTGAAAGACTGGAAAACAATACTCCAAGCAAATAACACCCAATAAAAAGCAGGTGTAGCAATACTCATATCTAATAATGCTGACTACAAGACAGCAAAAGTACTCAGAGACAAAATGGTCATTTAATAATGATTAAGGGGACACTGAATCAAGAAGACATAACAATTCTTAATATATATGCACCAAACCAAGGAGCACCAAAATATATAAGACAGCTACTTATTGACCTTAAAACAAAAACTGACAAATATACAATCATACTTGGGGACCTCAATACACCGCTGATGACTCTAGATCTTTCATCCAAACAGAAAATCAATAAAGATATACTGGCCTTAAACAAAATACTAGAGCACCTATATGATAGACATCTACAGGACATTTCATCCCAAAGCGACAGAGTATACATTTTTCTCTAGTGTACATGGAACATTCTCAAGAACTGACCATATGTTGGGCCACAAAAATAACATCAGCAAATTCAGAAAAACCGAAATTGTACCAAGCATATTTTTTGATCATAAAGCCTTGAAACTAGAATTCAACTGCAAAAAAGAGGGAAAGAAACCCCACAAAAATGTGGAAACTGAACAACATACTTTTAAAAAATGAATGAGTCAAAGAAGAAATAAGTGCAGAGATCAAAAGATATATACAGACAAATGAAAATGACAATATGACATATCAGAATCTCTGGGATGCAGCAAAATCAGTAATAAGAGGGAAGTTCATATCACTTCAGGCCTATATGAACAAACAAGAGAGATTCCCAGTAAATCACTTAACTTCATACCTGAAGGAACTAGAAAAAGAACAAAGACAACCCAAAACCAGCCGAAGAAAGGAGATAATAAAAATCAGAGCAGACATAAATGAAATAGAGAACAGAAAAACTATAGAAAAAATTAATAGAACAAGGAGCTGGTTCTTTGAAAAGATCAACAAAATTGACAAACCCTTGGCAAAACTCACCAAGGAAAAAAGAGAAAGGTCTCATATAAACAAAATCCAAAATGAAAGAGGAGAAATCACCACAGACATCATAGACATACAAAGAATTATTGTAGAATACTATAAAAAACGATATGACACCAAATGGAACAATCTAGAAGAAATGGATAAATTCCTAGAACAATACAACCTTCCTAGACTGAGTCAAGAAGAAACAGAAAGCCTAAACAGACCAATTAATAGGGAAGAAATAGAAAAAAGTATTAAAAACCTACCCAAAAATAAAAGTCCAGGCCCTGACGGTTATACTAGCGAATTCTATCAAACATTCAAAAAAAAAGTTGGTTCCTATTCTACTCAAAGTCTTCCAAAAAATTGAAGAAGAAGCAATCCTTCCAAACACATTTTATGAGGCCAACATAACCCTCATACTGAAACCTGGCAAGGACGGCACAAAAAAAGAAACCTACAGACCAATATCTCTAATGAATACAGATGCTAAAATACTAAACAAAATACTAGCAAATCGAATACAACAACATATTAAAAAAATAATACATCATGATCAAGTGGGATTCTTCCCAGAATCTCAAGGATGGTTCAACATACGTAAAACGGTTAACATAATACACCATATCAACAAAACAAAGAACAAAAACCACATGATCTTATCAATAGACGCAGAAAAGGCTTTCGATAAAGTACAACACAATTTTATGTTTAAGACTCTCAACAAAATGGGTATAGAAGGAAAATATCTCAACATGATAAAGGCCATATATGATAAACCATCAGCTAACATATTAAATGGCACAAAACTGAAGGCTTTTCCCCTTAAATCAGGAACAAGACAGGGTTGTCCACTCTCTCCACTCTTACTTAATGTGGTGCTAGAGGTTCTAACCAGAGCAATCAGACAAGACAAAGAAATAAAAGGCATCCATATCAGAAAAAAATAAGTAAAGGCATCACTTTTTGCAGATGATATGATCCTATAAATCAAAAACCCCAAAGTCTCCACAAAAAGACTACTAGAAACAATAAACCAATACAGTAAGGTCGTAGGATACAAAATTAATATACAAAAGTCCATAGCCTTTCTATATGCCAAAAATGAAACATTAGAAAACAATTTCAAAAAAATAATCCCCTTCATGATTGCAACAACAACAAAATACGTAGGAATAAACATAACAAAGAATGTAAAGGACCTATATAACAAAAACTAAAAAGCATTGTTAAGGAAAATCAAAAAAGATACAATGAGATGGAAAAATATTCCTTGTCTTGGATAGGAAGAATTAATATAATCAAAATGGCCATATTACCCAAAGCAATATACAAATTTAATGCAATTCCCATCAAAATTCCAATGACATTTTTTAAAGAAATAGAGCAAAAAATCACCAGATTTATATGGAACTATAAAATCCCCCGAATAGCCAAAGCAATCCTAAGGAAAAAGAATGAAGCAGGGGACATTACAATACCTGACTTCAAACTATATTATAGAGCCACGACAATCAAAACAGCATGGTATTGGCAGAAAAATAGACACTCAGACCAATGGAACAGAATAGAAAGTCCAGAAATAAAACCACATATATATGATCAAATAATTTTTGATAAAGGGGCCAACAACACACAATGGAGAAAAGAAAGCCTCTTCAACAAATGGTTCTGGGAAAACTGGAAAGCCACATGCAAAAGAATAAAACTCAACTACAGTTTGTTCCCTTGTACTAAAATTAATTCAAAGTGGATCAAAGACCTAAATATAATACCTGAAACAATAAAGTACATAGAAGAAGACATAGGTTCTAAACTCATGGACCTTGGTTTTAAAGAGCATTTTATGAATTTGACTCCAAAGGCAAGCGAAGTGAAGGCAAAGATAAATGAATGGGACTGCATCAGACTAAGAAGTTTTTGCTCAGCAAGAGAAGCTGGTAACAAAATAAACAGACAGCCAAGTACATGGGAAATGATATTTTCAAACAACAGCTCAGATAAGGGCCTAATATCCAAAATATACAAAGAACTCATAAAATTCAATACAAACAATCCAATAAAAAAATGGGAAGAGGACATGAACAGACACTTATCCCAGGAAGAAATACAAGTGGCCAACAGATATATGAAAAGATGCTCATCTTCATTTGTTATTAGAGAAATGCAAATCAAAACTACAATGAGATACCACCACAAAACTGTTAGATTAGCTATTATCAACAAGACAGGTAATAGCAAATGTTGGAGAGGCTGTGGAGAAAAAGGAACCCTCATTCACTGTTGGTGGGAATGTAAAGTAGTACAACCATTATGGAAGCAAGTATGCTGGTTCCTCAAAAAACTGAAAATAGAATTACCTTATGACCCAGCAATCCCTCTACTGGGAATATACCCCTGAAACTCAGAAACATTGATATGTAAAGACACATGCAGCCACATGTTCATTGCAGCATTGTTCACAGTGGCCAAGACATGGAAACAACCAAAAAGCCCTTCAATAGATGACTGGATAAAAAAGATGTGGCCCATATACACTATAGAATACTACTCAGCCATAAGAAATGATGACATCGGATCATTTACAACAAAATGGTTGGATCATGATAACATTATACAGAGTGGAATAAGTAAATCAGAAAAAACCAAGAACTGCATGATTCCATACATAAGTGGGACATAAAAATGAGACTAAGAGACATGGACAAGAGTGTGGTGGTTATGGAGGGAGGGGCGGAGAGGGAGGAAGAGTGGAAGGGGGAGGGGGAGGTGCACAAAGAAAACTAGATAGAAGGTGATGGAGGACAATCTGATTTTGGGTGATGGGTATGCAACATAACTGAATGACAAGATAACTTGGACATGTTTTCCTTGAATATATGTACCCTGAGTTATTGATGTCACCCCATTAAAATTAATAAAAATTTATTTTAAAAATGTGTTTTAAGTGAGAAATCATATCATGTTCATTTTCTATCCTAATCCAATCTCTAAACTTTGGAAGTAAACTATATATTGTTAAAATACATGTATTATTAAAATATATGTGAAACAAAAATATGTTTCACTAATCATACAAGATTACTTAATCAAAGCTAGGTTATCACTGCCATTTCCTTATAACGATATGTAGGGAATGATAACCTCACCACAGGTAATACAAGTTCTCACACATTCACATGAATCACAATCTGCTGTGTCTTAGAAATCTTATTGCTGACCTGAAGCTTGTCAGCTGGTTAGTATAAAGGTGCTTTAAGTAGAGAGAGACTGTACAGAAATAAAATGTCCTCTGCTATAGTCCTTAATATGCCTACAGTAGATCTTTCATATTCTTTCTCTCTCATAGTGTTTAGCATGTACTAGGCATGTAAGTGAACTATAAACAGACAATGCAGGAATAATTTTGAAAATGTACTACTGAACTTATCATAACATTTAGAAGTGTGATTTTTTTTGTATAGTTCTTATATACACTTTTCTTGATTCTTATATTTTTCTTTTTATCATACAGGTAGTACAGAGTCATTGTACAAAACACAACTTAAGTAAAAAATTTTAAATGTAATCCCTGAAAATTCAAAACCCCAAACATAACTAATGTCAACAGGTACATGTCTGTCCAGATCGACAATTTATAGATATAAGATATGCACTATTGAACATATGTACTTTGTAATAGATTATTGCACTCTACTGCTACATACCCTGCTTTTATTAAATGAAGTATATATAAAAAGTTCATTTCAGCCAGCCTACCAATTTAAAATAAAGTTCATTTCTGACAGTTGCTTTAATGAATGCACTAAATTTATTTAATTAATTATTTATCTTACAAAGATTAAGTGACTTCTACTTTTGGTAAAATTATAAACAATGTTAAAATTGTTGGTGAACAGTCTCTATTACAAATGTACTTTCCTAAACGTTTCTTTGGTATAAAAATCTAGAAAGTAAGTTTACTGATTTTAAAAAAACTATGCACATTTTTAGGGCCTGAGTTAAAAAAATTTACCAAATGAACCTTCAGAAATTTGTACTAGTGTGCTCTCTCACAAAATGATAGGAATTTTCTAAAATATCTAATCAGTAATTGAACTGTATTATTATCTATAAAATTTACTATCAATCAACATCAACTGTCATATTGAAATATGACATTAAAGAATAATTGATGCAGTTGGAAATACTCACATTCTTTTTGAAGGTCAATTTCAGTTTGGAGAGATCGGAACTCATAATCTGGTATCTCTTGTCTGAATAAAGATGTGAGAACATCATCAAGTTCTTCCATGTTATTCTGTTTTCAAATGTAAAGGTCATTTTTAATTAGTTCATTTATTCACAGAGAAACTCATTTTAGTGCAATATAATAAAAAGTTATTAGCTGAAGTAAATACTGAGTAATCTTTGATAATACTATTACTATTTTTAAAACCTCATACAAAACATTAGGGTTTGCTTAAATACCAATTACTGGGGAACAAATTTTTTTTAAATTTTCTGTTGCATGAGGTTTTATAACTGTTTCTATATATTTCTGCATCGCTGATTCTAAATCTGAAATCCATTTTTTGGTGCATGCTTTCTTTTTTATGCAATTTTAATTTCTTTTTGTTACAGTTAATGGCATGCATTTGTTTTTGAATTGGAGTTAAACAGCAATGACTCTTGGATTGAACATAACCACAAGGCAATTAATGTTTTAAAAACATCACTTTTACATAATTGTAGTTGTTTTTAAATGTAAAAAATTATTATCTGATAAAAACACCCTCTTATTTTGTTTTAAGATTGAGTCATGGCTTCTTCAAGTAAGCGAAAATGTAAGAATAGTCCTGACATCTTCTGTTATATATGTGGCTGTTAAACACTTCAATGTCAAAGGCACAATATTTCATCATTTGTGACACGTGCATATATTGCCTATTTTCAAGTTCCCCTTGGCGATCAAGACAAGAATTGGGCTCCTCAAATTGTGTGTTATAATTGTGAGAAAATGCTTTGTGACTGGACAAAAGGAAAACACAAAGGAATGCCCTTTAGTATTTCCATGTTGGGCATGAATGTAAGGACCACAGCAGTGACTGTTATTTCTGTCTGATCCATACAAAGGGCATCGGCAAGAAAAAATGGCATATGATTGCATATCCTAATATTCCTTCAGCAATACATCCTATCCCACACTTTGAGATACTCCTGGTTCCAGTTTTCAATGGTTTTATTTCTTCTAAGGATGAAGAAAGTGAACATGGTGATCAAGTGTATTTTGATAAGATGCATGAGGAAATGGTTATAGAATCTGAAGGGTCTTCTTCTGATGCCAAGCAGTCATTAACCCCTCAGCAGTTTAGCCAACCCGAATTGAATGACTTAGTAAGAGATTTGGGCCTATCAAAGAAAGCAGCTAAGTTATTACCCTTTAGGCTTCAAGAAAAGAATGTATATACTTCACTGGTCAGTTAAAGTATCCCATTTCAGGAAGCATGAACAAATTTTTGTGAACTTTTTTCCCAAAGACAAACACTTTGTTTACTGTCATGATATAAGTAGTCTTCTCAGCCAGCTAGTGTTACCACTTACAGTTCAACAGAATGGTGGCTATTTCTTGACAGTTCTAAACAGAGTCTGAAAAGTGTTCTCCTACACAACAGTAATGTTTATGCAGCGGTTCCAATTGGTTATTCAACTCATCTGTGAAAAGATTATAATGACATAAAAATTGTCCTCAACTTTCTGAAGTATGAGGAGCATAACTGGATCATTTGTGTTGATCTTAAAAAATTTCCTGCTAGGGCAACAGAGAGGTTTCACGAAGTACCCTTGCTTTCTGTGTTTGTGGGACAGCTGAGCTTGGGAGAAACACTGGACAGAGAAGGAGTGGCTGAAATGTGAAGCTAATAGGGATGCAAAATATTGTGAATGAACCTGCAGTTAATTGAGATAGTATTATTTTTCTCCCACTTCACATCAAACTTGGCTTAATGAAGCAGTTTGTTCAGGCTTTGAATAGAGAAAGTGAATGCTTTCAAAATATTATTTCTGCTTTTCCTGCCTTGTCTTTCGAGAAGATAAAAGCAGGTGTATTCGATGGACCTCAAATTTTGAACCCTCATATGTGACAAATTTGCCAGGAAGGTGAATAAGGAGGAGAAAGCAGCATGGCAGTCTTTTGTGGCAGTTACAAAGAACTTCCTTAGCAACAAAAAAGTTGAAAACTATGAACTTCTTGTTCAAAGGATGATGTTGGCTTTCCGTGACATTGGATGTAACATGAGTGTTAAGATTCACTTCCTGAACTGTCTGTCACCTTGGTAAGTTTCCTGAAAAGCTTGGAGCTGTTAGTGATGTGCAGACTACTGCTGGAGCATCAAACAAGATTGTCCTCAACAAGTACACAAATGCAAGAGCTACAAATGCAAATTTTTTTCCTGAATAGAATTTATATAAGTTTTGTGCAAATTATATGATTAAAATAAGAGTTTTAATATGTTCTATATCAAAATTGTAGACAAATTCTGATGCAATCTTATCTTTTAGTGTATTACTGTATTTACTGTATTATATAAATTATTATATTTTCACAAAGATGACATTTTACTTCATTATGTTAAACTAAATGTTGAAAATTTTACAATAAGATGAAAACCTCTAATCTTGAATTGCATAAAAAGGTATAGCTTACAGAGGAAAACTAATGTCAGATTTGAGATCAGCACACTCGAATTAGGTAAGAACAAGTGTTTTTGTGGATGCAACAAAAATTTTGTTCCCCATTGTAAAGTAATAGAAAAATAGATGCAGAAAACAAAAGTCTTTACTTAAATACCAATTATAAAAGAAATCAGAGCAGGTCAACGATAACACTGAAATATTTTAAACTAAATTTTGATAAAATATATGTGATGTCTTAATACATAAAATAATAAAATAATGAATCTAGCTCTTAAAGGTAAGGGTTAGAAAGTATACTCTATTTTATTTCTGTGTCAAAGTGAGAGAAAATATTCATCTTGGCCTTTTTTTTTTCCTTTGCAAATATACAGTAACAATATGTCTACTTTATTTCCCTAATTTTAAGAGGAGGCAAGCAAAACTGAAACAGTCTCCTACTTATGGCATACCTATTACAAAGACCAGCATTCTGGACTAACTGAACAAATTGCTTACAGGCATGTAGGAATCATGGAACATGACCTGGTTAAGTATTTTTGAATTTATATAAGACTACTGTAGAGTGAGAGAGAAGAAAGAAGTGGCATTTCAAAAAGTGCCATAATAAAAAGTTTATTAAAAAAAAAAAAAGTTTATTATTCATGCTGTAAGCCTTGAGAAGTTGTTTAGGGTTCACAATGCTTAACATGGAAATGCTTATTATTTGGATTAAACTTATTTAAGTTGCAGCATGATTATGATTGTTTATGCAGTTGAATACTGATGTCAAATGAAACTTATTCTACAAATAAAGATGTGACAATTTTATATTAGCAATAATTACCCCTTTTTAATTGAGGTATAATTGATATATAATATTATATTGGTTTTAGGTGTACAATGGAATGATTCAATGTATCAGTGTATACATTGCTATATTGAAATAATCACCACAATATATATAGTTAGCATCCATCACCATATGTAATAAAATTTATTTCTTGAAATAAGAATTTTTAAGATTTATTCTTTTAGCAACTTTCTATAATGCAATATAATATTAACGACTATAGTCACCATGCTCTACATTATATCCCCATGACTTTATAACAGGAAATTTGTACCTTTTGACCACCTTTGCTCATTTCTCCCAATACCATACCCTAGCCTCTTGCAACCACCAATCTATTCTTTGTATCTCTGAGCTGTTTTAGATTCCATATGTACATGAGAGCATTTGTCTTTCTCCGTCTGATTTATTTCACTTAGAATAGTGTTCTCAAGTTCCATCCATGTTGTTACAAATGTCAAGATTTTGTTCTTTATATGGCTGAATGATATTCCGTTATCTATCTATTTTCTATCTATCTATCATCTATCTATCTATCTATCATCTATCTATCTATATTATATTTTCTTTATTTCTCCATCAGTAGACACAGGCTCTTTCCATATCTTGGTTATTGTAAATAATACTTCAATAACCATGGAGGTGTATATATCTTTACCAGTTAGTGATTTCATTTCCTTCAGATCAAAGCCTAGAAGTGGAATTACTGGATGATATAGTATTTTTATTTTTAATATTTTGAAGAACCTTACTTTTTCCAACAGTGGTTGCACTAATTTACATTCCCACCAACAATGCACAAGGGTTTATTTTTCTTCACGTCCTCACTAACACCTGTTATTTCTTGTCTTTTTGATAATTTCCATCCTAACAGGTATAAGGTGATACTTCATTGAGGTTATCCTTTTAATTTTTTCAAGGAGTCTTTGAAAGGAGCAACAGAGCAATACATTATTAGCAATATATTTGCATTTCTTTATACTAAAGTTCAAAAGAATATATTTGAGCTGTCTGAGATGAAAAAGAGAAATAAAAAAACATGAAAATCATACATTAGTTTATAATTTTTAAAAAAATTCTGTCAATGGCTATGAGATTTCTGCATAACCTATTATTTAGTCATTGATAATTTTACATAAAAAGATAAATTTCTACTTCTTTCCAAAACTTAGTAGATAGAAACTGGTATGTCCTAGAATTCCTACTCTCATGTATAGGTTAGTCATAAGATAACCTCTGGAATTACTTTCAGCTCTGAGATTCTGAGACACATGTGAGAATTCAAAGAGCAAGAGTTCTCACTAGAAATCTGAGGCACCATGATACTTCAATGGAAGAAATGCTATAGCTTATAGCATTGAATTTAAAAAGTAAAGTAATAGTGTTCTTAGTAAAAAAAAGTCAATGAGAATATAGAAAAACTCAAATACAATATCTTATTATCCAAAAGTCTAATCAATAAAGATCTAATGAACATATATAGATTATTCCATTCAACAATAGCAAAATACATATTCTCACCACATATCCATGGAACATATACTGAGATAGATTATCTCCTGGGACATAAACATATAACAGAAAATTTAAAATAATTTAAATTATACTGATTGTGTCTTCCAACTGCATGGAATCAAACTATATTTCCATAACAGAAAGAGAGTAAAAAAGTCTCTGAATTTTGGAAACAAAACAACACAATTCAAAATCCATGAGTCAAAGAGGAAGGAAATTTCAAGAAGAGTTTAAAAAACACATTAAAGTAAATGACAGTGAAATGCAACATATCAAAATTTGTGCAACACAGCAATAGCAGGGCAGAGAGAAAATTTTATCGCAACTATAAATACTAGAAAAGAGAAAAAGTCACAAGTCAATCATCTCATCTAGGCTCCCACTTCAAAGACCTAGAAAAAGAGTAAAATAAATTCAAAGCAAGCAGAGAGAAGAAAATAATATAGTATAGAAATCAATAAAACTAAAAATATAAAAAAAGTATCAGTGTAACAAGATTGTTTTTTCTAGTTTTTATTAAATTTATTGGGGTGACATTGACTAATAAAACTATAGTTTTTAAGTGTATAATTCTATAATACAACACCTGTATATACTGTATTATATATTCACCACCCAAAATCAAGTCTCCTTCCATCATCATTGATCACCCTTTTACCCTCTTCTAGCTTCCCTTCCTCCCCCTTTTCCCTCTGGTAATCACCATACTGTTGTTTGTATCTATGAGGGGTTTTTTTTGCTTAATCCCTTCACCTTTTCACCCAGTCCCAACACCCCTCTTCTCTGACAACTGTCAGTCTCCATATCTATGAGTCAATTTCTATATTGTTTGATTAGATTATTTTGTTCATTAGATACTTTATATATGTGAAATCATATTCATCTTTCTCTAACTTATTTTACTTAGTATAATACACTGCAGGTCCATCTCTATGTTGTTGCAAAAGGTAAGATTTGTTTATTTTTTATGGCAAGTAGTATTTCATTGTGTAAATATTCCACTGATTTTGATCTACTGATCTACAGATAGGCATTTGGGTTCCTTCCAAATTTTAGCTATAATGATGCATTAAACATAGAGATGCATATGTTCTTTCAAATTATCATTTCAGATTTCTTTGACTATTTTCTCAGCAGTGGAATTGCTGGGTCATTAGGTAGTACCATTTTAAATATTTTGAAGAGACTCCATACTGTTTTCCACAATGACTGTACCAATCTGTATTTGCACCACTAGTGCACAAGAGTACTCTTGTCTCCACGTACTCACCAATACTTGTTGTTAGTTGATTTACTGATAGCCATTTTGGTAGGTGTGAGGTAATATCTCAATGGGGTTAATGAACCAACAGAAAGATAAATTAAGAAAACAATCACATTTACAATTGAATAAAAAAATAAGGAACTTATAATGATTTTAATTTAATTTTAATAATTTAATTTAATAAGTTAATTTTAAGAAATAATTTTACTAAGGAGGTAAAAGACTTATACTCAGAAAATAATACAATACTGAAGAAACTAAGGAAGATACAAATAAGTGGAAGCATATGCCATGTTTATGGATAAGAAAAATTAACATTATTAAAATGCCCATAGTACCCAAAGCAATCTATAAATTCAGTGCAATTCATATGAAAATACCAATGTTATTATCACATAGGACTAGAACAAATATTCTAAAAATTTATATAAAACTACAAAAGATTCCAAGTAGCCTCAGCAATCCTGAGAAAGAAAAGTAAAGTTGGAGGCATCATGCTACTTGACATTAAACTATACTACAAGACCATAGTAATCAAAACAGCATGGTACTGGCATAAAAAAAGGCATGTAAATCAATGGAATAGATTAGAGAGTCTAGAAATAAACTCATGCCTTTATGGTCAATTAATATTTGACAATGGAGGCAAGAACACACAACAAGGTAAAGCCAGTCTATTCAATAAATGGCATTGGGAAAATTGGACAGATAAATACAAAAAAATAAAAAGAAGCTAGAGCATCTCCTTATATCATACACAAGAATAAACTCAAAATGAATTAAAGATCTAAATGTAAGTCTTGAAACCATAAAAATCCTAGAAGAAAACATAGGCAGTAAAATCTCAAAAATTTCTTGTAGCAAATTTTTTCTGATATAGCTTTATGGGTAAGAGAAACAAACAAACAAACAAAATATAAACAAATGGGACTCATCAAACTAAAAAGGTTTTGCACTCAAAGAAAACCATCAACAAAATGAAAAGACAACCCATTGAATGAAAGAACATCGTTGCCAATGACTCATCTTAGGAGCTAATATCTAAAAATCTATAAAGAAC
Organism: Saccopteryx bilineata; assembly: GCF_036850765.1. NCBI lineage: Eukaryota > Metazoa > Chordata > Mammalia > Chiroptera > Emballonuridae > Saccopteryx > Saccopteryx bilineata. The sequence goes on from NC_089494.1 coordinate 179,212,929, forward strand.
TTATATAACTGAACACCAAGAAAACAAACAATCCAATTAAAAAATGAGTGAAGGACCTGAATTGACACTTTCAAAGAGAACATACAGATGACCAATAGATATGAAAAGATACTCACTGTCACTGATCATCAGAAAAATGCAAAATGAGATGATTTTTCAAAGATCAAGAAGATTGAGAAACTGCTAGCAAGACTGACCAAAAAACAAAAGAACAAAGATACATATGACCAATGTTATGAATGAAACAAGAGATATCACTGCAGAGCCTGCAGACATCAAAAGTACGACAAGGGAATATTATGAACAACTAAATTTATAAATTTGACAAGTTAGAGGAATGAACCAATTCCTTAAAAAGTACAAACTATCAAACACAAACTTTCTCTATTATTTCTTACAAATACATGTGAATTACAATTTCTAATAACTAAAAATTTAATTAAATATAAACAAACCAGAAGAAAATATTCATTACGCAAAGTTGAATTCATTGGGATAAATAGCTATTTATTTAGCAGCACCACTTCAAAGTTTAATTTGCTTCTTTCTTGAATGAGAAGTGTGAACACTGCTGTGGTGTGATGGCATTGAGAAACTGTTCTTTAAAAATATATATATATATATTTTAAGATTTTATTTTTATTTATTCATTATAGAGAGGGCAGAGAGAGAGAGAGAGAAGGGGAGAGGAGCAGAAAGCATCAACTCCCATATGTGCCTTGACCAGGCAAGCTCAGGGTTTTGAACCGGCAACCTCAGTGTTTCCAGGTTGACACTTTATCCACTGCGCCACCACAGGTCAGGCTCCTTTAAAAATATTTTAGGGGAATTTTTTGTAAGCAGTTCAGAGATACTTCAGATATTTGGAAGGTGTGAAAGGTTATGTATTCTACATATAAGGTAAGTGCATACAATAAAATAGACTCAAAGAGTTTAAGTAGTACCAATAACTACTACATGATGGGTGCTTATAATTTGCTAGGATTTATATAGTTTATATACAACTTTCATAACATTCCTGCAAGATAGATTTTTTAAAAGCCTGTTTTTATAGATGTGATCATTATGGTCCAAAAAGTCAGTAATACCCCAAATCATAGAGCTAATAAATATAATATAAGGATTTTAATTTATGCTTTCACATTCTAAACAAATTGTGTTTTATACCACATTCTAGTCATGGAAGAAAGAATAAAGTCTGAAGCACAATTTAAATAAAATAAAGAATAAATTATGGTTTCATGGTTTTACGATAGATAGCATACTTATGTTTAGACATACCTGGAAGGGACATGGAGAAGGTGGCTATTGACAACCATATCTATTCTTTTCTTTTTTAATCAGAAAAACAAATGCTCCAAAGATGTCTATCTGTGTCTCATTGACTAAGACTGTCTCATATGACCAACTCTAGCTTCACAGTTAAAAGTGAGGAAATTTGGCTTTCCCAGCTTCCATAATAAAGATAGGTAAAGAACAGAAGTTTTAACATTGATGTTGGGTAAAGAAACCTATAAGGTTGGTCACAGAATATTAAGGTAATTTTTAAAATCTATTAGAGAAAGACAATAAAAGTCTTTAAATTTATTTTCCTATTGATTTGAGAAAGGGAGATGGGGAGAGAGAGTGGAAGAGAGAAAAGCATCAGCTCGTTGTTCTTAGTTGTTCCATTTTTACTTTATTTGTGAACCATTCATTTCTTCTTCTGTGTGCACCCTGACTGGGGATGGAACCCATGACCGTGTACTAGGACTATTCTCTGTCCACTGAGCCATCTGGCTAAGGCCATGATAATAGAGTCTTGATTAATAACAGAAACAATATCAGTGACATAACCATAGGAGGGTTGTAAAATATTCATGATAAAAGAAGAAAAATCTATGAAATTGTTGTAGTATTTTATGCTTTACCTTCAGATATCTAAAACATAAGTCAGTTCTACTTCTTTTCCAATTTGGATGCTTTTTATTTCTTCTGTTTGTCTGACTGCTGTAGCTAGAACTTCCAGAATTTAGTTGAATAAGAGTGGTGAAAGGGGGCACCCCTGTTTGGGCTAGAGAGGGATTGTGGGAGGCGAGTAGCCGGCCCGCCACTGTGAGGGGCCATTTTTGCTGTTTGTTTGCCTGAGAGGCAGTTTCCCCTGCCTGTGTGCTTGTCTGCCGTTGTGAGACTTTATTAAATGAAATGGCCCAACAACAATAAATTTTAAAAATAAATAAAAAATTTAAAAACGTAAAATGGAAGCCAGTAGTTGAGTTGAAAACATCTTGTTCTTATTATAACAAATTGCTATGCTTGTTTAAGTTTCACTAGTAAAAGAAAGAAAAGTCACTTCATTTGTTCCATTGTTCATAAAGTGTGCTGTGAAAGGGAGCCAAAATAGCCATTTAAAGGGGAATAAGATAAATAGTTTACATAACATATCTTAAACAAAATTTCCTACTGAGGCTTGCAAAGAAAATGATAGGTAAAAAAGTAGAACAAATACTTTTTAGGGTTTCATAACACCTTTTCTTTTTCTTTAAATAATTTTATGAGTCCAAGCAGTTAATTTAAAAGAATAATCTAAATATGTGAATAGAACCAATAATTTTTTTTATCGAATTAAGTTTTCTACATTTTCAGTGTGTCAGTTCTTAAAATTTCAACCTGCCTGTGACTACATACACAAAAGTAAAAATAAGAATATAAAAGTCAATCCAATTTAAGGCTTGCTTTATATACTTGTTATTGATTAGGTATTTATAATGTTATAGAATCTCTTTAAATAACTTAGAAGTTATATTCTAACAAAGAAAATATATTTTGAGATCTGAGAAACCTGTTCCAGAACTCACTAGCTATGGACCTTAACTTAATAATATTTAACTGACAAAATTATTACAGTTAAAATGAGTATGTACGTAAAATCTCCAGTAAACGCTATTTCCCTTTACTCTAAATACTATGATGTGAGTGCTCAGATATAACAACTCATGAAAATAATAATTGTGATTCAGAAAACTACACAATTCTATCAATGAGAATACTATTCCCCAAATTTGTTTTTGAATCAACTGAACAAATAAATTAGTTTGTTTTTTTCTTCCTAAATTCTTAAATTATATAACATATCTTTTAAATTACTTAGAATGCAAGTTTTGATATTGTAATTCAGAAACTCAAAATGCCAGTGGATTAAACAAGATAAACATCCATTTCTCTTTGAAAAAAAATTCTGGAATTAGGCAGGTCAGGGCTGATCAGCATGGTGATTCCCTGACTAGGAGATCAAGGCTTTATTTTGTTTTATTACTGTACATTATTTTCATGGTGCTGGCTGTTTTATCCATCCCCTGTTGGCATCACAGGGCAATGAAGTCAGTGAAGGGGAGAGCGTGACTGTACCCTTCTTTTTAAGGACATGATCAAAAATGTGCTTGTATCACTTCCACTGACATCCTGTTGGCTGCTAGTCATGTGGCTATACCTAGCAGCAAAAGAGTCAGAAAGTGAAATATTACCTGGACTATCATATACTTAGATAAAAGTTATATCATAAAAGTTAGCAAAGAAAAATATTGGGGGACAACTAGCAGTTTCTGACATCTAAATCAATAATGCAATATGTACAAAGATCATAATTCATATAAAGGCAATTTGATAAAGGTTTAAAAAACTCATTTAGCCTGATCAGGTGGTGGTCCAGTGGATAGAGTGTCGGACTGGGACATGGAGGACCCAGGTTCGAAACTCCAAGGTTGCTAGCTCAAGCACGGGCTCATCTGGTTTGAGCAAGTCTCACCAGCTTGAGCTCAGGGTTACTGGCTTGAGCAAGGGGTCACTCAGTCGGCTCTAGTCTCCCAGTCAAGGCAAATATAAGAAAGCAATTAATGAAAAACTAAGGTGCCGCAACAAAGAACTGATGCTTCTCATCTCTCTCCCTTCCTATCTGTCCCTCTCTCTGTCACACAAAAAAACCAAAAAAAACTTTTTTAGATCATTTACTATGATGTGCTGATTTTTTTTTGAAAACCCTTGATTATGCTGAATTTTTTAACTTTGACCCCCTGTACATAATGTAAACAGCCTCAACACTTTAATTTGATCTAACTTGAACAGATTCATTAATGAGGATATTTAATGACAATATTGATGAAACAAAAAAGCAAAGTTTTTCTATTATAAGCATTACATAGAGCAGTCATAAGAACCATGTCTTATATCATTCTTAGGTCCCTTTAACAATTATTTTGTAAGTACCTAATGTTAAATATATAAGACAAGTTTTAAACCAAATAAAGGCCTAATATAATTTAAAAATGTCTTTTTTCTTTTTTCTTCTCTAATTCTCTTCTTTTCTCTTTTTTTTTTCCTCTTCTTTTCTTTAAGCGAGAGGAGGGGAGGCAGAGAGACAGACTCCTGCATGTGCCCCAACCAGGATCCACTCAGCAAGCTCACTAGGGGATGATGCTCTGCCCATCTGGGGCCGTGGTTTGCTGCTCGGCAACTGAGCTATTTTAGTGCCTGAGGCAAGGCCATGGAACCATCCATAGTGCCCCGGGCCAACTTTCACCAACCAAGCCCTGTCTGTGGGAGGGGAAAAGAGAGAGACAGAGAGAGAAGGGAGAAGCATATATTAGCTTCTCCTATGTGCCCTGACTGGAAATCAAACCTGGGACATCCACACACTGGGCTGACATTCTACCACTGAGCCAACTGGCCAGGGCCAGAAATGTCCTTCGAAAACGGTTTTTCTAACTCATGCCATGATTTCCAATATATTCTGGAATTATTCTTTTGTGTTGTTTTAGGTTCTAGTTTTCAATCTAGATAGCACAGAACTGATCCATTTTCTCTTCATTTGATTTTTTTCTTTTGTTGTCCTTCCTTTGTCTTGCTTTTTCTACTGCAGTCACAAGCAGCACTGCTTCAGCCAGTAGTCCAGTAACTTTCTCAAGAAGGGTTGTGCCTTTGTTATCAGGAAACCAATGACTATTGAAACAAGGGGTTTTGATAGGTGGGCCACCTGAGGTTGGATGGCAAACAATGTATAAAATTCGTTCACTTTGTCATTATTTCACCCAACAAAATATGTATTGAGTAGCTATGTGTCTGTCAGTGTACCTGGTTTTGGAACTGAAACAAGGAGCAAAGATAGATAGTATCTCTGCCCTTGTTGACCTTGGTGTCTAATGAAAGGCAGACATTATTTTGAGAAATATCACACACACTGGCATCAAATTAGAATGGGATTAGTGTTACATAGAGATACATAGGAGATGTGCAAAGTCAGGAAAACTTCACTACAGAAGAGATGCTAAAATCAAAATTTGAAGGATAAATTAGAATTAATGAAGTGAAGAGAGTAAGAGAGGAGGGACTGGAAAAGTGTTTTAATCAGATAGAGGGGCATATATAAAGGTCCTGTGATAGAGATCAGATCATAAAAGCCTAGGAGCTAAAACCAGGCCAGTATGTCTAGAACGGGGGAGGGAGAGGATGGAGATACACTGGAGAGAGAAAAAGGGAACACCCCAGAGCCATTTAAATAAATGGATGAGCATACTAAATAATATATTTCTATTTGATTCAGTGATTTTTAACTCAGGTGAATATAAATGCTGAGAACTTTCTATTTAAATGATCTTTCTTTTCAGACTGACTATGGACTTAAGGTATGTAGGTCCTTTGCAAGAAACTCATAGTGGGGACCAGTTGGGAGGCTATCACAGTTGTTAGGTAATAGGAATAGTGGTGGATCAATGCACTGGGATGGCTGAGATGTGTAGAGAAGTGAGCAATATTTAGTAAGTAAAACTGATATGGTTTAATGATGGATTGAATTTGTAAGGTGAGGAAATAAAAGGTATTAAGGAAGCATAATGACTTTTAAAAATATATAAACAAACATGTTTTGTCACAATAATTTTTTCAATCTCTAATTTCCAAAAGGTTATTAATGATTTGAGGTTTGTTCCTATCAGGGGCAGATTCTCTAATTTTCTGTAATTATCTTGTTATGAATAATAGCTATGAAGAAACGCTGTTAAGTGTGTTAGACTTATACTTTGTTTTGGGGCTATTTAAAAACACTCCTTATAGTTGAAAAATATCAGCCCTCTAAACAACTAGATAGTAAAAGCTGAAGCCCGCACTCCAATAGGGTCTGTCACAGGCAGCACTCACAAGAGCGTGCTGGCATCCTCTGTAAAAGGCAGTCGAAACCAGCCCCAGCAACGACAGGGGAGGAATGTGAGAAGCAAGAGAGATGCTTTAGTTTGGGAGAAATAGAAAATAGAGCAAGCATTGATTTCCATTGGGTAAGCAAAACTATAAATTAGCAAGTTACTAATAAAATATATTCCAAACAGCAGCTGAACATAGCTAAACACATGGTGCCAAAAAGCATGAAAGTGGACTGCGATGACTTCCAGGAAAGAATTCTAGAGAACAGTATGGGTGTCTTAATGGCTAAGTATCTGCACTTAGAAATATTTATTTTTTCTTGTAACAACTCCTATATCTGCTGTTAAAATTAACCAATTTATTATTTTTCTTTAAATAAATGGATGAGCGTACTAAATAATATATTTCTATTTGATTCAATAATTTGTAACTGAGGTGAATATAAATCTAAATCTTAGGTCTGAACAACATAATCAGGTATTGTTTAACTATATAGCTTGACCATTACCCCAGGTAGAGACATACCATAAAGGAAAAGTCACTTATTTTGTCAGTACAATGCGAACTTTAATAGCTATGCCATATTCGTATTGATCCAGTCTTCTAAGGGCACACACAATATGGAAAACGAATCCAGAAATAAACCTCCAAATTGCATTTACTTTACTGATCTTTCTCTACTCATTCCAAATCTTTCATCAGAAATATGAAACAAATAATAAAATTGACGGAAGAAACCTGAAATTCAAATCATTTCCTTTTTCTCTGGAAGAAGAGTAGGGAAGGAGTGCAAATAGAAGTAAAATGAAGGCTGTGTAGAGAGCCCACACATATGCAAGCCTATCCTCTTTAATGGAGAGTGGTCATAATTTCCAATGCAGTTAAGTATTTTTGTCTTGGCATAAAATTATGGAATATTTGAGTTGGAAGTGACCTTGGAGATCATACACTCTAGCTTCTTCATTTACACAGGAGGAAATTCCTCTAGCACTAAGAACACTGAGCCCTCATGAAGTGATTGCTTATTCAGTAAAAGGCTCTAATGCCTGCTCCTGCCCCATAGGAACATCAATTTTCCTAGGCTACACTGCCACTTGCCAGTAAAGGAAAAGGAAAGATAAGAAGTAGCCTTTTGAATGAGAGATAAAATCTTGGGCATTTTTTAAATCTTATTTTTATTCATTTTAATGCAGTGACATTGATAAATCAGGGTACATATGTTCCGAGAAAACATCTTCAGATTATTTTGACATTTGATTATGCTGCATATCCCTCACCCAAAGTAAATTGTCTTCTGTCACCTTCTATCTGGTTTTCTTTGTGCCTCCCCTCCCCCTCCCCCTCCCCCTCCTTCCTCGCCCCCTCCCCACCCCTCCACCCCACCCTCTGTTACCATCACATTCTTGTCCATGTCTCTGAGTCTCATTTTTATGTCCCATCTATGCATGGGTTCATATAGTTCTTAGTTTTTTCTGATTTACTTATTTCACTCTGTATAATGTTATCAAGGTCCATCCATGTTATTGTAAATGATCCGATGTCATCATTTCTTATGGCTGAGTAGTATTCCATAATATATATGTACCAAAGCTTTTTAATCCATTTATCCTCTGACGGACACTTGGGCTGTTTCCAGATCTTCACTACTGTGAACAATGCTGCTATAAACATGGGAGTGCATTTCTCCTTCTGGAACTGTTCTATGGTATCCTTGGGGTATATTCCTAAAATTGGGATGACTGGGTCAAAAGGCAGTTCAATTTTTAATTTTTTGAGGAATCTCCATACTGTTTTCCACAGAGGCTGCACCAGTCTGCATTCCCACCAGCAGTATAAGAGGGTTCCCTTTTCTCCACATCCTCGCCAGCACTTATTCTGTGTTGTTTTGTTGATGAAAGCCATTCTGACCGGTATGAGATGATATCTCATTGTGGTTTTAATTTGTATTACTCTAATGATTAGTGATGTTGAGCATTTTTTCATATGCCTATTGGCCATCTGTATGTCCTCTTTGGAGAAGTGTCTATTCATTTCTTTTGCCCATTTTTTGATTGGACTGTTTGTCTTTCTGGTGTTGAGATTTACAGGTTCTTTATAAATTTTGGTTATTAACCCCTTATCAGACATACTGTCAAATATGTTCTTCCTTTGTGTAGTTTGTCTTTTATTCTGTTTTTTTTTAATTTATTCATTTTTTAGAGAGGAGAGGGAGAGACAGAGAGAGAGAGAGGAGAGACAGAGAGAGAGAAGGGTGGGGAGGAGCTGGAAGCATCAACTCCCATATGTGCCTTGACCAGGCAAGCCCAGGGTTTCAAACCGGCAACCTCAGCATTTCCAGGTCGACGCTTTATCCACTGAGCCACCACAGGTCAGGCTATTCTGTTCTTATTGTCTTTGGCTGTGCAAAAGCTTTTTAGTTTGATATAGTCCCATTTGTTTATCCTATCTTTTATTTCCCTTGCCCGTGGAGATAAATCAGCAAATATATTGCTGTGAAAGATGTTAGAGAGCTTACTGCCTATGTTTTCTTCTAAGATGCTTATGGTTTCACGCCTTTCATTTAAGTCTTTTATCCATTTTGAGTTTCTTTTTGTGAATGGTGTAAGTTGGTGGTCTAGTTTCATTTTTTTGCAGGTAGCTGTCCAATTTTCCCAACACCATTTGTTAAAGAGGCTGTCTTTACTCCATTGTATTTCCTTACCTCCTTTGTCAAATATCAGTTGTCCATAGAACTGTGGGTTTATTTCTGGGTTCTCCGTTCTGTTCCATTGATCTATATGCCTGTTCTTATGCCAGTACCACGCTGTTTTGAGTACAATGGCCTTGTAGTATAGCTTGATATCAGGAAGTGTGATACCTCCCACTTTATTCTTTTTTCTTAAGATTGCTGAGGCTATTCGTGTTCTCTTTTGGTTCCATATAAATTTTTGGAATATGTGATCTATATCTTTAAAGTATATCATTGGTATTTTAATTGGTATTACATGGAATTTATAAATTGCTTTGGGTAATATAGACATTTTAATGATGTTTATTCTTCCTAACCATGAGCACGGTATATGCTTCCACTTGTTTGTATCTTCCTTGATTTCTTTTATCAATGTTTTATAATTTTCTGACTACAAGTCTTTAGTCTCCTTGGTTAAATGTACTCCTAGATACTTTATTTTTTTGGTTGTAATAGTGAAGGGTATTGTTTCCTTAATTTCTCTTTCTGAATGTTCATTGTTGGTGTATAAAAATGCCTCTGATTTCTGAGTATTAATTTTATATCCTGCCAATTTGCTGAATTCATTTATCAGGTCCAGTAGTTTTTTGAATGAGACTTTACTGTTTTCTATATACAATATCAAATCATCTGCAAATAATGATAGCTTTACTTCTTCTTTTCCAACTTGAATGCCTTTTATTTCTTCTTGTCTGATTGCTGTGGCTAGGACTTCCAGGACTATTTTGAATAAGAGTGGTGAAAGGGTCATCCCTGCCTTGTTCCTGATCTTTTTTTTTCTTTTTTTTTTTTTCATTTTTCCGAAGTTGGAAACGAGGAGGCAGTCAGACAGACTCCCGCATGTGCCCGACCAGGATCCACCCGGCATGCCCACCAGAGGGCGATGCTTTGCCCCTCTGGGGCATTGTTCTGTTGCATCCAGAGCCATTCTAGCGCCCGAGGCAGAGGCCACAGAGCCATCCCCAGCGCCCGGGCCATCCCTGCTTCAATGGAGCCTCGCTGCAGGAGGGGAAGAGAGAGACAGAGAGGAAGGAGAGGGGAAGGGGTGGAGAAGCAAATGGGTGCCTCTCCTGTGTGCCCTGGCTGGCAATTGAACCCGGGACTCCTGCACGCCAGGCTGACGCTCTACCGCTGAGCCAACTGGCCAGGGCCTTGTTCCTGATCTTAAGGGGATTTTTTAATAAATAAAATAAAAAATGAGGGGATAAATAACAACTGACACAACAGAAATACAAAACATTGTAAGAAAATATTATGAAGAACTGTATGCTAAAAAAACTAGACAACCTAGATGAAATGGACAAATTCCTTGAAACATACAATCTTCCAAAAATCAATCTAGAAGAATCAGAATACCTAAACAGACCTATTTCACCAAATGAGATAAAAAGTTATCAAAAACTCCCAACAAAGAAAAGTCCTGGGCCAGATGGCTTCACAAGTGAATTCTACCAAATATTCAAAGAAGAACTAACTCCTATCCTTCTCAAGCTATTTCAAAAAATTCAAGAGGAAGGAAGACTTCCAAGCTCCTTTATGAGGGGAGCATAATTCTGATTCTAAAACCAGGCAAAGACAACCCAAAGAAAGAAAATTATAGGCCAATATCTCTGATGAATATAGATGCTAAAATCCTCAACAAAATATTAGCAAAGCGGATCCAACAATATATGGAAAAAATCATACACCATGATCAAGTGGGATTTATTCTTGGGAGGTAAGGCTGGTACAATATTCGCAAATCAATCAATGTGATTCATCACATAATCAAAAGGAAGGAGAAAAACCACATGATAATATCAATAGATGCAGAAAAAGCATTTGATAAAATCCAGCACCCATTCATGATCAAAACTCTCAGCAAAGTGGGAATACAGGGAACATACCTCAACATGATAAAAGCCATCTATGACAAACCCATAGCCAACATCATACTCAATGGGCAAAAATTAAAAGAAATCCCCTTAAGATTTTGGGCATTTTTAAGCAGCAAACATTTCCTCAATATTCAAATGAAGGCAAGAATGGAATCTGGAATCATATGGTCGTTTAAAGTTAGTAATGATGTGTGTTAACTTGCTGAGACAGAAGATGAAGATAAGTTTATAGCACAAATACTTCATTTTTCAAGAATCACAGACCTCTGAGAATTCCTCATTTTCATAAGCATCAGATTTAGTTATTCACTTTTATAAATAAATAAGAGTGTATTTTAAGAGGGTAGTTCCATTTCTCTTTATAGCTTATACGCCGATACTACAGTTTTTTAGTTATTCTTCAAATAGCACTAGAAAAAACTGCAATCATTTTGTGTGTTCCTATTTTTTAAGTAATAACTATCAGTGTGTCCCTTGCATCAGGTACTATTCTTGTGAAATAAACTGGGTATACATAAATGAAAGACACAATGTTCCTTTCCTTTAAGAAGCTGGGGGTGGAGAGAGGAATAGCATATTGTGTTCTCAAATAGTCGGCAATCTTGACGGCTAGAACATGGGGAGTATGGAGAGATTTAAGAAGACACACAGAGGGTATGCTGTGGTAGGAGTCAAGTTGGAAAATATTTGTGACCGTGCAGCCTTATGTGCCAATCAGAGGAGCTGCATCTTATCCAGGGAGCCAGTGAAAGTTTGTAGCAAGGAAGTGTTAGATAACAGTGGCCTTATGGTGAAGGGACTAGATGGATTTTTATCTCTCATCAACAGGAGCTGACGAAAAAGAGGAAGAAGGATGTCCATCAACCTTTTGAGGGAGACATGGATCTAAATATATTACTGAAAGACCTGGGGATTCCCAGTGTTCCTCAATGGGAAGAATCTACTGAAGATTCTTTAAGGGAGACAACTGCTAACACCTGAGCTTTACTTAGTGAAGAAACTAACCTGTAAGGGAACTAACTAGTCACAACTGGGACATTCTGAATGATACGACAGTTTCTCTAAGCCTATACCTTCTCACACCTAACACCATCTGGCTTCATACTATATGAAACATTTGCAGGCAGCATACCAAAGATTGAATAATATTCATAATTTAACAAAAAATACTGGAAATGAAGTGTACCTAATATGAAGATGAAAATAAGATTTAAGTGAGTATAAAGTAAAACATGAGAAATAATAAATACTTGCAAAGCAAAGATACCATTCTACCTATAAGAAGTACAAGTAAGAAGAATTATTTGGTACCATTTCAAGAACTCTTAATGAATAGGATCCTAATGCTTTGACCAATAATTCTACGTTCTTTTAGCATTTCAACCTAATTTAATTTTTATATTGTACCTCGTTCTTTCTATATAAAGTTACCTTTATTATTGCCCCTAGACACTTTTATAAATAGTATAAAAGTCTCAAAGGTTTTAATTATCTTAGTTAAATAACAGATATTAGTATTTCTAACACTAGGACTTGAATTCTAATTATCTTCCCAAATTGGGCTTTGACTCTCTTGAATTCACTCTTTTAGGTGATAATCTGGAAATTGTATCATTATAAGACTATGTGCTGGGATTTAGTATCTATTCAAAAAAGGTGAAATTATTTTATAAAGCAGTTAAATAATTAAGCTGGTTTGGGTTTCATATTCTACAACCTAATGGACATCACTAAAAATAAACTAAAAAATCAAATTTCTCCTTATCACTTCTTTTCTCAGATTCACAAAATGGTCATTTTGCTATATGCTGAAGAGGTTTTAAATGATAATGCAAAGTCTCTTATTACAACTTCTAGGATTACTGAAAAATAAAACCCAGAGATTTGTCATTATTAGTCCTTTCCTCAAATTCAGATAATGTTTATGTTATTATATGCTCAATAGCCTTTAAATGATTATAGGGAGTATTTTATTACTAATTTTTAGGATTACTTAAATCACATCCACAATTAAAATTTACAGGAACACTCAGGCTAGCTCTTACAATATACCATTTTAGCTAAAAAGTAGGTTGGATACTGAAAAAACTGAAGTCTGCTGATATATGTCTTTGCAAATATAAGTTATTCACAGTAACTATAGTGAATAAAATTACAACATATATTGTTATTTGAATAGAGATGTTCAGTGGACCATTTGCAAAATATTCAAATATCCCAATAAATGATTCAGTAACAAACACATAAAAATTACTGTGATATTGTATAATGGAAAGAAAAAGCAAAGGTTTTTACACAATTTCAAAAATATAATCTACGTGGGAGCAAAGTCAAGTGTCAGAAATATAATCTATGTTGGAGAAAATCCAAATTCCCACACGGAGAAGTGTGGGCTGGGACACATCCTTTGAGGCGAGCATCCCTAAAACACTGCAGGGAAATGCTCTGTTCTTTTCCATCAAGGGTAGTTTGCCGTTCATCATCGTAACAAATTCATAACGGACAGAACATATGTAGAACAGATGTCAGTGGATCAGACAAACCCCGTGTCAAACCTGATCTAAGATCTGGTAGAATCTGACTGAACTGCAGCCTTTTCCTCCCTGTAGGTGTGTGATAGTGTAGCTTGGTCTGGTCTGAGATCTGTCTCAGAATTTGTTTGATCTAATCCCACATTCTAGGTCCCCTCATGACAACAGCTGAATTGCAAAGCCTCTCTTAATTGTATGTATTAAATCTAATCTCTATTGTTTGTTCTTACACAGTGGTCTGTTGTCACCAAGCTAGAACAACTCTACTTCTCAGAACTCTCACCTTGAGTTTCAAGTGGCTCTTCCCTGATAGTCACAGCCTGAATTGAGCTGTGACTGTCCAGCACTCTTCTTCTCACTAGACACCAGGGCTTGGAGGGAGGAGAACTCTAAGATGCAGTCACAACCTTACTCACCTCTCATTTTTGATACTAGGGGTGAACATAAAACAAAGCATTTTCTAGCTATTTAAAAGATTTTATTCACTCAAAGCTGTAGAAGAAATCATGACTTGCACATTGCAGCATTCTGAAAAATTATCCAAGAGTCATAAATTACTTTTACTTTTCACTATATACAAAGAGTATTTTCCTCCCTAATGGCAAAACCAACACAAAAATATGTCTTGGGGACTGTTTTACTTCTATGCTGACTATATTAATAATATAATATATCACTTTTATTAATTTTTTGGTAAATAACAGAATTATTTAAGTAGAAGATAAGGTAGACTTGTCATAGAAAATGTAACTGTATTTCAGGCTATTATTTTTGTTCTTGCTTTGCAATTACAAAATAGACATTTTGTCAAATGTCCACAGACTGCCTGGTTTGACAAATGGTATTTTACTCCCTGTCCTTCTCTAAGACATTTTTACCATTTCCAATGTTCTAAAATATGTTGTTCATAAAGGAGAACTCTAATAGAAAAATGTGTCACACAAAATAAATAACAAAACCTCCAATTTCAAACTAGCTTAAACATATAAAGCTTCACGACAACCTGTCAACTTCACTATCATTGATGGTTATGTTTCAAGTTCTTATAGAATGTTTTGTGGTGAATTTGAAGAACATATTTTTCATTCAACTACCTCTTTCTTTCTTTCTTCTCCCTTTTACCCTTTTCTTCTCCCCCCACCCAAATGACAAATAAGCAAAGTTATAATTCTAATTAAATAATAACTTAGAATGGCATTTATATCACTCTGAAAATTTGATGGAATAAACATGTAAAAATTAAAAGTTCTACATCAAGCAAGCTTTCTCTCTATTAAGAGTGGGTCAGATAACAAAAGGATAAATAAAATGCAGAAATTAAAGTAATGGCATAAGATTAGTCAACATGCAATTATTACATTCTAACTCCCTGAGGGCAGAGGAGTCAAAGCATATATACACACTGGAAAATGTCCCAAACAAAGGCTTTTTGAGAAGACCACAAACTCCTCAGCAAGTATCATTTTTGAGTAATAGAAGCAACCTGTGGATTAAAAATGCCTTTTTGTATACTTCCCAGAAAATGTTACCCTTCTGGATTTCCTAACAAACATTGTCCATTTAAAGTAAGAATTTTCACTATCAGATGACAGTGATAAATGAAACTAAGAAAAATGTACACTGAGTTTGGAAAGTTCCACATGAAGATCACAACTTCTAGATTAATACCACATGCTCCCTTTTGGGTGGTATTTTTGGTATGTCTGACTTCTTAACTTTAAAACATCAGATGACCTGACTTTTCGCTTGTTTGGATTGTCCAGATCTAGATAAAGAGGAAATTAATTTCTGAAGACTTTTCTTTAATCTTTCTGTCTTTTTCTACCCTGTAACAGCTTTAAAATAAGCCTATCACAATAACTATTTCATAATGGGTAACCTATCACCCAGTGACATTATCTGGAATGCTTGATTTAAGAAACTAATTCATCCTCATCTCTGCACCACAAAGGTCAGTTTCTTCCCTTTCTATTGATTAGTAATTCATTCTTATTCAAACAACATACAGACTTTCTACCAAATCATGCATTCTTTTATCCACATTAGCTCTTTAGCTCATTTTCAGCATCATGAAAAGATCAACTTACCTGACACACACTATCTCTTGAACCTGCCTCTCCCGTTAGGCATCCTACAGCCTTTTCTGTTGTATAGTATTTAATCTGGGTTGTGACCTTAATGATTCCATTACAGTAGACACCGACATTCACAGAGCCAGCAGAAAAATCTTATAAAACACAAAAATAGAGTTAGGAATTGAGTATATAATGCACATCTCACATTATTATATCTTTTAGGGAATATGAAGGAAGGTTTTAAAAACTAATAACAATTTTACTAAGTTCTATTATGTGTGTTTTCTTTTTATCTTTAAAAGTTATAAATCTCATAATAGATGTACAATATTAGACTTGTTTAAGAAAACCTTAAAAGATAAGAACAGTTGGTAAAATTATAATAAAACCAAAGCACTAAGTCCTTCCTTCCTAACTACTAACTTCTATTTTAAAAATAATATAGAGACTTCTGGTCAAGATGGCAATGTAAGCAAACAAGGTACTCACCTTCTCCAACAACTACATCAAAATCACAACCTAACTAAAAAGCAACCATCATTCAGAACCACCTGAAACCTACATAAATGGAAGTCTTACGACTAGGTAATTAAAGAAGCCACATAGAGACTGGCAGGATGGTTGGAGATGCAGAACAGACTGGTCCCATACCCATCTGTGGCAGATAAAAATTGGAAGGAATATCAGCTTCAGAGGTCTCCCCTGTAGGGTGACGGGTATCAGCCCCACACCAGGGCTCCCAGCCCAGGGTTCTACTGCTGGGAGGAAAAGGATCCATAGGTTTTGGCTGTAAAAAGTAGTGGGGATTGAAGCTGAGGGAGACAGAGGACTGGTGGAGTCCCAGGAAGCTCCTCTTGAAAGGCCTGTGTACAGACTTACTCAGACTCACTCTCTTTGATCTTTCAACTTGGAAAGCACCAGGAACATATGGAAAGGAACTGGATTGTCCAGCATCAGAGCAAAAGCTGAGGGGCCGCTTTCTCCCAGACAGAAGTGCTGGCAGATGTCATTGTTCTTTTGATGATCCCTCTCCCCACAGATTCCCTTGAGCTAGCTTAAGCTCTAGTGATTTGCTCTGCTTTGGTGATTTCCTCAGGCTCCTCACCACCCAACTTTCAGTCCCACCCAAGCTGTTTCTAGTAGTTTTCTCATATGAATGACCTGTCTTGGCTTTAGATTTTTCTAAAATCTCTTGAAAAAGCAGCACCTGGCCTCAGCATGCCCTATACCTCCAGCTAAGTAACCCCAGACCTGGCACTTGTCGCAGCCAGTCTTGGTTCACAGTTGGCCTTACTTGAACACTTTCAAGTCCAGCACAAGTAGCAGCCATATGCAGGTTGCTTTGTAATTCATTTTGGGTGGCCCTGGGCAGAACACAGGTGGTGGCTGATCTTTTCCTGCACATCCCGGGATACCTCAGAGCCAGTACACTCAGTGAACAGCTTCAGACTACATTGAAACATTATCATCCAACTACCTGCACAACCAACACACTCAAGGGGCAGACTCAGTGGACCCCAGAACCCCTCTGAAGTAAGTTCTGCTCCTTGTGGCAGGCCCTTGCACTGCTGATCCTTCACAGTAGTCACTGGTTGGTTGGTGGATGCAGTTAGTCTTTGCAGCTGATTAGCCTGGGAATAAACACCTGCTACTGACATGCCAACAGTAATCAAGGCTCAACTACAACAATAGAGAGTACACAGCCCTGTCCAGTTGGCTCAGTAGTAGAGCATGAGCTCGGCATATGGAAGTTCCAGGTTCGATTCCTGGTCAGGGCACACAGGAGAAGTACCCACCTGCTTCTGCTTCTCTACCCCTCCTACTCTCACTTCTCAATCTCTCTCTCTCTCTCTCTCCTCCTTCCCTCCTGAAGCCATGACTTGATTAGAGCAAGTTGGCCCCGGGCACCGAGGATGGCTCCATGGCCTCTGCCTCATGCACTAAATAATGGTTCCAGTTGCAACAAAGCAAGGGCCCCAGATGGGCAGAGCATCGCCCCCTGGTGGGTTTGCTGGGTGGGTCCTGGTCGGGGCACATGTGAGTGTCTGTCTCTTCCTCCTCTCACTAAAATAAAATAAAAGAGAGAAAGAGAGAGAGTGTGTGTACACAGCCCACATGGGGTGCACCTTGATTGTCTAGCTTGGGTGATTGGGGAGGCTGTGCCATTGGACCCTACAATGGCCTACATTAGGCCACTTTACCAAACCTGGGAGACATAGCAGCTCTACCTAATACATAGAAACAAACACAGGGAAGCTGCCAAAATGAGGAGACAAAGAAATATGTCCCAGATAAAAGAACAGAACAAAACTCCATAAAAAGGACTAAACAAAATACAGAAAAGCAATGAACAGTCTGAAATATTAGTTATAAGGATGCTCAATGAACTTAGAACCTCAACAATATACAAAAGGATTAGTAAAAAATGAAGGATGCAGTAACTGAAATGAAGAATAATTTACAGAGAATCAATAGTACAGTAGAGGAAACCAAGAATCAAACCATAGATATCAAATATAAGGAAGCAAGAACCACCCAATCAGAGCAACAAAAAGAAAAAAGAATATAAAAAAGTAGAATAGTATAAAGAGCCTCTTGGACAATTTCAAGTGTACCATTATTTGCATCATGGAGATGCTGGAGGAAGAAGAGAGAGCAACAGATTAAAAACCTATTTGAAAAAATAATGACAGGAAACTTCCTTAACTCAGTGAAGGAAATAGATAAACAAGTCCAGGAAACACAGAGTTACAAACAAAATGAACCCAAAGAGGCCCACACCAAGACATATTATAATCAAAATGTAAAACGTTAAAGACAGAGAATCTTAAAAGCAACAAGAGAAAAGCAGTTAGTTATCTATAAGGGAGCTGCCATAAGACTGTCAGCTAATTTCTCTATAGAAACTTTGCAGGCTAGAAGAGATTATTGGCAAGACATATTCAAAGTGACGATAAGCAAGAACCTACAACCAAGATTACTCTACTCAGAAAAGGTATCATTTAAAATCTAACGGCAGATGAAGAGCTTCCTAGACAAAAAAGAACTGAAGGAGTTCATGACCACCAAACCAGTATTATATGAAATCTTAAAGGGAAGAAAGAAGTAGAAGAAGGATTAGGATTAGGAGGAGAAGAGGAAGAGGATAAGAAGGAGGAGGAAGAGGAAGAGGAGGAGGAGGAGGAGGAGGAGGAGGAAGGAGAAAGAGAAAGAGAAAAGAAGAAGAAGAAGGGGAAGAGGATGAGGAGGAGGAGGAAGAGGAAGATGAGGAAGAAGGAGGAGGAGGATAAAGAACATAATAACATTTCAATAAATACGTATCTATCAACAAATGAATATAATACAAATAAATGAACAAGAGAAAAGAAACAGACTTATAGATACAGAGAACATATTCACAGTTGCCAGATGGGTAGAGGGGATGGGTGAAATTGGTGAAGGGGTTAAAAAATACAAATTGGTTGCTATAGAATAGTCATGGGGATATAAGTACAGCGGAGGGAATATAGTTAATACTGTCTAATAACTATGCGATGTGTTAGATGGGTGTGAGATTTATTGGGATGATGGCTTAGTAAGTTATGTAATATTTAATCACTGGGATGTACATCTGAAACTAATATAATAATGTATGTCAATTGTAATTGAAAAATGAAAATGATTTAAAAAGGAAAAAAATTGAAAATTCACCAGTTTAAAAAGTAAAAACAAAAAATAATATATAATCATTTTTCACAATACTTTATAATTTAGATCAGTAAAGTTGCTAATAAAAAGTTAGGTATTTGTTACTGCTATTATGAAAAAAATGTCCATAAATTATAGGTAAGTTTCTCAAAACTGTATCTGAACATATAAGAGTGGAGTCTATTGAAATCATAGAACTTACATTCAATTTATTATAATGAAAAACCTTTGTGAAGGAAAGGTTTAATGCTCTATTTCAGTACTAGTTATTTACACTATACGTTTATCCAAAGCCTGTTGTGAACAAGCCGTTTAAAGAAAAGATATATGTCATTGTTAATTCTGCTCTAACATACCAGTAACTAGGGTTACCTAAGAATTTTGGGCTTCCCATGAAAGAATAACAATAAAGAGCCATTTCAATAGAAAAGTCATTGTGTTTTATTGCAACATGAATAAACAAAATTTATCTTTTTTAGTTCTTTTTCAGAACACACTTCAAAAACTTTCACATTTTTCTGGAGACATTTTCTAAATTCTTCTGGAAAATAGTAACCTAAATATGTGGGGTTTGGGGTAAGCCATTAAGTACAAGACTAAAAAGCTAGTTTTAATCCTACCCCCCCATGAAGCTTTAAGTATTTAAAAGTTTTTAAGGTTTAAGCATTAATTTTATAATATTATAAGGTTAAAGGACTTTATAATATTTTTCAGGGTAATCTAAAACCAACAAAAGCAATCTAAACTTAACCAGATGAAGAAGCTAAAATTTTCTCTTACCATATTGCTGGACTAAACACTTAACTTGTTATCATAAAGAAAATATAAGTAGATAAGTTGTCTCTTCCCAAAGTAAGTACCTAGCCTACAAGGAATTTAAGAGAAATCAGAATAAAAAACTGAAAGTTGGCCCTTGCCAGTTGGCTCAGTGGTAAAGTGTCGGTCTAGCATGTGGAAGTCCCAGGTTCCATTCCTGGTCAGGGCACACAGGAGAAGTGACCATCTGCTCTTCCACCCCCCACCTCTCTTCTTCTCCCACAGCCATGGTTCAAATGGTTAGAGCAAGTGGCCCTGGGTGCTGAGGATTTTTCCATGGCCTTGCCTCAGGTACTAAAATAGCTCAGCTGCTGAGCAAAAGAGCAGTGGCCCCAGATGGGAAGAGCATCACTTCCTAGTGGGCTTGCTGGGTGGATCCTGGTCAGGGCGTATGTGGCAGTCTGTCTCTCTGTCTCCCCACCTCATACTCTCTCATTTAATGAAACAAAATAAAACAAAACAAAAAATCCTGAAAGTTATTAAGTACATCTATCTCATCAGCTATTGCTGTACACATATGGTAATGGGGGTTCTGAAGTTTTTGGAATCAAATAAAATCAATTTCATTAAATACATAAAGATTATTTTGAATGAAGTTATTAATTTTGTTTATCTAAAAAGATATTAGGAGTTTTATAATAAGGTGTTACATTTCTGAAAAGTCAGGTGATGCATCATGAGGGAAATATGGTGAGATTTTCTTGCTGGTTCTTTGATATAGAATACTTAGAGTATTTTAATTTATGTAGAATAGAAAATTAAAATGAGCTAATTTGTCTCTGATATCTGGAGCCATTAGTTGACTCAAAACTTTTCCATTAGATCTATTGATTATGATGTTGATTTTAGAGTAATCCTCCAAAGAAATGTTCTTTGAAGTACTATCTTTACTATGTTAATTTTCATATCTATTGAATGGCAGTTATTAAATAAGACTTAATTATTTTTCCCACCCATATATTAAGGAGGACAGGTTATAGATTCATCTGGTTGGGAGGTCCTCCTTCCTAATATATTACTGAATTGACCTGTGTGTGTGTGTGTGTGTGTGTGTGTGTGTGTGTGAACAATACGCAGTATGACTTGGGCATTATTTTACATTAACTATGGTCACTATGGTGTCTACATTTCATAGCAATGAAAATTATATCAATTACTTTAAGGAGTCAAGCAGAAAAGAGGAAAATTGTATCCTGTTAACACTGGAGTTATACAAAAATATTGGTCAAATCACCAAATCAAGTAAGGGTATAAGAGTCAACTATGAAGAAGAAAAAAGCCTTACTATAGAAGAAAAAGAAATGAAACTTCCTGCCTCATGAGACATATATAAACAAAAAGTACACTTAATAGAGGAGCAATGGTATAAAAGGAATTCTAGTTAAATTTCAAATCTCAAATTCTAGGCTCTTCAAGAATCTTGGTCAAACTTTCCTGTCTCTGTGACTAAGTGATATGTCCATCCAGATAAAAAATAAATAAAGTTAATTTTTGGAATATATAACCCAAAGGTATTTCTTGAGAGTCAGGATTATATTCACTAATTCCATAAAAAAGATATTTCACAAATCCATTAATTTAAGAGCTTTTCGCTTTCTGTATTGCCATCATCAAAGAATCTGTGTTCCTTTATGAATCAATTTCAGCCCCATAACACGTGGCAAAACATAAATCAATCTATCTAATGTCTCCACGAGAACTGAAATCAACATGAATTTTTTTTATTAGAGCAGTATTATTAAGTATTATCAGAAGCTTCAAAATGTTGATCACAACTAAAAATTAATTTCAATTTTTTATATGTAAAAATCATCTTTCTGAAGTATGATATTTAGAAAAATCTCTTGTTGTTATTTTTCTAAGCAGGTCCAGGTTAACATTTGGCACACTCTAAAGTTTTTAATACTCTTTTAATGAAATATGAGTTTATAACTTATACTATTCAGAACACAGTTTCCTAATTAATAAAGATTCATTTACAATCCTTTCAACTTTTAATTGCTTGTCCCTGCTATGTAAATGTTTTTCTGGCTGAGCTGCAGGTACCAAAGGGATACCCTCTTCATCTTGAGAAAGAACTAGTTAATATTTCTAGTTTAAAGCCTTGACATATATTTTTATATATATCGGCATAAACTGAGACTATGTAACTTTAAATATTTTTAGCACAAAACAGTCTGTCAGAGAGCAATCCGTGACACTATGGGCAAGGTGTGGTTTTTAGCAAACAACGTAATAAGTATATCAAGTTATTGAATTTAAAGGGAGAAGAAAAATTAGAGAACATTTTCTCAAATTAAAAAAATATGGTAATATTTGAAAGTGTGTAGCAAGGAAAGAAAAAGAGCATTTAGGAAAAGAGTATCTTAGGATTTCTTTCCTGTTTGGATATCGTACTTTAATATAATTTTGTTACTCTCTGAATTATTACTAAGTTAGAAAGAAACATACATTTTAAAAGAACATTAATATGTCACAGTATTGGGTTGGATGGAGAGAAATCTGAGAGTTTCATTTGAGAACTGTAAGAGGGAGAGTTCAGAGTATTTGATATGCCTCAATGTTGAGAGAATATTAATACAAACATACACACTCTCTCTCACACACACACATTTAAATGGTTAGAAGGAGGTGTCCAAACAAAGGAAATAGAGTAGTTGGTTTCAAGGTACTCTTTTCTTTTTCTTTTTTTTCTTTTTAAATAAATTTTTATTAATTTTAATGGGGTGACATCAATAAATCAGGGTACATATATTCAAAGAAAGCATGTTCAGGTTATCTTGTCAATCAGTTATGTTGCATACCCATCAACCATAGTCAGATTGTCCTCCATCACCTTCTATTTAGTTTTCTTTGTGCCCCTTCCCCTCCCCTTCTCCTCTCCCTCCTTTCCTTCCCCCCCCCCCAACAACCACACTCTTGTCAATGTCTCTTAGTCTTGTTTTTATGCCCCACTTATGTATGGAATCATGCAATTCTTGGTTTTTTCTGATTTACTTATTTCACGCCATATAATGTTATCAAGATCCCACCATTTTGTTGTAAATGATCTGATGTCATCATTTCTTATGGCTGAGTAGTATTCCATAGTGTATATGTGCCACATCTTTTTTATCCAGTCTTCTATTGAAGGGCTTTTTGGTTGTTTCCATGTCCTGGCCACTGTGAAAAATGCTGCAATGAACATGGGGCTGCATGTGTCTTTACGTATCAATGTTTCTGAGTTTTTGGGGTATATACCCAGTAGAGGGATTGCTGGGTCATAAGGTAGTTCTATTTTCAGTTTTTTGAGGAACCACCATACTTGCTTCCATAATGGTTGTACTACTTTACATTCCCACCAACAGTGAATGAGGGTTCCTTTTTCTCCACCGCCTCTTCAACATTTGCTATTACCTGTCTTATTGATAATAGCTAATCTAACAGTTTTGAGGTGGTATCTCATTGCAGTTTTGATTTGCATTTCTCTAATAACTAATGAAGATGAGCATCTTTTCATATATCTGTTGGCCATTTGTATTTCTTCCTGGGAGAAGTGTCTGTTCATGTCCTCTTCCCATTTTTTTATTGGATTGTTTGTTTGTTTGTTGTTGAGTTTTATGAGTTCTTTGTATATTTTGGATATTAGGCCCTTATCTGAGCTGTTGTTTGAAAACATCATTTCCCACTTAGTGGGCTGTCTGTTTATTTTGTTGGCAGTTTCTCTTGCTGAGCAAAAACTTATTAGTCTGATGTAGTCCCATTCATTTATCTTTATCTTCACTTCTCTTGCCTTTGGAGTCAAATTCATAAAATGCTCTTTAAAACCAAGGTCCATGAGTTTAGTACCTATGTCTTCTTTTATGTACTTTATTGTTTCAGGTCTTATATTTAGGTCTTTGATCCATTTTGAATTAATTTTAGTACAAGGGGACAAACTGTAGTTGAGTTTCATTCTTTTGCATGTGGCTTTCCAGTTTTCCCAGCACCATTTGTTGAAGAGGCTTTATTTTCTCTATTGTGTGTTGTTGGCCCCTTTATCAAAAATTATTTGACCAAAAAATGTAGTTTTATTTCTGGACTTTCTATTCTGTTCCATTGGTCTGAGTGTCTATTTTTCTGCCAATACCATGCTGTTTTGATTGTCATAGCCCTATAATATAGTTTAAAGTCAGGTATTGTAATGCCAGCTTCATTCTTTTTCCTTAGGATTGCTTTGGCTCTTTCTAATAGAAAATTCTAGTTGCCTATCCCAATGTCTATTCTCTTCTTCTTCTTTTATTTTATTTTTTGACAGAGACAGAGAGAGAGAGACAGATATGGACAGACAGACAGGAAGGGAAAGAGACAAGAAGAATCAATTTTTTGTTTCGGCACTTTAGTTATTCATTGACTGCTTTCTCATAAGTGCCTTGACCAGGGGGCTGCAGCAGAATAAGAGACTCCTTGCTCAAGCTAGTGACCTTGGGCTCAAGCCAGCGACCTTTGGCTTTAATCCAGCAAACTTTGAGCTTAAGACAGCGATCATGGGGTCATGTCTATGACCCCGTGCTTAAGCCAGCAATCCTGTGCTCAAGCTGGTGAGCCCGTACTCAAGCCAGATGAGCCTATGCTCAAGCAGGATGAGCCTGCACTCAAACTGGTGATCTTGAGGTTTCAAACCTGGGTCCTCTGTATCCCAGTCCAATGCTCTATTCACTGCCCCACTGCCTGGTCAGGCTATTCTCTTCTCCCTTTTAGAAACAGATTTTGAATTTCTTTTGCTGTTGTTGGACACATTTCTATCCAACTAAAAGGACTAGATTTTATACTCTTCCTTTCAGCTAGATATGACTTTAGGATTAAGTTCTGACTAATGAGATATCAACAGGTATGTCTTACAGAAACTTTCTTATTTAATGAAACATTCATTACTTTAGCCCAGTGATGTTCTGAGAAACTGATTCTCTAGAAAGAATGAGAAGCCTTGGTTTTTAGATTTGCCAGTTTTTGTGGTATCAATACTTACACTATCGTTGATTTCAAGCTACCAAAGTGTTATGCACTATATGGTGTCCCCCTGATCCTAAATTCTTATGCTGAAGCTATAGCTCCTAATGTGCTGTAATTGGTGATAAGGACTTAAAGGAGGTAATTAAGGTTAAATAAGGCCTTAAGGGTGGGTGTCTTATCTATTAAGACTGATATCCTTATAAGAAGAGAAGGAAATTCCAGAAGTGTAGATGCACAAAGAAAAGGCTGTGTTTGGACAGAGGAAAAGTGGCCATCTGCAAGCCAAGAAAGAGATTTTGCCGTAAACCAACTTTTGGCCCCTTGATCTTAGACTCCCAACCTCCAGAGTTGTGAGGAAATAGATTTCTATTGGTTGAGCCATTCAGTCTGTGGTATTTTGTTAGAAAATCATGAAAAGTTTAATACACAAAGTGATATCACTAAATCTGAAATAGGGAAGGGATACATAAAACTGGCTCTTGCAGTCCAGTATGAGATGGTTCAGTGTACCACTGCTATAGAATGGAGACTAGAAGTAGGCCTGTGTCCCAGATAATATTGTGAAGTTGCCATACCAGCCCCCTATACCAGCCAAATTTAGAATAGGAAACTGGTTACAGCACAAGAAAATATTCAAAGGAAGCAAACCACATTTTAAGTCATGTGATTAAGTTTTGGGTCAGGTGATCAGAAATCAAGTCACATGAGCATTTTCTCTAGAGATCTCCTCTTGACATTGATGCATCAATATTCTTCAGAACAATTCTGAGAGTGGGAAAGGGTTGCTCATAAGCTTGTACTTTAGTTTTTGATCCCTCCATTTTAATTTGGTATTAGAAAAGGACAGAAAAAAAGATGAGGGATACTAAGTGAGATCATTTCTTGCCTTGAAAGTCACCAATAGGTACAAGGATTATATCTGAGATGACATAGAATTAGGAGCTCCTCTGAGTATGAGTTCCCAAGGGTAAATAGAGACAAAAAACTTCCTGTAGGGAAGAGAAGGAAGTTTTTAAATGGTTTAGCCATAGGTGTCCTCAAACTATGGCCAGTGGGCCACATGCAGCCCCCTGAGACTATTTATCTGGCCCCCCTGCTGCACTTCCAGAAGGGGCACCTCTTTCATTGGTGGTCAATGAGAGGAGCACTGTATGTGGCTGCCCTTCAACGGACCCCTGGTAGCACAACCCATCCAGAGAGTAAGGGTGTTTTATCACAGAAAAAAACTACTCCTTGTGTTTAAGGGAATTGCTAGAGGGAGAGATGGACACTGTCCCTCAGTTGGATGTCTGTTTAAGTGCAGTCTTCTATCTTAGCTCCCTTGTCCTCAAACATCCTCTAAGCAAGTACTTAAAATGTAAGTGGAGAAATTATTTTATCAACAAGAAAATGTGGCACACAATGGTCAAAAGACTTGTCTAGTTACCCAGTAAATGGCTCCACACAGAGTAAAAACAAGTCTCTTGGTCACTAGTTAATTGTTTCTTTGGCTACATGCAGATTCTGGACCAATCATTAGCCTTTAAGAGCATGCTGGGCACTCTCTCTTACTCCATAATTGGTGTAGAGAAAAAGCCTATTGTACAGTCAATTGAACATCTTGAGATGATGGATATGTTCTAAGAAATCATTTGAAATATGGTTAGTGCAACTGAAAAACTGAATTTTACATTTTGTTTAGTTATAACAAATTAAAGTTTCAAAAACCAGATGTGGCCAGTGGCTACAGTATTAGCCAGTGCAGCTACAAAGTATAGCTGTGGTTTGTGACATACTAGCACATCATGACATCAATTTAGTAGGTGTTCACTAGCATCAAATAAAGAAATACAATTCTTACCTCTCTGCTTATATTAGCCATCGCATGTTCTTGCATGTTGTCTGCTTTTCCATTATAGCTCTTAACATATTAATCCAAGTCATTTAAAATTCCCTGACTGATAATTTTAACATCCATGTCACAACTAAGTCTGGTCTGATGTTTGCTTTCTCTCTTTACACTAATGTTTGTTTGTTTGTTTGTTTACTTGGCTTTTGGCACAACTTGTAATTTCTTGTTTAAAACCAAACATATTGTGTCAGGTATAAAAAATGATGTCAGTAGGCATGCCATGAGAACATATAGTAATTTGGCTAGGAGTTGAGCTAGTTTATGTTTGCTGTAACTGTACATACCAAAAGCTTCAAATTCCTCTATTGTCCTCCCTTTTGACCTTGTGCTTCCCTAAGCATTCCTCCTCAGAAAGAATCTGCATCTTGCAGTAATGTCAACTGTAATTCATTGTCATTATACTGAACCCTGCCATGGTGGTGGTGGTGGTGGTCAGGTGGGAGGGAAGCATTTTAATCTTATGATTAAGTCTCAGTCTCTTAAAGGGCCCCTGTCTCTTGGTTGTGACTTTCACAAGATATTCTGCTATGGCAGAGATTTTCCTCCCCAACTTCTAGGAGGACTGGAGAGGATACAGTGGGATGAATGCCCTTTCCCAGGAGGAGTACAGTGGTTTCTCCTGGAGAATAGCCTTTGTTATGGAGAATATACTGGAAGTATTTCAGCATGATTATTCTTCCTCTGACCTGGCAGAGCTTCCAGAGGAGCTTTCTCAAATCTTTACTCTGAGAATTGGTGAGGTTCTTGTAGGTAATTTCCATCCATTTATAGATGCCTCACAAGACTACAGTCTCTAGGAGATTCTTTGTTTACTTACTTTTTTTTATTCAGTGAGAAGAGGCGAGGCAGAGAGACAGACTCCTGCCTGTGTCCCAAACGGGATCTACCCAGCAAGCCCAGTAGGGGGCAGTGCTCTGCCCATCAATGACTGTTGCTCCATTGTTCAGCAACCAAGCTTTTCTCAGCACCTGAGGCAGAGGCCGTAGAGCCATCCTAAGTGCCAAGGCCAACTCCCTCTAATCTAGCCATGGCTGCAGGAGAAGAAAGAGAGAAGCAAGAGGGGGAGGGGTAGAGAAGTAGATGGGTGCTTCTCCTGTGTGCCATGACTAGGAATCAAACCCAGGACATCTACACACCGGGCTAACGCTCTACCACTGAGCCAACTAGCCAGAACAATCCAGGAGACTCTTACTCTCAAAATAGTCCACACTCAGCCACCAGAAATTCATTAAAATTACTATTTACATCAGGGGTCCCCAAACTACAGCCCGCGGGCTGCATGCGGCCCCCTGAAGCCATTAATCTGACCCCCCCGCCACACTTCCGGAAGAGGCGGGGCACCTCTTTCATTGGTGGTCAGTGAGAGGAGCATAGTTCCCATTGAAATACTGGTCAGTTTGTTGATTTAAATTTACTTGTTCATTATTTTAAATATTGTATTTGCTTCCATTTTGTTTTTTTACTTTAAAATAAGATATGTGCAGTGTGCATAGGGATTTATTTATAGTTTTTTTTATAGTCCGACCCTCCAATGGTCTGAGGGACAGTGAACTGGCCCCCTGTGTAAAAAGTTTGGGGACCCCTGGTTTACATGCTCCTACCAGTTTCTGGCTAGTGACTTCTGCTCTTGGCAAGCAGATTTTGGATATCATTCTCTTGATTTACCTTTCTCTTTACTTTTTGGGATGGTGGCTTGCTCCACAACCATAGTTATCAATGAACTCAAGAAAAGTCATTTATTTTCAGTTTGTTCAGCTTTTATTATGTTGCATGAATGGGAATGACAACTTCCAAGTTCTACATGACTGTGCTAACACTATTAGTCTTACTACCGCTTTAAAAACCTTTGTTTTAATTATGGATTTATGCATAGGCACTGGGTCATGATATAAAACGTAGTTATTGCTAGGGCTCTAACACTAAGAAACAGTGCCATGAGGCAGAGAAAATAGAATTCTGGGGCCATTTCTGCTAGGGCCTGTCCCATCCATATTCCCACTCATACTCATGAAATCAGTCTATATATTGTTACATAGCAATCACAGTCAAAATTTCACAAGAAATCACACAATTTCACAATCTTTCCACAGAAAGATTTGGAAAGATTTAATTAACATAATTATTAAATACTGGTTTATTTTTTTTACTACTAGGATATCTTGGAAATTTAGACTATTAGCTTTCTGCTTTTCTGAAAAGCTTTTGAACTTTTACATGCTTTATTCTTTTCACTGTTCTTAGCAACTAGGTAAACTGAGCCTAAAATCTTTTTTTTTTCCTTTTTTTTTTTTTTTTAGTGAGGGAGATTGGGACAGATATGGACAGACTGAAGGGAGAGAGATGAGAATCATCAATTCATTGTTGCAGCACCTTAATTGTTCATTGATTGCTTCTTTTATGTGCCTTGACCAGGGGGCTCAGGCCGAGCCAATGACCCCTTGCTCAAGCCAGTGACCTTGGGCTTCAAGCCAGTGACCTTTGGGCTCAAGCCAGCGACCATAGGGTTATGTCTATGACCCCACGCTCAAGCTGGTGACCCCATGCTCAAGCTGCAACCTCGGGGTTTCAAACCTGGGTCTTTAGCAACCCAAGCTTATGCTCTATCCACTGCGCTACCATGTGGTCAGGCTGAACATAAAATCTTAATGTGAATAATTTTATTTGACATTTTGATCTGCTCTTTGAGAAATATTATCTAAGTACTTCTTAATTTTCAATATTGATATTTTCTGTAGTGATTTTAGCCTAACTAGATTTAGTTTAAACTTCAAAACTAATTAGTTAGAAATTATTCTTTGTGAAATCGTTTTAAACTGTGACACAAGGAAGTAATGGCCTTTAGAAAAGAAAGAAAAAAGCAGAGTTCTTTCTCATATCACTTATGCATATCCTTGTCCATGAGAGGAAGTAGCATCTAAAATGTTTATAAATGCTTGCTATAAAGTCTTTTCTTTTTATAACTGACCTCTCATCTCAGCTGTGCAAGGAAATCCATAGAGAGGACATATGCTTTCATTACATAACCAAAAAAGTTTGCAAATGCTCTGTAATGTTCTTTTATTTCATAATAGCCATATATATATATATATATATATATGGCGTATATGGCGCATAGGATGCATTTGACACACTCTTTAATTTTAAATATATTTTACATTTTCAAAGTTTACACCTATAAAGTTTTATAAGGTAATTTTATTTTCTCATTAAAAAAGGTAAATTTATAAAACAAGTAGTCTTACATTTTTTATTGAAATATTCAGAAAATAATATATCAGATTTTGAATTTAGTACAATTATTGTTGCAAGTGTGTATATTCCTCTGATACTATTTATCATGCTGCAAGCAAAGTTGCACAATGAAATGGTTAGCTTCACAACTAAATGAAAAGAAGGGAAAGTGTATGCAGAAATGTTACCATGATGATAAAATTGTGAAAAAGTTTATACTTTTCAAAATAAGCAAAAATATACTGAGGAGCATGACAACAAAAGGCAGAGAGAAGAAGGGAGGGAGGGAGGGAGAGGAGAGAGGAAGGGGAAGAGGGAGGGAGGGGAAGAGGGAGAAAGGGAGGGAGGGAAGGAGGGAGGGAGGAAGAATGGGAGGAAAAGAGAGAAAGAAGAAGAAAAAAATCAGTTATTAACAAAAATCCAAATATCTACTAATCCTGTTACAATAATGCTAGTAATTTTAGTTCCATATTTAATAGCTGGTACACAATCAAGTGCATTCTGCTGACATGTGTAATGTTACTAGATGCTGTTTCACAATATGACATATAAACTAGTTTCTCATAATTTACACATTCGTACTTTTGCAAATTCAGATTAACAACCATGGGTATGTGAAAGCTAAACACAGGAAACACCTGCAGAACAATATTAGTTTCTGTAAGGAAGTGAAACCATTTATCATAAATTTATTGAAAGAAATTCAGGATGATGTTTCACATTTATTAAAGCATAAAAGAATTTCTTACCTAAAGCTTTCATACACCAGACTGTTTTACTCCAACGTGCTGGCCTTGTTCTAATGCATTTATTATTTGATGTAAATTCAACCTCCACAGTATCACCAATTACTTCATCTTTCAAAATAATAAAAATTTCACCAAGATTCTATAAGAGATGAAATAGAAGCCAATTAAACATTTGAAAAGTTTACATTAACCACATAGCCCATTATATTTATTAATGATACAGGTTGCACATGATCATTATATGTCTTCTGTCATGTCTGTATTTTCAACCATATTTAGAAATGAAATACATGAATGTGATTCTCATTATATTTTGAATTTATGGACTTAGTGTCTATTGCATACTCAAATCTTTTTGTAATACCATATGTTGCAACTGAAAAAACAGTGAGAATATAGATGCATAATTACACAGACCTCCAGGGAACTGTAATTTAATTGTTAAACCCTTTTTCCAAATCCTTTCCTCCACCTTTCTAGAACTTGATGTATTTATGTATAAATGAAAGACAAAACATATAAATGTGATGAATTTCTCAAAATTTAAGTATGAAAAAAAATTTTAAGTCCAATAATTTTAAATCTTTCCTAATAGACATTCTCTGGTTAGTTTATTTATAATAGGTATCTATGAAGGTTATTGAGTTGACCAAAGGTTATAAATCTAAAAGTTTAAAGATTTTTATTAAGTTAAAAAAGCTAAATCTCTGAATACAATGTAATAAGGGTTGTTGAAAACTTTTTGAATTTTTTTTTAATTAGGGATAAAAAGGTTGAAATTAATACAGAGAAAGTAATAATTATTTATTAAGCATCTATTTTATACTAAAACTATTCTAAGCACATTTTATATAAAGACTTTTTAAAATTCTAACCAACACACACACACACACACACACACACACACATACACGGGAATGCATACACTTAAATCAAATGGAAGACTATTATTTTTCCCTTTCATAAACAAGGTAACTAATACAGTTACATCTGAAGATGAATCAGAACTATCTGAATTCAAAATCCACACTTTTCTTTACATCATGTTATTAAACCCTTCCAAATAACTAAAATGAAATACTATTTTTATGATTATCTCAGATACCATTCTTCAAAGACTTTCTTCAAAGTCAAACTAAATTTAAGTTCCTCACAAAATAAACAGGAACTTCATTGATAGGCTCTTATAAAATCATGATTACCCAAAAGTTATTAATTTCAAAGTTCTCTTAGTTAAATGTTATCTTCCTAAGCAAAAGTCACCCACCACTAAAGCTTACATCTTTAATGCTCTGTCCCAAAGAGTTTCTACAAATCTGTTGGTGTTACAAAATCATTTCAGCTGATACACATCCACTTGGGAGTTTCCCACTGGGCTCCAATGCTCCTAAATATTTGTCTGCAGCGTATTTTGATCTGAGTTTCTCCTCACCCATTAAATTCCATATGAAGAAAAGATCAAATCTCAAGGGAACTACTAATATTTACCCTCTCACTCTTGCCCCACACATCCAGCTTGTCAGAAACACTTCCCTGTATTCTTTTTTGTACCTTCTCCAACACATTTCTTCAGCTGAGTCCTCAAGGTCAGGGCTGTGAGACTCTTCTGTTGCTCATACCTGCAAGCTCTTCCACACAGGACCTCACATCTAGCCCAGTTCTTCTGTTCCTTTGTTACTCATATCTGTCATCTTACTTCAAATTTTTAGTGACTTCTTATTTCACTTCTTGCCTCAGATCCCCAATTCCTGCTTCAAAATTCTTCAGAGTTCTCTTCCACCGAAACATCACTTCTTATTTAACCTTGACCTCTCTCCTTCCAAACCTGGTAAGCCTGAGCATCTCTCCAATGTTTTATTCACACAGTCAACTCAATCTCATTCATGACTGTTTATACGGGCAGCTTCTTATGCATCAGATTTTTTCCTTAATAGAGGGCATGGCTCCACCTTTCAACCATTTCTAGAAAAAAGTTCTAAACAAAAGACAAGCATACTGACCACCCCAAATGAAGCACTTACGTGTTTATTTGTATACAGGGCCAGCTTCATGGGCAGGCGACCTGTGCAACTGCACAGGGCCTTGTGCTCAGTGGGGCCCTGCACTTAGTTTAACGTTCTGCTGTCACTGCCTTGAAATACTCAGTAATTTGAACAAGGGCATCTGCGTTTTCATTTGGCATTGACCCTGATGATTAGGTAGCTGGTCCTGTTTGTACATAATGCTTATAATTTCCTTCCTTATCTCCCTTCATGTCTCCATACTTACCCTCTCTATCAATGTCCAACTCAGGTTTCGCCAGTTCCACAAATTGTTCCTACAACTTCAGTACATGAGAGGTTTTGCAACTTCCAAAGGAATCACAGAGAATTTTACATCCAGACTCCTTATTTAACCCTTTCTAAGCCATGCCCTCTGCTCTTCATTAGTGTTTCATGTCTATGGCTTGCCTTCCCAGCTAGATTTTTAAGAATCCTGAAGGTAATTTTATTTTTTATATCATATCATTGGGGCATCTTGCAAAACATAAGAGAAAATCTGTATATCTTTTCAAATTAAGATGAAAATAGGTCTGTAAAAATATGACTCTTTAGCCTGACCAGGTGGTGGCGCAGTGAATAGTACACTGAACTGGGATGCGGAGGACCCGGGTTCGAGACCACGAGGTCACCAGCTTGGGCTCATTTGGTTTGAGCAAAAGCTCACCAGCTTGGACCCAAGGTCGCTGGCTTGAGCAAGATGTTACTTGGTCTGCTGAAGGCCCGCGGTCAAGGCACATATGAGAAAGCAATCAATGAACAACTAAGGTGTCGCAACGAAAAACTGATGATTGATGTTTCTCATCTCTCTTCATTCCTGTCTGTCTGTCCCTATCTATCCCTCTGACTGTCTCTGAAAAAAAAAAAAAAAATATATATATATACATATATATATATATATATATACACCTTTAAATTGAGCATGCTCAGCCCTTCCAGGACTCACAGCTTCACCCACCCCTGTATCTCCATAGAGGAAGCAGTCTGCTCCAAGAGTGAAGGGCTGCACTTGTCCCACCTTGTCCTTAATTATTGTGGACATCTTAATTATTAATATATATATAATTATATGGTCACAATTAATTCCATGGAGAAAATGTTGAGATAGTCAAATGGTCATAAGTTTAGTTTTATCAGTTATGAGGGTGTTATTTTGCTCACAATCTTTCTATTCATTATTTAGTTCTGAGCATTTGAAGAGAGAAAGGCTTATGATAATTATCACTTTTAAACCCTGATGTTTTGCTTGCATTCGTCAAAAACTTTGAGACCTAAACAAAGGGGCTAGAACTTGGTGTACAATATGACTTAAAGCTAGTGAAGTTTCTGGCTCTGTCAAGGTGGGTATATTTACGAAGCACAAGCAACAAAGAATTTTGATCCTCATCATGTTGGCTTACTGTGAATTTTGTACACAAACCAATGGTTCTTTCTCTATATTAATGGCTACTTCAATAGCCACTAGGTCAACAAGCATAGGTTCATTCGGCCTTATTAAGCCAGGATGGTGCAGGTTGTTGCTACAGCCATCATGGATCTGATCCAGAACAGCAGAGCAAGGATAAGGTTATGGCAATGGTTCCAGACTGGGATGCTAATTGTCACCCTCAGAATCATCTGGGAAGATTACAAAACTCTGTGTTCAGGCCATATCCAGATTTTTTATATCTGAGTTCACTGAGATTTATATCTGAGTTCTACTTCATAGAATGCGAGGTATTGTTTTTTGAAACATCCATTAGTAGTCCCTATATGCATCTTAGTTTGAGAACCGCTTGGTTAAAGGGAAAATACATCTACTGGCCATTGTAAAATCCTACCACCAAAGCGGCAACAGTTCACAACATAGATATGTTTAACACAGATATACACAATACTTTTTTTGCTACTCTTACTATAATTTTTTTTCAATTAGATTACAGGATCAGATTTTATGTTAAGGATGGTTACCAAGAACTAGTACGTGACTTGGTGTTAGAAATAAGTGGGCAGGCCTGACCTGTGGTGGCACAGTGGATAAAGCGTCGACCTGGAAATGCTGAGGTCACCGGTTCGAAACCCTGGGCTTGCCTGGTCAAGGCACATATGGGAGTTGATACTTCCAGCTCCTCCCCACCTTCTCTCGCTGTCTCTCTCTCCTCTCTCTCTCCCTCTCTGTCTCTCTCTCTCTCCCTTTCTCTCTCCTCTCTAAAATGAATAAATAAAATTAAAAAAAAAAAGAGATAAGTGGGCAGTGTTGTTAGCTTCTATTTATTGTTTTACTCTGAATTCAGAGCCTAGGGAGAAATTGGTAGAAGGTAATCACTGAGATTCTTGTGGTTCACCCACGGGCCCTTACAAATCACACCCATTCATTTAGTCTCAGAGTTTCTCTAGATTTGTAAATTAATCTGTGGCCTAGGTTATGGATTTGAAGATTTATATTATGGTTGCAGCCAGAGAGGTATGTCAATGAACAGGTGAAATAAAATGAAATAAAATTCCCTTTATTAGGGAATATGCTATATTCTAGGATTCAGATAAGAAGGCAATTCAATGAAATTCTTATAGATCTAAATGCTAATAAAGCCACTTAAAAGAACTTTAGCAGTTATTCTATAACTTTAAGAATTAAATTTGCTAAAAAATTCAAGTTATTGAATTGGTTTTAAAAGTAGGCTCCAGCTTTATCTTGAGAACAGCAGCACTAACAGAATAATAAAAATAAAGAAATATCAGTTAATCACACGAAAGGAAGTAAGAGATTCAAGGGGGAGGAAAGCTAAGATTGAAGTGACCATATTCTACTTAAAAGAGAGAAAGTAATAAATTGGAAACCTGTCTACAAAGGTAAAACAAGATAAAGAAAATGAGCTCACTGTGAACTCTTCAGAACCGGGCTACCGAAGAAGCAACACACAGAGGCATGACCAAGCCTCTTCGGGGACTCACAGAAGTGACGGGAGGGGCGGGAGGCGCCAGAGAGCACCCCGCTGCTTCTGAGCAGACCCACCCAGGGAAACTTCTAGAGGCTCCCTCTGAAAGTTCAGGACTAAGCCATGAAAGGTGACTGGGAAGCAGCTATGCTCACCACTATGCAACGGATGCACACACAAGACCGGCCCCAGGCTGGAACTGCAGAGGGTTCTCCCACAACCACACCCTGGGAGACAATGCTAAGTATTAAGCCTCAGGCTGCATTCCCATAGCCACAGGGTGACTGCACTGGTCGCCAAAGCAGTACATGAATGTCAGGCTTACCTTTACCTACTATATAAATTGCACCAAATCATATATGTATGTTCTTTCATTTGTACCATTCCTTCAAATAAAATTATGTGGTACCCGTCTTCTCTCCACTCCCCAAAAGAGTCACTGGAACCAATGCTTATAGGTTACACAGCTTTAGCAAGTGATTAGAGGACCACTGGGTAGGCTGAGGAGAAGTCTCTGAGGGAGCCCTGAATTCTTGATGCCATTATTAGGTGATCTGAAGGTGATTTATTACTTAAGAGGCATGAAAGTATTTCCTATCTTCTGAGACAGGATTCAACCTTGATACTACTGACAGCTGGGGGCTAGAGAAGTCACTATTGTGGGGACTGGCCTGTGCATTATAAGATAATTAGCAGCATCCGTGGCTCCTACTCACTAGATGCCGGCAACAGCCCCCCAGTTATGACAAACAAAACTGTCTGCACACTTTGTCAAATACCCTCTGGAGGCAGTGAGCAAGATCACTTCCAAATAAAAATCATTGCCTTGAGAAAATCTGTGAGAAAAATTAATGAAATTAAGACTCTGATGTAATACACAGCACAGAAAAGAGAAACTAGTGAATAATAGACCAGGTCCCGTTCTGGTTTAGGTGCTGTTCCAGTGGGAGGATGCCTCCAAAGTGTAATTTTCATCATGGATTTAAAATTGGATAAGATTCATTTGAATAATGGATATATCATTATGTATCCTTTGCAGACAGAACTCACTGACTTCATATTTCTAGTATTTAATTACCCTCATGACAAAATCAAGAGGTTTTGCTAGAAAAATAAATGCCTTGGTCCATAAATAATTTTTTAAAATACCAAAATAGAACAAAAAATGCTAATCATAAAAAAGATAAAGAGGCAACATTAAATAACAGATTTAACTTGTTGAAATTCATCTAGGTATTTCTCAAAGAGACAAGAAATAATTCACACAAATAGAGCACTGGAGGCATATCTTTACCAGTGTATGAAAAATAAAAGTTGAAGAAAAAATATTTTCTGAGCCCTGGCTGGTTTGCTCAGTGGATAGAGCATTGGCCTGGTGTATGGACGTCCCAGGTTCAATTCTTAGCCAGGACACACAGGAGAAGCAACCATATGCTTCTCCTCCTGCCTTCCCACTTTTCTCCCATTTTGCCTTCCGCAGCCAGTGGCTCCACTGGTTCAAGCGTGGCCCCGGGTGCTGAGGACAGCTCTGTTGGAACACATCAGAATCAGGCGTTGAAAATAGTTTGGTTGATTTGAGCACTGGCCCAAAATGGGGTTGTTGGATGGATCTCTGTCACAGAGTCTGTCTCACTATCT
Source organism: Saccopteryx bilineata (assembly GCF_036850765.1). Lineage (NCBI taxonomy): Eukaryota > Metazoa > Chordata > Mammalia > Chiroptera > Emballonuridae > Saccopteryx > Saccopteryx bilineata. The sequence goes on from NC_089494.1 coordinate 179,250,245, forward strand.
CCCTTCCTCTCACCAAAAAAGAAATACAGGGGGTCCTCGGGTTATGACACAGTTCTGTTCCTACGACAGTGATGTAACCCGAATTTTAAAATAAGTCAAAACACACCCTTGCCTAAGTCACTTGCCTATCCTAACACAGTTGTAAAATCATAATCTAGAACATAAAAAACAACTCCCTCAAATCACATGCCACGTTACTACATATTCTTCTGTTGTGTGCAACCAAAACAGTTTGCTCACGTAGTCTGTAAGTACAATGCTAACAGTGTAAGCCAAAACACTCATGTCTCGATTTTTTAAAGTTCTTTATGGGAGTGATCGTTGTAAACTCGAAACATTGTATGTTGAGACTGTCATAACCCGAGGACCCCATATATATTTACATATTAATATATTGATATATTTTTTAGTTAATTTTTCTTCTGTTTTTAAAGTGGCACAAGATTTTTATGGTCCAGGCAACAAAACAACCCATGGAAAAGATCAATGCCAGTTAAGATGACAAGGTTGAGGGAGCAATACTCCCAGGTTCCCAGGCTTGAAGGCAGCAGCAACATCCCCCACAGCCTCAGTTAAATAATCCACTCACATGGATTCTTCAGAAAAGATGATGGACCAGAGAGCACATCTCTAGGAGGCATGTCCCTACACCCACGCAGCTCCACAGTAAGAGGCAGCAGCGGACAGATTCAAACTAGCTCCCTGCTCCCTGTCCATCAGTAAGATAAAGATTATGCCACTAGGTAGAACGCATAGTGAACTCAGTGCTGGTATGCTGGAAACATGAAAGTACATGGAGAAATGAATAGATTTTGAAGATGCTGGGTATGAAAGAGGCATAACTCAAATAAGACCTCCTAGCCAACAATAATAAATATTGTACATTTCTAGGTGTTGTAAGATGGCAGGGATTCCAATATTACCTCCTGGCTGTATTATTAAGGGGTCTCTCTGTTCACTCATTAATTGGAATACTTCTCAGAAATGAGTAAGTGCAAAGGTTGTGTTTTCAGACAATAGGCATAGACTGAATGTGATCCTGGCAAATCTGAAGCATGCTTTTTACTCATTTGGATACAGATCATCTTTCCTGCGGTGCTTGACAGTTTTCATGTGGATTCAGATTTTACTAAGATAGAGGTTCTTAGAACACAAGGTTTTGACTGGGGTAACTATACATATTTGGTCTAAGGATTAGCTTATTTTGAATTTTTCAGGTACAAGGCTAGTGCTAAACAATTCTTTTATAACCTCTCAATTCTTAGGGTTGGTTAAAAGTAGGGTACCCAAGAGAAATCTGAAAATGAAATAATTTAACCTCAGAGAATCTGGAAAAAATATTTCCATGTCAATTATAAATAGCCCATGACACTGCCATTGAAAGAACCCTGATCCTAACTAGCCATCTCGGCCTGGAGGGCAGTGGGGTTTAAATTTGGAGTTTTAATTTCTCTGAAAATTTAATATTGAAAAAATTTTACATTATTCAAATTTTACTGTTACAGATATTTTTAAAAGCAGCTATTTAGACTCATTGCATAATTCCTGGTGAGTTATTTTTAGTTCTAGAGGGTTTTTCTTTTTGCTGTTTCTGCTTTGATTTTATCTACTTCAGAACAGTTTTCATTTCTCTTTTATTACAGTCTCTTCTATTGATTTCTGTCTCTCCCATGATTTCTGACTCAACAGCAGCCACCAGTTCTGATTGTTTAGCCTGAGGTTCCTCCTTTGAGATCTCGAGTCCTTTAAGGGGGTTGCAAGTTCTCCTTGCCTGATTATCTGTGCCAGGTCCCTTGAACCTGTCCAGGTCAGGTTTCTGGGCTAAGGTAGCGTCAGAGAAGTGTTTATTCCTCTGGAACTGACAGCATCACACTTTAAACCTGTGATTTTTCTGCTTAGGCATCAGGTCTGAGAGTGAGGGATTTAAACTGTTCCACTGCATGGAATGTGCAGCTTCCCCAGGACTGGGCCCAGCAGAATCAGGAGAGTCTTTCTCAGAACACACCTCCCAGCAAACAGAAAAGGCAGCTCCTGTGGTCCAGTCACATAAATCGACCAGCCTCTACCAGAAAGGCCCTTGCATGCAAGTCCCGGGACTCTCCTGTGTCTTTGGCTCCCTGCACTTAAAGATACAGGTACTGAGAGCCAGCATTCTCTTCTTGTCTAGAGATTACATAGCCTGAAATTCAAGTCAAGCTCTATCAGGAGGCTTATTTCAGTTGTTTGTTTCATGGAAGACAAGAGGAACACATGTCAGCAACATGTATTCACATAGTCACCTTCAAAAATCCACCTCCCTCCCCCCCCCCAGCCACTATACTTTTATTCCCAAAAGGACAAACTCTTCTAACTCTTAGGATATTTTCCCTTGATAATGTAGGCCTCTGATACATGGTTTATAATTGAGATATTGATTATCCTAGAAAATATTTTCAAATTCCATTAAAAATGTTTCCCTTGATGAAAAATAAAATCTCTGATCTGGTTAAATCAAACCCAATGTTCTTTTTAAAGTAGCTTGGTATATGTAGCAACTGCAAATCTGTTTGTAATGCATCAAGAAATAGTTGATTAAATTAAGCTTTTAGATATTCTCCAATAGGCAAGTCAACAAATATGTATTAAAAGCATACTAATCGCCAGACATTGGGTACTGAGGACATGAAAAGAGCAGACAAAAACACCAGTTATTTTAGACCTTACATTTTGTTGACATGAAATATCTATTAAAATAATACAGTTAAATAGTAAGACATCTTTACTGACCTCACAGGGAATTTCAGTGGGAAGCACCATTGCCAGTGGTGTGGTGCTTCTGGAGGCTTCAGATGAGTCTTCAATTTCCTTTCTCTCATTTACTTCCCCAGAATGTTCCACTCTTACTTCTGTTGGAATATTGACCTCAAGGTAATTCTCGGAACCTAGAGAAAAGTGCACAAATGTGGATGATAGTACAGATAAGGCCATTTTATTTCCTCTATTTTTATAAAGAATAAGTGTTGATCAATCAACTTAATTACTTTGTAGAACAACCGAACTGAGTTTAAGAACCAGTGTTAATAAAATAATGCTCCACAATTTAGCTAATGTTACAACCTTAGTGACTAAACTAAAGCAACTAAATATGTTGATCTACTAGTTAAACTTTTCTCCCAAAATCCAACCATCGTTTAGTATTTTCTCTTACTATCAAAACAGCAATTCTGAAAAACATGTAACTCTATTTTCAATAACTGTAATTAAAAAATATTTTGTTTTAAATGGAAACAATTTAAATCAGAATGATTATTTACCCTTTACATATATTTCTAGTTTTTAAAAATAAAAAGCTTAACTGACACTAAATAAACTAGTAAGAACATTGGTTTAATAGTGGAATGTTAGGCCATGGTTTATGACTCAGTGGATAGAGCGTTGGCCAGGCATATGTACATCACAGGTTTGATTCCCAATCAGGGCCACACAGGAGGAGCAACCATCTGCTTCTCCCCACTTCCCTCTCCCATTCTCTCCCTCTCCCTTTCCCACAGCCACTGGCTCCATTGGTTTGCGCATCAGTTCCAACCAGGGGTTGCTGGGTGGATCTCAGTTAGGATGCACGTGGGAGTCTATTTTACAATCTCCCCTCCTCTCACACACACACAAAAAAAATAGTGGGATATTAGGGATATTACTGTTCATCAAAATGTTAATGTGTTATGTAAAAAAGAAGTGTTCAAACAAAATGGGTGTCTTTATGGTAGTTTTACTAAGAAGATTGAAATATTGCTAATGTGAATTTTGAATCTCAAAGTAGAAATAATAGTATCTGATTTAATTTTTTTTAAATTTAGTATTTGATATTAATCATTAAAACATTTTTTTTGTATTAAAGAGAAAAATGTTGTATGAGGAGAGATAATGTTTTTATTACTCAATGTTCCAAAGCCCAAAGCATTTCATTAGGGCACAGAACCAATGTGGCTGACCCAAGGCTCTCACAACTAGATTGTATCCATCAAGTCTTATGCCAACCCTAAAAGTATCCCTCAAATTCCCAAAGAGGGAACTGGAAAAAGGAAAGGAGCCCTGACAGCTAGAAACAGATACTGTGCAAAGGCCTTGGTGTTGCTAAGAGCAGCATCAACAGCAGAGAAGGCCACTGGATCACCATGATGAACCAAGGTAAAGGTGAGACCACTATGTAATCATATTTGAATCCTGGCAAAACCATGTACACTGACCAAACCATAAACATACCCAATTATTCCATGTCCTGTGTACTGTGAGTGATGATGCTTCTTCACCAATTCCAGTATAGCCTCTTTTCATTTTTTTCTTTTTTAAAACTATTTTTATTAAATTTTAAAATTTATTATGTTAGCATAGATTCAGTGTCCCACTCAATACAACACCTTCACCACCAACAATGTGCCCTCCATTACACCCCCTTTGCCCCTCTCCCCATATCTCCCTCCCTCCTTCCCTCTGGAATTTGCTGTCTTGTTATCTGTTCCTATATGTGTTATATAGATATAATTTCACTAAGCCCTTCACCTTCTCTGATCCTGCCCCCTCCTCCTAGCTCTTGTATGTTGATTTGTTAATGAGAGCCATTCTGAAAGGTGTGAGGTGATATCTCATTGTGGTTTTAATTTGTATTACTCTAATGATTAGTGATGTTGAGCATTTTTTCATATGCCTATTGGCCATCTGTATGTCCTCTTTGGAGAAGTGTCTATTCAGGTCCTTTGCATATTATTTAATTGGGTTGTTTACCATCCTGGTGTTGAGTTTTAGAAATTCTTTATAAATTTTGGTTATTAATCTCTTCTCAGATGTATTGGCAAATATGTTCTCCCATTGTGTGGGTTGTCTTTTTATTTTGTTAATGGTATCTTTTGCTGTGCAAAAGCTTTTTAGTTTGATATAGTCTCATTTGTTTGTTTTGTCTTTTATTTCACTTGCCTATGGAGATATATCAGCAAAAATATTGCTATGAAAGATATCGAAGAGTTTACTGCCTATGTTTTCTTCCAAGATGTTTATGTTTTCACACTTACATTTAAGTCTTTTATCCACTTTGAGTTTATTTTTGTGAATGGTGTAAGTTGGTTGTCTAGCTTCACTTTTTTTGCATGTTCCTGTCCAATTTTCCCAACACCATTTATTAAAAGAACTGTCTTTAAATCATTGTATACTCTTACCTCCTTTGTTAAATATCAATTGATCATAAAGGCATGGGTTTATTTCTGGGTTCTCTGTTCTGTTCCATTGATCTGTAGGCCTGTTCTTATGCCAGTACCAAGCTGCTTTGATTTACAATGGCATTGTAGTATAACTTGTTATCAGGAAGTGTCATACCTCCCACTTTGTTCTTCATTTTCAAGATTGCTGAGGCTATTCAAGGTCTTTTTTGGTTTCATATAAATTTTTGGAATATTTGTTCTAGATTTGTGAAATACTTCATTGGTATTTTAATAGGAATTACATTAAATCTTTAGCTTGCTTTGGGTAGTATAGACATTTTAATCAGAGGCAGATTAAGGTCGTTTGAAGCCCGAGTGAAGAAGAAAATATTGGGTCCCTTGTCATTAGGAAAAATGTAAAGTTGGGTTTTTGCAGGGTCCTTCAGAAGTCGGGGCCCAGGGCACACTCTTGTGCACCCGCCATTAAATCTGCCTCTGATTTTAATGATGTTTTTTCTTCTTAAACATGAACATGGTATATGTTTCTACTTGTTTGTATCTTCCTTGGTATCCTTTTCAATGTCTTACAATTTTCCTAGTACAAGTCTTTTACCTCCTTGGTTAAATTTACTCCTAGGTACATTATTATTTTGATGCAATAGTGAAGGGGTATGTTTCTTTAATTTCTCTTTCTGAAAGTTTATTGTTGGTGTATAAAAATGCTACTGATTTCTAAATATTAATTTTATATCCTGCCACCTTGCCAAATTCATTTATCAAGTCTAGTAGGTTTTTGACTGAGACTTTAGGGTTAAGTCTAGTAGTTTTTTTACTGAGACTTTAGGGTTTTCTATGTACGGTATCATATCATCAGCAAATAATGACAGTTTTATTTCTTTTCCAACTTGGATGTCTTTTGTTTCTTCTTCTTGTCTGATTGCTGTGACTAGGAGTTCCAGGACTATGTTGAATAAGAGTGGTGAGTGGGGGAAAGGCTGTTTTGTGCCTGATCTCAAGGGGATTAAATTTAATTTTTTGCCCATTGAGTATGATGTTGGCTGTTGGTTTATCATAGATGGCTTTTTTATGTTGAGATATGTTCCCTGTATTCCCACTTTGCTCAGAGTTTTAATCATAAATGGTGCTGGATTTTATTAGATGCTTTTTCAGCATCTTTTGATATAATCATGTGATTTTTATCCTTCATTTTGTTTATGTGATAAATCACATTGATTTGCAAATATTGTACCGGTCTTGCCTCCCCGGAATAAATCTTATTTGATTATGATGTATGATCTTTTTAATGTATTGTTGCATCTGTTTTGCTAATATTTTGTTGAGAACTTTAGCATCTATGTTCATCAGGAATATTGGCCTATACTTTTCTTTCTTTGTAGTGTCTTTACCTAGTTTTGGAATGAGGCTAATGCTTTCCTCATAAAAGGAGCTTGGAAGTCTTCCCTCCTCTTAAATTTTTGGAATAGCTTGAGAAGGATAGGTGTTAGTTCTTGGAATGTTTGGTAAAATTCACCTGTGAAGCCATCTGGTCCAGGACTTTCATTTGCTGGGAGTTTTTTGATAACTGTTTCAATTTTATTTGTTGTAATCAGTCTGTTTAGGTTTTCTGATTCTTCCAGATTGAGTTTTGGAAGATTGTATGTTTCTAGGAATTTATCCATTTCATCTAGGTTGTCCAATTTTTGGCATACATATATCTGCACAGTATTTACTTATAATCTTTTGTATTTCTTTGCTGTCAGTTGTTACTTCTCCACTTTCATTTCTAATTTTATTTATTTGGGTCCTCTTTTTTTCTTAATGAGTTTGATTAAAGGCTCATCAATCTTGTTTACCTTTCCAAAGCACTAGCTCTTGGTTTCATTGATGTTTCGTGTAGTTGATCTTTTAGCCTCTTTGTCATTTATTTCTGCTCTGATCTTTATTATTTCCTTCCTTCTACTTCCTCTGGGCCTTATTTATTGATCTTTTTCTAGTTCTTTTAGGTGCAGGGATAGGTTGTTTATTTGAGCTTTTTCTTGCTTCTTAGGGTATGCCTGTAATGCTATGAACTTTCCTCTCAGGACTGCTTTTGCTGTGTCCCATAAATTTGAGGTTGTTGTATGTTCATTTTCATTTGTTCAAGGAAATTTTTTAATTCTTCCTTGATCTCATTGTTAACTCATTCGTTATTTAATAACTTGCTATTTAGTTTCCAAGTGTTTACATGTTTTTCCATTTTCTATTGTAGTTGAATTCTAGTTTCATGCCATTGTGATCAGAGAGGATGCTTGATATGATTTTAATCTTCTTAAATTTATTGAGACTTGCCTGACCTGTGGTGGCGCAGTGGATAAAGCGTCGACCTGGAAATGCTGAGGTTGCCGGTTCGAAACCCTGGGCTTGCCTGGTCAGGGCACATATGGGAGTTGATGCTTCCAGCTCCTCCCCCCTTCTCTCTCTCTGTCTCTCTCTCCTCTGTCTCTCTCCTCTCTAAAAATGAATAAATAAATTTAAAAAAAAATTAAAAAAAAAAATTTATTGAGACTTGTTTTATTTCCTAACATTTTGTCTATCCTAGAAAATGTGCCATAAGCCCTTGAAAAGAATGCATATTCTGCTGCTTTGGGGTGAAAGGTTCTGAAGATATCAATTAAATCCAGTTGATGCAGTATGTCATTTAAGGCCACTCTTTCTTTGTTAATTTTCTGTCTGGACGATCTATCCTGTTGGATTGCTCCCTTTATCATTATGTAGTGACCTTCTTTATCCCTTACTATAGCTTTTGTTTTAAAGTCTATTTTATCAGATATAAGTATTGCTACCCCAGCTTTTATTTCATTTCCATTTGCATGAAATACTTTTTTCCATCCTTTTACTTTCAGTCAATGTGTATCTTTTGTTCTAAGGTATAAAGACAGCATATATATGAGTCCTGTTTTCTTATCCATGCAACTACCCTATGTCTTTTGATTGGAGCATTTAATCCATTTATATTTATTATTGATATGTACTTATTTATTGCTATTTCACTCTTTAAACTTATAATACTATTTCTCTTGATTTTTTTTTTTTTTTTGCTTTTTTTATAGCAGGCCCCTTAACATTTCTTGCAGTACTAATTTGGTTGTAATGAATTCTTTGAGTCTTCTTTTGTCTGGGAAGCATTTTATTTCTCCTTCAATTTTAAATGATATTTTGCTGGATAGAGTAGTCTAGATTGTAGGTTCTTGTTTTGCATTACTTTGTATATTTCTTGCTATCCCTTCTGGCCTGAAGTGCTTCTGTTGAGAAGTCACATGTCATCCATATGTGAGTTCCTCTGTAGGTAATTAACGGTTTTTCCCTTGCAGTTTTTAATATTCTTTGTCTCTTAACTTTGACATTTTAGTTACGATATGTCTTGGTGTAGGGCTCCTTGAGTTTCTCTTTAATGGGACTCTCTGTGCTACTTAAACTTGTGTGACTTTTTCCTTCATCAATTTAGGAAAATTTCCAGTGATAATTTCTTCTATTCCCTTGTTCATTCTCTTCTCCTTCAGGAACCCTTATGATGCAGATGTTATTTTCCTTCATGTTGTCAGAGGGGCCTCTTAGAGTTTCCTCAGTCTTTTTGAGCTTCTTTTCTTTTTGCTGTTCTGCTTCTGTGCTTATGTTTATCTTGTCCTCTAAATCACTGATTTAATCCTCTGCTTCATCCAGCCTGCCGTTGATTCTTTCTAGTGCAGTCTTCATTTCTGATATTGTATTTGTCATTTCTGACTGGTTGTTTTTATGACTTCAACATCCTTTTTGATACTTCTCTTTCTTTGTTTAAATTCTCATTGTGAGCATCCATTGTTGCTCTAAGATCTTTGAGCATCCTAATAATCATTATTTTAAACTCTGTGTCTGGTAGTTTGGTTACTTCCATTTCATTTAGTTCTTTTTCAGGTGATTTCTCTTGTTGATTTATTTGGGTCATGTTTCTTTGTCTGTCCATTTTGTCGGTGTATTAGGTAGCACTGTCTGACTTTAAAATTTGTTGTGGTGTCTTTATGAAAAAGATGGGTTCAGGGGTACTGAACTCCAGGCTACCTTAGTTTCTTGCTCTAGAAATGCTTTTTGAGGGTTATATTTACCCTCCTGTTGTATGTGAGTGTTGAATGCAGTTGGTCTTTTGTGGTTGTGGTTATCCCTTCACATTGGCTGACTCTAAGGGTCTACCGGAGGCGAATTAAGGTCAGTTAAGACCCTGGATGCATAAGAAAATGTTGGGTGCCTTGTCATTAGAAAAAAGTGTAAAGTTGGGGTTTTGCAGGGCCCTTCAGATGTCAGGGCCCAGGGCATGCACCTGGCATGCCCACTGTTAAATCCACCTCTGTAATCAACTTTGATCATGTATATTAGACACTATGCAAAGTCTGTCTTATTGGGTGTATTTATTCTCCTGAGTGACTGGTTCCTGCTGGAATCCTCCTTTGGGCATGCTGTTTGTGTAGTTAACTGAGTCTAGAGTTAGTGTTGTCTGCCACCCACTTCTGGTTGTTTTGGTTCTGGGTCTTCTTGGGTTGGTGTCAGCCATCATTTATAACTTTCTGTAGGTTATCTGTCTGGAGCTACTGCTCTGCCCACTGTTTGTGTCTGTGTTTTATGTGCCTGGGTACTGTGGAAGGGGCCAACCTGGTTATAAGGATCAGCCTCTTCCTGCTTATAGATAACTGTAGCTCCATAAAAGCCCCAAGCTTCATAAGATTTGCCTCTACTTTTCAGCTGGTCTATGTCCTCTTGTAGCTGCCTTGTATTCCAATAGAGTCTTCTGTAGAAAAACTATGGTGTGGGCTCAGATTGGCCTCATCTCATCAACTCTTCTATAGGTTGCAAATTAGATGGTTTAGGTCCTGGTTGGCAAACTGCAGCTCACAAGTCACATGCAGCTCTTTGGCCCCCTGAGTGTGGCTTTTTCACAAAATACCAGGTGCGGGCACTACCTTGATAAGGAATGTACCTTCCTATACAGTTTAAGTTTAAAAAATTTGGCTCTCAAAAGAAATTTCAATTGTTGTACTGTGGATATTTGGCTCTGTTGACTAATGAGTTTGCCAACCTCTGGTTAGGGCAGCTGAGGTTGGGAATACAATGTTGGTGGGACTCTTACTTTAGGGGTCTCTTGGTCAGGATCTCAGTACAGGGAAAGTGGCCCCTAATCCCTCAGCCACTTCTGAATACCCAATTTTACATCTCCTCAGTGAGGTGAGCAGCAGGTTCAGATTGGGTGAGGCCTACAGTTCTCTCTGAGAAGTTCTTGCAGTTAGTGAGCCACTGTTCTCAGGTAGGAAGACTGAGAGAGTCCTCCCCTGGGGCTGACTGTGCCCTCTCAGAAAGTGGCTAAGCTCCTTGCCTGAAACCAACAATAAGCTTGCGGGGACCCACACTTTAAATGTCCATGCTCCAAGCCTCTCTTCCTTCTCCCTGTGGAATCTAGCCCAGCAGGGCAGGATATCCAGATCCCAGGCAGGCTAACTGTGAAGTTCTACCCTGTCCAATGCGCACGAGCTGCTGTCCAAGTGTTGACCATAGAGTAAGGAACTTTTCCAGCTAGGCCTTGTGTCTAATGAACCCTGCCTTAGGAAACAACACCAGCAAGGGTTGTTAGCGCCAGAACCAATGCTCTCCACAGCTGGCCACTGGATTTGCCAACCCCGGGCATACCTGGGGGAAACCCAATGCAGATCAGTGGGGACACTGCCTGTGAATGGCCCTAAGCAACCTTCTTGAAGCTACAAGCAATCCAGAGTTTTTGGCTGCCTGTGTTGGGCCCAGATGCACATGGAAATGCCAAACTGCATACCTAGACTGGCTTTTACCCATACTGGGTCTGGAGGAAGGTCCAAAAAAGGCCAAGGTTCCCTGAGCTCCACCTCCTACAGTCTTTGTCTGCTGGCTGCTTGTTATTCTTGGCCATTGAAAAAAAATCTGGTGGAGTCTAGAACCTGGGGCAATTCAGGGATTAGGAAGGGTGGTGGGTGTGGCTCCACCCCTCAGCCTCAGGTGTCACTCTGTCCAGACTTTTTTTGCAGACTTCAGTAGGGTGTGGCCCCAGGAGTCTGGTGGGTGTGGTCTCTGAGACCCAGAGGTCTCTGTGTGGTCTGCCCACAGTCTGGACAGTTTCTACTGAATCTCCCATGAGGTGAAAGCACCAGTCATAGACTCAGAAGTGTCAGTCACTGATGCACCCCTGCTTCTGGCTGGCATCTCAGAATGGCCCAGTCTCCATAGGGTGAGACAGGAGGTGGTCCTGAGGGTAAAGCCATTGCTTTCCCCCTGGTTGATGCCTCTAAGAGGGGACTACTTCACCCAAGAAAGATGGAGACTGCAGTATTGGAGAATGACTCTGTACAGGGGTTTTGATGGCTTTCCCCCATGATGTCTCTCCCTAGACCACCAACTTCACACTCTCCTCACAGAACTCTAGTCCTCTCAGCCCTCCCCCTGCCAGACCCTCAGGATAAATGGCTGTGAACAAGATTTTTCTGTGCTCTCCCTTTAAGATGGAGCCTAAGTCTCCAAGAGCTCTATCTCTTTCTCACAATCCAAAATCTCAGCTCTTTTCACCACTAAACATTATGTGGGTGCTCTTCTAGGCTCTGGGGCTCTAGGCTGGGATGCCAGGCCTGGGGCTTAGGACTCTCCCCTCACAGGATGCTCCTCCCTGCAGTGAGAGTCCTTCCAGACCCTCCACTGTTGCTCACTCCTGGGAGCAGGGCAGCCCTTTCCATGTGTCCACCCTTCCTACCAGTCTCAATGTGACTTCTGTGATCCTTGGTTATAGATTCTCTTCATTTAGTCCAAAGTTTGTTTTTAAAGATGATTATTCTTAAATTAATTTGTAATCCAATTTGGTCCTGAGAGGTGGCAGCTGGATTGTCTTTCTACTCCATCATCATCTTGGAATTCCCTTCTTTTTATTTCTGAATAGAGTAGCCAACTCCCCCCAGTTTGCCTGAATTTTTCTGGCTTGTGCACTAAAACTGCTGTGTCCCAGGAACTCTCTCAGTCTCAATGATACTGAGATTTTGGGTCACCCTGATGCTTGATAAGAGTTATGATTATACCAAATTATAAAATTACATCTGCTTATTGACACAAGCAAATGACAGCTATGCTTTCTTTAATTCTCCCTTAAATCACATAACACAGGCTTAAATCCTATAATAAGTCTTTTTTAATACCATCGTACTGAGACACCCTACGGTTCTCCATGGTGCCCTCCATTAATTACAAATACCAAAAATTCCAAGTAGTTCAAATACTGGAGTGTTCCTAGTGATCTTTGGCTAAGGGACATTGATGAAATAAAAAAGAAGAGCCAAAGGCAATATAGATGGAAGTAGCTAGAATTTGGTCTCATTGTACTCAAGAAAAGTGAAGTCATAGTTTCATATAGGTACTTCAATCAGGAAAGCAGAGTAGCAAATGACATGCCCTCTAGAGAAAAGCTGTCCCCATGCCACATCTAAGAAGGAGAGTGGTTTTCTTTGTTGTTGTTATTTTGTTTTGTTTTTAATCTTTCTATCTTATGAAAGTTGCAGAATAAAGGCACGAAAGCACCTGGGATTTGCAGACTTCTCTTAGTACTGGACTTTATTGAAATGAATTAAAAACCAGCCTTTATTTCTTTAACAATTTAAAACACTTTCATAAAATATCTCATTCTCTCTGTCTCTCTGTGTCTTTCACACACACACACATACACACACACACATACATCAACACAATAAAAGGTTATATAGAACTGGCTCAATAATTTTATGAATTGATGAAAGAACAAATTGATTGTATTTGATAGACCTTAAAAGAAAAAGGTATAAATTATTTCACCACAGAAGTATATAGGATGTTATCTGATAGTTTCTCTGTACTATTAGATTAAGAAGAACTATTTTATTTATCTTGAAAATATAACCATGATGTACAAAGTGATTTATATCTATAAGTGTTCATAGTAGCACAGTTTATAATGCAGAAAATTGGAAGCAGCGTGAACAATAAGAGATCAGATAAAAATATATACTATCGCTAATAAAACTCTGTCAAAGAATATTCAACAAGGAATAAGTTTATAATGTAATTGAAAAATTCAAGTTACAAAATAGTCAATCTAGTAAGGTCCCATTTTAGTTTAAAAAAATAGGATCTCTAGGTTTAGATTTCACATGTAAGGGGCTTTTGAAGTCACCACTCATCCTAACAAACAAAAAGCTGTTGAACAGACTAAAAATACCAAGAACTCTTTTCTTGATATTTAAGGAAGGGGCAAGCATGGCATAATTGCTGACCCCAAAGTTGGAGAAACAGGAAAGCAAATATTGGTTGTCTCAGTTTATCAGACCAGAAACTCAGGAGTGGAAATCACCCAGGAATTTGTGTCAGGGAAGGGCAAACTGAACTGTAATTGACAAACTGCTGCATGCTTAATCTATACAGTCCCAGAGTTAAAAACTCTAAGGGATTCCAGACAAAGTGAGGAAGAAAAGGAGGGGACACATTATTTTGAAATTTATCTCCTTCAGGAGCTTAACCAGTTTCCCACAGTAAATATTGGAAAAAATTCCCCTCCTGCTAGAAGCAGAAGGAAGGGAAACTGAGACATTTTGTAACACCCCAGATACTTCTTCCTAACATGACCCACACTGAAAGGAAATTAGCTAACCAGCACCTAAATTACTGGATCATTATGGGAGTTGAACTGATCTAAGGAAGAGAAACACCCACCTGTAATCCACTGTAGCCATTCAGTAACACCCAAGGTGAAGAAAAAACTGAGAAACCCTTGTAAATTTCATAGTCCAGAGGCATAGACTCACTAAACAACTGAGGATCATAGGATTAGAGAAAGCTTTCCCTTCCCCTACACCTCACCACCACATTATTAAAGATCAATCTACATCAGTTCCCTTTAACCCCAGTACATCACGTCTGGCTATTTAGAAAAATTACAAGGCAGCCTGACCAGGCGGTTGCGCAGTGGATAGAGCATCAGACTCCAACGCAGAGGTCCTAGGTTCAAAACCCCAAGGTCGCTGGCTTCAGCTCAGGCTCATCAGGCTTGAGCCCTGCTCACCAGCTTGAGAGCAGGGTTGCTGGCTCGAATATGGGATCATAGACATGACTGCATGGTTGCCGGCTTGAGCCCAAAGATCGCTGGCTTAAGCCCAAGGTTGCTGCTTGAGCAATGGGTCACTTGCTTCACTGTAGCCCCTTTGTCAAGGCACATATGAGAAAGCAATCAATGAACAATGAAAGTGACACAATGAAGAATTGATGCTTATCATCTCTTTCCCTTCCTGTCTGTCTCTGTCCCTGTTTGTTCCTCTCTTGTCTCTCTCTCTCTCTCTCTCTCTCTCTGTCACACACACAAAAAAGAAAAATTACAAGGCATATCAAAATGGAAAAAACAATATGAAAATACAGAGTAAGCAAGACAACCAGACATAGCAGAGATGTTGGAATTATCAGATCAGGAATTTGAAACAACTATCATTAATGTGCTAAGGGTTCTAATGGATAAATAGACAACATGCAAAAATAGATTGGTAATGTAAGCAGAGAGATGGAAATTCTATGAAAGAGTAAATAACAAACCCTAGAGATCAAAAGCACTAACAGGAATTTTAAAAAATGCCTTTTATGGGTTTATTAGTAGATTGGGCAAAACTGAGAAAAGAGTCTCTGAGCTAAAGACTATCTTAATAGAATTTTAAAGAACTAAAAGCAAATAGGGACCTGGTTGGTTGGCTCAGTGGTAGAGCATCACTCCAGCGTGCGGATATCCTGGATTTGATTCCCAGTCAGGGTGCATAGGAGAAGTGACCATCTGCTTCTCCACCACTCCCCCCTTTACTCTCTCTCTCTCTTTTCTCCTCCCATAGCATGTCTCAATTGGTTTGAGTGCATCAGCCCCCAGCGCTCCATGAGCCCCATGAAGTCTCTACCTCAAATGCTAAAAATAGCTTGTTTTGCAAGCACGGATCCAGATAGGCAGAGAATTGGCCCTGGCTGGGGGTTGCCAGATGGATCCTGGTCTGGGTGTATGCAGGAGTCTGTCTCTCTATCTCCTCTCCTCTCACTTGGAAAAGAAAAAGAAGAAAAAAAAGCAAATAGAACAAAGATTGAAAAAAACATAATGGGGCATCTGAGGACTATGAGAAACCTATAAATGGTGAAACACATGTGTAATAGGAATATCAGAAGGAATAGAAAAAGACAAAAAACAATTTTAAACAACAGTGACTGCAAATTTGTTTACATTCATGTCTGACACCAAATCATAGATCCAGAAAAATCAGATATACCAAGTAAGATGAATTCCAAAAAAGTAAAGGAAGGATTAATACCTTGAAATGGCACAAAATCAAAAATAAAGAAAAAGTATTCTGAAAAAAGCTAAAGAAAAAAATAACACCTTATCTTAGCAGAACAAGACAAGAATTATATCTGACTTCTCAGAAATTACACAATATTTAAAAGTGTAAGAGAAATGATACCCCAGTCCTATACCCTGTGGAATTATCCTTATTTAGAGAAGTTCTTTAGTGAGGAGGAAAATAATATGTCAGAAACTCAGATTTACATAAAGAAGAGAAGAGTGTTAAGAAGAAATAACTAAATGTAAAATTAAAATATTTATTTGTCTTATTATAATTGATATAATAGATAACTATTTAAAATAATAATAGCAACAAACTAATTACATATGCTTATGCACATTTATTATATAACTAAAATGAATGAAGGCATAATAAGAGGGATGGGAGAGAAGAATTAGGATTATTTTGTTATTATCAGTTACTAACACTACCTGTGAAGTGGTATGGTGTTATTTGAAAATAGACTTGGATTATTGGCAAATGTATATTGCAAACTCTAGAGAAACCACTAAACAAGTAGGGAAAAAAGTATAACTGATATACTAAGAAGGAAAAGAAAGTAGAACTCATTTAAAATGCTCAGTTAAAATCACAAATGACAGAAAAATGTAGAAGATAAAAATTGGAACAAAGAATAAGAGTAACAAAAAAGATAACATTAATAACTAAGGTAGATATTAATTCAACTATATTAATAATTGCGTTGAATGTCAATGGTCTAAATATACCAATTTAAAAAAAGATATTGTCTGAGTTAATCAGAAAACAAGAACCAACTATGTGTTTTCTAAAAGAAACATATTATAAATATCAAGTCACAAAATGATTAAAATTAAATGAATGGAGAAAAATATTCCAAGTTAATACTAAATAAAAGAAAGCAGGAGTAGCTGTATTAATTTCAAATGGAGTTTATTTCAAAGTAAGGACACTTATCAGGGATAAAAAAAGGCATTACATAATAATAAAGGAGTCAAGTCTCTAAGAAAACCTAATGATTGTTAATAGGTATATACTTTTACAATAGAGAGTTAAACCTTATGAAGCAAAAACTGATAGAGTTGCAAAGAAAATGAATAAATCCACTATCATAGTTGGAAACATCAAAATCCCTGTCTCAGTAATGGACAGATCCTGCAGGCCGTTAAATTTGAGGACATAGTTGACTCAACAACACCATCAATCAACTGGAAACTGGTGTCATCTACAGACTTCATCCAACAACTAGTTTAAAAAAGTAGAAATCATACAATGTCTATTTTCAGACTACAATGGAATTAAACTAGAAATCAATAACAGAAAATAGCTTGATAATCTCACAATATGTGAAGATTAAACAACATACTTCTGAATAATAAATGGGTCAAAGTAGAAATCTCAAATGGTATTACAAAAATATTTTGAACTGAGTAAAAATAAAAACACAACTTATCAAAATATGTTGAAAGCAGCAAAAGTAGTGCTTACAAGGATATTTATAGCATTTCATGCATATATAAGAAAAGAAGATATATTGCCCTGGCCGGTTGGCTCAGTGGTAGAGCGTCGGCCTGGCGTGCAGAAGTCCCGGGTTCGATTCCCGGCCAGGGCACACAGGAGAAGCGCCCACCTGCTTCTCCGCCCCTCCCCCTCTCCTTCCTCTCTGTCTCTCTCTTCCCCTCCTGCAGCTGAGGCTCCATTGGAGCAAAGATAGCCCGGGCGCTGGGGATGGCTCCTTGGCCTCTGCCTCAGGCGCTAGAGTGGCTCTGGTCGCAACAGAGCGACGCCCCCTAGTGGGCAGAGCGTCGCCCCTGGTGGGCGTGCCGGGTGGATCCCGGTCGGGCGCATGCGGGAGTCTATTTCTCCCCGTTTCCAGCTTCAGAAAAATACAAAAAAAAAAAAAAAAAAGAAAAGAAAAGATATAAAGTCTAACCTAAATTCCTGCCATAGAAAACAAAAATGAAGAGCAAATTAAATCCAAAATAAGCAAAGGTAAAAATAACAATAATAATAATAATAACAGAGAAGAAATTAGTTGAATTGCATATAGTAACTTAATAGAAATACCGTATTTTCCCCATGTATAAGATGCACCTTAATTTTGGGGCCTGAAATTTGAAAAAAAAGTATTAGATAAAGTTATTAAATTCAAATTTTATTCATCATAAAAATTCCTGCAACTCCTCAACACTGTCAAAACTCCCATCCATTAGCTTGTTCTCATCTGTGTCTGATGACAAATCACTGTCTTCAACAATGAGCATTAAAACAAGCGTGAGAAAGCAAGAAACGTAAGTGAAAGAATCTTCAACCACTGTATAAGACATACCCAGTTATTAGACCCCAAATTTTTTGAAAAAAGATGCATCTTATAAATATGCAACAATTGTACATCTATATGCAAAAACAAATTTAGACACAGACATTACACCCTTCATAAAATTTAACACAAAATGGATCATAGACCTAAATGTATAATGCAAAACTAAAAACTCCAAAAGGATATCATAATAGAAAACCTAGATGATTTTGGATATAATGATGCCTTTTTATATAGAACATCATAGACATGATTCATGAAAGAAAATATTGATAAGCATGACCTAATTAAAATTAAAAACAACTGTTCTGCAAGACAATATCTAAATAATTAAGAGATAGGCTATAGACTGGGAAAATATTTGCAAAACAATACATCTAATAAATAACTTCTCAAAACAAACAAGGGACTCAAACTCAAGAATAAGAAAATGACACCTGACCAGGCGGTTTTTCAGTGGATAGAGCGTCGGACTGGGACATGGAGGATCCAGGTTCAAAACCCCGAAGTCTCTGGCTTGAATGCGGGCTCATCTGGTTTGAGCAAGGCTCACCAGCTTGAGCCCAAGGTCACTGGCTCGAGCAAGGGGTCACTCGGTCTGCTGAAGGCCCATGGTCAAGGCACGTATAAGAAAGCAATCAATGAACAACTAAGGAGCCGCAACAAAGAATTGATGTTTCTCATCTCTCTCTCTTCCTATCTGTCCCTATCTGTCCCTCTCTCTGTCTCTGCCACAAAAAAAAAAGAAAAAAGAAAAAGAAAATGACCAAACCAAACAAAATTTGGCAAAAGACCTGAGCAGATCTTTGCACATAAAAAGACATACAGGTGGCAAATAAACATATGAAAAAGTGTTTCACATTATAAGTGATCAGGGAATTGCAAATTAAAACGAGATTCCACTACACACCTATTAGAGTGGCCAAATCTGAAACACCTACAGCATCAAATACCGGGAAGGATGTGGAGCAAGAAGAGCTCTTATCCACTGTTTGTGGAAATAGTACAGTCATTTTGGAAGATAGTTTAGTTTTTTATGGAAAAAACTAAACATACTCTTGTTATACAATCCAGCAATTGTACTCTTTGGTATTTCTCCAAACAAGCTTAAAACTTTTATCCACACAAAATTCTGCATATGGATGTTAATAGCAATTCTATTCACAATTGCCAACTCTTGGGAGTAACCAAGATGCTATTCAGCAGATGAATGGATAAACTGTGTTACATTCAGACAATGAAATATTATTTAGTGCTAAAATGAAATGAACTATCAAGCCAAGAAAAGACATGGAAGAACCTTAAATGCGTATTACTAAGCACAAGAAGCCAATATGAAAATGCTGTGTATTATGTCTCCAACTATATAACATTTTGAAAAAGGCAAAAATATAGAGACATTAAAAAGATCAGGGTTTGTTAGAGATCTGGGTTGGGTCCAGAAATGATGGACAAAGCACAGAGGATTTGGGGGCCATAAAAATATTCTGTATGTTAACATAATAATGAGGAAATGACTTACATTTGTCCAAACTCAGATTGTACAACATCAAGTTTGTACCCTAAGGTAAACTATGGACTTTGGGTGATTATGATGTATCAATGTAGGTTTATCCTTAAATGATTAAAAATGTACCATTCTGGAAAATAATCATAATTGGAATGGCCAGGTATGTTGCAAAGAGGAAGCAGGGAGTATATGAAAAATCTCTGTATGTCCCTTCTCAGTTTTGATGTACACCTAAAACGGCTCTAAAAAAGTAGCTTTAAAAATAAGTATACAGATACAGAAGTATGTGGTAGGAATCCAAGACATATTCTTGAATGCCTAAGAATAGCCTAGCCATATATATATATATATATATATATATATATATATATATATATATATATATATATATACACATACACACACACACACACACACACATATATATGTATATAAAATATCGAGAATCGAGAGTGGTCATTTCTGGCTGGTAGGGTTATGGGTTATGGGTAATTTTATTATATAAGGTCTACCGGAAAGTTCTGTCCATTTTTGGAATAAAACAAAATACAAATTTTTCTTACTGTCAATAAACTTTATTAAATAATATAATTGCCATTATTATTAATGATTCCTTGCCAGCATGAGGGCAATTTGTATATCCCATTTTTGAAAAGTGTTTTATCTTTTGGTATGAAAAATTGAACCAGTGCTTGCTTGATATCTTCTTCATTTTTTATTTTTTTGCCATTCAAAAAATTTTGTAAGGACAAAAACAAGTGATAGTCGAAGGGTGCTCAGTCCAGGGAATATGGTGGATGCGACAGACATGTTTCTGTAGCATTTCTTCCTTGTTGAAATTCATAAAAATTACAGTGGCGTAAATGAACTTTATCAGTAGCCATGGATATACTATCGCTTCACACATAAGATTATCGTGAATCAACTTTTAGTTAATTTGCTACATCAGTATGTATGTATACATTAAGTAATAAAAATAGAGAGGCACACATACGCCAAATAAACGTGCTTACGTGTCGAAACTTGTGATAGAAATGGACAGAAATTTTCAGTAGACCTTATATATGTTACAAAAAATACTAATTAATCAAATTTAATAATATATAGTATATATTGGTTTTTCTATCACAAAAATATATTTATTTTACAGACTGAACAATTTATATTCCTCAAATAGAGAAATGAATTGATTGATAGTATAGTCTGAGCATATGTATCTTTTCCCTTTCCCTACAGCATGTAAATGAAATAAAATATTTTCTTTATAATATTTATGTTATATAAAAATGGTTAGGGAGCATTCTTTTGCAGATAGTATGTGAAATTAATCAACTTATCACAAATCATCTACACATTAAGTGATACAGGCAATTCCAAAAGATAATATCTGAAATTAAAGTGATTCTTCTCTTTTAAAATATATATAATATTATGGAAAAATAATCATAGATTCCTTAATGCAAGATAGGTTTGAATAATTTTCTTATCAATCAATAAAATTTTATATACTAGTAATATAGTCACACATTGAAAAATAGTAAAACACTAGAAAATAAATTTTCCTTTAAGAATTAAGTTGCAAAAAACTGGTATACATTTAATTTCTAAAGCTTGGCATATGCTTTTCAAATTAGAATTTTTTTCATACTATTTTTTTCAAAAAATATAATTTTTCATATACTTTCGTGTATTTTGTTCTCGTTTATTTGTTAATTAAACCTCATTTCTCATGGGGCAGATTTTCTAATTAACAAAACTAGAATAGTTGGCTCAGTAGTAGAGCATCAGCCCAGTAAGTGGATGTCCCAGGTGTGATTCCTAGTCAGGGTACACAGGAGAAGTGATCATCTGCTTCTCCACCCCTACTCTTCCCTTTTCTCTCTCTCTCTCTCTCTCTCTCTCTCTCTCTCTCTCTCTCTCTTCCCCTCCGGCAGCCATGAATCGATTGGTTCAATGCATTATTGGCCCTGGGCACTGAGGATGGTTCCGTGGAGCCTCAGCCTCAGGTGCTAAAAGTAGCTCAATCGCAAGGATAACCCCAGACGGGCAGAGTGTTGGCCCCAGATGGGGTTTGCTGGGTGGATCTGTCAGGGTGCATGAAGGAGTCTGTCTTTCTAGTTCCCCTCCTCTCACTTGGAAAAGAAGAAAGAAAAAAAATGACTGCAAAACAGTGACATCTTTTTTTTTTTTTTGTGATCATATTTGGATTTCTTTCATTATCATGATTGCAAGAAAAAAGTTATTCCTAAATAGCTAATGATTCTTTAAATCTAACAGGAGTTAACAGACAAAAGGTTCAGTTTTCATTACAAATAATGTGGAAACAACAACAAAAAAAGAAACACTACTGTAAAAGAAATATGCCTACTGCTAACCCTGCCCCCCTTTTGTCTTTTCATACAAACTTGGAGAAAGTCCTATGTACCGTAAGTGTCAATTTTCATTTTGAATGGAGCAAATAGTAACTTCTTTGTTGAATTGTTTTGATTACATTTAATATGTATAATGTGTCAGGTCTAGAGTAGGTGCTCAATATTAATTCCCTTCCTTTTTTAAATCTGATTTATGATCTCAAAATGAATAAACATAATGGTTTTTTTTTATTTTCAAAAGATTCTAAGCCAATCTTTCTCAGCTCATATAACCTAACCCACTATAATTAAGAAAAGACTACAACATTCCCTTAGAATTTTAACATTAAACATCATTGTTCTTGTCCAATTTGTAATCTTGATAAAAGAATCCAGAACTACAATTCTGCTGGAGTTTTTTTTAAGTATGCTTAAGTTGATACAGATTCTCATTTGCTTTTCTTGAGTTTTAATATCATAACAAAAACTACAATACTCCCTACCACTCAGGTAAGTAAACAGATATTTCTCCAAGAGATAAAGGAAACAAATGTACTTTACAAAGAGATGTAATTTATACCAAATATTAGTCTAGTCCTCCACATTCTCAAACAATCTTTTGTTGTCTGTGGTGCATTATAATGGACACAAGATAAGAAATATTTCATTCAAGGCTATTATTAATGGTAATAACTATTAATAACGATAATAACAAAACTTCTTACCTACCAGATATATACCAGATATACTCAGTACAGACAAGAAAATGGTTTCCAAAGGGAAGAACATAAATCTACTTTGTTTTAAATGTTCATTTCTTTTCCTGGCATTCTAACTGTGCAAACTCTACCAGCTAAAGCTCTCTCATATGTTAGCCTGAATGTATATTTATATTTTATTCTTACTACTTTGGGCTTCTAATTTTAGTTTATAACATGCAGTATAATTCCAATGCAAAGTGTAAGTAAAGAGATGATGTCTATGGTGGCCTGTGTGTTTCATTTTGCCTGCATTTTTATTCCATTTTATTTATTATATTTTCTCCTTTTTCCTACCCTTTTTCTCTCTTTCTCCCATTCCATCACCCACACTACTAACTCTTCCTTTAAGGCATCTTTTCCTTCTGACCTCTTAGTCAAACTTGCTACACAGAAAGAGTACCATACCTTACAACTCAGTGTGGTCCTCAGACCAGCAGTTTGTCAGAAATGCAAATTCCCAGCCTCCACCCCAGAGGACTGAATCAGAGTCAGCTTTATAAAAGGCGACTGAATACATATTGAAGTTTAAGAAGCAGTAACAATGTACACCTTATGTGATATGTTTCCATAATATTATCATAACATAAACCATCAACTAAAATTATATCTGTCTCCTTGTTTCTTTGTTTTTTGTCTATCCATCTAGAACGCAAGCTTCTGAGGTCAGGTAATCAGTTTTCTTCTTTTTACCTCTGTAGTGCCAGTGCATACAGTAGGGCCTTTCCCACAGTAGATGCTTAATATTTCTATAAGTACACATAATGAGATGCTATGTATTTGTATGCATAGATTCATTATTTGTTGTTTTATTTAATGGTTGGATAAACCCACACCTAACCTGCCTTTCTCTCTCTCTTCTTTTTTTTTTTTAGGGGGATCTGGTGAAATGGCTGGTAGCTCCTGGACAGTAATTTATTCCATGTAACTCACTCTTGCCTGACCATCTTAAGGAAGCATATCTGTACTTCAATCAGTATAACCCTAAAGCCAGGAACTAAATAAAGCAGGAGAAAATCACCACAGCTTAGCAAGTACTAAGCTTGTCCATTGCTCTCCTACACATTTTCATCGTGTGCTCTTTCTGACAGTTACTAAGGCAATATTAGCATAACCCATGCCATTGACAGTTATTTTCTGCAACCTGATAAATGAAGCACTGATATTAAGAAATTGTAAGGCCAGTTAATGAAATAAACCCTAATTATATCCTTTATGAAGAATTTCAACATAAATCAGCAGATTGTACAGAATAAAATAAAATCAAGGTCTATTGAATAAGATTACAAACAATAATTGATTATTAGACTTTCAATTATGTCATTTGCTGAATAACATTGCAAAGTTTTATTTTTGGTTGTTATATTTTATAAATCTAGGCTACCAGAAAAATTTGTGTATGACCCGATCATTCCAACTTTGAGTGTTAAATTATATATGGGACATATAGTTAGTTCAAGAGTGGAGGAATGACTTTTTGTTGTCTTAAAAATATTCCATTGAAATACTTGGGGCATGATAATACATAGTCAACCCAGATATATTCAACAATTTGCACTTTATTTTTGTTATTTTTTTCTTACAACTAGGAAAGAAGCATAGAATGATCTGAATAGAGTCTTAAAACACACAGTTGAACAGTGTTCCAAATGAGGTTGTAATATGACACAATTTTTGTTATGTTAGCTCAATAAAAAAATCATTTATATGAATGGAATTTTACTCATTTATAAAAAATAAAAAATCTTATTTACAACAGCCTGGATGGACATAGAGGGTATTGTGCTAAGTGAAAGACGAAGAAAGACAAATACCATATGATTTCACTTATATGTGGAATCTAAAGAACAAAATAATAAAAAATAGACACAGACTTATTGATACAGAGATCAGATTGATGGATGCCCAAAGGGAGGGTGGTACAGAGGCTGAGTGAAAATGGTGAAGGGATTAAGAAGTACTAATTGGTTGTTATGAAATACTCATGAGGAAGTAAAGTACAGCATAGAGAATATAGTCAACAATAATGTAATAACTACGTATGGTACCAGATGGCAACTTAAAATGTTGGGGGGAATGCTTTGTAAACTATGATGGTCTGAACTCTATTCTTTACACCTAAAACTAATACAAAATAATGTTGAGTGTAAACTGTAATTAAAAAATTAAAGTAAAAAAGAATAATAAGAATCAAAGGAGATGACGTCAGAGTAATGGCGGGGTAGGAAGCGATACCGATAAATCTCCCCCAAAACTCAACAAGATCTTCAACCAGAAACAGAAAAACCTATACTTGGAGCTTCCAGATGCTTCGCAATACACACAAAGGTATGAATGAGTGAAAAATAGGCTAAATATATAACCAAACCCCGAAGGAAATAGGGAGTAAGAAATGCTCCGCCTTCCTCACTAACCTAAACAGGGCGGCTTTCTCTGGTAACTGTGAATATAGAAACTGAGGCAGGCAAAGGGGGTGAATAGATCCAGGCCGCTGCGGCACAAACGGCCGAACCAGGCTGTGGCATAGAGATCCAAGCCGAGGAAAATCTGATCCTGTGGCAACCCGGGCAATACAAGCTAACACTCGCGCCAAACCCAAACAAAGAAAGACAAGCAGAGCAGCCATTTTACCCGGTCTCCTGGTCAGTGTGCAGTTAGTGGGCGAGAATTTCTTCCTAGGCCCCGAGAGTGGGTGCCCGTGTTGCCCCACGGAGAGGCAGGGTCAGAGGCCTTTCTGTGGGCCGAGGGCAGAGTCTCTGGGCAGCCCCAGTGCCCTGGGAAAGGCACGCACGGGAGGGAGTGAGAACTAATTCCAACGGTGGAGATTTTCCGTGCTGGAGGGTGTTTCACTCAGAGGGAAACGCGGCCGGCCTCATATCCTGGTTTGCGTGCGCAGATAAGGAGTGAGCAATTCCTCCGAGTGCCTCGGCAGTGCACGCCCGTGTTATCGCACAGAGGGGCAGAGTCAGGGGCCTTTGTGTGGGCCAAAGCGGAATCTCGAGCCGCCCCAGCGCCTTGCAAAAGCCGCGCACGGGGACGGAGCGAGACTCAATTCCAACGCTGCAACTTTTCCCTGCGGTTGGGGGTTTCACTCAGAGCGTGAGACTGCTGGCCGGATATCCTGGTCGCAGACAGTGAGTGAGAGTTTCCTCCAAGCAACCCAGAAGTGGGCGCCCACTTGTGTTACCGGACAGAGTGGCAGAGCCAGAGGTCTTTGAGTGGGCGGAAAGCCCGCCTGATTATGCTAGCAGCTCTGACTGACTGAGCCTTACGCAGAGCACTGTGCTGAGTGGAAATAGAGTGGGGAGTTGCCAGCTCTTTGAGCCTCTTACTAACCAGGCAGAGGCAGCAGAAACCCCATAGCTGGATTATCAGGCTACTAATTGAGGAAGGAAAGACTAGGAGAAAGGCTCCAGGAACACGGACTCTCTCACTGTCAGAGCCTATAAATGCTAATGAGCTTCGACTGCCAATGAGACTAAAGCACAATACATGACATTGCCATAGAGACTTATCAACTACAAACCTCTACCTGAGCATGCCAAAGGGGCAGAACCCGGGGTACAGAGTCACTGACCAGGAAGAGGGAGAGAAAAAGCAAGAAGATAACCTCTCAAAATCAAGAATAATCTGCAGACTTTATAACCTATCCCATTTTATTATATTTGTTCGTTTGTTTCTCTTATCTTCATTCTTGAGACTTTTTTTTCCTCCTCCAATTTGGCCGATTAACTCTCTACCGGTCTTACTCTCTCCTCTCCTTGAACTACACTACCCATAAGTGTTACATCTCCCATTATCTTTTCTCTTCTCTTCCTTTCTCTCTATGAGGGTTGCACTCCAAAACTCTTAACTCTCTCTCTCTCCTTTCTTTTTTCTTCTTTTAGTGGTTCCCTCTTTTTTTCTCTCTCTCTCTTTCTTTTCTCCCTCTATATTAGTTTCTTCCTTTCTCCTTTACATCTCCTCTCATTCAAACTTCAATAACAAACAAATTATCTTATCTGGGACTCAAACCTATGTTTGTGGCATTTTGGGGGTTTTTACTTCACCTTTTTAACTCACTAGCAGTGCTCCCATCCCTGGCTCTCCATATTATCTAGTTCTTGTTCCACTAAATACAATAGTAAGTTTTTAATTTGTCCCCCCATTTTTCCGTTTTCCTCTTATTCCTCTCATCATAACTCTTAGACAACCAACACCTAAAAGCAAATCATTTTATTCTTGACCCAAATTTTTTCCTTATTTGCTTTTTGTGGGTCCATACGCTCTTTTTTTTTCTTTTTTCTTTTTTTTTCCTTTTTTTTTTTTTTTGCCCTTTTATTACTTTTCCCCAATTCAGGCCCTCCATCACAGGCATTATTTGTTATAATTCACAGTCCACCACAAGATTTTCTCAAGAAAGAGGGGAGAGGAGAGGAGAGTAAAAAAGGAGGGGGGGAATAATTTCCGTTTTTTTTTAATTTTTATTTTATTTTATTTTTCTTTATTTCATTATTAATTTTTTTAAAAAAAAACAACTCTTCAATTTTTTTTTAACTTTTTATTCTTTATTAAATCTCATTAATACTATCAACAAAACCACCCTCAGATGCCATTAAGGAAGAGAAAATCGAATATCATGGATACAAAAGAAAGAGAGGTAACACAGCTAGATGAGGAAAAATCTATGGAGAAAAAATTTAATATATTGGAAACCTTGGAGCTAAATGACAGAGAATTAAGATAGAAATCCTAAAAATCCTCTGAGATATACAAGAAAACACAGAAAGGCAATTTAGGGAGCTCAGAAAACAACTCAATGAACACAAAGAATATATGTCCAAGGAAAATGAAACTATAAAAACAAATCAAACAGAGATGAAAAACTCAATTCACGAGCTGAAAAACGAAGTAACAAGCTTAGCTAATAGAACAGGTCAGATAGAAGAGAGGATTAGTGAAATAGAAGACAAGCAACTTGAGGCACAACAGAGAGAAGAAGAAAGAGACTCAAAAATTTAAAAAAATAAGATAGCCCTACAAGAATTATCTGACTCAATCAAAAAGAATAACATAAGAATAATAGGTATATCAGAGGGAGAAGAGAGAGAAAATGGAATGGAGAACATACTCAAACAAATAATAGATGAGAACTTCCCAAGCCTGTGGAAAGAACTAAAGCCTCAAGTTCAAGAAGCAAACAGAACTCCGAGTTTTCTTAACCCCAACAAACCTACTCCAAGGCATATCATAATGAAATTGACACAAACCAACAGCAAAGAAAAAATTCTCAAGGCAGCCAGGGAAAAGAAGAATACAACATATAAAGGAAGGCCCATTAGATTATCATCAGATTTCTCAGCAGAAACTCTACAAGCTAGAAGAGAGTGGACCCCAATATTTAAAGTCCTGAAAGAGAGGAACTTTCAGCCACGAATACTATACCCATCAAAGCTATCCTTCAAATATGAAGGAGAAATAAAAACATTCACAGATACAGAAAAGATGAGGGAATTTATCATCAGAAAACCCCCACTCCAGGAATTACTAAAGGGGGTTCTCCAATCAGATACAAAGAACAAAAAAAAAACAGAGCCACAGGTAAAAGCTCCAAGAAGAACACAATAAAACCAAATTTAAACTGTGACAACAACAAAAAGAAAGAGGGGGAGAAGATGGAGATTAACAGTAGCAAAGGACGATGGAGTGCAAAAGTACTCACAAAATAGTTCGCTACAATGAACAGGGTAGGGACCCTTTTTATTACTCAAAGGTAACCACCATTGAAAAAAACCACCACAGAAGCAGATGAGATAAAAAATATAGCAACAGAGGAAAGATGTATGGAATACAACCAAATAAAAACAAAAGATAGAAAAACGAAAGAGAAGGATCAAACAAGACACAAAACTAACAGAAAGCAAGATATAAAATGGCAATAGGGAACTCACAAGTATCAATAATTACACTAAATGTAAACGGATTAAACTCACCAATAAAAAGGCACAGAGTAGCAGAATGGATTAAAAAAGAAAATCCAACTGTATGCTGCCTACAGGAAACTCATCTAAGTAACAAGGATAAAAACAAATTCAAAGTGAAAGGCTGGAAAACAATACTCCAAGCAAATAACATCCAAAAAAATGCAGGTGTAGCAATACTCATATCGGATAATGCTGACTACAAGACAGGAAAAGTACTCAGAGACAAAAATAGCCATTTCATAATGGCTATGGGGACACTGAATCAAGAAGACATAACAATTCTTAATATATATGCACCAAACCAAGGAGCACCAAAATATATAAGAGAGCAACTTATTGATCTTAAAACAAAAACTGACAAAAATACAATCATACTTGGAGACCTCAATACACCGCTGACGGCTCTAGATCGGTCATCCAAACAGAGAACCAACAAAGACATAGTGGCCTTAAACAAAACACTAGAGCACCTGGATATGAAAGACATCTATAGGACATTTCATACCAAAGTGACTGAGTATACATTTTTCTCCAGTGTACATGGATCATTCTCAAGAATTGACCATATGTTAGGCCACAAAAACAACATCAGCAAATTCAGAAAAATTGAAGTTGTACCAAGCATATTTTCTGATCATAAAGCCTTGAAACTAGAATTCAACTGCAAAAAAGAGGAAAAAAATCCCACAAAAATGTGGAAACTAAACAACATACTTTTAAAAAATGAATGGGTCAAAGAAGAAATAAGTGCAGAGATGAAAAGATATATACAGACTAATGAAAATGACAATACGACATATCAGAATCTATGGGATGCAGCAAAAGCAGTGATAAGAGGGAAGTTCATATCGCTTCAGGCATATATGAACAAACAAGAGAGAGCCCAAGTGAACCACTTAACTTCCCACCTTAAGGAACTAGAAAAAGAAGAACAAAGACAACCCAAAACCAGCCGAAGAAAGGAAATAATAAAAATCAGAGCAGAAATAAATGAATTAGAGAACAGAAAAACTATAGAAAAAATTAATAGAACAAGGAGCTGGTTCTTTGAAAAGATCAACAAAATTGACAAACCCTTGGCAAGACTTACCAAGGAAAAAAGAGAAAGAACTCATATAAACAAAATCCAAAATGAAAGAGGAGAAATCACCACGGACACCGTAGATATACAAAGAATTATTGTAGAATACTATGAAAAACTTTATGCCACTAAATTCAACAACCTAGAAGAAATGGATAAATTCCTAGAAAACTACAACCTTCCTAGACTGAGTCAAGAAGAAGCAGAAAGCCTAAACAGACCTATCAGTAGAGAAGAAATAGAAAAAACCATTAAAAACCTCCCCAAAAATAAAAGTCCAGGCCCTGACGGCTATACCAGCGAATTTTATCAAACATTCAAAGAAGACTTGGTTCCTATTCTACTCAAAGTCTTCCAAAAAATTGAAGAAGAAGCAATACTTCCAAACACATTTTATGAGGCCAACATAACCCTCATAGCAAAACCAGGCAAGGATGGCACAGAAAAAGAAAACTACAGACCAATATCTCTAATGAACACAGATGCTAAAATACTAAACAAAATACTAGCAAATCGAATACAACAACATATTAAAAAAATAATACATCATGATCAAGTGGGATTCATCCCAGAATCTCAAGGATGGTTCAACATACGTAAAACGGTTAATGTAATACACCATATCAACAAAACAAAGAACAAAAACCACATGATCTTATCAATAGACGCAGAAAAGGCTTTCGATAAAGTACAACACAATTTTATGTTTAAGACTCTCAACAAAATGGGTATAGAAGGAAAATATCTCAACATGATAAAGGCCATATATGATAAACCATCAGCTAACATCATATTAAATGGCACTAAACTGAAGGCTTTCCCCCTTAAATCAGGAACAAGACAGGGTTGTCCACTCTCTCCACTCTTATTTAATGTGGTACTAGAGGTTCTAGCCAGAGCAATCAGACAAGACAAAGAAATAAAAGGCATCCATATCGGAAAAGAAGAAGTAAAGGTATCACTTTTTGCAGATGATATGATCCTATACATTGAAAACCCCAAAGAATCCACAAAAAGACTACTAGAAACAATAAGCCAATACAGTAAGGTCGCAGGATACAAAATTAACATACAGAAGTCAATAGCCTTTCTATATGCCAACAATGAAACAACTGAGAAGGAACTCAAAAGAATAATCCCCTTCACGATTGCAACAAAAAAAATTAAATACTTAGGAATAAACATAACAAAGAATGTAAAGGACTTATATAATGAAAACTATAAACCATTGTTAAGGGAAATCGAAAAAGATATAATGAGATGGAAGAATATACCTTGTTCTTAGCTAGGAAGAATAAATATAATCAACATGGCTATATTACCAAAGCAATATACAAATTTAATGCAATTCCCATCAAACTTCCAATGACATTTTTTAAAGAAATAGAGCAAAAAATCATCAGATTTATATGGAACTATAAAAAACCCTGAATAGCCAAAGCAATCCTAAAGAAAAAGAATGAAGCTGGGGGCATAACAATTCCTGACTTCAAACTATATTATAGGGCCACGACAATCAAAACAGCATGGTATTGGCAGAAAAATAGACACTCAGACCAATGGAACAGAATAGAAAGTCCAGAAATAAAACCACATATATATAGTCAAATAATTTTTGATAAAGGGGCCAACAACACACAATGGAGAAAAGAAAGCCTCTTCAATAAATGGTGCTGGGAAAACTGGAAAGCCACATGCAAAAGAATGAAACTGGATTACAGTCTCTCCCCCTGTACAAAAATTAACTCAAAATGGATCAAAGATCTAAACATAAGACCTGAAACAATTAAGTACATAGAAGAAGACATAGGTACTCAACTCATGGACCTGGGTTTTAAAGAGCATTTTATGAATTTGACTCCAATGGCAAGAGAAGTGAAGGCAAAAATTAATGAATGGGACTACATCAGACTAAGAAGTTTTTGCTCAGCAAGAGAAACTGATAACAAAATAAACAGAAAGCCAACTAAATGGGAAATGATTTTTTCAAACAACAGCTCAGATAAGGGCCTAATATCCAAAATATACAAAGAACTCATAAAACTCAACAACAAACAAACAAACAATCCAATAAAAAAATGGGAAGAGGATATGAATAGACACTTCTCCCAGGAAGAAATACAAATGGCCAACAGATATATGAAAAGATGCTCATCTTCTTTAGCTATTAGAGAAATGCAAATCAAAACGGCAATGAGATACCACCTCACACCTGTTCGATTAGCTGTTATTAGCAAGTCAGGTAATAGCAAATGTTGGAGAGGCTGTGGAGAAAAAGGAACCCTCATCCACTGTTGGTGGGAATGTAAAGTAGTACAACCATTATGGAAGAAAGTATGGTGGTTCCTCAAAAAACTGAAAATAGAACTACCTTATGACCCAGCAATCCCTCTACTGGGTATATATCTCCAAAACTCAGAAACATTGATACGTAAAGACACATGCAGCCCCATGTTTATTGCAGCATTGTTCACAGTGGCCAGGACATGGAAACAACCAAAAAGCCCTTCAATAGATGACTGGATAAAGAAGATGTGGCACATATACACTATGGAATACTACTCAGCCATAAGAAATGATGACATCGGATCATTTACAGCAAAATGGTGGGATCTTGATAACATGATACGAAGCGAAATAAGTAAATCAGAAAAAAACAGTAACTGTATTATTCCATACGTAGGTGGGACATAATAGTGAAACTAAGAGACATTGATAAGAGTGTGGTGGTTACGGGGGGGAGGGGGGAATGGTAGAGGGATAGGGGGTGGGGAGGGGCACAAAGAAAACAAGATAGAAGGTGACAGAGGACAATCTGACTTTGGGTGGTGGGTATGCAACATAATTGAACGACAAGATAACCTGGACTTGTTATCTTTGA
The DNA here is from genome assembly GCF_036850765.1 of Saccopteryx bilineata. Lineage (NCBI taxonomy): Eukaryota > Metazoa > Chordata > Mammalia > Chiroptera > Emballonuridae > Saccopteryx > Saccopteryx bilineata. The sequence goes on from NC_089494.1 coordinate 179,282,662, forward strand.
ATATATGTATCCTGATTTATTGATGTCACCCCATTAAAAAAATAAAATTATAAAAAAATAAATAAATAAATAATAATAAAAAAAAGAATCAAAGACACCCCCCAAATTAAAAAGCATATATATGTATATGATTATGTGTGTGGATATATTAACACATATATGTATATGTATATATACATGTGAGTGTATATATATATATTCATATACTATGTGTGTATGAATATATGAGACAAAAAATTACCTTTGTTTGTTTCAGTGGGGGGGCACAGACAGGAAGAGAGAGATGAGAAGTATCAAATCATAGTTGTGGCACTTCAGTTGTTCATTGGTTGCTTTCTCATTTGTGCCTTGACCAGGGGGCAGCAGCCAAGCCAGTGATCCCATGCTCAAGCCAGAGACCTTGGGTTCAATCCAGTGACCTTGGGCTCAGGCCAGTGACCTTGGGGTCATGTCTATGATCCCATGATCAAGCTGGTGACCTTTGCTCAAGCTGGTGAGCCCACACTCAAGCCAGCAGCCTCGTGGTTTTGAACCTGTGCCCTCAGCATCCCAGGCCAATGCTCTATCCACTGTGCCACATCTGGTCAGACTATTACCATTTTCTTAACAGGGATTATTTTTTAAATATTATCTTTATATTTTTTTATTCATTTTTAGAGAGAGGAGAGAGAGAGAGAGAGAGAGAGAGAGAGAGAGAGAGAGAGAGAGATGGAAGGAGCAGGAAGCATCAACTCCCATATGTGCCTTGTCTAGACAAGTACAGGCTTTTGAACCGGTGACCTCAGCATTCCAGGTCGACTGCTTTATCCACTGCACCACCACAGGTCAGGCTTAACAGTGATTATTTATGAGATGAAAATAGAATTCATTAAAAATTTTTTCTCATTCATTTTATATACACCAGACTTTTAAGAACCCATAAATGTTATTTCTCCAATCAGTCAGACAAAAATGAACATCATCAATAAATTATTTATCATTTTTATTGAATAAGAGGATAGAATCAATTCCAATTTTTGTAATAAAATTTACATATTATTTATTTAAGTAATATTCATTATGTATAATTTAAAACACACACACACAAATCACCTATAATTCTATTTCCTAGCAATAACCACAGCTAACTTTTTGATATATATTCTCCTGGTGTTTGAAGAATGCAAATGCATATCTTCAAAAAAATTAAAATGGGACAATCTTAATGTACTTATACAATTAGGTATGACAAAAATACATGGCTCTTTATAATCAAGATTTTCACACACATTATACTTTATTTTAAACATACACTATAATCCCTGTTCAATACTGGAATACTGAATTTCTGTCAACTATCAAAACTATTTATAGTTTTAAAATTCTGTGAGTCAGAAACTGTTCCTCCCCCATATACTGTTAAGCTAAATAAGATATTTTATTTCTCCTCTAATAAGTTTTTTAAAAATGTGGAGATAACACAGTGTAATGCCAGTGGCCGAGGCCAAGTAGGTCCACATTGGATTCGGGCAAACGGTACGTAAACTACAGAACCGAAAAGGGTTGGGCCATTCTGCTTAATAAAGTCGCACATGGTGGACAAGCACACAGGCAGGAGAAACTGCCTCTCAGGCAAACAAACAGCAAAATGGTCCCTCACAGAGGCGAGCAGGCAATCCACGCTTCTGGGATCCCCCCCTCCCCCGCTCTCATCTCTCTGGACTGCAAACACCCATAGCCTCACATAGGCCATATACAGGTGGCGCAGCCACGCAGCCACACACCAATCAGGCAGAGTGCTTGAAACTGGTAACCCCATGAGCAAGCCTAACACAGCTGCCCCACATTCCACCCCTTTAGGGTTGCTCACTTCGCAATGACAGGAAACACTACAGCAAGAGCAAACGTTACACAATAATTACAAAGGTGCCCTTCACAATGTCTGCCTGAGCACTCGGCCCAGGGTGTCTCCTGGAGGCCTACCTCTAACTCCCTACTCCATGGTAGGTAGCAGGGCCTGTATAGTCCAGGGCTGTGTCCATGGAAACCATATAGTGTCTTTAGTGCACCTCTGCAACTGGATGAGAGCAGCTTCCCAGTGTAGGAGGGCCTCCACAGGTGCCATGGTCCCCCATCAGGGTCTCTCATAGTACTGTCCATAAGCAACATGTCTATCCATCAAAAGAGCCAGTGCCCACCTTTGATCACAGTCCAAGAGTCAGTTCATGATAGCCCAGCTGTCTGTGCAAATCACCAAGGTAAGGGTTCATTACAGGCAACTAGACAGACAACTCTTTATTAACAGACCTCAGCACCTTTCCATAATGCACTATTGCCACAAGCCCCATCCAAACTTCTCAAAAAGCTCATAGGGCCTGGCGGGGTCAAACACATTCAAGGCCCGTGTCACCTTAATGGTTCTCTTAGTGGCTGCTGCTGTAAAAAAAGAAGCACCTATTACCTTTTAATGCCAACACCTGCTGTACATTAGAAGGAGAACAGTGGATTGCCCATTTCACATGGGGCCTCTGACCCCTGCCCATCCCTCTCTGACAGGTCCCTCACCCTTCCCCCTATTCAATCTGGGACAACGGGTCTTCAAGATGCTGTAAACTGAATGCCAGCCATTTTCCTGGCAGATGCCAGGGCCACCTGCTTCCCCTGCTTTTTCAGCAGCTGGAACCTCTGTTTTGACTCAAGCTGCCACTAAATCTCCAACAAGACTTTATTAGGCTTGCCATCTAATTTCTATCTGCCCCGGTCAAATCAAAACTACCCAGATCAGTTTTCAGCTAACTTTCACAGGCCTGTTTCTCTTGTTAGTTGGGGAGGGGGGTGTAGCACAGGAAGCAACTCTCACAGCCTTACGGTCCATCTCTGTTCCTGATACCATGATGCCATTCACCCCTATGTTCCACAGCTGCACCAAGCAGGCTGCCAGGGGCTCAGTGGGTTTCTGCCTGAATTTCACCCTAAACTCCATCAGCTCTGCCCGGGTATAGGGCCAGACCACAGAGTGCTCCACTACCTGGGGAAGGGGTTGTGGATGCCCTGAGGGACTCTCTGCTGCTGGATCTTTACCTTCTTGGTGACCACTGGCTGGGCTCTGAGTCTGCAGATGGCAATTGCAGCCTGAGCCTCCCCCTCAGAAGAGTCAGAGACGCCTGCTCCTGCCAACTCAGAGCCACTCCACCGGCAGGAATACAGCTCTGTCTTCCGCACCCACTTCAGCTCCTGTGTCTGCCGGCTCTCAGCCTGAAGCTGACTCTCAAGCTCCTGAACCCGCAGTTGTTTCTCCAACAGCCACTGGCAAACTGCCACTTGTGAACCCGTAACTCTTTGTCCAGAGACTGCTCCAGTTCCAGGTGCCATTGGCTCTCGGCCTGTACCTCACATTGCAACTCTTGGCCCTGGTCGCCTCCTTCTCAAGTGCTCACTCCAGTTCACACTGTCATTGGCACTCAGTATGCAGCTCATCCTGGAGCTTTTGACCTCGTTCAGTTTCTCGCACAGAGCTCTTGGTTTCTTCTCGCAGGATTGTAAAAAGCAACCAGCCCATGATCCCCACCAAGAGAACCACAGGGAACAGCCACTGCCCTATTCCACCCATCAAGGGTGTCGGTGGCTCCATAACAATCTGCTTCAAATCCTGCCCACTATGCCAGCCAGATGTAATGGCAGTGGCCAAGGTCAGGCAGGTCCACATTGGATTTGGGCAGATGGTAGAGAAACTACCAGAAAGTGTTGGGCCACTGTTTAATAAAGTCTCACAACAGCGGAAAAGCACAAAGGCAGGGGAAAACCTCTTCTGCAAACAAACAGCAAGAATGACCTCTCACAGTGCTGGGCAGACAACCCACCATCTCTCTCGAGCGCAAGCACTCATAGCCTTATATAGGCCATGCACATGTGCTGCTGCCAGGTGCTTATACACTAATCAAGGAAAGTGCTTGCAGCTGGTACACCAGTGAGCAAGCCTAACACAGCTGCCCCATAACCAGCTAATGACCAAGTGCTTACAGGACACTGAGGTGAACCTTAATTTGCATGAATGTATTGTCATAGGATGGAAGCAAAGATACATAAGGCAAAGGTGGAGGAGAGCAAATGCTGAGAAGTACTGTGTTGGAAAAAGAGCTGTGTTAAGCTTGCTTGCTTGTACTTTGCATGATTAGTGCGTGAGCATGTGGCAGCACCACGTGTGTATAGTCTATATAAGGCTTTGGGTGCTTGCCCTCGGGGCAGATGGTAGATTGCAGATTGCCTACCCACCACTGTGAGGGGCCATTTTGCTGTTAATTTGCCTGAGAAGCAGCAAACTCACCCTGCCTGTTTGCTCATCTGACATTGCAAGACTCTGTTAAACGGAATGGCCCAAGGCTTTCCCTAGTTCCTCTACCATCTGCCTGAATCCAATGTGAACCTGCCTGGCCTCGGCCACTGACACTACATACTGGGGCCCAGGGAGGGGGGTGCTAGAAAGGCTGATAGGGTGTTCAAGGAGATGGGTGAGGACTGCTATTTCAAATAAGAATGTTAAGACTGAGTAGGAAATGAAGAAACTTTCCCAGGTCCATACAGCTAGCTAGCTATTGCTAAAGTCAAACAGGAACTAGCTAGGCAGACTTCAGAGACCCCCAATCACTATACCACACTGTTTCCTCAGTCACAGTGAAATCATACATATGACACTCAATTATCACAGGAATGATATGACAGAATCAAAGATGTAAACTTTTCAGAGCTCTTAAAAACAACATATGGCCTAAATTTCAGTTACAATCTCTAAGGCATTAATTCTTAGAATACCATAAGATTACATTTTATTGGACATTAAATTGATGTACTAGTTAGGATTGCTAACTGACACCAAAATTACAGTTATGCATGTGTTTGTTTATATTATTGTTGCTTACCAAATTATCTCCCAAGAATGTTTTATTTTACAAAAAATTTCCAGGGGTAGTTTGAAGTTGTCAGATGCACATCTGCTAGCAGAGGAAATGGCTGTTGCAGTGACAAACCTGTGGAATTGCTATCAACAGGTCAGGATAATTCTTCTCCATCTGAACTGAATTTGAAGGAGACAATTACATTTCTGATTTTTTTTTATTAAAATATCCACATTCCTTACAGTTATCTGAGAGTAGAGCTTAAATTTTGACAGCATACTTAATTTGGTATTTAACAGAAATATGTTCACCAGTATTTTACACATTTCAGATAGTAATCAAAATCTTAAACTGATATATCTAAGAATATATCCATAGACTATCAGACACTCAGAACCTGAGGATTTTATTTTAATTTCCAAATTATATATAAAAAAAAAAACTTCAGTGCTATATGTATGTAAATAATTTGAGGATGAGTTATAGTTTTTAGTTTCATATTTTATGTGACCAGATAAAATGACTTTGAAATTGCCTGCTTCCATATAAAAGCAGCCTTTAAAAAAATCCTTCATTTTCTTTATTAGGAATACTATATCTTTATTATATGCGGCTTAAGTGTCTGTTTTTCGCCGATGGCTTATTGGTTGCTTGCGTAACTGTACTAGCCAATGGGGTGAAGTTGCTCCGGCTGAACGCAAATTGAGCAGGTCAGGGGGGAGGTGAACATTTGTTTGCATTGGCAATCATCTGCTTTTGAAACAATTTAAGGCTGAACGCAAATTGAGCATGTCAGGGGGAAGGTGAACATTTGTTTGCATTGGCAATCATCTGTTTTACATAAAAACTACATCTTAACGTAATTTCTTTTAAGAATGCCTCCTAGAAAATACAGCACTGAAGAGGAGAGAAAAGGAGCTAAAGCTGCACAAAAACAGCTTTCTCAACAAAAAGAAACCACTGAGCAGAGAAAGACAAGGCTTGCTTCAGTTGCAGAGCAAATGCGTCTTTCTTGGCAAAATGAGACTGATGAGCATAAAGAAACAAGGCTTGTCACAGATGCAAGACAAAAAAGCCTGTCTCGACAAAATGAGTCCCTTGAACAAAGGCAGGAGAGAAATGCAAAAAAACAACAGAGTAATGCTGACCAAAATGCAAAAGGGATTAAAATATATTTAAATCACCTTTATTTATTGAGCTAGCAGTGGCTCTTAAGAAATATACCGCCAGTGGTTTCCTTCATTGCACTCTACTTTAAGCAATTAAGCAACTAGAAGGGGGAAACCCCGTGGGGCACTAAGCAAAGGGGTGTCCTCACCACCTGCCCTGGGTAATTCAGTTTGAATTAGCAGACACCTTTGCACAAATCATTTTAATTACAATTTATAATATCTAGAACAGTGGTCATTTCGTATGACCGCCAGGCTTTCTAGTATAAGTATAACCTTTCTTTAATTTGAATAAGAACTGTAGAAACTGAGTCTCCTCACAATTGAAGCAGAAATAGGTTTTGCTCTTGTATCACTTATTCAGTGAGATACCTTAAAATGAGACAGGTCTCTAGGCAGTTAGGCCCTGGGGCTTACTTTGTTGATAGATAGGCTCCTAAGTCTGTTTGTGTCGAGGTGAAAATAAGAGGTAACATGTATTGAGTTTGGATTAAGTCTCAGATACCCTAGTAAAGGTTTACATACATAATTACATTTAATTCTCACAATTATCCTAAGAGACGCATACTATTATTTTCTATTTTACTGATGAAGAAATAAATTTTTAATTTTTTTAAAAATTGTCAGCCCAGCATATGGACATCCTGGGTTTAATTCCTGGTCAAGGCACACAGGAGAAGCCACTATCTGCTTCTCTCTCCACCCCCCTCCCCCTTTCTTTTCCTCTTCTTCTGCAGCCAGTAGCTTAATTGGTTAGAGCATGGCCCCAGGCTCTGAGGATAGTTCTGTTGGAGCTCATCAGCTTCAGGTGCTAAAAATAGCTTGGTACTTCAGCATCAGCCCCTGATGAGGTTGCTGGGTGGATCCCAGTTGGGGCATGTTTGGTTCTGCCTATCTCCCATTCTCTCACCTAAAAAAAAAAATTGTCATAGGTCACAGAGCTGGACTTGAATCCAGACCTCTCTGACACTAAACCCTTGGCTACAGAATTAAAGTTTCCACTGAAGGTAAAAGATCCTTGGCTGATTCACATCTTGCCTCATGCACAAGACAAAAAGACTTTCTTCAGTTAAGAGTAAAGAAGAGCCCTAGACCCACTTTGGTAGCTTCATCATCTGTGACAATGGTCTACGTCTTTTGTAGCAATTCCAATCTCCCAGTCTTTGAACATAATCACCTTCTTCTTCCTCCTCCCCCTCCCCCTCCCCCTCCCCCTCCTCCTCCCCCTTCTTCTTCTTCTTCTTCTTCTTCTTCTTCTTCTTCTTCTTCTTCTTCTTCTTCTTCTTTTTCTTGAGAGAAGCAGTCAGACAGGAAGGGAAAGAAATGAAAAGCATCAACTCAAAGTGTTGCAGCACTTTAGTTGTTCACTGATTGCTTCTCATATGTGCTTGACTGGGGTGGGCAGACTCCAGCTGAGCCAGTGACCCCTTGCTGAAGTAATGATTCCACACTCAAACCAGTGACCTTGGGGTTTCAAACCTGGGAACTCAGTGTCTCAGGGTGACATTACCCACGGTGCCACCAGTGGTCAGGCCATCTTTCATTCTTTTGTGAAAGAGTCAGAAGTTGCCAAGGTAAAACCAATGAATCACATAAACCAGAAATCCTAACTAGAAAATCAGTTTAATGTCAAATGGAATATAGTCTTACATTATTGTAAGAATTAATGCCTTAGACATTTTCACTAGAGTTTTGGTAAAAATTTACTGTTCACACACCAAAAAGACAACTTGCAACCAGGAACCTTCAAATTCAAATATGTAATGAGACTTAGGAATATACCATTACAGAGTAGCTTATATTGTGAGAAAGCAGTGTTTTCATGGTGATGTGTAATTAAGCTAAATTAATTACTAAATTGGTTTTGTCTATTCAGTCTAATCTTCAAAGCTAGTCTCCATTTACTTTTTTTTTTTAGATGAGAGGAGGGGAGATAGTGAGACAGACTCCTGCATGCGCCCCAACTAGGATCCACCTGGCAACCCCATGCTCAAGTATCAAGCTATTTTTAGCACCTGAAGTTGTTGCACTGAAATGGAGCTATCTTCAGCACTTGGGGCTGCACTCGAACTTATCAAGCCACTGGCTGCAGGAAGGAAAGAAGGAGGGAAGGGAGAGAAGGGGGCAGGAGAAGCAGATGGTTACTTCTCCTGTGTGCCCTGACCAGAAATCAAACCCAGGATATCTATATGCCAGGCTGACACTCTATCCACTGAGCAACTGGCCAGGGCCTCCATTTATTTGTGATTTTTTTTTACAGAGACAGAGATTCAGAGAGAGGGACAGATAGGGACAGACAGGCAGGAACGGAGAGAGATGAGAAGCATTAATCATCAGTTTTTCGTTGCGACACCTTAGTTGTTCATTGATTGCTTTCTCATATGTGCCTTCACCATGGGCCTTCAGCAGACCGAGTAACCCCTTGCTCAAGCCAGCGACCTTGGGTCCAAGCTGGTGAGCTTTTTGCTCAAACTGGCGACCTCAGGATATCGAACCTGGATCCTCCGCATCCCAGTCTGACGCTCTGTCCACTGTGCAACTGCCCGGTCAGGCTACTTGTGATTTTAATGCTTTCATGTATGTTCTTTTGTTTTGGCTATTGGGTCTAGTCTAATTTTTTCTCTTAATTTTCATTATTCCTATCAGTGTTCGATCCCAATGTAAGACCCTTCCCACCATCCCATAATCATCCCTCTTTGGACAAACTGTACTTCATTAGAAAGTGTCACATTGATCATATTATTTATATATTATTTATTTTCCTGTTTCTTTCATTTGACAGTGAGCTCTTGATAGCAGAAACTGATAATGTTTGTCTCCTTCTCAACTCCAAGTGATAAATAACTAAAGGCCTTTCACACAGCCGAAGCTCAATAAATGTAATTGGCTAAAACAATCATTTAGTTGACCATCAACCAAGCCAAAAGGGAAACTTGTATTTCAAAGGAAGGTGATTGTTCCTTATTGCCTATACATATATTTCAAATGAAAATTATGCAAAGTTGAGCAATGAGAAAATTTCTTTTACAAACATAGCATTAACTAACATGGAAAGTAGAAAAAAATGTTAGACAAAAACAATATGTATTTTCTGGGTTATGGAAAAAGCAGTTCCACCCTGGCCAGTTGGCTCAGTAGTAGAGCATGGGCCAGCACATTGAAGTCCCTGGTTCGATTCCTGGTTAGGGCACACAGGAGGTGCACCCATCTGCTTCTACACCCCTCCCTCTCCCACTTCTTTCTCTCTCTCTCTCTCTCTCTCTCTCTCTCTTTTCCTTTCCACTTGCAGCCATTGAAGCGAGTTGGCCCTGGGCTATGGAGGATGGCTCCATGGCCTCCACCTCAGGCACTAAAAAATGGATCCAGTTACAACAGAGCAAGGGCCCCAGATGGGCAGAGTATCGCCCCCTAGTGGGCTTGCCTGGTGGGTCCTGCTTCGGGCACATCAGGAGTCTGTCTCTGCCTCCCTTCTTTTCACTAAAAAATAAAAATAAAAATAAAGAAGAAAGAAAAAGCAATCCTAATAGTTAAATGAGTTTGAGATTATGAAAGAAAAGTGTTCCCAATATTTAAATAAAAATTAAGAGAAAACATTATAAAATATTTGACTCTAATATTTTAAATAAGAATGAGAAAGTACATCCCAGATAGCAAAAGACTAATATGAAGAAAGTATATAAATTTATTAGGATCAGAGTAATCTGGTATGATTAATATGCTGATAGAAAGAACACCATGGAGTACCATTTTATTTATTTAGTCAAGGTTAATATGTTAGAATATTTATCATAAAAATTATAAAATAAAAAAATATGGACAAAAAAATGTGAAAATATCTTATTCTAGTGAAATGAGACCAATAAGAAAGAGATGAATACTGATAGATCAGGAAAAGCAGATAATTTTTGTTTACAATTTTGAAATACAGTGCCTAAAATGATAGAGAATATAGTTTGGTTAAAATAAGAAATGTTTCATTCCAGTCGGAGCATATGTGGAGTCTGTCTCTGCTTCCCCACCTCACAATTAATTTAAAAAAATTACAATTTAGAAATAAGAAATGTTTCAAATAAAAAACTCAGAAATTTATTTATTTTAAAAGTCTTTCAGTATTGCTATAATATTCCAGTCAAGAAAACTTTCTAAAGCTCATTTAACTTATGAGAAAAATAACTGAAATGAAAAGATTATATAATATTGTATTTAAATATTGTAAGCTTGTAAATGTACATCAAGTCTCAGGGCCTGAGACACAAATTGTGTTAAATTGTGACCTTCCTGTTCAAGCTAGAATATGGAGGCTCCTTATGAAAGAAAGCTTGAAATCTCTCCACCACTGAAAATATAGATGCTGGGTTATGAGAGGATTCTCTGCCTACACCAACATTAACCTCAGCAAAGCTCATTTCAATTATTACTGCCTCAATTTTTCATCCTAGACTCTGAAATACAAAATTCTGGACAATTTTAAGAACATTCTGACTAGATTTAAGTATGTACACATCAGAGAAGTTAATAAGACTCTGGTACTGCCAAAGTACCCTAAAAATAAATTTTCCCAATCAAAACCAAAATTTGTCTGGTAATTCATTTCTGTGAAATGTGGGTGATGGAAGTATCTGATCCACATTTCAGCACTGTCATTTTCTAGTTGCCTACCCTCTTTGTATTTGTTTGTATTTTTACTTAAAAGTTGGATGTACTAGTAACCGGACCTCATTGTTTTTGAGAGAGTTAAATTTAAAACGTGCACAAAGTACTTATAAGAATGCTTGGCTCATAGAAATTCATAAATTGATGTTAGAAAAAAATTGTTTTGATGTTAGGAATAAAGAAATAGATGAATCATGGACAAATAATGGAAGTAACCTGCTTCCCAGCACAAGCACTACTGGCATTTGAGAACTGGGCTTCGGAAGGGAGGAGCTTGTGCTCTGACTCGGCATGGGTTTCCCCAGACTCCTCCCCACTTTATACTATGGGTTTTGAGCAAATAATGAGATGTTTTGGGGTCTCAATGACATCATTTGTCAAGTAAGAATGTTGGAGAAGATATTACCTGAGACTACTTTCAGTCTAGAACTAGTGTATGATTTATTTATAAAAATGTTTTAGAAATAATTTTTCAAACAAAGTAGCAGAAACATTGTCGTTATAAATTTATATCTTCGGCCCTGGCCGGTTGGCTCAGCGGTAGAGCATTGGCCTGGTGTGTGGGGGACCCGGGTTCGATTCCGGCCAGGGCACATAGGAGAAGCGCCCATTTGCTTCTCCACTCCCTCCCTCCTTCCTCTCTGTCTCTTTCTTCCCCTCCCGCTGCCAAGGCTCCATTGGAGCAAAGATGGCCCAGGCGCTGGGGATGGCTTCTTGGCCTCTGCCCCAGGCGCTGGAGTGGCTCTGGTCGCAGCAGAACGATGCCCCAGAGGGGCAGAGCATCGCCCCCTGGTGGGCAGAGCATCGCCCCTGGTGGGCGTGCTGGGTGGATCCCGGTTGGGTGCATGTGGGAGTCTGTCTGACTGTCTCTCCCCGTTTCCAGCTTCAGAAAAATACAAAAAAAAAAAATTTATATCTTCTTCCATTTTTCATAATAATTCATCTGATTGTAGCTCATCTCTGAAACACTATATTTTGTTTCTCTCTACATCAGTATTTTGCATGGTTTTTTGTAATTAAAATTATCTATGTGTCCATATTTTATATTTTGTTTCATTATTACCAACTATGTGTTCCATACTGGAATCTTTCATTAGAGTGTAACATTGATTTTGGTGAGAGTTTCATTTTCTCATGGAACAGTTGTTAATATATCATTCCTGAGGCAAAGACAAAATTTGACATCCTGGCTTATCATTTCATATTTTTTTTAAAATGTGTTACTCCCACATTCATTCAGCAGTATAGTCCTAACCTGACACTTATGATTTATCTTTTCCTCTAACATATTATGATACTGCTTAAAAATGAACCTATATACATATTTGCCAAGTACTCCCTTAACTTTTAAATAACCTATATTTTATACTATAAGAGTCTGTCTTAGGAATGAAATATGCCAAAATGTTAACAGTGATTGCCTCTAGGGATATTCATTCTGAGTGACACTTTTTCATGCTTACATTTTCTGTACTATTCAGGAGTTTTTTGCAATAAATATATATTATTTTTATAATTAGAAAAACTAAATTTAAAACTTTTAAATATTTTTCTTTGGGTTTTAAGATTCTTATCCATAATTCAAAGTTGGTGTCATATTTGTTGAGATCAAATAAAATACAAAATTAAATATTTGGAATTATATACTATTTTTTTAAGAAGGAAAATAGAAATAAAATAATTGTATAACATTTTTTTGGTAACTCCTGAACAGCTTTGAAATACTAAGAAGCAATTACAGATTAGACATAAACCATAATTTCTCATAGTTTAAAAGAGTTTAAATTATTTATAAATAAAAAAGATTGTGTATGGTCTAGTCATTTTGTCTAATGAACAATGATGGAGAAAATCCCCTTTGCTTAAGAAACTCCTGACTAGAGAAAGGAATGACTGGGAATTGCATAGCATTCAACTGGGGTTGAAAACCATATGTTCGCTTTTAATAATTTTAACTAAATTGAATTACTCTTGAGGTATTTGAATAAAAAGAAAGTTGAATAAAAGTTAAGCTTCTTCATATGAGAAGCTATTGAAAAATTGATTTGTATTACTTGCATCCTTACAAATACACTTTATAGCATTATGATACAATTAACAGTCCAAAACAAGACAAATATAGGATGAACTTAAGAACAGGACTTGTATTGATTTCTATCTGCCTTGACAGTCCTATTATAATTTTAAAAATCATAATTGTGAAATAAAGAGTCCAATTTTAATGGATAAATATAGTTCCTGGAAACATGTAATTCCAACTGTGCTATTATGCAATATGTAAATAGTCATATTTAAAAAAATATTCAGCTCTCCCATTTTATAGGAATAGAAAGGCACTAGTAAAAGTAATTTGAAATATCTCATGCAAACTTAAGGTGAAAAATACATATCTTATATGAGCGTAAATGAATTCCCATTTGGTGGTATCATAAAATCTCAGCATGATTTAAATAATATGTGTTTCTCAGGGAAGAATTAAGTTAAAATGTAAGCACCTATCACTGTATTCCCTATGTGAAATAAAAAAATATAGTAAATTAGTGTTAGAGCCATTATTTTTTATCAAGCTGTTAGTTGATCTGATATAATCCCATATTTTATTTTCCAGCATAAGCCTTAGTGTAGATAAGAAAATGTTATTGATGTTAAGAAAATAAAAGTTTAGAATGTCTGTCTAGGAAAATAATTACTGAGACTAGTAAATATTTGGTTCCCAGCTAGAGCAAGGTGTGTTTAAATCAAACACAACTCAGGTAATATTTTTTTCCAATGGCTCAATCATCACTTGAAGGTGGAGTTCAATGGGTCTTAGAATATAGATTTGTAGGCTTCAGCATATCAACTATGTTGACATAGATTTCAGAACTAAATATTTCATTTAATCAGAGGCAGTAATATTTTTCTCTTTTGCCGAATGCATAGTTTCTTCTCTTTAACACTTTAGTCCATCTTCCGAGAAGCCTTAGAATGGTGCTGTACAGCAGATGACCATTTCCCATGTGGAACTGAGATGTGAAGAGCAAGACTAGCTTTAACAGAAATGAAGACAAAAAAATCATGCAAAGGGAGTGAGATTTTTAAGGTATGACACTATTATGTAGTTAATAACGTAATGTTCCTGAGTGATATGAAACAATGCACCTTAGTTTTAATTAAAAAGAGTAGAAATCTGGAATAGAGGGCATTTATAATATGAAAATGGTAAAAGCTACTCAGAATAGTATTCAAAATGCCTCCACCGGCACAACTAAAAATATCCTGACCAAATGCTTTTATTTTACTAGCAATAAATAACTTGTAACCATACTCTGGTGTCTAGAACTAATAAGCTACAAATAATTTTGGTGGTTTTGGATTTCATCCCTGAATATATATACTGCTTACCAAAATTAGGGGATATTTTATAGCCTCATATTCATTTTGAAATATCCCCTCGTTTCTGTGAGCAGTAACATTAGGAAACAGCACAAAATAAAAATGAAATAATTAAAAATAGAATTCAAAACATAAACTAATTGAAATAAAAACAACAAACTTCTTCAAAGAGGAGTTGAGCATCGTAAATTGAGGAAGACACCTTGAAACTTTAGTCTCCACAGTCTCAGAAGTAATAGGAGTTATGCTATTAAATCATACAAGCCAGAGAAGCTCGCTGGGACAACATAAAACCCTTGTGTAAAGCATCACATATCTGAACCCACATTTATAATTCAGACATTTTGAGTAATATACTTTTCAAACAATCCATCATTTTAATTGGAATTCTGAAGTCATAATGAACTATTAGTTTCTTAGAGAAAGAAAAAAAGCAGATATTCAATCCTTGAATCTAAAAGCTGGCAGCTAATAATTTTTCAAACTGTAATACATTCTAAAAGTACAAAAACAGTTTATGGCCTTTGTCTGAAATATACCAAGGTATCATCACACATGTACTATTAGAATTGATTAATTATTGTCTGAATTAGTGAAAGAGTCAATGTAGGTGTTTTAAATCATATTGATAATTTTCTAAAATATTTTACTTAATATTTGATTATGAGCAGCCTGTCCGATGCTTTGAATTTAATCTGTAGGTAATGTAGAGTCCATAATTAAGTGTGTGTTTCAGAAAGATACAGAAGAAGGAGACAGGCACCAGCAGCAAACTGTGAAAGGAAAGATGATGAGCCTGGCCAACGAGGATGGAGAATCAGAAAGTAGACACATTTCTAAGGCAGAGAAACTAATTGAATGCGGGAGAAAGAGAGGTCTCTGTGATAACGCTGGGGTGATAGGGGTAGTAGCAATGCCTTTAACTAAGATAGTGAACACGTGGAGCTATTTTTTTAAGTGAAAGGAGGCCAGAAAATAATGATTTTAGTATATTTAAAAGTGCTACATAAAAAAATAATGTAAAATTTGGGGGGAAGAGTGCAGACTGGAAAGGGACTAAAGGGGTCCATGAAATCATAACAATTCTCATCATAATACTAAGATGTTATTTGCCTATGAGGGTGCAAAACTGAGGAAGAGTAAAACAACTGTCACCTAAGTTTTAATAATAAAGGCAGTGGTGCCAAATTGTAGTATTAATCACCATGTACTTGTGGGTAAAATAAGTGTTAATTTTGTAGTAAAAAAGAAAACCATAATGAGATACCACTACACAAATTTAGAATGGCTGAAATGAAAAAGATCGACGAAGAGTTGGTAAGGGTGTTGAGCAACTGGAACTCTCAGCACTGCTGGTAGTAATGTAAAATGCTCTAACACCTTTGGAAAATGCCTTTGTAGCTTGTGCTACAATGAGTAATGAATGACATTGAACATCTTTCCATGTGCTTACTTGGATATTGTTTTTGGTGACATATTGAAATCTTTTGCCCACTTTTTTTTATTGCTTTGTTTGTTTTCTTATTATCCACTGGAGAGTTCTCTATATATTCCTAATGCAAGTCCTTGAAGATTGACTTTCTATTGATTGTGCATAAAATTTTCCTGCTTCTTTGCATGTGGAATATTTTGTTTTATTTGTTCTTAGATATTACAAACTTTAAGTTCTTAGTAAATTCCTATAGATATTCTTAAGCCTGCTTTTAGATGCAGCTGTGTTACTTAAAAACAGTTTGATATTTTTAACTCTTGCTTTAAATTTTGTTAGGTGTGACCAGTCTTTAATCTAGAGCTAATTGTGCGCCCAATACCCAGGCAACCCCTAAGTAATCTTACCTAATATTACTTGAATTATGTTTATTCTTTTTCCACTGTTGGTGGGAACACAAACTACCGTCTTGCAGTCCTGAGTGAGTTCCTGAGATTTCCTCTGCCCCCAGCTCCCTCTCTGGGCAACTCTCTACTCTCCAGTACCCTGCCTTGAGAACTCCAGTTGCCTTAGCCTCCCTGTACTTCTACCTTCATACTCTGAACTCTCAAAAACTGCTGACTCCACTTGGGTTACCCCTTCTTGAAACTTTCGCCAGGTAGTAAGTTGGAGCAATTGTAGGATTTACCTAGCTGTTTCCTCTCAGGGAAACCTGAACTGCCTGATGACGTGCAGCATCTGCAAATGGGTACTTCATATATATATAACCCATTTTGTTTAGCTGTACTGTATCCTAATTACACCATTTTGGCAAGAAAGGAAAGTCTCATACGTGTCTTTTTAATGTACTATATAGCAAAATGCATACTGCTTTTCTGCTACAAATTGAAGTTCAATACTTATCTCAAGAAAAAGCACCTGTGCAATTCTTTGAGTTGCTGTTAAGAAAAGCCTATCACTTGCTGAATTTTAGTGTAGTATTAAAAAAGAAGGCAGCTCTCTTTTCTAACTATCAGGGTAAGGCAGGATTTTATTCATGTACTACATGTTACTGATGTCAGTAAGAGAATCTAACTGGCCCTGGCTGGTTGGCTTAGTGGTAAAGCATAGGCCTGGTGTGTGGATGTCTGGAGTTTGATTCCCAGTCAGGGCACACAGAAGAAGCAACCATCTGCTTCTCCCCCTCCCCCTCTCCTGTCTCTATCTCTCTTCTTCTGTCCCACAGCAATGGCTTAATTGTAGTAAGTTGGCCCCAGGCACTTAGGATGGCTCCATGGCCTGCCTTGGAAGCTAAAATAACTCAGATGCTGAACAACAGAGCAATGGCCTCAGATGGGCAGAGCATCGCCTTGGTAGGGGGTTTGCCTGGTGGATCCCAGCCAGGGTGCATGTGGGAGTCTGTCTCTCTGCATCCCCACTTCTCACTTAAGAAAAAAATGAAAGAGAATCTAACTGACTTACTATACCGGATGGTAAAAATTTTTACAAAATCAAGAAATAATAATAACAATAATAATAAAGCGATGATACTTTTCTCACTAAGTCCTTTTACATAGAAATATGTTAATTATGCTAACATGTAATAGATTTATTATGTTTAAGTGAATCAGTAAATGTTTCTTTAAAATTCTACATTTTAATTTTTGACATAATAAAAAAAATCAAAAGATATAACTAGCACAAACAAAAGTCCTCAGGGGTTCTCAAAAATTTTAAGAATATACAGTGCCTTGAGAACAAACTTTAAAATTCACTAGCCTAGAATTATAGATTTGAAAGTCTTAGGCTTATAGAAAATGTGTTAAGCCACATTTAGGGACAGTCAGAATAAAAAGGGAAAAGACATAAATCGGAGAGCTATCCTCACCCTCCTCCTGTTGCTCAACCTCTGTACATTCAATCTGTTCTTAAGAATTGTTTATTTTGTCCTTTAAGCATCTTCCTAAATTGTCCTCTAGCATCTCTGTGTCAATTCCTTAATTCATGCCCTCATCATTTCTCTCCTATCCCACTGTAGTATCTTTCTTACAAGTCCTTCTAGCCATTGTCTATGTACCACACTATCAAAGTACGTAATCCTTGTGCAAATCTTCTGTAAACTTGCTTAGTTAAATTGTATCCATATTTGAAAGGGCTTTGAAAGCAATGCCTTGCAGTTAAAATTCAAACTCCACAGAAATAAGAAAAACTCTTCAGATTGCCTCTACTTCAAGCTAGCCCTCCAGCCTCTTTATATAAGAACATCTATAAGTATTAGTCATTTGAAACTCACGTGTAGTTTTCTCACCAAAATAGATGTGCCCTGGTCTCAAAATATGTATAGTTATTCGTTTTGTCACATACCTCCCAAAATAGAATAGCTTAAATAAATAAAAACAAATAATTGAAACTTTCTAGAGTCACACTCTAGTTATGAGTATCAGTCATCACCATTAATAAGTGCCTCAACAATAGTTACTCAAAGGTTTTCTTTCTAATCTGGAGGACATTTATGCAACAACAGGATTGACCAGAAATTACCTGAACAAGATGTTTAAATGACTGAAAAAGATCACCCTATAAAAGGTCTGCACTTTTAGCTCACTGCAATTGATTGAAAATTTAAAGAAAGTTGTAATTGACAATGATAATACATTTCATTGTTTCCATTTATGTAATCTACTTATAAACTAAGTTGTGTATTTATCTACAACGTTTTTATTTTAGCGATACTTTCATCATAGTTGGTGTCTCCTGCCCCAACTCCTTCATAACTCACTATAAATTAGAGGCAAGGGCAGTAGAAGAAAAGTAAATTTAAAGCTGAATGTAAACTTAACTTTTAAAAGCTGATTTTATGCCACATTTTCTCCAAATACATCTGACCAAAGGTCAGCACACAAAGGCATAGTTACCAGATGTCTTTTTCACAGGGGTTTACTATTGGGAATACAGAATAGCACAGTTTCATATATAATGAGCCCCCCAAAAGGTATCCCACAGTGGCAATTTGCAGGAAACCCATAACACAAATGTTGCAAGTTAATTAAAGTGCACTACTACCTTTATTATGAACATAAATTAGTAAGTTTTCTTACACTCTAAAGTTTACTATAAAATGAATCTTTCCTTTGACATGACTTTGAATTCAGCTACCTAATGCAGTGTTCTGTATGACAACAAAACATGAAAATTAATTAAATCACATCATGCCTACAATGAAATAGGTCTGTTTATTATCTTTGATAAGTGACAGATGATGGAGAAAATAGAGCACAATTCTTATTTATTAAAAGAAATTATTTTTG
The DNA here is from genome assembly GCF_036850765.1 of Saccopteryx bilineata. Taxonomy (NCBI): domain Eukaryota; kingdom Metazoa; phylum Chordata; class Mammalia; order Chiroptera; family Emballonuridae; genus Saccopteryx; species Saccopteryx bilineata. The sequence goes on from NC_089494.1 coordinate 179,301,446, forward strand.
TTTCTGTTAAAGAACCCTTCATGATTTTTTTAGAAAAAGTGATTAAATATCAACTGTTTCAAAGAAATCCCTTTCTCTCATGAATTTAAATATAACTTCCAGTTTCACTGGAATTTTAAAAAATTCATTTAATTGCAGCATTTTAAAATCAACTTTTTTCCTCTTATTCAAATATCTTCAAATTTCACACTATCACTGAAGATTATGAATGTTTCATTTCAAGGGAAGACTGTGACAAAGAAAATAAAACATGAAAGCAAAACAAAGAGAAAAGGCAGGGTTCATTGTTCGGTTCACGAAAGAAATGTAAATTATTTGAGATTTGTAATATTTCAGGTTCCTTATTATACTTGTAACAGATAACAATTTATTTTTTCAATTTAAAAAGATGTTTCTAGTAATCTGCTTATAAAATGAAAACAGATTAGAGTCATAAGTATCAATCCCTTTATATCTAACCTGAGATACTGCAAATAAAAATTTAATAATAACAATAACTTTTTATTCATGAATGTTTTAGGGTAAAGTAAAAGAATTTCTCAGAGACCAAAGAAATAAATAGGCACAAGTTCATAGTATGAAGGGAACACATTAGAATTCATATGCACTCTGAGTTTTTCTGCCCATCCCTAGGGCCACTGGGTTTGATGGTGCTCCATACTCATTGGAGAGAATAAAACATTGGGGCATGAGCAAAGTGGGAGAGCAGACCAAAATTCTCATAAACTTGAACACCCAAATCTGCAAAAACAAATTTTCTTTCTCAGCTCTGGCTCTGGGGCAATAGAAAAATAGAAAGATTACCTCTTGAAATTTCCCAAACTAAGAGCACTCAGATGGGCTTAGGACCTGGATAAATTCTACCTAAAAAAACAAACAAACAAACAAACAAACAAAAACCTGCCAAAAACTGCAAGGCAAACATTTAGTTTAAAGTGGCCCCAGGTGGAAATTTAAGTTCCTGGCAGAAACAAGCCTAAATCTTTTGTTTAGCAACATACATTAAAATGATGTAATGTAGAACATTACATCATTAGAATTTTAAAAAATACTTAATAAAGAAGAAATCTGAAAGAACTAGTCCAGTGATCCACTTATTACTATTTTTAAAAAGGAACATCAATAAATATTATATTAATATGATGAAAGAAATAATAAGGCTCTGAAGAAACCTTAGGGTTAGTGTTGGGGTTAGGGTGAGGGTTAACAGACTATTAAAAGAAGTAGTCTTTGATAAGACATTCAAAAACAACTCTCAGAAATGACAAATGTAACGTCATGTAAAACTGAAATTAAAGATTCAATGGCGATTTTCAAAGGTAGACGAAAACGAGCTTAAAAATCTGTTATCAAAAAGACACGTTTGAAGAAATAAAGTGTAATAAAGCAAGAGAGAGAGAAAAAACATGTGTGAAAGGGTAGGTAGGAGGCATGCAGAGAGAAGGAAAACGTGATGCATGTATGTAGAGTTTCCAGAACATAGTTGGAGAAATGGAGAAGAGAGAAGAAATTGGAAGGTATAATGGCTTAACAATTTTCAGATTATGGAAATACATGGAATCTCAGATCTAAGGAGCTCAAATAATTGTGTACAGGATAAACAAAAAATAAATATTTAAACATATCATTATAAAACTGAAGAAATCCTAGTACAACAAGTAGATCTTAATAGTTGTTAATGAGAAAAATAAATTGCCTACAGAAGAATGGTTGTCAGATAACCAACTTCTTAATGGCAACATGAACGTGAGAAGAGAATAATATCTTCAAAGACTGAGAGAAATAACCTAACTGCTCTATTCCCTGAACCTCTCTTCAGTAATGATGCGAATGTAAACAGAGGCAGTCTATTACCAAGAAACTCACCAAAATGAATTTTTAAGATCTACTTTATGAAAAAAGAAAATGTATTCAGCTGAGATACAAGAAATAATGGTATATAAGAATACTGTAAAAATGTCGTTTAAGGTAAATAAATATTGATCCTCTAAATATCAAAAATAGCAAAATGTCAATAATTATCCTATAAAGTTAAAAAAGCAAATGGTTCTAGGTAAAGCATTACAAAAGGCTTTTATATTCTTTTTCAGAAGAAAGATAAGATAATTAAATATAATTAACAATTAAAGATTGTCAATAATATTAATTAATGGCTAAGTATACATTGTTAACCCTTTGAGTAATTTGAACGTTCATGTACATACTCGTGCCTCCTGACCATCCAGAGTACGATAGATTTATCTTAAAAATGTGTAAGGCAACATGAATAAAAGGCAAATGTATGTTCTTCTTGTTTCCATAAATTGGTTATCAAACAAACATGATTTTAAGTTAATAAAACTGTAACTGAAACTAATTTCACTTTTTGGGAAAAAAAAAACTACTCTGGGGGGTCAGCGAGCAGGAAAAAACTCATGACTCAAAGGGTTAAATTTCTAGGATATCACTGAAAGAATAAATAGCATGCAAATGAGATGAGAGGAACTCAATCCAAGAGGAAGCAAGAAAAGTTAAAGAAAAAAGAAACAAAAAATTGAAACAAAAGAGGTAATAAGATGGCAGAATTGATTCTATATGCATCAAGTTATTATAGTCAATAGATAATTATGTATTTAAAGACTAAGATTTTAAGACAATTAAAAAATCCAGCTATGCCTGACCTGTGGTGGCGCAGTGGATAAAGCATTGACCTGGAATGCTGAGGTCGCCAGTTCAAAACCCTGGGATTGCTCGGTCAAGGCACATATGGGAGTTGAAGCTTCCTGCTCCTCCCCCCCGTCTCCTCTCTCTCTCTCTCTCTCTCTCTCTCTCTCTCTCTCTCTCCCCTCTAAAATGAGTAAATAAATAAAAATAATTTAAAAAAAAAAAAAAAAAAAAGACAAGAAAAAAATCCAGCTATAAACCTTTATGAATATACAAAGAGAGAACAAATACATAAAGATAGCTCAGAATAAAAGAATGTAAGAGTGTATAGCATATAAATAACAAGCTTGATCTAAATGCCATCTATAACACATCTCAAGTATGGAGATAAGTGTTCTTTTCTAGCATAATGGAATATTTTAAAAGCCAGTCAAATATAACTCAAAAAATTTCAAATTATCTGAATAATACAGATCACATTCTCTGACCATATGAGAAAATATATAAATTAATGCCTGACCTGTAGGGGCACATAAAGTGATAAAGCGTCGACCTGGAAGGTTAAGGTCACTTGGTTTGAAATCCTGGGCTTGCCTGGTCAAGGCGCAAGAAGCAACTACTATGAATTGATGCTTCCCACTCTTCTCCCTCCTTTCTCTCTTTCTCTCCACTCTCTAAAATCAATAAAGAAAATCTTTAAAAAAAAACTTTAGAAATTAATAGCAAAAAGAAAATTTACAGCTCACACTTCCATTTAATTATATTTCTAAAGAAGAAATAAAAAAAATTAGAATATATGTAGAACAAAACAATAATAAAATAGTTGTAAGAATTATTGAATATGTATGAAAAAGTACTTATAAATTACAGCCTTAAATATTTATTTTTAAAAGGAAAAACCCTAGGGGACATTTCCAAGAGCTAATATGTTCAAAAATTTAAAGAAAGTAAAAGGAAATAGATATAAATTACAAAAATAAATAAAATTTTACAACAGAAAATACTTTTCAAATATTCAAAAGATTATCCTTTGTAGGGACAAATAAAATCAACATTAATATAAAAAAAGATAAATGATCTTAGAAATAAGAAAGAGCACACAATTTTATATAGAGGAGATATAAAAATAAAGAAATGTTATAAACAACTGTATGTCAATAAATTTGAAAACAATTGAAATCAGCAAATTTCTAGAAGAATAAAACAATAAAAATGACTCAAGAATAAAACCTGAATGGTTTAAACTCTTAAATATATTCAACTGAAACATTCAAAGAACAGTTTATTCACACTGAGAAAATAATCTGGAGTCCAACCTCACATTGCACACAGTATTAATTCCAGATAGATGTCATACTTTAATGAGAAAATTCAAGTGTCAAATTTTAGAAGATATATGTATGACCTATGAGAGACAAACACTTCTTAAGACAGGATATAAGAGTAGTTAACTAAAAAATATATTAATATAATGTAACTATATTAACAGCTTCCGTTCTGAAAATAATTAACTTTAGCCATATTTCCTAGTCTAGCATCCATTTCAAGATTAATATTGTACATAGTTTTTGTGCAAAATTTAAAAAAATTTTAAATTTCTTTATTCTGGAACAAAAACTCATCCTTCCTTTTAGTTTCTTGACTTTAATATATTTTAAAAATACAAAATAAAATTATTTTGTGGAATCTAGTTTAAGTTTGTCTGAGATCCCCTCATGATTAGATTAAGGTTGTGTATTTTTAGAAGGACTACCACAGTAAACCCTTCTATCATTAAAAAAGTGAAAAGCCAAACTTCACCAAAAAACATTTTTAAACTTGTACTTTGAAACACAACTTGTTGGCCCTGGCCAGTTGGCTTAGTGGTAAAGCATCAGCCTGGCATGTGGCTGTCCCAGGTTCGATTCCTGATCAGGGCACCCCTCCTCCTCCCCTTTCTCTTTCTCTTCTCTTCCTGCAGCCATAGCTCAGCTGAGCACAGTGGCCAGGCACTAAGGATAGCTTCTTGGAGCTCTACCTCAGGTGCTAAAAATAGCTTGGTTGCAGTATGGTCCCAGATGGGCAGATCATCAGCTCCAGATGGGGGTTGCCAGAGGGATCCCAGTCTGAGTATATGCGGGAGTTTGTCTATGTCCCCTCCTCTCACTTGGAAAAGAAGAATTTGTCAGCTCTGTTATTTTCTGAATGTTTAGAATGTTGAAATATTTCAGAAAATAAAAGGTTATCAGCAGTACATTTTTAAAATATAGAGTAATAGAGAGAAGAAAAGGAATTGTTAAAAATTATTACAAAAAATGGAATGAGTCGTAAGTAAAGAAAAACAAAAATTTAATAGAATTAGTGATGAAGAAAATATATTTCAAGAAGAAACGATCTGAGATGAGTTCACTGATAAAACAGCTTTTCAGTTGACTTAGAAAGATAGCTGGGGGATTTCAACTTAAAATATGGGGAAAGATATGCTAGATAATGAGGGCAGCATAAGAATCGCAGTTTGGAGGCAGATATGGTCAACTGCTTGTTTAGTGGGAAGTGATGCAATTATCCTAGGGTGCAGCATGTGTCTACACTATTGACAGAAACATCTATGCTGGAGCCATACCTTCAAGGAGCTGAAAGACTATGCAGAAATGATGGACTTCATTTGAAAATCCACAAGAGCTCTGGCTTGATAGCTCAGTTAGAATGTTATCCAGTATCGCACAGGTTGCCAGTTCAACTCCCGGTCATGGCACATACAAGAACAGCTCCATGTTCTAGTCTCTCTCCTTCTTTCACCCTACCTTTCTCTCTAAAATCAATAAATAAAATTAGAAAAGGAAAAAAAAAAAGGCCATGAGACCTCATTGATTAGGTAACCAGAGCTCTGACAGCAGTATACAGCTCAGATTGGAAGGAAAGAAAAAAATACTTCTGCACAGTTTGTTTCTGTTGTGTGATTGTTGGTTTCCTTGTTTTGTTTTTCCAATAATTCTAGTGTTACATTGCTATTCTACATTTTAGCCTTCTTCTCTTATGCTTAATGAAGCTAAGAATTTTAAATCCTTGGTTTGATAATATAAATACAAAATTAAAATACTAAAGTTATTTATGAAAGAATTAGCAGCTTTCCCACTATCATTACATCTAAAATTTTGATAAATAATACAATAAGCATGCAAAAATATAAATATATTTTAATACAAATATATTTTCATTTATATAAAAACATAATAAAAATAAAGTTAGAGACCACTGACTCAATTGCTGAGAGCAAACCAGAGTACCTGGAAGAGTACAAAGGCAAAGGTATAAGAATAAAGAACATGGCCCTGGCCAGGTGGCTCAAAGGATCAAGTGTCCACCTGGCACACCAAGGTTGTTGGTTCAATCCCCAGTCAGGGCATGTATGAGAAGCAATCAATGACTACTCAACTAAATGGAGCAACTAAGTGTAATGCTTCCCTCTCTCTTTCTTCAATCCCTACCCCTTATTTCCCTTCCTTTCTCTCTCTCTCTCTCTCTGCAGTCAATGAAAAAAATTTAAGAAAAAAAGAATAAACAACAAAGAGTAAGGAAAGAAAAAGACCCAAAAGATGTGTCCTGATCACAGAAACTGGTAACCTTTTTCTAAAGGAATCATGTTTATACAACAAAGTACACAATGATAACACTCATAGTTGTTTTCATATAAGTTTGAAATCAGATCATTCATATTACATATAAATAATGCTGCATGAAACATATACCTGTGGAAAAACTAGAAGCAGAAAATGAAGTAAAGATACAAAAAATTAAAATAGAAAACAGAAAATAAAAGAAATATCATCAAAATTATTATACTATACACAGAAAGGCAGGAAACACATATAGAATTGTATTAATCTTAAACTGGAAATTAAAGAGATGGAAAATTTAACTTTCTTAATTCTTTAGAGGGAAATAAAACCCTCAGAATGAAAAACAAAAGAATCAGATTACACATGAATTACTGTATTTTTTAATCTTCATTAGTGTATTAAACTTTTCTCTGGAACCTTAATTGATTATGAAATATCTTTTTTATTCATTAAGTTTTATGTTTTCTGATTCTTTTCTCTTATATGAATAAAGGGTGGGGCAAAAGTAGGCTTATAGATTTTTGTATAAAATATAACAAAATAATAAATTATAATATAAGAATAAACTGTGTTTTGCATACTCACAACTATAAGCTTAGTTTTGCTCTATCCTGTATATTAGAACATTTGATTATTTCCATGACTATGTGGAAACTTCTATTATTCTCTTTTTCATATCTTGTTTCTAAATAAATTCCCCTTCTTTTTTATATAATTTCTTTATGGGCTAGAGGGGAAGTAGCAAAAGGATAGTAAAAACTGAATTCCACATTTTTCACTGTATTTCACCCATTTTTGGAGAAGTAAACTTTACAAATGCAACACAACTGGTAATATGAAACTAAAGTAATTTAGCAGACCACCTAACCTGTTTATTAAAACAAATTTATTACTGCATAGACTATATCAATTAGCACCGATTTTGTCAAGGGACTCAACCCCACATAAAAATTATTATATGAGTGGTTTGCAAATTTCTGAAAGATTTGTACATTCTTGTTGCATTCTTGAAGATCAGACAAATTTATCATCTTTGAATGTATCTTTTCATGCAATTGTACTTTTCATTTGGTAGGGGCATCTAAATTACTCTAAGAAATCAGAGTCTAAAATTTGAATGTAAGCAGATGAGAGCTTACAATGTCTTCAAAATAATTCTCATTTTCCATAAGACATTAGCTTATTTTTATTCAAATATCAATAGAAAATTATTTGGAAAATATACTCAAATGCCACTGACATAACCACCAAATGGTATTCATCATAACACATACACACAAAAGTTGTTTTGTTAATATTTTTATATAACGGTGACAGTATAATTGAAGTGGCCAAAGCAACCTGAGTTTTTTAAGATATACAAGTGATGTGTGTAAAGAATCTTTCAAAATTTTGCCAAGTTATAACAAACTTCTGTCTCAGGGGAAAAAATAGCACACAATTACTTGCACTTCATGTGCTTTTATAGAAATTTTTCATGATTTCCAGTTGTAATTTTCCTTTTCAACCAAAAATAGATAAGTAAATAAAAAGCTTAATACTCTTGGGGAATACTAACAATAAATAGATAAATAAATAAAGCAACAAGAAACTTGAAGACTACTAGTTTCTAAATTTTACTAGACAGTCAATATTTCCCCACTTTATCCCTGGAAAACATCCCAAAACATTAATAATGAGAAACAATTATGTAAAAGTCCCATTTATTGAAAATAGAAAACAGTGATTCTTGACCTCTAGATCAATGGAATAGTTCCAAATCAGTGATGGTGAGCAAAAGGGTGTGCAGGAGAAAATAAGGAAAAGAAACCTCAAAGAATTAATCTTGAAACTGTGGATTTCAAGAAGAGCTAACAGCTATCTTTCTCTGAAGGTAGAAGTCATGCAATTTTATATTGTACACATAAGGCAACAGTTTCATGTTGAAGCATCTGTATAAGCAGTTTGGTCCCCAAAGCAGAAAAAGTGGAGCTAGATGAGGAACTATGCAGAAAAGACATTCACAAAAAGCAATCTATATCGGTGGAAACAGAGAAGTAAAGTATTTCATTGTGGGGGAGAAAAACGAACAGAACAAACAGCAGAGAACCCACATTGCCTATCTCTCCATTGGAAACTCCCTCCAAAAAAACCTCAGTTGTTCAGTGGTACAAAGGAAAAACTAGGCAACCACAGGATCTATATAAAAATACAAAAGAAAGAGAAAGAGAAAAAAGAAAACCAATGGTATACCGGGAACATATACTAAAAACATGTTGCCATAAGAGAAGCAGTAAATTGTGACCAACCATTTCACCATAAATTTTTTGTCTCAGTCTTGCAAATTTTATTTACAAAATGAAATGTATTTTGTATTTTAAATACAAAATATGTTGCATATCATAATTTTTAAAAATGTAATAAACAGCAACCACCTCTTTGAAGCAATAATACAGCACAGAATGCAACGTTTTAAGGAGACATTAGCAAGACAAGGACAAAAGATGAATTGCAAACTTTCAATCCTCAACCAACAGTAAAAGTACCATAAAAAGGAGGGGAGAATTAGAAATTATGCAGGGGAAAAGAGAATACTGAAAGCATAAGAAGATAGCAAAAACTAAAGTGGTAAATGCAAACTAACTATGGATATTAATAAAAAGAATCAAAATGAATTAGAGAGCAGTTGTTGAGCGTATCAGAAATAAAATAAATCCAACCTGCATAAAACAAGAAATTGTTTCTGAAATAAAAGAAGACTTGATTCTACATCTTGGGGAGAGGAGGGAACAAATACAAAAATAGCCGTATCTCTGGGTAAAATAGTCTAGAACAGGCAGTGCTAAGATGACATTCATGTGAAGTCACTAAACTTAAAGTACACATGAAGAATCCTTTAGTGAACCAGGCAAATTCGATCTCCCTAAATTCTACAGTGTAGAAGAAAGGAGAACATGGTCCTCGGTCAAGCTGTACTTCATGTACAAGGCAAGAGATGAACGCTTCTGAACATGCAAGATTTCAGAAACATTGCTGCCAAGGGCCCTTCCTCAGGAATCTGTGACAGGTGACTATCCAACTGAGAGAAGATGAAAAACTCAGTAGCAAACTTGCCATCAGTGTAAGGTCCTTTGGGAAGCAAATCCTCCTCCCAGTGGACTGTAGAGGCTTGCAAAGGGTTGTAGTTCTTGACAGCTTGACTGCAACCTCATGAGATGCTCTGATTCAGAACCTCCCGGCTAAGCTGCTCTTAGATTCCCCAAGTATAAAAATTGATAGAACCTTTGCTTGTTGTTTTAAGTTGCTAAATTTAGGGTAACTTGTTACAACAGATAACTTAAAGAAGGCTTTGAAAGTATTGAATTTTAAGATGTTGGAATGCTGGAAAATAGAAAGAGGTTTTTTTTTAAGGAGAGTTGTTGATATGCTATGAGTCCCACCATCCCCACAGGGAAGACAGGGATATCACCATCTCTATGCATAGTGATAAGGGCTGCCAGCAAACTATTTGGAACTGATATCTGTTCTCTGGATTTATAGAACACCAAGACTCACTAGCCTCATGTTTGTAAATGATGAAAGCAAGAGCCTGCGACTACATTGCCACTCTGAGTGCAGGTTGGTGGTAGCTACACTGGAAATGGTTTATATGTGCGGTTTGTCAGGGGAAAAGACAAATGAATGGTTTTACAGATGTATGTGGACCAGGTGAGAGAGAGGACCAACCAGGAGATATCTCAGAGAGACTTTAATCAAAAAATGGTGCCATAGAAACCAACAGTAAGAATCTGTATAAGGTGGACCATCACAAATAGATACTTAGAGGAGAGGAGACACTCATGTCATTAAGGAACTGCAGGTAAAACATCCTCAGTGAATGAGGGGATCACCAAACAACCTAAAAATATGCTCCAAGAAAAAGAGCCAACACTTATTATCTGATGTGGCCACTGGAAACTAAGAGCACCACCTCTTCCCTGTTAGAGGGGAAATCATAGCTGGAACACTGGGAGTTAAAGGCATAATGCAGGTTGACAAAACGAGAGAAAGAACTTACCACCCACCCCTTTCCCACCAAGCCTGACGCAGAAAAGAAAAGGGAAGGGAGAAGCTTTAACAAGAATAAGCATCAGAGTTTTGACTATTACATGGAACTGTAATTCATAATCAAGGAACCCTTACATCTTGCTCTTTAACACAAAGAATATATGATTGAAACTAAATTTATTTAAAATTAGTAAAAATAACAGTATTTCATGGCTTTCATAAATATAATTAAAACACAACAAAAACTCTGTAACTCTAACCCAGAATTTCAAACGTTGGGCTGCCACTGAGTGGGAACAACACTAGAGCAGATATTATCTTGTTATGTAAGAAACCAGCTTCCAGAATCAAACTGCTATATAGCATTGTAACATACCATTTTTTGTCCTATTAACTATGATCTCTATAAATTGCCTTAAGAAATATATTTATAAGCACTGGCTGGTTAGTCAGTGGTTAGAGCGTCAGCCAGCATATGGATGTCCCAGGTTCAATTCCTGTCAGGGCACACAAGAAAAGTGACCATCTGCTTCTCTCCTCCTCCCTCTCCCTCTTCTTTCCCTCTTCTTCTCCCACAGCCAGTGGCTCCATTGGTTCAAGCATCACCCCAGTGCTGAGGATGGCCAGTTGATTCGAGCACATCAGCCTGAGGTACTAAAAATAGCTCAGTTGATTCACGCATCAGCCTTAGACAGGGATAAATGGATGGAACCCAGTCAGGGCACATGTGAGAGTTTGTCTCACTATCTCCCCTCTTCTCATTTAATGTATAAATATTGATTGACTTATGACCTATGCAACTTACGACCATTTGACTTTACGACCACAATCACTAGCCACGACTGTTCCGCATCTGGCAGCACAAGTGTTGCCCAGCTGGGCGTAGGACAGTGCGGACCAGCTTCCGGCAGCACTACCATCTCCACGTGCACCATTTCAACTGTTATCCCAGACTCAGTACAGCAATTTGTGCTTTGTGTCTTGGATATTTTTCATCAAACCCCTCCCAAGATGTGTACCAAGAGGAAATTGTCTTTGCAAATATTAAACCAGTTGCACTGGTAATGCAGGGTTTTACTTAAACCTGACGAATGTAAAAATAAGAAACAAAATGGTGTAGAGATGATGCAAATGGCATAAAATGAACAAAGAAAATTATGATATATAACAATAATGGAAGAAAATTATGATAAAATATGACTTAAAGATTTTTATAACATCATTTCACAGTGCTGTATATATAGCCTACTCAACCTACGACCAAGTTGTGTTACGACCAATCTGTAGGAACCAATCATGGTTGTAAGTCGATCACTAGCTGTATATGTATATATATATTTATAAATCATTTTAGAACAACTGATAAGCCTTTATTGGAATATGGCTAAAAATTAACCTGCCTGCATTTTGAGAAAAGTGTAATGTATTGTTAAATAAATTTGCCTTCATTTTTTTCTTTTTTATCAAAACATCATATATTAATTTGTAAAAGAAAATTTTATATTTTTTAATTATAAGAAATAAACAAAAAATAAAAACAAATAGATAAAAAAGATTCGTTAACACTACCTGTGAATATGATGCTCTCGATTACAGAGATGTAGTCTTCGGGCCCCTGCTCAGTTGAGATCTCCCATCTGCCTCCAGACATATTTAGTAATTTGTAGAGCTGATCTGAACTCGTCACCCCACACAGCAGGGTAACCACACTTGCTTGTGAATGAAGTACCTTTTCCAGAAACTGACATTTCTTTGGAGTTAGGTCTTTAAGCAGGCTATTTGATAATATCAAAAGTTTGCATTTGTAAGAGTTTAAACTCAGCAATTCCAAATCCTGAAGACAGTAGTTCTCCAAGCAATATAACAGGATAGATTCCCTCTTTACAACATGTAAAAAAACTTCCTTCAAGTACAAAGCCCATTCTTCAGCATCTTCTTCATATATTATTATGATGTCTTTTGTATTTTCTGGAAATAGAAAAAAAGAATATATTAATTTTCTTATATTTAAAATGCTGAAAGGAGGCTATATTGCTATTTCTCATAAAATTAAATGTACTCCTTAGGGAATGTATTAATTTGTTTATATATGAGACTAATCATGTAATTCCTATCTTAATCATATGGGGTTAAACTAATCCTTCAGATGCAACACAGTTCATGCTTTGTGCTAGTCTATGCTGTACTCACTGTACAACTGTGAGTCAAGGATGATCAGCAGAGAGGAGGGAGAGGCCTGGTGGCAGAATGGAAGGAATATTCTGTGGGATAAGGGTGCTGGGCAACCAGGCACGGCTCTGCCAGGAACCATAATTTTACCTAGATTAGGTCATTTAACTCCTCTGAGCCATTGTTTCTTTTACTAAATGAAGGTTAAAAAAAAAAAAGCCATACCTAATAAATCAGATTATTCTGAGAAGAAATGAAAGCCATTTATAATAGAGAACTTTAAAATCTTTCTTCCAGGCCAAGATGAGTACATAAAGACAGATTATAGAATTTTCATGCCCAGAAAACTCATTAAATAAAAATTAAAAAAAAAAAGAAATTCCAGGCCCTTGCCGGTTAGTTCAGTTGGCTAAAGCATCGTCCCACAACCTTGATCAATCCACGGTCAGGGTACACATGAGAATCAACCAGTGAATGCACAACTAAGTGAAACAACAAATGAATGCTTCCCTTCCCTCTTCCCTCTCTTTCCCTTCCTCTCTTTGTCTCTTTAAAAATCAATTAATCAATCAATAATTAAGCCCTGGCTAGATAGCTTGGTTGGTTGGCTCATTGTTCTGAAGCGCAAATGTTGCCAGTTAGATCCCCTAATCAGGGCACAAGCAGGAACAGCTCAATGTTCCTGTCTCTCAGTCTCTCTCTCCTACTGCTCTCTAAAAATATAAAATTCCATAGCAAAATAATAATAATAATCAAGCAGTACTGTCTCATATCATAAACTAAAAGAGTTGATTTTGATAAAATAAATAGAAAGTTCTGGTGGGGAAATACTGGTCCTAAACCTGTCTCCCACCCTAGAACTAGTACTGATGAAAACACTAGAATTACACAAACTGCCAGGTTTTCTCACAATATAAACATATCTCCGAAGACAGATGCTTTCTCTTCACTCGTGGATTCCAACACAATGTCTAGCACAATTTCTTGAACAGATATTTGACAGAATTTTTAAAATATATTTACATATACAGAATGAGAAAAAAACATCTGGAAGAAAACATACGGGAAGCAAGCACTAGTGCGTGAGCCATCAGTTGAGTTGTTATTCTCTACATAGTGTCTCACTCAGCCTGAATGCTAAGTGAATACTTGTTGAACAAGCACAGACATAGCGTCACAATTCAGTATTTTTATGTTTGAGGAACAGTAGAGGAGGGGTTTCTTTATATTATACTAGCTAGAGTAACTGCTGTAGAGTTATGAAATAATTGCAGTAAAAATGAAATTATTGATATTTTAAATTAGGAAGTGCTTAAAATAAACTAGGCTTCTTTATGTTTTACAGATGTTTATCACTTAATTCTCAAAGTTACACTATTAAAATCGTAATGTTCTCATTTTACAGATGGGAAAATGAAAGTGGTATTGGAATTAGGATTCTAATGCAGGCAGTCTGACCCAACAGTCTATACTCAACTTCTAATAGCAGAAGGCACAACAACATTATTTAAGATGCAAGTAGATTATTTGTAGTAATATGAGCTAGATCAGTCAATATTAAGCAGCCTATTAATTAATCTCAAGTAAGCAAAGTATGTAAAAGCTTAGTGCAAATCTGATTTCCTCTCAAGGGAAAAAGGGAAACAGACTATATGATATACTACAAGAGCAATTATCTATGAAGAATTTGACAGAACTTCTTTCTTGACTTTCAATTTTAAATCAATAAAATTAGAGACTAAGCTATTAAGGTATATTAAAGTACAGCATGAATATTCCCACATTTTATGGCTGGGTATCATAGTACTATAGAAAGACAACCATACGAAATTAATTCTAGAGACAATCATAACTTACCTTTTAAAACTTCCCAGGAAAAAATCTGTCTTTCTCAATACTTTCTGGCTATTTTTCCCTATGTTGAAATTGAGTTTTCCTTTTCAATTCGTTTTGACTTATACTTAGTCAATGATTGCTGCTTGACAATTTTTAAAAATCTGAAGATTAGCATTAAATACCATCCCTTCCTTTTGTATAGATTAAGATATTTGGGTCTTTTAATCTTTAATTTTCACAATTATATTTTTAACTTACTAAGACTTTCTGGTACCAGGTATGTTGCTAAACATTTAACATGTATTGCTTCATTTACTATCCATAAAACTGCATGGACTTAGCTCTATTATTCTTCTTTTACTGATAATCACATTGAGCCTCAGTGAGGTTAGGTAATTTGTCAGGGCAATGGAGATAGTAACTGGTATTTCTACTGCCTTTGAATCTTTTTGTATGAAATTGCATTGAATCAAACTTCAAATGTTAATAAGAGGCCTTTTCATAGCCATGGTTTTCTTTTTCCTTATCCTAGAAAATACAGGCTGTCCTTGAGTAACATCTGAACTGTAGACCCAACAATACTGCTCTATGAAGTCTCAAGAGGAACCTACTGGCTTTGTGATGCAGTTCCCTTTATAGACTCAAACTAAATCAAATGCAAATCATTAGTCTGCCCCATTTAAGGAGGGTTATTATCATTAAGGTTGGCCAATATGAATAGGCTATGAAATAAAACAATAAATGATGAACCTAAAAGATAAAAATGCAAAATTTTCATTCCTGAAAAGCATCATTTTGCAATTAAGGTCTGCAAGTTAATTATTTAAAATGTAAATTTCCAATCTAACCACACAACAGCATTATACAATGATAGAAACAAAATAGAGCCATATACATCTTTGTAAATTTGATATAAGTGTTCTTTCAGATGTCATAATACCTTATTTATTTATCTTGCAAAATATTAGAAATCCTTAAACTTGAAGGTAAATTATATTAATAATCGATATCAATAGTTACTTTTGCACCAAGAATAGAATTTACTACATTTTGCCAAAAGAATGAAATTGATCATAAATAGAAATCCTTCTAACACATATTTACAGTTTCAAATGGCAGATTTTCTTCTATTTGAATAAGATCCCATCTTTTACCCATGTTTGATTATGCATAATGAAGAAAGATTGCATGATGCATCTATTCGATATTATGTTTTTTCTAAACAATATTATGTTTTTAACTGGTAACCAAAGTACAGAAAACAAACAAACAGAGAATTACAAAGAAATGATTTGCATCCATAATAGACTCACTAGTGATTAACATGAACATTAATCTTGATATAATCCCATACAAGTATATCAGTACTCAGATTTATAGCAAATGTAACCGAATTGGTTTTAAACTCTTAAGTGTGTACTCTAGTATAACAGAGGAACCAAACTAGAAATTTTCCATAGGATAAGGTAGTCAAACACAGTGCATCTTCTATTTCTCCTCCAGAAAAGTTGGTTAATTTTATTTATTTAAAATGCAAAAAGTACCAGGTGTTTTCTAAATATATCTGTGCTACATATTCCTGGACTACATATTCCTGGACTACCAGCTACATCTTGACAGTCAGTTGTTTAAGCTCACTAACCGCTTCCAATCTCTGCTTTGCTCCTTGAGGAGTTTCTTGAGCTGAGGGAGCTGCCTCAGTCTACGTGCCTGGCTGGCAGCTCAGGAGTGCTGAGGATTTGGAGGGCTGGATCGCAACCTTTAGACAATATGGGATTCATAGCAATGTGTAAATTATTCAGCTTCACCATCATCGCTGGAACAATTCTGAAGTTCGTTCTACAGAGTAAGGAGAGGGTTTCCAGTGCTATTGAATTATAATTGCTCATCACATTATTCTGCTCATTAATATACACATTATTGGTTTTTCTCTCTTTCTTGTCTCACATTTCCCATTTTCTCACTAGTACTTCATGGGCTTATCCTCTAAATAAACTACCTGTATTTGTGTCCATTTCTCAGAGTCTTCTTCAAGGGAAATCTCTATACACATATATGTTAATGAACCTAGTACTTCCTCTCAAATACAGGAAAATACCAACACATTTTAAGATTATGCTTTTCAGCTACTATGAGAAACGATCAATAAAAATATGTTTATATATGTGTAAAATTTTCCCCTTCCTTCTTCTGTTTAAGATGCAAACTAAGGCTTTTATGCTTCACAAAACAACCTGGGAGAAGAATTCTTTTTCTTTTCTTTAAAAAAAGCATAGTGTTAATTTTCACAGGATTCTTTAGCTAAGACCTCCTACTCTTCACATATATGCTGAAAATGTTCATCTACCATCTCTATCACTTTTTATCATTAGTACCAATTGTTAATAGTTCATTTAAAATTATAACCACAAAATATCCTAGATCTGTATGGAGGTTTTAAAATGTTTCAAACTTACTTAGTTCAAGTTTGTGGAATTCTATTTCTACAATGTCCACCTCCTTTTCCAGCTTATATTGCCATTACTCTATGGATTATTAAATCTAAGACAACATTGACCATAAGATGGGCCATTCTTGTAAGAATTCTGTCATCAAATAAACTGTAATATACTACAAATTTTAAGATAAATTTTGATTTCAGAGAATTTGACTAGGCTAAAACACGAAGAAAAAAAAATTGCCACTCTGGCCAGATACCAGTTGGTTTGAGCACTGTCCCAAAGTACAGAGATTGCTGGTTCGATCCCTGGTTGGGGCACATACAGGAACAGATCTTCTCTCTCTCTCTCTCTCTCTCTCTCTCTCTCTCTTTCTCTCTGTTTCCCTTCCTCTCTCTAAAAGTCAATAAAATAAACACTTAAAAAAAAAAAAAAAACAGTGTCAGCCTGACCTGTGGTGGTGCAGTAGATAAAGCATCGACCTGGAATGCTGAGGTTGCCGGTTCAAAACCCTGGGCTTGCCCGGTCAAGGCACATATGGGAGTTGAAGCTTCCTGCTCCTCCCCTTCCTTCTCTCTCTCTCTCTCTCTTTCTCTCTTTCTTTCTCTCTCTCTCTCCCCCCCTCTAAAAAAATGAATAAATAAATAAAAATAATTTTAAAAAACAGTGTCAGAATCAATTAAATATGGTGGTAATATTATATCACACAGTCTCTTAAGGACTTCTCATTTCTTCAATTCATACTCAAGAATAGTTTTTTTATGACCTAAATATTTTCTGTGATCTCTCCAGATTGAGTTCTCCCCTACAGATTACATTACCCAGGCTCCCATGCCCACTCCAATAGAAAGCTCTATCAGAACATCAGAAGGTGAGAGAAAGAGACCATAGGGTCATTGGCCTTCTCATTCACTCCCCCATTTCTAGTTTTGCAATGGCTGCTTTTTTTCGTGGACCTTCTGTGGCATTTTTTCCCCATGGTTCCAGTTCATGCAGTCCTAGCAACCATGATCATCCCCCCTTTCCCGCTCAAAGCAGTAAAGGAATCAGCTGTTAGCCTTTAGAGGCTTCACTATCCCTCTTTAGGTCCTTTAGCCTTGGGCATCTTAATAAATAATGCTCTTACTAAATTTTTTTCAGTTAAAATCCTTGATGGTGGCATCTGTTTCCTGCCAGGATCCTAATAAATACATGTACTAAAGTGGCCACAAGAGACAGGTCCTATAAGGTGATTTTGGAATTGTATTTTCTCATAATTGTGTAGAACACAAGCAACCCCTTGCCAAGGAGTAATGGCACACTGGCAATTTATGGCATGCAGAAGCACCATAGTGGCTCAACTTAGTACCAGTGATTATATGGATGGACTGTTAATGGAAGGAAAAGATTTAGGAGATCAAGTATCTATGAACTATAATGACTACAGTGGCAATAGGGGTTACAAGGATGGAGGGGAAGATCATGGCTTCTCTGACTGTTCCGGTGAGCACGCACATGCACAAAGACAGAGTGAGCACTCCAGTAGCAGGCAAACCCTTCCAGGATTCTTAAACTAATGTAAAACGACTGTTTAGGAAATGTGGAATCATAGGACTTTAGAGAAATGATCAGGGCAGAGATGAGGTTGAAAGTTTTAAGTGCCCAAATGTCCTGGGCTCTTTCTTCACTGGCGGAACCTGCATTCCTTTTTAAAACAAACAAAATAAAAAGTTTCCCAAAATTTCACTTGAAGCAATTGCCTTACAAGTGATGTCACTTTTCTCATTATCTATGCCAACACCCTTCATTGATTGCCTCTAAGATCAATACCAAGAGTTAGACCCCATACATAAAGGAAATATTTAAGGGAAACTACTATATTTCATACACAAAAATTATTACAGGCTATTTGGATTTTAAGAGTTATTAGATCAAGACAGACAAAACAGAAAATTAAATATGACTAAACTTATCAATATAGTTATATTCATAGAAGGTTCAGAATTTGATGTTATTTAAGTATCTGGGATGTCATTACAGCCTATCAGAATGGTTTATTAAAGTTTGGACTATGCGGTGGCCTGAGGCCAATGTTACTACAAAGTCAATACCTGCCTACCATAATGGAGGAAATGGGTCCTCAGGTAAACTTTTTCTGTAAAGGGCAACATGAGAAATACTTTAGGGTCTGTGATCCACATAGGATACTTCTCTTTCTTTTCTTCCTTCCATCCTTCCTTACTGTTTTTCTTCCCCTCCCTCTTCTCCTCCTCCTCTTCCTCTTCTTCTTTTTCTTCAACCCTTTAAAAGTATAAAAACTATTCTCATCGCACAGGCTGTAGACAAATGGGCACCAGCTGGGTGTTGCCAGGAGGTTGCAGTTGCTGACCCTTTCTTCAAAGAGTTCTAGCATTCCCTTCATTAAGGATGAGGAAATTCAATCATGGAAGCCCTGTAATGTCTCCTCTGTGGCCTAGAGACAGTGATGAACACTGGATCTTTAAATTGAACTTTTGATGTCAACAAGGGAAAACAATGAAGTCTTAATTGGTAGAGAATGAATGGCAACCCTTAATCATTAGAGGCAATTTAAGTAATCAAAGTGTTTTTCACCACAGAGGTTTGTTGTAAAGAATAGATCTGAGGGTGCTTAGGAATGAAATTTATGTATTGCCCATGAAACTTCAATTTCACATTTATAAAGAAAGCAGTTTCATATTTGTTTCAGATTCACAATCCTTTGACTAAGGGACGGCCAAGTCCCTTTGAGAAAGAATTCTGCTCTGTTGTTGAAAATGTATACAATGAATCTTTTTCCAAGTATTCTCCATGAGTACTGGGGAAAAAGGAATAACCACATCTTTCAGTGCTTATTAGTTACTGATCTCCACTGATACAAATTCTTGAAGACCTGAAATGCCACATGGCACACTGTTAAGAGTGGGAATTTATGGAAGTAAGATGTAATGGTAAATCATATTTGGCATAGGTATTTGTAACAACAGTTTTAGTGGGCCCATATAGATATCCTGTGGATATTTTTTTAAGTCATGAATGTATAGTGCCAATATATACACATAGGAGATTTCACAGCCCTTAGAGAGAATGTGAAATATGGTAAGAAGAAAAAAATAGGTCTCTAGAATTGTTTCACCCTATTCCTCCATCATCAGCAAAATAGTGAACTAAAACAAATACTGGAATAATAAAAGATTAGTGCCACCAACAAAAATTTAAAAGATGCAATTATGGTGGTATTTCTTCATATCTCTGTTTAACTCACTAGTTTGCCAGTATAAAACAACTGCTGATTTTCACAAATGTAACCAGGTATTGCTCTCAACTGGTGTTGTACACATGGTATCTTTACTGGATATGAATGGGTCTGAAAATACACTGACGCCAGTCCCCAGGGAATCGTTGCTGCATTACAGACTCACTCATGGTTATCCCTTACAAAGAATGGTGAAAGGAAGTTTTCTCAGTTGACAGACCTTAGGCACTCTCTCTAACTGTCCACTTGGCTCTGAAGACAAGACCTGAGCTATGGACATACATTGAGTAAAAGAAGAAAGAGCAGAAAAGGATACATTTCAGAGTTAAAATATTGAAACTAGGGTACTAATTAAAAAAAAAATCTTTGAAACATAGCCTACAAGTTACTTTCATCTATACAATGGTATCCTTACATTCTTTGTGGTTTACATAAAAGTAAGTTAGATTTGATTTTATGTTTCCCAGTTTTTTTGTGAGTAATTGGACCTGTGTAACAAGCCTATGGCTATATTGATGATTAAAAAATGCTTGCTGAATATTTGCTTGAGTTACAATTGAAGCCCCGATAGAATCAAGGATTGATTGTTTTTTGTTTTTTGTTTTTAACCCTTCTTTTTTATTATTTTTTTAATTTTTTTTATTTAATTAATTGTGTTTACATAGCTTCTAGGGTCACCCAAAAGCATCCCCCCTCCCCCTATTCCCCTCAACATCTCCCTTGTCCCCCTCCCTACAGCGCCCTCCCCCATTCCCTTCAGGTTTATCCCATCCTATCATCCCTTTCCCTCTGTCCTCTTACCAGAAATGGAACTGCCCTTTGACCCAGCCATCCCACTTATAGGAATAAATCCCAAGGACACCATATCACCGATTGAAAAAAAAGAAATGCACCCCCATGTTTATGGCAGCATTGTTCACAATAGCGAAGATCTGAAAACAGCCCAAGTGTCCATCAGTGGACGAGTGGATTAAAAAGCTGTGGTACATATATGTATACAATGGAATACTATGGGGCTATGAAAAAGAAGGAAAGATTGACTGGTTTTTATAAGGCTGTAAGAAAATTTATCTTGGAAATACCTTTTCCTGTAGCAAAGCACTTTTCACAAACAAAATTAATTTCAAAGAAAAACATATAATTAAATAAAGTTAGTGTAATAAAAGTAGAGATCTTGAGGATATTATCCCTGAGTAATTACAGTATACTACTAAATCAAATTTACATGACTATATGGATTTGTCAAATGCATAAAAATATACCCTAAAAGTAAATTTTACTTTATGTAGATTGATGTCAGTCAATATTTATGACTATAAAGTAAATCTATAATAAATTAATAAAACTATAAAAATGAAAAATATGCCCAGAGTGGCAACTCCCTAATAGAGTAATAAATTTAAGATTCCTTTAAACTCTATTAACTTTTATGTACCCTAGATCTAAAACTATATGAAGTCACAATTTAATTTAAATCTACATAAATTAGTCACTAATAATTTTAGTACATCTGTAATCTGAAAGCTGTAAATTCTTTAAAAGACCTAGTAGAAGTTAGTGAGGATCAAGATTCATGATAAGCTTGCAACCCAATCTCGACTCTTACCTATTGTGGTTTCGTTAAGCTCCTTGGTCTGTGATCCAAGGTCTTCTGTATCTGAGTGTGCAACTCTGTCTAATTCTGAGATTTCACATTACAAATTCTACTTTCTAACAGCTATATACCACATTAGCCAATGCCAACTTCATCAACAATAAAGACAACATTTGATTTCCTCTCTGTCTTATTCTTTTGTCTTACTTCTCAATTGCTTAACAGTTTAAGAATTGAAATGGGATATTAACTGTTCCATCCTTCTCTCCATCTCCAGTGCAAGCCCTTGAGATTTCTTTACTAAAAAGTAGCTTAACACGTTACTGTGAATGTGACACATTTCAAAGGAACATACACTGAAATCTTATTCTATAGTAATAATATACAGAGTGCATTCACATGAATATTGTGGTGTGTTTTTATGCTGTACACTACAATTTTTAAAAAGTCTTTAAAATCAATTTAACTCAAAAACAAAAATTTAAACTAAAGACAAAAGTTAAAAGGTCTGAGAGACTTACCCAAGATCATATCAATAGTACGTCAGAAAGCTGGGCTTCAATTCACACCATCTACTGCCAATTCTACTTTGAATATCAAGCCATACCACAGGCAGGCAATATTATTGAGAAAATGAAATAAAACTGTAGTCCCTTCCTTGAAGTTCCCAATGTACAGAGCATATAATCAGCTGATCAGATTAAAAAAAGAATGAGCTTTAGTTCCACTGGCAAATCTAATTTTGTTGTCCTAGTTCTGAGCAAGACAAAAGGGTGCTGGCATTCCCTAGTTTCTTTGTCCTCCCTCACTTTCCATTTCTACCTCTCCTTTCCAAAGCACAAGAATGGTGGTGGAAAAAAGTACCTTTTATCATGGCTTGAGAGCAATAACCAAATAGTTTATGTTTTTCATCCTAAATCTCTTTCATGGACATTAAGCAGACCTAACAGTGCAAATGAATGCTTTTAGTCTCTATTATTGAAGTATATAAATCAAGGATACGACAAACCCACTTCATGTCCTCAAACTCTAATGGGATCTTGCAATTTAATTACATTAGCAACTATTTGATTATCATTTAGACACTAATGTCTTCAATAGCTTTGTTATATGCAGAATATGATGTCACAATATGAGAACATAACCGAATAAAAAAACACTTTTAGCAAAACCTTCTGTGGCAAGTTTGTCTCACATCTTACTGTGGGGATGATAAAATATATTAGAACTGGCTATATACTAGAAAATATGCACAGACAGGAAGCAATACCAGCAAGCATGTAAGTCCCACCCCTTCCTGATGTCTGCATCCTCTGCAGCCATTCTTGACCAGAAGGGAAATAGCAAACCCAGCAAAGTATGTTTTCTACCACTCCCAGAGGCAACCCAAGGCCTCCTGGGGCCTATGCTTATGATAAACATGACTTTTGGGTGGAGCTCACACCATAGCAAGTGATAAAAACACTGGTGTCTCTCCAGAAGTCCTCATCTCTGTTAAGCACTTGATAACAGCTATATCATCCCCACTGTGACCCCATTTTCTTCTCATAATGTGGTCCTGGGCCGACATGTGTCAGAACCACTTTGGGAGCTTTATAAGATCAGAACTTTCTGGGATGGGGGCTCAAGAAAGAATCATTTCTCATGTAACTAATCACCTCTGGCTAACTAAAGTTCAATCATATTTGACAATTACTGCAGTCTCTTTTATACTGATAGAATTGCTAGTATAATATTTGGTGATAATAACTATCATGTTTATCTGTCAAGTTTTGCTGATATTTTAAAATATGAAGATTATAGACTTTCCTAATGAGAAAAAGTTTTCAAATGATTTATTTATTAATAAATAAATATAGTTTAATACACTAAAATAATTAACTTAATAAAAAAATCTCCCTTATTGTACCTCAGTGATTTTGTTTGTTACCTAGGGGCCAAATTGCTTATTTCCAGACAAAGAACACAATATTCAAAATTATGTATCTAAAATTTAGATTGCAATACTGAAGTAAATATTGTGTTTATTATGTTAGCCAAAACTATAAAAGGTAATGCAGAGTGTTATTTGAGGGGAGGGAATTTTACAAAAAAAAATGTGATTAAAGAAAAGCATTTTTGAGTATTCTATTGTATGTTAACTTTTATAAAAATTGCTTTTTTTTTTATAATTCCCATGCTCCAGCTGTAATTATTAGGTAATTAACAATGAGTTCCAGAACCCAGGCACTAATCTGGTTACAAAAGCCAAAGTTAAAAAAAAAAATAATGTTCAATTACTTTACCCATTGTTAATATTTTATATAAGAGTGAATACTACACTTTTTTCTGAGCTGAAAAAATGAATCATTGAAAATTCATGATGGGGCCATTTTTATTAATAATTTGACATTTGCAAGTATATAATATAATAAGATCCATGCATGACTTCTCATAAAAATTTGACCTTAACGACAAAGAAATATTAATTTAGAATATAAAGAAACAGAAAGAATTATTACAATTGTTCCTATGTTTCTTCTCTCTTATTAAAATGTATAATGATACAGTTCATCATAAATTTAAATTCTAAACAATATAAAAGTTTTAAAGATAAAGCTTTATCAGGAATATATGAAAACATTTTAAATTTATTCTAATCAACTTTAGTAATCTATTTTATATAATGACTCTAATTACTTTAATTACTTACATTTAAACAGTACAGAGAAATAGCTATCCAAATATTGAATTTTCCCTTATAATATTTTTTCTCTGAGTTTGTAAAAATAAGATAGTACTAGTATATATTTAAAGAATTTACTGCCTAACCAAGCAGTGGCTCAATGGATAGAGCATTGGACTGGGACACAGAGGACTCAGGTTCAAAACCCTGAAGTCACTGGCTTGCATACGGGCTCATCCAGCTTGAGTGCGGGATCCCTGGCTTGAGCATGGAATAATAGGCATGACTCCATGGTCACTGGCTTGAGCCCAAGGTTGCTGGCTCGAGCAAGGGGTCACTCGCTCTGCTGTAGCCTCCCAGTCAAGGCACATGTGAGAAAGCAATCAATGAACAACTAAGGAAACTAAGGAGTCGCAACAAAGAATTGATGCTTCTCATCTCTCTCCTTTCTTGTCTGTCTGTCCCTATCTGTCTCTATCTGTCCCTCTCTCTGTCTCTCTCTCTCTCTCAAACACACACACAAAAATTACTACTTTTTTTGTGTGTGTGTATTTTTCTGAAGCTGGAAACGGGGAGAGACAGTCAGACAGACTCCCGCATGCGCCCAACCGGGATCCACCCAGCACGCCCACCAGGGGCGAAGCTCTGCCCACCAGGGGGCGATGCTCTGCCCCTCTGGGGCGTCGCTCTGCCGCGACCAGAGCCACTCTAGCGCCTGGGGCAGAGGCCAAGGAGCCATTCCCAGCGCCTGGGCTATCTTTGTTCCAATGGAGCCTTGGCTGCGGGAGGGGAAGAGAGAGACAGAGAGGAAGGAGGGGGGGTGGAGAAGCAAATGGGCGCTTCTCCTATGTGCCCTGGCCAGGAATCGAACCCGGGTCCCCTGCATGCCAGGCTGATGCTCTACCGCTGAGCCAACTGGCCAGGGCCAAAAATTACTACTTGAATTTTAGGAATTATTTATACTATATCTTAATAGACTTTACAATTGTAAGCAAAGTTGAAAATCAGCTACTTCACAGAGTAAGATGATTGACACATTTCATTCATTGGAAATTCTTACTATTTCCAGAAAGTCATATTTAGTAGATAATTATCCTTACCCTTTTATGATCCTGATTCTTACTACTCTAACATTTCATAGTTCTCACACATCATTTGTATTTTCAGATCAGGTATTTTGAAATTCAACTGAATGATTTATCATACTCATCCATAAGTATCTTAATAAATATCTCATTATCAATTTTCTATTTATATATTTTATGTTTACTTAATAAGCATTTAATAATTATTATAAAATTTTGATAAGATCTTGAGATATAAGGATTATGAAGCACAATTCCTGCCCTAAAAGTGACTCATATCTTATAAAAAAAAAAGCATAGATTTTTATAAATTACTTTAACATAAGGTAATTTATTTTAGTATCTCATTAAGACTTGTGGTTGAAGTCTTCTCACCTTTTTTTTCCCTAGTGTTAGTATGAATGTACTGCCTTAGAAATAAAATATCAATAAATCCTTAAGTATCACAAAATGCACAATTAAACAAGTTACAAATCAAAAAGATCTATATTTTTTAAAATGCCCCTATTTGACATTAAAATATCTGAAATTGTATCATTAATTAATGTTCTGACCACACTGATCATTATAAAATCATGTATGCAATGTGAGGTCATTTTAGCACCTGAGAGGAGGCCATGGAGCCATCCTCAGTGCCCAGGGCCAACTTGCTCAAACCGTTTGAGCCATGGCTACAGGAAGGAGAGAGAGAGAGAGAGAGAGAGAGAGAGAGAGAGAGAGAGAGAGAAATGGAGAGCGAGGGGTGGAAGAGCAGATGTTTGTTCTCCAGTGAGCCCTGACTGGGAATCAAACCCAGGACTTCCACATACCAGGCCAACACTCTATCACTAAGCCAATGGGCCAGGGCCTAGAATTTTTATCATTAGGAGAAAATGATCTTAAAACAATTCCCTATCAGGGTTAAAAATGGCTCATGTTCTCAGTAAAACAAAATGGGACCATGAAATGATATTAGTGACTTTTGACAAGGAATACACATCTAAATCAGTTGTCTCAGAATATCTTTGATGGAATAGGGCTTTATGTAATTAAAGCAATTAGCATCTAGCACTAAGCTTAGTAGAAGTTTAGTCAAATATTTCAGGGACAGTCCTCATTCTTTCATTTCAAAGCTCTTCAGCATAGTTAAGTTGTTTCTTTATTAAGATGTTTCAGTTTCCTTACCTGAAAGAAATGGAGACAATGATTCCAAATTCTTAGAAATAAATATGAAGCCAGCAGGGTAGGTTAGGGCCTGGCACCTTGCAATCAGTGATATGTAAGGTAGTCATGATGATGACGACCAATGATAATTATAATAAAAATTACCAAAATTAGCAAGTGTCTAATATGTATCAATTAATCTGGTGTTTTACAACCTTGACTTCTTTTGACCTTCTAACAACACTGTGAAAAAATGCTCATCTTATCCCATTTTGCACTTGTAGTGACTGAGACAGTGAGAACATAAATATCTTGCCCAAGTTCACCTATCTCTACTAGTACAAATTGTAATGGCAGCAGTAGCCAATAGCATTAACTACACACATTAAATTGCTAAAATGACCAAATGTGAGCAAACAACAAATGTATAAGTCCCAAATAACAGGACTTACAATTTTTATATCACTATTAAAGCAACAGTAGCCCTGGCCAGTTGGCTCATTGGTGGAGCATCGGCCCACCATGTGGATATCCAGGTTTGGTTCCCAGTCAGGGTACACAGGAGAAGCACTCTCCTCCTCTTACTTCTCTCTCTCTCTCTCTCTCTCTCTCTCTCTCTCTCTCTTTTCCCTCCTGCATGGCTCAATTGGAGTGAGCTGGCCCTGGGTACTAAGCATGGCTCCATGGCCTCTACCTCAGGCACTAAGAAGAGTTCAGTTGCTGAGCAACGGAGCAAGCCCCAGATGGGCAGAGCATTGCATTACCCCCTAGTGGGCTTGCCAGGTGGATCTCAGTCAGGTTACATGCAGGACTCTGTCTCTGCCTCTCCTCCTCTCACTGAATTAAAATTTTTAAAAAAGCAACAGTAATTCCAGAGAGATGTTCCAATAATGAATAAGTATATATCTTTCTAAGGATACCTACATAAGGGTAACATGGTAACATTGATACACTCTTCTTATTTTATAAAAGCTATTTCTTTCTGATTATGTTAGCATAGATGGCTAGATATTAATAATGGAAGGAAGCAAAGAGAATCAAACAATGAAAGGCTTGCTTGCTTCACTGGGAAATCACAGTTCTGGATACCCCCCCCCAAGGGATTGCATTTCCCCACACTTCCTCAGGTAGGGAGGAAGGACCAAGTCTTCAAACCCCTTGGGGTACAACCAGTCTATCCCCAGACTGTGGGAGGAGGTGCTACTGTGCTTCTACATTGAGGCATATAGCAGTAAAAGCCAGGATGGCAGCCATACAGACCTCCCAGTCTAGTCTAGAAGGATCTGATCAGTTAGTGGGAGGAACCAATGCAAGCTTGCAAAAGATTAAAAAGCTGATTGGTTAGTTTAAATAAATGCCTAGCCTGATCCTAAGAAAGGAGCCTCCTCTCTATTCTCTGCCTTGGAAACATGCACTTGCCCCATTCATTTCTGCCTTCTCCAAATAGCCCTGTGGCCCTAGGCGCTGCATGGTCCAGCTGCCATGCAGACTCCCGGGTACAGGCTCTGACAGCAACACAGCACCTGGAGTGAACCAAGCTTTGATATGGATTGAACCATGGCACAGAATTTCTGGACACTGGTCTTTCTCCTGGGCTAAAAAAAAGACACGATTGGATTTTTTCTTTGGAAGGACAGACAGGATGGAATACTGGAAACCTGTGTGCTGTCTTCTCTCTCAACCCCTAAATAAACCTTACTAAAGCCTCATCCCCCTTCCCTCGCATACATGGTTCTTTGAAATGCTTTTCTTAGAACATCATAGAAGAACACCATTTCCACCAGCATCACTTATGTCCAGATTTTTTGTTTTGTTTTGTTTTGTTTTAACTAGACTGATGGTGTATCAATGTCTAATTGGTAGGGTGGGTCTTATCTATGGCATTCATCCTATTCTTTTTCCTTGTGGAGTCCACATGTATTTCAAATTCTGTATTAATTTCCTATTGCTGCTCTAAAATACTAATACAAACTTGGTGGCTAAAAAGTAGCAGAAATTTATTATCTTTTAATTCTGAAAGATAGAAATCTGAAATGGGTCTCACGGGGCTAAAATCAAGATGTTGGCCGGGATTTTTCTTTCGGATGCTTTCGGGAAGAATCTGTTTACTTGTGTTTCCTAGCTTCTAGAAATCACCCACAGTTCTTGGCTCCTTTCCCCATCCCTCCATTTTCAAGCCAGCAACACCGGCTGAATCCTCCTCAAGCTGCCATGTCTCTGGTTCTGCCTCTCTGGCCTCCCTCTTTCACTTATAAAGCCTATCTGCATAACTCATAACACTCTCCTCATCTCAAAGTAAACTGATTACAACCTTAATTCTATCTGCAACCTGAAATCTTCTTTGCCATGTAACCTAACACAGTGTTTTTCAGCCACCAGTCCGCAGACCAGGGCATTCAGCCAGAAATTTCGTGCTGGTCTACAAAAGAGTTAACCACCTGAGGTTGTATAAAGATTACAGACCCAATGATCTTAGGCTAATTTGCTTTTGCTCAGGGTGATTTCTGCCTTGGTGGTCCCCAAAACAATTCTATTTTCACCAGTCCAAGTGTAAAAACGGTTGAAAACCACTGACCTAACAAATTCACAAGTTTGGGGAGTAGGATGCAGACACTTTCAGGGAGCCATTATTTTGTTTACAACATCTGAACACTGTGTTCAACTCTAGTTCCTTCTCTTCCTTTTCTAAAGCCTTCTGACGTAAAACAGATAATGTTCAATATATTTTCTGCTTCTCCTCACACAGTGTTTGTAAGATAACCCTGACTAAATAGCTTCAATGACCATTGTTTATATTTTTTCACTGAGTCAAAGCAAATGATACATTAGAAGAATTTTCTACCTGTCAACTAGTAGTAGTATGAGAATTCCTTTGAAAAGGCAAAGCATTAGGCAGCTGCCAATTTTGCACTCTAGATTGCAAGCATTTTACAATATATTTTAATCACATTTGTATTACAGCTTTCATGATTTTAAGTACCCTAATGGCCTTCATTAAAAGACAATGTTTTTCTTGCATTTTATTGTAGATATTTCACCTCCTGTTATTTCATTCAGCTCCAAGGTCCTTAGAAGTAGCAAAACTTTCTAAATTTTTATGATTATTAGTTGGAAATTGTGGCTGAATATTCTATTTTTTTTTTTGTAAAAATGTTTCTAAGCTGACATATTGATAGGTAACTATATCATCTTTTATGTTGAGCATTTGCTATTAAAATGACTTTCTATATGCATGCGACTTGTTGATTTAAAAAAAAAAGAAATGTCTGCATTAGAGGAATGCTGTTCTGATATAAGAGTAAGTATCTGTTTCCGTGAGATTGAAATGAGTTCATTTCCAAGTCACAAAACAGTTGAGGCCAAGCTCCTACAGTCCAAATTCAAGCAGATAATTACCTTCTCTGAGCCTGAATTTCCTACTGGTAACATTTGGGTAACACTACTTATGAATCAGTTGTTGTGAGAATGAAATGAAATAAAGTATGTCCCATAATGCTTGACATCTATAAGCCCTAAATAAAATTGTGTTTCAACATTCTGAAAAGTGAAGTGTGCCTTTGGAGACAGTGTTTGCAGTAGATGGGATGCAAACTCCTGGAGACACAATGACAGAGTCAGAGAGGGAGAAAGGCAATCCCTCTAGAACAGGGGTCTCAAACTCAACTCAGCATGTGGGCCGCAGAGCAAGATCACAGCCGTTTGGCGGGCCGCACTAGGTCTACAAAAGGCAACTGTTACGCAACACTTTTCTCACTGCAGTTGAAAACAAAAAAAATCAGTACAACAAGCACAATCGTACATGCAGTTTACTCAGTGTCACAAAACAACCAGAAACTGTAGTTCGCACCACAACTGCTGTTAACTAAGCTAATATCTAGCTAGGATGCTAGAGAAATGAAAAATACAAGTAGGCCCCTAGGC
Organism: Saccopteryx bilineata; assembly: GCF_036850765.1. Classification (NCBI taxonomy): domain Eukaryota; kingdom Metazoa; phylum Chordata; class Mammalia; order Chiroptera; family Emballonuridae; genus Saccopteryx; species Saccopteryx bilineata. The sequence goes on from NC_089494.1 coordinate 179,331,818, forward strand.
TTACTTAATTTTATCCAAAATATTTTGAACTTCGTGGATTAGTCTGCGGGCCACACAAAATTGTTCAGCGGGCCGCGAGTTTGAGACCCCTGCTCTAGAAAATCTCTCCATTTCTGGTTACTTCAAGGATAATGTCTCATCATGGAGCTCTTATGACTTCATGAACTCCAACACTACCAAAGAGAAAGTGACACTTGAGCTCAGAGCCTGTCCTTAGCTATAATGATCTCAACACTATTTTATTTCAATGTTCATCTTCTATTTATGCAAGTGATAATAAATAGTAATAGTGATCTAAATGTTCTCTTAAATATATTATATTTAAGCTAAAAAAAGTTACTTTAAAGAAAAATCTTTTCTTAAACAAGAGGATAAGTAGTATACCCCAAAATTGAGGAAGGTTTTATGAGAATGACTGAAATTTGCAAAACACTGTCCCAGGGGACTGTACTCATGACTACATTCTGAAATGAGTAGTGACTTTCTGGAACAGCAGTTATGCATCAGAAGTCACCCTCAGGACTCAGAGAAAACATTCTTAGCTGCTGTTTGTCCCTGACAACTAGTTCCAATGACTGAATTATTCAGATTTCTGCAGGTTGAGGGTTTTTGAGTCACCTGATGTTGGGTTAGAAGGAGTATAAAAAGAAATAAAAACATTAAGATGTCCCCATCCATATTTCACTTAAATACAGCTCTTGAGGGTGGGAGCCAACTTTCTGTATATCCTTTAAACCCAACATAAGAGATAAAAAATAAATGTTTGAAGAATAAATAAATGAATCAAGTATAAAACTATATAAGCATTATTAGTCCATTCTTTCTTGATAAACATCCTCAATCCAAAATGCCTAGAGAGAACAATTTTAATGTCTGCAGTATTTTCTTTAAAAATAAGAGATATTAACTGAATTATTATTATAAGCCAATCATTTTCCTGAATAATTAACATTATCATCAATATATATAATACCTCTGAACATCAGAGAGGTTGCATGGCTTGTAAAAGGTACAGGCTCATTAGTGACAGATTCTGTGCTTATTTGACTTCAAATTCAGTGCTACCCCAAAATTACTTCCTATGTTATTAAAAAATATCCAGTGTTAAATACCATACCATTTCACTTATGTATGGAATCTAAAAAGCTGAATAAATGAACAAAAACAAACTCATAGATATAGAGGACAAATTAATGATTGCCAGATAGGAGGGTTGAGGGGTGGGCAAAAAGGCAAAGGGATTAAGAAGTAAAAATTGCCAGTTATTAAAACATTAAACATATTAAATCATGAAATATAATGTACAGCATAGACAATATAGTCAACAATAGTTTAATAACTATACATGGTGCCAAATGGATACTAGTCTTAGTGGGGTGATAACTTTTCAAGGTATATAAATGTCTAACCACTATGTTGTACACTTAAAATTAATATAATATTGTATATCAACTGTAATTAAAAAATAAAGTAAAAAAACTACTCAGTTTTTCTTTATATTAGTTAATAATAATCTTACATGAAGGATAATCTATTCTTTTATCCAATAAATCACTATGGATTTTTCTTTTATTGTTTTCAAATATTGTGCAATAGACTTATATGAGGAGAGAGCAAAACTGAAATATTTATAAATGAAAAGTCACCAAATGGCCACCTAATGTAATTTTTAAAGGTTCTTAACAAATGTTAAATGTATTAAAATTAAAAAGCTGAATAAGTAAAATTATTAAAGTAAATGAAAGTTCTGGTTGGCTGGCTCAGTGGTAGAGCATTAGCCCCAGATGGGCAGAGCATTGGCCCTAGATGGGCAGAGCATTGCCCCCTAGAGGGCAGGCCGGGTGGATCCCAGACGGGTGCATGCGGGAGTCTGTCTCTTTGCCTCCCCACTTCTCACTTCAAAAAAATACAAAAATAAATAAATAAATAAATAAATAAATAAATAAATAAAAAGTAAATGTAGAAAAATAAAAAAATAGAAGTACATACATACGTTTTTTGTTTTTTTAAGTTTTTGTGAGGTATTTTCAATTATGTGCATGTATTGTTTTAGAAAAAAAGAATACTAAAAATGATTTTATCTTCTAGACATATATGGAAGATACAAAATTTTATTTGCTTTTAGACTACGATTTTATGTTTTCTTTGTTTGTCCTTGAAGATGTTTTAATTAGCTAAATATTCTAAGTTATACTAAAAAGTTATAGAATCTTAGTATTTTTTTTACTAGATTGAAAGTTAATATTAAAAATACCTTAAAATTATCTTTGTTTAAAGAGTTTTATAAACTTTAAAGATTTTTTTTTCATAATAAAAGGAAGCCCTTCTGCAAACCAAACAACTGAAAAACAAATACCAAAACCAGGACAGTTATCTAAGGGTAGACAGAGGACTCTGAGGGTATTCAGAAATGGATATTCAAAAGTGGATCCATCTTCACTTATCCTTTTTCATAAACTTAATTGGGTACTCTAATGTCACTCTTTGTACTAGCTAATCAGTAAGCATTTATTCGTGTGCTTCTCCCTGCTGACCAATGCAGAGCTTATCTGTTCCTTTAAAGAGCACCCAGTCTATATGAGTATTAAAAGTCATTGTCATATTAATGTTGTTTTCTACATAACCTGTTACGTTAGTCAATCTTCAAGACATAAAATCCATTCTCTAGCTGAGTTATTTGCATTTATATCAGCTTCTGTTGCTTCAAGTAGAAATATATTTCAGCAATAATTTATTTGGGTGACTCCTAATAGCCCATGTGCTTTCTTCAAACATATATTTCATTAACAAATATGTCTAATGTGTAAGTAATTTGTTTATGGCTATGTAGTCAAGTTGCTTTTAATTTGGAAATGTTTTGATAAACGAAATCTCAGTATTTAAACAATATGAGGACACTTACATGGTCGACACAGTGACAGGTTTACATAGTCTAACATGAAAATACCTGTAACATCACTTGCTCAGTGGAAATGTACACATGCTATCTAACTATAGACACACGCACTAGAAAATATCCTTATATTAGAGTTCCCTATGCATTTTCTAGTTCCATGTGATCCACACATCTTATCTTCTGACTTTGCTCTCATTTTCTCAACCATATTGCATAATCAGAGTTCCCAACTGATTGGATTAATCACAAGGGAATTAAAAAGATAGGTAAATCGTGAATGCCCTTCTCAGCTGACCAATGCCATTTCCCCTATTCCACAGGCTTTTCAGTGTCTGTTCGCATCAAAAGCCTTCCTCCAGCTCATTTTCAAAATGTGGTCATCGGTGATCAGAACTTTCTTTACTCAAAAGTATGACAAGCACCAAGGAAAACATAACTGAAAGCAGTGCTCACAATCTCTCACTCAAAAATCAGCCTCCCCCAAAACTATTTGCAATTTAACATGGATGATAACTCGGTGCAAAAGAACTTCTTTCTCTACCAATGTTGATATGATGACACATCCTGTGGTTAAATACATTTGTATAACAATGGATTCAAGGAAATAAAAGATGTGCTGTTAGTTGCAGAATTTTTCAGACCATTGGAATGTTTTAATATTCATATTCAGTATTTATTTCACCACAGAACACTTCTTTTCTAGGAACATATACACTACAAAATACAGTTTGGGCAACACAGTACTAAAGGATACAGCCCTGGCAGGACGAATCCTGGTTTTCCAGATACTGGCTATAAGATAAGAGAAGTACGCAGGTCAGCCTTCGTCAAGTTCCACATGGACACTCACTCACTTAGTAACAACCATGAGAATTATCAATTAGTAGGCACCTACTATGCTGCAATATTACTAAATTATCTTCTACTATGAGGTAGGTACAGAGAGGTCTTTTTTTTTTTTTTTTTTTGTATTTCTCTGAAGCTGGAAACGGGGAGAGAGACAGTCAGACAGACTCCTGTTTGCGCCCGACCGGGATCCACCCGGCACGCCCACCAGGGGGCGACGCTCTGCCCACCAGGGGGCGATGCTCTGCCCCTCCGGGGGACGCTCTGTTGCTGGGGGGGGGGGGAGGCTCTGTCGCGACCAGAGCCACTCTAGCGCCTGGGGCAGAGGCCAAGGAGCCATTCCCAGCGCCCGGGCCATCTTTGCTCCAATGGAGTTTTGGCTGCGGGAGGGGAAGAGAGAGAGACAGAGAGGAAGGAGAGGGGGAAGGGTGGAGAAGCAGATGGGCGCTTCTCCTGTGTGCCCTGGCCGGGAATCGAACCTGGGACTTCTGCACGCCAGGCCGACGCTCTACCACTGAGCAAACTGGCCAGGGCCGGTACAGAGAGGTCTTATAACAGAGTTACCTCAGGTCATACAACTAAAAACCGAGTGATGCAGCTAGGTTTCCAACTCCAAATTAGGAACCTAATTTTTTATATGCAGCAGATCAGAAAATTATTCTAAAGACTAAGACAATATTTATATTATATAGAAACGTATTTTTAATGAATATTCTATATTTTCCTAAGAAGAAGCAGAAATTAAATGTGTTAATTGCTAACTTCTTATCAAACTGCCCTTAATGGAAGAAATAGAAAAGCTGCCCCTCTCTTTCCACAGTCACAAATATTTTCTAATTATCCATAGGATACTCAGAACTGGAACTTTGCTTAAGAGGGACTTCCTGTTATTCTGCTGACCCTCAAAGTTTTAGGTGAGGCACTGCATAGATTTATACCCTATAGGGAATAAATTGCTCAGATAAAATTTAAACAATTCTGAATATATTATTAAAGCTTTATCTTTAAAATTATACCAACTCTTATTTTTATCTATATGATGTTATTAGAAATACCTTTATCACTAAAGTTAAGAGACACCGAGTCAATTCCACTGTGATCCTGTTTTGTGTGTGTTGATTTTCTTGTGGTAGGTGTGGAGGATTAATATATGATATAGTTGTGGACTAAATCTCCTTCAAGAACAAAGAAATAAAAACTAGCCACATGATGTGTAAACAGAATTAAATTCCCAATATAGAGAAATTGTTCTTTACCCATTAACTATTAACAGAATTCTCACATATAATATCATGTCATTTCCTTTCTTAGCAAATCATAGGTTTCAAGTTCAATTTGTAGTGAATACTCAGAAAATATATAATAGCGATAGTATAGTGTTTAATATAGTGATAGTATAGTGTTTAATATAGTGATGAAAAACAGTTAAACAAGAGAACTGGAAGAATCTCTTTATGAGGCTCTCAATCCTGAGATTCATGTATATATGACACTAGAAGTTTAGAGAAAGAGCCATATGAACACATTTCTTCTAATAAAAGGAAAGTTGAATACTAGTTCTGGCTCAAAGTAATAATATTTGCATTTTCTAATACCTGCCATGAATGCTATAGGCCCTTTACATACAGAATTACATTTAATCACTACTATATTTCTATAAAATAGGTGTTCCATTTCAAACAATAAAAAATTGGATCTTACGTAAGTACTCTGCTCAAAGTCACACAAATGACAGATCTCATATCTGAGTCTATATAGATAAGTACATATGTTAGTATTGATAATCAACCCACAAATAAAAACACAACTTGGAGCTTCAAGTATCTTTTAAAATAACATTTGTCAATGATAAGTTGAAAAAGAAATGTCAAGAAAAACAAGTAAGTGATTAAGAGATTAGTTTGGTCTGTAATACAAATAAAAATCATGATATATTTTAAATTGAAATGCTTTATGCATATCTAAAGATCTATCTTGCCTGACCAGGCAGTGGCGCAGTGGATAGAGCATTGGACTGGGATGCAGAGGACCCAGGTTCAAGATCCCAAGGTCGCCAGCTTGAGTGCGGGCTCATCTGCTTTGAGCAAAGCTCACCAGCTTGGACCCAAGGTCACTGGCTCCAGCAAGGGGTTACTTGGTCTGCTGAAGGCCCACAGTCAAGGCACATATGAGAAAGCAATCAATGAACAACTAAGGTGTCACAACAAAAAACTAATGATTGATGCTTCTTATCTCTCTCCATCCCTGTCTATCTGTCCCTATTTATCCCTCTCCCTGACTCTCTCTGTCTCTATAAAAAAAAAACTATCTTAAATGCCTTTAATAATGCATTATGTACTCATTTTTGCTTTTTAACATCACATACTATTTAATACTAACTAATAGAAACTTAGATATTTTTCCTTCCCATAATTATAATGCAAAGGTCACATTTTCTAATTAATGATTCAAGGAACCAATTTCTTAATAAAATGTTACATAGAAAGACATTTTAAATATAGAAAGTGGAGTGAGTGACATCAGAAAAATGGTGCTGTGAGAGATGCTCCTGATATGTCCCCTTGAAATTTCAACAAATTCAACAACTAAAAACAGAGAAAAAAATCTCAGGAGAATCTGAACTACACACACACCAGACAAAAGTATGATTGGGCAAAAAGGTGGCTGAATATATAATCCACTCTGAAGGAAATAAGACAGAGAACAGAGTATTCCGCTTTCCTCACTGATCTGAGAAAGGAGCACTTTCATCTGGAGCTGAGCAAAGAGGAGGGTCGGAGGCAGAGGGAGGAAGCTGAGTTAGGGTGGATGATCAATCAGAAGTCAGAACACTGTAGTTCTGCATAGGATTGTGGATGAGGGGTGAGCACAGTTTGCGGACCCCAACAAAGGTTTCTGGTTCAGGGTGCCTGCGGGAGCCGGCACCACACCAGCGACAGTAGCATGTGCGATCCCGGGTGGCGAGTGGCTCCACCTGGCACCACTGGAGTGGGCACATGCACTCGGGGGGCTGGAGAGCTTGGCCCGAGAGTGTCAGTGATAAAATGTGTGTGGGCTGTTGCCAGTGTCTTTGTGCAATCCCAGTTCTGCCACTAGCATGGGATGTGAGCAAATGCCTGGGTCCCTGGGCCTGAGACTGTCCGGGCACGGCACCTCTGTGGGCCTGCATTTCTTGGCTTTGACTGAGATCACAGGCCCTCTGCAACTAAGTGGGTGGGTACAACCCTCTGTGTGCAGGGCTGAGGGTGTGGGGGCTGGGCTCACACATGGCTTGCTGCAGGCTACCAAACAGAGCACAAGGGAGAAGCCTGTGGAGATTAGACCAGTGCAGCACTGAGGCATACTAGACATGCCCAGCCCTTAGAAAAGCACTCGATCTGCAATCGGCTCCCAGCCAGTGGCATGTTAAGACATGTTAGACCTGTCTACCAGCCCTTAGAAAGGCAACAGATCAGCAGTCTGCTCCAAGCCCTGCCTGCTCTCGCTGGCAGCTCTGGTTGGCACAGCCTTACCCAAAACTGTGCTTTGGACGGTACTGAAGGAAAGACCTGGCTGCTCTTAGAACCTCTTGCTTTGCAAGCAGTGGCTGAAGTGAACCTCATAGTTAAGTCCCCAGGCTGCTAGCTCTGGAGGGAGAAACATGGAAAGAAGCACCTGGAAAACTCAGTCTCCCGTTGTCAGAGCCCCCAAATGATACAACAGCAAACCTCTGCCAAAAACTGTAGTACAGCATCATCTGCCAAAAACAAGTAAGAAGCTACCTCTCAAAACCAGAAAAAAATTACATTTTTAAAACTTTTTTCTTTCTCTCCTCCCCCCCCCCCATTTTGGTCATTTTATCTTCTTTCCCTTTTATTCTTTCCTTTTCCTTTTGAACTTCATTATCCATAGTTGTTACATTTTTTTCATTCCTGATTTTTATGAGAATTTTCTATTAAAACCCTTTCCTTTTTTTTCCTTTATCTCTCATTAGTTCATCACTTGCCAACAAATTATTATATTTTGGATTCATATTTTTCTTTGTGGAATCTTGCATGTTTTTGACTTATTTTTCATCTCTTTTGTCATCTTTTCTCAGTTCCTGCTCCTTGTTCTCTATAGTTTCAGTTCCACCTATCATTATAAAATTTTCATTTTTTCACTGTATCTTTTTAATTTTAATTTTATTTTTTAAATTATCTCTTATTAGTGTTATTAACAATACTACTCTAAAATTCTATTAAGGAAAAATAAATCAAATATCATGGATACAAAAGACAGAGATGTAGCTCAGATAGATGATGAAAAAATCTCTAGAAAAAAATTCCAATGGCTTGGAAACCTTGGAGTTAAATGACAAAAAATTAAAAATTGAAGTCCTAAAAATACTCAGGAAAATACAAGAAAGCAGGGAAAGGCAATTTAGAGAGCTCAAAAAACAATTTAATGAACAAAAAGAATACTTCACCAAGGAAATTGAAACTATAAAAATAAACCAGAGATGAAAAACTCAATACATGAACTGAAAAATGAGGTAATAAGCTTAGCTTATAGAAGAGGCCAGAAAGAGGAGAGAATTAGTGACATAGAGGCAGGCAACTAGAGATATTACAGAGAGAAGAGAGAATCATGAATTTAAAAAAATGAGAAAGCCCTACAGGAATTGTCTGACTCCATCAGAAAGAGCAACATAAGAATACTGGGTATATCAGAAAAAGAGAGAGACAATGGAATGGAGAACATATTCAAACAAATAATCAATGAGAACTTCCCAAGCCTATGGAAAGAATTAGAGCCTCAAATCTAAGAAGCAAACAGAACATCAAGTTACCTTAACCCAAACAGACCGAATCCAAGACACATTGTAATGAAATGATCACAAACCAATGACAAAGAAAGAATCCTCAAGACAGCCAAGGAAAAGAAGAGTACAACATATAAAGGAAAGCCCATTAGACTTCATCAGATTTCTCAGCAGAAACTCTACAAGCCAGAAGAGAGTGGACCCCAATATTTAAAGTACTGAAAGAGAGAACTTCCAGCCAAGAATACTATATCCATCAAAGCTATCCTTCAAATATTAAGGGGAAATAAAAATATTCACAGATATAGAAAATATGATGAAATTTATCACAAGAAAACTCCCACTTCAAGAAATACTAAAGGGGGTTATCTGATCAGATACAAAGAACAAAACAAAACCAAATCACAAGTAAAAACTCCAACAAGATCACAATAAAAAAAAGATTAATCTGTGACAACAAAAACAACAAAAGGGGAGAGGACAAAGATTAACTGTAGCAAAGGAGGATGGAGTGCAGAAGCACTCATGAGATAATGTACTGCAATGAATATGATATATATCCTTTTTATTACCTATTGGTAACCACCCCTGAAAAAACCACTACAGAAACACATGGCTTAAAAAAAAGAAACACAGGAAAGAAGTATGGAAAACAACCAAACAAAAACAAGTGACAGAAAAACAAAAGAGAAAAACCAAAAAAGATACAGAGCTATCAGAAAGCAATATATAAAATGGCAATAGAAAACCTCAAGTGTCAATAATTACATCAAAAGTAAATGGATTGACCTCACCAATAAAAAGACACAGACCAACAGAGTGGATCAAAAAAGAAAATCCAACTGTATGCTGCCTTCAAGAAACATACCTAAGCTACAAGGATAAAAACAAATTCAAAGCGAAAGGATGGAAAACAATTCTCCAAACAAATAATATCCAGAGAAAAGCAAGTGTAGCCATACTCATATCTAACAATGCTGACTACAAGACAGCAAAGGTAATCAGAGACAAAGATAGTCATTTCGTAATGATAAAGGGGACATTGAATCAAGAAGACATAGCGCTTCTTAATATAGATGCACCAAACCAAGGAGCACCAAAGTATATGAGACATCTACTAACTGATCTAAAAATAAAAACCGACAAAAAAATCAATAAAACAAGGAGCTGGTTGTTTGAAAGATCAACAAAACTGACAAACCCTTGGCAAGACTCACTAAGGAAAAAAGAGAAAGTTCTCATAGAAACAAAATCCAAAATGAAAGAGGAGAAATCACCACAGATATCATAGATATACAAAGAACTATCATAGAACACTATGAAAAACTATATGCTACCCAATTTAACAATCTAGAAGAAATCAATAAATTCCTAGAACAATACAATCTTCGTAGACTGAGTCACGAAGAAGTAGATATCCTAAACAGACCATAAGCAGGGAGGAAATAGACACAACTATCAAAAACCTCCCAAAAAAATAAAAGTCCAGGACCAGAAGGCTATACTAGTGAATTCTATCAAATATTCAAAGATTTGGTTCCGATTCTAATCAAAGTCTTCCAAAAAATTGAAGAAGCAATACTTTCAAACACATTTTATGAGGCCAACATAACCCTCATACCAAAACCCGGCAAGAACAGCACAAGAAAAGAAAACTACAGACCAATATCTCTAATAAATACAAAAGCTAAAATCCTAAACAAAATACTAGCAAATCAAATACAACACATTAAAAAAATAATTCATCATGATCAAGTGGGATTCATCCTGGAATCACAAGGATAGTTCAACATACATAAAATAGTTAACATAATACACCATATCAACAAAACAAAGAACAAAAACCATATGATTCTATAAATAAATGCAGAAAAGGCATTTGATAAAATACAACATCCTTTTATGTTTAAAACATTCAACAAAATGGGTATAAAAGGAAAATATCTCAACATAATAAAGGCTATTTATGACAAACCATCAGCAAACATCATACTAAATGGTAAAAAACTGAGAACTTTTCCTCTAAAATCAGGAACAAGACAAAGCTGCCCATTCTCTCCACTCTTATTCAATATAGTGCTGGAAGATCTAGCTAGAGCAGTGGTAGTCAACTTGGTCCCTCCTGCCCACTAGTGAGCATTCCAGCTTTCATGGTGGGCTGTAGCAGAGCAACCAAAGTATAAATAAAAAGATAGATTTAACTATAGTAAGTTGTTTTATAAAGATTTATTCTGCCAAACAGTAAAAATCTGACATAAAGTACTTGGTAAGTAATTATTATTATATGCTTTAACTTGCTGTAACTCTGCTTTATAAATTTTATAAAGTAAAGTTACTTCCCTACTTTATAAATCACCATTATTATGGAACCAGTGGGCAGTTAGAAAATTTTACTACTAACAGTGATACAAAAGTGGGCTGTAGGTATAAAAAAGATTGGCTACCCTGAGCTAGAGGAATCAGACAAGAGAAAGAAATAAAAGGCATTCATACTGGGAAAGAAGAAGTAAAAGTTTCACTTTTTGCAGATGATATGATCCTATCAAACCCCCCAAAACTCCATAAAAAGACTATTAGAAACAGTAAACCAATACAGTAAGGTCACATGATACAAAATTAATATACAGAAGTCTATTGCCTTATATGCCAACAATGAAACTTCAGAAAATGAACTTAAAAATATAGTCCTTTTCATGGTTGCAACAAAAAAATTTAAATACTTAGGAATAAACATAACAAAGAATGTAAAGGACCTATATAATGAAAACTACAAAGCATTGTTAAGGGAAATTGAAAAAGATATAATGAAATAAAAAAATATTCCTTGTTCTTGGATAGAAAGAATAAATATAGTTAAAATGACCATATTGTCCAAAACAATATACAAATTTAATTCCCATCAAAATTCCAATGTCATTTTTTAAAGAAATGGAACAAAAAAATAATCAGATTTATATGAAACTATAAAAAATTCCAAAGGAAATACTAAGGAAAAAGAACAAAGCTGGGCATTACAATACCTGACTTCAAATTATATTATAGAGCCACGATAATCAAAATAGCATGGTATTGGCAGAAAAATAGAAACTCAGACCAATGGAACAGAAGAGAGAGCCCAGAAACAAAACCACATATATATGGTCAAATCATCTTGATAAAGGAGCCAGAAACATACAATGGAGAAAAGAAAGCCTCTTCAATAAATGGTGCTGGGAAAACTGGAGAGCCACGTGCAAAAGAATGAAACTTGACTACAGTTTTCCCCTTGTATCAAAATTAATTCAAAATGGATCAAATACCTAAATATAAGCTCTGAAACAATAAATTATGTCAAAGAAAACATAGGTACTAAACTCATGGACCTTGGAAATAAAGCATATTTTATAAATTTGATCAAAAGGCAAGGGAAGTGAAGTCAAAGATAAATAAATGGGACTACATCAGACTAAAAAGTTTTTGCACAGCAAAAGAAACTGATAACAATACAAACAGACAGCCAACTAAATGGGAAATGATATTTTCAAACAACAGCTCAGATAAGGGCCTAATATCCAAAATATACAAAGAACTCACAAAACTCAACAACAAACAAGCAAACAATCCAATAAAAAAATGGGAAGAGGACATGAACAGACACTTCTCCCAGGAAGAAATACAAATGGCCAATAGATATATGAAAAGATGCTCATCTTCTTTAGCTATTAGAGAAATGCAAATCAAAACTACAATGAGATACCACCTAACACCTCTTAGATTAGATATTATCAACAAGACAGGCAATAATAAGTGTTGGAGAGGCTGTGGAGAAAAAGGAACTCTCATTCACTGTTGGTGGAATGTAAAGTAGTACAACCATTATGGAAGAAAGTATGGTGGTTCCTCAAAAAATTAAAAATAGAACTACCATATGACCCAGCAATCCCTCTATTGGTTATATGTAAACTCAAAATTGCTGGTACATAAAGACACATGCAGTCCCATGTTCATTGCAGCATTGTTCACAGTGGCCAAAACATGGAAACAACCAAAAAGCCCTTCAGTAGATGATTGGATAAAGAAGAAGTGGTATATATATACTATGGAATACTACTCAGCCATAAAAAATGATGACATAGGAACATTTACGACAACACGGATGGACCTTGATAACATTATACTGAGTGAAATAAGTAAATCAGAAAAAACTAAGAACTATATGATTCCATACATAGGTGGGATACAAAATTGAGCCTCATGGACATAGATAAGAGTGCAGTGGTTACCAAGTGGAGGGGAAAGGAGGAGAGGGAGGTGGTGGGGGAGGGGAGGGGCATAAAGAAAACCAAATAAAAGGGGACGGAGGGCAATTTGACTTTGGGTGGTGGGTATGCAACATAATCAAATGTTAAAATGATCTGGAGATGTTTTCTCTGAATCTATGTACTCTAACTGACCAATGTCACCCTGTTAAAATTAATTGTCTAAATAAAATTAAAATTATAAAAAATAAGAAGTTAGGTATAAATCTAACCAAATATGTGCATGTTATATAAATTGATAAGTATACAATTTTGTTGAGAGATGTTTTAAAAATGGCCAAAAAAATTTGAGAGGTGTATTATATCCATGGAGTGGGATACTACATATTGTTAAAATGTCAACACTTCCCAAAGTGATTTTATATAGAATCTAATAAAGTAAACTCAAAGTGTATATGAAAGGAAAAAACTAGGATAACCAAAACAATTTTAAATATAGAAAGCAATATCTTGTTACATTTCTTCACAGAACATCACCAAGAAAAGTTCAACATTCATGTGATGGTAACATGAGTGAGTGGAAAGTTTCCAACTTTGTCATTTAATTTAAATAAACCAAGTTGTTATATATTTCTTTGCAACCTAGGACCTTTTATACATACAATTTTCTACCTAAATTAATCCAATGGAAGATTTGATAGCATTTAAAGTTGTTTCTCCCCAATCAGTACACATAAATATATTGTAATTCCAATGGTATAAAAGGTGTCTATGTTGGTTGGTGCAGATCCCACAAAAGAAGATGCTCATGAGCCAGTGTTCTTGGAGTTTTGACACTAGCGTGTTCCTCTTGCCAACAGCTGGTTCAGTGCCTTCCTGATTTCCTCTATTCCTTATAGTGATAACAGATATCCTCTCCCTACCACCCTCACCCTCTGCCAGGTGGCCAATTAGAAAAATTGTTCCTACTGGTCCAGTCTAGATGTTGCTCCCAACACACTGGCATCAATTATGTAATAACTAATTCCCTAAAGTTCTTTCTGCTTAAAACTGCTAGATTACTTTCTACAAATGCCTCTAGACCATGTGTTATACAACACCCAATATTTTCATGAAAAAAAAGAGAAGTAGATAAAATATATATCTAAAATGCAAGTAGAAGAATTAAATAATGAATATCTACTAATAACCAAGAAAATTATGGTAAAGATTTCTTGGGAGAACTTTCCTTCACCAATATTGGCTTGAGAATAAAATCATATTTCAGTAGAAAAAAATAGAGAATCCAGAGTGTAAATAACAGGATACATGAAAATTTGCTACATGGCAGTATTTCAATTCATTTGGAAAGTACAGTTTATTTAATAAATGCTGATTACTCAATTGGCTGCCTTTGTTTTAAAAAGCTAGTTGGATTTCAGCCTCATGCTATACACAAAAATAAATTTCAAGCACACTTGATACAACTATAGAAAATTTAAATGTCAGAAAAAATATATAGTAAACTATATTGGTCATGTAAGGGTTAGTGAGGCTCCTTCATTCAAGACAAGAAACAGAAACTATAAAAGAAAAGTTAATTATATTTGAACCAAGGAATATTAAAATATATGCTATGGTAACAAATGCCATAATCAAAATAAACAAATAAATTAATAAAATTTTTAAAAAATATTTGTGATGCATAAGATCATAAATAATCTTCAATAAACAGAGCACTCTTATAAATTATTAAAACAAAAGACATAATATAAATATGAAAAATAATATTCAATGCTAATTAAATTTTAATATTTCATATTTTAAAGTGAAATATCACTACTAAAATGCATTCTGTGGTGAGTATAAATGCACAAGGTTCTCTCCAAACTGCTGGAGGAATTGTGAATCAGGTTAGCATTTATGAGAGTTATCTGCTAATATATATTCAACAATCATTCACAAGAGAGAAATCAAATCTTTAGTAGATTTTATTGGAATTTTTTTCTGAAAGTTTAGAGCAGTGCTATCCAGAAATATAATTCAAATCACAAATGTGAGTCACATATGTAATTTTAATTTTTAACAGCAATCTTAGAAATAAGAAATAAAATTGTTTTATTTAATCCAATAAATTCACCATATTTAAAATATGCAATCAATATTAAATGACCAAGTGATTTTATACTCTATCTTTTTATGCAAAGTCTTTGAAAACCAGTGTATGTTTTACATTTACAGCACAGCTCAATTTGAGCCAGCTATATTTCAAATGCTCTTGATTCACAAATCTAATATATCCAGTGTTGGATAGCACAGTATATTATTTTTTGCCCATCAGCCAATCAAAAATATGTAACATTTCAATAATTAGATTATAATCTAACATCATAGGAAAATATGCATGTTACACCCTTGTCAGGGAATTTTGAGCTTATTATCATTGTTATCAAAATCTATATGAAACTAATAAGTAACAAGTATTGTCAACATTTATAATGTGACCTACCTGCTTGAATGTGTTTTTATTAAGCAACATTCAGTGTTTCAGATTCAGATGGAAAGAATCCAGTCGAATAGATTTATTTGGGGTTGGGGTTTTATCAAGTGGGTATGAGAAGAAAAGAGACGGATGGGAGTTGAGGCACATGCAAAGATGTGATTGTAATAACGATGCACAGACTCCAGATCGAATAGAAAGGAAAATATGACCAACAGAAAGTAAAGCTAAAGAATGAGCATTGAAACAAAGTATTCATAAAAATGAGCATGTTATTTTCCACTGAGATTCATGATGAGTGTGAAAACAAGTGTGAGGGAAGGAAGGAGGAAAAAGAAGGAAACAGGAGAAGGCACTCCAGAAACATAGACTAAAAGAAAGAAAGAAGGGGCATAAAATGAGCCTAAATACTTAAACATATAAGAAAATCTGTCCCTAGTGGAATTTTTGGAACTTCTCTCTAAAAGTTTTTATAGAAGAAAATCCCCTTTGCTATGATGTTATAAGCTTGTGAGTACAATTAAATTGCTATGGTAGAACTGATATTAAAAGAAAAATAACAATAAAATCCTTTCCTTGATGCCCCATCTCCTCCAGCTACTACTATCTTTCTACAGTTGGGCTGCCATTCTTTCAAAAGTTGCCTACATGGTGACCATATTCTCATCAATCTTTATCCTTCAATTCATTCCAACTTGGCTCTCATTCCCTTTACTAAAGCTACTTATTTCTCTTCCTAAGGTAATTTTTACCACAATTTAACAATGCCAAATACACAAGCTAAATTTCAGTGCTTAATTTAACTAAACTATTCAAAGAATTGGAGAGAGTTCACCACTCTTGCCTTCCCAAAACACTTTGCTTTTGAAGTCTTGCCATTATATTCTTGTTTTCCTTCTTTTCTTTATGGCCCCTCCTCAATTCTAATAGGCAACATCTCCTTGTCTACTAACACTTAAATGTTCATTTTCCACAGGTCTCTATCCTGGGTCATCTATTCTTTCTACTCTAAACCCTTTTCTACATTATTTACTTATGCAATTTTAAATACTATATATTTCCTAATTTTACATTTCCAGTTTGAACTGACTTTCTGAGCTCCAGATCATAATATCAAATTTTTTACTTGAAATCACTACTTGACTCATGTTCAAAATCGAAATCTGGATGTTCTTTCTCTCTTATCCTAACCATTTGCTTCTCCTCCTTTCATCTTTTCAATTGGAGAAAATGACAACTTTGTGATCCTCCCAGTTTTTCCAGTCACAAAGCTAGGAGAAATTCTTCACATCTCTTTTCCCCTCAGAATTCATATCTACTATATCACGAAATGTATATAATATATTTGTTTTTCCTTGTATTTCACTAATTGGCAAACTCCTAATTTTTCAAGAAGTTCCACTGTTGACATCTTCTAACATTTTTTACCAATTGCAGCTCAGTTGATCTTCTAAACACCAAAATCTTTATTATATGCGGCTTAAGTGTCTGTTTGTTGCCGATAGCTTATTGGTTGCTTGCGTAACTGTACTAGCCAATGGGGTGAAGTTGCCACGGCATTCAAATAGTCCCGCCTTCTGGCATGCCACCTCACAAATTGAAGTTAAGATTGGAGCAATTATTATGCTGTTAAGAAATCTTAACACCAGATGGGGTCTTTGCAATGGTACAAGACTAGAGGTTCTCCAATTGAAAAATAATGTCATAATAGCTAAGTCTTTGACTGGCTCCTCTAAAGGTGAAATACATGTCATTCCAAGAATTGATTTGGCTCCATCTCAAACAGGGTTACCGTTTCAATTGAGACATAGACAATTTCCTGTAAAACTTGCCTTTGCTATGGCCATCAATAAGTCTCAGGGCCAAACGCTTAAGCGTGTTGGCAGTTTTTTTACCTGAGCCTGCATTTGGACATGGTCAACTTTATGTTGCCTGTTCAAGAGTTCGTGAAAGAACGGATGTAAAATTAAAAATAATTGATGGTCCTCTGCAAGGTGAGCTTAAAAGTGATGGAAAGATCTACACAAGAAATGTTGTGTACAAAGAGATCTTTGATATGTGAATTAACATTTTATTATTTAAATCACCTTTATTTATTGAGCTAGCGGTGGCTCTTAAGAAACGTACCACCAGTGGTTTCCTTCATTGCACTCTACTTTAAGCAATTAAGCAAGTAGTAGGGGGAAACCCGTGGGGCAGTAAGTAAAGGGGCGTCCTCGCCTCCTGCCCTGGGTAATTCAGTTTGAATTAGCAGTCACCTTTGCACAAATCATTTTAATTACAATTTATAATATCTAGAACAGCGGTCATTTCGTATGACCGCTGGGCTTTCTAGTCTCATCATACCGTGCCTCTCTAATTTTAAACTGCTCAATAGCTATTCATTATACTTAGGGGACTTTTTACACAGGTTTATACAATTTAGTTTTGGTTTACTTTTCCAGCTTCTTTTTCTGCACCTCTCCCCCTTGCTCATTATAACACTGTATATGCATAAAATTTATCAAATCTTGAAAACTTCATGTCATTGAGTTTTATTTCTTCGTCTACATCATTATACATAACTGATCACACCCAAACTTCATTAATTTGTGCCTATCACTCCAGTTTAGCAAGAGCATACTGAATTCTGATCTTGTTTTTCAAGGTGATCATTAATCCCATTATTAACCTATCATCTGATACTTAATAAAGATACTATAACTATATATTCTACTGTTACTAAAAAATATGTTGTTCAAGGACCAATCTCTGAGGTACAATACTGATTTTTTCACACTGATATTAATCCACTGATATTATGTATAAGGTTTTCATGATTCCCTGTCAGTGAAGCAATTTTTCTTCATATGCCAGGGGGATTGAGATAACAGCTAGTACATTATGATACTTTTACATCACCACTTCCTCTTTTACTAAGGTAAATGTCATAAGCATTCTTTTATTTTGCATACCTCAATATAAATACATTTTTTAAATACGTCAGACACAGTATGCTGTAAATTTTTCAGATAGTAAAAACAGCCTATTAACAAAACATGAATATCACTTGTTATAGTTTTATAATATAATTTTATAACTATATAATTCACAAATCTACATGTTTAATGGTGCTTATCTCTTATAATAATATAAACTTTGGAATGAATTATTTCTTTACCAATTCTAGGGACTGCAAATTTAGAGACAAAAATAACTACATGGACTTTCTTCAAATTTTAGTAATACAGCCAGAAAACTATATATTTATCTGGAGGACCACTGGACTTTCCATAAAACGTCCTTTTCTTAATGAATAAAAGAAATAGTACTAATTATCAGATTATTTATCTTTCAATGGAAGAGGCAGAGGAGATAGCATTTTAACAATAATAACGTATTTCTAAAAGAAAAGAGGCTTATGGGAACAGGAGCAATGTTTGAGAAATAAAGATACTTTATTTAGCTTAAACTGTTGTTTCTTACATGAAGGAATTTGAAGAGAAATTCATTTAAACTCCTTCGTGTAAGGAGAAGTTAACTAGGAATACCACAGGCATCATAGATCAACAAGATCAGAGTAAGTACAGCCGGGTCTTACTTGGCCTAGAAGTGTCAAGACTAAGACTATTTACTTTGTCTTTCAGTCTTTCTCAATTCTTTTATCTCATCTTCTGTAACTCTCCATCTTGCACATGAGTCAACCGGGCTGTCATCCTCTATGGCAGGGGTCCCCAAACTACTGCCCGCAGGCCGCATGCAGCCCCCTGAGGCCATTTATCCAGCCCCCGCTGCACTTCCGGAAGGGGCACCTCTTTCATTGGTGGTCAGTGAGAGGCAGATGCATCCTGTGCTCCTGGAGTACTGTACGTGGTGGTGCCACAAAGCACGGCATCTCACGTACAGTACTACTTCCGATGATGCGGGATGCACACGTCACAGCTCCGGAAGCAAGACATATATGGAACCGGATATTGACCATCTCATTAGCCAAAAGCAGGCCTATAGTTCCCATTGAAATACTGGTCAGTTTGTTGATTTAAATTTACTTGTTCTTTATTTTAAATATTGTATTTGTTCCCGTTTTGTTTTTTTACTTTAAAATAAAATATATGCAATGTGCATAGGGATTTGTTCATAGTTTTTTTTTATAGTCCGGTCCTCCAACAGTCTGAGGGACAGTGAACTGGCCCCCTGTGTAAAAACTTTGGGGACCCCTGCTCCATGGTATATCATCAAACACTATCCTTTCACTGACAAGTCTCATTCTCTCTTGTTTGAAAGGAAAAAAAGGGCTTTGATGTGTCCAACAAATCTGCAAAGGCCAGACAACAGCCATCATGGCCATTAACCAGTCAACTGGCTGGCTGGCTGCCTTTGAATGAAATGCCTACTCTTGGCCCAAGTGACTGTTTCTGGGAATCTGAGCAACACATGGTTCTAACCATTTTACATGAGTATCAATGGACAGGACGTGGTAAGAAAAGGGTGTCTGGTCTACAGATAACTGCCTGGAGTAGTGAAAGCACTCAACTTTAAATTAAAAACAATGAGAGAGTTAAGGAAATTAATCATTAATTATAATCAAAGTAGAATTTGCCTCAATTTTATCTCATTCATTTTTCCAATAGTGACTGAATAGATTCCTAATAAAGCACAGTTATCTACAGAGATTTTTGAACTATCCTAATCTATTAGGTCTAAATAAAATATGATCACCCAATGTAGAATATGTGTAAACTTTAAGAATTCTTCATATAGTCATAAAAAATACTTTACAATTTGTCATTCCCAGTGACATGATTTTATACAATCACACAAAAAAACTTTGATATGGAATGTTTCTCTACATCTTTGTCATGTGGGTGTTTCTCCACCTTCCAACCCTCCTTTCTAAAGAGACATGGTGACTGAGAAGTTACAAGTTCAACAGTTTAGAAAAGATTTTGTAGGAAATGAAAAAGCAGTTAATTATTCAATATCTTTATATGATTATACTGAACAATACAATATCTTGTCCAAAGTAGCTGCTATCTTCTGATGCTCTCACTTACCAAGGAAATGTGATAGCCATATCATATAAATTTGAAGTAGGAACACAATAACTGGTAGCTACTAAAAAAGACAAAAATTCCACATGGTCCTGACACTGTTATTCTTCTGAATGTTAGCAAAGATCCGACAGTCAAACTGGAACAAAAAAGGAATGAAAATATTGATACTGACCAAAGGATGATGGTTAGTCCTTAGCATGGATCCCAAAAAAATGAGGTATATAGCAAGTGGAGTTCCAAATCAGGAATTGTTCTACACTTTTCAGTGTGTCTTATAAAATGGGGCACATTAAACATAAACAATGGAAATTACTAATATGGGAAAGTTGTATGGGAGCTATAAATAAAGGAAAATATGACATATAGTATGACAAACCATTACTTATTTTAATGAACTGGATACAAAGGAAATCTTATAAAAGACCACAAGGCATTGATGAATTACTTCTTATGATTACAAAGGGAAGTGGTCTTTCTGGATTATTTCAATGTGGAGCACTTGGAAATAACAAAGAAATTTCTGTCCAGTGGTAAGTGTGTAAAAAGGCTCATTATTTTTCTCTGAGTAAAAAATAAATATAGTATGGGTATAATTTCATATAATAGCTGATATTTTCACCATCTGTACTAATTCAATGTCTACAGTAAAACTTAGGTACTAGACTATATTTAAAACAGAAAAGAATTACAAGACCATATAACAACTTATTTTTAAATAATAATTTCTGTAATGTTTGACCTTCTTATTGTTATTTCATAGCTGTCTATATAAGAATCATAAGATATTATACACTATAAAAAGACAGTAATAAAATAACAACTATAGATGATCAGGTAACCACCATTTAAATTCTTAAAACTTTACTTATATTTGGCACGAGTATTCTTCACCTCACATTGGTTTCATTTTTTTAACCCAGCAGTAATATTTTGATGAAAAAGATTCTCCATTTTCTTATAATATGATGAGGTACCCTATAATTTTCTGTTTGACACTTGGTTTTTCATATATATTTTTAATTGGGTCACAACTGTTACTCTTTGAAATGGAAAAATAAAACATGGTCTCATTTTGTTCTGTTACATTTCTATTTTATTCTTTCTTGACTTCCCTAGTCTAATATCATTTTAATTAACCTATCCTTAGTTTTCATTGAGGATTTTTTTTTCTCCCTCTTCTCAGAACTATTAATTACAATATTTTCCTAAGGAAAGGCTGTGTCTTTCTACAGGAAGCCATACTTCCTAATTTTTTTTGATGTGGGAGTTTGATGACTTTATTTATTTAAGTATCCCACTAAGTCAACATGATCAGTTTCTCAATAAGAACTTTATATTTCATATGTAAATATGACACTTTTGACCAATGGCCTAAAAATTCAAATAATAGCAAACGTATTAAGTAATTATGATACTATGTTACAGCTCCCTGAAAAGTACTTCACATGCATGCATTTTTTTCTTTTAATCCTCAAAATGGCTCCTTAAAATAAACGTTGCCGTTCTTCTTGTTTTCACCTTCTTTTTTTTAAATGGAGATAATAACAGATTTAGCTTTTTACCCAAGACCATACATAGAATAGGTGAGCAGTGAAACCAGACCAGATGTGAGGCGGTCTGAGTCCAGCCGCTATCATTACTGGGCATCATCGCCTACAATATGTGTCCAATTAGATGTGGCAAAAGTATTTCCTCTGCTATCCCAAGTACAACACCAAATATGCTGCTATTTAAACCTAAAATCCTAAGCAATTGGATATTTTACAATGATTTCATATTAAAGTGAAAATGCCCAAATAAACCATCTCTTCTTAAAACCTCGGAAACATGAACCTTATCAGATCTGAAGAAAGTAAGTTTTACCAGCTGCCACAGTAGAATCAGAAGCAGGATATCTCCTTAGAAGGTGAAATCTAGCTTGTTGGTGCTGTTGGAAGAGAGTAGTCAGAGTAAAAAGCTTCAAGAACTTCAAGACAGAGGAGAGAAGGCCAGACAAACCACATACCTCACAAGCTGGTATAAGAGCGTAGCACGTGGTATGATAAGAGAGATGCTTTCTGTTTTTAAGTTAATGATTGATTTAATTCTCTTTATAAAAGACCTCAAACTATATTAACAAAAATACAAAACCTATAGGGTGGAGAATAATCTGTGCTCTAATAAATAAAAAGTCCTTATTGAAGGTAGAAGTTAAATTTAAAATTTAAAATTACTAGTTTGGAAATAAAGCAAAGAAATAATTTCTCTTTTGGATGTTGGTATAGAGTATCTGGTTCAAAATAAATAATAAAATACAGTCTAAATAAAATTTTTATCAACTGTGACTCATTTTTACATTGTTTTAGTACTGGATACCAGTAAAGGACAAGTGATCTCTGATGGCTGCATACGCAGATGTCACTCCAAGTATACCATATACTTAATGCTAGAAATAGCTTCCTAGGCATAAACCAGGTTTACCATTATAGATTGTGTTTACCATTTTATGCTTTCATTATTATACAACTCTTATGGGGTGATAGAAGATTGTTGGTGATCTTCAGATAATTATTAATTATGGGACTATGGACAAATCACTCTTTGTGCCTCAGTTTTCTCTTCTCCAAAATGAAGCAGTTGTCTAAGCTAAGGTCTACAATGCTGTGGAGATGCCCAAAGCAGAAAGATAGGTTGCACAAAAAAGCTCTCCATTTAATAAAGGATTGATCGCCCTGGCCGGTTGGCTCAGTGGTAGAGCATCGGCCTGGCGTGCGGAGGACTCGGGTTCGATTCCCGGCCAGGGCACCCATTTGCTTCTCCACCCCCCACTCCCTCCTTCCTCTCTGTCTCTCTCTTCCCCTCCCGCAGCCAAGGCTCCATTGGAGCAAAGATGGCCCGGGCGCTGGGGATGGCTCTTGGCCTCTGCCCCAGGCACTAGAGTGGCTCTGGTCGCAACAGAGCAACACCCCGGAGGGGCAGAGCATCCCCCCTGGTGGGCAGAGCGTCGCCCCCTGGTGGGCGTGCCGGGTGGATCCCGGTCGGGCGCATGCGGGAGTCTGTCTGACTGTCTCTCCCCGTTTCCAGCTTCAGAAAAATACAAAAAAAATAAAATAAAAAATAAAAAATAAAAAAAAATAAAGGATTGATCTGCACTAGTTCTCTGGGAAGACTTCTTATATCAAGGAACAGGCTTGTATTAATATGAAAGTTCACTGTATGAAAATTTTCATTGTTTTGGTCAAATAAGGAGATAAAGCAAATGATAAATACTGTAGTGGGAAGGACCAAAGAGATGGGCGGGGGAGATGCATGGAAGGAACAGGGATAACCAGAAGGAGAGAAAAGTTGATTCACATCACTCCAGCATTATTCATAATAACAAGTACCTCAAAATACTACTTGAGTTTCAGGGAAAATATAAGTCATTTTATGGCTTACCTGCTCAATTTGGAAGCTTAAAATAAATTGTAGCCCACTCCATTTGACTAAATTGTGAAGCTGAAATTACAAAACAGCTAACCAGCCCTAGTTCAAAAGACGTGGTTGGTTATTTACAGATGCCAGCAAAGGTTTCTCCGCTGTTCTCCATCAGAGCCACAGATTTCAACAATGTCAATGTTTAACATTTAAATTTTAATACATTGAGATATCATGGGCTCCAGCTCCTTTCTTGTCATTTTCCACTGTCACAAACATATCTCCTATTTTAACCGAAAATCAGTTTAAATTTTTATATATTAAAATATACACTAGCCAAGAGAAGCAACTAAAGCCAAAACTATATTACCTGAATAATGCCAGTAAGCTATGAGAACGTCTATTCAGCAAATTTAAACAAATTTGTTCAGATATTAATAAATAAACTAATTTAGATATTAAATTTACATTAAAAAATAAATAAAATATCACTCGGATTTTCTTGCTGCATTTCTCACTCTGAACATCTCCAGTAATCTTAATACCCAAGTGAAGGCTTTTTTTTTTTAATTTCAAAACTGAACATTTTTAATAATATTGTAAAGTTCACAAATGTATTTGAAATACTTCAAAAAGAACTGACTACAAAGGTCTTAGTGTCCACCTGACCTATAAATCCATTTATGTATTCAAACAAGTTTGACCGTTTTTCCTTTTCACAAGTTAGCAGGATCTGTGAGGTGAGGTGGTTCTACCTTAGCGGGTTAAGCAGGTCGCAATCCATCCCGGCAGTTTCCCAGGTTGCGTTCTGTAAGGGGGGCAGGTAAACCGGGAACGCTGCAAACGCGGGAGGGAGTTTGCTATAACATGTGGACTGAATTGTTAGGATTACGCCTAACTTTAAAACACTTACATATCTTTAAAATACATTCCTGGGTGATTTTACACACTAGAGGATCTTGTGTCTGGTGCTCTGGAAAGTTCCTGCTACTGGGAAATTGGGCGGCACTGGAGGTAGCAAACTGGCAGACCACAGAACGCGCTCCCACCTGGCCCAAATTCCCCAGCAAAGAAGCGGGGCCGCCAGACCGACAGGCAGCGATGGGGAGAAGTGAACCAGAGGGCCTTCAAGGTCCACGGAGCCCGGAGCCGCGCGGCCCACCTCCCCTTTAGCTGCCCCGAACGCGCGCCCACCCACCTGGGGGCGCTGGGCCGCCGGGGGGCCGCTCCAGGCTCCCGCCTGCCCTGCCCGGCGCTGCAGGCAGCATCGCGGCGCTGGAGCCAAGGCGTCCGCAGGCAGGTGCCGCCGAGTTCCGAAGTCTCCGAGCTGTTCTTCGCTGCCTGGGAGTCTCGGCACCCCTGCGCTCCGCAGTCACCGCAGGCAGCTGGGACCAAGGTCTCGGGAACGCAGCCCAGGGACTCAGCAGGGTCGGACTAAGCTTTGCCGGGCGCCCTGAGGAAGTGAAACTGTTCAGGGGCTTGCTCGTGCACCCTTTTTAGGCTGGTTTGGTTTCTAACACTCACTGGCCCTGTTCCCTTCCCACCTTTTCACCCAGGACATCTTTAGAGCTGTGCGACCAGTACTTTAGCTCTCTTTGTCTCGTTCTAGGTCTTCCACCATGCCCCCACTTTGGGAAAGAAATAAGAATATCAGAAATAGACATTTGTGGGGAAAGGGGAGTAATAGAGACATAGGTATGAATATAAAAATAAAGATATACATAAAGATGTAGATAAAGTGAAGGTACATTGTATTTTTAAAAACATTTCATTTTGCCCAGACTTTCTAGGTTGATTCATAAATTGTAAAGTCAGAACTGGGCCCAGTATAAAATTAGACATGGGTCTAAATAGGTCCTAAACACCAGTGTTCTTTGTTGCTTTGTTTGCATTAAAGACTGAGAAAACCTCACCATCACCCCCAGATCCTTAAAATAAATTTCCCCTCTACTTTCAAAGATCTCTAAATTACCTTACGAGGTAAAATATAATGTTGATCAATTTGAAGATTTGATAATAATCTGTGGTTTAAATGCCCCTCCCTCCCTTTTTTTAGAAAAGAAACCAGAAAGGAAGGCTTGTGTGGTAACTGCTTATCTCACTCACAGTGTTTTTCAGGAATACCATAAATATCAAGTATCAAAATGTTAATTTTTTCACAGAACTGGGCTTATTTTATACTTTATAATATAGTAAAAAAATAATTTGGGAGAAATATGTGAAATGTCAGCAAATTTTGAAAACTATTATAGATATTTATGTGTTTTCCAACACTTCCTCTAAACAAAATAAATTTTAAGTTGATCTTCTGTATTTGAAATAATGAAGAAATGTTACTTAATTTAACATATAACATATTAAGAAATTGTTTTCTGTGAGTGCCTAGTATACTAAGAGCTCAGTATTATAAGGTAAAGACAGAAGGTCTGGATTGCAGTGTCCATATAAGCTCTTGGTCAACATTTTCAGAAACTCAGGTTTTAGGAAAGCATTAAGTCTTCTCAAACCAACCCACTGGGAAAACAATATCTTTTTTTTTTTTTTTTTTTTTTTTTGGTATTTCTCTGAAGCTGGAAACGGGGAGAGACAGACTCCCGCATTCGCCCCACCGTGATCCACCTGGCACGCCCACCAGGGGGCGATGCTCTGCCCACCAGGGGGCGATGCTCTGCCCCTCCTGGGCGTTGCTCTGTTGTGACCACAGCCACTCCAGCGCCTGAGGCAGAGGCCAAGGAGCCATCCCCAGCGTCCGGGCCATCTTTGCTCCAATGGAGCCTGGGCTGCGGCAGGGGAAGAGAGAGAGACAGAGAGGAAGGAGAGGGGGAGGGGTGGAGAAGCAGATGGGCGCTTCTCCTGTGTGCCTTGGCCGGGAATCGAACCTGGGACTTCTGCACGCCAGGTCGACGCTCTACCACTGAGCCAACCGGCCAGGGCGGGGAAAGCAATATCTTAATTGACACATTTGCTAGTATATACATATATTCCTCACAAAAGATATTTTGACCAAGATTTTGAGTAGGAAGGAAAAGACATATCCACACTAGCTTATGCTCTCCAATTAGTTATTCAAATCTTCAAAGGCATCCTAGTTAGTTCTGTGGAAATACACAATGCTCACTTCCTCCATGCACACAAAAAAATAGTTACTAAGGATAGTCTTCAGATAGCATATTGTATCTGAAACATATATGCAGCAGCCTTCATGTGTGAACAGCCCTGGATGGGGAGTCAGAACACTCAGATTGCCATGTCGACTCTCCATCTTTCTATGTGGGCAACTGGAGTAATTAATATTTCTATAATTTTGACTAAATAAGGAAATTAGAAAATTTGTACTCATGTCTTTGCCAGCTATAGAATTTTATGAGCTTGTTTCCCATAATACACATAAATAAAATAAGATTTCCAATATATAGAAAAATTAAGTATATTTCCAGATGCTCAGTTTGACTATTTACATCATTATGATCCTGACAATGGAAAGATAAAAGCAAAAATGTGTTTTGGGGCTTTCCTTTTTAACTACTTCAACAAGGCTTTGTGTTAGAAAGTCTTTTAAAATCTTCCATTATAGTTCAAAAATTATTCTAGCTATATATTTGTTTCAGGTACTGAATGAGAACACAATTCTTGTTCAAAAGCAATGTGGTAATGTTTTAGCCTATTTATTTATTTATTTATTATTTTTTAGTTTCATAACTTGTTTCTGTTAACAGTTACTCTGATTTTTTGTTTGTTTGTTTTAAGTATTTAATATACCAAGCACTGTGTGTTTCATAATGTGTGTTCATGTCATTTGGTTTTTATATCAGTGAGGTTTTACCCATATTTTACAAATGAGGAATCTGGTTTTTAAAAGTTTTAAGTGATAGAGCTGAAATTCAATCCTCAATTTGACTCCATAGCTTGCCCTCTTAATTACAATCTTTCATATCTTTTAAGGTCACCAAGTCATTGCTAAAGATTTCATAGACTTCATAGGCAATGCTATACCTGTACACATATCAAAATTGCTGTTTTTCTACCCACTTTCTCATTGAGCAGTCATTTTATAGAAATGAACATCCGTATCCATTAAAATCGGCATTAACTGAACTCATAGTTCATTAAAACACTGGCACTGTTTGGCTGTGAATAGTTAGAAGCATTTCACGAATAAAAGAAAATGTGTGGCAATTGCACACACACAGAGATGTGGTGACTTAAGTCTTAACCTGTATTTTAATTTGCTCATGCATTTATGAAAAGATATTTTAGAAATACTTTCATTCATTTTGGTTTTGTTTCTCAATGTCAACTTCATGTTTCGTTGAATTTATTTTCCCCCTGCTTTCTCCCTTAAGGAAATGATACTGTCTGAAATGCTGGATTATTTCTTGCTTTTTGTTGTTAGGGAGGAGGCACCTAAGAAATCCTCACACTGAGATGCTTTTCAGTTAAAAGGCCACCAGCGGTGTAAAATTGCAGGTTTCTGATTTTACCTGTGTTACAGAAGGACAAAAAATGCTAGCCACAGTTGGTTTTCTGTTTCCCAATGTATCAAACTCTTGGATCCATTGACTTCTTCCCTTGCATTTATTTTTTCTAGCAGCATATTGATGACCTCAATATTGTTTCCTACTTTGAAGAATTTGTAAGAGCCTCATGCTGAGTCCATGTTCCAAAAAGTGGATGTCTCAGGCTTTTCACTGTTGCCCTGTTGTCACGGCTGAGTCCTTGGGCCCTATGTGAACTGGATTATTTTGCTAATGCTGTTGGCTTTATTTCTACTTTTAGATTCTGTTTTTTCCTAAAGCACCAACGAAATTGTATTTTGCTTCTTTATGGCTATTTATTATTAGAGAATTTTCCTCTTAAAAAACATGTCCAGATTTTTAGATGCTGAATTACATTTTTCTCATAGGGTGTTATTGTGCTTTTTATTTGCTAGCTCAAAACTAGACCAAATATTGCAAAGGTTTGAAGGAATTTCCTAGTACAGCGGTACCTTGAGATACGAATTTAATTCGTTCTGTAACCGAGCTCGTAAGTCAGTCAACTCGTATATTTAAC
Organism: Saccopteryx bilineata; assembly: GCF_036850765.1. NCBI lineage: Eukaryota > Metazoa > Chordata > Mammalia > Chiroptera > Emballonuridae > Saccopteryx > Saccopteryx bilineata. The sequence goes on from NC_089494.1 coordinate 179,360,541, forward strand.
TGCTGATACTGGACCTGTGTGCCAACTAGCGGCAGCTTCCGGAATCACTTGTATCTCAGAATTTCACTCAGATCTCGAACAAAAATACAGACTGAGTCGCAGCTCGTATCTTAAAAAAATTGTATGTTGGTCTGTTCGTATCTCAAGGTACCACTGTAATAATATTTTGTTGTTACTGGGAGGCTTTCTTCATTCTGCTATCCTTTCTCACATTTAACTGAATTCTTTAATACTAATCTGTATAATGGGGCTCGTCAATTTATCCACATCATAATTCCCAGAGCCTGTGTATATTCTACCTTACATTACATGGAAAGTGGAATTAAGTTAAGGATCTTGAGATGGGAAGATTATTTTAGATCCCTGTGGGCAAATGTAATCCCAAGGGTACTTATTAGGAGGCAGGAAAGTCAGAAAAGAGATATGACAAGGAAGCAGAGTGGAGTAATGTACTCTGAGTATGGAGAAAAGGCTACAATCCAAGAGGGCCTCTAGCAGCTGGAGGAGCAAGGACATGGATTCCCCTGCAGAGCCTCCAGAAAGAAACAGCCCTACTGAAAACTTGACTTTTATTCCAGTGAGACTGATTTTGAACTTCTGACTTCCAGAACTATAATACAATAAGTTAGTGGGGGGTTTTTAAGACCACTGAGACGGTGGTAATTTATTACAGCAGCATAGGAAACTAACACGTAAGCTTACAATGATAAATTGAGTATTTGGAGAAATTCATTAATAAGAATTGTTTTTTACATTCTTCTAAATAAACATATATGAGAGAATGTTCAATTCCCTTTAGCATTAATTTTCAAAATTTCCTTGGAGCAATATTTCACTGTTAATTGGTGGTTTTGGTAGCTTTTATATATTCCATCCTGCAGGGCTGTCTATATTATGTACTTGCTTCTGTTCTCTAGTGATTGAGGAAGAGTACTCAATCTTCTCTTTCTACTTGACTGAGGATGACTTCAGGAACTAACCTAGTTTTCTGCTTATACTGCAGCTGATACCACCCCAGCCTGTGCTAACAAGTGAAAGAAAGTTTGCTCCATAATCTGAGTTTTAACAACCAATACCATAAAATGTTTGAATGTAAAGAAATTCAAATTCTTCCATTTCTCTTTTTGATTATTTTGACTTTCTTTGTGAACGCTGTTAAATTACTTCTATTTTTGTCTTATAATTATTGATTTGATTAAAATTTCAGCCCCACTCACTATATGATATATGATAATGTTACTCTTAGCACTTAATTTACCACAGGTCTCTCAATATGTGAACCAGTTGACTTGACTCCTTTATAGGACTGATAAAAGGAAACATTTCTCTTCATATTTCATTATCTATTTGTTAATTCAATTAAAAAGAGTTCAGTAGTATCTACCATATATAAAACACAGGGCTGGGCACTGGACATACAGTGATGAAAAAAAACAACCCTTGCTTCTAAAAAGTCTGCTATCTAGACATTCTGCTTCAATGTTAGTGGAGAATTATATAGAATAAAGAAATACTGAATAGATCTGAGGCAACTAAAATATATCTTTGGACCATTGGATGTATGAAGAATATTCTTAAAATACGATTGTAGGAGCAGTTTCTTTTCTTTTTTTTTTTTTTTTTTGTATTTTTCTGAAGCTGGAAACAGGGAGAGACAGTCAGACAAACTCTCGCATGCGCCCGACCGGGATCCACCCAGCACGCCCACCAGGGGGCGACACTCTGCCCATCCGGGGCGTTGCTATGTTGCGACTAGAGCCACTCCAGTGCCTGAGGCAGAGGCCACAGAGCCATCCCCAGCGCCCGGGCCATCTTTGCTCCAAAGGAGCCTCGGTTGCAGGAGGGGAAGAGAAAGACAGAGAGGAAGGAGAGGGGGAGGGGTGGAGAAGCAGATGGGCGCTTCTCCTGTGTGCCCTGGCCGGGAATCTAACCCGGGACTTCTGCACGCCAGGCCGACGCTCTACCACTGAGCCAACTGGCCAGGGCCAGGAGCAGTTTCTATTACACATAAATTATAGTAAAGAAACTTTCAAATTGAGAATGTTTAAAACTAGAAGACAACAACAGGAAGTGGTTGGAGAAAAATTTCAACAGGAAGAAAAGATAATGTTTCAGCCAGTGGTGTAACGCCTGGGAAGCTTCTAAGAATTGTGTCCCTTTGCATAATTCAAAAATTAGGAGAGACTGTAGAAGGTAGTTTCCATATCTACCACACAATTTCATAGGGTAGTAAGTAGCTTGGTAACAGTTAAGAAGAATAGAAAATGCAGAAATAAATTTGCGTCAAGTGAAATGTTTCCTTTTATGACTTGAAAAACAAGTCATTACAGTGGACATCTGAAACACCCATTACGGGGGTGGGGGAGCATAATGGACTCTACAAATAGCTAAAAAAAGGGGGGAATCAAACAGAAAGTGGAAATTTATGGTGAAAATTATCACTAAAAAAATATGACTTTATTTCTCAAAAGCTACTAACAGGAATGTTTATAATATGAAAGCAATGCCAAGAGAACAGTAAGCATCTCCTGCAGACCTTCTCAGAGTTCACTTCACTCCTTTCCTGTAGCTGGTTTAGGATGCATTTCCCACCTTCTGAGTGAGCAGCTGTGTTGTATCAATTTGTGAGTTGTCCATGAGATTTCAGAATACAAGACTCTCTGTGGCGGAGGCTCTGTACTCTGTTGCAGACTTCATGTACAGTTCATGGGGCCTGAGCCTTTGAGGAATGTTGAGGGAAAGCACAGGTCATCCTTATTGGGACCAATAAAAGATATTTCTTCATGAATGGAGAATCAAAACATCATGTATGTTTTTGAAGGAAAGAGAATGTATTATTCAGGGGTTTGTTATTTGTAAATCTATACAAATAGGAGAGGGATGTTTAAAACTATTGTGAAAAGAGATGAGTTTAAGTCATGTGTATAACTACCTCCCGGGAGATAGCTTAAATAGCCACAAAAATGTAAACACAAATCAACAACAACAACAACAAATAAAACCAGAGTATGTAAGAAGGTAATGAATTTATCTAATGACTAGAGATGTAAGAGACAGAGCACTTCAAAAACTTTGGCTGAACAACCTAAGAAATATGTTTAATCTTGGGCATACTGCTGAAAATATTTTGTATAAGTTTTCTGATACTTGTTTCCCTCTGGCAAAGAAAATCTGCCTTTCATTTTGGAAAAGACTGGAAATAATATTTAAAATTAACCAAAATAGAAAAAAAATAAATTTTAAAGTGTAAGATTAAAAACTTACTTTTTACTTTATAACTATATATCTTCTATGTGTATAAATTCTAATAATGATACATAAAAGATGAACATTTCATATAATAAACTATATAATCATAAATAGACCTTAATCATATAATAATTAACAGACAGGATTAATAAAAATTTTATTTAAAATTTAAAAAATTTTGTTTTATAGACACAATAAATATATGCCATAAAATAGTACTAATGAATTTAAAAAATATATAAAAATTTATTAAAATGAATTATTATCTAGTCATTCAGCAATTAAATATTGAATACTTACTATGTGTTATGGTTTATAACCTTAGAGTAGTTCCCATAATACAACTAATAATAATTCTATTAGAGTATTCCAATATTATAATAGAGAAGGGATAATATTACTATAGACTTAATAATATCAAAGAGTTACTAATATGGGTTATATGAGATATTTAGCAAATTAGGGCAGGGCATAGGACATTTTGACTAGCCTTCAGGTGAGAAAAACCTTCCCTAGGGATCAATTATCTCTACCTCTGACCAATTTAAACTAATTAAAATATAATCTCTAAAGCAGTATCAGTTTAGGAAAAGGCATGTGTTCCTTGATATACTGGAACTATTTTCACAAGGGGATTCCACCCTACACTAAAATAAACAAACAAAATATTTTAATAGATCAGGAAAGTTATTACAATATAAAGTTAAATACAACACTATTTTTTCCTTTTTAATTGAATTTATTGGTTACAAAAATTAATTGCAGTATAGAGTTAAACATATCACTATTTTTTGGTTTAGCCATCTTTGGGCTAAACCAAGAGGAATCTATAGCCAAAGATCACTGAAGAAGCCTTTTAACTGAATTTATTGGTTACAAAATTATACAGGTTTCAGGAGAACAATTTCACAACACATCATCTGTATACTATATGTGTTCAACATCCCAAGTCAAGTCTCTGTCCATCATCATTTTTCACCCATATACCCTCCTCCACTTCCCACCCCTAGTAATCACCACACTTTTGTCAGTCCATGATTTTTCTCTTTTTTTCCCCTTTTTTTTTGCTCAATTCCTCTGCTCCCCCATCTAGGTTCACAATAATCCACCTTGAGAGCTATTAACTGGCTCTCTATCTATGAGTCTGTCTTTATTTTACTTGTGAATTTATTTTGTTTGTTAGATTCCACATAGGTATAAAAATCTTATAGTACTTAACTGGCTTACTTCACATAATACTCTCCAGGTCCATCCATGCTGTTGTAAAGAGTAAGATTTCTTGGGGGCAGCAAGATGGCAATGGAGTAGGCGAATATTCCAATTTCCACCTCCCAGAACCAAAGTGGATTACAACTTAATTTTAAGAACAATCATCTGGAAAACCCATCTTTGGGCTAAACCAAGAGGAATCTATAGCCAAAGATCACTGAAGAAGCCACACTGAGACTAGTAGGAAAAGCAGAAACATGGAAAGTGTTGCCCAGCTCCCAGGAGTGAGCGGCAGCCTAGAGGGACTCCCATGGCAGGGTGGGTTGCCCAGAGAGAGGAGGGTCCTAGGCCCTAGGAACAGAGCCCCAGCCTGTATCCCCGGAGCCTAGAGGAGGTGTATGGACAGTATTTAGCTGCAAAACAAGTCAGGATATTGTTTGTAAGAAAGAGACAGATTTCTCAGACCCAGGATTCTTCTTAAAGGGGCCATGCTGAAAACCTCTTTCACAACCACCCACCCGGGGCTCCAGGGGAGAGAGGAGAGGACTGGAGTAGCAGGAAGAGAGTGTAATGTAAAAGGCACAGGGAGAAGCACTTTGAGGGACAGCCACCCTAACCCCTGGGCTGAGTCACTTCCCAAATCTGAAGTGAATATTTCCCTGGAAACAGCAATACCAGCAAAGGGAAGCAGGACACCAGCCAAACAAGCTCTCCTGCTACAGTTGGAGTAAAGAGTCAATTAGAAGCAGGGAGCCCATCAGGGATACAGTATTGAGTGCTGAGGTCTGAGTTACATCACCACCCCCACACTGATGGTGCTCACTGGAGGGTGGGTGGCGGCAAGACGGGGGAGTGTGGTCCCCTCAATGGGGGCGGAAGCCGGCAGCCAGACATGGCTGCAGCCTGGGCACTGGAATGCACTCTTAGACCTGGCAGAGCAGGGGGGTCTGGTCATGGCTGGGGGCAGGGCTCATGAGTGCAGTCCCACCTGCAGTCCCGCCATCAAGGGTGGAGAGGAGGCTGGGGAACCAGCGGAGGCTTGTGGCCAAGCGTGAGAAAGTGGTTCCACCCATGGCAGCAGGGTGGAGGCCCAGGGCCTTCCAAGGCTTGCAGCTCCTGCGTGTAAATGCAGTCTCACCCGTGGAGTTGAGGCAGAGGCTGGGGGCCAGCCAAGGCTTGCAGCCTGGGCGTGAGAATGCAGTCGTGCCTGAGGAGGTGGAGGTGAAAGCTGGGGAACCGGCCAAGGCTTGTGGCCAGGCACGCAAATGCAGTCCTGCTCGCGAGGCTGGGGCAGAGGCCAGAGCTGTTTGTGGCGGAAGCCTGGGCATACTACACAGTCCCACCACAGAGGCAAGATGGAAACTACAGCAGCGGGTGGGCGCTGGCAACACTGGTGCTGGAACCCCTGAGGAAAAGGCAGCCGTGGTGGTGGTGGTGGTGGGCCTGTGGACAGACCACATCTCAGGAACGCAGAGGCCAAACCCACTGGACTCCTGTGGCTACATCCTTCTGAGGGCTGAAAAAACAAGAAAATATAAAAGAAAAGAAATAAAAAGAAAAGAAAAACAAGAAGTCTGGATAGAATGACACCTGAGGCTAAGGGGCAATCCACATTTAATACCTTACCTAATTCCTGATTTATAGTACTGAGCCCAACAAGTAGCTACCAATAAGAGGCAGCAGAAAGCAGATCTCAGGGGAACCTGAACATTTAAATGAACATCCTCTAGGCCAAAAGTCAATAAAAGCCAGCCTAAGAGTGCAGTTGATATTAACAAGGGCACCTGGGTTCAGCAGAGGCAACCACGGGATTTGGATCCCTGGTTGCTCCAAATAAGGTAGATAAGGGCCAGTCATAGGCAGCAACCCCCACTGGTCTGTGTCAGGCTCTGGCCAAGAAGGTCCAGGGAGGACACATCCAGAGTCCAGATACGGAGAGCATCAGTTCAGGACCTAACAACCCTTATCAGAGTGATACCTTAAGGAAGGGCTCCTCACACCTAACCCAGTTAAGATATAGAAGACGCAAATACAAATAGCAAAAAGAACAGTGACCAGACAAATAGCCCACAGCAGTTTACAAACAGCAGCTGATGCCAGCTCAAGAAGATCTAGAAACGAAACAACTGGAAACAGGAGGCAGATAATACCAACCCTAGACACAGCTAGCTACACAACACACCTAAAGGAGGAGTTTATATACAGAGAAAATGGGAAGGCAAAGAAATTTAACCCAAATGAATCAACAAGAGAAATCCCCAGAAAAAGATCTGAATGAGATGGAAATAACCAAATTGCTGGATGCAGAGTTTAAAATAATGATTGTTAGGATGCTCGAGCATCTTAGAGCAACAATGGATGGACATAATGAGCACCTAAATAAAGAGATAGCAAGCATCAAAAAGGACATTGAAATCATAAAAAAGAACTGCTCAGAAATGACAAGTACAATATCAGAAATGAAGACTACACTAGAAGGAATTAAAAGCAGGATAGATGAAGCTGAGAATGAATCAGCAATTTAGAGCACAGGATAAATGAAAACACAGAAGCAGAGCAGCAAAAAGAAAAAAGGCTCAAAAAGTTTGAAGAAATTCTAAGAGAGCTCTGTGACAACATGAAGAGAAACAATATTAGCATTGTAGGGGTTTCTGAAGAAGAGAAAGAACATGGAATAGAGAACCTAATTGAAGAAATCATAGCTGAAAACTTCCCTAAATTGATGAAGTAAAAAGACAAACAAGTTTAAGAAGCACAGAAAGTCTCATTAAGGATGAACCCAAAGAGGCCTACAGCAAGACACATCATAATTAAAATACCATAATTAAGGGATAAAGAAAGAATACTTAAAGCTACAAGAGAAAAGCAATTACCTACAGAGAAGCCCCCATAAAGATGACATACGACTTCTAATCAGAAACATTAGAGGCCAAAGGGAATGGCAAGAAATATTCAAAGTAATGCAAAACAAGAGCCTGCAACCAAGATTTCTCTATTCGGCAAGGTTATTATTTAAAATTGAAGGAAAAATAAAAGGCTTCCTAGAAAACAACAACAACAAAAAACAAACAAACAAAAAAAAAACTCAAGGAATTAATTACAATGAAACCAATGCTACAAGAAATGTTAAGGGATGGGGGAATCTAAAAAAAGTGGAATGTAGATTTAAAGAATAAAATGTCAAAAAAAACAACTACATATCAATAATAACCTTAAATGTCAATGGATTAAATGCTCCAATCAAAAGACATAGGGTAACTGAGTGGATAAGAAAACAGGACCCATATATATGCTCTCTACAAGAGACACACCTCAAAACAAAAGAGACACACAGACTGAAAGTGAAGGAGTGGAAAAAATATTTTATGCAAATGGAGATGAAAAAAAAAGCTGGTGTAGCAATACTTATATCTGACAAAATAGACTTTAAAACAAAGACTATAGTAAGGGATAAAGAAGGTCACTACATAATATAGGAGCACCTAAATTTATAAAGGAGATTTTGATGGACATAAAGCAAAAATCAACAGCAATATTATAATAGTAAGGGATTTTAATACCCCAATAACATCACTAGATAGATCCTGAAGAAAGAAAATTAACAAAGAAACTGCAGCCTTAAAGGACAAACTAGATCAACTGGATCTAATAGATATTTTCAGAATCTTTCACCATAAAGCAGCAGAATATACATTGTTTTCAAGTGCTCATGGTACATTCCCCAGGATGGACCACATGTTAGGAAACAAAACAAGTCTCAATAAATTTAAGAAGATTGAAATCATATCAAGCATCTTCTCTGATTACAATGGCATGAAACTAGAAATCAACTACAATAGAAAAACTGAAAAACATTCAAATGCTTGGAGACTAAACAGCATGTTATTAAATAACAAATGGGTTAATAATGAGATCAAAGAAGAAATAAAAAATTTTCTTGAAACAAATGAAAATGAACATACTCAAAATTTATGTGACACAGCAAAAGCAGTCCCGAAAGGGGAGCTCATAGCATTATAGGCATACCTTAAGAAGCAAGAAAAAGCCCAAATAAACAAACTTAACCCTACATTTAAAAGAACTAGAAAAAAAATGATAAACAAAGCCCAGAAGAAGTAGAAGAAAGGAAATAATAAAGATCAGAGTGGAAGTAAATGACATAGAGGCCAAAAAAACAATACAGAAGATCAATGAAACCAAGAGTTGGTTCTTTGAAAAAGTAAACAAGATTGATGAACCTTTAACCAAACTCACCAAGAAAAAAAGAGAGAGGACTCAAATAAATAAAATTAGAAATAAAAGGAGAAGTAACAACTAACACAGAAGAAATACAAAGGATTGTAAAAAAAAAATACTATGAAGAGCTGTATTGCAAAAAATTAGACAACCTAATAAAATGGACAAATTCCTTGAAACATATAATCTTTCAAAAATCAATCTGGAAAAATTAGAAAACCCAAACAGACTGATTTCATAAAATGAGATTGAAACAGTTATCCAAAAACTCCCAACAAACTAAAGTCCTGGGCCAGATGTCTTCACGGGCAAATTTAGCAAATATTCAAAGAACTAATTCCTAGCCTTCTCAATCTATTTCAAAAAATTCAAGAGGAGGGAAGATTTCCAAGTTCCTTTTTTGAGGCGAGAATAATCCTTATTCCAAAACCAGGTGAAGACACTACAAAGAAAGAAAACTATAGGCCAATATCCTTGATGAACTTAGATGCTAAAATTCTCAACACAATATTAGCAAACCAGATCCAGCAATACATGAAAAAAATCATACATCATGATCAGGTGGGATTTATTCTGGGGAGACAAGGCTGGTACAATATTCACAAATCAATCAATGTGATTCATCACATAAACAAAAGAAGGGATAAAAATCACATGATAATATCATTAGATGCAGAAAAAGCTTTTGATAAAATCCAGCACCCATTTATGATCAAAACGCTCAGCAAGTGGGAATACAGGGATCATACCTCAACATGATAGAGGCCATCTATGACAAACTCACAGCCAACATCATACTCAATGGGCAAAAATTAAAAGCAATCCCCTTAAAATCAGGAACAAGGAAGGGGTGCCCCCTTTCACCACTCTTATTTAACATAGTTCTAGAAATCTTAGCCACAGCAATCAGACAAGAAGAAGAAAAAAAAAAGGCATCCAAATTGGAAAAGAAGAAGTAAAAACTATCATTACTTGCTGATGATATGATACTGTACATAGAAAACCCTAAAGTCACAGTCAAAAAATTACTGGACCTGATAAACGAATTCAGCAAGGTGGCAGGATATAAAATCAATATTCAAAAATTAGTGGCATTTTTATACACCAACAATGAACTGTCTGAAAAAGAAATTAAGAAAACAATCCCCTTCACTATTGCAACAAAAAAATAAAGTACCTAGGAGTAAATTTAACCAAAGAGGTTAAAGACTTGTACCTGGAAAATTATAAAACATTGACAAAGGAAATCAAGGAAGATACAAACAAGTGGAAGCATATACCATGTTCATGGATAAGAAGAATAAACATCACTAAAATGTCTATATTACCCAAAGCAATTTATAAATTCAATGCAATTTCTATTATAATACTAATGATATACTTCAAAGATATAGAACAAATATTCTAAAAATTTATATAAAACCAACCCCCCCCAAAACAACAACCCACGAATAGCCTCAGCAACCCTGAAAAAGAATAAAAGTGGGGATATCACACTTCCTGATATCAAATATACTGCAAGGCCATTGTACTCAAAATACCTTGGTACTGGCATAAGAACAGCCATACAGATCAATGGAACAGAACCCAGAACCCAGAAATAAACCCACACCTTTATGGACAATTGATATTTGGCAAAGGAGGTAAGAGCATACAATGGAGTAAAGACAGTCTCTTTAACAAATAGTGTTGGGAAAATTGAACAGGTACTTGCAAAAAAATAAAACTGAATCACCAACTTACACCACTCACAAAAATAAACTAAAAATGGATAAAATACTTAAATGTAAGTCGTGATACCATAAACATCTTGGAAGAAAACATAGGCAGTAAACTCTTTGATATCTCTCATAGCAATATTTTTGCTGATTTATCTCCATGGACTAGTGAAATAAAGGACAGGATGAACAAATGGGACTATATGAAACTAAAATCTTTTGCTCAGCAAAAGACACCATTAACAAAATAAAAAGACAACGCACACAATGGGATAATGTATTCGCCAATACATCTGATAAGGTGTTAATAACCAAAATTTATAAAAACCTTATAAAACTCAACACCAGGAAGATAAACAATCCAATCAAAAAAATGGGCAAAAGGAGCCCTGGCCGGTTGGCTCAGTGGTAGAGCGTCAGCCTGGTGTGCAGAAGTCCCGGGTTAGATTCCCGGCCAGGGCACACAGGAGAAGCGCCCATCTGCTTCTCCACCCCTCCCCCTCTCCTTCCTCTCTGTCTCTCTCTTCCCCTCCCGCAGCTGAGGTTCCATTGGAGCAAAGATGGCCCGGGCGCTGGGGATGGCTCCTTGGCCTCTGCCCCAGGCATTAGAGTGGCTCTGGTCACAACAGAGCGAAGCCCCGGAGGGGCAGAGCATCGCCCCCTGGTGGGCAGAGCGTGGCCCCCTGGTGGGCGTGCTGGGTGGATCCCGGTGGTGGGGCGCGTGTGGGAGTCTGTCTGACGGTCTCTCCCCGTTTCCAGCTTCAGAAAAAAAAATGGGCAAAAGGAATTAATGGACACTTCTCCAAAGAGGACATACAGATGGCCAATAGGCATATGAAAAAATGTTCAACATCACTAATCATTAGAGAAATGCAAATTAAAACCACAATGAGATACCATCTTACACCGTCAGAATGGCGCTCATTAACAAAACAACACATAATAAGTGCTGACAAGGGTGTGGAGAAAAGGGAACCCTCCTGCACTGCTGGTAGGAATGCAGACTTGTGCAGCCACTGTGGAAAATAGTATGGAGATTCCTCAAAAAATTAAAAATAGAACTGCCTTTTGACCCAGCTATCCCACTTTTAGGAATATATCCTAAGAATTCCAAATCACTGATTAAAAAGAAGAAATGCACCCCCATGTTTATGGCAGCATTGTTCACAATAGCCAAGATCTGGAAGCAGCCAAAGTGTCCATTAGTGGACGAGTGGATTAAAAAGCTGTGGTACATTTACACAATGAAATATTATGAGGCTGTGAGGGAGAAGAAAATCTTACCTTTTGCAACAACATGGATGGACCCAGAAACTATCATGCTAAGTAAAATAAGCCAGGAAGAGAAAGAAAAATATCATATGACCTCACTCATTTGAGGAATCTAATGAATAATGTGAATTTAGGAATGGAACAGAGGCAGAGGCGAGATCAAAGGGACCAGAGGGAAAGCAGTCAGAGGGAAGGTGGAAGAGGAGATGGGATCAGAGAAGGGAAAGAGATTAATGAAATTATATATAAGATATATCAATACATAACAGCATTATAGAGAACAGGACAGCAAATTCTGGAGGGAAGTGGGGAAGATATTGGGGGAGGGGGCAAAGGGGGCGGCTGAGGTGAACATGGAGGTGGGGGAGAGATATATTCAGTAGGACACTTAAATCTATGTAATCACAATAAATTAAAATCATAAAATAGAGTAAGATTTTTTTTTTTTTTTTTTTACAGCTGAGTACTATTCCATTGTGTAAATGTACCACAGAGTTTTTGTGCATTCATCTATTTCTGCTTCCAAATCTTGGCTCTTGTAAATAATGGCTTGATGAGCAAAGGGATGTATTTATTCCTTCAAATTAATGTTTTGAGTTTCTTTAGATAAATTCCCAGAAGTGAAAACGCTGGGTAATAAGGCAGTTCCATTTTTAATATTTTGAGGCAACTATACTCCTTTCCACAGTGACTACCCCAATCTGCATTACTCAGCAGTGCCTGAGGGTTGCCTTTACTTCACATCCTTGCCAACACTTGTTGTTTGTTGATTTATTGATGATAGCCATTCAGATATGTGTGAAGTGATATATTATTGTTGTTTAAATTCCATTTCTCTGATGATTAATGATTTTAAGCATCTTTTCATATCTGTAGGCCATCTGTAGTTCCTTTTTGGAGAAGTGTCTGTTCAGGTCCATGACACAACTTTTAATTAGATTGTATATTTTTGGTTTTGCGTTTCATAGTTTTTAAAATAAATTTTGGATATTATTCCCTTATTTAGATGTATCAGTTTATGTTTTCCCAGTCAGGGGGTTGTCTTTTCGTTCTGTAGATGGTTTTCTTTGCTGTGCAAAAAAAATTTAATTCGATGTAGCTCTATTTTTTAATTTTCTCTTTTATTTCCCTTGCCCATGGAGATATAGCAGAAAAAATATTGCAGGCCTTGGGCGGTTGGCTCAATGGATAGGCATCGGACTGGCATGTGGATGTCCTGGGTTTGATTCCTGGTAGGAGCTCAGATGAGAAGCAACCATCTGCTTCTCTCCCTCTCCCTCTCTTACCTTCTCTCTTTGTCCCTCTCGCAGACAGTGGCTCAATTGGTTCGAGCACCAGCCCCAGGCACTGAGAATAGCTCAGTTGATTTGAGCATTGGTCTTAGACATAAATAGACTGGTAGATCGCAGTTGGGGTGCATTCAGACATAAATAGGCTGGTAGATCGCAGTTGGGGTGCATTCAGGAGTCTGTCTTACTATCTCTCCTCCTCTCACTTAAATATATATATTTTCTTCTAGGATTTTTATGCTTTCGAGTCTTACATGTAAGTCTTTAATCCATTTTGAGTATTATTGTATATGGTATGAAAAGTTGGTCTAGTTTCATTTGTTGTATATATCTGTCCAATTTTTCTAACACCATTTATTGAATAAACTATCTTTACTCCATTGTATGTTTTTGCTTCCTTTGTGGCGTGGGTTTATTTTGGGGCTCTTTATTCTGTTCCATTGATCTATATGTATGTTTTTATATCAATACATGCTATTTTGAATACTGTGGCCTTATAGTATATAGTTTGGTATCAGGTAGCATGAGTCATCCAACTTTGTTCTTTCTCAAGATTGGTATGGCTATTCAGATACTTTTGTGGTTCCATATACATTTTTGGAATATTTGTTCTAGTTCTGTGAAATACGTTATTGGTATCTTGATAGAAGTTGCATTACATATTTATATATAGATTGCTTTGGGTAGCATGCACATTTCAATGATGTTAATTCTTTCCATAGGCACAGTATATGTTTCTACTTATTTGTATCTTCAGTTTCTTTCTTCAGTATCTTACTATTTTCTAAGTACAGGTCTTTTACCTCCTTGGTTAAATTTATTCTTAGTACCTTTTTTTTATGCAATTGTAAATGGGATTGTTTTTTTTAGCTTCCCTTTCTGATAGTTCATTATTACTATATGGAAATGCAACTGATTTCTGGATATTTATTTGTATCCTACTAATTTACTGAATTCATGTATCAGTTCTAGTAGGTTTTTTTGTGTCAGAATGGTTCATGTTCTCTATATACAGTATCATGTCATCGGTGTATGCAGTTTTACTTCTTCCTTTCCAATTTGGATGCACTTCATTTTTTCTTCTTGTCTGAATGCTGTGGCTAGAACTTCTACTACACTGTTTAATAAGAGCAGTGAAAGGGGACATCCCTGTCTTGTTCCTGATATTAAAGGAAACATAGTTTTTTCCCACTGAGTATGATATAGGCTGTGAATTTGTCATGTACGGCCTTCATTACATTGAGGCATGTTCCTTCTATTCCCACTTTGTTGAGTGTTCTTATCATAAATAAGTGCTGGATTTTATCAAATGCTTTTTCTGCATTGATTAATAAAATCATGGAATTTTTATTTTTCATTTTGTTTCTGTGGTGTATTATGTTTATTGATTGTGGATACTGTACCAACCTTGCAACCCCAGAATAAATCCCACTTGCTCATAGTGTATGATCTGGTTTGAGATTATTTTGTTGAGGATTTTAGCATCTACATTCATAAGGGATATTGGCTTATAATTTTCTTTCTTTGTAGAATCTTTATCTGATTTTGGAATTAGAATAACGCTAGCCTCATAAAATCATTTTGGGATTTGGCCATTCTCTTGATATTTTTGGAATAGGTTGAGAAAGATAAGTGTAAGGTTTTTGTTGCTTTTTTTTAAGGTTTGGTAAAATTTTCCTATGAAGATATCTGGTCTAGGACTTTTGTTTGTTGGCAATGTTTTGATTACTGCTTCAGTTTCACTAGCTGTAAATTGTCTATTCATATTCTCTGGTTTCCTGATTCAGTTTTAGAAGGTTATATGTTTCTAGGAATTTACCCATTTTGTCGAGATTATCCAGGTTGTTGCCATACAATTGTTTATAATATTTTCCTTCAGTCCTTTATATTTCTTCAATGTCAGGTGTTATTTCTTCTTTTTCATTTCTGATTTTATTAATTTGGATCCTCTCTAATTTTTTTTTTGATGAATCTGGTTAAAGTTTTGTCAATTTTATCTTTTAAACAACCAGCTTTTGATTTTATTGATCTTTTAAGATTTTATTTTATTTATTTCTGCTCTGATATTTATTATTTCTTTCCATCTACTCACTTTGGCTTTGTTCTTTTTCATTTTCTTTAAGTGTAAGATTAAATTATTTATAAGATTTTTCTTGAGTTAGGCCTATAATGCTATTAATTTCCCTCTTAGGATTGCATTCTCCGTGTCCCATAGGTTTGGGATTGTTATGATCTCATTCTCATTTGTTTCAAAATATCTTTTGATTTCTTCTTTGACATCACTGTCAATCCATTCATTGTTTAGTTACTTGTTATTTAGCCTCCATGTCTTTGTATGTTTTCTTTTTTTTTCCCCCCTGTGATTAATTCTTAGTTTTATACGTTATGGTCAGAAAAGATGCTTGATATGATTTTAATTTTTTTAAACTTGTTTTGTGTCCTAACATATGGTCTATTTTAGAAAACGTACCATGTGCACTTGAAAAGAATGTATATTCTGCTATTTTGAGTGAAATATTCTGAATGTATATATTAAATCATTCTGATCTAATGTTTTATTTAATGCCACTGTTTCTTTGTTGATTTTCTTTCTGAAAAATCTATCCAATGATATCAATGGGATGTTAAAATCCCTTTCTATGATTGTATTACTGTTAACCTCTTCATTTATATTCATGAAGATTTGCTTTACATATATAGGTGTTCATATGCTGGGTGCATACATGTTTACAAGGATTATATCTTCATGTTGGATTTCTCCCTTTATCATTATGTAGTGTCCTTCTATGGCTATACCAAGATTAGAACCCTAATTGGGAGAGTGGACCCCAAAACTTGTGTTGGTGACATCTGGGTTTATGGTCTGATGCACTTAAATCTTCAGATTCCTCTGAACATTCTGTGTCCAGGTAAATGCTCTACTTCTCCATATAAAAGCACTTCCTCCTTGCTTGATAAAAATGCACAAGCTTGTACCTTAGAAGACAAGATACATCATCCCTCCCTATTTATCTCTATCTCCTCTCTTAACTAACAGATTAATAATTAGGATCCAGCTACACATGACCAGGTAAAGGAAGAGCTTGGCTCCCTAAAGGAAGAAAGAAAGGGTGTATAAGTCAAAAAAGCTAAAAAAAACTTTAGCTAACATGTGCCAGCAAGATTTGGGACTAGAGCCTGAAGATGAACCAGGTCAAGTGAAACATAAAGTTGGATAATGGAAGGCTTTTCAATATGATTTTACCTTTCTGTGATACAGTATTGAATATTTTGGCAAGCCTTAGGAGGTTGGGATGGTTCTAATGCACTGCTTAGTTGGAACTTTGAAACCCAGAAATATTGATAGCTCTTCCTACATGAACTAGAATTGTAATGACAAATGGTATAGCAAGTGGTTTTCAAGGATCACATAGGCTTGCTAGAGATGATAATATTACAGCAGACAGAAAACTCATAAGATAACTCTGTTTTATGGAGAGGTTTAGAGAACACTCTGTTTACAAAGTGATAAAGAATGAGTTACTAAGTGGAGAATCAGAATTGTTAAGCAGCTGTCATCTGAAGACCAGGTTTTCATGTAGGAAGGATTGCAAGTAGTGATGGGATGACAGAATCTCAAACAAATCAATCTAGCATTTCAACTACCAGAAACAAAATGGGCACCATAATGTCAATTAGGAGGAAGGTTGGCATAACAAATAGGGGAGCGTGATCTGCAGATATCTATGGAGATAATTAATAAAACAAAGAGCTTTTTCAGACAAAATAACTAGGCACCCAACAATGATATTGTTCAATTTATAGATTGCTCAAACTATATTGAAGAAAAATTGCTTTCATACCTGAGCCATTTCATAGATTTGGAATCTAGTGAATGAAAGAGATATCCAGAAGGAAAAACTTTGCTTCACCAAATCAAGTTTTTATGAAAATTTTCCTCCTGTCTTTGCCCAAACTGTCCTGTAGTCATTTACTGAGGTATTGTATGTTGGAGAAATTATTGTTTTGTTGAATTCACATACAGTGTAGACTACCCTGGTTTAAATACTACATCTGTTCATCAGAAGCTAAATGGAATTTCCTACTTGGATACAACAGATTTTTCTCTAAATCCCAGAGGAGGTATATCTAAAAATAATTGCTCAGCTAGATTCTAGAATTGTCGTGAATCAGTGACCACTTTGTTCCTCAAACATATACCACCACTACTCCTTTGAATAGAAGTATTAATTTAAATTACCCTGCCCCTATTTCATTATTTTAAGTTGGAAATGGGGGGTTTATGGAGCAGATAACTTGATTTTTAGTTTACAGTGCTCAGTATCCAAGACAATGCACTTAAGAAGATGCACCTGAGGAATTTTATGCCAGGAGCATCAGCCACACTTGGACTTGATTTAAATAATATTCTAAACATCAAGCCTAAGCTTCAAGCCTTTGTCTGATGCTGTAATGGAATGAGATTATAGAATTTAGGAAGCATGGAGTTTATTTTTAAAGTTAGGGGAGTATAAATCATCAGAAGTTAGATGGAAACCTGTGGTAGCTATTATATTGGTGATCCAATAATACATCAGTACTCCTGGTATACATGCCCCCATGTAATTTCTTTCCACACTGACTCAGAGATTGACCCTCTGACTAACTGTGATCAATGGAACACTAAAAAGCTAAATGCAAAGTAAAGGCTTGCACATTGGGGTTTATATTGTAATGCTCTCTTGGAGCCCTAACCCACTACTTAAAGAGATCTAGCTATCTTGATAAATAGGCCATGTGGATGAAGAGGCATATCCAGCCAGTCCCTAGTAATTCTGGCCATCACAGCTGAGGAGTGAGACATGTAAGTAAGGAAGACATTTTGAATACTTAAGCATTGACAATCACCATGTGAAACAGAAAAACCACCCATCTGAGCCCAGCTCAGATTGCAGAGTGTAACATCCACCGGGTACAAGAACAAACGTCGGAGACTTTCAGGAGTATAGATGTAACTTTATTGGCCAGTTTTACCTGCGCAGGGGCAAATTCCCGAGGTGTCCGGAGACACTGTGTTCACAAGGAGCTGCAGATGGGAATTGCGCCTAGCGCTCACAGCTAAATCCTTTTATAAGCTAAGCAAGCAAGCATAATACAGAAGCAGATGTGGCGGTAACCTATTTGCTAAGGGGCTGCACATAGCATAGCAACAGGGGCTGGGGTCTAGCTCATTGGCGAATTCCAAACATAAACTTCTGATAAGGGTCTTTTAACCAATAGAATGCATACGTTTGTCTTTTCTTTTTCTTTTTTTTTTTTTCTCAGCCTCACAGGGTCCCTATCTGTCTCTGCTTCTTGAACGACCTTGGGCATGTTATTCCTAACAGAACAGGAGCAGGACCTGCCTGTAACCCTTAAGTCCCCTGTTCTATTAGTGCCCTGCCTATTTTCTGATCTTCTCTTGGTCCTTACATTCCCTACTCCTGTTAGGGCATAAATCAAACCCTTGATTCTTCATCAGTGGGAAGAATGGTATAAGTAGGTTGAGATAGGACCATTACCTTTACAGTTTCAATTCTTTCCTTTATAAATGCAAGGAGTTTATTAAGAACTATAGGCCCAACAGTGAGAGATAACAAAAGTATCAGTAATGGCCCAGCAATTGTAGATATAAGAGTAGTTAGCCAAGGGGAAGTTCTGAACATAGAGGCATACCATCCTGGGTTATCTTCTTCATCTAACTTCCTGTCCTTTAATCTATTTGCTATTACTTTAATATTTTCTCTAATTACTCCAGAATGATTAGCATAGAAACAGCATTCTTCTCCTAAGGCTGCACATAGTCCTCCTTGCTTGAGGAAAAGGAGGTTTAGTCCTCTCCTATTCTGTAGGGCTACTTCCACTAGGGAATCTATTTGCTTTTCTAAGAAAATTACCTGGTTCTGGAGTATGGCAATGTCCTTTGAGAAAGTATGAGACAATTGCTTCAAATTCAAGTCTCCCTGTATTAGAGCGGTAGCTCCTACTGATGCCGATCCAATAACACCTATAGTAGCTATAATAGGTATTAGAACGGGAGCTCTCTTTTCCCTTACAGGTGGGACAAGAAGGAACTTAGGGTTGCCTCCGTACAGATACACTTGTAGGATGACGTATGCACTGACACAGAGTTCAGGGTTTGTAGGAACAATACACTTGAATATACCTTGGGTGCACACAAACTATAACCCTTCCGGTGCTTTCATTACCTTAGGCCTTTCTGGATTACTGGACAGAGTTTCTTGATTAAGACAATAGTCACTGTAATTGGAATTAGTTAAAGTGAAATTTGCTAGGGAATAACAAGTTCCTTTTCTGTGGAACTCAGCAATGGTGAGAGATCCTCCAGAAAGATAGTCTTCTATTTGGTCTTGTTTCCCTGTGGTGGGAGGGATTACAGTGCTAGGAACCAAGTCCCCTCCTTTTGATGTATTAACCCCTATTCCAATGTAGAAAGGTGGCTTAGGACTAAGGCACAGCCAACAAGACTCAGTGATGTCGGGCTGGGTGTTGTTAAAGTAAGTAAACACCTTGTCTAATAAACCCAGTTCTTCCAGTTGTCTGTCCAGTGACGGATGGAGAGTGTGATAAGGTACCTTCTGATTTGCCCTTTCTGGTACACTATATGAAGTTGGACTAACTAAGTTTATCTTGCTTATGGAAGGACTAGTCGAAGATGTGGTTGGTAGCCTGGGTGCTCTCGGGGCTAGCTTATTCTTTCCTCCCTCAAAGAGAAGCTTATTCTTTGTGGGTAGCTTTCTCATAGTAAAGAAGGTTCCTGGATCCGCACCCGCAGTATAAATTCCTAGTCCCCATGTTTTTCCCTTACTCTAATTTGGGTCTTGAGGCCTCTTGATAGTGACAATGGTAGGGTTACAATTGTTTATAAAACATTGGTAATCTATACCTTCATTAGGCCTTTTTTCCTCCATACTTAGTTCCTAGGCGGAGGAGATCTATGTCGGGGTCTGGTCGTGGCGGCTTCCATTTCCATTGACTAGTAAGGGTTTCACAACCCCATGCTTTACAATAAAATTCAGTGGTAGAACCACAAGTGTAGCGTTGCCCTGGAAGAGGCTCAGGACACGCATAATGTGGAGTATACCACAATGCCCTATTGTGGCGTAAGGGCAAACACATTTCAATATTCTCCCATTCTGGTAAACCTAAAGGTGCCCGAGGCGTCCACTTTACAGACCTGTGTGCTGCAGGAGAGTCACAGAATTCATCACCAAAAAACTTTGAAAAATCTACACTAAAAGTTACTTGGTTGCCCCATGTATTGTTTTGTGCTATTGTAATGCTATCTGCTGTTCTAATCAATACCCATTCATTTAATTCTAGTTCCCTACTGGGTAAAATACAGAAAGTCATTAGTCCTAAGTGGAGGAGAAGGTGAGCTTTAAAGGCTCTCCAGGGGTCTGCTTGACTTGCCATCTCTGGGATCCTTCGTCGGGTGGTTGGGCTGGTTTCACGTGGGAAAGATAGATCCAATAGGGCTTTTCTACTACCCGGACTGCAGAAGGGGTGCTGAGCAATACCTGGAACGGTCCTTGCCACCACGACTCTAGGTTCCCTCGACGGTGGTTAAGGTCCCAAACCCACTGTCCAGGGTCCGGTGGTGACAGCCTCTGGGCGTTGTCTTCTAATGCTGCGGTCCTCTGTTCTCACAGCTCCCTTACTTCTCTCCGACTCTGCTGCAATGCCTGTAGGGACTTGAGGAAATTATGATTAGACATCTCTATTTCTTCTCTGGTGAGCTGGGGAACCAGTGGAACGGGTTGTCCAAACATGAGCTCATAGGGGGTCCATTTATTAGTGTTAGGTGTACATCTAACCCGGAACAGGGCAAAAGGGAGTAACTCTACCCAGTTTTCACCGGTCTCCTCTCTTAACTTAATTAGAGTCTCCTTTAATGTCCTATTCATTCTTTCTACTGGTCCTGAACTCTGAGGCCTGTAAATACAGTGCAATTTCCAATCAATTCCTAGCCTCGAAGCTAATTCCTGGGAAATCTTAGAGATGAAAGCTGGTCCATTGTCAGATCCTATGGCTATGGGAATTACATATCTAGGGATGACTTCTCTTAGCAGGATCTTGCAAACTGTGGAAGAAGTTTCACCTTTGGTGGGAAAGGCTTCTGTCTATCCTGTAAAAGTATCTATTAGCACAAGTAGATACTTAAATCCTGCCTTTCCTGGAGTCATTTCTGTGAAATCTATTTCCTATAACTCTCCTGGGCACTTTCCCCTATATTTAACTAAAGGGGGAAGCTTCTTGTTTATAGCATTGACCTTAGCACAAGCCTTACATCTAGAAACTATAGATTGTACTATATTTATAATCTGAGGTCCCCCATATTACTTCTTAATTAGTTGTTTCATGTTATTTTGCCCTAAGTGGGAACTTGTGTGGATTTCCTTTGCAATTTCTCCTATTATTCCTTGGGGTAGGTAGAGTCTGGTGTCAGGAAGTTCTATCCACCCCTGTTTATTTCTTTTACCCTCTAGTTGCTTTCCCTCCTGCTCTTCCTCAGGAGTATACTTAGGGTTTGGAGGCAGCAAGGGTTGAGGCAAGAGCGGTAGAATATCTGCAGTTCCTTCTTTTGCAGCTTCTCTGGCAGCGATGTCAGCAAAATGATTTCCTTGAACAATTGGAGAGTCCCCCTTTTGATGTCCTTTGCAATGAATTATGGCTACTTTAGAGGGAAGCCAAATGGCATCAAGCAGGGCTAAGATCTCAGTCTTATTCTTAATTTCTTTTCCCCCTGCCATTAGCAAGCCTCTTTCTTTGTAAATGGCACCGTGAATGTGAGCAGTGGCAAAGGTGTATCTGCTGTCCGTGTAAATGTTGGCCACTTTGCCCTCAACTATCTGGAGGGCTTGTGTAAGTTCAATTAGCTCTGCTCACTGTGCAGATGTACCTTTTGGTAATGCTCTCTGCCATAAGACACTGTCCTGGGTAGTTACAGCTGTTCCTGCATATCTTTGTCCATCTCGGACATAACTGCTTCTATCAGTGAACAGCGTGAGGTCTGCCTTCTCATAGGCCTGGTCCCTAAGGTCCGGTCTGGCCCCTGTGACAGGGTCCAATATCTGTCTGCAGTCATGGACCACTGATGGGTCTGGCAACGGTAGCAAGGTGGCAGGATTTAAGACTGCCGTCTTCAAGAACTGCACTGCCGGAGGATTCAATAACTGTGCTTGGTACTGCGTCAGTCGTGCATTGGAGAGCCACCTATCTGGTGGGGCACGCAGCACTTGTTCTAGATAGTGTTCTCCAATAACCTGGATGTCCTGACCCAATGTCAGTTTGTTGGCCTCCTTAACTAGGATTGAGGTAGCAGCAAGTGCCCTCAAACAGGTTGGCCAGCCAGCTACGGAGTCTAGCTTCCTGGATAGGTATGCTACAGGCCTCTTCCATGGCCCAAGCTCTTGGCTGAGGATTCCCAAGGCTACACCTCCCTTCTCAGCAATGTACAACTGGAAAGGTTTGGCCATATCTGGTAGGGCCAATGCTGGGGCAGCTACTAGGGCCTCCTTCAGTGCCTGGAAAGCCTTCCTTTCCTTGTCTGTCCAAATAAACTGTTCTTCTTTACCCCACATCAATTCGTGGAGGGGCCTGGCTAGCTCTGCAAATCCTAATATCCAGAGTTTGCAATATCCTACTGCTCCCAGAAATTCCCGCACTTGCCTTTTGTTAGTGGGTTCTGGGATCTGCAACACAGTTTGAATCCTTTGACTGGATAATGTCCTTTGTCCCCCTTGTAAGTTATATCCCAAGTAACTTACAGTTTGGGTGACAATCTGGGCCTTCTTGGCAGAGACTCGATACCCCATCTGCTGGAGATCCTGGAGTAGGTCTAAGGTGGCCATCTTACATTGCTCTTCTTCTGCTGCAGCGATGAGGAGGTCATCCACATATTGGAGCAACACAGTTAAAGGGTGGGCAGCTCGAAACCCCTGCAAGTCCTTACACAAAGCTTCATTAAAGATAGTGGGAAAATTCTTAAACCCTTGAGGAAGCCTGGTCCATGTATACTGTCCCACTAGTCCATTTTCCAGATCATTCCATTCAAAAGCAAATATCTCCTGGCTCTTAGGGGCCAATGGAATGCAAAAGAAAGCATCCTTCAAATCTAGTACTGAATAATATGTACAAGTAGGGGGTAACGAACTTAGCAAAGTGTAGGGATTTGGCACCGTTGGGTGAATAGTCTCTACCCGGGCGTTTACTTCTCGCAGATCTTGCACCGGGCAATAGTCCTGGGTCCCAGGCTTCTGGACTGGGAGCAAAGGTGTGTTCCAGGCTGACTGGCATTCCCAGAGGATACCCGCTGCTAGTAAGCGCTTCAGATGCTGTGCTATGCCCTGCTTAGCTCGTGCTGGTATGGGATGTTGCCTTACCCGCACTGGGCTAGCGGTGCTCAGCAACTGCACTATGACAGATGGCTGATGAGTGGCTAAGCCTGGTGGGTTGGTTTCTGCCCACACCCCTGGTACCTTTTCCTGTATTTCCTCTGGGACCCCAATGACTTCGTCCTTACCTTCCTGTAGGACTGCCATCAAGTATTCTTCAGATATGGGCACTGTTACCTCGAGACTGACTTTTTCCTTTCTCTCTTGGGAACTGCTGTCCTCTTGCTTAAAGGTTATCATGGCTTGAAGTTTCTGCAAGAGATCTCGGCCCATGAGAGGATAAGGACAATCTGGAATGACTAGAAACGAGTGAGTAATAGTGCCTCGGCCTAAATTTGTGATTCTTGCGGTGGTCCGTGGATAAGCTACTGCTTTTCCCATTACCCCTATTATTTTTGTAGTTTCTTTTTGTATGTGTCCTTGTGGCTTCTTTAAAACTGAATAGGTGGTTCCCGTGTCAACCAGGAAGTCTATTGGCTTTCCTTCGACTGTTAGGGTGACCATAGGCTCCTGGGAGACGACAGAAATGGAGCCCTGGCCCCGTCAGTCTAAGGTTTGGAGCAAGACCCCTGGATCTTGCTTTAGCTTCTGACTGTTAACCCGTAACTTTGGGCAATCTTTCCTCCAGTGTCCTTTCTCCTTGCAATAGGCACACTGGTCCTTGCCTATTTGCTTCCGTGGTTGACCTTTCTCTTTGCCTTTTTGCTGCTCTCCCTAGTTCTGAGTCATCCCTATTTATATATACTTTCTGAGCTATTTCAATTAGCTCACTTCTATTTTTCCCTTTAAATCCTTCTAATTTCTGAAGCTTCTTTTTAATGTCTGATGCAGCTTGCATCACAAAAGCTATATTTACTAACCTGCGATTCTCCTCAGCTTCTGGATCTATAGGGGTATAAACCCGGTAGGCCTCCATTAGCCACTCTAAAAATGCAGCAGGGGATTCTTCCCTTCCCTGGATAACCTCACTTACCTTACTGAAATTAGTGGGTCTCCTGGCTGCTGCTTTTAAACCCTGCAACAGAGCCCGGTGATACTGGAAGAGTGCTTCTGAGGTATTCAGGTCCCAGGTCGGGGGCTGTTTGGGAAGGACATTCTCGACTTCCCCATCCGTTCCCCCCTCCTCTAAAACTGCCTTTGCTGCTTCTCTCATTATTCTATTTTTTTCTTCTGTAGTAAAAAGAGTTTGTAAGACCTGTTGGCAGTCATTCCACGTTGGCTGGTGGGTCCTAAAAACTGTTTCAAGCAAGGATATTAGTCTCTGCGGTTTCTCAGAAAAAAGGAGGATTTTCCCACTTCCAGTTGTACAAATCACTGGTGGAAAAAGGCACAAAAATGAAACGAGGGGGCGCTCGTGAACCAGCATCTGGTGCCGGCGGCGTTTCCCAGAGTGGTAAAATGGCCGCGCTCTCCTTGGCGCATCCCACCGGAGGAGACAAAGGCAAAATGGCGGCACCTCCTGCAGGAGGAGGCAAAATGGTGGTGCCTCCTGCAGGAGACAAAGGCAAGATGGCGGCGCCCCCCGCCAAAGGAGAAGGCGAGATGGCGGCGCCTCCTACTGAAGGAGAAGGTGAATATATCGCCCCTCCTCGGGTGTGTGGTGGACTCAAAAATCCACTCACATCCTGCTGCATGGAATCAGGTTCTCCCTGCCGCCGATAGGGAGGAGGGAAATTTACTGGGTCTAAGGGATCCTCCAGTGGTTCAAGCAAGACAGGGTAAATTCTAGATGATGGTACAGTGGACCGTACTGGGGAATTGGTCTTCTCCTTTTCCTTCCTACTGCCTTTCCCTGCCCTCTGGTTACTTGCAGTAACACATACTGCCCTTCTCTCTCTCTTGTCATTCTTTATGTATTTTCTGATATACCCTGGCTTCTCTGTGGCAATATCAACCCACACATCTATATACAAATATTGGTCTGGATGGGGCACCTGGTAGATAATAGCTCGGACAGCAAACACAATAGGAAGATCAAAAGTTCCCTCAGTGGGCCACCCTACATTGAAGGTGGGCCATTCTAACTGACTCAAGGTCCCTAGGGTCTCTCGGTCCGGAGGTGGCCCTCCGTACTCCTGGGCTCTTTTCTGAAAATCAGAAAAGTTGTTTAGCAGGCACTCAAGTGGAGAACCGGGTACAGACTCTTGTCCCATTCTTCTGTATCCAACTTTGTCTGCTTCTAAACCTTCAAGAATTAACACACAATTATCAAAATACCCCAACCAATAAGCAAAAAGGCTAGAGTAAAAAATTGTCTCACACTCAATTCAGGCATTCGCACACAGACAAAACGTAGTGCAGAGCAGTGCAGAAATTCCTAATGTGACCGGTCACTTCTAATGTTAACTCCTAGAGTTAACAATTCCTTTCAGAAAACGACGTCCTGTTCTGAAAGCCCTGGGTAGATTACCAGTGGCATCCCACCTACTACCTCAGGTTTATATGCTCCGGAGCTCAAAAACAAAACCAAATGAGGATCGTCGAAGAGTACTTACTCAGCTCGAGCTGTCCCTCCAGTCTCCGACCAAAAACTCCACCAAGGGAAATCCCGGATGAGCCCCCAGAGATGTAACATCCACCAGGTATAAGAACAAATGTCAGAGACTTTCAGGAGTATAGATGTAACTTTATTGGCCAGTTTTACCTGTGCAGGGGCAAATTCCCGAGGTGTCCGGAGACACTGTGCTCACAAGGAGCTGCAGATGGGAATCACACCTAGCACTCACAGCTAAATCTTTTTATAAGCTAAGCAAGCAAGATGTGGTGGTAACCTATTTGCTAAGGGGCTGCACATAGCATAGCAACAGGGGCTGGGGTCTAGCTCATTGGCGAATTCCAAACATAAACTTCTGATAAGGGTCTTTTAACCAATAGAATGCAAACGTTTGTCTTTTCTTTTCTTTTTTTTCTCAGCCTCACAGGGTCCCTATCTGTCTCTGCTTCTTGAATGACCTTGGGCATGTTATTCCTAACAGAACAGGAGCAGGACCTGCCTGTAACCCTTAAGTTCCCTGTTCCATTAGTGACCTGCTTATTTTCTGATCTTCTCTTGGTCCTTACACAGAGCAGTGAGAAATAACAAATTTTAAGCTACTAAAATTAGGAGTAGTTTGTTTACACAGCAATAGATACATTAAACACTTCTCTAAAGATCCATATATAATACAAGTACTAAAAATAACATAATTGATTATTGACAGACTGGAGTCATTTAATAATGTACCTAATCACAGTCTAACTTAAAATATAGCATAGGCTTCCAGGGGTCTTAGCTATAAAATGGGAAAGAGTCTAAGTATATATAAAAAGATCTCAGCCATCATTATTTTTTTTTTATAATTTTATTTTTTTAATGGGGTGACATCAATAAATCAGGATACATATATTCAAAGATAACAAGTCCAGGTTATCTTGTCGTTCAATTATGTTGCATACCCACCACCCAAAGTCAGATTGTCTTCTGTCACCTTCTATCTTGTTTTCTTTGTGCCCCTCCCCACCCCCTATCCCTCTCCCATTACCCCCTCCCCCCCATAACCACCACACTCTTGTCAATGTCTCTTAGTTTCAGTATTATGTCCCACCTACGTATGGAATAATGCAGTTCCTGGTTTTTTCTGATTTACTTATTTCGCTTCGTATCATGTTATCAAGATCCCATCATTTTGCTGTAAATGTTCCGATGTCATCATTTCTTATGGCTGAGTAGTATTCCATAGTGTATATGTGCCACATCTTCTTTATCCAGTCATCTATTGATGGGCTTTTTGGTTGTTTCCATGTCCTGGCCACTGTGAACAATGCTGCAATAAACATGGGGCTGAATGTGTCTTTACGTATCAATGTTTCTGAGTTTTGGGGATATATACCCAGTAGAGGGATTGCTGGGTCATAAGGTAGTTCTATTTGCAGTTTTTTGAGGAACCACCATACTTTCTTCCATAATGGTTGTACTACTTTACATTCCCACCAACAGTGTATGAGGGTTCCTTTTTCTCCACAGCCTCTCCAACATTTGCTATTACCTGACTTGCTAATAACAGCTAATCGAACAGGTGTGAGGTGGTATCTCATTGCCGTTTTGATTTGCATTTCTCTAATAGCTAAAGAAGATGAGCATCTTTTCATATATCTGTTGGCCATTTGTATTTCTTCCTGGGAGAAGTGTCTATTCATATCCTCTTCCCATTTTTTTATTGGATTGTTTGTTTGTTTGTTGTTGAGTTTTATGAGTTCTTTGTATATTTTGGATATTAGGCCCTTATCTGAGCTGTTGTTTGAAAATATCATTTCCCATTTAGTTGGCTTTCTGTTTATTTTGTTATCAGTTTCTCTTGCTGAGCAAAAACTTCTTAGTCTGATGTAGTCCCATTCATTAATTTTTGCCTTCACTTCTCTTGCCTGTGGAGTCAAATTCATAAAATGCTCTTTAAAACCCAGGTCCATGAGTTGAGTACCTATGTCTTCTTCTATGTACTTAATTGTTTCAGGTCTTATGTTTAGATCTTTGATCCATTTTGAGTTAATTTTTATACAGGGAGAGAGACTGTAGTCCAGTTTCATTCTTTTGCATGTGGCTTTCCAGTTTTCCCAGCACCATTTATTGAAGAGGCTTTCTTTTCTCCATTGTGTGTTGTTGGCCCCTTTATCAAAAATTATTTGACTATATATATGTGGTTTTATTTCTGGACTTTCTATTCTGTTCCATTGGTCTGAGTGTCTACTTTTCTGCCAATACCATGCTGTTTTGATTGTCGTGGCCCTATAATAGAGTTTGAAGTAAGGTATTGTTATGCCCCCAGCTTCATTCTTTTTCTTTAGGATTGCTTTGGCTATTCGGGGTTTTTTATAGTTCCATATAAATCTGATGATTTTTTGCTCTATTTCTTTAAAAAACATCATTGGAAGTTTGATGGGAATTGCATTAAATTTGTATATTGCTTTGGGTAATATAGCCATCTTGATTATATTTATTCTTCCTAGCCAAGAACACGGTATATTCTTCCATCTCATTATATCTTTTTCAATTTCCCTTAACAATGGTTTGTACTTTTCATTATATAAGTCCTTTATATTCTTTGTAATGTTTATTCCTAAGTATTTTTTTGTTGTTATTGCAATCGTGAAGGGGATTATTCTTTTGAGTTCCTTCTCAGTTGTTTCATTGTTGGCATATAGAAAGGCTATTGACTTCTGTATGTTAATTTTGTATCCTGCGACCTTACTGTATTGGCTTATTGTTTCTAGTAGTCTTTTTGTGGATTCTTTGGGGTTTTCGATGTATAGGATCATATCATCTGCAAAAAGTGATACCTTTACTTCTTCTTTTCCGATATGGATGCCTTTTATTTCTTTGTCTTGTCTGATTGCTCTGGCTAGAACCTCTAGTACCACATTAAATAAGAGTGGAGAGAGTGGACAACCCTGTCTTGTTCCTGATTTAAGGGGGAAAGCCTTCAGTTTAGTGCCATTTAATATGATGTTAGCTGATGGTTTATCATATATGGCCTTTATCATGTTGAGATATTTTCCTTCTATACCCATTTTGTTGAGAGTCTTAAACATAAAATTGTGTTGTATTTTATCGAAAGCCTTTTCTGCGTCTATTGATAAGATCATGTGGTTTTTGTTCTTTGTTTTGTTGATATGGTGTATTACATTAACCGTTTTACGTATGTTGAACCATCCTTGAGATTCTGGGATGAATCCCACTTGATCATGATGTATTATTTTTTTAATATGTTGTTGTATTCGATTTGCTAGTATTTTGTTTAGTATTTTAGCATCTGTATTCATTAGAGATATTGGTCTGTAGTTTTCTTTTTTTGTGCCATCCTTGCCTGGTTTTGGGATGAGGGTTATGTTGGCCTCATAAAATGTGTTTGGAAGTATTGCTTCTTCTTCAATTTTTTGGAAGACTTTGAGTAGAATAGGAACCAAGTCTTCTTTGAATGTTTGATAAAATTCGCTGGTATAGCCGTCAGGGCCTGGACTTTTATTTTTGGGGAGGTTTTTAATGGTTTTTTCTATTTCTTCTCTACTGATAGGTCTGTTTAGGCTTTCTGCTTCTTCTTGACTCAGTCTAGGAAGGTTGTATTTTTCTAGGAATTTATCCATTTCTTCTAGGTTGTTGAATTTAGTGGCATAAAGTTTTTCATAGTATTCTACAATAATTCTTTGTATATCTACAGTGTCCGTGGTGATTTCTCCTCTTTCATTTTGGATTTTGTTTATATGAGTTCTTTCTCTTTTTTCCTTGGTAAGTCTTGCCAAGGGTTTGTCAATTTTGTAGATCTTTTCAAAGAACCAGCTCCTTGTTCTATTAATTTTTTCTATAGTTTTTCTGTTCTCTAATTCATTTATTTCTGCTCTGATTTTTATTATTTCCTTTCTTCGGCTGGTTTTGGGTTGTCTTTGTTCTTCTTTTTCTAGTTCCTTAAGATGTGAAGTTAAGTGGTTCACTTGGGCTCTCTCTTGTTTGTTCATATATGCCTGAAGCGATATGAACTTCCCTCTTATCACTGCTTTTGCTGCATCCCATAGATTCTGATATGTCGTATTGTCATTTTCATTAGTCTGTATATATCTTTTGATCTCTGCACTTATTTCTTCTTTGACCCATTCATTTTTTAAAAGAATGTTGTTTAGTTTCCACATTTTTGTGGGATTTTTTTCCTCTTTTTTGCAGTTGAATTCTAGTTTCAAGGCTTTATGATCAGAAAATATGCTTGGTACAACTTCAATTTTTCTGAATTTGCTGATGTTGTTTTTGTGGCCCAACATATGGTCAATTCTTGAGAATGATCCATGTACACTGGAGAAAAATGTATACTCAGTCACTTTGGGATGAAATGTCCTGTAGATGTCTATCATATCCAGGTGCTCTAGTGTTTTGTTTAAGGCCATTATGTCTTTGTTGATTCTCTGTTTGGATGACCGATCTAGAGCAGTCAGCGGTGTATTGAGGTCTCCAAGTATGATTGTATTTTTTGTCAGTTTTTGTTTTAAGATCAATAAGTAGTTGTCTTATATATTTTGGTGCTCCTTGGTTTGGTGCATATATATTAAGAATTGTTATGTCTTCTTGATTCAGTGTCCCCTTAGCCATTATGAAATGGCCATTTTTGTCTCTGAGTACTTTTCCTGTCTTGTAGTCAGCATTATCCGATATGAGTATTGCTACACCTGCTTTTTTTTGGATGTTATTTGCTTGGAGTATTGTTTTCCAGCCTTTCACTTTGAATTTGTTTTTATCCTTGTTACTTAGATGAGTTTCCTATAGGCAGCATACAGTTGGATTTTCTTTTTTAATCCATTCTGCTACTCTGTGCCTTTTTATTGGTGAGTTTAATCCGTTTACATTTAGTGTAATTATTCATACTTGTGAGTTCCCTATTGCCATTTTATATCTTGCTTTCTGTTAGTTTTGTGTCTTGTTTGATCCTTCTCTTTCGTTTTTCTATCCTTTGTTTTTATTTGGTTGTATTCCATACATCTTTCCTCTGTTGCTATCTTTTTTATCTCATGTGCTTCTGTGGTGGTTTTTTCAATGGTGGTTACCTTTAAGTAATGAAAAGGGTCCCTACCCTGTTCATTGTAGCGAACTATTTTGTGAGTAATTTTGCACTCCATCGTCCTTTGCTACTGTTAATCTTCATCTTCTCCCCCTCTTTCTTTTTGTTGTTGTCACAGTTTAAATTTGGTTTTATTGTCTTCTTCTTGGAGCTTTTACTTGTGGCTCTGTTTTTTTTTGTTCTTTGTATCTGATTGGAGAACCCCCTTTAGTAATTCCTGGAGTGGGGGTTTTCTGATGATAAATTCCCTCATCTTTTCTGTATCTGTGAATGTTTTTATTTCTCCTTCATATTTGAAGGATAGCTTTGATGGGTATAGTATTCGTGGCTGAAAGTTCCTCTCTTTCAGGACTTTAAATATTGGGGTCCACTCTCTTCTAGCTTGTAGAGTTTCTGCTGAGAAATCTGATGATAATCTAATAGGCCTTCCTTTATATGTTGTACTCTTCTTTTCCCTGGCTGCCTTGAGAATTTTTTCTTTGCTGTTGGTTTGTGTCAATTTCATTATGATATGCCTTGGAGTAGGTTTGTTGGGGTTAAGAAAACTTGGAGTTCTGTTTGCTTCTTGAACTTGAGGCTTTAGTTCTTTCCACAGGCTTGGGAAGTTCTCATCTATTATTTGTTTGAGTATGTTCTCCATTCCATTTTCTCTCTCTTCTCCCTCTGATATACCTATTATTCTTATGTTATTCTTTTTGATGGAGTCAGATAATTCTTGTAGGGCTATCTCATTTTTTTTAATTTTTGAGTCTCTTTCTTCTTCTCTCTGTTGTGCCTCAAGTTGCTTGTCTTCTATTTCACTAATCCTCTCTTCTATCTGACCTGTTATATTAGCTAAGCTTGTTACTTCGTTTTTCAGCTCGTGAATTGAGTTTTTCATTTCTGTTTGATTTGTTTTTATAGTTTCAATTTCCTTGGACATATATTCTTTGTGTTCATTGAGTTGTTTTCTGAGCTCCCTATATTGCCTTTCTGTGTTTTCTTGTATATCTCGGAGGATTTTTAGTATTTCTATCTTGAATTCTCTGTCATTTAGCTCCAAGGTTTTCAATATATTAAATTTTTTCTCCATAGATTTTTCCTCATCTAGCTGTGTTACCTCTCTTTCTTTTGTATCCATGATATTCGATTTTCTCTTCCTTAATGGCACCTGAGGGTGGTTTTGTTGATAGTATTAATGAGATTTAATAAAGAATAAAAAGTTAAAAAAAATAAAAAAAATAAAAAATCGAAAAGAGTTGTTTTTTTTAAAAAATTAATAATGAAATAAAGAAAAATAAAATAAAATAAAATTTTTTTAAAAAAGGAAATTATTCCCCCCCTCCTTTTTTCCTCTCCTCTCCTCTCCCCTCTTTCTTGAGAAAATCTTGTGGTGGACTGTGAGTTATAACAAACAATGCCTGTGATGGAGGGCCTGAATTGGGGAAAAGTAATAAAGGGGCAAAAAAGAAAAAAAGAAAGAAAAAAAAAGGAAAAAAAAAAAGAAAAAAGAAAAAAAAAGAGCGTATGGACCCACAAAAAGCAAATAAGGAAAAAATTTGGGTCAAGAATAAAATGATTTGCTTTTAGGTGTTGGTTGTCTAAGAGTTATGATGAGAGGAATAAGAGGAAAACGGGAAAATGGGGGGACAAATTAAAAACTTACTATTGTATTTAGTGGAACAAGAACTAGATAATATGGAGAGCCAGGAATGGGAGCACTGCTAGTTAGTTAAAAAGGTGAAGTAAAAACCCCCCAAAATGCCACAAACATAGGTTTGAGTCCCAGATAAGATAATTTGTTTGTTATTGAGGTTTGAATGAGAGGAGATGTAAAGGAGAAAGGAAGAAACTAATATAGAGGGAGAAAAGAGAGAGAGAGAAAAAAAAGAGGGAACCACTAAAAGAAGAAAAAAGAAAGGAGAGAGAGAGAGAGTTAAGGGTTTTGGAGTGCAAACCTCATAGAGAGAAAGGAAGAGAAGAGAAAAGATAATGGGAGATGTAACACTTATGGGTAGTGTAGTTCAAGGAGAGGAGAGAGTAAGACCGGCAGAGAGTTAATCGGCCAAATTGGAGGAGGAAAAAAAGTATCAAGAATGAAGATAAGAGAAACAAACGAACAAATATAATAAAATGTGATAGGTTATAAAGTCTGCAGATTATTCTTGATTTTGAGAGGTTATCTTCTTGCTTTTTCTCTCCCTCTTCCTGGTCAGTGACTCTGTACCCCGGGTTCTGCCCCTTTGGCATGCTCAGGTAGAGGCTTGCAGTTGATAAGTCTCTATGGCAATGTCATGTATTGTGCTTTAGTCTCGTGGGAGTCGAGGCTCATTAGCATTTATAGGCTCTGACAGTGAGAGAGTCCGTGTTCCTGGAGCCTTTCTCCTAGTCTTTCCTTCCTCAATTAGTAGCCTGATAATCCAGCTATGGGGTTGCTGCTGCCTCTGCCTGGATAGTAAGAGGCTCAAAGAGCTGGCAACTCCCCACTCTATTTCCACTCAGCACAGGGCTCTGGGTAAGGCTCAGTCAGTCAGAGCTGCTAGCATAATCAGGCGGGCTTTCCGCCCACTCAAAGACCACTGGCTCTGCCACTCTGTCCGGTAACACAAGCGGGCGCCCACTTCTGGGGGGCGCTTGGAGGAAACTCTCACTCACTGTCTGTGACCAGGATATCCAGCCAGCAGTCTCACGCTCTGAGTGAAACCCCCAACCGCAGGGAAAAGTTGTAGCGTTGGAATTGAGTCTCGCTCCGTCCCCGTGCGCGGCTTTTGCAAGGCGCTGGGGCGTCAGCCATCATTTATTCAATGTCCTGAGTTAAAATTTTATTTTAAAAAATAATGTTTGTACTGACCGAGGCATTGGATAAAAGAGGAGAAGTTAAACTGAATAAATAGGGTAAATGTGTTATAGATAACAATAAAATGGGATAATAAAAAATGAAATAATTTATTTTTATATTCAGTAATTTAACCCACATAAACATAAACAATCATAAAAGAGTTAGAATACTAGATTTCAAAGTAGAAACAATGAGAATTGGAAGTTCATACGATAAACTAAAGCAGTTGATGTTTTAAGACATTGAGGGCAGGGACTATGGCTGTTGTTTTGTTTGTTTGCTTAATTTCTGTGGCTTAGCAGCTGCTATAGTACCCAAAATAGATACTCAGTAAACATTTGTTGGGTTAATTATTGAACATCGGAGAAGAAACCTTCTTGTGCTTTAGTAGAGAACTGGCCCACCACCAAAAATCATCCAATACCTCACCTCATACCCACTTCAGGTAGTAAAGGAGAGCTGAGATTGAGAGCATAGCTGTTTCCCTCCTCTACATTTTCCCATGGGCTGCATTTCCTATGAAAAATTAAGAGAAAAACCTAATCATTTTCATCCTCTACTAGGTCAAGACAAGTATTTATCTCACCACTGAAATGTGGCACATTTTTCAACTTACAGAATGACTAATGCAGCTGGAATGTGCTATAGAAAAAGAGGATTCAAAATGATGATAGAGTTGAGGAGAGGTAGCAAGGAAGCATCCTGAACTCCCTCTACTCTTCATAAAAGCATATCTAAAATTTTGTAAAAGTTGAGTGTTCACCATGGACCTACTCTGAGGACCAGGTAAACTTGAACCACCATTTCAGTGCCCCTCAAGAAAGAGGCCCATAAAATGATAGACCCCAGTAATCAAAGGTTGTGTAGTGAACTACTTATGGCAGAAGTTAAAGTTTGTTTTTGTGGAAGAATTTAAGCCAGAACCAAATCTACCTTATCAGGGAAATATTGAATATTTCCTCCAACTGGTAGAACAATCTTCAGGTGAAAAACTTCTTAAAGTCATGGAGTCAACCACTATTCTGGAAAAAAAAACTTATAGTAAAAATAATTAAATGTTTACCCAACATTTTCAGACATTTTAAAATCTATATCCATCCTGTGTCTGTCCACACTACCACATATTCATTGCTATCACATGAGCACAAGCCTGGATTATTGCAAAAAGCTTGTAACTGATCTTTCTGCTTCCATCTTTTTCCCTTACAAGTCATTCTCTACACAACAGCTAAAACTAAACTAATCCTGTCACTCTTTTACTTAAAAACCAACCAACCAAAAAAACAAATAAAAAACACCAATGGCTTCCTATTATAGTGAGAGTGAAATTCATAACTCCTTCCACACTTTCTAGGTCCTTTTTGATTTGAGTCCTGCTCTCACCCAAATCTTAACCTTTAATACTCTCTGCCTTCTTCTTAATACTCCAGCTACGGAATCCTCCTTTTTATGTCAAACATGTCGAGTCTATTGCTGTTCTTATGCTCTGCCCTGAGGCCTTTGCAAGCCTTCACTTTTTTATCAATTATGTTTCGACTCAAATGTCACTCCAGAACAGTCTTCTTTTCATTATATGTATTGTTGTTCCCACCCTGATCACTCTCTGTAGTAGTTCACGGGAAGGCCTAATGCACTGGCACTTAATCAAACCTGATGATGGTACAGTAACACATTATGAAATAAATTTTAATATATGTAACTGGAGGTAAAATGAAGTTCATGTTATGCTAGTAAAGAAAGTCCTTAAGTGCTGAAATACTACCCACCTTCTACCTGAAATGGTATAATGACACTGAGCCTGAAGTTCTACAATTCTTAGACCAATTCTTTTAAGGCCACTGGAGCTTCAAACATGGCACACCTCTAAGATTAACAGCAGGCACATGAGGGTGCCTTATTCACTCATAGCTTCATTTCACTTATTATACTAATTATTATCTATTAATCAATCTCTCTATCAATAAATCTGAACATCATCTGTCTCTTATACCAATCTGTTAGCTCTGTGAAGGAAGAGCTTTTTGTCTGTTTTATTTTTTTCATCAATCTCTATCCAGTGTGTAGAATGGTATCTAGCATAAATGCAAACTACTAAATTGGTAAATTAAAATTTGGATTTAAGGGGGGAAATGAGGTTTCATTCAAAGCCACAGAATAACCTAGTTGTTCAGAATACAGTGGTACCTTGACTCACGTGCACTTTAAATCATGGGCAATTTGAGAGACGAGCAGTCACTCAGGGGATTTTTTCCTTTAAGTCACAAGCGGGTATTTGAATCATGAGCTTCTGCCACCCTCCACTAGATACCCTGCCCAACGTTCTGAAAGGGAGGAAGAAACAGACTTCCATAGAAAGGTTTTTGTTGAAACAGCCTCTAAGTGAAAGTGAGGCAAAACAGCCAAAAGTCAGTAAAGAAAATGATGATTGCTGGGCAAATGAGTTTGTAAAATTTATATTTTCTGAATTTGCTCACTTTTATTGTTAAAAATCACATTGGGCAGCTGTCTAAAATTGTTAATTACCTTCCTGTTTGGGAAGGACCATTGTTATGCTAATGTCACCAGAGCAGGCATTTTTGCACCAAAAAGTTTTGAAAAGAGCAGAGAAGGAGAAGGGGAAGAAGAAGGAAGCCATAAAATGATGATTAAGTGAAGTAAAAAAAATAGCAATTAAATTTAGTGATAAAATTACATACCATATGTAGTGTATAAGTTAAATTTTTCAATTAAATGTAGCATTAAGTGTGTAGAGAGTATGTTAAGCCATAGCGCACGATAAAAACCACTCTGCCAGTCTCCTCCCCCTCCACCAACATCATCACCTGACTTTGAAGGTAACTACACTTCATAAACCAGTTTATTTCTTTACATTCTATTACATTCTCTCTTATTACATGTGTGTGTGTATACACACATATGTATTTGTTATTTATAAAGTACATTTTCTTATTTAAAAGCATATAAAATGAAAAATTCATGTGGTTTTTGGGGGCTGGAACAGATTAATTGCATCTCCATTAATTTAAATGGGGAAATTCCATTTGACACACGAGCAAATTGAGTTACGGGCTTGGCCATGAAACAAATTAAACTCATGTGTCAAGGCACCACTGTAAATCCATGACTCTCAAGCAAAGTCTCAGATAACAATTAAATGATTTTAACTTTTGCTTCCTCATATGATTCCTAGTGACAGTAATAGCAAGAAGCAAAGAATTAGACATTTCTGGCTCATTGACCACCATAAGTGTTTGTTCAATAGCAATATAATCCCACCATCATCTCCAAAACTAAGATCATCACACCATTAATCCCTAAAACTAAAGTAATGTTACATTTGGACCTACATCAACATGTTTTTGTTTGTTTGTTTGTTTTTTATAAATAAATTTTTATTTTAATGGGGTGACATCAATAAATCAGGGTACATATATTCAAAGAAAACATGTCCAGGTTATATTGTCATTCAATTATGTTGCATACCCATCACCCAAAGAGAGATTGTCCTCCGTCAACTTCTATCTTATTTTCTTTGTACCCCTCCCCTTCCCCCTCTCCCTCTTTCCCTCCCTCCACCCCCCGTAACCACCACACTCTTGTCCATGTCTCTTAGTCTCGTTTTTATGTCCCACCAATGTATGGAATCATGCAGTTCTTGTTTTTTTCTGATTTACTTATTTCACTCCGTGTAATGTTATCAAGATCCCACCATTTCGTTGTAAGTGATCCTCTGTCATCATTTCTTATGGCTGAATAATATACCATGGTGTATATGTGCCACATCT
Source organism: Saccopteryx bilineata (assembly GCF_036850765.1). NCBI lineage: Eukaryota > Metazoa > Chordata > Mammalia > Chiroptera > Emballonuridae > Saccopteryx > Saccopteryx bilineata. The sequence continues at coordinate 179,398,127 of NC_089494.1, forward strand.
TCTTTATCTAGTCTTCTATTCTTTTTTACACTGATTAAAGCCTTTAATCAAACTCTTGGCAAATATAGCAAGAATCCCTAAAAAAGTAGTGTCCTTAACATGTTCATCAAGTCCAAGTTGGCCCCAACACCATGCCAAATCCCTGAAAAATGCAACCCAACCCCAGTTCAGTCTGTTAGGAGCTGTCACAAGGAGCAGGAGTCCAGTAAAAGTCTACATCCAGGAAAAGTCCGCATGGCACTGGAATTGTTGTCACAATTCTATACTTTGAAGCTCATGTCCACGTCCCAATGACCGCTGCTTCTAGCTGGTAATGATTCAGGTAGACTGGAAAAGCCATCTGCAGCATGTATGGATATGGAGCTTATGTTCTCCTCTGCCTGGAGAGATGAGGCCAGGTTGCTTTTCCCTGGAGCTCTGCAACTGTGGCTTGGTAAAGAGAACCTTGGGATACACTAAGCTAGGTGGCAAAGGTAGATTCATAATAGAAGTTGGCAAAAGGGGGAAAGAGAGCTCTAAATTAGGAGTAGGCCCCAGCCTGAAATATGAGTGGGGCATTGAGGTAGGAGGAATAAAGAAACACTATATATTAAACAAAGCAGCAGAAAATAGGACTATCAATACCCACAATAGAGATTTTCGAGGAAGAATATAAAACCTGACTATTCAGGCAAGTTAAGTGGCCCTTGTGCAAATGAGATCAATTTACCTGCTTCTTGGAATAAATACCCTAGGCTCGTCCACAGTGTCGTAGATGGGACCAATGGCCCTGGGCACCTTCAGCCTTCATTGGCAAACCCCAGCATTCTGGGCAAGGTTAGGTCATAGGTGGCTGGAGCAGGGCTGAAAGAGACTGAACCCTCCCTTAGAAGAGCAAGCGGGAAGCCTACCTTCCAGTGTCCCTGTTTCCTCACAGCAGAGGCATGTAAGTCTGGCGGGCTTTAGCTCAATGACCTTCCTTTCCACTATTGAAGCAGGACCCAGATGGCATCCTATGTGACCCCTTTAGGGCATTGGAGACTTTAAGGGCATATCCTAAAAGCTGATAGTTCTCCTGATTGCTATTGGGTTTTTCTGCCTCTAGGTATCTTAAAAGCCATGCTCAGAAGATCTCACTGAGGGATTTGAGGATTCCCATCTGCCTATATAAATCTTTTCCATATATCTGGAGCTATTTGGAAAAAGACAAATGTGTCATTAGCTGGATCGAATAAAGAAGGTAGTAGTTTGCAGGCGAAGATTTGGCATCTCCTGTTCATCAGCATTCAAAAGAAATTTTAAAAAATTTTTAAGTAAAAAGCATGATATGGTAGACCCGTAGTAGTTCCAGGATATGACTACCCCCTTTTAAATTTTTTTTAAATTGACCCTAAAATATTTGCTGGGTACACTTTAATAGTACCTTAACTTTAAAGATTGTAAGAATGACAAAATACAGTAAATGCTTTTGCTCCATATGCAGGAGCATTTTCAGTTTAACCAGTTTAGGAAATCCAATAATAGAACAATGCATACAGACAATGAGCTATAACATGCTTAGCAGCCTCTCCTGTTCTGGCAGAGGTTAATATAAATCCAGAATATGTATCCACTGTAATGTGGATATAGGACTGTTTGCCAAATGAAGGTATATGAGTAACATCCATTTGCCAAAGTTGTCCTAGTAGGGGTCCTTGAGAGTTAACTCCAAATGAAGGGGCAGATTGTAGTATAGGACTCCTTGGACAGGATTTCCCAATCTGCCATGCTGCTTCCCAAGAAAGTTGAAACTGTTTACACAGGGCTGCAGCGTTCTGGTGATGCATAGTATGAGACTGAATTACTCGATCTGTCATGGTTGCTCCAAATAATTTTCTTTTAGGTAGCTTGATCAACAAGGGCATTCCTAGGTCCTGGCCAGTTGGCTCAGTGGTAGAGCATCGGCATGGTGTGCAGGATTCCCAGGTTTGATTCCCGGCCAGAGCACACAGAAGAAGTGCCCATCTGCCTCTCCACCCCTCCCCCTCTCCTTCCTCTCTGACTCTCTCTTCCCCTCCCGCAGCAAGGCTCCATTGGAGCAAAGATGGCTCGGGCACTGGGGATGGCCCCGTGGCCTCTGCCTCAGGCACTAGAATGGCTCTGGTTGCAACAGAGCAACACCCCAGATGGGAAGAGCATTTCCCCCTTGGTAGGCATTCCGGGTGGATCCCGGTCAGGTGCATGCGGGAGTCTGTCTGACTGCCTCTCCATTTCCAACTTCAGAAAAATACAAAAAAAAAAAAAAAAAAAAGAAAGAAAGAAAAGAAAAGAAAAGGAAAAAAAAAAGAAGAAAAGAAAGAAAAGGGCATTCCCATGTGCTAAAGCTCCAGGGAGCATGGAATGAACTCAAGTATGTCCTATGAAACATGGAGCTCTATGTTGTCATACAAGTCTTTGAAGAAGGAGGAACTGCTGAAATAGTTCATCAGCATTTGTCCCTAAGACAACAGTCTTTATAGTGGAAACACCATAAGTAAATATTTGCTGTCTGTATATAGATTAAAGGGGGAATATGGCAAATGCTGAAAAGCCATGAAAATGGCATATAATTCTAGACTTTGAGCTGATTTTAAGTTGACAGTTTCAGTATAAAGTTGTCCATTGATTTACAAGAGCGATTTGCTATTTAGTGGAAGTTTCCCAGAGCCATTGTTGTTCATCCTTTGAGAAAAAGAACAACAATAATTTTGAGGCTCAAAACCTATAAGCTGTAAGGGTCGCCTATGCCCCTTGATAATCCAGGAGGCAACAAGATCAAAATATGGAAGTGTATTCCATGGGCTATTAGATGGTTCAATGTGCCCAAGCTATAGCTGCTCTTGTACCAATTGAGCAGCTGCCCTAAGTTTCTCCTGAGAAAGGGGCCATTGGTCTACCCATACAGGATTATCTGATTTCCAAGTAATTGGGTCTGCACAATGCATTATTGAAGTAGCAGGAGCTACCAAGGCCCATATGCTAAATTTTGATATCCTAAACCACACCGTCTGGTATTGGGTGCCACTTCTATGGGGGTGAGAATTCCTCGCTGTTCTTTCCCTAGACCCTTGGTGGGCAAAAATCCCCAATCAAGCATCTGAGTACTAACTAAACCATTAGGACTGACAAGCAACACTCCCATATTTTTCAAAACATCTCTACCTCACAAATTAATTGGCCATCCAGGGAGCACATAAGGCTTAAAAAATCCAGAATGACCTTTTTAATCTTCCCAATGTAGAAAACTAGAACTTTGTTGAGGAGATTTACTCTGCCCTATACCTTGTAATTCTGTGGCTGCTGCATGAGTGGGCCAGGAAGAGGGCAATGTAGCTTAGCAATAACAGATACATCAGCTCCAGTATCTAAAAGTCCTTTAAATTTATGCTCATGTATCATTAGTTCCAATTCAGGGCGTTCTTGACCTATTTTTTTTTAATCCAATTGGAAAAATAAGAGGAGCCAAATCACCAATTTGCTTGGGGCCCCTATTGCAGGATGTGTCCTGAGAAGCAGAATTAGCATCCTTATACTATTCTTCTAATTGTCTGAAATAGCCGTGAGACACATTCTATTTTATTTTTTATTAATTTTGATGGGGTGACATTGATAAAATTGTCTTCTGTCACCTTCTAACTGATTTTCTTTGTGCCCTTCCCCTCCCCTAAACCCCTCCCTCTCCTCCAACCCTGTTGTCCATTTCTCTGAGTCTCATTTTTATGTCCCACCTATGTATGGAATCATATAGTTCTTAGTTCATTTTGATTTACTTATTTCGCTCAGTATAATGTTATCAAGGCCTATCCATGTTGTTGTAAAAGATTCAATGTCATCATTTCTTATGGCTGATTAGTATTCCATAGTATATATATACCAAAGCTTTTTAATCCACTCGTTCTCTGATGGACACTTGGGCTGTTTCCAGATCTTTGCTATTGTGAACAATGCTGCCATAAACATGGGGGTGCATTTCTTCTTTTCAAACAGTGCTATGGTGTTCTTGGGGTATATTCCTAACAGTGGTATAGCTGGGTCAAAAGGCAGTTCGATTTCTAATTTCTTGAGGAATCACCATACTGTTTTCCACAGTGGCTGCATCAGTCTGCATTCACACCAGCAGTGAAGGAGGGTTTCCTTTTCTCCACATCCTCGCCAGCACTTATTCTGTGTTGTTTTATTGATGAGCACCATTCTGACTGGTGTAAGGTGATATCTCATTGTGCTTTTAATTTGCATTTCTCTAATGATTAGTGATGTTGAGCATTTTTTCATATGCCTATTGGCCATCTGTGTGTCCTTTTTGAAGAAGTGTCTATTCATTTCTTTTGCCCATTTTTGGATTGGATTGTTTGTCTTCCTGGTATTAAGTTTTACAAGTTCTTTATAAATTTTGGTTATTAACCCCTTATCAGACGCATTGTCAAATATATTCTCTCATTGTGTAGTTTGCCTTTTTATTCTGTTCTTACTGTCTTTAGCTGTGCAGAAGCTTTTTACTTTGATAAAGTCCCATTTGTTTATCCTGTCTTTTATTTCACTTGCCTGCGGAGACAAATCAGCAAATATATTGCTGCGAGAGATATCAGAGAGCTTACTGCCTATGTTTTCTTCTAAGATGCTTATGGTTTCACGGCTTACATTTAAGTCTTTTATCCATTTTGTTTTTATTTTGGTAAGTGGTGTAAGTTGGTGCTCTAGTTTCATTATTTTGCAGGTAGCTGTCCAATTTTCCCAACACCATTTGTTGAAGAGGTTGTCTTTACTCCGATGTATGCTCTTATCTCCTTTGTCAAATATCAGTTGTTGATAAAAGTGTGGGTTTATTTCTCATTTCTGTTCCATTGATCTATATGCCTGTTCTTATGCCAGTACCAGGCTGTTTTGAGTACAATGGCCTTATAATATAACTTGATATCCGAAAGTGTGATACCTCCCGCTTTATTCTTCCTTTTCAAGATTGCTGAGGCTATTTGTGTTCTCTTTTGGTTCCATATAAATTTTTGGAATATGTGTTCTATATCTTTGAAGTAAGTCATTGGTATTTTAATCGGTATTGCATTGAATTTATAAATTGCTTTGGGTAATATAGATATTTTAATGATGTTTATTCTTCCTAACCATGAGCATGGTATATGCCTCCACTTGTTCATATCTTCCCTGATTTATTTTATTAATGTTTTATAATTTTCTGAGTACAAGTCTTTAATCTCCTTGGTTAAATTTATTCCTAGGTACTTTATTTTTTTGGTTGCAATGGTAAAGGGGATTGATTCCTTAATTTCTCTTTCTGACAGTTCATTGTTAGTGTATAAAAATGCCTCTGATTTCTAAGTATTGACTTTATATCCTGCCACCTTGCTGAATTCATTTATCAAGTCTAGTAGTTTTTTGACTGAGACTTTAGGGTTTTCTATATACAATATCATATCATCTGCAAATAATGATAGTTTTACTTCTTTTTTTCCAATTTGGATGCCTTTATTTCTTTTTCTTGTCTGATTGCTGTGGCTAGGACTTCCAGAACTATGTTGAATAAGAGTCATGAAAGGGGGCATCCCAGCCTTGTTCCTGATCTTAAGGGGATTGCTTTTAATCTTTGCCCATTGAGTATTATATTGGCTGTGGGTATGTCATAGATGGCCTTTATCATGTTGAGGTATGTTCCCTGTATTCCCACTTTGCTGAGAGTTTTGCTCATGAATGGGTGCTGGATTTTATCAATGCTTTTTCTGCATCTATTGAAATTATCATGTGTTTTTTCTCCTTACTTTTGTTTATGTAATGAATCACATTGATTGATTTGCGAATATTGTACCAGCCTTGCTTCCGAAGAATAAATCCCACTTGATCATGGTGTATGATTTTTTTCATATATTGCTGGATCCGGTTTGCTAATATTCTGTTGAGGATTTTTGCATCTAAATTCATCAGGGATATTGGCCTATAATTTTTTTGTGTGTGTGTTGTCTTTGCCTGGTTTTCGAATCAAAATTATGCTCACCTCATAAAAGGAATTTGGAAGTCTTCCTTCCTCTTGAATTTTTTGAAAAAGCTTGAGAAGGATAGGAGTTACTTCTTCTTTGAATATTTGGTAGAATTCACTTGTGAAGCCATCTGGCCCAGGCCTTTTCTTTTTTGGGAGTTTTTTTGATAGCTGTTTCAATCTCATTTATTGTAATTGGTCTGTTTAGGTTTTCTGATTCTTCCAGATTGATTTTTGGAACATTATATGTTTCAAGGAATTTGTCCATTTCATATAGGTTGTCTAGTTTTTTGGCATACAGTTCTTCATAGTATTTTCTTACAATATTTTGTATTTCTGTTGTGTCAGTTGTTATTTCTCCACTCTCATTTCTAATTATATTTATTTGAGTCCTCTCTCTTTTTCTCTTGGTGAGTCTGGTTAAGGGTTCATCGATCTTGTTTACCTTTTCAAAGAACCAGCTCCTGGTTTCATGGATCCTCTGTATTGTTTCTTTAGCCTCTATGTCATTTATATCTGCTCTCATCTTTATTATTTCCTTCCTTCTACTAGCTCTGGGCTTTACTTGCTGTTCTTTTTCTAGTTCTTTTAGATGTAGGGTCAAGTTGTTTATTTGAGCTTTTTGTAGCTTCTTGAGGTATGCCTGTAATGCTATAAACTTCCCTCTCAGGACTGCTTTTGCTGTGTCCCATAAATTTTGAGTTGATGTATGCTCATTATCGTTTGTTTCTAGCAATTTTTTAATTTCTTCTTTGATCTCATTGTTAACCCATTTATTATTTAATAACATGCTATTTAGTTTCCAATTGTTTGAATGTTTTTCAGTTTTTCTGTTGTGGTTGATTTCTAGTTTACTGCCATTGTGATCAGAGAAAGTGCTTGATATGATTTCAATTTTTTTTAATTTGTTGAGACCGCTTTTGTGCCTTAACATGTGGTCTATTCTAGAGAATATACCATGAACGCTTGAAAAGAATGTATATTTTGCTATTTTAGGATAAAAGGTTCTGAAGATATCTATTAAATCGAGTTGATCTAATATGTCCTTTAAGTCTGCTGTTTCTTTGTTAATTTTCTTACTTGAGGATCAATGTAATGATGTTAATGGGGTATTAATATCCCCTACTATTATAGTATTGCTGTTTATCTTGCCCTTTAAGTCCATCAAAGTCTGCTTTATATATTTGGGTGCTCCTATATTAGGTGCGTAGATATTTATAATGGCTATATCTTCCTTTTGGATTGCTCCCTTTATCATTATGTAGTGACCTTCTTTATCTCTAACTATGGTCTTGGTTTTAAAGTCCATTTTGTCTGATATAAGTATTGCTACCCCAGTTTTTTTTTTCATTTCCATTTGCGTGAAATATTTTTTCCATCCTTTTATCTTCATTCTGTGTGCATCTTTTGCTTTAAGGTGTGTCTCTTGTAGACAGCATATGTATGGGTCCTGTTTTCTTATCCAGGCAGCTACCCTATGCCTTTTGATTGGATCATTTAATCCATTTACATTTAAGGTTATTATTGATATGTAATTGTTTATTGCCATTTTATTCTTTAAAACTGTATTCCTCTTTTGCTATATTCTTTTTCTCCTTTGATCTGTTTACAACAGGTCCCTTAGCATTTCTTGCAACCTTGGTTTGGTTGCAGTGAATTCCTTGAGTTTTTTTTTTGTCTGTAAAGATTTTTATTTCTCCTTCAATTTTAAATGATAGTCTTGCTGGATAAAGTAGTCTTGGTTGTAGGCTCTTGTTCTGCATTACTTTGAATATTTTTTGCGATTCCCTTCTGGCCTCAAGTGTTTCTGTTGAGAAGTCAGATGTCATCCTTATGGAAGCTCCTTTGTAGGTGATAGTCTTTTTTTCTCTAGCAGCTTTTAATATTTTCTCTTTATCACTTAGCTTTGGTATTTTAATTATGATGTGTCTTGGTGTTGATTTCTTTGGGTTTCTCCTTAATGGAGTTCTCTGTGCTTCCTGAACATGTGAGATGTTTTCCTGCCTTAATTGAGGGAAGTTTTCAGCTATGATATGTTTGAACAAAGTCTCTATCCCTTGTTCTTTCTCTTCTTCTTCAGGAACCCCAATGATGCGAATGTTATTTCTCTTCATGTTGTCGTAGAGCTCTCTTAGATTTTCCTCAGACTTTTTGAGTCTCTTTTCTTTTTTCTGCTCTGCTTCCGTGCCCTATTTATCATGTCCTCTAACTCGCTGATTTGATTCTCTGCTTCATCCATCCTGCTTTTAATTCCTTCCATTGTATTCTTTATTTCAGATATTGTATTTGTCATTTCTGACTGATTCTCTTTTATTCTTTCAATGTCCTTTTTTATATTTGCTATCTCTTTATTTAGGTTTTCGTAATGACCATTTATTGTTGTTCTAATATCTTTGAGCATCCTAACAATCATTATTTTAAACTCTGCATCTGGTAATTTGGTTATATCTGATTCATTTAGGTCCTTTTCTGGGAATTTCTCTTGGTTTATTTGTGTTGCATTTCTCTGCCTCTACATTTTGTCTTCACGGGAGTGGCTGTGATCACGTGCTTGGGTGCACAAGCCTTGGTGGCCTTGGCCTTTCTCCACCCTTGTTGATGACGTTATGCTCGGTCCTGAGGGCACTGGCAAGCACCTTTGCTCAGCTGCGGGTCTCTGCCTGTTTCTGCACTTTCACCCTGCCCTTGCAGGAGGTGCCCGCTCGTGGAACGGCTGCTAGTTTTGACTCTACAGGCCGTGCAGGACTGCGTGCCCATGCTCAGCTAGGTAGTTGAACTCCATCCATTCTGGGCTTTTGGCTCCACCCCTGCAGGAGGAGCCGGCTCCCAAGTCAGACCACAAGCCTGGGTTGCATGGGGGGGGGCAAGACTGTGCTCCTGCACCCTTGCTCAGGGGCTGGTCTCCACCCTTTTGGGGTTCCCGCCCTTCACCCGCAGTCTGGATTACAGGCTGCCAGCAGCTGGGCTTGACCTCTTTTGCATGCCCCCTCCTCCCCAGCTGAGCAAGACTGAGCTTACACCTGAGCCCAGTGGTGGCTAGCCGGCCTGCCGACAGAACTGTGCTTCCACGTCCCGCCACCAGCTGCCCTCTGGCAGCCCTCAGCCGCGTGGGTGCGGGCACTGCAGCTCAGACCCTAACACTCACTATTGTAGACCCGAAAGCTCCCTCCTTCTAAGCAACTCTGCTCCGAGTGCCACAGGGGGAGCTTCTTTGGCTGCTCTCCTGCTTCCCTCTGCTGGTATTGCTGTTTCTGGGGAAAATATTCACTTCAGATTCGGGGAGTGACTCATCCTAGGGGTTAGGGTGGCTATCTCCCAAAATGTTTCTCCCTGTGCTTCCTAGATTACACTCTCTTCCTGCTACTCTGGTACTCTCCTCTCTCCCTGACCCCTGGATCCCCTGGTGAGTGGTTGTGAGAGAGGTGTTCTGCGCGGTCCCTTTAAGAAAAATCCTGGGTCTGAGAAATCAGACTCTTTTTCACAAACAGTATCCTGACTTGTTTCCAGCTAAATACTCTCCTTATGCCTCTTCTGGGCTCTGTGGCTGCAGGCTGGGGTTTTGTTCCTGGGGCTCAGGACCCTCCCCTCTCTGCTAAACTCACTTCCCACCATGCGAGCCTCTCCCAGCTGCTGTTGGCTTCGGGATGCTGGGCAGCCCTCTCCACGTTTCCGCTTTTCCTACCAGTCTCGGTGTGGCTTCTTCAGTGTTCCTTGGTTGAAGAGTCCTCTTAGTTTAGTCCAAAGTTGGTTTTTCTAGATAATAGTTCTTAAAATTAGTTTGTAATCCACTTTGGTTCTGGGAGGTAGATGTTGGTATGTCTGCCTACTCCAGCACCATCTTGTCTTCTCTCCATCAACATGTTTTATATCTTCGTAGAAATATTGGGTGAAAACTATCTCTTGGTTATTGAGAAAATTCATTCATATTTTTAATATTTGCAAATATTTCCCTAACTTGTGAACAAATCACTTGCTTTGAAACATGGCTCACTAGAACTTTTGAAACAGAGTAGTTTGTGTAGTTTAAATGGCATTAAATTAAAAATCTGGAGATCTGGGATTGATTTTTATTTTGCTATTTATAATAGATTTGGTATTGACTTTAAGAATATCATTTTACTTTAGCCTAAATTTCACCTTCTGAAGAATGAGATGCTTAAATCAAAAGTTTTTTTATGACTTCTTTATGTTATTAAAATCTAATATTAGAATGTAGATCACACATTCAGTTTGAAAGTGATAATGAAAAGCTAACAGTTTTCCCTTCTCCACCTGAACATCAACCAATGCATCAAGAAAGGCAAGAAAGAAACAAAACCCAGCTTAAAATAAAGTATGTGTCAGCAAAACCCCAAACCACAAATTTGGCAGAAATGGTGAAGAAGAAAGTAGAGATAGAATATTTACAGCAGCTGATCACCAAAAAACTAGCAGATATTATTTAAAGGTTAAAAATATATACTGCTAATATAAACTACTCTTTTTTGCTACTGGTGGACATAGGAACAAAGGTTGGAGAAAAAAAATCCCTAACATGAAAATGTTTGAAAAGCAGAGGACACAGGACTAAAACAATAAAATTACTTAGAGAAGTCCATTAAGAAGAAATAGCCTGTAAACATGGTAAATGGGAGAAGGGAAATATAAAATTTTGTCTTATAAAAAAATCTATCTAAATATCTTCCATGTATTAGATGGAGAAAAATAAAAGTTACTGCTGTGTAACACATAAAATAATCATTATTCTGGATCACCTAAGATGTGTATATACAAAAATATTTTGAGTAAAAATGGAGTAAAAATATTTTGAGTAAAAAAAAAGACCCCTACAATGCTTATGAAGGCCATTCAAAGTTTTTTCCATTTCTCTCTCCTTAGTATTTTTCAAATTTTCTGAATTGAGCACATATTACTTCAGTAATTAAGGGTAAATGGTATTTTGAATGCTTAATTTAGATACAGGTTAAGATTTGCTAAAAGAAAAATAGGTCACAAATTTAAAACAATGATATATTTTTAAGAAGACCTTTTCTCTTTATGAAACATCAGAGGGCTTACTCACTGTCTTATCCTTTGGTAAATTAATAAATAAGAAAATGCATTTGTGAACATTTATATTTTGTCAAATGTCATTTGAACTTTTTTATTAGCATCCCAAACAGTAATTTTCCAACTACTCCATTGTAACCTACAATAATTAAGAAATCTATTGCTCTTGTATTTTATTTAAATCTTAAGAAATTCCTGAATAACTAACTGAATGTTTTCACGTTGAATTTGATGCTTGGTGTTGGAGAGACAGTGTTAAAAGAAGACCTTACTTCTGGGAAATGTCTCATCAAAATAATGTTTTCTCTTAATTTTCTAGGAGTCATGCAAGATGTTTACCACTCCTTTAAAGCCTTTGTTCAATAAGCTTTTTCAAAGTAATTACAATGATTACAAAAGAAACTCAATATTTTCTCACTACTCACATTTGAACTAAAGATTTCTTGAATTTCTTTTTGTTTTTATTGTTGCTCTTAAAAATTCCAAACTTATGGAAGTTTAATGAAAACCCTCAGACCGGTGGACTAGTGTGCGGTTCAAGGATGTATCCTAAGTGCCTAGAACATACCCATGGTTGGGTTCAACAAATGGTGTTAAATAAATGAGGTAATTTCAGATACTTAAAAATACATACTTGCTAAGTTCATTTTCTCCCTCTCTCTTAGCATATGTTACCACTGTTTTATCCCAGTTTTATGTTTGTTCTAATTTTTTTTTTCATTTTTCCAAAGCTGGAAACGGGGAGGCAGTCAGACAGACTCCTGCATGCGCCCGACCAGGATCCACCCAGCATGCCCACCAGGGGGCAATGCTCTGCCCATCTGCGGCCTCGCTCTGTTGCATCCAGAGCCATTCCAGCACCCGAGGCAGAGGCCACAGAGCCATTCCCAACGCCCGGGCCATCCCTGCTCCAATGGAGCCTCAGCTGCGGGAGGGGAAGAGAGAGAAAGAGAGGAAGGAGAGGGGGAGGGGTGGAGAAGCAGATGGGCGCTTCTCCTGTGTGCCCTGGCCGGGAATCGAACTTGGGACTCCTGCATGCCAGGCCGACGCTCTACCGGTGAGCCAACTGGCCAGGACTGTTTGTTCCAAATTTAAGTTGCCTTCTCTAATGTTATTGAGAAGTTTTGATAAAAAAAAATAAATTAATAATAATGTTACATGGTTATTGTTTTAAAGAAAGTTATGCATTACTGAAGAAGAGCCTGGCACATTCTTTCTTTGTGTATTGACAAAATTGGTTGAGGTATTTTACATTTTAATTGCTAGTGAGCACAATTATATTTTTATATAATGTCTTTTTAAAACATTTTTCACATTGAACAGTGCTTGGGTAATATTATTTTCACTGGAAAATGAAAGTACACAAATAAGTTAGTAAAATATATTTTTAAAATACTTTATTCTTCCTTAATTTATCTCATATACAGCTCTAAATTGACACATGGACCAGCCTCTTGCCTTTAAGTAAATATTTTTTATGCTAAGAATAAACCTCTGTGAAGTCAGTCTGAACCACTTAACTGCTGTTAACTATTTTCAGGGCATGCACATACCTGGGAGAACTGTGAATTTCATTGTACCTATTTTCTTTCTCAGAGTATACAATAAGAGCTTCATATATTTTCTATTGAAGACTAACTTCAAATGAAATAAGAGGAGATATTTTTCTGAATATTTCAAATAAGTAACTCTGAAAGAGATACATAAATAATGAATGGACTCTTAGATACTGCTGCCATGCATTATTAATTAAAAATAAAGATCAGATCTACATTGAAAAATAAATCTTGGTATCTAGGCTGCAATGTGTCTAACAGGGAGATTAAATTTAATGGGCAAAGAAGTGGCCTTTCTCACATTCATGATGGCTCAAGACATTTGAATAGACTACTCTTGTTCAGTATAACACATACTTCTTTCTTCCTCTTTTTTGTTTTTTTTATTTTAGTGAGAGGAGGGGAGGCAGAGACAAACTTTCTTCTGCATCTGCCCCAACCAGGATCCACCCAGCAAGCCCACTAGGGGGCGATTCTCTTCCCATCTGGTGCCCTTGCTCCATTGCAACAGGGGACAGTTTAGTGCCTGAGGCAGAGCCCTGGAGCCATCCTCAGTGCCTGGGGCCAACTTGCTCTAATTGAGCCTTGGTTGCAGGAGGGGAGGAAAAAAGAGAGAAGCGAGATGGGGAGGAGTAAAGAAGCAGGTGGGCACTTCTCTTGTGTGCCCTGACCAAAATTGAACCCGGAACATCCACACGCTGGGTCCACACTCTACCGCTGAGCTAACTGGCCAGTTCCACACATACTTCTTTAAAAACTGGACTCAAAACTCACTTTTTCTGTTTACAGTCAACTCGATTTTTCTGGTAACATTGCTGGAATAAATCTCATCCACATTTATTCACTGTGTGCTCACTAATACCGCACCCCAGTTTCATGACACTTCTGAGCATAAGCAGCATTCTCACCGTGATTATCACTGCCCACATTACCTGAATTTCATGGTATGCCATACTCCAGGGGTCCCCAAACTTTTTACACAGGGGGCCAGTTCACTGTCTCTCAGACCGTTGGAGGGCCGGACTATAAAAAAAAACTATGAACAAATTCCTATGCACACTGCACATGTCTTATTTTAAAGTAAAAAAACAAAACGGGAACAAATACAATATTTAAAATAAAGAATAAGTAAATTTAAATCAACAAACTGACCAATATTTCAATGGGAACTATGCTCCTCTCACTGACCACCAATGAAAGAGGTACCCTTCCAGAAATGTGGCGGGGGCCGGATAAATGGCCTCAGGGGGCCGCATGTGGCCCACGGGCCGTAGTTTGGGGACCCCTGCATGTCTATACAGCTCCAGTTTATGCATGAATAAACTCATATTTGGCACATCTGAAACATTTTGTAATATTGTATTATAAGCAGTTCTATAAACTTCAAGAGATTACCAAAGGAAAATAAAACAATCAATAGAAGTTAGACTTAACAAAGCTCTGGTTGTGATACTAGAAAGATTTAATTTTCCTCCAAGATTCACATGCCTTTTCTTATTCTATATGAGCTCTGACAAGCTATCTCTAACCTCTTGGTAGATTCACAAGACCAAATCTATCTTGTTTACTGTTGTATCCTTAGTTGTTATTGCCTTTTTTTTCTTTTTATGACTCATGAGGCTGGGCAATGCTTAAATTCTGGAGATTGATTTACTCTTTACTACAGCACATTTTAATTGACTTCAGTTTCCTGTTTGATATATGGTATGCAAACTACTCTGAGAAAAGAAAAACCTTGACAATAGAGTCTTACATCTTATTTGCTTATATAATTAATGAGAGAAAGAAATAACCTGTTTGGCAAAACAGAAACAAATTCATAGATACAGAAAACACATGAATAGTCACCAGATCGAGGGGGAGTTAAGAACATGGGTGAAAAAGTGAAGGGATTAGGAAGTACAAATTATCAGTTATAAATGTAAAGTACAGCTTAGGGAATATAGTCAATAATATTGTATTAACCATATATTAAGTCATATGGATTCTAGACTTATTGGGGTGATCATTTCATAAGTTATATAAATGTCTAATCACCATGTTGTACACCTGAAAACGATATAATATTGCATGTCAACTGTAATTGTAAAGTGTTTAAAAATTAATTAATTAAAAAATAACATGTCTGGCCACAGATCAAGATTAACACTTCAGTTCACACAAAGAATTGGTTTGCCAAATCAGATTTAGAGGAATCAGAGAACCTACCCAGTATTCAAATATACATACTAGACTGTTTTTTTTCTTTCCTTTGTCCTCTTATTACATAATGTAAGATGTATTAATAGTAGTTAACATTACCTCACAGTATTAAGTAATGGGATATTGAGAAGAATAAACACCCATCAAGGACTTCACATTCTCTCCTGGGGAAATGTGTGCTGTTGGTTGTTACAGAAGAGTTGTTTCTTGTTAGAAAGGAGTGTGTCTTGGTTACTCTTCTAACTTGAGGGTTTGTACATGAGTACCAAATTGACAAAGAGTGGGCCTTGGTAGTTTTATATAGGCAACTTAGGTAGGCTATCGCACCCAGTTACTTAATCGAACACTAATATGTACATTTCTGGAAAGGTGTTCTGTAGATATGGTTAATATCTACAATCAGTTGATTTTAAGTAAAGGAAATTACCCTCAACAATGTTTCTGGGGCTCCTCCAATCAGTTGACAGGTTTTATAGGCAAACTGGTTTCTCAGAGAAGATACCTATCTCAAGACTACTGCATCAACTTCTGCTTGAGAGCTACTACTGCTGGCCTACCTTACAGATGCCAGCTTTCCCACCTCCCATAATTGTATGAGCCAATTCCTTGCAATAAATCAGTCTTTCTCTAAGGCTGTGTCTGTCTCTGTCTCACACGCCTTTTTATATATATTAACACATATGAAATTGACTGAAAATCATAGCTAGCGGTCCCATCACACTTTACCAGTGGAAATGAAAGCCTATTGCCTGCAAGAAGATCCAGAAAAATGGCATTCTTGACTTGTCCTGACCTGAAAAATCATTTAGTAGTCCATTCTCTTCCATCTGTGAACAGGGTCACAGACACTCTAGAAATGGTTTCCTGTGTCAAAAGTTTCAGTGTATCTCATCTAGCACAAATTCATGTTTGCCCCTTTAAAGTCACTTGCTCTAAATTTCTCTCTTCATTTCTCTTCTTGACTCTTAGCCTGTTTTTCTTGGAAAGGGGTATTTGCTTCAATTCCCCTTTATTTCATAGCCTGAAGATGCAAATTAATTCCATCACTTCTCAAAATTGAGTCACTAAAAAAAGAATAGTTGCCCCTCTTGTATGGAGGCTTCTCTCTGAAGCAGCCAGGGAATATTCTTTTCCCACAAAATCAGTACCTCTTTTCCTATATCTCTTAGCAAACAATGACATCCAAAATAAAACACAATAGGGCAATAAATAACACTATAAATCTTATTGTTACATTGGCCTGACCAGTGGTGGCGCAGTGGATAAAGTGTTGACCTGGAAATGCTGAGGTCGCTGGTTCGAAACCCTGGGCTTGCCTAGTCAAGGCACATATGGGAGTTGATGCTTCCAGCTCCTCCCCCGCTTCTCTCTCTCTATCTCTCCTCTCTCTCTCTCTCTCTCTCTCTCTCTGTCTCTCCCTCTCCTCTCTAAAGTGAATAAATAAAAAAAATCGTATTGTTACATTAAGCATATTAAGTTATATAGTATTAAATTTTTTAAAATTTTGAACCAGTTATTTAATTATATACTTGAAATAATGAGTAAAATGTAGTAGTGGACCTCAAAGCCTTATTCTCCTTTGTAGAATAAAAATAAAAATTGATAAAATGAATTGAATTTCATTTTCATGGTGGAGATAGGTGAGCAAATATTTGTAATGCAATGTCAGAAGACCAATAGTGAAGTTCTACACATAGTGATATTGAAGCATAGTGGAGACTTCACTTCTATATAACAGGTGATAGCTCAACTAGACCTTGAAAGAAGATCAGGATTTTTCTAGGCAGTGATAGTGGCAAGAACACTTCAGACAGAGGGAGTGCCCTGTTCAAAAGCATAGAGATATGAAAGTGTATGCTCATCAGAAAATTAGTCCAAGTATGATGATATGTGTTGAACACTAAGCTTAGGATTGTGTTGGGGGGTTATCTTGCAGTTATTATGAAGCCATGGAAGGTTTCAATGCAAATATGAGACATAATAAGAGGACAAGACTAATTAGGAAGTCATTGCCAGAGACTACATGAAAATTGGTGAGCCAGCACTCACCCAATTCAGTTCCCCAAATGAGAAACCTGAGTCATCCTCAACTTCTCCCTCTCACTCACGGAAACAATCACAACGTTCTGTCAAATGAACATCCTAAACAGAAGTTGAATTCATCCTCTTTTTTTCATCTCCACCATCACATCCCTGAAATATGGTGAAAACTTGACTCTGCTCCTGTTTGAGAATCATGAGTATGTTGGAAAACCAAGAAGGTGACTGGTTTTGAATCTGATTTTCTCCCTGGGTGGAACCTGGTATGCACTCAGAGTTGTAGTCTGAATGCAGGGTAATCTAAGGGCCCTCATGTGTGCTTTTGCATCATTGGGAAGTACGTGGCAAGAAGGCAAGAGACAACAATGAAGAAGGTAGGTGGTTATGGAGTCTTTATGAAGATGTGACTGTCTAAGCAGTCAAAATTGGAACTCGTGACAGCAGAGAGAAGGCTCAGGAAATGTCTGAAGAAAGGAAGATAGAAGCAAATTTTGAAAATATCAAGTTACAAGCAGGTTATTAAGGTCAGAGTCATGCAGAAGGGAAATAAGGTAGAAGCTCAATTTATAGATCTGAGATGATTATTAGAGGGGATGATCACAGAATTAAAAGAAACCCTATTTTTTTGTTTTGTTTTTAAGATTTTCTTTTTTTATATAAAATATTTAATATTTATTTTATTGATTTTTAGAGAGAGAGGAAAGGAAGGAGAGAATGAGAGTCAGGAACATTGATTCGTTGCTGTTTGTGTCCTGAACCGGGATCGAATCAGCAACCTCTGTGCTTTGGGACAATGCTCTAACCAATCAAGCTATTCAGCTAGGACACTACTCTGTTGTTGAATTAGAGAATAAAGTCATAACAAGAAAAAGTATAATTGATTTAATGCTGAATCACTGGACAATTGATAAAGGTATTTTAAATGCCCAATGATGAAGATGACAGCTGAGACAAGCACTGAATATTTGGACAAAAGATATAGAAAAAAAAAACCAGTTTCTCCCAATACCTAAGGAAGCAAGTTAATAAGACAACAATTTAATAAAGAGTATATGTAGGCTTCAGAGAATAGATCCTTATATTTTCTAGAAAGCAATAGCTGTTAAATAGAGATAGTTGAAGTTTTTGTCATCTGATATGTATAAAACATCACCAACATTATATTTAATGTGTTATGCTAATAAATACAAATAGTACTTTAATACTATAAAAGCTTTCCTTTATGATGTCTAATCCCTTACTGTTAATTTTTCTTCATAAATTCTTATGTTTCTCAATCATGTTTTTATGAACCATTGATTATTATCAGGAATCTGGTCTTCCCAGTTGGGAAGAAATTACAATAATTTCAAGCAGTACCATTGTCATCCAAAGTCTCAAACAGTTTTATTTACCAAAACCAGACAGTTTATGTATGTGTAATAACCATTCATTTCAACCCTTTTCATTTCTACTAAATCTTTTGCTGGCATTTCTCCAAAAATATAATTTTTAAGAACAAAGAGACAGGGAGTGAGTCCAGTGATTAATGGCAAGGGAAGAATTTAAGAAAAGACATCAGCAGGAAATAGCCAGGTCTGAAACCAGAAACTCTATGATCAAAACAGAAGCAAAGAACCAGAGACTTTTTGGTAAAACATAGAGATTCTGGGCAGAGCAATACAGAAAGTCAGAGGCATCCAAGTAGTCAATAACTACGAGCTCTTAACAGAAGTGAGGAAAGCAAGGAGCAAAGTCAAACTGCTAACAGATAGGAAACCGGCATCAAAAGCCAGACAGGGGCCATTGGATGTCAGCAAGAACACATTTTCACTTTCATCTGGTCATAGAAAGCAAAAATCATGGTGATAAGACTTTCGTAAAAGTAATGTACTTTCGCTGAGGAGTTAACCCAGAGTTTACAGGTAAAACAGGTAAGTGGCTACATGTGGGTAGAAAAGACAATAAATAGAATGTTAGGAAAAAGAAAATCTTGGGGGGAAAATGAATGGAATTGCATTTATCTTACTTATCTGCTCATGAACAGAGGAAGGTAAAGAAGAGTAAAAAATTGAGGGGAAAGCTTTTAGGAATTCAGAAATTTAACAGCTCCCCAATGGTTAAAATCATGGAGATATTAGTTGCCTTGTTTTTCTGACACTTTGATTATCTGTTTTTCATACATCTTATTTGTATCTGAAAATGTTACCTAACTATGAACTTCAAAGATGACTCTTAGTGAAGACACGAGGAATTAAAAATTTCATTTTAAGCATGATTAGCAGCAGTGAAAGTTCAGGGAAAACTGACTTTTATAGGGGGAAATATAGCATTAAAAAAAATAAAAGCATTTTAAAATGAAATATTTCATTATATCTGAACTGAGCAGTTCATTGAATTTGTTACTTTTTTTCTAATAATAAATAAGTAAACTATTTACAGATTAAATATTTTAAAAGAGTGAGTGAGGCAACCAAGGTTCTGATGAATCCTAATAAAATCTATTTGTTAGGGATTGCAAAAAAAATTTTTTTTAACTCAACTTGTACAGAAAGTTACCAAATCTCTTGCTTATTATGAGCTTATTCTCCTTTTTTTTTTTTTTTTTTTTTTTTTTTTTTTTTTTTTTTTTGTATTTTTCTGAAGCTGGAAATGGGGAGGCAGTCAGACAGATTCCCGCATGCGCCCGACCGGGATCCACCCAGCACACCCACCAGGGGGCGACGCTCTGCCCACCAGGGGCGATACTCTGCCCCGACCAGAGCCACTCTAGCGCCTGGGGCAGAGGCCAAGGAGCCATCCCCAGCACCCAGGCCATCTTTTGCTCCAATGGAGACTCAGCTGTGGGAGGGGAAGAGAGAGACAGAGAGGAAGGAGAGGGGGAGGGGTGGAGAAGCAGATGGGCTCCTCTCCTGTTTGCCCTGGCCAGGAATCGAACCCAGGACTTCATGAGCTTATTCTCAATAGTTATTATTCTACTTCTTATTATCAGTTTGGACAAAAGTATATAAATATCAATACATTAAATCTTCAGTAGTGGCAAAATAGATTACTAACTACATTGGGAGCATTGATTTTGTGAATTATTACAATACACCATAAAATTATGGAAAAATGGAAGAAGTAGAACAATCAAAAACAGTTTAAATAGACTTCAAATAAAATGTGCTTAATTTGCACTTATGTCAAATTGGAAATTCAATTTTATTTAGTAATATAATAAAGTTAATTGGTTAGATATGGTTGGAGATAGAAATTCATCTAGAAGTATCAGTTAAGACTTCTAGCCAAGGACAATTTTGAATAAACACCAAGTTAAGAACATTGAGAAGGAAATCCAATCATAGTCCTGAACACAATTTCCCAAAACATTTAGTGTGTGATGTAAAGCCTACGGCCATCATTTCTTTGTGCTTCTGTATGTAATATACTATTTCTTTCTCTCTCTCTCTCTCTGTCTGTCTTTCTGATGTTTTAATGTTTTTATCATTAAAAGATAAAGGTATAAAACATTTGTCAAAAATTTGATTAAAATGCATTTTTGTGTGAGCTTTATTCTGTTTGCTTTTCTTAATATTTATTGTTTTTCTTGGATCTGTGGGTGTATAGAAGATTTAATAAAATTTGGAAATTTTTCAGCTGTGCGTTATTTTCACAAAACTTTTCTGACTCTCCTTTCTCTCACTTCTCTGGGACTCTAAGTTCATATACGATAGACCACTTGGTACTGTCTTACAGATCACTGAGGCTCTCTTCTTAGTTTGTGTTATGTTTTCTTTGTGCTTGATTTTTCATAGTTTCTATTGCAAAGTTTTCAGAAGTTGCATTTTCCCCCTCCTCTTGGTAATAGCCAGGACATGACAACTGCTATGTATTGCAATTTGGCACTTCTCCATACTTATCTAGCTCTTTTTATGAGTAAAGAGGGAATTAAGGTTAGAAGTAAGAAAGACATAGAAGATGAGGAAAAAATAATTTTTATATTACAGAGAAAATTAGACAGGATTTTTATTCTAAAACAGGGGGGAGTTTTACATATGGAAAAATCATATCACCACTGCTCTGACTGATTGCATTATTGTTTACTGCTTGTTTGTATTTCCTTGTACTGTTTATTGGTAATAATGAAAGAAAAAGAAATGTTTATTTAGCTTCCATTTCTGATACTTTCTCTTCCCCAGAATTATAGAGGGAAGTTTGTCATTTGTGTTCCATATACATACATACATACATATATATATATAATTAGATGAATGCATTTTGCTGTCTTCACATAAAGAATTCACAAAAAATTTCTAACTTGTTTTTGTAAGGATGTTTTATAATCTTATCTTGCTTCATAAATATCAGCACATTCTGCAAACATTTGAGGTATTGAAGTTATTGGCAATTTAATTAGTTTGAAGCAAAAAACTAAAATCTTCAGAAAAAAATATTTCAAAAGTATGAAAAGACAACTTGTTGTATTCTCATTTCTGTAAATACAATTGTTGAGATATTTCTACAGCTCTACATCCTATTGTAACTGTTATAATCACACCATATGGAAAGAAATCAATAACATTTTTTTAGTAAATAAGCAAGGAATTTCAAAATTATAGCTTCAGAAGATTAACAAAATATCAGCTATAGAATATTTAATAAGACCAGTTTAGTTAAACATAAAGAATTATAGCTTTTTAAAAATATATATTTATTTGTTTTACCACTAAGTTAGTAAACTATTTATTGATTTCAGGACCACTCAATATACTTTCTAATAGTAAAATTGTTGAAATTCCTCTTTCTTTGCTTTAGCAATATGAACCATAAATAATTGATAACATAAATCAAAGTAGTCCATAATTTCTTAGTGAAGTAACAGAAATAAGAAGAGATCTCAATTGTTATTCAGTAATAAAATGGGCAGGGTTACCAATTTTTTGTGAACTTGGAAATATCACTACATTTTGTAAAATGTGAATATTGGTCTCTTTGTCATACTCCCACAGCAGGGAACACAGGATATTTCAACACAAACAAGCTTCAATAAATTTCCAGTGTTTACTGATTCTGAATAGCATACCAGATCAATACCCACTTAGAAAATCAAATTATGATTTAAGAACAGGCAATGTAACACCATGTAATTCTTATTGAAAGCCATCTCTTTGGCATTTGCATAAATTCTATTAAATAGAATTTTAGTATTTTATATTATTATTCAGTGCTTTTGATGATCTTGGACACTTAAAAGACAAGTGCTGCATCTATTTTTGAAGAATTTAAGTTCTTAATACATCATTTCTGTGTCTAAATTGTTCTGTTTCAGACAAATGCTCAGTCTTTTGGGAAGGGTATGTTGCTGACTGTCTAAAGTTCCATTAATAAGGATGGTCAAATTAAGATAACAGTATTTTAATTGAATATATTGGGGTCATATTGGCTAACACAATTATATAGGCTTTGGGTGCTCAATTTTACAACATACCTCTATGCATCATATTGTGTGTTTGCCCCACACCCCCAAGTCAAGTCTTTATCCAGCTTTTAAAACAATATGATCATAGGCATAAAAGTAATCTTTACTATGGGCTACATTTAAGATCATTTATTTGAGAAGCACAGAGAGGTATCAATGTCTCTAGTACACCTTCTAGGAGTTAAGCACTTTGTATCTATCATCATTTAGTCCTTTTAAAGGTCTAGGATACAGACACTGTTAATGATATTAACAATGTAAATAATGAAAAAATTAAATATAAAAATGTTAGGGTTCCTAGAACCTACCTCATTCAGGGTTATTCAGCCAGGAACTAGAAAAGCTGGCTCTTTAATCCACATATATCTGGCTGCACAGCCAGTGGACTTCTCATTACTTCATTACTTCTCACTAAAAAAAAAAAAAAAAAAAGTCACATCATAAGGTGATGTGTAACTAGCTAATATATTTAAGTAAAGGGATTTGAGAGTTATTGTCAATTATTTCTAACATTTACTTAGACATCAGACTACTTCTATGCATATTTCCATCATAAAGCTCATCTCATTTTGTGTTGTTGTTTTGTTCTTTTTTCTACCTTTTATTTGTCACTTGTACAAGATTGGAAGTTCTTTGAATAGTGAAACTGGGTGTTATCTTTTTAACTGTAAAATACAGCACATTCATTTATTTATTCACAAATATTTACAGACTACTGACTATGTGCCAGGAATGATACTAGCACCTGGTCTTTAGGAGAAAGCAAGGAATATAGGTTTGCTATGGGACAGATTACTGTTTAGTTTAGTAAGTGCTCTAAAAATATTTTAGGAAGAATGCATCCTCAAAGTGAAATTATTCTTGTATCTCTTATCTGAATTTCTAATTACCTCACTTCAAAAAGGCAACAATGAAGGTCAATTTAAAACAAAACTCTAGAGCTGGCATCAAGAAGATCTAGTATCTAATTATAACTTTGCCACTTGGACCTTGGAACCATCAATTAACCATTTTTGGCCTTATTTGTTTTCTATAAGTCAAAGATGTCATTAACAATATGTGAAAATCATAGATTATTAAAATATAAAAACTCAAACAAATGAATTAATAGAATAGAAAAAAGCTATAAAGATTTGGGAATGATTAGGAAGTTAATTTAAAAATTTTGTGTCCATAGATTGCCTATAAAAAATAAATAATGTTAAACATTAATAATAAAAGTACAAAGAAAGAAATAAGTAATATAATCTTCTATCACTTGCCAAATAGTAAAATAAGTAATACCTTGTACTATCAAGGGAATAAGAAAATGTACCAAACACTAATAAGACTTTTAATCAATGCCTTTCTTCAGGGCAATTTGGCAATAGGAATCTTAATTTTAAACTTATCATAAGCTAGAGAAACAATATACAATTTTTGTATGTATTTATGTTTATAATTTAAAAAAATTTATGTATGAATGTTTATAATTATATTTTTAATAAAATAAATGTACAAAAATTATGTTTTTTATTAAGGAATTGGTTAAATAAATTCAAGTAAATTTCTACAATAAAATTTAAGCATCTATTCAATAGGTTGAATAGAAAATTAATTGACATAGGAAATATATTATTAAGTATGTTACAATTAACTACATGTTACAATTAATTAAATGCATTTGGATTTATTTTGTTAACAATGCAGTTAAACATATTGAATAAAATGTAACTAGTTGCTAGTATCTTATCTCTGGTAGTAGGTTTCATCTCTTAGATTTATTTGTTTAAGTAATTTTATAATGAGCACATATTAAAAGGTAGATAAATGTGAATCCATACCTACCTTCAAGGATTATAGTAGAAATAAAATAAAATAGAGTTTTTGAAATCATAAGAGTAACATACAAATGTAAGGAATTAATACTGTAAACTAGTATGTAAGCCAAACATCCTTGTTAATTGAGTTAGACTAGTACTATAATCTTGTGTAACAGGTTTGTATTCAGGAGGGACAGCTACACAGCTTTAATTAATAACTCAGACTTTGGAAGCTGAACACAATATAAGATTTGTCTCTATTTAAGTCAATCAGAAGGGGGAAAAATAATTGACAACTGCATGTGAGAAGTTACTATATGCCTGGCTAGCAAGCGGTACACATAATTTCTGTTCACATTCCATAGGTATAGTCACATGGCCACATGGTCACGGATGCCTGAAAGGGTCAACTAGCTATATGCTCAAGAAGATGGGGAAGAAAGATTTTGGTGAACAGTTAACAATCTTTGTCATAGCTTTAGCCAACACAACCATGCATGCTCCTTACTAGAATGCATCCATGTTATCCTGAAGGGGGACAAAGTCTCATCCATCCAAACATTTAGATTTCTTTCTAACTTTTACTGCTCTCCATTGAGTCCAGACATGGATCTTTAATGTCTGATAATAATGGAGTAGGAAGGGGATAACTCTAATGAAGAATCCCAAGGGAAGAGTGGACCACACATAGCAGGCATGTTCCCATGGCAACACTGGATTTCTGGCTTCCCACTTTACCTAACATGGTCATTTGACAGGAAATTTACGATGGATACTTGGTCATCTGCATTTAAAGGCTTTTAAGCTACTTTTATTGGCCCCACCGGCTACCAGAGGGAAGAAAGCACAGAAGAGAGCCTACGGAAAGGTTTCTGGAGCCAGGCAGATACTGAAACACAGTGATATGGCCGTAACTACCGCGAGGCAGGCTGGAAACTTTATGTGCAGAGGAGAAAAAGGATTTTGTTAAGAAGAATCTCTGACAAAAAATAACCACAGAGAAACAAACAACAACCACAACTACAAAAAAAGTGGCGTCTTTCTTATGTGTTTTATTCTCTCCCTCTTTCTCTCTCTCTCTTTTTTTGTTTTTTGTTTTGTTTTGTTTTGAGCTCACAGTTATTTATTCTTAATTTGTGGGAATCTCTAGAGCTGACAGTGGAAATACTTTCCTCTGAGACAATTTGGCCTTGCTATTATTGACAGCCAGAGGCTTTCCTTCCTTTCCTGGCAGATCCCATAGTGGGAGTCTCAGGGGCGTCCTGCCCTTGCTCTGCTTAGGGCTGAGCCTGAAAACCATGTTTGCTCTCAGGTCAATCCAGCCTCTTCAGTCTGTTCATTGGTCAGAGACCACAGGTCTGGATTCAGCTCACAGGAGTATTTGGGGAATGGGCGTGATGGCCTTTTCTTCTTACAATCTGAATAAAGCTGTAAGAAGTATGCTTTATTTAGGAGGTAGTGGTTTTGTAGCGTGAGGAAGTTATAATTAAATCAATCTATCATACAGATAAAAGTGTAGCTCTAAGGCAAGAATTTTGTTTTAACCTCCATATTTAAAGATTCTTTTTGGCCTACTTCTTCCTTGCTTCTGAAAATAATTTTGAAATTACTTTTTCTCAAATTATAAAAATCAAAGCATATTTTCAGCTTTTAAAGATGAACTATACTTACACAGTTTATGCCCTTAAATATATATTTTTAAAACTAAATGTTTGATAAAAATTTATACATTAAACTCAAATTTGAAAACTGGTGCCAACGGAATACTGAATTCACCAATCCCCTCTTTGCACAATTTCCAAAAATTCCGGATGATATATGATTCTGTCTTTTTAATATAAAGTTCAGCATGTTATGTTTTTTCTTAGTTCATAAATATTTTGAAATATTTGTAGTCTATTCCTGATGGAATAATGGTGTACAAAATATTGACAATAATGAGACTATCCCAGGATTATTTTATTTCTTACTAAATCTTAATGGTTTTCAAGCTGTGTCCTGCAAACCATAGTGTTCTATTGAGCATATTAATAGATATCCCCTAGCAAAATGGTTATATGGTCAAATAAATATGAAAAAATCTTTTTACTACGTCTATTCTTTAGAGATTAATTACATGCATCAGCATACTGAGGTCTCAATGTATTTTTACACTCTCAGTGAAAATGTACACTTTTGAAATCTTTTTGAAGAGACATTTACCATAATGTCAAGCAAAATCCTATAAATTTTGGTGATAAATGATCACAATGACTTTTTTTTGCCACAATTTAAAAATAATGATGCCACAATTGAGCATGGCTGCCGTACCAAACAGGCGAAGCAGAGAAGTACATTTGTGCATCACACCGTATTGCACAGCTGGGTAAGTGCCTACATTGTGGAGGTGGATGCAGCTCTCACTGCCTGTATCGGGGTTTCTCTGCCCCAGGACTACTGACATTTTAGGCTGGCAAATTCTTTGTTGTTGGGATATTCTACACCCTGTAAGATATTTAACAGCATTCCAGACCTCTACCTACTAGTTGTTAGTAGCAGTGCTCTGTTTTGTTGTGACAACCTAAAACGTCTAAAAATGTTGTCAAATGTACCCCTGGGGTCAAAGTCTCTCCTGGCTGAAAAGCAGCTGGGATTGGTTGGTTCCTTGTACCAGTCACTGAAGAGGTAAATCAGGAATCTAAACGTTTCATTTGCTCTGCTCCTGTGCTTCCCAAGTCATCTGCTGAGGCTCTATCCAAGAGTGGATTCACAGCCCAGATATGCCATTGACTAAGTGTATGGCTAAGTTTCTTGACTCCTCTGTGCTTTACCTTTTTTTATTTCTGAAACAGGGAAATGATCATGTCTACCTTACAGGATCATTGAGAAGATTAGATGACAACTGTTGTAAAGCACATCAATCAGTGCCTGGCATGTAATATTTTATTAATAATTTTAATTAATTACTTTATTACACTCACTTAAGCTATGTAACAGACCAATGATTCTTTCTAGCCTACCTGAGTTATGTTTCTCTTTATTAATTAATGCATTGACATTCAGCTTTGTACTAGAGTCATCTGTAATTTGGGTAGGTGTAAGCCAGAAGCTTGGAATTTAGTCAACTGTTTGATGCATTTGCATACTGAGACCCTGCAAATAGAGAAGACTGTGGATCGCCATAAATTAATTAAACAAAACGGAGGCTGCTGGTAGCCATTCTATCTACTTTCCTTGATGACAACTCTATCTCACTACTTGACATCCTTCCATTTCAACAAGTTATTGTTGAAATATGATGTTATCATAATAATTATAGTAAAAATATCTCATTGCCCTCCCCTTCCACGTGATCAGCTGGTCATGTACATACCAATTTACCTTACCTATGAAATGAATATAACTATTCATTAATAATTTTCTTAACAGGTGAGCAAACCCTATGTAGTAAAGAAGGGGACTTAGAAAACTGGGAAATGACAAAGGCCAGTTTTGGTTGAGTGGGAAATAAGCCTGACTGGGGCTTTGCAAGGAGACACTGGAACACAGAGTATTAGGAACACAAGGAAACTGTCCTGAAGATAAACTTCTGATTCACAACTTTGCACAGGTTCACCTCTGTTCTTAGACATCCCTCCACAGCTGTCTCATAAACATGCAGGGTAGAGAAAGAATCCAGCTTGCCTTCCTGACAGAATTTGAAGAAATCACTCTTCCTGAATGACAAGTGAAAGTTAAGCTGTTATTTTCTAGAGGAGTTTAGAGCATTCCAGTCAGCTCCTGAAGTGACAGCTTAGTTTTATGAACAATGTAGCATGGATGTTCCTCCCTCCAACCTGTGAATAGTGCCTTCACTTTGAGAGCCCCATTGTCAATCCCTGTAGAGTGCTAGGAAAAGGGTGAGGGATGGGTGAACACTGGCCATCCCAGTTGCTGTTCTGCCACCACCCAGCACACTCCCACCCACATGCCTGATATCCGCAGCCAAGATTGTGTCATTCACCCATGGTCACAGCTACATGCCTGTGACATACTCTTAATACTGAGCTGCCATGAAGTTCTTCATGGGACAAGCTGGCATGTAAATAAATAGCACTACTGTGAAGAGAAACATTTCCCTCTGCAACTCTAGATACATTCTTTCATTAAAGTAAAAAGAGTTATGTGGAGTGACTCTAGCCTTGGTGGCAAAAAGCCTTTTAAAATGTAAATAAGAAATACCAGATTTGTTGGAAATGTTGATTCAGTCTGGGCATGATAAAGTTAGCTTTAAGAAGAATATTTATCTTTTACATATACAATCTTCCTTCAGCAAAAGTTAAAAAAAAAAGAAAGAAAATAATTATACACTAGCCTTTTAATTTGTAATAAGATTACTCCCTTTCCTTGGACTGGTAGCCTGGTTTGATCTAGGATTAAAGTGGCACTCAAAGGATTTGATCTTTTAATTCTTAACTGTGGCTATCTCTTAAATTTGTCCCTATGTGCTACTTTTTTTTTCTTTGTGGCAGAGACAGAGAGAGTCAGAGAGAGGAGCAGATAGGGACAGACAGACAGACAGGAATGGAGAGAGATGAGAAACATCAATTCTTTGTTGCGGCTCCATAGTTGTTCATTGATTGATTTCTCATATGTGCCTTGACTGGGGGGCTACAGCAGACCGAGTGACCCCTTGCTCGAGCCAGTGACCTTGGGCTCAAGCTGGTGAGCCTTGCTCGAACCAGATGAGCCCGCGCTCAAGCTGGCGACCTCATGGTCTCGAACCTGGGTCCTCCACATCCCAGTCCAACACTCTATCCACTGTGCCATTGCCTGGTCAGGCCCTACATGCTACTTTAAAATAAAAAGTTGGCCTGACCTGTGGTGGTGCAGTGGGTAAAGCGTTGACCTGGAAATGCCGAGGTCACCGGTTCAAAACCCTGGGCTTGCCTGGTCAAGGCACATATGGGAGTTGATACTTCCAGCTCCTCCCTCCTTCTGTCTCTCCCCTGTCTCTTCCTTTCCTCTCTAAAATGAATAAAAAAAAAATTTTTTTTTAATTTTTTAAATAAAAAGTTGGCTTTAAGTTTTTGAAATTAAATGTTAAACTCATTTATGGTGAATAATTATGTATTGTATTTTGCTTTTGTGTCTATATGTAAGTCGGAGGTATGATTTTTTTGCGGATGCCTACCACTTTATAAAATCAGAGTATTAATTATCATATATGTAGGAATTGTTTTGTTTTGTTTTGTCCCTAGATTCTGAAAGGACTATAAGTAGGAACTGCAACGTCAGGAAAGGCTCACTCTAAAATGACTTTAACATTTAGTTACACTCACATGGATTTTAAGTATGTTTAATCATGGAAGAAGTAATGTGGTCTAACTTGAGTTAAAATAGAAAAGACATTGTTTTATACATTTTGAGTGAAATACTGGCACATAGTACTATATATGCTTAATGACTACCTGGTCAATAATTCATTGAACAACTGAAATTTCTTCTTTATTAATTTTTTCTTTCTTATATTTAGAAATAAAAACCATGATTCCATTCTCTGCCAGGCTAAGTTTAGAATCAAAAACAGAAAAATTTTAATAAGAAAATTTGGGGGCAAATGAGTTTGTAAAAATCTGTATTTTCTGGTTTTGCTCACTTTTATTATTAAAAATGTCCACTTACCATATGATTGCGTTACCCAGGTGATACTGTTAATTACTTTCCTGCTTGGGAAGGGGTTTGGTTATGCTAATGTGTGCTGGAGGAGGGGTTTCACGCCAAAAGGTTTTAAGAAGAAGGAAGAAGGGAGGAGTGAGAAGATGGCCATGTTGTTGCAGAGAGAGAGGCCACATGGTGGCAGGGAGGCAAGCAGCCAAGATGGCAGGAACAGAGGGAAACAGAGGTGGGGCCTTTGATTCTAGGGAAAACTGGAAAGATTTCTCCTGGTTGTGGAACCGGAGAACATGTGAATGGGTTTTGGTGCCCTATGTGTTTGTTTTTACTCGCTTGCTGGTGTGAGCTAGAATAAAAGGATGGTCCACCAGTTCTTGGCTCCATTGTTTTTCTACCATCTGCCCGAATTTAATGAGAACCTGCATGTGAATGGCCATGATGGCAGCGGTGGCCCCTGGCCTTATAGAAATTAAGTTGATCTAAATAACTAAAATTTGTTTTATATGTATGAGAGAGTCTCCTTTGGCTGCCTAATAATGGCAACTGTTTCTTTATGTTGGTGCCCACAAACTCGACATAATTTTCCCTATGGAAAATCACTTGATACCTGTATTTTCTGAAAACAGAGCTGAATGAGTGGCTTACCTTTCATTGGGAAAACCTCTCATCTGTGTAAATGAGGATGACAGGGTAACAGGGGCAGGGCCTCCATAGGGAACTGTGTTTGATGTGCAGCAAGATTATGAAGGAGGACAATGAAGCTACTGATTTGGCCTGAGATACCATGCAACTCTGATTAACTGATGCAGGCCTTAACTTCAAGTAAGACTTTAAAAATCCTAAAATTTATCATAACCTATAAAAAGCCCACGTGCACTGAAAATCTCTTGGAAAGAAGTTCAATCTTCAGCATTAAACATTGCTTGACAAGACCCAATACATTGAGTGTGGGAATTTCAAAAAACTGTTACTAATGTATCATGAAACTATAAAGAAAATCTTTAAAAATTTTGATAAATAATAAAATCTTTCTTGTCCTCTTTTGTTCAAAATCATTATTTCCTGAATAAAATGCTTTAATATTTAGTAACAGTGCTTTTCAGACCCAGAAATGTTTCGGTATGCCAAATTCAAAAAGTTCCTAAGTAAATAGTTTATGTTAACTTTGAAAACCTAATATATATTTTTTTGGCCTTACATTTCAGGTTTCCCTTCAGAAAGCATAAAACACAGAGTTACTTTGTTATTTTTGCATTATATAGAATGTAGCTAGCTTCAAATTACAAAAGGCCTAAGAAAATACTTACACATAACAACATAACATAAACATAAAGAGAAATTTAGAGATAAGGCAATTGCAGAATTCATTAATGTAATGATAACAAAATCTCAGCCTCTAACCTCTCTGCTTTGCCCCCAGGAACTTAATATCTAATTCCTTCTAGGTTGTTAGAAATCTGCAGCAATCAAGGTATCAGTTCCTTGCATTGTAATTTGTTAAGACATAACAAAGGATGTATTTTCCTTTAGCTTATTTTTAGGAGTAAAGAAAATGTCCCAGAAGCCTCTCAACCAAATTGTCTATATTTCACTGGACAGAATTACACTGTATTCACTTTTCTACTCCTACACCAGTCCCTGGAAGGGACAGAGGATTACCATGGAACCGCTATGATCAGTAAGTTGACTTAATCATGTAGACCTCACATCCAGGACTAGTCCTTATCCCAACCTCTCCTAATGACCATAGGCCTATAATACATAAACAAAATTGGATTCTAGATACAAAGAAGATGGGGTCCAAAGGAAGAAGGGGTGCAATTTGGTATAATATAGGAGATGAAAAATGCCAAGTTACCCACCATAAATGCAGATTTTTACACTTACTGGAACATTGTGCACAATGATTAAGAGTTCTCAACTGAAATATGATCAATTTTGTCCCTAGAGTTAAGGATTTAAAGTTTGGACTGTCTGAAGGAACTGAATATTATATAATTCTAAGAAACTGTGTTTTATAATATTAACCCCCCAAACGCCCCCCCTTTATTTAAATGTGGCTTTCAAGGAGAGTTTTTCTGTTTCTTTAGCAGTTTAAAAATATATTATAACTCACAGGAGTTCCAAATGTCACTAAAAATGCCATTCTCACTTTCCTAAGCCTGATTTGAAAATGGTTGTATCATTTAAAATAAAAACACAAACAAACCAAGACTTGGGTGAGATTCCATTTAAACAAAAGTCAGCAGCAATTGCTTAAGACTTTACAAATGTTAAAATAAAATAATAGGAATATCTCTATTTCTCAAGAAAGCAAAGAACAAAAACTCAGCTACAGTCACATGATGTGGAGATGAGAGTGTAGCTGTTTAGTTGGAAATAAAAGCAGATTCAGTGTCATAGTCACAGAGTATAACTCTGGTGAGGGAAATGGTAGAGTCTAGAGGCCATTAATATTGATAGGCTCAGCACTGCAAGCTCTGTAAATTCCCAATTGCCTTCTTCATTGTATGCAACTGATAAAAGAAAGAAAAAACATATACATATTTGAATAAATAACTTAGTAAAGCTTTTTCCCTCCAGAACAGATTTAGGACCATTTCAAATATTAGAATCTGCTGAATATTGATGTCTGTTAACTTCTGCTTGTTTTTTAGGCATCTATCTCCAAAGCAGAATTGCTAACAAATAATCATTAGTTATTATAATTAGCATGTTGTTCTTATGACTCATACTTTTTCAGTAGTCAAATTTCATAGAAAAGATCTCCAGAGCAATAAAAATTTCTACGTGATAAAACAAAGTGTGTTCTATTCTCTCTTCTAAAATGTTTCTTTAATGATCACTTTACTGTAAGTTAGATATATACCTATACACCAGGAAAAAATAAAAAACACACTTTGTAAGTAAGTAATAGTATTTTATTATTACTAACTTATATAATACTTACTATGTGCTATGCATAGGTCATATATTTATTCATTTTATTTTCACAGCAAGTTTCCAAGGTTGGCACTGTTATTCTGTTTTTCAAGTGAGAAACTGGGGTACAGAGGATAATAAAATTGCCAAGGCCAAAATATTAGTAACAAAGTATTAGCCAGGGAAATTCTATAATCAAGCTTTCTCACTTATGTATGTTAATGTCTGTTTCACAAATAGTGTATCTGGATTCACAATCTAGAACACAGTAATGCTTAAGTCCAGTTATAGGAATGCTTTATAGAAACTTATTTTCTGAAGTAAATGCATTGTAATAATTTCCTACTGTATTATCAAGCTAAAAGTATTTTAGCAACTTTTGTTTTAACAGTAGTCTGTACATAATATAATATTTTTACACCTACTGGAACATTGTTCACAATGATTAAGAGTTCTCAACTAAATATGATCAATTTTGTCCCTAGAGTTAAGGATTTAAAGTTTGAACTGTCTGAAGAAACTGAATATTATATAATTCTAATTTTGCCAATGCAAAAATAAATATTTAATTTTTATTACTAATAGGCATAAAATGTATTCAGAGGCCACACTCAAAGTGAAGATTTCTGCTTTTGGTAAGACAGAGATACTGCATTAGATAGACAAGACACTCTCACAGATAACTATAAACTGTAATTTATATGTGATACAAATATACATGGTACACAGAGTGGCACAAAAGTAGGTTTACAGTTGTGAGTACACAGAACAGTTTATTCTTGTATGATTATTTATTAATTATTGCATTAGTTGCCATACAAACAACTGTAAGCTTACTTCTTT
Organism: Saccopteryx bilineata; assembly: GCF_036850765.1. Taxonomy (NCBI): domain Eukaryota; kingdom Metazoa; phylum Chordata; class Mammalia; order Chiroptera; family Emballonuridae; genus Saccopteryx; species Saccopteryx bilineata. Next base: position 179,431,595 of record NC_089494.1, read on the forward strand.
CCCACCCTGGATGTCTGTATATTTTAAGTACTTTTTGCATGAGGATATATCAGTATGTGAGGCATGGGGTAGCTAGAACACAAGAACAGAGGCCCATGGCTTTACTGTCTCAAGGAGTCAGAGGATGCCATTCAGAGTTGTATGAGTTAAATAGAAAGTGTGAAAAAAAATTTAAAATGAATACTTCACAGAAGAGAAAACCCAAACTCTTCACATACAATTTGCAAAACCCTTGGCTGACATTGAAATGGCCTTGGGGGAGACAGAGTGAGTCCAGCGCGATGGGGAAAGGACTGAGAGAACAAAGAAGACACGCATTCCACTGTGCTCCACAGGAGACATGCAGCTTGGACTTTGAGTCCAGTGAAGCTATTCATCTGCTCCAGCAAGAATAAATACTACTCAGAGGGAAAATACAAAATCCAGTGTCTGCTTAGCATACCACCCTCCACTTCTAGAATGTCAGGTAAAAAAATTTCAGAGAAATATAAATAAAATGAGAAAATCAGACATATAATTTAGGTAAAAAGAGTCATTAGACAATGACTCAGAGATTATCCAGGCATTAAAATTAGGAGGTATTATATGTTCAAAAATACATGTTCATAATGAAAAGAACAAATGAGGAATATCAGCTAAAAATGGCAACTATAAAAAGAACTAAATAAATATTTAAAAAGTACAATATTGAAATAAAAACTATATATAATGACTGACTCAATGGTAGATTGAAGATATCATAATAAATCATCAGAAGAATGATTAACAGAAAATATCCAGTTTAAGGAAGTAAGAGGAAAGTGTTAAAAGCAAACTTAAGACTTTTTCAGTGATATATAGGCAATATATATATCAAGGTAATATATCAAACAAGGTAATATATGTTTAACTGAAGACCCCAAAAAAAGAAGAGGAAGAAAATAAGGAAGAAAAATATCAAAAGACTAATGATAAACCTCCCAAATTTAGTAACAGGAAATATAATCTTAAATACTCAAAAAACAAAGTGAACTCCAAGAAAAATAAATACAAAAATTATGTATAGGCACAGCAAATTAAAACTATAAAAGAACAAAACAAATAGATATTTTTTATAGCAGTCAGCAAATAACGATACATTAAATCAGGGGTCAGGAACCTTTTTTGGCTGAGAGAGCCATGAACGTCACATATTTTAAAATGTAATTCTGTGAGAGCCATACAACAACCCATGTACATTACGCATTATCCAATAAAAATTTGGCGTTGTCCCGGAGGACAGCTGTGATTGGCTCCAGCCACCCACAACCATGAACATGAGCAGTAGGAAATGAATGGCTTGTAATACATAAGAATGTTTTATATTTTTAACGTTATTATTTTTTTATAAAGATTTGTCTGCAAGCTAGATGCAGCAATCAAAAGAGCCACATCTGGCTTGCGAGCCATAGGTTCCTGACCCCTGCATTAAATAAATGGAAAAAGTGGTAACATGCTTAAAAAAAATAAAAACCTGTTAGTACAAAATTGCATATCTAGCAAAATAAAGCTATTTTAAAAATAAAAAATTAGGGATTTTACTGCCAGTATATCTTCTCTATTTTAAAAAAAATGATATAGAAAATCCTTCAGGCTGAAAGAAAATGATGCAAGACAGCAAGTTATGTTTACAGGAAATAGTATCTGAGAGAATATGGGAATCTTAACTACTTTTTCTTCACATTATTCATTAGAAGACATGTGGCCCTTTAAAAGGAAAACTATGGCATTGAATTGTGGGGCATAGAACATAAAGATGAAATATATATGATAATAGTAGCACAAAGGACAGAGGTAATGCAATTTTACAGTTGATAGAGTCTTACTGTTATGTGAGGTGACATATTAACTCTAGGTAAACTGTGACAGTATAAATTTACAATAATCAAAACTGCAGGATGATATTGGCATAAGAATAAAAAATTAACAATGAAACAAAAGAGAGATCCTCGTTTATATGGTCAATTGATTTTCAACAGATACCAAAGTAATTGAAATAAAACTCTTTCCAATAAATGTTGCTGGTACAACTGAATATCCTTTTTGAAAAATAAAATGTGAACTCCAATGTCTACTTCCCACTATACAAAAGATCATTTTAAATGGATTATGGACCGAGACATAACAATCTGAACAAAAAAGCAAAACTGTTAACCTACTAGAAGACAGACATTAAACAACATCTTCATGACCTGATTAGAAAATTCTTTTTTTTTTTTTTTGGAAATTCTTTAAAAAGACACAAAGCAATAATCATAAGGGAATAAAGTGATCAATTAAATTTCATCAAAATTAAAAACTTCTGCCAACCAATAGACACCATTAAGTAAAAACACCCACAGTTCAACATAAAAGAAACAAGCAACAAAACTAAATGTGGGAAAGACATCTGAAGAGAGACTTCACAAAAGAAAGTATTTAGACGCCAGTAATCAGCACATGAAAAAGTATTCACACTGTAATTCATCAGAGAAATGCAAAGCAAAAACACACTAAAACATTAATACATATTTACTAGAATGCTTAAAATTAAAGATTGAAAATTCCAAATGTTGATGAGAATATAGGGCAAATGAAACTGTCATATGTTGATGGGAGTGTAAAGTGATACAGTCTCTCTGGTGAAAGATTTGACAGTTTGTTTTTATAATATTAAATATGCACCTACCTTAGAACCCATCAGTTCTACTACTAGGTACCGATACAAAAGAAACAAAAACATATTCATAAAAAATGTGCATAAGAATGTTCATAGAAATTTTACCCATATTAGCTAAACACTAAAACCAACTCAAATGCTTACCCACATGAGAATAAACTAAACACAAGTGGCGTATTATGAAACACTACATCAATAAAAATAAATTGCTGATGTATGCAACATGATAGATGAATCTCACAATATTACACTGAATGAAAGAAGTCAGGTTGAATATATTCTTTTATATAAAGAAATAAAACACATCAGCCATGTTGACAATAAGATAGATAGATAGATAGATAGATAGATAGATAGATAGATAGATAGATAGATAGATATCCGTACCCATTAAGTAAAACTGTCTTGCAGTAACTTTTTTCTAGAATTGTGTACCTTATGGGACAGCAAAGGCAGGTTCAAGAAACTAAGCTGCCTTAGTAGTCTTGGCAAATATTTACTAGAATGCTTAAAATTAAAGTTATGTGATTACTGAATCACATAACTACAGATTTTCACAAAGTTAATGTCCACATAGTATGTCTATTCAATGTTGTAAAAGTGTACATATAAGAGAATTAATTTTTTTAATTGGCATTTAAGGGAATAACCTTCACTTCTTAAAAAATCACTTAGAATATTGCAGGTTTAATTTACCTTAAAAAAAGAACTATCTAGATTGGTGGGGTTGCAGTTTGATAACACTACATGGGAAAAACAAAATAATCACCTCTCTTCTTTGCACCAGAGATAATGGCCTTCCATTTAAGTATAAATCTTATCAAGCAATCCACACTTCTTTAAGAAGACAATGATACAGCTTTTAAGTTGATTATTTCACAATGTTTATGTCACTGAACTAACATTGCCTCTTCACTTGTCTGTATCAAATTCCAATGACAAACATCAGCACTTGATCTTTGTGGGTATCTGTGGAGGGGGAAATGTATGGATATAGAAATAGAAGTATGTGTAGCTATTGATGTATATCTGTAGACACAGATATACAGATAGAGATGTAGATGTGCGTGTGCATATGCATTTAGTTTTTCAATCACAATACTGCACTGTGTAGCCCCAGCATGCACTTAGCTCATAGTCAGTGCTCAGATGTGTGTTAAGTAAGCAGAACAAGCAATATCAAATAGTTTCTCAACAGTATTTTCCAAGGATTACAATTTAAGCTCATTTCTCTTTCTATTTGTTTAAAATTTACTTGTGAGAAAAATGGGTGACTTTCATGAAGGGCATAAGCCCTTCTCATATATCTCCCTATGTGAACCTAGACCACAACAACATCTTTTACCCCTATAATTGTTCAGCACCCTTCAGCAAATCAGCAAGACTTAATGCTTTGTCTTTCCCCTTCCATCCACAGAAGCATGTTTACTGACCTACTCCTCGAGATAATGCCAGAAACCTATTTAGAAACAGTTCTATAAAGTTGTTGTCACTGCATCTATTTTAAGGATACCACTGAGAATGCTGTTTATTACTTCCAACAATGTCCTCTTTATGAAGAACCTCAAGAGAAACCTTTGTCGGTGCTCTGTACCAAGAACAGATATTCAGTACTGCCCCTGAGCAAATGTGTTGTCTAACTGACAAGGTCTCCTTTGCTAGTGAGTTCCCAAAAGTTGGAGCTTATTTTGTAGCTTACAAGTTAAATTGTGCATAGACACTTAGATTTATCATTGCAGTCTCATGTTGGCTTATTTTTTTCTTCATCCTGTTTATTTTTTTGAAATTTGTTTCACTGCAGTTTAATGTATGAATTTTATCATCTTTTATGACACTGCCAAGTATAATTTTGTTTGGAAGAAAGTTGATAATAAATAAATATTCCCTTGTTTTAAACAATGTTGCTCTTTCAACAAATACATTTGATAGGCACCCAGTTTGTTATAGGAAGAATGATATATACTATCCTATTTTATCTACTGAATAATGATTGGATTTAGTTATATATTTTAAAGGAAAGAAATTGAATGGCAGAGATGTTAAGTAACTTGCCTAACACAGATTTACTGAGGAAGCCACAGAGACTTACTAGAAGTGCAAAGATACAGAAAGGGCTGGTCCCCACACCCAGGTGTGGCAATTGGGAATCAGAAGTATATTTGGGCTGCAAAAGTTCCCCCTGTGGAGCGTGGGGCCTCAACCCACGCTGGGTTCCCCAACCCAGAACACCAGAGCCAGGAAGAGGACTTGAATAGCATCTGGCTGCAAAAATCAGTGGGGACTCTGTTCACCTGGAAGGGAAGGGGGGTCTGCTAGAAACCCAGGCACTCTTTTAAAGGGTCAGCATAGAGAATCTTGCTCTCAAACACTCACCCAAAACACTCACCCAAAAGGCTCTGGAAAAAGAAAGGCAACTCAGGGCATATGGGAATTTAAAGAGATCTGGGTGGCGTGGCTTTGTTTTTATGCTGAGTGCCTATGCTGAGTACCTATGCCATACTGCCCTCAGATGCTACCCTCCCAAGGTTGAGCACTCCTATTCTTGCAACACCAGCCTGGGGAATGCACTGCCTGGTTTTTAAACTACTGGCATCACCACCCTGTTGAACTCAAGTCTTACAGAAAGGTCTGCTGACTGCCCGCAACAGGGATCTTTGGTGCACTCTCTAGAGAAGCTCTTGGCGGAGAATCACACAGTCACTCAGCCATGTGGCTTTGGAAGAGGCCCTTGGCCCTGCCCTCATGTGCACACAGCCATGCCTGGTGTCCCCCTCCCCCAACCTGGTGATTTTCTTATCTTGTCCTTCTGCGTCCCCGCCCAGCTGAGCTCAGGCTTGCAGGGGGTTCAGAGTGCTGTGCAGTTTTGGGAGCTTCATGTGCATCTCCCTGGGAGGTTCTTGTCTGGGGCTCACATGGGTACTAGTTTTGTGAGGCTATAGCATGGAGGGGGGCATTCTTTCAACCCTGCAAGCTCAGCTGGTGCCACTTCTCCAACAGGAGACTCACTTGGCCTGTCCTTCACACTCCACGGAGCCTTGCTGAGCGCAGTCCCACAGAGGTGCTGGCTGGCTGCAACCAACTTGAACTAATGGCTCACTCTTCCTGGGGGAGCTAGGGTGGGAGACCCCAACAGAGACTAAGTGGGTTGGCTCTGGAATGGGGCCACTTTCCCCACATTGAGTGCCTGACTGCATTGCTCCCAAGCAGGAGTGCCACTAGCCCCACCCTCCTGACATTGGTTGCCCTGCCTTATGGACCTTGTGCCTCGTGGTAGGGTATGTGGGTTATAGCCAGCATGGGCCCACTCTACAGCTTTTCTTTGGAAGGCTCTCGAGAAGACCAAGCAATCTCAGGGGATGGCAGAGTGGTGTACAAGCGGAGGCACAGTATTTTGAACATTTATTGACCTGCCTTCAGCTTAGAACTGGAGGAAGTTGACCCTTGCACACAGTTTGGCCCCTCCCATACACACCCAAGCCCAGCACAGGCGGCCAGAAACAGTGAAATGCTTGGTAGCCCAGACAGATGTCCCAAAGCCGATGACAGGCAGCATCTGACACTGACCTGCACCAGAACCCTGCCCAAGTGGACCCAGAACCAACACAACCAGTGGTGGCCTTCAGACCACACCAGAGCTCAACCCAACTAGCTACACAAATGGAACACACAAAAGGGAGTCCTGGCCAGCACTAGACCCTGCTTGGAACAGCTCCACCTTGGGGGGGGGGCAATATGGAGTTTCTTCAAAAAATTAAAAATGGAACTGACTTATGACCCAGTAATTCCACTTCTGGGAATATATTTTTTTAAATGTAACACTAATTCAAAAGAATACTTGCACCCCTATGCTCATTGCAGCATTATTTACAATAGCCAAGATTTAGAAGCAGCCTAAGTGCCCATCAGTAGATGAGCAGATCAAAAAGCTGTGTTACATTTACACAATAGAATACTACTCAGCCATAAAAATGAAGGCGATCTTACCTTCTTCAACAACATAGATAACATGGAGCATTATGCTAAATGAAATAAACCAGTCAAGAAAGACAAGTACCATATGATTTCACTCACATGTGGAATCCAATGAACAAACAAACAAACAAAATAGAAACAAATTCATTGATACAGAGAACAGACTGACAGCTGTCATAATTGGGGGCTGGTGGGCTGGGTAAAATGGGTGAGGAGATTAAGCAAAACAAAAAACCTCATAGACATAGACATCAGTACAGTGATTACCGGAGGGAAGAGAGGTGGGAGCCAATGGAAGAGAGTAAAGGGAGGATAAACAGTGATGCAAGGAGACTAAACTATGGGTGCTAAACATGCAATGACATATACAGATGATGTATTATAGAACTGAATTCTTAAAACTTACTTAATTGATAAACATAGCCCCAGTAAATTCAATAAAAATATATTTTTCTAAATATATATATATATTTTTTTATAAAAAACAGAAATGATTCTGCAGCGACATCTCACATATAAAGTCCCCAAATCTTAATGTTAAGTTCTTTGGTTTGTTTTTTAGAAAAAGGATAGATGTATTTATAATCTTTAGACCTAAGTCAAAAAATATAAATTTCAGTGTTTATATGGTAAAAGTTTGGAGTAACTATTAAATGAATAAAAATATTATGTATAATTTTTCTACCAGCAGAAGATAATTAAAGAGAATCAAGATAAAATATGGCAAATATAAAACATGAAATAAAATTGCAGACGCAAACCTCAGTATAACAATAGCTTAAATTCATAGGGCTTAAAATCCCCAGTTAAAAAATGGCACCCTTCAGACTAAATAAGAGTGAAACTTAGATGTGGCTATTTGTAAGAGAAAAACATAGAACAAGAGTTAAATAACAAAAGATAGGGAGATGATATAGATATAAATGTAGATATAAAAATGTTATATACTATAGATATAACTACATAGATTATATATTATATAATATATATAACACATAGTTAATACTTACTAATAAATATAAAACTTAAATAGCCTTAAAAGGAAGAGAGGAAGAGATGTTTCACACCAATAAAAAAGATGATCTATCAAGAATTTTTTCTAGCCTTATTAAAATATAATCAATGTACAACAAATTTGTGAAAGTTTGAGGTGAACAACATGATGGTTTAACTGTTCAGAAATTTATACTGAACATAAAGCTACATGATCCAAACAACATAGTTTGGAAATATATAAACAAAAAATAAATAGAAGACATAAACAAGTCTACAATCATAGTATGATCATTTAATACTTTGTCAATAAAAATATAGTTTTAGTGAAAAGAAAAAAAATAAATAACAAAAGAGGATGAAGATGTTTCATCCCATAAACACATACAAGTTTTGACTATTTCTGAAAATCATATTATTTGTACATTGCAAAGCTGTCAATTCACCCCACTGAAATTATTCACAATGTGCCGAAGGTTCTAGAGGCAGTTCCAAAGGAAGAGCTCCCGAAGTATTGTGAGCAATAGCAGCATCCCAGGAATAAAACTGCAATTTTTCAGATTTCTCCTTGATGGGAATAGTAGCATTGGGATGTATCAGTCTTCTATATGAGTGTTAGAATCATATGGGAAATTTATGTGCACTAATTTTCTATACCTTTTTCTATAGTAAGATGTTTTACAGCAAAGATTGTGTCATTGTGCACTTTGCTCTCTGTGTCTGACACAGAGTAGTTATCCATATAATGTGTATATGCTGAGTAAGTGAATGACTGTCCAAGGTTCTCCTTTTTATAACACACTATTTTTAAGACTTTAATTTTTTAGAGCTGTTTTAGGTTCACAGCAAAATTAAGAGGAAAGTACAGAGATTTCCCATCTATCTTTTGCTCCCCCATATGTATAGCTTCACCTATTATCAACATTCCTCATGAGAGTGGTGCATTTTTTACAACTGATGAACTGACATTGCCAAAGTCCATAGTTTACATTAATGTTTGGAAAAATGTGTGGTGACACGTATCTGGCATTATGGTATCATACAGAGTATTTGCACAGTCCTAAAATCTGTGGTTCATTTATTCATCCAACCCTCAACTCCTGTTAACCCCTGATCTTTTTAATGTCTGTATAATTTTGCCTTTTCCAGAATAGATGAAAGCATACAGTACGTAGCTTTTTCAGATTGGCTTCTTTTACTTCACAATATGCATTTAAGTTTCCTCCATGTTTTTCATGACTTAATAGCTCATTTCCTGTTAGCACTGAATAATACTTCATTGTCTGGATACTGCAGTTTATTTATCCATTTATCACTGAAGGACACCTTGATTGCTTCCAAGTTTTGGCAGTTATAACTAAAGCTGCTGTAAACATCCGTGTGCAAGTTTTTGTATGGAAATAAAGTTTTCAATTCCCTTGGGTAAATATCAAGGAGTGTGATTACTGGGTTGTCTAGAAAGAGTATGTTTAGTTTTGAAGGAAACTGACAAACAGTTTGATCCCCAGTCAGGGCACATACAGGAGCAGTTTGATGTTCCTGTCTTTCTCTCCCAGCTTCTCTCAAAAAACAAACAAACAAACAAACAAAACACTGCCAAACTTTCTTCCAAAGTGGCTGCACCATTTTGCATTCTCACAGCAGTAAGAGTTGCTGTTGTTCCACATTCTCACCAGCATTTAGTATTGTCAGCACTGTGGATTTTAGTTATTCTAATAAGTGTGTACCTGTATCTCATTGTTCTAATTTGCATTTCTCTGATGACAATTGCTATGGAGCATCTTGTCATATGTTTGTTTACCATCTGTATATCTTCTGCAAGGTGTCTGTTCAGGTCTTTGCCCATTTTTAAATTGGGTTGTTTGTTTTCTTACTGTTGAGTTTTAAGAGGTTTTTTTTGAAAATATGATATATTTTGGATAACAGTCCTTCATTAGAAGAGTCTTTTGCAAATATTTTCTCTGTGGCTTATCTTCATAATCTGTTGACATTGGTTTTCACAGAGCAAAAATTTTACATTTTAATGAGGTCCAACTTATCAATTATTTCTTTAATGCCTTTATGGTGTATCTAAGAAGTCATTGCCATACCCAATGTCATCTAGGTTTTCTCTTATGTTATCTTCTAGAAATTTTATAATTTTACATTTTACACTTAGGACTATGATTCATTTTGAATGAATTTTTGTGACAGGTATATGTCTTTGTCTAGATTCATTTTTTTCACATGTGGATGTCCTGTTGTTACAGGACCATTAGTTAACACTTTATGTTGTTTTAAAAACTAAATACTTATACCTATATAACAGCAAGTCCCAGAGGGAAGGGTGGAGAGAGTTAAGGGGAGGGGCAAGAGGGGTGCAATGCCGGACAAGAGGGTGGGCTGAGGGAGTTATACTGAATGGGACACTTGAATACATGTTAATACAATAAATTAAAATTAATGAAAAATTTTTTAAAAAAAGAAAAAACTAAATATTTGTACCTATAAAAAATTAAATTCTGGATAAATTAAAAATTTAAATTAATAAGTAAAAATATCTGCTTCTCTTTTCCTCCCCCCTTTCTCTCTCTTCCTCTCCCTCAGCCAGTGACTTGATTGGTTCAAGTGCAGCCTTAGGTGCTGAGGATAGCTAGGTCGGTCTGAGCACAGGGTCAAGACAGGGGCTGCCAGGTGGGTCCTGGTCAGGGAGCATATGGGCATCTGTCTCACTAGCTCCCTTCTTTTTACTTAAAAAAAACACACGTAAGAGGCTTGATATTTGTATTTTACAGTGTGTCCCTACAAATTAAGAAGAAATAAAAAGGGAACTTTTTAAAAAAATCTAAAAGTTAAAGAAGAGGAGGAAAAGGAACAGAAAAAATATGTACAGTTTGCCAAAGAAGTAATCAGGAATATGCAAATATAAATAAGAATGAGACATTTTCTCCCACTTATCAGATTGGCAGGAGATTAAGTTTCAGTACATCAAGTTCTGGCAGGGCAGTAGGCCTTCTAACATGCTATTTGTGAGAATGCAAATTGATATAATCTTTTGAAATGTAATTTTAAATGAGCATTTAATTAACATTTAAAATTTACATTTTTTTTTTGACTAAGCAGTTTTTACCTCTATAAAACCATCCTCATCCATTGGAGATACACGTGTATGGGTGTTTATTCAGTTTATTTTCTTTATTTGAAGGAGAACAATAAAAAAATTAGGCTAAAGCTACAATATTGGAATGCTGTGCAGTCATTAAGAAGAATTCAGTAGACCTCTTGGTACTAAGCTGGAAAAATGATCGTCATAGAATGTCAAGCCTAAAAGGCAAATAACAAAGTTATAAATTTTTATTTTATAAATATATGTATATAGTAGAGTATTTATTTATAATCCATAGACATATGAAGATTGCTACACTCAAAACCCTTACAGTAATTATTCTGGTGAATAGCACTGGGTAGTTGGGATGAAGAAGGTTTGACCCTTTTCTTCCTAGTTTGTTACACATTGCAAGATTATGGGTGTTTTCCCTTTGTGTTTGGGGAGAACTATTATTAATTTTCAAATATCAAAAATTTTTTAAATGAAAGTACAAAATGGCCTGACCTGTGGTGGCGCAGTGGATAAAGCATCAACCTGGAATGCTGAGGTCGCTGGTTTGAAACCCTAAGCTTGCCCAGTCAAGGCACATATGGGAGTTGATGTTTATGCTTCCTGCTCCTCCTCCCTTCCCTCTCTCTCTTGCTCCTCTCTAAAATGAATAAATAAATAAATAAAAATTTTTAAAAAGTACAAAATGCTTTTGGGATGGACATTTGAATAAAAATGTAGAGTGCTAATAGAAAAGAGAAAGCCACGGAAGCTTTAGAAATAGGAGTAATAAAAGGGAAAGCTGTGTAGTTCTAACGCATCATACAAAATGTCTTCTAGAACTCAGATTTTTTTCAAATCTTATAAAGGTAACAGGGTGTGTTTACCCATTAGAGAAAGGAGAGGAGGGGAAGGGAGGGGAGGAGAGGGGAGGGGAAGAGAAAGGGAAGGGGGAAGGGGAGGGGAGGAGGAAGAAGAGGGGAAGAGGGGAGGGGAGGGGAGGGGAAGAGGAGGGGAGGGAAAATGAACATAAAGAAAAAGAAAGTGGAGTAAATGAGGAGGGGATGGATTGTTTGGCACAACGAAGAGTCCTTGCATGTGATGTCAGCAGCACTCTTTGTAAGTAAATTGTGGCCCTGAATTGTGAAACAGCTCTCCTAAACGTAAAATAATCTGGCGGACCCTGGCAATAAGAGCTGGTAACACCAGAAACTGCAGTTAGGCACAACCACTAGGATGTCTGTAATGATCGATGTGTGAAATTATCAGAAAATGAACTCAAGTGGAAGCATTAAAGTCAAAAGAAAATTATGAATTTACATTCTCATCATATGTTTCAAGATATTCCTGAATCAAAGTGATCTTGTCATGTTCCATAAAAATTCTGATTTATGATGCAGCTAATAATATTTTCCAGCCTTGCAATGGCTCCATCTCAATATTGCGTGGCAGTTTTTCATCTTTATGTAGCCTCTGAGCTTAGCACAAACTTGCCCAGGAGGCTCGTGGACCACCCACTGACGCCTACACATCCCATCCATGCTGCTCATAGCTGGCCAATTTCCCCCGCAAATGATTGTGTCAATCAGTGGTGAATTAAACCCAGAGATTTTTTTTTTTTATGAAACCTTTGTCCTAAAGTGACTTAGTTTGAAACAAGCTCTTGTCCTTCACCAAACAAGGATAACACTTTTGCCCTAAATGAGAATATGAACAAGGGAAGGCCCTCTAACATAACTCACTGAGTTCTGAAAGTGTTTCATTTTGGGATTTCCTCCCTTGTTTAAAATATTTTACTTCAATCATCTATTGATGGGCTTTTTGGTTGTTTCCATGTCCTGGCCACTGTGAACAATGCTGCAATGAACATGGAGCTGCATGTGTCTTTACGAATCAATGTTTCTGAGTTTTTGGGGTATATACCCAGTAGAGGGATTGCTGGGTCGTAAGGTAGTTCTATTTTCAGTTTTTTGAGGAACCACCATACTTTCTTCCATAATGGTTGTACTACTTTACATTCCCACCAACAGTGGATGAGGGTTCCTTTTTCTCCACAGCCTCTCCAACATTTGCTATTACCTGTCTTGTTAATAATAGCTAATCTAACAGGTGTGAGGTGGTATCTCATTGGAGTTTTGATTTGCATTTCTCTAATAACTAAAGAAGATGAGCATCTTTTCATATATCTGTTGGCCATTTGTATTTCTTCCTGGGAGAAGTGTCTGTTCATGTCCTCTTCCCATTTTTTTAGATGACTGGATAAAGAAGATGTGGCACATATACACTATAGAATACTACTCAGCCATAAGAAATGATGACATCGGATCATTTAAAGCAAAATGGTGGGATCTTGATAACATTATACGAAGTGAAATAAGTAAATCAGAAAAAACCAGGACCTGCATTATTCCATACATAGGTGGGACATAAAAGTGAGACTAAGAGACATTGATAAGAGAGTGGTGGTTACGGGGGGAGGGGGGAGAGGGAGAAGGAAAGGGGGAGGGGGAGGGGCACAAAGAAAACTAGATAGAAGGTGACAGAGGACAATCTGACTTTGGGTGATGGGTATGCAACATAAATGAATGACAAGATAACCTGGACATGTTATCTTTGAATATATGTATCCTGATTTATTGATGTTGTCCCATTAAAAAAATAAAATTATTAAAAAAAATATTTTACTTCAAGAAGTCTCCTTTGAGTCAACAGTAGAAAAGCAAGTCCATTCTGGCAGCTGTCATTCACTAGTCACTGGCTAAAGACCTGGAAGATTACTGCTTGTGGAGATACTTACTGTACATTAGAGCATGAATTAGTAGTTATACCTATAAATTCTTTTTGAACCAAGACAAGAGAGAAAGAAAACAGAACTGACACTTCACTACAAATGGTCAAAAGTCAGCCTTGGATTTAGTTTTGTTATGAGAGGTGACTTGGTACCTACAGTGTCTTGGAATAAATGAGACTGGAGGCTAATTAAACAACTCAGACGGAGGAAGTAGCAATGAGGGCGGCATTCAATCTGCTACTCATTCTCTTACTGTCTAACTATTTCCAGATTCCTGAAACAGTCTGTGATTTTTCTTCTGCATTGCACAAAAACTGAAAAACATTTACAAAAACATAGTCACAAATAACGTTTGCATTCAACCATAAAAATTATTCTGTTAGTTCAAGCCAACAGTTAAGAACCTGGTGTTATAGTTTGGTATTTTTCTTTTGTTTCAAGTTTTTGAGTAAACAAATGTGTTGCTATAAATAAGAGATGACTAGACAGAAGCCATTATGCTTTCAATGTGCCTTGAAACAATTCTCACCATTCAGTCTCCTGCTTATTTAGTTACACAGGGGTTTTATAAACCTATTACTACTTGGCAAGCTTTCTTTCAAAATCTTTTAAAGACTGGAGTGGTGAAATAATAACCACTTTGCTGAGAATTTAAATTGTGCTGTAATTTGGACTGAAGTCTCAAGGCCTTCAATCCTTCTCTTCTAGCTTTCCCTTTTTCTTTGTTAGAAAATGTGATCACAAAAGTCATTATAGTCATAGTAACAACGGTTTCTTGAAGGCCTTCATAATTTTCATAAAGAGACGATTAGCAGTAGCAACTCTGGTTGCAAGTTGAAAAACCACCCTGACCTAGCTTTAGTTAAAATGGAAGTGGGACTTTGTAACAATATAGAAGGTCTCATGAAAGTTGTTATAGAAGTGTCCAGGCCTGACCTGTGGTGGTGCAGCGGATAAGGCGTCAATCTGGAACGCTGAGGTTGCCCGTTCGAAACCCTGGGCTTGCCTGGTCAAGGCACATATGGGAGTTATATTTTCTGCTCCTCCCTCTTCCTCTCTCTCTCTTCTCTCTAAAATGAATAAATAAAATCTTACAAATAAAAAAAAGAAATGTGAACGAGAAATCAATCAGACATTCTACTTTTTGTTTCCGTGGTTTTCTAAATATCTTTGTCCTTCCCCCTTTGCAGATCTTTCAGCTGGCTTCTCATTCCAGGTGACAGAAGACGATTGAGTTACAGGTCCTAAGATTATAGTTTCTCTCAAAGCAATATTAAGCAAGAGTCAGTTAACCCACAATAAAAAATTATGGGGTCAGTTTAACTGGCCTGGCTTGAGTTAGATATCTACCCCTTATCCAGTCAGCTTGGATCAGAGAGGATTGGTATCAGAAAAACACAACTATGGGTAGAAAGTGAGTGAGAGGAGGCCCACTAAATAATATCATTTTAATATGCACTCTAAAATATGTCAACTAAAGCATCCTGCTTGCATCCTCTACAGGCAAACACTCCCTTCTTCCTACACATGCTGTTTTAAAGATGCCTTCACATCATGATGTAGGCAGGCTTCTAAGATTGTCCCCAGTGAGTCCACCTCCCAGTATACATGTTCTTATATAATCCTTCCCCTGGAGTGTAGGCTGAATCTAGTGGCTTGCTTCTAATCAATACAATATGACAATGAAGATATATCACTTCTGTGACTAGATAACAAAAAATTTTGATTTTTGTATTGCCAAGAGATTTACTCTTTTCCTTTCTTGATTTGCACCCTTTGATAAAGCAAGATTGTATATTAGAGAGGCCCACATGGTAAGAAACTGAGGACAACCTCTGACCAATAGCTAGCCCAGCAATCCATGAAAAACTGAATCCTTCCAACAAGCACATGATTACCTGTGTGGAAGCAGATTCTTCCCTAGTCAAGTTTTGAGATGACTACAGCCAGGGAATACCTTAATTGCAGCCTGTGAAAGATCTGGACACAGAGGACCCAACTAAGCTGTGTCCAAATTTCTAAGTCATAGAAGTTGTGAGATAAAAAATGTGTGTGATTTGAAGTTGCAAAGTTTGGGGGCAACTTGACATTCAGTAAAAACTAATGCACGTAACATGATAAAAAAAATGTGTGTAATTTAAGATTGCAAAGTTTGGGGGCAACTTGACATTCAGCAAAAACTAATGCACATAACATGACCTACTTCTCCATCTACAACAGCAAATGTGCTCATCCCCAACCTTATAAAGCACTCGTTCAAAGTCATGTACTTAATGTCACTCCACTAAAATTAATAATAAAAAGATAAATTTAAAAAAACAAAGTCAGGTACTGATTTCTCATCCAAAGGCAATATCTTTGAGTCAGTTTGCTCCAGGTTTAAAATCTCTGGATGATACCCATTCTTTCTATGATTTAATCTTTACTTAGTCCAGGGCTACTTCTCTTTGCATTATAAACTTAACAATTAATTTAACAAAAAGTTACTTAACAAACATTAATTTGGAAGCTATTACTTGCCAAGCATTATCTATGCAAGTAGACTATAGCAGTGAACAAAACATATAAAAATTTGCCATTATTAACTATCATCCTGGCACAGACATAATAAATATGCATTTTCTGAAGTTGAGCTGAAAATATTTTCACTTCAGCATCTATAAAATCTGTGTACATCTAACAGTTGTTGGCATATCATCATTCGACTGGCAGCTTTTCTTCTTTCTTAGTTGTGCATAAAATAATGACACATCATAAAATTATTGACCTTTAGGTTTGCTGAAATACTGTAAGTAAATTATATGTATAGTGTATTATAATACATAAATAGCATGGGAAAAAAAGCTTGAGTCACGTAAGGGATCTCAAGGTGGAGGATGAATAGAAGGGGATCAATGGTAGTATTAAATAGGGTGTCTGGGCAGGCCTTGCCCTGACTTATTAAAAAGGTGATAACTAAGCAAAGCATTAAAGGTGAGAGGGGGGAAAGTGGAGGTAAAAAAAGAGATAATGTGAGGGTGTTAGCTAAGCAGGTACCTACGCTAAGCAGATAGATAGCTAAGCATATACACATACATATATGTTATCATATATATGTGTTTATACACATACACACTTCTCTCCTAATCCACTCTTCTTAGTTTACAACAAATTAAAAAACAGAAAGAATCTTATAGCCAGAGAGAACAGCTAAGGGACAGGCCTTCAGGCAGAAACAGGCCTGACATTTTCAGTAACAGCCCACTAGCTCTTTTGATTAAAATATACCTAGTAAGAAGAAGCAAAGAGAGAAAGGCAATGGGTGAATGGTAGTCTGTTCAGCTGGGCCTTAGAGGTAAATGGAAAAGACTTTGGCTTCTACTCTGGTAAAGCTAGATGAGCTACTAAAGGATGTAAGATGAGTGAGAAAAATCTGAGGAGTTTTGAAGTCACTCTGGTTGTTGTGTTGAGATCAGAGTAGATTCGAGCAAAGGTTCTGCTATTATTTTATCATTTGCATTTAACACTAAAAATATTTTAAGATGGGTTCCTCTTTCTTTTGGTTCACCTCCCTCCAGTGTTAGTAGAAAATTAAAAAAGAAAAAGTCATGTTTCCTGTTCATGGTTGATGTAACTAGACCTAAATTTTTACTTTGATTATATATATTTTGTTGCAAAGGAATTAAAGATACTGATGTTTTGTTACATATTTATTGCATGTGAGGAGAAAACTCCCATTTTTTCCCTAGCATATTTTATTGTGAATAAAATAATTACATAACATGTTTGTGTAGCATGTACTGCACACTGTAACCTTGTCTTTGCACACTAGCTCTATTCAGCATTTCCTGTCAATAATTCTATATGAAAGTGTAAAATCTAATGAGTTCTTTCTTGTTAGAGCCTGCTCTTCATTCCTCTTTCCTCACTTCTCATGGTGCAAATGAACATATGGTTTATCTACCATCTAATTGCTCAGCACTCCCCAAACAACCTCTAAGTCCAGTTTCACATTTCAAATGCCCATCTAATATCCCCACCAGTAAATTTTGTAGAAACCACAAATACACTGGGTTGAGAACTAAATTTATCACCTTCCATTCATAAATATCCTCTATATGATATGTTTACACACACATACATACACACACACACATTAATATCTATCTATATATTTATTTATTTATATACACACACACTTCTCTCCCAAACTCACTCTTATTAGTTTAGGCCACCAACTTTCCTTATGTACACAAAACGTTCCCCCCAAAGAGATCTGAGTTTGAGTCCCAGCTCTTCCTCTTAATATTTTAAAACATAAAACAATAAATTTTTGGACTTGTACCTCATCTGCAAAACAGAGATAAAATATCTACTTCATAGAGATTTTCTGAAAGCAGCTTTCATTGTACTCTGTACCTAGAAAGAGCTCAATATTAATTGCTATATATAATTATATAGATAGCTATAATAATAATTTTTATTAATTATGTTTTAAATAAAAATAGATTTAATGGACAGAAAATTGACTTGGAGTATTGAACATACAATGCAATATAGAGATGATGTGTTGTAGAATTGTGCACCTAAAACCTATAAACTTTTAACCAGTATCACCCCAATACATTCAATAAAAAAAAAGAAAAAAATTTAAATTTTAAATGCCTTATAAAAAAGTAGATTTTAAACAGTATCTTCAGATTGTAGAAGTAAAAATGGTTTATTTTTTTAACTTTTCAAAGTAAACTGATACCCTTTTTTATTTAAAAAAAGTATTTAGCCCTGGCTGGTTGGCTCAGTGGTAGAGCATCGGCCTGGCGTGCGGAAGTCCCGGGTTCAATTCCCGGCCAGGGCACACAGGAGGGGCGCCCATCTGCTTCTCCACCCCTCCCCCTCTCTATCTTTCTCTTCCCCTCCCTCAGCCGAGGCTCCATTGGAGCAAAAGATGGCCCGGGCGCTGGGGATGGCTCCTTGGCCTCTGCCTCAGGCACTAGAGTGGCTCTGGTCGCAACAGATCGACGCCCCTGGTGGGCGTGCCGGGTGGATCCCGGTCGGGTGCATGCGGGAGTCTGACTGCCTCCCCGTTTCCAGCATCAGAAAAAAAAAAAAGTATTTAAATATTCCAATCAAGTCAGTGCTTGCTTCATTTTTATAAAAATTAAAGTTCTTAATCATAGAAAAAAATAGACTATTAGTAAAATATTTGCTTCCTTAAATAATCATTACACTAAACTTTCCCTTTTTATGTTTACCATAACAACATTTGTTGTCTTCTGAGAATATAATTAATGGCATAATCTATTTCCAAAACGGTCAGCTATTTGATAAATTATTAAAGAATGAATATCTATCACACAGTATCTACTAGCCTACAGAGGTATTATTGAATACATTAATAAATTCTATCCTTCAAGATTTTCTCTGGAATTGGCCTGGGCACTGGCAACTTCGTGAGGAAGTGTGGTCCCCTCACGATCCTTGTGTTAAATAGGTTAAGGAAGAACACATAGAATGCCATAGGGAGGACAATATAATGTAGTGGCTAAGAGCTCAGACTCCTGAGTCACACTTTCTAGATTCAAAAATCACAGATTTGCTATTACTAACTGATGTATTTATACAAGTTAATTAACTCTAGATTCTGCATATATAAAATAGGGTTGCCACTATCTGATGACAAGGCAGTTGTGAATATTAAATAGCCAATAAATGTTAAATATTTTATCACACTTGGGAGAAGCACAGAGGACACCAATATATTAAAGATTGTGAATTTCTGCAGTAAAAAGAATATATTCAAATCATTGACCTAAATGTTCCCCAGAATTGCTTCATTGCCCTTTTCAATAATACCTTTAAACACATCAAGTAATTGGGGTTCCATAGATTAAAATGTAAAGTTGCTCTGTAAAAAAATTCATATTTGAGTCCAAAGAGACTGGCTATCTAATTCTAGCATGACTACTTATACTGGTACCTCTAGGCAAGTTGAGCTTTCCTTATACAGTATGTTGATTCTTATTGAATATATTATATTAATAACACAGTAATTGATGCAAGTTATAAATGGTAAAATATGTGCAACATTCAGCACAGAGCCTGCTACATAGTACCAGTTAATAAACATTCTTTTCCTTCCATCTTTCCTATCTTCACTCATCCTTTAAGTATTCAAGGAGGAACAATTAAAAAATTTTGCAAGAATGGAGTAAAAGACATCCAAGCACATCATATATTAGATAATTAGATGGTTTAGGGTCCCTTCCAACTCTGACTTACTGTAAATCTGTGATTTTATATATTTCCAGATATATGTGGGTAAGAAGACTAGTTCACAGGCCCCCACATCTGATCCTGAGCCATGCTAGAGTTTTTATGCAAAGCTAAGGATGCCACAGAGATTTTGATAACCACTAATTCCTATCATACTTATCACATCTTATACTCCAACAGTCTTGAGGAGAGAGACATCAAGGACTCTCTCTGCTTTTTGCCCTGAGGGTAATTATGGTTAGAGGCTAAGGACACTTTGTTGACCAAAGTATTATTGATATGACCAAGCCTACGTGAGGACAAATGTTTTGTCCCAGCTCTGTGAATGTTCTTTGTCCCAGAAGGGTAAAGCGCTGGTACCTACAATAAAACAACCCTCGAGACAAGCCTCAGCTTCTCTGTCCCAGATCCTTTGTCCTTCTTATATCTTCTTTCTTGCTACTGCTTTCATCTTTCTAGGCCTGCCTCTCCTCACATTTGGAATGTAAAGAGCCAAGATTCAAAATGAGTTTAAGAGAAATACAAAGAAATAGATTTGTTTGAAGAAATTTGATTTTAGGTAAAAAGCATCTCTATCAAAACAATAAGAAGTTTCCACATAGTTCAGCCTCATACTTGGGGAAACAGTATTGGTTTTGGGGGCAAAATCCCATTTAGCAGTAAAGCATGAATTATTATTATAGTCTTGCTTCACCTTGTGCACATAGCTTTCGATTGTGGGGCTGCCCTGTGTGGTATGTGGTTAGTCAAGGACAGGGACCGGATACTCAGGCCCTCTGTATCTCAGGGTCTCTGTCCTTCTCTCTTAAGTAAACTTATACTGAGAAAAAGGAGTTTCAAAAATAAGTTATATTGTCCACTAATGACAATGGGTGGCTCTATTCAGAATGTGCTGCCTTGCTCCCTCAAGTCAGGAAATTAAAATCAGAAATACAAACATGGAGAAAATAATTATCAAATTTCAGAATTTTTAAATTTAATTCTAGTGCTAGATTTGCATTTTTCTGAACCTGTTTGGATGCCAGTTCTGCAGTGAAATATCTGTCTAACATAGGCTTTAGAGAACAGATGCAAAAGAGATTAGACTTTGCCTTAAAACAACTTGCCATTTGCATTGGGGAATTGTTAAGGGGGAGGATTAACTTATGGTATTGATCCATATAATACTCATTTGGTTTCTATGAGATATATTTCCATTTGCTCTGCTCTTCTGCAATCCTGATTATATCAATAAATGGTTAATCTTATTCTCTATTTGAGTGAGTCCTGTTTGAAACACATTATAGTCCATCTGCCAACAACAGTGTTTAAATAATGCAAACATTGGCGTTTATCATTACAAATGGACTAATTTCAAAATTGTATTTTATAGAGTCTCGCTATTCTATACCTACACTGATTCATTTTGATAACTCATGGTCCACATTCCCACTGTAAATTCAGTGGACTTATTTCAGCAATACCAATTCATCTGCACAACACTGGAACAGGAACAACACTAAACAAAGTAGGCTCTGGAGTTGATCATTATGTTATAATCATGGTACTTGAAAACTTTAATTGAAGAAAAGGAATAATTGAGAGTGAACAACTGTGCCCCATGAATAGCCCTTCTTGAAAATGAGTGTAAATGTGGAGTTCATGATTGTAATAAAATTATACCAGCATGAAGTTAATAGAGCACATTTTTATTAATCTGGAGTCCCTGTTCTGCTCCAGCAGGCCGACCTTGAAATTGTCATTTAATACAATTGAGCCTCATTTTCTCCATCTGTAGAATGAGGAATTGACTTAAATAATCCACAAGGTCCTTTTCAGATCTGTAAGTGTGATTCTCAAAGTACATGTTCTGCTATGTTTATAACATTATAAAGATAATTAGTATTAGTTTTACTTTTGTATAACTACTCCAGATTAGAGTTTTGTCTTTACTGTTTTCACTTCTAGCATCAACAATTACTGTTAACATCAATATGAATCATTATAACCATTCTCATATTGACATTTGTTCATGATAAAATGTAAAAGACTGGTCATAGTGAAATATTCCCAGCTGCTGCCAATTTTCCCATTGGCTCCCACTGACTCAGCCCTGGGCCTTTGCAGGTGCTGTTCCTTTTTCACAGGTCACTCCTGCTCAGGATCCTCCTGACCAAGCCCCTACTTTTCCTGACCAGCTCTAACTCATGTTCCATGACTCACTTTAAGTCAGCCCCTGTAGCACTCTGCACTCAGCCATGTTCTGTTTATGTACCTGTTTCCCTATTACACCATCAATTGCAAGAGGGCTGAGACCAAATTGTGATTTTTGTCCTTACACTTGCCAAAGCTCAGTACTGTTCCTGAAGCAAGAGCCTAGTGAGTAGATACTGCTATATGCCTGGCACAGAAAGATGGGAAGGAATAGTATAAGGGAGGTATGTCAGGGTTTAGGGAGGCAAAGAGATACAGATGTGCAAGTCTGGTCAAAACATTATAGATTACATGCCGAGATAGATTCCTATGTATCTATTAGCTCCAGGAGATGGGTCATACTCAACCACATCTGGGGTTCATCACTCCCTGGGAAGTGGTTGAGTGAGCAGAGGTTCAAAGAGCATCACTCACCCCTGTGAAGCTTCAAAGAAAACTACAGCAAAAGTAATCGGCAGCTGCTTTTCCCCACAAATCACCCCAACATGCAAGTCCTTTACTTTCGCAGGGGGTAGGGGAAGAAAACTGTTTATTTGGGTGCATACAGTTTGCTAGCCTGTGAAAATAATATTCAGAAGTGGTAATTTTTTTTAAAATGGAGATAAACCATTTCTTTCATAATCTCACTGATATATTAATGGATGTGAAAGAATCTAGTGCAAAATCAAGAACAAAGCAGCGAGTAAAATGAATTTTTTCTGGAATTAAAAAGTGAAAGTGTAAATTAAGGCAAATATACTAGGGGTGACTGCACTGCATGGTATGCGTAGATGACAAGTGAAGTGTGAGTATCTGTTTGATTAGGGGGAAGAGGTTGGCAGCAGGTGGTAAAGGGGATGGATGAGTATGCTGCAGAAGAGTCAAAGCAGGGATAAAATGTAGAGATATTCACTTCTCTGCAGTTTTAACAAGGGTCTGCCATTTTCTCTAAATATTCACCTATGCAAAAACAAATGGATGCTGTGGGCAGAAATATCCACCCCTGCTACCCCCAACCTGGCTGAGCATGCAGGCCTAGTAACAGGAGTAAGAGGGACTAAGAACCTGGTGCAGATACTGCAATGAGACTTCCACCTTGCACTAGCCACCTGCCCATGGTAAACAACTCTCATGCTTAGTGATAACTGAAGAAGGCTTATTTCATTTGCTTTTAATCTTGTCTGCCTTTGGCAGTTTGAGGCAGATATATTCAAAATCTGGACTGTTAAAGGCCAAAAAACACTGACTTGTTTCATAAGAAGACATTGCAATCAATAAATATCTATTCTTTTGGGTGTTAGCTATCTCCTAGATTTCTCAATTATTCTCTTAAAGAATCTGACAGAAAAATTAATTTTTATCTTGTTAGTTAACTGAAACAACTGAAAGTCAAGCATGGTCAATTTCAAATGAATGTATGTAGCATATAAATATGAATATTCAAACATAACTTCATAGCATTTTCATAATTGTATAACATTTCTGAAAGATGGTAATAGCAAGCATGAGTTTATGAGGAAAAATATTCTATCATGCAAAAAAATGGGTTACCCTTATCAAGAATAATTTGTTGATACAGACCAATTAAAAATTAAAACCAAAATAATATTGCAAATGTTAAATTCTTACAGGCTCACTCAAAAATTCAGCGATCAACACAAGTCCCAGCTCTTATTCCAAATATCTTTCCAGCAAGTGGCTCAGCCTGTCACTGGATGTTTCATAACCTCTGTTTATTCAAAGTTGAGGCTTAGGGTTGTTACTGTTTTCCTCAATTTCTTCCTTAAACCAGTGCCCAATTTCCTAACAGAAAAAGATAGGGAGACAAATCTAGCACTGATTTTTCAAACTCTAGCCTGTACTGAACTCTATGTGCTAAATAAAACTGAGACACAGTGGAAGTGGTTTCCTTGGCAACAATAGCTACAAAAGTAATTTTCAAACTGGAAAACTTTTTGTGCTGTAGATATTCAAGTGGCACAAGTAACTAAATCAAGAGTAAAATGATGAAGGAAATCAGGGCAGATTCATGCCCCTAAATGTGGACAGCTTGGTTAAAGCAGAGCAGATGGGGAGTACAATAACAGGTTATGTGTTATAAAAAGCTGAAATGGGAAAGAAATGAATTATTTCACTTGGTTCAAGGGAATAGAGGTAGGTATGAAATTCAGAAAAGAAAATTTTGTCTGTCAAGAGAAATATCCCAAAGAGAGAAAATAGTCTCTGAAAGAAGTCAGGGGAAAAAACTCTGTCTTCCAGGACAATGGGAAAGTGAATCGTTACAAAACATTCAAGGTAATATTAGAGCAAGTCATTTTCGTCCAAAAGGGAAGATTTACTCTCTTCCAGCCTCTAAGTATTATAACTTTTTGGCTCATGTGATTAATAGAAAAGACCAAAAAAAAAATGTAACTGTAAACTAATGCATGGATCTCTCTAAAGAGAAAACAAATAATGACGAGCTTGTTTTCATTCTGTAAACCAAAATAAGTAGACTTCTGAAAATCTCAAACTGGGGTTTCAAGGTTGTGAAAGTAATGAGAAGCCTAATTACTGTAACAGAAGTTCATTCCTTGTCAGAGCGCATCAGGGCTCTAGCACCCTGTTTAGAAACAATGGCTAGGACATAGGTGGCTTACGCTGACAACTGCAGGTTAAGCATCGCAATAAATCTTTAAGTATCCCTGAGAATATCGTATTTCCCCATGTATAAGAAGTACTCCATTCCAAAAAATTGGGGGTCTGAAAACTGGGTGCGTCCTATATACAGTGGTTGTAGATTTTTTTTTTACTTCCATTTACTGCTTTTTCGCACTTGTTTTTGCACTCATTGTGGAAGACAGTGATTTGTCAGCAGACACAGATGAGGACAAGCTAATGAATGGGAATTTTGAATTTTATGATGACTAAAACTTGAGTTTAATAAATTTATGTAATTTTTTTTTGAAATTTCAGGCCCCAAAATTAAGGTATGTTTTATACATGGGAACGTCTATTCCTTGGGGAAAATACTGTATGTAGGTAGAGTCACAGGGCCACTGTCCCCATGGAGAGGGTCTCCATTTATGCTAGTGCCTGTTTCACTGTAGGCACAGAGGTTCCCAAAGCCTATCCATGTTCTTAGGGGAACGAAAATATGTTCTTATGCACTTTTAGTTGAATAATCTCTCCTTTTTCGCTAAATATAGAAATATCATTTCTGGTAACAGAGGAACCATCACCCACAGGTTAAATATAGTAATACATGTTTTAAGTGCCTATAGTACATTATTGTTAATCTTCTCAATAATGCTATTTATCCAGCATCTTTCTCCTTTTCCCTCCCCCCCCCCCTCTCTGGGTTTGTTTGGTCTAAGCTTAAATAGTAACAGCTTTAACCAGGAGTCAAACTTAGCTATGCATAACTCCAGAGCTCTATTTTGCTACACTTCTAAAGCTTATTCCCTGATATTCAAGGCTTTTCACAACAAGTCAGAATTATAAAAGTGTATATTATTACACTTTATATATTTCCAATGTATATTATTACTCTTTCATAATGATTCCAATGTATATTATTACTCTTTATCACTGTGTAGTATTTGCTCTACATGTAAGATAAAATGAACCCCTTACTGCTCTTCATATAGTTTCTGTAATTGCCTGTACATTAAGATCTCACTCAGCCTGACCAGGCAGTGGTGCAGTGGATAGAGTGTTGGACTGGGATGCGGAGGACCCAGGTTTGAGACCCCAAGGTCGCCAGCTTGAGTGAGGGTTCATCTGGTTTGCTTACCAGCTTGGACCCAAGGTCGCTGGCTTGAGCAAGGGGTTACTCAGTCTGCTGAAGGCCCACGGTCAAGGCACATATGAGAAAGCAATCAATGAACAACTAAGATGTTGCAACGAAAAACTGATGATTGATGCTTCTCATCTCTTTTCGTTCCTGTCTGTCCCTATCTATCCCTCTCTCTGACTCTCTCTCTGTCTCTGTAAAGAAACAAAACAAAAAAACCTCACTCAAATATCTCTCCTCATCATTATTGTCCCTCATCCCCTATCAAGAAACATTTTTCCTTTGATGTGTTTCATAGCATAATATTTTTCCTTGTTTAAATAATACTTAGCACTCTTATTTTTAAATTTGGATGGCTTTTATTTATTTTTATTTTTCTATTTTATTTTTAATTATAGCTGACACACATTGTTATAATAATTTCAGGTACATTGTTTATTACTCTTATCCTGGTTTAGCTATTTGTAATTCTTATCTGTGATTAGCTTCTATTTAGTAATTATATTTAGTTACCTAAAGTATCTTAAACATAGCCAATGATGAAAACATTTTTGTTGAGTTGTTTAATTAATGAATAAACTCCAAATTATCCATTTAGAAGTCAGTCTCAGGTCCTCATTATCAACAGCATTATTGCAGATGTGGCATGTGTAATATAAACATCTGAGTAACTGTATGAAAAATATAGTTTGTAAATGGGTCACTATAGCTTTAGGAAACTTTATTAAAAGTACCAATGTACTAAAATATCTTCTCTCCCCAAAATATTACACATATCTTTCCTTTGAAATAGTACAATATCTTAAGATGGTCAGGAAGTTGGAAACTGTCAGAAACAGTGACATCTGGTGTCCAATGAAGGGGTTGTTCTATGAAGACATACAAAAAAAGATCACAGATGACATGAGACCCTCTCATCTTAAAAATCTCATTAACTAAAAGTTAACTAAACAAGAAAATAATTTAAATAATTATAAAGTAATAAATAGAATAATAGATAACATTTATTGACTTTGTACTCTACATCAGACTCTGTTTTAATAACTTCGCATGCATTAATACATTAATCTTCATAAAATGCTATGTGAGTTACTACTGTTATCCCAATTTAAAGATAAGAAAATTGAGATTTTCCCAAAGTCACAGTGAGTAGATCAATAAGCAGTGATGTGTGTCCAGGACTTTTGACTCCCAAGTTGCTGCTCTATTCTACATTTCCTATAACTCTCAAGTGAAGGCACAAAACTTATACTATTGGCTCAGCATTAAACTACCACTAGTAAAGACCAGGATTCAAAAGAACATATTGTCTTGGTTATTCTAGAATTGTCTACAGTCCCAATTAGAATGGGCTTTACTGATAAGTTAAGTTGCAAATGTTCTAGAATGTCTGGAATTAGTTTTCCTATTGTCCTATATTCAGGACCTAGGAAGATAGCATGTGTTAACTCAGCCAAGATCAACCACCCTTCTAAATTTTTGTTTAATGGGTTTGCTTGAGAGATGTATTTAGAATTTTTAATTGAGAAATCTATGCAATGAAAAATCTATACAAAGAAAATATAATAATTTTGGAGCTGAATAGGACTAATATATGTGTGTGTGTGTGTGTGTGTGTGTGTGTGTGTATATATATATATCATCCAGCCTCTTTATATTACAGATTAGGTAACTGGGAAACAGAGTAACTTGTCACACTAATAAGTTTTAATTAGAATGTGTTTTCTTTTGTGCATTACATTATTAGAAAATACATTTAAATTTCAAGTGCATTTTTACTGCCCATTCTTATATTGTTGACAGATTTTCCTTAAATACTTACCATATTCTGGATGTTGCACTGGTTTTTAGAGATAAAATCAACCTCTGTACTAAAGGTGGCTTACAGGCTGCTGAAAGAGACAGACGAGAATCCTGACAGTCACGAGGCAGTGTGGTGAGAGCTGCAACTGGAATTTTAGGTGCATAGAGCTAGAATATCTCATTCAGAGTTTGAGTAAAGTATGAAAGGCCTTCTAGTTGAAATAACATCTGAAGAAAACCTAAGCATGAGAAGGAATCAACTAAATGAAGAGTACGGGGAAAGGACACAGCTCTCCAGGCAGAGGGAAGGGAATGTACAAAGCCTGGAGCCAAATTAAGAATGGGTCATCTTTAGGGAATTTAGAGTAGTTCAGTGAGGCTGCACTGTGGTGTTCATGCAGAAAGTGGTGAGAAATGAATTTGGGATCAAACTAGGATAAGCTTGCTGTGACATAGAGTACAGCTCAAAATGCTCTTTGCCTGCTTGACATGTGGTGGCACAGTGGATCAAGGGTCGACCTAGAAAGCTGAAGTCGCTGGTTTGAAACCCTGGGTATGCCTGGTCAAGGCACATATGGGAGTTGATGATTTCTGCTCCTCCCCTCTATATTTTTTCTCTCTCTAAAGTCAATAAATTTTTTTTTTCTTTCAAAAAAAGGCTTTTTACCAGAGAATGACCAATTAGGAGAATAGTGCTATTCTAAAATGCCAGTGACACAGAGTAAATAAAGCAAAGCAGACAGACTTCAGAAATATGTAGAAGACAGAATTGACCAATTGTCAATTGCATATGGAAGAGAGCCATTATCAATACCAACTTTTGGCTTGAGCAATTGGCAAGTGTTGCCATTTACTAAGATAGGGAAAATAGAAGGTGTCATGATTACTACTTATATTTCTGAAGCTCAGTAGAGCTATGGCCTGGAGGTAAAGATCTAAGAAATCAACAAGTAGATAGTGCTGAAATGGTGGGAGGAGAAGATATTGCTTACGGCCTATCACACAGGGAAAGTCCCCAAAGAACACTAATTTTTCAAGGACTGGTAAAGGAAGAGGAACTGAAGGAAAATAGAGAAAGTATCTAGAGAAGAAGAATGAAATTTCATAGAAAAGCTTGTTCCAGAAAACAAGAATAAAAGCATTTCTAGAAAAATGAAAAAGTCAACATTACAACAAAAACATAGTAACAACAGCAATTGTGGGTTTAAAAACTAACGCATGACATTTGAAGCTCTCACTAACTCTATGAAGTCAATTTAATTATTATTCAGGTGACCAACATTTTTACAATGAAAAGGAGGAAAAAAAATAAATGGAAGAAAACAATATAAGAAATATAAATAAAAGAAACATTTTATTCATTGCAACAATAATGCACTATAATATGATAAATGCACAATAAAAACATTTGTAATATTTTATATTGTAATTATGCTTACATGCCTATTAATTTTTAATAATAATTGTAAGAAAAAAGTACTCATTTAGATACAAATACGTCACATCACACACAATGGATCGACTCAGCATCAATCGAATACAGACATTTACAGATTAGTCTTCCAATATCAAAAAGGAGGAAACTTATCAAGGGAGGAAGGAACTTACAAAAGAAGGACTGTTCTCCCTAAAGGAGGATTGTTGGTCACCTTATTATTATACTCATGTTACAGATGAGGATAATAATAGTGCCTAAGTTATGGTATCATTGTAAGTTTATACAGCAAATCTTTCCATTCCTGTAAGAATGGTGTCAATAAAAGCCAAGTGACAGTGGATTGAGAAGTATATAGGAGGCAAACAATCAAGCCAAAGATAGAAGTATTTAGTGAAGTGCTTTAGGATAAAACATGGTTTACTGTGAGAGGGAAACGCAGGAAGGGATACTGGAAAGTCTTAGAGGAGAGAGGGAAGTAAGTTGGGGTCAAACCAGGAAGGAGAAATTATAGAACACAAAAGGGCTAGTTCAGGGAAATGGATGGATTCATAAAGATGCAAGGATAACAAGTGTGAAACACCAGGCTTTGAGGTCACAGTGGGATATCAAAAATATCAGTTCCAAATTAAATGAAAGTTGAGAAACACCCTGAATCAACTGTACTTTGAAAGAGCCCCAGCACTAGGGAACCAGTGAACAACTGATCAACTCACTTCATCTGAAGGACTCTCCTCACTTATTAAAAATAGTGCATGAGCCTGACCAGGCAGTGGCGCAGTGGATAGAGCATCGGACTGGGATGCGAAAGACCCAGGTTCGAGACCCCGAGGTCACCAGCTTGAGCGTGGGCTCATCTGGTTTGAGCAAAACGCTCACCAGCTTGGAGCCAAGGTTGATGGCTCGAGCAAGGGGTTACTTGGTCTGCCGAAGGCCCACGGTCAAGACACATATGAGAAGGCAGTCAATGAATAACTAAGGTGTCACAATGAAAAACTAATAATTGATGCTTCTCATCTCTCTCTGTTTCTGTCTGTCTGTTCCTATCTATCCCTCTCTCTGACTCTGTCTCTGTAAAAAAAAAAAAAAGAAAAAAAATAATGCATGAGTGGATCCTGGTTTCTTTACTGTATTAATAATAGACCAGAGATGATGGTGCCAACTTGGACTTGGTAAACATGTTAAGAACACTACTCTTTTATGGATTCTTGCTGTACTGGCCAAGAGTTTGCTTAAAAGCTTTAATCATTGTAAAAAAAAAACAAACAGAAGACTGGATAAAGAAGATGTGTCACATATACACCATGGTATACTATTCAGCCATAAGAAATGATGACATCGGATCATTTACAACAAAATGGCAGGATCTTGATAACAGTATACGGAATGAAATTAGTAAATCAGAAAAAAAACAAGAACTGTGGGATTCCATACATTGGTGGGACATAAAAACGAGACTAAGAGCGGCCCTGGCCGGTTGGCTCAGCGGTAGAGCGTCGGCCTAGCGTGCGGAGGACCCGGGTTCGATTTCCGGCCAGGGCACACAGGAGAAGCACCCATTTGCTTCTCCACACCTCTGCCGCACTTTCCTCTCTGTCTCTCTTCCGCTCCCGCAGCCAAGGCTCCATTGGAGCAAAGATGGCCCGGGCGCTGGGGATGGCTCTGTGGCCTCTGCCTCAGGCGCTAGAGTGGCTCTGGTCGCAACATGGCGACGCCCAGGATGGGCAGAGCATCGCCCCCTGGTGGGCAGAGCGTCGCCCCTGGTGGGTGTGCCGGGTGGATCCTGGTCGGGCGCATGCGGGAGTCTGTCTGACTGTCTCTCCCTGTTTCCAGCTTCAGAAAAATGAAAAAAAAACAAAAAAAAACGAGACTAAGAGACATGGACAAGGTGTGGTGGTTACAGGGGGGGGGGGGGAATGAGGGGGGGGAGGGGCACAAAGAAAACTAGATAGAAGGTGATGGAGGACAATCTGACTTTGAGTGATGGGTATGCAACATAATTGAATGACAAGATAACCTGGACATGTTTTCTTTGAATATATGTACCCTGATTTATTGATGTCACCCCATTAAAATTAATAAAAATTTATTTATTTAAAAAAATAATAAATAAATAAATAAATAATAGACCAGAGACTTAAGTCTCAATTTTCTTATTTTTAAAGAGAAGAGATAGGCTCTTGTAACCTGCAAGCAGAAATAACTGCAGTTCTAGTTCAGGTGCTGTCCAGATGTCCCTGGGTCTTACGGCCTAGACAAACTGAGCACGAGCTCCAACTGTTTGTTCTTCCTTTCATGGGAAGAAAGAGCGTGGTTTCTGACTTCTGTGAATTCTTAGCCTCTTAATTTCATATAGCTCTCTGACTCATTTTTTCCCGGGACATGATGCCTAAGATCAGCCAATGTTAGACCCCAGGCTCTATATCTAATTCTACTCCCCCTCAAAAAAAAATCAGCTCAAGTATTTTGTAATTTGATTTTGAACTTAGTAATTCATTTCAATCATTTGAGGGAAGGATCAAAGACATCATGTAGATGTGTCCTTTCACTGACTCACTAACTGCCCACTTTTTCCAGCTCTGTGCATTGCTCTCCAGTATAGCATGTAAAGCTGTACCTCAGGCTCAAGCAGAGATTTCAGTTCCTATTAAAACCCTGCAGGTTCAGCTTCTACCCTGGGGCGGGCTTGAGCAAAGCATCTTCTTAGCGATGCTGTGGCCTCAGCAATTCTCTCTCATACTTTCCACTGAGAATAATGTCTTTTCTCTACATCTTAACAACTAGAAACTTTAACATTAAATATTAAGTATGTTAACTTACCTTCAAATAAAATTCTACCTTTAGAAATGCTAGGTTTCTGCACATTTTCCATAATCATAATCACCTTTACCAACATTAGCCACATCTACCCTCCTACAGAACTTAACTTTCTATTCTTCATGTTATTACTCTTCTAACCCTAGCCTGAGACTGTGTTACCACCTTAACATTCAACAGACTAGTTGAATAGACCAGTTCTTAACTCTCAAATGGAAATATTAATTTTGGTTGGTATAAGAAGGAAAGAAAAGATGTTTCAGTGAAAGGGCCAAAGTGGAAAAGCTTGAGGGTGCAAAGTACACCTAAAACACTAGTATTTCAAGGTAAACAAACTAAAAAAATAGAGATTGAAGACACTGGTCATAAACTTTATCAGCCTTAGAGCTTGAGGTTTCTCTTGGTCCCCAATTAATACAAAATCCATATTCTGTTAAAACTAACTAAAAATGGGAAATAGAGAAAATGAGAAATGAGTAACAAATAGCTTACTGAGCTTACTTTTTCAATTCTGATTGGAAAGGTATCCTAATTAAACAGAAAACTAATTAGATCTTTTTCTATTTTTACTTTATCCTGGCAACATAGGAAACTTTTTATTTTCATAGCACCAAAAACTAACATTTATGTAGTAATTTCTAAATTATAGAGTTCTGACAAACATTATGTTGGCTTATAATACCCGTGTAAGTTTTAATTATATAGATAAAGAAAATGGAAGTTCAGAAAGGGCTAAAACAAATATCTTCTGACCCCAAAGGTCTTTTTGTTGTTGTTAATTATAAAAGAATAACTAATTTAAAATATGTTTTTTCTCAAGAATGCACCTTTGCACTGCCAGATGCATTTGTCATCACGGATTAGATGTAAATAAATTTAAGGTTAAAGTGCTACTGAATTATAGATTTTGTCTTTAAATATTTGGCCTTTAAAACCATGAAAATGAATCATAAAAGGAGTAAAAAAAAAAAAAGGGAGATGATGTCAGAGTAATGGCGCGGTAGGAAGCGATACCAATAAATCTCCCCCAAAACTCAACAAGATCTTCAACCAGAAACAGAAAAACCTATCCTTGGAGCCTCCAAATGTTTCGCAATACACCCGAAGGTATGGTCGAGTGAAAAATTGGCTAAATATATAATCAAACCTGAAGGAAATAGGGAGTAAGAAATGCTCCGCCTTCCTCACTAACCTAAACAGGGCGGCTTTCACTGGGAACTGAGAATATAGAAACTAAGGCAGGCAAAGGGGGTGAATAGATCCAGGCCGCGGCACAAATGGCTGAACCAGGCTGTGGCACAGAGATCCAAGCTGAGGAAACTGTTCCTGTGGCAACCTGGGCAACACAAGCTAACACTCACGCCAAACCCAGACAAAGAAAGACAAGTGGGGCAACCATTTTCCCCAATCACCCGGTCGGCGCACGCAGATAGTGGGTGAGAGATTCCTCCAACTGCCTCAGGAGTGGGCGCTTGTGTTACCCCACAGAGAGGCAGAGTCAGGGGCCTTTGTGTGGGCCAAAAGCGGAATCTCCGGGCCGCCACAGCGCCCTGAAAAAGCCACTCACTGGGAGGGAGTGAGAGCCAATTCCAATGCTGGAACTTTTCCGTGCAGGAGGGGGATTCACTCAGAGGGTGAGGCGGCCGGCCTGATATCCTGGTCTGTGCGCACGGAGAGTGGGCAAGAGATTCCTCTCAGCACCTCAGGAGTGGGCACCCGTGTTATCCCGCAGAGAGGCAGAGTCAGAGGCCTTTGTGTGGGCCGAAGGCGGAATCTCTGGACCACCCCAGCACCCTGGGAAAGCCGCACACGGGGAGGGAGTGAGAACTAATTCCAATGCTGGAACTTTTCCATGCAGGTGGGGTTTCACTGAGAGGGTGAGACTTCCGGCCTGATATCCTGGACTGCGGGCGCAGATAGTGAGGGAGAGATTCCTCTGAGTGCCTCGGCAGTGTGCGTCTGTGTTATCCCACAGAGGAGCAGAGTCAGGGGCCTTTGTGTGGGCCAAAAGCAAAATCTCCAGCCGCCCCAGCACCTTGAAAAAGCCGCGCACAGGGACGGAGCGAGAGCCAATTCCAACGCTGGAACTTTTCCGTGTGGGTGGGGTTTCACTCAGAGTGTGAGACTGCCGGCCTGATATCCTGGACTGCGGGTGCAGATAGTGGGCGAGAGATTCCTCCAAAGCCTCGGCAGTGCATGCCCGTGTTATCCCACAGAGGGGCAGAGTCAGGGGCCTTTGAGTGGGCAGAAACCCCGCCCGATTATTCTAGCAGCTCTGACTGACTGAGCCTTACCCAGAGCCCTGTGCTGAGTGGAAATAGAGTGGGGAGTTGCCAGCTCTTTGAGCCTCTTACTATCCAGGCAGAGGCAGCAGCAACCCCATAGCTGGATTATCAGGCTACTAATTAAGGAAGGAAAGACTAGGAGAAAGGCTCCAGGAACACAGACTCTCTCACAGGTGGAGCCTATAAATGCTAATGAGCCTCAACTGCCAACGAGACTAAAGCACAATACATGACATCGCCATAGAGACTTATCAACTACAAACCTCTACCTGGGCGTGCCAAAGGGGCAGAACCCGGGGTACAGAGTCATCAACTAGGAAGAGGGAGAGAAAAGAAAAAGCAAGAAGAAAACCTCTCAAAATCAAAAATAATACGCAGACTTTATAACCTATCCCATTTTATTATATTTGTTCGTTTGTTTCTCTTATCTTCATTCTTGATATTTTTTTTTCCTCCTCCAATTTGGTCGTTTAACTCTCTGCCGGTCTTACTCTCTCCTCTCCTTGAACTACACTACCCATAAGTGTTACATCTCCCATTATCTTTTTTTTTCTCTTCCGTTCTTTCTCTGAGGGTTGCACTCCAAAACCCTTAACTTTCTCTCTCTCTCTCTCTCTCTCCCTCTCTCCTCTTTTTTCTTTTTTCTTCTTTTAGTGGTTCCCCCTTTTTTTTTCTCTCTCTCTCTCTCTTTCTTTTCTCCTTCTATATTAGTTTCTTCCTTTCTCCCTTACGTCTCTCTCATTCAAACCTCAATAACGAACAATATCTTATCTGAGATTCAAACTTATGTTTGTGGCATCTTGGGGGGTTTTTACTTCACCTTTTTAACACACTAGCAGTGCTCCCATCCCTGGCTCTCCATTTTATCTAGTTCTTGTTCCACTAAATACAATAGTAATTTTTTAATTTTCCCCCCCATTTTCCTGTTTTCCTCTTATTCCTCTCATCATAACTCTTAGTCAACCAACACCTAAAAGCAAATCATTTTATTCTTGACCCAAATTTTTTTCTTATTTGCTTTTTGTGGGTCCATACCCCCCCTTTTTTTTCTTTTTTTTTTTTTTTTGCCCTTTTATTACTTCTTCCCAATTTAGGCCCTCCATTACAGGTATTGTTTGTTCTATTTAGTACACTATAATTCAAAGTTCATCACAAGATTTTCTCAAGAAAGAGGGGAGAGGAGAGGAGAGGAAAAAAGAAGGGGGGGATAATTTCCTTTTTTTAATTTTTATTTTATTTTATTTTTCTTTATTTCATTATTATTTTTTTTAAAAAACAACTCTTCGATTTTTTATTTTTTCAACTTTTTATTCTTTATTAAATATCATTAATACTATCAACAAAACCACCCTCAGATGCCATTAAGGAAGAGAAAATCTAATATCATGGATACAAAAGAAAGAGAGGTAACACAACTAGATGAGGAAAAATCTATGGAGAAAAAATTTAATATATTGGAAACCTTGGAGCTAAATAACAGAGAATTTAAGATAGAAATCCTAAAAATAATCCGAGATATACAAGAAAACACAGAAAGGCAATTTAGGAAGCTCAGAAAACAACTCAATGAACACAAAGAATATATTTCCAAGGAAATTGAAACTACAAAAACAAATCAAATAGAGATGAAAAACTCAATTCATGTGCTGAAAAATGAGGTAACAAGCTTAGCTAATAGAACAGGCCAGATAGAAGTGAGAATTAGTGAAATAGAAGACAAGCAACTTGAGGCACAACAGAGAGAAGAAGAAAGAGACTCAAAAATTAAAAAAAATGAGATAGCCCTACAAGAACTATCTGACTCCATCAAAAAGAATAACATAAGAATAATAGGTATATCAGAGGGAGAAGAGAGAGAAAATGGAATGGAGAATATACTGAAACAAATAATAGATGAGAACTTCCCAAGCCTGTGGAAAGAACTAAAGCCTCAAATTCAAGAAGCAAACAGAACTCCGAGTTTTCTTAACCCCAACAAACCTACTCCAAGGCATATCATAATGAAATTGGCACAAACCAACAGCAAAGAAAAAATTCTCAAGGCAGCCAGGGAAAAGAAGAATACAACATATAAAGGAAGGCCCACTAGATTATCATCAGATTTCTCAGCAGAAACTCTACAAGCTAGAAGAGAGTGGACCCCAATATTTACAGTCCTGAAAGAGAGGAACTTTCAGCCATGAATACTATACCCATCAAAGCTATCCTTCAAATATGAAGGAGAAATAAAAACATTCACAGATACAGAAAAGATGAGGGAATTTATCATCAGAAAACCCCCACTCCAGGAATTACTAAATGGGGTTCTCCAATCAGATACAAAGAACAACAACAACAAAAAAAAAAAAAACGCCACAAGTAAAAGCTCCAAGAGGAACACAATAAAACCAAATTTAAACTGTGACAACAACAAAAAGAAAGGGGGGGGGGAGAGGATGGAGATTAACAGTAGCAAAGGACGGTGGAGTGCAAAAGTACACACAAAATAGTGCAGTACAATGAACAGGGTAGGAACCCTTTTCATTACTTAAAGGTAACCACCATTAAAAAAACCACCACAGAAGCACATGAGATAAAAAAGATAGCAACAGAGGAAAGATGTATGGAATACAACCAAATAAAAATAAAAGATAGAAAAACGAAAGAGAAGGATCAAACAAGACACAAAACTAACAGAAAGCAATCTATAAAATGGCAATAGGGAACTCACAAGTGTAAATAATTACACAAAATGTAAGCGGATTAAACTCACCAATAAAAAGGCACAGAGTAGCAGAATGGATTAAAAAAGAAAATCCAACGGTATGCTGCCTACAGGAAACTCATCTAAGTAACAAGGATAAAAACAAATTCAAAGTGAAAGGCTGGAAAACAATACTCCAAGTAAATAACATCCAAAAAAGAGCAGGCGTAGCAATACACATATCTGATAATGCTGACTACAAGACAACAAAAGTACTCAGAGACAAAAATGGCCATTTCACAATGGCTAAGAGGACACTGAATCAAGAAGACATAACAATTCTTAATATATATGCACCAAACCAAGGAGCACCAAAATATATAAGACAGCTACTTATTGACCTTAAAACAAAAATACAATCATACTTGGAGACCTCAATACACCACTGACGGCTCTAGATCGGTCATCCAAACAGAGAATCAACAAAGACATAGTGGCCTTAAACAAAACACTAGAGCACCTGGATATGATAGACATCTACAGGACATTTCATCCCAAAGTGACTGAGTATACATTTTTCTCCAGTGAACATGAATCATTCTCAAGAATTGACCATATGTTGGGCCACAAAAACAACATCAGCAAATTCAGAAAAATCGAAGTTGTACCAAGCATATTTTCTGATCATAAAGCCTTGAAACTAGAATTCAACTGCAAAAAGGAGGAAAAAAATCCCAAAAAAATGTGGAAACTAAACAACATACTTTTAAAAAATGAATGGGTCAAAGAAGAAATAAGTGCAGAGATCAAAAGATATATATAGACTAATGAAAATGACAATACGACATATCAGAATCTATGGGATGCAGCAAAAGCAGTGATAAGAGGGAAGTTCATATGACTTCAGGCATATATGAACAAACAAGAGAGAGCCCAAGTGAACCACTTAACTTCACACCTTAAGGAACTAGAAAAAGAAGAACAAAGACAACCCAAAACTAGCCGAAGAAAGGAGATAATAAAAATCAGAGCAGAAATAAATGATATAGAGAGCAGAAAAACTATAGAAAAAATTAATAGAACAAAGAGCTCGTTCTTTTTGAAAAGATCAACAAAATTGACAAACCCTTGGCAAGACTTACCAAGAAAAAAAGAGAAAGAACTCATATAAACAAAATCCAAAATGAAAGAGGAGAAATCACCACGGACACTGTAGATATACAAAGAATTATTGTAGAATACTATGAAAAACTTTATGCCACTAAATTCAACAACCTAGAAGAAATGGATAAATTCCTAGAACAATACAACCTTCCTAGACTGAGTCAAGAAGAAGCAGAAAGCCTAAACAGACGTATTAGTAGAGAAGAAATAGAAAAAACCATTAAAAACCTCCCCAAAAATAAAAGTCCAGGCCCTGACGGGTATACCCCCAAATTTTACCAAACATTCAAAGAAGACTTGGTTCCTATTCTACTGAAAGTCTTCCCAAAAATTGAAGAAGAAGCAATACTTCCAAACACATTTTATGAGGCCAATATAACCCTCATTCCAAAACCAGGCAAGGATAGCACAAAAAAAGAAAACTACAGACCAATATCTCTAATGAATACAGATGCTAAACAAAATACTAGCAAATCGAATACAACAACATATTAAAAAAATAATACATCATGATCAAGTTGGATTCATCCCAGAATCTCAAGGATGGTTCAACATACGTAAAATGGTTAACATAATACACCATATCAATAAAAGAAAGAACAAAAACTACATGATCTTATCAATAGACGCATAAAAGGCTTTTGGTAAAATACAACACAATTTTATGTTTAAGACTCTCAACAAAATGGGTATAGAAGGAAAATATCTCAACATGATAAAGGACATATATGATAAACCATCAGCCAACATCATATTAAATGGCACTAAACTGAAGGCTTTCCCCCTTAAATCAGGAACAAGACAGGGTTGTCCACTCTCCCCACTCTTATTTAATGTGGTACTCGAGGTTCTAGCCAGAGCCATCAGACAAGACAAAGAAATAAAAGGCATCCATATCGGAAAAGAAGAAGTAAAGGTATCACTTTTTGCAGATGATATGATCCTATACATCGAAAACCCCAAAGAATCCACAAAAAGACTACTAGAAACAATAAGCCAATACAGTAAGGTTGCAGGATACAAAATTAACATACAGAAGTCAATAGCCTTTCTATATGCCAAAAATAAAACATTTGAGAATGAACTCAAAAAAATAATCCCCTTCACGATTGCAACAAAAAAAATAAAATACTTAGGAATAAACATAACAAAGAATGTAAAGGACTTATATAATGAAAACTATAAACCATTGTTAAGGGAAATCGAAAAAGATATATTGAGATGGAAGAATATACCTTGTTCTTGGTTAGGAAGAATAAATATAATCAAGATGGCCATATTACCCAAAGCAATATACAAATTTAATGCAATTCCCATCAAAATTCCAATGACATTTTTTAAAGAAATGGAGCAAAAATCATCAGATTTATATGGAACTATAAAAAACCCCGAATAGCCAAAGCAATCCTAAAGGAAAAGAATGAAGCTGGGGGCATTACAATACCTGACTTCAATTTATATTATAGGGCCATGACAATCAAAACAGCATGATATTGGCAGAAAAATAGACACTCAGACCAATGGAACAGAATAGAAAACCCAGAGATAAAACCACGTATATATAGTCAAATAATTTTTGATAAAGGGGCCAACAACACACAATGGAGAAAAGAAAGCCTCTTCAATAAATGGTGCTGGGAAAACTGGAAAGCCACATGCAAAAGAATGAAACTGGACTACAGTCTCTCCCCCTGTACAAAAATTAACTCAAAATGGATCAAAGATCTAAACATAAGACCTGAAACAATTAAGTACATAGAAAAAGACATAGGTACTAAACTCATGAACCTGGGTTTTAAAGAGCATTTTATGAATTTGACTCCAAAGGCAAGAGAAGTGAAGGCAAAAATTAATGAATGGGACTACATCAGACTAAGAAGTTTTTGCTCAGCAAGAGAAACTGATAACAAAATAAACAGAAAGCCAACTAAATGGGAAATGATATTTTCAAACAACAGCTCAGATAAGGGCCTAATATCCAAAATATACAAAGAACTCATAAAATGCAACAACAAACAAACAATCCAATAAAAAAATGGGAAGAGGATATGAACAGACACTTCTCCCAGGAAGAAATACAAATAGCCAACAGATATATGAAAAGATGCTCATCTTCTTTAGCTATTAGAGAAATGCAAATCAAAACTGCAATGAGATACCACCTCACACCTGTTCGATTAGCTATTATTAACAAGACAGGTAATAGCAAATGTTGGAGAGGCTGTGGAGAAAAAGGAACCCTCATTCACTGTTGGTGGGAATGTAAAGTAGTACAACCATTATGGAAGAAAGTATGGTGGTTCCTCAAAAAACTGAAAATAGAATTACTTTATAACCCAGCAATCCCTCTGGGTTTATACTCCAAAAACTCAGAAACATTGATACGTAAAGACACATGCAGCCCCATGTTCATTGCAGCATTGTTCACAGTGGCCAGGACATGGAAACAACCAAAAAACCCGTCAATAGATGACTGGATAAAGAAGATGTGGCACATATACACTATGGAATACTACTCAGCCATAAGAAATGATGACATCGGATCATTTACAGCAAAATGGTGGGATCTTGATAACATTATACGAAGTGAAATAAGTAAATCAGAAAAAACCAGGAACTGCATTATTCCATACATAGGTGGGACATAAAAGTGAAACTAAGAGACATTGATAAGAGTGTGGTGGTTACGGGGGGAGGGTGGAGAGGAGAGGGAAAGAGGAAGGGGGAGGGGCACAAAGAAAACTAGATAGAAGGTGACAGAGGACAATCTGACTTTGGGTGATGGGTATGCAACATAAGTGAATGACAAGATAACCTGGACTTGTTATCTTTGAATATATGTATCCTGATTTATTATTGTCGCCCCATTAAAAATAAAATTATTAAAAAAAAGTGAGAGAACAAAGAAATAATATCCAAAGTAGCAGAACCTTATTCTAAGAAAATTGAAACTGAGTCTATTTTTAAACAATAAGCCTCCTACTTATGAGCCTTAGGAACATCAAAATCATAATGTAAAAGTCTGGAAATCTATTTCAGGGTGAACTGATCCAATTTTTTTTTCCAGAAATGAATGCTTATATTTGTATATTATCATATATGTGAATTAATATGATATTAGTGACTAAAATAAAGAAGACAACAAGTTCATTGCCTTCCTACCACTTATTAGAACCTCTGTTTCAAGTTCGTATCTTGTTCAATCCTTACAACCCCATGGGGCGAGGATAGGTAAGACAACCAAGACACCTACGGAGACCCTCCAGCAATTGCGTGGGTATTGAATGAATAAGACTTTAAAACATGCTTTCTCACTGCGTATTCGGCTACCAATGCTGCCTCCAAAGATATAAAATAAAATGAAAATTTTAACATGCATATGGGCATTAATATACCCCAGAACACCAGGTAAATTATGTCAATAAGTAGAGAATGTGACTACTGACACTAAAACCCAGCTCTCTCCCCAGTGGGAAACCACTGTCCGTACCCTGAGTCAATTATAGACTAACTGATTTGTAGAACAGACATTTATTATGATTAATAAGTTGACAGGAAAGATTAAAATGCTTACCCCCCAAAAAAAAGAACCCCAATATTAATACTATATATGTAATACTTTAATTTATGAGAGAGAAGTGGTGAGGAGCAGGAAGCATCAGCTCCCATATGTGCCTTGACCTGGCAAGCCCAGTGTTCTGAACATGCAACCTTGGCATTCCAGGTTGACACTTTATGCACTGCACCACCATAGGTCAGGCCTGACTTACCACTTCTTTCTCAGTTTACACATTATTGATTTTCAAAGATGGAGTTAGATCACCCACCTTGGGAGTTATTCAAATGATAACATGTATCACACTGTATTTTATTGTCTATTGCCTTTATTCTCTGAGGAAATAAGATTTGAGAACTTATCACTTGCAAGGGTTTGTTTTCCTCTGTAGGCAGAGAGGATATCACAATGATCAATAGGAGAACATCGAGAGGAACAAAAAAGAATCCACATACATACAATTTAAGAATATGCAAAATGCTATGGTGAAATTAACAGAGCATAATGAACCATTAGGGATAGTTGACCTTGGTGCAAACATCTGACGACTGAAAAGGAGTTTACTCTATAGAAAAAGAGCATCAGTGTACAGAAAGCGGTACAGATCTCAAAGTAAGAATACAGTGATGCGCAGAAACAGTACAAATAGAAGGAGCAGCATCTGAACACGCTTTGAGATAGAGTAAGATATAGCACGTTTAAGAACCCGAAAGAACACATACATGCCTTCAACATATCTTGTTCACCATTTTCCTCTCAATAAAAACATATTTAGGTGACATTTAGCACATAATTTTTCACTGAACAAGTGAATGAATGAGCTAGAACATGTGTGCATAAAAAGGAAGCAGCATCTATAGCCAAGGTTTCCTTTAGCAGCTGAATAATGAAAGATTATTTTATTGTTCTTATTGTTGTTGCATAGCAATGGTGTCAAGCAACTAAAGATGTCCCTCTAGCCATAACATGTCTATGATAATACTATCACTTGATATTATGGATCTTTATGTATGTTTCATTTTCTAGTCTCTATGGTCTTTGAGAGTAGATATCACTTATTATTTATCTTTGTATTTCCACTAACTAGTACCTAGAATACATAGGGCTCAAACACTTATTAAATTGAATGATAGACTCCTTGAGGGCAAGGATCACTCCTCTTTTGATTACCTATAGCACTTAAAACAGCACCTTACACTTAGTAGGCAACCAATATATATTTGATGAATTTAATTGAAGCTCTAGATTTTACTATCTCTTACCAATTTTTTACTTCTCACATCCTCTCTTCACAGGATAGAACCAACATTCAAATTATGTGAAGCACCAACAGTTCTACCCTTTCAACATTTTCTCTCCAGGGACCATTTTCTCCACTGATCTATAGCATTATCTTTTATAACAGACTGATAGCTGACCCAAAGTTTCAGCTCCCAAGGAGGTTTTAGGGACTCTCCTAGTGGTAGCTGTGTTCTTAGAGATTGTATAATGTCAAAGATCATTTTCTCACTGTAAATACAGATCCCTTTAAGAGAGAACTCATTATATTGTGCTAACACTGAAGATGTCACCTGCACTGTGCTTCCCCCACAAACATGCACACAATTTTTTTTCCAAGTTACCACCTGTGCCTCCCTTACCACAATATATTAGTTATTCTATTATTATAATTATATACTACTGCACATATATATGCAGTTGAATCTAGAACAATATGAAGGTTAAGTGTACTGACTATCCCTTCCTTGCTGAGTCAGAAATCTACGTATAACTTTTGACTCTACAGTCAGTCCTTCCACATCTGCAGATTCAACTAACTGCAGATGGAAAACAATATTTTCCATCCATAGCTGAGAATCTGGGGCTGGAAATGCACAAATACTATTTTGTATCTCTGGTTGGCTGAATCTAAAGATGCAAAATCCCCTGATATGAAGGGCAACAGTATTTATTGTAAAAATCTGGGTAAAAGTGGATCCATGCGGTTCAAAATCATGTTGTTCAAGACTCAACTGTGTATTATATATTATAATATGACATCCCTGTGTCTCAACAGAGCACCATAATAACAAGATAAGTGGCTAAGTAATGGAAATGGAATGACATGTGAAATCAGATACATAATAGAAAAGCTGAAGCTTTATTTGTTTTATACCAAGGTTTAAAAATTTTAATATTTTTTAATATAGAAACTGCAAGAAATCCTAAGTGCTATTTTTTTCAGTATTTTTAGTAAAGAGAGAGAAAAACTGACTAACCAATAAAAGAAATTGATCAGACAATCTTCCAAAACCATTTCCACAGCCAGGGAATCAGGCTTAGAAAGCATGTGGCAAATGCAGGGTGGGCGGCAAGCAATTGCCACCTTCCTATCACAGAAATGGTTGGCAGGTCCCTGTTACCCTGTACCAGCCACTGGATGGCCAGCACTGTGCTCTATCTGCAAATAAATCTCTCTCAGCAAGACACAGACAGTAGAGATGTTCCCAACATGGCCTAGGAGTTCAAATGCCGAGCAGCCAAATAAGCAAATGTAAAACAAACAAACAAAAAAAATGAGACAAAAAGAAAGGTCCACCTGTAATTATAAAAAAATTATTGTTCCCTATCACATCACCTCTAAAATTTCAGCTCAGGTTTGCTCCCATGCTAACCCCGGGTGGGGGAGAACGAGATTTAGACTAACAGATCAGAATAATAAAATTCAGTAACTCATCCTTTTACTTAGCAAAGAATACCAGCACGCAAAAAGATTTAATACATACTCAGAGACCTTATCTCATAATAAAATGTTATAATCTACAAAAAGTAAATTTAAGTTCAAAAAGCTGAGAAAACAGGGTGAATGAAATTTCAATCTGCCTTTATAAGCATGCTAAAAAAGATCTGGGCAACTCCCCATGCAGCTGTGCCAGGATGGTTCATATTTCTGGGCTGTGTGTGACCAAGCTAGCTGCAAATTATTCTATGCTTCTATGACCGGCAGGACAGGGCAGAGCCTCAAAGACCACAACATTATCCATTAAATGCTTCTGATTGCCATGACACATATCACTCCTGTTCACATTTCACTGGCCAAAGCAAGTCACCCTGTCTGACATAAATTTAAGAGGGTGAGGAAGAAGAGTTTTCCACAGCCAGGAAATAGAAGAGGAATTGACATTGGTCCATGCCTACCACACCATCAACTATTGAGTATCAATGTAGTGGATTTCTAAACAATGTGCAAGATACAGATTTTTTTTAAACTTTCTGCATTGAAAATAATATAGTTTTTTAAAAAATTTTTTGATAGATCTTGATCATAAATATTAAAGAACTTTTAATGAATTTTAAGTCAGAAAGTGTTTATCCTCTTTCACAATTATATTTCTATGAAAATTGTACTAACTGCTTCTAAATTAATTAGGGCTGGCTAGCCCTAATTCCTTCCTCAATGTTGCT
The DNA here is from genome assembly GCF_036850765.1 of Saccopteryx bilineata. Lineage (NCBI taxonomy): Eukaryota > Metazoa > Chordata > Mammalia > Chiroptera > Emballonuridae > Saccopteryx > Saccopteryx bilineata. The sequence goes on from NC_089494.1 coordinate 179,476,490, forward strand.
ATATTGTGCAGTTGCTTCTATAACAAATACCCACAGGACTCCTCCCACACTCATTAAATTCAACAAACACCAAATCAACCAAGACCAAAAAAAATAAAATATAACAAAATATACATACCTACATTTTAAGCTATCTACTTATTTTATTTAAATTATTGGAGGCATAGGAGCATTCCAAATGCATTGATTTTACTGTGTTCAATACACTAAATGTTTTTAGTTCAACAGTTCAACACATTTTAGTTGAGTGCATAGTCCATAAAGTATTTCAATAAGTATCTAATTTTGCACTAGAGATCTTAAGATATGGAAGCTGTACTACTATACAATACAGATGCAGGTCAAAAAGCAGACTTTATGCCATTTCAATAATAGCAGAACCTTAACCCAAAGAGAAAACTAAATAAATTTGTGTGTGTATGTATGTGTGTGTGTTGTAGCAAAGACACAAGTACTTAAATACATGGAAGGTTAATGAAAAGCAAATTTAAAAAATCCCCAAACTATTGGTACAAAGACAATGACTCAGTTTAAATACCTGCTCTATAGAATAATTTAATTTCTAATGTGAAGGGATGGGAATACACAATAGCAAAATTAAGTGTCAAGGTGATTTCCTTTCAAGTTAAATATGTAGCTATATATCTGAAAAACAGCTCACTACAAAATATCTAGAATAGGTGTACACAATATTTTTAAACTATTTTGAGTACATATCTGAACTATAAATGTAAAAGAAAATTAGGAAAATCCCTCCTAAAAGGCCCCAAAGGAAGCAGCCTTGTGAGTTAGAGGAGAAAGGAGACACTGAAGCCAGCAGCATGCATGGAGTGTCTATCCATCTTCAGCAACAGGGAGGTATAATTCCAAAAACCACATAGGAGATAAAAGACAGGGCATTCAAACAGTTGTTGTACTAAAGACCCACTCATAAATCTGGAAGCCCTAATGTGTTACATCTGCTGTGAAAAGATGAACTAGAAAGAGACTGCTTTTGAAAAGAACTCAGCAAGGAAACTTATCTAGAGTAACCTTGCCCCTGGGTCTGTGAGGTGTGGAAGTAGGGGAGGGGGGTTGAAATGGTTGAAGTATTCCGTCAAAATGTATAAGTCAGTCATTACATACTAATGGCAGGTCTGAATTCTAGTACTTGCATGATGCAAAAACCCACCAAGAATACAAATTAAGGATGGCCCAATTATAGCAGAATTTCAGTGTGGCTGGTAGAATTTTAGTGTGGAAATTCAAGCAAATCATCTTTGCAGGAAATCTCTGCATTGTACATCTGTGGCTTATCACTGATTGAATATCACTCCATGTATATTAGTGAAGAATGGGTAAATAAATTGTGTTGAGACAACTGTGGGATTATGTGAAAAAAGGAAGTAAATTTGAGCCTTATTTCACACACATACAAAATCTATCCATTGCTGTTAATAGACTTAAGCACATATAAAACAGATTGCCTTGATAATCCGGGAACAGGAAAAGTATTTGTGATCAACACACAAAGAATATGTTTATGAACATGTCTGTAAGAACTAGATTATAGAAGACATCAAATGTGCAAATCATGAAATAAAAGAATGATAAATACAGTCACATTAAATTAAGGACTTCTGTCCATCAGTTCTGACTTTGTCTGCTGTTTTAATAATGAGGTGTAGCAAATCATGTCAAAATCAAATGTTTTACAACCACAAGCATATTTTTCTTGTTTCTGGGTCTGTGGTTTGGCTATAGGTGAGGTGGGCTTGGTTCCAGACTTGGGATTGAGTTAAGGCTGCTCCTGGCACCCTCCTTTTACCAGCAGTTGACCAGGACATGCTCTTCTTATTGAGAATGGCAAGGGCACAAGATGACAACCTGGACCTCACAAGCAACATTGAACACTTCTGCTTGCATGCTTGCATCACACTTGCTCATATCCCATTGGACAAAACAACATTTTTGGCCAAGCCCAACACTAAGGTGGCAGGGTGTCATAATCCTACTACTCTGGAGGTGAACCCTTACAGCCATATGACAAAGGGTGTGAACGAATCACCCTGCTATAGGAATTAAAGAATTGTCACCAGTACTCCTATCAACCATAATTGCCTTTAACTGTATGACAAGCAAGCCAACATTTGGCTGAAGATGTTTATCACATCTATAACTAAGAGTGAAATATTCTCTCAAATATCAAAACATATTTTACAAACCAATAAGAAGACAAACAATAGGACCTTAAATAGGTTAAAAACAGAAGGAGGTACTTCACAGAAAGAAAGCATGAAAATACAATTAAAAAGACATGTTTAAGTTTATTGCAGACAAAGAAACCAAAATAAGAAAGTCTTATAATATAAAGAGTAGTAAGAATGTAGAGAAATTATAACTTTTACACTACTGTTGGAGTGCAAATTAGTAAATTCACTTTGGAAAACAACTGACACAATTTTGTAGCCACATATATATTTAAATTCTTTGACCCAATTATTCTACTCCAAAACCCTTGCACATGAGTTCTAAAAGACATGTACATTGCAGTAGCTTTGTGAAAACAAACAGCCAGGAGAGTAAATGACCTGCAAATGGTGAGCAAACAAATAGGAAATGGTCCTGTCCTAAAATAAAATACTTACAGCTGTGATAATTAATGAACTCCATCTCTACATACCCATGTCAAAGAAAGAAAACATAATGTTGACCTTTTTAGTGTGTGTGATAGAGACAGAGACAGAGAGACAGAGGGAGGGACAGATAGGGACAAACAGACAGGAAGGGAGAGAGATGAGATGCATCAATTCTTCATTGCAGCAACTTGGTTGTTCATTGGTTGCTTTCTCATATGAGCCTTGACAGGGGGGCTACAGCAGATTGAGTAACCCCTTGCTCAGGCTAGTGACCTTAGATTCAAGCTGGTGAGCTGTGCTCAAACCAGATGTGCCCACGCTCAAGCTGGCGACCTCAGGGTTTCAAACCTGGGTCTTCCACATTCCAGTTTGACGCTCTATCCACTGTGCCACCATCTGGTCAAGCTAATGTTGATTTTTAATACAAAGCAAGTCTCAGAAAAATGCAGAGATTATTATATGAAGTTCAAATAAAGGTACAACCAAATCATTAGGTTTCTTAGGGGTTATTAATATATTATAAATTTATAAAGAAAAATAACAGAATGATAAACACAAAATTCAGTGAGAAAGGCATACAGGGGTCTTGAAAAGTAATGCATGTTTTACTTTTTTAAATTGTATTGTGAGTACATAGGTGCTTGTTTTACTAGTCTTTACACCTTATTTAAAAACATTATATATCTTATACATATAAATTGTCATATAATTAAACAAAGTAAAAAATTTAGTTATCAAAATAATTAGCATAATTTTGTTTTTCTTAAACTTCTATTATGTCTTTACAAACTGGCATTTAGTCATCTGCATATCCAAAGTTTTAATCACTGTCAGTTCTATAACTTTTTAGTGTTTCCTATCTAGACATGTTTATTACAATATGGCTCTCTACTATTTTGAATTAGGATGAGAAGCACTAACATATGCTCAATTAATGGGGAATGCTGACACCTTTAGCTGCTTAAATTTGCTATTTAAATTTAGCAAAGTTCCAAGATCAGTTAGCTAGGAAGAAAACAGGAAAATAGAACAGCAACAACAGTTGTTAAACATTTTCTCTCAAAGTTATTTACCCTGAAATAACTCAGAAAATACCCACAATGGCCCCTGAACTGGGTTCTGTGAGCAGCCAAGACTGAGGCAGAAAAATTGTTATGCAATTTCCCACAGTCACTCAGCTGTTAAGTGATGATATTGCTTCACACTCCTACTCTTATCCACTCTGCTGTACAAAATTAAATGTTAAAACAAAATCACAAAGCAATCAACTTAACTGTCAAGGAACAAAACATGTACTGATTATCATTTATAGAATATAAACACTAGCATTTAAAAAAATCTGTGAATTAACTGAATAAATTATGCACTGGATGGTACCATTGGTACTTTGTTTTGTATCTGTCCATATGTCTTCTCTCATTCTTTCCAACTATTCAATTTTTGCCTCCCTTCCTCTTCACCTTTTTCCCCCTCCAGGAATATATTTGCTTATTTCAATCTCCAAAATGTCTCTCTTACAAGCTTTCCACAATTTTGTGAAGTTTAAGTTACTTTCTTATATTAAAATGAAGATAAAATAAAACAAAGGGGAGAATCCTAAGTAGAATTACTTCAGTTTGAAATAACACTCCAAATAAGTGGTTTTTTTAGCTATGCAATTTATTTAACATCGTGACTACTTTCATCTTCAAGCTTAAGAAATTTGATCTTTTGAACTCTACCAATTCTAGTTAAGTGTGTCTCAAATCAAGGGCTCCAGGTCAGGTAAAAAAAAAAAAAAAAAAACCTCTTACTTTCTAAAGTATCAGAGAAGATTCAGCGGGTTCTGCAATCTTTAGTCATACCCATTTTTTCCCCTTGCTTTAGTTTAAGACTAAGGGAAAGTACAATTCTTTCACACAAGATATGAGTGGGTAAATGCTAAGGGCTTCTAGGGAAACCTCCCTCCCTCTTAAAAATAAAGAAATGCACTATCTTCCCTTCTGGCCTGTGGGTATTGTTGTGCAGGATATGATACCCAAGCTGGTGCAACTGCCTTGCAATCATGAAGGAAGCAGCTGACATGCTAAAAATGACAGAGGAGAAAAATTGAAAAAACCTGGATCTTTGATATGGTCACTAGTAAACCAATAATAAAATAAACCAATGTTAAAAACCAATAAACCAATATTAAAACTGAATAAACCAATATTAAAAATGTGATGCCCCAAATCTTCATGTCATAGTAAATTTTCCTTATTGTTTCCTTATTGTTACTTGTAGCTAAAAGCACCGTAATACATGCCCTATGACCTGTTCTGTATCTCAAGGAAAGAAAGATAGAACACAATATTATTAGTTTTCTTGGGATTGTAGAACTCAAATGAAATATCTGACTGGGAAGCAACTATGGGCTGAAACTCAATTGGGACATGTTGGGAGTCCCACTAGGAACTCATAGACTTCATGGGATGAAGAGTTGTCCACCTTGGCCAAGGTCTTTAAGAGCCCCAACTCTGTGAATGACATCAAGGCCACACAAATAGAACCCTTAAATAAATAATAATATCTCACAGAAATGGCTCCAGGAATTTTCCTGAGCACTTTGTCCTACCCTTCTATCTCTGTCATTACATTGTTGAATTTCATTATAGTGCACATCAACTCATGCCGAGTAATGATTGTGAAACTATGTTATAGACTTCCCTCCAATTGGATTCACCATCTAATTACCTGAAAATTATCTTTTCCATGGCCCTTTAGTCAACTCCCAGCACCAGTATTAAATCACAGATAGATGTCTTAATATATTTTGAAATAGCAGAAATTCTGTCATCTTCAAGTCTTGAATGCTAAACTCATTGTTAAATCAACTTCATTTTTATTTATTAAGCAAATATTTTTATATAAATACACAGTACTATTAAAACCAACCATAACTATTTACTAGAAAAATTATTCCTTTGGTTTTTGGAAAAAACTTTGTTCAAAACAGAAGTCTAAAGGAAAAAACAAACAAACCATCCCCCTAAAAAAAAAACAGAAGTCTAGGGAATCCACATTTCCACATTCCCAGAGATGAGAAGTATGGTTACCCTTGCCATTTTTGTAAATACCGTGCTCTACTGTCTTAGACACAACTTCAGTTCATTTGTAACCTATGAATTATAGAACAGATTCCTGACATTGTTTACATGACCCAATAAACACCAATATTTCCATTTTTTAACTCTTCAAGGAAGATCATAACAGTGTTATCACTGAGTCTGACTGTCTAACCCCATCTTTTAAATCCCAGTTTATTAATATATCTAAGATCTGATTAAGGGTCCCAGTGAGAAAAACAAAACTTGAGAAATCTAATTTTAATGGATTGATTTCTGACAATATTAAAACTGATAACTCTTCCTCCCACTAAATAACATCAGAATTCTCCTTCTGTTTTTAAGGGGTGGAGGGATCTTAGAATTTTCCATAATAATCTGACCCTGCTTTAAAGCTACACCACTAACCAAACAAACATTTCCAGTTTACTGTACAGTTAAATCCATCATGTGCAACTGACATTCTCAAACGTATTGGAAGATGTTGCTCAGTTGAAACTCATTCAATGAACTCTGGCACATATCTCCTGAGCCTATCCTATAAAAAGCAGTATATAAATACCTGTAGTGCTGATGGGTCTATTACAGCAGTCACTTCAAGGAAAAGGCAGAACAGCATTACATTACTTGAAATGGTTTTCAGCTATCAACTCTAGGGATTTGTAAGCAATGAGTAAGAAGCTATCACTATAGCAAACTTTTATTTTGTAAGTATCGGTGCTAGTTGTTTGCCCATGATCATGCATAATGTAGTTAGAACATTGTGTAATTGATATTCCTGTTTTCACCAAGTTGAATTCATATTTTCAGAACATTATAAATTTATGCAAGCATAATGAAAGAACATAACCACTCCATGTAGAAACAAACATTCAGATTAAATAAAATTTTGTTAAAGGTAATTAATACTGTTCCAAATAGTTACAACCCCAAACATGGATGAGTAAGCATAGGTAAATTTTATCCCTGATAGGTTTTCAGAGAAAAAAGTCAACTTTTAAGAATTTAGGGACACTATTTATCATTGATGCTGAGATCAGGGAGAAGGGTAGGAGCCTCTCTGACTGGTTACATTATTAATATGTTATGTTTTCAAAATGAAAGTAACTTAGAAGAAGAATAGACATTGAAGGCAGACCTTGTGGCTTTTATTTCTTCACTCTGAATTCAATTAACTAGTAATTCAATAAATATTCTGATTTGTAGGTAAAGACTGACTAATAGATTCAGTTGCAAATATTTTATAGAATTTGGAGATAAACTAGAAAATCTCTTATAGTATTTTTATGCTAAAAATGTCAAAAGATGTTCTAAAGATATAATTGTATATAGAATTTGAGGACCTTTTTGCATTTTTAAAAAGATACAATTTTCAGAACTAGATTGAAATGTTATCTTTTCTAGATGAATGCTCACACTAAGAACCTACCATCTTACATTTAGACATTCAGACATGAATATAATTGTCAAAGTTAAGGACTATTTATCAGAACTTTGTGTCAATAAAACAAGGCTAACATATATTTAGAGCAGGTTTGCTTTCGGGAGCTCAGAGTACCTAAGAGCCAGACAATTTAGAAGAATCAGAGCAGAGGGTCAAACAAGCACAGGGCTCTAAGGGGATGGGGAAGAAGGTGTGCTTTGCATCTAAGGAGGGGCTCAGAGGCCTGTGTGGGCTAGAATAGAGGAGGCGAAGGGAGAGCTGTAGGAGAGCTCCAAAGGCTGTGATGAAGGCACACATTTTATTGCAGGTGGAATGAAAAGTCATCAGAGGGTTTTGAAGAAAAGAGGAATATAACCAGACTTAAAATATTCAAATATGTATATGTGTAAGTATTATATATATACCAAATGTACAATACAAATATCAATTATTAGCTACCAGAATAAACATATTCTGAACTTTTCTCTCACTAAAGTTACTTACACAATAAAATTTAATTTTTAATTTTTTTTATTTTTATTGATGTAACATTGGTTAATAACATCATATGTGTTTCAGGTGTACATTATTATAATTCTGTATCTGTATATTATAGCATGTTCACCATCAAAAATCTAGTTACCATAGTTCACCATATATTTGATCCCTTTACCTACTTCACCCTCCTCCACGCACACCCATTTCCCTCTGGTAACCATCAACCTGTTGTCTGTATCTATGAGCTTGTTTTGTTTTGTTTTATATCCCACATCCGACGAAATCATGTGGTTCTTGTTCTTTTCTGTCTGACTTATTTCACTTAACATAATACCTTCAAGATACATCTATGTTGTTGCAAATGGCAATATTTTATCTTTTATATGGCTGAGTAGTATTCCATTGTATATATGTACCACCTCTTTCTTATGCATCCACCCACTGATGAACATTTAGGCTAGTTCCAATTAAAACTTAACTTTGATAGTTGGAGAATTACCTAAACTCATATGAAGCAAGAATTTCTTGTGACACAAAACAAACTATATGATATATAAGCCCAGCTGTGGGAAACTTGACAGGCTCCTCTCTCTGGTTTGGGGCAACTCAGGTTTAATGAGCTCTTGATGCATCAGAAGTTTCCTATGATGTTTTTGAAAGCTTTAAAATAAAATTGAATTTGGATTTTGTTGTTTTATGTTCATTTTCAGAGATTTCTTGACATGAGATTAAAGAAACTGTCACACCATCTTCACATTAATAAAAAAAAAGGCAAAATGAATGTTAGAGATAAGCAATGTCACAAAATAGATGAAAGCAAGGACCACAGAATAAAGCCAACATCACTGTCTCTGAGAAAAACGTTCATCTCCACACTCAACTTCTCTTTTATTTAAAAAGAAAAGTACATAGCTCTGGCTGGATAGCTCGGTTGATTAAAGTATCGTGCTGAAGTGCAAAATTTGAGGGTTTGTTCCCAGATCAGGGCACATACAGGAACAATTTAATGTTCCTGTCTCTCCCACTCTCTCTTACCTCTCTCTAAAATCAATAAAATAAATATTTAAAAATAAGTAAAATAAAAAGTAAATGGCATAGATATAATTAGAGAAGGTTAGAATACCACAGAAAGTCCTGCTTATTATCTTTGTCTTAATTCTCTCTTTGTATGATGCAGGGCAGTTTATCTCTGTCTCATACTCCCACCTGCAAAAGAAGATAATATTTTTCATTTGTTTCACTGATGTGCTTATGGAAGTGAGTTAATTTATATGGGTGAATTATTCTGAAGATGGAAATATACTGAATAAATGCTGAACATTAGCAGGTGACTACATATTTACAAAAACTATTATAACAAATAATCAGCAGTGCTATGGCATTTCACTGTCAATCACCTTCTTCTGTAGGACTTAACATGTTGTATTGGAAGTTATAATGTGTGACATTAGCTAAAATAAATTTAGAAAAATTTAAGATTGGGTGTAGTACCTTGTGTCAAGGAATAAATATTAAGGAATACATAACACACACACACACACAAATGCATAGTAACATAAACAAACACATTTATATATGACATGAATATCCAATCATTCATTTAACTCTTGCTCTTTACTAAACTAGGTCAATATATCTAGAATACACAAAACTGGAGTCTGTATCTAATAAAAAGTTTCAAAATTGGATGCCTCATTAAGATGTTTGAGCATTTAGGGAGTATCTATTTAATAGAATAATATAATGATCTTTTATGTTTAATGGCCTCTGGAACTTTGCCTACCACCGTGGTTACTTATACAAGAAATAAATCACCAGAGATATGCTTTTATAAATAAAGTTATCTTTCATGGCTAAAATAACACTATAAAAAATTCATATTAGATACTGGCTTCAGCAGATACATCAGTGTTTTCAGACAGAAGAGAAGAACTTGGGATCCAATACTGTTCAAGTACAACTTCTCAAAGTCATGCAGGGTTTTTTTGTGCATGTATTAAATATTAGTCAAAGAGAGTCAAGCTGTTGAGAGCAATAGTAAAGAAAGATGTTTGTCATGTAATAATGGCTACAAATCTATTTGTAATGGCCTGTCAATTAAAATTTTAGGTTTTTTAAAAATTAATTAGCCAATTTTGTCTACCTTAGCATTTGTGTGTATTCCCTATAATCTATACAGTATCATTTATGTTTTCACTTAATTGTGTAGACCTGTAAAGAAACTTTAAATAGTTCATAAACATAAAAAATGTCAATCACACTGTGTATTTTTATGAGTAAAATAATGTTTAGACATTGCTTACCACAGGATACATAATATAGCTTCCTACAAATGCTTAATGAAGAACATCATGGTGGGCGAGTGCTCTGTAATTAGAGTGTCTACCTTATATTTGGAAATTTATCCTTGATAGAAAAGCTATTAAACTCTGGGGAAATCAGGAACAAATGCTCCAGATTTTAAATTGATTAAATATTCTTAAGCGAAGTCAACCTTGCTTTTCATGAGTCTTGCCATGTTCATCCTTGCATAGTTACAGAAAGATATTTTGCCCTCTCAAATGACAATCCCATAATATTGATACTTAGGAAGAAGGCAATAATAATTCATATGCTTAGAGGAGTTACAGCACAAGAAAAGAGTTTATAAAAGTTTAAAGTAAAAAGCACTTAGTTATGATTATATTTCTGTTCTTACCTCAGTTACCTTTATATAGAAGCAAATGGTACTATTTCCCTTTACTTTATGGAATTATATATTTAATGTCTATTTGATTCTATTTGTCCTTGAGCATTTGCCCCAGAGTGTCTGTCCCTTTTGACCATATTTAAAAACTTTATCAAATACCTCATATAAAATTACAGTTCTCATAAGGTTTTCAAAATTGTGGGTGTTGGATTTGAACAAGATGGTGATGGAGTAGGCGGACATACCAACTTCCACCTCCCAGAACCAAAGTGGATTACAAACTAATTAAAGAACCATCATCTGGATAAACCAACTTTGGACTAAACTAAGAGTACTCTTCAACCAGGGAACACTGAAGAAGCCACACTGAGACTTGTAAGAAAAGCGGAAATGCAGAGAGGGCTGCCCAGCTCCCCAGAGCAAATGGCAGCCTGGAGAGACTCACGTGGCAGGAAGTAAGTTTAGAAGAGAGGGGAGGGTCCTGAACCCCAGGAACAAAGCCCCAGCCTGCAGCCCCAGAGCCTAGAAGAGGCATATGGAGAATATTTAGCTGGAAACAAGTCAGGATACTGTTTGTGAGAAAGAGACTGATTTCTCAGACCCAGGATTCTTCTTAAAGGGACCACACAGAAAACTCTCTCACAACCACTCACCTAGGGCTCTGGGGGATGGGGAGAGAGGAAAGAACCAGAGCAGCAGGATGAGAGTGTAATCTAGGAGGCACAGGGAGAAACACTTTAAGGGACAGCCACCCTAACCCCTGGGCTGAGTCACTCCCCAAATCTAAAGTGAATATTTCCCCTGGAAACAACAATACCAGCAAAGGGAAGCAGGATATCAGCCAAACAAGTTCTCCCATGGCACTCAGAGCAGAGCTGCTTAGAACGAGGGCGCTTTCAGAACTACAGTATTGAGAATCAGGGTCTGAGATGCAGCGCCCCTACTCACATGGTTGAGGGCTTGCTGGAGTGCAGGCAGCAGTGGGATGTGGAAGCGCAGTTCTGTCCGCAAGGGGTGAAGCTGGCTGGTCAAAACTGAAGCTCAGGTGTGAGCTCAGTCTTGCCGGGCTGGGACGGAGGGGATGCGCAAAAGTGGTCAAGCCCAGCTTTGGGCCACCTGCAATCCAGCCTGCGGGGGAAGGGCAGGAGTCCTGGAAGGGGCGGAGACCTGCCCTTGAGCAAGGGAGCAGGAGCGCAGCCTGCCCCTCCCACAGGATCGAGGCTTGCAGCCTGACACACGAGCTGGATCCTCCTATGGGGGTGGAGTGAAAGCTCAGAACAGGCGGAGTCCCGTGACTGAGCGAGGGCATGCAGCCCTGCCCAGCCTGTGGAGCCAAGGCTTGCAGCCCTACCATGAGCAGGCTCTTCCCACAGGCATGGGGCAAAAGCCTGGAATCAGGCAGAGACCTGCAGCTGAGCAAAGGTGCTCACCTCTGCCCTCAGGGACAAGGCTTGGGGCTTGGCGCTGCATATATCACCACCCACAGGGGCAGGGCAAAGGCTGAGGCCACTGAGGCTTGTACACCCGAGCACGTGATCACAGCCCCTCCCCTTGAAGGAGAGGCGGAAAACACAGCAACAGCCCCAGTGGGCTGTCACAGGCAACCCCCATACCAGAATGCCCTAGGCAACAGCAGCAGAGGGGGTGGCGGGCCTGCAGATAGACCAACCTAGGGAATACAGAGGCCATACCCAGTGGACTTCAGTGGCTAAAACCTTCTTTTACACAGACAAAATGGGAAGGCAGAGAAATGCAACAAAAATGAATCAAGAGAAATCCCCAGAAAAGGACCTGAATGAGTCAGATATAACCAAATTACCGAAAGCAGAGTTTAAAATAACAATTGATAGGATGCTCAAAGATCTTAGAACAATAATAGATGGTCATTATGAACACCTAAAAAGATAGCAAATATAAAAAAGGATATTGAAATAATAAAAAAGAATCAGAAATGACAAATACAATATCAGAAATGAAGAACACAATGGAATGAACTAAAAGCAGGATGGATGAAGCTGAGAATCAAATCAGCAAGTTAGAGTACAAGATAAATGAAGGGCAGAGAAAAGAAGAGACTCAAAAAGTCTGAGGAAACATTAAGAGAGCTCTGTAACAACATGAAGAGAAAAAATATCCACATCATAGGGGTTCCTGAAGAAGAAGAGAAAGAACAAGGAATAGAGACTATGTTCAAACATATCATATCTGAAAACTTCCCTAAATTAAGGTAGGAAGACATCTCACAAGTTCAAGAAGCACAGAGAAACCCAAGGAAATCTACACCAAGACACATCATAATTAAAATACCAAAGCTAAGAGATAAAGAAAAAATATTAAAAGCTGTAGAGAAAAACAGGCTATCACCTACAAAGAAGCTCCCATAAGGATGACTTCCGACTTCTCACAGAAACACTTGAGGCCAGAAGGGAATGGCAAGAAATATTCAAAGTAATGCAGAACAAGAGCCTACAATCAAGACTACTTTATCCAGCAAGGCTATCATTTAAAATTGAAGGAGAAATAAAAAGTTTTCTAGACAAAAAAAATCTCAAGTAATTCACTACAACCAAACCAATGCTGCAAAAAATGCTAAGGAGCCTGTTGTAAACTGATCAAAGGGGAAAAAGAATATAGCAAAAGAGGAATACAGTTTTAAAGAATAAAATGGCAATAAACAACTACATATCAATAATAATTTTAAATGTAAGTGGATTAAATGATCTGATCAAAAGACATATGGTAGCCATGTGGATAAAAAAACAGGACCCATACATATGCTGTCTACAAGAGACAAACCTTAAAACATAGACTGAAGATAAAAGGATGGAAATAAATATTTCACGTAAATGGAAATGAAAAAAAAACTAGGGTAGCAATACTTATATCAGACAAAATGTACTTTAAAACAAAGGCTATAGTAAAAGATAAAGAAAGTCATTACATAATGATAAAGGGGGCAATCCAACAAGAAGATATAACTGTTATAAATATCTATGCACCTAATATAGGAGCACCTAAATATATAAAACAGACTTTGATGGATTAAAAGAGCGAGATCAACAGCAATACTATAATAGTAGGGGATTTCAATACCCCACTAACATACTAGATAGATCCTCAAGAAAGAAAATTAACAAAGAAACAGCAGACTTAAAGGACACACTCAATAAACTTGATTTCATAGATACTTCAGAACCTGTCACCCCAAGGCAGCAGATTATACATTCTTTTCAAGTGCTCATGGTACATTCTCTAGGATAGGCCACATGTTATGGCACAAAAGCAGTCTTACAAATTTAAGAAGATTGAAATCATATTGAGCGCTTTCTCTGATCACAATGCCATGAAACTAGTAATCAACCACAACAGAAAAACTGAAAAATACTCAAACACTTGGAAACTAAATAGCATGTTATTAAATAACAAATGGGTTAACAATGAGATCAAAGAAGAAATTTAAAAATTCCTAGAAATGAACGATAATGAGCATACATCAACTCAAAATTTAGGGGACACAGCAAAAGCAGTCCTGAGAGGGAAGTTCATAGCATTACAGGCATAGTTTAAAAAGCTAGAAAAAGGTCAAATAAACAACTTGACCCTGCATCTAAAATAACTAGTAAAAGAACAGCAAGTAAAGCCCAGAGGTAGTAGAAGGAAGGAAATAAGAAAGATCAGAGTGGAAATAAATGACATAGAGGCTAAAGAAACAATATGAGTATCAGTGAAACCAGGAACTGGTTCTTTGAAAAGGTAAACAAGATCTATGAACTTTTAACCAGACTCACCAAGAAAAAAAGAGAGGGGACTCAAATAAATAAAATTAGAAATGAGAGTGGAGAAATAACAACTGACACAACAGAAATACAAAATATTTTAAGAAAATACTATGAAGAACTATATGCCAAAAAACTAGACAACCTATATGAAATGGACAAATTTCTTGAAACATATAATCTTCTAAAAATTAATCTGGAAGAATAAGAAAACCTAGACAGACTGATTACAACAAATGAGATCGGAGCAGTTATCAAAAAACTCCCAACAAATAAACGTCCTGGGCCTGATGGCTTCACAAGTGAATTCTACCAAATATTCAAAGAAGAACTAACTCCTATCCTTCTCAAGCTATTTCAAAAAATTCAAGAGGAAGGAAGACTTCCAAGCTCCTTTTATGAGGCAAGCATAATTCTGATTCCAAAACCAGGCAAAGAAAACAAAAAGAAAGAAAATTATAGGCCAATATCCCTGATGAACATAGATGCTAAAATCATCAACAAAATATTAGCAAACCAGATCCAACAATATTTGAAAAAAAATCATAAACCACGATCAAGTGGGATTTATTTTGGGAGGCAGGGCTGGTACAATACTTGCAAATCAATCAATGTGGTTCATCACATAAACAAAAGGAAGGAGAAAAACCACATAATAATTTCAATAGATGCAGAAAAAGCATTTGATAAAATCCAGCGCCCATTTATAATCAAAACTCTCAGCAAAGCAGGAATACAGGGAACATACCTCAAAATGATAAAGACTATCTATGACAAACCCACAGCCAACATCATACTCAATGGGCAAAAATTAAAAGCAATCCCCTTAAAATCAAGAACAAGGCAGGAATGCCCCCTTTTACCACTCTTATTCAACATAGTTCTGAAGTTGTAGTCATAGCAATCAGACAAGAAAAAGAAATAAAAGGCATCCAAATTAGAAAAGAAGAAGTAAAACTATCATTATTTGCAGATGATATGATACTGTATATAGAAAGCCCTAAAGTCTCAGTCAAAATACTACTGGACCTGATAAATGAATTCAGCAAGGTGGCAGGACATAAAATTAATACCCAGAAATCAGAGGTATTTTTATACACTAAAAATGAACTGTCAGAAAAAGAGATTAAGGAATCAATCCCCTTCACCATTGCAACCAAAAAAATAAAGTACCTAGGAATAAATTTAACCAGGGAGATTAAAGACTTGTACTCGGAAAATTATAAAACATTGATAAAAGAAATCAGGGAAGATATAAACAAGTGGAAGCATATACCATATTCATGGTTAGGAAGAATAAACATCATTGAAATGTCTATATTACCCAAAGCAATTTATAAATTCAATACAATACCAATTAAAATACCAATGATACGCTTCAAAGATATAGAACACATATTCCAAAAATTTATATGGAACCAAAAAAGAACACAAATAGCCTCAGCAATCTTGAAAAGGAAGAATAAAGTGGAAGATATCACAGTTCCAGATATCAAGTTATACTACAAGGTCATTGTGCTTAAGACAGCCTGGTACTGGCTAAGAACAGGCATATAGATCAATGGAACAGAACAGAGAACCCAGAAATAAACCCACACCTTTCTGGACAACTGATATTTGACAAAGGAGGTAAGAGCATACAATGAAGTAAAGACAACCTCTTCAACAAATGGTGTTGGGAAAATTGGACAGCTACCTGCAAAAAAATGAAACTAGACCACCAACTTACACCATTCACAAAAATAAACTCAAAATGGATAAAAGACTTAAATGTAAGTCGTAAAATCATAAGCATCTTAGAAGAAAACATAGGCAGTAAGCTCTCTGACATCTCTCGCAGCAATATATTTGCTGATTTGTCTCCACAGGCAAGTGAAATAAAAGACAGGATAAACAAATGGGACTATATCAAACTGAAAAGCTTTTGTGCATCTAAAGACAATAAGAACAGAATAAAAAGACAAACTACATAATGGGAGAACATATTTGACAATACGTCTGATAATGGGTTAATAACCAAAATTTATTAAGAACTTGTAATACTCAACACCAGGAAGACAAACAATCCAATCAAAAAATAGGCACAAGAAATGAATAGACACTTCTCCAAAGAGGACATACAGATGGCCAATAGGCATATGAAAAAATGCTCATCACTAATCATTAGAGAAATGCAAATTGAAACCACAATGAGATATCACCTCACACCAGTCAGAATGGCACTCATCAACAAAACAACACAAAATAAGTACTGGTGAGGATGTGGAGAAAAGGGACCCTCCTGCACTGCTGGTGGGAATGCAGAATGGTGCAGCCACTGTGGAAAACAGTATGGAGATTCTTCAAAAAAATTAAAAATCAAACTGCCTTTTGACCCAGCTCTCCCATTTTTAGGAATATTCCCCAGGTACACCATAGCACTGTTTCAAAAGGAGAAATGCACCCCCATGTTTATGGCAGCATTGTACACAATAGCAAAGATCTGGAAACAGCCCAAGTGTCCGTCAGTGGACGAGTGGATTAAAAGCTTTGGTATATATATACTATGGAATACTACTCAACCATAAGAAATGATGACATCGGATCATTTACAACAACGTGGATGGACCTTAATAACATTATACTGAGCAAAATAAGTAAATCAGGAAAAACTAAGAACTATATGATTCTATACATAGGTGGGGTATAAAAATGAGACTCAGAGACATGGACAAGAGGGTGGTGGTTACTGAAGGTGGAGGAGAACAGGAGGTTGGGGGAGGGGAGGGGCACAAAGAAAACCAGTTAGAAGGTAAGGAAAGACAATTGGACTTTGGGTGATGGGAATGCAGCATAATCAAATGTCAGAATAACCTAGAGATGTTTTCTCTGAACATATGTACCCTGATTTATCAATGTCACCCCATTAAAATTAATAAAAAAAGAGAAAAAAAAGAAAAAAATTGTTGGTGTTATATATTGATTATTGATTGTATGTAATTTTTGTTTAAATAAAAACAAGAAAATTTTTGTAAAAATAAATAAAGTTATACTGTGTGATTTTTCCAAAATAGGAATAACTTGTTAGGTACATGCAGTTACATCAGTTGTCAAGTATTAGAAAGGCTTAGTTTGTCAAACAAACCAGGTACAATATTTAAAGTGTTATACCACCAATAAACTTTGTAATTGAAATACACTATTATTGCTAAAATAATATATTTAAGTACCAGTGTCAGAAATAATAGAGTAATAATCATATTTATCTTATTTTTTGCTTATAATTAAATTTTTTTGCATTACGTTTGGGAATGAAGAAAACTTGCTTTGCAATACAAGTATGGATTGCAGTGGATTTCAGCATACTAGAAAATAGTATTGATCATATGAAAAAAAATGACCTTTTGTTTAGAAAACTACCTTGGTGGCTGCTTTGGGTAGGAAAGAAGTCTTCCTTGCATTATCTTGAAGAAGAACATAGAACAAAAAGATTTGTGTGGGATGGTGTGGGAGGGGAATAAGACAAAAAACATTAGACAATAACAAGAAGTAAGGCAGAAGTGAGGAAGGTGTGACAGTTGGAAAGGAAATATGTCCAGCAACATGATAAGAGGCGATGTTCATAAGATCTCTTAGTAGTAAAAATCCCTGTGGAATCTTAAGAATAATATTATATCATAACTTGTTTTCTCTGCTATGTAATGGATGCATACATTGGTACCTGTATTCTGCTACTTCTTCCCCATGAAAAACCTCCAGAATATGTTACTATTGTGTACCCTGGATGTTTTGGGAAATCACAGAATAGGGGTTGTGGTCCATGTTTGTGCTAATCTTGGATGGAGAGTTCAACCCAGCCACAAAAGGACAGGCTAATCAAATCGAGGTAGGAATTAAAAATTGGACTGGGATCCACAGTAAATCCTTGAAAATTTCCAGAAATCATAGGAAAGATACCAGTCTTCCAATAAGGTATGGCATGAAATTCTGACTGATATTTTTATAAATACTAAAACAAAATTTGACTCCATAATGGTGACTAAATCTGATCATAGAAATCTATATTATAATTTCTATGGTAGAAATCATTTTTATGGAAATTATATTTTAAAATTCACATTATTTATGCAAGAGGATACTAAGCTTTCACAATTCACTAGAAATGAATCTTGGGTACTCATAATCTAATAGAATTATTTCTTAGAGTGTAAACTATTTGTAGTTCTTTTTTGTGCTTTAAATTTTTGAAATTTAAGAGTTATATTATTTGAATCTTCCTGGGACTCATTTTCTTATTTCTTCAATTTTCAATTTTTCACTTTCATAATCAATCTCATCAGCCAAAATGGTAAATATAGCAGCCTAATCACCCTCCACCCCTCCTGCATGCATCACAGTGTTGCTAAAACTCTGTAGTAGTCAGTTCTGTGCCACAAAGACCGTTAGAGGAGCAGAAAAAACAGACATCCCAAGTAGTTACTTATCAGACGACTAGAAAGAACAACTTAGTGTCAAACAGTCACTCTGAGTGTGGGCACCTGGGCCAGTGTTCTTCCATAGTGTAACATGCTTCTGGGGCTGTGCATTACACCCATATGTCTCCAGCTCCATGTTCCCCAGGAAGTAAGCCTGACCTCAGAGAGGCAGTGTCGAGTTTTCTGCTCAGATACACATCACAAGGTAGATTTTTCTTCATAGTTGGCATTTCTGCATATAGCATTGTGCCACTCTTGATAAATCAAGGAATTATATTGATAAATCAAGGAATTATATGTCTCTCAGATGCAATTAAATATTGACCAATAGAGTAGAAACATGACTCTTTCTAAATACTTAATTTCACTAGGTTACGGGCAGATATATAGTGTACTGTATATAATTGTCAAGTTCATCTCTGTAGATGATCCATTTATATCATAATATGGTTCGGGAAAATTACCTATCCAATGTAGTCAGACTCCATGATGACCCCCAATGATCTTCACCACCTGGTACTCATTCATTCCCATGTTGTAACAGGGGTGGTCTATGTGACCCATAGAATTAAGGCAGAGGTAGTACTATGTCAATTCTGAAACGAATTTATAAATGACAATGTGGCTTCCATCTTGGTAGGCTTCTCTTATAGACTTTCACTTCTGGAGCCCTTGCTCTGGGGGATAGCACATAATGAACAGTCTTATGGAGAGGCTTACATAACAAAAAACTGAAGCTCCTGCCAATGGACACTTGAATGAGCTTGGAAACAAATCCTCCAGCTTTTGTCAAAATCTTCAGAGACAGGCATCTTAACAGGCCTGCACTACAACCACCCAGCTAAGGCACTCCCAGATTCCTAACCCCAGCAACAAGGGCCATAATAAATACGTGTTGTTTCAAGCTGCTAAGCCTTGAAGTAATTTATTACATAGCAAAAAATAACAAATATAATTCTTATCTTCTTCTTTTGGCAAGTACTTGCTAGGACAAAATGAGGTTTGGGCTGGTGTGCAGTATGTTACAGTCCAAAGGGCAGGTGTGAGAATAGGGCATAGCTTACTTGCTGAGCCCAGAAGTAATGTCAAGAAACAGTATCATGAAGAAATTACAGATGAGAACAAAGCAGACAATTTGAAATCTAGACGCTTCTATCAAACAGGCATGGCTAAGAGATTGGACAAAGGACAAAATTCAAAGGAAATGGAAATGATGAGACTTGAAATACCCTTCTGAGACGTTGAGATTGCCTTCTCTGTTTCTGATGCCCCTGAAAGGGCATGCCAGAAGGAGGTTGCTGTGAGCAGATATTAATGTGACATTCAAGAGCTACCATAGTCAAGACCAATCTTACCATTTCATTTTATCACTAATCTCATTTCTTCTGCTTCAGATAAAAACAGTACTTTCTTTTTTTAATTTTATTTTTCTTATTTTTTTTAATGAGAAGAGGGGAGATATAGAGACAAATCCCCACATGCACTCTGACCAGGATCCACCTGGCAACCCCCGTCTGGCGCTGATGCTTGAATCAACCAAGCTACCCTCAGTGCCCGGAGCTGATGCTCAAACCAATGTAGTCACTGGTTGTAAGAGGGGAAGAGAGAGAGCAGGGGGAGAGGAAGGAGAAGAGAAGCAGATGGTCACTTCTCACGTGTGTCCTGACTGGGGATTAAGCTGGGACATTCTCATGCCGGGCTGACAGTCTAGAATCTTAGAAAAACAGCCAGGGCCAAGACAGTACTTTATTATCTCAATGGTTTTATGGAAGCCATTACATCCAACAGGAATTCCCTGTCTGCTTCTTTTCACATGTCCCTTTGGACTGGACCTATCTTTGGGGGCCAGTTTGATCCCTTTTTTCTTTGCAGTCTCCCCTAAACAACACAAATCTTAAGATTGCTCCCTCCTCTAAATAAATACCTGTGCTACTCATATATTGCCTTCATTTTATGTGCTCTCTCCACAATATTAAAATAATTTCTAGAGGGCAGAAGTCCTAATACATTATTGTATTTTCTGCAGAGATTCTAGCACAACATTATTTATTTGGTAGAAGCATGATAAATATTGGTTAATTGATTTCTATAAATTTTCTTATTGCAAAATGAGGGTCTGGTTTTTTTTGCAGATAGTTATAAGAAGTCAATCAAAAAGAGAAAAAAACATCAATTTACCATCCAATAAGAACCACTCGGTACTTTTGATGGTTCAGCCTTTTTTGCAGGATTGTGTGTGTGTTGTGGATTGTGTGTGTGGAAGAAAATCAAACTATGCATTTGCCCATTTGACAATAAATTGCAAAACTTACTTACTGAATGCCTCCTTCTGGGACCTAGAGCAGAGTCTTGGGATATAATTTTTTTAACATAGTCCTACACTAATACAAGGTGTCTTTTGCCCCTAAAAACAATATGCTGCTTATTTCAGACCCTTTATGGGCTCATTCTATTAAAAGTATTATGATAGTAAACAACATTCTCAGTTTGTATGGATTCAAATGTCAATTAGTAAACAGTATCAGGACTAGAAGGAAAATTAACAACTATCCAAGTATTTCAGTGAGATTTAAATAAAGTGGACTGAGAAGTTCATTGCAGCCCAATATCCATTACTAGCTCACCTAATTTTCCAATATTATCTCAAGAAAATCTGTCTGTTTCCTATTGTCATCTTTAAACACAACTCTGAAAAAGCCAGAAAGTGACAGAATTGCCACTTCCTTTCTCCTTCTAATTTCCCATTTTAATCTCTCCTCTTCTGTAGTTAAAAAAAATAAACAAAAGGACGATGAAGTGCAGAAATACTTATAAGATAGGGTACTACAATGAATATGGTAGGTACCCTTTTCATTACTTAATGGTAACCACCCTTGAAAAAACCACCACAAAAACACTTGACTTAAAAAAGGTAGCAACAGAGGAAAGAAGTATGGAACACAAACAAACAAAAACAAATGATAGAAAAACAAAAGAGAAGAATCAAACTAGATACAAAACTAACAGAAAGCAATTTATAAAATGGCAGTAGGGAACCCACAAGTGTCAATAATTACACTAAATGTAAATGGATTAAACTTACCAATAAAAAGACACAGAGTAGCAGAATGGATTAAAAAAGAAAATCCAACTATATGCTGCCTACAAGAAACACATCTAAGCAACAAGGATAAAAACAAATTCAAAGTGAAAGGCTGGAAAACAATACTCCAAGCAAACAACACCCAAAAAAAAGCAGGTGTAGCAATACTCATATCTAATAATGCTGACTACAAGACAGAAAAAGTACTCAGAGACAAAAATGGTCATTTCATAATGATTAAGGGGAAGTTGAATCAAGAAGACATAACAATCCTTAATATATATGCACCAAACCAAGGAGCACCAAAATATATAAGACAGCTACTTATTGACCTTAAAACAAAAACTAACAAAAATACAATCATACTTGGAGACCTCAATACACCGCTGACGGCTCTAGATCGGTCATCCAAACAGAGAATCAATAAAGATATAGTGGCCTTAAACGAAATACTAGAACACCTGGATATGATAGACATCTACAGGACACTTCATCCCAAAGCGACAGAGTATACATTTTTCTCTAGTGTACATGGAACATTCTCAAGAATTGACCATATGTTGGGCCACAAAGACAATATCAGCAAATTTAGAAAAATTGAAATTGTACCAAGCATATTTTCTGATCATAAAGCCTTGAAACTAGAATTCAACTGCAAAAAAGAGGGGGAAAAACCCACAAAATGTGGAAACTAAACAACATACTTCTAAAAAATGAATGGGTCAAAGAAGAAATAAGCGCAGAAATCAAAAGATATATACAAACAAATGAAAATGAAAATACGACATATCAGAATCTCTGGGATGCAGCAAAAGCAGTAATAAGGGGAAAGTTCATATCATTTCAGGCCTATATGAACAAACAAGAGAGAGCCGAAGTAAACCACTTAACTTCACACCTTAAGGAACTAGAAAAAGAAGAACAAAGACAACCCAAAACCAGCCGAAGAAAGGAGATAATAAAAATCAGAGCAGAAATAAATGAAATAGAGAACAGAAAAACTATAGAAAAAATTAATAAAACAAGGAGCTGGTTCTTTGAAAAGATCAACAAAATTGACAAACCCTTGGCAAGACTCACCAAGGAAAAAAGGCACAGGACTCAAATAAATAAAATCCAAAATGAAAGAGGAGAGATCACCACAGACATCATAGATATACAAAGAATTATTGTAGAATACTATGAAAAATTATATGCCACCAAATACAACAATCTAGAAGATAAATTCCTAGAACAATACAACCTTCCTAGACTGAGTCATGAAGAAGCAGAAAGCCTAAACAGACCAATCAGCAGGGAGGAAATAGAAAAAACTATTAAAAACCTCCCCAAAAATAAAAGTCCAGGCCCAGACGGTTATACTAGTGAATTCTATCAAACATTCAAAGAAGACTTGGTTCCTATTCTACTCAAAGTCTTCCAAAAAATTGAAGAAGAAGCAATACTTCCAAACACATTTTATGAGGCCAACATAACCCTCATACCAAAACCTGGCAAGGATGGCACAAAGAAAGAAAACTACAGACCAATATCTCTAATGAATACAGATGCTAATATACTAAACAAAATACTGGCAAACCGAATACAACAAAATATTAAAAAAATAATACATCATGATCAATGGGATTTATCCCAGAATCTCAAGGATGGTTCAACATACGCAAAACGGTTAATGTAATACACCAAATCAACAAAACAAAGAACAAAAACCACATGATCTTATCAATAGATGCAGAAAAGGCTTTTGATAAAATACAACACAATTTTATGTTTAAGACTCTCAACAAAATGGGTATAGAAGGAAAATATCTCAACATGATAAAGGCCATATATGATAAACCATCAGCCAACATCCTATTAAACAGCATAAAACTGAGGACTTTCTACCTTAAATCAGGAACAAGACAGGGTTGTCCACTCTCTCTACTCTTATTTAACATGGTGCTAGAAGTTCTGGCCAGAGCAATCAGACAAGACAAAGAAATAAAAGGCATCCATATCGGAAAAGAAGAAGTAAAGCTATCACTTTTTGCTGATGATATGATCCTATACATCGAAAACCCGAAGGACTCCACAAAAAGATTATTAGAAACAATAAACCAATACAGTAAGGTCGCAGGATACAAAATTAACATACAAAAGTCCATAGCCTTTCTATATGCCAACAATGAAATATTAGAAAACGAACTCAAAAAAATAATCCCCTTCACGATTGCAACAAAAAAAATAAAATACCTAGGAATAAACATAACAAAGAATGTAAAGGACCTATATAATGAAAATTACAAAGCATTGTTAAGGGAAATCGAAAAAGATACAATGAGATGGAAAAATATTCCTTGTTCTTGGATAGGAAGAATAAATATAATCAAAATGGCCATATTACCCAAAGCAATATTCAAATTTAATGCAATTCCCATCAAAATCCCTATGAGATTTTTTAAAGAAATGGAACAAAAAATCATCAGATTTATATGGAACTATAAAAAACCCCGAATAACCAAAACAATCCTAAGGAAAAAGAATAAAGCTGGGGGCATTACAATACCTGACTTTAAACTATATTGTAGGGCCACGATAATCAAAACAGCATAGTATTGGCAGAAAAATAGACACTCAGACCAATGGAACAGAATAGAAAGCCCAGAAATAAAACCACATATATATGGTCAAATAATCTTTGATAAAGGGGCCAACAACACACAATGGAGAAAAGAAAGCCTCTTCAACAAATGGTGTTGGGAAAACTGGAAAGCCACATGCAAAAGAATGAAACTCGACTACAGCCTGTCCCCGTGTACTAAAATTAATTCAAAATGGATCAAAGACCTAAATATAAGACCTGAAACAATAAAGTACATAGAAGAAGACATAGGTACTAAAATCATGGACCTGGGTTTTAAAGAACATTTTATGAACTTGACTCCAATGGCAAGAGAAGTGAAGGCAAAGATAAATGGATGGGACTACATCAGAATTAAAAGTTTTTGCTCAGCAAGAGAAACTGATATCAAAATAAACAGACAGCCAACTAAATGGGAAATGATATTTTCAAACAACAGCTCAGATAAGGGCCTAATATCCAAAATTTACAAAGAACTCATAAAACTTAACAAACAAACAATCCAATAAAAAAATGGGAAGAAGACATGAACAGACACTTCTCCCAGGAAGAGATACAAATGGCCAACAGATATATGAAAAGATGCTCAGCTTCATTAGTTATTAGAGAAATGCAAATCAAAACTACAATGAGATACCACCTCACTCCTGTTAGATTAGCTATTATCAACAAGACGGGTAATAGCAAATGTTGGAGAGGCTGTGGAGAAAAAGGAACCCTCATTCACTGTTGGTGGGTCTGTAAAGTAGTACAACCATTATGGAGGAAAGTATGGTGGTTCCTCAAAAAACTGCAAATAGAACTACCTTATGACCCAGCAATCCCTCTCCTGGGTATATACCCCAAAACCTCAGAAACATTGATACGTGAAGACACATGTAGCCCCATGTTCATTGCAGCATTGTTCACAGTGGCCAAGACATGGAAACAACCAAAAAGCCCTTCAATAGAAGACTGGATAAAGAAGATGTGGCACATATACACTATGGAATACTACTCAGCCATAAGAAATGATGACATCAGATCATTTACAGCAAAATGGTGGGATCTTGATAACATTATAAGGAGTGAAATAAGTAAATCAGAAAAAAACAAGAACTACATGATTCCATACATTGGTGGAACATAAAAATGAGACTAAGAGACATGGACAAGAGTGTGGTGGTTACCAGGGGTGCGGGGAGGGAGGACTTGGGAGGGAGGGAGGGAGAGAGTTAGGGGGAGGGGGAGGGGCACAGAGAACTAGATAGAGGGTGGCGGAGGACAATCTAACTTTGGGCGAGGGGTATGCAACATAATTTAATGACAAAATAACCTAGACATGTTTTCTTTGAATATATGTACCCTGATTTATTAATGTCATCCCATTACCATTAATAAAAATTTATTAAAAAAAAAAAACAAAAAAAAACATACTCTTGTGATTTACCTATTCGGTTTCATAATCTATGAAATGGGACAGATAATGGTAATTACCTAATTATTATGTGCCAAATGGTAATTACTATTTGGCACATAATAAACACTTAAAAATGTTCCTGCATATTGTACCTGTTTTGTTTTCTCACGCTAACATTCACACTAATGCATGCATGCATGTGCATGTGTGCAACACATACACGCACACTCATTTTTTAAAAATCAAGAAGCACAACTCCTACAAGCTCCTTGATATGTTACTTCTGTCTGTGTCTCATTCTTGATTATTTCGAACAAGTGTCAGCTACATAATTAATTAACCAGGTAATTATGAACTTTCCACAAATAAAGGCAACATACTGTTTTTGTTTAATAAAATGTTCATTAGTTAAAAGAAAGTGCAGATAAATTATTACTAGAAGTAAACTATTTGGATTTCTCTGAGACTGAGCATTAATGCACAGTTAAAAACTTGTAATTAGTGTCTGAGATATTTCTTTTGTTATCAAGAATGAAGGGTTGGTATTTGTAGGTTCATAATCTATACCATAAAACTGTATTAAAAACTCTGATATTTGATCTTAATGTTCTCCTTGTACTCTCTTAACAACTGTTAAATGTGCCATGAGCTGGCCATGCATTATGACTACAAACCCCATCTGAAAATGTGAAGTCCTAATCCCTCAACAGACTTACTTCTGGCTCGGGAATCCCAGAGACCATGAAGCAGCTTGGACATAACTATCTTCACCCCTAGTCCCAACTGCAACCAAATGATAAATCCTGAGCACTTTTCCAACAACTGAGTTGGCAGCAGCAACTTCAATGTTCTCGCTGCAACTCAGTCATGAAACTAACTCACTGTTGAACAACAGGGTGATCTCTTGGAAGAACTTGAGAAGTAACAGTTCAGTCTTCTCTTCTATCCTTTCTTTGTCACTTTTGTCCTTCAATGTGTCCTCTCCCAAACCCATTTCCACCTCCTGAATCCTCAGGCTCTCTTTCCTATCCCTTACCAAACTATTTACACTAATATACAAATTGAAATGTAGAAAAGGAAGGCTCTTAGCATAAGAGACTTTCAGCAGAACTTACTTTCTCTAAAACAGGGGTCGGGAACTTATGGATCGCAAGCCAGATGTGGCTCTTTTGATGGCTGCATCTGGCTCACAGACAAATCTTTAATAAAAAATAATAATGTTAAAAATATAAAACATTCTCATGTATTACAATCCATTCATTTCCTACTGCTCATGTTCATGGTTGCAGGTGGTTGGAGCCAATCACAGCTGTCCTCTGGGACAACACCAAATTTTTATTGGATAATATGTAATGTACACGGGTCGTTGTATGGTTCTCACGGAATTACATTTTAAAATAGGTGGTGTTCATGGCTTTCTCAGCCAAAAAGTTTTCCAACCACTGCTCTAAAACAAAGAGACTTTCAGCAGAACTTACTTTTTTTTAAAAGACTCCCTACCCCTGGACTTCAAGCTGGTTCCCTAGGCAGTGGCCTTGGAATAGTGCCACAAGGTTGCAGATGTTCCCAGAATGTTTTTCCCTGAATTAATCCTATAGATAGCCCTGGACGGTTAGCTCAGTGGTAGAGCGTCGGCCTGGTGTGCAGGAGCCCTGGGTTCAATTCCCGGCCAGGGCACATAGGAGAAGCGCCCATCTGCTTCTCTACCCCTCCCCCTCTCCTTCCTCTCTGTCTCTCTCTTCCCCTCCCGCAGCTGAGGCTCCACTGGAGCAAAGAGATGGCCCGGGCGCTGGGGATGGCTCCTTGGCCTCTGCCCCAGGCACTAGAGTGGCTCTGGTCGCGACAGAGAGACGCCCCGGAGGGGCAGAGCATCGCCCACTGGTGGGTGTGCCGGGTGGATCCCAGTCGGGCGCATACGGGAGTCTGTCTGACTGTCTCCCCGTTTCTAGCTTCAGAAAAATACAAAAAAAAAAAAAATCCTATAGATAAATATTGTAAATAAGCTTGTTTCATTGCTTTATTTTACTGAAATGCTTCCTCTCTTCCCTATTCCCCAATCAGTGTGTAATTTTGTCTTTAAAAGCTGACTTCAAACTGTATTCAGGGCCACACGATTTGAATGACTTAGGTCTCTGTGCAGTCTCTGGCTTTGAAATAAAGGCTCCTTAATTTGGCTGCTTAATTGTGTTGCAAAACATCTGTTTCTCACTGTTCTGATACAACACAAATGATCAAGAGTTCTTAATATATCATTTCTCCAGGTAGTTTCATTCATTGTAGACCAAGCCTTAAATCAGTGGTAGTCAATCTGGTCCCTACCGCCCACTTGTGGGCATTCCAGCTTTCATGGTGGGCAGTAGCAGAGCAACCAAAGTATAAATAAAAATATAGATTTAACTATAGTAAGTTGTTTTATAAATATTTCTTCGGCCAAACTTAGAGAAAATCCAACATAAAGTACTTGGTAAGTAATTAATATTATATGCTTTAACTTGCTGTAACTCTGCTTTATAAATTTTATAAAGTAAAGTTACTTCACTACTTTATAAATCACGATTACTGTGGAACCGGTAGGCAGTTGGAAGATTTTACTACTAACAGAGATACAAAAGTGGGCGGCAGGTATAAAGAGATTGACTACCCCTCCCTTAAACAATGGATCACATTTGTAAAAGTTAAAATTGAAGCATCAGTCTTAATACTGATATTTGGGGAATAAAATTATTTGAAAGCACATCATATAGTCCCTTAATTAGGCCACCCTATTGGCCAATATTGAATCTGAGAATGCAGTGACATGTATCTGGCACTCTGTCTTGTATCAGCAGAATAACACATATTTGTAGCACTTGGATCTGTTTTTCATCACTAGAGACCAGCCATAAGAAGGATAGAAATGGCTCACTCAGGTGGGGAAAATGGAGTGATAAAAAAGATAGTTTTAATAACAATGTCATCTAGCCAATTGATTGTTAAGGACTTACTTATTTTGTAAATGTAATATTCACAACAAAATTAAGTAATTTTTATCAACAATTCCACCCCGCTAATAAACCATTGTCTCTTTTTTCGTGTACATTAATAGTTCACTCTTCAATGTTTATTGAGAACCTTCTAAATCCCAGGTGACTTGCCACATTCCTTTTCAATCCTTATCCAGGCAGAATTTTAAATAATCTGTAACTATCCATAGACAGATTTTTTAAATTTACTATATCATAAGCATTTTTATATGCTGCTAGAGATATAACATGTTTGATACATTTTTCTTTTTTAATTATAGGGTTTTTTAAATTAAATATACAGTTATGTGTTTGATCATGGGGCGCTACACCAACCCCCACTGGAGTGTTATAAGGTACATATATATGAACTGTCTACTTCTCTAAGACCTTAAAAATTGTGAAATCTGAAATACATCTGACCTCAATTAACAAGGGACTGTGGACCTGTGTATCATAAGGCTTGATACTATGTGGGCCTCAACCACAGCTCAGCCACTCATGAGCCATATGACTGAACAAGTGACTTACTGTTCTTGAGACTAACAAAGTGAGAGGTAGCTAGGAAAAATGCCTTTCCTGAAATTAATGGGAGGCATTATTAATGCCATGAAAGCCCTTCCCATAATTCCAAACTAGTTACCTGGAAAACTACCAAGGAATATCACCCTTTGTTCCCAGTGCAAGACTGAGGCAACTTTTATTGGATTAGAGAGACGCTAGTAGACATCTGAGAACTTATTTGGTGTAATTTATTTACATATTAGACATTAGTATGTGTTCACAAAGTGTTTTGTAGACTTCTTTTTATAAAAGAAGGCTCTAGTAAGAAGCTGTGGTTAGATTACAGTAAAGCTTGTAGGGCCTTGCAGGCTTCCCTGTCAAGGTTCTGGTGAATTTTAGAAACCAAGTAAGAGTGTCGCCTTTCCCAGGCCTGGACTTCCTCCGAGTCCAGTCAGGGCTGCTGAAGACTCAGCCACAGTATCCGTTCTGCTTTCAAAGGACAGTAGGCTGCATAAAGCACAGGCACTGTGCGGACTGTGAGCAGAGGAAGAACAAGTGCAAAGAAATGGGCACTACTGAATGTAGGACTATGCCAAGTTTAAGAATCAGCTTCCTAAGTCACCTTCCTATCTGCTAAACTGACTCAAAGAGGAGGGTTACAAAGTAGTACTGAAGCTCGCTTCTTCCATTCTTAAAACTACGAAACTAAGCCAAATTTTTTTCAATCAGGCTCTGGAAACAAGGGAAAAGTGATGTGGGTGACCGGGGTGAAGAGGGAGGGAGTGGAGCACCCAGGTGAGGGCTCCCTGTTACTATGCTGCTGCGACTTGGACATCAGAGTGGCTATCAAACGTGTGGCAAGAAATTGAAAAAGTGAGAGACAAGAGTATACAGATTCTGTGTGAATGGTGGGGTTAAGGCATAAATGGAAGAGTGAATAAGCACAAAAACATTTTTCTTCTTTCTTTCTTTCTTTCTTTCTTTCTTTCTTTCTTTCTTTTTTTTTTTTTTTTTTTTTTTTTTTTTTGTATTTTTCTGAAGTGAGAAGCAGGGAGGCAGAGAGACAGACTCCCACATGTGTCCAACCGTGCTCCATCCGGCATGCCTACCAGGGGGCGATGCTCTGCCCATCTGGGGTGTTGTTCCATTGCAAATGGAGCCATTCTAGTGCCTGAGGTGGAGGCCATGGAACCATCCTCAGCACCTAGGCCAACTTTGCTCCAATGGAGCCTTGGCTGTGGGAGGAGAAGAGAGAGACAGAGAGGAAGGAAATGGGGAGGGGTGGAGAAGCAGATGGATGCTTCTCTTGTGTGTTCTGGCCAGGAATCGAATCCAGGACATTCACACACCCAGCCAATACTCTATCACTAAGCCAACAGGCCAGGACCTTTTTACTATTTTTTTTGACAGAGGTTCTGTTGTGACAAAAACCCATAATGGATTCTGCTTTTTTCATTATTTTTTCCCAGCACTGATCTGAGCGTACACCCACCTTTCTCTCCACATGGCTCTAGCTGGTGCATCCACTGGTCCTTCTTACAGTAAGGGGACCAGCCCCTAATACATTGCAAGTAGCCACAGAGTGCAGCCCAGGCCACAAAGTGTACAGGCCCCACCTCCGAGTCCTTCTCTGGACCTCTACTCCTATTCTCCCAGGACTGGCCGTAGAACAAATGGCTTGAAAAACTGTTAAAAATTATGAATTACAGTTATTTATTGAGAGCCTGGGAATGTCCTACTCTTGCTGTTGAACAGCATACATTATTTTTTGGTCTATATTTTCATAAAGGTGATAGGTTTTAAAGAAAATAAAGTAGAGCTGAATGAGATTAAAGATGTTTATTTACTGAAGAACTGCTCAGCTACTTAAACTGTGGTATGAATATTTGTGTATCCAAGAGAAAAGTTGTGAGGAGGCTGCCCCAAATTCTTGGACCATGTTACTTTTCGATTTTTGCCTTCCTTTCCCTTCCTATCCCTCCGCCCTTCTTTTTGCTTTCTCTTTCTCTGCCTCTCGTCCTTCCTTCCTTCCTTCCTTCCTTCCTTCTTTACTTCTTTCCTTCCTTTCTTCTTCCATGTCTTCTTCCCTCCCTTCCTTTCTCCCTCCCTTCTTCCCTTCCTTTCTTCTTTTCTTTCTTCCCTCTTTCCTTCCTTCCTTCCTTTCTTTCTTCCTCCATGTCTTCTTCCCTCCCTTCTTTTCTCCCTCTCTTCTTCCCTTTCTTCCTTTCTTTTTTCTTTCTTCCCTCTTTCCTTCCTTCCTTCCTTCCTTCTTTCCTTCCTTCCCTCCTTTCTTCCTCCATGTCATCTTCCCTTCCTTCCTTTTTCCCTCCCTTCTTCCCTTCCTCCCTTCCTTCCTTCCTTCCTTTTTTCCTTCCTTCCTTCTTTTCTTTCTTCCTTCAATCCTTTCTTTCTTCCCTTCTTCCCCTCCTCTTTCTCTTCTTCCTCCTCCTCCTATCTTTCTCATTCTCTCCCCACCTCAGGCTTTTGCAGTCCTATAACAGAAAACATACCAAATATATTTTTAAAAAGGAAGTGACCTATATAAGTCTGTTATACACAAACACTAAAAAAAAAAAAAAACTACATGAAAAGTTCCTAGTGTCTATATTTTCTGCTGTTTCAATTCATTAAAACAGATAATTTGACTTTAAAGTTTTTACAGAGCAAAAGAAACATATTTAAAAAGAAAGAAAAATGACCAATTGTTTTCTCCTGTGGCAAAAGAGGTTAAGTAACTACCATTAGAATAAAGCAAAAATTGATTAAGGAAATAAAAGACAAAGCAGCCGTGCTTGTCATATTAAAAATTCATGTTATCTAATTTCAACTGAGCTTGCATGGCTGCTTAGCAAATCTCTCCCTTTTGATTTCACAATGCATTCTCCGGAGCATCTGCTATATCCTTCTGCCTTCCTGAGGTCCCTGCCCCTCCCCTAGGCTGCCTCTCCACACCCCTCTCCAACTCTCAGCAGATGATTTGCTTCCTACTTCCCCAAAGGGGGGGACACATTCAGCACAAATTCTGTCATTTGCTCTCCTGACTCTTTCACACGAGTTCCTCCTCACCTACTCTTCCCACATTTGGACCATTCTGTGCCCTCACTTCACTCCTGAGCATCTGCCTCTTCCCTGTGCCCCTGTGCTTCCTGCTTCTCCTTCTGCCTTTAATGGGGTTGCACTTTATTCCCACATCCTCCAACTCTCTTTTTTCACTTCTGAAAAAAAGTATCAAGAGCCAGGTTATAATCTAAGAAGTTTTTACCTAAAGGATCCATTGACTTTAGTTTACCGTTTGTTTATTTTTAATAGTGCTGGTTTGGGCTTCCATATAGTGGATGTTAACAATTGGGAAAAAACAGATCCCTAAGTCCATATTTATTAACTGTGAGGGTTAAAATGAAGTAGAGATATACAAGTGCTTCCCAAATACAAGTTTCAAGTTATATATTATTTAATTGTACAAGAAATTCCATGTCTGGTTCAACAAGTCCCTGATATTCATTCCTGCCTCAGAAATTCCTTCTTCCTTGGGGTAGTCTCTGTGATCTGGGGAGTGTGGGAAATCAGACCATTGTTACTGGTTTCTGAGATGTCCTCCATTCACCATGAACTTTAGTGATTGTCCCACATAGGGCTCTCTTCACAGTCTCTCTCTCCTACCAACCTGTATCTGCTGGTCCCTTTGAGTCTCTGACATTCATTCTGCTCCTGCTTCATGCTGTAATACAGACAATTTGTGACTATGTCACATATATCTGCCTAGACAGATCACTCATGTCTTCCTTGTCAGAGTAGGCTCCTTGGCTCTACCTGGCAAAAGAGGCACAAGTACCTTCTGTCATCACATCCCCCCAAATTTCTCTAGGGTGATCTTCACTGCTGAATATCAGCTCTCATGGAGCAGAGAGCAGCTCTCCCCTTTCTCAGACACCCACAATGACACTTTTTCCACTTTGCCTCTGCCTCTTCTCCTCATCTCCAAACCTGAAGTCTCAGGAGCTACAAGACTTGTTCTGACTCATCAAGTATTCTCTCTGCCTTGAGTTCTTTCCAGACATAGAACTTTGAAATTTCATTGAGCTTCTGCTGTAACATTGATTCTCTAAAGCAATTGATGCTGCAAATCCTAGATGTTGAAATCACTTGTTAAT
The DNA here is from genome assembly GCF_036850765.1 of Saccopteryx bilineata. Lineage (NCBI taxonomy): Eukaryota > Metazoa > Chordata > Mammalia > Chiroptera > Emballonuridae > Saccopteryx > Saccopteryx bilineata. The sequence goes on from NC_089494.1 coordinate 179,509,792, forward strand.
ATGTACAAAAGAGATCCTGCCACAATGTCTGCTCCTATTTACTCTAAAACCATCCATCCTGATACATCCAAACATGAGGCTACTTGGGACCTCACCTCTGGCACTAGGGCCATGCACTATACAGCCCAAGGCCATAGCCACACTCATAGCCTTGCTCTCCTACAGCCATTGCCCAAAACCTTCCTGTTAAATGATGCACGAGTCCATGGAGGTTGTACAAGTATTCCTGCTTCCTGCAGCTAAAAACTGTACTGCTCCCTAAGACTAGCTACTATAGTAGTTGTTAGGCACTGGAGGCACTGTTATCATTGTTGCTTAGAGTGGCCCTCCATGACTCTACACAGGACGGTTGCAGTATTTCCTGTAAGTCGGAACTCTTTCTCAAGCAAACAAGTTTCTTAATGGCATCGAACAGCTTGACATGTAAGATACTAACCATCAAGATAGCTTGGTTCCTGTAGTGGACAATTTCCTCAATAAAAATAATTATGCATTCCTAAGAGCTTCCTACTATTGCTTTTAACCCCACCATGAACCCTTCCTTCCCTATCACACCCAAAGTCTATTCCTATTCAGTAGTTTGTGCAAGATTTCAAAAAACAAACTCAAAGCATGATGCTCATCTGCTCAAAGCTCTCCAATGGTTCACTGCATAACTGGGAATAAAAGCCAAATCCTTAACAAGGTCTACATAGTCCTATGTGATCTGGTTTACTATTTTCTCTCCCTATGCAGTTGCTTTTTGCTTACTCTGCTGTAGTTTCTCTGTCTGTAACCTTGGTTCTGGAACATACTAGCATGCACCCCCCTCTGAGTCTTTGCAATGACACCATCTCCTTTCCCTACAATACTCTTCACTCTGATGATGTTTTGTGAATATTTGCTCAGAGGAGACATTTTCACTGAAGCCTACCCTTAAAGTTGCAACCCCCAGCACTCCTTACCCTCTTCTCAGATCTATTATTCTCACTAGCACTTACCACCTTCTACATACCTCATGCATTATTTATTGATCATGTTCATTGCCTCCGTCTGCTACAATGTAAATTCCATGATGGCCGTGGTTTTTATCAACTGTCTTTTTAGATCTCCATTTTCAGTACTTGAAACAACGCCTGGTACACAGTACTCATACAATAACTATTTGTAGCATCAGTGGATGATGCATACATTTCAGGAGCTGACTGAGAGGCAAAGACTGTGGCTCTCTTCCATTTGGTATCCACATAGCTACTCCATTGAACCCTGGCAGGAAGCATGTCTCTTTGCCCCTTGAGCTCAGCAGGGGTCTCCCTGTCTAGTAATTCAGTCTCCAGAGGAATTGTGTAAATGTACATCCCAATTTCTTTTTGTGGGGCACTTGAGCTGGTGCCAGGGTTCTTTCTGGCCCACAGATGTTTTATAATCTGGCTCAGTAAACCCGAAAATTTTCAAGCAAAGTAAATGCTCTTTTCTAAATTCTTGGTGTTTCTAAATGAACATGGTTCTCTTAAGAACATCAGAGTAATAATGGGAATAAATGCCTTTGGTTGAGTATCCTCTCTCAGTAACTGCACCGGCTTCTATATATGTGTTTAATTTAATCCTCAGAACCATGATATAATGGAGGTGTTATCTCTATTTTACACATGAACATGAGGCTCAGAGAAGAAATATAATATTCCAGAGTCTCCAAAGCTAAGGATCCCAAAGTTCAAAAATATTTTGGAGACTTTGTAAGTCCCTGCTGCCCTCATGAAGACATCTGTTCTGAAAACACAAAAGCCTCTTGTCCTCACTCACTTCTACACCCTAGCAAGTTCACAGGGGCTACTGAAACCTCGGCTGTCTTCAGCACGGGCACATACCTGCCACGTATGTCTGCTAAATAAGTATTGATTAAATTCAATGAAATCAAACTGCATATTTTGCAAGAACATTATATTCTGACTGGACATGCTCCACAAAGGTAATTTATGAGTTGTCTTAAAATGTCTTGGAATGACAAGTGATTATGGGAAAGTCATAAGAGAACAAAAAATTTAGAAAAACTTTTATAATTTGAGATGTGTCACTGGGTTATCTCTGATTTTCAGCAAATAGCAAGAACCACAACATCCATTAATTTTTTTTATCAGCATGGAGCAACAGTCCATAGCAACAGATTAAAAAGTAATATCCCCATTGAAATGGTCAATATTTCAATCTTTTGTTACTGTTGTTACTAATATTCTCTAAAAGAACAAGTCCACCCCAGGGGGGCATGAATGAAGAAATTATTACATTGCCATAGAATCCACTTGAATTACAGCTGAGCAAGTGCAGGTGTTTTTCCTAGCTACACACTTGGCAATGTCTAATGCATAAAATTGTTTTCATCATAGCATAGCCATATCATGCCTATTTACTACATTTCTGTACTCTAGACAGGTATATTAGGGATCCTAAATCATTCTGAATTTCTAGAATACAACAATATCCTAATATATTCCCTGCTATAGATTTTGTGTTACCTCGACAATGAATTGACTGATTTCCATGCTGGCCATCTGGAACTATGACTAAGCTTAAAACGATTTTTAAGTAAAAATACCACACTAGCTAAAATAATATTTCTAAGACCCATTTTCTATTTGCTTAGAAAACAAATGTACTCAACCTAAAAGGATAGAGATTATTTGTGTTGCCATTTAACTCCTAACAATTTCATTGTATTACTTACCCTTTTTTCATATCCAAGTAGAGATATTGCCTGCCTCTGGGGAATGGTTTCTGCTGGCTGTGGAGCCTGGGACGCAGGATTCCGGGACTATCTGGCTACCTTGATGTTGGGAAAACAGCTGTGTTAGACTTGCTTGCTTATACTTTGCCTGAGTAGTGTGAGAGCTCATGGCAGCACCACATGTGTATAGTCTATGTAAGGCTATGGGTGCTTGCCCTCAGGGCAGCGGATGGTGGATTACAGATAGCCTGAATGCCACTGTGAGGGTGTTCTTGCTCATTGTTCGCTTGCTGCCTGTTTGCTTGTCCACCATTGCAAGATTCTATTAAACAGGAATGGCCCGACGCTTTCCGGCTCCACAGTTCCTCTACCATCTGCCCAAATCCAGTGTGGACCTGCCTGGCCTTAGCCACCAGCACTACACCTACCATTACTAGAGAAGCACAGCACTGGTGCTGATCTTCTATCATACTGTCAAAAAGAATGCTCTGCCTCAAAGTGACTTCCATATAGGTGAAAGTCTCAAATCGCTAAATGATGATAGCCCAATTCCTTACCGAAAAGCTCTACTGAAGCCATCACAATACATTATCAGATAAACTGAAAATAAATTCCTGTACTCTGATAAACATTCAAAGTAGCGAGGTGAATAAAGTACCTCATCCGTCAACTGCAGAGGACCTAAATGTGGAATTTGTTATTCCTTATCATATCAGTACAAGACACAAATGATTAAGCAAGACACAAATGATCTGATTAAAACAATTGCATGGTAATACAGTTAAACATGATATCCCCAGAGATCAAATTATCTTATTTTCTAATCTGTTTTTATAATTGACTCTTTTTAGAATTAATTCCAAAAATCTGAATGTGCACACCAAAATTCAGTAGGAAAAGAGTTAATTAATATATTGGCCCAAAACATTTTAGAAAGCTCAAAACCAAGACAGTAAATAGAAAACATAATAAATTCTCTTTGCCATGGGAAAACACTGTTATATCTCCTTATTTGTACTTGCCTGATTTAAATAAGCCAGAGTCAACATGGACAAATTCAGGATCAAGTCTGTTTTGCCTGACGGACACAGCGATGCAAGCACATTCAGCTCTCGCCCCAGTGAGACACTTCCAGGAAGCACAGAGTCCTTCCCTAAAAGAAGCAGTCTCTGCAAGTTTAGAATGTGAATGTAGTCCTTTCTGCTGCTAGGATTTTGGAACTAGAGCATATCCCAAAACCTTGGCATTCTAACCAAGAAGTCAGCTTTCAAACAGCATTTTTTTCTTACAGGTGTTGAAAGGTGCTACTCCCCAAGCAGTGATGATTCATTAGCATAATGGCATAGAAAAACAGATGACCAACAAGTGTGTGAATGGATTATTCTGTTGCTGAGAGTTTCAGTAATGAATCATCATTTCCACTCAATACTCCTCCCTTCTTCTCATTTTGGGTAGCTTCCCTTCCTGAAGGAAGAAATTATGAGGAAGAGACTTTATAAGCCAGAGTTGGGAAATGATGTCTTTCAGCTCTGACTCAGAAAGTTGGCTTAGGAAATTTAACTACCCAAACCAATATTTCAAAGTTGAGCTCAATAATTTTATTATCTTTGAGCAAACTTTTTTTCTTATTCATTTTTACACAGAACATAAAGAACTAAAATTACATACATACACACATACAGACAAATGGTTAAGGTTAAGATGACCTGAAGTCCCTCTCCTAGAATAGTTTCCCATAAAAATACATTTTGATACCAAGCCCAAAGGTACAAAGAGAGAGGGGAGGGGTAGGAAAAATATTTCCTGTGAATAAGACAAAATTTTTGTTTTGTTTTTGGCTTTTTTTTTCTTTTTTTAAAAAGAAAAGTTTGTACCAGAGCCAAATCTAGGAGTAGAAGGCCAGCTGGGGAGCCAGCTGAGAGACATCGCTTACTTAGTGGGAACTGCACTGGATTGAGAATCCAGAGGGCTCTGTTTTGCCTTAGCTCTGCTCCCAGCTGGCTGTGTGACTTTGGCAAACCCTCATTCCAATTCCTACATGGAGGAGCTTTGGACAAATTGAGTCACTTCCGGTGAGCTTCCCATTGTGCGCAAATTTTGTAGCTCAATGAGACCAAGCTAAGGTGAGAACATAGTAGTCTCTTTTATCTTCCATCAAGTAAAGGAACCAAGAAATCTGTGTTGAGGAAAATGGTCCTGGTATTTGGTCCTGTTCGTATCCTCCCTGTATTCCACCGCAAGTCTTCTTATACACTTGGGAAAGAAAAAAGGGGAAAGCTGGGAAGTTGATTCAAATGAAAATATTTCCTCTGTTAGGTAGAAACATTCAAATACAGATAAGTAGTGTGATTAGTAAAAAGTAAACTCTAATTAAGGATTACAGGCCCTGACCGGTTGGCTCAGTGGTAGAGTGTCAGCCTGGCGTGCAGAAGTCCTGGGTTCGATTCCCGGCCAGGGCACACAGGAGAAGTGCCCATCTGCTTCTCCACCCCTCTCCCTCTCCTTCCTCTCTGTCTCTCTCTTCCCCTCCCACAGCCAAGGCTCCATTGGAGCAAAGATGGCCTGGGCGCTGGGGATGGCTCCTTGGCCTCTGCCCCAGGCGCTAGAGTGGCTCTGGTCGCAACAGAGCGACGCCCTGGAGGGGCAGAACATTGCCCCCGGGTGGGAAGAGCATCGCCCCTGGTGGGCATGCCAGGTGGATCCCGGTCAGGCGCATGCAGGAGTCTGTCTGACTGTCTCTCCCTGTTTCCAGCTTCAGAAAAATACTAAATAAATAAATAAATAAATGGATTATAAATAAGAATGGCAACCATGATACCCTGGTAAAAGTTAATGATTACTTTGAGAGATGCCCATTTTATTTTTTGGTTTTCTTTAAAAGCTTTATAAATCATAACATAGTTTTAACAATATAGCCAAGAGCAACCATCATAATATCCAACATGCTTTGCATCAGCATAGTGTGTCTCAGATTTTAAAAGTACTATTTAATTTATTCTTGGTAATAACTATATAGTTATCAAATAGGTAGTATCACTGTTTTAATTTTTGAAACAATTTTTATTGAATTTATTGGGGTGACATTGGTTAATAAATTATACAGGATGCAGGTGCACAATTCCACAATATATATTATCTGTACATTGCATTGTGTGCTCACTGCCCCAAGTCAAGTTTCCCTCCATTGCCATCTATCCCCCTCTACCCTCCTCCACTTCCCCCACCCATCTTTTCCTCCTGCAATCATTACACTGTTGTCTGTGTCCATGAGGTTTTTTTTCCCTTGCTTAATCCCTTCACCTTTTTCACCAAGTGTCCCAACCCTTATCCCCTCTGGCCACTGTCAGTCTGTTCACCTCCATATTTGTGAGCCTGTTTCTGTTTTGTTATTTTATTTTGTTCATTAGGTTCCACATATGAGTGACAACGTATGGTACTTTCTTTCTCTGAATGGCTCATTTTACTTAGCAAAATAATCTCCAGGTCCTTCCACCCTGTCTCAAAAGGTAAGATTTTTCTTATTTTTTTATGACTGAGTAGTATTCTATTGTGTAAATGTATCACAGCTTTTTTATCACTCCTATACTGCTGGACACTTGGGCTGCTTTCAAATCTTGGCTATTGAATATAATACTGCAATGAACATAGGGGTGCATGTATTCTTCTTTTCTTTTGTGACAGAGAGAGTCAGAGACAGGAACAGATAGGGACAGAGAGACAGGAAGGGAGAGAGATGAGAAGCATCAATTCTTTGTTGTGGCACCTTAGTTGTTCATTGATTGCTTTCTCATATGTGCCTTGACAGGGGGCTACAGAAGACCAAATGACCCCTTGCTTGAGCCAGCAACGTTGGGCTCAAGCTGGTGAGCCTTGCTCAAACCAGATGAGCCCACGCTCAAGGTGGCGACCTTGGGGTCCTGAACCTGGGTCCTCTACATTCCAGTCCAATGCTCTATCCACTGTGCTGCCACCTGGTCAGGCGGGGTGCATATATTCGTTTGAGTTAGGGTTTCAAGTTTCTTTGAATATATTCCAAGAATTGAAAATGCTGGGTTATAAGGCAGTTCCATTTTCAAGGTTTTGAGGGAACTCGATACAGCTTGCTACAGTTACTGCACCAACCTGCATTTCTACCAACAGTGCACAAGGATTCCCTTTTCTCCACACTCTTGCCAGCAATTGTTGTTTGTTGATTTATTGATGATAGTTATTCTGACAGGTGTGAGGTGGTGTTTTATTGTGGTTTTAATTTACATTTCTCTGATGAGTAGTGACATTGAACATCTTTTTATATGTCTATTGGCCATCTATATGTTTTCTTTGCAGAAGTGTCTATCCAGGTCCTTTGCCCATTTCTTAATAAGATTGTTGCTTTTTGGGTATTGAGTTGTATATGTTCCTTATAAATATTGGATATTAAGCCATTATCAGATTTGTATTGACAAATATATTCTCCCATATTCATGGGAGTTCATTGTTTTTATTTTTAAAATGAGGAACAAGATTCACTGAAGAGAAGAACTTTGAGATTGCACAGTTGTTAAAGAGAGAGCTGGCACCTGCACTGAATCACAACCTATCCCCTCAGAAACTACCCTCCACTGCCTCCCTGCTTATGTACCACCTCCTCTGGTTCAACACACAATTCTATTTTTCAAGCCAAGGGAACATTCATACCCATTTTATGAAAAAATCATACCTATATTATAAGCCTGTTTCATTGTTTATTCAAGGCTAGCTCACTCAGGGGTACGTTTAATCTGAATTAAATAGCAAAAGCTACAATTTGCAAGGCAAAGGCACATTTTGTAAATGCAAGAATAATAAACCTATTAGATTTCTCCTTGGAAATTTTTTCTCAAAATATTTCACCAAACCTGAAGTATTACATTTTATTCATTTTCTGTAAGACTGTAGAAAATAGAGTAGAAATTAGTGTTTTAAAAGTTAAAGAAAATGATTAAATGTTATTATTATTAATATTTCTTGCATGCAGCTTATATTTAGGGTTCAGAAAATATTGTGTTTAGTCTACATACTCCTTTTGAGAAACTGCTGTCATGCATTAGAGCAGCCTCAGGCCTTGAGTCATCATCCATCTTACTGTGGTCCACTAGTTCTTCTCTCCTGATAATTTTCTTGAAAAGTAATATCTCTGTCTTGCATACCTGTTCCACCTTATTAAGAACTAGCTGTAGCCATTACAATTTAAAACAATCCTCTGCACTTAATCATGCTGCTAATTGAATAAATGATACTAGCAGGTTAAACTAAAGTGAGATGTATCTAAATATTTAAATTTAAAAAGTATAAACAATTTAAAATTCTTTTGATCCCTAAATGTGGGTGTGCTCAGTATTGTGATCTATGCAAAGCAAAGCAATTAGCTGGTGAAATTAAGATATTTAAACATTCTATGTTTCTATTCTTTGATGTCAAATTTAGAAATAGAATTGCAACAACTCTTTAGGTCCTTTAAGATTAAAGTAAACAATTCCATTAATATGAAAACTGATTTAATACCTTAGGCAATATAATGAAAGTGGAACAGGACTGAAATACACAATATATTAGTTCTAATGAGAAAGTATAATTGAACAGAAAGAAGATGAGCTTTGAAACAACACAAGTCTGGTCTCGGTTGAAAAAAATTTTAATTTGAAAACCCACAGATCTGTTATCTTAATAAAGTTACTTAACCATTCCAATCTTTAACTTCCTCATCTGTGAAATGGGATCCATACATTTTAACTTACAAAATATTTATAGAAATTAGTGATATTGTAGTCACTCAACATGGATTTTCTTATTTTTCTTGTGCTCAGTCAAAACAAATATGGTTAATATCAAAAAGTATAATCTGGTATGACCCAACTTTGTAAATTTTAACATGCTGGTGACAATAGCAACAGAAAAGTGCCCTTGGTGGGATGTTTAGCTGCTATTACATGAGACACATGATTAGGTAGTAAGTGCTTTTCCTTGGGAGAAATACCTATGGCTGGATGCTTTACTAGCCCTAGGTTTCTCTCTCACTTGTAGCTTTTTAAAATTTTGCAAATTCCCAAAACATGTGAATTGTTGATAATGAAACACCTGTTATTTGTTTCCTATATGAGGGTGAATACTTCCAAAAAATGTACTAACCCTTTTTTGGGACACACAGTTTGGTTAAGAAACACAAACATGTTACAGAAAATAATTACCTATTCAACTCCAAAATTTGCAAGCTTTTTAAAATAGGTGATAGACATGGTGTTAGAGTTAACCATAATGATAACAGTCATCATGACAAACACCACTACCATCCAGGGTGGGGTAAAAGTAAGTTTACAATTATGAGTACACAAAACACAGAGTTTCTTCATGTATTGTCATTTATTAACTATTGTATTATTTTCTGTATTGAGAACTGCAAACCTATCTTTACCCCACCCTGTATATTAAATCAGATGCTAAGTTCTATCCTCTATCAGTATTTAGTAAAGTATTTTAGAGCAGGTATTATTTTTCTCATTTACTCTCTCCCAGAGTTTAAATAATTCACATAAAATTACACAGTATGTTAGTAGAGCTAGAACTTAAATCATAATCTGTTGAAACAAAGCCTATGGTCTAATTATCACAAATATAAACCCTTTTTATGGTAACAAGCTTGTATCTTTTTCATGATAGGGTACAAGATCAGGTCACACACAAGTCTTCTTGTGTTCAATACATAAAATCTCAGCTTCTATATGTCTACACTGGCAGAATTTTCCTCTCAAAAGATTCACAGAGATCCCTCTAAATTAATTATTTGAACAGATTCTTCTAGGGCTTACCTACTGCACTAAGTCAGACTGCCCATTGTGATCTGTTAGAACTGATATTTAAGCCGCACCCCTTGCTGGCCTACTCAGTTTCTGCAACATAGCTCTAATATTTGTAAAGAGTGGGGCCTGGTGTCATGGCTACAGCTAGCACACAGTCCAGCTATGTGGGCAAGACCCTTTTAGTGAAACTGCTGGTCCCACAGTGTGTTCTCAGATGCTCAAAGAATACACCTGTCTTCAATTTTATGCTCAGAGACAAGTCTCCCATAGGTTTAGCCCCAGGTTATAGGTCTTTATTACTTGGACTTTAGATTTTGTTTTCTTATTCATTTGCATGGTTTCTAGTGAGGACAGAAGGTTGCCAACAGGACAGCTGGGCCAAAGCAAATTCCAGTGTAAGTCACCTAAAGAACCCTCAACCTTCCAACTCAGGCCCCAGCCCCTTGTCCTTCTCTCTGTCTCAAACTCCAACAGCCTTGTTAATTTATTTATCATACAACCCTGTTAAAAGATTCCTGATCTGTGCAAAACTTTTTAGTAACTTTCACTTCACCACAGAGTACTTCAGGTCTTGACCCCTCCTGTCAAAACAAACTCTCTGCTCATGAAACAAGTCTTTTTAGTTTTTCACCAAGAACTCCCAGCTCCCCATAGCAATGAGAAGGAAGACAGGGTGTGGAGTTGCCTCTCGACACTCATTGACTTGGTACATCCAGATGCACTCTCACTGTAAAACACTCTCTTTTCTTTCCACTCTTCTCATCCCCCACACACTGCATCACTCCAAAATAAGTGGGCATCCTCTCTTACCTCAATGGAGTCTATATAATTTTTCTGATATTATATGTATGGTAAAGATATATAAATTTGTATTGATTCTCTTATCTTTCCATCTGATTTGAAAAATAGTGTCTTTTGTCTAAAATTAATACTACTCACTAGATCCTGCTTTTTCCCAGCTATGGAGGGAAGTCGCTCCTTCTTTCTCTAATTGAATGCACTCCTTCAAATATGTTTTTTCTTGTTTGCATTTTTAATAACATGTTTGCATCATCTCCCATATGTATTGATATAACCATGCCCTATCATTATTTCTCTGTCTATATCTATAACTTATTGATTTTATTTTCTCACTTTTCCACTTTTTCTGAACTTACTTTTTGAACCTCTATCTCTAAAGCAAAGAATAACTTTCTTCTCTACAAATCCAATCTTTTTTTTTAGAGCACCTTTTCTTTTGTTCCTCCTTATAATAACTAATATTTATACTTGCTCCTCCATTTTGCCATTTGAACTTATTTTTCTGTACTATTTCTGTGAGAAACCTCACACACTTTCACAGGTTGAATGACGCCTGATTCTCAAATCTCTACCTTAGCCTCTGATTTCTGTCAACTTTGAGCTTTTCCCCCTCATCATCCATCTCACTATTTGAATGCTGCAAACCATATACTCAGTATGTCTAAATTGGATTCACAATTCTGTCTCCATTCTACCTTCACATCCCAAACTCCTCATATCAGAGATGAACATAAAAAATCTTAGATTTATGTTTTATTCTAATCTTCTTTTTATTTCTTATATTCAGTCAGCCATCAAATTCTATAAACATATCTATCAAAATGTCTAAGATGCATCCTTTTATTTTAAGCCACACTCTCACAGCTTCTTGTCTGAGTTATTGCCATTGCTTCTCAACTGGTTAATCTAATTTCAGTCTCCCTTTCTTCTATATCCTGAACACCGTGTTCAGTTTAGTTTTATAATATATGACAGTCCTATTTTCACACTTATAAAATCAAATCAAATTTATCATCCTGGCTTGTTAGTTTATGGAAAAGTGATTTTACTTCTTCAAACATCTATTGTTTTGAAACATAAAATTTTCCCCAGTTATGTTTTCTCACCACTTTCCCAAATTTTGCGAAATATTCCCCTCCCACCACCATCATACACAAACATTGCCGGCTCATCTTGTCCCCAAGTCTTTTTATAATTATTTTCTCAGATGAAAATAACACATGAAAATGTTATCCAAGACAAACCTCTATTTCTTCAAACTGTCTTTACCTCTTCACTTTATCACTTCACTTTTTTCCTAATTTGTTCAACACTTGTTAGTCATACCATATGCTTTCTACCCATACTGAGGATGGTTATTCCCTGAAAAAATAAAATGGTGTTTCTACTCAATTTAAAATGTTTAGATTACTGTCCACTTAGAGTCCTTCCTATTTAAATTTTATTGTAGTTATTCACATGAAATTATGACAATGGCCTCATTTAAAAACATTAGCTTTCATCCATCTCTCTTTAACTCGTTTATGCTAAAGCATTCTGATTACAATAGCTATAATGGCAGTTACTGGGAAGAGGGAAAACGAAGCATGAAATGTGACAGCATACAATAACTACCTTAATTTTAAACCCCAAAGGGAAGGCAATGGGTCAGGAATTTCTTGAGCAAGTACTATGTGCAGTAATCTACAACCTTTCCTGAGAAAAGAACCCTGGCTTTGTGGAGTGAATTGTTAAACAAGGGGATTTATTTCTTTTGCAATGACACATCATCAATATTTTTTAAATTATTTAAAACTCAAAGTAAGTCAAATAGAGGACATGCCAATGTCCTCTTAATGTCATACTAGAACATTTTTTTTAATTCCCAAGCAAGAATTTAATTATCTAGGTTAATGTATGTCTTTTTACCTTGCTATTTATATGTCAATAAAAATCAGTTACTGTGAAGTTAAATGATTTTTGTCCAGTAGAAAAAATAACCAAAAAGTTTACAGCTTTACTGTCCTATAGGACATCAGCTATTTTTTACAGCTAACCTAGCACTCTTAACTTAGTCTTCTTTGAATGCTTTTCTAATAAGTTATTCTAATGAACAAATAGATGTTCATTCCATATCTGCATGACTGTGAGAACTAGAACCAACTTAAACTTCTGCCTGTTCTTTTAAAACATTTACAAGGATGAGGCATATTTTTCTGTCTCTATGTTAAACAACACTGGGACCAAATGAAAAAAAAAATTTCTCTCTGCTCAATGAAAAAAAATGCTCCTAAATGATAAAACTGTAAGCCAAGGAAAGAGTACATGTATTTAAACTAATAGCTTGCTTACCAAGATTTGTTCCAAAACCCTTGCTTTGCTGGTCTAACCAATCCACAGCTATTACATACAATCTCTGTCCAATCCCAGCCTTACAAACCTTATCCTAAAATCACCCTGCTTGGGACCTAAAATCCTAAAAATAATCTTACTTAATTTTTCTTAATTTGAGACTCCACTGTTGAATTCTCCAAAAAGTCACCAAATAGTAAATTAATAAATGTAAGTTTATTAAAACTATAGTAAAGCTGAATGTCACGTTGGCAGTGGAGAGATTTCTGGATATCTGACTTTTGAGTTCAAGTGGTTTAATAAAGGTAGGTCTTCCAAGGTTTTCAAGGGAGAGGTTTTCAATGGGCAAAGCTTGTAATAATTTTGGGTTGATGGATGCAGTGAGATGAAGCTGATGACGTGAGTCTTCATAAATCTGTCTGAAAAGTGAGGTGTTTACCCAGATGAGCAGATAGTTACCTCACAAAGATTGATTTACATGAATTTACTGAAGCGAACAATGAGACTATTTATTGGTTTACAGTCTTATTTTTCCAGAGCAGAGATTGCTTGGGACAACATCATGCTGACACAAGTTCTCTCAGTTCTTAGTGCGAACAGCTGTCTTGTTGATGTAGGTAGTCTCCCTTCTCACCAACTCAGTCAAGTTGCTATTCCTCGTAACCAGAATAAGTCTAATAAACCTACCCTGACTAGCTCAATCCATTATTATTTTAGTCTTAGAATAATTACCAATCAGCAAGAGTTATATTTTTAACTCATAGAAACATACTATAGATTTTGACATTGGGATCAAGTTTAAATAGTCTAACTTTAAATAGGTGACCAACAATTGCTAAAAGAAAACATCTTATGACATAAAATATAACATCACTCTATTAAAAAGTGAGAGAGCTATATATTTTTATTTGGTTATCTAAAGATAATTGAAATACCATTGTTTTAATGGCAAAGTCTAGCTCCTTCACCCACATATATATATATGCCAGTGGTTTACAAAAAACATTCATGGGATCCCATAAGCTTGTCTTCAGAAAAGAGTTCCATTGTTGTTATGATAAATTGTATGTATCAACTTAACTGAGCAAATAGATGCTCAGATAGCAGGTGAAACTTCATTTCTGGTGTGTCAAGGAGGATGTTTTTGAAACAGATTTGCACTGAATGAGTAAACTAAGTAAAAGTCTCCCCCAGCAATGGAGGTGAGCATCATCAAATCCGCTGAAGGCTTAAATGAAACAAAAAAGACAGAGGAAGAACAAATTTGGTGTCTGTGTGAGCTGGAACAGCCAATTGTGCCCTCAGACACTGGCACTCCCGCCTGATTCTCAGGTCTTAGGGTTTGGATGGAAACTTCACCATGAGCTTTCCCGGGTCTCCAGCTTGCAAACAGCAGATCATGAGACTTCTCAGCCTCCATAATCATGGGAGCCAGTCCCTCCTAATTAAATCATTATCTATCTATCTATCTATCTATCTATCTATCTATCTATCTATCTATCATCATCATCATCATCTATCATATTGTTTCTGTTCCTATGAAGAACCCTGTTCCTGTTCTTAGTGTAGTTTTCAAACAAATTTGATAAATGATCTTTCTGTTGTAGACCCAGTGTTCACATTAACATACAAATAGAACTGAGAAGCTTTATACTAAATGTCCAGTTTAAATTTTACACATTTCCAAAATTTATTTTACCACAGAACTCTTTATGTTTATAAACTTAAACATCCTATGGGGGGGGGTCAAATAATATTGGGGGAAAACAGATGGCGCTCTTGAACTTGCACTTATTTCTGTTCTATGAGCACAGAGGCATAGCTGTAGCCAAAGTTGTTATTGAAAACTATACACCTACTGCTTACTTGAATACTTGATAACAATTATAATTGTTTTAATAAGTAATTAACTCAGAAATAAGGCTATTCTCTACAATATATATAATAATAAATCTAAATATTTTACTTTTTATAATTTTCATTGGTTTAGCTCATTTTCTTTTATTATATAATGTTCTACCTGCATTCTCTGTTTATAAGATTTCAGTGGAGAACATTTTGGGGTCAATCATTTTTGAAAATAAATAATTTTTCTGAAATACATAGTTATTAAGTGGCTTTTTCTACTACTTCTTATTGAATTATATCTTTCTAATAAAACTTTAAAATAAAAAACCATAAAGTGTACTGAAAAATAAAACTTGTGTCATTTCATTACAAATTGCTGATGTGAAAATAATCAAGATGTTTAGCTAATCAATACTCCACAACTGTTTTTTAATAATTCCCAATAATTTAAAAATAAAATTGGAATTTTTAGCTCCCTTTTGTTATTCCATAGAATACAAAACCTGTAGGAATATTAAAATCTTTAAAAAAATTATTCAAGATTTTAGAGGTATCAAAGCACTGATGTCTTCACTTTATAATATAGCCATGACATGGTTTTCAAAAATACCATAAATGAAATACTTTGAATTATTTTTAAGAAAGCATGAGTTTTATGAAACAATTTCATAAAGATAACATGTAGGTTTTCTGGCATTTTGAATTTGAGAATGATTTCCTATAGGATCAGACTTCTTTTTATATTTTTCAAGTGGGTTAATATTCTAATGCTCTACAGGTACTCAAGGTGAAAGGGGTGAAAATAACAGAAGGAGCTAAAATATCTTAGCAAAGGCAAGAGGCAATTCCTTGGACCTCAACTGTCAGCACCACATTCAGCACAAAAGTCAGCTTTTTCATCTGAGGTTGCCAACATCCTTGCAGAAGCCTCCTTATAAAAGCTGATAATATTGCCACCCATTTCTTAAAAGACCTGTGGCTTATCTTGCCAAGAAAACAGATGTGCATGTACACAAACAGCAAAGGCATCTAGCTTAGTCTACAGCCCTTCAGTAAAATACATGTCAAAAGAACAAAAACACACACATACAACTTCCCGATATTTATTGTGCCTTGGGAACTTTGAATACCAATTGAATATTCAAAGGAAAATAACTCAAACGTTTTTAATTATTCTAAATATTTTTGTGTGTCATAACCATTGACTGCGAGGTGAGGATCTATTTCTAGCTTATCTCAAAGCTTCAAGGCACCCAGGGAGGAATTTTTTTTCCAGTTGGTTGGTTTCATTTTGCTTTTTCCTTTTCCCACTTGAAAAGTCTGGGTGATGACTAATAGAGGAGGTGATTTCACTGGAATTTGGATGAGGCTTTCAAAGAGACACATAGACATTTCAGCATTTATAAAAGCTAAAACAGTGGCTATGTCTCTCCAGGCATAACAGTAATCATAATTAGTCAACTGTTAATCAGGAAAGAGACCTCATTCTCTTCCTAAATGAGCTTATGGCTAAATGCCTTAGGCTCTGTTTTCTTGCCTGTAAAGAAACGTGGAAAGCAACACTCAAAAAGAAAGCAAAGGATTTAGCATTTTCTTGTTGAGACATTAATGACTTTAGTATGTCCATTAAAACAATGGATTTAAAACATTTTAAGAGCAGAGGGTCAAGTTACAACAAAGGTTATAAAACATTAAATGGAGTAGAAAACGACAGGAAGGTGCATAAATGTGAGATTGCTAAAAGCCAGATGGCTTCTAAGGGATGCAGGATGTCTGTAAATATAGGTAGTGATATCACAAAATTTCTGCTTCTTACTGGCCTAGCCCTCCCTCCCTATTTGAAATGGTCTTTTAGAACAGAAAGAGATCATTGTCAGTGGTTACTTGGTATAAAACTGCAGCATTTCCAAATCCAGGATCTCACAATCATAATTTAAAAAAAAAAAAAAAGTTCCAAGGGGGCCCATCTTATATTCACCCAATGTGAGAAGACGTGTGCTAGCAAGATCAAGTCTGAATCGTGGTGTCTAAAAGCCATTAAAAGTCAACTGACAAAGAATCAGACAGGTTCCAAAAGATTAAATATTGCATATAAAAGCACTTACCTGCATAGTCAGATATAAGATATTTTAAATAAATTTCACAATAGTTTTTGAGTCAAACTTTAATATTTCTTCCCAAATTTAGTAAGGAATACTTCTAAAATAATTACACATTCTCTATCTTATTAAACAAATAAACCTAAAAACATTCTGTGGATGGTTCAAATTTATGATTAAAAGTGGGACTTAACATAGTGCTGGAAAAAATCTACAATTCTTGGTCCTACTTAAGTAGGCAAGATCATTACCCCTAAACTAAATGACTCAAGATTAATTTTTTTTTAAATGTGTATTTTGTTGATTCTAGAGAGAGAGGAAGGGGGAAAGGGATAGAGAGACAGGAACATCGAATCGTTCCTGTATGTGCCCTGACTGGGGGTCAAACAGGCAACCTCTGAGCTTCGGAACGATGCTCCAGCCAAGCCGTCCAGCCAGAGCAAGATGGATTTATTTTTATATTTGTGACGGTTTTAACTGTTTGCTCTCCCTCTCTGTCTATTTGCTCTCACTCTAAGTTTCCTTTACTCTTCTTCTTCCTGAGTTTGCCTTTTCTAATCTATAGCTGATCCGAGCTGTCATGGTGCTGTCTATACTTAAAAAATAAAAATGAAAATAACCCATATGTCATGAATGAAGGGCTGAGGAGTTAATTTATGAATAAAGTAAAATGGTCCATGATCTTAAACTCAAGTATATGCCCTTTATCCCATGCAGATCTTTTTTTTAATTCAATCTGTTTTTTTCATCTGTGTTCACTAGTTAAGTAATGTACCAGATCAGCTGCTTTCAGACTCATGAGCTATCATTATCTCTTTTGAATAAGAAGCAGAATTAACATACTAATTGCATTTCATATGACTTGTTTTGTCCTGATCTCTTTTCAGAGAAATCAGACACCTCTTATTAGGAAAAAAAAAAAAAAAAAGGTTTACCTGGAATATAGTGGATTCCCATAGTATCAGAAATATTTATTGAATGAGTGCATGACCTGCTGATAAATCCCTTTGTATGCCATACAGGTTGGGGCAAAAGTAGGTTTACAGTTGTTCATATGGAAAAAAATACAATAATTAATATTAATATTACAAGAATAAACTGTTTTATATACTCATAACCATAAACCTACTCTTGTCCTAACTTGTAGATATGTATAAACACACATACATCTCCACTCACATACACATCACTTGTCATGGTGCACAGTTTTAACTAGAATACAAGGATAGGAATTCATTATTATTATTATGGCATTCTTTTTAGGTATAATACAAAATTAGGACTTTCTCTTATTTTATTGCTTCTTGTCAAAGACTGGAGTTCTTCTGCCTACTTTTTATGAATTTTCATCTCTATTTTCTCCCTACGCACTCTTTATCCTAACCTTCCATGCCCAGTGTCCCTTCACCAAATGTTCTCTGCTATTATAACACACACACACACACACACACACACACACACACATCTCTTAAAATGGGACCACTGTTTGATTGCAGGCCATAAATGTTTCTTGTGGTAACTCAAGAGGATGTAATAATTTCTGCCTTGTGCCCAAGTGCCCTGATCTACACATACCCAGGAAGCTGACTGTAATAACACTTCAGTGCAGGTGATGGTGTTTATTAAGACATCTCATGAAAAACAGATGGTTACAACCTAATCTCCATGACTGCTCAGCATGACCTTGTCATCACCAACTACATGTTGTTATTAATCTTACTTTGTGGGCTAACGGCAGAGCATCCCATTTCTGGAACATTCACTTAGTAAATTTCTCAGGAGAAAATCACAATCATAGTCAATCAATAATGGATACTTGGCCTGACCAGGCAGTGGCGCAGTGGGTAAAGCGTCAGACTGGGATGCAGAGGACCCAGGTTCAAGACCCTGAGGTCCCCAGCTTGAGCAGGGTCTCATCTGGCTTGAGCAAAAAGATCACCAGCTTGGACCCAAGGTCGCTGGCTCGAGCAAGGGGTTACTTGGTCTGCTGTAGCCCCACAGTCAAGGCACATATGAGAAAGCAATCAATGAACAACTAAGGTGTCACAATGAAAAACTAATGATTGGTGCTTCTCATCTCTCTCCATTCCTGTCTGTCTGTCCCTTTCTATCTCTCTCTCTGACTCTCTCTGTCTCTGTAAAAAAAATGGATACTTGAAATAAAACTTGAGGCTTAGAGATTTCTGTATTATACCATAGTCAGAATTGACAGAATATTGTCCGGTCTTTATTATTTAATCGGGCAGGCATCAATTGGGCATGTAAAAAAGTGCAATCAAAGGTGTTCCTCAGAATTAGAGAGAGGCAAGAATGTGTGCCTCATATTTGGAAATATATTGTTCACAAACATTAGGGGATATTTCAAAATGAATATGAAGCTATAAAACATCCCCTAATTTTTGTGAACAGTATACATTAAACCCAATTATTTTTTTCCCAATTCCCTTTTACAGAAAACTGGTTCACCTGATATGTAGAAAGTACCCACAAGTATAAATTGAATGAATAAACTATATGCTCATACTTGATTAAAAATGTTAAAAAGTGGTGTTTTCACTTGGGCAATACCAAAGAACTCCTAACAATCAAAGACTAAAACCTAATGCTATTATCTAATTCTAAAGGAAGGATCTGGTGCTCTTATATTACCATGGTAGGTCTTGGTCTCATAAGAAAAAACAATCACCAGCATGACTGACAGAGCAAATTCATTTTACCTTAATTCATTTTGCTTTAAATCTCCATGTAAGTAGTTTTTAAATTTTAATTAAATTAATAACATTAAATGTTTCAGGTATACAACTTTAAAATACATCTGAATACTTCATTGTGTGCTCATCAACCAAAGTCTAACACCCATACATCACAACCTATCTAACCCCCTTGACTTTCTTGGTTCTCTCTGTACCTCCTTCCCCCTCTAACTACTGTCTCATTATCTGTGTCTATAAGTTTGTTTATTTTGTTTGTTCATGTGTTGATTTTTGGAAAGAACCTAAATGTCCTCTGACCAATGATTAGATAAAGAAGATATATACAGTGAAATACTACTCAACCACAAAAAAGATGAAGTGTTACCCTCTACAACAGGGGTCTCAAACTCGTGGCCCGCCGAACAATTTTGTGCGGCCCGCAGACTAATCCACGAAGTTCAAAATATTTTGGATAAAATTAAGTAAGCCTACGGGCCTACTTGTATTTTTCATTTCTCTAGCATCCTAGCTAGATATTAGCTTAGTTAACAGCAGTTGTGATGCGAACTACAGTTTCTGGTCGTTTTGTGACACTGAGTAAATTGCATGTACGATTGTGCTTGTTGTACTGATTTTTTTTTGTTTTCAACTGCAATGAGAAAAGTGTTGTGTAACGGTTGCCTTTTGTAGACCTAGTGCGGCCCGCCGAATGGCTGTGATCTTGCTCTGCGGCCCACATGCTGAGTTGAGTTTGAGACCCCTGTTCTACAACAACATGGATGGATCTTGAGATTATCACACTAACTGAAATCAGTGAGACAGAAAAGGACGAGGACTATATCATTTCAACCCATGTGGGATATAAAATAAAACTCTATTTAAGTAGTGTTTAAATTTATTCTTTCTAAATTTTGTTTTTCTGAAGAAGCAGGGAGGAAGAGAGACAAACTCCCGCATGTGCCCATCATGGGGCCATGCTCTGTCCATCTGGGGTGTTGCTCCGTTGCAACTAGAGCCATTCTAGCACCTGAGGCAGAGGCTATGGAGCCATCCTCAGTGCCTGGGGCCAGCTTTGCTCCAATGAAGCCTTGGCTGCGGGAGAGGAAGAGAGAGAAACAGAGAAAGGACAGGGGGGAGGATGGAGAAGCAGATGGGCACTTCTCCTGTGTGCCTTGGCCGGAAATCAAACCTGGGACTTCCACACACCAGACTGACACTCTACCACTGAGCCAACCAGCCAGGCCCTCTTTCTAAATTTTTGTAGGATTAAGATTCTATGATAAGAATGCACTGCCTATTGTCTGACCAGGTGGTGGTGCACTGGATAGAACATTGGATGGGATACAGAGGACCCAGGCTTAAAACCCAAGGTTGTCAGCTTGAGCATGGACTCACCAGCTTGAGTGCAGGGTTGCTGGCTTGAGCGTGGAATTATAGATATGACCCCATTGGTTGTTGGCTTGAGCCCAAAGTCACTGGTTTGAGCAAGGGGTCACTTGTGTTGCTGGAGCCCCTGGGTCAAGGCACATATGAGAAATCAATCAATGAACAACTAAGGAGCTGTAATGAAGGCTTGATACCTATCATCTCTGCCCCTTCCTGTCTGCCTGTACCTCTCTGTCTATCTCTCTGTCTCTGTCACACACACAAAAAAAGAAATAATGAATGCATTCCCTCTAATCAAGCAAGCGAGACATTCATGTTCCACAACTAACTTTCACACAGCTGCTGTTCCAAGAAGTGAAAATGAAGAGGAGCCCAGGGGATTGCTGAGCTCGTGTTGCTTACTCCAAAATGTATGCAAATCATTCACTACAGTACAAATTAAACAGTGAGTATATTCTTTTTCTGCCATTATTTATTAACCTTTAATAAATAATTTAACCTTTAAACATGTAAGTGTTTCATGAGTTGTTAAAGTCTAGGTTGTCTCAAGAAAACCTGTTTCTCCCAGCACACGCTCTTTTCATCTTTAAGGTGGCTATGATGTCTAGGACTTGCTCCTTGGTTTTTGACTTCCTACATTTTAGACCAAAGGAAGGAGATAACAAACCGGAATCTCCTCCTTTTCTTCTAACCTAAGTGTTATCTTTTTTAGAATTCTGCTTCAAAATGTCTCTCTCTCCCTCTCTCTCTCTCTCTCTCTCTCTCTCTCTCTTTCTAAGAGAGAGACAGAGAGTGAGAGAGAGGGACAGCCAGACAGGAAGAAAGAGAGATGAGAAGCATCAACTCATAGTTGCGGTACTTTCAGTTGTTCACTGATTGCTTTCTCATACGTGCCTTGACTGGAGGGCTCCAGCTGAGTCTGTGACCACTTGTTCAAGCCAGCAACCTTGGGGTTATGTCCACGATCCCACGCTCAAGCTGGTTGATCCTGTGCTCAAGCTGGTGACCTCAGGGTTTCCAACCTGGGTCCTCAGCATCCCAGGCCAATGCTCTATCCACTGCATCACTGCTTAGTCAGACCAAAATGTCTCTTGACTCTTATGATTCTTTTTCTTCTAGAAAGAAATAGATACCCCATGTTTTTTTGCTAAAAAACTGTAGGAGATTGTACAGAGTATACACAAACTAACCAGCTCTCATATGGGAAAATTTAAGTTTCTGCATACACTGATATAGAATTATTGCATTTATTTACTAAAGAAAAAAATGTTCTGGGCCCTGGCCAGTTGGCTCAGTGGTAGAACGTCAGCCATCATGTGGAAGTCCTGGGTTTGATTCCTGGTCAGGGCACACAGAAGTGCTCATCTGCTTCTCCACCCTCTCCTTCCTCTCTGACTCTCTCTTCCCCTCTCATAGCCAAGGCTCCAATGGAGCAAAGTTGGCCCAGGTGCTGAGGATGGCTCTGTGGCCTCTGCCTCAGATGCTAGAATGGCTCAGGCTATAATGGAGCAATACCCCAGATGGACAGAGCATTGCTCCCTGGTGGGCATGCCAGGTGGATTCTGGTGGGGTGCATGTGGGAGTCTGACTGCCTCCCAGCTTCTAACTTCGGAAATAACAACAACAACAAAAAATGTTCTGTGTTTTAGGTACATAATTAGGACAGTTTGCTCTTTTCTCTAAAACCACCCAGGACAAGCCCCTCTAGCTCTGTCCTCCAGGTTAAATTACGTTCTGATGATAAAGAAGAGAGTTCATAGGAGAGCCTAAAATGGCAATTAAATAGTCAAATGACTTTAATCCAGAGGAGTCTTTTTTCTTTACTGAGTTCTGAAGGACAGAAATAGAAAATTTTTTCAAGTATACAGAGGTGGGCAAAAGCACGTTTAAAGCTGTAATACAAATAAAAAATACAAGAATTAATAAATAATAATACAAGAATAAACTGTGTTTCACATACTGACAATTGTAAACCTACTTTTGCCTGCTCCTGTATATAAAATATATATATTTTGGATTCTATCACATTTATCTTTTTTCATTCCAGAAATTAGGATATTAAGGTCAATAGAGAAAGGGCATTTATCTTTAGTAAAGAGCTATATGAAGTGTTCAATCAATAATCAGTAATTCATACTTAACTAAACATAGCCATCAGCTTAGAAATATTTGTTACAATTCATATTCTGCTCATTCCATCATTATTCTGTATTCTCCATCTGCAAAGAATCATTTCAATCCTATAGTGTGGTGATACTAAGGGCTAGTTTATCTTTAGAGACTCCAAATTACTGTAAAGAGAACACTCACCTACATAAGCAAACTGTGCCCAATACTAAACCATAAAATAAGTATTAGGAATCACAGAAAGTTTCTGAAATTTTTCATAGCAACTTTCACTTTTTAAACTATCATATATATGTAAAATACACGTATTATCAGAAAGATTTGGTATTCATGTTTGCTGACCCTTGTGCACAGCCTTGACCAGCCTCATGCTCTGGAGTAACAATGTCTCAAACATTAACACTGCAGGAACATCAGACTTAAGTATTTAATCTTTTTCTCTCTATCTTCTTGAATATTTTAATTAGCAATCATTTCAGTAGGTTAATTGGAACTATACGCTATAAGCATACTTTGCAATCATATGGAAAGGAACTATGTGTCACTGAATAATGACTCCAACTCACACCAGGAAGTTGCTTCTCCTAGCCCTTTCTGTCACTCCACTGCTGCTTTATAAATCAATAGAGAGGACAGGAGAGTGAGTCTTAGATTGCACTACTTCTGTTGTGAAGTCACAACAGAGTAGCAGTTCTTCCATGTCAGCTATTTTCCTGATGCCAGTAGCAGTAGCAAAGATGACCTCCTCTCCATAAGTGAGAGCAAAATACTTGCTGTTGCTGTATTTATTTGTTATGTTGGTTAACAGAATATTTTCAAGCAAGACCTGAAAGTTCATCTTGTCCAATCCATATTTTTACTTTGCATAACATTAATTTTATTATCTAAGTAATACATTTGTACTATAAAAAGATTAGAAATGTCATCAATTCTACCTGTTAGATATATTTCCTTTCAGCATTTTAACACTTTGGAGAATATTCCTTGGTAACAGCAATTACATGACTGTCAGTCCCAGCAACTACAGAAATGGTGGTCTCCAAGAGTAACATTATACTATTTGGTCACATTCTCAGTTTGTGAAGAGAATGATAAAAAAAAAGTGTAATTGTTAAAATAATATAAAATGAAGACCAGGCTTGAAGATCCCTTGAGCAGACAAAACTGCTTAAGCCAGGTAAACAAAACTTAATCTAGTTATTCTGTGAATATTTTTAGATTATTTCTTGTAAATGTCTCTGATGATCATAAATGGAACATAAACTGTCTTCTTAAAATGGTATTAAATAACTACTTTAACCAACCCCCCGCTGTCTGAAGCCCCCATTGGTCAGTGTAAAAGTTAAACAACTTCCTCATTTTCTCTTTATAAACTACCCTAAACATCATGCCTCTTATTCTCATACTACTGCCAGTTTGAATGTTCCCTGTTGGCCAACAATCAGTTTCTTGCTCAAAATATTCATATCAGGTAAAAGTTTCTAAATTTTCTTTTTGACTTTATATCTGTATGTGGGTGTGCATACATAAACATATATAATATAGTTTATATATAAAATACATTTATGTATGTATAAATGCAATTTATATATATGTAAAATATATAAATACTTTCTTTTCCAAAAAATGGGATAATGTTACGTATATATTTTAACTTAATCCCAGCTCTGCCACTTACTCTGTGTCAAGTTGCCTAACCTCTCTGGGCCTAAATTTCTTCATCTATAAAAGGACATTAAAACATAATTTTTATATCATAAGGCTATAAGAGATAGAGTTAACAAGGCCCTGGCAGGTTGGCCTAGTGGTAGAGCGATGATCTGGAGTACGGAAGTTTCAGGTTCTATTCCCTGTCAGAGCACATGGGAGAGGCAACCATCTGCTTCTCCTCCCCTCCTCCCTCTCTCTCTGTCTCTTTCCCTCCCACAGCCATGGCTCAAGTGATTTGAGCTCATTGGCCTCAGGCACTGAAGATGGCTCCATAGGGCCTCTACCTCAGGTGCTAAAAATAGCTTGGTTGGGAGCATGGTCCAAGATGGGCAGAGCATCAGCCCCAGATGGGGGTTGTTGAGTGGATACCAATCACGGCACATGGGGGAGTCTTTCTGTCTATCTCCCCTCCTCTCACTTAAAAAAAAATTACCAAGTTCATGCATGTGAAGCACTTTAAACAATAACCTAGAAAGAAACTAACCAACAAATGTTAGTTATTATTGTACCACAATTTATTAAACACTTCCTTATTACTGTTCAGATAAGCTTTAGCTAGTCAATCCTTTCATTATGCCAAATGAAAACTCTAAACCCGCAGAGATTAATTGCCTTGACAACTTGACAGCATCTGGCAGAATCAGGATGCCAGGACTTGTTCTAGTTGTTGCCTTCTTCCTACAACTAATAGAAACAAGAACTAACATGCAGAGTGTTTCCTACATGCAAAGTCCTGTACTGAGAACTTTGCATCTATTAATTCATGCAATTTTTACAAATAACCTTAAAAAATTAGGTGATTGCTGTTACAATTCAAATCATAACCGTGAAGAATCAAGGACACATACAAATTTCAAGTTACCAAATTTGCCCAAGGTGTCACAGCTAGCAGTGGTAGAAATATATATAAATTCTGGTTTATTGACTCTAAAGTCTTTGCCTTGAAACACGATGCTATGGCATATCACATGAGAATTTCTTTACACTAATAGTTATGTGCCTGTAAATCTCTAACACTATTTAAATTATAGAGGTCATTACGCTAGCTTATTTCCCTAATGATCTAGCTCATTATAAAGGGACTTAAGCACCAAAAGAATCCAGTAACCTGACATTCAAATGTGTAACCCTGTTCACCAGGGGTACTTACATTCCTACTCTCTGTCTCACAGTTTCTCAGACACATTAACAGCATGAAATCCCCCACTGTGCTCAAATCTCACTCAGTACAACTTCTGCTTTCCTTGGGGAAAAAAATGTTGCTTTCAGCTGGGTTTTGAAAACTGCTTCAGTAATAAGAGTAGAACTTTGGGATCTCAGGTTCCTCTTAACTGGCTAGGAGGGATTAGGGTATTTGTCAGGGTTCAACTCTCTGTGTTATCCCAAGACTGTGGAATACATTCTCAGCATTTTAGGGAAAAGAAGGCATGCTTAAAATGTTGGATAGATTTGTTTATAAGCCAGGACATAAGGTCATATTTCTCCTTTTGAATAGGAAAATTCTTAGGCAAACTTTTTTGCTGCAATATGAAATCATTCTATCCTTTCAATTCTTTGCTGCTTTCATATATTGCTCACTTATATTTCATAGTGAGCCATGTCTGCAGTAACCTAAGTCATGTCTTGCTTCATTGTCACCACCTGCTTTTTCATCAGCTCAATTGATGAAAACGTCAAGTAAAACTACAATATATGCTTTTACTGACTTTTGTATCCACACAAAATCTTTAAATGAATGTTAGAAAACTACAGACACATATTTCACCCATAAACAAAGGAACCCCAAGTTTCTGAACATTCCAAGGGAAAACTGGCCACTTCGGTATAGAATTCTGGATGTTCATTTCATCAGCCAGTTACAAAAAGTTTGCAGAATATTTTGTCTATATAGAGAGACAGATGCTTCCCTATTATAATAGAATATGTTTTTGCCCAAGGGAGATCCTGACAGAAGATGCCAATATGGATAAATAATGGTAAATCCAAGGAAGTAGACTGAATAATAAGGATTTGTCAAATAACTATTTACCATCCTGCACATCGATTCATCCAATTATAGAATCCACTAGTGACAGCTCTGCAGGTTAAAAGGTTACGTACATGCTGCAACGGATCAGGAAGGCAGGCCAGACACATCAGAGCCGGTTAATGTTATTTCTTCAAACTGTGAAGACTAAATAAATGCAATTATGTATTTAAATGCACAAACAGTGCCATACACGATATATGCCAAATAAGAATTCATTAACTTTTCCCTTAAACTTTTATCATTGGAGAAATCACAGAATTATTTGTAAAGCCAGTGAACAATGTAGATATTCTTCCCAGAATGTACCTGAAAGTATATATTTGCATCTCCAAACTTCACCATGGAAGGTAGCAGACACAGGCTTCCCAAACACATCCAAGCAGTAGTGAGAGAACATCCACGGTCACAGATGACAAGGAACAAACCACTTCCTCCAGGAAGCTTTCCCCTAACTAGTGCTATTCTTTCCATACCCCTGTTATTGGAATTAACAGTCTCTTTCCACACTCCAAGCATTCCCCATAGTCTGTAAAACACTTAGAAAAATTGAAATGTACTAACAAAGTTTCTACATTACATTGTTTTAGAATGTCATCTGAGTTTCAATTAAATTCAACAAATACCAATTTACAAATCACTAGTAAAAGTTATGACAGCGGTCTTCTCAAAAATTTTTTAGTCTAAGATTCTGAGAATATTATGTTTATCTTTTGCCTTTGTTTCCCTTAAACAAATAGCCAGTATTTCTCCAGCAAAATGGACTTATTCAAGAACAACAAAGAATTGTAATTCAGGACATGCTTTCCAATGGCAAACCACACACAAGTTCAGAGTAACCAGGAAGCAGAATGCTCTTTCATGGACTTGGAAAGGTCTGTTCTAAAAGTAGAGTCCATTGGAGGAAACTGAAAGTTTGAGGTAAAGTGGCTTTCCATTGGCTGAGTTATAGCAGTCTTCCATTGGCTAAGCTGTTACTGGGCTAGTTACTGGGAACCATTTTTTCTTCTGCTGAAATAGTAAAGTAATATCACTTCTTGTCAGAGATGCAAGGTGTTTCTCTACCTGTTGGTGTCAGTAGTGTATGTTGAGTGGCACATGCCTGAAAGTTCTCTCTTCTAGCCTCCTAACTCCATTTTAGATGAGGCTTCTCTTTATTAATTTGTGCATATATATATACACACACATACATATATGTATACATACATATATACATACAATATATATAAATATATATATATTTACAAATGTGTTTCTCTGATTTTAGATTATTTTATATCATTATATCATTCCTGTCATTTGTTTAAGCATTTAAGATGTTCAAAGGGCAGTTTTACTAGCTCTTTTTCATCAGGTTCAGTGAATCACATGAATTTAAAAACAACTAAATTCAAGAGACATATATGAAGCAGCACTGCAAATTTCACTTGAGTCTATACACATATATTAATGCTTACAGAAAGTTAGCTTGGAGCTCTTCAACTCTCAACAAACTTAAAATTGCCAATGAAACAAACAAAAAATTTCAACACGCTTGTTTAGAATTTTTCATGATGAATAACATTAATACAGGTGTTGAACACAAATATGTTTAAAGCTTCTTTGGGATCCTAAGGTGAAGTTGAGACCACACAACTGTATGGGTATCTTGCAAATATGAGTGATCATAAAATTATATAATTATAAAATTGTTTTCCCATCAACTAGTTAAGAATCAAGAGATTGAGTCTAGTCTAAGCCTTGAAACCAATTGGTCCATGCTGTATACATCACCTAACCCCTCTATACCTTTATTCTCTCATCTGCAAAGTAAGAAAGTTTTAAAGGAGGTCTCCATTTATGGCTACTTTGCATAGGGAACTCAGTGATCAACCACTTGGATGTAATAAATTGACAGTGACTGCTACAGTATGCCATATGCCATCTAGTTGATTATATCAGTCCTGGTGTGATCATTTGCCTAGGAGGTAGAAGAGAAAGGAAACTCTAATTTACAGAATTTGACAATTTTCTCAGTATAAATAGTCCTGTTACCAGTAGACAGGGAGCACTGGAGAGGAGACTCCACATTGTCCAAGATGGCTGCAGACGGAACTTTCTTAAACCCAGGGCACCAAAAGCTAGAAAATGAATGGATAGTGCCTCAGGGCACCAAAAGCTAGCAAGATGATTGGATAGGGGTAAAAAACCTTCCCCTCCTAACCCTATAAGAACCCTATTCTGCAAAAAAGTTTGCAGAATATTTTGCAGGTAAAGAAGATGGTCTTTATAGATAAAGGTGCGTGGTTACCAGGGGGAGGTAAAGAGAGGAGAGGGAAGGGGTGGGGTTAAGGGGAGGGGCTTAAAGAGAAACAAAATATAGGGTGACAGAAGATGATTTGACTTTGGGTGATGGTATACAGCATAATCGATTGTCCAAAAGATGTGGAGATGTTTTCTCTAAATTTATGTACTCTGGTTGACCAATGTCACCCTGTTAAATTTAATTGTCTAAATAAAAAATAAATAAAAGAAGATTGTCTTTGAGCCTGGAATTCACCATTCTCCCAGGTCGCAGCATCTGAATAAATCTCTTTCCTTTTGCACCAGCACCTGTCACGATTTTGACTTTTGATGCAGCAGGCAGTCAAACCTGCATTTGTGTTGTTCAGTTACAGTCCCAACTTTGCCAGTTTCAAGTTTCCGATATGATGTCACTGAACACAACACTGGGAAGAGAAGCACATACTGAGATCTCAGAAACTGGTACAAGCAGGTTTCAGCACAACCTTGACTTCATTTTCCAGACTAAAGCTTGGTCTCAAGCTATAGACAACAAATATCCATTATCACTTTAAAAACTGATGCCTTAATAACAAACCAAATCAAAGCTTTCCTGAGAAACATTTTCCTATTTGGATAAAAGACGCACAGTACTCATTTGTTCTGGCCTTGGGGAAATAAAAGTGCAAACTAATATCCCTAAATGAAATGCACTAAACACTGCTCAGTTTCACTTCACACTAAAGTAGGTTGCAAGTCTGCAAATTTTTATTTAACACAGGAACTGAAGTGTGTCCTTTCATTCAGGCTGGACATATGCTCTTAACATCAGGCTACATTAACACTAAATGAAGTTGAGGAACAGCTTTAAGTTAGACAAGTTTCAACTGAATAATTCAGTTGAACACATTTAGAAAGCTACAAAAGATATTTCTACCTTTGCGAAAGGCATCACTCAAAAATGTCTTCTCTATTGAAAGGTCTTACCAGACCTGCACCATTTATAGCATCAGCCAGATTCACAGTATGGAAAGACATTGAGGAAAGATATATATCTTACCATGAATAAAGCGACTCTGAAAAAAGGGCTAACATGTAAGTATTTGTTTCTGGAAACAATCTCTGAGATCAGAAGTAGGGGATGGAAAAAATGAAACAAAGAGAGAAGAAAAACCAATATTGGAGTGTATAACCAAGCTGGCCAAATACCCTGGCCAAATGGGCCTCAAAACTCTTAGTATGTAAAATGAGCTCAGAATTTTTTCCTCAATTATTGGAAATGGAGACCATTTATTTACCACCTCTTTTACCACATTGATCAAGGGTTAGTCCATAGAATTTTTAAATTTTAATATTTTATTGAGGTAATTTACATATACTATCCTAATTTAAACAAAATAATTTGATATATGTACCTATGAAACTCTCACCACAATCATTATTTTAAACATTTCCATTGTCCTAAGACTTTCTTAATGTCTCTTTTCAGTTCATTCTTTCCTCTACCTGGGTCACCAGGCAACCACTGACCTATTTAGTTCAATATGGCTTGTTTGCATTTTCTAGAATTTTATGTCAATGGAATCACTGGATTATATATTGTTCTTGTCTACCTTCCTTCACTCAGCATGATCATTTTTATTGCATGTATCAGAAGTTTATTTCATTTTAATTAAGTGGTATTAATTGCATTGTTTTTGTCCTGTATTTTTTTCATCTATGCATTTGTCTATGGACATTTGAATCGTTTTCAATTTGGAGCTATTGCAGATAAAGTTGCTATGAATATTCAAGCACAAGTAATTGGAAAGACATACTTTCATTTATGTTATATTGTAGAGTAGATATGTTTTTAAATTTTTAAGAAAACTTCAATTGTTTTCCAAAGTGATTGTACCATTTTACATTATCAGTATCAAATGAGAGTTCCAGTCAGTCCATATCCTTGCAAAAACAGTTGGTATTATCAGCCTTTTAAATTTTAGACATTCCGATGGGTGTGTAGTGCTATTTCACTATGATTTTAAACTGCATTTCCCAAATGATTAATGATGTTAGCCATTCTTTCACATGCTTATTTACTATTCTACTTTGACTACATGTCTTTTCAAATATTTTACCAGTATTAAACTGAAGTTGTCTTCATATAATTGCATATAGGGCTTTTTTAATATATCCTGAATATAAGTCCTTTAATACAAATTTTGCGTTTTCTTCCAATCTGTTTACCTTTTGTTTCCTTAATGGTGTCTTTTGAAGAGGAGAATGTTTACTTTTGATGAATTTTAATTTAAGAACAACAAAAACATTTTGCATCTGTTTTCTGTGTTCTATTTAAGAAACTTTTGCACACACCAAGGTTACAAAGATTTTCTCCTCAGTTTTCCTCTAGAATTTTTATAGCTTTAGGTTTTCATTTAAGTCTTTGATCTACGTTCAGGTAATTTTTGTGTGTGCTGTGAAGTCAAGATTTACATTAATTTATTTTCATATTGATATCCAGTTGTTTAAGCCCCACATAGTAAAAAGACTTTTTTTCTCATTGAACTGCCTTATCACCTTAAAATTAAAATACTTTTATATAATTAATGCTTTCATACTTTTCTGTTTTCTTTTTCTTTCTTTTTTTTTTTGTAGCATGGTAACTATTATACAGATAACTAGAATCAGTTTACTTTTCACTGTATTGAGTTTCTAATTATGATTTGTACATATTCAGTAGCTTATCAGTTTTCCTCCTTATCTGACACACTTAAACTTGGACGCTAACCTTCTTAAAAATATACTATCTTTGAAACTTGAACTCTATACTCCTTATTTATTGATGTTTTTTTTGTTTTGTTTATTAATGCTTTTAAGACTCTAACACATTAATTAGAGATACTTTACATTAGGATTTCTCAGCAGTGGCACTTTGGATTGGATAATTCATTGTTATGGGAAGCTGTGGATCAGAAGATGTTTAACATCATCTTTGGCCTCTACCCAATAGATGTCAGGAGCACTCCCCAAGTTGTGACAATAAAAAATGTCTCCTTGGGGGCAAAACTGGCCCTGGTTGGGAACCACTGCTTTATAACCATGTTTGCAATCATGGATTATCATAGTAAAAAAATGTATATGATTTGCCTAAAATTTGGGGGCAAAATAGTCCTTAAAACATGTCATTTTTTTAAGCTGGTGTATTCAATCCTCAAATTTAGCAAGTAACTAAGTTTTTCTGTTAATGTAGATTAACACATAATATTACATGGGCAGTGCTATATATATAAAGTCTACCGGAAAGTTCTGTCCATTTTTGGAATAAAACAAATTCTTCTGACAATTCATGTGGCACCCATCTTGAATATTTCCACACCAATCCTATCTTCCAAATATGGTCCGAAATGGTTTGCTGAGCTGAATTAAGCCTGTCTGCGATCTACGATGTTGTCAGAAAAGGATCTTACTCCAACATGGTCTTAACAACATCGTCATTGGTCAAAGATGGTCGCCCAGAACATGGCTTATCAGAAAGGTTGAAATCACCTGTTTTGAATTTTTTGAACCATCTTCTGCATGTCCTATCAGAAACTGTACCTTCACCAAACACTTTCAATAAATTTCTACATGCTTCTGTAGCATTTCTTCCTTGTTGAAATTCGTAAAAATACAGTGGCGTAAATGAACTTTATCAGTAACCATGGGTACACTATCGCTTCACACATAAGACTAACGTGAATCAACTTTGTTTCAGTTAATTTGCTACGTCAGTATGTATACATTAAGTGTTAAAAATAGAGGCATACATGTGCCAAATAAACATGTGCTTACATGTCAAAACCTGTGATAGAAACGTACAGAACTTTCCAGTAGACCTTATATAATGCCTATCTCTTTACCTAATAAAATTTGTTGTCCTCCAAGAGCAATAAAAACAACTTGTGACTTTTACTTAAAAAAAACTGCTATTTTGAGTCTTACATTCTGCTATTCAAATTTATTTCACTTTTTATTTTACTTGCAGTTGACAAAGTGGTTCAACAATCAATAATAAATTTATTCAGTCAATTACAGCTCACATGGATAATTTTAAAAACATTTTAAAGAAAAAATAATACTCTTTAAGAAAAATGTCTTCTGAGATATTAGCAGAGAAACTTTCATAGATCAAATATTTGAATAAGGAGTAGTTTTTCAAAGGGAGTGGGTTATTTTGCACACAGATAGTTTGGGTGATAATAATCATGCTGAACATTAAAAAGTAAACCCAAAAGGTAAAATCTATTCTAAGTTAGGTTTAAAATTTCAATTGAGAAATAATGTTCATAATCTTTGTTCATAGGCCTTTGTAAGTTAAATAAGTGAAATGTATATTAACTAATTTGGTTCTTTCTGTATCTTAAATGTTCCTACAACTAGGATTTTAGAGACTGATAATAAAAACACCATAATTATTTATAAAAATTTCTCACTCAGCAGGCACAGGCTTATATGTACTTTACATATTTAAGACTCTAAACTAGTATCTTGTCACTATCAGTTTGCCTCTCTATACATCAAGGAAAGTCGCAGCCAAGCATTTTATAAATTAAGATCTAAAATAGAAGCATTAAAGTGAGTGTATTTGTGTCTAGGAGGAAAACAAGAAAGAAAAATTAAAAGGTAATTCATAATTTAATCTGTACATATCATGTCAGAATTATCTTCCATCTCCTAATTAAAGGTCCAGGAATTTGTATCAGAACTTTTACAAATGAAATACAACTTAGAAAACATTAAAAAAATAACTTTTTTCAAACAGGTTCATCATTTGCACCATGTAAAATTGTGACTTACCTTGAAAGGGAAATACTTTGTAATTATATTTTACCAATATTCTCTGGTGTGTACATTATTTCTTGTGCAACTTGGCTTTCTTGGTAGAATTTCCTGGAACATTTCCAAAAGGACAAACAATAAGTAGCAATTAAAGCCACTATAATTCATGAGCTGTACGTACATTCTTTTTATTGCTGATACACAATCCAGAATGCTAATTATACAAAGCACAGTCAAATTGTTGTTTTAGGGGAAAATGGAACGTATAAACCAGTTGTGTATGGCCTCCCAGAAGGATTAAAAAGTCAGCTTTGGAAACAGGTAGATCTCGTTCTATGCTTTCTTACCTGTGTGACCACAGTGAGGTTTCTTAATTTCCATAAGCTTCCATTCCTACATACATAAAACAAGGGTACTATGTTTGCCATGATATTCAGTAAGATGACTAAGGCCCAAGAGGGCAATATATTAATAGTATTGTTGATTATCTTTGCTACTATTGTTTTATTATTAATAGTAGTACTTAAACTCTTCCCCTTGAAAGGAGGGTATTCAATTTATTAGAATGAAAAAGATTTTTAAATTATAGCCACAGGAGACTTTTTTTATCATAGTTAATATATGAAAAATATACGGTAGGATCCAGAGCTTTGGTGATATTTAAGATGGTCTAACTCTGGCAGCCTGAGATAGCCAAGCCAGCTTCTCCCACACAATGCCTTCCCTTATCTCTGCCTGAACATCCTTGATACTCACTGACACCCATCCACATGGCATCCTTCATCATAAACTTCCTACCCAATCCTGGGATTATACCGTTTTCTTTATTCATAAGCTTTCAAAATTCATGAAAACCCCAAAATCACTGTCAAAAACCCAAGAAAATCTTTTTGTCCGTTTCCAGCAGAAGAATTGATTTTCTTGCAATAAATAATTTTAATATGTATTTCTAATAAGAAATAATTTAATTTACTTTGTCAAAATCTTTATGAAGTAGATAAATACTATAATTCTATTATTCAAAAGACTAAAATAATGAACATAAAAATATTAACATTTTACCCAAGTAAAGTGGCCTCTCCCTCATTGTCCGGCACAGCTGTCCCCGGGTGTTTAGGGTGGGGCACGGACACCACCACCTTGTCCCACATGTTTTATGCAGGCAAACTCAGTTTTAGGGTAGTACAGTGGAATTTTAAAGAAGAAAACATTAACACTTAGGCCAAAATGCAACACCTTCTTATTTTATAAATACATATATCTTCTTTGGGTTATCCTATTCATGAGTTCCCTGTTCTCACTGTTTCAATAATATTATTCTTACATGTGCTTTCTCTAATAACAAATGATAGTAAAAGTCATACTTATTATGTGCCTCTTATGAGTCAGGCACTACTCTGTACATGGCACATATTAACTCTATTGGATGAGGAAAATGAAGCAAAGCAGATTTAAGCCACTTGCTCAGGGTTACCGGACAACAAGGAACAACGATGAGCAGAAGACAGTCAGGATACAGGGAATCCTTAAGCACTATTCAGTTTAATAAAATCCTTCTGTAACTAAGAGGTTTAGATTAAATATTCTTTAGTGATCCCTTCCTTCATGACATAGTAGGAGGAAAATATAGGCATTCCTTGGAAAAGATGTGGGAGAATGAAATAATGTTGGTTCTCAAACTAGCTCCATATACAGAGAGCAAGGAGAGACTGTAAAAGAAGCAGGCAACTCGAGATCGGTAGGTAGCTGTTTGAATGAGCAAAGAAACTTACATATGGAGGCTTGTCTTGGGCAAGTACAAGACAAGATCTCCACAGGCACCTGCCAGAATCTTCAAAGTGTTGTCTGGAAGCCTCAATGAAGTTCAGCCATATATACTGCCCAGATGGTCTCAACAATACATTGTTGTCTCAAGGCTGCATCTTTGGAAATAGCTTCCATCATGGGAATGGTGGGCAGAATAATACATTCCAAGAATGGGTACAGTTTGCATGTAAACTGGTGGTCATGTCTTCTCAGAGACCTCCTCCACAAATAATTTGTTCAACTTGGATTTGAATTCAGGTTTAACTCATAAATTTATGTGCTTCCCCCTGTATTGATTTGCCAGATGATGGATTGTTCATTAGACCCTCGTGTTTCTGATTAATACTGAGCCATGATCAAAAAAAAAAATCTCCTTTACTTTAAGGATTTTTTTCTTTTCTTCAAGACAAGGAAGTAAAGGGCTATCAAAATATCTCCCAGGAAATGGGAAAATATTTCCTCCTCCCAAACACTGAGACCTAAGATCAGTTTTAGCTTTAAGTGAGAGACTCATCGTAGAATGTCTGAAGCAGCAAACCTGCATGATCTCTCTTTCTGTCTAGGCTCCAGCTGTTTCCATGGGCCCTATTGTCAGATGCCATATTGTACCACAGCAGAGAGATGCACTGGGAGAAGAGAAAGGGATAATTAGAAGGTCCATTAAAAAATCCTAAATTACAAAAAAATGGGAAGTTTTATTTGTTTCTTCTGAAAAAAACACAACAGGTGAATAATTTTTAATATTTTTATTTCTATTTTAATTTCAGGAAAAACCTTCTGTCTTTTGAATGATAATGTGGAAAAATAATAGAGAAGGTTTTGATTAAATAGATATATGTTCCAAGATAATCATAGAGGCTACAATTTTTTTTATTTAAAAGATGACATTATAAGATTGTATATACTTTCAGCTTTTTCCTATACTCTATAAACCACTAGCAACAGTGGCTATAAAGTAAAATATAAACATTAAAATGTGGCAAAACTATAACAAAGCGATAAATATGTATCAGTCAATATCCCAGAAGGAAACAGATGTTACTATCCAAAGGGTTTAAACTGAAAAATGAAATGAGAGGACCATATGTGGAGGAGTAGTCAGGATTAAGGGAATCAATAAAGGATGATGAATCACCCAGGGGCACATAACAAGGGAAGAATGATGAAGGGAGGGAATGATGCACCAAGTGTGAATGAGAACCTAAACTTTCTTGAAAATAAACTCATCAACATTGGTCAACTTTGTCACAATTAAGCAAATTATATTGTTCATTTCTTTTTTCCTTTTTTTGGTGAGAGGAGAGGAGATAGTAAGACAAACTCCCACATGCGCCCTGATAGGGATCCACCCAGCAACCCCTGTCTGGGGCAGATACTTGAATCAACCAAATATCCTCAGTGCCAAGGCACCGCTCAGACCAACTGAGCCACTGAATGTGGAAGGGAGAGGGGGTGGATAGAAGAGGTGTAGAGAAGCAGGTGGTTGCTTCTCTTGTGTGCCCTGACTGGCAATAGAACGCAGGATGTTCATACGCCGGGCCAACACTCCATCCACTGAGCCATTGGCCAGGACAAATATTATTCATTTCTAAACTCACTTTTGCATGTACTGAAAACCAAGACAAATACAGTTTATTTTACCTTGGCTATTCTAAATTTTATTGTAGAGGCTCTATTTGTATTAGTCTATTGTCTTTCACATTCTCGCACACCAAACTTTTTTACTTATTTGCTCTTTCTCCTTTCATAGACAAAAATCAAAGCCACTATTCTGCATAAATATTTATATTTTTTTGTGACTTTTAAATTTATTGGAGTCTCAATTACCAATGATGGTTTCAATCTTTAACTGAAGTTACTAATTTACATTCCAGACCAAAAGTACTGGGGCATAAACGGAGCTGTTTGTCGTAGGTAAACATATGAGCAGGTAGCAGAATTCCCCATTCTTCACTGCTCTGTTGAAATATGATACTTTCACACATTCACCATGGTCTGATGATAGGTGAAGTGTATTTCTTTGCCTCATGGCTTGGGATTCACCTGTCTTGGGCCATTGGACGTTCATATACAAGAGGCAAGCAGAGGTTTGAAACATTCTTCCATGAAACAGCATTCCCTCTTACACCCCAGTGATCCTCCAATCAGAGAAAAATGCCCCGAGAAGTCAATGTCCTTCAGTCTATACCTCAAAACAAATACACTTTCATCATGTCATCTGAAGCCTGAATCCCAGAGCTGGGAGTCCAGCCAAGCCCAACAAATTACAGACTACTTGCAGACATAGGAGCAAGAAAATAAATATTTACTCTTTTAACCCAATGAGTTTTGGGTGTAGTTAAATATGCAGCATGGTTTTGGTAATATCTGACTAAATCACAGCATAGTCATATATATGCCTTTTACACTTATGAAGGTTAATAAGCATGTACGTTAATATAAAATATTTTACATCCTTTTCAACTAATAGCCACTTCTCATAAAATTTTTACCCATTTTTTGGAATACTCAGTCCTATTGATTTGTAGCATGATAAGTTTAAATAGTAAGCCATTTTAGAAAATACTGTTAGTATAATTTAGCTTAGTTGTATAATAAAATTTTACCTAAAATTTTTGTGAAAACAATGACAAATTATTTGACTCTAATAATCAGTTTACGAAATTAAAAATTACAGAAGAATTTTATGAAAATTCTTATGAATTTTATGAAAATTACAGAAGCTTTTTATGAACAAATATAGGTCTTACATAAACTGAAACCTCATTGTAATAAAATAAAACATGCTAATATTTCTCAAATAGTAATAAAATCAGAAAGATGGCATATATTATTTTAAATCAGTACTATTAAACCAGTATAAATTGTCCAGATATTCACATGGAATAGAAATATTGTCTTAACTATTATCAACATTTATATACAAATACATTTTTAATTCTTTTTTTGTTTGTTTTGTTTTTCCTAATGTAATATTCCTTTTGTCTTCTAACACTTTGACAAATGTTAAACCTACAGAAAAGCTGAAAGGGTTGGCTGATAAACATCCATAAATAACAATTGCCTAGATTTACCAATCATTAACATTTTATCACATTTGCTTTATCTCTCTCTAAAAATACATATTTTAAAATAATTTTTTAAATTCTGGAACAGTTTTATATATACATAAAAGGTGCATTATTGTAATGACAGTTTCTGTACATGCTTCCCTCAGTTTCTCCTAATGCTAACATATTCTCAATACATAGCTTTGATTCAGTTGTCAAAACTAAGAAATTACAATTGGCATACTGCTATTAACTAAATTAGACTTTATTTGAATTTCACCTTTTAAGGGTACTTAGAAGTACTGATCTTCTCTTTTCTTTCTTGCTATGTGTCTGATATACATCTAATTTCTCTGCTTTTAGTCTTTTAGCTTAGCAACC
Organism: Saccopteryx bilineata; assembly: GCF_036850765.1. Classification (NCBI taxonomy): domain Eukaryota; kingdom Metazoa; phylum Chordata; class Mammalia; order Chiroptera; family Emballonuridae; genus Saccopteryx; species Saccopteryx bilineata. The sequence continues at coordinate 179,548,628 of NC_089494.1, forward strand.
AAGGTCATTATTTTAAAGTTCTCTATTTTTTCTTCCTCCAGTTATAGCACAAAAAGCATTTAAAGTCTGTTCTGCTTATGAAAATTTATGAATTATTGTGTTTTAAATTTATATAAGCCTTGCCCTGGCCGGTTGGCTCAGCGGTAGAGCGTCGGCCTAGCGTGAGGACCCGGGTTCGATTCCCGGCCAGGGCACACAGGAGAAGCGCCCATTTGCTTCTCCACCCCTCCGCCGCGCTTTCCTCTCTGCCTCTCTCTTCCCCTCCCGCAGCCAAGGCTCCATTGGAGCAAAGATGGCCCGGGCGCTGGGGATGGCTCTGTGGCTTTTGCCCCAGGCGCTAGAGTGGCTCTGGTCGCAACATGGCGACACCCCGGAGGGGCAGAGCATTGCCCCCTGGTGGGCAGAGCGTGGCCCCATGGTGGGCGTGCCGGGTGGATCCCGGTCGGGCGCATACGGGAGTCTGTCTGACTGTCTCTCTCTGTTTCCAGCTTCAGAAAAATAAAAAAAAATAAAAAAAATAAAAAAATTTATATAAGCCTTACTAGTCTCAATAACCTAATAAAGCAAGAGCTTAACTAAATTTGAGTAAATTTATAATCTAATTCATTTATTTGTCTTTGGAGATTGGTGCTGATACATTATTCTTGGTTTAGAAAATACTTCAAATCACATAATGGGATATTGCTATCAAACTCTTAGGCAGACTAGGAAACTGTGTTAGAATTTATAGTTTTATTTCTCCCTAACACATTAACTGTTGTTTTCAGCGGTATTTGTTTGGTCAGACTGGGGGGTCACGCTAAGGGTAAAATTTAAAGTTTATTGGCACTATTTTGTTTGCATGTGAGGCTTCTCATATTTTGACTTGAATCATTTGTATATTCTATAGGACTTCCTTATTCACAAAAGAAGAAAGAAAACTATCATATATCAGAAATTTGCAGATTTCTAAGAAACTAATAAAGACAAGCTAGAAGCCATATTTTTAATCCAAAATACTCGGGACTACTTTTTAAATTTAGATCTAAAAAGAGCAAAACTCTCAGAAACTATCTTTTTTTCAAGCCATTCTAGCACATGAAAAATTATTCAACCTTATTATTTATCAGGGAAATGCAAATTAAAACTCCAGTGGGACATTAGTTCCCATACACTCGAATGCTGACAATTACGATGACTGGCAATATTCAAAGTTCCTGATGCAAGGGGAGGATCTGGGGTGCTCATGCATTTCTAAAGTGAGTGTAAAGTGGTAGAAACACTTTGGAAAAGAGTTTGGAAGCTTCTTGTAATAAACAAAATACCCATACCCATTGACAGAGCAATTTTACTTCAAACTTATTTATACAAATAATGTTAAAATATGACCCATAGAAAGCTGTGAATAAGAATCTTCAGGTCATTTTTAGTGATAACAACCTCAAACTGTAAACAGTGTGAGATTCCATCAATGGGAAAATGTATGAATAAACTGATAAATCTATATGATGGGATATTGCTCAGAAATGAAAAGAAAGAAACTACTAAGATAAGATGGACAGCTTGCTAAAGAAACACACACACAGCCCTGGCCAGTTGGCTCAGTGGTAGAGCATTAGCCCAGTTTGTGGAAGTCCTGGGTTCGATTCCCAGTCAGGGCACACAGGAGAAGCACCCATTTGCTTCTCCGCCCTTCCCCCCATCTCCTTTCTCTCTATCTCTCTCTTCCCCTCCTGCAACCAAGGCTCCATTGGAGCAAAGTTGGCCGGAGCACTGAGGATGGCTTCATGGCCTCTGCCTCAGGCGCTAAAATGGCTCCGGCTACAATGGAGCAACACCTCAGATGGCAGAGCATCGCCCCCTAGTGGAAATGCTGGGTGGATCCTGGTTGGGTGCATGCGGGAGTCTGTCTCTCTGCCTCCCTGCTTCTCACTTCAGAAAAATACAAAAAAAAAAGAAAGAAAGAAAGAAACACACACAAGAATACATGCTGTATAAGTCCTCTGATATAATAATGGTCAACAATAGATAAAACTAACCTGTGTTGATAAAAATCAGAAAACTAGAGAATAGTGCTTGTCCTGGTATCTGGAGGGGGAATTATTTGCTGTAATAGCATTATTCTTTATTTTATTAATATATGTGTAGTTATTTGTGACAATGTATTAAGATCTGTGCATTTTACTAAATGTCTCCATTTTAAAAAATTTTTTATAAAAAATACAAAATTCAGGGCAGCGTTTACCTCTGTGAGAGGGAGCAGGACTGAACAGAGAAGGCATACTCAGTGGCTTACATTCAGTGATATGCTCACAGATGTTTATTTTATTTGTAATGCTATATAATATCCATAATGCATATGTAATTCATAGTTATACATAGCAGACCCCTGAACATTCAGGAGTTAGGGACGCTGATCCCTAGTGAATAATCCACATATAATTTTTGACTCCCCCAAAACTTCACTACGAATAGCCTACTGTTGACCGAAAGACTCACCAATAGCATAAACAGCCAATTAACACATATTTTGTATGTTATACATACTATATACTGTATTCTTACCAAAATAAAATAAACAAGTAAAAGGAAAATATTAAGAAAACTGTAAGAAAGGCCAGCATAATAAACATTTTAGACACTTAGTTTCTTTCATTACTGGAAATTTTGGCAAATCATTGATTTATAAAAGCACATATTTGTTTCTACAGACCAATCAGAAGCTCTTTAATTTAAGAGGCATTGTAATCTAATTTAATAATAATCTCTGGAGGTGGGAGAATATTTAAGGAGCAGTAAAAGCCTTTCTTAGTTACAGACACAGGTGTCCAAAGAGCTTATAGTTTTGGTCTTGTAACCTAGATAACACCGTTCAGAGTGAGCACCCGTCTAGCTCTCAGAAAGCTACTCTATTCGAGAGTAAATATAGGCTAGAAAACAGAAAGAACGATAAACAGGGAACTGTCATCTTTCACTATCAAGCCAACACAGCTCACCAAATGGTCAAACCATTCAAGATTCCCAGCCTTAAGAATAATAATAATAATAACAATAATAATAAAATGATCAGCTATGTGTAAACATATGACCATGAAAAGAGGTTTCAGCTTTACACACAAACCAGAACCGGAACCAAATTTACCCAAGAACCCTAAATAAAAGGAAAGACTCTGTATCAGGTTACAGAGAAAAAGAGAAGAAACAGAGTTTGCAAAGTCCAGTTTCCGTGCCTCTGAGGAGTTGCTTTGGGAGCTGAGCTAAGAGGGGCCCCTGAAGAACACCGCTTGGACAATACAGTTTAATTGGTCTGGCACTGGAGTATATTTGGGCATCTTATACCACCTCTAAAACAAAGACTGATTTTTGAACAGTTTAAAACATTATCCTCCTTCAAATATCAAATGAGCAAAGTCAAAAGTTGTCTTCTTGTTAATTAATAAAGGAATCAGCAGGATCATAGCCTGATTCAAAGAAGAATTCATGAAACAGATTTATATAATCAGAAAGTCAAAGGAATGCAGAAAAATCACAGGGTATAATGTATAGCCTAGGAAATATAGTCCATATTGTAAAGTATTATGTGAGATGACAGATGGATGGGTACTAGTATTATTGTGCTGATCACTTTTCAAGACATATAAATGTTGAATCACTATGCTGTATACATGAAAATAATATGTCAACTATAATAAAAATAAATTTAAACAAATACATAAATAAAATTCCAAATATATACCAAAACAATGAAAAAGAAAATTCAGTTTCCTAGTTAAGGACTGCTGATGGGTAAAATATACACCAGATTTCAAAGACTTAGTACAAAAAGAGTTTATCAAATATTTCATTAAAACTTATAAGATATCAATTAACAGGTTGAAATGATAATATTTTTAATATATTGGTCAAATAAAATATTTTATTGAAATTTAAAAAAGAAAGAATGAAAATTCTGTGAGCTGAAGAAAGGGAAAGCATTTTAGATGCAGGGAATAGTATTTAGTGAAATGACTAGTATTTCCCCATAGTTGGAACATGATATGTTTGTGGAGGGTGTCAGTAGCTTAGGGAGAAAGTATATTAGAGTCTAATTGTAGACTTAAGATGCATACAAGTGAAATAAATAAGTATAAATACAAGGTATCTGAGAATGAAATGAATGACCCAGAAGAGAAAATGGTAGGAAAAGACCTTGTTGAGAAGGTAAGATTTGGGCTGTGTTCTAAAAAAAAGGAGTCTTCAAACAGGTCAAGAAGCAAAACAGAAACATTTTAAGAATGACCAGTGAACCTGGCCAGTGGTTCAGTGCTTAGAGCATTGGACTGGCATATGGACACTAGGGGTTTGATTCCCAGTCAGGGCACACAGGAGAAACAACCAACTACTTCTCTCCCACTCCCTCTCCTTCTTCTTTTCCTTTTCCCTTCCTGCAGCCAGTGGCTCAGTTGGTTCATGTGTGACCCTGAAGACTGAGGATGGCTCCCTTGGAGCACAACAGCCTCAGGCACTAGAAATAGCTCAGTACTAGAGCATTGGCCCTAGATGGGGTTGCCGGGTGGATCCCAGTCAGGGCATATGCGGGAGTCTGATTCACTATCTCCCCTCCTCTCACCTAAAAAAAAAAAGAAAAAAAAGATCAGTTAAAGGCAGTGAGTCAAGATAGAGCATATTTATTAGGTCCCCTGGCACTCATATTGGAAAACAACAAAGGGGAGGTTGGGGAAAAATTATGATAGGACTGAGGAAATTCTAAATGTCATGCTGCAGAGTTGGTAATTTTTTCTAAAGGTACTTTAGGTATTATAATTACTAAATTAGTAACACCTTTACAAATAAAAATCTCATGAATGAAATAAACATTTTATATTCTTTAAAAATAATACTTGTCAATTATTAAGGACAAATATTAGAAAAAGTAGACTGAGGCAGGAATAGACTCTCTATGATCTTTTCTTTTTCTTTTAGATTTTATTTATTAACTTTTGGAGAAAGGGAAGAGAGGGAGAGTGAGCAAGAGGGGGAAGAAGCCGGAAGCATCTACTCTTAATAGTTGCTTCCTGTATGTGCCTTGTCAAGCAAGCCCAGAGATACAAACCAGCAACCTCAGTGTTCTAGGTTGATGCTTTCTCCACTGCACCACCACAGGTCAGGCTCTCTATGATCTTCAAACTTTTCCCCACAAATACATCTATAAGTTTTCTTCACAGTTTAAAAAAATTTAAATGTTTACTTGCTTATGTAATAATATATTCAATCTTCTTCTGATTGAATTATTATAATTCTTGCTAATATACATTGATTTAGGACTATGTTCTAGCTTTTAAAAATATTAAGTATGCAAAGTAATTTTTATTAAAAATGTACACAATTAAGAGAAAGAATGGGGCTTTTTTCAATTTGTTTATTGATTTGCAAATTCATGGTTACTGTGTGCTCAAATAATTTCTCCATATTTATATATATATAAACAATGAAAAAAGTGGCTTATATAAATAATTTGATGAAAATTATTTTTATAGCAACATTACTCAATTTGACTTCAAGAGTTATATATCACAAATTACATAGTGAACAACTTAATTTTTTTTAAAAACAGTAGAAACCATCTGACTCACCAAAGGATTTCTTACCTTGTCATTGTGAATCATTCACTTTCCTAATTTCTGGGAAACATATTTTTCAAAAAATCTTTATCAAGATGTACCAAATAACTACTAAATATGCTCATAATCTATTTTTGCTAGAATTTTCCTTATCAACATGATCTGTTTAGAAAGGTCTGGAAATACCAAAATATTAATGTCAATATACACTTCTCAGTATATTACTTTTTAAAGAAATTATTTAAGTTGTTATTGAAATATATATATTTAAAAGGTTTGGAACTATAATATTAGCTCATTAAATGATAAAAAACATTTGCTACAAATATAATAGGCAAAGTCAGACCTCTTTATCAAGCCAATGAAATTTATTTTCAATCAGGTAAAATACAGCTTAATTTTTCAATTGAAATATTTTACTTCAACTCTCTTTGACATAATTTCACTTCTGAATTTCAACTTTAATAAAGATACACCTAGAAGCTGAACGTGGATTGGATATATGGGCATAATGTTTACCAATGACATCTTTGACTTGCTTTCTCAAATTTTTCTTTCCAAGAACTCAGATGAGAGAAAGGTACACCTTAATTTTATAAAGTAAGAGAAAGCTGACTAATGTGAAGGGATATGAGAAAGAACAATTGGCACAACTTCAACCATGTTTGAAGAAATTATTTTAAAAGTAAAATTATTTTTAAAAATAAAAAAAATTTTTTGGAGATATGACTTTAGGAAATAATTCATAGGAAAGTTGAGAATCTAGGAGTTGATTCTTTTAAAACTAGAATGTCCATACTATTTACTATCCAACCCAGGCTATTTTGAGTGTAAAGGGGGAGACACTAAAAATAAGTCAGTAATACCAGGCATAAGTCAGGACCATGCTGGACAAAGCAGGCTCTGTCTGGTCACTCCATTTGAAACGCTCTATGCCCATGCATACATTGGAAAGTCTTCATCTACCTTAATAGGTACATTTGTCCAATTTGAAGACCATGGCTCCAGGTTGCAGACTTGGGAACATTTGTTAATATGTATTCAGTGAATGACATGATCCAAAAATGGTATATCATTTTTTTTTGTTTTATATTCGTTAATCTTAGAACACTCTGTGTATAGATACTTTTATTATCTGTTTTACAATAAGAAAAATTAGGTATAATGAGATGAAGGATTGCATCCACATCTACATAACTAGTAAATGATTGAACCTAAATCAGGCAGTCAGCAGAGTTCTAAGATTGTATGCTTTCAAACGCTGCTGGGGACTCTTGGTGATGTCAGCAAGCACAGTCATGAAGTGAGGGAGGGCACTTTATCAATCTTCAGTACAAAACATTTATTTTGCTGGTTCATTCTTTTATTCATATTTTGATATTACTTAATCTATTCAATTCATTGACTAAGACTCTGTAGCAGACCAGATTAGTACTTTAGGAAAAAAAAATTATATCATGTTTACCTGCTCTGGGCCACAAGTCTTACTCATAAGAAACTAAAAAGAAGGAGATAATATAATCATGGTCACACAGCAAGAAGGTGGAATGGTTTTGTTTAAACCTAGTTCTTTTCATTACAAGTTCCTAGAAATGTATAGCATAAATGTTGAAATAAAAATAAAATATGGATGATATAGCAGTTATACATACTTTCAACAGGCTTTATACCACATATTACTTCAGATTTTCCAAAAAATTCTTATTACAATGTAATCTCTAATATCATTAAAATATTTTTACCTAACTCAACCCAACCATGAATACTGATAAATGAGTCTAAATGCTCTTCTCGATCATAGCTGCTGAGTGGTTTTAGGCACAGAGAATTCCGTTGTTTGCAGTTCTTAATATTTTGATTACCAGGAGTCCAAAAGCTCAGAGCAGCAATTTAATATCTGACAACCAACTACAGCAGATTAAAGAATTAATTTTCCTTTTTATTATAGAATCTCAAAAAAAAACATTTATAAAGAAAGTTATCTGGGTTGAGCTTCTGGTGTGCTAATGAATATAGTTGTTAATCACCACCTGTGAAAAGAAAATTATCTTTTAAATCTAAATCCAAATTTCTATGCAATTATATTTGCTAAGTCATTTAGCAAGCACCCTTTCTACTTTTTATTGAAATATGTCTTAAAAATCTGAACCGAGGTCTTAAAATTCAGTTATATAGACATTTACTAAAAGTACATAAAAGGATATGGTTAATAAGTTATATTGGTTTCTTCAATCTGAAACTCTGGTCTCCACTAAGCCATTAACTATCTCTGACTAAATTTTCAGAAAAAATATAGATACGCATTTTCACCCATCTCTCTTTCTCTCTCTTTCTAATAATATGAGAGTGAACACACACAATTAGTATTTTAAAAGCTCACTTTGTGCACTACATAAACTCTATAACAGTTTGAAATACAGCTTAATTTTTTTTTCTTGGGATACCATGAGTTGCCATAATTCATTTCCAAAAGATTAAACTCTATTGTGATTTTAAAAAGAAAAGAATTCATAATATTTTATGTGTAAAGGTTCCTTTTGAAAGTAAAAGATTTATTTATTTTTATCTGCTTTGATATTTTTCTGCTTCCATTTGATCCAGAAAATGTTACCAGGAAGTTATTTAAGATAAATTAACTTGAGGTAATGTCACCTATTATATTATATTTAATTTCACTGAAATCTTGTAAGTGCTAAAGCAAATGTCAATGGCTGCCAGATAAGTCTTCCTAAAAATACTATAATACATTGTTATTCTTTTCTTTCTTAAAAATGTGTTTCCCTGTTTCCTGCTATATTTGCATTATATCCAAATGGACAACAGTGTGATGGTTGTGGGGGTGGGGAGAGGTGGAGGAAGTATAGGGGTGATAAATGGTGATGGACAAAGACTTGACTTAGTGTGAACACACAGTATAGTGTACAGGGATGTGTTGTATAATTGGGCACTTATAACCTGTATAACTATGTTAACCAGTGTCACCCCAATAAATTCTATAAAAAAATAAAAATTTAAAATCTGATTATAATCCATAGACCATATTTTTCAGTGGTTCCCAATGTTCATATCCCATCATTTTCTCCATCTCCAACCTATATTCTAAGTTTTATTAGAAAAATGCTTGTAGTGGAAAAAAAAAATGTTTGCCAATATTTTGAAGGCCTGAATTTCCTACCAGCATCCTACTATAGTCACAAACATCCTTTCTGTACACATGTAAGATCAGTACACAGAGACCATAAGAAAACAGTCACATTCTATTACTAACTGTGATTTTGACTCCAACCCACCAGCTTCCTGATGAGCTTGCTGGACCATACATAGACTAATAGAACTCCTCTGAGAGACAAATAAGGAATGGAGAGGAGGAGATGCTTTTTCACCACAGAAACTACTTGAAACCTTTAAAGATCAGGATATCACAAATAAATCAGTGGCAGAATGCAAAGGAAAGCTTGCCCTAAGATGCTATAATTTATAAACCTTTCTCAAGTCACAACAACAACAAAAATCAGTTTTCTCCTTTTCTTTAAGAGAGAGATAATATAGCCTTGAATAATTTCAAGAAGGAAGAGTTTACAGACAATTTCTATTTTTCCCTTCAGGCAAGTGAATGTTACCAATTAAGTGAAATTTTCTTTGATGATGTTAGCCTTCCATTCATTTATTCACTTATTAAATATTCATTGATCACTTACTAAATGTTATGCTTTGTTTTAAGAAGTCAAGATACAGTAGTGTAGAAAAAAACACAGGTGGTGGGAGTGACATCACCCAGATGGTGACATAGGTTGTTCCTGACTTCACTACTCCTCACAGGAAGAACAACTATTTTAGAACAAAATACCAGTGAAAGAATCCTAGAACATGGGGGTGAATCCAGAGTATCCCCTTGCCCCATAGAGACAAAACAAACTCTACTAGAGGTTTAGAAAGTGCATACATGTTGATTGTATCGTCCTTCCACCGGAAAGTGCAGCACCATGTGAAGAGCGAGGTCTTCCCTGGGTCTTCAATGTGAAAAAGAGAATTCAACAGGACAATTAGCCTTATTCAGTATTGTGGATTGCTTTGTGGGAACCCTACTCTGATCTCACACAATGGAGTTTTCAGGGAAATCTAAGGGGTTCAAACACTGGGAATCTGACTGTGATAAAGAAAGGGAGAGAGTTTACAATAACCAGCACAGGAATTTTGGCAGACCAATTTCATAACAACCAGCAACTTTGCTCATCTCCAGAACCAGGTCAGGGCAACACTCCACTCTGTGAACTTGGCAATGTTCATAGCTACCTGATTTGGATCTTCAAATAAAAAATTTCCAATTTATGTCTCATGCCCAGGTGCCCCATTCAGTGTGGAAAGTAACTCCTAGCCCCACCACACAAGAAGGGCTGGCAATAACTCCTGAAAGTATTGCAGCCCAGTGTTGCTTGAGAGGAGAGATGGGGAGAGCTAGTAATTTACAGAACAAAATCAGTGACCTTATTTGGTCAGGAAACTTGGGATATGCGTAGGCTTGAGTTAAGACATCAAAGAGCTTTCCCAACTCTAAAGCGGCTCTCCTGCTGCACCTGGGCAGGGAATCCAATGTATAGCCCTACTCATCACTGAATACAGTCATCAGCCTATCCAACCAGGGAACCTAACCAGAGCACATGGGAAGCTGCACAGCATATTCAATAGTCCTATGTACACTGGCACTTAAACAGAGAGCAAATCCCATGGCTTCCGCCCTCTGCAAAGCAAAACCAGTGACCTCACCTGATGAGAGAATTCAGTGCACACTGTGGACTGATTTGGGTCCCCCCACCATGAGTTATACAGCCCTTGTTCCTGTTCTGCTACCTTGCCAAGGTAGGGAAGTTAATTTACAGTTCCATCTACTACTTAATGTGGTATCCAGTCCCAATCTTCTAGTAAGCCTGGTCAGAGAATCCAGGCAACTGCAGAGCCCATCCTATAGCCTTGTTTGGATAAAGAACCAAGCCAACAGTCTTACCCAACTGTTTTCAGCAGTGGTGTAAACCCACCCTCACCCTCAGAGTTCAAATGGTTGACTCACCTCAAAGTAGACATACTTGCAGGCTCCTGTTCAAAAATAATACCAGCAGACACACTCAGAAACCCCAACTGAAATGACTGGTAAAAAGCTTTCTGCCTATTGGCCTGTGGTAGCACAATAGATAGAGCATCGACCTAGAATGCTGAGGTTATAGGTTTGAAACCCTGGGCTTGCCAGGTCAGAGCACATGCAAGTAATCAATCAATGAACACCTAAATTGAACCAACTATGAGTTCATACTTCTCTCTCACCATCCCTCTCTCCCCTCTCTCTGTAAAATCAATAAATAAAATCTTTAAAAATATTTAAAGCTGTCGCTGCCAAAGCAAACCTATAAGGTTTGGAAGAGAAGCTAATTTCCTGAAAAATTAGATAAACATAACACCATCAAATGAAACTAATAAGCTCCAATAACTGATCCTAAAGAAGTAGATATCTATAGAGATCAGGTGAACTACCAGCTTTTAGGATACACCCTTAAAGGCTCCAACACCCCAAAGGGGTCTCATAGGAATCCATCTGGGTCCTGCTTCAATAATGCAAAGGAAGGTCATTGAGCTAAAGCCTGCCAGGCTTACATGCCTTTGCTGAGAGGAAAAAGGGACACTGGAAGTTAGGCTTCCCCCTCGCTCCTCTAAGGGAGGGTTCAGTCTCTTCCAGCCCTGCTCCAGCCACCTATGACTTAACCTTGCCCCGAATGCTGGGGGTTTGCCACTGAAGACTGAAGGTGCCCAGGGCTGTGGGCCCCATCTACAACACTGTGGATGAGCCCAGGGTATTTGTTCCAAGAAGCAGGTAAACTGATCTCATTTGCACAAGGGCCATTTAACTATGTCTTGCCTGAATAGTCAGGTTTTTTATTCTTCCCTCAAAGATCTCTGTTGTGGGTGTTGATAGTCCTATTTTCTGTTGCTTTGTTTAATATATAGTGTTTTCTTTATTCCTCCTACCTCAATGCCCCACTCATATTTCAGGCTGGGACCTACTCCTAATTTAGAGCTCTCATTCCCCCTTTCACCAACTTCTATTGTGAATTTACCTTTGCCATCCAGCTTAATGTATCCAAGGTTCTCTTTACCAAGCCACAGTCGCAGAGCTCCAGGGAAAACCACCCTGGTCTCATCTCTCCAGGCAGAGAACAGAGGCTCCATCTCCACACATGCTGCAGATGGCTTTTCCAGTCTACCTGAATCATTACCAGCTAGAAGCAGCGGTCAATGGGACTTGGATGTGAGCTGCAAAGTATAGAATTGTGACAAGAATTCCAGTGCCATGCGGATTTTTCCTGGATGTGGACTTCTTTTGGACTCCTGCTCCTTGTGATAGCTCCTAATGGACCGAACTGGGGTTGGGTTGCAATCGCAGGGATTTAGAATGGTGTTGGTGCCAACTTGGACTTGGTGAACATGTTAAGGACACTACTCTTTTATGGATTCTTATTGTATTGGCCAAGAGTTTGCTTAAAGGCTTTAATCACTGTAATATATATATATATATATATATATATATATATATATATATATATATACACACACACACACACACACACACACACACACACATATACATACATATAGAAGACTGGATAAAGAAGATGTGGCACATATACACTATGGTATACTACTCAGCCATAAGAAATGATGACATCGGATCATTTACAACAAAATGGTGGGATCTTGATAACATTATACGGAGTGAAATAAGCAAATCAGAAAAAAACAAGAACTGCATGATTCCATACATTGGTGGGACATAAAAACAAGACTAAGAGACATGGACAAGAGTGTGGTGGTTATGGGGGGGGGGGAGGGAAGGAGGGAGAGGGGAAGAGGGAGGGGGAGAGGCACAAAGAAAACTAGATAGAAAGCGACGGAGGACAATCTGACTTTGAGTGATGGGTATGCAACATAATTGAATGACAAGATAACCTGGACATGGTTTCCTTGAATATATGTACCCTGATTTATTTATGTCACCCCATTAAAATTAATAAAAATTTATTTATAAAAAAAAGAAAAAAAAGAAGTGGATATCTGTGAACTGTCAAAGAACTCAGATTAATCCTCTTAAGGAAGTTTAGTGAACTATAAGAAAACAAAGATAGGCCTTGGCTGGTTGGCTCAGTGGTAGAGCGTTGGCCTGGCATGCAGAGGTCCCGGGTTCAATTCCCAGCCAGGGCACACAGGAGAAGCGCCCATTTGCTTCTTCTCCACCCCTCCCCCTCTCCTTCCTCTCTGTCTCTCTCTTCCCCTCCGGCAGCCAAGGCTCCATTGGAGCAAAGATGGGCACTGGGGATGGCTCCTTGGCCTCTGCCCCAGGTGCTAGAGTGGCTCTGGTCGCGGCAGAGCGACGCCCCGGAGGGGCAGAGCATCGCCCCCTGGTGGGCATGCCGGGTGGATCCTGGTCGGGCGCATGCGGGAGTCTGTCTGACTGTCTCTCCCGGTTTCTAGCTTCAGAAAAGTGCAAAAAAAAAAAAAAAAAGAAAACAAAAATAGACAATTTAACAAAACTAGAAAAAAATGCATAAACAAAAGGAGAAGTTCACAAGAAAGAAGCAACCATCAAAAAGAAAAAAATCCAGATCCTTGAATTGAAAAATATTGCCAACTGAAGAAATCCATAGAAGCTTCAGAAGTGAACTTCATCATGCAGAAGAATCAGTGACCTAGAGAATAGAACTTTGAAAATTACCCAGTAAGAGGATCAAAAAGAAAACAAAGAATTAAAAAGAGTAAAATAAAAGCTATAGAACACAATGAGGTAAAGAACACAAAATGGTATTGTCATGCTCACTGGTATGGTATTTATAGAGTCATAGATTCTACAATATTGTAATAGTAGTACATACCTCACTTTAAACTGTAGTTTAAATGTTTTTTTTTAATGAGCATAGTAAAAATAACCATAACTACAATAATCTGTTATTAGTGACACAATAGAAAAACATGTAAATTTAAAAGAAAAGCTTTCTTCTCCTAAGCCTCATTAAGATCTAACAGAGAGAATAAAAAATTTAAAGGAGTGATCAATTCTATCTCTGTTTCTTTCACAGTAACTCCTAACCTTCCTTGTCACTTCTTCATCTAGGATGCAGTTCTTAGAGGAACTGAGCTCCAACTCTCTATTAGGTATTTACATGTATTATTTCCTCCATGATTTTAATATAATTTTTTTACCTTTTTCTGGGACTACTTATTTTTAGCCAGTGTAGATTATGAGTCCCCATATACAAAAACAGCATACTCTCCCAACAGACATTTATTGAGTTTATTAATTTGCCATCCACTAAGCCAGGGAATGGAGAAATAAATGTAAGTAAAAAGGAATGTCTACCCAGGAAAAGCCTACAGTCTTGTGGTCATTGTCATATTCATTTCTGTTTCCCTGACATCATTGTGTGTGTGAGTGGAGGGGGTAATGGCAGGGGTGGAGAAGGAGTAAAGCAGCAATTAATGATGTTTGCCACTTGCTAGGCACTTCATATATCAATATTAAATTTCACACCTTCTATTATTTTTATTTCATCAATAACAGGTGTGAGAATTAGTAAGAGTAGTTGTCTGAGCGTTGTTGTTAATAATAAGCAAAACCAAGGTTCAAATTAAAATTTAACTCCAAATTAATGATTTTTCCACTAATTATACTTATAGGTATTTAATCACCACATTTGTTTTAAAAAACTGAAAAAAATAAAGACAAGTGTTTGTTTCTTTTTACTGATCCATTATTTACTGATCTAAAAATTGAAATCTTTTCTCAATTATCTACTTCATGTATATCACACATAAACTCATCACATTTTTACTCAATGTGATCTTAGCTGCCTTCTGTATCTATCCAGTAGTTGTATATTTGGAAATATAACCAATCACAAGTCTATTTAGTACTAACCTGAGCATACATATTTAGGAAAGATAAATAAAAGGAAATGAAATATTTAACTACGTATTAGTGCCTGAGAATATTCAGCTTCTCCAAAGCATCAACATATGGCACGCTCTGCGATAAATGACAACTATTAGACCATTCATTAACAATTTAAAAATCTTTAAGGATAAATCAAACTTTGTTTTACAGTAAAATAATTTATGTCAGGCCATTTGTGTTTCACCCACATGAATAATGAGAAATAGCAGGGGAGTTGGGAGGTGATAAATTGATGGGGAGAACTGGAAGATCAGCACTAGGGCAATGGAAGGAGTACCCAAACACACTTCCAACTAATACCGACTGTTGGTCAGACATTAGCGATGAAGACATTGGTACTAAATCACTGCTACTGTAAAATCTGTGATTAAGGAAAATTGATTGTCTTCTTTTTAGAGAGGGCAGATTGAGACATGGAGTACAGGTATAGGTCTCAATCACAAAGCTGAGTCCCAAGACCCATCTCATTAACTTTCAATGTTTTCCATTAGATCATATAACCTCCCTGGATAGTTTTATTAAACTAGTTATGATTTGAGCTCTTCATGCTGACTGACTTCAAATTTTAAATATAAACTTTAATAATAAGGGTGAATGGTTTTAATTACCAAAATATAACCCTTGAAGTATTGTCTGGCAAAAGAATGTTTCACAACATCTTGAGCTATAAGAAAACTGGAAAAACTTCATCCTTATCCTACTCTTTAGGACTCCAGTCACCATTTTCCACCAGTTATAGACGTTCACAAATAACTTTCCTTGATATTATTGGTTGAAATCCATTGGTAACCCTGTACCTTCTGATAGTATTTTCCTTAGCGAACCACCATGTAGACTCTATAGATGCACTACTCTGTCAAAATGAATATGTGTTTAGTGGCAGCCAAAAAACTTATTGACAAACATGATGAGATGTTATTCATATTTAATTTGTATTCTATAACCCAAAAAGTAAAAGCCCTTTATTCTTCAGAAAGGTTATTTTAGTAATATAATATGAATATCTCTTAAAGGAATATTACTGTGAACTTGGTTGTCTGCACTTTATGTACATGGCTTTATCTACACTATCTCATAGTTATGGGATTTTGTATTTTCAGCAGGAAAAGTACTTACCTTTCTTAAAATGAGAAAAAATTTTATCCTATTGTCTATTTTTTTCAAAAGTGTTGCTGAAATATTATTGGGAAAAATAGAAATAAATGAATTACTTTGGATTAAAAAGGGATTTATTTTGCAAACTCCCAAGTTTGACATCGTTGAGTAGAGGAGGTATTTTTTTTAATATACTTAAAGCTGGAAATAAATCATTAAATGAAACAAAATAGAACGGCAAAGAAGATACATTTCAACAAAATTAAAAATCATAGCAGTATAGGTAAAGTACTAGGAATTTTGACTCCACTGAAATTCAGCTTATTACTACACAACCAACTTAGCCACAACAAAGAGAACAAGTGGTTGTTATTACTTTGAAATGGGTCCTAAATAAGATTTTTGGTTTTAATTTTTTTATCCCATCTAGGCGTTTTTTGTTGTTGTTTTTTTTAGAGTACTGGGTAAAACTTTTTTAATTTCCTTTTCCTTTCTATTTATAATAAACATTTTAAGAATGTTCCTCTTGCTTTTGTCATTGTAGACCATATTGTCTTAAGGTATCAGTATATATGGAGTTGAAGGAGTAATCTTTATCTAGTCCCAAAACAAGGGTCAAAACTCATTCTGCCACTTGCTAGAGGTCTGTGTCTCTATTTCCACATCCTTATTTTACACTGAGATGAAACTAACTGTATAGAATGTGGTGAGGATTACAAGTGCTAAGATACATCAAGCATATACACAGTTAGAACTCAATGAAGGTTATTAATTTTTTTTTGTATTTTTCTGAAGTGAGAAGTGGGAGACAGAAAGACAGACTCCAGCATGCACCCAACTGAGCTCCATCCGGCATGTCCACTAGGAGGCGATGCTCTGCCCATCTGGTGTGTTGCTCCATTGCAACCAGAGCCATTCTAGCTCCTGAGGTGGAGGCCATGGAGCCATCCTCAGTGCCCGGGCCATCTTTGCTCAATGGAGCCTGGGCTGTGGGCAGGGAAGAGAGAGATAGAGAGGAGGAAGGGTGGAGAAGCAGATGGGCACTTCTCCTGTGTGCCCTGGCTGGGAATCAAACTTGGGACATCTACATGCCAGGCCAATGCTCTACCACTGAACAAACTGGCCAGGGCCCAGGTCATTAGTTGTTAATGCAAACAAACTCACTCGATGATGTCTCTACTTCCAATTTATTCTATGGTTACAGACCCTACTCCACAATTCATACCAGGGATTTTTAGAAGTTTTTGGTAAACTGACAATCAGCACCTTTTATTTATTTTATTTTATTTTATTTTATTTTATTTTATTTTCAGAGCCTAGATGGTTATTTGAACATTTTTTAGTAGTGCTATGACTCAAGAGAAGCAGGAGGCACCTGGAAGTCTCTAATTTCCTTCTGTCTCTAACAACTCAGTGTGGGCTTGGACCTCCCTATCAGAGAGCACCATATTAAACTGTAGGACTAAGAGCCTCTGCTCCAGGGTCAGAATTCAACCTGCTCCTTCGAGATACAATAAGAACTTGAAATCCAAGGTCTGTGCCATCTCCGTCAATATGAAACTGGTCTTGCCTTAGCATACGTTTCTCCTCCCAGAAAACCAAGAGGCCTTTCAGCCTTATTATCCTTTCAGGGAGTTTTTAGCTCCACATTTGTTCAACATTTCTCCCTCAGAGTAGGATCTAAAGCTTTCCTTTGCATAAACATTGGTTCTACTAAAGTATTTTTGCTTTTCCTTTTTCTTTTTTTTTTTTTTTGACATAGAGAGAGAGAGAGAAGGACAGATAGACACAGATGGACAGAAAGAGAGAGAGATGAGAAGCATCAATTCTTCATTGCAGCTCCTTCATTGTTCATTGATTGCTTTCTCATATGTGCCTTGATGGGGGAGCTAGAGCAGAGTGAGTGACCCCTTGTTCAAGCCAGCGACCTTGGGCTTTAAGCCAGCAACCTTTGGGCTCAAGCCAGCAACCATGGGGTCATATCTATGATCCTACGCTCAAGCTGGTGAGCCCAAGCTCAAGCTGGAGACCTTAGGGTTTCGAACCTGGGTCCTCTGCATCCCAGTCTGACGCTCTATCTACTGTGCCACCACCTGGTCAGGCTAAAGTTTTTTTTTCTTAAATAAGGGATAGGTTACCTAATTGTTAAAGTCTGTCAAAGGCTTGGTGCCAAAGGGGCAGCCTGCAAGCAACATTAAAATGGCACATTTCTGATCCTGATATGAAATGGTCATGTTCTGTGATAAGAGTTTTTACAGAATAGAGGAGAAACCAAAAGGGATTAGTAGTCAATTTTAACTTGTATTCTTGAATTATGAGTTTAACAGGCAGACACAACTCAGTCTGATGTGTATAGAGAGTTACAAGTATGTTGGTGCAGGTGGAAAGTAGACGACAGTAGGAAAATGGAGCTAAGGTGGTAGTTGACAGCCAGAGATGAAACATCTATGTCATAATTAAACATTTGGACTTTACACAGGATGCAAGTCTTTCTAAACCTGGATGAGAAGCTTTAAAAAAAATAGAATTTTTCAAGTCTTATTTCAAACGTACTAAATCAGAACATTTATAAGGAAGTCTGCTCTACTGTTTCTTAATCCAGCACAAACTCTTATTGCTTCCCGCATCTCACTGGAACAGAAATCATTATCAAAATAAAAAGAGAAAAACAAACTGTCATTTTGAAAGTGTTGTAATGAAATTTCATACCAAACATGAATTATATAGAAACATACAGCACTGTACAGAGATCTTAGTTGATCAATAATCACGTGTTTTATTGAGGTCCTTTCAGCATTTAGATATTATAATATAATCATTCTATATTTATTTGTACTCTGTTGATACTTTTCAAATCTTCTCAAGTCCTTGCTGTAAGGTTATAGCATATCTATACATACAAGAAGATCTATTCTACCCTGGGGCCAAGGAGACTAATAAATAGAGAATGTAGAAAGGAAACTTTTACAGAGGAAAAAAAAAGATGGATATAAAATATAGAATACAATCAAGTACTATAATACTCATTTCTTATAGTCAATGACAGTGAAAGATAAAATTGGTATAATCCCTATAATCTGCTGAAGGAGCATCCTTAACAGAAAGATGACACAGTCCAAAGAGGGCTGTTAAAGCGACGGACTTGATACCAAATGATTAAGCCAATTGGGACTGGAGTTTTCAGACTATTCAAAAGTTCACATACAAGCCAAAGCACCCAAAACCTGCCATCTTTCTTCTATTCTCTGTATTTACCATCAGTCATGAGTCCTGATTATTTGTCTCATATTTATCTGTCTTTCTCAAGCTCACCTATAGTCCACACCTCCTGGAGCTGGCCTAGTTCAGATTCTCATTTTCTCTTATACTTGGGCAAGTTTTTTTCACTGTGCATACAGCCTTTGGCATCTTCCTATTGCAATCTTTTGTAAATTTTAATGGTATCTGAAAACATGCTGATGCTGGGGTGATTTCCAAAATATAAAGAATCTTATTCTCTTTATAATTAGGACTTTTAATTACTCCAAGTTATTTCTAAAATCAAGTTCAAATTCCTTGACCTGAAGGAATAGCACATAGAACTCTATGCTAGGCTATGACCAGTCTTTCTTTAACTCTGATGACTCACTTAGAAATGGAAACCTAGCCTGACCTGTGGTGGCACAGTGGATAAAGTGTCGACCTGGAAATGCTGAGGTCGCCAGTTCAAAACCCTGGGCTTGCCTGGTCAAAGCACATATGGGAGTTGATGCTTCCAGCTCCTCCCCACCTTCTCTCTCTGTCTCTCCTCTCTCTCTCTCCCTCTCTGTCTCTCTCTCTCCCTTTCTCTCTCCTCTCTAAAATGAATAAATAAAATTAAAAAAAAAAAAGAAATGGAAACCTAAAGACCATAATCAAGCTTCAGCAAGGATTGTTATACATGGGATTAAATGAATCCTTGATTGCTTACTATATTTCTTCTCCAGCCCAGTGTAATCAAAGCTGGCAACCTCCATCTGCTAATCTGAGGTTTTACTCCATAGGCTGCACTGCCTATTAATTTTGGATAGGTTTGGACCCAGAGGCTAGTTACTTATTTTTTCTCCATCAATGCAAATAATTAGTACATCTCATGCATCCTTTGCTTGAGTGTTTGCTGATATTGGCAGTACATCAAAGTAAAAGGAAATTTGAACATCATCAACCATGTGTAGACTAGCCCTTTCTAGTCTGATCAAATATCTTGGCAGACCCAGACCCTAATTATATTTACAGTAAATTTTCCATCCAAGTCTTACACACTTCTCTTTAGTCCAGAAACTCAGGACTACACAGAGCTCCCTCAAAACACAACACCTATGCAAGCCTCTCATCCTTGTTCTTACAATCGCCTTCTCCCTCTAAATATAACTTGTACTTTAGGACTCAACTTATGTATAATTCGTCCAAGAAGCCTTCACATAGGCTCTCCTTCCCCTCCAGACTGAGATTACCTACTTCTAATCTGCTCCCATTCAGAGTGTGGAATGCAAGCTATTGAATGTCTTTACTTGTTGGAATCCCCTTCTGTACTCTAAAATCCTTGAGAGTGGGATATATTTTTATTTATCTCACATACCCATGCCTGAAACGATGCTTAGAATACTCTCATGCTCAATGATTATTTATTGAACTAAATTATAAAGTTTATTTTTTAATTTGGAGTAAATGAAATTACAATTATTGGTGCTCCTTATGAAGATATGTATATAGTTCTAATGTTGCCCAGATGAAATATCGCTACCAAGAAAAAGAGGAAAATTATATTTCCATTCTTTTTTTTAAATTAAGTGAGAGCAGGGGAGGCAAGGAGACAGATTCCTGCATGCGCCCCAACTGGGATTCACCTGGCAAGCCTCCTATGGGGAGGTGCTCTACCCAGCAAGCCTCCTATGGGGGAGTACTCTGCCCATCTGGGGAATTGTGTACTCTGCCCATCTGCGGCAATGCTCCATTGCTTGGCAATGGAGCTATTTTAGCACTTGAGACAGAGGCCACAAAGCCATCTTCAGTGCCTGGGGCCAACTTGCTGGACTCAATAGAGCCATGGCTGTAGGAAGGTATGAGAGAGAGAGAAAGAGAGAGAGAGAGAAGGAGAGGAGGGGGGAAAAATATAGTCACTTCTCCTGTGTGCCCTGAGTGGGAACCAAACCTAGAACATTCACACACCAGGCCAACACTCTACCACTGAGCCAAACGGCCAGGGCCTCTATTTCTATTCTTATTTAACTCTAACTATAAACTAAATTTTTATGGAAGTTTCACAATATGATAATGAAGGCAATGACAATGATTACAACAACTAATATTGAATGAGGAGCTCTTATGTCCAGGCCTACCATTTTCTGTACATACTGGTATTTTTTTTTTCAGTCTTAGAACAGTAAATGCACATACTGTTATTATCCCTATTTCATGTATGTAAAGCACAGAGAGATCAAGTATTTTGCCAATCACACAGCTACCATATTCACATAATGTGCTCTAGACACTTGGAAAACATTTTCCAAAAACAGTAACCATGATGGAGATTACAAACCTGAATATGAAGTGGCTCTTTGAATCACATCTAGACTTTAGTGTGAACAGTCTTACTGTTGGCTGTACCATCCAAAAGCCTGTTATGGCTTCCTGTTATACCATCTTTTCCTTGTGACAACACTAGACATTCCTTAAAGGCAGGAAGCATACAGGGACCATTATATTACCCCATTGGACCTATCTCAGTTGTGAACACACAGATTTCTGAGATATGTGTGTCAATTAATTGTTTAAAGACTCTTAGTAGAGGTCTTAAGCACTTCACATATGTCTCTCCTATGGAAGCATATGCATTACCTTTATTCACTGAAGAGTGCAGTAAATACACATTTTTCTCTTCCAATTTTTACTTTTCAGTCTTCACACAGTTGCCTTTGCATGTAGAACAGGCATTGTTACTCAATGTTTCATCTACCTCTAGTATTCTGACATGAACAGAATTATTTCTCTCAGAGAAGAGTGGATTTTTCCAATTAAGGTCTGGACAAATTAGCAATATATTTTACATAAGCCATTAAAACTATCCTATGCTTAGCTGCATTTGGCCACTTTGGTCCTGGATGAATTTCACAATGCTGCAAAATACTGCTGCTTCTTCCTAATTTTCTAACCAAGTAGTCCTCATTCCATAGAGATTATACAGAAACACTAGAAAGTTATGAAATGGTATTACGCCTTTATTTAGGCTCTAAAATCTTTGGAGACACTGGAAAAAAATAAAAGAGAGGGAAATTTTTAACCTCTTTTCTTAATGAAGCAGATTCTAATTTTATTGTAGGCTATATAACATCTGAAAAACCCTTCTTCCCAGCATTGTTCACCCAGTGGCTAATATTATATATAATTGCAGATGCTAAAGAACATTCAAATCCTTGTGGATACTGCTATGGTCCCAAGTAAGTCATGTCAGTTAATTTGTGTTATAGGAGAAGTTCTGTAGTATCCTTTTCTTATTTTGTGTTCAAAAAGAAAATGCCCTATGTAGGTTAGACAGTAATCGTGAATGTTTGCTTCCATTTGAGAACAAATATAATGAGGTTTCATTTGGACTAATTTTCATAAATAAGACCAAATTGTTGTTCCAAGATGTAGAATTAAGCTAAGTAGAAGACACACTATAATCTAGTCCTACCTATGATTGTATTTGTTTATTAAAATTTATTTAACTTATTCTAAATAGAAACTCTGTCTGCATTTTGTGGAGGGGTCTAGGGAAAAGTAAAGTTGAACTTATGGTCCCTTCTTAGATCTGTTAAACACTGCACTGCTGATTAACAAGGACAAATTGCAAATCTTATTGAATAATTTCTGTATGATACTAATAAGCTACTATAATCAAGTGTGTTTATTCAATGACATTGGACAGGTCAACTAACCTTTCTATGCTTTAGTGTTCTCATGTATAAAGTTAGATATTGAATTAGTCCATAAAAATAACTTTCTAGTGGTTCCAGTCAGAATTCAAAAGCAGATGGAGGCCATGGCCCGTTGGCTCAGTGATAGAGTGCTGGCCTGGCATGCAAGAGTCCCGAGTTTGATTCCTGACAACGGCACACAGGAGAAGTGCCCATCTGCTTCTCCACCCCTCCCCCTCTCCTTCCTCTCTGTCTCTCTCTTCCCCTCCTGCAGCCAAGGCTCCATTGGAGCAAAGTTGGCCCGGGTGCTGAGGATGGCTCTGTGGCCTCTGCCTCAGAGGCACTAGAATGGCTCTGGTTGCAGCAGAGCAACGCCCCATATGGGCAGAGCATCGCCCCTTGGTAGGTGTGCCAGGTGGATCCCAGTCGGGCACATGCGGGAGTCTGTCTGACTGCCTCCCCATTTCCAACTTCAGAAAAATACAAAAAAAAAAAAAATAGCAGATGGATATATGGGGTGTAAAAAAGGAAAACCGTTTATTCTATGTAGGTGTCATAAGTTTTTTTTTAAATAGGTTATAGAAACTGCTAGTATATAACAGATGCTCAGTGATTGTAGCTATTTGGGGAATAATAGGGTGATCTTCTCCATCACCTCTTCATTCTCTCACAGCTGCACCTATGGTAGCAAAGTGCTTTTCACATAAAAGTTCACGGTTGCTGTGCGATGAGATGTGATGGACATTAATAAAAGAATGGTGTATTGCTGCTCTAGATGTCATTTCTACAAATTCTGAACACGCCAAGCCAACTCTCACTAAGCATAAGCAACCACCACCTGAGGTGCCAAGGATGGGGACAGGATACTAGCCTTCTGATTGTGACCTCCTAGGATCAGCTTTGACATATTGACTTTGAACACCTAGATAAGATCCAAAAAGCAGAGAAATAAATGGAAAGAAAAGACTAACAAAAGAAAAGGACCTCTGTACCCTCATGTGAGGTCATTTCTGTTGGATTGATATGTAAGCTGGCCTGGCCTGTGGTAGCCCTGTAAATAAAGCATCGACCTGGATCACTGAGGTCGCCAGTTCAAAACCTTGGGCTTGCCTGGTCAAGGCACATATAGGAGTTGATGCTTACTATTCCTCCCCCAGCCTTCTCTCTCTTTCTTTTTCTCTCTCTCTCTTCTCTCTAAAATGAATAAATAAAATCTTTAAGAAATGTCAACATTTGTTTAAAAAAATATGTAAGCTGTTAGTAATTATCAAAATAAAATTTTATACCATCTTTATGAAATCACGTATCTATGCAATTTGCTACTGATAAAAAATCGTTTCTTCTCTAATGGATGAACTTCCAGACCTTTCTAAGGATGCACAGTGACCTGTCATTACAAGGAAAAGGAAGGAAAGATTTTATTTGTGATCTTGTTAGTTTGTGCACTGAAACAAACCACCTGAAGAAGAGTAAATTGCTTCTAATGCAAAAAAAAAAAAAAATGGCAAATGACCTCTAATTCTTTATAAGTTTTCTCTATAAGTTGCTTTAATTTACATTTATTTATTCATCTACTCTGGGGCCCTCAGTTCTAAATTAACTTGCAAAACCATTTGGAAGTTTGTTTTAGCAGGCAACTCAGAAAAAAGAACTATTGATTTCCTTTCTCTGCCAAACTTGCCCTATGTCCTCTTCACATCACTGAGCAAGGAAAAAAGGCTCTATCTCTTCTTGCTCTCTTTCCCTCATATCATAAATTCAATCCAACAGAAGTCATGTCCACTCAAGTCCTAAAATGTATCCTAAATCTTGCACATCTCTCCATCTATACTATTTCCAACATAATTCAAACCACCACACTCTTTAGGACTAGTTTATCCTTCACATAAGAGTGATCTTTCAGAAAAGTAAATCAGATTACACTGCTCCTACTTTATAATATTTCATAGGCTTCCCATCAAAACTGGACAAAATAGACCTCTCACCCTGGCCTACAAAACTTTATATTGTCTGCTCCCTCCTTTCCACTGACCTCATCTAGTGCAATCTCCTTCCTACTCACCAAGCCTCCATGGCCTTCTTTCTTATTTAAAAAGAGACAAATTTCTGCTGTAAGGCTTCTCCTTACTTTCTCATCTATCAGATCTATGGGTGTGTGACCTGCACAGGCACACATTGGCCCTGGTATCAAAAGGGTCCCACATTTGGTTTAATGTTCTATTATTGCCTTCTAAAAACTTTTAATAATTTCATCTTTCTTTTTTTTTTTTTTTTTTTTTTTTTTTTTGTATTTTTCTGAAGCTGGAAACGGGGAGAGACAGTCAGACAGACTCCCGCATGCGCCCGACCGGGATCCACCCGGCACGCCCACCAGGGGCTACGCTCTGCCCACCAGGGGGCGATGCTCTGCCCCTCCGGGGCATCGCTCTGCCGCGACCAGAGCCACTCTAGCGCCTGGGGCAGAGGCCAAGGAGCCATCCCCAGCGCCCGGGCCATCTTTGCTCCAATGGAGCCTTGGCTGCGGGAAGGGAAGAGAGAGACAGAGAGGAAGGAGAGGGGGAGGGGTGGAGAAGCAGATGGGTGCTTCCCCTGTGTGCCCTGGCCGGAATCGAACCTGGGACCTCTGCATGCCAGGCCAACGCTCTACCACTGAGCCAACCGGCCAGGGCAATAATTTCATCTTTTAACTTGTATTTTATAAGTGCAATTCCATGGCATAGTGGAACATGTCGGTGAGCAGAAGAAACACATATATTTCCATCTTTCATTGCCACCTAATTTGCATGTAGCATTTGCAATGTCCCATGAACACAGAGTTCTCCTGGACCGACCATGTACAGGAGTTCATCGTGACTCTAAGTGAGTACAAGGGAAGCATGTGGTGTCTGGAGCTGAGTAAACAGGGGCAGTGACCGCTCTGAGAGGCCACACATTTGGTTGAGAACAACTTGCTTCATAAGTAGAAAGGAAGCAATCACATGATAAAAAGAGGGAATGATCAAAGAGCACTATAATAACCTTTCTTGCTCATATAACTTCTCAGTGTTAGCTAACCACCTACACCAAAACTAAAGAAATAGGGAGAAAATGATAGGGTAATCCATAGTTCACTTTCACTTAGTCTTTCCTTACTCATTAGTAAGCCTAAGGTAGAGAATGTACCTCTCTACCTAAATAAAAATAGTTGAATCAATTTGTACAACATTTCTCATAAAAATGAAATACGTATGTATGTACAAACTATGAAACCAAAAGGTATGTAATTTTGGTGATGTCATCAATGAGTTAAATGTTGTCATTTTTGCTTTTAAAATTGGCACTACATAATATAAAGATAAAATAATTTGATAAAAGATCAAATGGTTTGAAAATTTAATATGCTTTGCTTAGATAGCATTAATATAACTATTAAAATATAACATATTAGTAATGTTAAAATATTACAAATAACAAACACTATGCCAAGTCCCAAAAAAGGCCATAGAATAAATAAGAAAGCTTTATATTTGAGTTTCTTTAAGGGCACTTTTTCTGCTTTTAGAACGAGGGGTCTCTCATTTTTTTTTTTTTTTTGCAAAGAGGCCCTAAAAATTATGAAGCCAGCTCTACCTGAGTAGAATGATTTTCCCCTGTCTCCAATTTTACAAAGCTGGATCCTTTATCTAATTCATGTGTCTGATGAAATTATCAGCTTCTCTGAGAAGCTCCCTTATCCATCCATCTAATTCAGTTGTGAAATACTCCCTAGCAAACCATCCTTAGGACTCTGCATACAAATACGTATAAATATTTGTACATTTCTAGCTGTCTGTCTGTCTTTCTCCTCCCTTGTGAAACAGAACTTTGACTTTTGTGTTCCTCACTGGCCTTTGAAGCTAAGAACAGTAACTGACATTTATTAGACATTCAATAAATATTTGTGAAAAGAGTAAATGAGTGGACATAATAATTACTATAGTATTCTATTTAAAATAAACCTTCTTAAAGTTACAGTGTTATATATATATATATTTTTTAACCTACGCTTTCACTATTTAGAAAATTTAGAAGTGGAAAAATCAATTTTGAACCATGGAGAAACAAAGATTAATTTAGAAGTTGGCAGCATCCAATTTTCAGCATATTTTATACAGTATGGTTATAAAAATAAGAGTGTTGCAATAATACTTTGCTGTTGTCAGGTTATTATATACTTTAAAAGAAGCTTTTGTTTCCAAATAATCTTTGTTTAAATGCTCCCTATAAATGACCAGCTATATGAAAACTAATAGTGTCATGCTTTTTATTTTATTTTTAAATATTGATTTTTATAAAACCTCTAGGATAATGAAAGCTGGTGGACTTGATCTTGTATGTAATGTTGCTAGGTAAAAAATAGGTACCTTAAAGATTATGTTAAAAAGGATAACAATCGCCTGACCCGTGGTGACACAGTGGAAAAAGCATCAATCTAGAATACTGAGGTCACTGGTTCGAAACTCTTGGCTTGCCTGGTCAAGGCACATAGGGGAGTTGATGCTTCCTGCTCCTCCCTCCTTCTCCTTCTCTCTCTCTCTCCTCTCTAAAAAATAAATAAATAAAAATCTTAGAAAAAAGAAAGGATAACAATCATTTGCCTTACTCTCTAGTATAGATTGCACTGGCTGATTCCTGGCATTTCCATGGATGCAGAAGTGGGGAGTGAGCATTACCGCAGGTATCTGTCATCCCCAGCCTGAGATGCCCATCAAAATGGGCATGGTGTAAAGCTAAAAAAAAAAAATGCTTTTCTGGTCTAGAATAAATATTTTTAGATTTTTGTGCTACCAAGGCAACAATTTTGCCCTGGGCAACACTGAAAATAACTATAAATGAAAATAAGAAATCAAAATTCTACATAACATGAAACTATGTCACCTTGTGATATGTCATGAAATTGAATTTCTGTAGAGCCAAAAATACAGCTATATCTAGTAATTGTAAACACTAAATATATTTTCATCTTTAATAAGATGGGATATATACCTTTTGGAGGAAGATATTAAGTGGATATATTTAGGATATTTGGAACCCAAAGGTAAAGAAGAGTATACACACACACACATACACACACACACACACCTATATGTGTATATATACATATAACATATATACGCACATATATATGTACTCTATATGTGTGTGTACATATAGATATGTACATATATAGTATACATATATATGTATGTATTATGTTATTGTAAAAAGAATCTGATTGTCTTTTAGCTAAAAAATTAGAATGTAATATAGTAAAAGTCTTTGCAAAACACTCCGGCTGTCAAGTCTTATAAGAACTTGTTGCCATATTTAATTTTACTGTCTACACAAAAGAGAAATAAAATGGCTTTTCTTTTCTCTTTTCAACATTGAGTACTCCATGGCACCTGTTTTGGAATGATCATATAAGTTATGCATATCCCAAGGACTCCAAAGGAATATTTATGATAAAATAAAATATTGTAAATATGTAAATAAAACATCATAGATAACTCTAAAAAATGATGTAAGGGAATACTACAAACTCTCTATAAATAAATTTTACAATAAAAATAAAATAGCTCTGGCCGGTTGGCTCAGCGGTAGAGCGTCGGCCTGGCGTGCGGGGGACCCGGGTTTGATTCCCGGCCAGGGCACAAAGGAGAAGCACCCATTTGCTTCTCCACCCCCCCTCCTTCCTCTCTGTCTCTCTCTTCCCCTACCACAGCCGAGGCTCCATTGGAGCAAAGATGGCCTGGGCGCTGGGGATGGCTCCTTGGCCTCTGCCCCAGGCACTAGAGTGGCTCTGGTCGCGGCAGAGCGACGCCCCAGAGGGGCAGAGCATCGCCCCCTGGTGGGCAGAGCGTTGCCCCTGGTGGGCATGCCGGGTGGATCCTGGCCGGGCGCATGCAGGAGTCTGTCTGACTGTCTCTCCCCGTTTCTAGCTTCAGAAAAATACAAAAATAAATAAATAAATAAATAAATAAATAATAAAATGAACCGATCCTTCAGAAAAGTAATACTGGTCCCATACTCAAAAATCAAGTAATAGGGCCCTGGCTGGTTGGCTCAGTGGTAGAGCATCGGCCTGGCATGCGGGAGTCCTGGGTTCGATTCCCGGCCAGGGCACACAGGAGAAGTGCCTGCTTCTCCACCCCTCCCCCTCTCCTTCCTCTCTGTCTCTCTCTTCCCCTCTCGCAGCCAAGGCTCCATTGAAGCAAAGTTTGCTCAGGCACTGAGAATGGCTCTGTGGCCTCTGCCTCAGGTGCTAGAATGGCTCTGGTTGCAACAGAGCAATGCCCCATATGGGCAGAGCATCGCCCCCTGGTGAGCGTGCCGGGTGATCCCGGTCAGGTGCATGTGGGAGTCTATCTGACTGCCTCCCCATTTCCAACTTAAGAAAAATACAAAAAAAAAAAAAATCAAGTAATATATTCTACCATGTTAACAGCTAAAAAAGAAAAATCATGTGACCATATCAATTGGTGCAGAGAAAGCATTTTATAAAGTTCTATACCCATTCATAATAAAAACTCTCAGAAAACTAGGACTAGAGAAGAAATTTCCCACTAAGATCAATAAGAAGGCAAGGATTTCCTCTCTCACCACTCTTATTCCATATAGTATTGAAAGAATTAGCCAGTGCAAAAAGAAAATAAAAGGAAATGAAAGGCATATAGATTAGAAAATATCTATTCCTATTTGTAGATGATATGAATATCCCAAGGAATCAACAACAAAATAAACTCTTAAAATTAATAAACAAGTTTGAATGTCACAAAATAATACAAAATTAACATATAAAAATTAATTGCATTTCTACATACATGAAAATAAAAATTAAAAATCAATTACCATTTATAATTGCTCAAAAAGAATGAAATACTTAGGTGTAAACCTAACAAATATGTAAAGGCCTTGAATGCTAAACTACAAAATGCTGAAAGAAAGAGATCAAAGATAATTTAAATAAATAGAGATACATACTCTGTTCATGGATTGGAAGACATAACATATTAAAAGATGTCAGATCTCCACCAAATTGCTATAAAGGTTTAAAACAATTCCTTTCTAAAGTCTTCGCAAAATTATTCATAGATTTTGAAAATTCTAAAATCTATATAGAAAATCAAAGGAATCAGAATATGTCAAATAATTTTGAAACAGAGGACGAGAGTAGGAGGAATTAGCCCACCTGATTTCAAGAGTTATTATCTAGGTACCACAATCAAGACTGTGTAGTGCCAGCAGAGGTCTAAACAGATAGGTCAATGGAGCAAATAGAGAACCCAGACATAGACTCAAACAAGTAAAACTACAGTTGGCAGAATAATGGCCTCCCACAAAGCTATCTAATCTATGGAACTGTGATTATATTAGGTAAAATGTCAAGAAGGGACTTTACAGGTGTGATCCAATTAAGGATCTTGATAGGGGGAGTTTATCCTGAAATATCAAAGTGAACACAGCAGTAGGGGTCTTTATAAGTGAAAGATGGAGGCAGAAAAATTAGAGTCACAAAGAGATCTGAGAACGCTGTATTGCTGGCTTTGAAGATGGAGCAGAACCATGAATGCAGGTGACCTCTAGGAGCTGAAAAAGGCAAAAAAGGAGTTTGCTTTATAGTCCCCCAAAAGAAGGCAGCCCTGATAATATCTTACTTTAGCCCAGGGAGGCCCATTATGTATTTCAGACTTCCAGAACTGTAAGATAAAAATTTTGTGTTGTTTAAGATACTAAGTTTGTAGTGAATTTTTTTTTACAATATCTGTAGAATACAATGGTCAATTTATTTTTGACAAAGATGCAAAAGCAATTCAATGGACATAGATAGTCTTGTCAACAAGTGATGGTAGCAGAATTAGACATCTATAGAAAAAAAAAATGAACCTTAACTAAAAAATCACAACTTATTCAAAAATCAACTCAAAATAGATCATAGATTTAAATGTAAATTGTAAAACTATAAGACTTTAAGAAGAAAATATAGGGACAAAATCTTTGGGAAATATGAATTGGGGGAAATTTTTTATAAGTGACACCAAAAAACACAATACATAAGTTAAAAATATTAATAAATTAGACTTTATCAAAACCATGAAAGACTCTATTGAGAGAATAAAAGCCAAGCTACAGACAGGTACAAAATATAGCTTCAGATCAGCAGCCAGATATCAAAATATTTCCTCAGTAGATTAGATATTTCCTCTCTCCCTCTTATTTTCCAAATCCTAAACCCCAGCATCAACTCTCACCTACCTAACAATAGCATGTACTGAGAAGGAGAAGTGTAGGAAAAGTATGTAAATAGATCTCTAAGAATAATCTACTTTCAGATTTTCAACTATTCAAAACACCACTTAGTAGCCATTACACTAGAATTTGGAAGTACCGTAAATGCTCTTTTGATGTATCTATTTCTACTTATATAGGAGGCCTCCCAAGAAGGCTGCAGGAATAAAGACAAGGCAAGTCTTTACTGCATGGACATTTATTGCGATCAAATTATCAGGCCAAATGAAGCAACAAGCAGAGAAGTTCATCTGTATGTTTAGTTCAAAGAACAATTTCCAAAGCAGAGTAGTCCCCGTGCAGTTCTTGCTAATCTTGAATACCTTAGATGCTTCCAATTACTTTAGGAGATCATCATCAAATGTCACACTCTTAAAACAAAAATAACAGTAGGCTATATCAGTACTTGTAAATGCTTTGTGATATGTTTGGAATTTCATAAGAAGAAATGGTTATGGTGTCAAAAGTCCACAGCAAATGGTAATGTATATCCCTGACACCAACTATATATATATATATATATGTATGCATCTGTGTGTGTATAAATGGTTTTATTATATACTTATATGTTAAAAATCAATATCTCTATACTACATAAATAGACAGATATAGAGACAGAGAAACAATGACTTGTAAATATGACATATATATATGTCAATACCCCACAAATAAATGTCATGAATATTTAAATTTACTAGCTATGATAATGCATCATCACTAATATTTTTGTTTACTGTATATATATATAATACATATATTTCTAAACTTTTCTTAGAGAAACTCTAAAAATCAGAGTTGCTCTCAGAGAGTTAAATTTGCAGATAACATACCTTTTTTCTTCTGAAGGCAAACTACTGAACATTACATTCTTCACTTACTTGCAGGGGCTGCTGTGAGACACTTTCAGGTCCCCAGTTAAATGGTGTTTGCAATAAAAGGCAATTACTCCTGAATCCTAATGGACTTCATAATTTAAGGTACAGTGTTAGTTTTTTCATTGTTCTTCACCAGATCAGGCAGGGTTGAGTTTTCACTGCAAAGACAGACAGCGGGTTCATTTCTTTTTTTTTTTTTTTCTTTGTTTTCTTCTTTTTCCAAGTGAGAGGAGGTGAGATAGAGAGACAGAATCCTGCATGCACCCAGCCTTCCACCAGGCAACACCCTCCACCCCCACCCCAATCTGGGACTATGCTGGCGACCGACATATTTTTAGCACCTGAGGGGAGGCTCCACAGAGCCATCCTCAGCACATAAGCAATGTGCTCTTGAATCAATCCCTCTTAAATGAATCAATCGATCCACAGCTGCAAAAGAGAAAAAGAAAGAAAGAGAGAGAGAAGGGGGAGGAGGAGGAGTGGAGAAACAGATGGTCACTTCTCCTGTGTGCCCTGACCAGGAATTGAACCTGGGACATCCCATGTTGGCTCTACCACAGTGCCATCCGGCCGGGCCAGTGGGTGGGTTCATTTCTAAACCAATAGGTAAAAATACTAGGAAGAATTAGAAGTCTTAAAATTAAGTTAGTTGGGTGTAGAAAATTGCATCCATCGATAGCTTTATTATTATTATTATTATTATTATTATTATTAGGAAAGATGACCTTTTTAAAGATATAAAACATTAGTCTTCATAGAACAAATTTTGCTACTGATTAATCTCATATACAGATGAATTAAATTGCTGAAACAAAGTGACTCCCAAAGCGATGTGGGGCAGATTATCGTAATCTTCTCAAGGGCTTTTAAAATTCAACATAGAGACTCTCCCCTCCCCCATCCAAAGGCACATTAAAATTTCAAAGGTAATGTTCATTTTCAAGAAAACATTTCTAGGAGATTCTTTTTTTTTTTCTTTTGTGACAGAGACAGATAGAAAGACAGAGAGACAGAAAGGCAGGAAGGGAGAGAGATTAGAACAGGGGTCTCAAACTCGCGGCCCGCGGGCCGCATGCGGCCCACCTAACAATTTTGTGCGGCCCGCAGACTAATCCACGAAGTTCAAAATATTTTTGGATAAAATTAAGTAAGCCTAGGGGCCTACTTGTATTTTTTATTTCTCTAGCATCCTAGCTAGATATTAGCTTAGTTAACAGCAGTTGTGATGCGAACTACAGTTTCTGGTCGTTTTGTGACACTGAGTAAACTGCATGTACGATTGTGCTTGTTATACTGATTTTTTTTTTTTTGTTTTCAACTGCAGTGAGAAAAGTGTTGCGTAACAGTTGCCTTTTGTAGACCTAGTGTGGCCCGCCAAATGGCTGTGATCTTGCTCTGCGGCCCACATGCTGAGTTGAGTTTGAGACCCCTGGATTAGAAGAATCAATTCTTCTTTGCAGCTCCTTAGTTGTTCATTGATTGCTTTCTCATATGTGCCTTGACAGGAGAGGGGGGGCACTACAGCTGAGCGACTGACTCCTTGCTCAAGCCAGCAACCTTTGGGCTCAAGCCAGCGACCTTTGGGCTCAAGCCAGCAGCCATGGGGTCATATCTATGATCCCATCCTCAAGCTGGTGAGCTCAAGCTCAAGCCGGATGAGCCCACACTCAAGTTGGCGACCTTAGGGTTTCGAATCTGGGTCCTCTACATTCCAATCCAATGCTCTATCCACTGCATCACTGCCTGGTCAGGCTCTCTAGGAGACTCTAATGGTCCTACTCCTTTTTTGAAGAGGTAATTACTTAATTCACTTCAAATTCTGAATTTTAAGAAATTAAGAACTCTTCCAATCACTTAGTATACCCGTTCACAAACTTCCTGGTGTACATACAAACTTCTTGGCCATTTAAAAATGCAGACCCCTGAGCTCTGTATCCAGAGGTTTTGGTTCCCTTGTCTTGTGAAATTTGCATTTCACAAAGCTGCCCCCTACCCAGATGGTTTTGGTGATCTAAGGGGTATGATTTGTTAACTACCAACCCCTGGTAGTAGTTCGGTTTCCAAACCTGGAAGGTCATCAAAATTACCCAGAATAGCTTTAAAAATACAGATTATTTTGCCCCATAATTAAATTCTGTTCACCTGGTTGGTTGAAAAAATATAATGTGTGGCTGTTACCTCTATTTTTCAGTGGTTCTTTACAACATATTAATGTGCAATCAAGTTTGGGACTACAACTTGGGGAATCCTAGTGAATTTCATAATGCTGACAGTTTAGTCTATTACATCCTCTATGTTCTCTTTATAATAAATTTGCTTACAGTACATTTACCAAGTGCATACAATGTACCAGGAATTGAGTAAGTGGGATACAGTGATCAAATAACATAGAGTGGCCCAGGAGATGTTCAGAGTGTAGACCTGAAGCCAGCCTGTAAATGAACAATTAGAACAGAGAGTGACATTCACTTTGAGATATTTGCAAGCTGCTAAATACAGTGACCCTCTGTGTTCAAAGATTTATCAGAGCATATGAACAGTGCAACTGAATCTATTAAAAAAAAGCACATCCTCCTTGACAAGAGTGAGAAACAGGGAACTATTATTGACCTTCTACCATATGTTCTGAATTATACTGGGTGTTTTTCCTACTTTATTCGATTTAATCCCTGCAACATCCCTTGAGATGGGTGTATCATCATCCCTCTTTTATCAAAAAGGAAACTGCAGATCAGTGTGATGTAACCAAGGCTTTTATCTAATCTATAAAGTGTGTTCCAGTCAACATCTAAACCTGAAGCTATCTGACTACAAAGCTCATGCCCTTTCCTCTCCACCTGGCTAATGTTTATGGGGGGATGATAATCCACTATGTGTTACACTTGGATAGTTCATTGCTTCCCAACCCCTGGTTTACTGATAGTACATGTAAACGGATTGCCCTTGCCTTTAAACTGGCTATTCGGGTTGATTGTTTGATAATTTAGTTGCAATTCCAATTTGGTCCTGGGAGGAGGTGAGTGTAACTTCTACCTACTCCACCAACATCTTGGATTCAGCTTTTGCCTCTAAGAAAAAATAAAAGTTCAAATATTTACAAAATACGTTATGTTTTAAAATATTCTAAATAAAGATTTAGCAATAAAAAGATGCTGAAACTATTGGTTACAGAGAGATTTGGAGAATATCTAAGTATCATTAAACTATGTAATGCCTAGCCCTGAACTGTTTCCGATCTTTATACAGTTTATCTTATATTACCTCAATAAAAGTAATTCCCCAAAACTAAGTGTATAGTTGGAACAAGCAAACATATATACATATATATTCAAATATGTATATAAATTTGCATATGACATATGCAGATATGTGTTATATGTATGTATGTAATATTTATCTTTATATGCATATATATACATATATATATACATGCACAGAATTGAGGGATTTACACCATTTTCTTTTTAATTTGCAGTCCTAGACATACAGTAATATAGCAATGAACAAGACATAACCCCTTTACTCAAATGACTTAAGTCTGGAGAATAATATAAAATAATATATATATATATATATATATACACACACACACACACAAATATGAGTGAACAGAGCAAGAATGGATGATTTGATAGTGAAAACGAAGCTTTCCCTTCCCTAATTTTTATAAAATATTCATGTTATTGATGTACTATAGTTACATTTGATCAGTCCTGGTTATAAAATAAATAATCAACTCTGGATGTAAAACAAATACAATATATTTCATGTCTTCTTAAAGTTAGTCAGGAAGTAAATAGTCCTCCCAAAATCTAAATTACATATTAATTTATTTGAAAGCAATAAAAATTCAAAATCTCAAGCATAAAAAATGTTCACAATCATAGGAAAAATTATATCAAGAAACTATAATTTATTAATTAATAGTTAATTATAAATGTAATTATCTTATTGATAGAGAAGGTGTTTGTTGTCACTTGTAGCATGGCAGTAGCTTAGCTAATTTTTGTTATTTTTATAATAATGTATAAAATTTTGTTAAATTAGTTTAATACTTTAAAGGAAAAACTTGAAGTAAAAATTTCTTAACTTGAAAAAATAATTTGCTAATACAGTGTGTCCATAAAGTCATGGTGCACTTTTGACCGGTCACAGGAAAGCAACAAAAGATGATAGAAATGTGAAATCTGCACCAAATAAAAGGAAAACCCTCCCAGTTTCTGTAGGATGAGTAGCAGCATGTGCGCATGAGCAGATGATGACGTAACACCATGTATACAGCAGAGCAGCCCACGGCCATGCCAGTCGAGATGTGGATGGTACAGAGGAAAGTTCAGTGTGTTCTGTGGCTCACTAAATTCAAATCCGTGACCAAAGTGCAACGCGAATATCAGTGCGTTTATAACAAAACACCACCTCATAGGAATAACATTACTCGGTGGGATAAGCAGTTGAAGGAAACTGGCAGTTTGATGGAGAAACCCCGTTCTGGTAGGCCATCAGTCAGTGATGAGTCTGTAGAGGCTATATGGGATAGCTACCTAAGGAGCCCTAAAAAATCTGTGCGTGAGCCCACATCGAACTGCACTGAATAGGTATGAAACTGGGAGAGTTTTCCTTTTATTTGGTGCAGACTTCACATTTCTATTGTCTTTTGTTGCTTTCCTGTGACTGGTCAAAAGTGCACCATAATTTTACGGACACACTGTAGTGGAATTTCAAGCATCAGCTAAGAGAGGATGTTATTCAAGTGTTTCTCTTAGCACTCTTTCCTCTCTAAAATCTCTACAGTGCTCTTTGGAGAAGTGCCTATTCATTTCTTTTAGGTATATGAAAAATTGCTCAACATCATTAATCATTAGAGAAATGCAAATTAAAACCACAATGAGATATCACCTCACACCAGTCAGAATGGCGCTCATCAACAAAACAACACAGAATAAGTGCTGGTGAGGATTCCTGCACTGCTGGTGGGAATGCAGACTGGTGCAGCCTCTGTGGAAAACAATATGGAGATTCCTCAAAAAATTGAAAATCAAACTGCCTTTTGACCCAGCTATCCCACTTTTAGGAATCTATCCCAAGAACATCATAGACCTGCTCCAAAAGGAGAAATTCACCCCCATGTTTGTGGCAGCATTGTTCACAATATCGAAGATCTGGAAACAGCCCAAGTGTCCGTCAGAGAAAGAGTGGATTAAAAAGCTTTGGTACATATATACTATGGAATACTACTCAGCCATAAGAAATGATAACATCAGATCACTTACAATAACATGGATGGACCTTGATAACATTATATGGAGTGAAATAAGTAAATCAGAAAAAACTAAGAACTATATGATTTCATACATAGATGGGACATAAAAATGAGACTCAGAGTCATGGACAAGAGTGTTATGGTAACAGGGGGGGGAGCGTAGGGGGGGTTGGGGCAAGGAAGGAGAGAGAGGGCATGGGGAGAGAGGAGGGGCACAAAGAAAACCAGATAGAAGGTGACGGAAGACAATTTGACTTTGAGTGAGGGGTATACAGCATAATCAAATGTCAAAATAATCTGGAGATATTTTCTCTCAACATATGTACCCTGATTTATCAATGTCACTGCATTAAATTTAATAAAAAAAACACCCCCCCAAAAAAATCTCTAAAGTGCTAGTATGAGATCAATGTGTGTGTAAGAGAAAGAGAGATTCAATATCACATGTTCCATACATAACTATTCTAAAGGATATTATTTTGTGTTCTATATGTATCAAATAGTGAATTTTGCCATATAATGTAAAAAGAAAAATATGCATATAAACAACACAACCAACTATCCAAGTGTCACATTAACTATAACATCAAAAAGACCTTGAACAGTGAAAAGTACAGAAAAAAATTAAGAAGAAGAGCAAGAGTGATCAGGAAGAGGAGAAGGAGGAGAAGGAAAAAGGGACAGGAAAATGAAGGGGAGGGAAGACAAGGGAAGAGGAAAAGAAATAGAATGGTCTAACCACCACTGAGCACTCATTTTTACCTTAGTTGACTACCGTCAACTCTGATCAATGACATTAGATCAGCGACCTGATCTTATCAAACACCTTCCTTGGATAGACAAGTGGAGGATTTGGAATTAGAACATGAATTCATAAATACCCAGCAAAGACCTTCCCACACCTTATGCTATAATGCCTAAATTAAATTTTTTTGGTTTTTCAAAAAAAATTTTTTTTTTTGTATTTTTCTGAAGCTGGAAACGGGGAGAGACAGTCAGACAGACTCCCGCATGTGCCCAACCAGGATCCACCTGGCATGCCCACCAGGGGGCGATGCTCTGCCCACCAGGGGGCGATGCTCTGCCCCTCTGGGGCGTCGCTCTGTCGTGACCAGAGCCACTCTAGCATCTGGGGCAGAGGCCAAGGAGCCATCCCCAGCGCCCGGGCCATCTTTGCTCCAATGGAGCCTCGGCTGCAGGAGAGGAAGAGAGAGACAGAGAGGAAGGAGAGGGGGAGGGGTGGAGAAGCAGATGGGTGCTTCTCTGTGTGCCCTGGCCGGGAATCGAACCCGGGACCTCTGCACACCAAGCCGATGCTCTACCACTGAGCCAACCTGCCAGGGCCCTCAAAAAAATTTTTTTAATTAAGGTATAATTGACAAATATAATTATATATATTTAGCATGTATGATTTGATGTTTTGATATATATAAACATTGTGAAATAGTGGCCACCATCAAGCTAACAAACATATCCATCATCTCACACAGTGAAATGGGTAGATTTTGGTCAAGGGGTACAATGTTTCAGCTATGCAAGAATGAGCTCTGTACAAAAATGTAAATATAATTAATAGTTTGCTAAGAGTGTAGATCTCAAGGGTCCTAACCACAAAAAAGGCTGATTTTAATGTAATGTCATTTGTATAAATACATAAATATATAGTAATACCTGCTTTCATCAGTTTCAGTTTTCGCCAATTTTTTCCACAAAAAATTTGTCTCAGTTTTCATGGGTTGCCTCAGATTTCATCAGCATGCCCACGTGACCTCGCTGCTAATTTTGCGAAAACAAACGGTGACCCAGGTGTTCTCCTGCTCAGTGTGGCGTTGTTTCTCATTGTGTGAGCATCACCCTGCGTGTCTAGCCAAACAATTTCATTGCTTTCCAGTGTTTTTGTGCTTTTC
This sequence comes from Saccopteryx bilineata, assembly GCF_036850765.1. NCBI lineage: Eukaryota > Metazoa > Chordata > Mammalia > Chiroptera > Emballonuridae > Saccopteryx > Saccopteryx bilineata. The sequence goes on from NC_089494.1 coordinate 179,587,536, forward strand.
TTATTGATTGCAAGTGTTAATACTACAATCAATCACTTACATGTAAGTGATAACTGTATATACAGTATTTGGTATAATGTGTTTATTTTGCATTTTTCAGTTTCAAAATGTATGTAACACACATAAGATAAAATCACATGTGCTCAAGTCTCATTATCCCTGTTAAGTGTTTCCCTTGTTAATAATGCCATGTTAAATGTTCACTTATTCTTTACATTAGTCTTTTATATTCATTTTATATTAATTTCTTATTGTTTTTAGTATTAAATGCTACATTTATTCTCTATAAAATTTGTTTTTGGTGTGTATTTTGGAGTGTCTAGAATGAATTAATTGGATTTACATGGATTCATACGAAAATGATTGCCTCAGTTTTTGTCGGTATTGGATTTCGCTGATGGTTTTCGGACTGATTGTCGACGAAAGCCGAGGTATCACTGTATGTTACTGTTACGATTATCAATATACAAATTTATTTAAAAGCATTACGATATTTTTAAGGAGATTTTATAAATTTTTTCAATAAATGCAGCAAGTGCTTGACCTATGGTGGCACAGTGGATAGAGCTTCAGCCTGGGAGGCTGAATTTGCTGGTTCTAGGACCCAGGCTTGCCCAGTCAAGGCACATACAAGAAACAGTCAATGAAAAACTAAAGGAAAACAACCACAAGTTGATACTTCTCACCCTCTCTGTCTCTTTCTGTCTCTGTCTCTCTCCCTCTCTCTAAAAATCAATAAATACAAATCTTTAAAAAATAAATGCAGCAATTCTATGCAATTTGTACAATTCTGTAAAATTTCATGTTAAAAATAGATCTTGAGTAGTCACTTTTTATGTCTATTCAGCATAAAAATGGAAACCCATAAAATACTACATAAGAAAATATGGCAAATACCTTGCTATCGGACTACTTCTGCTACTGAATTTAAACAACCAGAGTGGGATATATGAACTTTCAGTGACCCAAGAAAAACTCTTTAATGACAGAAAAAGAGCTGAATAGACAATACATTATTTACATCTCTTTTTACTTTATACTATTGTCTTTAAGAAAATATGTAAGTCTAAAAAAAAAGCACACCCGGCAGAGAGAATATAGTCTCATATATAAAATTATTTGTTAATCTTTCCCAACATTTACTTTCACATTTCTCCTCCAAAAGAGCTTATGCTCCAAGGGGATACTTGCTGCAGTAAGAGGTCTGTCACACTGACTTCCTTTGCTTGGATCTCTCTGCCCACTGTCTTCTTTGGGCTTCATTTTTTGCAACATAACCCATCATGGGTTGCCAGAGTTTAAAAACTTGCATTTTAAAATCTAGCCTATTTCACTGCAGAATCTAAGAAGTTTGAAAGAAACAAAGACAAAAACAAACACATAAAAAAAGCCTAAACCTTGATATAACAAGGGATGAAAGTATGGGCTTCCCCACAAAACCTGCTATTGTTCTTGGTTCTCAACAACTGCAAAGAAGACAGCAAGCTCTGTGGCTTCTCATGCCCACCGTTTCCTCTTTCCCTGTCCCCGCCCTTTGCCACATAGTTTCTCTGTCTCCACCAACAACTAGAGCAGGGGTCCCCAAACCACGGCCCCCTAAGGCCGTTTATCTGGCCCCCACCGCACTTCTGGAAGGGGCACCTCTTTCATTGGTGGTCAGCGAGAGGAGCATAGTTCCCATTGAAATACTGGTCAGTTTGTTGATTTAAATTTACTTGTTATTTATTTTAAATATTGTATTTGTTCCCGTTTTGTTTTTTTACTTTAAAATAAGATATGTGCAGTGTGCATAGGGATTTGTTCATAGTTTTTTTTATAGTCTGGCCCTCCAACAGTCTGAGGGACAGTGAACTGGCCTCCTGTGTAAAAAGTTTGGGGACCCCTGAACTAGAGTAACACCTCTGAAGTTTCGATGCCAAGCCAATATTAATTACCATCTTCTATTTTCCTGTGTATTTTAGAATCTCAACAGTTATAATACTTTGAATGTACCAAATTTTCTCATTCATTGACCCTATCATTTTTCCCATTCTATCTCACCCAGTACTGTCTACCTGCTAATGACTCCCAATTTCTACTTTAAGTCTCCGTGTGTGGCTGCTGTGGAAAAAGATGTTTAAGAACTCTAGATGCTCTTTTTCTCCAGATAAGAAAGGCTATTAATTCTTGGTTAAGCAATACCTTTTAATTTTTATTTTATTTTTATTTAATTTATTGTGTTTACATAGATTCTAGTGTTGCCCCAAATGCATCCCCGCTCCCCTGGATTCTCCTTCAATATCTGCCTTCCCTCCTTCCCCATAATGCCCTCCCCCCTTCCCTTCAGGTTTATCCCTTCCTGTCATCCCCTTTCTCTCTGTCCTCTTTTCCTCTGGTCCCTTTGACCCCTCCTCTGTCTCAATTCTGTTCTCAGTTCACATTGTTCATTGGATTCCTCAAATGAATGAGATTATATGATACTTTTCTTTCTCTGCTGGGCTTATTTCACTTAACAAACAAAACATGATAGGTGCTGGTGAGGATGTGGAGAAAAGGGAACCCTCCTGCATTGCTGGTGGGAATGCAGACTTGTGCAGCCACTATGGAAATCAGTATGGAGATTCCTCAAAAAATTAAAAATGGAACTGCCTTTTGACCCAGCCATTCCACTTTTAGGAATATATCCCAAGAACACCATATCACTGCCTCAAAAAAAGAAATGCACCCTTATGTTTATGGCAGCATTGTTTACAATAGCCAAGATCTGGAAATAGCCCAAGTGTCTGTCAGTGGACAAGTGGATTAAAAAGCAATGGTACATATACACAATGGAATACTATGGGAACATGAAAAAGAAGGAAATATTACCTTTTGCAACAACATAGATGGATCTGGAAACTATTATGTTAAGCAATACCTTTTAGCAGATGGTTACATATCTACATATACAAGTTGATTTTTATCCATGGGCCTCATTTGATTGAGAATTACTTTTTACCAGCTGAGACATACGGAAAGAGAGATGGTTTATCTTTCAACTTAGCAAGTTCTGGGTCTTTTCTATTTCCCCCCAGTGCTGCTTGCAAACTAACTCATCTGTTCTAGCTTATATCTCTCTTCTTGAATCTTATCATACATTACTTAGGGTGGCAGCCTGCACATTCAGTATTCTGTCTATAGACTTTTTTTTACCAGATCCACAGGTTCATTAGGTATATTCTCTACCTTTGTATTTTCCACAGGCAATTTACTACAGGCTCTCCTGTCCAGCCTCCAAAGCAATTTTCTCACTGTTGTGGATGCAAAAGGGGATTCTATAGAAAGAAACATCACAGTGCAAGCTGATCATAAATTCCTAAATTGGCAGGTCATGGTGGGCAGTCACATACCAGGCATAGGCCACTTTTAGTAAAAGGTTTATCTTTGTCTTGAGCAAGCCACACGTGTGCGTGTGTGTGTGTGTGTGTGTATCTAGCTTAGCACACTTTTGAATTAAAAGGTAACTGCCCTCAAGAGAGCACACAATTTTGTGTGCGTGTGTGTGCATCTAGCTTAGCACACCTTTGAAATAAGAGGTAACTGCCCTCAAGAGAGCATACAATTTTAATGATCCTTTAATCAAATCCCTGACTTGCTCTCTCCCACCTTTATATAATCTTCCTTACAGTCCCTCCTTAATTTCAAATGCATAAAAGAAACTGCAGCATATTAGTCTCAGGAGCATTTGAGGTCTTGCTTGCAGGCAATGTTGGCTCAGATAAACTCATACAAATTTTCTACAGGTTTGGATGTTTATTATTTTAATACTGCTGTGTCAGCTTCCTGTCATAGTCTTGTGGCTCACTCTATCATTGACCCATTACTGGTCTTAAAGCCAATGCCACATTTTTAGGTTTATGTTTTAGCTGCAATTTATCTCTAGGTACCAATTTTGGTCTCAGTTAACCATATAAGATTTTTTTAAAATTACCCAAAACTTAGTTTCTTAAAATGATAATTTATAATTGCTCATGACCTATGGATCAATGGAGAGGTTCTCTGTTGGGTTCCTATGTGATTGAATAGGCTGGCAGTTTGCCTGGTGTTGGTAGGTATAAGATAGCTTCTCTCACATGTCTGGGAATTAGTGCTGGCTGTCAGCTAAGCTACTCTCTCTCTCTCTCTCTCTCTCTCTCTCTCTCTCTCTCGTGTGTGTGTGTGTGTGTGTGTGTGTGTGTGTGTGTGTGTGTGACAGAGACAGAGAGAGACAGAGAGAGGGACAGATAGAGACAAACAGGAAGAGAGATGAGAAACATCAATTCTTTGTTGTGGCACCTTAGTTGTTCATTGATTGCTCACATGTGCCTTGACCAGGGGAATACAGCAGAGTGAGTGACCCCTTGCTTGAGCCAGCGACCTTGGGTTCAAGCTGGTGAGCTGTGCTCAAACCAGATGAACCCTCGCACTCAAACCCAGGTTTTCAAACCTGGGTCCTCTGCATCCCAGTCAGACACTCTATACACTGCGCCACCGCCTGGTAAGGCTAGGCAGCTCTCTTTATGTGGTCTCTCATTTACTAAGCTATCCTGGGTTTCCATGGGAAAGGTTCAAGAAAGTGAAGCCTAAAGCTGCAAGGTTTCTCAAGAGCCAGGCTCCTTTATCTATGTATCTCCACTTCTATCGCATTCTACTGGCCAATCAAGTCACAAAGCCATTTGGATTCAAGATATGTACTGAAATAAACTCTTCTTGATAGAAGGAGCTACAAAACAATGGCCATATTTAACCTGCTGTATTCTAAAATGGAAAATATAAGTTTATAAGTTTTAAAAAGCAGAATAGTTTCAGGTAATGGAGTCCCTTTGACTTTAGAAAAGAATTTAGCATTTATTGAATTTAAATTATTACTCTGCCCCTTTCTTCTTATGTGACTTTGAGCAAGCAATTTCTCGGTTTTGTTATTTTTCAAAGAGAAATATACTATTTCTTAAAATAAAAACATATAAAATATTTTTAATATAGTAAGTAGCTAATATTATTATTGCAGCAATTATCAAGAGAATGAAGAAGGAAAGTTAATTCTCAACAGGGAAGACTTTATTCTAAAAAAGGGAATGAGCTATCCAGAAAGAAGGAAAGAATAGATACAACTCAGAGCAATGAAAAGAGATAGGTAAGCCTGGGCCATATAACAGTGATAACAGATATAATCTATTGAGTAATAATTGTTTGCCAATTGTTGTACATATTACCTCATTTTCCAATTCACACAATGAGGTGGTTAGTAATATCCCCATTTTCACTAAAAATAAAAATCTGGTTTTCAAAGTGTTTTCTCAAGCACACAAAGATAGTAATTGCCTAAAGTGGGCTTACAACCTAGGTGTATCTCATTTCTTTAAAAGAGACAGTAATCATTCTATTCTGTTTTGCTAGAGGTGGGATTGTCAGACAAGACAACTGGTGACGAGTCCAATTCAAATCAGTTATCAGAGAGGAGTGAAAGCTACAGCTGAACTATAGGCTGGGGTCAGCCTATCAAGCTGAGCTTTCATCTGCAGTGGTAGTCTTCAGGTGAACACTATTTATTCCCTCAATTCTGTTTAGTATGACAAATGTTTATTGGGTGCTCACTGTGTACCAGGCATTTCATTAGGACTCTGTATATTAAATTTTACAGTGTGAGGGGGAGATGGACACAGACATAGATATGGGTTAAAGATAAGGCTCTCACAGTTGCCAATATATGCACTGCTCCACGTGAGAGGTTTCAAGAGTCAGAGTTAAGGTATTGGTGGTCAGGATGAAGAGATCTTAGGTAATTGGATATGTGGTGAGGGGTAAATATATTCAAGAAGGAAACTGAAACTTTTTAGTTTAGGGTGACTGAATGTATGGTGTTTTCCCCCAAGCAATAGGAAATATAGGCTGAAAAGTATGCTTGGAATTTCAGTTTATTTCTGGGCACTGTCAAATATGTACAGACATATCCAGGTGGAGCAGTATAGCAGTCAGTTCCGAAATGAGACCAAGTCTGGACATATAGCTTAAGAGTTAGCAGCTTATAATACGACAGCTAAACCCAAGCCCTACAAAGTGCTGACATAATCACACAACTTCTTTGCCTAGAGGAAGGGAGGTATAAGAAAGTTGTGGAGATTCAAGGAGTGACTTGTTTCTTACTTGTTTCAGGCAAAGCCAAAATGCCAGATTTGACTAAATCATTCCTGCTTTTGGCATCTACATTTTAAGTTGCATAATTCTCAGATCAACTATCATTTACTTAAGTGTAAGGTGCTGTTGACAATAGCAAATTGAAAAGAAGTGCCTGGATATTTTCTTTTTAAATATTTAACCAGCACTACTTGCATATTAACTATACAAAAAGATAACACAAAGCTTACAGTGGTTTTGTGCTTGTCGTTAAGATGCATACTTTTCTACAGTATTATTTAATTCTCTCTCTAAATCTTTTGAGATAGGCATTATTGTCACCACTTTATAAATAGGAAAACTGAAGTAAAAGAAATATTGAGTGGGGCAAAGTGGGTTTACAGTTGTGAGTATACAAAACAGAGTATACTCTTGTTATTTATTAAATTGTATTATTTTCCATATTAGCGACTGTAAACCTACTTTTGCTGAACCCTGTATTTAGGTAACTTTCTAAAAGTCACAGTATGTAGGGAAAATGCTTATAAATAATATTAGTAAAACAATTTATATTTCTAAAGCTCTTTATAAAATAGTTTTTTAATGAGTTTCAATATTTATGTCTCATAGAATAAAATTTACCACATAACATTTTTCTTTTTCTTCTTTTCCAAGTGAGAGGAGGGGAGATAGACTCCTACATGCACCTCGACTTGGATCCATCCAGCAACCCCCATCTGGTGCCAATACTCTGTTCATCTGGAGCCATGCTCACAACTGAGCAATTTTTAGCACCCTAAGTGGAGGCTCCATGGAGTCATCCTCAGTGTCCAGGCCGATGCGCTCAAAGCAATCAAGCCATGGCTGCAGGCGGGGAAGAAAGAGAGAGAGAAAAGGGGAAAGGGAGGGGTGAAGAAGCAGAGATTGCTTCTCCTATGTGCCCTGATCAGAAATGGAACCCAGGGCATTCACACACTGGGCTCACTCTTCACCACTGAGCCAACTGGCCAGGGCCTCATAACTTCTTAACACCTCTTTGCTTTCACTAAAATATCACTCTCCCACCAATGCTGTTTTTCTTCCCTTGCCTCCTTCCTTCCGTTCTCTGTATGCATTGCTGTCCTTGAGAGTAGATTCAGTATTCCATGACTTTCTCAAATAAAGAACATTTCTATTTTGCTCCACGTTAGGTCTTTATTCCTTTGAGCACTGGGAATTTCTGTTGGAGGCCTTGGTAGGATATTATGAATTCCTTGATGAGTCACAAAGTTCCCCACGCTCTTGACACTTCAGCTCCTATGGCCCACTTATTTAAATACACTCTTGTCTAATGACTTTCCTTGTCCCTTGACATTTCACCACATATGTATAAAAAGTAATCTGAGGTATATCAATTCCACAGCTCACTTTCTCTGTTTCTAAACAATAACTGTTTCTGAGTCCAACTAGAGGAAATTATGCAATCCTTCAGATTGTTTCCCTTACAGATTCGGTCTCCAACAGAAGATAGTACTTGAAATGCCTCAGAAAAGTCTTCAGTGTGCCCTCATGTACCAATTCCATTACCCTCAGCAACTGTTTTTCAGTTATTCTTTAAACAGTCTATCTTTTTACTTTCACTTTCAGCAAATAATTTGAATACTTATTTCACAGAGAAAACAGTAATATCATACAATATCTACTTCTTCCTCTCTCTGTCTACCTACATCATCACCCATTCTTTAGTCTACTTTCCTTGTGTGTTATCAGATGTGGTTCTCTCCTATTGATGGCTAATCCTTCAACTGTGTGATGGTTAGCATCATTGTAACTCATATCCCTAGATTTCTTGGGATAGCTCACATTCTTTTAAAATTACACTTTTCTGAAACAGTGGTCTAGATTTTGATTTGCAATTTCTAATTCCCCAGACTCCTCATTCCATTGCAATCTAGCTTTCATCCTCACCACTAATGTATCATCATGATGAAATCTTATTTCTCAGAAAAGTTGGATTTGGTATGGTTCACTCTACCAGACTCAATTACAACATGGTTACCTTTTCCACTCTAAAAATTGCTAAATCTAATATTGCGTCATGTAAAAAAAAAATCTCAAAGTCACAGGCAATGTTATATACCCAGACAATAAAAGCATTTTCCAGAATTCAGCTGAGTCTTTAAAAAACCAGAAGGCTTTGTTTTGTGATTTTTTTGAGGGGGGCTAGTCATGCACTATTCTACTTGACCTGTAGTATCACAGGAACTGCAAAGACTTCTTGCTATAAAATTTTTTTTCTTTTACATAATTAGAAATTAAAGCCTATATGATTTAGGCATGGTGACTCTGACAATAAATTTAAAATCATTATTTGGCTTCTAGAAAGAATTGGTGTTATTTATTACATCTTCCATAATAAGGGTTCTTGCTGTGTCAGTTGTTAAGAGTAACTTTTCTGTTGAGACACTAGGGAAGTTTTTTTCTGATGCCATTTTTAGAAACCCAGATCTCCAAGTTTCAGGTCATGTTAATGAAGACATTCAGCAATACACCTTTACCTGCTGGTGATAAAGCTAGAGGTATTATTTGAGTCTCCTACAAGAGTCATATCAGCTTCTGATGGAGTAGAATCTCCAGGCCTGTTATTAATTTAAAAGGAGATAACCTTTCAATACTAGAGAGGATTGATTTTATTGTTGTCTAGGCTATTGGCATTACTTTGGGCTTTGATAGTTTGAAGTCCTTAAGAGCTCTATCATCTATAGTTTTAGTATTCCCTTGGTTCTCTTCATCTTTCCTAAAGTTTGGGATGGTTAGGATTTGGAGATTCTCATTTAAAGAGTTCTTAAATAATAGCGTCCATGATATGTGTGTCCCTATTACTGCAGAGATAAATTTGAATTCCCCAAGTTGACACTATAAAATCACATACGTTTTTGTTCTTTATCTATCATTACAACCATAGTGCTCTATCAAGGTAAAGACATAAATGACCCCCAAAATAAATAACAATACTTGAACTTAGTCATACATATTTGGAAATATTTAAAAGGGTTCTGAGGCATACGTTTCTGTCCATGTTCTACCTTTATGGGTTCACAAAAACTATGTTATTAGCAGGCATACAATGCCTTATAAACAACTTCAACAGAGGCTCAGTACCACAGCTAATTCATGTCTGCTGATGTGGTTCATATTATGAAGCATTTTTATAAATTTCACATTTTGTCACGGCAACTTTCTTAGGTAATAGCAAAAAAACCTTCAGTTTGTTCATTTGTTTATTTGTTTCTATTTGACATCTATTTTCCAGGGGTTCCTATAGTAAGGAGATCATAAGGTCCTACTTCTTTCCACCAGTGTCTCTGCGTTAGAGCGAGAGGTCTGTGAGACTGAGCATTTCACTGGGCTGTGACTGCAGTCCTCACACTCACCCTTCCAGCTATGCAACCTGAGGAGAGGAGAAAAGCCTTCCAAGCTGCCCTGGAGACTTCCGATCTGTGTTCTTAATTGTTCATTTCTTTTTACACTTTCTGAGGCCCAAAGAGAAAAATTGGTAATGCCACAATTAATTGTGATAATCTCTATTGTTTACAAAACCACTATATTTCTCAGCTAATCTATCCATGCCTTTTCCCTCATTTGTGCATTATCTTAATGTTATCAAGCATGACAATGTGAGATAGATTCTACCATAAGCCATGAATTATTTACATCACTTTTATCCTGGCATGGATGTTATCTCTCAGCTCCCTTAAATATAAATCATCCAGGTCCAGACACACACCTTTAAAGTGCATTTCTTAGGTTCACTTACAGTACAAATTATTATTATTAATTAGGTTTCCGACAGGAAACAGTTGGCACACTAATGTTGAATAACTCAACAAGTGTTTATTTACTAAAGGAGTACTTGCGAAGATGCCACAGAATATAATGGAACCAAAAGGCATAGAATAGGATCCTAGAATTCATAAAAGCTGTTATCATCCTTCAGTCCAAACAGATGAGAAGGAGCAGTTACCAAAATCTGAAAGGACTATGCTGAAAAGCAAAGCTAACTTGAAAGTACCTGCACTCAAAGAACACAAACAAGGAACAAGGGAGACAAAAGCAAAATTACCGTAAATTCACTCTCGATCCCCTGTGGGTTGTCTTCATTGGCCAAACCCAGCTGGAGGTTAGAAAACAAGGAAGACCACGAATGTATTCCATTCAAGTCAGCCAACCAGGATGGAAAGCAGAAAAGGGGATATGAAGACAAGATTTGAAGAGAAAACTACATGAGGTTTGACCTACTTCTATTATGGACATTCCTCCATACTCCTATTTCAGCTCTTCTGGTAACTAGAATCAGTGTGGTGACTCCCATTAAATCCTACACTTCCAGATATCCTGAAAGAGGCCTCTCTAACCTTTGTTTTTTTGTTGTTGTTGTTTTTTGGTTTTGGGTTTTTTTTTGAATTTTTATATGAGTTTATTTGAGCCAAGCTGGTGACATATGTTAGAGAACAAGGTCTCAAATTTTCCCAAGAATCAGTTTTGTAGCTATTTAAGTACATCTGAAGTTAGAGAGGGGGAAAGTAAGGGAGATTACATGAAAGTAAGGGAAAGCAAATCTGGAATGGGATTATAGGATAGTTAATAAGATTATGTGATCTCTTGAGGGTGGTTACCTTTATTTCAAAGGTGTGCTAACCTAGAAGCACAGAGACAATGGAAAGGGCTTGCTTAAGGCAAAGATAAAAAAGCTATAGTATTTCCCCATGTATAAGATGCTCCCATTATAAGACTCACATTAATTTGGGGGCCTGAAAATTGAAAAAAAAAGTATTACATAAAGTTACTGAACTCAAGTTTTATCATAAAATTCATACAACTCCTCATCACTGTCAAAACTCCCATCCATTAGTTGGTCCTCATCTGTGCCTGATGACGAATCACTGTCTTCATATATTGCCTTGTCTTCAGTTCCATCTATGGCATTTGACATGCCACAACCACTGTATAAGACACACCCAGTTTTTAGACCCCAAATTTTTTTAAAAGGTTGCGTTTTATACATGGGGAAATATGGTATATGCCTGGGGTGTGAGAACTCACTATGTCCAGTTAGGAATGTATGATCAGATCGTGCAATGAAGTTACTTTCCATAGAACCTCCATATTTTTTTGTCCACTCTTTTTTCCAGTCAAAGAAGGACAATAACACTGAAGGCCCAATTCTCAAGAACTGTCCCAACTTCACAGATTCCCATGGGGTCAGCTGCAACCTTGGTTTGATTGCTTCACAGCTAGGATGACCAACAACTGGAACAAAGCTACAGTTTGCCCACAACCTAGGTATTTCCCAGGACCTGAAACTTTCAATGTTAAAAGTAAGAAAGTCAAGGGAAAAATAGAATGGTTCAGTCACCATAAGCTTCATAGCCAACTCCCCTCTCCAGAAGTTTGTTTCACTCCTTTCCGCCAACAGGTGCTGATTCTGAGTACCTGTGCTGCTTGACTTCCTGTCTGCTAATCTCTGTTCTAGCTCCTCACTGCAACAATGAATGAGAAGAAGACAAATCAGGAAGCAGGCAAGCTAGGGAGGCAAATGCACACTCCAGGAGAGTTATGAGAATGACAGGCCCAGGATAGTGAGAACAAAGAGGGAAGAGAAATACACAGATTCTAATTCATTTTAGAGGTCAAGTTAACAAGTCATGATGTTGCCTGTGGAAATGGGATTCTTTATCAGAGTTGCAAAGAAAGCATTCCAGCGGACCTACGCATAGGAGATTGAGGTCTTGTGCTAAATTTGATTGGGATAGAAATGGAAGGCTGTCCCTGCATTCCCAGTGTCTCATCTCCATCCAGAAGAAAAGTCCAGCCTTGTCTTCCTCAGGCCCGGAACAAAGATCAGGGTCCAGAAATTTTATGCCATTGCTTCCATTGAGGTAAGGCTTATCCAGTCCTCTGTTCCCAGCTGCATTCTGCCTGGCACTGCGCTGTTGAACTCAGGCTCATGATTGAAGTGTGCACTTGGAATTTACACAGCTGCTGGCAACATGGCTGCTGGGCCTGCATGGTATGAAGCTCTCCTCCTGCATTTCAAGTCCTTCTGAGAATCTTGATGAAAACTATCGCAGGAATCAAAGGAGGACAAAAGTGTCCAGACAACTTGATGAAGGAAGTAGGATTTATTTAACCAGCAGAGCTGCGTGATTCCAGAAGAGGCAACAAACATGTGCTCTAACCTTTGTTTTTGTAGCCCTTCCAATAGTTATCTAAATTCCCAAATTATTTATATTAATTTTCTTTCCACTAAATATATCTAGAGTGGCTTCCACTTTCCCAACCAAACCTGACTGCTCCAAGAATATCACCTTCCATATAAGCGGCCCAATAGCCTAAAAGTAAGTGATCAGAGACAAATCCAACACCTCTTTCTCCAAATCTTCTGATCACAAAGTTGATGAGAGGTGAATGGAGAGAATTTTTTCTTTTGTTTCTTAGAGACCTGTGATATTTAATGAAAGTTCATAAGAAGTCTGAAATAACATATTTGGCCACATCTAAGAGCATTGTATTTCAAGGTCAATAGATTTAAATGTGTGTATACAACATTAGACAGATAGATAGAATAGAGACTTGTTAGGACAAAATTCCTACAGAGGAGTGTTACTTTTTTGTTCTTCCTTCTCTGGGCACCAACATTTAGACCAGGGGTCCCCAAACATTTTAGGGGCCAGTTCACTGTCTGGAGGGCCAGGCTATAAAAAGAAACTATGAACAAATCCCTATGCACACTGCACATATCTTATTTTAAAGTAAAAACACAAAATGGGAACAAATACAATATTTAAAGTACAGAACAAGTAAATTTAAATCAACAAACTGACCAGTATTTCAATGGGAACTATGGGCCTGCTTTTGGCTAATGAGATGGTCAATGTGCTCCTCTCACTGACCACCAATGAAAGAGGTGCCCCTTCTGGAAGTGCGGCAGGGGCCGGATAAATGGCCTCAGGGGGCTGCATGTGGCCCACGGGCCGTAGTTTGGGGACCCCTGATTGAGACTGTATGAAGTATACAGGAGACAACCAGAAAGGATCTTTCAGACCTGGAGAAGTTTATGAATTCATGACAGACGAGAAGAGCAGGCTGAAAGCAAATGAACCCACTTTGGAATAAGAACCATGTGTAAGTCACTCACTCTGCAGTTAATTTTGTCATAAATCCAGACAACAAAGAAAGGACAAATTTTATATTAATTTTTAGAAATATTGTGGAAACCTTTAATCTTGCCTCAAGTTCAGCGTATGCTGTTTTCTTCATAAATCTGATGACACTCTTGTTTGCCACATATTTCTTTTCTCTTCTTAGTTCATACTTCAATGTTGTAAAGGTTTTTGCTTTCAGATACCATACATGTACTTCCTGAAAGTTTATTTTAACTACAGCCTTTATCAACAATTAGCTATGGGCAAATGGGAGCAGCCACAAATGCTTGAGTAATTCTATTCCTGCCATTGCATTAGGTAATGCATGTGTATTATCATACTTAACTCTCACAACAACTATAGAGTTAGTTTATCTTTTTATTGTTTCCAATTGATAGGTGAGAAAATATAGACATAAGTTTCCGTGTAGTACTCCAGCCCACTGGGAACTATCAGTGTCACGTGGAAGAAACCTACTCAAGACACAAACTTATGTCAAGAGGAAGAGGGGAAGGCTTGCAAGGGAGGCAAAGAAGACCTCCTGAATTTCCTTCTCCCTTAGCTTTTGTTGATCAGAAGCAGAACAAAGGTAACAGGATTAAAGGGAGGGAGGCCAGGTGATAAGGGGGAAGAATGACTAATAGCCATTTTGCTGACATGGAGAAAGGGCTAATTTGGGTCAGTACATTCTTTTTCTTTTGCTAATTAACAAGCACAAAGAAAGGGGCAATCTAGAACCTCTAGGCTAATTTTCTATAGCCCCTTCACATGCATTCTTTTGTGTCTGCACAAAGGTTACTCACTCACACAGCTTGGTGTTTGCATCCAAGAGACATTCACTCAGGGCTTTAAACTAAAGTTCCTCAATCCAAGTCATAGAGGGTACAAGGTTAGATGGGTGATTCCCTACATTTCTTGTCTAAAGCTACAGGTTAGAATACAAATGCAAGCCTGACTTATTTAAAGTCATTGTTCTTAAGCTTTACATCATACACGCCTTCTTCCAAGCCAATCTGCCACCTACGCTGGGAAATGCTTTTCTCTTGCTCTCTACCATAGTGTTGTGCTTTGGTGTCTCTCTCTCTCCGTCATGAACTGATATCTGTTTCATATTGTTTTTTTCTACTGTATTATTCTAACTGCGGTGCAGTGATAAGGAAGTGGAACTTACTGATTGGGGTAAAAGCTAAGGATGCACTGCTGATTCCTATGTAGCACTGTGAAACCACCCTAGAGACAGAACCGTTTCATGTACTCCTTGGTGGGCATCATGGATTGAGGTTCTACCAACCAGTAACACTTACAAAACCTAAAGCTACATCCTATTTGTGCAGGTCTTATAAATTCACAGTTAGCAGTGACAACTATCATTAGCTTAGGGGTTTTTTTTAATTATTATTCTCAATACAAAAACAACAAAACCACAGATTAGAGACATGGAGGTAAAACACAGACGAAATAGAAAACATTCTTTTGTCACCTGCTCCCCCTTTCAAATGCCACTTGACTGTGGAAGTTATTTTACTCTGGGGAAAACAGAAGATCAAAACCGTTTGATCAATTTGACATCTCCTACTTTAGTTAAAACTAGGAATAAAAGAATTGCTAATTAATAAACAAAAAAAAACAGCAAAAATCCGTGGTAAAGCTCTGCAGACATAATTACAAATTTATATCTTACCAGTAAAGACGGTTGAAGGATGGCTAGAGGAAGATAAAAAGATGGCTAGAAACTAGTGCCAAAGCAAAGTAAAGAAGGAAGCCATTGGTGCTTTTTCTAAACTCCTGTCCTATAGTGGTGTTTCTCAATAGCTTTCAAAAGAAAGACTGCTATAAATTCATGCTGTCATCCAATTCATCTCTCCTTTGCCCTGTTTCTGTCCACTCCAAGAAACAAAAGGGAAGCACAGTGCCCCCAGCACTGCGTGGTGGACTTAAGGGTGGCCAGATCCACCAGCTACACTAGCCCAGGAGGGAGGGGTGATCACGTGGCTCTTTCTAGTTTTAACACATATAAACAAGGAACAGGATCATTTGGCAGGTGTGTTTTAAGTTACAGGTGAACAACTTACTTCACAAATTAAACCCCTTATGACAAATAAGAAAATTAAGTCAGGATTTTAAAATAATAATATTTACTTAAAATAAAAGTCGAAAAAGAAAAGCTTCTAAATCAGTGTGCTGCTGTGTTAAGAATGCTGACTGTGCATTCACACAGTGAAAGCAGGCATTTTTACCAAAGAGAAATGTCACTAGGACATATATATGGATTGTAATTACTAACAGTAAATTTTGTAATATAAAAGTGCTCGCAAAAACCAATGAAGAGAGGAAACATCAGCAAGGACACAGAACAACGAGCAGGTGTTTTGAGAGTAAGGTTCTGAGGAAGAAGGCCACTGTCCCCAGGTCTGAGGCGGAGGCAGGGCCGACTGTCTAGGCTCCAGGGCTGAAAAATGTGATTAGTAGGACTTGAGAACAGAGGATATGCTTCCAGACTTCACAGGAGGATTTGCTTTCCACATGCAGTAGTAGTAAGGGCACAGGAAACCTAAGGGATTAGCGCCTGTGGTGGGGAAAATCCTGTATGACCAGCAACTATTTTTCGAAGGGTCCTTGCTACCACTTTGAGATTCCAGGTCATTTGGATGCACATCACGGATCTAATGCTGCTTTAGCATTTCTCTGGCATCAGAGGAGTAGCCTAGATCTTGAAGCTTCCACTTGCATTTGCACCAGCATATTCCAACAGAACCTCCTCTCCACCACGATGCTCCTTAAGGAAACAAAGGATATCATTGACTCACTTGTGGTTCACCACCCACAAGTCCTTCAAGGTGCTGCACACTTTGCTACCTCCTCCAAACGGCAACAGCTGACAGTGGCCTCCACCCTTTGCCCTTTGCCATCGCTGCCGCTTGCTTCTGAGATACTCCTTCACCGCACCCATTCCGGTGGCTGTAGTTTAAGACTTAAATGACTCAAAGGCCTGCTGCTCCCATCTTACCTCATTCATTTCTAGAAACTGTTCCATCTGCAATATTTGCATTCTAGGAGGGGAACATCTCCCATTTATATTTTGTTTTCCCCTATTCACCACAAAGAGATGAACACAAATAAAAATAACAAGTAATCCAGAGATGAACACATACTCTAGTTTAGAAGGTAAAAATGTTTTCTACAGATTGCTCTTTTGATTCAAAGGTTTTAAAGTGTTTATAAAAGGCAATAAACTGAGCTTTGCAAGTCTTGTATGTCTTACTAGCTGCTCTAAAGCACCTTCTTACAAGGTTTTAAAACATTCAAGGAGAGCTTTTAATCCCACTGAAAACCAAAGAAGCTTGGCTGGGCACTCACGCCACTCATCAGCAGAGATAAGAAGTAAACACATCCTGAAGTGTACCTGAAATCTGTTTCAGTGATTATCTGAAGCCCTCCAAAGATTAAGATACAAGGACTTCCTTTATAACCAATGGAAGGTTGTTCAGTGCCACTCTACAGTGTGCCCATTTCGTCTTTATTTAACAAGTTTAAACTATGTTTTATAGAGAAGAATTTGACCAAGAGTTCCTGTATCTGATTCAAAATTCTCTGCAGGTATCAGAGAATGATAAAAAGTTCTAATTCAAGTTGCAATCACCCTGCATAGATAGAGTTCATCAAGTTATTGGCTTGGGTTTAAGTCATTCAATCTTCACGGAGAGCCTTGGTGTATCCTCTATGAAAAAGCCTGTGTGCAGAAGGCTTTTCTTTGGTATTTTCCATACTCCTCAGTGAGCTGGTGCAATTGTAGATCTAGATGGGAATCGGTTACTCGGAGGTGGACTGCTCTCTGGTGTAGGCTGGGAGAATGGAATGACTCTGCTCTTCTGCACAGTTCTCAGGTTTCTTATCTGATTCCGTTGAAAGCTCAGATATCTGTACATTTTAAAACGCAATGGCCTTCATTTCACACTTACTTAACAGCTAGTGCAGAAACTAAATAAATTATGAACAGGACAATAAGTTCTTACTCTCAGGAAACTGCTACATATATACTCCTACTCTCTTCCAAAGTAATGTAAAATGAAACTTTCCCCATAACAAATAAATTATATTAATATTAACTTGAGCAGCTTTATGGCTTATTGGCCATTTCCTTGGTAATAACTCTGATCATTTCAAATACGCACACAAGATGAGTTTTCAAAATGGAATATAGTACTGAACATTAAGATAATGGATTCAAAAATCAGAAGCCAGATTTATATATCTAAAATGGTAATTTCTAACTGGTTTAAACCTCCACATTTAATGAGAGAATGTTCTTGAAGAAATTACCACAGTATCAAGAGTTTCTAATCAATTATGCAAATATTTGTTCCCAAGGGTGATTAAAATCTGGTACAAGTGCTTAATTCAGATATATAACTGACAAATTGAAGCTAATTGGAAAATAGCAAATTTTAAAAATTAAACTGGGATACTCCAGATGTCCTTGCTAAGAAAAAAAGCTCTGTTAAAATTAGATATGTCAAATAAAGTATTGTTTGAAAATTGAAACAATATGAAAAACTCTATTTATAATATTTTTTGAGAAAATACCAGAGTTAGGAATACAGTGAGTCATATTTTGCTCATCAGTACTATGAAAAAGCTAAATAGACAACCAACATGCCTTTATATTTAAACATATGTTTGGTACTTTCACTTGAATATGGATTTGACTTCTGAGAAACCACAATATGGTAAAAATAATTTATATACTAGTATTTCAGAGTTCTTATTATCCATATCTGAGTTTGGATGAAGTTTATTTTTATACTGCCTACATAAAGAGAAATTCATAAGCAAATTATAATCATAACTGAGATTATAGTGAAATTCATAACATCTTAAATAAATTATCTTCAAGTGCTTTATAATTATATTTATCTACAAGTAATTTATCAAGTGCTCAGCTTTTTAGATGCATTATCTAATATAATTCTCATAACCTGGGATGAATACTTAATTAATAGCATCCCCATTTCATAGATGAAGAAGCTGAGGCCATTGAATTAGTCGATAATGGAGCCTGAATTTGGAGAATGTTAGACTTCAAACCCCTAGCTTGCAGCACACTCCTTCCTAGTGAATTCTGAACAATAGGCCATGGCAGTGTGAGAATATGGGTAAGACTAGATTAGAGGTAGGGACTCTTTGGTTGCTTTCCTCTTTACTTACACAGAGTTGCAACCCTATAGGGACTATTAGAGCACCTGCCCAACCTGATTTTAGTGCCCAACTTCTGTTTCAGAAGAGATCTTTCCAGTAAAAACATTTATTCCTTTGTTGAATATTCACTCTATTCCGGACATGGCTTTCAATGTTTGAGAGACATCAATGAACAAAACAAACAAAGGTATATATCTAGCAGGGAGAGACAGACAATAACTATTATAACAAATATGTATATTACATGTCAGTTAAGAAACTGACACCTGACCAAGCAGTGGCGCAGTGGATAGAGTGTTGGCCTGGGACAGAGGAGCCAGGTTCATTCAAAACCCAGAGGTCGTTGGCTTGAGTGCAGGCTCACTAACTTGAGCATGGGGTTGCTCGCTTGAGCGTGAGATCATAGACAAGACGTCACAATCACTGGCTTGAGCCCAAAGGTTGCTGGCTTGAAGCCCAAGGTTGCTGGCTTAAGTCCAAGGTTGCTGGTTTGAGCAAGGGGTCACTGGCTCAGCTGTTGCCCCCAGTCAAGGCACATATGAGAAAGTAATCAATGAACAACTAAAGTGCCACAACTATGAGCTGATGCCTCTTATCTCTCTCCCTTCCTGTCTGTCTGTCCCCTCCTCTCTCTCCTTTGCTAAAAAAAAAAAAAGAAAAGAAAAGAAAAAGAAAAAGAAGTTGACACCTGTCAGGGGGAAATGGAATGGTGAAGAGGATAAGGGAGTGTGTGTCATACAGTGGGCTTTACTTTCAATAAAATGATTGTTAGGATATTTGACGCATTCATTTGACAAAATGCTTAAAAGAAACAATAAAGTTAGCATACAGAGATACCTGGCAAAAGGAATGCTAGTGCAAGGGCATTGCTGTTGGATCTTGCCTGGCAGCTTAAGAATCACCGAGGAAGCACAGGTGACATGGGTGGAGGGGTGGGTGGGGCCAGCAGCAATCGGAAAGCAGTGTTAGCAGGTTTCCTCATGTAGGCAGGGGCACGAATTTTGTTTTTTTTCTCTAAGCAACATGAGGCAACATTGCAGAATTTTGAGCATAGGAGTGACCTCATTTTTTTAAAAAAAATTTAACTTTTTATTAATTTTTAGAGAGGAGAGAGAGTGAGAGAGAGAGAGAGAGAAGGGGGAGGGAGGAGCAGGAAGCATCAACTCCCATATGTGCCTTGACCAGGCAAGCCCAGGGTTTTGAACCGGTGACCTCAGCGTTTCCAGGTCGACGCTTTATCCACTGCACCACCACAGGTCAGGCAAGTGTGACCTCATTTTTATAGATTGCTGTGGATACTCTATTTAAAAGAGATGATAGGAAGCAAGGGAAGAAGCAATACCGTTGCAGAAATCCAGGTGAGACATAGTGGTGGCTGGGACCACAATAGTAGCAATGGCAGAAATAAGAAGTGGCCAGGTTCTACATTAATTTTGAAGATACAGTCAGATAATGTATGTCATAATAATTGGATATCAATTGGGTGAGAGAAAAATAAACCCAAAAGGAAGCAAACAAGCAACCTTAAAAGGGAAGAGAATTCTAACATGTTACAACATGGATGAACATTATACTAAGTGAAATAAGCCAGTAACAGAAAGATAAACACTTGATGATTCCAATTACCTGACACCTACAGCAGTTAAATTTACAGAGACTGGAAGACAGAATGGTGGTTGCCATGGCTAGAGAGGAAACAGGGAAATGATGCCTCAGGGACGTAGCATTTTAATTTTGCAAGATGAAAAGAGTTCTGGAGATTGATTGCACACCAGTATAAATAAACTTAACACTACTGAACTGTACACGTACAAATGGTTAAGATGATAGATTTTATGTGTATTTTACCAAAAGTAAGAATTTTAAAAAAATTAAAGAAAGCAAACTCTAAGTCAAAGATGACTCCAAGTATTTTGGCCTGAACAAATGAAAGAACAGGCAACCTTAAATAAGACCTAACCCAGGTGTCCATTCTTAATCCTCTGAGAAATCCTCCAATGAGCCAACCACAGTTCTCTACAATCTGAACAATGTTGGTTCTGCACTGATGTCATAGCATAGTTAGTTATAAAGTCTTCTCTAAGAAGAGATTTTAACATATATTCTTTCTGGGAGTTCCTCCTCAGTGTTAATTGTCTTCTACATGCAAACAGTGAGTAAATATACACTCCTATCTTAACCACATGAGCTTAATATCAGCATAATCATACAACATTTACTTCCTACAAGTAAATAACAGCAGCCACAATGCTTTGTACATTCTGATTGCTTATTAACACCATAGGCCAATAGCTTATATTCTAAACAACTGCTTATAATGTCCTATTTCTTTATACTGCATCTCAACTTCTGTCCATTAGAGTGACTCTTGACAAATGTTATAAGAAAAATCCTTTTAAGATTATTATTTCCAACAACTGAACATTTTGTCAAGCAGCTAGCCTTTTGGTGCTGCTCTTTCTCTTTTTCTCCACTGTTTGTCCCCACTTGGGGCATGTGGCGTTGATGTCACATTTGAATACCACTACTGCTTCCTTTTCCTGTGTGAATTGCCATGGCTTGAGTTACATGTACATGTGTAAGCTCCCCTGGCTATTTCTCTAAAGGAAACTCTTCCTGCTTCCCTGGGACCATCCTCTTTGGCTAAAAGGAATATGTGTGTGTGTGGAGGGGCACTCTGATCCAAAGTAGCCAAATATGACCTGTCAGTAAAAGCCATTTATTTCAGCCCTGGCCAGTTGGCTCAGTAGTAGAGCATCAGCCTGGCGTGCAGGAGTCCCGGGTTCGATTCATGGCCAGTGCACACAGGAGAGATGCCCATATGCTTCTCCACTCCTCCCCCTCTCCTTCCTTCCATCTCTCTCTTCCCCTCCTGCAGCCAAGGCTCCATTGGAGCAAAGTTGGCCTGGGCACTGAGGATGGCTCTGTGGCCTCTGCCTCAGGTGCTAGAATGGCTCTGGTCACAACAGAGCAATGCCCCAGATGGGCAGAGCATTGCCCCCTGGTAGGCATGCCTGGTGGATCCTGGTCGGGTGCATGTGGGAGTCTGTCTGACTGCCTCCCTGTTTCCAACTTCAGAAAAATACAAAAAAAAATCCATTTATTTCAATTAGTTACATTAATAGAGCTTTTAACTCCACTGTTTCTGTAAGAGATTTCAAAAAATTCTTTAGAACAATATTAAGTAAAGTGACGGTTGTGTTCTTTGTTGGATTGACTCCCTTGATGCATGCTTTTTTCTAGTGTGACTTCTTTTTCTTTATTTTTTGACAGAGACAGAGAGAGGGACAGATAGGGACAGACAGAAAGGGAGAGAGATAAGAAACATCAATTCTTCGTTGCGACACCTAAGTTGTTCATTGATTGCTTTCTCAAATGTGCCTTGACCGGCGGCAACAGCAGACCGAGTGACCCCTTGCTCAAGCCAGTGTGACCTTGGGTTCAAGTCAGCAAATTTGGGGTCATGTCTATGATCCCATGCTCAAGCCATCAGCCTCAGGGTTTTAAACCTGGGTCCTCCACATCCCAGTCCGACATCCTATCCACTGCACCACTGCTTGGTCAGGCTAGTGTGACTTTTTACATTGCTACGGAGTCTAGGAAAACAAAATCCATATTTTTCAGACCCTATGAATCAGGGTTCTGAAAGCAAATTAGGTTCCTTCCATCATCAGTTATACATACTCAACTAAGATTTAGAAGGCAAAAGTGCAAATAAAGCCATCCTTTTGTCTCTTTTGATGGTTTAATAAAAAGGTAGCATCAATGGTTGCAATCTTTTTTTGTTTTGTCTTTGATTCTTGAATCACAGCTATGAGGTATGGTTTTGAACTCAATATTGAAGGAATGGCTGCAGAAGTCATAGAAGAGGTCCCATGTCCCATCAGTTGAGACATTTTCTGAGAATAATCCTAAAAGCCCATTGTTTCAGCTGTGTCCACAACTCTATAATGATGTGTAAGTGTAGAACTGGCTGGATTAAACCCCTGCCTTCCTAAAATGGAGCAGTTTCTGTTTTCTGAACTGAACACTGAGTAATGTCTGTGTGCAAAGAGGCGTGTTTAACATTGTTCAATGCACTGTTCTAGTATGGCAAAAAGCTGAATATCAGTAAGCAGAGACTGGTTAAGTATTCAATAAATATCATTGCAGCTGTACAGAGAAGTAGGGGGATTTTTAGGTATAAATATAATATAATCTCTAAGTTATGTATTTTAAATGAAAGAAACACTGTGCAGTGCAATTATATATAGTATGTTACTGTGTGTGAATACAGATACAGAAAATATACAAATGTGGAAAACTATGTAATTAGGTAAGAAACTGATCATGTTATTTCCTGAGGAAGGGGCAATTTAGATGGTTAAACAGAAAATGGGATACAAAATTTTTACAAGGGTTTTTTTGTAGCTTCTGAATTTCAAATCATACCATGAAAAGTAAGTGCATAACATCTATACCCATCCTTTCTCTTAGCATCTTGACTTGTGAATATCTTTTCTCTACTATTTTCTGGTCATTTCATGTCTTTTATTGTTACTCCTTTTCCATCTGTATCCTATAGTTTTGAGAAATTTTTCAGTTCAAATTTAAGGAGAGTTTGAGGAACATTCCTTCAATAGAGTAACAAGAACCAAATTTCTAATTCCTGGAATATAATGGAAAGATTGGAGAAAAAAAATGTTTCATGAATGTTGCTCCACTGAATGTAATTAGAATGTAGAAAGAGATCCTGGAATAAAAAACAATGGTTTTATTGCATGGAAAACTGAACCTTATCTTGGACCTAAGAACTATTACTAATTCTGTTTCCAATTCTTATTTTGTGGACAAGTACACTGACCTACCATGGCTACACTTATTTTTCCCACAGAGATATCATCTTGTTCTCTATATATCACAGTTATATTCAATGACCTGAGTTTTAAAATAGGCTAACATGATACATAATAATTAGCTAAGAAGCTTTTAATTTAATAAAAAAGTGTCAACCTAATAGATTAAAAAATTAAAAAAAACAAATTTGAAGTAACAGTTTAATGTTTCATACAGATTTTGTGTCCTCCAAACAATGACCCATGCTTTTAAGAATAGAAATCAATAGAGCCAGAAGCTGATTCATAAAATATTCTAATCCACTCTCATTTGAAACCAGATAAGAGCATATATAGTAGTGGAATCAATGGTGATTGTGGCTAGATAAATCACATAGAGAATGTCATTGCTGTACAGTGTCTACAAAAACCATATATGTGTGAGTATAATAAGGGTAATCAATAAAAGGGGCCACTAGATTCAATCTTCTAATTTTAATGCAGTCATGCTGGTAACAACAATAATAATAATTTAGCTAATATCATTATATGCTAGACATATGCTATTTGTTTTATTTGTTTTACCATTCCAATACCTATACAATACATGATACTATCTGTACTTATTGGAAAACTAAGATTTAGAAATGCTAAATTAATTTACTAGCTTTGCATAGTCAGCTAGTAGGTAGCTGCCCAGACTTTGATGGATGGCCAAGTTTGAAATATTAATGACTGCTTTACATTATTGGTGTCTGTATAGCAGCTACATTTGTTTTGCTTGTATTTATATTATTTCTTCCCTATGTTAGAATGAATACATTATAGTGAATTCAGAGATTCCTTTTTATTCTTCAGGCCCTCCTATAGGAAATAATGGATTAAGTCCATCTACATGGAGATGTTTTACTGAGAGTGAAAATGTTTGCAGCCCCACCCCTTGGCAGGTGAAAAGCCATATTATATAAAATTCACCATAATATACTATTTTTATATCTGGGACTTAGATCAGAAAACATATCCATCTGGAAGAACAAAAGGTCTGTACAGATTAGAGACTCTGTTTGCTACCCTTTTGGTAAGGCAGCTTGCTGAGCCATTTGCAAGAACAGCACTCTTACTTGGGATATTGTCTGAGAATGGAAGATGGAATGCACGGCCAGCATTCTTGGCAAGAGTGTATCAGGTGGAAAGTTTCTGGGCTTCTGGATATTTTGAAATTCCAAGTAAGATAGAAAGAAGATGGATATTTTCTTCCATTTCCCTTCATGGATGATGTAAGTCTTCACCTACTTAAAATACAGTTTACATATAGGATGCTTTCACTGCCTTTTAAGATTCTGGAAACTCCCACATATGACAACTGTAAAACTTGGCTAAGGGAGTTACCCACCCCCTCTTTTATCCCCCATACACAGATACACGCCACCCACAGAGCTCTCAGAAACCAACTGTATGAAAGTTTGCCTTGACTAGTACTTATTCTTTACGAGTAACTGACTCGGAAGTCATCAGAAAATATAGCAACTTTTATCAGAAGCACTTGCTAGAAAGGAAAGCAGAGCCAGAGGGACATGGTTTCTCAAAAGGCAGTGACCCTGTGATTGGCATCTTGCTTTCTTTCAGTTTTCCAGAGCTGCAAGTTAGAAAAAGCAGCAGGAGGCATATCTAGGAAAATCCTACCTACAGGTTTCAAGTTCTAGGCCTTTGCTTGACTTCATAGATCAATACTTCTGGGGCACAGACATGTGTTTTTAGGTTCCTTAGCATAAAATTGATCCATCATATTCTTGCTTACTTACTTCCTTGTGAGGATTGCTTTGATAATCGGTATAGAATATGTAAAGAAAGAGAACTAGACACAGAGACTGGTTTCAAGATCACAACTCCAGATACCCAAGTCTTTGGATGTTCAGTTCAAGTCCTTCATATAAACACCATAATTGCATGTACCATATGCACATCTTCACATATACTGTAAATCAGGGGTCTCAAACTCGTGGCCCATGGATTAGTCTGTGGGCCGCACAAAATTGTTTGGTGGGCCGCAAGTTTGAGACCCCTGCAATCCTCTAGATTATTTATAATAGCTAAGATAATGGAAATACAATGTAAATGGATGTTATACTATATTGTTTAGGGAATAATATTGAGGGGAAAAGTCTAAACATGTTTAGTACACATTCAAACATCATAGGTCTAACTATATAGTATAATCAGCTACAATGTAACAATTATTTTCCAAATATGTTTTGTTGCGGACCGAATAAATAAACAGGGTATTTTTGCAATCTAGACAGAGGTGCTGGGCCCAAACCCCACCTCATTAACCTAGTTAACAAAGAGCTACACCTGATTCTCATTTGTCTCACCCACATTCTCTGGAGGAGGCTGGAAGCTACTTTCTTATTAGTGTAAAATAGATTTGGATGGTATGGTGGGGGTTGTCTTTGAGTTGCCTTGGAAACTTAATTGAATTGCCGATGGACTACATTTTTTCTTTGAATAAAAGTGGACGTGCTTCTGGGAGCACGGACGTTACGGCTAAGGAACAGTAGAGACTGTTTGCCGTGGCGTCCTCCTGAACCCGTGTGTGTGTGTGTGTGTGTGTGTGTGTGTGTGTGTGTGTGTGTGTGTATCTTTAAGTCCCTGTCTGTCGTTTATTTCAATTCCATACCTTTTTCCATTCAAAGACCCCATATAGACTTGTCGTGGCTGGACCGCAACAATTTTTTATCCTCAGTTGGCTGACTCCATGGATGTGGAACCAAAAAATGAGAGGACTGACTACATTAATTATTTCTGCTTTCAGAGCTCACATGAGCAAAGTCATGTGCCCTTGTATACAAGGAAAGAAGATATTCTCTTAACAGGATTCCATCTTTCCCCTAAACCCCAAAATAGTTAATGAGCACTAATTGAATTCCATGTCTTTCTGGTTGTTTTCAACTAATTTTGTGTGTGAAGAAAACTCATGGTATTTACTATAAATATACTTTTGAGGGAGGTGCACCTATCAGTTCTACAAGAACATACAAGAAGAAACACGCAGAATGATAGAAGATGGGGAAGTTGGTAAAAGTGGTACTCTGTGTGTTTTCAATTTGATCTTCCAATCTCAATTATGCTGCATTCTTTCTTTCCAGAAAATGTAACAAGCTGTTCCCTGAGATTTGAATAGGCACATTAAGTGACAGATCAGAGGAAGCAACTAAACTTAAGGCTATGATATAACTCTAGTATATTTTAAAAGTGAAACAGATAGAAAAGTCTTCAGTGGTTGTTAATATGCCCAAAATCTGTTTAACTAAAAAATCCAGCCTCATTAAGTAAGAAACAGCAGTGCTGCGCTGCCGCTGTGTTTTCTCTTGGGGTGAGCTCCTGGGCTCGCTTTATGAGGGAAAACTAATGAACAGATGTGAAGGAAATTAATGGTCTGTCTAGCACTTTGTACAGTTAAGTGTTAAGTATAAAACCCCTGGAAAGCATTAGGTCTTGCTAGGTTTAAGATTTAAGGTCAAGTTTTAGATACTAGAATTGCTCACTTTGAGCAGAAATGTCTTTACTGCAAAGTATTCTTTTAAGCCTATCTAGTTCTCATACCTCATCTTAATAATACCTAAAGGAGTAAATCTTAGATTTTCAAAAAAGCTAAAAATAAAATCTTAAGCCAAGAATAATCAGATCTATTCATTGTAATTGTATGCATTGTAATTCAGTGTTTACACTTTACCAAAATCAAATACAAATATATGCTGTACATAAATGTGTGTGTATATATATACTGGCATACATACAATCACATTTAGAAGTAGCAATTATTCCCTCAGTTACCATACCAGTGTGACTAACACATCTCTCATATATCTTATAACCTACTTGACCTTCACATAAACTATCTAAAGCCAAGAACTTCTCACTAAAGAATGTAGAAATTTGAATGGAATTTCAAGTAACCGAAAGGCTAAAACTGTGATGCTGAAGTCTCCAAAGCAGGCCTAATTGGTCTGCTGGTATCTCCAACTTGTACTCCCGCTCTGGACAAACCCTACCATGCCACTTATACATTCTGTGGTTTCTTAAGTTAACTAGAGTCAGTTAGTTGCTTACAAACAAATCCTCAACAATATACATGCATAACTGTGCCACTATATTATGCATGGCTGTCATTACAGAATAGTTTTGTTGGTATGCATATAGCCTCTCTTCATTACAGAAGTTATGAAATCCTTAGCTGGGATTCAACCATGAAAATAAATGATAATAATCCCTAAGTTTTGAATAAATATTTTAATATTTTTACCTCAATTTCCTGGTTTGAAAAATGGGCATAATAAAACCTATTTTAAAGATTTATTATGAGGATTAAATATAAGACAACATACTCTCCTTTTATGCTGAAGCCACTTATTTTGTCCTTTCTTTTTAATTATTACTCTCCTACGTGTTTTTATCGCATTACATACCAGCTTAGAACAATGGTCACTCTTTCATACCACAAATGATACTCCATTTGCTCACAGTTCAGATTTCAAAAAGAATAATTTAATTAAACTATATTTTGAAAGCTCTAATTATTTCACATCCCATAAGTCACCCAATCTCCCTAGAATGCTGTTTTTCCATCAATGTAAACTGTACAAAATTGCTTACCACAATTGTTCTACATTTTGTACAGCAGTGAGAATTATTTTTTTCATACAACTCAGAATTTTAGTAGAAAAAGAACAACTTCTGAATTAACTACTAGCAGAAAAAATATATACTCTATCAGTCTTTGGGAATAGTCTGTGCTTCTTTTCTAGATGTCATTTCCAATGTCCCTACTCTCTTATCCAACAATATCCCCTACCCTCTAGTCCCCAGCCAGACCCAGAAATCATACAAAGCCAATGGAAATATGACTACCAACTTTAATATTTTCAGCACATAGGTGGGTCAACCCACAATGTTTGCTTAACTTTGAAAATATTTTTTACCCTCTCCTAGATGGTTGCCAAAAAACATTTCTGTTTGAAATCATTGAGTCAGAGGCTGTATGTAGGCAGTTTATTCTGCTGTATTAATTCAGACACATTAATTGACACTTTTTGGTCCATGACTCACCATGACCTGTCAATTTATATGAGTACTCCTTTGTCTGTGTGTGGAGTGAAGGAGTGATCAGTTTGTCGACCATAATGTTGGAAAATTCTGTTCTCCTTTTTGTTTTCATTCTTTTCTATACTATGTTTTATCTATGGTGAAGGACCAATTCTATCACTTTTAGCAAAAGGATAATATAAAATTAAACATTTCTCCTCAAGTTCTCACCCAGTTTTCTTTTTGCTGTAACTTTCATTGCCTTTTTTTTTTTAAGTAAGTACAGGCAGCTTCTTTTGTTTATTTTATTTAGGAAAAGCATAGATTAGTACTGGTAGAGGCAGGTCCTTTGAGAAATGGCAATAAAAATTAACCAAGATCATTTACCTCAAGTAGAGGAATTGTAGTTTATAATTAAATCAGACTGAAGATGAGAAAACATAAGGCATAAATCATCACAGAATCTATAAAATAAAAGAATTAGAAACATTTTGTTAGTTTTTCAAGAGAACTCTTCAAGAAAGATATTTTTATTCCATGCACACCACCCTGATTCTTGAACAAAAGTAATCTTAGAAGAGAAATTGAAAATTTAGCAGGCAACTCCTTTTGCTTCAGATCTGTATTTCACAGTCTTTCACTGTTATGATTTGATTTCCTGAATTCATCTACATATTCAACTCCCAGATCAGTATATCGTACAGAAGAGGTTCTCAACAAATATTTGTCAACACAGTAAGAGAATAGAGCTTGTTTGTTTGGAAGAGGGATATAAAGAATGACCTCATCTGTTATATCATCATTTAACATGTAAGAATTCTAAGTAAAAGAATGAGAAAAACTCATAAAAATTCCTCATCATTATAGGTGACCAAAAGTATGAATGGCTTACAGATTTTTAAGAGACATTTTGAGGGAGAAAACATAAAGGAAGTATCAGCTCTTAAATGCTTGTATTAATAAATATTTATTTACCATCTGACCAGGCAGTGGTACAGTGAATAGAGTATCAGACTGAGACGCAGAGGACCCAAGTTAGAAACCCAGAGGTCATGGCTTGAGCACGGGCTCAACCAGCTTGAGCATGGACTCACCACCTTGAGCAAGGGGTTGCTGGCTTGAATGTGTGATCATAGACATGACCCCATGGTTGCTGGCTTGAGACCAAAGGTCACTGGCTTGAGCAAGGGGTCACTTGCTCTGCTGTAGCCTCCTGGTCAAGGCACATATGAGAAAGCAATCACTGAACAACTAAGGAGCTACAACAAAAAATTGATGCTTCTCATCTGTCTCCTTCCCAGTCTGTCTGTCCCTATCTGTCCCTCTCTCTGACTCTCTCTCTCTGTTTCTGTCAAAAAAATTAAAAAATAAATATTTATTTACAAACTTGTTTTTAAAGCATTCTGAAAAAAAGCTCAAAGGAACTGGTTGCTTTGTACCAAATAAAATCTTCCAGAGATGGAAAAAAATACACAACAATAACATAAAATGTAGCAAAAGCAAAAACCTACATGAAATAGAAATCTATTTAAATTTAGAAGAAATCACAATATTGCAGAAATAGATAGACCTGGAATTAAAGAGGAATTCTGGGAAGACGTAGTGTTTTGTGTCAGCCTTGAAGGGGAAATAATCTTAAAACCCCTTAAACCTCTTATTTAGGAATTATTATATCTAGCTTGTACCATACTGAATCCTTTCCTAAAAAGAAAAAAAAAAGGATCTATGGAGAAGAGCATTGTTAAAGTGAATTTTTTTTTTCAAAGGGTAAAATCAAGATTTTCATGCAAATGTGAAATGAACACATGTCAAGAATTTTATTCAATTTATTAATTGAGGAAAACAGTAAAATGTTATAAACAAATCAAGAGCATTTGAGAAGCTGCTCATATGTCCAAGTAAATATGGAACTATTAGGAAAAAATAAATGGGTTATAAACAAAACTGGTTTATATCTTACAAAGCAGTGAGCCATATTCTTTGCAAGGGAAGAAAAGACTTGCGCCCTGGCCGGTTGGCTCAGTGGTAGAGCGTCGGCCTGGTGTGCAGGAGTCCCAGGTTTGATTCCCGGCCAGGGCACACAGAAGAAGTGCCCATCTGCTTCTCCACCCCTCCCACTCTCCTTCCTCTCTGTCTCTCTCTTCCCCTCCCTCAGCCAAGGCTCCATTGGAGAAGGGTTGGCCTGGGCGCTGGGGATGGCTCTGTGGCCCTGCCTCAGACGCTAGGGTGGCTCTGGTTGCCACAGAGCAATGCCCCAGATGGCAATGCCCCAGATGGGCAGAGCATCGCCCCCTGGTGGGCATGCCAGGTGGATCCCGCTCAGGCGCATGTGGGAGTCTGACTGCCTCCCCATTTCCAACTTCAGAAAATACAAAAAAAAAAAAAAAGACTTGCATCTCAACCAGACAAAAACCTACACGTTAACCTCAGCCCTCCAGAGCTGTGAAAGAACCCAACCTCTAGCACAGGGGTCCCCAAACTACGGCCCACGGGCCGCATGTGGCCCCCTGAGGCCATTTATCCGGCCCCCGCCACAATTCCAGAAGGGGCACCGCTTTCATTGGTGGTCAGTGAGAGGAGCATAGTTCCCATTGAAATACTGGCCAGTTTGTTGATTTAAATTTACTTGTTCTTTATTTTAAATATTGTATTTGTTCCTGTTTTGTGTTTTTACTTTAGAATAAGATATGTGCAGTATGCATAGGGATTTGTTCATAGTTTTTTTTATAGTCTGGCCCTCCAACGATCTGAGGGACAGTGAACTGGCCCCCCGTGTAAAAAGTTTGGGGACCCCTGCTCTAGCAAGTCCAGCCAGCACTGCCTTGAAAGCACACCCAGCCATCACTTCCACTTGTTTACAAGCGTTACAGAAGCTTTCTGACAGCCTGAATACATTTTTACCAAGCAATTCTCTCTCGTTACAGTATATTCAATGAGTTAAATGTATATTTTTTCTTTTTTAGGGGAGGAGCAGGAAGCATCAACTCCCATATGTGCCTTGACCAGGTAATCCCAGGGTTTTGAACTGGCGACCTCAGCATTCCAGGTCGACGCTTTATCCACTGTGCCACCACAGGTCAGGCTAAATGTATATTTTTTCAAGACTGCTTCTAATCTTATCTTGTTTTTTGGAAGAGGGGTAAAAAACATAGAATTAGGAAAGTATACATGACCTCAATCCCCTTAGTGTCTAGCCTTTTAAAATATAACTTCTACTTTAGTGAAATATTTAGGTGTCAGGAACACACACACACATACACACAATGCAAAGAATGTAGTGCAAAAAAAGTCAAAAAGACAATCTCCTCTCAAGACTAAATAAGAATGAAGTAAACATAGTACCAAGGGGTGACTCTATCAATCAGCTTTCCTCCTCAGAACTGAAGACAACCGCTTGTCATTTTCAGCTGCAAGGATGGCAATTTTACACTAGCCACCTTGAGGATATATGTAGTGGTGGGATTCAGATAATTTAACAACCAGTTCTCTGTCCTAACAACCGTTTTAAGTATAAAAAAAGTATATACTAAAAGGTAGTTTATTATTTCATCCATCTAATAATTAAATAAGAACAATAAAAGAGGTACACAAAACTAGATTGTGTTATAAAAAAGAGTTTTTAAAAATATTAATGAAAAAATATTAAATAATACCTGACAAAAAACTCTAAGACTGTTATTTAAGATATTTCCATATTGCTTCTTGATTGGTGTCCTCACTTGAAATTTTCTTTGCTTTTATCTGAGTATCATCAGCCGTATGATTTATCCTTAACCCCTTTTTCACTGTAGCAGGAGGATCCCATTCCTTTAGAGGTAGGCTGATTGGACTAAGAGTCATTGTGTTTGACATATTACAAACAGATTACTTTCCTTCTCTGAACATATGGTTTTTTTTGTTGTTGTGTTTTTTGTTTTTTTAATTTTTTCGAAGCTGGAAACGGGGAGGCAGTCAGACAGACTCCCGCATGCGCCCCACCGGGATCCACCCGGCATGCCCACCAGGGGGCGATGCTCTGCCACTCTGGGGCGTCGCTCTGTTGCGTCCAGAGCCATTCTAGCGCCTGAGGCAGAGGCCACAGAGCCATCCCCAGCGCCCAGGCCATCTTTGCTCCAATGGAGCCTCACTGCGGGAGGGGAAGAGAGAGACAGAGAGGAAGGAGAGGGGGAGGAGTGGAGAAGCAAATGGGCACCTCTCCTGTGTGCCCTGGCTGGGAATCGAACCCGGGACTCCTGCACGCCAGGCCGATGCTCTACCGCTGTGAACATATTATGTTTATCTTTAAAAAACCTTTTCCACTTCTGGTGAACTTACAACAATTTTTCTGGCAATAGTTTTAGCTCTTAGAACAAACACTTTAAGGAATTGCATAGTTCTGAGAATTTTTTAAAACGTTTTCCACAAAATCTCAATAATCATTAATATCAACTTGGTAATTAAAAATGTGCTTATGCTATTGATAAACATTAGTCAGAACATACATTTTCTTCATTTTATTGATACTAAATAAAAATTGCTAGGCTGAATTAATAAATGGCATAGGCTATGCAGATTAAATACAACTGCACAATGTATACCGCAAACATGTTTGTCACGGGAAAGTTCTAAGCATTCTTCAATGGCTTCCAAAATGGGTGATAAGATAACCCTTGAAATCTATATTTCTATTGGTTTATTGTGTCCTAGCTTCCTCTTGGTTTCACTGTTTGGGGAACACCAGCGCACTCATATCTCCTGGGAATTTTGGATGTAACACAAAGCTGAAACAAATGACAGCTTGTCACCCCCTGGTTGTTTGGCACTTTTTCTCTTTATGTTATATATTTGTTTGCTAAAGTAACAAATGCGAGGGAATTAAAATGTATTTCATCAAAGGTATAATGAGTTTATGAAATGAATAAATAAATATTACAAGCGTAGTTCTGTCCATTTTTTCCCACCTGTGAATGGAACAAACATTACTATGGGTGCTTAGAATATGCTGTTGCGCAGATGAACGTTGAAAAAGAGTAATGAATGTAAATTTGTGATTTCCACGTTGGGTGGCTGCCCAGGTGCCCACCTTAGAGAGAACCCTGATTACAAGTGCCATTTTAACAACCAGTTCACTGAACTCAACAAAAAATGAGGTATCAGTTCTGCTGAACCAGTGGGAACCAGCTGAATCCCACCACTGGATATATGTAAATTAGAATAGGCAAACTATCAGAGCAAGACATTGCTGGAGATGAACTTCAGTCTCTCCCTCTCTCTCCCGTGTTTCTCCTTTCCTCCCTCCTTTTTTCTCAGGTAATCTTATCTCTTGCCCTCCTTGCTTCCTGTTAAATGTGTCATTAGTCTTCTCAAAAATAGGAAAAAAGAGCCATTAACCTACCATATTCCATATAAAGTCCAAAGAGAATTAGAATAATTGGGACATGGAATTACCAATGCCTATACTAGGAAAAGCCCTTTGTACCATGACAAGTTATGGGTTCCCAGAAGCCTAGGTGAAGGGCTTTTAGATCAAGAGCATTTCTAGTACAATCAGTGCCTATGCATGTACCAAAGAAACCTAGCCTGCCTCACTGAGACATGGGGGTGACGTGTACTGTCAGGTAGAGAATATTGGACATGATGACCCTGTAACTGTCCAATATAAAAAAATCTAAAAAATAAATCTCATTTCTTGTTACTTTTCACAAATTACAAAATAATTTTTATAGCATGTATGAATGCTTTTTATGTTTCTTTTTATTATAAACAAAAATACATATTGAGTTTAGAAAATGTAGAAATTACAGGTAATAGAAACTATAATTCTATCACATAGAGACTGCCACGGTTAAAAATTTGCTAAGAACATATTTGCAAAATATGTATATATAAACATAACTGAGATTTTATATATATATTACATGTATATGTATATACTTAGATATATGTACATGAATACATGTGTAATATTTATATACATATACATATATAATTGCTAACTCTTCCTTTCACTTAACAATACAATAGAAATTTACTTCATCTCACTTCATCAATAGCATAATATTAATGTCTAGTTAGTATCCTAATGTATGGTTCTACTTTGAATAACTTTATCAATCCTATATTGTTGACATATAGTTGGAGGCTTAATTTTGGCTATTGTAAAGCCAATATAACAAACAAAGCAACTGACAGAGGTCTATACAAATTAATGATTATATTACTTAGGCTTTGTTCATAGAATTGCTTAGTCAGAAATAAATCTGTTTTTTAGACAGTTGATATACATATATTGCCAAATTACCCTCCAAAAAGTCTATGGCAATATATATGCCCACAGAAAATGTATAGAGAATGGTATTTCCCATACATGATAAATTCTAATAAACTCCATTTTTCAGCTTTAATTTTTTGATCAAAACAATATTAAATATAAATGTAAAAAGTATAAATGACTAATAAACTTATAAAAAATATTCAATTTTTTCTGTTTTGAGTTGCTTAGGCACACTAACCTTTCTTTTCTGTAAAAGGCTTATTTATCATAATGATATTGATCTATTATCTGGCATTAAAGCCAGCATTTCTCACAATTTATCATTTGCCATTTAATTATAAAAAGATTTTAAAATTTTTATGTAATCAATATGATATTTTTCTTTAACTTATTAAAGTGATAAATTATACTACTACAGGTCCTTTTTTAATCATCCTAGCATATCTTGAAACTGAGTTCACTTCGCTTAGTTTTCCTTAACTATATATATTGTTGAGTTGAATTATTTTAAATGTATAATAAAGTGTAATACGTGGACATAGAAGCGCATAGCTCTATATGTACAGCTCAATACATTTCCACAGATTGCTTCAGGTTTATTACCAGCACCTGGATCAAGAAAGACAGCATTACCAACACGAGGGAAGCCCCTCCACGTTCCCTTCTAATCTCTACTCCTGAGAAACCAGTGTCCTGATTCTAAGACTACAGTTTTGTCTTTTTTTTCCTTGTAGACTTGAGAGAGACAAGAAAGGAGAGAAAGAGAGAGAGAAAGAGAGGGGGGAAAAGCATTTATTTATTTTTCCACTTAGTTGTGCATTTATTGGTTGCTTCCCATGTGTGCCCTGACCAGAATGGAACCTGGAACTACAACCCTGTCATTTTCAGATGATGCTCTAACTGACTGAGCTAACCAGCCAGAGCCCCAGGGCACCTATTTTTATAATCAGACAGAACATGCTGTTTCCCACCACCAAGAAGAATAAATTTTATAAATGAATAAAGAAAAAATATAACATCAGTATTTGCCTATCACAATGTTGAAAAATTTAATGAGTATTTGAAATGTTTTTATAAAGAAAACACCAGGTCCAAACAAGTTTACAAGACAAATTATACCAAATATTTCAGAAGCAGATAATCCCAGTCTTAAACAAACTCTCCCAGAAACTAGAAAAAGAAGAAAGTAACTCAACCTATTTTATGGGACTAACATAAAACTGATATCCAAAATTAGAAAAGTAATTTTCTAAAAGGAAAATTACATGCCATTGATTGGAACACAGATACAAAAACCCCAACAAAAATATTATAAACTAAATCCAAGACTGTGTAAGAGATAATATATAATGGTCAAGTTAGATTTATTTGAAGAATTTAACACTGGCTTGATATTAAAAATTGATTAATTTAATTTACACATTAAATTAGAAGAGAAAAACTTGGCAATCTCAACAAATGCAGGAAAAAGTGATAAAATTCAATATATAGTCATGGAAGAAACTTTGAGTACACTAGAAATTAGAAAGAAAAGCTTTCTAATTTAAAAAGTATATTTATTAAACTCCCACAGTGAATGTTATAATTAATAATAAAATTTTTTAAAGAACAAAGCATTTTCTTTACTATCATGAATACATTAAATATTTCATCATTCTTTCCATGATTATACTGTAAGTCCTGGCCAGATTAATGTAAAAAGAAGAAATATGAAGTATAAAGATTACAAAAAAGTTATTATTTTTGGAAAAGATTAGCAGTAATGTAATAACCCAAAAGAAACTTAAGAAAATGTTGGGCCTGACCAGACAGTGGCACAGTGGATGGAGCATTGGACTGGGATGTAGAGGACCCAGGTTCAAGACCCTGAGGTCGCCAGCTTGAGCGCGGGCTCACCAGCTTGAGCCCAAGGTCCCTGGCTTGAGCAAGAGGTCACTCGGTCTGCTGTGGCCCCCAGGTCAAGGCACATATGAGAAAGCAATCAATGGGCAACTAAGGAGCCACAGCGAATTGATGTTTCTCATCTCTCTCCCTTCCTGTCTGTCTATCCCTATTTTTCCCTCTCTCTGACTCTCTCTGTCTCTGCCACACACACACAAAAGGAAAAAAAAATGTTGGAATGTAAAAGAACAAGTTGTCTAGATAGTAAATCAATGTATATAAGTCAATTACAGTTTTATATGGTTCAAAATTATTTAGAAATTATCATTTTTAAAAGATACCATTTTAGACTTGACTTTGGGTGGTGGGCACACAACACAATCAACAGTTCAAATGTTATAAAGATGTTTACCTGAAACCTATGTATTTTTATTGACCAATGTCACTGCATTAAATTTAATTTCTAAATAAAATGAATAAATAAATAAAATATGCCATTTTAAAAATAATAAAATAAAAAATAATATACCAAAAAAATCTATCTAAACAAAACTTGTTCATGCCTGTATGGAGAAAATTATAAACTACTAAAGCACATCAAGATAAAAATGCAATGACATAAAACAGAGAAAGTCATTATATTAAAGACGTTAGTACCTCCCAAATTGATCAAAAGATACAGTTAAATTTCAATAGGGTTTAAACAAAACTTGAAAACAAAATAAAAATTAATGTAGAAGAGTAAATATCCAAAAATAACCAAGAAACTAATTTTAAAAAAGAAAGGATAACTTGACTTGTGGTGGCGCAGTGAATAAAGTGTGGACCTGGAACACTGAGGTTGCCAGATCTAAACCCTGGGCTTGCCTGGTCAAGGCACATAGGGGAGTTGATGCTTCCTGCTCCTTCCTCTCCCCCATCCCTGCTTCTCTCTCTGTGTCTCTTTTTCTCTCTCTCTCTCTCCCTTTTTCTCTCCTCTAAAATGAATAAATAAAAAAGTTTTTTTAAGAATTTTTTTTAAAAAGGATAATCGGAGATTTATTTTTCCGGGTATCAAGGCTTGTTTTCAAATTGTGTTGCATAAGACAGTATAGTATTGACACAGAACAAACAAACATATCAAAAATAGCATAAAGAGCTTAGAAAGATAGTGAATCAGGCACATATCTAAGTTTGTAGCAGGAAGCGGCCCAATGGAGGATAGACACTCAGATAACTCAATCATTAAAAAGAGAATTTACTAAAGCTGGTGGAGCTCGTGGGATTTGTAGCTCCAAAACCCGGGCTCCCCGAAGTTGATTTTCTTAAAGGTTATATACATTTACAGTGAGCATGTGATTTCTTTGTTTAAGGTTTCCCAGGACTGAAGGAGAGGGGAGGGAAAGCTTTGGTGGAGTCAGCAAGGGGTAAGGGGTTTCCAGATCACTGGTCATAGTTACATACAGATGTTGCTGTTTTGTTTTTTTTTTACTTTTCCTGAAGCTGGAAACGGGGAGAGACAATCAGACAGACTCCTGACCCGGGATCCACCCGGCACGCCCACCAGGGGCGAAGCTCTGCCCACCAGGGGGCGATGCTCTGCCCCTCCAGGGGGTCGCTCTGCCTCGACCAGAGCCACTCCAGCGCCTGGGGCAGAGGCCAAGGAGCCATCCCCAGCGCCTGGGCCATCTTTGCTCCAATGGAGCCTTGGCTGCGGGAGGGGAAGAGAGAGAGAGAGGAAGGGGGGGGGGAAGCAAATGGGCACTTCTCCTATGTGCCCTGGCCGGGAATCGAACCCAGGTCCCCCCCACGCCAGGCTGAGGCTCTACCGCTGAGCCAACTGGCCAGGGCCGCTGTTCTTGCTTTGTATTGTAACTATGGGATATATATAATTTATCACTGGCTGACTCGGTTACCCCAGCTGGCTCATTTCTCTTGTATTCTTTTCATTTCTTCCTTCTTAGGGAAGATGGGTCTGCCCCTCCTTCCTCAAGTTTGCAGTGTAGATGAATGAAAAGGAAGGGGTCATTCAGTAACAAGGATATCATGTGCCTAAAAGTTTAAAAATTTTAAATATTTTATTCTTAGAATATTCAAATGTTCATAAAAACAAAAAATAGTAAAATAGTCACCTGTACTTCTGTATTAGTCATGGTTCTACAATAAGAGAAAGGAAGATAAAAGACTGAAAGGGGTAGGGAGGAATTTATCAACTATTTTAAGGAATTGGCTCATGAAATTTTAGAAACTGGATGAGTCTAAAATATGATAGAGGAGACAGAAAAGCTGGAGATTCGTGTAAGCGTTGCAGTTTGAGTCCAAAGGCAGTCCCTGAACAAAATTCCTTCTTGTTCCGGGAAGTCGTCAGTCTTTACTCTTAGAAGGCTTTCAAGTGATTGAGAGGGTAATCAGCTTTTTCAAAGTACATCAATTTAAATGGTAATCTCATTCAAAAAACACCTCCACAAGAACATGAAGAATATGTTAAAGCAAATATCTGTGCACTGTGACAAAGCCAAGTTGATACATAAAAGTAACCATCATTGTAGCCATCATCTATATTTAGCAACTACTAATATTTTACTATATTTGCTTCATTTGGATTTCTTTGTTTTGATTTGTTATGTTTTGTGCTGAAGTACTTTATAGTAAATTTATAGACATCATGATATTTCACCCTATATACCTCAGCATACCTTTATAAAAATTAAGGATATCTCCTCCATAGTCACACTAACATTATCATACTTAACAAAATTATCAATAATTCCACGTCAAGATTTTTTCCCCACTTTCTCAAAATGGTGTTATGTTTGGCTTGTTCAAACTACAATCTAATTTAAAATTACACATTTAATTCATTTCATAACTATTCAATCTCCTTTGATCTATATGGTATCCATCACATCTCATGTTCTTCACTAAAAAAATAAGCAAGTACTCTGGAGGACTTCCCACATTCAAAATTTGATTGAATCACATGTTATTTTAACTTCTCCCTCTATTATCCTTGTTTTATGTAAAATGAAAGTTAAATTTAAAGAATACTTGACTTACAGTAAATATTTTTGCAAAAATACTTCATAATTGATACTGTAAACATTTCTGTATTACATAAGATACTCATAATGTCAGCTTACAGAGTTAAGGTGGTGATTTAACGATGAATCCAGCTAAAACATGTGGGTTAACTTTGGAAACATGAAATTATGCAGTTCTCCATAAATATTTCATCTAATGGTGTTTACATCATTGATTTTTGCCAGAACTAATTAAACTGTAGTGCTCTAAAATGGTGACTTTTTGACACTATCTTTCTCAGTTGACATTTTCTGTACAGAAGAGCTTACTCTCATCAACCAGAGCTATTTGGTAACTCCAAAATGGTTTCTATGAAGTTAACTGATGCTGATTTATTTCCCTTTACCATTTTAAATAAAGAATTGATGTAATAGCAACCTATAATAATTTAAAAATAAATTTTGATCATTTGAGCTTTGTTGTTTATTTGCTGTTGTGTTCAGATTTTTGCTTTTATCAGCATCCTTGTAAACCAATAGATTTCTATATATCTATTATTTTTTCTATATTATTTTCATACTCAAATTGAACCCCTCCATGGTTGCTCTTGTATACTCTTTTTATGGAAACCCTGTGGTCTTGGGCAGATCCGTTTTCTGGTAGAAAAAAAAATCCCAGTCTACATTACTTGGCCCCAAATAGAAATTAGTGAATTTTCCAAAAATTTTAAATTTTATAAAGAAATGGTATTTAGACACCAAAATCTGGGCATTTATGATGCTCATTGATATTGCAGTGTCACTTCTCCAGGCCTTTTCAGTCTATACACATGGATAATCTGTATACTTAAAATCATATTTTCAATTTAAATTTAACTTTTTTTATACTTTCATCACTTTTCTCTTATACAAAAATTGTTATTTTGTTTATTTTGTAATAATATCAGTATAACTACTTTCTTGCGTTATATCCTACAAAACACATAAAGTAACTTCAAAAATGCTAATATTATTATACATAACAAAACTTTTTTGTTTACAGAGACAGAGAGTCAGAGAGAGAGACAGACAGACAAGAGGGGAGAGAGATGAGAAGTATCAATTCTTTGTTGTAGATCCTTAGTTCTTCAGTGATTGCTTTCTCAAATGTTCCTTGACCAGGGGGCTACAGCAGTGTGAGTGACCCCTTGCTCAAGCCAGCGACCTTAGGCTCAAACCAGTGACCTTGGGCTTCAAGCCAGCAACTTTTGGGTTTAAACCAGTGATCTTGGTGTTATATTTAAGATCCCACACTCAAGCCAGCGACCCCGCGCTCAAGCTGGTGAGGGCGTGCTCAAGCCAGATGAGCCCATGCTCAAGTCAGTGAGTGACCTCTGTGCTTCGAACCTGGGTCCTCCACATCCCAGTCTGATGCTCTATCCACTGCATTACCACCTGCTCTGGCCAAAACTACTTTTTAAAGATTAAAACTTCTAAAGTATTTTTTGGTTTTAGACTATATCCTATTAAGAATGTGTAATAAAAGGTATTTTTACAACTATACTTTTATACAATACCTTTGTTTTTATTTTTAAATTTTTAAAAAGATTTTATTTATTGATTTTTAGAGAGAAAAAAGAGAGGGAGAGATAGAAAGTGAGTGGGGAGGAGCAGGAAGCATCAACTCGTAGTAGTTGCTTCCCATATGTGCCTTGACCAAGCCCAGGGTTTTGAACTGGCAACTTCAGTATTTCAGGTTGAATGTTTTACCCACTGTGCCACCGCAGGTCAGGCAGTTTTTTTTTCTCATGATGTTCCTTAGTTCCTTAATATGAACAACAAATAATCAATTTATAAAGAGTATATGTAACTATGAAAAGATGCTCATCTGCACTAACTACTAGAGAAATACAAATCAAAACTACAATGAGATACCACCTCACACTTGTTAAATTGGCTGTTATCAACAAGACAGGTAATAATAAGTGTTGGGAGAGGGTATTAGAGAAAAAGGAACCCTTATTCACTGCTGGTGAGAATATAAACTGGTACAGTCATTATAAAAGACAGTATGGTGATTCCTCAAAAAATTAAGAATATAGCCCTGGCGGGTTGGCTCAGTGGTAGAGCATTGGCCCGGTGTGTGGAAGTTCAATTCCTAGCCAGGACACACAGGAGAAGTGCCGCTCTGATTCTCCACCCTTCCCCTTCTCCTTTCTCTCTATCTTTCTCTTCCCCTCCCGCAGCCAAGGCTCCACTGGAGCAAAGTTGGCCCGGGTGCTGAGGATAGCTCCATGGTCTCCACCTCAGGCACTAGAATGGCTCCAAATGCAGTGGAGCAATGGCCCAGA
The DNA here is from genome assembly GCF_036850765.1 of Saccopteryx bilineata. Lineage (NCBI taxonomy): Eukaryota > Metazoa > Chordata > Mammalia > Chiroptera > Emballonuridae > Saccopteryx > Saccopteryx bilineata. The sequence continues at coordinate 179,629,386 of NC_089494.1, forward strand.
TGGGCACAGCATCACTTCTTGGTGGGCATGCCAGGTGGATCCTGGTCAGGAGCATGTGGGAGTCTGTCTGTCTGCCTCACCTCCACTTCTCACTTTGGAAAAATATTAAAAAAAAAATTAAGAATAGAGCTACTATAAAATCCATCAATCTCTCTACTGGGTATCTACCAAAAAACTAAGAAATATTGGTAAGACACATGAACCACCAATTTCTTGCAGCATTATTCATGGTGGCCAAAACATGGGAGCAACCAAAGTGTCCCTTCTATAGCATACTACTAAACCATAAGAAATGATGATATATTGCCATTTACAACAACATGGATGAACCTTGAGAATACTATGCTAAGTGAAATAAGTAAATCAGAAAAAGCTAAGAACTATATGATTTCACACGTAGGTAGGATATAAAACTGAGACTCATGAACATAGACAAAAATGAAGTGGTTACTAGAGAAAGGGGGCTAGAGGAAGGGGGTAACGAAGGACAAGTATATGGTGATGGAAAATGAGTTGACTGGGTGATCGATCACACAACACAATCAACAGTCCAAATGCTATACAATGTTTATCTGAAACCTGTGTTCTTATGAACCAATGTCACCCCATTAAATTTAACTTCTAAAAAAATACATATTGATATAGATATATATCAAGATATATATAGATTGATATATAGATATATAAACTACTTCTCTTTTGTCTATCATTGAATATCAAACATCCCACTTGAAATAATAACATTATGTTTTGATTTTTATTTTTGCATTCTGAAATACATTTAAGCTTTTACTGTTCAGTTTGTCAGTTTTAAATAATATCTATTGATTTCCAATTCTTACCTATGAAGCAATCATTTATCTTATCCCTACTTTCTTTCTACACTTTTTTTTCCTCCATCACCTTCTATTTGGTTTTCCTTATGCCCCTCCCCTCTCCCTCCCCCTTCTTCTCATCCTTTCCTCTCCTCCTGGTAACCACTACACTCTTATCTATTATATGTCCATGAGTCTCAATTTTGTGTCCCACCTGAGGCCCAGGCTACATCATTGCCACAGTGACACACCAGCAGACCTCTGCCCAAGGGCCCCATAGGGGCAAAACTTGTAGTGCAGTGCCACCTGATTGGAAAAAAAAAAAAAAAGATCGAAGTAACCCCTTCTTCACTTTCTTTCTTGTCTCTTTTCTTCATGTTATTTCTACATTACCAGAGCATATAGTATAACACACCGCTCTTTATCCTTATGCCAATACTTGTTTTCAGAACATTAATTATATTCAAAGTTCAACACCAATTATTTTGTCATAATTTTCACAATTATCATTCTGGCAGATTCATCAGGAAATGTTCACCTCACAAACATATTTCCTCAGATCCTGCATGTTCAAAAAAGTTTTTCTCTAGTCTTCATTCATGAAGGATAGCTTGGCTATATATTATATCATTAGCTCATTATTTTCTTGCACATCTTATATTTGTTGTCATACCATTTCTAGTAAAATGTTGCTACTGAGAAGTCAGATACCAACCTGATTGGATTTCCTTTGAAAGAACTTGATCCTTTTGTCAGAAGCCCAGAAAAGTTTGTCTTTAGTGTTTAATTAATGCTGGGCTATGTTCCAAATTGACAATGCACTGTATAATTTGAGTCTTTTGTAGTTTCAAGAAACTTTTTTTGAATTACATTTTTAAATATTGGTTCTGTTCCATTCTATTTTATTCTTCTTTAAAATCTTCATTTGGCCCTGGCTGGTTGGCTCAGTGGTAGAGCATCGGCCTGGTGTGCAGGAGTCCTGGGTTCGATTCTCAGCCAGGGCACACAGGAGAAGCACCCATCTGCTTCTCCACCCTTTCCCCTCTCCTTCTTCTCTGTCTCTCTCTTCCCCTCCCGCAGCCAAGGCTCCATTGGAGCAAAGTTGGCCTGGGCACTGAGGATGGCTCTGTGGCCTCTGCCTCAGGTGCTAGAATGGCTCTGGTTGCAACAGAGTGACGCCCCAGATGGGCAGAACATCGCCCCCTGGTGGGCGTGCCAGGTGGATCCCGGTCGGGAGCATGCGGGAGTCTGTCTGACTGCCTTCCCGTTTCCAACTTCAGAAAAATACAAAAAAAATAATAAATAAATAAATAAATAAATCTTCATTTGTATATTTAGTAAATTTACTTTATCTTTCTTCTATACCTACCAAATTTTCTCAGATGCTTTTGGTCTTTTTCTTTGTATCTGAACTTCCTAATTTCTATTATCAATGTCCCTTTTTTGTATGGTCATGATTGCTCATCCATGTGTGTCAACAGTTTATTTTCATCTAGGATAACATTGCCCTTTTTGAAAAAAAAATTTTAATTCTCAGATCTTTTTACATCTTCTTGCTATTTAAGCCATTTCTTCAGAGTTTTTACATTTCTGCTTCATACTTGTTTTTTGTATTTCTGAATGCTTTATTTTTACTTCTCTTCTGTTTCAATAGTCTTGTGTTTTGTGGCTTTCTGGCATGTATTTTTATTTACAATCAATTTTGAATTTTATTATCTACAATTTTCTTATAGTATCTCTGTTAATTTTGGCTTTTTTTTCCCTAAGGTGTTAGATATTTCTAGTATTTTAGTTAAAAGGGAGATTCTGTTGAGTAAGGTACAGGAGGTAATTGAAGTGGCATTTCTGCTATCTTAGCTCAAGGGTTCCCTCTTTTTTTGCTCCAACAAAGGAAAATTGTTTTACTTTTTGTGGCCAGCTTTTCTCTGCTTCTTCACTCTTATCATTTTCTAGAAAGGCTACTTACCTTTTTAAATTATGACTGCTTTCAAAGGACACCTCCAATTTTCCAGGTTGCTTCTCTTTCTGTACCCAGGAATTGGGTACTGCCTATTCCAGTTTCATGCACTGTGATGCCTATTTCATTGAATTCCTCCATTATGAGTCCTCTGAGCTGCCCCATTTCATCTCTACTCTCAGCAGTTTCCTTAGGATTCCCTCTGGCAACACCTTTGACTGCCTTGTGTGTTTTTCCCTAATTGCATGCATATTGGAGTTTATAGTCTTCTCTGTCTCCTAAATACACTATAGAAGTAACTTATGATAGTTTTCATTTGCTCTCCTTTGTGGATTTTAGTACCAATTCTCAAGTGATTCCAATGTAGGTTGCTGCCATTATCCTAGGGAGCCTGAAACTCCTAGATTTCCTCAGCTTAATTTATATGGAAAAAAATCATAAGATTTTGAATAAAATATAGGCACTCATTTGTGTGAATACAAGATGTGGAAGACTCTTTAACAAGATTTGAGAAGTTATATTAGTCTTCTCAGAGCACATTAACAAAATACCATGGACTGTGTAGCTTAAACAACATAAATTAATTTTTTAACATTTTTGGAGACTGGAAGTTCAGGATCTGATTGAGGGTTCTCTTCCTGGCTTGTAGATGGCTACCCTGTTGCTGTGGATTCACACAGCAGATGGAATGAAAACAAGCTCTCTTATGTCTCCCCTTATAAGGGCACTAATCCCACTATAAGAACACTACCCTCTAAACCTAATTGCCTCCCAAAGACTCATCTCCATATACTAGCATATTGAGGGTGGTGGCTTCAACATAGAAATTGAGGAAGGGGAGCCAGAGACACAATTCAATCTATAGCAAAGTGGAAGTCATTTAGGGAGAGAGAATTATACATTTAAATTTTTTTCACTATGCAGAAGACAGCATAAACAGCCTAAATGAAAATACTAAATTGAGCCCTGGCTGGCTGGTGCAATAGTAGAGCTCAGTATGTGGATGTCCCAGGTTCAATTCCTGATCAGGGCACACAGGAGAAGCACCCATCTGCTTCTACACCCCTCTCCCTCTCACTTCTCTCTCTTTCTCTCTCCTGCCTCCTGCAGCCATGGCTCAATTGGAGTGAGTTAGCCCCGGTCACTGAGGATGGCTCTATGGCCTCTGCCTCAGGCTCTAAGAAGAGGTTGGTTACTGAGCAATGGAGTGACACCCCAGATGAGCAGAGCATCGCCCCCTAGTGGGCTTGCTGGGTGGATCCTGGTCAGGGCTCATGTGGGAGTCTGTCTCTGTCTCCCTTCCTCTCACTGAAAATAATAATAATAATAATAATAAAATTGAAATAAAATATGTCTGACATATATAACTGACAAATATTGATACCCAAATTATCTAAAGAATATAAATGAATAAATGGGATAATGGAACAAAAAACCTGACAGAAAAATGAGCAAACACGTAAGTAGAAAATTTCATAGTCAAAAGTAGTAAACAGATTCTAAACCTTATTTAACATCATCCATGTAAACCTCATTTAGGAAATCAAAAAAATGTTTGTTAAAACTGCAAGAATTATAAGTTTACACCCACAAAGTTCAACATAATGCTGAGTGGCCGTTATGACTATAAAACAAAACAAAATTTAGTGAAAGAATATTAATATTAATAATAAATAAAAACAAGAAAGCTATTATACATTGAAAGGTTAAGTACAGTCTACTAAATAATAATAATAATTTGGGTTTTTTATTGTTATTTATTTTTGTTTTTGCTTGTGTGGTTTTTTTTGTTTGTTCATTTGCATATTTTTTGGCAAAAACACTTAAGTTCTGCTCTCTTTGGACCAACTTGTTAAGGTCAAGATTGTCAACTAAATAACACCTTTCTTCTCCATCCATGTTCTGAACCATTGCCGAAATAGTAACAGAGCCAGACATATGGACACTAAATTATCGAACCTAATATTGGAGAACATGGCTTGTTCCTGTGGACACCTAGGCTAGTGAGTTCTGATAACATATTTATATCAAGTCAGTCACCTGTCTCTTTAGAAAACATAGGCCTACAATGCGGAGGTGTGTTCTTTACCACTAAGCTCACACATATCCATGAAGAATTGGGCACACAATCTCTCCAGAAAGGGCAGCAACAAAAAGGGAAAAGGAAGAAACAGAACTGTGCATGTCCAATTCTTTATCCCCAAATCATCAATTATTGAAGTTGCTCCCCAAGAGAGAAATGAACGAGAATGCTAGAAGAAAGTAGGTATTGATAAACTAATGACTGAGTCTCCTTTTAACAGAGACTGTTAATCGTCACAAATATCAATACTCACTTTTTTCAATAATAACTTTTAAAAAAAATCTCCTTAGTTTTACTTGGTAAAACTGCAATTTGATGAAAACATTAAACTAAGTTCTAGCCAATGAAATGATAATACAAGATATATGTGCACACACTGACCAACCCTTTGAAGGTTATGTACTCCACTGGTGGGGAGAGGATGACAACTCCAGGCTCAGAGTTATGGCAGTTCAGAAGTGAGCACCTCAGCCATCTTCAACTCTACCACACTCAAGTCACAGGCATAAGCCACTGTATATCAGACTATCTTAGTTATAGCTACTTAGCCTCTGCTCTAAGTAACACAAAATAGGTAACTGGAAGTGAATTGGTGTCAAAATGTAAACCTAAGAGCATGAGATCAGCTACTAACTGGAAGATAGTGATGGCAAAGACTTGCATGATAAAAAGTTGATGATATTAATTGTGCTATGATCAATTGTCATCTTCAGTAAGTCCAAAGGTTGACCATACATCCACAGAGTTCTATAATTTTATCAGCTATCATTGATGTATGTTGGAAGCTCCTTACTGCTTTCTATAAATTCCAAATAGGGCTAATTTAAAAAGGCAGTTCTGAAAAAAACAAGCATCATTCAAGAAGAGTTCTCAGCCTTCAGAACCTCAAATTAAGTTTTCTACCAGACAATGGAAGGCAATGGAAGGCAACCAAGCATTTAAAATCAATTTAAAAGTGCTGTGTTCCCACTGAAGCCCAAGTTTCCAGAAGGTGTAAAGCTAGCCAAAATAAAATCAAACTAGAAAACAATGGATCAGGCAAAAGAAAATTTAATAACAGAGGTAAGCTGGAAATCTTGGCAATTTTCCTAAAGAGCTTCTTTGAACACATAGACCAGAACCTTACTAAGACAGAGAAGGCAATTATATTTTTTAAAAAACATCAGATGCTTGACCCTCGATAGCATGTAACTATTTCATCCTCTGAAATAATCCCCTAAAGCCAAACCAATTCAGCAGGAAGCTGTTCAACTTCTAGTACCAACTTCTGGTGTGGTTACAAAAGTTAATGAAATAATACTTGCCCTGAGAGGAAAATCCATATGCCACACTGAACAATGGACCAGGGGGGTTCTACTCAAGGTATCAATGTTCAAAAAATTTCTCCATGATCTGAGCAGGGAGTTAATTCAAGTCCTTCCCAGCCAGATTTCTCTGTCTGTGGTATAGTGACTGCTTGTATGCTTCCTGTTCTCCTCCCCTCTCCCCCATATAAGAATCATTTTAGCCTGACCAGGCAGTGGCGCAGTGGATAGAGCGTTGGACTGGGATGCAGAGGACCCAGGTTCGAGACCCCGAGGTCACCAGCTTGAGCGCGAGCTCATCTGGTTTGAGCAAAAATTCCACCAGCTTGAACCCAAGGTTGCAGGCTCCAGCAAGGGGTTACTCGGTCTGCTGAAGGCCCATGGTCAAGGCACATATGAGAAAGCAATCAATGAACAGCTAAGGTGTTGCAACACACAATGAAAAACTAATGATTGATGCTTCTTATCTCTCTCCGTTCCTGTCTGTCTGTCCCTGTCTAACCCTCTCTCTGACTCACTCTCTGTCTCTGTAAAAAAAAAAGAATCATTTGAAGTTAACAAGTTGAAATTCATTACTGTACATTGGGTGGAGTCATAAAACTCAGGGAGACAGGGAGCAATAAATTGCTATGGACACAATCAGAGTTTTGGACTTTGTGTTGCCTACCCTTGGGAGGCTTGAGTGTGTTCTAGGTGTGGAAAGAAGGGTGTGTCTGGAAATGTGAGAACCAAGCACAGCAGACTCAGACAGCGACAGCTAGGTCTCCGCTAATTTCCATTCCTTCCTTCTTCAATTATACAGCTCCTGAATTATAGCTGTTCCTAAATACTAGACAAAAGATTAATTTCCGAGAATCTGTAGACAGTCTCTAAAAGTCAAAAGCACAAAGAAAAAACAACTTTAAAAAAAAGAACTCCAAATGGGGTCCTTCTGGTTAAAGACATCCAATTGAACTCATGAATTACCACTGAATTTCTCTCCCATTCCCCACCTCACTCCCTACAACAGGGGTCCCCAAACTTTTTACACAGGGGGCCAGTTCACTGTCCCTCAGACTGTTGGAGGGCCGGACTATAAAAAAAAAAAAACTATGAACAAATCCCTATGCACACTGCACATATCTTATTTTAAAGTAAAAAACAAAACAAGAACAAAAACAATATTTAAAATAAAGAACAAGTAAATTTAAACAACAAACTGACCAGTATTTCAATGGGAATTATGCTCCTCTCACTGACCATCAATGAAAGAGGTGCCCCTTCCGGAAGTGCTGCGAGGGCCGGATAAATGGCCTCAGGGGGCAGTATGTGGCCCGCGGGCCGTACTTTGGGGACCCCTGCCCTACAATATCAAATAAACAAGCAGGAAGGGATTAAAGAGGAGGGGACGGGGATATGCAATCACAAAGGTGACAGGATCAGGAGCAGAGAAGAGCAACAGTATTTTGGAAGTTGGAAAGCCATAGACAGTGGTAACTGACACAGTAATCCTAAGCAAACTAAATCCTAAAGAAGCAATGGGGAAAATAGGAAATCATCACTACTTATTCTGCAAAACCCCCAAAAGACTTAACAATGGCAGCTGAAGGCAGCTCAGAAGGTGAGGCTAAATGTGGAGTTAAAAAAGATTGTTTAAAAGTTTAGGACACAGTAGTCAGACTGGTCAGTCTCGTCCTTCACTTCACAGGGTAGACAACTGCAGCCACACCCTGTAAATGCCCTGGCTGCTCCTTTCCTCCCACCAGGACTTCCAGTAAAGAGGAAGGTTATTCTGTGACAGGGTCAAGTGGAAGGCCTCTAGACCAGGGAATACCAGGTAGTGCTGAGGACAGAATTGTACTGAGAGCAGGAGGATTACATGTGTTCACACTGTGAGTGATCAGAACTACTTACGGCTTTGTACATAAAATCTTGGTCTTACAACGTTACTATGTCTTCTGGCTTATTTTAATTTGAATATATATATATGCTTAAATATATTAACTTTGCACCCAAATTGAAATTTTTTTCTTTTCATATGCTGGCTTAATTATTTATCTTTTTAAAATAAGTGATTTATCTTACCTTATTTACATTTACATCAGATATATTTTATACATGTTTTTAATGCTGTCTTGATAATATTTTTGTTGCCAATTTTCTTGTATTTAAATATATTTCCTTTGCCTCTATGTTCTGTTTCCATAAATTATATATCTTATTTCTATATTTTATTTATTTACCTTAAGACAGTGAAAGGCAGCATTAAATGTGTAATAAAAATCAGAGCCAAGCATGAAATGGCATAACTTGCGCACCACATCCTCCTTCAACTGTGAGCGATTCCTGCCTGACTTCACGTCCCCAGTTTTTCTACTGACCTTCTCTTGATCTGTATTACACTAATCTAGGGTGTTAAATCCAGATAATTATTTCATATTTTCTTTAGACAATGTTTATTTTTATTTTCATGGTAATTTAATGGGTTTTATTCACTTTTAAAACATTTAAAACACTTTGATTTTTATATATCTAACTAGTTTATCAAAGTTGAACCAAAAAAACAGTAGAAACCACTTTGCCTTGGTACACAAAGAATTTAAGGCAGGGACTTGGCTGCACAGGTGAAGGACAGGCTGAAAACCTATGCAAAAGGCATGGAAGATCACCAGAGACAGAAGCAAGAAGCCCCCGGTGTCTGGAGGGACGCTGGGCCAGGCCACCGGTGGCAGTGATGCTAGGCCAGTCTGGAGAGAGCTGGAGCCTCAAGAAGCCCCCGATGTCTGGAGGGACGCTGGGCCAGGCCGCCAGTGGCAGTGATGCTAGGCCAGTCTGGAGAGAGCTGGAGCCTCAAGCCCCCGATGTCTGGAGGGACGCTGGGCCAGGCCACCGGTGGCAGTGATGCTAGGCCAGTCTGGAGAGAGCTGGAGCCTCAAGAAACCCCCAACGTCTGGAGGGACGCTGGGCCAGGCCACCGGTGGCAGTGATGCTAGGCCAGTCTGGAGAGAGCTGGAGCCTCAAGAAGCCCCCGATGTCTGGAGGGACGCTGGGCCAGGCCACCGGTGGCAGTGATGCTAGGCCAGTCTGGAGAGAGCTGGAGCCTCAAGAAACCCCCAACGTCTGGAGGGACGCTGGGCCAGGCCACCGGTGGCAGTGATGCTAGGCCAGTCTGGAGAGAGCTGGAGCCTCCCAGGAGAAGCAGGCCCTGCCAAATATACAACAGGAAAAGCTAGTTTTCTTCTTTTTTTAAATATTCCATAAGGGCCTATCATTGGCTAAACATCAGCCAGAAGCCAGCTGAAAAGGGGGATTGACAAGAGTTAGATCCATATGACACAGGGCAGAGCAAGAAGAGGGCAAGGAATGGATTTGAGGGCTTTCACTGTCCACTTCTTTCTATTCCTCAGCATCCATTTCCCTCTTTCTACTCATATTTAATAACTGTCTGCTTCCACCTAACAGGAAGCACCAGTCCATTGTACAAATGTAGATAATCTCATTCTCTTCCTAACAAGAGGAGACGCTAAGAACCAGACATCAGTCACTCACTCAAATTCAAGTTTAGACTTTCCAAGGTAATCCGTTCTTACCACCCAGATCTAAATATGATTCCTTACAAATTATGACTCATGAATTAATGTAACTACCAAGATCTCATCTCATAAAAATAACAGTGAAAAAAAAGGAGTCATTGAGTACCATATACCTTAAGAATACATACTTAGCTGCTATAATTCTTGAGTCTGTTTCTAGATCCAAAACCACGTTTATAATTTCTTCTTCCTTATGACATATAGTTTCCATTACCTTTAGCAGTGCCTCAGTTGGTTGGTGCTTTGAGTGTCTGAGTCCTTAGTGCCCTGAGTCCTTAGTGCCCTTGTTTTCCTTGATCTACTCTTATCTTTTCCCTAATGTTTACTATACCAGACATGGAATTGCTAGGAGATATCCCCGTAAATTTCTTGGTTGCAAAAATAATAGCGAGTGCTCTCATTTCTAAACACAATCCAATTGTCCCCTTTGTAATTGGGTTAATCATTTAAGTTCCTCTCTATCTGTTGATTCTGTAGGTTAAAAGGTCCCAAATACCTAGGTGGTGGTATGAACTTACAGTTTGATAGGACCACTGTGGCCCTTTCTACTGGAAACATTGCATCATGTGGATAAAGAAGTCACGGCTATATAATTCTTGTAGTGAAATCAGTTTCTTGGTGAGAAGCGAAGTGTGGAACACCATCATGATTTAAAGGGCTTTCTCTCAGTCTTGAGTTGTTGTAGTAGTAATATTGTAGGAAAGGAAGGAAAGTATAAAGTCAAAGTAAGTACCCATTTCAGTGAGGACAAATCACTACCTTCTCAGTGATGGAAGAAAGGCAATTAAATTCACCAACTACTAGAAGGTTAGCTGGTCTTCTAGGAAATGGAGCCATATCAGGTCTCCAGAATTATTATTGGTAAGTTGGGCAGACAGCAAAGCAGTAGCCATATCAGACTTAATGGGGAAAGGTCATGTTGTTGAACCCATGCAAAATTCCCAAAGCTATTTTATACATAGTTATAGGATATATATGTATAATATAGGTAGGTAGGTAGGTAGATAGATAGATAGATAGATAGATAGATATATAGATAGATAGATATGTTTTTTCCCTTCACCAAATGATTACCTCTGAGTGGGCATGTAAAATAGCAAAAGATCATTTCCAGCTGGTGCCAGCTTATCCTGAAGAGCTTAAGGTCTGAAGTGTTTTTATTTTTCTTTGTATGTCAGCTATTTGCAAGAAACTATCCATGAAGCCATAGGTGTGGGCAGAAGAAATCATGACAATGTAGCATGAGTAGGTGTCATGAGAGCCCGAGCCACCTGGTCATGCAGTTTCTTGTTCCTTACATACAGTAATGCGTCTAAATCATAATACTTCATTTTCATGATGATTGATTCTGCACAGTCTCACAGATAAATCTGATAACACTTACTGCATGGTAGACATTCCAGGTTACATACTGTCATGGTGTCTAGTGGTCTAGAACTCAGCCTCTACCAGATACCAATTGCAAGTCAGAAGTTGCTTCTCAAAATAAAATAATTATCAGCAGAAGACTTTTTCTCCAAACTTTAGGAAATTGTGCAATGCATCTTTTTTTTTTCTTTTCAGTGAGAGGAGGGGATATAGAGAAGACAGACTCCCACAGGTGCCCCAACTGGGATTCACCCAGCAACCTCTGTCTGGGGCTGATGCTCGAATCAACCAAGCTATCCTCAGTGCCTGGGGCTGATGCTCAAACTAATTGAGTCACTGGCTGTGAGAAGAGAAGAGGGAGAAAAGAGGGAAAAGAAAGGGAAGAAAAACAGATGTTTGCTTGTCATGTGTGCCCTGATGAGGGGTCAAACCTGGGACATCTGTATGCCAGGCTGATGTTCTATCCACTGATCCAATTGGCCAGGGCTATGTAATGTATTTTTAATGTAGCTTAACAGAAGTTTCATATGGAATTAATATTTATCATTGTGATACTTGGAGTACCATTGAATCTGATGGGTGATAGGGCACTTTACAGGAACTAAACCTATTGCAGAGCCTTCTTTTTCTCTGCTTCCCCTTAAAACACACAGTATTATGGTTTATTCAAACAATGGAGCAGAGTATTGCTCCCAAAGGGCCTCCAGAGACATCTGCCAAGTGTTGTCCTACTTCCTTAACGGCAAGAAGTAGTACAAAGCACACCATTTTACCTTTCACTTGGAAAGACACATCACAACAGGCCTAAGAGCTCTGAACTCCAAAACTTAATGGACTAGCAGGCCCCAAATAAAATTTCTTTCTCAACCTTAGCACATATGTATCCTACTAACTAAAGCATCTAGTATGGCCCTGGCCGGTTGGCTCAGCGGTAGAGCGTCGGCCTGGCATGCGGGGGACCTGGGTTCGATTCTCGGCCAGGGCACATAGGAGAAGCACCCATTTGCTTCTCCACACCCCCTCCTTCTTCTCTGTCTCTCTCTTCCCCTCCCACAGCCAAGGCTCCATTGGAGCAAAGATGGCCCAGGCGCTGGGGATGGCTCCTTGGCCTCTGCCCCAGGCGCTAGAGTGGCTCTGGTTGTGGCAGAGTGACCCCCCGGAGGGGCAGAGGGGCAGAGCATCCCCCCTGGTGGGCAGAGCATTGCCCCTGGTGGGCGTGCTGGGTGGATCCCCGTCGGGCACATGTGGGAGTCTGTCTGACTGTCTCTCCCCGTTTCCAGCTTCAGAAAAATACAAAAAATAAAATAAAATAAAATAAAAAATAAAGCATCTAGTATGCTTACTATTTCTCAATAGTCCAATGTGTATGATGTCATCAATGTCATGCTCCATAGCATGATATTCAGAAATACCCAAATGATTGATATTGGAGATTACTGTGCATTGGTTACCAATCCTAGGGGAGAGCTCTGAATATTTTTGCCCATTGTACCTTGGTATCCGTGTCTCCAAGAAGAACACAATGCAGTCAAACACTAGGTGGTACAAAGCATTTTTTTTTCATAGAGAACAGAGCAGGATTAGCCTCTATAGTGAGTATTGGCCCCATGACTGTTAGGTCTCTCTCAGTGGCTGATACCAGCCAATTTCCTATCACGCCCATCTTGCACCATGGTAGAAAGATCTGTTCCCCTCCCTGGCAGAGGACAGATATGAATGGAGTTCTCAAGGTGCCAAATGATACACAGACTTCAGCCAAAGACAAAAGAGCATTCCTTGATCCTGAAGCAGAGAAATATATTCACATACAAGGCGATAAGCCTTGCACAGGCTGTGTGGACTATTTATCTCTTGGTAAGGAAGTGTTTCAAACCCAAGGCCCAGTCTTAAGTGGCTGAATGGAAGTTGAAAGACTGAGTACAGGAGACTACCCTTCCCAACAATCACCATTCCACTAGACTACGTAAGTAAAGAGATTTAAAGAGATATTACCTTGAGATAAAACAGTGAAGATGCACTTCTATACTGCTCATAAAAATTAGGGGATATTTCAAAATGAATATAAAGTGATTAAAAAAGAAGCATTTGATTTTTTTTAATTAAACAAGAACATCAGAAAAGCAAACAACAAGTCAAGGAAAGTTGTCCGATTATGCAAAACTAACTTTTATTTCATTGGTGAAAATGCACTATACAAAAGGCTGAAAGTACTGGAGTATCTGCATGTACCCTGATCCCCTAGTTTTTCTGAGTTACATCAGGTGAAAAAGAAATACTTCTCATTGTCTTGACAATTTGATGATGTAGTAGATTTCTTACAAATAAGGATGCAGTAATTCCTCACACTCCTATATGATACCCCTAGTTGGCAATGGGATTTAGCCATTCCTCATGCAAAGGGGCATATATTTCACCAACCGTTAAATCTGAACTGGCCTTGCAACTTGCTGTGACCAATAGGACACAGTACGAGTGATGCTGAGAGACTTCTAAATCTAAGCCACAGGAGTCCTTGAAACTTCTGTTCTCATCTTCTTTCTACCTATAGTCTGACTTGTAAGAAGCCATAAAGTAGATATTGAAGCACATAACTTTTTGTTTTATTGTTTTGGAGGTAAGATACAGTTTTAGGGGTTTCTCTTGTCCCATCTACCTATCATAGGGAGGCAATATGGAGATTTTTCAGGGCCAAGAATGTTTATTCCAAATCTGAATTCAAGATCTGAGAAGATATCCACAGGCTGTGGCTGTGGGCCTACTGGGCCCTTTGGGAATGAAAAGTTTCCAAATTTTCAAGTGACATTTGTGGGGTTTTTTTGTTTTTTTTAAGATTTTATTTATTCATTATAGAGAGGGGAGAGAGAGAAAGAGAGAGAAGGAAGGGGGGAGGAGCAGGAAGCATCAACTCCCATATGTGCCTTGACCAGGCAAGCCCAGGGTTTTGAACCGGCAACCTCAGCGTTTCCAGGTTGATGCTTTATCCACTGCACCACCACAGGTCAGGCTCAAGTGACATTTGTTACTTTTACTCAGAGACCAATCATATGCCAATGTCTACCAGTAAGAGGGCATATCTGTAGATATTTGTTGAGCAGTAAATTCGCAGCCACACTCTCTACTGCCTGTTGTTGGAAGAAAATAAGCTAGGTTTATTTCTCTATAGCTAACTCTTGGTTTCTGCTTTGTTTACTTAGATATTTTATGGTATTTTTCTTCTTTATCTTTGTTGTTTAAATGTTTCCCAAGGTTAGTATAAGTATAGATTTGTTTTCATTGAGTTTGCTGGAAACATAACCTGCTACCATAAGTCTTTTACTCTTTCTTACCCAGTTGTTTTCTTAAAGTCACAGTCTCTGGATGGTGATGTCAGTGTGAGTAGGGAAAAGGAAAGGAAGGTAGGGAAACTCAAGGGACAGAGGCAAAAAGTATTTATGCTGTGCGACTCAAAGGAGAAGGGAAAGAATAGTTCTTTCTATTGGTGGGCTCAAACCTTGAATTTCTGGGTTCATTGACTTAGTAGGAAAGTTACCAATTATCTTTTTTTGCTTTAAGTAGATGTCAAACTAGATTAGGTTTTCTTAACCTTAGTTCTTCTGTCTGCCTTATGGGAAAGGAAGATTTTTTACAGTTTCCAACTATAAATTGCTTATTTTTACTTTTCAGTCTTTATCACATAATTTTTTTAGTTTCATGGAAGCCTAGAAGAGACAGCATGCACATGTCTTTTAAATCCAGAGCACATCCTACAAACTGAATATATTGTTGATCACACTGTGTCCTCAAAGCTCATCAGCTCTGAAAACATGAGATTTGGATTGGTCAAAGTATTTTGCTCTGGGGCAGTGGCAGTTTTACTAAATATGGGACTATATTTAATGCTACCAGATCTCCTATACCTCTGTAAAAATGCCAACATGTTCCAAAGCCTCCTTAGAAATGGAAGGTTGACTTGTATTCTCCTCACTTTCTGTATGTTTCCCAGTCCAGTTATAAATCCTACATATCCTGAAACGCACCAGCACAACACACAAAAGAAGAAAAAATGAAAAGAAGGGAATGAAAAGAAATGAATGTATTAGACTAAATGTTTCTATTTAGAGAAATCTGGAGAACTTATTTCCACATTGAAAGATAAAATGTATGTAAAACAAAGCAGTTTCTGACCTGTGTGTTTTCTTTTTCTATCCTCCCTTTCTTATCTATTTTCTCACTTGAGCAATTCACAGAAAAGAAAGAGACTTTAGAGACAGAACCTCTCATGGGCTAAAGCAGAATGAATCATGAAAATGTATTCTATTGTACAGTTTTCAGACTCCAGAGTTGTCCTCTGGTTCCTAGCACAGTAACACGAACATTTTCTTATGACTAATAAAGGACAGTTTCTTTTTATTATTGACTAACAATCCCGCACATTAATTGTTACTCATGTGTTCATCTACCAGAGATATAGCAAATAGAAATAAGTACCTAAGTCTGATGTCTAACTCATTTTGAAATAAGAATAATATAGAAAATACTATATACCTGCTCAATAATCATTTCTTTAATTTAATGGAAAAAATAAGTTTTTAAAAAACTGCAGAGTTTTCACCTGACCAGGCAGTGGCGCAGGGGACAGAGTGTTGGACTCGAACATAGAGGACCCAGGTTTGAAAACTCAAGGTCACCAGCTTGAAAGCAGGGTCACTGGTTTGAGCATGGGATCATAGATGTGACCCTGTGGTCACTGACTTGAGCCCAAAAATTGCTGGTTTGAAGTCCAAGGTCGCTGGCTTGAGCAAGGGGTCACTCACTCTGCTGTAGCCCCCCTGTCAAGGCACATATGAGAAATCAATCAATGAACAACTAAAGAGCCACAATGAAGAAATGATGCTTCTCATCTCTCTCCCTTCCTGTCTGTGTGTTCCCATCTGTCCCTCTCTCTGTCTCTCTGTCTCTGTCACACAAAATACCAAAAAACAAAACAAAACAAAAAAAAGCCTACAGAGTTCTCTAATTTTCTGCCATTATTCTCCATGTTCTCATTTGGGCAGATGACTCCAAATTTAAGAAAATAGTAGAAAATCACCTCTAATATATCTTTACCAAAAAAAAGAATCATTAAGCTAGTCATAATTTTTCCTCAAGGAAAAGTCCCTTTTGCATAGAGAATATTCAGATATGTGACAGTATAAGAATCTTCCAAGAAATTAATAATACTTTTAAAACATAAAACTTGTTTTACTATTTCCTGATAATACTTTTATAGCGCTATAGATAGGACTTCCATAATGATGAAAACCTATGTAATTAGAGACCTACAGACTGTATAAAATTGTATGTATTTTTTATTGACCTATAGTTCAGAAAGTCAATGGAAATTTGAGTATTATTAATCAAACTATTGATAATAGATAAATATCATCTATCATTCCACTTTCTTGAGAAATATACTGTTATTATACTTCTTAAGTTTAGTGTGACTACTTCTCAAATCTATAATGCAATTTTCTAACTTCTTCAAAATGTATATACTTATATTTTTCAAATTATTTGAAACAGATTATAGAAATAAATGTAATATAAAAATATTTTATACCCAATATTTGCCATATAATGGAACTTAAACACAAATAACTATGCTTGATTGGTTCAGGATTCTGGCCAAATTTGTAAAATAAATATATAAATAAGATAAAAGGGGCCACCACTGAAAATAGGCAAGGAACTATTTATATCATAAAATTCAAAAAATACATTAGTGTTGAGAAATCTTAAAGAAAAGAAGAGACTGTGAGGCAATTTAAAACTTTTATAGAAAGTAATGAATGTTTAAGGGTAAGCTGAAGGTTTACGAGAAAAAATTAAACTCCCTACTAAATTAAAAAATATATATATATATATATGGTAATGATCTTCTACTTTAGCAATACAATCTAAAAAGTTTAACTATAAAAGAAATTGGGAAATAAATATTATAAAGAACAAAATCTATTAAATAAGATTTTATCTGAATAAAGAAGAGTAATCACATGATAAAAACAAATGTCAATGTGGGATTTGGAAAAGATTAATATCTAGTCCCAATGTTAGAAAATCAGGATTAAATTAATGTTCAGAATGTTTAATTAACATAATCTAGGATATCTATGTAAACACAACAACTAAAAAATTAATAGCTATATCATTAAGTTGAGGAATATGAAAAGATAGCTCACATTTATTTAATATTTTTAAGTAATAGACAATGATGAAGAAAAAATTTTCAAACTTAAAACACTCAAATTATGATATACTAATAAAATTTAAGAAATTAGCTAAAATAATTTTAAAATATTAGTCAATGAGATGAAATAACAAGAAATAATTGGCTAAAATTATGTATAAATAGTAAATGAAGTGAGATTTTTTTTTCAGATTTATAAAAAAGAATTATTATCTACTTAGAAAATCCAGGGTAATTGGCTAAAAATATTTTTACAAAAAGAATTCAATAAATTGATAGGATAAAACATACACAAAATCAAAACACTTCCTACATACTTGAAATATTTAGTTATTAAACATTATTGCAGAAATTCTGAGATAAATTAGTTTAAATATATTTGTTTACTTCCATGCTTTCTCAAAATGACAGTGATTAAGAAGTTTAAGACACTTATAAGGAAAAAAAGAATGAGGCTAATCAGAAATGAAAGCAAAGAAAATCACAGAACTTTAGAAGCCAAAGAGGAGGTAAACCAGACAAGAAAAATATAAAAAAGCTCAGCATGTGTGGGAGGAGAAGTAAAGAAACAAAGCCTGATGTCTCTCAACTCATCCAAAACCTATAGGCTGCAGTCGCCTCTGAAGTTGAGAGAAAAGGGGGGGATGATAATGGGTCTCACAGTATATCTATTTAAAAAGAAAAAAAAAAAAGGTGAAGTCCTATATGACAACTTCATTCTTCAATGCATGTGAAAAAAAACCTTTAATATGAAGGTGTTGCCCAGGAAAACAAAGTGAAAGTGGGGAAGTAAAGATATTTTCAAAGGAAATATAATGAATAGCCTCAGAGAAAAATTGTAAAAAGATAACATTGGGGAACAAATTTTTTTTCATCTTCTGTTGCATGAGGTTTTAGAACTGTTTCTATATATTTCTGCATTGCTGATTTCAAGTCTGAAATTCATTTATTGGTGCATGCTCTAGTTTTTATGCAATTTTAATTTCTTTTTGTTACAGTTAATGGCATGCATTGGTTTTTAATTGGAGTTGAAGGGCAACGACTCTTGGATTAAACATAACCACAAGGCAATTAATGTTTTTCAAACATCACTTGTTACATAATTGTAGTTTTTTTTAAATGTAAAAAATTATTATCTGATAAAAACACCCTCTTATTTGGTTTTAAGATTGAAAAATGGCTTCTTAGAGTAGATGTAAATGTAAGAATAGTCCTGACACCTTCTGTTATATATGTGGCTGTTACACATTTCAACGTCAAAGGCGCAATATTTCATCATTTGTGACATGTACCTATATTGCCTATTTTCAAGTTCCCCTTGGTGACCAAGATAAGAATTGGGCTCCTCATATTGTGTGTCATAATTGTGAGGAAATGTTTTGTGACTAGACAGAAGGAAAACGCAAAGGAATGCCTTTTGGTATTCCCATGGTTTGGCATGAACCTAAGGACCACAGCAGTGACTGTTATTTCTGTCTGATCCATACAAAGGGCATCAGCAAGAAAAAATGGCATATGATCGCATATCCTAATATTCCTTCAGCAATACAACCTATCCCACACTCTGAGACACTCCCGGTTCCAGTTTTTAATGGTTTTATTTCTTCTAATGATGAAGAAAGTAAACATGGTGATCAAGTGTATTTTGATAAGATGCATGAGGAAATGGTTGTAGAATCCGAAGGGTCTTTTTCTAATGCCAAGCAGTCATTAACCCCTCAGCAGTTTAGCCAACCCTAATTGGATAACTTAGTAAGAGATTTGGGCCTATCAAAGAAAGCAGCTGAGTTATTAGAGAAGAATGTACTTCACCAGTCAGCTAAAGTATCCCATTTCAGGAAGCATGAACAAATTTTTGTGGACTTTTTTTCCGAAGACAAACACTTTGTTTACTGTCATGATATCAGTAGTCTTCTGAGCCAGCAAGGTGTTACCATTTACAGTCCAACAGAATGGCAGCTATTTCTTGACAGCTTTAAATAGAGTCTGAAATGTGTTTTCCTACACAATGGTAATGTTTATGTAGCAGTTCCAATTGGTTATTCAACTCATCTGCAAGAAAATTATAATGACATAAAAATTGTCCTCAATTTTCTAAAGTATGAGGAGCATAACTGGATCATTTGTGTGGATCTTAATGGTAAATTTCCTGCTAGGACAACAGAGAGGTTTCATGAAGTATCCTTGCTTTCTGTGTTTGTGGGACAGCCAAGCTTGGGAGAAACACTGGACACAGAAGGAGTGGCCAAAACGTAGAGCTCTGGAAGTAGGAATGCAAGATATTGTGAATGAACCTGTAGTTAATCGAGACAGTATTACTTTTCCCCCACTTCACATCAAACTTGGCTTAATGAAGCAGTTTGTTCAGGCTTTGAATAGAGAAAGTGAATGCTTTAAACATATTATTTCTGCTTTTCCTGCCTTGTCTTTCAAAAAGATAAAAAAAAAAGTATATTAGATGGACCACAAATTCGAACCCTCATACGTGACAAAGAATTTACCAGGAAGATGAATAAGGAGGAGAAAGCAGCATGGCAGTCTTTTGTGGCAGCTATAAAGAACTTCCTTGGCAACAAAAACGCAGAAAACTATTAACTTCTGGTTCAAAGGATGCTGTTGGCTTTCCACGACATTGGCTGTAACATGAGCATTAAGATTCACTTCCTGAGCAGTCACCTTGATAAGTTTCCCAAAAATCTTGGAGCTGTTAGTGATGAGCAGACTACTGCTGGAGCATCAAACAAGATTGTCCTCAACAAGTACACAAATGCAATAGCTACAAACGCAAATTTTTGTCTGAATAGAATTTAAATAAGTTGTGCACAAATTTTATTTTTAAAATAAGTGTTTTAATATGTTCTATTTTGAAATTGTACACAGATTCTGATGCAATCATATCTTTTAGTGTATTAGTATATTTACCACAATAAATAAATTATTATATTTTCACAAAGATGATGCCCAAGAAGACATTCTATTTCATTATGTTAAACTAGAAAGCCCGGTGGTCATACGAAATGACTGCTGTTCTAGATATTATAAATTGTAATTAAAATGATTTGTGCAAAGGTGTCTGGTAATTCAAACTGAATTACCCAGGGCAGGCGGTGAGGACGCCTCTTTGCTTACTGCCCCACGGGGTTTCCCCCTTCTACTTGCTTAATTGCTTAAAGTAGAGTGCAATGAAGGAAACCACTGGCAGTACATTTCTTAAGAGCCACCACTAGCTCAATAAATAAAGGTAATTTAAATAATAAAATGTTAATTCACATGTCAAAGATCTCTTTGTACACAACATTTCTTGTGTAGATCTTTCCATCATTTTTAAGCTCGCCTTGCAGAGGACCATCAATTATTTTTAATTTTACGTCCGTTCTTTCACGAACTCTTGAACAGGCAACATAAAGTTGACCGTGTCCAAATGTAGGCTCAGGTAAAAAAATGCCAACACGCTTAAGCGTTTGGCCCTGAGACTTATTGATGGTCATAGCAAAGGCAAGTTTTACAGGAAATTGTCTACGTCTCAATTGAAACGGCAACCCTGTTTGAGATGGAGCCAAATCAATTCTTGGAATGACATGTATTTCACCTTTAGAGGAGCCAGTCAAAGACTTAGCTATTATGACATTATTTTTCAATTGGAGAACCTCTAGTCTTATACCATTGCAAAGACCCCTTCTGGTGTTAAGATTTCTTAACAGCATAATAATTGCTCCAATCTTTAACCTCAATTTGTGAGGTGGCATGCCAGAAGGCGAGACTATTTGAATGCTGTGGCAACTTCACCCCATTGGCTAGTACAGTTACCCAAGCAACCAATAGGCTATCAGCAACAAACAGACACTTAAGCCGCATATAATAAAGACTAAAGGTTGAAAATTTTACAATAAGATGAAAACCTAAAATCTTGGATTGCAAAAAAACTATAGCTTACAGTAAAAAACTAATGTCAGATTTGAGATCAGCACACTCGAATTAGGCAAGAACAAGTGTTTTTGTGGATGCATCAAAAATTTTGTTCCCCAGTGTAATACATTCCTTGAAAAAAGAAAAGAATGATATTCAAAAAGACTCACAAAAATTTTAAATATCCTAAGAGAAATAAAAGTTAAATAGGATAAGATAAATCTGAGACAGCTCTCATAAAAATAAACATAGTAAAAGTAGAAATAAAAATGTTTTCTTTTTCAAGAAGCTTATATACAGATAATAGAATTCAAGAAAAAAAAGAATAGCAAATAAAATGAAAGTGGAGGAAAAAAAACTATGAGAAACTACATAAAATTTCCAGCTATTAAAAGATCCACTGAAAACACAGTACAATGGATGGGGGGAGAGGGATTCATACCAACATACATTATCATAAAATTTCAGAATATCTGAAGGAAGAAACTTGTATATCCAAAAATTGTAGGAAAAACAAACAAAATATCATTTGCAAAGGAATGGGAATGAAAATAGCATCGTTCAATACTGTATTATAGCTCCATATATAGTTGTTCCCATTGGGATGAATTAATGTCCCACTAATTGGGGTAAGCTGAGGGAAGAATACATGAGTCTCTGTGTAATTATTTTCAGCTTTCTGTAGTCTATAATATTTTTAAGTAAGTTAAAAAATATATCTCATAAGACACAAACAGAAATACTTGGAAGCTAAAAACAATGAACTTACTTAGCAAAACCCTCGCAAATCTGACAGAAATTCCAATCTAGAATTCTACACCCAGCCAAAAAAATTACTTGGGTGAGAATAAAAATATTTTCAGATGTGTAAAGTCTCAAACAATTTTACTCCAATGACCAATTTCTTAATATTACTAAAAGTGTTCCTTGCCAAATTAAAGGAATAAATCCAGAATAAGACATGAAGTTTTAGAGAAAAAAAGAGTCTTGGGAAATCCTCACAATGATAATGAACCACACTGCTGCAAAGTTAGTAAGCAAAAGTCCACATTGAGGGGTGAGAGGCTCCCAGAAGCGAGAGCTCAAAAATAAATAAATGAAACAGATATATTACCTAATATGTTTAGACTTTTTAAGAAGAGATTACTATTTCTGGTCAGAATATGGGGATAAGTTAATAATAAGTGTGTAGAGGAAAACAAGGCAAAACACATTTATCATTTATCAACTGAAAAAAATAAAGAGGTGACGAAGGGAGACAGTGGATGTTATCAATTATAAATAATATGAACAATGTCATAATAGTGAAAGCACTGAATAGCAATTTAACAAAAACTATGATGTGAGGTAAGCAGATATAAGAAAGCTAAATACTCATCTTTCATAATAAGAATCTATGTACAATATCTGAAGTTCAAAGGTCAAAACTAGCAATTTAAGAATGCTACTTAGAAATGTAGAGGAAAAGGGGTGTGGGGCAGGTAGAAGAGGATAAAACGGGGTAAATGGTGACAGGAGACTTGACTGTGAGTGGTGAACACAGAGTACAATATAGAGATGATGTATTACTGAATCATACACTTAAAAACTGTATAATTGTATTAACCAATGTCACACCAATAAATTCAATAATTTTTTTAAAGAAAGAAATGTAAAGGAAAAGAACAACAAAAATGCTAAAATACTGAAAATGTTTTCTACTGAATTATAACAATCAGATTGTGGCAGAATGGAGCAGAGGGTTCTCTTTTCTCATGATAAGCCTTGAAGAATTATTTGACTTTTAAATTATATACATGAAATACTATAAACCAAATTAGATTAAATTTAAAATGAAAGATAAGGAAGCCCTTAGGTTCTCTTGACAGAGTGAGCAATACCTAATTCTTCCACATTCAATTTCCCATTTAAATAGCTGTGAAAGCAGTTTTTATTAAGATTCAAAGTTTTCAAAAGTACTGGAAACTTTACTTGTAAAATCCACCCATCTTTATAAAGTCAGTTTGTAATGGAATCAGTAAAATCTTGGAAGAATCCCCTTGCAGTGAAGTGCCAAAGTAGAAAACACATGAGGAGATCTAAATTTGGACACAGACTCCTTTGACTCATGAAAAAGAAAAAAAAACTTCCAATCTACAATGTAGACATTGCTTTCCAATAGAATCACAGCTCTTCCAATAACCTCTTCTACACCATTCTTCCCTTAATAACTTTTTTGACACAAATTTGGGAAATAATTTTCTTGGTAATACACTTGTGCTAAAAGGCATTTATCTGTGGGTGTCCAGGTAGAAAACCATATAGAAAACCCATCGAATGGAGGAATTGAAAAATTGCAATTTGGCCTTGGCCAGGTAGCTCAGTTGGTTAGAGTATTTTCCCCATCTGCCAAGGTTGTGGGTTCAATTCCTAGCCAGGTATATACAAGAATAAACCAATAAATGCAAAAATAAGTGAAACAACAAATCAATGTCTCTCTCTTGCTCACTCTCTCCCTTACTCTTTCTCTATAATCAATTAGTCAATAAAATTTTTAATTAAAATTTGGTTTATTTAGAGG
Source organism: Saccopteryx bilineata (assembly GCF_036850765.1). Classification (NCBI taxonomy): domain Eukaryota; kingdom Metazoa; phylum Chordata; class Mammalia; order Chiroptera; family Emballonuridae; genus Saccopteryx; species Saccopteryx bilineata. The sequence continues at coordinate 179,653,156 of NC_089494.1, forward strand.
ATTTGTTTTAATGCACTATATTTTATAGTAAAAAATCTTAAAAAGCTTGAGAATAGTTTTAAAATAATTTTTAGGCACTAGCAAGATGGCTCAGTGGATATTGCATAATTTTGTTGTGCTGAAATTGCAAGTTCAATTCCCGGTCAGGGCACATAGAAGTAGCAATCAATGAGTGAACAACTAAAATGGAAGAACTAAGTGGAATAATAAATTGATGCTTCTCTTTTTCTCTCTTTCTCAAATCAAATAAAAATAATATAATTAAAATAATTAAATTATAATTTTTATATATTATTAAAAATAAAATAATAATAATAATTTTTTAATTCTCAGCAAAATAAGCATAAAAAGTAAAACTCTATGGGGTTAATAGTATAGTAGAGGTTAACTACTATATGCTCATCACTTAGAAAATAAGTCATAAATAATTTTTGCTTCATGTCCTTCCTTCATGTCCATCCAAGTGTACGGGGGATAAAGGGTTCAGTAATAATAATTCTTAGCAAGAATAAATAGCCTATATTATGAACAATACAATCTTTGCATTATGTTCTTCCAAGAAACATAAAGAGTTGTTTTACAAATGGGTGTCAAAGGAGTCAAGATGTCAGTGCCCTGGAAACAACGTATAAGGCCACTGCTCATCTCGAGCAAGCATCGTGGAGGACATTCCTGAACACCAGATCCTGACCACTTGTGTTCTATTGCGTGATTAACTGCATGCTCAATAATCAATTACTAACCTTCCCAAAAGTATAGAAACTGGTCAGTCAGCTGAGACTCTTAAGGCAGTTTTTCGGACCTGAGTCCTCTGCCTTCTCAAGTTGCTGGCATCTTGAATTAAAGATGCTTTTATACCTATTTCATTCCCATCTCTTGTGAACTGGCTGTAAGGGTGACGGGCAAAAAGAATCCTGGCTTGTTCTAGTAACAAAACCAGGAATTCCTCATTCTGTCTAAATACCCAAATGACATATCTACAAATTGCAAAAATCTGTTTAGGAGCCTTACAGTTAATAGGGGGAGCTCAAGAGTTTAAAATTTAGCTTGAATAATGGTGGTTTTGGTTATGGTCAGTGGGCATTAATGGTTAATGCTAGTAAAAACTTTGTACCAGGAACTGGGTACCTGAGCAGCCCTACATGACTATCTGTGAGTGATCAAACTTTGTCAGGCCTACAGGGTTTAATGAGATCTGGGAGTGAGCCACTGTTGTGCCCCAGGGAACTGCAAGTAATAACATTTTGTTCCCCAGGAGATCTATGTGCAGCCCGCCTTTATGCTGCAGGGGACTGCAAGCAAAGCCTTTGTACTCCAAGGATAGAACTCCCACTAACTATGACTATGATCTAATTTACCCTCCCTTGAAATCTCAAAACCGGTACCTACCCTTCTCTAACCTTTATAAAAGGGTTGGCTGGGCAAAAGGGGTTGAGATGATTTGGGAATGTAGCCCCCATCTCCCCAGAGTGCTGGCCATCTGAATAAGGCACCCATGAAGATTCAATCTGTCTCTGTATTGCTGACAGGCAGCATGAACTCGGATGTACTTTCCAGTTTCACAGGTAAAAATAAAAGAGGAATCTCTTCCCCCAGCAGGCCTTTCCCTTCCTGGTGATCTTGTCAAACATTGCAAGCACCTCACCTACCCCACTCCCTACCTTTATCTGTCTTACTTTTTTTCAGAACCCTTACCATCATCTGACATACTATGCACTTTATTTATATATATATAAATATAAATATAAATAAATATATATATATATATATATATATATATATATATATATATATATATATATATTTGATTATCTTTCCCTTTTCCCTGCAATAGAACGTAAACTCCCTGAGAATGGAGATTGGTCTTTTTTGTTTTCAGTGATACTTACCAATGGCTGGAATGATGACTGGCACACAGAAGACATTAACTGCTGGTAAAAAAAAAAGTGAGTGAATTATAACAGGCATGAGGCAGAGCCAAGGACAAAGCCAAGGACAAACCACATTCACAGTTTACAGAGATCAAGCCTGGGAGAAATCTTCCTCATAGAAAAATAAAATTAAAAAAGCAAACAGAAAGAAAGAATACATGGGCCTTATAGAAATAGCCTTAATCTAAAAAACCTAAGATATGATGGACATTTTTATTTCATTTTAAGGTTTTTATTTATTCATTTTAAGAGAGAGAAGAGAGAAAGAGAGAAGGGGGAGGAGCAGAAAGCATCAACTCCCATCTGTGCCTTGACCAGACAAGCTCGGGGTTTCGAATCAATGCCCTCCACATTTCAGCTCGACACCTTATCCACTGCGCCACCACAAGTCAGCCCCAACAGGCATTTTTAAATTTTATCTTTTTAATAGGTAATATAGTCAAATGTTTCAAAATCAAAACCATGAAAAGTGCTATAAGCAGGGAAATCTAGCTCCCACCACTGCCTCCCTCCTTCCAGCTCATCCCTACTGGTCAGCCCTCTTCTCAGTTCCTGTACTTTCTTCCAGCACTTCTAAATATAAATTCTTATTTTTTCTTTATTTCAGAATAGTTTTTTGATTTATATTTTAAAATGTTTGTTCTGTCCCATGTTTTGGTTTTCTTCTTCAGGGATTTTGAATATGTATATATTAAATCTCTTTGCCTATCTCCTAAGGATAAAATATCATTCTAATTTTTTGAAATTTCTTTCTCGATTTTGCCTCAGTTTGTTTGCTTTTGACCATTAACCTATCTCATTCTTGCTGTGCTGTCTACAATGTGTATTTACTCTTATGTTTGTTAGTCTTCATTCTTGAAATGGTTTTCTCATTTAGTTCTATTTCTTTCCTGAGTTCTGCCACTTTCCAGTTTCCCTCCTCCTGCTCTCTGGTCCTTGTTCCCACTCTCTGGCTAGGTCTTCCAATGAATTCTTGTACTATTGTTTTAAGTCTGCCTTCGTATTGCAATTAATTCAGTACACTTTTTTATTCAAGTTAAAATTTGGTTATTATTTTCTTCTACCAAGGGGCAATATTTTTCTGGCATGTTTTCTTCATATGTAGAAAAGTTTTCTATATACAATTTCTCCACAGTTGCATAATATAGAGCTTGGATTTATCCCTTCATATATTTCATGTTTGGAAGAGATGAATTCTTTTAAACCAGCTTTTAGCAGGAAGTTTCTGGAAAAGAGAGAAAGGGCCAGGGTAATTGCCCCAATTTCTGTGATTGAAGAAATCTCTCCTTTGTTCCTTTACAATATAACGTCTCTGGGCCCGTGGGAGTGGGAAATGGGAACTTGTTTAATGGATATGACATTTCAGTTGTGTAAGAGGAACAGAATTGTAGGGACTGATTGTGCAACAAAATGAGTGTATGTAACGCTACCAAACTGTACACTAAAAATGGTTAAGATGGCCGACTTTATGTTTATTTGACCACAGTTGAAAGTTTTTTTAATTAAAATGTATATGTTATTTACATATTTTAAATATATATTTGTCATGTTATATTTAAATATATAAATCATATATATTTATATGTGTAGCCAAGGCATGCCACCTAGTACTCATGCTGGTTTCCCTGGCACTCTCCCTGGATGGTAGCATGAAGGTGTACAACTTCCTTTCAAGCTTGTTCCTTTTTTTCTAGAAGAAGATACTATCTAACATCTGCCATCTGGATGTTTCTAAGGACTTTCCTTTCATACTTTCTCTGCTTCCCCAAATACACATGATCTATTTAATTTCAGTTCCACTTACAAATACAGTGAATCCATAAAGTCATGGTGCACTTTTGACCAGTCACAGGAAAGCAACAAAAGACAATAGAAATGTAAAATCTTCACCAAATAAAAGGAAAACCCTCCCAGTTTCTGTAGGATGATGTGGCAGCATGTGCACATGCGCAGATGATGACATAACACCATGTATACAGTGGAGCAGCCCACGGCCATGCCAGTCAAGATGTGGATGGTACAGAGGAAAGTTCAGTGTGTTTTGTGGCTCGCTAAATTCTAATCCGTGACCAAAGTGCAACATGAATATCGGCGCGTTTATAACGAAGCGCCACCACATAGGAATAACATTACTCAGTGGGATAAGCAGTTGAAGGAAACCGGCAGTTTGGTGGAGAAACCCCGTTCTGGTTCTGGTAGGCCATCAGTCAGTGACGAGTCTGTAGAGGATATATGGGATAGCTACCTAAGGAGCCCTAAAAAATCTGTGTGTGAGCCCACATCAAACTGCACTGAATAGGTATGAAACTGGGAGAGTTTTCCTTTTATTTGATGGAGATTCCACATTTCTATTGTCTTTTGTTGCTTTCCTGTGACCGGTCAAAAGTGCACCATGACTTTATGGACACACTGTATTCCAACTTAGGAAGGAATACTCAGTCTGGAAGTAAATATTAACAAATAGCAGTTTCTAAAAATCCATCACTACTTAGTCTTCAAGTCAAATCTTGAGTGATTTGAAGTGAAGGGAGAATAAGCTGAGCTAGATGGTAGTAACTAACTTTAATAGTGCTCTTAGTAGAGCCTGACCAGGCAGTGGCGCAGTGCATAGACCATCAGACTAGGATGTGGAGGAACCAGGTTCAAAACCCCGAGGTCACTGGCTTGAGCATGGATTCATCTGGCAGAGTTCAAGTTCACCAGCTTGAGCACAGGGTCGCTGGCTTGAAGCCCAAGGCTGCTGGCTTGAGCAAGGGATCACTTGCTCCACTGTATCCTCCCCCCAGTCAAGGCACATATGAGAAAGCAGTCAATGAACAATTAAAAAAAAGTCACAACAAAGAATTGATGTTTCGCATCTCTCTCCATTCCTGCCTGTCTGTCCCTTTCTGTCCCTCTCTCTGACTCTCTGTCTTTGTCATAGATAGATAGATAGATAGATAGATAGATAGATAGATAAAAATTATGCTCTTAGTAGAACACGAACAAGATTTAAAAAAGGAGACTAAGAGATGACGTCAGAGTAATGGCGGGGTAGGAAGCGATACCGATAAATTTCCCCCAAAACTCAACAAGATCTTCAACCAGAAACAGAAAAACCTATCCTTGGAACCTCCAGATGTTTCGCAATACACCTGAAGGTATGGTTGAGCGAAAAATTGGCTAAATATATAACCAAACCCCGAAGGAAATAGGGAGTAAGAAATGCTCCGCCTTCCTCACTAACCTAAACAGGGTGACTTTCTCTGGGAACTGTGAATATAGAAACTGAGGTGGGCAAAGGGGGTGAATAGATCCAGGCCGCGGCATAAACAGCCGAACCAGGCTGTGGCAGGAGATCCAAGCCGAGGAAAAACTGTTCCTGTGGCAACTCGGGCAATACAAGCTAACACTCGCACGAAACCCAGACAAAGAAAGACAAGTGGGGCAGCCATTTTACCTGATCTCCTGGTCAGTGCATGCAGATAGTGGGCAAGAGATTTCTTCCAAAGCCCCGAGAGTGGGTGCCCGTGTTACCCCACAGAGAGGCAGAGTCAGAGGCCTTTGTGTGGGCCGAAAGCAGAATCTCTGGGCAGCCCCAGCGCCCTGGGAAAGCCACGAACGGGAGGGAGCGAGAACTAATTCCAACGGTGGAACTTTTCCGTGCTGGAGGAGGTTTCACTCAGAGGGAAACCCGGCGGCCGGGCTGATATCCTGGTTTGCACGCGCAGATAGCGAGAGATTCCTCCGAGTGCCTCGGCAGTGCGCGCCCGTGTTATCACACAGAGGGGCAGAGTCAGGGGCCTTTGTGTGGGCCAAAGCGGAATCTCGGGCCACCCCAGCACCTTGCAAAAGCCGCGCACAGGGACGGAGCGAGAGCCAATTCCAACGCTGGAACTTTTCCATGCGGTTGGGGGTTTCACTCAGAACGTGAAACTGGCGGCTGGATATCCTGGTCTTCGCGTGCAGATAATGAGTGAGAGTTTCCTCCAAGCACCCCGGGAGTGGGCACCCGCCTGTGTTACCGGACACAGTGGCAGAGCCAGAGGTCTTCGAGTGGGCGGAAACCCCGCCTGATTATGCTAGCAGCTCTGACTGACTGAGCCTTACACAGAGCCCTGTGCTGAGTGGAAATAGAGTGGGGAGTTGCCAGCTCTTTGAGCCTCTTACTATCCAGGCAGAGGCAGCAGCAACCCCATAGCTGGATTATCAGGCTACTAATTGATGAAGGAAAGACTAGGAGAAAGGCTCCAGGAACACGGACTCTCTCACTGTTGGAGCCTATAAATGCTAATGAGCCTCGACTGCCAACGAGACTAAAGCACAATACATGACATCGCCATAGAGAATTATCAACTGCAAACCTCTACCTGAGCTTGCCAAAGGGGCAAAACCCAGGGTACAGAGTCACCGACAAGGAAGAGGGAGAGAAAAGAAAAATCAAGAAGATAACCTCTCAAAATCAAGAATAATCTGCAGACTTTATAACCTATCCCATTTTATTATATTTGTTCGTTTGTTTCTCTTATCTTCATCCTTGATTTTTTTTTTCCTCCTCCAATTTGGCCGATTAACTTTCTGCCAGTATTAATCTCTCCTCTCCTTGAACTACACTACCCATAAGTGTTACATCTCCCATTATCTTTTCTTTCCTCTTTCTTTCTCTCTATGAGGGTTGCACTCCAAAACCCTTAACTCTCTCTCTCTCTCTCTTTTCTTTTTTCTTCTTTTAGTGGTCCCCTCTTTTTTTCTATCTCTCTCTTTCTTATCTCCCTCTATATGAGTTTCTTCCTTTCTCCTTTACATCTCCTCTCATTCAAACCTCAATAACAAACAAATTATCTTATTTGGGACTCAAACTTATGTTTGTGGCATTTTGGGGGGGTTTTACTTCACCTTTTTAACTCACTAGCAGTGCTCCCATCCCTGGCTCACGATTTTATCTAGTTCTTGTTCGACTAAATACAATAGTAATTTTTTAATTTGTCCCCCCATTTTTCTGTTTCCCTCTTATTCCTCTCATCATAACTCTTAGTCAACCAACACCTAAAAGCAAATCATTTTATTCTTATTTGCTTTTTGTGGGTCCATACCCCCTTCTTTTTTCTTTTTCTTTTTCTTTTTTTTTTTTTTTTTTGCCCCTTTATTACTTTTCCCCAAATTAGGCCCTCCATTACAGGCATTGCTTGTTATAATTCACAGTTCACTACAAGATTTTCTCAAGAAAGAGGGGAGAGGAGAGGAGAGGAAAAAAGGAGGGGGGGAATAATTTCCTTTTTTTTTAATTTTTATTTTATTTTATTTTTCTTTATTTCATTATTAATTTTTTTTAAAAAAACCAACTCTTTGATTTTTTATTTTTTAACTTTTTATTCTTTATTAAATCTCATTAATACTATCAACAAAACAACCCTCAGATGCCATTAAGGAAGAGAAAATTGAATATCATGAATACAAAAGAAAGAGAGGTAACACAGCTAACACAGCTAGATGAGGAAAAAATCTATGGAGAAAAAAATTTAATATATTGGAAACCTTAGAGCTAAATGACAGAGAACTCAAGATAGAAATCCTAAAAATCCTCCGAGATATACAAGAAAACACAGAAAGGCAATTTAGGGAGCTCAGAAAACAACTCAATGAACACAAAGAATATATGTCCAAGGAAACTGAAACTATAAAAACAAATCAAACAGAGATGAAAAACTCAATTCACGAGCTGAAAAATGAAGTAACAAGCTTAGCTAATAGAACAGGTCAGATAGAAGAGAGGATGAGTGAAATAGAAGACAAGCAACTTGAGGCACAACAGAGAGAGGAAGAAAGAGACTCAAAAATTTAAAAAAATGAGATAGCCCTACAAGAATTATCTGACTCCATCAAAAAGAATAACATAAGAATAATAGGTATATCAGAGGGAGAAAAGAGAGAAAATGGAATGGAGAACATACTCAAACAAATAATAGATGACAACTTCCCAAGCCTGTGGAAAGAACTAAAGCCTCAAGTTCAAGAAGCAAACAGAACTCCGAGTTTTCTTAACCCCAACAAACCTACTCAAAGGCATATCATAATGAAATTGGCACAAACCAACAGCAAAGAAAAAATTCTCAAGGCAGCCAGGGAAAAGAATAATACAACATATAAAGGAAGGCCCATTAAATTATCATCAGATTTCTCAGCAGAAACTCTACAAGCTAGAAGAGAGTGGACCCCAATATTTAAAGTCCTGAAAGAGAGGAACTTTCAACCACGAATACTATACCCATCAAAACTATCCTTCAAATATGAAGGAGAAATAAAAACATTCACAGATATAGAAAAGATGAGTGAATTTATCATCAGAAAACCCCCACTCCAGGAATCACTAAAGGGGGTTCTCAATCAGATACAAAGAACAAAAAAAAAAGAGCCACAAGTAAAAGCTCCAAGAAGAACACAATAAAACCAAATTTAAACTGTGACAACAACAAAAAGAAAGGGGGGAGAGGATGGAGATGGAGTGCAAAAGTACTCACAAAATAGTGCGCTACAATGAACAGGGTAGGAACCCTTTTAATTACTTAAAGGTAACCACCATTGAAAAAACCACCACAGAAGCGCATGAGATAAAAAAGATAGCAACAGAGGAAAGATGTATGGAATACAACCAAATAAAAATAAAAGATAGAAAAACGAAAGAGAAGGATCAAACAAGACACAAAACTAACAGAAAGTAAGATATAAAATGGCAATACGGAACTCACAAGTGTCAATAATTACACTAAATGTAAATGGATTAAACTCACCAATAAAAAGGCACAGAGTAGCAGAATGGATTAAAAAAGAAAATCCAACTGTATGCTGCCTACAGGAAACTCATTTAAGTAACAAGGATAAAAACAAATTCAAAGTGAAAGGCTGGAAAACAATACTTCAAGCAAATAACATCCAAAACAAAAGCAAGTGTAGCAATACTCATATCTGATAATGCTGACTACAAGACAACAAAAGTACTCAGAGACAAAAATGGCCATTTCATAATGGCTAAGGGGACACTGAATCAAGAAGACATAACAATTCTTAATATATATTCACCAAACCAAGGAGCACCAAAATATATAAGACAGCTACTTATTGATCTTAAAACAAAAACTGACAAAAATACAATCATACTTGGAGACCTCAATACACCACTGACGGCTCTAGATCGGTCATCCAAACAGAGAATCAACAAAGACATAGTGGCCTTAAACAAAACACTAGAGCACCTGGATATGATAGACATCTACAGGACATTTCATCCCAAAGTGACTGAGTATACATTTTTCTCCAGTGTACATGGATCATTCTCAAGAATTGACCATATGTTGGGCCACAAAAACAACATTAGCAAATTCAGAAAAATCGAAGTTGTACCAAGCATACTTTCTGATCATAAATCCTTGAAACTAGAATTCAACTGCAAAAAAGAGGAAAAAAATCCCACAAAAATGTGGAAACTAAACAACATACTTTGAATGGGTCAAAGAAGAAATAAGTGCAGAGATCAAAAGATATATACAGACTAATGAAAATGACAATACGACATATCAGAATCTATGGGATGCAGCAAAAGCAGTGATAAGAGGGAAGTTCATATCACTTCAGGCATATATGAACAAACAAGAGAGAGCCCAAGTGAACCACTTAACTTCACACCTTAAGGAACTAGAAAAAGAAGAACAAAGACAACCCAAAACCAGCCGAAGAAAGGAGATAATAAAAATCAGAGCAGAAATAAATGATATAGAGAACAGAAAAACTATAGAAAATATTAATAGAACAAGGAGCTGGTTCTTTGAAAAGATCAACAAAATGGACAAACCCATGGCAAGACTTACCAAGGAAAAAAGAGAAAGAACTCATATAAACAAAATCCAGAATGAAAGAGGAGAAATCACCACGGAAACCGTAGATACACAAAGAACTATTGTAGAATACTGTGAAAAACTTTATGCCACTAAATTCAACAACCTAGAAGAAATGGATAAATTCCTAGAACAATACAACCTTCCTAGACTGAGTCAAGAAGAAGCAGAAAGCCTAAACAGACCTATTAGTAGAGAAGAAACAGAAAAAAACATTAAAAACCTCCCCAAAAATAAAAGTCCAGGTCGTGACGGCTATACCAGCGAATTTTATCAAACAAAGAAGACTTGGTTCCTATTCTACTCAAAGTCTTCCAAAAAATTGAAGAAGAAGCAATACTTCCAAACACATTTTATGAGGCCAACATAACCCTCATACCAAAACCAGGCAAGGATGGCACAAAAAAAGAAAACTACAGACCAATATCTCTAATGAATACAGATGCAAAAATACTAAACAAAATACTAGCAAATCGAATACAACAACATATTAAAAAAATAATACATCATGATCAAGTGGGATTCATCCCAGAATCTCAAGGATGGTTCAACATATGTAAAACGGTTAACGTAATACACCATATCAACACAACAAAGAACAAAAACCACATGATCTTATCAATAGACGCAGAAAAGGCTTTTGATAAAATACAACACAATTTTATGTTTAAGACTCTCAACAAAATGGGTATAGAAGGAAAATATCTCAACATGATTAAGGCCATATATGATAAACCATCAGCTAACATCATATTAAATGGCACTAAACTGAAGGCTTTCCCCCTTAAATCAGGAACAAGACAGGGTTGTCCACTCTCTCCACTCTTATTTAATGTGGTACTGCAGGTTCTAGCCAGAGCCATCAGACAAAACAAAGAAATAAAAGGCATCCACGTCGGAAAAGAAGAAGTAAAGGTATCACTTTTTGCAGATGATATGATCCTATACATCGAAAACCCCAAAGAATCCACAAAAAGACTACTAGAAACAATAAGCCAATACAGTAAGGTTGCAGGATACAAAATTAACATACAGAAGTCAATAGCCTTTCTATATGCCAACAATGAAACAATTGAGAACGAACTCAAAAGAATAATCCCCTTCACGATTGTAACAAAAATAAATAAAATACTTAGGAATAAACATAACAAAGAATGTAAAGGACTTATATAATGAAAACTATAAACCATTGTTAAGGGAAATTGAGAAAGATATAATGAGATGGAAGAATATTCCTTGTTCTTGGTTAGGAAAAATAAATATAATCAAGATGGCTATATTACCCAAAGCAATATACAAATTTAATGCAATTCCCATCAAACTTCCAATGACATTTTTTAAAGAAATAGAGCAAAAAATCATCAGATTTATATGGAACTATAAAAAACCCCGAATAGCCGAAGCAATCCTAAAGAAAAAGAATGACGCTGGGGGCATTACAATACCTGACTCCAAACTCTATTATAGGGCCACGACAATCAAAACAGCATGGTATTGGCAGAAAAATAGACACTCAGACCAATGGAACAGAATAGAAAGTCCAGAAATAAAACCACATATATATAGTCAAATAATTTTTGATAAAGGGGCCAAGAACACACAATGGAGAAAAGAAAGCCTCTTCAATAAATGGTGCTGGGAAAAAAAATTAAGACCTGAAACAACTAAGTACATAGAAGAAGACATAGGTACTCAACTCATGGACCTGGGTTTTAAAGAGCATTTTATGAATTTGACTCCACAGGCAAGAGAAGTGAAGGCAAAAATTAATGAATGGGACTACATCAGACTAAGAAGTTTTTGCTCAGCAAGAGAAACTGATAACAAAATAAACAGAAAGCCAACTAGATGGGAAATGATATTTTCAAACAACAGCTCAGATAAGGACCTAATATCCAAAATATACAAAGAACTCATAAAACTCAACAACCAACAAACAAACAATCCAATAAAAAAATGGGAAGAGGATATGAACAGACACTTCTCCCAGGAAGAAATACAAATGGCCAACAGATATATGAAAAGATACTCATTTTCTCTAGCTATTAGAGAAACGCAAATCAAAACTGTAATGAGATACCACCTCACACCTGTTTAATTAGCTATTATTAGCAAGACAGGTAATAGCAAATGTTGGAGAGGCTGTGGAGAAGAAGGAACCCTCATTCCTTCTTCTGTTGGTGGGAATGTAAAGTAGTGCAACCATTATGGAAGAAAGTATGGTGGTTCCTCAAAAAACTGAAAATAGAACTACCTTATGACCCAGCAATCCCTCTACTGGGTATATACCCCAAAACCTCAGAAACATTGATACGTAAAGACACATGCAGCCCCATGTTTATTGCAGCATTGTTCACAGTGGCCAGGACATGGAAACAACCAAAAAGCCCATCAATAGATGACTGGATAAAGAAGATGTGGCACATATACACTATGGAATACTACTCAGCCATAAGAAATGATGACATCGGAACATTTACAGCAAAATGGTGGGATCTTGATAACAGGATACGAAGCGAAATAAGTAAATCAGAAAAAACCAGGAACTGCATTATTCCATACGTAGGTGGGACATAAAAGTGAAACTAAGAGACATTGATAAGAGTGTGGTGGTTACGGGGGAGAGGGAAAGGGGGAGGGGGAGGGGCACAAAGAAAACTAGATAGAAGGTGACAGAGGACAATCTGACTTTGGGTGATGGGTTTGCAACATAATTGAACGACAAGATAACCTGGACTTGTTATCTTTGAATATATGTTCCTGATTTATTGATGTCACCCCATTAAAAAAATAAAATTATTAAAAAAAAAGAAAAGAAAAGCACTATATGATAATAAACTAATAGCAATGGTCTTTTGCTCAGTTTCCAGAAAAATAAAAAATAAAAATAAAATAAAAAAGGAGACTAAGAATTTTATTTAAAGGTATAAATATAAAGGTAAATATTAGAACCAAAGTACCAAACTATGTGTGTGTGTGTGTCACACATGTATATTCAGATATAAACATATAAGTGGATATACGAAATAGAGATGCTATGTAGAGAATGTGCTGACGAGAGAGGCATGGTTACAGATCAGTTATGCGGCTTTTGTAGTAGTGTAGGTGAGAAATGGTGGTGGGATATATGAGAAGGTGACAGAGCAGAGAAGCTGGCAGATTTAAGATATATGGAGGAAAAAGTTGAAGAAATTGTTAATATTTTATGTTGTGGAGTTGTAAGGTTGATGTTATAGGCTATCATGTTATACATGGATAGATGGCACAGGGATAGGAACATAAACAGTTTCTCCATAATATTAGGGGATGGGAGCAAAACAAAATCATTGCACCTGCCATTAGGAGTTGTTTCCTAATGGCTTATGTTTTCTATAAAGTTGGCATATTGTATCAGTGAACAAAGAATATGTATTATTTCTCAGAAACTCTTGAGCCAACATTCAAAATATTTGGGATCAAAATACAATTATAGCCATATCTCAAACCATACTTAAAATAAATTTCAAGTATATTTAAAAGTTATATTTAATATATGGAATAACAACAAAAACATTTAAAATATAAATAATTAATATATTTCATCTTGACACAGAGAAGGTATAAAAGCAAAAGCAGAAGCCGTAAGTAAATATAATCACATAAGAATAAAATATAAGTATGGTAAAGAAAAGAGTATGTGGAATCTAATGAACAAAATAAACTAACGAACAAAATGGAAAAAGACTCATAGATACAGAGACAGATTGATAGCTGTCAGAGGGGATGGGGTTGGGGAACTGGGTGAAAAGGTGATAAGATGAAGCAAAGAAAAAGAAACTGACAGACACAGACACCAGGGTAATGATTGCAGAAGGGAAGGGGGGTGGGGGGAGTTGGAGGAGGGTAAAGGGGACTAGATGGTGGTGGAGGGAGACTTTACTTAGGGCAGTGAACATATAATGCAATATACAGATGATGTATAATTGAATTGTACATCTGAAACCTCTATAATTTTATCAACCAATGTAATCCTAATAAATTCTATAAAAAATTTTAAATAAATAAATAATAAAAACTAGAAAAGTAATTGCATCATATATGAATGAAAATGGTCTAATATCCTTGAATAAAAAAACAATCTAAGAAACAATTACTAAATAGATGAGCATGCCTGCTTAAAAAAATAAGCAAGGAATATAAATAGGCAACTTAAAAATTAAAGGTCATTACCTATAGGAAAAAATATTATTCTTCTTCAATAGCAATCAAAAATGCAAGTTAATTGTAAGACATCTTATTTATCTAACAATGTATGAAATACAATTATTTTAAAAATTATATGAGATTTCAGGGAAAATATAATTTTTATATCAGCTGACAGTATAAATCAGTGCAACTTTTCTGGAAGGTAATCTGAAAGTATATATCAATAGCCTTAAAATATTATATTTGATCTAACTATTGCTCTTCTAGTAATTTATTCTAAGCAAATAATATATATAAAGCATATATGCAATTAATGATATCATAATATTGCTAATAATATTAAAAATGAGGAAATTATAAAGTTTCTAAAATAAGGATTAGCCAAAAAAATAGATTTATTCTTACAATGGAATATTATCGTGCCATTAAATATAAATTCATGAAACAATGGTCAATGACTTAGAAAACTGGACTCGATGCTAAATGAAAAAACAATTAATCTGTATTACAGCATATATAATATAATCCCAAATTATTATTATTATTTTTTTTTGGTATTTTTCCGAAGTTGGAAACGGGGAGGCAGTCAGACAGACTCCCACATGCGCCTGACCGAGATCCACCCGGAATGTCCACTAGGGGGCGATGCTCTGCCCACCTGGGGCGTCGCTCTGTTGTGACCAGAGCCATTCTAGCGCCTGAGGCAGAGGTCACAGAGCCATCCTCAGCTCCCCCCGGGCCAACTTTGTTCCAATGGAGCCTTGGCTGCGGAAGGGGAAGAGAGAGACAGAGAGGAAGGAGAGGGGAGGGGTGGAGAAGCAAATGGGCGCTTCTCCTGTGTGCCCTGGCCGGGAATTGAACCCGGTACTCCTGCATGCCAGGCCGACACTCTACCACTGAGCCAACTGGCCAGGGCCCCCAAATTTATTTTTAACTGAATTTAATAACACTGGTTAACAAACTTATGCAGGTTCCAGGTGCACAATTCTACAACATATCTCCTGTACACCATATTGTGCATTTATCCCCCCCAAGTCAAGTCTCTATCACCAGTTATCAACAAATTTATTTTTTACTAATATGCTTAATTAAGAGATCAGAAATATGGTTATAAAATACTAACAATGGTTATATACGTTTACCTTTTTGTATCTGTCCATATGTTCTAAATGTTTCACAATAAACCTTAATATTTGTCATTTAAAAAAATTATTGAATAAAGAAAACTGGTTTCTAAATTTTCCCTTCTTCATCATTCCTTTTTATACTCCACCCTTCCTATTGCCTTTCCTTCTCAGCCACTCTTTCTTGTTGTAAAGCCTTCACAGATGCATTTTTAAATTTTAAAATGAAGGACTCATTGGAAATGAGAAAATGACAAACATATTACTGTTGCACATATTTCTTATTATTTATATTTATAAAATATCCATAGCATTAAATTTTATGAAATAAAAACAAGACTTTTAAAGCAAAATTTTTAAATAAAATTAATCTGTTCTATAATAGAATATTTTATATATCTCATGGTTAAGGAATTTTTTTCTATAAATCTGGGTTTGCCAACCTAACTACACATCAGGATCACTAAAGGGACTTTTAAAATGACAAATGTTGAACCTGACCAGGTGGTGGCGCAGTGGATAGAGCATTGAACTGGAATGCAGAGGACCCAGGTTCGAGACCCCAAGGTTGCCAGCTTGAGCACGGGCTCATCTGGTTTGAGCAAAGCTCACCAGTTTGGACCCAAGGTTGCTAGCTTGAGCAAGGGGTTACTCGGTCTGCTGAAGGCCCACAGTCAAGGCACATATGAGAAAGCAATCAATGAACAACTAAAGTGTCGCAACGAAAAACTGATGATTGATGCTTCTCATCTCTCTCCATTCCTGTCTGTCTATCCCTATCTATCCATCTCTCTGTCTCTGTAAAAAAAAATAAAAATAAAAAAATAAAATGACAAGTGTTGGGCCTACTCCTATATATTTCAAGTCAGCAGTTATGGGGTCCATGCAGAAATGTGTATTTCTAAGAAGTTCTTATAATATTTTAATTATTCTGATAATAAGCCATGTCAGGAAAATGCAGCTTTGGGTAATTAATAATTCCATTCTTTGAACTTGTTCCACCTTTCACCTTTCACCTATATGAATAATAGCACCAGTAACTCTAGAAAAATTGTAAAGTGAAGTGTCTCTGAAAATTGACACAATTGAAACTCCGTTTGTCTAAAGGAACTTTACCAAGTTGTCTAACACTACATCTATATAGCTTGCATCATTCTAAAAAGTTCCTCAGCAGAGTCATGATGATATTCTAAATCCACATCTACCAAAGTTCTAGAAAAAATGATTTCTTTTTTATTCTTAGAACAGAGCTAAGTGGTAACAAAAGTCCATCTTTGACCTTTAGTGGAGAAAATAGCCAAGAGCTAATAACTATTATATTCTAAAAGTAGATTATTTCCCATATTTTGGAATTTTTTAATATTGTAAGAAAATTACACTCAACCTTTAGTGTGAATG
The DNA here is from genome assembly GCF_036850765.1 of Saccopteryx bilineata. NCBI lineage: Eukaryota > Metazoa > Chordata > Mammalia > Chiroptera > Emballonuridae > Saccopteryx > Saccopteryx bilineata. The sequence goes on from NC_089494.1 coordinate 179,669,662, forward strand.
AAAGGTCTAAGAGAAATATTAATCAGTGAATCAAGAAAAAATGATTATTTCCCTTGAGTTCATAAAATTCTGTGGGTTAACATGAAAAGAAGAATAATATGTGCATCTAGGAAAAATACTTGCATGCAGAAATTTCCCCCAAATATCCAAATTCCTTTCTTTGTACACAACCATAAATTCTAATAGAATTAAAAATTTAAATTTTAACAGAAAACATGCTGTGTAATATTGTACATTAGTGGTTTTATATGTTTTAAAAAAACAGTCCTGAGGCTGGAATTTTAATGTATTGGCAGAAGAAATGGTAGCAATGGACCCATATGTAGTTGTTGTTTGATTAAATTAGGACTAGTGCAACAGGGTATTATGACAGATTCTACAAGCTGGGATATGATGACATGCATTCTAGAATTCTTAAAACTTGTTAAAAATCTGAGATTAATAAATGGTTTGAGGTATATGAAGAGAAGGAAGGGAGGGAGGGAGGGAGGGGGAGGGGAAGGGGAAGGGAAGGGAAGAGAAGGGAAGGGGGAGGGGGAGTGGGAGGGAAGGGAAGGGAAGGGAAGGGAGGGAAAAGGAGAGGAAGAGGGAGGGAAGGAGGGAGAGAGGAAGAAAGGAAGGAAGGAAGGAAGGAAGGAAGGAAGGAAGGAAGGAAGGAAGGAAGGAAGGAAGGAAGGAAGGAAGAAAAAGAAAGAGGAAGGAAGGAAGAAAGTTGTGAGGTTAGAAGAGATTTCAGCCAAGTGTGGTGTCACTGTTGGACTATTCAGGAGAACTATTTTTCAAAAAAAGAAACAGGAAGCTGAAAGTTGAATTTACTCGTGATGGTGTCATTCATTTGCAACTGCAATAGCCAGAAAAGTGACTTATTATTTCTTTATTGTATCATATAGAGAAAAAACTGTTAAGGTCAGAAGACAGATCCTGCTTGGTGTTCTGGAAAGAACATTAGAGTTAAGTGATCTATGGCTTTGGTTTAGGTCTCCCACAAACTTTCTGTTTGAATTTGAGAAAAACCACTTATACTCCATGAGCATTAATTTAGTAATCATGCACAGAGGCAGGATGATGATTCAAACCTTGGATTTTAAAGCAAGCTGCCAGGTTTGAATCTCAGCTGTGCCACATACAAGATAAGCAATTTTGCACAAGCTAATATTTCTGTGTCTTGGTTTCCTTGTGTGCAGGATGAGAATAATAATAGCCCTTACTTCACAGGGTTACTGAGAGAGTTAAATGATTTATTCTACATTAAGCACTTAGAAGAATGCCTGAAACATAGTAATTGTTTTAACAATTATATGATGAGAACTTTGATCCATAACTCAGTGGTTTTTAAATTACTCTAAGCTATGAGATCTTGGTTCAAATAAAATGTCACATAGATGTCTAATAATAAAAGCATATGGAATTATGGATGTTTTCATTGAACAGGGGCGGAGGGGTTGAGACTCGTGACTTCCAACTTTTCAACCCTTCCTAGCTGACCTTCTGGACAATATCAAGAAACCACAAAATGATGGAGCACAGTTTAAAAACACTAACAATCTCTTCCAAATATGTCATAGGTTGTGTATCAGTTGGGAATTGTGGCTAGTAATAGAAAATCTGACAGCAGTGGTTTAAACACATACGAATTTATTCTCTCATCTGGAAGTTCAGCAGCGGAAAGCTATGGCCTAGTTGGCAGCTCTTTAATGCCACCAGAAAACCATGCTCTCTCTGTCCTCTGGCTCCAGTCATCCTATTCATGATATAGACAGAAATAAAAGGAAAGAAAAAAAAAATAACTTACTAATAAGCTTCACCAAACATCTGTTAACATCTCAGTATTTAGCTCTTGATACAGAGGAGGGATGGAAATATAATCTTTTCATTGGAAGTATCTCTAGCTGAATTAAGTAATGGTTCTGTTATTATTGAAGGTATGAATGGATTATCCTAGTCAATCACCTTCTACATATTAATTTTAAAACACCATTGTGTTTTATGAGTAAACGGAATTTTTTTAAGATTGCCTCTTTAAGAGTGGATCAAGGACAATGAGAAAAAATAATACCTCAATCAAATATCTTGGGCCCTGGCCAGTTGGCTCAGTGGTAGAGCATCGGCCTGGCATGCAGGAGTCCCGGGTTCGATTCCCAGCCAGGGCACACAGGAGAAGTGCCCATCTGCTTCTCCACCCCTCCCCCTCTCCTTCTTCTCTGTCTCTCTCTTCCCCTCCTGCAGCCAAGGCTCCATTGGAGCAAAGTTGGCCCGGGCACTGAGGATGGCTCCATGGCCTCTGCCTCAGGTGCTAGGGTGGCTCTGGTTGCAACAGAGGAACACCCCAGAAGGGCAGAGCATTGCCCCCTGGTGGGCATGCTGGGTGGATCCCGGTCAGGCGCATGTGGGAGTCTGTCTGACTACCTCCCCGTTTCCAGCTTTGGAAAAAAAAAAATCTGACTATTTTAAGTAGCTTTTAATCACCATTAGTATTTATATTATTTCTGAAAAGGCATATTAATCCTTTAATAAATAAAGTAGTTCTCAATGAATATAGGCCAATAAGTTTTAAAATATTGTCTTCTTAGCCAAATAAGAAAAAATTTAATAGATATCTACAAAATAAAAATATGAAATTATAAAATGGATAATGTACATGTAGTATAGCATAATGTCCAGTACATATTTGATTTAAAATAGATGACAATTCTCTCTTTCCCATTTATTTTTCTAAACTTCATTTTCTTCATCACATGATGAAGAATTTAAACCAAATGGAATCTGAGATTTCCTAAAACTTAAGCATCCTGTGAGATGATATGAAACTCCCAGAAATTTAAAAACATTGTAGAGGAGAAGGGCTTTACATACTTTCAAAAAATAAGCATCAATATGTGATTTCAGAAATCTATGCTCTTATATAAAAAAGCAGACCAGAATACCACCAGAATATGACTAAAGCTAGTTAGTGCTGAAAAGTATATGTCTTTGAGGAGTATATTTTACCCTAAATGCCAAGCTAAATTTATACAACTGAAAAAGAGAGATCATACTAATTCATTTTACCTAGCTCAGCTAATTGAAAATTAGCAATATCCTCATTAGTCAGATTCTTGGAGCTCCTACTATGTATAGGACCACTGAAATTTATAGGAACTTATGGAAAATACAAATGAAATAGAGGATCAACTGTCTGTACTAGATAGTCTTGAAGCCTGGCAGGCAAAAGAGCACTAGGTCAATGAATATTCACTAAGCTTCTGCTGGATGTTCAATTTCATACCAGAAATTGGGTATTAAATGTCAAATAAGACAAGGACTTGATGTCAAGGTCAGTCTGTCCAACAAATGTTATGTCCAGAGTCACTATACACCTTGCAACAAACAATGTTATGTTATTACTCAAAAACCACCCTAAAACATTATCCACCAAATAGCACTTCCTGTTCCATAGACCTTCTGTTGTCAATACTTAAGAGTAATTTGATTTCTTTAGACCAAAGAAACCTCCATTACTGTGTAGAACAGATCTTTGGAGAGTTTTCACAGGATATTTGTTGTTCTTACTAGTGCTGGAAGCAAAGGATCTTGTTCAATAAGGAAGTTTCTCTTTAGAGGACATAGGAAAATCAACCATTGGAATTTGTAAGAATGCAAAATTGGAGAAAAATATTTCCCTAAATTTTGGGGAAACCTGCTAACAAAATCAAATTCCCATTAAAAAAATGAAAGTAAGAATTGAGATATTTGCAAGATCAGTTCTTCAATATAAGAGAAGGGAAACATAGTTTGTGTGTTATGCTGAGCTTAGTTTTTTTCATTATTAGCTTTCTATAGCACCCTCCCTCTTTCTTCTTTTTTCTTTTTGCCTTAAATTTCTAGTTTTGAGTCTCTAGGCAGTGAAAAACAGCTGGAGGTGCCAGGGTTAGCATAATATACATCTCAGAGTCTCCCCCTTCTCCACATATGGTATGTATAGGAAACTGGGAGATGCTTTTATCATTATCCTTTGATTTTAATCCTATATATTATATTGTAAAATCAACACTTGAATCTCTGAACAATATTAGAGTGTTGTTGATGTTATTTGAGTAGAGGTACTCTGGATAAGAATATGATTTATGCTAGAGTATTGGGGAACAGAGCTAGAAGAAAAGAGGGATGCCCTTTATCTCAGAATAAACAGATTATTACCAATAAAATGTTTTGGTATTGTTTGGTATCATGCACTAGACCAATATAAATACCATCTGTGAGGTACTTAGCTAGTAAACTCATGGACTGAGATGTTAACACTGCATTTCCTAACCATACACAAAATATAGGAGAACCAATCTCAGATAGAAATGTATTAATATGTAATTTTGTCCAGAAACAGTATGCCAAAGGGCTCTGAATTCGTTTTTACTAATATTTGATTTTGAAATTCTGTTCCTCTCTAGAGGCAGAAGGAAAAGTAAATTCTTGAAAGATGAGAGATACCTAAGAAATAACCCAAAAGAAAGAAGTTTACGAACAATGAATTCTAGGATTAAAACATTCCATGCAGAAAATGGATTGAAGATATATTGTTCAATGAAAGCTGGGGTACATCTGAATAAGACAAAAGTCACCTTCAAGAGGTAGATGACAGGTCTTGGCTGGTTGGCTCAGCAGTAGAGCATCAGCCTGGTGTGTGGAAGTCCTGGGTTCAATTCCTGGCCAGGGCACACAAGAAAGTGCCCATCTACTTCTCCATCCATTCCCCTCTTCTTTCTCTCTGTCTCTCTCTTCCTCTCCCACAGCCAAAGCTCCATGGGAGCAAAGTTGGCCTGGGCACTGAGAATGGCTCCATGGCCTCCACATCAGGAGCTAGAATGGCTCCAGTTACAGCAGAGCAAAGCCCCAGATGGGCAGAGCATTGCCCCCTGGTGGGCATGCCAGGTGGATCCTAGTCAGGTGCAAGTCTGTCTGTCTGCCACCCCCTCACTTCTCACTTTGGAAAATACAAAAAAAAAAAAAAGGCAGATGACAAGATATCTGAGAAAAGAACTTGAAAACTAGTAACCAACTGAATATCATGTGGTTTTTTGTATTGTAGCAAATCAGGTGTATAGAGCAAACTATACTGTATGGATGTATGGTGATTCATGGTATAAATATGTCTCAATATAGAGCTTATAATTTGGTTCATAATGAGGTCTAGATTATTGTCTTAAGTCTATCATTAAATATAACTAGACAATTCAGAACTGGTAAAATAGGAGCCAATAGAAAAGGAGAGATTCGGTGAAGACAAAGAAAACTATCATAAAGAAGTATCAGAAGAAAGACTCATAGTTACTCTTTAGACTGAGGATCATATTGCAACATCTTTCTAGGCCTAAAATACATGCCGATTAAACAGCAAAACAAAGAAATACTTAGAAAAATATCTGCTTAGACAATATCATGACATAAAATTGCAATGAGGAAGAGATTAACATGGTTAAACAAGTATTCCAGGAGTATCACTATGTACCAAAACCATGACCTGGCAATAAAGCACAGGGTGATCCTGCTGCACCCGGCAGTTCCAGGAAGTGCCAAGGTAGAGCGATTAGAGAGGAGGACAGAAATCCTCACCGATAATTTGAAGCCCAGTGCAGTTATCAATCACCCAAGTTGTTTCTATTATAAATCATGCTTAATTAGGAAGGTAGTCTCTTTAGAATTCCTTTTGAAAAGTTCATTGAAAAGTTCATTGAAAAATCAGTCTTTCTTAACCCATCCACTAGGGTGACCTGGAAAGAGCATTGATGTTAGAATCAATTTTTCCATTGAGAACACAGCTTTAAACTAAAGGTAATCATCATAACAGCTGCCCAGATTTGTTACTCATATGAAGAACTTCTATGCACTGCGTAAAAATACCCATGAATGTCCTTTTTTACATTGGAAATTAAAATTCATACATTTTGTTTGATGGAGAAGGAAAAAGAGATTCTTATTGAGATAAGCACTTGTTAGTCTTCTAAAACAAAAAAATCTATGGGAATCTTGGAATGCTAAAATGGGGTTTTTCCACTTACATAATAGAATTACTTTTCATCTAAGAATGTCTCTAAGGTTAAGCCTACTGTGTTAATAGAAGTTTTAAAGATTGGAGAAAATACAGTTTGTAATGGCTCGAAGGCACTTATGTCCAGGATTTTACTCAAGATTCTAACTTGAAGAGTAACTGTGAGAAAAAAAAAAATTACTATTGAAAAAATTTTTTCTATAATTCTGGTAGAATAATAATAAAATATTTTATATTTAGAAATGACTATTGTTCAAAGAACTTAGAATGCTATAAAGACAGCATGTGACCAAATACTAATACTTCCTTAGGGTATCCAAAATATCTCTTTCCTCCTAATGAGGGAAAATAATGCAAGTCTTACAAATTACTGAAACCAAGTAGAATAACAGTGTTAAAGATAATAATAGAAGCCAGAGTTTTTATTTTTTGTTATGTATATATAAAAGGATAAACCCTCAGAAAAACTCCTCAAAAGGCCAGAAAAATGTTAGTTTCATCAAAAAAGAAACACAAAGTTAATACTCAAGGATGGCTAAGTTTCCATCAAAGCTTAACTCTCGTCTCTGAGAATTCTGTGAATGTTTAAGCACATAGCCAAAACAGGAAAATCTGAGGTTTCTCTGAGTCAATGTGATGGCCCAAAGCTGACCAAAATATAGACAGAGTCACCAACAGGTACATGGACACATAGATATATAATCTATTATTGTTTTATCGCTAGATAATTTAGACTTAAAATTCTTCTATCAGTTTTACTGATTCTGATGTAGGTTTAACAAAATTGCCTAGCTTCTGCCATGGGTGATAAAAATGTATTATACTATATCTAGTTACCAGTTGTTATAAGCCCTACATACTAAATTTTGAAAATAAATTGTAAAGGGAATGAAACACTTTTCTTTTCATTCATCTGTTCTTAGTAAAGGCACTGGTAACAAGGCCCTTAACTTCTAGGGGGAAATAAAGCAAAGATGAAAGATGGTCTTCAAAACAGCACAACAAGGAAACACACAATGAGACCATAAAAGCATAATATAACTTTGAGTAAGAAAAGCTCTAACATCAAATATAAAGGGAAGAAGCAGTGTATGAAATAGTGCATCAAACATGGATTGTAGCTACTGAAGTTCAAAAGCCCTCGACAATTTAGGCAGACAAATGATTGGTTACAATGCTGGGACTTATGATAAGAGTCTAGAGTAGGTCTTATGTATTCTTAAAACAGGGGAGGTGGGGACTAAATAATCCTGGTGCTCCTATGAAATCTTCAAAGCTGGGATTACAGCATGGATATCCAAGAACCAGGGAAATGAAGATAAAATGATAGAGGGAAAACATCATGGAACAGAGGAGAAAGGATTGGCACAGGTGCCACATGGAAAAAATAGTTTCGTCAGTAACAGGTAAACTAAGTTCAACAAAGGCTTGTTAGAAAGAGAGCATCTCTGGGATTATCCTTGTGCTGATCTGGAGAGAAGTAAATCCGTGGATTTTTAACATTCACTATCAGGCACATATTGTCCAAGGTCTGGCCTAAGTTTACACAATGCCTAAATTTAACCCTTATGGAATATACAATTCAAAGTTCTCTATAGTCTAAAAAATTAAAAATTGCTTACAAATACTTTCAGTTTTAACCCTCAAGATTCCTGGTAGGAAAGAGATGGTGCAATGGGCATGATCAGACCATTTACTAAAGAAATAATTGACAAGGTATAGAAAAGTTTAAAAGAAATCAGAGGGAATGGTGAAAAATCCCAGGACTAGAAACTGTAGGAAGCCACTGACACACCTAAAGAGAAAAGGATATGACTAGCAAAACTAGCAAGATGCACACCTATCAGGGAGAAAGTCACCTCGACAGCCATTGCCTTTGGTGTAAGAACAAAGACATGGTCAGAACCATAGTGAAGCAAAGAGGGAGGGAAGTAGGAAGAGGGAATACATAGCAGGGCTTCTTACCATCTCATCATCTGATTTCTTGCCAGAATCTCCTATTTGGCAGAACCCAGTTGGAAACCAGAGCACTGAGGGTCCCATTGTTTCCGTTCTTACAGGGCTGTCTCCCCACCCACAGAGCAGATTGGGAAACAAAAGTATAAAGTGGATGCAAAGAGTCAGTGAGAGAATACCGAGCACAAACCACCCGTTCTAAACATCTGCAGAGTTGCCTCAATAGTTCGCTGAATAAAAATTTAAAAAAAGCATTTGGGCCAAAACAAGGTCCATTTAGTTTATCATTTTTTTGTGCATGCATTGTTTATAACCAACCAACATAATGAGAGAGTTGAATTTGCAGTCTATAACTATTGAATGGTAAGTACATTTAAAAAAAAATGAAATTAAATGCTTCAAGGATTTTTAAAAAATGATTCAAAAGAATAAAGCTTTTACAGTATGAACTGACACTTTCACTTTGAACTGCAATCAAACGACATAAGACTCAAATTTAGATATAAGGAAGAATTAACACTGGTATAGAATGGGCACAGAGAGAGCATTAACAAGTGGCAGCCTTAAATTTAGGGTAATAGAGAACACTGCAGTAATCCCAACACTAATTAGAAACCAAAAGTGCCAAAACACTGATATTTTTACATCCAATTTAATCAGATTTAGCACGTGCAAAGTGATGAAGCCTTGAAATTAGTCTTTATGCAGTTATATCAAAACACTGATGGAGCAGCCACAAATAGTCAGGACATTATTGCTGGTGAAGTCAGGATATTTAAAGAACGGGGGTGGCTAACACTAAGACATTTATAAATATGCACTCCTTTGTTTACTAGTGAATGTTCCTATGCCTAAAATATACCTGAAAGTTAGCAGCAGATGGTGTTAAGTCCTGGAAAGGAAGATACTGTTTATAAAGATCTGTTCAGGTTAATTAACTGATGAGTTTTAGTCATAAGTTAGAGGACACAGTATAGCCAGACTCCTAGTTAATCAAAACTAGAACACAAGTAAATTGTGTGTCTTCTTCAATGTTCTGGCCCTCCAGGTTAGCTCCAGAAATTTCTTCCGAGGACTATGTGACGGACTTTTCCAGAAGCTAAAGGCAGAGATCAACAAGCCACGATTACTTTAGGAAGCTAGGGGGATTAGTGAGGAGACAGGTATATAGGGACAAACTTCTTTTCTCTAAAAAGAACAGTCTCCATATCTAAATCTGAAGCTCTAATTCTGGTTCTGCCACCTTCTTTGAGTTCCCTGGGGGAGGGAGATTTATGGATAAGGGACATCTGCTGAGGAAAAACATCACTGAAAGTTTTAGCAAGCAAACCTCAATGCAGAACCTTGGAAGCACAGCAGGATTAATGTGGATTCTTGTGCTTACCCTGGACAGGCCTGAGAGTCCTCCTCATTCATACCTGGAACTGACTTTCAATGGGGGTGAGGAAGACAGACAACTCCAAAAAATGTGGGAGAGCTCAGTGCTTCATCAGACACCAGATTAGACAAACCATACTAGACAAGGAGAAGCACATCGTAGACATGGGGAAGAACTGCACTTACAGTGTCTCATGACATAAATCCCCTTTCTCCTTATCTTGATGTTCCCAGAGCCTAGTACCATAACTGAACAAATACCTCTGCTTGTTATCTATCGCTGTGTAACGAAGCACCCAAAACCTGATGGCCGATAAAACCTCTACATTGTTTTCTCTCATAATTCTGCAAGTTGACTAGATTCAGCTAGGCAATTCTTTTCCTCCATCTGATGTTGGCTGAGCCTGCAGTTATCTGAGGGCTCAACTGCACTGGAGCCTTCAAGATGGCTCACTCATGCAGCTGGCACAACGCTCAGCTGTTACAGGCCGGGAGGTAAGTGGAGCTGTTGTTGGGACACCTGCAGCTATGCTCGCGTGGTGCTGGGGCTTCTCACAGCATGTCAGCTGAAGTCCGATAGAATCCCAGCATGCCCTGGAAGCTTCTGGTATTCCTGAAGTCTAGGTCTAGAATGGACACAGTGCCACTTCCAGCTCATTCTATTGGATAAACAGTCACAGGGCTGACCCAGATTCCAGAGGAAGGAAAATAAACTAAAACAGAATTCCCAGCCATTGGTAGCTCAGTACAATTCTTGAACGCAAAACAGTCCAGCACACTCAGAAATGGAGTAAGGGGTAGCGGGGAGGGGGTGGTTCTCTCTAGGGGACAGCCTCTCTTAGCTAGTGACTAAGTGGCAAATAGTCATGTTAATCGGCCAATACTGTCAACCAGTTAGAAACTGAGGACAGTTGCCTGTTGCTGACTGATTAAATATAAATCAGAATTTGCAAATGGAAGAATACAGACTGAAAAGGAGTCAAGGAAAATAAATAGTCAAAGCTGGATGAGTTCAGGGAAGGTGAGTCAAGAGAACGAGGTGCTCGGTCTGACCTCGCTTCATCTGGAAGGTAACAACACTTGAACCATAAAGTGGAATTCAGGTGAAATGAAGTGACGACCTTGTAGAATAAATACAGCAATAAGCATTTAGCAAAATGCTTTTTTTAAGAGAATATAAAACTGAAGAGTGGCACAGGGATATAGGAATTCAGTTTCTTGTCATTTAAACTGCTGTTCCTGCTGTGCTTCTGCAAGTTATCCTTCCCCTGCAACCAGATAAGCACGCGTGTTATTTTGAAATATAATGATTAGCTAGGAGTTTCCTTAAATCACCAGGAAGCATAGCCTGTCTGATCAAAGGGAAGTGTAGAAAACATTCTGTTACAGATGTGAAAGAATGGAGATGGAAAGAAGTTGACAAAAACTATGAGCCAAATATGTTCCTTTCTGTTTGCACTGATTAATTTACTTTGCAAATATGAGCCAACTTAAACACAAAAATAATTCTTACTATTTTTAATTCATTGTTTACATGTTCATATCTATTGCATTATTCAGTTTTAAATATGTCTTGAATTTGTTACCTTTAAATTTGTTTCTATTTCATTTGTCAGAAATTTTCTGGGGGGGGCACATCTCCAATTTTATAATGGAAGTCAACAGGAATATCAGCTTTCAAATGTAGAGAATTACTTCTATCAGTAATGCTTGTTTCACAAAGTCAGGGGCATCTGTATTCTCTAGCTGACAGTTCATGTCTAGTAGCTGTTCTGTGTGAATACTTTTCTGCTATTACCTTAACATCAATTATTTGAGACTAGTTTATTTGGATGGGGGGCAGAGAAAGTCTGAAACAAATAATTTCTAATGGCTGAAACAGAAGTAGTCAGGCAATGTTCCAGGTAGCAACCGAGGCTATACTGACATCAGCATGAATAATAAAACTAAATCCTCTAGAGATATTTTGAAATTTTAGCCTGCAGTATCTTTGGAAATATTTCACAGTGAAATTGTATTTCCAATTCCACAGCCAACCTCCTTCCCATTTTCCCAAACACGCAACAGCTTCTAATTCTGTTCATTTACAGTGATTAATTTATATCAGCAGTGCATGGTAAAGGGTAAGTCAGCAGCCATTTCTGATTTAATCACTTAAAAACAGTGCTGCAACAGCCCTTTCCCTTGCTCAGCTGAAAGAGGAACTGTGCAGTCTTCACCAAGTGTTCTAAGCCCTACCTGAGGAATGTTCAGAAAGGATGATTGATAAACACTGCAGGAGTGAATTAACTCTTAGGACTTGATATAGGAACCTCACCCTTTCTGATGGATAGGGAAAAGAGGACCAGGAGAGAAAGAACATTAAATGTTCTCTCTCTTGCTGTCTTTCCCACTCTTTTTTTTTTAATCATTTTAACATTTTTAACCTCTTTCTCCCCAAAAGGACCCAGACCACAGCTACCATGAAAGAAGATGTACTGCATGCTTATTTAACATCTTAGTACCACTCTGTGGCTCATCTAATGAGGATGTATTAGAACAGTGGTCCCCAACCCCCAGGCTGCAGACCGGTACCAGTCCGTGGGCCATTTGGTACCGGTCTGCAGAGAAAGAATAAATAACTTACATTATTTCCGTTTTATTTATATTTAAGTCTGAACGATGTTTTATTTTTTAAAAATGACCAGATTCCCTCTGTTACACCCGTCTAAGACTCATTCTTGATGCTTGTCTCAGTCATGTGATACATTTATTCGTTCCATCCTAATATCATCTGTGAAAATATTTTCTGACATTAAACCAGTCCATGGCCCAAAAAAGGTTGGGGACCACTGTATTAGAACATTTAGCCTATAGGTTAGTTATAGTGATTAATAAATGTGAAATGCTTAGAAGACTGTCTGGCACATGAAAGCATTTAATACATGTTATCTGTGCTTATAAATCCTTACCCAGGATTTGGATTTATATGCAACATAATCTAGCCCTGGTCCTCTTGTGAATTTATGCCACATCCTCCACCTACTCTTGCCCTCCCTTTTTCCATAAACAGAAAGTCACTAAAATTTACATCAAGAAATCTAAAGTAGTGGGTAAGAATAATGGAATTAGTGCTGCCAATGGCTGATTGGATGGTAATATATTAAAAAATACTTTGTAAATTAACTGCCTCTAGAAATGATGGTAATGGTGGTAGTGATGGTGGCTTATATTTACGGAACACCACATGCTGTCCACGAAGTACCCAAACTACACATTGGCCTTTTATATAGGTATTCCTATGTCTATTTTTTAAATAATAAAACAGACTTAGGGGAGAAACAAGATGGCGCTGGAGTAGGCGGACGCACCAGCATCTACCTCCAGAACCAATGTGGATTACAAACTAATTTTATGAACTATCAGCTGGAAAAACCAACTTTGGACTAAACTAAAAGGACTCTTCAACCCAGGAACGCTGAAGAAGCCACCCAGAGACTGGTAGGAAAAGCGGAAACACGGAGAGGGCTGCCCAGCTTCTCGGAGAGAACGGCAGCAGGGAGAGACTCGCGTGGTGGGAAGTGAGTTTAGCAGAGGGGAAAGGGTCCTGAGCCCCAGGAACAAAGCCCCAGCCTGCAGCCCCAGAGCCCAGAAGAAGCGTAAGGACAGTATTTAGCTGGAAACAAGTCAGGATACTGTTTGTGAGAGAGTCTGATTTCTCAGACCCAGGATCCTTCTTAAAGGGACCACGCAGAACATTTCTCTCACAAACACTCACCCAGGACTCCTGGGGATGGAGGGAGAGGGGAGAGAACCACAGTAACAGGAAGAGAGTGCAATCTAGGAGGCATAGGGAGAAACATTTTGGGAGATAGCCACCCTAACCCCTGGGAGGAGGCACTCCGCAAAGCTGAAGTGAATATTTCCCCCGGAAACAGCAATACCAGCAAAGGGAAGCAGGAGAGCAGCCAAACAAGCTCCCCCGCAGCATTCAGAGCAGAGTCGCATAGAAGGAGGGAGCTTTCGGGTCTACAGTAGTGAGTCTTAGGGTCCGAGCTGCAACGCCCCCACCCACGCGGCTGAGGGCGCACCAGAGAGCGGGCGGCAGCGGGAGACAAAAGCGCGGTTCTGCTGGCAGGGGCGGAAGCCGGCTGGCCACCACTGGGCTCAGGTGTTAACTCAATCTTGCCCGGCTGGGGAGAAGGGGGCGTGCAAAAGCGGCCAAGCTCAGCTGCTGGCAGCCTGTAATCCAGCCTCCAGGAGAAGGGCGGGAAACCCAGAAAGGGTAGAAACCAGCCCCGGGGCAAGGGCAGAGGAGCACATCCCTGCCCCGCCCGTGCAACCCAGGCTTGCGGTCTGACTTGGTAGCCGGCTCCTCCCGCGAGGGTGGAGCCAAAAGCCTAGAAGAGGCAGAGTTCCGCTACGAAACTGAGCTTGGGCACGCAGCCCTGCCTGGTGGTAGAGCCAAGGCTAGCAGCTGTTCCTTGAGTGGGATCATCCTGCAAAGGCAGGGCGAAAGCTCAGAAACAGGCGGAGACCCGCAGCTGAGCAAAGGTGCTCACCAGTGCCCTCAGAACCGAGCATAACGTCACACACGGGGGCGGGGCAAAGGCCAAAGCCACCAACCCTTGTGCACCCGAGCACGTGATCACAGCCACTCTCGTGAAGAGAAAATGCGGAGGCAGAGAAATACAACACAAATAAACCAAGAGAAATCCCCAGAAAAGGACCTAAGTGAATCAGATATAACCAAATTACCAGATGCAGAGTTTAAAATAACGATTGTTAGGATGCTCAAAGATATTAGAACCACCATAGATGGCCATTACGAAAACCTAAATAAAGAGATAACAAATATAAAAAAGGACATTGAAATAATAAAAAAGAATCAGACAGAAATGACAAATACAATATCTGAAATAAAGAATACAATGGAAGGAATTAAAAGCAGGATGGATGAAGCAGAGAATCGAATCAGTGAGTTAGAGGACACAATAAATAAAGGCACGGAAGCAGAGCAGAAAAAAGAAAAGAGACTCAAAAAGTCTGAGGAAACTCTAAGAGAACGCTGTGACAACATGAAGAGAAATAACATCCGCATCATAGGGGTTCCTGAAGAAGAAGAGAAAGAACAAGAGATAGAGACTTTGTTCAAACATATTATAGCGGAAAACTTCCCCCAATTAAGGCAGGAAAACATTTCACATGTTCAGGAAGCACAGAGAACTCCATTAAGGAGAAACCCAAAGAAACCAACACCAAGACACATCATAATTAAATTACCAAAGCTAAATGATAAAGAGAAAATATTAAAAGCTGCTAGAAAAAAAAAGACTATCACCTACAAAGGAGCCCCCATAAGGATGACTTCTGACTTCTCAACAGAAACACTTGAGGCCAGAAGGGAATGGCAAGAAATATTCAAAGTAATGCAGAACAAGAACCTACAACCAAGACTACTTTATCCAGCAAGGCTATCATTTAAAATTGAAGGAGAAATAAAAAGCTTTACAGACAAAAAAAACCTCAAGGATTTCACTGCAACCAAACCAAGGCTGCAAGAAATGCTAAGGGACCTGTTGTAAACAGATCAAAGGAAAAAAAGAATATAGCAAAAGAGAAAAACAATTTTAAAGAAAAAAAATGGCAATAAACAATTACATATCAGTAATAACCTTAAATGTTAATGGATTAAATGATCCGATCAAGAGACATAGGGTAGCTGCCTGGATAAGAAAACAGGACCCATACATATGCTGTCTACAAGAGACACACCTTAAATCAAAAGATGCACACAGACTGAAGATGAAAGGATGGAAAAAAATATTTCACGCAAATGGAAATGAAAAAAAAGCTGGGGTAGCAATACTTATATCAGACAAAATGGACTTTAGAACAAAGACCATAGTTAGAGATAAAGAAGGTCACTACATAATGATAAAGGGAGCAATCCAAAAGGAAGATATAACCATTATAAATATCTACGCACCTAATATAGGAGCACCTAAATATATAAAGCAGACTTTGATAGACTTAAAGGGCAAGATCAACAGCAATACTATAATAGTAGGAGATTTCAATACCCCATTAACATCATTAGATAGATCCTCAAGAAAGAAAATTAACAAAGAAACAGCAGACTTAAAGGACATATTAGATGAACTTGATTTAATAGATATCTTCAGAACCTTTCACCCTAAAACAGCAGAATATACATTCTTTTCAAGCGCTCATGGTACATTCTCTAGAATAGACCACATGTTAGGGCACAAAAGCGGGCTCAACAAATTTAAGAAGATTGAAATCATATCGAGCACTTTCTCTGATCACAATGGCATTTAACTAGAAATCAACCACAATAGAAAAATTGAAAAACATTCAAACACTTGGAAACTAAATAGCATGTTATTAAACAATGAATGGGTTAACATTGAGATCAAAGAAGAAATTTAAAAATTCCTAGAAACAAACGATAATGAGCATACATCAACTCAAAATTTATGGGACACAGCAAAAGCAGTCCTGAGAGGGAAGTTTATAGCATTACAAGCATACCTCAAGAAGCTAGAAAAAGCTCAAATAAACAACTTAACACTGCATCTAAAAGAACTAGAAAAAGAACAACAAGTAAAACCCAGAGCTAGTAGAAGGAAGGAAATAATAAAGATCAGAGCAGAAATAAATGACATAGAGGCTAAAGAAACAATACAGAGGATCAATGAAACCAGGAGCTGGTTCTTTGAAAAGGTAAACAAGATCGATGAACCTTTAACGAGACTCACCAAGAAAAAAAGAGAGAGGACTCAAATAAATAAAATTAGAAACGAGAGTGGAGAAATAACAACTGACACAACAGAAATACAAAATATTGTAAGAAAATACTATGAAGAACTGTACGCCAAAAAACTAGACAACCTAGATGAAATGGACAAATTCCTTGAATCATATAATCTTCCAAAAATCAATCTGGAAGAATCAGAAAACGTAAACAGACTAATTACAACAAATGAGATTGAAACAGCTATCAAAAAACTCCCAAAAAAGAAAAGTCCTGGGCCTGATGGCTTCACAAGTGAATTCTACCAAATATTCAAAGAAGAACTAACTCCTATTCTTCTCAAGCTATTTCAAAAAATTCAAGAGGAAGGAAGACTTCCAAACTCCTTTTATGAGGCAAGCATAATTCTGATTCCAAAACCAGGCAAAGACAACACAAAAAAAGAAAATTATAGGCCAATATCCCTGATGAACTTAGATGCAAAAATCCTCAATAAAATATTAGCAAACCGGATCCAGCAATATATGGAAAAAATCATACACCATGATCAAGTAGGATTTATTCTTGGGAGGCAAGGCTGGTACAATATTCGCAAATCAATTAATGTGATTCATCACATAAACAAAAGGAAAGAGAAAAACCACATGATAATTTCAATAGATGCAGAAAAAGCATTTGATAAAGTCCAGCACCCATTCATGATCAAAACTCTCAGCAAAGTGGGAATACAGGGAACATACCTAAACATGATAAAGGCCATCTATGACAAACCCACAGCCAACATCATACTCAATGGGCAAAAATTAAAAGCAATCCCCTTAAGATCAGGAACAAGGCAGGGGTGCCCCCTTTCACCACTCTTATTCAACATAGTGCTGGAAGTCCTTGCCACAGCAATCAGACAAGAAAAAGAAATAAAAGGCATCCAAATTGGAAAAGAAGAAGTAAAACTATCATTATTTGCAGATGACATGATATTGTATATAGAAAACCCTAAAGTCTCAGTCAAAAAACTACTAGACTTGATAAAAGAATTTGGCAAGGTGGCAGGATATAAAATCAATACTCAGAAATCAGAGGCATTTTTATACACTAATAATGAACTGTCAGAAAGAGAAATCAGGGAATCAATCCCCTTTACCATTGCAACCAAGAAAATAAAGTACCTAGGAATAAATCTAACCAAGGAGATTAAAGACTTGTACTCGGAAAATTATAAAACATTGATAAAAGAAATCAGGGAAGATACAAATAAGTGGAGGCATATACCGTGCTCATGGTTAGGAAGAATAAACATCATTAAAATGTCTATATTACCCAAAGCAATTTATAAATTCAATGCAATACCAATGAAAATACCAATGACTTACTTCAAAGATATAGAACACATATTCCAAAAATTTATATGGAACCAAAAAAGAACACGAATAGCCTCAGCAATCCTGAAAAGGAAGAAAAAAGCGGGAGGTATCACACTTCCAGATATCAAGTTATATTATAAGGCCATTGTACTCAAAACAGCATGGTACTTGCATAAGAACAGGCACATAGATCAATGGAACAGAACAGAGAACTCAGAAATAAACCCACAGCTCTACGGACAACTGATATTTGACAAAGGAGGTAAGACAATACAATGGAGTAAAGACAGCCTCTTCAACAAATGGTGTTGGGAAAACTGGACAGCTACCTGCAAAAAAATGAAACTAGACCACCAACTTACACCACTGACAAAAATAAACTCAAAATGGATAAAAGACTTGAATGTAAGCCGTGAAACCATAAGCATCTTAGAAGAAAACATAGGCAGTAAGCTCTCTGACATCTCTCGCAGCAACATATTTGCTGATTTGTCTCTACAGGCAAGTGAAATAAAAGACAGGATAAACAAATGGGACTTTATCAAACTAAAAAGCTTCTGCACAGCTAAAGACAATAAGAACAGAATAAAAAGACAAACTACACAATGGGAGAATATATTTGACATAGCGTCTGATAAGGGGTTAATAACTAAAATTTATAAAGAACTTGTAAAACTTAATACCAGGAAGACAAACAATCCAATCCAAAAATGGGCAAAAGAAATGAATAGACACTTCTCCAAAGAGGACACACAGATGACCAATAGGCATATGAAAAAATGTTCAACATCACTAATGATTAGAGAAATGCAAATTAAAACCACAATGAGACATCACCTCACACCAGTCAGAATGGCGCTCATCAATAAAACAACACAGAATAAGTGCTGGCGAGGATGTGGAGAAAAGGGAACCCTCCTGCACTGCTGGTGGGAATGCAGGTTGGTGCAACCACTGTGGAAAACAGTATGGAGATTCCTCAAGAAATTAAAAATTGAACTGCCTTTTGACCCAGCTATACCACTGTTAGGAATATACCCCAAGAACACCATAGCACTGTTTGAAAAGAAGAAATGCACCCCCATGTTTATGGCAGCATTGTTCACAATAGCAAGATTTGGAAACAGCCCAAGTGTCCATCAGAGGACGAGTGGCTTAAAAAGCTTTGGTATATATATACTATGGAATACTACTCAGCCATAAGAAATGATGACATAGGATCTTTTACAACAACATGGATGGGCCTTGATAACATTATACTGAGTGAAAGAAGTAAATCAGAAAAAAACTAAGAACTATATGTTTCCATACATAGGTGGGACATAAAGATGAGACTCAGAGACATGAACAACAGTGTTGGGGTTACAGGGTGGGGGGAGGAGATGGAGGGTGTTGGGGGAGCGGAGGGGCACAAAGATCATGGCTTTTCAGCATTTGCCATATTCCCCCCTTAATCTACAGACAGCAAATATTTACATATGATGTTCCCACTATAAAGACTGCTGTCTTAGGGACAAATGCTGATAAACTATTTCAGCAGTTCCTCCTTCTTCAAAGACTTATAAGTAAACATAGAGCTCCATGTTTCATAGGACATACTCAAGCTCACTCCATGATCCCTGGAGCTTTAGCACAAGGGAATGCCCCCCCTTTTTTGTTTTTGTTTTTTTTTTAGTATTTTTTCTTTTATTTATTTATTTTTTGTATATTTCTGAGGATGGGGATGGGGAGGCAGTCAGACAGACTCCTGCATGCGCCTGACTGGGATCCACCTGGCATGCCTACCGGGGGGAATGCTCTGCCCATCTGGAATGTTGCTCTGTTACAACCAGAGCCATTCTAGCAACTGGGGCGGAGGCCATGGGGCCATCCTTAGTGACCAGGGTGGACCATCCTTTGCTCCGGTGGAGCCTTGGCTGCGGGCAGGAGGAGAGAGACCAAGAGGAAGGAGAGGGGGAGGAGTGGAGAGGTAGATGGGCACTTCTCCTGTGTGCTCTGGCCGGGAATCGAACCCAGGAATCCTGCACACCAGGCCAATGACTCTGACGGGTCTACCATATCATGCTTTTTACTTAAAAAAAAAAATTTATATTTCTTTTGAATGCTGATGAACAGGAGACACCAAATCTTTTTCGCCTGCAAACTACTACCTTCTTTATTAGATCTAGCTAATAACACTGTTCTGTCTTTTTTCCAAATAGCTCCAGATATATGGAAAAGATTTATATAGGCGGATGGGGATCCTCAAACCCCTCAGCGAGATCTTCTGAGAATGGTTCTTAAGATACCTAGAGGCAGAAAAAGCCCAATAGAGATCAGGGGGAACTACCAACTTTTAGGATACACCCTTAAAGGCTCCAACACCCCAAAGGGGTCTCATAGGATGCCATCTGGGTCCTGCTTCAATAGTGGAAAGGAAGGTCATTGAGCTAAAGCCTGCCAGGCTCACACGCCTCTGCTGTGAAGAAACAGGGACACTGGAAGGTGGGCTTCCCCCTCGCTCCTCTAAGGGAGGGTTCAGTCTCTTCCAGCCCTGCTCCAGCCACCTATGACCTAACTTTGCCCAGAAAGCTGGGGTTTGCCACTGAAGGCTGAAGGTGCCCAGGGCCGTCGGCCCCATCTACGACACTGTGGACGAGCCTAGGGTATTTCTTCCAAGAAGCAGGTAAACTGATCTCATTCGCACAAGGGCCACTTAATTATGTTTTGCCTGAATAGTCAGGTTTTTTATTCTTCCCTCAAAGATCTCTGTTGTGGGTGTTGATAGTCCTATTTTCTGCTGCTTTGCTTAATATATAGTGTTTCCTTTATCCCTCCTACCTCAATGCCCCACTCATATTTCAGGCTGGGACCTACTCTTAATTTAGAGCTCTCTTTCCTCTTTTTACCAACTTGTATTATGAATTTACCTTTGCCACCCAGCTTAGTGTATCCCAAGGTTCTCTTTACCAGGCCACAGAGCTCCAGGGAAAAGCAACCTGGTCTCAACTCTCCAGGCAGAGGAGAACAGAAGCTCCATATCCACGCATGCTGCAAATGGCTTTTTCCAGTCTACCTGAATCATTACCAGCTAGAAGCAGCGGTCAGTGGGACTTGGACATGAGCTGCAAAGTATAGAATGGTGACAACAATTCCAGTACCATGTGGACTTTTCCTGTGAGGAACTTTCCTGGACTCCTGCTCCCTGTGACAGCTCCTAACAGACTGAACTGTGGTTGGGTTGCATTTTTCAGGGATTTGGCGTGGTGATGGGGTCAACTTGGACTTGGGGAACATGTTAAGGACACTACTCATTTATGGATTCTTGCTGTATTCGCCAAGAGTTTGCTTAAAGCTCTTAATCACTGTAAAAAAAAAATAGAGGACTGGATGAAGAAGATGGGGCACATATACACCATGGTATATTATTCAGCTAGGAGAAATGGTGACATCGGATCACTTATAGCAGAATGGGGGAGTCTTGGTAGCATTGTGCGGGGTGAAATAAGCGAATCAGAAAAAAACAGGAACTGCAGGATTCCATACATTGGTGGGACATAAAAGCGAGACTAAGAGACATGAACAGGAGTGTGGTGGTTACGGGGGGTGGGGGGAGGGAAGGAGGGAGAGGGGGAGGGGGAGGGATACAGAGAGAACTGGATAGAGGGTGGCGGAGGACGATCTCTCTTCGGGTGATGGGTATGCAACATAACTAAATGACAAGATAACCTGGAAATGTTTTCTTTGAATGTATGTACCCTGATTTATTGATGTCACCCCATTAAAATAAAAATTTATTTATTAAAAAAAAAACAAACAGACTTAGAGAGGTATTATAAATTGCTTCCCTATTTCTGGTGCTTCAAAGTTAAATTTTGTAATTATTCTTTAAATTTTACTTTCCAATTACAGTTGACTTTCAATATTACGTGATATTAGTTTCAGGTATACAACATAATGGTTAGAGTTAAGTTTTTAAAGTATTGTCTATTTACTTGAGTCTAATTCCTTAACACCACTGATGTGTTAACCTAATCAAGCCTCACATCATCAGAAATCTATGGCCTCCTAACTGCTAAATTAGCCCTTCCTCGCCTTATCTTATTTAATCTTACTATGTATGGCAAGTGATACTGTTGACCAGGCCCTCCTTCTTAGAAAAGCCCTGTCTTTGGTTTTCATACCACCTTTTCCTGGTTTTTGTCTTTATCTACTTATTGTAGTCACTTTTTAAGATTCCTACTCATCTTTGTTCCCTTTAGGAAATTGGCTTCCAGTTAGTTTTTTTGTAACCATGAGGGGAAATATATTTTGAATAACAAATCTGAACTCAAAAACTTATTTCTATCATTTCCTGAAATAATGTGTCCTTACTATGTGCAAATATATACTGATAAATTTATTTTATCTCTTTAAAGATAATAATGTAGGTCATAACTCATCATATTAATCTCCTAGTTCACACATTTTTAACATTGTGTTTCAACATTGTTTTCTCTTGCATGTGGTTCAGACGAACCCTGAGGTGATCAGTCTATTTGATTTATAGCTATCCAAAATCTGTCATACTAGCACATGGTGGTAGCAAAGCCCTAGAAACTAGATAATTGTCTTAGTTAAGCTCCAAAAAGCTTAAAAGAGAATTATAATTAAGTTCCAAAACCATTTTTTTAAATGATGCTATAGATATCAAGGAGGCATTTTGCTAAGTTTTCAATTAAATGAACAAATACTACTTTGGGAATTGAGCTTTAAATATTACACAATAGACATTCTCTCTAATTTTGAATCAACAAAAATATCCACTAGCAAAAAAAGCCTTTAATATAAATAAATTATGACACTAAGATTATTTTCTAATTTTAATACTCCATTTTCTTATTTTATTTCTAATGAGGAAGAAATTAGTGATCTCTTGTCATCAAGTATCACTTATTCATTCATTAATTCATTAATTTAGCAATAGCTATTTAGCATTTTCCATGCACACATTACAGTGCTTAAGGCCATAAAGAATACAAAGATAAATTGGACATGGGCTTCTCTCTCCAAGATTTTATGTTATTTATTTATTAATTCATTTAAATATTATTAAATAATAATGATTATTTTTAACTACTTTTCTATCTCCCAAACATTTATGCATAGATAACTAGTTAGCTTCTTAATTCAAGATCAATGCTTTCAAATCATGCACATTCAACTGCTACTATAAACTCAAATCCAAAAAGTCATTTGTGTGGAATTCTTTGTTTCTGCATAAAATTCAAGTACTCTTTTTATTCTGAGAAAGCTTTATATGTTGATAAACAATTACGATTTAGATCCAAATGGGTGAGTGATTAGCTAAGATTCTGTTGTATTACATGCAGTAAATATTAACCACAAACTAGATTTTAAAACTGGAGAACAAAATCCCAACAAAGTGGATTTTTGTCTATTTTTAGGACTTGCTTTCATATAAGCAAAATCCATTATTTAGACAACAACCTGCTATTCATTGGTTTCTAATCTCAAAGGAAATGACAGATTATGTTTTTATCTTCTCAGAGCCTGTTGGGTAGCAGTATTTTTAATCTAGTAATATTATTATCCAGTCAAGACATGTAAACCCTTACAAAGTAAATCAATCATGCAGGATGTGAATAATGTCTAGTTTGCTAGGCACTTTAGGAATAAATGTGCCATGAAAGTAGTGACCAAGGATAGGATTTATGTCGTGCTGTTGGGTCAATAAGACATGCTGGGTACAGCTTATCCCAAATGATTTCTTTTTTTGTTTGGAATGTCAGCCCAGTCATAGGGAAAAATCTTAGTCTAAAAGCATGCTAAGGGGAGTCTGAGGATATACATGTCCTACAACATAGTGTTCTACTTCAGGATATACATTCTTGCATACATGCCAAGAAAATTTGGCATATATATGAAGATGTTCCTCCCAGTATTATCTGTAATAAAGAAAAGCTAGAAGAAACTCAAATGTTTGACACACACACACACACAAAGATTCTGTTATGTGAATACTATTAAATGAATAACCTAGATCTAAAATTATCCTGAAGTATATAAATCTGACCACTGAATGACAAAGTATAAGTCAGAGAGATATACACAGTACAACATCAAACATCAAATTTTTAAAAGCACAGGATGGTATAATAGTATGATAAATTATGAAACATAGCTAGAAAAAATATATACCAACTTTAGCAGGGAAGTTCCTACTAGGTAAAAAAAAAAAACCAGAATAGTATGGGAGGGAAGGAATTTCATTTGTACCTTTAATAGTCTTTTTAAGATTTGAAATACACATGGCCAAATCTTGACATTTGTTAAATCTGGGCAGTAGATAATTCATGTTGTTTTTTGTTTTGTTTTGGTTTGGATTTTTAAAGTTCATTCTCTTTGATTTTCTTTATAATTCAAACATTTGTGATTTTTAACTATTTTTTAATAACACAAATGACATGTAAAGTTGGGTCAGATTAAAGCCAGAGCTATTATCTAGTATAAGAAATTGTGGCTGAAGTCATCAAACGGTAATCATCAATCCCATCAAGTGTTATTTGTGATTCCAGGAGGTTTGTTCAATTTGAAGTTGACCCTAAATGAGGGTACTCAGTAAGCAGTGCTAACAGAGACTGGGCAATGGGTCAGGATCCCATTTAAGAATGCTGAACTCCACCCAGGATGGAAAATAAGAGTTCTAAGGAGGAACCAAGTGGAAACTTAGTGCACTGTCTGGGCTCCCCTAACAGTTGAGGGACACCAGATAATAGGCTTACAAAAGTAACACTAAATTGAGATTGACCATACTCAATATTTTTTATAGCTTTCTTAGTTTTCTACATAACTTTGTCAAACTATTTAAAGTGAGGCATTGTGCCAAAGGAGAAAGAAGAGCATGCAAAAAGAAAGGGAGGAAAAAGAAAGCCTCCAGAATATATTTCAATAAAAGGAAGGTTAAAGGAATCAGGAAAAAAAATTCAAGCTGGTAAAAAGCCAATAAAATTTCTTTTTTCTTTTCCATAGACAAATCCATTGTTAATACAGATGCAAAAGTATTTAACTATACCTAAAGAACTGCCTCTACCTAAAGAACTGGTAGAAACTATCCTTATACAGATAACACTCTTTCTTCCGTTTCAAAGATTTATGTAGTCCTTTGCATGCCTTAAACTGAAAATAGCAGGTGAATAAATGTAAAATAACACTGAATCAAAAAGAAATGTCATTATGCATAAACTTAAATAAACATTCAGTTGGAGAAGTAGGAGAAAACTGAACATATACCAATCCAATGAGAATTTTATTTTTACATTTTATAGTTAACATTCTAGTCTTACAATGAAAAGTCATTTTGACATTTTTTTTTAAACAAAGGCCATTTTAAAAGCTATGTTTGGCTTGCACTTTTGTCAGTGTCTGCTATTCTCATGAGGTAAGATGCAGTATACACCAAAGGTCTGAATGACTGATGGTACTTTGGGAAAAAAATTATTCAGGCAACTTGACAGAAAAATGCAGCAGGAAATGACTTGTGAAGAAGTTCTAAGGAAATAGCCAAATTATAAATGAATTATGTTTAAGTTTATAAGAAGTATATTTTTAATGTTGTTGTTTTTTTTAATATAGAGAACCTTTACTACCAAATTGAGACTTGGGCCTGTTTTTGTCCTCAACTGTTGAAAATAAAATACCTTTGTGTGATAAAAATGATTGGCAACTCCTCAACCCCCTTTCACTGAGCAACCTCCACCTCCTGCCTCAGGGGAGAACGAATGAATTAACTAGACATAAGTACAGCCCGAAACACACTCTAGGTAACAGGAAGTGGAGTTTGTGATGATTCTAGCAGGTCTCTAGGTAGAACGGGAAAGACACCTTTCAACCTTCAGTGAAATCATGGGGCCTCATTGGCTCAAAGCTGAGCTAATTATAAAAAGAGCTTTTCCTCAGTGTGTGCTGTCCTGATAATGTTGTCATGAAAAGGAGCACATGATTAAGTTGGGGTAGCAAATGGTGTTTTCCAAAGGAAGAGTTAGACAAAATGCCAAATTTATAAAGAAATTAAAATTTAAAAAAAATTACCTGACTCTTGAACCCATCAACCACATCAAGGTGATGAAAGTTAGGATATATGATAAATTTTGTGAGGAAGTTTTTTGGATAAAACTCTTTGGAACTGCAGAGGGAATAAGCAACCAGATAAAATAGTAAGGTTTAAGGGCATTTCGGATAGAGGAGACCCAGAAATGAAGGAGGATTTACATATAACCCATAAAAATGATTCACAAAAGAAAAAACTCAGCTTCAAACATCTGCTGGGATCGGAGAGCATAGAGCCATCTTTTGTCAACACAATCAAAATGAGGACTTTTCTACTCCCTTTTAACTGTTCATTCTCCCTCCACTATGCCCTCTAGCCCTTAAACTGAGCTGGGACAGAAGGAGTATCAATAATCAGGGATGAAAATAAGGGGGGAGAGTGACTGAATAATCTCTCTTCCCAGCAGGCGTAGAATAAAAATAAGGACCAAGAAGGCCAAATAGCCTCTGCTTTCCCCTGAATAAATGGTAAAAATGAGAATAAACTTTTTTTTATAGATCTCCAAATAAGTAGATCTGTTTTAACTTTCTTTATGCATTTATAGAAAATAAGTTTTTCATTTTTTAAAATTACCATTTACAAATCATTTTATTTAGTCTTTATTGATTCCTTGAATATCAGTTGCCAACTTTATTAGGGAAACAATTATATTACTCTCTGTGTGTCAATAGTAGTACATCTACAATGGAGACCAAGGGGATATTTTGGTCTTTTTTTTTGCCTATGAGCTATATAGCTAAAGAGGTAAGAGTAGAAATTTGAAGAATCAAAATATTGCCATATTATTTTACATAATCCCATCTTTTCATACCTAATAATTATATCCTTATAGTACAGTATAAATGTGAACCGAAAATTATGTTTCTCATGACTATGTGTACAAAGCAAAGGGGTTTTCAAAGATGCCACTGCACGTAACATTGACAACTCAGTGTGGAATCTATGCAAGAGGAATTCAACAAGTAAAATTGTAAACTGTCACTGAAAACAATTACCTAGTAATATAACAATACTGACAATGTTCTTTTTGTGGAAGGCTTTAATTTTGTATAAATTAGTTGGCATTTAACTTTTAGGATGATATTTGCAAAAGATATTTATGGTATTAATCTTATTTTGATATCATTCTATTCACTTTCATCCCAATTAAAACTATTTTTATTTTGTATTACTTGCAAAATCATTACATTTTTACTAGGAAATGTTATGCCACTAGACTCAATTACTAAATTCTAACTAGTCTCTAAAAGAATATTCTGTTCTTATAATGCTGTTGTAATAATGCTTAGCTCTTTGCCACTAAGCAAATTTTAAACATTCTAGCTCAACCAAAATTCAAGGAGAATTTATCCATCTCAGCATTCTCACTTCCTGGACTATAAGTGTAAACATTATATACAAAAGGCAATCATTGATAATGAGCGGGGCCTTTGCTAGGCACTAGAACAATGACACTGACGTTTATATTTTACCTTCATCTTACAAAGTCTGGGAGATTTTGTAAAAAGGCCTTCTCTAGCTCATAAGTCTTATAGAAGTTAAAAAGATTTCCTACAATAATGCAGATGGAAGTATATCCTTTTCAAGTAAAAGAAAACAAGCAGAGTCAGGATAGATGTTGAGTGAGTGTGCTTGGCTGAAGGTTTTGCCAGTCTAGAGAGGTTCTGTCAGGCTGCAGAAAGCCCAGAAGACCAGAAGAGGGGATTAACAGAGCTTGGTATACCCCTAACCACATCAACCTAAATCTTCAGCATAATTATCTAAGATGTTGCAAAAATTGCCTTTAACAAGGCACGATACTAAGCTTTATCATCTAGATTTCAGGTAAACTGATAACTCTTGCTAATCCTTATACAATGAATAGGCATCACACATGCACAATCAAATGGTAATCATTTAGCAATAACTATGCTGTAAACATGTCTACTCATTGCAAAGAGAGTTTGAGTATGGAAAGGCAGAGCCTGAAAAAACAGGACCTACAAAAAGGGTTATTCAGGAAATAAACAATTTTATTAATGAAATCACTCTTCTAATAACATTGTCAGAAATTAATAGAAATGAGAGATACAGGACCTCTTTGAATCCCATTCTGCAAGATGAAGAGATAATTTTTAAAAAGCATTTAACATTTTCTGAACAAACTGCCCCTGAAAAGCAGCTTCCTCCAACTGAGAATGTGAAAGACAACCTTCTCTGTAGTGAATGGAGTGGATAATGGCCCCTTTGGATCACAGAAAACCAAGCACCATATTATTTAGTTGAATGAGAGGCTCTAGAAGGGCTGAAGTTCCCACCAGCAAGTTTATGAAAGAGGTAAAAAAAAGATAACAACATACACACAAGGAAATCCAGCACCTGAGCATCTGTCAAAGGATACTTCAAACAGAAGAATTCACACCAGAAATAAAATAATCTGGAAAGGATTTTTATAAATATATGTAGAATACTCAGAAATAATGAGGAAGACGAATCTTTGAAATGAAAATAGGATGTCACATTCTTTAACCAATGGAGGAGCTGAAAACTCTTTCCAAGCCTTTGGAAATCCTAGAAAGGAAAAAAAATGCAGTAATAAAAATTAAATACACAATTTGTATATTTTAAACTAGAATATAAGGAGTTACCTAGAGGCTCTGGTCAGGTGGCTATGTGGAATAGAGCATTGTCCGGGACAGTTCAGTCCCTGGTCAGGGCACATATGAGAAGCAACGACTGAGTGCACATCTAAGTGGAACAACAAATTGATGCTCCTCTCTCTCTCTCTCAAATCAATGGAAAAAGAAAAAAAGATAAAAAGAGAAAGAAAAGGTATCTTTGAGAACACAGCAGGAAGACTAAGAAGGTGAAACTCTTCCAAATGTAGCCAGTATTGAAATTTGCAGACTCCCTGGAAGCCTGGATTCAGTTACATATATTTTAATATTAGGCACACCCATTTGAGATTTTGATTTGAAAGTGAGCCAAGGAAGGAAATGGTCTATTAATACAACTACCACCTTTACTGGCACAAGTTGATAAAGCAATTGGTATCTTGGTGTTGGCAGTCAAAGCATGAGGGATTTTCAGCGGATCTAAGAGGGTCCTCCTGATGCAGACAGAGCCTTGGCAGCCTGGGAAGATCTGTGCTCTCCTCACGGGGAAGATGAGACAGAGCAGTTTGCTCACCAACCACATTCTCTAGCATAGGTTTGGGAAACAATTCTTTCTGCTTAGCACTGGGAACTATGATTTCAAACGGTTAAGCCAAAATATTGGCAAACTTCATTAACATCTATGTAAACATTGTCTTCAAATAAAAACAATAACTTTTATGTTTAAAACAGGATTAAATTAAATATCCCAGAAATCCCTGCTTTTAATTCCTTAGCAGTCCCTTCCAAGTCTCAAGATTAAACCAACAATATTTAACCTGGAACACAACCCCTCAGAGACTTTTGGCTAAATTTACTCTACAAGAAGTCCCACACCTGTATCCTAAAATGCATTTAGATCACTATATAGAATAGATATAAAAATAAAAATAGATATGTAGGATACATGTGCCCTCAAAACTATTTATTGTAAGAAAGCAGTTTGTTTTCTATTTTAATCCATAGATGTCTAATATAGCATATATCTGAAGAATAATACTACCAAGAGTAAAAGAAAAAAAGGTATTTGAGACAGAACTCAAGAAATGTGTGAATGGTGACATAATAAAAAAATACATTGAGAAAATGCTCTGAATCACTGGGACAAAGTGAAACATATCTCATCAATAGGAGTAGTCCAAATCTTTAAAAAATAGAAATGTAGCTTTATCTTTTCTGATGATTATAAAACATTATTATGAACCTTAAATAGTTGATAAAGAAATGTGTTTTTAAAAGTAAAAATTACCTTAAATTTCAATACACAGAAATAACCTGTTAACAGAAGTAGCCCTGATTTATAAATGCCAATATGGTAATTATTCTATGTATACATATGTTAAAGAACTAGATCATAGTATCATGCTACTTTGAACTGTTATTACATCTTTCCAACTATTGATGGTAAACAAAGGCATGTTTTCTGTCTACTTCCTAAAAATGTAGTGAAATTTAATGAAAGAATAAAATGTAGAAAAATAAATAAGTATAGGAGATGCAAAAAATATAACATATAACTGTATAAAATAAGATAAAAAAAACATTAAGCTGTACATCTAAAACTAATACAGAATAATATTGAATGTAAACTGTAGTTGAACATTTTTAAACACAAAAAACAAAAAAAGAAAAATATTTGGATTAGTTAACAGAATTAAGTTGAATAGCTTGACTTTTCCTTTCAAAATACAAGGACTTTCTATTTGCTTCAAATGAAGGAAATCCTGGTATGTATCACTGACAAATAGTATTTTTAAAGCAGAGTGCCAATAAAGATTAAAAATACATGTATGGTCAATGATATTTCAAGCAAAGCTAATAAGAAGAAATAAAAATAGTTGGATTGCTATTTCAGTAAGCAGAGTTTAAAGCAAAAATAATATTTGAAAAAAAGAGATATTTTAATGATAAATGAGATATTCAATAAGGCATAAGAACCATAAGCCTTTGTGTCTCAATAAAAGGAGTAAGGAAAGCTTCTAGAATCACAAAGACAAGCTGACAAAACCATTACTGAGTATATTCTAATACACCTCTTCCAGAATATAAAAAACATCAACAAAAAGTAAGCTGCAACATATAAAATTCAACAGCAGAGCTTAACAGATATGAGACTGCAATAAAGCACACAGTGCACATACAGTCCACAAATACAAGCTTGTAAATTCAAGGAAAACATAGAAAAGAAAACAAAACCAACAGAAAAGAAGACAAAACTGGAATTAATTTACATGCTAATACTGCATAATACTCAATAATAGGCATACATGTTAATAAAAGTAACAAAAAAAAAAATAATAGTTGAAGTTCAAAAGAATTAGAACTAGAGAAGGACTTCCAATTTCCACATCCACATATAAGGAAATTGGAAGTCACTGCTCAGTCCTAACAAGTACAAAGCTGAACCAACTGAAAAATCAACAACCCCCCTTGAAAGCATAAGAGAGAGGAGGACGCAGAGCAAACCCTTCCCTTAAGCTAGAGAGAGAGACACTCCACGGATCAGGGGAGTTGAGGCTTACCTAAGCAGACTTGCCAGCCTCAGAACCAGTGGCCAGAAAACCCCAGCTGTTCCTGGTGAATTGCTGAAGACTCAGTGTACACAAAATGAGAATTAAAAATTTAAGGGAAAGCCTGTAGTAGTAGGGTGGGCCCCACAATATTGTGAGATTTGCCCCTATGAGCTCCATGAGATTTTTGAGTCAGTATCAGAGAAAATTCTTGGGTTTCCAGCAGGCGAAGGGGAAAGGGAACCATTTTGAAATATGCCAGTCTATGTTCTTAACAAGGCCTGCCCTCAGGGGAAACTAGTTAACCAGAGCCTAACCTGCCCAGGTATTATAGGAGCTTAACTGATCCCAGGGAAGGTAAATACCCAATTGCAGCCCGATCTAACCATTCTGCCCCACCAAAAGAAGAGGAAAAATTGAGAAACACCTGTGAAATTCTCAGCGCAGAGTCATAAGCTCTCTAAAAAACCTGAGATCTAATCGTAGGAATATAGAATGCTTCCCCTCCCCCACACCTCTCCATCACATTATTAAAGGCCTATTTACAACAGTTCCTCTTAGTTAGTACATTATGTACAGCTATAATTAAAAAAATTGCAAGGCACAGCAGAAGACCAAACACAAAGAGACAAAACAAGCATCAGAATCAGATATGGCAAAGATGTTAGAATTTCCAGACCAAGAACTTAAAACAACTATGTTTAATATGCTAAGGGCTCTAAAGGATGAAGTAGACAGTGTGCAAGAGCAGATGGACAATGCAGACAGAGAGATGGAAATCCTAAGAAAAAGAAATGCTAGAGCTTTTTTTAAAAAAAAAAAACAAAATATAGCAGTATTGAAGAATGCCTTTGATGGGATTATTAGAAAACTGGACACAGCTGAGGAAACAATAGACTACATCAACAGAATCCTTTAAAAGAAGAAGAAAAGTACAAAGACTGAAAAAAAAACAAAAACAGAATATCCAAGGGCTGTGGGCAACTACAAAAGGTACAACATGCATATAACAGAAATACCAGAAGAAAGAGAGGAAAAAAAACAGAAGAAATCTTTCATACAATGATTAAGAATCTCCCCAAATTAATCTTAGTCACCAAATCTCAGAACCAGGAAGCTCAGAGAACAGTAAGCAAGATACTCACACTCCCTCAAAAAGAAAGTATACCTAAGTATATCATTTCATATCACAGAAAATCAAACATAAAGAAAAAATTCTTTTTTAATGTTCATTTTATTGATTTTAGAGTGAAGAAGAGAGCAAGCAGGAGAGAGACAGGAACATCTTGTATGTGCCCTGGCCTAGGATTGAACCAGCAACCTCTGTGCTTTGGGACAATGCTCCAAACAACAAGCTATCTGGCCAGGACAAAGAAAAAATCCTGAAAGAAGCAGAGGGGAGAAAAGTAATTTCTCCCAACAATTGGTATCCAATTCTTACATGGCCATAGTTTGGCTGACAATTATTGCAATGATATCAGGATCTTAGAATGGCCAGACTCTTCTAATTCTTCAAAATTATAGTCTTACTATATGCTAGTTTCTTCACATCCACCATGCTTAAGGTCTTGATGACAGAAAAAAGAATTTCTTGGTTGTTAGACTTTTTCATGAGAATACTATTTTAATGTTAAACCCTGTTTCTAGCTGTAGGAGAGACTGCATAATATTGAATATATGGCCTGCTGTTTTAAGGCATATGACATGAATTTGCAAGATTTTATTAGCATTAGTAGGAGCCATAAATAAGCCTACAGTGGGCCATGCCCCTGTCTTATTAAGCCAAGTGATTTTCGATGATGTAGCATATGGTAAAAATCAATGAGTTCCAGGGTTATAAGCCTATTGTTGCAATATGTGTGTCTTTGTCAGGAGCATTTTTTTTCATTTTTATTTTTATATTTTTAGCTAGAGAGAGATAGGGGTGGGCAGAGAGACATTGCTGAAGTCAGTGACCTTGGGCTTAAGCCAGCAAACTTTGGGCTCAAGCCAGCGTGCATGGGGTTATTTCAATCACCCCACGCTAAAGCCAGCGACCTCAGGGTTTAAAACCTGAGACCTCAGCCTCCTAAGTTGACACTCTTATCTACTGCACCACCACCAGTCACGCAGTCAGAAGCATTTTTGTTGGATATAATGGCATTCTTCTAGTCCACAACTCAAGGTACTAGGAAAAGTCTGTAGAAAAATAAGGTCATTGCAGACTGAAAAAAAAAAATGTGTCTAATTCCATGAGGCAAAGCATTTACCCCTCTAATGAGAACTGTCTTGATATAATCAATGGTTACCATTCAGCTTTTATACTCCAAATGGTCCATATTAAGGGTGCAACATTGACCTCTGTGGCAGTCAGTTTGAGAACTCAACAATGTCAATCATCAGATCAATTTGGAGAGGAAAAGAACATGTGATTGAATTTGTACATCACTTCCCTCTATATCACTATGATTATTTTTTTCATGGGCC
The DNA here is from genome assembly GCF_036850765.1 of Saccopteryx bilineata. Taxonomy (NCBI): domain Eukaryota; kingdom Metazoa; phylum Chordata; class Mammalia; order Chiroptera; family Emballonuridae; genus Saccopteryx; species Saccopteryx bilineata. Next base: position 179,702,833 of record NC_089494.1, read on the forward strand.
TATTGTACAAATACTGGGAGATTTGGGGGGACGGGAGCTATAGAGTGACTGATAACAAGAGACTAAGACATTTTGTGGTCCTAATTATTAAAAGCCTCCTCCCTTGTGGATAATTCTGGTGAGCATTTACGTAAAATACAAAGATATTTGCTCACTTTTTCCATTATAAGATGCGTACCCATAGGTATATATTTTCCCCACACTTCCTGATCTCCAATCTTTGTTCCAGGTCACTAAGCAATTAGCCAATTAGCCAATGCCCAAAGTCAGTGAAGGTACATATCTCAAGCTATCTTTTCTTCCATAAATGTGGGCAAGAAGAGTACCTCCAAAGACTATTTTCTTGAAGAATTTTACTTCACCACACTCTTTCAGGGTCACCCAAAAAAAAATAATAATAATACAGAAGCTATCCTCTTCCACCTGGCAACAACCGTCATGCAGATCTATCCATAAACCAGATCCATAATGATTTATCCTCCATTGACTGGAAACAGGAATTTCCTGAAGCCTTGGGTGTGAGCTAAGACAGAGACAGTGAAGGAACAGATACAGCAGGAGTCCAAACCATGTTCAGGTAGTTTACTGTTACATCTAGACCATTTAAACCAAGTCTTCTATAAACTACTTCCTTTTTATAATGGAATGCTGCTGGGCATGCAGTTTTGTGTTTCAACCGATCAGACAATACCCTGTTCATATGGGTTCAGGCTACATGGCTACTTGGCCTCTCATGGTCAGGTGTTCTCTCTCTACCTAGGCCCAGCAGCTACTTTTCAAATGGAAAATGGTTGTTGGCCAAAGAAAGCACAGCTTTACTCTAAAACCATAAAGGCAGATGATGTTATTCTCTTTAAGGGCTTTTCAATCATTTTATAAAGCATCGTTATTTGCCTTGAATATTTCCAATGAAAGTGCATCTGTTAGACTCTAAGAAGTAAGTTGTAAGGCAGCATGGACAAAAGCCTGGCACTGCTGCAGAGCCTTACCTATATCCAGGCTGCATTCAAAACTAGCAGCATTACTTGATATACAGTAAATGGGTTGATAAACATATCCAAATATGGTATGCATTATCTCCGAAATCCAGAGAGATCCATGAAGCGGTATGTCTCACTATTCAGACTAGGTGTTGCAAGGTACAGAACAAATGCATATAAAGGGTGTACTGATATGGCCCGGAATACTGCATCCCAGAAACCTCACCCATGAGGCAGATCTCTGATATTTTGCAAAGATTATTTCCTACCCCCTGGAATAGATAAGTCTTATTAAGTTATCTAAGGTGTTTGTTACTTTATTTCTGCTTGGTCTAATTGCCATACAATCATCAGCTTCTAAACCTATGAAATGTCCTGTTGGTTGCTAAGATGATCAAGAACCTTTTGAACCATACAACAAAATACAGAGAGAACATAAAATTGGACAATGTCTTGGGGCAAGTCAGAAAAATTGCACTGTTGTCTTCTGATTTTATTAATTAATGACAAGAGAGCATTTGCCAGGCCAGTAACTGCATATCAAGTTCCAGGGATTATATTAATTTGCTCCAGGAAAGACCCATATATGGAATTTCAGCTGTGACCTCCATGGTTACCTGATGAGCTACTCCAGTTTTCTATAGATCATGTGAATTTTGAGTTAAATTTTCAGTTAATGGTCAAATAGTTGAATTAAAAGTAGATAGAATACAGTAGAAATTACTATTTGTGCATCTCTCAAGTTTTTGATGATGAAGCTGGTCTATTTCCATGGCTGCAATATATACACTTGTGATGAGGGTTGTTGGAGACAGTTTCAAGGTCCTTCCTGCACTAATAGCCTTTACTTCATGGGTCAGAGAACCACTGTTGTGATTCTGACAGATATTAAATATACATATACATTCTGGGGCTGAGGAAACAATAATAGGACAGGCCTGCAGTCTGTCTAGACGTACTGTGAGATGGAATAAAGCCAAAATTCCATCACTGGCTTGACCTGCATAAGCTCCTGCTGTGCTCAGTAGTTCACAGGTACATGTTAGGTCTTTGAAGCTCAACAAAAATTTAAAGTCAATATCTCATTAGACCTAGAAATTTTAGGTTTTTCCTTTACCTGAAGCTCGGTCACTTAGGTCCATAGCTGAGGTCCCTCTGTGGTAGTCCTGGAAAAAAGATTCACAGTATACATCTTATTATCATTTCCAGGTAATTTTAAAAATTCAACAAATGCTGCCCTGTTCGGTAAGCTCAGTTGGTTAGACCATCAGCCCAATATGCTGAGGTTGTGGATTAGATCCCATTGGGGCACATAGGAGCCAACAGATGAATGCATAAATAAGTAGAACAACAAAATGATGTTTCTCTCCTCGCTATTCTGTCAAATAAATAAATAAATAAATAAATAAATAAAATCAACAAATGCTAAATCCAGGGTGAGTGCACTCCTGCCAATAAATTTAGCCTGATCAAGACTTGTATTTTTACCTCCTAGGCTTAATACTACCACACATGTTGCCCAGGCTTTTTCTGATCAATACCAATGATTTATTTTAATTTTTGGTGTAGAGTTTATCTTCTCCTAAAGATCTCATTCCCTCCACCCAAGTCTAGGCTATTTTGAAATGTAGCTCTTATACTTGTCCTGGAGGCAACGAGAATAGACCAAGGTGAGCAGAAAAAACTGGCAGCACCATGTTAGAAAACTGTCCCAGAGAAAATGGTTTAAAAGTTTTTTATGTTGAGGGCTGATTCCCTCAGATGGCCTGCCTCTGCCAATGAGGACATACTATAGGAATGTGAAGTTTCAAAGTTCTCTCTTTTATCCACGTCTGCTGAAAAGTCCCCATCTTTGAGGCCTTTTCCTTCCCCGCCAGTGCCTTTACTTTATCTTCTAAAAACTTAGCATTTAACTGTTGCTACCATTCTGTAATCCTTACAGGCAGATAGACCTTTGCATGGTCATGAACTATACCTGTCCTGCACCTACAGCAGATGACAGATAACTTCACAGCAGCAAGGAGACCTTATAGTTTCCATATTTCTTTTCAATATATATTCATATCTCTCAGTATCTCCATTTACCCTACTAACCCTACTAACAACTTTTTAGGTTATAAGAAGGAGTCATCTGACTCTTCAATCTTTATTATCACTATTGTTGTCATAGAATCTAAGTGCTACTGACACTTGATCTCCAAACTCCTGCTGCTTAATAGGTGGTGTCCTATCAGTTGTATCAACATCAGCAGGAACCTTGTTAGAAATGCAGCCTCTTAGACACTATCCTACATATTGTATCCGTAACAGCATTTTAACAAGAAACTGCAGTGGTTTGAATGTACATTAAAATTTCAGAAGCACTGCCCTTGCCTTCCTTGGGCACTACCACAGCTGATAGTTTGAGTAAGTGTGATACCACTGCATGTCATAGATTTATCTATGACTTGTTCCCTTGCAAGAAAGGTACCTCTGTATTTCTTGATTTTATGGGAAACCCAATCTCAGATAACATTTCTGACAGTGAGCTCTGGGACCACTGTGATATCAATTACTTTATCAACCAGAGTCCTGGTTAAAAAAAAATACAAAAAAAATTATAATAATTTAAGGACTATTCACAAAATTTGGATAGTGACAGAATATTATACTTTAAAGTGGTCAAAGCACAGCACAGTACTGTTTCACATTACTCTTTACATTGAATGTAATTTGTGTATATTTTTTATTTTATTTATACTTCAACTTTGCTTCTATAATAGGGTTTAGGAAACAGAAAAATGCACAAAATCAAGACAATGCACAAAAATACATTTGAAGCAAAAAATAGAATGGAAAAGCAAAGAACTATAACATGAAGACCGAAATAAGAAAAATGAATCTATTAAAAAATTTATTGATTTATTTTAGAAAGAAAGGAAGAGAGAGAGAGAGAGGGAGAGAGAGAAACATCAATTTGTTGTTCCACTTTATGCATTCATTGGTTGATTCTTGCATGTGACCTGTCTGGAGATTGAACCTGCAACCTTGACATATCAAGACAATGCTCTAACCAACTGAACTACTCAACCAGAGCAGAAAAAAATTATATGCTATACACTTGGAACCAAATATGGAACAAGCAAGGAAATATGTGCAAGGCTAGGTCTTCAGAAGTAACAGCTTTTCTTACTTAAACACCAAAAAATAAATATCTCTTACTCAAAAGAGAAAACACTGTGTAACACAGTGGTCACTGTTCTCAACAATGACTTTATAACAATGACAAGTATCTAAAGTTTTTGTATTAAAAGAGTCAATTAGGCCCTGCCTGGTTGGCTCAGTGGTAGAGTATCAGCCCTGCATGTGGATGTCCTGTGTTAAATTCCCAGTGAGGGCACACAGGAGAAGCACCCATCTGCTTTTCCACCCCTCCATCTCCTGCTTCTCTCTCTCTCTTCCCCTCCTACAGCCATGGCTCAATTGGAACAAATTTGCCCCAGGCGCAGAGGATGGCTCCATGGCCTCGGCCTCAGGCACTAAGAAGAGTTAGCTTGCTTGCTGAGCAACAGCAGGTAGGCATAGCATCGCCCCCTAGTGGGCTTGCTGGTGGATCCCAATCAGGGTACATGTGGGTGTCTGTCTCTCTACCTCCCCTCCTCTCACTGAATAAAAAAAAAAAGAAAAGAGTCAATCAACATTGAGACTTCAAAGATACTGCTTAATGTAGAAACACTTTGTTCCAGTGTCAAATACTTCTATCAAAAAACTAACAAAAAATGTAAATACAAATCCATAATCTCTTATCTTAAATTCTTAAAGCATTATGTGTTTTGCAATTTAAAAGTTTCCCAATATTAGAAGTCTGATACCAGGCACATAGCATATATGAGAAGGCATTCCCAGTGAAGACCTGAGGCAGTAGCCCACAGTCAAGCATAGTAAAACATCTGTAGTACAAAACATAAACATTCACATGAAGTAGGATAAGTGAGGACTACAAATACCTTATTTCAGTCTCAGGTAAGTTTTATCACTAAACATAAAAATACTTTAGTTTTGGTTCTGTTTTGTTTTTGAAATTTTATACTTTTAAACTGTAGTTAAGGAATTGGGGCTTTATATCACTATTCTATTAAAAAGTAAACTATATTTACTAATCTGCTATTTGGAGAAATCAATACCAAAAAAATGTCAAGTGTTTAGAATGTTTCCAAGAAACAATATCCTTCCATTGTGGAAATACGACAGTCATCTTTATGATAACCAACAGTGAAACCACGCCAGGTGATACGTGGGAACTCAAGATCTGGTGAAGCTGAATACAAGACATGTTTATTGTCTGTGTCTTGTCCCTGTAGATTGTGTGACGGTATAGAAGGAGATAAATTATCTTTTCTTCTTTTAGACAAGGGATAAACTGGACCTGATGTATATCATCTGGTGACCCTGGTCTTTGAGCAAGATGTAGTGACAGTGGGAGGTTTCTGGATTATATTCCATGGAGAAAAGTTGAATATTTTTTATGTGTGGAAGAAATGGCACAAAACTACTTTGTAGCAGATAAGAAAAGTAAATGCTTATCAAATATTTATTGAAGTGAATGCCTCCTCTATTTCTCTTTTTTCCTGTTGCAGCAATGTTGGAAGTCCCAAATTCTGAAAGGCTGAGTCTCAGTATGAAGGAAAAACATTACTTCCATTCCACAATAATGTGTGAAACACAGAGAAATAAAACTCGGCCATGTTTGCCTTGTGTAATCTGAGCATTGCTATGGACATTATAAATTGCTGTGTATCTCCCATTCTTTCCATATTTAAATAGAAATTTCAGGGTGGCCAAGACTCTGTGTTAATTATTATACAAACAAGATAAGGGAGCAAAGAAAAAACGAGCTAGTAAAAATAACATTTCCTTTAGGAAGAAAGGGTGGTGGGATGAAAAATTCAAATCAGTGGGGTCTCACATTATTGCTAATGGGACTTAATTATCATCATCTTTCAATTGAATAACCTGAAAATAGCTATTAAAATTTAAAATATTCACACATTCTGATGCCGAACCCTTAGTCAGTAATTCCTTTTCCACAAAATTTTATGTGAAATATAAAACACATATAGGAAAGAACACAAAACAAAAATGCATAGCTTAGTGATTTAACACAAAGAAAATATAATTATCACCCAAGTGAAAAATAAAATATTTTCAGCACTCCAGATATTTTCTTATGCTTTCTCCCAATCATTGTCCTTTTGATCCACTTCAAAGTATTTACTATCTAGAATTGTATGATTATCACTGTCTGATTCTATTTTTACAGCTTTCCAAATTAAGTTTTATCACTTAACATTATTGTTTTATTTCTTTTTGAACTAAATATAAATATATGTACCTAAGGGTTCAATTGCAAGGCTGTATGATATGTATAATTTCAACTTTGTTAGATAATGTAAACTGTTTTCCAAAGAGGAAAATTCAATTTATGCACATATCAGTAGTATTACCAAATATAGGGTATTATTTAACTTATTATTTTATTTAATCATTTAGTAAAAGTATAGAAATGGAATTTATTTTATATATAACCTTATATCAAGTGACTGCAAAATTCATTTATTAATTCTAATAATTTATCTGTATTATTGTTTAATCATTATGCACACTACTATATTATGACATTTAAGTTGCCATTAGGGGAAATAAAAAGTGTCACTCCCAGGAATGACCAAGGCAGGATCCCAAAATTTTATCCTAATTATTAAACAGGAATCACGCAAGAGAAAATTATCTTTTTCTAGGAAAAGCCTCACTCAGTGACCAAAATCTTTTACTAAAAGGGACGGACCAAGAGGAAGGCAAAATTGAAACATTTTTGAGTTAAATTGTGTGGATGCTTTTCCAAAACAGTAATACAAGGTACTGTGGATGGTAGGGCATATGAAATATCTGTCTGATATCTTGACTATTAGGCCATTGTTGAGTGGCTTTTGCAATAAAAAACAAACCACTGTCAGGATGCATATGACACAGATTGTTTCATGGGCCACAGTGGTTTGGCTGTGAATTTGAAATAAGTATCAACAGTGGTGAACCACCACCCATAGTACAAGGGGAGTTAAAGTCTGATGTAGCCAATCTGTTAGGAGCATACATGGACAAGGCCCCACGCAATGTGAACTCCCTTCCTCACAAAACAAATGGGGCAACTTTGGGCAGATCCTTCAAGGGGAGAAAATAGTCACCAGGGTGACTATATACAGTAGATACATTTCAAGGTTGATGAGGATGATGATGATATAACAAAACTTCTCCCTGAAGAAGGTTTTTTGTTTTGTTTTGTTTTGTTTTGAGAGAGAGAGAGAGAGAGAGAGAGAGAGAGGCAGGGAGAAAGAGAAACAAGAACATCAAGCTGCTCCTGTGTGTACCCGGACTGGGGAATCAAACTGGCAACCTCCGTGCTTTAGGATGGTGCTCCAGCCAACTGAGCTATTCAAACCAGGGATTAATTTTTTTACTGATTTTTAGAGAGACAGAGAGGAAGGGAGAGAGAGGGAGGTGGAAGGGACACATTTATTCATTGTTCCACTCAGTCATAAATTATTTGGTTGCTTCTCGTGTGTGCTCTGACCAGGAATCAAACCCACAACCTTGCCATCTTGGGATGATGTTCTTAACTAACTGAGCTAACTGTCCAGGGCCTGAAGAAATTTTTAATGATGTACTTCTAACAGAAAAAAAAGCATTCCTATATGTAAAATCTAGAATTCAGAAAGAAAAGAATAAAGAAATTGTTAAATATCAATGTAAATATAAATAAAATTTTCCATATAAACTAATAGTATTTAAGTTTTTTTAAAAAAAAGATAAAATTAAATAATATAACAACATAAAATCAGAAGTGAAAAAAATATTGTCAAAGCATTTCAAGGTCCTTAGATTTCCAGAGGAAAAGTAAAGGCATTGATTAATTTTAAGCTGAAATAAGTTAAGTATATAGGTTGTAACTTCTAGGATATCCCCTGAAAGGAAAAATATATATCATATGTAATTTCCAAGATAGTCAAAGGAAAAAAATTATGTCTAGAGAATGTTTAATCAATCCAGGATGGTAAGAAGAGGAGGGAAAAGATAAAAGAAAAAACTTGAAAGCACAATACCAAATAAAATATTGGAATGCAAATTTATAAGTAATTACATTAAATATAACTTGTCTAAATTCTTTTTTTTTTTTTTATTTAATAAATTTTTATTAATGGTAATGGGATGACATTAATAAATCAGGGTACATATATTCAAAGAAAACATGTCTAGGTTATTTTGTCATCAAATTATGTTGCAAACCCCTCGCCCAAAGTCAGATTGTCCTCCGTCACCCTCTATCTAGTTCTCTGTGCCCCTCCCCCTCCCCCTAACTCTCTACCCCCCTCCCTCCCATGTCCTCCCTCCCCCCCCACCCTTGGTAACCACCACACTCTTGTCCATGTCTCTTAGTCTCATTTTTATGTTCCACCAATGTATGGAATCATGTAGTTCTTGTTTTTTTCTGATTTGCTTATTTCACTCCTTATAATGTTATCAAGATCCCACCATTTTGCTGTAAATGATCTGATGTCATCATTTCTTATGGCTGAGTAGTATTCCATAGTGTATATGTGCCACATCTTCTTTATCCAGTCTTCTATTGAAGGGCTTTTTGGTTGTTTCCATGTCTTGGCCACTGTGAACAGTGCTGCAATGAACATGGGGCTACATGTGTCTTCACGTATCAATGTTTCTGAGGTTTTGGGGTATATACCCAGTAGAGGGATTGCTGGGTCATAAGGTAGTTCTATTTGCAGTTTTTTGAGGAACCACCATACTTTCCTCCATAATGGTTGTACTACTTTACAGTCCCACCAACAGTGAATGAGGGTTCCTTTTTCTCCACAGCCTCTCCAACATTTGCTATTACCCGTCTTGTTGATAATAGCTAATCTAACAGGAGTGAGGTGGTATCTCATTGTAGTTTTGATTTGCATTTCTCTAATAACTAATGAAGCTGAGCATCTTTTCATATATCTGTTGGCCATTTGTATCTCTTCCTGGGAGAAGTGTCTGTTCATGTCCTCTTCCCATTTTTTTATTGGATTGTTTGTTTGTTTGTTGTTGAGTTTTATGAGTTCTTTGTAAATTTTGGATATTAGGCCCTTATCTGAGCTGTCGTTTGAAAATATCAGTTCCCATATAGTTGGCTGTCTGTTTATTTTGATATCAGTTTCTCTTGCTGAGCAAAAACTTTTAATTCTGATGTAGTCCCATCCATTTATCTTTGCCTTCACTTCTCTTGCCATTGGAGTCAAGTTCATAAAATGTTCTTTAAAACACAGGTCCATGATTTTAGTACCTATGTCTTCTTCTATGTACTTTATTGTTTCAGGTCTTATATTTAGGTCTTTGATCCATTTTGAATTAATTTTAGTACACGGGGACAGGCTGTAGTCGAGTTTCATTCTTTTGCATGTGGCTTTCCAGTTTTCCTAACACCATTTGTTGAAGAGGCTTTCTTTTCTCCATTGTGTGTTGTTGGCCCCTTTATCAAAGATTATTTGACCATATATATGTGGTTTTATTTCTGGGCTTTCTATTCTGTTCCATTGGTCTGAGTGTCTATTTTTTTGCCAATACCATGCTGTTTTGATTATCGTGGCCCTATAATATAGTTTAAAGTCAGGTATTGTAATGCCCCCAGCTTCATTCTTTTTCCTTAGGATTGTTTTGGCTATTCGGGGTTTTTTATAGTTCCATATAAATCTGATGATTTTTTGTTCCATTTCTTTAAAAAATCTCATAGGGATTTTGATGGGAATTGCATTAAATTTGTATATTGCTTTGGGTAATATGGCCATTTTGATTATATTTATTCTTCCTATCCAAGAACAAGGAATATTTTTCCATCTCATTGTATCTTTTTTGATTTCCCTTAACAATGCTTTGTAATTTTCATTATATAGGTCCTTTACGTTCTTTGTTATGTTTATTCCTAGGTATTTTACTTTTTTTGTTGCAATCGTGAAGGGGATTGTTTTTTTGAGTTCGTTTTCTAATATTTCATTGTTGGCATATAGAAAGGCTATGGACTTTTGTATGTTAATTTTGTATCCTGCGACCTTACTGTATTGGTTTATTGTTTTTAATAATCTTTTTGTGGAGTCCTTCGGGTTTTCGATGTATAGGATCATATCATCAGCAAAAAGTGATAGCTTTACTTCTTCTTTTCCGATATGGATGCCTTTTATTTCTTTGTCTTGTCTGATTGCTCTGGCCAGAACTTCTAGCACCACGTTGAATAAGAGTGGAGAGAGTGGACAACCCTGTCTTGTTCCTGATTTAAGGTAGAAATCCTCAGTTTTATGCCGTTTAATAGGATGTTGGCTGATGGTTTATCATATATGGCCTTAATCATGTTGAGATATTTTCCTTCTATACCCATTTTGTTGAGAGTCTTAAACATAAAATTGTGTTGTATTTTATCGAAAGCCTTTTCTGCATCTATTGATAAGATCATGTGGTTTTTGTTCTTTGTTTTGTTGATATGGTGTATTACGTTAACCCTTTTGCGTATGTTGAACCATCCTTGAGATTCTGGGATGAATCCCACTTGATCATGATGTATTATTTTTTTAATATGTTGTTGTATTCGGTTTGCCAGTATTTTGTTTAGTATTTTAGCATCTGTATTCATTAGAGATATTGGTCTGTAGTTTTCTTTTTTTGTGCCATCCTTGCCTGGTTTTGGTATGAGGGTTATGTTGGCCTCATAAAATGTGTTTGGAAGTATTGCTTCTTCTTCAATTTTTTGGAAGACTTTGAGTAGAATAGGAACCAAGTCTTCTTTGAATGTTTGATAGAATTCACTAGTATAACCGTCTGGGCCTGGACTTTTATTTTTGGGGAGATTTTTAATAGTTTTTTCTATTTCCTCCCTGCTGATTGCTCTGTTTAGGCTTTCTGCTTCTTCATGACTCAGTCTAGGAAGGTTGTATTGTTCTAGGAATTTATCCATTTCTTCTAGATTGTTGTATTTGGTGGCATATAATTTTTCATAGTATTCTACAATAATTCTTTGTATTTCTATGATGTCTGTGGTGATCTCTCCTCTTTCATTTTGGATTTTATTTATTTGGGTCCTGTGTCTTTTTTCCTTGGTGAGTCTTGCCAAGGGTTTGTCAATTTTGTTGATCTTTTCAAAGAACCAGCTCCTTGTTTTATTGATTTTTTCTATAGTTTTTCTGTTCTCTATTTCATTTATTTCTGCTCTGATTTTTATTATCTCCTTTCTTTGGCTGGTTTTGGGTTGTCTTTGTTCTTCTTTTTCTAGTTCCTTAAGGTGTGAAGTTAAGTGGTTTACTTCGGCTCTCTCTTGTTTGTTCATATAGGCCTGAAGTGATATGAACTTTCCTCTTATTACTGCTTTTGCTGCATCCCAGAGATTCTGATATGTCGTATTTTCATTTTCATTTGTCTGTATATATCTTTTGATTTCTGCACTTATTTCTTCTTTGACCCATTCATTTTTTAGAATTATGTTGTTTAGTTTCCACATTTTTGTGGGTTTTTCCCCCTCTTTTTTGCAGTTGAATTCTAGTTTCAAGGCTTTATGATCAGAAAATATGCTTGGTACAATTTCAATTTTTCTAAATTTGCTGATATTGTCTTTGTGGCCCAACATATGGTCAATTCTTGAGAATGTTCCATGTACACTAGAGAAAAATGTATACTCTGTCGCTTTGGGATGAAGTGTCCTGTAGATGTCTATCATATCCAGGTGCTCTCGTGTTTTGTTTAAGGCCACTATGTCTTTGTAGATTCTCTGTTTGGATGACCGATCTAGAGCCGTCAGCGGTGTATTGAGGTCTCCAAGTATGATTGTATTTTTGTCAGTTTTTGTTTTAAGGTCAATAAGTAGCTGTCTTATATATTTTGGTGCTCCTTGGTTTGGTGCATATATATTAAGGATTGTTATGTCTTCTTGATTCAACTTCCCCTTAATCATTATGAAATGACCATTTTTGTCTCTGAGTACTTTTTCTGTCTTGTAGTCAGCATTATTAGATATGAGTATTGCTACACCTGCTTTTTTTTGGGTGTTGTTTGCTTGGAGTATTGTTTTCCAGCCTTTCACTTTGAATTTGTTTTTATCCTTGTTGCTTAGATGTGTTTCTTGTAGGCAGCATATAGTTGGATTTTCTTTTTTAATCCATTCTGCTACTCTGTGTCTTTTTATTGGTAAGTTTAATCCATTTACATTTAGTGTAATTATTGACACTTGTGGGTTCCCTACTGCCATTTTATAAATTGCTTTCTGTTAGTTTTGTATCTAGTTTGATTCTTCTCTTTTGTTTTTCTATCATTTGTTTTTGTTTGTTTGTGTTCCATACATCTTTCCTCTGTTGCTACCTTTTTTAAGTCAAGTGTTTTTGTGGTGGTTTTTTTAAGGGTGGTTACCATTAAGTAATGAAAAGGGTACCTACCATATTCATTGTAGTACCCTATCTTATAAGTATTTCTGCACTTCATCATCCTTTGCTACTGTTAATCTCCATCCTCTCCCCCCTTTTTTTTCCTTTGTTGTCACAGTTTAAGTTTGGTTTTATTGTGTTCTTGGTGGAGCTGTTACTTGTGGTGTTGTTTTCTTTTGTTCTTTGAATCTGGTTGGAAAACCCCCTTTAGTATTTCCTGGAGTGGGGGCTTTCTGTTGATAAATTCTCTCATCTTTTCTGTATTTGTGAATGTTTTTATATCTCCTTCATACTTGAAGGATAGCTTTGATGGGTATAGTATTCTTGGCTGAAAGTTCCTCTCTTTCAGGGCTTTAAATATTGGGGTCCACTCTCTTCTAGCTTGTAGAGTTTCTGCTGAGAAATCTGATGATAATCTAATAGGCCTTCCTTTATATGTTGTACTCTTCTTTTCCCTGGCTGCCTTGAGAATTTTTTCTTTGTCATTGGTTTGTGTCATCTTTATTATGATGTGCCTTGGAGTGGGTTTGTTGGGGTTAAGAAAACTTGGAGTTCTGTTTGCTTCTTGAATTTGAGGCTTTAGTTCCTTCCACAGGCTTGGGAAGTTCTCGTCTATTATTTGTTTGAGTATATTCTCCATTCCATTTTCTTTCTCTTCTCCCTCTGATATACCTATTATTCTTATGTTATTCTTTCTGATGGAGTCAGACAATTCCTGTAGGGCTTTCTCATTTTTTATTATTTTTGAGTCTCTTTCTTCTTCTCTCTGTTGTGCCTCAAGTTGTTTGTCTTCTATTTCACTAATCCTATCTTCAATCTGGGCTGTTCTGTTAGCTAAGCTTGTTACCTCGTTTTTCAGCTCGTGAATTGAGTTTTTCATTTCTGTTTGATTTGTTTTTATAGTTTCAATTTCCTTGGTAATATATTCTTTGTGTTCATTGAGTTGTTTTCTGATCTCCCTATATTGCCTTTCTGTGTTTTCTTGTATATCTCTGAGTATTTTTAAGATTTCTATTTTAAATTCTCTGTCATTTAGCTCCAAGGCTTCCAATATGTTAAGTCTTTTCTCCATAGATTTTTCCACATCTATTTGTGTTACCTCTCTTTCTTTTGTATCCATAATATTCGATTTCCTCTTTCTTATCGGCATCTGAGGGTGGTCTTATTGATAGCACTAATTAGAATTAATAAAGAGTAAAAAGAAAAAAAAAAAAAGGGTAAAACACCCCACAAAAAAAAACAGTAATAATTTATTATTTCCCCCTTTTTTTCTCTCTTCTCTTTCCCTCCTCTCCCCTCCTCAGGGAAATATCATGCCTATAATGGAGGGCCTGATTTGGGGTGAAGAGTTCAAGGGGCAAAAAAAGGGAGTAGGGACCTACTAAATGCAAAAAAAAAAAAAAAGGAAGAAAATCTTAGACAAGCATAAGATGATTTGCTTGTAAGTGATGGTCAACTAAGAGATATAATGAGAGGGATAAGAGGGAATCAGAAAAAAGGACCAAAAAGAATAATAAAGAAGAAAAAATAAAAATAATAAGTAAAAATCTGTTGTATTAAGTGGAGCGAAGACTAAATACAATGGAGACCTTGGGTTGGGAGGACCCAAAATGCCACAAAAATAAACAAACAAGAGAAAAAAAAATAAAAACAAAAGCAAAAAAGAGAAATAAAGCCAAAAAAAAGCCTTGAGTCCCAAATTAACTAATTTGTTTGTGATTGAGGATTATATGGGAGGAAAGTAAAATGAGAAAAGAAAAAACGAATAGAAAGGAAAAAATAAGAAAAAGAGAAAAACGAAGGAAGAAATAAAATAGGAGGAGAAAAAAACAAAATAAAGCAAGACAAAAAAAAAACAAAAGAGGAGAGAGTGAGAGTTAAGTGTTTTGGAGTATAACCTTAAAGGAGGGTGAGGATGAAGAAGAAAAATAAAATGCAACACTCATGGGTAGTGTAGTTCAAGAAAGGGGAAGCATAAGATGGGCAGAGAATAGAAGGACCGAGGTGGAGGAAATAAAGGCAAAAAGATAGAAGAAACAAACAACAACAACAACAACAAAAAAAAAAAAATTAGTGGATCAAGTTGTAAAGTCTGTGGGTTTTTCTTGATTTTGAGAGGTTAACTTCTTCCTTTTTCTTTTCTCTCCCTCTTCCTAGTCGGTGACTCTGTACCCCAGGCTCTGCCCCTGTGTCACTCTTAGGTAGGGATTTGCAGTTGATGGGATTCTATGCAATGTCATATAATTGGCTTTAGTCTTGCTGGAAGTAAAGGCTTGTTGGCGTTTGCAGGGTCCAACGATGAGAGAGTTTGCTTTCCTGGATTCTCTCTCCTAGTCCCCCCTTTCTGAATTAGCAGCCTGGTGATCCAGCTATAAGGCTGCAACTGCTTCTGCCTGGGGAGTAAGAGGCTCAAAGAGCTGGGAAATCCCCACTCTATACCCACTCAGTGCAAGGCTTTGGGAAAGGCTCTGAGAGTCAGGGCCTCCAGTGTAATCAGGCGGGGGTGGGAGTCAATTGTTGTCAAGGTGACTGTTCAGCGCCTATCATTTAGTTGGACCTCTCAACCCAGGCTTTCCACACTTTGTAGCCTGTTTTTGCAGGGAAGAAGAGGCACTAGTCTCTGCTTACGACTAGTGTAGTATAGACCTTATTATCTGCCAAGTCCTTCTTGTTAGCGTTTATCCCTGAATATGGAGGCTCTATCAATCAGAAGTTGCCCCCGCCCCTTTAGCGAGAGGCACTAAAAAATATCACGCCTCTTGTCTTGGATCGCTGAACTGAGAGAGATCTTATCAATTAGAACCGAGGGTGCGCAGATTTTATGGGTTAAGCTAATTTCAGTGATTGGGTCGCAGCTGTGTTTCCGAAGGTATTTTAGGCTGCCTGTGCGCACCCCTCCCCCAATGCTTGATTGTTAGCTTGAATGGCTGGGTGAGGTGCCCCACCCACGGAGAGAATCTCCCAAGCCTCTCCCGCTCGCCCCGCCGCTGGCGGCTGGACCGCACCAGGCGCAGGATAATGGAGCCCCCTGGGTGTGCGGGCCAGTAGGGTGCCCTGGGCGCGTGGAATGCCCAAGGCACGCGCGCGAATGGGGCGCTCCGGGCACCGGTGGCCGGCGACCCCCACTCGCAGTGTGCGGGCCGCTGGGAACGTCAGCGGTGCTCAACCGGACCGGGCGCGCGCGCGGCGGCTCGTGGCGGCCGCTCGTGGTGGCGGTTCGCGGGGGCTCGCGGCAGCTCGCGTTGGTGGTTCACGGGGGTTCGCGGCAGCTCGCGGCGGCTCGCAGTCGGCCGCTTGCGGCGGCTTGCGGTTCCCAAGTATATGGGCTGACTCACCGCAGGCGCACTCCCTGGCGGCTTGAATGAGCATCGCTGCAGTAGCTTCCTCCACACCCTCGTCTCTCAGATTCAAGTGATAACAGTCCTTTTGCTTTCAGTTTGTGTGGAACTCCGGAATGCTCCGAGGATAAATTTTTCTGTTTCTAGTTGATAAATTTGTTGTGATTTAGGGGAGAGCTGTCGGACGCGCTTCTCACGGCGCCATTTCCGTGACGTCTTTGTCTAAATTCTTATAGTAAAAGCCTGACCTGTGGTGGTGCAGTAGATAGAGCTTCAACCTAGAATGCTGAAGTCACCAGTTTGAAACCCTGGGCTTACCCAATTAAGCCACAAATGAGAAGCAACTACGAGTGGAAGCTTCCTGCTCTTCCCTTGCCATTTCTCTCCCTCTCTCTCTTCTCTATAAAATCTAGATAAAACTTAATAAAATAGTAAAGTCTTACAGTAAAAGACAATGCAGATAGACTAGATTTTTTTAAAACCCAACTCTGCTATTTTAAAGAGTTTTAGGTAAAATTTGATGATTAAGAAAAGTGAAAGTAAAAGTGTCATATAAACTATATGCAATACTATCAAAAAATGGCAATACAGATAAAATACAATTGAAGGTAAAAACATTACTATATATTAAGAAAGTCATTTTATAATGATAAATTTATTAGAGATATATTAATGTTTAATTTGAACTTATCAGATAGCTTCAAAATAAAAAAACAAAAATTGACAAAATTGGGAACAAAATATTTATTTTTAAATAATTTTATAATTGACAAAACAAGCAGACAAAATGTCAGTAGATATATTAAATATTTGACTATATGATTTTAAGACTTTACATAACATACTGCTCACAAAAATTAGGGGATATTTCAAAATGAATTTGAAGCAATAAAATATCCCCTAATTTTTGTGAGCAGTATAGTATAGGGAAATAAAATATTTTATCCATACATATAACAAACTTGATAGAAGAAGTACATGTAAAACATTTAATGCCTTTTTATTCAAGTAGATGGAGAAATTTTCAAACATTGAGTAAGATGGGAGCCAAAACGTCAGTTCTGTTAAGTTTAAAATGAATGAAAATGTACAAATTATGGTCTTAAACACAATGTAATAGAAATCAATAACAAATATAACATGAAAATTAACATTTCTCAGCAAACCATAGGACAAAGAAGAAATCATAAGGTAGAAAATATTTTGAGCAAAACAATTGTATAATTTATATCAAGACCTGTTGGTTATAAATAATGTCCCAAGTAAAACTTTAATTACATGTATTAAAAAGAAGAAAGGCAAAAAAATGATGATGTAAAAAAATTATTTTATTTTATTTTATTTCATTTTTTAAATTAAATTTATTGAAGTGACACCAGTTAACAAAATTATACAGGTTTCACGCATGCAATTCCACAACACAACATCCCACTTTTACCCTCTTTCATCTTTCCCTGTACCCTCACCGCAGCAATCAACACACTGTTGCCATGATCATGAGCTATTTTTTTCTCTTTTTAACTCATCCCTTCATCATCTCCCCACCCAGTTCCTCAGCCCCCTCCCTGACAGCTGACAGCCTGCTCTCTATGAGTCTGTCCCTATTTTGCTAGTTAGTTTATTTTGTTCATTAGATTCCATATGAGTAAAATCATACAGTATTTGTCTTTCTCTGAGTGACTTATTTCACTAAGCATAATGTTATCAGGTCCATCCATGCTGTTGTGAAGTGTAAGATTTCCCTCTTTTTTTTTTAATATGTTTGAGTAGTATTTCATTGTCTAAATGTACCACAGCTTTTTTATTCACTCATCCACCGAGAAACACCTGTGCTGCTCCCAAATCTTGGCTTTTGTAAATAAAATATTTATATTGATGCAATAATATTAGGGGTGCATATATACTTTCAAATTAGTGTTTCAGTTTCTTGGATAGAGAGAATTGGACAGATATGTATAAAAAATGAAACTAGACCACTTTCTTACTCGATACACAAGAATACACTCAAAATCGACTAAAGACTTAAATGTTACACTCAAAACCATAAAAATCGTAGAAGAAAATACAAGCAGTAAAATCTTGGACATTTCTTGTAGCAATATATTTTCTGATATTTCTTCTCAAGCAAAAGAAACAAAAGAAAAAATAAATAAGTGGGACTACATCAAACTAAAAAGTTTTTGCACAGCAAAGAAAATTATCAATAAAATAAAAAGGAAAGACAACTAGTTGAATGGGAGGACAAATTTGCCAATACATCTGGTAAGGGGTTAATATCCAAAATTTATAACAAACTTAGAAAACTCACTTCCTCCCCCCCAAAAAAAGAAATCCAGTTAAAAAATGGGCAAGAGACCTATATGGACACTTCTCCAAAAAGGACATATGAAAAGATGTTCAACATCACTAATCATCAGAGAAATGCAAGGTAAAGAAATATTTAATAATAACATTTAAAAAATTCAAATAAGAAAGGGAAAATATAAATATGAACAACTAATTAAATAGAAAACAAATGAACTATAGGAAAAATTGGCAAATTCCAAAACTGAGTTTCTTGATAGACTAAAATTTATAGAAAAATACTGGCAATGCTGATTAAACAAAAAAGGAAGAGAACCACAAATAATCACTATTACAAAATTAAGAGGATTAATTTAAACAAAATGACTAAAAGACTGTCTCCATACTCTTATGATATATATTATAAAAAGATTGAGTTAATCATTGAAAATCATGCCACAAAGAAATATGAAGAAATTCTGATCAACTATTCTAGATAACAAGACTAAAGTTACCTAACAACCAAATATAATTTACCATACTGAATTGAATCATGAATCAGTGAGAAAAAATATATTATAAAGAACATTATTAAGATAATTGGCAAACAAATTTGATAATAGTCTATATACTAGGCAATAGTATTTTATCAATGTTAATTTTCCTAATTTTGCTAATTGTGCTTCAGTGACATAGCAAAATGTCCTTCTTATGAAATAAGTGACAAAATTTGGAGGAGTAAAAGAACATGATATTTGCAAGTTATTCGCTTATAGTTCAGAAAAAAAGAGAAAAATAATAAAGCTACTGTGACTATATGTTTACTTACAATGAGTGAAACTGAAAATAAAGCATATTGAAGATTACTTATTCTATTCTTGCAATTTTTCTGGAAGCCTGAAATTATTTCAAAATAAAGATTTTTGAAAAACCCCAATTTTATATAAACTCATCTAAAAGACAAAAAAAAAAGTTACTCTCTCACAATGTCAGCATATTTTGATGGGCATAACTTGAATCTCAAATTTCAGAACTTGCAGGAGGAAAAAGGAAAATGACAGGCCAATTCATCAATATGAATAAAAACTTTCTAAGCAAAATATTAGCAAATTGAATCCAGAAATGTAGAAAAAGATATACATCATGACCAAGTTTCATGTTTCTCATGATTCAAGGGTTAATATTTGAAAATCAGTTAATGTAATCCACACTATGAATGGAAACAAAGAAAAATCAAATGATCTTATTATTAAATGACAAGAAAAGATAAAGTTTAATATCTTTTCATAAAAATATTCATTATATAAATTCTAGCAAGCTTTGAATAAAATTGTTCTTAATGTAATAAAACATATTTACAAAAACCTACAGTAATCAACATAGTTAATGGTGAAACATTATAAGTTTTTCTTTGAGATTACATTCAAGATAAGCATACTTCCATCTTTAGTTCTGTATAACAGGCAAGTAAATCTGGCCCACATATGACTATCAAGGTCATGTAAACTAAATATATAAAGGTTTAAGAATTAGGAAGAAAAGCAAAAACTGTCATTATTTGCAGATAATATAATTGTATATATTTTTAAATATCCAAAATAATCTATAGATAAATTATTAGAATCAGTAACAGTTTACCAAATTTATAAAATAAAAATTATATGTAATATATATTATATTGCATTTCTATACCAGCAACAAGCAATTGAAAAATGAAAGTTTAAAAGATTACATTTACCAATACATTAAAACATATGAAGTATGAAGAATGTACAAAATCAAGAGTAAACCCTAATATAAACTATGGACTGTGGGTGACAATTATGTGGTCATGTAGGTTCATTAACTGTAACAAATGCACCACTGAAGAGAAGAATGTTGATGAGAAAGTCTGTGCATGTGTCAAGGGCAGGAGGTAAATGGAAAATCTCTGTTTCTTCTGCTCATTTTGCTATGAATCTAAAACTACTCTAAAGATTAAAGTCTATTAATTAAAATATACATATATATATAGTATTTAAGAATAAATCTAATAAAAGAAGTACAAAACCTCTATGGAGAAACTTTACTGAAGAATATTAAAAGAACTTAAATAGCCTGACCTGTGGTGGCACAGTGAATAAAGCATCGACCTGGAAATGCTGAGGTCGCTGGTTTGAAACCCTGGACTTGCCTGGTCAAGGCACATATGGGAGTTGATGCTTCCAGCTCCTCCCCCTTCTCTCTCTCTGTCTCTCTCTCCTCTCTCTCCCTCTCTGTCTATCTCTCCCTCTCTCTCTCCTCTCTAAAAAAAAAAAGAATTAAAATAAAAGAAATAATTGGAAACAAACCATAAACATGGATTGGAAGACTTAATATAAAGTTGCTAAATCCCTTCAAATTTGTCTGAAGATTCTATGCAATCCAAATCCAAATCTCAAGCCCTACCCCCAACCCTTTACTCCCACTCTAGAACTTAGGCAAATTCTAAAATTTTTATGAAAGTGATAGGGAACAAGAATATCAAAAGCACCTATGATGAAGAAACACCTGGAAGAAGTTGCCTTAATAGATAGACATCAAGATGTAAATTCAGGCCCTGGCCAGTTGGCTCAGCGGTAGAGCGTCGGCCTGGCGTGCGGGGGACCCGGGTTTGATTCCTGGCCAGGGCACATAGGAGAAGCGCCCATTTGCTTCTCCACCCCCCCCTCCTTCCTCTCTGTCTCTCTCTTCCCCTCCTGCAGCCAAGGCTCCATTGGAGCAAAGATGGCCCGGGCACTGGGGATGGCTCCTTGGCCTCTGCCCCAGGTGCTAGAGTGGCTCTGGTTGCGGCAGAGCGACGCCCCGGAGGGGCAGAGCATCGCCCCCTGGTGGGCAGAGCTTCGCCCCTGGTGGGCGTGCTGGGTGGATCCCGGTTGGGCGCATGCGGGAGTCTGTCTGACTGTCTCTCCCCGTTTCCAGCTTCAGAAAAATACAAAAAAAAAAAAAAAAGACGTAAATTCATATAAATTAAGACAGTTTTGTATTGGAGCAAGAATCAAGAATAGACCAAAAAAACATAAAACAAAGCCCAGGATATATACACAAGTGACCACTTGCTGAACAGTTCAGTAGAGAAAGAATGATAAACAGAAGTGTGACAATTTAGTATGCAACTGGGAAAGCATAATTGGATCCTTACCTTTACCACATATAATTCCAAGTAGATGAAAGACACATACAAAAAGATAAAGAAACAAATTACTAATATAAGATATATTTTTATGACTTTAAATAGAGAACAATTTCTTTTTTTTTTTTTTTTTTTTTGTGGCAGAGACAGAGAGTCAGAGAGAGGGACAGACAGGAAGGGAGAGAGAGGCCCTGGCCGGTTGGCTCAGTGGTAGAGCGTTGGCCTGGCATGCAGGAGTCCTGGGTTTGATTCACGGCCAGGGCACACAGGGAAAGTGCCCATCTGCTTCTCCACCCCTCTCCCTTTCCTTCCTCTCTATCTCTCTCTTCCCCTCCCACAGCCAAGGCTCCGTTGGAGCAAAAGTTGGCCCGGGCGCTGAGGATGGCTCTATGGCCTCTGCCTCAGGTGCTAGAATGGGTCTGGTTGTAACAGAGCAACACCCCAGATGGGCAGAGCATAGCCCCCTGGTGGGCATGCCGGGTGGATCCTGGTTGGGCATATGCGGGAGTCTGTCTGACTGCCTCCCCGTTTCCAACTTCAGAAAAATACAAAAAAAAAAGGGGGGGAGAGAGATGAGAAACATCAATTCTTTGTTGTGGCTCCTTAGTTGTACATTGATTTATTTCTCATATGTGCCTTGACGGGGGGGGGGGGGACTACAGTAGACCAAGTGACCCCTTGCTCCAGCCCGCGACCTTGGGCTCAAGCTGGCAAGCCTTACTCAAACCTGATGAGCCCACACTCAAGATAGCGACCTCGGGGTCTCAAACCCGGGCCCTCTGTGTCCCGGTTCGATGCTCTATCCATTGCACCACCTCCTGGTCAGGCAAGAAAAAATTTTTAAACAAGTTTAAAAAGTCAATAATTATAAAAGAGAAAGGTTGATAATTTAGATTAACTTAAACTTAAGAACTTTGTTCCTAAAAAATGTAAAACTTGGCCTGACCTAGGTCCTGGTCAGTTGGCTTAGTGGTAGAGCATCAGCCTGGCATGTGGATGTCCCAGGTTCAATTCCCAGCCAGGGCACACAGAAGTGCCCATCTGCTTCTCCACACTTCCTCCTCTCCTTTCTCTCTATCTCTCTCTATCCCTCCTGCAGCCAAGGCTCCATTGGAGCAAAAACTTGGCCCGGGCACTGAGGATGGCTCCATGACCTCTGCTTCAGGCACTAGAATGGCTCTGGTTGCAATGGAACAACATCCCAGATAGGTAGAGCATCGCCCCCTAGTGGGTTTGCCAGATGAATCCCAGTCAGGCACATGCAAGAGTCTGTCTCTCTGCCTCCCCATTTCTCACCTCAGGAAAAAAAAAAAAAAGTTGGCCTGACCTGTGGTGGCCTAGTGTATAGAACATCAACCTGGGATACTGAGGTCCCAGGTTCAAAACCCTGAGGGCTCCAGTTTGAGCTCAGGCTCTCCAGCTTAAGCACTGGGTGTCTGGCTTGAGTGTGGGATCATCTACATGATCCCAAGGTCGCTGGCTTGAGCCCAAGGTCACTCGCTACCTAAGGTTGTCAGCTTGAGCAAAGTGTCATTGGGTGGGTTTGAGCCCTGAGTTAAAGCACTTATAAAAAGCAATTGATGAACACTAAAGTGATACAACTGTGAGTTGATGCTTCTCATCTCTCTCCTTTCTTGTATCTCTCTCTTTCTCTCTCAGGAGTAAAACTCCAAGACAAAGTAAGAGAACATATGAACAATACATATAATCTACAATCACTTGTATCTGAAATATGTGAAACTCAATGAAGAAATGACAAATATCTAATAAGAAAACTAGGAAAAAATATGAACCACCTATTCTTAAAATGGAAAATCTAAATAACTAAAAACATGCAAATATGCTCAATTTCACTGGTAATAGAAAATATAGGTTAAAATAACATGATATTTCAAATTTCAAAATAATACATACAATGTAATATAGTTACATATTTATGTGTATTATATACATTTTATTATTATTATTCCTATCACAAATCTCAGGGCAAAAATGTTATCCAATCATAATAAATGTGCTATAATACACTCACCAATTATATATCTAATTATTTCTTAGATGCCTCTAGATATGAGGAACTCAAGAAAAATCATTCAATCTTTAACAATTCAAAATTAGAAAGCTGTTGCTTTTACTTTTGTTGTGATTGATTTATTTTTTAAAATAATATTTGTCTCCCTATGTTTTTCTACTTGAATTATGTTCTAGAATGAGCCAAATTCTTTTTCACCTGACACAAAAGAATTTATAAATTAAAATAATCCAGAAATAACAAAAATTATTTTACTAGGTAGTAGGTTCCCACCAGCTATGCATAACCAGAGGATGAATTATCACTTTTCATGGTTTTGTGGGAGGTTATATGCATTAAATGACTTCCAAAAACACTTCTAAGATTGTATTTCACATAATTCTAGCTATATCCAAAGTTCCTTATAGTATTTCTTTAGGAAACCGCATCCCATGAATACAGCCCTCCTGTCTCCTGCAGCGATCTGATGGGTGCCCAGGGATATTATTCCTATGGCAGCAGTGGCTCACAGGCAGGAGCGGGGGGAGCCCTGGTGCCAGAAGACCATGACACTTTACCAAACCAAGGACTTGTTTACTGTTTATATGTGTGTAAGAGCAGGTATAAGCCATAGAGCTCTGCTGTCCAATGTGGCACCCCTAGCCACATATGGCTATTAAGCATTTGAAATACAGCCAGTAAAAAAGTGAAATGTGCTGAATGCATAAAATACATACTGAATTTTAGACTCAGCACAAAGAAGGTAAAATAGCTCATTAATAATTTTATAATGATTGTATGTTAAAATACCAGTATTGGACAGCTTAATTAAATAAAATACATTATAAAAACTAATTTTGTCTGTTTCTTTTTACTTTTTTTTTTTAATTTTATTTATTCATTTTCAGAAAGGAGAGAGAGAGGGAGAGAGAGAAACAGAGAGAGAGAAAGGGGGAGGAGCTGGAAGCATCAACTCTCATATGTGCCTTGACCAGGCAAGCCCAGGGTTTCGAACCGGCGACCTCAGCATTTCCAGGTCGACACTTTATCCACTGCGCCACCACGGGTCAGGCCTTTTTACTTTGCAATAGAGATAGTGGAAAATTTCAAATTGTATATGAAATCACATTGTATTTCTATTTGACAGCTCTGTCTTGGAGACTAAGGTAGGGTTCACAATGTGGTACTTTACTTTGTAAGATAAATACTGTTCACAAAAGTGCTTTATTTGTCTTTTTAAAATATTATTCAAATTTGAACTTTATGGCCTGACCTGTGGTGGCGCAGTGGATCAAGCATCAATCTGGAATGCTGAGGTCACCGGTTCAAAACCCTGGACTTGCCTGGCCAAGGCACATATGGGAGTTGATGCTTCCTGCTCCACCATCCTTTCTCTCTCTCTCTCTCTCTCTCTCTCTCTCTCTCTTCTCTAAAATGAATAAATAAAAATAATTATTTAAAAAATTTAAATTTTATTGCTAAAATTTTATTGCATCAGTATTCTCATAAAGTTGAGATTCTTTTAAAAAATTAACTACCTTTCTTGAAAATCCCAGAGATGAGGCATTTCTTGGACTACTTGATTACATGCCACAATTGTCTGGAGCTCTGCTTTCTTTTCCAACCAGGTGTGCTGTAGTCCCCATTTAGTCTTCACTCCTTTCATAGCAGCTGTATTTAGTTGTTACCTATCTGAGCCTTGGAGGGTTTTGAATTTGTAAGCCTTATCTTTTAAAACCAAGATTTTGGTTTTCAGTTTAACAATGGGGAGGGAATTGTTGCCATGTTTGAGAGGTAGAAAATATGGATTTTAGTGGTATATTTTCCCACTGGCCCATTGTCTGATTAAGGTGTTGAAAAATAGAAATAAGTGTTTGTATGTGGAGAAATCACCTGTGGAAACAACTGTCAATGAAGTCACTTGAATGAAGTAAGTAGAAGAGGATTCCCATCCATTTGCTGCTGAAACAGAGGATTTTGTTCAAAAGGTATATGGGGATCCCACATCCTGAGATCAATAGGGAGTAGTGATGCATGTGTATACTAGAAAAGAACTTAACATTAAGTGGTTTGCTGATTCTTCTTGAAGAGAAACCAAATGGCAGTCACCCAAGCCTTAGAAACAAAATCAAAGGAAGCTACAAATTAAAACAAACAAGGAAATCTTAGGGAGGGAGTGCCTAAAATCAGAGAAGCCCTCTTTGCTATACAATAATTGGTTTATAATGTGGCCACCAGGGAAGATTAAATAGTTGCAAACATACTGGTATTTACAATTATCATTTAGTCAAGCTGCTCTGATAAAAGTGCTTTACATACTCTGTTCTACCCAACATTTCAGTTTTTACCTGCTTACCTGTTGGTCATTTAGAGAGCTGGTTTTCAAAAAAGAGGCACAATTGTACATTGTTTCCTAGCTCAACACTCTTCCTGACAGAATTATTGAGGAAGCATTATGCAAATCTATTGTTTATGAAAGCCGTAAAACCATCTGGTCCTAGGGGTTCATTTTTCCTAGCTGACTTCTGGAAGCTGGCATGGGTTTCACTTCCTCTGTCCTTCCTATTCTACTTACCAAGCCATTGTTGACAAAACACAGGTGTTTTAAGTTTCATATTTTTGACTGGCTTTCCATCCTGATCTTTACAGCATTTACTGATGCTCTATTTTCTGCAAAATCAACTTACCTTAAGCATTTACATGGTCAGTCAATTTCTATATATCACATAAGTTTCTTTGGAAAATCTTCTAGTATGTCCAATATTAGTCAAATACTTATAAGAATATCTCATTGACACAAAGCACAACGACCTTGTTAATAAAACCTGAAGAAATGACCATAACATTCAAGTGACAGCATCTACATGCCAAAAAAAATCAACCATCATATGTGAGATTTTTTAAGTTTTCAAATTATTCTCTGATTCTACTTATATAGCCATACATTTTGAATACAGATATTAGAAAATCTAAAATTTTGTTGTCATTAACTAGGCTTAATAAGTATATTTAATTTTCAAGATCAGTATATAAAATTATACTTTTATTCTCATTTTCTGTAATACTTTGAGATCTATTTATTTTAATATGTCGTTCTTTAACATACCACTATTCCTTCAAATCATACCAATTTCTGTACCTACTTATGGAATGGAAATGTATTTCTTCCCACAGAATTTCTCCAACATAAGCTATGGAGGCTGAAGCAAATCATAGCATGCAAACCGAATGATGCCTCTTCTAAGTCCCTAAATACTCTAATTGAGGACAGCTATCAATTTGGAACAGTTGGGGCTGTCTCTTAATCTTCTTACTATCTATGTTAACATGAGCAGGAAGCAAAAATAAGTTCTCTTTTCCCTGTGATTTAGACAAGTAAAGAGACACGTACTACATTTTCTGTAACATTTAAAAGTGCTTCCCACTTTTAAGACCCATTGTAAACCATGAGAGATTCACTAGAGGTCCAAGTACTAGTAAAGCAGGTTAAACTTTCTATGTGATCTGATAATTGGGAATAAAAGTCAAACAGAGATAACAAAGGACAAATAATTTTTAATGTAGGAAGATAAGCAACTGCTGTTTACCACTTTTTCCTTGATTCCCCCCTGCTAGAACTTTTTTTCTTTTTGCTAAATTAGCTTGGTTATTTGAAATTTCAAATGTCTAATATTTCCTTAATCCTATATCCTTTACTTAGTACTAAGATTATTGTAAAAATTGCTGATGAAAGAGGGGATTCTGATAGCAATACAAAGAAGATTGAATTTTGGTTAACATCAGAATCCTGGGAGTTGCCAATAGCTAAAAAAGAAGTAGTGGGAGGAGGATGTGGCTCTTTGCTCAAAGACTTACAGCTCTGCTCTGGCAGCCACATCCTGCCTGTGGCTAGGTCAACCCAAGCACCACATCTTACTGTTTTCTTGAATGGTAAAACACCATTTGCATTAAAGAAGAGGTCTCTCTTTGCAATAAACCCATGTCATCATGAAAGGTTAGTAAACATTTAAAATTATAGGAAAGTCGAAGCTTTGAGCACTACATATGTATGTATACATGGGAAAATGTTGGTGGCCAAGATATTTTATTGATAATAAAATCAATGTATCATTACAGAAGAGGATTTGGAAAAATATGTAAAGGTGCAAAAAAGAACTAATTCAAAGTCACTTCCTCTGATATACTGGGAATAGCATTTTGTTCTGCCATTATGTATGTGTGTATATACATGTGAATATACACATAAAGATTTTCTTTTACAAATATATTCTCATATGTATTTACAAAATAGAAATAATATTATACATAATTCCCATGATCATATTTAAAAAGATTTATTATTCTTCATTATTCATTTAATACTAGGTTTAAAAATATTCCCATGTTAAGTGGTTTTCGAAAACACTTTTTTTTTTGTGCAGTTTTGCTTAATGTTTTTTTTTTTTATTAAATTTAATGCAGTGACATTGATAAATCAGGGTACATATGTTGAGAGAAAATATCTCTAGATTATTTTGACATTTGATTGTGCTGTATACCCCTCCCGCAAAGTTAAATTGTCTTCTGTCACCTTCTATCTGGTTTTCTTTGTGCCCCTCCCCTCCCCTAACCCCTCTCTCCTTCTTCACCCCATCCCCCCTCCCCCAACCCCCGCCCCTGTTGCCATCACATTCTTGTTCATGTCTCTGAGTCTAATTTTTATGTCCCTTCTATGTATGGATTCATCTCAGTTTTTTTTCTGATTTACTTATTTCACTCCGTATAATGTTGTCAAGGTCCATCCATGTTATTGTAAATGATCCGATGTCATCATTTCTTATGGCTGAGTAGTATTCCATAGTATATATGTACCAAAGTTTTTTAATCCACTCATCCTCTGATGGACACTTGGGCTGTTTCCAGATCTTCGCTATTGTGAACAATGCTGCCACAAACATGCGGGTGCATTTCTCCTTTTCGAGCCGTTCTATGGTGTCCTTGGGGTATATTCCTAAAAGTGGGATAGCTGGGTCAAAAGGCAGTTCGATTTTCAGTTTTTTGAGGAATCTCCATACTGTTTTCCACAGTGGCTGCACCAGTCTGCATTTGAATGTCTGTGTAATACTTCATTTCATCCGTGATACTCAAGGTTTAATATGCATCAAAGTGATCTTGAAGGCTCTGTGAATGCTGGGCCCACGCAGAGTTCCTGGGTAAATACCTGTCAGGTAGAGCCAAGAATGTGCATTTTCTAACAATGTGCCTGGTGATGACCTTGCTGGTTAGGGGACTACACAGTGCTTGACAGGATTATCCAAACATTTTCTTATAATTAGATATTAGGATGTTTATTATAAGACTAGAGTGATAATTTGTATACATGACATTTTTTATAGTATCAGTTTCTATAATGAAAATAATAAGTTGTGAATTTATGGACACTTTCAATAGGCATGGCCAAAGTGATCCAGAAAACTTGCACCAATATCCACTGTGTGTGAATGCTCTTATTTTACCAAATCCTATATGTTACTTAGTATATTTTGTTTTCTCAGTATTTAGTCAAAATAACATCTTATTCTAATATATATATATTTTTATTACCAGTGAAGTAAAATATTTCATCATTATTTTCAATATTTTTCTGAAAGAAATATGAACAAAACTTCATAGCTGTTTTCCCTAAGCTGTTCAGAATTTAAGATTTTCCTTCTAGATTTCTAGGAACCCTTTGTATTTTCAGAATATGAACCCCTAGTTCGTTGTATTTGCAACAGATATTTTCTCATCTTACAGGTTGCTTCTTCATTAATTTGCTGTTTTTGACAGTGATTTAGTTTATTCAATTTTTATGTAGCCAAGTCACTTTTTTTCTTTGTGATTAACTTTGTTACATAGAAAATAGGAGTCTTAAAACAAACTAAATATTTTCCCAATTTTTTCTCTTTTTTGTGGTTTTTTGCTAGTATTTGCTTCCCTAACTATTCTGAAATTCCTTGCATTTTCTTCCCTCCTTCATTCTCTCTCTCTCTCTCTCTCTCTCACACACACACACACACACACACACGTTTTATGCAATATAAAGTGAAGCCTAAGTATTTTAAAAATTACCCAGATCCACTTATTAAATAATCATTCATTTTCTTATTAAAATGTGATGCTTTATCACATTTTAAAAGTTAACTTGCAAACCAGAAAATGTTCTTGGTTGATATTTTAGGAAATGTGGCATGATATATTGTTTCAGTAAGCACAACAGGAAGTATGTCTGACAATTAATGAGAAAGCCAGAAGTAGAGCCATGGTAAAGCACAGGTAGCTCTAATTTCAGTATGTGTCTTGGCTTCTGGTTAAGTTTCCAGCCAGTTGTTTACTGTGTTTCCTTGCTCACTGCCTCAAAGATAATGTTCTCAAGGAGACAGAAGCAAATGAAAATAAATAAATAAATAGTTTTATTTGCCTTCAGCAAATATTGAGAGTTGAGTATGTTTCTCATTTTGAGGCAAATGGGGACTCTTATTTTAAAATCCCACTGCATCACTGCACAAAGAACGTATTATTATCTGTCCTTACTTTTTTATCCCTTGTTATTTGGTCTGCTAAACCCTAAGTTTTCCTCACTCTATTATACTAAACCTTTCCCATCCACTCCTCTGGTGGAATCTATCAGAACTGTATTATGAGGTATAACAGAGATAAAATAACCTTTGACATTTGCTTTGAGAAAGTCAAGTTTTATTTACAAATGTAAATGTCCCTCTCATAAGTAACTGTCAACAATTCTTTGTGATTATTCTAGCTCCCTTCACCAAAAGCATCTCCATACAGTAAAAATATCACTATGTAGTCTGAGCTCTGAAGCAGTGACAGTTATTCAGCACTTTTTCAGTTAGCTTGTACAATAAATATAACTATTTTTAAAAGACAGACTTGGTTGTTACAATGAGAAAACTGAGGCGAAATACCAGACCTTTAGTTTGGCAACCAAAGTAATGACCAATTTCCAGGCCCTAATGAATGAATGGCAAAGTAATAAAGTATTTTCCAACTTGGTTTTTCAAAAAAACTCACATTTTATAAAGTTTTCAAATAGAGAACATTCTAACAGAGAAAAATAGTGCATGTACAACTCAGAATCAATTATATTTTTAAAGTCACCAGTTGTATCTAAGACAGTTCTTTTATTTTAATTTCCAATAATTCTGGCACTATAGAGATGAGTGAAGGCTCCATTTCGGTCTTACAGAAATTATACACAGACACGTTATGCCATACCTATTAGCCAGGTCTTGCCTTTTCTCACTTTCATGATGTTAGTAGCAACATCAGGTTGGCATATATTTTTTCTCTACTCACCTAACCACTGTTACTGATATGAATCAAAGGTGATAAATATACTAATCATGTGCTGCCACTTCCCAATTCTGGTCTCATGTAAATCATAACATTTTGTCTATTTGCTATATGTCTCTTTCACAACTCTTCTAAAAGTAAGTAGTAACTAAACAGTTCAAAAGTCATCTTTGGCACTGATGGGGGTGGGAGTGACCCTCTGATTCACTTCTTTTAACTGTGGACAGATGGAAATAACAATGTCTACAAAAAAAAAAGAGGGCAAAGTAAGAATTTGTTGCTGATCTGAAGAACTATTCAATCTTCCACAGGTTACCTGCTGATGGTCCCTGAAATAACGAGGATAATGGAAACCCTGGTGGCTGGCGCTACAGCAAGGGGCTATGTGCATAGATGAATGGGACCCAGTGAATCCCAAATATGCAGCTCTCCCTTAAAGAAGGCTACATTGTCGTGCAAAATTAAACTCTAGGAGGAAACGCCTTTTTCTGGGGAATGGCACAGCTTTAACCCCTCTTTCTATGAGTGTATCTAAGTAATGACAACCACTGTACCTACTTAAGTATTATATATTTTTATCAGACCCCCTTTACAAACTTTTCTTTAAATAAAATGTACACATCTAATACTAAAATTTAATAACTATGAAAAATAACCACACACAATTTAGAACTGTAAAATATACTTGCTGTCCCCCTGAAAAGTTTTGAAATAATAAAAAAATAGTTGACCAATTGCTAAAATACATAGATCTGCATGTTTTTTCTGCCACAAGAAATAAGGCGGCAAGGGAAAGAACATTGGCACATGGCAGCTGCTCTGACAGAGTCCCCGGTATTGCTGGACAGGCAGTCTCACAGGACTGGGGGAGTGGAGGAATTCAATACCTTGGAGATTTGCAAGAGTATTTTGGCTCCTTTCCTTTATCTGGCTCTCTATACTGCGGTTGGTCATCACTAGTATATTTCCAAGAGTGACACTGAGGTTTCTGACATAGCAAAGAGGGTTACATATAGCTGAATAAAAAAATTCAGTATATTTTCAGGCAATTTTTAAGCAAAATATAACTGATAGTCTCTAATTTCCATTTTTTTTCTCCTCACCCACCTACCAACTGTCACAATCTAGATCACAGTTGGCCGATATTTGGCAGTGGGATACCACTCCCTCCATCTGGCCCCATCACAGGCATCACTGATGGATCACGAGATATTTTCCCATTGGCTTCAGAAGCCTCGCAACACAGGCCTTGAGCAGCGTTTTCCTACCTACTTCAGTAGGTATAAGAGAAAAAACCTGGTCAACTCCCTGGACCACTCTGAGGTCATAGGATATAGAAAAGATGTTCCACTGTTGGCCATATAACAGAATCACTCTGGCATAAAAAATAATACCTGGACCTAAGCTAAACCTATAAAAAAAGAATCTTTAGTGGTGAATGTCCTAGAATTTATATTTCAACAGGATAATTATCATGCAACCAGCCCTTAACATGTTTACAGATTGCCTCTGGGAGACATTGATATGGAGAAGAAAGATTAATCAGGTTAATTAAGACTCTGAACTTCAGATTGCTAATCTATAAACACAGCATCACAATACTTTCTTCAGTGGGTTCTCCAAAAGACAAAATAAAATCATATACTTGGGGCTCGTTAGCAATCTGAGTTTATGGGAGATCATCAAAATGCGATTAACTCACTAAGGTCTTTATTGCCTGAGAAACAAAAAAAGCTCATATATCATTCTTTTATATACTTCTTATAGCTATAATATTTTTGAAATCATCAGTTTTCTTATAGATACTTGACATGTTATGGTTTTTATTTTTAATACTATATATGTAACATAATAAAATAAGCCTTAAAGTGATTACCTTCTATCACCTTGAGACAGAAATAAAGAATAAATATTTATCTCCAATAGTAGTCAATAAAGACTATGGAATCTGGATAGTATGTATGATAGGCTGATGATTGAAAATTAATCTAAGCCTTGAGATAATATTTTAGCTTTTTTTTTTTTCAGTTATCATCTTCACCAAAAGGTAAAGCTCACCTAAAAGAAATAAAGGCATCATTGAATGGGAGATGCATGTGTGTGCTTGTTGAGAAGTATTTGTGATAACCCTAAAATCATGCCAAATTTAATATATTGCTTTTATCACTTGCCCAGGGAGCCTGTTTTTCTCTCAAAGATCTTGAGGACCTTGAAGAAGCTCTATACTAAAATGGAGAAGAAAGAATGTCAAGTCAGTGTAGTGTAAAAGATGTGCGTAACATACCACAACTGGCTTTGTCAGGGTTATGTGCTCTTTGGTCATTCCTGTGGCCTGGGGAGAGGAGGCTATAAGCAGATGAGGAGTAGGTGGGATTGTAAGCAACATCAAGATGACATGAATTAATGGAGGGGTAATTTCCCTAAGAAAGAGCACCTGGGTAACCCAAAACAACAAATAATAGATATTCTTACAGTATCAACTTCACTATACATCCAAATTTTTCCTGACCACATGACATTTGCCAGGCTAAAATGAGTGTTAATTACAGCAAGACACAAGTTTAGACATCTACTGTTCATTTCTTAAGCCTCATGTTTTGTCAAAAAGGGCTCAGATGGTTTCTAATTAAAAGCCATGAGGAAAGAGTCTCTCAAAAGTATCTAAACAAAAAGCTGGCCAGAAAAATTAATAGGGATAATTCTGTTGCTGAAAGATGCCACCTGCTTATTCTGAAACAATGAAATTGAGTCCAATAAAAAATCATGTAAATAGTACTTAAAATTTTGTGCACTATGCTCAGCATCATTAGTAATTAAAGAAATGAAAATCAAAGCCACAGACATACCACCTTAAATCTACTAGGATATCTAAAAATTAAAAAAACTAATCTTTAACAAAGAATTAAGAGTAGTAAAATGGAATGTCTTTTCAACAAATGACATTGGAATAACTCTATATTCTGTGGCTGTAAATCTAGAAACAGATGTTATATCCTTTACAAAAACTAACTCAAAATGGTTCATAGACTGTCCCTGTATGTTCACTGCAGCATTATTTACAATAGCTGAGATATGGGACATATCCGAAACTAATGTAATATTGTACATCAACTGCAACTGAAAAATTAAAATTTTTTAATGGACTGAAAACCGAAATATAAGATGTAAAACTATAAAACTTCTAGTAGATAACAGAGAAGATAATCTAGATGACCTTGAATTTGGTGATGACTTTTCAGATATAACACCAAAGCATGACTCATGAAAGAAATAATTGACCAGCTAGGCTTTATTAAAATTAAAAACTTCTATATTATGAAAGACAATGTCAAGAGAATGAGAAGACAAGCTACAGACTGGGAGAAAATATTTGCAATGAGACATTTGATAAATGTACTGTTATCCAAAATATACAGAGAATTCTTAAAACTCATCAAGAAGAAAACATGATTAAAAAATAAATAAATTTCCAAACAGATACCTCACCAAAGATAGACAGATAACAAATATAGGAAAAGATGTTCCATATCATATGTTATTAGAGTTTTGTAACTTGAAATAACAATGAGATACCACAACATATCTATTAGAACAGCCAAATCCAAAAAAGGACCACACTAAACCTGGTATGAACTAGAGCCAGAGGAACTCTCATTCATTGTTATTGGAAACGCAACGAGGTAAAGTCATTTTAGAAGATAATTTGGCAGTTTTTTTTTCAAAACTGAACATCTTTCTACCATATGAGCCAGCAATCACACTCCTTGGTATTTACCCGAAGGAGTTGAAAACCTGCACACAGAGAGCAGCTTTATTCATAATCTCCAAACTTAGAAGCCACCAAGATGTCCTTCAGTAGGTGAATAGACAAATTGTGGTACATTTGAACAACAGAATATTATTCAGCACAAAAAAAGAGCTAATCAAGCCATGAAAAATCACATAGGAAACTTAAATGCATATTACTCAGGGAAAAAAGTCAACCTGAAAATGTTGTATGATTCCAACTGTATGACCTTCTAGAAAAGGCAAAACTATTGGAGACCTTAAAAAGATCAGCGGTTGCCAAGGATTGAGGGAGGAGGGCTGAATAGACTGAAGACAAAGGATTTTTAAGGCAGGAAAACTATTCTGTATAATACTCTTATTGTGAATACATGTTATTTGTGCTTTTATCAAAACCTATAGAACGTACAACAGCAAGAATGAACCCTAATGCCTGACCAGGCAGTGGTGCAGTAGATGGAGTGTCGGACTGGGATGCAGAGGACCCAGATTCGAGACCCCGAGGTCGCCAGCTTGAGAGCGGGCTCATCTGGTTTGAGCAAAGCTCACCAGCTTGGACCCAAAGTCGCTGGCTTGAGCAAAGGATTACTCAGTCTGCTATAGCCCCACGGTCAAGACACATATGAGAAAGCAATCAATGAACAACTAAAGTGCCACTACAAAAAAACTGATGGCACTGGGGAACAATTTTTTTTTCATTTTCTATTGCATGAGGTTTTAGAACAGTTTCTATATAGTTCTGCATTGCTGATTCCAAGTCTGAAATCTGTTTTTTGGTGCATGCTCTAGTTTTTATGCAATTTTAATTTCTTTTTGTTACAATTAATGGCAAGCATTTGTTTTTAAATTAGTGTTAAAGGGCAATGGCTCTTGGATTAAACATAACCACAAGGCAATTAATGTTTTACAAACATCACTTTTACATAATTGTACTTGTTTTTAAATGTAAAAAATTATTATCTGATAAAAACACTCTCTTATTTGGTTTTAAGATTGAATCATGGCTTCTTTGAGTAGGCGTAATGTAAGAATAGTCCTGACACCTTCTGTTATATATGTGGTGGTTACACACTTCAACGTCAAAGGCGCAATATTTCATCATTTGTGACACATGCACATATTGCCTATTTTCAGCAGTTCCGATTGGTTATTCAACTCATCTGCAAGAAGATTATGATGACATAAAAATTGTCCTTGACTTTCTGAAGTATGAGGAGAATAACTGGATCATTTGTGTGGATCTTAAAATGGTAAATTTCTTTCTGACTGCCTCCCCATTTCCATCCTCAGTGAAATACAAAAAATAAATAAATAAAAGAAAAAATACAACAACAACAACAAAAAAGAGAAAAAGAAAAGAGGAAAGAAAAAAAAGGTAAATTTCTTGCTAGGACAACAGAGAGGTTTCACGAACTATCCTCGCTTTCTGTGTTTGTGGGACAGCCGAGCTCGGGAGAAACACTGGACACAGAAGGAGTGGCCAAAACGTGGAACTCTGAAAGTAGGGATGCAAAATATTGTGAATGAACCTGTAGTTAATTGAGACAGGATCATTTTTCCCCCACTTCACATCAAACTTGGCTTAATGAAGCAGTTTGTTCAGGCTTTGAATAGAGAAAGTGAATGCTTTCAAAATACTATTTCTGCTTTTTCTACCTTATCTTTCGAGAAGATAAAAGCAGGTGTATTTGATGGACCTCAAATTCAAACCCTCATATGTGATGAAGAATTCGCCAGGAAAATGAATAAGGAGGAGAAAGCAGCATGGCAGTCTTTTGTGGCAGTTACAAAGAACTTCCCTGGCAACAAAAAAGCAGAAAACTATGGACTTCTGGTTCAAAGGATGCTGTTGGCTTTCCGCATGAGCATTAAGATTCACTTCCTGAACAATCACCTTGATAAGTTTCCTGAAAATCTTGGAGCTGTTAGTGATGAGCAGACTACTGCTGGAGCATCAAATGAGATTGTCCTCAACAAGTACATAAATGCAAGGCTACAAACGCAAATTTTTGCCTGAATAGCATTTAAATAAGTTTTGTGCAAATTTTATGATTAAAACAAGTGTTTTAATATGTTCTATTTTGAAATTGTAGACAAATTGTGATGCAATCATATCTTTTAGTATATTAGTGTATTTACTGCATTACATAAATTATTATATTTTCACAAAGATGATGCCCAAGAAGACATTCTACTTCATTATGTTAAACTAAATGTTGAAAAATTTACAATAAGATGAAAACCTAAAATCTTGAATTGCAAAAAATCTGTAGCTTACAGAGAAAAACTAATGTCAGATTTGAGATCAGCACACTCAAATTAGTAAGAACAAATGTTTTTGTGGATGCAACAAAAATTTTGTTCCCCAGTGTGATTGATGCTTTTCATCTCTCCATTCCTGTCTGTCCTTATCTATCCCTCTCTCTGACTCTCTCTGTCAAAAAAAAAAAAAAAAAAAAAAAGAACCCTAATGTAAAGCTATGGGTTTTGGATGGTACTGATGTGTTAATATAGGTTTACAGATTATAACAAACATACCACTCTAGGGGGCCCTGATAGTAAGGGGAATTGTGTGTGTGTGCTTACACAGGGTGTATATGGGGTTCTCTGTGTTTCTGCTTAGTTTTATGTGAACTTAAAGCTGCACTAAAAAATAAAGTTTATTATTAATTTTTAAATGTTGACAAAGATGTGGAAAATTAGCAATCCTGATACATTGCTGGTGGGAATGTAAAGTGGTACTCACTTCAGAAAACAGTCCCTCACGATGTTAAACACAGAGTTACCACATATGATAGAATAAGGGGTCAAAGTGATGTCCACATCCAAATCCACAAAATCTGTGACTATGTTACTTTACACAGCTAAAGGGACTTTGCAAATTTATTAAAATAAGGATCTTGAGATGTGAAAATTATACTGGATCATTTTGGGGTGGGAGTGCTAATTTGATCACAAGTACTTTTATGAGAAAGGGAGAGGCAGTGAAATAGATGTGAGGAAGGGAGCCAAAGGCAGAGGCTGGTGACCCTGAGCGAGGAGTTCAGGCAGCAGAAGCTGAATAAAAGGGGCCCATCACATTCTTTTCCCTCTTCTTTATTTACTTGCCTCCATTTTCAGACTACGTAAAGATTCTTCAGATTTTCAATATTTCCACCTTTTTGCATAATTTAACCTTACTTTATCTTCCCTGGACAAATATATCTGACCCATCTCACCTTCATAAGTTAAACTTATTCCATGCACAAAATCCTACATATTCTATGTAATTCTCTGTGACATCTTTAGTCATGGGCACAGAATTTCCCTTCACTTCTCCCGTGTGCCCTGGTGAGAATCGAACCCAGGACTTCCACACACCGGGTCGATGCTCTACCACTGAGCCAACTGGCCAGGGAACAATGTTTATTTTAATAACTAATTTGGGGAAAGTATTTGAAGTTTGGACTTTGGAAATGGAAAAGTGAGTAGAAGCTGTCTAACACAAACTATTAAATAGTTAAATGGTTATTACATAGCCTAAGGATATATAATCAAATGGGGAATCCATGGAGATGAGCATTATTGAAACACTTCGAATATTCTGAAAGCCTTTTCACTCCTGTTAGAGGTAGAAGATTAAAAAACAAAAGAAGGAAAAAAGAAAGGGCCTCATACCATCATAGTGAGTATCATCAAAGGACTCTTACCTGATAAGATTAGGAGCAGTAGTTTGTCAGGTAATCAAAAACTAAAAAAGAGATGAAAACAAACATATAAAATATACACATATATTGTTAAGAACTGGGAAATCTTTCAGATTTTACAGTCTCCTTGCAAGCTCACCTATTTGCTTGCCAAAGTGTCATACATGACAAAACTTCTAAAAAATACAAGAAAACATATTGAAACTTTTTAAATGCATTCCTGAGGCAGTTAGAAAGTGAGGGACATCTTAGAAGAAGAAAAAAAGGGGGGCAAAATATGAATCCAACCTTGAAGTTAGTGACAGTCAAAAAACATTTAACAATCCTTGGAGATGTCAGTCTTGCACAGCTGGTGAGTGAGAAGAATCATGCAGATAAAAGACTCAGGAACAACTCAGAAGTCCCATTTCCAAGACTGGAGTACGACATAAGCAGGCTATTGTTCAGAGGAATAACTGCCATCACTGTGGAGTCTAGAGGACTAAGGGTGAGCCTGAGCTTGCAGGTAGGTTTTATGGTTTAAGGTTTGTGACCAACAGGAAACTGGTTGTTTAATAACTACACACTTGAATTCTCCCATTTTCAGTACTGTCTTAAGGGAATGGGTCATTTGATCCTGTCATTGCTATATAAAGTTGCAGGTGTTCTTGATATTTTAGAATGGTGCCATCACTATAATTAGCACCTTATTTATTTGTAGATCAAAAGCCATCTATAGCCCTGGCCGGTTGGCTCAGCGGTAGAGCATCGGCCTAGCGTGCGGAGGACCCGGGTTCGATTCCGGCCAGGGCACACAGGAGAAGCACCCATTTGCTTCTCCACCCCTCCTCCGCGCTTTCCCTCTCTGTCTCTCTCTTCCCCTCCCGCAGCCAAGGCTCCGTTGGAGCAAAGATGGCCCGGGTGCTGGGGATGGCTCTGTGGCCTCTGCCCCAGGCGCTAGAGTGGCTCTGGTCGCAACATGGCGACGCCCAGGATGGGCAGAGCATCGCCCCCTGGTGGGCAGAGCGTCGCCCCTGGTGGGCGTGCCGGGTGGATCCCGGTCTGGCGCATGCGGGAGTCTATCTGGCTGTCTCTCCCTGTTTCCAGCTTCAGAAAAATGAAAAAAAAAAAAAAAAAAAAAAAAAAAAAGCCATCTATACCAGGTCTGAACAAAATGGTTTATATTTATAATTTAAAGATCAGGTCTAGAGGCAAGGGTTACTCTTTTTTTTAAACCTACACTCTGAGTTAAAACCATTTTATTTATAATCTATTTATTAATTACCAAAAGAAGGAATGGTAAAGAGCTTACCTTTGTACCCTCTCTGAGAATGAGAGAAAGTTTGTATACTTATATCCATGAGTAAACTGAAGTATTTTGTTGTTGTTGTTGTTTTTAAATGATTTGTGAAAAGATCAACACTATAAGCAAGATTTTACCCCAATGATTTGTTTTGTCACCAAATTACATTGTTATTATGTGAACTGAGGAACGGAATTGAGACAGAGGAGGGATCAAAGGGACCAGAGGAAAAGAGGACAGAGAGAAAGGGGATGATAGGATGGGATAAACCTCAAGGGAAGGGGGGAGGGCACTATAGGGAGGGGGCAAGGTTGAGGGGAATACGGGGGTAGGGAGATATGCATTTGAGACAACACTAGAATCTATGTAAACACAATAAATTAAAATCAATAAAAAAATTACATTGATATTAGCCACTTGGAGAATCTCCCGAACACTTTCACTCTCATCAGCCTCCCTTCTGAAAGAAAAACGCCAATTTCTTGATTTTGAGCTTTGTAGGCTCTCTGCTGTTTGCAATATAGAATGACTGACAGACGTTAAAATGCAACCTGCTTTACACAGCCTGGGTTCTATAAGTGTCTCAAGGTTCCTCTGCCAAATTTGTAGGAACTGTGCATATCATATCAGCTGGATAAAGGTGGATCCATTAGAGGAGATTCTTTGATCACTAATCCCCCTTCATATGACTTTTGAAATATTGTACAAAGTAATTGATTTATTTAGGAAGATTTGGTTCATTTGCTACTGTTGGCTGTATTAGACACTAATTGATAATAAGACGTTTTGGACATCTTACTTAAATAGTGCTACTTATTTTACTGACACAGACTATTTCACTGTGATGTGAGGAAAATCAATGAAAATGTCTTGGCCTCAATA
The DNA here is from genome assembly GCF_036850765.1 of Saccopteryx bilineata. Taxonomy (NCBI): domain Eukaryota; kingdom Metazoa; phylum Chordata; class Mammalia; order Chiroptera; family Emballonuridae; genus Saccopteryx; species Saccopteryx bilineata. The sequence goes on from NC_089494.1 coordinate 179,743,041, forward strand.
ACGAGAGTACTCTGTGGCTAGGAAGACTCCAATACTTTATGGCTGGGCAGGGTACAATATGCTAAAGAGAAATATTTATATATTGCAAGATGTAACATTTTATAGGGCCATTTATTTGTTTAATTGCTACATGAGGCACACAAGTTAAATATTACTGGCTGTTGGAATCACTGGATAAGACAACAGTTTTGTCTGGGTTAGAGAAATTTGTTACCTTGTACTGCTTTGATTAAGGTTGGTAAGGAAATTCTTCTTAATAATAATGCATTAAATACTAAAAATTGTTTGTAAAGACCTGTTTTTGGAGAACCTAATAAAGCCTGAAAAATTCTGATCTTTTAATCAGGAATTTTAAGTTTTATTTTATATTACTGAAAACATGAAGTGTGTTAAAAATAAATGAAATTTTATGCAAATCAAAATTACTTCCAAAAATTATCAATAATATTGCATGTGTGTGTGGCAGAGACAGAATAAACGGAGAGAGACTAGAGTCACATGCACGTGTATTAGGATATTTTAAATTAGCTTGTCATTTTAAGACTATAAGTGTTTTCTGAATAAAACAAAAAAAGTTAAGATCAATAAATAAAATCCAAAATAAAATTTAAGTTTTATTCTGTGGTAATTAATCTATGTTCTCAGAAATGAAACCAAATCACTTCAATACTAAATAAACAATCATGAGGATACATTAAATGATCAGCACAAAGTTTTAGGAAAAACTTCCTTCCACTGCCTCTTATCCCAAAACACTAGTCTTCCCTTTTTGAGAGATGGTTACAGAAATGATTTTACCATTTTCTTCCTGCAGCAGTCTGTTATATGAATGACATTTCTTGAAATAATGAAAGAAAAAAAAAACAAAAATGGAGTATGCTCCTCTGAGGAATTCTTCATTTTCTTCAATAGATCATTATGTCAAAATATTGAATGAACAGGAAATCTGACCCATGAGTGAACTCAGAAAAGCCAAAAGAAAGTGAACTAATGCTAAGACCTGCTACTTCTCTTATGTATCATTAAAACAATACTATCTTGATGTTTCTGAAGGTAATGTTAACAATAGCTTTGCATTAACTACCTATCCTTTGGGACTTATTCATAAAATAAAGAGATTTTCAGTTTTTCAAATATGAAAATATTTGACATAAGGATTTCTTATTTTGGTTAATGTTCTTGTTAAAGTGCCCTTTCTGTATGGTGGTTCCTCAAAAAACTGCAAATAGAACTACCTTATGACCCAGCAATCCCTCTACTGGGTATATACCCCAAAACCTCAGAAACATTGATACATAAAGACACATGTAGCCCCATGTTCATTGCAGCATTGTTCACAGTGGCCAAGACACGGAAACAACCAAAAAGCCCTTCAATAGAAGACTGGATAAAGAAGATGTGGCACATATACACTATGGAATACTACTCAGCCATAAGAAATGATGACATCAGATCATTTACAGCAAAATGGTGGGATCTTGATAACATTATAAGGAGTGAAATAAGTAAATCAGAAAAAAACAAGAACTACATCATTCCATATATTGGTGGAACATAAAAACGAGACTAAGAGACATGGACAAGAGTGTGGTGGTTACCAGGGGTGGGGGGAGGGAGGATGCAGGAGGGAGGGAGGGAGAGAGTTAGGGGGAGGGAGAGGGGCACAGAGAACTAGATAGAGGGTGACGGAGGACAATCTGACTCTGGGCAAGGGGTATGCAACATAATTTAATGACAAGATAACCTAGACATGTTTTCTTTGAATATATGTACCCTGATTTATTAATGTCATCCCATTAACATTAATAAAAATTTATTCTTAAAAATAAATAAATAAAATAAAATAAAGTGCCCTTTCTATTAGCTTAATTCTCTAACACTTAACTTTTTATTAACCTGATTCTTCTAAAATTTCTTCATCATTGATTCTCCACTTTCTAGGAAAGATGAATATGGTGGATGTAAAAACAATAATGAAAACTGAGAAGTAAAGGCCCTGGCCGGTTGGCTCAGTGGTAGAGCGTTGGCCTGGCATGCGGAGGACCCGGGTTCGATTTCCGGCCAGGGCACACAGGAGAAGCGCGCATTTGCTTCTCCACCCCTCCGCCGTGCCTTCCTCTCTGTCTCTCTCTTCCCCTCCTGCAGCCAAGGCTCCATTGGAGCAAAGATGGCCCGGGCGCTGGGGATGGCTCTGTGGCCTCTGCCTCAGGCGCTAGAGTGGCTCTGGTCGCAACATGGCGACGCCCAGGATGGGCAGAGCGTCGCCTCATGGTGGACATGCAGGGTGGATCCCGGTCGGGCGCATGCGGGAGTCTGTCTGACTGTCTCTCTCTGTTTCCAGCTTCAGAAAAATGCAAAAAAAAAGAAAAGAAAAGAAAAAAAAAACTGAGAAGTAAAGACAAAAGTGCAGACAAAGAAGAAAAATAGTTTATTGAGTTTTATTGTGTGCTAAGTACTGTTTTCTGCACCTTGCACATCTTTAAGTGTTTAAGCTTCACAAAAATTTTGTAAGACAGATTTTATTTTTGTTCACATTTTAGATATAAGAAAACTGAAGAACAGGATATGAGGTAATTTTCTTTGAGTCACACAGCAGTTCCCAAGCTGTAGGCTTTTCGAGTTCCACCATGATTTTAGACCAGCTTCCTGTCTTTTTATGAGTAAGTACACTGTGTCCCACTGTGTCTACTTAGTATAGCTTCTGGTAAGTTCAAATATAACTCTATTTCTTTTATAATTTAATACAAAGAATTAAGATATAGTACATCATGCAGTCTCAAACCATACAGTATAACCTGGCATAAGCTTAAAGCTTCACACTCTTTTTTCTTTATTCACTGACCTTTCATCTGTCTTGAAGTCCTGGACTCAGGATAAGGCCTTTCTTTGTGTCTGGTATCAAGATTCCCAATAAAGCCAGGTTTAGTCAATCTCCCTCATTGTTGGGTCAAACTCCTCAAGGTCACTCCATTCAGCCAGTTTTTCTTGGCACCTCCTTAGGTGATCTTTCTAAATTCTATCAGTAGTCTTGCAATCAAAGGTAGTCTATGAAACAACAGCAACAGTATGCAGGAACCTCTTAGAAGGGTAGGTACATTCTAGTTCCACTAAGACCTACAATTTCTTTATGTGCAACGTTTGAGAAGTACCAGGGTAGGATGTGGTCTGCCCTTTGATAAATAGAACTAAGTCTCTAGTGCAGTGATTCTCAAACTCTAGTAGACCTCAGAATTACTTGGAAATTAAAACACAAACTTCTGGGTCCCTCTTGTAGAGTTTCTGATTCAGCAGAACTGGAGTGAGGGCACCAAATATTTTTATTTCTAATAGATTCCCAGATGTTATTGCTGCTGCTGACCTGTGAGCCACATTTTGACCCCCATTGCTCTAACTCTTCCTAGATTCTTTCCTCTTCTGTTTTCAAAACTTCTCTAGAAAGTTGTGAGTTCTCCCTATGTTGTGTGAGAAATAACATTGCCCCTTCGTGATTCTGATGTGACATTGATCTATGCAGCTATTGTCTGAGAGGAAACTGTAAGCTGATGAGAGACAGCATGTATAGAGTGAAGATGTGAGATTGGGTGATTGAGATCCCTGCTCTGACTCGTATTAAACCATCATTTCTTCATAGAATAATTTGGTTCTATATTTAACTGAAATGTTCACAATTATATATAAGGTGAGGCAAAATATATTTTGAAGAATCTATTCTAAAAGCTCTAAACTAGTACTAACAGTAATGAAAATAGAAATTCACTCAAGAAATCCATAGACTTACTTGAAGACCATGGTCCAGAAGGAGAATTGGGGTTGAAAAGAGAGAAGAACAACTAGAGAATAGTAAATTAATTGTTTGGGTCTTTGCTGGGAAAAAGTTTAAGGAGATTTTCACTTTCAAATTATTTTAGATATTGAGCCTGACCGGGTGGTGGCGCAATGGATAGAGCGTCAGACTGGGACGTGGAGGACTCAGGTTCGAGACCCTGAGGTCGCCAGCTTGAGCGGGGCTCATCTGGTTTGAGCAAAAGCTCACCAGCTTAGACCCAAGGTCTCTTCTGGCTCAAGCAAGGGGTTTCTCAGTCTGCTGAAGGCCCACGGTCAAGGTACATATGAGAGGGCAATCAATGAACAACTAAGGTGTCACAATGAAAAACTGATGATCGATGCTTCTCATCTCTCTCCGTTCCTGTCTGTCTGTCCCTGTCTATACCTCTCTCTCTCTCTGTCTCTGTAAAAATAAATAAATTTAAAAAATTATTTTAGATATTGATATTTAAAACTTTCTGAGTTGTATAAACACAAAACTACAGGTTATTCTATATCAAATCACTAAAAAGCGTAAGTAATTCATCTGGTTGCCACTGACATATAAGATTAGAAAAACTTAAGATATGCAAATGGGGAATATTTCCCAGAATGTGCAAGCTTTTATAGGAGACAGTTGGAGATTTTCCAATATGATAAGCATCTGTAACGGGGCTCCAAAGATTACTGCCGAGAGCTGTCCTGTCCGTTACTGACGCTCTCTTCCGTTTCACAGAGGTCGTGAGAATTTAAAATAAAAAACTGGAGCATTGGATGTATACATATATATAAAATGCAAAAGCTAATGAGATTTTTTAAGAGAACTGGGTGTCTATTGAAGGTAACATGAGAAAAATGAAAACCAGTAGTTTTGTAATTTATTTATATTTTCAGAGATTTTTTTATACCAAACACGATTACAATCATAGAATCACACAGAGATGATAGACTTTAACAGGAATTACAATAGATTTTAACAGGAATTACAGGATAATGATAAATAAACTCATCTCTATAGTCTTTTTATAGATTTATAAGTAATTTAGAGGAAACAGTCCATAGTCATATCTCCAAGTCTATAAATGGTGTCCTTTTTATTGCAGTGAAATTCTAAGCTAAAGAGGATAAACTGCAGAAATTATCTTGGTATAAGAGAGAAAAAAATTTTGTTTCTATATAACAATATTCAGAAAGAAAATTTTATAAAAAGATAATGCGGATTTCACTTGTGGAATGGCAAACTTGAAGAAGCGACAATCCAAATAAAGGTCAAGGCAATAATTATGAAACCGTTTTTGAAGACATTGGTGCTCTCGGTTTTCTCAGGAGAAATAATCAAAAGCTAGTTGTTCTTTAAAAAAATTAAAAGTTGTCTGGATATTACAGTCAGAAAGAAAGACAATAAACAAAGCTCACTGATAGGAATCTGGGACCAGTTAGAGGGTGACAGACTGCTTAATTAGATTAGACACAAAATAAAATTTTTCAACCTGCAAAAATGAAAACTGGAATGAGATAAAACTCTATGCTGTGTGAAATAAATAAACATACAAGATGGCAAAAAAGAGTCATTTTACACAATAGAGAAATAATATAGAATCCTAAGAGTTAGAACAAGCTATGAAAACATTCAAAAAGGTTTTGATACCACCATAGGTAGTGGTCACACAATGACTTTCTAAGAAAAAAGGAGGGGGCGGATTTGTGAGGACAGCCATGGATAACCACCACAGTCTCATGAGGCCTCACTTACTGACAAAATATTAGGTTGGATATAACATACTATTTTCTTACGTTATTGTTCTTACTGTTCTGTAAGAGCAGCTCTCTTCTCTGATAAAGAGAATAATTCTCTGTATATGTGCCTCTCCCCTGTGCTTTGTGCCTGTCTCCTACCTGGTTTCTCTGCCATCCTACTGCTTGCTTTCCTTCTGTTTTACTGCAATGTGTTGTCACTTGGTCTCTCATTTCTACTCTCCATAATTGCTTCCCCCTCCAGTGTTCCAGCCAAACTGCATCTTATCTCTCCTTGGTGTTCTCTCAACCCTTGCTATGTCAGGTTATAGGAATTATCAGAGGAAGAAAAGTTAGGGAAGAAAATGGGACTACAGAAAAAGGTTTAAGATGAGAAAGGGAAACATATATATATTGTATTGTATTTGAAAATACAATGTCTGTTGTATAAGATCATAAGGACACACAGTACAATGCTATTCTGTCTCTATTTCCGTTGCTCCACATAATTACAAGTAGGCTGATTGACAAGTGTTTGGCCATGCCCCTTTGAATTCAGCAGACTAGAAAGACAGTGAATCAAAAAAGACTATTTGCAATGATCTGAAAAGGTTATTAAAATACTCCTTCCTTTTTCAACTACATGTTTCTATGAGACTGAATTTTCTTTATGTATTTGTAATTTATGCAACCATTTCTTCCGTATGTGCAACCAAATACTGCAATACATTGAACGCAGAAACATATGTGAATCCAGTTCTTTTTTTTTAAGCCAAATATTAAGGAGATAAACAAAAATATAAAATAATGCTGCTCTTCTCATTGCTTGTTTTGGAAAATATAATTTTCATGAAAATTTTATTTATATTAAATACAATGGGTTTATTATGATTATTTTGAAATAAATTAATAAAAAATAGATTTAAACTTCTGTTTTAATTTATAACATAGTAAATAATGATAGCTATAGCCTCCAACAATAAAAGGTCTTTGATAAAGTTGAACACTATAATTTCTTCATGAATTATATTTTGTTATTTTTAATACTATTAATGAAAACTATAGTTTGTTTAGTATAGTTTAATACAGTAAACCATTTTCTTAACAGAGCAATACTTTATTATTTCTCATCAGTGAACATAAGCTACTGAACAACTTAGTGTATGGTTTTGCATTGAAGAGGTTTAGAAGGCCAACATTTTCCCCCAAGAATTGTGTGTATTTGATGATGATTAAAAAGAAAAAAGAGCCCCCTTGAGGCAAATCTGTCAAAATCCTGGGTAAACATCTTTAACATAAATGTTGTTTGAGTTCACAAGTAACTAAGAAAACCTCTAGTGTCTCCAAAAGTAGGAAACATTGAAAACCAGTGTTATAATCAGGCACTGTCAACTTGGCAGTCTTACAGGTTTTGGTAGGCTGACTAATCAAGAAGCTTGCCCTTTTAAGGGCCACATGAAAAAAAAATAAAAGAAGGAGAAAAAAGAAAAAGAGAAAAAAGAAAGTAAAGGAAAAAAATTTTAAAGGGTAAAAAGAAAAAATGAAGAAAGAGGAAAAAACAGCCCCTGGCATCTGTGAGTTGATAGGTTGGAATCAAAATGACTCATACAACTACAACCATTGAAAGACATCATCCATTACGAAAGTGTGAACTTCAGTAAAATCTCTCCACTTGAGAATGGATAGAACAAAGAAACTTTGTTTCATTCTTGGCTCAGGGTGAGGTAAAAAAAAAAAATTAAAAACCCTCCAATAAAACATTGTAGGAAGATTCAGGTTTTAATTCACATAGTTTTTACAGTTTTTATGGCCTAGAAAATAAACATAAAAAGTGTTTCCCAAAGAAATAATGTTGCTAAACCTGGAAGATGCAAAACCAAAACTTTTCTATAAACATAAACCATCAAGCTATCCTTCCAGGATTATAACAGATAAGTCAGTTAAACATAATTTCCAAGCTCACAATTGTAAAACAGATGAGGGGAAGAAATTCAAAATGAACAAAAGTCAGTAAAAAGCAAGTGACAGAAATATACTCCTAAAATATTCAAATGAAAAGCTTATTAGATACAAGACATAATAATATTAGATATAAAAATAAGAAGATATATATATATACACATATATATGAAATAAAAAAACATTAACCAAAAATAACCAGATGGTTAGGAATAATAATCATAGATATGTGAGAAATTAAAGTGTAATGAATGATTTTAAAAAAAATGGAAGTGCCAACATATATCTAATTGCGCAATACAGAAGGAGAGAAAATAAGAATGGGGAAAGACATTCAGAGCAAAATAAACCAGGCAAAGAGAAGGCACAAATAAAAGATATTGTACTTTAAAAAGAAATAGAACTATACATATAGGAGACTTAATAATATATTTTATGCCAATGTATTGCAAATTTGGTTTACAATCTGTCCACAAAATGGACAGATTGCTAAAAAAAAAATCTTACCAAAGTTATCTTAAGAAAACATAGAAATGTAGGAGAACACACAATTACTATTATGATTAAAGTAATTGACAAAATGGCTAAAAGCCTACAAATAAAACAGGTTCCATGATTTTATAGTGGATTTTTTTCAAAAATAATGCAACAAGTAAACTTTAGCTAATGCACTCTGTTCCATATATTAAAAATAAGGAAAGAATTTACAATTAATTTTATAAGACTATGATAATCTTGTTACCAAAACTAGAAAAAAAGACAACAAAAAAATAAAATTAAAACTTAGCTCAAGTATAACACACACACACACACACACATTTTATATATATCATGAAATATCTGGATTTATCTCTGGAATATTAAATTCCTTTCACTTTATATGATTCACATAAATCATCATATAACAGTTCTTTGTAATAATTTAAAGAATAAAGCATATAAATTTCAAAATAAAGATTAAACCCTTGTAAAATTAATTCTCTGTATGTGATAATAAACCCTTGCAAACTAGGAATAGAATATTTCATAACTTCATAAACAATAGCTATCAATTTTTATAGCATGCATAATATTGAATGGTAAAGAGACTTAAAAACAATGTCAGGAACAAGCAAGGACATCTGATTTTAGTGACTGTATTTTTTTCCAGAAGTTCTAGCCAATATAATACAAAAAACAAAATTAAAAACTAAGGCATCCAAATTAAGAAAGAAATATTACAATTGTTTTCTTTCTCAGACATTGTGTTCTGTACTTCAAATGTTAAAATATATATTAAAAATTACTAAGATAAGAAGAAAGTTAACAAAGTTGATATAAGATCAACATAAAAATTTAATTGCAAGTTCCTAACAGTGATAGAGTTGTTCAGATTGGACTAAGCCTGTTCATATCATAATGACGAATTCAGGAAAAATAACTTTAATCTATTTTTTGCAGGTAGATAAAAAAAAAACAAAAAACAGAACAATTTGAAGCAATTCTAATTACAAAAGAAGTAACCAGCCCTGGGGCAAATGAGTCTTTATCGATGTTGCTCCCCAAGCAGCATCTAGGAAAAAAACAGACTCTGCCTTCTCACTGCTCTCCTCCTGACCCTCTGATGGACCTGCCATCCCTCAGATTCCAAGCTACTTAGCTACCCAAGTCTCAGTGCTACAGTGGCTTTAAGAAAAGTTATGATTCTGTATTTATCTAGCATTTTCTTATTCTTGTTTTTTTTTTTGTTTGTTTTTTGTTTTTTGTTTTTTTGCATTTTTCTGAAGCTGGAAACAGGGAGAGATAGTCAGACAGACTCCCGCATGCGCCCGACTGGGATCCACCCGGCACGCCCACCATGGGGCGACACTCTGCCCACCAGGGGGCAATGCTCTGCCCATCCTGGGCGTTGCCATGTTGCGACCAGAGCCACTCTAGCGCCTGAGACAGAGGCCACAGAGCCATCCCCAGCGCCCGGGCCATTTTTGCTCCAATGGAGCCTTGGCTGCCGGAGGGGAAGAGAGAGACAGAGAGGAAGGCACGGCGGAGGGGTGGAGAAGCAAATGGGCGCTTCTCCTGTGTGCCCTGGCCGGGAATCTAACCCAGGTCCTCCGCACGCTAGGCCGACGCTCTACCCATTTTCTTATTCTTAAGTAAAAGCATCACTCCAGCTGTCTGAAACCTGGGAGGAATCCAACCTGCCCCACCCCACCCCACTCTTTGGCAAAGCTGTACCCAGGTGCCAACAGTGCCCTTCTCAGCCCAGCTTCCACTTGAGGCCAGATTTCAGGTGTTCGCAGAAAGGTTGCTCACAAAGATTTTCTTTCAAAAGCTTTTTTTTTTTTTAAGTAGGATTCATTCATGTTCATTGCTATGAAGTATTCTGTTGTATGAATATATCAAATTTTTCCCATTCTGTGTTTAGTGGGCATTTGAGTTGTTTCCACTGACTAATACAAAGTAAGGCAGTCAGGAATATTTCTGAAAATGTCTTTTTTTCTTCCTTAAGTGAGAAGTGGGGAGGCAGAGAGACAGACTCTGGAATGTGCCCCTACTGGGATCCACAAATCAAGCCCCCTCTGGAGTGATTCTCTGCTCACCTGGGGTCATTGCTCTGTTGCTTGGCAACAAGCTATTTTAGCACCTGAAGCAAGACCATGGAGCTATCCTCAGCCATGACTGTGGGGGGAAGGGGGATAGAGGAAGACAGAGAAAGGAGGGAGCGAGGAGTGGAGAAGCAGATTGTTGCTCCCTGTGTGCCTTGACCAGGAATCGAACCTGGGGCATCCACATGCTGGGCAGATGCTCTACTGCTGAGCCAATCATTGAGGGCTGAAAATGTCTTTTAATGTATTTTTTAATATGAAACTAGATATGAAATTGCTGGTCTTTGACAATATGGACATTTGTTTAGTAGATAATGCTAAATAGTTTTCCAAAGTCCTTATACCAATTCATTTTCAACCATGTACGATAACATTTCTCCATTGCAAAGGCTTTGTGATACTCTATAATTTAAACTATTTGGTTTGTATAGAGGCATCTCATAATTAAAATTTGAATTTCCTTGATGACTGATGTGGTAGAGAACCTTTTCATATGGACATTGGCACTTGACTGAAATATTTTAAGTGCCAGTTAACATCTCTCACCCATTTTTCTATTTGCTTCTATTGGTTTTCTATCTTTTTTTCTTCCTAGTCATATTTATAGTAAATATCTTTTCTCACTCTTGGCGCTACTCTTTTAATACTACCTATTGGTGAATAGTATTTTAATGCAGTGCTACTTATCAATATTTTCTGTCTTATTTTAAAAATGTGTATCTATACTCCAAATCCTCAAGAGATTTTTTCTTTCAAGAGTATCTCGGTTATTTTTTGGCCTTTTATTTTCCTGTGTTAAATTTTAGACTCAATTTGTTAAATTACATTTGAAAATCTCTTCTGATATTTTTTATTGGATGAATTTAATAATTTTTCTTTGATTTTCAGGAAGCTTACTGTGTTTCTACATGTGCTGCTCTGTTTGTCCAGTGTTGTGTCTGTTGTACTTCTCAAGTATATAGCTGTAGATTTTTTTAAATCAATTTTATAAGGGTTTTTTTTTAGCCATTATCCCTTTAAATAGTGATTCTTTCTCAAATTTCTCTCTTTTCCTTCTGGAGTATCAAATGCATATGTGGCATACCTTTTCACTCTCTCCATATGTTGCTTACCTGAGTTTTTCCATATTTTTCTCTTGGGGCTTCAATTCACTAATCCTCTCATCTGTGCTAATCAGTTTAAATTCATCTACTAAGTTATAAAACTTAACTATTGTATATTTTTGTTCTAAAATTTTCTTTATATTTCTTTTTATTCATTTTAATTTTCTGGTAAAATTCTTTCTTTTCTTTCATTTTCCTAAATAGCTTAATTACAGTTATTTTAAAACCCCTATCTGAAAATTCCAATATATATATTTCTTGATAGTTTGTTTCTACTCTTTTTTCAGCTGGTTTCTGATCATTTAAAAGTATATCTTGATCCACATTTTACTTGTATCCAGTATTTTTATTGCATGTGTATGCAGTAATTTTATTGAATGCAGAATATTTTATTTGAAAAAATTTCTAGAAATAATTGAAGGAGCAGAATGATGCTACCTTTCTCTATAAAGAATTTACTTTTGCTTCTATCAGTAAAGGAATGTAGGCAGATTGCCTTTATACAATCTAGGTTTACATTGATTTGAAGCTATCCTATAACTGGTTACCAATCACTCATAAAGTATACCTCTTCAGCATTCAACTGAAAGCCAAAGTTTTTACCAAGGAATTTTCTCCTTGGAGAACTCCTTGTTCTAACATTTTTCTCCTTCCCTCTTTCCTTTTCCACTCTAGGCCAATGAGACTGACAAAAGTTTTGCTTAGTTTCTTTGCCTCTTTTTTTTTTTTTTTTTTTTTTTTTTTTTTTTTCTGAAGCTGGAATCCGGGAGAGACAGTCAGACAGACTCCCGCATGCGCCTGACCGGGATCCACCCTGCACGCCCACCAGGGGCGACGCTCTGCCCACCAGGGGGCTATGCTCTGCCCCTCCGGAGGGTCGCTCTACCGCGACCAGAGCCACTCTAGCGCCTGGGGCAGAGGCCAAGGAGCCATCCCCAGCGCCCGGGCCATCTTTGCTCCAATGGAGCCTTGGTTGCGGGAGGGGAAGAGAGAGACAGAGAGGAAAGCGCAGCGGAGGGGTGGAGAAGCAAATGGGTGCTTCTCCTATGTGCCCTGGCCGGGAATCGAACCCGGGTCCCCCGCACGCCAGGCCGACGCTCTACCGCTGAGCCAACCGGCCAGGGCAGTTTCTTTGCCTCTTGATCACTTTCCACCTGTTTTACCCTCCACTCTGCTTCTATTCCACTCATCGGAATCTGGATAGACATGTAAGATTTGGCAACTGCTTTGAGGCTAAAAGCTATGTCAGATGTTGGGCCCATTTTAGCTCTTCTCATCTCTCTCAGACCTTAACCTATTAGTTTCTCATGACTTTATGAGCTGTTCAATGGCTTCCAATTCTTTTAAGTTGTTTTGTTTTGTTTGAGACATTTATTATAGTAATAATAACATACACAGTTGTAGGAGAAAGTGGTGAATAAAGATTCTAAAGGGAGAAATTAGGGAATCAAAGACAAGTCACTAACTAACCCTCCTGAAGCCAGGGGTTTCCAGCCACTGAAACAAGAACACAGAAAGAGTGGTGGTGGAGAGGCTGGGGAAGGCTGTTGCTTCTCGGTCTGATAGGCAGCTCAGGATCAGGACTGATCATCAGGGCCAGCCATCGTGAAGAGCTAAACACAGTGAAGAAACGAAAGGGCACAGTGGAAACCACAGACATTTCTGCATCTATTTCTCACCCAATCTAATTACAATAACCTTCAAAGCAAAGTAGCAGCTGCTTCGTTTCTACCATACAAATGCCTTAAAATTTCTCCTTGGCCGACCCTAGCTGGAATCACACAGGGAAGGGGATTCTGGAAAACATAGGTCTAGCCTAGCCAAGATGACACAGAACAAAACTGTCAGAGAAACAACCATCAATGTACACAAAAAGAAACCAAATGGCTAGAAAACATACTGAGTAAATTCACATTTACTTAGAAAGCTTGCTGTTTGAAACACAATGAGATACTTTTCACATACATCTATTTGTATAAAATTTAAAGTGTTAATGAAGACTATATATGTTTGGCAGAGTGTAAATTGGTTCAGCCACGTTAACAAGCAATTTGGAATATCAAATAAAATGAAAGCTGTGCATATCTTTTAACCCAATGATTTGACTACTAGATGTACACTCTTCACACTTTACACAAGAGAAGTTTATCAAAATGCTCATGGAAGCCTGACCTGTGGTGGCGCAGTGGATAAAGTGTTGACCTGGAACACTGAAGTCGTTGGTTCAAAACCCTGGGCTTGCCTGGTCAAGGTACACATGGGAGTGGATGCTGCAAAATGCTCATGGCAGCTTTGGTTTTAATAGTAAAAAAGTAAATAAATAAATAAAAATTAATGGGACTCTAAATAAACATCTATTTATTTATTTATACAACAAAAAACTATAAAGTAGTTAAAATGCAAAAGCTAAAACTAAATGTATGAAGATGAATAAATTTAAAACAATATTGAAAAAGCAAGCAAAAATAGAGTATAATAGCATTTCTATAATTTTTAAAATATGCAAAATAACATTACAAACATTTATGAAATATTATGTAGTAGAAATATACAACATCTAAAGAATGATAGCAAATTCAGGGAATGCAATAAGGGAGAGTTCACAGGAGACTTTAATTTTATTGGTAAAAATTTATTTCCTATTGCTGTTTGGCTGCATAGGTGCTTGTTTTATTTTCCCAATGCTTTTTTGCCTACCCAGATTTATTTTTTAAATGCTAAAAAAAGAAACTTGATTTTGCTAAGTATAGTTTATCCCACCTGCCCATGACAGTAGCCAGTTTATCCTTTGTAGACAAGAGCATCTGCTAAACTTTAATTCTCCTTACAACTTATCCAAAGTTTTTTCTTTCTCTTTACATAGTTAGGTTTTTTTTAAGGCCTGGTAAAGGCTGAGCTCTATTTTTTTTAAGTTGGGTAATACTATCTCTGTGACTTTTACATTATGAAATTAATTTGATTTCATTTGATATATTTTTTCAATACTCATGTGGTGTCTTCTTGTGGAATTAATTTAAATTTTAAAAAGATTCATTTACTCAAGAAGACTTAGAAGATGTATACCTTATGCTAAAAAGATTGAGGCTATTTGCTCGCTGGAATTCTGAGTGGACAGAGCAACCTGACAGGGCTACTCCACTTGAGAGAACGTGTAGGATGAGGGACGGTGATACAGTAGGAGGAACAAATGGGGAGGGGGCGATGTCCAGGCTCTGGAAGCTGACAGAATGAAGGGGCAGGAACAAAGGAGCAAACAAAATGGTAGAACGTTGTGAACTGTGTGAAACAGCCCTCCCTCAGGACCGCTCATATTCAGTAAATTAACAACATCACAAAGTGCTGACTGAGATTGAGACTTGGGAGAAATGGTGAAAAAGGGACTACTCACATCGGGGTTTGACAAGGCAGAGAACTAGAACTAGAACAGTACACATGAACAGGAGCTCAGAGGCCTAGAGAAACACAGCAAGGAAACACTGTTTAGAGCGTTTGAACTGCTACTAGGTTTACAAACAGAAACCAGGCCACGTTTATTCAAATTTCCAAAGGATAGAAGGCATTGCCGTTGATATCTCTATTATAGTGAAACATATTTAAAACAGACTAATCTGTTTCCATTCCCTTTAATTTTGTAAAATTAAAAGACAGTGTTTATTTTCAGAAGGCTTGCTTCAGAATAATCAAATTCAAATAATACATTTAGTCGCATATATTTTGCATAGACCTTTGCCAAAAAGGGGGTGGGGGTAATATTTTCTTAGAGAAATATAAATTTGTATATCAATTTTATTTTTACATCTAGCCATATAAAGAGAATGGCTTAATGCCTTTTGCTTTCTTTTTAAGAAATAGTAGTACATGATTCCTAACTATGACAACAATTTGTAAATCAAGTATGTAGTACATTTGAAAAATTTTAATTAAACATTTTCTTCTTCATTTATAAAATGTCAGCAACAGTAAGCATGTATGATGATGATAGTTTTATTGAAACAATTTCTTTGAATTTTTATATTCTATTTCTTGTGAATTATTTAATCAGTAAATATAATTCTACTTTATTTTAAATTTAAAAAGTGCTGTATTAGAGAAACAATGATAAGTAAATTTCTTTTATTTAAAATAGTAAAAATCTTTTTTTTTTTTTTTTTCATTTTTCTGAAGCTGGAAACAGGGAAAGACAGTCAGACAGACTCCCGCATGTGCCCGACCAGGATCCACCCGGCATGCCCACCATGGGGCGGCGCTCTGCCCACCAGGGGGCGATGCTCTGCCCATCCTGGGTGTCGCCATGTTGCGACCAGAGCCACTCTAGCGCCTGGGGCAGAGGCCACAGAGCCATCCCCAGCGCCCGGGCCATCTTTGCTCCAGCGGAGCCTTGGCTGCGGGAGGGGAAGAGAGAGACAGAGAGGAAAGCGTGGCAGAGGGGTGGAGAAGCAAATGGGCGCTTCTCCTGTGTGCCCTGGCCGGGAATCGAACCCGGGTCCTCCGCAAGCTAGGCCGACGCTCTACCGCTGAGCCAACCGGCCAGGGCAAAATAGTAAAAATCTTACTATGCTAAAATATTATTTTCTTGCTCCTATATAGCAAAATTTTAGTGATTTTTGTTTTCATACATAATATTTGTTTCTTTTTAAATCTTTGCTTGTATGAAAACTGTCACAAAGTGTATTATGTCACTTGTTTTCAGTAAGAGAAAAAAGTTGAACCAGAAATTTCTCAGTTTTAATGATTCTTTTACTAAGGAACAAAAATATTTCTTTTATTCAGAAGTTTTATAAATGGTAAAATTAAAGCAAACCTCCTTCTATTCATTTTTAAAGTGTAGAAGGCACTAGAGCAGGGGTCCCCAAACTATGGCCCGTGGGCCACATGCGGCCCCCTGAGGCCATTTATCCAGCCCCCACCGCACTTCTGGAAGGGGCACCTCTTTCATTGGTGGTCAGTGAGAGGAGCATAGTTCCCATTGAAATACTGGTCAGTTTGTTGATTTAAATTTACTTGTTCTTTATTTTAAATGTTATATTTGTTCCCGTTTTGTTTTTTTACTTTAAAATAAGATATGTGCAGTGTGCATAGGGATTTGTTCATAGTTTTTTTTTATAGTCCGGCTCTCCAATGGTCTGAGGGACAGTGAACTGGCCCCCTGTGTAAAAAGTTTGGGGACCCCTGCACTAGAGTCAAGACTTTGTGATTCAAAACCACTGCCTCCGTAGTTCTGTAACCTTTGATAGGCTGCTTCACTTCTCTGAGCCTTAATGTCTTTGTCCCTAATAGGAGAGTATAACAGCATTTCTTTTATAGAACTATTTTTTTTTTTTTTTGCATTTTTCTGAAGCTGGAAACAGGGACAGACAGTCAGACAGACTCCCGCATGCACCCGACCAGGATCCACCCGGCACACCCACCAGGGGCAATGCTCTGCCCACCAGGGGGCGACGCACTGCCCACCAGGGGGCGATGCTCTGCCCATCTTGGGTGTCGCCATGTTGCGACCAGAGCCACTCTAGCGCCTGGGGCAGAGGCCACAGAGCCATCCCCAGCGCCTGGGCCATCTTTGCTCCAATGGAGCCTTGGCTACGGGAGGGGAAGAGAGAGACAGAGAGGAAGGCGTGGCGGAGGGGTGGAGAAGCAAATGGGCGCTTCTCCTATGTGCCCTGGCCGGGAATCGAACCCAGGTCCTCCACACGCTAGGCCGACGCTCTACCGCTGAGCCAACCGGCCAGGGCCTATAGAACTATTTTAATGACTGATGAGATCAGGTATTTGGAATGGCCAACATAATGTCAGACATAAATATATATTAAGATTCAATAATTGCTAGCTCCTATTATTGTTTTTTTTCCCATCTTTATTGAATTTATTGGAGTGACAGTGGTTAACAATATACAGGTTTCAGGTGCACAATTCCGTAACACATCTCTGTACACTGTCTTGTATGTTCGCCACCCAAGTCCAGTCTCCTTCCATCACCATTTATCCCTGCTATATCCTCCTCCCTTCCCCGTATTCCACTCCTTCCAGCAATCACTACGCTGTTATTCACGTCCATAAGGTTTTTTTCTTTCTTTCTTTCTTTTTTTGTTTAATCTCTCCACCCCTCCCATTCAGGCCCTCAACCCCCACCACCTTAACAGCTGTAAACCTGATTTTTATGAGTCTTTTCTACTTTTTAGTTCATTTTGTTCATCAGATTCTACATATGAGTGAAATCATATGGTATTTGTCTTTCTCTAATTGGCTTATTTCACTTAGCATAATAATCCTCAGGTCCACTTATACTGTCACAAAGGGTAAGATTTCCTTATTTTTTATGTCTGAGTAGTATCCCATTGTGTAAATATACCACAGCTTTTTTTGTCTACTCATCTACTGATGGACACTTGGGCTGCTTCTAAACCTTGGCTATTGTAAATAATGCTGCAATGGGTGAATGAATTCCTTCAAATTAGTGTTTCTAGTTTCTTTAAATAAATTCCCAGAGTGGAATTTCTGGGTTATAAGGTAGTTCCATTTTTAATTTTTTTGAGGAAAAGCCATACTGCTTTCCACAATTTTAGTACCAATCTCCATTCCCACCAGCAGTGAATGAGGGTTCCCTTTTCTCCACACACTCGCTAAAACTTGTTTGTTGTTTTATTGATGATAGCCATTCTAACAGGTGTGAAGTAAAATCTCATTGTGATTTTAATTTGCATTTCTCAAATGTGCCTTGACCAGGGTCTCCAACTGAGCAAGTGATGCCTTGCTCAAGTCAGAGACCTTAGACCCAAACCAGTGACCTTTGGGCTCAAGCCAGCAACCATGGGGTCAGGTCTATGATCCCATGCTCAAGACAGTGACCCTGTGCTCAAGCTGGTGAGCCCACACTCAAGCCAGATAAGCCCATGCTCAAGCTGGTGACCTTGGTGTTTCAAACATGGGTCCTAAGCATCCCAGTCTGATGCTGTATCCACTATGCCACCCCCTGGTTAGGCTATAATGTTTTTGTACAGCAAAGGAAACCATAAATCAGGCCCTGGCCGGTTGGCTCAGCGGTAGAGCGTCGGCTTAGCGTGCGGAGGACCAGGGTTCGATTCCCGGCCAGGGCACACAGGAGAAGCGCCCATTTGCTTCTCCACTCCTCCACCGTGCTTTCCTCTCTGTCTCTCTCTTCCCCTCCCGCAGCCAAGGCTCCATTGGAGCAAAGATGGCCCGGGCGCTGGGGATGACTCTGTGGCCTCTGCCTCAGGCGCTAGAGTGGCTCTGGTCGCAACATGGCGATGCCCAGGATGGGCAGAGCATCGCCCCCTGGTGGGCAGAACCTCGCCCCTGGTGGGCGTGCCGGGTGGATCCCGGTCGGGCGCATGCGGGAGTCTGTCTGACTGTCTGTCCCTGTTTCCAGCTTCAGAAAAATGAAAAAAAAAAAAAAAAAAAAGGAAACCATAAATCAGGGGTCCCCAAACTTTTTACACAGGAGGCCAGTTCACTGTCCCTCAGACCGTTGGAGAGCCGGACTATAAAAAAAACTATGAACAAATCCCTAGGCACACTGCACATATTCTAAAGTAAAAAAACAAAATGGGAACAAATACAATATTTAAAATAAAGAACAAGTAAATTTAAATCAACAAACTGACCAGTATTTCAATGGGAACTATGCTCCTCTCACTGACCACCAATGAAAGAGGTGCCCCTTCCAGAAGTGCAGCGGGGGCCAGATAAATGGTTTCAGGGGGCCGCATGCAGCCCACAGGCTGTAGTTTGGGGACCCCTGCCATAAATGAATGGAAAAGAAACCACTGAATAGAACAACATATTCGCCTATTATTGTTCTTAAATGATATAGGCTAAAAATGATTATAACAGATGAAGGTATAAATAAAAATATATTGCACATAAATATGTATGCATATATATACATATATACATCTTACTGTTTGTGCTAAAGATAGGAACCTAGACCAACAGAACAGCACCAGACAAGGTCTAAGCTGATTGGCTGACCAGCTGTTTTGTGACTGGTGAATTTATCACATCTCATCTCACTTTTCCCACTTGTAAGATGAGAGTTTATTTTTTTTATTTATTTTTTTTAAAGTTATTGAACTCGTTTTATTCATCATAAAATTTATACAACAATTCAAGAGGGAAATGCAAGTGAGGAAATTACAACCACTGTATAAGAGTTTAGATAAGAGGATTTTTATAGTGCTGATCTAGTTCTAATAACCATTGTGATTCAATATTATTTTTCTAGAATATACCTGTAAAATCACATAGGAATATGCAGAGTCATAGATTAAAGTGATTCTCAAGAGAAAAAGAAAAAGACAAGAGATTGTTTTGCCAAATTCACTCAGCAACAAGAACACAACAATGGATTTTATTATATTGGCATGGCAGAGGACTAGAATAGCACACATAAAAGAGTTTCAATGCACTGAATGTGTCCTCCAAAATTCATATGTTGAAATTTTAATTACCAGTGTCATAGTTTTAGGAGGTAGGGTCTTTGAGAGCTAATTATATCATGAGTATGGAGCCCTTAAGGATGAGATTAGTGTCCTTATAAGAAGCTACCTGAGAGTTTTCTCTCTCTGTTCTACTCTGCTGTCAGAAATAAATGTTTGTTGTTACCTAGTCTGCAGTCTTATGCTATAGAAGCCTGAAATGACTAAAACAAGAGCGAGTAGTTGTCTTATTCGTTCTTGCATTCATTCATTTATGTGAAATTAATGAGCATGTACTATATATGAGGCATTGTAGGAGATGTTAGAATATAGAAATAAATGTTAACGTTCTATATATTTAGTGGGACAAGAATACAATTACAATTATTTTGAAAAAGTCTATATCATATGGTGATATAGGTCATTCACGCACCTCTAAATGAAATGCTGAGGGAAAAAGGCACTCATCTGAAGATGGTGAAGCCTATTTCCAGATTCTATCTTTTATATATTGTCTATTTCTCAGTATTTATCTCTGAAAAGTGAGAATAATTTTAGTATTTGCCTTATAGAATATTGTAAGAATTTAATAATATGATACAGGTAAAGTGGTTAGTAATATCTTAATAAATATCAGATACTTTTTTAAAAAAAAAACTTCAGAGAGGGAGCAATATATTTTGGTGATTAGAAGCTTGATCTTGGGCATTAAATAGTTCAGTTTTAAATATCAGCTTTTCCATTTACTATCTGTGTGTCTTCAAGTTATTCCTTATCCTTTAAGTATATCCTCATTTTTAAGGTAAGAATTATGACTGTTCTTTGGTTTCTTGAGATGATATAGTTTTTAAATGCATGTAAGGACTTATTAAAGTGCCAGTGTATTTGAAAATAAAGGATTAAAGATACCACAGAATATGCCCTTATAAGTAGCATGTACACATATATATCATATTACAGAGCATCTTAGGTTAAGTATCTTAGAGGTAGAGCTTAAGACAGGGACTCTTGTTCCAGTGATTATTAGGAAAGTGCCCTCAGGAGAAGCAGAGGGAGGGAAAACGAATAGGGTAGGGGAACAAGCTAACCAAGAATGTAATCTCAGTTGGACACTTGCTTCAGTCTGATCCCTTAGGGAAATTTTGAAACACAAATTGCACTACAGAGAAAAATCTCAAGTGGACCAGACTTGTACTGCTGTGTGCCAAGAGCAATTATCTGAAAAAGAAGCAACAGTAAATTATTAATCCAACAACAGAGTGATGGGTACATGTGGGTAAAGGCAACCTCAGTGGGACATCAAAAGCACATACTCCAAGAAAACATACATAATAGGTCTAGTTGTACTATTGTTAATGGAATTGGCTGTTTAATAGCTTAGCTTCCCAGGAGCAAAAGAAAGCAGGGTTTTAAACTTTTTCTTGATTTATAAAAGTAATATGTTCTGTGTTTCCTGTTAGACCCTAGAGCTTTTTCTTTCTCTGCTTTGGGCTATATTTCCTGGAAGCTGGATGTATGAACTGCATCAGATATTCTCTTGACTTTTGGTTTCTGATTGAGTCAGGGCAATAGGATCCCTGACAGGAGAATATAGAGCAAGACAAACTTTGTTCTCACAGGGGTTTACATGAGTGGGCTGCATGCCTGCTCTGAAGGTCACCATACTTTCGGGTGGCTCACTCTATCAGGGTTAGGTAAGTACTTCCTTTCTTATCATTTTAGGTGGAAGAGTCGCAATAATTCTTTGCTGTAACTAGCTTCATGATGGAGCACACATCCTGCCTAAACCATTGTAAAGAGTTTCCTTATTAAGGTTTCTTCATACAACTCATTAGTTTGTTATCTGTTTCCTGAAGTGACTCTGACTAATGTAGGTGGATATTTTCCTCACTCTAAAATCTAAACACAATTTATTGCATGAATAAATTCTCACTTAAAATACAATAAATATAATAGACTGAAAATGTGAACTATTCTTCATATGGCTATTTCTTCTGGTAATCTTCCATAAAATCTGAGGATTTAATATTTAATTGCATTTGATTGAGGTTATTACTATAGAAGATTAAACTAATATATTCCAAGAAATTACCATCTTCACAGTAGCCTTATTATTTTATGTCCATGTGCAAATGAGTATCATCTTGAAGACTTTGGCCTTCAGGCCAAAGAAAATCAGAGTCAAAATTCCAAGTCAGTTAATGATTCTTCAAAAACATACATTGTGCCTGACCAGGCGGTGGCGCAGCGGATGGAGAGTCAGACTGGGATGTGGAGGACCCAGGTTCGAGGCCCCGGGGTCGCCAGCTTGAGCGAAGGCTCATCTGGTTGAGCCCAACATCGCTGGCTCAAACAAGGGGTTACTTGGTCTGCTGAAGGCCTGTGGTCAAGGCACATAAAAAAATATATACATTGTTATGAAAAATTGTTTTGAACATCTAGTTTTTTAAAAATTTAAGGAAATGTATACAAAGCTTCTTCCCATAAAGCTATTAAGCAATATTGAAATTAAAGACATAAATAACTGGATAAATATACTATGTTCATGGATTAAAAAACTCAACATGGTAAAGATGCCACTTTTCCTCAAATTAATCTAAAAATCGAATATATTCCTAATCAAATTCTTAGTAAAGTTTTTATTTTCAGAAGTGTACATTGAAATGCAAATAACCAAGGCAAACTTAATGAACAAATTGGGAGAAACTATTCTATTCAATATCAAAATAATTAGAGCTACAGATGAAAAGATGGATATAAAATGGACAGATGAATAAACTAATGAATCAGAATAGAATGTTTAGAAACAATGAATACTTAATCTATCTAATGTGTCACTTTAGAATAGTGGCAAAGCACAATCTTCCCATTAAAGTGTTATGTTAATTGGATAACCATGTAAAAAAAATACACCTTAACTACTCCTACACACAATGAATAAAAATTAATTCCAGATGAATTGTATAGCAAAATGTGGTATGTAAATGTGAAGTAAATAAAGATTTCTCAAAACATAAAAAGTCTGACCATAAGGAAAAAGATTGGCAAACTGAGTTAGCTTAAAGTTCAGAATTTGGCCTGACCTGTGGTGGCGCAGTGGATAAAGCGTCGACCTGGAAATGCTGAGGTCGCCGGTTTGAAACCCTGGGCTTGCCTGGTCAAGGCACATATGGGAGTTGATGCTTCCAGCTCCTCCCCCCTGTCTCTCTCTCCTCTCTCTCTGTCTCTCTCTCTCTCCTCTCTAAAATGAATAAATAAAAAAAAAAAAAAAAATTTAAAAAAAAAAAAAAAAAGTTCAGAATTTCTCTGTATCAGAAGAAACAATTAATGAAACCAGCGCCAACACTAAAACCAGGCTTAATGGGATTTTTTTTCTAGATTTTTAATGTCTTTCAGGAGATAACAATAGTTTTCACAGCACTCTGGAGTCCACCACACCAAGCTGGATTATAGTAGTCCCAGAGGTTTGAGCAGGAGCACTTAGCAGCTAAACTGACTTCCAGAGCACAGCAGAATCGAGGTTCACAGAACTCATGTAATCGAAATGCTACTTTTACTACCAGGAGCCCAATAAGAAGTGAGCTGTCTATCAGTAAGGAAGATTCAGTGCAGAGGCCAAATTTAGACACACATAGGACTAACTAATCAAACTCTGCCAGATTAGAATTTTTTTGTTCTTTCGTACCTCTTCCACATCCCTTATCTTAGATTAGCTAATTTCAAGACTATTCAATCCAAGCCTTTTTTAAAAATTTTATTGAATTATTAGAATGACATTGGTTAATAAAATTATATAAGTTTTAGGTGTACAATTCTATAATACATAATCTGGATATTGTATTGTGTGTTCATCATCCAAGTCAAGCCTCCTTCTATCATCATTTATCTCCATTGACCCTCTTCTACCTTCCCCAACCCACTTTCCCTCTGGTAATTACCATAAAGTTGTCTGTATCTATGAGTTAATTAATTAACGATTAATTAATTTGGCTTAATTCCTTCACCATTTTTACCCACTCCCCTAACCCCATTTTCCTCTGACAGTTGTGAATCTATTCTCTGAATCTATGAATTTGTTTCTATTTTGTTCATCAGTTTATTTTGTTCATCAAATTCCACATATGAGTGAGATCACATAGTATTTGTCTTCCTCTGACTGGTTTATTTCACTTAGCATAATGCTCTCCAGGTCCATCAATACTGTTGCAAATCTCAAGATTTTCTTTTTTTTTTTTTTACAGCCAAGTAGTATTCCATCAATTCAAGCCCTTTACTTAGAATTAACAAATATGTATGACTCCTTTCTAACCTCATCCTTTAAATTTACTCCAAACCTTTGTCCAGAGGAGACTTATCTGAACGTTGCCTCCTTCCTCCCCACCTTACAAATAAATCTTTGTGAAAATCTGTTGAGTTTTGGCTTCTCTGGGTGCTAAGAGCATCTAAATCACTGAATTTGATTGGTAACGTTAAGAGAGCAACAAAGGCAAGTTACAGAGTGGGAGAAGAGACGAACGACAAAGGGCTATACCCAAATTATAGAGAGAAGTCTTAAAAGTCAGTAAGGAAAAGACAGTCCAATTGAAATATGGCAATAAACTTGAAAAATTTCTCTCAAAAAAGTGTACCAAAATGGCTAATAGACATCTGAAAAGGTACTCAATATTACTAGACATCAGGGAAAAGGAAAGTACATGATTTTTATGGTTTGTAGTGGTATGCCATCAGAAAAACAAAAACAGAAACAAAACAGAGAAAATGTATTAGTGTGAATATGGAACATAGCTTCCCCAAGTTACTGGGGAGTGGAATATAAATTGTTACAGCCACTTTGGAAAGCTGTTTGGCAGTATATAGTCAAGTTGATTCTAAACATACTGCATAATCCCTCAGTTTAACTCCTACCTTTATACAGGAGTCCCTCCCCTTACCTGCAGTTTTACTTTTTATAGTTGAAGTTATCCACAATCAACAATTAGCAATAAACAATTCATGTTTTAAACCGCATGTCGTTCTGAGTAACATGATGAAATCCTACGCCACTCTACTCTGTCCGCTCAGGACGTGAATCATTCCTCATCCAGTGTCTTCATGCTATAACGCTCTCCATCAGTTAGTGACTTAGTAGTTGTCTGTTATTAGACTGACTGCTCCAGTATCATAATACTGTGTTCAAGTAACCCTTATATTACTTAGAAATAGTCCCAAAGTGCATGAGTAGTGATGCTTTCCATTCAAATATGCCATAGAGAAGCCATAAAGTGTGTCCTTTAAGTAAAAAGGTGAACACAGTACATTAAGATCTTCTAAGAGAGAGAGAGACCACATTCCTATAACTTTTATTACACTACATTGTTATAATTGTCTTATATTATTAGTAGTTATTGCTGTTAATTTTGTATGGTGCTTAACTTATAAATTAAAATTTATCATTGATATATATGCATAGGAAAAACATAGTATACATAGGGTTTGGTATTACCCCTGGGGCTCTTGGAATGTTTCTCCCATGAGTCAGGGGAGACCACTGTACACAAATGAAATGCAAACAGGTGCACTAAAGGAAAAATTTAGTAATACTCCCTGCAGTATTATTAGTAATAGTCCAAAACTGGAAACAACCAAAATATTCATGAACAATAAAATATTTAAATTATAAATATACATACATAGTAATATTATTCAGGGATGAAATGAAAAAACAATTACACAAAAACACAGATAAGTTAAGTGAAAGAAGGCAGATATATTATATTAATACTGTTTTGATTTTATTTGAATAAACTTCAAACTGGCAAAAACATTTCCATGGTATCATAAACCCTGACCATGAGTATCTTTAGGGAGAAAGAAAGGATTAATACTTGGGAGGGAGGGTCCAAGATGAAGAGTAGGTGATTCTAGGTTGCTGGTGATGTTATATTTATTATATGTGTCATGGTTAAACAAGTGTATTTACTTGCAATAAGTAATTAAACTATACATTTATGACTTTTTCACTTTTCTGTATGTATGTTTTACTGCAATAATTTTTTTTAATTACACAGATTCAAATAGAGAAAGAAAATGATCACCAAATTGTAGTAGTCAATTTTAAAGGTTTTGTGATGGCAACTTGGACTCGAAGGACTTTCTAGAAAATCTAATCAGTTTGAGAATGTTCCCTCCAAGTGACATGTTGTTTACGTGTTATCCAATATACTCTTTACATGGCTTTAATGTGTATTTTCATAGGTAAAAGAGATAAGAAAAGGAAATAGATACTTTGGAGCATGAATACTATGTAAATCACAATGACAGGTGTTTTATATGTTTTTTCTTAATCATCAGAACAATACAATATATAGTTATTATTGTTCATATTTTTCAGATTAAGAAATTGAGACTCATAAATGTTAAATAATGTGCCTGAGGTCATATATCTGAAGGATATATGTTCAAGGAAATAGCCAGTAAGTGTTAGAGCCTGGCTTCCTATACACTGAATACATTGGGCATGAAACTGACATGAGAAAAACATGAACCTAACTGTCTGGTTTTACTGTCAAAAGACCTGAATTCATGCTATTACTCTGTCATATATACATGTAGAACCCTGGAGCAAGATACTTCACCATTCTGAGCCTTGGTTTCCTTATGTCTAAAACAGAAAACTGGAGGTTATTGTTTTTCCTCCCATATCCCCTTTACCATTCAGTGCACCCATCTCTTCTGATCAATTTCCCTCAGAGTATTGGTCAAATAGGAACCTTCATTTGTCCCCAGAGATCTTGACCAATGCCTGATGAGTACAAAAGGCTGGCTCATTGAATCTAGGGGGGGTCCAAATTTGAAGCATAATTTGTACTCAGAGCTTTTCAGAGAACTCTTTCTTGCTTAGCTTTGATTTCCTATCTTGTCTGTTTCCCTCACTCTGCTTCTGCTAAGAGGATAAACAGTCTCAGTTTATCCTCTGAGAAGAATGTGCATCTCAGACTTTGCTTTTGGATAATCTGAGACAAAGAATATTCACTCAAACATTATGTTAATAAAATAAAATAAATATATATGAAACATTTTATTAACAAGTATTATAAAAGTTTAATATATGCAGAATGATAGAAAAAAGTAACCTTCATTGTTTTTTTCCTTTTCCTTCAAATATTAAAACTAATACCTTTCAGATACATAGTTTTATACCTTGTATACTCTCTTCTCTATCACATGTCAAAAAAGAGAAATTAATGCCTGACCAGTGATGGTGCAGTGGATAGACCGTCGACCTGGGAAACCAAGGTCCCTGGTTCAAAATCCCAAGGCCACCAGCTTGGGAGCAGGCTTGCCAGCTTGATTGCATTGCAAGGTAGCTGGCTTGAGCCCAAAGGTTGCTGGCTTAAGCAAGAAGTCACTGGCTCCTCTTGAGTCACCCCATCCCCCACTGTCAAGGTATGTATGAAAACAATCAATGAACAACTAAAGTGAAACAACTGTGAGTTGATGCTTCTCATTTCTCTCCTCCCTCTCTTTCTATTCCTGTCTCTCTCTCTCTCTCTTTCAAAAAGAGAAAATAAAGAAATTAGGGAATGCTTTTATATCTGAATCACAAAGGTAATCAATCAAAATATTATGGTGTTAAGGTCATCAGTTATTCAAGACTATGAAAAGAAAACAATGGGTTTAGTCAGCTTGCTTTAGTTACAGTGCTTAGCCTGGATAAAAACATTTTTGCTAATCTAAACGTATTCAATGATTTTTCTCAAGTACCTCCTAATTTTTTAATTATATTTTTTCAGGTTTTAGCTAAAGTTTCATATTGAAATTTCAATATTAAACATGATTGTAACTTCCAGCAAGTCATAGATTGTATTTGAGTGTTAAACATTTTTCATCAATATGTTAGAGCTTCAAATTTAACTTATTTAATTTAATTAATGTCTGCCAAACAACTTGATTGCTAAAACCAGGTCTTAATTGTGAAACCAGTGATCTAATTTAGGCTTTTCTGTGAGGGAAAAAACAAACAAACCTGATTTTGTTTTTCAATCCAAACAAGCATGTAAATATGTGTCGCCACTAACATCTCACTTCTGAATTCTAAGATATATACATAATGTGTGGTTTTTGGGAGACAGATAAAATCCCAGGAGTTCAGCCATCAGCTTTTCAGCGAGGACAGAAAGGAAAGTGCCCGTCCAGTGTTTTTACTGACGCCTCTGCAGCTTTACCATCTGCAGATGTGCCCACTCAGTGTCACTTCTCCACTGTTTTCTGTTTGAGAACCCAGAGGATTTCACATCTGGGATTGGAACCATACTAATTTCAAACCAGTAAGGGAAAGACAAGGCAAATGGGTCTGTGAAGAGAGACATGAGAAAGGAGAAGTCTCACCTCAAAGGATATTCTCTGATGGTCAGTTTTAAGAAAGAATACGTATGAACTTTGAGAGCCTGGAAAATTGTCCTCTGGAAGGTGTTCTTATCTGGGTAACCTTTAGAAAGCCTTCTTATATTTCTGGGGCTGTGTGAGTCACCACCTTAACCTCTGGGTCACTCTTTGTTCAGTTCAGCCAGACACCAGGCGACCTCCACTGGACTCTCCCCGGGATTTCTTCCAGACAGAGTTCATAGCTGGGAAAATCTGCTACTAATGGTTTGCTGTTTTGTTTTGTTTTTTAAATTACTTTTTGTTGGCACGTATCTGAACTTTAACCCATTTCACCACAAGATGGGAATAAATTATAAGAATATATGGCTCTCATGGACCCCATGGGCCATAATGCACTTGGGCCTCAGGAACATAGTAGAATCAGGAAATGAAATTTCAGCAGTTTAGTTTTCTTTTATTTCTGCTCTTCTCTGAATATTGGATTCATGTTTCTTTCTCTATTTCTGTGGAGACCCTTTCTTTTCTTTTCTAATCTATACAGCAGAATAACATGGCTGCTTAAAATGTCTTAGTGTAAATGTGACTTTTTTTCTTGAGAAAAACTGAATCCAGATCTCCAGAGAAAGGAATCTTGTAGGGGAAGACAGCACTATGTGCCCAGTCCTGAAACATTGAACTATGTATGGTGCCATGATTCCCCATGAACCAAAAGGAGAAGTCAGGTTTGAAACAGGCTTCTGAACAGAGAAAACATCTAGCATTTATAAAATGCAGAGATAATAGAGAAAAAGAAAGGGAAAGAAGAAAAGGAAAAAAGAAGGAAGGAAGGAAGGAAGGAAGGAAGGAAGGAAGGAAGGAAGGAAGGAAGGAAGGAAGGAAGGAAGGAAAGAAGGAAGGAAGGAAGGAAGGAAGGAAGGAAGGAAGGAAGGAAGGAAGGAAGGAAGGAAGGAAGGAAGGAAGAAAGAAAGAAAGGCCATATAGCACATACCGAATGCCTTCCTTGCTAGGCAGAGGACCTAGCCACAAATACATGGGACTGAACTCGACCCTGAGTTAAAACAATGTATTTCTTAAGAATGATTTCTCATTAGTCTATACACAGAGGGCTTAAATGCTATATTCTGAGATTTAAGAATTTACACAAGGATTCCAAGATGGTGACGGAGTAGGCAGACAATCCAGCTGCCACCTCTCAGGACCAAACTGGATTATAACTTAATTTAAGAACAATCATCTTGAAAAATCGACTTTGGACTAAATGAAGAGAAGTCTATATAATCAAGAATCACAGAAGAAGCCACATTGAGAGTGGTAGGAAGGGCAGAAACACGGATAGGGCTTCCCCGTTCCCAGGAGTGAGTGGTGGCAGAGGGTCTGGGGGGACTCTCACTGCAGGAAGGTTGACCCTGAGGGGGGGGTGTCTTAAGCCCCAGGCCCAGAATCCTAGCCTAGAGCCCCAAAGCCTAGAAGAGGTACCCACACAGTATTTGGGGATGGAAAGAACAGGGTTTCTGTCTTCAAGAAAGAGACATAGCTCTCAAAGACACAGACTCCATCTTAAAGGGCTAGCGCAGAAAACCTCATTAACAGCTGCTTACCTGGGCTCCAGCAGGGAAGGGCTGAGAGGACTAGAGTTGCGTGAGAAGAGTGCAAAGTTGGTGGCCCAAAGAGAGACACTATGGGGGATGGCCACCGGAACCCATGTGCCAAGTCATTCTCCATCACTGCAGTCGCCATCTTTTTTGGGCATCAGCCTCGGTAAAAGCAATTGCTTTGCCCTCAGGGATCCCTCCTGCCCCAGCCTACGGTGACAGGGCTATTCTGAGAAATCAGCCAGGAAGCAGGGGGTGCATCAGTCACTCGGTTTTCTGGCCTTGAGACCAGAGTTTCCCACACACTTTCCTGAGTCTATGATTAGTACTTCTGCCTCACTGGAGATTCAGTAGAAACTGTCCAAACTGCAGGAAGACCACATCTCTGGGTCTCAGAGGGCCGCACCTAAGGTACTCCCTATTGAAGGTTGTGGGGAAAAGTCTGGACAGACTGACACCTGGGGCTGAAGGTTGGAGCCACACCCACCACCACCACCCTTCCTAATTCTTGAATTGCCACAGGCTCCAGACACCTCCAGAGGTTTTTTCAGTAGCTGAGCCCAGCAAGCAGCCAGAAGACAGAGCTTTAGAAGGCTGGGCTCAGGGAACCTTGGCCTTTTGTGGACCTCCCCACAGGCCCAGCGTGAGTGAAAGCCAGCCTAGGTGTGTAGCTTGGTATTTCCATGTGCGCCTGGGCCCAGCAGAGGCAGCCACAAATTCTGGATTGCTTGTAGCTCTAAGACCAGTCACAGGCAGTGTCCTCCACTGATTTGAGCTGGATCCCCTCCAAGGAGGTCCAGGGCTAGCACATCAAGTGGCCAGCTGTGGAAACCAGTGGTTTAAGACCTAACAAACACCTTGCTGAGTTCATGTCATAAGGAGGGCTCATTGGACACCAGGCTTAGCTGAGGCAAATTATGCTTTCAGCACCAGAACAGAAGCATGTGCACATTGGACAGGGTGGAGCTTCACAGTCAGCCAGCCCAGGTGCTAGATATCTTTTCCACTGGGATAGATTCAACAGGAGGAAGGGAGAAAGGCTTGCAGCATGGACATTTAAAGTGTGGGTCTCCATGAGCCTATTGTTGGCTTCAGTTGAGGGGTTTAGCCACTTTCTGGGGGGGCACAGACAGCTCCAGGGGAGGACTTTCTCAGTCTTCTTCCCTCAGACCAGAAGCTCACCAGCTTGAAAAACTTCTGCAGAGGGGACTGTTGGTCCCACCCAATCTGAACCTGCTGTTCACTTTGCTGGGGAGAAATAGGATTGTAGTATCCAGTAGTGTCTGAGGATTAGGCTTTGGAGTAAGAGCCACTTTCCCTATACTGAGCTCCTGTCCAAGAGACCCCTAAAGTAGGGAGTCCCACTGTTGTTGTATTCTCAATGTCAACTGCTTTAAACCATCAAGCTTGCAAACTGTAGAGGGGTTGGTGGGGTAAAGCCAGTCTGAGCCCACACCACTGTCTTTTTACAGAAGACTATGTGGGAAGACCACACAGCTGCAAGAGGAGGTGGAGCAGCTGAAAAGTGGAGGCAAATATTATGAAGCTTAGGGCTTTTATGGAGCTGCAGTCATCTCTAAGCAGGAGGAAGCTGATCATTATACAAAAGTTGGCCCCTCCCACACTACCCAAGCACAGAAAATACAGACACCAACAGCAAACAGAACAGTGGCTCCATGGCATGTTACAAACAATGGCTAATGCCAACCCAAGAAGACTCAGAACCAACATGAGTAGTGGGTGGCAGACAGCACCAACACTAGACTCAGCTAGCTACACAAGCAGCACATTCAAAGGAGGATTCCAGCAGCCACCAGACACTGCAGAGAATAAATACACCCAACAAAATAGTCACTACACAGTGTCTAATACACATGATCAAGGTTGGCTTAAGAGCCAACAACCCTCAAAGAATAATCACATCCATGAAAGAACCAACTGCATTCAATATACACATAAAACAGGAGGGTAAATACTAACCTCAAGAAGCATTCTTAGAGCAAGGAAGTCAGGTAGCCTGGAGGTCAGTACCACTGAGCCCATCTTATAATGACACCATAACAAATTTCAAAGTCAGAGCAGAGCTGCTCAATACACAAACAAAATGAGAAGACAAAGAAATATGACTCAAATGAATCAAGAAAAGAAATCCCCAGAAAAAGAACTAAATAGCCCTGGCTGGTTGGCTCAGTGGTAGAGCGTCGGCCTGGCGTGCAGAAGTTCCAGGTTCGATTCCTGGCCAGGGCACACAGGAGAAGCGCCCATCTGCTTCTCCACCCCTCCCCCTCACCTTCCTTTCTGTCTCTCTCTTCCCCTCCTGCAGCTAAGGCTCCATTGGAGCAAAGATGGCCCGGGTACTGGGGATGGCTCTGTGGCCTCTGCATCAGGCGCTAGAGTGGCTCTGGTTGCAACATAGTGATGCCCAGGATGGGCAGAGCATCGCACCCTGGTGGGCATGCTGGGTGGATCCCGGTTGGGTGCGTGCGGGAGTCTGTCTGACTGTCTCTCCCCATTTCCAGCTTCAGAAAAATACAAAAAAATAAATAAATAACTAAACGAAATGGAAGAAAACAAACTACCAGATGCAGAGTTTAAAATAATTGTTTTTAGGATGGTCAAGAATCTTAGAGCAATAATGGATTATCACAATGAGAACTTAAACAAAGAGAAGGCAAGCATCAAAAAGGACATTGAAATCATAAAAAACAATCAGAAATGACAAATACAATATCAGAAATGAAGACTGCACTAGAAGAAATCAACAGCAGGCTGGATGAAGCAGAAGATCTAATCAGTAATTTAGAGGACAAAATAAATGAAAGCACAGAAGCAGAGCAGCAAAAAGTAAAGAGGCTGAAATAGGCTGAGGAAACTCTAAGAGACCTCTGTCACAATATGAAGAGAAAGAACATTTTTATCATAGAGGTTCCTAAAGGAGAAGAGAATGAACAAGGCATAGAGAACCTGTTTGAAAAAATCATAGCTGAAAATTTCCCTAAATTGATGAAGGAAAAAGTCACACAAGTTCAGGAAGCAAAGAGAGTGCCATTTAAGGAGAACCTGAGGAGGCCTACACCAAGATATATCATAATTAAAATGCCAAAGTTAGGAGACAAAAAAGAATACTAAAAGTTACAAGAGAAAAGCAGTTAATTATCTACAGAGAAGTCCCCATAAGAATGACATCTGACTACACAATAGAAGCACTTGAGGTCAGACGGGATTGGCAAAAAATATTCGAAGTGATGCAAAACAAGAACCTACAACCAAGACTACTTTATCCAGCAAGGCTATCATTTTAAATTGAAAAAGAAACAAAAAGCTTCCCAGATAAAAAAGACTCAAGGAATATATTACAACCAAACCAATGCTGCAAGAAATGTTAAGGGGCTTGCTGTAAAAAGAGAAAATGAAAAAAGAAGTTGAGAGAAAGAGGATTGTAGGTTTAAAGAATAAAATGGCAATAAATAAATATATATCACTAATAACCTTAAATGTAAATGGATTAAACACTCCAATCAAAAGATATAGAATAGCAGCATGAATAAGAATAGAAGAACCACACATGTGCTGTCTACAGAGACCCACCTCAGAACAAAAGATACACATAGACTGAAAATGAAAGGAAAGAAAAAAGGCACTTAATGCAAATGGAAATGAAAAAAAAGCTGGTGTAGCAATACTTATTATCTGACAAAATATTTGTTAAAACAAGGGCTATAGTAAAGAATAAAGAAGGTCACTACATAATGATAAATGGAACAATCCAATAGGAGGATATAATCATTGTAATTATTTATGCACCTAATATAGAAGCACCTAGATATATAAAGCATATTTTGATGGGCATAAAGGACAAGATCACCCAGAATATTGTAATTGTAGGGGATTTTAACACCCCAGCGACATCAATGAAAAGATACTCCACACAGAAAATTAATAAATAAACAGCTGCCTTAAATAACACACAACATTAACTGGATTTAATTGATATCTTCAAAACCTTTCACCCCAAAGCAACAGAATATTCATTCTTTTCAAGTGCTCATGATACATTCCCTAGGATAGACCACATGTTAGGATAAAAAACAAGTTTCAATAAATTTAAGAAGATTGAAATTATATGAAGCGTTTTCTCTGATCAAAATGGCATGAAACTAGAAGTCAACTACAGTAAAAAAACTGGAAAACATTCAAACACTTGGAGACCAAATAGCATGTTATTAAATAATGTAAGGGTTAACAATGAGATCAAGGGAGAAATAAAAAATTTCTTTGAAATAAATGAAAATGAATATACAATAACCCCCAAATCTATGGGACATAGAAAAAGCAGTCCTGAGAGGGTAGCTCATAGCATTACAGGCATACCTTAAGAAGCAAGAGGGAGGGAAAAATGGCAGCAGAGTAGGCGGACATTACAACTGCTACCTCCCAGAACCAACATGAATTACAACTTAACTTAGGAATAATCATCTTGAAAAACCAACTTTGGACTAAACTAAGAGGAATCTATAACTAAGCATCACCAAAAGAATCACACTGAGTTGGTAGGAAAGGCAGGGATAGGGAAAGGGCTGCCCCACTCCCAGAAGCAAGAGGCAGCCCGGAGTGTCTTTCATGGCTGGATGGTTTGCCAGGAGAATTTTGGGACCTCAGGCACAGAACTGGAACCCCAGCCTGGAGCCCCAGAGACTAGAGGAAGCATATGAACAGTATTTAGCTAAAAGAAGAATGGGCTACTGTTTGCGAGAGGGAGATGAAACTCTCAGACTTAGGCTCCATCTTAAAGGGGCCGTACAGAAAATCTTGTTCACAGCCACTTATTCACGGCTCTGGAAGTGAGGAGTTCCAAGATGACTGGAATTGTGCAAGGAGAGTGTAATCTCAGAGGCAGAGGGAGAGACTGTGAGGGACAGCCACCCTGACCCCTGTACTGGGTCACTCCCCAAACCTAAAGTAGACATTCTTCCTGAGAGAACCAAGTCAGCAATAGGAAGCAATTACCTAACACTCCAGAGGCTCTCCTGCTCCACTCAGTGGAGAGAGACACTTAGAAGCAGGGGGCACATCTGGGACACAGGTTTTGAGTGCTGAAATCTGGGCTACATGGCCCCCCAACCTGCTGAGTACCCATTGAATGGAGGGAGGGCCCAGCTGTGGAGGCAGCCATGGTGCTTGGCCTACATGGTGGACAGGGCAGAGCCCAGAGAGACAGTCCACATGCAGCAGAGGGGGATGGAGCCCAGAGAGGAGTCCCTCAAGCCTGTGGGGGGCAGAATCTTGCTGGGCAAGGAGTCCCCTGTGCTGACGGGGCGGAACACAGTAGGGCCAGGCATCCCACAGGCTCACGGAGGGTGGAGCACAGCAAGGGGTCCCATTTGCCTGTGGGGGACAGAGACAGGCAGCCCAGGCTGCAATGGTGGGGGGGGCGGAGACCAAAGAAGCAGCCCGCACACCTTGATGGCCCAAGTGTTGAAGGCAAGGGGCAGAGCACAAAGAGGCATCCCTCAAGACTGTGGGGGGGGCAGAGCCTGGAGAGGCAGATTGCATGACAGTTGGGGGCAGAGTGAAGTGAAGCAAGGAGTCCCACATGCCCACGGAGCAGCCTAAGCTGCAGCCGGCAAGCCCGTGCTGGTGCTTGAGTGCTCAAGGAGGCAGAGGCAGCAGAAGGCCGGCAAAAAAAATCACACTTTAGGAATAGAGAGGCCACACACAGTGGCCAAGACTAGATAAAAACCCACCTAAGAGTGCAGTTGATATTTACAAAGGCATCAGGGCCTAGCAGAAGCAGCCACAAATTCTGGATCACCTGTAAATCCAAGAGGGGCCAGTCAAAAGCAGTGATCAATACTGATCTGTGCCAACTTCCAGCGAGAAAGTCCCAAGGCTGGTACATCCAGCAGCCCGATACAGAGAGCATCATCTCAGGACCTAAAAACTCTAGTTAAAGTGATATCTTAAGGAAAGGCTCCTCAGCCCTGACCCAGCTAAGGCATAGAAAACACTGTCACAAACAGCAGAAAGAGTAGTAGCAGCAGACAAGTAGCCCACAGCAAAATACAAACAGCTGAAGCCAACCCAAGAAGATCTAGAAACAACACAACTGAAAGGTAGAGGCAGACAACACAAACCTTATACTCAGCTTGCTAAATAAACAACACATCCAAAGGAGCAGTCTATACAGAAACAAAATGGGAAGACAGAGAAATGCAATCCAAATGAATCAACAAGAGAAATCCCCAGAAAAAAAACTAAATGAACTGAAAATAACCAAGATACTGAACGCAGAGTTTAGAATAATGGTATTAGGATGCTCAAGGATTTTAGAGCAACCATAAATGGACAAAATGAGCAACTAAACAAAAAGATAGCAGGCATCAAAAAGAACATTTACCTCATAAAAAAGAATCAGAAATGACAAACACAATATCAGAAATTCCTATACTAGAAGGAATTAAAAGCAGTCTGGATGAAGCAGAGGATAAAATCAGAAACTTAGAGGACAAGATAAGTGAAAGCACAGAGCAAAACATCAAAAAGAAAAGAGACTCAAAAAGTCTGAGAAAATTCTAAGAGAACTCTGTGACACCATGGGGTTCCTGGAGGAAACGAGAAAGAATTAGGGATGGAGAACCTGATGGAAGAAATCATAGCTGAAAACTTCCCTAAATGACGAAGAAAAAAATCACACAAGTTCAAGAAGCACAGAGAATCCCATTCAACAGAAACTCAAAGAGACCTACAATAAGACACATCAAAGTTAAAATACCAAAGCTAAGATATAAAGAAAGAATACTAAAAGCTGCAAGAGAAAAGCAGACAATCACATACAAAGGAGCTCTCATAATGATGATATCTGACTTTTCAACAGAAACACTAGAGTCCAGAATAAAATGACAAGAAATATTCAAAATAATGCAACAAGAGCTTACAACCAAGACTTCTTTATCCAGCAAGGCTTTTGTTTAAATTAAAGGAAAAATAAAAAGCTTCCCAGACAAAAAACAAAAAAAACCAAAAAAACCCTCAAGGAATTCATTACAACCAAACCAATGCTGCAAGAAATGTTAAGGGGCCTGTCCCCTGTTGTAAACAGAACAAAAGGGAAAAAAATCTAGTAAAAGAGGAATTTAGATTTAAAGAATAAAATGGCAATAAATAACTACATATCAATAATAACCTTAAATAAAATGGATTAAATGCTCCAATCAAAAGACATATGGAAGTAGCATGGATAAGAAAACAGGACCCGTACATATGCTGTCTACAAGAGATCCACCTCAAAACAAAAGATATACATAGACAGAAAGTAAAGGGATGGAAAAGAATATTTCATGCAAATGAAAATGAAAAAAACCTGGGGTAGCAATACTTATATCTGAAAAAATAGACTTTAAAACGAACACTATAGTAAGGGATAAAGAAGGTCACTACATAATGATAAAGGGAGCAATCCAACAGGAAGATATAACCATTATAAATATCTATGTGCCTAATATAGGGACACCTAAATTTATAAAGCAGATTTTCATGGACATAGAGGGCAAGATCAACAGCAATACTATAACAGTAGGAGATTTCAATAATGCACTAACATCACTAGATAAATACTCAAGAAAGAAAATTAATAAAGAAACAGCAGACTTAAAGGACATACTAGATCAACTAAATTTAATAAATATCTTCAGAACCTTTCACCTTAAAGCAGCAGAATATACATTCTTTTCAAGAGCTCAGGCTACATTCCCTAGGATAAACCACATGTTAGGACACAAAACAAGTATCACTAAATTTAAGAAGATTGAAATCATATCAAGCATTTTCTGTGACCACAAAGGCATGAAACTAGAAATCAACAACAATAGAAAAACTCAAACACTTTAAGTTAAAAACACTCAAACACTTTGGCACTAAATGGCATGTTATTAAATAACAAATGGGTTAACATGAGATCAAAAAAGAAATAAAAAATTTTCTTGAAACAAATAAAAATAAACATACAACTCAAAATTTATGGGACCAGCAAAAGCAGTCCTGAGAGGGAAATTCATAGCATTACAGGCTTATCTTAAGAAGCAGGATAAAGAGTAAATAAACAAGTTAACACTGCATCTAAAAGAAATGGAAAAAGAATAGCAAGTAAAGTCCAGAGGAAGTAAAATGAAGGAAATAATAAACATCAGAGAGGAAATAAATGACATAGAGGCTAAAAAAACAATACATAAGATCAATGAAACCAAGAGCTGGTTATTTAAAAAGGTAAACAAGATTGATGAACCTTTAACCAGACTAGCCAAGAAAAACAGAGATAGGACTGAAATAAATAAAATTAGAAATGAGAGTGAAGAAGTAAAAACTGACACAGCAGAAATACAAAGGATTGTAAGAAAATACTATGAAGAACTGTATGCCAAAAAATTAGACAACCTAGGTGAAATGGAAAAATTCCTTGAAACACATAATCTTTCAAAAATCAATCTGGAAGAATCAGAAAACTAAACAGACCCATTACAACAAATGAGGTCAAAACAGTTATCAAAAAACTCCCAAGAAACAAATTTTTAGGCCAGATGGCTTCATAGGCGAATTCCACCAAACATTCAAAGAAGAACTTAACTCTTATCCTACTCAAGCTATTTCAAAAAATTCAAGAGGAGGGAATACTGTGCCTGACCAGGCAGGGCACAGTGGATAGAGTGTTGGATTGGGATGTGGAGGACCCAAGTTCGAGACCCTGAGGTTGCAAGCTTGAGCATGGGTTTATCTGGTTTGAGCAAGGCTCACCAGCTTGAGCCCCAGGTCACTGGCTCGAGCAAGGGGTTACTCGGTATGCTGTAGCTCCCTGGTCAAGGCACATATGATAAATCAATCAATGCACAACTAAGGAGCCACAACAAAAAATTGATGTTTCTCATCTCTCTGCCTTCCTGTCTGTCTGTCCCTATCTGTCCCTCTCTCTGACTCTGTCTGTCTCAGCCACAAAAAAAAAAAAGGAAGCAAAACATCCAAGATCCTATTATGAAGAGAGCATAATCCTCATTCCAACACCAGCAAAGACAATACAAAGAAAGAAAACTATAGGCTAATATCCCTGATAAATTTAGATGCTAAGATTCTGAACAAAATATTAGCAAACCGGATCAAGCAAAGCAAAAAAAAATCATAGAACATGATAAAGTGAGATTTATTCTGGGAGGCACAGCTAGTACAATATTCACAAAACAATCAATGTGATTCATCACATAAACAAAAGGAAGGAGAAAAATCACATGATAACAATAGATGCAGAAAAAGCATTTGATAAAATCCAGCACCCATTTATGATCAAATCTCTCAGCAAAGTGGGAATACAGTGAACATACCTAACATGATAAAGGCCATCTATGACAAACCCACAGCCAACATCATACTCAATGGGCAAAAATTAAAAGCAATCCCCTTAAGATCAGGAACAAGGCAAGGGTGCCCCCTTTTAACACTCTTATTCAACATAGTTCTGGAAGTCCTAGCCATAGCAATCAGACAAGAAAAGAAATAAAAAGCATCTAAATTGGAAAAGAAGAAGTAAAATTATCATTATTTGCTGATGATATGATACTGTACATAGAAAACACTGAAGTCTCAGTCAAAAAACTACTGAACCTGATAAATGAATTCAGCAAGGTGGCAGGATATAAAATTAATATTCAGAAATTAGATGCATTTTTATACACCAACAATTAACTGTGTGAAAGAGAAATTAAGAAAACAATCCCCTTCACTACTGCAACAAAAAAATAATAATAGAGTACGTAGGAATAAATTCAACCAAGGAGGTTAAAGACTTGTACTTGTAAAATTATAAAACATTCATAAAAGATCAAGCAAGATACAAACAAGTGGAAGCATATACCGTGTTCATTGATAGGAAGAATAAACATCATTAAAATGTCTATACTATCCAAAACAATTTATAGATTCAAGGCAATTCCTATTAAAATATCAATGGTGTACTTCAAAGATATAAAGCAAATATTCCAAAAATTTATATGGAACCAAAAATGAACACAAATAGCCTCAGCAATCTTAGAAAAGAAGAATAAAGTGGGTAGAATCACAATTACTGATATGAAGTTATACAACAAGGCCATGGTACTCAAAACAGGTTGGTACTGGCATAAGAACAGGCATATAGATCAATGGAACAGAACAGAGAACCCAGAAATAAACCCACACCTTTATGGACAACTGATATTTGACAAAGGAGGTAAGAGCATACAATGGAGTAAAGATAGTCTCTTTAACAAATGGTGTTGGGAAAATTGGACTGCCTCCAGCAAAAAAATGAAACTAGACCACCAACTTACACCATTCAGAAAAATAAACTCAATCGCTTCTCAGCCTTTTGGCTAAGATCAAGTGTAGAAAAATAAACGCAAAATGAATAAAAGCCTTCAATGTAAAAAAAAAAAAGCCTTCAATGTAAGTCATGAAACCATTATAAGCATCAGCATCTTAGAAGAAAACATAGGCAGTAAGCTCTCTGACATCTCTTGCAGCAATATATTTGATTTATCTTCACAGGCAAGTGAAATAAAGGACAGGATGAACAAATGGGACTATGTCAAACTAAAAAGCTTTTGCACAGCTAAAGACACTATGAACAAAATAAAAAGACAAACCACACAATGGGAAAAAATATTTGACAATACATCTGATAAGGGGTTAATAACCAAAATTTATGAAGAACTTGTAAAACTCAACACAAGGAAGATAAACAATCCAATCAAAAAATGGACAAAATTAGTGCTTAGACACTCCTTTAAAGAGGACATACAGATGGCCAATAGGTAGATGAAAAAATATTCATCATCACTAATCATTAGAGAAATGCAAATTAGAACCACAATGAGATATCACCTCACAGAATGGCGCTCATTAACAAAGCAACACAAATTAAGTGCTGGCAAGAATGTGGAGAAAAAGGAACCCGCCTGCACTGCTGGTGGGAATGCAGACTGGTGCAGCCACTGTGGAAAACAGTACGGAGTTTCCTCAAAAAATTAAAAATAGAACTGCCTTTTGACCCAGGTATCCCACTATTAGGAATATATTCTAAGAATCCCAAAACACTGATTCAAAAGAAGATATGCATCCCTATATTTAGTGCAGCATTGTTTATAATAGCCAAGATCTGGAAACAGCCCAAGTGTTCATCAATGGGCAGGTGCGGTTAATATACACAGTGGAATACTAGCGGCCAGGAAAAGAAGAAAATCTTTCCTTTTGCAATGGCATGGATGGACCTGAAAACTATTATGCTAAGTCGGCCTGACCTGTGGTGGCGCAGTGGATAAAGTGTCAACCTGGAAATGCTGAGGTTGCTGGTTCAAAACCCTGGGCTTGCCTGGTCAAGGCACATGTGGGAGTTGATGCTACCTGCTCCTCTCCCCTTCTTTCTTTCTCTCTTTCCTCTCTATAATGAATAAATAAAATCTTTAAAAAAACAAACCTATTATGTTAAGTGAAATAAGCCAGGCAGAGAAAGGCAAATATCATATGATCTCACTTGTGGAATCTAATGAACAAAGTGAACTGAGAAATGGAATAGAGGCAGAGGCGGGGTCACAGGGAGCAGAGGGACAGTAGTCAGAGAGAAGAAAGTGGAGAAGGGGATGGGATCCGAGAAGATGAAGGGATTGGTGAAATTATATTCATATATATAACTATACATAACACGTAGATACAGATAACGAAATAACAAATCCCAGAGGGAAGGGTTGGAGGGAGTTGGTGAAGAAGGCAAAGGGGGTGTAAGCAAGGCGTGTTACTGTGGGATGAGGGTGTTATATTGAGTGGGACACTTGAATGCATGTTAACATACTAAATTTAAAAATTTTATAAAAAATATTTTTAAAAAGGGGGAGGGGGGACAAAAAAACACCTAAACAAAGTTAATGATGTAAATGTTCATATATTTTGACATTAAAGAATCATATCAAAGAAAGAAAAAGAATTTATACAATAGAAGGGATATTACTTGGGGACTGGAAATAGAGCAGGAGTGAGGGCATCTGTCCTTACAACCACATTATATTTATTCTTAGGATGGTAAATCCAATGTGGAGGTGAGCCCAGATTAATTTGAATTGCTCTGGGGAAGAAATGTAAATTTTTAACTGCATATCTTTTTTTTTTTTTTTTTTTTTAATAATTTTATTTTTTTAATGGGGTGACATCAATAAATCAGGATACATATATTCAAAGATAACAAGACCAGGGTATCTTGTCGTTCAATTATGATGCATACCCGTCACCCAAAGTCAGATTGTCCTCTGTCACCTTCTATCTTGTTTTCTTTGTGCCCCTCCCCCTCCCCCTTTCCCTCTCCCATTCCCCCCTCCCCCCCCGTAACCACCACACTCTTATCAATGTCTCTTAGTTTCACTTTTATGTCCCACCTACGTATGGAATAATGCAGTTCCTGGTTTTTTCTGATTTACTTATTTCGCTTCGTATCATGTTATCTAGATCCCACCATTTTGCTGTAAATGTTCCGATGTCATCATTTCTTATGGCTGAGTAGTATTCCATAGTGTATATGTGCCACATCTTCTTTATCCAGTCTTCTATTGACGGGCTTTTTGGTTGTTTCCATGTCCTGGCCACTGTGAACAATGCTGCAATAAACATGGGGCTGCATGTGTCTTTACGTATCAATGTTTCTGAGTTTTTGGGGTATATACCCAGTAGAGGGATTGCTGAGTCATAAGGTAGTTCTATTTTCAGTTTTTTGAGGAACCACCATACTTTCTTCCATAATGGTTGTACTACTTTACATTCCCACCAACAGTGTATGAGGGTTCCTTTTTCTCCACAGCCTCTCCAACATTTGCTATTACCTGTCTTGCTAATAATAGCTAATCGAACAGGTGTGAGGTGGTATCTCATTGCTGTTTTGATTTGCATTTCTCTAATAGCTAAAGAAGATGAGCATCTTTTCATATATCTGTTGGCCATTTGTATTTCTTCCAGGGAGAAGTGTCTGTTCATATCCTCTTCCCATTTTTTTATGGGATTGTTTGTTTGTTGTTGAGTTTTATGAGTTCTTTGTATATTTTGGATATTAGGCCCTTATCTGAGCTGTTGTTTGAAAATATCATTTCCCATTTAGTTGGCTTTCTGTTTATTTTGTTATCAGTTTCTCTTGCTGAGCAAAAACTTCTTAGTCTGATGTAGTCCCATTCATTAATTTTTGCCTTCACTTCTCTTGCCATTGGAGTCAAATTCATAAAATGCTCTTTAAAACCCAGGTCCATGAGTTGAGTACCTATGTCTTCTTCTATGTACTTAATTGTTTCAGGTCTTATGTTTAGATCTTTGATCCATTTTGAGTTAATTTTAGTACAGGGGGACAAACTGTAGTCCAGTTTCATTCTTTTGCATGTGGCTTTCCAGTTTTCCCAGCACCATTTATTGAAGAGGCTTTCTTTTCTCCATTGTGTGTTGTTGGCCCC
Organism: Saccopteryx bilineata; assembly: GCF_036850765.1. Lineage (NCBI taxonomy): Eukaryota > Metazoa > Chordata > Mammalia > Chiroptera > Emballonuridae > Saccopteryx > Saccopteryx bilineata. The sequence goes on from NC_089494.1 coordinate 179,786,113, forward strand.
TTTATCAAAAATTATTTGACTATATATATGTGGTTTTATTTCTGGACTTTCTATTCTGATCCATTGGTCTGAGTGTCTATTTTTCTGCCAATACCATGCTGTTTTGATTGTCGTGGCCCTATAATATAGTTTGAAGTCAGGTATTGTAATGCCCCCAGCTTCATTCTTTTTCTTTAGGATTGCTTTGCCTATTCGGGGTTTTTTATAGTTCCATATAAATCTGATGATTTTTTGCTCTATTTCTTTAAAGAACGTCATTGGAAGTTTGATGGGAATTGCATTGAATTTGTATATTGCTTTGGGTAATATAGCCATCTTGATTATATTTATTCTTCCTAGCCAAGAACAAGGTATATTCTTCCATCTCATTATATCTTTTTCAATTTCCCTTAACAATGGTTTATAGTTTTCATTATATAAGTCCTTTACGTTCTTTGTTATGTTTATTCCTAAGTATTTTATTTTTTTTGTTGCAATCGTGAAGGGGATTATTCTTTTGAGTTCCTTCTCAGTTGTTTCATTGTTGGCATATAGAAAGGCTATTGACTTCTGAATGTTAATTTTGTATCCTGCGACCTTACTGTATTGGCTTATTGTTTCTAGTAGTCTTTTTGTGGATTCTTTGGGGTTTTCGATGTATAGGATCATATCATCTGCAAAAAGTGATACCTTTACTTCTTCTTTTCCGATATGGATGCCTTTTATTTCTTTGTCTTGTCTGATTGCTGTGGCGAGAACCTCTAGTACCACATTAAATAAGAGTGGAGAGAGTGGACAACCCTGTCTTGTTCCTGATTTAAGGGGGAAAGCCTTCAGTTTAGTGCCATTTAATATGATGTTAGCTGATGGTTTATCATATATGGCCTTTATCATGTTGAGATATTTTCCTTCTATACCCATTTTGTTGAGAGTCTTAAACATAAAATTGTGTTGTATTTTATCGAAAGCCTTTTCTGCATCTATTGATAAGATCATGTGGTTTTTGTTCTTTGTTTTGTTGATATGGTGTATTACGTTAACCGTTTTACGTATGTTGAACCATCCTTGAGATTCTGGGATGAATCCCACTTGATCATGATGTATTATTTTTTTAATATGTTGTTGTATTCGATTTGCTAGTATTTTGTTTAGTATTTTAGCATCTGTATTCATTAGAGATATTGGTCTGTAGTTTTCTTTTTTTGTGCCATCCTTGCCTGGTTTTGGTATGAGGGTTATGTTGGCCTCATAAAATGTGTTTGGAAGTATTGCTTCTTCTTCAATTTTTTGGAAGACTTTGAGTAGAATAGGAACCAAGTCTTCTTTGAATGTTTGATAAAATTCGCTGGTATAGCCGTCAGGGCCTGGACTTTTATTTTTGGGGAGGTTTTTAATGGTTTCTTCTATTTCTTCTCTACTGATAGGTCTGTTTAGGCTTTCTGCTTCTTCTTGACTCAGTCTAGGAAGGTTGTATTGTTCTAGGAATTTATCCATTTCTTCTAGGTTGTTGAATTTAGTGGCATAAAGTTTTTCATAGTATTCTACAATAATTCTTTGTATATCTACGGTGTCCGTGGTGATTTCTCCTCTTTCATTTTGGATTTTGTTTATATGAGTTCTTTCTCTTTTTTCCTTGGTAAGTCTTGCCAAGGGTTTGTCAATTTTGTTGATCTTTTCAAAGAACCAGCTCCTTGTTCTATTAATTTTTTCTATAGTTTTTCTGTTCTCTAATTCATTTATTTCTGCTCTGATTTTTATTATTTCCTTTCTTCGGCTGGTTTTGGGTTGTCTTTGTTCTTCTTTTTCTAGTTCCTTAAGGTGGGAAGTTAAGTGGTTCACTTGGGCTCTCTCTTGTTTGTTCATATATGCCTGAAGCGATATGAACTTCCCTCTTATCACTGCTTTTGCTGCATCCCATAGATTCTGATATGTCGTATTGTCATTTTCATTAGTCTGTATATATCTTTTGATCTCTGCACTTATTTCTTCTTTGACCCATTCATTTTTTAAAAGTATGTTGTTTAGTTTCCACATTTTTGTGGGATTTTTTTCCTCTTTTTTGCAGTTGAATTCTAGTTTCAAGGCTTTATGATCAGAAAATATGCTTGGTACAACTTCAATTTTTCTGAATTTGCTGATGTTGTTTTTGTGGCCCAACATATGGTCAATTCTTGAGAATGATCCATGTACACTGGAGAAAAATGTATACTCAGTCACTTTGGGATGAAATGTCCTGTAGATGTCTATCATATCCAGGTGCTCTAGTGTTTTGTTTAAGGCCACTATGTCTTTGTTGATTCTCTGTTTGGATGACCGATCTAGAGCCATCAGCGGTGTATTGAGGTCTCCAAGTATGATTGTATTTTTGTCAGTTTTTGTTTTAAGATCAATAAGTAGCTGTCTTATATATTTTGGTGCTCCTTGGTTTGGTGCATATATATTAAGAATTGTTATGTCTTCTTGATTCAGTGTCCCCTTAGCCATTATGAAATGGCCATTTTTATCTCTGAGTACTTTTCCTGTCTTGTAGTCAGCATTATCCGATATGAGTATTGCTACGCCTGCTTTTTTTTGGATGTTATTTGCTTGGAGTATTGTTTTCCAGCCTTTCACTTTGAATTTGTTTTTATCCTTGTTACTTAGATGAGTTTCCTGTAGGCAGCATACCGTTGGATTTTCTTTTTTAATCCATTCTGCTACTCTGTGCCTTTTTATTGGTGAGTTTAATCCGTTTACATTTAGTGTAATTATTGATACTTGTGAGTTCCCTATTGCCATTTTATATCTTGCTTTCTGTTAGTTTTGTGTCTTGTTTGATCCTTCTCTTTCGTTTTTCTATCTTTTGTTTTTATTTGGTTGTATTCCATACATCTTTCCTCTGTTGCTATCTTTTTTATCTCATGTGCTTCTGTGGTGGTTTTTTCAATGGTGGTTACCTTTGAGTAATGAAAAGGGTCCCTACCCTGTTCATTGTAGCAAACTATTTTGTGAGTGCTTTTGCACTCCATCGTCCTTTGCTACTGTTAATCTCCATCTTCTCCCCCTCTTTCTTTTTGTTGTTGTCACAGTTTAAATTTGGTTTTATTGTGTTCTTCTTGGAGCTTTTACTTGTGGCTCTATTTTTTTTTTGTTCTTTGTATCTGATTGGAGAACCCCCTTTAGTAATTCCTGGAGTGGGGGTTTTCTGATGATAAATTCCCTCATCTTTTCTGTATCTGTGAATGTTTTTATTTCTCCTTCATATTTGAAGGATAGCTTTGATGGGTATAGTATTCGTGGCTGAAAGTTTCTCTCTTTCAGGACTTTAAATATTGGGGTCCACTCTCTTCTAGCTTGTAGAGTTTCTGCTGAGAAATCTGATGATAATCTAATGGGCCTTCCTTTATATGTTGTATTCTTCTTTTCCCTGGCTGCCTTGAGAATTTTTTCTTTGCTGTTGGTTTGTGTCAATTTCATTATGATATGCCTTGGAGTAGGTTTGTTGGGGTTAAGAAAACTCGGTGTTCTGTTTGCTTCTTGAATTTGAGGCTTTAGTTCTTTGCACAGGCTTGGGAAGTTCTCATCTATTATTTGTTTGAGTATGTTCTCCATTCCATTTTCTCTCTCTTCTCCCTCTGATACACCTATTATTCTTATGTTATTCTTTTTGATGGAGTCAGATAATTCTTGTAGGGCTATCTCATTTTTTTTAATTTTTGAGTCTCTTTCTTCTTCTCTCTGTTGTGCCTCAAGTTGCTTGTCTTCTATTTCACTAATCCTCTCTTCTATCTGACCTGTTCTATTAGCTAAGCTTGTTACTTCGTTTTTCAGCTCGTGAATTGAGTTTTTCATCTCTGTTTGATTTGTTTTTATAGTTTCAATTTCTTTGGACATATATTCTTTGTGTTCATGGAGTTGTTTTCTGAGCTCCCTAAATTGCCTTTCTGTGTTTTCTTGTATATCTCGGAAGATTTTTAGGATTTCTATCTTGAATTCTCTGTCATTTAGCTCCAAGGTTTCCAATATATTAAATTTTTTCTCCATAGATTTTTCCTCATCTAGCTGTGTTACCTCTCTTTCTTTTGTATCCATGATATTCGATTTTCTCTTCCTTAATGGCATCTGAGGGTGGTTTTGTTGATAGTATTAATGAGATTTAATAAAGAATAAAAAGTTAAAAAAAAATAAAAAATAAAAAAGAGTTGTTTTTTTTAAAAAAAAATTAATAATGAAATAAAGAAAAATAAAATAATAATTTTTTAAAAAAGGAAATTATTCCCCCCCTCCTTTTTTCCTCTCCTCTCCCCTTTTTCTTGAGAAAATCTTGTGGTGAACTGTGAATTATAACAAACAATGCCTGTGATGTAGGTCTTGAATTGGGGAAAAGTAATAAAGGGGCAAAAGAAAAAAAAGGAAAAAAAAAAAGGGGGGGGCTGTATGGACCCACAAAAAGCAAATAAGGAAAAAATTTGGGTCAAGAATAAAATGATTTGCTTTTAGGTGTTGGTGTTGTCTAAGAGTTATGATGAGAGGAATAAGAGAACAGAAAAATGGGGGGACGAATTAAAAAAATACTATTGTATTTAGTGGAACAAGAACTAGATAAAATGGAGAGCCAGGGATGGGAGCACTGCTAGTGAGTTAAAAAGGTGAAGTAAAAAACCCCCAAAATGCCACAAACATAAGTTTGAGTCCCAGATAAGATAATTTGTTTGTTATTGAGGTTTGAATGAGAGGAGATGTAAAGGAGAAAGGAAGAAACTAATATAGAGGGAGAAAAGAAAGAGAGAGAGAGAGAAAAAAAGAGGGAACCAGTAAAAGAAGAAAAAAGAAAGGAGAGAGAGAGAGTTAAGGGTTTTGGAGTGCAACCCTCATAGAGAGAAAGGAAGAGGAGAAAAAAGATAATGGGAGATGTAACACTTATGGGTAGTGTAGTTCAAGGAGAGGAGAGAGTAAGACCGGCAGAGAGTTAATCAGCCAAATTGGAGGAGGAAAAAAAGTATCAAGAATGAAGATAAGAGAAACAAACGAACAAATATAATAAAATGGGATAGGTTATAAAGTCTGCAGATTATTCTTGATTTTGAGAGGTTATCTTTTTGTTTTTTCTTTTCTCTCCCTCTTCCTGGTTGGTGACTCTGTACCCCAGGTTCTGCCCCTTTGGCACGCTCAGGTAGAGGTTTGCAGTTGATAAGTCTCTATGGCAATGTCATGTATTGTGCTTTAGTCTCGTTGGGAGTCAAGGCTCATTAGCTTTCATAGGCTCCGACAGTGAGAGAGTCCGTGTTCCTGGAGCCTTTCTCCTAGTCTTTCCTTCCTCAATTAGTAGCCTGATAATCCAGCTATGGGGTTGTTGCTGCCTCTGCCTGGATAGTAAGAGGTTCAAAGAGCTGGCAACTCCCCACTCTATTTCCACTCAGCACAGGGCTCTGGGTAAGGCTCAGTCAGTCAGAGCTGCTAGCATAATCAGGCGGGCTTTCCGCCCACTCAAAGACCTCTGGCTCTGCCACTCTGTCTGGTAACACAGGTGGGCACCCACTTCCGGGGTGCTTGGAGGAAACTCTCATTCACTATCTGCGCGCGCAGACCAGGATATCCGGCCAGTAGTCTCACGCTCTGAGTGAAACCCCCAACAGCATGGAAATTTGCAGCGCTGGAATTCACTCTCGCTCCGTCCCCGTGCGCGGCTTTTGCAAGGCGCTGGGGCGGCCCGAGATTCCGCTTTTGCCCACACAAAGGCCCCTGACTCTGCCCCTCTGTGCGATAACACGGGCGCGCCCTGCCGAGGCACTCGGAGGAATCGCTCACTACCTATCTGCGCGCGCACACCAGGATATGAGGCCGGCCGCTTAACTGCATATCTTAATGAGGTGATCAGGTCATTTTCTGTATACCATCCTGTCCCTTACCCTTGCCTGGCTTCTTTCTCTTACCTGTTACCTGCTCTACTTTCCTCTGGTTTTTCCTTGGAACACTCTTTAATAAATCACTTTTATTTGATTTTTTTATTTCAGGGTCTATATTTGGGGATTCCAACCTTAGATTCCTGACTGTCCATTAGAATTACCTGGAAAGTTAGTTTATTTGGGCAAATAAAAATTCTTTGTTCAGGCCATAAGTGAGAAAAGCAAAGTGTATTTTTACCCTAGAGAATTAAATTAGAAACTTTATTTTTTAATAAATATATGATGTGTTCCCATGTGATGTGTGTGTGTTTATATATTTATATATAAAAATATATATATTTGAGGAATATATATATATGAGGAATTGACTCATACTTGTAGGCTGGTGGGTCTGACATCTACAGAGAAGACTGGCTGGAATCTCAGGAAGGAGCTTATGCTGCAGTCTTGAAGCAGAATTTCTTTTTCTGGAAACCTCAGTTTTTATTCTTAAGGCTTTCAACTGATTGGATGAGGCGGATTCAACATTATCAAGAAGGATCTCCTTACTTAAAGTTAATCAGTTGTAGATGATTAACTACATCCACATAATATCTTCAAAAGGACACCAAGACCAGTAATTTTTAACCTTTGTCATCTCATGGCACACATAAACTCATTGTGAAAATTCTGCAGTACACCAAAAATAGACATTTTTTGCCAATCTGACAAATAATAGGTATAATTTTGATTCATTCACACCAAATATTGTGGTGGCTGTTATCTTTTTTTTTTTTTTTTTTTTTTTTTTTACAATCAAAGGAAAAAGAGGTCAGTGCTCCTGACTAAATAGGTATTGCATGTTTTAAAAATTCCTGTGGCACACTGGTTGAAAATCACTGGCCTAGACTAGTGTTTGGTTAAATAACTAGGTATTATAGCTTAGCCAGGTTGATACAAAAGACTGCCCATCATACTATAGGCCTAACATGGTGAGAAGAGGAAAAATATGTTTGCTGTGTCAAAATAGTACCAAAATATGGCATTTACAAAAACTGCAGCGTAATAAATGTGCATATTATTAAACTACTCATATTAACTTGTTATAACAGACAGTGACTTAAAAACCTAAACTCCATACTAAATGCGTTGATCTACATATAGATATATTCTTATTTCTAAGTAATCTGCTTATATCTTTAAAAATTAAAAAGAAAATAGTAGTTCTAGTTGTGGCTTAGATATGTGAATAGGACATTTTTTGTCCTGTTTCTATAATATTAATAAATGTCATCTATTGCCCAACATTGCCCATCTACAGAGGACTAGAATGCTGAGAGTGAAAGGAGCAACTAAGCGTAGAGCTAAGAGGGAGCTAGCAAGACCATAAGAAGTAGTAGAGAGACCAGGAACCTGGTCTAGGATCGTAGGGCCCCAGAGGTGATATACTAATATCAAAACTAGTTTATGCAACAGGGATAGAAGGACAGATTCAATACAATAGGCAGATCAGGAGCCATAGCCATGCAGGAGTATTCTGGCATTTGAAACAGAAATGTAACACACACCCTAGCCACTGAGTATCAAAGACTAGCATGGAGGTCCTAAAGGGTTATATGAGCTATTTAGAAGTTTGGGTTGGCATTATTACCCTTTAAAATATTTTTGGTTTTCTTCTAAGTTTGGACATATGGGAGCATCATATACCTCTACCTGCCTTGAAATTAGGTGTGACCAAATGAGGAGTCCAGGTCAATAAAACATGAGGGTTATGATTCATGAGTGCCATTTCCGGGCAGAAACCTTTGATTGCTGGAACTCATATCACCAGGGCTCTCCTCCCTTGTGGGTGACTAAGAAAGCATGCTTGCCTGTGGGTGCTGTCTCATAGATCAGGCTAGAATGCTGAGTGGGCACACAGAGGATAGTTGCCCTGGATAGTGGTCCAGATGTACAGAGGACTACAAACTTTGTTAAGCTAATGAGATTTTCAGTTTTTCTGGCCAGTTGCATAGCCTATAACCTGCCTGATCGTGACATGGAAACAGACATAGAAAATATCAGCTAAATAGCTCTAAAACTCCAAAGTGCTCAGAATCTCTCTCTCTCTCTCTCTCTCTCTCTCTTTTCTCTCTCTCTCTTTTCTCTCTGTCTCTCTCTCTGTCTCTCCACATGAACTGTTTTGCTTCACTATTGCACTGGGTGTGTTATAGAAACAATTGGGATGGCCAAGGATGAGAGCATAATATAGTCATTTTTTAATGAAGTAAATAATTTCCATAAGCACCAGAGTCAGAAGGTATCAACTTCTGATAACCTATGGTAGGCATGTTGCTCTTTTCATGTTCTGTATAGTTTAGTGAGGAGTCTTTGGTATATAAGGAACACAACTCTCAAACAAGCTGTAGAAGGGGTTTATTTTAAAGACATTGAAGGATCTCATAAATACAGAAAAAATGTAATTAAACCAGGTATTAAGAAGGACAAAAAAGAAAAACATATTTAGGAATCTCTACCTTTTCTCTCCTCTCCTCTCCTCTCCTCTCCTCTCCTCTCCTCTCCTCTCCTCTCCTCTCCTCTCCTCTCCTCTCCTCTCCTCTCCTCTCCTCTCCTCTCCTCTCCTCTCCTCTCCTCTCTACCTTCCTCTCCTCTCCTCTCCTCTCTACCTTCCTCTCCTCTCCTCTCTACCTTCCTCTCCTCTCCTCTCTACCTTCCTCTCCTCTCCTCTCCTCTCCTCTCCTCTCCTCTCCTCTCCTCTCCTCTCCTCTCCTCTCCTCTCCTCTCCTCTCCTCTCCTCTCCACCTTCCTCTCCTCTCCTCTCCTCTCCCCTCCTCTTTTCTCCTTTTTCTTCACTCCTGCTGAATCCAACCTATGGTCGCTCTGGCCTGAATGGCTTCACCGTTTTTTAATTAATATTGATTTTACAATAATTTATTGTGCTTACATAGATTCAGATGTCCCACTGAATATATCTCTCCCCCCCCCCCCGTGTTCCCTTTGATAGTCCCTTTGAGCCTTCCCCCCAACGCTGTCCACCTTCCCTTTAGGATTTGCTGTCCTGCTCTCTATAACGTGTGTCATGTATATATCAGTATATAATTTCACTAATCTCTTTCCCTTCTCTGATCCCATTCTCTCCTCTCCTTTCCCTCTAACTGATTTCCCTCTGGTTCCTTTGATCCCACCTCTACCTCTTTTCTGTTCCTCAGTTCACGTTGTTCATTAAATTCCTCATATGAGTGAGGTCATATGTTTTTTTTTCTCTGCCTGGCTTATTTCACTTAACATAATAATTTCCAGGTCCATCCATGTTGTGGCCAAAGGTAAAATTTCCTTCTTTTTCATGGCCCCATAGTATTACATTGTGTATATGTACCACTACTTTTTAACCCACTAATCAACTGAAGCCACCTGGGATGTTTCCAGATCTTGGCTATTGTACACAATGCTGCCATAAACATGGGGGTGCATTTCTTCTTTTGAATCACTGATTTGGTGTTCTTAGAATATATTCCTAAAAGTGGGATAGCTGGGTCAAAAGGCATTTCTATTTTTAACTTTTTGAGGAATCTCCATACTCTTTTCCACAGTGGCTGCACCAGTCTGCATTCCCACCAGCAGAACAGGGGGGTTCCCTTTTCTCCACATCCTTGCCAGCACTTACGTGTTGTTTTGTTAATGAGCGCCATTCTGACAGTGTGAGGTGGTATCTCATTGTGGTTCTAATTTGCATTTCTCTAATGATTACTGGTGTTGAACGTTTTTCCCTCTGCATATTAGCCATCTTTATGTCCTGTTTGGAGAAGTGTCTATTCATTCCTTTTGCCCATTTTTTGATTGGGTTGTTTACTTTACTGATGTTGAGTTTTAGAGGCTCTTTATAAATTTTGGTTATTAACCCCTTATCAGACATATTGTTGAATATGTTCTCCCATTGTGTGGTTTGTCTTTTTATTTTGTTCATAGTGTCTTTAGCTGTGCAAAAGCTTTTTACCTTGATATAGTCCCATTTGTTCATCCTGTCTTTTATTTCACTTGCCCGTGTAGATAAATCAGTATGTCAGAGAGCATACTGCCTATGTTTACTTCCAAGATGATTATGGTTTCATGACTTACATTTAAATCTTTTATCCATTTTGAGTTTATTTTTGTATATGGTATAAGTTGTTAGTCTAGTTTCATTTTCTTGCAAGTACCAGTCCAATTTTCCCAACAACATTTGTTAAAGAGACTGTCTTTATCCATTGTGCTTTTACCTCCTTTGTCAAATATCAATTGTCCATAAAGGAGTGGGTTTATTTCTGAGTTCTCTGTTCTGTTCCATGGATCTATATGCCTGTTCTTATGCCAGTACCAAGCTGTTTTGTGTACAATGGCCTTGTAATATAACTTCAAATCAGGAAGTGTGATACCACCCACTTTATTCTTCTATTTTTTTAAGATTGCTGAGATTCTTTGTGTTCTTTTTTGGTGCCATATAAATTTCTGGAATATGTGTTCTATATTGTTGAAGTATGCCATTGGTACTTTAATAGAAATTGCATTGAATCTATAGATTGCTTTGGATAGTATAGACATTTTAATGATGTTTATTCTTCCTATCCAAGAACATGGTATATTCTTCCACTTGTTTGTATCTTGCTTGATTTCTTTTATGAATGTTTTATAATTTTACAAGTACAAGTCTTTAACCTCCTTGGTTACATTTACACCTAGGTACTTTATTTTTGTTGTTGTTGTTGTTGTTGTTGTTGCAACAGTGAAGAGGGTTGTTTTCTTAATTTCTCTTTCACACAGTTCATTGTTGATGTATAAAAATGCATCTAATTTCTGAATATTAATTTTATATCCTGCCACCTTGCTGAATTCATTTATCAGGTTCAGTAGTTTTTTGACTGAGACTTCAGTGTTTTTTATGTACAGTATCATGTCATCAACAAATAATGATAGTTTTATTTCTTCTTTTCCAATTTAGATGCCTTTTATTTCTTTTCTTGTCTGATTGCTGTGGCTAGGACTTCCAGAACTATGCTGAATAAGAGTGGTAAAAGAGGGCACCCTTGCCTTGTTCCTGATCTTAAGAGGATTGCTTTTAATTTTTGCCTACTGAGTATGGTGTTGGCTGTGGGTTAGTCATAGATGGCCTTTATCATGTTAGGTATGTTCCCTGTATTCCCACATTGCTGACAGTTTTGATCATAAATGGGTGCTGGATTTTATCAAATGCTTTTTCTGCATCTATTGATATTATCACGTGATTTTTCTCCTTCCTTTTGTTTATGTGGTGAATCACATTGATTGATTTGAGAATATTGTGTCAGCCTTGCCTCCCAGAATAAGTCCCACTTGCTCGTGATGTATAATTTTTTTTCATGTACTACTAGATTCAGTTTGCTAATATTTTGTTGAGAATTTTAGCATCTAAGTTCATCAGAAATATTGGCCTATAGTTTTCTTTCTTTGTAGTGTCTTTACCTGGTTTTGGAATGAGGATTATGCTCTCTCATAGTAGGATCTTGGAAGTCTTCCCTTCTCTTGAATTTTTTGAAATAGCTTAAGAAGGATAGGAGTCAGTACTTCTTTGAATATTTGGTAAAAATTCACCTATGAAATCATCTGACCCAGGACTATTGTTTGTTGAGAGTTTTTTGATGACGGTTTCAATCTGATTGATGAAATAAGTCTATTTAGGTTTTCTGATTCTTCCAGATTGATTTTTGAAAGATTATATGTTTCGGGTAATTTGTTCATTTTGCCTAGGTTGTCTAATTTTTTGGTGTACAGTTCTTCATAGTATTTTCTTACAATCTTTTGTATTATTGCTGTGTCAGTTGTTACTTTACTCTCATTTCTAATTTTATTTATTGAATCCTCTCTTTTTCTTGGTGAGTCTTGTTTAAGGTTCATCAATCTTGTTTACCTTTTCAAAGAACCAGCTCTTGGTTTCATTGATCTTCTGTATTTTTTTTTTTAGCCTCTATGTCATTCATTTCCTCTCTGATCTTTATTATTTCCTTTCCTTTACTTCTTCTGGGCTTTGTTTGTTGTTCTTTTTCTAGTTCTTTTAGACATAGGGTTAGGTTGTTTATTTGGGCTTTTTCTTGCTTCTTAAGATATGCCTGTAATGTTATGAACTTCCCTCTCAGGACTGCTTTTGCTGTGTCCCATAAATTTTGATTTGTTGTATGATCATTTTCATTTGTTTCAAAGAAATTTTTTATTTCTTCTTTGATCTCATTGTTAACCCATTCGTTATTTAATAACATACTGTTTAGTCTCCAAGTGTTTGAAAGTTTTTTAGTTTTTATATTGAAGTTGGTTTCTAGTTTCATGCCTTTGTGATCAGAGAAGATGCTTGATATGATTTCAATCTTCTTGAATTTATTGAGACTTGTTTTATGGCCTAGCATGTGGTCTATCCTAGAGAAGGTACCATGAACCCTTGAAAAGAATGTATATTCTGCTGCTTTGGGGTGAAAGGTTCTGAAGATATCTGTTAAATCCAGTTGATCTAGTGTGTCCTTTAAGGCTGCTGTTTCTTTGTTAATTTTTTCTTGAGGATCTATCCATTGATGTTAGTGGAGTATTAAAATCTCCTACTATTATATTATTGCTGTTGATCTTGCCCTTTATGTCCATGAAAACCTGCTTTATAAATTTAAATGCCCCTATATTAGGCGCATAGATATTTATAATGGTTATATCTTCCTGTTGGATTGCTCCCTTTATCATTATGTAGTGACCTTCTTTATCACTTACTATAGCCTTTGTTTTAAAGTCTGTTTTGTCAGATGTTAGTATTGCTAACCCAGCGTTTTTTTCATTTCCATTTGCATGAAATATTTTTTCCTATCCCTTCATTTTCAGTCTGTTTGTCTTTTGTTTTGAGGTGTGTCTCTTGTAGACATCATATGTATGGGTCCTGTTTTCTTATCTATGCAGCTACCGTATGTCTTTTGATTGGAGCATTTAATTCATTTACATTTAAGGTTATTATTGATATGTAGTTGTTTATTGCCATTTCATTCTTTAATTGTACATTCTTCTTTTTCTAGATTTGTTCCCCTTTGTTCTGTTTACAACAGGGAACAGGCTCCTTAACATTTCTTGCAGCATTGGTTTGGTTGTAATGAATTCCTTGAGGTGTTTGTCTTTTTTTTTGTCTGGGAAGCTTTCTGTTTCTCCTTTAATTTTAAATTATAGCCTTGCTGGATAAAGAAGTCTTGGTTGTAGGCTCTTGTTTTGCATTACATTAAATATTTCTGGCCATTCCCTTCTGGCATCTAGTGTTTCTGTTGAGAAGTTGGATGTCATCCTCATGGTTACTCCTCTGTAGGTAATTAACTATTTTTCTCTTGCAACTTTAGTACTCTTTCTTTATCCCTTAGTTTTAACACTTTAATTATGATGTGTCTTGGTGTAGGCCTTTTGGGATTTCTCTTTAATGGGATTTTCTGTGCTTCGTGAACTTGTGTGACTTTTTCCTTATCAATTTAGGGAAGTTTTCAGCTATGATTTTTTCAATCAGGTTCTCTATCCCTTGTTCTTTTTCTTCTTGTTCAGGAACTCCTATGTTGCAGATGTTGTTTCTCTTCATTTGTCACAGAGCTCTCTTAAGAATTTCCTCAGATTTTTTGAGCTTCTTTTCTTTCTGCTGCTCCACTTCTGTGCTTTCATTTATCTTGTACTCTACATCATGGATTCAATCCTGCTTTATCTTGCCTGCTTTTAATTCCTTCTAGTGTTGTCTTTATTTCCAATATTGTATTTGTCATTTCTGATTGGTTCTTTTATTATGATTTAAATGTCCTTTGTGATACTTGCTATCTTTTTATTTAGGTGCTCATTATGTCCATCCATTGTTGCTCTAAGGTCTTTGAGCATCTTAATAATAATTATTTTAAACTCTACATCTGTTAATTTGGTTATTTCCATCTCATTCAGTTCTTTTTCTAGGGATTTCTCTTGTTGATATATTTGGATTGCATTTCTCTGTCTTCCCATTTTGTCTGTGTATAGACTCCTCCCTTGGCTGTGTTGTTTGTGTAGCTAGCTGAGTCTCAGGTTGGTATTGTTTGCCACCAATTTCAAGTTGTGTTGTTTCTAGATCTTCTTTCGTTGACATCAGCTGTTATTTGTAATCCACTGTGGGATACTTGTCTGCTGTCACTGTTCTTTTTGCTATTTGTTTCAGCATTTTCTATGTCTTAGCTGGGTTATGTGTGAGGAGCCCTTCCTTAAGATACCACTTTAACAAGAGTTGTTAGGGGTTTTTTTTGTTTTTTGTTTTTAACAGAGACAGAAAGAGAGTCAGAGAGAGGGATAGACAGGGACAGACAGACAGAAACAGAGAGAGATGAGAAGCATCAATCATCAGCTTTTTGTTGTGGCACTTTAGTTGTTCATTGATTGCTTTCTCATATGTGCCTTGACCGGGGGGCTAAAGCAGACTGAGTAACCCCTTGCTCAAGCCAGTAACGTTGGGTCCAAGCTGGTGAGCTTTTTTTTTTTTTTTTTTTTTTTTTTTTGCTCAAACCAGATAAGCCTGCACTGAAGCTGGCAACCTTGGGGTCTCAAACCTGGATCCTCCACATCCCAGTCTGATGCTCTATCCACTGCGCCACCACCTAGTCAGGCTGGTTGTTAGGTCTTGAAATGATGCTCTCCATAACTGGTCACTGGATATGCCCACCCTGGACCTCCCTGGCCAGAGCTTGGTGCTGATCATTGGGGATTACTGCCTATGACTGTCCCTTATCAACCTTTTTGGAGCTATAAACGATCCAGATCTTGTGGCTGCCTCTGTTGAGCCCAGGAGCCATTGTATATATCAGCTGTACTCCTAGGCTAGCTTTTATCTACTCTTGGCCTGGGGGAAGTTTGTTTAAAAGTTCAAGTTCCCTCGAGATCTGCTTTCCAACGCCTCTTATTATTGCTGGCTACTTGTTGGGTTCAGCACTGTAATTCAGAGATTAGGTATGGTATTGCATGTGGCTTGCCCCTTAGCCTCAGGTGTCATTCTATCCAGACTTTTTTTAAAATTTATTTTATTTTATTTTTTTCTTTTTTGTCAGTGCTCAGAAGGTTGTGGCTGCAGGAGTCCAGTGTGTGTGGCGTCTGTGTTCCTGATGTGTGGTCTGTCTGCTGGCTGGCCTCCACTGCTGCCACCAATGCCACCTTGGGCATTCAGGCCTGCTGCCACAGCTGCCATGGACGCCGCCTCCACAGGCGGGCTTGCTCGTGCCCACTTGGGTTGCGTCCGTAGTCGCTCCAGCCTCCGCTGCTGTGGGTGGGCTGGAACACGTGATTGGACTACCCTGGCCCCTGCAGCTGCACCCTGCTGCTGGGGTGAGTACTCAGCAGTGTTGGGGGGGGGAGAGTGTAGCTCAGACCTCTGCATTCACTATGTGTGTCCCTGGCATGCTCCCTGCTTCAAAGTGCCTCCGTGCTCTGACTCGATCAGGAGAGCCTCCAGTGGGCAGGGTAATTTATTCCCTTTTCTGGTGTTGCTGCACCCAGGAAAAATGTTCACTTTAGATTTGGGGAGTGACTCAGCCCAGGGTTTACAGTGGCTGTCCCTCAACATGTCTCTTCCTTTGCCTCCGAGATTACACGCTCTTCTGGCAACTCCAGTCCTCTCAGTGCTCCCTGCTCCCATAGCCCTGGGTAAGTGGCTGTGAGCAAGGTTTTCTGCATGGTTCCTTTAAGATGGAGCTTGGGTCTGAGAGTTCTCTCTCTTTCTTGCAAATAGTATCTTGTCTCAGCTAAATACTGTCCATATGCCTCTTTGAGGCTCTGGGGATCTAGGCTGGGGCTTGGTCCTGGGACTGAGGATCCACAACTCTCCCAACAACCCTCCCCACAGTGAGAGTCCCTCCGGGCCACCGCTCACTCCCAGGAGTGGAGCAGCCCTTTCCATGTCTCCACCTTTCCTACCAGTCTCAGTGTGTTATTTTCAGTGGCCCTTGGGTATAGAATCCTCTTTGTTTAGCCCCAGGTTGATTTTTCAAGATGATTGTTCTTAAAATTAAGTTGTAACTCACTTTGGTTCTGGGAGGTGGGAGTTGGAACGTCCATCTACTCCATTGCCATCTTGTTGCTTCCCCTGAATGGCTTGATCTTACTCACCCTACATGCAAGTCAGTTGCTGATGACCATATAGTCCAAGACTGCAAGGCCCTTCATTCAAACCACCACCACCACATTTCCTCTGGAATTTTAGATCAAGCTCTTCCCAGAGGATATTGGATGAGCCTTGCTTACTTTAGCATATGAGGTCAGGGAAGTTATAGATTCACTTCAGTTCAAATCCCTGTGATGGCAGCAGTTGAAACTGTGACCTGATGATCACTCAAAGGTACCATGACGGGCATTTTATTGAAAACAGGGGCATGGGCAGACCAGGCACCCTAAAGTGTATGGAGCACACTTTCCCCTATCACCTGGATTTCTCTGGGCTGGGCATCAGAGACATCAGATGAAAGAGAGAAGGATATTTTTTAATGGGACTGCTTCTAAACAAACAAAATCCATACCCGCCTACTTCCTGTCTGAAAATTGCTAATGTCTGGCCTAATTTATCACTAGGGAATAACTTAGATTTTGCAAACAATAGAACCATTTGTGTATTTGGAGAAAGAGGAGTTATGAGTAATATTGTGCTCTCCCCTGAATGTACATACATATTGATTCTCACATTGGGGATATAACAGACACATACCTCATGCTGAAGCCAAACTCCTGAGTTCCCATTTCACTTCTTATCCTGAGAGCCCTAGTCAACCATTTTACTCTCTGGAAATTGATTTTATAACAAGAAAAAAAAATAAACATAAATTTTAATTTTTTCCAACAATTGTTTTAAAATGCTTATCACTCCCCCCCCCAGTTTTATTGAGATATAATTGACATATAACATTGTATAATTTTAGGGTATAAATCATAACTTGATAAATGTATATATTATAAAATGATTACCACAAGTTTAATCCATAACCTCACAGTTATAATTTTTCCTTGTGATTAGAACTTTTAAAATCTCTCTTAGCAACTTTCAAATATACAAACTGTATTGCTAACTACAGTCATCATGTTGTATATTACATCCCCAGAGCTTATTTTTCTTCTAACTAGAAGTCTGTACCTTCTGAACACCTTCACTTAATTCCTCACTCCCTTGAAATGCTTATTTCAACTATTGAGAAAATTAGGAAAAGTAACCTGAGCTAGCATTGTATGTGAATATTCATTCTTGCAGCAAACATTTTATTAAGCTCCTAATATGTGCTAGGCATAGTTCAGGCACTGGAGATTCAATTGGGAACAAAACCAAGTCCCTGATCTCAAAGACCACATTATCTAGCTGCAGTAAGAGAGACAAACTCATCACACACATAGACATCTACATATGTAATGTCCAGAAGTTATAAATGTTAAAAAGGAACCAAATCAGGATAAAGATGGGGTGCTATTTCAGGTGGGTATAAATTCTGCTTTGTTAAGATCACCAGTGATCTCTCTTTAGTTAAACCCAATAGTCATTTCTCAGTTGTCATTTTACTCAACCCATTGGCATGGTTGACACAACTCACATCATTTGTTTGACCACAGAGACACCACCATTTTTCTCCAAAAGCTGTTCTTTTCAGTCAGCTTTGCAGGTCCTTCCTCTTCTCTTTGCCCTCTAACTGAAATAAAGTACAACTAAGACACTACAACTTCCAGTTTTGTATGTTACCAGCCCAGGTCCCTTCTGTCAAGTCCAGACTCATATATCCACCTACCTATATACCATCTCCACTTTCATGTATAATATGCTTCTCAAACTTAACATCTAAAATGAGTTTTAGATTTTCTCCACAAAATATGCTACCCATTTCCAATGTTCCTGTTCTCAGTAAATGGTAACTTGTACCTTCCATTAGCTCATACCCAAAACCTTGGAGTACTTGACTCTTTTTTATTTTCTCGCATTCTGTATCCAATCCATCAGCAAATGTTAGCTTTATTTTTAAATTATATTTGGAATCAGATATTTGTCATTGTTCAAACGACCTTATTTTAAGCCTGGATTATCACAGTAGTTGATATCCTGGATATCCTCAGTGATTTTCCCTTTTCTGTCCCTGTTCATTTCTTACTGCTCTATCCAAAGTCAGTTCTTACAAAAGAGAGGCCATTTTAAAAATCCTTAAACTTAAATCATGTCATGTCACTTCCCTAATGATATATTTTCATTTCACCAGAATAAAATTCAGAATCTGTTCAACAGTTTTTGAGGTTCCATATGATTTGACCTTACAGCATCTCCTGGACTTCATCTTATAGCACTTTCTCTTTCTTGCTACACTGATCTCCTTTGATCATTCTTAAAACATGTCAGAATCTTACTTTAAGGCCTTTGCACATGCTGTTTTTTAACCTGGAACACTCTCTTCTTCTTCTTTTTCTTGTGAGATGAGGGAAGATAGTGAGGCCGACTCCTGTATGTGCTCAGAATGGGATTCACCAGGCAACCCCATTTTGGGCTGATGCTAGAGTACTGAGCTATTTTTAGCACCTGAGGCTGCCATGCTTGAATCAACCAAGCCATCCTCAGCACTTGAAGCCGTGCTCAAACCAATTGAGCCACTGACTACAGTAGGGGAAAAGGGATTGAAGGAGGAAAAGGAGGGGAAGAGAAGCAGATGGTTGCTTCTCATGTGTGCAATGACTGGGAATTGAACCTGGGTGTCCATTTGCCAGGGCAACACTGTATCCACTGAACCACCAGCCAAGGCCTAGAACACTCTTCTTAAGATGGCAGCATAGCTATCTCCCTCACTTCATTCGAATCTGCACTCATATATCACCTTTTTAGAGAGATCTTCCCTACACAATTTGTCTACAATAGCGACTAGCACCCCCTTTGCCCATCACTTCTTCCAATGCCCTTACCACTGTGCATTATTTTAATGCTTTTCATTTAGTCCACCTGACATATTGCATGTATTTGTATGTAATTGTTTTTAATTATTTTTTTAATCAGCTGCTCTCCTCACTAGAATGTAAGGTATATGAGAAGAGAGACTGTTTTCTTTTTAAATTATATTCCTAGAGTCTGCTGTGTTCAATTGAATATATGCTTTCCAATAATCATCAATATGCAAAATAAAACTTCACTATTTTGAAGTAAATATGACTAATTTTTTAATTTTTTAATTTATTTATTCATTTTAGAGAGGAGAGGGAGAGACAGAGAGAGAGAGAGAGAAAGAGAGAGAGAGAGAGAGAGAGAGAGAGGAGAGACAGAGAGAGAGGAGCTGGAAGCATCAACTCCCATATGTGCCATGACCAGGCAAGCCCAGGGTTTCGAACTGGCAACCTCAGTATTTCCAGGTCGACGCTTTATCCACTGCACCATCACAGGTCAGGCAAAATATGACTAATTTGAGTGCAAGATTCTTTTTCTAATAATAGAATACTTTCAAATTCATAAATTTTCAATCAATAAAGGGCAAAACTTACTTCTAGTAAAGGTAGATTTCTGTCAGCTTTAATAAGCAAAACTCACTTGTAATTACTATATTGATTTTATATTTGCAGATGTGCTGTTAAAGGGCTTGACAAATTTTCTCCTAAATTGTTTACTAGGTTTGCTGCAATTGGGTAGTACCTTCAGTTTGATTTCTAAACTTGTTGCTGTTATTGTTGAAGTTGTTCTTAAAAACACTTCAAATGTAAACTTCAGCACATTTTAAGTAAAATATTCTGAAATTTCGACCTTAGAAAAGCCAGACTACATGAAATATTACAGCATAAACAGTTCTTGGATTTTCAATGAAATAACACATATATAACTATTTTAAACATATTTAAACAGCTTTTATGAGTTGGCACCATTAATGTATTTCAAATTTTTAAATTAATAATAAAATTAGAATTCAAAGGATCTAGAAGAAAAGACTAATAAGATATTCTCCGGTGTGTGTGTATATATACATATGTAATATTGTATATAGAAATATTAAAATATATATTAAAAATCTTGAAATATCTCTGAGAACAAGGACTGTGGTACTTAACTGAGTGTCTCCCATATTGGATGACAATACATTTTTAAAATTTACTCAGTAAAATCTGTTGAGCACCCTACCTTGTGCCCAGAACTGAAATATGAAATGAAGATATGAACATAAATAAAACAAATATAAATATGTGTATTAAAAAAATAATGATTACCCATAGAGTAAAGTATTTTTCCCCACTGAGGAAGAAGGAAGGGGCTGGAGCCATGAAGTGTGTATGTAACAAAAAGGCTTTATTGAGTGCACAGAGTGCATCCCGTCCAACGAGGTTCCCTAGCCCTGGGGACAGAGGCTAGGGAAGTCACATAGGGTGACCCATGTGGGGGATATTTAAAGGGTATCTAGGGTGGTCGAGCTAATATGACGTGGTGAAATCTCACTGGCTGATGGACAGTCACTTTTTTCCAAAGGGCTCCTGGGAAGTTTCTTTTGGTGTGCCTGAATGTGGGCGGTTCTAGCCAAGTTCCTGGGTCTGGTCCCACTCACTCCCATAACCGAGACCCGTGAGGGAACTAGAGGTCCAGAGTATGATGGCAAAACAGAGAAGGCAGCTCCCATGTCCACAAGAAATGAGATGGACGTACCTGTTATTGCAGCATTACCCTGGGTTTGGTGAGGAGAATGGGGGGTCTCTGAGTCCAGGCTGTGTCAAGCCATCCATGAGGTCTAGGAGTTCGAACAATGGGCCCGTCTGGCTAGCCTGGCCTCCCATTTGAGTGGCTCATCCTCCACGTAGAGACGCTGAGGAAAAGCCTGTTGCCCAAAGGGGCAATAGCTCCGCCAGTGACTGGCTACTTGCAGTCAGGGCAGGGCTCAGGGGGCAGCCGCGGGCAGGGTCCCTGCCGGGACCAGTGACCCTGCTTGCCACACTTAAAGCAAGCTCCTGGTGGGATTCCTCTTTGTGGCTTGGACTTGGGCCGGGCAATTCCTGTGCCTTGCCCCTGTTGCTCTGCCAGCCTCAGGGTTGCCACAAAAGCCTCAGTTTGGAACATTATCTTCTGCTGCATGTGGGCCTGGTGAACAGCCTCAGCCTGTTTCTACTAATTGGTACCATTAAAAACTTTAAATGCCATGTTCACAGGTCTCAGATGGGGTTTGGGGGTTAGAATAAGAGGAGGTGGGCTCCTGGGGAGTCCGGCACCCAGATCCAGCAGGAAACACCAGAGCCAGCAGCAGGACAGGGCCAGAACTTCCTGCAAGAAAATTGGGGTTGGGTGTCCTGCAAACTGGTATAAGGGCCAATGGCAGGCTGAGAATGGCCTGATAGAGGAGGGGTTTAAGAACACAGTGGACAAGGGAGGGGCCCCTGGTCAGCTGGGGAGGAGAAACAGAGACTGGTATTTGCAGGTGAATAAGAAACAGGATCCTGCTAAAGGAGGGGAGGGGGCTCTTGGAAAGAAGAGACCTGAGCGAGAGAGGTCCGCAGAGGGACCAGAGAGGGGTCCCGATAGAGGGGTGCCACCGGGGGTCAGGCAGGAGGGAGAAAGAGTTGAGAGTCGGGCGAAGGAGGAAAGATCAGGAGTGGAGGGTTTAGGTGAGGTTTCTCTGGCCAAAAATGGGCCTGCGCATAGAACAGACGGCACAGAGATTAGGACGGGAGCACAAAAACTAGAAGCCCTGAATGTAAGGGATCTCCAACCAGTTCTCAGTTCTTTTGGCAATAGATAAATTGGTGAGGGTGTTAAAACTGAAAGTCCCTTCAGGAAGCTACCTGGTTCAATTATCCAGTGGGTTCTGTGGCCTGGCCACAATGGAGAAGAACAGTTTCTTCTTCTTTAGGGAGGGAGAGATTTCAGATAAGGCAACTCCAGGAGTGTTTTTGGATTAGGTTTAGATGCCTGTGCCCCCATGGCCATCCTCAGTTCTTGGAGTGATCAGAGTTGTGCATTGGCATCCCACAACTCAAGCTCTGGCCACTGGATGGATAAGTAAAGTGGATGTGCCCGTGACGTCTTCACGGGTACACATGCACTCAGAATGGAACAGAAAGAGGTCCCTGATGCAGCTGCAGTTTCAGACAGGGAGTCTTGGTGGAAAGAACTGAGGGAGGCTGGAGGCAGGGGACGTACCGCACCATGTGCTGAAGTGGGTGGAAGGTTGGAGGTCCTGGTATTTTCTCAGAGGGGAAGGGGAGAGGAGCGGTCCTTGCAGACTTCTGACTCCTCCCAGGTTTCAGCACCAAATGTAAGGTATTTTTCCCCCTGAGGAAAAAGTAAGGGGCCAGAGCCATGAAGTGTGGAATAACAAAAAGGCTTTATTGAGTACAGAGTGCATCCTGTCCGACAAGGTTCCCTAGCCGCGGGGACAGAGGCTAGGGAAGTCGCATAGGGTGACTCGCATGGGGATATTTAAAGGGTCTCTAGGGTGGTTGAGCTAATATGACGTGGTGAAATCTCACTGGCTGACGGACAGTCGCTTTTTTCCAAAGGGCTCCTGGGAAGTTTCTTTTAGTGCGCATGGATGTGGGCGGTTCTAGCCAAGTTCCAGGGTCTGGTGTCTCACATGACCTTTTCCCTTGCCCATAGTCTTGCCAAATTGTATGCAAACTATATCCTCTCCATATTAAACTTAGCATAGAGTTCCATAAGTTATAGTTTGATCCCTGATGAAAAAAGTAAAATTTATTCCTAAATACATTTATTCCTAAATACATTCCTAAATAACATTTTCATCTTTTTGAGAAATAACTTATAAATGAGTAAAATTGCCTTCTGAAACAAAAAGTCTCAACAAAATTTGAGCAATCCAAAAGATAAACAAAAGCCCTTTTAGTTTAGACCTCAAATAATAAAATCCATGATTACTAATACAATATTTTATAGAGCCTCTTTAGTGAACAGGGTAGAACTTGACATGTTAGAAAAAAAAATGTCAGGGGAATGAACTCTTAAGATAATAAATCAAATTTACTTACACAGTCATGGCCCCACTAGCACTAGCTGTCTCGTCTGCAGGTTCTTCAGCATTACGCTCTACCAGCTCAGGTGAGAATAGGTCAGACATACCCTTTTCTGTCAACTGAACAAAGTGTATCCCTCAGAAGAGTAAAAACCAGGAGTTATTTTAAACTCTTAATGTCAAAATGATAGTAGTCATCCAAGAACCAAAGAAAGTTCAAAATTTCAAAAGCAGGTTATTTTCAAAATATGATATAAATACATATATTCGCTCTTTTCTTTAAAAAAAGATGCCTGTAGATCTAGCAAAGCACTTAACAGCAAACTAAAATATTCTTCAATTACTAAAATTTGCCCCCAAGGAGAAAAGCTATGATTTGCAGCATGTGGAATGAATAAAAGACATTGACTTTTCAATATTTTTTCCACACATATTTATCTTCATAATTAGTTGTGAAGTCAATAGTAATATTAGTTTGTGTTCTCCAATAGTGAGAGGAAGTTGCAACCTTACACCTAAATTTTTGCAAAGATAATATATATACAATTTATACAAGACTTTGAGATCCTTGAATGAAAGGACTAAATCTTTGAATCCTTACTCTATACACTTATGCGTCATCTAGCATAGTTCTTTGTACAGGTGTTCAACTGGTAAGTGAATAATTCATTTACAGTGTCAAAATTTGATCCCGTGTATTAAAAGAAATAAGAATATTTTTAGTCTGATAGTTCTTTTAAATACAGAATAATTCTGAATTTTACTTTAATTTTTAATGAATATCTTAAATAACTTCTGTGTATTAATTTGGTAATACTAGCTGACAAGTATACCTCCAAATTTCAATGGAACAACACAATAAATGTTTATTCCTTCTTCATGTAAATTCTAATGCAGATTTTCCTAGCAGGTGGCCAACATTCCTCTATTTGGTAATTCAGACAGCTCTTTTCACTTGGCATTATGCCTTCAAATAGGCCCTAGTAGCCTCTGCATTCAGCTAAAGGATGGGAACTCATAGGCTGGAGAATAGAATTCACATTATATATATCTGCTGCTTAACTGTTTTTGCCTGAAAGTGATGAAATACTCCAGCCCATAATTCATTGACCAGAGAAAGTCACATGGACCCACTTAGATGCAAGCAGCAGCAGGCCAGGAAGTGGAATTCCTACCTAAGCAGGTGCTTCCCAGAGAAAGATACAAAGGAAGGGAAATACAATTTTTTTAGTAAACAGCAATTTGGTTTTCTTTGCCAAAGTTTTTTATTTCCTCGTTTTTGTTCCTGTTTCTTTATAAGCAGAGGACATTGTTAAAAGTCAGTATCCAGGAATTGCTTGAAAATGTAGATTTCAAGTATAAGGTGATATGCAAATGTAGTATTATCAGAGTTAGCCTGGTCAGTCTAACAAGATTTTAAAAAATGGCAGTAGCAGAGAGTAGGACATCTGCAAAAACAAACAAACAACTCTGAATAAAAAAAGATGATTTGGCTATTTCAGCAGGCCAGGAATGTTGACATAACTACTCCCCATTAACATGCTGTTTTCTAGTTTTTCTCAGAGTAGGGTCCAGTTTTGTTTAAGACATATCTGTGTTGGAACAGTGTGGAACCATCACATGCACTAAAGTTATCTGATCAGAATAAGATGTGTGGTAAAGTGATTATGATTCATAACTTTTTTTTTTTTCCCCACACATACCTCAGCTAGGAGGTGTCTTAGTCTTGTAGCGGACTGAAGGGTGTGCCTCAGAGGTATGCCTTTATTTCCCATCTGTATCATATAACTTTTTTATGGTGCTGACATTTTAAGCCTTCTGATCTTGGTTCAAAGGTGTTTTTCCTAAACCTGAAAAGTGAGTTCAAACAATGGTGGAAACTGCATCTCTGTTTTTAACATGTGGGAGAGAACATCATGGTCTTGGAAGTGAGCATCCTTGGACATGGTTTCCTGGTCTTTCTTCAATCAGGCCCTCTTCATCAACCACAGGTCTTGGCACCCCTGCCTGGCTTTGTGCCATCTGGCCAGGGACCAACATCCCAAATCTGCCTTAACAACTATACAGTTCTGCCTGTGCTGGGAGGCTGTTCTGAACAACCCCTTTCTGAGATGATACAGTGGTCTCTCAGAGCTCACATTTGTATGACAATTCTGTTGGACTCTCAGCTTTATTGAGGACAAGACCCATTTTCACCCCACCCCACACATAAATTACCTACCACAGTGTCTGACATATAACAATACATGTTTATTGAATGTACTGTCTGCCTAATTACCACACACTATCCTGGGTTCTGAATTGGGGAGCAGAACCTTGGCGCCAGTGGCAGCCTCCCTGAGTCAGTGAGACACACCCTGTATGGTCTTCTTTCAAGATAGGATGCCTCCACAGAGACCTTCTAGAGTTTGTTCCTATTCTTTACAGGCCAAACTGTTCAAGACATACTCCAGCACCAGCAGTCAGTTCTAAAATTTATTTGCAAGTTTGAACTTTAATATAATCCCTGTCCCCCAAACACTTTTTGCTCTATTTCCTAGCTCCCTAAATCTTTTCTTAGACCTTTTACTAGGCTCATTGTCTCATTCAGAAAACAGGAAAAAGCTGATATGGAAGGAATTTGGAAATAGAACAGGAAGGACGGAAGGTGAGAAATTTATTTAGCTTTCTTCATTATTACCAAAGAAACTCCAACCTCCTTGCTAGCCCTTGGTGCTGAACTGAGGTTGGTCGGAGAAAGGGGCTGTCAAGAGGTGACCTTCTGGCAGAGGAGAGCCACTCCTCATTTTTTGGCATACTAGGTAGGCCAGAAAGAAGCATTTGAGCTACTGTCACCCCCTGGCCTCTGCCTTGAATTCCCTCTTTATTCTCCTTTCAACTGGAGGAACCAGAGGGTAGATGCTCCTAGAGCTTCAAGGCCACGTAAATATCGGTAGCAACAAATGGGCGTCCAACCTCTGGAAACAGCAGGGAAGGGAGGTGTGTCATGAATCCCAACCAGTGGCTCCGTGTGCGAACTGGGAAAAGGCGACCCTCTCCGGTGTTTCTCCCGTCCCCTCATTTCTCCATGGAGACTCGCAGGGTCTCAGCGTGTCTCCCTGTGACTCAGAGTTGTCCAGAGTCGCCTAGGCTTCTGTCCCAATCCTCCTTGGATGGCCCACTCCCGCGTCCCACGGCGCTCCGTATATCCGCTCTGTCCCCGGCCCGCGACGCTCGGGAGCGGCCCACCTCCTCGGAAGTTGTGGAGCCAAGGGTGGGAAACTTTAGTAAGCACCACACTGCCGGCAAAAAAGGCCTAATATCTAAAACAACTGTACACCCATCACAGGCAGAGCCCGGCTCCCCAAGGTGGGTAAGTTGTTTATTCGTCGACATTTTGGCGATCCTCCCTGGACAGCTGCGGCAGCGACAGCAACTGTGCCGCGGCCGCGGAACTCCCCGCGCCCTTCCTTCCTCCGCCCTCTCCTGGTCGCCTCTCACCCCCACTCCTTCCCGCTTCGCCCTGCCTCCCCCCTCTTGCCCTCTCGCGGGCCACGCACACACTCGGAGACAGTCTCCGCACCTGGCTACTCACACTGCGGCTTAACCCAGCCGACAAGGCACGGTTAACCAAAGCGGCGCAGGGGTGTGTGCGGGATCTAGGGGGTAAGGCAGCCGGGGCTGGGGTGGTCTGGTAGAGCCCCTCCAGCTGCGACCCCTGTCCATGCTCCTTCACTAATCCCGTCCTGCCAGCAATTGAGACACCTGAGCAGGGACGGCAGTGGACGCGGCAGGCCCGCGGGACTAGCAGCTGGGAGAAAACAGAGATGGGGCGGGACATTCGAGGAGGAGCGGGAGGCGGGCGGAACCGGGAGGCCGTCACCCGGCCTAGAATGACGTACGCTCCAGCCAATAAACGCCAGCAGTTCCGACGTTGGGGCGGGGAGCCGGGGGCGGGCTCCGCGTGGAGGAGGAGGCTGGCTGATCGGGCCCTAGAGGCGGGGGCCGAGAGGAGGAAGGGGAGGAGGCGGAGGCGGGCGCGGTGGCGGCGGCGGCTCCCGAGGCGGCGGCGGAGGAGGGTAGGTTGCGCCCGGGACTGTGTCTGCCGAGCTCCGCGGCTCTGCCTGTGTGAGTGAAGGAGCGGCGCGGGGAGGCATTGGCGAGCGCGGCAGCGGAACGTCTCCGGCGGTCGCGGATCTGCGGCGGCGTTCGGTGTGGGGAAGCAGCAGCAGCGACAGCGGCGGCGGCAGCCGGAGCAGCAGCGGCAACAGCGGCGGGCGCCTCTCCGCCGCCGGGGACGCCGAGGAGCGGTTGGTGGCACTGACATCGGCGGCCCTGCCTCTCCTCCCTCGCCCCCGGCCCTCCCCATGTGATCGGTCTTAATCCCGGCAGTGTGCGCGAGTGGGGCTCCATTCCGCGGTGCCGGGTCTCCGTGCCGGGGTGGGTGCTCGTGTGTGCGCTTCTCCTCCCCATCCCCCTTCCCCAAGAATAAAAGAAGAACCGAGAGGCGTGCTTAGAAAATAAATAAATCACCACACACGCGTGCCCGGAGTGGAGTCGGTGGGGCTGGCGGTAGCGGCGGCGGAGTGAAGGCGGAGGCGGCAGCGGAGGAGGAGGAGGAGGAAGAGGGACGCACGGAGAAGGCAGTAACTTTAAAGCCAGCTCAGAACCTAGACCTCCAGCCAAGCGGTTTGCAGCGCGGCAGCGGCGGCGTTTAGTGTCTGGCCCGCCGGTCCGGTCGGGTTGTGCAGTAGGACGGACGAACAGCGCGTCGCTGTCCCCCGGCGGCTGGAGATGTCCGAGCCCAAGGCAATTGATCCCAAGTTGTCGACGACCGACAGGGTGGTGAAAGGTAAGCCGCGCGCCGCGGTCTCCCGGGTGCACCGTGTGCCGCAGGCACCGGGGCGGCTCGCCTCCCCTCCCCCGCCCCCGGTTCTCTCGCCGCTCCAGCCACGGACCTTCTAGGATATTGTGCAACCCTTGCCCCCATCTCTCGCGCGCTCTTACCCCACGCCTCCCACCCAGCCCCAGCGAGGGCATTTTTATTTACGGGGGCGTCATTTGGCAAATGGCTGAGCCTTGGGAAGGCGGCTGCGGGGGTGGCGGGGGCGGGAGGGGGCGCCCGGGGGTGGTTGCTGGCAGGGTGTAGCTACTGTGACAGAAATAGGAAGTGGGTGGCTGCTCACTGGCTTGCATGGGATCGGGTTTATGGTTTTCTTTTGCATAGGGAGGGGTGATTTATGGTTTTTAAAAAATTAATATGGCATTTTTATGTGGCCATGGCTCTCCACGGATTGCTTGGCTCGGGAAGGGTTCTCTCGTCGCTCCACTGCAGCAATTCCCTCGGCGCCCCCACCCCCTCCCCCTGGAAGGGCCTGCACAGGACTCGCGAGAGAGCGGGAGAGCGTGGGGGGAGCCCGGCGCTGCCTGCCGCGCGAGGCGGGGGTGGCCGCAGGCGGAGGGGGCGGTGGAGGGGACGCTCGGGGGTGCGGGAGGCGGGGAACGACCCGAGAGCCCCGCCGCCGCCGCCCCGGGATTCCCCCGCAGGCCCTGAGAAAGACGCGAAAAGCACTTCTCTAACCTCCTTCACCCCCCCCCCCCCCCAGCCTTCTCCCGCCGACCTGTCATTGCTCTTGAATGGTTCCCCTTTGGAGCACACCTCCCCAGTGGTGAACTCGCCCCGCTCGCTTCCTCCGTGCTCCTGTCACCCCCCTTCTTAATGGGCTCTTTGATTCTCCCAGAGCCTGGGATCGTACATTACTGGCGGGGATGGCTCTGGGGTTTCTGGCAAATAGAAGCTGGATGCATGGGATGAGGAAGGGAAGATGCAGTGCTATCTTCTGTCGCACCGGGGAATCCGTCCTGGTTGTATTCCGTGGTGGAATGGGGGAGGAACCATCCTAGGAATCCTGGAAGGATGAGACAACAGAGCAGATCCGCCAGGATTAAGTAGTATCCCTCATTCCTAGGGTCAGAATGCGAAGCAAAGCAGGGTTGGGCGTGGGCTAGGCGCTGAGTGGGCCTCTGAAATTGGAAACAACACTGGCTGGTGTAGAGTGTGTGTGAGTGTGTGTGTGGGGTGTAGAACAGAGATAGGATCTTATGTGGCCAGTGCTTGCAAGCTAGGCAATAAAGTCATTTGCATCATGAGCCCTTAGGTGAAGTAACCCAGCAGCCAAAACACCGTGATAAACAGAAGTCATCAGAGGCTTCAGAATTGTTCATTGCTTCTTCATTCAGCTTTGCTCAGTTTTTAAAGTTTTGTGTGTTCTATTGATGTTCGGGAAATTGTGGTCTCCTTTATAAGAAAAAGCATAAAATGTCTTGTTTGGTTATAATAGGATCATTCCTGCCTCCATGCGGTATTCATAGACCCATCAAAATAAGGAGGAAATATCTGCAAAAATGACTGGAAATAGGACTACCAGATACACAGATCTTCTTTTTGCAGGCATGGATCTTCCTGTAAACAGCCCACTGAAATTCATTCAAAAGAACTATGTTTGTATTAGAGTTCTCTGTTGGCATTTAAAAAACAAGACCTTTTCCTAAGATATTAGAGAATAAGTATCATCCTAATGGGTGAAGTTTAGGTATAACTCCAATTTGTATGTTAAGATGATCTGTTTTCAAAACAATATAAAGCTTGCAGTTCACATAGGAGTAAATATGTCAGCAATTAAACAATGCGCACACATTTCATGTTTTAAATCACATAGTGTGGATTCTAAATGTAAATGTAAAATTGTCATCAAGTGAAGAATGTAAAAATAATTGTTCATACATTCAGGCTTGGTGTTTTTACCAATTAATGTTAAAGAGCCCACTCAGCCATTGTGGCTGTTTTGCTTTACTTTTTTCTTTCCAGTGCTGTATTACATATATTATTATAAATGGAGTTTTTCTATCGTAATTACACACAGTACCCATGATTCTCAAAATTCGGTTTACATATTATTGCAGAACTGAAATGCAAATGTGGATAATAGACTCAAAATAGGAAAAGTTAACTTTACATTTGTTTTGATAGGGCTCTGGATATGAAATTTTATTCATAGGAAAAAGTTTTAATTGGCAAATCCTGATTTTTAAGGTAGACACACTCTCGCTATTTCTTATACTGTCTTTTTTTTAATTTAGTAAGAGGAGGGGAAGGAGAGAGACGCCAGCATACACCAGGGCTGGAATCCACCCAGAAAGCCCACTAGGGGGCGATGCTCTGGCATTGCGCGGTAGCAA
This sequence comes from Saccopteryx bilineata, assembly GCF_036850765.1. Taxonomy (NCBI): domain Eukaryota; kingdom Metazoa; phylum Chordata; class Mammalia; order Chiroptera; family Emballonuridae; genus Saccopteryx; species Saccopteryx bilineata. The sequence goes on from NC_089494.1 coordinate 179,816,138, forward strand.
CCTAGCTCTTCTTAGCATCTGAGGCTGAGGCCATGGAGCCATCCTCAGAGCCAGGGGATCAATTGGCTCCAATTGAACCATGGCTGCAAGAGGAGGAGGAGGAGGGGGGAGAGAGAGAGGAGAGAGAGAAGCGAGAGGGGGAGGGGTGGAAAAGCAGATGGTCGCTTTTCCTGTGTGCCCTGACCTGGAATCAAACCCAGGACATCCACACTCCGGCCAATGCTCTACCACAGAGCAAACCAGCCAGGGCCTCTTATACTGTCTTAAATACTTTATATTGTTGGCTTAAAAGGCATTATCAAGTGTTGGGTTCAACAGTTGTCATACATATGATTATGATTTTTTCGATTATTTGAGATGATAACCTATTTTAATGATTAGTCTACTATGTAACAGCAGTTCCTCTTGAATATGTATACACATGTTTAGTGAATACAAAGTACATGTATAATGAATGGAAAACATTACCAATTTTTCATATTTATAAAAATTAGATAAGACAGTTCACAAAACTGACTTCACTCTAAATTTTGCAAGAACTCATCTGTGTTCTCTGAGATGGACTTATTCTTTAATGCAGGGGAGGGATTATCCTTTAGGAGTTGTTTATGTTTTCTAAGCTTTCTCTCCTTTTACCAAGTACAATTAGAGATATTCGGATCGTTATTACCATGGCGTTTGTTTACAGTTACCTTCATTAGTGTGATTTGTTTTTTGTTGTATAACAAATTGCTATTTACAAATAAAGCTGTGCTTGTGTGTTTGTACAATAGTAATATGATTTTCTTGACTGGTAATTCTAGAATGCAACTTTAGAAAGGTTGGTTGGGTTTAAGTTTCAATTAACTAATTTTTCAGGTTTGCAGCACCTTATGGAATGTGTTCAGAGATCCTGATGAGTTTTCTAAATCTTAGAAATGAAAGGAAATGAATGGCAGCATTGGAGATGAAAAGCAGTAATTTAGATTACCTCAAAAAATTACTTCATTTTGCAAAACTAACGCTGTTTTAATTTTAACTGTTCTTGGATAAGTAGAAAGTACAAAAATTCAGAGAAAACATCTTGGTAATGCCATTTGTTGGAAATTAGAATAATTTGATTCATTGTTTTACATTTTTAAAAAAAGAAACATTGCATAATATAAGGCCAAAGACGAAAGACAATAAATGGAAGAGTAACTACTCCCCGTTCTCCACCCCCCCTTCCCCAGTATAGCCCACAGTCCGGTTTTTCTCTGCAGTGATGCTCCACAGGCCTATCCCCAAACTTTGGCTTCTTTTCATTTCTCTTTGACTACCTGCCTTTAACTCCTGCTTTGACCCTACCATTCCCTACTGGCTGTGGAACTTTGCTACATGGTAGTTAAATACTTGGAAGAAAGTAAACTAGGTGATAAGTGAGTACATACACTGCTTTTTTTCCATCTCTTGCCCTTGCCTCTGCTTCCATCTCTTGTACCTTCACCTGAACTGATTCTAATGGTAGACATTCCAGATACCATTGCAGGTTGTTGAGGGGTGAGTTCTGGGGAAAATTTTAGGGAATTTCTGAAAAACTCTAGATAGGATACTCTTGTGCTGGTTTGTGTCAGGTTGCTTTTGGCTGCGGGGAATCCAAAAGAAAAAGGAGCTGTTTTTTGTGTGTATCGTCAGCTTATATACTTCTTGTATACAGAGTACACATAGGGAAGTTCTGGAAAGATATCTAAGATCATGTAAGAAAGAAGATGACAGTTAAAAAAAATGTTAAGGAAATAAGGATTCAAGCCACCATTTTTTTTAGGTGAATGAGACTGGTATTATAAAGAAACAAATCTGGAGTATTAAATAATGCTATTTATTTGCAGTTGTCAAGAAGAGCTTATTGTGAATTTATTTTACTGACGTTTGTTACCATCAGTTGTATCTGGTTTTCCATTTGAGTATAGTAAAAGCTCATTAATTCAGGGTCATTAATTGAAACTTACTATGACTAAATGTCTGGTGGCTGAAGATTACATCAGCAGTGGATGTGAAGAAAGGGGTCTGCTATTCTAATTTATACTATGTATAAACAACACGGTTTGGGCATCGTTAATATACTTGATAACAAATTCTTTTCAGGACTTAGTGAACAGGATGCAAGTTAATGCTGTTAATTACAAATTAGATAGATCTATTCATTACTATAAAGTAAATATAACAAGTGCATTGTTTTCAAAAAATTCTCTAAATTTAAGGCTTAAGGCTGTTTAGTCTAGGATTCAGGAAAATTCCAATGATTCTAAAATACTGTCAATTAGAAGAATTAACATAAAAAATAATAGTTTTGGGGAACTGTGGGGACAAACCACACTTTTTAAAATAAGCAGTCTATTTCTTGACATCCAGTGAAAATGTGACAAAAGTAATACCTTAGCATCTAGTTAGAGGTTTACTATAACATTTGCTTATGTTAGCTTAAAAATGTTTTTAAAAATCTGTTTTTCTATGAATTGCTTTTATTCGGAATGTTAGAGATGAAACATGACTTTGATGTACTGTGAATTTATAACTTTTATAATTGGCCTTTTATGCTTTTCCATATCTTTTTTGTGTCAGTCATGTATAAAGTTGAAACTAATTACAAAACCAAAGAAAGAATTCATTTAGAGTGACCTCATTGGAAAACAGCATTTTTCTAGGCATACTCCGTTTTTAGCAAATCCAGTTAAATTACCTTTTGAAAGTGTTATGAAGATAGATATCGGATAATTCCAGGATTATAAAGAATGATGATAATTTATGATGTGGAACTCGGATACATACTAAAAAATCATCTTGTTAGTTTTAAAAAAAATTTTTTAAATTTTATTCATTTTTTAGAGAGAGGAGACAGAGAGAGAGAAGGTGGGAGGAGCAGAAAGCATCAACTCCCATATGTGCCTTGACCAGGCAAGCCCGGGGTTTCGAACTGGTGACCTTAGTGTTCCAGGTTGATGCTTTTACCCATTGCGCCACTGCAGGTCAGGTTTCATCTTGTTAGTTTTTTAAGTAATATTCTGGTGTAGCATGCTTTTGCTATTCAAGGAGGATATAGTGAGATTTTGAATTGCAACTTTCTATAATTTTGTTGATGTATATGATAATGTCACAGGCTACCTTCCCCATACATAAAAGGGCAATCACTGTACTCACCATCACTTGTATGAATCAGGATCATCAAATGGGATTTGAGAGCCTAATGGTTACATTGGTGCCACCTGCCTGGGAATGGCAATTTAGTCACTGCTGACAGAATTACAAATGACCACATGCTAACATGTTTTCAGGGTCACTAAGAAATAGGTAGAACCATTAATATTGAAATCCATGAATAGCTTCAATCTACAATAGTAGCCTATGGTGACACTGATTTTATAGTTGAAGAAATGGAGACAGAACAGCTAGAAAGTGGGTCACAGGTGGGACTAGGGTGCAGGTGAGTGTAAGCAAATTTAGTAAAGATGCTCTTTCTTGAAAATCTGAATGAAACTCACTTTTTTTGTATATTTAAGATATCACCTTTTTTTTCTTTCAATATTGCTTTACTGAGTTATTAGCCAGATACGTGAAATAGTTCTTTTAGAACAAGCTTTTATGTCTGTATTTAGCAGAAAGATAAATTCTGGTGATAAAGGTTATAATCTGGTTTGATCTTGGCATGAGCTTTACTAAAGGAGAACTGTTAAGAATTGTTTTCAATTTGGGTTACTATATACATAGAAATAGACATAGCCTACTCTTCTGATAGGAGTATTACTTACTATAATTTTGAAGGGTGTTATTGTAAGCCTCTTTGTCTGAATCAGACATAATGTTCCATACTGTTATTCTGGTTTGAGGGTTATGTTAATTTCTAGCGAAAGTTCAAGTGAAAATATCAACCACTGCTTAGGTATTCCACTCCTTTTTTAAAATACAATCATCAGGTGGGAATGATGTAGGCACTGAAATAGGATTTCAGTTTGTAAATTAAGTCTTTAATAGTCCTCATATTTTCAACATTTTTTACCCATTTTGTTCTGTATTGTATTCATTTCCTGTATTCATTAGGCTGTATTCATTGATAAGCCATCAATTATATTTCGTATAAGAAGTCAAATAAAACATTTCATATTCCTTTGTTAGGTGTTCTGAACTGTCTAAAAAAGATGGACAATTAACTTGAGGATTTAGACCTATTGCTGGGAGCTCAAATCCATTTTATAAATGTACGTCAGGTAGCTAAAGTTTTAGATATTAAAAAAATACCCTGACTGAGGAAGCACTAATTAGTTATTAAAATACTGTGTTTTTGGAATTAGATGCATTTTTATTGAGACCATTATAGAGAGGAATAGAACTTTGTGTTTTTCTTCTTTATATTCTAATTCATACTTTTGCCTCATAGCAAAATATTTTATGACACTATTTTAAACTATGGTCTATCTGATGTCTGTGGACTTTTTTTTATCTCTTGCAACTGGAAATTCTGCATATGTCTGCCAAGAACAAAACAAACAAGTAAATATCAGAGATTTATGTTAACAGCTGCCTTTAGATTATGACCCACCAGCTTACAGTGTTTGTCATTTTCAGGTACTTTCTACACTTAATGAAACTAGAAGAATGATGGTTGATGTTCAAAGAGAGAGTTTTATTCATATGAAGCATAATTTAAATAAAATCCATCAGCTCTAAGATTCCAATATTTAGACTCTCTTTCTCATTCACTATATAACCCCCGTTTTTTTTGCGGGACGGGAAGAGCTATGGCTTCTGATATAAAATGTTTAATTGTCTCTATGTGGCATTAGAATGTTTTAGAGCCTGGCCTGTGGTGGCGCAGTGGATAAAGCATTGACCTGGAATGCTGAGGTCGCGGGTTTGAAACCAAGGGCTTGCCTGTTCAAGGCACAAATGGGAGTTAATGTTTCTGTTCCCCCCCCCTTCTTTTTCTTCCTCCCTCTCTCTCTCTTCTTCCCTCCTTAAAATGAATAAATTAAAAAAAATTAGAATGTTTTGAAAATTCTAATATGTGATGTCTAAACTATGTCTCTCACGTTGCTGCATATACTTGGAAGTTACATAATATTTTTTGTTGATATGTATATTCAAAATCTTTGTTTGGAAAATATGGTCATTGAACCATTGGTGCCTAGTACAATGCCATGCTTATGCACTGAATAAATTCTTACCGAATGATCTGGGCATTACGAAATTCTCATGTGCCTGCTGAAACATAAGTCGAGAAAAATTGTATGTTTAGTTTAAGTGTATTATACTAAGTTCTGATTCTTTGTAATTCTTTCTCTATGCTGATTGTTAAATTGCTTTCTTCTCCAGCATATTAGGGAATGGAGTATGAGAAAGCGACATTAAAAAGGTGACACAATTAGATTGAGAACAATTTTGTTATTTGGTCATTTGGACTGGCTTTGTGCCAGCTGAGTGGCTAAATCCTTTTTAACTTAGCATATTAACTTGAACTTGAAAGCTTTGTTTCAGTTTTGTATTTCACCTTAGGCTGATCAATTTTTGACAAGTGGGGAAAAATACATCCATCACTCAGTGTTTGATTTATTGGGTGATTTATGTATTTTAATTATTGTCCAGACTAGGACTTCAAGAGAAAATGACCTGGCAAATTTTATGAAAAAGACCAAACCAAAAACATATAAAACTCTCTTCCTTTGTTTACATCTCAATTTATCATCTTCTGTAATGCTTTTGTAATCCAGAAACGCAGCCTTCTCCAGCATAACCTCCTGGCCTCCAGAATGTTATTAGATGCCCTCCAGTGGGAAGGTATATGGGCTTTGAGAGGTTAAAAAAAAGTGGCATCAGTTCTGCTGACTCTTATTATATTCTCCGAAGTGGGCTTTAAGCCATCCTTGACATTTGTTTTTAAACATTTTGTAAGCCGTTCCATTTTATAAAATTAAAAGCACAATACATTCTCTTAAAATGACAGAATCTGAGTCAGGATATCAAGTTCTTGCTGTTGTCATTATTATTATCATTATTTTTATTATTACTGCTTTTTACAAAAGAATTACACTTTATTATTAAACCTGGCATTATTAGTCTGTTATGCATATTTAATGCTAATAACGTAAGGTGCACTAATACTTTCTCTGTGTGGGTCTGATTCTTGGCATGCTAACCGTTTTTTATTATTTAATTCTCATTATTCAAGCAGTTCAGATGTCACCTCCTCTGGGACTCATATCTCTTGATGCCTTCAGTTGGAGTAAAGGGATTCAGCTTCTTCATTCTCACAGAAGACACCTTGAATAGAGCGTGGGTCTATGACTATGTTGACCTGTCTGTCTCTCCTCCCCAGGAAGTAGAGAGCTCAGGAGAGTGGGGCTTGGTTTCATTTAGCTTTATTTAATTTTTTAAAAACTTACTGATTTGAGAGAGAGAGATATTTGTTCCACTTATCTATGCACTCAGGGCACTCTTGTATGTGCCCTGAGTGGGGATCAAACCTGCAACCTTGGTGTATTGGAACGATGCTCCAAACAGCAGAGCTGCCTGGCCAGGTCCTCCATTTATCTTCTTGCCTTAGCTCTAGCACATGGCCTACTGTAGAACAGGCTTTTGATACATGATTGTTAAATGAATGAAATAACAGATAAAGGATAAGAGGAATTTAAATTTATCAGTTAAAGGGTTCTTTGCTATTTTGAATTGTGTGGAATTTAAATCACCGTCGGCAGATCACAAACATCTGATGGGTTTCTTGATTTGTAAGTGCCAATTCTGTAGATGGGGTTTTTCACATGAGTTTTGAAATGCTCTTGTTTCATTAATTGGGGTAATGTCAGTCAAAGGATGTGTAGGTCAATCTCCTTATAGGAGTGTGATGGTTTTATTCTCAGGAAGATTTGTGATGCTACCAGGTTGGTTTGCAGAGGAGAGGGGGAGGTAGTAGCTATTGTGACAATTATCTGGGAAACCAGTTGAATTTCATAGTTGTTTCACTTGCTTAGAGAAATGTACAAGTGCAAATGAATAAAAGTTAATATGTTTAGGAACAGAGATATAAACATACTGCATGCCTAGATATGAGATGTCTGTGTAACACAAATAAAAAATCTTCAGACGCATTGCATGAGTACAGGCTGCTTGTATCCAGCTTTCTGGATGATATGTCTACATGGTCACTGTTTTGAGAAAAGCCAGCCCTGGGATGACATCAATAAGGAGGCGGTATGGTAAGCCTGCTCTTGGTCTGATTCTCACAAAGGACCATTGGACCTGCACTAGCCCATCTTGCTCAGTGGCCCTCATTAAAGCAGGCCTGCCAGGGTCTCCAAGCTCTGATTTTGGGGCCAGGACTTAATTTTTCTCCCTAGTGCAGATACATTTTTATTTCAAGGAGTTGAAGACTGGGAATTTTACTTGAGGACTCTTTCACTTCACATGTACTTCCAGACGCAGATGTGGAATACTCAGAGTATGTTAAAATAAAAAAGAACCACCTCTTTCCTCACACCAAGTGATTAAAGGACTTTAAATTGCAACAGCAACAGGAGATTGTTCAGTCTTAAAAAGTAAAGTTTCAAGTATTAAAAAGTATCTTTTACAGTGGATCATATTCAGATATCCATCACCACTATCAGCTGAAGAGAAAACACTATTTGGATGCATCAGGACTTAGATGTTTTTCTTTTCTTTCAGTCAGGGGCATTTAACAGGGGCATAAATTGTAGGGATCTTTTGAATAGAGAGAATAAATGAGTCTCATTTTGGGGGTTTTTAAATGTGATCTAAAATTATGAAATTTTAGCCCTGGCCGATAGCTTGGTTGGTTAGAGCATCAGCCCAAAGTGCAAAGGTTGCCAGTTTGATCACCAGTCAGGACACATACAGGAACAGATCAGTGTTTCCATCTCTCTCTCAAATTAATAAAATAAACATTAAAAGGTAAAATGATAAAACTTTGAAGCTGGAAGAAACTTTGGAAATCTATCTCCCCATCTGGTCCGAAGTCAGTCCTCTGATTATGTACTGGGGAGAGATTGGGGTATACTGAGACAGCCTTTTGTTTCTTAACACTTGCTTATGTCTGAGCCTAAGCAAAACAAATCAGCCTCTTCAAGTTGGAAGGTGCACCCAAGTGTACTCAGGCCATATCCAGTGTGGAACCCCCGTCCAGCCTCCTTCATGGGTGGTAATCCCGCTGCTGGGTGAACACAGTAGTGGGAAGAAGCTTCCTACTTCGTGAGACTTCCTGCTCCATCCTGCCCATTTCTGCTTGCCGGAATGTTTTCTTTTTCTTGACCTCATCTGATGCTCTGAAGGACCCATTTATTATTCCTATTATTACCCTATATGGTTCCATAAATTGAACTTTATGTGTTTTTCACAGAAAGCTTACTGTATGGTAACAACAGTTTTTATGTTTTTAAGTCTTCTGTCTTCTAGCTATTCCCTCCCCACTGGCGTGTTTCTGGGTCTTTTGCCAGCCCAGTGGCCTTTCTTCAACACCATGTCAAATTATCATGTCTCTTGAAAATGGAGACGTGAGCAAAGGTTCATCATGGCTTGCCTCCGTCTGTGACCATTAGCACCTTGGACTTGGGTGCATCTCTACTGCTGCTTTCCCTTTCCGTGTTCTCGTGCTAACCTTTAAACTTCCTGGAACTCAGGCCCTTCACTGGTGGGCCCAATCTAGAATTCTTCTCATGATGTCCGTTGGTTGAATAAGGACTACCACTGTCATGATGCTTTTACTCCTCATACCCTTCCTGTTGAAATTCCCTCCAATTGTATGTTCTCCAGTTCCTCTGCAGCTTTAAGAGGTCAAATACCTCATCTGCTCTTAAGTAGGAGCTTTCCAGAGACCTGGATAGCAGATGCACTTCAATAGTGATTTTCTAGAGGCATTACTTTCATTTTGCTTGCCTTTATTTTTTAATACAGGCAAGTAATAAAGACAGTATGATATTTATATTATGGATATAGCATATTTTAAGCCATCTTCATTATGTAGGTTATTCCAAATTTTTGACATCAGATGTTTTCAATGCATATCTTTTTACATCATTATTTTTCTGCCTTGCTCCACTATTTTGAATTATGTTTTTTATGCAGACTTCAAGACAAAAATTTGAGTCAAAATCCCTTAAATCCTTTCAGAGTCTTAAAAAAATATTGCCAAATTAGTTTCTAGAAATTTGAGTAAAGTCTCTAAAAGTATGATTATATTCTAATGTGGATACCCTTCTTTGAATATGTAATATATTATCAATAAAATAAGAAAAAGACTTGCTAATTCAAAAGGGAAATAATTGTATTAATTGTCTATTTAAGAGTTAGTGAAAACCAACATATGAGTAAATAACTATTTTAAAGAACAATAGTGGATGATGGATATACAACATTATTAACAGTTTAAATCAGGGGTAGTCAACCTTTTTATACCTACTGCCCACTTTTATATCTCTGTTAGTAGTAAAATTTTCTAAATGCCCACCAGTTCCACAGTAATGGTGATTTATAAAATAGGGAACTAATTTTACTTTATAAAATTTATAAAGCAGTTACAGCAAGTTAAAGCATATAATAATAATTACTTACCAAATACTTTATGTCGGATTTTTGCTAAATTTGGCAGAATAAATCTTTATAAAACAACTTACTATAGTTAAATCTATCTTTTTATTTATACTTTGGTTGCTCTGCTACCGCCCACCATGAAAGCTGGAACACCCACTAGTGGGCGGTAGGGACCAGGTTGACTACCATTGGTTTAAATGCTATAGGAATGTTTACCTGAAACTTATATACTCTTATTTATCAGTGTCACCATGTTAAATTTAATTTTCTAAATAAAATTTTAAAAGAAAAAAAAGAGCATGATAGTATGACACCATGGTGGTATTAGTGGGGTAATTGAGGACAGGCCAGTTCCTTTGTTTTCTTTTCAAATCATACCATGAAGGCAGGCCAGCACCCCTCTTGACCAGAGCCGAACATGCCTTTTCTGCCTGCTGTTCTGGCACCTGGTCCTTGAAGGTTGTTGATAAACAGCTCCTAAGGCCATTGAATTTGGCTAACCCAGTGAGTTCAATTGTAATTTGATAACTAGCTTAAGTTTCACTGAGGCCTAAAAGAGGTCAGTGGCTTCCAACTGTGGTGTCACAACACATTTCTGTGTTACACTCAGCTGTGAGGCATTAACAGCTACCGATAAGGCGTACAGACGTTTGCAAATGACTTTTTAAAAAAATATCTATGTATAAACCTGGGTGAGTTCAAGTTCTACCCTAAGATTTTACTTTCACTTGCATTCTGATATGTTTCCTCATGCAGGGGGGAGAAAGGAATGGAGCTGCAGCCACCATGGTGGGCATTTTGCATAACTTGTACTCTTCTTGATCTTACCGTGACATCTTTAATCATAGTGAAAATTATACATTCTTGTAATCTGTGGCAGGCTTTGCCTTATTTCTGTGAGTATTTTTGAGGATAGTTTATTAGAATCTAGTTTCTCTCACGCTAGTGTTTTGTGAGAGTGCATGTCATGTCATGTACATCTTGGCGGAAAAATAAAGGTTGAGACCTAAGATGAGAGAATACACCTGAGCTAGCCAGATCTGGAGATTGACTAGGTCTTGAAACATATCAATAAGCACCTGTGGGAGATTTTAAACTACCCCATGAAACCTCCTGCTCTCAAATATCTCCCAGGGGCCGTGCTTGAAATTCCATGATTAATTTTTTATTTAGGCTAAGATTGGTGCCTTTGATAAAAGTTTCTAAAGTAAGTGATCTTTAAAAAATAGTGAATTGCCTAAATTTTTCATTTTGCTTTTGGGTGGTATTGAATCCAGGAAAAATCTATATTTCAGGAACTTTTTTTGATAATGACCTGTGGTGTCACTTTTTAAATCCATACCCCATGCCTCTAATCACTCAATTTTCTATGCTTCCCTCAAGTATGATATAATTGTAATATTCCAGTTGGCAAATGGATTATATAATCTATTATCGAGAATAAAATGGCTGTTGAAAAAATATTATTTCCTTCAGTTATCTGCCATTTCTCCTTCCTTCCCGTTCATGAGTGCATCAGAGTTTTACTGCCCACTGCTCGCCTGCTCTGTGCTTTGTTCTTGGGGCTTAACATAGGCACTTTCCAAAGGTTACTGTCCAGCATGGGTGGAGAGAGGAAATCACAGTATAAGTTGTAATTATTTTAATAGCACAAGATGGAACATGCTGTGGAGTGCAGAAAAGGAAATGATTGTCTTCATGGATTGTACTGTATTTTTTTGCAGAAGTCAGTGGAACTAATATTAATGTCATACATTTATGTTTGTGTGTGTGAATGCACGTTCTTAGGATATAGGATTTTTAAATGAAGGTGGCATAAAAAGTGCTACAGAAGGAGTGATGGGTATTTTATCTAGACTTCTGTGGCTATTTTAGTTTACCTGTGAGCCACGTAGATGACAGAATCATGGGCTCTTGAAGGTGGAAGTGACTTTAAAAGTCAACTAGTTCAACTAATTTCCAAAAAATGTTAATTGGTTAACAAGCTCTTCTCTGTCCCACCCCCCAGCATTTCCTGTGATCTAGAGGCAGCATCAGAGTGTGGAGAAAACATTGGTTTACAATTTGACAAAACTTGCATTTAAATTCTGCTTTCTCCATGTCCCCCTTGAGTGTCCATGGGGAAACCATGTAGCCACCCTGTCACTCCTCCCTTTTTTTACTGAAAAGTAGATATAATCATTAGTGTTATCACTGTAAGGTTGTAACCATTAAATACATATTAGGTGGTGGTATTTTATAGTTGGACAGCTCCTTTGACAGTGCAGCTTTCTGCTTCTAGAAGTAACCTGAATTAAAATAGATACTTTATCTCCTGTACACAGTCAAATCCCTTGTAGTTTGGGGGCCTCTGTCATTCCTCAGAGACAGCTTGGCAAAAGTCACCAATGACTGTCTACCTGCTGGTTTCTATGGTATTTGACTTGAGGGGTCCCCCCCTTCTTCTTGAAACGTCCTCATTGGCTTTCTTGGATTTCTTCTTTTTTTTCTTTTTTGCCAGCTTCTCTTGATTGAGTCATAAATGTTGATGTATCCTTTTAGTCCAGGTAGTTTTTTCTCCTTATAGTCAGAGGATTTACTATTACTTGTAGGCTGATAATTAAATACATCTGTGTTTGCAACCTAGGTTTGTTTTTGTTTTTTTTCTAGAGCTTTCTTTTAAACTTTAGATACAGTAGTTGCTTGTGGATAGGTATGGTAGGGATAAAGCGGGGTATTGTTCTCTGTGCTTTCAATCCTAGGTGACGTTACTAACATCCACCGCAGTTACTTAAACCTGTTGTTCAGTTCAGGTCTTTTAAATGTGTTACCTAGTGCAGCAGTAGCCTCCCAACATTAGTCTCTTTGCTTTCAAACTTGTCCCCTCCCATACACTAATTTTTCCATGTTGTCGCTAGAGTAATCATTAAAAAGTGAACATTTGATTATGCTAATTCCATATGTGGTGGTTGATCCTTTCTCTTTTCTTTTTATTTTTTTACTGATTTGTGGGAACTCTTTATGTATTATGGCATTTAATCCTTATTACATGACTTTTTGAAAATATGCTGCTCACAAAAATTAGGGGATATAAAAAATTTCCTAAAGTGTATTTATAATATAGTATATTTCTCACACTACTGAATTTACTTGTCTCTAATTTATTACAATGTAAATTTTTGAGGGCAGAGAGAACATTTTGTATTCATGTGTGTATTCTGAATGCTTGTTTGTGTTTGTTCTATATCAAGTTTATTAAACTAAACTATTTAAAAATCCCGAAGATAACTTGCGTGGCTTTGTGTTTGCTTTGTTACTGCATGAAACACTCTTGCTTATTATTGTGTCCTCTTTTGTGTAAAATTTCCCTGATCCCCTTAGGTGTAGCTGTCACACTACTTCATATACTTGGTACACACTGTGTATATCACAAACATTTGCAACAAAATGTTCTCTTTAACTGTGAAGTCATCCAGGGCAAGGGCTTGTCTGCTTCATCTCTCCAGTGCTTAGCATGATGCCTGGCACATAATGAATCCTGTCCTCCCCTCGCTCCCCAACCCAGCAAACAAATTGACTGTAAAAGATATACCTGTTCATCACAAAAGTATAGTGATATTAGTACTTGTTATTGTCCCCCTCCAGCATATACTTTTAATAATGTAGCCAAAGTTGAATTTTTTTTTTCCTAGTACCCTTGACATGTGGAATACCTGACCTGCTCATGTCCCTTCTTAGGACTTTTCACTTCAACCTATGTGCCAGGTCTCTTTAACTCTGGGGGTTTTTTTTGTTTGTTTTTTAATCTTTCTGAAGTGAGAAGCAGGGAAGCAGAGAAACAGACTCCCACATGCACCTGACCAGGATCCACCTGGCAAGCCCACCAGGGGGCATTGCTCAGCCCATATGGGGGGTTGCTCTGTTGCAATCAGAGCCATTCTAGCACCTGAAGCAGAGGCCATGGAGCCATCCTCAGTGCCCGGGCCAACTTTGCTCCAATGGAGCCTTGGCTGCGGGAGGGGGAGAGAGAGATAGAGAGAAAGGAGAAAAGGAAGTTTGGAGAAGCAGATGGGTGCTTCTCCTGTGTGCCCTGGCCGGGAATTGAACTTGGAACTTTCACATGCCAGCTGACACTCTACCACTGAGACAGCAGGCCAGGGCCACTCTGAATTATTTTATACAATTAATTATTTTATATAATTCTAAGCACAAAATTTAAAGTAACATCTTATTTTGATTTAATCATGCTTATCTCATTCTCTGGTTCCAGCCTTTTATTTAATTATCTGAATTTTTTTTATCTTGATAGTTATTTGCCCTAATTTATGTCCTTAGTAGATCTACCAAGGCCTTTAACTAAACCTGGCAATCAAATTAATTTTTGGAGTCAGTCTGGATGAGTGTGTTCACAAATCTTTAGATTCTGCATATAGTCCCACCTGTGTTACAGAAAAAAAAGGAAGGTGCTTGAGTAATTATCTTTGTTTTCTACCCAACTGATGTATTTTTCTATAGCTCTACTTTGGAATGATAAATTTAAAAAAAAAAGGCCAATGCTTTTGCCTGTCGAGATTTATTTTAAAGTTTTGTCATATCAGGGAATGGAAGAAATAAATTTTTAGTAATAATTAGACAGTATGTATAACTGGTGTATGTTTTGGACTCTGTCATTTCACACAGTTACATTTAAAGGGAATACTCTGTAAACTTGTCGGCTACTTCTCTTTGGATTTTGCTCAAAGTAAATATTGATAAATAACAAAGTGCCTTTATATATTGTTGAACTTTCTGTTCTAAAAATGTTAATCACATTAATGTGTATGTCCTACACACACATTACCTCATTTTATCCTTCCAGTTACTCTGAGGCTAGGGGAGATTCAATACCTTTCCAAGTTCATGTAGCAAGGAAGTGGTGGAGCAGGTATTTGGACTTCAACAGTTTTGACTCCAGATCCTGGGCTTTTACCCCTATAATATTAAGTGGAAGTGCATACAAGGCCAAATTCATTAGGCAGTGTGTAGAAAACAGACTTTATTGGAGATTTGTCTTATATAAAATATTGTTGGTGCTGTTAAATTATTTTAGTGAGAATATAATTGCCTTTTCTGTGGAGATAAAGCCAACACTTTGGTGGAGTTAGTCTTCTTGCTTCCCTTTTAGAAATATGTAGCTGAGGCTCACACACAATGAGACTAGACTGGACTGTCATTACTGACCTTATCACAGTGTTATGAGACAGACTAATCTAAAACATAGAAAGTGGTTTATGAGTTACATAAAAAAGGTATTTTTATTGGACCTTTTGTTTTTCTTCCTCTAGGTTAAAACAAACAAACAAAAGTTCAGTGCTAGCTACTGTATATACTGTTGGCTTTGTTTAGCTTCTTTATATTCATTTTTATATTTTTGTCACTAGAGCAAATAAAGGAAGCCACACATAGCTAAAGTGAAAGCCACTTCAAGGAGACGTCACATGAAACATTTTGAGAAGGGAGTTATGTGGTTTCATTGTAGCATGCAAATATGAATTTTTTGAGATCAGAATTGTTCATTTACCACTCATAACTCTTCTGTACTGTGACTGGATGTTAAGAACTAGCCTAATTACACTTTCAAACTATTGTCATAATTATTTAAAAGAAAAGAGGGATGATTCTGAGTCAGAATTTTAATGCTCTCTGAGGGAGGTGATTAGATAAACTTATTTTTTTATTCACGTGATTTCTAAACACATTTCTGATTCTGGTTTGATTGACTTGGAGAAGTCTTGTGGTTGTGAAGTAGTTACAGGTCAGAGGCTCAGGTGGAATGGAAGATTAGCACCTTCCCTTGATTCTCTGAGTCTGTAAATTCACAGAGCTCCAATTTCATACTGGGGCCTCTGGCTTTCCCTTGCTTCATGGCTAGTACCTCTGTATGTGAGAGAATTTCTTCCCTGCTGGAATTAGCTTGGGTTTCAATTTTCTTTTTCTTTTTCTCCCGTGATATTTTTGTGAACCATGGGCTTCAAATATGAATTTTTTTTGAATGGTTCTTTAAAGGTGTTCCTTAACACATAGAAGTAAAACGTTGAATAACTTTAAATCTTAAATAAGAGTACAACTAGGGTGTTTTATTGACATTTCTTATTTTGTTAACTTACGTATTCTGAAATGTAAGGTATTTTATTTCATGGCCTGAAAAAAACACACCAAAATATACATTACAGCTTTCCTGCTGTGTGTGTTTATTTTAATCCTTGAGCCAGACCTTGTCTGAAATAAGCTTTACCTTTTAAGGCAATTGATACTGAGATATAATTAGGCCTAGTGTTTATTATTGCAAACACAGATAATTTGAATGTTATTAGTATAGGAAAAATATCAGGTAAGTCTGTATTAAAGTAGGAATGTCTAAGTAAAATAACTAATGACTAAGCAGTTCATTCATTTCATGTATGAACAATGTGAGAAATACATAAAAACATGCTTGGGTGCATCTGTTTAAAATGGGCTTTAACTTGTCCTAAGAGTGAAATTGTTAAATAGGACATTAACATAGAGCGTGCTTCTTCTGAAAATTCCGTAATAAATGCTGCTTCTGAACACTGTTTTTGCTCTTTTTTGAACTAATGAGGGAGTTTTGCATATTTGTAGTACATTCTGGGCTTTAGAATTTTTTCTTGTGTAAGAGAGTCACAACACTTGATTAAAATTCAGTTGGAATGGACGTGAGATTCACTGTGCATTGCTTCTACAGGTTCTTTAAAGAAAAGAAAATGTACTTTAAGTTGTTTTCTGTACAACCACTATTTTAATAATTTTTCTCTTTCACTCTTATGCTAAACTGTGTATTGTGAAATTGTTCACTTTTATTTTGTACAAGGTTTACAATTTTGAGGTTTTGTGAATGATTTGATTTATTTTTTGGAATGATGGAATTGTCTTCAATAATGTATATATTTAAATAACCATGCAATTATTTTGTAACTATGTTACAAATAATAAAGTTGCCATCTGTTTTTTAACTTAAGTCCTTTGAATAGATGGCACCAGAGATGATAGTTTGCTTTTGATTATTTGGCATGTATTCAAGACATTATTTTTGTCCTCAAATGGTATCCTCAGCTACTATTTAGAGATTTTCTTAAATGAAGGGAGTAGATAGAAAAGCTGTGTTACTTGTGGTCAGGGCAGTAGTGGAGCTGCTACAAGTGATGTTTGTAGGTTACTTTTAGTTGATTTGTATTGTTGTACAAGAAACCTTCTTATGCATTTAGCTCAGGGTATGGTATTCTGGATAATTCTTTATATGCTACTTGTTGCTATTTCTGATGGAATGTGGTCTAACATGTAAAGAAAGAGATAATGGAAAGGACTGAAATAGCAAGATGATGGCACACCATCTTCATTCTTTACAACTCACCTATTTCTACTTTAGAAATACTTTACCATTCCTTTTCTCTAAATTGGACCAATTTGGATTAAAATTAAATTTATCTTTATGATGTGATTGCTTGGTCTCAGTTATTTTTAAAATGCTGCTGTTTTTTGTTTTTTTCTCTGGTAACCCTTATGAGGTGGTTAATGTGGAAAGCTGTTCTACTGAAGAGTATGTCGTGGATCAGAGAGATTAAATAATTTGTTCATGACCACAGAGCTAATCAGTGGTGAAGCTGAGATTCTTCAACGGAACATTTAAAAATTATTTTGAAAAAATTTAAACACACGTTGAAGTTGAGAGGAGGACACTTAACCCCCATGTACGCGTCCCACAGATTAATCATCGAGATTCCCAAATTTCACTATTTGCTTTATTCCTTTTTTATTTTCCTTTGCAGAATTATTTTAAGGCAGATCCTAGACAGTATGTTTTAAAAAGTGTAAATTTGAACTTTAGGGCAAATGTTTGTTTTATCTCTATACCAGATCGTCTTCAAAGAGAATGACATAATATGAAGACTGTGAACAAATAGAAGCCATGTTTTTTTAGAAACAATTTTATATGTACATTCAGTTTGCTTTTCATTTATTAATAAAACGCAGTGAAATAGTACTTTCTGAGTACTGGTTCCGGGCTAGGAACAGCCCCCACGCTTCATGCCTCTTAGCTCATGTACTTCTCAATAACCCCGTGCTCTAAAATCCTTTCTTGTGTTGGCTTTTTAAAAATAAATCTCTTTACATAAAAGTGAAATATTTTACATTGTACATTTCCTTAAATTGTAATACCTTTTCACTCCTCACCTTTAGTACTACTAATAAAGTATATTGATAAAGGTATAGTGATGGTTGCTGCTCAAAAGTGTGGTCCATAGACCAATAGCATTCACCTTTGCCTGGGAACATGGCAGAAATACAGAATGTCAGACCATCCTTCAGACCTTTCGAATCTATCTGCATTTTCTGTAAGATCCTCAGGTGATCTATATGCATGTTAAAGTCCGAGAAGCTCTGGATATCACTCTCAAGCATGGCTGCACATTCAAATCATGGGGAAACTTTTAAAGCTATCAATGCCCAGCCCTACCCCTGACCAATTAAATTAAACTCTAAGTAAAGCCCTAGAACCTTATTTATTTATTTATTTATTCATTCATTCATTCATTCATTCATTCCTTTAAGTCTCCCAGGTAATCTTAAATTTGGCTAGGTTTTAAAATACACTGGTTTGATCTTTTCATTCTGTTCTGGCTACTTAACTCTGACCAAAACATTTCCTCTTATAAATTGTATGTTGAAAATAATGTTATCAATATAAATAGAATTGAAGATGAAATAAATTCTGGACTCAGACTTAATCTTTTTGGTGGTGATAATTCATTGACAGCACTATAGAAAGTAATTTCCTTTTATGCAGGACTGAACTTCACTGTTCTTATCTTTCCTTGACACTAGGGAAGAAAATGCTGCCAATATTTATTGTCTGTTCTTTGATCCATTCTTTACTTTAGGTAAATGACACAGGGAGGCAGGGAGATATGGAATACCAATGGATAGAAACTAGACTAAGCCTGACCTGTGGTGGCGCAGTGGTAAAAAGCTGACCTGGAATGCTGAGGTCACTGGTTCAAAACCCTGTGTTTGCCTGGTCAAGGCGCATATAGGAGTTGATGCTTCCTGCTCCCCCCCTTTCTCTCTCTCTAAAATGAATAAATAACAAATTAATAAAATATAAAAAAAGGAAACTGGACCAAGAGTCATTAAATAAGTTTATGAGATTATAGTAGATAGAATTCTAAGTATTTAAATTTTGTTCTTAGATTTTTTTTCCTGGGTGTACATGCATATTTGCTTTTCTTTGGGTCAGTAACTACAATTCTAGGCCTATATATTATTTTTTTTAAATTTTTTTTTTATTATTTATTCATTTTAGAGAGGAGAGAGAGAGAGTCAGGAGAGAGAGACGGGGGGAGGAGCTGGAAGCACCATATGTGCCTTGACCAGGCAAGCCCAGGGTTTTGAACCGGCAACCTCAGCATTTCCAGGTCGACGCTTTATCCACTGCGCCACCACAGGTCAGGCTAGGCCTATATATTATTTATTCAGCTGCAGTTACTGAGTGCTTAGTAAACGCAGCCACATGAATAAAGGAGTGTTTTTGTGCTCCTTCTCCAGTTGCGAATGGTGGCCTGGTATTGAGCATGGGCTCTGGAGCCCAGCTCTCTGCCTGGTGCCCCAGCTTGCTCTTCTGCTGGTTTGCTTTGTAACCAGGGGAAGTTAATTATGTGCCTCAGTTGTTTGCTTGTTTGTTTTCTAATCTGTAAAATAGAGTAGCTTAACAGCACAGTCCTGAGTCTCTGCAGCCATTCAGTGAATTATTACATGTGTAAAGCACTAAGGAGACTGGCGCACAGTAAGTGCTATGGAAGTTTTTGCTGATACTATTACTATTACTAAATGTTCCATGCTGCAGAGAGAAAAAGTAACTTGTATTTGAAAATGTAGACTCTTAACCTAATAGTTTTAACCTTTGAGAGACTCTTTAGATTAAAAAAGGATTTTTGTGCAGGGAAATTGACTACCTGATTAGAGGGAGGGAGGAAGGGAGGGAGGGAGGGAGGGAGGGAGGGAGGAAGGAAGGAAGGAAGGAAGGAAGGAAGGAGTTCAGACATGTATTCTGACTGCATGTATTTCTTATTTTATTGTGGAATTGGGTTAATCAGTCCACCCCTGACTGAAAGGGGGAGGGTGTGCAAATAACACTTATGTCATGGACACAATTAACCTTAGTTTGTTGAAGTACTTTATATTCCTTGAATAACAGCCACTGAAGAAATTCAACTTCTATTTTTTAAAATAATTGCTTTCCCAAAAGCCCTGTAGTAGCACATTTGAGTATTTTTTAAAGCCATTCATTAGATTAGTAGAATTTTATACTTTAGATTTATTTGAGGAATGGCTGTAGACGTGGAGGAAATGTGGCAGACAGATTAGGAGGCAAGCATTGTAGGCCTGGAGTCCCTGGGATATTCGAATCATCAAATATGAATACTTCAGGGGACTGAAAGATTACAGTCTAGCCCAGTGCCTTTATTTCACAGGTGATGAAATTGTGGATGAAATGTGAAGGTTTTGATGCTCCTAATGAGAACTGCACATTCTAGTTTAACTTATTTTTGATACTTCTCGTTAATATATTTTATGCGTATATGTACATATCTATATATACCAAGTGTGACAAAAAATAATAGCAACATTGAATATTTTTCTACAAAAATTTTGTGTCTATTTTTATCTCTTCAAAGTTGTGAGATCAACTAACTGATATCAGCTAGTGATTGCACGCATTTTGTAATAGAGTATGGTATCTATTTTTCATGGGCAAGATTAGGCATGTTTTTGTTGGCATTGAAAAAAATTGCTATGTGAAAAGAGTGACTATTATTTATTTAACATTTAACCTAAAAGTTAAAATGTGTTCAAAACAGCTCATCTGACAATAGTTCTGAGTCAGAAGTATTAAAGTACAAATGAAACAAGAATTTATTCTTAATCAGGGGTGGGGGAAAGGGCCAGCCTTCTGCAGAGGAAATGACTATAAATGGCCTTTGCAGTTAAGACACCCTCTGTTGCAACAACTGCCTTTCTGGTTGGCCTGGTTTTCCCCTTTCCTCACCGAGTATTGCTGCTAAAAACACTTTACTGGGCTGTTGGCTCTTAAGTTTTCTCTTGTTTCCTACATGAAATTAAATGTTCTTGCTCTCATTTTTGAAGCTCTGTGTGACCTTGGTCCCAGGCTGCTTGCCTTTGTTTTCATTTTGTTTCCTCTTCTTGGGGGCTTGTTCACTGGCCCTCAGGATCCGTGGAAGGAAGGGTTCTTTTCTTTTATGCCATATGATGACAAATGAATTCCGCTCCTTGGTACTTATATAGTTAGCTTTTTGGGGGAAGAAAATTTACAGAAAGATAACTTAAAAAGAATTGTAATCTCAACACTTAAGATGGAATGACATTCACTCCCACTAGACTTTTTGGTCTCTGCTAATATTTTAAGACTCTAGGGTAGGGATTGCTTTTTCTTGCCTTAGTGATGTAATGATGTATACCAGGATAACGCCCAACACTCATTTACCTATGAAATGCTCTTGTGTTTGTCTTTTAAAAATAAATGCATGTGGGTTTTGTACTCTATTATTAAAAAATATGTAATTCTGTAAGTCAGTTGTGCCGAAGAATTTGTGTTCCTGCTTTTTATTTCAGAGTTAAAAATACATAAAAAATAAACATGTATGGTCATGTTTATCTCTATAGATCGACTGTCTTGGAGTTTGTTTATAAGCATTATTATCTATAACATATAGGTGAGAAAACTGAATCACAGTTTGGATCACATAGATTACTGGTGGACTTGGAAGCACAAATTATGTCTACTGTGTAAGACTCTTGATAGCAAATAATATAAATATGAAAAATAGTTGTCTTGTTACTGGAAATCCAAGAGATAGATTTGGTTTTAAACACACACATTACGGTTCTCTTTTTTACCCCTCTGTGATGTTTTCCTCTCTGTTGGCATTACAGTCATGCAGGCTTTTTCCATGTGGGAGCAAAGATAACCACCAGGAAATCCAGACTCACATGGTCTTTTCAGATGTCAGAATAGACCTGACACAGTATCCATCAAAGCCCATATGATCTCTCTCAAAGATCTGACTGAAGCATATGCTCAATCATGGATTAGTCATTATGTCCAGGTCTGATTGGCCAGACAATTTACAAAGCACCAAAAACCTAATTACAAATTAGAATATTGTTTGTTGAATTTAAGATTAGAATGGAGGAATAGCTGTGATTGTTTCCTGTTTTGGTTAAGCTCCTGTAGCCTGAGACATTGTCCTTTTTTCTACTATATTTCTAAGAACAATGATCTGAGCTCTCTCCACTCATTGAGAGAAAACACACTGAAATATCATTATTTAATATGCTGTTAAATCTATCCTATAGCTGTGCTGATCTGTTTTTAAAATACTACCTTTCTTCAGTACCTAAATTATTGTAATATCAATATAATATGTAAATAAACAATTTAGTTTTAATTGATTACATTGCAGGGTAACTTTGGGTAGTTTTTAAGGAATGCCTGCCTAACGCTAATACTAATTTCAAATGTAAGCTCTTGGTCATGATATGGGATAGCTTGCTTCAGTCTGCTCCAGCTTAGTGTAAGTCTACTCCAAATGTTCTGTGTACAAATTCTTAGCAGTTTCTAGAAGATAGAAGGCTATTTTCTGTTCTTGTTCTTAGATGAATGACTTCTGTGTACTCTTAAGATTAGTTAGTTCATACAACTTGTAACTGGTCTAGGAATTGGTAGAAATCAAGGAACACTAAATAGATGCTGATGATGGGTGTGAGTGAACCTTCCCTGCGGCACCTCCGCTGGTTTGTAGGCTTTCCTTGGAGCCGTGCCAAATAGCTCAAACCAATAGACTGTAACCTCATTCACTTTTTAAATAGCATAACACTAGCTTTAAAAGTGATAATTTGTTCCTCATTTTTTTGGAGGCCACATATAATTGAAGGAAGATAACTTGACTTCTTTTCTTCCTTTTTAAAGCCAGGAAGCTTTTTTTTTTTTTTTTTTTCATTCTGATATAACTCTGAGAGAGAATTCTTTGCTTTTAGAAGCTCAGTGGCTTATAGGATAGTGTATGCCTCTGTCAGTGTATGCCCACTTTTTAAAATATTTTTTCATTATGTTCTTATTTATTTCTAATTTAAAGGGTTTTTTTTTGTTTGTTTTGTTTTTTTGTGTTTTGTTTTTTTGTTTTTTGTTTTTGTATTTTTCTGAAGCTGGAAACGGGGAGAGACAGTCAGACAGACTCCCGCATGCACCCGACCGGGATCCACCCAGCACGCCCACCAGGGGGCAACGCTCTGCCCACCAGGGGGCGATGCTCTGCCCCTCTGGGGCTTCGCTCTGTTGCAACCAGAGCCACTCTAGCGCCTGGGGCAGAGGCCAAGGAGCCATCCCCAGCGCCCGGGCCATCTTTGCTCCAATGGAGCCTTGGCTGCGGGAGGGGAAGAGAGAGACAGAGAGGAAGGAGAGGGGGAGGGGTGGAGAAGCAGATGGGCACTTCTCCTGTGTGCCCTGGCCGGGAATTGAACCTGGGACTTCACGCCAGGCCGATGCTCTACCACTGAGCCAACCGGCCAGGGCCAAAACAGTGAGTCAGTTTTTCATGAACACTTTTTTTTTTTTAATTTTTTTTTCTTTTTTTCTTTATTTATTTTTAGAGAGTAGAGAGGGGGGGGGGAGAGAGAGAGAGAGAGAGAGAGAGAAGGAGGAGGAGCTGGAAGCATTAACTCCCATATGTGCCTTGACCAGGCAAGCCCAGGGTTTCAAACCGGCGACCTCAGCATTTCCAGGTCGAGGCATTATCCACTGCACCACCACAGGTCAGGCAACTAAAGGTTTTTAAACATTTTTGTGGAGAGATTGCTTGTCCAGCAGAAATGGACCTACTGTATTTTGAGAGGTGTGGAAGTCTGTATAGAACATGTTTGGAATATAGAGGGTATGGGAGAAGTTGGGAATCTACAAACTAATTATCATTTTGCATTTCTTAGATTCCAGGTCGTTTTGTGCAAAGTTACGTGCAAGTGGTAATATATATACAGTGGACAGAACTTTGGACTATAAGAATTTTCTTGAATTGATAGTGGATTTTATGTTCACATTGAAAACTATTAAAAGAGAGGTTGAGACTATGTATAGGTTTTAGGCCCTAACTTTAAGGAAGCTATCAAATCTTAACCTCTTTCATCTTTAGCTACTAATGCATACTTGAATTATCATGTTGATAGAAAACATTTATCATATGTCTGTTCTTGGTGTCTATGTCATATCTTTTTGTTAATACTATGTGCTACATATAGAAACAGCAATTTTGGAGTACTATGTACATACACAGTCAAAAATGTATTTTCAATAAGCCTAATAATTTTAATAATGGTGCTAGATTAATGGTTTATTTTAAGATTGGTTAGGTAAGTGTGATGCCTGCCTCTTATCAGTTTGTTCTAAATCTAAGCACATTATTAATGAAGCCTGTTTACCACTTCCATGTCTTTCAAAAATATTTCATTATTCAAGGCAGCATAAATTTTTCTCTGTGGTTTTTTTCATGTGAAAATCATTTTTACTTTTAAAAAATATTTAATATTAAAGTTTCTTTTTTGAAGTAAGCTGTAAACTTATTCAAAAGTAATAGCTTAATTGGTGCTCAGGTTTTCTGAGGCCAGTCTTTTAAAACAAATATTAGTAGGTTATTTCAGTAGTTGAACTTTTGTTCATTCAATGCTTTAAATTTTTCTGAATCCATTTCTTAAAAATACAAACCCAATATTTATTCTAGAGCATGCGTATGTGCTAGTATTGTTAGTGAACGTTTTATATTCACAAATTGCTTTGATGCAGCGATTTTCAGCTGGTGTGCCTCAAGAATTTTAAAAACATAATACTTGATTATTTAGTCAGGGACACTGACCTTTTTTCCCTTAGATTTTAAATAAAAAAATGACAACAGACAATACAACAATAGCTGTTGTATGAATGATTCAAAATTATATCTATTTATTTTGTCAGATCAGACAAGTTTCATATATTTTTTGGTGTGCCACAGCATTGTAGTAATTAATTTATGTGTGTCATGAGATGAAAAAGGTTGAAAATCACTGCTTTGATGTATTATTTACTACACTAACCTTTTTTTTTTTAGGAAGTGAGAAATAATAATATACACTTGTTAAGTGGCAATATTTATTGATTACTGTCTCAATTTGTTTTCTGTGTAATTTATTTTATATTCAGAACAACTTTAAGATATAGATACGGTTTTCATTCTCATTCTCCAGATGAAGAAACTTAGGTAGTCACAGGGGTAATAACTTCCAGCTTCTGAGTGGTGACATTGGGATTTCAACACAGAGACTGTGGTTTCAGAGCCCAGTATACCTCTCAAAAGACTGTATGATTGTTGAGACCATCATCAAATTAATAATCAAGTGGGCCTAAATTGACAAAAGTCCTGTTTATTAGTATTCTCTGATTGTGAAAAAGTAGACAAATAATATTGTCAGTATCTGTATGCTGTGTTGTCTGACCAATAATACCCATTATATCATATGTATTTAGCCAGAGTGTTATTTCTGTTTACTTTTAAGCCTCCCATTTTTGTCATGATCCTTAGAAATCTATCTAAACCTAAAGAATAACAAAATATACTGAAACACATAAAATGGAACCATATAAAGAGAGTTTGAAGTGACAGGGAATGTTTAGTCTAGCATTTAGATTTGTGGGGACATAAGGAAATTCATTTGTCTGATAAATTCTCAAAAATACATGAAAATGAAGGAAAAATTTTAATGGTCTGATCATGGATCCGTTAGTAGAATTTATGTTACTTTACCATTGGAGAAACTGAAGTGGTGTGTGTGTGTGTGTGTGTGTGTGTGTGTGTGTGGTGGGGGTGCTGAGCAGGAGCCCCAAGACTGTGTTTAAGGGACAACTCCTAACCTGGTTTTATTTTGCTAAGGTCTGTTGGGTGACTTTGTCTAGCTAACTCCTAGATTGATTATGGAACATGACTGTGGGAAGTTGGGAAGGTTTATGAGAGGAAAGGAGAGAAGGGGGCAGGGTGAATGTCACAAGGAGTGAAACTTTAAGGAAAAAATTCAAGAGAATTTCAAGGAGACTTGGTTTGTTGCATGTGAAATGACTCCCACTGTTGCCCCTAGAAAACTTTTGTAAAAATCTACAAAAGCACTAAATTTGAGGTTATATTTGTGTTTTCTTCAAATGCCATTATAAAAGTCCAACTTCTAGGAGAAAAGACTGGCTTGTAGGTAACAACACGGACCAAAAAAGCTCACTTTTGTTAAAGTTACGGATGTACAAATTTCCTGATAATGTATTTATCTATCTATCTATCTATCTATCTATCTATCTATTTATTTATTTATTTATTAAAGATGAATGCCATCGTCTCCATTTTATTTTTTATTTTTTACAGGGACAGAGAGAGAGTCAGAGAGAGGGACAGATAGGGACAGACAGACAGGAATGGAGAGAGATGAGAAGCATCAATCATCAGTTTTTCATTGTGACACCTTAGTTGTTCATTGATTGCTTTCTCATATGTGCCTTGACCATGGGCCTTCAGCAGACCGAGTAACCTCTTGCTCAAGCCAGCGAACTGGTGAGCTTTTGCTCAAACCAGGTGAACCCATGCTCAAGCTGGTGACCTCAGGGTCTTGAACCTGAGTCCTCCACATCCCAGTCCGACGCTCTATCCATTGCGCCATGCCTGGTCAGGCCCTGATAATGTTTTAAGTACTGAGGTACCTACCAGTTACTTAAGAATAGTTATAAATCTGCATAAATAATTGGGCCTACTTTAATTGTTGAAACACCTTTCAGATCTGATTCCTTATCAACATTTGCGTTTTCTCCTGTGTTCTCTTTTTGGTTATGGCCTCTACTCTCCATTCTCTGTGTTATTTTTGTCCTCTGGATATTAGAAGAGTTTTAGAAGGTAAATGGAGATTTAAACTCACTGGCACCCCCATTGGTAGAATTTATCATCTAATACAGGGGTCCCCAAACTACAGCCCGCAGGCCGCATGCAGCCCCCTGAGGCCATTTATCCAGCCCCCGCCGCACTTCCAAAGGGGCACCTCTTTCATTGGTGGTCAGTGAGAGGAGCATAGTTCCCATTGAAATACTGGTCAGTTTGTTGATTTAAATTTACTTGTTCTTTATTTTAAATATTGTATTTGTTCCCATTTTGTTTTTTTACTTGAAAATAAGATATGTGCAGTGTGCATAGGGATTTGTTCATAGTTTTTTTTATAGTCTGGCCCTCCAATGGTCTGAGGGACAGTTAACTGGCCCTCTGTGTAAAAAGTTTGGGGAACTCTGATCTAATACAGTGTCTTATATTCTAACTCTGAAAAAAGATTACCATTTATAAAACAAATTGCACTTGATTTTTTCTGATAGACCTGACAATTCACTGTAGTGTAAATGGTGAAAATAAAAGTAAAGTTTTCTAAAATGTTAAAAATAAAAGTAAAAGTTTCCCTAAAATGTAAGGCCACATGTATTCATTTTATTGTCTATAATGAGATGGATCCAATGGAATAATATATTTTACCTAGGAAATAATACTGGATCTATCTCAGTTATCTTTGATTTGCTTGATAATATTATGAATAAATTGGAGAATATATGCAACTTTCTATGGCAGGTTCATCTAGTTGCCTCCAGATAGCCATTCTTACCTTCCATTTTAGTAATAATAAAACTCTGGTTTTAGCTTAGTGCCTTGCTGCCTAGCCAGAAAACTTACATTTCCCAGTCTCCGTTATGCTAGGTGAGTGCATGTAACTCTGCTATAAGGAGAAGTTGGAGTTTTGAGTCTTACTTTAAAAATAACCTTTAAAGGAGGAGTAGCACATTTCTTTTTCTAATTCCTTCATTTTTGTTTCCTGGAACATAGATATGATGGCTGGAACTCTTTCAGCCATTTTGGATGATGAAGCTAAGACTCACACTCTAGAGAATATAAAGTAGTCAGCTAAAAGGAGTCTGGGTTTTTGATGATTGTAAAATTGCTATACTAAGTCTGGATTAGCCGCTTTCTTTTTTTTTTTTATTTTAATTTTTTAAGTGAGAAAGGAGGCAGAGTGACAGACTCCCGCATACACCCTGACTGGGATCCACCTAGCAAGCTGCCTACCAGGCATGCTCTCTCCATCTGGGACTGTTGCTCTGTTGCTCAGCAACAGAACTTTCTTTAGCATTTGAGGTGAGGCCATGGAGCCATCCTCAGCACCTGGGGCCAACTTGCTCTAACTGAACCATGGCTAGGGAGAGGAAGAGAAAGAGAGAGAGAAGCAGATGGCCACTTCTTCTGTGTGCCCTGACCAGGAATTCGAACCTGGGATGATTATATGCCAGGTGGATGCTCTACCACTGAGCTAACTGGCCAGGGCCTTGCTACCTTATTTTCTGTGAGAGAGAATTATACTTATGTCTTATAAAAGCCATTATTATTTTGGATTTGTCATACAGCTGAATTTAATTGTAGCAGATATAATTTTATTTCATTTTTATGGGCATGTTTCTGCATCCTGAATGATAAATTGATTCCTATATGTAAATATCTGAATAAACAGAAGAAACAAAAT
This sequence comes from Saccopteryx bilineata, assembly GCF_036850765.1. Lineage (NCBI taxonomy): Eukaryota > Metazoa > Chordata > Mammalia > Chiroptera > Emballonuridae > Saccopteryx > Saccopteryx bilineata. The sequence goes on from NC_089494.1 coordinate 179,844,347, forward strand.
ATATATCGAGGGAAGAGCATGAAGTTAACTTCAAATACTATTGTTTATATGATCTTGGGATCGTTATTTAACCACATTGAGTCTCAGTTTCATATTTTGTAAAACTAGGATTGTAGTATTTTCCAAAAGTTATCGAGTAAATATATATACTTTGCTTGAGCCCACATAGTGGGTTCAGAATTTACATTTGTTATTTCCTGTTTTTGTTTTTATATTATGGACCATGTCAAATGGCATATTCCTCTAATGACACCGAGGAAATAAAGAAGCCGGAAAATGGAACACATTAAATCTGTTGGCACACACAAAAAAAGTGAAGGAAACTTTTGCCAAACAGTAGAAGAGTCACCGAGAGCTATAGACAAGAAGGTGATTCAATGTAAAATGTTATAAGGCAAGTTTCAGGACTTGATGATGTTAAGATTTCTCGCACTAAGAAGGACTGTGATGCTTAAATGAAAAATTAATTAAATCAAGCACTAGTTATTTTTAATGATGTTTTGAAAAAATACAAATAAAATATGTTGTCCTGCTGCTGAGCAGTTTTTATGAAAGACGAGAATAAGCAATGACGTATAATGAAGGGTGGCCATTCAGGTAACTTGAAGTAACAGATTTAAGGAATTTTTTATTTTGCTTCCAGTCTCATCTTTGTAGTTCAAATGAAAAATATAGAAAGCATCTCATAGGAACGTCTGTTATTCTCTTAAAACTATATTGAGTTAGATATTTTTCATTAAGTTATTTAAAATGATAAATGGTAAGAGGGGTATTTTAGTACCTTATATGATAGTTTTCACAGCAGCGAACCAACTTAAGAATTACCATTTTGAAAATTAAATAGTCTGGTAATTTACCTGGTAATATCTCCTTAATTAAAATGTGATAAATTAGAAGCCTAACTTCAAAATTCATTCTTTGAAATCAACATATGTTGAAATATCTACAGTAATGTTGCCAGTTAAAGTGTTGCATAGTATAGTGCAAACATATTTTTGCAAATATCTGATTTCTTTCAGTTTCTGGATTGTGTCCCAGTTTTAACTGTATGGTAGATGATGAAATTATGAGGCATTAAATGCACTTAAAATTGCAAATGCATTTTACTTTTCTTTTTCAGTTACTTGACAGTTTCCGACTATTGTTGCCTGTTTCACAGTAGTGATTGCAGTCTCCAAGTGTTTGTCCTTCAAGTGAAGCACTCCTTAGAACAGAAGAGCTTTTTGGATCAGTCTCCCATTTTGTTCTTTAATCAGCTAGGATTGTATTTAATAATTCTAATTCTCATATCACAAATATCTAAAAGTTAAATTGAATGGAGTTATTAAAGATCCAAACAAGATATATCTTTTTTTTTTTTTTAAAGAGGGGAAAGGAAGAGAGAGAGCGAGAGAAGAGGGGGGAGGAGCAGGAAGCATCAACTCCCATATGTACATTGACCAGGAAGCCGGGGTTTTGAACCAGCCACCTCTGCATTTCAGGTCAGCACTTTATCCGCTGCGCCACCACAGGTCATGGTGTATCTTATATAATTTTATTTTCACTTAAAATTACATTACTAAAAAAACCAGCATAAGCCATTTGCTTATAATTTATTATGCCTTCTATGAATTTTTAGTTTGTTTAATGGGAGTCCTGAGTAGACAGCTGTGCAGTCTGAATTGTCTTAGACTTTGAAACCATTTCAGAGGTAAGGTCTACCAACAGGAAGTGCTAATCTTCACACAGACTGAGAAAGGGGCTGGTTGGTGAAGTTAGGGCTGGGATGTTCTCTTGCAACTCAAAAGAGAACAAAAACAGAAATTAAGAGAAATTATATAAATTCTCCATGTCTTCCATGTTTGTAGATGTCAGCTATTCAGTGGTATTCAACCTTTTTGCACTTGAGGACCGGTGAAGATAGGAGAAGTATTTTGGGGACCACTAAGGCAGAAATCACCCGGAGCATAGGCAGATTTTACTTAGATTTTACTAAGATCATTGATTGGGTCTATAATCTTTATACAACATCAAGATGGTTAACTCCTTTGTGGACCAGCACAGAATTTCTCGTGGACCCATCTGTGGATCGCAGTAGAAAAAACTTTGAGCTATACAAATAGGAACATTTCATTTGAACTTTCAGAAAAATGACCCTTCTAAAATGTCATACATCTTAGACAAGAAGATAACTCCATTTGCCTTAAGTTAGAACCTCATTAATATGTCTCATAGATTAATTCCATGTATTGGATTTTCTGTTACTCAGAATTTCTTGCTATTAGAAAAAAGAGGTTTATTTAAAAAAAAGTATCCCTACTCGGGATTTTTTGGAATAAAGAATGATGGAGATTCAGGAAAATGCATGAATTTGAGAGGTCTAATGTGAAGGATTTGGTTATATAGGAAGAAGAAAAGGAAAGAAGTAGTAAACTTTTGAAAATGTATTAGAATGCAGTTCTCAATAACTTGTCTTATATTTTGGTGTACATTTTTAAAATGCTTTTTTGGTATTTCATTTGTTTTCTGTGTCATAGACTCTGGTGCCCAGTGGCATCTTCTGTAGGAAGCAGTTAGGCTCACTTGTATTATGTTTTGATTGTTTTACAAATTTTGGTTTTGTTGGCTTTTATTCCCTATTACAAATTTATACATTACTGTTAAAAAATTATTAAAAATTACTTGAAATCTTTTAATAAACCGATTTTGCAGCTTAATTTTTCTAGACATTTTATTAAGGAGCTATTTTAACCTTTTCATTTTTTATAACATCTCTATACCTTAAGTGAATGGTCATTCATTCAATTTAATAACTAAAATAATTCATGAATGTTAATTCCATAAGAAAGTAAAAATAGGATTCTGATATTTTATTTCAGACTTTTTTTCCTAGAGAAAGTCTCCTCTCCAAGATAAATTTTTCTATTAACAATTTATAAAATTGTATTTATAAGTTTTAACATTTTTATGTTCAACATCACATAATTAAAGTTATAATTTTTATACTTTCAATGAAACTAAATTTTGTAAAGATCCATGTTATACAGTTATAATGATTGCATCACATAATAAATATGCTGTATAAATGTTTATTTCCTTATGTGTATACTTCCAGAGTGTAGTTTAAATCAAAAGTACATGTGATTTTTTGTGCTTTTTTCATTGACTTTTGTTTTTTTAACTGCGTAATACATTAAATGAGGTATTCATGTAAGCCACCTAGAACAGTGCTTAACAAGGAGTAGATGTTCATTAAACATCAATTATTTTAATAATAAAATGGTATATAGCAATATATAGTAATAGATGGTAGAGTATTGAATCTGGATAATTTATGAATGGATTTTTTGCATAGCTCCATAGTTTCCTTTAGTGGGAAGAGATAAATATGAGAAGATATAAATTGGCTGGCTTAGATACAGCCTCATCCTGAGAAATGGTACCCCCATGTTTAATACTGCCTTATAAAATAAGAAAGGAGCATAGGTTGGGGACCAGAAACCCTTATAAATAGTTACATGGCTTCAGTTTAACTTACTCAGTTTTACAGTTTTCAAATTCTTCATCAGATAAATAGAAGTAACAACTATAGAACTAGTTATAAAGATTAAATAAAATCACAGATAAAGAACAAGGCATAGAACACACCAGGCACTCAACAAATACTAACTTTTGTTCCTTTTAGGACAGAGAAGAGCAAAAATGTCAGGGATATAATGGAAGAACATAATTGAATATATGGTACTGTGTTTTCATAATTAACAAAAAACATTCACTGATCTTTTAGAATTTTAACTCTACTTGGTTTCACTGGAAATAAGAAATCTTGAAATGATGAATTATCTATTTCTTTGTTATGACTTATTTAACATAAATGAGAATTGACTAATTCTTGAATTTTAAATTAGTCTTTTATAAAACTTGTTTGTGTGTTTTATTGTTTTCTTAAAAAAAAGAACTTAGTATTGTTTACTATTCCATTTAGTATTAATTACATTTTCTACTCATATCTTTAGGATGATGAATTCCAAGTAATCTGCTATTCCATCTCACATACATTAATATAAATTGTATCTTGCTAAATAAATTTATAACTTTTATTTAATTTGAACAAGATTTTTCTATTAAAAATATTTACATATGCTTTTATTATACTGAATTTTGTCATAGGTTTTATATATTTCCAAGTAAGTTTTTTATTTGATTGAAGTAAATGATAGTAATTTACAAAACCAAACATGAATTCTTTCTTTCAAAGTGGAGTTTATATAATTTATTTATTTTTTATAGTCTTGCAGGACAGGCCTCACTCTCTGAAAAAGTTTAAGGGCTTGTGTGATTATGTTAATGCCTGTGAGCAGATTGATCAGTAGAGCTTAATAATCATTTGATTTATTTTTATTTTTATAGCATTGTATTGTGAGAGATTTTAAATACCTTGGCAGTGAAAACAAACTAGTATGTAGAAAATAAGGAAGCTAATCATGGGAAGCTTTTTTTTAAAATTTATACAAATATATACAACTATTAGTGATACTACAGTTGAAGACGGTGCAGGTGGCCTACTTTAGTTAAAAATTAGATGTTAGATTACTTGATGGTTGAGTTTTCATAACTCTACTTAAAAGATTAAGTCTTTATGTATTGATCTTTTTCATATAGGACATGGAATTCAGAATTGAAGTGTGTGGTTCTGTTGAATCATAAGGATAAGCTAGGAAATATGTGGTTTCTTTTTCAAACAAAAATAGGTAGCATAGTTTTTGAAGTATTTTTTTAGTAGATCAGTGTAAGAATATTCTATAGAAACATTTACTTATTTTATGAATTAGAGAACAAGATCTCTTTTGGTTAATTCTGACTGCTAAATGTTCTTGTGTAGATTATGAAGATAATCAGTTAATGGAATCAAGACATATTTGGATTTCTTTTTTAAAAAATAATTGCAATTTTCTCAGAGCTCTAGGTGAAGATATATATATATATATATATTTTTTTTTTTTCTTTTAGCTGCTTTATTTTATTCTCATTTGGGATCACATTTATTTTTTGTAATTAATGTTCCACTTCGCCGTATTTAGCTTTTCCTGAGCCCTAGAACAAGATGAAATTTATGGGACTAGGAAGTGTCTGCCCTTGCCACTCCTCCCACCAACACACACACACACACATTCTCTCTCTCTCTCTCTCTCTCATACACACACACACACACACACACACACACTCTCTCTCTCTCTGCCTTTTGGGTTTCAAGTGTCTATATGAAACCAACATCACAATATAACTACTTTAGAGCCTGGCTGCCTCCACTTCAAAAGTGTTATGTTTCTTATATTCTATTATTTACGGGTTTGTCATTTTATAATATCCCCAGGAATAAAACGCCTTACTATTGGAAGCCACAGGAAGTACTAAGATAACACCTGATGTGTAGTATCTATTTTCCTCTTTCTGTCCTCTTTTATAAATCATAGATGACAGAGGCCTGTTCTCAAATTATAGAAGAGAGGTAGCAGAAGTTGGGGTTGGGGCTGGGAGAGTTCTTTACATAAAACCATGAATTTCTTTTTCTGAGGAATAAGTTTTTCTCACTAGTGTAAAAGTTTTAATCTCATGCATATATGTATAAAGCTTTACATTTCAGAAAGTAAGCTTTAAATGAATAATGAAGTATTTTGTGAATATAAAATTATTTTTGACTAATACATTTTTTATTAAAAAATAATTCTGCAATACATACTATGTTCAAGGGGATTTTGTGAACATTCTATATGCCAGGTATCATGGTAACAAAACTAGCTGAGTACACCATATATAGGGTGCATTGATAATAGCACAAAACATTAAGTTTCTGTAGAGCACTTTCTCCCTTACAGTTTTCAAATCTAGGGTTACTTTGACTTAGGTGTAATCATGTTGGAAGAAATCAGTTCTTTAAAATTTCATTTGCATGGCATGAACAGTTTTGAATGTGAAAAATGTATTAAATTCTTGGTAAATTACTTTTAATTTCACATTCTATACCACACTTTAGGTGTATGAATTTTTAAGACACCAATAGGAGTCCTTGTAACATGTAGACATGAGTCATTACAAGATGTATTGTTTGGGACACACCCAGTAAATGAAAAGGCCAAAAAATGTGTAAGATCTAATTATGAAATTCTCTCTTGATTACTCAGTTATCATAGTGTCTCATTATTTATTTTAGGGTAACAGATTCAATAGATCCATAGTAAGGATTCATATTGTGAAGTGGCAGTTTGAGGTCTTTAATGAAAATGAACTTACCATAGAGTTGGAGTATGAATAAGCTTTTTAAAGAAGAGAAGTGTATCCTTCAAAAAGCAGTGATTACTTCAGTCATAACCTCATTGGTTACTTTGGTCTGCGAAAAACACTGAGCAGAGTTTTTGTTCCTAAGGATGGCTCCACATACCAGGCACTGAGTGTTCAAGTGTTGGCCCTGAGGCATATCTGGTAGATTTAGAAATGTAAGAGAAAATTCCAACCAAAATAGTTGACTATGTTTTAACCTTTTTAACACTGCCTGTTGCAACTACATTTTATAATCAAGATAGTCACGATTTGTCACATAATGGAGACAAGACGTTTGTTAGAAAACTTATTTTAGGGAGTTAGCTTTTCTATCCGCAGACATTAACTTTGCACTCAAGAAGGTTCATTTTCAGTTGATAAGTCAGCTAACCATAGTGACCTATCTGGTTTCCTTGGTTTGTGCTGCCAAACTGCATTCTCAGAATTGTTTCGCAGAGGTAGAAGCCCAGAAACACTGAAAATATGGCAATTATTCATCCTCATTTCAACATACTCTGTGTTCAAGTTCCCTGGGACCAGGAAAAGCAAACTGGGGTAAAAGTTTACCAGGCAGAACTCAACCCTCAGATGGTCTTATTTTCCATGTACACATACAGTATGCCAACCAAATCAGACTTTCTTTGACTTAAAATGAAATTAGGGCAGTGACATCTTTGAATTTTATTTCAGATTCTTTGAAAGGACAGCAGAATCTAAGTTTAGCGTGTTTTGCTGGGAAAAATTATTTGGTATTTTGGTAGAATTGTCATATGGACAATGCCACCCCCAGCATCAGTACTTTAGAGGAGAGAAGAGGTGATGTGGTGGTCACTGAGATTTTCCAAAAACACTTAGGGAGCTGAGGTCAGCCAGGAGGGAAAGAGTGTGTTCTTGACTCACATTCCTAGTCCAGTTCTGAGAACCTGCAATCATTGTTTTTGTCTTGCTTATCTGTGCCATAAATTCTCACATCTCAAATTGAAGGACAGGACAGTAACAAAAACAAAAAGGAAATGAGAGTACACAGTCACAAAACAAGCAATCTACAGGAAATAAGGGAGCTGGATTTGGTCCTATAGTCTGTCATTCTATAATGGTTGACATAGGGACCTTAAAATTTACAGTAAAGCTTATGAGCAAAGAGAAAAATCTGTATCTTAGTTTATTTACTTCTGATATGCTTTTGCTGAATTTTCTTTTTCAGTTCCGAATATGAGTCTTTTTATATTCTCTTATTTTCTGAGAAGTGAGGATGGTAGTGGGTGGACAGCCCATATTTGTTTACTTTTTATGTTGCATCAGTTATTACTGTTGGTTTCTTGGTGGAAATTTTTCTTTCCCCCCTCATTTTGGCTTTACCTCCAAATGCCTTCTCCTGTTGGCTGAAAATGAGCACTGTAATTTGTGGCTTTCCGGAGAGGGAACCTCCGTGGTCAGGTGGAGGAGGCCGGCCGCATTCCAGCTGCGGAGCGGTAGGTGTTCCAGACAGAGAGCTGATTCTGGAGTGAGCTGGGGTGCGGGGTGAAAGTTGGCTGCTAATTCAAGGCTCACCTGAGGCAGTATGTTTTAAACAGAAAAGTGCCCTCTCTAATTAGCTGGCCCAATATGCAATTAGATTAATGCCAGCCAACCAATTTAGAAACCTCTTCCAGACAGCTAACCAAACAATAGGTGTTCCAAGGACCTGACGAAGCGCTCATTTTCTTGCATTAAAGAATTTGTAGTTTTACTTCTTGTTTGTTGTGGACTGCCTCATCATCCTATGAAGATAAAGCACATTGTCTTTTTTGGGGAAAGATGTCTTCTTGGGGGAAGAATAAGTAATCTATTACTTATATTTATCTTTCTAGGCAATCCTGTGCTCTCAAAGCATTGTGTGTGTAAAGCTTTGACATTAATTTAATTGGCAATAAAGTTCTCAGGTTCTGGAGATGGATGTATTTCCATCATTGATGATTCACTGAATATATGATCATTTCTGTGAACCTTGAAAAACACTTACTAAACTGTTTGATTGTTAGGCTAGAAATATTATAGTGGTAATTAACTACATGTGCTTAAAAATATTTTTAAAACTGTTAGATGCTAGATGAAGATATGTATAAAAGTTAAACACTTTATAATCATTGATTTTTTTTCCCTAAACCCCTCCAAACTTTTGATAACCTTTTGTTTGCTGCTTTTGAAGTAGGAAGCTTATAACAAATGATTTCATTCTGAAATTGTACATGGATAGAAAGTTTTGATATTGCTAATTTTATTTTATTAATAGGATATAGTTGCTTTTTTACCGTTTATATGAAAAAAAAAGATGTTTGTTACCATTTCTCTTTCATTCTCACACTCCAAAAGAAGCATAATCTAGGTTGTCTCATCAGTTAGCCTGGCCCCAAATTAAGTCATGGAAACAGATCATTATAGTTTGAAGTTTTAAGTATTTGTTGATTTTCTAGAAAACTTCAATTATAATTAAAAGAAGTCCTTTAAATTCGTTTCACAAACCTTAATTCCTGGGAGCAGCCTGTAGTACTTCTAACATGATTTAGAAAATATTTTTTTTCTTTTGATTACTTCTTAAACATGTGACTAAGAATGGTAGAGGATGAATAAGAAATAATACCTATGTATTCTCAAATAGTTCAGTTTTCAAATGTGAGCTTGAAGTTTCACATGAGCCAAAGTTACTTCAAAGCAGCCAAGCTGCTTGAAAACCAGGCAGTTTTTTCTCGCCTGGATGCTGAGGAACCTTTTCAGCCATTCCAAACTGCTAGGATCACTTGCTCTGATTTCAGATAAGCAAAATAAAATAAACAGACTCTTGCCCATGTGGGAACTGGTTCTGCTGTCTCCTGTTCTGACTCTGCAAAGCCTGAAAGTCTCCCCAGTATCTTTGAATGAGGCTCATTGTTTATTTATTGTGCTTTTCACAAGTGCTTGTAACTTCACCCTTGTTTTACTAATAGCTTTCTTCTGAAGTGGGTTGACATTTCAGTTAATTTTCAGTGACTCAATGTTTTTTCTTAAATTGGGCCAGACCGAAAGGCCTGTTTAAAGTTTGACATTCTCATATATAAATTGTAGTGTATAAAAAGAAGGAACGTTTATTAGGGATTTTTGAATTTCTTTTCCTATTTTTAAAAATGTAAGATCAAAGATAATTTTTTTCATATTCTTTAACTGAGTTGGCAAATTAAATAAATGGCTATATAGAATTTAAAACCTGTAGAAGTTTCAAGTTTTTATGTTAAAACCTGTAAGATATGTAAATATATATATTTTTATTCATTTTAAAGTATAATACTGTTTAAAGTTTCAATGTGACGTATTTTGAAGATTGATCAATGACTTCTTTATGTAGATGAGAGATTTGAACACCCTACACAACATTCTGTTTACATTTTTTTGCATTAATTTTAAAAACCATAAGCGAAAGCTTTTTCATTTATAGAAATGAAACTACAGGGTAATGTTGCCCTTATAACAAGAGTTAAATCTTACAAATTACAGAGTTGGCACAGAATTGGGCACCAATAGGGAAAATCCAGAAACAGGTTCTAATACCTAGTAAAATTTACTTAATGATAAAATTATATTTCCATTAAACAGAAAAAGCATGGATTGTTAAAAAAATTATATGGCATAGCTTTTAGCATTATTTGATATCTATAAAGGCAAATTCCAAATATAATCACAAAATAATACTAAAAAACAACTGAAGTAAAATGATATTAGGAGAAAATAGACCATTACTGAAATATCCTGATGAAAGTGGTCTTTATAAGCTTGCTAAGAAACTTTGATTCATAATGCAAAAGTTGCAGGTTTGATTACATAAAAAGTAAAACATCCTATCTGTAAGACACCATAAACAAAGGCAGAGGAATATTTGCAAAAATATGGTAGAAAGAAATTAACATAATTATTATGTAAGGGGCTTCAATACATTAAGAAAAGAAACACAAAACAATTTAGAAAGGATATGAAAAGTAGGTAAAGTGAAGATATGGCCAGTAAAACTTTATAAATGTGCTCAAGCTCTTGAGGGGTCAGTGTAACACAAATGAAAACAGTAAGATGTCATTTTTATCTGGTCAGATTGGTTAGCTTACAAGAGCTTACAATATCTAATGTTAATAAGGATATGGGTAATTGATATCTTTATATTTTGTTGATAAGAATGTGAATTTTTTATACCTAAAATACACGTCTCTCAGTGATCTTATCCTTTTAGAAAGTTATCCCACAGAAAATAACAATACATAATGAGAGAGTCCAGGGGTATCTATTGTCAGTGACCTATATGATGTTTATATTAAAAATGTACTTTTATCAATTAAAAAAACCAATGAAAACATTTTGAATCAAGTAACAGTTCATTTATAGTATGGAATATACAGTTACATAAAAAATAATTGGTAGGTAGCTATGCCTGCCTACCAAAGGAAATTGCAGATATCTATGTCTTTATAAATATATGAGCATACATTTTATATCACTTTTGGTAATAAAAATTATCCTATAAAATATGCATATGTATATTTTAGTCTACACATAATCAAAATACGGAAATTTCCCTTAGGGTGGTAAGTTAGATTGTTGGAGAGGTAGAGTTATAAGAAATATGAGTATCTATTACATTGGTAATTTTAGAAGTACCAATAAACTTTTAAATAGAAATTTTGACCATTTTACTTTCAGGAAACATTTTGAAATAAGTCATAATTGCACATCTTATGAGCAGATTATTACTGAATTTAGAGGCAAATATACAAAACTATAGATTCTGCCATGAAGCTTCCAGCTCAGTTTAGTATTGTCACAGGAGAAAGCAAAGCCCTTCTTGAAACATCTTCCAGGGTTTCTTAACAAAGGGATGGTTTTTTTTTTTTTTTTTTTTTTTTTTTTTACAGAGACAGAGAGTCAAGAGAGAGGGATAGACAGGGACAGACAGGAATGGAGAGATGAGAAGCATCAATCATTAGTTTTTCGTTGCGCATTGCGACACCTTAGTTGTTCATTGATTGCTTTCTCAAATGCGCCCTGACCGGGGACCTTCAGCAGACCGAGTAACCCCTCACTTGAGCCAGGGACCTTGGGTCCAAGCTGGTGAGCTTTTTGCTCGAACCAGATGAGCCCACGCTCAAGCTGGCGACCTCGGGGTCTTGAACCTGGGTCCTCGGCATCCCAGTCCGACGCTCGATCCACTGCGCACCACCTGGTCAGGCCAAAGGGATGGATTTTGAAGTAGGGTATAACTTTGAATAACATTCAAACGAAATTTAATGGACACTCCCAATTTTTAAGTGAGACATACATCTGACCCTAAACTTTTCCGTTTGATTTCTGTACTTAGTTTGTAATTCTGCCTTAGCGTGATTCAGGAGGCTCTTACTGCCTTACTCCTAAAGGCAGTATGTGAGTGAGAGCCAGGGCCGTTCAACTTGTCATGTTGCACTCTGGCTTGCCCAGAGGCTCAGTGAGACTCAACTTATCCTTTTGTCAAATGAGCATAATAATATTGAGAATTAACTGGTTAGTACTTTTAGATCATTTGGAGTGTTGTATAAAAAAGTGTATGGTAATGAAAGAGATTGCACATTCTGATAATTATCTTCTTGTTAATTGCTATAACCAACTGTCATACAAATCAAGAGTTATTTATTACTCTGTGGTAATATGCTAATTTAGAAAAGTGTGTCCTTATGGTATTGTGTAATACTAAGACGCTTACAATAATATATTATCGAGCTTGAAGAGGAGGGTGCAACTACATTTTAAAGATGCTCGAACATGGTTACACAGCTTGTTAATAATGACTGAGCTGGGAACATGCTAGGAAGTATTTCTGGCATAAATGAATGAATTAACAGATTCACCTCTTGACTCTGAATGTAGGGCTCTTTGTATGGTATTTCTACATTTTACTTGCTATTTCCTTATTATCATACATGGAACAAATATTATTCAGAAATCCAGGTAATCTCTACCAGTTAGATTACAATCTAAAAGAAAAGGTATATGTACCCTTTTAAAAGCTGGGTAGCTTTGCTTTTGCTTTTTATTTATTTTTTTAAACTTTAGGATATTCTATAAGCTATATTAAATCAATCAATTGTTGTAGAAAACATATATAAGTAATATTTACTTATTTGCATATTTTGTTTTAATTGGACCATTATTTGCTGGTTTCCTTTGAGCTCATTTGTGATTTAAACATACACAAACATACACATATATTTAAATATATAAGTATATTAAAAGATCTTGTTTTGAGTAAGCATCATATCATTAAGTATTTACAAAAGTAAAAGGTAATTTTTAAAATACATAAACTACCCTTTGAACCTACGCTGAATCTTTTTCTAGAATTGAGCATGGTTGTTGCATTATTTGGGTAAGAATTATCAAGAGAATTGGGTGACTCATACACTAATTTCTTTGGAAATGTTTGAGTTGGAAGGGCTAATGTGAAACAAGCAGTGAGTATCATGTTGTTTTTGATATTAAATGAATTGAGCATTGTAGTCCTAATAAATTTTGGACATTTGGAGGCATGAATGCTTGCTGTATGTCATTAGATTGCATGTGCATAGTTAGTTATATAAATGAGACATAGTTTGTAAACAGGTTTATGTATATATGTAAATTTATAGAAAAGATTTTATATAGATACGTTTACTGTGTTGCCATTTGAGATGATTCTGTTTATGATGAATGATGGTGTTAAGGACTTTTGAAATGGTTTAAAATAAAATCCTATGTATTAAACTATTTCTTAAGATTGAGATGCTTTTAGTCTAATACTTTTTTCCCTTCATTTTTTCAACCACTCAATTATCCATGAATAATGATATAAACAACTGTATTCTTAGTATGGAGGGAACTCAGAATTGCTCAGGGATGCCCTTACTTTTGGGAGGCAGATACACGCTACAGTCTAGTAACATTTAAGACCTCTACATGAAATATATACTATACTGCTCACTAAAATTAGGGTATATTTCAGAATGAATATGAAGTGATAAAAAAAGAAGCATTTGATTTTCTTTTATTAAACAAGAACACCAGAAAAGCAAACAAGTCAAAGAAAGTTATTTGATTATGCAAATGAGATGCAAAACAAACTTTTATTTCATTGGTGAAAATGCACTATACAAAAGACTGCAAGTACTGAAGTATCTGTACGTTCCCTGATCCCCTGCACCCCTTATATTTGTGAGCAGCATATCTTATGTGGAATAATTCTCTTAAAACATAATGAAAAACTTACTTTATCACTATGGTAATTGATGCTTTTTCTCTAGTAGCTTGTCATCACAGTTTGTGATTTTGATCTGATCTTTGCCCTTTATATGTCAGGAAACCCTCAGCCAATGTGTGTGATTGGTAGTCTTTGATCCAAAAAGATTTTCTGGCTAAATGTGTTTTAATAATGTTAACCATGATTCACATCTTTTGGATACAAAGTATTTTTATATGAGTAGTTTGACTTGACAGCTTGAAATATTTAATATATATGTGCACTAATCTTACTAGTTTGTCTCTGTTAAATAAAGTTGGTAATATTTTAGTTTATTTGTTGTTATGTCCCAAATTATATGTCTCTCTGAAATAACAGTCAGCATGTTAGTGTGCTATATATCTTTTTACTTTACCTTTTCCCCTCCTCCTTGGTAGACTGTGTTCCTGGAGGGCAGATGCTATTATTTTAATTAACTTTATAAACCCAGTGCCAAACACAGAGCTGGGCGCATACAGATATATGTAAATATAGATAAAATATAGACATAGGTATTCAATAAAAGTGTGTTGAAAGAATACCTTTTTTTTTTTTTTGTATTTTTTCTGAAGCTGGAACCGGGGAGGCAGTCAGACAGACTCCCGCATGCGCCCGATCGGGATCCACCCAGCATGCCCACCATGGGGTGATGCTCTGCCCATCTTGGGGCGTTGCTCTGCCGCAATCAGAGCCATTCTAGTGCCTGAGACAGAGGCCACAGAGCCATCCTCAGCACCCGGGCAAACTTTTGCTCTAATGGAGTTTTGGCTGCGGGAGGGGAAGAGAGAGACAGAGAGGAAGGAGAGGGGGAGGAGTGGAGAAGCAGAGGGCGCTTCTCCTGTGTGCCCTGGCTGGGAATCGAACCCGGGACTCCTACATGCCAGGCCGACGCTCTACCACTGAGCCAACTGGCCAGGGCCAAGAATACCTTTTAAAGTAATTGTAGAGATAGATGTTCAGGATGCCTTTTCTTGATGATAAAGGGGACTACTAATACTTATAACCTGATGAGGAAAATGTTACACATTTTTCTAATAAAAGTTACAAATCATTTACACAGTATCACTTATTGATACTAATTACTACATGTTTGTTACAATGGGGTAACAAGTCTCTGTCTCTTCTAGCATTTCAGAGACATAGAAGACAAAATTATAATTTTCTGATTTGTAAAATTAAAAAAATAAAGATCTCTGCTAGATGTAGGAATGGAGAGCCAGTTATTCAATGATTTTGAATGGTTTCTTTTGTATCAGTGCCATTTAAAAGGAATTAGGAGACTTTGTGATGCTGATTGTAAAGCCAGTAGCCAGGGCCACCATCATAGCCACCTGGCCCATGCAGGTTCACATTAGATTTGAACAGACTGTAATGAAACAACGGAGCCACAAACTGATGGGCCATGATATTTAATCCTAGCTTGCACCTGGAGGGCAAGTAAAAACACACACTGGACTCCAAAACCCACTTATTCAATGCTCACAAAATTACTGACTTATCCGAGTTTCCTAGAATCAAAGGTTTCTAGCTCACCAGCCTTATTTACCTCTGTTCCCCATCTCCATCTCTCTGCACAAACTGGCTTCTCTTTCAGCACTCCACCATCTTGGCTGCCTCTCCTGGCCTCCTCCACATGGCCTTTCTCTGCTCTCCTTTCTAATGCTAACCTCAGGAACTGAGAGGCAAGCTTCTGGTCCGCCCCACTTTATAGTGCAGAAATTAAAACCTTTAATCCAATACACAAAATAGGGAAGTCTCTAATACAAAGTCACTTATCTGAAGCATAATGGGATTTTACCACCCCACATCAAAAGGGGTGGGAAAGGCTTAGTTCTAAAACCAAGCCCCAGGCTACAAGGATCCTGCCTGCCCACAGCCCACCCCCAACACACATTAATATCACCTGGGCGATGGGCTTCCATGTGGGCAGCGCCAGCTTTAACAAAGTGAGCATAATATATATATATATATATATATATATATATATATATATTTTTTTTTTTTTTTTTTTTTTTTTTTTTTTTTTTTTCCTGAAGTTGGAAACGGGGAGGCAGTCAGACAGACTCCCACATGCGTATGACCAGGATCCAACTGGCATGCCCACCAGGGGGCGATGCTCTGCCCATCTTGGGGCGTCACTCTGCCACAATCAGAGCCATTCTAGTGCCTGAGGCAGAGGCCACAGAGCCATCCTCAGCGCCCGGGCCAACTTTGCTCCAGTGGAGCCTCGGCTGCGGGAGGGGAAGAGAGAGACAGAGAGGAAGGAGAGGGGGAGGGGTGGAGAAGCAGATGGGCGCTTCTCCTGTGTGCTCTGGCTGGGAATCAAACCCGGGACTCCTGCACGCCAGGCTGATGTTCTACCACTGAGCCAACTGGCCAGGGCCATCATAATATATTTTATCTGCCCAACACTGAGTGACTTCAGTTTGCCCATTGGGGGCCCTTGAATCTACCTATTTGGGGAGCACCTTTCTGTAATGCTGGCAGAGAAGGAGCTGTGTGTCTACTGGTTTGTGCTGATTTGAGACCTATAAGGGAAAAGCTAGCATTCTAGATTTTTGGAACTGAGAGAGGAACCACAGGAGTCATTCATTGGGATTGGCCTGTCCCTGCTGAGAAAGCTCAGCAGGAATTTGCTCCTGCACACAATTAAGTCTGATCAGAGCCATGAACGCCACATATTTTAAAATGTAATTTTGTGAGAGCCATACAACGACCCGTGTATGTATTATCCAATAAAAATTTCGTGTTTTCCCGGGGGACAGCTGTGATTGGCTCCAGCCACCCGCAACCATGAACATGAGCGGTAGGAAATGAATGGATTGTTATACATGAGAATGTTTTATATTTTTAATGTTATTATTTTTTTTATTAAAGATTTGTCTGCGAGCCAGATGCAGCCATCAAAAGAGCCACATCTGGCTCGCGAGCCACAGGTTCCCGACCCCTGCCTTAGGTTCTTCCTTTTGAAATGAAAGCTTATAGTTACTCTTGACCTTACTATGTGTTAGGTACTGTGCTAAAATGTACAGAACTTGTTATCTTGAATAAATCCCCTTGTGACTCAAAGAAATAGAGAAGATTAGAGGATACAGGGAACTTGTCACTTGCTGGTGTCATTGACAGGAAGCAACTAGACTTTATTACAAAGAATAGACAGTAAGAAAAAACAAGGAAGGAGGCAATGTATAATGCCACTTTGTTGTTATTATTTCATTTGTTACTACCTTTGAACCTGTGATTTTTTAAGTGAACCTTATAAGTTCCTTGAATGATACTGTATTTAATTATTCAAATATTAAAATTTTTCTAAAGCTCAGTGTTTTAAATATATTGTTATTTAACCTATTCTTATTTAACTTCAAAACTTTTTTACAGTGGCTTGACTATAGACTTGTGTTACAGAAGGAACCATTAAAGGCACATTTAATGATTTCAGTATAAGTCATTGACTATAGCTGTAATTTTAAATCTCCTAACTTGTAGGTATATGATTGTTTATCAATGGTAGTTACCTATGCATAAATGTAAATTTTTGCATATGTCTGCAATAATAAGAAACTTTAGAAAAGCTATTTTTTTTAAGTTTTTGGGAAACAGAAATCGTACTCTAGGAGAAACCCTCAGGAAAATAAGCCTATGATTAAAATCCTTAAATAAAATGACATAGCCTCCAGAATCTATCAGAATAATAGGGACATGTGGCATTCCATCTTTTAAAACAAAGGACACATACTCTAATTCCCTCCTAATTATTTTTGAGGAGTTTAACTTAAAGCAAATAAGATGAACCTGCTTTACTAAAATATGTAATGTAATGAAAATAGTTCATTCATCTTCCTTTATTCCTCCTTAGCTTACTCACATTGCTATTAAGGAACAGTAAAATGAACAAAAGTAGGCACTGGGAGAAATGTGGAGGTATTAGACTCTAGATTAATAATAAACTTAAAAATTTGCACATACATAATGCCTGTGTTTAATTGTAGAAACAGATATATTAACCTATAGGTAATGGTTAACTTGATCTTCTACTGTGAATGAGACAGAATTAGAATTTAAAGTTTACTTTTATTGAAATCAGTTGAATTTTTTGAGAAAAGTACCCACTTTAACAAGGTTGGTAATTGTTAAAAAAGATTGGAAATTCCTCTCATGCTACCATCGGAAAACATCTTTAAAATGCATATTAGTTTTTTTAAGGGTAAACAATGTGTTTCTTCTCTTGACATCTTTTGCTTGAAAGACAGAATATTTTTTTAGAAATTAGAAAAAAATGCCTGTTTTCAGATCTGTTACAAAGGAAATTTCAATGAGAAGGAACCATTCTTGAGGACTTAACAATTTCAAAGAATTTTATCTAAAATTTGTAAGATGTATCTAGTCCATCAGAGCTAGAAAACCCACTCTCCAGTGTTAGACTTGGAGGATTTGAGTGACTTTTTTTTTTTCATTTTCCCCTTGTATTCAGAACCAGTTAAGAGCAGTGGTCCCCAACCCCCGGGCCACGTACTGGTACCGGTCCATGGGCCATTTGGTACTGTCCGCAGAGAAAGAATAAATAACTTACATTATTTCCATTTTATTTATATTTAAGTCTGAACGATGTTTTATTTTTAAAAAATGACCGGATTCCTTCTGTTACATTCATCTAAGACTCACTCTTGACGCTTGTCTCAGTCACGTGATACATTTATCTGTCCCACCCTAAAGGCCAGTCTGTGAAAATATTTTCTGACATTAAACTGGTCCGTGGCCCAAAACAGGTTGGGGAACACTGGTTAAGAGGACTCATAGAAATAGATGGGAACAGCTTTAAGTCATTACAGTAGGCTATGGCTACATGGCAAAAAGTTAATATTATATTATCTAATTATCTGGTTAAGTTTATTAGTGTTGACAGCAAAAAGCTATAATTTAGACTTTGCCCAAAGAGAAAAGTTTGAAGCAAAATAATCATATCAAAAGAGTCGCCAAATCTCTATATTGTTTTATTCTGTCTATATGTGGTCTTAAATCATAAGATCTACAATGAGATTTTCCAGTTTTCCAAAAGGAAAGTTCTGGAAATGTTGAAGAAATGTCATTTAGAATTCCTTCATCATCTTAGAACATGTATGTGCTCATGTCTAAAGTATTTCCCTGTGTATGCTTTATGTACAAATTATAAAATAGGTGCCCATTTTGATAAAACTCATTTGTCTGATTATTCATCAAGGGTTTTAAGCCACTAACAAATGAGTGGGTATTCTTTTATATAAGTAGCTTTTTCCCTTAATTGCCTATTGCTATCATAACGTTATTCCTCTTGTGGTTCCCAATGGGGCAGTGGTAGGGGAGGGCAGTGGCAATGCTTAGATATATTTTTGTTGTCAGAACAAGGAGTAGAGAGTCATGTACTGATATCTAGTGACTAGCAGCTTGGGATGCTGCTAAACACCCTCCAATACACAGGACAACGCCCTACAACAAAGAATTATCTGGTCTAAAATGTTAATAGTGCTGAGGTTGAGAAACTGTACTTTAAATGGAAGAAACTTTCTATCTTTTTGTCATATACTGTATAATGTATTTATTTTTTTCACCATTAATATTTCATGAAATATAGTCTTAGAATATAGTAGCATTAGAGACTAAATTTAACCCTTAATGAAATTATTAAAATTATCTACATAGAGGACATAAAATTATAGCATCTAGTAGACATGTGGATATAAAATTATAATGCTGAAGTATGCCTGAAAAAAATATTAGAGATTTGGTAAAATTTAGTATGTATCCAGCACATATTGCTAAAGCTGGAAGGGGCCTGAATGATTATCTAATTTGATGGTTAATAATTGAGGTGATGTGTTGATAGGCATCAATCCTTCAGAATTACTTGAGATGCTGTCCTCAAAAAAGAATGCTAAGTGTCCTACTGGTCTAATATAGTACTTTTCATAAGTGGATCTGATGACCTTGCTCCTATCACCACTCCACCTCCTCTTTGAGAAACACTGCTCCCTTGTACCCCACATGGCATGGAGTCTCAAAGATGTCGCATTCTGTAGGTAGCAGGTAACATAGTTAATAAATGACTGCTGAACTGAGAAAATTAGATCATTCTTCTTTCCCTGTCGCTTTAATAGGCTTGTTTGAAGACTTGACTTGGGGGCCATGAAGACACAAAACAATGTGCAGAGTTGTGTTGTAGAATGTGCACCTGAAACCTATATAATTATGTTAATTAGCGTCACTGGAAATAAAATAAAATGTTGAAATACTGATTTTCCTATTTATGTATGTCGTTTCTCCTCATACTTACAGAATGCCTCCTAGGTGCCTACCAGGCCCAGTGCTAGCATTCTGAGACTGCAGATACAGTCCCAGCTCAGGGAGCAGAAGAGAGATCGGATAAAACAAATACTGTAAACAAATATACAGAAGTAAAGTTTATTTTATTTATTTTTATTCAGAGAGAGGAGGGGAGGTAGACTCCCACATGTGCCTTGACCGGGTTCCACCTGGGAAGGCCACTATGGGGTGATGATCTGCCCATCTGGGGCATTTCTTCATTGCTCAGTAACCCAGCTCTGCTTAGCTCCTAAGGCGGAGGACATGGAGCCATCCTCAGTTCCTGGGCCAACTTGCTGCAACTGAGGAATAGAGAGAGAGAGAGAGAGAGAAGTGAGAGGGGAGGATAGAAAAGCAGATGGGAGTTTTTCCTGTGTTCCCTGACCAGGAATCAAACCTAGGACATCCACACGCTGGGCCATTGCTCTACCACTGAGCCAGGGCCAAAACCAGGGCCAAAACGAAAATCTTTAGGAATATTTAACAAATGGGAATAAAAAATATTAAACTGCAAGGGACCTAGCAATCGCTTGGATCATCTGAGACCCAAGGAGTATAAGTGACTTGCCCAAGGTCACCTAATTCAATGCCCAGGGGAGGTGGAAGGGAGCAGCTCTGCTCTCCCATGCCATGCTAGCAGATATGCAGTTGGGAACAGGCCACCTTTAGCTCTGGAAAAATATGAAGGCATGTACTGGGGTAGCAGCAGGAACTGCAATGAGAAAGTGGCAATCACTCCTTCCTTTGTTAAGAGGCCACCGACATACTTGGGTTGGTTGGTATCCCTTGGACGTCTGAAGAGTGAAGAATTTGTGAACTATTTCATCCCTTGTACTAGGCTCTTGGGCAGTCAATAGCTGCCCAGATTGTCTTATGGAAAAGGGGAAGCATGGGGAAGTTGAAAAGGAGGTTTATAATATTGTCTGGTGTGGAGCCAGGAAAGAAGGGAGGAAAACTCAAAATGCTAGTGGGGTTAGAGTGGAGGAGAGACAAGGCCTCAGTTTCCATGTTTCCCCCTTTCTTGCACTGAGCTCTAAATGTAGTTGCCCATAGGCCACACTGTAAATGTGTGTTTTGTTTCTAGGCATCCTGCCCATAGCCAACTTCACCTGTGTAAAGCCAGTAGCCATGGCCACCATGATAGCCGCCTGGCCCTTGCAGGTTCAGGTTTGATTTGGACAGGCAGTAATGAAACAACAGAGCCAAGAACTGGTGGGCCATTAGCTTTAATACTAGCTCACACCCGGCGGGCAAGAAATACGCACATTGGGAAAACACTTCCCTTTCCATTCAGGGCCCCCAAAGCCACTGACTTATATGAGTTTTCCTAGGATCAAATGTTTCTACCTAACCAGCATTATTCACCTCTGTTCCCCATCTCCTTCGGAACGGAGAGAGAGAGAGAGAGAGAGAGAGAGAGAGCGCGTGCACGCACGCGCGCCCCTGGTCTGTCCCATTTTATAGTGTAGAAATCAAAACTTTTAAGCGAATATACAAATAAGGAAGTCTCTGATATAAAGTTACTTATCTGAGGCATAAATGAGATTCCTCATAAGAGTTTACCACCCCACATCATGCAACAGTCAAGGGTGTGGGGAAAAGCTTAGTTTTGAAAAGATCTTAGTATTAAAAGGGTGGGAAAGGCTTAGTCATAAAACTAAGCCTTAGACTATAATGACTTTTTGGGCTTACAGCCTGGCTCCCACACCCAATGCAAACTCTAAGCGAGCAAGCAAACATATATATCATATTTACAAACTTATTTGACCGACAACCTGTAATGAACCGAACTTTTTAATATAACATTCTGAAATAGTGGGTTAGATTTGGGTAGAAGGACTAGCAAGTTGATTTATCAAGCTTATAAATCATAGCTTTTAAAGGACCACATACATTTGGAAAAAGATTAAAACTATATTTAAATTTGTGATATACGATATATCAGATTATATCATTTGGAAAAACACTTCAATAAAATTAGATTCACTATTCACCATATGAGAAAAACATTTTTTTCCCTTTGGATCACATCAGCTTTTAGGCATTCATAAAATTTTGTTCGAGGGCATATTGTGCTCTCCACTCCCCTCACCCCCTTTTTTGTTAATTGTTGTTTCCTCTGTTTTAAGGATGAAAAGCTGTACTAGTTCTACTTAATTCATCAATTTTTTTCTAAAATGAGAGCAGCCCGATTAAGGAGTATTGTGGCAGTAGTAATTCTCAAATTGGAAGGAGTTTTAGGATGAGCAGTGTGATAAGCTTTCAGCTGACAAAACAGGTAAGAGAAAATTTAGGAGTCTGTCAAAAAACCGTGGAACTTAACTAGGGCTAGAAATAGCAGCTACAGTCCTTTTCAAAAGTTTGACTACAGAACGACCATATTTGAATTTAACAGACATTTACTGGAATCTTATTTATTATATGCTAGAAAGTTGGGAAGACATAGAAGAAGAATTGGACACAGTTCCTACCCTCAAGCATCTTAAAAAGAGACGATTCTGATTTGGGGGCCATGTGTATACAAGTGTAAAGCCAGTAGCCATGGCCACCATCACAGCCACCTGGCCCGTGCAGGTTCACATTAGATTCAGACAGATGGTAATGAAACAATGGAGCCAAGAACTGGTGGGCCATCAGCTTTAATCCTAGCTTGCACCTGGCGGGCAAGAAATACACACAGTGGGAAGACACTTCCCTTTCTATTCAAAGCTCCCAAAGCCACTGACTTATCCGAGTTTCCTAGAATCAAAGGTTTCTAGCTCACCAGCCTTATTCACCTCTGTTCCCCATCTCCTTCCTCCTCCCTGCACAAACTCTGCACAAACTGGCTTCTCCTTCAGCACTCCGCCATCTTAGCTGCATATCCCCTCCTCCACGTGGCCTTTTTCTGCTCTCCTCTAGCATGGGCTCCTCCTAGAACGTAACCACTCTTCCTCGAACAATGTGATCTCTCCTTTTAACACCTTTTGGCGCGAAAGCCCTCCCCCAACAACATTAATATAATCATGCCCATCCCAAGCAAGAAGGGCAACTAATATTATCACCTGGGCGATGGGCTCCCACGTGAGCAGCACCATCTTTAACAAAGTGAGCATAATATATTTTGTCTGCTCAACAATCCACCACTATGCTCACTTTACTACCCACAATCTACACCACCGGCATCCCTGTGCAAGGAAATTAGGCACATTACACAAATTATAGCAACATGACAAATCGTACAATTTCAACAAATTGTACATTTCACCAGTCTGAGCACTTTGCCAAAAGTGCAAAATGTCCTTGGCCTTCTTTCTAGCCATGGGAAAAGCTTCCCAAGGCAGGGGAAGGACCTCTAGCAAAGTTGCCCCCACCCCCATCAGGGTATTTCACATTGTCCAAAATCTGTAAATCCATCCAATAAAGGAGCCAGTGCCCACTCCTGTCGTAGTCCAGGAATCAGTCCATGCACATGGGGCCTCAGCCACCCCCCTCATCCCTGCCATCCTAGCAGGTCTTACACTGTCCCAAAGAGGAGCACGTGGCAATGGTGGTCAGCATTTCATCTCTGCTCCAGAGAGCATGATGGCATTCACCCCTACGTCCCCAAATCACAGACCTAAGATGGGCATAGCAGGTACTCCTTGCTGCTGGCCTCTCACCTTCTGAAGACTGCAGATCACAACTCCAGCCTGATTCTCCTCATCCTCCAAAGAGGAACTGAAAACATCAGCTCCTGCTGCTGGCATTGCAGCCCCGGGCCTGGCCTCCCGCTGCTGCTGGCTCTCTACAACTTCCAGGGAAATCTGCGACTCGGGAACCTGTGATTCCTTCTCCAGCGGCAGCTCCATTTTCAGGCGAATCTCGCGAACCTGGTCGGGCTCCTTCTCCTGTGCTTGCTCCAGCTCCAGGGTTGGCATCTCTTTCTCCCACGTTTGCTCCAGCTCCTTCCACTGCTCGGTTTGCAGGTCCCAGGCAGCCTCTTTCACAGAGTTCTCAGTTTCCTCACACATGGCTGTAAAAGTCAGCCAGCCTACAAGCCCCAAAAGGACAGCCATGGGGAACCATAACAGCAGCCAGTCCTCTACTCCACTGCTCAGAAGTGGTGGTGGCTCCGTACTGAACTGTATCGAATCCTGCCACAGACTACACCAATTGTAAAGCCAGTAGCCGCGGCCACCATCATAGCCACCTGGCCCATGCAGGTTCACAATAGATTCGGACAGACGGTAATGAAACAACAGAGCCAAGAAATGGTGGGCCATTACCTTTAATCCTAGCTTGCACCCGGCGGGCAAGCAATACACTCAGTGGGAAGACACTTCCCTTTCCATTCAGGGCTCTCAAAGCCACTGACTTATCTGAGTTTCCTAGAATCAAAGGTTTCTAGCTCACCAGCCTTATTCACCTCTGTTTCCCATCTCCTTTTCTCTACACTGTTAAGCCTAATCCAGAGGGACTTGACATGTTGAAGACACAAACAAAATCCGTCGATTGCACATCAAAGCTTTATTGTCCAGCTTGGCCAAGCGGCGGCAACTCCGACAGAAATCTGAGGGAGAGCGCGCCGGCCCTTTGTTTTACCTAGTTTTTATAGTTTTGCAAGTGGAAAGTACAGAAGCAAAAATTGTAATTAGGAGCCCATTACCACTATTGGTTATAGTCATATGTCCTTTAACATGATAGGACCATGTTCAATTTGCAAGCCATACATCATTTTGGAGAAAAAAAAATTTATAAGTCAACACAATCATAGAAAGATGTCTCTTTACATATTAAGAGACATTCCTATATTTTCTAATGTTTATCCGCCATCTCTCTGTCCAGTCACACGTATTAACCACATGCATTTACATAGGAGAGGTAGTTTCCGTGGGCACAAATGCCCGCAAATGGCTTATTACTATAATAAAAGGTTTATTTTGGCTTTTCTCTTCCTGCACCTGGCTAGCCATTCATCCCTTTCCTCACAGGTGTGGTGGAAAGTCTGGGAATCCATGTTTTCCTTCCCTTTGCATTTACAATACAATGCCAAGGACCATCCTGGTTTTATGCCAACCACACAATACAGAGATTATTCTCAAAAGTTATCTGCACACTTTAACCCAAATTAATAAAATGTTCTTCAAGCCTCTTACAATATTAATATTAATTCTGTAGTTTTTGGTACCTTACAACACCTGCAGGTGAAGTGGCGCAGTGGCTCCTCATACACAAACTCTGCACAAACTGGCTTCTCCTTCAGAACTCCGCCATCTTGGCTGCCTCTCTCCTCCTCCACATGGCCTTTCTCTGCTCTCCTCTAGCATGGGCTCCTCCTAGAATGTAATCACTCTTCCCAGAAACAACATGATCTCTCCTTTTAAAATCTTTTGGCGCGAAAGCCCTCCCCAACACACATTAATATAATCATGCCCATCCCAAGCAAGAAGGGCAACTAATATCATCACCTGGGTAATGGGCTCCCACGTGAGCAGCTCCATCTTTAACAAAGTGAGCATAATATATTTTATCTGCCCAACAAGACAATAAGTTGATAACTGTAGGTCATTTTTGTCTTTTGTCTCAGTAGTACAGTGTTGGTATTATACAGTCTTTGTTATTCATATGTGGAGGAGGTGAGGGAAGTTGTGGGCCATCGAAGACCTATTTGATCATCCTACCTTTCACACTGCCATTGTCTCCTACACATCATTCTGTTCCCATTAGCCTGCATTTGCTTTTATAACTATTATTCAAGTGGTTCCCTTCCTTTTTGAAATGTCCTTGAGAAGGACTGTGCCTTATTAGTCTTATCCCCTGTTCCTGTCAGTGCCTTGCCTGCTCAACATATGTTTGAACTAATGACTGAATGAATAATGAATGGATTATAGGTGAAACTCTGTGAAAGAGTCCAGGGGAGCAGAATATGGATGTGGATTGGTAGAAAGTTGCGGCTGGGAGTAGAAGGAAGGTAGACGAAATATTTCAAACCCACACAAGATCATACTGATGGGCATGACATGTACTGGAAAGATAGTGTTAAATCTATGAACAATGGAATGCATATTGATACAGACTCATTATATTGCAAGTAGTTGGAAATGCAGTTCAGAGTGGATTAAACAACACTGCAACAGCAACTCTTAACTTTTACAAGTGAGAAAATGGCCCGAGAGAGCCCCTGTTAATGAAAACAAATCAGGAAGTTGTTTTGCCCTACATAGAAGAACTGATTTAGTTGATTTAGAGGCTCTTACTCTCCTAAGTAGCTGAATAGCTCAATCAAGGGGCTAATTTTCAGATATTCTTAGAACCAGACTATCAAATGGTTATTTTGCTCTCTTGGACTCTGCCTTTCTACCTATGATGGCTTTAGCCTGCCTCGTGGTTGCAAAGTAGCTAGAGTAGCTCCAAGCCTCACATAGTCACAACACCAGATACAGTGGAACCAGTGGTGGCATTCAGCCAGTTCACACTGGTTGGGCAGAATGGATAGCTAATTTT
The DNA here is from genome assembly GCF_036850765.1 of Saccopteryx bilineata. Lineage (NCBI taxonomy): Eukaryota > Metazoa > Chordata > Mammalia > Chiroptera > Emballonuridae > Saccopteryx > Saccopteryx bilineata. Next base: position 179,870,724 of record NC_089494.1, read on the forward strand.
TGTTGAGTTAAGTGAACGGTTGTTAAAATGGCACTTGTAATCAGAGTTCTCTTAGGTAGGCAGCCGCCCAATATGGAAATCACAAGTTTACGATCCTTACTCCTTTTTAATGTTCATCTGTATAACAGCGTATTCTAAGTACCCGTAGGAATGTTCATTCTGTCATTCCATCCGTAGGTGAAAAAAATTGCTTGTGAGGATGCCAATCCAGAAGCAATATGGAAAAATCTTCAATAACAGTTTTATTGCTTTTTGTCAGGTATTAATATTTTTTCATTAACATTTTAAAACTTTCTTATAATCTAGTTTTGTACCTCTTTTATTCTTATTTAAGTATTAATGCATGAAATAATAAACTACTTTTTCGTATATATTTGTTTATACTGAAAACCGTGATTAGGGCAGAGAACCGGTTTTAAAATTATTTGAATCCCACCACTGAGTGGAGCTTGCCTGTGCCAAAGTCTCTTGCATCTGAATGACTCTGGTCTCGTTATCTGCACATTTCAAAACCAGTTACTATTGCTATATCCAGGGATGTGGTATATGCTGTTTGGCTTTTGTCCTCTGACCTCATCCCATGAGCCAGTATTTATCAACAGCCTGCGTGTTCTCTTTTAGTGGCTGGAGATGGTGTTTAAATTTTGGCTCTACACCCCCACTCTCACCGTGGCATGCTAGGTTTTCTCCTGTTTTATTTTTCTCTACAGCATACATTACCTTCTAACACACCATACATTTTAATCTTGTAGTGGATTGTCTGTCTTTTCCTGTGGGAATGGAAGCTTCACTGGACACCAGTTTCCCCTCTTTTTTTCACTAGTCTGTCTCCTTTTTTGAGTGTGTGTTACTCAGTAAATATTTGTTGACATGAATGAAAGTCTAGAGAGGCAATGGCCTTACTTTCTTACACTGACATTGTTGTGGGGAAGGATGTATAGTAAATAAATTAGTACATAAGAAAATACAAGCTAGTGATAATGTTGTTAAAAGACGCAGTGATGGGCAGCCAGTGCGAGAGAAGTGGTTTCATTTGGTTGGCACGTCCACCTGACTGAATGGCTGCTAACAGGAGAGTCTAGGGTTACCCAAGGAAATTCCTGGGACTGCACCAGCACGTGTTGTACAAATATATAGATAACAGAAATGATGTTCCGTCCAGGTGTCTTATAGCTTAATCAGATTAGGAATACCTCTCTCACACACACACATAACACACACACCAGAGTTCAGAGTAACTTGGTAATTATCTTGTGCTTTAGGTTATCCACAAGTGGCAATTAACTGAACACTGGTACAATACTCAGGGGTATTGTTAAAATGAATGTTTAACTGGAACCAAGTGATATTTGAATGAAACAGAATCGTTTAGAAAAGTTATTATGTTCATAGAAGTCATACTATGAGCTTGTATTTGGAGATGAGACAGTGTTGTGAAAGAAAATTTTATAAATCCTACATATACAGGGTGGGGCAAACATAGGTTTATAGTTGTTTGTATGGAAACTAATACAATAAATAATACTATAAGAATAAATTCTGTTTCTTGTACTCAAAACTGTAAATCTACTTTTGCCTCACTCTGTATACATATATGCTTAAATATACATAAGAAAATGTATGAAAATATATTCACCAAAGTGTTAACAGAGCTCACATCAGAGAGTAGGTTTTAGGAGTTGGGAGAATAGTGATTTTATTTTAGACTCCGGCAGATTCATGTTTGAAGTTATCTAGAAGAATAGATTATTTAGTTCAAACACAAACATGAAAAAAGATAACATTTTTAATAATTGACCTCAGAATTGTCTCATTACTGAAAAAAACAGATATTTGTTTCGCTTTATACTCTTGATAATATAAATGGGTATAAACATTTTTTAAAGTAATGAGACATTGTAATTTCTAAAAACTTACTTAAAACTATGAACTCATTAGGAAGAAATGATTCAAATGAGAAAGGAAGCTATATTACATGAAGTTGCTCATCGCAGGTTTGCTATAATGGGAGAAAAAAAAAAAATGGAAACACCCTAAGTGCCCAACATCAGAATAATGGGAATTGTGAATGTCTGTCCTGAATGATAGTAATTCTACCTTAAGTCCTGAGAAGGCAGGGTAGAAATAATTTAGCAAGCTTATTAAATTTTTGTAATATTATATTAGTCTTAATGGAATTATAACTGCAAATATGTGGAGCATATGGAAATGTTTATGTTAAAATGTTAAATGAAAATGGAGACTAGAAAACTGTAACAGAACTATGATTACAATTATATAGTTAATGTATAGGCTGATACAAAAATATGAAGGAAATATGCAAAAAATGCATATTCTAGACTGGAACTATTTTTTGTTGTAATTTCATTTAGAAGTATATTTTAGTGCAGGTATACATATCTTCTTAGTAAAATTGGATTTGCATTAAATTTGTGGTGGTGATTTATAAGAGATAGCATTCTCATGTCATTTTCCTTTTTTTAAAATTGAAGCCAGGAGGCAAGTAAAAGTTTTTTTTGTTTGATTTTTTCCTTTGACCATGCACATTTAGGGAGTGAAAGTTTGGTAGACTGGTGATGACCCTCACTTTCAGGATCACCTTCTTGCAGCCAAGAAGGATGTGAGGAAATGCCTCAAATCCAAAAGGGAAGGAGAAAAGGACACAAGGCACCCCATTGTGACTGTGTGGATGTGTGTTCCCGTGGGTTAAAACACTGCCGCAGCTTGGATTGTTTCTTTCCTCAGAGCAGTGGATTATTTCTATCCTCAGATCAGTGTATAAACATTTTTTTGGGGGAAAAATAGCTAAAATGTTTAGACAGCTGCTTCCTTTATTTTTTTAAAATATACAAATAATATTTTTACTACCTCACAGACATCATCACGCCTTTGTTGCTAGCATACTTTAGACTCCTGTAAACCCCTTAACTTTATTTCTGCTCTTGGTAGCAGTATTTTGATATCAATTCCTTCTTTTTCTTTAAAAAATTATTGTTATCTATGAGTTTGTTAGACCTTAGGGTGCTTTAAAATGAAGATAAGAGTAATAATTAGAGTAATTAATTTTAGTTTTAGTAATCTGTATTGACAGCTTGCAGTCTTTTTTGTTTTGGGAGGGGTGGTGCAGATAACCATTATTTTACCTCAGAAAAATAAATGGCCTTTGTGTATAAACAAGACGTGAAAAAGAAGCCGATGAATGTATTTTACCTGTGCCTCTATAACATCAAATAACCCACGTGGGGTGTGGTTTTTTCAGCCTAACACGTGGCCATTGCAGTGATTTATTAATTTTACTGATTAACTTGTTAGGAGAGGTTCGTTCTGTAGCTCCTTCAGACAGAGCCTGCAGTTTCTGTCACCTCTTTGGTGTTGCTGGTCATCTAAACCGTTGGTTGCACAACGTGCTTTGCTTTCCCTGGATTCCTCAGACTCCTATTTTTATAACAGATTCTACTTTGGTTGCTGGCATGACTTTAACCTGGCAGGGCAAAGGGCTTTCTTGAAGGTGACCATCTCCTCAATCAGTTTGGCTTCAACAGTCTGAGCAAGAAGGGGAGAAAAGTACAAGGCGGCTGGGCTCCCGGAAACTGCCGTTTCCCTTTGCATTTTTTGAGATTGCATAGAACTAATGTTATCAACCACCAATTATTAGCAAAAGTGATTTCAAGTTTGTCGTTGGACAAACTATAGATTGACTGGAAAACACATTTAGGCATTTTCCCCACATCTACTAATAAAAGGCAGAGAGCAGTTAATAGCTAGCTGTGCTAGCTACTATTATGTTTCCTTTTCTGTGCCACATGGTCCAGATGTCTGAGAAGGCAAAAACATAATTCTGTGCTTGTGCTAATCGAAATGGCAAGTAGACTTTTCTTGCTCTGGATGTAGAATGACGGCGGGTCCTTTAAGCTGAAGACTGTCTGTACTCTTGAACAGGAGGCTGTCCAGGGCATCTGCGCTTTGTATTCCGACACTGGGAGCTGGACCACTGTCTAAGAAAATTAAAGTGCTTCGCCGCCGTTTTGATGAGAACCTTGTGTTTCCGTGCTGAATATTTTCACAACAAGATCTCTGTCAAGAAGAAAAGGTCAACATCAGTTCTTAGTAAAAACTAAATCTTGTTTCTTTTGGCAGTACAGTACTAAATGTATATACATTAACAGGTGTGTAGCAAAATCACTGTCACTTTTCAGTTGAGCTTTTCGTGTGTGTGTATTTAAATATGTTGAAAGCAATCAAAGATGTAAAAGCTGATGGCTATTCCAAAAGTTTTAAACTTTGCTAAAATAAGATAAATGTGCTAAGTTATATCTATTAGTAGTTATTTTTTCCCTGCCGTTGCTGTGTTTGAGAAATGAAATCCAGATTTGAGAATGACCTTTTAATTTAACCTTTACATATTAAATGTAATTTAGTGTTTTCCCCCCTCATTTTAAGGGAAAAAGTATATTAATATTATACAGATAAACATTTCTACCCATGTGTACAGCCTAAAACCTGTTGGAAAAAAAATATGTTTTCCACTAGAAAAAAAAATGACCAATGACTTTTTAAAAGCCTAAAGGTTCACGTCCCAGCTGTCGAAAACGGATCTTGGATTGCTGCAGCTAATGCACTCTCCTTTGAGAGTGCGAACCCTGTCACAAGTGACAGCTGACCCACTTACTCAGACCTGTTAAAGCACCAGGTTCCTTTTGTAGGTCTCCAGACTCTTCTGGCCTGTCATAACCAACTGGGGCTGCTGGAGCTGAATCTGTTCTACTTAGCGTAACTAATCGGTATTGGAGCATTGGTTAATATGAACCTTTGACAAAATTCTGCTGCACAGAAAGTAGCCTGGAACAGTATTTAGAGTTTCATTTAAAAGTGAAGGTAAGGTCCACAGATGCTAACAGTGTGGTTACTGAGTCCCTTCAACTGGTAGAGAAGTTTTTGTTTTTTAGTCAGTGGTTTGATTTTTATTAAAATAGCTCCATATCTACCATTCACAAAAAACCATGATTTTTCTACCTTCTTGGTAACTTATTAGTATAGTAAATAGTTCCAGGTGCAAAACTTTATGACCTAACTAATTTATGACCCCCTCCACGGCGAGTGGAAGTGTTTCAGAGGAGTCAGGTGTCTGAGGGAAAGCCATGCCAAGACTGGGGTTGGCATTTGTGTTCATTGCTTTCAGATATACTCACTGGCTTTAGTACGTTTTTCCCCTGTAAGGAACGTATGTTTTAGCTATACAATTTCAATGTTGAAATTTAGGCTTTTTTTTTGTTTTTGTTGGTAAAACAACAAAACCTTTGTTGAAGGAAGGCAAGTTGCTGGTCTGTGCTCCCTGGACTGGTTTTCCATGATTCATACTACCATTGATTAATGGCATGATTCAACGCAGCACCACTCAGTTCAGGACCTCCCCTTGTTGTCGTTGTGGGTCGTGCTTTGTGATCTTGGGAGAAGTGTTTCCCTGAGATAGGAATGGCCAACGCCTGCATGTATTAGAAAACTATCTGGGCCTGACCTGTGGTGGTGCAGTGGGTAAAAGCGTCGACCTGGAACACTGAGGTCACCGGTTTGAAACCCCAGGCTTGCCTGGTCAAGGCACATATGGGAGTTCATCCTTCCTGCTCCTCCCTCTGTTCTAGCTCTTTCCTCTCTCTCTTTCTCTGTGTCTCCTCTCTCTAAAGAAATGAATAAATAAAATGTAAAAAATAAATAAATTGTAAAAAAAAGAAGACTAACTCTGAAAAAAAAGAAAACTATCTGAATGCATGCGCGCATGTGCGCTGTGTATGTGGTGCTTGAAAGGGGAGGGAAAAGAAAACAGACCTGTTTAAGTCTTTGAAATGTGAATTAGCTTCAGAAGATTTGGAATGCTGATTTATGTGCTGTGATAGGTGCAGAGGGAAATCTTTGCTTATTTACACTTAAGAAAAATCTATAGGAAAATATGGGTCTGCAATGATATGACACCTGCAGGGGTCATAACCATTTTACTTCTTTATAGACTGGTCATATTAGATGCAAATCTGTATCAGGGAAAACATGGAAGTCATTTGTCTTTAATGAAAGGGGTGGTTGGGAGGTCATACACTTCCCTAGCACTTGAGAGCACTTGAACTCAGGAAAGCAAGTACAGTATAAGAATTGTTTAGAAATAATCCTTTATGTCAAAATCACTATTGCATGAATTTCACTATAGTTAGGTGGGAGACAATGATATGGTGGAGCTTCAGAAAGCTTTAGAGGCTTTGCATCCTACAGCCAGTATTTAGATTTGTGTTTTTGAAGGGTTTTTATTTTTTATTTTTTGCTTAGAAAGAATATTCTGCTTCATGAAGATGCTCCGAGAAACTTGGTTTAGCAAGTTTAACTCTATTGATGTGTGGGTATGACATTTTAATTCGCATATTTTAAATTATGTTTGGTTACTATTTGTTTAAAAGCAACTGAATAAAAACATCCTCAGCTATCCAGATTTCAATCTGTATGGATGACTAATCATGTGGCAGATTCAAACATAAAGGTTCTAGTGAAAAATAAAAATTACAATAAAAAATGTATTTGCTCCCTACTTTGAAAGTACAGAATGTTTTCTGTGCCTTTTAGATATGTGGAACTATGAAATTGTAAACAATGGTAGCTATGGTGAATGTACCTTACAAAATAAATAGAAAAAAATAGAGGTGGGAGTGAGGAGTGGGAAGGAGTTGGTGTAGTAACAGCTTGGTAAAAAAATAAATATTTAAACTTCATGCCTGGTTACTTGTGTAATCATGAGATTTGCAGAGTTATGTTGTATATTACAGTTTAGCTGGTATCTTATTTATTTTGTTTTAAATAACTTATTAAACCAAATTTAAGTGCTGTTCAGAAACAAAAGCAAGTTATAAGCTTTCTGGGTCTTAATTTTTCATGTGTAAAAAACAGGAAATCGAATTAGATATGTGGTAAAGCTTTTCCAGTTCTTAAAACTCCACGATTCCATGACCCAGGAAGAGTCTAGGAGTGATGTGAGTAAACTAAATGCGAAAGTGACATTAACTCCAAGACTTAGGACCATTGAGAGTACTTAGAAATCAGTTAACAAGAGACTCTGATAGGTGCAAGTATAAAACAAATAAAAAAAAAAACACACCTGGACAACAGAACAAACCCTGATCCTGGAGCTGAAGAAAAGAGGAAGTTTATTATAGCATCTGCGGCAACATTATTCTATAGAACTCTTTGATGATGTAAAACATTCTCTAAATATGGGCTGTCCAGTATGGTGGCGAATAGCTATATGTCACTATTGTGTGCTTGAAATGCAGTTAGTTCAACTAAGGAATTGATTTTTAATTTTATTTAGGTTTTTTTTTTTTTTTTTTTCTTTTTTTTTTTTTTAAAGTGAGAGACAGAGAGAGACAGGGAAAGAGATAAGCAGCATCAACTCGTAGTTGTGGCACTTTAGTTCATTGATTGCTTCTCATATGTGCCTTGACCGGGGAGTGGACTCTAGCCAAGTCAGTGACCGTGGGGTCATGTCTGTGATCTGAAGCTCAAGCTGGTGAGCCTGCACTCAAACTGGATCAGCCTGTGCTCAATCAAGCCGGTGATGTCAGGGTTTTGGACCTGGGACCTCAATGTCCCAGGTCACGCTCTATCCACTGCGCTGCCACTGGTCAGGCTAATTTTATTTAGTTTTAATTAATTTAAACTTAAACATATAGTTTTTAAAGGCATTCTGGGAATGACAGCCATCAGTCTTAAGGGTAGGTAGGGATGGACCTTGGTGGCCCTAGGGACTGAAGAACGCTCTGGGATCTTTAGAAGCAGTATGGTGGCCTCTTTAGGGTGTTTGTTACCATGAGTCAGTCAGATATTAGTGTGCTTAGTCTGTGTTTATCAGATCAAAATGACAACTTCCAGGGAGAACATTCTGGTTGGCTTAGCTTGCTTGAGTCTAGTGTCTAGTCCTGAATCAATCAACTACAGGTTGAATTGAAGAATCACAGTTTATATGTGGGAGTGAGATGACAGTTCTCAGAGAAGGAAGTGTGAGCTAGGTAGTATTCTTCAGAATTCCATACCACATTAAATTTTTTCTAAGCAAGCATTGATTAATTTTAAAATATTCTTTAATTTTGTTAATTCACTCATTGTGCCTATTTACCTTTTTATTTTAAATTAATATAGTTCTATCATATGCTGATAAAGTTTACTAACCTGGGAGACTAATAATATATAACATTGTATGGAAGGAAATCATGGAATGTTATAGTTGAAGGCAATAGTAAGAGTATATTAACCAGTGCTCCCTTTTTACAAATGAGGAAACGAAAGATTAGGTGTCACAAAAATAGCTGCCATGTTAAGGCCAAGTGCTTGCTGTCATCTGAACCTATGTTGTTGGTGAGTTTAATGTTAAAACCAGGTGTTTGAAAACTTTACTTTGAGTCCTGGCCAGTTGGCTCAATGGACAGTATCAGCCCTGTGTATGGATGTCCCACGTTTGTTTCCCAGTCAGGGCACACAAGAGAAGTGACCATCAGCTTCTTTCCCCCTTCTCTCCCTTTTCCCCTTCTGCAGCCAGTGGTTCGATTGGTTTGAGCATTGGCCTCGGGTGCTGAGGCTAGTTCACTTGGTCTGAGTATGTTAGCCTCAGGTGCTAAAAATAGCTCAGTTGATGGAGCATTGGCCCAAGAGGTGGGGTTGCCAGGTGGATCCTGTTTGGTGTGCATGTGGGGGTCTGTCTCACTATCTTCCTTCCTCTCACTAAAAGAAAAAAAAAACATACTTTTTTGAAATTCAGGTCTGTTTGGAAATTATTTTTTTTGTGAAATGATAATGGTAAAAATTTTGAGAAACCTGAGTAATGCAAGTTTGATTTTCAAGCTTTTTGTTTTTCCGTTTTGCGTAACATGAAGAAATTTTGTTTGAGAATGTGATATTTGTGTCATATCAACTTGTAAAATCACCACTTCTTAATGTATTTTAATAGAATAATTCTTGACCCAGGTAAGTCCAAAACAAACAGAAAGGAGAGGCACTCACTGAGGATGACTGCTGCTTTTATGAAAGAGTTTAGCTGTTTTAAATCCCATCATGAATGGTTGAGGGCTTCCTTGGGCACAGGTGTCTTCTGTGTGGATCAGCCATGTTCCTGTAGTGGGGGTGGGGCGTGGGGGGAGCCTTGCTCAGCTCCCTGCACCTGCAGAAGGGGAGCTTGCTACGGTACTAAGCTTTGACATCCATTATGTGAAATTATCCTAATAGCAGTCTACACACATCTATTGGTACTAGAATCATTTAGGGTTTAAATCAACAAATAGGTCAGAAGAGGAAGGAGGTTCAGCAGAGAAGAATCCAGCGCAGATGCTAGTCAGACATTAGCTCCACATGGGAGAGCAAGCAGCACTGGAAGCCCAAGATCAATCAGATTTCAGAAAGTATGCTGCCCCCCTCCCCCCATGGAATGGGCATGGGGAATTCAGGGCCTGATTTTCCCCACGTGCATACCAGCTTAAAGCAATTATCCAAGAAGCGCTCTAGACACATACCTCCTAGATTGAACTCTGCAGTTGAGTTCCGATGAGGTCTGTCCGAAACCTTCTCTCACCCTAATCTTATTGTCCTTCTTCTGGCTTTCACAGATGGAATAGAAACAAAAACTGCTATTTTTCTGTCACCACCTAGCTCAGGCTTTGCTGCCAGCAGATGGGTGTGAAGTGGCTGTCAGTGCTCAGAATCTTAGAAACACCCCTATTCAAAACAGATTTTAGCAGTTAAGCCAGATTTAAATGATTTTGGTAGTGGGTTTATCTATGCTTATATGGAATAACTGCAGGCCACTTTTAAACGGCATAGATGAGGAGATAAAAAAAATACTTTGTTATCTGGATTAGCTCTTCCTAGGAAAAGGTGTGGGTTTGAGGGATATCAGAATTAAATACCAATTTTTGTAGATTTGAATGCAATTTTTTTCTGTCTTCCTCCTTCTGGTCTGTCATTTGTTATATGGGAACCTACTACAGGAAGGAGACCTTTGATAGCTGGTAAGCCTGCATTTGTTACATGACTGAAGTATTTTCACTGTCTGAGAAGAAAGATTATTATATACAATTAAAATGAAGTTATGGAAGTTCCAACACAGAAAACATGCTCCTAGTCAAGGCCTTTGCAATTGCTGTTCCCTCTGTCTGCCATGCTCTTCTCTCAGGTACACACCTGGCTTGTCTCCCCACCTCCTTAAGGCTTTGCTCAAATATCACCACTCTCAAGCCAACCACATTCTCTTCTTAATTTTCTCTGTATTGCTCATCTGATATTTGTCTGCTTATTAACTGTTTCATTTCAAGAATATAAGATCTATAAGGGCAGCTATGTTTGTCCACTTTTTTTTTTTTTTACTAATATTGTATTATTCCCAGTCCCTGTAACAGTGCCTGATCTAGAGTATGTGTTCAATTAATATGTACTGAGTGAACAACTACATGAACTCTGTTACCATGATAATGCTATAGTTTAATTCCATTCCAGGAACCAAAAATTGAAAGAGCTTCAGTGACTTTCCCTCTGAGGCTTTTCTTTAGATAACTTACATGTTTAGGAGACACAGCCACTTCTGGTCTTAAAGGAAAATTTCCATTGTGTGTCTTTTTCTTCTGCAGCTGGCTCTGAGCAAATTGCTCATCCTAGCTTCTTCTTGGAATGAATTTCTCCACTGAACTTTACTTGGCTCTCCCCTCTTCCAGCTTGGCTTCTCTTCACCGAGCTCAGTTCTGCTTCCTGACCTCACAGAGCTCTCCCTTTTTATAGTTAAAAAGCCTGTGGTGATGTCATTGGCTCAGCTGGTTTCAATCATATTTCAAACCGAGCACAGTTGAAGCTGGTGAATGACTCTGCAAGTTATCCTTAGCTGGGCCAGACTAATTCGGACACAAAACACCAAGTTATATGCAGTGCTAACTGTGTAGCAGTCATCACACTTTGAGTCACAGGAATGCATTTCTTCACTCCGTACTAATGGGAGTTGTAAATGATTCTCTGCTGTACACACAGGCAGCATGGCCAGACACCTAATGCTGCTGGTCCTCTGCTCTCTCTGCTCCTACCCCTCCAGGACCTCCTGAAGGGTCATTGTCGCCCTTCCTTTATGCTGTTCTAAATGTCATTTCTCATACCCTTAATTAAACTACCCCAAACTCACTTCCTGTTTTGTTTTTTGCCTGCTGCTCCTCTTTTGCTGCTCATTTTTTGGCCTTGCCATCTACAAAATGAAATTGAATTGTGTGGTTAGTGGCCAAGCTTTCTTTTTTTTTAAAAAAATTGACTTGAATTTTAGGTGCAATTACTACTATTAATCGTGGATTCCCAACAACAATTCCAATTTTGACTTTAGAACGTTGAACCAGTTTTTCTTAGTGAGAAGAAAAACTTGGCTTGAGATTCTTTTATTCAGGAAGAGTGAGTGCTCAGCTCCTAAATCTAATGCAAGACATTTTAATTACTTTTTTTAGTTTGAAAAAATACTTTTTGGAAAACCACTCATTTTTCATAAAATAAGCCTATCATATTTAAAAACAGTCCTGCATAGAATATAGTATGTTATGAAAATTAGTGGATATAAGACTCTTACAGTCAGAGCACTGGCAGATTTGAAAGCCAGTAGCATGAAGGGGCTGTGTCCACAGGGGTGGTTGTTTAAAGAAACAGTAGGGATTGTGTAATGTGAAGGGATAGAAGGAGGGGGTGCTTATGGCCATGATGACTGTGTAATTTATTGTCTATATGAAGATGCTTTCAAGATGAAAGTTACCACAGGCAAAAACTGGGGCTACGTTATGCAAGTCCTACCTATGACATTGGAAACACGTCAGAAATATGGGTAAGTCTGACTGGCCTTCAGATTCTCAGGACATAATGAAACTGATACTCCACTTGCACAGTGTTCGTGATCTGTTTTATATATGTATGTATATATAGAGACTTACAAAGCATGAAGTTCAAGAGTCCTGAGGTCAGTACATAGAGGCCCTTTTCTGAGCAGGCGTTATTTCTGAACCAACGCAGATGGGAGCATGGTGAAGGGAGTTATGTGGAGGGCATGAGGTTTCTCCTTGGGCAGTTAATGGGGCCAATTCTGAGGGCTAGCAAGAAGCAGAATTTGGAGTCATGAGGTAATAGCAGAGGGGTTACAAATGATAGGAAGATTATAAGCAAAATAACTTGAAAAATATATAAACATGCTTATCTCATTATCAGCTTATAGTGCTTTTTAAATTGTATAGGATAAAATAAATGCACTGTTAAGTTTATTCCAAAACACTAAATTTTAAAGTCATAGTTAAGAAACTGTTCTTTTTTTTTTTTTTTTTTCAGAGACAGAGAGAGAATCAGAGAGAGGGATAGAAAGGGACAGACAGACAGGAATTGAGAGATGAAAAGCATCAATCATTAGTTTTTTGTTGCACATTGCGACACCTTAGTTGTTCATTGATTGCTTTCTCATATGTGCCTTGACCGTGGGCCTTCAGCAGATCGAGTAACCCCTTGCTTGAGCCAGCGACCTTGGGTCCAAGCTGGTGAGCTTTTTGCTCAAACCAGATGAGCCCATGTTCAAACTGGGGACCTTGAGGTCTCGAACCTGGGTTCCCAGCATCCCAGTCCAACGCTCTATTCACTGCGCCACCGCCTGGTCAGGCAGAAACTGTTCTTAATTTTGTAGTAATGGCTTTTACTTATTTACTATTTTTTTTAAGTGAGCAGAAAGAAGGGAGATAGAAAGACAGATTCTCCCATGTGCCCTGACTGGGATCCACCTGGCAACCTTGTCTGGGGAGGATGCTTGGATCAACTGAACTATCCCTCAACACCTGGGGCTTGAACCAGTTGAGCCACTGGCTGTGAGAGGAGAAGAGAGAGAGAAGGGAAGAGGGAAGGGAGAAGAAGCAGATGGTTGCTTCTCCTGTGTGCCCTGACTGGGGATCAAACCCGAGTCGTCCTCATGCTAGGCTGACACTCTATCCACTGAGCAAACCAGCTAGGGCTTCACTTTTTTTCTGTTTGCTGCCATATAAGAATTAAAAAGTGGATCTCTTTATATGTTTTAAAAAATGTATTCTTATGTATTAGAGAGGTTCAACCTTGTGACTTGGTAAAAATGGTTGGTTTATTTAGACTTGAACAGAAATCAAGATGGATCCTAGGAAGATTAGGAAGGGACTTGCAAGACTGTAATATTGTCACTATCTTAGTGTTATGACTGATTGCTTCAGTTTTTATGGAATTTTCTTTTAAGGAGGATGTTGTGTGTCACTGAGTTAAAATTCAGCACACTCTTATATTACTGTGCAGTAAATATTGGGGAGCCTGTTTGCAGTCTACTAGAGACTTGCCCATAATAGATACTTAGTAAATATTGTTGGCTTAACCTGGGAGAGAGTTGTCACTGGAAAAAGGTAAAGCCATTTACTAATAATCCATTGAATATTTGGTATGCATTGTTTTTAAGGCTGTGTACATTTCTGTAGAAGTGGTGGCTGATTTTTTTGTTCTAATAAGAATTGTGTGCATATGTGAACTAATCTGCTCCTCACTTTATCTTGGTTAATGGATATACTTCTGAGGAAACAAGAACAACTAGAAACTCTTGTAAACTTAGTGATCTAAATTTTGATAACTCAAGGCAAGTGAAAGAGAATTGAATTAGGAAATTTTTAAAAATTAGGTGTTTCATCTAAGCAACAAGGATAAAAACAAATTCAAAGTGAAAGGCTGGAAAACAATACTCCAAGCAAACAACACCCAAAAAAAAGCAGGTGTAGCAATACTCATATCTAATAATGCTGACTACAAGACAGAAAAAGTACTCAGAGACAAAAATGGTCATTTCATAATGATTAAGGGGAAGTTGAATCAAGAAGACATAACAATCCTTAATATATATGCACCAAACCAAGGAGCACCAAAATATATAAGACAGCTACTTATTGACCTTAAAACAAAAACTAACAAAAATACAATCATACTTGGAGACCTCAATACACCGCTGACGGCTCTAGATCGGTCATCCAAACAGAGAATCAATAAAGATATAGTGGCCTTAAACGAAATACTAGAACACCTGGATATGATAGACATCTACAGGACACTTCATCCCAAAGCGACAGAGTATACATTTTTCTCTAGTGTACATGGAACATTCTCAAGAATTGACCATATGTTGGGCCACAAAGACAATATCAGCAAATTTAGAAAAATTGAAATTGTACCAAGCATATTTTCTGATCATAAAGCCTTGAAACTAGAATTCAACTGCAAAAAAGAGGGGGGAAAACCCACAAAAATGTGGAAACTAAACAACATACTTCTAAAAAATGAATGGGTCAAAGAAGAAATAAGCGCAGAAATCAAAAGATATATACAGACAAATGAAAATGAAAATACGACATATCAGAATCTCTGGGATGCAGCAAAAGCAGTAATAAGAGGAAAGTTCATATCACTTCAGGCCTATATGAACAAACAAGAGAGAGCCGAAGTAAACCACTTAACTTCACACCTTAAGGAACTAGAAAAAGAAGAACAAAGACAACCCAAAACCAGCCGAAGAAAGGAGATAATAAAAATCAGAGCAGAAATAAATGAAATAGAGAACAGAAAAACTATAGAAAAAATCAATAAAACAAGGAGCTGGTTCTTTGAAAAGATCAACAAAATTGACAAACCCTTGGCAAGACTCACCAAGGAAAAAAGACACAGGACTCAAATAAATAAAATCCAAAATGAAAGAGGAGAGATCACCACAGACATCATAGAAATACAAAGAATTATTGTAGAATACTATGAAAAATTATATGCCACCAAATACAACAATCTAGAAGAAATGGATAAATTCCTAGAACAATACAACCTTCCTAGACTGAGTCATGAAGAAGCAGAAAGCCTAAACAGAGCAATCAGCAGGGAGGAAATAGAAAAAACTATTAAAAATCTCCCCAAAAATAAAAGTCCAGGCCCAGATGGTTATACTAGTGAATTCTATCAAACATTCAAAGAAGACTTGGTTCCTATTCTACTCAAAGTCTTCCAAAAAATTGAAGAAGAAGCAATACTTCCAAACACATTTTATGAGGCCAACATAACCCTCATACCAAAACCTGGCAAGGATGGCACAAAGAAAGAAAACTACAGACCAATATCTCTAATGAATACAGATGCTAAAATACTAAACAAAATACTGGCAAACCGAATACAACAACATATTAAAAAAATAATACATCATGATCAAGTGGGATTCATCCCAGAATCTCAAGGATGGTTCAACATACGCAAAAGGGTTAACGTAATACACCATATCAACAAAACAAAGAACAAAAACCACATGATCTTATCAATAGATGCAGAAAAGGCTTTTGATAAAATACAACACAATTTTATGTTTAAGCCTCTCAACAAAATGGGTATAGAAGGAAAATATCTCAACATGATAAAGGCCATATATGATAAACCATCAGCCAACATCCTATTAAACGGCATAAAACTGAGGACTTTCTACCTTAAATCAGGAACAAGACAGGGTTGTCCACTCTCTCCACTCTTATTCAACGTGGTGCTAGAAGTTCTGGCCAGAGCAATCAGACAAGACAAAGAAATAAAAGGCATCCATATCGGAAAAGAAGAAGTAAAGCTATCACTTTTTGCTGATGATATGATCCTATACATCGAAAACCCGAAGGACTCCATAAAAAGATTATTAGAAACAATAAACCAATACAGTAAGGTCGCAGGATACAAAATTAACATACAAAAGTCCATAGCCTTTCTATATGCCAACAATGAAATATTAGAAAACGAACTCAAAAAAATAATCCCCTTCACGATTGCAACAAAAAAAATAAAATACCTAGGAATAAACATAACAAAGAACGTAAAGGACCTATATAATGAAAATTACAAAGCATTGTTAAGGGAAATCGAAAAAGATACAATGAGATGGAAAAATATTCCTTGTTCTTGGATAGGAAGAATAAATATAATCAAAATGGCCATATTACCCAAAGCAATATACAAATTTAATGCAATTCCCATCAAAATCCCTATGAGATTTTTTAAAGAAATGGAACAAAAAATCATCAGATTTATATGGAACTATAAAAAACCCCGAATAGCCAAAACAATCCTAAGGAAAAAGAATGAAGCTGGGGGCGTTACAATACCTGACTTTAAACTATATTATAGGGCCACGATAATCAAAACAGCATGGTATTGGCAAAAAAATAGACACTCAGACCAATGGAACAGAATAGAAAGCCCAGAAATAAAACCACATATATATGATCAAATAATCTTTGATAAAGGGGCCAACAACACACAATGGAGAAAAGAAAGCCTCTTCAACAAATGGTGTTGGGAAAACTGGAAAGCCACATGCAAAAGAATGAAACTCGACTACAGCCTGTCCCCGTGTACTAAAATTAATTCAAAATGGATCAAAGACCTAAATATAAGACCTGAAACAATAAAGTACATAGAAGAAGACATAGGTACTAAAATCATGGACCTGTGTTTTAAAGAACATTTTATGAACTTGACTCCAATGGCAAGAGAAGTGAAGGCAAAGATAAATGAATGGGACTACATCAGAATTAAAAGTTTTTGCTCAGCAAGAGAAACTGATATCAAAATAAACAGACAGCCAACTATATGGGAACTGATATTTTCAAACGACAGCTCAGATAAGGGCCTAATATCCAAAATTTACAAAGAACTCATAAAACTCAACAACAAACAAACAAATAATCCAATAAAAAAATGGGAAGAGGACATGAACAGACACTTCTCCCAGGAAGAGATACAAATGGCCAACAGATATATGAAAAGATGCTCAGTTTCATTAGTTATTAGAGAAATGCAAATCAAAACTACAATGAGATACCACCTCACTCCTGTTAGATTAGCTATTATCAACAAGACGGGTAATAGCAAATGTTGGAGAGGCTGTGGAGAAAAAGGAACCCTCATTCACTGTTGGTGGGACTGTAAAGTAGTACAACCATTATGGAGGAAAGTATGGTGGTTCCTCAAAAAACTGAAAATAGAACTACCTTATGACCCAGCAATCCCTCTACTGGGTATATACCCCAAAACCTCAGAAACATTGATACGTGAAGACACATGTAGCCCCATGTTCATTGCAGCACTGTTCACAGTGGCCAAGACATGGAAACAACCAAAAAGCCCTTCAATAGAAGACTGGATAAAGAAGATGTGGCACATATACACTATGGAATACTACTCAGCCATAAGAAATGATGACATCAGATCATTTACAGCAAAATGGTGGGATCTTGATAACATTATAAGGAGTGAAATAAGCAAATCAGAAAAAAACAAGAACTACATGATTCCATACATTGGTGGAACATAAAAATGAGACTAAGAGACATGGACAAGAGTGTGGTGGTTACCAAGGGTGGGGGGGGGAGGGAGGGAGAGAGTTAGGGGGAGGGGGAGGGGCACAGAGAACTAGATAGAGGGTGACGGAGGACAATCTGACTTTGGGTGAGGGGTTTGCAACATAATTTGATGACAAAATAACCTAGACATGTTTTCTTTGAATATATGTACCCTGATTTATTAATGTCATCCCATTACCATTAATAAAAATTTATTTAAAAAAAAATTAGGTGTTTGTTTTGTTAGTAAGAAAATAACCTATGCTCCTTGGTATTTACCAAAATGAATTGGAAACTTACGTCTGTGTAAAAACCTGCATCTAGATATATGTACTAGTTTTATTTATAGTTGCCAAAACGTGGAAGCAACTATAATGCTTCAGTAAGTGAATGGACAAACTAGTACATCTAATGGAATAGTATTTAGAGTTTAAAAGATAAGAGCTATCAAGTCACAAAAAGAAGTGGAGAAAGCTTAAATGATTATTGCTTAGTGAAAGAAACCAATCTGAAAGGGTTTCATGTTGTATGATTTCAACTATGTGACTTTGCAGGAAAGACAAAACTAGAGAGAATAAAAACTCGTGATTCCCAGGGTGCGGGTGGAGCATGAGCGAGCAGGGAGGGCAGGACTGGCGAAACAGGATTTTTACAGCACTGAAATGGTTCTGTAAGAAAATGTATTATTTTTCTCTTGTCAAGTTCTGGCTAAATTTTCGAATGACCTTGGATTTTTAGTTTTACCTTCAGTAATATTAAGTGCCAATATGTTGAAGGCATATTGCTGTTTTTATCAAATAAACCTTTTGTTGCATTTGGAAATAGCTTTGTAATGATATCTTTTTGGTAGAAGTATAAGTTTCCCAGCCTTCTATCATCTTTGGAGGGGTCTGAAGGTGGCTGGTAAAAGATTGTAACATGTTGCCAACCATATTTCTCTAGAATTTGAATGAGAGAAGGTATACCTTCCTATGGGCTGTTACAGAGAAAAACCAGATACTGTAGGGGCAGAGGGAAGATGCTTTCTGCAGACCTGAGGAGTTCAGAAAGGCATCCTATGAGAAGTGAAAACTGAATGGGACCTGAGGGACAGGTGGCAGTAGCCAAATGAGGAGGTATTAAAAAAGGAGGCTCTTGCAGGTAAAAGAATAGTTTGTGCAGAAGCTTGGAGCCTGAGGCTGAGGACAGTTTGAACAGAAAGATGTTCTTTACAGCTGGAATGTGTACTGTTAAGTGAGAGGTTTATGAGGAAATAACGAGGCTAATGAGGAAATCGGGTCAGATCAAAAGCCTACAAGCCATGTTAAATAATTAACTTTTGGAGCCCAATTATTGAAAAGCATTCAGTTTTATTTTTAAACTTTTGAATATTTTGTGCTAAAGAAATAAATAATTAGATATTAGTGATTGATTTTAAAGGCTTTAAATGCTATTCACACATCTGATATAAATTGTCTTATTGCTCAAAATGGCTTGGAATATAATAAATCACCTGTTAGATTTGTAATAATCTAAGTGAGGCTTCATTTTAGCTTAATGAAAGTGCTTCATGAAGTGAAACATTAAATGAATTATATAGACTAGGTTTGTGGGACGGATGGATGGCTTTCTTTAAAGGCAGAAAAACTCCCAGTGATTTTACTAACATGGAATATGCATCAAATATTTTTTTTATATAATCCAGGACTTTCATGCCATCATACATAGTTAAGTGGAAGAAAAGATTAAATAAAAAAAAACAGATGTATTTGCGAACACTGGAAGAGTCTCATTTCTGAAGAAGACACTGATAAGTAATGTTGGTTTAGTATTCATGCAGAATAAATTATGTCCTAAATTACTAAATAATTTAGCATATATTCCATCTGATTAGTTGAAATAAAATAATTGAGGATTTGGATGTTGCAGCAAAATAATAGCTGGGATGTCCTTCAATAATAAAATACTGCAAACCACACTGAAACTTAAGTACATTTTCTCATAATGTTCTGTTTTATCTACTCTATGTTATTTAAAGAGTTATTCTACAGTTTCTTTATATAAAGCTTTTTTCAGGTGTCTAATTTATTTACCGAAATAAATTTAGCCTGACCAGGCGGTGGCACAGTGGATAGAGTGTCAGACTGGAATGCCGAGGATCCAGGTTCAAGACCCTGAGGTCGCCAGCTTGAGTGCAGGCTCATCTGGTTTGAGCAAAAGCTCACCAACTTGGACCCCAGGTCACTGGCTCCAGCAAGGGGTTATTCAGTCTACTGAAGGCCCTCGGTCAAGGCATATATGAGAAAGCAGTCAATGAACAACTAAGGTGTTGCAATGAAAAAACTAATGATTGATGTTTCTCATCTCTCTCCGTTCCTGTCTGTCTGTCCCTATCTATCCCTCTCTTTGACTCTCTCTCTGTCTCTCTCTCTCTATATATAAAAAAAGCATGAAATAAATTAAAAAAAACAACCTCAAGTTAAAATAGCCAACTTTCTATTTTTTTTTTGGTCAAGATGTTTTCTTTTTCCTTTGCTTTCTTTTTTTTTTTTAAAGTTTTATTTATTTTTATTTATTTTATTTTTTACAGAGACAGAGAGTGAGTCAGAGAGAGGGACGGACAGACAGGAACAGAGAGAGATGAGAAGCATCAATCATTAGTTTTTCATTGCGCGTTGCAACACTTTAGTTGTTCATTGATTGCTTTCTCACATGTGCCTTGACCCCGGGCCTTCAGCAGACCGAGCAACCCCTTGCTGGAGCCAGCAACCTTGGGTCCAAGCTGGTGAGCCTTGCTCAAACCAGATGAGCCCGCGCTCAAGCTGGCGACCTCGGGGTCTCGAACCTGGGTCCTTCCGCATCCCAGTCCAATGCTCTATTCACTGCGCCATCGCCTGGTCAGGCTGCTTTCTTTCTTTCTTCCTGCATTGTTGACAGGTATTGTCTGTCATTCCTGTAGAAGTGTTCGCTGCCTTAGCCATTTTTCTGAAGGAAATTCTTTTATTCCACTCTTTCATTCATTCTGACCCTGGAGGTTTGTTATATTCTATTGAAGCTTATTTTTGAAAAGAGGGAAAGTAAAACTTCTTAGACTTGGGTTTCAGTTTTATAAATGTGAGTTGTATTAAAAGTGAGTACTTGTAATTATTATTCTTTTCTATTAAAAAATAGGATCTTAGAGTGAAGAAATTTGTACTCATTAATTCCTAAACTAAGAGTAGTAGAGACCCTTATGTAGGTGTTGAAAAGTTACAAAAATAGTCTTTATGTAAAAAGTAGCACTTACCAGTTTATATTTTCAAAATAGCAAGTAATATATATCATGCTTTGTTATTTAAGTCATCAATTAAAGAATCATAGTCAAAATTTGCAAAGTCTACCTACTTTGAAGTAGGGGTGATTTGAAGGTCTTATACTAATTTAAATGATTGGAAAATCAACCTGGAAAATGGACTTAAACTATATTAGTTTTTCTCCTGCTCCCTTCTGACTCCAGCTGTTAGCTCTCTATTTCTACCTGTGAAGAGTTTGCCTATTGTCCACCCTTTCAACTAGCTTCTTTGCCCTAAGGGAACATTTGAAAGTTTATGGGTTTACTCACCTCAGCTTTTTCACCCAGTCCCTCAACTCCCAATTCCCTAACCCCCAACCCCTCTGACAGTTGTCAGTCTGTTCTCTGTATCTGTGCGTCTGTTTCTATTTTGTTGGTTTCTTTTGTTCACTAGATTACTTATGTAAGGAAAATCATTTGATCTTTGTCTTTCTCTGGCTTATTTCACTTAACACAGTGCTCTCCAGGTCCATCCATGTTGTCACAAAAAGTACAGAAACACTGATAGACCCAGACAACAAAATGGGGATTATAAGAGGGAAGGGGGGGGCAGAAGAGGCCAAAGGGGGATAAATGGTGACGGAAGGAGACTTGGCTTGGACTGGTGAACGCACAGTACAGTGCACAGATGATGTGTTTTGAATTGTGCACGTGAAACCTATGTAATTTTATTAACCAATATTATCAGCAAAAATTCAATAAATTTTTTTTTATTTAAAAGAGTGATACCTTTTTTAAAAAAATTATTTATTTTTATTTTAGAGAAGAGAGAGAGAGATAGAAAGAGAGATAGAGAGAGAGAAAGAGAGAGAGAGAAGGGGGAGGAGCAGGAAGCATCAACTCCCATATGTGCCTTGACCAGGCAAGCCCAGGGTTTTGAACCGGCAACCTCAGCATTCCAGGTCAACGCTTGATCCACTGCGCCACCACAGGTCAGGCCAATAAAAAATTTTTTTAAAAAAAGTTTATGGGTTACAAGTTGATTTTCCATAAATAAAGTTCATGTTGTGCTGTCATTAAAACTTGCCATTAAGCAGCTTTTATACAGTGTACCTGTGGGGAGGGTATTTTTGTTTAATAAACATTTAGTCCTTACTCTGCCAAGTACTGTTTCAAGTACTTGACAAATATCAACTCATTTAGTCTTCAGGTGGATAGTAGTGTTATTCACAATGTGCAGATGAGAAAATGGAAGCGGAACGCAGGCTGTCAGACTATGTATATAAACTTTGTTCTGTTGCTTCTCTAAGTGCAATGGAAGTATCAGTACTAAAGACGAGTGTGCTAATGGTCCTTAAGGTCAAGAACATTTTTCTTGGATAAGCTTGTATTGAATAGATAAATGAATCTTCATATGGTTACCTTATTGTCCTATATATTATCCAATACTTTTGTATATTATAGGATGAAGCAGTCTATCTCTGGATAATACCCAGGCTTTGGTGCTTAACAGAATTGGGTTTAAATCCTGAATGCTACTGATTTACAATTCTTATAATTATTTATAATTTTTGATAAATATCTTCAGATATAAAATGGAACTAATAATACTTCATAAGTAGTTATGGTATTAAATGAGGTAATGAATGTAACAGGCCAAATACCTTGAAGGCATTCACTGAATGGTTGTAATATTATTAAGTGCTATGGAATGATAGAACTGGAAGCCCTGTAGTGGAGGAGAAATCTAAAAATAGTGTTGCGATGTTATCATATTATCAAGAAAGGATGGTGAGTGAAGTATCCACACACAAGTGTGAAGACACCAAACCTAACTTGTAGGTGGGGTTGTGGGTGTCAGGGAAGTCTTTTTTGAAACAAATTAGGCCTAACTACTAATAAAAAATGACATTATTATGACCATTAGTGAATTAATAATCATTATATCATTATATTATTATGATCAGAAATGACTAAGATAATAGCAGTGTGTTTTTGTAGTACTACTCACAAAAATCAGGGGATATTTTTGAAATAACCCCTAAATTTTGTGAGCAGTATATTTTGTTTTGTGTTATTTTAAAAGGTAAATTGTATAAATGAGCAACTAAATGAGCTTGTTTAGTAACAGCATTTTTGTAATTTGTATTCTGTGTTTGTGTGTTTAATTTTCTCACCAGAGTTTTGGACATCTTTTACCCTTGTTTGTGTTTTAGCTATATTGGTTCATTCCATGGGGAGAAAACTTTTCCTCTTAATAATCAGCAGGAAGCTGTTTGTTTCCCGTGGGGGAAGATAAGATCTCTCCCCACCCCCTGAAGAGGGGACACATTATAAAGCAGGGTATATGACAGATAGCTAAGCCACTCATCAGAAGTTTTGGTCCTTATTTACAGTATTTTCATTTATGTTGCATTTTTGCTCCACTGGCTTACCCCTGAGAAAACAATTGCTAATGCTTACTGTCTTTTAAATTTATGGTCCCTTTCTCCAATTAGAAGGTGAAAGGGGAATATCATATTTATACATAAAATATTAATTTCCACTTCTGTCTGGTGGTGTGTGTGTGGGAAAATAGATAAGTGGCACTTACTGATCATGCTTGGCACCATTAAATTCTTATCGGTGAAAGCAAGCAAGCATTGCGGAATGTCTCAGTAAATGCAAGAACTTAGTATTTGTCATGAATTTATTACTGACTAAATGCTGCTTCAAAATTTTTAAAAATTATTTTAATTAAATTTACTGGGGTAACATTGGTCAATAACATTATAGAAGTTTCATGTATATAATGGTATAATGCATCATCTGTATGCTCCGTTATGTGCTCACCATGCAAAGTCTGGTCTCTCCTTCCATCACCATGTATTTGATCCCCTTTATCGTCTTCATCCTCCCCTACACCGCTCCCCTCTAGTACTGCCATACTCTTTTCTGTGTTTGTTTTGTTTCTTGTTTGTTGCTTTCTGTTTTATATCTCACATGTGAGTGAAATCATGTGGTTCTCTTCCATCTGACTTATTTCACTTTGCACAATACTCTCAAGATCCATCATGTTGTTGCAAATGGCAACATTTCATATTTTTTATAGCTGAGTAGTATTCAGTTGTGTATGTATATATATATATCATATAAAACATATCTTCTTTATCAGTCATCGGTCAAGGGACATATAGGTTGTTTCCATGTCTTGAAATGCTGCTTTTTAATTGTTGAGGTTAGGAAACATATGGAGTCCTGTAAAGAGAAATCCAGAGAATTCAAAAAGATGGGTACGGAGCACTGATAATTTGGACAATAGTGTCCATGTGATGTAAATTCTCTGCGGAACCTATATGTATATAAAGTGGCAGGTAGATGTGTCAGTGGCTGACACTAGCTGCCCTCCCTGATCCTGACAGTCACCCCTATCTGAGCACCTTTCAGGTATAGAATTTCTTCTGTTTTTTTTTGTTTGTTTATTGAATTTTTATAATATTGTGCTAATGCATATTAGCCACAAAATGATTTATTTTGGAGGAAAGTGTGGCTTGATATGGGTAAAATAAGTAAATTTTATAGTAAACTTGATAGGCCCACAGGTCTTGCCTGTTTTGGAAGCCAGGAACTTGTATTACAGAGCATGTAATACAGGAGTCTAACAAAAATTTATTAAAATGATTTTCACTTGTAGTTTATGAAACTATTCATAAAAGTTTATAGAATTACATTATATTTAATCTAGAGTACATACTTGCAAAAAGGATTTTTAGGCCATGATTGATTTGAATGTAAATGATATTAATTAAAAATGATTCTTAACCAATTTTTTTGTTGTTGTTGTTGTTTTTAATGAACATAAGTTCTGTGGAGTTTAAAGAACTTTTTTGCTGGTGATGAGCCTAGCAAGAGTCGAACAGGCGAATTAGACACAGGACTGAGCTAGGTGGGAGTCATCACATCTTTAATCCTCGATGACAGCACCCCAGCCAGCCCTCCTTGTGCTTAAGCATGCACAAATATTGACTGAAAATTGACTAAAATCCAACAAATCCTCCAAGCCAAGTGAAACAGGTACACACACGAAATTCAGCAGCTCTGTGTTCACTTCACTTAGGAAATAGAGTACCTAACACCTGGCTACAGACTAACAAATGCTTAATGAATGCTGAGGATGGGCTGGAAACTATAACACCCTCAACCGCTCCCCCAAGGCCTTTAACGCCTGCCTTTGCACTCGACATACAGCCCAGCTGAGCATGGCCTCCGTCCAGTCACCCCACATCCCTCCAAGCCGGGACTCCCCAGGTCCCAGGGACGCCCACGTGTAACTAGGAACTTGGGACTGGCAATTAATGGCAGGTGGCAGCGAGGCCTCATAAGACAAAGCAGGGGGCACCCCTCCTAATGGAGCCCTCCCTGACCGCGGAGACGTCCCGCAGCACCCTGAGCGCCCGCCCAACCTTAACCAGTTGTTAAAGCTTATGCTAGAACTCCGGTATTGGACGAGTCACCCTATAATTTAAGAAATAAAAATTATTCAAATTAAATAAAAGGAGTATAAAAGAAGTTGGCCGGGTCCTTCTTGCCAGGATGCAGATGTGCCATTTCTTGGAGATAAACCATAGTCTAACCCAGGGGTCCCCAAACTACGGCCCGCGGGCCGCATGCGGCCCCCTGAGGCCATTTATCCGGTCCCGCTGCACTTCCGGAAGGGGCACCTCTTTCATTGGTGGTCAGCGAGAGGAGCATAGTTCCCATTGAAATACTGGTCAGTTTGTTGATTTAAATTTACTTGTTCTTTATTTTAAATATTGTATTTGTTCCCGTTTTGTTTTTTTACTTTAAAATATGTGCAGTGTGCATAGGGATTTGTTCATAGTTTTTTTTTATAGTCTGGCCCTCCAACGGTCTGAGGGACAGTGAACTGGCCCCCTGTGAAAAAAGTTTGGGGACCCCTGGTCTAACCATTTAAATAGCCAAGAAGTTCTACTTGAAACAGCTTTTGGTGCCTCTTTTTGTAGCATAATGTATCTCAAATAATTAGTAAGTGTTTTGTGTCTCTAAGAAACTTAGAGCATTATGCAGTGAGCCTTAACTTTGCATCTCAGAGTTTGAAGGAAATTGAGTTTGAACATTCTTATCTAGAATGTTAGACAGTCCTCTGTGTCTTGTGATAGAGCAATAGATTGAGAGACACATTTATAGCAATTAACAGAGTTTTTACTATAAAATGTGTGTTTGGTTGTATAGGTGCATATGCACATGCATGAATGGCTGGTGCTTTTTATGGATCTCATACATGCTTCCTTTCATGCAATAACTATAGCTACATTAAAGTTCCAGATGTTAGATAATAAAATGCTCTAAACTCAATGCCTCTGTTTTCATTTTGGTCTCTTGAAAATTGCTATCCAAAAAAACCCCCTCATAGACAAGAGGGAAAAGGGGTAGAAGAGGGAAAGGGAAGGTAAATGGTGATGGAAGGAGAGTCGATGGGTGATGAACACACAATACAGTGTACAGATGATGTGTTATAGAACTCTGTACCTGAAACCTATATAATTTTATTAACCGGTGTCACCCCAATACATTCAATTAAAACAAAAAAAGGAAAACTGTTATCTATACATGTGTTCCTCAAAGAATTGCAATGCGACATCTCTGAAGCATGGAGAGTGAATTTTCATTTCTATCTCAAGTGTTATGTGCATTTAAGTTTATTTGTAGAAATTCTTCAGCAACCAACTCTATGCCACAAAGATTGCCATGGGAAAAGCAAACATTTATGAAATGTTAACATGCTCCAGGAAAGTCAGATGGCCAGCTTATAGAGTCTGGTTAAGTCAGGGCCTGCCTTCTACTAATAATACATTTCTGGAGCACTGCCATCTTTGGACTCTTATCTTATAAATACTGTGTGTTATCTGCCTTGTGATGTTCACGTTTAAGTGCTTCAATAAGACGGCACGCACTTTCTGTGTGTCACAGCTGTAAAACAAAGTGG
This sequence comes from Saccopteryx bilineata, assembly GCF_036850765.1. Lineage (NCBI taxonomy): Eukaryota > Metazoa > Chordata > Mammalia > Chiroptera > Emballonuridae > Saccopteryx > Saccopteryx bilineata. The sequence goes on from NC_089494.1 coordinate 179,897,395, forward strand.
GTAAGCACCTCAGTACACTTAGGTTTCCAGCAGTTCAGCTTAATCAGTGCCTGTTCTACAAGGAGGTGTCCTGGCTTAGGGGTAAATAACGGTAGAATATGTAAAAGATTTTCTCATCACATCGAACTTATACCCCCCCTTTTTTCTTTTGATTAGATATAAATTCTACGGGTGGTCCATTGAACAATTATTATTGAACACTCGTATAATGACACTTCTGTGTATGATAGGAGAAGGCCAAAGTAAATATCATTGTATCCCTGCTTTCATGGATGGAATAACAATTTACTATTTTTAGAATATAAGTTAGAAAGAAGTAAGATTTAAAATGATGGTTATGGGCCAGATTGTGAAGCCCCGAGTAACAAACTGAGAGCGCTGCACTTAATTCACTTGTGAATGGTGAGCTAGTAACGATTTAGAGCAGGATAGTGGCATGGTTGTTGCTAGGCCTCTGGAAGGTTGTTCTACCATCAGGGTACAGAGTAAGTTATGGTCTAAATTCTAAGTAAAGAATGGTCAAATTTTTGTCTGGAAAGGTTTATTATAACCTGTTGCAAGCAGTGGATTGATGAAGGTGGAGAGACCCATTCACCATATTTTAGGTGGAAGTTAAAAGCATCCAAAAGCAATATACTGACTCTGAGGGATATATTTCAGACAAACAGTAGAAATATCAACTAAATATAAAGACCTTAGTAACTGGTATGTGTACGAGTTGAGAGAACAAATGGGTTTTGGATGACCCAGTTTCTGACTTGCCAGCAGATTCCAGTAATGGGCATGTGGGAAAATAGAGATATGAGGATTTGGGAGAACAATTTAAGCAAAATGTAAAGATTCAGCAGAAGGAGGGGCTGAGGAATTAGAGCAAACTGGGGCATCTTCATTTTCAAGACACTCAAAGGGGTGGAGAAGAAGTGACTAGTATTGTATTGAGAGAGAATAGGATCAGGAAAAGGTCCCTCTCCTCCCCTTCCCTTTTCCCCTCCCCTCCTCTCCTCTCCCCTCCCTTCCCCTCCCTTTCCTTACCCTCCCCTCTCTCCTCCCCTCTCCTTTCCTTTTTCCTCCCCTCTCTCCTCCCCTCTCCCCTCTCTTCCCCTCCCCTCTTTCCTCTCCTCTCCTCTCCTCTCCTCTCCTCTCCTCTCACTTGTTTCTCTTTTCCCTCCCTCCCTTCCTCCCTCCCCCCTTCCTTTTTTCCTTCCTTCCTTTTCTTTGTTTTCTTTCTTCTTTCTTAGCATAGAGGAGGCCTGAGAGTTTTTGTAGGAAGACAGAAAGAGAGCCAGTGCTCAGGGAGTATGAATATGGAAGAGAACTAGTTTGTATAGCTGGTAAAACAATGAACTAGAGTTGGCAAAGAAGCACTCTCAAGAAAATGGGTGGAAGATTCACCTTGGCAAAGAGGAGGGATGCTTACAACTTGGAGAAAGGAGAGTAGGGGAGGGAACTGAGGAAGCACAGGGATGGCGAGTTAGTGAGGATGGGGGCTGTGCAGTCTATCAACAGCGCGGCTCAATATTCTTGGCAAAGTTTTTCAAGGCAGGCTATAGCATTGCTAAAAAGTCATGATAAAAATGAAAAATACTAATTTGGTAGTAGTAGACATAAGAAGTAAATTTGGTGACTATTCTACCATAATTTTAAAGCATTTTCCTTCTGGGCTGAACAAATAATGCTTATGAACTTTTGGCAGATAATATTTAACAGAAAGTCCCATGAGCCACTCAGTTAAAAGAATCAGATGCCAAGATCAGGTTCATGAACATGATATAGAAATCAAATCATGATAATGTGCTTGCCTTTTTTTTTTGTAGCTGCTTAAGGAAGATATTGAATACACATAAGTCTTGAACATTTGTTTCCCTTTACGTAAAGGACAAAGTCCAAGCTCTCTTTGTTACTAGGTCTCTATTTGCTTCTCCACCAGGCCTGCTGTTGCTTCAGAGTCTTGGCACGTGGTCTTCCATCAGCCTGGAGTTCATTTCCTCCACTTCTGTGCCGGAATTAGGTGCCATCTCCTTTAGAAACCATCCCTCAGATCCCTGACACCTCCATCCTCCAGTCTCAGTAGAGTGTGGGCTTCAAGTGCTTCCATTATTAAGCCTGATGCTTATGTGATGCTTATGGCCCTCAAAGCGGACGTCATAGTCATAGCAGTTTCTGTACCTGATTACTTGATTACTTGATGCCTTTCCTTCCAGATTTCAAACACCTGGAGTACACGGGAATTGTAATGCCAAGTTGTGTTAACTCAAGTTTTAACAATTACTAGATTCTTAGTAAAAGGGTTGAAAAAATTTTTTATTCACATTTACAGATAATTCATATATATATTACATTGACTTATAAAACCTTTTGATTTAATAGAAGTGGATTTTATTCAATTTTTTATTCAACTTTTAAATGAGCCATTAACTTAACCCTTATACGAATTATCTATTAATATGTCTTTTTCTAACAATCCGCAACTGAGTTTCATTTTATGGAGTCCTCCCCCTCAGTATGAGGGCTTGGAAGTCCACACGTATATATTATTTCATTCCTAGGTAACCAGTGAAGCCCCAGGGCAGAGGCAGATTGGCAACATGTTTGTTTATCCTGCTTCACACCGTAGCTCTGTCAGTGGTTGGGAAAGGCCAGCCCCCGCTGGTAATGTGGTGCATTTGGCTTATTTGAAGACAAAAGTTAGTTGGTCAGATTCTGTGGATGAGAGAGGACAACATCAGTAATCAGCAATTTGAGCACTTATTATCTATCCTGTACTTTTAGAATATCTGTTCTCTTATATTTCTTCTTTGAATGTGTGTGTGTTTGATACGGACAACCCCTAATTTAGCATCCTTTTCACTCGTTGAACTCAGGTTCAATTGGGAGACTTCTGTGTGGACTGTATTCTTATTTCTCATCATATTGTCTCAGTCATCAATGTAAAGCCATAGTTGTTATGTTAGTCCCGACCTTGACTTTGAGATTTTATTAGGTAATTCTTAGTGAGAGGTTTTTAATTTTGTTCTTGCTGTGGTGGTTGTACATTGAGTTGATATCACAATAATTTTCAATGAGAAACATTAGCTAGTCACTCAATTTATAATAGTGAAACTAATTGTTATAATATATCAATAGCTATCACATATCCAGGGTCACATCTGAGTTTGATAACTTCAGGAAAAAAGTTAACGATAGAGTCCTCCCCCTCAGTATGAGGGCTTGGAAGTCTGCAGGTACATATTATTTCATTCCTAGGTAACCAGTGAAGCCCCAGGGCAGAGGCAGATTGGTAACATGTTTGTTTATCCTGCTTCACACTGTAGCTCTGTCAGTGGTTGGGAGAGGACAGCCCCCGCTGGTAATGTGGTGCATTTGGCTTATTTGAAGACAAAAGTTAGTTGGTCAGATTCTGTGGATGAGAGATAAAATAAAATTACTTTATAAGTTTGTTTTTTACATTTTTGATGCTATATATAAATCATATAAGTATAGGGATATATGCAATTATTCTTTTTTTAAACTTAGTTTTGGGTTTACATATATTGAATGAGTTTAAGGAAAGGAATGAAAGGCATTTTTAAAAGAAAATACAGAGTTTTGGCGAAAAGTAGAGTAAATAGGGTAAGGCAAAAAGTTACAAAACTGTGTAGAATTATAATTGTTACTCTATCTAAAACACCTGGTAAAAAGTAAACCTGCTAAAAAATAAAATTATTCTACTTTCTCTTTGTATATATAGAGCTAGTTCATCCACAGGGGGAGGTAACAAGGAAGTTCCCCTCCCCGCCAGTATGCTGTCACAAACACACTTGTAAAAGCACAATTTACTTTTTCTGGTAGACCTGAAAATTGCATTACTACTATGGAGACATTAGTCTATGTCACTTTCTTTGATGTATTGACCTCGATTACATAATTAGGGCTTTCTCTATTCTATGAGCAACTGACCAGTGAAGTTTGTCAGATAGTTCAGTATTATTCTTTTGGAATCCTGTTAATGGGTTATGCTTGGATTGAGGCAATGTTTGTGTATCTCTTGGTAATCTTGTGTGGTTTTTATTTTGTTTATTATTTTACCTTGGAATTTAGCCACTCCTTACTTTTTGCTCCGTTTCTACCCAAAATGTTGACAGAAGGCATGAGTGAACAAAAACTCACTGTTTATCGTTACTCATGTTTCCAAGTGATTCGTGTTTAGTTATCTGTTCCCTGAATCACCATTCATACAAAAAAGGTTTAATCTTCTCTTTGCCTGTGTGTACCGTATTTGTTAGAATGTTCTTAAGGGTTCAGGCCCATTTAGTTAGAAAAACTCAAGATGAGTTATCTTGAATATCTTAAAGCAGACTCTAATGAGTTATTGCATAAGGGTTGAAAAACTGTAGTCAGGAAAACAAATTCAGTGAATGCTTATGGAAAACAGTACTGTGCATTTTTGTTCCCCTTCTAAGGTCAGGAAGTTATCTTTCTTTTAGCCATCTAGATCAGAGGAGAAGGCTGCCTCCCAGCTTATAGAGACTTATCTGGCCTACAAAGAAATTTAATTGTTTTGTATTAGTTTTCAACAACATTCAAAAGTTTTCATATACTGACTTTTCATAGCCCTTTAATAAAGTAATGTATTGCTAACCGACACCTTGCCTCCTTTTTTTTTTTTTTTTTGTATTTTTTTTCTGAAGTGAGAAGTGGGGAGGTAGAGAGACAGACTCCATGCATGCACTCGACCAGGATCCACCCAGCATGTCCACCAGGGGGTGATGCTCTGCCCATCTGGGGTGTTGCTCCGTTACTACCAGAGCCATTTTAGTGCCTGAGGTGGAGGCCATGGAACCATCCTCAGCGCCCGGCCAACTTTGCTCCATCCTTGGCTGTGGGAGGGGAAGAGAGAGACACAGAGGAAGGAGAGGGGGAGAGGTGGAGAAGCAGATGGGCGCTTTTTCTGTGTACCCTGGCCGGGAATCGAACCCGGGAGTTCCATACACCGGGCCAACACTCTACCATTGAGCCAACCAGCCAAGGCCCCACCTTGCCTTTATCACCTCTTTCCTCCCTTTATCCATTCAGTTACTTTGCCTCCCGTGGCTCCTGTAGGTATTTGAAATTGCTCCCCTTTATATGGGGTGATTAAATGAATTATATCTTTAATGAATTACAAAACCATTATAAGACATTGAGGGTCAGTGGCCTGTGCAACTGGGCCTTTTGAATTCAGATTTACTCTTAGACTAAGGGACAGAGGTCACAATAAACTGAGTTTTATGTGCATTTGTATATTGCACATTTTTCTATGTGTTAAACAGTAATTGCTTGTTGGTTTCCAAAAAAATATTTCATGAAGAAAGTTCAAGAGGAATTTTTTTTCTTCATAACCCTCAGAAGTCATTTCAGTTTTTATTTTAATGATTAAAAATCTCAGTTCATGTTCAAATTAAAAACGCCAAAAAATTCAAATGCAGTTTTGAACTATAGAAATTTCTCATTTACTAATCAAATACTGGGTCATTAAAAAAAGGAGAGAAACAGAAGCAATACTTCCCTTGCAGTAACTTACTCTATGGAAAGGAAGATATGAAGAGAGATAGATGCTTTATTTGGTTTATTTAATGCAAGTGAAATACTTTACGTGAAGGTATATTAAAATTTTCTGCCTGTTTCAAAATTTGTATTTAAAGGCAGAATTGTGAATTAGTGTGAGAATCAGCGCATGAAGATAGCTTTAGACAGACTCTTCCCTGTAATTGTTGTGTCACACCAATCAAAGCAATCTCCTCACCATCTTCTATGTCAACCCAGCTGACCCCACTTAACAATTTGGTAAAATGAGAAGAGTGATAAGAAAAAGATAGTTTGCATAGCTTGTCTAGATTTTTGTTCCACTTTCATAAAACCCTTGAATGGTAGGGTAGGTACCTGAATGGATACAATATACAGTAAAGCTAATGTGGGTTAGATGATAATGTGGTTCAGTGGGTTCCTGTTTGAACAACAAAAAACAGGCTAATTAATGGATCTGTCATTCTTGAGAAGTTTCTTCTCTAGTGGTGAGCCCAAGGCTCTGACTTTTGTGTATATATGGAGGGAGGGTTGGCATTTTGCCATTAATGGTGAAAATAACAACAACAACACAACCCTCAGGATGGCATCACAGTAGAAATGTAAAGTTGACAGTGGAAAATTAGAACCCAGAATTTTAGAAAGCTCCCTTCCTTGAAGGTAAGACACACATTTTTTTGTCTTGTGTGTGTGTGTGTGTGTGTGTGTATCTGTGTGTATCTCATATTGCCTTCTTCAAAGGAGGAGTTGATTGAATCATTGAATGGGATGCAGAACGTGTATTTTGAAGTAACAGATTTTGCAGAATGGCACTGATGTCAAAATCCCTACTCTTAGAATTTTGATATAATTGATCTGATATGGGGTCCAGGCACTGGTGTTTTCTATAAGCTCTTCACATAATATGAGTACTCAACCAAGGTTAAGGAGTACTGGTTCAGTCATTTGTAAGTCTAAGATTATCTGAGCTAGTTGGAAGACTGCGTATTCCTCTGTGTTGTGTGCAATAGCTGTTGCTTAGTAATATACCCTTGTCCCAGGATTTTGCTTGGTAAAATTGAGAGCTAACGAAAATGAAAATATCCCTAAGAATATGTGATGTAACTCTGCAGCTTACATGCATGTTCTGAAGTACGTACACACAACACACCTGGATGTGTGCATTGTGGACCACAGGTGCATTAACTTTATGTATGCTGTGGTTATGGTGGTGCGTTCTCAGCCTTGTTTCTCTGCAGTTGCTCTCTCTCCAGCACCCCCTTCTCCCATCAGGCTCCTCTGAGCCCCCCTACCTCAGAGAGCATCTGAGGGCCACTGGGTCTACCATGGGCATAGAGCTGAATACACATTTTCCTCTTAGCAAGTAGCTGGGCCACTAACTACAGGAGTAAGGTGGTCAGGTGGATGGTTACAGCTAATATCAGCCTGATTTGCATTTTTCTAATTACTTTTAGAAGGTATTATTTATAGCTGAATGTTATGGAACATTGCTTTAGTTCCAGGAGATTAAAACTGTGAGAGTCAGGAGGCCTGCATTATGGTCTCAGCTGTTTAGGGGCCACCTAAACTTTGTGACTTTCAGCAACATTTTTTCACTTGCCCTTGCCTTACTTTCCCTTCTGTAAAATGAGAAACTCAGATTAGGTAATCACTAAGGTTCTTTTTAGCCTTGAATCTGTGAAATGCTACTGTTTTTATTATTTTAAAAATAGCATTTATTGTAGCTAAATACTATTTATTCAACATAAAAAATGTTAGCTATTTGTACTACTCCAGTGTGTGATGTTGACGGGGCGGAGGGGAGGCTGTTTCTGTGTGGGGGCAGGGAGTAGATGGAAGACCTCCCTACCTTCTCAATTTTCCCGTGAACCTAAAACTGCTCTAAAATATAAAATCTTAAAAAAAATTAAGCAAAACTGCACAGAATGTAATGACGTCAACAAATTATGTAATTTCATATATACTCTTAATTTGGGGGAATTTTTTTTTTTTGGTATTTTTCTGAAGTTGGAAACGGGGAGGCAGCCAGACAGATCCCCGCATACACCCGACCGGGATCCACCCAGCATGCCCACCCAGGGGTGATGCTCTGTCCATCTGGGGTGTTGCTCTGTTGCGACCAGAGCCACTCTAGCGCCTGAGGCAGAGGCCATGGAGCCATCCTCAGCGCCCGGGCCAACTTTGCTCCAATGGAGCCTTGGCTGCAGGAGGGGAAGAGAGAGACAGAGAGGAAGGGGGGGGTGGAGAAGCAGATGGGCGCTTCTCCTGTGTGCCCTGGCCGGGAATCGAATCCAGGACTCCACGCCAGGCTGACGCTTTACCACTGAGCCAACCAGCCAGGGCTAATTTGGGGGAATTTTAATCGGAATATGTCTTAGGGTTATGATTACATGAGTTTTGCCCTAGCTTGATAGGTCAATTGGTTTAGAGCAGTGGTAGTCAACGTGGTCCCTACTGCCCACTAATGGGTGTTCCAGCTTTCATGGTGGGCAGTAGCAGAGCAACCAAAGTATAAATAAAAAGATAGATTTAACTATAGTAAGTTGTTTTATAAAGATTTATTCTGCCAAACATAGTGAAAATCTGACATAAAGTACTTGGCAAGTAATTATTATTATATGCTTTAACTTGCTGTAACTCTGCTTTATAAATTTTATAAAGTAAAGTTACTTCCCTACTTTATAAATCACCATTACCGTGGAACCGGTGGGTGGTTAGAAAATTTTACTACTAACAGAGATACAAAAGTGGGTTGTAGGTATAAAAAGGTTGACTACCCCTGGTTTAGAGCATCATCCTAATAAGCCAGGGTTGCAGGTTCATTCGCAGTCTCTTTCTCCTCTCTTCCCACCCTTTCTTCTTCTAAAATCAATGAAAAAACAAAAGACAACACCAGTTTAGAAATATTTTTGTAATATGGATGAGGGTAAAGGCTGGGGGTATATGTGTGTCTCTTATTGAGTTCACTTAGAGTGCTTCTATAAAATATAGATAACATTGCTTTTGATTGCCTATTTGCAGCGTGATTATTAGTAATATGGGGAAGAGACTGGTGAATTTTTTTTTTCTACTAAAGAAAAAAAGAAAATTTAATATAAAATCTGATAGGTTAAATCAGTCTTTGTAGTCTACCATAACTTGTAGTCAATATGTAACTCACTGAATAACTAAAGAAATTTTTGAAAATCATTTTTGGTAGTTACATAGCATGGTTAATAATCTCCCTGAATATTTCATACTTTAATCCTATTGAAAGATTTAAGTAGTTAGAGTAGATTAGTTTAAACATTTCTGGAGAGAATGAACATTAATTCTTGGTTATTTTGATAAATGTATTTGTGGGATTAACAATGCACACATTAAGTATTTTTTTTAAATAAAGTCTTTAGAAGAGTGAGAAGACTCATGATGATTCTATAATTAATTTGGGAATTTGCAGCACCCATAGTTAATTAGGCATTTCTAAACTAATATACAGATTTCTGGCCAGTGCTTTGCAATGGGAATCATCAATACCTTTGCAGAAAATAAAATTCTAATATTTTAAAGTGAAAAAAGTTGTACTGCATTAGTAATTTATAGAGGATAGTACATCCTTTCTTTCAGACTGATGCTCTAAAAGCAATTACAATGTGATATTTGCAAATGCTTTGGAAGAAATATCATTGTTTGGGACATGCCTTTAAAAATTCTGGAACAGCTCTGGCTGGATATCTCAGTAGGTGATCCACTATACTGATATGCCAAGGTTGCTGGTTCAGTCCCTTGTCAGGGACATACAGAAACAGGTCAACGTTTCTGTCTGTCTCTCGCCCTTTCTCTCTCTCCCTTCCTCTCTTGCTGAAATCAATAAACAATTTTCTAAAAAGTCCAGAACAGTTATAAAAATTGTGGAATGATGATGTGACATTCAGATAAACACAATATCTTGTAATAAATACTGAAAAGTAAAGACTGTCATACTATGGCTTTACATTTAAGGATTTGGTTTTGGAGTGCTTAAGGTTAGATATGTACATTGTTGCCTCCTTTATGGAACTTTCCACAATATCCTTTTAATATGACTGAAAACTGATTGTAAGACTTTTATCATTCTTGATGGAGTTACCCCAGTTTGCTGTAAGAGAGGTTTGACTTTGACACTTTTACCTGTTTTGATCTTGGTTAAGTAACTAAGTTGACTTCAGCTTCCTCATCTCTAAATTGGAGGTATTAATTGTACCTATCTCATATATTTTCATGAAAATTAAGTTAAAAAATACATATTAAGTGTTTAGCTAGAAACTGATCTATAGTAAATGCTCAGTAAAAGTTAGTGATGAGCCTGACCGGGCGGTGGCGCAGTTGATAGAGCATCGGACTGGGACGCAGAGGACCCAGGTTCGAGACCCCGAGGTCGCCAGCTTGAGTGCGGGCTCATCTGGTTTGAGCAAAAGCTCACCAGCTTGGACCCAAGGTTGCTGGCTCGAGCAAGGGGTTACTCAGTCTGCTAAAGGCCCACGGTCAAGGCACATATGAGAAAGCAATCAATGAACAACTAAGGTGTTGTTGCAACGCGCAATGAAAAACTAATGATTGATGCTTCTCATCTCTCCGTTCCTGTCTCTGACTCTCTCTCTGTCTCAAAAAAAAAAAAAAAAAAAAAAAAAAGTTAGTGATGCTGTTGTTATCTTGCCTGTGGGAAGTGATGACTTTTAACTTTTTTTTTTTCCTTTTACAACCTCATGTTTCCCTGAGACAGTGAAAATAATTAAATGGTTTACTTTAATGGGTCTTTCCTTCTAGCTTATTCTAGATAGGAGTAATCAGAAAGTAGGTAACAATGTTAATTAGAAACAGAAATTAACATCTTTTATGAGGGTAATTTACCTGATGATAATAATTGAGAAGCGAATGAGTCACTTTAGATGAACAGAGGTTGTTGTTACAGGGGAGGAGGCAGATAATTTGGACTTACATTTCAGCATGCGATAGAAAGCTACCGTGTTTTGCTGGCATTCATTCTTTAGTTAATAATTTGGCTCATCAAGGTCATACCTAATGCTTGAAATTGAACTGCTTCTATTGATGAAAGATCATTTGAAAGGTCTAATATAATATAAAAAGTTATTTAGATGACATACCTTTTATTCTAGAAAGATCTTGGATAGTCCCACATAGATCAGAATAGTACCAGGAAAGTGAAAGATTTCCTGGGAAACCAGATATGCTGTTGTGAGAAATGGATTTATTAGGTCCCTCGTATTTGTGTTAGACTTTGAATTCTCTTTTTTGGATTATGAAGTATTCTGTAAAAGCAGAAAAGAAGCCAGTGTGTTATGAAAGTTTTAAGTTACTACATATGTAGCCTGACCTGTGGTGGTGCAGTGGATAAAGCGTCGACCTGGAAATGCTGAGGTCGCCGGTTCGAAACTCTGGGCTTGCCTGGTCAAGGCACATATGGGAGTTGATGCTTCCAGCTCCTCCCCCTTCTCTCTGTCTCTCTCTCCCTTTCTGTCTCTCTCTCCTCTCTAAAAATGAATAAATAAAATTAAAAAAAAAAAAAAGTTACTACATATGTAATACTCTACAAGTACACCCCCACGTACGCCCATCCCCCAACCCTCAGACCCAGTGTGTTTGTCACCTCAGAATTATCTAAGGTCAAATGTAAATAAGAGATAATATGAAACCCCATGATGCCGAGATCTTCATTAAAATAGCGATTTTGCACCTTCCTTGTTGGTATGATTGGCCCTGTCTTCGGAAGCCTGTGCAGCTGAAGATGAGTTATTGAGAGAAAATGGCATCAGTGAAGCTGAATTTTTACAATAATGCTTTCTAAACTGGTCATCTAGATAAAATTGGCTGAAGCTGAAAGCAGTTTCTGCTATGAAAGGAAAGAGTAATTAGTATTAAAATTGGTCTGGAAGTGTCTTAAGTTCTCTGACTTAACAGCTCTTAGCCTTTTTATTAACATACTTTGGAGACAAGTTGTGTGGCTCACATATCCGATCCCAGGGACCTGAGACTAATAGAGCTGCAGCAGATACAGAATGCAGCAATCTCAGGAGGGAGCATATGCCCGAAGGTTCACATACTTGTTTCAGTTTGCCAGTCTGGACCTACTGCCCTTATAAAGAAAAGTCAGCATCTTGTAGGATGGTGTGGTTGTTTTTTTATCTAAGAATCTAAAACACCTTTCCGACTTTCTAAGATATTATGAGCATAATGATTTCAAGGCAGCACTGTGAATAAGTCTGGTGTTGCTTTATAATCTTAACCAGGTTTTTTTTTATATCATGCCAGGGACATGCAGATGAGCATCCTTGTTAAAACTAGTACTCGGACCCTTCATTTTTAGCTCTCACTAAAGACAATTCTTGCCTGGCATGAGAAAGCTGGCAGCTCTGAGGACACAGGCCACACTGTGGGGACTGGTCTATGGCGTGGTGAGCGCTGACCTTGCTGGGGTTCTCTGATCTCCCTGGTGACCCTGGCCAGTATGGCATCCAGGCTCATCGTTAAAGGAAGGATTGCCTACCTGTCAACCAGAAGAACAAAGAAACCATGAAATAGAAAAGAAAATGCTCAGCAGCAACGTTCATGACAGCTGGGTGCATCACCCCTGTTCCCACTAGTTTCCAAAGTTGAATTTGTGTCCGGGACACATGAGGGAAACAGTTGGTGTGTGACGGTGGAGGGTGGTGGTAGAGGAAGGGCAGAGAACTTGCAGTGTTGTTTTCCTCAGAGTAAGGAGAAGGAAGTGTGCAGAGTAATAAAAGTATTTAAATATAAACTGAAGAAAACCTCTGGTTCCCGTTTTTGGTAACTGGGGAAACCCAGAGCAGAGATTAAAGGTATGATATGCTCTCTAGATGGAGTCAGCTGAAGACTCAGAAACAGAAACTGATCTTTCTTTAGGCATATATATACAAGATGCTTCCTTTAGCACAGGGACGATCGTGTGAAAATCCCAATTTGGAGGGCTTTGTTGGGTTTCCAGAATCAACAGTATGCTTGTTTGTTTTTTTTCTCAAGAAGACTCCATTTCCTAGATTTTTAATTTCTTTCAGGAAAGGAAATGAAGACTTCATTGGGAAGGTTTTTTTTTTTCTTTTTTTTCCTTTTGAGCTTTATCAAATGACAGCTCACACGAGTTTTGGGGGGTAGGGAGGGGCCAGGAGATCTGGAAAAGAATGGTGGCAGTGAAAGGGTTTATTTGGCTCAGTAACAAGTAAATAGAGAAAGTTCAGAGGAATGAACAGTTGCCCAGGGAGAGAGATATTTATGGTTTTGTGTCGAAATCACACCTTGCTCATCCAGGCAGAGGAATTTAGATGGTATCTGCTCTTTCCCCCTGTGAAGTTCGTTTATGAAACGATGACAGATTTGAAGGAACACAGAGATTAACCTTCTGAGAGGGAGACTTGTGGCCAGTGCAGCAGCCCTCTTCTCTGGAGCCCTTTCTCTTTCGTTTGTCAGTGGTTCATAGGAAAATACGGGCAAATTGACTGCAAGTATAGACTGTAGTTCCTTCACTTCAGTGCTGATTCATTTGGATATCTCCTTACCTACCTTCTATAATGTCCACTTTCTTCAGTGACATTTTGTGAAATTTTCCTCAGCTATTATGCTTTATTTAAGTGGTTTTTTTCATCAGTGAATTTGAGAATTTAGTATTTGCCCTTGAGATTTAGTGTTTGTGAGTAAAGTTGGAATTTTGTGTTTTTATTGTTTTGAATGCTTCACTACTACTGGGATCATGCTCCCCCCCCCCTTTTTTTTTAAAGAATTTGTGGTCCTGGCTGGTTGCCTCAGTGGTAGAGTGTCAGGCAGCATGTGGAAGTCCTGGGTTCAGTTCCCAGTCAAGGCACACAGGAGAGGTGACCATCTGCTTCTCTACCCCTCACTCTCCACTTCTTTCTGTCTCTCTCTTTCCCTCCTGCAGCCATGACTCAGATGGTTTGAGCAATTTGGCCCAGGGCACTGAGGATAGCTTCATAGCCTTACCTCAGGTGCTAGAATAGCTTGGTTGCTGAGCAATGGAGCAGTGCCCCAGATGCACAGAGCATCACCTGGTTGGGGGCTTGCCGGGTAGATCCTGGTTGAGGTGCATGCGAGAGTCTATCTCTGCCTCCCCGCCTCTCACCTAATTAAAAAAAAAGGAATTATTTGTTCATTTATGTATTCATTTGTTTTTACAATAAATAGTTATTGAATACTGATTGTAGGCAATGTTGTATGCTTCCTGCATCTGGACAAGTAGGACATGATATTAGTTAAATTGTTGTGTGTTTTTTTTTTCTGTTTTTTTTTTTACAGAGACAGAGTCAGAGAGAGGGACAGATAGGGACAGACAGACAGGAACGGAGAGATGAGAGGCATCAATCATCAGTTTTATTTTCATTGCAACACCTTAGTTATTCATTGATCGCCTTCTCATATGTGCCTTGACTGTGGGCCTTCAGCAGACCAAGTAACCCCTCGCTTGAGCCAGCGACCCTGGGTCCAAGCTGGTGCCTCAGGGTCTTGAACCTGGGTCCTCCGCATCCCAGTACAATGCTCTATCCACTGCACCACCACCTGGTCAGGCAGTTAAATTGTTTTTGAATATTGTTTCATGTGTTTACATAGTTTTAAGAGGAATTATTTCTGGTCACTTTTAGTAAATAATGATACTATATTCTGAACTTTTTTTCTTTCTCTCTCTCTCTTCTTTTCTTTCTTCTTTTCTTTCTTAAATGAGAGGAGGGGAGATAGAGAGACAGACTCCCACATTCACCCCAGCCGTGAACCACCCAACAACCTCTGTCTGGGGCCAATGCTCAAATCAACTGAGGTATCCTCAGTGTCTCAGGCGAAGGCTTAGACTAACCCAGCTGTCCTCAGTGCATGGCGCTGATGCTCAAATCAGTGGAGCCGCTGACTGCAGGAGAAGAGGGAGAGCAGGGGAGAGGAAGGGGGAGAGAAGCAGCTTGTCCCGTGTGCCCTGACTGGTGATTGAACCTGGACTTCCACACGGTGGGCTGACACTCTATCCACTGAGCCAAGTGGCCAGGGCCATGAGCCACTTTTTTTTTTTTTGTATTTTTCCAAAGTTAGTAGCGAGGAGGCAGTCAGACAGACTTCCACATGCATCCGACCGGGATCCACCCGGCTTGCTCACCAGGGGGCGATGCTCTGCCCATCTGGGGTGTTGTTCCATAGTGGCTGGATCCATTCTAGCACCTGAGACTGAAGCCATGGAGCCGTCCTCAGCATCCAGGCCAACTTTGCTCCCGTGGAGCCTTGGCTGTGGGAGGGAAAGAGAGAGATAGAGAGGAAGGAGAGGGGGAAGGGTGGAGAAGCAGATGGGCGCTTCTCCTGTGTGCCCTTACTGGGAATCGAACCTGTGACTTCCACATGCTGGGCTGATGCTCTATCGCTGAGCCAACCGGTAGGGCCCATGAACCACCTCTTAAAGATACATCTGTCTTGTTTGGCAGACAGTTGCTCTCTCAACAGTCTCCCTCTACCAACAAACCCACACTTAATATCTCAAGGAGGTAAAACAGTGGAGGGGCAAGGCTGTCACCTGCAACTGGCTAAGGAGTTTGCCTCTTGTTAAGGCACGTGCCCCCACACAGAGAGAAAAGGGCTCTGAGAAACCTGACAGAGGGGGTCACCCCTCTGAGGCACTGGAACACCAACCCTGACTAAGCTAGTAGGGTCCCAGAGTGAATTCTAAGTTCTGTTCATCTCCATTTCCCCATACTAGAATAGCTTGGGCTTGTTCCTGAGCAGTTCTGAGATAAATTTGTTCAGAAGCCTCTATTGAACTATTACATATCATGTGTAAGAACTAAGTGTTATTTTGCCAAAACCTATCTTTCCTTCCATCTCTACTTTCATTAAGCCTGGAAAAAATGGTTGTTACCAGTTTAGGGCAAAGATACACTTTAATCTGTCAAGGTATTTGACAAACTCAATGGTCAAATATACTTTTATAACATTGCTGGTTCTATATCAAGTGTTGGTCCCATATCAAGTGATCAGAAACAACAACAAAGTTTCACAAATGTAAATAACAGGCAAAACTACATGCTGAGATTGATCTTGAAAAGATTTTTCACTTCTGTTTATTTAATGAAGTTATTCATGTTAAAACATGATTATTTCAAATGGCATAGCTTCTATAACTAACAGCCACTGAATATATGATCCCTGCTATAATAATTTTTAGCATACAAACAATTTAAACAATTTAAAGAGATGGCCCAATGGCTAGGGAGAATCAGCATTCACATCTGGTTTACCCCCTGACATCTCTACTGTTCCGTCCTCTCCTCTGCTATGCAGTGGTTTTTGTTCTTATTTCACTAGAAAGAGTTTTTTATTGTCATTGTTATTTTTCAAAAAGCAAAAGTGTAATGTCTCCATGTTATATCAACTGCTTTTATGAAATTTGTAATTTTCATTGTCTCAGTTGTTGCATTTTTTTCAGTGAAACTTAAATAGTTCATCTCAAACTTATTAAATACAAAGCCCCACGTCAAGAAGGCAACAGTGAGGATGGAAAACAAATTACAATATAGACTGTCTTCTCCAATATTTAATCATATTTTTATATTAAATGAGCAATTTTATTTTTAAATGAATAATTTTAACCATTTTACTATCAACTAAAAGTGATTGAATTCTGCAAATATAAAAAGCAATCTCAGCCCTGGCTGGTTGGCTCAGTAGTAGAGTGTGGGCCTGGTGTTTAGATGTCCTAGGTTTGATTCCTAGTCAGAGCACACAGGAGAAGCAACCATCTGTTTATTCACCCCTCCCCCTCCCTCTTCTCTCTCTCTCTCTCTCTCTCTTTCTCTCTCTCTCCCTCCTCTCTCTCTCTCAGTTCCCCTCCCACAGACTCGGCTTGACTGGTTTGAGAATCTGCCCTGGGCACAGAGTATCTGCCTCAGGCACTAAAAATAGCTGGGTTATGAGCATGGCTGCAGATGGGCAAAGCATCAGCTCCAGACAGGGGTTGCCAAGGTGGATCCTCAAGTCCAGGAGCCTGAGGGAATGTGTCTCTTTATCTCCCCTCCTCTCACTTGGAAAAGAAGAAGACTAAGAAGAAGAAAAAAAGCAGTCTCATATTTAAATGTTAGCTCTCTCAAGGTAAAAGCAAAATTTAAAACATTTAAATATAAATGATTTAATTATTCCTTATGTTTACATCTTACACTTCTGTATTGTGTCACCTGTATTTAAATACTTTGTTAAAAGGATAGTGACACATGAGAGGTATGCTTAGCTGACCCTTTTGTTTTGTTACTCTTCTCATCATTGTTGGTTCTGTCTCATAAGGAAACAAAATAGTCTTCAAATCTACTTTACTATTTATACTTTTTTTTTCTTTCCCTATTTTAAAGTAGGATAATAAATCCTTAAATTACTTTCCTCTATCTTTTGTCTACACGAGGGGTCCCCAAACTACGGCCCGCGGGCCACATGCAGCCCCCTGAGGCCATTTATCCGGCCCCCCGCCGCACTTCCGGAAGGGGCACCTCTTTCATTGGTGGTCAGTGAGAGGAGCACATTGACCATCTCATTAGCCAAAAGCAGGTCCATAGTTCCCATTGAAATACTGGTCAGTTTATTGATTTAAATTTACTTGTTCTTTATTTTAAATATTGTATTTGTTCCTGTTTTTTTTTGTTTTGTTTGTTTTTTTACTTTAAAATAAGATATGTGCAGTATGCATAGGGATTTGTTCATAGTTTTTTTTATAGTCCGGCCCTCCAACGGTCTGAGGGACAGTGAACTGGCCCCCTGTGTAAAAAGTTTGGGGACCCCTGGTCTACACTGTGGTCACTGAATAGTTAAAATACATTGATGAATTACCAATATGTGTAACAATTTATATTTTTTTCTGTCTTTGGGCCTGGTACTCTATCTTTTATTCATCACTCTTGCTATATTAAGATTTTTATTGAAAACACAATATTACAAAATATAACAAAGGCTTTTATGTATTCTTAAAAAAGATTTATTACTTGACAAATATTGGTACTGTGCTATTTTGCTATCAAACGGAGTCAGAATCTATAGTTAACTCTTTTAAAATCAGCTGTCATATGAGTTTCATACCAACCAGGAAAAAAAATATTTTCAGGCTACAATATTAAAGTCTGTGATGCACAATCTCCACTATTGTTCATTCTAGCAACAAAAGTTGCTAATTATATGAGAGCACATAAGTAGTGCTAGAAATTTCAAATGTCCAACTGCTAGACGTAACTACATGTGCTGTAAAAGTTCAGCAACCATGAGCAATGGCCAACTCCAAAGGCAAATATTTGGCTAGCAAGGCTGCCTTTTCACTAGTGTTCGTATTCACTGATATCCAGTAATCCATATCCACAACAGAAAGCTCCATTTAAATGACTGTTAAGAAGTCTGGTGAAGTGAACTGAAATAGGATGATGCAGAATTTTAATGACCTGTTTATGAAACAGCTGTGTACGTTGAAAATAATTTGCCCAAAGGGATTTTCTGGTCCCCTGAGTAGTGCTGAAATCTTAGAGTTGTGTCCTAGGGTAGCAGGCTAAGTCATGGAGCCTATGAGAGACAGGGAGAACAAAGGAAAACTGGCATTTATTTCATGCCTCCTATGAAATAAAGTACTGACTAAAGACTTTCAAGTATATTAATTTGCTTAGTATTCTCATTAATGCTGTAAAGTAAATTTTATCATTGCTACTTTTTTAACACATGAAGAAACAGAAGCTATGAAAGGTTAATTTTTCCAAGGTCACTCAAGTAGGGAAGGGTTGAAATGTGAATCAAAATATTTCTGATTACAGAACCCATTCTAGCCCTGTTGTGTGCCTTCCACAAGTCTCTTCATCTTTCTGAGACTCAGTGCCACATCTTTAAAATGAGCCCTAAAGATGCTTCCCTGTCATTATTTATTACTGATTCTTGTAATTTTGTGGTCTTCTTTCTTTGCCTTTATTAATTAGAGATAAGGTGTATTAATGTTCCAAAGGGAAAATCATTAAAGAAATGGGTTGGTTAATTACCTTTACCTCAAGTTAGAGGTCTCCATCTGCATGCAGAAGTCATTTGTAACTGAATCCAGTGAGCAGATCATCAGCCATTGTATTTGGCATTTAGGATCTGTTATGAGTTGATTGTAAAGCCCACAAATATTTAGTGTTTGTGAACTATGTTTACCTTACCTATAGTGTGCAAATCAGGGACTAATGGTTTAGAACACAAACAGTATTTATGACACAGGGTTGCTGTAATAATTAAATGCATCACTACATGTAAAATACTTAAGAACAGGATTTTTCATGCAGTGTGCTCTGTAAAGTACTATTTATTTTTATTATGTCAGATAATGTATCTCTTCATGAAACATACAAAACATTACATGATTCCTGACTGACAATATTAATGGCTGTGTAAAGAATTCATGTTTAGGCCCTGGCCGGTTGACTCAGCGGTAGAGCGTGGGCCTGGTGTGTGGAAGTCCCAGGTTCGATTCCCAGTCAGGACACACAGGAGAAATGCCCATCTGCTTCTCCACCCTTCCCCCTCTCCTTCTTCTCTCTCTCTCTCTCTCTCTCTCTCTCTCTCTCTCTCTCTCTCTGTCTCTCTTCCCCTCCCGCAGCCAGGGCTCCATTGGAGCAAAGTTGGCCTGGGTGCTGAGGACGGCTCCATGGCCTCTGGCTCAGGTGCTAGAATTGCTCTGGTTACAATGGAGCAACACCCCAGATGGACCAAGCATTGCCCCCTGGTGGGCATGCTGGGTGGATCCCGGTCGGGTGCATGTGGGCATCTGACTGCCTTTCTGCTTCTAACTTTGGGGCGAAAAAAGAATTCATGTTTAACCATAAATATAACTTTTATTTATGTTTATTATTTTTGTCTAAGAACATTGATTACTGATTATGCATTAATTGTATTTAGAACATATCCAGGAACATTTTTGACATTTTAAAAAATCTATCTATCTAGAAAATTTAGGCCCTGAAATTATCTGGAAATTGGAGATAATTATGTTTACTCCTGAGAATTGACTTTGTCATAAAACCAGTTTCAGGAATGAGAAATGAGGAGACTATGCACCTTTTCAGCAAGGTGTGACCTGTATGAAGGCAGCAGCTTTATTCCAGGAGGGTCTGGTTCTGAATTTCTGAGGGACCTCTGTTTAGTTCTTTGAGTAAGAAGGTGTAGGGTATTGGTTTATGGCTATCCTGTGATTCTCATTGCCTTGGTATTACATTCATGCTTGCTTATTGGCAGAGATTGAGATCCTATTTTGCTTTTTGCTTTTGGGAATGGCAAAAGTTTCCTCCATCTGGCAAAATCAATATGCATTTTATCTTTGAGCCTCTTAGAAAAGCAAAGGAAGAGGACATTAGAATGTTATAATGTACTTTTATTAAAGTGTCAGTTATTGCTGTACACTTTTGATTCATCTGGGACTTTCACATTGCTTTTATTCTCTGTAACATTTTTGTTTTCTATTATGCAGGAAAAGCATTAGAGAATCCCCACGGTTAGCAATTATAGGACATTTAACAAATGATCTGTGATTCTAAAGGGTGAACTGTCAGTATACTATACTCCATAGGGATAATCACTGTGGGATCCAACTTAATTTTTGTCCTGTGTAATTTATGTGGATGTTTTCATTTACTTTTGGCAACTAAGAATACTGTGTGTCAGTCATATTTTTATATAATAAAAAAATATCTCTGGAATCGAGACTTTTTAAAAAAATTTCATTGGGGTGACACTAGTTAACAGAATTATACCGGTTTCAGGTGCCCAGTTCCACAACACATCATCTGTACACTGTATTGTGTGTTCACCACCCCAAGTCAAGTCTCCAGCCATCACCACTTATTCCGCCTCCCCCCTGCTCTCCTCCCCTCCCCTCCCCTGTCCCCACATGAATTTTGTGGTTAGCAAAACATGAGTAAAAATCTCTAAAGCCCTTCATCTCTTGGTACCATATGTTATAAAAGAAATTTGTCTTTTAGAGAACACAGAGAAATTGGAAAAAAAATGTGTGTATACACATAATATGTATATATAATATATATAATATATATATTTTTTTTGGTAAATGTAGTTATAAAGGACTTTCTGTCATTTTTTTTCACCATTCCACATTTTTTTAAATATAAACATGATTTTATGAGATCATTTGAGAACTGAGAAAAGTATTGCTAGTTCTTCTTCATGAGTTAATAATAATGTACAATAAAGAGTTAAAGATAGCCTGACCAGGTGGTGGTGCAGTGGATAAAGTGTCAGCTGTAAACCCAGGTTAGAAACTCTGAGGTTGCTGGCTTGAGCACAGGCTCATCAGGCTTGAACACTGTCTCACCAACTTGAGTGCAGGGTCATTGGCTTTGAGCGTGGAATCATAGACATGACCCCATGGTCACCTGCTTGAGCCCAAGTGTCGCTGGCTTGAAGCCCAAGGTTCTCTGTTCAGTTTTTGAAACTCAGTTCTGATAACTGGAGTGAATATATCAAGAAATTAGAATGTTAACATATTGCCCTTTTAAAAAATAATAACTCTTTAACTTCTGTGCTTACTTGTTTATTTTTTCTGTTTAATTTTGATATTTCAATGAAGAATGAATGCAGTTAAAAAAGTAACACTTGTGTTTCCTCTTACAGTGGATAAAAAATTTCTAACAATCTTGTTTCAAGAGAATTTGGCCTGACCAGGCAGTGGCGCAGTAGATAGAGCATCAGACTGGGATGTGGAAGGACCCAGGTTCGAGACCCTGAGGTCGCCAGCTTGAGCACGGGTTCATCTGGTTTGAGCAAAAAGCTCACCAGTTTGGACCCAAGGTTGCTGATTACTCAGTCTACTGAAGGCCCGTGGTGAAGGCACATATGAGAAAGCAATCAATGAACAACTAAGGTGTTGCAATGAAAAACTGATGATTGATGCTTCTCATCTTTTTCCATTCCTGTCTGTCTGTCCCTATCTGTCCTTCTGACTCTCTCTGTCCCTGTAAAAAAAAAAAAAGAAGAATTTGTTATACTTTTTAATGAATGCTTTAGTTGTAATGATAGATGATAGCAAAAGACATTTTAAGAATATTTTATATGACATAAAATTAAAAGGTAAAGCTAACTTTGTCTGAATTCTGCTAAGTGTATTACAGTAATGTCAAAGGTAGATAAAAGGCCTATAAAAGAGGAAATTGAAATCACCTAACTTTGTAGTAATGCCTGCCTTCTTTTAAAATATATTAAAATTCCAGAGAGCATTAATTTATATTTTTTCTGTTAAGTGTTGCCAAACACTTACGAATCTCTAACAGATGTCTTCAGGATATTTCAATTCAGGTATGAATTATAAAGAGTAGCTACCAGTGAGGGATGCAGACACAAGAAAATAAATAGAATTGCAGTGACTAGGAGTTTGACATTTTGTCAGTATGTAGTCTTTGGAGCTTTTAATGCTTTTGAGAAAAAAAGATAGATAGTTAGATAATACTTTGAAATACAAAAAGGCAACTCAATACATATCTCTGTTAAATCAGCAACCTTGATTGAGTTGCTCTTACAGATCTGTCAGTCAGTGTCAGTGGTGATGATCAATCCATTCCCAGAACGGGAGCATGTACAGTGGAATTTGATAGGATATTTACTATATATTCACTAAAAACACTGGTAAAGATGGACATTTAAACATTTGATGGATAGGAATTCAAATTATAATTTGTGATGTCATAGACTTTCTTTGAAGAACAACTGGTTCCTTTTAATTGTGTAATTGTCATTCTTCAGTACTAATTATGTTTTGCATGCCTAAATGCATCATCTCTAATTCTAACCAGGATCATGCAAGAAAGAAATTTTGATGTGGAAATTGAATGCACACACACCTCTGGCTCTAAAACTCAAGTTCTTTTCACATTGTACTGCCTTCTGCCTTCCTGTGACTTCTCCTGTGTCTGAATTGTAAAGTAGCCTAGGATGTTAAACATAGTAGCAGTCTTCCTAGTCATGTGGACAGATCTTCAGTTTTAGATCTTTGGGAGGACCAGAAGGGGTTCGTGGACTTAACAGTGATAGATAGTGGCTAGAGTAGAACTTCAGTCTTCTAATTTCTAGTATTGATGCTTTATAAGCTCCCTTCCAGTACCAGTCAGGAGCAGTATTGTTCCCTTGTGTGTGTGTTTGTGTGTGTGTGAGTGAGTGCGCGTTCTGCGTTTATTTTATCGTGAGCTTCTGTAAGGCAGGGGCCAGTCAAGTGGCATATACATAGCAGCACTTGCTAATCATTGATTAGTTTATTGTTACTGTTTGTTTCTATTATTTCCGTGTTGTTTTGCTCTTTTAACTCTCCAACAACTGTAATCATTTCTTATATTAAATTTCTTTTGTTGAAATACCTGGTTTGGAAATTATCCTGTGCATTGTGAACCTTCTCTTTGTGTAATCAGACTGCATCCCCTTTTATTTTTTAAAAAGCCTTGATGGGAAGCCATTAAAAATTTCCGTTCAAATAAGTATGGAGAAACTACTCACCAGTCTCATCCAATTTCACAAGATTTCTTCGAAATATATTCAGGCGAACAGTTATGATAGTCCAAAATCATAGGTAGAGTCAATTTTTTACCCTTTTCTTTTCTGTCAGTGATGTGTGTGACATTATGACATAGCTTGGAAATAATTTTAAATAGTTTCCTTTAAAACTGTTTGGCATCTGTAA
This sequence comes from Saccopteryx bilineata, assembly GCF_036850765.1. Lineage (NCBI taxonomy): Eukaryota > Metazoa > Chordata > Mammalia > Chiroptera > Emballonuridae > Saccopteryx > Saccopteryx bilineata. The sequence goes on from NC_089494.1 coordinate 179,920,646, forward strand.
ACATTTTACAGGCAGGTACTTTGGTGCAGAATAGAGAGCTCTGATTTGGTGCCAGTTTGACTTGAAATCCCATATTAACTGATTTCATACTTAACTAAACTGGATCATGTGTGGTGCAACTTCAAGCAGCTGCTACTAAAGTATTTTAAACTCTTAAAATATAGAACATTTGTGTCACATCAGATAACTTGATCTATTCTGTGTTTTCCTGCGTAGCTTTAGTGTGTCCCCGTGTATGTGAGCTGTTAGCTTCTCTCTTGTTTGCCTGGGGACAGTGCACTGTTTAATTGTGCTGTTCGTCAGTCCTCATTAGCACGAAGGTGAGGAAATTATTTCTCATTTCCTCTTATTCCAGGGACTTGATTAAAATCAGCATGGATGTGCTCTGAGAAGAATGTGCTCTCAGCACTCCATGTGCTGCCTTCTTTGTATGCTGATACTGGGTTGTTCCACTCGAAGATTGAAGAGGTTCATTATATAGCTTCCCCATTTCACTCTTCTCTCATTAACATGACAAAAAATTATTAAGCAAAAAATACAGGCGATACTGTAGAAGTATGTGGGCCCTAACTTTTGTGTGAGGAGAGTAGATGTAGTCTGGTGAAGAATAAAGATATCCATATTACTGGAGGTTGGTCCTGATGCGACTTTTGTACAAAACACATTTTAAGAAATAAACTTGGTTACAGGAAGCAGGTTTTAAAATGACAGAGCAGAACTAAAAATCAGATAGTCATGCATGCTTAATGATAGGGATAACATTTTAAGAAGTGCGTTGATAGGCGATTTCCTTGTGAGAACATCATAGCCTGTTGCTCCTAGGCTACAAAGCTGTACAGTATATTACTGTACAAAATAGCGGGAGATTAAATTGAACACAAGAGAAAATAATGCAATCGAGACATGGTAAACCAGAGATATACGAGGCTGCTGCCAATGTAACATGACACACTGTTTGATAGCACACATTTTTAAAAATAAGTAGCAAGAGTATACTCTAAAATAATAATAAAAAATATAATTTAATAAATGCTTAAACCAGTAACAGCCATTTATTATCATTATCAAGTATGTACTCTGCATAACTGTATGTGCTATACTTTTATATAATTAGCAGCACCGTATGCTTGTATATGCTTTGCACTATCACTAGGTGACAGGAGATTTTAGGTGTACTGGCCTCTGTGTGGCTCCTCATTGACCAAAATATTGTGCTTTGAGCATATGACCATAGTTTAAAGGCAGAGTTGATGTATTTATCTAATGTTGCAAATATTACCAGTATTTGTAAAATGTAATCTTGCCTTTGGCAGAAGGAAGCCTGCGTACAGATAGCCTGGAAGGCATATAAATTCTTGATGCAAGAAATGGGTAGAGAATGCAGCTTTACTATTTTTTTTAATAAATAAATTTTTATTAAATTTAATGGGGTGACATCAATAAATCAGGGTACATATATTCAAAGAAAACCTGTCCAGGTTATCTTGTCATTCAATTCTGTTGCATACCCATCACCCAAAGTCATATTGTCCTCTGTCATCTTCTATCTAGTTTTCTTTGTGCCCCTCCCCCTTCCCCTCCCTCTGCCCCCCCCCCCAATAACCACCACACTCTTGTCCATGACTCTTAGTCTCGTTTTTATGTCCCACCAATGTATGGAATCCTGCAGTTCTTGTTTTTTTTTTCTGATTTACTTATTTCACTCCGTACAGTGTTATCAAGATCCCACCATTTTGTTGTAAGTGATCCGATGTCATCATTTCTTATGGCTGAATAGGATACCATGGTGTATATATGCCACATCTTCTTATCCAGTCTTCTATTTTTTTTTACAGTAATTAAAGCCATTAAGCAAACTCTTGGCCAATACAGCAAGAATCCATAAAAGAGTAGTGTCCTTAACATGTTCACCAAGTCCAAGTTGACCCCAACACCATGCCAAATCCTTGCAAAATGCAACCCAACCCCAGTTCAGTCTGTTAGGAGCTGTCACAAGGAGCAGGAGTCTAGGAAAAGTCCACATCCATGAAAAGTCCGCATGGCACTGGAATTGTCACAATCCTATACTTTGCAGCTCACGTCCAAGTCCCAATGACCGCTGCTTCTAGCTGGTAATGATTCAGGTAGACTGGAAAAGCCATCTGCAGCATGTGTGGAGATGGAGCCTCTGTTCTCCTCTGCCTGGAGAGATGAGACCAGGTTGCTTTTCCCTGGAGCTCTGCGACTGTGGCTTGGTAAAGAGAACCTTGGGATACACTAAGCAGTCTTGGTGTGGCTTCTTCAGTGTTCCTTGGTTGAAGAGTCCTCTTAGTTTAGTCCAAAGTTGGTTTTTCCAGATGATAGTTCTTAAAATTAGTTTGTAATGCACTTTGGTTCTGGGAGGTGGATGTTGGTGCGTCCGCCTACTCCAGCGCCATCTTGTCTTCCTTTACTATTTTTTATTAAAGTTATATTTTTCTTACTGCATAATCTCTAACACGTGGAGTTAACTTCATTCCTATTCTGTTGCACTTGTCTTCCCAGATTTTGACCCTTTCTCTCTACAGAACCTTTTTATTCAACTAGCAAGCATATCAGGTTTCAATTGAAAATGAGTGATTTTTTAAATGTAATTTCCAGGCTATCTCACTTAAATATGTTTTGAGTGTTAATTAATTTTAAAAATACTTATGGTTATGTGTTTAATTGCTAGTATATTCCCATTCAGTACTTAATATAATGCTTATTGCAGTCAGTAGTAAATAAATTGTTAATGAACTGACTATAAACATTCACATAATCTACTATGATTTTTTTTGTTCAAGAATTCTACATGTGTAAGTATTTTTGTATCTAAACAAAGTACTACTTAAGGTATACGATTATGAGTAAATCTGGGTTATAGAGAAGAGAGTATTTTGAAGGCAGTGAGAAGAGTGGAACAAGGAGGCCATCTAATAGCTACAGTGGTGTTGAATTAGCTCTAAAGTATAGGAGAGCTATAACTATGCAGAGCAATTAACAATGCTCCTGCTTCGATTCTGTCTGAATATACTCTTTTGGTCATGTACTGTAATGTTTGTGCAGATACACTTACCACTGAGGATATGTGTTAATGAATTTAGTTTAAAAACATAGTTACCAGACAGACTTTTTTTAAGGTTTGAATTGAATCCTCCACTTGCAGACTGTAATTTTTGATAAATTACTTAGTCCTGTATTTTGCATTAGGTAATTTTCTTCATCTGTAAATAAAGATTTATAGATGAAATAGATCCTGATAGTAGAGTCAATTTGAGAGTTTTCGTCAGGTTAATAATATTTGTGAAATCTTCAGAACAAAGCCTGATAAATATTAAGCACTAAATTATTATTGGCAATTATAATAGACTGCTAGAACGTTCCAGAATATAATGTTAGTAGGCTGTTATGTATTGGAATAATTGGATGATTTGGTCTTGATTTAAAAATTATTTAAAAGTGTTCAGTCTTTCATCAACAAACACTGTTGAGCACTTGCTGTGTGTTAGGGACCGTGCACTGATACTGCCTCTAGTCTCACTGTTACCCTTAATCTGTACCAGGTTCTGACATTTACATCCGATATCACTTTCCTGTCAAAACTATGAGGTAGCTAAAATAAACGATGTCGCCAGTTGGTAAATGCAGTAACTTTTCATAGGGGTGCAGAGTTTTGCCTGATTGCAGAAGAAAAGCCTAGGCCATTTTTTGTTCACTCTATCTACCATTGTGTAGGAAGAGCCTCACTTACATTCCTATGAGGCTTACTGGTGCTTCGGAAGGTTTATATGTGGATCACTGGGACGGAGGACAAGTATCCATATGAGTAGTTTTCTTCTAAGGCTAAACCACAGAAATTCCATCCTGAGGCTTTTGTTTTTGTAACTTTTGGAAAGATTTTCTGAATATTACAAAATTTTGCAGTTTTAAGTGAATTGAAAATACTTGACTTATTCGGAGGCATTTTAATATTTTTGATGTTTATTTTTATCCTTTTGTGTCTTTGGTTTACCCGAATCCTAGTTTTTTATTTTTTATCTTTTATTCTATATGCATATATGAACTTGCAGCATTTCAGGTTTAAATTTGTAAACAAACCTGGTATTTTATTTCTTCAACACAGAAAGAAATCTGACTAAGGAGAGGAATGAAAGTAGAGCTGCCCATCAGACATGTAATGGACCTCTCTAATTAACCTGATTGAATTGATTACTTTAGCAGTTCACTAGTGGGATAAAAGGCATAAGGCACTCGACATTTAGTTATACATTTATTCATTGCAAAGAGCCACACTCCATTAGTTTTATGTAATTTGGTAATTCCCAGTAGCTGTAGCTGAAGTATGAAGTCCTTTTTGGTTTTGTGCAGTGATGATTTCTGGAGAGAGGAGAACTCTATTGTGTACATAAACTTTAAAGGGCCGACAAATTTTCAGAGCATTCTCAATCTTAACTGTTGCTTTGATCTGGCTTGTACTCACTCTTAAAAATGCTTTCCTTGGCCTGACCTGTGGTGGCGCAGTGGATAAAGTGTCGACCTGGAAATGCTGAGGTCGCTGGTTCGAAACCCTGGGCTTGCCTGGTCAAGGCACATACGGGAGTTGATGCTTCCAGCTCCTCCCCCCTGTCTCTCTCTCCTCTGTCTCTGTCTCTGTCTCTCTCTCTCCTCTCTAAAATGAATAAATAAAATAAAAAAATACTTTCCTCTACTGTATTACTGAACACAAATACGTGTAGTATTGAATAGTAAAATGATGTACAATCAGTTTTCATGTTGCAGTCCCATAAAGCAGTTTCTATAGCCTCCCTTTATCCTAAACCTTCATAATCAAACTCTTTTCGAAGATTGTATTCCCTTAAGATCTAGCTGTATATAGTCAGTGTACAGTCAAATGTGTTTGAATCCACCAGCAGATGGGAGCTACAGTTTTAACTGTTATTGTATCGAAGGAGTGAGATTTTAGACTGGCTTGACATGTAGATACAATCTCTGTTGTCATCGATTACCTAAAAAAAGTAATGACTTTGTTGTATCTGGTTTAGCCAATGTTGGAATATCACTTTCTTCTCCTGAGTGCCTATCCCGTGTACAAGGCCTGTGGTTGCCTTAGTATGTCTTTATGTTTATCTCAATGGTACAACTGGGGAAGAGTTGGGAAAGCAGAGATGAATTACTACAATAATCACATTTTTAGCATTTTTGCTATGTACTCATGAGTTAGTATTTAGCAATTATTCTCATGTTCATCATCTACTTGCTTTTCTCCATTGCTGCTTCTTGCTTCCAAATAGTGATATTAAGTATCCTAATGCTTTCTAGATCCTTTTCTATATCTGGGTAGAATTGTTTTCTCTTGGAATTGCTTTTCTTCTGTCTCTAAAGAAAGAATTTTTTTTTCCTTTTTGCTTGTTGGTGTGTTTGTTTGCTTTAAATTAGACTATTGAGATTTTGATATGACTGAGAAAGAAAAAGGGAGTAATCAAGTGTGACATCAAAGTGCTTTAGTGCTTTAAGGAATTATATTGAATAAATATTTAAATTCTGTTGGGAGGTAGAATTCAGTGAGACCATCAGTTTTTAAGAAAATCATTTGTTCATTTGCTATGCCACGAGTGAGATGTTTCTATTTGCATTTAATAACATACATGGGAAAACAAGACAATCTAAGTTACATATGTAACCTCTTCCTGTTATTGGCAGAAATAAACTTTTTTTCAAGTTCTGCTTATGGGATTCGGTTAGCACCTCACAATATGTATTCTGACCTTCAGTAAACTTCCTCTGAATAATAGTGTCTGTAGATAGATCAAGGTAATCGAATTGCCCGCAATAGATGTGTATATGCCTCTGTTGTACTAGGGAATACTGTTTCAATGGTTACACTAGAGTTTTGATCCTAAAAATAATCCTGAGTCATCAAAGTGCTGGTAAAGAATAATTGTGTAAGACATTCAAAACATCTTAGGTCAGAGAGAAAATAAAGTCTCAGAAGGCTACTTGAGGGATAGGTGAAAGGAGGATATATTTGAGAACATAATTCTGGTTTCTGGTGAACAGAGTAAATGCTAAATTCTCCTTTTACATCCATTACAATAGAAGAGCTGCCCACCAAAACAATTAAGATTCTAGCTTGTGGTCTGAGATAAATATTGATTTTTGAAATAGAAAAACTCAATTTTTGAATTTCAACCATTGAAGCTATGTACTTTAACCCTTTGAGTAGGAAGTGTTGTTCATGCTCGCTAACCCCTGGGATTGAGTTTTTTTCAAAACATGAAATTAGTTCCAGTTTCAATTTTATTAACTTAAAATCATGTTTGTTTGATAACAAATTTATGGAAACAAGAAGAACATACATTTGCCTATTTTAATGTTGCCTTACACATTTTAAAATGAATCGACTGTATTCTGGATGGTCAGGAGGCATGAGGATGTACATGAACAGTTGTACTATTCAAAGGGCTAATACTGTAGATAGGCCCAGGGAAGTTCTGTGTGTGTGTGTGTGTGTGTGTGTGTGTGTAGACAAATAAGCTCAAATGTAATTCTCAAAACTCCATTTTGAATATTTCTCATTTTTTAATCTTTGAGCTAAAACTTAAATGAGTTAAAAAACATACTAAAGAGTTTGTAAGCTGTTCTTTTAATTTAAAAATAAGGTACGAAGTTGTCTTAAAGAAACTGAGTTTCTTATTTCTTGAATTAAATCATTTTTGTCTATAAGTAAATATTAGGTCTGTTATTAGGAAAAAAGTAATTGGGTGTGGAAGTTTAAAAGAAATGGACTGGTGTAAAACATCTAATTTAATCATAAATTTAAAAATACAGTTTTCTTGAGATTCCTATAGAACTAATATCTTGAGCCTTTTAGTTGGTTTTTGATCTCAGAGTAAAGGACATGATATTGAATCAGTTCAAGTAGTAATTGTTTGACAACATTAAATAAAATAGTGGACTAAAATGGTATGATTATATTTTTAAAGTTTACTCACATTTTTAGCCTGACCAGGTGGTAGTGCAATGGATAGAGCATTGACCTGGGATACTGAGGATTCAGGTTCGAAACCCCTATGTTGCCGGCTTGAGCAAGGGCTTACCAGCTTGAGTGCAAGGTTGCCGGCCTAAAGCACAAGTTTGCTGGCTTGAGCAAGAGGTCACTGGCTTGCCTGGAGCCCCTGGTCAAGGCACATATAAAAAGCAATCGATTGACAACTAAGGTGCCACAATTATGAGTTGATATTTCTCATCTCCCCCCTCCCTTCCTGTCTATCTCTTTCACTCTCTCTCTTGCTTAAAAAAATAAAAGTTACTCACATTTTTATTATCAATTTAATTGTTGGCTATACCTTCAGCATGTCTTTTTCTTTTGAAAGAAGGTGTGAATGGGTTCAGTGGAGAAATTATTCATTTATTCCACCAGTAGTTTTTGAGTAATGTCTTAGGGCGAGTTGCTGAGAAACAGAATCTAAGATTTGTATGCGGGATGTCTATTGACAAACACTCTCCGAAATAGCATCTACAGGGGACTGAAGAGGGTAAGGATTAGAAAGAGGCAGAAGTTGCAGTAGAGGTATGACATGATCCTGTGGTGAGCTAAGGAGAAATACTAAAAATGGAGGTTCAAGAAATACATTCGACTTCAGAGTTGTTCTGAGTTTGAGGCAAGGGCTTTTCTGTTCCTTTGTTGGCCAGGGCAGTGATGCAATCTTGCGTGGTACAATTATGAAAAGTCAGCATCTAGTTTACTCCTGGAAGCTGGAAGGAGAGCCTTGATTCTGAAAAGGAGCCCTGACTTACAGGATCTGAGTAGTGCCCCGTTGCAGCTACTTGAGGTTGCCAACTAAGATTCTGACTTCGTGGCACTGGAAGTACCATGTTGAGCAAAAAGCAAGTGTGATACTCTCTTCTTTTAAGAAATTGATGTCTAGAGTGGTTAAAGAAGTTGTGGTACTTATACACAATGGAATATTAGTTTCATAAGAAGAATGAAATGTTATTGGCGACAACATGGATGCACCTGGAGGGTATTTTGTTAAGTGACATAAGTCAGAAGAGAAAGACAAATACCATATGATTTCATTTATATGAAGAATCTCTAGAATCTAAGGTCAAAATAAACCAACAAACAAAAGAAACTCATAGAAACAGAAAACAAAGGGATAGTTGTCAAATGGGAGGGAGTTTGGGGGATTGGATGAAAAAGGTAAAAGGATTAAAAAGTATGAATTGGTAGTTACAAAACTAGTCACAGGATGTACAGTATAGCACAGGGGATATAGTCAATAAATTGTGATAATTTTGTATGATGTCAATGGGTAGTAGATTTAAGTGGATATCACTTTATAAATTATATAAATGTCTAACCACTATGCTGTACATCTGAAACTAATATAAAATACTGTTCAATATCAACTATAATTGAAAATTTAAAAAAAGAAAATAGGTATTTATTGTCTAGTTGGATATATAGGGGCTTATTCTATGATTCCTTTTATTGCTATGTCTACTGACATAAAGAGTTGATGCCTAACAAGAAGAGATATTAATCAAAAAGTACACAAATGAATGCAGACTTGTTGTTATAGATGCTAATACATGGTATTATGAAATCCTATATGAGAAGCTAAGAATCTGTTATGAAACTATAGATAAAATACTTAAAAATATATATATTGGTGGTAGTCATGCTAATTCTTTTTTTTTTTTTTAACAGACAGAGGGACAGATAGGGACAGACAGACAGGAAGGGAGAGAGATGAGAAGCATCAATCATCAGTTTTTCGTTGCGACACTTTAGTTGTTCATTGATTGCTTTCTCATATGTGCCTTGACTGTGGGCCTTCAGCAGACCGAGTAAACCCTTGCTCGAGCCAGCGACCTTGGGTCCAAGCTGGTGAGCTTTGCTCAAACCAGATGAGCCCGTGCTCAAACTGGCGACCTCAGGGTCTCAAACCTGGGTCCTCCTCATCCCAGTTCGATGCTCCATCCACTGCCCCACCACCTGGTCAGGCCATGCTAATTATTATGCAAGCTCACTATTGGTTTGCCTTCTCTAAGTCAAGCATATCATATATTATATTTTTCATGCTATTTTGTGTGGACATTTTTAACTATCAATAACTGAATCTCCACATTAACACCCTAACCCTCCACTTCCCAGAGTGCTGGACAAATCTAATTTATATGATTCAGCTGACATAATGATAAGATTATATTCTCTCACTCATGGGAAAGTGCTACTGAAGGGGGCAAATGTAAGTTTACTGTTGTTCATATACAGAACACAGTGGTATTCCTGTATTATTAGTTATTAATTATTCTTATTGTCCGTATGAACAACTATAAACCTATGTTTGCCCCACCCTGCATATACACGTGAGAGATTAGACAAGTAACTGGGAATCATCATTGCAGTTGTGATATTTTCTACTGGACTTGAGATTTTCAGGAGAAAGTGTATTTTCACACTAATAGAAAAAGGATTGACAATAAGGAAAGACTTCTGAGGCTATTTTTTAATAACATAATTGAGAGAATAATAATTATTACTTCTGAGAATAATGATCTAGTTGCCAATTACTTTATAGGGATTATCTCATTTAACTCCCATTAGCCTACTGTTCTAAGAGGTTTATATAGATTTTGTGATGTAATCTTTATAATATCTTGACAAACTAAGTTCTAGTATCACAAATCTATTAAACAGTAGTGCAAAGATGAAAACTTTGGCAATCTGAGCCTAGAGCTTTTCTTAGGGATGGAAATATTGATTATATTTATTTGAAATCAGTTGACAGTAGAGTCAGGAATGCTTGAAAAAAAAATGTTGAGCAATTCAGAGGAAAACAAACAACTTTGTTTATATACACATAGGGAGTTTTAATAAATGCATCAAGGCAAGGGTTTGACCACCATCAGCGCCCACACCGCTCCCCAGAAAGAGAGATCTGTTGGATCTGTTACTCCCCTGCCTAAATCCTTTAATGGCTTCCTGTTACATGTCAGTAGACATTCCTTGGTGCTTACTCCTTCAACTACAGATGGTGTCCCCACCCCAGGGCCCTTCAACTTTGCTAAAGTCAACAAGGTTTCTTTCACTTCTTCTAAATGCTAATCTCTTTCCCACTTCATGCTTTTTGCATTTGCTATTTTCTATGCCTAGAATGTGTTTCCTTCTGCTTTTTACATGACTTTTTCTCATCCTTCAGATCTTGACTTGAAATGTTACTTCCTCAGCAGAGCCTGTCCTGACCATACTATTTAAAGTTGGTTTCTCCTGTTACTCGTTGTCTCTGTACCCCGTTTCTTTCATAGTGTTTGCCTTAATTTGTAATTATACAGTTTGTTCTTTAGGTTATTTGTTATCTAGAGTCACTACAAGACTCCAGATTCCATAAGGACAGGGCCGGCGTCTATCTTGTTTCCTCTGTGTTTTCAGTGTCTGGCCCAGTGTCTGGCAGAATTGTATTGTGTTCTAATAAATCATCAGTGGTAGTCATATAAAGGTTTTCCTAGTCAAGCCATGATGATTTTGACTTTTCTATTCACTTTCCTGTTTTACATCCGTTAAAAGAAGAACATAGAATAAAATTTAAATATAGGAAAAATGGCCGATTTTGTAAGAAAGTCATATGGGCCCTGCACAGTGCCAAGTGTATTATTGTTAAAAGAGTTATATTCATTTTAGTGAAAAGTTTATACATCACATTCTGTAACAACAGTGGGAAAATATCTTTCCAAATATGAGATAAATCAATTTTAGACAACTTAACTATCAAATGGTTTTAATACTGTATTGCTTTGGGGTAAATATTAGTATATGCTAAGTTACTACCCAAAAGAAATCTGATTCTTTAAATTGGTTGTTAAATAATTTCACAATCCTTTATTAGTTAGGATTATTTTGAAAGACAAGATTTCAATGGCCGTAACATGCTCTATTAATTGAACATGTTTATTGAGCATCTACTGTGTGCCCAGGCATTTTTTTTTTAATGGTTTAGTGAGATGGAAAAGAAACATAAGCAACCACTGTCCTCATGGAGCTTTACAGTCTAGTGAGGGGAGAATGTTTAATTAGCAATCATTGTCCCTTGCACATGATTTTACATTCATGTCAGTGCTAACACGGACGCAGGTGCACATGTTATATGTCCATATTATGTGTGTAAAATCCTGTCATTTTTGCACATATACATTTGGTAACACTTTCACAAGTCTGCAGTGACAAATATTGCAGCTAACTGGTAGGGAGAATGGTCAGCCTCAGTAGTATTTTTTGAATCCCAAATAAGATGTTTTAAAAGTCATTTTCATTAAATTTTTTTTCTAAGGCAATTCAGTTCCACATTCTGAATGTGTTAGACATAAGTTTTTTTTTTTAAGTTTTTATTCTTTTTTTTTTACAGGGACAGAGAGAAAGTCAGAGAGAATGATAGACAGGGAATGGAGAGAGATGAGAAGCATCAGTCATCAGGTTTTTTTGTTGCGACACCTTAGTTGTTCATTGATTGCTTTCTCATATGTGCCTTGACCATGGGCCTTCAGCAAACCAAGTAACCCCTTGCTCGAGCCAGCGACCCTGGGTCCAAGCTGGTGAGCTTTATGCTCAAACCAGATGAGCCCGTGCTCAACCTAGTGATCTCAGGGTCTCGAACCTGGGTCCTCCGCATCCCAGTCCGATGCTCTATCCACTGTGCCACCGCCTGGTCAGGCAAGGTTTTTATTCTTAAATTGTATAAATTATGTATAATTTAAGCAGTTTAAATTCAGGTATATATATATATTTTAAAAGTTTTATTGCCCTGGCCGGTTGGCTCAGCGGTAGAGCATCGGCCTAGCGTGCGGAGGACCCAGGTTCGATTCCCGGCCAGGGCACACAGGAGAAGCGCCCATTTGCTTCTCCACCCCTCCGCCGCACTTTCCTCTCTGTCTCTCTCTTCCCCTCCCGCAGCCAAGGCTCCATTGGAGCAAGGATGGCCCGGGTGCTGGGGATGGCTCCTCGGCCTCTGCCCCAGGCGCTAGAGTGGCTCTGGTCGCAACACGGCGACGCCCAGGATGGGCAGAGCATCGCCCCCTGGTGGGCAGAGCGTCGCCCCTGGTGGGCGTGCCGGGTGGATCCCGGTCGGGCGCATGCGGGAGTCTGTCTGACTGCCTCTCCCTGTTTCCAGCTTCAGAAAAATGAAAAGAAAAAAAAAAAAAAAGGTTTTATTATTTTGAGGTGATATTTCAAACAGTATCTTTTATACATTAATCATTTGTTTAAAAAACCACTTACCTATCTTATTCATTAGTAATATATGTAGGATTGAAAATTTTTTTGTAAACATAGCCTTTTTGCAGTAATGATTCACAAATAATGCTTCACATTTCTTCTAAAGAGATTAGTCATTTGCTTCTTTAATAATTTTAGAAGCATATTCAGTGTTTGTGATTTTAACATTAGAAAACAAACCAGAGGAGAATTTTGTTTTCAGGCAAAAAGGTATGATTAAGTGAAAGGTAATCATTCCATGCTAATATTTATTTTTGTACATTTTTCACTTTGAACAAGTAAATTTCTCACTGCTTTAACTATTAACTGCCTTAACATATGTTAAAATGGACAGGCTTTCTATTACTTTTAATAATTTGCCAAGAATTTAGTACCACTTTGTGATACAAAAAATAAAATGTGATTAATGGGTTTAACTAACCTAAAACACTTAATAAAAAAGACCCCAAAATTCTTCTTTTAGGACTTCAAAATTTTTCATTTGCATTAAATACTTAATACTTTAATTCATTTTATTATTTTTCTGACTTTTGAACTTACACATAGAACCAGTTAAATTGGTTAATAGAAAGTAAAAAGTAAACATTGTGGGCTCAGTTCCTCCAAAGCCTTTTAGGGTTTATTTACATTTTTCTTAAAATAATCAAACAAATAAGGATTATTTTGAACTGTTTTAAAAAATCAAATTGTGAAAAGCATCCATTTTTTCTTTAAAATGTTTATGATTTAGTTCACTGCTTTATAAAGAGATACTGAAGATCTACGTTTCAGCTGGCTCTGTCAAGTCGGTAGACCAGTAGGTCCCAGCATAGGGGACTCTTTTGATGTTAACACAGAAAGACCTGCTTTAGGAAAGCTTCCTCTTAGGTTCAGGCAAACCGAGGTGGTTGGTTATGCTTGTGTCAAGTTTAAAATCCTTCTTACCAGAAGGCTCAGATCACAGAATAAAAGATGAAGGGTGGATTAGTTCACATTCCATACTAATATATATTGTTTATGCTTTCCTTAAATTAATAACAAAAAGAACATAAAATCTCAGAAGTAGTTTGCTGCTAATACACTGCTCATAAAAATTAGGGGATCATGGAACTAGATACTCTGGTATTTTCAGCCTTTTATAGTACAAGTTATTTTATGATTCTCATTAGTGAATATTTAGAACAAATCTAGTCTGACTAAAAAGTTGTGAAACAAAGTGGCTAGTAAAATGTGTGGTTATAAGGGGTTGGGGGATGTGAGGGAGGGAACGATGGGAGGGGAGAAAAGAGGGACAAATATAAGGTGATGGAAAGTAATTTGACTTTGGGTGATGGGTACACAACATAATCAACCGTTCACATGCTATAGAAATGTTCATCTTAAATCTATGTGCTCTTATTGATCAATGTCATCCTGTTAAATTTAATTTTCTGAATAAAAAATAAATTTAAAAAAATCCTCTTACCTAGTACTCTTCCATTCATGTTCCCAAGATAACTATTCTTAATATATATTTTCAAGTTCTTTTTAATATAAATTTTCAGAAGTTCTTTATACTTTCGGTATGTTTTCTTTACTCATTAGGCAGCTGCTCTTTCCTTTGAAAGTAGACATTGATTAAAACAAAACAAAACACCAAAACCACATTTATGTAGTTCACATTAAGTTTAAATAATGTATTTTGGGGAGGGCAACCTAATGAGTGGAAACGATAGTGGGTAGGTAGGTAGGTAGGTAGGTGGATAGATAGATAGATGGAAAGAAAATGAGAGCGAGTAGTGGTGTTTCACATTAGTGACATTGCATGGAAGCAGAATGTCACTTTCTATGAAAATTCTTTAAATGAAAGAGAAATAGACTGATTTTATTTCACGTGTAGGTTTAAGTACTTCAACAATATTTTAATAATCATTAGTAAATATATATAACATTCTAATTTATTACTGAGGATTTCTTTTCTGTTGGAATATCAGAGTATATACTATCATAAATGAATATCAGTTATTAAAATGGACATTTTTCAGAATAAATGAATAAATAAAATTAATATTTTTTAATTTAAGGCCATGAAGCAAATTTAAAACTCAAGAGTGTTAGGAAGGAGGTTTTATATAGAAATCAAAAAGCAGTGAATATTCCCTTTTTATGAACCGGATCCTTGGTACGACCAGTTAGAAGTTCGAAGGAAAGCATGTAAATTTAGCTCAGTAATTTGGTATACAGGTGGTCAGTCAAACGATATTGAGACCAAAAACTGACTCATGTATGAAGGAATCAGAGAAGATCACAAGGTCTGAAGGCTCCCAACAAAAGAGTAAGCATTTATTGCTACTATGTATGCTCTTGGTTGTCTTATTTTGGCTCTTAGCATTGTCACTTTGAATAAAATCAGCATCATATTTTGAAGAAAAAAAATCGCAGGACTACTCAATGGCCAAAAATTATATCTTAAAAGCTGGCAGGCTATATAAAAAATGTGTGCCATTGATCCCAGGAGGAAGCAAATGGCTCACTCAGCACAATTCATCATTACTCCTGGAAAAAAGAACTCAGCATGCCTGCCCTGCTCGTGGTGAGTCAGTGGAATCATGCTCATATACTGACAGCACTTTTTTCTTTTTAGGAATTACCTTCTCTATCTGAGCCAAAGCACATGGCAATAAGATTAAATTAGATACCAGTGTTCTGAAGAGCAAAGGCCGATATGTTAATTTTGAATTAGTCACTCAGAAATATTAAGCGAAGTTTACCTTAGGTGCTGAGGTAATGACAAAGGTCAATCTGATATGGGTCTTAACTTTGGGGAGCTTTTAATCTTATAGAAAATATGAAATATACTGAAGTAACGTTTATTTTTTAGCGTAGAATACTGAATTACGGAGTGGAGATGATAAAATGAAATGGAAGTTAAGAGGAGGGAATGAGTACTCATGGTTGGGTAGGCTTCTGTTATTTATTCAACAGTGTGACTGCTACTGTATTCTCACAGGAACTTTTAATGTAAGATTTTATTTATGATTTAATTCCAGCTCTGGTTGATCCAATATTCCATCAAAAATTTATTGAACACCTGAGTAAATACGATATTGTAGAGAATAAGAGCTAACTAACACAGAGTCTGTTTTTTAAATATAGTAAGTCACGGTCCATTTGAGGGAAATAGACATAATTATAGCAAGATATGGTAAGTATTAAAATACATTTATTTGTAAAGGGTATAGTTTCTTGCTTATGTATGCTATATAAGTGCTTGTATGTACAGTATATGTGTGTGTACATTGTGTGTATGTGTGTGTGTGTGTATAAAAACACATTTTGGTCAAAGTATCCAACTCTAGCTTTAGTTCAAATTAAAATATCTACCGCATTATAGAATTAGTATAATTAGTTTTCATTTGTCTAATTAGTAAGCCAAATCAGACATAACGTTTGCTAAGAAAAAGTGAGAATTCATTTTTCAGTTTAGATAAACTATGCCTCCTTCCCCAAGCATCTAATTTCTGATTTCTAATTCTCAAGTAGACAGGCTGATAGATACGTAGTCTGACCTATAGCTTAGCAAGAGGCGTGGAGTTGGGCCATGGGTTAGTGACCAGATGAACTAACTGACTGCTGCCTTCCACATCTCTGACTTGACTCTCACTGAACCGGCCCCTCCAGAAGAGGTTTGAGTTGTCTTCATTTGCTTGGTGCTCTGGGCTGTGTGTCACTGTGAGATTTTTAAAGCAGAGGAGGACACTGGTGCAAGAAAAAGGGCCAGAGGTGTTGGTGAGAAAGAAGAACCAGAGTGTGCTCAAAGAAATAGTTTTAGATCTGAAGATTTGGAAATTGACTGTTGTAAAATTACATAAACTCACATGCACTTTGGAATGAATTTTGTTTTGAAAATGCTCTGTGAAAGACTGGCTATGAAGCCTGACCAGGCGGTGGCGCAGTGGATAGAGCATTGGACTGGGATGCAGAGGACCCAGGTTCAAAACCCCAATGTTTCCAGCTTGAGCACGGGCTCATCTATCTGGTTTGAGCAAGGCTCACCAGCTTGAGCCTAAGGTCACTGGCTTGACCAAGGGATCACTCAGTCTGCTGTAGCCCCCAGTCAAGGCTCGTATGAGACACAATCAATGAACAACTAAGGAGTCACAACAAAGAATTGATGCTTCTCATCTCTCTCTCTTCCTGTTTGTCTGTTCCTGTCTGTCTGTCTCTCTCTCTCTTTCTCTCTCTTTAAAAATAGAAAGAAAGAAAGAAAAAATGAAAGAGACAGGCTATGAAGTATAAGTAGGATTTTTCTAGGTGAGGATGGTGGGGAGGAGAGAAGTTCATAGAAAGGAAAATTTCCCTGAATACATAGGAAGACATGAAAAGACATACGGTGTTTATGGAAAGGAAGGAGGCTCATTGTGACTGCAAGATAGGAGATGTAGGAATGGTGGAAAGTGAGAGGCCAGAGAGCTGATGGGTTTGGTTTGTGAAAAACTGCATGCTATTAATCTCTAGTTTAGATTGTATTCATGCAGAAAGGAGACATGGTGGCCTTTTCAGCTGAACAGTGTTGTTACGTGCGATCATTGTGCGGATCATTTACATGGCAGTGAGATTTGGAGAAGTTGGGAGAGCAAACAGGAGGCAGTCAGTTGTGAGATTTCATCCATTCTAAAATAAACATTATTTTCTTTACACATTTTTGAAATTAGAATGTATTTTACAGTTGATGGAAATTATAAGTTAATTGGCAGTATTATTTTTCTTTCTTAGAGATGCCTAAAATGATGATGTATTTTAAAGTCAGTGAAAACTATAATCAAGTAGAAGCAATGTTGGTCTTAAAAGTGGGACCTGTACGTGGGGAAAGGCAGAATTTCAGATCTATTTCTGGGAAGGAAAATTTGATACAATAATTTGTTTTTTTACTTAATGATAAAAGGTTTCTAAAGACTAGTAAAATTTAAGATTTAAGAATTATCAAGATACTTTGATCACAGTCTTTTATAACTCAAATCAGTATTATCTCATGGAAGTTGGATATAAAAAAATCAATTTTTGGTTGAAAAAAACATACTTCAAGACCATTTATAAGACCAGTGATAAATGATTTCAAATACAGGTTTCAAATGTTGTCTTTCCCCCTTTGAATATCTTTGGTTCTCTCTCCTTCTTTTAACTCTTTGGGCTTCCCCCGGCCATCCTTTCCTAATGCTGTTAGCTCTTCCCTTTCCTTTCTTGTCTCCTTTGCCCGGAAAAGCAACTGCTATCACGATGAAAGCACCTGCCTACCTTTTCGTTCCCCTTTTTTCTCCTCTCCCTTTTCCTGCTGCCCTTTTTACCTGCCTTGTGGACAACACTGGTAATAATAAATAATACCAAAGAGAGCAATTAACTCAATATTTGGCCCGGGGATTGTAGTAGAGGCTGGACTAGTTTGTGACTACCTCCTAAGGGTTCAATTTATATTAATGCTGTCTTTAGATTCACCTTCACTTGAGAGCGTACAGATAGCCTCCCTAGTTGTCTAAGTCAAGGTTTACTTTTGTATAGATTGAAGAATCAAAATAAGAAGCAAATATGATTCTTTAAAACTACCAGTAAGAGAGAAGAGGCTCTTACAAAAATTACAGTTTGGGTAAAATGTTTATCTGTGTTCTCGTGTACTTGGTAAGTGAATCCTGAATAACTGTCTGCACAGAGGAGTCTCCAGGAGCAAGAGCACTCAGTTGGTACCTGGCATCCTAGATTAAGCCTGGAAATTTGAGCTCTCTTTCCTTTGGGAGTGGACATTTGCAATTCCATTAAAATGTCCAGGCTTATCTCTAAAGTGTATTGCTTTTGTGTACATGTAAACAATGAGTAGAAAAAAATTCAAACATTACTTTTAAAAGTTGTATTACCCTTTTAGTATTTCAAAATGTTGCTTCTCTGTTATTCATTTCTTATGTTGACTTGAATTATTTGTCTGTTGGTCCTTAAAAAGAAATTATATGTTTTGTAGCACTCTGTAGCACATATTTGGAGAGAGAGTTATTTATCAGACTCAATTTATCATTCTATTTTATACTTCAGCCATTTGCAAGCTAATGTAACGTTACTGTAGAAATTTCTTACCGTTTCAGTGCTGGTAAGTGAACTGGTAGGAGTTTGCATGCTGGATGTCCAGTCCAAAATACATAGATTCCCTGAAGAGACACTGTGTTCATTACAAACTCAAAACCAGTATCTAATGGGACAGCACTGACTGGACTTTACTGAAGAGGTTGGTTTTGTAGAGTTTGTATCAACTTCAAGACCTTTCCTAATTAATTAACTCTCCCCGTAATAGTTACTTGCCATTGTCTGTTGTTCCCTGACTATTGATAAAGGCAGATGTTTTACCAGGGATGGAATTCATTCTTTCAGGGTTGCCTGGCTTTCTCCTTGTTCCAAAGTTTAAATCTTTAATACTTGGCTCTTTGTAAATTTTAGCAAGTGCTTCTAATTCACAATACATCTTTTGAAAATAGCCCCTTGTCCTGAAGGAGACAGACAGACACACACACACACACACACACACACACACACACACACACGGTTTTTTGTTGTTGTTTTTTGTGAGAGGGGGAGAGAAAGAGAGAAGAAGGGAGAGAGAGCTGAAGGATTTTTTCCCTCCAGATACGCATGGAGAAATTTTGTTTTGATTTCTCATGAACAAAATGAAAGAATTCTTAAATTAAAACAATTTGAAAGGATAAAATGTAAAACTCCTTATTGTTTAGTGTGTTTAATCAAGGCTTATTATGTTATTTACATGTTTGGTTTATAAGTTTCCATATCAAAGATTGAAATGGTTTTTATTTAAATTAAGTTACATTACTTTGTACAGATATTTGCACACACTGCGATTGCTGTCTGTTCATAATTTTGAATTGTGATTTAATTCTCATAAGACTTTCCACATATTTGCATTTCACTAATTTCCACTTCAAATTTGAGATTTTTATAGTTCTGTAGCAGAATTTCTGGAGATATGCACTGAAAGAGCCATCTCATGGTGATTCAAGAATTCATATCTTGAAAAACAAACTGGGTTCTGGCTTCCTTAGAAAACAAGTGTTTTATTTATTTATTTTTACTTCATTATTTTACTTGTTATTTCCCTTCCTTTTAATTGAATTTATTGGGCTGACACTGATTAACAAAATTAAACAGGTTTCAGATGTACAGTTACTCAGCACTCTCTGTATACTGTATGTCAAGTCTCTGTCATCATTTACCTTCCCAGTGCCCTCCTCCACATCCCACTGTCCTCCCACCCCCAGCAGTCATCACACGGCTGACTATGAGTTTTTTCCTTTTGTCCTCAGTCCTCCCCCAGAAGCCTCCCCCACACCTGTCAGACTGCTGCCTATGAGTCTCTTTTGCTTGTTAGTTCATTTTGTTCATTAGATTCCACATTTCAATGAAATGATATGGTACTTGTCTTTCTCTGACTGGCTTATTTCACCAAGCATAATACTCTCTAAGTCCATCCATGCTGTCACAAAAGGTAAGATTTCCTTCTTTATTTACAGCTAAGTAGTATTCCATTATGTAAATGTACCATAGCTTTTTTATCTATTCGTCTACTGATGGACACTTGGACTGCTTATGCTAAGTGAAATAAGACAGTCTGAGAGAAAAAAACAAAATGGTTCAGATATTTGTTCTTTAGTCGGGAAAAGGAGGTTGCATCTATTAAAATTATTGATCATATTAAACTTTATGTGTTACATAACTTAACCTTATTTGGTCAAGTGCAGCTTGAATCATTAAAGAGAAAATTCCCTTGTTGGATGGTGACAGGAATGGTTTCACTTTCCTCAAAGCACCGCTACTGTGATCAGAACATGGATAAAAGAAGTTAGAATTACTTATTTATTCTTCCACTTATTCACTTAGGTAATGAACACTTACTGAACAGTCTTTTTTTGTGTGAGGTACTAATCTAAATATTCATTAATACAGAAAATATTTCTTGCCTTTTTAACAATTATATTATAGAATCAGATATAGTTGATGAATAATTGTACCAGTATATATATAAGACCACACAATTCTACATATAAAACAAGAGGGAGGAATTTACTGATTATGAAGAGAAAACAGGGATCAAAGACAAAGGAAAGGTTTTGTTGAATTTTAAATTATAGGGGGTCCTTAGATTATGACAGTCTCGACTTAGAACATTTTGTGTTTACAACATTCATTTCCATAAAAACTTTAAAATATTGAGACGTAATTTAAAAAATTACACTGTTAGCATTGTACTCATGGACTACGTGGGCAAACTAGTTTGGCTGTGAGCAGTGGAAGAAAACACAGTAATGCTGTGTAGGAGTGAGGGAGTTGGTGTCCCCAGTATGCTGACCTACGCCATTCTGCTCTGTTAAAAGTGCAAATGTTCCGTTTGTGTTGCTTTGTTTGGTGATTTTTTGTCCCTTATCATAGCTCCTAAACAAAAGTCAGTCTTCAGTTGGTAGTACTTTGAAGAAGAGGGAAGCCATCACAGTGGAAGTGAAATTAGACATTGTAAAGAGATCAGAAAAAGGAGCATCAGCATTGAACATTGGCCACGTGCTAGGCCTTAGCCGCTCTGCGGTAGCAACAATGATCAAGGGTAAAGACCGTATCCTAGAGCAGCGGTCCCCAACCTTTTTTGGGCCACGGACCGGTTTAATGTCAGAAAATATTTTCATGGACCAGCCTTTAGGGTGGGACAGATAAATGCACAAAATAAAATTATGCGACTGGCGTAAAAACTGTGGTATTTTTAAATATAATTGTGCAACTTACGAGACAAGCATCAAGAGTGAGTCTTAGACAGATATAACAGGGAATCTGGTCATTTTTAAAAAATAAAATATTGTTCAGACTTAAATATAAATAAAACTGAAATAATGTAAGTTATTTATTCTTTCTCTGCGGACCGATACCAAATGAATGGCCCATGGACCGGTACTGATCCGAGGCCCTGGGGGTTGGGGACCACGGTCCTAGAGCATGTAGAGGGATCAGCCCCTATGAAGTTGACTGTGATTACTACAGGGTGAAGTGGCATGATGATTGAGATGGAAAGACTGCTAGCTTTGTGGCTGGAAGACCAGCATCAGAGGCATATACCAGTTAGGACAGGTAAGTGACTTGGGCTAGGGTGTGTTTCGACTTACACCAAAAATTGAGTATGTCACCGCGGTAGGAACAAAACTATGTCATAACCTGAGGACCTCCTGTATATATAACCCAGTCAATCTCTTAAGAAATTGGAGAGCATTTATTTTCCTGAGAGGAATTAAGTATGGTCTGAGCTTTCTTTCTCACAAGTGTACAGTTTTTTATTAAATAGTATAATTTATGTGTGTGTACAATATTAATATATATTAGGTAAATGTGTGTCTGTGTGTGTGTATGTATGAATGTACATACCTATATACCATTACACTATAAACATCTCTATTTTCAACATTAGACTTACCAATAGGACCATGTTTATTTTATTTTTGGGTTGTTTATGTATAGTAGACCCTGATTCGTTATAAAGCAACTGTAAACATTTGTATCTTTGATACAGTGTGCTGCCTGTCACACACAAAAATAATCCTACTGAACTGAAAACAGGCTTGTAGTTGTATGTCCATTGTTGTTTCTCTACTTGAAGTGGTGATTTTTCTTGATGTCAGTATTTCTCATGCGTGGCAGTGAGATGACACCATGGCCGCAGAAGTGAAAAATGTGAATGACCATGTTCTGGACTGTGTGAGGGACAGCTCTGAGATACCCTTGTAATTGGGAACACATGACTGTGTGAGGGACAGCTCTGAGATACTCTTGTAATTGGGAACACTTTGTGAAGTCTTAGGCTTTATATGAAAAACTCATGCAAACATTTCACCTTCATCCAAATATGTGTGTTTGTTTTAATATATAAAAAGACCTTTTTGTGTTATAACTTTGAGTAAAACTGATGCTTAAGAAAGATGTATCAGGCTGTAATGACTTCCTAATAACCATCGCACAAGAAACATGACAGTGCATTTGGAGCTCTAATTTAGTGATCCTCAACTAGCGAGTTCACTGATTTAAAACTTGTTTTGCTTTTTTTTTTTAACTTGTTTTGCTTTTTGACAGTTGTGGAAAGGGCCCTTATACTCATTCATTTAGCAAAACACTTGCTCACATCAATAGTCTGCTGCCTCTGACTTTAGTCATTATGTTAGATTTTCACTATCTCAAGGAAGCCTGAGCAATCAAAATGTGATTGGTTCCCAACTAAACACTTAAGGATTTCAGAAGGTCCTAATTTTTAATTTTATTATTTCTTTGGAGATACTTTGCCAAGGTGTGGATGTAGTAACTATTGATGGAGAAAGGAAGAAAACTGTGTGTGTGTGTGTGTGTGTGTGTGTGTGTGTGTGTGTGTGGTTGCAAGGAGCTTGGATTCTCAAAGTTCACAACTCAGGTCTTAGTAGAGCCATCTCAGCACAAATCCACTCACCAACTATACTGCTCACAAAAATTAGGGATATTTTCAAAATGAATATGAAGCTATAAAATATCCCCTAATTTTTGTGAGTGGTATATACTAAAATACTTCAAAGCTCAGGTCCATTATCTGTATAAATAGAAAGAAGAGTAATATTACTTTTATGTTAGAATTTCAAATTTTCAGGTGTGTCAACATCAGTAGGACAGTACTTATAGTACAGTTTATTATCGATGCATATTTTCTAATCAAAGCAAATATAAATTTTTTTTTTAATGTGCCTTGACCGCGGGCCTTCAGCAGACCAAGTAACCCCTTGTTTGAGCCAGTGACGCTGGGCTCAAGCTGATGAGCTTTTGCTCAAACCAGATGAGCCCTCGCTCAAGCTGGCGACCTCGGGGTCTCGAACCTGGGTCTTCCGCATCCCTGTCCGACGCTCTATCCATTGTGCCACCGCCTGGTCAGGCAGCAAAGCAAATATAATTTTTTTTTATTTTTGTATATTACCATTTTTTTCTCATACACAAACATCCTGATGGAAAAAGCTGAAAATTTGATTACCGATGTTTCTGATGTTGATATTTTCATTTTGTAGTTTGACACAAAATGCTCTCTCTTAAATCTTTTATTTATCCCAGATGTTTCAGAGACGAAAAGGAAGGTCTTTGTTTTTCTATTAGTATTTTAAGTATATTGTATTTTATATATAGAATATAAAAGAATTTTTTTCTATTTTAAATTCCTCTTAACTGTCATAAAATGTATATGTTTAATATTGCTTTTAGAAATGTACTTAAACACATAATAAAAGTCTAATTTGCTGCGCCTATTACTGATAAAAACATTCTGGAACCAATAAATTCTTTGAAATACAAAGAATTCTGTATTTTAGAGACACCCAAAGGGACATTTACAAACTGGCCAACATTTTAGTTGTAAATTTTAAATCATCTTTAGGCAACCAAAGCCATAGAAGATTTGTAACCAATATGCCGGCCATTTTGGACAGCTTAGTGCATTTAAGTGTTACATGTCTTATATTACTAGTTTATTTATTTAACAAAGTGTATTGAGTTTTCTTTTAAACAACAGTTATTTTTCTAGGCCCTGGAGGTACAGGAGTGAAGCCATTCAATAAAAGTATCTGTCCTCATGAAACTTGCCTTCCAGTGAGAATATGACAAAAAAAATAAGTAAAACGTGGTACTTTGAATAGTGATTTTATAGAGGAAAATAAAGCTGGAGAGTAAGATAGGAGTACTGGGGTCGTGCAGTTTAAAACAGTGTGAGCCAGAACAAATTGTAATCCCTGGGGTAGCATCGTGTCTGGTGGTTCTGCGAACCTCAGAGGGTTGGGTTGGGTTGGGTGGTGCATAGTGAGGGAGGTAAGAGCGAAGGAAAAAAACGAGGGCAAGGAGGTCTTGTTGGTGCAGGAATAGGGGAAAATCCTATACCATTTTGTGAGGGCTTTTGGCTTTACTCTGCAAAAGATGAGAAACTGTTGGAAGGCTTTAAGCGTCAAGAGGTACCACACATTATACAGTGAAACCTCTTATTTATAATATTACTAGTTTTACTCCTTCTCTCCAAATTTTCTCATTTATTTCAAATATTGAATTCAGTAACATTCAGGAAATGTTACATTTGTATTACACCTACCTGAAGTTAGCTATAACAGATTTTTCAAAGTCTAGTTTTGAGTGATTTTCAATATAGAGCAGCCTACCAGTGCAGGTAGAAAGCAGACTGCTGATTTCTCCTTTGGGCTCTGGCTATGGCATTTTAAAATGGAAACACAGAGGTCTTAAAGCTGCGATTGTAGAAGTAATAGGAGATTTCCAGACTAATAAACACTTCTTACCCTAGTTAAGACAAAATCGACATACATGGAAGAAAGAATTAAGTGGTTTGACTAAGATTTTCCTGGATTGTAAAAGAGAAGTAGGGGTAGGAGGGGTTAAAGGAAAAAATAATAATTTTGACTTAAACAAAAAAAATCAAGATGCTTAGGAAGCCTTGAAAAAAGTCCAGCTGGTGAACTCATAAAATTAAAGTGACCATATATCCTGTTTATTTCCCAGGACAACCCCGATTTATGTCTCGTATCCCAGTGCAATTATTAATAGCACTCCTTTTATTCCCCAAAGTGTCCTGATATACAAATTACTTGATCACCCACCTACTTGCTTCATATTTTTTTATTGATTTTAGTTTGTTGTGTTTACATAGTTAAAAGTGTACCCCCAAATATATCTCCCTCTCTCCCTGTTTTCCTCTATACTCCCCTGCCCCCTCTCCCACTGCCTTCCCCCCCTCCCTCCAAGATTTGGTGCTTCATATCTTTTGTATCATTCTTAGCCATTTCAATTTTTGATATTTTCATAAGTTTAGTTTGACTTGAGGTATTACTAGCACTCATTACAGTATTTTGTTTCTCTTTAAAAAAATTTCCCCTTTGGGAATAATAATATAGATCTGTGTTTAAAGATATTGGAGTTCTTTCCTTTCTAGGTGATTGAGAAAATGTACCTTTCATATTTTAGAAGTAGCTTATATTTAAGTTTCATTTAACATTTTTGTATGGTGAATAAGAGATTATTTTAGATTCAAAGTTATGTGTTGTTTTTGGAGTGTTGCTGTTAAAATAATATTAAATAATTACATTAAAATTGTGATGTTATTTATTGTATTGAAAAATATAAGAGTTTTGATTTGTGGAAGGAGATTGTAGAGAAAAATAAAGATTTTGTTTCATAAAGACTTTTCTGGAGTGGATGCTTTTATATGTGTGTACAGATGTGCTTTGCTAAGACATTGCCCCATTTGGGAATGTCACTATGCTGTATATATTGCTGTAACATTCTTATGGACATGGTATTGTGGAGTCAGTGGAAGAGGACTAGATTGAGAGTCAGGAAACTTGAATTCTAATTTGTTTTCTCTAGTATGTGGCATTATAATTTTGCCATTATCATATATATCCTGTCTTTGCCTTAGCGCTCTCTGGCCTCAACTAAGTCATGGGCTATTGTGTGGAGCCAAGGAGCTAATAAGTTTGAAAGAATTTTATAAATTATTATTTCTATCTAAATCCAAGATTGCTTTAGATTGTCAGAAGAAAGGAAAGCCCTTTTAAATGAGTCAGTTATTTATTTATTTTTTGCTAAGGAAGTCCTGAACCAGTAAGTTAATTACCTCTTTTCCCTAGGGAATGAATCAACTAATTATAAAGAGAGAGCCAAGGTCAGATTTAAGCCAATCTTTCCATTAGTCTAAGAGACTACTTATACTTAGTTCATCTTTTGCATGGAGGTAATGCAGGAGCTAATGGGAACAGTTTGACAAGTTTGGGAGCCTCGGCAAGTAGACCTGAATAGACTTTTCAGAATAACTTGATAATTTTATTGAAAATAATGTGCATTAATAGACTGTCAGAGGTACCCAAATGTCTTATCTTTCATATACAAATAATTTTTGGATTATGTACCCCAGTGATCTGCACAATTTTCATGTTTAATTAAATTTTAACTGTTTCTGCAGCTAATCCAGCTTGATATCTGTGTTTCAGTGTAGAACATATCTTTCATTACAGATATTGGAACAAGGATGACTGTGTTTAAATAAGTTTAAACATATTTCTTTTTAATAATATTCATTCATATTTTTATTAAGAGTATATCCTCATTCTATCTTTCTGAAATTACCTATCTTTGATAGAAATGATACTTTTATAAACCATATTGTAATCAGTGCAGTGAATCATCGATTCCTGGATACATGCCAACAGTCATGACCTTGGAATAAAATAACAATTGGGGAAAATAATCTGATTTCCATATGTGATGTTGGGCAATGTGGAGACTATATAAGGTGTGCCCTTTCTCTAATGCACATTTACTCTAACATACAAAAATGAAGGAAAAATGAAGTTAATCTTTTGTGTGATATTATTTTCAGAGACTGGAAAAAACAATGACTAAAATGAGCAATTATGGTGTACCATTGTTATTGAATGTATTTTTTAAATGTGTTTAGGGTGGGGTTAGGCTGGAAAATTTTACAAGCTAGATATCAGATTCAGTGTGGAAATGAGTATACCCATTTATATTATATGGTTCTCATATGTATTTTTGAAATGAAGTGACTCTTTCTCCTACACTAAAAGAAAAGAAAAAAAAAGAAAGAAAGATGGGAGGGAGGGAGGGAGGAAGGGAGGGAGGGAAGTTCTTGAATAAGTCCTGAGATTGATTTTTTGGTGCATGTAGTTTATTCGAGGTTTGTTTTTTGTTTTGCTGATTCTGGTGGTGATGGTACTGACAGTGATTGTGAGGAGGAATGGATGTATTCCTATCTGTAATCTATCATAGTAAGTAACTACAGATTTTAATGGTGAAGATTCCAATATGTACAGATTTTGTAATTCTCAGCAACTCATTCTTAATATTACATGTCATTGAACCAAGTGGACAGGATCTCTTGTGTGATCGCAAAAGAGCGTTGGCTGAAAAGTATATTGAAATGAGAAAATTCAAAACATTAAAAACGTTAAGCATTTTGTGTAGTTTTAAATATAGAAATGTTAATAATTTCCCTACAATATTATTCTCTCATGCACTTTTAAGGAAAATAATCCAAGGATGTTTAGGTTTTTGACTAGTGATATCCAGGAAACACTCCTCTAAAACTAGATATCCAGTATGTTGGGTGTAAAGATCAATTTCAAGTACCTGCACTATTCCTTTATTTAGAGAGGTTATGTCTGACCCTCTATTTACTTTACCACTTTACCTAATAAAGTTGTTTGTCATGAGAATGTAACCAGGCAGTGCATGCGGAAGCTTCCCAAACTCTGCCTCACTGGTGAGCCCAGCAATTTTGGGTACTCCTTTGTCTTTAAAGATAAATGCTGGAACGCTGAGGTCGCCGGTTCAAAACCCTGGACTTGCCTGGTCAAGGCACCTATGGGAGTTGCCGCTTTCTGCTCCTTCCCCCTCTTCTCTCTCTCTCTCTCTCTCTCTCTCTCTCTTTTCTTTAAAAAAAATGAATAAATAAAAAATAATTTTAAAAAAAGATTAAGGCAAGTACTTACTAGAAATTCCTAAGGTTATGTAACAGTATGCTTGCCATGAGGGTACTACTGACTCCGAAAGTAATGCACACTAACAGCAGTGATGTTCTAAGCGGTCTAAGTTTTGTAAATATTTATGATGATTTTTAAAGTATTTTCAGAATTCACTTCTAATCTGGGCTCCCAGATTTAAATATAGGTTCTTTTATATACTGTATATGAGAAGGAATGAGAAAAATTCAATAGGGTAAATCTCTAAAGAAAAAAACAAAAACAAATTAAGGATTAGTTAGATAGCTTCTCCTGGTTGGGTAGCTCCTGTTTTTAAGTGTGTTTTGATAATGTTAAGAGCACAATCTAAGAGAGAAAGCATATGTGAAGTTTAAATGATCTTGGCTGCCAGGTAGTGACTAAGACATGCATTTGCTTTCAGAAGGAAGTAGGTTTTGTTCCTTGAAGCAGTTTAAAAAGTTGCTAATTGGAGAGCCCTGGCCGGTTGGCTCAGCAGTAGAGTGTCGGCCTAGCGTGCGGAGGACCCGGGTTCGATTCCCAGCCAGGGCACACAGGAGAAGTGCACATTTGCTTCTCCACCCCTCCGCCGCGCTTTCCTCTCTGTCTCTCTCTTCCCCTTCCGCAGCCAAGGCTCCATTGGAGCAAAGATGGCCCGGGCGCTGGGGATGGCTCTGTGGCCTCTGCCTCAGGCGCTAGAGTGGCTCTGGTCGCAACATGGCGACGCCCAGGATGGGCAGAGCATCGCCCCCTGGTGGGCAGAGCATCGCCCCATGGTGGGCGTGCCGGGTGGATCCCAGTCGGGCGCATGCGGGAGTCTGTCTGACTGTCTCTCCCTGTTTCCAGCTTCAGAAAAATGAAAAAAAAAAAAAAAAAAAAAAAAGTTGCTAATTGGCCCTGACCGGTTGGCTCAGTGGCAGAGTGTCAGCCCTATGTGTGGAAGTCCCAGGTTTGATTCCCAGTCAGGGTACACAGGAGAAGCAACCATCTGCTTCTCCATCCCCTCCCTCATCTCTCTCTCTCTTCTTCTCCCACAGCCATGACTTGAATGGTTCAAGCAGAATTGGTCCCCAGCACTGAGGATGGTTCCATGGCCTTGCCTCAGGTTCTAAAATAGCTCAGTTGCTGAGCAACAGAGCAGCGACCCAGATGGGCAGAGCATCACCTAGTAGGGGGCTTGCAGGGTGGATCCTGGTTGGTTGGGCGCAGGCAGGAATCTATCTCTGCCTCCCTGCCTCTCAGTAGTAATAACAACAACAATAATAATAAAAAGTTGCTAATTGATATTGTTATATAGGATTTTTGTATAATAAATATGTTCGGAGTTGAAAACATTATTATGTGCTTAAACTGTGTCCGCTCTGGTGTTTTTTGTTTTTTTTTCCTTTTCTTTTTTTTCTTTTCTTTTTTTTTTTTTTAAGTTGGAAATGGGGAGGCAGTCAGCGCCTGAGGCAGAGGCCACAGAGCCATCCTCAGCGCCCGGGCAAACCCTGCTCCCATGGAGCCTTGGCTGCTGGAGGGGAAGAGAGAGACAGAGAGGAAGGAGAGGGGGAGGGGTGGAGAAGCAGATGGGCGCTTCTCCTGTGTACTCTGGCCGGGAATTGAACCCGGGACTCCTGCACGCCAGGCCGACGCTCTACCACTGAGCCAACCAGCCAGGGCCTCCACTCTGGTGTTATACATCATCCCTAAAGGTGGGCACTCAGGAACCACAAATGTGCCTTACACTTATTTCTATGTTCCTTTTGCCAATGTTGAACTTGATTTTGTATGTGGTGTTTTTTTTTTTTTCTTCAGGAAATAGATGGCTTGAAATAATCTCTTGCACATTTATGTTTTTTTTTTTTTTTTTAAATAATTTTATTTTTTTAATGGGGTGACATCAATAAATCAGGATACATATATTCAAAGATAACAAGACCAGGGTATCTTGTTGTTCAATTATGATGCATACCCGTCACCCAAAGTCAGATTCTCCTCTGTCACCTTCTATCTTGTTTTCTTTGTGCCCCTCCCCCTCCCCCTTTCCCTCTCCCATTACCCCCTCCCCCCCGTAACACTCTTATCAATGTCTCTTAGTTTCACTTTATTCCATACGTAGATGTCCCACCTACGTATGGAATAATGCAGTTCCTGGTTTTTTCTGATTTACTTATTTCGCTTCGTATCATGTTATCTAGATCCCACCATTTTGCTGTAAATGTTCCGATGTCATCATTTCTTATGGCTGAGTAGTATTCCATAGTGTATATGTGCCACATCTTCTTTATCCAGTCATCTATTGACGGGCTTTTTGGTTGTTTCCATGTCCTGGCCACTGTGAACAATGCTGCAATAAACATGGGGCTGCATGTGTCTTTACGTATCAATGTTTCTGAGCTTTTGGGGTATATACCCAGTAGAGGGATTGCTGGGTCATAAGGTAGTTCTATTTTCAGGTTTTTGAGGAACCACCATACTTTCTTCCATAATGGTTGTACTACTTTACATTCCCACCAACAGTGGATGAGGGTTCCTTTTTCTCCACAGCCTCTCCAACATTTGCTATTACCTGTCTTGCTAATAATAGCTAATCGAACAGGTGTGAGGTGGTATCTCATTGCTGTTTTGATTTGCATTTCTCTAATAGCTAAAGAAGATGAGCATCTTTTCATATATCTGTTGGCCATTTGTATTTCTTCCTGGGAGAAGTGTCTGTTCATATCCTCTTCCCATTTTTTTATGGGATTGTTTGTTTGTTTGTTGTTGAGTTTTATGAGTTCTTTGTATATTTTGGATATTAGGCCCTTATCTGAGCTGTTGTTTGAAAATATCATTTCCCATTTAGTTGGCTTTCTGTTTATTTTGTTATCAGTTTCCCTTGCTGAGCAAAAACTTCTTAGTCTGATGTAGTCCCATTCATTAATTTTTGCCTTCACTTCTCTTGCCATTGGAGTCAAATTCATAAAATGCTCTTTAAAACCCAGGTCCATGAGTTGAGTACCTATGTCTTCTTCTATGTACTTAATTGTTTCAGGTCTTATGTTTAGATCTTTGATCCATTTTGAGTTAATTTTAGTACAGGGGGACAAACTGTAGTCGAGTTTCATTCTTTTGCATGTGGCTTTCCAGTTTTCCCAGCACCATTTATTGAAGAGGCTTTCTTTTCTCCATTGTGTGTTGTTGGCCCCTTTATCAAAAATTATTTGACTATATATATGTGGTTTTATTTCTGGACTTTCTATTCTGTTCCATTGGTCTGAGTGTCTATTTTTCTGCCAATACCATGCTGTTTTGATTGTCGTGGCCCTATAATAGAGTTTGAAGTCAGGTATTGTAATGCCCCCAGCTTCATTCTTTTTCTTTAGGATTGCTTTGACTATTCAGGGTTTTTTATAGTTCCATATAAATCTGATGATTTTTTGCTCTATTTCTTTAAAAAACGTCATTGGAAGTTTGATGGGAATTGCATTGAATTTGTATATTGCTTTGGGTAATATAGCCATCTTGATTATATTTATTCTTCCTAGCCAAGAACAAGGTATATTCTTCCATCTCATTATATCTTTTTCGATTTCCCTTAACAATGGTTTATAGTTTTCATTATATAAGTCCTTTACATTCTTTGTTATGTTTATTCCTAAGTATTTTATTTTTTTTGTTGCAATCGTGAAGGGGATTATTCTTTTGAGTTCCTTCTCAGTTGTTTCATTGTTGGCATATAGAAAGGCTATTGACTTCTGAATGTTAATTTTGTATCCTGCGACCTTACTGTATTGGCTTATTGTTTCTAGTAGTCTTTTTGTGGATTCTTTGGGGTTTTCGATGTATAGGATCATATCATCTGCAAAAAGTGATACCTTTACTTCTTCTTTTCCGATATGGATGCCTTTTATTTCTTTGTCTTGTCTGATTGCTGTGGCGAGAACCTCTAGTACCACATTAAATAAGAGTGGAGAGAGTGGACAACCCTGTCTTGTTCCTGATTTAAGGGGGAAAGCCTTCAGTTTAGTGCCATTTAATATGATGTTAGCTGATGGTTTATCATATATGGCCTTTATCATGTTGAGATATTTTCCTTCTATACCCATTTTGTTGAGAGTTTTAAACATAAAATTGTGTTGTATTTTATCGAAAGCCTTTTCTGCATCTATTGATAAGATCATGTGGTTTTTGTTCTTTGTTTTGTTGATATGGTGTATTACGTTAACCGTTTTACGTATGTTGAACCATCCTTGAGATTCTGGGATGAATCCCACTTGCTCATGATGTATTATTTTTTTAATATGTTGTTGTATTCGATTTGCTAGTATTTTGTTTAGTATTTTAGCATCTGTATTCATTAGAGATATTGGTCTGTAGTTTTCTTTTTTTGTGCCATCCTTGCCTGGTTTTGGTATGAGGGTTATGTTGGCCTCATAAAATGTGTTTGGAAGTATTGCTTCTTCTTCAATTTTTTGGAAGACTTTGAGTAGAATAGGAACCAAGTCTTCTTTGAATGTTTGATAAAATTCGCTGGTATAGCCGTCAGGGTCTGGACTTTTATTTTTGGGGAGGTTTTTAATGTTTTTTTCTATTTCTTCTCTACTGATAGGTCTGTTTAGGCTTTCTGTTTCTTCTTGACTCAGTCTAGGAAGGTTGTATTGTTCTAGGAATTTATCCATTTCTTCTAGGTTGTTGAATTTAGTGACATAAAGTTTTTCATACTATTCTACAATAATTCTTTGTATATCTACGGTGTCCGTGGTGATTTCTCCTCTTTCATTTTGGATTTTGTTTATATGAGTTCTTTCTCTTTTTTCCTTGGTAAGTCTTGCCAAGGGTTTGTCAATTTTATTGATCTTTTCAAAGAACCAGCTCCTTGTTCTATTAATTTTTTCTATAGTTTTTCTGTTCTCTAATTCATTTATTTCTGCTCTGATTTTTATTATCTGCTTTCTTCGGCTGCTTTTGGGTTGTCTTTGTTCTTCTTTTTCTAGTTCCTTAAGGTGGGAAGTTAAGTGGTTCACTTGGGCTCTCTCTTGTTTGTTCATATATGCCTGAAGTGATATGAACTTCCCTCTTATCACTGCTTTTGCTGCATCCCATAGATTCTGATATGTCGTATTGTCATTTTCATTAGTCTGTATAAATCTTTTGATCTCTGCACTTATTTCTTCTTTGACCCATTCATTTTTTAAAAGTATGTTGTTTAGTTTCCACATTTTTGTGGGATTTTTTTCCTCTTTTTTGCAGTTGAATTCTAGTTTCAAGGCTTTATGATCAGAAAATATGCTTGGTACAACTTCGGTTTTTCTGAATTTGCTGATGTTGTTTTTGTGGCCCAACATATGGTCAATTCTTGAGAATGATCCATGTACACTGGAGAAAAATGTATACTCAGTCACTTTGGGATGAAATGTCCTATAGATGTCTATCATATCCAGGTGCTCTAGTGTTTTGTTTAAGGCCACTATGTCTTTGTTGATTCTCTGTTTGGATGACCAATCTAGAGCCGTCAGCGGTGTATTGAGGTCTCCAAGTATGATTGTATTTTTGTCAGTTTTTGTTTTAAGGTCAATCAGTAGCTGTCTTATATATTTTGGTGCTCCTTGGTTTGGTGCATATATATTAAGAATTGTTATGTCTTCTTGATTCAGTGTCCCCTTAGCCATTATGAAATGGCCATTTTTATTTCTGAGTACTTTTCCTGTCTTGTAGTCAGCATTATCCGATATGAGTATTGCTATACCTGCTTTTTTTTGGATGTTATTTGCTTGGAGTATTGTTTTCCAGCCTTTCACTTTGAATTTGTTTTTATCCTTGTTACTTAGATGAGTTTCCTGTAGGCAGCATATAGTTGGATTTTCTTTTTTAATCCATTCTGCTACTCTGTGCCTTTTTATTGGTGAGTTTAATCCATTTACATTTAGTGTAATTATTGATACTTGTGAGTTCCCTATTGCCATTTTATATCTTGCTTTCTGTTAGTTTTGTGTCTTGTTTGATCCTTCTCTTTCGTTTTTCTATCTTTTGTTTTTATTTGGTTGTATTCCATACATCTTTCCTCTGTTGCTATCTTTTTTATCTCATGTGCTTCTGTGGTGGTTTTTTCAATGGTGGTTACCTTTGAGTAATGAAAAGGGTCCCTACCCTGTTCATTGTAGCAAACTATTTTGTGAGTACTTTTGCACTCCATCGTCCTTTGCTACTGTTAATCTCCATCTTCTCCCCCTCTTTCTTTTTGTTGTTGTCACAGTTTAAATTTGGTTTTATTGTGTTCTTCTTGGAGCTTTTACTTGTGGCTCTGTTTTTTTTTTTGTTCTTTGTATCTGATTGGAGAACCCCCTTTAGTAATTCCTGGAGTGGGGGTTTTCTGATGATAAATTCCCTCATCTTTTCTGTATCTGTGAATGTTTTTATTTCTCCTTCATATTTGAAGGATAGCTTTGATGGGTATAGTATTCGTGGCTGAAAGTTTCTCTCTTTCAGGACTTTAAATATTGGGGTCCACTCTCTTCTAGCTTGTAGAGTTTCTGCTGAGAAATCTGATGATAATCTAATGGGCCTTCCTTTATATGTTGTATTCTTCTTTTCCCTGGCTGCCTTGAGGATTTTTTCTTTGCTGTTGGTTTGTGTCAATTTCATTATGATATGCCTTGGAGTAGGTTTGTTGGGGTTAAGAAAACTCGGTGTTCTGTTTGCTTCTTGAATTTGAGGCTTTAGTTCTTTCCACAGGCTTGGGAAGTTCTCATCTATTATTTGTTTATGTTCTCCATTCCATTTTCTCTCTCTTCTCCCTCTGATATACCTATTATTCTTATGTTATTCTTTTTGATGGAGTCAGATAATTCTTGTAGGGCTATCTCATTTTTTTAAATTTTTGAGTCTCTTTCTTCTTCTCTCTGTTGTGCCTCAAGTTGCTTGTCTTCTATTTCACTAATCCTCTCTTCTATCTGACCTGTTCTATTAGCTAAGCTTGTTACTTCGTTTTTCAGCTCGTGAATTGAGTTTTTCATCTCTGTTTGATTTGTTTTTATAGTTTCAATTTCTTTGGACATATATTCTTTGTGTTCATTGAGTTGTTTTCTGAGCTCCCTAAATTGCCTTTCTGTGTTTTCTTGTATATCTCGGAGGATTTTTAGGATTTCTATCTTGAATTCTCTGTCATTTAGCTCCAAGGTTTCCAATATATTAAATTTTTTCTCCATAGATTTTTCCTCATCTAGCTGTGTTACCTCTCTTTCTTTTGTATCCATGATATTCGATTTTCTCTTCCTTAATGGCATCTGAGGGTGGTTTTGTTGATAGTATTAATGAGATTTAATAAAGAATAAAAAGTTAAAAAAAATAAAAAATCGAAAAGAGTTGTTTTTTTTTAAAAAAAATTAATAATGAAATAAAGAAAAATAAAATAATAATTTTTTAAAAAAGGAAATTATTCCCCCCCTCCTTTTTTCCTCTCCTCTCCCCTTTTTCTTGAGAAAATCTTGTGGTGAACTGTGAATTATAACAAACAATGCCTGTGATGGAGGTCCTGAATTCAGGAAAAGTAATAAAGGGGCAAAAAAAAAAAAAAGAGGCAAAAAAAAAAAAGGGGGGGGCGGTATGGACCCACAAAAAGCAAATAAGGAAAAAATTTGGGTCAAGAATAAAATGATTTGCTTTTAGGTGTTGGTGTTGTCTAAGAGTTTTGATGAGAGGAATAAGAGAACAGAAAAATGGGGGGAAAAATTAAAAAAATACTATTGTATTTAGTGGAACAAGAACTAGATAAAATGGAGAGCCAGGGATGGGAGCACTGCTAGTGAGTTAAAAAGGTGAAGTAAAAAACCCCCAAAATGCCACAAACATAAGTTTGAGTCCCAGATAAGATAATTTGTTTGTTATTGAGGTTTGAATGAGAGGAGATGTAAAGGAGAAAGGAAGAAACTAATATAGAGGGAGAAAAGAAAGAGAGAGAGAGAAAAAAAGAGGGAACCAGTAAAAGAAGAAAAAAGAAAGGAGAGAGAGAGAGTTAAGGGTTTTGGAGTGCAACCCTCATAGAGAGAAAGGAAGAGGAGAAAAAAGATAATGGGAGATGTAACACTTATGGGTAGTGTAGTTCAAGGAGAGGAGAGAGTAAGACCGGCAGAGAGTTAATCGGCCAAATTGGAGGAGGAAAAAAAGTATCAAGAATGAAGATAAGAGAAACAAACAAACAAATATAATAAAATGGGATAGGTTATAAAGTCTGCAGATTATTCTTCATTTTGAGAGGTTATCTTCTTGTTTTTTCTTTTCTCTCCCTCTTCCTGGTCGGTGACTCTGTACCCCAGGTTCTGCCCCTTTGGCACGCTCAGGTAGAGGTTTGCAGTTGATAAGTCTCTATGGCAATGTCATGTATTGTGCTTCAGTCTCGTTGGGAGTCAAGGCTCATTAGCTTTCATAGGCTCCGACAGTGAGAGAGTGCGTGTTCCTGGAGCCTTTCTCCTAGTCTTTCCTTCCTCAATTAGTAGCCTGATAATCCAGCTATGGGGTTGTTGCTGCCTCTGCCTGGATAGTAAGAGGTTCAAAGAGCTGGCAACTCCCCACTCTATTTCCACTCAGCACAGGGCTCTGGGTAAGGCTCAGTCAGTCAGAGCTGCTAGCATAATCAGGCGGGCTTTCCGGCCACTCAATGACCTCTGGCTCTGCCACTCTGTCCGGTAACACAGGCGGGCGCCCACGTCCGGGGCGCTTGGAGGAAACTCTCATTCACTATCTGCGCGCGCAGACCAGGATATCCGGCCAGTAGTCTCACGCTCTGAGTGAAACCCGCAACCGCATGGAAATTTGCAGCGCTGGAATTCGCTCTCGCTCCGTCCCCGTGCGCGGCTTTTGCAAGGCGCTGGGGCGGCCCGAGATTCCGCTTTTGCCCACACAAAGGCCCCTGACTCTGCCCCTCTGTGCAATAACACGGGCGCGCCCTGCCGAGGCACTCGGAGGAATCGCTCACTACCTATCTGCGCGCGCAAACCAGGATATGAGGCCGGCCGGGTTTCCCTGAGTGAAACCCTCACCAGCACGGAAAATTTCCACCGTTGGAATTAGTTCTCACTCCCTCCCGTGCGCGGCTTTCCCAGGGCGCTGGGGCTGCCCAGAGATTCTGCTTTCGGCCCACAGAAAGGCCTCTGACCCTGCCTTTCTGTGGGGCAACACGGACACCCACTTCTGGGGCTTAGGAAGAGATCTCTCGCCCACTAACTGCGCACCAACCAGGAGACCGGGTAAAATGGCTGCCCCGCTTGTCTTTCTTTGTTTGGGTTTGGCGCGAGTGTTAGCTTGTATTGCCCGGCTTGCCACAGGAACAGTTTTTCCTCCGCTAGGATCTCCGTGCCACAGCCTGGTTTGGCCTTTTGTGCGCGGCCTGGATGTATTCACCCCCTTTGCCCGCCTCAGTTTCTATATTCACAGTTACCAGAGAAAGCCGCCCTGTTTAGGTTAGTGAGGAAGGCGGAGCATTTCTTACTCCCTATTTCCTTCAGGATTTGGTTATATATTTAGCCAATTTTTCACTCGACCATACCTTCGGGTGTATTGTGAAGCATCTGGAGGCTCCAAGTATAGGTTTTTCTGTTTCTGGTTGAAGATCTTGTTGAGTTTTGGGGGAGATTTATCGGTATCGCTTCCTACTCCGCCATTACTCTGACGTCATCCCACACATTTATGTTTTTTAGCAACACTGAGCATGGTGCTTAGAATTTCAGTTTGGAATTTTGAGGGTTTTTTTTTGTTTGTTGGCATCTGTTAAGAGATGCTGACTAGAATGCCTTTTAATTCTCAAAGCATGATTCCTCTTAGAAAGAAACTTTAGAAATTTTAATAAACAAAAGTTCAAATTTTAGCATTGATATATTTTACTAAACATGTTAGTATGGATAGACTTATTTATATCTATTATACTACATATATCGAGTGCAGACACAGATTCATATAATTCCATGTCAGTTCCTTGTAAGTGGCACTATAGTGTGACTTTTTTATGGTCCTTGTATATAGCCTTCTATTACCACATTTCTTATTTTATACAATATAAAGTTAATTTGGTGCATTCTACCACTTAGCATCTAGTGGAAAATATATATGAAACCTTGAATCAATAGAAGCAAATCATATCAGAGGTGTAATTTGGCAGACTTTCTCTTATTGAATTACTGCATAAATGATTTTAGCATAAAATTGTTGAATTCTATTTGACGTCATTTTTCATAGTAAAAAAATTCTGTTCACTGAACTTTCTGGTACAAGACTGGTGTAGAGTGGTTTGGAATAGAATACTTGGACTTTCTAATGGTTTAATTCAAACAGAACTATCTCTTTCTATAAAACCACAGGAGGAATTTGAGGCAAAGGGAATAACAGATTTATCCAACATTTTATAATACAGATAAAGGTATTTTATAGGTTCATCATACTTACTGAAGTGACTAGCATACATGGCATAATTTAATGTGAACAGATACTGTAACTTTTGACTCTGTTTGTGAGTTATTGGTAAAGAATTTTAAGACGGCCATTAAATAACAGATGCTATCCACATGCCCATTGAGAAATTGTAGAAAGTACAACATAAGTGTTAGAGTTACATGTAGTAAGTGGGAAGAATAATTACACCAGGAAAAAAAAGAGATGTTACCCTAGTACTGGTTGGACCCAGACAAGTATGTTTTTCCTTGAGTATCAGAAAAGCTAAATCTTTCTATTAAAACTTACTAATCTCCAGCTGAGGGAGCATCAGTAATTCTGTTAAATAGAACTCAGTGTTAATACTAAGAGATCATATTTTAGTTTGATTATTAAAAAAAAAGATTAAAATAAAATGAAATGTGTCTAGTGAAACAGGAATAATTTTCTTTTTCTCAACAGGCAATTAGTAAATTTAAAAAAAAAGTGAAGGAAACAGCCCCCAAACTGCTGTTAAGTAATGGTGAAAAACAGAGCATTGAGTATATATATATTATTTTAAGAATGTATTCTTTGAACTTTTCTAAATGCATTTGACAATTCATCTTTTGCTAAAATTGGGTTACTGAATAATCTGATATCCTTCATGATAAAAATATTCTTAAGCATTTGTCTCTTGTCAGTGAAACATGTTTTCTTCCTAAGTGTGATCATCTGTTTTATATTTAATTGGAGAAAATTCCTTTCAGTTTTCTGATTATAATGATAACATGGCATGCAAGAAACCAGAGCATGCTAATCAAAACTCATTATTATAAGTATTTAACTTCATGGAAAATGATCATTGTGGATGTTCAATAATATTCATTTGGCCACATTTCATGTAAAGTTAATTCCATTCTTAATACTATAAAATTATGCATTTATAACTCATTAATGGAGGAAATTTGGAAATCTGATTTTGAGTTTGAATTTTCTTATTTCATTTTACAGCTTAAACAATACATTTAAAAAATCAGTCTGCATTGTTACATGGAATATATTTGTTAACTGACCTCTCCTAACACAACAGTACTGAGAACTATAATATGTGTTGACTATTCATTTCATTCTAGGTGTTGACTGTTTTAGATTGCTTTAATTTAATGAATGTAGAACTTCAAGGAGTAGAAGTTTTATTGTTCACCATGGGTAGTTTAGAATAATATGATTTATTTCCCTTTTGAAGTAACTTATAAATGATATTTTCTTATAGGCTGGTCTCCTGAAAGTTAGATGAAAGAAAGAATGTGTATTTAACTTAATAATGAGATTTTATTTTCACAGTCTGATTATTTTTTAAGAGGAACTTAATTCTCTTCTTTCCTTCCATGCTAGTGTTTAATGTTCTTAAGATTTGATTTAGAAGCTGTTTCTGGAAAGTAATGCTTTGCTTTTAACTGTATTTCTGCTTATCTGCAATGTTCCTAATATTTTACAATATGTACTTTTTAAGGAGCAAAAGTTTTTATTAAAATGTAATGCACATATTGTCCATTGTTGGGTGATCTCTTCTAAAGTAAAAGAATATGGGTATAAAATATTGGGTGTCATTAAGGAAGTGCAGTTGGAAATGTCACAGATATGCCTACTGACCATTGAGGTGATACTAGTTTTTTTTTTAAGGGAAATAATGTCAACAGTGTTGTTTTTTTAATCAATAACTTTACCTTCCGATTTTTCTTTAAATAGTATGTTGCTGTGATTTTAGGTATGTCAGTGTCTTCCTATTAAGATCT
Organism: Saccopteryx bilineata; assembly: GCF_036850765.1. Lineage (NCBI taxonomy): Eukaryota > Metazoa > Chordata > Mammalia > Chiroptera > Emballonuridae > Saccopteryx > Saccopteryx bilineata. Next base: position 179,960,626 of record NC_089494.1, read on the forward strand.
GGGTGTGACTGCTGTATACATGGTTATTTGTCCTTAACTTAGGTGTATTTGAAACAGTTCTTACTGTGTTATTTTTCCTAATTTATTTTCTTCTCCTTATTCTGTGAGCCCACATTATTAATGGATTTTCAAATTATTCTTCAAATAGCATACTTTCTAGATGTATTGATAAAATATTTAGGAAAATTTTGCGTACAAGATGATAAAATTGTAGCGTATCAGACTTTGGCAGTGAATCTGAGAATCCCAGCCTCACCTTTCTGTTCGTCCGCACTGTTATGACCTGCATCAAAGTGGCAATATTAACATTGATTCTCCAATACCTAGCTCAGTGTCTGACACATAATGGCCACTTAACAATAACTTTGTAAATAAATGAATAAATTCACATTTCCAGCAGATGTTTCTCAAAGGCCCATGTATTTATTTTTGACATGAAAGGAGCATGTGGATAGCCCGTAAAAACTGGAGGGAAGGTTCGTCATTGGCTGCTGGTTGTGTAGATCCAGTTTGAGATCTTTTTTCAAGCATCATTCTGCCCGTTTCAGTTCTCAAAACCTGTCATTTTCCCCTTCACATCCATTTACTCCATTAGTACTGTTTCTTTTTCCCAGAGAGCAGTTTTATAATTTAATTGCCACTGCTGAAAAAATCTTTATTATCTGTGTTCCTATCTTATCTGGATGTTGGATGAACTCTATTTTCCATTATTACACATGATTTTTTCCTTTGTTTTCTTTAAATGAATTGTTTCTACAAAGGACTCTAAATTGTGGGTAATTATTATTCAGCCTTCCCAGTGTTTGTGAAAACAAAAGTTGACCTTATACAGTGAAGGGCTATGTGAAAATTTGGATATAACAATTTTTTTTTTAGTGAAAGGGAAGAAATTCAACAATGGAGGAAGGAGATTATCCTTCATTTTATTCCACATTGTAACTGTGAAAAAATTATTTAATAAAATAATGCAGTTTTAAGGAATTTTTCCTAAAGTAGTTAATAACCCTCCCTTTTCTTCTTATTTCCACCTTCCGTTCACCAGTGTCGATTTCCTAAGAGTCTTCTTTTTGATGAGCTTTTCCTTAAGACAGCGGGAGTCTTCTCAAGCTCTGAAAGTGAAGAGGGGTAACAAATCCCTTGTGAAGAAGTAGATCCCTTTAGCATCACTCACGGTCACTGGCTGATCTGTGTGCACCCTGTGCAGGAAGTGGAAAAGATCCAGGTTTTGACTCAGTGGGGACAGAATTTTGATCCGCATTTTGTGACTCATCCAAACCAGTATTGTGCAATACCCGTACTGGACTGCTGAATGCACAAGCCACCTTATGCTGACTTTGGTTTTTAAAAGTGTTCCTTCTAAAACTGTAGCCTGAGGAAGGCCCCTGGGGCTTGTTATACAGGTGAAGTGGTTAGATATCAGAGGTGAATACTTGAAATCTCTCTGTAGCTTGTATTTGCAGAATGGAAAGGGATCTGGAGCCCTCAGTTTATGCCCTCATTTTACAAACAAGGCAACGGAGCAATTCAGAAGTGACGTATAGCCTTTCAGTTGCAAAGCCCTGCCCGAATCCCTCTGCCCGCTAACTCGAGGACCAATAAATGTTTCACACACTCTCACTCACTCAGCATAGAGACAGAATGAGATTTAAGAGTCTAAAAATGGAGTATGTTTCAGAAAGCTAATTTGAATAGCAATTTTATTTAATAAATTAGGTAGTTTAGCATGACATAGTGTAAAACATTGAAACCACATTTACCTGGGTATGCTTCCAAACTGGCCACTTAATGTTAGAATGAACTTGGATAATATATTTAACCTTTTTCTTAACCTGTCAAATGGGGACAATCAACACTTACTTTATATGGTTACGGAAAAGCCAGGTCTCAAGTTCATGTAATCAAAGCTCTTGACATCAGTGCAAAGTGCTCCAGGGATCAGTGAAATCCATACAGAATGTCTAGCCTCAGTACACACTAGAGTAGCTAATTTCTGCAACAAATTTTAGAAGCATTTATAAGAGCTAGCACAATTTAATTTATTTGTGCTACAAAATAGCATCCTCTACTTATATATGTATATATAGTTATTGACACATTATTTTCTCTGATCATTGAAGGTTTATTATTATGTATTTGGATAATATATCTGGATAACAAGTTTAGGAAAGGGATTTTTCAGTAGCTTCACTTTCAAAATGCTTCCAGATATAATTTACTACAGATGTATGTGGGAATGTTAGAACTAGGCTATTCTCAACAGGACATTTTTGTCGTGAATGAGTATTTCTAGAACACAGTTTTGAAGAACTCATATGTTTTTGGAATGCAGGGCCCAAAATATTGTGAGCATTTGGTGGAATATAATTTATAGCCCCATAAATGGCAAAGAAAATTCAGGATTCAGAAAAGTGTAAAGATGCTCACTTGCTATCACAACCATTATTTGGGTCAGTGTCATTTATTTTGCAGATAGGAGGAAATACTTTTTATAATTGAAGTACATTTGGGGGCCATGTTTTTATTTCCCTGAGATGGTACAGTGGCTAAATAATATGTTTCTGAATGAGAAATCATATATAATGCTGTGCAATTTATTGATAGTGTAATGTTTTTTCTTTGCATTCATATGTAGGTTAGCCAGAAACACCTCAAAAAGCACCTTTATTCTTAGATCCTTCTATGAGATATTCACTGGTGGCACAAAAGTTCAAGACGTAGAGACTTTTTTCTTTAATTAAGTGAGATACTTGTTTAATAAAAGATCCTCTAAATTTGGTGATGATGCAGTCTGTCATCTACCTAATAAATATGTCTTATATTTCTGCACTACATAAGTGCTGCTTTAGTTGAACTCTGGTGACACACCTTTAATGTTAAATTGATCATCTTGTTTCTAAATCTTTGTTAAATGGCATGCGTTTTTTATACTATATAGTAAAGCATAGTGTACATTTAAAATAAATTAGCGATGTTTTAGAGTAAATTCAGATATCAGCCCTGTGAGGCTTGTTCTGAAGCAAATTACGTTAGCTTTATTAAATTAGGGATTTAAAAAATGCTCAAATGAAAACAACTGAAGGCTATTTTCATTTCATTGAAAGGGGAATTTGGATAGTGGTGAACAGGTACTTGTTTCTGAAACTCATAACTCAACTTTCTTTTCTTCTCACCGTTATTTATCTTTGTTTTTTAACCAAAAGTAAGAAAGTATTTGCACAGTAACAAATTAAGAAGAAATGATGTTTTGTTTAATAGGTAACTGGATGGTTAGGTACAGGAGAGAATATAGAAAATATTTTATTCTTTTTCTAATATTAGAAATGAAAAATTTGAAAAACATCAATATAAAGTGTAATAAACTATTTTGTGTTTTGGTAATAACCCATTCAGTTACATATAAATATACCTTAGAAAATGAAGTGTATATTTATATTCTCTTATATTTTGCTAAATATCTCTTGAATAGCTGAAATAGGTTTCTTTTTCTTTAATTTTATAGTAATTTGCTTGTGTCTATAAAATTTTCAAAACAGTTTTCTTTGCCTAATGGTACTTCTTACATCTGGCAAATGTACTATTATATATTTACATTATTATTTGTAAACACTGTTATTGTAAATATTACAAGTGTAAATATTACATTGGGCAAGATGATATTCCCTCAACGCAAATTTAATTTGTTGAATATATACAACCCAAAACCTAATAAAAGAACTTGAGAGTTTTCTTAGCAAAGAAGTGCATTCTTATACTCTTACAGCATAAGAATGAAAACACTTGATTATTGCTATTAGGGTGAAAAATTTGTGTTCTTCCAACATTTTTCTCTTGCACTTTAGCAAGGAATTATATTACTTTGAATGAAAATGAAAGAAAATTGTTACAGCTAGTTGTAGACATGTGCCTCACTAGTGTGCCAATGATTTGAGATTTCTGTGCAGTCAGAGCTTATCCAGATGAGACTTTTCACAGCATAATTTGAATTTCTTTGCATTTGATCAGTGGTTATTTAAGTGAGTTCTCCCAGGTGCTTTTGCTGGCGAATCACATCAATAAACTTACCCGAATCACTCCCCAGCTCACATTGACCTGATAAAGGGAGCTGTTACAGATTATTCTGCTATGGGAGGAGCCACAGTCTTGAGTTTTAAATTTTATTTATCTAATAGGTAGAAATAGAACTTCCTCCATGCAGATATTTATCAATGCTGATGGCCAGAGCGTACCTTTTGGCATAGCAGTCATCTCTGAATGAAGGCCTGTAATGATTCTTGATCTTGTTTTTGGTAAATCACCATTCAGGGAGCTACTATATTATTTTTGTTTTTGCTCTTATTTTAACAAGTCTCAGAGTAATAATCGTAAGCACTTAATGAGCACTTAGTACATGTCAGTCATTGCTCTCAGTTTTTTTTATATGACATGTATTATTGAATCCTCATGATAGCCTTATGCCATAGGTGCTGTTATCATTCATATTTTACTCAGGCATGGTGAGATTAATCATCCAAATATTGAGAACTATTAGGTAGCAGAAAAGGGATCTGAATTCAGATGGTGGGGGTCCAGAGCACTGGGACAACCGCAACTGCTTTACCTAAACTTTTTAGTACAAGTCCGTAAAATAAGGAGGAGCAACTCTTTTATTTTGAGAGCATACATCCATTGTAATTAGTTTGAGTGAACACTGAAATGATTGACAGTGTTTGTTTGACTGGCATGTTAAAAAGTTGGTATGACCACTGGGTCACCGATCTAGAACTCCAAGCAGTGGGTTTGAAAGTGGAAGCAGGCTGGCCTTTGGAGGTGGTATTTTGACTGTCAAACGCCAAAGGTTTTCTTTTCTTTGATTGGATTTCTTTGGTTTCCTTTCTCCTTGATTAGCATTTTGAAAAAAAAATAGCAGCTGCCTTTGACAACCTTTAATTTGTAGGCATCTTCAGATTGTCCTGAGCTTTAGTGGAGAGAAAGCATCAGGTTGGGAGTCCAGATTCAGTATTATGTATTGGCCCCACACCAGCTGTGGCTGTCTTTAACATGTAATAGAAACTCATTTTTCTCATTCTCTTGATCTGTAAAATGATGAACATTGTGATACCTGTTACATAGCATTATTATGAAGATTGAATTAGATCATAACATGAAAATGTTTAAAAGTGTAAAGCATGTACACATATCATTGTAATGTTAAATATTTTTTAAAGTTGAAAAGTTTATATTCATAAAATAGTTCTTAGTTCCAAATGACATTTCCCCCTGTCTAGTAGAGTAGTCAAATTGACCCACCTAGAGAGATTTTGAATTTAGGTAATTTATTAGGAATTTATGTATCCATTATTGATTTGAGGACACCTAATACCATTTAATATCTTCAAATCATATTTAACTTAACCAATATTAGATGGCTCTAGTCGTGAGCCATTAGATAAGCACTCTGTGTCTTATAGACTAAAAGATGTGAATGTGCACTGCATGGTGGTGTACTGTTCACTATGGTGCATGTATGAGGAAATTGATATAGGAGTAAATAGCAAGTTTTCCACAGTTTTGTTTGTTTGTTTAGAAATTTATAGCTAAATATACTATGCCCTTAGTTAAAACTAACGTGTTTATGATTTTGATTTAAATATTTGGCCAATTTTACTGATATCTTCTATTGTTAAATATTCATGTTTGTTTGAACTGATTCACTTTGTCAAATAGTGAATTGATTATTTGTTTATAGTAGGCTTTTACAAAACATAATATCTCAAAAAAACTGAAATTTTGGGGGGAAAGTTGGGAAATGAGGCATAATTCAGATTTTCCTCCTAGTTAGTCGTAAGGGTCATAAGGTATAATATAGCATATTCAAATCTCTTAAGAACATTTGTCTTGGATAGGCCAGTGTGACCATGTTTAAAATAAAGATTGGGAAGCTTTTTTATCCCTCCCAAATGTATTTTTGTAAAATGTCTATTAGTCCAGAACCAAAAATACTGCTATAAACAAAATTTAATGTTTTTGGAATGCCTAGGGGGTCTCTGGGCTTCCTTGTGAATTGTTCCTCTAAACCTGCTAAAGTCCCAGGATACTCACAGTAAGAATTTTATGTCTACCCATAATGATGAATACAATTCTAGATTAGACAGCCATCTTGGGGCCATATTTAATGCTGACTGACAAGATTCTTTTCCTGTTAGGCTGCATATATGGTACAAACATTCTTGTAATACTCGAGATTTTTTTTTTTTTTTAAGGTTTAAATATGCCAGGTATAAATGAGAGTTTTTGGGTAATTCAACAAAATGCCGGCCTATGGAAAAACAACAAAAATCCTGTGAGAACTCAATGAAGCACAATAATAGTAATAATAAAAAATACATGTACTTAACAGATTTGAATACATACTTTATACCAAGTATTGATTGCCCTAAGAACTTTTTGCAAGTGTGGTCTCATTTAATTCTTTCAACAGTCTCTTGAGAGTTAAATATCTCCCTTGTACAGGTGAGGAAACTGTGGTTTCTCAAGTTCTTAAGGATATATGTAACCGTTGAAGTCAGAATGTGAAGATAGGTGATTAGGAACTTCAGACTCTGTTCCATATTGCTTAGAATTGGCAATGGCAAGAAGACTTACCAAGCTTTTTAAGGAGTAAAGATTGGGAAGGCACACTTTAAACAAAATCACAGGCTGATCTCAGAGGTGGCCAGCCGTCACTGATGGAAAACTTTTGGGCTTTGGCTAGACCTCAGTACTCAGTGCTCATCTGTGGAAATACTTCGGAAGCTCCTCTTACCTTTGGACTGACCCTTCAGAAACCAAATTACAATGAAGACCTTGTGCCTTTTACAAGCTGAATAGTGAACTGGTTGTTCCTTGTAATATTTTGGTCTCTTTCAAACTGGGAGCTATTAAGAAGACAGAAAACCCGAATAAGATGTTCAAGGAGCAAACCGTATTTGGGATAATATTACTGCATTTAGAGAGTTATGTGATGAGGTGTGAATTGTGTATCAGTGAATTTTTGGACAAATGTTTCTGAATGCTAGCTTTGTTTATGAGGGTAGGGAATAGTAAACTCAGAAGGCAAGGGCATTGCTCAGGGATCCAGAGAACTGATTCTGTGCTTCAGGCTTTGCCTTTAATTACCTTTGAGTGACTGGATTAGTCTAGCAATTTTCAGCCCTCTTCATCTCATGGCACACATAAACTGATTTATAAAATTTTGCCTATCTGACAAATTATATATATATATATATATATATATATATATATATATATATATATATATAATTTTGATTCATTCACACCAGATGGCTATTATTGTGTTGGCTGTTATTATTTTTTTATTTGACAGTCTAAGGGGAAATAGCTTAGTGCTCCTGACCTAATAGTCAGATACTGCGTGTTCTAAAAATTCTTGCAGCACACTGATTGGAATTCACTGGATTAGTCCCCTCTTATCTAGAGCACTGTAGCAAGGAGTGAAAGCACAATGCTAGAGCCTAGGGGCCAGGTGTGAGCCCTGGTGTTCCCCTACTTAATCTCTATGTGAACTTGGCAAAGTATTTCATTTCTTCGTGCCACAGTTCTTGCACAGAGTATGGAATAAGTAGTATCCACATCTCAGGATTTTATGAAGCGTTAATGAGATAACACATATAATGTTGGAATGGTATCTAGGATATAGAAAGTACTGTACCAGTGATTATTTTATTTTTTTAATTGTTATTATCACGACCAAGTTCCTGAGCCTCAGTTTCTTGAACTAGAAAATTAGGAGGTTAAATTACATATTTAATTACATAATTTCAGATTTGTACACATTTATTGATTTTTTCATAGACCTCCTGTAATGACGTGTGTGGTACCTTATGATAACAAAAGTGTGAAAATTAATACAGGCAATAAGTGCTTTGTGTTTTAAAAGCAAAGAGAAACACAAAGTAAAAAAAAAATTGTGTTTGGGCAAGCAGTGGACTTTTCATTAAGCAGTTGGTACCCAGGATGTGGAGTTTACATGGAAAGCAGACTTTGAGTCTTTTCAGAAGTTTGAATAGGGATGGTTAGGAGGTTGCATGCTTAAGGAGGTAAGCAAGGCACTTCCTAATCATAGTGAATACTTATGAACTATTTACTTTGCTGGTACTGTTCCAAGCACTTCACAAATATTAGTTTATTTAATCCTCTATCTACAGGTCCAGAGACTATAGCACAGAGAAGTTAAATCACTTTCCCAAGATCCTACCCTTGGTGAAGCTGGGACGTAAACCCAGGCAGCCTGGTTCTGAGTTTTTGCTTTTAGCCCCTTTGCCTTGCTATCTCTGAAAAGCTTGAAGAATGGTATGACATTATTTGGCATACTTAGAATATTGAGTAATTGGGCATGACCAGACCACTGGGTTTTGAGATACATTGGATTAAGGGGGAGATACCTGGGTTTTGAAGAAATACTCTGACCATATCTTAATAATCTAGGTAAGAGTGTAGTTGAGGACTAGACTAGAATAATGGTTACCATAGTAATGGTGAGGAAGCCTTTAAGGTGGGGGAGATCTTAATCTCTTTGGGTCAAGAACCCTCTGAGAATCTATTAAGCTGTGGACTTTCTCCAAGAAATTTGTGCAGACATACAACAGTGCCATAGGATTTCAACAGTTTCACAAACCCTTTAATTTATTTGATGCTTTACACAGCTTGGTTTCCCTCCCTTATAATAGTTGTATATTTTCTTAAAAGTCTTCGGTTTTGCTTTATTTTTGTTTGTTTTGTTTTCTTTGTTTGTTTATTTGTTTAATCTTTCTGTTACTTTAGATGCCTGGCCTTTGATTACTAACTTTTACATAATATAATTTTGGCAAATTCTTGATGACTTAATCAACTTTGTGTAATTACTGTATGAATGTATATAAATAATTGATTGCCCTGTAATTTTTTTGTGATTTTCTTCCTTTGTTGCTTGAGTATAAAAGTGGTGATAAACCTTGTGACCAGTAGATAGACTCTACAGTGATCTACATTGTTCTGTGTTTATTCATGAACATTTCGTTATTTGAATAGCTGTATCTAGGATGGAAAAATTATTTGGAGTAAAAAAGAAAAGATCAGTCCCATTTTCAAAATGCAACTGAAATGGCATTTTGTGGAGAACCAGATTTAAGATTTTGTTTTTGTGTCTAGCACAGACTCACCCTTCCTCCCTCCCTCCCTCCCTTTCTTTCTCTCTTGTTCATGGAAACCCGTATAGTAATTAGATTCCAGTTGGTGTGAGAGTAATGATTGGGCCCCCTTTGGCCATTTGAGGAGCAGGCATTGTCAATACCTATGGGAAATTACCCTAGTAAAATTCACATGCTATTTAGGATTGTGCTTTAAAAAAAAAAAGAGTCTAATGTGACAATTTGGTGAGCTGAATTCAAATTTATCTTCCTCAAGTGATAAACCAATTGTTTTCTTCCTTCTTTCTCTTTAATTTTTCCTATACTTTTACTGCACTTTGGACTGTTGAAGACTTTATTACAAAAGTATAAATTATTTCTTTGTACAAATATAGATATTCTCAAAAATCATGGTGTTTTTGACCAGTTTGTTTTGAAGAAGAACATTATCAAAAAAAGATCTTAAGAGGTTTCTGTTTTCTTGGACTTTAGGCTTTTAAAGGAAAATTGCTTTTAGTTTGCGTTTATGTAATGAGTAGAGTCCTTGACATTTTTCTTTCTCTGATCCTACTCTAAAGATTTCAAAAAATACTTTTGATATATAGAATATTAAATCAAATAGTATGTTGAGTTTCATTATGAATGACTGAATGTACTCTTTTGAAAATTAGGACCTTTTCATGATTTGAATTTTATTTCAAAAGAAATTGCTGATATATATATATGTATATGTAGTTATGTGTATATATATATGGCTTTACTTATGTGTTGTGATTAGGGAAGGAGACTTTCACTGAAAATGAAATTATATAAATGGACATATCTCTTTTAAATGTTAAATAATTTAAACTTCTGTTTAATGAAAGAATATCAAAATTGTATTACACCTTTTTCTCTTTGTAGCAGTGTATTATCTGATATTTTGGAATAAGATATAGTTATTAAAAAGGAATGTGCAGCATCATAAACGACATAGTTATGCCCTGATATCCCCTAGAATTGTCAGGAAATAACGCTCAATTATGCTAGGCCGCCGTACTTTTCTCTTTAGTGTATTAAGAATGACCCCATTTCTTTTCTGTGGAATACGGGCTATAGATTTTGTGGTGACTGTCCTCATTCCTGCCCAATATTTTGATTACCTTTGGGTGAGTGATTGTGCTATGGTTGGTGAGGACGATGGAGACGAGAACTCCAAATAAGTGGAGCATTATCATGTATCAAGGGACTTAAAAAGACACACAAGCTCATTGTTGGAGTAAAGTGCACTAACATACCATTTGATTTGTGTGCATGTACATACTTTTCACCTGACATTTTCTATATCTTACATTTGTATTAACCTGTAGTTCTACATTTAGTCATGATTATCTTTTGAGTAGGAATTTATGGCAAGGACTGATTTTAAGTGTTGTAGTAATAAAGAAATGCTGTATTTCTAGTCAGCCAGTTGTGAACTGTGCGCTTGTAACTTTAAGAAAAGCACTCACAGCACTGCCTAAATGACTCACCATCATGCCTAAGTGAGTGTCTTTAACCTGGATAGTGACAAGCTTATGGAACTGAAGCTTTTTGAATGTTTTAGGGAACCATAACCCAAAGTCATGTATCATAGGAATTATGTTGTTCTGTTTGTCATTCTATGTGTTGCTTAGCATGAGTTAGATAACTTAATTTTTAGCTATTCTTGTCAGCTGCATTTCACAATAAAATTTTCTCTTGTGTCTGCTAGTAAGATTTGGAGACACTCTGAGTGGTATGCTGCTTCATTAAGCAGGTACTACAAGGAGGGGAGAGGCGGCCTTCCTCCTCCTGAATTACTTCCGACACTGAAGGATGCTGAGGAAGTACTAGTCTAATAAAACGTCTTTTTTTACTGAAGCATACTTCAATAAATACATCTTAATAGCATTCTTATAAACTAGAGAAATGTTCTTTTATAAAGGAAATATTTGAACTTTTAAAGGAAATATTCTGAAATTCTGTGGAATAACACTTGATGAGCTAAAAGCATCAACCCATATTCTAACAATATAATATTATGTTCATTGTTGGATCAACTTCACATCACAAATATGAATTTTATTGATGATATGTATTCACAGATGGGATTAAAACATTTAGTCCTTCAGGCTTTTGTAGTGGCCTTTTCCGCTCCTCGCTTTGCAGGTTTCTGTTGCCCTCTCAGACCCTGTCCGTGTTTCATCGTGGGGCTGGGCTCTCGCTCCCACTCCGTCTGACATCCATGCTCTTTTCTGTAGTGAGCACTGTAAAAGAGACGGCTATTAAATGGTCATTTTCTGGGTTGTTTTGGCTATTGATTATCGTTTTTATAATTAGATACTTGTAAATCTGAACAAGGCCTATTTTTAAATTATTATTTGCTCTTCTTAAACTACTTCTAGTTCCTGAGAAATTTTACTCAAATTTTGAGGGAACAAGGAGAAAAAAATTGCTTATTTATTTTTTAACTTGTTCAGAAATACATTGGTTGAATATCTAATGCCAGGGTATGGGCCTAAACTCACAGTAGAATCTGATTGTTAATTATTTTATTTAATTATTCTGATGTTTTTGGAATAGCGATGATTGGTTGGTTCATTTAAAGACTGAGATTTGGCGTTAGTACCTATAAAGTTGCAATTGGCAGTATAACCCCACCAATCTGTTATTTCCCTAGTTATCTGAGAATTACTTTTATGCACAAATGCATCCCATGTAAGAGCGGAAAAATCTCTTAAAGGTGGCTCTTTAATGAAGAAGGGAATGTGGTCTGTTGCAGCATTATGAAATTAGCCATTTTCCACTTGATAGATTAAGATATTCACTTTGATATAAAATCAAAATTGTACGTTTTAAAGATAAATAAAACAAATGAAGATGAAGCTTGAGTTGTAGGCAGTATTCACTGAAGTATACTAATTGTTAAATAGATGTGTGAAGATTATGATTTGGAAAGTACACGTTGGGGGTGGTGAGCACTGGGACCTCCTGTATGAATCTGTATTATTCCTATGAGTGGATTCTTCTTGACATGGAGGTCCAGAGAGAGTGGATGAGAGCAGGTCTGGATCTCAGAGTGGAGCAGGCAGGAGAAGCATGACTGAAACAAGGAGAGGCCTAGCTGGCCTGATGTTTCACTGTGAGGGCCTGGGTTACAGGGAGCACTGATCTTGGGCAGGAGCAATAAAATGCAAACCTGGGAATTTAGCTCCTGCCTGGGCTCTCGGGACAATCACTCTGAGATGAAGTATTTTGATCTCTGCTTTACTGTGGCACACAAATATCAGGATATATGCCAAATTTATTATTTATTTATTTATTTATTTATTTATTTATTTATTTATTACAGAGACAGAGAGAGGGATGGACAGGGACAGACAGAGAGGAACGGAGAGAGATGAGAAGTATCAATCATTAGTTTTTTCGTTGCGCGTTGCAACACCTTAGTTGTTCATTGATTGCTTTCTCGTATGTGCCTTGACCGCGGGCCTTCAGCAGACCCAGTAACCCCTTGTTTAAGCCAGCAACCTTGGGTCCAAGCTGGTGAGCTTCCACTCAAACCAGATGAGCCTGCGCTCAAGCTGGCGACCTCGGGGTCTCGAACCTGGGTCCTCAGCATCCCAGTCCGATGCTCTATCCACTGCGCCACCGCCTGGTCAGGCAAATTTATTATTTTTTAAACAGTGTTTACATGCAAATGTGATAACATAGTAACATCTTTAAATTGCCAGTTAGGATTAACATTATTCCATATCATTTGGGATACAGATTTACCATTTCATCAAAACCTTTTAAGGAAGAAAACATTTATTAATTGTTTTAAAAAGTTATTCTCATGCTTGTAGGTGTTTTAATCACAGTGGAAGGGGCTGGTGGGTGGGCCTATGGGCATCTAGAGCTGAATGATGAGCTAGAAAGGAAAGAGTTGTCTTTGAGCACAGATTGATTTTTTTTTTCATATCAACTAAGTAGTTAAGGATTGAAAATTTGGAAGGCACATATATATTACAGGCTTGTCTATTTTAAATTCAGAGATTTCTAAATTTATATTTATTAAATAATTTCTAAGCAAATAGTTCAACTCCAATATAGTAAAGTCCTTGCTTTTAAATATCATATCTTAGGCCATTGAGTTGAGGATTTCTGAATGGTAAAGTGTATCTTTGGTTAAATAAAGTTTTAACATACCTGGATATTCATTTCTAAGGGATAATTATCATGTTCAAAGGGACCTGCTCACTTCGGAAATAAATTCAACTTGTCTTAAAGTTTCTTGTTTGCTTCTTGATTTTAATTGGCTCCTGTGACATTTTTCCAGAAAAAAGAAAATGTTCAAGGTAAATAACATTTATAAATAAATAGGAGTAGCTATAGAACAAATAAATAAAGAAAAAGCCCTCTGCTTAAATTTATCTCAGTGAATAGGATTTTATGAATTACTGTAAATTTGCTATTCTAGAGATTACTATAAATACCATTTGCTGAGAATATTGCTGTAATCACTTCATTTAGTGTTGAGATCAGTATAGTTAAGGTACCTACCGGTGTAACTGAATATGGCTGACTATACATTTTTTAATAAAATCAAACAAACACTGTAGCATAAACCCTTATAAAACAACACATGTTTAATTATATTTTTAAATATTTTAAGTATTTAACATACTTAAATTAAAATATTAATATTTAAATAAAATTCTTAGTGTAATCAAAACATTCAATATCATATACCAAAACCAATAAATATTTATCATGTATATGTATAAAGTAATTTAATTGGCATGGCCTCTATGTTAATCACTGGACTTATGCATATAACTTTATATTTTATCAACAAAAAATAAGATTTTATATAAGCTTTGTAGTAATGCTAAAATATTCTCAAACTCTTAAAACATTTCTCAAATAATCTTTCATGATGAATTTTTAATACATAATTTGTTATATAAGCCATTCACAATTTTTCTAGTAATTAAATGCACTAACCAAAAAGGAGTTTTGTGATAGAACTACCCAAGACTACATGTGGAGAGGATTGTGGACTTCCACCTTTTCCTGTGTCTTTGAGTTTTTAGACTCAAGGTATAATAGCCAGAGAATGAGAAAAGCGTTATATGTAGAGGGTAAGGAGGAGCTTAGAACAACAAGCATATTTAAATGAATATTATTTTGGAATGTAGAATGAATCTCTGTACTTTTAAGGTACTCATTTTTATTAATTATTTTTTAGTAAAATTCCCTTGTGGTTAGAACAATAATTTAAAAAATAAGTTAGTGTCTGATTTATTAAAGAATTGCTTGTAGCACATTTCAGATTTAGGTGAAAAAGTACTGTGTATAATATACATTCTGTAAGCCAGAAGGAAAAAAGATCACTTATTTTAATAAATGTTTTGAGTACCATAATGCCCTTTTATTAACACCTTTGAAATGTTGCATAAAATACCATTGTGCTATATTTGCATGTAAACTTCAGGACAACCAAATGAGGTATTTTTGTTAGTGAAATGATCAGTACACATACTCTGTCTAATAACTGAACACATTTTAAGACTCAGGATCTGCATGGTAGTATTCAGAGGGTGTTGTTCTCAGAGGGATTTGGTAAAGAGGTCTCTGCTAAGAATGGATGAAGTCATGACAACAGTAGGAGGAAAAATAATCCACCATTTAATTAATAAATTGGAGTTTTATTTATAGACTGGATGCGAAGAAATTTTTTAACTTAAGTGGGACCGGATGTTGTTTTCAAGATTAATATTCAGCCACACTTGAGATGGGCAAGCAGAGTTTAATTTGACAGGAATTAATATCTAACATGAAAAAGACTCTCAGACAAACAAGTGACAAATATCTACAGGCATAGCATAAGTAGGTCACTAGTAAATACATTTCTACAGTTTTTCTTGGAGGCTAGCTGAGGTTAGTTTTAAGCTCTCCTACACAGCAGGATTTGTATATCTTTGCATATAGATGTTACGTGGATGAATAAGCATGTATCCCCATACTGACAGAATTTTTTTAAACCCAAAGGAATATAAGGCAAACCCATTTGCTCAATATTTAAACCCAGATAAAACTTAGTGAAAAGTCACCAGTGCTTCCTTTCGCAGATCTCTTCGCTCCTTACTCAGAAGTAGCATCAGATTTCACAAATTTTAATGACTGATGATGGAGCCACTTTTATACATTTCAGCTTTAGTATTGTATCTTATAGTTAGAATATTTTATTTTTAATTACCTTAAAAACAGAACCTCATCTTCTGGAATCATCCAAAAAATTGATGTTTATTATATATTTTAGACAAAAAAAATGTGCAGCTGCATCTAGGGTTTCTAGGAGCCCGATCATAACCTTAAGGTACATAAAGATACTTTTTTCCTTACTGTTTACATTGCCTCTCATTTTTATTAGATTTTGTTCTTCGGTTTTGCAATTTAACACTTTTCCAGCTATCTCAAGCAAAATGAATAATCACAAAGTCTGTTCGGAGTCTGCTTGCGTTTGTTCTGTCTTCTCTGTTGCTCGCTTCTCCCCAGTTCTCACTGCCTGCAGGGAATGCACTGCTCTGCTTTGTAGGTGCTTGGCAACTGATTGATTGATTGATATGATCTTATTTGAATTGTATTTTGTGATATGCAGAAATGTTCAGGAGAGAGTAGATGGAGTCTTAATCTCTGGATCTCAGTCCATAATGTGTTTTAAGTTGCGTCTGACATGTGACATTCTTAGGTTGTTCTCTTAAAACGTGTGCCAACATAGGTATCTTAGACAGCCTTGTACAGAGAGTAGCCACATAAAATATGGGACAAGAGCTGTTCCTGCACACGTTCGGATTACGTGGAGGGATGAAATAAACATGTATGGGCTTGCAAAGACATTACGTTGGCTGTGGTTGATGGACACTGGAGCATGTTTGAGGGGAGAATTAAACCACATGGTGTTTCGTATGCCTTTACTTACTGTATGGGTCAGTGAATCTCAACCTGGACTTCCCAGTAGAATATCCTGGTGTTTTTAAAAACACGCCACTGCCCTGGCCCTACCCTAGACAAGTCAAGTCAATCTCCAGAGGATGGACCTGGGCATCATTCATTTTTAAAAGCAATTCCAGTGTGCTGCCAGTTTTGAGATAAGTTTGGAGTTTTATAGGAACCAAAGCTGGAGGAGAAGAAAGATTAAAAAATAAAATCTCCATGCATCCTGTTCTCCTTTACTTGTTGAGAAGAATGCACCACTGTCTAGCAATAATATATACAAGACATTTATGCAATTTTAAAAGTTCTAGCGGCTCTATTAAAAAGGTAAAAAGGAAAAAAGGAATAGTCAGAATTAGTTGTAGAAATAAATTTTATTTAGCCCAGTATATTCCAAATCTTATCATTTCTACATGTAATCAATATAAAAATATTTAACAAAATATTTTTTACATTCTTTTCTCGTATGAAATCTTTTTTAAACAGCAAAGAGTAGAGGAAGGTATGCGGGGATAAACTGTGTGAAGTGTTCCAAGGATAGTGATATTGTAGACTTGAAGTGCATCTCAGTCAGGACTGGCTCCTGTTCCCCTGTTCAGGTGCTCGGCAGCCATGCGTGTCTAGTCAGTTCCGTATTGGACAGACAGATCTAGGGTGAAGTACTGGGATAAAGCCAGGAGACCTCAAGTTTAGTGTTGGTTTTGCCACTGGATAATTCTTTGATATTGAATAGTTCACTTATCCTCTTTATGGACTTCAATTTCCTCTTTAATATGAGGAGGTCAGGAATCAGTCTAAGTTTGGAGTTTTCTAATTTTGTTGCAAAGAGCCCCAAGATTTTTGTGACTCATTCTAGAGGAGACGAAAGGCAAGCAAGCTTTTTTTGGTTCTTTCTTTCCTTTGGATATATTTGAGCTTTCAGATGTCATTTTGTTTGAGGAAAACAAAAGCAAAAACATTTGTTTTAAAGCAAAACAAAAGTTTGAAAAATAGTCACTGGGCTAAATGTTTTCTTAAATATGTGAGTCTCTCCTGTCAGCACTTCGGACGTTCACTGCAGGGACAGGTCAGGCAGCAGGTAACTGCTTTTCCTTCCAGCGAAGGCATCACCATGACAGTGATTCTTGGATGTTTCCTATCATATAATAGAAATCCCCTCAGTATTGGCTAAAGTGGCTCAGATTTGAGGAACAGAAATCTCAGATACCCGAAGTGAGAGCAGGTCACTGATGGTTACTGAGGCCCACAATGGCTAAGACTGACCCAGCTCAAATCGTAGGAGGAGACCCTCTGTCTCAGGGTGTGGTCCCATATTCAGCCAGTACTAAGGGCTGGGAATACTCTGGCTACAAGGTTCTCTGATTCGGAATGTGCTTTTCTACTGGTGAATGAATAATTGACAACTTCAATAGTTGTTATATTGAGGCCAGTATTGGATAATTTTGGTTCTCAGACTAGTAAGCCTGATTTTCACAGTCAGTGACATGGGAACACGATCCTAGTTCAGTATACTGTTTGCCTTTTAAAGCTTTGTGATGGTTTGTGTGAGGAGTCAGCCAAGGACTTCTAGTCCCAGTTTTAGCTACTTTGCCTATTATATTTGAGGTGAAAAATGATACTAAGCAGGAATCATGAAGTGGAGAAAGATGAACAGGTTTCTAGTTTTAGAATGCTGCTAAGAAGTCTATTATAACACCGTTCTGTACTTAATAGGTAATAATAAGAAAATCATCTTGGAAAGCACCAATAGTTATTTCTGAATTTTCACTAGCATGCACAAACTTAATCATTCTAGCCCCAGCCTGCTCCTGTATCAATGAAAGCACTGCTAATATTCAAAGCAAAGGATGGAAGGGGACATTCAGTTTATTGTATCAAGCATAGCCACTTTTACAACAAGTTAATAAAAGAAATGTTTACTAAGCATATTGGATTTTGTGGTCTGAGTAGTTTTTGCTCAATATTTGGCACAGGTCAGCATGTAGGACTCCAGGTGAACAGGGAAAGCAAATAAATGTGACCTTTGTAAGGTTAGTATTTTCTTTATGAAGCCAAAGGCCGCACAAATACACAAATATTAGTCCACTCTTATTTTTGTGCCAGAAAACTTCTCTCTGGTTGACAGCTACGCTGTGTTCCATCTTTGGGATCCTTGCTGTCCATCTTGGTTTCCTGCAGGCCTTTCCATCCGGGTAACTAGTGAAGGGCCCTGTCTCACCAGTGTCCCTATCATCCAATTGGAAACAGAGCTGCTGGTTGGCCTTTTTTCTTCTTGCTCCTATTTACTTGAAACCAGCTCCAGTATCTGAGAGCAGGTGGCTTTGCCGTAGGCAGTTACTTTAAGATAAGTAATTACTGGAAGGTGAGAGAGCTGCTGAGAAGGGTGGAACATCTGTTATTGCAGTGACCTTAGCCTTGGAGAGAGTCTAGGGACTTGGAGAAAGTCTAATTCATGAAGGTGACGCCTCTCTGGGACTCTCTCCTCTGGCCTCTCACCTTCTTAAATGCTTGGGCTATTTCAGGTTTAATCCTGTGATCTGTCTTAGTTTAATAAGGCCAGTGAGCGCATGGCAGAGACCCACTACTTTTATCTGCCTGACAGTAAATCAGCCTCCTTCCCTTCGATGCTCATACATTTCTTGCCTGACAGTTTTGCAGAGTCACTTAAACCTTTAGTTGTCCAACTCATATCTTGGGAATATTTTTTCCCCTCAGGGGAAATAAATCAGCTCTTGTCTGTACCCTTCGTGTCCTTTTGAAATTTTGCCCTTTCTACACCCCCCATCCTATCTCTGGGGAATTTTGAAAAGTTGCCAGGTAAGATCTTTTCTGATTTCAAGCCATACATGAAAACCTAAATAAAAAACAGTGGCCATTGAAATGTGTTCATGTTTTCTTAACAAACATGAGTTAGGCAAGAAAAAGGTGAGAGTCAAAGAAACAAAATAAACACCTCCAAATATCTCAATGGCTTGTCTAACTGCCGGATTTCCTCTTTTTTCTTTTCTTCATCTAATTCTTATATTTTCTTATTCTTATTTCACACTATGCTTTGTCATCATCATACATTTTGTCTCCAATTTTATGTCATACTTTTGTATTATATATCTGTTCTACTATCAGTCATTAACATAATTTTTGAAAATAAAAGTATCAGTATTCTTTACAATTTCAATTCTAAAATGTGATTTGCTCATTAGTTTTTATTTTACTTTTAATTTTTATTTAGACAGTTAAATTTAACAGAGTGACATTTGTCAACTAGAGTACGTAGATTTTGGGCAAACATCTCCACATCATTTGGACAGTCGACTCTGTTGAATGCTCATTATTTTTTAAGCAGTGACTTAAGAACTTTCTGGGAAGCAGGGCCGTATGGTTGTTCACAGAGTTATACCAGCCTCCGAGTGCCAGGGGCTACACTCAGTGGGTCTACATATAAATCTCTAGGTGATTATCTTGGGCAAGGTGCTTAGTGTTTTTGAGCATCAAGTTTCTCTTCCACAGTAATGTTATGGGAGCTGAATAAGTTTATATATAAACACATGTACATGTGCCTTACTCATCTTACTGCTTTATTGTTCTGTCTGACTTTATTACCCAAATATTGCTTGGTATAAAATAAACACTCTATAAATATTAGCTACTACTGTTACTATTTACTTTAGTTAGTATGTCAGTCCTCAGGTAGATCTAGCCCCCACTTGACAGGTGAGGTAACGGAAGCGGCTGGAAGAGCATGAACTTGCCCGGTTCATGCAGCTGGTGGCTGAGCAGAGCCAAGGCTTGCACCGGTTCGTCGGCCCACACAAGCCACATGCTGGGCCACTGAGTGTGCCACTGCCACTTCATTTGGCAGCAGTTAAATAGGTATCTTTGTTGGGAAGATAAAACTTGTATTCATTAGTACAGGTTTATTTCCTGGGTTTTTTTCTTTCTCTTCACTAGTTATAACTTCTCTTGGATAACTAATATGTGCTATTGGATTGCACAACATTTCTTGACCTAGGTCTACCATAATTCTTGCTTCTTTGAAGGCCAGGTTTGTTCCTTACTAGCAAGTGTTATTTTAAAGAAAGGAATCATAAGGAGATGTGCTTATGCATATGGTATAATGCATATAGCAGATGAAAATTTAGCATTCATGATGCCATCTCTGCCAAGGGACTTGGGATGTCTTGGTTCATTGGAGGGGTTTACTGAACATCCTTCGTCTGAATGAGTGAAGGAACATATTCACAGGTGTGAAGAATGACAGTAGCTATAGAGGAGCTTCATACTGTTAAGAAGGCCTGGTAGACATGGAAGAGAGAATAGCTGGTTTTAAATCTGAGCAGTAAGTGGTTTGTCATTGTAGCATATTCCTAACTACCTGTGTCTCTTTTCTGCGTTTTTGCCTTTTTGCTGGGCAAGTACAAATTCTTACTGCCACTTCCGTTACCTCACCTGTAAAGTGGGGATTATATCTATTATATCTATCTAAGAATTGACATAATAACTAAAGTAAATAGTAATAGTAGTAGCTAACATTTATAGAGTGTTCATTTTATGCTAAGCAATATTTGGGTAATAAAGTCAGAACAGTAAAGCAGTAAAGTGAGTAAGGCATGTGTACACTTGTTGCCTCAGACATGACTCTAGTTGAAGGGACAGATCTGGTCTCCAGAGCTCTTCCCATTTCTCGAATCCCGACAGAAGAGTCTGCTGTCTAGTGAAGAAGTGTCTTTGCCCATGTTGGTTATGCTTCAGTTGACAGGGAGGATTTTCTTTTGCTGAATTGATTATTGCCTAGCAGAAGCAAATATCCTTTTTTATTATTACCTCAATCAACATCTTTGAGATTCAGGAAATGAGAACTGCAAACTTCCTTTCAAGCAATCATATTAAATCTGGAATTAAAGTAAATCTTTAATTCTTGAGAGCCCTTGATCACTTTAATGTGGGCACTTTTAAAATATTCTAAAAGGTCGTTAGTGATTAGGATAGATATTTGGTGTTTATTTTTGAATCTTTTGTTGTTGGATTTTGGTTAATGTAGGATTCTGACGTTTTCTCTTTCAGCTGTCCCATTTCCTCCAAGTCACCGGCTCACAGCAAAAGAAGTGTTCGATAACGATGGGAAGCCTCGTGTGGATATCTTAAAGGCACATCTCATGAAGGAGGGCAGGCTGGAAGAGAGTGTTGCATTGAGGATAATAACAGAGGGAGCTTCAATTCTTCGACAGGAAAAAAATTTGCTGGATATCGATGCACCAGTCACAGGTACGTCATGAGAATGGAGACTGCCCATTTGTAGTCATACTTTGTTGGTCTTTATTTATTTATTTACTTTATATGTAAGAGGAGGGGAGATAGGGAGGCAGACTCTCACCTGAGGCCCGACTGGGACCCACCTGACAACCCCAGGGGTTGATGCTGGTGTACCAAGCTATTTCTAGCACCTGAGGCTGCTGCACTCAGACCAACTGAGCCATCCTCAGTGCCCAGGGCCTATGCTCAAACCAGTGGAGCCACTGGCTGCGGGAGGAGAAGAGAGAAAGAAGGGGGAGAGGGAGGTAGGGAGAAGCAGATGGTCACTTCTCCTGTGTGCCCTGACCGGGATTGAACCTGGGGCCAAGCCAACTCTCTAGCCACTGATCCACCGGCCAGGGCCCATACTTTGTTGGTTTTAACATCAAGTCAAAAACCCAGTGAGTCTTCAAATAGCTTAGTCATCTTACTATCAAATCTGTACATTAAGAACTAAAAATAAGTACACATATAGAAATATTTTTATTTTCATGTATTAAATACCTATCATTTTTTGATACTCTAAAAAAAGTGTTATACAACTTAGAGATGTTAAAAACATTCCAAAGTAATTAAGGAGTGGTATTATTTGTCAGTAAAACTAACTGGCACAATAAACAGAAGATGCTCATCTAGAACAATTCAACAAATCATACTAAGGCTTCCACAGTGGTTAACTGAGGGAATTAAAGCAGTGGTTCCCAGTGTATCAGCCCTAGACTAGCATCCTCACCATCATCATCTGGAAGTTTGTTAAAATGTAAATTCTTTTAATCTGCTCATTCACTGACTGTGATACAGATATACAATGGAATACTCTGGGGCCAAGAAAAAGAAGGAAATCTTACCTTTTGCAACAACATAGATGGACCTGGAAACTATTATGTTAAGTGAAATAAGCCAGGCAGAAAAAGAAAAATATCATATGCCCTCCCTCATTTGAGGAACCCAATGAACAATGTGAACTGAGGAACAGAATAGAGACAGAGGAGAGATCAAAGGGACCAGAGGAAAAGAATGCAGAGGGAAAGGGGATGATAGGATGGAATAAACCTGAAGGGAAGGGGGGGAGGGCACTGTAGAGAGGGCACAGGGAGATGTTGAGGGGGATACGGGGGGGGGGGTGGTATTTGGGGCGACCCTAGAATCTATGTAAACACAATTAATTTAAAAAAAGAAAAAATAATGTAAATTCTCAGGCCCCACCCTGGAACTGCTGAACCAGATTCTCCTGGGCGAGGCTGAGCAACCTGTTTTATCTAGTCTTCTGGGTGGTTGTGATACACATTAAAGTTATTAGAGAACCACTGACGGTTAGGAAGAAGGCCAAATTTCTCTCCTTACTGTACCGTTTTGTGCCTAGAAAATGCATCTTTAATTTTTGAGTGTTTTTGTTCTGTTACCTCAAATGGGCAGATACATATTTTGCATTAAGTGTAACTTCTGTTAGTTAAATCATGTCAAAAATATTTGTAATTGGAGGTCAAATATTAGTGCTACTACTAGATTTTGATCTACTCTTTGTTGAGTTGCAAGTTTTCATTTTTAGAGAAGTTATAAAACAATTATTTTCCTTAATTATCACCATTTTGGATAAGGGGAAAATATTTAGAGACAGAAAATTGTCCTTTTTAAAATAAAGAAGGCATTTAAAAATATTTCTTATATACTACTGATTGCTTCTTTCTTCCAGATCTTCATTCCTTATATTATTGGCCTCCAAATGTATATTTGAATGTGACTGTTAAAAGAAAGATAAGTCCTCTTGAATATCAGACTGGACCTTACTTGGTCAAATGTCCCTAATGATTCTTACTCTAAAGATATTGACAGTATTTACATTTTATTTTTGGTTGGCACTGCTATTTTTCTTGTTTATAATTCAGAAAAAGAATAAATGTGTTTTGGGCTAGGCATCAGGAGTAATCAACTTCAGTTGTATTAACTTTGTGTTGGACCAGTAGTTATCACTGTAAACCCCTTTTCCATGTGTTAAAATCAAGTCATACATTATTATCCCCAAATCTGACACTAAAAATATGCCGACAAGACAAATGTGAACATGCTTTAATTACTTTATTAGGTACTAAGATACTAATTTTTTAGTAACTAAATATTAATCTGGAATCTACCAACAAGATTTTTTTAAAACTGACTGTAAATTTCACTTATAAATTAATGGGTAACATATAAGCTTTAAATAATATCTTTATCAGTAAGCTTATTTATTTTTTGGTGACAATGAATGGCTTGATATTTTGAGTTTGTTTTTCTCTGTTTCACATGATAACATGTGATTTTTAAGGAAGAATTTATATTAAATTCACTAATGAGACCATTAGGTGTTAATGGAGTGGTAGTTATAACTAAAAAGAATCATGTAAAACAGGTATTTAGGACACTCTAGTTTCTGGGGTGCAGTCAGCTCTTCTGTTGGGTGAGGCTCTGTCATGAAAGAACCCATGGGCGATTCTGGAACAGTCAGATTCATGACGTTTTATCCCAGAACCTCTCTGTACTCCATAGACTCTTCACCCTCATATTTAGTAAAGATTACAGCTGACTCTTTCTAGTGAGATCCCAGTGAACATTATGGCAAATTTTGAGAGACTTTGGAAATCAGGACTCAACTATGTATAACCTTTGCTGGGGAGGAACATACACAGTTGTTTAGATAGTGACAGACGTAGCTGTGGAGGTAGGTGTGATGCTGGTGGCCGAGGCCAGGCAGGTTCCCATCGGATTCGGGCAGATGGTAGAGGAACTGCAGAACTGGAAAATGTCAGGCCATACCTGTTTATTGGAGGCTTGCAAAGACAGGTGAGCAAATAAACAACAATAGAGAAAGAGCTAATAAACAAAGGAAAGTGCTATTCACAGTAAGGAAAAGGGAGCAAGGAAAACCGCACCTCACGGGGACAGGAGAGCGATCTGGGAGAATGTCCTCCCAGGGGAAGCGCCCAGAGCTTTCTAGAGGCCGTGCACACGTGCCTCTGCCATGTGCTCACACACCAATCAAGCAAAGCACAAGCGAGCCTAACACAGCTGCCCCACAGGAGGTATCTGGCAATGTGTAGCGCTAAAGAAACAGAACTCAAGTTGGAAACACCTTTCTCCAGAGGAGTCTTTTATTTCGCAATGATGGCAGCATCCCAAGGGGCCTCCACCGGAGTCTAATAGTGGTGGTCTCTTCCCCTCCTTGCTGGAGTACAGTAAGGACGTGGAATGAAAGTGGCAGGGGGGTGGGAGGAAAAGAGAATTTATTTTAACATGTTAATAAAAGGGAGAAAACTTTTGCATGTAATTCACCAGAAAAGTTAAATTCATAGCTTCGTATATCAACCATAAGTGTCTGAGCAAAAGCTGAACCGTAGGAGACTGGACAATAAAGCAGGGAACATTGGTCAGAGAAGATTACAATCTCTCTGCGTTTCAAGATGCTTTGTGTAATTTATTGGTAAAGTTTTATGATATATGATTGTATTCTGAGGTTTTATTTTATCTAAACAAAGGAACCAGCAGTGTAATATATATATTTTTAAATTCAGAGTATTTGTTGTTTGGATAGCTGAATCAGTATAGTTGTATATTATCATTGATACTAGGCTACTCAATAAAAGGTATTAAAATACTTCAGGGAGAGTATTCTTGAGGTAGTTTAAACTTCTACACTGAGAAAGATGGAGAATTTAAGAAACAATTTAGAAAAGGTAGGAGGGGAAATAATATAGTTACCAGTGTGAACCTGTGGGAAAGGATTAAGGAGAAAAAAGCAAATACTTTTAATATATGAAGGAACTGCCTCAAGCCTGACGCTGTCTATGGAGGTTTTAAAATGGTATTAGAAGTTGTCTCTCACCTGCATATGTCAGGTTCCTAAAAATGGCAGGGTGCGTAGGTCTGGGTAGAAACTGGCCAGTACCTTTTTGTGTGGAATTCAACTTTAAGTGTAGTAGGTATGTAAACTCTCAAATGAAGCAAATGGCTGATATTTTATCATTATACACAAATGCCACTCCCAGCTCTCCCCCTTCTCCTCCCCTCCTACTTTTTATTAATAGTATGTTTTACTCTCAAATGTTTAGATGGAACTTATGCTAACATTTGTGCATATTAAGAAAGAAAACTAGGAATGAGTGTTCTAGTTATTTGAAATCTGGACATTATTTCATTCCTTTAGCATTTCTTTAATGTTTAAATGTACAGAGCTGCCCTCATTCTCTCCCTCCTTCCTGTCATGTGCTTATAAAGGAGTGAAAGGTTTATGTTCATTTAGGAATTTTTCCCTGAAAAGTTAGTATGTTTTATTTTGGAGAAAACAAAAGGATGGGGAAACTGCCTGTCTTGGTCTGGCTCCTCACAAGGTCCCTCTGGACAAGGACACGAAGCTCTGCACACCTGGCCCTCCTGGCTCAGGGAGTCAGATACACAGTCACCATCTCCGTGGGAGTAGTGATGAGGCTTAGCTAGGGGTCCCCAGTCAAAACAAGGGAATAAGAGCCATGTTCTGCTCTGTTCTCTAAACTAACTTGCCTAATTAGAATGTCTAAAGTCTGTGTTTCTGTGTTGGAGACATTATGTAAAGGATAGCATTTTCCCTGCCTGATTCTTTTCTGAAAATTGGGTTGAATTATCTTTGTTTCCTTGCAAATACACAAATGTGTCATTAAACAATGTGATGAAATATCAGTATGGCAACTTGCTGTGGACTGAATGTGTCCTCCAGTATTCCTC
The DNA here is from genome assembly GCF_036850765.1 of Saccopteryx bilineata. Classification (NCBI taxonomy): domain Eukaryota; kingdom Metazoa; phylum Chordata; class Mammalia; order Chiroptera; family Emballonuridae; genus Saccopteryx; species Saccopteryx bilineata. The sequence continues at coordinate 179,986,773 of NC_089494.1, forward strand.
TGTGGAAGCCATAGTCTTCAGTGTGGTGTTATTTGGTGATGAGCCCTTTGGGAGGTAATTAGGTTTAGATGAGATCATGAGGGGGGAACCCCCATGATGGAATTAGTGCCTTTATAAGAAGGGTAAGAGATGAAGCCTTCTCTTTCTCCTCCAACAGAAGACACAACAAGATGGCCATCTGCAAATCAGGAATAGGGCCCTCACCAAACACTGAGCATGCCAGCACCTTGATCTTGGAGTTTCTAGCCTCCATAACTGTAGAAATGTTTGTGGTTTAAGCTACTCAGTGTACATTTTTTGGTTATAGCAGCTCACACTAAGACACAACTAATTTTGGGAATTTAATAGAATAGAATTTTACTGACACCTGGTGCAGGTGCTGTTGGTTTTATGTACGTGAATAAGACCTGCTCTGTGCTCTCCTGAGGCTAAGAATATAATAGGAGCTCTGGATGGTTGGCTCAGTGGTGGAGTGTCAGCCTAGCATGTGGATGTTCCAGGTTTGATTCCGGTCAGGGCACACAGGAGAAACAACCATCTGCTTCTCCACCCCTCTCTTTTCTCTCTCTCTCTCTCTCTCTACCTCTCTTTCTCTCTTCCTCTCCTGTAGCCATGGGTCGATTGGTTTGAGCGAGTTGGCCTCCATGGCCATGGCTCCATGGCCTCTGCCTCAGGTGCTAAAACTTGGCAATGGAGCAAGGGCCCCAGATGGGCAGAGCAGCACCCCCTAGTGGGCTTGCCAGGTTGATCCTGGTCAGAGTACATGCGAGGAGTCTGTCTCTCTTCCTCCCATTCTCTCATTGAATTAAAAAAGAAAAAAAGAATGTAATAGGAAAATTCAAACAGCTATTTGCCCAAAGGGATGTGAACTAAATTATCCAAGCTAAATAAGAAGTATCCAACTGTATGTAGTTAATTTAAAGCAAAAAGGATTTACCATCTTTTAAATTGTTCATGCTTCCTTCACAGTCAGAGCTCATTGATTATTATATTCCATCTTTGAGTTAAAGGAACGGTCAAGTAGCTGGGATCGTACTTGTCCTGAGTCTGGATTGAGCACTCTTTCAGAAGGATAGGGACTGGGAATGATAAAACAAATGAGACATAGTCATTGACCAGAAGGTCTAGTTCAGGAGTCACTACATAAATAATGACTGTGTACTTTGTTAAGAACTATAACAGAGGCACCTACAAACTAGTGTGGGAACTCAGAAGAAAGGAATGCAGGGAAGCCAACAAAGTCTTGACAGACTACGTGATATTTGAATGGGATCGTGTGCGATACGTAATATTTTATCATGTGAAAAAGCTAGGGAAGGATATTCTGGGCAGAGACAGCAGCGTATTAAACGCATTGTATTTTTTTTTTTTTTTTGTAAAGTGGAAAAGGGTGTTCTTTGAGGTTTTTCTGGCTTCCCAGGATCTCAGAGATAGAAGGGGGTGGAACTGAGCTTAGAAAGTCAGGGTCAGATATTAGTCTCTCACACGCAGCACTTACACTTCCGGCTTCTGTTCTGCAGGCACTGGGGAGTCGGGCTCCTTGAGCAGGGGAGCTACACCCTCAAGTTTGTGGCTAGAATAGCATGCTGGCTGAGATGAGAACATTGGGGCAGGGAGGAAGGTGAGAGGGAGAGGGGTTCATTAGGAACCTCTCCTCCTTGTCCAGGGGAACCATGATGATGACTTGAGCAGGATAGGAGGCTGGGATCCAATTTGATTATGCAGCCTTTTAAAAATGACAGTTAAAACATCTGATTAATCAATATCTATTAAAGACTTCTGGAATACAGGATGGTGTATGCAGTGATCCAGTTTACTTCATTTCTCCTTGAAGTTCTCATATTTTCCTGTTTTCCCTTTGTCTGAGCAGAGATTATTTCCCTCATCTCTAATGAAAAAGCAGACCAGAAGCTGACGTTTTTGAATATGGTGATTTAGAACCATTTTCTGCTCTCTGGGCCGAGGGGATAGGCCAGCATGAGCTGGCAAACTGCTAATCTCCCCAGTTTGTCTGTTTCCTGCAGTGGGGGATTTGTCCCTCGGGCAGCAAAGGATTCCCTCTGTGGCTGTGCCTGCCATTTAGCATGTCAGGCAGTTGCCAGGAGAACCCTCTGGCTTTGTTCCTGGATATGAGAGTGGACCAGTGGCCAAGTTTAAGGTCATGGCAGGCCTTCCCTTACAGCAGCTGACGTCAATTAGGAGAATTCCCCATGCCTTTACTCTGGGGAGAGCTAAGTGGGGAGAAGAATCCAGTATCTTTTGAGCCTAAAAGGTCACTGTTTATTCTCCTCATACTATCGTTTGTCACTATCAAAGCAACATGGCCTTAGTTTATAGGGGGATAAAATATTACTTCTGGGGCATTTTGCCCACTTGTGATTTCAGTGGCCAACTCTTCAGGGCCTGCCCTGCAGCCAGAGGCCTATTTTGGTTCCCAACCCACTGCTGGCTGTCAGCACACTTGAGTCCCAGCCTGTGGTAGCAGCACATCATTTTGATGTCCTTATTTCCCTTAATTTGGCTCCTTGATTAATACTATAATAATAATGATAATGATGATAATGATAAAAAGTCACCACGTGAGAGCCAAAATCCTTCCCCGAAACTGTTTACTCTCTGGTTTTGCAAACTTGGGCTTAGGAAACCCGCCTTACAATTGAGAAAGGGAGTCTCAGAGACTTTGTCATGGTTTCTCAAACTTGAGGGTGGATCAGAATCACCTGGAGGGCTTCAGAAAGCACGGATTGCTGAGCCCCACCTTCAGAGTTTTTGATGTAGATTTGGAGCTCATCCTGAGAATTTGAATGTCTAACAGTTTCCCAGGTGATGGTGATCCCTTGATCTGGGACCGCACTGTGGGAACCACTGGTATAAGTATGTACGTGGTCTGAGGTTCACAGGGAGTAAGCTGACAACCTTGCTTTGAACAGACACCCATCTTCGTAACTCATGCTTAGCCATTACATGTAACACCATATAATATACACTGTTCTACTTCTGTATTAAGGCTTAAAGAATCAGGCGTTTTTATTTGACTAGAATTTGTTCTTGCTTATTACTGAAGAAAACATACTGAAAAGGCTGTTAATGGGTCTCAAGAAATAGAAGGAAGAAATTACTTTAACTGTTGATTATAATTTATTATACTTTATTATTATTATTTTTTAATTTTTTGACAGACCAGAGAGAGTCAGAGTAGGGACAGATAGGGACAGACAGGAAGGGAGACAGATGAGAAGCATCAGTTCTTTGTGACGGGGAGGGAGCTACAGCAGAGCGAGTGACCCCTTGGTCAAACCAGTGACCTTTGGGCTTAAGCCAGTGACCATGGGGTCATGTCTGTGATCCCATGCTCAATCAAGCCAATGACCCTGTGCTCAAGCTGGTGAACCTGCCCTCAAGCAGGCAACCTCAGGTTTTCAAACCTGGGTCCTCTGTGTTCTAGTTCGACACTCTATCCACTGCAACACCTCCTGGTCAAGCATATTATATTTTAAACAAAAATTAATCGCTATAATACAAGGACACAGGACAAAACAATAGTGCTTAATTAGCAAATTGGGGGACAGAGTTTATCTGTATAGCCATGTAGTTTTCCTAGTGGAAAACTTTTGTTATATATATATATATATATATATATATATATATATATATATATATATATATCTCTCAAGCATTTCAAGACTTGACTATAGAAAGCTAATGCTGGGATAGTTTATAAAAAGAAAAAAAATTGGATCAAAAGCATCTTTAAGTGAAATGTGTGGTTAACGAATATAGTATTATATTAAGAATAGCTGAGACATAGTAATTCAGCACTTGTGTGAAGGTACAAGTCAATAATAATCTAAACTGACATCAATAAATGTGTAACACCACCCAGAGGAAACATTTGACAGTCATAACAATTACACTATAATTACAGGAACAGATATTTTGTTTTAAGACACAGTGTACCCTGTTCTTTTCAGTTTGCCATGAAATGAAACTTTTCACAAACACCGTGGTAAAGTATGGGGAGCTGTGTTAGACTTGCTCGCGGGGTGTGTGGGTGCGTGGCAGCGCCACGTGTGCATAGCCTATATAAGGCTATGGGTGCTTGCCCTGGAGAGAGATGGGGATGCAATGTGAGGGTTGCCTGGCCGCCTCCGTGAGGAGCCATTTGCTGTTTGTTTGCCTGAGAGGTAGTTTCCCCTGCCTGTGTGCTTGTCCGCTGTTGTGAGACTTTATTAAACAGAATGGCCCAACCCTTTCGGCTCTGTCGTGTCTCTACTGTCTGCCCAAATCCAGTGTGGACCTGCCTGGCCTCAGCCACCGGCATTACAGGTATTTAAGCACCATTGGTAAGGCTGGGCCTACAGTTGTCTCATAGGAAGATTAAAAATTCTCAAATCTATTATTCTTAAAATCTGAAAGTTATTCCTTGCAGTAATAATATTCTGATAGTTCTGAAGAAGACAGAAATATATTGTAATCGTACTACTGTGCCTTTAAGAGAAGTAATATTTCAGGTGATACTGAGATGCTTCCAGATAAGGGAAGAGCATTCTTCTTAGGTACAAAAGGAAAAATGTAAATGCACTTCTTTATTTTTTTTTTGGTTAGCCCAGATTAAATCATGTTTTCAAACTCACCTCGTTTTATTTTCTCACTTAAGTGTCTCTAATGATTTTAGACTCCATGGATTTTATTCTCCTGTGAGCCAAGTGATGTTTATGGTCTTTAATGGACGTTCCCGATTACTGGTCATGGACAGGTACTGGTTTACAACACAGTTTTCCCTGGTTCAGAGTGAAATGGTGCTATAGGTGAATGAAACTATGATGACAGTAGATGGTAGTTGTTGTTATTTTATAGCTTTTTGGGGGACAAATAATGAGTTATTTTCATTGTAAGGCTAACATTTGTTAAGTTTTTGTTTTTTGATAGTCACTATTATCAACACAATACTTTTTAAATCTTAGTTTTCAAGCAACCCTATGAAGGGAGTAACTGTCATCAGCTCCATTTTGCACAGGAGGAAATTGAAGCTCACTGAAATTGAGTATCTTATCTAAGATTACCCAGCTAGAAAGTACCAAAGCTGGTCTTAAAGCCCAGGCAGTTCAACTATGCCTATTCCCATTTTATTTGGGTATAGAAGTTAATTTTACAGATTTATGAATCATTAGATCTGGGAGTAATCCTACAGTGTGGCATTTAATAATATTGGACTGATAGTTTTTTTGTTTGTTTCATGTTATTTTCCTGTTAAATGTTAACATCTGAGGACATGGATCTTGTGTGAAAAATTTATGGATATTCCCCTATTTCAAAATAATTTTAATGCAAATGTACTGTTGATTTCCTCATAGTAAATTATTGTAATATTATAATGAAAATATCTAGGAACCTCTAAAACAGAATATGCATTTATGTGTGTGTGGATATGTGTTTTTATTTGTGTGTCACTCGTTATTTAAATAGTAATTATCTTTTTATTTTGTTCTTTTCTCCTGAATGTAGCTACTTGTTGAGTTTCTCACAGAAGAATCTGTGGTATAATTGGCAGCTTACTATTAAGTTTCGAGGCAGCTTCTTTATTTAGCACTATTCAAAATGACTATCTTGGCATAGAAAATATATTTTTTGAATACTTACTAAGTGACTTTGTGTAGACATTGTTGCTATTGTTAAAATGTGTTTTCTTGGAGAAGGCCATTATAATGGCAGTTCAGTCCTGGCTGTGTTTTTTACTTAGAATCAGATAGCCTGTGGTCCTCTATCTATTTTGTCCAGCTCCCTACCAGTGTCACCAAGTGACTGCTGCCTCATGGAAGCGACTTGAGAGCAGGTGGCATGGTTTGTGACAAGTCCATCTGTTGAGGAGGGGGAAAAATACTCTCAAAAAAGTCCAAAGTTCTTTCCCTAATATTAAGCCCTAAAATATATATGGTAGCTATTGTAGGTATATATAAATCACGATTCAAGAATAAATTACAAACTGGTAACAAGTCTTTTTAAAGTTCTTTTCATTGTATGAAAAATAACATTTCTAGCAAAATGTATTTTCCCAAAATAGGATTTTATTGGTTATATGATCTTACAAAATAATACCAACAAAACCAACCCCACATCCAGATGATAATCAAGTCTTTTTCAGAAATTATTATGAAACAATCTTGTATTTTAATATTCTGACCATGATTTTAATTTTCTACTATCATATGGTTACTTTTTGTCTCCAGTTTAGTGTCTATGTGCTTTGCGATTAATTTCTGTTCATATTTGACATTGTGGTCCATATATTAGCCTGCTTAGACATAGTGTTGTTTCATTCTCTTCCTTAAGATATTAGGTTTGGACACCAAGGCTTTTGACCTGTAACTTCATGGAAGTTATATATGTAGATGAAAGAAAACTGGATCTATTTTATTCTTTCCAGAAACTTTTCTTCTTAATTGTTCTTTTTAAATGCTGTCTGCTATAAACTGTCTTTCATCATGTTTACAATTAATAAATATCTGAAAGAGTTAGAATTCGTGGGAAGGAATTGTAGGTTAAAATGAAGAAAATGTAAAATAATTCACCAGACTTTTTCTCATATAGCTCCATTTGTAATGATTTTAAAAATAAAAATTGATGTCAAGACTATCACTTTATTTATAGTGCCTTTCTTTTCAGTTTCTTTTCTTTTTTGTTTTATTTAAAACAACATTATTATTGGGTTCTTTGGCTGTTATGAATAACTAGTGTCAGAGATTTTAATATTAAAAAAATCTATTTGGAATTAATGATTTGATTCCATTTAAGAAACACAGTTATTAACTCACATGATCTCTGCCATGCTTTCTGATTTAAGATGCCATCTGGTGGTATGCATTTGATACATCTAGTTATACTTGAAACTGTCATCAGTCTTACATCATTTATTGCATGTGAAGGAGAATATTTTTGAAATGACTAGCAAAGACATTTGTTTTCATTTCAAACAAGGGATTCTTTGTACCTTCCTGTTTTTTCAAATATGCTTATTTGCTTTTGTCTTTATTAGCATAATCTGATTTTCTTTAAAAAAACATTGATGTAAAAAATCAGGGTCCAATTTTGAGAACTCAGTTTAATACACAGAATTTGTAGATATTCTGCATCCCCTTTAAAATCTTAATTACATATGTTTTTCATTTCATTTTTAAATGGTAACATTTCATTGGCTATTTGGATGCCATGTGATGATTAGGAGATTATCAGGTAATCACAAACATCAAACAGAAATTATGCATTTGAAATTCTTTTCCTCATGTTTTAAACCAGGGGTCCCCAAACTTTTTACACAGGGGACCAGTTCACTGTCCCTCAGACCATTGGAGGGCTGGACTATAAAAAAACTATGAACAAATTCCTATGCACACTGCACATATCTTATTTTAAAGTAAAAACAAAACAAAACAAAACGGGAACAAATACAATATTTAAAATAAAGAACCAAAATAAATAAATAAATAAATAAATAAATAAATAAATAAATAAAATAAAAAACAAGTAAATTTAAATCAACAAACTGACCAGTATTTCAGTGGGAACTATGGGTCTGCTTTTGGCTAATGAGATGGTCAATGTGCTCCTCTCACTGACCACCAATGAAAGAGGTGCCCCTTCCAGAAGTGTGGCAGAGGCCGGATAAATGGCCTCAGGGGGCCGCATGCGGCCCGCGGGCCATAGTTTGGGGACCCCTGTTTTAAACATTAAAGACCAACTCCTTCAAAGGTGGACCTTAGCTTAATCTTAACTCCTTACTGCTTTCTTTGCCTTTTTCAAGAGATAAACTGGTAACACTTATTAGATATATATATCAAAGGTAGGTGAAAATTAGAAAGTATATTGTCTGATTATCGATATAAAGTATCTCTATTCCACGTGAGAATCTGAATTGAGGTCCTGGTAAAAATACATGAGATTTCTTTTTAAGGCTCTTTTGAAATTATTTGTGACTGGTTAGCTTAGTTTACTAATGGCATGGTGGCAGTGAGCCAATTTATAGATTCTTTTTCCACTGTAGTCTCAGATTATGCTCAAACTTCTGGTTCAGCCAGTTTTTGGTGGGGAGGGAGGAGATGAATATCAGAGGAGGGGTAAGAAAAGGAAGTGTGATTTAATCCCTGCTGTGCAGGTCACCCAGGGTGTATCTCCTAATGACTGACCATGTGACAGTAACTTTATTTTCCCTATCTAGTGGGCTGTACCAGGGTTAAAATTGTGGATCTCCAGATTAGCTTTCTGGATCTGCTATTTCCTAGCTACCATATTTCCCCATGTATAAGACTCTCCCATGTGTAAGACACAACTTAATTTTGGGGCCTGAAACTTGAAAAAAAGTGTATTACATAAAGTTATTGAACTCAAGTTTAATTCATCATAAAATTCATACAACTTCTCATCACTGTCAGAACTCCCATCCATTAGCTTGTCCTCATTGGTGTCTGATGACAATCACTGTCTTCAACAATGAGTGCAAAAACAAGCACGAAAAAGCAGGAGATGCAAGTGAAAACATCTACAACCACTGTGCACCACACACACAATTTTTAGACCCCAGATTTTTTGGGAAAAGGTGTGTCTTATACATGGGGAAGTACGGTACTTACCGCTGACAAATGATCACATTTGTAAACCCTAGCTTCCTCATCTTTGAAGAGGTGAGGTGTTAGTCTCCTATCTGTTGCTCAGATGAAGTGAAATGCTGCAACCACAGCAATTAGAGAAAGTGCCAGATGAATTAGCAGCTGCTTTATTATCATTTCTCTAACCGTTTTTGCAATTGTGTTATGTAATTAATATTCTAGCTATTAGTTCTGTTCTATTGTTTGGTGATTGGGACCATAGGGAGCTTTTAACTATTTGAATTAAGATAATATAGCCAACATTGGATTTCCCCTTATGGATGTAAGTACCGAGAGGGAGTTGAAAGCTCTCCTATAGCTTTCCTATAGCTCTCACTACTCATCCTTTCTAAAACGCAAATGAGTTTTGATTTTAATTAAAGAAAAATACTAGTATATTTTGTTTTTGTGGACATTTTTGGTGCTGTTGGCATACCACTTAGAGGACTGAAACACACATACACACACACACACAAACAAAACTGTGAAACAGGAACTATTAAGATGTCTTTTAAAATCAGAAGCAATTAACCAAATATGGGAGGGTCCAACATCAAACAATAATTCTTCACATTTAATGTCTGAGAACCATTCTGACGTAAATACCATTTTCATTTTAAAACTAGATGATTGACTTTTTAAATAACAGTTCATGGGAACTACCAACTAAATATACATTATCTAGATTTTACATTTCCCAAGTAATGTGCAACTGCAGAATGCTCTTTGGCATTTAAATTAGAAAAATGTGACAGGTATTTCCAGTGATTTTATTTTCTTTCTGGCTACTCGTGGGCCAAAATCACTGATAAACAGAATTAGTTTTATGCATAAGACCAATAACATACATTGACACATTAAGATGATTCAAATATTTTTTATTATTGATTTTATTTTATTGTTTACATAGATTCTAGTGTTGCCCTGAATGCATCCCCCTCCCCCATATTCCCCTCAACATCTCCCTTGTTTCCCTCCCCACAGCACCCTCCCCCCTTCCCTTCAGGTTTATCCCATCCTATCATCCCCTTTTCCTCTGTCTTCTTTTCCTCTGGTCCCTTTGATCTCTCCTCTGTCTCAAATCCGTTCCTCAGTTCACATTGTTCATTGCATTCCTCAAATGAGGTCATATGATATTTTTCTTTTTCTGCCTGTCTTATTTCACTTAACATAATAGTTTCTAGCTCCATACCTTGTTGCAAAAGGTAAGAGTTCCTTCTTTTCATGGCCCCATAGTATTCCATAGTATATATGTACCACAGCTTTTTTTTTTTTTTTATAATTTTATTTTTTTAATGGGGTGACATCAATAAATCAGGATACATATATTCAAAGATAACAAGTCCAGGTTATCTTGTCGTTCAATTATGTTGCATACCCACCACCCAAAGTCAGATTGTCCTCTGTCACCTTCTATCTTGTTTTCTTTGTGCCCCTCCCCACCCCCTATCCCTCTCCTCCCCATAACCACCACACTCTTGTCAATGTCTCTTAGTTTCAATATTATGTCCCACCTACCTATGGAATAATACAGTTCCTGTTTTTTTCTGATTTACTTATTTCGCTTCGTATCATGTTATCAAGATCCCACCATTTTGCTGTAAATGTTCCGATGTCATCATTTCTTATGGCTGAGTAGTATTCCATAGTGTATATGTGCCACATCTTCTTTATCCAGTCATCTATTGATGGGCTTTTTGGTTGTTTCCATGTCCTGGCCACTGTGAACAATGCTGCAATAAATATGGTGCTGCATGTGTCTTTACGTATCAATGTTTCTGAGTTTTGGGGATATATACCCAGTAGAGGGATTGCTGGGTCATAAGGTAGTTCTATTTTCAGTTTTTTGAGGAACCACTATACTTTCTTCCATAATGGTTGTATTACTTTACATTCCCACCAACAGTGTATGAGGGTTCCTTTTTCTCCACAGCCTCTCCAACATTTGCTATTACCTGACTTGCTAATAACAGCTAATCGAACAGGTGTGAGGTGGTATCTCATTGCCGTTTTGATTTGCATTTCTCTAATAGCTAAAGAAGATGAGCATCTTTTCATATATCTGTTGGCCATTTGTATTTCTTCCTGGGAGAAGTGTCTATTCATATCCTCTTCCCATTTTTTTATTGGATTGTTTGTTTGTTTGTTGTTGAGTTTTATGAGTTCTTTGTATATTTTGGATATTAGGCCTTTATCTGAGCTGTTGTTTGAAAATATCATTTCCCATTTAGTTGGCTTTCTGTTTATTTTGCTATCAGTTTCTCTTGCTGAGCAAAAACTTCTTAGTTTGATGTAGTCCCATTCAGTAATTTTTGCCTTCACTTCTCTTGCCATTGGAGTCAAATTCATAAAATGCTCTTTAAAAACCCAGGTCCATGAGTTGAGTACCTATGTCTTCTTCTATGTACTTAATTGTTTCAGGTCTTATGTTTAGATCTTTGATCCATTTTGAGTTAATTTTTGTACAGGGAGAGAGACTGTAGTCGAGTTTCATTCTTTTGCATGTGGCTTTCCAGTTTTCCCAGCACCATTTATTGAAGAGGCTTTCTTTTCTCCATTGTGTGTTGTTGGCCCCTTTATCAAAAATTATTTGACTATATATATGTGGCTTTATTTCTGGACTTTCTATTCTGTTCCATTGGTCTGAGTGTCTATTTTTCTGCCAATACCATGCTGTTTTGATTGTCGTGGCCCTATAATAGAGTTTGAAGTCAGGTATTGTTATGCCCCCAGCTTCATTCTTTTTCTTTAGGATTGCTTTGGCTATTCGGGATTTTTTATAGTTCCATATAAATCTGATGATTTTTTGCTCTATTTCTTTAAAAAACGTCATTGGAAGTTTGATGGGAATTGCATTAAATTTGTATATTGCTTTGGGTAATATAGCCATCTTGATTATATTTATTCTTCCTAGCCAAGAACAAGGTATATTCTTCCATCTCATTTTATCTTTTTCGATTTCCCTTAACAATGGTTTATAGTTTTCATTATATAAGTCCTTTACATTCTTTGTTATGTTTATTCCTAAGTATTTTATTTTTTTTTGTTGCAATCGTGAAGGTGATTATTCTTTTGAGTTCCTTCTCAGTTGTTTCATTGTTGGCATATAGAAAGGCTATTGACTTCTGTATGTTAATTTTGTATCCTGCGACCTTACTGTATTGGCTTATTGTTTCTAGTAGTCTTTTTGTGGATTCTTTGGGGTTTTCGATGTATAGGATCATATCATGTGCAAAAAGTGATACCTTTACTTCTTCTTTTCCGATATGGATGCCTTTTATTTCTTTGTCTTGTCTGATTGCTCTGGCTAGAACCTCTAGTACCACATTAAATAAGAGTGGAGACAGTGGACAACCCTGACTTGTTCCTGATTTAAGGGGGAAAGCCTTCAGTTTAGTGCCATTTAATATGATGTTAGCTGATGGTTTATCATATATGGCCTTTATCATGTTGAGATATTTTCCTTCTATACCCATTTTGTTGAGAGTCTTAAACATAAAATTGTGTTGTATTTTATCGAAAGCCTTTTCTGCGTCTATTGATAAGATCATGTGGTTTTTGTTCTTTGTTTTGTTGATATGGTGTATTACATTAACCGTTTTACGTATGTTGAACCATCCTTGAGATTCTGGGATGAATCCCACTTGATCATGATGTATTATTTTTTTTAATATGTTGTTGTATTCGATTTGCTAGTATTTTGTTTAGTATTTTAGCATCTGTATTCATTAGAGATATTGGTCTGTAGTTTTCTTTTTTTGTGCCATCCTTGCCTGGTTTTGGGATGAGGGTTATGTTGGCCTCATAAAATGTGTTTGGAAGTATTGCTTCTTCTTCAATTTTTTGGAAGACTTTGAGTAGAATAGGAACCAAGTCTTCTTTGAATGTTTGATAAAATTCGCTGGTATAGCCGTCAGGGCCTGGACTTTTATTTTTGGGGAGGTTTTTAATGGTTTTTTCTATTTCTTCTCTACTGATAGGTCTGTTTAGGCTTTCTGCTTCTTCTTGACTCAGTCTAGGAAGGTTGTATTTTTCTAGGAATTTATCCATTTCTTCTAGGTTGTTGAATTTAGTGGCATAAAGTTTTTCATAGTATTCTACAATAATTCTTTGTATATCTACAGTGTCCGTGGTGATTTCTCCTCTTTCATTTTGGATTTTGTTTATATGAGTTCTTTCTCTTTTTTCCTTGGTAAGTCTTGCCAAGGGTTTGTCAATTTTGTTGATCTTTTCAAAGAACCAGCTCCTTGTTCTATTAATTTTTTCTATAGTTTTTCTGTTCTCTAATTCATTTATTTCTGCTCTGATTTTTATTATTTCCTTTCTTCGGCTGGTTTTGGGTTGCCTTTGTTCTTCTTTTTCTAGTTCCTTAAGGTGGGAAGTTAAGTGGTTCACTTGGGCTCTCTCTTGTTTGTTCAAATATGCCTGAAGCGATATGAACTTCCCTCTTATCACTGCTTTTGCTGCATCCCATAGATTCTGATATGTCGTATTGTCATTTTCATTAGTCTGTATATATCTTTTGATCTCTGCACTTATTTCTTCTTTGACCCATTCATTTTTTTAAAAGTATGTTGTTTAGTTTCCACATTTTTGTGGGATTTTTTTCCTCTTTTTTGCAGTTGAATTCTAGTTTCAAGGCTTTATGATCAGAAAATATGCTTGGTACAACTTCAGTTTTTCTGAATTTGCTGATGTTGTTTTTGTGGCCCAACATATGGTCAATTCTTGAGAATGATCCATGTACACTGGAGAAAAATGTATACTCAGTCACTTTGGGATGAAATGTCCTGTAGATGTCTATCATATCCAGGTGCTCTAGTGTTTTGTTTAAGGCCACTATGTCTTTGTTGATTCTCTGTTTGGATGACCGATCTAGAGCCGTCAGCGGTGTATTGAGGTCTCCAAGTATGATTGTATTTTCGTCAGTTTTTGTTTTAAGATCAATAAGTAGCTGTCTTATATATTTTGGTGCTCCTTGGTTTGGTGCATATATATTAAGAATTGTTATGTCTTCTTGATTCAGTGTCCCCTTAGCCATTATGAAATGGCCATTTTTGTCTCTGAGTAGTTTTCCTGTCTTGTAGTCAGCATTATCCGATATGAGTATTGCTACACCTGCTTTTTTTTGGATGTTGTTTGCTTGGAGTATTGTTTTCCAGCCTTTCACTTTGAATTTGTTTTTATCCTTGTTACTTAGATGAGTTTCCTGTAGGCAGCATACAGTTGGATTTTCTTTTTTAATCTATTCTGCTACTCTGTGCCTTTTTATTGGTGAGTTTAATCCATTTACATTTAGTGTAATTATTATTGATACTTGTGAGTTCCCTATTGCCATTTTATATCTTGCTTTCTGTTAGTTTTGTGTCTTGTTTGATCCTTCTCTTTCGTTTTTCTATCTTTTGTTTTTATTTGGTTGTATTCCATACATCTTTCCTCTGTTGCTATCTTTTTTATCTCATGTGCTTCTGTGGTGGTTTTTTCAATGGTGGTTACCTTTGAGTAATGAAAAGGGTCCCTACCCTGTTCATTGTAGTGAACTATTTTGTGAGTACTTTTGTACTCCATCGTCCTTTGCTACTGTTAATCTCCATCTTCTCCCCCTCTTTCTTTTTGTTGTTGTCACAGTTTAAATTTGGTTTTATTGTGTTCTTCTTGGAGCTTTTACTTGTGGCTCTGTTTTTTTTTTTTTGTTCTTTGTATCTGATTGGAGAACCCCCTTTAGTAATTCCTGGAGTGGGGGTTTTCTGATGATAAATTCCCTCATCTTTTCTGTATCTGTGAATGTTTTTATTTCTCCTTCGTATTTGAAGGATAGCTTTGATGGGTATAGTATTTGTGGCTGAAAGTTCCTCTCTTTCAGGACTTTAAATATTGGGGTCCACTCTCTTCTAGCTTGTAGAGTTTCTGCTGAGAAATCTGATGATAATCTAATGGGCCTTCCTTTATATGTTGTATTCTTCTTTTCCCTGGCTGCCTTGAGAATTTTTTCTTTGCTGTTGGTTTGTGTCAATTTCATTATGATATGCCTTGGAGTAGGTTTGTTGGGGTTAAGAAAACTCGGTGTTCTGTTTGCTTCTTGAACTTGAGGCTTTAGTTCTTTGCACAGGCTTGGGAAGTTCTCATCTATTATTTGTTTGAGTATGTTCTCCATTCCATTTTCTCTCTCTTCTCCCTCTGAAATACCTATTATTCTTATGTTATTCTTTTTGATGGAGTCAGATAATTCTTGTAGGGCTATCTCATTTTTTTAAATTTTTGAGTCTCTTTCTTCTTCTCTCTGTTGTGCCTCAAGTTGCTTGTCTTCTATTTAACTAATCCTCTCTTCTATCTGACCTGTTCTATTAGCTAAGCTTGTTACTTCGTTTTTCAGCTCGTGAATTGAGTTTTTCATCTCTGTTTGATTTGATTTTATAGTTTCAATTTCCTTGGACATATATTCTTTGTGTTCATTGAGTTGTTTTCTGAGCTCCCTATATTGCCTTTCTGTGTTTTCTTGTATATCTCGGAGGATTTTTAGTATTTCTATCTTGAATTCTCTGTCATTTAGCTCCAAGGTTTCCAATATATTAAATTTTTTCTCCATAGATTTTTCCTCATCTAGCTGTGTTACCTCTCTTTCTTTTGTATCCATGATATTCGATTTTCTCTTCCTTAATGGCATCTGAGGGTGGTTTTGTTGATAGTATTAATGAGATTTAATAAAGAATAAAAAGTTAAAAAAAATAAAAATAAATAAAAAATCGAAAAGAGTTGTTTTTTTTAAAAAAAATTAATAATGAAATAAAGAAAAATAAAATAAAATAAAAATTTTAAAAAAAAGGAAATTATTCCTCCCCTCCTTTTTTCCTCTCCTCTCCTCTCCCCTCTTTCTTGAGAAAATCTTGTGGTGGACTGTGAGTTATAACAAACAATGCCTGTGATGGAGGGCCTGAATTGGGGAAAAGTAATAAAGGGGCAAAAAAGAAAAAAAGAAAAAAAAAAAAAAAGAAAAAAGAAAAAAAAAAGATCGTATGGACCCACAAAAAGCAAATAAGGAAAAAATTTGGGTCAAGAATAAAATGATTTGCTTTTAGATGTTGGTTGTCTAAGAGTTATGATGAGAGGAATAAGAGGAAAACGGAAAAATGGAGGGACAAATTAAAAACTTACTATTGTATTTAGTGGAACAAGAACTAGATAATATGGAGAGCCAGGGATGGGAGCACTGCTAGTGAGTTAAAAAGGTGAAGTAAAAACCCCCCAAAATGCCACAAACATAGGTTTGAGTCCCAGATAAGATAATTTGTTTGTTATTGAGGTTTGAATGAGAGGAGATGTAAAGGAGAAAGGAAGAAACTAATATAGAGGGAGAAAAGAAAGAGAGAGAGAGAAAAAAAAGATGGAACCACTAAAAGAAGAAAAAAGAAAGGAGAGAGAGAGTTAAGGGTTTTGGAGTGCAACCCTCATAGAGAGAAAGGAAGAGAAGAAAAAAGATAATGGGAGATGTAACACTTATGGGTAGTGTAGTTCAAGGAGAGGAGAGAGTAAGACCAGTAGAGAGTTAATCGGCCAAATTGGAGGAGGAAAAAAAAGTATCAAGAATGAAGATAAGAGAAACAAACGAACAAATATAATAAAATGTGATAGGTTATAAAGTCTGCAGATTATTCTTGATTTTGAGAGGTTATCTTCTTGCTTTTTCTTTTCTCTCCCTCTTCCTGGTCGGTGACTCTGTACCCCGGGTTCTGCCCCTTTGGCACGCTCAGGTAGAGGCTTGCAGTTGATAAGTCTCTATGGCAATGTCATGTATTGTGCTTTAGTCTCGTGGGAGTTGAGGCTCATTAGCATTTATAGGCTCCGACAGTGAGAGAGTCCGTGTTCCTGGAGCCTTTCTCCTAGTCTTTCCTTCCTCAATTAGTAGCCTGATAATCCAGCTATGGGGTTGCTGCTGCCTCTGCCTGGATAGTAAGAGGCTCAAAGAGCTGGCAACTCCCCACTCTATTTCCACTCAGCACAGGGCTCTGGGTAAGGCTCAGTCAGTCAGAGCTGCTAGCATAATCAGGCGGGCTTTCCGCCCACTCAAAGACCACTGGCTCTGCCACTCTGTCCGGTAACACAAGCGGGCGCCCACTTCTGGGGGGCGCTTGGAGGAAACTCTCACTCACTGTCTGCGACCAGGATATCCAGCCAGCAGTCTCACACTCTGAGTGAAACCCCCAACCGCAGGGAAAAGTTGCAGCGTTGGAATTGAGTCTCGCTCCGTCCCCGTGCGCGGCTTTTGCAAGGCGCTGGGGCGGCTCGAGATTCCGCTTTGGCCCACACAAAGGCCCCTGACTCTGCCCCTCTCTGCGATAACACGGGCGCGCACTGCCAAGGCACTCGGAGGAATCACTCACTCCTTATCTGCGCCCGCAAACCAGGATATGAGGCCGGCCGCGGTTCCCTCTGAGTGAAACCCTCACCAGCACGGAAAATCTCCACCGTTGGAATTAGTTCTCACTCCCTCCCGTGCGTGGCTTTCCCAGGGCGCTGGAGCTGCCCGGAGACTCTGCCCTCGGCCCACAGAAAGGCCTCTGACCCTGCCTCTCCGTGGGGCAACACAGGCACCCACTCTCGGGGCCTAGGAAGAAATTCTCGCCCACTCACTGCGCACCGACCAGGAGACCGGGTAAAATGGCCGCTCCGCTTGTCTTTCTTTGTTTGGGTTTGGCGCGAGTGTTAGCTTGTATTGCCCGGGTTGCCACAGGATCAGATTTTCCTCGGCTTGGATCTGTGTGCCACAGCCTGGTTCGGCCGTTTGTGCCGCGGCGGCCTGGATGTATTCACCCCCTTTGCCCGCCTCAGTTTCTATATTCACAGTTACCAGAGAAAGCCGCCCTGTTTAGGTTAGTGAGGAAGGCGGAGCATTTCTTACTCCCTATTTCCTTCGGGGTTTGGTTATATATTTAGCCAATTTTTCACTCAATCATACCTTTGGGTGTATTGTGAAGCATCTGGAAGCTCCAAGTATAGGTTTTTCTGTTTCTGGTTGAAGATCTTGTTGAGTTTTGGGGGAGATTTATCGGTATCGCTTCCTACCCCGCCATTACTCTGACGTCATCCGCCGTACCACAGCTTTTTAATCCACTCGTCCACTGACGGACACTTGGGCTGTTTCCAGATCTTCGCTATTGTGAACAATGCTGCCATAAACATGGGTGTGCATTTCTCCTTTTATAACCAAAATTTATAAAGAACTTGTAAAACTCAACACCAGGAAGATAAACAATTCAATCAAAAAATAGGGGAAAGAAATGAATAGACACTTCTCCAAAGAGGACATACAGGTGGCCAATAGGCATATGAAAAAATGCTCAACATCACTAATCATTAGAAAAATGCAAATTAAAACCACAATGATATATCACCTCACACCAGTCAGAATGGCGCTCATCAACAAAAAACAACACAGAATAAGTGCTGGCGAGGATGTGGAGAAAAGGGAACCCTCCTGCACTGCTGGTGGGAATGCAGACTGGTGCAGCCACTGTGGAAAACAGTACGGAGATTCATTAAAACATTAAAAATCGAACTGCCTTTTGACCCAGCTATCACACTTTTAGGAATATATACCAAGAACACCATAGCATTGTTTCAAATATTTTTAAAGTTTCCATTTACCCTGATATAGATACTGTGCTAAGCACGTATATACACATAATGGTGTTCAATTGTTCTGAGCATTAAGTTGCAAATTGTAAGATAGTTTAAAAAGTCTTACATGTTCCATTCTCTATCTATATCTTTAGTCTTACTCAATACTTGTTTCCCTCATTATCGCTTTGTGACCCATTTATACCGGTATATTTACAGTTCCTTTAATGTGTCACTTTCTCTCTCAATTAGAGACTTGTCACATGCAATTCCTTCTCTCTGGAATGCTCCCTACCCCTATATACATACCCACTAAAATAGACAGATTTCAGCTTCTGTGTCCCTTCATTAGTTTTTCAGGGAAGCCTTCCCTGACCACCCCCATGTAGTTCCATGTACTTTTTCTTTAAAATATTTATCATAGGAATAGTATTGTTATTTGTGTGGTCATTGTAGTAAGGTCTCTCTTCCTCATTAAGCTATCATTGCATGGGTCAGACACTGTCTGCTGCTGCCTACCATTTTATCCTGTGTGTAGCACTGTGGCAGCCTGTGGGATGGACATTCGTTCATATTTGTCAAATGAAGTGATGCATGCATCATCTCAGTTTATAAAGTTTATCAATGTTCCTCATGACCACATGCCTTGTGAAAAGAGAACTGGGGCAGCACCAGTTTTTTGTTTGTTTGTTTGTTTTTGTTTTTTTTTTAATTTTTATTTTTCTGAAGCTGGAAATGGGGAGAGACAGTCAGACAGACTCCTGCATGCGCCTGACCAGGATCTACCCGGCACGCCCACCAGGGAGCGATGCTCTGCCCCTCTGGGGGGAGGGGTCGCTCTGCCGCGACCAGAGCCACTCTAGCGCCTGGGGCAGAGGCCAAGGAGCCATCCCCAGCGCCCAGGCCATCTTTGCTCCAATGGAGCCTTGGCTGCGGGAGGGGAAGAGAGAGACAGAGAGGAAGGAGGGGGTGGGGGTGGAGAAGCAAATGGGCGCTTCTCCTATGTGCCCTGGCCGGGAATTGAACCCGGGTCCCCCGCATGCCAGGCCGACGCTCTACCCCTGAGCCAACTGGCCAGGGCCAGCAGGATTTTTTTTTTTTTTTAGTTTACTCATTTTTAGAGAGGAGAGGGAGAGAGAGAGAGAGAGAGAGAGAGAGAGAGAGGAGAGACAAAGAGAGACAAGGGGGGAGGAGCTAGAAGCATCAACTCCCATATGTGCCTTGACCAGGCAAGCCCAGGGTTTCGAACCAGCGACCTCAGCATTTCCTGGTCGATGCTTTATCCACTGCGCCACCACAGGTCAGGCAGCACCAGTTAAAACCAGTAATAACAGTTTTGATTCCTAAACTGTTACAATAGGGGGAAAGAGACTTCAGTAGAGAACTGAGCTCAATTTGGAATACAATGAGGACAAGTGGGAATTTTTAGCCAAAGAGCAGGCTCTAGGGGTCAGAGGATGGAAAATTACTAAGAGGAGACATCAAGGGTAGGGGGATTCTTGCTGATGGAGGGCCAGGTGGTGAAATATCAAGAGTGGGACGATTCTTGCTACAACTGGACCGGACTGGCCTAAGACAGGGTGAAAGGACGAGGCCTGGAAGGAAAGAGGGCTCAGCGGAGCCTAAAGTCTGGTCGAGGAAAACGTCTTTGTCAGTCCCCCTCTTGTTCAAGGAGAGAAGAAGCATTCCTTCTCTCACTCAACCATCTAAGTTCATTTTTTATTCAGTCACCTTTTGTTTATTAAAGACTGGCTGATCATCATTTGGGACTTGGTGACACTTGCCACTTACTGTGTGCAACTCAGAGACATTTAGTGAGATACCTCTGAAGATAAACAGAAAGAGATTAGAGACTGAATCAAAGGCCTTCAGGGATCCATGAAAAGTCTTTGTTTGTTTTTATATTTATTGATTTTTGAGACAGGCAAGAGAAAGAAAAATGTGTGGGGAGAAGCAGGAAGCATTAACTTGTTGCTTCCTGTATGTGCCTTGACCAGCAAGCTCAGGGTTTCGAACCAGTGACCTCAGCATTCCAGGTCTTTATCTACTGCACCACCACAGGCCCACTAGAGGTCTTAGAACCGGTTATCTTTCCTTGGTGATGTCAGCGTTATGGCAGTGGTGCATGGCATTTCTTTGTTCACCTTTCGAGCCTTCCTGGTTAGTTAGGTCACTGGCACAAAGCAGTAGCAGTCAGGTCCCTCCATATCTGGGGTGTTGTGGTTGTGGAGGACAGTACAACACTGAGTTTCTCCTAATTGGCAAGTCACAGATTCAGTGCCAGTGGTGGTGCTGTTCAGAGACAAGGTGAGTTACTTCAGCAATAACTCTAATATGACTGTTATGGAGTCACGGCTTTTCAGCCGGATGGCTTTGGAATGATAATCCAAAAGGTGGCAGTCCTTTCCCAGAAAGTAGTGAGGTTGTGGATAGACTCTATCCAGTCCATAGCTGGTTTTGTTTGTTTGATTTGTTTCTTTGTTAAGTTCCTCCAAAGGAACTTAAATTATATACAAGGGAACCTGTTCAGTTTCTACAGTAAGAGTAAGACGCACCAGAGGGAGTGGGTGATGGTTTTAGAAATAATTCAAGAAAGGAAGAAACTTGTGGGGGAGCTAGTATGTTGAAGGGATTAGTAAGATGGGTGGGTTAGCAGGATCCAGTCTAGTAAGTAGACGGGTTTCACAGACAAAGAAAGAATCAAGGTGGTTCTCCTGTGTTGTTGGTTTGTGTCTAAGGAATTCGGGTAAGAGAGCTAATGCAGACATTTCCATTGATACGAGGCGTGTCGGGGGGGACCATAGTGGCTTGGGGCTTTATGTGGAATTTAGAGATGGCTAGGTCAGTATAATGAGAAGTGCTCATTTTAGTAAAGGGGCTGGTGGTAATTATGATGGAAACAAACATGACCCTTTGTGGGATAGACTGGAAATAGGTTTAGGGGCTTGACTCACAGTGGGTAATTTTCCAGTTGAGAATGATGGGGGAGAGAAAGGAAAGCTTACAGCAAAGTAAACATTATAATTGATCAAAGGAATCTGGGAAATGTCCTATGTGCCCACAGGAAAGGGAACACAGTACCAACAATCTGTCCAGTAGAGGTCAATAGGAGACAGTGTGACTGTATTTGTCAGATAGAATAAATTATTTGAAGGGTCAGTAATGATCATGATTTTAAGTAAATTTTTATAATTTAAAGACAAGGTTTTTCTCTAAGCAGATTTTGATTTTCTGTTGAAACAAAGCCTACTGCTCAAGTTGTTATGGATTCACCATGCTACTGGCAAATAATGAAATTTGAACATTTGTGTAGAAAATAAATCAGAAATGGAGCATAGATGTGTTTGATCTCGTGTTCTAGATTTTTTTCAAGTAACATCTGCATTCTGTATGTAATGGGAATGTTGTTAGGATAAAATCCTGTCCCCTTTTGCAAACATCATTGGCCCTAGAATCAGACATAAATTTCATTCCTGTTGTTGATAAGTTACCTTAATGCAACCCCTTTTATTCACCTGTGCAAGTAATTTCTACCTTCCCTGCTGTGAGACCCTAGGTCAGGGGTTGGGAACCTATGGCTAGTGAGCCAGATGTGGCTCTTTTGATGGCTGCTTCTGGCTCGCAGGCAAATCTTTAATAAAAAAATAATAATAACGTTAAAAATATAAAATATTCTCATGTATTACAATCCATTCATTTCCTACTGCTCATGTTCATGGTTGCGAGTGGCTGGAGCCAGTCACAGCTGTCCTCTGGGACAACACCAAATTTTTATTGGATAATGCGTAACGTACACAGGTCGTTGTATGGCTCTCACGGAATTACATTTTAAAATATGTGGCATTCATGGCTCTCTCAGCCAAAAAGGTTCCCGACCCCTGCCCTAGGTAATGTTTAAAAAGTTCCTCACACAATGCCTGACATATAGTAGAAACTTTGAACTGTCATTCATTATCTTTAACATTGGTGCGTGTGAACTCAGACCCCAAACCTTCTGCACTTGGGTGGGTAACAATGTCTGTATTTAGTTGGTGGCCTACATTGGACAATGATAGTCATAGTCTTAGAGATTGTGTTATATTAGCTGCTAAATCAAACCTTCATTTTTGGTAAGAAACATCTAAATTTGATAATTTATTCGGTTCTTCACATTTGCTCTTTTGGGTGCAAATCATAAATCACTAAAATAATTTGTGATTGAAAATTCAAAAATCCATCTCAGAGAATTCATATAACTCTTTTTTATGTCTTGTTTAGTGGGCTTTCTTATGATTCCGCTTTTCATCTGACATACATATGAGTTACCTTGACATTTGTTTTGGTTGCAAGTAGATGTATTATTTTGTTTAGGACATTCTTGTCATTATTATCCTAAAAGAATACCGTTTTTCAAGCCTAACAGGAAGAGGAAGATGAAAATAGTGATAGTGGTGAAAACCATTGTCCGAAAGCAGAGAGAGTGCACATAGGACTGTGAATCAGGAGTCCGGGGAGGCGGTGGCAGTTCTGACAGCTTCTTCCTGTAATTCATGAGGAGGGTATTGTAGATGGTCTCAAAGCCTATTTCAGTTCTGATTCTGTGACTGTCTTTCTTACTCCGAGCCCGTGTTACATGGCTTCAAAGTGAGTATCTTGATTAGACACTTGATTAACCTTAATCACGGTTTCCTCCTGCCACCCTTTAAAAACATCTGTGTCAAAGTGACAGATAACCCCAACTTTTGTTATTGTGTGATTTTCCTTCCCACTGTATGATGGTTTCCTGAACGTTTTAGAACCACTAGCTTTATTTTTGTGAGTTCTTCAATACCCAGAATGACTTCTGTCATTAACAGCGTAGTCTGTATCATTATAGCTAACCCTTCCACATCCTTCCCCACATGTTTATTTGCCTTTAAAACATATAAGAGCCATTTTACCAAAACATTTTTTCCTTCTTTCAGTATAAGTTCTTTACATCCTTCTAATATAAATGAATCAGTTGTTAATTTGAATAATTTTATTGTGGCTATAGAAAAAAGCCTGGTGAAAAGAAAATGGATTTGTGAAGTTTAAGTGAAATATTCTGATCTGTCACTGCGACATAATAAGAAATGTGTTTTTGGTTCCTGATCCTGGTTCCTGACATAGAGTTCCTGCAACCTTGTAACTTCCTGAGTGGTGGGGAGGATGGGAGTGTCTGACACAGTGCTCCCGGATTCCTTGGAATCTCCTCACTGATGGGAGCATCTTTTGTTTTAATGAGTTGACTCTGGTGGACTCCTGGATAGCTGGTCACCAAAGACTAAGTCTTGCCCCCATCCTCCGGAGCTAGAGAGGCTGAAGGTTGAGTTAATAATCTATTATACCTGTGCGTGAAGCCTCCATAAAAATTTCTAAATCAGGGGTCCGGAGAGCTTCTGGATTGGTGAACACACCCACATGCCGAGAGGATGGGGCACCCCAATTCCAAGGGGACAGGAGCTCTTTCCTGTGCATGGATCCTTCTAGGCCTTTACTGTATCTCTTCATTGGGCTGTTCATCTGTATCTTTTGTCATAGCCATCATAGCAAACTAGTAAATATATGTAAATCTTTCTCTGAGTTTTGTGAACTATTCTAATAAATTATTGAACTTGGAGCAGGATGGGCTGTTTTGAGAACCCCAAACTTTGAACCCAAATCTGACAGAAGTGGTGTGTCTATCCTGGGAACCCATTGCATACTGCTGGCACCTGAAGTACTCCACTAACTCCGAGTAGTTAGTAAGCATCAGAATTGAATTAAATTACAGGCACCCTGTTGATGTTGGGAGGCAGGGAAATCAGTTATTAGTAGGGGAAAATACCCATATTGTGGTTTCAGAAGTGTTGTGAAGAGAGAAACACTGTTCCTTTAATCATATAGCTACTGATATTTTATTGGATGTTGGCCTCTTTTACTGTTTCTTTTTTCTTTCTTTCTTTTTTTCTGGCAGGAGGGAAAATTTTCTAGTAGTTGTGTCTAAATAATAGTAATAATTTAATGAACACTTTCATTATTTAATGATTTGCTCATATATCTGCTGACTGGGTATCAATTCCTGTTATTAAATCTTGACTTTTAAAGGGTATTTGAATTATTTTTCTGTGATTATTTTCCTACTGTGAATAGTTATCCACTTTTTATGTTTGGAAAGACTTAGAGACTACTCCACTAGCGGCCTCCCAGATCAGGCAGCTGAAGGTCAGGGTCGTGGTGTGGTCTGGCAGCGTCGCTCGGAGCCGGTTAGGGTGTGTTAGGCCCAGAACGCTGGTCTCCTTCAGCGTGTCCACGGCCCCTTTTCGCTCTGTCATCTGTTTCCTCGTGAACACCCATAGAGAACATTGATGATTTTTACACCTGCATCATTTCACTGTTACTTCTGCAATTTTATTTCTGTTGTCTTTCTTGGAATGCAATGCATATTTCTATACATTTAGCACATATTAACTGTTATTCTTTAATAATAGATTTGACTTTTTCTACCCTCTACTAGCCTGTAAATGACATATTAACTTACTTTTCCCCACTAACCTTTAAATAGAGTAAGCCCTCGTGTCCTCCTTATGTTGTCCTTGACCTGGAGCTTTCTTCTGCTTCTTACATCATATCTGGCAGCAGGAAAGAGGTAATGACCTAGGAGGCGTGATGTTTGTCCATTCCATGACTATCCCTATTTAACTACTGGGAAAGTTTCCCTCATCTTCCCCCATAATTACCTTGAAATGTCTTGAGACTTGAGAAAGTAGGTTTTTATGGAGGCCACAGAATGCTAATGGGAGTCTACCACAGATCTCCATTTTCTGTTTCCTGTGGAAAGTGGAATAAAATAGAATGTTTTTATTTTCCCAGACTTACTCCTCTGTGTGGTAGAATCAACCTTATTTATTATGTTTGTGCTAAAGAGCAAACAACACTTTGCCCTACTCCTTGCTGAAGTTTCTTCCTGGCCATTCCTCTCAATTGAAAATAGAAAGTGTTTCATACACCAAGGACCTTTACTTTCCAGTTTCCTCTTTCTCATCTAGCACTTTGGGCAGATTCAGTTGTGCATGTCTTTTAATATTGTGTACAGCTGCAGAATTGCAAAAGAATTTGATGTGTGTATATCCTAGACAGCTTTAACTCCCTGGGTCCCTCTAGACATATGCTAAATCTGGAAGAAACATTAAAGATAAATACTCAAGTAGTCTAGTGAAGGGCATAGTGCACTTGTCACTAATCAGCTGTAATAACCTTGGAGCAAGTTACTTCAGTGGCGACTGTGCCTCAGTTTTCTCATTGATAGAATGAGCTGGACAGCGAGGGTGCAAGAATTGCCCACTCATCACTTTTCTTTGGCTTTATTCACTTGAATTGGTTGTTACTGTTTCCCCGGAGTCTGCCACATTCAACTCTCAGTCCCAATTTAAGTTCTCACCTTGAGTGTGTCCTTTCATTTCTCAGAAGTAATCTGCTGGCCCCACTGATTGCTATAGCTTCAAAAAAAGGAGAGGCTCATTCTAGCTGCCTCTTCTAGGAATTCTTTCTTACCTATCTTTAGCCTGTGTTTTAATCTTTGCTTCCTGGGCATTCCCATTCCTTCTCTTCCATCATAATAGATTTCTTAGATCTTTTCCATGTCTCCCAATATTTATCGGGACTCTCAGTCTTACCCTGTCTTCTGGCTTTTCCTCAACCCCCATTTCATAAAGCACACCCTTTACAGCTCTGCGATGCCTGATTTAGATCCCAGCTCGGTCACCATCTAGCTCTGTGACTGTTTAAGTTGCTTATACAGTACTCTCTATGCCTTAGTATCTATGTTCTCTAACTGATGTGGGGATTAAGTGAATTAGGATCTGTGAAGCTCTTAGAGCACTATCCAGAGCATAGGAACTGCTGTGTGGCCCCTGGCTAGTGAAAGATTCCTGCCGCCTGTTCCCGTTCTCACCTCCCTGTTCTTCCAGCCAGCTGAGGCTCTCATCTTCTCTACACTCTGACTTTATGTCCTCTAATGTTATTTTAGATCATGAACCACACATAAACTGCTGTCTGCAGACTTCCCTTAAATACTTCAAATTATGTATAATCTCATATTTAGGTTTGAGTACATCTATTTTATAGTTCTCTAGTCCTAAAAGCCATTCTCACAGTTCTAATGGCTTTTTACACCTTGTTGGGAGGAATGTATTTAATTCAAGAAAATAGTTTAGAAACATTTAAGCCAGATTATAAGAATACATAAATAGGAAAGGATTTATTAATTTTTCTTTAAAAGAACAACTAAAATACACACCTAAGGACTTCACTCTTGGATCACTTATTCTTTAACTCCACTTATTTTGTGTGATATCTTAATGGGAAAAGGTAATCCACCAAATAGCTTGGTAGTTTCACTTCCTTGGAAAAAAATCTTTGTGGTTCATGTTTTAAAATAAATAATATTAAACAATTAACACTAAAGAAGCCAATCTTATTCATAAAAACATAACTATTTAATAGAGCCATAGCATATCAATAGAGTTAAAAAACTTAAAATTATCAAATTTAGTGATTTCCAAACTATTTACTAACTCAGAGTTTTTAAATTTTAATTTAAAAAATATTCTGCAAAACTCCAAACCCCAAAACAGAGAGGTCTATTAGCAAGAAAGATGATGCCTCCTTTTCCTGTGACCAGAGATCACACAGAAACAGAATTGGGAAATGTCAGCACAGCGAAATTTCTCCCTTTACTTCTGAAGAAACTGAGGCTCAGAGAGTGTTGTTTTATTACAAAGACATTCAGCTATTTAATAGTTGAACGGGGAGTAGAAAACAGCTGCCTTAACTCCTACATAAACATTATTTCCATACTTTTACCTTTTCCCTATAAAATTATTGTTACAGTTATCTGTAATTATTTGGAAGAGCATGTGTTTAAGACCTGGGACTTTATCATTAGATTGATGTAGTTTCAGATTCTGGATCTACCTGTTTTGTCATGTAAGCATTTCTGCACTTCACCTCGTGAATAAGATTATCTGATCTGTGAAATAGGAGGGATGCAAACGGCATGTCCTCAATCGGTTCTGCACTGCTATCACATCAGAAAATGTTGTCAATGATCTGGTCATTGTTAATATATTTAGTGAGCTCATTATTCTATCTGGAATTATTTTGATTAAAAAATTAAGGTTAATTGGGTTCGATTCCCGGCCAGGGCACATAGGAGAAGCGCCCATTTGCTTCTCCACCCCTCCGCCGCGCCTTCCTCTCTGTCTCTCTCTTCCCCTCCCGCAGCCAAGGCTCCATTGGAGCAAAGATGGCCCCGGGCGCTGGGGATGGCTCTGTGGCCTCTACCTCAGGCACTAGAGTGGCTCTGGTCGCAACATGGCGACACCCAGGAGGGTCGCAACATGGTGACGCCCAGGATGGGCAGAGCATCGCCCCCTGGTGGGCAGAGCATCGCCCCCTGGTGGGCGTGCCGGGTGGATCCCGGTCGGGCGCATGCGGGAGTCTGTCTGACTGTCTCTCCCTGTTTCCAGCTTCAGAAAAATGCAAAAAAAAAAAAAAAAAAATTAAGGTTAATTAAATTAAATTAAATTGGATGAAAAACCTCATTGCCAAAACTATTATTTAAAACTTAGGCTCACAGAGGAAGCAGACCGTTTACAAGTATGATTCCTTTAGTAGAAAATGCACAGCTGTATTTTACAAAGTCATTCATTCATTCATTCACTTAGTCAGTTGGTCAACAAATACTTATTAAATGCTGTCATTCATTAGACACTGTGTCAAACCTGGCAGTGCCATAGATAATGAGAGATATGCTTATTTTCACATGATTTTTACATTCTAGCAGGATTGGGTATTACACAAATTACACAATTGTTTGTATTTGTGACAAGTGTTACCGAGGAAAACTACACATCACACCTGTATCTCTGTCTCTGTCTCTACCTGTAAACATCCTGACATCACTGTCTTTCCTGGTACTTAAGAATAAGTATGTAGTATAAATATATCAATTAGTTTTTTAGCTGTTAATAAAAATGTACATTGCTAAAGCTGGATATAGCTGTGGAAATAACCTGCTGTTTCATTTTACTGTTGCAAAAAATTAGCCCTAAAGTTTGGATTTTTTTTCTCTTAGTACACTGGCTTTGGAAACTCTTGTACATTCACACACGGCCTTCTCCCTCCTACCACAGCTAAATAAACACCCTGCCTTTACCACACACCTGGATTCTACTCACGTGTGCTTTCTACCTGGACCCCCCCAAATGAACAAACAAACAAAAGCCCCGTTCCATTAATTCTGAAAAGCCATTGTCAGTGCCCAGAATCCATCTTCAGCATCTCAGCCCTACTGTTGCACTGGCTGATGGCTCTGATTCTACACTAATAGGCAAAGATGATGGTAGCAAGGAGTCTGAGGACAGATGTGAGCGTGTGGAGCTCAGTGTATGTATATATGGATTCTCACAAATCTGGGAATGCTGAATTTAAATGTTCAGGTAACTATGTCTCAGCGCCAAGAAATTGAATGTGCAGCTATGTAATGAATTGATTTTATTAGTCTGAATGGTAATAATAAAGCAGGGCTGTAATTTTGCAAGCCTTTTTTATAGGATCATTATAAAATGAATTAAAGTGATGCCATGGTTTTTTGAACGGAGAGACTTATGTTTAGTATGTCTTATGGAAATGAGAAAGCAAATGAACTCTTGTTATAAGTTAGTCTTCCTTGGTTTAAAGATGAAATCTGCCCCCCTTTGCATTAGTGAACTAGGTGATTTCATGGAAATAGGTCTAAACCTCCTAAGACTCACTGTAGACGGGGCCACTTGGCTTAGAAGGAATCTGAAATGAGAAAGGTCACAGAGTCCCTTTCAAGATTTTAACGGGAAGGGGAAGTGGGAATAACATTTAAGGACATTTATTCTCAGAGGAACTGTGACTAACAGTGTGTCTTAGTCACAATGCCAAGTACTTTTATCCATGTTTTCATATTTAAGGCCTTTAAAAGCACTGCAATTCAATAATAAATGTAGTGCCAGCAATATGCCAGCCACTATTCTAAGTATTTGGATGTATCAGTGAATAAAAGGCAACATTGGTATGCACCTTTTTTTATAAATGAGATAGCCAAAGCACAGAGCTTCAGAGATGTTAAACAGCTTGCCTAAAGCCACAAGTGGTAGTGTCAAAAATGGGGTTTTTACACAAGTCTCTGGATCTACTGACTAAGTTTTGGGACTAGAGCATGACTTATTGGGCCTACAAAATATAGTTGCCAATACCTCTGCTGCCTATCTCCTGTGCTTATTGTGAGAATCAAGTACTTTGGATTTGATGGGTTTTACCTTCTTTCTTTCTGTCTTCCACTGCTTTCTATTGATACTTTATTTTTTAAGTGAGAGGTAGGGAGTCAGAGACAGGCTTTCGCCTGCACCCTGATAAGGATTCATCCACCTGGCAAGCCTACAGGGCGATTTCTACCCATCTGGGGCCACTGCTCTATTGCTCAGCAACTGAGCTATTTTTAGCACCTGAGGCAAGGCCACGGAGCCATCCTTGGCACCCAGGGCCAACTTGCTCAAACTGAGTCATGACTGCTGGAGGGGAAAAGAGAAGGAGAAGAGGAAGAGAGAGAGAGAGAGAAGGAGGAGGGGCAGAGAAGCAGATGGACACTTCTCCTGTGTGCCCTGACTGGGAATCAAACCCAGGATTTCCACACAGCAAGCCAATGCTCTACTGCTAAGCCAACCTGCCAGGGCCTCTATTGATACTTTAATAGAACATTAATACTCTGAGTTTAGTCTTTACAAGTATGAGTCCTCCAATAGAAAGTACACATCTGCATTTTACAAACTGTCATTCATTCATTCACTCAGTCAGTTGGTCAGTAAGTATTTACTGAATATTATCAGTCATTAGGCACTGCGCTAAACATAGGGATGCCGCCATAATGAGATATATGCTTATTTTCACATGATCCTTCTTTCCTAACAGAGATGGGTATTACAGAAATCACACAATTGTTTGTATTTGTGACAAGTACTTCAGAAAAAAATAGTGACACATCTGTTGCTCTTAAAGCTATATGTTTTTACCAAATGAATTAGTAAAATTAATGAATGGTTAGAATAAATTCCTCTACAAAGTGGCACATGAGCACAGGGACTTGGTTCATTGTGCTGGGGTTCAGACCCAAACCTGCTGCATTCCGAACATTGGGACCTTCACAGGTTACTCAGCCTCCTGTGTTCTAGTTTCCTGCAGAATGGATAATGATGGTTGTTGTCAGGGCTGAATGAAGGAATATCAGGAAATGATAAAGATGAATGAAAGATATACAGAAACAATTTAGCTGTTATTATTATTATTGTTACTATTGCTACTGTTATGTAGTCAAGCTTTTGGGGAAATTCTCATTTACCCATAGTGTTCACTGATGTTGTTAACCTTCTTCCAAGAATTTGTTAAAAGGATTGTTCTTAAGCTGAAGTATGTGTCAGAACCAACTACAGGGCTTTAAAGAACACACACACAGAGGCCCCACTGCAGGAGATTCTTAGTAAGCGTGGATTGAGCTCTAAATTACATAAGCTTCGCCACATGACCCTGATTCACACCTCAAGGTAAAAACTGATGGCTTTAAAATGACACAGAGAGATTACACACATGGCAGAGCAGGAATGTCAGCTGCTGACAACCTCCCGATGACTTTCCTCTGTGTACCTGCCCACTTGGAAAAATGTGATCAGTAAGAAAACAAGTACACATTTAAGAATACCTATAGAGGCCTGACCTGTGGTGGCGCAGTGGATAAAGCGTCGACCTGGAAATGTTGAGGTCACCGGTTCAAAACCCTGGGCTTGCCTGGTCAAGGCACATATGGGAGTTGATGCTTCCAGCTCCTCCCTTCTCTCTCTCTGTCTTTCCTCTCTCTGTCTCTCTCTCTCTTTTCTCTAAAAATGAATAAATAAAATAAAATTAAAATATTTTAAAAAAAGAATACCTACAGACTTTAGTTAATTCTTTGTTCAAAGTAGAATTTAATTTTTAATGTTTCTTTTAAAATACCACAATGGTTTATTCATTGCCCAAGTCAAGTTGGACTAGCCTAGACTTTGAGCCCCTAGAGGACAGGGTTTTTGTCATGTCACTGATGCTCAATAAATAAGAATTGAAATGAATCAAGTGAATTTGAAATCCTTAAGATAACAGTGGAAGGGATAAGAGGGATGAGTTCTAGTCTGTGCAGTCATTTTTAAGAGAAGGTGGATGATACATATATTATTCTGTCATTTTTTTTTCTGAGTAAACTCCTGGTGTAGATATATCTAAGAAAGGCACAGAGACCTAGGGAACAAGTACTAGGTATGGAGTTGATTTGAGCGTGGTGAACATTTTGGCAAATATTAAAGTCTTTTTTTTCCCCCATCACTCTCACTTCACCCCCCTCTAGTGCTCTTTCTCAGGTTTTATTTCCTTTCCAAGTAGTTAAATCCTATTTAATTACTTGCGCTAACATATAAAATGCTTATTGCTTTTGTTTTTAAATTCTGGTTGATGTTCTGTGTTTATTATGTGGTTAACTGTGGCTTGCAAATTATCTGGAAGAATTATAGCCCTGCGGGTCCGGGAGATTAAAGCCAAACATCTCAGGTACTTTGCAGTGTGTTCTGGCTTTTGAACTTAATGGGTGACTTTCAATAAGAAGCAGGAACTTTTTTTTCCTACTTTATGTAGTTTTATGTAATTATGAGAAAAATAATGTTTTGAGGCTTTAAATAACTTGAGTTTGTGTGATTTGTTCCAGGGCCACTATTTTGTGGTTTCAAATGTTAATATAGAAATCTTATATTTTCTTTTTTTGTCTGTGGATAATTTGAAGTCACTCTGGTTGGTATACTGTGTGATGGTTCTTGATTGGGCTGTGATGAGGATGCTGTGGATAAGAAAGTGGTGGAAAATAGATACTGGATTTTACCTGGAAAATTACAGAAATAAGGAAAATGAGCCA
Source organism: Saccopteryx bilineata (assembly GCF_036850765.1). Classification (NCBI taxonomy): domain Eukaryota; kingdom Metazoa; phylum Chordata; class Mammalia; order Chiroptera; family Emballonuridae; genus Saccopteryx; species Saccopteryx bilineata. Next base: position 180,019,023 of record NC_089494.1, read on the forward strand.
AACAATTTGGGTCTGCCTGATAATTCACTCTTTCGATTTAAAATATGCTGAATGGCATTCACTGTAAAATTAACAGTCTCCTCTCTTGAAAATTAACACTGACTCCCAAAATTCAAGAGGGTAAAAATCACCAGCATGTCTTCAAAACATGACTTTTTCATGGTTTCTGAATCACCAGTTTCTTAAAGGTGCATGTTGTGGCTTACTCTCAGGTTGCATTTGCATGATCTATCCCTGCCTTCTAGAAGTTTGTAATCAAATGCTGAAAACACTACATTCACATATAGCAGGGTAAAAACCATCAAACCCATATGCGGGCATTTAGTAACTGTCTCTTTTGCATACGCATCTTTGTGGGCCTGTTTTTAGTTTTTATTGATCTCAGAGGACATTTAGCATGTATATACCATACTGGGACTGCTTTACAACTTTAGGATAAACATCAGAGGCTGACTGATGCTCCCCACGGCTGCCACATGTGGTTGGGGACGTTTGCACTAAGCATGGCATGACCCAGCAGCCTGGTGGACAGCGCCCTCTGCAGTGCAGCAGAGCACAACCTGCATGATCCTTAGTAGTAGCTCAGGGTATGCACACCATTCATTCTCTCTTCCCTGCTTATTGAGCACCTTCTCTAGGCACTGTGCTAATTCCATGTAGAAAACAGGAGTGATGAATTTCACTGGTTTTACTAGGATTTAGGTAAAATGCTCAGTTTCTTAAATTGCCTACTCGTGATTACTATGCTAGACACTCAGTTTGGTCTTCATTGAAGAGTCAAGCCTGGCTGTTGACTCTTGTGCCTAGAAATAATTGCTTAGCTGCTTATCTTTAATTCCTTATTGTAATTAATTGCCCCTGTGGAACAGTGAGTATCTCAATTTCCTGTTTGCAGTTGATAGTAAAGTCCATGAGATAACGTTATTATTGTTTCATTTAATGAATATTATTGATCATCCAGCAAATAAGTGTAAAGAGGAAGATAGGGTTATCAGGGATTAGTGTGTAGGGTTTACCACTGCTTTTTCAGGCGGAGATGGTGGGCTGGGCAGGCATGTCATTCTTTCTCTGTGGGCAGATACAGCAAATGTGTAACATTTGATGCAAATATCTAATATAATAGAGATTTTACTTGGTAGACGTGGGTAGGATGGTGGCACTCCTACTAAACACCAACTTTCAAATAGTAGTATCTGTGTATCTGTGGGTTTCATAGATAGGACTCAGTTTTACAGCTCCTGAACATTTTTTTTTTTTTTTTTTTTTTTGCCATCAGTCAATTTTGAATGCTCCTCTTCTTGGACTTCTTGGCAAGTTGCTACTCTCTTTTCCCTCCGGTACGTTCTTCACTTGCTTTTCAGGACACCACACCCTCCTGTATTCCCTCAGCTCCAAGTCATTAGCTTTTGGTCTCCTTGGTGATTCTTCCTCTTTTTGGAGTGTCCTAGAATGTAGTCCTGAGACTGTTCTGTCCTCTATCGGCATGCACTCCCTTTGGACATCTCTTCTGCTCTCTTACTTTCAAAATCATCCTCAGACTGATGCTTTCTAAATATATCTGCATTTCTAGCCCAGTCCGTTTCTCTAACTCCAGTTTTATATTTCTAACTGCTTGCTTATCCCTGTCAGTATAAGAGACATCACAAGTCTAAACATGTCCCAAATGACACTTCTCACTTTCCTTTATAATTCTGCCAATTTTCCTTTTTCTTACTACACGACCGTGTTCTTGACATCTCTCTTTGTTTCACATTCTGTATAGAATCTGTTGAAAATCGTAATGGCTCTGTCTTTAAAGTATGCCCGGAATTTGACCATATCTTACCCCTACCCCCTCTGCTCTGCCTGGGCTACCTTGCTTGTATTGTTGCAATGGTCTATATCTATGTCCCAAGCTTCTCCCTTGCCCCACATTCTACACCCAGCAGTCTCTGTGATCCTGGTAAAACATAACTAGGATTATACTGCTCTTCTGCGCAGTCCCTCAAGTGGCTTCCCTTCTCACTGCAGAAGATGAGCGTACAAGTGTTTACCTTCATCCTTAGGACCTTACACATTCTGCCTCCCACCCAGTTCTGCTTCTACATGTCTTTAATTCCATCTTCTGCTCCCTTCACCCTCATTCATTCAACTAAGCCACACTGGCCTCCTTTCTGTTCATCACATATGTTCTGGACTTGCTGAAGAGCTCATCACCCGTGTATCTTTACAGTCCTCACCTCCATGGTGTCTTTGCTCAAAGGTCAGCTTCCCTGACCACACTGTAGAGAGTGGAGGCCCTGTTCCTCTAGGAGCCACTTCTCAGGGGTGTGCTGCCGTGCTCTTCTGTTCTGTTAACCTCCTTGGCACTTACCAGCCCGTGATGCACGTTGTAGCTCAGTGTTTTATTTATTTGTGTTTCTTACTAGAATATTCATAACTTCAAGGAGAATAAGAATGTTTAATGTATCTTTTCCCCCATTGCTCTATTCCCTTTGTCTAGAACAGTATCTGGAATATATTTGGCACTTGGTGAATAAATGCCTGTTCAGTCTGTTAATAATGATTTACATATTTACTAAGCCATTTTTTGGTGCTTTATATTATAGCTGCCTAGCTGAACAAAATTGTCTCTTGGAAATCAGGTGACTGGGATTTATCCTCTAAAACATGTTGCTCTCTGTATGTTCAGAAGCGATTTGATCTTAAGTCACCTTAACCGAGAGCCCCTGCGGTGCTGGCAGGAACCATCTCTGCTCTCAGTCGAGATGGGCTCCTCGAGCTGTCAGACTCACAGCCCTCCATAGAGCCTAACAAGTTCTTCATCCTGCGAAACTGTACTTCCGTATTTGTCCCAGTTCCTTCCTTTAGTGACATTCTAAATAACATATTCAGTGCAAAGCAGGGAAGTTTGGAGTTTGACTGTAGGCAAATCATTTCTTACCTAATTTTCTCCTGAATTCGGTTAAAATTTCAATTGCAGGATAGAGTGAGCGACTAGCCATGTATGATTATTTCAGTTTTTATAATTGTCCTCTTATTCACTAATAATCTATTTCTTTTTAACATGAACAGTACAAAGCAAATAAGTCGCAGTGTTTTGGCTTGGACACAATGTAGCAGGCTCTCAAATATATTAATGTACCCTAAGGAAATATAATTGTAAAAAGCAGTAAATGTGTTCATGTTATTAATGTCGCTTAGGAATTCTTAGAGGTAAGGTCTTTTTTCTCCATATTTTAAATTATGGGCTTAGGCACTTTCAGATGATTGGCTTAATACAAGAGAGCAACACATGCACAAATACAAAGTAACAGAATTGTTCTCTACAGAAATGAACTGTGTGGTATGGACGCAGGGCAGGGCGTGACACTTGGTGAACCATGCACTTGCTCATAAGACTTGGGCAATGAGAAACAATTCAGGAGATTGTTCTCTCTATTTTAGCTCTTCTCTGGAGGAGGGAGCGTGGTCAGGGAAAATATTCTTAGAAAGCAAAAGGAGTTGGCCTCAATAAGTAAACATGGAATGTCTCTGTTGAGACTGAACTTTGCATGGTGAAAATCTGCTTTGTTGGGTGGGGAGCACAGTGCCCTATACCACTCTAGTAGGCCAAATGTATGTCACTTTGGCATGAAAAGGGACTATATGACACTCTTGACTTGTGTACTTCAGAAAAGCTAACGTTGGTTGAGTTGAGAGGAAAACCTAAACGATGAATACCCAGTTGTATTTTTATCACCCCCTTGTTTTGCAATTTTACTTAACTAACTTAGCAACTGTTGCTCGTACCATCATATGTCATCTTTCCATCTATCTCTTAATTAATCAGGTGAGACAAGTCTTATTTCACATAGGAATACTTTTTTTGTGTTGTTGTTACTAATGAAAATTTATATACAATTTGCCGAGTGTCGCTACCAAAAAAAGCTATTGCCAGTTTGAGTATATGTAACTTGATAAATTTTTTTCACTTCAGTGTAAAAATGCTCATTGGCTTCTAACCAGTTGCTGCGTACTTAAATCTGGCCAGTCATCTGGAGAGTAGGTAAATGTTGTTGATGTGCACATACACGTTTTGTAATCTTTGGACAGTTTAGACCCGAGATGGCGAACCTTTTTATAAAAACCGCTCACTTTTGCAGTGCTGGTCAACCTGGTCCCTCCCGCCCACTAGTGGGCATTCCAGCTTTCATGATGGGCCAATCATGGTGCTGTTTGGTTGCTCTGCTACTGCCCACCATGAAAGCTGGAATGCCCACAAGTGGGCGGGAGGGACCAGATTGACCAGCACTGCAAAAGTGAGCGGTTTTCATAAAAAGGTTCGCCATCACGGGTTTAGACAGTACCAGCTACATCAAAGAAGAAAGTAATTTCACAAGTTCCAGGATTTTTTATCTTATTTTGAGATAAAGCAATAGAAAAAAAAAAGGTTTAATATCAAAGCATAAAAAGCTACAAATTTTACCTGATTGTATAAAAAGACAAGGAACTATATGGAACATGTTTAAGGATTAATACTGGGTTCTTATTTCTGTGGCTGTCTCAAAGATTGTATTGATAACAAATTGACATAGCAAATACAGTATTTTACTGTTTGTACAGTGGATAATTATTTACTATATTAACAAATGACATTATTTCACATTGTTGAGTCCAGAGTCTGAGGTTTTGAGGAAAAGGACTTTGCTGTTATGCAGAGAGAACTATGGACTAAGGGACAGGATTGACAGTGAACCACAGAAAGTTCCTTACTGTCTTATCAGTAGGAGACAAAACATAAATAGTAAATGAAACAACATATATACATAAGTGAATTATAAAGGATGTTAAAAGGTGATAAACACCACAGCAATAGAAAAGTAGAGTGAGAAAGGGAGTGCAGGGTTGGAGCAGGTGGCATTATTCAGGTAGAGGACACCTCGTTGAGAAGCTGAGAATTGAACAGACTTGAAATAGGTGAAGAGATAGCTCAGGAGATCCATGGAGGAAGGGCTCTTCCTAAAGTCAACAACTACAACATGGCTCTAAGGCAAAAATATGCCTGGAGTGTGCAGAGAGCAGCCAGGAGGCAAGTGTGACTTAGAGCAGGCTGGCGACTCATGTACCTGATTATCGATTCTTCTTATACCGTCCTTAGGAATTTGTCACTCTAAAAAAGTCCTGAGTTACTTTGCTTTTCTTTGATTTGTTTGTTTTGGTAAAATGGAAACTTGGGTATTTATCAGCTTTCCATTTATTTTAAATTATATAATATGCTATATATATATTATTAACAAATGACATTATTTCACATTGTTGAGTCCAGAGTTTGAGGTTTTGGGGAAAAAGACTTTGCTGTTATATAATATAACTCGCCAGCCTTTGCTGTTATGTATATACATATATTACTTTTAAAGCCTTTTTATCAATTTTTTTCTCCCAGTTGTGTCAGAATAAGTTTTAGTAGATACAAGTTTCATGGACAGGATGACGAGCTGGGTGTGGAATTATGAACACCAGAGTTCTCTCATCTTCCAGCTTTTCCTGAGGTCAGGAGAGAAATCGCTTTCTTTATGACAAACGAGAGCTGGCTAAGTCTTAGGCCCTAAGCACAGGGTAGTGCCTGATTAACTAGGCTGAGCCAAATGGAAAACTCTTCTCTGGTCCTCTGAAGGAGACTTTCCTGACAACAGGGAAAGAACTGCTTGACCTATTTTCTCTCTTAAATTCAACTGGAACCATTAAACTACTGTATATCTGCCCAGAGACAAACTAGAAGAAGGAAGAGAATGGGGAATCCAATGAGTATCCCAACACCTAGAGCCATGCTTCGGTAACTCCGCCCAGGCCTTTCACAAGTACAAGGAGAAAGGAGAGGAGGGGAGGGAGGATAAGAAAGAGAATTAACACACTTTGGCCAGAATCTGACTTAAGCCCTGTGAAGTGGGTGGGAATGAGAAAGGACAAGAGAATAATGACTTATCCCCTTTAAAGCGTCTACCAAACAACTTAGAGACCACAATGCTTTATTTACAAGTTTTTGTGGGGTCTCTTAGAAAACCCCACAACTTTGACATGTGTACTAATAAATATCCTGAAATTTGATAGATCCAAATTCCTTGTTTTTCTTGGGTGAGAGGGTTCAGGGCAGAAAATGGAAATGCTAGATATTTCTAACTGAAAAGGAATTTATAAAAATGAATTAAGTAGCCACAAAATGGTTGAAAGGGGTAGAGTATCAATCAGAAGTATTTGTCATTGCTCATTGTACTGCAAACTATGATCAAGCAGGAAACAACAGCTGCCATCCACAAATGAAGAAGAACCCTGACCAAATAATAATTGCTCCATAGCTTACCTACTGGCCACTAGTAGTGGAACATGGAGTTATTTGTCAGTCACTAAAATAGTATTTACAAAAGTCTGCAGGCAGTAGCTATAAGGCCAGGGGTCATGGCCCCTGTCCTGGCCAGCTGGTGCAGGTTCCCATTAGATTTGGGCAGACAGTAAAGAAATAGCAGATGCAAAAAAATGGTGGGCCATTCTGTTATTCTAGCCTTGCAACCAGCTGGCGAGTAAAAACCCACAGGGCACCAAACCTCACTCACACATTCTCCTGTTCCACAACCAGGAGAGTCTTCTCCAGTTTTTCCTAGAATCAAAGGCCCCCACCAGTCTCAGTCACCTCTAATTCCCCATCTGTACACCTTCTCCCTTCTCCTCTCTGTACAAACTAGCTTCTCCTCCTTTTCTGTCTTCTTCAAAAAACTAACTGGGCCCACAAAAACCCCTCCTCTGGCAACATTAGCATAACAAAGCTATTTCCCAACCAGGAAGGTTATTAGCAGTTTCACCTGGCAGCACCATTTACGTGGGCAGCAGCCATTTTTAACAAAGCGAGCAAACATAATAATCACATTTTACAAACTCATTTGCCCAAGATAGCCATGTCAGGTGTAGGGGTAAGGATGACTTCTACCTTCCTTCCTTAATATCTCATCCATACTTCTTATTGGCTGAATCTAAGCATTACCCAGAACCCTAACAACAAAGGATTCTGAGAAGTGTAGTTTATAAGCTCTAGCCCCTGCAGTACAGGGGAGAGTACAGAATGACTGCATAACAACTGCAGACGAATCAAGAGTTTTGTCAAAGGCATGCCCATTTTCTAAAGAAGTAAAATTCTTTTATGAATGGAAATTCTCAAAAGAGGATAAGCCAAATTTGCTACTGAGAAATTTTTATCCCAGGGACAAGATATTATAAACTGTATATATAATTGTATGTATACATGTGTCCCTAGGAATTCCACTCATTTGAGTAGGTGAGTGACTAAAAATAATTTTCAAAAAAGTAGAAATCGGTTGTTTAGCTAACTGATATATTTCGCTTTTTATTTTATTCAAGAAATTGGACTATAAAGATAGAATTTTGTTACAGAATGCATACATAGCCAAGTCATTTACAGACTTCTGCCTGTGAAAAAATACCAGGATGCCTGCTTCAGAGCAGCTCCTATTATGGTGTGCTGCTGAAGACGCTGGCTCCTCTGTTCTTTTGGGAGCAAATGCGTGTTCTCTTACACACTGACTCCATCTGTTCTTTTTCCCTAGAGTCTTCAGAAATTTGCAACTGTACTTGAATTTTTTCAGACTCCTTTTCCAAAGTATTGCAGGATCTACACGGCTTTCAACTTTATGCATTAAAAGAGATTTTCGATTGTGTAACCAAATTGTCAGCTGAGCTCTTTTTCTTAATCTCTATATTTAAATGATTCTTGGGACTGCCAGTCTTCTAGAGCTAATAAATTCTTTCCCATTTGGCAGCAGATAAGCTGACCACCAGCCCCTTCCCATCTGATAAATGTTCCCATAGTAACACTAAGGCAATCTGTTCAATTTCATTAAATGCCAAAATTATAGCCTGAGAAAATATATAATGTATTTTACTATATTATAGTGCTTATACAAAGGAATCAGTGTAATTTTTGGATGGGGTGGGAGAAGGTTGTTTAAATAATCAATAAAAATATTACTGTTTCTTTTTGTAAGAAAGAAAAGGAAACTCTTGAAATCTGAGTCATAATTTTGAACTTCAACAAGGATTTAGATTTACTATTGATGTTAGCACATCTAAATTTCCCAAGTTCATTTTCTCTATACGCCTAAAAACTGACCTCTTATTATCTATTTACTTATTCGCATATTCTAAAGAACACTCTCATATTTCTGATATTAAAAATATTTTTAAAGAACAGATATACTCTAGCTATACAAAAAGCAGAAATATCTATTGATTTACAAAAGTAAAAAGTGCACCACCATCTTTTCCTGCAGCTGAGCAGTGTAAAGATGTTCGATGTGCCTGTTTTAAGCAACCCAAATAAAAGTCTGGCTTCACAGAATTGAATAAGAGATAGAGTATCGTTAACCATCTTGCAGGACATATTAAACTTTTGAAGAATTCACCATAGTCATTGATAATTTCTTTTTACATTTAACATAATTGACTCCCACATTACTTATTTATACATAAATTTGAGGATATTCATTCTTGCCTGGGTTGATGAATGTTAAAGTCTGAAGAGACTAAAGAAGTAATGTTGGCCATTCCCATTTATTGAGATTAAAAAAACTTGCAGCCCTGGCCGGTTGGCTCAATGGCAGAACATTGACCTGGCATGTCGATTTCCCAGTTCAATTCCTGGTCCTGACACAGAGGCGCCCATCTGCTCTTCAATCCCTCCCCCTCTCTTCTCTTCTCTTCTCTTCTCTTCTCTTCTCTTCTCCTCTTCTTCTTTCTCTCTCTCTCTCTCTCTCTCTCTCTCTCTCTCTCTCCCACTTTCCCCCTCCCTTCATGTAGCCATGGCTTGATTGGAGGAAGTTGGCGCTGGGTGCTGAGGATGGTTCCATGGCCTCTGTCTCAGGTGCTAGGAAGAGCTTGGTTGCTGAGCAATGGAGCAATGCCCTAGATGAGCAGAGCATCATCCCCTAGTGTGCTTGCCAGGTGGATCTCGGTCAGGGCGCATGCAAGGAGTCTGTCTGCCTTCCCTCCTCTGACTTAATAAAAAATAAAAGCAAAATAAAAACTTGTGATAACAGTACACAGTACATCTTAAATAATATAATTTTCAGTTGGCAAGTATACTTCAATGAAACAGGGAAAAAAGGCACTCTAAAAAATAACAACAACAAAAACTTGGGGCATAAAGAATGTTATTTACCTAATGTGAGCCAAGCCTTGTTTGTAAGGATTCGAGTATTAAATGGTCTTTGCCAGTGGGTTTTCTGTGGAGAAATAAATAAAGGTATGTTAGAATGTTGTTAGCCATTTCATCATTGCAATTGTAGGTTTATGCTTACAGCATTACTGAATTCCATGGCACATATAGTTCAGATTCCAGTGTGGAATGTAGCAGACACACCAACTATATACTTTTCTATTCTGTATTATCTTTTCCTTTGCTACTTTCCAAAGGTAATAGTCACTTTATCCTATCTCAATTTATAAAGATGCATACATGAACCTTTTTCTTTTAGGCTATTTTCAATAAGAACCATACGGCATATTTTTTGGATAGCTCCAATTTTTGTAACTCTAAGAATAATACTGCTTCTAACAGTGGCCCATTTCTGTGCAGATGGTTTTGATGTATATATTTCAGGTATCTGGAGCAATGCCGAAAAAGGCAGTCCTGGTTGATAACTATTTTAGAATTAGCCTTACATCCATAAATGTATATTTTTGAAAAATTTCTTTCTGGAATCATGCAGATTTGTAATAAGACTAAATCTTGTTGGGTGGATTTCTTAAGCAGTCAAAGTACAGTATACAATGTAGGGATAATTTTAAGTATAGGACCATTGTGAAGTTTCTGAATCTATTTTACTTAATCAAAATACAGCTAGCTGTTCATTTAGATGATGTTTGACCATTAATAAACAGAGCTGTCTTTCTATTGACATTAGAAAGAAGGCCAGTCCTATTCACTGAATTGAAAGTAAACTTTTGGGAAAAAACCTCTCTTAAGATTGAACCTGTCTCTTGAGTAGAAGGGTTGGATTACTATAAAAATCTCTGATCTCTTCCTGAGATAACTTAAACCCAGATGAAATCTGGGGCTGGCCACTGTTCTTAACCTAGTGGGAGGAGTAGGCCAGTGAGGGAATATGGGGTGAGGAGGAGGCAAGCTTGGTGTGTGAGAAGAGCATGGCTTCTAAGTAGATCAGAATGCCTGTTTTCTAGTTTTAACTCTCTCCTGCCCAGGATCTCTTCATGGTCCTTGGGGCCAGACCGCCGGGATTGGTTCCCATCTTTTCTGACTGTGGAACTTGGCCAGCCTTAAAAATTTGAGGCAGTTACCTAAAACTGTCTGAGCCACAGTTTTCTCATTTGCCAAATGGAGGTAATAGAACATTCATTAGGGAATTGTGAGGGTTAAATGAGCACAAACCCCAGAGTAAGCTAAACCAACTATTACTATCTGGGTTTAAACCAGTGGTTAAGGCTTAACCACCCGGAACCTTAGCTTTTCTCACTCATAAAATGGAGTATCATCGACAGTGTGAAGATTACATAAAATGGATGATATTGATTAAAAGTTCTTAGCAAATATTACTGAGACAGTGAAGTGATTTGTAGCTGATTAAAATGCTTTCTTTCACTAACTTGCATTCCCCATTGCATCAAACCTTTGAATAAGAAAACTATGTTTAGTAAACTGCAGTTTATTCATAGAACATGCAGGCTCTGAGAACACTTGGTAATTGAATATTACAATTGCCTGATTCATTCAGCCCTTATGTATTGAGAAATCTCTGTAGAGGCTGCAGGTGAGGTCACTGAGGCCCAGAGAACTGTGACCTGTCCTGTGACCCCTAGTTTTAACTACTCTCCTTATTTCTTCGACTTCTTATTATGATATGGTACAAAGGCCAAAAGCCCCACATATTGAAACTGAAAGAAGTGACCTTAATACAAGTTGTTTTCAAATGTGGCTTTTTATCTGAACCTCCAGCAATCTTTTAAGAACGAGAAAACATCCCTCTCCTCTTAAGTACTGCTCTCTGAGCCGCTCTGGTTGCCGCTGCCCCAGCTTTCCTGCCTCCCCAGGCTCCCTTTGTGATCCGTCTGAAGTAAGGATTTCCACATAGCACGTTCTCTGTTCACTGCCGATCTCCCCAAACCACCGCTGCTTCCCCTGGGGAATACAGACGAGGCTGCTGATCCAGGAGCAGCCAGGGGACCAGATGATAATGACTCTTTGTCATTGTGAATAGTTCTCTCAGTTTGAATTCTCAGCAATTAACCAGATTGCTGGTGGGGTTTTTATTTCTTTCTTTTTTTCCTTATTTGTATATATTTTGCTTTAATGATTTCACAGAATGTTTGTCACCCTAAAGCTTTTCCTACAAAACAAAGACAAAATAATTGAACCAAGTTATTTCATCAGTGACCTTTCTCTCTCCATTACGATGTAATATATCAACAGGATGTTATTTAAACGCACAAAAGTTTAAGCACTTGTAGCTCTTAGATACTAAGAATTGAACCATCTAGAAACTAGGTATGAAAACTGGAAGTTTTTGCAATTGTCAAGGCACTTGATGGGGTTCATAAAGTATTTTCTGAAATAAGATGCAGAACTAGACAGCTTTGATTTGAAAAACCAAGACGTCAGAGTGCCCCAAATCTACAGCATGGAAAGGCCAGAGGAAAGAGGATTTAATAAACTCCCTGTCCCCCAGAATGGCTTTCAGAGAACTAAAATTATCTAAGTGGATTCTCTTACAGACAGGCGTTCACTGCAGTTGGCCTTGGAGATCTTTATTCAGTGCTCAGACAACTGTCAGGTTTCCGTAGGTGCTGGGTTCCCTCTAGGTTTCCTATTTCTCTTCTGGACACAAACGTGCGCCCTGTCTCCTCGGCTGGAAACTGGAGAGGCCCTCTTGATGTCTTCTTTTCCCTCATCCCCCGTCTCTAGTTGGCCACTAGGTCCTACCATACCTTTTCGGAAGCCTTTTTATATCCCTTTTCTTCTGAACGACAGAACATCAGTTGCCTTTTTCTTCCTGACACAACACCTGGAATGTGGCAAGTGCAAAATGCCGGGAAGATGAGGGATGCATGTGTCGAACCTCACAATTCAGTCACCAGTCCTGTTCCTGTAACTCCCTGTTCGTTTCTGCGTTTGCAGTGGATGCGGAGGCACTTTGTGTAAAGAAACAGACTTGGTGAGAATGAGTGAGTAGAGGACTCTGGTTTAGGAGGAAAAAAACACAAAACCTCACAGCGAGGCAGAAACATGGTGCTAGCTAACAACACGCTTTCACAAATCGACCTCATAACTCCGAGTCTGCCCTAGAAAAAGGGGAAATGAGAACATTTGCAGATCGCTTGGGAAAAGTAGAAATGATGAATGTTAAATCTGTGATTGCTAAGGGGCAATGGTATTTCCTGCCTATTTTGCTTGTAGTTTGTCTCTTTCTCTTCTAATTTTTTTAATCTTCTAGATTAATTTTGCTAAGATGCCGCTTTGCATTCCTCATCCCCTGTTTCCAAATCTGCAGTGACTCACCATTTGTTTTAGAAATCAGTTCAAAGGCCTTCATGAAGCTGGTTGTAGGCCTCCCACAGTTTGGCCCCTTCCCACCTCTCTTCCATTCGCCTTCATAAACCTTTCAAATCTAGCTAAATTGATCTCTTCTTTGTGTAGTATGCATTTTCCTATCTCTGCCTTCCTCTGAGTTTGCTGTAGAATAGGTTTCAAATCTGACTCTGTTTAATCTCTATTATGTCTGTGTTCAGGCCCTGTGGAGTCGGCCTGGGGACCAAACCCAGTTGTCGAGGCCACCCTGGTTGAAATGTGGGGGAATTCCATGACATACTCGAATGTCATTTCGTCAATTACTAATGATTATTGATATACAATGTTAATTGAATCGGCTGACAGATCGACCATACACTGAAAAGAACTACTTAAGCATTCCCTAATTGAAACCATTCCATATTGCTTATCTTTGCTAATCCTTCCTGCTTTTAGTAAAGCAGGTTTCATATTTTCATGAGAAAAGCCATAGTTGGATTATTGAGCAGGAGCTCAAATCAGACTGTCGTCTAGGGTGAAACCTCACTCTGACTTCCAGCTGTTTTATCTTGGGCAGAGTTTCCATGTCCCCAAAAGGGTCTGATAATGATACCTACCCACCTGGTAGGGTGGTTGTAAGGATATAAATAGTGCCCACCACATGGTAAAAATTCAATAAGTATTAGCCACTGCCATTGTTATTAGTATTAGTATAGTTATTTTCTGATGGATTTGATATTCTTTATTTTAGCATTTACTTCACCACATTTAATTTGAGTGAAAAGATATTTCCTACTTTGAGAATGAAATCTATTTCAGTTAAAATAAAAATTCATCTAATATACCTTTAAGTAATGAGGCATTTAGTGCACTGAAATAGTTATGTGCTTTCCAAAGTGAGAACTTACTACAAAGAAATCATTTAAGCTTAACAATTCCTTAATATTAGTCATGTAATTATTCCTTCTCTTAGAAGCCTGGGGCCAAATGGATTTGTTCCCAGGAGGGAGGAATTATCTCTCTTGGCTTAACAGTGATCCAAGTATAAAAGCTATCCACACTCTGATCCACTGCTACCTCCCTGATCTTGGAAAGCTTGCCTCTCCCTGAAAAAGAAGAGTAGATGAGGCAGCAGAAACAGGAAGAACATTTTCTCTTGAAGCCAGCCTGAAGCCTCAAATGCAGAAAGAAATGCCTACCTGAGTTCTTCAAGAGAAGAAGGACCCACTGAATGTGTTCTGCATGTGTGAACCTGCTCATTCATTCATTCATTCATACACTCACCCTGCTTTTATTATTCATTCAGCTCATCAGCCATTTATTGACCATATACCTAGTGACAAGCATCGTGCTATATGTTGACCATTCAGAAGAAAAGATTGACATTTAGTTCTCTGCCTTGAGATAAGGGAGTGTGTATGTGTTAACAAGTCAAATCTTAAAATACTGCTTTTGGGAATGAATACTTTCTGGAACAGATTAGCATTTGCTAAACTCAGTGCCCAGTGGAACAAATGTAATGCATATTTAAAATTCATAGAATGGAAGTACTCAAGCAGTTGGAGAGCCCTATTGAGGTGAAAAAAAAACAGTCAGTCACGATGATCACACAACTCTGAGTTAGCGATCTCTAAAATCTAGTCACTCGATACATTTCTATGATAAGATAGTGGCATTTAAATGCTACCACTAGGCCATTTGAATTTTAGATGTGTAGAAAATACTTATTATTATTATTATTATTATTATTATTATTTACCCTGTAGCATAGCTTTAGAGTATTTGTCCCACCCTTTGCACTGGCCTAGGAAAATAACTATTTCCAATTTCCTTGGCACATTGAGCCACATGCTGCTCAATTATTGGGACTAATTTAAGTTTTGAACCTCTTTATAAGTTTTCCTACTCAGAATTATGTTCTTGTAGATGTTACTTTGGTTTGAAATTTTCTTTTGTTTATTGATTGCTAGAGTCCCTAAGTTTGTTCAGAACAGCAGGCACTATTCCAGCATTGTGTACCTTTTCTTACAGACTATAGGACCACTTACAATTTTTAAAGCACTGGAACCATGAGACAATTAGAAGATTAGGAAAGAACCATTTCTTCTTCAAATGCAGGCAGGCAGCATTCTTGGTGCGGATGCAATATATGTCAATATGGTACTTCATAAAACTTGAGTCAGTCTTATTGTTAGGTAGAAAATTTCCTCCTGTGACTTGCAAACTTCTTTTCACTCTTAAAAGTGACCATGGGCTTTACCCAATCATTTCTATCAAAGCACAACAGACAAGCCACGCACTGTTCAGACTGTTCCAGTATTAAAAAGCGAGTGTAGTGGCAGTAACCTGTAGACGGTGCAGAGCATGTGCCTGAGCATGCTGGGGTCCTCTTCATTGTGTTTCCCATGATCCTCATGTCGCTTGTCTTAGTTGACAAGCCCACCAGGAGGTCATCATTGAGATAAATTCTTTTTGTTAGCTAGATGACGTGTGCATGCAGTTTGGTCCTTCTAAATCAAGGAGAATGCCTAGTTGAGTGCTAATAGGATCCTTAGTTTGGTTTCCTAATTGAAAGCCTTAATTAAGCTCTGACAAAGATCTCTCTCTGTTGATGTTTTGACATCCTCTCCTCTTTGTTGGCCTGACTCTTTGTTCAGAGATCTTTTAGCAGCTAAACAAACAAATGTGGGGCGGTGACTAGAATTTTACATTACACATGCCCAAGATACAATTCTTTTTTGACATTAATGTTTGGTATCTTCAGAATCATACCTTGCTGTATGTGTGCTGTTGAAATGAATGTGATTTTTTTTAAAGAAAGAAATGCAGTATTCTTGCTGATACTTGAATTAAACAAGGAGGCCCCTTTATTTGGTACAATATCATGCTTTGTTTGGGTTCCATATTGAGAAGAAGCCTGGATTCTTTCTTTCACATAATGCCCGCCTCACTCAGACCCGTGCTCAGAATCCTGCATGTAACATGTTAGACCCCTGCTTCTGCACAAAATCCTTTAATAGCTTCCCTTCACCCTTTGGACAGAATCCAAACTCCTTACAGCCCCAAATACCCAGAGGGCTGCATTTTCTCCAACCTCTTCTGAGCCCTTTCCCCTTACTCTCCATGCCCTGGCCTTACTACATATTTTTGTGAAATTTGTTAAGCTCCCCTTTAACCTGGATAAGGATAAGTCTTCCACCACCACCCCCCCACAGAGACAGAGAGTCAAAGAGAAGGATAGATAGGGACAGACAGACAGCAACTGAGAGAGATGAGAAGCATCAATCATTAGTTTTTTGTTGTGACACCTTAGATGTCCATTGATTGCTTTCTCATATGTGCCTTGACCGCTGGCCTTCGGCAGACCGAGTAACCGCTTACTAGAGCCAGCGACCTTGGGTCCAAGCTGGTGAACTTTGCTCAAACCAGATGAGCCCACGCTCAAGCTGGCGACCTTGGGGTCTTGAACCTGGGTCCTCCGCATTCCAGTCCGACACTATCCACTGTGCCACTGCCTGGTCAGGCCCGAATAAGTCTTAATTACCCTTTGGGCCTAAGCTTAACTGTCACTTCTGCAGGATATCTTTTCTTATTCACAGAAGTATGCAATCTTCTGCCTTCACATTCTTCCTTTTGGTGAGTTTAGTGTACCTAAATTTACCTTAAATCAATCTTTCAATGACCTGTTATCTGTGTTCCCTTTAAGAATTTTGTTTATTTCTTGCAAGGAAAGTACTGGATTCCTCTTTCTCTGTTTCTCTCTCCCCAGTGTGGACATGCCTGTTTCGTGGTAGGTAATCCTCAATATTCACTGACTGGTCTGTAAGGAGAAAACGCTGCGCAGGCATTTACTGCATGACGGAGAAGCCTGTTTCTAGTAGAAATTAACTAGTGTTACACCTAAGCTTTCTGTTTTCTGTACATAATCTGGATTAATGATTGCTTACTTTCTTTAAATTATAAATAGTATTTATAACATTATAATAGTATTATAATATTCTGTGATTATAAAGTAAAATATCTTCATTAAACACTTACCTTATTAGAAGGTGATCAATTAGGCAGTCTGAACTAATAATTTTTGAAGAATGCTCATAAAAAGAAAGATCTTTTTTTATGCACCCAGCAGCATCATAAATGCATTATTTTGCTTTTAAACAATTATGCTAGTAATTCTCAATAGCTCTTTTCTGTTCCTTATAAAGCCCCATAATGACCTCTGCTAATATCCTGATTCCTCCTGGATCAAAGTACCTTATGTATTTTTCATGGATTTATTGCATTCTCTTATGTGTTTTATCATTGATCTGTCTAGTCAGTGTTTATTGAATGGAACAATGAATAAATTTATTAATTAAAAATGTAACACTAAGTTTTCACATTATAAATATTCTAAAAGGAATATAAAATACTACCTCTGCCTTATAGAAATATTTAGAGTATAGAGATATTTTAATACTTGAATGTTCATAAATTTAGATATAGGCCATTTTTCTAGTTATGCTAAAACTATAAGGTTTTGCCTCATTGTATTTCCTGAATACTAGAGTATTTGAATATATGTAGAAAAATATAAAACCTTGGTTTAGCTATGCTTGGGAATAAACTTCCTTGGTATAAAAAAATGAGTGTAAACATTTTTATGTAGAACCTCATCAAGACAGAACTTACACAAATGAATATTTGGTCAGAACAGTATTGTTCAACCCTTACCTACTAATCCATGGTCATGGTGCACAGGCCAGTAGTGAAGTGGCACTCAGTGGAAACCTACTAATATTAATGGTCATGCTTAATGTCTAATGTTAAAAATAAGTCACATTATTCTAAAAACTTATGAATTTAATTTTATGGTATTATAGTTAGTTATAATTATTTTAAACTTTGATGGAACTTTTTTTTTTAAACAAACTTTTATTGATTACACATGGTATAACATAGTAGGCTAGATTTGGAAGATACATAAATGAAAAATACATAGGAACTCTTCCTACATGCTGGGATTCTAGGGAGCCTAACTAATGTTTCCCATAAAAATATGTTGTTTGGCATGGTAGACCCCCAAAATTAAATGAAGAAACTATTATGAGATGCCAAGAAGGAAGTGATTACTATAAATTTGTAGGCTCAGAGAATGCTTCACAGAGAAACTGGTAGTTGAAGCTTGAATGCCATTTCAGTAGACAGATCGTTGGAGACAGAAGCTTCCTGCAGACACTACTGTGTACTTTGTATTCAAGGAATGAGACCTTTGGAGGGACTAGACAGAGTAGGTTTGGAAATGGGTTTTGGAGGAACTAATGGCAAAGTTGATTATGTCCAACTGAGGAGACCATTGAATGAATCAGACTTTATTTGGTAACTCATAAGGATCTCCCACTAAAGATTCTTTAACGAAAGAGACTAGTAATCATTGAAAATGATCAACAAAAATTTATTTCCTTCCTGGCACATTTTAGAACTGCACATTTTATACCACCCTTTCTCTCTTCTTTCTGAGAATGATATTGGTACTAGAACTGATGGAGCATTTAATGACTTACAGAAGGCTTTTCTAGCTCTCTTTTGTCTGGTATGTTTGAAATAGTGGTTGTGGCCCTGGCCGGTTGGCTCAGTGGTAGAGCGTCGGCCTGGCGTGCAGAAGTCCTGGGTTCGATTCCCAGCCAGGGCACACAGGAGAAGCGCCCATCTGCTTCTCCACCCCTCCCCCTCTCCTTCCTCTCTGTCTCTCTCTTCCCCTCCCACAGCCAAGACTCCATTGGAGCAAAAGATGGCCCGGGCGCTGGGGATGGCTCCTTGGCCTCTGCCCCAGGCGCTAGAGTGGCTCTGGTCATGACAGAGGGACGCCCTGGATGGGCAGAGCATCGCCCCCTGGTAGGCGTGCCCGGTGGATCCCGGTCGGGCGCATGCGAGAGTCTGTCTGACTGTCTCCCCGTTTCCAGCTTCAGAGAAATACAAAAAACAAAAGAAATAGTGGTTACCCCATATATATGCATGGAGCACCACTGCTGACCAGAGATGGATGTGTAGTTTTAACAACACATGTAAACTTTTGTTGTTTTAAACTGCATACAGAGATTCGAGACTTATTACTACTCCCTTTCCTGATATATAGGAATGGTGTCAAGTCCTTGCTTTACAGTGACAATTACGGTAGCATTAAGTTGGATACATGAAAAGAAGGTAAGTCAGGAGTTGAGACCACTTAAGAGGATGTTAGATTAATCCTGACAAAAAGTAATGGTCAAGCAGTGGCAGTGGACATGGAAAGAAAAAAGAGTGTATGGTGAAGAATCATTAAGATAGTTTAACAAATTAGACATGGGGCAAATGTAAGAGGAGGGTTGAGGTCACTTCCAGCAGAACTTCGTATCATTTAACTTCTGAAATTTTCCTACTGAAGAGATTAGACTCATACGTTTTCTTTATGTTTTTGTTTTTCTTTTTAAGCAAACTATTTTTTTATATTTTTCTGGAGATTTGGTGAAATCAAATTGATCTTTTTTCTTTATCTACATTTATCTAGCTTGTGATAACTATTTACATTTTTTGTTTTGCTTCCTACTAACTTGTTAATTATTTTACAACACATACATTATGCCTTATTTGGTAATATTTTAACTTCAGTTAAAAACCCTTTGGTTCCAGTGAATTACTGAGAAAAAAAAACCAAAACCAATAGATCTCAACTGCCCTCTTAATCTATAGCATTATATTATAATAGTGATAATGATGTTACATAAATAGTTACATTCTCAAAGCAATTTAATACATGTTTTCTCAATAACTAAATGAGGTAACTAGAATAGGACTTGGCTTCATTTAGTAAAAGAAAAACATGAAAGTTAGAGATACTAAGTTAATAAAGAACAAAACCAGTCTGAAACCTATATGTTCTGTATCCATGTTGACCTCTCTCCATCTCTTCATTTATACTACACAACTTTGAAGAACTGAGGAAGTTCAAGAGCTATGAGGGGGACTAGCACAGAATTTGGACCTATCTCAGTCAGACCTAAGGAAGAACTCTTTAATCTCTAGAATAGTCTGCCAAGTATAATACGTTGACCTTTAGCTTTTTAATAACTATGGCCCTATTTTGAATATTCTTATATCCTGTAAAATTCTGATGAACATATTTCTCCTATTTCAGTTTTGTATAATGAGTGCCCATTGTCACTCTAACCAAAATATTGATATGGGTAGAATAAACCAGAGGACAAGAACACAGACTCTGGAATTACATGGGCTGCTTTCGAGTCCTGGCTCCCACAAGTAGTCGTGACTATAGGACCATTACACCATCTCTCAGAGCCTTGGTTTACAGACTTCTAAGATGAGTGAAGAGTCGTATGTAGGTTATTGTGAAGTTCAAATGTGGTAATCTACATAAAGACTTTATTACAAGGTTTTGCACATTGCAAACTCAGACACCTAGCCATTGTTAGATAATGATCCAGCTGATACTGCCATCATCAGTCACATATGGTGATTTTGATTAAATTAAAAATTAAATTATAATTTCACAACTGTGCCTGATAATTTGTCAGTGTTCAAAACATGAGGAATTTAAATATTAGAATTGGGTTTGCTCTGCTCAGTCCCTAACTACTGGTTAGGGAAAATCATGTGAGCTGAAGTACAGAGAAACACAGAATTGTTTGGATTTCTAATACCTAAGTGTGTGAAAACATCAGTAAAGACAAAACAAACATCGCCATTGTTTTGGTTCTGATGCTGAACTTAACTTCTAGCAAAAATCTTTCATTTGGTTAATGTTTGACTTTCTCCTGTCCCTGGAGTTCAATTAACACACCATTTCAGGAGTGAGTCTTTTATTTATACAAGCTAGAGAATGAATCCAATTATTTTTTCTATTTTCTGATTAATACATGCTTGGTTGCTTTATACTCAGGCTACACTGATAATATATCAAAAAGCATTGTTTTCTCCTTTTTTTGTGTGACAGAGACAGAGAGGGACAAACAGATAGGAAGGGAGAAAGATAAGAAGCATCAGTTCTTTGTTGTGGTACCTTAGTTGTTCATTGATTGCTTTCTTATATGTGCTCAGGCCAGCGACCTTGGGTTCAAGCTGGTGAGCTCGTGTTCAAGCCAGTGACCTCAGGGTTTCGAACCTGGGTCCTCCACGTCCCAGTTTAATGCTCTATCCACTGTGCCACTGCCTGGTCAGGCAAGCATTATTTTCTAAGGTGAATAATGTAAGAAAGTATGTGAAACTAAAGTTACTTTGTTTAGCCAGCAGGACATAGAGCTTTGTCTAGTTACTGGTGTTGCTATAAGGGTTTTTGAGTGACACATGTTAAAACAGATAGTGCCTTACAATACTGAGTGCTTAGCAAAAGCTATAATGATCTCTATTTCATCGTTTTATGCCTTTAATTTTTTTTAGAATTTAGTAATTTATTTTAGATGTGTATATGGTTTAAAAAATAGAAAATTGCAGCATTTTATATAGCAATATTTCCAAAAGTACCCATTTGTAGAAATCAACTTTTTCATCACTTTTTAAAGACATTTGAGGAATTAATAAGTAATCTAATGAAGACAACTGAGTTAAATGTTTAGAAATAATTGTACATGAAAATAGTTACATTGAAGAACAGTAAAATGTTATGGAATGAATTTTATGGCATGTTTGTATCCCCCAAAACTCATAGCTTGAAGCCCTAATGCCCAGTGTGATAGTGTTTGGAAATGATGAATTTGGGAGGTAATAACGGGTGTTAAGGGTCAATTAGGTCATGAGAGTGTGACTTTTGTGATGGGATTAGTGGCCTTATAAGAAGAGGAAAAGAGAAGTACAGAATTTGATCTTGGACTTCTGGCCTCTAGAGCTGTGAAAAATAAATCTCTGTTGTTTAAGCCACTCATTCTACTGTCCTTTCTTATAGCAACCCAAGTAGACTAAGACAAACACTATATGGGGATACTTACCTTGATATAGTTGTTAAAAACCAGGCATTTAATTTAAGGATTTACATAATTCATAAATCTTACTTTCCCTAGCCCTTAATTTTATTTCATATTTAGCTCAAAGGAAACTATTTTCCCAGCTGCATTTTAAAAATTCTGTAAGATCTGATTTTTTGATATAATGAGATTGAACTCAGCATTATTCAATAATAATTCTGCTTTTGATATAGCCTAAAGAAAAAGGTTCTTCTTTTGTTTATATTTTGAATGAGAAAGTTGAGATCAACATTTTAAAAAGGGATCGATATTGTCTGCACTGTGTCCCAAACCTGTGAAATTACCTGATTGTATCTATTTTAGGAAGAAATAGGGACCTTAGCAGAAGACACCAAGTTACTTAATTGACTACATTTTGGAAATGTTCATCTGCCCTCATAATAACTTGAGGCCTGTGACAACTTGGAAAGATAATTCATTTAATTTTCATCTTGTAGTTTTAAAAAAGCTGATACTAGCTATTTTATGGTATGGGTTGTAATTAGTCACAGAAGAATAAGAGCATTATATATGGATGAGATTTGAATCTGTAAGAGAGAGAGAGAGAGTGTGTATGTGTGTATAGGGTGTGAGTGAAATATAGTAGAGCGAGCAGCAAAGGAAAAAAGTGGTGATTGTAACCAATGAATTGAGTATATTACACTTTTAAAAGAATAGCTCTTGGAAAGAATTCAGATTGGTCCAATTTCAAGTAGCAAAGGTAATAATATCTGTGAATTACCTGTATGCCAACATTCTTGTATTATATTTCAGTGGACTCAGCTTTTTCGGCTCGGTGTAATAGGAACTCAGTGTCTTTTTTTAGTTAGTGGCCTTTGATATTCTCAGATAAAAGGCATCCTTCTGAATTCTTTGATCATACACTATAGCAAGCTAGGAAACTCACTCATGGCATCTTTGAAATATATCCATATTCTTCAAATTCTTTTCAAATTATTTAGTACTATGGTGACTTTTTTACAGAATGCAAAGGAAATTAAGCCATAATTTAATTGCATGCTCTAAAGATGAATTGAGGAAATGGGAAATATTGGCCAGAAAAGAAAAACCCTGAACTCCAAATCCAGTACCTTATCAGTTTTCAACTATTCACTATATTTATTTAACAGCAGAGTATCCAATGAAAATAACCTAGACTTTGGGAGAAATTGGGTTTATACCACACAGCCCTATGTTCCCTGCACCAATTTTTTTTTAACTTTTTTCAGCTTTGATCTCCTAGTCTGAAAAAAAAGGGGCATAAATAATGGTACTTTTCTTAGAGGAATGTTGTACAAATTAAATGAAATATACTGCTCGCAAAAATGAGAGGATATTTTATTGTTTTATATTCATTTTGAAACATCCTCTCATTTTTGTGAGCCGTGTACTACATGCAAAGTACAAAGCATGGCAGATAGTAAATACAAAGTAAAATGTGGTCTTTCTCTGGTTTTGATACTGATTCTTATACTTCCTAACTTGTATGTCTGAATCACGTTACTTAATTCTTCCTTTGTAAATAGGCTACCACTGACCTTTGGGATTATTGTGACAATTATGAACGACATGAATCATTTAGTGTGTTGCCTGACATGGAGAAGCACTTGATGTATGATAGCTTTACTGCAGAGCTCCTGTGCAATCTCCGTTGCAGGTGGAGGTAATTTGGGGTAAATCAGAGAAGATACCCTTAGGGACTTTGTAGAGTGGCAGAGACTAAAACACAGAACACTCACGTACACATGAATATTCCAGCTGTAAACGTGAGTGGAGAAAAGCTTCTTAAACTTGAATTCTCCTGAATTTCTATTCCTGATACTTAGATCTGGACAGTGTTGTAGTGTACTTTAAAAATGCCTGACAATTTTTTAAAAATCAAACTAAATAAACTGTGAAACATAGTTTAAAAGAGCATGATTAGCAGTTTAACATAGTCTTTTTTTTTTATGAATTTAGGTCATAGCTTATAAACAGAATGATTTATATATGATATATTTATTAATGCCAGGACCTTCACATGTTTTAATAGTTTGCATCAATGTGTGAACTTCACAGAAGTTTGTATATTATTTCTTTTTAAATACTCTATAATTTTTTTTACTTATTTACATGGATGTTCCTGCAGTTTGGACAAATGATAAATGTGTTCCAAAAGGTTTATAGTTAAATGTTAAATAAGAGAAATGCTAAGCTAATTCAGAAGTTTAAATGTCTGAAGGTAAGACTTTTCCCAAAACATCGTATTTCACAGCAGTTTTTTTCAAAATGTGTGTCACAGTCCATGAGACATGAAAGCAATTTATTTTCATCAGTCCAGTATTTCTAATATAATGCAAAAGACTAAAATAAGAAAGAAAACATTGGTTTATTATACAAAATAAGGGGGTGTATTTTGTTTATTAAATATATACAAATATTTATATTTCTAATGGCTTATGATATAAAATATATTTTTAACCTTGGCTTGTGATCGGATAATTTTAGAAAACACTGCCAACAGTGTGGAACCTTCCTTGCACAGAATTCCCATTGACCAGACAGATACGACATAGGCAATACTATGCTTAAGGAAACCTGATGCATAAATAGTCAACCTTAGGGAATATTACAAATAGATCAAAGTGGATTAAATATTGTAGAATATTCAGTTTTCTGTTTAGTTCAGAAATATTCCCTGAGCATGTACATTTCTGGGATGTACAGGCACAGAGTTAACAGGCACAGACACACCTTGTTATACTGCACCTCGTGTTACTGCACCTCACAGATGTTGTGTTTTTTACAAGTTGAAAGCAGGACCCACCACCTGCAAAAAGAGTATGGTTTACTTGATTGCAATACTCACTTTATGGTGGTTCAGAACCAGACATACAGTCTACAGAGTATGCCTGTATATAGCTTTTGCCCTTAGTAATGTCAGAGTCTGCTAGAAGAGATAGATATTGAAACAAATCTGTGTGACTGGATAGACAGTGATGCCAACGTCTGAGGTAGGACATATGTGTAGGGACAGGTTTGCATGAGAAAGTAACAGACTCATCCTAGGCCGGTTGATGGTGAGCGTCTTATGTGACACCCCATCGAAGTTGCTGGTTAGCTGCTGTGTGTACATTTCTCCATAGTTCAGCTCACAGGTCTGGATCAGAGATGTTGCTTTCGCGCAATCATTATATAGGCAATGGTAAAGTCCTGAAGATGGATGAGGTTATGAAGGGGAAGCTGGTAGAGGGGTAATAACAATCCTGGGAATAATGGCTGCATTTAAGGAACAGTCAGAGCAAGAGGAGCAAATAGAAGAATGAGAAACTGTGGCTAGAAAAGTAAGTGGAAAACTACTTACTTTTTTGCCCTTCCAAATTTATATGTTGAAACCCTAACTCCCAATGTGATGGTATTTGAAAGTGAAGCCTTTAAGAAGTGTTTAGGTCATGAGGGTGAAGCACTTGTGAATGGGTTTTGCGCCTTTATAAAAGAGGCATCCAAGCCGCTCTCACCCCCTCTGCTGTATGAGGACACAGTGAGAAGGTGGCTGTCTCTGTAAACCAGGAAGCAGGCCCTCACTGGACACCAGCTCTGCCAGGGACTTAAATCTACAGGTGCCTTGATCTTGGATTTTCCCGCCTCCAGAACTGTGAGAAATAAACTGTTATCAGCCACCCTGTCTTTAGTATTCTATTGTAGAGGCCCAAATGAAACAAGACAAAAACCAATAAGGCTGCTGTTAATAGAAGTTGAGGAGAGAAGGACTCAAGAATGCCTGCTGGGTTTGGCCAGTAGGCCACAGAAATGGAATAGGGTGGCCAGGGACGACAAGGGAAGTCTTGTTACAGTCAACTGAGAGTGGCTAGGGGTGTAAGGAGGGAAGACACTCAGGCTAGACCAGTCTTTGAGGTAGCTCAGCTGAGAAGAAATGGACTGCAATAACATAAGTGGATGACAGGGACAGGAGAGACTATTTGACCATGAAAGAGACTCGAATGTCTATAGGTAACGGGAGGGAAACCAGTAGAAAAGGAGAAATCAGAAATATAAGAGGTGAAGTAAATAATAATAGAGTGTGAACCGAGAGGTGTTTGGCATGGAAACACTGATGGGCTAATTAGCTTTAGGTAGAAATAAAGAACTTTTGAGACTAGAGGGAAAGGAGTAAGGGAAAAAAAGACAGTGAGTGATAGACATTATTATCATTGTTATTTTTCATTCCAAAAGTGTCTGGACTATACATAGCTTTCTCCTTTCTCACTGCCTCAAGTGTCCAGATGACATCACTGCTTTCCTGTCACTTCTAAATCAATAACCAGCTCCTCTTTGTACGTAAGAATCGGGAATAGACTTATATATTGAGGTGCAGCCTTTGCTCTTTGAGCAATATGTTATGATACAGTAGTGAACACAACAGTTTCTGCCCTTAAGAAGCTGTGTTCTGCCTGACCAGGTGGTGGTGCAGAGGATAGAGCATTGGACTGGGAAACAGAGGACCCAGGTTCAAGACCCTGAGGTCACCAGCTTGAGCCCAGGGTCGCTGGCTCGAGCAAGGGGTTATTCGGTCTGCTGTAGTCCCCTGGTCAAGACATATATGAGAAATCAATCAATGAACAACTAAGGAACAGCAACAAAGAATTGATGTTTCTCATCTCTCTTCCTTCCTGTCTGTCTGTCCTTATCTGTCCCTCTCTCTGACTCACTGTCTCTGCCAAAAAAAAAAAAAAAAAAAAAAAAAAAAAGCTGTGTTCTAGTGGAGGAGAAAAGAAAACTGATAGATAAGTTTAAAAAACTCATGACAAATTAGATTGTAACAAGTCCTATACAGAAGACGAAAGAAAGTTAAGGAATGGAATGTGCCTGCTCGGGAACGAGAGGTGGAAGATCAGGGAAGGTCACTGAGAAGATAGCACATCAGCAGGGTACTGAATAAAGCAAGAAGAAAGGAGAGCACATATTTAGGGAAGAATTCTTCAGGCAAAGAAATAGCAAATGCAGAGGACCTGGGATGAGAGTTGCCTTGGTGTCCTCAGGAAAGCCAGGCTAGGGTGACTGCAGGAAAGCTTATGCCAAGGAGAAAGGGAAGCTGAAGCTAGAGGAGGAGCTGGGGACCATTTGGGGCTTTTTATTCAAATCAAATAGAATGCCACAGAAGGACTTTGAGCAGAGAAGTAAAATATTGGTCTTATGACATCATGAGATTATATTATTTTTCTCCCCATGTTGTAGCCTCTTTTCTGAATCATAAGCAAATACTCAAGATTGCTGAGTCTTCCGTCAAATATGTGCTATTAGAGCATGGTTTCTCATAGATAGTGTAAACTCAAATCCCTTATTCATGTGAATAGAATATAGAAACAGGTAATATTGTTACTGTTCAGTTTACTCAGATGTTTAAAAAACTCTGTGTGTGGGGGTAGACAGAGGGCCCATGATTCCAGTGCTTTGTGCTCTTAACGAGTACTTTGAGAACTGCACACTGTCCACATGATAATTCTGGCATTACCTTTGTCTGTAATGCAATGGTTAAGGCCTGGTCACAAGTGCATTTGACTTTTATATACTAAAAGTGATTTTAAAACAGTGTCAGAAAAAGCCCTGGTTGGGTAGCTCGGTTGTCGGAGCTTTTGTGTAGAAGCGCAGATGCTGCCCATTCGATCCCTGGTCAGGGCATATACAGGGACAGATTGATGTTCCTGTCTCTTCCTCCCTGCCTCCCTTTAAAGATAAAAAAAATATATATATATATATATATTTTAAAGTGTCAGACTTGCCTGACCAGGCGGTGGCGCAGTGGATAGAGCATCAGACTGGGATGCAGAGGACCCAGGTTCCAGACCCTGAGGTTGCCAGCTTGAGCATGGGCTCATCTGGTTTGAGCAAAGCTCACCAGCTTGGATCCAAAATCCCTGGCTCCAGCAAGAGGTTACTTGGTCTGCTGAAGGCCTGTGGTCAAGGCACATATGAGAAAGCAATCAATGAACAACTAAGGTGTTGCAACAAAAAACTGATGATTGATGCTTCTCATCTCTCTCCGTTCCTGTCTGTCTGTCCCTATCTATTCTTCTTTCTGACTCTCTCTCTGTCTCTGTAAATAATAATAATAATAATAAAATGTCAGACTTGAATTTTTCTCTTCCCTAGTAAAAACACAAGTTAGAGCACATTTTTTCACTTTATTCTGAATCACATAATGAATGCATCATTTCCAGGAAATTAGTATTCTGAAAAAGGGACAAAAAAGGAAAAGGAAAGTGTCATTAGTATCTAATAGTTCATCATTAGTGTTCTAAGTACCACTGGAGAGAGCTGTTGCATACTACCAGCACGTACCTGTCACTAAGGTGACAGGGAGTCTGCACTGGACAAGTTGTTTAGTTGTCCGCTGAGATCTGTGACTTGACAGGGTAGTACATATTTTGCCAGTGAGAATGTTATTAAGTCATTAGTGCTGAATTCTGCACTCAGAACTCAACATGGATAGCGCTAAAATCAAAGTGAATATGGAAAGTAAACTGCAGAGAAATATAGTATGAGTTCCACTTTACCGAATAAGACTGTACGTTTTTAGAAGTAATTGCCTGAGATAGAATGATAAATATCAATTACCTTTAAAAAAAACAAAATAAAACACTGCCGTGTAAATAAGTAAGTTGCTTGGAATGGGAAATTCTTATTCCTAATCATTCACTTCTAGTCAGAAATCTGTTAGTTAAATATGAAAGTATTATGTAAAATTTGTTTGAAAAGCAATGCAAAAGATGTAAAACCTACCATTATAACATCATTTTGCCAGAAAGCTTAAAAATACCATAAGAGAAAATGAATTTTTAAAGACTTTAGAGAACTAATTTTATTTTTTAATAAATAAAAATTTTTTTTTTCAAGTAATAGGAGTTGTTGGGACAGATTTAAGCTCAAAGTCAGTAGAAAACAGAATGAAGTTATTCGAAGTCATTTATTTTAATATTTTTTATATATATTTTTTATTCAGTGAGAGGAGGAGAGGCAGAGACAGACTCCACATGCACCCTGACCAGGATCTACCTGGCAAGCCCACTAAGGGGTGATGCTCTGCCCATCTGGGGCTCTTCCTCTGTTGCTCAGCAACCGAGTTTTCTTAGTGCCTGAGGCAGAGGCCATGGAGTCATCCTTAGAGCCCAGGTCCAACTCGCTCCAGTATAGCCATGGCTGCAGGATGGGAAGAGAGAAAGAGGGAAGTGAGAGTGGAGGGATGGAGAAGCAGATGGGCACTTCTCCTGTGTGCCCTGACCAGGAATCAAACCCAGGACATCCACATGCTGGGCCGACACTCTACCACTGAGCCAACTAGCCAGGGCCCGTTTATTTTATTTGTTCAGTAGTTAGAGGACAAAAACAGAAAAAAAGAACCTGGTGCTTTGAGTAGAGAACCCATTCTCCGTTGTAAAAACAGCAGGGCTCTGTTTCAGTTTCACTCTGATGATTTTATACAGAGACTGTTCACACATTTGCCATATTCTTTGTAGGGATCAAGCAAAATATTTTGATCTCCCATTATGGGCAAATGCAAGACATAATATTGGCTCCTGTAGAGGACACAGAAAGGCTGTCTTTGTCCTCTAATTGCCTTATCAGATTTGAGATGTTTGAACATTACTATACAAGGAATCATAAGCATCCTGGGCCTGACGCTGTCACTAACCAACCAGACGATCTTTAACAGGGCATTTAGATCTCAAATGTTTAGACTGGTCACTGTGAAAGGTTTCTTTAAATATGGTTTTCATATGTCAGATTTTCAAATCATTTTATTATTTACATACAATTTTATTTCAGTTTCATATCATGTTAAATATGAAATTATTAATCCATATGGTTACAAATGGAAGTAACCGTATGCACATGTAACCTAATAACTATGTATTAAGTTGCTCTGTAACCATATATGTAACTATATACAGGGTAGGGAAAAAGTAGGATTACAGTTGTTTATATGGAAAATAATACAATAATAAATAGTAATAGGATAAATTGTTTTGGTTACTCACAACTGTAAAGCTACTTTTGCCCCACCCTGTATAATTACATATGTATTTATCACAAGTATAGAATGAATAGTAGAAAGAGCAAGGTTGATAAGCTGTCGGAGAAGTGAGGGTACAGAGTGGAATGCTTTTGCTAGATACCACATATATACATGTACTATATGTTAGTTATTGTGCATGGTGATTAAATATAATATTATGCTGTGAGCCAGTGACAAGATGGCTTACCCCAATTTTAGAAATAAGAACTCTGAAGTCCTTTGAGCCTTAGTTACTTGTCTAAAAATTATGCATTTAATGGCAGTAAAGTCAATATTGGAATCACCACAGTACCATTTCTCAAAGGGACTGACTGGAGATGAGGCTGGAGAAATGGACAAGAACCAGATTGTATTGAGAGCAAAGGGAACGGGGTGCTGTAATGGAAAATTTGGATTTTGTCATTGAGTCAAAAGGCAACCATATTTCTGCCAGGAAAGTGGCATGGTAATAAGCAATGCTTTAAATGAGTAAGATCTTAACTTTACAGAGGTGTTAATACAATTGTTCATTTTAATAACCCATTTTATCTGACACAGAATAGTGAAGACAAAGACCTTGTTCTTTTGACCTTATTTGTTTTGTTTTGGAGCAGGTTTTAATTTTTTTTTTCTTTGAGGACGAACAACTGTAAGTTACAATCTATTCCCTTCTTTGTACATGCCCATACTCAGTCTGTGGAGAGCAGTCAGTTACTCTTGTCCTCGTGACACATTTAAATCAGGAAAAGAAGTAGGTAGTGTGAGGGGCACAGCATTGCACCAACTAACTAAAACTGATGTGGGATAAAGAGCCTTGGAGAAGAATAAGATCAACAACAATGAAAAAAATAGCATACAGGCTGGAACCTGCACCAGGGATGACGGCGAGTCAGCTCTTCCAGACAGCGTCAGCAGCGTGGTGCTTGGGAATTACACCATTCCTTAGCCACAGAGACAGCCAGCTCTGTGATTCCTTATTTAATGTGGGCTGGTTTTTTTTCCCTGACAGAGACAGAGAGAAACAGATAGGGACAGACAGACAGGAAGGGAGAGAGATGATAAGCAGCAGTTCCTCATTGCGGCACCTTATTTGTTCATTGATTGCTTTCTTATACCTGTCTTGACTGGGGCTACAACAGAGTGAGTGACCCCTTACTCAAGCCAGTGACCATGGAGTCATGTCTCTGATCCCACGCTCAAGCCAGCGACCCCTCGCTCCAGCTGGTGAGCGCACACTCAAGCTGGATGAGTCCTCACTCAAGCTGGTGACCTCCGGATTTCAAACCTGGGTCCTCTGTGTCCCAGTCGAATGCTCTATCCACTGTGCCACCACCTGGGCCTGGTCAGGCTAATGTGTTCTTTACTTGTATTTTAAAGTATGATTTAACTGATCCCTCTCCCCCACCCCTTCTTTCTTTTTCATTGCTTTGGGATGGAAGTATCACAGGTTTAGAAAGTAATCTGGCAGTACCCTACTTTACACAGTACTGGAAAATCCCCAATGTATAATAATATGCCTGCTAGCTTCCACTGCATATTTATTGAGTCTTTTTATGTAAATACAGGGGCGCATACTGAGATACGCACTTCCTGACAGTTGAGGAAAACTACAAAAAAAACAATTCCATATTTCACCAGTTCTAAAATGCACACTTTTCAAATTCTCATCTCTCTGAAATTTGCCTGGATCTCACAGTCACTGGTCAAACAGTAGTTGCACAATAGTCGTGAAATAGTGGTCTTTGCCTGCACATGAACACACTTGGTTGTTGCTGTTCATGCTGTTGTCTCTTTGAGTCATGTGCATTGTTGGAACCACATGTGTTGAGCTTAATTGCTTTACAATGCCTTCAAAAATATTATTTGGCTTTGAAACTAAATATTGTCATGTAGAAAGGCCCAGAAACAGGACAATGAAGTATATACATATTTAATATTAGAGAAGAAAAGATTCACTCTTGGAGGGCTATATGATATTTTCTATTTTCAACAAAGCAAAGGCCATGTGCTTTACATGACCCGAGAAATAACGGTCACCATAATCTGATGAAGCCCATTGTATGATATATTCTTATCAACATATAAGCAGAGGATTGCCTAGCCAGCAACAACGTCCTAGTTGTAATGCTGGAGCACTCCAGTAAACAGTGGTGCATCATGAACACTTTTGATGGCATAGATAGTCATATTGGTGGGAAAACATCATTGACTGATGTGAAAAAGGATTTTTCCCCTAAGAGAGACAGACAGAGAGAGAGACAGAGAGACAGAGAGAGAAGGAGAGAGATGAGAAGCATCAACTTGTAGTTGCGGCACCTTAGTTGTTCATTGATTGCTTTTCATACATGCCTTGGCTGTGGAGCTCCAGCCAAGCCAGTAGTGACCCCTTGCTCAAGGCAGCGATTTTGGGCTCAAGCCTGCAAGCTTGGGCTTTAAGCCAGCAACCCTGTACTCAAGCTGGTAAGCCGGCATTCAAGCCAGCGACCTCAGGGTTTCACACCTGCAGCTTCAGCATCCCAGGTGGACACTCTATCCACTGTGCCAGCACCAGTCAGGCTGAGGAAGGATTCCGATGAGTCAAAGTCAATGGAAAGAAAATTTGGGAATATATTAACCAGTAGTCCTTTATAAAGTATAAAATAAAGAGTTTAAATAATAAGGAAACTTGCCATTGTTTAATTTTTTAATTTAGTAATACCAAAAATACTGGTGTATCTTATAAGTGGTATTGTCGTAAGGTCACTGAAGTATGGTAGTGACAATCACTGCATTACACCTTTTCATCCTCAGCCTTGCAAGCTGAAATATTATTTCAGTTTTTTTTTTTGGTTTTGGGGGGTTTTTTTGGTAATTTTCTGAAGTTGGAAACAGGGAGGCAGTCAGACAGACTCCCCCATGTGCCTGACCGGGATCCACCCGGCATGGCCACCAGGGGGTGATGCTCTGCCCATCTGGGGCGTTGCTCTGTTGCAACCAGAGCCATTCTAGTGCCTGAGGCAAAGGCCACAGAGCTATCTTCAGCGCCCAGGCTGACTTTGCTCCAATGGAGCCTTGGCTACGGGAGGGGAAGAGAGAGAGAGGAAGGAGAGGGGGAGGGGTGGAGAAGCAGATGGGTGCTTTTCCTGTGTGCCCTGGCCAGGAATTGAACCCGGGACTCCTGCACACCAGGCCGACGCTCTACCACTGAGCCAACAGGCCAGGGCCTATTTCAGTTTTAAAGATGAAAACATTGAAGTAACTAGCTTCATATCTTAGAAAAGTAATAGTGTTAGGAAACTAATAGTTGGATAATGGTGGCAGCCATTTGAACCAGAGTTCAAGCTGTTTACCCAAAGTAAGTTGCCTTAAGTGAAAACAATCAATCAAAAAGAAGAAAATGAAGGGAGGACACAGGGATATGATGAAATAACAATAACAAATTGGTGCATCACGCCTGGCTTAAATATTTCTAGTGTGAGTAAGCTCATCGCACCCATCATGCCTTTCTGAATGGTTTTCTTGTTAGAAATGAATCTTTTTTGTTTATACAGTAGACAAATAGGCTTCCCTTTAATTTTCACTCATTTGCCGTCAAAAACAAAACAACAACCCAGAATATAAGCCTGATGGCTCATCTACAAAAGCCTTTCAGATTCTTGAGAACAGTTACTATGTTGCCATCCATTTTGTATACTGGACCACACAGCCCGTTTGTCGTATAAAACTTCTTTTCATGACCCAACATCATGTTTATCCTAGTCCCTTTGGGTATTCTGTTTTGTTGGTGTATGTTTAAAACCGTGGAGTTCAGAGTGAACTATTGCATTTGGACTTTGAGGACAGACATGCCACACAATCCGCAGTCATCTAAGACTTACAGGACCTTGTCAAGGTAATGTTTATGAACCTGGGCTCTTCTCATCCTGATTTTTTAAAAAAGGATTTTCATGTCATCTCTCATGGCACAGAGCCTAATTCTTACTGGGATAAGGCAGACTGAAAACCTTTGTGGCCTAGACATCTGCCTGTGAACAATAATAGTTCACCATAAGACTCAGATGTCTGTGGTTATAGGATGTCCTGTCTGCATGACGGAGATGTGGTGGCTGACAGGCAGGGCATTCCAGGTAGCAGGCCCCAGAGGGAGCCCTGCCACTGAACAGCTTGGGCAAGTTACTTAGCCTTTCTCAATTCCATGTCTGGAAAAGATGATGAATAATAGTTTTTCCTCTTATATTGTTTGAGGATTAATTGAATTTAAGCATTTAAAATGCCCAGAAATACTGCCTGACTTTGTTTAAGAAATCAAAATGTTTTCATGTGTGTGTGTGAGAGAGAGAGAAACTAGAACTCAAAGAATTGAATAATCTACTGTATTCATTTCCTAGGGCTGCTATAGTAAAGTTCTACTAATGAGTAGCTTTTAACAAATTTGTTGTCTCACAGTTCTGGGGCTAGAAATCTGAAATCAGGTTCTGAAAAGAGGGGCAAGGCCATGTTCCCTCTGAAAGCTCCAGGGGAAGAGCCTTCCCTGCCTGTTCCTGCTTCTGGAAGCCCCAGACCTTCGTTGGCTTATGGGAGCATGACTCCCGTTTCTGCGTGTCTTTACATGGCCTCTGTGTCTCTGTGTCCATATTCTCCTCCTCATATAAGGACACCAGTCATATTGGATTAGAGTCCACCCTAATGGAGTATGACTTCATTTTAACCTGATTATATCTACAAAGACTATTTCCAAATAAAGTTACATTCATGGGTACTAGCATTAGAACTTGGACGTATCTTTGAGGGACATAATTCAGCTGAATATCTAGTATCAGACAAGTTCAAAACAAAGAGACTGGATGTCCCAGAAGCAAGCAAAAGACAGGAGTGGGGAGTGAGAGATCTAAGAACTGGCGATGCTTTGAGATTTAACCAGTGAGTAGGCACTAAGGGTTTTTGTGAAAAAGTAATACAGCCCAAACCAAATCTTTGGGCTAACACAAGAGAAAACAAGGTTTCAGTCTTCTGTGGGGGAGAATATGAACCCACATACTAAAGGTCCTGCAATTCTGAACAGGTTACCAAGATATAAGCTGTAAACCCAAAGTTGGCCCTGAGGATCCCATTCACTCTTGGAAGTGCCTTTCCTCAAACATGGAATAAACAAACATCTCAATAACTTTGAGGTGTTAATATAGTTTTAACAGCCTTCATAAGCATAGCATTATAGATTTTAATTGCCAACAATTTCCAACACATACAGTTTAAGATGTGTTTGAGTTCTCCCAGGGATGAAGATGTGTTTATTTTCTGGTTGAAAACTAAGAATTTGCTCTGTATAACCATTTTACATTATCTGTTCTTGAGAGCGCTACTGCTGGATAAGCATAAGATTTTTTAGGTTTCTAAAGTGTTTGAAGATACTGTGAATAAAAGTTGCATTAAACATAGAGGTTTATCATTATCATCTTTGTCTACACCCTTGATATTTCCAGAGTGACCAGTCTTGACTTCCCAAGTAGAGTATTTGACTGAGTTAGAAGAAATATGACTTAAATACTGAGAAACTCATCTCTTTTGTATCTCAGTCAAAAAGTCTTCTGTAAATACCATGTTAATGACAACTGTGGAAAGAGAAATGTGGAAAGTGTGCTTAACGTAGAATTTTCTAACCCTTACAGGAATTTGAATCAATTTAAGATTAGATCATCCCCTAAGTGGGTTTTTATAGAGTTGTTTCGTTTCCAGTTTTCCATGCCTTTCTAACACTTGATCTTTGTAGGAAAACTGCTGCCATCTTCAGAGACATGAGTCATGTTACTTAAAATGTTTTCACCATACTTTAGACATCATGAGATACAGTAGGAGAAGAGTAGAGTAGAGTCTTGGCATTCACAATTTTTACATTCTAAGACTTGACTTTTCAGAGTGGTTCATTACACATATATTAGTTTAGCTCATGCACTAGCCTAGCAGACTCCTGTGTCTGAATTTTATTTTAGCTTTATTTCTTT
This sequence comes from Saccopteryx bilineata, assembly GCF_036850765.1. Classification (NCBI taxonomy): domain Eukaryota; kingdom Metazoa; phylum Chordata; class Mammalia; order Chiroptera; family Emballonuridae; genus Saccopteryx; species Saccopteryx bilineata. The sequence goes on from NC_089494.1 coordinate 180,054,552, forward strand.
TTTTAAGTATTATATGTATGTTTACTGATATCCCTCTGTGTGTGTATGCTTTTTCTGTGAAAAAATATGTCCATGCAAAGATAGCCAATTTCATTGGAAGTGAGAGATGATGAGATGGTGACTTAGAGAGAAAGGCGTTACATGAACTAAACAGTGAATGTTCTATTCTTCAGGGATTTGAGTCTGTAATATAAAAGAACCCATCACAAATTCTATGCAGATATTAGAAAAAGTGAATATTAAACTGTTTCAATGAATTTTCCAGATCCTACTAACATTGCTCAAATGAGAATTTAAAACCTTAGCAAAGTCACTAGAATGGCCACGAAATGATCTTTAAGGTGAACAGCAGCCCTTTTTAATAAAATACTGTTTTATAAAATACTGTACAAAATACTGTTTGTGGTTGCCAGGAATTCTCCTTTTGATAATTGACTTTGCCTCATCTCACTAACAACTGGGAGTGTTCACATGGTGTGCACTCCATTCCTTGGACACAGATTGATACAGGAGTGAGCAGGGGATCTGCAGAGGCCCCACAGAGTTGTTCCATGGCTCAGTTTTGCTGGAATTGGTGGATCCACCTCTTATTTCAGCATGCTGGCAGGAGGTGACTTGGAGGATACTCAGAGAGTCAGTCTAACTGCAACAGGAGAAAATAAGACCGATGTGCAGAGAGACATTTGATACATGAATGAAAGTTAGGGCGGCTTCATTTAAGCCTAGATTCATTTGTGTCTGTAGCCAGGGTTTATATTTTACTGCATTTTATGGGGAAGTACTATACTTGGTAATCTTCGTGATTATGTAGGATTATCAGAGATCTTGGGAGCAGATCCTACACATGGCTTAAGGTTCTATGGATCTTATACCCTCCCACTTGTATGCTAACAAGCATTTAAACTTCATTGCTCTCTCTGAGGCTGTTAAGAATTCTGATTCTCATGTTTTAAGATAAACGTTAAAATCCATGCTTCATTTTAAATACATTCTATTTATAAACAATGGAAAGCATATGTGAGTCAATTAATAATTTAGAAACCTGTGACTATTTAGCTATTTTAATGAATTTCAATTAAAGTACTTTATAAATGATGGAAATGTAAAACAGGGGTAATAAAAATATTCTACTCAGCACCAAAATAGTAATTTCTTATTTATTTAATTTTTTAAAAAATTCAGTGAGAGGAGGGGAGGCAGAGAGACAGACTCTGCCTGGGCCTGGACTGGAAACCACCTGGCAAGGCCACTAGGGGGCGATGCTCTGTCCATCTGGGGTGTTACTCTGTTTCTCAGCTACCAAGCTCTTCTTTAGTGCCTGGGGTGGAGGCCATGGAGTCATCTTCAGAGCACAAGGCCATGGCTAGAAGAGGGGAAGAGAGGGGGAGAGAGTGAAAGAGAGTTGAGAGAGGGTGGGGGGGAAAAGCAGATGAGTGCTTCTCCTGTGTGCCCTGACTGGGAATTGAACCTGGGACCTCTATATGCTGGGCCCACACTGTACCACTGAGCCAACTGGCCATCACCCAAAATAGTCATTTCTATATAAATTACTTATATTTAATCCTATTTTAAGTATTTCGTCAGTCATTTTTTTATGATTCAGTTGTGTTGTATGGAAAGAAATAAATAGAAAAGCAATGTCACCTTGTTTGTACTTTGCAATTGTGACCATCAGGTATTGATTACCTAGCATTAAAAAAAAGGGTAAAATATTAATATAAGATATACCAAACTCTTTATCCAAACTGATGCCAATGATAACTCTGGAATAAAGGAGGGAGCTCCAATCAAGAGAATCTGAAGAGAGCTGTGGTGTCATAGACATAGGGAACTTACCTACCGTGAGTTACGAACCTGGGCCTGTTACTACAACATTATCAGATGTAATCGTCACGGTTACTGTGCATGGTAGCTGCCATATCTTTATTCTACACATTAGGAACTTCAGGCTTAGCTAGAGAGAGTGACTTCCCAAGGATGAGATAGAGTATTTACTCTGGCCCAGATCCCTTCAATGGTTTCTCTTTGCGCCCCGCTCCTGCTCTCTCCCCAACTTCACCCCCTTTTATTCAACTTTAAATTAGTTTATTGAAGTTCAGACTTCCTAACTTGGATGACAAAACCCACATCCCCTGGCCTTTCTTTATAGTTTCATCTCTTTTCATTTCTTACCTAGTCTCCAAGTTTACAGAATCTTTTTCACTTTCTAAGTTTGTCATAGGTCGTTTCTTATGCTGTGAGCAATGGTCCCTGTCCCCACCATTCAGTGACTAACTCCTTTCTTTTTAGTCTTTAGGTTTCAGCTTAAGTACCACATCCTCTAGGTAAATTCACCAAGTCTGCCACGCCCACCGCATTGTTCATTCATTCAAATAGGAAATAGATATTGAGCACCCCTTTGTCCCTGTCCCTATCCTAGGCTGTAGGAATATAACAGTGAGCAAAGAAGAAAAAAGAATCTCTGCCTTTCTAGGTGGTGCTCTAATATTATTACTTTAGTTCAGTGTCCCTCGTTAAACACTTGCTTCATGAGAAGTCTAACACAATGGAATATTGTAGGAATGTTGCAGGTATTTAATATTTATTGGATTGGGCACAAATGAATGACATCACGTACTTTTTAATTGACAATGGTTGTATAGAAATATAAGAATGTTCCACCTGGTCCCTTTTATCTTTTCACACTGCCATCATCGTAATACCATCATTGTCTTATGATGGGATTGTTGCAGAATCTCTAATTGAAAGCAACCCTGCTTTCACTTTTTCTACATCATTGGATTTTTTCATAGAGCTGTCAGATTTATCTTCTCTTGTGATGGGGTATTGTTCTTCTTCCTAAAACAGCTCCTACTGAAATCCAAGTCTCTTCATAATCTAATGTTGCCTTTCTGCTTCAATTCATCTCCTGCTCTTTCACATGTACTTTCTAATCAATCCAGTTTTTTACAGTCCACATATTCTGGTTTGTTTGTACTTCCTACGTAAAGATGCTTTTCTCTTTTTCTCAGTTTACTACATATTTAATCAACACTGAAAGTCACTTCACTTTGGTTAAGTCTTTGACAACATCAGCCAACCTTTATTTTCATAATTTCTGATTTCCTGTAAGATTCTTGCTATATCAGTACTATCCTAAACAAGTCCTGCCCCTCAATACACACATACACACACACACACACACACCTATACTATACAGAAATAAGCTTCACATGGAACTCCAAGTTAAAAGTAAATGAATAAAAAGAATAATAAAAGTAGAGCTTATTGTAATATGACCTTAACACTTCTCATGTACCCTTTAGCTCTACAGACCACAGTTGAAACCAACATGTGACCTCATTTGCTCTGGTCTTTGCTTGGTCTTACTGTTAGCAAGGGCAAGTCAAAGGTGGTCAGGGTGACTTAGCACTGCTGAGAGGAAAATTATTTATTCATGAAACAAAAGGAAAAGGTCACACTTGCTATGCCTTCCACTGCAAATATGTCAAGCCCCATGTTTTTTACTTCTTACCACTTCCCAGGAAAGGTCTGTAGGAAACAGAAGATAGAGTCTGATTTTATTTCTTTCTCTAGTTCTGAGACATTTGAAGTGTTAGGGAGCCTCTAGGCTAAACCCACTGAAACTTTCTTAGTCATCTACATTTCACATGTTCAGAAGCCAGAGTGAAGTCCATGCACACAGATCAGTTTCTTCTCACTGATGAAAGGTCAAATTAGTAGTAGTTGGAAAATCTATCTAGTCTTTATTCCTATATGTAAGTCTTACATCCCAAGTAACTTTATGTTTCTTAAGGGAATTAGTTGTATTTATATTCTTTTACCATAGAATTATATATGGTTCTTTAATTATTTCATAATGACATAAGCTTGTCTTTCTACCAGTTTTCTGGAGTTCTTTTTTTAAATTCTCTATAACACCTGTCTCATAGGAGATACTTAATAACTGTCTGCTAATTAAGACTGAATAAAATATCCTAGTTAATGAAGCTATCTATTTTACAAGATTATTCACAATCCATCCTCTCTAACATCTGAACTCTCCATGTAAAGTATCAAATTATCATAGGACAAGTCAAGTGTTATTTGTAAAATGTAGTTCAATTTGTGATGTGACTTGTAACAGAAATGTCATATTTTAAAAGATAGCCTTATGTATATTAAGAACATTTAAAATTTTTTGTTGAAAAGACATTAAACAAGAAATATAGAAGATGGAAAGAGTTTTGGAAATTTAATGAAGCAGCTCTATAAGAAAATGCAACTTGAAATTATGTGACTTTATAAAACAAACTTTTCTCTAGTAAACATCAGATAACAACTCCCCAAACACATTATGAACGTGCTTTCCAATTTTTTCTGTTTGTCCAGGAAAAGGGAAAGAGGTGATTGACAATCCTGATTGGTCTTTTTAGCAATTCAAATATATAACAGAGAAATATTCCTCATTTTTAATTGATGAAAAACTAAGTTTAAAATTATGATTACTAATGAATCACAATTTATGATGAATTAGCAGCTATTTTTCTGTTTTCCAAACACCTTCCCTTATTTGCTATGATCACTCAGTTTAGAGGTCATATGTGATATTAGGCAAGCATGACTTTTGCATCATTTAATTAGAAATTTGTCAAAATCTGAAGAAACGGAAACAAAAACACGTTCATGCTCAAATTGGGGGTAAGAACTTGTGTAAATACACTACATACACAAAAACTATGGGTGCTGTGATTTAAGTGACTTATGGTAACTATGATCCCTAGTTTATTCATAGAGATAAATAAAATTGATGGTTTGTATTACTATGAAATAGAATCATTTCCAGGAGAGAAATCTTCCATTGAATAAATACTATCTCTGACATGAAAATTTGAGATGACTTATTACAAGTTTTCAAAGTTTTAAATTATCCTTGAGGACAAACAAAACAATCTAATACCGTTTTTAATATAATTTGAAATTTCAAAATAAAAACATTACTAAAAGTAAATGTAAAGTATTTATAGCTTGACATATATTTTTAGAAAAATTATATATCCTCCTGCCTCTGTTAAGAAATTTGGCAGATGATAAACAGGTAATGAGATGATTTGTCCATAGAAGGTATTTATGGGAAATGTAAGTCTTAAACCCATATTTCTTGACTAGGAAGTTTCAGAATGCAGAGAGAAATACTCTGATGTCAGGAAGCCAGGAGTTTTTTGATATCATCTTGTATATGTATCTCTTCTCAAGTATTCTATAAAGTTCTTCAGACCAAAGTTTATGCCTTCTATTTCTTTATTGTTTCAATATAATTGAACACAAGTAAGAAGTTACTGGTCTTTGATGTTGTCTATTTGCCCTTTTAATACAGTACAGTTAGTAAGTTTGTTCTATTAATTTTTTTCAGATATATAAATGAATACTTCTGAAATCATCTTCCTTATTAAAAATAAATAAGGAAATGATAGATTAAGGAGCACTAGGCAGAATTAAGAAATAAACTTTCTGCCTTTGTTAGAGTTATATTCCAGAAAATGTTTTTTGTTTTGTTTGTTTTTTTGTGGGTTTTTTTTGTATTTTTCTGAAGCTGGAAACAGGGAGAGACAGTCAGACAGACTCCCGCATGCGCCCGACCGGGATCCACCCGGCACGCCCACCAGGGGGCGATGCTCTGCCCCTCTGGGGCGTCACTCTGCCGCGACCAGAGCCACTCTAGCCCCTGGGGCAGAGGCCAAGGAGCCATCTCCAGCGCCCGGGCCATCTTTGCTCTAATGGAGCCTTGGCTGCGGGAGGGGAAGAGAGAGACAGAGAGGAAGGAGGGGGGCGTGGGGGGTAGAGAAGCAAATGGGCACTTCTCCTATGTGCCCTGGCCGGGAATCGAACCCAGGTCCCCCGCACGCCAGGCCGACGCTCTATCGCTGAGCCAACCGGCCAGGGCCAGAAAATGTTTTTTTTATTAAGTTTTTAATGATTGTGTTCTAACATGTCTGAGTTATTCTTATGTTTTTAATAATTGCTTAATTAAGGATTAAAACTTCTACATATGCCTCATACAACAAATAAGCTTATATATTTTTACTGAATAATTAATAGCATTTAATTTATCTAACCTTTCTTTTTATTAAGTCATTTAAATATTATTTTTGAGAAATAGCACTTATTAGCTTTGTTCACTTACAAATTTGCTAACTACCTGAAAGCCAGGGATGGGTAAAAATCTTTTCTAAAATACCCACTGCCTATAACAGCCAAATTAATGATGGATGTGTGGACTCTAGAATTAAATATCATTAACTTGCTTTCCTTGAGTTTAAAAAATGTTAAAAACAACATAATGTTTTCAGTTGTTAAAATTTGAAGAGCAGTATCACAAGAATAAGAAGTGACTCACCTTTTTCCTACTTAGAGGATATTTTTCTTAACTGCATTTTCCAGAAATCTAGTAAGAGTCGGCTTTAAAAAAAATCCATTTGGAGGAATACCTTTTATTTTTTCAATTTACTATGTCACTTTCAGCTTTTAAAACATTACTACCCATTACACAGCCATGGGATGGAGTGGTCTTGTAGAATGAGCTTTGCTACAGTAGAAAATGAGACTACCTGGAAATTTATTGTGGTGGTGCTACTCGTGCGAGGATCAGTATTATCACTAAAGCCATTTGGAAATTGTTCCACTCTTAGAAAATGGGACTTGTGGAACATGAGACCTAGTCTATTTGATTTTAGCCATAACAGCTTTCAACATATGATAGCGTACATTTGGATAAAAAGTAGAAAACATAGAGCAACTTTTGTAGGTCTTATTTGTGGCTACATTGATTATAGGCACTTAGATCATCTATCTAATTCTGGAAGAACATTCAGGATGTCTGTTAGGTCCACATCCTCTGCCACATCTACCATTTCACATTGTTTCTGTATGTTCCATGTGCCCCAGCATGTTAAGTTTTTGTCTCCCTTATATTATTTCATTTAGTTAAAAAAAAAAACAGTAAAAAAGGTTTATTACAAAGCCCCTTATAGATGAGGCCTCTGATGTCTCCTGCAAAATTAAATATTTTGTTCTAGAAACACAAGTGACAAGGTGATCAAAGTCTAAAGAAATGTAGTAAAGACTAGAGCATGTCTATTTAAAGGAGGAGATTGGGAAACGCAAATTAGAAGAGTCGGTGGGTTCTATAGGTGATATACTGATTCAGGGAGAACAAATAAGAAAATGAGTAAGAGGCCACAGCTTATTGATTAAGTTCAATAAGGAGGGATACAAATATAAGCCAAAAAACTATTAAAAAGCAATTATGAAACCAAGAGGCCTAGGTTCATAGTCTGCCTTCTTCACCATTACACTATGCTGCCTCTCCCCAAGGAAGAAATAATACATCCAGGAAAAAGCCAAACTGAAAAAATACTGTGGCCACAGCTACCAAAGAGTAAAAAAACAAAATCCCAAAATATCGGCTTGGAAGCTGGGAACATTAAGGAGTAGATCTGTAAGCCCTAGATCCAGTTACAGGAATAAGACTTATCTTTCAAGGTCCCGGAGGGAGTTCATGGGGATCTGAAACCTGGGATCAATATTTCTAAAAGTGAAGGGAGCAGTCATTTATTTATAAATAAGTATATATAAGTTTTCAAATTTATTTGTATTTGGCTGAAATTAAATCAACTCATAGTGTTCATCCAATACTTTTGACTAACTGGTGATGAAAATCAAGAGTTTAGTCAACTACATAATGTAAATATATCCACATATAAAAAACCAGTAGTGCCTGACCAGGCGGTGGCGCAGTGGATAGAGCGTCGGACTGGGATGTTGAGGACCCAGGTTCGAGACCCGGAGGTTGCCAGCTTGAGCGTGAGCTCATCTGGTTTGAGCAGCTCATCAGCTTGGACCCAAGGTCTCTGGCTCAAGCAAGGGGTTACTCAATCTGCTGAAGTCCTGCGGTCAAGGCACTAATGAGAAAGCAATCAATGAACAACTAAGGTGTTGCAACAAAAAACTGATGATTAATGCTTCTCATCTCTCTTCGTTCTTGTCTATCCCTATCTCTGACTTTCTCTCTGTCTCTGTAAAAAACAAAAAACAAACAGGTGCTACTGTCTTTCTCCTGCTCTCTCCCTTTCTCTCTAAAATCAATAAAATAAACAAAAAATTAAAAAAAAAAACCCAAAAAACAGTAGTTTCCAGGACTGACAAAACTTAGTTGGACACATGAACAGAGTAATGATCAAACTTAATTAAATATCACTGTACATATTAGACATACTTATTATTTATTAATGTCACAGCCAAAATAGTGACTTAAACAATTCCATAATGTTATTATGAATACTTAATAATGCCTGACCTGTGGTGGTGCAGTGGATAAAGCATTGACCTGGAATGCTGAGGTCACCAGTTCAAAACCCTGGGCATGCCTGGTCAAGGCACATATGGGAGTTGATGCTTCTTGCTCCTCCTCCTTTCTCTCTCACTCTCTCCTTTCTAAAATGAATAAAAAATAATAAAAAAAGACTACTTAATAGTTAAGCACTTTTGCAATCAATGAACATTTAAGGTGCCACAACTGTGAGTTATGCTTCTCATCTCTCTCCCTTCCTGTCTGTCTCTTGCTCTCTCTCACTCACTAAAATAATAAAAAATAAATAGGCACTTTCCTAATATCTAGATCATTGCTGAAATGGAAAAACAGTGATAACAGATGGAAAAAATGCATTCTAATTCAATAATTAAGTTCTTCCAGTAAACAAAATCTTGTAAAGCATTCAACCTATGAATGAGAACAAAAAAACCTTCAAAAAATAATTTCAATAGTGAGAACACATTTTTAGGATTAAAAAACAAGTTTCAATAATTTTTTTAAATTGACTAAAATAAACTGTGGACATACCATAGTGTTATATATGCCTGGTCCTAGAAAATAGTTTAAAAACACAGACTAATCTCGTTTCTTTCCTTCTGATTATAATTACAAAATGTGATTAAGGAATTCATGAAGTAGTTAGTACTGGCTTGTTGTGATTATCTATTGTAATCTGTAATATAGACCACTCTTTTTCAGTTTCCTGTTACATTTCTCATTAACATTGGCTAACAGTTTGTCTTTGTAAAACAGCATTATAAACATAAATAAATGAATGTTTGAAAATATTGCTATTAACCTACCTTGATGCTATTATTGTTTTGTATTTAATTTTATAGCTTTTTTCTTTTAAAATTGTGTTTAATAAATTTTTATTTGATTTAGAGACTTTTTTATTGTTTGATACTATCATATTATAGTTGCCTCACTAAGAATTTATATTTTGTGTTTTACAAAGTGCCTAACACATGTAATATTATTTGAAAAATAATATTCACTGTGGGGAAAATATTAATTATTTTTAAATGTACCTCTTTAGTGAATGACACCCCGTTATTTTTTTCTTGGTTAGTTTATTTTACAGTTGATGAATTTTACAAATTAGTGAATGCTGTAATATACTCACTTTTATCTCAGTAATTGCCTGATTTCAGGAGTTTACACATTCTGCTAATAAACTACACCTATTTGTTCTGGCTGGTTTGTGCTCGAATTTATCATCCACTGAAGGTTACATAATCCTGGATTATCAACAGCAGGAAACAGATATGTACTTGTGATACCCACTGTGGTAGTCTCTAACAAAAGCTCTAAAACATAAGATCTTTCTCTGCAAAACTACAGATTTTAGGAAAGAAAAAATTATAGCAGATAGAGGATTCAAAAACCAAATGTATAAAATGAACTGTTAATCCCCTTATGCTGAGAATTAGACATAATGATAGTTACTTAATATTAGACATTTTATTCTCTTGGGAAAAGGTGGCTATCATGGAGAAATATTGGGTTAAAGCTGAAAGTAGAGAGAAACTCTAATGGTGAAAATTGCTTGGTGATTCAGTAACATCTTTTCAAAAAGAAAAATTACAATCTGTTAATTTAGTATGAACTGGAAAAACCTGTAGCCGAAGTTATTCTATTTCATGGAAGTCTTCCAAGATGATAAAAGGCAGTATTTTGGAGGGACTAAAAGTTCTCTATAGAAAAATAGTGAGTCAAGAATTAAAAGCACTTGACTTCTAAATCATAATATTGGTGCAATTTTGAAATGCTGATCCATTGAACATCTGCTTTTTCACCTGCAGTTTATTGTTTGACAGTTTTTGTTTGTTTGTTTGTTTGTTTGTTTTGAACAACTACTCCTCTGTCCCTAGGCACCCTAATTTGTATAAGCTTTCTTTACCCCGGAATTGTATGATATAAAACTTTTGCTTAGTGGCAGTAAGAAGTTGACCCAATGATTTTTTAAATTTTTTTCTTTTCTTTTTTTTTTTTTTTTGATTTTTAAAAAATGTATTTCCTTTTTTATTGGCAAGTCAACAGGACCAATGTGTAAGTCTGAGCATTAAAACCTATTTTTTGCCTGACCAGGCAGTGACGCAGTGGATAGAGCATCAGACTGGGATGCGGAGGACCCAGGTTCGAGAACCCGAGGTTTCCAGCTTGAGTGCAGGTTCATCTGGTCTGAGCAAAGCTCACCAGCTTGGACCCAAGGTCACTGGCTTAAGCAAGGGGTTACTCGGTCTGCGGTAGCCCCACGGTGAAGGCACTTATGAGAAAGCAATCAATGAACAACTAAGGTGTCGCAACGAAAAACTAATGATTGATGCTTCTCATCTCTCTCCATTCCTATCTGTCTGTCCCTATCTATCCTGCTCTCTGACTCTCTCTCTGCTTTGTAAAAAACAAAACAAAAACCTATTTTTAAGTAGTTTAATATGAAAGTATATATTTTATATTATAAATATTTTATATTATGTTTTAAAAAATATGTCTTCTACTCAGGATGACAGTTTTATCCAAGTGCTTTAAAAGTTATCAATTGTATAGCAGTTATCCTGGCTCCTCATTCTTGTATGTACAGTACTTTCCTAGTGTTTATATTTTCCAGTGTAGTAATTTAATTGTCAGTGTGCACTTAGAAACAGTGGAATTCTTTGAAAAATGTGATTCAGTTAGAATATGGATATATTTATTTGCAGATTCACTAAATTAATTTAGAATGCATACCTAATTACACATACAATATATTAATGATTGTTGTTTGGAACACTTATCCCTTCTCTAGTAGAGCGTTTCTCTAGTCAGGAGATATAAGGCAAAGGCTTAGTCCTGGTTGTGGTTATCTTTCTAACTTCCTCCTTCCTCTGCCTGAGATTATTTTCTGAAGGGCCTGTTTGTCCTCAATATTCTGGCCATTATCTTTCCTTACTTAGCAGTGTGCTGGTTTAAGGGACTCTTAGACTTGCTCTGTGACTGATTCATTTCCATTTTGTAGATCACAAAGCCTTACTCAGCTCACTACAAAGAGCCCCTTGTTACTGCCCCAGCTGTTTATTGCTGTTTCTCTTTAGCACTGCTTTGCTGTAATCGACAGTGAGTAAAGTCTTAAACTTGTTTAATGACTCCCTAATTGCTATACTGACCACAAATCTCCAAATAATTGCTCCTTTGTGGTGGGTGGCTTTACACACACACACACACACACACACACACACACACGTGTGCACATGTATACGTTTATAGTTATATGTACTTGAACCCCCTAAGCCTTGATTTCAAAGGTCAGTCACTAGCTCTCCATTAATAACATTAGAAATAAAGACTATTCCCTTCTCTAAGAAATAAAGACAAATCCTTTCTGTATTTCAGTTTCAGTTTTCTACTTAAATTCTTTGTTCCCCTTTAGAAGACGTAGATCAAAAGTCGTTGGCACCAGTCACGTGTGTGAGTCATTTCCAATAAAGTTCTTGTTAATGTGGGCTAGAGTCATCAGGGGAGGGAAGCAATATTAAAAGGCAGTTACTCAAAAGTAATTCTTTGCTTAGGTAGTACTTAGTAGTTGATTATTTAGACATAATTTGTATATTTCCTGATAGCGAACGAGAGCAATGTGTAAACATGTCAGCATCACAGGATGTTGGTCGCTCTTGTACCCTTTGGTTGTCCTGAGGTTGTTAGAGGAGCTACATTCAAAACCTACCTAGTCACCCATTCAGGGAGAATGCTAAGAAGGAGAAAATGACAACATTGCCATCTTCTCACCAAATAATTTCAACTGCTCGGTATTCCTAGTAGTTCTCACTTCTCCAGGATAAAAACAAATGAGGACTGCTTCTCCCGTGAAAATAACGATCCTGTTGTGGCACATTAGGTGGTTAATGGATAAGGGTAACGATGGTCCGGGGGAGAAAACACCTTATGTTTTATTTCATTATCTTTGATGTGCCAATTTCATTAAATGCCATAACCTTACACATTTCCGGTGGAAATATGTATAGCTCTGTTAATAATCTATTAAAGACATAACAATTTTTTTACAATGTTCATTCAGATGGAGGGCTCTTTTCATACAATCTAGAAGTGCTGTTTAGACTTGAATGATGGTCTTATATTGTGGTTTTGTATTGATGGTTATGAAATTTGTTCTGTATTGTGGACAGGAAGTCACTGGTCATTACAAAATATAAAGAGACAGAATGGTTTCTTGTTGTCAAAGGGATCAGACAAGGGTGCATTTTATCTCCCTGTTTGTTTTGTCTGCGTGTAGAACATACCACATAAAAAACTGAGCTAGACTCATGGGAGGTAGGAGTGAAAATTGGTGGAAGAAATATCAAATAACTTAAGATATGCAGATGACACCACCCTACTGGCAGAAAATAGCACTGATTTGAAATGATTTATTATGAAAGTGAAAGGAGAAAATGCCAAAGCAGGACTGCATTTCAACACCAAGAAGACAAAAATCATGACTACAGAAGAAATACAAAACTTGAACATAGACAATGAAGACATGGCCATTAATTCAAATGGAGACCCCAGCCAAGAAATCAAGAGAAGGCTGAGACTTGGAAGTACAACAATGGGATAAATAGGAAGGATCAACAAGAGCAAAGATGTGTCATTAGAGACCAAGGCTAAGATCATCCACACCCTCATATTTCCAATTACTATGTAAGGAGGCAAAAGTTAGATAGTGAAGAAGGGTGATGGGAAAAAAAATGGTTCCATTTGAAATACAATATTGGAGGAAAACTCTATGGATAGCCTGCATTACCAGAAAGATAAGTAAATCAGTCCCAGAGCAAATTCAGATTGAAACATTGCTGGCAAAAATGTCAAAACTTAAGCTGTTCTACTTTAGGACATTATGAGAAGGCAGGATTCTTTGGAAAAGACAATAATGTTAGGAAAAATAGAATGCAGCAGGAAAAGAGGAAGACCAAATATGAGACAGATTGACTCTATAAAAGAAGCCATAGGCATGAGTCACCGGGCGGTGCACAGGGCTGTTGAAGGCAGGACATTGTGGACATCACGCATTCATAGGGTAGCCGGGAGTCAAAGTCCGCTCATCATGTAACAACAAGGAATGCTTTTATTACCTGTATTGTAGTTCTTTTTTTAGTGCTTTTTGAACATCATATTTCTGTCAGTGCTGGCCCCTAGTTGGGTACCCTGCCTACCAGCTATATTCCTGTGGAAATGAAAAGCAAATAACGGGAAGCTGAGAGAGTGCAGGAAGTAGCCGTATATGTTGGTGAAGAATGAGCTTGTCTTGCCTTGAAGATATAAAATAACTTGTTAAAGCCTGGATGTTCTGGAAGTGCTGTTAAAACCAAGTGACATTGAAGATGAAAGGCCCTGGCCTCATGGGGAATTGGTGGTTGTGAACAAGCAAGCAGATGATTTGCTTCATTAGGTGGCATTTGTTGTGTTGTACTTTACTTTGGACACCAGAGGACGGAGGGTTGGGGTCATGCCATGGTACCTAAGCATGGATACCTAAGTATAAATACCTCTTGGATACCTCAGTATGGTGGCCACTTTCTTCCTGAAGTTTGATATAAAAATAGTGAATGTTCCCAGACACCAGGGCATTAGGATAAATCCTTTCTAATGCTGACATGCAAAAGACTTGAGAGATAGCTAAATTCAGATATTCAAAGACATTTGATCTCTGTTTTCACTTTTCTCAGGTTCATAGTGTGCTGTCCTAGAATCCATCTAAGAATCACTTCAGGCCTGACCAGGTGGTGGCGCAGTGGATAGCACATCAGCCTGGGATGCTGGGGGCCCAGGTTCGAAACCCCCAACGTTGCCAGCTTGAGCATGGGCTCATTCAGCTTGAGCGTAGGATCATAGATATGACCCCTTGGTCACTAGCTTGAGGCCAAAGGTCACTGGCTTGAAGCCCAAGGTCACTGGCTTGAGTCCAAGGTTGCTGGCTTGAGCAGGGGATCACTCACTCTGCAGGAGCCCCCCAGTCAAGGCACATATGATAAAGCAATCAATGAACAACTAAGATGCTGCAGTGAAGAATTAATGCTTCTCATCTCTCTCCCTTCCAGCCAGTCTGTTTCTGTCTGTCTGTCTTTCACTAAAAAAAAGAAAAGAGTCCAGTGTTCTTTCACATAATAGTAAGTCCTAATCCACACCAGCCTGGAGTTACTATTGAAAGAAGTTGCCTTTCAAATATGTATTTCCATTTCCCCAGGTATAATTTATGTGAGGGGAGCCACCCAGACTAAGTGTGCTAAGACAGATGCTGAAAAATATAGTTCTCTTTAGTCTTACTGACTGGAGAAGAATCACCTAAGAGCTTGCTATAAATCTGCATCTCTGGAGGTTCTGATTTGGGCTTAGGAATGCATAGTTTTGAAGCCACAAGTGTTTCTGATATAGAACCAGGTAAGGAAACCACCAGAAGATAGGTAGAAGCCTCCCATTCTACCCCAGTCTTGAACACCATTTTGAAAGGTATGACTTAAAGACTTTAAAAAGCAGCAACTCAGGACAAGTTGAAGGCCTTTGTTTCCAGCAGAGCAAACTCCACAGAGCTGTCATCCATCGCTGTCCATCCGAAGGGCACCTCAAAAGTCTCTGACTTCTTAGTTAATGGATTTCCAATTAAACACAGCGTAGGCCCAGTGAAAGAATCAGGGACAGCCCGTGTTTCTCACGTACCTAACGGGTAGTAGGCACTATTCTGACACTGGGGACTCAGTGAACAAGACTGACAAGTTACTCAGCCTCACAGAGGTTATACTCCAATGGAGAGAATCAGGGGAGAAGTAACATGCTAATAAATCAAGAAGATAATTTCTGAGAGTAATAAGTTCTTTGAAAAAAGTAAAGCAAGGTAATGGGATGAGAAGTGATTTCAGAGAGAGGTAACTCCTTTATACAGGGTGGTCAAGAACGACATCATTGCACATTTGCCACATAGCTGCGATGTAATGGGTGAGAAAGAAATGGTGTATTTGGGACAGATTAGACTGGCATCTCGTGAGCAAGAGGGGATTAGGTGGTGACTAATTGTAGTGGCTTTATCTTAAACTGATCTCGGAAACCCTTAAATCTGCTAAAAATAAAAGTCACCACTTTCAGCTATATTTGAGTTACAGTTTTCTTTCGTTGAACTTTGAATTTTTTTTTATAATTATATGATATATACAAGTTGTCTTCCTTTGCTGAACGTTTTCATAAGTGACCCCAACTGTAAAAGCGTGATTTGAATTGTGTGGGTGGTTTAATGTAAAGCAGTGATAGTGTAGCCATTGTGCAAGTGCTGGATCTTGGGCGTTTTGTTTTCCTTGCTCAGTTTACACCAGCTGTTTCTATCATCAAACCAAGAGCCAGTAATTGCTCTGATTTTGTAAATCTTGAGAGTATCCCTCATCCGACGTTATTATAGGCCAGAGAGAAGAGCTCACTCTTCAGTTTTTATAAAATTGCATTTATGATCATCTACTTCTGTACTCCAACAGAAGAAAAGCTACCCTTCATGTTTGTGTTGTCTAGAGCGTATTTATAAAATTATGTATCTCTGGCTGCTAGGTTATGCTACAGGTATATGACAGTTGCTGAAATCAACTCATCTTCTAACCCACAGTCCATGACCTGAATCGATGTCTTGATATTTATGTCACTGACATAAAGAATTAAAAAATAATCATCCTTGAATTGTCATCCATGGCCAGGAATTGGAATGGAGAGATCAATAGGGAAGAGCAGGTAGGAGGGGAAAGGTGGGGAGAGGCTCCAGAAGGCCTTCCCTTCCTCCTTCCTCCAGCTCCAAGCACCGGAGTTTCATTGTCTCTGGGACCTTGATATTTTAGATACAACTATTTGGAAGTGTCACTTTGATATAACATTTATCAACTTCATATTAGGTTCTAGGAACTCTTCTAAGCCTGCTTTAATAGCAGCACGTTTAATTCTCACAGTGGCCCGGTTAGGTAAGGTGCTATCGCTGATGCATTCATTCTGTACACCTCAGAGTGTTCAAGTAACAGCCACATCGGGTTCTTCATTTAATCCCAAAATTATTTTAAAATGTTAACTCTCTATACATAGATAAACCATATAAAATATCAAAAACATTATAACATGGTGGTTGACAGCAAGAGCTTTAACTTAGGCGAATCTGAATTTAAGCCCTGAATCACCCATGTGTAACAGTGACTTTGCCTAGGGTCTCTTAGCTGTACTTTAAGTTTTTTTATGTGTATGATGGAGATAATATTTATTTCTTTAGGGTTTTCAAAGTGGTTTAATTAAATAGTAACTACTAATAAGTTATTTTTGAAAAGAAACTATATAACTTTTGGTTCTGATGAAAAGAGACTACGTAACTCTTTTTCAGAATTTTGGTTTGAAAGAGGTGAAAAAGTTAAATAATTCCTAGTGATTCTTTTGTACTGTGGTTTACAGGATTTTTTTTTTCATTTCACAATTTATTTTTTATTTTTAACATCTAATATTGAAGTTCATTTTATAAAAAATGCTTTGTCATTTAAATTTTCATTAAAATGTTTTTTTCTTACTGTTACATAGTACAGGGGTAAGCAAAAGTAAGTTTACAAGTTGTGAGTATGCAAAACAAGAGTTTATTATTATTATGATTATTTGAGAGAGTGACAAGGAGAGAGAGGCAAGAACATCGAGCTGCTCCTGGGCATGCCCTGCCTGGGGAATCCAGACTGGCAACCTCGATGCTCTGGGACAATGCTCCGACCAGCTGAGCTCTCTGGCTAGCACTTAATTTTTATTGATTTTTAGAGATTCAGAGAAAGGAAAAGAGAGGGAATTGCTTCTCATATGTACCCTGATCGGGAATCGAACCTGCAACCTTCTTTTTGGGTTGATGCTCTTAACTGACTAAACTAACCAACCAGGGCCTTATATTATTATCTATTAATTATTGTATGCATTATTTTCCTTACAAACAACTGTAAACCTACTTTTGCCCATGCCTGTATAAGGATGTGATTTATAATTGATGGCATTTTAGATTCAGTGAACTATAGTTTTTATGATGCATATCAACAGGCTTTTTTTTCTTCAGGAGGAAGTAAATGTAGTAGTTACACATTCAGACTTCAGTTGTATATAGATTTTATAAAATTTCT
This sequence comes from Saccopteryx bilineata, assembly GCF_036850765.1. NCBI lineage: Eukaryota > Metazoa > Chordata > Mammalia > Chiroptera > Emballonuridae > Saccopteryx > Saccopteryx bilineata. The sequence goes on from NC_089494.1 coordinate 180,072,039, forward strand.
GAAACTTTCTTTGCCTCATCTCTTATCTGCAAAACTACATTAACTATTCTACAACATTGTTAGTATAATATATTAAATTATAAAATGTGGGCCCTGGCTGGTTGGCTCAACAGTAGAACATCAGCCCGGTATGTGGAAACCCCGGGTTTGATTCCTGGTCAGGGCACACAAGAGAAATGTCCATCTGTTTTTCTACCCCTCTCCGTCCCCTTCTATCTCTCTTTCTCTGCACCACCCCCCCATCCATGGCTCAGATGAGCAAGTTGGCCCCAGGAGCTGAAGACAGCTTCATGGCCTCAACTCAGGTGCTAAATTAGCTTGGTTGCCGAGCAACGTAGCAGTGGCCCCAGATGGGGAGAATATCAGCCCCAGATGGGAGTTGCTGGGTAGATCCCATTTGAGGTGCATGTGGGAGTCTCTCTCTTTGCCTCCCTGCCTCTCACTTGATTTAATTAATTTAAAAAATTAGAAAGTGTGTATAAATTTTTTTAGCACACTGTCTGGTGCAGAATTGTTAAATGTTTAATAATAATAGCTATTATAATCTTTATTTTTATAGTTAATCTGTGAATTAGTAGACCAAGATGCTAGTGTAGGTCTGCCACTAATTAACTTTGGAATCTGTCTCATTTTCCTGTTTTGCAAAGTAATGTTTTGGCTAAGATGACCTTTAAATTCTTTCTGGTTCTAAAATTTTGTAATTTTATTATCTAATTTAGAGTCATAGCATAATGTGACCATAAAATGAATTTCTTTTTTTCTTTCAGTTTGTGGAGACATCCATGGACAATTTTTTGACTTGATGAAGCTCTTTGAAGTTGGGGGATCTCCTGCCAACACTCGCTACCTCTTCTTAGGGGACTATGTTGACAGAGGGTACTTCAGTATCGAAGTAAGTCACATTATTTCCTTTTAGCTGCTCAGTAATGGATCAAGAGTATCTTAGTAAAATAAAGATGGTAAATATCATCTTAAACAAATCCTTAGTCTGTAACAGTGGTAGTCAACCTGGTCCCTACCACCCACTAGTGGGCTTTCCAGCTTTCATGGTGGGTGGTAGCGGAGCAACCAAAGTATAAATAAAAAGATAGGCCCTGGCCGGTTGGCTCAGTGGTAGAGCATCGGCCTGGCATGCAGAAGTACCGGGTTCGATTCCCGGCCAGGGCACATAGGAGAGGCGCCCATCTGCTTCTCCACCCCTCCCCCTCTCCTTCCTCTCTGTTTCTCTCTTCCCTTCCCACAGCCAAGGCTCCATTGGAGCAAAAGATGGCCCAGGCGCTGGGGATGGCTCTGTGGCCTCTGCCCCAAGTGCTAGAATGGCTCTGGTTGCAACAGAGCAATGCCCCAGATGGGCAGAGCATCGCCCCCTGATGGGCATGCCGGGTGGATCCCGGTCAGGTGCATGCGGGAGTCTGACTGCCTCCCCTTTTCCAGCTTCAGAAAAATAAAAAAATAAAAAAATAGATTGTTTTTTAAAAATTTATTCTGCCAAACAGTGAAAATCCGACATAAAGTACCTGGTAAGTAATTATTATTATATGCTTTAACTTGCTGTAACTCTGCTTTATATATTTTATAAAGTAAAGTTACTTCCCTACTTTATAAATCACCATTACTGTGGAACCAGTGGGCGGTTAGAAAATTTTACTACTAACAGAGATACAAAAGTGGGCAGTAGGTATAAAAAGGTTGACTACCCCTGGTTTATAACAGTGATTTTTAATATATTTAATTCTTGGGATATTTTATATTCTACTTTCAGTTGATTCCTATATGCTTTTTCAATGTGTAGAGATGCCAGGGAAATTGCTAAAAGTAAGATTTTGCCTTTTGTATCTTTTATGTATTTTCTACTTTGCAAAAATTACATATTTGCATTACATAATTGTTTCCTGTCAAGAGAACTAATCAAAGGTGATTAAATAAGCAGGAATGTGTTAATATGGTATGCCTTATAATTATGAGACAATAAGGTATTTTTGTAAGTTGACAGTCAAATACATCTGTATATCTGTCTGTATTTGTGCATGTCTGTGTAAATAGACTACAGGTGTTGTGTTTTGTCTTTGCTGCCTGTCATCTAACTAGGGTAATTTGTTTAACTCATTAATTAAAACAAAACAGATAATCTTTGAGTGGAGGTTCTTCCTCAGCCTCCCATCTGCTTCAGATAAGTAGAAAATAATTTAGTCTAAAGACAAGTATCTAGTTTTATTCACATTTGTTTTTCCTGGTGCTTAACATGGTGTCATACATAGAAAGGGCTCATTAAAATTTATTAAAAGAAATGGTGAAATAGGAGTAAGTTTTAAAGATACAGTTTATGCTATAGTAGATGATATTATAAGTGTTTTCAGAAAGAGAGAACTAAAAAGAAAAATAGTTTTTCTAAATTAAAAACAGAACTCAAGGTTGCATAAGTCTCACAGCACCATCAGGTATTTATAATAGCCATAGAAAAGAGACTCTAGGTTTTTAAATTTCCATCATAATTTATTTACTATAGAATAGTTAATACTAAAAGAAAATGTCACTCTTAAACATCTTTGTTTTTAAAACTATCATATTAACCTTATTTTTTTGGTAATTTAATTCACTTCAATTCATTGACTATACACACACATAATATCCACCAGTATATGAATCCTTTCTTTATTTAAGAATAACATATTTATTCATGATGACAAAGGAAGAAGAGCTGGTGTTGGTATATCCAAAAGAAGGAAGTATGTTTTTGGAATTTTTTCTATTTGGTAAATGTGTGTTATCAAGCACATAAAATGTATTTGCACTATGATCAGTACTGTAGGGAATTTGAAGAAATATATATCCTTGCTCTCTAGAAAACTAAATCTGTGTAGGAAAATATAACTATAAAAAGCTCTATAGAATCAAAAACCTAGAACTTCTAGGATTCCATTGTTATTTGAACTGATTATTAAAGCCTTGTGATAAAGGAGGTACAGAAAATAACTGCCATCTGCACCTAGAAAAGTGGGGGAATATTGAGAGTGTGCGCGTGGCTGGAAATGACTGAGTCAAAGAACAAGTAAGATTTAGCTAGGAGAGAAATTAAAGCAGGAAAGGGATAGGGGAAGAGATTAATAAATCTTATTCATGGGCTAACTTGACCAACTTGGCAGGGAAGTGTGATTTGAGTACAAATTTTTAAAACCTTTGTGTTACATTAGGGTTAGTATCTGCCAAGAGTAAGAAAAGAAAAGAAAAAACCCTGAGTGTCATGGTGGTTTGCACAAGATAGAAGTTTATTGCTCTCCAGTAAAAGTCTGCTGATGGGCAGTCATGACAGGCAGAGTGCCGGGGCTCAGACTCTTTCTGCCTTGTTGCTCTGACATGGATGGTTCCATTCCAAAGGTAACCTCATGACCCAAGACCCCAATTTCAGCCATCATGTCCCCACATTCCATTCAGCTAAAAGGAAAAGGTGAAAGAGAAGGGTATTTCTCTCATTTAAGGATGTTTCCCAGAAGTGGCACTGCTACTTCAAGTTGGGTTAGATTTGTTAGGGCCAGAGGTGATTTTACGGGGTAGCCAGGTTTGAGAAAGACTTCAGAGGCAGAAGGCAGCCGTGGGAGGTCCAGAGTTCCTGCTGCCTCCCTTAAATTGGGGTTCTGTGGGTATTTAAAAAATCATTTTAGTTAACTGTGAAATTCATCTTATTTATTTAATGTTTATATGCTCCTGTGAAAGGTTCTAAAGATGAATAAAATAGGTTTTCTACTTTCCTCGAAGCTCACCTTCTAAGCAGGGGACAGCCAAAACTATCCTGATGAGGGATTATTTTTATTAGCCGAATGATGGAGTGTGATGGTGGAAATTTCTTTTTAGTATCCTAATATTTATGATTTTAACAAGTTAATTTGTTATAATTTTTACCTAATCAAAATTAATAAAAGTTTCTTATTAATTTATTATTAAAGTACTAAAATACCTGGTATTTGAGTAACATACGGCACAGGTGGACTTCAACATCTCATCAGTTATAGTTTCGATAATATTTCTTATTCTTACTGGTCTTTATTTACCTTTTATTTTTTTTTTACTTGAAGAGTTTTGACTTCTGAATCGCTAGCCTCAAACCATTTAAAATTTCCTAAACCTCCCCTTAATTAAATTAGACCTTTTTATAACTCTGTTGTTTTAAAGTAAAGAAGTTAAGAAGCAGTAAACACTAACTTGTTTCTCAGCACATTTTTTTTAGTGTACAATTGACCTAGATATTTGAACTGTGAAAGTTGTGATATTTTATGTAATATGCACCTTTTAAATTCAAGCAGCAGATCAAAGAATGAAACCAAATGTTGGTGACATCAAATGTAGGCATCATAGGACTTTTAAAAGTTCTGAGACGCATATATCAGAGTCCCCATCATCAAAAAGAGCTCTTTAATTAATCTTCAGGAGTCTGAGGTTACAGACTCAGGGACTAGCCACATGCATACAGAAATGACAAAAATGTGATAACCTCCTCTGTAAAAATGATCCATTTTGATTTAACTGTGACCTTTGAGGGGCTTTGGGATTTCTCAGTGATATTGTCATATTTAAAATAGGACAGACATTTATATAAAATATACTCACTGAGAATACTTTGGGGCTTTTTATTGTGAATTAAGGAAGCCGACATTGTTTGCATGCTGTAAATGTTATTGTTTGAGAGGTATAAATGATTTCATTTTTCCCTTACAGCTTTACAAAGAACATATAAATGTGTTCCTCTTGTGTGGAAACCTAGGCCCAGGGCAAGTCACGCACGTAGTAAATGGCAGTGCTGAAATTGAGTCTCTGCTTTTGCCACTGTACCCCAAACCTTGGCAATGCCTTCACTAAAAGAACCGCACACCTACAAAAAAATGGACACATCAGGAATGCAGAAACGGATGTACATTCTCACATTCACTCACACATGTGCAAACATGCACGCACAGCCCTCTCCCCACCGGTATGTTCTGAAGGTCACAGCATTCAACATAAAACATTTCCTTTGAGTACAATGCTGTTGGTTTAAGAAAAATCCTACACTGGAAGCTCAGTTTTTCAGTGTGCACTATCCTAACAGGCTTCAAAAAGTGCTTTCTTCATCTGAATAATTCAGGGCACCATAGCAGGTATTCTCCTTTGGCTCTCCTCCGAGCAAAGACAAGAACTCAAGTTTAATTTTTACCAAATCAGCTTTGAAGGGTGGGTTTGGATTTCATGCAGTTTCTGCCAGGCAGCATTTACAGGCACGAGGTAATGTGCTCTGGGCAGTGCATAGAGCTCATTTTATGTACTCAGTCCCTGCCTCTACCCCCATCTTCTCTTCTTGCCAAGATCAGAAGCCATTACCCACAGTTAGCCCAAATAAAACAAGCAAGCTTTTGAGTAGTGATGAAAGAAGTAATTTTGTTTTGGGTAATAATTTGTCTCGCACCAAATATCATCCTCTTTCTAATGATTGCATTATGCTACCTAAAGTCTTTGATGGAGCAGATGTGTATACATAGGTCCGTGTCTGACTGTGTTTTTCTGGAAAGGCAGGGAAAAACAGAATCCCAAACAGGCATGCACAGCTGTTTCCTTCTATTCACTTCCTTGGGCTCCCTTTCCAGCCATTGCGCCTGGCATCGCCCTGAGCCTAGCAACAAGCCACCCGCACGCCCCTGCTGTACTTATATCCAGATCTCAGCCCAGACCTCAAACACATTTAAGCACGAAGAGTTGTGTTTATTAGCTGTGAACTCATAGACTAGAATGAACCATGTCAAGTCAAGCAATGTTCCATGCTTCTGCCTGAGAATGACAAGCAAACGGTACAGCAAGCAGTGTCAGGTGGCAGGGTGATGCCACAGACACAAGGAAGAGAGTGTCTGTATGTCTCCCTGCAGCTGACCCTCTATATAGCACACTGCTGTGCCCCGGCTGCTTCTCTGCGTGCTCATCAGACCTGGCGGATTATGTCTTGCAGGAGCTGCATTTGACATTGCCAGAGTTTAGATATTTTCCCAACCGGTGCACATCCTTCACTTAATTGTCTTATGCCTGAGAAACGGCATTTTTGATTGGAATGTGTCATAGCACATAGTTACTTTAGAGAGCTAATTGGTGTATATTTGAAGCCAAATATATAATTTTTTTTACTTGTTTGCTTCCTCTTTAGGGGACTGTATTCTTTAGTCCCCTATGCAAGTTTTCAAGAATGGTCCTCATGAAAAGGTATGAAATGCTGAATAAATCATTGCTCTGCTATTATCAATGAGCCAGTTGAAGAAGAAAAATAATATCCTTAGCTTCAGAGAGAAAGACAGAGCAATTATATAGAAGAAGACTGTCTTTATGATGAGAATTGATAAAAAGGTAGAGAATGCTCAATGTCTCTTTTGAGTTAACCCAAACTTATTTAAAATTGGAAATATTTGTTTGTTTTGAGAAAGACAGTACAGTCAAGGTCCAGTTGAAAGTGATTAGTGCAGCTACTTTACATCTCACACTGTAATAAGGCCAGCGTCACTTGCCTCTTGGTTTCCACCTTCACCATTTAATTCAGTGAAAATTTTACTCAGATTAGCCATCTGATACCATGGAGTAGGTGAAAATATATAAGTATTTAGCTGGTTTATATTTCATTGCTTATTAATTGTGATAATTTTTTATAAGACTTTTCTTTTTAAAAATAATATCAGGTTATGATTTTGTTTAAGATCTTCGGCACTGCAAAAGTTAGAACTTTAGATGGCAGAGCAGTTGCCAGCAAGACCGTGTTGTGCTTGGCAGTCCTCTCGCAGCAGATGCTGGGTGAAGGCTGGCGGGCTCCCTCTCCGGTCCGCCCTGCCCTGTCATTACCGTGCCACTTCTTCCATGTTGGCTGCGTCTGTGCTTTCAGTCAGTGTTTGGGAAGATATTATATTCCTGCCACAGGGGGGAAGGAAATAAAATGTGAAAACAGGATTCTTATTTTTAGGGTCTTTTGAGACAAGAACTTGCAAATTGCATTTCTTTCCTTCCTTCCCTCCTTCCATCTTCCTTCCTTCCTCTTTACCTCCTTTCCCCTTTCTCTTTTCCTCCTTTATTCCCTCCCAACATCCCTCCCTGTCTCCCTTCCTCTTTTTCTGTTTTCTTTGTTATATCTTCCTTCTGATTTACAGATTTACAGAAAAAGGAGCTAATATTTCCTAAACTCCTATTTCACATCCATTAAATAATAAGGGACATTTAATGTGAATTGAATTTTTTAAAAAGTTAATAAGTATGATAGAGTACTATAGAATATTGTTGTATCACTCTTTGAGGTTTCAGTTATGAAAGAAGTACAGTAGTTAAGACTAGAGGTGACAAAACCACATGCTAATGTCAAAACAGGATCTGTAACCGACAGCAAAAAAGAATATATGGGTTCTAGGATATGTTTCCTTTAATAATATTGGAGCATGGTTAAAAATTGTATTTTAGATTTTAGTTGGAGAGATAATAGATTTGTTTTAAAATAAATTGTTACTGGCAAAGCTAAATAGTTTGGTATTGTGGTTACATTTCCAAAAGAATATTGATGGGGGTGCAGGAAGTACAAAGGAGCCTCTGTGTGCTGAAATGTGACTGGACTTGGGTGGCAGTTTCATGGGGGTGTACATACATAAACATTTAGTTGTACATTGAAAATATGTGCACTTTGTTGTATATAAGTTATACTTTTGTAAAACAAAAAATGAAGAAAACCTTTCTAAAAAGTAACTACAGTATAGCCAAAATATGTTTTTCTCCAATATAGAAATAGCAAATGTTAAATATAGCAATTTCAACAAGTAAGTACAATTTTTAAAGACTTTATATGACCATTAAACCTCAAAAGTTAAAACCAATTTGTAAGTATGTATATATTTATATGTGTGTGTATGTATGTAAGGTACAGCCTTGTACACTTTAAATTGGAAATAGTTCTCTTATTGACATTGATAATCATTTATAAATATCTTCTCTGAAATGTGAGATGAGCTTGAGTAATAAAAACTTTTTATGAATATGGAAGTGCACCTATAAAACCTGATACGTAGTAATCAGAGACTCATTGAGCCACATTACTACCCAATGAGATAACAGGGAACTTTTACAACAGATCCTGATGCTTCAAGGGTCACTTGGATAAGCCACTTGGTCACCTTCTCAGAAATAGTAATATCATTTTTCATATGAACTTTAGCTAATAACTATAATCAGGAAAATGGTAACTAGAAAATTAAGGACATATAATTTGATGTCAACCCCTTATTTTTGTGTACAGTTACATAGTTGGGGACAATATCTTGCCTGAGAAGCACAGTAGTACATACTTTTCCTGATAATCAGTATTTTTTTCCAAAACTTGAGCTGTATATTCAAACCTAGTTACTTTCACTCATTTAATAAATTGTCCGACATGATTATTCTTCACAGGTAGCACAACAAATGAATTACCAGTCACTTTTTCCTTTGGACATTATCTAGCATGTTTACTATAGGTTGGAAAGCTCTTCATTAAAATGTAAATATTATGTGTATTTTGGTTTCAGATTTTAGTAACCAGAATCATACTTGTCTCAATATTTTTGTGGTTCTTGTCTCAGTGTTTTTGTGGTTCTATATCTTCTTAGCTTCACTTTTAGAACATAAACTTAGTGAGAATTAAAAAAGCATATTTGTTTTCAAAGACTAGTTTTCTGTTCCCTGTGGGTTCTTAATGAATGTCAGTTGAGGGTTGAAATTGATTATGTATTTTAGAACCCAGAATTTTAATGCACACTAAGAATACAGTATCATTGTGAGTTTACTCCAAATCTGCTTAATTCATAGTTGGCCCTAATTTTTATACTCCCTGAAATACTCAAGTAACTAAATTTGAGCATTTTGAGGTATATGAAATGTTTCCTCAAACTATTACCAGCATCTATATATATATATATATAGTATAAACAGCATATATGTATTATATATTTATATATAAAAACTTAAGGCTTTCTATATCAAGGCACTGAAATGAGAGACAATGTAATGGAGGTGAAGAAGGCTAGTGAAAGAGGGAACATACAGAAAATGCAAACACTACCTGGTCAGCCTGAGCTTTCAAATTATGTCCTGTCTTTCCTTTTTTTCTGTTTGTACCTGACTTAAAATAATACTATAATAATAATTAGCTTTATAGGGAGGTGCCTTTATTTTATTTATTGTTCCCATTTCTTGTCATACTTTTACATCAATATATATTCATTTTTTAGTATATTTTCTTTCAGGCTTCTTCCAGTAGATTGTGTGCAGTCCAGGGTTTTCAGTGACTGTATATATATTTTATGTATACGTAAACCTTGGCTTTGTACCAAAGTAATGTTTCCTGCTTGATTTTCAATATCTTCCATAATAAGGTCTAGCTTTGGGGAGACATTTGGTCACAGTAGCATATTAGATTGATGTCTCCCTGATGTGTCAGCAATGAGATGCTTAAGTATAATGATACAGTATTTATTTTTATATTCTTATTTTTTTCTCAGTGTGTGCTGTATTTGTGGGCCTTGAAAATTCTTTACCCCAAAACACTGTTTTTACTCCGTGGAAATCATGAATGTAGACATCTAACAGAATATTTCACATTTAAACAGGAATGTAAGTATATTTTTCAAGTCTTCTCCTTTAACACATAAGTGCTAAATAATCACTATAAGCCATATTAAGAGCACATTAAAATATGATCTATTGCTTCAAAGTCAAAAACTTTTTTAAAAAACACTATTTTAGGCCCTGGCCAGTTGGCTCAGTGGTAGAGCGTCGGCCTGGCGTGCAGAAGTCCTGGGTTCGATTCCCGGCCAGGGCACACAGGAGAAGTGCCCATTTGCTTCTCTACCCTTCCCCCTCTCCTTCCTCTCTGTCTCTCTCTTCCCCTCCCGCAGCCAAGGCTCCATTGGAGCAAAGATGGCCCGGGCACTGGGGATGGCTCCTTGGCCTCTGCCCCAGGCGCTAGAGTGGCTCTGGTCGCTACAGAGCGATGCCCTGGAGGGGCAGAGCATCGCCCCCTGGTGGGAAGAGCATCGCCCTTGGTGGGCGTGCCGGGTGGATCCCGGTCGGACGCATGCGGGAGTCTGTCTGACTGTCTCTCCCCGTTTCCAGCTTCAGAAAAAGAAAAAAAAAAAACCCACTATTTTATGTCATTTTATACTTCTTTCCAAGCATGGATAGTTAGAATTTAGAATTTCATTTAAATTATAAATATCCTATAAAGTGATCTAAAACTTTGAGTTAATATTTGATGTAATTTATCTTAAGAAATAATTAGATGATATTTTTAGAATAGCCAGAATGCTCCTATTTGGGATAATAATCCCCCCTTTCATCTCATCTCACTCAAGAAAATCAAATGGAGGGCAGGTTCAATCCTGTTCGCAGCACTCTGACTAGCCTCTAGTGGATTTTACAAAATTAATGATAACTTCTTCCTATAGACATAAATACTAGGAGTGAGGAACACTTCATGTATATTTTATGAACTCTTCCTCTCAATATTTTCTGTAGTTCAGTGAAACTAAAATTGTCATTTTCCTATATTCAATAGAGCATGGTAATTTCTCTTAAACATTACATAAAAGTCAGAGAAAAACATTATATACAGTGATACAGAAACAACTTTAGAAAATTTCTTGACTTCTGGTGTTCTATAAGATTATTTAGGGAAATCGGCCAGCTTTCTGGCCAGCTTTCTGTTGGTCTCCTAGTTGTTGGAATATCTGTTTTGAGATACGTCTACAGATAAATAGTAAGGATGTCGTCTCTGCTATATATAAAACTACTAACAACTGAAAAATATGAATGAACAAGAAAATAAATAACAGTAGATAGAAAGTTTAATACATAAATAACTCCTTAAAAGGTCTAATTTAATCATGTTTTGGAACTTTCCAGTGTGTAGTTCTGTGCTAAAAATATGATTCTGTCAAGAAAACATTTTTTAAAAAACTTTCAATGAATGATTCTAGCTATGAAATCATTTTTTTTAAATCATGTTTTACAAGGTAAAATAAAGTATTCAGAGCGTATCTATGACGCCTGCATGGACGCCTTTGACTGCCTGCCCCTGGCTGCCCTGATGAACCAGCAGTTCCTGTGTGTGCACGGTGGTCTGTCCCCAGAGATCAACACTCTAGATGATATCAGAAAAGTAAGTCTGGGATTTTCCAAGTCTGGACATCCTGAGTGCTTCAGTAATGAAGAGAAGACACTTTCCTGCCTTTATCACTAACTTTATCCTTTTGAACTAACATGAATTAAAGTGGTTGTGAATCTTTTTTTGTATTAATTTTTCTCTAAAGAGAAAGATATATTTATACTTGGAAGAGTTTTTATCTCTAGAATGTCATTTACCATTTGACATGTGTCATTCGAAATGTAAAATACTTGATTGCTAAAAAAAAAAAAAACCCGAAAAAAATGCACCATATCATTTCCTGTTGGTTTGCTTCCAACAGAATTCATTGTATCATCATGGCATATTATAGTTAGAAAATGTTGTTTTGCTCTTGGGAAAATACCACAACTTGACCTTTAAAATGTGTTCATATTATTATTTTTAAAAATCTATTTGTTACAGCTTAAAACTTTAAAGTAACAAGGGCAGTGAGAATATTCTATTGATTATATTGAGTGTCTAGGTAAAAAGTTGAATTTTAACATTGGCTACTAATTTTAACATTGGCTGTTCCTGTTGTTTTAGCTGACAAAAAGATGAGTTAGACTGAATGTGGATATATGTTTTATATGAGAAAATGTAATAATATGGGACAGTTTTATGTAATGGAAGAAGCAATATTTTATTTCTTTGATTATGCTCAATATTCTTTTAAAATTTCATTGGTTTTAAAAGAGAAACTATATTTAGGGAAGTAAAACATTCCAATTTTACCTTAATCCTCTGTCATTAAGGTTCCAGTCTTCAAGTATAAAAATATTATATTTCCTTTCCTTTTAAAAAGAAAATGGATGACTTTCATTTTTTTTAAGATCAAACAAAAGTATCAATACATTAAATAAACCTTTGTTTTCCGCTCTGTGTGTTTGTGTCCTTTTTGAAGGCACCACTACACATGTGCTTCTGTGTTCTGTAACACACAGAGCATTGGTATTGCTGTGTATTTAATGTACTACAGAGACAGGACACTGCCATGAGGTCATGGAGTTCAAGAGAATGCTTCACTCTCTGCATGAATGTAACCAATTTTTTCTTCTATAGTTCGATGAACTCTTGAGATAAATAACTAAACTACTTCTCATAAATTAAGTAGACTTTTAAAATATCACCGGCTGGCATATTTCAGATCTTATGTTCAATTTCCATATATGTCATATAAAGCTCTAGACTTAAGCCATAAAATAGTGTTGAAGTTTGCATTTTTCTATATCTCAGTAACAGTTTCCACCACCTTTTATTTAATGAATTTTTTAGCTATTTATTCTTATTGTAGATAATTTTAATTTTAGGAAGCACTTTGTAAGTTTTCCAAAATAATTCTGTATTCGGGTTGCCTTACCAACACCTTCAACTAGGGATGACATTAATCAAAAAGTCTCCCTTCCTCTGCTCTTCTACCTCTAATAAGTTCTTGTTTCTCAGAAAGAAATTCTGTATTTTTGTGGACAAGTATTTTCTAGGATGAATTGTTCCAAAGACCTAAATTATTTAAATCTCTGAAACAAGTCTAAGTTTGCAGTACATATTTTATGGATAACATAATGGTTGAAATAGAGTATAGTCTTGAAGTTTTTCGTTGAGTGTTGAAAATGTGAAATATTGCTTAGTTCTTTTTAATATCAGTAAAAAATGGTGTGTAGCAAAACCGTGATTTACATCATCTTTTGTGTCTCAGGGAAAAAAAATAATTTGATTGGCTATCAGCCTTATCTATTCACCTGTCCACCTATCCCTGTGGGTTTTTTTTAATGAATATTAAAGTATTGATTATGAAGAATATCAATGCCTAATGGGTTTTAATAGATGTTTTAAGCATTTCTTTTCAAGAGACTATAATATCTGTTGACTTTACTAAATATCCTTTAAGCAGTTAAATCAGGATGACTAAAGAAAAGCGACCTAGGCAAAATGTCATTTTCAGTTGTAGTATTCATACCTTCTAAATGCACCTTTTAAAATTGAAATATGACTTTGGTAGACATTTAGAGCTGGAAAAAGAATTTTATATGAGGGTTTCAGGTAAAACTATCAAGCTTAGAACTGTGAGCTGCAGAATAAATCAGCTAATTTTGGTTTTATTTTACTGCTTATTATTATTCTTGGTTTGTAACCAGTAAGATAAACCAGAATATTCTTGTATTTTAATTAAACACCTAGATAGGCCCTAATGAGTGAGTGCATATCCAAAATGTCAAGTAGCAAACGCTCCCCTTAAAATGAAAGCCTTCTCTTCTCAAAATCATATTGTTCAGTATACACACCATAAGTTGTTCTCATCCAGATTTCTAAATCACAGTTTAATAGAAGTAGTAATAGAAATTTCCCCAAAGATACAATGCAATAAAAGCTCCTACTTAAGAAATGATACACAGAGTCACATCAACTAATAATGACTAGAACACTTGGATAGATGAAGTTGGGGGAACAGAGAAAGATAAAAAGGGGAAAAGGAGAAGGGGGGAAAAGGAGTAATGAGTTAGGAATTAAAGGAGAAGGTAAAGGGTGAGATAATAAATGAGCTCGTCGAGAGGAAGAAGGAAGAAAAATTGGAGAGAGAGATGAAGAATAGAATGGGGAGGAACCAAGGAGGAAGGGAGCTGACCGGAAGAGAAGGGCCGAGGGCAGCTCACTGTCTGTACTTGGGAGAAGGAAGTGGGATATTGCACAACTCTGGTTTCTTCTATTTCCTGAATCGTAAGATTCCAAAGATGAGTATTTTGCTCTCTGTCTTCTATTTTTCTTAGTTAGACCGATTCAAAGAACCACCTGCTTATGGACCTATGTGTGACATCCTCTGGTCAGACCCCCTGGAGGACTTCGGCAATGAGAAGACTCAGGAACACTTCACTCACAACACAGTCAGGGGATGCTCATACTTCTACAGGTGAGAGTGGGCCACCCGCCCTGAGGAGCACCTTAGGTTCATCAGTTTTGTAATTGATCAGTCCATGTGTTTGACTTATTTATGATGTGTCTGTAACTTCTCTAGGAAACAAGTATAGATTAAAGGTTCATTTCAAAAGCCTGGTTTGCATGAGGTCTTAGTACTTGCAAAGTGAAAATGTAAATAAATATATCTATATAAGTATATAGATATCTGTGAAGAATAGAAGAGGCATATAAGAGGCATGTGGTATCAGGGTGGTGAAGTAGCTGAAGAAGATAGTAAGTAGGATTTAGTAGAAAATGTGTTTTGTTTCAAGAACTGTAGGAAAAAATCCAATGCTAACCTTGAATTTCTTCATTTAATTATGTAATAACTTTAAATTTTCACCAGTTTTTATAACAAATCAGAGAAACAAATTTAAATTGCTTCATTAAATTATATTCAAGGTATTCTTAAGTTTTCTTAACTTTATCAGAGTTCTGGATAAATTAAAATTAGCAGAAATATAGTATATAGGTACCATAGTAAGTTTACGGTTAGTGCGTTTTGACAAGCCACATTGAAAAAAATTTATAGCAATTTTTATATTTTCATATTTGCCAGTGTATGGGGATTTGCCTGTCCCATAACATTTCAGAGCAGAGATCAACAACACAGTTAGGTTTTTGCACATCTTCGTGATTTCCCAACATTGCGTGTCAGTTTTAGCCTACTGCATTTGATTACCCTCAGTTTCATTAAGTTCCCTTATCATCAGATATACAGTTTATCTGAAAGGAGAAAAGAGGTCAGGGAGTTGAGAATTTTAAATTTTAGAAGAAATTAAAAAAAAAAACACTTAAGAACCAAAACAATACTCACTGAAGTTTATACTCGATTCCTGCCCTGGCAGCTAAACAAATAGCAAGGCTGGAAGAATTCTGTCATATGTGTTAAGCCACATCTCCCTTCTGTCTCTGGAGTAAGCAGAGAGCATCCTTCTACATATCACGGATCAGTTTAGTCAGTGGTAGAACATTTTGCTCCATATATATTAAGTTTTCCTTGTGGGAAAAATATAGTTTGCTTTTATTCATCTGTTGATGTGATTGGGAAACTGAAGTTTGTGAACAGAAAGTCTTGTACACTGTTAAGGAGCAATCAACTAATAGTTTTTGATAGACATAGTAATAAAGAGGTTCTTTCCAACCCTATTTAGCAGAAAGTTTACAGTTCATTTCTTTGGTTTGGAAAGTTAGGCATCAAAGGCATCAAGTCTAATGAGTCTATTTTGGCGGAAATGAAGTAGCATAGTATAGTGTTTCTGAGAAGCCTGAGGTTTCTTTTCAGTAATTAATTTGGGAGTAAAGTTTTATTAAAGATGTTCAAATTTTTTAGTGAAAAGGTAAGAATTGTTGAAATATATCTAAGCCAAGTGTTCAACTTTTCAAATCTGGTGTTGAATCCCTAAGTATACTGTATTTAAATTACCTATTTGAAACCACTGAGTTGTGCTTCAATAATATGATATCAAATAAAAATCTAAGCCTCTTAATTTTAATATTAAGCCATATTACATTAACCTTTCATTCTTAGCTTTCTGAATCATAAATCATAGTCTAAATTAAGTCATCCTGAACTTACATAAAGTTATGATATTTTTGTTTTTGTAAATACAGACACAGATATGTTTACATCAGAGATAAAGGCCATCAGCTAGATAGATGATTATGCATGTTTTACACTTTTGTTCTCAACAGAATGATTTTTTAACTCCTCTCATTAGAGGTTGTTAATAGATCTTTAGCCTTTACAAATGCTTACTATCTAAATTCACGCCTATAGACTGACTAATGGCAAAGCGGTCTGGATTATGTTTTATCTAAGGCAAATAAAATGACTGTGTTATTGTCCCAGAGCTTCTTGATCCTTTTGTGTTTAGTGCCATCATGAGGATTTCGAGGCATCCTTTGTAATCTGGTTTATAAAGCTGATCTCGAGGGGCACAAGGCAACAAAAATAAATTGGTAGAGAAACTGGTCACAATTACCTGTTGGAGTTATTGGCACTGATTTTGATCCAAAACTCCCAAGTTATATTTTACATGTTTTTATTAAATTTGCATATTTAATTTACCATGCCACCCTTTTTCATGATCTAACTCATTGCCTTGGCCATGATTTAAATAAAATAATGTTATATAGAAAAATATATGTATCAGTAAAATTTATTAATGTTGTTTGTCATTAGTTAGAAAATAGGCAGTGTGACAGAGAGGAAAGAATTCCTAAGAACATTATTTTTGCCCAAGTGCTACTTTTAATTTTATAACCTTAGACCAGAGTTGGTGTATCCACAGGCCTAAATTTTTTATTATTATTATTAAGTGAGATGTGGGTAGGCAGAGACAAACTCCTGCATGCACCCTGACTGGATCCACCCGGCAAGCCCCCTGCCAGGTGATGCTCTGCCTGTCTGGGGC
The DNA here is from genome assembly GCF_036850765.1 of Saccopteryx bilineata. Taxonomy (NCBI): domain Eukaryota; kingdom Metazoa; phylum Chordata; class Mammalia; order Chiroptera; family Emballonuridae; genus Saccopteryx; species Saccopteryx bilineata. Next base: position 180,088,587 of record NC_089494.1, read on the forward strand.
TCTCTGCTCCTCTGGTGCTCGTCAAAGGAGCCATTCCAGCACCTGAGGCGAGGCCGTGGAGCCATCCCCAGTGCCCCCAGGCCAGCTTTGCTCAGCCTCTAGAGCCATGCACATGCCTAAAATTTAAAGGCAGGTAATGGAGATGCTTGAAGCAGACCAAGTGTTGGGTTGTAAAGATTAATGAGCATCATGACAAATTGGAGTTAAAGTTTTTATTTTCATGTAGTCCAAACAAAACTTTCGGCTGGATTAGGTGCTTTGGTTTTCAGTTTGTAAGTCTGCCTCGGATGAGTCATGTTAGCTTTGTGTTCTAGGTTTAGCTTGCTTCAGAAGGAGTGAATTAAATCAGACATTTGAAGTTCTTAGATTTGAAGAACATCTTAACAGTCATTTTAAAAGTGGCTTTGAAGTTGCAGATTACAGTTTACTCAAATAAGTACTGGTCTGTTAGTCACAGATCAGTAGCCTTTAACTTCTTTTCTGCAGTTGGCAGTCTTATCAACCCCTTCTACCTTGAAATCCTCTGGTTCCTCCTTTTTCCCAGATCCTGGCTCTCCTCTGACTTACTGGCAGATCCTAGCCTCTTCTGCTGCCTCTTTCTTCATCTTCCTCCTGCCTTTGACATTATTTTCTTCACATTTTCTCAGGAATCTCAGCTGTTCATCCTTTAGGTTCACTGTAAACTCTAACCTCTATGATGTGATTATAAAATCTATGCCTAGCCCCTTTGTCTCTATCTTTCCTGAGCTTGAATTTTGTATTTCTCATTGTCTGCTGGAAGTTTTTACCTAAGATGTTCCATCGTCATCTTAACCTAAACTCACCTTGCCTGAAAAAGCTATTCTTTACTTTCCCACTTGCTTAATCCCCACTAGAAAATCCTCCTGTTTTGATTGTTTGTTGCTATTACCAGTTCATTCTCCCAGTCATATAGACTAGCAAATATCTTTTCATTTTCTTCTTGCATTGAAATTACCACCAGTCATCAGCATCTTATGGACCCATTTTTATTCTATTACCAGCATCTGGAACATCCTGCCTCCCCTCTTTCCCACTCCAAATTCAAAACCTTCATTTTTAGTCTGTTGACATCACACTTGATTGTACAACATCCTCCACTTCCACCCTGCCAATTTATACTGTTCCATTCATGGGTATCCTTTTGAGAATGCATTCACTCATTTAATTCTTTAACAAACATTACCTGAGCACATACTATATATAATATATGCCTTCTATGAGATTTTGTAAATACTGAGAGTCCCTGCCTGCAAGGGAATAACAGTCTAGTGCCAGATATCAATAAGCAGAAACTGACAAGTAAAATGTAAGAGAGGTTAGTGCTGTGAAAATGTGAAGTTACCACACACACACACGCAGACACATGCACACATATATACACACACACATACAGCAGGAAAACCTGACCCCAACAAGGATGGGCCAGAGTTTAAAGGAGTACTCCTGGTGGAAGTGTTTTTAAACTTAAATGCTAAAGGGTGAATAGAGCATAACCAATCACAGATAGTGAGAAAGTTAGGATCTTGCAAGCAGAGAAAGTGGTGTTCCTGAAAATTGGAGGGGAGATAACACGAGGATTTCTAGAGGGATGACCACCAGAATGGTCTTCCTTTACCTATAATCCCAAATTGCAGTTAGCAGCTTCAGTACACACTAAGGATGAACATTTGTATAACTGACCTGTTCTATTTCAGTACCCACTCAAAATGTGTACATATGTGTACCAAAATACCAGACTGTTCATAGCAGCAGTATTTATAACAGCCAAAAAAAATGGAAACAACCCAAATGTCCATTTAGCATAATGAATAATAAATTGTAGTCTATTTAAATAACTAAATACAGCAAATGTGAATGAGTTAAAACTGCACATAACAACGTGGATGAACATCATAAGTATAGTGATGAGCAGACGAAGCCAGATACTACAGATTGCATACTGGATGATTCTAGTGAAATAAGAGTTAGAGAAGCTACTCTGTAATGTTAAATGCCAGGAGCGTGGTTACCCTTAGTGAGGAGGTGATAGTGACTCAGAGGAGATATGAAGAATTGCTGGGATTCAGGAAACCTTGTGTCTTGATCTGAGTGCTAGTTGCAGAGATATTCACTTTGTGAAAGATCACCGATTCATAATCTTCTGATTTGTGCGATTTTCTGTATAGATGTTACACTTCAATAAACAGTTTGCCTTAACTAAATATTGCTCGGCACTGTTTAGGCAGCTGGCAGCCAGGCTTAGGTGAGGACTTAAGCTGTGGTGAAGTTCTGGCAGAAAAAGTTGGAGACCTTCTAGATTTGATCCCTAGTGGGTAAAATGAAATTAGTTGGAGAACCCTGGGGCAAAGAAAATAACAGAGCAAGTCCTAGGAAAATACAGGCCAAACAGTATCTGGGCAATGCCAGGACACCCCTGGGCTGAGTACCCATTGCCAAGCCCTAGGAAGTGGAGAGGAGCTGGACAGTTGGGCAGAGAGCACTGTACTACTGGCTGCAACAGGGAAGGCGGATCTTTCCTCCCTGTCTCTTAACCAAGGGTAGCAGGCTGCTGCCTGTACTTTGCTAAAGCCATTGAGGGATAGAAACCCTTTGCTTCTCTCTCATCTGCTTAACTGCCCCTGTTGAGGCTATTCCAGAAATTGACTATGAGCTGACAAATGGCCGCTAAGCATTTAGAGTATGAAGACAAAACTGGTTTCTCTTACAGCAGCGGTCCCCAACCCCTGGGCCGCGGACCAGTACTGGTCCGTGGGCCATTTGGTACTGGTCCGCAGAGAAAGAATAAATAACTTACATTATTTCCGTTTTATTTATATTTAAGTCTGAACGATGTTTTATTTTTTTAAAATGACCAGATTCCCTCTGTTACATCTGTCTAAGACTCACTCTTGACGCTTGTCTCAGTCACATGATACATTTATTCGTCCCACCCTAAAGGCCGGTCCGTGAAAATATTTTCTGACATTAAACCGGTCTGTGGCCCAAGAAAAGGTTGGGGAGCACTGTCTTACAGCATTCACTGTTGCTGGAGACCAGACAGCATGGCAGGTGATACGTTGGTATTCATATATTATGGAAACATGTTGAATGTAGCAATATTGTACACCTCAGGGTAAGGTAGGTTTGAAGGGAATGGTTCAGGGTTCACAAGTGATAATTTGCCCAGTCAAGACACATACAAGAAGCAATCTATGAATATACAACTAAATGGAAAAACTAAGTAAAATGAGTTGATGCTTCTCTCTCTCCCTCCCCCACCTTTCCTTCTCTCTCTCGCTCAAGTTAATTGAAAAATTTTAAAAATAGAAGGAAAACTCATGGACACAGAAAACAGTGTGGTGATTGCTGGGGGAAGAGCGGTAGGTGGGGGGAGGGTATAGGGAGGATTTATGGTGATGGACAGAAACTTGATTGGGGGTGGGGTGAACACAAGGCGGTATACAGAAGATATGTTGCAGAATTGTGTACCTGAAACCGATATAATTGTGTTAACCAGTATCACCCAGTAAATTCAATTAAGAAAAAAATAAGTAAAATAAAGAGCCTGACATCTGGGGGGATTGAAATAAAAATCTAAAATATAATTTCATATTGCAAGAAACGAAAATAAGAGAATGAACAGAATGCATCCATCCAATAATAGCTATTTTCTCTAGTTCCAAGCCATTTTTTCTACCATGTCTCATATTTTTGTCTTTCTACTTTCTTCATCTTTGTTCATGCTCAGTCTGCCTCCAGTCCCTCTCTCTCTCTTTTTGTGGCATTCTAACCACTTCCTGTCTAGTAATCCGCATACATCTATTCCTTTAAGATCTAACACAAATCACAACTAATAAATTCAACATCTACTCTGAGAATCTGGGGTTGCTGAGTCACCATTCTGTGCCGCATTCTTCCTTTCACACCTGGCGGTGGTGAGAAAATGACAAGTTGTGAAATGTCTACTACTTAGAGTCAGGCACGGGACTAGGAAATCTACATTATTGCTAATGCATTTAATCTTTATTTCAAGTCTATGAAATAAATGATACTGTCTTCATTCTTACAGGTAAAAAAATATAGGTATTTTATTTGTATGAGATTAAACCAAGAAATTAAACAATTTTCCAAAAATTACACAGGAAATAAGAACAGGAACCTGGATCTAACTATTCCCACTATTCCATGGAAATTTTTACCTCCCTGGCTACTCAGAGAAGAAGCATTCTCTAGTGCTTATGGCTTAATTATAGATCCAATAGAAAACAACATTTTCAGAAAAGGGAACTTCTTCCCCAAGCAACCATGCTGCTGCTGAATGAGTATGAGGAAGCGGAAAGCGTCAGTGGCCTTCACCAGTCCTTGCAGCTGGTCTGGTGGAAGACATGGATAGGCCACTGGGTTAAACAAAATCATCCCAGCGTCACCTCATACAGACAGAGTGCACCTGACTAATGTACCCATGTTGGGGTGGGAATGGGTCTGAGGTCCAGAGAGCCCTCTGCTCAGAAGGTCATGGGCTCGGACTTTGGCTGATCAGTCTGAAGGAAGAGGGGCTCTTTCCCCTTGGGGGGCACAGAACAGGGAAGCTTCACCTTATTAAATAAAGCAAGGAAGAGGCGGGAGGTGGGGGCAGGAAAGATCCACCATGAAAGAGATATTTTTCAGAGAGATTTCCTCAGACCTGCGTGGTTTCTTTTCTTGCTTCACTGTATCTCAAACTCTAACTCGCACTATGTTATCTTAAATGTATTTCATTCTTAAGCAGGTTGTTTTAATTTTAAAAAATGATTTACTTTTCTACCTATATTATAAATAAAATCAAGACAAAAATCACACTTTACACATGTCATACCACTCATCCCTGTGCATAATACAATCTTCTAATAAATGGAATACATCCATCAGTGTGTCTTTGATAAATTATTGGTGAACAAGTGATTTCCAAGTCACTCTGTGTTGGTATGGTGTTGTGAACTCTGTTTTTCTGCCATTCTCTATATATCTTTTTAAATGCTTTTCAGCTTGAACACTTTTTGGTTTTTATTATTTCCATTAAAAAAACATAAAAATATTGTAAAGGTTTTTTTTCTAATATTATTAAAAATTTTAATAGATTCTAGGCAGGTAATTTACCAATGATGAGACTCTAGTTGATAGTCAAGTATTTTATATAATTTATTCTGAAAAATATTTGTGATTCCTAGAAAGTGTGAGCATTTGCTTGCATTGCTTTTAAATATCTTTAAGATATTTTTTTCTCCAAGAAGGAATGAAAGTGTTCCTCACTTAATTCTATTAACCTAGCACAGGGATAGTCAACCTTTTTATACCTACCGCCCACTTTTGTATCTCTGTTAGAAGTAAAATTTTCTAACGGCCCACCAGCTCCACAGTAATGATGATTTATAAAGTAGGGAAGTAACTTTAGTTTATATAATTTATAAAGCAGAGTTACAGCAAGTTAAAGCATATAATAATAATTACTTACGAAGTACTTTATGTTGGATTTTTGCTAAGTTTGGCAGAATAAATCTTTATGAAACAACTTACTATAGTTAAATCTATCTTTTTATTTATACTTTGGTTGCTCCGTTACCGTAAGCCCACCATGAAAGCTGGAATGCCCACTAGTGGGCGGTAGGGACAACATTGACTACCACTGACCTAGCGGAATGCTGCTAGGTTAATTTTATTTTCATCAGATTTCCACTAGAAATCAGATACATATTTCCATGGGAGAAAACTTAGCTTAAACACATATAGGTATCAAACATAGCATGAAAAAAATATTAAAATTATGTTTTCATAAGACTAGTGTAAGCTCTTCCTAAAGGAAAGAATAAAATAAACAGCAGCCAAGCCATTTTCCCGGGACAAAAAGAGTCACAAACCTAGACAAACAACATCTGTCTTATAGTATAACAACAGGGCAATAAACTGTCTTTTAAAATAAGCATTATGAGGGCACAAGACATATAAGTAAACAGCATAAAGAGATAAGGGAGGAACATTTAGAACATTCTAGAAAACACATCTATGTACACACAAATGTGTGCACATGCAGAAAAGACTTAATTTATTGAATTTATTGGGGTGACGTTGGTTAATAAAACTAGGTTTCAGGTGCACAGTTCTATAATATATCGTCTGTATATTGTGTTGTGTATTGATTTCAGCACCTGAAATCAAGCGTCTTGCCATCTGTTTTTTTAGATCCCACTTTTGCCAAAGAGCAGAAACTTTGTATAATCAGTATTTCTACAATGGTATGCCATCTTAATGGTATTTTCTTTCCTGTTGCTCAGTTAATGCTTACAAAATCTGTAGCATAGAAACTATTTTCAAATTATCTTTTATAATCAATTATTTGAGTGACATAGTCTTAAATATTTTCCCACAGTGCTATTTTTTGTAATTGCCGAATCATCGTAAGGTATGTGTAGTTCAGGTTCATAGATATCTGCAGTTTGTTTTTATGAAAACAAGCATGGGTTTGCTGCCCCTTGATTGAAACTATCTAAAATGTATTCATTTTTATGACATCCATTTATTTCATTAAAACTTCTTAGAGCAGAGACAAAGTGATTGCAAGGGGTTTCTCCAAGTTTAGTGTGTAATTTGAATTTCATTCTGAAGTTATCATTTTTAGCTTTGAGACTTGTAACAGGCAACATTACCTTGATGGAATTTTGATATTTTATTAAGTCAAGATGAAGAATATAATATAACAAGACTTAAGGTAAAATTCCGTTGATCATTTGTAAGATACACATTTTAAAACCTTGTCACTTCCATAGTTCTGTTTAGCTTTTGAAGGATGTGGTCAGTTAATATAACCACACATGAGCTGAGAACTTGATTTCCCAGGAGACTTTCTCTCTCCCACCCCGTGGCTCAGTCCTCTCTGCAGAGCATTCGAACACGCACACACTCCAAATACAAACAGTGCTGTATTTGAGAAAATTGAGGTTTATATTTTAAATTTCATCCTCATGTTATATTTATGGTTCTGTTCTCTTTGTGTTTAAAGGTCGACTTGATAATATTGATTTTCTCTAGTGTTGTTGTATAGCAATAGCCTGCATTCTTTTTCCAATTCATACGCCCCCAGGTCCTTCTGATTATGTAAAAAGTACAGCTGTAGGTGCTTTTTCTGCCACAGGGGAACACCTGTCCTTAGGGAGCCGAGAGGCCTGTTTCATGAATGATATATGTGTGATTATGTTGGATCAAATCACATAGGTCTGGATGTTACAGGTAAATTTGCTCCCTTTGATGATTTTCTAACAGATACTTCTTTTCTTTTTGTCTCTGGCAGTTACCCGGCTGTTTGTGAATTCTTACAGCACAATAACTTGTTATCTATACTCCGAGCCCATGAAGCCCAGGATGCAGGGTGAGCAGTTCTGTGGGTTTATGGAAAGCAGGCACTGTCCCTTTGTCACAGCTCCCTCACTGCTCAGTCCTTGGGGGCTCCCTCCGCGGGCTCTTCCCTGAAGGAGTTCAGTCTTAAAATCGTTGTCCAATGACAGACACAGCAGGGTCCTGGGGAGTGAGTGCCTGCAGGTGTGTGCTCAAGTCCCCTTTGAAGTGCTCCCATTTTTAGCCTGAACAGGTAAAACTTTCAGTAGGCTTTCTTAAACACTGGAAGGGCACTTGCTCTTATTTCAATTCCTGCTCTTACCACTGTCCCAGAAGTGTCTAAATTACCAGTCTTGGTTGGCAATGTAAATGAGAGTCACACATAAATATTTAACAGATATTGCATGTTGTACTCTTGTTTAAAGAACATCATTCCTAATCCCTGTAGAGTTGTAACAGACCAAAACAGAGACATTTAAATGGTGGAGAAAATCTTATATTCTAACTAAAAATGCATAATATGGTTTCGTAATATCTGGTAAATTTTAAAATGTAGACCAATTTTAAGAGTTTAGAAAACTAAGAAATATCGGATATGTACTATGATGGTGCCTTAAATCTGCATTAGGAAGAAATAAGTATAATCAATTTTAGGATTGGAAGTTCAGTGCCTTTCCAAGTAGGCACCACTGAATAGCAGCGTTTGCCTTCCAACGCTTAAACCCCTCCCTTCGTGTTCTTAGTTTTCTGAAATGGAGAAACAACTATTTTTATAACCTGTGTGCTGAAACTGGGAATGCAGACGCCTGCATTCCGTAAGTAAGCCTGTGCCTGTGATGATCCCGAATCAAGGCAGATCCTAAGTTCCTTTCACAGTCAGCTTTTTTCAAGCAATTAATTAACAGGTATAAACTGATCCAATACTATGTGCTTGTTGCTGTGGTGGCCGATGTTCAAAGTAACCCGCGGGCAGACCCAACCATTCAGACCCTCAGCTAATCTTTCTCCCTTCTCAGGGCAGTGGCGTCACCATGCTTGTCTGTCCCAATGGTGCATATGAGGCATATTTATCTTAATCCCACTACGAACCTGAAATCATGTGCTTATTTTAAAATATGTGAAGTGCATCAATTAAAGTGAACAACTGTTTAAAATCAGCAGTTGATTGATTCATTGGGGAGAACTGAGATTGTGTCATTCCGTTTCTTTGTTATTACTTGTTAAGCAGGCACAGCCAGACATGGTTTCTAAAGTAAGGTACTAGGATTAAGAAAGTTACTATCTTTAACAATTTGATATTTTCCCCAACAAAGCTCAGTCCTGTATGCAGAATAATACTTCTAGAATGTAAACCAAAAGTAATTTGAGACTGAAATAAAGAATAATAAGCATTTATTGGAGCAAAAGGAGCTGCAGCCGGAAGACACAGATTCAGGTAGCCACCTACATTGTGTTCCAGAGACAAAGCGGAGGCCTCCTTTTATAGCAAAAGTTCCTGTTCCAGTTCCCAGTGAGGTCCATTTATGTAAATGAGGTAGACTGTGCAGTTCTGATCCAGGAGGCAGGTCCCAGCCCTTAGTAAAGATGAAACCAGGTGTTCCTGCAGTTGTTGACACAGACGGCTGAACAAGCAGGTCATAGTGCAGGAAGCCAAGAGTTGGGTCTGAGGTTCTTCCCGGGATGAGTGAGAAGTCCTTGTCAACAGATGACCACCAAGCTCTTATTTATATAATTTGGACCCTCAATGAACCATGGAGAATCCATCTCAGCAGATAAATTTCTTCTCAGTATTCACATCAAATGAATTCTTCTTAGAGTCCACAAGAACATTTCAAAAGATTTTTAAGGGGATATTTTTTTTTCTGGGAAAAATAGTACCAACTATTGGTAAAATTAAAAAATTTAAGGTGAGTCCTTATCTATTTAAAGGTACTATTTGAGGCACCCCTAGAACCCAGCTAAATTAGGCATGCTAGAAATAAGTGACACCGAATACCCAAGGAATGGTAACAATTTTATATGCTATATAGGAATGTTTCTAAACTGACATCTGTTAGAGAAGTCATGAAATATATTTTCACCTTGCTGGAAAAGAGCCAATATCCTGTACCTTTTGATTATTTGAGGGTTCCATTTTTGTCTTAATAGAAGAAACTGAATTGTTAGTTTATTTCCAAAGATCTTGCAGATATTCTGTTTTATTACTGATTGATTAAATATCGCCCTGCTGAAACAATAATCTTTGCCCTGCAGGCACCACAAGAGATTGATAACAAATAAAGTAGAAACAATTTGAATTCATAAAACCCATAGATTTAACCAAACTTTTCTTTGAAAAACAAACCACTTCGCCTAGGCAAAAGGGGAAATATAACTGAAACAGAATAGTATACATAAATCAGCCTAGTTATTAGTGGGAAAGATTACACATTGCTTTGCTTATTTAGTCTTTTTATGTCAAAAGGACTGACAAACTTGTGAAAAACATGGTAGGCGGAGGGCAAAAAGCAGCCTCTGTCTTCTTGGCTGAACACATGGAGATGAATTTTCCCTGAATTTCACCCTTCACTAGGTCTGCTAGAATTAGGAAAAACCTATTTGGACCTTTTATATATAATTGTGTTTTTATTGTCATCTCTGAAATGAATTGATATCATTGTATAATAGACTTTGGAGAGTAAACTATGTTTACTGTTAGGTAATTCTTCTTGAATGATAAAACTGAATTTGAATTTTATATATCTAAGTAAATTGAGATTATTACTTTCCCCAAATACGCTTGCTTTAACTTGAACTTACTCTTTTTAGGTATCGCATGTACAGGAAAAGCCAGACGACAGGCTTCCCGTCTCTCATTACGATTTTCTCAGCACCAAATTACTTAGATGTATACAATAACAAAGGTAAGTGGTTTTAAGTCCCTCTGGTGGTTGTCTGTAATATATGTGGAATAACTCTGAAGAGCTTTTATTTTGGTTTGGTTTCATTTAAGCATTTTAACCACTTTTCCTCTTTATTTTTTCATTTATTGTTTGATGCAAATTTTGTGTGTCCAGAAGTAAAATTTCAATTGGTTAGAAGTGGAGCCCAAGTGCTTTCATTTTTTAACTGTTCTCCAGGCACTTCTGATGGATAGCAAGGTTGTCAGCTACCGCTCGAGTAGAGTAGAGGTTTTACAAGAAATTATAACTAGCAGTAATCTAAAATTATGCCCCTTAAGAAGGCTGTGGATTTAAATAACAATAGTATGATTGTGCACGTCAAGAAATAAGAAAAATAAGCCTAAATAATCTATAGCTTGAAATTCAGATTCAAATTGCACGTATTAAGAACGTACCATGAGTCAGATCCTGTATTAGGAAAGTAAATATTCATTTTTTAAAAAAATTATATTAAACTTCACAGTAAATATCACTAGTCCCCTCTCCCGAAACCCTTTTATTAAGCAGGGTGAGTCTGGTTAATTGCCTTGCCCCAGGTCACTGGGTTAGGTGTTGACGGCTGGGCTCTGACCCAGGTCTTCTGGTTTGGCATTCTGCACTTCCTCTCTGAAACTCCACACCTGTGTGCCTGAAGGAGACCAGGCAACAGCGGGGCATTATTTACTGACTACAGGGGGAAAGAAGGAGCAAAGGACACAGTATCTTCTTTCATCAAGGTAATTTCTTTATTCAGAAATGATGAAAAGTGTTATTTATAGGCATGGCAGAATAAACAATAAAATGTGAAAAGCCATTAACTCTAGTTGGCATTGGTCTGGAAAGTACACAGACAGCCTGTCCGAGTGCCGCTTTCTAAGATTAAGAGAAATGGGCACAGAAAAAGAAAAAGCAATCAAATAATATTTGCAAGGTGAGGCATGGCCCAGGAGAGGCAGGAAAAGCCCTCATTTCTGAACCATTCCGAACTCCTGGAGGTAGGAGCCATCCCAGGCCCAGGTGAGCTGTGGTAGGTGCTAGCTATCCCAGGCAGCAGTCCGGGCACTGCAGGTGGGCCTTGGCCACCTTCATAACCAAGCACCTGTTCTGTGTCCTCAGCCCTGTGAGTAGGTATTTACTTTTGTCTTTATTTTTGTGTTTGATTACACATTCCTTGTGGGAAGTAGGCTCCCTTTTTGCCTGTGTCCTCATTTCCTGTTTAGCACCGCCTACCTCTTCCTGCATTGGGCTTGTATGTACCCTGACCCCCTCCTTCTGCGTCTGTCAGGGGTCCTGCCCCAAAAGGCAAACCTCAGGTAATTACAATGTTTTTACTATAAAGCCTCCTGATATCTTCCTGATGCTTGCCCCTCTCCAGACACCTCTTTGTCCTACAAAGAGATCAGAACTCTCACCTCCTCCCCTGTGGCCCAGAGAGTGTTACATGCTGGGTGGAGTTTGTTGCAGTCCTGGGTTCTCTTATGCCGCCATTTTGACTGAAGCAGCCCCTCCTCTGTGGCCACAGAGCATGGTTATCAGGAGGCACAGTGCAGTTCCATGACAGCCATGGATGCCACGGGCTGAGGACAGTGGTTCCCCTTTTCTAGCTGCCCAGTTCCCAAAAACAAGATGCTGCCTTTAGTGTTCTTTGGTAAGAAGCATACAAAGTAAAGGAAAATATGTTCTTGGCATGCCAAGGGCTTATAAACCAGCTGACAAAGTAAGACATTTGAATGATTGAATTAAAAATATAAGACGCCATTAGATTAGGTATAAAGTAAGAGAGTCAAACACTAAGCACATTTGACAAGGGGTAATTCTCTAGAATGGTCAGAAAAGACCTAGTTTAAGGTAAAAGTATGATCTGTGTTATGGAACAGAAAGGGTTTGCCCACCCTATGCTAACAGAGCCAAACACTAGACCCTGAGAATTTCAGTGGAGAAAGATGGGCTATTTCATTATGAATGGGGCCACCGAGGAGAAGGGCAAGCCAAGGCTCTAAGAGCCCGACTCTCCTCCCACCCCCATGGCATGTAGGTTACAGATTACAGGGACAAAACCACAGCACACATGGGTCGGGGGTTCAAGGTTGTGCTCGGAGCTGATGGTCTGAGGAAAGGTAATACAGAGGGCCCTCGGGTCATGACGCAGTTCCGTTCTTACAACAACAATGTAACGCGAATTTTGGTGTAAGTCAAACACACCATAGTCTAAGTCACTTACCTATTCTAACATATTTGTAAAATCATAATCTAGAATGTAAAAATACAACTAAGCCACAGAAAAAGAATTCTGTGTATTCTGCTGCTGTGCACAACCAAACTCGTTCTCCCACGTAACACGTAAGTACGACGCTAATGGAGTAAGCCAAACACTCACATCTCACTTTTTTTAAGTTTTTATGGGAGTGAGCATTGTAAACTCAAAAGGTCATATGTCAGGACTGTTATAACCCAAGGACCCCTGTAAATCATTTCTTCAGGTCTTGAGGACAGCTTTGAGGTCTTTTCTGGTGCCCCTTTCTTCAGTCTCATGGGAAAGCAGCCAGGGAGCCAGGGGTTTGTTCCACCTTAGGGCTCAGAAACTGAAATGTAAGGTAGGTCAAGATTTTATTTTTAGCCTGCCTCAGGTCCTGGCTGCTGTCTGTCTCCTGCTGCCGCGGTTGCTGAGTATCCTGGGGAGAGGCCAGGTTGTGAGGGTGTGTGTGTGCAGAGAGAGAGAGAGAGATGTGATTTTTAGAGCTAAGATTTAAAACAATTTAATAAAAAAACAAATCAAACAAATATATTTATTTATAAACTAAATGTAATCAAAGTCATAAAGCCCCTTGGTTTCAATTCTTCTCTTCTCCCTCAAGACATTAAAAAAATTATTATTTCTTTAGAAAAAGGAAAAATATAAAATCAAGGACAGTGTTTTTGAAATCTTTTTTTGTAAGCAGTGACCACTTTTTTTCCCAGACAGAATCTCAATATTGAAGTTTTTTGTTCAAAAACAGTAAGAGCTAATTCCCTCTGGTGGGATGAGAGCTCCTCGTCTTATTCCAGAGTCCCCCTGGTACTTTCAGTGAGAGCAAGAACTCAGGTCACCTCGCATGCCCCACCATGATCATATTGTTTACCAAAAGTATATAAAATATGAACACTAAGGCTTTTATTGTTTTTTATGTTATTAAAATTTTTTTCTATTCACCCTAGTGAAGAGAGTGCCCAGATAATTTTTGACAGAGTCCAATTACTAAGTAGCATATACTATACTTACAAGTTTTTTAGCAACTCAAAAGTCAAATGGTTAAAAAAGGAAGAAAATTGGGATTTTACTCCGTAGAACAGACTTAGAGCTTTCCCTTTCATCCGCATGCTAAGTAGTGCAGTTTTGCTTGAGACCAATAGCTCTTTCCCACTTCAGATGCGCATTGCCTCTGAGGTTCTATTTAACAAGGAGGGAACTGAGAAAACAATAGCCATCAGCGCCTTGCGAGCCTTGAGTAGTTCTTTCACTGTTCTCCTGCCTTTGGGGTGGATCACTATCTCTCAGGAAGTGGACAGAAGAATTTCACTTTGGGAACCTTTTCATAAAAGAAAAAATTCTCTGGAGGGGAAAAGAATAAATTGATAGGAAGAAGAAAGACATATTCTTCAGTTTGAGCATAATTTCAAAAGGCTTTTGTGTAAAGTTTCTGAAGCACTTTAAAGCTGTTATGTTAACACTGTGTGCAGTATGTGGGGGTGGAAGCCAGGTATTCACTGCAGAAGTCAGGGTTACTGTATTTGAATAAAATAAATGTTAACGAGAATTTTTAAATACAGTGCGACAAAACCGGGTGGCAACTACCCTCAAAACACAATCAATGGAAAGATAGCAGTGAAGAGTCTCTGGAATTAAAACCTTATAGTTACAATATGATTGAATATTTAAAGCTTCTGCAAATTAAGTAATAGTCCTGTGGCAAAATGAAAGAGTGAAAATAATAGGTGTATTCTGCCACCTTAAAACCGATAATGGCTCTGTGATTAGCTTCATATTTACATGTCCAATAGTTCTGATTTGTTATTTATACTTGCCTGCAATTCAAGACAGCTTTCAGAAAGGGATGACTGTAAGTGTCCCCTCCTGTGGTGTGGCCCACCTTATTAATTCACTCAGTTCTATCATTCCCGGTCTGTTCTAGCAAGCTGTCTTCTCACCCATTGCCTTGTTCCTGATGCCTCATACTGACCATTCTTGCTTATTCCTGCAAGGTGTCAGGACAGAGGGTGTAGACTTGAATTACAGTTCTGCCATTAAATAGCTAACTCATCTAATTTTATTGGCAGGTAGTGACATCTCTATAAAATGAGAAAAAAATAAATGTGTAAATAATAGATGAACTTGCTTTGAATAATACTACATGATATTAAGATATCATCATTGAATATTTTATATCACTATTGTTAATCAGTTTAGATCAATCAGCCAGTCCCCCACTGTGGGGATCTGGTGCTGGAAGGGTTCTTTTTCTGTTTGGTGTCGTCGGACCAAAAATGAAACTGAAGTTGAGTGTTCAAGAGCACAAGCTGAAGTCAGTGGCCAGAGGATGGAGAAGCAGGAGTCGAGCTCACAGATCAACTTCTCCTACTAGAGAAGTCTGGGGGGATTATTATGTGGAAAATATACTAAGGGGGAGGCATACACATTAGTCCGTGGGATATAGGCTGGTCTCTTCCCTGAATTTGGGCGCCACCCCTTTTCTTCCCTTACATAGTCCAATTTGGATCTGTCAAGACAGCCCAGGAGTAATTAGTATATAATAAAATCCAGGGTATAGTGAGGTTCAGGTCTCCTAGAGGTCAGATTCAGCACCATCTTGTTTTAGGCTGGCTCTGGTTGTTTTGTAGTTCTATCCTTTTTTCATATAACTGAAATGGATTAGCACACAAGCCTAGAGTCATGGCTACGCTCTTTATTATGCCACCTGTCAGTGTGGGGCTTCACAGAAGCTCCTAGCAGAATATCTTCCTCCTGAGCTTCTCAGTTACAATTTCACTTGATGGGTTGAGCTACCCATATGACCATCTATCTGCTTCTTTCTGGGTGAACCCTCTACTTCAGCCAAATTGTTCTTCTCACTGCCCTGACAATGTTTGGCTTTCCCCTTCCACAGCTTTGCCCACACACTTTTTCCCATCAGGAACACTGTCTCACTCGTCTCCCCACATCTAAATGGACTAGACCCTTTTCTGTTTGAGTTGCCACGGACTGTTGATGGTCCTTCCCTGAATGCCTGCAGTACCAATCATTTGCCCTGTACTTAGCATTTCACTATTTTTCCCCCTAGAGTTAGCATTTCTATAACTTCCTAATGAAATTAGAATTCATTTGAAACAGGGCTCTTTTGATACATATGGTAAAGTCAAGTAGCATGCCTTATACATGCTAGACAGCCAACACAGACATTGAATGAAGCGTTTTCTTTCGGGGAATTAATAGCAAGACACTGTGCAGAAGTGCCCTATCAGTAATGACTCCCCGAGCTTTATCTCACTTTAAATTACTGCATAACCAGTGCAGGCAGACATGCTTTCCAATGAGTTAACCATTCGCAGAGCAATATGCATATGAATTGTTTTTCTCGGAACCTGTAGCCTTGAGGAAAAAGCTGTTTCATTACCCAAATATGCCAAACAGAAAGAAAATGATGTAATGAAACTTTTCATTTCACCCTCCTCCTCCTTCTCCTTCCCAACACCTCTGTCTTAATAATTTGCCACCTGTAAAAGTGACTTTTAACTTCATCCACTCTCTGATGCAACACACTTTTATTTAGAACTCCAAGCACCATAGTAGGTGCTGAGGATATGAAATAAACAAGACAGATAGGGCCTTTGCCCTAGTGGGGTTTCTAACCTGATAGTGTGATAGACATTAAGTCATTCCACAGATAAGTATTTAAGTATATTTGGAAAATACTACAAAGAAAAGAGTGGTCTGAAATGAAGATAGAAATTAGTCGTTATGGACAAAAAAAATAGCTTAGCGGAAGAAGCAACATTTAAACAATGGTAGAGTAAAATCTTTCAGTATGGAGAATGACAATGGCAGATGTGCACTCTGCTTTAAGTCTGGCTGACAACTATAATGACTCTGGGAAAATGTGCTTTATACCTTGATGTAAACAATTAAATCCTTTTTATCCCTCCACTCTAGTGCTTCAAGAAAATCTAAAGTAAATTACAACGGGCCTCTATGTGGCTCCAGTTCACTGTAGTTTAGAGGAGTTGTCGGATGGGAGGGTAACTGGATGGGTGAATAGATATGTGATAAAGACCTACAGAAGTATACATACCAGGGATCTATAATTCAGTTCCAGGAAAAGCTACTGACAGTACAATTAAGTAATTAAGTAAATTTACTTTTAAATCAAATGTTATTTTGGATTTGAGAGGAAAATTTAAGTGGCAAGCAAACTAATGATTAAGACCAAAAACTATAATGACAACCAAAGAAAAATGTTAAGATAGGTGAAGGAAGAAAGACGAGGTAGGGAAAATTGTATTTTGATGTTTTAGACTTTCAAACTAGATAACATGATAGAATTACTTATGAAAAGCATTTGGTTGTACCAAAACTTGACATTTACAACATCCTCATATTTTCCAGTCAAAAAGTAGTCAAGAGCTTCAGGAAGATACCATTTATAAACAGAAAGATGATTTACGGCTTGATAGGAAGATATCACTGAAAGGGAGGATTGAATTGCTAATGTAGTGAACTAAGGTAAAAATCTTATTGGTAGCCTTGATGTGAACATATAGAAGCAAGTGCAGCATCTCTGAAGCCAGTTTGCCCTAGATCCCTGACTTCCAGCAGGAGCATCAGCATAGCATGGCATTACCCAGCCTCAGAATCTCATTCCGAACGGCACCAGAGTTCTTTCACACTAGGATCTTGTTTCGTAATCAGGAATAACTGTTATAAACTTAGAGGTATCTGATACCTGCTTGGTTCTGGAGCCGAATGCAGAACCAACTAGATCAGATCTCTGTCCTGGGTGGGAGAGGAAGATGGGGGTATAGGGCGGGGGTTCTCTGGAAGAGAATAGAAACAGTGCCCAGGCAATCCTGAGTAGTGTTCTCTGCCTTTTCTCCACCACATATGGAGAAGTTTACTACTGTACAAAGGTGCGCAGGTTTGACAGCAAGGGCCCTTTTCTCTAGGGCTCTTAGGCTTGCTTGCCTTAAGCATGGATAGAACCTTTGGCATTGACATAAACATTTTTTAAAGCATTTTTTGGAATCTTTACAGCCACAGGCATAAATATAATACTAGCTGCTTTACAAATCGGATAAAATTAATCCAGATACTTTGTCCAGTAGCAATGGTTTTCCCACTCTTACTTTTTCCTGCCATTATCTCAAATCTAAAGATCCTCCTAACTGGCCTTGAGAAACTGTTTGCCCAAATCACTTAAGAAGGAGCAAAGCAGAGCCTGACCAGGCAGTGATGCAGTGGATAGAGCATCAGACTGTGATGGGGAGGACCCAGGTTTGAAACTCCCGAGTTCTCCTGCTTGAGCGCGGGCTCATCCGGCTTGAGCACAGGCTCACCAGCTTGAGCACAGGGTCACTGGCTTGAGTGTGGGATCATAGACATGATCCCAGGGTCACTGGTTTGAGCCCAAAGGTCGCTGGCTTGAAGCCCAAGGTTGCTGCTGGCTTGAGCACGCAGTCACTCGCTCTGCTGTAATTCCACGGTCAAGGCACATATGAGAAAGCAATCAATGAACAACTAAGGTGCCACAATGAAGAAATGATGCTTCTCATCTCTCTTCTTTCCTGTCTGTCTGTCCCTATCTGTGCCTCTCTCTCTCTGACTCCCTCAAAAAAAAAAAAAAAAAAAAAGGAGCAAAGCAGTAACCATGAACAAAACTCTTAGTATTTACTCTTCATTATCAATATGAGGTGGGAGAAAAGAAGTGTATGTAGACATTTAAGGTTAGAGAGAACTTGAAAATAGGAAGTTTGACTAGGTTTTCAGAGAAATCCTCTCTGAGATGAATGGGGGAAATTAACTGCAGGGAGAGGTCAGCTGTGTCTTCTAGTGCCCTTTATATTTAGGATTCTTCAATATGTGGCGTGAATCTGTGATTATAATGTCCTGTACCACTGCCATTATTTCTGTTACCTTGAGTGATATAGCTTGGTGTATTTTCTTTCAAGTCTTAGGATGATAATAATATGTTCAGTAAATGTAAATATGTGTAGTGAGTGAGAGCAATTTTTACATATTAAATCTTGATCGATTTTCTGTTTTACTGTCTGTTCCATTAATTAAATGTTTGAATGTAAGCAAGTTGAGGAGGGGACTAAACCTACTCTCTTTAGAAAGTGGCCTCCAGCAATGACACTTTCACAGTGGAACTAATAAATAAAAGCCAAAAGTATAAGTGCTTTAGGGGATACTTTTTAAAGGGAGAAATCATTTTTTTTAGAAAAGTATGAATAATACTATATTCTTTTTAATAATGTATATATTTGTATGTGTAATACTCATGAAATTTTAAAGCGAGGACAAATGACTCTTCATTTCAAAAGCTTTTCTTTTCTTACTGAAAAATAGTCACCTAAACATAATGAAGCCATGAGCTGAATGGGGAATCAGTGCTGACATTGCCTTGGAAGCTTCGTTATGACAACATGGCTGCAGGGGCACAGACAGGTTAACCTGTGCACTCCAGAGTCAGTCTGCTGTTCAGTCACGGTGCTGTTCCCCACCTAGCTTGTATGAACTTTGGGGAAAGTTTGTAACCCCTTTGTGCCCCAGGTTTTCATCAATAAAATCAAGATTATAATGTAATTCACAGAGTTGTTGCAAGATTAAATGCATTTATCCATGGAAACGCAGAGCAGTGTCTGTCAATCCTGAGTGCTCAATAGTTTGTTGCTATTATTGTTACTATTATTACATGCTACTTATAGGAATAAAATAAGTAGCATTTGTATAGCATGCTATCCCAACCAAAGGGAAATGCCAGGTGGGCAAAAGGAGGTTTACAGTTGTGAGAATGCAAAACACAGAGTTTATTCTTGTATTATTATTAATTATAGTATTATTTGCCAGACAAACACCTGTAAACCTGCTTTGCCCCGCCCTGTACTTACATTGGTTAATAATGTAGATATCAAATACAGGGGCTTAATATTAACGCAGTACCAGGGATATATTGGAGATAGCAACCTAGAACTGTTGCAACCTACAGCTCAAGGGTTGATATCAAGTACAAGCTGGAAAGTGAAAAGGGTGTTCTGTGAATATGGACAGATAGCACCAGTTTTCAAAGGACCTCCAATCACAGTATAAATACCCTTGTTATGCATTTGGAGCTGGTAATTATCAACTGCATTCAATGACACAAGGCATGGGCACAGTGTTTAGTATGTCCACGTCATCTCCTTCAGGAGCTTAAATTTCAGCTAAATCTATCTCTCTTATTTATTCTAAGGCTACTTAATACTTATTTTAGCATTATAATAATATGGATTAGAACTTAAAGGAAGGTTCCAGCTAAAACTGGTAAGGCATTTACAACTAATTCTTGTTGACTTGGCAAAACTTATATAATATAAGAAGTTTAAATTTTCTAAGTAAAATTGTCATGGTAGAAATGATTCACAGTGTTTGACTAGACTTGAGCTAATAACAAGAATCAATTGTTGGCCCAAATTCTCTGGATTCTGGTATTTAGATGTAACACTTTAGGTGGCAATTATAAAGTAGTGAACTACGAAAATTAGGTAGCCCTCCCTCCCTCCCTAAAAGACTAGAAACTGAGCATGGCACTTTACATTTTTCAGTACCATCTGTTTTATCTGATTGTATATATTATTATTGATATTAATCACATATTTTATTTGATCTTCAGACTTAGAAAATGACAGGACAGGTATTATTATTCCTATTTTACAAGTTTAGAAGATAAAGTTCAAGTAAGGAGAAATATTTGCCCAAGTGTACACAGTACTAACTGACAAAACCAATATTAGTTTTATTCTTATCTATTTTAGAGTCTCTTACAATTTTAAAACAGAGTTTAGCTTCTGAAGTGACATAATTACCTTTTTCCTAAATTCCTTCATGCTCCCTTCTGACTTCTGTTTCTGTGTGGTTAGTTACATTTTTACTGTCCTGACGAGTTTATTGTTTTATATTTTTGAGTATTTATCTTTGCTTTCACTTTCTTTGCCTGTCTGCCTTCTTTCTTTTCCTCTCTCTTACTTTGTTCTTTCCTTCCCCACTCTATTTCCCTTCCTTCCACCGTTGCTTCACCCAGCACTGAATAGTAACCATGTGTCAGATACGGTACAAGGCCCTATAAAAAAATAAAAGAAATCTGTGCCTTTTTCATTCCTTCCATTACTTTCCTTCCACTTATTTTACCAAAAATTCTATATTTAAATAATGATCTGGTTAAGAATTGACTAAAACAATAAGAAAAACACAGAAGATTATTTACACAATATTAAGATTGGCTCATATTATTTTATAAATATATCTCTCTCCTTCGTGTAAGATAATTTCATCCAGATTTCATATAGGAAACTCATTGTAAAGTTAAAGAGGGTGTCATTGTCATAGATGCCATGAAGGATGTGTGTACAAGGTAAGAGAAGCAGCACAAGGGCTACATGTAGGCATAAAAGGATGATACCCAATAAAATACATGTGTGTTTATCTTGTCAAATACAAAATCATTAGCTCATAGCTTCAGGAAAATTAGATATACCTGTCTATGTCCATTAATAATAAAATAGTTCAGGTTCATTGAAATCCAGTCAATTACATGGAAGTTACTGAGAATTTGCCTGTGAAGACCTTAAGTACCGAATCAAGCAATTGAAACATTAAATTTTTCAAGAAACTCATAATGAAGCGTATCAGTATGACAAAATTACCTAAAAATTGATGACATTAAATCCATCTTCATAAACAACATGAGCTACAGAATAAAAGTGAGTTACAAGTATAGTGCTCGTAAATTAGCAAGTTTTCCATAACCTAGGTCAATAATAATAATAATAAAAATGGAAACCATTTGAAAACAGAATTCATCAGGCAAGTAGAGAACATTCAGGACAGGAATAAGAAAAGAAGATGAGTTAGAAGCCAGATTTTGAAATGGAAGGAATCTTAGAGATTGTGTTCACAGATGCTATGATAGACATTACAAACATTATGCATATACTTGCATATACACATCTTAAATGAAACTTGTACCCAAAAAGATAATTTTTATGGGAAAATACAGATTTTAAAAAAAATTATAGCCTGACCACGCAGTGGCACAGTGGATAGAGTGTCTGACTGGAATGAGGAGGACCCAGGTTCAAACCCCCGAGGTTGCCGGCTTGAGCACGGGCTCACTAGCTTGCGTGCAGGGTCGCTGTCTTGAGCATGGGATCATAGACATGACTCCATGGTCACTGGCTTGAACCAAAAGATCACTGACTTAAGCCCAAGGTCACTGGCTTGAGCAAGGGATCATTCGCCCTGCTATAGCCCCCTGGTCAAGGCACATATGAGAAAGCAGTCAATGAACAACTAAGGTGCCGCAACGAAGAATTAATGCTTCTCATCTCTCTCCCTTCCTGTCTGTCTGTCCCTGTCTCTGTAAAAAAAAAAAAAATTTACATCTCTCCCAGAAATCAAAAAACCTTTCATGCAGTATACCAACATAATTCTAAACTATTGTCAAAGGATAGTATAAATACACAGATCCTACCTCAAAAATTTTATCTAGCCCTGGCCGGTTGGCTCAGCGGTAGAGCGTTGGCCTAGCATGCAGAGGACCCAGGTTCGACTCCCGGCCAGGGCACACAAGAGAAGCGCTCATTTGCTTCTCCACCCCTCCGCCGCGCCTTCCTCTCTGTCTCTCTCTTCCCCTCCTGCAGCCAAGGCTCCATTGGAGCAAAGATGGCCTGGGCGCTGGGGATGGCTCTGTGGCCTCTGCCTCAGGCGCTAGAGTGGCTCTGGTCGCAACATGGCCGATGCCCAGGATGGGCAGAGCATCGCCCCCTGGTGGGCAGAGCGTCGCCCCCTGGTGGGCGTGCCGGGTGGATCCCGGTCGGGCGCATGCAGGAATCTGTCTGACTGTCTCTCCCTGTTTCCAGCTTCAGAAAAAAAAAAAAAATTATCTATCAAGCCATCATGCCTCCTTCTGTGATCGTAGAACTTTGCCAAAAGAATACACAAAGACTAGTTTTTCTGCTAAGGCATCTGCAGATCAAAGATTTGAAAAGAAAAAAAAATCCTAGCTCTATTATGCTTCCCCCTCCCTATTTTCTGTATAGAGTATAATGATTTTGGAATGTGCCCATTTGCTTTTTTTTTCAATTTTGTTTCTTTTCTGTCTCTGCATCCCCTCTTTTGAAGATGGGAATAGATGGTCGGTTGGAGTTAGGAGGTAAAAAATGTTAGTAGAAGGGTGAGAAAGGAGATAAAATGTGTCATTTCCATTCTTTTGACTTCTACTCTCCCCCATTTTTAGACAGCCCTAATAGTGTTAAGAATGCCTGAGGTATATTGAGGGCATGTTAGTTACTAATCTAAAGGCTTTCAGGAAAGCAGCCTTATGTTCCCTTTGACATCCACTTGGAATGTTGAGCTCCTGGTTTGGTGAGCTAGACAATACATCTTTGTAGCAATATTTTGACAACTTCTCTTGAATTAGAAGGTCTTTTTTGATTTTTCCATTTTTCTCACCTATTGCCCTGTCATCAGCTTCCCTGGTGATGGTCATTGTAAAGAAGATGTTGAAAAATGTTATCAAGTTCTTACAAAAGGTGGGTTTTTGTGGACAAAAAAAAATAAAGAAAAATACAGACGTGGACAAGTGTGGTGACTGTGGGAGGGGTAAGTGGAAGAGAGTATGGGCGGTAAATGGTGATGAACAAAGAGTTGACTTGGGAGTGAACACACAATATGATGTACAGAGATGTGCTGTAGAATTGGGCACCTGCAGCCTGTATAATCATGTTAACCAGTGTCACCCCCATAAATTCACTTAAAAAATTAAAAAATAAAAGTGCTTGGGATCATGAAAAAAATGTAAAATTTTAAAGTAGGCAAGACCCCTTTAATTTTACAGGTTTAGATACAGCCTACCAATTAGTGCATGGCTCAGTAGACAGAGGAATGGAGTAAGATCTAGAGTCTATTCCTTTGGTTTCACTATATTCACAGGGCTTAGTTATGTCATTAGAAACAGTGGATGTGTAGTGGCCCTTCCCTGTTCCCAAGTAGGCGCAGTCCCTTGATCACATGCTTGTGAGGGGTTCTACAGGTACAGTGAAATGAGTGGACCAAATAATGACATAGTTTTGGCATCGGAGAAGAATTGGCCTCCAGATTCACAGGGCTCAGCATTCTTTCAGTTATGCCAGATTTTCTTCTGAGTGGTCTTCATACCTGTGTGTACAATAGAAGATCCTTTGTCTCTGTGCTGTCTGATCTGTTCCAGATGATGATCAGTAATGTGAGGCCTGTGTACATGTCACAATCCCTCTCCAGACCTCTGATACAATGGCTAAATGACTTAGGTCATGTGGAATAGAGGAGTGCCTTAATGGGGAACTTTGTTCTTTTTTTCTCTCTCTCTGTTTCTCAGACAAGGTCTCAGGAGGTGGTCTTGAGTGATCCTTGAAATACAGCCATTTGTATTATTTATGTTTCACTGGAGGTAAACGTCTTTCAAGTACTTCAGAGAAGAGCCCATTATTAGGGCTCCAGTTGAGTTTTGTAATCTCAGTGCCAGTCAGAGGCAGGTGGCTGGGGTGGAAGATGTGGGAGGTGGAAGATGAAATGTTAACTGTGAATTTCGTGACTGTAGATATTTTGGACTGTTTTAGTTTAATTTTTTTCATGTATTTTATATATATATGTGTTATACAAAACATCAAAGCTCATAACTTATTAATGTTATTTGAGAAGTATTTTTGCAGGAATATTTTATATTGCTGAAGAAAAAAATATATATTGGTACATTTGCATTTTTAAATTGTATTTTTTTAACTATAGTAAAATTTTAATAAATGTTTTATGACTAGCCTTTAAAATTACCAAGAATAGTAATCAGTTATTGTACTAATGATGAGGTCTTTGTTCTAGAAGTTTATTAACATCATTCAGATCTGGAAGAAGTCGTAAGTTATCTAGACATGTGATTAGCTGAGGTAATTGAGACCTAGAGACATTTAGTGACTTTGGGTCTCATGAGTAATTAATGAGTAATCCATTGAGTAGTCTGGGCTCTTGGCCTTCCAGTCCAGTGCTCTTTTTTAAAAAGAATAAATATGAAAAATGAATGTGCAAAGAGAAATTGTGTCCAAAATTTGGTAGGCATTGGATGATTTCTACATTATGGTGAGGGTATCATGGAATGCTAGAAAGATCAGGGACTTCAGTTTCAGTCCCAGACTGAGGCTGGCTGCTTCCTAGGGGTGACTTTGAGCAGGTAACCTCTCTGTTTGCTTATTTTCAAAATGCAAATGATAAGACCACTTTTGATGGATACTGTGAAGATTTGTGATTGGTTGTGAAGGACCAAATATGGTGTCTGGTATATGGCAAATACTTAGTAAATGTGGCTATTATTAAAATGTATTATTCCTGATTTTAATAAACAAAAATAAAATCTGAAAACTCTATCTACTCTATTAGCAGGCACCCAGATAAATTTTGAGCAATGTCAAATGAATAAACACTTTATGTTACCAGCTACTAAACAACTGTTTTAGATATTGGACAGGTTTTACCCTCACATTGTCAATTAGTACCCTGTTTTATTTTCTCAAACATGCATTTTGGCAAAACCTAAAATGTCTTTAATTATGAATACCATATTGAAAGTTAAATTAATGTAACAGCTAGGACTAGAATTCATCCATTTGTAATTTCTGAGAGACAGAATGGAAGGGTGGAAAGGCAATGAATTTGGTGTTAGTAAAAGCTGAATGTAAATATGAGTGACATCTTCCAGGTACTGGTTGCATGGTCTTGAGTGAGTCACTTCATTTCTCTGCCTCAATTTCTTAGTCTGTAACATAAGGGCAGTCACACCTGCTTCTCAGATTTGTAGTAAGGATGAAATTATGTATTATATAAAGCCTGTCCTGTTACTTCAGGGCACTGTTAGTTACAGCACGTATTTTCCCTCCTTCTGCTCTGCCAACCTTATGCTAAGAAAAACTGGGGGAACCTTAGAGGGAAAATTACTCTTTGAAAAGACAACTTAGAACCTCAAAACATTCTTTGAGAGCTACAGGGATGTGCTCCTGCTATGACTATGCAGGATTCCAAAATAGTGAAGACGTACCACGGAGCCAGCGCTCAGGTAGCCCTTAGCAAGGTGAGAAATACTTTACCGTTCCCATCTGGTGGATCAGAAGCATTGGTATGGTAATTTGCCATAATTTTTTCATTTTACATGCTTTAATACTATATGAATATATGCTTAGGCCAAATGGCATATGCTTAGGCCAAATGGCATATGACATAAATGAGAGGACAATGGGAATAAGAATAGGTTTAAGAAAATGTATGCAGAATTCAGAATTCCATGGGAAAAGGAGAGTAAATCCCTTCATATCAATCAGTATTGACTATACTATCTACAGTTCTTTTCCTGAAAATGTCTAACTGTTTCCTACAATTCCCCATTAGTCAGGCAGAAACATGATTAAAAGCAAAGACCTTCCTGTTCTTAAGTATGATGTTAGTTAACTGCAAGTTGCTGAAAACTTCAACATATTAGTAGGCTGTTATATAATCTATATAGTATCCAGATCACAAAAAACTACCTGTCGTATGCACTGATAAAACTCACCAAGAAGATGATATTAGTTCTGATCCACAGTTTAATAGGAACATTGTCATTGTGGCTTGTCTCCGGAATGGGGATGAGCAAAAGGAGGCAGCCTTTAAAAGCCATCTTGTATGAGAAGGGGCCACAGGGATTAGGAAGAATTTTCTTGGTTTTTTTTTTTCATTTTAGAGAGGAGAGGGAGAGACAGAGAGAGAGAAGGGGGGGAGGAGCTGGAAGCATCAACTCCCATATGTGCCTTGACCAGGCAAGCCCAGGGTTTCAAACTGGCGACCTCAGCATTTCCAGGTCAATGCTTTATCCACTGCGCCACCACAGGTCAGGCCAGGAAGAATTTTCTTGAAAAAGAATGTAGAGGAAGTGTCAAGATGCTCCTGAACATCTGTGATGAAAAGGTGGTGTGTGATCAGCACAAAGAAATAGAAAATCTGTTGTATGGCAGTTTTCCTTGAGAAAACAGAGACATGTTGGGTGTCCTCAAATGTACAGAGAATAGCTATGACCTAAATTGAATGAGAGATGCAATATGGAATTGTAAGACAGGGCTTTTTGTAATTCAGGGGAAGAAAAGATTATATAACCAGAAGAAATCAAAGTATTCCACTGAGGGGTTAGTATGGCCTGGACACCAATGGATGGGAAGAATTTGGAAATTCAGAGGTTTCTGAAAAGATACTCCAGGTGGAAGAGCACATGTAGAGTTGTGAAAACAAGGTTATGTTCATAACATCGTGAAGTTAGATGTGATTATTAGTGCAGACCTGAATGTAGAAGCTAAATCCCAGGAAACTGGCAGTAGGTTTTCAAAAATAGATTTTTAAGTGCTATCTTTGTTTTATTATCTAAAATCACATCTACAACATACCCTTACATAAAAGTCAGTCTAAAAATTAAAAATAATTTATCTATATTTCAGATTCCTAAACAAAAACAGGAAAAAAATATGTGGCATCATCTAGGATCTCTTCAATAATCTCCACTAATAAAATGCTGGTTATGCCATGATAGGATAATAAAAATGAAGTCTTGTCAAAGTTCAGTCTTGACAGTTTCCCACAGCTTAAAATTGTCTATTGACAGAAAGATGACCCCATTCCAATAGGTAGTTTTTCCTTCATTGAAAGTACTCACAGAGAATTGCTAATCCTGTATCAGGGTTGCTAAAGAATGAATTTCTAAATTTGGTTGGAAGTGAGGCGATAAGGATCTCTATGTGAGAGGGTATCCATCCTACAGACATCCAGAAAACAAAGGGAGAAGGCACTTACTTTCTTAAATTATATATGGTTCCTCCATTTCAGAAATCAAGGACAGAGTAAGATACCAGCATAGTATTTTTTTGCAGAATCCAATCCAACCTTTTACTTTATTAAGTCAAGAACACAATCTAATTTAAACTACTTGATACAAGTAATATGAGTTCTACTGGGGGGAAAAAGTGTGCCTTTTAAAATGTTGAAATCAATTCTATTCAAATATTTGACATTATTAAATTATATCAAACTAACTTAGCTATGCCACTTTTATTAGTGTCATCAGATATTAAGACTAGAATGTTCTTGGATTCAATTCCTAATAAACATCTGATTATTTTATATAAATATTTGCCAAATGACAATGCTGTTTCATATTTAGTATTTCTATATGTGCAGTTACATATTACACCGAGAGAAATTTAAGTCCATTAAGTACTGTAAACATTTATATGTAAGTAAGTTATCTGCCTTAGTGTTTTGGATTTTAAGTCAAATAGTTGAATTTTTTTGATCAACAAAAGCCATGTGGAAAAGCAGAAATACGTGCTTATGAAGTTAACATTCCTCTTTTTGTGTTTTCAGCTGCAGTATTGAAGTATGAGAACAACGTCATGAATATCAGGCAATTCAACTGTTCTCCTCATCCATACTGGCTTCCAAATTTCATGGATGTTTTCACTTGGTCTCTGCCATTTGTTGGGGAAAAAGGTGCGTTGTGGAATCCTGAAATGCTCTGAGTGAAATGGTGTAGGAAGGAGAGGAGAGGGGGGCTATTTTACCACGAAACACTTGAACCTAACCCAGTGATTTTCAACTGGTGTGTCTCAAGAAGTTTTAAAACTCTCAATATTTGGCTATTTAGTCAGGGACACCTTTTCCTTAATTTATCAAATAAAAAACTAACAACAGCCAACACAATAGTCTGGTATGAATGAATCAAAATTATACCTATTTTTTTATCAGATTAGCAAAAAATATTTTTTGGTGTGCCACAAAATTTTAGTAATTAATTTATGTGTGCCACAAGATGAAAAAGATTGAAAATTGCTGACCCAAACAATAAAACTCACAAACTGTATCACGAGAGATATGATTTGAGAGTCTCAATGAGTATCCTGTTAACAGAATACAATGAATGAAGGGGCAACAAAAGAAATAAGGAATTATTAGGAAAATTAATATAATCTCAGAATAATACAACTCAGATATAACAAATATAATTTAACTGGCTCCAAGTCATAATGACTACCCTTTTTTCTTTATCTCTTTCTATTATAATTTTTTTCTTTTTTTATAATTTAAAGGTAATATTGTATTTTACAAATTACTCATCAAATTAAAAAGTTAGGATAGTCAAGTTTTCCTCTTATTTCTTTTTTTTTTTTTTTTTTGTATTTTTCTGAAGCTGGAAACGGAGAGACAGACTCCGGCATGCGCCCCACCGGTATCCACCCGGCACGCCCACAGGGGCGATGCTCTGCCCACTAGGGGGCGATGCTCTGCCCCTCCGGGGCTTCGCTCTGCTGCGACCAGAGCCACTCTAGCGCCTGGGGCAGAGGCCAAGGAGCCATCCCCAGTGCCCAGGCCATCTTTGCTCTAATGGAGCCTTGGCTGCGGGAGGGGAAGAGAGAGACAGAGAGGAAGGAGGGGGGGGGTGGAGAAGCAAATGGGCGCTTCTCCTATGTGCCCTGGCTGGGAATCGAACCTGGGTCCCCCGCACGCCAGGCCGAGGCTCTACCTCTGAGCCAACTGGCCAGGGCCTCCTCTTATTTCTGATATTAGAGTAAGCATTGTATAATAATGATTAACAACTACAATATTTTGAAGGGTTACACATACAACAGCACAAGATAGTTTATTAAAAATATAGTGGCCATTAGTGTGTTACATAATGAGACAGATTTACATTTAAAAGCTGTCTATTAACTTGCCCCAGTTTTCCAGAAGAACTGGCCTGCCTTCTTTCCTTTTTACCGTCCCTCCCTCCCTCCCTTCCTTCTTTCCTTTCTTCCTTCCCCCTTTGTTTTGTCTTTATATTTTGAGCTAAACTTCATCAAAACTTTTGAGGAGAAGTCTCCATCCACTGAGCTCGAGCTTCTGGTTCAGGAGGCCCAGTGGTGACAGACTGAGTCACTCTTCATGGGCCATCTCATGCATCGCATTGTAATAAAGATATGAGTTTGCACGTGTTTCAGAAAAATGATGTCCTCCCAGGAGATTATAAAAAAAAGCTACACGTTTCTGAATATGTGTTCATTTATATTAATATATATAAAATTTATTTTTCGACAGTATTTTTTTTTCTTTAAATGACCTAAAATGACTAGGAAGTTATGAATTGAAAGCAAAGAAGCCCTTTTTTGTGTGTACCAAAAAAATACAAAGTAAATTTTAATAGTCTCCGGTAAGTGTTCCCAGTTCTAGTCCATGTCAGCATTTTCTTGCCCTGATCAGATCCCAACGTTGCTGTCACTGTATTCTCTGGAATGGGAAACAGTACAAGTATGACAACAACGGGGCATCTTACAGACACCTGGAGTTGAGTTGTTTGCATTAAGTGTTCAGATTTTGAACATCTGTGATAAAGGAACATATTAACTGTATACATAATTCACTTTTGGTAATTAAACTGAAACTCTGGGTTAATATTGGCTCGACTGAAATTTACTCTTTATAATATATCTTCAATTCTAGAAGAACATTGATTCTAAAATGTAGCTCTTGAAGGAATAGTGAACAAGCTTCTTTTCACATTCATGGTAGAACTCAGCATAATTTTTTAAAATGTTAAATGTAAATAGCATACACATTAGTGTAAAAGTGATGCAATACTAATTTTCTGTGCACAACACTTTTGTATAATCTATTTACTCAATGAAATTTGTTATTCAACTTACCTAACCTTTATTTGTAAAGTCTTTTTGATAATAAAATGCATTTAGTCCTAGCTGAACAGAATTTTATAATCTGGTCCAGATCCAGATCTCCTTATATAAATAAATAGAAATTCAAAAGTAACTTCCATTATAGATTTATAGTATATTCATTTTCTCCTTCATGGATTTATAGTGTGTTCACATCCACATATTTGATTTGTCTATTGTCTGGTGACCTATAGCTTCGTAAGCCTTGCCATTAGATTTTGTAGGCATGAGCTAATAATTTTATAGAGTCTACATAGAATCATAAAGCCTGTTATCTTTTATGACCTTATTTTTATAGAAACTACTTTGTAGGAGATTTTATATACAAACTAGGTAAGAACTGTTACTGCTTGCTAAGTTTGCTCATTAAAAATGCCAGAGTAGTAATTAAGGTTATAATAGAAAATCTGGACTTCTTGTTTGTTTTTTTCTTTTTAGTGACTGAGATGCTGGTAAATGTCCTCAACATCTGCTCAGATGATGAACTAGGGTCAGAAGAAGATGGATTTGATGGTAAGAGGCTTAAGCCTTTGTGCTAATGCTCTTCGCCAGATAAATTATGTGGCATTTCATATTTAACCCTATGAATTAATTATTAAGATTTCAATATTTTAACAAATCATAACATACGATTGAGAATGAAAGATTATAATTTGTATTTGCTTTGAAAAATCGAATAAACAAAAACTATGAGAGAATTTTTTCGTTACCTTCAGGGTAGTTTACTGCCCTGAAGTAGTAAACTACTTTAATAGCCATCTTTCAGTACCTCACTTTTTTTGACTCCTCCATAAATAGAAAAATAATAATCCTATGTTTTCTAGCAGATGTCACCATTTACTGGATAACTTTTCAAAGTGCCCTTTAAATGAGATTGCTCCTGTCAATTACTCAAAATTTGATGTCTTTGATAAAAGAATGTAGTTACACATTGATATACTCCCAATATTTTTATATCTGTAATAATTAGTGAATAAGCTGTGAGGTTATTTTTAAGATGCTCTTTGTATTTACTTACTCTCAGAAAGTATGCTTTCTCTGTAAGAGATAAAGATTGATGAGGTTTAAGATGGAGAGAAAAATACTCTGGTCCTTACAAAATCTCACCTCCAAAATGAATGAAAACTAGCAAAAATGTAGTTAGAAGATGAAAGGACAAGAATATACTTTACTTCCATAAACATTTAATAAGTATATGAACTCTGTGTGGGGCATGCCAAATTTCAAGATTGCTGTGACCCAAGGAAATTGCAGTCTGGTTAGAGAGACTGATGTGTAAAACAGATAATATCAATAAAGTAAGACCAATTATAAAATAAAGGGTGAAGGTGGCAGGGGAAACAGGTATGTGGCAAGTTTAAATTGATAAAATCTTTATCTTTAAAAACTGTGCTTAGGTAAAATGAAAAGAGAAAGTGGCTATTCCTGAAAGTTATATATGAACAGCATGATTTAATGTTCACATGGGTTTAATGCTGATCACATTTATAAATGCAAAATACCTAGTGCTGCAGGCAAAAGTAAAACGCAAGTGTTCAGACACTCATATAAATAGAGCCTATCGACTAAGGCAGGGGTCGGGAACCAATGGCTCGCGAGCCAGATGTGGCTCTTTTGATGGCTGCATCTGGCACGCAGACAAATCTTAAATAAAAAAAAAACATTAAAAATATAAAACATTCTCATGTATTACAATCCATTCATTTCCTACCACTCATGTTCATGGTTGTGGGTAGCTGGAGCCAATCACAGCTGTCCTCCGGGACAACACCAAATTTTTATTGGCTAATGTGTAACGTACACAGGTCATTGTATGGCTCTCATGGAACTACATTTTAAAATATGTGGCATTCATGGCTCTCTCAGCCAAAAAGGTTCCTGACCCCCGGACTAAGGTAAATTTAAAGTGTACAATTATCCCATCTCATGGTTTGTCCTCCTCTGGATTGTCTTTTGTCTTCATCACTTGTCTCCAGATACTATTCTCTAGTCATATATCTCATTGCAAGGGTATATAAAAATATATTGTGAAAAATTACAGAGATCAATGAATATTTTGTGCTTTATCCAGATTCTAGATGTCTCATATGTTACAGCCACAGTTTGCTATTGTTAACTTTTCCAGGGATACCATTTAACAGATCATATTCTCATGATGGCAGAAACTTTTTTCCTAGAGAAGGGATACTAACTTGGTGAAATCTAAATCTTATGTCAACAGACATTTTTCAATACATGCCTTTCACTGTGTTTCTTTTATTACTCAAAAGAAAGATTAATTAGCATTAATACAATGATACTCCTCTGTCAGCAAGTCTCTATTGTCAAGTTTGTGGGCCAATAAGACGGTCTACTAAAAATGGAGCATATTGTATAGAATAAGTAGACCTGCGCAGGTTTATAATTATACATTATTCCATTTCCCCAGTAAATATATATTGAGCACCTACTATGTGCCAGATATTATAGCCAAAAATGCTGCACATTTTAACAGTACAGGTGTTCCTGCACAGTTAAATATTAACAGGGATCAGTGTTTACTTCATTTAAAGTGAGTTATTATTACCCACCTTCTCGGTTGCTTACATGAAACTATACATTTATGACTTACTCTGCTTTAAAATAATTAGTTCCAATCAATGTGCTTTGCTCATCAGCACTTGCTTTTTAGCCTGTTAATTTCAATTATAGGAGTGAATGTCCTTTTCAAGGCATTTGGAAGAATTTTTTTCTTTCTAAGCAAAACATTAAAATCTCTTGGCCACATTTAAATCTTATGTCAGCCTTTCAGAGAAATAGCTAGGACCTCTAAACATGATAGTAAAGCCAGTATTCGTGGCCCCCATCAAAGCCGCCTGGCCAACTCAGTTTCAGGTTTGATTCAGATCAATCGTAAAAAGAAAATTGAGCCAAAAACTGGTGGGCTATTACCTTTAATCCTAGCTCACACCCAGCAAGCGAGTAAATGCACACAGGGGGAAACACTTCTCTTACCATTCAGGGCTCCCAAAGCTACTGACTCATCCGAGCTTTCCTAGAATCAAAGGCTCCCACCTCTTTGCATCCATTTTGGCTGCCTCCTCTCCTTCACATGGCCTTTCTCTGCCTTGCTGTAGAATGGGCTCCTCCTCTGTGGCCACTCTCCCAAAATGGCCTCCTAACCCCTCCTTTTAAAACTTTGCCCTGGGACAACCCCTTCCTCTAGCATACATGAGCATAACCAAGCCCATCCCAAGAAAGAAGGGCAACTAGCTGTAGTACGTGAGGGCAGCAGCCATCTTTAACAACAAGGTGAGAAAAAAATAACTTTATCTGCCCAACAATGATCTTTTAGATCAAATCTCACAAATATGCCCTCTTAGGGAAAAAGAAAGGAAACAAAGGTATATTTAACTTAGGATATTATACATTTCAGAGTAAACAACCAGCAATGTTCTTGAGTACTTGATTTAATTTAACATGACACAAAAACTATGGATTTCTTCAAAGATGCTTAAAGAACAACTTATAAAACTTCCCAGAACTCTTTGACTCTCCTTGGAACTTCAGTTTATTGAAGTTTCTTTTCCTTTCTCTCTTTCCTTATTTATTTATTTATTTCTGTAATATTATTTTCACTCTTACAGTAAAGTTTCCAGCCCTCCTGCCCTTCCCTCCTGCAGGCACCTGCAAACTGTGTCTCTCTGGCAGCTGGCCCTGTGCTCTACCTGCCAGGCTCCTGGCCTTAGAGGCTACAGAGTTGACAACAGAAATCAGAAGACATCCAAGGGCTTAATTAAAGATCTTTCTTAAATTGCTTTCTATTCTTAGCATGGGTAGATTTGTGGTTCTCTTCATGAATTATTTGTCTAGCCCTTCTCAGTATTTTGCTCTATGTCTCACGTCAACTGAATGGCAAAGGTGGGAAGGTGCCTTTACAATCCATGACTATCTTTCTATCTTCTCAGGTGTAAAATCTATGGAAAATAGAGGAGAGGTTCTTCTCATTTCCTTGAGGAATGAAAAGTATGGGATTAATTTTGCTTCTTGAAAACTATAGAAATCTATAGAAAATAGGGGTTTTTCTTATTTCCTTGAGGAATGAAAAGTATGGGATTCATTTTGCTTCTTTTTCCTCAGGTCCTATCAGCTCTCTTTTACCATTTAATAATGACAACAGCGGCTGACATGTGCTAGCCATCATGCTGAGCCGTTTATATGTATTAATTCTACTCATTTTACAAATATTTTTTGACCAACAAAAATTTATATGTATGAATGTACTAGGTGATTCATACTATCTCTAATTCTCTGTTGATACGAGTACTCTGATTACCCCTATGTTACGTATGAAGTGACTGAGACAGGTGATGTGAAGTTAGAGCCTAAGGTCACATAGCTAGGGAAGTAAGAAAGCCCAGATTCATGCTAATGTTTGCCTGGTTCTCAGACACTTGAAGTCTTCACCACCTGTGATTACAGTGCTTGAAATATTTTTCTTTGAAACAGCATGATGCTTTTTTACTTTACTGAAACAACACTCACAACTAAACGTACTTTAGGCCCTGGCCTGTTGGCCCAGCATGTGGAAGTCCCGGGGTTGATTTCTGGTCAGGGCACACAGAAAAAGCAGCCATCTGTTTCTCTCCCTCTCACTCTTCCCCTTCTCTCTCTCTCTCTCTCTCTCTCCATCTCTCTCTCCATCTCTCTCTCTCCCCCTCCCACAGCCATGGCTCAAATGATTTAAGCAAGTTGGCTTTGGGCACTGAGGATCACTCCATAGCATCACCTCAGGCACTAAAATAGTTCATTTACTGAGCAACGGAGCAGTGGCCCCAGATGGGCAGAGCATTGCCTGATTAGGGGGCTTGCCAGGTGGATTCCAGTTGGGGTGCATGCAGGAGTCTGTCTCCCTGCCTCTCACTTAATAAAAAAAATTAATAATATACTTTAGATTGCTCTGTTAAATATACTGTAAAATAGAGAAAAAGATTTTTTGCACTGTTATTTGGCCATGAAAGTGAAATAAAACAGTTTCATTCTATTCCTTTAACCATGACTTCCTCCAAGAAGTTATGTTTTGTGGTGTTAAAAATTTTGGTATCTGAGCAGACACAGGTCCTCCAGCTTACCTAGACTTCTGCTGGGTAGAAGTGTGAATCTCCACTGCTCAGCGTGTGCATTACAAAAAATAAAAGAACTTGATAGCCTATCTCGAAAAGGGTTGCTGTTTTCAATTGGTTGGTAGTGGTTTTATGTTGAAAATAGAATACATAACTTGTATAATATTGTAAAGTTTTGAAGCAAGTCAGTGCCAATGCATGTCTTTTGAAGATCTAATTTATATGTATTGGGTTCTTTGTTTCCACTTCTGATTTTGGAGAACAATATGATAATCTGGTTTGAATCTGGCTGGTATTTGCCAGAACATTTAGAGAAGGAAGACATCCAAGTACCTGTACCTCATTTGGTAGTTGATTCTTCTTAATGCAGAGGACTCATTTCAGACCAAGGGTTAGTAAGATACCCCAAAGTGGGAGGTGAGGTAGGGGCAGAAATCTGCAATCTGCATCACAAAGCTTTCTTTAATGGTCCTTCTTATAATCAGGAAGTCTGAGTACCAGTAAGCCTTAGAAACCTAAAGACAGCTTCACGATTTAGAACTATTTCTTTATTTATGACTTTCTTTTAGGTCCTGAAGTCTTAGACTCTTAGATCACTTTTTTATGTGTATATACAAATTATGTTTGAGACTACGATGTGTGATAAGTCTAGCTAAAGACGTGTGGAGGTGAAACTGAAGTCCTTTTGAACAAGAAAGAAAAAAAGTAATAAAATAAATACATTCCCAGCCAAATATATAGTTTCAGGCTGTACTGGAAAAACTAATATTGAATTAGAATGTATGTCTCTGCTTTCATCTAAAGAGCAGAACACGTGGTGTAACTCTTATCCTTTATCCATATGTTTGCCCTATCCAAATGATAACCACAGGCAAGTCACTGAATATGGGATCACAGCAGTTTTCTGCAAGCCTTTAAGAAGCCAGCAAAATTGTATGCATGAAGGTTATCTCTCATCATCTGCTCTGAATTATTAGCTAATTATTCATATCTAATAATCACAGGATCCAGAGCATCTCCCAGTTCTTTCTGTCTAGCTTTAAAAAGTTGTGCAGGACTTTTAAAGTGCAGAGTTGTGAAGTAGCGGGACTAGCATGGCATCTCATGATCCTTGGGGGAACCTCTGTGATTTTCTATCAAAATTGTATTTATTTGCCATGTTGAGTGTTTGAGATGAATTGCATCTGGAAACTCTTCTCGGCCTTGTGCACCTGGCAGCCCACAAACGTAGAGCCTTTAGCTTAGAGCTCGTCTTCTGGCCATAATTATTGTCATTTCTGAGTGACTTATTTTAGCATTCTGTATTTCAGGTTCCCAGTCTGGGGGGGGGGTGTTGAATATCCTATAATAATTGACAGTTGGGGAGAAAATGGCGAACTTTAATATAAAAAATAGAAACATATAAGCATACAAAAAGAAAGAGCTCTAAGGAGACCGTGGTAGTAAGATACCCCTTCTGTCAACAATGGCATATAACCCACAGTTGGTAAGCAGAGGAGTAACATAATAAAAGTATTATTTGAGAAAAGCAAGTACTTTTTCCACGTTTAGAAAAATGCTTGGAAAATGAACCAAGGATAAGTAGGATAAAACTTAGGAATTTAATGAAATGTCTGAAAGTTGAGATGATTAGATCTGAACAATGATCATGTTAAGAATAAAATAAAAAGGTAATACAGATTTCTCAGGTTAAGACACAGTTTTCTGTTCCTACAACAGTGACGTAACCCAAATTTGTGTAAGTTGAGACATACCCTAACCTAAGTCACTTACCTATCCTAACACAGTTATAAAATCATAATCTAGAACATAAAAACACAACTAAGCCACAGAAAAAGGAAAAGGACAGAAATATACTGTACAGTACACTGTACTGTAGTAATAGAAAAAAATGAGTGTAAAAAAATTCCTTACCTTTATTCCTGTGGTTGCTTTGCACACTGGAAGGGGCATTGCAAGGTGGGAGAGAGTGACTTATTGGGAAGAGGAGGCGGGAGAGGAAGAAGAACCTGCAGAAGGTGCTGGAGACACTGGGTCAGGTGAATCAGGATTGCCTAAGGACCATGCAGGAGACGCTGGAGGTGATTCTACCTGTACTACAGGTGTTTCATCTCAAGAAGCAGCTGATGTAGAGGGTACAGGATCTGTTGCTGGCCTCTCTACCTTCTTAAAGAATTTTTCTGGTAATGTAATGTTATAATAAATATAGAAAATATATAAAAATAAGTTAGGATATAATATTAAAAGCCATTAAGGCAAGTGAATAAGGATACACCCTCTGGGTGGAAACTAATCTAATATGTACAAATATAAAAGGCACACTATGCCTTTTGGGCAGGGCCCAGTTAGTGCATGTATGAAGTGATATATAAATAAAAAGTAGCTTAATGTAACAACTCTATAAGTTAACATAAAAAAGAAGCTTTTCTAGAAACATCCTAAAAATGACTTAATGTAAAAATTCTATAAATTAATATAAAAAAGGCTCCCTGTTAGAAACTCCCCAAAAATGGTTTATACAATAATCTTGTAAATTAACACTTGTTAAAAGGCATATGCCAGACAAAATTACTAAAGCCAAGGGACCCCCTGCTGTGGCAGTCGCTCAGACTCCGATATTAAACGTGGACTGTCTCCATACCACCCTGACCAAGGATAGCCAGAAAGAACACGCTGATGGGGCCCCAGAAAGCTGTACCCAGGCACGCCATATGGATTTGTGAGTAATAAGCTGCCTGTGTGATTCTTACAACTAACGTATATGTCGGTCTTGTCTTTCCTCTGGTGGCAATTGGTCTCGGCACTGATCAGTAGAATTCCTCACAGCCGCCTCAGAAGTAGTCTTGAAGAGGCTGCCAGCCCTGCTGTTAAGCAGGAGTGTCCCACTGCACGGAGAGGTCGAATCGGGGACGCCTGATCAATGCAGAGCTCAGGCTCTTCTGGGACATGTTCCAAGCTAGTCTGGGACTAGTTCATCCATGTAGTCCCTAAGTATGTCACTAACAGTGTAAGCCGAAACACTCACATCTCACTTTTTTAAAGTTTTTATGGGAGTGAGCTTCGTAAACAAGAAACACCCTATGTCAAGACTGTCGTAATCCAAGGACTCCCTGCACAGCATCAGTGGGACAAAGGAAACCAAAGGTGATTAGGATGGTTCAGCTTTGGTGCCTTGGAGGGTGAGAACGTTTTCGGGAAAACTCACCAGTTTCAGGAGAAAGATGAATTCAGACACAGACATGAGTTTGAATGAAAGTGACACCCATGAATTCTGGAAATGCCGAAGCAGGATTTGGAAATGGAATCCTGGAATTTGAGAACAAAATCTAGGCTTGTGACCAAGGCTTAGAATTAAAAGCTGCAGTTGAATCTATTAAGAATACAATAGGCTTCCATAGTTGCTGGTGTGGAAGGAAAAATCAGAAAATTGGGGACTGATTCTTAAGGTTAACCCTTCTTGATGACCCTGGAGAAGACAGATAAGCAAGTGAACGAGAAAGGAGTGATCAGGGAGCGAGCACAAGAACTAGGATTGGTATAGCAAGTTCAGACAGCAGCTATTTAAAATATATGCACCAAATGCAGAAAATCCTGTGACATATAAGTGTGGCCAGAAAATAAAATACTAGGATATAAATGGTTGTCAAAAAGCAGATTACTGAAAAGAGGCAAACAGTAAAATTTACTTTATTATTATAATAGGTAAAAAAGAAAATTGAAATCATTTTTAAAGAGAAAAAAATAAAAGAAAATATAGAGTATTTCAATTTTAATATTTGAGCTATATTTCTATTTTATTTTATCCATTATGTTTTTACTTCAATGCAAAAAATACTTACTCATGGAAAATCTTTTCCTGTGTCTTCACTAGCAAACAGACACATGGTCCCTGCCTTTACTGATCTGAGAATTTAGCAGAGCAAGAAACCAGTGTTAAACATGCTGGTCTTCCAGAAGATATAGAGGGCTGAGAGGGGCACAAATTAGGGTGAAATATTTGATTATCACTTTACTGGTTTTACATTCTCTTATCTTTTTATAATAACTGAATTTTCATAAATAGTTGAAGAAAGGAAAAGGAAGACATTTATAAAAAAGAAAGTGTTTAATATTTTGTTAAAAGCTTTGTCATTTCTTCTCAGGATTTTGTCAATTAATTTGCAGTTTATTGTTGATTTTTTCAATTAATATTTTAGTATGTAATCTAGAAGCTAAATCCTTTTTGTCACTGTAAATGTATCATTTGTACTCTATACTCTTTATAGTACAGGTAACTGCTTTTTTCATCATGGTTATGCCATAAAAAGGAAGCAACTATAATATCTAATATATCTAGTATATTAAAACTGAAACATATGTAAAAAAATGCATAGTAACTTACTAGGTAGTAGGGTATACATTCTCATTATTTATGGCTAGTGATGTTTTGAGACTTTGATAAACAAAAAGGTACCTGGTGTTGGCCATCATATTGCAATCGGTATCATTGAGTCTGGCTTATCATATTTGACTACAGTAATTAAAATCCTTTTAAGTTGCTAAAGTGATACAGTAACACATACATTAAAAGTACTACTTTTTCTTTAGATTGTACTATCATGATTTTGCACAAATGCTTTTCTGTCTTCCCTAGCACAATCTTCACGCCGCATGGACATGCACACTTGCAGAGCAAACTTAAAGATAAAAACCAGCCCTGTCCCTGTTTGTTGTTTGTTTGGGTAATGGGTTAATGTTCACCACTAGCTAGAATATTATGCTCACAGTAAAATAACACTCTAGAAAATACTTCATATTTATCCTCTATTTCCTAAGACACATGTATTATGCACATACGCAATACTTTCACACAGCTTTAAAAATCATTGGCATTTGTAGCAGTTGAGCCTTCTTTCAACTAACAGTGACATTGGCCAACTTACCCTAAATATTAGCTATTGCGTGTCTAAGTGTACACTTCAGTTACATGTATTTATGAAATTTATTTGAGAAGGAAATCTATGTTGCATAATAAGAAGGGAAATAAGCATGCACTCTCTAAACATTAACATCATTCTTATTTGAAAGGTGTTTCGGTGGAAAGCGTTTTTTCTTTAATGAAGGCAAAGATTTTGTGGCTGTGTGTCTCTGTAGCTTAGAAAAAGCATTACTTCTCACCAGCAAGGTTGAGGGTATTGTGAGAGAGGCGTTCTTCACTGAGGGAACTATCGTCAGTAATGTTATCAGCTTACTGAAAATCGATTCCCTAAGAAAATAAGATGTATTTTTCCTGTGTTGTTGGCAGAGCTTTCACGATTCCTTTTACACTAAAGCATGTTATAGGTCCAAGTTTTCAACCTGAAGATTCTACTTATATGAGAACAAGTAATACTTGATTGAAAAACAGCAGATAGATCTATTATTATGAGTCCAAAGTCTATAAAGCATCCTCTTTAGAGGAGGAAATGTTGGTCTCCAATGGCAGGTTGAAAAACTTTACAAAAAAGTTTAATAAATGCTCAGAAAAATAGAAATTTCAAAAATATTTTGTGAGGTAGTCTGTTTTCACTCTTTTTAAAATGTTTTACTCTTTTGTCATCCTTTAGTTCACAAGAAGATATAAAACTTTTCTTCCAGTTTTTCTCAGAACTCTATAGAAATCTTGATTCTGTTTGATCAGCCCATTTTGGGGAGGAGTTCATTGTTTTTCTTGATGCAAAACCAGCATCATCTGGCTGCTAACATTCTCCCCTAATGGATTTGCCATCATAGGGGGTCCAGTCTGTGGCCTGATTGGCAAAAATACAAATGAGGCCCCATCCTAGGTAGCTTGATACTAATGAAGAGCACACAATCCATCTTTGAATTTACAGTAAAAAAAAAAAAATGTAACTGTTAGAAGAACTGGAATATTTTTTTCTGCACAAGCGTTTTCTTGTTCTTAATATGATAATAACAGTGAACATTTTTGAGTACTTATCCTGTACCAAAGGTCTGTGCTAAGTGCTTTAGCAGATAGCACAGTACCTGGTATGTGTTTGTTAAATGTTGAGAAAGAATGAACACATTATTTATTTCATTCTCCCACCCGCGTATGAAGTAATCAGTCAACCTGCCACTATAGTGAATCCTGGCTCTGATCACCGTTTTCCAGCGGATGACCTCAGACAAACAATGTACCCTTTCGGTTCCTAAGAATCATCCTCAGCAATGTTACAGTCACACGACCTGGGAGCCATTCTCCCGCTTTCGTTGCTTGTGCATGCCAGTGCACTGGTCATTGGCCTGAACCTAATGCTCATTTACCTGCTGTTTCTTCTGGGGCAAAACCTTGCTGCTTCCTGCGTGGACTGACAGAACACACAGCCTAAGTCTTGAATAGCATCAGAAGACCTCTGAGTGGCTTTGTTTCAGAGAAGCCCAGTACTTGCCAGTGCCTTAGACATCTTCCGCTGTCAGATGCAAGGGTCGCATTAATTCTTTAAGTCTGCTTCTTTATTATGTTATTAAATGATTCTCAATTAACTTTCTATCAAGGGTATAATATATGGGACAAGCACTATTTTACTAAATTTGCCCATTTTTTTCTTCAATTTTATGTTTTTGGAGATAACATTTAAATCGTCTAGTATTTGATCAATTACAAATATGGGTTCAGAATTAAGTTCTAGTCTGAATTCATTTTTCTAGCACTTAACATAAATACACAATTAAGTTCTTAATAAATATCTTGTTAACTGTTAAAGTCTCATCTACATCCGGGAAAATTCTTTATAGATTAAACATCCAGATATTATGATTCTCATTTAGACCAAAAAAAAATTCTACATTAATTACTTGACCTTTGTTATATTATTCCATTTTGCTTTTCTCATGTCAATTTATAAAATTGATATGTTTCTATCATGAAACAAGGTTCATTAAAGTAGGATTTCACATGCTAATAATTTTTTCTTTGGTAAATGTCATAAATTGAAATGGCCTTTGTGAGGCACAGTCTATGTGATAGTTTCTTGAAAAATCAACAGAAGCTTTCTACCTACTTAAAATCTTTAATTTCCACCCGTTAGAATTATGCTTATAGCCAATTTCTGTGACTCTACGGAGAAGACATTAAACAGATTGAACAGTGTCTGGCATAACAAAAGTCCATGGAGTCAAGTAAAACTTGTAAACAAAAGTAACTAAGAAGAGAGATAATCAAATAATGACAGTTATTTAACATTTGGGAGTAGTCTGTACATTTTTTGAGACTTCCTATCCAAAGAATTCAATTATGTTTTATGACAAGAGAAATGGGGAAAAAAACATAGTCTAGCCTATGCTAGCCTTCCTTAAAATCCATTACACAGGAGAGACTTAAAATATATATATATATATATATTTTAGGACTATATATATATATATATATTTTAGGACTATATATATATATATTTTAGGACTATATATATATATTTTAGGACTATATATATATATTTTAGGACTATATATATATATATTTTAGGACTATATATATATATATTTTAGGACTATATATATATATATATTTTAGGACTATATATATATATTTTAGGACTATATATATATATATATATGGTAGGTCAGGGAAAGAAAAGACAAAAAAGAAGGGATAAGTTTTAGTCATTATATAGCATGCGGTTTGGTGCTGCAGTTTTATAGGGGCCAATTTGGAATATGCATTTTCCAAGTATATATATATATATATATTTTTTGAAGGATCTTTGTTGCTTTCAAAATGGGATATAAGACAGAATAGCCTTATGCCAAATATCACACCATTGCAGGTTTTATTACATGCTGAAATTTTACTTGAGCTAAAAAGCATATGGAAGAAATTCAGAATAGTATGTGGTTTTCAGTGATTTGGAGTGAGCAGCCATTATGTCCCAATTGTACCACTTGTAGAGTGTAATATACTCGAGTTAGAATCAATATCAGAAAAATATTCCAAACATTTTAAGTGGTAATCTTCAGAAAGATGAATTTTTACAGGGATTTTACAAATTTGCTCTCCTCCGTG
Organism: Saccopteryx bilineata; assembly: GCF_036850765.1. Lineage (NCBI taxonomy): Eukaryota > Metazoa > Chordata > Mammalia > Chiroptera > Emballonuridae > Saccopteryx > Saccopteryx bilineata. The sequence goes on from NC_089494.1 coordinate 180,132,029, forward strand.
TGTTCCTCTGCCTAACGGAGTAACCTACATAAGCATCCATACAGCCTATTGTGAGGGGCCACACCTAACAGTCTCTCTTAGATGTTAGCCAGCCCTCACCCCGAGTGGATGAGCAATGCAGGTTTCCCAGTCAAGGAATCTTCCAAAAACTCTCAACTCTAGAAACTCAGTAATCTCATTCTTGCTAGAGCAGCAGTCTTCGTGCCAATACTTGTTCTACTAGGGTTACCCAAACATGTGTCCGGAGGAGTTTCAAGGGAACCCATTTTTCTGTTCTTAGCCTCCATATGTCCTCTTTCCTAAAAGTGATCATGGGAACTCACCTGAGCTGGAACTCACTCATTGCATCTTCTCCTTTTCAATCGCCCTTCTCCATTTTAATCGCAGGAATAGGTCTCCCTACACATAATCACTGTGAACATGGCTTTGAGATGCTTAGCACTGAAGCACTACACAGAAGGTCGTTAGAAACACTGTGAGTCCAGGAAGTCTCCTTAATCAAGGCATGTAACCTCACTCCCATCCTATCCTTAAAGGATGCATTCCAATAAAATTTTATTTCTATGCTTTTTAAATATTTATAGATTTATCATATTTGTGCTCTCTAGCTCAGTTATATACTAATAATAATTGTGATACTGATTACAAAGGAATTTTTGAATATTTAGGGCCTTATTGTCTCAGGACTTAAAAAATACATTTAATTCAAATTTCTAATTATATTTTACAGCAAATATAATAAGGTGATAAAAATAATTTTAAAGTAAAAATATATAATTTACTAGCATAAAAATCAGAAAAATTGAAATGGAAATAAAATTTCAAAGAAAAAACAAGACTAATGTAAGATTTATAAATATCAATGAACATGTTGCTCATGGATTTTTTTCTTTAAATGGATGGTGGTGGAATGAAATTGCTATATTTATATGCCATTGGTTAAAAAAAAGGTATAATAGTCATTTCATTTTAAAATGACATTGTTTACAATATTTTATTTTTTTATACCTGTTTACACTTGGAGGTGGCAGTTGTATTTTTTAGAAGATATTCTTTTCTGGTGGCATGATTAAAAAGTGTAAAGGCTACAGGCCCTGGCTGGTTGGCTCAGTGGTAGAGCAGCGGCCCAGTGTGTGGAAGTCCCAGGATCAATTCCTGACCAGAGCACCCAGGAGAAAGGAGAAACGCCTATCTGCTTCTCTACCTTTCCCCCTCTCCTTCCTCTCTGTCTCTCTTTTCTCCTCCCACAGCCAAGGCTCCATTGGAGCAAAGTTGGCCCCGGCACTGAGAATGGCTCCATGACCTCCTCTTCAGGAGCTAGAATGGCCCCAGTTGCAATGGAGCAACACCCCAGATGGGCAGAGCATCGCCCCTGGTGGGCATGCTGGGTGGATCCCAGTCTGGCACATGCGGGAGTCTGTCTTTCAGCCTCCTCGCTTCTCACTTCAGAAAAAAAAAAGTGTAAAGGTTAGTTTTGAAGCCATTCTAGCCGTGGTCAGCTGGCTCAGTGGATAGAGCATCTATCTGATGTGAGGAGGTCTCAGGTTCGATCCCGAGTCAGGGCACATATGAGAAATGAGCATCTGCTTCTCTCTCCCTCTTCTCTCCTCCTTCTCTCTCTCTTCCCCTCTCGCAACCAGTGGCTTGATTGGTTCACATCGGTCCCAAACTCAGGGTGCTGGGTGGATCCCAGTCAGGGCACATGTGGGAGTCTGTCTCTTTATCTCCCCTCCTCTCATTTAAAAAACAAAAAACAAAAAAATCCATCCCATCAGAGATCAGAGTGAACAAAATCACTCAGTTCTTCTGGTGCTGTCCCTAAATTCAGTATTCAAGTGCCTGCCTGGGCATCTAGAAAAATGTAGTGAGTCACTTATCACACTCAACAGCCATGGGCAAAACTGAGTGGATGTCTAAGTAACTTTTGGATAGCATCCCTTTTGTTGGGATATAGAAACTCAATATTTGTTGTTAAACTAGGTCAGGGAAAGAAAAGACAAAATAGATAAGGTTTAAGGATTATATAACACAGGGTTTGGTCCTGTATTTATTTTATAAGGACCAATTTGGAACATACATTCTCCCAAATAAGACAGTCTGTATACTCATAATTTCATCATTAGCCGAGGTTTTTAGAGACATCTGAAGTCATATTCTGCCTTTGAATTATATTGTGTATTTCAAAGGTGCTGATTTGGGATTGAACCAAACCAATTTTTGTTTTTAATATAACACAACAAAAGATATGTTTTATCTCAATACCTTATGCTTTGTTCTATCAATAACTTTTGTTCAAATTCAGTAACTGCTCTACTTTACAAAAAATAAAATGCTGGCCCTGGCCGGTTGGCTCAGCGGTAGAGCGTCGGCCTAGCGTGCGGAGGACCCGGGTTCGATTCCCGGCCAGGGCACACAGGAGAAGCGCCCATTTGCTTCTCCACCCCTCCGCCGCGCTTTCCTCTCTGTCTCTCTCTTCCCCTCCCGCAGCCAAGGCTCCATTGGAGCAAAGATGGCCCGGGCGCTGGGGATGGCTCTGTGGCCTCTACCTCAGGCGCTAGAGTGGCTCTGGTCGCAACATGGCGACGCCCAGGATGGGCAGAGCATCGCCCCCTGGTGGGCAGAGCGTCGCCCCTGGTGGGCGTGCCGGGTGGATCCCAGTCGGGCGCATGCGGGAGTCTGTCTGACTGTCTCTCCCCGTTTCCAGCTTCAGAAAAATGAAAAAAAATAAAAAATAAAATAAAATAAAATGCTGAGGCACATCTAAACTCTGCTTAATAATAATAAACCACAATGAAATTTTATTTTCAAGTAGAAGAAATTTTGTAAAAAGGTAAACTGTTAACTTAACAAATGTGGAAAATTGGTGAATTTTTTGTAATATTTTCTTAGAATTTGAAATAAAAGTTGAAAGGAATTTGAAGCTTACCACCAAAATACAGTTTTTACAATATGTCTTTCCTTTGAAAAAGTGTGAAATATTATGATGTATACACACTTCTTCATATATTTTGTTTTTTAAATGTTTTATCTTGAAACATATGGTATGGATACCTTTGTGTTGGTTAAGAGTCCTTTAAAGAAAAAAGCCTAAGACATTTGAGGCCACTATAATAATGAAGGGGAAAACTTGGGCTGCTTTTCCCATGAAAGAGAAAACAACTAATAACAATTTTTTGAAAGCAACTTTTTCACATTCTAAGAATATATCTGAATATGAAAATTGTATATAGCTGGCCATCTTAATGTCTCATCCTTGTAAAAAGGTGTTGAAACCAATTAGAATCTGTTGGATTGGGATTGTAAAACAAAATCTGACCAGTGCAGTGTTCTGGGGCTGTCTGCAGAAGGCCTAGAGCGACTGCACTGCCGAGACCTTCCTCATTGCCTCTTCCAGCGAGCCATGCCTGTCCCATATAATACGGAGAATGGGAGGAATAGAGACCACACTTCCCCAAGCTGCTGTCTCTCCTCACCCTCAAAACCAAGCTCTTCCAAGTACACTTTTTTTATTTTTTGATGTTTTATTACAGAGCGTTTCAAACATACAGGAATGTTGAAAGAATTTTATAGTCACTACCCATTCCTTACTTTCTACAGTTAACACTTGACTGAATTTGCCTTGTCACATATGTATCTACCTATTCATCGTTTTAACTTTTTTTTTCTTTTTTGAGAGATGAATGAGAAAGTACCATTTATCTTTGCTATGTATACAGGGATGTCTAAGCTCCTGTATCTATGCACTTCTGACCTAAAGCCTTTTACCATTTGGCCCCAGGCACCGCCTGCTTCTCCCCCGCCCCCCACCCGCCGCACCCTGGGGTTCCCACACTCCACTCACACCAGACCTCTTACCCATCACCCCGACATAACAAGGATCATCACAGCCATGTGTGTTTGAAAATTCTCTACTCTTGACCTCTCTAAGATCCTTCAACTATCATGTAAGTGAACATTTTTTCTCATGCCTCCAGGCCGTTGGCTCCTCCTCCCAGTGGTGTGCTGGTAAATGTTTAACCTAGTTACCAGGGGAAATGGCCCTGCTTTGTGGCATTTGCAGATTTCCATAGTGTAGATTCTCTTCCCCACAGCTGGTTTGGGGCCACCACCATGAAGTCCCTGAGCATGGAGTTAAGGGAGAAGTTTGCTCAGTTATCCTTTCACTAGATGACAGCATTTGTCACAGTCCATTGTCATTGCTCACATGCTCTCCTAAAGCAGAGACCACACTTGACTCCTGGTTCTGTTGGTAGCGGTTGGCACGTGGCAGGCTACACAGGACGGTTCACAAGAACATTGAATGAGTGATTTGGGCAATAAATTGAATTCTGTACAGCACTTTCCACACACCCCTAATCAGTTAAAAGTGAGGAATTTATAGTAGCAGCCCAAGGGGTTGGAGCTGTGAGCGGGAGGACAAAGCCAGAACCTGTAATGTGCAGCAGACGTCCACGTGGTAAGAATCTTCCCCCACAGGGCCCCTCAAGGCTGGGCTTCCAGTCCTGAAGCTGTTCAGTTCCCTTGGGGCTGAAATGAGCGTGTGGGCCTGCAGCACTCCCTCAGCAGGCCAGGCGTGGAAGCCCGTACAGCTCTTGGGGAGGTGTCAGCCAGGTGCTACTCTAAGGTCAGCAAGGGCACATGTTAAAAGCAGATTTTTAAAGATTCCCTGGTCTGTACATTAGCCTCTTCTCCCTTGAGGAAAACTGAGTTCTGCAGGGTTCCCTAGATTCTAGAAAGAGTACCGTAATACCCCAGGGATAAAAGAATATTAGAACTTAAAAGTTAAAGAGTGACTGAGGCCCAGAACAGAAAGGATACTTATTAGGATGGAAACACAGAATGAAATTTTACTTAAAATTACTAATTTTTTAAAACATATAAAATGCTGCCTTTCGGATTTGGACTTTCAAGATAAAATAAGTGGTTATATTCTTATCAATAAAAAATAGTTACCATAGTCTTTAATATAAAAGATGTCTTATGTGTCTTCATTATTTAATATACTGAATTTAATTTGATTTGCTGTCATACATTTTCATAATTTAAACAGAGCAAGTACCAAGAGTGTTGAATATGACATTATATTTGCATGTTGCAGCCAGTAAAATTCTAAAAAATATGCATTTTTCCTTGATCTTGCTGTTGAATTATGGACTGGGAGGATTTGCAATGGAACATAAGTATTCAAAGAAGAGTTTTAATGAACTCTGGAAAATAACCAAAATCAGGAATAGCAATGCTAAGTATACAAGAATTTTTATATCTGAACTTAAATCTATCCTCTTTAAGGATAGATTTTATCTTTGTTTATCTTCTTTAAGTTCAATTACATATCAAGTGACATGTTTTATTTAATTATTTTAAATGTTTGGGAGGTTACAAATGCATGGTATTAGTTTAATTTTGGTTTCGATTATTGAAAAATAGTGAAGGCAATGTTGGGATATTGGAGACATTAGTTTTTTCATGTGTTTTCTTACTGTTTATGATTAGGATTTGGCTTTTAAGTAATTATAGTAGTCCATTTTTATAAAAGGGGTAGTAAAACCTCTTACCTGAGTTATTGAGAAATATGGAATGAGAGCATTTCCTCCTGAAAAACAGTGCTCTGGGATGTGGGGAAGTACCTTCGTTGGAAACACAACTGTGAATAGATAATGTAGCATATCTGTTACGTGCTCTCCAGGAAGTCATTTGATTTGAAAAAATAATAAGGAATGATGAACTGGCTTTGTCAGAATGCTCATTTTGCATTTAAAATTTAATATTTATTTCCATGCATCTGCTAATATTGAGCTCAGAAGACCAGCTCTACATAATTCATTTCCTTTCCAACTTAGCGGCTCACTTTTCTTTTTCCTGGTTATGGTTTTTATAAGTCCTTTATTGAAAATCTTCTAGGAGATTATTGTTTTTACATATTTTAAAAACGTATATATTTTATTTTATATTTTCCCCTTTTCGTTTCTGTTAAATATGTACAGTTTATTTCCAGACACTTAACAACTCCTTGCTGCTTTTCTTGTTGTGCTTCTAAATATAGTCACGATTTTTGGAGCTTTCGCACACTTTCCATTTTCCGTGTCTGTTGAGTGTATTTAACGATCTGACTATACTGTTTGCTGTAGAGGGTCAGAATCTTTTTCCCCAGCACATTGTGACCTCTATCTGGGTAGACTGGATTATATTAAATATAGACTGGAAGACCACCTTAAGGAGACTAATTTCTATCCCCGTTTTTTTCTTTCTTAACAAATGTCCTTTACTAGTCTCTTGTTCACAAATTATCTAAAACCCAAGCACAGAATCTTCAGACTTTTAGGTGGTTTCCACGACAGGACCTGTTGTATAAAGAATCTTAATTACAAATTATAGATGATTAAAAATTTCCAAAAACTCAGAATAAAATTTGAGGCAGGGAATTCTATACCCACCCCCTTACCCTCCCCATGTTCCAGCCAACGGCGAATAATTCTAAGAACCAGAAGTGAGTGAGAACCCATGGTTCCGCTTGATTATCAGTATTGGCTTGGAGAATGGCTTTTTTCCATATGGACTTAAACTTACTGTAGTCATCTGCAGACAGAGTAGCTCTAGGCAGAAGTAGTAAGTCCTGCTGTCAGCTGTGTTGGGAGATGACTGCCATGTCATCACAGGAGTGACCACAGAGAGAAAGAAATTAGCAGCATTTCGATGGGCTGTTTGAAGGCTTTCAGGTTAGAGGGAAGGTGAGAGGCTGGCAGCTCACTGGCACACACCTGGGAACACCCATGGGCACGTAAGATGGGTCTGCATTAGCATCACCTTTGACAAATTAACCCGCTCAGGAGAAGAAAGTGGCCCATCTGTTTTCACTTTCTTGGGATGAAGAGAAAAGCAGAGGCCATTTTAAAATTGTGTGAGAGTGTTGCTGTGAGTTTTCTTTCTTATAGAAATGTTGGGGTGATGATTAATTGTTTGACCTTTATCAAACAATGTGAAAGACTTCAAATCACATTCTTGAAAGCCTTCCAAGGGAAACAGCAGAAATCTTTTTTTCCAAAAAGGTCAGAAGGCTTAATTCTTATTATGACTTTAAAGACTAAAATTTACACCAGTTACCACCTATAAACTACAGTCTTTAAACTGTTCATCGAGTTAGGAACATTCTGATATTATCTAAAAAATATATTTTGTTGCACTTCTTTTAGTGGCTTGTGTTAACACTTTCTACAAAGTCCCATTAAATATATAAAAAGGACATCTTATCCCTTTCGCCTTGGGTTATAAAAAGAGAAGAGGTATGTTTCTGTGACTTGCAGTTTTCCAAACATGCCTTGGGAATTTAAAAATAAATAAATAAAACAGATTCACTAAAGATCATACTAAACAGATTCACTAAAATAATACTATAGTATTATTTTTTTTAATGTTTATAGTAATAATAACCTATGTAGATTTTTTTTTCATTTGAAAAATGTAATAAGTAGTAAAACTGCATATAACTAATTTACATAAGTAGTAAAGTACAAACCATGAGCCACCATCTCTCACTAAATCCAACACAGTAGATTTCCACTTTTTCCTCTAGAACTTGTGTGAACCAACCAGAAGGTGAAAAAGTATCATGTGCTAAGATAAGTATTTTATGGCCATTATATAATATACATCAGGGGTCTCCAAACTTTTTACACAGGGGGCCAGTTCACTGTCCCTCAGACCATTGGAGGGCTGCCAAATACAGTGGTCCTCTCACTGACCACCAATGAAAGAGGTGCCCCTTCCAGAAGTGCAGTGGGGGCTGGATAAATGGCCTCAGGGGGCCGCAGTTTGGGGACGCCTGAATTATACATGATGTTCAAAGAAGCATAACGAGTTGAGACTCCCTAATTTGATCGCTTTGAAGGAGAACTTTTGAAAAAGCAGTTTCCTAACATAATCTTCCCAGCATGGAGACAGGAAATGAGTGGAAGATTTTGGTGACTCACTTTATTTTTCCCACCAATGCAGGCTCTCTTTGTGTAAACAAGAGAAGGGAACTCAACGAGAAGAAAAGGGCAGAACCCGTCCTGTCTGCTCAGTGATTTTTCATTTAGCTCTTTACCCACCTACCTCCTCTTGGAAATCTCAAAAGTTGTTCTTTGGCATTTCGGGGACCTCTCAAGAATCACATCCAAGTATTAAGGCCGAATACATAGGTTTTAAAATTGATTTACAAATAAATCCTCTTAGAGGGAGGAGAAAAACACTGGTTTTTCTTACTGTAGCCTATTATATATGAAACCTTGTAAAATAATTACAGTAATATAAAAAGGCACTGACTAGTCAGCTCTCTGTTTTAAACCCTAGGAGCCACAGCTGCAGCCCGGAAGGAGGTGATCAGGAACAAGATCCGAGCAATAGGCAAGATGGCGCGCGTGTTCTCGGTTCTCAGGTGGGATCATTTCTCCTCCATTTGTGTTCTGAGTTTGATTATGTGTCACTTAATAAGGATTTTAATACCTTAATCTTGTAAATTTTTTTACCTAGAAGGTGTTTGTTTTACCATAATTTTTTTCTTTTAAATGGAATTGTCAGTTTCTCTCTGTTTTAGTCAAATTGAAATACACTAAATTATTTCTTTAGAGAAAGCCTCTAAATGGATGTTTCACATGTAATCTCTCTGTTTGCTGCTGGACTTTTAACACACTTATTTCACAATAGGTTGAACATGTAGTAAAATAGGAGAGCTGTTACAATCTTTTTTATTTTTCATTCTGGCTCTGTGGGAAAAGATGATTTTATTACATGCATTTATTTCACTAGATATTTTTGGAAATGAACATCAAGCATGAAGCTTGTTCATGCAAGTCATATTATTCCAATAAATCATTGAGAGAAGAAAATAGTTTTTTAATGTTTCAATTCCCATTTAGTAAAGGGTTGGGTTTTTTTAGATTTTTATATTATAGATTTTAGAGAGGAGAGGAGAGAGGAGAGAGAGAGAGAGAGAGAGAGAGAGAGAGAGAGAGAGAGAGAAGAGTTAGGGGAGCGGGAAGCATCAACTTGTAGCAGTTGCTTCTCATGTGTGCACTGACCAGGCAAGCCCAGGTTTTCAAACCAGCGACCTCAACATACATTCCAGGTCAATGCTTTACCCACTGTGCCACCACAGGTCAGGCTATAGTAGTTATTTTTTAAGTAGACCGTAAATCATGTTATTAATAAGCCTGGATTTAGAAAACAAGTATTTCCTTGAAGAGAATTAACTATACTTTTCTTTACTTAAATTCAATGAACTATTCTTAGATAATACAAAATAACTCTATTTTTCTTCCAAAAAATTAATTTAAAACATGGCATATTTATATGTGAGGGGTCTATAGTCATTTCACAATTACACATTAAAAAGGGTAAATAAGAAAATCTTGGGAAAGGCCATCTACCTATTGTATAATTTCATAACCTAATTTTTGCCTCAGCTTTTTCATATAGAGTAGCTACTCTAGCTCTTTTGATTTCTCCTCTTGCTATTTCTATCCTACTTCTGGTAGAGTCACTAAAGAGTGACTAAAGGACTTGATCCCACAAGCAGGGAGCCATGAGAAGAATGAAAAGTATTATCAGCTTTCTCAAAGGCATCAAATCAAAGTCAACAATAGCTCTATGGTAGCCAGCCAGATCTTGAAAAAGCATGTTAAATCTGAAACTAAAGCAGTGTTGCTCCCTACAGCCTAATGAATGAGGCTGTAATTTTACTTCCTAACTGAACTTTTAGGACTCATTTATTCATTTACTCAGTAATAAGTATAATAAAACTTAAAGCATGGCTCTGTATGATGAGGAAAAAAAGAAAGCAATATAAAGGTATAGCAAGTGGGAGATAAGGCACTTATTTTATACTATGGGATCAACAAAGATCTTTTGAGTAATGGCATTTGAATAAGTGTGGGGATGAACTGCATAGTGATGTGCAGTAGGAGGGTTCAAGGCCTGGAAAAAGCAAGTGCAAAAATCCTGAGATAGAAACAAGGGCAGCAGTTTTGAGGGCTAGCAAAAGTTTAGAGGGCTAGCCCGTGTGGCTAGATGTCTTCTGTGAACCAAGGATGATGGAAAGACACAAACAAGCTCAGCTGATACCTCTGTGTCAACACTTGCTTATCTCTCATGTCTCAGATTTACAATAAATGCTTTCTTTCTTTTCCTATCTGGAATCTCTACAAGGAGAAGGAAAAACAGTTTCAGCATTTTCTTGTGAAGGTATATTTAGAGAAAACAGGAGAAGCCTTTTTTAATATAAAAAGTTATTTTTGTCTATGTTAGTCTTCAAACGACATGAAGGTGTTAGAAGCAATGTTATAAATCATAGGTAGGTTTTTAAATTGTGAAGTCTCTCCAGTTCCTGCCTATTGATATGTAAGATGTATTTATTCCCAGCTGAGAAATGCTCTATGTAATGATGATCAGTGAGTTGACCAAGATTACATATATTGGTAGAAAATTAAAACAAGGTGTATTTTATGGCTTTTCCATAATTAAAGCATCTCAGAAAATTTGTAGAATACAGGTGGATCCTAACCAGAGACAAGTAAGGGAAGCTGTAAGTTAAGCTTAGTAAGTCAAGAGTGAGCATTGAATTTGTACCACATAAAAAATCTTTTTGATTTATACCATACTCTGAATTAAGCAAAATAGATACCAAATTGGAATGCCAGACATGTAGAAAATAAACAAATAAGAGACAATGCACTGCATGCTAAATGCATGCAGAGACACTGTGCTGTGGAAGAGGACAGGGGCCCTTGTCTTCCTGGGAGGAATGTTTGTGAAGAGGCTGACACTGGAGGAGTGCTGTGAAGGATAGGCTGGGTTTCACTGGGGAGAGAGTTGTGGTGAAGACTTTCCTGGAAGCTGAGGAATCGTCAAGAACACAGTCACACAGTCCTAAGAGCAACATTTTCTGAGGTCCTGGTTAAGTGCCAAGTGCTGCGCCTCACAGAGCACACACTTGACGAATCTACACAGCAAACCTGCAAGGTCGGGTTGACCTCAGTGGAGAAACTGAAACTGAGAGAAGCTAAGTAACATGGTCAAACTCAGTGAGCAGCACCAATGAGAGTCTGATTTGAAAGTAAACTATGTAGTCAGTGCATTCTAAGTATTTAAAAGAGCTGGATAGTAAGATGTGAAGGTGAGTAAGGAATCTAGTAAAAAATGAGGCTGTAAAAGGATTGAAGTTCAGATCCTTGATGGTCTGAATATTATGGTAAAGCACTTAATTTTTTGTGTGAAGTAATTGTGGTTTTATGTGATGAGTAACATGCTCTTAGTCTAACTCGTATTTAGATAGTCTGTGTTAATGACAGTGTGAAAATTGTACAGCAAGGCAACTTATTGGTGTCAGGTAGAGCATCTAAGAAGCTATTGGCATAACCCAAGCCAAACTAGGCTATAGGAGGAAAGAACTAAAAGAAGAGACAAATATAAGGATTTGTGAAACTAGCAGATGAAAAGAGTAATGCATGAATGTGGATGGCGGTACAAATTTGTCAGGTATAGCTGTTCAACACATTCCTTACATTTTGGTAGTTTTCAAAATTACGGGGGAACCAGAAGCTTACCTTTCAACCACCCTTACAGGTAAGGTACAGGCACGTTGCCTCGGATCCGCCACTCAAAAGGGGACCCACATAAGACTTCTCTTACAACTTGAGCACCATGAGGAAGCAAAGGCAAAGGAAGGGGATTCCTCTGTCAAGTGTGGAATCTGAGGGCCAGCAGTACAAGAGCTTTCTCAGCAGTGGGTGGGGTTAACCACACAGCATGAATGTGAGCTTGATGTTGGCTCTAAACTGTAGTGGCAGCATTCCGCAGAGCAGAACCCACAGGGTGGAGGAGCACTGGTACTTTTCCCCACTAGGGAACATTCCAGTCTAGCTCTCTGAGTCTGTGAGCTCTCTAATATCTTTTTTTATTATTAATTTTAATGGGGTGATATAGATCAGTCAAGGTACATAGGTTCAGAGAAAACATCTCTAGGTTATTTTGACATTTGATTATGTTGCATACCCATCACCCAAAGTCAAATTGTCTTCCGTCACCTTCTATCTGGTTTTCTTTATGCTCCGCCCCTCACCCCCCACCCCCAGGTAACCACCACACTTTTGTCCATGTCCCTGAGTCTCATTTTTATGTCCCACCTATGTATGGAATCTCATAGATCTTAGTTTTTTCTGATTTACTTATTTCACTCAGTATAATGTTATCAGGGTCCATCCATGTTGTTGTAAGTGATCCAATGTCATCATTTCTTATGGCTGAGTAGTATTTCATAGTATGTATGTACCACGTCTTCTTTATCCAGTCATCTATTGAAGGGCTTTTTAGTTGTTTCCATGTCTTGGCCACTGTGAACAATGCTGCAATGAACATGGGGCTGCATGTGTCTTTACATACCAGTGTGTTTGAGTTTTGGGGGGTATATATACAGTAGAGGGATTGCTGGGTTATAAGGTAGTTCTAGTTTTAATTTTTTGAGGAACCACCATACTTTCTTCCATAGTGGTTGTACTGCTTTACATTCCCACCAAATATCTTTTAATACATCTCTGTACTGTTAAAATTAGCCAGAGTAGGTTCTGTTGTTTGCTGCAAAAACTCTGGAGGTGATGAGGGAGAGGAAATACCCTAAGACTGTTCCATAGAGGTATTAGCCCATGTGATTGATAAGGTGATGATGCTGTTATCTAAGAAAGGGGAAGTATTCCTTCATTTAAATATCTAACAGGTTTTTGGGGGAGAACTATGATAAATTGAATTTGGCACATTTTCCTCTGGGGTGCTGGAGGAATATTCATGTCAAGGTAGTTAGAAGTCTGCTCTGGAGTTTCTGAGAGAGACAAGGGTTAGAAAAGCAGCCAGGGGAGTAAACATAACATTGAAGCAGCATAAGTAATGTTTTTTCAAGGGAGAGAAGGAAAGTAGGAGGAAAAGACAAGCATCGTTTAGAACAGTGCTTTCCAATAGAAATCTATGTGAGCCGCATCTGTAATTTTAAATTTTCTAGAAGCCACAATTTAAAAAATATAGGAAGAAGCAGGTGACATTTATAATATAGTCTATCTAACACAATCAGGATTTTACTGCTTTAACATGTAGTCAATATCAGTTTTTTTAAAGAGATATTTTACATTCTTATTTTCATATTAAGTCTTTGGAGTTTGGTGTGACTGCTACAGCGCATCTCAAGTTCTGTTTCATGGTTAAGAGCACCGCAGCCGGGGCTGCCGTGTCGGAAAGCACAGGTCTGGGCACAAAGGAAAGATCAGCCAGGGACTGAGGAGGAGACACCAGAGGGGAAGAAGCTCCCAGAAAGAGAATGATACAGCCTGGGACACAGAGTCCTTCAAGAGGCAGAGCCTGGTTATCCGTGGAAAATATGGCAGAGATTTTCATTTGAGGGAGAACTCAGCAGAGAAGGCTGGAACTGAGATATAGGGAAACCACTAGAAACCCTTGAGAGACATGGGTTGAGAACATGGGTTCCGTGTGCGGCAGGAGTGGCTATCAGAGTATAGGGAGATGCGGAGCTGGGGCAGGGGTGAAGTAGGTGGAGGGGAGTGAGAAGAACGAGCATTCAGTTATAGAATAAATAAGTAATGGGACTGTAATGTACAGCGTAAGGACTATAGCCAACGATATTGAGACCACTTTGTGTGGTGACAGATAATTACCAGGCTTATTGTGGTGATCCTTTGTAAGATATGTAAATGTCAAGTTACTGTTGTACTGTTGTAATACTGCATGTCAACTATACTTCAGTTAAAAAGAATATAGGAAGAGGAGAAAAATAGTTGAGTGAGAAAGGGAAAGGAGATAAGGAAACCTGATTTTGAAAACAAATGCAAAGGAAGAAATATGGTCATTTCTTTAAAGATGCGCTCAATTTTTCCAAATCTATCTATTGGCCTTCAAAACATTTTTTATATATAACCTCTAGTTTGACAGCAAAAGCCTGAAAGGGTTGAAATTCTGCATGCAAGTACACAATGATGAGTTGACCATCTCCAACCTGACATTTTAAGTAAACTCTGCAGTGAAGGATACAGAAATATAGTATGTGGATTAATATTGTACTGCTGTTCTCTGTTCTGTTTTCTTCTAACTCAGTCATTTAGGCAATGGTTTTTGAATGTCGGCCACATACCAATTGCGGCTCTGGTCTCGGTGCCGGTGCAGCAGTGGGCAAAGCGGCGGGCAGAAACCCCTGCTCACAGGAAGCTCCTCTAGTCAGGGGAGCGTGGGGTGCAGAGTGGAACAAAACAGCAATTAAAAATAAAGCTAACAAATGAACTATGTTTTTTCAGATAAAAAGAAAATAGGCAAGGAGAGATAGAAAATCTACTAGATGTATATTTTTTAAACCATTCTCAAGGAAGTCCTCATTGGAAGGTGACACATGAGCGGAGTTGAAGCCGGGAGGGCAGAGGCCATGCAGCTTCAGGGGAGGTGCAGGGCCCGCAGGGGCGTGCTGGGTGTATCTGAGGAGCGCTAAGGGAAGTGGGCACCGGAGAGTCTGAGGGCTGGATGAGGAAGGGAGAGGGTGGGTTGGGGGCTAGTTTTTTAAGGCTCTTATTAAACCTTCTAAAGATTTTGCTTTCCACTCTTAATAATGAGAGGAGAAGCCACTGGAGAGATTGGAAAAAGAATGGCAGTGTCTGCATAGGTATTAAAAGGCTCAGCCTGGCTGTTACTCTGAGAATAGTAATGGGGCGGGGGACATGAGCATGACGAAGATGGAGCAGGGAGACTAGTTCAGAGGCTACTGAAACAATCCAGGTAGGAGTTGGTGGTGGTCAGTCAGTCACAAAAGGTCACAGGTTATATGGCTACATTTATGTGAAATCCAGAAGAAGCAAAACCTACAGAAAGTAACTGAGTGGTTATACAGGCCTGAAAAAATGGCCGGTGACCTCTAATGAACAGCGGGTTTATTTTTTGGAGTGATGAAAATGTTCTAAGATTGACTATGATGATGGTTTCACAACTATGAATAACTAAAACCATTAATTGAGTCCTATGCTTTCAATGAGCCAATAGTACGGTATGTTAATTATATATCAAGAAAGCTATCTTTAAAAAAGATGGGGGAGTAGTAGTGTGAGAAATGGTCAGATACTGGAAATATTTTGAGGGTAGAGCCTTCAGATTTGCTGAGTAAGCGGATGTGGCATGAGAGAGGGGAAGGGAGTTAAAGAGTAAGTCTTTAAGCTTAACTAAAGGACCAAGTTGCAGGAAGATTATGGAAGAGGCTGGGTTGTGGGGAGTTCAGGAATTCCGTTTGAGCCATGTTAGACATCATAAAAATGTGAAGTAGGTATTTGCACATATTACAAACATAAGATATACTAAAATATAAACTTTTTTGGTTATATAGGATTACGTGTCTGCTATATGGAAAGATAGGAATTTATTCCTATTTCATGATTATTTACCCATTATGATTAATTCATTAATTGAAATAATCATGTACTTAAAACTGATTGTAAATCATTAGTCACAATGAGTAATAAAACTATTTTATATGAGTAAGGCAGTGAGGAAGAGGCTGCTAGAAAGAAATACTGGAAGATTTTATCAGCTGTAATATTGGCTAGTTGCCATTCTGCATGTTTATCTGTAATGTCAAAATTCCTTAGCCTCTGAATGTAGCTCCTAGCATCCTAATCTATAGATAGATTTTTTTAAATCTCCCCTATACCCCCTGGTTTTCTTTCCCAAGTCAAATATACTTCGTTTGTTTTTACTGAACCTTGGCTGGAAAAGTTACATGAACATTCCCCTATTTCAGCACACATTGGCACCCCCGAGAATGCCAGCGAGCTTTGTATTGTGATGCCTGCACTAAATCAGATCCGTTTTCTCCATCTTCAGTACTCAGAAGAGACTGAGTCGTCACCATTGCATCATTGTACACCTAATCAGTCAATTGACAAAACATTTATGAGTAACAATATGAATGTATAGAAACCTAGTACGTTTGACGTTTAAAATAATCTACAGAGCCACGATCTGTGTAAATGTATTATTATCTGCATTTTTTTTTCTTTCAAGTCTTTTTCTTGAAAGAAACTAAAAGTTATGTCCTCCCCCACCTTGCGCCTCCACAGAGAGGAGAGTGAGAGCGTGCTGACACTGAAAGGCCTGACACCCACCGGCATGCTCCCCAGCGGCGTGCTCTCCGGAGGGAAGCAGACGCTGCAAAGTGGTAAGTAGCCCTTGCCACCTTGGTGGTGTCGTTAGAGCCCTGAGTGATTCCTTCGTTTAAGCTCTTTTTAGTCTCAGATCAAAGAAGGACTGAAAGCCCATCCCCACTTGACTGGTCGTGTCCCACATGGCAGCCCCCCCCCACACAGGAATGAAGTCTTTGCCCCACCCCGTGATACCCTCATTCACATATTAACCACAGTGCAGGCCTCCGGATCGGACCACTCACTTAGCTTGCCTACATGCACAGTAGGCTTGGCCACTTTGAGCCAGTCAGTTGCTAAAAGCAAAATTTTAATTACATTTTTACTCAATGTTCTGGTTATCTATTTGATGGATGAAATACACACACACATATACATACATTCATAAGTCTAGATTTCAGTGGAAAAGGGAGGAAGAATATAAAAAGGATGATTTCATTATCCACTTGAGTAGAAATTGGGAGTCATATGTCTTCTCTTTGATTTATACCCCTAGAACAGACTGAGTAAAACCACGTTTTATTTCTGAAAAAGAATGAAAACATTTCCTTTAAGCCAGAAATTTTGTATTAAGAACGCATAGCTCTCTGGATGAGTGCTTTCCAGTAAAACTTTTTGTGATGATGGAAATTTCTGCGCCTGTACAGAAGCCACTGCAACATGTGGCTGTGAGCACAGAAATACAGAGAGCTCAGCTGAGAAGCCGAGTGTTTTATCTTAGCTCCTTTGTATTAGGTTGATTTAAATAGCCACATGTGGGCTAGTGGCTACCCCGTCAGATAGTACGGAACTATATACTCTTTCACTTTGTTTTTTTATCCACTTTAACTAATATTATCATTAATTAGAGTCCTGTTTCAACAATACTTGATGGAAATGTTACTGTTATATTAGATTTTAACAGGAAAAAATGAAAACAAAATATACTGTAACATTTTCAAAACAATGTCAGCCTCTTACTTATTTTCCATGGCTTTTTCCCTGAATCTTTTTTGTGTTTTTTTCCCTATTCCTAGCTCTCAATCTAGGAAACTCAGGAGCTCCTATGCTTGCATTATTTAGACACATCTCTTCCGCAGTAGATTAATATTCAACTTCATGGATACAGTGCTGCTAAGTGATCACATCCTAGCAGCATCCCTCTGATTTTCTGTATTTTCATATGAATTGATTCCAAGATCTGTATCGTTGAGTTTCCACAGAAGAGAAAATTTTCTAAATGACAGTAGGAAAATATACAGTATTTGAGTAAATGCCTCCTTTATTGCTAAAAATTATTTTAATAACCTTTTAGAAAATAACACAAATTTTCACACCTCAGTGAACATGCCCTCTACAACATTAGCATAAATGGATCACTTACAAGCACAAATGCACAACTACCTCATTGACTGAAATCTGCGTAGTTTCTGATAAGCACAATTTAAGGTACTGCAAGTGTATTATCAGAAACTATGGCCACATTCCTCTAGAAGGCTACATTTGATAATGGGCAGTACATATTTCTCATATGTTGGTGCTGGTGTGGTTTCATGTATTTTGCTTTACTTTTAGACCTAAGTTATTTAAGTTCTTACAAGTCTGTTTCCAGATTTTCACTGGCATTTTAACCTAGAATATTCAGTTTCCTTTTCTGTTAATTTTATTTTTAATCCATTGTTTAGGTTCTTTTGTGTTGAACTCACATACACAAACACACACACAATGGACATAAGGATTGGAACATTAGTCCTGAGAATTTGAAAACTCAGTATATATTTTCAACTAGACACGTGAATACAGTTTCCCAGTCCCTTGTCTATGCCCTTCAGTTGTCTGAAAGACATTCTTAAAGCTTTGCTATTTCCCCTCTGTGGCAGAACTTAGAATGCACTGTAAGTAACAGGAGTGCATGCACATTTGGCAGTTGCCCTGGATTTAAAACCTTACATTATAAGAAAAATGCTTATTAAAGTCAAGGGGTAGAATTTTTTTAGAAACATTTTGGAAGTAAACATAGAGATGGTTTGCATTTTACACTTAATTAGGGAAATATCAACTATCTTAGGAACACAGACTCATATCCCTGTACACTGGGAATATAAAATCTAACCTTATTATAAAAATTGCTGATAAAGCAATGGGCTTTTAAAATTTTGCCTCTGATATATGCTAATGTTGCAGTATTTAGGCTGTGTTTTCTTTAAAATGCTGCTAGAATTATTGCTGCCATTGATTGTAACTTTTCAGGAATTTCATTCCCAGAAATGAATCCCAATAAGAAAAACCGATGTTAAATTAGATTGCCTGGCAAAACAAGTCCAAACTGTGTCATGGCCTGCCACTCTAATCATGCTAGCCTTGATACAATCACATGCATTTTCAGCTCAAGACACATTATTTGAGTCTTCCTCTAAATTGGCCCTCCCTCCTTCTTCCACTCTTCATTGCAGTAGGAAGCTGGGCTATTTAATATTAAATAACATGCATTACCCCACTGACATGATGGCACTGCTTTACATCTGCCACTTTTTTCTGGTATTTTAAAACTATAGATCACCAAGCCATAGCAGGGTCTTTAATGAAATATGTGCGAGTGACATGCCCATTTTAGGTTGACATAGGCCCTTACCAATTCAAGCTACGTGAAAGAAAACTTCCCTGAGTGTTTTCCTAAAGGATTGTTTTGTCATTTGCTTAGTGAACAAAAACCAACACAGTTCACTCACAAAAGTGTATCCATCTCAACTTAACCATTTTGTTGTGTTGTTTCTTTTCTTTATAACATTTCTGTTTTGTGTCTGTGCCAGAATCCAGCACTTACAGGAACATGAATTCTCTTAGTTCCCTTGATCGTCACTGATTTGTTCTTAGAGTTAAAAATCCTCTGCTCATTTTTCTCATTCATTTTGCACCCCCTTTCTTCTCTTCAGCTACTGTTGAGGCTATTGAGGCTGATGAAGGTAAATTGGCCAGTCCCCTTTCTGTTGTATCTGCAACAGATAAGGGCTCTGCTGGGTGTATTCTTTTTTTTTTTTTTTTTTTTTTTTTTTTTTTTTTTTTTTTTTTTTGCTGTAGCTTGTACAGAGTGTGTGGGTGTTGGGCTAACAGTTGTGGCTCAGTATTAACCAAATGTTCTTGCTTTAAAGGGGAAAGTGTCCTTTTATGGTTTGTTTGTTTTTTCCCTTAAAGCTATGTTGGACGTTGTATATAATGAACCTAGTATAATCCTAGAAAACAAAAGGATAATGTATCTTGAACGATGTGGGGTGGGGGTTATGGCAGCTGCTTTGACAAATAACACACAAAACAATATTCTTTGAGCTGAACCATGTCCCTCCCTCAAATCACTTTCAGTCAGCACTGAAAAAGAGAGGATAAAAATAGCTTTATGAATTTAGAAGTTTCTAGCAAGAAAAAATAATGTTCATTTGAATAGTGCTTTGTTGTAGTTCAACATTAATTTATGTCTCTGAACAATATTCCAGCATGAGACAGCTGTGTATGAGATATAGTTCCGCTACTCTTATCAAATTTTAACCAACTGGTATTTGTAGTATAATTAGCACCAGCAAGGGGGCTGTGGAAGTGGCTGGTAACAAGCACAGTGACTGTCGAGTACTCACTCAATTGATTGTTTATTGAGTGCTTTGCATCAGGCACTCTGCTAGGTGTCGGAGGGGAAATCAAGCCATGCCCATCACCGATTGTGTCCTGGCACTGCTCAAGGGCAGTCAAGTTGACCCTTTAGCGATTACTTTTGAATTGAGCGCTTTTTGAATATATAGTTACGACAGGACTGCATATCAATATAGTTTTTAATATTATGTATACCGTACCCTCTGGAAATTGTAAAAAGAATAATTTGAAGTTCCCCTTTAAAACAAAATTCTTCAGTTGTATTTTGTTCTTGCAAATAACTTATTTTTTCCCCAAATTGTGTGCATATGGTCCTTTGATATGATGTTAAAAAGTATCACTTTAGACTCCTGAATTTGTACGTGATTTGGATGCAGTAGGGGAAATGATAGCCACTGTAAGAGAAAATACAACTGCTTCCTAAATAGCAGTGAATAAACTGCTATTTATGTGGGAATTCTCTATTCCTCTTGGCAAATTCTAATCTGCAGTGTGCATTCTTGTTGATAGTTTGGCTGTTTCTGTGGTTTCTGTGACTCTGTGTTGTGTTAAGTATACTACCAATGTAAATTGCTAACACCCATTGTCTGACCAGCAACTACAGCAGAGCACATTCTTCCGTACCAGGGCAGACAAAACTGATCAGAAACGGAGCCCCATTCCGAACATAGCCATTGTTCTAACTAGATTTTGAATTTCTGTGCTCCCATCTCATTGGCTTTTAAAACCCAGAGATTTCACTGTTATCACTGAAATTTATAAACTCGCTTCTTAAATTATCATGATGATGAGCTTTTTATATTATTAATTCTGATGAAATGGCATTTGTAGTAGTTTAGAAAAAGAATAGAGTACCACTTTGTGCAATTGTTTTGTCTCTCAAAATAATTGAGTTAGTTTTCAGGGTGGGTGCTCATTACACAGCTCTATTATTTTGCAATTTATTACTGAATTAGAGAAGAATTAAGAAGCTTTGCTTTGGGCCTTGGTCTATCCCCATTTCCCCATCTTCTTCCTCTCATAGTTGACTAATCACCATGATGCTAACTTTTAAAATTCAGAGGGGGAACAAGCTATTTCTCATCGTTTAATGAGTTTAGAAGCAACTGTGTATATCTTTTAAGACTCTCATCCATATTAATCAAAAGCGCTGCATATTTGTGTAGAAGTGGTTGGCAAAGTTTCAGTTTGAAACTGCTTTCGTCTTTTTCCCAAATAAGGTGGGAAGGATAAAGGTACCATGAAATTGTCCTTAATCACCCATGGAGACGCAGCCCAATTCAGCATTGGTGATTGGCCCTTCAATATCTGGCTTGCACTTCACAGGGAGTAAAGCAAACTGATGTCATTGGTTCCCCATTTATCTACTTGACATTCAGCTTACTTGTTGATGCACCCACTGAAGAAATCACTGTTTCTTGAACCAAATGCCTGATCTGTCCCTGGAGCAATCTAAGGGTTATTGGGAAAAAAATAAAATCTCGGTGCTCCCTCTTTGAGAATTCATGTTTTCATTGAATAGGGCCAAAACCAGTCCTATTCTTTTTTTCTAAAAGTTGTAAAAGGCATTTTCTCCAAGTTATTCTTAGGTCTACAATGATCGACCAATAGTTTTTTTGTTTGTTTGTTTTAGGCAGGAATGGACACCAGATGAACATCAGTTTGATCTGTTCGCTGCTGAAGGGCAGAGAAACTTGTCTCCCTAGTGATCTGATCTTGACTTTTCTGAGTTTCTTTTACCTTGTCGCTACCTCCACATGCCAAAGTTGAGTGGAGAAGCAGGAGTTTTTAATTTTATTGTTTTCATGCCATTATTGAGTGATTTGGCAAGGAAGTCTTTCCAGGATTCTGAGATGGCATGGAAATGCCCCAAGTTAATTCTTTTTATCTTTTAGCTTCTGCTGTAAACTCTGTACCAGAATTTTAGGTGTGCCTACTTCAGTGAGTCTACTTAATTTGCCATTATTAGCAGGATGGAATAGTAAAAATAGGGCTATGTTCCAGTCGGTCGAAGTCAGGGCATTTGATGCAATAATCCAGTTAGTGATGTGGCCATTTGATGCTGTGCTGGGTCTAGAGACCAGTCCCTGGTAGCAGCTTTCCCCTTTACATACCCACTTCGGATTTCGTTGACCTAAACTTTGATGAAGACAAGAGGAGTGCTTACATCTTACTAACGTGAAGAGGACATTTTGGTTGGCAAGAGACTTTGGCCATTATCAAGCCTTTCGGTTATCTTTGGGTATGGTAAGGAGTCTGCCGTGTTGTGCCCAGGTCCCGTCACTGTTCTCTACTAAAGGGTTCCCTCTCTCCCTGTGAAACCTCTAACATCACCTCATGCAACAGCTGTGCCCTTCGTCTTTCTCTGCCTAACCTGGTTTTTCTTTTTTTAATGATTTTCTGTTTAGCCATCAAAGGATTTTCACCACAACATAAGATCACTAGCTTCGAGGAGGCCAAGGGCTTAGACCGAATTAACGAGAGGATGCCACCGCGCAGGGATGCCATGCCCTCTGATGCCAACCTTAACTCAATCAACAAGGCGCTCACCTCAGAGACTAACGGCACGGACAGCAATGGCAGCAATAGCAGCAATATTCAGTGACCACTTCCTGTTCACTCTTTTCTGTTTTCTTCTTTATCTTTTTTTTTTTTTTTTTTTTTTTTTTTTTTGAGCTGCAGGGCATGGTGGGGATTGCTGCGGATCTGCAGTTGTATGTTCTTGCCTCTGAAGGTAGCTTATTTGCTCTGGGGGCCAGAAATTGGATTCAGTTTACACTATCATTTAAAAAGAGGGAGAGATAATAAACTATATTTTGGTGAGGGTGGTGATTGAACGCCTCTTTTTGGGTATGACTTTTAAAAATGCTTCTAGGAAAAACAAATTTAAAAAGAAAGCTGATGCTAATATATACTGCAAGGTTAGGGAATGGACACGTTTTCCTACTGCATTGGGGACTCCTAGATGAGTTCATGAGAGGTCTTTCCTTATGTTACTGGACACGAAAACTTTGTCTAATTTCTTACTCTATTGTACGTTTACAGTTGCAGCACTAAAAATGGATGACATCAAACATTTTTAACAAAATGATGTACAAACTAAATAAGGACTATTTATTGATAATGTTTTGCTACTCTTGTCAGACAATGGCTATAAAATGAATTAGGCAGTCTTAAAAAAAACAGAAAAAAGAAAAAAAAAGAATGTTGCAAATTTGTTAAAATGCCAAAAAGGACAGTTTAATTTTGTACAGATTCTGCTTACCTCAGGTTTCTTTAGTGTGCTTGAATGCCCTTTCTTTCCCTATAACACTTATCTTACTAATTTAGCAATGAGTACTTTTTGTTTCTTTTCTTTAAGTTTTAAAAAACTGGAATAATTACATCTATCTTTTTTTTTTTTTTTTTTGCTGTTTATATTTAGGGGTTTTATTGATAAATCAAGTCTTGGTTGTGGCTTGCTGAATTAAATATTTATGAGTGGTGCATTTTTAAGTATAGTGAACAAGACACCATATTAAGTACAGTGATAAAGCATCTATATTCTGTAAAAAAAAAAAAAAAATCTGCCTATGCATGTTTTTTAAGACAAAAAATTGGCTGTATCGGCCTGTATGGGACTGTAATGCGCTTAGTGGTCTGACATATACTGGAAATGTATGTATACTGGCGTACTTTATATTCTCTACAATGCTTAATGCCTTTGAAATTTTGTAATCAAAAAAGCTTTGAAAAATCTAAAGGGGAGAGTATTCTTAAAAGTTTTTAACATAAGCTTGTCAGTGCACATATAGATGGTTAGCATGTTTAGCAACCTTGTGAAATTTAAATAAGT
Source organism: Saccopteryx bilineata (assembly GCF_036850765.1). Taxonomy (NCBI): domain Eukaryota; kingdom Metazoa; phylum Chordata; class Mammalia; order Chiroptera; family Emballonuridae; genus Saccopteryx; species Saccopteryx bilineata. Next base: position 180,155,690 of record NC_089494.1, read on the forward strand.
TTGTAGTTACATGTGAAACTCTAAATGCATGGTAACTGTTAATGTCATAATGGTTTAGTTCTTTTGTTCTGTCATGTGCCACAAACTCTGTACCTTTTTCACATTTTTCCCTTTGTATATCAGTTACGGGTTACAACTGGTTCATTCTGAAAACAACAACAAAAGTCCATTCATATTTTTTAACAATTGTATAAGTGCCCAGGTAATTCACTCCAGCCTAAAGCCTTGCCTTTGTAATTTGACTTCTGAAATGTTGGCAATCTAAGCATGCACTTGTAACAATGAAAAAGAAAAAGCATTTTATATTACTACTCAATAAAATGTGCATGAACTTAAAGAACTCTCATCCTTCCACTGAGTCTGCTGAAGGGATTTCTGTGCACAACCACCACGCTGTCTTCTAGGTGCTGGCCCACCACCGTGCATCACAGAACTCCTTAGCAGGCTTCTCGGAGGCCTCACGATCGAAGGTGTGGTGCCTACTTCCTCTGGAAGAAACTTGGTGGATTTGTGTCTCAAATCAGACAGGAGAAATATATTTCAAGAGCAAATGCCATCTTCTGGCTCCCTCCAGTGTGGGAGCCAGTTAGAAACCAGAGCATTCCTTTTTATTGGAAAACAAAACTAAACAAAACAATTTTGTTATCAGGTTGTGTCAGTTGTATTGGATGCCCTATCTGCTAAAGCAAAAAGAACTCAGCTACTAAGTGCATTTTCATCACACAACAAAGTTGCATTTGTATTGATATAAAATTTGTATACCAGCGCTTCAGCTAATATCTAATCACTGGAAGATTTAAGATACACCAAATTTCAGTTTGTTTCTAACATTGTTCATTTTCAGTGCACTTTGTTTTATGTAATAAAGTATGCCTGTTATATTAAATAATATGACAATTAGAGATATAGTGTACCAAAACAGAGATGTTCTAGATATATTCCCTGACAAAGACTATCCCAAATTTATTTTAATGAATCCAAATAGTTCTCTTTTCCTGTGGATATTTTTCTTTCTTAAAAAAAAATGACATCCAAGGAAAATATTTAGATGCAATTTATTAGAATGGTGTGAAAGAAATGGTCATTCTGGTACCAAGGTGTTTGTTTTCTTTCTTATATCTGCAGAGAAAATAACCTGAAAAAATAATTTTCATTATTTCGGATTCCTTTCTTTTACAAATTGTGCTGAGGCAACTATGGCATAGAAATAAACATTTGACATTAAAATAATCAGTTGATGTATTGCTTGGTCTTTCTGGTCAGTAGTTAGGAAAGTAATACTGTATATTTTCCAATTTTATCAAAGCAACAATGTAGAAATGAAGTAATTTTTCCAAAAGTGATAACACTGCCAAATCATTGTTTATTAGATCTAGCTCCTTCACTTTGGGGGAAATTGTTGAATTCTTGAGTTGTTGATGCCAGTGAGTCTTCAGCTGCACACACACAGAGAAATAATCTCTCATCCCCCACCCCTCCGCTCCTCCCCCCACGGAGACTGATTTACCTCTCATGGGGTTCAAACTCAGTGCTGGATTTTTGTCTAGCTTTTCAAGGAATAAGAACTAGATTTCACTGACACTAGGTCAGTGGTTTTTCTTATCTAAAATATTCTCTGCTTATATCCTTTTAAAATGTTTTTTTAAAGAAAAATCTTCAGAGACTATAAACTTGTATGACAAGGGAAGCGAAGTGGAGAAGGGGAGGAACATCTCTGCATGGACAGTGGGTGGCCCGGGACAGAGTGGCACATGCAGGCATCTTGTGGTGTCAGCCCAGAACGTGTCCTGATGAAGCTGAGGCCCCAGAATGAACTTGTCCTGAAACATTTCTTCCCTTCCCACCCTGCCGCATTCATGTGAAATAATGAATTTTAGCTCATAAGCATTTTTTCGCCCCCTACGCTGAGACCCTGTATGATTCAGCACCATAGGAGGGATGTTGGGAATGGCCCTACTTAAATGTCTCACGCTTTCCCTTGACTCCTGTTCTGTCTCTCACTCACTTTATCCCTGTTGTCAAGCCCGCTGAGAAGCGGAACCTCAGCTTGCCCAGCCTGAGGACCTGTGTCTAAGACTGGAGGCTCTCCTTAACTGGGGCAAACCTGAGATCCTCAAGCTAAAGATATTTCTTTTTCCTTTTAGTTTGTGCTTTCTACTTTATTCACTTCAAAAACATTGATCCCCTGCTACGTTCTTCTCACTGTTCTAGGTTCTTATTTTTTCCACAAAAACAAAATAGAAGTCTGGCAATCTTGACAGCATATCAGTTTTCATTATGATGTAAAATGTCACCATTCCATCGAACAATGAGTCAGTGTCTTGCTTAACAGAGCTACTTTTTAAATTCCTTTTTACTCTGTTTCATAGGTCTTGTATATATTTTGAGGCAATGCTCACCAGAAAAGCCCTTGATGAGGCCTTTTCACGATAAATTCATTTATTAAAAAATACATCTGTTGCAATGGGAGGCAAGAAGTAGCAAAAGGAACGTACCTCTTTCTGATGGTCATATTTTCAAGAGGCAACGAGGACAAGCTGGAATGCATGTGGGAGAAGAAACCCCGCAGAGGAGAGGGTCTGTCTGAAGGAGAGACTGAAGAAACCTGTAAGGTGAACAGGAGCCATGATAGCTATGAAATTGAGTTGGTTATTCCAAAAGATACTACTTAAATCAGAACGATGCCTATTTATCATGAAGTGGAAGCTGCTAATGCATGAGCCTGTTTAAACCAGAGCCTGTTTACTGTATGAGAACATGGCTGTCCCCTTCAATGGACTAGTGTCCCAACATCTCTTGAGTGATGCTATGTGGAAGGTGCTACATACTAGACAATAGGCTCCTTGAAAGGGAATATCCAAGTTAGCCTTCAATTATTCAGTCTTTTGGGAACATAAGACTTTGATTTGTGAACTATTCTCTAGAACCACGTGTCTACAGAAAGGGCTGAGCTTTCTGCACCAGCCAAAGCAGACCTTTTATCTGTTTTGCACATTGAGCTTTGTTATATCAGCTGAGGAGAGTCTCCATTAGATTAACACAGCTTCAAACTGATGATGATGATGATTATAGAATATTAGCTGAGAACAAAGTTGATTTAAACTCTAAGCCTATGGCATTCTTGTCAAGTTATACCTTGAAATCATTTTCTACCAAGTGTTAGGGATATCCAGATTTCTTCCCAATAGCTCCACGTTGTCGAGTCTAACATCTTTAAGGTGGCATATAAGGCTGTTCACCATCTGACTCGAGCCAATTTCAGCTACCTCCACTTTCCCCAACTTGACCCTGAACTTACATTGAACAATGCTCAGCAAACACCATGTTTTCTTAATACTCTGGGTCTTGATTCATATCTTTCTATGTGGAATGACCTATCATTTACGATGTCAGATTTGCCTTAAACACTTGAACAAGGTCTTTCCTCCTGTGTCTTTAGTGTTTAGTATCCTGTAATACCTCTATTTTCACACTTAATCCACGGTGTAAAATTGTTTATTGTCTTTGGCACCTCAGTGAGAATAATTAGTTATCTTTGTTTTTTCAGCATGTAATGTGGTTTCTTAGAGGGGGGGCAGGTAGGGAAAAAGATGTTTTTCAGCATGATCTCATGATATGGGTTACCCCAGAGTCCACAGGGCAAACTATGTTGAAGAACAGCTGAAACACTTAGCCAGCCCAGTATTCCCCACTTCTCTCATAAGTACCCACTGGAACCTAAAGGTCTGGAGTAGAGCCTACATTTTAATAAGCACCCACCAATTCCTATTAATTTCTATGGCAAATTGAAAATTTAGTCCTATATTTCCAATTCAATAGATTACTTAGTATGGACAAATACTATGTTGCTTATTATTTTTGCTATTCAAAGTCACATTATTTTTATTATTATTATTCAGTGAGAGGAGGGGAGGCAGGGACAGACTCCTGCATGCTCCCCAACCAGGATCCACCCAGCAAGCCCACTCAGGGGTGATGCTCTGCCCATCTGGCATTGCTCCATTGCTCAGCAACCAAGCTCTTCTTAGCACCTGAGGTGGAGGCCATGGAGCCATTCAGAGCCCAGGGCTAATTCGCTATAATTGAGCCATGGCTGCAGGAGGGGAAGAGAGAGAAAGAGAAAAGCAAGAAGGGGAGGGGTGAAGAAGAAGATGGATGTTTCTCCTGTGTGCCCTGACCAGGAATCATAGCTGGGACACATGCTAGGCAAACACCCTACTACTGAGCCAACCAGTCAGCCCACATTATTTAATTCTTGTTTACAGTTGTTTAATGAATATGAATTTAGATGAAATATAGGAATTATTTATGTAAACCTTAACATTCACTAATAGGCTGACCAGTGAAGGAGGTGGTAGCCTTTTTGAGTTTAGTTTATAAGACTTCACCTGGAAAAGGAGATTAGGACAGTAAAATATCTGGACACTCCTGTGTGAGAATTAGTGAACATATTGCTTTGTTCTTATCACTTCTCCCCTATAAACATGCTTTTTGAAAGTATATTCAACACAGAGGAGGAGAGATAGTGAGACAGACTCCAACATGCACCCCAACAAGGGCCCACCCAGCAACCCCTGTCAGAGGCCAATACTCAAATCACCTGAGGATAACACTGACCAATTGAGCCACTGGCTGTGGGAGAGGAAGAAAGAGAGAGAAGGGAGAGGGGGAGAGAAACCGATGGTCGCTTCTCCTGTACCCACACTGGGAATTGAACTAGGATCTCCACACACCAGGTCAACATTCTATCCACTGAGCCTATATTCAATACAGTTTATCTTTAAGAATCTCATCATGTACCTGAATTTCTATCATGAGAGAGTCATTTCTTTGGTTTCAACTGCACTTTCTCCAAAAGTCCTATATTAAAAGATACACATTAGAGCAGGAAACCACAAACCATTGTCAGTTATGTCACAGCGACAAAAACTATTCAGAGACCAGAAGAAGAGCACCTAAGGGCCGAGGGGAGGCAACGGTCCCAATCAGCAGATCAAAGGACTGAAGCCCTGCTCCCAGCCTTCCTCAGATATTTACTAAGCACAAATAACTCCAGGAAACAGCAAGAAGAAGTTTTCAGGGGATAAAGTAAAGGATAAAGAACATGCAGACTGCCTGGCCTGTGGTGGCGCAGTGGATAAAGCATCGACCTGGAAATGCTGAGGTCGCTGGTTCGAAACCCTGGGCTTGCCTGGTCAAGGCACATATGGGAGTTAATGCTTCCTGCTCCTCCCCCTTCTCTGTCTCTCTCTCCTCTCCCTCTCTATCTCCTTCTAAAAAATGAATAAATTAAAAAAATAAAAATAAAAATATATATATTAAAAAAAAAAAACATGCTGACTCCTAACCTCTGTTCTGAGAGCCTAAACATTTTCTGTTACTAAATCCTATCCTGCTGTTTTGCTGTTTCCAGCACCACTGTTTCCTGTTGAGGTCAGAGAGGCTCCTGGACTCTCTTCTGCTCAGGGCTTTTGCCCTAAGGTGCCTCACGGTCTCTAATTGTTTTCCTAACTCTGCATGTTTTTCATGGCATGTTCCCACATATCCCCCTTTTTTGTTTTAGTAAAGATTCACAGAGAGTAAGATGGTTAGGTAGTTCAGTGATGACTGGCTTGTTAACGGGTGTCAGTGGTTGCAGTGGAAAGTGAAAGACAAGCATAGAGAGAAACAGGTTTTTAGGGATCACAGGCATGCCTAAATTTTGCAAAACTTTTTCAGAATGCCTGGTTAGATGCTTCAAAGAGTCCCTGGTGATGTCAGGCAATCCCCGAGTGCTTGGGAGTGAGTTAGGTGTCCTTTTTTTTTCGGGTTCATTTCCAGAGGTGGACTCACTCTCAGCTTCTGGATCTCTGAAATTGGGTTGCTTTCTAGTGGCCGATGCCAACTCAGTATAAGGTTTCACATTTCTCGCTGGTATCCAGAGGACTTGTTGATGAGAAAATTGCAACATAACCTCACCTTCAGGTTAGCAGTTTGATTGGATTCTGCTCCTCAGGGCCATCTACTATATCCTGGTACAACATGAGAGGCTTGGGCCATTGCTCGGCTGGTATCAAATGCCACTCAGCTGCAGTAAATCCTGAGGAGGAAATGTTCAAAAAATTAAGAGTAAAAAGAGCCTTATACAATTGTTTTTGTGGGGTGAGTTTCTCCTCCTGACACCCCCTTTTTATTTATTATTATTTTTTTTAATTTTTCTGAAGCTAGAAACGGGGAGAGACAGTCAGACAGACTCCCATATGCGCCCGACCGGGATCCACCCGGCATGCCCACCAGGGGGCGACGCTCTGCCCACCAGGGGGCGATGCTCTGCCGCAACCAGAGCCACTCTAGCGCCTGGGGCAGAGGCCAAGGAGCCATCCCCAGCGCCCGGGCCATATTTGCTCCAATGGAGCCTTGGCTGCGGGAGGGGAAGAGAGAGACAGAGAGGAGAGGGGGAGGGGTGGAGAAGCAAATGTGCGCTTCTCCTATGTGCCCTGGCCGGGAATCGAACCCGGGTCCCCCGCACGCCAGGCTGACGCTCTACCGCTGAGCCAACTAGCCAGGGCCTGACACCCCCTTTTTAGTGTGTGTAGTTGGGGCTTCAGAAGGCTATTGGCTCTTTCTGTAATACATGTAAGTTTGAGTAAATGTCTCAAGCTCTTGAGGCCCCTAAGAATGTTCTAATGTTCCTTTTCATTTTCCTTTCAGGACAATCATTTGTCTAAAGTCCTTCCTTCCTCTCCTTTTCTCACCTTTGTCTACTTTCCTAGTTCCTTCTCTTTTTGTTTTGTTTTTTTTCCTCTGTACACACCTACAACCTGTACAAACCTGTAACTTTCATAAACATTCTTGACTATTTAGAAATAACTAGATTTCAGAACAACTTACTTTCTTCCTTTTCCTTTCAAAATTACCTCTATACTACACTTTTTATTATTAAAATAATACAATTTCTAATGAATCAGAATTCTCAATTTTTAAAAATGTTAACTTTCAGTGAACAGTAAGTTAGTAATTAGCAATTTTACATTGATACTTTTATGAACATATTTTATGACCCTTAAAAACAGATTCTTTTATTGGCAAACATATTTTTAGAATACATAACAGAGATAATAGGAAACTTTTGTAAATCCAAGCAAAAGAAACATATATTTTCTCTTAAGAACTTTGAAAGCTATTCATTTTAAACTAGTAATATCTAATACCTTTTTTTTAAAGAAGATTTTATTTATTCATTATAGAGAGGGGAAAGAGGGGGGAGAGGAGCAAGAAGCATCAACTCCCATATGTGCCTTGACCAGGTAAGCCCAGGCTTTTGAACCGGCAACCTCAACGTTTCCAGGTTGAGGCTTTATCCACTGCACCACCACAGGTCAGGCTCTAATACCTTTTTAAACTACCTGGTTAAAAAACATTTAGAATAACTTTATATTTTACTATATATGTAAATAGTATTATTAATAGTTGTAGAGAAGGCAAGGTTTTTCATTTGTTCTTGGAAGCCTTCCAAGAAGGCCTAAGAGAACGGAAGGAGTGGGCTACTAAGCCACTTGGATTTTAAAAAGTGCCATATGTACTCTCCTTTTATTTATTTATTTTTTCTGAGTTTTATTGTCTGGAAAGGGGATTTTTCCACCTTCTAAATTTCTTAAAAACCTGGAACAGCAAGGACTCATGCCACACAGGCTGACCAGGAGTCCTGATTGCTAGAAAAGCTTGTACAAATTTCCCATCTGTCTCTAATCCTTCCCAGAGACATCTCTCAATCTTACTTTCGTACGGAGGAGGAGCTTGGAAGGGCTCACTGGAGAGGGGGTCTTAGAGGGTGTAACAGAAGCCTGCTCATCAGGATGGGGAGTTGGCTTATCCTGTGCCTGAATGAGACAGAGAGCTAGGTGACAGGAATCCCAGTCTATGAGATGTTGAACTGTGATGGGGCCAATGGAATTACAAAGCCACCGTCCAACTCTTTCTCAACCTTCTAAGTCTAAACTTCCCTCATTTGGATACCAAGCACATTGTTGGCAGATCATGAGCAAGAGGGCAGTTAAATTCTGATCCATTACCTGACACCCTGCAGCTCGGAGGAGATCCTGTAACTAACTTGTGACTTCACTGCTCAGGGGAAAGGGAATTCCCCATGAGAAAGGAGGGATGAAGGGAATGGGAAATCCCCTGGCTTGATACTTAAAAGTGACCTCACTGCAAGCATTCTAGGGCTTTTCCCCTACTGCTTGTGTCCCTTACCAAACAGGATGAGCAGACGTCCTTTTCCTTCATCAGGCTTTGGGAGGTCATTTCGTCTGGTTCCTCACACGGGGCACCACTGGTCGCAGAGACAGTGACTACTCAGAGACCAGATGACATGCCCCGAAGGGCCAAGGGGAGGCAACAGTCCTGGTCAGCAAATCAAAGGACTGAAAATACATCCCCAGCCTCACTCAGATATTTATTAACAAGTACAAATAACTTAAGGAAGCAGCAAGAAGAAACTGTCAGAGGATGAAGTAAAGGACAAGGACATGCTGACTCCTAATCTCTATTCTGAGAGCCTAAACATTTTCTGTTACTAAATCCTATCCTGCTGTTTGCTGTTTCCAGCATGCACTGTTTCCAATATGGGGTTAGAGAGGACCCTAAACTCTCTTCTGCTCAGGGCTTTTGCTCTAGTGTGCCTCGCTGTCTCTAATTGTTATCCTAACTCTACATGTTTTCACAGCATGTTCCCACACAATTACTAACACCATAGTGAAAATGGACTTTCCACAATTCTGACAGGGATGGTGAAAGACAAGTACAGATAGATGTGTTTATAGAGAAGGGAAAGCCACAGAGCCTGGGCCAGTTCTTGGGTGAGCAGGTGGGAGCTGGGGCACTCAGAGAGGAGGACTCCAGTCTGATCACTGGCACACTTACTGTATAGCTCTCTGTGCAAGCACATCCCAGCAGACAGGAAAACATAATGGAACTCATGAGATAGCCTCTCCTCCCATAATATGCAACGGCAGTGAAAATAAATTCACATTTTGTGCTGCACATGCGCACTTCTGTGTAATGTATTCTCTGTGAGTTTCAGTCTGGAGTCAGACCTGGTATGCAATTTGTATAGCTCTGCTACTTACCAATTATCAGTATGACCTTGAAAAACTGATTAAGCCTATTCAAACTTCATTTTATCCTAGGTAAAAGGAAGGCAATAACAGTAACTAATGTGTAAACTTTCCATGGGGATTAAAAAGGACAATGCAGATAAAGTATTTGTTATGGTGTCTGGCACAAAATAAGCACTCAACAAACTTGAGTTTTTGTTGGGCTCTTCAGCAGCAGCTCAGTCACATGAGTACTTAGAATAAATATTGTATAGATAAAGGTGTGTGTGTGTGTGTTGGGAAAGTATGAGTAGTCAGAAAAATCCTCCTAGAAGAAATGGCATTGGGTTGGAACCTTCCTGGGAGGTGCAGGGGACTGAGAAAAAATAAGAACAAAAAGAATACCAGAAAAATAATGACATATGGACCACTTTAGTTAAAGCATAAGAGGAGAAGGGTGCAAAGGGAGAATGACAGGAGAGAGTGGAGCGAAGTCAGTTATTTCTCTCATGAGGTCCCTCAGCCACACATAACCGAATACAGGATTAACTGTGCTCAAACCATAAAGACATTGACAGTTACTGGACAAGAACTATATGGGGCTATGTGGTCGTAGGATTAGTTTAGTGCAGGGGTTGGGAACCTATGGCTGGTGAGCCAGATGTGGCTCTTTTGATGGCTGCATCTGGCTCACAGACAAATCTTTACTAAAAAAATAATAACGTTAAAAATATAAAACATTCTCATGTATTACAATCCATTCATTTCCTACTGCTCATGTTCATGGTTGTGGGTGGCTGGAGCCAATCACAGCTGTCCTCCGGGACAACACCAAAATTTTATTGGATAATGCATAACATACACGGGTCGTTGTATGGCTCTCACAGAATTCCATTTTAAAATATGTGGTGTTCATGGCTCTCAGCCAGAAAGGTTCCCGACCCCTGGTTTAGTGGCTCAACATTATGATCAAGAGCCTAAGCTTTTTCCAGGTTTCTTCTCACATTATTCTTCAATTGGCTCCTGTCTTTTCAGTTGCAAAGAACTGTCACAGCTCCTGACGTCACTTTCTTACACAACCTTGTCAGACTACTGGAAAATACCACCAAAATACCAAATAAAGCAAAGCTGAATTTATCACCTACCGTAGTCATGTTACCATTACCATAGCAGAGTCATAGTGAATCTAGAAAAAGCAAAGCAAAAGCATAATATTTACACAGTCTTTTTCTTTTTTACTGGCTAAGAAGATCTTCCATGCTGCAGGCTGATAAGGATTAGATAAAGTTTGTGACATGATAATATAAGATTGGTAGTAATAGCCAAGTGAGTGAGAGTTACTAAGTTAATTTTGAAGAGTTGGGCAATAAATATCTAGACTAACATAATAAATTTATTTTGGTCTCTTAAGTTTTTTAAGGTATGTATGACAATTAGAAGCAAAAGTTATAAAACTACAAGATGAGATGAAAGTGATCAAAAGACACCTAAATAAATGGAGAAATATGCTGAGTTCATAAATTGGAAGACTCAATAAACCGTTGTGCATCACTTAACAATGGTGATATATTCTGAGATATGCGTCATTAGAGGATTTTGTCCTGAGCAAACATCACAGAGTGCACTTACACAAACCTAGATGGTCCAGCTGCCTCCACTCCTAGGTTGTATGGCATGGCTTATTTAGTGCTTATAGGCTACAAACCTGTATAATATGTTGCTGCAGAGTAAGTACTGTAGGCATTTGTAACACAATGGTATTTGTGTATCTGAACAGAAAAAAAGTAAAGTAAAAATACAGTATAAAAGATAAAAAATGGTAAACTTATATGGGGCACTCATCATTCCTGGAGCTCGCAGGACTGGAAGTTGCTCTGGCTGAGTCAGTGAGTGGTGAGTGAACACGGAGGCCTGGGACCCTATTGTCCACTACTTAGACTTTATAAACACTGCCCCATGGCCCTCTCTCTGCTTCCACTGACAGGGCCAGAAATAGAACAGCAAGGCTGCCAACACTTCTCCACGAACAGGGATGTGGGGTAGACTGATTGGAAGCATCCAGGAGGAGCTGGGTTAGGTGTAGGTCACCACAATAGTGACCGTCAGGAGGGAGTGAGAGTTGGCCTGACAGTCAGTAGGAATAAAAAAATCAAAACAGAGATAAAAGAACACAGGAAATTGCCATGACAACATGGTTTTGGTGATTGCACGGTGAAGCAGTGGTCAGATTAAGAAACTATGCTTTTCATTAAAAAAAAAAAAAAAGGTACTGCTTAACATGGAAAGAGTGTAGAACTGAGGACTCAATATTCTGAAGTTTGTCCCAAGTTTGGAAATTTGTTTTTGGTTCCACTGACCCTATCTGGCACAAAGAGCTCTCTCTGTATTGAATTGATGAGAGAAATAAAATTGATCTATGCTGTACATCATTACAACCCAAAAATATTTCCCAAGTACAAGGACAGTCTGGCTCCACGCTGGCACAGAAAGCTTTCACTAAAATGTCAGAGACACTTAATTGTTGTTTAGGCAGCTTCTGTGGACCTTGTACAGGATCTTAGTCCTCAACAAATGATGAGCAGCAGTGTACTCTGAAGACCATCAAGCTTGGTTAAGAAGGGCTTCTAGTGCCCTCTGAATGTGTAGCGCTGTGGCGACATCCTCCTCTGTGCTGGAACATGTCAGTGGCTGACTATAATATAATCTGTGCACTCAAAATTGAGTTGCTGTGAGTGAGAGGAAATCTATTGCCAAGTTCCACAGACATTGCTCACATCAGATAAAAAAAAATTCCTCCTGAGCCACATATCTCCATTTCTTACAGGAAATTCAGCTCCACTAAAATGTTATAAGATGACTGTCATATATGTGGTCCATCGTTGACTGAACCGTCTTTATGGGGCTCGTGACTGTACCAATGATGTCAATTCTTTTCAAGTGAATGTATCCATTGAATGAAGTCCCAATAAAACTGTAGCAAGATTTTCTTATAGATATTGATACATTCATTCTAAACTTTATGTTGAAATAAGAAAGAGCTAGAATGACCAAAACAAATTCGGGAAAACCAAAGTTTTGAAGGGCTCATAGTACCCAACTTAAAAATTACTCATAATCTACTGTAATGAAAATAGTGTAGTATTGATGAAAATGCAGAAATATAAATTTATGGAACAGAGTAGAGCCTCACACAAGTAGTTCATTGAGAAATGTGCAAAGACAATGCAATGGAAAAAAAATAAACTTTTCAGCAAATAATGCTGGAATAATTAAAGATACATTGGCAAAGAAAAATATTAATCCAACTTCATGTCCTGTACTAAAGTTAACTCAAAATAGATCATAAATACAAATTTAAAACGAAGTCTAAAATCTTTAAATGAAAACATAGGAGAATGTGAGAGACTTGTAGAGTGGATATGATTAAGGAAACTCTTAACTACATAAGCAATTAGGTCTTAATAAACTGTACTGGGGTGTAGGTGATTCTTAAAGTTGGGGGAAAATTCATAGGATAATATTTTGGATATTTTAGCTTAAGCAAAGATTTCACATGTATGATATCAAAAGCAGAATCTATATAAGAAAAAAATTAATAGATTGGACTTCATAAAAAATATGTTTTTGCTTTGCAAAGGGCATTGTTAAGAAAATGAAAGGACAAACAATAGTCCAGGAGAAAACGTGTCCAGATTACATCTCTACCAGATGGCTTATATATGAAATACTTATAACTCTCTCGTAATACAACAACAAGCAAACCAAGTAAAAATGAGCAAAAAATTTGAACAAGTACATCAAAGATAGAAACATGACAAATAAGCACATGAAAGATTTGCAACATCATTAGTCACTAAGAAAACGCACATTAAAGCCATAATGAGATAACATTATATGGCTATTCAAATGGACACACATGCATACACAAAGCAAAGTTAAAAAATAAAAATGAAACCCGACGGTACTGAGGGAGGAAAGTCTCGAAGGTCTGACTGAGAAAGTCTGAAAAGTAACAAACCACCGCTGGGCAGCCCTTTATCAGCTCCCTGAAATAACTTGCAACACAGGCAAGAAAAATGGGACATGTAAACAGTCAAGGACAAATGGTTTGAACCTCCTCTCACACTCCTTTCCCTCCTGGAGACACAAAAGTCAGGTAGGTCTGCAAACAAAGAAGTCAAGGAAATCAGGCACTTGTCACAGGAAAGCTAAAGCTGTAAAGGTACATAAGACTCGGAAAAGCTAGGTTCGGGGAGCTTTTTTGCCTGTGTTTTGTTGCCTTTTGGGGCCCCACTGCTCTGCCAGCTAAAATAACCCCCCCTTCCTCCAGCACTTGTTTGAGCGTCTGTCCTCTTCTGTTTCATCAACAGTATCACATGCTTGAGAGTACTCTGAGCAACTGGAACTCTCATATGTTGTTAGTGGAAGTCCATAATGATATAGCCACTCTGAAAAACTGCTTCTTCTAAGGTTAAGCAGTTTCAGGTAAAGTTACCATATGACAGAGCAATTCCATTCCTAGGTATTATCCTTAGAGAAATGAACACTCATGTTCACACAAAAATCTGTACAGAAATGTTTATAACAACATCAGTCATAATTACCCCAAACTAGAAATATCCCAATGTCCTTTAACAGGCAAACAGATAAAGAATCTGTGCTACCTCTGACCCAGTGGAATACTGCTTATCGATAAAACAAACAAAAACTCTTCGAAATGGGTTAAATTGTATCTCCCACATTAAAAAAAAATCTATTGAAATTCTTACACCCAGTGCCTAAGAATGTGATCTTATTTTGAAATGGAATCATTTAATTAATTAACATGAGGTAATACGGAAGTAGGTGGACCCTTCATTCAATAATGGCTGATGTCTTTATAAAAGGGCAGCCATGGGAAGACAGAGGCACACAGGAAAAACACCCTATGATGACAAAGACAGAGATTGAAAATATGCAGCTAAAAGCCAAAGAACACTAAAGGCTGCTGCCAGGCCACCACAGAGGTGAGGAAAGAGTCCCTCAGATGTTTCAGAGGGACTGTGGGCCTGAACACCTGGATTTCAGATTTCTAGCTCAAGAACTGTGAACCAATAATTTTCTTGTTTTAAGCCACCCAGTTTTTGGTCCGTTGTTGGGCAGCCCCAGGAAACTAATATGCTGCTGATCACACACAATAGCATAAGGAATCAAAATGCATTATGTTAAGTGGAAGAAGCATTAGCATTGTGAAAGGTCTAAAGACTTGGACCCTGTTTGCAAGCTGACAATGTAGCCTGCCACAAGTTTGAAGATGCTGACACAAGGCATGAGACCCGTGAGTCAGAGACAAAGGACTTGATTACTGATAGCACAGCAGTCAGCATGAGCTTCATATTAGAATTGATTCTCCCAACCCCCAACCCATGGGCACAATGCAGAGTCAGATCCAGATAAGAAAACTGAGGACTTTTGTCACAGCTGAAGGATTCCACCTTGGAAAACTCCCAATCTTATAAAGGGGGTTCGAAGCAATCCCGCCCAACCTTTGTTTTACAGGGTGACTGAATCTTTATGATTCTGTTCAGGACATAAATGTGCCCTCATGTCAAAGGGGGATACAATTTCTATCTTAGCAAACAGCCCTGAAACGACCATAGCAAAGAGTCTCAAAAAGATATTCTGGCCTGACCAGGTGGTGGCGCAGTGGATAGAGCGTCGGACTGGGATACAGAGGACCCAGGTTCAAGAACCTGAGGTCGCCAGCTGGAGCGCGGGCTTATCTTGTTTGAGCAAAAGCTCACCAGCTTGGACCCAAGGTCGCTGGCTCAAGCAAGGGGTTTCTCAGTCTGCTGAAGGCCCGTGGTCAAGACACATATGAGAAAGCAGTCAATGAACAACTAAGGTCTCACAACGAAAAACTGATGATTGATGTTTCTCATCTCTCTCCATTTCTGTCTGTCTGTCCCTGTCTATCCCTCTCTCTGACTCTCTCTTTCTGTCCCTATTAAAAAAAAAAAAAAAGGATATTCTGGACACAGTTGTCAGAAGACGAGTATAAATGTAATGGAGAATTGCCTCCCAACAGGAGACAGCCCAAAAGATTACATGCTGTATGATTCCATTTACACTACATTCTGGAGAAAGCAAAGCTGTTGGGACAGGTTACAGATAGGTCAATGATTCTCAGAAGTTCAGGTTCGGATGAGCACTGGGTCAGGATGAAGGAATTTGGATGTGACGAATCTGTCCTCGACCTGATGGTGACAGTGATTATGTGAATCTATACATGCACTAACTCCGAGAGCTGTATGTCAAAAACAAAAGCTAATTTCACTGTATATAAATTAAAGTATTAAAAAATTAACAAAAATCAAGTACACAGAAACAAAGAATGCTTAATATAAAAAAGTTACAACCAGTTCTTCTGTTTGAAGTCCACTAATAGTTTCTGAAATGCTGCTTTCACATAAAGGATCAGCAGTTAGAGGCAGCCTAGCATGAACCATTTACACAAGCTGAGGACAGTGCAGGTACACAAGTCCACAGGAAACACACACAAGAAAGTCTCTGAGAATTAGAAAACACACGTTAGCTTTTAATGTCTGTTTCTGACATTTGCTCAATTTAAGAGGAGTGAGTCTTCAGGGGAATTGGTTTACCAATTGTGCCAACTTTCAATTACTTTCAAGCAACGAATTACATGATCTATTTCTTTAAAAGATAAAGTTTTGAACTGACCTCCTTGGCTGAATGAGAACATCAGACATTTTCTGCCAATATGAAGGCATTTTTCATTTTAGAAATAAAATGGAATACGATATTACACCTGACCTCTTTTCCCATCACAAACCAGGCCATCTCTGCTGAAACTCTTTTATTTCCCCTCAGTTTTATTTTCTTTCCAATATTTTTCTTTCTTATAAGAAGCATCAATACTTTAAATTCTCTCAGATCCTGTGTTAAAGCAGAGCTAATGCTTTAGGAAAACTGTTTAGAAGATGGTTAATTAATACCATACACATGTTTTTGACCTCCTATTATCAAGGCTTTTTTCAAGGAGTAAATATTGTGTATAAATTAAGCCACTTAGGTCAATAGAGAGAGCAGCTAAAATGTGATTAAGTGTTGCCATATTCAACTTAGCATGTAAATTTAACTTATCATCTATGACTTGTTTTATAAGTACAGTGATTAATGCCCTCAACCTTCTTGGTTCTTGAAAAAAGAAAGAGAGGGAAAAAACATTAATAATGACCCTGCTGCGCTTAGGAAGTGACTTATAAACATTAGGTTAACTGCTTCTGATCCTAGATGCTTCCCCCCAAATCTGGCTCTTCTATTTTCCTCGGGGTTCTCTGCTGAGGCTGGCTTCCGTAGGTTGCTTCCAGTCCCCTCCCCCCACAACTCTGCCATATCCCATCTTTACGGATCATGCACATTCCAGGAATATATCTCATTTTTATATGTCACCCACTTGCAGCCTTAAGCTAACATAATATCATGTTCTTTTGTCATTCCATTTGTTGGTTTTTTTATAACGTTTATATGTTTAGACCCATATTTGTTTACTGAGCAATAAACAAATATTGGATATCATTACAAATACAAATAACTTAGAAGACAGAATGGCTCACATGACCAACTGTGACTAGACCCCATTCTATTTATGAGAAAAGTTTGGTACTTCAGTTGTCTGAAGATGCTGCGAGCAATAATGGAAATAGGGCTCTGGGTCTAATGCTTTGCCTTCTAATGTCACTGCTCTGGAGGAGAGATTGGAATAAGCAAATTTCTAACAATGAAGTAGAATACTTCCTTGGAAATGGAAATTAATTAAAAGAGTAGTGAATTTCTAGCAAATTTCTATCAAAAATCTACCGTTAGAAGTCACAGTTCTTTTTCTTCAATAAACGATGTTTAAACTGAAACTTGGAGGATCAAGTCATTGCCATTTTCAAACACAGTTAAGTTGGAGCAGTTGTCCTGGCTGCCTCTTGATAATTTACTAGTGGTTTTACAGTTCCTTCCAAATAAATTCAACCTCTTGGCTATCACTCTCAAAGTACTCTACCATCTTTTCTTGCCCCTATTTTTATCTTGTATCCTAGGTCTTCAGGTTGCCTTAGGTTTCTTAGTATCATTCCTGACTGGTTTTCTTCCAATGGCCCATAGTATTTAAAAAATTATTTAAAAAATTAACTACTATCTAAAGTTCTTAAACCCCTGTGCTTTTAAATCAAATTTTGCTCTAATTGATCTGATGTCATATAGAATTAAGATGGTTGCCAAAGTTGAGTAAGCATGTTAACTTCCAAGCTATTTAACAAATCCCTGAGCTGTTCCTAGAGTGACGTGCTCAATACCTACTGGTTGAATGAATGAATGATTCACAAATAATCTCCATAACAATATGGGAGGTATATGACATAATAAAATAAAATTGTAACTTATTCCCTAGAAATCCGAGTTTGGATAGAGATAAGATTAAGTGACCAGACCCACATTTTAATAAAAGAAAGGCACTTTCTACAGGATGAGACTAGTCTTTGAAAAAAGGCAATGTGATGGTGTTGTGCCCTGTGTATCAGGCAGTATAAGAAAAAATAAGGTAAGAGACAAGTGCTGGACAAGATTAACAGCAGGCTGGGACTTATCAGAGGAAATACAGGTCATAATTTTAAAAGAAGGCATAAAAATAGATAACAAACTCAAAACATGGAAGGTTTACCTGAAGGTCAGACTAACAATCAGAATAGCTGTGAGTGGCTGAAAAAACCCAGATTACCAGAAGTTTCTATTTTGAACTGAATGCACAATTAGGAAAGTAATTATTACCTTGGGGGAGTTATCAAAGGGCATCATCAGCTTAGTAAGAGACACAAGATGGAGAATTGGACTCCAAAATATGTCCTTAACTTTAAGGCAAGTGATTCTCTGAGATCACATGTCCCCACCCAAAAAACCACCCACACCCATACATGCACACACACATACAGGTGCACACAGTATGAGTCATCCAAGAAGGAAAAGGATGTACAAGTTTTGACCCACGGAAGAAGGCAATATGTAAAATTTATATTTCACTGGGAAAAGAAAAGTAATAACTATGTCCCCAAGTCACCTGATAGGGTGGAGGCAGAGCACTTAAACGAGAGAGGCTGAACTTAAATTACTTTCTGAGGTTTGGCCCAATTAGAAAGGTCCTCACATTTTATATAGAGAAAGTCACACAGAGAGTTCAGAGAGTTTACCTTCTGGATTCAGTGCAAAATGAACAGACCTGAATCTGTAGCCTGCTGATACTACAGGAAAGAAAAATATCTATAGGATTTCCATGATTCTCAAACCAAAACTGAAGCAATAGTTAGACGCACTAAAGATGTTTGAAATGAAAGGGATGGGAAATACTACTGACTTCCTCAGAGTTTAGGAAGAAACTAGTTTAGAAGTGAAAAATTATATACTCTGTGCATTAACTAGCTCCTAGTTATTTCCATGTTAGGTTTGAGAATTGCCTAATGAGCCACCCAATTAATTGGAAAGTATCTTCTCTGGATAAAAGCAGAAATGCATTGTTTTACATTCTTATGGTATAAACAGGAGACAGAACAAACTACATCTCTATAGATATATTTATAAATGTAAGTGAGCTATCTCGGTAACTATACTAACTGTACTTGCTAAACGCTCAAGCAGTAAGAAAAGTAAGGATGCAGTTGAAGGTTTATTAAAGCATCTTTATAAAAATAGTCTACTTACCCTTAAAAACACTATTTTGTTTATCTTGGAAAACAATTTCTTAGCTTAGAAAATCTGAAATTCCACTCTCACATTCAACAGTGATTGGAAAAACATGCTAATGAGAAACTACTTTCTTCTGGTCTTCACTTTCCTCTCCCCTCCTGTCCCCTCCACTCCCCACCTCTCCTTTTCCCTCCTCTACTCCCATTTTCCTTCCATCCCCCCCCTTTTTTTTCTTTTCTCCCATCATCCCTTCCTTTTTCTCTTTTCTCCCATCCCCCCACTCAATCTTATCCTGTCATTATTGGGAACAGCAGAAAGAATGTCAAAGCGAGAAAACGATAGTTTTATTTATTTAGTCAAAGGCTACAAAGGTGCTCATAGTTCCAGGATTACAGCTAGGCATGGCTGGGCATGGAGTAAAGAAGATAAATGTGGCTCCCACCAGCCTCAAAGTGCATTCAGTTTAGCAGAAAGGGCAGATAATTATGTGAGGAGAAGCCAATAAGGGATCCCAGAGTAAAAGAACTTCCCCTAGGCTATGGGAAACAGCTATTTTTGAGCAAACATATGGAACCATGATCTTACTAAATTTCTTATAAGACTGTGAGTATAAGGGAACTATTAGATTTTAATCAATTCCACACTATAATTTAACTAATTGCTCCTGGCTAGTTAGTTCTTTTAGCCTTATGGATAGTTGTTAAAAAACTAACCAAGCAAATAAAAGATTCTTGAGTGGTATTTATGCAATTCTAAGAGGGGTGAGTATATCTTTTTCTTTTTTTCAGTATTTTTCTGAAGTGAGAAGTGGGGAGCAGAGAGACAGACTCCCACATGTACCTACCAGCACCCACCCGGCAAGCCCACCAGGGGTTGATGCTCTGCACACCGAAGGCATTGCTCTGTTGCAACCAGAGCCATAGTGACTGAGATGAGGCCATGGAGTCATCCTCAGCGCCCAGGCCAAGTTTGCTCCAATGGAGCCTTGAATGCAGGAGGGAAAGAGAGAGATAGAGAGACAGGAGAGGGGGAAAGGTGGAGAAGCAGATGGGCAATTCTTCTGTGTGCCTGGGCCGGGAATCGAACCTGGGACTTCCACATGCCGGGCCAACACTCTACTCTGAGCTAACCAGCCAGGGCTATCTTTTTTTTTTTTTACTTATAAAATAGAAATAAATTTTCTTTGGCCCCATTTTAACAAATTTATTATTTTAGCCAGGAATTTTTTGCTCAAATTATTATGTTAAGCTTAGGGAATAAAATGGTAAATAAAATATGTATTGTCCCTGCTCTTGTGAGTATTTGTTAGACAAGCAGAGATAAATCTACATGTCCTCAGTAAACCAGGAATGAAATATACCAAAAGAATTAAGAGTGTTTTGATTCGGATTTTCCAAAAGCAGAGTGGCAGACAAAGCTTAGGATGCTAGCAGTTGATCCCAGGAGGCAGGACTGAGGGAGCAGAAAGCATGATACTGAAGAATAGCTAATGGAGGCCAGAATGGCTTGATTCCACAATGACCCAGGTTGAAAAGTGCAGAATGGGGAGAGGAGAAAAGATGGCGATGGAATAGGCAGATGTACCAACTTCCACCTCCTAGAACCAAAGCAGATTACAAACTAATTTTAAAAACTATCATCTGGAAAAGCCAACTTTGGACTAAACTAAGAGGACGCTTCAACTAAGGAACACTGAAGAAGCCACACCGAGACTGGTAGGAAAAGTGGAAACGTGGAGAAGGCTTCCCAGCTCCCTGGAGCAAATGGCAGCCGGGAGAGACTTGCGTGGCGGGAAGTGAGTTTAGCAGAGAGGGGAGGGTCCTGAGTCCCAGGAACAAAGCCCCAGCCTGCAGCCCCAGAGCCTAGAAGAGGTGTATGGACAGTATTTAGCTGGAAACAAGACAGGATACTGTTTGTGAGAAAGAGACTGATTTCTCAGACCTAGGATTCTTCTTAAAGGGACTGTGCAGAAAACCTCTCACACAACCACTCACCTGGGGCTCCAGGGGATGGAGAGAGAGGAGAGGACTGGAGTAGCAGGAAGAGATTGTAATCTAGGAGGCACAGGGAGAAACATTTTGAGAGACAGCCACCCTAACCCCTGGGCTGAGTCACTTCCCAAATCTGAAGTGAATATTTCCCCTGGAAACAGCAATGCCAGCAAAAGGAAGCAGGACACCAGCCAAACAAGCTCTCCCATGGCACCCAGAGCAGAGTTGCTTAGAAGGAGGGAGCTTTCGGGATTACAGTAGTGAGTCTTAGGGTCTGAGCTGCAGTGCCCACACCCACACGGCTGAGGGCTTGCCGGAGGGTGGGCGGCAGCGGGACACAGAAGCGTGGTTCTGTTGGCAAGGGCGGAAGCCAGCTGGCCACCACTGGACCCAAGTGCGAGCTCAATCTTGCACAGCTGGGGAGGAGGGGGCGTACAAAAGTGGTCAAGCCCAGCTGCAGGCCGTCTGTAATCCAGCCTGTGGAGGAAGGGCAGGATCCCTGGAAGGGGTGGAGACCCACCCCTGAGCAAGGGCGCAGGAGCACAGCCCTGCTCCGCCCACAGAACCCAGGCTTGTGGCCTGAGTTGGGAGCCGGCTTCTACCACGGGGGTGAAGCCAAAAGCCCAGAACATGCAGAGTTCCACTACTGAGCATGGGTACGCAGTCCTGCCTGGCCTGTGGAGCCAAGGCTTGCAGCCCTCCCATGAGCATGCTCCTCCTGCAGGGGCAGGGGAAAGCCCGGAATCAGGTGGAGACCGGCAGCTGAGCATAATGCCACCCGCAGGGGCAGGGCAAAGGCCGAGGCCACTGAGACTAGTACACCCGAGCACATGATCACAGCCACTCCCGTGAAGGAGAGGTGGAAACCACAGCAACAGCCCCAGTGGGAAGGCACCAGCAATGCCATTACCTGAACACCCTAGGCAGCAACAGCAGAGGGGGTGGTGGGCCTGCAGACAGACCACACCTAGGGAACACAGAGGACACACCCAGTAGATCCCAATGCCAAAACCTTTTACACAGACAAAATGAGAAAGCAAAGAAATGCAACACAAATGAATCAAGAGAAATCCCCAGAAAAGGACCTGAATGAGTCAGATATAACCAAATTACCAGATGCAGAGTTTAAAATAACAATTGTTAGGATGCTCAAAGATATTAAAACAACAATAGATAGTCATAGGAACACCTAAATAAAGAGATAACAAATATAAAAAAGGACATTGAAAAAATAAAAAAGAATCAGTCAGAAATGACAAATACAATATCAGAAATGAAGAACACACTGGAAGGAATTAAAAGCAGGATGGATGAAGCTGAGAATCGAATCAGCGAGTTAGAGGACAAGATAAAGGCACAGAAGCAGAGCAGAAAAAAGAAAAGACTCAAAAAGTCTGAGAAAACTCTAAGAGAGCTCTGTAACAATATGAAGAGAAATAACATTCACATCATAGGGGTCCCTGAAGTAGAAGAAAAAGAACAAGGGATAGATGCTTTGTTCAAGCATATCATAGATAAAAACTTCCCTCAATTAGGGCAGGAAAACATCTCACATGTTCAGGAAGCACTGAGAATGCCATTAAAGAGAAACCCAAAGAAATCAACACCAAGACACATCATAATTAAAATACCAAAGCTAAGTGATAAAGAGAAAATATTAAAAGCTGCTAGAGAAAAAGACTGTCACCTACAAAGGAGCCCCCATAAAGATGACTTCTGACTTCTCAACAGAAACACTTGAGGCCAGAAGGGAATGGCAAGAAATATTCAAAGTAATGCAAAACAAGAGCCTACAACCAAGACTACTTTATCCAGCAAGGCTATCATTTAAAATTGCAGGAGAAATAAAAAGCTTTCCAGATAAAAAAATACCCCAAGGAATTCACTACAACAAAACCAACCCTGCAAAAAATACTAAGGGGCCTGTTATAAACAGATCAAAGGAGAAAAAGAATATAGCAAAAGAAAAATACAGTTTTAAAGAATAAAATGGCAATAAACAATTAAATATCAGTAATAACCTTAAATGTAAATGGATTAAATGATCTGATTAAAAGACACAGGGTAGCTGCGTGGATAAGAAAAAAGGACCCATACATATGCTGTCTACAAGAGACACATCTTAAAACAAAAGATGCACGTAGACTGAAGGTAAAAGGATAGAAAAAAATATTTCATGCAAATCGAAATGAAAAAAAAAACTGGGGTAGCAATACTTGTATCAGACAAAATGGACTTTAAAACAAAGACTATAGTAAGAGATAAAGAAGGTCACTACATAATGATAAAGGGAGCAATCCAACAGGAAGATATAAACGTTATAAATATCTACGCACCTAATATAGGAGCACCTAAATATATAAAACAGACTTTGATGGATTTAAAGGATGAGAAAAACAGCAATACTATAATAGTAGGGGATTTCAATACCCCACTAATATCACTAGATAGATCCTCAAGAAAGACAATTAACAAAAATAACAGCAGACTTAAAGGACATACTAGATCAACTCGACTTAATAGATATCTTCAGAACCTTTCACCCTAAAGCAGCAGAATATACATTCTTTTCAAGTGCTCATGGTACATTCTCTAGGATAGACCACATGTTAGGGCACAAAAGCGGCCTCAAGAAATTTAAGAAGATTGAAATCATATCGAGCACTTTCTCTGATCACAATGGCATGAAACTAGAAAACAACCACAACAGAAAAACTGAAAAATACTCAAATACTTGGAAACTAAATAGCATGTTATTAAATAATGAATGGGTTAACAATGAGATCAAAGAAGAAATTAAAAAATTCCTAGTAACAAACAATAACGAATATACATCACCTCAAAATTTATGGGACACAGCAAAAGCAGTACTCCGAGGGAAGTTCATAGCATTATAATCATACCTCAAGAAGCTAGAAAAAACTCAAATAAACAACTTGACCCTGCATCTAAAAGAACTAGAAAAAGAACAGCAAGTAAAGCCCAGAGCTAATAGAAGGAAGGAAATAATAAAGATCAGAGCAGAAATAAATGACATAGAGGCTAAAGAAACAATACAGAGGATCAATGAAACCAGGAGCTCGTTCTTTGCAAAGGTAAACAAGGTCGATGAACCTTTAATGAGACTCACCAAGAAAAAAAGAGAGAGGACTCAAATAAATAAAATTAGAAATAAGAATGGAAAAATAACAACTGACACAACAGAAATACAAAATATTGTAAGAAAATACTATGAAGAACTGTACGCCAAAAAACTAGAGAACCTAGATGAAATGGACAAATTCCTTTAAACATATAATCTTCCGAAAATTAATCTGCAAGAATCAGAAAACCTAAACCGACAGATTACAACAAATGAGATTGAAACAGTTATCAAAAACTCCTAAAAAAGAAAAGTCCTGGGCCTGATGGTTTCACAAGTGAATTCTACCAAATATTCAAAGAAGAACTAACTCCTATCCTTCTCAAGCTATTTCAAAAAATTCAAGAGGAAGGAAGACTTCCAAGCTCCTTTTATGAGGTGAGCATAATTCTGATTCCAAAACCAGGCAAAGACAACACAAAGAAAGAAAATTATAGGCCAATATCTCTGATGAATTTAGATGTTAAAATCATCAACAAAATATTAGCAAACTGGATCCAGCAATATATGAAAAAAATCATACACCATGATCAAATGGGATTTATTCTGGGGAGGCAAGGCTGGTACAATATTCGCAAATCAATCAATGAGATTCATCACATAAACAAAAAGAAGGAGAAAAAACACATGATAATTTCAATAGATGCAGAAAAAACATTTGATAAAATCCAGCACCCATTCATGATCAAAACTCTCAGCAAAGTGGGAATACAGGGAACATACCTAAACATGATAAAGGCCATCTATGACAAACCCACAGCCAACATCATACGCAATGGGCAAAAAGTAAAAGCAATACCCTTAAGATCAGGAACAAGGCAGGGGTGCCCCCTTTCACCACTCTTATTCAACATAGTTCTGGAAGTCCTAGCCACAGCAATCAGACAAGAAAAAAAAATTAAATGGCATCTAAATTGGAAAAGAAGAAGTAAAGCTATCATTATTTGCAGATGATATGATATTGTATATAGAAAACCCTAAAGTCTCAGTCAGAAAACTACTAGACCTGATAAATGAATTCAGCAAGGTGGCAGGATATAATATTAATACTCAGAAATCAAAGGCATTTTTATACACTAACAATGAACTGTCAGAAAGAGAAAATAAGGAAGCAATCCACTTCACTATTGCAACCAAAATAATATAGTACCTAGGAATAAATTTAACCAGGGAGATTAAAGACTTATACTCGGAAAATTATAAAACATTGATAAAAGAAATCAAGGAAGATACAAACAAGTGGAAGCATATACCATGCTCATGGTTAGGAAGAATAAACATCATTAAAATGTCTATATTACCCAAACCAATTTATAAATTCAATGCAATACTGATTAAAATGCCAATGACTTACTTCAAAGATATAGAACACATATTCCAAAACTTTATATGGAATCAAAAGAGAGAACACGAATAGCCTCAGCAATCTTAAAAAGGAAAAATAAAGTGGGAAGTATCACACTTCCAGATATCAAGTTATACTACAAGGCCATTGTACTCAAAACAGCCTGGTACTGGCATAAGAAGAGGCATATAGATCAATGGAACTAGAACTGAGAACCCAGAAATAAACCCACAGCTCTATAGACAACTGATATTTGACAAAGGAGGTAAGAGCATACAATGGAGTAAAGACAGCCTTTTCAAAAAATGGTGTTGGGAAAATTGGACAGCTACCTGCAAAAAAATGAAACTAGACCACCAACTTACACCATTCACAAAAATAAACTCAAAATGGATAAAAGGCTTAAATGTAAGCCATGAAACCATAAGTATCTTAGAAGAAAACATAGGCAGTAAGCTATCTTACATCTCTCGCAGCAATATATGATATTTACCGATTTATCTCCACGGGCAAGTGAAATAAAAGACAGAATAAACAAATGGGACTATATCAAACTAAAAAGCTTCTGCACAGCTAAAGACAATAAGAACAGAATAAAAAGACAAACTACACAATGGGAGAATATATTTGACAATACATCTGATAAGGAGTTAATAACCAAAATTTATAAAGAACTTGTAAAACTCAATCCCAGGAAGACAAACAATCCAATCAAAACATGGGCGAAAGAAATGAATAGACACTTCTCCAAAGAGGACATAAGGATGGCCAATAGCCATATGAAAATATGCTCAACATCACTAATCATTAGAGAAATGCCAAATTAAAACCACAATGAGATATCACCTCACACCTGTCAGTATGGCGCTCATCAACAAAACAACACAGAATAAGCGCTGGCAAGGTTGTGGAGAAAAGGGAACCCTCCTGCACTGCTGGTGGGAATGCAGACTGGTGCAGCCACTGTGGAAAACAGTATGGAGATTTCTCAAGAAATTAAAAATCGAACTGCCTTTTGACCCAGCTATCCCACTTTTAGGAATATACCCCAAGAACACCATAGCACTGTTTGAAAAGAAGAAGAAATGCACCCCCATGTTTATGGCAGCATTGTTCACAACAGCGAAGATCTGGAAACAGCCCAAGTGTCCATTAGTGGACGAGTGGATTAAAAAGCTTTGGTACATATATACTATGGAATACTACTCAGCCATAAGAAATGATGACATTGGATCATTTACAACAACATGGATGGACCTTGATAACATTATACTGAGCGAAATAAGTAAATCAGAAAAAACTAAGAATTGTATGATTCCATGCAGAGGTGGGACATAAAAATGAGACTCAGAGACATGGACAAGAGTGTGGGGGTTATGGGGTGGGGGGGGGAGGAAAGGGAGGGGGTTAGGGAGGGGAGGGGCACAAAGAAAACCAGTTAGAAGGTGATGGAAGACAATTGGACTTTGGGTGATGGTAATGTAGCATAATCAAATGTCAAAATAACCTAGAGATGTTTTCTCTGAACATATGTACCCTGATTTATCAATGTCACCCCATTAAAATTAATTTTAAAAATAAATAAATAAATAAATCTGGTTTACGTATACACCTTATCAAATGTTGATTAATGTTTTTGCATCTATTGAATTGATAACATAATTTTGCTCCTTTAACTTATTATGTGATATTGTATCTTTATAAAATCTTTAATTTAAAAAAAAAAAAGCAAAGTGCAGAATGACTCCAAGAACTGCCCCTTTGAGAGATTAAGGATGGGTCTATTCATCCACTCACTCAAATTGTTTGAGGGTTCTGCCCTGGCAGCACGAACTCTCCCAGATTTTTGCTTCGTGTTTGCATGGAGACTACAGAAGTTACAGCTTTGTCTGAGAAGGACAAGAAACAAAATGCAGAAAAGACATCTGTTTGCTTGGGGACTGACACTAAGGTGAATCTATGAACAAAGGGAAAATGTCCACTGCAACTGTGTGGACACAGAAACGGAAGCGCGGGGCTTAGGAGATGTGAAAGGGGCCGGACACCACAAACCCGAGAGGACTTCTAAGACTGTTGTTCCCGGTGCTGAGCAAAAAAACATAGGGACACTTATACAATTAATTGTCTAAATAAAATTTAAGACAAAACAAAAATAACCACAGGACTCAAGTCTCCAGGAAAGAGAAAAAAAAAAAAGGCACAAACAAGACAGTAGAATGCAAATCTGCTCAACTGATTTTATAAACTTGATCTGTGTATGAGATCCCACCCCCAAACCATTTCTCTCCATTAGTCATTTCCAACTTGGGAAATAGGCTGACGACCTCTAAATCAAATATTTTGGTCCTTACAGCTTTCTTTCTTTCTCTATTCACACCCCAGTCGCATGACCATATGCTGTTTAAGAAAAATTGACACTTGGATATAGGAAACACAAAAGCATGTAGCTACAGATAGAAACAAACAGATTGATCATATAATCTTTGCCAAAGGAACAAGCAGGACTATTTTTATCTATAAGAGTTGTGTTCTCATTTGTATTTGAATAGTGTGTTCTAACTAATCACCAGCACAGTCTAATGCTGCCTTTTCCTGAATAATAAGAATGGGTTTACTTCTATCATTCTATGCCTTACCCTGGATGCTTTTTGGCCAGTAACAAATATTCTTAATTAAGGGGTATAGACGAGGGTGGTAGTCATGCACTGGGAACAAATTCACAGATATTTGATATATTATTCATTATGTGTGAAGATGATTAAAATATTTCACAATGTTTGTAATTTTAAGTAATTTTAAAATTAAGGTGAAGGCTATTTGACAGTCTATTTTTTTTTTACAACTTTTCTTTAAGTTTAAGAGTTTTTAAAAAATTAAATGCTAGCATCCTGACCAGATGGTATTGCAGTGAATAATAGTGCATCGGCTTGGGATGCTGAAGACCCAGGTTCAAAATCCTGAGGTTGCAGGCTTGAGTGCGGGCTCACCAGCTTCAGCGTGGGAACATAGACATGACCCAGAGGTCTCTGGCTTGAGAAAGGGGTCACAGCTCAGCTGCAGCCCTCCGGTCAAGGCACATGTGAGAAAGTAATCAATTAACAACTAAGCTGCCACAACTATGAGTTGATTCTCATCTCTATCCCTTCTTATTTGTCCTCATCTTCTCTCTCTCTCTCTCTCTGTCTCACTAAAAAAATAATAATAATAATTAAATGCTAGCAAGCACTGTGCAATACATAACAATGTAAGAGTTACGTGATTTATGAAATAAAATATAAAAGGTAAATAAATAAGATTTTTAAAACGTTAAATCAAGAAATACCACTGCCCAAGAGATAGGTAGATTTGTTATATAGTTTTTTAAATTATTTTATGACCCATAAAGAGGAAATCAGCAATTTAATTGAAAAAGACACCAAACTGAAACAGTTATCAAACTGAAACAATTATCAGAATATGCAGACAAGGCCGTTAGAAGAGTCATATAACTGTATTCCAAATGAAGCAAAGTCAGTACTTGCACATCTTTAAATGTATTCTTAAATTTTGTGCTATAGATATGTCTCATGACTCACTCAACCCCTGGTCCTGATTCCAGATGTTCAAAATTTAAGTTGAGACATAGAAGATGTCAAATCAAAGCTCTAGAAATAAAAATGCAATGTGTGTATCAGATAAAAAAAATATACTTTTTACTGTACTGTTTGCTGTATGACAGCCAATAAGTCAAGTGACAAAGTATTAGGGCAAGGAAAGCAACTTTATTTGGAAAGGCAGGAAGCTAAGAAGATGACAGACTAGGGTCTTTAAGAATCAAGGGAGATGTACTGGGAAACACAGGAGAGGGGAGAATGTATTTGGGGGGACACTAGAATCTATGTAAACATAATAAATTAAAATGAATAAAAAATGTAAAAAAAAATAATAATCATCTTAAGAAAGCACAGAATTTAGGCTTGTCTTATGTCAAGGAAAGTGGGAAATGGGAGGGGCAAGAGGTGATTGATGGTTATAGACATCTGGTCACCAGCAGGGATCTAAGGAAGATTGTGAAACTTCTTTGTTCTTAGTCTATTGACTCCAGCTGATGTGAGTCTGGTCACCAGGTTCCTGCAAATCTTTGATAAACAATCATTTTTGTACATATTTTCCTAATCTTCTCAGGAGAGGGACTTTCTGGTAAGAAGTTGTTTTTATGAAACTCAAGCTACAAGCAAAAATCCTTTAATGAATAGAATGTCTGTATGGAAGAGCAAGCAGAAGCTATTAGCCTCAAGCCCATGGGAACAAAGCAGGCTGGAACAAGATGGAATCAGAGATCCCAAGTATTTCACCTTGTTACATATTGAATGTGATTAATGGCAGATTACGTATTACAGAAGAAAAATGAGTTACATTGAAATCATAGTAATAGAGATTATGGCAAATAAAATAATTTTTAAAAAAATGAAAAGAAAATCTGTAAACTGTGGGATAACTCAAGAGGTTCAATATATACTGGTATGTAATCACAAAAGAAAGGACAATAAAACTACGTGAAGGGAAATGGTCTAAAAATTTGAAATTTGATGAAGATTATAAAACTATTTATATATATGAAACACACTTAAACTCAAGCACCAAAACCATAAAGAAAACTACACAGAGATACAACATAATCAAATTGGTCATAACCAATGATAAAGAGAATGTTTTGAAATCAGCCAGGGAAAAAAGATATTATGCATAAAAAATAATAAGAATGTCTCATAAGTAACAATGCAGGCAAGTAGATAGTAGAGAATGTTTTTTTTTTTAATTTTTTTTCTTTTTATTTATTCATTTTAGAGAGGAGAGAGAGAGAGAGAGAGAGAGAGAGAGAGAGAGAGAGAGAGAGAGGAGAGAGAGACAGGGGGGAGGAGCTGGAAGCATCAACTCCCATATGTGCCTGACCAAGCAAGCCCAGGGTTTTGAACTGGCGACCTCAGCATTTCCAGGTCGACGCTTTATCCACTGCACCACCACAGGTCAGGCCGAGAATGTTTTAAAGTTACTAAAATTTAAAAGAAGAAAACTGTTTCCCTAGAATTCTATACTCTATAAATATATCTTCCATAAATAAAGGCAAAATAAATACTTTACCAAACATAGAAAAGCTGAAATAATTCATTACATATAGTCCCATACTCCAAAAAATATTAAAGGACTTTAGGCAGAAGGAAAAAAAAATACCAGGTGAAAATTTTTTTTACATAAAGAAACAAAGAGCCCCAGAAATACTAATTATCAAGAATTGTGAATGATCTGAGATTTCCCCCTTTTTGCAAGTTTTTAAGCTAGCCTTCCACAATTCCATAGGTGCCGGCAGAAAATACAAGACTCCTGGGTCAGCGACAAAGATCTTTAGTACTCATAACATATCCAGTAGCCGGAGCTTAATGTTCAAGCCAAGTGTACATACCATGCAAGACCCATGTGGTAAAAAAAGATTGGCCCAGATATATGATGCTCATGGTCCTTGGGTCACAACTAGGAAACCCTGAATTTAGTAAAACACAAGCTTTTATAATAGGCTGCAAGCAAATCTGTCCAAACTTTGCCCAAGAGGAAGACGCTCTCTTTAATATAAAAAACAACAAAAACTTAAGCCCTCTGCCTCAGAGGGAGACACTATTTCAGTCTTTTTAAAAGCTGTTCATTAATTACAATATATAAACATACTTGGAAAGACAGTCTGAAACTCAGGCTTTCAGTGCCATGGCTTACAAGATGTTCAGACATATAGGAAACCTGTTAAGAGTTGTCTCACAAAAATAAGTAGATGAGCAAATACACAAGTTTTTTTTCTAATTATTTAAATGTTTGTATAAGATCATGGAATGTTTAAATAAAAATAAAAATAATAAATCGGCAAAAATATTGCTACAAGGTATACCGAAGAGTTTACTGCCTATGTTTTCTTCCAAGATGTTTATGGTTTCACGACTTACATATAAGTCTTTTATCCATTTTGAGTTTATTTTTGTGAATGGTGTAAGTTGGTGGTCTAGTTTCATTATTTTGCATGTACCTGTCCAATTTTCCAAACACTATTTATTAAAGGAACTGTCTTTACCCCACTGTATGCTCTTACCTCCTTTGTCAAAAATCAATTGACCACAAAGGAGTGGGTTTATTTCTGAATTCTCTGTCCTGTTCCATTGACCTGTGTGCCTGTTCTTATACCAGTGCCAAGCTGTTTTGATTACTATGGCCTTGTAATAAGATTTGATATCAGGAAGTGTGATACCACCCACATTTTTCTTCAGTTTCAAGGTTGCTGAGGCTATTTGTGTTCTTTTTTGGTTCCATATAAATTTTTGGAATATTTGTTCTATATTTTTGAGGTATGCCATTGGTATTTTAATAGGAATTGCATTGAATCTATAGATTGCTTTGGGTAATATAGACATTTTAATGATGTTTATTCTTCCTATCCCTGAACATGATATATGCTTCCACTTGTTTGTATCTTCTTTGATTTCTTTTTTCAATGTCTTATAATTTTCTGAGTACAAGTCTTTTACCTCTCTGATTAAATTTAATGCTAGGTACCTCATTTTTTTGTTGTTGTTGTTGCAATAGTGAAGGGGATTGTTTTCTTAATTTCTCTTTCAGACAGTTTATTGTTGGTGTATAAAAATGCCACTGATTTCTGAATATTAATTTTATATCCTGCCCCCTTGCCGAATTCATTTATCAGGTCTAGTTTTTTGACTGAGACTTTAGGGTTTTCTATGTACAGTATCATGTCATCAGCAAATAATGATCATTTTACTACTTTTTTCCCCCAATTTAGATGCCTTTTATTTCTTCTTCTTGTCTGATTGCTGTGGCTAGAACTTCCAGAACTATGTTGAATATGAGTGGTGAAAGGTGGCAGGCACCGTTGCCTTGTTTGATTTATCTCCACGGGCAAGTGAAATAAAGGACAAAAATAAACAAATGAGACTATATCAAACTAAAAAGCACAGCAAAAGACATCATTAACAAAATAAAAAGACAACCCACACAATGGGAGAATATATTTGCTAATACATCTGATAAAAGGTTAATAACCAAACTTTATAAAGAACTTCTAAAACTCAACAATCCAATTAAAAAATGGGAAAAAGAACTGAATAAACACTTCTCCAAAGAAGACATACAGATGGCCAATAGGCATATGAAAAAATGTTCAACATCATTAATCATTAGAGAAACACAAATTAAAACCACAATGACATACCACCTCACACCTATCAGAATGGTGCTCATTAACAAATCAACACACAATAAGTGTTGGTGAGGGTGTGAAGAAAAGGGAACCCACCTGCATTGTTGGTGGGAATGCATACTGGTGCAGCCACTGTGGAAAACAGTATGGAGTTTTCTCAAAAAATTAAAAATGAAACTGTCTTTTGACCCAGATATCCCACTTTTAGAAATATATCCTAAGAAGACCAAATCACTAATTCAAAAGAATATATGTAGCCTGACCAGGCAGTGGTACAGTAAATAGAGCGTCGGACTGGGATGCAGAGGACCCAGGTTTGAGCAAAAAGCCCACCAGCTTGAACCCAAGATTGCTGGCTTCAGCAAGGGGTTACTTGGTCTGCTGAAGGCCCGCGGTCAAGGCACATATGAGAAAGCAATCAATGAACAAGTACGGTGTTGCAACACACAATGAAAAACTAATGCTTGATGCTTCTCATCTTTCTCCGTTCCTGTCTGTCTATCCCTCTCTCTGACTCACTCTCTGTCTCTGTAAAAAAAAAAAAAAAAAAAAAAATTTTTAAAAAAGAAGAAGATATGCATTCCCACATTTAATGCAGCATTGT
The DNA here is from genome assembly GCF_036850765.1 of Saccopteryx bilineata. Taxonomy (NCBI): domain Eukaryota; kingdom Metazoa; phylum Chordata; class Mammalia; order Chiroptera; family Emballonuridae; genus Saccopteryx; species Saccopteryx bilineata. Next base: position 180,188,806 of record NC_089494.1, read on the forward strand.
TTACAGTAGCCAAGATCTGCAAACAGCTCAGGTGTCCATCAGTGGATGAGTAGATTAAAAAGCTGTGTTACATATATACAATGGAATACTACATGGCTGTGAAAAAGAAGGAAATCTTACCTTTTGCGATGGCTTGGATGGACCTGGAGATTGTGAAATAAGCCAGGCAGAGAAAGACAAATATCACATGATCTCACTTAAATGTGGAAATATAATAAACAAAGTGAACTGAGGAATGGAATAGAGGCAGCATCAAGGTCACAGGGAGTGGAGGGACAGCTGTCAGAGGGAAGGAGGATGAGGGGATAGGATCAGAGAAGGTGTAGGGATTAGTGAAATTATATATACATAACACATAGATGCAGATAACAGGACAGCAATTCCCAAAGGGTAGAGAGGAAAGAGTTAGGAGAAGGGGCACAAACGGGGTATAATGGGGAACAAGGGGTGGGATATGGGAGTTATATTGAGTGAGACAACTTTAATCTACGTTAACACAATAAATTAAAATTAATAAAAAATTTAAAAAACAAAAAAAATAATATAGTGAGAAGTTTATAACACATAAAATGAACACAAAAGTAGCACAAAGTTCAGGAGGAAAGAAGTACATGGTGGGATCCTTATAATACATGTGAATTGTTTTAATATCACTTGAACACTGATTAGGGTGAGGTAATAATTTATACAATAAATCGTAAAGCAAGCACAAAAATAACAAAGAATTGTAGCTAATAAGCACAACTGCTTTAGGTTTCTTGAGGTGGAACCAAATAAACCAAAAGTAAGTAAAAAAACAAAGATATAGCTTGACCAGTGGTTGCACAGTGGACAAAGAGTTGACCTGGAATGCTGACGTCCTCAGTTCAAAACCTTGGGCTTGCCTGGTCAAGGCACATATGGGAGTTGATGCTTCCTGCTCCTCCATGCTTCTCTCTCTCTCCCCTCTAAAAATGAATAAAAAAGAAAAAACTTAAAAAAAAAGATATACTATAATAAACAAGAGAGTAAAAATAAGTAAAATAAAAAACAGAAAAATACAGGAAAAATTAATGAAATAAAAATCAAATTCTTTGAGATTTATAAAATTAATAAACCTTTAGAAAGACTAATAAGAAAAATAGGGAGGCAAATTATCAGTATTAAGCATAAGAAAAGTGATATCCCTACAGATTCTGCAGATATTGAAAGGCTAAGGAAATGTTATAAACAACTATATTCCAATACATTTTCAACTTAGATGAAATAGACAACTTCCTAAAAAAAAAAGAAAGAAAGAAATAGACAACTTCCTTAAAGGACACAAACTACTAAAGCTCACTGAAGAAGAAATAATCGAGACAGTCCTTTACTTATAAATTTCAATTTGTAGTTAGAACCTTACCACAAAGACAACTTCAACTGTGATGGTTTTTCTGAATTCTGAATTTAAACAAATAGCTAAAGACTAAATAATACCAATTATAAACAAACTCTTCTGGAAAACTAGAGAGAAGAAAATAATTCCCAACACATTCTATGAGCTGAGCATTACCCTGATACCAAAATTAGATTAAAATTATTCTAAGAAAAGTATAGATCAATATCCCTTATGAATATAGATGCAAAAAGTCTAATAAAAATTTGGCAATTTAAATCCAATGAGATATATATATATTCCACAACCATGCAGGTTTTTTTGAGGAATATAAAGCTAGTTTATTATTAAAAAATTCCTTGATGTCATCCACTATATAAATAGGTTGCAGAAGAAATGTGAGATTATTTCAGCTAATGCAGAAAAACTATTTGGCAATTTTAACATATAGCAATGATACAAAAGTTCTTAGTAAATTAGAAATAGAAGAGAACCTGATGAACATCATATACTTAATAACTATAGCTGACATGATTTATGCTAAAAAACCAAAAACTTTTTACCAAATTAGAAAAAAAAAAGTCAATGTGGTTTCTCTAGACACTTCTGTTTAACACTGTACTGAAAATTCTAGCCAGTAGAATAAGGCAAAAAGAAGATATCAAAGGTATACAGGTTGGAAATGAAGTGGAACTGTTTTTATTTGCAGTTGATATGCTTGTCTGTGTAGAAAATTAAATGGGAATGACAAATAAAGCTCTCAATCTAATAAATGAGATTAGCAACATTTCAGAATACAAGATATTACAAAAATCAGTTATATTTCTATAGTCTAGCAACAAGTGATCAAACAATGAGAATTAAAATAACACTGTTAATAATAGCATAAAAATATGAACTATTTAGGGATAAATCTGGCAAATGTTATGAAAGCATTCTGAGACAAATTAAAGAAGCTCTAAGTAAATAAAGATATATGCTATGTTCATGGGTAGAAGATTAAATGTCAATAATGTCAATTCTCCCTAAATTGCTCTATAGGTTCAATGGAATCCCAACAAAAATTCCATTAGGTTTTTCTACAGAAATTGGAAAACTGATTCTAAAATTCATATAGAAATGCAAAACACCTAGGCTAGCCAGAACAAATTTGGAAAAAAAAAAAAAAAAACAACCAAGTGTGTGAGTCAACAGTACCTGATTTCAAGACTTGTTATAAAGCCACAACATTCAACATAAAGTGGTATTGGTGTAAAGACAGACTAACAGGTCCATGAAACAGAATAAAGATTACTGAAATAAATGCATACATATATAACAACTGATTTTGTCAAAGGTGCAATAAGAATTTAGTAGTAAAAGCCTTTTCAACTAATGATCCTAGCACAATGTATACCCATATGTAAATAAATGAATTTACGGCATACTTTGCAAAAAACACTCACATTCTCAAAATATACTGTGACTTACATGTATATCCAAAGCTCTAAAACTTACAGAAAAAGAAAAAACATAGGAGCAAACCCTTGTAATCTCAGGGCATTAGCAACTTATTATTAGATATACTAAGCATGATACATAAAAAACACATTGATTAACTGGACTTCATAAAAATTTGAAACTTATACTTTTTGTAAGCCTCTATGAGGCAAGCTGCTGACTGAGAGAAAATATTTTCAAATCATATCACCAATGAAGGGCTTTATCAAGAATATTTTACCAAAAAAAGAAAACAAAAACAAAACAACAAAAAATACCTCTTAAAAACTCAATAATAGCCTGACCAGGTGGTAGCACAGTGGATAGATCATCAGCCTGGGATTCTGAGGACCCAGGTTCAAAACCTTGAGGTTGTTGACTTGTGCGTGGGCTTATCTGGCTTAAACATGTGTTCACCAGTGTGAGCACAAGTTCACCAGCTTGAGCATGGGACCATAAACATGACCCCACAGTTGCTGGCTTGAGCCCAAAAGTCGCTGGCTTGAAGCCCAAGGTTACTGGCTTGAGTCCAAGGTTGCTGGCTTGAGAAAGGGGTCACTCACTCTGTTGGAGCCCCTGGTCAAGGCACATATGAGAAAGCAATCAGTGAACAATTAAGATGCCGCATACACAATTGGTGGGAGTGATAAGGGAAACTCATGAGTTAAAATTTTACCTTGGGTAATGGTGGTGTAAAGCCAGTAGCCACGGCCACCATCACAGCCGCCTGGCCCATGCAGGTTTGCATTTGATTTGGACAGACGGTAATGAAACAATGAAGCCAAGAACTGGTGGGCCATTAATCCTAGCTCGCACCCGACCGGCAAGAAATACACACAGTGGGAAATCACTTCCCTTTCCAATTAGGGCTCCCAAAGCCACTGACTTACCCGAGTATTCCTAGAATCAAAGGCCCTCCCAGCCTTATTCACCTCTGTTCCCCATCTCCTTCTCTCTGCACAAACTGGCTTCTCCTTCAACACTCCACCATCTTGGCTGCTTCTCCTCTGTAATGCTAATTTCAGGAATTGAGAGCGAGTGAGCCCCCGGTCTGCCCCATTTTATAGTGTAGAAATCAAAACCTTTAAGCCAATATACAAATATAGGTATTGATCGATTTATGACCTATGCAACTTACAGCCATTCAACTTTACGACCACAATCGCTAGCCACAACTGCTCCGCGTCTGGCAGCACAGGCGTTGCCCAGCTGGGCATACATAATGCTGGCCAATAAAATGTTTTGTACATGTTTATATATTTTGATATGTTTTGCTGTTGGGAAAATGTTTCCTATGGTATTTTTTACACCTGTATTTTGTATTTTTGTATGCACCTGTATTTTGTAATTTTGTATGTTTTGCAAATATTAAACCAGTTGTTTTGGTAATGCAGTGTTTTACTTAAACCTGACGAATGTAAAAATAAGAAACAAAACGGTGTATAGATGATACAAATAGCATAAAATGAACAAAGAAAATTATGATATATAACAATAATGAAAAAAATTATGATAAAACATGACAAAGATTTTTATAACATCATTTTACAGTATTGTACATATAATCTACTGAATTTACGACCAAATCATTTTACGACTGGTTTCTTGGAACCAATTGTGGTCGTAAGTCGAGCACTAGTTGTAAGGAAGTCTCTGATACAAAGTCACTTATCTGAGGCATAAATAAGATTCCTTATAAGAGTGCACTGCCCCACATCATGCAACAGTCAAGGGTGTGGGGAAAAGCTTAGTTTTAAAAAGATCTTAGTATTAAAAGGGTGGGAAAGGCTTAGTTGTAAAACTAAGCCTTAGGCTATAATGACTTTGCTGGCTTACAGCCTGTCTCTTACACTGAATGCAAACTATAAGCAAGCAAACATAAACATCATATCTGCAAACTTATTTGACCCACAGGTGGCTTTGTTTATGGTGAGTGGGCTGAATAGTTAATGCAGGAGCCATGATGCCTTAGCTTTCCTGCATGACTTAACTAGATCTGCAAGTAGTCCCCATTTGTGCCCTGGGGGTCTGCAAGCAAAGCCTTTGTGCTTAATTTGAGCCAATTAACTTTGACTATAATCTGATTAACTTTCCCTTGAAAATCCAAAACCCTTATCTATCCTTTTTAAAAAAGTTGGCTTGGGATAAATTGTTGAGAAGGCTTTGGGAACATAACCCCCCTCTTTGCAGACCACAAGCCATCTGAATAAAGTGCCCATAAAAGATTCAATTTGAACATGTTGGGCCCAAGCGCACTCATGAAACAACCTGCCATTCAATCCATGGCTGGTGCCGTCCCTGTTAGCAATGAGAAAGGTGAGATTTCAATGGAAAAAGTGAAGGTAAAACATTCTGTATCTGAAAAGAGGCCAGACTATTTCCCTATGGAGCCCTCAGATAAGGATGATGAAGAATTTCAGCTCATTAAGAAAGCCAAAGAACAAGAAGCAGAGCCTGAAGAGCAGGAGGAGGATTCCTCTAGCGACCTTCAGCTCTGGCGTTTGCAGAACCGTATTAGTGAAGATGTGGAAGAGAGATTGGCTCGACATTGGAAAATAGTGGAACCTGAATTGGCAGGAGAAAGTGACTCAGAAGTAGAAGGAAATGCTTGGCGCGTGGAACGAGAAGACGGCAGTGAAGAAGAAGAGGAAAAAATTGATGATGAAGAAATAGAGTGGCGGCATGACATGATGTGTCAGCGAGCACAGGAGAGAAAAAAATGAAGAGATGGAAGTTATGGAAGTGGAAGATGAAGGGGAGGAGTCAGAATCAGAGTCCGAGTATGAAGAGTACACAGACAGTAAAGATGAGATGGAGCCTCGTCTTAAGCCAGTCTTCAATCGAAAGAAGGATCGAGTAATAGTTCAAGAACGTGAGGCTCAAGCATTGAAACAGAAGGAGCTGGAGCAGGAGGCAAAACGCATGGCTGAGGAGAGGCGTAAGTCCACACTCAAGATTGAAGAGGAGACCAAGAAAGAGCTGGAGGAAAACAAGCGATCCCTGGTTGCACTGGATGCACTGAACACTGATGATGAAAGTGAGGAGGAGGAATACGAGGCATGGAAAGTCCGGGAGCTAAAGAGAATCAAGAGGGACAGAGAAGATAGAGAAGCGCTTGAGAAGGAGAAGGCAGAAATCGAACGTATGCGAAACCTAACCGAGGAAGAGAGGCGAGCTGAGCTTCAGGCGAATGGCAAAGTTATTACCAACAAAGCTGTTACGGGCAAACACAAGTTCTTACAGAAGTATTACCACCGGGGTGCCTTCTTCATGGATGAGGATGAAGAAGTATACAAGAGAGATATCAGTGCACCTACCCTGGAGGATCATTTCAACAAAACCATTCTTCCCAAAGTCATGCAGGTCAAGAACTTTGGGTGCTCTGGTCGTACCAAATACACCCACCTTGTGGTTCAGGACACTATCTCCTTTGACTCAGCATGGGGTCAAGAGAGTGCCCAGAACATGAAGTTCTTTAAACAAAAGGCAGCTGGGGTATGAGATGTATTTGAACGGCCATCTGCCAAGAAGCAGAAAACGACTTAAAGTTCAACTACTAATTCTTCCAGTTGTGGGACACAAGGGGATGTCTCAGTGTCTAGCCCTTGATGTTTTTACTGTTATTTACATGGTCCATGTATCCATTCTACTGGACTGCCAACTGTAACACTTGGGGAACCCAATTTTTGAAGGTGCTTTGTGAGGTTTGGACTCTGAAAACCGAGCAGTGGAAGGAGCTGGAAGCAAATGTGGGAGAAAGAGATGCCGACCCTGGAGCTGGAGCAAGCACAGGAGAAGGAGGCCAACCAGGTTTGCGAATTTTGCCTGGAAATGGAGCAGCTACTGGAGGAGGAATCACAGGTTCATGAGTTGCAGATTGCCTTGGACGTTGTGGAGAGCCAGCAGCGGCAGGAGGATGGGGCTGACAATGGGGCCGGGGCTGTAAGGCCCGAGGAACAGAAGGTGGTGGCAGCCCAGGGCTCAAGTCTGGCAGCGGGAGCTGATATTTCCAGTTCCTCTTGGGAGGATGAGGAGAATCGGGCTAGAGTTGTGATCCGCAGTCTCCAGAAGATGAGAGCCCAGCAGCAAGGAGTACTTACTATGCCCCTGGAGGGTCTGCAATTTGGGAACATAAGGGTGAATGCCATCATGCTTTCTGGCAGAGATGAAAATTGCCATGTGCTTCTCCTTGGGACAGTGTAAGACGTGCCAGAATGGCAGGGATGAGGGGGGAGGCTGAGGCCCCATGTGCGTGGACTGATTTCCTGAACTACGACCAGAGTGAGCACTGGCTCCTTTGTTGGATGAACTTACAAATTTTGAACAATGTCTCTTTGCTGGAGGCCCTCTCCCTGCCCCGGGAAGCTTTTCATATAGCTAGAAAGTAGTCCGAGGACATTTTGTGCTTTTGGCAAAGTTCTCAGAGACTGGTGAAGTGTATCTTTGTAATTGTTGAAATTATATGATTTGTCATGTTGTAATTTGTGTAATGTGCCTAATTTTCTTGTGCAGGAATACCTGTGCTTTAGACCAGTGGTTCCCAACCTTTTTTGGGCCACGGACCAGTTTAATGTCAGAAAATATTTCACGGACCGGCCTTTAGGGTGGGACGGATAAATGTATCACATGACCAAGGCAAGCATCAAAAGTGAGTCTTAGATGGATGTAACAGAGGGAATCTGGTCATTTTTTAAAAAATAAAACATCGTTCAGACTTAAATATAAATAAAACAGAAATAATATAAGTTATTTATTTTTTCTCTGCGGACCAGTACCAAATGGCCCACGGACCAGTACTGGTCCGCGGCCCGGGGTTTGGGGACCACTGCTTTAGACTATAAGCGAGCGAGAGGGGTAGAATGTGGGTCAAATAAGTTTGTAAATATGATGTATATGTTTGCTTGCTTATAGTTTGCATTGGGTGTGGGGGATAGGCTGTAAGCAGCCAGGGTCCTTATAGCCTAAGGTTTAGTTTTAAGACTAAACCTTCCCCACCCTTTTAATACTAAAATCTTCTCAACACTAAGCTTTTCCCTACATACTTGACTGTTGCATGATGTGGGGTGGTACACTCTTATGAGGAATCCCACTTCTGCCTCAGATAAGTGGCTTTGTACCAGAGACTTCCTTTTTTTGTATATTGTCTTAAAGGCTTTAATTTCTACACTATAAAATAAGGGAAACCAGGGGTGCTCTCTCTCTCTTGATTCCTGAAATTAGCATAACAGAGGAGAAGCAGCCAAGATGGTAGAGTGCTGAAGGAGAAGCCAGTTTGTACAGAGAGAAGGATATGGAAACAGAAATGAATAAGGCAGGTGAGGTAGAAACCTTTGATTCTAGGAAACTCGGATAAGTCAGTGACTTTGGGAGCCCTGAATGGAAAGGGAAATGTTTTCTCACTGTGTGTATTTCTCATCCGCTGGGTGCGAGCTAGGATTAAATGTAATGGCCCACCAGTTCTTGGCTCCATTGTTTCATTACCGTCTGTCCAAACCAAATAGAACCTGCACAGGCCAGGTGGCTGTGATGGTGGCTGGGGCTACTGGCCTTACAGACTCATGCTGATAAACCCACAGAAAAGCACTTTCCAGGTAGGACTATCTTCACTAAAACTATTTCTGAGAAATCTCAGGTTTCATCATTGCTCTAGTTTTTCAAATTCATTTGGGACTGTTCAAAGTTTCTTTTTCCAGCCTCTTAGCTTGAGTCAGAAACATGAGCATATAAGTGTACAGTATATTACTTCTACCTTATAGGAAATTTACACTCATGAAATCTGTTTTGCATTTTTAGCTTGCGTCAGTGTTTATAGGTGAACATACTTTTTTTTTTTTAAATTTTTTTTTTTTTGTATCTTTCTGAAGCTGGAAACGGGGAGAGACAGTCAGACAGACTCCCGCATGCGCCCGACTGGGATCCACCCGGCACGCCCACCAGGGGTGATGCTCTGCCCACCAGGGGGCGATGCTCTGCCCACCAGGGGGCGATGCTCTGCCCCTCCGGGCGTTGCTCTGCCGCGACCAGAGCCACTCTAGCGCTTGGGGCAGAGGCCAAGGAGCCATCCCCAGCGCCCGGGCCATCTTTGCTCCAATGGAGCCTTGGCTGCGGGAGGGGAAGAGAGAGACAGAGAGGAAGGAGGGGGTGGGGGTGGAGAAGCAAATGGGCGCTTCTCCTATGTGCCCTGGCCAGGAATCGAACCCGGGTCCCCAGCACGCCAGCCAGGCCGAAGCTCTACCGCAGGTGAACATACTTTTTAATCCATTTATGTATCTGTCAAGAAATAAAAGAATCACACACCAAGATACTTTTTGAGCTTGATATTGGAAATAAAATATGCTGGCTGTAAAAAAAAAAAAAAAGATTCAATCCTTGTCTCTATTTATTTGGCTGAAATGATGACAGCACGAACTCTGAGATTTCCGGTTTCAGAAAGGTAAACAATATAATTACTTTGGAAAACAGCTGGTAATTTCTTGAAAAGTCAGTTCTATTATCATTCAACCATTCTATTTCTAGGTATTTACCTAATGTTAGTCAAATAAGTTTGTCAATATGATGTATATGTTTGCTCTCTTATAGTTTGCATTGGGTGTGGGGGACAGGTTGTAGGCTGGCAAGTCCTTATAGCCTAAGGCTTGGTTTTAAGACTAAGCCTTTCCCACCCTTTTAATACTAAGATCTTCTCAAAACTGAGCTTTTCCCCACACCCTTGACTGTTGCATGACGTGGGGTGGTGTACTCTTATGAGGAATCCCATTTATGCCTCAGATAAGTGGCTTTGTATCAGAGACTTCCTTATTTGTATATTGGCTTAAAAGCTTTAATTTCTACACTATAAAATGTGGCAGACTGAGGGCTCTCTTGTTCAGATTCTGCTATCAGCATTGCAGAGGAGAGGCAGCCAAGATGGTGGAGTGCCAAAGAAGAAGCCAGTTTGTTCAGAGTTTGTGCAGAGAGAAGGAGATGGGAAACAAAGGTGAATAAGGCTGGTGGGGCCTTTGATTCTAGGAATACTTGGATAAGTCAGCGGCTTTGAGAGCCCTGAATGGAAAGGGAAGTGTTTTTCCACTGTGTGTATTTCTCGCCCGCCAGGTGCAAGCTAGAATTAAAGGTAATAATCCAGCAGTTCTTGGCTTCATTGTTTCATTACCGTCTGTCCAAAATCAATGAGAGCCTGCATGTGAATGGCCATAATTGAGGCCTCTGGCCATACATCTAAGGAAAAAAAAAAAAGCATATGTCCACACAAAGACTTGTGCATGTGTGTTTATAGGGCAATATTTATAAAAGTCAAACAGCTGAAACCACCGTGATTTCTATCCACAGGTAAGTGAATAAACAAATTGTGGCATGTGTATACAATGAAATAGTATTGCTTTACTTAAGGCTGCTATAATACAATACCATAGACTGGGTGGTTTAAACAACAAACATTTATTTTTCTCATTTCTGGAGGCTGACAGGGTGCCAGCATAGTTAAATTTTTGGTGAAGGTCCTTTTCCTGGTTTGCAGAAGGCTATTTTCTCCTTGTATCTTCCTCACGTGGTGAAAAGGGAGAGGGCTAGCTCTCTTCTTCCTCTCATAGGGGCACTAATCCCATCATTGGACTCCACCTTCATGACCCAGTTGCCTCCTAAATACTCACTGCTTAGTTCTATCACATTAGGGTTTCCACATAATGACTTTGGCATGGGGGCTGGGTGGACACAAACATGTAGTCTATGGGAACCAGCCATCATTAAAACAAAATAAATTATTGATACTTGCTCTAGCATAGATAAATCTTACAGCAATTATGCTGAGTGAAAGTAGCCAGACAAAGGAATATATTGTATGATCTAATTTCCGTCACATTCTAGGTCATGTTTGTGGACATCAGGGAGTATTAGGCATGATTATGAGAGTGAGATTACTAAGGGGTGATGAATTTTGGGGCTGATGAATATGGTCATTATTTTAATAATGTTGATGTTTTATTAGTATAAATATATGCTTTAAATACAAGGAATTTATTATATGTCAGTGAAACGTCAATAAGGCTGTATTCTATTTTAAATGGCTACCGATACCTAATGCTAGATTTCTGTCTGTCAGGTATACCCCTTCACTCTCCTATCAGCACTGCAGAGAGCGCGGGCTTTTCTCAGCCTTGAGTAGCACTTGCCAGTCTGAAAGGTGATTTGACACCTCTTTATCCCCTTTGCAATTGACTTTAGCAAAACTTACTTTTTCCCCAAACATGTTTTAAAAATGTTAGTGTTGTTTTAAAATAAAAGATGGAATTTGCCTAGTACTAACTGGCTTTGGTTATTAAATTTCTGAGCAGTATTATGCCCCAAAGATCTTAGATTCTTATTTACTTGACAATTATTTATATAAATTGGGGATAAAGGAAGACTGACAAGGAGATGGGACAATGTGTAAATGCAGCAAGTTGAGTAGATTTTTTTGGGAAACAATCATGAAGTGCATTTGTGTATTGAAAGAACCTTTCCTAAGTGAAGAGGAAAAACACAAATAAAATAAACTTTATTTTCTTGATTCTCCTCTAATCTGGTTGATCTGTGAACCTCATTTCTACACTTGGAGAGCAGAAAAGACAATGCTCTGGCTATATATACAAAGATATCCCTTCTCCCTTACTTTGTTGCCTTCATAACAGTGCTAAAACATTTCTGAAAATTACCAAAGAAATAACAATGACCTTTGCAACAAACGCAGCTGTGCTGTGGCATGGAGCCAACTAGAAGATCTCATGGCTTTTGCCAGTCATTCCTGGCAGGAGAGATCACTGTCTGCACACCTGTCTTAGGGTTCTGGTAACAGGGAAATTGTTTCTTCAATGATACCTGGTGTATGCCCTGGCCAGGTAGCTCAGTTGGTTAGAGCAGATGTTTTCAACCACCAGTCTGCCAGAAATTTCATGCTGCTCCACAAAAAAGTTAACCACCCTGGTACTGCATGACAAGTATAGTCTATAATCATTGGGTCTATAATCTTCATACATCATCAGACTGGTTAACTCTTTTGGGGAACGGAATGAAATTCTGGTGGACCAGCAGTTGAAAACCACTTGGTTAGATCCTTTTCCTGATACACTAAGATTGTGGGTTTGATCCCTGGCCAGGGCACATACAAGAATCAACCGATGAATAAATGGATAAGTGGAAAAACACATTGATGTTTCTTTCTCTCTCTGTCTTTCCCTATCTCTGTCTCTCCCTTCCTTTTGCCCTAAAACCAGCAAATAAAATTTAAAAAACTTTTTTTGGTGCTTCACACTGGGAGCACAATAGAAATGTCAGGCAAAAGAGGTAGGAAGTGTGATCTGTGATGACACCTTGGGTCAGTTAGGGACTGTGCAATTGGTAAAGTATTAGAATAGGGGGTCAAAAGTAGAAAGATCTACTTTTGAGTTATTCACACTCTTGCCACCTTTCTCTCCAATTTGAATTTGTGTTTAAAATAGCTTTTTATAATGAAACATTTCAGATACATACAAATGTAGAAAGGATTTCATTCTATTGTAATACTCACCCAGCTTAAACAATGGTCAATTGTGTTGTATTAAACCAGAGTTTCTCAAAATTCAACAAACATAAGAATCAACTTGAATGTTACAATACAGTCTTTTTATAGTTTATACTTGGACCTGAGATAGTTTTTTTCTAACAGGCTCCTAGATGACATGGATTCTGCTGGCCAGCAGATAATGTTTGGAGTCGCGGCATTTTATACCCATACCCAACTTCTTCTTTAGAAACAAGCTCCAATTATATGTCATTTTATCCATAAATATTTCAGCATGTGTACCTAAAACATGAGTTCATTTTAAAAGGTAGACACAATACCGCTACTCTACTTTAAAAATAATAATTTCTCAATAACATTAAATGTTCATTGTTCAAATTTCCCTGATTATTTTATTGTTTAATTTTTTCCCCCTTCACAGTTTATTTGAATCAGGACTGAAATAAGGTCAGCACATTGCCATTGATTGATGTTTCTGAAGTTTCTTTTAATCTATAGATAGATGTTCTCTCTTCCTTTTCCCATCTCTATAATTTTTTGCAATTTATTATTTTAAGAAATTTCATAATTTGTCCTGTAGAATTTCCAACAGGACAAATTTTGCTGATTGCATGATTTTTATTAACATGTTCCTATAGACCCCGAATAGAAGTTTGCTAGAGAGGTTTAATTTGGGGGGATTAGCGGGGTGAGGGTGAGTGAGGCAAGACTATTTCATGGTGTTTGGCAGGTAAGCAAGTGTCTGATTCTCTCCCATCTGGTCATGTCAGCAGCATTCCTGTCCATAGCCTCGATCAATTCACTCATGAGGGAGTGAAAATGTATCATTCCTTTATCATTTATTTTCTGGCATAGATTTACAAAAAGAACATTTCCCTATCGACTCTGTGTCCACCCTGTATATTTTGGATAGAAAGGCAATGCTTGGTTCTTTTCCCTTTTTTTTTTTACAAATCTTCAAAATAGAAATTTGATTACCTCATATGCTTTGAAGGTGACAAATTATAGATGTGTGTGTGTGTATGTGGGGTGGGGGGTACCATTATGAACACATAGATTTTATTATATTTGACACATGTCACTCCATTTCAGTTATTTTTCATATTGATATTCCAAATACTCTGTCTTTATCCGACATAGCCTTCGTGATTGTTGTATAGTGTGGTGGCAAAGAGGCTCTCAAACAAAGAAAGGAAAAGACCATAATATATAGTATCTGGCAAAATTTTTAGTATAAATCCTTTCAGCATGGCTGATATATTTTGAGCTATCCATATTTTAACAATAGGGACAGAAAAATCTGGGTATTTAACAATCAGCTCTAATGAAGACGTCTGTCCTAGCTCCAGCCCAGCACTGCCTCAATCTTGTTGTAACACTAAATAAAGCCTCTGAGTGCCCCTTTGCTGCCTTGTGTGACAAGGTAGTCCAAGTTTACCCTGCACATTCCCCCACGACCTCAAGCCTAGAATCAGCCTTTACTCCAAGCATCCCTGTTTTCTGTGAGTGGGATTGAGAGGACAGGGGCAATAGGGGCGTACATTGCGTACATTGTAGGAAAAACTCTTGTTTCTAGGCCTATTCAGTGAGTGTGGCTAGGAAATTTGTTTCTTTTTTAAAAATAACCTTTTTATGTTTCTATTATAACTTTTTTTACAATTTCCATTTAAATTCAGGACTTCAATGTTTTTACTTAAGTTTATCTTTCATCTGTTTCTCTTTTTTCCCACACAGAAAATCCTAGTTCCCAATGAACCCACATAATACTCATTTATCCCACAATTTGTGATTTCTACCACAAGTTATGTACAAAAATTTTAGAACAATAATAGGAATACTATATCCAACAATGTGGTTACTAAAAATATTTCGAGATTTATTATTTTGTTTCCTGTAATTCTTTTTGTTGTATGATATATGCTATTAGGAACATTCAATTCATTTATTCTGTTCTTAAATTGATTGAAATAATTCTTTTCATGCAATTATGCTACAAGCTTGATAAATACTTAAGTTTGTTTGTTTCAATGTTGCTGTTTATTTTTAGGCATTGCTTTCTTTAAAATTTAATTTTGTGTTATAATTATACAATAATTCCAAAATCATATTTACAAAGCCAAGTACATTCAAAAAGACCTATCTCTGTCCTGTTGCTCCATCCTACTTCCTCCCTTTCCCATAGATGTTATTTTAATAAAACTTTTTGGTTTAGTCTTCTATTTAAAAATATGACTGCATATTCATATTCATCTCTTTCTTACATAAACATTTTATTTCCTTACTTTATATATTATAAAGATCAATCCATTGAATCACACAGAGACACTTCTCAGGTCTTGTTTACGCCTTTATAATATTCCATCATATCGAACTCCATTATTTATCCAACCTTTGGATTATTTCTAGTCTTGTGCTATTATGGATATGCTGTGTTGTGTTTTCACCAGCATCTTTTAAGAATACATTCTTTGAAATGTCATTGCTAGGTGAAAGAATAAATGCATATGTAATTTCCCTTAATAGTTTTTCCTTGATTATTGACTACCTTGAATACAGAAGGCAGAGAATAGTAAAAATCTTGAAGCTCAAATTCTGCAATCACTGGAGCTGATTTCCGACTCTTCTGTCAGTTTCCCTGGCTTCAGTGTGCTCTTGCTACTGCTCTAAGGAGTCTTCCCTTGGTTTGTCAAGACCACTTCATTTTCTTTCCTAGAAGCATCAAAAATTTTCAGGAATTTTTAATATTACTTAATTTATTTTAAAGCTAATATGTATAAAATTATAACAAAAATATAATGTTTATAAAACCTTAGAGCTGGATTGTATTGAAAATATTTTTCTTTATAAAAAAAGCAAAGAAATATTAAACAAAACAATTATGATTAAAGAAAGAGTCCGAGACATGATTAGAATTCTAGCTTCTGGGCCTGCTTGAGTAGCTCAGTGGGTAAAGCTCCATTTCAGTACACCAGAGGTTGCTGAACACCCATGAGAAACAGTCAGCTAAATAGAACAATTAAGGGAAACCCTGAGCTTGATGCTTCTCTCTCTCTCTCTCTCTCTCTCTCTCTCTCTCTCTCTCACTTTCAAATCAATTGGGGGGGGGGGAGAATTCCAGCCTCATTCTCTGGGTTTATCACTCTTTTATCTCCATCTGAATTCTCAAACTGCCATGCCAGAGGACACACGGTTCCATAGGAAAGGCATGGTATATCTTCTTGGAACTTGATTCCATGGTCAGTCATTTGATTTCATGGTAAGTCAATTTCATTTCACGGTGAGTAATATAAAATATTTTTGTATTTAAACAAACATATTTTGGAGTAGACTAAAACAAAATTACATGCCACTTAAATGATAAAATTTAAAACCCTGAAGTCCTTCCCAGCTTGTAGCCTGCGACACCCCTTATCTCCCGGTAGCAGTTCACTCTCCTCTGAGAGAACTTCCTGGGAACGTCTGCGGAATGCTGTCTACCACTGTGCCACCTTTTCCTTGGAGTTGATGGAGACCATTTCTTCCAGTTTATAGTTAGCAATCTCATATCCCCCCTGAACTGGACCAGGCATGTGAATGAGGAGGAGAAAAAACATAAGAAAGCTGCTGGTTTATCCCAGAGACGATTTGGCCTTACTTTGATCGTATTCAGGTAGAATGCAAAGGGAGGAGCCCTCCTCCTTCTTCCACAGGACTCTGAGCTCCACACACCCTGGAGGGAAAGTTCTGAGGTTCCAGAGGTTGAGAAGTCTGAGAGCCTGGTCTCTGCCTAACATGGTAAGCCTGTCACAAAATGAAGATGAGTTGGGCTGGGTAGAAGTTATTATAAAAATTTATTTTTCCTCATTGTATTCAAGAGAAATAAATAGTCTAAATAGTTGTCACATAATATCTGAGGATAGAACATCACATTCTAAACAAAGATTAATTATCGAGAAAAGTTGCTTATAGGCTAGCATTGTGGTTCAGTGCTTTTTCATTCTTTTGAGGATACATTAGCTCATTTCTTCAGAGGAATCACAGACATTAATCTCTAAAATCAATGCAGAAAGTGAAAACAAAGTATAGAAATAGTTACCACGGTAAATCCCTTAAATCACCCTGAAGAGTGTGCATGATTCCATGCATACAACGCTATACAGTGATTGCTTTGCAAATTCAGAATTTGAACAAAGGAAAAACAAAAGAGTTAATAATAGATTAAGACATTTTAAATTTCTCTTGCTTACAGGATGCATTAAGTCAACCCTAAATATTAAGCCCACAGTTAGATGGTCAAAGAGGTAAGCAAAGTCCAATTATTATAAAGCCTATGTGTGTGGTTATTATACTTGTTGAATATATGGTTGTAGAAATAACATGAGATGAAAGAATTAAAGTGTATCATATACAACATGTTGCGTAGTTCAAGTTACAGGGCCAAAAAGCGGTGTTTATATTTTATAGTATTCTTTTCCTCTGACAAAACATTTTCACATTTCTTAGTTATCTTCTTAACTCAATATGACCCAAAATGTATACCAACAAAGAAACATGTGACTATGTCAAATTAATTGAGCTAGCTCTGCCAATAAAGCTCCAAAAGGTTGTTCAGCTAATTCAGTCAAAGATTCTGAGGTTGGACAATTTGGGAGACAAGCCTGTATTCATGCGTGCAAACTTCCTGTTAAAAGTCTGGATGCTTGTGCTTCGTGAGCAATGGTAGTTTCTGAGTTGGAAAATTGCTTAAACCCTCACACAACTGAGAAGCTGAGTTAGTGGCTTACAAGCAGTGGAAAAATAAAACTGTTTGAGAAATGTTTGGGGATGTTTTTAATGCTTTTGGATCTTTTGCCACAATATGCTTTCAGTTATTTAATCACCAAATGTGCACCCTTCCAAATGTGCTTTTTTTATTCCATTGAAGGATTTGCATAAAGTATCAGTTTGACTAGACTGATTACTTGGAGGGTCTACAGTATAAAATGAGTACAAAGTAGTGAACTGTATCCACACTGAGCAAAGGATTGACCAAACCTATTTGTCACATCTCACAGTTTAACCTTGATTCAAACGCCTTTGGTCAATCGTGGATTGAGAGATCTATTTGGGAAAACCTGGGGAAAGTTGAGAGTGGGGGCTATCACCCAGCGATTCCACACTCACTTCGAGCCATATGAACTAGCAGCCATGGTGGCTAGCACATTCTGTCCTGGTACAGTCCCACTGCACGAGTGACTGTTGCCATGTGAGCCCACACATTTCTTGGGGGCTGTCACCTTTCCTCACCACCTATGCCTTAACCCATTCAATCTACCAAACTATTTTTTCCCATTCAACACACAACACTTATCCTGAGAAGAATTATAGAAAGTTTATTTCATTTCTTTACATCTGCTATAATGTTTTATTTCCTCTAATAAATAAGCCCTTGGAAATGGTCCAATGCACTCCTTCATAGGATTTGAAGCAGGACCTAAGTCTTACTCAGAACCGTTTTCTGACTGACACAGTTATGTGCACTTGGACAATGTCCTTAACTTTGTAAGCCTCAGTTTTCTTATTTGTAAATTGGGGTTCATCATAATTCTTACCTAACAATTGTTCTAAGCATTAAACGAGACTCCCTATGCAAGTCACTTAACACAGTGCTGAACACATAAGAAGCACTCTGTAAATGTTAACTAATGGTACATTTTTTAAAGTTTTAAGAAAGGGGTTGAAAATTAAAGATGAAACTCAAAGGGGTCTAATTTATCTCCGGTGTCCCATGTCTCTGTTGCTGCATAATTAGTTTACTATTAGAGTGACTAAATGTAATTGCTGGTGCCTGACAGGTTCTGACCTGTGGAAGTGGCAATGTTGTATGGGTCAGTCTAACATCATTGTGTCTAAAGAAGAAGTAGAGACAAAGGATTAATTGATGATTAAGAATTTTGTAGAATGCCGATTCTGTGCAAAAAGTTTCCTATGCTCTCACTCCACATCCCTCAATTACTTCTATACCTGTCTTGATATCTAAGCAATTACCAAAAACTGTGTCTGCACTAGACTATAAGTTCTTTAGAACACAGTTTCTGGGCCTTGCTACATTTGTTCCTTTTTTAAAATTTTTTTACAGAGACAGAAAGAGAGTCAGAGAGAGGGATAGATAGGGACAGACAGACAGGAACAGAGAGAGATGAGAAGCATCAATTATCAGTTTTTCGTCTGACACCTTAGTTACTTATTGATTGCTTTCTCATATGTGCCTTGACCCTGGGCCTTCAGTAGACCGAGTAATCCCTTGCTCAAGCCAGTGATCTTGGGTCCAAGCTGGTGAGCTTTGCTCAAACCAGTGAGCCTGCTCTCAAGCTGGCGACCTCGGGGTCTCAAACCTGGGTCCTCCGCATCCCAGTCTGACGCTCCACCCACTGCGCCACTGCCTGGTCAGGTGCTACACTTGTTCTTGAAAATAGGGCCTCCTGAACATAAAAATCTCAATATCATTTTTAAAAACTGTAAAAATTTTCTTAGGAAAATTCTTAGAATTCCAAAAAGGATGAAAGGAAAACTCTCGCCTCTTCACTCGCTCTGTTGTGCCTCACGCTCTGCCTTTATGCGTCCCTGTGGTGTTCCTGAGCAAGCATGATCAGGTCATCACCTATGTTAGAAAATACACTTTATTTTCAACCTATTGTTCAAAGCAGCTTATTTCCTAAAACTTTCCACTGGAAAGAAAAGAAAAAGAGTGTGTGATGTCTTCCATGCTAGCATCAGAAGGCAGGAACTTTGGAATATATGCCAAGCATCTCATTTAGAGGCTTTGGACAAGAATCACAAAGCAAATGTACTTGTGGCAAAAGCCAAAAAGAAAATCAGTTCTTTCTTTGCCAATTCCAGTGGCAGGCCCTGGCCTGCAGATCCCAGGATTTTTAAATGTCTTTCCAGCAAAGAATTGCTTTCATATTTGTATCCTTATTGCTAAATCTAGATCTCTTCTGACAATGCCCTTCTTGCATTGTGTCCAGGAGCCCTTTTATTGTTTAGAAGAGTCTGAGTTTCCTGTTAATGGAAACCAAGGCTCCAGTTTGCACTGATCTAAGTGTCTTTCCCGCCTCATACACTGTAGCATGCCTTGCCAAAATGCATCAAAAAGCAAAATACATTTGAATAAAGGCCATGAAAAGAAAAAAAAAACCTGTTTATGAGCCTTCACGTTCTTGATTAAATGCTTCAGAATTCATTTTTAAATATTTCAATATGGAAGCTATCAAGAGGCTGCCACCCAGTTACAAATAACAACAGAGAGTAACAACCCTAAGTGTTAGCAAAGTCTCCAAGTATTTGTGATGCCTTATCTTCCAGATGTCTTTCTTCTCTTTCACTTTATTATGTCCTAAAATTAGGAAGCCTGTGATATTTCATAAGCAGAAGACTGTCCAAGTCAAAAGAAGAGCCTGGAGAATTAAGTCCAAGTTTGCTATTGGTGTGCATCTGTTCTGCTTCCTCAAAAGGCACTGCGTATCCAAAGACAAAGAAAACACACTTTGGTCCAGAAGGGTCGCCTTGCTCAGCTAGAGAAGAATAGAGATTCATCAAGGATCAGGGTACAGGCGTGCCCCCCAAGCTGCCATGGGGGGACTAAGGGAAGTTGCTGAAGGGTTACAGGAGAAGATACTTTATATCCTACAACAACAGCAGGGAGAAAAGAAAAAAAAAAGATGTAAGATAACTAATTTTCAACCTAAGAAAAAGCATGTGCAAATTTACTAGGTTGCTGCCTTAGTTAGTTAGTTTGGTTGCTATAACAATATCCCATTAAGGGGGTGGCATAGAAACAACAGAAATTTATTTCTCACAATTCTAGAGGCTGGAAGTCTGAGATCAGAGCACTGGAATAGTGGGGTTCTGGTTAAGGCCCTTTTCCTGATTGCAGACTCCAACTTCTTGCTGTTTCCTCATGTTGTGGAAAGAGAGCTAGAGAGCTCTCCAGGGTCTCTTATAAGGGCACCAACCCCATCCTAGAGAGCTGCACCCTCATGACCTAATCAGCTCCCAAAGAAGCACCTCCAGATACCATCACACTGCACAGTAAGATTTCAAATAAGTGCTGCTCTTGTTGAGAACCACTGTGATAAATCATCCTCTCTCTGAATGGAGCTCGTGGGGATGAGTAGAGATAATGCTTGTACTGTAGGCAGTCTTCACTGAATCAAGCAAAGGTAACCAGTAGTCCTTAGAGATTTTGTACAGATAAATGGCAAGGTTGAATTTCTATATTAAAATGAAAACTCAGCAAGATGGCAGTTGAATGGATATGATATTGTACGTGGATATGATATTGTGGTGGGGAAGAGGAAATAGAAAGACCTTTTTTTTTTAATAAAAAAAAGTTTATTTTAAACATCACAGACATAGAAGAAGTGATCTGTAGAAGAAATGGATTCAGAAAAGGAGTTATGGAGGCAAAAGAAGGGCCCTTGGAGCTTAGGAGAGAGAGGGAAAGAAAACACGGCCAGGTATGGGTGGCGGGCGGGGGCACAGACACGCTCCATAGAGAGAGCCGCCTAGAATGACTTCTTAGAGGGACTACGGCTGGGTATCGGGAAGGAAATGAGGACAACTAGCACTAAAGTGGTGGCAAGGTTGCACAGCTCTTGTGGCCTAGAGAGCAGTGACAGGCAGGCGATGGGCATGGATGGGAGTGATTGCTTGGGTAAGTCCTCCTCCCACCCCCACCCCCCATGCACCACCTTCTCCAAGGCTTTGAAACAAAGGGAAAAAGCTTTGTCTGATTTACCTGGATAACTACCCTTTGTGCTTTCCCTTATTTTGCTTGTGGAGAATAGTCCTCAGGGATCCGCTGCTTAGTTCAATGCTAATTAGAGTGGTAAACATTTTTTAATTAAAAAAATGAGGTAACTCGGTGGGCCTTTCTTTCCTTCCTTTCTTTTTGCAAGCCAAGGCACATTTCTTTGCTTGTACTACCCCTGGTCCTCTGGAAAAGCTGCAGCAATTTTAAATAGGTCATGTGCCTAAGTTCTCTGAGATTCTCTTCCTTTCTTACTGAAATACTACCAACCAATGGGCAGATTCACCAGTTCTGGGGAGCTGAAGGCCATCTGCCGTTGCCTACCGGCGATTTCTCTTCTCTCACAAAGAACTGGTTTCCTCTGGTGCAGTTCTTGAATAGCTAAAGAGCTCGCAAGAGCCCTATCAGAATAATTGTGGCCAAAAGAGATGTAGCAATGGTTTCTGGCTAATTGGCAGGGCAAGCTCTGGCTTATGTAACAGTTACTTCTGGCAATTTGTCCCAACACCCCTTTTGGCAGCCAAGCTGTGGTATTTTTAATGGTAAGAGCTTGGCCAGTGTTCAGCCAATCAGCGTATTCATTGTGCTGGCTGCAATTAAGAGTTACTGTTTCTTTCACCTTGTTTCCAGCCAAACCTGGTTCTGTAAATATGTCACTGGGGGTTTGGGTGGAGCTGTGTTCTGCCTCAGTGCCTTAAATCCATTATTTCAGTTCAAAAAAAAAAAAGTCATTTTTACCTTTTCACAAAGAGGGCCCATGATGTATCTGACCTTAATCTCCGGTGTCAGTTAGTCCGGCAGAGAAGGAGGGAGATATTCCAGATTCGAGTGACACTTTACAATTTGGAAAGAGGATTTGAGGATTGGCAATGGAAAGCAAAGCAGCCTGGCTGTCTGGTGTGCTGGATTCATTAGGAGCTGCCTCTGTCCCGCACGCCACTCATCACCTGGTGGGAGTCAGCTGCCTTAATGTTCCCTGACAGCGTGCGGAAAGGGGGAAGGAGGCTCCGCTGGCCACGGCCCCACACCCCCGCTTTACCTTTGTTGCTCCTGCCAGGATTTGTCCTGTAGTCGCGGGGACTGCGAAGAAAGAATAGAGAGCTTCCTTTTTTCCTTCACCAGACCTAAGAGTTTTCTTTAAGAAGGGACTTTATTCCAAAGGGAAAAACTAAGTGTGTCATGTAAGAAATACACTTTAAAAATTACAAATATTGTTCTCCCCAACAGGAAGTTAAGGCTTCTTTCATCTCAACCTTTCTCAGAAATTCAGACAAAGATGATGGAAAGAACTCCTAGAATAGCGTGAAAAGAAACTCCCTCAGGAAAACCCTGCAGGTCTGCTCTGCGCTGTCCCTCCACCGCTTCCCGTATGTTAAGGGGCCTGGGAGGTCACTTCTAAATTTTCCTCTGCCATAAAAATTTCCCTAAATAACTTTTTGCTTAGGAGGATGTTTAAAGCAAATAAAATAAAATAAGATAATATTTATGTTACTAGAGGTAATTTGGGTTACATGAACAGAATAGCCTTCGTCATGTCGAGGATCATTTGAATGAAAATATTTAGAAGTATTTCCTATCCCGAGTAATAAAAAACAGTTTATGTGCCAATCTCCAGAATGCCTCTTTTTTTAAATGTATGTTCACTGTCCCGATGATAGCACTGGGATGTTTTCAACTCAGTAATGATGAACTATGTAAAAATCTGCCAGTCTCCATTTCAACAGGTAAGGAGGGTCCAGATGCTTCTCCTAGGCCACCAGAAACAATTCTGGAAACCAGGAGAAGAGAGAATAGTGAAAGGGCCCGAGACACAACAACAGGAAATCTATCAGTTACCTTAACTCTCCTTTATCTCTAACCTTGCGCAGGCCAGGTGAAAGGACTGGTCAGCAGGACCTCTGCAATTACTGGGCAAAGTAAATTGATTCAAATCCTGCTGAAGTCGTCAACACTCTCATATGGGAATTTAAAAAAGAAATCTAGTTGGCATCCGCGTAAACGGGTGTTTTTTCTGGCACACATGTGCAGGCGAAGCAAGCTGAAATTATAAAGCTACATAATTCATGAGCATGCCGAATGCTTTCTCTGGAAGCTATGATTATTTTATTATCCACGTTTTAACCCTTTAACAAGCATGTCAAGAGGTGGATTGGTAGAAAAATCTCAAAGGAAAATAGAATGGAATAAGAAAAGTATAGAACCACGGAAATGTTATACTGAATTTTTTCGCAACATTGAGTTTTCTTTGGCCTGTAGAAAAAAAACTTAATCAGTGTCTGCACAGAGTTTACTGCTTGGTGAATTACCACAGAATAAAATCTACCTGTGTGGGCACGCAGATAAAGAAATAGGACATTTCAAGAACCTCAGCATGTTTAGCAGCAGGTCCCAACCTTGCAATAAAGGAAGAAAAGGAAATAAAAAAGGTGAACATATATTAAAAGAAGAAACTAATGCTCACATTTTCTATACTGGTAGTATTTTATATGTAGAAAATCTGAAATTACTTATAAATAACATTAAAATCATTAAGTAAATTTAGCAAGGTCACAGATTACAAAGTCAATGTGGACAAATCAATTGTATTTCCATTCATGGTTAAAAAACAATTAGAAAATGAACTGTTTGAAAATCATTCTATTTCTAATAGCATAAAAAATCAAATATTTAAAGGAGTAATTTTTAAGGTATGGTCCAAGGAACCCTGAGGATTCCAAAATTCCATTCAGAAGACACCTTTTTACCTTTCATTCTTTCATGAGTGAAGAGCTAAGTTTTTCCAGAGATACTTAATGTGTGATAATACATCAAATTGAAAGCAGAAGTAGACCGAGAATGTAGCTGTTTCCTATTATACACAGCTTTAAAGAAATTTTCAAAAATGTAAAACAATGTCAGTCTTTTTCTTCTGATTATAGCATCAGTTAATAGGAGATGTGTGTTAACAATTTCCATGGAGTTATAGATTTTGTGTATTTCTCCTTTCAGTGTTGATAGATTTCTCCTTTTGGTTTTAGATTTGCTTTAGATATTTTAATTTACAATTGCTTTATCTTTCTGGTGAAGTGAAATATACTTATGAAATATCTTTCTCTACCTTTTTTTATAAATTTTTTCTTATAGGGTATATCTGGCATTAGTCATAACTATTTACTTTTTGTTAGTGTTTTCATGCTATTGTTTTTTATCCTGTAATTTCAGTATTTGTGTTCTAATATAGAAACATTCCTTTAGTAAGTGATATATATTTTTATTTTTGCATTGTCTGACAACTTCTGACTTCTAATTTGAATGCTTAGTCCATTTACACTGAATATAATTACTGATATAATTGTTTTTACATCTAAAATCTTCCTACTTTCTATTTTTTTCAACTGTTCTGTACTACTTTTCTCTCTTTTTGTCTTTTATTAATTAATTTTTATTATTTTAGTTTTACCTGTAATACTTTTTTTTTGCTACTCCAGGCATTATAGCTTCCATCCTCGACTTATTGGAGTCTAATACAAATTCATTTTATTCATCCTCATATAATGCAAGGATCCCACTTTCTATATTTTTATCATTTATTTTAATTTTACATGTAATTTATTGGTATAATTCATTACTATTGCATTAATAGTCAGCATTTATTTATATTTACTCATGTATTTATTCTTTCTGTTGCATTTTATTACACCTCTCTTGTCCTTGCTTCCTTCTGGGGTCATTCCCTTACGCCTAAGTAACTCTCTCTATATATCTTTAATGTAGGTCTGCCAATAATGGTCACTCAGATAAAATTGGTTGGAAATAACTTTATTTTGTCTTTGTTTTTGAAGGATATTTTTCTTGAGTATGGAACTCTAGGTTGGCATTTATTTTCTTTCAGCATTTTGAAGATATTTTATTGTCATTTGGCTTTTATAGTTTCTGTGAAGAAGCCAGCTATCAATTCTATTGTTCCTATAAATCTGATAGGTCTCTGTTTATAACTTCTTAAGATTTTTTTCTGTCTCAGCTCTAAGTAGTTTTACTTTGATTGTTCTTGACACAGTTTTCTCTATGTTTGTTAAACTTAGGACTCGGAACTTCTTGAATCTGTGACTTAATGTCGTTTCTCACTTTGAAGAAATTTTCAGGATTATTTCTTTAAATGTTACTGCCCTGACTTCTCATCCTTATGCTCTGAGATTTCACTTGCAGATATTAGATCTTTCACCATGTTCTACAGGTTTCTTATTCTTGTTTACATATCTGTTATCTTTTTTCTGTTTCATTGTGAATATTTCTTACTAATGTAAATTCCAATTTGCTAATCCTTTTTTCTTCAATTCTGTCTAATAGACTATTAAAACTATCAATTGAAATTCTACTTTTCATATTCATTGTCTAGGTCTTAATTTTTTAATTTTATAAACTTAGTTTTCACTAAAAAGCTCTAATCTATCAACTACAGTTACTTTAAAGTTTATGTGTGACAAACACCTATGGATCTGTTTTAGCTGTCTCTTTTCCTCTGGTTTCTGATCAATTGGTTCTGTGTTCTGGTATGGTAATATTTTGTTGACTGTCAGATAATGTGTATAAATAGTTGAAAAGTTTCTGAATGTTTTCCCCTCAGGTAGTATAATTTTGCTTTTCATAAGCATTTGATAAAGGGCTTATCACATGATCTAATCTGAGATTAAACAGATAAAATACAAATTTTATTTGGTGAGGTTTGATCTATTTCCAGTTCATCTTTACCTCTGTTGCAGTCTTTCAGGAGCCCCAATAGAAAGTTTATGATGTTTACTAGTTCTGCTTCATTTTGGTAGGCCTTGGACTTTATGTCTCTTCAGTATTTATGAGAATGCCAATCACTCTGTTTAGATTTTCTATCTCTTTATGTTTGGCTTCTGACATTCTTGGCATAAGTAATTTACGAATGGCAAATGCAACTAGGTAGAAACAGTGAGAATACTTGCCTCACTTCAACACATTTCATTATTCTGGGATCTTGATTCCCTCTAGTCCTGATTGTTTGGTAGCTCTCTTATGCCTTCAAATGAATTTCTTTCTCCTTCCTTCCTTCCTTCCTTCCTTCCTTCCTTCCTTCCTTCCTTCCTTCCTTCCTCCCTTCCTTCCTTTCTACTTTCCTTTCTTTTTTTCTTTCTAAAGTCTATCTTTACTTCCTTTTTTGGTATGAATTTGATTTGATGCTGGCTAATCTCTATACTTGGAAATAAAGTGCCTAGAGCTCACCATTTTCTCTCTCATCTCTTACAGCAACTATTTATTTGCCAAGTTCTGAAATTACATGTCTTTGAGATCTGCCTCTTTCTCTCCATTCTGTGTGCCTCCTTTTATTTCAGGACCTAGTCTTCTACTATCAAATTATTACCAAGGGCTGGCTAGCAAACATCTCTGCTTCAATCTTTTATATTCACTTTAAATATAACTCCCTTAATTAAACCTATCTTGATATTTATATCACCTATACAATAAAATCTTAAGTTCTATATGAGACACATGGGCATTGCAGTAGGTAGAGGCTATACAAAATTAAAAGTTATAAGATTTCATCGATGGACAAAGAATAAAAACCTGAATGAGATAACTGCACAAAGCAGAATATAAACTAGTGTTTTCTCAGAGCTTGATTCAAGCTTTTAGGTCTACCAAAGTGCCCTTGGAAGTGTACAGCTGGTGCTGATACTACCAATGAGTGAAGGCTAAGTTAGGGGTGAAAACTTCCTTTTAGTTTTTCTCAATATTTTCTTTCACTATCATGCATAAACCTATTCTCAACCCCTGACTCATAGGTCTGACTCCTGGCCCATCAATTCATCATCTGTAAATAACAGATGTAGGTGATACTATCAATCAATTCTCAGTGTTTATTCTGGGACTATGTGAATCAAATGACAATTTTCCAAAAATAGTCTGCTTTAGCAGCTCCAGATTTCAAGACTGTCTTCACATGGTATTGTTCCTCAATATACTCTATTCTCTGCTTTGCCAAAACTTTTGCTTTACTTTCACTTTTTCATATATCATTCACATACATTGTGGCTTATATCTGGAGTACCCTTCTCCACTTTTTCCTCTGAAACATCTATACTTACCACTCATGAGTCAGCTCAAGTGCTGCCTCTCTAGGAAGATTCCCTGAACCATCTTTGCCTCACATTAAAATTAGACCCTTCTCCTTCTCTGTTATAATACTTTGCAAATTAACTCTATTGGGGATATTTATGTCTTTGTGATTATTTGTTTATTTCTGTTTTGCTGGAAGGAATATGAGCTTATCAAATTCAGAGGTTTCTTTCCTTTTTTAAAATTTGTTTTATTTTATTTTAATTTTTTAGTTTAGATCATTAAAAAAATTTTAAACTATAATTGACATACACTATTATAGTCATTTCAGTGGTACACCCCAGTGGTTAGACATTGTGTGACTTACTAAGTGATCATCCAGATAAATATTATACCCATCTGACACATACATAGTTATTAGAATATTATTGACTATATTCTCTATGCTGTACTTTACATCCCCATCACTATTCTTTCAAATCACTTCTTTATAAACCCATGACCCATACAATACTTACAACAAAAGAGAAACTCAATCAATATTAACTAAATGAGTAAGGTTTTCAGTATTATCAAATCAGATGGCTTAGCAACCAGTTAATTCCTTTATTTGGATGAGCTATCTGACAAAGAATAGGTACTCAGTTAATATTTGCTCAATTGATGAATCATATTAACTACCAGGAAAAAATATACTTCATTCTGAAGATGTTTTTTATGTTGTTCTTTTAAATAGAACTTGTAAAGAATAAACTCAAGTTTGGAAGAAAGAGTTTAGGGGCTAATAGTTGGAGAAATTTTTAGAATTGTTTTTCTGGAAATGAAACCTAAATTCTTCTTTACAGAACCAAATTAATTAAGGATAAAATCACTGGAGCATAGATAATTTAAGAAAAATCAGTTAGCTATAAGGCCAGAAGAAAATTATGTCAAATGTCCAAATGCATAATTTATCTTAAATTTCTGATTAGTAAGCCATGAAAATTATATTCTGCAAATGTTTAAAAATTAAAAAGCACTGTGTCTACTTTGTGCTATTTCTAAACTCTATGAAAGCTTCACATCGTACAAGCAAAGTACAATTGCCACGGGGCTATATATGGACACTTAATTCCTAGGGATTTAAAGGAACAAGTTCTGCTCAGTCAATGAAAAATCTTTGGCAGAATTTCTGGGACATATTTTTATGCACATAAAAAATCATTTCAGAGATTTATAATTGCAGATTTTTCATTACAGAATCTACAAGTCTAGTTGTATTTTATCAGAAGGTACTATGAGAAGTTTTAAAACTCAGGCAAATGAAAAAAAAATGCTTTTTTTCTGCTAATGAAACTTGTAGTGGCTTCTTTTCATGTACTGAATTCAGGGCAGTTGGCTGCTTTGCCATCTATTCAACCTTTGTATGTGCAAGAAAGTAGGAGTCTGTATTTTAGAGTGATTGGACACACCCACATTCCAAACTGGACTTTCTGTATGAAGGTAATTGCTGAGTTCACAGCATTTTTTTGTTGTTGATCCCATAGCTGACATAATAAAGGGGAAAACTTACCAAATTTAGATTATTCTGAGAAACTTTAACATATAGATGGTTATATTGTTCTGAAAATATTTAGTCAGACACAATACCATTTAAAATAGATTGTGTTTGAAAAGTCTTTTTGATATAAATTATTTTATACATATAATATATCAGCAGTACAAAATTTATTTAATTAATATTGCTGAATAATTATATATTTATGATGATAGTATCCAAAATATTAACACATTAGGAATTAAATTGAAAGTAATACTAAAATTTAATTTGTATTATTAAAAATATATTGTTAAAAAATTAAAAAAATAGTAACAGAAATACAAAGTTTTATGGGAATTTGTTAAGAAACTTTTGGAACTGTAAAAGGAATTCATATTTTGAAACTATCAATTCTTTTTTAAGATTTTATCTATTGATTTTAGAGAGAGGAGAGAGAGAAAGGGGTGGGGAGAAGTGAAAAACATCAACTCGTAGCAGTTGCTTCTCATCTGTGCCTTGACCGGGCAAGTTTAGGGTTTTGAACTGGCAACCTCAGCATTCCAAGTCGATGCTTTATCCATTGTGCTATCACAGGTCAGGTGAGACTATCAATTCTTTATTGTTTTCCATTTTATGTGAAAATTATTGAGTTTGAGTTTTTTTTTTAATGGATATCTATCTCCGTTCCATGTTTACCAGCTAGGGTTGGGTTGATATTTGACTCCTTAATGGGAAAGAAATAAAAAGAAGGAAGAAAAGTAATATTTTCAAAAGTACCAAACATAGAAAATGAGTATATATTTTAGAAAGCTACTAGTGAAGGGCTAGTGAAAGTTAGAATGTATAGCTCCAAGAGCTCAGAATGTGTAAAATCTTATCAGCAAAATAGGCAGAATAGGAGAAGCTGCTCATGTGAACATTATATGCTTATAATCTAGAAAGTACATGCCCATCTATAGAATGTTCTTTTTATTATTCTCAAAGACATTATCTATGTTGTGGTCATCTCTTGTCCAGTCATGCTTGAAGATATATTGCCCTTACCTTCTCTGCCTAAGTGCTTGATGATAATGCCTCTATCGATATTACCTGTATGTAATTTTTCTTTCATTGACAATTCAAGATTTTCTGTTTTACTTATCAGAAAAAAATCTTTGAAATTATTTCCCTTTTTAAAAACTGTTTTTAAAATTAAATATATAAAAGGATAATAGCTCTAAGTAAGGGTCTTGAATTAGGTTATTCTAAAAAAAATAAAATTAGAAAATTGAATAGCTCTCCAACTTCTCCAGCTGATCTTTCCAGTGTAGTATCACTGGTGCTGGGTTGGATATGCCCATAATGACAGGGGTAGGGTGGACAGAATTGAGTCAGTGCTACAGATAAGAGTATATATGGTCATGGGGCTGAAACAAAGAGAGAACACCAAGCATTATGAAACAGAAATGGAAACTACTCAATGGCTGGGATTATGGGTTTGCATTGGGCAACTGTCAGGGATTTCTTGTCCTGAGACACAAAGTAGCAGCACATCAATGATTTGTTAAATGATTCTGTGGCACTTCCAAGAATCCCATCTCCCATATCCACCACCAGCTTGTCCCTGGTCTTGAATCTTGATTAGAATTCGTTTTCTGCTGCAGTTTTCTGGACTAAGGTAGAGAATAGAGTGCGAATAATGTGATTCTTCCCAGACATGCATTTTCCTATGGATGGAAGTAAGGGAGGTGCTGGCAGAGAGATGCATTTGTCCTTGCCTGCCAGCTTCTGTGGTAGGAGGCAGCGTGAGTGTTCATGCCATCTTGATGGTGAAAACCTTCCAGGAGTCATAGAAGTGCTGGATAAAATTCTCTCTTCTACATGGTCCCACCTGGTACCCTTCTCAACTTCCTTATTTGCTTTGAACCAAATACAAGAATATTAAATATACCCATATTCAAATATAAATATTCACATAGAATCAAAGTTCAAGTCAAAAATAAATTTTGAATGGCCCAGTCATTTGGAATCATTTGTTGTATATCCACTTTCTTAAGCATAAATAGCAGATATTTGGATATATGTTTTAGCCCCATGTGTCTATTCTTATTCACCTTCTTTTTATCTGATGCTGGCAAAAACTCTCAAATATTGCTTTGGAGTTGTTCTTTTGATTTTATTGCCAGAGTATTTATTCAAGACAATAAATTTGGCCATTTTAAAACTGTGAGAATATGGAATACATAAATTTTCCAGCTATAAAATACTTTTTGTCTATTTATGAAACTCAAAACAGATGCATCTACAAAGTTTACTCATATAAAGACAGATTACTGAGGGCGGGGAATCAGGTCTGGCTTCAAGAAGATTCTGGTATTTTTATCCTACAAACATTTCCAATGTGTAAAATCAGAACTAGGGACTTGGATCCAATGGTTGGGTTTGGGAGAGATTCTTATAAAGTAGCACAAGATGAGCATTGAAGAGCATTTCAACTTTGAGTCTACAATCTTAGGCATAGCCATTTTATTTTTAATTTGAACTAGAGAGAAGTCAAAGGTTGTTTTCCACAAGAATTTCTAAAGATTGGTAGCATAGGCTAGTCTGAAATTACGCCAAGCTTAAAAGTTAAATTCTCCTGGCAGTTGATCAAATCAACAATATGACAATCTGAATTGACTTCTAAAATGGAAATGAGCCATTTGAAAAAGGTCTCTGGCATCCATAAATTATTGTACAGGCCACATATTCTCTGGTGCAGTTATACAAATGAGATCTTGATGTTGGCCTATGGATTGAGGTGTCAAGGTAGATGAGTAGCTTTCTTAGAGTAGGCATATGACTGCTATAGAATTCTTATCCCTTTTCCTTTTGAGAAGTAGGAAGTCTAGCAAACACATGGGAGTGTAAGTAGAGCCTGGTGGATGTTTTGGCTTTAGCAATATAAGAACATAATTATTTTCATGGTTGTTGTTAAAGTTAATAAAATATATCAGCTCCTTGATGCTTATTCCCTAAAAGCTCTGCTCTTATTTTCATTAAATAGTCATATTGTGTGCCTAGATCTTCAGTGGATTATAAAGTTGATACAGATCTTATTTCATTTTTTCATTCAATAGATATTTATTGAAAAATGACTTTGTGGTAGGCATGTGTCAGTGTTGCCTAAGGCAGGGAAGAAGTGCCATCTCTTTCATTAAGTTAATAGGATTAAAATACTAGTTTATTTTATCAAAATAATCATTTTTCCATTCAATATTTAATAAACTTAAATAACCTTTCTTAAAGGGATTTAATATTTTAAATTTCATTTATAAATTTAAGATATATGTACTTAATTTTTTTTCAGTTATAAACTAAAACTCATAAAGTACTTAAGTTCTTTATTATAACTTTAATGATGCAGAAATAAATACAGTGTATCTTACCCCTTTGAGCAGTGATTTTTTTTCATGCTCACTGACCCCCAGGAGTGAGTTTTTTTCAAAAAATGAAATTAGTTCCAGTTACAGTTTTATTAACTTAATATCATGTTTGTTTGATAACCAATTTATGGAAACAAGAAGAAAATATATTTGCCTTTTTAAAATGTTGCCTTACACATATTTAAAATCATTTTTTTTTACTCTGGATGGTCAGGAGGCATGAGGACATACACGAATATTTGTACTACTCAAAGGATTAAGTATGTTGTAAAGCCAGTAGCCACAGCCACCATCATAGCTGCCTGGCCCATACAGGTTCACATTTGATTTGGACAGGCAGTAATGAAACAATGGAGCTAAGAGCTGGTGAGCCATTACCTTTAATCCTAGCTCGCACCCGGTAGGTGAGAAAATACACACAGTGGGAAAAGACTTCCCTTTCCATTCAGGGCTCCCAAAGCCACTGACTTATCCGAGTATTCCTAGAATCAAAGGTTTCTACCTCACTAGCTTTATTCACCTCTGTTCCCCATCTTCTTTTCTCTGCTCAAACTAGCTTCTCCTTCAGCACTCGGCCATCTTGGCTGCCTCTCCTCTGCAATGCTGATGACAGGATCTGAGTGAGAGAGCCCCCAGTCTGCCTTATCTTATACTGTAGAAACTAAAGCCTTTAAGCCAGTATACAAATAAGGAAGTCTCTGATACAAAGCCACTCATATGAGGCATAAATGGGATTCCTCATAAGAGTGCACCACCCCACATCATGCAACAGTCAAGGGTGTGGGGAAAAGCTCAGTTTTGAGATGATCTTAGTATTAAAAGGATGGGAAAGGCTTAGGTTTAAAACCAAGCCTTAGGCTATAAGGACCTTGTCAGCATACAGCCTGTCTCCCACACCCAATGCAAACTATAAGCAAGCAAACATATATATATATATATTTACAAACTTATTTGACTAACATATGTTATAAAATATTTTTATACTTTTCAACTTAAAATCACAAATGAAAATTAAAAATTAAACATTTTAAATAGTAGTTGCAGCTCTAATATGACTTATTTTTTTAAACATTATTCTTTTGTACATTTAAAAATGTACAAAGATTATTCTTTAGGTTAATGGAAAAGATTAATACTATAGATATTTGATTTACTTCAATAATTTCTAACCCTAATTTTCAATTGTCCCATGGTGTAGAGCCAGTAGTCATGGCCACCATCACAGGCGCCTGGTCCATGAAGGTTTGCATTTGATTCAGACAGACAGTAATGAAACAGTGAAGGCAAGAACTGGTGGGCCATTACCTTTAATCTTAGCTCGCACCTGGTGGGCGAGAAATACACACAGTGGTAAAACACTTCCCTTTCCATTCAGGGCTCCCAAAGCCACTGACTTATCTGAGTATTCCTAGAATCAAAGGTTTCTACCTCACCAGCTTTATTTACCTCTGTTCCCCATCTCCTTCTCTCTGCACAAACTCTGTACAAACTGGCTTCTCCTTCAGCACTCTACCATCTTGGCTGCTTCTCCTCTGCAATGCTAATTTCAGGAACTGAGAGAGAGCGAACCCCCAGTCTGCCCCATTTTATAGTGTAGAAATCAAAACCTTTAAGCCAATATACAAATAAGAAAGTCTTGGATACAAAGTCATTTATCTGAGGCATAAATGGGATTCCTCATGAGAGTGCACCACCTCACATCATGCAACAGTCAAGAGTGTAGGGAAAAGCTTAATTTTGAAAAAATCTTAGTATTAAAAAGGCGGGAAAGGCATAGTCTTAAAACTAGGCCTTAGACCAGGGGTCCCCAAACTACGACCCGCGGGCCACATGCGGCCCCTGAGGCCATTTATCCGGCCCCCGTCGCACTTCTGGAAGGGTACCTCTTTCATTGGTGGTCAGTGAGAGGAGCATAGTTCCCATTGAAATATTGGTCAGTTTGTTGATTTAAATTTACTTGTTCTTTATTTTAAATATTGTATTTGTTCCCATTTTGTTTTTTTACTTTAAAATAAGATATGTGCAGTGTGCATAGGAATTTGTTCATAGTTTTTTTTATAGTCCGGCCCTCCAACGGTCTGAGGGACAGTGAACTGGCCCCCTGTGTAAAAAGTTTGGGGACCCCCTGCCTTAGACTATAATGACTTTGCCAGCTTACAGCCTGTCTCCCACACCCAATGCAAACTATAAGCCAGCAAACATATATATCATATTTACAAACTGATTTGACCAACACATGGTTAAAGACATTTTATCCACTACTTTAATGATCTTTTCTCAATGTGATTTGTTACTTATCCCTAGCAACTTTAGAGTTACCTTTTCAAGGTAAAAAGTAATAGCTCAGAAACCTGTAGCAGCTGACATTTGGAGTGGTTTTTCTCATGATCATGAGAGACAAATTAGAGCCCTTCATATTTGAATATAGAAATGGGCATCAATAATTACTACAACTGGTCCTACCACTTATAGAAGGAACTAAGAGAGATGGCAAGAAAAGCAGACTTAAGAGACAAAAGTCTTGAGCTGCCTTTTAAACTTTTTAGGTTTGAGGAGCCAGTGGACATTGAAATGGATTTGTTAGAAGGCTGGATAGAATTCTCTGGGGAAAGAACTGGGCTGGAAAATTCTGTTTGGAAGTCCCAAAAGTATTGATGTTCTTTAAATCTACAGATGCAAAGGAGAGAGTAATAGGGAGAAAATATAAGAATGAGATCAGCAGATTGAGCACTGAATGGGCTAAAGTTTGGAGCTCAGGAAAAAGGGAAAGTGCTAAAAATGAAGACTGAGAAGTAACAACTGCAGAAAGAGAACATAAACAACAGTGTGTAACAGCCTGAAGGCCAGTTGAGGAGAATACTGCAAAGAGGAAATCAGGAGGAAATGGAAGAGGAAGAACAATCATTATGGAGATAAAAGCTGCATTTAAACAATTAGCATAAAAGCAAATGGCGATGGGAAAATCTATCTAGGATTGATGAAATTGCACAGACCAAAAGAGAAAAAATCTGCAAAGAAACAGCCATAGTTACAGAAAAAAAGAATAGATGTGGAGGACAAGATAGACAGAAGATACAGAGAAATAATAACAACAAAAATGTCCAAAGATATAAATAATGAAAAACCTTCCTGGAATAAAGAACAGCTCAACTCTGCAGATGACTGAGGGAACTTGATACAGAGCTGCCAACAGAACTGTGTATCTTAATCAGATTTTTAAAATGATTGAACTAAGGATAATGAAAGACCCTGATAAGTTGTTGTGAAGATTAATGAATTCATGTGAGGCATAAAGATTTGTGCCTAAATTATAATAAGCACTTGATAAATGCTATTGCAGCTCTTGTTTTTTTTTCTCCTATGCTTATGCATTATTATTGTTACCGTGATTATATTCTTTTCTATTCCACAGTTAGATGCTAGTATTGTTCAAGCCTGGTCTGAGGTCCTCTGTCTCCTCAGTGCATTCTCCTCCCCTAGAAAACCTATTCTATGCCCACAATTTCAATTTTCCTCTTCCCATTGATGACTCCCAGTTACATCTCTACTTGGATATCATGAAGCATCTCCAACTCAAATGTCCAAGACATAGCTCATGCTCTCTTCCTTTCACTGATTCTTCTGCTATCTGCCCAGAAAACTTGACCCTTGTCCAGTATTTCTGACCAAAGTGAACAGCATCACTGCTCCGCAGGTGCTGGGGCACCTCCTAGCTCATTCAGTGACTGAATCTGCTCCCAATCCCCACATTATATTCTTCACACAATGGCCAAAATGACCGTTAGAAATATAAGCCAGGAGTGACGTCACGGAAATGGCGCCATGAGCAGCGCGTCCGACAGATCTCCCCTAAATCACAACAAATTTATCAACTAGAAACAGAAAAATTTACCCTCGGAGCATTCCGGAGTTCCACACAAACTGAAAGCGAAAGGACTGTTATCACTTGAATCTGAGAGACGAGGGTGTGGAGGAAGCTACCGCAGCGACGTTCATTCAAGCCGCCAGGGAGTGCGCCTGTGGTGAGTCAGCCCACACTCGGGAGCCGCGAGCAGCCGCGGGCCCGAGCCCCGTACGGTTGCAGAGTGAGCACCGCCCACACTCCGGAGCGGGGAGCAGCCACCTGCGTGCCCGGTCTGGTTGCAGAGCAAGCACCGCCCACACTCGGGAGCCGTGAGCAGCCGCGGGCGCGCGCCAGATCCGGTTGCAGAGTGAGCACCGCCCACACTCCGGAGCAGCGAGCAGCCGCTGGCGCGCACCCGGTACGGTTGCAGAGCGAGCACCGCTAACGATCCCAGCGGCCCACGCACTGCGAGTGAGAGTCGCCAGCCACCGGTGCCCAGAGCACCCCATTTGCGCGTGTGCCCTGGGCATTCCACAAGCCCAGAGCACCCTACTGGCCCGCACACCCAGGGTGCCCCATTATCCTGCGCCTGGTGCGATCCAGCCGCCAGCGGCAGGGCTAGCAGGAGAGGCACCAGGGTGGTTTTCTACTTGGGAGATTCTCTCCATGGGCGGGGCACCTCACCCAGCCATTCAAGCTAACAATCAAGCATTGGGGGAGGGGCGCACGCAGGCAGCCTAAAATACCTTCGGGAGCACAGCTGTGACCCAATCACTGAAATTAGCTTAACCCATGAAATCTGCGCACCCACGGGTTCTAATTGATAAGATCTCTCTCAGTTCAGCGACCCAAGACAAGAGGCATGATATTTTTTAGTGCCTCTCGCTAAAGGGGCGGGGGCAACTTCTGATTGATAAGAGCCTCCATATTCAGGGATAAACGCTAACAAGAGGGACTTGGCAGATAATAAGATCTATACTACACTAGTCGCAAGCAGAGACTAGTGCCTCTTCTTCCCAGCCAAAACAGGCTACAAAGTGTGGAAAGCCTGGGTTGAGAGGTCCAACTGAATGCTAGGCGCTGAACAGTCACCTTGACAACAATTGACTCCCACCCCCGCCTGATTACACTGGAGGCCCTGACTGCCAGAGCCTTTCCCAAAGCCTTGCACTGAGTGGGGATAGAGTGGGGATTTCCCAGCTCTTTGAGCCTCTTACTCCCCAGGCAGAAGCAGTTGCAGCCTTATAGCTGGATCACCAGGCTGCTAATTCAGGAAGGGGGGACTAGGAGAGAGAATCCAGGAAAGCAAACTCTCTCATCGTTGGACCCTGCAAACGCCAACAAGCCTTGACTACTAGCAAGACTAAAGCCAATTATATGACATTGCCATAGAATCCCATCAACTGCAAATCCCTACCTAAGTGTGACATAGGGGCAGAGCCTGGGGTACAGAGTCACCGACCAGGAAGAGGGAGAGAAAAGAAAAAGGAAGAAGTTAACCTCTCAAAATCAAGAAAAATCCACAGACTTTACAACTTGTTACACTAATTTTTTTGTTGTTGTTGTTTGTTTCTTCTATCTTATTGCCTTTATTTCCTCCACCTCGGTCCTTCTATTCTCTGCCCATCTTATGCTTCCCTTTTCTTGAACTACACTACCCATAAGTGTTACATTTTATTTCTCTTCTTCATCCTCACCCTCCTTTAAGGTTATACTCCAAAACACTTAACTCTCACTCTCTCCTCTTTTGTTTTTTTTTTTGATTTGCTTTATTTTGTCTTTTTCTCTTCCTTTTTTATTTCTTCCTTCGTTTTTCTCTTTTTCTTATTTTTCCCTTTCTATTCGTTTTTTCTTTTCTCGTTTTACTTTCCTTCCACTTAATCCTCAATCACGAACAAATTAGTTAATTTGGGACTCAAG
The DNA here is from genome assembly GCF_036850765.1 of Saccopteryx bilineata. Classification (NCBI taxonomy): domain Eukaryota; kingdom Metazoa; phylum Chordata; class Mammalia; order Chiroptera; family Emballonuridae; genus Saccopteryx; species Saccopteryx bilineata. The sequence continues at coordinate 180,226,691 of NC_089494.1, forward strand.
GCTTTTTTTGGCTTTATTTTTCTTTTTTGCTTTTGTTTTTGTTTTTTTCTTGTTTGTTTATTTTTGTGGCATTTTGGGTCCTCCCAACCCAAGGTCTCCATTGTATTTAGTCTTCGCTTCACTTAATACAACAGATTTTTACTTATTATTTTTATTTTTTTCTTCTTTATTATTCTTTTTTTGGTCCTTTTTTCTGGTTCCTTCTTATCCCTCTCATTACATCTCTTAGTTGACCATCACTTACAAGCAAATCATCTTATGCTTGTCTAAAATTTTCTTCCTTTTTTTTTTGCATTTAGTAGGTCCCTACTCCCTTCTTTTGCCCCTTGAACTCTTCACCACAAATCAGGCCCTCCATTATAGGCACGATATTTCCCTGAGGAGGGGAGAGGAGGGAAACAGAAGAAAGAAAAAAAGGGGGAAATAATAAATTATTACTGTTTTTTTTTTTGTGGGGTGTTTTACCCTTTTTTTTTTTTTTTACTTTTTACTCTTTTTAATTCTAATTAGTGCTATCAACAAGACCACCCTCAGATGCCAATAAGAAAGAGGAAATCGAATATTATGGATACAAAAGAAAGAGAGGTAACACAAATAGATGTGGAAAAATCTATGGAGAAAAGACTTAACATATTGGAAGCCTTGGAGCTAAATGACAGAGAATTTAAAATAGAAATCTTAAAAATACTCAAAGATATACAAGAAAACACAGAAAGGCAATATAGGGAGATCAGAAAACAACTCAATGAACACAAAGAATATATTACCAAGGAAATTGAAACTATTAAAACAAATCAAACAGAAATGAAAAACTCAATTCACGAGCTGAAAAACAAGGTAACAAGCTTAGCTAACAGAACAGCCCAGATTGAAGATAGGATTAGTGAAATAGAAGACAAACAACTTGAGGCACAACAGAGAGAAGAAGAAAGAGACTCAAAAATAATAAAAAACGAGAAAGCCCTACAGGAATTGTCTGACTCCATCAGAAAGAATAACATAAGAATAATAGGTATATCAGAGGGAGAAGAGAAAGAAAATGGAATGGAGAATATACTCAAACAAATAATAGACGAGAACTTCCCAAGCCTGTGGAAAGAACTAAAGCCTCAAATTCAAGAAGCAAACAGAACACCGAGTTTTCTTAACCCCAACAAACCCACTCCAAGGCACATCATAATAAAGATGACACAAACCAATGACAAAGAAAAAATTCTCAAGGCAGCCAGGGAAAAGAAGAGTACAACATATAAAGGAAGGCCTATTAGATTATCATCATCAGATTTCTCAGCAGAAACTCTACAAGCTAGAAGAGAGTGGACCCCAATATTTAAAGCCCTGAAAGAGAGGAACTTTCAGCCAAGAATACTATACCCATCAAAGCTATCCTTCAAGTATGAAGGAGATATAAAAACATTCACAAATACAGAAAAGATGAGAGAATTTATCAACAGAAAGCCCCCACTCCAGGAAATACTAAAGGGGGTTTTCCAACCAGATTCAAAGAACAAAAGAAAACAACATCTCAAGTAACAGCTCCACCAAGAACACAATAAAACCAAACTTAAACTGTGACAACAAAGGAAAAAAAGGGGGGAGAGGATGGAGATTAACAGTAGCAAAGGATGATGAAGTGCAGAAATACTCATAAGATACGGTACTACAATGAATATGGTAGGTACCCTTTTCATTACTTAATGGTAACCACCCTTGAAAAAACCACCACAAAAACACTTGACTTAAAAAAGGTAGCAACAGAGGAAAGAAGTATGGAACACAAACAAACAAAAACAAATGATAGAAAAACAAAAGAGAAGAATCAAACAAGATACAAAACTAACAGAAAGCAATTTATAAAATGGCAGTAGGGAACCCACAAGTGTCAATAATTACACTAAATGTAAATGGATTAAACTTACCAATAAAAAGACACACAGTAGCAGAATGGATTAAAAAAGAAAATCCAACTATATGCTGCCTACAAGAAACACATCTAAGCAACAAGGATAAAAACAAATTCAAAGTGAAAGGCTGGAAAACAATACTCCAAGCAAACAACACCCAAAAAAAAGCAGGCGTAGCAATACTCATATCTAATAATGCTGACTACAAGACAGAAAAAGTACTCAGGGACAAAAATGGTCATTTCATAATGATTAAGGGGAAGTTGAATCAAGAAGACATAACAATCCTTAATACATATGCACCAAACCAAGGAGCACCAAAATATATAAGACAGCTACTTATTGACCTTAAAACAAAAACTAACAAAAATACAATCATACTTGGAGACCTCAATACACCGCTGACGGCTCTAGATCGGTCATCCAAACAGAGAATCAATAAAGATATAGTGGCCTTAAACGAAATACTAGAACACCTGGATATGATAGACATCTACAGGACACTTCATCCCAAAGCGACAGAGTATACATTTTTCTCTAGTGTACATGGAACATTCTCAAGAATTGACCATATGTTGGGCCACAAAGACAATATCAGCAAATTTAGAAAAATTGAAATTGTACCAAGCATATTTTCTGATCATAAAGCCTTGAAACTAGAATTCAACTGCAAAAAAGAGGGGGAAAAACCCACAAAAATGTGGAAACTAAACAACATACTTCTAAAAAATGAATGGGTCAAAGAAGAAATAAGGTCAGAGATCAAAAGATATATACAGACAAATGAAAATGAAAATACGACATATCAGAATCTCTGAGATGCAGCAAAAGCAGTAATAAGAGGAAAGTTCATATCACTTCAGGCCTATATGAACAAATAAGAGAGAGCCGAAGTAAACCACTTAACTTCACACCTTAAGGAACTAGAAAAAGAAGAACAAAGACAACCCAAAACCAGCCGAAGAAAGGAGATAATAAAAATCAGAGCAGAAATAAATGAAATAGAGAACAGAAAAACTATAGAAAAAATCAATAAAACAAGGAGCTGGTTCTTTGAAAAGATCAACAAAATTGACAAACCCTTGGCAAGACTCACCAAGGAAAAAAGACACAAGACTCAAATAAATAAAATCCAAAATGAAAGAGGAGAGATCACCACAGACATCATAGAAATACAAAGAATTATTGTAGAATACTATGAAAAATTATATGCCACCAAATACAACAATCTAGAAGAAATGGATAAATTCCTAGATCAATACAACCTTCCTAGACTGAGTCATGAAGAAGCAGAAAGCCTAAACAGACCAATCAGCAGGGAGGAAATAGAAAAAACTATTAAAAATATCCCCAAAAATAAAAGTTCAGGCCCAGATGGTTATACTAGTGAATTCTATCAAACATTCAAAGAAGACTTGGTTTCTATTCTACTGAAAGTCTTCCAAAAAATTGAAGAAGAAGCAATACTTCCAAACACATTTTATGAGGCCAACATAACCCTCATACCAAAACCTGTCAAGGATGGCACAAAGAAAGAAAACTACAGACCAATATCTCTAATGAATACAGATGCTAAAATACTAAATAAAATACTGGCAAACCGAATACAACAACATATTAAAAAAATAATACATCATGATCAAGTGGGATTCATCCCAGAATCTCAAGGATGGTTCAACATACGCAAAACGGTTAACGTAATACACCATATCAACAAAACAAAGAACAAAAACCACATGATCTTATCAATAGATGCAGAAAAGGCTTTTGATAAAATACAACACAATTTTATGTTTAAGACTCTCAACAAAATGGGTATAGAAGGAAAATATCTCAACATGATAAAGGCCATATATGATAAACCATCAGCCAATATCCTATTAAACGGCATAAAACTGAGGACTTTCTACCTTAAATCAGGAACAAGACAGGGTTGTCCACTCTCTCCACTCTTATTTAACGTGGTGCTAGAAGTTCTGGCCAGAGCAATCAGACAAGACAAAGAGATAAAAGGCATCCATATCGGAAAAGAAGAAGTAAAGCTATCACTTTTTGTTGATGATATGATCCTATACATCGAAAACCCGAGGGACTCCACAAAAAGATTATTAGAAACAATAAACCAATACAGTAAGGTTGCAGGATACAAAATTAACATACAAAAGTCCATAGCCTTTCTATATGCCATCAATGAAATATTAGAAAACGAACTCAAAAAAATAATCCCCTTCACGATTGCAACAAAAAAAATAAAATACCTAGGAATAAACATAACAAAGAATGTAAAGGACCTATATAATGAAAATTACAAAGCATTGTTAAGGGAAATCGAAAAAGGTACAATGAGATGGAAAAATATTCCTTGTTCTTGGATAGGAAGAATAAATATAATCAAAATGGCCATATTACCCAAAGCAATATACAAATTTAATGCAATTCCCATCAAAATCCCTATGAGATTTTTTAAAGAAATGGAACAAAAAATCATCAGATTTATATGGAACTATAAAAAACCCCGAATAGCCAAAACAATCCTAAGGAAAAAGAATGAAGCTGGGGGCATTACAATACCTGACTTCAAACTATATTATAGGGCCACGATAATCAAAACAGCATGGTATTGGCAGAAAAATAGACACTCAGACCAATGGAACAGAATAGAAAGCCCAGAAATAAAACCACATATATATGGTCAAATAATCTTTGATAAAGGGGCCAACAACATACAATGGAGAAAAGAAAGCCTCTTCAACAAATGGTGTTGGGAAAACTGGAAAGCCACATGCAAAAGAATGAAACTCGACTATAGCCTGTCCCCGTGTACTAAAATTAATTCAAAATGGATCAAAGACCTAAATATAAGACCTGAAATAATAAAGTACATAGAAGAAGATATAGGTACTAAAATCATGGACCTGGGTTTTAAAAAACATTTTATGAACTTGACTCCAATGGCAAGAGAAGTGAAGGCAAAGATAAATGAATGGGACTACATCAGAATAAAAAGTTTTTGCTCAGCAAGAGAAACTGATATAAAAATAAACAGACAGCCAACTAAATGGGAAATGATATTTTCAAACAACAGCTCAGATAAGGGCCTAATATCTAAAATTTACAAAGAACTCATAAAACTCAACAACAAACAAACAAACAATCCCATAAAAAAATGGGAAGAGGACATGAACAGACACTTCTCCCAGGAAGAGATACAAATGGCCAACAGATATATGAAAAGATGCTCAGCTTCATTAGTTATTAGAGAAATGCAAATCAAAACTACAATGAGATACCACCTCACCCCTGTTAGATTAGCTATTATCAACAAGATGGGTAATAGCAAATGTTGGAGAGGCTGTGGAGAAAAAGGAACCCTCATTCACTGTTGGTGGGACTGTAAAGTAGTACAACCATTATGGAAGAAAGTATGGTGGTTTCTCAAAAAACTGCAAATAGAACTACCTTATGACCCAGCAATCCCTCTACTGGGTATATACCCCAAAACCTCAGAAACATTGATACGTGAAGACACAGGTAGCCCCATGTTCATTGCAGCACTGTTCACAGTGGCCAAGACATGGAAACAACCAAAAAACCCTTCAATAGAAGACTGGATAAAGAAGATGTAGCACATATACACTATGGAATACTACTCAGCCATAAGAAATGATGACATCAGATCATTTACAGCAAAATGGTGGGATCTTGATAACATTATAAGGAGTGAAATAAGTAAATCAGAAAAAAACAAGAACTACATGATTCCATACATTGGTGGAACATAAAAATGAGACTAAGAGACATGGACAAGAGTGTGGTGGTTACCAGGGGTGGGGGGAGGGAGGACATGGGAGGGAGGGAGGGAGAGAGTTAGGGGGAGGGGGAGGGGCACAGAGAACTAGATTGAGGGTGGCGGAGGACAATCTGACTTTGGGCGAGGGGTACGCAACATAATTTAATGACAAAATAACCTAGACATGTTTTCTTTGAATATATGTACCCTGATTTATTAATGTCATCCCATTACCATTAATAAAAATGTATTAAAAAAAAAAAGAAAAGAAATATAAGCCAGATTATGGAAGTCTCCAAGAAAATCTTTCGATACCATTTAGTTTCACACAGGGTAGTTAGTGGTCTGTGGCCTTTATTATTTCTCTGGCAGCATTTCTAATGCCCTTCCCCCAACCTCTACTCACTTCACAGTAGCTAGAGAGGTACCTTTTCTATTCCAAAAATACCCCCAAAGGGTTTTCACTTCAGGTAACTAATTCCTTTACTTGAAAACTTCTGTCCACAGCCAGCCATGTGACATCTATTCGATCTATGCTAAAATGCTACCTATTGCCTGATTTTTTTCTGTTGCTCTCAATTCTTTATTTTTCTTCTAAATACTTCACCACTAACTGACATAGTTCATGTGTATTACCTATTTATTTGTTTTCCGTTCTCTCTCTTGTTCTCCCTAACTCAGCCATACTGTCTTATTTCAATCACTTGCTCTTGCCACAAGGCCTTGGCACAAGATATTTGCTCTACTTGATATACTTTTTCAACCTCTTTCCCTGTACTCACTCCCTGACATTTTATCTAGTTAATGTCTTTGTTTTGAATTAAAAAAAATTATTGATTTTAGAGAGAAAGAGGAAGAGAGAGAGAGAAACATCAATTTGTTGTTTCACTTATTTATGCATTTATTGGTTGTTTCTTGTATGTGCCCTGATCAGAGATCAAACATGCAACCTTGGCATAATGGGACAACACTCTAATCAACTGAGCCACTAGACCAAGTTTAGTTAATTTTTTCAGCTATTTTTATTTTAGTTTGCATGTCACTTCATCAGGAATGCCTTGCCCGATCTATAACTATTGCCAGTATCCTTTATTTATGACTTTTTTTTTTTTTTTTTACAGAGACAGAGAGAGAGTCAGAGAGAGGGATAGTTAGGGACAGACAGACAGGAATGGAGAGAGATGAGAAGCATCAATCATTAGTTTTTTGTTGTGACATCTTAGTTGTTCATTGATGCTTTCTCATATGTGCTTTGACTGTAGGCCTTCAGCAGACCGAGTAACCCCTTGCTCGAGCCAGCAACCTTGGGTCAAAGGCTGGTGAGCTTTGCTCAAACCAGATGAGCCCACACTCAAGCTGGTGACCTCGGTGTCTCAAACCTGCATTCTATTCTGACACTCTATCCACTGTGCCACCGCCTGGTCAGGCTATTTATGACTTTTATTTAATTTTATTTTTTAAATTTTATTTATTTTTTATTTAGTAAGTAGAGGGGAGGCAGAGAGACAGATTCCCACACGTGCCCTGACTGGGATCCACCCAGCAAGCCTAAATGGGAGTGATGCTCTGCCCATCTGGGGCATTGCTCTGTTACTCAGCAACTGAGCTCTTCTTAGTGCCTGAGGCAGAGGCAATGGAGGCATCCTCAGTGCCCAGGGTCAACTCGCTCCAATCAAACCATAGCTGATTGGAGGGGGTTGGGGGGGAGAGAAACAAGAAGGGGAGGGGTGGAAAAGCAGATGGGCCCTTCTCCTATGTGCCCTGACTGGGAATTGAACCTGGGACATCTACACACTGGGTCGACTGTTTATGACTTTAAAACAACATTTTCCCTTAAGTTTATAGAACTCATCCATATCTGTTATTTGACACTTAATTGTTCATATAATTATTCAACTATCATTCCCACTAGTTCTTTGCTCAACACTATGGTATCCTATGTGTCTAGCTCATAATCAGTACATTCAAGAATTCAAAATATTTGACAAATGAATAATGAGCCCAAGGACCATTATAATAGTCTCTCTTAATCATTTAGTGACTTTATATCCCACCAAAAATTCACTTGGCAATAATTCACTATCCTTTACTTACTTTCAGCACCTCTTACACACTGTTTCCACACCACCCTTCCTAAAACACACCTCAAATTGCACTCCATCCATGGCCCTCCAGTCCTTTGAAATGAAAACTTCCCAACTCCAAGCCCCTCCTTCTTTTAATATTCCATTTTACCTCTCTATATGGATAAATTATTTGTAAATAATTTATTTTATTGCACTAGTGACTAATACCTGCTTAAAACAAACATAAATATGGTTGTGGGCTGTAATGTGGTTTGTATAATCTTGAATAACACCCACAGGACTGGAATAATTTGTACTGTGTTATCTCTTAAAACATATCACCACTAATGAGGTATATAACATTAAACAGCACATATTGCAGAGGAAGACTATTAAGTATCCTTGCTTTGTTGGAATGTGATTCTTTTTGGAGAGCCTTTCTCTTATTCCAGTGTTTGTTTTCATTATAGCCTATGACTGAAAACAAAAATTTTTTCTTATTCTATAAACTAATGTATTTTCCGACCCTGGCTGGTTGGCTCAATGGTAGAGTGTCGGCCCAGTGTGTGGAAGTCCCGGGTTTGGTTCCCGGCCAGGGCACCCAGGAGAGGCGCACATCTGCTTTTCCACACTTCCTCCTCTCCTTTCTCTCTATCTCTCTCTTCCCCTCCACAGCCAAGGCTCCACTGGAGCAAAGTTGGCCTGGGTACTGAGAATGGCTCCATGGCCTCCACCTCAGGCGCTAGAATTGCTCCAGTTGCAATGGAGCAATGCTCCAGGTGGGCAGGGCATCACCCCCTGGTGGGCATGCCGGGTGGATCCCAGTCTGGTGCATGGGAGTCTGTCTCTGCTTCCCCGCTTCTCACTTCAGAAAAACAAAACAAAAATAACACCATATTTTTCTTTGTTTGGAGTTTATATTTTGTTTTCTAGATTTTAAACCTAGTAGATCTCACTTTGGCATGCCCCGATAGCCTGCATTTATTTTGATACTTCTGATAAACAGAAAACAAGCTGCTAGTTGCTCGTGGGGTCAGAGTGAGACAGTGCCCCTCCTGCAGTGGCACCTGATGCTTACAAATTTGAAAACAGTTTCTACTATTTAAGAGTTATTACTTTTCTTATCTGAAATAAAATAAACATCATTTAAACATTTTAACTTACTATGAATTTAGAGTGTGACCATAATAGTCCTTCATATTTTTATAAAACTTTACAATGTACAAAACACTGATATGCAAAATCATGTTTACTTTTCAGTAACCCTTAAAGTGCACAGGGCAGGCTCTATTTTACTGTTTTATAGGTATAGACCCTGAAGCTTGGGGAGGATGCAGGTGGCAGAGGGGATGCTGGCCCAGGTCCTCTGTCCTGAGTATTTCATGCATTGCACCACAACAGCTCTAGCAAAGTGTAACCCTGCTGATAGTACTTTTAATTCTGACTAACTGTGTCACTCTGGAGCTCTCTAATACAAGCACAAGGTGAATAAAAATGTAGATGTACAGGGTTTTTCAAATATATGAACCTAATTTTCCATCTCATCTCCCTTTGGTTTCCAAAGTGGTAAAGCAGTTCTGTCCCAAAGCTAGGGTTGTTGATGTGCCTTGCGGTCTACTCAGAAGATATTTATCTACTTGGAGGATTCACAGAACTTACCACTTAACCTGAGCTACCTCTAGCCTGCATGGCACCTTTCTTCTTCTCCTGGGCCAATGCAGTTTTGGGTTGAGCAACACGACTTGGTGATTGAGGTCTGAGATGCAATTCAAAGCCGACTTACCTTGTCTCCTGATACCAACGCAGGACAATTACAACTCACCTAGATCCAGTGGGCCCGCCTATAAGCAATAGTGAAGGGGAGAAAGGTGCACCTATTATCAGGCGAGGTTGCTCCTTGAGAACTTGGCGCTGCTGCATCTCAGAGGGTCACTCAAGGCCTAATATTTTCTTCATCATGCACAGCACTGTGGGAGCATAGTCCTGAGCTGTCTCAACCATGTAGTAACAGAAACGGATGTTACTGAAGCTCAGTTCTAAGAATCTTCACAGATGTTTAAAAACAACTACTTGGAAGTTACTTGGATAGTATAACCATACTACTGTTTGCTGGATGCCTACAGGGGTCACAGATAATCAGCTGGATGCTGATTACTACTTCTGAGCCCCACCCAGTTGATTATGGAAATTCTGCCCCTACATGGGTCTCAATGGAATTCACACTTGTCTGATTTTGTCTGAACAACTCATGAGAATCCTGTTTGCATGAAGACAGAGGAGCTTCTCAGAAAAAAAAAAAAAAATCATCCTGAGGGAAAAAGGACCCAGGCCTGGCTGGGTGACAAGAAAGAACTTGTCACCAGGATGGCAGTGGTGATCTGCATTTGATTTGATGACTGTCAGTTGATTCTGCCTTGGGCCAGTCCCTGGAAAAATGTCTGATTCCTCAGCAGAAACAAAGAATGCTGTGTAAAACTGAAAGAGTATTCCATGAAGAACTTGATAAATTTGAAGTGGTGGTTCAAGCAACTTACAGATGGGGCTCTTTTGATAGAATATGATATGAAAGCAGAAAAGCATTGAGTCCAGACATACTTTAAAACCTTATCATAATGTTTCTCTAAGTGAAGATTGTATGCAGCTTGAAGATAAGGTCATTGAGCCTCACAAGTCCTTCTGGATGAGACGAAAAGGCATGAGGGAGAGGCAGCAGCACTTCTCTGCTTAGCAAGTGTCCTGGCAATTAGTTTGAGGAAAAGGTGAAGCTGCCTTTGTTAGCCACAAATAATGCTCTCTCAATCCCAGGAATTTCCAGGCTCATGTGATCAATTTAAGCTTCTAATACAGGGATATTAAACACCAAGCTTGTGTACTCTTCTCTCCAGACATGCAACCATGGTAACATGGCTGATCCACCATGAAACAACAGCTAAAGCCCGAACATGGCCTGAATAGTTTTCTCAACACAGTGCTCCAGGAAGTGCCTAGAAACTAACTTGCAATTCTGCCCTAATATATTTTGCAACAAAAATATGGTAAGCTCCCACCATCTGGGAACATAAGATTTTTTATTGGAAAGGAAAGTGAAGTCCCCGGTCATGCTCCCTTTATGCAAATGACTTGTTTGTAATAGCAGCTGTCTACAGTAGAACCCTTACAGGAAGAAGAGTCTTTCCTGAGCCCAAAGCCCCCATCTAAGTGTAAGTGAAAGTTGAAAGGTCTGAATTTAATTTTGAAGCACTCAAGATGCAGAAAGTGTTTTTTAGCTTGTGGTTGGTAAATAGATATGATTTGCAATAACTCATGTCAGCTCATCTTTGGTTTTCAAAAACAAGTTGAATAAAAGGGATTCAGTATAATGAAAAATGTCAAATATAGTAGAAATACAGATAAGTGGCTTTTCTGCTCCAGCCATCTTAGATTGTTCTTAGAAGAGGTGTTATGCCTGTATCTAACACGTGTGTGTGTGTGTGTGTATGTGTGTGTGTGTGTATCAGAATACCAGGTAAAAGGAAGTGAGTCATCGAGGGGCATACAACCACTCTCTTTCCAAGTGAATGATTTAAAGAAGTGATAGTTGTAAGGTATTTTCCCTGCCAAGAAGGAAGGAACGGCGGGAGCCACCAAGTGTGGAATAACAAAAAGGCTTTATTCAGTACAGAGCACGTATCCCGCCCGGCAAGGTTCCCTGGCCCCGAGGTAAGATGGAGGCCAGGGAAGTTGCAAGGATAAAACCGCGTGGGAGATATTTAAAGGGGTCTCTCTAGGGAAGTCGAGCTAACATGATGGGGTGAAATCCCACTGGCTGGCAGACGATCACTTTTTCCAAAGGGTTCCTGTGAAGCTTCTTTTGGCGCGCTTGGTTGTGGGCGGTCCTAGCCAAAGCTTGTGGGTCTGAGTTCCCCAAGTGACCATCCCCCATTATCCAGTGACCTTACAATATTATTTCAGTAATATTTTTAGTGTGAAGCATGGTTTCTATTGGCTAATTCAAAAAAGTTACAACCAATCCCTTGTCAAGACAAATAGTAAACACATCAGTTTATTAGTTATTGAAGAAGAAAAGGTAGAAAATTCTGTTACTAACAGAAAAGTCACCCTTATGCAGAAAGAGCAGGCAGGCAGGTAGGTGGACAGATAGTAGCAGGCGAGGTACTTGGCTGGCTAGGCCATTTCTCAGCTGCGTGAGACAATGTGTGAAGGTAATGAAATTTGGGCTTTAGGATGAGTGGCACCTTGATCAAAGAGGAAGAGCGAGAGGTTCCAAAATGGATGCATATTAAAAAAAATTATCATGACCTTACCTCTTTTTTTGATATGCATGTAAGCTGGTTCCCCTGGCAACTAGAGCCTACCTCAATTAGGTGTTCAATCAGTAGCAAATATAGATTACCTATGGACTGACATACCAAGGTTTTGTGACTCTTAACTCAAAATTCCACTCATCTAGGTGTTTTATTTTTAAAATTTCCTCTTTTAACAATGTAGATGATCTCTATGTAGCAGAGATACGGTATATGCAGCAATACAGAAGAGAGATTGAACAGAATAGGAGCACGAGACTGAAATCAGACACTCTGGCACTCACTGGTGGAGTGACACTGTACTAGTTACAGAAACTTGGTAAGCTTCAGTTTCTCCTTTAATAAAACAAGGCTAATAATAATAGGAACTGCTTTATGATATTGGTGCGGGGTTATTTCATTTTATCTTATTTTTTGCCCATATAAAGAGCCGTGGGGTTGGTATCTTTTCAATCCCTTGGCTGTATTGAGTCAGTTAATAGCGTAAAAAATCACTCCCTTTAACATATAATTTTGTTTCCTTCAGCCCTTACTCCTTACCGTTTCTTGATAGAGCATCCAGCCAACTCTGCCCTTTGAACCGGCTTCTAAAAAAGGAGGCTGATATTGTAGTTTTCATCTGAAAAAGAAAATAAAGGCAGGCTTTCTGTCACTGATTTATCTCGAGGCACATAACACCGAAACGTTTTGGCAGAACTAAGGCCTAGAGACCAGAGGCTGGAGAATCAGTCGTCATTTCCTCTAATGTCCACTCACTCTTCTTAGCAGGTTCCCGAAGCTGGGCGGTAATACTGTGAAACATCACAGGCATAAGTAGTCGTACTATCCAGGGGAATGTGCTCCACAAATCCATTCATTGCTGACAAAGGAATTATAAGAGATCGCCCCTAAGTCTCTGTTTCTTCATTTATAAATCAGTTTCCGAACGTTTTTAAACTATTGGGCTCTTTTATAAAAGAAAATCTTATGCAGGAAGTCCAAAATATAGAACTGACAACAATGGAAAACCTGTGGTTGGAAAGCAGGGATGTGACGCACCAGCAGAAGCCGTGGCCAGGGGTCCCCTTGGCCATTCCCTTAGTAGCCTTTAGGGCACCTGCATAAGAAGCTCCCCAAGACACAGTGTGACAGCCACTAGACAGATTTTCTTAAAGGTCAGCTCCAGCTCTGGCACTGGGATACCTGTGGGCTCCCCTCCCTACTTTATCTACTTCTCAGCACTGCGTGGAAGCGTGTTCTTGCCCCTCCTCAGAGGAGAGTGACTAAAGCTCGTCATCTGTCTGGCCCCTCTGAGATGCTCCTACCGTTCTGGAAGGCTGATGACAGCTTCTCTTCTTATGCCATGCCACCAACCCTAGTGAGCTCAGGGTGTGGGCCTGTCCCGCTGCCTCATTTCTCCAGACGATGCTATTACCAACCTGCTCTGAGAAACTTCCGCTGAAATCTCTCACTGCACATGATGGCAGGGACATTGCAGATTCTTCAACAGTTCTCAAAAAATATTTCAGCATAATTGAGTCTTCATGGTTTGGGGACAGAATAAAATGTTCCATACTTCTTTGTAGAGATGAAAACCCCTCCCCACTCCTGCCCCCAGCTCAAAGCAAGCAAAGATGATGGCTTCGAAATATGGTGTTGGGTTCAGACTACTACTGCCTCCTAGTGGTCCTCCAGGAGGACCGCAGTAATGATTCTCCAACAGAGAGATGAGAGTGCTAATGATAAACACAGCTGATCCAACTTAATGCAACACAGCTGAGCCCTTAACTCCTGGTACTTAGGAGCAGCGCCGTTGGACGTGGGCTGAGTGTCTTCTGAGCAAATGTGTTCTGGAATCTGCATTTGTATCTCGGCTTTGCCAAAATATAAGCTGTGTAAAATAGGGAAAATAACCCCTCTGAGCATTAGTTTCCTTTTCTGGAGATGACACCCACCTTGCAAGGTGTTGTAAGAATTACATGACATGGCCTTCTGAATTTCCCAAGTGCCTGGTGTGGAATTGAGGCTCAACTAATTGGCAGCTATTTGGTTTTGAATGGAAAGATCATAGCTACAGACACTGGATGAACTTTGTGACTATATCTTGTATCCAGAAGCACAAGGATAATTTCACTGGTGTTCAGTAAAGAACATCACGATTAATTTTCCCTCTTTTCAGGCAAATATCCACTAACACTATAAACATTATGCCATTTTAGTACAAAAATCAGTGTGGTTCTGAAACAGCCAATGATGTAATTTTCCCCAAAGTGTATCATATTTAATTCTCTTCTCAGAAAATTAAAGGAAAAAAAGAAAAAAAAAATAGAGGCTTTAAAAAGCACAAAGAATCATATGCTTTTAACAGTGTCATGTAATGGATTTTAATCCATACATTATTTTTCTTTTCTTAGATAAATCTTCAAGTAAAAATTATTATAGAATGCTGGGGATATTTCTTGGTTTGGATGCCATATTGTGACAACTTTTATTTAAAAGTTATTTTAATTTGCTTTAAGTTGTTTTCTTAGCAATTTTATCATAAGAATGAATCAGTGGGAGTGGAAATGCTATTTGAGGATAATCTTTCAAGAAAATTATCTAAAATACTCCACAAAAATGAGCCCCCAAATAATAATATTTGAAAGGTAAGAAGGTAAAGTGGTAGATTTTATAATTTATATCCCATGCACTAAGAGGTCATTGACAAAAGCCATTACAGAAAAATTACCCTTTTCACATGTTGATTACCACCTGAAATTTTATCTGCAATATTGCTTTTAGGATCATAACAAATGACTGATCACAGACACGCTACAAAGAAGGGAAAATGTTCAAGAAAGAGAATTTACAAACATGAATTCAAATACTCCATTTCAGAAAAATGTATCAAATAGGCAAATTTTATGTAAGCTTCAGGAATATTGTGTGTGTGTCTTCTGTAGCTAATTTGGATTGTATGTACATATAGAGCTATCTTTAAGCAAAACTAGTTACCATGGTGACACAATACCCCTTCTAAATGCAACACGTGATATCTAATTCTGTCTGTATGTTAACCATTTAGTTGAAAATGGGGAGGATCTTAGAAGACAGAGACAGACTGATCAAGAGTATCTCCCTAGATTTCTATATTTTCACCTTACCTCTGTCTTGGTCAGTCTCTTATCCCTTTAAACCAAATATTAATTTTTTTCTCTAAATTATTTAGTGGATGACTTGGTTTTTTTCTGAATCTAACTGTATATCTTTACAAATAATGAAAAAAGGCTAGCTATTTCTTCTGTTAATATAGGACAAAAGTTCAACATACTAAACAAATTAATTTTTAGAAAATGTGTTAGTTCTGATTAGAAGTGACATTTTCAAAATAAATTCCTAATATTAGAGCTTGTTGGTCTCTCTAATTTTAGTCTTTTCCTTCCCACACCCAGTCACGAGTTTTTCATTTCAAAGTCATACTCTCTAGTTAAAGTATGTGGAAGCTGTTTTATAGAAGAAAATGGAACACAAGTACATGTTGAAATGAACAGGAATGTATCAATTCATTCCTGTTCAATCTTTTAAAAGATATGTTGAAAAACTCAACATCTGTTAAGACTCAGTATTTAGAAAACAAGTGATAACCATCAGGTGCTTTTTCTGTGACTATATAGTTAGGCATTTGCTTACTTATTGGATTATTGTTAGAGCGAAACTATGAAAGAGGAACGAAGAGGCCTAAAAAGATCCTGACTATAGCAGAATCTTGGTTAACATGGTCAGGGCAGGAACATATGAACCTTGAGTTCAACACTTATGTCCAGCTAACCTTCCTATAAAGTTACTTATAAGGTCAAAAATCTACAAGTTTAGTGTTTACTTTTCCTTTTTCTACATTATTGCAGGTGTGTTCATAAATTAGGCTTCCAAAAAAACAGGTATTGGGTGAACTGAAGAACTAAAATATTATTACATTTCATCAGTGAACATACTAAAAAATTATGGCCAGAAAGTTCAGGAAAGAGCACTTGTCTTGTCAGTCTTCACTGATTGAAATTAGGGTGTGTGTTTGGCAATACATTCTATTTAGCGATATAGAATTTTTTTTTTTTTAAAGACTCCATCTGCCCTCTAAGCACTCAAAATTTTGGTAGAAATAGGAATATACACATTTTCTAGCTAGTTATAAAATGCTCAAATCTTTGTGACTTTAATGTTTAAAGCCATGGGAATCCATTTATGTAAAAGAAATAATTTGGTCGTCATAACTGGGAGTCTTTGAATACCATGGATAACCACAAAATTTCTTGTTTTAAAAGATCTCAAGCTATTTAAATTAGATGTCATAAAAAGTACAAATTCTATAGAGTGCTAGATGTGGGAAGTATGTTGTATGGCCACTGGCTACCACTGTCATGGTCATGCACATGCAGGTTCAAATTGAATTCGGGCAGATGGTAAAAAAACAGTGGAGCCAGAGGATGGTGGGCCATTCCTTTATTAAAGTCATGCTCCAGCCGATGAGCAAACACACAGGGAAGACCGTTTCCCTCTCATTCAAAGCTCCCAAAGCTCTGACACATTCTCCTCTTCCACAACCAGGAGAATCTTCTCTGGTTCCTCCTAGAATCAAAGGCCCCACCAGTCTTAGCAGAGCTCGCAAAGCCCCTCAGCTCTGGTTCCTCATCTGCATTCCTCTTTTCCTGCCAACATAACTTCTTCAGCACTCTGCATTCTCTCTTTTCAAAACTTTCTGGTGTGAAAACCTCTCTTCCAGCAAATAGTAGCAAAACAATAGCCCCTCCTAAGCAGGAATAAAATTCACAATTTTCAATCAACTGCCCTGCTCTGAGGGCAAGCATACACGTGGCTGCCCAGCACCATTTTGTAACAATAAAAGTGAGCAAACTCAAAAAATACAAATTTTACAAACTCATTTGCCCATCATATGTGGTGTGTGATCTTTTTCTCTTTGTATAGGTGATCATTCAAACTTGATGTATCTATTTCATTTAATGTACAGCTAAATGAACATTTCTAAGAAGTGAGATAGAATTTGTATTGGAAGCTGAAAAAGCCAAGCCAAGTGGTCTGCTGCATCCTGTGTGCTCTGTCAAACTAACCATGAGTGAAATGAAAGCTCTTGGTACAGGAACCTACAAATAAGCATTATCAGTACAAGAGATGATTTCATTTTTATGCCAGCTACAGTTTGCCCAGTACTTTTGTCTATGTCAGGCATCTCAGATAAAAGCATCCAACTTTAATTTTCCCAATCTGCCACTCACTGTTACTTGTGTTGTTTGCTTCTAGTTGATTGTACTGCATTTTATAAAATATTTTCTTTTTTGTCTTTTTCATAGGATGTAAACTCTTTGGATCAGGGAACTTGACTTTCTGTCTATTGTTTTTTTACTTAGCATCTGAGCATTGCCTACAATATATATATATTTTTTGTATTTTTCTGAAGCTGGAAACGGGGAGGCAGTCAGACAGACTCCCGCATGTGCCCGACCGGGATCCACTCGGCACACTCACCAGGGGCAATGCTCTGCCCATCCGGGGCGTTGCTCTGTCACAACCAGAGCCACTCTAGTGCCTGGGGCAGAGGCCAAGGAGCCATCCCCAGCGCCCGGGCAATCTTTTGCTCCAATGGAGCCTCGGCTGTGGGAGGGGAAGAGAGAGACAGAGAGGAAGAGGGGGAGGGGTGGAGAAGCAGATGGATGCCTCTCCTGTGTGCCCTGGCCGGGAATCGAACCCGGGACTTCCGCACGCCAGGCCGACGCTCTAACACTGAGCCAACTGGCCAGGGCCGCCTACAATATTTTAAAGAAATACTGTTGAAGAAGTAATTTATGGAACTTAACGGAAACTAAGATATGGTGGTCAACAAAACCAAGTTTTAAAGAATCTTTCATTTGTCCATTTTCCATAATTTTCTTTCTCATATGACGAATGTATTGCTTAAATCTCAACCATGTGGCAGTCACTGTGTTAGGTACCAGGAAAGTTATGATAAATTAGACACAATCTTGTCCTGGTGCTCTCACAAAAAGACATTGATCAAAAGCTAAATAGAACAAGTGTGTTATTGTATTAAAGAAAAAATAGTTCTTAAGTATCTTGCTGAAACTTAGGAAGATTAACTGAAAAAAGTATTCATTACAAAACACGGTGTTGGTCAAATAAGTTTGTTAAATATGATTTTTATGTTTGCTCGCTTATAGTTTCATTGAAGGCTGGGCAGCACCAGGTATATGTGGGTCTGTGAAATTGCAAATTACTTTCCTGTTTGGGAAGGGCTACTGTTTTGCTAATGTTTGCTGAAGGAGAGGTTTTCTCACCAGAGAGTTTTGTAGAGAGAGATAAGAAGAGGCAAAAAGAAGCCAGGTTTGCAGAGTGAGAGAGAATGCAGAGTGCTGGAGAAGAAGCCAGTTTTGCAGAGACAGAGGTGTGCAAATGGGGAACCAGAGCTGAGGGGCTTTAGGAGCCCTACTGAGGCTTGTGGAAGCCTTCGATTCTTGGAGGAACCAGAGAAGATTCTCCTGGTTGTGGAACCGGAGAATGCATCAGTGGCTTTGGGAGCCCTGCGTGAAAGGGAAGTGTTTTCCCTGTGTGTTTGCTCATCGGCCAGTGTGAGACTTCAATAAAAGAATGGCCCTCCATTTTCTGGCTCCACTGTTTCTTTACCATCTGCCTGAATCCAATGTGAACCTGCATGTGCATGCTCACGATAGTGGTGGCCTCTGGCCATAAACACGTTAAAAAAAGAAATCAATTATTTCTAATTTAAGATTGTAAACGTTTTCTTTTTGTGTTTTGCTTGTTTAGTGTCTTTATTGTTTTATATTAATTAAATATCATACATTTTATTTTTTTTTGTATTTTTCTGAAGCTAGAAACGGGGAGAGACAGTCAGACAGACTCCCACATGTGCCCGACCGGGATCCACCCAGCACGCCCACAAGGGGGCAACGCTCTGCCCACCAGGGGGCGATGCTCTGCCCCTCCGGGGTGTCGCTCTGTTGCGACCAGAGCCACTCTAGCGCCTGGGGCAGAGGCCAAGGAGCCATCCCCAGCGCCCGGGCCATCTTTGCTCCAATGGAGCCTTGGCTGCGGGAGGGGAAGAGAGAGACAGAGAGGAAGGAGAGGGGGAGGATGGAAAAGCAGATGGGCGCTTCTCCTGTGTGCCCTGGCCGGGAATCAAACCCGGGACTTCTGCACGCCAGGCCAATGCTGTACCACTGAGCCAACCGGCCAGGACAAATATTATACATTTACTAATTTAATTTTAGTTATGATCTCAAAGATGTGAAAGTCTACTTTTCTAAAGAATTTTATCAGTTAAGAATAGCATGAACTGTAGTAAAAATATAGAGCCTTGCACTTTGGCTCAAAACCACTAGGAGATGATACTTTGCTCATAAGCAGAATGAAATTCTTGATGAGTTAGGAGTTTTCTACCTTGTAATTCAGGGAAATAGCTTTCTTCTTTTGGTTCCACTACCTTCTAGGCCAATATTTTAGGCCAGTGGTTCTCCAGTGTGAGGTACCAGGACCAGTAGCATCAACATCACCTATGAACTTATTAGAAATGCAAATTCTAGGACCTCACCCTAATCCTACTGAATTAGAAACTCTAGGGCTTTGGACTAGCAATTAGCATTTTAAATACCCTCCAGGTGATTCTGATGCAGGGGTAAAATGATTTTTTTAAAAATTTATTGTGTTTACATAGATTCTAGTGTCCCCCCCCCCCCGAGTGCATCCCTCCCTCCCCTGTGTTCTCCGTAACATCCCTCTTACTCCCTTCCCCGCAACACCCTCCCCCCTTCCCTCCAGGATTTGCTTTTCTGCTCTCTATAACATTGTGTTATGTGTGCATAATTTCACAAACCTCTTTCTCTTTTCTGATCCCTTTCTATCATCCCCTTTCCCTCTGTCCGCTTTCCCTCTGGACTCTTTGATCCTGTCTCTGTCTCTATTCCATCTCTCAGTTCATATTGTTCATTGGATTCCTCAAATGAGTGAAGTCATATGATATTTTTCTTTCTCTGCCTGGCTTATTTCACTTAACATAATAGTTTCTAGGTCCACCCATGTTATTGCAAAAGGTAAGATTTCCTTCTTTTTCCTGGCCCCATAGTATTCCATTGTGTATATGTATCATGGCTTTTTAATCCACTTGTCCACTGATGGACTCTTGAGCTGTTTGCAGATCTGGCTATTGTAAACAATACTGCCATAAACATGGGGGTGCATTTCTTCTTTTGAATAATTGATGTGGTGTTCTGGGATATATTCCTAAAAGTGAGATGGCTGGGTCAAAAGGCAGTTTCATTTTTAATTTTTTGAGGAATCTCCATACTGTTTTCAACAGTGGCTGCACCAGTCTGCATTCCCACCAGCAGTGCAGGAGGGTCCCCTTTTCTCCACATCCTTGCCAGCACTTATTCTGTGTTGTTTTTGTTAATGAGTGCCATTCTGACTGGTGTGAGGTGATATCTCATTGTGGGTTTAATTTGCATTTCTCTAATGATTAGTGATGTTGAGCATTTTTTCATCTGTGATACAGGGTAAAATTTGAGAACCACTGCTCTAAGCCCTTATTTCTGTTTTGTTTGCATTCAGTGGGTGAATGGGAAAAGGGAACATTTGTTTCTTGAAAATCTTGACCCAGAAATGTCACACATTGTTTCCTCCACATTTTATTGCCTAGAAATCAGTCTAGGCAATGGATTCTAGAGTCTCTTCCACAGAAGTCTTAAATGCAGAATCACATATTATTGCTGTGGTGGGATGTTCTGAAAGAGTGTTGGGGTCCAACCACAACAAGTATACACCAGGGTTCTCAAACAGGAAAAGGTATGGATTTGAAATAAATGATAGACAGGGACTTAAAGATATATAAACACAGATGGGTTCAGGAGGATGCCACGGCAAACAGTCTCTACTGTTCCTTAGCCATAACCTCCATGCTCCCAGAAGCACATCCACTTTTATTCATAGAACAAAATGTGGTCCATCAGCAATTCAATTAAGTTTCCAAGGCAACTCAAAAACAACCCCCACCATACCATCCAAATCTACTTTACACTAATAAGAAACTACCTTCCAGCCTCCTCCAGAGAACATGGGTGAGACAAATGAGAATGAGGTGTAGCTCTTTGTTAACTAGGCAAATGAGGTGGGGTTTGGGCCTAACACCTCTTTCCAGATTGCAAAAATACTCTGTTTATTTATTCGGTCCCCAACATATCCCTATTTTTATTTTTTAAAACTTCAATTCGTGTGCTGTGATTCATACTCATCTGAATTCCCATGTTCTGATTTGGAAGCAGACTGGAAAAATATAAAATAAACAACAAAATTGAAATAACCAATGCTAATAGATACTATAACAAGTGTCCTAATACAATTAAATGATTAGATTATCAAGCAAAGTCTTAACTAATACAACAGGATCTATAATAAAAATTCTTATAGTCTTAAATGTCCTTAACATGTTAATGTAATTTCTCCAAGTCCATGTTTACACCATCATTGCTTCACATTATTTGTAAATGTAACCCAACCCCACTTCAATCTGAGACTGTCCCAAGAAGCAGGAGTCACACACATTCAGGAAATGTCCACAAGGCACTGGAATTGTGGTCATATTTTCACACTTAGCAGCTAGAGTCCAAGTCCCAATGACCACTGCTTCTAGCTTATAATGATTGAGATAGACTGGTAAAGCCATCTGCAGCACGTATGGAGATGGAGATTCCGTTTTCTTTAAACTGGAGAGATGAACCCAGGGTTCCTTTTCCTGGAGCTCTGGAGCCGTGGTGTGGTGAAGAGAACCTTAGGATAAACTATGCTGGGTGGGAGAGGTAAATTCACCTAAATTAGGAGCAGTTTTTCCAGCCTAAAATAGGCATGGGGCATTAAAGCGAGA
This sequence comes from Saccopteryx bilineata, assembly GCF_036850765.1. Lineage (NCBI taxonomy): Eukaryota > Metazoa > Chordata > Mammalia > Chiroptera > Emballonuridae > Saccopteryx > Saccopteryx bilineata. Next base: position 180,248,656 of record NC_089494.1, read on the forward strand.
AGAATAAAGGAAACACTATATCAGCAAATAAAGACTATCAATACCCGCAGAGATCTTTTCTTTTTTTTTTTCTTTTTCTGAAGCTGGAAATGGGGAGAGACAGTCAGACAGACTCCCGCATGCGCCGGACCAGGATCCACCTGGCACGCCCACCAGGGGCGACGCTCTGCCCACCAGGGGGCGATGCTCTGCCCCTCCGGGGTGTCGCTCTGCCATGACCAGAGCCACTCTAGTGCCTGGGGCAGAGGCCATTGAGCCATCCCCAGCACCCGGGCCATCTTTGCTCCAATGGAGCCTTAGCTGCGGGAGGGGAAGAGAAAGACAGAGAGGAAGGGTGGAGGTGGAGGAGCAAATGGGCGCTTCTCCTATGTGCCCTGGCCAGGAATCAAACCCGGGTCCCCCGCACGCCAGGCCAACGCTCTACCGCTGAGCCAACCGGCCAGGGCCACCCACAGAGATCTTTGAGGGATGAATAAAAATTCAAATATTCAGGCAAGGCATAGTAAGTGGCCCTCGTGTCCACAAAAAACAAGATTAGTTTACCTGCTACTTGGAAGAAATACCTTAGGCCTGTCCACGGTGATGTGAGATGGGTCCAACAGCCCTGGGCACCATTAGTCTTCAGTGGCAGGTTACAGCAGGCTGGGCAAGGTCAAGTCACAGGTGGCTGGAGCAGGGCTGAAAGAGACTGAACCCTCCCTTAGAGGAGTGAGGGGGCAGCTTACCTTCCAGTGTCCCTTTTTTTCCACAGCAAATGTATGTCGCTGGTAGGGCCAGAGAAGCTTGGCAGGCTTTAGCTCAATGACCTTCTTTTCCACTCTTGAAGCAGGGTCCTGATGAGTCCTATGAGGCCCTTTCAGGGCATTGGAGACTTTAAGGGTGTATGCCAAAAGCTGGTATTTTTCCTGATCTCTTTTGGGCTTTGTTTGCCTTTTCTTTTCCTGTTGGTCATTACAGACCTTAAAAGCCATGCTCAGAAGATCTCGCTGAGGGTTTTGAGGGTCCACATCTGCCTATATAAACTTATTCTGTATCTCTGAAACTATTTAGAAAAAAGACAAAACAGCTTTACTAGCTGGATCAAATAAAAGAGGGTAGAGGTTTGCAAAAGAAAGAGGTTTGGCGTCTCCTGTAGATCAGCATTCAAAAGAAATTCTTCAAAGTAAATAGATTTGCAGGAGTTACAGGACATGATCCCCCCCTCCCTTTTAAATATATATTATTTACAATTGACCCTCAAGCATTTGTTGAGTACACTCCACAACACCATGGCCTCAACAACTGCAAGAAACACCCATCTCAATACCAACCTCCAACAGAATAAAGCAAATGCACTTTCAAGTAGCATTCACACATCCATCAAAACACTTCTACCCCATCAATCAACAGGCAATTCAAAGAGTAAAAAAAAATTACATCTTTGTTAAGCAAATCCACCCTGCTTCAAGCTTTGCAGCTACAGTAACTTTAGCTTGGAGCAGTTTGGCTAAATTAGGAAGTCTTTAGGATCTATATTTCATTTTATCCAAATTTCAATGAGTGTGCTTTACTTGTTCCATTTAAATTTTTTAAATTTGTAGGAATGATATTTTATTTTTATAATATTAGAGCCAGCATTTCCAATTTTTGCATGCATAAATTTAATTCAGGCCTTGAAGACAGACACAGTTAGATATTAAACAAAGACTTCACATACAATTACACAAATCAAGAGTGAAACCCAGGATTTTAGAGATTAGAATGTGGCCTGCTAGATCTTACCTGTAGGGCTATTTTAATAGAAACATGACAAGAATAAATACCAAACAGAAATCTCTCTTGAAAAATCTCAAGTCGGCTATATGAGATTTTTGTTTAGGCATATCCAAACAGGCTCCCCCTTCACTCTCTTTCCAGGCATAGAGGAGGAAAGAAATAAAATGATAGTTTAGAGAAAGTCAGAGAATAATGGGAAAAAGCTGTAATTTTTTTCAACTCTTATGTCTTTTTACTTACCAAAGCTCAAATTCTAATAGCTATTGCAACTGGCAGCCTAGAGTAATCATGCCGAGTCGTGCGCCGCCGAAAGCCTCCATCTCAATCCCAGCCGAGCGGCAGACCTAGTTTACCAGGGTGGGGAGGGCTTCACCATTCACCTCCCTGCTTTACCTTCCCCTTGGTTGCAGCCTCCACCAGTCTGGGCCCAACCCAGCCGCCACACTGGAAACAAGATTCACAGGCAGAAGTATTTCCCTGACCTTCTTTCTTTCATTTGTCCTGCCTTTTATCAAAAATTCTTGGAATCCTCACCTTAAGGGCTGTGGCAAGAGCAAGACGTTGCATGTATGACGTCCCAATGTCAGCGCATATTCTGATATAAACTTCCTTTTCTATCACTATTCTTTCAACTGCCGGAATCAGCTGTGAAACAGATTCTTGATATTGCTCATCAGGACTTTGCCTAATATTGCTGAATTCCTCCATTTTTTCCCCTTGCATCTCTAGCCCGATCCAAAGCTTGTTGGAGTGGGGATCTCCAAGGGTCTGAGACAAAGACTTTGGGAGCAGAGAGCTGCGGAGGCGCAAAGTTTAAAATGGCCAAAGCTGTGATATTCTCATCTCCCGAGTTATTCTCAGACTCCAAGTTTTTCTCATATTTACATTCCTCTGTTTTTACCTCATTCTGTTCAAAAGCTTCTTCTCAAAAACATTTGTACAAAAAGAAAAAGGTCCCTCACTTTTGATCCTACAACTCCCATATTTATTTTTCTCCTGAATTATTTATTATACTCTCTCACCAAACTCTACTTAAAAGCTTCACTCTCTAGAAGCTTTATACTTACCTCGTGTACCCACTTCTGGGGGGTTCCATTACCTCTCCTCTTTCCCTTTTTTGATGGCCACACATATGGGCGCCAATTGTCACGGTCCAACCACAAGTATACATATACCAGGGTCCCGAATGAGAAAAAGTATGGAATTGAAATAAATGATAGACAAGAGACTTATATATATATATATATATACACACACACACACACATATATATATATACACATATACACACACAGATGGGTTCAGGAGGATGCCACGGCAAACAGTCTCTACTGTTCCTTAGCCATAACATCCGCGCTCCCAGAAGCATATCCACTTTTATTCATAGAACAAAATGTGGTCCATCAGCAATTCAATTAAGTTTCCAAGGCAACTCAAAAACAACTGCCACTATAACATCCAAATCTACTTTACACTAATAAGAAACTAGCTTCCAGCCTCCTTCGGAGAACATGGGTGAGACATATGAGAATCAAATGTAGCTCTTTGTTAACTAGGCAAATAAGGTGGGGTTTGGGCCCAGCACCTCTTTCCAGATTGCAAAAATACCCTGTTTATTTATTCGGTCCCCAACAAAAGAGGATGCTTAGCATTGGGTCTCAGAGATCTGTTTTGCTTTGTGGTGGCCTATAATGCCAATTCCATACCAGTATAAACTGAATTCTGCTCACTATGCCAGGTGTAATGCTGGTGGCCGGGACTAGGCAGGATCACCCTGTATTAGGGCTGAAAGGCATTGGGTCATTCCTGTTTATTAGTTTCTTGCAACTGTCAGGCAAGCAGGCAGGGGAAAACCACTTCTTGTGACAGTGACAGCAGGTGATCAAACAAGAAAAACCTTGCTTTTTGGGGTAGGCAAGCGATCCGCCCTGAGGGGAAGTACCCATAGCCTTATATAGGCTATACACAAACATGGTTGCCATGTGGTTATGCACTAATTGTGCAAAGTGCTTGCAGCTGAAAAGTGCATGAGCCTAACCACAGCTGTTTTCCCTATGTGGCCCTGACACAATTTAATAGATACTGGGAAGATTGTGGTGTAGACAAAACTTTTCTTGTATTTTAGTGATCTGTAGTAGGAAAGTATATTTTATTTGAATAATGTTGTGTAAAGTGGTAGTGGAAAATATGGCTCTACCATGAAGAATAATTAGCTATAAATGGATCCAGAAGAGAAGCTTGCAGCAGCTGAATAAAGGACCTAGGATGATTTTTTTTTTTTATTTTGGAGGGGGTAAAATAGGATGTGTAACTGAGGAAAACAATTAACACTTGAGCATGCCTCAAACTAATCTTCAGGGTTTGCTGAAAGGTAGATCACCTGACCCCACCCCCAGAGTTTCTGCTTCAGCGAGCAGGATAATTTGCATTTCTAATAAGGTCTCACATAATGCTGCTGTTGCTGCTCAGGGACCACACTGAGAGCATCTCTGATTAGGACTTAAAATGAGCTTTTCAGAGGAAACCTGAATGGGGGGCAAATCCCCCTTGCCCTGGGTTTTTTTTCACAGATGTTTCTATAAAATTCAGACCAGAGTCTTTTTTTTTTAACTGGTAAAGTAAGATGTGTGCTTTTGACTTGAGGGTTGAAGAGTAGAAGAGTAGATGTTCGCTGCTCTTCAAAGAAAAAAGAAACAACAACTTTGAACCGCATTAAACCAGCAGATCCTCCTGTAGTGAAGAATAAGGAGCTAAAAGTATAACATTTCATTGATTAGACCATCTTTTTTTCAGTCATGAAAGTATTTTATTAATGCAACATTTTTTCTCACCCTGCTCAAATGCTTTCAAACATTTTCAAATATACACTAAGACATACGGACATAGATATGTACACACACACACACACTTCCAATCTCTTTCACCTTCAGAGAAAGGTTTGCATTCATGTAGCCGCTAAGATGTCAATCTTTACTATGGTGAAGTAAATACATTGGGACCACAAAATTATCTTGCTTAATTTAGCTACCCCATAGGAGACCTTTCTTAGTAAGTATTGTTTTTCCTGTATTTTAGGCTGAGTTTATAAATTCACTGAATCCAATTCCTTTGCTGTCTTCTGCTCTCTCTTTTCATTGTTGATTCTGAATTAAAATTCTGTGTTAGCTGCATCCCATTGTTTCTGCAAACTGCAAGAGGCATTTTCCTTGTGTTATTGTTATTATGATATTAATTATAATATACACTATCAACTGAATGTCAGCAGTGTTCCAGGATTTGTACTGAGCAAAGATTTTGACAAGGTCTCTGCCTAGGGATTATGTAAAAGAAACCTCCATTCAAGTAGAATTGAATTAACATATAACTTAGTTTTGTGTGGCTGAACTTGCATATTGATTGATTCTTTGGATGTGAAGTGAGTTTGTGAAATAGCAAAAAAATTAACTCTAGAAATGTTAGCATCTTTTTCTGAAACAACCCATGATTTCATACAAGGACTTGATTGCCTCTGTAGAAGACAATCCTTATTTATCATTTTACTTATTGGAATTGAAAAGATAGGATCCATGCACTCAAATTAATAATAGGGGGCTGGGGAACAATGTCTGATGTTTTAATGTAAAGCCAGTAGCCACGGCCACCATCACAGCTGCCTGGCCAGTGCAGGTTCACGTTAGATTCAAACAATAATGAAACAACGGAGCCCAAAACTGGTGGGCCATTAGCTTTAATCCTAGCTTTCACCAGGCGGGCAAGTAAAAACACACACTGGGCTCCAAAACCCACTCATTTAGTGCTCACAAAGCGACTTATCCAAGTTTCCTAGAATCAAAGGTTGCTAGCTCACTAACCTTATTCACCTCTGTTCCCCATCTCCCCTCTGCACAAACTCTGCACAAACTGGCTTCTCCTTCAGCACTCTGCCATCTTGGCTTCTGCTTCTCTCCTCCACCTGGCCTTTCTCTGCTCTTCCTTCTCTGCTCTCCTTTCTCTGCTCTCCTCTCAAATGCTAATCTCAGGAACAGATTATGCTAATCTCAGAGAGAGAGAGAGCAAGCTCCTGGTCTACCCCACTTTATAGTATAGAAATCAAAACCTTTAATTCAATGTACAAACAAAAAAGTCTCTGGTACAAAGTCATTTATCTGAGGCATAATGGGATTCCTCATGAGAGTGCACCACCCCACATCAAAAAGGGTGGGAAAGGTTTAGTCTTAAAACAAGGCTTAGGCTATAAGGATCATGCCTGCTTACAGCCTGTCCCCCCACATCCAATACAAACTATAAGCAAGCAAACATATATTTCATATTTAAAAACTTATTTGACCAACATTTAATAACCTTTCTTTTCAGTCTATGGGGGAGTGTATGGCCAGGGGCCACCATCATCGTGGCCGTGCACATGCAGGTTCACACTGAATTCGGACAGATGGTAAAGAAACAGTAGAGCCAAAAAATGGTGAGCCATTTTTATTAAAGTCTTGCAGCAGCCGATGAACAAACAGACAGGGAAGACCTCTTCCTCTCTTTCAGTGGCTCCCAAAGCCCTGATACATTCTATGGTTCCATAACCAGGAAAATCTTCTCCAGTTACTCCTAGAATCAAAGGCCCTCACAAGACTCAGTAGGGCTCCTAAAGCCCCTCAGCTCTGGTTCCTCATCTTTACACCTTCTCTTTTTCTGCCAACATGGCTTCTTTTCAGCTCCTGCATTCTCTCCACTCCTTCTGGTCCTCTCTGCAAACAAGGCTTCTTTTTGCCTCTTCTCCTTCTGCTCTCTCTTTTTAAAACTTTCTGGCCTGAAAACTTCTCCTCCAGCAAACATTAGCGAAACAATAGCCCTTCCCAAGCAGAAAGGTAATTTGCAATTTCACAGACCCACATATACCTGGTGCTGCCCAGCCCCCAATGCAAACTATAAGTGAACAAACATGAAAAGCATATTTTACAAACTTATTTGACCAACAGGGAAAAACACATTTTCCTCTACCTTCAAGGTTCTTTTGGCTGGTTCAATAATTAAATAGACATGAGGCAGATTAGCAAGAGAAAATAATCAAATTTAATACATATGTATGTGTAAAGCCAGTGTCTGTGGCCATGCAGGTTCACGTTGCATTTGTACAGATGGTAAAGGAACTGTGGAGCCAGAAAATGGTGGGCCATTCCGTTTATTAGAGTCTAGCAATGGCAGATAAGCAAACAGGCAGGGAAAACCATTTCCCTCTCTTTCAGGACTCTCCAGCCAAAAACAGGCTAAGGGAGAAACACCTTCTTCAGCAACCAACAGCAAATAAATCTGCAATTTGCAATCTGCCTCCCCGAGGGCAAGAACCTGCAGCCTTCCATAGACCACACACACATGGCGCTGCCTTGTGCTCATGCAGCAATTAGGCAAAGTGCAAGTGAGCAAACCTAACACACTTGTAACACACTGGATTTTACCCCTTTAGGGTTGCTTCCTTCACAGACTACACGACAGGTGTCTTCCATGATGATCCCTGTGCAATGAGTGAGGCACATTACATAAACAAACAGACTACAGCAACAGCACAAGTTATACAATTCTATAATTACAAAGGTGCCCTTCACAATGTCTCCCCAGGCACTCTACCCAAGGTGCTAACTGGGAGCCCTTCTCTAGCCCCCTACCTGAAGATAAGTGGGAGGGCCTGTATAGTCCAGGGCTGTGTCCATAGAAGTAGTCAAGAGTTCTTGGAGCATCTCTATAATTGGATGAGAGCAGCTTCCCAGTGCAGGATGGCCTCCACTGGAGTTGCCCCCCCATCAGGTTCTCTCCTACCGTCCAAAAGAGGCATGTCTATCCAACAAGGGAGCTGGTGACCCCCTCTGGTCACAGTCCAAGAGTCCATTACACTACTCAATGATCAGTCCACTATAGCCCAGCTGTCTGTGCCAATCACCAAAGTAAAGGTCTACTACAGGCAACTAGGCATACAGCTTTTTATCAACACACCTCAGAGCCTTTCCATAAGTGCTCTGTTCATTACCACAAGTGCCATCCAAACCCCTCAGCAAGCTTACAGGGCGTGGCAGGGTCAAACATATTCAAGGGCTGTTGGGAAAATGAATTTGTAAAATTTGTATTTTTTGAGTTTCCTCGTTTTTATTGTTAAAAAATGTCTCTGGGCAGCACCAGGTATATGTGGTCAATGAAATTGCAAATTACCTTCCTGCTTGAGAAGGGCCATTATTTGCTAATGTTTGCTGAAGGAGGGGTCTGTGTGGGCCCAGGTAGTTTTACAGAGAGAGCAGAAGGAGAAGAGGCAAAAAGAAGCCAGAGTTTTGCAGGGAGAGCAGAGAGAATGCAGAATGCTGGAGAGAGAAGCCATGTTGGCAGGGAAAGAGAAGGAGTGCAGATGAGGAACCAGAGCTGAGGGGCTTTGGGAGCCCTACTGAGGCTTGTGGGGACCTTTGATTCTAGGAGGAACTGGAGAAGATTCTCCTGGTTGTGGAACTGGAGAATGCATCAGTGGCTTTCAGAGCCCTGAGTGAAAGGAAAGTGTTTTCCCTGTGTGTTTGCTTGTCGGCCAGTACAAGACATTAATAAAGGAATGGCTCACCATTTTTTGGCTGCACTGTTTCTTTACCATCTGTCCGAATTCAATGAGAACCTGCATGTGCATGGTCATGTCGGCAGTGGCCACTGGCCAAACAAAGGCCTGTGCTGCCTTGACAGTTCTCTTATCTGTTGCTGCTATGAAAACAAAGCACCTATTATCTTGTAATACTGCACATTAGAAGGGGACCAGTGGATTGCAGTTTCACATGGGGCCTCAGGCCTCCCCCCTACCCCTGTTGTCATGGCCGTTCTGAAGACGTTACCTTAAGGAGGAGTGCATGGTAATGGAGGCCAATTTCTCCATCTCTGATCTGGTGATCATGATGCCATGTACCCCATGTCCCATGACTGCAGCAACCCTACCAAGGGCTCAGTGGGTTTATGCCTGCATTGTGCCCCAACTCTATCAGCTCTGCCTGGATTTTTACCTCTTGGGCGACCACTGGCTGGGCTCTGAGTCTGTGGACAGCAGCTTCAGCCTGAGCTTCCTCATCCTCACTAGGGGAGTTGAAAATGTCTGCTCCCACTGACTCAAAGCCACTCCACCAGCACGGATGCTGCTTCTTCTTTGGCAACCATTCTGACTCCTGTGGCTACTGGCTCTTGGCCTGAAGCTCAGAATCGAGCACTTGAGTCCACAGTTGTTTCTTCAACTGCCGGTGCCAACGTTCAGCTTCCAGCACAAACTGGAGCTCATGAACTGGTAACTCCTTGTGCAGAGACCATTCCAGTTCCAGATGCCGTTGGTGCTCAGCCTGCATTTCATGCTGCAGCTCTTGAACCGGGTTGGCCTCCCTCTCCAGTGCTAACTCCAGTTCAAGGTGTCGCTCAGCCTGCAGCTTGACCTGCAGTTCTTGGATCTGCAGATCTACATAGAGACAAGAAAAATAAAAATACATGTTAACCATATTTTAAATAAATAAAGAATTTTATGTACTATTAATTTAAAATTGCACATATGAAACCAAATTGGTGTCATTAGAAAAAAGTATAAAGTTGGGGTTTTGCAACTTCAGAAGTCAGGACCTAGGGTACGTGCCTGGTGTGCCCACTGTTGAATCCACCTCTGGTGAACCATATACTGGAGAACAATAACCACTCCTCTAGTGTACCCTTCAAGGGTAGCTGCGGCTCCATACCAATCTGATTCGAATCCTGCCAACTATGCCAGATGTATGACCAGGGGCCATGGTCATGCACATTCACACTGGATTCGGGCAGACAGTAAAGGAAAATGGTGGAGCCAGAAAATAGTGGGCCATTCCATTTATTAGAGTCTTGCAATGGCGGATGAGCAAGCAGGCAGGGAAAATCATTCCCCTTTCTTTCTCAGGACTCTCCAGCCAAAAACAGACTGGGGGAAAACCCCTTCCATGGCAAACAATAGCAAAGAATAGCCTCTCCCAGTGGTGACAGGCAATCCACAATTTGTAATCTGCCTCCCTGAGGACAAGAAACCGCAGCCTTACATAGACTATACACACATGGCACTGCCCCATGCTCATGCACCAATTAGGCAAAGAGCAAGTGAGCAAACCTAACGCAGTTGTAATACAGTACTTTGTCCAACAGTATACAAGGGAACCTCACATACATGAGCTAGTCAGAGACCCCACATTCAGAGTGGTTTAGAGATAGAAAGAGGGACTGAGGTATATAAGACATGCTGAGCTGGGAATGAGATAATGCATATTGGGGGCTCAAAAGGTCATTGTAGGATAATAAAGAGACAGTAAATAGAAGTTTGCCATGCCCTTTATATAGTAGCTGAAGGAAGGGGAAGTTTCTCTTGAGCCCTAGACTAAAGCTGCCTTTAGCTCAAAGTAATCTGTATACCTGTGAAGCACATCTTGGGGAGACTAGCGCTGAACTCTCACAGGTGTAACTACATGACTATTTTATGGCTACTTAGCTTTGATTCCTTTTTTTTGTATTGTTCTGAAGTGAGAAGCAGGAAGGCAGGAAAACAAACTCCCACATGCTCCTGACCAGGATCTACTCGGCATGCCTACCAGGGACAATGCTCTGCCCATCTGGGGCGTTGCTCCATTGTAGTGCCTGAGGTGGAGGCCATGGAGCCATCCTCAGTGCCTGAGCCAACTTTGCTCCAATGGAGCGTGGCTGTGGGAGGAGAAGAGAGAGACAGAGAGAAAGAAGAGGGAAGGGGTGAAGAAGCACATGGGAGCTTCTCCTGTGTGCCTAGGCCGGGAATCAAACCTGGAACTTCCAGACGCTGGGCTGATGCTTTACTGCTGAGCCAACCAGCCAGGGCCTAACTTTGATGCTTTATTTTGTCCTTGTGTTATAGTAGCTTCTTTTTTAAATGTTGAAAAAGATTTAAAAATGTTTCTATTTTTCCAGAGCACTTATGTTATTTTTAAAAATTTACCGTATTTTTCGCTCACTAAGATGTACCTGACCATAAAACACACCTAGGGTTTTAAGGAGGAAAAAAAGAATTCTGAACAAAATAGTGTGTTAAAATATTTAATAAAATACCGTATTTTTCACTCCATAAGATGCACAGGCATTTCCCCCTCCACTTTTGGGAGAAGGAAAGTATGTCTTATGGAACAAAAGATATGATAAATTATAGTTTATCATGCATATGAGTAAAGTATATGCATGTACTAATTGTAAATGCATGGATTGATATTTTTTTCTATATCTATACCTATATATAAAGCCAGTAGCCACAGCCACCATCACAACCTCCTGGCCTGTGCAGGTTTGTATTTGATTCGGACAGACTGTAATGAAAAAACGGAGCCAAGAAATGGTGGGCCATTAGATTTAATCCTAGCTTGCACCCAGCAGGCAAGAAATACACATAGTGGGAAAACACTTCCCTTTCCATTCAGGGCTCCCAAAGCCACTGACTTATCCAAGTTTCCTAGAATCAAAGGTTTCTAGCTCACCAGCCTTATTCACCTCTGTACCCCTTCTCCTTCTCTCTGCACAAACTCTGCACAAACTGGCTTCTCCTTCAGCACTCCGCTATCTTGGCTGCCTCTCCTCTCCTCCACGTGGCCTTTTTCTGCTCTCCTCCAGCATGGGCTCCTCTGCCCCATTTTATAGTATAGAAATCAAAATCTTTAATCCAATATACAAACAAGAAAGTCTCTGATACAGTCATTTGTTAAGCCTAATTTGGAGGGACCCAAAACATGGAAGACACGAACAAGGTCCGTCGATTACACATCAAAGCTTTATTGTCTAGCTTGGCCAAGCTGCGGCTACTCCAACAGAATTCTGAAGGAAAGCGCGCCGGCCCTTTGTTCTACTTAGTTTTTATAGTTTTGTAAGTGGGAAGTACAGAAGCAAAAATTGCAATTAGGAGCCCCTTACCACTATTGGTTATAGTCATATGTCCTTTAACATGATAGGACCACGTTCAATTTGCAAGCCATACATCCTTTTGGGGAAAACAAAGTTTACAAGCCAACACAATGGTAGAAAGATGTCTCTTTACATATTAAAAGGCATTCCTATATTATCTAGTGTTCGTCTGCTATCTTTCTGTCCTGAGTCACACGTGTTAACCACACGCATTTACATAGGAGAGGTAGTTTCGGTGGGGACAAATGCCCGCAAATGGCTCATCGCTGTGAGAAAAGGTTTATTTTGGCTTTTCTCTCCCTGTACCTGGCCAGCCATTCACCTTTTTCCCCACAGGCATGGTGGAATGTCTGGGGATTCATGTTTTCCTCTCTTTTGCATTTACAATACAATGCCAAGGGCCATCCTGACTATATCACACAGTACAGAGACTATTCTCACAATTTCTCTGCACATCTTAACCCAAATCAACAAAATGTTTCTCAAGCCTCCCAAAATATTAATATTAATTCTGTAGCTTTTGGTACTTTACAACACCTGAGGGTGAAGTGGCTCAGTGGCTCCTTACATTTATCTGAGGTAGAATGGGATTCCTCATGAGAGTGTACCACCCCACATCATGCAACAGTCAAGGGTGTGGGGAAAAGCATAGTTTTGAAAAGATTTTAGCATTAAAAGGGTGGAAAAGGCTTAGTCTTAAAACTAAGCCTTAGGCTGTAATGACCCTGCCTGCTTACAGCCTGTCCCCCACACCCAATTCGTTCTATAAGTGAGCAAACATATATATCATATTTATAAACTTATTTGACCAACACTATGTAATCACATAGTGATTACAGGTACAAAGTTTGTGTGCCTGATGCTTCAAAAGGAAGGACAATATTCAGATTATCAGAGTAAAGAAAGGTTTATTGATTGAGAAGGCCCAGTTTGAGAAAATGAGGCTACCTTATGGCTTCTGCAAGTCCATCTTAAAAGAGCCTAGAATTCAAGCATCTTTAATGTCAAGGCAAGGGAGGAGGAGAAAGTCAGCAGGTGAGTGAGGGCCATATGTAGTTCAGTGCCAAGCCCAGGACCCAGGATCTAAGGAAGAGCAGGAATTTCCAAATCTCTGATACTCGTAAACCCCTTGTCTGCTTCCCCAGCCTTCCCATCTGAGTCATGTCTGGAGACTTCTGTTACTTATTTCCCTACCTCTTTGGGAAAGGCACCTTCTAACAAGGGGCCATTTTTGCAAAAATTCAAGCCTTAAGCAGAATTCCTCTAGTTAACTAGCAAATGTATAGCAGGAGCTATTAGCCTGAAGGTCCTGGGCAAAATGCAGGCTGAATGAAGCCTAGAGAGCATTTAACTCTGTTATACCAGCTCCAGAGAGAATATTTTCCTACCACAGAAATTTCCTCATTTTCTAGTCAATACCTCCCTCACAAAGTTATCACTATTTTGATTTCTAATATTTTGAATTAGTTTTATATGTTCTTTTTTTTTTTTTTTTTTTTTTGGAGAGAGAGACAGACAGACAGGAAGAGAAGGAGATGAGAGATGAGATGAGAAGCATCAATTCATAGTTGCAGCACCTTAGTTGTTTATTGATTGCTTTTTCATATGTGCCTTGGGTACTAAAGCTGAGCCAGTGACCCCATGCTCAAGCCAGGAACCTTGGGTTCAAGCCAGCAACCTTAAAGCTCAAGCCAGGGACCATGAGGTCATGTCTATGATCCCATGCTCAAGCTAGTGACCCTGTGCTTAAGCTGGCAAACTCGGGGTTTCGAACCTGGGTCCTTAGTGTCCCAGGTCAATGCTCTACCCACTGTGACACCACCTGGACAGGCAAGTTTTGTATGTTTTTGAAGGTAATATAAATAGTGCCATACAGTGTATTCTTTGTGTTTAGTTTTTCTATTCACCATAATGTCTGGAGGAGTTTGTGGTTTTTATGTCTGTGGTTATAATATGTTCTTTATTGCTATGTAGTATTCCATTTTATGAGCACACAAAATTTATTTACTCATTTTCTTGTTATTGGAAACGGGTTATTTCTAGCTTGGTCTGTTATGACTCAAGCTACTATCTTTTTTTTTTTTTGGTGGTTACATGAACTTGAAACCAGAATGTTGGTGTTCATGTTGCCTGTCACCACAAACCAGTACACAGAGACAAGGATTGAATTTTGATAATGTACTTTTAATCAGATGGCCAGAAATCTGAGAAGGTGAAGGGTTTCAGACCCAAAGTCCACCTTAACATCTCACTTCAGTCTAAGCCTTTTATAGTGATTTGAGGGTGGTTAGTAACAGTTAAAATTATAAATATATGTGATTAGCCAAGCAAGGATAGAGGTGGTGAACTTTTTATGGGATTCTCTTCAAAGACTTTGACATATGTCCTTTTAGATTGTCCAGGCATGTTGTTCTATCCTGGAGATCGCTTGACTGGTATCAGGTCATCTGGACTCCTCCCAGATCTTAGGAGTGATCACCTTGCCATCTAACTCTGCAAAACAATTTCTTAGGCAAGTATCCTTGGAGAAAAAGCAAAAGCAAGTTATTGTCTAATGATAACCCCTCATCCTCCTTAACCCCTTTCATTACTTTTTTTTTTTTTTTGAGAAAGAAGTAGGAAGAGAAACACAGGAACACTGAGCTGCTCCTGTTTGATCTTTGACCAGGGAATCCAATTGGCAGCTTCCGTGTTCTGGAACAATGCTCCAACCAACAGAGCTATCCAGCCAGTGCTTAGTTTTTTTATTTTTAATTTTTTAGAGACAGAAAGAAATGGAGAGGGAAGGGAGGGAAAATTGAAGTATTCATTTGTTGTTCCACTCAATCATGCATTCATTGGTTGCTTCCTGTGTGTGCCCTGACTGGGGATAAAGTCCACAACCTTGCTGTTTTGGGATGATGCTCTTAACTGACTGAGCTAACCAGCCAGGACCAAACTCATTACTCTCGAGTTATAAAATAGGCATATGATTAATTCTAATTTAAAATATAATTATTCCAAACAATTGTATTAATTTATATTTTCTCCAACAATGTATTGGAGTTCCACATTCTCATCAACCTTTGATGTTGTAAGTTTTTAGAATGTTAGCTATTCTTGTGGGGATATAGTAGTATCTCTCTGTCAACCTGGATTTTTCATCAGTTAATAAAACTTCTAGATTAAATAAAAAGATTACCTAAGGTTGTTGAAACAAGGCCAGTTTGATCAGCTGTCAGCAATCCAAAGCCACAAGAGGTATCTGCCCAGTTATTAACTAGTCAGTGCAGTGACAATTTGTGAGCTAGGATTTGCATGAATAAGTTCTCATTTTTATTAAATGCTTGCTAGTTAACAAATCATTTGCTAAATTATTTATTTGTATTAACTTATTTAAGTTGTCAAGTTTTGTATCTGACATTACTAACATTGTTTCTAAACACACTCTGCATTTTGGGCTGCTTTTGGACACAATATAATATAGATGTTCTTACCTGCTCTAAGTACATTTTCTGAAAATAGTAAATTCACTATCTTTAGATGCTCAAATACTCTGAGAATAGAGTGAGGAAAATAGGGAGAGGTTGATAAAACAGTGCAAACTTTCAGTTATAAGATGAATAAGGTCTGAGAATATAATATATCATATGGTGACTATAGTTGACAAAACTGTGCTATTTAATTAAAATGTTCTAAGATTAAAAAAAAAAGATTTGATGAATGTTTTAATTAACTAGCCAGGAGAAATCTTTTCATATTAACTCACCGTGTTGTAAACTTTAAACATCTTACAATTTTATTTATTATACCTCAATAAAACTGAAAAAAATAAAACCATTACTTAAATGTTAAAACAAATTTTTAAAATATTTCTTTTCCTGAATCTTGATAATTAAATTTTAGCCTTTAATCCTTCTCAAGAAAAGAAGTCAATGCAAGAGATTGATTGCCTCTGTTTGGTATGGGCACATTAGTGGAGGGAGAGCTAGAGAGAAAAAGAGAGAGGGGAGAGAAAAACTTCAAACTTTTGAACAGATTTTTAAAATAAAGTGATCAATCCAAATATTTTTTCTTCTACTTTTTTCTCATTTTACTTCTTTTCAATTCTAAATCAACAAGAGTGTATTTTTATACATGTGACTGGTGTTAAAGACAATATACTGATTTTAGTTTTATTCTTCTTTAACAATATAATTGAAGTTTTTCATTTTCTATGTTTTTCAGTATACTGAGGTTTATGTGTAAACATTATGTAACATACACTTAAAACCCTTTTTGAGGGCTTAGAACATTATTTGACAAATATATATATTTTAAAGATTTTATTTATTGATTTTTAGAGAGAGGTAAGAGAGAGAGAAATGGCAGTCAACGCTTTATCCACTGTGCCACCACAGGTCAGGCAACAAATATACTTTGTTAAATATATTTGTTTATTTATACTTATTTATATTTGTTTATTGTTATGTCTTTGCTTTTGTGACATACTGTTGAACATTTACATTATTTATTTGGATTCTATATAAGAAATAAAGTCTTAGCCATCTAAGGGAAAGTGTGATTTGCTTTTAATCTGATTTCCAGGAATATTTTAGGATGGAATTAAAATGCAAGTAAAATGGAAATGAATTAGGATGAATTGAAGTGCAGGCAGACCCTTGCTTTTAGATTCAGGGAGTTACTGAAGATGAAAGGGCATGTTCCTTGCCCATAGGAGAGATGCTGGTCATCCACGGGTTGATATTAGACCACAGATGCTGGGCTCTGTGCAGCTGCTTATCAGGAGAAAGAGTGAGCATGTTGGTAAAAAGATAGATTTTTTGTTTGTTTGTTTGGAAGCAAGTAAATAGTGATTAAAAAACAGTAATATCACTCTAATTAATGACTTCCTGATTTGAAAAAAAATCTAAATTTAATGTAATTTTAATAGCTTTGGAGGAAGACTATTATTTTTATTTCAACATTATTTTAATAAATTGTTGTTTTTATTGGGAAGTGAGGATTTTGAGGTCAAAGTCTAGAACTGTCCTATTTTACTGCTGTAATAGATGCCAGAGTATTATACATCTCCATGGCTAAGGAGTCAGTTTATTGAAAGTTTCCTAATTTCTGTGCAGGACAAGGTCACATCTGCATTATAAATAATCAAGTATGTATTATTATTTTCCAAGGCTGTTTGTCAACAAAACCTAATAGTTTATGATGCTTCCAAAATTTTCCTGGAATATACTTTTATGAAAATCTCAAAAGACATTGTCAATTATTTTGGTTTCTTTCTTTTTTTAAAAAGATTTTTTTATTTATTGATTTTAGAGAGAGGATAGAGAGAGAGAAAGGCAGGAGGAGTAGCAGGAAGCATCAACTCATAGTTGTTACTTCTCATATGTGCCTTGACCGGGAAAGCCCAGGGCTTCAAACCGATGACCTCAGCATTCCAGGTCAATGCTTTATCCACTGTGCCACCACAGGTCAGGCAACTTTTAAAAATTTTTTTTTTATTTTTTATTTTTCTGAAGCTGGAAACAGGGAGAGACAGTCAGACAGACTCCCGCATGCACCCGACCGGGATCCACCCGGCACGCCCACCACGGGCGATGCCCTGCCCCTCCGGGGGCGTCGCTCTGCCGAGACCAGAGACACGCTAGTGCCTGGGGCAGAGGCCAAGGAGCCATCCCCAGCGCCCAGGCCATCTTTGCTCCAATGGAGCCTTGGCTGCGGGAGGGGAAGAGAGAGACAGAGAGGAAGGAGGGGGCAGGGTGGAGAAGCAAATGGGCGCTTCTCCTATGTGCCCTGGCCGGGAATCGAACCCGGGTCCCCCGCACGCCAGGCCGACGCTCTACCGCTGAGCCAACCGGCCAGGGAGGTCAGGCAACTTTTTCGGTTTCTTTTAAAAAAAATGACATATTCATGATTGCACTCCCTTTATTTCCCCTTTAATGATTCTTAAGAGTCATGAACATTTTCCCAGGTGTGAAATTATGCGCCTATTTGAAGCTGTGGCAAAGAAGAATAACACAAGTGAGATGAGGATGCAGGGAGGACGCAGGAGGTGGCTGGTGCTGAAACTACAGCGGTCTTGAGGCTTTGTCCATAGACCTCAGAAAACATCAGCTGAGCAAAACAAAAATGTTTGTAGACACTTATTAGTAGTGTGGTAAAGATACAAACATCATTAAGAAAACCTGTATCTGACATCACCTTCATACTTCATTTTGCTCATGCAGTTTCTATCCTCAAGATAATATATTGACTTTAGAGAATGTAATCTTTAAAAAATTACACAAAATTGTGTTTATTGTTAAATATCTAGATATATAATTAATAAAAGAATAATGAGATGGAAAGAACTAACTTAAGAAATTTTTGAAAGCAGTATTTATAAGGCCAAAGATGGAGAGAAATGTGTATAAATACTGCATTCCCATTAATAATTTTTTCTCATAGCAATATGGATTTGAAATTCTGAAAATGCACAAATAAGTAAAGCATATTGAAGATAATGAGATTCACATTTTTTAGATCAGAGAAAAATGTTACAAATAAAAAATAAAAGTTTAGAATAAATCCTGTGGTATTGGATTGAAATGGGAAGTATCAGTAAGAATTCATCGTTTTTAATATGTTTATATAGGTAGACACAGATAAAAGTAAATGGTAAATGTACATATATCTGGGTTACTAGTAATACATAAAATTGTCTAAATCTGTCCACTGGGTGGGCCAAGAGGAGAAAAAAAGCCCAATAGCAACAAACATACCTAGTGTTCAGACCTTGGTTTCTAAATATTATTCACCAATAAAAGAAACCAGATCTCTGGAGAAATGGTTGATCCAAAGCTGGGATAAGAAAAAATACAAGAAGATCCTCGAACATATTTTTGTACAGAAAATAAGAAAGTGATTGAAAAAGAATGAATCCTGTTAAAAGACCCAGGAGCCAAACTGAAAGAGCTGTCAGTGTCCAAAACTGGAACAATATATATAACAAAATAAATGGAAGTATGGAATTATAACCAATACAATAAATATCCACAAGCCATTTTTGAAATAAATAAATATTCAGAAAAATAAACAGGGAAGACGAAGTTACTTTTTATTACAGAAGATTTCTAGTTTATTAATGTGGAAGAGATAAAGAAAATACAAAATTTATTAGGCAAACATCATGGTAATAATTGTGGGGAGAATCCATGTATTGTTGCTAAATTAATGGGTGAAAAGTTCAGGGAAAAACCAAATATTTTCATAATCTTAAAGAGTCTCACTCAATTTTTTATTAAACACAAATGGAAAACTGCAGAAATTTAGAAAATAACTTAAAATTATTAAGGTTGACATTTTATAAGTAAGATATATTAACTTTAGATACACCATAATATGACACAGAAGAAGACTTTTGTGTTATTCTTGCCAAAAATGCATGATCTCAGTCGAATTCTAAGGAAACCTTAGTTAAAGCCAAACTGACAGACATTCTGGAAAATCACTGACCAGTGGCCTTTAAAAGTGTCAAGGTCCTGAAAGACAAGGAAAGGCTGGGGAATTGTCACAGACTGGATAAAACTAAGGAAACATAATTAAATGCAAACCAATCTTAGTTTGGGTTCTGGAACAGAAAAAGACATCAGTGGAAAAACTGGTGACATTTGAATAAGGATTCTACTTTAGCTAATAGTGTGTACCAATATTAATTTAATGGTTTCAGAAATAGTACTCTGATTAAGATCTTAACATTAGGTGATGCATGGTGAAGTATGTATGGGAAGTCTATGTAGTCCCTTTGCAACATTTCTATTAAGTTTAAATTTATTTCAAAATAAAAAAGTAAAAAAAAATACAACTAAAACCAATGTGAAATTCCACTACTGAAAAAATGCTAGTATAATTCTTTATGTCTTTTTCTCTTTGTGTGTGTGTGTATATATATATATATATAATGTTTTAAACAAATGTATTAAGAAATGGGAAGAGTAACAATAATAGGATACTGCAGGGCTGTTGTGAGGCTGATCCTTAAAACACGATGTCTAGCACACAGTGAGTTCACAATAAATTTTTTTTCATTGTAAAAATTGCTTACTGCTTTGTAACTATGGACCAGGTGATGCCAGCAGAACCTGGGGAAGCCATAGGGAGGCCTCAACTCAATCGAGGTCTTTTGTCATGGAACAAGAAGAAATTCAAGAGTATAAAGAAAGGTTTAGCAAAGCACAGTAATTTATTAAAGCAACAGTATGTATTTGGGAACTGAGAGCAGATGATCTATGCACTGATGAGGTCTGAGTGGAAGGTCTTATTAAACCTGGGCAAGGACAGGGATAGGGTGGTCCTCTGCTTCTGATGCTGGTGTAGTGACTGCTGACATGGCTTGTCCTTGTCTCTTCTCTACAGAGAGTAGTGGTGGTTGCTATTTTTTTTTTGTCAATTACAGGGGGAAGTGGGGAACGGGTAGTCAGTGAAGGTCGTGGCTGTGATGTTCCAGCCAAGATGTATAAGGTGAGGGGTAGAGCTTGAGGCCTTTGTTCCTTATTTTATCCTTCTGGTATCATAGGAAGTAGTTAAGGACTTTGGGTATTTAATGTGTTGTATGAGATACTTGAACAGGTAAGAAATATTTCAAGACCAAAGGAGGTATAATCCTAGGTGCAAACTCGAGAATTAACAGACTATAACAAATCTAATTACTGTGCACTTTGCTTAATGGTAAGGTAGTAAGTTTGGACCTCTTCTGGGATATCAGTTTAGATTCTCAATGTAATGGCACAACCGCAATTAATTTATGTTTATTTTTTCCTGTAATAACATGAGCATTAAATTGAAACAATTATAGAGTAAGATTATATGGAAATAGTATAATAAAATTCCAGTTATTCTTGATTCTCATTGACTTTCTTTCTGAAAGTTCAGAAACAACAAGGAGTCAGAACAGAACCAGAGGAAAGAAACCTTCCTATCAGCAACACTGGTCAGAAGCCGTCCCTTTCCTAGGTGTGACATGGTGCATTAGTTGGCACTGAAAAGTGGCATCTTTAATGAGCTGAATAGATTTGAGAATTTTGCCAGCATTGCTGGATGTTAGTGAACACAGACCATCACTAGAACATTTGGCATCCAACGTGGGGCTGCGATGTTTAGCGTCACCAGGTAGAGACATCTCGAATCGGCTGGTCTTCTTGGGGGGCTGCTGACCCTGCTGGGACTTCGAGGAGAGGCACCACCTGAGATGTTTTTAGGGATCCCCACTTTCCTGTGGGTTTGGACAGTTTCTCGGCAGATGGCCCCAGATCCTAAATTCGATGATTTGGAGAATTTGGCAGAGAAATCAAGGAGGTAGGTAAAGCAACTCTTTTGCTTTACTAAATTCTAGCTTTCCTCTGAATTCTTGCTTTTCTGTTCTGTTTTGGACTAGTCAATTTCATCTGCTGCGTAGAGGGCTGGACGCGGTCACACTCTCGAGGTAGGTTCTCCAAGACCGTGATGTCAGTGGGGAGTTTTTGGTACTGCCTTGGGTTTTGCTGAGAGACATCTGGTTGCATTCAGGAAGGACATTAGTGGGAACTTGGTTCTGTCTCGGGCTTCTGGAGATGTCCATTTGTGTTTGCACATTTATTCATGCTCTAGGAAGACAATTAGTGGGGACTGAGTAACCCCAAACTTCCAGGGGTATCTAGTTGTATTTTTAGAAAAAGACATTTGTGGGGACATTCATTCATGCTCTAGGAAGGCATTAGTGGGGATTGAATTAGCCAGGCTTAATCAGTCATGCATTGCACTGCATCAGTGGAGACTGAGTCAACCAGGTTGATCAATCTCGCCTCGGACTTCCAGAGACATCTCTGTGTTTTTCAGATCTTGTTCTTTGCTTTTTAATGTTTCTGTCTGGAAACCCCTGGAAGATTGATGTGGTTTGAGTAGGAAATCTCTGGTGCTGCGGCCTGTGAGCACCAGAGAGGCCACTAGGGGGAACCCTTCCCTTGTCTATTGAGCTGTGTGTTTAAATGTGTAAATGATTTGGTCCGTCTCTTTGTTTGCCAGGAAAAAAATCTCTGGTATAATTTTAATTAGAATGAGTAAAGTGCGCTCATTTAAATTTCTTGATTTGTGATCTGTGTATATGAAGTCTGTTTAATGTTTAAATGTGTCTGATTTTAAGGCCTGGTTTAAGTTCTTGTGTCAATAATTGAAGGTTTCTGGCTTAAAACTAGAAGGCAATCTTAAATGATGAATTGCCTGTACTGTAAATTCTCTTTATTTGTCTGAGAAATTTCTTGTGATATTTCATGGTTTGGACCCCTCTCACCAGATCCAATACATATCTTTTTTTTTGGGATCCAAGACCGCTTCAGGGCACTATGTCTGATTTCTCCCCTGAAGAAATTATTCTCTTCTGCTGGCTCCTTCCCCTTGTCTTGTGTAATAATTAATACCTCTATAGTCAAACATCCTTTATTCTGAGTGTTAGTTAATTATCTGTCTTATCTTTTTGCTTTTATTAGTGTGCTAATTCCTGAATTTTCCCAAACATTAAATATGGAGAAAAAGGCTGGTAAGGTAAAAATCTTTGATTCTAGGAAAATCAAATAAGTCAGTGGTTTTGGGAGCCCTGAATAGAAAGGGAAGTGTTTCTCCAGTCTCTGGGGGCAAAGGGCTGGCAAATAAGCAGTTTGAGTGAGAGAAGTGCAGAAAGCAGGGCCAAGACTTGCTGTGGGTGGAGCAGCAGGAGAAGGGCGCTAGAGTAAGGTGGCAGAGACAACTAAGGGTGAGGTGACTGGAGGAAGTATAGAATAGAAACTAATTTCAGATATTTAGATACTCACCTACTGACCAAAAGAAGTTTTGGAAAATACAGGGTAGGAACAGCATTAAAGATGAGAACTTTGCTTTAGAAAATATTAGAAAAAGAAAAGGAAACAGGGCCAGGTAAAAAGGTTTAGAAATTAAACCATGGGTATGGACCTTGCTGGTTATCAGTTTCTTGAAATAAATTGCAACTTCAGATTGAGTAATGGGATCATGAGTAGCAGGATTGTAGGGGATGGGATTATCAGAGACAGGCCTCCTGGCTGACTCTCTCCTTCCCCTCCCTAGCACATGGGGGTCATGTGGGCCCTCCATGGGTTGGGATTGGTGGCTTGTTGCCCTCTACTGGTGTAAAAATTTATAGAAAGGAAAATAAGTGTAAAATGTACAAAACTAGCACTGGGAGAAGGGTTTCAACTCTCCTGTGAGGCCGAGATGGGTGTTGGGTCCCCTCCAGGTCTTCCAGTTCCTTTGTGTGGCATGATTGTTGTCTGACGTGGGAGGCATGGGGTTCACACGGGAGACCCACTGCTTTAGCCATAATAATAAAAAATTGTAAAAAGAATTTTCAGAGAGTTGCGGGGAAATTGGAAACCTCATGTAGGCTAAAGCAGCCCACTGTTAGGAAAGTAAATTTGTAAAATTTATATTTTTTTAATTTGCTGCTTTTGTTGTAAGAAGCAAAGCTAGACAGCTGCTGGGAGGGTAAAAGTCGGCTTAGTTCTTGGAAATGCCGGGTTGTGCAAGAAGGGACAGGCCTACTGGATGCCTCTTTCCCCTTCCCTAAGAAACCTAGTCAGCAAACTGCCACTCACAAACAGCTCATGGACCACATGGGGCCTTTTGCCCCCTTCGGTGTAGCTCTCCAACAAAGTGCCATGTGTGGGTCCTGTCCTGGTGGGGAGTGTGCCTACCTTCCTCTCTGTCTCTCTCTTCCCCTCCCGCAGCCAAGGATCCATTGGAGCAAAGATGGCCCGGGCGCTGGGGATGGCTCCTTGGCCTCTGCCCCAGGCGCTAGAGTGGCTCTGGTCGCAACAGAGCGACGCCCCGGAGGGGCAGAGCATCGCCCCCTGGTGGGCAGAGCGTCACCCCTGGTGGGCGTGCCGGGTGGATCCCGGTCGGGCGCATGCGGAAGTCTGTCTGACTGTCTCTCCCCGTTTCCAGCTTCAGAAAAATAAAAAAAAAAAAAAAAAAAAAAAAAAAAGAAGATATTTCAGTTACTTAATATTTGGCTATATTGACTAATAAGTTTTCTGACCACTAGGTTAAAAATGTATGTGCTATTTCAAAAGTCTGCTGTTAATTCTTTTTATTTGCTGTTTCATAGCCCTGTTATATTGAAATCTTGGTTTAGATATTTAGAGAATATATAATAATTGTTATTAATGTCTTTTTATGTAATGTTTAGCTTATTATCATTTTGGAACATGCTCTTTACTTAAAAATTTCTTTTGAATGCTAATATACAGAGTTATTTAGCAGTGGAGAGACTCTGGAATCCTGAGGAGATGCCAAAACTTTCTCTTGCAAACTTCTACCTTCTTTGATTTGATCCAGCTAATAACACTGTTTTTGTCTTTTTCCAAAAGTTTATACATATAGACAGATATGGATCCTCAATCCCCTCAGTGAGATCTTCTGAGCATGGCTTTTAAGGTCTATAATGACCAAGAGAGGAACAGAAAAGGCAAATGGAGCCCAATAGAGATCAGGCAAAATGCCAGCTCTTGGCATATACCTTTAAAGGCTCTAGTGCCCCAAAGGGGCTTCATAGGACTCTATCAGGGCTCTGCTTCAAGATTGGAAAGAAAGGTCATTGAGCTAAGGCCTGCCAGGCTTCTCGGCCTCAACCAGGGTCATGCCTTTGCTGTGGGAAAAGAAGACACTGGAAGGTAAGCTGCCCCCTTGCTCCTTGAAGGGAGAGTTTAGTCTCTTCCAGCCCTGCTCCAGCTACCTGTGACCTGACCTTGCCCAGCCTGCTGGGATTTGCTCCTGAAGTCTAAAGGTGCCCAGGGCCATCAACCCCATTTCACATCACCATGGATGAGCCTAGGGTATTCTTCCAAGTAGCAGGTAAACTGATCTCATTTCTTGTAAACACAAGGGCCACTTACAATGCCTTGCCTGAGTATTTGGGTTTTATTTATCCCTCGAAGATCTCTGTCATGGGTATTGATACTTCTATTTTCTGCTGTTTTGTTTAATGTATAGTGTCTCCTTTATTCCTCTTGTCTTAATGCCCCATGTCTATTTTAGACTGGGACATGCCCCTAATTTAGACAAATTTACCTCTGCCACCCAGCATAGTCTATCCCAAAGTTTTCTTCACCATGCCACAGTTGCAGAGCCCCAGGGAAAGCTCCTCTGGGTTCATTCCTCCAGTTTAAAGAAAATGAAAGCTCGATCTCCATACATACTGCAGACAGCTTTTCCAGCCTATCTGAATCATTGCCAGCTAGAAGCAGTGGTCATTGGGACTTGGACTCTAACTATAAAGTGTAGAAATGTGGCCACAACTCCAGTGTCTTGTGGATTTTTCCTAAATATGTGTGACTCCTGCTCCTTGGGATAGTTCTCAAACTGCAGTGGGGATTAGGTTACATTTGCAAATAATATGAAGCAGTGATGGTGTCAACATGGACTTAGGGAAATTACATTAACATGTTAAGGACATTTAAGACTGTAAGAGTTTTATTTTAAATCCTGTTGTATTAGTTAAGACTTTGCTTAATAATATGATATGCTTTGATCACTTCATTGTATTGGGACACTTGTTATAGTATCTGTTAGCATTAGCTGTTTAAATTTTGTTGTTTATTTTATATTTTTCCAGTCTGCCTCAAAATTGGAACATAGAAATTTGGAATTCAAATGAGTAGGAAAATGCTACCCCAAACCAGTGGGGTTTTTAGGGACTTCACTAAAACCCTTGTTACTAAATATTTATTCAAAAACAATTAGGAAAATATTTTGCCAACAGGAAAGGGATAATTAGAGAAGCTGGCATTAGAATCTATTACAAAAGGCATAATATCTGAGTATTTAGTTTGTGTCCAAATGAATACTAAGCAAAATAAGGAAATTATAGAAAAAAAAAACAGGGAGAAAGGCGCTTTCCCAGGTAAACATTTAGAAATAGACTTTAATAAAATGATTGACAAATAGAAGCTTTTCCTACTGTTTGGCCACAGTTACAATTGTTAGGAAGTTGCTGTGTTGAATTCTTTCCAGGTTTAGCTTGCCCATTCTAGTGTTGGGCCTGCATTTGTGTCCAGAGTCTCACATCTAGTAGGAAAGGAACCCAATATTAATTAGAAACTAATTTGAAGTTACATTGTGCCCACAGGCCCCAAAGGTTCAGGGCAGGTAGAGTGTTTAAATCAGACCTTAAAAAAAACCTCTAACTAAATTGTTTTTGAAACTGGTGAAAACTGGCCAACCTTACTCCCACTAGTCCTCCTTAGGGCAAGGTGTACCCCCTATAGAGAAGGATTTATGCCTTTTGAAATAGTGTTTGAAAGACCCCCCTTACTACCAAAACTCAGAGAAGAGATAAAAGCTGGGTTAAGTAACCACTTCTTTCTTAAGTACTTGCAGGGTCTGCAAGTTACTCAGCAGACTGTTCAAAAGACTGTCTGAAAGGTGCTTCCAGCACTGCCAGGAGATCTAGTACATCCTTTTTAGCCTGAGGACTCAGTCTGGGTAAAGAAGTACATCACACAAGGACTGACTCCCACATGGACCAGTATCCTGACCACTCCCACTGCTGCTAAGGTAAAAGGCATACCTGCCTGGGTCCACCATAGCCGGTTGCCTGCAGTCCCAGCAGAGTCACCCTTATGGACAGCAGAGACTGACTCCACCAACCCTTGTAAGTTAAGCCTGAAAAGGACGGCATGCCCTATTCCAACCACAAACCGGAAGCTGGTTGGTCTACGCATGGCTAATGCATGAAGAAACTCACTAAAACTTCCTTTCAATCAGACTTTGTGGAAAAAGGAAAACTAGGGTAAAAAGAAAGCCAGGTTAATTGTCACTGAAGGTTAAAGGTTATAAAATTAAAAGTTCTGACTAAAAGTAAATTGTTATAAAAGCCAGTTAATTTTATATAAGTTGCAAAAGGTTTGTACAGTTTATAAGAAATTAATCAGTAACTTTTGTTTTCTTAATGAACCCTATTGCTATTAATGCTGTCTGTTAAATATCTGCTACATGTTATAAGCTAATATACCTACTCAACAGCCTCATGATCTACCATTAAATTAAGTCAAAGATTTGACTTAGGATATAAAACCAGTGGGGAATGGAGTAAGGTACTAAAAAGCTGCAAAACTAATATTGATATTCTAGGAGGAAAGGTCAGGCTTTCCTGACCAGTCCTTCTTTTGGGGAGGGGAGGGAGAAGAATGTAGAAGTTTCTGGCTTGCAAGGACAATGGGTTATTTAGTTTTAACTATGGAGTAAAGGTTAACTGAGGAACTTTTTCTCTTTCAGTAAGAGACAGAATTTACATACCACCCTACATTGATTGTGGTTCCTCCTCCCTTCCTGGAATCCTGAGAGTAACATACCTCTAGGCAAAGGAGGGGAGATAGATACTAAAAGATTTGTAAATATCTTTGATTGTATTACCTTGAAAATTTTAATTGGTCTATGGATTCCGCCTAAACAAATGTTATAACCTTGTGCCATGATGTCATGCTCCCCCACCCCCAGCCTGTATATGATCAAGGGTATATAACCAGCCTCTGAAATGTATTTGGCACACACGATCTGAGTCTGCAAATGCCCCATGCCAGCCATATGCAGCTGGCATATTTAATAAATCTCCTTTAATAAAACCCTTCAAAATTCATCTGGACTTGGTGTCTCTACATAAACCCACGGAAGTGAAGTACAAGTACTTTACAACAGAACCCTGTCCAATTACCTTTGCCAAATCTTCAGGTGAACAGTGATGCATGAAAGGAAGGGAAAGAAAGGTCATTCTGGGCAAAGACTGATGTTCCATTCTGTGAGTTAAAATTATTTGGGACATCAATACCCACGTATTTGAGCTTTTAAAAACAGCAAAAATATCATAGTGTTAGATTTTTCTGGTGTGTAATGCATCCTACTCATATTGTTTAGTCTAAAGCATTATCAAACAGATGGGCTATATCCTGAAGGTTAGAGGAAAACATAATAACAACTCAGTTGAAGGCCAAATTGTTAGCGAAACAAGTTTCAGAGGTACCACAATGTATTGAAAACTGCTTATCTAAAGCCCACTGGCATTTTGGAACACAGCAGTTAATGTGACCCAACCAGTCCTTCAGGGAAATATAGATGGATAATCTCAAAGCTGATAAAGTAAGCATAACCTTCTCCATAATTAACATAAGTCCATGCGGTTTTGTCAATTGCTTTCTGTTGTTTTCTTTTCCATTTGGTCTTTTACATGCCCACGAAGATGCCAATACAGAGATAGTTGTATCGCCATATTTTATTTTAACAGGTGTCACAGAATCCTGGAAAAACTACCCTGACCATTTGTAATGAACTTCCCCAAAGTCCAGGAGTGTGTTGATTCTACCTTTGAAATACCTGATTGACTGGACTCTCCCTCCTTCCTGCCATTCTCTTCTCTCCTCTGCACTAGTGCAATGCTCTCAACTAGACTTCCTCCTTTTATTCCCTTCCCTGCTGTGAGTTGCTTTTTAAAGTCATAAACATAGGCATTTCCCTGAATCAAGTTCTTTAATAGGCCTCAATTTTCTACAAATTAAAAGGATTTTCACAATCTGGGCTTAATTTGCCTTTTCAGATTCATGTACCAAAATCATTTTGTATTCTGTGCTATATGACACACAAGTCACAGACTCACTTGCACCTCATGCCTTTGCTCTCGCTGTTTCTTCTGCTAAATGGCCTTTTCCCTTACTTCTGCAGTGGTAACTTGCTGGTATTCTGTAAAGCCAGTGGCCGGGGCCACCATCACAGCAGCCCGGCCCATGCAGGTTTGCATTGGATTCGGACAGTCGATAAAGAAACAATGGAGCCAAAAACTGATGAGCCATCATTTTTAATCGTAAAACACACACTGGGCTCCAAAATCCACTCACATTCAGTGCTCACAAAGCTACTGACTTATCCGAGTTGCCTAGAATCAAAGGTTTCTAGCTCACCAGACTTATTCACCTCTGTTCCCCATCTCCTTCCTTCTCCCAGCACAAACTCTGTACAAACTGGCTTCTCACTCAGCACTCCACTATCTTGGCTGCTTCTCCTGGCCTCCTCCACATGGCCTTTCTCTGCTCTCTGCTTTCTAATGCTAATCTCAGGAACCGAGAGAGCAAGCTCCTGTTCTGCCCCCATTTTATAGTGTAGAAATCCAAACCTTTAATCCAATGTACAAAATAGGGAAGTCTCTAATACAAAGTCACTTTCTGAGGCATGATGGGATTGTACCACCCCACATCAAAAGGATGGGAAAAGCTTAATCCCAAAACCAAGCCCCAGGCTACAAGGATTCTGCCTGCCCACAGCCTACAGAGACACACATTAATATCACCTGGGCAACGGCCTCCACGTGGGCAGCGCCATCTTTAACAAAGTGAGCATAATATATTTTATCTGCCCAACATATTCTAATCACCCTTTTCATCTGTAAAACCAGTGACCAAGGCCACCATCACAGCAGCCCAGCCCATGCAGGTTCACATTGGATTCGGACAGTTGGTAAAGAAACAATGGAACCAAAAACTGATGGGCCATCATCTTTAATCCTAGCTTGCACCCAGCGGGCAAGTAAAAACACACACTGGGCTCCAAAACCCACTCACATTCAGTGCTCACAAGGCCACTGACTTATCCAAGTTTCCTAGAATCAAAGGTTTCTAGCTCACCAGACTTATTCACCTCTGTTCCCCATCTCCTTCCTTCTCACAGATACAAGCTCTGCACAAACTAGCCTCTCACTTAACCTTCCACCATCTTGGCTGCTTTTCCTGGCCTCCTCCATGTGGCCTTTCTCTGCTCTCCTCTGCTCTCTCCTCTAATATTAATCTCAGGAACCGAGAGAGAGCAAGCTCCTGCTCTGCCCTCATTTTATAGTGTAGAAATCAAAACCTTTAATCCAATATACAAAATAAGGAAGTCTCTGATACAAAGTCACTTATCTGAGGCATAATTGGATTGTACCACCCCACATCAAAACGGGTGGGAAAGGCTTAGTCCTAAAACCAAGCCCCAGGCTACAAGGATCCTGCCTGCCCACAGCCCTCAGAGACACACATTAATATTACCTGGGCGACGGCCTCCACGTGGGCAGCGCCATCTTTAACAAAGTGAGCATAATATATTTTATCTGCCCAACACCATCTCAGCTCAAATATGTTTCCTCAGATGTTCTCTCTTCTCTATTCTTTCCCACTTTAAATCAATTGCTGCCTTATTGCTCTATTTATACAACTATTACAGACCATGTTATAAAACATTATATTTAACTGTACATTATAGATTATAAGTTCTTTGGGGGAAATTTCATGTCTTATTCATGTTGGCTCATGCTGGCTTTTTTATACTTTGTAGGAATTTAATAAATGGGTGTATGAGTGAGTGAATAAGTGAACAATGCAGCCCAGGGCCTCAGGTACTTTTTAGAAACTTAGGTAAACATGTTACATTTGGATGAGATGATTCTTCCATTTATGGGACCATCCCTGGCATTGTGGATATTATCAGCTAGTAAATGGTGCTCTGAAATTATTCCAATCCAAAACACTGCCACATATTTCAAATGCTCCCTACCTCCTGCAAGCACAGTACTTTCCTGGTTGTAAACAGTTTCTGGCTCAACCCCTTCGTTGCATTCCATAAGAAATCCAAGCAGACTTGTGACCTTAGGAGATAGAGTTTTGAGATGGAATACCATGCATTGCACAGCCTTCTCTCAGCTCACTGGCTCTGCCTCTCTGCCTTCCCCCCAAAGTTCATGCTCCCAACATTATCCTTCTACTGCCTTGTATTCGACTGGAAGTATTATCCAGGCCCTTTCATGGTAATTCTTTGACTTCTGTAAACTCACCCCACCTGGAAGGTTTGCTTTCTCCTTCCTGGTATTCCATTGGTTAACACTTTGTCCTTCTATTATTAATGCAATATTGTATGTCATGCTAATGATAAAATCAGAGTTCTATCAATAAATTTCCTGTTGCTATTTTCAAACATTACTTATAAGTTCCTGAGAAAGCACCTGTACCTGCTCATTCTCTCCTTTCTGCGTACACACACTGAGGATGGGCCGGAAGAGCAAGCAGCCAGCTCCTGGTCACTATGAACCAAGATACAAGGCATTGTAATAAAACCTATGTTGCTGACATCTTGATTTTGGACTTCCAGCCTTCAGAACTCAGAGAAAACAGATTTCTATTGTTTGAGTCACTCAGTCTGTGGTATTTTGTTATGGCACCCTGACATACAAACCTGACAGGGCCCATGGTTTATTCCTCAGCCTCAGGCTTGAGATAACTAACTAGGGAGCTCCTCAACTAAATTCTAATTAGAATGTAATATCACAGAACTACTGCACCATTATAGCCTAAAGCACCTGCCTGTCTGACCTAAACCTTGCCAATGGGACCCAAGCGTACCCCAAGTTTCTCTGTCACTACTGGGCATGCGTACTCCCTTCCCATGTTATTATTCTGGAGCATGTCTCTCCCTCACCTAATTGTTCTGATAGTGACTGTTTCCTGCCTCACAAGGTTGTGCTGAAAGTTTTGGTTTGCATAGCTTGAGACTGCGACCATAGAATTCCTGCTTCCACAGGCCTTTGCCACCCTTCTTCTCATCTTCTTTCAAGCTACAAATAAGGTTTGATAAGAGTTGGTATAGTGAAGTAGAAAAAGTAAAAATCTGACTTCAAAAATCACTGACAGTTTGCTGGGACAGGTTCCCAATGTCTAGAGTGTTGTTGGCCAAGAGGAGCTATTGAGGAAGATACCCTGAACCAGGCAGTGAGTCATCCGCATGTGGATCTTGTGGCTGAACTGGCACCCTGATGCAGGCTGCAGGACAACCTCAATATGCTGTCACAGGGTAAAACTGCTAGCAACCTGGAAACTGTGAGGTGGGCAGTCCTGAGGGTAAAATGGGAGAGTTTGGGGATGAGAAGGGAAAAGGTTTGATTAAAAAGCTGCATGAGCTCACTATTCAGAAAGGCACCGTGATGGCTAAGAAGGGAACCACTCTCTGAAGCAGGCTTAGGAGAACCAGGGAACTTTGGCTATCAGTTTGTTATGTATCTGTTGGTGCCATAGGTGGTAGATCACAAAAGTCACGTTCAGGAATGAGAATGATGTTGTAAACCCAAAGGCCTTTGTGGATGATCAATAATAGAAACCAATACTCACCATGTCTTAGTCTGTTTGGGCTGCTATATTAAATGACCACAGACTGGGTGCCTTAAACAGCAAACATGCATTTTTCACGGTTCTGGAAATTTAAAGGTCAAGTTGCAGGCAGATCTGGTGTCTGGTGAGGACCCGCTTTCTGGTTTGCAAGTAGTTATCTCTTGCTGTGTCCTCATATCGCCAAGAGAGAGGGAGGAAATAAACTCTCTTGTGTCTCTTCTTATAAGGATTCTACTCTCATGACCTGTTAGGATTAATTTTGTCTTTCAATTTAACTGGGTTAAGGAATGTTCAGATATCTGGTAAAATGTTGTCTTTGAGTCTGACTGTGAGGATGTTATTGGAAGAGATTAGCATTTGAATGATAGACCTAATAAAAGAGATTGACCTCATTAACACGGGTGGGCACTAAGAGCCTGAATCTAACAAAAAGGCAAAAAAAGGAGACATTCACTCCTACTTAACGGATACCTTCCATTCTCAGAAATTGGCACTCCTGGTCCTCAGGTCTTTGAACTCAGACTGGATTACATCACTGGCCCAGCTGGTTCTCCAGGCAGCAGACAGTGAGCCAGTGAGACTTGGCTTTCATAATCATGTGAGTCGATTCCTAGAATAAATCTGCATCTCTATCTACTGCATTTTTTGCTCCATAAGATGCACCTGACTATAAGACACACCTAGGGTTTTAAGGAGGAAAATAAGAAAAACAATATTCTAAACCAAATGGTGTGTTGAAATATTTAATAAAATACTGTATTTTTCACATCATAAGATGCACGGGCATTTTCCCCTCTACTTTTGGGGGGGAAAAGTGTGTCTTATGGAGCAAAACATACAGTATCTATCTATTATCTATCTATCTATTATCTATCTATCATCTATCTATCTATCATCTATCTATCTATCTATCTATCTATCTATCTATCTATCTATCATCTATCTATCTATCTATCATCATAATCTATCTAATCTATCTA
The DNA here is from genome assembly GCF_036850765.1 of Saccopteryx bilineata. Lineage (NCBI taxonomy): Eukaryota > Metazoa > Chordata > Mammalia > Chiroptera > Emballonuridae > Saccopteryx > Saccopteryx bilineata. The sequence goes on from NC_089494.1 coordinate 180,281,489, forward strand.
TATCTATCTATCACCTACCCATTTATTTGTCTTCTCTCTATCTCATCTAATCTCCTATTGGTTCAATTTCTTTGGAAAACCCTGACTAATACATGGGCTGATTACCTCCCAAAAGCCACACCTCTTATTACCAGCCCATTGGGGGTTAGGATTTCAGCATGTGAATTTGGGGGGGACACTACGTGTAGTCCGTAATAGCACATTAGGCTTGCCCACAAGAACCACTATGAAGAAGCAGAAAGAACCAGCAATGAGGCCACACAGGTGCATGCATGGAGTCTGGGACTGGGGACAGCATGGTCCCGGGTTGCTACCACCCCCAGGAGGAAGATGGAAGTGAGGAGGAGTTGTAATAGTTCAACCTTCACATAAGTAAAGCCCCAGTGACTAGGATATTTTGTATAAGACACTGTAGCCAGTGAAGTTCCCATCTCCTGTTGGCTGACCTCCTACAATGCTGGCCTGGTTCATCCCAGACCACCTGGGAAAAGAGAATAATCTCTATAAATATACCCATATTTCTTTCCTTTCCCCAGGAGCATCCCTATATGACCACTCTCACTGCCTGCTGGATCTTTTCATCTCAGAAGAGAAAGGCTCTGACATGGTCTGAACCTGAAAATGAACTTAGATATGTTGGCATCATTAGATCTTTAGCTCTTTTAACCCACTTGTATAATCCTCATGCTATCTGCACTTCTTCCTACCCTCAGAATTCTGTTCAATCTGCCTCATCTCCAGGTGGACTTCCTACTGCTTGACACAAATTAGTCACTTCACAGTCTTCTCAACACTTGTGTTAGTTTAAATATAGCTTGTTTATGTTCCTAACTGTGCTTTGGGTTTTATTTTTGTTTTATGTATTCTTATAAATTTTGTGGATGTTTGCCTTTCCTTCTAACAACAGCAACAACAGCAGTGACAATATGACAGCTCTCATTTGCTCGGTCTGTGTGACTGCCCTTGAGTTAGATATTTCAGAAACAAATGATTTTCTGTTGCAACCTTATGATAACCCTCTGAGATATTTAAAATTTTGTTTTCTTTGAAAAGTAATATATTAAAGCATGAACATTGTAAAATATTTTAAAAACAATTGTTTATAATAAAACTGAAAGTGCCCCTCCCATTTTCTTCCCCATGGTTAGCATTGATAATGGCGGAAATGTTTCCTTCCGGATTCTGTGTGCATGTGACTATATACACATATGTGCAGAAATTTGGGTGCATATTTTTAAATATAAATGGAATCATAGAATACATATTTTGTGATTTTCTTTTTCACTAAACATTATATCTTTGAACTAATCTAAAGAAAGAATAACTGTCCCCAAATTATAGGCAAGGAAACAGAGGTGGGAAGAGATGAAACTTTATCCTATTAGTTAGTAGTTTCCATTACCTGATAAGTTTCTTGAAAACAGCGTATGCTTTCTGTTTCATACAGACTTCCAGTGCCTTATGCTCCTCTGAATTTCATAGCTCCCTCATTCCAGAAATGTGGTGCTTTCCTTCTACCCCCATTCTGTTGGCTGGGTCCTTATTTCCTTTTGCATGCCTGATCTTGAGATCTGTAATTTGAGTCAAGCTCTTAGTTTTAAAATCCTCACCTAGGTAGTACAACCTTCACCTGAAGGAATTCAAGCACTTTCCATCTGCTGACAGTTTTCCTTCTGCTGGTTGCCTGCCCAAAGAGTTTTTCTTGCTCCTGAATCTGCTGATGCTTTTTAGACCTGACAGTTGACTTAACAAAGGTACATGTAACTGCCTTTCCACGCAGTTAGTCCTGCTGGGCTCTCTCCTGATAGGAGATGCACTGAGTCTCCTTCTGTCACACTTCTCCTGGCCCTCTATCTGTTCTACTTCACTGAGTGGGTCCTGTCACAGGTCCCTTGCAGCACACGTGATTCCACCAAAATCCTGCCTACTTTACCTTGAGGAGAAATGCAACTCACCATTACTTTAGGAGAATAAAAGATCCATCTTCAACATAATGTGAGATTATGGTATAATCCAGTGCAAGGAAGACAAAGCTAGTTAAGGATTTGGCATAAAGTAGAGCAGATAGGGTGAACCAGTGGCTTACATGGCTATTTTTGATTTCCTTAACATTTATAGAATGATTTCCTTGTTTAGGTTAATTAGACACATTTCCTTTACCCACTCTGAACTTGCTGGTTTCTTTTATAAGAAATAATACCTTGTTGGGCAAATGAGTTTATAAAATTTGTGTTTTTCAAGTTTGCTCACTTTTATTTTTAAAAATGGTGCTGGGCAGCACCACATATGTGTCTGTGAAATTGCCAATTACCTTCCTGCTTGGGAAGGGCCATTGTTATGCTAATGTTGCCGAAGGAGAGGTTTTCATGCCAAAAGAATTTTAAAAGGAGAGAAGGAGAAGGAGGAAGGAAGGAAGACATTTTTTGGAAAGTGAGAGCAGAGAGGAGGCAGAGTGTGGAGGAGAAGGAAGAAGGAAGCCAAGATGGCGGGGAAAGAGTGAGAAACCAGTTTTGCAGAGAAAGAAGCCATGTTGGCAAATGGGGAACCAGAGCTGAGGGGCTTCTGTGAGCTCTGCTGAGACTAGTGAGGCCTTTGATTCTAGGAAAACCAGAGAAGGTTCTCCTGGTTGTGGAACTGGAGAATGTGTCAGTAGCTTTGTGAGCTCTGAATGAAAGGGAAGTGTTTTTCCCTGTGTGTTTGCTCGCCAGCTGATGTGAGATTTGAATAAAGGAGTGGCCCACCAGTTTTTGGCTCCACTGTTTCTTTACTGTCTGCCCCAATTTAATGAGAACTTGCATGTAAATGGCCATGATGATGGCAGTGGCCCCTGGCCTTACACACTTAAAAAAAAAAAGGAAAAAAGAAAGAAATAACACCTCTTCTTTATTTAAAAAATAGTCTTTTAGAAATTTTTTTTCATAGACTTTTGAAACACTCATTTTGGTAAATAGTTTTTCTTCATTTCTCAGCAAACTGTCTTATGTCTTTCATGTTCTTATCAGTGATACGATGAATTTTAGTCACCCAGAATGGAAACATGGGAGTCATCATGTGTCCCTCTCCTTTACCCTGCTGATGCCCTGGTCAGGGACTCAGAAATACATCTTTGTTGATCTTCAGACTCAGTTTTCCGTTCTTTACCACTCCCCAAACTGCACTCTGATATGTTTTCCCTTGTAAGCATTATTTTTACCACATCATTTCCATTCGCCCAAACTAGAATACTTTCTATTGTTTACAAGAGCTGATTCAAGTAGATAAGAATTGCTTCCAATTTTCTCCTGTGTGTCAAGCCTGGACTACCATAGGTGTACTAGAGTTGATCAGATAAATTCTAATTTGGGGGCTTTATTTGCAGGTCAAATAATTATTCCTGGTAATGAATCACAGTTCTTGATTACAAACTTCAATCTAGTTCCTTTAGAGAGTTGATCTTCAAGACCCTTCGTAACTTAACCCCATTCTACTATCCAATCTTATACTCCTCTATTCTCCAGTGAAAACATTTCCACTGACCTGTAAATATATCGTGCTTTGTTCTGCTGTTAAACCTTTGATTAGGTTCTATTCAATTGTGCAACACTTTCCCCTTTTTTTCCTGATGAATGGGAAGTTGGATGGCTATCTCATGTCATCCTTGGCCTCCACCAGCACATCTTGTACCCTCTTGCCAAGAAGATTATCTTTCTGGATGAATCAATTATAATAAAGGTATTGCTTTCTTCAAATGATTGCATCTCTTTGCTTGGCTTGATATGCTAGTGAGGAACGGATTGTTGGCCCCCATGCACTTCCTTCCTTAACGAGGAGCCTTTGTGCACCATACAAATTGCACAATGGTATATGGCAGCCCTATTCAATCCATCATCTCAGGGCCAGTTATTTTGACCTGAAGGTGAGAAGCATTTATTTTTTTTCCCCCTTCAATCTTTTCTTAGCCTATTGAAATCCAATACAAGATTTGTGGCCAAACTGATAACCTACTTCTTGCTTGAGGACACCAATCATCAAAATGCTCTCTTTCTAAATGGCATATACATAGGTTTATCATAAAATTGATTTCTTGGTTACATCATGCTTTGGTTTCTGCGTATTTCTTGGGCTAGCTTAATCTTTTCTGATTAGAAGATTTTTTAAAAAGAGATAATATGATTGAATTTTTTTCTCTAGTTAATAAACTAGTCAACACATAAAACTAAATATACACATTATTTTGTAAAATCCAAGTTGCCATTAATTGTAATATATACTATGGTTCTTTTATCACTAAAAAAGAAAAAGAAAATAAAACACTGAAAATTGAACTATGATTTAGAATTTATATTTTAAGTTTACTGAAAATAATTTTTTCACTTATTTAAAAATATTTTGGTTATACAGCACTCTTATACATATATAATAAAATAAAATACATAAGTCAAATATACTAGTTAAGCTATTCCTAAAGTTTCTTCACAGATTCAGACTATTTGAGTCATTTTTTACTCCGTTACTGATGCCTGTGCTTTCCCTGAGTGTGGTTCTCCATGCTCTAGAGAGCAAAAGTGACATAGCTGTTCTTTTAAGGATGCTTCACTATTTAGGGAGGATTTTCTTTCAATCCACACACAACTGTTTCTCAAGTTTTGATGTTGTATTTCTCTTGATCTTATCACAGTGTCAATGAAACTCAACAACTAAGTCATAGCGATTCTCAAAAGTTCTTAAGACTGTTTTCAACCAAATATCAAGGGGTTGTAGTTGTCCAGTAATGCCACCAGGCTATAAACCAATATTGTATGAATAGGCAATGACACATCATTATTGACACCAGGTTAACATCAGCAATAAGACATCATTGCTTCTGAGATTAATCCCTATTTTAGAGGCATTAAAAAGTGGGGGAAAATGTGTGTTAGTGAGATAAAATATAGGAATAATTGTTTAGTTAACTTCTTAGTGGATTAAGAGAATGTCAAAAAATTTTAAATGAGAAAAGTCATGTCTGAGGCTGTACTATTATGTAGAAAACTCACTGGACATGCATTATAAGGGTTGTGGTCTAGGTTTTGCCATTAAATCATTTGCCACATTTTAGTTTCAGCCATTTGGATTTCAGTGTTATTGTTTGAGGAATGAGGGCATTGATCTAAATGATCTCAAAAGGTTAAAGCAATGAGATTGAAGTTTGAAATCATCAACTCAGATTCTTGTCCAAGAGAAATATCCCTTAGCCTACAACTTTGGCTTAGAGCCATGGTTCTCAGAGTGTGCACCAGGTCACACTGGTGCACCTTAGGAGATTTCCAGGTGTGCCCTATGGTATTCCAGAGAAATATGTGTTTGTTGGGGACCAAAAACCAACGGGGTTTTTGGAGTTTAGATTTTTGGGGTACAGAGGTGTGGGGAGCTGGCTGTAAACTGACAGTCTGCCCAACCCCCTACCTCACTTACCTGATTAGATTGTAAAAAGCTGTTAAGCTGTGGTGCTGAATTGTTTACACTACCCCCCATGTCCCCCAGAAAGACTGGAGGCAAGTTTCCTCTATCCTTTGTTTGGTGATGATATGTTAAGTTAAGATGATATGTATGGTAGGGGTTTTCTGCACTCAACACAATTAAGAGTAAAAAGAGAGGGATTCTTCAATATATTGATGAAGAAATGAGAGTTTGCCTTTCAAATATATGCCCAAACATTGAAGAAATCACTACGACACATCAGGCTTATGTTTCTCATAAACACAAGAATGAAAAAACACATTCATGCCAGGACCTGTCAAATTTACTAAATCTTACTAAGAATGTGTGTGTGTGTGTGTGTGTGTGTGTGTGTGTGTGTATATATATATATAACCTTTTTGTCATTTAAAAAAATTTTAAGCCCTCTATTTTATGAATTTTAAAAAGCATAACTCAAAAAATATAATACAAAAATGTTTTCTAATGTCAGAATAAATTTAATTTTGTCATATTTATTTCATTTAATTACCATAAAAGCACGCTTGGACTTTATATTTTTTATTTTTTATTTAATATTTGACTAAATTATTATAACATATTTCTCAGAAATTTGTATGTAGTGCGTCTACAATTATTTGTAGGATTTTAAATGCACCCCAACGTCAAAAAGTTTGAGAACCACTGGCCTAGAGATTTGAATTTGTTGTATGAAATCTGGCATAAACCACATATGATAAAGGCTGGGTTTATTGGGGATGATAATATGCACCTCTCCTGGCAGAGGTAGAAGGGAGTTGAAAGTAATAAAGATGATGAAATAGAGAGTTTATTTTTATGGAGAGAGTTAGGCTCTTAGAGATCCCTCTTATTTCCCTTGAATATTGACAAAGAACCAGAGGCATTCTCCTGGAAGGAAATTAGATTGCCAAATGGTTAATCCTCCCCAAATGGAAATCTGGTAAAGAATTTATGTGTAGAGCCTGAAATATACACAGCAAAGCCAAGTGACTCAGTCAATTTAAAAAAGATCACATTTTAATTAAGTGCAACGGGAGAGAGAAATGTGGAGAATTGTTATCCTACCTTTCAAAGCTACACAGAACCACTATAAATATAATAGATAAATAACATCATTTGCTTTTGTATTCTGCAGTTAAACCATGCAATACAAACATAAGACTATTTTTTTTAATTATCATGACATGTTAACCACTTTCCTTTGTATTCTTCAAAATGTACGCACCATTTTTAAATTTAATTTTTAGATTTTATTTATTGATTTTTGGAGATAGTGGAGAGAGAGAGAGAGAGCAAGAGAGAGAAAGAAAGGGGAGAAGCAGGAAGGATCTACTTATAGCAGTTGCTTCCTGTCTGTGCCTTGACCCGGCAAGCCTAGGGATTTGAACCAGCAACCTCAATGTTCCAGGTCAACGCTTTGTCCACTGCACCACCACAGGTCAGGCTAAGCACCATTTTTTAAATTAAGTAAATTACATACACAAAAGCGTAGCTTTAAAAAATGAAGTATGACTGCTAAAAGAATTTAATGTTTGTTAACTTTTTATTTTACATTAAAAAATCAAACAAACAAAAATTGCAATGATTGAGTGTCCTGGATAAAAAAAATCTTTGTTCTCTCTAGAGTTGCATATTGGGACCATCTTATTTAAATCTACACATTAGGATTTGTGATTTCACATAGACCTAAGAAAATAATACATGTTCTGAAGGAATATTACAATCTTTCTGAAAGTCTCACATTTTAAACTAGGCATTTGATTTATATCCTTAAATACCAGTCTTCTAGGTGAAAATCTGGAATTGCTGTACTTCATTACATGCAGAATCAGAAATCTGAACAATGTAGTGCCTTTAGCAGTGTAGCAAAAGAGAGGCAATAGAAGGAACATGGGTTTCAAGTTTAGACAGAACTAGGTGTAGTTTTTGGATCAGTCATTGACAGTATGATCTCAGGTTCCTAATCCCTTTTGATCCTAACCCAATATAATAAGTGATATCTAGCCCAAGTAAGACTTGTTGCTTGGCTTAATTATAATAAATAAAAAACTCTGAGCATATAGAAAACCCTGAATAACTGGTAGAACCTACAATAACATTCAGAGTATTAGAACCCAGCATCTGAATAGTGGAGGAGAGGAAAAGGGAAGTGGATAAATATGACTTGATTATTAGGCATTGTAGGAAGTAACAGTCATATAAGTTTCTAATCCTAAAGAAAATGCTAAGAGGTAGATGTCATAATTTTTCTCTAAACATCATGAGCATGTTCAATTTACACGGTGATGATATGTGAAAGGGCATACATTACATCAAAATATCCATGAGTAATTTTTAAATCATGAATAATTTGGGAGCATGTGTCAAAAGCATGGCTAAAATCATCTTGCCTAATACACAGACTGGTTTTTAGAAGTAGATATTACTATCCTTAGACAGTAGTCATTACTCCCACTTATTTATTTATTTATTTATTTAGACAGAGACAGAATCAGACAGAGAGATAGATATGGACAGACAGACAGGAAGGGAGAGAGATGAGAAGCATCAATTCTTCATTGCGGCACTTTTAGTTGTTCATTGATTGCTTTCTCATATGTGCCTTGATCATGGGGCTACCGCAGACTGAATAAGCCCTTGCTCAAGCCAGAGACCTTGGGTCCAAGCTGGTGAGCCTTGCTCAAACCAGATGAACCCGTTCTCAAGCTGGTGACCTCGAGGCCCAGTCTGACGCTCTATCCACTGTACCACTGCCTGGTCAGGCCGTTACTCCCATATAGTTAAGCTACTTTTACACAGAGAGCTTAATTTTCCTTTTTAGTAGTATAAATTGTAGAAGAAATAGTTATTTACAGAATCAGTACTTAGTCTCAGATTTTGGACAGTATCTGAAATTAATAGTAATAGATTTTTTTGTTTTTTACCATTAAGCTGATAAACACCACCACTAACGAATCTGATATTTAGCCTAGGCCTGAGAGGAACTAAGATCTGCTGATCTGAGAATGTTGTAAAACCTGAACTCACTATGTTTCTCTCCCTTTGCTTGGGGTAGTTTTTCTGGCCTCAAGAGAAAACTGCATTTGAGGCAAACCCTTACCCCCTATGACTCATTTGTGGGTTTCACTTTAATTTTAAATGTCTCTCCTTTCAGGCTATTGAAGACTTGAGATGCCATTTGTAATAAATTTACCAGAAGAGTTCTGAAAAACAAGTCATTAGTCAGCTACTTTGATATAGTTCTCTTAATCAAAGATTTATTGGGACAGTTTAGAAATAGGCAGATAAATGTTCTCCCTACCTGGGAGATGGGAGTCGTGAGCAGTGCTCTGTGGAAGATTTATGCCAAATTGCTCTATGCCATCTTGCATTTGATTAACTTTTATCAACTAGAACAACAACAAAAAGCCCCTCTTTCCCAATGCATCATTTATATGAACTTTATAAATGAACCGTCTTTCTATCGCCAGCATAATTCACCAGGATATAACCATTTAAAAAGTTTCTAAGAATAAGCTATTAACACAGAAGGTAATTATGTGATGTTTCTTCAACAATTTTATTTTGAAAACTGAATGTACTATTCTATAATCGGAAACTATAAGGGACTGATATGAATTTTTAAAATTGATATCGTTTTAAGTATTCTGAGAATAGGTAAGAAAAGTGAGTTGTCCTACCTTACAACCTTCTTGATCAGGGTAAACTAAGTCAAAGGATGAATTAAAACACTTTGCTCATGAGAGATGTACTAACTCTGAGTCCCCTAGGATCCAAACAACAGTATATAAATTTACTCTGTTGTTTGTACAGATTATATATTTCCTCAACCTGAGACTTCAAGTACATATGAGAGTGGAATTTTCTGATATGGAAGACAAAGTTTAGATAAATTGTTCTGAATGCTCAGTCATGACACTCAAAATCTATTTTTAATTCCATCAAGAAAGACACTTTAACAAATTAAAAGATCCTTTCTGGTGAATGTAGAAAAATATTAGGTCTCTTGGGAGTACAAATTGGAATTGAATCATACCAATTGTCCTTTTACTTTATTACTAAGCATTCTGAATGAAAAGTTGGCAACATAGACATTTCTTTTGCATTAAAAAATGAAAAGGACAATTAAGGTAAAGGGCTTCTGAAAACATTCAAGGTAGAGATGGTTTCCAAAAATGGTTTTGACTGTCCCTAGATGAATGATTCGTATTTTAAATCCCCTTGGCATTTCTGTGGCTGCAAAATATTTTTCATATATTTATGTTAAAAAAAAAAACCACTGGTGTCATATTTTTTCTCCTTTCTCTTCCAGATTCATTGTCTGATTGCTGTCTTCTGGTTCTGTGTCCCAGATGGCTGGCTTCTGTGACTCCTTTGCCCCCTGATTTCTGTTGGGTTGGGCCAGTTGGAAACAGTGAGGAAAGACTGAAGTCTGAGTGTGAATTCTTCAGATAGATCTTTGACCGGAAGAGACACTGTTTCTCCATGAACATAGATGCGGTTGTGTTGGGGGGTTTTCTATTGCCACTATCGCTCTTGTAGAATTCTGATCTTCTGTTTTAGCCCAATAGCCCTAAAGGTGCTACGGGATTCCCTCCATTGCAGTCACCACATCTTATTAGTTTCCTTAACCTTGTCTACACCTCTGTGAATGTTCTTGTTATTAAACTCTCTCTGGTAAAATTCTTTCAGTTCTCTAAACTATTTTAGTTCTATCTGCTTCACATTGAGACCCTGACAAAGGTACTTGGCATGTTACTCAGGTAGCTGTGCAGCCCACTAAAATATAGCACCGTTATAATTAGAGTGAAAAGAGAATTTTGAAGAGTTCAAAGTCACATTAAATATTAGTACCAGGATTCTTTCCCAGCCTTGCCAATAACCATTTGTGGTACCTTGGAGAGACTGTGTAACTTTTACAAATTTTACTTTTCTTATTTGTCAAAATAGAAGATTGGTTTAACATTCAACTTTCAATAATCTAAATTTTATAGTGATCTTACAAAAGAAATATTTTATCTAAATTCATAAAAAAACAGATTATTGTATCCTTTTGCAATGTGTAGCTCTGAACTGCAAGTACATGGACACTGAGGACTTGATAAAGAATATAATTGTTCTGAGTATTCATCTTTACTGATATGCAGTAGATTATGCTTACACATTGTCATTTAGAATTTGCAGCACAGAAAAAAGTAAGCCCAGAATTATTTCACTTCCTTTACTCTTGCAGATGAACTTTGTGCCCATTTGATTGAGAAAAGTGGAATTCAATTACATATTTTCAGAACTGAAAATACGTACAGAAAAATAATGTCAAAGATGAAATAACAAGGACCCAATGTATGCTCACACTTGCTATAACTAAGCACACTAAATAAAATGTACTCCAGAAAAGTTTAAAATTATTTTTATTTATTTATTCATTTAAGAGGAGAGAGAGAGAGAGAGAGAGAGAGAGAGAGAGAGAGAGAAGAGGGAGGAGCAGGAAGCTTCAACTCTCATATATGCCTTGACCAGGCAAGCCCAGGGTTTTGAACCGGCAACCTCAGCATTCCAGGTCAACGCTTTATCCACTGCACCACTACAAGTCAGGCAGTCCAGAACAGTTTAAAGCCTTTTGACATCAGCAACAAAAGGAGAGTAATTCTTGAATGACAACAAAAAGATGGAGTTAGCACTGTGATTCCACCAGGGAACTAATTTGAGTAAGTCTGTGGATTACAGCATAAGGAGGGGACCACAGGCAGAGTCAACAGTTTTCTTAAATTGAAGAGAGAGAACTGGAAACCAGGGTGGCCAAAAATATCTAGAATTTACATATCAGACTACCAGGCTAGGATAAAAGAGCTACCCAGAAAGAAAGCTCTGGAGATTTGGTTTAGTAGTGGAATAAAATTAACCAAAATTTTGCAAAATTTACAATATCCCATATGTATTCCTGGACTTTGTTCTAGGAGCAGTTAAGTTTCTTAGGAACACTTTGATCCTTGCAAGTGCTGCTTTTAAGCTTTTGAGCTGTCTTAGGCAAAATTTGAAAGTGAGATTCTGACTGCTCAAACTGATTGATATACTTGTAACTTAATTACATCCCCAAACAAAGCTCAAAGATACCTATGGTAATACAAATATATTGACAACCCCAAAAGGTAAAAATCATAATATCTTATATCTAATAAAAATTTTCCAGACATGCAAAAAAGCAAAGAATTATTATACAACCTATAGGAGAAGAAAAATTAATCAGTAATAAGTGAGTCAGAAATGATACAAATAATACAATTAGTAGAAAAATGTTAAAACTGTTATTATAACTATATTACACGTGTATAAGAAGTTAGGAGAAAGATTTAACATGTTAACTAAGGGAATGAAAGATATAAAACATTCCCAAACTTTAGAGATGAAAACTTCTGATAGATAAATCTGTTTCACATGAGAAATCCAGTTGATTCTTATTTTTTTGGTAGTTCAATCTCTAAAGTTGTTATGAATATGGAATTAATGAATACTGAATAATTACTTATAGGGGAAACATGCAATTATGTTCCTATGAGCCTCTTGACATAAAATTTTCCTCAACCAATCAGTATATAATCTTGTTTTATGCATGTGTTTGTCTAAAGACTTCATATTTAATACACATTGTTCATTCATTACCATTGAACTCAAGGCCAAAAGCACTATACCTCATGCCTGATCAAAGCTCGTTATTATACACGTATTTCTCCGTATGGTATATCACAACCTTTTTGTGCTTAAGAACTCTAGACAACACTTTCTCACTATGTTCAGGAGCTGTTTTGAACAGTGAAATCAAGAATAAAAAGTGTAAAAATATAAAAAATTTGACATTAAGTAGACTAAAAAAATAATCTTGCTTACAGCATGAGAGCTGAAAGAAGAAGGCTGAGTATGGCTTCATTCAATATCAGCTGTGAATGTTTGTGTTAGGAAATTCAATTTCTTTTGCTGCTCTGCTCATGTCCAAGAATCACCATAAAAGTGCAGTGAGTGGAGGTTTTAAATAAATTTTAGTGATTAAGTGAATTTACAAATACAGAATCCACAAATATAAAGATTGACTGACTATACCCTGATAGTATAATGGAAGATTAGGCTTTACTGAGAATAGGATTAGTGAAGTTGAAGTAATAGAAACAATTAAATAGAAGGCACTAAAAATAAAATGAACAATTTCAAGTAGAATAATATACATGTAATTGGAATTACCAAAAGTGGAAAGGAGGAAATGTATTTGAGAAGACAATGGTTGAAAATTTACATATTTGATAAAAACTGAAAGTTTACACATATATGAAGTTAAAAAAAAAACCCTCATAAAATCCTCTCAAAATTTCAAGACAAGAAAGTCACCAAGGCATATCATAATCAAATTACTCAAAACTAATATAAACAAAATTTTAAAAGCAGCCAGAGGGGTAGGGCTTTGGATTAAATTATGTACAGAGAAAGAAAAAACAGCATGAAACAGATTTGTCATCAGAAGCAATTAAAACCAGAAGACAGTGAAGCAAGATCTTTAAAATAATGAAAGAAAAGAACTACGGACCTAGCATAGCATGCTTGAAGAATTATCAGGTAGCAGGCTATACATTAATATCAAAATAGATTTCAGAGACTATGACTCAAGTGATAAACTCATTTCTAATGGTTATTATTTGAAATATATGGGTTACTCATCAAGAAGACCTAACAAACTTAAGTGTTTATATATATAAATAAATAAAAGAGGTTTAAAATTCATTAAGCAAAATGTGGTAGCATTGCAAATAGAAAAAATAAACATATACACAGAGAATCAAAAAAATTCTGCATCTCTCTCAATAAATTGCTAGAATAAGTAGACAACAAATCAGTAAAGTATAAGAGACTTGAACACCACTGTCAATATACTTAACCTAAGTGATGTGTATAGAACACATGAGTGGCAGGCTCTACACACATTAATGAAACAATGAAAAATATACATTCTTTTCAATTGTACAAGAAATTTTTATCAAAATAGATTGTATCTGGGCCATAAACCTCTTAATAAAGTTAAAAGTGTTCAAGTTATTTGAAGTATCTTCTTTGACCACAATGGAATTAGTATGAAACCAATAATACAAAGTCATCCAAAAAGTTACAAAATAAAAACAATTCTAAATAAACTGGGTCAAAAAAGATCAAAATATAAATTGAAGCATTTTGAATGAAATGAAAATTAAAATGGAGCCTATAAATGTATTTGCAATGTAACATAGTGGGAAATTGTAGACCAAAATACTTACATTAAAAAGAAAAAAGTTTCCAAATAAATAACCTTAGTTTCCATCTTAAGAAAATACATAGAAAAAGAGAAAAGCAAATGGAATCAAAACTAAGTAGAAGAAAAAATAATATCAAAAATTAAAATAGTAACCAATGAGTCTGACCAGGCAGTGGCGCAGTGGATAGAGCATCGGACTGGGATGTGGAAGGACCCAGGTTCGAGACCCCGAGGTTGCCAGCTTGAGTGCAGGCTCATCTGGTTTGAGCAAAAGCTCTCTAGCTTGGACCCAAGGTTGCTGGCTCGAGCAAGGGGTTACTCAGTCTGCTGAAGGCCCATGGTCAAGGCACATATGAGAAAGCAATCAATGAACAACTAAGGTGTTGCAACGAAAAACTGATGATTGATGCTTCTCATCTCTCTTCGTTCTGTCTGTCTATCCCTCTCTCTGACTCTCTCTCTGTCCCTGTAAAAAAAAAATAGTAACCAATGAAATAGAAAACGGAGACAATCAATGAAACCAAAATCTGACTCTGAGAAAATAGATAAACCTCTACCCAGGCAAAGAAATACATGTGACTACTATCACGAATGAGAGAGGTGATATCATGCAGGTTTTACAGATATTTTGTGCATAATAGAGAATCAAATGAACAGCTTTATGTAAATATATTAGACAACTTAGATGAAATGGATAGAAGTTTTGAAAGACATAAACTACCACTGCTTATTAAAAAATAAATATGTAATACAAATAGCCCTTTAATAATTTTAAACTTAATTTACAAACTTTACATAGTGAACATTTCAGACCAAGATGTCTTCAGTGATGAATTCTAAGAAACATATAAGGAAGAAATAATACCAATTATTGTAAAACTTCTTTCAGAAAATTAAAGAGGAAATAATATTCCTTACTTTATTCTATGGAGTTAGAATGATCTTGATACCCAAACCAGAAAGATATATTACAAAAAAATAAAAATTAATATATTTTAAAGATGTAATAATTCTTAAAGTGTTACAAGTCAAATCCAACAATATATAAAAAAGGATAAAATACTATATTCAAGCAAGATTTATTCCTAATCTTATAAGGGATATTTTAAAAAATGTCTACATCTTACATTCTAATTAAGAGGGAAAGACTGCAGCTGAGTGTTTATTTCTAAAGATGTTTGCTTTCGTCACTTATATTTGTCACTTATATAACATTGCATTGAAGATTCAAGACAACAAAGCAAATAAAAGAAATAAAACATTGATATTAGACATAGAGAAACAAAACTACTTTCCATCACAAACTTCCTAATCATCAATATAGAAAATCTTATAGAATCTATGAAAAAGTTATTAAAGCTGAAATGAATTTAGTATTTTTTCATGATCCAACATGAATATTTAAAAGTTAATTGTGTTTTTGTATACACTAGCAATGAATGATCAGAAATTTGAATTTTAAAACATACCAGTTACAGTACATTAACATATGAAATACCTAGGCGTGACTGTGACATAATATGTACGCTATCTATAAGCAAACTGCTGAAATGCATTCTTATTGAGGTATTTATTAGTCCAAAAAAAAGGTAAGTAGCTCTGTTAATATCTTTATTTTGATGGTGTTTTTAATTTCATAAATTCAGTGTGTAAAGGGTCTCAGATTGGTAGATGGTTTCTCTGTGCCACTCTCTGTAGTCCTGATACTAATCCTGTGCTTTGAGCATAATCATGCATATTTAACATGATGGTTGCCCAAGGCACTGAACACAAGGTGACTACTAAGAGGAGTGGAAACCAGGTATCTCTTGCTGCACAGCACACGCTCAATTCTCCTTCCCCTGCTCACCTCAGGAATCAGGTGTTTTCATAGTCGGTTGTTTGGTGTCTCTTTTCCTTCAACATCCCTTGCTGTCCAATAGACTTTTCTCTTAACCCATTTTATAAATTTGAATGTGAAAATGCACTGCCAGGTTGCCATCTTTGCCCAATGAATATAGGTCTTACCCTGTTTTTGCCAAGGAAACAAACTCAAGTCATTGACATTCCTTAACCCAGCAGAGGCGTTTGCCTGTTGTGTTATGTTTAGCTTTCTGTTCTGCCTGCAGGACACATGCAGCCCTGCTTCCAGATATTGACACCTGCTGGTCAAGAGCATGAACATCGGAAACGCAGCATGAAGCAGAGGCCTCTAGTGGAAGAACAGTCAGAAGTCATCGTCCGTCTTTTCGGATTTCAGACCCTCATCAATAAAAATACTTAAGCCTTTACCCACACTGTAAGTATACTTTTTTATATCTTAAGTATAAACACTAGTTCGTGCACTATAAAACATATAAAAATGCATTTCAAGTATAAATAAAGAATAAGCATTAAAAGCAATGTTTTATTAATGATGCCAAAGCAATAGTTTGAAAGCAATGTTAATGCATAATTTTCACTCTTAAATAAAAATCTTTGTTCAACCTATTGTGATATACAAATGATTATTTGGATTCTTTCATTTAAAATTTATTGAAATAAACTTTAGTTTATTTGGACATGATGCACACTGGCAAACTGGCTATGCTTACTAAATCAATAGATTCCACTCAAATTCTGTGGGTTTTTTGTTGTTTTTTTTTTGCAAAATTTTGTTGTTTTAAAAAGTGCTTATAATCAACCTCCATCTCCAAGATGTAAATCGGTTGTTCTGTAAATTAATTAGAAGACGTGTTGTATTTAAATTTTTTTAAATGAATGAGTTTAAAACATTTCAAAACTTCATTTGGAAAGTCCTGTTAATGTGTTTTTTAAGAGTGTAGATGGAGTTTTTATGTATCTGTCATTATTTTCAGCCAAAGAAGTAAGGAGGAAAATAATGTCAAATATCCATTTCAAATATTCTCTCCATAGCTCAGTTTTCTTTCTTAAAACAGTTACTTTCTCATTCATTGTAAAAATGTCACCTTACCTATACAGGGCATGTTACACGTTTGTTTTAAATATCTGCATTATTACAACAGCCTTTCTATATCACAGAACGGAAGCAAGCTTAATACTTTTTTCTTTTTTAAAAGCAAAAAATATGTGAGCTCTCTTGAAGTTGTGCAACCCTTTTATGTGCTTTGTCACATGATGACAAATTAAATAAACTCTTCACGAAGCAGGATTTTTCTACATTCCACATTTTATTATATCTATTGCAACGACAAATATTTATTTAAAGGTCTCATTGGGGAAAAAAACAAAACCTTAACATGCTGGATGAGACTGTAGCACTTTGTGCATTTTTTGCTTCATTTCATTGTTGCAATGTGCTGTCACAAATGATGCAGTGACTGATTTGCAGATGTTGGCTAGATCTGTGACCTTCTCGCAGAATTCTTTTTAGAATCCCAAAGTGGCTGTTTAGGAGTTAAGGTATATACTATTTTTTCCCCCTAAATTATTGTGATATAAAAATATGTCATTTACTATTGAGAAAGTATTTTATGCAGAAAATCTGTCCTTTAATGGCCCAGTAATTGTAGTTTTATGTGTATTTTGTCATTGAAGGGCAATCTAGCAAATCCCATAAACTGAGTATAGTGGAAACATCAGTGGTTTGACCCAGCTGTAGAACAAACTTTTCACACTGCTTAATTGGATCTAGTATCTGTTTCTTTAAATCTTTAACAGTTTTTCTGAATCTTCAAATAGTATTTTCTAACAGTGGAATGAAGGTTGATTTATCATCTCATTAATTTATTTATACTGTTTTAGTTATATTTTGCCACAGCAGAAAGACATTCCTCAAAGGTATGAAGATTTTTGTGCCTGGATAATAAGCAAGAAATCCACAAAAGATGTATTTAAAATTTATCATTATGATTAGAGAACTTTTATAAATTACTGGATTAGGTATTATATGATTTTAAATATTACTAAAATTATAAAGATGTATTAATTTCATGTTAGGGAAGTTTGTAGTACTAGAATTTTCTTTATTCAACTGTTTTTTTTAAATAAATTTTTATTAATGGTAATGGGATGACATTAATAAATCAGGGTACATATATTCAAAGAAAACATGTCTAGGTTATTTTGTCATTAAATCATGTTGCATACCCCTCGCTCAAAGTCAGATTGTCCTCCGCCACCCTCTATCTAGTTCTCTGTGCCCCTCCCCCTCCCCCTAACTCTCTCCCTCCCTCCCTTCCATGTCCTCGCTCCTCCCACCCCTGGTAACCCCCACAATCTTGTCCATGTCTCTTAGTCTCGTTTTTATATTCCACCAATGTATGGAATCATGTAGTTCTTGTTTTTTTCTGATTTACTTATTTCACTCCGTATAATGTTATCAAGATCCCACCATTTTGCTGTAAATGATCTGATGTCATCATTTCTTATGGCTGAGTAGTATTCCATAGTGTATATGTGCCACATCTTCTTTATCCAGTCTTCTATTGAAGGGCTTTTTGGTTGTTTCCATGTCTTGGCCACTGTGAACAGTGCTGCAATGAACATGGGGCTACATGTGTCTTTACGTATCAATGTTTCTGAGGTTTTGGGGTATATACCCAGTAGAGGGATTGCTGGGTCATAAGGTAGTTCTATTTGCAGTTTTTTGAGGAACCACCATACTTTCCTCCATAATGGTTGTACTACTTTACAGTCCCACCAACAGTGGATGAGAGTTCCCTTTTCTCCGCAGCCTCTCCAACATTTGCTATTACCCGTCTTGTTGATAATAGCTAATCTAACAGGGGTGAGGTGGTATCTCATTGTAGTTTTGATTTGCATTTCTCTAATAACTAATGAAGCTGAGCATCTTTTCATATATCTGTTGGCCATTTGTATCTCTTCCTGGGAGAAGTGTCTGTTCATGTCCTCTTCCCATTTTTTTATTGGATTGTTTGTTTGTTTCTTGTTGAGTTTTATGAGTTCTTTGTAAATTTTGGATATTAGGCCCTTATCTGAGCTGTTATTTGAAAATATCATTTCCCATTTAGTTGGCTGTCTGTTTATTTTGATATCAGTTTCTCTTGCTGAGCAAAAACTTTTTATTCTGATGTAGTCCCATTCATTTATCTTTGCCTTCACTTCTCTTGCCATTGGAGTCAAGTTCATAAAATGTTCTTTAAAACCCAGGTCCATGATTTTAGTACCTATATCTTCTTCTATGTACTTTATTGTTTCAGGTCTTATATTTAAGTCTTTGATCCATTTTGAATTAATTTTAGTACACAGGGACAGGCTGTAGTCGAGTTTCATTCTTTTGCATGTGGCTTTCCAGTTTTCCCAACACCATTTGTTGAAGAGGCTTTCTTTTCTCCATTGTGTGTTGTTGGCCCCTTTATCAAAGATTATTTGACCATATATATGTGGTTTTATTTCTGGGCTTTCTATTCTGTTCCATTGGTCTGAGTGTCTATTTTTCTGCCAATACCATGCTGTTTTGATTATCGTGGCCCTATAATATAGTTTAAAGTCAGGTATTGTAATGCCCCCAGCTTCATTCTTTTTCCTTAGGATTGTTTTGGCTATTCGGGGTTTTTTTTATAGTTCCATATAATTCTGATGATTTTTTGTTCCATTTCTTTAAAAAATCTCATAGGGATTTTGATGGGAATTGCATTAAATTTATATATTGCTTTGGGTAATATGGCCATTTTAATTATATTTATTCTTCCTATCCAAGAACAAGGAATATTTTTCCATCTCATTGTGTCTTTTTCTATTTCTCTTAATAATGCCTTGTAGTTTTCATTATATAGGTCCTTTACATTCTTTGTTATGTTTATTTCTAGGTATTTTATTTTTTTTGTTGAAATTGTGAAGGGGATTATTTTTTTTGAGTTTGTTTTCTAATATTTCATTGTTGGCATATAGAAAGGCTATGAAGAGTGACGTCACGGAAATGGCGCCGTGAGAAGCGCGTCCGACAGCTCTCCCCTAAATCACAACAAATTTATCAACTAGAAACAGAAAAATTTAACCTCGGAGCATTAACAGCTCCACCAAGAACACAATAAAACCAAACTTAAACTGTGACAACAAAGGAAAAAAAGGGGGGAGAGGATGGAGATTAACAGTAGCAAAGGATGATGAAGTGCAGAAATACTTATAAGATAGGGTACTACAATGAATATGGTAGGTACCCTTTTCATTACTTAATGGTAACCACCCTTAAAAAAACCACCACAAAAACACTTGACTTAAAAAAGGTAGCAACAGAGGAAAGAAGTATGGAACACAAACAAACAAAAACAAATGATAGAAAAACAAAAGAGAAGAATCAAACTAGATACAAAACTAACAGAAAGCAATTTATAAAATGGCAGTAGGGAACCCACAAGTGTCAATAATTACACTAAATGTAAATGGATTAAACTTACCAATAAAAAGACACAGAGTAGCAGAATGGATTAAAAAACAAAATCCAACTATATGCTGCCTACAAGAAACACATCTAAGCAACAAGGATAAAAACAAATTCAAAGTGAAAGGCTGGAAAACAATACTCCAAGCAAACAACACCCAAAAAAAAGCAGGTGTAGCAATACTCATATCTAATAATGCTGACTACAAGACAGAAAAAGTACTCAGAGACAAAAATGGTCATTTCATAATGATTAAGGGGAAGTTGAATCAAGAAGACATAACAATCCTTAATATATATGCACCAAACCAAGGAGCACCAAAATATATAAGACAGCTACTTATTGACCTTAAAACAAAAAATAACAAAAATACAATCATACTTGGAGACCTCAATACACCGCTGACGGCTCTAGATCGGTCATCCAAACAGAGAATCAATAAAGATATAGTGGCCTTAAATGAAATATTAGAACACCTGGATATGATAGACATCTACAGGACACTTCATCCCAAAGCAACAGAGTATACATTTTTCTCTAGTGTACATGGAACATTCTCAAGAATTGACCATATGTTGGGCCACAAAGACAATATCAGCAAATTTAGAAAAATTGAAATTGTACCAAGCATATTTTCTGATCATAAAGCCTTGAAACTAGAATTCAACTGCAAAAAAGAGGGGGAAAAGCCCACAAAAATGTGGAAACTAAACAACATACTTCTAAAAAATGAATGGGTCAAAGAAGAAATAAGTGCAGAAATCAAAAGATATATACAGACAAATGAAAATGAAAATACGACATAGCAGAATCTCTGGGATGCAGCAAAAGCAGTAATAAGAGGAAAGTCCATATCACTTCAGGCCTATATGAAAAAACAAGAGAGAGCCGAAGTAAACCACTTAACTTCACACCTTAAGGAACTAGAAAAAGAAGAACAAAGACAACCCAAAACCAGCCGAAGAAAGGAGATAATAAAAATCAGAGCAGAAATAAATGAAATAGAGAACAGAAAAACTATAGAAAAAATCAATAAAACAAGGAGCTGGTTCTTTGAAAAGATCAACAAAATTGACAAACCCTTGGCAAGACTCACCAAGGAAAAAAGGCACAGGACTCAAATAAATAAAATCCAAAATGAAAGAGGAGAGATCACCACAGACATCATAGAAATACAAAGAATTATTGTAGAATACTATGAAAAATTATATGCCACCAAATACAACAACCTAGAAGAAATGGATAAATTCCTAGAACAATACAACCTTCCTAGACTGAGTCATGAAGAAGCAGAAAGCCTAAACAGACCAATCAGCAGGGAGGAAATAGAAAAAACTATTAAAAATCTCCCCAAAAATAAAAGTCCAGGCCCAGACGGTTATACTAGTGAATTCTATCAAACATTCAAAGAAGACTTGGTTCCTATTCTACTCAAAGTCTTCCAAAAATTGAAGAACAAGCAATACTTCAAAACACATTTTATGAGGCCAACATAACCCTCATACCAAAACCTGGCAAGGATGGCACAAAGAAAGAAAACTACAGACCAATATCTCTAATGAATACAGATGCTAAAATACTAAACAAAATACTGGCAAACCGAATACAACAACATATTAAAAAAATAATACATCATGATCAAGTGGGATTCATCCCAGAATCTCAAGGATGGTTCAACATACGCAAATACACCATATCAACAAAACAAAGAACAAAAACCACATGATCTTATCAATAGATGCAGAAAAGGCTTTTGATAAAATACAACACAATTTTATGTTTAAGACTCTCAACAAAATGGGTATAGAAGGAAAATATCTCAACATGATAAAGGCCATATATGATAAACCATCAACCAACATCCTATTAAACGGCATAAAACTGAGGACTTTCTACCTTAAATCAGGAACAAGACAGGGTTGTCCACTCTCTCCACTCTTATTCAACGTGGTGCTAGAAGTTCTGGCCAGAGCAATCAGACAAGACAAAGAAATAAAAGGCATCCATATCGGAAAAGAAGAAGTAAAGCTATCACTTTTTGCTGATGATATGATCCTATACATCGAAAACCCGAAGGACTCCACAAAAAGATTATTAGAAACAATAAACCAATATAGTAAGGTCGCAGGATACAAAATTAACATACAAAAGTCCATAGCCTTTCTATATGCCAACAATGAAATATTAGAAAACGAACTCAAAAAAATAATCCCCTTCACGATTGCAACAAAAAAAATAAAATACCTAGGAATAAACATAACAAAGAACGTAAAGGACCTATATAATGAAAATTACAAAGCATTGTTAAGGGAAATCGAAAAAGATACAATGAGATGTAAAAATATTCCTTGTTCTTGGATAGGAAGAATAAATATAATCAAAATGGCCATATTACCCAAAGCAATATACAAATTTAATGCAATTCCCATCAAAATCCCTATGAGATTTTTTAAAGAAATGGAACAAAAAATCATCAGATTTATATGGAACTATAAAAAACCTCGAATAGCCAAAACAATCCTAAGGAAAAAGAATGAAGCTGGGTGCATTACAATACCTGACTTTAAACTATATTATAGGGCCACGATAATCAAAACAGCATGGTATTGGCAGAAAAATAGACACTCAGACCAATGGAACAGAATAGAAAGCCCAGAAATAAAACCACATATATATGGTCAAATAATCTTTGATAAAGGGGCCAACAACACACAATGGAGAAAAGAAAGCCTCTTCAACAAATGGTGTTGGGAAAACTGGAAAGCCACATGCAAAAGAATGAAACTCGACTACAGCCTGTCCCCATGTACTAAAATTAATTCAAAATGGATCAAAGACCTAAATATAAGACCTGAAACAATAAAGTACATAGAAGAAGACATAGGTACTAAAATCATGGACCTGGGTTTTAAAGAACATTTTATGAACTTGACTCCAATGGCAAGAGAAGTGAAGGCAAAGATAAATGAATGGGACTACATCAGAATTAAAAGTTTTGGCTCAGCAAGAGAAACTGATATCAAAATAAATAGACAGCCAACTATATGGGAACTGATATTCTCAAACGACAGCTCAGATAAGGGCCTAATATCCAAAATTTACAAAGAACTCATAAAACTCAACAACAAACAAACAAGCAATCCAATAAAAAAATGGGAAGAGGACATGAACAGACACTTCTCCCAGGAAGAGATACAAATGGCCAACAGATATATGAAAAGATGCTCAGCTTCATTAGTTATTAGAGAAATGCAAATCAAAACTACAATGAGATACCACCTCACCCCTGTTTGATTAGCTATTATCAACAAGACGGGTAATAGCAAATGTTGGAGAGGCTGTGGAGAAAAAGGAACCCTCATTCACTGTTGGTGGGACTGTAAAGTAGTACAACCGTTATGGAGGAAAGTATGGTGGTTCCTCAAAAAACTGCAAATAGAACTACCTTATGACCCAGCAATCCCTCTACTGGGTATATACCCCAAAACCTCAGAAACATTGATACGTAAAGACACATGTAGCCCCATGTTCATTGCAGCACTGTTCACAGTGGCCAAGACATGGAAACAACCAAAAAGCCCTTCAATAGAAGACTGGATAAAGAAGATGTGGCACATATACACTATGGAATACTACTCAGCCATAAGAAATGATGACATCAGATCATTTACAGTAAAATGGTGGGATCTTGATAACATTATAAGGAGTGAAATAAGCAAATCAGAAAAAAACAAGAACTACATGATTCCATACATTGGTGGAACATAAAAATGAGACTAAGAGACATGGACAAGAGTGTGGTGGTTACCAAGGGTGGGGGGGGGGAGGGAGGACATGGGAGGGAGAGAGTTAGGGGGAGGGGGAGGGGCACAGAGAACTAGATAGAGGGTGACGGAGGACAATCTGACTTTGGGCGAGGGGTTTGCAACATAATTTGATGACAAAATAACCTAGACATGTTTTCTTTGAATATATGTACCCTGATTTATTAATGTCATCCCATTACCATTAATAAAAATTTATTAAAAAAAAAAAAAAAAAAAGAAAGGCTATGAAGTTTTGTATGTTAATTTTGTATCCTGCGACCTTACTGTATTGGTTTATTGTTTCTAATAATCTTTTTGTGGAGTCCTTCGGGTTTTTGATGTATAGGATCATATCATCAGCAAAAAGTGATACCTTTACTTCTTCTTTTCTGATATGGATGCCTTTTATTTCTTTGTCTTGTCTGATTGCTCTGGCCAGAACTTCTAGCACCACGTTAAATAAGAGTGGAGAGAGTGGACAACCCTGTCTTGTTCCTGATTTAAGGTAGAAAGTCCTCAGTTTTATGCCGTTTAATAGGATGTTGGCTGATGGTTTATCATATATGGCCTTTATCATGTTGAGATATTTTCCTTCTATACCCATTTTGTTGAGAGTCTTAAACATAAAATTGTGTTGTATTTTATCAAAAGCCTTTTCTGCATCTATTGATAAGATCATGTGGTTTTTGTTCTTTGTTTTGTTGATATGGTGTATTTGCGTATGTTGAACCATCCTTGAGATTCTGGGATGAATCCCACTTGATCATGATGTATTATTTTTTTAATATGTTGTTGTATTCGGTTTGCCAGTATTTTGTTTAGTATTTTAGCATCTGTATTCATTAGAGATATTGGTCTGTAGTTTTCTTTCTTTGTGCCATCCTTGCCAGGTTTTGGTATGAGGGTTATGTTGGCCTCATAAAATGTGTTTTGAAGTATTGCTTGTTCTTCAATTTTTTGGAAGACTTTGAGTAGAATAGGAACCAAGTCTTCTTTGAATGTTTGATAGAATTCACTAGTATAACCGTCTGGGCCTGGACTTTTATTTTTGGGGAGGTTTTTAATAGTTTTTTCTATTTCCTCCCTGCTGATTGGTCTGTTTAGGCTTTCTGCTTCTTCATGACTCAGTCTAGGAAGGTTGTATTGTTCTAGGAACTTATCCATTTCTTCTAGATTGTTGTATTTGGTGGCATATAATTTTTCATAGTATTCTACAATAATTCTTTGTATATCTATGATGTCTGTGGTGATCTCTCCTCTTTCATTTTGGATTTTATTTATTTGAGTCTTGTGCCTTTTTTCCTTGGTGAATCTTGCCAAGGGTTTGTCAATTTTGTTGATCTTTTCAAAGAACCAGCTCCTTGTTTTATTGATTTTTTCTATAGTTTTTCTGTTCTCTATTTCATTTATTTCTGCTCTGATTTTTATTTTCTCCTTTCTTCGGCTGGTTTGGGTTGTCTTTTTTCTTCTTTTTCTAGTTCCTTAAGGTGTGAAGTTAAGTGGTTTACTTCGGCTCTCTCTTGTTTGTTCATATAGGCCTGAAGTGATATGAACTTTCCTCTTATTACTCCTTTTGCTGCATCCCAGAGATTCTGATATGTCGTATTTTCATTTTCATTTGTCTGTATATATCTTTTGATCTCTGCGCTTATTTCTTCTTTGACCCATTCATTTTTTAGAAGTATGTTGTTTAGTTTCCACATTTTTGTGGGTTATCCCCCTCTTTTTTACAGTTGAATTCTAGTTTCAAGGCTTTATGATCAGAAAATATGCTTGGTACAATTTCAATTTTTCTAAATTTGCTGATATTGTCTTTGTGGCCCAACATATGGTCAATTCTTGAGAATGTTCCATGTACACTAGAGAAAAATGTATACTCTGTCGCTTTGGGATGAAGTGTCCTGTAGATGTCTATCATATCCAGGTGTTATAGTATTTTGTTTAAGGCCACTATATCTTTATTGATTCTCTGTTTGGATGACCGATCTAGAGCCATCAGCGGTGTATTGAGGTCTCCAAGTATGATTGTATTTTTGTTAGTTTTTGTTTTAAGGTCAATAAGTAGCTGTCTTATATATTTTGGTGCTCCTTGGTTTGGTGCATATATATTAAGGATTGTTATGTCTTCTTGATTCTACTTCCCCTTAATCATTATGAAATGACCATTTTTGTCTCTGAGTACTTTTTCTGTCTTGTAGTCAGCATTATAAGATATGAGTATTGCTACACCTGCTTTTTTTTGGGTGTTGTTTGCTTGGAGTATTGTTTTCCAGCCTTTCACTTTGAATTTGTTTTTATCCTTGTTGCTTAGATGTGTTTCTTGTAGGCAGCATATAGTTGGATTTTCTTTTTTAATCCATTCTGCTACTCTGTGTCTTTTTATTGGTAAGTTTAATCCATTTACATTTAGTGTAATTATTGACACTTGTGGGTTCCCTACTGCCATTTTATAAATTGCTTTCTGTTAGTTTTGTATCTAGTTTGATTCTTCTCTTTTGTTTTTCTATCATTTGTTTTTGTTTGTTTGTGTTCCATACTTCTTTCCTCTATTGCTACCTTTTTTAAGTCAAGTGTTTTTGTGGTGGTTTTTTTAAGGGTGGTTACCATTAAGTAATGAAAAGGGTACCTACCATATTCATTGTAGTACCCTATCTTATAAGTATTTCTGCACTTCATCATCCTTTGCTACTGTTAATCTCCATCCTCTCCCCCCTTTTTTTCCTTTGTTGTCACAGTTTAAGTTTGGTTTTATTGTGTTCTTGGTGGAGCTGTTACTTGTGGTGTTGTTTTCTTTTGTTCTTTGAATCTGGTTGGAAAACCCCCCTTAGTATTTCCTGGAGTGGGGGCTTTCTGTTGATAAATTCTCTCATCTTTTCTGTATTTGTGAATGTTTTTATATCTCCTTCGTACTTGAAGGATAGCTTTGATGGGTATAGTGTCCTTGGCTGAAAGGTCCTCTCTTTCAGGGCTTTAAATATTGGGGTCTACTCTCTTCTAGCTTGTAGAGTTTCTGCTGAGAAATCTGATGATAATCTAATAGGCCTTCCTTTATATTTGTACTCTTCTTTTCCCTGGCTGCCTTGAGAATTTTTTCTTTGTCATTGGTTTGTGTCATCTTTATTATGATGTGCCTTGGAGTGGGTTTGTTGGGGTTAAGAAAACTTGGTGTTCTGTTTGCTTCTTGAATTTGAGGCTTTAGTTCTTTCCACAGGCTTGGGAAGTTCTCGTCTATTATTTGTTTTAGTATATTCTCCATTCCATTTTCTTTCTCTTCTCCCTCTGATATACCTATTATTCTTATGTTATTCTTTCTGATGGAGTCAGACAATTCCTGTAGGGCTTTCTCGTTTTTTTATTATTTTTGAGTCTCTTTCTTCTTCTCTCTGTTGTGCCTCAAGTTGCTTGTCTTCTATTTCACTAATCCTATCTTCTATCTGGGCTGTTCTGTTAGCTAAGCTTGTTACCTCGTTTTTCAGCTCGTGAATTGAGTTTTTCATTTCTGTTTGATTTGTTTTTATAGTTTCAGTTTCCCTGGTAATATATTCTTTGTGTTCATTGAGTTGTTTTCTGATCTCCCTAAATTGCCTTTCTGTGTTTCTTGTATATCTCTGAGTATTTTTAAGATTTCTATTTTAAATTCTCTGTCATTTAGCTCCAAGGCTTCCAATATGTTAGGTCTTTTCTCCATAGATTTTCCCACATCTATTTGTGTTACCTCTCTTTCTTTTGTATCCATAATATTCGATTTCCTCTTTCTTATTGGCATCTGAGGGTGGTCTTGTTCATAGCACTAATTAGAATTAATAAAGAGTAAAAAGTAAAAAAAAAAAAAAAAAAGGTAAAACACCCCACAAAAAATCCCAGTAATAATTTATTATTTCCCCCTTTTTTCTTTCTTGTCTTTCCCTCCTCTCCCCTCCTCAGGGAAATATCGTGATGACCTGTGAATTACATTATGCTAAATGGAACAAAAACTGCCTATAATGGAGGGCCTGATTTGGGGTGAAGAGTTCAAGGGGCAAAAGAAGGGAGTAGGGACCTACTAAATGCAAAAAAAAAAAAAAAGGAAGAAAATCTTATACAAGCATAAGATGATTTGTTTGTAAGTGATGGTTGACTAAGAGATATAATGAGAGGGATAAGAGGGAACCAGAAAAAAGGAGAAAAAAAAAGAATAATAAAGAAGAAAAAAATAAAAATAATAAGTAAAAATCTGTTGTATTAAGTGGAGCGAAGACTAAATACAATGGAGACCTTGGGTTGGGAGGAATGCTAGTGAGTTAAAAAGCAACGTAAAAATTACCCAAAATGCCACAAAAATAAACAAAAACAAAAACAAATACAAAAGCAAAAAAGAAAAATAAAACCAAAAAAAACCCTTGAGTCCCAAATTAACTAATTTGTTCGTGATTGACGATTAAATGGGAGGAAAAGTAAAACGAGAAAAGAAAAAACGAATAGAAAGGAAAAAATAAGAAAAAGAGAAAAACGAAGGAAGAAAAAAAGGAAGAAAAAAAAAACAAAATAAAGCAAAAAAAACAAAAAAACAAAAGAGGAGAGAGTGAGAGTTAAGTGTTTTGGAGTATAACCTTAATGGAGGGTGAGGATGAAGATAAGAAATAAAATGTAACACTCATGGGTAGTGTAGTTCAAGAAAAGGGAAGCATAAGATGGGCAGAGAATAGAAGGACCGAGGTGGAGGAAATAGAAATAATAATAATAAAGGCAATAAGATAGAAGAAACAAACAACAACAACAAAAAAATTAGTGGAACAAGTTGTAAAGTCTGTGGATTTTTCTTGATTTTGAGAGGTTAACTTCTTCCTTTTTCTTTTCTCTCCCTCTTCCTGGTCGGTGACTCTGTACCCCAGGCTCTGCCCCTGTGTCACACTTAGGTAGGGATTTGCAGTTGATGGGATTCTATGGCAATGTCATATAATTGGCTTTAGTCTTGCTGGTAGTCTAGGCTTGTTGGCATTTGCAGGGTCCAACGATGAGAGAGTTTGCTTTCCTGGAGTCTCTCTCCTAGTCCCCCCTTCCTGAATTAGCAGCCTGGTGATCCAGCTATAAGGCTGCAACTGCTTCTGCCTGGGGAGTAAGAGGCTCAAAGAGCTAGGAAATCCCCACTCTATCCCCACTCAGCGCAAGGCTTTGGGAAAGGCTCTGGCAGTCAGAGCCTCCAGTGTAATCAGGCGGGGGTGGGAGTCAATTGTTGTCAAGGTGACTGTTCAGCGCCTAGCATTCAGTTGGACCACTCAACCCAGGCTTTCCACACTTTGTAGCCTCTTTTGGCTGGGAAGACGAGGCACTAGTCTCTGCTTGCGACTAGTGTAGTATAGATCTTATTATCTGCCAAGTCCCTCTTGTTAACGTTTATCCCTGAATATGGAGGCTCTATCAATCAGAAGTTGCCCCCGCCCCTTTAGCGAGAGGCACTAAAAAATATCACGCCTCTTGTCTTGGATCGCTGAACTGAGAGAGATCTTATCAATTAGAGCCCGTGGGTGCGCAGATTTCATGGGTTAAGCTAATTTCAGTGATTGGGTCCACAGCTGTGCTCCCGAAGGTATTTCAGGCTGCCTGCGTGCCCCTCCCCCAAAGCTTGATTGTTAGCTTGAATGGCTGGGTGAGGTGCCCCGCCCACGGAGAGAATCTCCCAAGTAGGGAAGACCGCCCTGGCGCCTTTCCCACTCGCCCTGCCGCTGGCGGCTGGGGCGCACCGGGTGCAGGATAATGGGGCACCCTGGGTGTGCGGGCCACGCGCGCGAATGGGGTGCTCTGGGCACTGGTGGCTGGGGACTCTCACTCGCAGTGTGCAGGCCGCTGGGAACGTTATCGGTGCTCGCTCTGCAACCGGACCCGGCGCGCGCCGGCGGCTGCTCGCCGCTCCCGAGTGTGGGCCGACTCACCACAGGCGCACTCCCTCCGTGGCTTGAATGAACATCCCTGCGGTAGTTAGCTTCCTCCACACCCTCGTCTCTCAGATTCAAGTGATAACAGTCCTTTCGCTTTCAGTTTGTGTGGAACTCCGGAATGCTCTGAGGATAAATTTTTCTGTTTCTAGTTGATAAATTTGTTGTGATTTTGGGGAGATCTGTCAGACGCGCTGCTCACGGCGCCATTTTCATGACGTCACTCTATTCAACTGTTTCTTTACAAGGATTTTTTAAAAGCACTTATCCATGGTGTGAGGGTTAATTTGGTTTAAATTAGGTGTGGTCTGTGACTGCACCTGTCTGAGCACTGCTATTGCACATGAAGAGAAACAACGTAGTTCTTCACCGGGTAACAGTTCCTCTCCACACTCTCCTCTGGACTGAGCGAGGGGGTTCTATGCCACTAATACTAAATGCACTATATATTACTTTGGAGATAAAAGCAAATGAAATTCTAAGATTTTCTTTTTTGTTCTCAGGCATCATTTTGTGTATCATACCAGTTGTGTATACATCATTTTTGACACCACTCTCGCAGAGCAATCTTTGTATAAATAAGGTGAGGATTTTTTACTTTGCCTAAGAACTCAGAATTTCTGGCCTTTGGAATGAGTGACTGCACCTTAAATGTTAAAGTACAGAGAAACATTGCACTCTGACAGTGAGAAAATGTTGAGATCATGAAGGGCAATTTCTGCATCTGTAGTAGACAATGCATTATAAAAATTTCTAGAAGCACCCTGCTTCTCACTCAGCTTCATTCATTTACCTCTAGAATAACTGAGTCGCATCTTTTCATATTTAGATAATTTAAGAAAAGTTGGAAAAATTGTTGAGCTCTTTATACATTATCCGTATTGGGGGAAATCACTTAATTAAAAGAATCTTCATTACACACCAATAAGTAAAAAGCAATCATGTTTTTAAAATGTCAAAGTACTCCCCATAAAAGAATATTAACACTATTTTCATAAGGGTCTAATAAAAGTCAAATAATAATAGAATAGATTGTGAGGAGAAACCATCTCCTGTTTTACATCTACTAAAGAATGGAGACTTTTGGGAATTTTATCAGATATAATATTTAGCTTCTATTTGCTAACTGCATTTTGTATACTAGAAGGTTGATACAGATTTTAAAATGATGGACATATACAAAATATTTCATAAAATATAAGAAGCTGTAGTCAAAGATAGACCTTCTGTGCTTTAACTGCTTGCCACAGAATTACAGTTTAATTTAATTTGGTTAGATATTAAATGATTTCTGTATAAAATGGAAAAAGACTTCAAGTAAAAGGTGAGAAAGCCATATGGTGGCCTTCTTTTTTTTTTACAGAGACAGAGAGGGAGTCAGAGAGAGGGATAGACAGGGAGAGCCAGACAGGAACGGAGAGATGAGAAGCATCAATCATTAGTTTTTCGTTGCACATTGTGATACCTTAGTTGTTCATTGATTGCTTTCTCATATGTGCCTTGACCATGGGCCTTCAGCAGACTGAGTAACCCTTTGCTCGAGCCAGCAACCTTGGGTCTAAGCTGGTGAGCTTTGCTCAAACCAGATGAGCCAGCACTCAAGCTGGCAACCTCGGGGTCTCGAACCTGGGTCCTTCCGCATCCCAGTATGATGCTCTATCCACTGCGCCACCGCCTGGTCAGGCTGGTGGCCTTCTTTAGCTCCCGTGTTTTAAATATCTGGGTCAGATAACCCAAGGCAGCCCAAGGTGTCCTCCTCCATTAGGACAACAACAGGTGGAATGGGACATGATGGTGAATATTTAGGGATAGAGATCAAAATTTTATATTCTAATATTGCATTCCCAAGACTCTAATTAAGCCTGCTTTCAGAGTGTTTTATTTCCTTTAAGGAGGAGACAGTTTTGTCTGCAATACTGTGAACAGACAAATTATCAATAATTTTTCTTTCAACATCATACTCTTCTAATGCCAGCATCCATGCTTATAGTGCCATTGTGAGCCCTGTACATCGCTATCTGTGTCATTCTTTGCTGCTTTACAGTTTCATTACAGTGAATGGAAATATGGATTTTGTATTTTTTTAAAGTATGCTTGAAACTTCATGAGTGTTTACATCTTTCAATCTAAAAAAATTTACTCTTTTTGGACATTGCTTATCCCTCACTTCTTTATTACTTCTTCAGGAACGTCAACTGGATGTGTGTTGAAACTTCACTTTCTATTCTCCTTGTCTATTAACTTTTCTTTAATATGTTGTATCTCTTTATCATTCTGTGCTACATTTAAAATGATTTCTACAAATTTATCTTTCATTAATTCTTTCTGCTGCATCTAGTAAGCTATTTAATCTAAATTTCAACTTTAAAAAATTTTAAATTTCCATTTCAAAAATTTTGTTTTAGTTCTACTTAAATACAGCCTGTCTGCTCACTTTCCAAAAATTTTTGTTAACTTTGTTGTATAGTTGATCACTTTAAACACATTTATTTTAAGATCTCTTGCATATATCTCTATTATTTGTCATTTAGTGGCATGAATTCTCTAGTTTATTGCATTTGTGCTTATGCCTTGTGGCAATTTGTTTTTTCATCTTTTTTGTAAGTTTGACTTTGAAATCGTCTTTGGAAAAAATTTTTCCCATGGAAGTCCTGCATGTCCTCATGTGAAAATGTCTTTATAAAATAGTTTTATAGTTGCTTCTGCATAAGCTCTAAGGGTTATGCCAGTACTGAAATAGTTTTGTGTTAGTTTCTCAAACTGGAATTTCCCAGCTTTACACACTGAAAGACTGAGTTTCAGATTTCACAGTTCTCTTTTCCACCTACGGTCTATAGTAGTGGGCTCCTGTGCCATACTCTTAGCACAGTGGTAAGGTTCTTGTAGTTCCTTTCTCAAGGATTGGGTCAGCCCTTCCTGTTCATGACTCTTTGTAAAGAGTTCAGAAACAGCTCTTGACATTGGGACTGTGGCTGTAATTTCTGTTTCTGCAAAGCATGACATTCAGCCCTTTGGCAAATATCTGGTTCTGGTAGCCACATGGAGGAAAGGAGAAAAGCAGTGCTTGCTTAGTGCTCTGGTTTTGAGTTATTTCTAGCATCAAAAAGTTTCTTAACTTTGAACATAACTGTATTTTAAAATGTGTTATTATAAGTTAGCTAGAATTTTTTTTATAATTTAAGTGAAAGAGTCTTACATTGACTCAGTCTATTACATAGATTATAAAATTGGACTTTCATTGTATTATTTTTGTGTCTTTATTGTAAAATTTGTTGGCAGGGACTCTTGAAAGTTGGTGGGAATTTTTTTGTATGGGTTGAAATCTAGAGAGAAGTCTAGCCAACTGGGTAAAAAAATTAAATGTAATTTTCTTTTCTTTAATGCTTCTGTTGTGGAGTAGCAGCAAAAATAAAAGATTTAAAAATAGAATCATCTTATGAAGAATTTCAGCTATGCTATGGCTCTATCCAAATCCTGACAACATTTCTCTACTTTATTTTTGTTTGTTTCATTGGGTGTTGTGATCTCTTGGAAAATATGCAAATAAAATATTTTCCTTAATTTGATTC
Source organism: Saccopteryx bilineata (assembly GCF_036850765.1). Lineage (NCBI taxonomy): Eukaryota > Metazoa > Chordata > Mammalia > Chiroptera > Emballonuridae > Saccopteryx > Saccopteryx bilineata. The sequence goes on from NC_089494.1 coordinate 180,314,849, forward strand.
ACTGCAATGGTGAATAGGTAGGTTAAAATAGTAGAAAACAGCAAACATGAGTTTGTGAGTCTGACCCACCAAACTCTAAGGTGTGAGTGCTGTTTTGTGCCACTGAATCCCTAACTAGAGATGAAAGGATCTTTCCCCAGCTATGGCAATGTTATCATCATCTTTCAACTGCTTGTTGATCCTTTCTGGAAATTGCCTCACTGCAGAGAGTGACTTTACCTAAGTTTATATCTGCTTCCTGAAGCAGTACACATCCAATACCTTGTCAGTATGCAAGTTCAAGGCCTTGTCATCTGAGGTTTGTGACTGCATCACCACCCAACTCTCTTCAGCTTCCTTCCCTTCAGTAGACCATGTTGATCCTGAGAGCTGCTCCCAATTACCTTCCTGGGCACCAGTCTCCATCTTGCAATCTGCTTGCTGGGGGAGCCAACCTGTGGGTGCGACACCTACCGCCTGTCCTTAAGTACAAAGTGGAACAGTGAAAAGAGAATTGAACTTAAATTTCTTTCTTTAAAAAATATTTCATTTTTATTCATTTTAGAGAGGGGGGAGAGAGAAAAAGTGAGAAGGGGGAAAAAGGAGCAGGAAGCATCAACTCCCAGATGTGCCTTGACCAGGAAAGCCCAGGGTCTTGAACTGGCAACCTCAGCATTCCAGGTCAATGCTCTATCTACTGTGCCACCACAGGTCAGGTCAAAATTAAATTTCTTTTAAGACCCTAGGTTTAAATCTCAGTTTTGCCATGAACCCGTAGCATGACCTTGGGCAATTTATTTCATATTTCGATTATTGATTTCTTCATTTGTAAAATAAAGGTGACTATACTAACACCAAGCTACTGTGAAAGTAAATATGGAAATAGATATGATAGTTCCTTGAGAAATACCTGGTAAAGAGTAAGGAGTTGAAAAATGTTGCATGAAATTGTATAGAAGGCATGAGTATTTTCTGAAAATTGGGCCTCTATATGTATGTCCAAATGTCAGAAGGGGAGGAGGTTGTTCAGAAGACCTGTACTGTCCTATAAGACATTACGTCACATTTTAAGGTAAAAGGTATTATTGGGCTTAGTGGAGGAAGAAAAGGCTGAGCAGAGGATCAGAGCACAGGGGGAAGGAAAAGCAAGAGTGTTTCCTCCTGGTTTTGATAATCAGATAATCTCTTTGTATTGGAATTTGAGCAAGATCATACATTTATTAAAGGCCAGGGACCTTTCTTTTTTCTTAATTTTTTTCTGTTTAGTATTTCATAAATTGGCTTGAAAATGATAGCTGCGAAATAAATACTTCTGATATGAGTAATTAGATTTCTTCCTACAGAGATCAAAGTACTCATAGAGAGATAACAGAAATTTGTATAGTCTATTTCTCATTTTCCCTTAAACTTGTTCTGGGGAAGAAAATGTGAATCCATGTTATAAATAGCTCCCATAGTTTGTAATTAAATGATAAGTGATGATATTAGAAAATGTGTTATGAAAAAATATTTAAGAAACATAACTCCATTGCACATCTTGATAGAGAACACATTAGTGACACTCTTTATCACCTTAAGATGACAACAAAGATATAGCTAATAAGAGTCTGAAAGCTTAGCCTCACAGTCTCTTTTCTCATAGCTTACAAGTTAATTTCCCACCTTCTTCTCCTCTTCTTCAAATAACCAATTCTGAGAAAATAGTATGATATAATATCTGATTTTCTGTGTGTGGCAATTATTTCCTGAAAAAACAAACAAACAAACAAACAAAAACTACATTTATTGTTTTAGTATCTTATTTTCTTCTATTTTTAAAATTCTTTTTTTATTTATTACTAATTGCGCTACCAGGACAGGGTTTAATATCTTGTTTCTTCTTAAACAGGATACAGATACTTTTTTTGTTATTGTTGTTGGTGGTGAGCTCCTGTTTCTTTGGAAGAAAATAGGGTAGAATGGTGAAGACTTGCGCACCAAGTCACATGGACTTGCTTTTCTTGCCTCTGACTTATAAATCATAAACTCATGAATAAAATATTTAATCCCTATCGCCTCACTTCCTTCATCTGTGTAAAAGAGGTAATGCCTTATAGAGTTGTGGTTAAATGAAATAAGTCTGTAAATATGAACTACTTAGCACAGAGAAGGCTCCTCTTGTGATTGCGTAATCATCTTTAAATCTCACAGAGCTAGATGATTTCGACTCAATGGCAGCATTTGTAGAAAGACTCATTCTTTGACAGCCACACAATTATTTTTCAGAGATCTCTTTGGCACTTATCTTTGTATCATCCTTCACAATTTGGCCTCTACTCCCAAATGATAACCCTTAAACCCAGACCCAGTAGCATTATAATTTCTGTGCTATAGCTGCTCACTTCCTTGATTGTTGGAAAGATCCACTTTCCACTTCAATACTCAGGTCTACTGGCTAATGTTTCTAAAATTGGCTCTCAGCAAACCTAGTAAAACAAGGCTCAAGAGAAATAGTAACCACTTATTTATAGTTTATTATGTGCTAACCACATGCTTTTATTGATTTTCAACAATTTCATGATACTGGATTTTAAATTCTATTTTACTGATAAAACTTAGTTTAGAGAGTTTGAGTTAGTGTCCAAAGTCACACAATATGTTTAGATCAAAACCAGGTGTGAAAACTAGATCTTGTCTATGCCAAAGCCATGGTAGTTCACACTGGGCCAGTCTGCTTCTTCCTTATTTTGGCCTCCTTCTTTCTGATGGTGAAATAAGATATTGAAAACTCTTGTGCCTCTGTGTACTCCTTTCTAAATAAATATAAAGGGTCAACTGCTCTGGTTTTACAGGTTATTGTGAAAGTCAATATAGGTGGAAATCTATAGGAAATCTGGTGAATTCTAAAACCTATTGATGCAAAGAGAGGGGGGAAATGATTTTTGAATATTCATTTTATATATTTGGTGGCATTGGTTATGATTAATAATAGATCTGAGAAATGTGTTAACTTGTCATAACTACCAGCTTATTCTAAGCACTCTGGGAGAAAAAGGCAGGGAAATAATCACTGGCTGATTTGCTGCCTCTAAACAAGTGACAGCATCATATGCTCATGTGGCCTCAGAAAGGAGCCAGCTCCCAGTCAAAAACAGCAGGTTCACTTTTCTTTATGTAATAATGGAACTGAATGTGCTCAGTTCAATCAGTACCAAGTGCTGAGAAGCCTGGTGATTTTCTTTGTTTGGAAAAAAATGAGATTTCTTAAGTTTCATAAAACAATTGCAGTGCACCATGAAATAGCAATGTTGTATCGCAACTGCTGCTTATAAACTCACTGTTTTCAATAGCCAAATAGACTCCAAATTTGACCTTTCCAACCAGCTCTTCATTAAAGCTATTACACACAGTTTTTACTGTATTTCTCTAAAGTACATGGAGCTTTTGTTTACCTATATGGTACACAAAGAGGAGCACTAAGAGAAATGAATCTGGGCAATCATCATGATTCCCGAAAGCAGCGCAGTGTCCTGTTACAATCACAAGGTCAATCTGACTAGGGCATCAGCCATGCCATGTGAGGCTAGGATAAGAATGGACTATAATGTCCAAGGCAATCTGCCAAGGAGAGAATCAGAATTTAGATTAAAATCTCAGGCTGATCTGAGAAGATAACCCCAGTGAGACCAATTATAGACAGCAAGTCTAAATTGCCAGAGGTAGGAACAGACACAGCCCGTGGATTCAAGAGTTTAGGATCAAATGGGGATGGGATGAGATTAAGGGCAAGTCAGAAATATAGGTCCAGGGCAACTTTCAAGAATACCCATGGAACATTCAGACACATTTAGATGGCTCAGTCTGTGCATGTCATCTGAGATTTCAGTCTGCTGAAAGAAAACCAGGATGCTTGAATTGCTCATTCTTTAAAAAAGATGTGTACAAGCAGCTGCATGCTGGATGTGGCTGGAAGAACATGTGATCAGAGGTGCCATCTTTATTTAAGAATCCTTCCAGCACAACAGAGCGATTAATTCTTCTTTCACCACATCTCTACCATATAGTGCTAGATACAGAACTGGTACTCAGTAAGTGTCTGGTGGATGGCCTAAATGCCCCTTCAGGTTAAGTAAAGCCCTTTGAAATAGGCTTGGCAGCAAAATCTATATATTTAGAATATATATATATCATAAAGGTGTTGTACTAAGACATAAGAAAAATATCTAACCCTCAAGAGTAATTTCTAGTAGTAAGTCACTGGAGAGGCTCCAGAATTGCCTGACTAGTGTGATGCACCTTCTACATTCCTAGTCTGTTCCTGATGCTGTTCATTCATGCCAGGAAGACTCAAAACTCAAGTGAACTTAGTCCTGAAAATCCACTACCCATATGTTTTACTTTGAGATATTGTCAAGGTACAGTATTGAATGTAGAAAGCACCTTGGAGGGAGAAAATATGTACCCCATGAGTATAAAAAAAAAAGCACTTCAATGGTAAGTGGAAAGTAAACTTTGGCCAGCCCCCTTCAAAGAAAAATAAGTAGGCTGAAGGGTAGTTCTGAGTTCCTTATTGCTCTAACTCTGAAGGAATGGCATTATTACAATTCAGTGGATTTTGTATTTGTGGCCATGAATTAACAATAATGCTTCATTGGCCACTGGGAAGTTTTCCTTTTATGCCTTTCCATGCCTTTGTAAATACTGGTTTGTCATCTCTTGGCTACAGAAACTGAAGCAGTCATACGTTAACAGGATTCCTCATAGTGTTGACTGTGGGCAATCCGGATTTTCCCTTTCATTCTATCTGGATTTCTTCAATTGTCTTCAATGGACAAACATTGCCTTTATAACTAGAATAAAAATAGGTATTATAATAATATTACTTTGCAAAGGAACTGAGAAATAATTTAGAGTCTGGGTTAAAGAATTAGTCAAATAATCTTTGCTAGGCTTTAGTAACACCTCAACATCTCAGTAGCTGAGCAAAAAGAAGTTTTATTCTCATGCAAGCAAGTAGGACAAGGTAACTTTCTGATATTGCTAGTATTCTCATGGTTTAATTTAGCAATTAGGCATCTCAGCTTGCTTTCATTTTATAGTATATTCATATTAACAGCCACTCCTACAATTGCCAAGGTAATGGCAAAATTGGAGAATTGTATTTTAAATAATTCTAACGGCAAATGCACATATCACTTCTATTAACATTTCAGTAGCCAATGGAAGGGGACAGGGAAGTACAATCTTCAAATGGGCCTAGGAGAGGAAAACTGAAAATAGTGGGAGAGGCATTCATTTCTACCACAGACTGCGCTTCATGTCACCAAATATTAGGCTCATTGTCTTTACTGAATGTCAAATATACCCATTCTTTCCCCCAATGGCAAATAATTCAAGGTCCCCTGTAATAATATCATAGAACTGACCATCCAGGACCTTTTGGTAAAGCATGGCTGTCTCTCTATTAGCGTGGAATGTGCAGTGGTCCTTTGTCATGTCTGAGTGTGGCAGCTCTTGTTCTTCTGTTCCGTACCAACATACAGTGATGGAACAGGGACAGGATCATTACAATAAGCATTGTCATTCTGAACGAGGAAGAGAACATGACCTATACAAGTCACTGGGCCATAGTCATACTGCGCATCTTGAGAATACATTTCAGCAGCCCTTAGCCTGAGGATTTATACAGTTCTGTTCCCTGGGAAACCTTCCCCAAGCCATTGTACTTTGTCTTCCTGGCTGTGTCCTCTTGAGAGGTTTTCGTTATTGTTGTTTTGATTTATCTATCTTGGACTTATCTCTAAGGGCAGCAATGATATTGGAGATTTTGTACCAGGTTTTAAATACTTCATTGTCAAGGCAAGTAACATGGTGACTCCCAAATTCAAATGGGTGGGGATATGCAATCTTTTCTTGTGTTGAGAATTGAATATTAAATGAGAAGTACTAATCAAGTAATCAGGGTCACTTTAGTTTCTGAAATAGAAAAATTTCTGGGCAACTCAGATGAGGTAATAATAGGACTTCAGACTTTTTGAAGGTTGTGTAATTAATTCCAGTTCACCCTTAATCCTCAGAAATAACTCTTTGGTTTCCTAAACTAAAAATGGGGGGTTTCCAGGTCCCCTATCCTTCTGAGTCTTTGATTTCAATTTTTGTCTTCCTCACCATCTGAGCTGTCAAGAGCACTTCTCAGCTTCTCAATTAGCTCTCTCCAAATATGGCAACTTCCATCGGGCAAATCTAGTCCTGACTGTTCGAGCACCTCTTTGGAGTTCATTTTCTCACACGTCTTGTTTTGGGAAATTTCCCATGTATTGCTAGTTTCTTAATACTTTCGAGCCCATGATTTTTATATTCTTCCAAGTTTTTTTGTTATTCTTAGTCAGTCATGGCAAGAAGCAGATGTCACTTTGACCAAGACTTTTCTCCTCCAATTTTTTTCTATTTGATTGATGAGCATTGTTATTTGGATGCTGTGCTGCGGGAGTAAGTACACAGCTTTATACACTTGTTTCTAAGGGTGTGGTAGATGAAAGTTATAGTGTACAGTATATTAGAATTGGGTTGTGATTTCTTTGAGACTGTTACTTGAACATATGGAGCTATCTCCTGGTTAGATGGTGGTGATCTTTAACATAGTACAAGGTCATGACTCATCTCTCTTCCTATGGTAAACCATGGGGCAGGGAGAGAGGACTGGGAGAGTCAAGCAAAATGAGGACATCTGGGTAAGGGATAAGTAAGGAATCAAGGTGGGCCTGGGCTTAGCATCAGTGGAGTGAGGGCTCTGAGGTGAAGAAACTGTCTAGGAGAAGACTATCTGCACCACTGAGACTGAAAATAAAACTTCGCTGTCTTTGGGTATACAAAGCTGGAAGGTGAAGTGTTCGAATAAACTTGACCCTCTTAACAGTTATCTCCATGACAACATTTCATTATAATTACTCTATAAAAGGTCCTCTCTCCTGCTGCTTCACCCTGTAGGTTAGGTGGTTTAACTGTTTCCCTTTTTTCCACCATTCTTATTTTTCCTCTTCTCTTAACTTGATGCTGCAGTTGCACATTTGCCAGATCCATTTTCACACAGGACTTGGACTTTGGCTACCTAATATATATTGATATATAAAATTTTTTATTATTACCATGTCTAGTCCTGGCCCTAGGAACTTATATTTAAAATGAGTCCCTCATTCTCCAGATTTCAGCCATCAAAGCCACGAGTGGGTTAGAAGATTGGGAATCTAGGCCCTGGCCATTTGGTTGAGTGGTAAAGCATCAGTCTGGCATGTGGATGTCCTGGGTTCAATTCCTGGTCGGGGCACATAGGAGAAATGACCATTTGCTTCTCCACCCTTCCCACTCTCTCTCCCTCTTCTCTTTCTCTCCCTCTTTCCCTCACATATCCATGGTTCAATTGGTTCAAGCTCATCTACTCCTGCTGCTGAGGATAGCTCCACTGAACCTCTTCTCAGATGCTAAAAATGGCTGGATTGCAAGCAAGGCCTGAAATGGGCAGAGCATCAGCCCCAGATGGAGGTTGCTGGGTGGATCTTGGTTGGGGTGCATGCAGGAGTCTGTTTTCTGCCTTCCCACCTCTCACTTGGAAAATAAGAAGAAAAAAAGAAGATTGGGAATCTAGAAAATAATACTGAGCAACATAGTAGAAGCTGTGAAATCAATTTGGAAAAATGGCTCAGGACCAGGGTGAGGGCCTTTGACATACTTTTCTATATAGGTGGCTATACTCTTTTTGGCCATGCCTGAGGAAGAGGGTTTGCTTTAAAGAAAAATAAAAGCTGTAGCATGGAGAGTTCTCTTGGCTGCAGGGCTGCCAGACAAAATGCAGATAACCAGTAAAATTTGAATTTTTGATAAACAACAAATGCTCACAAAAATTAGAGGACCAGGGAACATGCAGATATTTTAGTACTTTCAGCCTTTTGTATAGCACATTTTCACAATAAAATAGAAATTTGTTTTGCATCTCATTCGCATAACTGAACAACTTTCTTTGACTTGTCATTTGCACACATGATCTTGTTTAATAAAAAAATAATCAAATGCTTCTCTTTTTGTATCACTTCATATTCATTTTGAAATATCCCCTCATTTTTTGTGAGCAGTATAATATTTTTATTATAAGTATGCAACATAGAGGCTATATTTATTGTAAAAAAACAACTTATTATTTGCCTTCAATTCAAATTTAACTGGGTGTCTTGTGTTTTTATTTACTGAATCTGGTAGCCTCTCTAAGTCTTGAGAAAAAAAACACTACTGGATGGTGTGAACATTAAGAAGCGTTGTTGAGATTAGAGAGGTCATGTGCTATTCAGGAAACAAAAGAATTTCAATTTGGCTAGAGATTAGTTTGAATAGGAGGAAGCACAGTGACATGAAATAAATCAGGATGGAAAGGGACAAAAGCCTATTGTAATTCCATGCAGACTAAAGATTTGAATGCTCAAAAATTCACAGAGAGTAAGTGACAAATTAATTAAGAGTTAAGGAAGGCAAATAGAATTTAGGAATAAATAGAAATGACTGAATAAAAGTTGATTACTTATCAATACAATCTTTGTTGCTTAGGTGTGATTTAAAATTACGAATCCATGGGTGTTTAAACTAAAATGTCCCAGTTGCCATAACAACATTATAATCCCCTTATTATGTCACTTTTCAGCACATTATTTAGAATATGACTACATTATTTTAAAGTATGGATGCTAGGGGAACCAAGATGTTTCTTACATTGGTAAATGCAGTACTCGCAGAAAGCACAAGGTTATGATTCAGGACAGCTAAATAAATTTGTGATATGGTGAAAAATGTCATAAACATTAATGGGTATTATTGAATTAAAATCTGAGATATTATTGCATGAAATTCAGAAAGCTATCTATAAAAAATATTTCTAAAGCTCTAGTAGAAAGTTTCCAAACACTGCACCTCAGCCTAGAACTGTTCAAGATCTTTTCTACTTGTCAGCTGCTCCCTATAGCCCAGGCCTCTCTCTGAGCACTTGTCCATCACCCTTGGAAATGGTTGGTTCTGCTCCAAGTGTTCTTTAAATTTAGTAAATGTGGACCTCTTGTAAAGCCTCTTTCTTCCTGTATTAATATAAACCATTTAATGAAAATGCTACTTAAACATATTGAAATAAATGGATTACTTTAAAAAGTACAAAATTTCAACTATTAAACTTTTAAAGTAATATATTTAAAAAATTAACATCAGGCCCTGGTCGGTTGGCTCAGCGGTAGAGCGTCGGCCTAGTGTGCGGAGGACCCGGGTTCGATTCCCGGCCAGGGCACATAGGAAAAGCGCCCATTTGCTTCTCCACCCCTCCGCCGCGCCTTCCTCTCTGTCTCTCTCTTCCCCTCCCACAGCCAAGGCTCTGTTGGAGCAAAGATGGCCCGGGCGCTGGGGATGGCTCTGTGGCCTCTGCCCAGGCACTAGAGTGGCTCTGGTCGCAACATGGCGACGCCCAGGATGGGCAGAGCATCGCCCCCTGGTGGGCAGAGCATTGCCCCGGTCGGGCACATGCGGGAGTCCGTCTGACTGTCTCTCCCTGTTTCCAGCTTCAGAAAAATGCAAAAAAAAAAAAAAAAAAAAAAAAATTAACATCTTTAAATTAATGTGGTAGGTTGTATTATTTTGATAACACTGCTATATCTCTATTTAAAAGAGGCCTTTGAATTGGATGTTGCTCTACTATGGAAGGTATGGTAGCTCATTTCCCCATTAAGTTTTCTCTTTTTAAACCACTGCAATACTTTTACTTATTCAGGGCATTGTAATAGTGTTTATACTTCACCTGGCATAATATGCCCACGTCTTTTTTTTTTTTAAATTGGTTCTCTTCTTATTAGCCCACAATAAAAGCTGTACAGTTTACTAGTAATATGGGAACAAATTGGACACTAAGATCCCATGAATAACCTCTACAATTAAGTGGTCTTACAAAGAACCCACTGAGCTTCTCATTGATGGTGATGCCCCTCTCACCAGCACATTACTGACATGTTTTGGTATATGGGGCGTCCTCTAGACCTTCAGAACAATATAGGTGTCTGGTAGGTTTGGCAATCTTGCATGTCCATTTCTCTGAGCCTTTAGATCTCTTGCTCCATGAATAGCCATAGCTGTTCTGGCATTTCTACTTCATTTAGCAGCAACTGTCGCTTTCTCTAAGCCTGTGTCACTTTTATACCACACTTGCTCTTTATCCTGAGGTCCTTGCTAAGGTGTTAGATGCTGTGTCATTAGAGAGTGTCCCTATCAGATAAACGCCCCATTATGTAATTCCCATTGTTGTCCACCACCTTCTGTGTACAGTCCCACGTACAGTATCTGGCACCATTAGGGTCCCGTTCACACACACTGTCCGCTACCTTCAGGGGCCCATTCACATGCAGTGTGCACCATCCTCAGGGGCCCGTTTGTGTACAGTATCCACCAGGACCGTGCCATACTCTATCTACCACTGGTAGCAGGATTCTTATTGCCAGGTTTTGGAAAATGATCTATTTTCCAAATTTTATTTTAAAGTAGGCTTCTTAGCACTATGTCTGGCACTGACTATCTTCAACTGGGTTCCCTGGAAACAGACTTTAAGGTAGAGGGTTGTGAGCAGATTATTTATTGGTGACTGAGAAATACAAATGTAAGAGTGTTAGGAAGGCAAGGCTGAACAAAGAGATAAACTAACCTGTAATGTGGTTGCAATGGAGGTTTCACAGGGTCCTATGGGAGTTTAGTGGCCTTGGCATCATTCCAAATTAAGGGAAGGGGGAAAGGCTAGGCCCTTATATCCTTTTATCAGCTAGTATTAGGCTATAGATCTTTCCCTGGAGGGGTCTTAACCTTTGGTGAGGTCAATGCATAGTTAAGGCCACACCTGTAGGACATTAAGAGTCAGTATTCTGTGCAGCTGGGATTTACATGAGTAGGACATGAACAGCTCATCTAAGCATCACCACAGAATCCATTACATCTTTTCACTCCATCAGATTATCAGTTCTACGAGAGCAGGGAACTTTGTCAATGTTTTTCTCTGTTTTATCCCTAGGGCCTAAAACAGTGTCTGACATATATTCAAAAATAATCTTCTTCTCTTTTTTTATTATTTTATTTTGAAATCAAACTTAATGGGGTGACATTGTTCAATAAAAATACATAGGTTTTAGGTGAACTTCAATCACTCTAACATTTGAACGTTGATTGCATTTTGTGCCGATAGCCCGAAGTCAAATCATTTTCTGTCACTGTATATTTGTCCCTCTTTACTCCTCTCTCCTCTACCCCCTCTCCCAGGTAACAATTTCACTTTTATCCATGTCCATGAATCAAAAATAATCTTTCAATCATCAAATATTAACTATTATTTTCTTTAAATACCCTTCAAATTTGTATATATTTTGTGTTTCTACTGCTGCCTTCATACATATACCCATCACTTATTGAGTAATTTAATGTCAGAATTTTCTAACTAGTCTTTTTTTTTAAGCTCCTTTCAAACTGAACCATTTAACACAAAGATCATCTTTCAATACCACCATTCTGATCTTGTTTAAAAAAAACTTATATTGTTTCTAATTACCAACTGGATAAAACACAAACTCCTTGGTGTAGAACACAAAGCCTTAGCAATCTGGCCTAGGTTTTGCTTTCTGGAATGTTCTCCTGTTATTCTTCCACCACACATTATGCTGTACAGGGAACTTCAGGTAGAACGTGAGGTGGTACATGACTTCATTACTCAGGGTCATTGAGTATGGTGTTTCCTCAATCTGTTATATGCGTCTCATTCTTCTTAACCTGGTAATGTCAGTTTTTTCTTTACTGACAAAAGATCAAGATCTTCTTTGGGTATGTTTTCCAATTCTTTTAGGCACCATTAATGATTCCTTTCCCAGTGCTCGTGTGGCATTCAAGATATAGCTCCATTACGGAAGATTATCCTAATGGCTTTACATTTCTTTCTTATTTATTTATTTATTTATTTATTTATTTATTTATTTATTTTTTACAGAGACAGAGAGTGAGTCAGAGAGAGGGATAGACAGGAACGGAGAGATGAGAAGCATCAATTATTAGTTTTTCATTGCGCGTTGCAACACCTTAGTTGTTCATAGATTGCTTTCTCATATGTGCCTTGACCGTGGGCCTTCAGCAGACCGAGTAACCCCTTGCTGGAACCAGCGACCTTGGGCTCAAGCTGGTGGAATTTTGCTCAAACCAGATTAGCCTGCGCTCAAGCCGGGGACCTCGGGGGTCTCGAACCTGGGTCCTCTGCATCCCAGTCCGACGCTCTATCCACTGCGCCACCACCTGGTCAGGCTGGCTTTACATTTCTGTTTCCCTGCTTTCTCTCACTAAACTGGTGATAGTTCTGATGGTGTGTAGCTCACCTGTCTTTCTTCATGTTTAGAACAGAGTTAGTGTTTGTTAAATAAATGAGTAAATAATTTAATGACTATTGATTAAGGGTCAAGTGTTTTCTGGCTACTTTGCTAAGAGCTAGGTATTAAACAGAGAATACAAATGACATGTTGCTATCTTCATGAAGCTCGTATTTGTAGGGTGAGTATTATTATGGGTTGAGCACATGAAAGCAGAGATTATTTCATGTCTGGCAGTGCATGGAGCTGACCCAAAGATTAATGCCTGGTTGACTAATCACAACTGTCAGTAAAAGTTTCTGTGTGGACTAATTTCTTATTTTTGTGAAATAAGTCTGTACAGCTGAAAGCTAAACCATCTTGTACTGATGTTTTTCCATTTGACTTTCCTCTGTGCTTTGCCACTGCTTGTACTTAGCTCACTGAGGACAGAACACTGTCTTCTCATGTGACAAAAATGATTAACCTTTCAATTGCCTCTGAGGGCATCATTGCAGTGACTGAAACAGATGTTGTTTAAATAATTTTTTGCATAATATTTTCACCTATAGTCTCCTGAAAGTAAAGTGTAGATAGTTCATGGCGATAGTTTGAGATAATACTGCAACTTTAAACCCAACGGGTTAGGCTTTATGTACCTGATGAAATAATTAATGCATAACTGCAAATTCATTCTCCTGAAATACAAAATTGGTGATATTACAGGTTAAGCTGAATAGAATATGACACTACAGTAGTTAGGAGCTAATTTCAAGCCTAGTTATAGGGAAGACTTAGATTCTAAGAGAAGTGAGTTAGTTTGATGTAGGTTTCTATTTGGTTATAATTTATGCGTGAGCTCATTACCTTTTAGTGTCAAATAATAGTCCATTGTCTGGATGTAGCACAGTTTATTTATCTACTCACATATTAAAGAACATCTTGGTTGCTTCTAAATTTTGTCAATTATGAATGAAGCTGCTGTAAACATCTGTGTACAAGTTATTGTGTACACGTTTTAACTTCTTTGTGTAAATACCAAGGAACAATTGATGGATTGTATGGTAAGAGTGTGTTTAGTTTTGTAGAAAACTACCAACTGCTTTTCAAAGTGACAGTATTATTTCCCATTTCCATCAGCAATGAATGTGAGTCCGTGTTGCTTCACATCCTCACCAGCACTTGTTGTCAGTATTTTGGATTTTGGCCATTCTAGTAGGTGTGTAGTAGTCTCTCATTGTTGTTTTAATTTGTATTTCTCTGAGGATACTTGATGTAGAGCACCTTTTCATATTCTCATTTGTTATTTATATATCTTCTTTGATGAGGTTTCTGTTTAGGTCTTTAGCCCATTTTTTTAATTGGGTCATTTGTTTTCTTTTTTTTTTTTTAATTATTAAATTTAATGCAGTGACATTGATAAATCAGGGTACATATGTTGAGGGAAAATATCTCTAGATTATTTTGACATTTGATTGTGCTGTATACCCCTCCCCCAAAGTTAAATTGTCTTCTGTCATCTTCTATCTGGTTTTCTTTGTGCCCCTCCCCTCCCCTAACCCCTCTCTCCTTCTTCACCCCCTCCCCCCTTTCCTAACCTCCCGCCCCTGTTGCCATCACATTCTTGTTCATGTCTCTGAGTCTCATTTTTATGTCCCTTCTATGTATGGATTCATCTTAGTTTTTTTTTTTTTTTTTCTGATTTACTTATTTCACTCCGTATAATGTTGTCAAGGTCCATCCATGTTATTGTAAATGATCCGATGTCATCATTTCTTATGGCTGAGTAATATTCCATAGTATATATGTACCAAAGCTTTTTAATCCACTCGTCCTCTGATGGACACTTGGGCTGTTTCCAGATCTTCGCTATTGTGAACAATGCTGCCACAAACATGCGGGTGCATTTCTCCTTTTTGAGCCGTTCTATGGTGTCCTTGGGGTATATTCCTAAAAGTGGGATAGCTGGGTCAAAAGGCAGTTCGATTTTCAGTTTTTTGAGGAATCTCCATACTGTTTTCCACAGTGGCTACACCAGTCTGCATTCCCACCAGCAGTGCAGAAGGGTTCCCTTTTCTCCACATCCTCGCCAGCACTTATTGTGTGTTGTTTTGTTGATAAGCGCCATTCTGACTGGTGTGAGATGATATCTCATTGTGGTTTTAATTTGCATTTCTCTAATGATTAGTGATATTGAGCATTTTTTCATATGCCTATTGGCCATCTGTATGTCCTCTTTGGAGAAGTGTCTATTCATCTCTTTTGCCCATTTTTGGATTGGGTTGTTTGTTTCCTGGTGTTGAGTTTTACAAGTTCTTTATAAATTTTAGTTATTAACCCCTTATCAGACGTATTGTCAAATATATTCTCCCATTGTGTAGTTTGTCTTTTTATTCTGTTCTTGTTGTCTTTAGCTGTGCAAAAGCTTTTTAGTTTGATATAGTCCCATTTGTTTATCCTGTATTTTATTTCACTTGCCCGTGGAGATAAATCAGCAAATATATTGCTCCAAGAGATATCGGAGACCTTACTGCCTATGTTTTCTTCTAAGATGCTTATGGTTTCACGACCTACATTTAAGTCTTTTATCCATTTTGAGTTTATTTTTGTGAGAGGTGTAAGCTGGTGATCTAGTTTCATTTTTTTGCAGGTAGCTGTCCAATTTTCCCAACACCATTTGTTAAAGAGGCTGTCTTTACTCCATTGTATTTCCTTGCCTCCTTTGTCAAATATCAGTTGTCCATAGAACTGTGGGTTTATTTCTGGGTTCTCTGTTCTGTTCCATTGATCTATATGCCTGTTCTTATGCCAGTACCAGGCTGTTTTGAGTACAACGGCCTTGTAGTATAACTTGATATCAGGAAGTGTGATACCTCCTACTTTATTCTTCTTTTTTAAGATTGCTGAGGCTATTCGTGTCCTCTTTTGGTTCCATATAAATTTTTGGAATATGTGTTCTATATCTTTGAAGTATGTCATTGGTATTTTAATTGGTATTGCATTGAATTTATAGATTGCTTTGGGTAATATAGACATTTTAATGATGTTTATTCTTCCTAACCATGAGCACGGTATATGCTTCCACTTGTTTGTATCTTCCTTGATTTCTTTTATCAATGCTTTGTAATTTTCCGAGTACAAGTCTTTAGTCTCCTTGGTTAAGTTTACTCCTAGGTACTTTATTTTTTTGGTTGTAATTGTGAAGGGGATTGTTTCCTTAATTTCTCTTTCTGACTGTTCATTGTTGGTGTATAAAAATGCTTCTGATTTCTGAGTATTGATTTTATATCCTGCCACTTTGCTGAATTTATTTATCAGGTCCAGTAGTTTTTTGACTGAGACTTTAGGGTTTTCTATATACAATATCATATCATCTGCAAATAATGATAGTCTTACTTCTTCTTTTCCAACTTGAATGCCTTTTATTTCTTCTTCTTGTCTGATTGCTGTGGCTAGGACTTCCAGGACTATATTAAATAAGAGTGGTGAAAGGGGGCACCCCTGCCTTGTTCCTGATCTTAAGGGTATTGCTTTTAATTTTTGCCCATTATGTTGGCTGTGGGTTTCTCATAGATAGCTTTTATCATGTTGAGGTATGTTCCCTGTATTCCCACTTTGCTGAGAGTTTTGATCATGAATGGGTGCTGGATTTTATCAAATGCTTTTTCTGCATCTATTGAAATTATCATGTGGTTTTTCTCCTTCTTTTTGTTTATGTGATGAATCACATTGATTGATTTACGAATATTGTACCAGCCTTGCCTCCCCAGGATAAATCCCACTTGATCATGGTGTATGATTTTTTCCATATATTGTTGGATCCGGTTTGCAAATATTTTGTTGAGGATTTTAGCATCTATATTCATCAGAGATATTGGCCTATAATTTTCTTTCTTTGTGTTGTCTTTGCCTGGTTTGGGAATCAGAATTATGCTCGCCTCATAAAAGGAGCTTGGAAGTCTTCCTTCCTCTTGAATTTTTTGAAATAGTTTGAGAAGGATAGGAGTTAGTTCTTCTTTGAATATTTGGTAGAATTCCGTTGTGAAGCCATCGGGCCCCGGACTTTTCTTTGTTGGGAGTTTTTTGATAACTGTTTCAATCTCATTTGGTGTAATCGGTCTGTTTAGGTTTTCTGATTCTTCCAGATTGATTTTTGGAAGATTGTATGTTTCAAGGAATTTGTCCATTTCATCTAGGTTGTCTAGTTTTGTGGCATACAGTTCTTCATAGTATTTTCTTACAATATTTTGTATGTCTGTTGTGTCAGTTGTTATTTCTCCTCTCTCATTTCCAATTTTATTTATTTGAGTCCTCTCTCTCTTTTTCTTGGTGAGTCTACTTAAAGTTCCATCAATCTTGTTTACCTTTTCAAAGAACCAGCTCTCTTTTCATTGATCCTCTGTATTGTTTCTTTAGCCTCTATGTCATTTATTTCTGCTCTGATCTTTATTATTTCCTTCCTTCTACTACATTTGGGCTTTACTTGCTGTTCTTTTTCTAATTCTTTTAGATGCAGGGTTAAGTTGTTTATTTGAGCTTTTTCTAGCTTCTGAAAGTGTGCCTGTAGTGCTATGAACTTCCCTCTCAGCACTGCTTTTGCTGTGTCCCATAAATTTTGAGTTGTTGTATGCTCATTGTCATTCGTTTCTAGGAATTTTTTTATTTCTTCTTTGATCTCATTCTTAATCCATTCATTATTTAGCACCCTGCTATTTAGTTTCCATGTGTTTGAGAATTTTTGAGCTTTTCTGCTGTGATTCATTTCTAGTTTCATGCCGTTGTGATCGGAGAAGGTGCTTGATATGATTTCAGTCTTCTTAAATTTGTTGAGAGCACTTTTGTGCCCTAACATGTGGTCTATCCTAGAGAATGTACCATGAGCGCTTGAAAAGAATGTATATTCTGCTGCTTTAGGATGAAAGGATCTGAAGATATCTATTAAATTGAGTTGATCTAGTGTTTCCAATAAGTCTGCTGTTTCTTTGTTAATTTTCTTTCTTGAGGATCTATCTAGTGATGTTAGTGGGGTATTGAAATCCCCTACTATTATAGTATTGCTGTTGATCTCGCCCTTTAAATTCATCAAAGTCTGTTTTATATATTTGGGTGCTCCTATATTAGGTGCATAGATATTTATAATAGTTATATATTCCTGTTGGATTACTCCCTTTATCATTATGTAGTGGCCTTCTTTATCTCTTACTATATCCTTTGTTTTAAAGTCCAATTTGTCTGATATAAGTATTGCTACCCCAGCTTTTTTTTCATTTCCGTTTGCATGAAATGTTTTTTCCATCCTTTTACCTTCAATCTATGTGTGTCTTTTGTTCTAAGGTGTGTCTCTTGTAGACAACATATGTATGGTTCCTGTTTTCTTATCCACGCAGCTACCCTATGTCTTTTGATTGGATCATTTAATCCATTTACATTTAAGGTTATTATTGATATGTAGTTGTTTATTGCCATTTTCTTCTTTAAAAGTGTATTCCTTTTTTTGCTATATTCTTTTCCAACTTTGATCTGTTTACAACAGGCCCCTTAACATTTCTTGCAGCGTTGGTTTGGTTGTAATGAATTCCTTGAGTTGTTTTTTGTCTGGGAAGCTTTTTATTTCTCCTTCGATTTTAAACGATAGCCTTGCTGGATAAAGTAGTCTTGGTTGTAGGTTCTTGTTCTGCATTATTTTGAATATTTCTTGCCATTCCCTTCTGGCCTCAAGTGTTTCTGTTGAGAAGTCGGATGTCATCCTTACGGGGGCTCCTTTGTAGGTGATAACTTTTTTTTCTCTTGCAGCTTTTAATATTTTCTCTTTATCGCTTAGCTTTGGTATTTTAATTATGATGTGTCTTGGTGTAGGTTTCTTTGGGTTTCTCTTTAATGGAGTTCTCTGTGCTTCTTGGACTTGTAAGAGTTTCTCTTGCATTAATTTAGGGAAGTTTTCAGTTATGATATGATTGAACAAAGTCTCTATCCCTTGTTCTTTTTCTTCTTCTTCAGGAACCCCTATGATGCGGATGTTATTTCTCTTCATGTTGTCACAGAGCTCTCTAAGTGTTTCCTCTGACTTTTTGAGTCTCTTTTCTTTTTTCTTCTCTGCTTTCATGCCTTCATTCCAGTTGTCCTCCAACTCGCTGATTCGATCCTCTGCTGTATCCATCCTGTTTTTAATTCCTTCCATTGTGGTCTTCATTTCTGATATTGTATTTGTCATCTCTGACTGATTCTTTTTTAATATTTCAATATCCTTTTTTATACTTGCTATTTCTTTATTTAGGTTTTCAAACTGCCCCTCCATTGTTGTTCTAAGATCCCTAAGCATCCTTACAATCATTATTTTGAACTCCGCATCTGGAAGTTTGATTATTTCCATATCACTCAGCTCATCTCTCAAGGGTGTCTCTTGTGGTTTCATTTGGGTTGCACTCCTTTGTCTTCTCATAATGGTGTTTTATTTGTAGAGTTGCTTGAGTCTAGGCTTGGTGTTTTCTGCCTCCTGTTTTCAGTTGTGTTATTTCTAGGTCTTCTTTGGTTGGTATCAGCTATTATTTGTAATCCACTTTCGGATTTGGGCAGCTTTGAAGTCTTGATTTGTTTGTTTTCTTAACAGGTGATAGTCTTGTTAACTGATCTCAGCAGGGGGCTTCCTTGAAACTGTAACCAGGAATGCTGTGGGTGTAACCGGAGACGCTGAAGGTCTCTTCCACCAACTAATCTCACTGGGGGCAGGGTTTTTTCTCAGCTTCAGTAGGGGGAGGTGTATCTCAGATCTCCATGGAGACCTGAGTTACTGCCCTTCCTCCCCACTTCTTGTTTTCAGCTGTGTCTTGTTGCGCTGATTGGAGCTGGATAGATGTCCGGAGATCTCTGATCCGGAAGCACTTCAGCTCTGTTTTGTGAAAGGTTCAGTCCTTCCCCCAGCTATGGCCGCCTCCAGCACGAATGAGTCAGCTTTTTTATTTTGTTCCTTGCATACCTTAGCCCCTCACAGTCTGTCCCTCTCCTTGTCCTTTCCACTTGGGAGATAAGCTGGTCTTTTCAACCCACCTTGCTCCCTGGTCGCCAGGTAAGTGGCTGTGAGCTGTAGTTTCTGCTCTTTTTCCTCTTTGAAATCCTCACTGGGCTCTCAGCCTCACCCCCCCCCCCTGCCGTTCCTGTAAGCAGAGGAGATTCAGGCACTCCTTACCAGGTTTATTGTGGCTTCCTTTTTGCTCCTTGGTTTTTGAGAGCTGTTCTTGCAGTTCAGTGTTGGTTTTTCATGCTGATTTTTCCTAAATTGATTTATATTCCAGTTTGGTGTTGAGAGCTGGGCGTCTGTGCGTCCGCCTACTCCGCTGCCATCTTACTGATCTCGGGTCATTTGTTTTCTTATGATTGACATTTAAGAGTTCTTTGTATATTTTGGATACCAGTTCTTTATCAATATATCTTTTGCAAATATTTTCCCCTAGTCTGCGGCTTGTCTTCTCATTCTCTTGACAGTGTTTTTCATGGAGCACAATATAGTTTTTAGGTATTTTATTTATTTATTTATTTATTATTTTTTTTTGCATTTTTCTGAAGCTGGAAACAGGGAGAGACAGTCAGACAGACTCCTGCATGCGCCCGACCGGGATCCACCCGGCATGCCCACCATGGGGCGACACTCTGCCCACCAGGGGGCGATGCTCTGCCCATCCTGGGCGTCGCCATGTTGCGACCAGAGCCACTCTAGCGCCTGGGGCAGAGGCCACAGAGCCATCCCCAGCGCCTGGGCCATCTTTGCTCCAATGGAGCCTTGGCTGCGGGAGGGGAAGAGAGAGACAGAGAGGAAGGCGTGGCGGAGGGGTGGAGAAGCAAATGTGCGCTTCTCCTGTGTGCCCTGGCTGGGATTCGAACCCCGGTTCTCCGCACACTAGGCCGACGCTCTACCACTGAGACAACCGGCCAAGGCTGGTATTTTATTTTTTAAAAAGGATCAGGTAGTGAAAACAAAGATTCTTAGCATGAAAAATAAACTAAATGATGCCCATTAGAAATGAGAAATTAGTAGTAGTACAAAACAACTCTCTGTAGATGGAGATCAAAAGAGATTCAACTGTCTCCACATATAAAGGTGGTATAATAAAGAATTTATCTGCTCTTTGTCCCTGGTTCCTAGAAGGGACACTAAATCCTTGTCATTTTTTGAGTGATAGGAGCTTTCTTAAAATTCCTAGTAGACCCTGATAGTTTATGCTAATGAGATGATTTATGATGAGGCTTAGGCCATGCCAAAGGGCCAACCATGTGATTAGAGGGTAGGAGTTGGAGGCAAGTGATCTCATCTAACCTTCTTATCTCTAGGAAAGTGAAGGGATGGGAGACTGAATTTAGTCACACAGCCAGTGATTCACTCAAATAATTTGACAGAAACCTTGGGCACTGAAGCACAGTGGAGAATATCTTCCTGTTCAGGAGGGTGATGTGCTCTGTGTCAACAATGAGAAGGTATTAAAGATCTGCCCTCCTTACTAGACACTGTCCCATGTGCATCTTGTATAATAAAACTGCAACCACATAGTGCTTGTCTGAGCTCTGTAAGTCATTCTGAAGAACCACTGGACCTGAGGGGGCTGTAGAAACCCATGAATTTACACCTAGTCATTCAGAAGTGCAGTTGGGTGAGGGACTCCTGAAGTACGGATGACATCTGAAGGAAGGCCAGTCTTATGGAGATGGATTAGTCCACTGGGGCTGCCATAAAAACTTCCACAGGCTGGATTAACCAACAGAGATTTATTTCTCACCATTCTAGAGGTTGAGAAGTCAAAAATCAAGTAGTTTTTATTCTGGCAGAGCAGTTTTTATTCTGAGCCACATCTCTTGGTTTGTAGGTGGTCTCCTTGCTGTGTGCTCACAGGATCTCTTTCCATGCACTTGCAGGCAGAGAGAGGGAGAGCATGGCAGGGCACAGGGCCTCTCCCGCATCTCTTCTTATACGGATACAGTCAATCCTATCAGATCATGGACCCATGCTTATGACCTCATTTAACCTTCATTAATTCCTTAGAGGCCCCCTCTCCAAATACAGCCCCACTGCAGATGAAGGCAAAATCATGTGAATTTTGTAGGAACATGAACTGCGGTTCACAACATACCGAGCTTTTTCTGAGAGCCTTATCATCAGACTTGTACTGCAGTGTCCCAGTTGGGAGTGAAATAGAACAAAAGGTAAAAGAACACAGGAACACCCATACTCCCTGTATTCTGGAGAAAATAAGTTATTGTAGCAGACCCTATGTGTCACATCCCTTAGACTTAACTACCTCAGAGGCCTCTGGCAGATTGCCAACTGCCAACAGGTGCATTTGTTTACCTGGCAGGTTTTACTAAACTGTGGAAGGCAGCTGTATATAGAAGTGTGAGCTCAGCCCAGTCAAAGACATTAACAGCTCTCTTGCCTCACAAGTGAAATAATTCTCAGATATATATTATGTACTGGTTACCAGAATTTTCTCATGGATTTACTCACAGTTGTAGCTAGTTTAATATTCTACCTCTTATTTCCATTTTCTATATTTTCTCCTTTTCTATCTGTGTTTTTTATACTTCCCAAATAAATTACATGCATTAGATTCTTTTTCTTAGAATTTGGTTCTTCTGTGAGAACCAAAACAAAGGGAATCCTTTTGACTGAGAATGAATGAGAAGGCAAAATAGCACTAGCTCCTGAAAAAATGATTATATTATATGGGAATGAAAACAACATCCTGAACAGGGACTGAATGAGCCGAGTTCTGAGAAATGCATTACTACAGAAACTCAAAGCAAATTTTGAGAACTGTTTGACAGTATCAATACAATTAAAAAGCTACAGAATGTGAAGACACAAACATAAGGATATACCAAATTAGAGGGTAAGGGTAAAATAAAAAGGAAATTTAGTAAAATAGTATGGATTACATGTTTAATAAAACCCTGTGGCAGAAAATGAAGACAAAGACATGGAGTACAAACTTAAAAAGATCATTTAGAAAAAATAATAAATAAAGAAAATAATGTCAGATGAAATATAAAAACTAAATATGATGGTTCTCAAATATACATCTTAGTTTTGACATCTTTTGAGCTTCAAAGTCATAGGTGCAACTGGCCACAGGACTTTTCTTTTGGTTTTCTCATTGAATCTATGCATTCTGAAGTCATTAGTTTTCCTCATGCATTGCATGCCTGAAGTTGGCTAGAAACATAAATGTGATTTTTTTTTTTTTGTATTTTTCTGAAGCTGGAAACGGGGAGAGACAGTCAGACAGACTCCCGCATGCACCCGACCGGGATCCACCCTGCACGCCCACCAGGGGCGACGCTCTGCCCACCAGGGGGGATGCTCTGCCCCTCCGGGGCGAGGCTCTGCCGCAACCAGAGCCACTCTAGCACCTGGGGCAGTGGCCAAGGAGCCATCCCCAGCACCCGGGCCATCTTTGCTCCAATGGAGCCTTGGCTGCGGGAGGGGAAGAGAGAGACAGAGAGGAAGGAGGGAGGGTGGAGAAGCAAATGGGCGCTTCTCCTGTGTGCCCTGGCTGGGAATCGAACCCGGGTCCCCCGCACGCCAGGCCGACGCTCTACCGCTGAGCCAACCAGTCAGGGCCCATAAATGTGATTTTTAACATCTATGTTCTTATCCAACAATCCACCCTGGGCTTCAACATTGAAGCAATCTAAATTCTTTTGAAACTATATACTTGCTAAGCATGTCTCAAGTTTCTCCAATTTTGTTTATGTCCACTGCTACTAACCTAACTAACCTAGCATTTTTATCCACTCAAATCTGAGTCACTACAAACAATTCCTGATAGATTTTCTGATACAAATCATTTTATCCTGCAACCTAATCTATGCCATACAGCCAGGCTATTCCCCTAAAATCTAATTGTATTGTTGCCATAGTTAGACATTCATTGACATTTTATCATCTTTGAGATAGTGTCGACTGTGCACAACCTGCCCGAATTGAGTCCCAGTGACTTAGCCAAGGCCATGCCCTTACCTTTATTAGCACAGCCAACATGATTTCTGTAAGTCTTCAAACATTGCACTTAATTTTTTTTTGTAACGTTTAGGGCTGTTTGGCATTCTGTTTCCTCTATTTGTAGCCTTTTCCATACCTCTTTACCCAGCTACTACCTCATGTTCTTTTTGACTCGCTGGCCTAATTTGGGCCTTCTTGATTTATTGTTCCCTAGTGCCTTCTGTATACCTTAGCATATCATATTATCGAAAGTGTGGTTTTTAATTACCTGTAATTTCTTCTGGGATTTTGTTATTGTTGTTATCTATTATTAAATTTATTGGGATGACATTTGTTTACCATATCACACAAGTTTCAGGTATATAACTCAACAAAACACCATTTATACACTGTATCGTGCACCCAAGCAAAGTCTCTTTCTGTCCCTATTTCCCCCTCCTTCTGTTTTTGTTTTTTATTTTTAAAGTGAGAAAATAAGACCATTTATGTTATTTTCACCACTATATCCTCTATGCTGAGAATTGTTCCTGGCCCTAATTAGTAAATATTTGTTGAATGGATGCTTGAATAAATGAGTGGGTGGATGAATAAGAGAAGCTAGAGCTTTAGCTTAGGGAATTATTATTCCTGAGGAGAGAATAAATAATTAGAATAGAACAATGGTTCTACTTCCTGTTTTAATAGAAAACCACAACATTTCCTGTAGTAAAGGAAGGAAAATCAGTGCATAGTAATTTAATAAGATAACATAAAGTGTTGAATCACATCTTTGCTGTTGTGTGGAATTTGGCTATTGAAGCTTTCAGCTAAGAATAATAGATGCTAAGTTCAGAAGAAAACTAGCTTTTGAAGGTTAGCCACTTACCTACAGGGCTCAATGAGGGATTCATTACACACATTTGTCAGCCAGTCAATAAGACTTTGAGAGTACATAAGTTGTTTCCTACCTTAACACTTATGTGTAAATCATTAAATTGGGCTAATATTGCTGAAACCTTGAAAAAGACATGGCATAAATTAAAAAAATATAAATAAATAAATAAATAAATAAATAACAAAGTTAAGCAATTAATGCAGGGAAGGAGCACAGCCTGCATTCCCACTCTTTGGCTTAGAAATCTGTGAGCCAGGTAGACAACATAGATTGACCATATTTTTGACAATTTCTAGAGAAGACTATCTTTCGGTTTGAGGATCCTAGTAGCAAATACTGGCAGAGTGCCTTTGATATTGAGTTGGGACACATTAGAAGAGGTTAAGCATGAACTGAATCTTCCTCATCATAAAACAGTACAGGACATTTTCCACCTGGGGGTGCGCCAAGCCAGGGAATATTTTAAAGGGTGGCTGAAATGTAACAGGGTCTGGTAGCTTAGTCCTGCAAGAATGACTTGAGGCTGACAATAATGGTCAATTACTATGTGCTGAGTGTGACCAAGGAGGTACCCTATCATCCATACATCTACTTCAACAGCCAGCTGCAGAGAGTGGTTCTGCCTGTCACTGACAAGGAAATCGAGGAAGGTCCAGATGTGTTGATACTTTATATAATCATGTAAGATAGTGTGCATCCTGAAAAATAGTTGCAACCTGAATCTGTATCTTCACATATATTGGATTCTTCTCTTCATTTGGGGTGAATGCATTTTTTTAGTTGTACTCAAGCTATGTGTAAAGTGTCTTCTCAGAACAATGCAACAAAATAAATACTGTTAAACATTATTAATAGAACTTAAACTTTTGAAAATTAGAATAATAATATTTTATCATTTACTTATAAAACAAAAGATTGTTGATAAAATTTAAAAAAATTAGGTATGATTTCACTTATATGTGGAACCTAAAAAAATAAACTAAACAAACAAAACAAATTCATAGAGAATATTTTGATGTTTGCCAAGTGAGAGGGGTTTGGGAGGATGGGTGAAAAAGAATAAAAGATTAAAATGTACATACTGTCTGTTATAAAAGAGGCCTGAGAGTGTCAAGTACATCAACGGGAATATAGTCAATATTGTAATAACCATGTATGGTGTCAGATGGGTACTAGACTTACCCAGGATGATCACCTCATAAGTTATATAAATGTCTAATTGCTATACTGTATACCAGAAATGAATATATATAATATTGTATGCAAAAAGCTTTTAATTGAAATTAAACTGTTTTTAAATTTAAAAATTTAAAAATTAAAAAGTTAGATGAAGATAATACCTAGCTATTTTAAGCATAAAACTTATTTAAAATGCAACTATCTTGATACATACTAGAAAATCACTCAATATAAACACACAAATATACTGCTCACAAAAATTAGGGGATATTTCAAAATGAATATGAAGCATAAAAAAAGCATTTGATTTTTTTTATTAAACAAAAACATCAGAAAAGCAAATGACAAGTCAAAGCAAGTTCTTAAATTATGCAAATGAGATGTAAAACCCACTTTTATTTCATTGGTGAAAATGCACTATACAAAAGGCTGAAAGTATTGGAGTGGCTGCATGTTCCCCGATCTCCTAATTTTTGAGAGCAGTTTAGATAAAAGTAAAAGGATGAAAAAGAATATACAATGCTGGCATTCAAAAAAAGAAACTAGAGTTGCTGTTATAATATCACAAAGTGGATATCCGTAATCAGGAGTGATAAAAAGATTATTTTATTATGGCAAAGGGTTTAATGGGTTTAATTTATAAAAGAAAAGAACAACCCTAAATATTTATGCATTCAATAACAAAGTTCCAAAACAAATAAAGGAAAAACTTATAGAACTACAAAAAAAAGACATTCACAATTGTAGTTAGAGATTTTAACAGTCTTTTGTCAGTAATTATTAGAACAAGAAAGCAGATAATTAGTAATGATAGAAAAGATTTCAACTGAAACTATAAAAATACCCACTAATATAAATGGCATTTATAGCATATTCAACATTAGAATACACATTCTTTTCAGTGTCCATAGATGATAGATTATATTATGGTCCATTAAACAAACCTCAATAAATTTAAAATAATTCAAATGATAAAAAGTATGTTCTCCAATCGTATGGAATTAATAAATAAAAGAAAAATATCTGGAAAATCTAAAAAGATTAAAATTTAAATAACACAAATTTTAAAATCTCATAGATTAGATATCAAATTAAAAATTAGATTATTTTGAACTTAATATGAAAACAACATACAAACAATTGTAGTATACAGGTAAAGCAGTATTGAGAAGAAAATGTATAGCTTTAAAAATATATAATTGGAATGAAAATAGGTTTTAAATAAATTACATCAACTCTACTTTAAGAAACAAACAAACAGAAAAAGCAAAAAGCAAATTAAACCCACAGTAAACAAAAAGGAGGAAATAAAGATTATATCAAAAACCTATTAAATAGAAAGAGAAAACAAAGATAATGAATAAAATAAACATTTCTATGAGAAAATTAATAAATTGATAAACTTCCAATCTGACCAGAATGATTAAAAAAGAAGATGCAATTTACCAATATTAGAAATGATAAGGGTAATATTCTACATATTTATAAAGGATAGTAACCTAACAATATGATGAATTAAATAAACTACCAAAGTTTGCACAATAAGCAATAGTAACCTAAGTGAGCCTATGTCAATGAAATTAATTTTCAGTAAAATATATTCTTTTTACAAAGATAGCACTAAGCTTAGATAGTTTCACTGATGAACTGTATCAAACAAAAAAGTCATGATATCAATTCGGCTCAACTTTTCTGGAAAATCAAGTATATTTGCTGTTAGCACATCCATTTACCATTGTCCAGGAGGGTCTATAAAATGTCATAAGGCAAAGTAATAAATAAAATCTATCTATATTAAAAAGAAAAAAGAAAAACTCTTTATTTGCATCTAGTATGATTATCGGTATAGAATATTTGATGTAATTGCCAAAAGAATATACTATTGTAATACTAATAAGTGGGTTTGGTAAGTTTGTAAGATACAGAATAAATATGCAAAGTTAACTGTATTTCTATGTACTAGCAAAAAATGCCATTTACAACAGTATTAAAATATGAAAATTTTAAGGATCAATTTGAAAAATGATACATATTTGTACTATATTTAGAAAACACTACTGAGAGAAATGAAAAACCTGAGTAGTTAGAAAGATATATCTATTAATGGATCAGAACACTCAATATTGTTAAGATAACAATTTTCTCTATTTTCTTTTTAGATTTAAAATAATATTAATGAAAATCTCAGCAGGCCTTTGTTTTGTACCAAGCTGAGTCTAATATTTATATGAAAATAGAAAGGATCTAGAATAGATAAAACAACATTAACAAATAAGAATCACATTTTAGTTCTTACACTAAACAATTTCAAGATTTATTAAGCTTTAATTATCAGGATAATGTATATGAACACAAAGAGAGATAAAAATAGATCAATGGAATTGAATAGCAAGTCCAGAAACAGACTCACACATATATTATCAATTGATTTTTACCAAACTGTTAAGAAGAGACAAGATCATCTTTTGTACAAGTGATGTTATAACAATCAGATAGTCATTCTTTTCCTTGTATGATATACAAACATTAAATTGAAACAAATCATTGCCTTAATGTAAGAGCTAAAACTATAAAACTACTAGGCGAAAATATTTGTGACCTTTGATTTGGCAGAGTTGTTAAGCACAACAAAGCTGAGACTCCAGAGTAAACCAGTCATATAGGTTTATAATATTTTGCAAATTTTGTTCAAAATTATTTTGGAAACACTAGATACATCTTTGTGAATATTTTAAATAATATAAATCAAAACAAACAAATAGCCAATGGTATAATGGTTTATCTTTATGCTTTCCCCCCACCCCTTATCCCCCAAAGTTATGTCCAAAACAACAAATTCAGGCTTACTCCTAACTTCTATGCAAAAATACATAACAAATTTGCCTTACATTTTAAAGGCATGGTTCAGGACCTAACAATATTGCATATCTCCAAGATGAATAATACACAAAGAGCCAAAGGAAGAAATATTTTTACGTATTTTGGGGGTGGGGGATCAGAAATTATATATTCATAAATTATTCTTAAAAACTTATTTAAAAAAACTACTCTCACAGACCAAGCCATCCATTAATATTCAAAGCTCTGAAGTGATGATATCATAAAAGGATTTCTGATGACTAAAAATGCAATTGGATAGAAGGTTAAATTCTAAATGATTACAATAAATTTGAATATTTTAACAAAAATATATGTAAAAATTAAACATTTATTATCTGTGCATTGGTTTGAAAACAGTAAATCAATGTTTCTCAGATTATGTTCTGCAAGGAATGAGTCTCATGAGGTGTTCTGTGAGGAAGGCTTCAGTAGTCACATGATTTTTAGAGGAGTTATTTATCCCCTCTTGGATATTCGTAGTGTGCATTAGAAAGGCTTCTGAAAACCTGCATCAAAACAGTAGATTTAAACTTGTGTAAAAAGGGTCTATTGACATTAGAAAATTTCTTGAAAAATACTTTTTCATGTATTAGGAAATACAGACTGAATAAAACATTTTGCAAAGTACAGAAAGATTATATTAGGCAAGAATTACTATGCTTTAAAAAATAACTAAGCTGCCTGAACAGGCAGTGGTGCAGTGGATAGAGCATGTGCTTGGGATGCTGAGGATTCAGGTTGGAAACCCTGAGGTCACCAGTTTGAGTGCAGGTTCACCAGTTTGAGCATGAGGTCACTGGCTTGAGCGCAGGATCATAAACATGACCCCATGGTCACTGGTTTGAGCCCAAAGGTTGCTGGCTTGAAGCCCAAGGACTCTGGCATGAGTCCAAGGTCACTGGCTTTAGCAAGGGGTCACTGGCTCAGCTGGAGCCTGCCCTTTAAGGCACATATGTGAAAGCAATCAATGAACAACTAAAGTGCTGCAACTATGAGTTGATGCTTTTCATCTCTCTCCCTTCTTGTCTTTCTCTTTTTCTAAAATAATAATAATTATAATAAATAAATAAATAAATACACTATGCTTAATTGCTCATTTTATTTTGGACAATTAGAAGTTGTTACTCAGTTCTTGACTTTGATATTTAGGTATATGTGTGAATTAGGCAAATATTTATAAACATTACTTAGATAATGTGGGAGTATTGATGCTTTCATCTATTCATTTATTTTTAGCCAAGGCTTTGACTTTTTGCAAATTCTATTAATGGTAATATTTTAAATTCCCTCTGTTAGGTACCCTCCAGACTTAGTTTGTCCAAGAATCCATCCATTTGCTCATACTCTCAAAATGCGTTGGGATAGCGGTTTGACTCTTGGTGTAAATTGATTGTTTTCCCTTATTTTGAACTTTGGAGAGCAGGAATTGGGCAACTTTTAGCCTCCCAAGAGGCTTTGAGCTTTTTATGCAAATTTGCTGTTCACTTCTGAGGGTGCTTACCACAGAGTATTTTGAAGAAAACTTGGTCGATGGAAAAGTCATATCTTTACTCCAGGCCAGAGAGCCTGCTTACTTGATGTTTATGCAACTAACGGACACTACTCATTTTATTCTTTCCAAAGTTTCAAATAGATTTTTTTTTTGCCCTGAATTTTTCACTAAAAAATGACTTGTATCTTTGTGACACAGACGCTTCATTTTTTCCTTTTGGGTGAGAGTAAGAATCTTACTACAGAAGTCAAGAAAAGTTATCCAGGTTAGGCACCATCCTCCTAGAGGACAGGGAATTGAGGAACCCAGTTTGTTATCAGATCAACATCTTGCTAGGACCTCAGGCAACACTTGGGCATAGCATTCTTCTTGGACTGAGCTGTCCTGACCCTGGCAATCACCTTCCTAAAAAACACAATACATTCCTTATGGTCCTTCCTAAATAGGACCTGACTGTTATTTTGACAAGTTCATTTAAAAAATTTTTAAAGTCTTCAACTCATTTCTCTCTTTACTGAGTTTTTAATATTCACACAAAACCTTAGGTGTTATTTGCTACTAGAATTATCTAATGATTGTGAAACAAAACACTTTGTATGCTACACAAAAAATGTAGACATGTTCAAGAGGCTACTAAGAGGACATGGTATGTTTATCTAGGTTGTGGTGAACTAATTCAGGGTACCTTTGAAATGGCCCCAGAGCTCTCTAAATGTAGGTGGTGGGGCAGCGTTCAAGGATGAGTGCAGGGTAAGGCATTGTCTTCAGCCTCCCGATATCCAGGGCTTTGGCAAGCCAGTTGAGCGCAGCGCTGGAGAAAATTACAAAGCAATGTTCCTGCGAGGAGCTGGAACCAGCCCTCCCTCCCACAGCCTAATTCCAGGCTGCGGCGCCCACCATGTTCTCCTTTGTTTCTCTTCAATGACAACCTGGCTCTCAAAATTGTCACTAATAAGCCAGTTCCCAATTAGCTGTGGAGGTTTGTCAGGGCTCTTGGCAATGTTTCCGTGGCTCCTGGAGGCTGTTGCTGCCTACAAATGGAGGATTATTTCTGCTTTGCACGACTCAAAGCGAGAGCTTCTGGGAAGGCAACACTCTGCTTTCATTATTCCTTGCTAGCAGGAGAACAGAATGCATCGCTTTTAATGCTCAAATATGTCATTTGAGGAAAAAAAAATGTCCTCTTGACTTATCCAGCTCGCCAGTACGTATTTGTGCAAGGGTATGCATACATCCAGCTGCCTATGGTGTTCTCACAAACCAGTCCTCAAAAATTCTACACAGCAATTTAAAGGCTGGGGGGTATAATAAAGGAAACTCAACTTGACAGTTTGGAATAAAACTAAGTAAGGTAGCAACAGGGTCTGCCACTTTAGCTGTCAATAAAACAGGGATAGTAGGTCCTCTAATGAGGTGATTTTGTGTTGGACTTGAACTCCAAGTGGGAATGTCAGCTCCAGTTGGTTGTTATAACTGGCACCACAGCTGGTGGCCCCAGTCTTCCTCCCTGAGCTGCTTCGTGGTAGAAAGTTAATCGCCGCTTTGTGTTTGTGCTTGGAATGTGCTTAGGACAAATGGGGAAATGCTTTTCCATCCTCCTCAGAAGGTATCAGTGCATGGCTGGTTTGGCATCTATGGCCTCTAAATATAGAATTGAATCATATTTGTCTTCAGAGCTCAAGTATCCCAATCTTCCTGTCCGTGTTTATCAAGGGTCATGCACCCCCATGTCAGGTGCTTAGAACTGGTATGCAGCAAATATGATTTCTATTTCACTGAAGACTTAGGTTTTCTCAATCATTGGTAGGGCAGAGCTTATATCAAAATTTAATTAATACTAAATGCTATGCTTTTGCTATAATATCATCTATCATAAACCAGTGACTGAGTCTATAGAGACCTCTTATTGAGCAGGTGCTAAGGAAGAAAGAGGAATTAAGTTATAACCTTTGACACTTTTTGTTCCAACCTTTTGGGGATGGCATACCAACACGGTGAAGGTGGGGGTGCATTTATAATATTCCTGGTCTAATTTGAGTGAAGTGAGATGTGGAATTTAGAAGTGGAAATATATATTTCCTCATCATGGGGCTATTTACATGTTCCTTGTCACTTATTGAAAACATAGGATGTGCCAAGCATTGCACTAAGGGTTTTTAATGTAATATCAATAATGTTTAATAAACATGTGTTCGATGCTCCTGTTTTTGCCCATGGTCACTCACCCATAAATGGAAGAGCTTAATTGTAACACCCATGTGTGGTGCTTTTCTTAAATAAAACTTCTCACATTTCCAGTTGTTTATTTGGGAGAAGTCTGTTTGCAATGTTAACAGTGAGAGTTCCATGACGGCAATGGCCATTTATGTGGTTTTCATTTGACTCCCCGGGGCTTGTGATCTTAGACAGTAGATGAATATTCGTGATGGACTAACTTCCATGTTACTAACACACACACCCGGTGAGGTGTGCCTGTGTTCTGAGATAGCCCAGAAGGGCCACTGTCTTACCTGACCAAGAATAACTGAGGAAGAGGAACCTGTGATAAGAAGGGTGAAGGGGGATCGCTATCCTCGCCAGCCGGCTGGTTGACTGACACTCGACTACTTTTGTCTTGGGAAAAGAGGACAGAAT
Source organism: Saccopteryx bilineata (assembly GCF_036850765.1). Classification (NCBI taxonomy): domain Eukaryota; kingdom Metazoa; phylum Chordata; class Mammalia; order Chiroptera; family Emballonuridae; genus Saccopteryx; species Saccopteryx bilineata. The sequence goes on from NC_089494.1 coordinate 180,347,239, forward strand.
TCAACCTATCTTTTAAAATATGAATAATTTTGCGTTGTTTTAGTGTCTTCTTTAGAAAATGGAGAATGAAATTAATTATGGGACAAGAAAACCTGAAAAAATGGTGGTTTTCCCTTTTCTTGCAATCTTAGATTCTACACTTTATTTTTATCTTTAAGGAGCATCACCTCAATTACCTTCTTCTTCTTACAAAGCAGTATGCTACAGGGGTACAAAATAAATTAACAATGGAGGGGAACAACAGAAAGTAGACTTTCATCCCTTTCCTATATCCTGTTTTTCTTAATCTGAATTCCCTTCATCCTTCCATCTCATCTTGTCATTTGCAGAATTTAATGAGAAAATAAAAAAAGAGTAACTTTATTATTTATTTGCTCAATATTGATGAGGCACATAGAAGGTTGAATACTGACATAATAATTATGGTGCTGTCCTGAATCTAGAACTATTCAAATATTCCAAAGATAAAGATGGTACAATGGTGATGATGATGGTGATAATGATGAGTGAGAGAAATAGTCAGAAGGACAGAGAATTTCCATTTATACAGACTGTAATAATTTTAGCAGAGAAAATATCATTTGGACAAAGCCTTAAAGGATTGGCAGAATTTTTACAGTAGATCTCTTGAGGGAAAGAACTATTTCAAAAGAAAAAAAAAATCTAATTGTTGACAAGGAATTCAAAGGAATTGATTTTGTTAATGAATAGAATCAAGAGGATCAATGTAAAGTAATGCAACCAATCTATAAAGGTGTTAGAATGTGGGGTCATTGATGAGTTTGTCAGGCCTGTAAATTCAGGAAAAGTTTTTACATTGGAGCACATGATTGGAGAAATGAGCAGGGTGGCCTAGAGGAGGGAGAGACAGAAGTGTAGAAGGTCAGCCGATGGGTGGGGTGGTAGGGACGGGAATGGGAGCCTGGCCACAGGGGAAAGCCCTGTGGGAGACGAGCCAGGATAAGAGAGGGTGGCTGGTGTCAAAAGAACTCTTGCATGTAAGAAGGTCAACATAGAAAAAAAAAACCCCAGAATGTTTGAATCCAAAAATGAGGATGTGTCAATAATTTTAGAAAACCAACAATTATGGCATTTAGAGTAACATTACTCATTTGGGAGTAGAAGTTCTGTTATTTGTCTTTTTATATTTAAGCATCACATTGAGCAATATAAACTCGTTAATTCTCTCTTTTCTTGATTAGCCAGACATGTTACACTTCAATCTCCTAATGATTGATTTCCAACTCTATGTTTTAAATTTTGTTATTGTAAATATTATGTTAGGTATATAATTATATTAGACTGAGTAATTAAGAGAAATAGCCAGATTTCCATTCAAGTAATTTCAAAATTGATAAAATTATTGTACATTTATTTAGAATACAGATGGTATGCTGGAGGATTATATATTCCCATAAGGTTTTTTCTGGAAAGTCAATATTTAATTAAGAGCTTAAGAAAAATCTTAGATTGTGCAATTCCTTTTTTCTAAGGAAAAGTATTTTCCAGACTTTATGAATTTTTATGCCACCTCTGTGAGAATCATGCAGGCAAAGATTTCTATGTTTACAAAGGAGGCAGTAAAAGCATTAACTGATTAAAGGTATAATTTTGCTAGGAAAATGTAAGTAATGCTGCAGTGAACATAGAGGTGCATACAGCTTTTCAAATTATTGTTTTTATTTTCTTCAGACAAATACCCAGAAATGAAATTGCTGGATTATAGCCTAGTTCTATTCTTAATTTCTTTGAGGACTTTTCTATGTTGGCTAAGTCAATTTACATTCTCCCCAACAGTGTGCAGGGTTCCCTTTTCTCTATATCCTTGCCAATACTTGTTATTTCATGTCTTTTTGATAATACCCTTTCTGTGAGGTGATATTTCATTGTGGTTTTGATTTGCATTTCTCTGATGATTAATGATGTTAAGCATCTTTTCATGTACTTGTTGGCCATCTGTGTAGTTTCTTCTTTGAAATAATGTTTATTCAGATCTTCTGCTTATTTTTAATTATTAGATAATTGGTCTTTTGCTGTTGAATTATATGAGTTCTTTGCATACTTTGGATAGTAGCCTCTTTTTAAATATATTATTGCAAATTTCTTTCCCCATTCAGTAGTCTTCCTTTTTATTTTGTTGGTGGTTTCTTTTGCTGAGCATAAGCTTTCAAGTGTTATATAATTCCTTATTTATTTTTGCTTTTGATACAAAAACCAAAAACAAACAAAAAATAAACCAAGCTTATAGATACAGATGACAGATTGGTGGTTGCCAGATTCAGAAGTGGGGTTTGAGGGAATGGGAGGAATGAGTTTAGAGAGTCAATATGTTAAAAATAAATTGTTTATTATAATTAGCTAAAGCAAAAAAAAAAAGATTAATTATTGTGGTCTGTCTCTTTTCTGTTTTACCATTTCACTGATGATTCCTTTCCCCCCACATTTTGAACTAGCACATTCCTCACTGAACCCAGAGTTCTGGCCCTCATGACCCTAATTTGAGTCTTTACTCCAATCTCTGGTTCCAGTATCATGTCTCTGATCAGGATCTCAAAGCCTTATCACTTCAAATTTATTCATTTCATCCTCTTGACTCTGATACCAGGTTATGAACTAGATCTCATTTTTATTGTAATAGTAATTTTTAAAACTAAACATTTTTCTGTGTAAATTGAAATTGAATGATTGCATATTATTCTCTTATATATATTCTCTTATATTTTTCCTAACCATTCTTCTAATATTGATCTTATGTTAGTTTCAATTTGTCACTATTATAAATAACATTCTGATAAATATCTTTGTAAATAAATCTTTAATGACATATCAGATTTTTTAAGTCAAATAAATAGAAATAAGTATATCAACATTGTTGGGCAAATGAGTTTATAAAATTTGTATTTTTTGAGTTTGCTCACTTTTAGTGTTAAAAAATGGCGCTGGGCAGTGCCAGGTATATGATCTGTAAAATTGCAAATCACCTTCCTGCTTGGGAAGGGTTATTGTCTTGCTAATGTTTGCTAAAGGAGGAGGAAGCCATGTTTTGCAGAATGCGAGAATGCAGAGTGCTGAAGAATAAGAAAGTTTGTGCAGAGAGAAGGGAGAAGATATGAAGATGGGGAGCCAGAGGCGAGGGGCTTTTGTGAACTCCACTGATACTGGTGAGGCCTTTGATTCTAGGAAAAACCAGAGAAGATTCTTCTGGTTGTGGAACTGGAGAATGTGTGAGTGGCTTTGGGAGCCCTGAGTGAAAGGGAAGTATTTTTTTCCTTGTGTGTTTGCTCGTCAGCTGGTGCAAGTCTTTAATAAAGGAATGGCCTGCCATTTTTTGGCTCCACTGTTTCTTTACCGTCTGCCCAAATATAATGGAAACCTGCATGTGCAAGGCCATGATAGTGGCAACTACTGGCCATACAGACATAAAATATGGCATAAAACCATTTGATACATAGAGCTAAGTTGATTTCGAGAGAGTGTGCAAACTTGTACTCCCACAGCAGAGTACTCAGTAGTGGGTCTGTCTTGTTTGCATCATATGTTATTGTAAAAAGAAAGAACAAAAGGGAATTTAGGAATAGAAAGGAGATTTGTCAAGGTGATTAAGAGTCTTAAAAAATATGCAGCTAGCATCATACCTAATAGTGATAGATCAAATACTTTCCACTAAGATCAGGAATAAAGGAAGGATGTCCTCTTCCATCACTTCTATTCACTGGTGTCTTAAGAATAAGAAGAAAAAGAGTAAGTTCCTCAATAAAACTTTGAATTTATATTTTGTATTCGTCGCATATGTCAAACCCCATTGCCTTAGAAATATGAACAGGTATAAAGAATGTTCACATTTAATTGACTACATAAGTTAGAGGAAGTGAATTTTCAATTCTGGAACAATGTAACCCAGAGACTGAAGGGCTGATGTGGGAACATTTTTGAGGGACCATCTTTCACTCCTTCCTATTTGTAACCCTTCTCCCAACCCCATGGCTTTCGCTTGTTCCTTTCCTGGGATTCCATTGGAAGTGCTTTTTCCTTCTCTCTTTCCTATCTTCTGTAAACAAACAAATAAAGAAAGCAGAGGAGAATTTATTTGTTAAATTTAATTACTTTTTGCTGGAGGCCTGCCGACTTGAATTTTTTTTTGAACTCTAAAAGACAGCAAGTTTTAACAAAACCCCAAACCCATTTGATTTAAATATAAAAAGGTTGATTCCCTAGACTATTAGAGATTCTGAAAATGTAATTTTTGTTCAGTTATCACTCAGAGAGAGTACTGTTCTGTTTGTCCCTCCAGTGAGACTGGATTAATGTTGTTTCTTCGGGAGCCTCATCAGGTACCCACAATAGCATTGTTTGTTGCCATTCATTTGATAGCAATTGCCAACCATTCAATTGCCAACCAATTTTCAAGCCAATTCAGATAAATTTTCATAGTCTTAAAGTGTTATTTTCTCAGACTATCACCTGTTTGCCAAATTCAGAATTCATCTTGTAATTAAAAAAAAAAGTGAGTTAGTCACAAGTCTTAATTCTTTTTTTTTACAGGGACAGAGAGAGAGTCAGAGAGAGGAATAGAGAGGGACAGAGAGACAGGAACGGAGAGAGATGAGAAGCATCACTCATCAGTTTTTTGTTGTGACACCTTAGTTGTTCATTAATTGCTTTCTCATATGTGCCTTGGCCGGGGGAGGGGGCTACAGTAGACTGAGTAACCCCTTCCTCAGCGACCTTGGGTCCAAGCTGCGGAGCTTTGCTCAAACCAGATGAGCCCGTGCTCAAGCTGGCGACCTCAGGGTCTCCAACTTGGGTCCTCCACATCTCAGTCTGACACTCTATCCACTGTGCCACCGCCTGGTCAGGCACAAATCTTTATTCTTAAATCCATAAAACTATTTCTTAAACTTAGAATATGGCAAAAGTTTTATTCAGTACTCTATATTAAGTCTGTTTTTATTTGAAATGAGAATTTATTTTGGTTGGCTGTATTATTCTGACTTACTATTTCTTATGCCTTTCTGATGAATTGTAACATAGTTTTCCAAATTTATGGTGTGTCCTCTCAAATTTTATAACATTTAACTTAAGTTTCACTTCTTTTCTGTTCCTTTTCTTATACAAAACCTGAGAAATATAATTTAAAAAATCTATAGTTTGGAAAATGTTGTTTCCTTCATTTTCCAATACCCCCATCCAAGCTGCTATTATCTCCATTTTTTCCTACTTGAATCATATTTCCTCATTAGAGCGATTAGCAGTGCCTTGATTTATTTTTTATTTGTAATTACAATCTTTAATCATCTCTTCCTGTGTAACCTATTTAAAAGTTTCTTTCTCTTTATGTATCACCTTCTCATTCTGCTCTGCACTTTCCCCCATGTATGTATCCCCTACCACCCACCCATTTGCTGATTTTACTTGTTCATTTTGTCACCATGGTCTTGCTTCCCCAACTTCTTTGGAATTCACTTGTATATTAGATAACCTTTTAAGAAAGCTTAATATCGGCCTGCGGAACCAAGGCTTGTAGTCTGACGCGGGAGCTGGCTCCTCTCGTGGGGGTGTAGCGAAAACCCAGAAAAGGCAGAGTCCTGTGACTGAGCGTGGGCACGCAGCTCTGCCTTGCCCATGGAGCCAAGGCTTGTAACCATCCCACGAGTGGCTCCTCATGCAAGGGTGGGGTGAAAGCCCAGAATCAGGCGAAGACCTGCAGCTGAGCGAAGGTGCTCACCCCTGCCCTCAGGGCCGAGCATAACCCCACTTGTGGGGGTGGGGTGAAGGCTGAGACCACAGAGGCTTGTACACCCAAGCATGTGATCACAGCAACTCCCATGAAGGAGGGGTGGAAACTGCAGCAACAGCCCCAGTGGGCTGGCACCGGCAATGAACATACCCCAGTGCCCTAGGCAGCAGCAGCAGAGGGGGAGGCAGGCCTACAAAAGACCACACCTGGGAACACAGAGGCAACACCCAGTGGACTCCAGTGGCCAAAACCTTCTTTTACACAGACAAAATGAGAAGGCAGAGAAATACAACCCAAATGAATCAAGAGAAATCCCCAGAAAAGGACTTGAATGTGTCAGATATAACCAAATTACCAGATGCAGAGTTTAAAATAAGGATTGTTAGGATGCTCAAAGATTGTAGAACAACAATAGATGGTCATTACAAACACCCAAATAAAGAGATAGCAAATATAAAAAAAGACATTGAAATAATAAAAAAGAATCAGTCAGAAATGACAAATTCAATAGCAGAAATGAAGAACACAGTGGAAGGAATTCAAAACAGGATGGATGAGGATGAGAATCGAATCAGCAAGATAGAGGGAAAGATAAATGAAGACACTGAAACAGAGCAGAAAAAAGAAGAGACTCAAAATGTATGAGGAAACTCTAAGAGAGCTCTGTGACAACATTAAGAGAAATAACATTCACATCATAGGGGTTCCTGAAGAAGAAGAGAAAGAACAAGGGATATAGACTGATTTCAAACATATTGTAGCTGAAAACTTCCCTAAATTAAGGCAGGAAAATGATTCACAAGTTCAAGAGGACAGAGAACTCCATTAAAGAGAAACCTAAAGAAAGCTACAACAGGCCCTGGCCGGTTGGCTCAGCGGTAAAGCATCGGCCTGGCATGCGGGGGACCCGGGTTTGATTCCCGCCCAGGGCACATAGGAGAAGCGCCCATTTGCTTCTCCACCACCCCCCTCTTTCCTCTCTGTCTCTCTCTTCCCCTCCCGCAGCCAAGGCTCCATTGGAGCAAAGATGGCCAGGGTGCTGGGGATTGCTTCTTGGCCTCTGCCCCAGGCGCTAGAGTGGCTCTGGTCTCAGCAGAGCGACGCCCCAGAGGGGCAGAGCGTCGCCCCCTGGTTGGCAGAGCGTCGCCCCCTGGTGGGCAGAGCGTCGCCCCTGGTGGGCGTGCCAGGTGGATCCCGGTTGGGCGCATGCGGGAGTCTGTCTGACTGTCTCTTCCCGTTTCCAGCTTCATAAAAATACAAAAAAAAAAAAAAGAAAGCTACAACAAGACACATCATAATTAAAATACCAAAGCTAAGTGATAAAGAGAAAATATTAAAAGCTGCTAGAGGCCCTGGCCGGTTGGCTCAGCGGTAGAGCGTCGGCCTAGCGTGCGGAGGACCCGGGTTCGATTCCCGGCCAGGGCACACAGGAGAAGTGCCCATTTGCTTCTCCACCCCTCCGCCGCACTTTCCTCTCTGTCTCTCTCTTCCCCTCCCGCAGCCAAGGCTCCATTGGAGCAAAGATGGCCCGGGCGCTGGGGATGGCTCTGTGGCCTCTGCCTCAGGCGCTAGAGTGGCTCTGGTCACAACATGGCGACGCCCAGGATGGGCAGAGCATCGCCTCCTGGTGGGCAGAGCGTTGCCCCTGGTGGGCGTGCTGGGTGGATCCCAGTCGGGCGCATGCGGGAGTCTGTCTGACTGTCTCTCCCTGTTTCCAGCTTCAGAAAAATGAGAAAAAATAAAAAATTAAAAAAAAAAAAAAAAAAAAAGCTGCTAGAGAAAAAAAGGCTATCACCTACAAAGGAGCCCCCATAAGGATGGCTCTGGCTTCTCAACAGAAACACTTGAAGCCAGAAGAAAATGGCAAGAAATATTCAAAGTAATGCAAAACAAGAGCCTATAACCAAGACTACTTTATTCAGCAAGGCTATCATTTACAATTGATGCAGAAAAAAAGCTTTTCAAACAAAAAAAAAATTCAAGGAATTCACTACAACCAAACCAATGCTGCAAGAAGTGCTAAGGGGCATGTTGTAAACAGATCGAAAGGGAAAAAGAATATAGCAAAAGAGGAATACAGTTTTAAAGAATAAAATGGCAATAAACAATTACATATCAATAATAAGCTTAAATGTAAATGGATTAAATGATCCAATCAAAACACATAGGGTAGCTCTGTGGATAAGAAAACAGGACCCATATATATGCTGTCTACAAGAGACACACCTGAAAACAAAAGATGCACATAGACTGAAGATAAAAGGATGGAAAAAAAAAATATTTCACGCAAATGGAAATGAAAGAAAAGCTGGGGTAGCAATACTGATATCAGACAAAATGGACTTTAAAACAAAGACTATAGTAAGAGATAAAGAAGGTCACTACATAATGGTAAAGAGAGCAATCCAATAGGAAGATATAACCAGTATAAATATCTACACACCTAATATAGGAGCACCTAAATATATAAAGCAGACTTTGATGGATTTAAAGAGCGAGATCAACAGCAATACTATAGTAGTAGAAAATTTCAATAGCCCACTAACATCACTAGATAGATTTTCAAGGAAGAAAATTAACAAAAAAACAGCAGATTTAAAGGACACACTAGATCAATTAGATTTAATAGATATCTTCAGAACCTTTCACCCTAAAGCAGAAGAATATATACTTTTCAAGTGCTTATGGTACATTCTCTAGGATAGAACTCATATTAGGGCACAAAAGCAGTATCAAGAAATTTAAAAAGATTGAAATCATATCGAGCACTTTCTCTGATCACAATGGCATGAAACTAGAAATCAACCACAACAGAAAAACTGAAAAATACTCAAACATTTAAAAACTAAATAGCATGTTATTAAATAATGAATGGGTTAACAATGAAATCAAAGAAGAAATAAAAATATTCCTAGAAATGAACAATAATGAGCATATATCAACTCAAATTTATGGGACACAGCAAAAGCAGTCCTGATAGTGAAGTTCATAGCATTACAGGCATACCTTAAGAAGCTAGAAAAAGCTCAAATAAACAACTTGACCCTGCATCTAAAAGAACTAGAAAAAGAATAGCAAGTAAAGCCCAGAGGCAGTAGAAGGAAGGAAATAATAAAGATCAGAGCAGAAATAAATGACATAGAGGCTAAAGAAACAATACAAAGGATCAATGAAATCAAGAGCTGGTTCTTTGAAAAGGTAAACAAGATCGATGAACCTTTAACCAGACTTGCCAAGAAAAAAAGAGAGGACTCAAATAAATAAAATTAGAAATGAGAATAGAAAAATACAATTGACACAACAGAAATACAAAGAATTATAAGAAAATACTATGAAGAACTGTATGCCAAAAAGTAGACAACCTATCTAAAATGGACAAATTCCTTGAAACATATAATCTTCCAAAAATCAATCTGGAAGAATCAGAAAACCTAAACAGACCAATTACAACAAATGAGATGGAAACAGTTATCAAAAAAACTCCTAAAAAAAAAAAAAGTCCTGGGCCTGATGCCTTCACTAGTAAATTCTACCAAATATTCAAGAACTAATTCCTATCCTTCTGAAGCTATTTCAAAAAATTCAAGAGGAAAGAAGACTTCTAAGCTCTTTTTATGAGGCGAGTATAATTCTGATTCCAAAACCAGGCAAAGACAACAAAAAGAAAGAAAATTATAGGCCAATATCCCTGATGAATTTAGATGCTAAAATCCTCAATAAAATATTAGCAAACCAGATCCAGCAATATATAAAAAAAGTCATACACCATGATCAAGTGAGATTTATTCTTGGGAGGCAAGGCTGGTACAATATTTGCAAATCAATCAATGTGATTCATCACATAAACAAAAGGAAGGAGAAAAACCACATGATAATTTCAATAGATGCAGAGAAAGCATTTGATAAAATCCAGCACCCATTCATGATCAAAACTCTCAGCAAAGTGGGAATACAGAAAACACACCTCAACATGATAGAGGCCATCTATGACAAACCCACAGCCAACATCATACTCAATGGGCAAAAATTAAAAGCAATCCCCTTAAGATCAGGAACAAGGCAGGGGTGCCCCCTTTCACCACTCTTATTCAACATAGTCCTGGAAGTCCTAGCCACAGCAATCACACACACACACACAAAAAAAGGCATCCAAATTGGAAAAGAAGTAGTAAAACTATCATTATTTGCAGATAGTATGATATTGTATATAGAAAACCCTAAAATCTCAGTCAAAAAACTACTGGACCTGATAAATGAATTCAGCAATGTGGCAGAATATAAAATTAATACTCAGAAATCAGAAGCATTTTTATACACTTACAATGAACTGTCAAAAAGAGAAATTAAGAAAGCAATCCCCTTCACCATTACAACCAAAAAAATAAAGTACCTAGGAATAAATTTAACCAGGGAGATTAAATAATTGTACTTGGAAAATTATAAAACATTGATAAAAGAAATCAGGGATGATACAAACAAGTGGAAGCATATACCATGCTCATGGTTAGAAAGAATAAACATCATTAAAATGTCTATATTACCCAAAGCAATTTATAAATTCAATGCCATACTGATTAAAATACCAATGACTTACTTCAAAGATATAGAACACATATTCCAAAAATTTATATGGAACCAAAAGAGAACATGAATAGCCTCAGCAATCTTGAAAATGAAAAATAATGTGGAAGGTATCACAGTTCCGGATATCAAGTTATACTACAAGGCCATTGTACTCAAAGCAGCCTGGTACTGGCATAAGAACAGGCATATAGATAAATGGAACAGAACAGAGAACCCAGAAATAAACCCACACCTTTATGGACAACTGATATTTGACAAAGGAGGTAAGGAAATACAATGGAGTAAAGACAGCCTCTTCAACAAATAGTTTTGGGAAAATTGGACAGCTACCTGCAAAAAAGTGAAACTAGACCACCAACTTACACCATTCACAAAAATAAACTCAAAATGGATAAAAGATTTAAATGTAAGCCATAAAACCATAAGCATCTTAGAAGAAAACATAGTCAGTAAGCTCTCTGACATCTCTTGCAGCAATATATTTGCTGATTTTCTCCACGGGCAAGTGAAATAAAGAGACAGGATAAACAAATGGAACTTTATCAAACTAAAAAGCTTTTGTGCAGCTAAAGACAATAAGAACAGATTAGAAAGACAAACTACACGATGGAAGAACATATTTGACAATCTGTCTGATAAGGGGTTAATAGTCAAAATTTACAAAGAACTTGTAAAACTTAATACCAGGAGGACAATCCAATCAAAAAATGGGTGAAAGAAATGAATGGACACTTCTCCAAAGAGGACATACAGATGGCCAATAGGCATATGAAAAAATGCTCAATAACACTAATCATTAGAGAAATGCAAATTAAAACCACAATGAGATGTCATCTCACACCAGTCAGAATGGCGCTCATCAACAAAACAACATAGGATAAGAGCTGGCGAGGATGTGGAGAATAGGGAACCCTTCTGCACTGCTGGTGGGAATGCAGACTGGTGCAGCCACTGTGAAAAACATTATGGAGATTCCTCATAAAATTAAAAATTGAACTTCCTTTTGACCCAGCTATCCCACTTTTAGGAATATACCCTAAGAATACCATAGCACTGTTTCAAAAGAAGAAATGCACCCCCATGTTTGTGGCAGCATTGTTCACAATAGTGAAGATCTGGAAACAGCCCAATTTTCCATCAGGGGATGAGTGGATTAAAAAGCTTTGGTACATATATACTATGGAATACTACTGAACCATAAGAAATGGTGACATCGGATTATTACAACAACATGGTTGGATCTTGATAACATTATACTGAGTGAAATAAGTAAATCAGAAAAAACTAAGAACTGTATGATTCCATACATAGGTGGGACATAAAAATGAGACTCAGAGACATGGAAAAGAGTGTGGGGGTTACGGGGGGGGGGATGTAGGGAGAGGGTTGAGGGAGGGGAAGGTCACAAAGAAAACCAGTGGTGAAGGTGATGGAAGACAATTGGTCTTTGGGTTATGGGAATGCAGCATAATCAAATGTCAAAATAACCTGAAGATTTTTTTTTTTTTTTTTTTACAGAGAGTGAGTCAGAGAGAGGGAAAGACAGGGGCAGAGAGATTAGAAGCATCAATCATTAGTTTTCATTGCACGTTGCAACACCTTTAGTTGTTCATTGATTGCTTTCTCATATGTGCCTTAACCACGGGCCTTCAGCAGACCGAATAACCCCTTGCTCGAGCCAGCGAGATCAGGCTCAAGCTGGTGAGCTTTTTTCTCAAACCAGATGAGCCCTTGCTCAAGCTGGTGACCTTAGAGTCTCGAACTTGGGTTTTCCACATCCCAGTCTGATGCTCTATCCACTGCGCCACCGCTCGGTCAGGCCTTGGAGATGTTTTCTCTGAACATATGTACCCTGATTTATCAATGTCACCTCATTAAAATTAATTAAAAAAAGAAAGAAAGCTTAATATCTTTCTCCCATTTTTTCCTACTGTAGAATTTATTTTAAGATATAATTTTATATTTACCTACTTTATTTAAGATCATAGTTCTTAAACTCACTGTTAAAACTCACTAATGTGATGTAACAAGTTATAAGTTTTATCAGTGATATTACTTGAAATGGTTAAGTTGCCATAATTTGTGAATGATTTAAAGTTTTTGTGTTTTAGAGCAAAACAGGTTTGAATGAGTCTTCAGCAATGATTTTCAATTGGTGTGCCACAAGAATTTTGAAAACATGCAACACCTGTCTATTTAGTCAAAGACACTGACCTCTTTTTCCTTAGACTGTCAAAGAAAGGAATGACAGCAGCCAACACAACAACAGACATCTGGTGTGAACGCATCAAAATTATATCTATTTTTTGTCAGATTGGCAAAAAATTTATTTTTGATGTTTTACAGAATTTTAGTAATTATTTTATGTGTGCCATGAGATGAAAAAGGTTGAAAATCACTGGCCTATAGTAATGTTATCTACACACTTTATTCCAATTTATTCTGGAATGTTGGTTAGCATATGGAGAATTGCACAAAATCCCAGGTGTACCAAGAATAACAAAGAACCCCTTTCCAGTTCCTTTCACCTATAGTTCTGTTCTTTGTAAAAACACACATGTGGATGTCATCTTCCCTGTCCATACACTGAGGAAAAAAAAGAAAACACACTTTTTCTTTTTTTAACATTCATATATTAAACATCATCTTCACTGATGTCATTTTCCCTCTATTTGGTTAAAGTCTATATCAGTATGTACATAAATATCAGTTTTTGTTGTGAACTTGGTTAGGATTTTTCAGTTCTCTGTAGCAAAAGTGAACTCAAGATTACCAGTTCTCACAGGATTGATGGGCGGAGGCTGAATCTTAGAACTAGACAGACTGAGCACCCTTGAACTCTGGGTACCAGGAGCCATAACAGTGCTATCCTTCAGGAGCTGCCTGTTCTTGAATGAGCTGGAATCTGGGTACCTGGTGCCTCTACTAGAGATTTGGATGTGTGGAAGCAGCTCTGTATTGACGGACTTTAGATCATGAAGCTACTTTTTAGAAATGTTGGGCCTCTCCCATTATAATCCTATCAAATTGAACCCAGGGGGGAAGAGGTGAGTCCTCATTAACAGAAATGTTATTAGGAAGGGAATATCCATACTAGGTGGTCAAAAACCAGCTAACACCAGACTAAGTATCTTCAAATAAGAAACCTTATTCTTATTTGGGGGGAAACTTTTGCCATCTCCAATTTGGATTATTCTGTATAGTGGCTTTGTGCTTCAGTGAATTCCTGAGATCTAAGCACCAATCAGAAGGGCCACTGGAAGGCATCAGTGGAAAGAAGAGGCACAAGTGTCCAGCCACTGGTTCTCAGTGCAAGTACCCGTAGGCCCTGGGTGGGTAGAAGTAGATGAGGGTGTTGTCTCTCCACATGTCTTGGATTTTGCATGGAGCTGACCCAGCTATGTGGTGCCATGGGTGACCAGGCAAAGTCCTAAATTGGTGGAGGGCAGACAGAATACACAGGGAGGGTAGTTTGCTGCAGAAGTCAATTCACTTGCTGTCAGGGGTATTTGTTACTCAGAAGTTGTAAAATTAGAGCGGCACCCCATGATGAAAATAGGATGAATGAAATCTGAAGGATCTGCATGCTGAATGTCTATGTTGTATTTTTTTTAAAGAAGTGTCTCTTTTGTGGACCATGAAGAAGTTATAAACAATCCAAAACACCGATAAAATTTTGATTCAAAACTTTATTTTCTCATATTTAATCTAGAGTAAATGATTTTTTGAGTAAATATTTATTAAGCAATGACCATGCTCATTTTAAATCTACTTCTTTTGCTTTTCAAATTTGCTTTTCAAATTTGGTTTTTTAAAAAATGTATGCATGTAAAAAACAACAACAACCAAACAGAGGAAAAGATTTAGAAAGAAGAAAACCCATCCCCTGCCATATTCCTTTGGACTGCTCAACCTGCCAGGTGTCCCCAAACTAAGGCCCGCGGGACACATCCGGCCCCCTGAGGCCATTTATCCGGCCTCCCACTGCACTTCCGGAAGGGGCACCTCTTTCATTGGTGGTCAGTGAGAGGAGCACTGTATGTGGCGGCCCTTCAACCATCTGAGAGACAGTGAACTGGCCCCCTGTGTAAAAAGTTTGGGGACCCCTGTAAAGGTCATCAATTTGGACTCTTTTGGCAACTTCTGTTCTTTTGATTGTTACTTCCACCGTTTCAATAAGTATGCTTGATTGACTCATTTAGACTTCTTGTTCTGATAAATGAGGATTTGCTTCATTATACCACTACCTTGTAGTCTTCTAACAGAGTTATTCAACCAGTTTTTAGATTTATAATGATTTTTGTATAACTTTGAATAATTTAACAACATGATTATTTCTTATTTTATCAAATTATTTTAAATTCTCTTAAATCCCACTTTGCAGATTGGTGATATTATTGCCCCTCCCATTTCCTTTGGCTCGTCTCCTTTTTGCACTCACTGTTGACCTCTGTCATCTGAACTTTTATTTTTATGCAGTCAAATTTGAAAATTTCCATGTTCTACAATTCACATGGAAGTTTCCTAATCATTATCTGGCAATTATTTATAATATAAATGTATAAGAAGTAATTGAATTATTTAACTGGTCAGGGTAAAGCTAGATAATATACTTTAATCACATTTGCTTTATGTAGTATTTAATTTACCTTTTTATTTCTTTTACTATTTGAATATATACATTTTCAATTCTGTATTCCTGCCAGCTATTGTACCAACTCAACTTTGTTTTCTTTTCTCTCTAGTTGGTCTCTCTTACCCTTTCTCCAGTCTGGGCCGATTATTCCTGGAACCATTACCCAGCGTTCCTGGGTCAGTGCCAGTATTTCTTGGATTCTAAATCATCCTTTATCTTGATTCACTCCATTGTTTTTGCTTTAGCACATCCTTAAGTAGCTTTTTAGGAAAAAGTGTCTGTAAGGTAAGCTATCTGAGTTCCTGCATATCTGAAAGTGTCCTTATTCTTCCATGTCACTGGGAAGGAAAATGGCTGCCCCTGGTGCTGCCTGGTTCTAACAGCAATGCTCCCCATTAACACAAACAATTTCACAAAACAACAGCATCAGACACGGTGACTCTATAACCATGACAGAGCAAATAAAAAACAGGATCAATTTGTAATCATGTCTGGGCACAGACAATAGCAAGAACACAGAGGAAACCATAAAAATGTTCAGCATCTCCCCTCTCCTAATTCATATGAATGACTGTTTGCTTTATACCAGTTAAGGTTTAGACCTATCTGTTCCATTTTTTCCTGACATCTAGGTGAAAATTATTGAGATACTTAAACATAGTGTTGGGCAAATAAGTTTGTAACAATTTTTTTTGTTTGCTCAGTTTTATTGTAAAAAATGGTGCTGGGCAGCCACATGTGTGCTTGCCCTCAGAGCAGGGCAGTTGCTTGCAAATTGCAGATTGCATTCCCGCTTGGGAGGGCAATTGTTTTGCTATTGTTTGCTGGAGGAGGGGTCTTTGTGAACCCAGCCAGTTTTGCAGGGACAGCAGAGAGAATGCAGAATTCTGAAGAAGAAGCCAGTGTTGCAGAGAGAGAGAAGGTGTGCAGATGGGCATCCAGAGCTGAGAAGCTTTGTGAGCTCTGCTGAGATGTGGGGGCCTTTGATTCTAGGAGAAACCAGAGAAGATTCTCCTGTTTGTGGAACTGGAGAATGTGTCAGTGGCTTTGGGAGCCCTGAATGAAAGGGAAGTGTTTTCCCTGTGTGTGCTGCAACTCGGCTGGTGCAAGACTTTAATAAAAGAATGGCCCACCAATTTTTGGCTCCACTGTTTTTTTACCATCTACCTGAATTCAATAGGAACCTGCATGGCCAGGACAGTGGCAGCCACTGGCCATACACATAGCATCAGTCTTATCTCCTGTTCGCATGCAAATCAAATCAAAGCAAACTTGCTTCCTTGCACTCTTTACAAAATCACTTGACACAGCCTCAACCCTATAACAAGAACTGTCTTAACACCCTTTTAAAGATATCCCCGTGCTTCCTCATGGGTGAGGTCTTCCTTTCTGCAGTAAGAATAAATAAACCCTACCTTGTTTGACTTGTTTGTAACCTATACACATTGACATACTTATTTAAAATGTGGTTTGAAATAGAATTTTAGGTTAAAATTTTCATTGTCTCAGAACTTTGAAAGTATTGCTTTACTGTCTGTTAGCCTCAATTTTTCAAATGAGAAATCTTTTGCCAATCTAGTCTTTGTTCCTTTTAAATGATGTGTATTCAATTTTTTTGAAAGCTTTAGGAGAAAAGATAACATTAGGTAATACTTATTGAGTGCTCATCATTTTTTAGGCATTAAACAATGCATGCTTCATGCCTTAGCTTATTTAATCCTCACAAAAGCAAAATGAGAGAGCTACTACCTGAAGTTCATATAAATGAAGTCACTGGCTCAAGGTCACACAGCTAGTTAGTGGCATAGCTGGACTTCAGCCTAGATCTGTCTTACTCTTAATCCCCAGGGCTGCATAATTATGCTAATGATTCTTCAAGATTCTCCATGAGTGTTCTGGTATAAAAATTTACTTAGTGAAAAATTGGAACTACTGATTAAAAGCAGAATTGGTGATTACATATGGCTTTCATTGGCAGGCAATTCCCAATTTACAATTGGGCTAGGCTTTAAAATGTCCTTATCTTTAGATGAATGTAATTCCTCCTTGGGAAAAAGAAAGGCAGCAGAAATTCCAGAGAGAATAAAATATGATAAACTTCTGTCTACACACACAAAATGTTGGAATCATCTTGAAACACTAACATTCTTGACTAACACACTGAACCACAGAGAAATTTACATGATAAAAACTTAATATTTTCATTTAAAATGAACTAAGAACCTGTGTTGTTGTGTTATTTGGTATTTAAAAATGCAAATATTTGGCTATAATAAATGATAATGCAAAGCAATCAAAGAAATCAAAGTTGATACTTTAAAATACAAGAGGCCCAGGGGAGACAAGATGGCAGCAGAGTAGGCAGAAATACAAACTGCCACCTCTCAGGACCAAACTGAATTACAAATTAATTTAAGAACAATCATTGTGAAAAACCAACTTTGGACTAATAGTACAGGACTTGAAAACCAAGGAGCACAGAAGAAACCACACTGAGACTGGTAGAAAGTGCGGGGACACGGTGGGGCACCCCACTCCCAGGAGTGAGGGGAAGATAAGAGGGTACAGAGGTTTTCTCATTGTGGGGAGAGAGACCCTGAGAGACTGGGGTCCTCAGCCCCAGGACTGGAGCTCCAGCCTAGAGACCCAGAAACTAGAAGAGACAACCTGACAGCATTGAGTGTAGAAAAGAGCAGGATTTCTGTCTATGGGAAACAGCTTGCAAAGAAGTTAATGCAGCCTTAAATGGCCAGCACAGAAAATCTCAACCACAGCCACTTACCTGGGGCTCTGAAGACAAGAAGAGCTGAGAGGACTGGTCTTGCATGAGGAGAGTAGGTGGAGTGAGGCACAGGGAAACAAACGGTGATGGGGAGAAGAATACCTGTGCTCAGGTATTCCAATACTGAAGTGGCCATATGCAAGGGGAAGGGCACTCCCTCCATCTAGCAAAAGCCTAGGGTAAAGCCAATTGACCCACCTCCAGAAAACTCTCCAGCTCCAATCAGCATAAAAGGCTCTTCTGAAAGGAAGAAGTAAAGGGGAGGGGCAGTAACTCAGGTTTCCAGGGAGACCTGAGCTACACCTCCCCTTTTTGATATGTAGAATGCACCCCACCCTGGAAGAGTGGTTGGGCAGACTACACCTTCTGGTTCTCAGAGGTCACACCGACTGCATTCCTGTGGACTTACCATACAGAAAAAAAAAAAAGGCCTGGATAGAGTTTCATCTGGGGCTAAAGAACAAGATATACCCACTACTCCCTGTCCTAATCACAGAAGTTCCCTGCTGGGCTCAGCAAACCAACAGCAGGGAAATTAAGACTTTTATGCAGCTCACCTTGTTAGAGAATTAAAATCTGAGCAACAGGCAGAGGCTAAGTGATTAAGCCCTGGAGGAGGGGCCACATCACCTGTACCAACCTCAGCTGCCCTAACCAAACAAGCTTGCAATCGGCACACAGAAAAAATGGGGAGACAGAGAAATGCAATCCAACTGAATCAACAAGAGAAATTCCCAGAAAAAGAACTGAATGAGATGGAAGTAACCAAATTACCAGATGCAGAGTTTAAAATAATGATTGTTAGGATGCTTAAGGATCTTAGAGCTACAATGGATGGACATAATGAGCACCTAAATAAAGAAAAAGCAAGCATCAAAAAGGACATTGAAACCATAAAAAAGAATTAATCAGAAATGACAATTATAGTACCAGAAATAAAGGCTACACTAGAAGGAATCAAAAGCAGGCTGATGAAGCAGAGAATCAAATCAGCAACTTAGAGGAAAAGGTAAATGAAAACACAGAAACAGAGCAGCAAAAAGAAAAGAGGCTCAAAAAGTCTGAGGAAACTATAAGAGAACTCTGTGACACTATGAAGAGAAACAACATCCACATCATAGGAGTTACTGAAGAAGAAAAATAACAAGGCATAAAGAATCTGTTTGAAGAAATCATAGCTGAAAACTTTCCTAAATTGATGAAGGAAAAAGTCACATAAGTTCAAGAAGCACAGAGAGTCCCAGTAAAGAGGAACCCAATGAGGCCTACATCAAGACACATCATAATTAAAATTCCAAAATTAAGAGATAAAGAAAAAATACTAAAAGCTGTAAGAGAAAAGAAGTCAATTGCTTATAGAGGAGCCCCCATAAGGATGACATCTGACTTTTCAACAGAAACACTTGAGGCCAGAAGGGAATTGCAAGAAATATTCAATGTAATGCAAAGCAAAAGTCTAATCCAAGACTTCTTTATCCAGCAAGATTATCATTTAAAATTGGAGAAATAAAAAGCTTCCCGGACAAAAAAAAAACTCAAGGAATTAATTAAAATAAAACCAGTACTTCAAGAAATGTTAAAGGGCCTGCTGTAAAAAGAGCAAAGGAAAAAAGAAATGGAGAAAAAGAGGATTATATATTTAGAGAATAAAATGGCAATAAACAACTACATATCAATAATAACCTTAAATAAATTAGGTTGAATGCTCCAGTCAAAAGACATAAGGTAGTTGCATGGATAAGTAAACAGGACCCCTACATATGCTGTCTATAAGAGACCCACCTCAGAACAAAAGATACACATAGACTGAGAGTAAAGGGATGGAAAAAAAATATTTCCTGCAAATGGAAAGAAAAAAACAGCTGAGGTAGCAATACTAATATCTGACAAGATAAATTAAAAAAAATATATAGTAAGAGATAAAGGTCACTATATAATGAAAAAAGGAATATTACAACTGGAAGATATAACTATTATAAATATATATATATGCCTAATATAGGAGCACTTAAATATATAAAACAGATTTTGATGGAAAAAAAGAGTAAAATCAATAGCAATACTATAATAGTTGGGGATTTTAATACCCCACTAACATCAATAAATAGAACCTCCAGACAGAAAATTAACAAAGAAACAGTGGCCTTATGACACACTAGATCAACTGGATTTAATAGATATCTTCAGAACCTTTCAACCCAAAGCAGCAGAATATACATTCTTTTCAAGTGCTCATGATATATTCTCTAGGATAGACCACATGTTAGGATACAAAACAAGTCTCAGTAAATTTAGGAAGATTGAAATCATATCAAGCATCTTCTCTGATCACAATGGCATAAAACTAGAAATCAACTGCAATAGAAAAACTAAAAAACATTCAAACACTTAAGACTAAATAGCATGCTATTAAATAATGAATGGGTTAACAATAAGATCAAGGAATAAATAAAAAAACTTCCTTGAAACAAATGAAAACGAACATACAACAACTCAAAATTTAAAGAATACAGCAAAAGCAGTCCTGAGAGGGAAGTTCAAAGCATTATAGGCATACCTTAAGAAGCAAGAAAAAGCTCAAATTAACAACTTAACCCTGCACTTAAAAAAACTAAAAAAACTCCTCCAAATCCAGCAAGTAAAGCCCAAAGGAAGTAAAAGGAAGAAAATAAAAAAGATCAGAGTGGAAATAAATGACATGGAGGCAACAACAAAAAATATACATAAGATCAATGAAACCAAGAACTGGTTCTTTGAAAAGGTAAACAAAATTGATGAACTTTTAACCAGACTCACCAAGAAAAGAAGAGAAAGCTCAAAAAAAAATTAGAAATGAGAGTGGAGAAGTAACAACTGACACAGCAAAAATTCAAAGGATTGTAAGAAAATACTATGAAGAATTGTATGCCAATAAATTGGACGACCTAGATGAAGTGAATAAATTCCTTGAAACATATAATCATTCAAAAATAAATCTGGAAGAATCAGAAAACCTAAACAGACCAATTACAACAAAAGAGATTGAAACAGTTATCAAAAAACTCAATAAACAAAAGTCCTGGGCCTGATGGCTTCACAGGCGAATTTTAACAAATATTCAAAGAAGAACTAACTCTTATTCTTCTCAAGCCATTTCAAAAAATTCAAGAGGAGGGAAAACTTCCAAACTACTTTTATGAGGTGAACATGATCCTCATTTCAAAACGAGGCAAAGACACTACAAAGAAAGAAAACTATAGGCCAGTATCCTTGATGAACTTAGATGCTAAAATTCTAAACAAAATATTAGCAAATCAGATCCAACAATACATGAAAAAAATCATACATCATGATCAAGTGGGATTTATTCTGGGGAGTCAAGGCTGGTACAATATTTGCAAATCAATCAATGTGATTCATCACATAAACAAAAGGAAGGATAAAAACCACATGATAATACCAACAGATGCAGAAAAAGCATTTGATAAAATACAGTAACCATTTATGATCAAAACTCTCAGCAAAGTGGGAATACAGGAAACCTCAACATGATAAAGGCCAACTATGACAAACCCACTGCCAAAATCATATTCATTGGGAAAAAATTAAAAGCAAACCCCTTAGGAATAGGAACAAGGCTGAGGTGCCCCCTTTCACCACTCTTATTCAACATAGTTCTGGAAGTCCTAGCTATAGCAATCAGACAAGAAGAAGAAATAAAATGCATCCAAATTGCAAAAGAAGAAGTGAAACTATCATTATTTGCTGATGACTTGATACTGTACATAGAAAACCCTAAAGTCTCAGTCAAAAAAGTACTGGACCTGATAAATGAATTCAACAAGGTGGCCAGATATAAAGTCAATATTCAGAAATTGGTGGCATTTATATACACCAACAATGAACTGTCTGAAAGAGAAATTAAGGAAATAATCTCCTTCACTACTGCAACAAAAAAATAAAGTACCTAGGAGTAAATTTAACCAAGGAGGTTAAAGATCTTTACTCCAAAAATTATAAAACATTGATAAAAAAAAATCAAGAAAGATACAAATAAGTGGAAGCATATACTGTGTTCATGGATAGGAAGAATAAACATAATTAAAATGTCTATACTATCCAAAGCAATCTAAAATTCAATGCAATTCCTAATAAGATACCAATGGCATACTTCAAAGATACAGAATAAATATTCCAAAAATTTATATGGAACCAAAAGTAGCCTCAGCAATCTTGAAAAAGAAAAATAAAGGGGAAGGTATTAAACTTCCTGATATCAAGTTATACTACAAAGTGATTGTATTCAAAACAGCTTGGTACTGGCATAAGAACAGGCATATAGATCAATGGAACAGAACAGAGAATCCAGAAATAAACCCACATGTTTATGGCCAATAGATATTTGACAAAGGAGGTAAGAGCATACAGTGGAGTAAAGACAGTCTCTTTAACAAATGGTGCTGGGGAAATTGGACAAGTACATGCAGAAAAATGAAACCAGACCACCGACTTACACCATTCACAAAAATAAATTCAAAATGGATAAAAGGCTTGAATATGTCGTGAAACCATGATCATCTTGGAAGAAAACTTAGGCAGTAAGCTCTACTGCATCTCTCGCAGAAATATATTTGCTGATTTATCTCCACAGGCAAGTGAAATAAAGGACAGGATGAACAAATGGGACTATATCAAATTAAAAAGCTTTTGCACAGCTAAAGACAATATGAACAAAATAATGGGAGAACATATTCGTGAACATATCCAATAAAGGGTTAAAAAACCAAAACCTATAAAGAACTTGTAAAACAACACCAGGAAGATAAACAATCCAATAAAAAATTGGACAAAAGAACTGAATAGACACTTCTCTAGAGGACATACAGATGGTGAATAGGCAGATGAAGAAATATTTAACATCACTAATCATTAGAGAAATGCAAATTAAAACCACAATGAGATATCACCTCACACCTTTCAGAATGGTGCTCATCAACAAAACAACAAAAAATAAGTGCTGGACGGGGGGGGGGGGTGGGGGGGTGGAGAAAAGGGAACCCTCCTGCACTGCTGGTGGGAATGCAGACTGTTGCAGCCATTATGGAAAACAGTATGGAGATTCCTCAAAAAATTAAAAATGGAAATGCCTTTTCACCCAGCTATCCCACTTTTAGTAATATATCCTAAGAATAAGAAATCACTGATACAAAAGAAGAAATGCACTCCCATGTTTATTGCAACATTGTTTATAATAGGATCTGGAAACAGTGCAAGTGTCTATCAGTGGATGAGTGGATTAAAAAGCCGTGGTACATATTCACAATAAAATACTATGCAGCCATGAAAAAGAAGGAAATCTTACTCTTTGCAACAACATGGATGGACCTGGAGTCTATTATGCTAAGTGACATAAGCCAGGCAGAGAGAGATAAATATCACATGACCTCACTCATATGAGGAATCAATGAACAATATGAACAGAGGTACGGAAGAGAGGCAGAGAAGGGGTCAAAGAGTCCAGAGGGAAAGTGGTCAGAGGGAAAGGGGTTGAGAGGAGGGGACCAAAGAAAGGAAAGACATTAGTGAAAGTATATACACATAACACAGAGAGAGATGGAGGACAGGATAGTAAATCATGGAGGGAAGGGAGAAGGCTGTGCGGGGAGGGGGCAAACGGGTTATCAAGGAGAACACGGGGGCGGGGAGAGAAGGAGAGATATTCAGTGGAATATTTGTAACTTTGTAAACACAACAAATTAAAATTAATAAAAAAAAAGTGCAAGAGGGCCATACAAGGGGTGGTGAGGTTGGAGGGGTCACCAGAATTAGACCTTTGATGATGAAATCTCTGCATCTGAAGCTCTCATCAGGGTTTCCAGCCATCTTTCAGATCACACAAAAGCTGAAAAAGTAATAAACTTTTATCAAAGTCTTAGCAATCTTAAATTATCTTCCTCCATTCCATGTTTCCCGTGTATTCATGAAAACAAAAAAACAGCAAGTGACCAGAGCCAGTATTGCTCAAACCATGCTGCTGCCATTTTTAGCAAGAGGAAGACTCCCATAGCATCCTGTTTGAAGATGTAATGGCTTTCCAACTGAAGTGGACAGTATTTTACTTGGCTTTACTGTGGTCAAGCAGGAAGGACATAGGTTTTAGAATATGAGTCATGGCACAATGAACATGAAACCATTTTATTAGCTTTGAGCACAGCTGGTCTTAGTGAGAGATTTGGCCAGAAACTATAGATCAATTCTATCTTTCATCACCTCCTATAACAAAGGTGTTTTTTTTTCAACGGTATGATAGTGCTTGTTGGTTGGTCTCCAGTGTGAGATATTATTGCCAAAAATTATGAATGTGTATGTACATGTAGAAAGAGATATGCAGAGCACGTGTTTACATTCACAGTCAGCTGGTAACTATAGAGCAGGGGTCGGGAACCTTTTTGGCTGAGAGAGCCATGAACGCCACATATTTTAAAATGTAACTCCGTGAGAGCCATACTATATGTTTAATACTAAATACAAGTAAATGTGTGCATTTTATGTAAGACCAACACTTTTTTTTTTACACAAATACAGAGAGAGGGTCAGAGAGAGGGATAGGTAGGGACAGACAGGAACAGAGAGAGATGAGAAGCATCAATCATCAGTTTTTTATTGTGACACTTTAATTGTTCATTGATTGCTTTCTCATGTGTGCCTTGACTGCGGGCCTTCAGCAGACTGAGTAACCCCTTGCTCAAGCCAGTGACCTTGGGTCCAAGCTGGTGAGCTTTGCTCAAACCAGAGGAGCCTGTGCTCAAGCTGGCGGCTTCAGGGTCTCCAACCTGGGTCTTCTGCATCCCTGTCCGATGCTCTATCCACTGCGTCACCTCCTGGTCAGGCAAGACCAACACTTTTAAAGTACAATAAGTCTCTGAATACTTTTTAATAACATTGTTATGCTGTTGCTAACCAATGATGAATAAAGTACTTCTTACCATTAATGCGACTTCTGGTGCTGCATGGTTTTGCTGATGGCTTTGTAGTCTGGTTGATATGTGGTGAGGTTAAGCTTCATGCAGGCGTTGAGACTTCCATCTGTTAAACATGATTGTAGGTTGGTGTTAACATTCTTTAGATGTGAGAAAGACTGCTCACATGCATACATAGAGGCAAACATTGTCAGTACAGCAATACTCACACGCTGCAGTGTGTGGTACATGATGGGAAGTGCGTTCCAAGTTTTGACAATCAGATGGTCCGCGGTTGAAGTTTTTTCATTTCTCCCCACTTGTGTTTGCTCACCAACTCTGCTTGCTGTCATGCAAGTCTTTCCAAATCTTCATTCAGTAACTGAACTTATTCAACCACATGTCTGAGGCCTTCAGGTCAGCAGCTTGTAGCTCAAAATCTCTGACAGAGACACCAGGGATGTAACTCAGGTCAGCGCTGTCCACAGCGCACTCGTGTGGATGGGTGAGGAACTTTAAAAGATGAGTGCGCTCACGAAATTCTCCAAAGTGCGCTTTGAATGACTGCAGGAGATTAGATGTGAAGCCCGCTAGCTGCTGGAGATCAAGATGTTGAGCAGGGTCACTTGCTGTGCATGCATCTTTAAACTCTCCCAGTTTTTCAAAGTGTAGTAAACGACCTGTTTCAATGTCGGTGATGAAGAGTTCCAGCTTGTTTTCAAATGCAAACTCTGCTTGTTGAAGGGATAAGATTGTATTTCCAACGCCTTGCATTTTCACATTGAGCTGGTTCAGATGTTCAGTCATGTCCACGAGATAGTAGAACTTCAGGACCACTTAGTGTCAGCTAATTCAGGATGCTCGATGTTTTTTCATTTCAAGAAAAGTCCAGATTTTGCTCAGACAAGCGGCGAAATGGCTGAGCACCTTTCCTCTTGACAATCAACACACATTGCTGTGCAGAAGCAGACCAGGATAATTATTCCCAACTTCATCCAGCAGTGTTTTAAACTGGTGATTATTTAAAGCTGGGGCAACAATAAAGTTGACCACCCATATGACCAGCGACATTACCTCACCAAGCTGCTCGCCATACATCTGAGCACAGAGAACCTCCTGATGTAGGATGCAGTGAAAACTTAGGATGTGTCTCTTTTCATGTTTACAAAGAAGCTCTACAAATCCTCTGTTTTTCCCCACCATGCATGGAGCACCATCAGTACACACCAAAATAAGTTTATCCATCGGTAGATTTTTTCTTTTGCAAACTCAGTGAAAGACTTGAATAAACCTTCCCCTCTTGTTGTCTCTTTCATAGGCAAAACAGCAAGACTTTCCTCACGTCTGCTGTAGTGTGTCACTGAGAGCATACCTTGCAATTGTGCTGAACTGGGATAAATGGCTCACGTCTGTTGACTCATCCAAAGCAAGGGAAAAGAATGATGCTGCATTTATGTCCTTCACTTGTGTTGCCTCAATTTGATTTGCCATCATGATTGTACGATCATGAACAGTTCTTGCTGACAGAGGCATGTCTTTTATTCATTTGATTATCTTGTCTTTATCTGAAAAGTCATCAAAAAGTTCATTGGCAACATTAAGCATGAATGTTTTGGCATACTCCCCATCTGTGAATGACTTTCCGTTTCTCACAATTGCTAAAGCACCAGTAAAGCTAGCCAAATTCCAGTCACCTTGTTGGGTTCAAACATGGTGTTGCTGCTGACTAGCTTGCACTCTGCACAGTAGTTCTTGACATGCTTTCTTCCTGCTGTCTCCCGCTGAATATTTCAATGCAAGTGTAGTATGGCATGAGTCGAAGTGCCGCTTTATATTTGACTGTTTCATCAATGCAATTTTATTATTTCAATGTCCTTTTTTATATTTGCTATCTCTCTATTTAGGTGTTCATAATGATCATCTATTGTTCTAATATCTTTGAGCATCCTAACAATCATTATTTTAAACTCTGCATCTGGTAATTTTGTTATATCTGATTCATTTAGGTCCTTTTCTGGGGATTTCTCTTGGTTCATTTGTGTTGCATTTCTCTGCCTTCGCATTTTCTCTGTGTAAAGGAAAGTTTTGGCCACTGGATTCCACTGAATATGGCCTCTGTTCCCTAGGTATGATCTGTCTGCAGGCCTGCCACCCTCTCTTCTGTTGCTGCCTAGGGCTTTTGGGTTTGGGTGTTGTTGGTGCCTACCCACTGGGGCTGTTGCTGTGGTTTCCACCTCTCCTTCATGGGAGTGGCTGTGATCATGTGCTCAGGTGCACAAGGCTTGGTGGCCTTGGCCTTTGCCCCACCCCCTTGGGTGGCATTATGCTCGGCCCTGAGGGCAGTGGCGAGCACCTTTGCTCAGCTGTGGGTCTCTGCCTGTTTCTGGGCTTTCGCCCCACCCTTGCAGGAGGAGCCCACTCGTGGAACAGCTGCTAGCCTTGTCTCTACTGGCTGGGCAGGACTGCATGCCCATACTCAGCTCAGTAGCAGAACTCCGCTTGTAGCAGAACTCCGCTTGTTCTGGGCTTTTGGCTCCACCCCCACGGGAGGAGCTGGCTCCCAAGTCAGGCCCCAAGTCTCGGTTTGGCAGGCGGGGCAAGGCTGTGCTACTGCGCCCTTGCTCTGCTCAAGGGCTGGTCTCTACGCCTTTCAGGGTTCCTGCCCTTTTCCCACAGGCTGGATTGCAGGCTGCTCGCAGCTGGGCTTGACCACTTTTTTTATGCCTACTCCTCCCCAGTCAGGCAAGACTGAACTCACATGTGAGCCCAGTGGCGGACAGCAGGCTTCTGCCCTTGCCGACAGAACTGCGCCTCCGTGTCCCGCCGCCGCCCACCCTCCGGTGAGCCCTCAGCCATGTGGGGTGTGGGCGCTGCAGCTCAGACCCTAACACTCACTACTGTAGTCCTGAAAGCTCCCTCCTTCTAAGTGACTCTGCTCTAAGTGCCGCGAGAGAGCTTGTTTGGCTGGTGTCCTGCTTCCCTTTGCTGGTATTGCTGTTTCCAGGGGAAATATTCACTTCAGATTTGGGGACTGACTCGTCCCAGGGGTTAGGGTGGCTGTCTCCCAAAATGTTTCTCCCTATGCCTCCTAGATTACACTCTCTTCCTGCTACTCCGGTACTCTCCTCTCTCTCCCGGAACCCCGGGTGAGTGGTTGTGAGAGAGGTGTTCTGCATGGTCCCTTTAAGAAGAATCCTGGGTCTGAGAAATCAGTCTCTTTCTCACAAAGAGTATCCTGACTTGTTTCCAGCTAAATACTGTCCTGTCCCTACACCTCTGCTAGCCTCTGGGGCTGCAGGTTGGGACTTTGTTCCTGGGATTCAGGACCCTCCCCTCTCTGCTAAACTCACTTCCCGCCACATGAGTCTGTCCCGGCTGTTGTTCACTTCATGGAGCTGGGCAGCCCTCTCCACATTTTCCCGCTTTTCCTACCAGTCTTGGTGTGGCTTCTTCGGTGTTCCTTGGTTGAAGAGTCCTCTTAGTTTAGTCCAAAGTTGATTTTTCCAGATGATAGTTCTTAAAATTAGTTTGTAATCCACTTTGGTTCTGGGAGGTGGATGTTGGTATGTCCGCCTACTCCAGCGCCATCTTGTCTTCCTCTCCATCAATGCAATTTTATCATTGCATATTAGACACATTGCAGAACCTGCTCTCTCCACAAAGGCGAATTCCTCTGTCTATTTCTGCTGAAAAGTATGATACTCCTCATCTTTTTTTTCTTTTAGCCATCTTCTTCATCAAAAGGGTTTCTGCAATTAGCTAGCTACTTGATTAAAAGAAGGGAAGTTTACTTCCTGACCTCACAACCACCTATGTACGTTATGCATTATCCAATAAAAATTTGTTGTTGTCCCGGAGGACAGCTGTGATTGGCTCCAGCCACCTGCAACCATGAACATGAGTGGTAGGAAATGAATGGATTGTAATACATGAGAATGTTTTATATTTTTAATGTTATTATTTTTTTATTAAAGATTTGTCTGTGAGCCAGATGCAGCCATCAAAAGAGCCACTTCTGGCTCGTGAGCCATAGGTTCCTGACCCCTGCTATAGAGGATGTTGTGAAGGAGTTGAGGGAGAAGTGAGGTAGAGGTGAGTGAGGATCTGGCCATTTTTGTGAGTATTGATTTGCTATGCTCCCTAGTGACTGAGGAAGCTCAGTGTGAATGCTAATAAAGCTAGCAGCTTCTCCTAATCTTCAACTAACTGCCTCCACTGATTAGTAAAACAAAGTTACAAACTTCTGCAGCCACTATATGCAGGTCAATTGATCCCGTTTTATGTAACATTATAGAAATATAAGCTACCTGGAGAAGTCAAGGGAAAGGAGGGAGAGAACAGCCTGAATCCCATACCATTCTTTCTGTAGGAGGAAAATTTACAAGGAGCTTTCTTTTTCCAGGAAAATTTTTTTTACTATTTCTACTGGTCCTTTAGCTCTCTGCATTAGCAGCTTTTCTTTTCCTGTCCTGCAGGCATCTTGAAATTCATAAGAGAGAAAACATAGTTTTCTGAGAAACAAATCTCTAGATGTTTCTAATATGTTATAGCTCAATTTGACTAGTAATTTCTGATACAATATGATTAGAGTTGAGTTTATTTAGATGCAGTGGCCTTGTCATCCCCTCCAGGCATTGATGGTGCTAGGAAGAGAAAGAAGTGAAGAAGAGGAGCTGGAATAGGTCACAGGGAGAGCAAAGCCCTGTTTAGTTTCTCCTGACAACACTGCTATGCTAAAAAGAGAAATAAAATTGCACACAGAGTTGCACATCCTACTATCAATTTAACTTCAGATTTTGCTAATTTTATCTGACATTATCAACATGACTTCTCTTGACCAAAATCAAAGTGTCAATGTAAGAAACAACCAAATCTGTAAGAATTTTTATGAGTTTATTTGAGCCAATCTGACAAAAATTGCTGGAAACAAAATTTCAATGGATTAGAAAAACACGCCACAGAGAATGACAGATTTGCACCTTGTTTTATATATCAATATCAAAGGATAAGACAGAAAGGGGTTACACAAAATCCATTGGTGGTAGATCAGGGAGGTGGGAGAAAGTAAAGAGAGGAAATCTCTAAGATTGGGTAAAAGCAAAATGGATAGACACTTCTTTTACATTGGCGAGTATAAGATAACAATTAATATTACAGCACATAGAGGTGAAATGCAGGGTTGGGGGAGATGACAGTAAGGGGTTCTGTGATCTCATGTTCTGGTGGGAGACTGTGCCCTGAGGGGTCTGGAAAAGGGGCTTACTCTGACATTCCAAAGGCATGTTATTGTAGATGGAAAAAGACAATGGACAGGGTCAGTTAAGGTAAAGATTGAGTACCCACCATGACTCATTTTTAGGAGGAAAATTTTAATATCACACCATTTTATACAGTTACTTTCGGTCTCTGAGTTTGTAAGGCCACCATGCTGGCCTCCCCTGAGCTTGTCAGGTTTAGTATGTGCCCCCCCCCCCTTTTTTTGTCTACACTAACAAAAAGCACAACAAACAAAACAAACAGAATGGTAAATGCTCCATTTTTTTGGAGGAATAACTAAATCATTTTGCAAAATTAAGAAATAATTGTTATTGCTATGAACAGATTTGTGAAGATTAATGAACAGAAACCTGATTTAAATTGGAGTTGAAAGGACCTATAAGGGGAGCTCTCATGTTCTACCACCCATTCTCAATTACCCCCAACAGGAAGAGACAAACTATCCATCTCCAACTGGAAGATGTTTTTCTTCTCTACTACTCCATCAAAAAGAAGGAGGATCCTCTCCCCACCTGGCAACCATTCAGCCAACGAAGGACTTACCATTCAGCTGATGAAAAGCCACACGTTGAACTTTCAGTTTCTTTCAATGGACTCTTTCTTTACAACAGCCCATCTGAGCTCTCCTTTCCTGTATTAAAAAACATTTCTCTCCTTTGTTCTGTGGACTTGAGCATGGTTTGCCATTAGATCATATGTCCCAAATTGCAATTACAGTATTTGCTGCTGCTGAATCAACTCATTTTGCTAGAGAAATATTTAGTTGTCTATTTGTTAAAGGTTAACATTATTTGGTGGCTCACATGGGGATCGAAAGAATACTCCAACAGCTGTGAGGTTGGTGAGCAAATAAGTGCGGTACCCACAGAGCCTACTGACCCCACTGCTTTCTTTTCAACCCTGGAGTTTAAAGGTAAGTCTTCATTCTGGATTCTAACGTCTGCTTTCTTTGCATTTTGAAGCTCTCCAGGCTCTATTTGGGATTTACTTTAAGTCTTCATCCTTTTCTGGTTAAAGCCTGTTTATCTGTGAGCGTGTGGTTGGCAGCACTTCCACCAGACTTTCTTGAAATCAGGCTATTTCACTGAAATTGTGCTAGCCTTTGCGTCAGTTTCTTTTGGCCTGGGCTCTTTCTACTGAGACAGTGCTAGCCATTGCTCTAACTTTTTTTTTTTGAATCAGTCTGACCCATTGGAATCGTGCCATTCAGCCTTCAGACTGACTTATTTGGAAGAATCCTGGTCCACTGGAACTGTATCGTTCAGTCTTTGGTCCAAATCCTGTTGGAACTAGACTGCTCCTACTGGAACTATTCTTTTCAGTCTTTTGTCTGACTTTTGAAATTGAACAGTTCCTAGTGGAGCTATGCTGGTATTTGACCTGCAAATTCTTTAGGCTTTTGCTCAAAAAACAAACACACACAAAACAAAACAAAACAAAACAAAACAAAAAAAACACCTAGGAGAAATGAGATCCCAGTTATCTAAATACTTTGAGGGCAATCCCTTTGGTGACCCCAGCTGATTTTATGTTTAGAAACCACTGTCCCTCATCATTTACATTTCTAACTAAATGGACCAATTTGGCCAAAAGCAATTTAGAACACCAATGACCCTTACCAAAAACTTTCAAACCTCCCAAATGTAACTTTTCTTAAAAAACAAATTATATAGCACAATTCTGAAATGGTCAAAGGTGAATGGAACACATTCTGATCAGAATTTTGATGCTTCTAAATGTTACCAGGAATCTAAAATTGCCTCTTTGCAAAACAAAATTTTTTGATTAACTAAAGCAAACTAACAGTTAAAGAAAGACATGTTTTTCTCCCGAACTTGTCAGTCTCAGACTCGACCCCGGCACCCCCTTGTTTCTTTCTCCTTTGTTTTAAGCTCCACCTCCTGAGCTCCTCTCTCCTCCTCTGAACCTCTCCGCCTCCCTACCTTTCTGAACCTATCAGAACCTGCCCCTTTAAAATGAAGGCTTCTGAGGATCCTAAAAAACTCCGTATCTCTTATGTTCCCTGGATTAAGACAAGGTTGCAAGCTATCATCAAAGAATTTCCTAAAATAACTGAGGACTCCCATAAGTTTACCAACGAATTTAACAGTTATTCAAACTTACCAACCTGGTCTTTCAGGTTTATGTGAGTGAGTTTACATGCTTGTTTGTGAGGATCAAGCCAAACATTGGATAAAACTTGCCTGGTGGGAACATCCTGAATAGGATTTAGAAAAACAAACCCGTAACGTTTGGTAAAATGCTAGAACACTTGCTGGAGACTTCCACCGAACAATTACAGTACCGTTCCCAAACCATGCTGATTAGAACAAAATTTGGGCTTGCACAAAATAGTCTGATGATTCTGTTTATGACTATTATAATTGACTTCAGATTGCTTTCAGAGGAAATTCTGGCCTTCCTTCAAATGTTGAATCCACCTGAGTAGCTTTTAACTCCATGTTTATTAATGGGCTGAACTGAAATCTTTCTCTTAGTAAAAGAGATCAGAATAAATGGGAAATTATG
Source organism: Saccopteryx bilineata (assembly GCF_036850765.1). Taxonomy (NCBI): domain Eukaryota; kingdom Metazoa; phylum Chordata; class Mammalia; order Chiroptera; family Emballonuridae; genus Saccopteryx; species Saccopteryx bilineata. The sequence goes on from NC_089494.1 coordinate 180,379,722, forward strand.
TCCACTGAAGATTTAGTTATTTTGGCAAATCAGCTAGTTCCTGCCCTAGATGAGTCACCAAAAAGGAAGATCGCTAACATTATTAATTTTCAACTCTGGCAAAGGAAAGTTTCTACATGAAGTCAAAACCTTCCCAGTCACAAATTTAAGCACGTAAGGTGCATTCAACTTTCTAACCAGCCTTTCCAATGTCCTGCTAATTTGCCATGGCAGGCCTCCGATGAACTACAGTGGCTCTTCCCAATCCTTGCTCTTAATTGGCTTGTAGAAAGTACTTTCCACACTGAGAATAAATCTTTGTGTCCTTATTGACAGCAGAACATACTCTTGGTTCTCAACCTCAATGCAATAAAGCTTCCTCTGCCTTGGAGCACTTAACAGTTCAAACAATGGGGCTCTCTAATAAATCGCAACAGGTGACTGTCTCTTTTTGCTTGAGTCCTTTGAAAGATAGCCTTTTCTCCTTAGTTCCTCCATGCCTATTGACTTATTAAGCCACGGCTTCTCAGAAAAGTGTCGTGGCAGAATTTCCTTTGCTCAAAGGAGGAAAATAGTTCTAGAATTTGACAGTAGCCAATCAGGGGAATTAAATGATCCTTCAGCATTTATTATTTGATCCATTGTGAAAGCCGAACTGTCCTGTGTCCTGTTGGATCAGCTAGTATGGTCAAAATCATCAACTGATATTGACAGGATTCCCAGTATACCTCCTATCAATATCAGAATGGGTCCCTCAAAATCTCTTCCCAGAATCCATTAACATCCTATAAGTAAAGAAGCCTTTCAAAAAATAAAGCCCATAACAGAAGGTTACAAGACTCAGGGCCTCATTATCCCTTGCACTAGTCCCTGTAATACTCCTCTTACCTGGGAGAAAACTCAAGGGCCAAGAGCAGCACGGTTTGTCTAAGACCTCCCAGAAATAAACAATATTGTTATCCCTTGACAACCTGTTGTTTCTAACCCCTAAATGTTACAAACATCTATCCCAACTGAAAGTAAATTCTTACTGTAATTGATTTAAACAACACACTCTTACAATATGCTAGTGAATGAAGGTAGCCAATACCTTTTTACTTTAAGCTGGGAAGGAAAACAATTCACCTGTACAGTAATGCCTCAGGATTTTACTGAGAGTCCTTATTTCTCCCATGGCCTGATGGCTGATCTGGGCAACATAAAATTCCCTAGGGGTTTTTCTACTTTGTCGCAATATGTGGACAACTTTCTTCTTTGCTCTTCATCCCAACTCTTCTCACAGAAAGACAGCATCCACTTGCTAAGGCCTTTAGCCTTTAAGGGATATAAGTTTGCCAAGAAAATAATTGCAGTTTGCCTAAACCCAGGCTTGATATTTGGGGAATCTGAGATCAGAAAAAGGACTGCATGCTTGACCAGGTGGTGGTGCAGTGGATAGAGAGTCTGACTGGGATGCAGAGGACCCAGGTTCGAGACCCCGAGGTCGCCAGCATGAGCGCCGGCTCATCTGGTTTGAGCAAAAAGCCCACCAGCTTGAACCCAAGGTCACTGGCTCCAGCAAAGGATTACTCAGTCTGCTGAAGGCCCGCGGTCAAGGCACATATGAGAAAGCAATCAATAAACAAAGGTGTCGCAAAGTTCAGTGAAAAACTAATGATTGATGCTTCTCATTTCTCCGTTCCTGTCTGTCTGTCCCTGTCTATCCCTCTCTCTGACTCTCTCTCTGTCTCTGTAAAAAAAAAAAATTAAAAAAAAAGAAAAAGGACTGTGTCTAAAGAGTTTAATGAACTAAACTGCCCCTGAGCATACCAATGATCGTATAATTGTATATGGAAAGGAATGCCCACCTTAAAACATGGGGACCACCATCGACCCATAGAGTAGTATAGTATAGCCCACCACTGGACCCTGTGGCATGGGATATCCCCCTTGCCTTAAGCCATCACTGCCACTACCCTTTGGGTTAAGACCACTGAGAAAACCATTGTGGAACCCCCTTTAACCATCTTTGTATCCCACACAATACAAGCCCTTCTGAATTCTCATCGCACTCAGTATTTTTCAGTCAACCATCTCACCTCCTATGAAATCATTTTAACTGCTCCTCACACGATGCTTCATGTTGTAACAACTTTAACCTTGCTACTCTTCTCCCCTCCATTATCAATGAAGCCCTTCATGAGAGCTTAATGCTAATGAATCACTTTCTGATCCTTTGTGATGATCAGCAGGAATCTCTTTTGAGTAACACCGACTTTTTATAATTCACTGAAGGTTCTTGTTTAAATGGTGATAATGGCAAATATTGAGCTAGATATGTAACAATCAAGATTTTTTGATATAATAGTAGCAGCACCTTTGCCTTTACCTACTATGAGCCAACAAACTGAATTGTATACATTCCCGTGGGCTTGCTATTGTCATCTCTACCAGTAGCAGGTATGCTTTCAGAGTAGCTCTTGATTTTGAAATGTTCTGGAAGCAACATGGCTTTCTTACTTGCAGGAGAGAAATGGCCTGTAAGTTCAGAAATTACTGGCTACTATACTTTTACCTGCTGCTTTAGCTATTAATAAGATGCTAGGCATTTTAAACATGATTTTCTGGAAGCTAAGGGAAGTCACCCTGCTGCCCCTTCCTCTAGGAATGCTGCCCTTGGAAAGGAATTAAAAGCAGTCAGACCTCCTGTCAATGGGTTATTTCTCCAAATTATAACTAAAAAAAATATAAAAAATTGGCTAGAGTAGCGCAACAATTGGCCTCAGAGAACAAAAACAATATTGAAAATATATACAAAAATTGTTATTTTTATAAAAAAGAAAAACTCTGGTTTAGGCCAAATATTGATAGCAACCCAGACCTGCTAGAGACTCTAAAAGTCCCCATCTTAACTCCTGTACATTCATTAATCCCTTGGTCCACTGTCAAAAATTATAGCATTCATGAGTCAATGTTGGTAGAAAAATATTAATAAAGCTGAGAGAAGTGCCAACCTCACTTGTTGTACTTGTCCAAAGTGCAGCACAGGGAAGCCAGTTCACACTGCTCCCAGATATTTTTTGTTTGTTTTAAAGTAAGAGGAGGGGAGATAGAGAGACAGACTCTTCACGTTCCTTGACCGAGATCCACCTGGCAAGCCTCTGTCTGGGGTCAACACTCAAACAAATCAAGCAACTGGCTATGAGAGGGGAAAAGAAAAAGAAGGGGGAGAGAGAGGGGAAGAGAAACAGATGGTCACTTCTCCTGTGTGACCTGACCAGGGATTGTACCTAGGATGTCTGCATGGTGGGCTGACACTCTATCCATTGAGCAAGCCAGCCAGGGCACTCCCAGACATTTTAAATTGCCCAATGGACCAGTGAAGTTTTGGCAAATGGGGTTTCATGTAGCTTCCTCTGTCTCATGGAGGTGAATACGTTTTAGTCATGGTCTGTATGTTTTCTCATTAAGTTGAAGCATTCCATAGTACACATGCTACTGCCTCTTCTGTGGCTAACATCTTTTTGGTAAAGATTATACCTACCTGGTGAAGCCCTCTTGATCTTTATAGTGGTTGAGAAACCTATTTTATCAGTCAGGCTCTTCAACAAGTCCATGCTGTTTGGCCAGTTCTACAATACTTTCACTGTATTCACCGCTCAATCCTCAGATAGAGTTAAATACACTAATGGAATCATTAAGAATCAATTGGCAAAATGTGTACAGACTATTCAACTACCTTGGCTGGAAGCATTGCCATTGATCCTCCTAAATCTCAGGTCCATCCCCTTTGGGACTCATAAACTCTTAACCTTTAAGATAGTTACAGGGTGTCTAATGTACCCGGCCCCTGCCTCTTTTGATTAACAGCTGGCAAAAGGAGACTATCTTCAATCTCCCTGGAAAGGCCCCTATCAGGTACTGCTGACTAACTCATATGCTACCAAGCCACAGGGAATAAACTCCTGAATTCACATGACACATGCAAAGAAAGCACCTAACCCTGACTGATTGTTTGTGCTACATGGTGACATGAAGATGAAGAGTTCCTGAGACTGAAGCAGATGACAGACAACTAATAAGACAGCTATTCCAGGATGTCAGACCAGGACAGTTAGGAGGTTTAAAATTCACATAATCTTTCATTTAGACTACTAACCAACTCTGGGTTCTTTTCCAAATTCATAATTTCTGAATTTTCAACTTACAGGCTGTATAATCAATAAGACATCCTATTCCTTTCTTTTGCAATAACAACACTTGAGTTGCTTCATGTTTTATTCTTACATTGTGTCTTCACCAAAGTGCTTGTTTAATTCTTTCAGTTCTGACTGTACATTTGCCATATTCAGTATTCTAAGCTACAGACTTTAGATGGAAAATGCTTGAGAAATCTCCTCCCTAACCTCCTTTGTTACTCAAATATGACCACAATAGGTTTCCAGTCTGTGCAGTTTTCTTCTGACATGGGACACAACACCCGGGAAAGGTCCTTCCTGGTATCAAGGAACAAAAGGCCACTGAATCTAGAAAAATCCAATGCATAATCAGAGATGCTTTCAGAGGAAAATCTTGATCAAAAGGGAAATATGGAGATTAATAAACAGAAACCTCATTTAGATTAGAGTTGGGAGGGCCTGTGGGGAAACCTCTCATGTTCTACCACTTATTGGCAGTTACCTCAGAACGGAAGAGGTGTACTTTTCATTTCCAGCAAGAAGAGCTTTTTGTTTTTTTTACTCTACTACTCTAGCAAGAAGAAGGAAGATCTCTTCTCCTGGCAACTACTCACACAATAAAAAAAAAAAGGTTATAACTCAGCCAATGAAAAACCACTACTACACTTTGAACCCCAAGTTTCCTCCAATGGGTTCTTTGTTTACAATAAACACTTTGAGCTTCCTCTTTTTTATACACACACAAAAATTTCTTTCCTTTTGTTCTCTACTTGAAAGTGCTTTGCCATTAATTGCATGTGTCCGATTGAAATTGTTGTTCCCAAATAAACCTATTCTACTGGAGAAATATCTGGCTGTCTATGTTTAAGGTCAACAGAGTTACAGGCTAAAGTAAAGTTACAGTAATTTCTGTTGTTCAGGCCCACCAGTCAGAGTAAAGAGACAGCCTCTTCATCATGTGCTGTGCAGCAAGATTACTACTAGCGAAAGATGGTGCACTTTTGATCAATTTTTGATTGAATTATTGTTATGTAATTATTCACAAATTTCTGAAAAAGCTTCTTTTAGACTCACTCTAACTCAGTGGTCTGTGTTTTCCAGGATAACATACCATAGATAATCTTACTTTATTGTGCTTAATATAATTTCTTTTTTTTTTGATGTAGATGATTTGTTCAATAAACCCACAAACTAGTAGAATAGAAAGGTGTCCAATATCAGGTGCAGGAAAAACAGCTGTGAACAGATTATTGCTGGGTTAAAATCCAAGCAGGTATTCAACCGTGGCCTTAATTTTCATATATTTTTTATTTATTTATTCATTTTTAGAGAGGAGAGAGAGAGACAGAGAGGGAAAGAGAGGAGAGAGAGACAAAGAGAGAGAAGGGGGGAGGAGCAGGAAGCATCAACTCCCATATGTGCCTTGACCAGGCAAGCTCAGGGTTTCGAACCAGTGACCTCAGCATTTCCAGGTTGACGCTTTATCCACTGTGCCACCACAGGTCAGGCAATTTTCATATTTTTAAAACATGGATGTTAATAATTTGTATGTCATGGGGTTGTTGTGGGAGTTTGCTGATTTTATATAAAGTGGTTAGATTGTGTTTGATATAGATTAAGTGCCAAATCAATGAATTGAGGTTTATTTTTCAATCTGGGTGAATGAACTTTAGATACAACACAGATAATAAGCTATGGGCTTAAGTAAACTCAGATTTAATTAACTTGCAGCTATGTTAAAACCTGCAGTACAACCTTAATGACTGCAGCATATAGCTGTGGGTAATTAACTATGGAGGCTCCAGAAAGCAGACCACTTACTTCTAGGCCTTTACCTTCACATCTTCCCTAAATCTAGGGTAAAAACAGGGTGCCCTAACCTCTCTACTAACAACCAAATTTGTTCTTTCTGAGCAGAAACTTTTATTAGAAAGACTCAAATTAATTCAAGTTCTTTTCATATTTAAAATCTGGTTGATTTTTAGTCAATTACTAGTACAAGAGCAACAACAACTCTAAAATATGTACAAGGGAATTGAAGAAGCCATTGTGAGCACTCTCTCATATTTGAATACCCTGGACAATAGAATAGTTCTTAGCTAGTAGTAGCAGGTTTCAGAATGGATCACTGAGATACCTCAATGACTACAATTTTTTTTATGTTTGATTTTCTTCTCAGTACCTCAAGGATTTAACAAAAAGGGTATCAACTTTCAACTTCCATTACCCCTGATAGCCTCAGGTGACTGCAGTTAATAAGGCAACTGTTTGAAATCTCGACATACAGTAAGTATATATTAAATATATTTGTTGAGCCATAAATCTTCTTTAATCTTTTAATGTCTACCAATCAGACAATGTCCATATTTTCAATCTTACATGTTATCTCACCCCGTTGAAATCCCCTTTCTCTACCATCTAATCATTTGCTGTAAAATGTCTCAGCCTGCCAGCAAATCCTTGGTGGTATGCTTCTACAGAATCGAGAGGATTCATAAAGGAGGACTATGTAAAACTACTGGTAACATAATTCTCTGCAAATCATTAGAAATCTGAGGCCCTGCCTCAGTGGTCAGAATCCACTGGAACTGGACAAGATGAAAGTACATTTGTAAGTAACAAAAAGCCCCTAAACATCATTACAGAGTGTCCTTTTCTCTCTTATGGATGTTGTTGAAATCTAAGCATTGCAATGAGTCCCTTCTTGCTACTGAGTAAAATCTGTAAGAGAAAATTGGATTTCATTGAAGTATGAGGTGTTCCAAACTCTCATTGCTTTGGGCTGACTTAAAAAACAGCTCCCTCGCTGCTCAGAGATATATTAATGTCCCTCCCCTGTCAGATCCTAAGGTTGCAACGAAGCCAAGAATGAAATTCACTAGAAATTGTAAGTTACAGAAGATCTTTGTCATAAATGCCAGAAAATTATTATGGGGAAAAGTTACATTTCATCAGCATTTTTCAAAAGTTGTTTCTTTTTATACTTTTTTTTTTTTGCCTAAAGTGAAAAGAATTTCATTTGTAGACTGCAGTAGGTCTCTCCTGGCCTGGCCTAGGTTAAGACACAGAGCTGAGCAAAATGTTTGCAAAAAGTCTGAAAATATGTAATGAGGAAAAAACATCGAAATAACCTGAAACTTAGGGATGATGTCATATAATAACAACTTATGATATTATGGCTTTTAGGGTATGCATTGCTTTGTCATATGTAGAGTAGTGACACATTTCTTTCTTTTCCTTTTTTTAATTCAGTGAGAGGAGGGGAGGCAGAGACAAACTCCTCCATGGGCCCAACCAGGATCCACCTGGCAAGCTTATTAGTAGGTGATCTCTGCCCATCTGGGGCATTGCTCCATTGCTCAGCAACCAAGCTCTTCTTAGTTCCTGAGATGAAGGCCATGGAGCCATCCTCAGCAGCTGGGACTAACTCACTCCTATTAAGCCATGACTGCAGGAAGAGAAGAGAGAGAAAGAAAGAGAGAGAGAGAGAGAGAGAGAGAGAGGAGGAAGAAGGGTGGAGAAGCAGATGAGTGCTTCTCCTATGTGCCCTGACAAGGAATCAAACCCAAGACATCCACATGCCAGGCTGACACTCTAACACTAAGCCAACTGGCCAGGTGACACCTTTCAACATATGTCCAGAATCTTTTGTGTGTGTGTGTGTGTGTGTGTGTGTGTGTGTGTGTGTGTGACAGAGACAGAGAGAGGGACAGATAGGGACAGACAGACAGAAAGGGAGAGAGATGAGAAGCATCAATTCTTTATTGTGGCACCTTAGTTGTTCATTGATTGCTTTCTCATATGTGCTTTGACCAAAGGGCTATAGCAGACTGAGTGACCCCTTGCTCAAGCCAGCAACCTTGGCCTCAAGCTGGTGAACCTTGCTCAAACCAGATGAGCCCACATTCAAGCCAGTGACCTCGGGGTTTCAAACCTAGGTTCTCTGCATCCCAGTTCGATGCTCTATCCACTGCACCACCACCTGGTCATGCCTTTACATCACTTTGATTTCTGCTAGCAATTAAATTATCATAGGTCCTGAAGATAAGACATGGGGGAAGAAGGAGAGGTTCCTCCCAGCAATACTTCTAGGGCTAGAAAGAGTAGTATTCTTGGGCATGTTTGCAGCCACAGACAGTTGTGAGGCAAGAAAGGATATGAGTATATCGAATGGAGGACAATAGGACACAGGAAATTGGGCAGGAAGGGTGTTCTCCCTTGGTCAGCACAAACATCACTTTTCATTTCTCTGAATAAAATAAGTAGCATTATTGTTCTTGATTTTTTTTCTTTTTCTTTTTACTTAGAGGTGGGGAGGCAGAGACTCCTGCATGTATCTTGACTGGGATCCACCTGGCAAACGCCCTTCAGGGCAAAGCTCTGCCCATCTAGGGCTGCTGCTCCATTGCTCAGCAACCAAGCTCTTTTAGTTCCTGAGGTGAGGCCATGGAGCTTTCCTCAGCACCAGGGCCAACTTGCTTGAATTGAACCTTGGCTGCAGGAGGGGAAGAGAAAGAGAGGGAGAGAGAGAGAGAGAGAGAGAGAGAAAGAGAGAGAGAGAGAGAGAGAGAGAGAGAAAGAGAGAGAAGGGAGAGGGGTGGAGGAGCATATGGGCACTTTTCCTGTGTGCCTTGACCAGGAATTAAACCTGTGCCATTCACATGCTGGGCAAACACTCTACTGCTGAGCCAACTAGCCAGGGCCCTTGTTCTTGATTTTCTTCTTGAGGGCACACAAAGAGAAATAAGGAAAGGCTGAAAACATACTGAATTAGGTTATGGGCATATAGCAGAGAGTATATATGTATATATATAAAAGAAAAACAAAGGATGAATTCAAAGACTGTGCTAAACCTCTAGAAATTCTGTAATTTCAAAAATAGTAATAATCAAATACATGCACACTGCGGTAAGAGCTATATAATGCCTTTTTGAAAACAAGACCCAGTGGGGCCAGGGAGAGAGCTACATAAATATTTTATTGCTATATAACAAATAACCACAAACTTAGTAGCTTAAAAATACCCATTTATTCTTGCACATATTCTGTAGGCCAAACTTTGGTCAGCCCAAAGATAGGGGTTTTCTGGTCCGTGTCTCGCCAAGCTGAAATCAAGATGCCTGTGAGGCTGGGTTCCTATCTGGTGTTCAGGTTGTTTGTTTGCTAAATGTATATTTTTTATGTTTGCAGGACTAAGGTTCCCATTTTCATGCTATTGTTGGCCAGGGATTGCTCTCAGTTTTCAAGACTTATCCTTTAGTCCTAGTCATGTGACTTTCCCATAACATGGCAGCATGTATCTGCAAGGCAGTAGAAGAATCTCTCTAGCCTCTTTCTAACTGAATCTTGGTACAATACAACAAAATCCTTGGAGAGACTATCCATGTTCACAGGTTCTGTGCACATGTAAGGGTAGAAAATTGTTACACAGGGCATGTACACCAGGTGGTGGAAATATTAGGGGCCACCTTAAAATTCTGTATATCACAAAAGCCTATAAAAAGGAATACTGCAATGTCCTTAAAAAGACCAGATTAAAAATCCCAGCATTAGATATTGTTTTCAAAACTCTAAAACCCCCAAAATATTCTCTTGTATATAAACACTGTAAATCCTTGAAGGCTATAAGATGTTGTGAGAGGTGAAGGTTGAGAGCTGTGGGGCATAAGGAATACAGAACAGTTGTAATAACTGTCATAATTAAACTTCCCTCTTCCGTTTTTATTTACATTTTTCTATTACATTTACTGTTCAGAGTCTGACCCTGAATTTTGCTGGTAATAAAATTTCTGTAAAAGTTTAATTTTTAATTAAAAACACAAAAACTTGGGTGAACTGTGGAGGAATGAGGTCGCTCCTGCAGGCTCCTTCTGTACAGAGCTGGCTCTCTGGCCCGATCTGTAGAGTGCCCTTTGCTCCATCCCTGCCAGTGTGTGCTTCTGGGTTTGTCTTGAGTAATTTTCTAAGGAAACAGCAAGGTCAGTCTCGTATGAGTATGGAACAAGAGAAATTCTCCCTCTGTTCCCAGGAGCAGGTGGAGTTGTATATGTTCAGCTGACAAGGAACATAGCTGTTTTAGGGAGACTTACCCCATGGTGCAACTACCCTCAGTGTTGCACTGCTGAGCAGTAGCCATGGATTTCTAAGTCCTGGCACTATTGTTTCTCTAAGAGCTACTGGAAAAGTGAGGATGGAGCAGCTCTGCCCACCTCCAAGGGTGTGGAACGCTCCTGTTTTATTTTCTCTCCCCCATAATGACAGATCCCTAATCTGCCTAGTATCTCAGTTCATTAGCATTCTAGTTTCCATTTTCCCTCAAGTTAGCTCCCCGGGTGGTCACTGCCAGCTTAGGTGTCAGGGAATTTTCCTCTCCCCACAGGCTGGCTTCCAACCCAGGTATTCCAGCCTGTCTTGGTACTTGCCCACTGAAAGGCATTTTTTTTTAGAACTTCTCAGCCCTCAGATTTTAGACTCCACTTTCCAAAGGGTCTAATTGATTCACCTCCCAAGAAGCCCAGCTCTTAAATGAAGACAGATGGAGATGACAGGAGCAAATGTCTGCCAAGATGTAAGCGCCTCATTAAATGAGGTCACGTGCCCAACTCTGCGGTGAAAGGTCATCGTTATTTGGCTAAAAAGATGAAGTATAATTTTATTGCCTGAAAATGTTAAATTATCTCCTATTAAGAAATGTCAAAATTCAATATGTACATATATTTTCAAAAATTCAGATTTATTATTATGTGGCTGATTGGCATTAATGTTTATTATATTAGGAGCATTTTAGCTTGAAACATTAGTGTCAATGCAAATATAAAATATCTTTAACAGCTGTGTATGCTTATGAATATTGGCTTAAATGTGTTCTTTTGAAAATGTGTCTAAATGCCCACTTTCCCTGATGTAGATGTAGAGTAGTATTTCCCCATGTGTAAGACATGCTCTTTTTCAAAAAATTTGGGGTCGAAAACTTGCGCATCTTATACAGTGTGGTTGTAGTTTCTTTTTACTTGCATTTCCCACTTTTCGCACTTGTTGTTTTTGTGCTCATTGTTTCGCACTTGTTACTGGTATATTATGGTAGGTTACATTTTGTGACGTTCTGCCCAGAAATGGCTCAGAAAAGATTTTTGTACAGTGCTGAATTCAAGTTAAAAGGGATCCAGTTTGCAAAAGTGAAAGGAGATTGTGCTGCTGAACTTAAGTTTGGACCTCCTCCAACTGAGAAATCAGTCCGAGACTAGCTATGGGAAGAAGAAACCCTAATGTAAATACCACGGCAGAAGAAGGCCATGAGAGGCAAGTCAGCAAAGTGGCCTGATTCAGAGAGGGAATTGAAGATATGGATTGAAGAGCAAAGGGCAATTGGAATTCCTGTGTCAACAAAGATGGTTCAGCATGAGGCAAGAAGAATTTCTGATAAATATGAAGCTACTGATCTCAAAGAAGGACACAATTGGTGCTTCAGGTTCATGAAACGGAATGGACTAAGCATGTGTACATGCACCAGACTTGCCCAAAAGATACCTGAAAGCTATGAGCAGAAGGTCCTTGAATTTCATCATTTTTTCATTCAGTGCTGGAAGACACATCATTTTGAGTTGGGACAGATTGCAAATATGGATGAAGCCCCCCTTCAATTTGATGTCTCAACTAACAGACTTGTTGATAAGAAGAGGGTCAAAACTGTAACTGTGAAGACAAGTGGACATGAAAAGAGCCCTTATACAGTGTTCTAGTTGTTGTGCTGGCGGAAACAAGTTGCCTCCTATGCTGATTTTCAAATGCAAAACAATGCCAAAAAAAACCAAAAAAACATTCCTCAAGGAGTGATTGTCACATTTATGACAAAGGTTAGATGGATCAGGATGGGATGAAGATCTGGTTTGAGAAAGTTTGGAGGAGATCAAGTGGGCTCTTACACAAATCTACCCTATTGGAGCTTGATTAATTCAGGGCACACATAACAAAAAACAGAAAGAAGATTGCTGCAGAACAAAAAACAAAACTTGCCAATCATACCTGAATGATTGACATCGAGCTCCAACCACTTAATGTCAGCATTAACAAATCCTTCAAAACTGCCATGAGAGATGAATGGAACCAATGGATGAAGTCTTCTGGAGACAATTTGACGCCAGCCAGAAGAGTGAAGAAACCAACTATAGAAGAAATTTGTACCTGGGTGAAAAGATCCTGCAATAATATCAAGTTTGAGATTTTGTGAAGTCACTTAAAAAGTGTGGCATTTCAAATGCCATAGATGGAACTGAGGATGAGGCAATATATGAAGACAGTGATTCATCATCAGACACAGATGAGGACAAGCGAATGGATAGGAGTTTTGACAGTGATGAAAAGTTGTAAGAATTTTATGATGAATAAAACTTGAGTTCAATAACTTTATGTAATACTTTTTTTTTTCCAAATTCCAGACCCCAAAATGAAGGTGCGTCTTATACATGGGAGCATCTTATACATGGGAAAATATGGTATCTATTCTATTAGTGTCATTGTTTCATCTGTACACTGATGTATAACAAACCACACTCTAAAACCAACTTAAGTGATTTGCAACACTAACATTTACTTTGCTCATGAATTTGCCAATTGGACAGGTTTTGGTGGAGACAGTTTGTTTTGTCCCACTGAGCATCCACTGGGGTGGCACTAAAGCTGGGGCTTAGAATCATTTGGAGTTTTATTCATCTGCATTTCTGGTGCTTGAGCTAGGAGCCTCAATCAGCTGAGGGATGGAACAGCAGGAGCTCTTGGCTCGTCCATCTTCTTTTGGTCTTTCCTCAGGTTTTTTCCAGCCTGGTCAACTCAGGGTAAGCTGCACATCTTTTTTTTTTTTCCTAAACATTTTTTAATAATTTATTTATTCATTTTAGAGAGAAGAGAGAGAGAGAGAGAAGGAGGGAGGAGCAGGAAGCATCAATTCCCATATGTGCCCTGACCGGACAAGCCCAGGGTTTCAAACGAGTGACCTCAGAGTTCCAGGTTGAGGCTTTATCTACTGTGCCACCACAGGTCAGGCTTAAGCTGCACATCTTGCATGCACCTTGGGACTACCAGAAGTGTGGAAAGAAAAAGAAAGAAAAAGGCAGAAAGACAGGAAATGAGTGAGAGAGAAAGGAATCTAGGAGAAAGCTGTAGGCCACTTTACTACTTAGCCATCTAGCCACACCACCTCATTTCTACTACATTCTGTCTGTTGAGATAGTCAGAAAGGCTGACCCAGGTTCAAAGGTCAGGCAGAAATTGGCTTCACATCTCCACAGGAGAAAGGCAAGGTTTTAGAAAGGCTAGTGTGACTGGAAATATCCTTGTGACCATTTTTAAGAAATATAATCTGCTGTAGTCTCATTATTGGATTTAGGCAGGTGTGAAAATAGAAAGCTTCTGAAGGAGAAGATTAGAGGTGAAGGTTGGAATTTGTCACTAGCTGAGAAATGGTGTACGTGTTGTGAATTAGTAGAAAGTGTGTTGAATTTAGAGCCCAAAGGTTTGGGTTTGAAGCACAGTTCGCGAACACAATGAATGTGAAGCCATAAGAAAGTTATTTAACCTCTGTGAGCCTCAGGCCTCCCACCTATGAGAGAAGAATGCTTACTTCTCAGCACTGTTCTGAGATAAAATAAACAAATGTACATATGGAAGTGCCTATTATAGTATAAAGCACTATAAAAAGGTTGGTATAACCCGAATATCAGATACTTGGCATTTCTGGTCCTCTAGAATTCAAAGGTGTGAAGCAGCTGTGTTAGGTTTGCTCGCTGCTTTACCGGATGCAAGTACTTTGTCTGATTGGAGCATGAGTGTGTGGCTGCACCACATATGTATGGCCTATGTAAGGCTATGGGTGCTTGCACTCAGGGAGAATGTGGGTGACAGGTTGTGGATTGCCTGTGGTCAATGCTTTTCGGCTCCACTGTTTTTCTACTGTCTGCTCGAATCCAATGTGGACCTGCCTGGCCTTGACCACTGGCATTACAAAGGGTCAAGTTTCTTGTAAGTATTTTAAAAACTATCTTGAGCTCTGTGCAGAAAGGAGTTAGCATAGCTGGTCTGCAATTGCTGTCCTTAGAAGAGCCAGTTTGTAAGGTTCGCCCTTGACTAACATCTGATGACTTAGATAATGTGGAATTGTGGGTCCTTCTAGCAAAACACTGAACCTCAGCATGGTATTGGATACCCCAACATAAGCTCCTAGCCCATATTTAGCAAGAATTTAACTAGCATATTTTTGCTTGAGTTATTTGTTTATCTGTCTATCTGCTTGTTTGTTTATGGGGAACCTGGTTGTAAAAGAAAGCTCTGTGTTCTTTTAATTATTTCTGTGGATCACCCACTATCAGAAGGCAGTGTGCAAAGCAGACATTGTCTATAGGCTGGAGGCAATGAAGAAGGATTCTTATGCACTCCAACATGTGATTTCACATGGGCTTCCTACATCCCACATTCTAAAGATTCCTCAGCCAACACCATCACTAGAAATGTTTCTCTGACCATTGGCTCCTCACAGACATATCTTTTATCTCCCCTCTCTCCTATTTGTAGTCTCTCTATCTGTCTCTCTTATTCCTCAGAAAGATCCTAGGTATCTTTAATTTCCTAATTAAGCATGTAGAGCATTTGAGCTTTCTCTGGCTGTGTTAGCCCTGTGCACCTGCATGGGCCACACACTGCCGCATGGCCAGAATAGCCAACTCAGACAGGTTTTCCTTAACAACAACAGTTGAAGTGAGGCTTTTATTTCTACTGCACTGATTTTGAGTGTTTTTATTATCAATATATTTTTTCTTTTTTTTTAAGTGAGAGGAGGGGAAGAGAAAGAAAGAGAGAGAAGGTGGGGGAGAAGCAAATGGTCGCTTCTCCTGTGTGCCCTGACCAGGAATCGAACCCGGGACTTCCACATGCCAGGTCGATGCTCTACCACTGAGCCAACTGACCAGGGCCTATTATCAATGTTTTATGATTTAAATATCAGTATTTTATATATCTACTAATTTTTTAAAGCAACACAAACACTTATTTGGTCAAGATAATTAATATCACCTTCTTTATGGCCATGTTCTTTTCCTGCCTTTAGTTGTAACTTGAAGTCACCGACAGTGGGTCTATAGAATGCGAGCAATGAAAACTATCATGATTTCCACAATGTTTTCACTTTTTATCTGAAGAAGCTTTGAAGAGATGAAACTTTGTTTCTGTTTTCTCGTCAATATGGTGACCAATTGCTGGCTAGAATTCACAATGCCATTCTATCCTACATTCTGGAGTTTATTTTTTTCTCTATTCTACCCATTTTTTTTTATTGTGCCTTCTACAGTGCAGAGTAAGAGAGAAATCGATATATACTGAACACCTTTCATGTACTAGTTACAACTTAGTCACTCTGTGTGTGTTTGTATCACATCATTTAATTTTCAAAACAGTTCAAGAGTAACAGTCATTATCCCCAATGTTACATATAAGGTAACTGAGACTTAGAAGTTAATAAATGTAGTCATTCCCACACAACCAGTTTGAGTAGGACAGAGGGACCTAAAATTCAGCTCTTCTACCATTCTTTTCACTAGTCCACAGGAGTGGAAAGGACACAAAAGTGAGTCAACTTGCCTTTTTTTTTCCTTTAAAACTGATGAAGTTAGACAATATTTATTTATGAGATATCCTTATATACAAATCTGGACAGTATTTTTCTCCTCAAAAGTTATCATTCCATAATTTTTTTAATTTTTAATTTATTGATTTTAGAGAGAGAGAGGAAGAGGGAGAGCGAAAAAGGAACATTAATTTGTTCCACTTATTTATTAATTCGTTGGTTGAGTTTTGTATGTACCCTGACTAGGGTTTGAACCCACAACCGTGGCATATCAAGATGATACTCTAACCAACTGAGTTATGCGTGCAGGGCCTGCACAAAATTTTCATAAGATGTTAGATACCCATTTGAAGTTTTATTTTGTGCGTAGAAGAGTAAAGTCTTATATTAACATATCCTTTTCCTCCACTGTGTTTATGTTCAACTGGGGCAATTAAGTCATCAAGACGTGACTTGTTGCTATAATGCTGTTGTCGTCTTTACCATGGATATCACCACTGTGCCTGTCCCTCTCACAGAAGCTCATAATTTGGCTCAAGTATGGTGAGCCCATCTTCAGATTCTTTTTAACCATATGCCACAGTAAGGTGAGAACACAGACTCTCAGTTTGGTGCCTAGGACACAGAACTGGTGGTAATGAGCCTTTGGAAAACCTACCTGAAGTTCATTCACCTTTGCATGTGTAAATATCTTTGGGATATGCCTGAGGGAGGATGCAGAGCAGAGAAAAACATCTGGTTTCCTACTGAGGTTCTTCAGGTCTTTGCCAGGCTAAGGCCTGAGTGGAAGGAAAAAATTAATTATACAAGGTACGTTGAATGCTACAGGAGCCACAGACTTTTCAAGACAAAGCAGCAGCATCTGGCAGATCTGAAGGATCTGCGTCTGACTGACCTCAACTCGTAGGCCATATTGCTTTGTGTATAGGTCAGCTTCCATCAGTGGAAAGAGTGTGAGAATCAGCCCCTCTCATTTTTTTTTTTTCCTCCTAACCGGCCAGGGCTAAAATATTTTTTTATTTTTTTATTGTTTCAGTATCCTTTTTTTTATTTTATAATTTTATTTTTTTAATGGGGTGACATCAATAAATCAGGATACATATATTCAAAATTAACATGTCCAGATTATCTTGTCATTCAATTATGTTGCATACCCATCACCCAAAGTCAGATTGTCCTCTGTCACCTTCTATCTAGTTTTCTTTGTGTCCCTCCCCCTCCCCCTTTCCCTCTCCCCCCTCCCCCCGTAACCACCACACTCAGCCCCTCTCATTTTTATTGCTGAGGCTCACTAGAATCTATGAGAATTCAGAAACAGAGAGCTGAATAGTTTTGTGACGGATTTGAAGTTAGGAGGCAATGTTCATACCTTACTGTGCTCTTGGCAAGTCGCTTAACTTCATAGAGTTTTTAAAATCTTATTGACAAAATGAGGATTGTCTCAATGTCTTTTGACACTGAAACTATACGCTTGAGAGAGCTTTGTTATTTATACATGCTATGCAGTGTTTATTTTGTTATTATAGGTGTTTTTAGTTTGACTATAAAGCTTCAGTTCCACCAAGTGGAGTTTCTGCCTGTCCTATTCTTTAAGGCTCTGGGTAGGGAGAAGGCCTTGTAAGCCTTCTGAGCAAACAATTCTCATCATGAGCACACACTTTGAGAATATTCCCTGGGCTCTGACAAAGCTCAAGTCTGATTCTAAGTTAGAGGTGTGAGAGCTCTGTGGAGGGTTTATAACACCATTACCAACCTCTTCAGAGGCTCCAAAACACACAAGTCACTGGTTCAATACCCCATAGAGAGAAGTAATACTGACAACAAATTTCAGAAAATCAATGACAGGTTCTTAAGGCAAAATAGTTTTCTTAATAAATTGGCATTACCACCTGACACCATCTGATGAGAGCTGTGGTAAATTTCCAGGCCTCACAAACTGGCTGATTCATGTGCTACCTTCTGAAAACAACCCAATTCAGGTGTTTCTATATTTCAGACTCGTCCCCTTCTAGTATTTGCTATTTGGCATAATTTTCCAGGAAGCCAAATTACTCTGGCTTTCAGGTGAAGCTTGATGCCAGTATAGTTTAATGTTCAAGAACACAGGTTTTGGGATTCAACTGACCTAGAATTCCTGGTCCCCAGTTGTAAATTGTGTCCTCAGGTAAACTATTTCACCTCTAAGTAAATCAGTTAAGGTCAAATTAGCTGCTGTAACAAATATATGTCAGAAACTTAGCACTGTGGAGGTTTATTTCTCACTTACATAATATTCAGAAAGTGATTTTTTTTTTCCTGGTCTGCTGGTGGCTTTCCTCTAGGAAGTAGTGAATAACTCAGGCTCCTTCCACCTCATAGTTGCTCCATCTTCAACATAGAATTTTCAAGGTTGCCACAAAGGAGGAGAGAGTATGGGGTGGCACATGATGAGTTTTAGTGGGCCAAGCCTAGAAGTAGCATCCGCTCTGACTCACATACTTCACTCCACTTAGTGACATGGTCACACCTAGGTGTCAGGATGGCTGCCCACCCAGTCTCTAGTTATGTGCCCAAGAACGGAGGAGACAGGTTTGGAGATTAGGTGAGAGAGTAAGAGGAAAATAGAAACTGCCTCACGAAAGTTATGAGAATTATACATAATAATATATGAGAATGTGGCACATAATGCTTAATACTATATTTCCCCATGTATAAGACACTCTTATGTTAAGATGCACTTTAATTTTGGGGCCCAAAATTTGAAAAAAAATATATTACATAAAGTTATTGAACTCAAGTTTTATTCATCATAAAATTCTTACAACTCCTCATCACTGTCAAAACTCCCAGCCATTGTGGTGCTTTAGCACAAGGGAATGCGCCCCCCCCCTTTTTTTTTTTTGTATTTTTTTTTGTATTTTTTCTTTTATTTATTTATTTTTTGTATATTTCTGAGGATGGGGATGGGGGGAGGCAAGCAGACAGACTCCTGCATGCGCCTGACTGGGATCCACCTGGCATGCCTACCGGGGGGAATGCTCTGCCCATCTGGGATGTTGCTCTGTTACAACCGGAGTCATTCTAGCAACTGGGGCGGAGGCCATGGGGCCATCCTTAGTGCCCAGGGTGGATTTGCTCCGGTGGAGCCTTGGCTGTGGGCAGGAGGAGAGGGACCAGGAGGGGGGAGAGGGGGAGGGGTGGAGAGGTAGATGGGCGCTTCTCCTGTGTGCTCTGGCCGGGAATCGAACCCGGGAATCCTGCACACCAGGCCAATGACTCCGACAGGTCTACCATATCATGCTTTTAACTTAAAAAAAAAAAAATTTACATTTCTTTTGAAAGCTGATGAACAGGAGACACCAAATCTACCTTCTTTATTAGATCTAGCTAATAACACTGTTCTGTCTTTTTTCCAAATAGCTCCAGATATATGGAAAAGATTTATATAGGCGGATGGGGATCCTCAAACCCCTCAGCGAGATCTTCTGAGAATGGCTTTTAAGATACCTAGAGGCAGAAAAAGCCCAATAGAGATCAGGGGGAACTACCAGCTTTTAGGATACACCCTTAAAGGCTCCAGCACCCCAAAGGGGTCTCATAGGATGCCATCTGGGTCCTGCTTCAATAGTGGAAAGGAAGGTCATTGAGCTAAAGCCTGCCAGGCTTACACACCTCTGCTGTGAGGAAACAGGGACACTGGAAGGTGGGCTTCCCCCTCGCTCCTCTAAGGGAGGGTTCAGTCTCTTCCAGGCCTGCTCCAGCCACCTATGACCTAACCTTGCCCAGAATGCTGGGGTTTGCCACTGAAGGCTGAAGGTGCCCAGGGCCGTCGACCCCATCTACGACACTGTGGACGAGCCTAGGGTATTTCTTCCAAGAAGCAGGTAAACTGATCTCATTTGCACAAGGGCCACTTAACTATGTTTTGCCTG
Organism: Saccopteryx bilineata; assembly: GCF_036850765.1. Taxonomy (NCBI): domain Eukaryota; kingdom Metazoa; phylum Chordata; class Mammalia; order Chiroptera; family Emballonuridae; genus Saccopteryx; species Saccopteryx bilineata. The sequence goes on from NC_089494.1 coordinate 180,399,380, forward strand.
AATAGTCAGGTTCTTTATTCTTCCCTCAAAGATCTCTGTTGTGGGTGTTGATAGTCCTATTTTCTGCTGCTTTGCTTAATATATAGTGTTTAATTTATCCCTCCTACCTCAATGCCCCACTCATATTTCAGGCTGGGACCTACTCTTAATTTAGAGCTCTCTTTCCTCCTTTTGCCAACTTGTATTATGAATTTACCTTTGCCACCCAGCTTAGTGTATCCCAAGGTTCTCTTTACCACAGTCACAGAGCTCCAGGGAAAAGCAACCTGGTCTCAACTCTCCAGGCAGAGGAGAACAGAAGCTCCATATCCACGCATGCTGCAAATGGCTTTTTCCAGTCTACCTGAATCATTACCAGCTAGAAGCAGCGGTCATTGGGACTTGGACATGAGCTGCAAAGTATAGAATGGTGACAACAATTCCAGTGCCATACGGACTTTTCCTGTGGGGAACTTTCCTGGACTCCTGCTCCCTGTGACAGCTCCTAACAGACTGAACTGTGGTTGGGTTGCATTTTTCAGGGATTTGGCATGGTGAGGGGGCCAACTTGGACTTGGGGAACATGTTAAGGACACTACTCATTTATGGATTCTTGCTGTATTGGCCAAGAGTTTGCTTAAAGGCTTTTAATCACTGTAAAAAAAATAGAGGACTAGATGAAGAAGATAGGGCACATATACACCATGGTATATTATTCAGCTAGGAGAAATGGTGACATTGGATCACTTATAGCGGAATGGTGGAGTCTTGGTAGCATTGTGTGGAGTGAAATAAGCGAATCATAAAAAAACAGGAACTGCAGGATTCCATACATTAGTGGGACATAAAAGCGAGACTGAGAGGCATGAACAGGAGTGTTGTGGCTAAGGGGGGTGGGGGGAGGGAAGGGAGAGGGGGAGGGGAGGGGGAGGGGTACAGAGAGAACTGGATGGAGGGTGGCAGAGGACGATCTCTCTTTGGGTGATGGGTATGCAACATAACTAAATGACAAGATAACCTGGAAATGTTTTCTTTGAATGTATGTACCCTGATTTATTGATGTCACCACATTAAAATAAAAATTTATTTATATATATAAAAAAAAAATACCAAAAAAAAAAAAAAAAAAACTCCCAGCCATTAGCTTGTCCTCATCTATGTCTGATGATGAATCACTGTCTTCATATATTGCCTTGTCCTCAGTTTCATCTATGGCATTTGAAATGCCACAACCACTGTATGAGATGCACCCAGTTTATAGACCCCCAAGTTTTTTAAAAAGGGGTGTGTCTTATACATGGGGAAATATGGTACAGTCATCCCTTGCCATATCACGGTTCACTTTTTGTGGTCACTATATCACGGATTTTTGAATTGTATATATTTAATTATTTATTGTAGATTTTTTGCTATATCGTGGGATTTTGAAGTATGTAGGTTTTTTTATATACTTATTATTTTAATTATTTTTGTGGTAAAATAAGCATTTTTAGCCTAAAAAGTTAAAAACAATATAAAATATTAATTAAAAAATATTAAAAGAATATTAAATCATCATCATCTTCATTATTCAAGTTGTAGTATATTCACTGATGAGGATCCATATAGAATTTTATATGTTGTTAAAATTATATCAGTTTAAGAGTGTAAAAAGTGTTTAACATCATAGGAAATATTTATAAGAGTGTGGGAAAAGTTAATAACAGTGTGGGAAAGGTTTATAAGAGGAAGAGAGGGTTTATAAAGCCTTAAAATATATATAAATAATAAAATAAATGTAAGGTTGCTAGTGCATGGATTTTTGCCTATTGGGGGTTCTGGAATCTAACACCCATAATAGAAAAGGGGCCACTGTATATTTTTAGTATTTGGATGATCTTGGTTCCAACTAAAATTTTTCTTTTTTAATTTAATTTAATTTTTTAGTGAGAGAGAGACAGATAGGCTTGGAGGGAGAAAGATGAGAAACATCAACTTCTAGTTTGTGTCAGTTTAGTTGTTCATTGATTGCTTCTCCTTTGTGCCTTGATATGGGTGCTCCAGCTGAGCCAGTGACCCCTTGCTCAAGCCAGCAACCTTGGGCTTCAATCCAGTGACCTTTGGGCTCAAACCAGCAACCATGGGATCATATCAGAGATCCCATGCTCAAGCCGGTGACCCCACACTCAAGCTGATGAGTCTGCCCTTAAGCCAGATAAGCCCACACTCAGGCCAACAACCTTGGGGTTTCCAACCTGGGTCCTCAGCATCCCAGGTTGACACTCTATCCACTGCCACCAACTGGTCAGGCCCAACTAAAATTTTTATATAATCATTTTAACACTAAGTGTGGGGAAAACATCTGTGTAGGCTTGCTCGCTGGCTGCAAGCATTTAGCCTGATTAGTGTATGAGCATGTGGCAGCTCCATAAGCTTATAGTCTGTGTAAGGTTATGTGTGCTTTCCCTTGGGGGTGATTCTCCCAGATCACTCTCCCACCACTGTGAGGTGTGGTTGTCCTGACCCCTTGCCCTTCACTGCAAAAAGCAGGTTTTCCTTTGTTTATTCGCTTGCCTGTCTTTGTGAGCCTCCAATAAACAGGTATGGCCTGATAAGTTTCCAGCTCTGCAGTTCTTCTACTGTCTGCCCAAATTCAGTGCAAACTTGCCTGGCCTCAACCAACAGCATTACATCTGGTGCTGTGAGCAGGATTCAGATTAATGTGGAGCCACCAACACCCTTGAAGGGTGGGGTAGAGGAGTGTTTGTTGTTCTCCAGCATATGGTTCACCATGGCTGTCCTTTGGGGGGCTGTGGGCTCAGTGTTTTCACAGCCCTGCAAGAAGAGACCAAGTGCCAATGATGGCTTGAACTGAACAAGAGCTAGAGAAGGAGGCAGAACGCTCTCGAGAGCTGCAGTGTGAGATATAGGCTGAGCATCAACGGTGCTTGGAACTAGAATGATCTCTGGAGAAGGAATTACAGTTTTGTAAGCTGAAATTTGCCCCAGAAGCTGAACGTTGGCAGCAACAGTTGTTAGAGAAACAACTTCAGGTTCCAGAGCTCAAGCTTCAGCTTCAGGCAGAGAGCTGGCAGCAGCAGGAGCCAAAGTGGACGCTGAAGAAGGAGCTGCATCTGTACCAGTGGAGTGGCTCTGCGTCAGCAGGAGCAGGTGTTTCCAACTCCTCCTCTTCTGACGGAAACGTTTGAGCTGAAACTGCCATCTGCAGACTCAGAGCCTGGCTGGTGGTCACCCAGAAGGTAAAAAACCCAGCAGCCAAGAGTGCCTCAGGGGCAGGCACAACTCCCTCTGCAGGTGGTGGAGCACTCTGTGGTCTGGCCCTACACCCAGGAAGAGCTGATAAAATTGGGGGCAAAATTCAGGCAGAAATTGTCCAAGCCACTGGCAGCTTGGTTGCTGCAGTTGTGAGACATAGGTGTGAATGGCAACATGCTCTCTGGAACAGAGATGCAGAAATTGGCTACCATTACCACACACTCCTTCCTGAGGCATCGTCTTCAGAACTGCCATGACAACCCAGGAAACAATACCCTATTAGAATGAGTGATGGCTGCCATTTGTACAGTCTGACAGAATGCTAGAGACTTGCTAGGTGTGGACAAGGCCCACCGGGGGTGAGGACGATGGAGAAGTAGAGACCTGACTCCGGAGACCAGGTTCAGTGATGCAGATCTGCTTTATTCAGGAAGTAAGCTAGCTTATATACACAGGTTCAGCCTATAGGGTGTTACAGTATGTTTTTCAAAGTGAATGGCTGAAAAGGTCAGGGAGCTGCCTGTTTGGCACTGAGTCACTTCCTTACAGAGGGCGAGCTCCCTCCTGGGTGTGCCTAGGAGGGTTTCAGGTGCTGTAGTGTTCTCACAGCATTGCATCAGCCACAGCAGCTAGGAATGCGCTCTGTGCTCTACCTACAGCTAGGGGCAGTGAGTCAGTGGCAGTCCTATAGTGAGCTGTCCCAGGTCCTTCAGGAACTAAGTATAAAGAATGCTGCTTTCAACCTGAGGTCCTGTGGGCCAGATGAGGAAGTGTTTATGGCAGGGATGAGGGACCTTATTCTCTGTAGTGCTCCATCAGCACTTTTTGGATCATTAGTGGCTATCTTGAGCCCTTATGTGGGAAGCCCATTAATGTGGTGATATGATTTGGGGGAACTGGAAGCAGCATGGAATTATAAAACTGAAGGCTGCCGCCCATGCTGCCTCCTCCCCCTGACAAGAGAAATGGGCCTATAAAGGTTACCTGAACACAGATGTGGGTAGATTTGATTGCAGCTGGGGCAGATAGGGAGAAATTAGATGGCAAGCTTAGTAAAGTTCTTTTGGAGCTTTGGTGGCAGCTTAAACCAGGACAGAGGTTCCAGCAGCTGAGACAAATGACCCCAGCAGCTACCCATAAAATGGTTGATTCGCAGGTATAGTTACAAAATTATATGATAAAGACAACCGAGGAAAGAAGAACCCCAAGACCCACTGTTCCATTTTGAATAGGGGAAAGGCTGAGGGACCTAACAGGGATGGGCAGGGAATGGAGGCCCCATGTAGAACTGGCAATCCACTGGTCCCCTTCTAATGTACAATGTGTGTTGGTTTCAGTGAATACAGGTGTAGAATGTTTCCTCCTCTATGGGAACCCAGAGAGGATCACTGGGATTCCATTGGCCATTGACAGTTATGGGACCAAACTGAGTGAAGCCAATAACTATTCCAATGGGGACAGGAAGATTGCCTTCTAAGCTATACAAGGTATATGTATCTCCTATTTCTGAATATATTTTGGGGTAGATGTCTTATCAGGACTGTGGTTGGAAACTACAGTTGGGGAGTACCAGCTGCGAGTCCAGGTCCTGACAGCAGTGCTGCGTGGACATGCAGCACATTCCCCCTTGAATTAGCCTTTCCCTGGTGTGTGACTCACATGAAGCAGGCTGCCTGCCAGATGGTCATGAAAAAATCACTGGAATGATTCTTGAATTAGAAAAGGTGGGGATCATCCAGCTGACACACTGCCCTTACAACTCCCTGGTGTGGCCTGTGCACAAACCAGAGGGAACCTGGTGAATGACAGTAGATTACAGGGAACTTAATAAAGTTGTTCCCCTTTTGCATGCTGCTGTAACCTCAATAGCTAACCTGATGGATTGGCTAAGCCATGAGTTGGGGACATACCACTTTGTGGCAGATTTGGCTAACACTGTTTTCTCTATTGATATAGCTGAAGAAAGTTAAGACCAATTTGCCTTCACTTGGAAAGGGCAGCAATGGACTTTTATAGTATTACCATAGTACTATTTGCATAGCCCTATCCTGTATTATGGGCTGGTGGCTGCTGACCTGGCTAAGCGGAAACCAGAAGCAGTTCGTATGTACCATTATATTGATGACATTATGCTAACTAGTGATTCTCTTCCAGAATTGGAGCAAGCAGCCCCTACCCTGCTATCCCATATGAAAGCGTGTGGCTGGACGGTCAAGAAGGGCAAACTACAAGGACCTGGGTTATCTGTTAAGTTCCTGGGGATTGTCTGGTCGGGTAAGACAAAGGTTATCCCTGAAGCAGTTATAAATAAGATCCAAGCATACCCTATGCCCACTACAGTAAAGCAGTTACAGGAATTCCTAGGTCTGTTAGGGTGTTGGCGAGCATTCACCCCATTTGGCTCACTTACTTATAGAGCTTATTCAAAAGGAAGTTAGCTGGGATTGAACTGAGCAGGCACAAAGTGTGTTTGCAGCAGCTAAGAGAGCTAGCAAGTGGGCATAGGCCTTGAATGTGTTTGATCCTGCCAGGCCCTGTGAGCTTGATGTCCATGTAACCCCTGAGGGATTTGGATGGGGCTTGTGGGAACAAACAGAGCACCTATGGCAACCTATTGGGTTTTGGTTTCAATTGTGGAAAGGCACTGAAGTCCATTCCTCATTAGTGGAAAACAGTTGGCAGCTGTGTATGCTGTCCTCCTAGCCACTCAGAGTATTATGACCACAACTCCAGTTATGGTCAAGACCACATACTCTATTGCAGAATGGGTGAGAGATTGAACAACCAAACCTTGTAGTGATATCGCCCAAACCTCTACCCTGGCCAAGTGGGGTGTATACTTGCAACAACACTGAGCTTTTAGCACCAGCTTGTTGAGGGCAGAACTGCAGGTGCAGCTGGGGCTCAGGAGGCTGAACCTGAAGTCAGTCCCTACCAGGAAAGGTGAACACCCATATCCAAGAATGTCTTATATACTGATGGTTCCAGCAGGGGCCAACCTGCCAAGTGGACGGCCATAGCCTTCCATCCAGCCCCTGAGCCTATTTGGATGGACACGGGTACAGACCAAAGCAGCCGATGGGCAGAATTAAGAGCTGTATGGGTAGTTTCCCATAATGAGACTTCAACTCTGGTGACTTGCATTGATAGTTAGGCTATCTATCATGGACTGACCCTTTGGATTGCTGCTTGGCAAACTAATCAGTGGATAGTAATGTACCATTCGCTATGGGAACAGGCCATGTGGCAGGACTTATGGAAAATAGGACACCAGAAGCAGATGACAGTACATCATGTCACAGGGCATGCCCCTCTAGCCCATCCTGGGAGTGATGAGGCAGACATCTTGACAAGCGTGCGATGGTTGGAGACTGCACCTGCAGGTGATATGGCACAGTGGTTCAACCAGCATCTGCTCCATACAGGATAAAAAACTGTGGGCTACAGATAAGGCATGAAACTTGCCTGTGTCCTATGCAGAGGTACTTGCAGCTTGTGATCAATGTGCAGTATGTTCCAAGGGGCACACTCGCACACCTGGACAGATCCAGAGAGGTTGTGTTCCACTGACTTGGTGACAGATAGACATCACTGGATCCTTACCAAAGTCAGATAGGTACTGGTATGTAGTCACCTGTGTAGATACTGCCACCAATCTGCTTGCTGCTTACCCCACCCGTAACCCTGACCAGAGGGCAGTCATACAGGCTCTGGACCACCTGAGTGCTGCATATGGGTGGCCGCTGGTCCTTGAAAGTGACAATCATTCTAAGGTAAGGCAATGGGCTCAAGACCTAGGGGTGGACTGGATGTACCATGTTGCCTACCACCCTCAGGCTGCTGATATCTTTGAGCAGTATAATGGACTCTTAAAGCAGGAACTGTGACAGGAGCGGGGCACCAGCTCCCTTACTGGATGGACGTGCCACTTGTGAACAGTACTTTAGATTTTGAATAAGAGACCTCAATGAGGGTGAGGGGCAGTTCCAGTGATGGCCCTTCTGCACTAGGAAGCTCCTCCCATCCAGTTGCAGCTACTCACCAAGGATGCTTTGTTCAAGCCGAGCTTTGAAAGGCTGGGCAATGTGCTTTTGCCTGCTCCAACAACCCTCCTTAAAGGCCAATGACTTCAATGGACATGGCCTTAGACTGTATAGGCCCTCCACCTACAATGGGTGGCCTTGTTTGTCCCCCAGGTTAAGGGGCTAGAGTTGGACCTCCAGTTAACTCCCTGGGCAACCAGCACCTGGCTGCCTAAGGTAGAAGTGTATCATCCCTTGAGTGCTCAGGGAGACACTATTATGAAGGGCATCTTTGTAATTTCTTTATGGCCAATAATGAGTTCTCCCATTTTGCTGCACATAGAACCAGCAGATTCTGCTGTGCAGGTTAATAATGTTTTGTATGCCTGTCCAGGGTGGACTCTGGTACCAGCTACTGTGCTGTCTGTGGACAAAATGCTGGCCTGTATTCTGCCATAAGGGAAAGATTTGCCTCTCTTGGTGCTGCTGACCACTCTCTTAGTTGTTTCTCCCATAGTTGTTGTGTGTGGTTTTTTTTTTTGTAATTCTGTTGCTGTAGTCTGTACTGTTTCTGTTTGTGTAATATATCTCAATCCTCACACAAGGACCATTGCAGAAGATACCTGTCACATATATTGTAAGGCGAGCAACCCTGAAGGGGTGGATGTGGGGTAAACACCTGTGTTAAGCTTGCTTGCTGGTTTACTGGCTGCAAGCTCTTTGCCTCATTTGTGTGTGAGCACCTGGCAGCACCACATGCTTATAGTCTATATAAGGCTACAGGTGATTTTCCCAGATTACTCTGCCACCACTGTGAGGTGTGATTTTCCCAACCCCTTGTCCTTCACTGTGGAAAGCATGTTTTCCTTTGTTTATTTGTTGGCCTGTCTCTGCGAGCCTCCAATAAACAGGAATGGTCCAACGCTTTCTGGCTCCACAGTTCCTCTACTGTCTGCCCAAATTCAATGCGAACCTGCCTGGCCTTGACCACAAGCATTACACCAAGAATCTAGATTCAAGTCTTTCATAATTTTCCAGTTATCATGGGTAAATATTGACATTTCATGGGTATTAATTCTGAAATAATAAGAGAAGCTCAACTTTATTAGACATACCATATGCCAGATAATGTATTAACATTTACATACATATTTTATAAAAACTCTCTGAGGTAGGTACAATGTTATTATGCTCATTCAGAAGAAGAAAAGAGATAGAGCAGTTAAAGGACATCCACAACTACTCAGCTAGAGAGTGGTAGAGTTGGATATCAGAGCTAACATTGCTAACCTTTAGGCTGGATGACCTCCCATATACTCATAGTATATAAAAATGAGCTTATGTTCTAGCTGAGCAGTCTCAAAGCCAGATATGTGATAAGTCAGTCACAGTTATCCACAAATATTTCTATTTCTAACATCTGTGTGAATTCAGGGTAAAGCAGATAGAGGCCTTATTTTCTATTAATGCAGAACAGCAATGACATGGTCATTGAGAATATACTTCAGACAAATGTACCACATATAAATGTGACAGAATACTTTTTTTTTTTCTTTAATTTTTTTTCTTTATTCTTTTTTTTTTTTTAGAGAGGAGAGGGAGAGACAGAGAAAGAGAGAGAGAGGAGAGACAGAGAGAGAGAAGGGGGGAGGAGCTGGAAGCATCAACTCCCATATGTGCCTTGACCAGGCAAGCCCAGGGTTTCGAACCGGCGACCTCAGCATTTCCAGGTCGACGCTTTATCCACTGCGCCACCACAGGTCAGGCACAGAATACTTTTTTTGATAAATTAATGTATATCTCTCCCTTCCACCACCCTCCATTTACTCCTTTCTTTTTGTCCTAATTGCAGCAGAGAGCTGGTTCTATTTAATTGCTTCAGCTCAGGGTTGAGGCAAGGTAGGAATCAAGGTAAATTTCTCTTGCAACCCAACCCATCCTACCATTCTTTTGACATTGTTTCTATAAATGATGACCTGTTAATTAATATATAACTGCAGATAAATAGCTTGTTTGCTTAGAAATTCTAGAAGCTAACTTCATAAAAAGCAGGCTCCAATTTCTAGACATCTGACTCTGGGAGATTTGCTGGTCTTCCACCAGCTTCCAAACAGAGTGTTCTGATTTGCACATAGGCCCCTCAATGGAGATCTCCCAACCCCCTGCTTTTGTTCTGCTGATTTTCCTACTTCTCCCCCCTTGTAAAAATTCCTGCCCATATCAAACTATTAAGATGGTCTTTGCAACGTTAGTCCACCACATTCTCGGGCTGCCAGGTCTGGAATAAACCTACTTTCCCCTCACCAGTGCTTGTCTCTCAATTATTGGCATTCGAACAGCAGGCAGTGAAACCTGTGTTCAGTATCACTCTCAGGCTCTTCTGCTCCAAAATCACTTAAGCCCTTATAGTAAGCCTAAATAAAGACAGAGAAAATAATGGGTTCAAACAGTAGAAAGAGGATATGGTTCCACCCAGGATAGAAAAATTTCCTGGGGCTGGGAAGAGGAGACAGAAGGTAGGGGATAGGAATAGAGGAGTTGATGGTTCTCAGAGACAAGAACCCTGGGTTCTGTTTTCCGGGCAGATTCCCAGGGAGGCAGTTAGAATGACAGACTGCGGGAAGCCTATGAAGATGAGATCATAGACAGCCTCAAAGATTTCTTTTGTTTCAAACCTGGTTTAGAAGTTATATAGGAGAGTACTTTTCAAACTCTAATGTAACACTCCCCTGAGGATCAGGTTAACATGCAGGCTCTATTCAGTAGATGTGAAGTGGAACATGAGATTCTCCATTTCTATCAAACTGTCAGGTAATACAAAGTTTCATGCTTACCTGGTATGTGGATGTCCTGGGTTTGATTCCCAGTCAGGGCACACAGAAGAAGCACCCGTCTGCTTCTCTATCCCTCCCCCTTTCACTTCTCTCTCTCTCTCTTCTCCTCCTGCAGCCATGGCTTGATTGGAGCGAGTTGGCCCTGGGTGCTGAGGATTGCTCCATGGTATCTACTGTACCTCAGGTGCTAAGAAGAGCATGGTTGCTGAATAATGGAACAATGCCCTAGATGGGCAGAGCATCACCCCCTAGTGGGCTTGCCAGGGGGACCCTGGTCAGGGCACATGTGGGAGTCTGTCCCTCTGACTCCCCTCCTCTCACTGAGTCACAAGAAAAAAAGAATAGCAATGACTTAGGACATATCTGAACTTGAGGAGGCTATATGGGCAGGAAGAAGCACCCAAGAGTTGTGTGTGAAATGAATGATCATCTATAGACTTCAGATGCCATCTGAAAAAATGCTATTAATCACCTCAACCAAGAGTCCAGTGCAAATTACCTTCCTCCTTGGTCCATTCTTTCCTTTATCAGCAATCAGCACCTTTGATGGTGAGATCCAACATCAGACAAAGCCATTAAATCCCAAGTTTTTGCTCTATCCCTATCTGACTTGTCCTATCTGTACACCATTAAGACCTACTCTTATGACACTCTTAACTTCAAGTAAAGGAGAACAGAGCCTTGGAATCCCAGTGAGTGGTGGTGATGGGGAAGTCCCAGCACTCATACTTGTAAGCCAATCCCCAAACCACAGTAGGTAATGTATTTATAATGAGCAACAAGAATAAAGCATAGGCTCTGGAGCTTAACAGACCAGGGTATGCATTATGGTTTTACCAACTAGTTAGCTAGGTGCTTTTAAGAAATATCTTTAATTTTCCTGAATTTCATTGATTTAAAAATGAGACTTTTTGCCCGACCTGTGCTGGCAGAGTTGATAGATGTTGACCTGGAATGCTGAGTTCACTGGTTTGAAACCCTGGACTTGCTGGTCAAGACACAGACAACAAGCAATCAATGAACAACTAAAGTAAAGCAACTATGAGTTGATACTTCTCATTTCCCCTACCCTCTCTTCTTTTTTGTAAAATAAAAAAAAATCTTTAAAAAATATATAACTATTTTTTCTAAGTGATACTTGTGGGAAATAAATGAGACAATATATTATTAGGTTCTTTCCATGTGGTGTGAGTGACACTTGACTCAAGTGAGTCAGGAAGGGAAATATTTGGATGATATAAAGCCCTTGTAGGGTAGTTTGGAAAAGGATTTTTTTTTTGAACAGACTTTAATGTCTTTTCAGATTATGTTCAGGCAGTTTAGTTTCCAAGATACAAATCTTCCATCCTGTCTGATGGCTCTCATGGGTGTTTGGCAAAAAGCCATAAAGGGGGCCTTCTCTCTTTATCAGAGATTTTTTAGTCACTTATCCTATCCCTGCCTTTAGGCCCTTTATCTGTAAACAAATTCTCTTTCAAATTACTATAGAGTCCAAAGCCAAGGCTCTTAATTACCTTGATCTCAAAAGAAGCAATTACTTGATATCAAGACTCACTTATTACTCAAATTTAAACAAATCATATTTAGACAGAATTGTCAATAAATATAGTGTTTCTGGAATCTCTAGAACAGATTTCCTCAGTCCTGCTTCTCTGTTTCTGGGCATGCAGCACTTGGTTCAAGAAATTCTGTCACGTGTGATTTAGGGGAGGTGAATATATACATAATCACTGGCATTTTAAAGGCAATACTTACAATTTCCTCATTACCTGATTAGGTTAAAAATGTAGCAATGCAATCAGAACAGCAACCAAAATCTCTGCAGTAGAAAGACAGATGACCTAGTATTTCTGAAGACATGACATTTCCTTTTCTAAAGGAGCATAAGGCACTTGCAACAACAACAAAAAAAAATTGTGAGTAGGCAAAATAAACTCTTATGCCAAACTAGGGATGGGTACACTTTGAACATTTTCATTTAGGACAATAGCAGCAGCTATACCGACGATTACCATTTACCAAGTGTTAATCACGGTCTTGACATTATGATAATTCCTTAAGTGCAAATCTAGTTGAATACGCACAAAATAGTTGCAGAGGTAATCCTAAAACTGCATTACATTTTCTCAATAAAACATCCTCTAATTCCTTCAAGTCACTACACAATTTTAGTTTAAAAATATTGGAGGTAGCTAGCATTAATTTAGTGCTTAGTTTGTGAAAAACTCTGTGTTAATATATTATATATTCTTCCCACAGTTCACTAAACCACAAGCTCCATGAAGTTAAGTGTTCTTATTTTCTGTTGACTGTGGAATGATTAGCATCACTAAGGGCTCCTTTCATGGAGTCATAAATATTTATTAAATGAAAGAGTTTCATGATGTTTTTCTTACTTTACTAATGACAAAAATAAAAGATCAGGTAAATTAAATAAGTAGCCTAAGACCACACAGCTAGTAAGGAGTCAAGAAATAAACTCGATCTGATTCAGATTTCTACATGTTTAGCTACTACCCCAATCCTCGTAATTATGTGCACAATCATGAAATAAAAAGCTCTTTATAGGGCCAGGAATACTGAGCTGATGCTTGCATGACTGATGTAACCAAAATCTTTGAGGTTTGCTTGTAATTTCTTCTTTGAGATCTCGTGATTTCAGCGATGTTTTGAAGCAGCCAAGTGCATGGTTTTATGAAAAAGGAATGGGAAAGATGTTCTTGGGGAAATGGAGAAAGGCGAGTGTGTGCCAAAATGCAGAAACTGGACTTCGTGTCTGAGGTAATAAGCAGGTTTGCTTGACACAGAAGATGAGTTCAAATGAGAATAAGTGGTGAGGAAGCCTGATTGAAAACAGATGTGTTAAAGAAGCATTCTCATTAAGAATTTAGAATGAGCACAAGGAATCGTTGGAGTCCCCTGAAGGTTTTTAGGCAGAGAAACAATATTATCACAATTTTTAAGGAAGATGGTGTCTCATTGTACGCAGCACAGATTGATGGAGGTGGTGACATCAGTTAGAAGGTTTTCGCGAAAGACCCAAACACAAGGTGGTTAGTATCTTCACTGCAAATATTTCTTTAAAATTGAAATGTGTGAGATGTGTTTCAGAGAAAAACTGCAGAAACCTTTCTTAGATTGGATATATTTAGAATGAAAGACAGAGAGAGCTTTCTCAGCCATCATGTAATATTAGTACTTTTAAATTTAAGAAGTGACGAATAGAATCTATTCTTTAATGAGGGTTAAATGAATAGAATAGCAGTTTGATCAGTTATGGCTGAAACTGGTGTGCTCTATAGATAGAATTTGGCTCATTTACAGGTTTTGTTTTTATAGCACAATATTTAATTAATTTCATGGGCAGAGTCAGTTCACCAGACGCCCACTACACTCTTGTATTATGTGTAACCACATAACATAGTTTTATTGACCTGGACTCAATACGCATTTGAATTAGTGACCTCTGTGCTTCTAAATAGCAGCAGAATTACAAAAATTGTCTGTGCTTTTCATCTTGTGACAGCACAGTAACACAGCTCCTACCTTCAGATCTTGCAATTATGCAAACTTCAGGGAGTAGAAAATACTTGTTTGTCTATTAGTGTGTGGGCTACTTAAGGAACATAAGAAGTCTTTTAAAATTAAAGCTGAAAGGAAAATGCAGGAAGTAATAAATCTTTAGTCAAGAGCAATCTTTAAAGAAAATCTACTCCAATAGATAGAGGTAAAATCAGCACAGGATTTGATATGGTTTTAGTGAGAGAGGGGTCACATAAATGATCTGCTTTGGCTTGTGGGCCTCTCAGGCAAATTCAGTAAAGGGCTGGAAGAGAAACCCAATGTCCAGGAAAGGGCCAATGCAAGGCACAACTTTTCTTTCACTGTGGCTTAAACTTTCAATTTTATTCTCTTGTCTTGCACAATTGAAGTGATGAATAGGAAGCTGCTGTTGGCTTGTAAAATCTGCAAGGTATAAAGCCACACTGGGAAAAGGTACAGAGAAACCAACATAAATAGAAAGTCAATTCAAAAAATGTTCCAGGCCAATCAAAGGAGCATGGCCAACATTTTCTCTAGGGGAAAAATGCAGATATAATTTTTAAAAGGATTAATTTTTAAAATACATTTTCATCGGGGTCTTGAATGGTTGATATATGCACCTTCTCTCTGCGTTCCAGTAAGAGAGTGCCAAAGTATCTTTCCAAGAAAGCAAACATAAAAGCTACAAATTTTTTAAAAGATAAAATGCAGTACTTCTTTAAGTGGATTCTATAGAGTTTAAGTACTTTCCTCCTTTCTGTGCTACATTACTAGCTATTATATGGGGTCATAATTCCTTATTTTAATAATTGTTTTGGTTCAAGAGAAAAGGTGAAGCCACAACTCATAACATAAAGCTCCATCTGCCAAGATATTGCACAGCTTCAGAAATCTGGGTTGGTACATGGAAACCTGTGTTCAAAAGAGTATAATTATTTTGTACCAAGGCAATAAGATGAAAGTATACAATGTAATCAAAATTATTTCAAAGTACTCTATTTAGATACTTTCTAATATTCTGAATGTTTAACTGTTATAGCCTCAGTATTGCCTCAGGACCAAGGAATTTTTATGGAGAGTCAAATTATAGTTTTCTTTCTAGGGCAACAAACACGTCATTTAGCTAAGAAGAAAGGGGGAAGATCGGAGACCTTTCATTTGAAGATGATTTTAAATGATAGCATCTTAATTTGTGCATTTAGTATACTTTTATTTTGAAATGCAATCAGCACATATTGAGTACCTACTGTATCTAATACTATTAGTGCTTTTTTATATATGGAGTAATTTTTCTCTCCATAACCTTCTAGGGAAGATAACATTTGTAATATTCTCATTTTAAAGATGGAAAACACTCATAGTTAAAGTAATTTTTCAAAGATTATAGTTAACAAGTGGCAGATGGAAATTTAAACTTCAACTCTTAATATTTATTCTGTGATATACAAATAAACTATGGTATAAAATGCCTGCCTTTTGTGAGAATTTTCTAGCAATTTTCTGTTGAATATTTCAATGTGCTAAATTTTCTAACAGCTTTGAGAGTTTCTCTAATTGGGCATGTTTCCGAATGTGTTTATGTATAAGTGTTGCAGAATATGAGGGGGATAAATTATTTTGTGAAACAAAATATTTGATATTTTTCTGGAAAAATTTGTTTAACTGTCATCGATTTCTCATTTAATTGTGGCAGTGAATTAAGTGAAATAGTTTTTAAATTTAAGTAATATTTCTTTTTTTAATTCCCAAATAGAATGTACCAAAGTAGATCATCTCGTGCATTGACCACTATAAAACCTTTTTGACTAGTTTATTTACATCTCTTTTCTCCCAGTATATTTTGAATGCTGTCAAATTAATACTTATTAAGCCCTGCTTCTATAATTTTCTTTCTTATGCAACAATTTTAGTGTTACAGAAAGTATTTCCATGGGGAGTTTCTAGATTTCCTCCATTTCCTCTACCTACTAAAAAGATGTTTGTCTTGCTTTTTAATTCTTCCTTCTTCATCCCCTAAGGAAGGATTTTTTTAACTTGAATTTCAAGAGATTTTATACTTAAGATGGTAAATACCACCACCATTGTTTTCAATAACTTTTAATTAAAATTGAACATTTTAAATTGTGAACTTTAGTGGCCAAACAACAGTAATATTAATCATACCTGTATCTTTTAAGCAAGAGAAACTGGAGATATTTATATATCATATTTTAGTTGTTACAGATATCTCAATATATCATGTACACTGTCTACTGTGTAATTATAGCTGTTATTATTTCTATCACTGGATATTATTTAGTGTATAGATAAATAACATAACTATGACATGATATTTTTAAAGAAAGATCTGTTCACTATATTTTTTTTTTTATTTTTTTTTTATAATTTTATTTTTTTAATGGGGTGACATCAATAAATCAGGATACATATATTCAAAGATAACAAGTCCAGGTTATCTTGTCGTTCAATTATGTTGCATACCCACCACCCAAAGTCAGATTGTCCTCTGTCACCTTCTATCTTGTTTTCTTTGTGCCCCTCCCACCCCCTATCCCTCTCCCATTCCCCCCTCCCCCCCGTAACCACCACACTCTTATCAATGTCTCTTAGTTTCACTATTATGTCCCACCTACGTATGGAATAATACAGTTCCTGTTTTTTTCTGATTTACTTATTTCGCTTCGTATCATGTTATCAAGATCCCACCATTTTGCTGTAAATGTTCCGATGTCATCATTTCTTATGGCTGAGTAGTATTCCATAGTGTATATGTGCCACATCTTCTTTATCCAGTCATCTATTGATGGGCTTTTTGGTTGTTTCCATGTCCTGGCCACTGTGAACAATGCTGCAATAAACATGGGGCTGCATGTGTCTTTACGTATCAATGTTTCTGAGTTTTGGGGATATATACCCAGTAGAGGGATTACTGGGTCATAAGGTAGTTCTATTTTCAGTTTTTTGAGGAACCACCATACTTTCTTCCATAATGGTTGTACTACTTTACATTCCCACCAACAGTGTATGAGGGTTCCTTTTTCTCCACAGCCTCTCCAACATTTGCTATTACCTGACTTGCTAATAACAGCTAATCGAACAGGTGTGAGGTGGTATCTCATTGCCGTTTTGATTTGCATTTCTCTAATAGCTAAAGAAGATGAGCATCTTTTCATATATCTGTTGGCCATTTGTATTTCTTCCTGTGAGAAGTGTCTATTCATATCCTCTTCCCATTTTTTTATTGGATTGTTTGTTTGTTTGTTGTTGAGTTTTATGAGTTCTTTGTATATTTTGGATATTAGGCCCTTATCTGAGCTGTTGTTTGAAAATATCATTTCCCATTTAGTTGGCTTTCTGTTTATTTTGTTATCAGTTTCCCTTGCTGAGCAAAAACTTCTTAGTCTGATGTAGTCCCATTCATTAATTTTTGCCTTCACTTCTCTTGCCATTGGAGTCAAATTCATAAAATGCTCTTTAAAACCCAGGTCCATGAGTTGAGTACCTATGTCTTCTTCTATGTACTTAATTGTTTCAGGTCTTATGTTTAGATCTTTGATCCATTTTGAGTTAATTTTTGTACAGGGGGAGAGACTGTAGTCCAGTTTCATTTTTTTGCATGTGGCTTTCCAGTTTTCCCAGCACCATTTATTGAAGAGGCTTTCTTTTCTCCATTGTGTGTTGTTGGCCCCTTTATCAAAAATTATTTGACTATATATATGTGGTTTTATTTCTGGACTTTCTATTCTGTTCCATTGGTCTGAGTGTCTATTTTTCTGCCAATACCATGCTGTTTTGATTGTCGTGGCCCTATAATAGAGTTTGAAGTCAGGTATTGTTATGCCCCCAGCTTCATTCTTTTTCTTTAGGATTGCTTTGGCTATTCGGGTTTTTTTATAGTTCCATATAAATCTGATGATTTTTTGCTCTATTTCTTTAAAAAATGTCATTGGAATTTTGATGGGAATTGCATTAAATTTGTATATTGCTTTGTGTAATATAGCCATCTTGATTATATTTATTCTTCCTAGCCAAGAACAAGGTATATTCTTCCATCTCATTATATCTTTTTCGATTTCCCTTAACAATGGTTTATAGTTTTCATTATATAAGTCCTTTACATTCTTTGTTATGTTTATTCCTAAGTA
The DNA here is from genome assembly GCF_036850765.1 of Saccopteryx bilineata. Classification (NCBI taxonomy): domain Eukaryota; kingdom Metazoa; phylum Chordata; class Mammalia; order Chiroptera; family Emballonuridae; genus Saccopteryx; species Saccopteryx bilineata. Next base: position 180,417,158 of record NC_089494.1, read on the forward strand.
TTTTATTTTTGTTGTTGCAATCGTGAAGGGGATTATTCTTTTGAGTTCCTTCTCAGTTGTTTCATTGTTGGCATATAGAAAGGCTATTGACTTCTGTATGTTAATTTTGTATCCTGCGACCTTACTGTATTGGCTTATTGTTTCTAGTAGTCTTTTTGTGGATTCTTTGGGGTTTTCGATGTATAGGATCATATCATCTGCAAAAAGTGATACCTTTACTTCTTCTTTTCCGATATGGATGCCTTTTATTTCTTTGTCTTGTCTGATTGCTCTGGCTAGAACCTCTAGTACCACATTAAATAAGAGTGGAGAGAGTGTTCACTATATTTTAATATATATATTTGGTTTCTTTTTTAGTCTAATATATTTTATTTAAGGCATTTAGAAACAGTTTTCTTCCCTGGCTGGTTAGCTCAGTTGGTTGAGCACAATTCCAATACACCAAGGTTGTGGGTTCAATCCTCAGTCAGGGCACATACAATAATCAACCAATGAATGCATAAATAAGTGGAACAACAAAGTTCAGCAGCACAACAAGGTTATAAGTCCCTGCTATAAAAAGAGCCCAGTCTTTTCTAGGATTCCTCAAATTAGCTTAAAGCAGAATAGATGAATTGATGAAGGAGGGGCAAAAAAAATGGGAAGAAGGTAAAAGGGGAAAGGAAAGTAGGAAAGTGGGAAGCAGGGTAAAAAAATAACAAGTATTATTATGTGAGGTGGGTGGAGAAGTAGAAGAGAAAAGTTTAAAAGATAGAGTGGAAGTATAAAAGACAAGAAAGTAGGAGATGGAAGGAAAGAGAATTTTTAAAAGTGTTTGTTTCATTGCAAATGAGACCCCCTTTAGTGTTCTTAAAATTTTTTTTAGTATGGAGAGATGATGCCAGAGTAATGGCGGGGTAGGAAGCGATACCGATAAATCTCCCCCAAAACTCAACAAGATCTTCAACCAGAAACAGAAAAACCTATCCTTGGAGCCTCCAGATGTTTCGCAATACACCCGAAGGTATGATCGAGCAAAAAATTGGCTAAATATATAACCAAACCCCGAAGGAAATAGGGAGTAAGAAATGCTCCGCCTTCCTCACTAACCTAAACAGGGCGGTTTTCTCTGGGAACTGTGAATATAGAAACTGAGGCGGGCAAAGGGGGTGAATAGATCCAGGCCGCGGCACAAACGGCCGAACCAGGCTGTGGCACGGAGATCCAAGCCGAGGAAAAACTGTTCCTGTGGCAACCAGGGCAATACAAGCTAACACTCGCGCCAAACCCAGACAAAGAAAGACAAGCGGGCAGCCATTTTACCCGATCTCCTGGTCGGTGCGCGCAGATAGTGGGTGAGAGATTTCTTCCAAAGCCCCAGGAGTGGGTGCCTGTGTTACCCCACAGAGAGGCAGAGTCAGAGGCCTTTGTGTGGGCCGAAAGCGGAATCTCTGGGCAGCCCCAGCATCCTGGGAAAGCCGCGCAGGGGAGGAAGCGAGAACTAATTCCAACGGTGGAACTTTTCCGTGCTGGTGGGGGTATCACTCAGCGGCCGGGAAACGCAGCCGGCCTGATATCCTGGTCTGCGCACGCAGATAGCGAGAGATTCCTCTGAGTGCCTTGGCAGTGCACGCCCATGTTATCGCACAGAGGGGCAGAGTCAGGGGCCTTTGTGTGGGCCAAAGCGGAATCTCGGGCCACCACAGCGCCTTGCAAAAGCCGCACACGGGGATGGAGCGAGAGCCAATTCCAACACTGGAACTTTTCCATGCGGTTGGGGGTTTCACTCAGAGTGTGAGACTGCCGGCCAGATATCCTGGTCTGCGCACGCAGATAGTGAGCGAGAGTTTCCTCCAAGCGCCCCAGGAGTGGGAGCCCGCCTGTGTTACCGGACAGAGTGGCAGAGCCAGAGGCCTTTGAGTGGGCGGAAACCCCGCCTGATTATGCTAGCAGCTCTGACTGACTGAGCCTTACCCAGAACCCTGTGCTGAGTAGAAATAGAGTGGGGAGTTGCCAGCTCTTTGAGCCTCTTACTATCCAGGCAGAGGCAGCAGCAACCCCATAGCTGGATTATCAGGCTACTAATTGAGGAAGGAAAGACTAGGAGAAAGGCTCCAGGAACACGGACTCTCTCACTGACGGAGCCTATAAATGCTAATGAGCCTCGACTGCCAACGAGACTAAAGCACAATACATGACATCACCATAGAGACTTATCCACTGCAAACCTCTACCTGAGCATGCCAAAGGGGCAGAACCTGGGGTACAGAGTTACCGACCAGGAAGAGGGAGAAAAAAGAAAAAGCAAGAAGATAACCTCTCAAAATCAAGAATAATCTGCAGACTTTATAACCTATCCCATTTTATTATATTTGTTCGTTTGTTTCTCTTATCTTCATTCTTGATATTTTTTTCCTCCTCCAATTTGGCCCACTAACTCTCTGCCCGTCTTACTCTCTCCTCTCCTTGAACTACACTACCCATAAGTGTTACATCTCCCTTTATCTTTTCTTTCCTCTTCCTTTCTCTCTATGAGGGTTGCACTCCAAAACCCTTAACTCTCTCTCTCTCCTCTTTTTTCTTTTTTCTTCTTTTAGTGGTTCCCTCTTTTTTTCTCTCTCTCTTTATTTTCTCCCTCTATATTAATTTCTTCCTTTCTCCTTTACATCTCCTCTCATTCAAACCTCAATAACAAACAAATTATCTTATCTGGGACTCAAACTTATGTTTGTGGCATTTTGGGGGGTTTTTACTTCACCTTTTTAACTCACTAGCAGTGCTCCCATTCCTGGCTCTCCATTTTATCTAGTTCTTGTTTGACTAAATACAATAGTAATTTTTTAATTTGTCCCCCCATTTTTCTGTTTCCCTCTTATTCCTCTCATCATAACTCTTAGTCAACCAACATCTAAAAGCAAATCATTTTATTCTTGACTCAAATTTTTTCTTTATTTGCTTTTTGTGGGTCCATACCCCCTTCTTTTTTCTTTTTTTTTTTTTGACCCTTTATTACTTTTCCCCAATTCAGGCCCTCCATTACAGGCATTGTTTGTTATAATTCACAGTTCAGCATAAGATTTTCTCAAGAAAGAGGGGAGAAGATAGGAGAGGAAAAAAGGAGGGAGGAATAATTTCCTTTTTTTAAAATTTTTATTTTACTTTTCTTTATTTCATTATTATTTTTCTTTTAAGAAAACAACTCTTTTCAATTTTTAATTTTTTTAACTTTTTATTCTTTATTAAATCTCATTAATACTATCAACAAAACCACCCTCAGATGCCATTAAGGAAGAGAAAATCGAATATCATGGATACAAAAGAAAGAGAGGTAACACAGCTAGATGAGGAAAAATCTATGGAGAAAAAATTAAATTATTGGAAACCTTGGAGCTAAATGACAGAGAATTCAAGATAGAAATCATAAAAATCCTCCGAGATATACAAGAAAACACAAAAAAGCAATTTAGGGAGCTCAAAAAACAACTCAATGAACACAAAGAATATATGTCCAAGGAAATTGAAACTATAAAAACAAATCAAACAGAGATGAAAAACTCAATTCACGAGCTGAAAAATGAAGTAAGAAGCTTAGCTAATAGAACAGGTCAGATAGAGGAGAGGATTAGTGAAATAGAAGACAAGCAACTTGAGGCACAACAGAGAGAAGAAGAAAGAGACTCAAAAATTAAAAAAAAATGAGATAGCCCTACAAGAATTATCAGACTCCATCAAAAAGAATACCATAAGAATAATAGGTATATCTGAGGGAGAAGAGAGAGAAAATGGAATGGAGAACATACTCAAACAAATAATAGATGAGAACTTCCCAAGCCTGTGGAAAGAACTAAAGCCTCAAGTTCAAGAAGCAAACAGAACTCCGAGTTTTCTTAACCCCAACAAACTTACTCCAAGGCATATCAAAATGAAATTGGCACAAACCAAAAGCAAAGAAAAAATTCTCAAGGCAGCCAGGGAAAAGAAGAATACAACATATAAAGGAAGGCCCATTAGATTATCATCAGATTTCTCAGCAGAAACTCTACAAGCTAGAAGAGAGTGGACCCCAATATTTAAAGTCCTGAAAGAGAGGAACTTTCAGCCATGAATACTATACCCATCAAAGCTATCCTTCAAATATGAAGGAGAAATAAAAACATTCACAGATACAGAAAAGATGAGAGAATTTATCATCAGAAAACCCCCACTCTTGGAATTACTAAAGGGGGTTCTCCAATCAGATACAAAGAACAAAAAAAAAAAAAACCAGAGCCACAAGTAAAAGCTCCAAGAAGAACACAATAAAACCAAATTTAAACTGTGACAACAACAAAAAGAAAGAGGGGGAGAAGATGGAGATTAACAGTAGCAAAGGACGATGGAGTGCAAAAGTACTCAAAAAATAGTTCGCTACAATGAACAGGGTAGGAACCCATTTCATTACTTAAAGGTAACCACCATTGAAAAAACCACCACAGAAGCACATGAGATAGAAAAGATAGCAACAGAGGAAAGATGTATGGAATACAATCAAATAAAAACAAAAGATAGAAAAACGAAAGAGAAGGATCAAACAAGACACAAAACTAACAGAAAGCAATCTATAAAATGGCAATAGGGAACTCACAAGTGTCAATAATTACACTAAATGTAAACGGATTAAACTCACCAATAAAAAGGCACAGAGTAGCAGAATGGATTAAAAAAGAAAATCCAACTGTATGCTGACTACAGGAAACTCATCTAAGTAACAAGGATAAAAACAAATTCAAAGTGAAAGGCTGGAAAACAATACTCCAAGCAAATAACATCCAAAAAAAAGCAGGCGTAGCAATACTCATATCTGATAATGCTGACTACAAGACAACAAAAGTACCTAGAGACAAAAATGGCCATTTCATAATGATTAAGGGGACACTGAATCAAGAAGACATAACAATTCTTAATATATAAGCACCAAACCAAGGAGCACCAAAATATATAAGACAGCTCCTTATTGACCTTAAAACAAAAACTGAAAAAAAATACAATCATACTTAGAGACCTCAATACACCGCTGACAGCTCTAGATCGGTCATCCAAACAGAGAATCAACAAAGACATAGTGGCCTTAAACAAAACACTAGAGCACCTGGATATGATAGACATCTACAGGACATTTTATCCCAAAGTGACTGAGTATACATTTTTCTCCAGTATACATGGATCATTCTCAAGAATTGACCATATGTTGGGCCACAAAAACAACATTAGCAAATTCAGAAAAATCGAAGTTGTACCAAGCATATTTTCTGATCATAAAGCCTTGAAACTAGAATTCAACTGCAAAAAAGAGGAAAAATATCCCACAAAAATGTGGAAACTAAACAACATACTTTTAAAAAATGAATGGGTCAAAGAAGAAATAAGTGCAGAGATCAAAAGATATATACAGACTAATGAAAATGACAATACGACATATCAGAATCTATGGGATGCAGCAAAAGCAGTGATAAGAGGGAAGTTCATATCACTCCAGGCATATATGAACAAACAAGAGAGAGGCCAAGTGAACCACTTAACTTCACACCTTAAGGAATTAGAAAAAGAAGAACAAAGACAACCCAAAACCAGCCGAAAAAAGGAGATAATGAAAATCAGAGCAGAAAGAAATGAATTAGAGAACAGAAAAGCTATAGAAAAAATTAATAGAACAAGGAGCTGGTTCTTTGAAAAGATCAACAAAATTGACAAACCCTTGGCAAGACTTACCAAGGAAAAGAGAGAAATAACTCATATAAACAAAATCCAAAATGAAAGAGGAGAAATCACTACAGGCACTGTAGATATACAAAGAATTATTGTAGAATACTATGAAAAACTTTATGCCACTAAATTCAACAACCTGGAAGAAATGGATAAATTCCTAGAACAATACAACCTTCCTAGACTGAGTCAAGAAGAAGCAGAAAGCCTAAACAGACCTATCAGTAGAGAAGAAATAGAAAAAATCATTAAAAACCTCCCCAAAAATAAAAGTCCAGGCCCTGACGGCTATACCAGCGAATTTTATCAAACATTCAAAGAAGACTTGGTTCCTATTCTACTCAAAGTCTTCCAAAAAATTGAAGAAGAAGCAATACTTCCAAACACATTTTATGAGGCCAACATAACCCTCATACCAAAACCAGGCAAGGATGGCACAAAAAAAGAAAACTACAGACCAATATCTCTAATGAATACAGATGCTAAAATACTAAACAAAATACTAGCAAATCGAATACAACAACATATTAAAAAAATAGTATATCATGATCAAGTGGAATCATCCCAGAATCTCAAGGATGGTTCAACATATGTAAAACGGTTAACGTAATACACCATATCAACAAAACAAAAAACAAAAACCACATGATCTTATCAATAGACGCAGAAAAGGCTTTTGAGAAAATACAAGACAATTTTATGTTTAAGACTCTCAACAAAATGGGTATAGAAGGAAAATATCTCAACATGATAAAGGCCATATATGATAAACCATCAGCTAACATCATATTAAATGGCACTAAACTGAAGGTTTTCCCCCTTAAATCAGGAACAAGACAGGGTTGTCCACTCCCTCCACTCTTATTTATTGTGGTACTAGGGGTTCTAGCCAGAGCAATCAGACAAGACAAAGAAATAAAAGGCAACCATATTGGAAAAGAAGAAGTAAAGGTATCACTTTTTGCAGATGATATGATCCTATACATCGAAAACCCCAAAGAATCCACAAAAGACTACTAGAAACAATAAGCCAAATACAGTAAGGTCGCAGGATACAAAATTAACATACAAAAGTCAATAGCTTATATATATGCCAACAGTGACACAATTGAGAACGAACTCAAAAGTATAATCCCCTTCATGATTGTAACAAAAAAAATAAAATATTTAGGAATAAACATAACAAAGAATGTAAAGGACTTATATAATGAAAACTATAAACCATTGTTAAGGGAAATCGAAAAAGATATAATGAGATGGAAGAATATACCTTATTCTTGGTTAGGAAGAATAAATATAATCAAGATTGCTATATTACCCAAAGCAATATACAAATTTAATGCAATTCCCATCAAACTTCCAATGACATTTTTTAAAGAAATAGAGCAAAAATCATCAGATTTATATGAAACTATAAAAAACCCCAAATAGCCAAAGCTAAAGAAAAAGAATGAAGCTGGGGGCATTACAATACCTGACTTCAAACTCTATTATAGGGCCACGACAATTAAAACAGCATGGTATTGGCAGAAAAATAGACACTCAGACCAATGGAACAGAATAGAAAGTCCAGAAATAAAACCACATATATATAGTCAAATAATTTTTGATAAAGGGGCCAACAACACACAATGGAGAAAAGAAAGCCTCTTCAATAAATGGTGCTGGGAAAACTGGAAAGCCACATGCAAAAAAATGAAACTGGACTACAGTCTCTCCCCCTGTACAAAAATTAACTCAAAATGGATCAAAGATCTAAACATAAGACCTGAAACAATTAAGTACATAGAAGAAGACATAGGTACTCAACTCATGGACCTGGGTTTTAAAGAGCATTTTATGAATTTGACTCCAATGGCAAGAGAAGTGAAGGCAAAAATTAATGAATGGGACTACATCAGACTAAGAAGTTTTTGCTCAGCAAGAGAAACTGATAACAAAATAAACAGAAAGCCAACTAAATGGGAAATGATATTTTCAAACAACAGCTCAGATAAGGGCCTAATATCCAAAATATACAAAGAACTCATAAAACTCAACAACAAACAAACAAACAATCCAATAAAAAAATGGGAAGAGGACATGAACAGACACTTCTCCCAGGAAGAAATACAAATGGCCAACAGATATATGAAAAGATGCTCAGTTTCATTAGTTATTAGAGAAATGCAAATCAAAACTACAATGAGATACCACCTCACACCCGTTCGATTAGCTATTATTAGCAAGACAGGTAATAGCAAATGTTGGAGAGGCTGTGGAGAAAAAGGAACCCTCATCCACTGTTGGTGGGAATGTAAAGTAGTACAACCATTATGGAAGAAAGTATGGTGGTTCCTCAAAAAACTGAAAATAGAACTACCTTATGACCCAGTAATCCCTCTACTGGGTATATATCCCCAAAACTCAGAAACATTGATACGTAAAGACACATGCAGCCCCATGTTTATTGCAGCATTGTTCACAGTGGCCAGGACATGGAAACAACCAAAAAGCCCGTCAATAGATGACTGGATAAAGAAGATGTGGCACATATACACTATGGAATACTACTCAGCCATAAGAAATGATGACATCGGATCAATTACAGCAAAATGGTGGGATCTTGATAACATGATACGAAGCAAAATAAGTAAATCAGAAAAAAACAGGAACTGCTTTATTCCATACGTAGGTGGGACATAAAAGTGAAACTAAGAGACATTGATAAGAGTGTGGTGGCTACCGGGGGGCAGGAGGGGGGAAAAGGAGAGGGAAAGGGGGAGGGGGAGGGACACAAAGAAAACTAAATAGAAGTTGACAGAGGACAATCTGACTCTGGGTGATGGGTATGCAACATAATTGAATGACAAGATAACCTGGACGTGTTATCTTTGAATATATGTATCCTGATTTATTGATGTCGCCCCATTAAAAAAATAAAATTATTTAAAAAAAATTTTTTTCAGTATATAAAAATTTAAAAATTAATTAACAATTAATTTAGCTTCTGAATTGCTCTTCTTTAAATATGATTCTATTCAGAACTGTGCTAACAGGGCACTGGAATTTATTTGCATTGCACCTTCAGTTGATTGCCAGTGAAATTTTCAGGGGAAAAAAATCAAATTAATTATCCTGGCATAACAAGCCCCCAAACTATGTCAGCCTTTCAAATTTACATCCCTTCAGTCCCAACATCAGTCCTCTATTTGAGCCAAGCCATATTTTTTACTTTTCCTTCACCATTCTCAGGTATATCTTATAAATATGTCTCTGCTTTTTCTATGTAGATTTTCTGTCTGGAATGTCTTCTTTCCACCCTTACAACATTCTTCCTAATATCCCAGGCCCAGATAGCCCTTCTTCTACCCCTATAAAACCTTCTGCAATAACTACAGTAGTCAGCAACATAATCTGGAAAGATCCAAATAATAAATATTTTAGGCTTTGTGCACTTAAACAAGTTTCTGTTGCAATTACCCAACTCTACCCTTCTAGCATGTACGCGCGTACACGTGCACACACACACACACACATATCTATAGAAAATATGTAAATGGATGAATATCTACAAAAATCAGTCATGGGCCAGATTTAGACAATAGGTGATAGTTGGCTGACCTCAGTTTCAGATCACTGCAATCTCCTCTTTTCTCTGAACTCTACTAACAGCTATTTTCATAACCATCCATTTACTTCTAATTTATAGCCTTACACTATTAGTTATATTTTCTACTATAAGATTCTTCAGGGATGTATTTGAAAGTGCGGACCCTGCTGTTGATGAAATGAGTGAAGTATTAGATGTCCATGAGATAGAATGTTTTCGACCTACACTTGTTTGTATAAAGATCTCTAGTTCCCTATGTCTGTCAATATTGCAGCTTCAGTCAACAGCACTTGCCAATTTAGACAAAGCAGTTCACAAACTGTCAAAAAACAGAGCTTTTCAAAAGCAAATTTTTGACTTGCACTTCAAAGAAGAATTAATAACTTTTTTCCTAAGATAAAATTTTGCCACTTCTTTATATCTGATTTCAAAAACTCATTAAAGTTAAATTATCTGTTTTACTAATAGGTTTTAATGAATTTTACTGGATGGCTTATTATATTTGTCATTCCCCAGAAGGATGGAGTTTGGAATGAAAAAGCACAGGTGTGAGAACCAGCTCCATTAATTAACTCTGTGACACGGGGTAAGCCATTTAATATTTAGGATCTATATTTTACTTTTCTGTAATGACAAGATAATACATGTAGTACTATATTAAAATGAACAATGAATGTGAATGTGCTTTATAATGGGTGAAATAATATAAATGTCTTTTATTTTAGTTGAGGATGCTCTCATTAGATCCTTTCTTGCAGTGTATTTTTTTTAAATAACTGTTTCTAGAATAAAGAGGCATGAGAGTCACATTGATTTGGCATTCTGGCAGCACTTGGTCCCATGCTTCCAGTGGTCCAAGTGAAAGGAAATTATTGGAGGTACATAAAAAATCAAGAAAAAATCAGAACTCTCTCTTTTCTCTTAAAAATTTAAAGAGATTCAAGAAAGGGTAAGAAAACCCAACCCAAGGTTTACGATCATATTTAAGTGGGTCCAGATTGGATCAACTAGGAGGGAAACATATCAATAGAAATACAGAAAGGATATATATACTTAGAGTGTTAGGTAGAGAAATTAAATTGGTTCAAAAGATCATTCTGAGAGCAATCAGAAAGATTGAAACAGGGTTGTACTCTCGTAGGAATAAAAAGGGTGGGGCAAGCCACAGCTGGAAAAAATGAACCATGGAACTGGGCTTCTCTGGAACATCACATTTTCAGAGGCAGAGGACCCTCTGCTATGGGCGGGACCTGGTTAGGAGAAGCCACTTGCTGTCAGAGCTGAGAGGTTTAAAGGTGCTTCACTCCTCATGCTTTCATATTTTGATAGAGCTGGCGTGATTCAAGGAAAGAGTACACCTCTAAATCAGGCAATTTGTTTGAATCTCAGATTTGTCCCTGTACTAATTATGTGACATCAATTTTCCCTAAACTTCATGATCTTTGTGGGATATTGTGAGAACAGTACCTAATGGAAGGCCTAGTAGGTAAACGGTATTGAATAAGTATTAGTTCTCCTCAAGACAATCTGTATCTGGATTTAAGACAGTAAAATATTATTTCCAATGAACTTTTTGGTTTTGTGAAAGTTCCTCAGATTTTCTTAGACCTACATGTTATGTTTGTGTGGAATTCAAGTGGCCAGCTAAATATTGTAGGTACTGGAAGAATTAAATAATAAAGGCATTTAGATTTTAAAAAGCTTTTATTTTTTTATTCTTTATTTTTAATTATAGTTTGAACAAGGCTGAATTCCTGTTTTTAGATAACTACACCTATTGTAAAATGTGTTAATGTATTCATATCAACTGCAATACATCAAATTTCCTTCCCATGCTTCATATAATAGGCTTTGCTGTGGCAACCATTTTCTGGATTTAGTGTAAATCGAATATTTGAAAGCTTAGTGTGTGTATTCTTGCTACACAACAATTTTCCATCTGTTAATTTAGAATTACATACATACATTTTCTTTCTATATTTCCATTCTGTCTCCTACACATTAATTATAAATAGACTTATTAAGATTAGCTTCTAACTTCATTTCCTGCAGTTTTTGAAGTTTATTTCCTTCTATGTGGCATTTTTTTTTACATCCTATGAACTTAATTATTGATTTAAAAATTACACTGGGAAAAAATTTCTTTTTTCATTTTCTGTTGCATGAGGTTTTAGAACTGTTTCTATATATTTCTGCATTGCTGATTCCAAATCTGAAATTCGTTTTTTGGTGCATGCTCTAGTTTTTATGCAATTTTAATTTATTTTTGTTGTAGGAAATGGCATGTATTGGTTTTTAAATTGGAGTTAAAGGTCATTGACTCTTGGATTGAACATAACCACAAGGCAATTAATAATTTACAAACATCACTTTTATATAATTGTAGTTGTTTTTAAATGTAAAAAATTATTATCTGATAAAAATACCCTCTTATTTTGTTTTAAGATTGAATCATGGCTTCTTTGAGTAGGTGTAAATGAAAGAATAGTCCTGGCACCTTCTGTTATATATGTGGCTGTTACACTTCAATGTCAAGGTGCAATATTTCATCATTTGTGACACGTGCATATATTGCCTATTTTCAAGTTTCCCTTGGCTATCAAGACAAGAATTGGGCTCCTCATATTGTGTGTCATAATTGTGAGGAAATGTTTCATGACTGCACAAAAGGAAAATGCAAAGGAATGCCTTTTGGTATTCCCATGGTTTGGCGTGAACCTAAGGACCACAGCAGTGACTGTTATTTCTGTCTGATCCATACGAAGGGCATCAGCAAGAAAAAATGGCATATGATCGTATATCCTAATATTCCTTCAGCAATATGACCTATCCCACACTCTGAAACACTCCCAGTTCCAGTTTTCAATGGTTTTATTTCTTGTAAGGACGAAGAAAGTGAACTGGTGATCAAGTATATTTTGATAAGATGCATGAGGAAATGGTTGTAGAATCTGAAGGGTCTTCTTCTGATGCCAAGCAGTCATTAACCCCTCAGCAGTTTAGTCAACTTGAGTTGAATGACTTAGTAAGAATGACATAAAAATTGTCCTCAACTTTCTGAAGTATGAGGAGCATAACTAGAACATTTGTGTGGATCTTAAAATGGTAAATTTCCTGCTAGGACAACAGAGAGGTTTCATGAAGTATCCTTGCTTTCTGTGTTTGTGGGACAGCCAAGCTCAAGAGAAACACTGGAAACAGAAGGAGTGGCCAAAATGCAAAGTTCTGGAAATAGGGATGCAAAATATTATGAATGAACCTGTAGTTAATCGAGACAGGATCATTTTTCTCCCACTTCACATCAAACTTGGCTTAATGAAGCAGTTTGTTCAGGCTTTGAATAGAGAAAGTGAATGCTTTCAACATATTATTTCTGCTTTTCCTGCCTTGTCTTTTGAGAAGACAAAAGCAGGTGTATTTGATGGACCTCAAATTCGAACCCTTATACGTGACAAAGAATTTTCCAGGAAGATGAATAAGGAGGAGAAAGCAACATGGCAGTCTTTTGTGGCAGTTACAAAGAACTTCTTTGGCAACAAAAAAGCAGAAAACTATGAACTTCTGGTTCTAAGGATGCTGTTAGCTTTTCGTGACATTGGATGTAACATGAGCATTAAGATTCATTTCCTGAACAGTCACCTTGATATGTTTCCTGAAAAACTTGGAGCTGTTAGTGATGAGCAGACTACGGCTGGAGCATCAATCGAGATTGTCCGCAACAAGTACACAAACGCAAAAGCTACAAATGCAAATTTTTGCCTAAATAGAATTTAAATGAGTTTTGCACAAATTTTATGATTAAAATAAGTGTTTTAATATGTTCTATTTATAAATTGTAGAACAAATTCTGATGCAATCATATCTTTTAGTGTACATATTAGTGTATTTACTGTGTTATATAAATTATTATATTTTCACAAAGGTGATGCCCAAGAAGACATTCTACTTTATTATGTTAAACTAAATGTTGAAAATTTTATAATAAGATGTAAACCTAAAATCTTGAATTTCAAAAAATCTGTAGCTTACAGAGAAAAACTAATGTCAGGTTTGAGATTAGCACACTCGAATTAGGTAAGAACAAGTGTTTTTGTGGATGCAACAAAAATTTTGTTCCCCAATGATTAGTTCATTCTCTTAAAAGCATCTCTGTGCTATTTTAACACTATGAAGTAGATATGCCATTGAATGTGTGACAACATATAAGTAGAAATGTTATATCAACATGTTAATATAAAATATTAACTGTCATTGTATTAATCAGACTCTGAATTGTTTTAGTTGAAGACAGTAACTCTCGCTACTTTAAACAAATGGGAGTTACTAGAGAATGTTATACCGCTCAGAGAATCATTAAGAGATCTGGAGAAATAGGCCTTAAGCTTTCACGAACAACAATAGGATGTCACTTCTAATTGCCAAATAGTGATTGCTGCTCTGAATACCAGGTTCAAATGGGTGCCAGCACACCATGCCCTTTCTGTAGCTTATTTCCGAATCAAAGTCTCAGCAGGAACACCTGATTAATAGAATATAAGGCATACATTTGCACTTCAACTGTAAAAGATCTTGAAAATAATTTTTTCTTAAAATGTTAACTTAAAAGAGTAGGATTCAAAATATAGGAACTTGTCAAAATGGGGAGATCTATACACAGTTTTGGAGGAGCCGTGAATGACATCAGTGTGCTGCACTCTACTTGGTCTTCTCAATAATAATGAAGAACATTGTTTAAAAGCTTATTGGAAGGCTATAAAAACTCTTATTAATAGATTTAATTTTAGGGTTCATATACAGTGTGTCCGTAAAGTCATGGTATACTTTTGACCGGTCACAGGAAAGCAACAAAAGATGATAGAAATGTGAAATCTGCACCAAATAAAAGGAAAACCTTCCCAGTTTCTGTAGGATGATATGGCAGCATGTGCGCATGTGCAGATGATGATGTAACACCCTGTATACAGCAGTGCAGCCCACGACCATGCCAGTCGAGATGTGGACGGTACAGAGGAAAGTTTAGTGTGTTCTGTGGCTCGCTAAATTTGAATCTGTGACCAAAGTGCAATGTGAATATTGGCACATTTATAACGAAGTGCCACCACATAAGAATAACATTACTTGGTGGGATAAGCAGTTGAAGGAAACTGGCAGTTTGGTGAAGAAACTCCATTCTGGTAGGCCATCAGTCAGTGACGAGTCTGTAGAGGCTATGAGGGATAGCTACCTAAGGAGCCCTAAAAAATCTGTGCATGAGCCCACATCGAACTGCACTGAATAGGTATGAAAGTGGGAGAGTTTTTCTTTTATTTGGTGCAGATTTCACATTTCTATTGTCTTTTGTTGCTTTCCTGTGACTGGTCAAAAGTGCACCATGACTTTACAAACACACTGTATTTAAAGGCTTTGTAAACCCTCCCCACACTCTTATAAACCTTTCCCACACTGTTACTAATCTTTCCCACACTTATTTTGCTTATTTTAACACAAAAATAATTAAAATAATAAATATATAAAAATACCTATATACCGCAAAATCCCGCAATATAGCAAAAAATCCGTGATACAAAATTAGATATATACAATTAAAAAATTCGGGACACAGTGAGACTGCAAAAAGTGAACAGTGATATGATGAGGCTGTGTTTTTAATATAAACATCTATCTTTAAGGGAGTGATTAGGAAAATAACATTTATTCTGGCAGCACATAGCCTTCATTCTTGAATGAGCCTCCATTGCTACTTAAACTAGAGTTACCTACTTTGGAAATTTTAATCTATTTTTCATTTACATATTAAGTATCTGTTATGTACTAGAAAGGCAATATGTCCAAAGCTAAGGATGCGAAGATGATTTTGAAATCTCAAGTTCCTCACAATATAGTAGGAACAACAACTCTAACAACCCTTTGCGGGATTATATAAAAATAATAATTCATTTCTAATGGTGCGTAAGTACTTGGTAATAGAGTGATTAATTTTGCTGGAAGAATAAAGGCCAGGCAATGCTCAGCTTGAAGGATAGTTATAAACTGGGGAAAATGTTTAAAAAAAGACATTTTAGACAGAAATAAAAGAAAGTGTAAAAGTATAAATGCTCAAGTGAGTGAAGATGGTTGTGTCTTCTAGTGAATAACAGAAAATTAAAAAAACAAAAAACAAAAACCAGATATTCCTTAGGCTAGATAAGGAAGAATGGCTTTACACCATTCTGTATTGAAGTACTATCCTAAAGAGACTCTTCTTTACCCACTGATAATTGTGCTTTGGGTCACTATTTCCATTAGTGTTAATGTAAGGTCGGTGGATAGGGGGATGGTCACGTGGGGAACTCAGATCCACGAACTTTGGCTAGGACCGCCCACAATCAAGTGCGCCAAAAGGAGGCTTCACAGGAACCGTTTGGAAAAAAGCGATTGTCTGCCAGCCAATGGGATTTCACCACGTCATGTTAGCTACACTTCCCTAGAGGGACCCTTTAAATATCTCCCGCAGTTTAATCTGGGCAACTTCTCTGGCCTCCATCTTTCTTCGGGGCCAGGGAACCTTGCCGGGCGGGATGTGTGCTCTGTACTCAATAAAGCCGTTTGCTATTCCACACTTTGTGGCTCTGGCCTCTTCCTTCCTTCTTGGTGGGGAAAAATATTTTACAGTTAGTAGTTTTGTTCTTCCCTGTTTATTCTTGCTAAGACCACTCCCTCTGTGACAGTCTACAAAAATTGTAATATGGTTGACCCAGGAAAAGATGCCAACTGTAGTCATTAAACACAAGTTGTCCCCTTTTAAAGCAATACCATTCCCCTGCTCCCTTCAGAAGGATACATTGGGAGTTTCATTTCTATCAAGGACGGACCAATATGGATGCAGGTTTTAATCCTGTCTCCTTTTCTTCTCAAGCTGATCACTAGCCTTTGTCCTTAGGAGAGACAATGCATGTTTAATCAGATTGACTCAAGTAGAAATTCTGGTTTAGCTACTACAACTTTAGGAATGTTGCTTATCCTCTTTTCAATGATTTCCTCCACCAGAAAATGGAAATGTGAGCATTTTCATACAGAGGTGGCATCATGGTCATAAGAAACAGCATAAACAATGTGCACACAGCTGCCATTGATTTAGGTTCCTTATATTCAGATTTCTCCTTAAGGTTATAGTAACTTCTCTGTAATCTAAGGTATTCATATGGTAAACTACCATATCCAAAAACTATTGCTAGCACCCATTAGATAAAGACAATCTTTTTTTTTCTTAAGAGACAGACTACCACATGTGCCCCAACTGGAATTCACCTGGCAAGCCCCTATGGGGCAATGCTCTGCCCATTAGGGGCCATTGCTCCATTGCTTGGCAATCGAGCTATTTTACTGCCTGAGGTGAGGCCATGGAGCCATCCTCAGTGTCCAGGGCCAACTTGCTCTAACCAAGCCATGGCTGCAGAAGGGAAAGAGAGAGAGAAAAAGGGCAGGGAAGGGATGATAATCAGATGGTCACTTCTTCTGTGTGCCCTGACCATGAATCAAATCCAGGACATCCACACACCTGGCTGATGCTCTACCACTGAGCCAATTGGCCAAGGCCATTAAAAACAATCTTAATGGTCCTTTATTAATTAACATTACCTAAGTATTTTTTAGGTTATCCTGACTCCTGAAATCCAGGATGCTGTGGAGAAGGTCCCACAACAACAGCCTTCAGTCTGAGAAAACCCTGATTTCCTAAGTAGTAATATGAACTCTAAGTATAGAAATGGAGTCAGTTTTGTACTTCTCCACTGGGACACAATTATGTGTTTTATGTGAAATAGATGCTCAGTTTTTGTCATTCAATGACATTTATATGCACACTTTTCTTCTTACCCCTTCTCTAACCCTAAGCAAATACCTTATGCTGTATCTGTAAATTGCTATAATGCATCTATGCATCAATCCTCTGCAGTACAACTGAAATATTAAAAAAAAAAATGTGTCCTCATAGCCTCATCACTAAAGATAAGCAAGTTAATTCCACTTTTTTTCTTCTTTGCACTCTTACTCTCTCCCAGCCTCTCCTTTTGCATTTGTGAGGAATAAAAGCAAGTTCCTGCCTGTTTCTTTTTGAGGTTATTGTTCTGACTGCTAAGCACCTGCTTCCTGTGTTTTATTTTGTATAGAAAACATTCAACCTTTCTTCCATTTGCTTTAAGATGCTTTAAGAGTCATGTCAGTAGGATATAATTAAAAAGAACAGCAGGGAGAATGCCAGACAATTACTAGGAGACACAGTAAAGACAAGGTTGAGACAAACTAGTTTACGTCAAAAGGAATTCTGATTACCACCATAATTATTATTGGTATTTAACATTTACTTAGCACCAACATGGAGTTACACAGTGTACAGGACATAGAATTAGACCCCTTTCTAGCCAAGATATAGATAATATTTAAAGAGCTGCAAGATTCTTCCAAAGCTGCTAGTCTCAGATGATACTCTTCTGTGAGAAGTGTTGGCAGCTTCTGATTGTAGGTAGCGCGTGGCATTTTTATAGCGAAAATCAATGAGATAATGAACTCAAAAATAAGAATTGCTTATAATGAGCACTCAATAGAAATTAGTTACACAGAGGGGGAAGTTATGCGTAGTAATTCATAACAGCATTAGGTACACACGAAGCTGCTGCCTACCTTGTTTTCCCACAGATGAAGCTGAATTCTTCAGATTTTGCTTTACTTTCATGAAGTCCCTGCAAAATACTGTGTTAATTTTTCTTGAGGAAATGTTGAGGCTTTTTCAAAAGCACTCAAACATTATTATCAAATACAAATATTTAATTCCTGGTAGTTCAGATAATATCAGAAGTCCCTTGACTTGTCAAAAGTTGTCTTTTTTTGGCCCTGGCTGGACTGCTCAATGGATAGAGCATTGGCCTGGCATATAGACATCCCGGGTTTGATACCTGGTCAGGGCACAGAAAAGAAGTGACCATCTGCTTCTCTTCTCCTCTCTCTCCCAATTCTCTCTCTCTTCTCCTCTCACAGCCAGTGGCTCAAGCATCAGCCCTGGGTGCTGAGAATAGCTCAGTTGATTTGAGCATCGGCCCCAGACAGAGGGTTGCTGGGATTCCAGTCAGAGCACATGCAGGAGTCTGTGTATCTCCCCTCCTCTCACATAAACAACAAAAAAAGTTTATCTCTTTTTCTTTATCTCTGTAGATCTCATACCTAGGTAAGTGCTTGGTAAGTAATAGGTGGGTAATAGAGTGAGTTAAAGAACAAATGGGTAAAAACAATAAAAAAACATTTCAAAATCAAACTAACAAAAATCTTGGGTTCTTGGTTTTCCATACAGAAAGTTATTTAGGAATTGAAGCCTTTTAGTCATCCACATGAAGCTGTGACCGGGCCATAAAATATAACCACTACACGCTTGTGGCAGTGACGCGACATATGAGAGCCAAGAAATCGTATTTCTGTTAGGCTTGCTATTAGTCCAACCTCTGTTGAAGCCTAGTTAGTTTACACTTATTTGGTTACTTTCAAGCATGCACTGATTTATATAATATAAGAGCATTTTTAGACAAAATATGCTCATTAGTGCTGAAACTATTTTGGATGGACATCTTTCTAAAATATGTATGCATCTCTTGTCTCCCTGAAGCTGAGCATATTCTGTTCAGTTTTCATTTGCACATTCTTGGAGTAATGTTGGAAAATCTGAGCAGGTTTAGAAAATAACTTTCCACAAGCTTCACAGCCCAGGACACAAATCCTGAGCCTGTTGCCTTCACAGCATGCGACTCTGAGACTTGCAAGAATTCAAAATTCCAATCTTGTTTCCTCAGGGTGGGAGGGTGGTGTTGAAGAGCATTTGCCTCTGTTGGCAGATAGAATACATATCTGGTAAACTAAGGTTCTCTCCATGAGCTATCGTCAAGATAACGGAGAAAAGGGGAGTATAATTATCCTTCCATTAACTTCAAGTAACCTCTTTTCACATTTTCTAATGAATCAGAAGTGACTGAAAATGACTGGAGATTAATCTAGCATATAACATTTTTTCCTTGGACATATTTGAACTTATCTGGAACTCTTGAATCCTACCATTTTCTGATTCTGAGAATTATGACTACATAACCTTTGGACAACAATCATTAGGAAAGGCAAGCCTTGGGGGAAAATTTTGCAGAATGAAATCCATATTACTGTAAACCATAAAGATTTTCCTTGGACTATTTGCCAGTCTCCCCTCACCCTGCCCCCCTTTTTTTTTGGAAGACAAACTTGGATATCTATGCTTGCTCTTCACAAGAAAAACAGGATGAAGTGACTAGTTTCTTTTTCTGCTGAGGTATAAAAATGAAAAGGCAGCTCTGATGTTCACAGCTAATTAAGGAGTGAGACTGAGTGCCTATACTGGCATTTATGACATGATTTACCCTGGGCTTCAAAAGCCTCCTCCATTTTCTTCCCGTACTTCCCTGGAGGACTGACTAGGAGTCAGATGTAAACCTAGACTACACTAAGCAGTATATTGCTTCCATTTGATGACTTGCTTTCATGATCTATTCTCTTACTATATCATTCAACTATGATCTACTCAGACCAAGCAATCCACCATTCCAATCAGAAGTTCTTCCCAAAATGATTTTCACCCCAGTGGATGCCTGATTCTCAAGTTTTTTTCTGAAGCTGGGTCATAGCCTGAAGCTCTTTTTTTTTTTTTTTTTTTTTAAATTGGAAACTTTGAAAACCAAGTACTGTTCCAATTTACTTCCTTTACTTTTCAACACCTTCTTGGATTATTATTCCCCAATGACATAACAAGAAAAAATAGAAAACATACTGCTCCGAATACTGTTTGGTGGAGATTAAACAGTTTCTTCTGAACTGTAAACACTTGGAAAGGGAACTGGAAGAACAGTCTTCACATAAAATGAAAATGTGTGAAAATTATTTTTATTACATTAGTTTCCACTGCTGCAGTGTTTTGAATATTTGCTAAACCTGTGTATAATTAGTCTGGTTTAAAAGCCAAATATGTTTATTTGGTTATATGTAAGAAATATGTATATTTATTGTGCATGGCTTATTGTGTCTTACATTCTTACATAAAGTAATCATCGCCCAACAGAATAAAATATTGCTGTGATTTATCGTAAGGCGGTCCCACACACATAAGATCATAGATGATGCTAAGCTTTTTGATCCATAACTAATTAAGAGTTGTGACAAGCTTACATTAGCTACCTTAAAGCAGAGAAGTCTAGCTGGTAAACCTGAAAAAGTCAATTTAATAAACAAACTCTGCATTGGGTTTGAGTAGAACAGGAGTAGATATTTTGTTCCCCCTGCTTTGACAAATACGGAGATAATGTTGATTCCAAATCCACAGCCCTAATTATTTCCAAGATTGTTTAGAAGTTCTAAAGGCTGCTGTTGACGCTCTCATTATTACACTGTGTTCACTTATGAACTGTTTAAATAGTCTTTCCCCCCCTTTTTTTTTACAGAGACAGAGAGAGAGTCAGAGAGAGGGATAGACAGGGACAGACAGACAGGAACAAAGAGATGAGAAGCATCGATCATTAGTTTTTGGTTGCACATTGCAACACCTTAATTGTTCATTGATTGCCTTCTCATACGTGCCTTGACCGCGGACCTTCAGCAGACCGAGTAACCCCTTGCTTGAGCCAGTGACCTTGGGCTCAAGCTGGTGAGTTTTTGCTCAAACCAGATGAGCCCTCGCTCAAGCTGGTGACCTCGGGGTCTTGAACATGGGTCTTCTGCATTCCAGTCCGACGCTCTATCCACTGCGCCACTGTCTGGTCAGGCTGTTTAGTCTTCCTTTGAGTTGAACTACTCATGCAGGGCAGCTGTAAAGCATACTTACTTGCCCACAGTTTGGTTCTCCTTTACGCATGCTGAAGAGAGTAAAATAAACCCCCAGTGCTCCTGTGGAACTTAGGTGCTTGATCTGAGTTTTTACAACTTTGCTTTGCTTGGCCAGAGGTTTCCAATTAGCCATGAAAATGAGCTTTGAGGTGAGGAATTCTATTTCAGGTCAGCCGTAGAATGGTAATCAAGAGATTTCAAAAGGCAAGAATGACCTCACATTTTTATTTTCTCCAGATAATTCTGTGGTTGAAAATAAATTTTAGGAAAACATAAAGCAAATGTGGTATAAGAATGGAACTTGAAAGATGAAAATGATGATTGCATTCTCATCAGCATTAACGTGCTCTGATATAGAGATGGATGTGGAATGTAAGGATCAGTACTGTCTATTAGATATGACATAGTGTTAGAATCAGAACCCTGGCTCTGCTAACTGCTAGCTGACTGAAGGTGGGCAAGTAACTTAACACCTCTGTACCTTAGTGTATGCACAGTAAAATATACATAATAACACCAACCAGGCAGATTTATTGTCAGGATTAAATGAAATGAAGTTCAGCGCTAAGAGGAGACTAGATACACAGCCAGCAGAAGCAATTTTTTCTACTAATATTAACAGTAGACATATAGTGATGAAAATAAGACCCCACCAAAATTTAAATAAATCTGTTCTCCCTAAATCTGAGAAGGGTGTTTGAATTAATGGTGAGCAAAGAATATCTATTCTATTTCTGATGGGAACATATTTCAAAACTTAGACCATTACAGGTAGTCTCATGGGAGGGGAATGCACTCTGGAACTTAGTTTAACCAAAAAGTCATCTCTGAGGATATTTTTATCTTTTATGTTGTTAATCATCTCTATAGACCAGAAGCTTGTTGAAAATTTATTATCTTAATAGATTTATTTTCTTATTCTGGCAATCTGAGGCAGTTTCAGTGAACAATGAATTTTTAGAAATCATGAAAATAATATAGATAGGTTGGGTAACCTTTAAAAATGATCTGAACAATGGCCTGTAAACTACCTTTGAAATCCTGTCAGCGATCAAGGGACATCTTATCCGTCTCTTATTTCCTTTGTGACCTGGCTGAAAGCATTGTCTATGGCTCTCCTTGAGTAAGTGAATCACATGACCTTTACAAGCCACGAATTTGATGGTATCTTTCATATTCACTTTTGTATACTCTAGTGTTTAGGTATCTTCAATGTCTCTCCTCCTTCAGAGTGTTTTCTATCTATAAATAGCCTATACCTTTTCTTCATGCTTCTAGCTTGATCAACTTTTCTCCTCTATTATCTGTGAAAGCTCATATCACTGTGTTATCAGCAAACCCTTGAAGTTGAGGTTTGAGATTGATGATTTCATCGTAATATCACATTTCATTCAGGAATAATCTATTGCATTGAAATATAAAGGGATAGGCCCTGGCTGATTAGCTCAGTTGGTTAAGAGCATCCTCCCCAAATGACAAGATTAAAGGTTCGACCCCTGGTCAGTGCACATACAGATGCTGCTCAATGTTCCAGTTACTCTCTTTCTCCTTTCCTCTCTCTCTCTCAAGAAAAAGAAAAAGAAAAAGAAAGAAAGAAAAAGAAATATAGAAGGAAAAATATTAGTAAATATTTGTATCCTAACCCTCCACAGTATTCTTTATCCTTTGTATCTCAATGTCTTATAAATGCACAGAGAGGACTGGATGATGTTATGATGTTGCCAATACCATATCAAGGAGTTGAAGATTGAAAGGATGGCATAGAAAAATGAAAATACTACTTTAGTAAGTCACAAAAAATCTGCCTGACATTTATTTTCATGCAACATGTTGATAAATATATATCCAAGAAAAGGCAACAGTAAGGGATAGATTATTTTCTGGTCTTGATGAATATTTGTTTTCTTTTTAATTTTGGTTGATAGAAGTATTAGCACAAGAAGCACACACTTTCTAAATTAATTCCTTGTGATCACACAGAACAAGGCAGACGACATTATTAGAAAGAGAACTAAAGACTCTTGATGTTTAGTTTCTTGCACTAATTATTAAGCACATATCCTCTTTATTAGCTGTAAAAAAGGCATATCTGGTGTAGCTAAGTAAATCATATGTTTATCAGGCAGAAAATGTGCAGCAAATCTCTTTCCTTTCATTGACAGTGAATGCAGTGCTTAAGAGTACAGTTTTGGCACAAAAAAGATTCAGAATGCCATGAGGCTTTTGCAGTTACACCAGGCTCAGAGCCCTGGAGGTTGAAGAGAAAAAAATGCTGTAGTTAAATGAGCTTCTATCCTGAGAAAACTGATAATTCATCCCTGGCCTAAGGCTCATCCTATGGAAATAGGATCTATCTGGACATGTTAATAATTTAAAAAATATGTACGTTATTATGATGGATTTTATCATGCTATCTTCTAGCTCCAATTCAACTCATCCTTCTTATTTAAAATAAAATATTATGCAGCAATGAGTCTGTAAGAAGGAGTAATTATAGGGTATATTAACAATAATGCCTTCATTAGAGTCTGGTGGTTTGTTAGAAGAGGGAACACCCTCAGCTTTGCTTTAAGCTATTAATTAACCAACCGGTCATTAACTGCTGCTAACAATTGATTTAGAAGGAATTATTGCTTAAATAGCAGGAGGTGTTTAAGAGGAAAATAAATTAAAACAAAGGACTGCTGGATCCTGAGAAAAAAATAGAAGTTCTTGAAATATAGAGAATAGCTCCAAGGACTCTAATTATCAAGTGATAAACAATCATTGGGAAGCACATTCTTTTACTTTATTTTTCCAGAAATAGTGACAATATCTTATAATCAAGGACCCCACTGTGTTTACTAATTGAATGATCCTAAACAAATGATGTTATTAAAAGCATAACTGAAGGAGTAAATTGTCATTTTAGCAGGTTACCAAAACATTTACATTGATCACAAATATACTGTCTCGGCAATGCGTTCTGAAAGTTTAGTTTACAAAAAAAAATTTTAAACTAAGATTAGTGTATCTATTGCCCATGAAATGAATTGCATACTGCATTTAATGCATTATTTTAGGTATATCATTTTCACTATCTGTTCTTCAGCTAGTTTTCTTTAAAGGCAATAAATAGCCTTTCCTGATGATTCTCCTTTTCCTGTTATTTTGAGAATAGGGTTTGCAGGAGTTTCTGGTCCTGGGGTAAAGCAACAATGAGAAAACTAATAGGGCCCTGGCTGGTTGGCTCAGCGGTAGAGCGTTGGCCTGGCGTGCAGGAGTCCCGGGTTCGATTCCTGGCCAGGGCACACAGGGGAAGTGCCCATCTGCTTCTCCACCCCTCCCCCTCTCCTTCCTCTCTGTCTCTCTCTTCCCCTCCTGCAGCTGAGGCTCCATTGGAGCAAAGATGGCCCGGGTGCTGGGGATGGCTCTGTGGCCACTGCCTCAGGCGCTAGAATGGCTCTGGATGCAACAGAGCGGCGTCCCAGAGGGGCAGGACATCGCCCCCTGGTGGGCATGCCGGGTGGATCCCGGTCGGGCGCATGCAGGAGTCTGTCTGACTGCCTCCCTGTTTCCAGCTTCGGAAAAATGAAGAAAAAAAGAAAAAAAATGAAAAAAAACCTAATAGTAACCAAAAAAACTAAAGAAAACCTATTTTTTTTTTTTAGTGAATTATTTTCCATTTTTTCTAGTCAGCTTTAGGAATTACTATGACAAATAATCTGGTAATATTTTAAAACCAAAACCAAAGTTACCTGTCCTAGATTTCAATCAAGTTTTTTTTTTTAGCATCTACCATATATAAGCAACCGGGGAAGTATTTCCCTTTGAATTAACAATTGACTAAGAGTATGTGTGTGTGTGTGTGTGTGTGTGTGTGTGTGTATACATATACATACAGTAAAGTTGTCTTTTTTGGGTTTGGAGGGTATATAGCAGTATAAGTTTTAGCTCATGTATAGATTCTATGTGACTACCACTACAATCAGGGCATAGAACTTTGCGTGCCCTTACTCCACAAACCTCCCTCAGACTGACATCTTGTGGTCACACCTGCCCCCATGGCAAACCCTTGAGAATGAGTGATCTGTTCTCCATCAAGGTCCGTATACTTTTTGTCTTTTTTAAAAAGTCTTATATAAATTAAACCACACAGTGTGTAGGTAGTGTTTTGATACAGGCTGCTTTTACTCAGAATAATACTTTTGAGATTCAACTAAGTTGTTGCATGTATTAATAGTCTGTTTCTTTTTATTGCTGAGTAGTATTTCATCGTTTGCCTGAGATCTTTTATATACAGGCAATGCAGTTATGTATTTATATGTACTATTTTAAAATAAGAGACATGTTTTCTGTGGTACCTTTTTTTTTAACTATGTAAAGCATGTTATAAGAAGTGAATTATTTTGACTTTGGGGTTATCAGTAAGGTTCATCTTATTTGTGAAAAATATCATACTTCTGCCTTTTCTCCTTTGGACAGGACATAATTTATCTTAGAATATGTAGTTATAGGCATGAATTTCTTTTTCATTAATGTTCTATCAGTCAGCTTGAGCTGAATTATGTTGCAACAGCAACATAACAAAATTATTTCTTACTTATGTTACATGACCATCGTGGGTAAGCTTGATGTCCTATTTTATCTCCATTCTGAGAGCTAGAATGAGAGAGCAGCATTGATTTGGGATATGCTGGTCTTGCAATGGAGAGAAAAGAGCAACAGTGGACCAAATGATGCCTCAAAAACTGTATTGGAAGGTGTTTCATGTTAGTTCCACTCACATTTCATTGACCAAAACAATCATAATCAAGCCTAAAGTATAATCCCCCTATTACGAAAGGTCAGTAAATACTCTTGAATAATCATACAATTTATTATACACAGCTTGTATTAAAATTTTTTTATCACTTTATTTTAATAGTAAATATATATGAAACATCTCATAAGAACATATTGAATGATTACATGTGCTAGGCACTGTTTCAAGTATTTCATATCTTTTCTTTTCTTTAACTTAACCATTAGAATAACCATAAAAAGGCTAATATCTACAGTGATTAAGATTTTGCAATAAAATTAGCTTAATCTTAATAAATTTTATATAATCCTAGACAATAGACTTTCAGTAAACTGTCCAAGTAGCTATTTTTCATGTTTCACTTTTTAATTGTAAGCTTATAAAAGTATCCAGGCAATTTATTAAATACTCTGCAAAAAGAAATCATGCCGTATGCATTTAGGTACTTCATAAAATTTTTTTCTTTTTAATTTCTCTTCAGAGATAGGAATGTTTAGAAGAGAGAAACCCTCTTTTTATCTCTGCTATAGCTAATGATATCATCTTTTTGTCCATATGTTCTCTGCATGCCCACATCAACACTTCCAGTATGGTTGACTATTGGCCTTTGGCTTTCTCTCTGCTAAGTACTACCCTAAGTGCTTTGCATATATTAACTCATTTAATATCACAACAAAACCAGGAACTCAGTATTATTATTTATCATCCAGTTGGTTGATTCAGAAACCCCTAAAAGAAACAACCAAAACAAAATTATTATTTTTTAGATGACATATTTGAATATTTAGAAACCCAAAGGAGTCCATTTTTAAAACAGTCTAATTAATAAATTAATTTAGCAATGAAGTCAGAAAAATATTTTAGTAGGCAAGAGTATCAGATTTATTACCTCCCCTTCTAATTGGCCTTTTAAAAAATCTGTCCAACCAGAACTCTTACCCAATGACTATGAAAACTGGTCCAGAGAAGCACACAGTCTAATGTCAGATATAGAAGTCTATTTTAAGAATTTAAGTCAAGAGACACAGAAGCTGTTATGTCAATTTGTGGCTGGAATGAGAACCATGTCAAGCCAAAGCTGGAACCATGTCAAACTAAATCCTACCCCAAGCTGGACATTCCCAGGATCAGTAGGAACTATGGGGAAGCAGAGGGAGCCAGCTAGTAGAGAGGAGGGAGAACTGAACTGAGCAAACAGTTGGTCTGAGACCTAACTACAAGGACTTATCCATATCAAGAACATGGTGCAAAACATTCTGGAAGCAATGACAGCAAATGTAGAGGACCCTTGGCTGAACTTGGTAGGTATGAGGCACAAAATAAAGGGCAGAGGGTAGGAATGGCATGAGCTCAAGAGAGGCGGCTCCAGATGATGGCAGAGAGGTGGCAGCCAAGCTGAGTGGGGGCTGGAGGGCCGTGGTGAGAGGCTTGGATTCCTTTATTGTGAAGCCCAACTCCACTCTGATCTGCCTCCCTTTGAAGCGGTTCCTGTTGGCTTTGTTGAATAAAATCTCACCTTCTTTAGAACTTTCACAGACATACACCTCTAGCAATTGGCATGTAAAGCCCTGAATTACAGATTATTTTTTTTTACATGTTTTTATCTTTCTAAGAATGTTAGCTCTTAGAACTCAGGAGCCAGGAATCTTTCAATCTTCTACAGAGATTAGTGAGCTATTAAGAACACGATGGGTTTACAGTAAATATATGTTGGCCCAATAAAGGGAAAAATAATGAAATATTCCCCATCAGCAGTCATAGTTTCTTCCTATGCTCTCCTTATAGAGCTACTAAACCCACATTATTTGGCACAAATTAACTGAAGCCTCCCCTTGTACTATTGGCTTCTCTGAGAAACCAATGGTTTATATGTTTGAATACCGAGAAATGGGGAGTCCCATTTTATAAATCCAGGGAAAATCATACAGACACATAAGTGATATTTACTGAGTTCCTTCCATGGGGCAGAGTTGTGTTAAATATTTTACAAGCATTTATTTTGTATTTTTATGAATTGAGAAGTGGGGAGGCAGAAAGACAGACTCCCGCATGCACCCGACAGGTATCCACCCTCCACTTGGCATGCCCACCAGGGGGTGATGCTCTGCCCATCTGGGGCGTTGCTCCATTGCAACAGGAGCCATTCTAGTGTTTGAGGCAGAGGCCATGGAGCCATCCTCAGCACTTGGGCCAGTTTTGTTCCAATGGAGCCTTGGCTGCGGAAAGGGAAGAGAAAGACAGAGAGAAAGGACAGAAGGAAAGGTGGAGAAGCAGATAGGTGCTTCTCCTGTATGCCCTGGTCTGGAAATGAACCCAGACATTCACATGCCAGGCCAATGCTCTACCATTGAGCCAACTAGCCAGGGCCTACAAGCATTTTTTAAATTTAATCTTCAAACAACCCTGTGCAGGCACAACTAGGATGTGAGAAACCAGTTGTACTGTCATTTGGTTAAATCTGAGCCTATGCTCTTAGCCAGAAAGTCAAAGTTGCTCCAGGTGATCTGAGGGAGAGATGGTAATTTTTCATTTACTTTTGTTCTCAAGCCTACTTATGCAACTAACACCTTCTCTGTGGTGCAGGCTACACTTTACATACGATGGCATTTTTCTCTTTCTTTAACATTTGTAAAGCTAAAGGGTTCAGACTTGTAGAAGCAAATTTATCCAGCATTCTGGCTCTTCCTGTATCACCTTCCTGATCTTTTTCTGACATTAACTAAGATATTTTAATGTACTCAGTTGTGCTTAACACTTAAAAGTGGAGTGCACTCTTTGCAAACTAAACTGCTTAATTATACCTGTATTTATAAGAAAATACATGGAGAATATGTGTACATTTTTGTACTGAAGAAGAAAATTATTTATTAAGAGGTCTTCTGAAACCACTCTCTCTCTCTCTCTCTCTTTCTCTTTAAGTGAGAGGAAGGGAGATAGTGAGACAGACTCCTGTATACAACCCAACTGGGATCTACCTGGCAACACCTGTCTAGGGCCAATATTTGAATCAACTGAGCTATTTTTAGTGCCTGAGGCTAATGTTCAGACCAACTGAGCTATATCCTCAACACCTGGGGCCAACACTTGAACCAATGGAGCTGTGTGAGAAGTGGGAGAGAAGGAGGAGAGGGAGGGGAAGATAAGCAGATGGTCACTTTTCATGTGTGCCCTGACTGGGGATCAAACATGGGATTCCATATGCTGGGCCAACACTCTATCCACAAAGCCAACAAGCCAGGGTCTGAAAATTTTGATAATAGCTATTATTTGGTGTTTGCCTCTACAGTGGTATCTAAGGTATAGACCAGATGTAATATTTGGAAAAAAACTGGATTAATAATGTTAATCAAATAAGTTTTTAAAATGTGATTTTTATGTTTGCTCACTTATAGTTTGCATTGGAGGCTGGGCAGTGCCAGGTATACGTGGTCTGTGAAATTGCAAATTACCTTCCTGCTTGGGAAGGGCTATTATTTCGCTAATGTTTGCTGGAGGAGAAGTTTTTGCACCAGAAAGTTTTTAAAAGAGCAGAGAAGAAGGAGAAGAGGTAGAGAGAGAAGCCATGTTTGCAGAGTGAGAGGGAAGAGAATGCAGAGTGCTGAGAAAGAAGCCATGTTTACAGAGAGGAGCAGAAGGAGCAGAAGTGTGTAGGGTGCTGAGGAAGAAGCCATGTTGGCAGGGAAAGGGTGCTGAGGAAGAAGCCATGTTGGCAGGGAAAGAGAAAGTGTGCAGATGGGGAACCAGAGCTGAAGGGCTTTTGTGAGCTCTGCTGAGACTGGTGAGGGATTTGATTCTAGGAGAAACCAGAGAATATTCTCCTGGTTATGGAACCAGAGAATATGTTAGGGCTTTGTGAGCTCTGAATGAAAGGGAAGTATTTCCCTGTGTGTTCCTTGTTGGCTGGTGTGAGGCTTTAATAAAAAATTGGCCCACCATTCTTTGGCTCGACTGTTTCTTTACTGTCTGACTGAATTCGATGAAAACTTGCCTGTGAATGGCACAACAGTTGCAACTACTGGCCCTACAAATAATAACTAAAATTTTATCCAAAACGATGACATTAGATTGTGTCAACTTACTTTTTTTCATTGAAAACTGTAGGTAAAGCCAGTAGCCGCGACTACCATCACAGCTGCCTTGCCCGTGCAGGTTCTCATTTGATTCGGACAGATGGTAATAAAACAGTGGAGCCAAGAACTGGTGGGCCATTACATTTAACCCTAGCTTGCACCTGGCAGGTAAGAAATACACACAGTGGGAAAACACTTCTCTTTTCGTCCAGGGCTCCCAAAGCCACTGACTTATTCGAGTTCCTAGAATCAAAGCTTTCTACCTCACCAGCCTTATTCACCTCTGTTCCCCATCTCTTTCTCTCTGCACAAACTCTGCACAAGCTGGCTTCTGCTTCAGCACTCCACCATCTTGGCTGCTTCTCCTTTCCTCCACATGGCCTTTCTCTACTCTCCTCCAGCATGGGCTACTCTGTCCCATTTTATAGTATAGAAATCAAACACTTTAATCCAATATACAAACAAGGAAGTCTCTGTTACAAAGTCACTTATCTGAGGCATAAATGGGATTCCTCATAAGAGTGCATCACCCCCTATCATGCAACAGTCAATGGTGTGGGGAAAACCTTAGTCTTCAAACTATGCCTTAGGCTATGATGACCCTGCCTGCATACGGCCTGTCCCCCACACCCAATGCAAACTATAAGTGAGCAAACATATATATCATATTTACAAACTTATTTGATCAACATTTCACCCCTTTTGCTTGCTTTATAATTTAAAGCACAAGTATTCCTGCACATTATACAAATTACAATAACATGACAAATTATACAATTTCAATAATTACAAAGGTACATTTTACCAGAGCACTTTGCCAAAAGTGCAAAATGTCCTCGGACTTAGCCGTATGAAAAGCTTCCCAGGACAGGAGGAGGGCCTCCAGCAAAGCCACCCCCCACCCCCATCAAGGTATTTCACATTGTCCAAAATCTGTAAATCCATCCAACAAAGGAGCCAGTGCCCACTCCAGTCATAGTCCAGGAATCAGTCCATGCACATGGGGCCTCAGCCACCCCCCTCATCTCTGCCATCTTGGCAAGTCTTACACTGTCCCAAAGAGGAGCAGGTGGCAATGGTGGTCAGCATTTCCATCTCTGCTCCAGAGAGCATGATGGCATCTACCCCTATGTTCCAAAATCACAGACCTACCAGGGGCATAGTAGGTGTTCCTTGCTGCTGGGCTCTCACCTTCTGGAGACTTCGGATCACAACTCCAGACTGATTCTCCTCATCCTTCAAAGAGGAACTGAAAACACCAGCTCCTGCTGCTGGGCTTGAGCCCTGAGCCTCCATCACCTGCTCCATGGGCCTTGCAGCCACAGCCTCAGCCTCAGCCCTGGCCACCAGTAGCTGCTGGCTCTCCACAATGTCCAGGGCAATCTGCAGCTCATAAACCTATGATTCCTTCCAGTGCTGCTCCATTTCCAAGTAAATTTTACGAACCTGGTCGGCCTTCTCCAGTGCTTGCTTCAGCTCCAGGGTCGGCATCTGTTTCTCCCATGTTTGCTCCAGCTCCTTCCACTGCTAAGTTTGCAGGTACCAGGCAGCCTCTTCCACACAGCTCTCGGTTTCCTCACTCATGGCTGTAAAAGGCAGCCAGCCTACAACCCCCAAAAGGATAGCCATGGGGAACGATAACAGCAGCCAGTCCTCTACTCCACTAGTCAAAGGTGGTGGTGGCTCCAAACCAATCTGTATTGAATCCTGCCAACTACACCAAATGTAAAGCCAGTAGCCATGACCACTATCACAGCCACCTGGCCCATGCAGGTTCACATTTGATTTGGACAGACGGTAATGAAATAATGGAGCCAAGAACTGGTGGGCCATTACATTTAATCTTAGCTTGCACCCAGCAGGCAAGAAATACACACAGTGGGAAAACTCTTCTCTTTTCATCCAGGGCTCCCAAAGCCACTGACTTATTCGAGTTCCTAGAATCAAAGCTTTCTACCTCACCAGCCTTATTCACCTCTGTTCCCCATCTCTTTCTCTCTGCACAAACTCTGCACAAGCTGGCTTCTCCTTCAGCACTCCACCATCTTGGCTGCTTCTCCTTTCCTCCACATGGCCTTTTTCTGCTCTCCTCCAGCATGGGCTACTCTGCCCCATTTTATAGTATAGAAATCAAAACCTTTAATCCAATATACAAACAAGGACGTCTCTGTTACAAAGTCACTTATCTGAGGCATAAATGGGATTCCTCATAAGAGTGCATCACCCCCTATCATGCAACAGTCAATGGTGTGGGGAAAACCTTAGTCTTAAAATGAAGCCTTAGGCCAGGCATGGCCAACATATATATGGTCCGTGGGCCGGATCCAGCCTGCGAAATGAGTTTATGCGGCCCACGATTAAATTTTTAATATTCTCTGCATGACGCACTGTGGAAATGAAATATTATAAGTGGTACTTTTAAATCATTATACATAAGCTACGATATCCTCAGTAATCTTTTTTTAAATAAATTTTTATTAATGTTAATGGGATGACATTAATAAATCAGGGTACATATATTCAAAGAAAACATGTCCAGGTTATCTTGTCATTAAATTATGTTGCATACCCCTCGCCCAGAGACAGATTGTCCTCCGTCACCCTCTATCTAGTTTTCTCTGTGCCCCTCCCCCTCCCCCTAACTCTCTCCCTCCCCACCTCCTGTGTCCTCCCTTCCCCCACCCCTGGTAACCACCACACTCTTGTCCATGTCTCTTAGTCTCGTTTTTATGTTCCACCAATGTATGGAATCATGTAGTTCCTGTTTTTTTCTGATTTACTTATTTCACTCCGTATAATGTTATCAAGATCCCACCATTTTGCTGTAAATGATCTGATGTCATCATTTCTTATGGCTGAGTAGTATTCCATAGTGTATATGTGCCACATCTTCTTTATCCAGTCTTCTATTGAAGGGCTTTTTGGTTGTTTCCATGTCTTGGCCACTGTGAACAATGCTGCAATGAACATGGGGCTACATGTGTCTTTACGTATCAATGTTTCTGAGGTTTTGGGGTATATACCCAGTAGAGGGATTGCTGGGTCATAAGGTAGTTCTATTTTCAGTTTTTTGAGGAACCACCATACTTTCCTCCATAATGGTTGTACTACTTTACAGTTACACCAACAGTGGATGAGAGTTCCCTTTTCTCCGCAGCCTCTCCAACATTTGCTATTACCCGTCTTGTTGATAATAGCTAATCTAACAGGGGTGAGGTGGTATCTCATTGTAGTTTTGATTTGCATTTCTCTAATAACTAATGAAGCTGAGCATCTTTTCATATATCTGTTGGCCATTTGTATTTCTTCCTGGGAGAAGTGTCTGTTCATGTCCTCTTCCCATTTTTTTATTGGATTGTTTGTTTGTTTGTTGTTGAGTTTTATGAGTTCTTTGTAAATTTTGGATATTAGGCCCTTATCTGAGCTGTTGTTTGAAAATATCATTTCCCATTTAGTTGGCTGTCTGTTTATTTTGATATCAGTTTCTCTTGCTGAGCAAAAACTTTTTATTCTGATGTAGTCCCATTCATTTATCTTTGCCTTCACTTCTCTTGCCATTGGAGTCAGGTTCATAAAATGTTCTTTAAAACCCAGGTCCATGAGTTCAGTACCTATGTCTTCTTCTATGTACTTTATTGTTTCAGGTCTTATATTTAGATCTTTGATCCATTTTGAATTAATTTTAGTACAGGGGGACATGCTGTAGTCGAGTTTCATTCTTTTGCATGTGGCTTTCAAGTTTTCCCAACACCATTTGTTGAAGAGGCTTTCTTTTCTCCATTGTGTGTTGTTGGCCCCTTTATCAAAGATTATTTGACCATATATATGTGGTTTTATTTCTGGGCTTTCTATTCTATTCCATTGGTCTGAGTGTCTATTTTTCTGTCAATACCATGCTGTTTTGATTATGGTGGCCCTATAATATAGTTTAAAGTCAGGTATTGTAATGCCCCCAGCTTCATTTTTTTTCTTTAGGATTGTTTTGGCGATTTGGGATTTTTTATAGTTCCATATAAATCTGATGATTTTTTTGCTCCATTTCTTTAAAAAATGTCATAGGAATTTTGATGGAAATTGCATTAAATTTATATATTGCTTTGGGTAATATGGCCATTTTAATTATATTTATTCTTCCTATCCAAGAACAAGGAATATTTTTCCATCTCATTGTGTCTTTTTCTATTTCTCTTACCAATGCCTTGTAGTTTTCATTATATAGGTCCTTTACATTCTTTGTTATGTTTATTTCTAGGTATTTTATTTTTTTGGTTGCAATCATGAAGGGGATTATTTTTTTGAGTTCGTTTTCTAATATTTCATTGTTGGCATATAGAAAGGCTATGGACTTTTGTATGTTAATTTTGTATCCTGCCACCTTACTGTATTGGTTTATTGTTTCTAGTAATCTTTTTGTGGAGTCCTTCGGGTTTTCGATTTATAGGATCATATCATCAGCAAAAAGTGATACCTTTACTTCTTCTTTTCCGATATGGATGCCTTTTATTTCTTTGTCTTGTCTGATTGCTCTGGCTAGAACCTCTAGTACCACATTAAATAAGAGTGGAGAGAGTGGACAACCCTGTCTTGTTCCTGATTTAAGGTGGAAAGTCCTCAGTTTTATGCCATTTAATATGATGTTGGCTGATGGTTTATCATATATGGCCTTTATCATGTTGAGATATTTTCCTTCTATACCCATTTTGTTGAGAGTCTTAAACATAAAATTGTGTTGTATTTTATCGAAAGCCTTTTCTGCGTCTATTGATAAGATCATGTGGTTTTTGTTTTGTTGATATGGTGTATTACGTTAACCGTTTTACATATGTTGAACCATCCTTGAGATTCTGGGATGAATCCCACTTGATCATGATGTATTATTTTTTTAATATGTTGTTGTATTCGATTTGCCAGTATTTTGTTTAGTATTTTAGCATCTGTATTCATTAGAGATATTGGTCTCTATTTTTCTTTTTTTGTGCCATCCTTGCCAGGTTTTGGGATGAGGGTTAAGTTGGCCTCATAAAATGTGTTTGGAAGTATTGCTTCTTCTTCAATTTTTTGGAAGACTTTGAGTAGAATAGGAACCAAGTCTTCTTTGAATGTTTGGTAGAATTCACTAGTATAACCGTCTGGGCCTGAACTTTTATTTTTTGGGAGGTTTTTAATAGGTTTTTCTATTTCCTCCCTGCTGATTGGTCTGTTTAGGCTTTCTGCTTCTTCATGACTCAGTCTGGGAAGGTTGTATTGTTCTAGGAATTTATCCATTTCTTCTAGATTGTTGTATTTGGTGGCATATAGTTTTTCATAGTATTCTACAATAATTCTTTGTATATCTACGGTGTCCGTGGTGATCTCTCCTCTTTCATTTTGAATTTTATTTATTTGAGTCTTGTGCCTTTTTTCCTTAGTGAGTCTTGCCAAGGGTTTGTCAATTTTGTTGATCTTTTCAAAGAACCAGCTCCTTGTTTTATTGATTTTTTCTATAGTTTTTCTGTTCTCTATTTCATTTATTTCTGCTCTGATTTTTATTATCTCCTTTTTTTGGCTGGTTTTGGGTTGTCTTTGTTCTTCTTTTTCTAGTTCCTTAAGGTGTGAAGTTAAGTGGTGTACTTGGGCTCTCTCTTGTTTGTTCATATAGGCCTGAAGTGATATGAACTTTCCTCTTATTACTGCTTTTGCTGCATCCCAGAGATTCTGCTATGTCGTATTTTCATTTTCATTTGTCTGTATATATCTTTTGATCTCTGCGCTTATTTCTTCTTTGACCCATTCATTTTTTAGAAGTATGTTGTTTAGTTTCCACAATTTTGTGGGTTTTCCCCCTCTTTTTTACAGTTGAATTCTAGTTTCAAGGCTTTATGATCAGAGAATATGCTTGGTACAATTTCAATTTTTCTAAATTTGCTGATATTGTCTTTGTGGCCCAATATATGGTCAATTCTTGTGAATGTTCCATGTACACTAGAGAAAAATGTATACTCTGTCGCTTTGGGATGAAGTGTCCTGTAGATGTCTATCATATCCAGTTGTTCTAGTATTTCATTTAAGGCCACTATATCTTTATTGATTCTCTGTTTGGATGACCGATCTAGAGTCGTCAGCGGTGTATTGAGGTCTCCAAGTATGATTGTATTTTTGTCAGTTTTTGTTTTAAGGTCAATAAGTAGCTGTCTTATGTATTTTGGTGCTCCTTGGTTTGGTGCATATATATTAAGGATTGTTATGTCTTCTTGATTCAGTGTCCCCTTAATCATTATGAAATGACCATTTTTGTCTCTGAGTACTTTTTCTGTCTTATAGTCAGCATTATTAGATATGGGTATTGCTACACCTGCTTTTTTTTGGGTGTTGTTTGCTTGGAGTATTGTTTTCCAGCCTTTCACTTTGAATTTGTTTTTATCCTTGTTGTTTAGATATGTTTCTAGTAGGTTGCATACAGTTGGATTTTCTTTTTTAATCCATTCTGCTACTGTGTGTCTTTTTATTGGTAAGTTTAATCCATTTACATTTAGTGTAATTATTGACACTTGTGGGTTCCCTATTGCCATTTTATAAATTGCTTTCTGTTAGTCTTGTATCTTGTTTGATTCTTCTCTTTTGTTTTTCTATCATTTGTTTTTGTTTGTTTGTATTCCATACTTCTTTCCTCTGTTGCTACCTTTTTTAAGTCAAGTGTTTTTGTGGTGGTTTTTTCAAGGGTGGTTACCATTAAGTAGTGAAAAGGGTACCTACCATATTCATTGTAGTACCCTATCTTATGAGTATTTCTGCGCTTCATCATCCTTTGCTACTGTTAATCTTCATCCTTTCCCCCCCTTTTTTTTTTTTTGTTGTCACAGTTTAAGTTTGGTTTTATTGTTTTCTTGGTGGAGCTGTTACTTGTGGTTTTGTTTTCTTTTGTTCTTTGAATCTGGTTGGAAAACCCCCTTTAGTATTTCCTGGAGTGGGGCTTTCTGATGATAAATTCCCTCATCTTTTCTGTATTTGTGAATGTTTTTATATCTCCTTCATACTTGAAGGATAGCTTTGATGGGTATAGTATTCTTGGCTGAAAGTTCCTCTCTTTCAGGGCTTTAAATATTGGGGTCCACTCTCTTCTAGCTTGTAGAGTTTCTGCTGAGAATTCTGATGATAATCTAATTGGCCTTCCTTTATATGTTGTACTCTTCTTTTCCCTGGCTGCCTTGAGAATTTTTTCTTTGTCATTGGTTTGTGTCATCTTTATTATGATGTGCCTTGGAGTGGGTTTGTTGGGGTTAAGAAAACTTGGTGTTCTGTTTGCTTCTTGAATTTGAGGCTTTAGTTCTTTCCACAGGCTTGGAAAGTTCTCATCTATTATTTGTTTGAGTATATTCTCCATTCTATTTTCTTTCTCTTCTCCCTCTGATATACCTATTATTCTTATGTTATTCTTTCTGATGGAGTCAGACAATTCCTGTAGGGCTTTCTCGTTTTTTATTATTTTTGAGTCTCTTTCTTCTTCTCTCTGTTGTGCCTCAAGTTGCTTGACTTCTATTTCACTAATCCTATCTTCTATCTGGGCTGTTCTGTTAGCTAAGCTTGTTACCTCATTTTTCAGCTCATGAATTGAGTTTTTCATTTCTGTTTGATTTGTTTTTATAGTTTCAATTTCCTTGGTAATATATTCTTTGTGATTGTTGAGTTGTTTTCTGATCTCCCTAAATTGCCATTCTGTGTTTTCTTGTATATCTCTGAGTATTTTTAAGATTTCTATTTTAAATTCTCTGTCATTTGGCTTCAACGCTTCCAATATGTTAAA
This sequence comes from Saccopteryx bilineata, assembly GCF_036850765.1. Classification (NCBI taxonomy): domain Eukaryota; kingdom Metazoa; phylum Chordata; class Mammalia; order Chiroptera; family Emballonuridae; genus Saccopteryx; species Saccopteryx bilineata. Next base: position 180,454,969 of record NC_089494.1, read on the forward strand.
TCTTTTGTCCATAGATTTTTCCACATCTATTTGTGTTACCTCTCTTTCTTTTGTATCCATAATATTCTATTTCCTTTTTCTTATTGGCATCTGAGGGTGGTCTTGTTGATAGTAGTAATTAGAATTAATAAAGAATAAAAAGGAAAAAAAAGGAAAACACCCCACAAAAAAACAGTAATAATTTATTATTTCCCCCTTTTTTCTTTTTTCTCTTCCCCTCCTTTCCCCTCCTTAGGGAAATATCGTGATGACCTGTGAATTATATTATGCTAAATGGAACAAAAACTGCCTATAATGGAGGGCCTGATTTGGGGTGAAGAGTTCAAGGGGCAAAAAAGGGAGTAGGGAAAGAACAAAAAAATAAAAATAATTAGTAAAAATCTGTTTATTAAGTGGAGCGAAGACTAACTACAATGGAGACCTTGGGTTGGGAGGAATGCTGGTGAGTTAAAAAGCAATGTAAAAAGTACCCAAAATGCCACAAAAACAAACAAAGGAAAACCAAAAACAAAAGAAAAAAAACATTGAGTAAACAACAACAACGAAGAATTAGTGGAACAAGTTATAAAGTCTGTGGATTTTTCTTGATTTTGAGAGGTTAACTTCTTCCTTTTTCTTTTCTTTCCCTCTTCCTGGTCGGTGACTCTGTACCTCAGGCTCTGCCCCTGTGTCACGCTTAGGTAGGGATTTGCAGTTGATGGGATTCTATGGCAATGTCATATAATTGGCTTTAGTCTTGCTGGTAGTCAAGGCTTGTTGGCGTTTGCAGGGTCCAATGAGAGAGTTTGCTTTCCTGGAGTCTCTCTCCTAGTCTCTCCTTGCTGAATTAGCAGCTTGGTGATCCAGTTATGAGACTGCCACTGCTTTTGTCTGGGGAGTAAGAGGCTCAAAGAGCTGGGAAATCCCCACTCTATCCCCACTCAGCGCAAGGCTCTGGGTAAGGCTCTGGCAGTCAGAGCCTCCAGCGTAATCAGGTGGGGCTGGGAGTCAATTGTTTTCAAGGTGACTGTTCAGCGCCTAGCATTCAGTTGGACCACTCAACCCAGGCTTTCACTTTGTAACCTATTTTGGCTGGGAAGAAGAGGCACTAGTTGCTGCTTGCTATATAGATCTTAATATCTGCCAAGTCCCTCTTGTTAGCGTATATTCCTGAATATGGAGGCTCTGTCAATCAGAAGTTGCCCCTGCCCCTTTAGCGAGAGGTGCTGAAAAATATCACGCCTCTTGTCTTGGATCGCTGAACTGAGAGAGATCCTATCAATTAGAGCCCTGTGGGTGCGCAGATTTCGTGGGTTCAGTGATTGGATCCGCAGCTGTGCTCCAGAAAGTATTTCAGGCTGCCTGTGCACCCCTCCCCCAACGCTTGATTGTTAGCTTGAATGGCTGGGTGAGGTGCCCCGCCCACGGAGAGAATCTCCAGAATGGGGAAGACAGCCTTGGAGCCCCTCCCGGACCAGGGCACAGGGTACGCGCGCGGTCTCTTTGGGCACGCTGGTGGCTGGGGACTCTCCGGACCGCAGCACGGGGCGCGCACACGGTTTCTCAGGGCACGCCGGCGCCCAGGCTGCCGCTCCCCGAGTGTGGGCGGGCAGTTGCATGCGTGGGTTGACTCACCACAGGTGTACTCCCTCCTCGGCTTGAATGAACGTCTGTGCGGTAGTTAGCTTCCTTCACACCGTCAGTTCTGATCCGTCTCTCAGATTCAAGTGATAACAGTCCTTTCGCTTTCAGTGTGTGTGGAACTCCGGAATGCTCCGAGGATAAATTTTTCTGTTTCTAGTTGATAAATTTGTTGAGCTTTTGGGGAGATCTGTTGGACGCGTTGCTCACGGCGCCATTTCCGTGACGTCACTATCCTCAGTAATCTTCAGCTCAACTTATATTTGGGAACAAACCTTTTCTTCAATGAATCTAAATAAAAGTACAACTAGATCAAGATTGAATGATTTATATTTGGAGGCTGTGTTAAGAATAGCTACTACAAGTATAGAGCCAGATATTAAAAAAATAATAGGCGACGCATAGCACCTCAACAGGTCACATTAGTTTTTTTGTTAATTTGTTGTACTAAATTACTTACATTTATTCATAAACAAATTACATAATAAAATTTTGTTTACTTAAATAAATTGTTTTTGTATTTAACATTTTTTAATTTTAATATTTTGTCCAATTCATGAAAAAAGGTTTTTTTCTAATCTGGCCTGGGGGCAAAAACTGTTGGCCATGCCTGCTTTAGGCTATAACGACCCTGCCTGCTTACAGCCTGTCCCCCACACCCAATGCAAACTATAAGTGAGCAAACATATATATCATATTTACAAACTTATTTGACCAACACTGTATATAGTAACAAAAATTTGAAAGAATATTGGAGGTATAAATTAACAATCTACAAACGATATAACAGTAAAAACAACAAGTAACCTAAGAATTTTATTTAGAAGATTTTCCAAGTCAGAAACAATATTGCCAAATTGCAATTAATCTTAGCTAGATTCTAATGTGTGATTTCAAATTCAAGTTGTGGTTTGATGGCCTTTCCTTCAGCTCAAGGTTCCCTTCAGAGTGTTATATTACTGGACTAGGACTCAGCCAGGTGGAGGCACTTGGCTATGGATGGTCCTTGGGAAAGTTTTAAATCTATCCTCTGAGCATGGTCACCTACCCTGTTATATGAAACTACATGCTATAAACGTCAGTGTCATCCAACTGAAGGAAGGTAAGTTGAGGTAAATAATTAGGTTAAAACAAATATTCACATGTGATGAAACAGAAAGTAAAAATGGTTCCTGTTTTAAATACATAAAATAGGATTTCAAGGAGTTGTGAATTTGGAATGCTTAGATTTAGGTTTCAATTCTCTCTGCCCTTTGAGGAGTAATTGAGTTTATTGTTTAAGACCCAGACTTCACTAGACTTCTGTGCTTTGAATTCTGGTTTTGCTATTTTCTGACTGTGTGGCCTTGGACAAATTATTTCACTTCTCTGGGTCTCACTTCCTTCCTCTGTAGAATAGAGATAAATACTATCAATAGTACCTGCTTTGTAGATTTGTTATAAGTATTACATGAGTTATTTGTAAAGTGCTTAGAATTGTCTTTGACACATAGTAAGTGCTCTTTTGTTTGTTAAATAAATGAATCTAAGTTGGGCTACAGTGTTAAGTTTGAGAAAATTTAGTTTCTATCCACATGAGGAGCACTGGTCTGAAAACAACTGGGCGATATGCCTGAGACCTCATTTCTGCTGCCCTGTTCACTCTCCTTTCTCTTCCTCATGTGGGGAACTTACCTGTGACTTTATTTATACTTTATCCCTCCCCAAACCCTTGAGCCCATCTTTTGATTTCAAATCTTTTGTTCTTTCAGTTGTCTAATATATTCTAAAGGATATAAATGTGTCTCAGAGCATTGCTTCTCAAATTTTTATGTGAATATATTGTACATCACTTGAGGATGTTGCTTAAAATATATATAGATGGTTCCAATATTTTGGCTAGGGCTTCAGATTCTGCCTTTCTGACACAGTCTCAGGTGATGCTTTGCTGCTGGCTCCAAAATCACACTTTGTGTATCAATATCCTAGTAAAAATACCATCTAAAAAATTATCTAGCACCAATTTAAACATGTGCTTCTACTTTGCACCCCAGGCTCATATAACATTATTGCACAACACTGTGGCTGAGAAAACATTCTCTTCTGCTTTTAATATCTCACAGTTTTGAGTAAACTGGCCAGAATACAATAGTGACATCTTAAATGCCCACACACATGCTCCTTTTTTAGTACACTGTGCTAGGAGAGAATTTGGAAATTCCCCAACCACGTTGATTTTCTCCATGAAAATTTGACAATGGATTATTCAGAGAATATGTGTCCCATAGTTTAAGCAGAGAACCTTTCCTGGACCCAGTGGCATATGGCAGGACCGTGAGTGGTACCCTAGGCGGGTGAAGAAAATACAATTCTCTGACAGCCACACACAAGCTTTACCAACTTGAGGCAGAAGCAGCAGGGATGGGAAATGGAGCAGGAACCCCCTTCCATGTGTAGAGCCAGCATTTCCCAGCTCTGCCCAGGGTTGAGTTAGTAACATGATTTGAGGGGAAATGTTCACAGAGACTTTCCCAGTGGAAGGTTCCCAGGAACACTCTTTCCACCCTCTCTACCCATTCCCAGAATTCTGTGAGAACATATCAGCAATGCTATAACATTAATGAACCCATAAAATAATCATTAGATTTTCAACTTCTAAAATCACATGTAATAATTGTCTCTTCTGATATTTGTCAAGGGACTGGCTACCAGAAACTACTTTCCAGGAAATATTTTCTTACAGCAAATAATGAAAATCTCACCTTCAAAATAATATTTTACTTCAAATACTTAAACACATTTGAGGATCATAAGAAAATCTTTTTAGAAAAAATGGAGATACAGAAAATAAATATAGAATTATAAAACATACTTCAGGAGATTAAGAACCTCTATCTATACTCTGGGAAAACTGTACTGAACCTAGTGGAATATTATTTTTCTTGATTTGGGGACTTCCTGAGCTTGTCAAGAGTACCTAAATCTAGGGACTAATAAGGTACACTGCTAGGCTGCTTCTTACGAGTAGGTGTCCCAAGCAAATGGGCATCTATGTCCAGCAAGTGCCATCTGCTGCTCCTGGCAGTGACCAACACCACACGTTCAAGTCCTTCTCCAGGCCCTGGGCTTCCAGGGCTCCCCTAGCAGGGTGTTGGGCCAGCTGACTCCATCACACCTTGCTTTCTTACACCCTATACTCAGAATGCATCCTGGAAAAATTAGATTCATACTTCATCATTTTGGACAACTTGTTCTGCTTATTATTACAGCTTTGAAATTATCCAGAATTTCATCTGAAGTGCAAGAGGCCATTTCCAAAAAAGACCAGAGAACTTACAAACCAAAGCCTTTCTGTCACTTTTTAATACCAACATAAGGGTCAGCACTTTCTCAGTCTTGAAGCATTTTCTTGGGACCACATTTTCTCTTCTTTATTTCTTTTCACTCTACTTCCTTTGCTTTCTCTCATTTGCCCTTCTCCACCCATGACTCACCTCACCAATAAATCATTCACCGCTGAATAGCTTCTCATTAAATTTCTCAAGGCTTCAGGTGGTGATGTTAATAACTATGCTGCAAAATGATGTCAGTGGATTTTTAACAATGATTAAACATTCAAAAACTATTTTTTTTCTTATTTGATTAAGAAACAGTAAACAGAAACTTTAAGGATACTAAGAATTCTGGACATGTCTAAGATAAGTTGGAGTCTCTAAAAATGCTATAGCTATGTCAACCTTTCATTGATGACAGATATTCTGGAATAATTATATTTTCTTTGATTTGCTCCTTTCTTACCTTCCTAATTTTCTTCCTGGCTTTTCTTGTTTATTTTTCTCTTCTCTCTTCTCCCTCCTTTTCCCTATATTTCCTAACTATCATTTTCCCCAACTTCTTGCTTCTCTTTCTTCTTAGAGTAAACATGGGATGATTTTGCTTTGGTTGAAGCAAGATTTCTCAGTTATTGAATGAGTTAAGGATAGGTTGAGATTGTCTACAACAGTTGTAGTTTTTGCCTTCACTGTGGTAGCCCATAGTGAAGTTTATCAAGTACTTCTGGTTCTCTGCATTCTGCGGGTATATAGTAGGATTGTACTTTTTAGGTTACTTGTGCTTGGGTGGGGCTACATGACTAGTTCTGGCCAATGAGTTGTGAGCAGATGAACTGTATGTCACTTCCTGGTTGGTGCATCTAGTTGCTGATCTAATACCTTCCAGAACAGGATCCATTGGTATAGCAACTGAAATGTCTGAGATGATACTAGCTCTACCAGCCTGGGCTCATGCATAATTATAAGAATCAGAGTTCCTAAAAGGTAGATGGTGGACATACATTATGAATGAGAAATATACCTTAGTTACTTTATAAGACTGAGATTTTTGAGATTTATTTTACCATAGTATAAGTTAGATTATCCTGACTGATGCCTCCACAAAACTATAAACTTCTCTATGGGAGAGTAGAAAAGAAAGACGAGAAACTGCTTTAATTTAGAGGTTATTGTGAGTCTCTACTAGATGTTTGTATAACAAAACATTCAATCATTATTAATTATTGGTCCAGAAAATTCCAGCTATAGCTACTTCAGTATTTAAAAAAAATTTACTTGTGGTATTATACATTCACTAACATCATTTTTAAAAGAGATTTTATTTACTGCTTTACAGAGAGAGAGGAAGGGAGTGATAAGTACTGTATTTCCCCATGTATAGGATGCTCCCATGTATAAGATGCACTTTAATTCTGGGGCCTGAAATTTGAAAAAAAGTATTACATAAAATTATTGAACTCAAGTTTTATTCATCATAAAATTCAAACAACTCCTCATCTGTGCAAAAAAGTGGGAAATACAAGTTAAAAAAATCTACAACCACTGTGTAAGATGCACCCCCTTCTGAGACCCCAAATTTTTCCCCAAAAGGTCTTTCTTATACATGAGGAAATATGGTAGTTGCTTCACTCTAGCTGTTCATCGGTTGCTTGTTGTATATGCCTTGACAGGCAAGCCCGGCGTTTTGAATTGGCCACCTCAGTGCATCTTTTAACATAATGGTCTTTAACAATCTAAGATCATGAACAACTTCTAAATGAAAGATCTAGACTGGTAAACAGAAATGATTATCACTTATTCATTCAAATATTTATCCATTGTTCAACTATTTATTGAGCACCTATTTTTTCAGGCAATATGTTAGGTGCTAAAACAACAGGAACTACTCTGGATAAAGCCTTTACTGTATTCAGAGTAGTTTTCCATATACTCTCACATTTCATCTTATAAGAGCAAAATGTTAATTGCATTTTAAAGATGAGAGAACCAAGAAACAAAGAATCAAGTAACTCTCTCAGGTAAGCAGTAATAGAAAATAAGGATTTAACCCTTACTTTTCACTCAAAGTCCATGTTAAATATTTAACAGTGATTAGAAAATACTTTTGGGGAAATGTTTGAAACAGAAGTTTGATTTTAAAATGTATAATTATTTGCATGCTAAAAAAAAGAAAGTGTATTTTTCTGAAGTGAGAAGTGGGGAGGCAGAGAGACAGATTCCCTCATGAGCCTGACCTGGATTCACCTGGCAAGACCACCAGGGCGATGCTCTGACCATCAGGGGCCTTTGCTCCATTGCAACTGGAGCTATTTTAGTGCCTGAAGGGAGACCATGGTGCTGTCCTCAGTGCCCGAGCCAACTTGCTCCAGTGGAATTCTGGCTATAGGAGGGGAAGAGAGAGATAGAGGGAAGGCATAGGAAGAAGGTGGAGAAGAAGATGGGTTCCTCTCCTGTATGCCCTGACCAGGAATCAAACCTGGGACATCCATCTGAGCTGATGCTCTACCACTGAGCCAACCAGCCAGGGTGAAAAAAGAAAGTTTTAACCTGAGTACATGGATGCCTTGGTTGACTCTTAAAATTGTTGACAACCCTTAGAAGATTCTGGGAGTAGTCAATGACTTAAAAACATTAAGAATATATTGCTCTACAATTATATACTTATTAGACTAGTAAAGTGACAATATAGCTCCATTTTCAACAGTTTGTTTCCCATGAACTCCAGTATTAGTAAGGAAATAGTAAATACATATTTGTATTTATAAAAGATAGACAAAAATACAAAAGACAATTCAAAAATTATTTGACCTTTTTTGGGGAATTTTATTAATAACAGAACTGAAGGAGAAGATCTTGATTCAAGTTTCTCTTTCATGGAATTATTGAATAGGGGAGATGGAAGAGAACATAAGAAGTCATCTGAGCCATCCCTTTGTACAGAGAACTGTAGACTGGCACCCAGAGAAGGAAGTTACTTAGTGATGGGGCTGTGGATAGAACTCATTCCCTCAGACTCCTTCCAGTTACTCTTAAATCCATTTAAAAAATAAAAGTATTTCCTCTCCTCCTTTTAACTCTGATCTAAATGGTATATCACTAAATGTCAAAACATTTTTTAGACATAACAGTAAATTTAAAATATAATAATTTAGGTATTTGAGTCATTTAAAAATCTGTTATACTCCCAGCAGAAAAATTAGAATGCTGAAAGTAACATTAGCACAACAAAAGTTTCTACAGCAGAAACGAAACCCTTTGCTCTGTGTTATGAATGGCCATCTATCTTATTTAATACATATGTAAAAGTCCTCAGTACTTGTCAATAAATACAAGATTAATTTACAGATAAATTTGCATTGCAATATGATTTACATACTTTAGCTCACTCTCCTTTTTACAAGCCAGTAGATATTTGTTCAGTGGAAAAAACTGAGAGGCAGATCACTTGTCAAGAGACCTGAGGTATATTCGATTCAACTTGTTTAATTGCTGGTCATGAGAACCTCAGCTCTTCACTTTACTTCTTAGAACCTTGGTTCTATTGTTCTTGTTTGTTTGTTGTTGTTGTTGTTTTTGCACTTGTGAGCATTTAATGGGCTTCTCTCCATGTGGCCTCAAGCAACCAGCACACAGGCCACACTAACCCCCCTAGTCTTCTCAGCTCTTCTGCTGAAGAACTTGGCCTTCACAATGCCAGGCTGCTTTGAGAGCTTCCCCTCCCCCAGAACTCTTAGTAGCCCAATTGATCGCATCACATCAGTGACAAGAAGCAGCTCCAGTCTTGTTTTCAGCAGCACTTACCCGTGTCTGCTCATTGACCAAGGTTCACAGTTTATCAAGGTTGGCAGTTGGGCAGAAGTTCTCTTTCCTTTTTAAGTGGAAACACCTCATACCAGCTTTCAAAAAGTAACCAGGATGATATTTATTGAAGTTGATCCTGTGATGATACAAGACACCAGCATTACCTCAACCTCCAGGTGCTCCCAGTGCCTGCCAATGTGGCCCAAAGTTTCAGGGTCTTCCTCGTCTGGATAGCATGTTGGTGGCTGAGATGCAAGAGGGAAGCTTCAGTTCCGTTGTTTTCCTTTTTTTTTTTTTTTTCTGAAGTGAGAACTGGGGAGGCAGAGAGACAGACTCCCCACATGGGCCCAACCAGGATCCACCCGGCATGTCCACCAGGGGCAATGCTCTGCCCATCTGGGGCATTGCTCTATTGCAACCAGAATCATTCTGTCACCTGAGGTGGAGGCCATGGAGCCATCCTCAGCGCCTGGGCCAAGTTTGCTCCAATGGAGCCTTGGCTATGGGAGGGAAAGAGAGGGATAGAGAGAAAGAAGAGAGGCAAGGGTGGAGAAGCAGATGGGCACTTCTCCTGTGTGCCCTGGCCAGGAATTGAACCCAGGACTTTCATACGCCGGGCTGATGCTCTACCACTGAACCAACTGGCCAGTGCTCATTGTTTTTAAAATAAAAATAATGGACTGCATTCCCCAGGGTGCCTTCAAGCCCTAGCACTCTCTGGTAGCTTATTTGTCAGGCTGTCGCAGGTCACAGAATTTGCCCGGATACTTCAAATACAGAGACAACAATGAGAGGACTACTTCCAGAGTTTGAGCAAATGAATGAGGATCAGGTACACAAGCACTGGCAATAGTGGAAAGTTTTTACCAACCCTAGGCTTAAAGTGAGGAGGTGAATAAATAGCAGAACCCAAGGAATGCTGGGCCTCTGGGTTCAGGGCCATGAGATAAAGGCTATAGTTGATGTGTATGAAAAATGCAACTAGTTTTGTGACACAGCCTCAAAACAAGAAAGTCAGGAAACAAATATTCTGACCTCTATCCTTCACAATGGCTAAACCCAATGGAAGCAAGAAGCCTAGCGATGTAGTCCCGGGAAGTCAGACTCCCAGGGCAAGACCAGGGCAGAGAGGGATGGAGAAAAGTACCTGTAGTAGGGGAAGGGGTCAAACTAAACTGCACAAACTCTGATCTTAAACAATTTTTATTATCTATTTCTTCTTTTTACTTAAAATAAATTTCAATGAAACGTTTCATTGGATCATCTTTTGTTGTTGACTATTGCATCCTTGAAAAACACATCAGTAAGAACACAATAATAAGCACTCATGAAAAACACTATAATAAGTACTCATGAAGTGATAATTTTGCTATATTTCTTTTTACTTCTTTGCTATCATTACTACATTTAGTTCCTTTTGTTATAGTGTTCACTAGTGAAGTCCTTTTCTCTTCTAATCTAGTTCACAAAGTCATATTTTTTCCATACCTTTTAAATTTCACTCTGCTCATGATCCAGGTACCATTTTTAAAAACTTCTACATAACCAACACATATTAAAAAAACCATATCCCTTCTACAGGCAAAGAAATAGAAACAAAGACCAAAGTGATGGTTGACAAAGGAGAGTGTTATAGGACGATGGTTCAAAAACAGTAGAGGGGAACATGTTGTAATAAGTTTGCACTGTGCCAGATGATTACTAGAATAGTGGAGTGATCCCAAAGTAAAGAATAAAATGTTGATTCAGTATATTGTACACTTAAGACTAATCTAACCAAAATAATGTGTACCAACGATACCTAAATTTTTCAAAAAGAGATTTAAGTAGTTGTACAAACAGCAAAAGTGGGTTTTTGTTTATTCTGACCAGATTATGAGTTTGTCATGTTTCACAGGTATTTTGGTTTTTTTAAAATTTTTTTATTTTTATTTTATTATTAAATTTAATGCAGTGACATTGATGAATCAGGGTACATATGTTGAGAGAAAACATCTCCAGATTATTTTGACATTTGATTGTGCTGTATACCCCTCCCCCAAAGTCAAATTGTCTTCGGTCACCTTCTATATAGTTTTCTTTGTGCCCCTTCCCTCCCCCACCCCCTGTACTTCCTCGCCCCTCCCCCTCCCCCTCCCCCCACCCCCACCCCCGTTGCCATCACATTCTTGTTTATGACTCTGAGTCTCATTTATATGTCCCATCTATGTATGGATTCATATAGTTCTTAGTTTTTTCTGATTTACTTATTTCACTCCGTATAATGTTATCAAGGTCTATCCATGTTATTGTAAATGATCCGATGTCATCATTTCTTAGGACTGAGTAGTATTCCATAGTATATATGTACCAAAGCTTTTTAATCCACTCGTCCTCTGACAGACACTTGGGCTGTTTCCAGATCTTCGCTATTGTGAACAATGCTGCCACAAACATGGGGGTGCATTTCTCCTTTTGGAGCTGTTCTATGGTGTTCTTGGGGTATATTCCTAAAAGTAGGATAGCTGGGTCAAACGGCAGTTCAATTTTCAGTTTTTTGAGGAATCCCCATACTGTTATCCACAGTGGCTGCACCAGTCTGCATTCCCATCAGCAGTGCAGGAGGGTTTCCTTTTCTCCACATCCTCGCCAGCACTTATTCTGTGTTGTTTTATTGATGAACGCCATTCTGACTGGTGTGAGGTGATATCTCATTGTGGTTTTAATTTGCATTTTTCTAATGATTAGTGACGTTGAGCATTTTTTCATATGCCTATTGGCCATCTGTGTGTCCTATTTGGAGAAGTGTCTATTCATTTCTTTTGCCCATTTTTTGATTGCATTATTTGTCTTCCTGGTGTTGAGTTTTACAAGTTCTTTATAAATTTTGGTTATTAACCCCTTATCAGACGTACTGTCAAATATGTTATCCCATTGTGTAGTTTGTCTTTTTATTCTATTCTTATTGTCTTTAGCTGTGCAAAAGATTTTTAGTTTGATATAGTCCCATTTGTTTATCCTGTCTTTTATTTCACTTGCCCATGGAGATAAATCAGCAAATATATTGCTCCAAGAGATATCGGAGACCTTACTGCCTATGTTTTCTTCTAAGATGCTTATGGTTTCACAGCCTACATTTAAGTCTTTTATCCATTTTGAGTTTATTTTTGTGAGTGGTGTAAGCTGGTGATCTAGTTTCATTTTTTTGCAGGTAGCTGTCCAATTTTCCCAACACCATTTATTAGAGAGGCTGTCTTTACTCCATTGTATTTCCTTGCCTCCTTTGTCAAATATCAGTTGTCCATAGAACTGTGGGTTTATTTCTGGGTTCTCTGTTCTGTTCCATTGATCTATATGCCTGTTCTTATGCCAGTACCAGGGTGTTTTGAGTACAACAGCCTTGTAGTATAACTTGATATCAGGAAGTGTGATACCTTCCACTTTATTCTTCTTTTTTAAGATTGCTGAGGCTATTTGTGTTCTCTTTTAGTTCCATATAAATATTTGGAATATGTGATCTATATCTTTGCAGTATATCATTGGTATTTTAATTGGTATTGCATTGAATTTATAGATTGCTTTGGGTAATATAGACATTTTAATGATGATTATTCTTCCTAACCATGAGCACGGTATATGTTTCCACTTGTTTGTATCTTCCTTGATTTCTCTTATCAATGCTTTGTAATTTTCCGAGTACAAGTCTTTAGTTTCCTTGGTTAAGTTTACTCCTAGGTACTTTATTTTTTTGGTTGTAATTGTGAAGGGGATTGTTTTCTTAATTTCTCTTTCTGACAGTTCATTATTAGTGTATAAAAATGCCTCTGATTTCTGAGTATTGATTTTATATCCTGGCACTTTGCTGAATTCATTAATCAGGTCCAGTAGTTTTTTTACTGAGACTTTAGAGTTTTCTATATACAATATCAAATCATCGGCAAATAATTATAGTTTTACTTCTTCTTTTCCAACTTGAATGCCTTTTATTTCTTCTTCTTGTCTGATTGCTGTGGCTAGGACTTCCAGGACTATGTCAAATAAGAGTGGTGAAAGGGCCACCCCTGCCTTGTTCCTGATCTTAAGGGTATTGTTTTAATTTCTGCCCATTGAGTATGATGTTGGCTGTGGGTTTTTTATAGATGGCTTTTATCATGTTGAGGTATGTTCCCTGTATTCCCAATTTGCTGAGATTTTGATCATGAATGGGTGCTGGATTTTATCAAATGCTTTTTCTGCATCTATTAAAATTATCATATGGTTTTTCTCCTTCTTTTTGTTTATGTGATGAATCACATTGATTGATTTATGAATGTTGTACCAGCCTTGCCTCCCCAGAATAAATCCCACTTGATCATGGTGTATGATTTTTTCCATATATTGTTGGATCTGGTTTGCTAATATTTTGTTGAGGATTTTAGCATCTATATTTATTAGAGATATTGACCTATAATTTTCTTTCTTTGTGTTGTCTTTGTCTGATTTTGGATCAGAATTATGCTCGCCTTATAAAAGGAGCTTGGAAGTCTTCATTCTTGAATTTTTTGAAATAGTTTGAGAAGGATAGGAGTTAGTTCTTCTTTGAATATTTAGTAGAATTCAGTTGTGAAGCCATCAGGCCCCGAAATTTTCTTTGTTGGGAGTTTTTTGATAACTGTTTTGTTCTCATTTGGTGTAATCGGTCTGTTTAGGTTTTCTGATTCTTCCAGATTGATTTTTAGAAGACTGTATGTTTCAAGAAATTTGTCCATTTCATCTAGGTTGTCTAGTTTTTTGGCATACAGTTCTTCATAGTCTTTTCTTACAATATTTTGTATTTCTGTTGTGTCAGTTATTTTTTCTTCACTCTCATTTCTAATTTTATTTATTTGAGTCCTCTCTCTCTTTTTCTTGGTGATTCTAGTTAAAGGTTCATCAATCTTGTTTACCTTTTCAAAGAACCAGCTCCTAGTTTCATTGATCCTCTGTATTGTCTCTTTAGCCTCTATGTCATTTATTTCTGCTCTGATCTTTGTTATTTCTTTCTTTCTACTACATTTGGGCTTTACTTGCTATTCTTTTTCTAGTTCTTTTAGATGCAGGGTTAAGTTGTTTATTTGAGCTTTTTCTAGCTTCTGAAAGTGTGCCTGTAGTACTATGAACTTCCTTCTCAGTACTGCTTTCACTGTGTCCCATAAATTTTGAGTTGTTGTATGCTCATTGTCATTTGTTTCTAGGAATTTTTTTATTTCTTCTTTGATCTCATTCTTAATCCATTCTTTATTTAACAACCTGCTATTTAGTTTCCATGTGTTTGAGAATTTTTGAGCTTTTCTGTTGTTCATTTCCAGTTTTATGCCGTTGTGATTGGAGAAAGTGCTTGATATGATTTCAATTTCTTAAATTTGTTGAGACCACATTTGTGCCCTAACATGTGGTCTATCCTAGAGAATGTACCATGAGCACTTGAAAAGAATGTATATTCTGCTGCTTTAGGGTGAAAGGTTCTGAAGATATCTATTAAATCGAGTTGATTTAGTGTGACCAATAAGTCTGCTGTTTCTTTGTTAATTTTCTTTCTTGAGGATCTATCTAGTGATTTTAATGGGGTATTGAAATCCCCTACTCTTATAATATTGCTGTTGATCTTGCCTTTGAAATCCATCAAAGTCTGCTTTATATATTTAGGTGCTCCTATATTAGGAGCATAGATATTTATAATAGTTATATCTTCCTGTTGGATTACTCCCTTTATCATTATATAGTGGCCTTCTTTATCTCTTACTATATCCTTTGTTTTAAAGTCCAATTTGTCTAATATAAGTATTGCTATCCCAGCTTTTTTTCATTTCCATTTGCATGAAATGTTTTTTTCCATCCTTTTACCTTCAATCTATATGTATCTTTTATTCTAAGGTGTGTCTCTTGTAGACAGCATATGTACAAGTCCTGTTTTCTTATCCATGCAGCTATCCTATGTCATTTGATTGGATCATTTAATCCATTTACATTTAAGGTTATTATTGATATGTAGTTGTTTATTGCTATTTTATTCTTTAAAGCTGTATTCCTTTTTTGCTATATTTTTTCCCCACTTTGATCTGTTTAAAACAGGCCCCTTAACATTTCCTGCAGCATTGGTTTGGTTGTAATGAATTTCTTGAGTTGTTTTTGTCTGGGAAGCTTTTTATTTCTCCTTCAATTTTAAATGATAGCCTTGCTGGATAAAGTAGTCTTGGTTGTAGGTTCTTGTTCTGCATTACTTTGAATATTTCTTGCCATTCCCTTCTGGCCTCAAGTGTTTCTGTTGAGAAGTCGGATGTCAACCTAATGAGGGCTCCTTTTTAGGTGATAGCTTTTATTTCTCTTGCAGCTTTTAATATTTTCTCTTTATCACTTTGCTTCGATATTTTAATTATGATGTGTCTTGGTGTAGGTTTCTTTGGGTTTCTCTTTAATTGAGTCCTCTGTGCTTCCTGAACTTGTGAGAGTTTCTCCTGCATTAATTTAGGGAAGTTTTCAGCTATGATATGATTGAATAAAGTCTCTATCCCTTGTTCTTTTTCTTCTTCTTCAGGAAACCCTATGATGCAGATGCTATTTCTCTTCATGTTGTCACAGAGCTCTCTATGAGTTTCCTCAGAGTTTTTGAGTCTCTTTTCTTTTTTCTTCTCTACTTTCATGCCTTCATTCCAGTTGTCCTCCAACTTGCTGATTCCATCCTCAGCTCTATCTATCCTGTTTTTAATTCCTTCCAATGTGATCTTTATTTCTGATATTGTATTTGTCATCTCCGACTGATTCTTTTTTATACTTGCTAGTTCTTTATTTAGGTGTTCATAATGACCATTCATTGTTGTTCTAAGATCCCTAGGCATCCTTACAATCATTATTTTGAATTCCGCATCTGGAAGTTGGATTATTTCCATATCTCTCAGTTCATCTCCTGAAGGTTTCTCTTGTGGTTTCATTTGGATTGCACTTTTTTGTCTTCTCATTGTCTGTGTTTGGGTGTTTTGTTTGTAGAGTTGGTTGAGTCTAGGTTTGGTGTGGTCTGCCTCCAGTTTTCAGTTGTGTTATTTCTAGTTCTTCTTGGGTTGGTATCAGCTATTATTTGTAATCCATTTTCGGATTTGGGCAGCTTTGAAGTGTTGATTTGTTTGTTTTCTTTAACAGGTGATAGTCTTGTTTACTGATCTCAGCAGGGGGCTTCTTTGAAACTGTATCCAGGAATGCAATGGGTGTAACTTGAGACTCTGAAGGCCTCTTCCACCAACTAATCTCTCTGGGGGCAGGGTGTTTTCTCAGCTTCAGTAGGGGGAGGTGTACCTCAGATCTCCATGGAGACCTGAGTTACTGCCCCTCCTCCCCACTTCTTGTTTTCAGCTGTGTCTTGTTGCACTAATTGGAGCTGGAGAGATGTCTGGAGATCTCTGATCCAGAAGCAATTCAGCTCTGTTTTGTGGGGAAGGATCAGTCCCTCCCCCAGCTATGGCCGCCTTCAGCATGAATGAGTCAGCTTTTTTAGGTCATGTCCTGCATTCCTTAGCCCCTCACAGTCTGTCCCTCTCTCTTTCCTTTCCACTTAGGAGATAAGCTGGTCTTTTCAACATGCCTTGCTCCCTGGTTGCCAGGCAAGTGGCTGTGAGCAGTATTTTCTGCTCTTTTCCCTGGAGTGAGATTCCCTTTAAGCTCTCAGCCTCATCCTCCCCCCCCCCATTCCTGTAAGCTGGAAAGATTCAGGTGCTCCTTACCAGGTTTGTTGTGGCTTCTTCTTTGCTCCTTCGTTTTTGAGAGCTGTTCTTGTAGTCCAGAGTTGGTTTTTCATGCTGATTTTTTCTAAATTGATTTGTATTCCAGTTTGGTGGTGAGATTTGGGCATCTGTGCATCCGCCTACTCCACTGCCATCTTCAGGTCTCTCACTGGTATTTTGGAACTAGGATTACATGGAGACAAATCTCAGATTATGCTCTGTGCGTGCAGGTGGTGTCATGCATTTACCAGGACTACAGCAACTGTGTAAAATCCCTACTGCTGATAGCCCCTGCAGGGAGCAACCCTGGCTCCAACAGAGGCAGATTTTTCAAAGAATTGCATTTATCTCTTACTTTGATTCAACTTCCTGCAAAGGTTTTTCCAGAGCACAGTGTCACTCTTACTAGGTCAGACAAGATTTCCCTGCCAGGCAATGGGCTACAAAGAAAATTTCACTTTGAGTATGAGCCCAACTAATCAAAGTGGAAATATAAATGTTATAGGATGAAAGAGCAAATGCCAGGAGTCCTCATAGTTATTATTAGTATCAATGTCTCACAAGCAGTTGTCTTATTTAAGCTCATACAAGACAAAGAAGTCCTTGTCAGTATTCTGAAGACTGATACAGAGCAAATGTCACCTTGTCCTTGGATCAGCTCCAACAAAGTATGTGCAGTGAGAATAACTTCTTTGCTGCACATTTTTGTAAGGGAAGGAGGTACTATTAACTGAGGTGTGGAGGCAGAAATTCAATTTATACTCTCAGAGGGCAAAGGATGAGTGAGGCTCTACTTTTAATGGGCTCATTGAGGTTTGCTTTGAAACTATGCAAGTGGATCTGTCTCTGGTTTCCCCAGGGATGAAAGGCATCTAGATAGTTTACTTACTGCACTTGAATCTCATGATTTGACCTGTGCTCTGTGGAGTACAATGTAGCACAGGCTTGGGGCTTCTAACTCTCAGAGGTAGTGGTGTTTGTGGCTTGCACAGTTAGTATGCAAGACATACTTTTCCGTGTCTCATACAGAATGACTATTTACTCATTTGAGTAAAGTGAGAATGGTTTCTTTGTGCTTGTATTTATAAAACAGCATCTTTATCTTGAAAATTCTGTTTTGAAATGAAGACTAAATTATTTAGATTTCTTTTTCTTCTCCAGCTTTTTCTCTGAGCAATGGCTAATGGCAGACTTCTGGAGGAGGGCCATTCAATCAAATAACAATTAGAAAAAATGTAAATCTATTGTTTTAAATAAGGATACTGTAATTCCAAGTATAACATAGATAACAGGCAATCACGAGTGCAGTATTCTTCTATCTGAAGGGTGCAACCTTATATTCTAGAATGTTCTCTCTGTTTTTGTTGGTTTAATCTCCTCCTCCCATCTCCCTCTCCCTGCCCAACATGTTTTCTTCACATACTCTTCCTTAGATGTTGATTATTCTGTGTTTTTGCCTGAAATGGCTTTTTCCAGTCTCCCACTCATCTAGATCTTGCTCCTTTAAAGACTCAATTCAAGCCACATCAACATCATTAAAACTTTCCTGACTAGTATAAAGCATTGAATCTCTGTATTCTATTTGGACTTATAGTTGGTACTGAAATATTTTCTAAAAATTTTAGGTATTATTACATTATTTTTCTTAGTAGACAGCAAGCTGCAAGACATCCAGGTATTTGAAATGTTATTTTTGTGTCAACTATGGCAGATAGCCCAGTAGGCACATAGTAAGTTATGTTAACTACTTACTTTTATTTTCTTTCCAAAATTCCCATATGGTTCCAGATTATCTCTTGATAGCATCACCTTATTGTCTACCTAAGTCTTCCTCTGATAACAAGCACATTTACCTGACTACTTTCTTTGCTAGAGCAAACAGAGAAGTGAATGTCTTTCCTAGCCTATCTATGAATTTGTCAGTGTGTATGTGTCTGTATTTGGTAGGAGTATGGAGACAAAGAAAGAAATTGAGAAGTTGAATGACTGTTGTTAGGGATATTGTGAGGGTAAGGTAATAGTCATAAATGAAAGAGTAAAATATTTGAGAATCTTCCATAGTAGATAAACAATCAATGGAATAAAAGTGCTTTATTTTTCAGTAAAAGAACAAAAATCAAGTTTAGATAACAAAACAGGGGCATTTTTACTAAGTATGCTACTTATGAGTTTTGGAACAGAATCTAGTAAATGAAGCAATGGAGAAAAATGAGAAAATGGAAAATGAAACTGTAAATATTTGACAGCCCTGACTTGTTCACAGTTTATAATGACAGAAGTGTATAAACACCTCAAAGACACAGAAGGATAGCTTGGATATTTTTAGAAACAGATTATTTATATCTATTTATTAAAACTTCATTGTGAAATTTGGATTTATAAAATACAAAGCACTTGCCTGACCTGTGGTGGTGCAGCTTATAAAGCATAAACCTGGAACTCTGAGGTCGCCAGTTTGAAACCTCGGGCTTGCCTGGTCAAGGCAATGGGAAGCACTACAAGTTGATGCTTCCCACTTCTCTCTCCTCTCCTCTCCTCTCCTCTGTTTTCTCTCTAAAATGAACAAATAAAATATTTTTTAAAAATACAAAGCTCTATTCATAAATATATAGTAAGAGTTAGATTAATTTAGAAATTTAAAGGGATAATTGTGTTTGGGTCATAAAAGTCAAAGGTTAGATCCTAGTGGTATTACCAACAAGGTATTTAAGGAAATTACAGAATCCACAAAAGCTATCTTTTCTCTGACCTTGAGAGTATTCCTATTTATAAGATGGGAGTATAATGACAAAATGTCTTATAATAGAACATGGCTATTAGGATCGGTTGCCTGTTCTATAAATCAGTGGTCCCCAACCCCCGGGTCACGGACTGGTATCGGTCCCTGGGCCATTTGGTACCGGTCCTCAGATAAAAAATAAATAACTTATATTATTTCCGTTTTATTTATATTTAAGTCTGAATGATGTTTTATTTTTTAAAAATGACCAGATTCCCTCTGTTACATCCATCTAAGACTCACTCTTGATGCTTGTCTAGGTTATGTGATAATTTATCCGTCCCACCCTAAAGGCCAGTTTGTGAAAATATTTCATGACATTAAACCGGTCTGTGGCCCAAAAAAGGTTGAGGACCACTGCTATAAATGATTCATATGTTTTCATGCATCTGAACCCACTTTCTGATGAAGTATTTTTTCATCAAAGTGTGTGTGTGTGTGTAGTTACACAAGTTTTTTTCTTTTTCTCAAATTTATTTTTGAATTCATTGGAGTGACATTGTTTAATAAAATTATATAGGATTCAAGTGTACAGTTCTATAATATATCATCTGTATATAGTATTGTGTGTTCACCACCCGCAGTTAAGTCTCCTGTTACCATTGATCCCTCTTTACCTCGTCTACTCCCCCCCATTTGCCGTTTTCTCTGGTAATCACTACACTGTTGCTGTATCTATAAGTTGTTTTGGGGGGGGCTTAATTATTTCACCTCTTCCACTTCACTCCCGAACCTCCTCCCCTCTGAACAGCTGTCAGCCTGATCTCTGTATCTATGCATCTATTTTTCTTTTGTTTATTAGTTTATTTGTTGGTTAGGTTCCACATATAAGTGAAATCATATGGTACTTGTTTTCCTCTAATTGGCTTATTTCACTTATTATAATATTCTCCAGGTACATCCATTCTGGGTAAGAATTCCTTCTGTGTGTGTGTGTGTGTGTGTGTGTGTGTGTGTGTGTGTAACAGAGACAGAGAGAGAGAGACAGAGAGAGGAACAGACAGAGACAGATGGACAGAAAGGGAGAGAGATGAGAAGCATCAATTTTTCACTGGGGCTCCTTAGTTTTTCATTGATTGCTTTCTCATATGTGCCTTGACTGGGGGGTACAGCAGAGTTAGTGACCCCTTGCTCAAGCCAGCGACCCCACATTCAAGCTCATGAGCCATGCTCAAGGTGGATGTGCCCTTGCTCAAGCTAGCAAACTCGAGGTTTCGAACCAGGATCTTCTGCATCCCAGTCCAATGCTCTATCCTCTGTATCACCACCTGGTCAGGTAGAATTCCTTCTTTATTTTGCTAAGTAGTATTCCATTTTGTAAGTATGTCACATTTTTTTTATCCAGTTACCTATTGATAGGCACTTGGGCTATTTCCAAATCTCGGCTATTATAAATAATGTTGCAATGAATATAGGGCTGAATATATTATTTTGAATTAGTATTTTAGGTTTCTTCAAATGTATTTTTAGAAGTCAAATTGTTGTGTCATGAAGCAGTCCCATTTTTAATTTTTTGAGGTAACTTCATATTGCTTTCTTCAGTGACTGCTCCCATTTGTATTCCTAGAAACTGCACAAGAGTTTCCTTCTTTCCATATCCTCCCCAACATGTGTTGTTTGTTAATTTAGTGATGATAGCCAATCTTACAAGTACCAGGTAATATCTCCTTGTGGCTTTGATTTGCATTTTTCTGATGATTAGTGACATTGAGCAACTTTTCATATGTCTATTGGCTGTTTGTATGCCTTCTTTGGAGAAGTATCTATTCAGGTCTGTCCTTTACCCATTTTTTAATTGGGTTGTTTGGTGATGAGTTTTATAAGATTTTTATAAATTGTGGATATTAACCCCTTTATCAGATGTATCATTGGCGAGTATGTTTTCCTCTTCAGTGGGTTGTTTTTTTATTTTGTTGGTGGTTTCCTTTGCTATGCAAACAATTTATAGTTTAATGTAGTCTCATTTGTTTACTTTTCTTTAGTTTCCCTTGTCAGGAGAAAACTAGTCATTTTATCTGTTTACTTTTTAGAATTGGAAGATATATAAAATAAGAGTTCCAGCATGTTCTAGTAAAGTCATTAGGATCCTAAATAAGTTAACTGAATTTTAAGGGAGAGAAATAAATCCCTAGGAAAAGTTGTGGGAAGGATAAAATAATGTGTTTATGAATTAGAGTAATGTTTATTTATGCAAACTATTTAAAAAAATACATATACAGGGTGGGGCAATAGAAAGTTTACATTTGTGAGTATGTGAAACAGTTTATTCTTGTATTATTATTTATTAATTATTGTATTATTTTTCATATGAATAACTGAAAACCTACCTTTGCCCCACTTTGTATAACTCAGAATATAGATATATTCTAGAAATATTTCTAGAATGCATGCACATATTTCTATAATATACATTTCTAGGAAAAAATATATGTGTATGGTGGTATGAGATTTTGTCTTGAATGGAAAGCAAATATGATCACTACATGCTTTGAGGTCTTTCCTCAGGCTAGCGATTCACAGTGTGATTCTCCCTCCCATGGCTGGGCCATGACAGTGAGCTGAAACTCCCAGTGAGCCATGGGATTATGAGGGTAAACAATCGACACTGTTGCCAGTGCTTTTTTGGCTATTGTGTTCTGAGAACCTTTAAGGTATATTAGGCTAAGGTCTAATGCTTAGTAAGTTAAGTGTATTAAATATATTTTTGGCATAATATTTTTTATTTATGACGGGTTCATTATAAGTTGTGGAGAATCTATACTTTACCAAAAATTAAAAACCATTCATAGTTCCCAAGGATATACAATGACTCCTCTGATATTAGGATTTTAGGGGTATCTGGAAATTCAAACCTATTTTTTATATCAACTTTTCATTGAATGTTTAAAATAAATATATATATTCATATGGTACAAAATTCAAAAAGTACAAAATACAGTTTTTCATCCTATCCCTGTTTACCCAGTATTATTCTGTGGATATAACTAATGTTACCAGTTTTGTAGTATATTTCAAAGATATTTTATATACACAAATATTCTCTGGTTGTATATGTGTGCATTTCATATACTATTATGCACATTTCTTTTTCACTTAACAATATAAATTAGACATTATTTTATATTAATACTGAAGATCTCTGTTTTAAACATGCCCCTTTCGCCATAGTGCCCTCCCCCCTTCCCTTCAGGTTTATCCCATCCTATCATCCTCCTTCTGTCTGTCCTCTTTTCCACTGGTCCCTTTGCTATTTTAATTATATTTTATTTCTTATTGATTTTAATTTATTGTATTTACATAGATTCTAGCGTTGTGCCGAATGCATCCCACTGCCCCTGTATTCCCCTCAACATCTCCCTTGCCTCCCTAGCATCCTCCCCCTTCCCTTCAGCTTTAAACTATCCTATCATCCCCTTTCCATCTGTTCTCTTTTCCTCTGGTCCCTTTGATCTCTCCTCTGTCTGAATTCCATTCCTCAGTTCACATTGTTCATTGGGTGAGGTCATATGATATTTTTCTTTTTCTGCCTGGCTTATTTCACTTAACATAATAGTTTCCACGTCAATCTATGTTGTCGCAAAAGGTAAGATTTCCTTCTTTTTCATGGCCCCATAGTATTCTATTGTATAATATATATGTACCACTGCTTTTTCATCCACTGACAGACACTTGGGCTGTTTTCAGATCTTCACTATTGTGAACAATGCTGCCATAAACATGGGGGTGCATTTCTCCTTTTGAAATAGTGCTATAGTGTTCTTGGGGTATATTCCTAAAAGTGGGATAGCTGGGTCAAAAGGCAGTTCAATTTTTAATTCTTTGAGGAATCTCCATACTGTTTTCACAGTGGCTGCACCAGTCTGCATTCCCACCAGCAGTGCAGGAGGGTTCCTTTTCTCCACATCCTCGGCAGCACTTATTCTGTGTTTTGTTGATGAGCACCACTCTGACTGGTGTGAGGTGATATCTCATTGTGATTTTTTTGCATTTCTCTAATGATTAGTGACGTTGAACATTTTTTCATATGTCTATTGGCCATCAGTATATCATTTTGAAGAAGTGTCTATTCATTTTTTTACCCTTTTTTTGATTGGATTGTTTATCTTCCTGATGTTGAGATTTACAAGTTTTTTTAATATAAATTTTGGTTATTAACCCCTTATCAGACATAGTTTGTCTTTTTATTCTGTTCTTATTGTCTTTAGCTGTTGAAAAGCTTTTTAGTTTGATATAGTCCCATTTGTTTATCCTGTCTTTTATTTCACTTGACCGTGGAGATAAATCAGCAAATATATTGCTGTGAGAGATGTCAAAGAGCTTACTGCCTATATTTTCTTCTAAGATGTTTACAGTTTTATGTTCTTTTTTGGATCCATATAAGTTTTTGGAATATTTGTTCTATATCTTTGAAGTATGTCATTGGTATTTTAATTGGTATTGTATTAAAGTTATATATTGCTTTGGCTAATATAGACATTTTGATGATGATTATTCTTCCTAACCATGAGCACAGTATATGCTTCCACTTGTTTGTATCTTCCTTGATTTCTTTTATCAATGTTTTATAATTTTCTGAATACAAGTATTTAATCTCTTGGTTAAATTTACACCTAGGTATTTTATTTTTTTGGTTGCAATAGTGAAGAGAATTGTTTCCTTAATTTCTCTTTCTGACAGCTTATTGTTGGTATATAAAAATGCCTCTGATTTGTGAGTATTAATTTTATATCCTGCCATCTTGCTGAATTCATTTATCAGGTTCAGTAGTTTTTTGCCTGAGACTTTAGGGTTTTCTATATACTATATTATATCATCTGCAAATAATGATAGTTTTACTTCTTCTTTTCCAATTTGGATGCCTTTTATTTTTTCTTGTCTGATTGCTGCGGCTAGCACTTCCAAAACTATGTTGAATAAGAGTTGTGTAAGGGAGCACTCCTGCCTTGTTCCTGATCTTAAAGAAATTGCTTTTAATTTTTGTCCATTGAATATGATGTTGGCTGTGGGTTTGTCATAGCCTTTATCATGTTGAGATATGTTTGCTGTATTCCCACTTTGCTGAGAGTTTGATCATGGATTTGTGCTGTATTTTATCAAATGCTTTTTCTGCATCTATTGAAATTATCATGTGGTTTTTCTCCTTCCTTTTGTTTATGTGATAAATCACATTAATTGATTTGTGAATATTGTATCAGCCTTGCCTCCCCAGAATAAATCCCACTTGATCATGGTGTATGATTTTTTTCATATATTGCTTGATCTGGTTTGCTAATATTTTGTTGAGGATTTTGGTGTCTAAATTCATCAGGGATATTGGCCTATAATTATCTTTCTTTGTGTTATCTTTGCCTGGTTTTGGAATCAGAATTATACTCGCCTCATAAATGAAGCTGGAAGTCTTCCTTCCTCTTGAATTTTTTGAAATAGCTTGAAAAGGATAGAAGTTAGTTCTTTTTTGAATATTTGGTAGAATTCACTTGTGAAGCCATCAGGCCCAGGACTTTTGTTTGTTGGCAGTTTTTTGATAACTGTTTTTTTTATCATTATTTTTTTATTCTTTTTTTTAATATTTTATTTTTATTGATTTTTTAGAGAGAGAGAGAAGTGAGAGAGAGAGATAGAGAGAGAGAGAGAAGGGGGAGGAGCAGGAAGCATCAACTCCCATGACCAGGCAAGCCCAAGATTTCAAACCGGCGACCTCAGTGTTCCAGGTCAACACTTTATCCCACTGTGCCACCACAGATCAGGCCTGATAACTGTTTTGATCTCATTTGTTGTAATAGGTCTGTTTAGGTTTTCTGATTCTTCCAGATTGATTTTTAGAAGATTATATTTTTTAAGGAATTTGTCCATTTTATCTAGTTTGTCTAATTTTTTTGGCATACAGTTCTTCATAGTCTTTTCTTATAATCTTTTGTATTTCTGTTGTGTCAGTTGTTTTTTTCTCCACTCTGATTTTTAATTTTATTTATTTGAGTCCTCTCTTTTTTTCTTGGTGAGTCTGGTTAAAGGTTCATCGACCTTGTTTACCTTTTCAAAGAAGCAGCTCTTGGTTTCATTGATTCTCTGTATTGTTTTTTTAGCCTCTATGTCTTTTATTTCCACTCTGATCTTTATTATTTCCTTCCTTCTACTACCTCTGGGCTTTACTTGCTGTTCTTTTTCTACTTCTTTTAGATGCAGTGTCAAGTTGTTTATTTGAGCTTTTTCTAGCTTCTTAAAGAATGCATGTAATGCTATGAACTTCCTTCTCAGTACTGCTTTTGCTGTGTCCCATAAATTTTGAGCTATTGTATGGTCATTATCATTCGTTTCAAGGAATTATTTTATTTCTTGTTTGATCTCATTGTTAACCCATTCATTATTTAATAATATGCTAGTTAGTTTCCAAGTGTTTTTCAGGTTTTCTGTTGTGGTTGATTTCCAGTTTCATGCCATTGTGATCAGAGAAAATGCTTGATATGATTTCAATCTTCTTAAATTTGTTGAGACCGCTTTTGTGCCCTAACATCTGGTCTATCCTAGAGAATGTACCATGAGCACTTTAAAAGTATGTATATTCTGCTGCTTTAGGATGAAAGATTCTGAAGATATCTATTAAATCCAGTTGACCTAGCATATTCTTTAAGTCTACTGTTTCTTTGTTAATTTTCTTTCTTGAGGATCTATCTAGTGATGTTAGTGGGGTATTGAAATACCCTATTATTATAGTATTGCTGTTGATCTCACCTTTTATATCCATCAAGGTCTGCTTTATATAATATATTTAGGTGCTCCTATATTAGGTGTCTAGATATTTATAATGACTATATCTTTCTATTGGATTGCTCCCTTTATCATTATGTAGTGACCTTCTTTATCTCTTACTATAGCCTTTGTTCTAAAGTCCATTTTGTCTGATATAAGTCTTGCTACCCCAACTTTTTTTTTCATTTCAATTTGCATGAAATACTTTTTTCTATTCTTTTACCTTCAGTCTATGTGCATTTTTTGTTTTAAGGTTTGTCTTTTGTAGATAGCATATGTATGGGTCCTGTTTTCTTTCTTTCTTTCTTTTTTTTTCTGAAGCTGGAAACCGGGAGGCAGTCAGACAGACTCCCGCATGTGACCAACCGGGATCCACCCAGCACGCCCACCAGGGGGCGATGCTTTGCCCATCTGGGGTGTTGCTCTGTCGCGACCAGAGCCACTCTAGTGCCTGGGGCAGAGGCCAAGGAGCCATCCCTAGCACCCGGGCCATCTTTTGCTCCAATGGAGCCTCGGCTGCCGGAGGGGAAGAGAGAGACAGAGAGGAAGGAGAGGGGGAGCAGTGGAGAAGCAGATGGGCGCCTCTCCTGTGTGCCCTGGCCGGGAATCAAACCTGGGACTTTCGCACGCCAGGCCGACGCTCTACCACTGAGCCAACCGGCCAGGGCCGGGTCCTGTTTCTTATCCATGCAGCTACCCTATATCTTTTGATTAGATCACTAAATCCATTTACATTTAAGGTTATTATTGATATGTAGTTGTTTATTGCCATTTTATTCTTTAAAGCTGTATTCTTCTTTTGCTATATTTTTTTCCCCTTTGATCTGTTTACAACAGGCCCCTCAACATTTCTTGCAGCATTGGTTTGGTTGTAATGAATTCCTTGAGTTGTTTTTTTTTGGTCTGGGAAGCTTTTTATTTCTCCCTCAATTTTAAAGAATGGCCTTGTTGGGTAAAGAAGTCTTGGTTGTAGATTCTTGTTCTGCATTACTTTAAATATTTCTTGCCATTCCTTTCTGGCCTTAAGTGTTTCTGTTGAGAAGTTGAATGTCATCTTTATGGGAGCTCCTTTTTAGGTGATAGCCTTTATTTCTCTAGCAACTTTTAATATTTTCTCTTTATCTATTAGCTTTGTTATTTTAATTATGATGTGTCTTGGTTTAGATTTCTTTGGGTTTCTCTTTAATGGAATTCTCTGTGCTTGAACTTGTGTGACTTTTTCCTGCATCAATTTAGGGAAGTTTTCAGCTATGATTTGATTGAACAAAGCCTCTATTTCTTGTTTTTTCTCTTCTTCTTCATAACCCCATGATGCGGATATTATTTCTCTTCACGTTGTCCCTGAGCTGTCTTAGAGTTTCCTCGAATTTTGAGTCTCTTTTGTTTTTGCTGCTCTGTTTTCGTGCTTTCATTTATATTGTTCTCTAAATCACTGATTCAATCCTCAGCTTCATCCATCCTGCTTTTAATTTCTTTCATTGTAGTCTTCATTTCTGATATTGTATTTGTCATTTCTAACTGATTCTTTTTTATTATTTCAATGTCATTTTTATAGTTGCTATCTCTTTATTTAGGTGTTCATTATGTCCATCTATTGTTATTCTAAGATCTTTGAGCATCCTCACTATCATTATTTTAAACTCTGAATCTGCTAATTTGGTTATATCTGACTCATTCAAGTCCTTCTTTGGTGATTTCTCTTGATTCATTTAAGTTGCATTTCTCTGCCTGCACATTTTGTCTGTGTATAAGAAGGGTGTGGCCTCTGGAATCCAATGGGTGTGGGCTCTGTGATCCCTTGGTGTGGTGTGTATGCAGGCCCGCCATCCCCTCTGCCAATGCCTCAGGTATTTGGATATGGGTGTTGCTTGGGCTGGCCCGCTGTGGCTTTTGCTGTGGTTTCTGCCTCTCCTCCATGGGAAGGACTGTGTTCACCTGCCCATGTCTATATGCATTGGCTGGCCTTGGCCTTTGCCCTGCCCTCATGGGTGAGACTGTGCATTGCACCCGGGGCTGCAAGCCTTGGCACTGCAGGCGGGGCTGTGCACCTATGCTTATCCGTGGGTCTCTACCTTTTCCCAGGCCTTCACCACGCCCCCCATGGGTGGAGTTGCACTTCAGGCCGTAATCCCTGGCTTCACAGGCTGGACTGCTTGCCCACACTCAGCCAGGGGTCTTTGCAGTTCCCAGGCTTTTGCCTTTGCCCTACAGGTGGGATTGCAGGTGGAACCACTCTCACTTACCTGGCCCTGTAGCCTGGCTGGACCCCTTTTGTGTATCTCCTCCACGTCTGCTGGGCAAGACTGATTTCATGCCAGACCTCATTCATGGCCAGCCCAGCTTTAACCCCCACTGATGGAACCATGCTTCCATGTCTCCCCTCTGGTGACCCCTCAGCAGTGTGGGTGGGGGTGCTGCAGCTCATACCTAAGCACTCAATACTGTATTCCTGAAGGCTCCCTTTTTCTAAGCAACTCTGCTCTGAGTGCTGTGGGAGATTTTGTTTGTGTGGTGTCCTTCTTCCCTTTGCAGTTATTGCTGGTTCCAAGGGAAATATTCACTTTAGATTTGGGGGGTGACTAAGTCTAGGGGTTAGGGTGGCTGTTCCTCAAAATGTTTTTCCCTGTGCCTCCTAGATTACACTCTCTTTCTGCTACTTTGTTCCTCTCCTCTCTCCCCATCCCCCAGAGCCCCGGGTGAGTGGTTGTGAAAGAGGTTTTCTACACAGTCCCTTTAAGAAGAATCCTGAGTCTGAGAAATCTGTCTCTTTCTTACAACCAGTATCCTGACTTGTTTTGCAGCTAAATACTATCCATATGCTTCTTCTTGGTTCTGGGCTACAGGCTGGGGCTTTGTTCCTGGGGCCAAGGACCCACCACTCTCTGCTAAACTAACTTCCCACCACGTGAATCTCTCTGGGCTGCCTTTCGCTCCGGGTAGCTGGGCAGCCCTCTCTGCCTTTCTGCTTTTCCTACCAGTCTCAGTGTGGCTTCTTCAGTGTCCCTTGGTTAAAGAGTCCTCTTAGTTTAGTCCAAAGTTGGTTTTTCCAGATGATAGTTCTTAAAATTAAGTTGTAATCCACTTTGGTTCTGGGGAATGGAAGTTGGTATGTCTGCATACTCCATCACCATCTTACCACCCAAGAAACACTCTAAATACTTCTTTAAGTGAAAAGGCCATTTAGATGGGGGTGTTTCTAGTCCTCCAAGTTTTTCTATTCTTTGTTTTTGGAGAATAATCACTCAATACTGAAATCTACAATAAATGTTAATTTCATTCTTAAGTCTAAGAATTCTATATCTTCAATTCTTAAATTAAAAATCATGGTTTAAAAATAAATGCATTGTGCTCCAACAGTAAAGTCATATTATAAAGAATCTGAGCCAAGAAAAATGGATTATTTAGTTATTATTTATATTCATTAATAAAGAAATCTGAAAACTCAAATATTTTTCTGCACTTTACTGTTTTTTTCTGAAAAATTTTAAATTTTGACATAATCTAAATTTAACTGGTAATATATCTTTGATCTCATCTCTATTCATTAACCTAAACATGTAGTTTAGTTTCATCTGAGGAGCATTAAACTATAACAAGAGGGGAGATTTAAATATTATAAACAGTGATGTGAAGGAAAAAAGCAAGATATATTATTTGTAAAGGCATAGGTACCTTTTACCAAAGCCGTTTTCTAGTTTGTAATTAAGTGCATCAGAATATCTAATAAACTGTTTCTAAAAGGACATAGAACTAGCAATATTGATTAAGAAATTATTACTCAAAGAAGGAACTTGCTGGCAATAACCCCCCTCCCCTTGTTCTCACAACTTCAAGAGAAATAAACCTTGTTTTTACCCTAAAGACAAGTAGCAAACATATTCTGTTAGTCATGTTGGAAATGTGTAAAAGGAGACCTTTTAACCCAAACAGAATTGCTCATAATACTTCAAATAGCAGTATATCTTTTCAAATGACATATCATCAGACTTTCTGGGGAGAGAAAGCAGATTTTTCTTGGGATACAAGCAATGAACATGAAAGATGGTTACAAAAAGAACCCAGAACTAGTTTGAAGCCTACTGATTCAAAATATGAAAACAAGTGTTTGGTGTAAATACATGTTTAATAAAGAAATTCCAATATTTATTTTTAGAGATGCTGGAATATTTAAAAATAACTATTTTTTTATAATCTAGTAAACTTTAATAAAGGAACAGTTCTCCTATTGATTGATTGAGTTATCGATGTAAATTTAATTGAGCATGATGCAGCTTTCTTTACTACAGAGAGGATTTCTCAAACATGAACAGAAGCAATGTCAAGACTTGAACTTCAGTGAGTCTAACCAGCTCTTAAAGTCTAAGAAATGATAAACCAATAGAATTTCCAAGAGTCAAAAAGTAGGTGTTAGATAGAAATTTTGTTACATAATCAATAGGTGAGCTCAAGAGGATGATTAGAATTAGAGGTGATGGATCAAGAATGGCAACAAGTCGAGTTCCAGAGAACTAATATACACCAGAGATATGTAGCAATTTTAGAGGGAAGTAGTCTCAGAAACTGAGGTGGGAAGGCAAAATTATCAATCAGAACAAGGGATGACATCATTTGAAATGGAATGACTGATTAAGGCAAAGGTTTTTAGAGATTGCAGCTTGTCTGTCAAATATGGACCAAAGGCAAATTCAGCATTTCTAATCCTTTACAAGTCATTTATTTTTGTTGTTTGTTGTCCCTCCTACTAGCCACTCTTCTTCCTCACCTCTTTCTTTTAATTTAATTTAATTTAATTTAATTTAATTTAATTTAATTTTTTTTACAGAGACAGAACGAGAGTCAGAGAGAGGTATAGATAGGGACAGACAGACAGGAACTCAGAGAGATGAGAAGCATCAATCGTCAGTTTTTTGTTGTGGCACTTTAGTTGTTCATTGATTGCTTTCTCATATGTGCCTTGACTTTGGGGCTACAGCAGACTGAGTAACCCCTTGCTCAAGCCAGCAACCTTTGGTCCAAACTGGTGAGCTTTGCTCAAACCAGATGAGCCTGCACTCAAGCTGGTGACCTTGTGGTCTTGAACCTGGGTCCTCTGCATCCCAGTTCGACGCTCTATCCACTGTGCCACCACCTGGTCAGGCTCACCTCTTTCTGTTTTGTTCTGTCCACTCACAATAGAAACAGGGTCATGGTGTCTGACTTGGCTTGGCCACAGTTGTCTTTTTCTTGATTCTGTCCAATCCTGATCCATTCAGACTCAGTGGTGATTTCTTGGGTACTGAAAACTGAATTCTGGAATTGATCCTGGACTATATTCTTTTGATTTACTCTTGTCCATTGGTTTTTGGCTTAGACAGCTCCAGGTCTTTCATTTTGGGGGCTCTACTCAATTTCTCTCTTGGTCTCATTCTCTGAACTATACCCATCCACCCTTTAAAACTAGATAGCATCTTTCTCTGTACATACTCAAACACCAATACTGACAGTCATTCAGATTCTGAAGAAATAGGACAAATACCCAATTATTGTGTAATCCAGCATTTGTAGATATTAATGATGATGATGATGATGATGAAGACAGTGGTTCAGAAACTAGGTACCATACTATGTGCTTTTTCCAGATTTTCAAATTATTTCTTGCAAACTCCCAGTGAGTTAAATATAATGTTATTCTGCTTTTACAAAGAAGGAAAATGATGTAACCTGCCCAAAATCTCATAGGTAGCAATTCAGAATGCAAACCAGGCAGTTTGTTTCCAGGGCTTACTGTTTTAAACTGATGCACAGGATCAGAACAATAGTAAGAGGACACTTAACCTCTTGCTGACAACTTACTTAGTGACCTAGATTTTGAAAATTAACTTGAGAAGAAACAGGATTGGTCTCAGAACTCTGGGTACACTGAATTTTTCAGCAACAGCTAGATAGAATTAACTTAAACCGAACCCAAATGAGCCTCCAGAATTTCGTTGATTAGAAACAATGAGAGGGTTGCTTATCATTTTAAAAGAAGCATTTACTTCATGTTCCTGTGATGTGAAAAACCCTTACTGTTCTCAGACGATAGTGTGGTAGAGGCTTGTTATATACTCATCAGTCCTACTTGCTCTTATTGAATACACAAAATGGTTGAATTTCATAGCCTCTATTGTAGTTAGATTGGGACTATATGACTGGGTTCTGGTCAATAAAATTAGAATGAAAGCGATGTATAATACCTTCAAGTGTGACCTATCAAACAACTCACATAATCTCTACTCATGTGTTCTCTCTCTCCTTCTCCTTATCCTCATCCTTTTATCTGAATGGAAGAGAAGCAGACAAAGGTGACCAAAAGGCACCAAAAAACAGCAGAAGAAGGCTGGTTTTCTAAGTCATTCTCTGAGGACTTAATGAAACTGTGTAAAGAACAAGAAATAACATTTTTTTTTCTTTTGCATGTGCTAAACCACTGAGATTCACATTATTCCCTACAAAAGCTAATGTCAAGTTTCCCTAAATAATACAGATAGCATGTCATGTATGTCCTTGATGCAAAGGAGAAGCATAACTCCTTGGAGAAATTAGTCCCCGTCTGGCCATTCTCTGCCTGGGTTTTGGGTACACTGGTGCATAATGTTTGAGAGACACTGAGAAGACAGGACAACCACCGCATTGCAACTTAAACAGTTAACCAGAGAACCCACTTTCTTATCAGATCCATTTCTCAAAAACTGGGTCCTGTTCCTATTATGCCCTCCCGGATTTATGAATAGATTTATAAAAATGACCAAGTTCAGCATATTATTTGACTCAATACCTCCTTTGAGTGCATACAAAGCAATGGCATGACCAAATCTTGGATTCCAACCTCTTTTCCTCTCTGTATCGTGATTATATATCTCTTTGATCTTATTGACCAGGTTACCCAGTTGACCTAGGATATCCAATAGCAGAAGAGCTGAGTAAGGGCACTTGTGGACAAGTACTTGGCACCTTGAGGCATTATGTGCATTAATAGTAAAACTCCCAGTGACCAGTAGCTAGGTCATAGTGTTCCATGGATGGAGATATAAACCAGAGTCTGAGACCAGGGGACACCAATAACTTCATCTCTTACATTCATGGAACTACCCTGGCAAATAATATGCTGCTAGGAATTCACCAGTTAGATGGAATGAACATAGAATTGTTATGGACAAAAAGAGGAACACTATTTATACAGCCTGATAAAACAAATCTTTCCTCAGGTTCTAGTAAGTATTGCAAGTGTCATGCTTAGATTTTCCTCACATCTGAAGGTGTCAAGAGTTTAGCTAAACTTGCTGCTTCGGCATCTACTTTGTTTGGCCAAGTGTCCTGCAGGACCATACACTAGACCTTCCTGTAAGTGAATGTCCTAGATAATAGTACATAGAGCCACAAGCAACTGTAAGTTTCTGATTCAATATCCCAGCAGCCCGAGTGATCAAGTCTCCCCTACCTTCCAGGGCCTATATGCCTTATAGACTCTTTAGATATGACACCCCTTCCCTCAACCGGGGACTACGAAAACCCTGCTCATTTGATTTAAGTTAAGAAATCTTTGCCAGGGAACTGGAAATCTCTTTGCCCAGGGACCCAACATAGGTTTGAGTCCAGGTCTTACCTCTCTCTTTGTCTGTACCCTGCCTTGATCTCCCTGTGTGGCATACAGTGTACTTATTTCTGGACCTATGATGAACAAATTTCTAAAATTCAGTTATTTCAATTTCTCTTGTGGTCTGTTGAAGAACCCTGGCTCACCATCGGGCGCTCTGTGCTCTATGTAAGAAATGTTTAACAAAGTCATCACAGGAGGTCAGAAGTATTAAGATGAGAGAAAGAGAAGGAAAGAGAAAGTTTCCTGTAAAATATTCTACTTAACAGTTCTTTAGTATTTTCTTAAGATGATTTATTCTCAATGGAAAGAACAAGTTAATTTTCTTTTCATCACTAGGATAAAAGTTTATCTATATCTAAATTAAGGAATGAATGCAAATCAATTGTGTGATGTAAGTTCTCTCCCAGTCAAAGAAATGGCTATAAGAGAAAAAAAGTCTTTTATATCTCTTCATGAGTGCATTTCTTTATTCCAATATTAGAATCAACAATAGCATCAACAGACCTTTATAGGGCAATAGTGCAGTGAACAGGAGTTGTATTGTCTATGCTTAATTGTATTAAGAAAGAGGACATTTGGTGGCACAGGGACATAATGACTTGGAACTTAAAAGGACAATGAAGTTATAGTTTAAAGAAAGCAATGTGCCCTGGCCAGTTGGTTCAGCAGTAGAGCACTGGCCTGGCATATGAATGTCCTGGTCAAGGCACATCGATACTCAGTCAAGGCACATTGGAGAAGTGACTATCTGCTTTTTTAACCCTCCCCTCCTCCCTTCTCTCCCTTTATCTCTCTCTTCTTCTCCCACAGCCATAGCTTGGTTTTAGTGAGTTGGCCCCGGGCGCTGAGGATGACTGCATGGCTTCGCCTCAGGTGCTAAAATAGCTTGGTTGCAGAACAACAAAGCAACAGCCCCAGATGAGCAGAGAATCGGCCCCATAGGGGGCTTACCAGGTCGATCCCAGTTGGAGCACATGTAGGAGTCTGTCTCTGCCTCCTAACCTTTCACTTAAGAAAAAAAAAAAAGAAGGTAATGCAAGAACTGAGCTCTAATTAGCAACCATGCCTCAAGCTATTGCTAGAACATTTATACCAGAGATCAGAAGTGCTGACCTGACATTTGTTTTATTCATTGTGATTGTTGACAGGTGCCCTTGGAAAAGCACATTTTAAATATCACAAATGCTGATGTAATCAGCAATTTAGGTTTTGACTTACCTGTTATTTTCCATCTCAGTTTTAGCTGCCAAGAGACAGAATTACTTATTCTTTTTGATTTCTAACATCTACTCTACACATTGAGCATATACAAGTCCCCTTTATATCACTCTATGAATGTACTATACTATACTGCTCACAAATATTAGGGGATATTTCAAAATTAATATGAAACAATAAAAATATCCCCTAATTTTTGTGAGCAGTATATATTTAGCCATTGTATTGATAAACATTAAAATTGTTTTAAGATATTCACTATTGTATATTGTAATAGACATTGTTGTGAATATCTCTTTGTGCACACATGTAAGAATTTCTTAAGACTAACACTGAAAGTGTTATTGCTAGGCTACACAGACATATAGTAGCAATAGATTTAGTGAAAATTTGTTCTTTGATGTGGCTGTACTAATTTGTCTCTTTATATATTCACCAATATCTTGGCATGGTCTCACTTGAAAATTTTTGCCACTACTATCATATTTGCATTTCTCTGATTACTGTTGAGGTTAAATTTACAATTATTACACGTATTTATCAGACATTTGTATTTTATCTTCTGTCAAGAGGCTATTTATATTCTCTGCCATTTTTTCTTGTCAGATTATTGATTTGTAGGAATTGTTTTCTTTGTAGAATTTGTAGGAATTCTCATCATCCTTTGCCAGTTATGTGTTTTGCAAGTATCTTCTGTCAACCTGTGGTTTGTCTTTGATATTTGTTTATGAAAACATCTTTTTTATAGGTGTTTGTTTGTCATTTTAATGTGGTTAGCTTTATTAACCATTAATTCTGGGTTTATACTTTTATGTCTTGATTAAGAAATTCTGTCTTACTGTAAATTCACAAGAATAACTAGAATTAATTTTAGCACATAGAGTAATGATCTAATTTTATTTATTTTTGTATAATCAGTCTTTCTAGCATCATTTATTATATGATCTATCCATTCTTTATTAATTTAATACCTTCTTTTTCATACATCACATTTCCTATTCACAAGTTTATTTCTGGAATTTGCACATTATTTTATCAGTTTTCGGCCAAGATCACACTGTCTTGAATACTATAGTCTTAGAGATTTCTAAAGTGTCCGTAACTTTTTACATTCACACCAGCAGTAAATGCAAGATCCTGTTGTTCTACATCTTTGTCAGGATTTGGTGAGAGAGAGAACATCCTTGCCTAATACCTGATCTTAATCAGAAATCTTCTAGTTTCTTAACCTTAAGTATGATGTATTTAAAAAAATTTTTTTTCTCAATGTGAGGCAGTTTCCTTCTATTCCTAGTTGGCTGATATAATATATATATATTATATATATAATATATCATAATTATATATATATAATATATATATAATATATATATTACAGGTATTTTTTCTTTAACCTAATGATGTGATGGCTCACATTAATTTATATTCAAACATTGAAGTGGACTTGCATACTTGGAATAAATCCCATTTGATCATTGTGTAATAATTCTTTCTATATATTGTTAGAATTAATTTGATAATATTTTATTGAGGGTTCTTGCATCTATGTTTATTAATATTTAGTTTTATTTTCTCATAATGTCTTGTCTGGTTTTGGTGTTAGGGTAAAGCTGGTTTAATTGAATAAGTTAGGAAATACTCCTGCTTCTATGTTCTGAAAGAGATGATAGAGAATTGGTAGAATGTCTTCTTAATATTTGATAGAATTCCTCATCTCACAGTTTAGATTTTTTCTTACCCCAGCACTGGTTCCAGTGTGACCTGATGCTCTCAGGTTTCTGCAACAGTAACTTGTGATTCTCTATATCTGCCTGTCTGTCTCTTCAATTTTGTAGGCAATGGTTTGCACTCTGACCTCAATTTTCTGATGTATCTAAGAATAATTGTTGACTTTCAGTATGTTCACTGTTCATCTTTTTACTTATTGTTAAGATAGAGGGATGACTTCCAAGCTCTTTATGTACTGGACAGCAAACTTTAAGTCCTTCATTTTATTTTTGATACAAAATATTGGATATTATGTTTTACAGTTAATAAAATAAGTTTTATACTTTTCTTACAGTTTATTTTTTCTAGTTAATAGTTAATTAAGCTTACTAACCTATTTTTACATTTCCATGATCAATATTCTTTTTTGTATTTCATTATCTCCTTCTGGATTTAATTTTTTTTTCCTTAAGTACATTTCTTAATTAATTATTTTTAAAGTAAAAGACTCTGGGTGGTAAATCTCTTTATTTATTTATTATCTAAAAATATCTTTATTTTCCTAGATTTTATTTTTATTGGTGTAGTTCTGGGAAGAACCCAGGACTGCAAGTATGTTTGAAGTCTTGATGATCAGTGTGTCCTGTAATTTACATTAATTCTCACAGCTGGTGTGATTTCACTGACCCATGACTGAATGATCAACTGCTGAGTTGTATGTCCTTGATTTTTGAATGACAGTAAAATTGGGTTTATAATTCTAGGATGATAGTTATTTTTTTTACCAGAAATTGAATTTCACCATTTTCTAGCTATTTATTCTTTGTATGACATTAGGGATATTTCAAAACTCCTGGAAGCAAAAAGAAAAAAAAAAAAAAAGAAGAAGTCTTGATTAACCGTTTGAGTAGTGAGTTTTTTTCATGCTCACTGACCCGCGGGAGTGAGTTTTTTTTCAAAAAATGTAATTCATTCCAGTTACAGTTTTATTAACTTAAAATCATGTTTGTTTGATAACCAATTTATGAAAACAAGAAGAACATACATTTGCCTATTTTTAATGTTGCCTTACAAATTACGATTGTACTCTGGATGGTCAGGAGGTATGACGAAGTACATGAACATTTGTAATACTCAAAGGGTTAAACAAACAAACAAGCAAACAAACATAAAAATTGGTCCTAGCATCAGGCAGTAAGTCTAGATCTGGTCCTCATCTGACTTGAAGCACTTTTGTGAAGCCTCATAGATCAATGGCTTCAGCTATGATCTCCATTTTTTTTTAAACTTATTTCTTACAAAATTGTGTATATTCTTTCAGAATTCAGCCTTTTGTTTTGGTTTTGTTTGGTCTTTTCTTTTCTATAATTTCCACGTATTTGAAGTAGAAGTTTGCCTCAGTTTGTTAATCTATCTGTAGTAGATTTTGAATAATAATGCTAAAAATTATGTGACTGCTACATCTCTTATTAACATATATTTTTGGCTTTTCCTGAGATTCATGTTGATAACTTTCAATATGATACACAAAACTCTCTAGTATCTGACCCCTGGTGAAGCTTGCAGCCTCATTTCATACCATCTCCTTTTATCCATGTTTCATTCTAGCCACACTGAGTCCTACTTCTAAAACAACCATTATTTCAAGCACTTGGTCCTTGGCATACATTGACAGTTTGGTCTAGAAGGACTTTCCTTTGTCCTTCTGGCCATCTTCCACATAATCTCTACAGTTATCTAATTTTCCCAAGCAAATTCTAGAAGACTGGAAAATTAATGTTTCTGCAGAGTGGCTGAACAAATCAAGGGCACATAATTTTATTTCTGCATACCATCTCACCAGAAAATTAGCTCTTCTTAGTTTACTACTTTAAAGAAAATAAGCTCTTTCTCTCTCTCTCTCTCTCTCTCTCTCTCTCTCTCTTTTAGTTTGATCTAAACTATGTCATTGATTCAGTTTTTCCATGGTTGTGAGGGGGAAAATGTACAGGGATTAAAGAGAAAGTTCACAGAAATGTGGTTCTGACAACTGAGAGATTATGTTCAATTTTCTCTTATTACGGTGTTAGAAAAGGTCAGTACCAAATATAAGTGTAAACTGATGTTGTACAGTTTCTTTATTTAGAAACATAATTCCTAGCAGGAAAGAGGACCTGTTTTATATCCTCAGGCATAACATCAATTGTCCCGTCTTCAGTCTGTGATTAATGAAGTCCATTTGCTTCCAGCTTACTCAGTAGAGAAATCTGAACTCCCACTTGGGACTGGAGCACAATTTTTTTTTTTTAATTCAGTCTTTTCATTTATGCTCAGAAAGCAAATTTGAGATCTAGTTTTGGGAAAAACAGTAAGTTAACAGCATAAGTTAACCTCTTCATCGAATTGATAGACTGACTTATACTGTAAGAACTTTTAATCCTGTGAGAATAGCAAGAACAATATGAAATTGCTATGTTGGGGATGGTGTGCAAAAAAGAAATGCTACCAGGGAATTGAACCAACAGAGTAGGTAATTACTGAACACTATTGCTTTTGTGTGCCTGAAAATTTTCTGCGTTTGCAGTCCAACCATGAACTGAGGTTCTCTGTCTGATCATAAATTCACCAAGTAAACGTTCTTAGTGTGTCTGTATTTTTTTATTGAAATGTCTAAGATTTTTAAAGAAGGCAAAGCTGCTATAGGATGCCATTAAAATTTGTTTCTGGTGCTGTGCTTTATCTTGAGAATCCCAGAAATCCTTTGATGCTTTTAAGTTTTTTGCTGCATAGTCCAGTGTACCATTGAGTATGAGTAATACTTCCATAACAAATAGCCCTCTGATCTTAGGCTTAGAAACAAACACAGGGTTATTTTTGCTCATTCTTTACCGCCTATAGGCAGGAGAGGGCTCTGTTGCTCATAGTCATCCTCTGATCTGGGCTCACCCAAGCCACCTTGACACATAATTTTCATTTCATTTTGCAGGGAAAGGAGCATGGCATATTGCACAGTGGTCTGTAGAGTTCTGCTGAGAAGTGCCCCAGGTCACAACTGCCACACTTATCTAGACAAATGCAAGTGATTTGGTGATGTCCCACATCTATCATGACTAGAAGGTGTGCCTAAATGAGGTGCTTGGGTAGAACATTGAAAGGTTTTTTTGAGGAGAAAGGATTCTCTGGACTAATAAATTAGGGAATTTTGGATCAAAGTGGCATATATTTCTTCATTGTGGGATTATTAGTATGTAATATGTAAAGTGAGTTATGAATACCTAATTAGGAGTTATGATATAAAGTGATTCCCAAATTCATTAAATTTGGTGATATTTTTCTTCACAGAGCATAGAGAATGCACTGGGTGGTGTACTTTCTGAGCCCTTTCCCAATTTTTTAACTTCTCTCTATGGACTGCTTACTTAACATTCATTTGAAATATAATAAAAATTAAGTTTGATATAGAAAAGTAATAAACAGCTTTTCCAAATAAGAATCATAGATGTCTAGCTCTATTTCCCTCCAGAATAGTTCTATATTAGAATGTGAATGATTAATGTTAAAATCTATAGCAGAAGGTAGACTATGAGGTCTATTTCAAATTTCTCTGATGCACTAAAGTTTTATAAAAATCACATAAAAAATACCAAGTTAAAAGTTTGAAAGTTATTTAGTTTTTAAAAGCCATCTAGATATCAAGGTGTGATTTATCTATTAATGCAAAGAGTTAAAAATTAATAAATAAACCCTGACCAGTTGACTTAGCAGTAGAGCATTGATTTCCAGTCAGGGCACAGAAGAGAAGCAACCATCTGCTTCTCTACCCCTCCCCTTTCTCTCTCTCTCTCAGTCTCTCTCTCTCTCCTTCTCCCACAACCATGACTCAAATGGTTCGAGCAACTTGGCCCTGGGTGCTAAGGATGGCTCCATGACTTTGCCTCAGGTGCTGAAATAGCTTGGTTGCCAAGCAACGGATCAGTGGCCCAAGCTGAGCAGAGCATCACCCTTAGGGAGTTTGCCAGGTGGATCCCAATCAGGGCACATACAGTAGTCTATCTCTCTGCCTCTTTGCCTCCCCACCTCTCAATAAAAAAAAAGTAAATAATGTTCTATATGCTACCTGCTTGTTTAAGGTTTATTAATTCTTGCTCAGAACAACACAAGTTGCTAATTTGGAGGAAAATATAATGCTTTTAATAACTGTTATATGGTTTATTGACACTAGAATTGGAAGATTTAGGGAAGATAACAGATTTTAAAATATTTTTAATATCAAACACTTTTTATTATAAAATATTATTTTATTTCACACATAAAGAATTATCACACATTAAAATGAAAATAAAGTTAAATATTGGAAGAAGGCTTAGAAATAATTAGAGGCCATTAATGAGTCAACTATCCAGATCTCTTATTCAGTAATCTCACTTTTTGAAAGAGAGCTGTGCATTAGCAAGCAAGTTACAGAAATTTATCTGAGGAGACGTAATGAGAGTCACACATTCCTAAAGTAAGACTTATGAATTCTTTAGTTACAAACTCACTTCCAAATTACTCTTATTTTGCAAATAACTCTAGGGTAATTATTTGTTTTCTAATTGGGAATTATCAAAAAGGAATATATGCTATCGGCTATAAAAAGTGAATGTAGGGTCCAGACAAGTGAGTGAATAAATAATCTATTGACTGACATATTCAAAAAATGCAACAGTTTGAGATGATTTTGCTTAAAGCTAAGTAAGCTAGCACAATAATTCATATTGATGATGATTCTTCTGTCATCAAAAAATATTTATTATTATCAGTGTACTAGCTGAAAAGTTGAGACTTACACAGTATCTTTAAAAAAGTTTTCCATCCAAAACTACTAAAAAAGTTAAAAAGATGAGTAAAGCATGGATTATAAGAGGCTGTCATACTCAAGCATTCAGAATGATCCATTCTCCAGGGATTTTTAGTTCTTCCTTCTCTTGTTCTTGAGAAACAAACCAAAAAGTCATTTTGACCTATAGGTGGCAATATTGGTATGGCTCAAGTCAAGCACAAAAAGATGGGGTGAATAAGGGAGCATAATTTAATAACTCAACAAAGAAAATGATTGAATTAAAAATTTATCACTGCTGAACATAAAATAACTTGAAAAAGAAAAATAATAAGTTACCAAAATCATGGAATTAGTCCTTACTTGTAAAATACCTTAAATGAATTACAGATGTAAATTTTGGGGAAAGAAACCTTCTTAATTATTTGTCCTGGATAATAAATCCCACTCATAGTAGCTTGGTAAACTATAAATAAATTCAACTAGTTTTTCACAACTGTATTCTTAATACCTTTGTTTTTATTTAAGTGTATAAAGGTAAAGTCCAAATAAATTGTCCAATATACATAATTAGTAATTGTATCAGCAACTCTGGGGAGAACCCCACGACTACCCAGTCTTTTGGTCCCCAGAATAGTCAGCAAATTTCTGATGTCCACTGGGATAATGATGAGTGATCATTGTTTATGCAGTGGAAAACACCTGTCAGCACTTTAGAACAAAAGTGTTTTAACTATTTTTAAGTTATCATCGTACTTCTTAAAGTTTGAAAAACCCATGCATCAAATTAGCTTAACATTAAAATCTCATAGTCTCTCTCCTTTTCCTCCCTAAACTCTGATACTCCCTGTTGGGATCTGATGGTATAGGTTTCTGTTGAGAACTATTAGTGTCCTTTAAATGCTCCCTCCAATTGACTTTTCTATAGTTTGGGTAAAAGTATTTTTTCATGTTATCTTTATAAAATTATATCATTTCATGTGTAGCTATTTTCTTTATTCCAAAAACTCTGATATGCTCCATCTC
Source organism: Saccopteryx bilineata (assembly GCF_036850765.1). NCBI lineage: Eukaryota > Metazoa > Chordata > Mammalia > Chiroptera > Emballonuridae > Saccopteryx > Saccopteryx bilineata. The sequence continues at coordinate 180,497,303 of NC_089494.1, forward strand.
TCCAAGTGAATCATCACAGCTCTGAGAAAAATCAGTTTAATTTGATGGCTCAGTGGTAGAGCATTGCCTGGTGTGTGGATATCCCGAGTTCACTTCCAGTCAGGGCACACAGGAGAAGTGACCATTTGCTTCTCTACTCCTTCTCCTCACATATTTTTCTCTCTCTCTTTCTCTTCCCCTAATGCAGCCATGGCTCAATTTGTTCAAGTGCATTGGCCTGGGCACTGAGGATGGCTCTGTGGAGCCCCTGCCTCAGGTGCTAAAAAATAGCTAGGTTATGAGCATGGGCCTACTTGGGCAGAGGATGAGCCCCAGATCGAGGTCACCAGGTGGATCTGGTCAGGGCTCATGTGGGAGTCTGTCTCACTATCACCCCTCCTTTCACTTGGATAAGAAGAAAAAAAATTGATGAATAGTACAATGAATACAAAACAGAGTTGTGTGTATGTGAGAAAGAGAGAGAAAAAAACACAAGACACAGATACAACAGTACAATAATATGAGATGAGAGAAGCATTGATTGACAAACTTCAGAAATCTTAAAGTAATAAAAATCAGTAGTATGCTTTATCTCTCACCTTTTAGATCTGAGATATCCAATATGGTACCCATATGTGGCTATATGTATTTCAATTTAAGCAATGTTAAAAATTCAATTTTTTAATCACAAGAGCCACATTTCCAGTGTTGACTATCTACATATAGATAGCTACTTGGATGATGCAGCTAGAGAACATTCATCATCACAGAAAGTCCCATTGGACAGCTCTGTGCCACACTGTAAGTTCTTTCAGTATGACCATCTTATCTTTGCATTTCCCTCAGTGTCTTGTATGTAGGAAGCATTCAGAAAATATTTGATTAAAACTATAAAAGAAATATTTTCAAAAAAATGTAAAAACCTTTGGGGGTTTATTTGGTATTTGGTTTCTTATTACAGAGGACTTGTAAATTGTATATGTAGTCTATGTAATGCACAGATATTTGCAATCTGTTTTCAGTGCTGCTTTGAGTCTTTTCTCTGGCTTCCTTTTCCCATTCTCTACAAAGTCACCATGGCAAAGTCATTTGCCCAAACCCGTATGTGCAAAGGGTCAATTTAGTCAAAACAATGACTTCCCAAGTGAACTCCAGAGATTGACCTGTCATTTGTTCCAGGCTGTACTCTTTAATTAACATTAATTAATTCACTCCTTTTTGGGTTTTCAATTTGCCTAGATGAAGCATTATAAATTAGAAAATATAACCTATTCAGGTTATAATGTAAAGGGTCTTCAGCTTATAGTTAATTAGCTTGATTCAGGAAGGATAAGCCAAAAGAATGAATTTTTAATGTTAATTTAAAGGACATTAGTTGCTATGGGCAGAATGATTAGAATGCCACTGTTTGAAGCAGAAAAATTAGAATGCAGCAGCAGTAGTAACCGTAGATGATCGGTGGATTTTACATCTGTGCCAAGAGTATGCGACACTCCATCACCTGCCTGCAAAAGAGCTTGATGAGTTCTGGAGGCTCATTTTGGTCTGAGCAGTATACATAATGGGCAAATCATGGATGTTCTTGTCTTTTAACACGGTTCTATCCCTTTCTCTCCAGAAATGCATTATAAGAGTAACAGGATAAAATGAAATTTATTTACCTGGCTGATGCAGCCATGACAAGCAACAGGGGCTTGATATCTGATTGTCCTTGTTTAATAACTACTCTCACAAACTTGTTAAATACCCAGTTCTATCTTAAGCATTTTGAATTAACTCTCAATTAACTCTCATAACAGATATATGAGTTTTGTTCCATGATCACCCACATTTTTCAGATGCAAAATTGAGGCACAGAGAAGCTTAAGTAATTTGCTCAAAGTCACAAAGAGGTAGGTGGCAGATCTGAGAGTTGAACACAGGCATTCTAACTTTGGTGACTGCTCCTTTAAATAGAAAATAATTCCAGGTCCTGGCCGGTTGGCTCAGTGGTAGAGCGTCGGCCTGGCATGCAGAAGTCCTGGGTTCGATTCCCGGCCAGGGCACACAGGAGAAGCGCCCATCTGCTTCTCCACCCCTCCCCCTCTCCTTCCTCTCTGTCTCTCTCTCTTCCCCTGCCGCAGCCAAGGCTCCATTGGAGCAAAGATGGCCCGGGCGCTGGGGATGGCTCCTTAGCCTCTGCCCCAGGCGCTAGAGTGGCTCTGGTTGTGACAGAGTGAGGCCCGGAGGGGCAGATCATCACCCCCTGGTGGGCAGAGCGTCACCCTCTGGTGGGCGTGCTGGGTGGATCCAGGTCGGGTGCATGCGGGAGTCTGTCTGACTGTCTATCCCCGTTTCCAGCTTCAGAAAAATACAAAAAAAAAAAAAAAAGAAAATAATTCCAATGCAGTGGATTATTAGCAGTGAAAGATAGGCTCATTGTTAACTATAATGTACTGTAATCAACATCCAAAAATTATCATCAAAGATGCTGAGACACTCTAGAACACAGACCTAATGAAATGTAAGATGATAAGGATCACTTTCTCCCTACTTTAAAATTCTCAAGAGTATCAGTAATGCTGCCAAATAATCAGCAGAAAAGCAAGGGTGTAAAGCTTGAAAGAAAAGCGTTCCTTTTTCATTGACTCATTCAAACAGTTTTTTAAAACTTACAGTGAGCCAGGTATTAGTCCAAGTGCTGGTCACACATGAATGAAAAAAGAGCTTCAACTCAATTAGGGAAAAGGGAAATACACAAAGGCAATTTTGCTACGGTACTGAAATCTCAAAGAAAGAATACCATTTCAAGGAATAAAAGGGAAGAATAGAGAGATCTAACTTGGCTCACACAGTAAGTACAGGGCAGGAAGTTTTCAGGAGAGATGAGATTTGAACTGAGACACACAGAATGGGGACCAGTGAAATCTCCCTGTAGGATCTCCAACCTCTGCACTATTGGCACTTTGGACTGAGGAATCCTTTGTGCCGGGGGACTATGTGTGCACTGTGAGGTGTTTAGCAGCTTCTCTGGCCTCTGTCTGCTACATGCTGGTTAGTACCTTACCCCAGGTTATGACAAGGAAAAATGTCTTGAGACATTGGCAGTGATTTTCAACCTTTTTTGAGCCACGGCACATTTTTTACATTTACAAAATCCTGGGGCACACCACCTACCAAAATGACACAAAATGATACAAAATGACACTCTAACACAGTACATATTATACATATAGTTAATAATATAGTTTCTAAATGTATTTATACTCACACCTGACCATGTCTCATGGCACACTAGTGTGCCGTGGCACACTGGTTGAAAAACACTGGATGTCCCCTGGGGGACAGTGTTGGCCCAAGTCGAGACCTTGTGAACTGGGGAGAAATGAGGTGGTAAGTGCATGGGGAGAGTGGTGAGGGAGAGAGGCCTGTCAGAGACAGGCCACATTGGGAACAAAGGTATGAAGTAAAAAAACCGGATGTGTGAGGTGCAGTGTGGTGGCGAGTGGTTTTGATGATGGCAAAGGAAAAAAAAATGTGTAGTGACCTGGAGAGAGCTGTAACAAACACAAGTGGGCCGAGACACAATTAAAGGATGCTCTGAATCATAAGTTTGAGCCACACTGCCTAGGATAACTGTGGGGAACCAATGTCAGTGTACACACCAGTTAGGTGGGTTGTAAATAGATTGTGGTGACTCATTCTAGCAAAGAAGATGTATTCTCCTAGAAGGCAAGCTGGAGGCTTCCTAACCATCAGACAGCTATTTTCTAAGGAGATCCAGATGTGGTCAGACCAGGGAGAGAACTGTGGCATTCACCCCAGTTTCTAAGCCATGCCCATGGAGAGCACTGGGTCCTGTGATGGGCTGTGTTCAGATCTGACAGCATCAACATACTCAGCAAGGCTTCACTGTAATTGCTGATGAATGAGCAGCCCTATTCAAGTAGGTTTTCCAAAATAGTTTATAAAAATCGTATTTAGTGTTTCAGTCCACTTTTTAATCATTATTTTTTTAAATATTATCTTGCACTACATTCTTAGAATAGATGAAATTTAATTTGCTTTTTCTTAAGGACTTAAGGGGGCACTATGATCATTAAGGTTGTATTTGTAAAGAATAATGTAACCTACTCCTGATCCTTTGGCACTTTAAATGGGCCAATTACTACAATTGTAAATTTTTTTAACTCTCTGTCTTATTATAGCTAGATGTCAGTTGCAGATTTTCACAATATTTTCATTTTATCTTTTCCTATCACTCATATATGTTTTTGGTAATTTTTTTCTCTGAGAAACATGAAAACTAAGTTTACTAGATTTACATGTAAAAACAGCTAATTAGGCCCTGGCCGGTTTGCTCAGTGGTAGAGCGTCGGCCTGGCGTGTAGAAGTCCCGGGTTCGATTCCCGGCCAGGGCACACAGGAGAAGCGCCCATTTGCTTCTCCACCCCCCCTCCTTCCTCTCTGTCTCTCCCTTCCCCTCCCGCAGCCAAGGCTCCATTGGAGCAAAGATGACCCGGGCGCTGGGGATGGCTCCTTGGCCTCTGCCCCAGGTGCTAGAGTGGCTCTGGTCGCAGCAGAGCGACTGGCTCTGGTCGCGGCAGAGCGACGCCGCGGAGGGGCAGAGCATCGCCCCCTGGTGGGCAGAGCGTCGCCCCCTGGTGGGTGTGCCACGTGGATCCTGGTCGGGCGCATGCGGGAGTCTGTCTGACTGTCTCTCCCGGTTTCTAGCTTCAGAAAAATACACAAACAAACAAAAAAAAACCCCAACAGCTAATTAGTTCTGATAATAACCATAAACAATTATGTAGTGTTTAATATATACCAGGTAGTCTTCTAGGTTTTAAAACTTTTCTATGTAAAGTGTTTGGGTCTTAGTGCATAGAGTTTTTGCAATTACATTAGTAGTCTTTTCCTTTCACTTTGGAGTTGATTTCTATGTTCTGAAGATCTAAGCTGCTAGAAGTTTGACATTAAACTAAATGGGATTCTATATCCACATGATATAACCTTTTCAGTAATTGCTAACCTCGGACGGCTGATTATACTTTTAGCAATCTAGAACTTTCAACAAAGCAGCAAGAAGCAAAGTGGGAGTTTTCAAAAAAGAAATGCTAAGCCCTGTGTACACATTCCACTCAAGATTCACATTTTTTTTTTCACCTCTTTAAAACAGGAAGCCATTTCAGCTCCCTTATCAACCAGCTAAAGCATGCATGCTCACAAACACAGCCTGAGTCCAGACAGGTCAAGAAATTCAGGAATCTGAAAAAAAAAGAAAGTGCTCCAGGATGGATATGTTCAAAAGGCCTGGAAAGAAATGCTTGGAGGGTTGCCCTCTCTTCCTATGACACATCACAACTTCTGGTAGGAAATCAAGAAAGGAAACTGGGCAACCGAGGTGATTAGTCAGAAGGAAGGAGACAACAAACATTCCGAAGCCAACAGCTGCAGAACAATGGAAATCGTGAGAGGCTATTTTTGTTTGATTTCAACAATTAATTGAACCTGGTGGAACTGACAGTGTCCTCTGCCTTCTCTCACTCTTCTCTTACTAAAAGTGGAAAGTTCCCATGCCAAAAAGTAGTTCTCTTTTTCCTGTTTAAGAATGATTAAAATGCCACCCTGCTTTTTCATCTTCTTGTTTATCTCCACGTGAACTTATTATGAATATAAAAATATTCAAACATACAAAAATGACAAGTATCTGTTACTGTGTTTCCACTGTTACTGCATTGCTGCTATTGAAAAGGCTGGGATTTGGAACCCTCGATTTGGAATCGTAATGTGCTGGGGACCTTCCTTGGCAATGGGTATGGAAAGGAATAGCTGAAGGCCTTTAGTAGCAGATGGCTTATGTAGCGACTCTCATGTTCTTTGTCATTTTGTTCTGTTTTTGTTTTTGATTTTAAAATCCAGATGGTGCCATAGTGAAGATAAAAATCCACCTGAGAAAGATTTGATTGCTCCCTACATTTTCTTCCAGTGCTTCCCAAAATTGCCCTAAAGTGGAGGCAGATGGAACGTTTATAATATCAAATCAGAAAATAAAACTTTGTACGGAATTGTGAAACTTAGGAAAAGACTGTTGCCAACTTACTGGCCTTGGACAGAGTCTTTCTGGGTTTGATAACATCTTCCCAACTGCCAGTTGTTCTGAGCAACAGACCTGACTTAAGGGGATTGAATACTAGAACATCCCCTTGAGCTGAAAGTCTGAAAGCTCCAAGGCAGCTTTAACTAAGTGGGCACAGATACCATAGCAGGGTACCAGAAATTATGTCAATAGACATGTACTAATAATTCAATTTGTACCATGAAAAAGAAGGGAAATTTTAGGCACATTCTCTTCAAGGGGCTGTCTCTCAGTACCAGAAACGTAGAAACAACTGGAAAAGTTTTATATCCCTGGGTGGGAGGCATGCCAATCCAAAGGGAGGAAGACATGCACAAGCAAGAGTGATGTGAGTACAGAATAAGTTGCATAAGAATAAGTTTGGGAGAAGAGATGGTGAACAGGAGGCGGACACGAGCAGGAAGACCTTTCATAAACAGCTTCTAATTGTGCCTTCTTCAACTCATTTCTACTTCTTAGTTCCTCTAACACCTCTGAGATTTGAATGAGTTGTTCTGACCCCTTTCTTCCAACCTGCCAGTGTAGAGCAAACATCACGACGTGTCTAGTGGACGTTTGCTGCTTTTGTCACTCAGCAGCATTTACTCTACTTCTCCCTGGTTAATTTCCTTCTGTTGGAGTCCACTATATTTTACTTAGTGGATACCATCTGGTGTTATAACATGTGATTTGCACACTTTTTGGATTTTTACTTTTGGGCAGAGCATCAGAAATACTTCAAAAAGTTAGAATTCATTCCCCTCAAGGGCAGTATCTGGAAAGACTGTTTATCAGTTCCTGCTACCTAGGCTTCTCCCAGAGCTCATTTTGTCCTTTCATAGCCAAGGTTCTTTATTTTCCTTATGATTCTGGGAGCTATTCCAGTGCATTCCTTTTCTATTGTCAACTTCTGCTGCTGTGATCACTTAGAGGATTGCATTATCTTTCTAGACAGCCATTTTTTGTAGCCAAAGTGCATTTTATTTGAAATATTCTGATCTTGGGCTGATGTACACAGTGTCAGTCTTTAGTGGTTTGACTAGGAGGGATGAAGAGATGAGGATTGAAGAGAGAGAAATAAGGAAGGAAGAGGAGGGGGGACAGGAGGAGATCTGAAAGGAGAGGGAGAGAAAATTAAAAATAAAAGATGGAGAGGAAGAAAGCACAGATATAGAGGAAAAATAAGATTAGGAAGCCAGTTATTCTAGGACCAATAGACTTAAATGAGATTAAATAAATGAAATACTGTGCCATTTCTGATATATAATCTGTCCCATTTTATTGCTTGTTCTGTTCAGTACTTATTTATCACAGGCCCTACATAAACATCTTCAAGTGACTCCATCATCTTACAAAACCAACGGAGTTTAACTGGATAGACAATCAGAGGCAAATGCTTAAGATTTATGAGATTTGCCAGTTTTAAATAGTATAATTTGATTTTTAGCTATTCCAGGTAAAGCAATGGTGAACTTAGTTTACTTACACATTTCTCATCCTTTTATTATACTTTTTAATATTATTTATACTTTTCCTACTACATTATATACTTTTTCATTTTATCATTTTTGGCTGCTTTTATCTTAAATGTGCCTTAAATATATTAAATATATTTAATATTGAATGTTAAATATTACCACCAATTCTTTCCCTGCTATTTTCCTAACATATTTTAGTTAGTTAAATTTTATCTTTTAATGGTATGCATTTATTTATTTATTTATTTATTTATTTATTTATTTATTTATTTATTATTTTTCTGAAGTGAGAAGCTGGGAGGCAGAGAGATAGACTCCCTCATGCACCTGACCAGGACCTACCTGGCATGCCCACTGGGAGCAATGCTCTGCCCATCTGAGGGCATTGCTCCATTGCAATTGGAGCCATTCTAGCACCTGAGGTGGAAGCCATTGTGCCATCCTCAGTGCTTGGGCTAACTTTGCTCCAATGGAGTCTTGGCTGTGGGAGAGGAAGAGAGAGAGAGGAAGGAGAGGGGGAAGGGTGGAGGAGCAGATGGGCACTTCTCCTGGTCAGGAATCGAACCCAGGACATCCACACACTGAGCCAATGCTCTGCCACTGAGCCAACCAGCCAGGGCCAATGGTATTCTTTTAAAATGCTAGTATGACTGATATTCCTTGAGTTCTTGAAGATGTCTTAAAAATAATATTTGTTTATAGCCTTCATACTTGAATGATGGTCTAACTAGGTATAAAAGCTTGACATACTTTCTTTTTTTGAGTCATTTCCTTTCTTTTCTTGGAAATGGTTGTTCCTCCTCCCACTGTCTCTTGGTATATAATTGAAGAAGTTTGATATCAGGTTGATTTTTTTTCACCTAAAATTATCTTCATATTTCTTCCTGCTGCCCCCCAGCTTTTTATCTTTAAAATTAAATAATTCATTTCAGGCTCTGTCTCAATAGTGACCATTCTGTGTTATAGTGTATCCTCTCTCTAGGTTATAGTTTGTTCTTTAAGAGTTAGATTCAGGAGATGACGTCAGAGTAATGGCGGAGTAGGAAGCGATACCGATAAATCTCCCCCAAAACTCAACAAGATCTTCAACCAGAAACAGAAAAACCTATACTTGGAGCTTCCAGATTCTTCGCAATACACCCAAAGGTATGATTGAGTGAAAAATTGGCTAAATATATAACCAAACCCCGAAGGAAATAGGGAGTAAGAAATGCTCCGCCTTCCTCACTAACCTAAACAGGGCGGCTTTCTCTGGTAACTGTGAATATAGAAACTGAGGCAGGCAAAGGGGGTGAATAGAGCCAGGCCGCCGCAGCAAAAACGGCCGAACCAGGCTGTGGCTCAGAGATCCAAGCCGAGGAAAATCTGATCCTGTGGCAACCCGGGCAATACAAGCTAACACTCGCGCCAAACCCAAACAAAGAAAGACAAGCGGAGCGGCCATTTTACCCGGTCTCCTGGTCGGTGCGCAGTTAGTGGAAGAGAGATTTCTTCCTAAGCCGCGGAAGTGGGTGCCCGTGTTGCCCCACGGAGAGGCAGGGTCAGAGGCCTTTCTGTGGGCTGAGGGCGGAGTCTCTGGGCAGCCCCAGCGCCTTGGGAAAGCCACGCACGGGAGGGAGTGAGAACTAATCCCAACGGTGGAGATTTTCCGTGCTGGAGGCTGTTTCACTCAGAGGGAACGGCGGCCGGCCTCATATCCTGGTGTGCGTGCGCAGATAAGGAGTGAGCGATTCCTCCGAGTGCCTCGGCAGTGCGCGCCCGTGTTATCGCACAGAGGGGCAGAGTCAGGGGCCTTTGTGTGGGCCAAAGCGGAATCTCGGGCCGCCCCAGCGCCTTGCAAAAGCCGCACACGGGGACGGAGCGAGACTCAATTCCAACGCTGCAACTTTTCCTTGCGGTTGGGGGTTTCACTCAGAGCGTGAGACTGCTGGCCGGATATCCTGGTTGCAGACAGTGAGTGAGAGTTTCCTCCAAGCGCCCCGGAAGTGGGCGCCCGCTTGTGTTACCGGACAGAGTGGCAGAGCCAGTGGTCTTTGAGTGGGCGGAAAACCCACCTGATTATGCTAGCAGCTCTGACTAACTGAGCCTTACCCAGAGCCCTGTGCTGAGTGGAAATAGAGTGGGGAGTTGCCAGCAATTTGAGCCTCTTACTATCCAGGCAGAGGCAGCAGCAACCCCATACCTGGACTATCAGGCTACTAATTGAGGAAGGAAAGACTAGGAGAAAGGCTCCAGGAACACGGACTCTCTCACTGTCGGAGCCTATAAATGCTAATGAGCCTCAACTCCCAACGAGAATAAAGCACAATACATGACATTGCCATAGAGACTTATCAACTGCAAACCTCTACCTGAGCGTGCCAAAGGGGCAGAACCCGGGGTACAGAGTCACCGACCAGGAAGAGGGAGAGAAAAGAAAAAGCAAGAAGATAACCTCTCAAAATCAAGAATAATCTACAGACTTTATAACCTATCCCATTTTATTATATTTGTTCGTTTGTTTCTCTTATCTTCATTCTTGATACTTTTTTTTCCTCCTCCAATTTGGCCGATTAACTCTCTACCGGTCTTACTCTCTCCTCTCCTTGAACTACACTACCCATAAGTGTTACATCTCCCATTATCATTTCTCTTCTCTTCCTTTCTCTCTATGAGGGTTGCACTCCAAAACCCTTAACTCTCTCTCTCTCTCCTTTCTTTTTTCTTCTTTAAGTGGTTCCCTCTTTTTTTCTCTCTCTCTCTTTCTTTTCTCCCTCTATATTAGTTTCTTCCTTTCTCCTTTACATCTCCTCTCATTCAAACCTCAATAACAAACAAATTATCTTATCTGGGACTCAAACCTATGTTTGTGGCATTTTGAGGGGTTTTACTTCACCTTTTTAACTCACTAGCAGTGCTCCCATCCCTGGCTCTCCATATTATCTAGTTCTTGTTCCACTAAATACAATAGTAAGTTTTTAATTTGTCCCCCCATTTTTCCATTTTCCTCTTATTCCTCTCATCATAACTCTTAGAAAACCAACACCTAAAAGCAAATCATTTTATTCTTGACCCAAATTTTTTCCTTATTTGCTTTTTGTGGGTCCATACGCTCTTTTTTTTTTTCTTTTTTCTTTTTTTTTTTTTTCCTTTTTTTTTTTTTTTTTTTTTTTTTCTTTCTTTCTCTCTTTTTTGCCCCTTTATTACTTTTCCCCAATTCAGGCCCTCCATCACAGGCATTGTTTGTTATAACTCACAGTCCACCACAAGATTTTCTCAAGAAAGAGGGGAGAGGAGAGGAGAGGAAAAAAAAGAGGGGGGGAATAATTTTCTTTTTTTAAAAAAATTTTTATTTTATTTTATTTTTCTTTATTTCATTATTAATTTTTTTTAAAAAAACAACTCTTTTCGATTTGTTATTTTTTTATTTTTTTTAACTTTTTATTCTTTATTAAATCTCATTAATACTATCAACAAAACCACCCTCAGATGCCATTAAGGAAGAGAAAATCGAATATCATGGATACAAAAGAAAGAGAGGTAACACAGCTAGATGAGGAAAAATCTATGGAGAAAAAATTTAATATATTGGAAACCTTGGAGCTAAATGACAGAGAATTCAAGATAGAAATCCTAAAAATCCTCCGAGATATACAAGAAAACACAGAAAGGCAATATAGGGAGCTCAGAAAACAACTCCATGAACACAAAGAATATATGTCCAAGGAAATTGAAACTATAAAAACAAATCAAACAGAGATGAAAAACTCAATTAACGAGCTGAAAAACAAAATAACAAGCTTAGCTAATAGAACAGGTCAGATAGAAGAGAGGATTAGTGAAATAGAAGACAAGCAACTTGAGGCACAACAGAGAGAAGAAAGAGACTCAAAAATTAAAAAAAATGAGATAGCCCTACAAGAATTATCTGACTCCATCAAAAAGAATAACATAAGAATAATAGGTATATCAGAGGGAGAAGAGAGAGAAAATGGAATGGAGAACATACTCAAACAAATAATAGATGAGAACTTCCCAAGCCTGTGGAAAGAACTAAAGCCTCAAGTTCAAGAAGCAAACAGAACTCCGAGTTTTCTTAACCCCAACAAACCTACTCCAAGGCATATCATAATGAAATTGACACAAACCAACAGCAAAGAAAAAATTCTCAAGGCAGCCAGGGAAAAGAAGAATACAACATATAAAGGAAGGCCCATTAGATTATCATCAGATTTCTCAGCAGAAACTCTACAAGCTAGAAGAGAGTGGACCCCAATATTTAAAGTCCTGAAAGAGAGGAACTTTCAGCCACGAATACTATACCCATCAAAGCTATCCTTCAAATACGAAGGAGAAATAAAAACATTCACAGATACAGAAAAGATGAGGGAATTTATCATCAGAAAACCCCCACTCCAGGAATTACTAAAGGGGGTTCTCCAATCAGATACAAAGAACAAAAAAAAACAAAGCCACAAGTAAAAGCTCCAAGAAGAACACAATAAAACCAAATTTAAACTGTGACAACAACAAAAAGAAAGAGGGGGAGAAGACGGAGTTTAACAGTAGCAAAGGACGATGGAGTGCAAAAGTACTCACAAAATAGTTCGCTACAATGAACAGGGTAGGGACCCTTTTCATTACTCAAAGGTAACCACCATTGAAAAAACCACCACAGAAGCACATGAGATAAAAAAGATAGCAACAGAGGAAAGATGTATGGAATACAACCAAATAAAAACAAAAGATAGAAAAACGAAAGAGAAGGATCAAACAAGACGCAAAACTAACATAAAGCAAGATATAAAATGGCAATAGGGAACTCACAAGTATCAATAATTACACTAAATGTAAATGGATTAAACTCACCAATAAAAAGGCACAGAGTAGCAGAATGGATTAAAAAAGAAAATCCAACTGTATGCTGCCTACAGGAAACTCATCTAAGTAACAAGGATAAAAACAAATTCAAAGTGAAAGGCTGGAAAACAATACTCCAAGCAAATAACATCCAAAAAAAAGCAGGTGTAGCAATACTCATATCGGATAATGCTGACTACAAGACAGGAAAAGTACTTAGAGACAAAAATGGCCATTTCATAATGGCTAAGGGGACACTGAATCAAGAAGACATAACAATTCTTAATATATATGCACCAAACCAAGGAGCACCAAAATATATAAGACAGCTACTTATTGATCTTAAAACAAAAACTGACAAAAATACAATCATACTTGGAGACCTCAATACACCGCTGACGGCTCTAGATCGGTCATCCAAACAGAGAATCAACAAAGACATAGTGGCCTTAAACAAAACACTAGAGCACCTGGATATGATAGACATCTACAGGACATTTCATCCCAAAGTGACTGAGTATACATTTTTCTCCAGTGTACATGGATCATTCTTGAGAATTGACCATATGTTGGGCCACAAAAACAATATCAGCAAATTCAGAAAAATTGAAGTTGTACCAAGCATATTTTCTGATCATAAAGCCTTGAAACTAGAATTCAACTGCAAAAAAGAGGAAAAAAATCCCACAAAAATGTGGAAACTAAACAACATACTTTTAAAAAATGAATGGGTCAAAGAAGAAATAAGTGCAGAGATCAAAAGATATATACAGACTAATGAAAATGACAATACGACATATCAGAATCTATGGGATGCAGCAAAAGCAGTGATAAGAGGGAAGTTCGTATCGCTTCAGGCATATATGAACAAACAAGAGAGAGCCCAAGTGAACCACTTAACTTCCCACCTTAAGGAACTAGAAAAAGAAGAACAAAGACAACCCAAAACCAGCCGAAGAAAGGAGATAATAAAAATCAGAGCAGAAATAAATGAATTAGAGAACAGAAAAACTATAGAAAAAATTAATAGAACAAGGAGCTGGTTCTTTGAAAAGATCAACAAAATTGACAAACCCTTGGCAAGACTTACCAAGGAAAAAAGAGAAAGAACTCATATAAACAAAATCCAAAATGAAAGAGGAGAAATCACCACGGACACCGTAGATATACAAAGAATTATTGTAGAATACTATAAAAAACTTTATGCCACTAAATTCAACAACCTAGAAGAAATGGATAAATTCCTAGAAAAATACAACCTTCCTAGACTGAGTCAAGAAGAAGCAGAAAGCCTAAACAGACCTATCAGTAGAGAAGAAATAGAAAAAACCATTAAAAACCTCCCCAAAAATAAAAGTCCAGGCCCTGACGGCTATACCAGCGAATTTTATCAAACATTCAAAGAAGACTTGGTTCCTATTCTACTCAAAGTCTTCCAAAAAATTGAAGAAGAAGCAATACTTCCAAACACATTTTATGAGGCCAACATAACCCTCATACCAAAACCAGGCAAGGATGGCACAAAAAAAGAAAACTACAGACCAATATCTCTAATGAATACAGATGCTAAAATACTAAACAAAATACTAGCAAATCGAATACAACAACATATTAAAAAAATAATACATCATGATCAAGTGGGATTCATCCCAGAATCTCAAGGATGGTTCAACATACGTAAAACGGTTAATGTAATACACCATATCAACAAAACAAAGAACAAAAACCACATGATCTTATCAATAGACGCAGAAAAGGCTTTCGATAAAATACAACACAATTTTATGTTTAAGACTCTCAACAAAATGGGTATAGAAGGAAAATATCTCAACATGATAAAGGCCATATATGATAAACCATCAGCTAACATCATATTAAATGGCACTAAACTGAAGGCTTTCCCCCTTAAATCAGGAACAAGACAGGGTTGTCCACTCTCTCCACTCTTATTTAATGTGGTACTTGAGGTTCTAGCCAGAGCAATCAGACAAGACAAAGAAATAAAAGGCATCCATATCGGAAAAGAAGAAGTAAAGGTATCACTTTTTGCAGATGATATGATCCTATACATCGAAAACCCCAAAGAATCCACAAAAAGACTACTAGAAACAATAAGCCAATACAGTAAGGTCGCAGGATACAAAATTAACATACAGAAGTCAATAGCCTTTCTATATGCCAACAATGAAACAACTGAGAAGGAACTCAACAGAATAATCCCCTTCACGATTGCAACAAAAAAAATAAAATACTTAGGAATAAACATAACAAAGAATGTAAAGGACTTATATAATGAAAACTATAACCCATTGTTAAGGGAAATCGAAAAAGATATAATGAGATGGAAGAATATACCTTGTTCTTGGCTAGGAAGAATAAATATAATCAAGATGGCTATATTACCCAAAGCAATATACAAATTTAATGCAATTCCCATCAAAATTCCAATGACATTTTTTAAAGAAATAGAGCAAAAAATCATCAGATTTATATGGAACTATAAAAAACCCCGAATAGCCAAAGCAATCCTAAAGAAAAAGAATGAAGCTGGGGGCATAACAATACCTGACTTCAAACTCTATTATAGGGCCACGACAATCAAAACAGCATGGTATTGGCAGAAAAATAGACACTCAGACCAATGGAACAGAATAGAAAGTCCAGAAATAAAACCACATATATATAGTCAAATAATTTTTGATAAAGGGGCCAACAACACACAATGGAGAAAAGAAAGCCTCTTCAATAAATGGTGCTGGGAAAACTGGAAAGCCACATGCAAAAGAATGAAACTGGACTACAGTCTCTCCCCCTGTACAAAAATTAACTCAAAATGGATCAAAGATCTAAACATAAGACCTGAAACAATTAAGTACATAGAAGAAGACATAGGTACTCAACTCATGGACCTGGGTTTTAAAGAGCATTTTATGAATTTGACTCCAATGGCAAGAGAAGTGAAGGCAAAAATTAATGAATGGGACTACATCAGACTAAGAAGTTTTTGCTCAGCAAGGGAAACTGATAACAAAATAAACAGAAAGCCAACTAAATGGGAAATGATATTTTCAAACAACAGCTCAGATAAGGGCCTAATATCCAAAATATACAAAGAACTCATAAAACTCAACAACAAACAAACAAACAATCCAATAAAAAAATGGGAAGAGGATATGAATAGACACTTCTCCCAGGAAGAAATACAAATGGCCAACAGATATATGAAAAGATGCTCATCTTCTTTAGCTATTAGAGAAATGCAAATCAAAACGGCAATGAGATACCACCTCACACCTGTTCGATTAGCTGTTATTAGCAAGTCAGGTAATAGCAAATGTTGGAGAGGCTGTGGAGAAAAAGGAACCCTCATACACTGTTGGTGGGAATGTAAAGTAGTACAACCATTATGGAAGAAAGTATGGTGGTTCCTCAAAAAACTGAAAATAGAACTACCTTATGACCCAGCAATCCCTCTACTGGGTATATATCCCCAAAACTCAGAAACATTGACACGTAAAGACACATGCAGCCCCATGTTTATTGCAGCATTGTTCACAGTGGCCAGGACATGGAAACAACCAAAAAGCCCATCAATAGATGACTGGATAAAGAAGATGTGGCACATATACACTATGGAATACTACTCAGCCATAAGAAATGATGACATCGGAACATTTACAGCAAAATGGTGGGATCTTGATAACATGATACGAAGCGAAATAAGTAAATCAGAAAAAAACAGGAACTGTATTATTCCATACGTAGGTGGGACATAATAGTGAAACTAAGAGACATTGATAAGAGTGTGGTGGTTACGGGGAGGAGGGGGGAATGGGAGAGGGATAGGGGGTGGGAGGGGCACAAAGAAAACAAGATAGAAGGTGACAGAGGACAATCTGACTTTGGGTGGTGGGTATGCAACATAATTGAACGACAAGATAACCTGGACTTGTTATCTTTGAATATATGTATCCTGATTTATTGATGTCACCCCATTAAAAAAATAAAATTATAAAAAAAAAAAAAATGAATAAATAAAAAAAAAAAAAAAAAGAGTTAGATTCAAATCTTCAATTATTTAAAAAAGTTTTCTTGAATTATAATCTAAGATACTGCTTTTCTTCCCTTATTCTGATTTTCTTTGAGTTCCAGTTATGTGACTATTAGGTATATTTTGCAGTCTTCTGTGTATCATATTTTTTAATCTTCTTTATCCCTTTATTTATGGTTATTTTATTTCATTTTTCATATACATGTCTTATTGTGCTTTCTATATTGTCACTATCTTTTGTGATCCTGTAATTTCCTAAAGTGATTCTTTTTTTACATGCTCTTCCTGATTTCTTTCAGATTCCACTTGACTGCCATATGTCTAGACAACTAGTTTCTCTTATCCCATCACAGCTCCCTGAGTCCTTATATTTCATTTATAGCTGCATTTATAGCTGTAATTTCTTTATGTATTTCATGATGAAAGGTTATATTATAATCTTATTTTTTTAAGCTAACACTTTTTTTTCTGGAGAATTATCTTTGAAAATATAAAATTTTTGTTGCAATTTCTTATCTTTATGGTAACTTTGAAAATGTTATTAGTTTCCTAGGGATGCCATTAAAATATATATTATTACAAAGTGGATGATTTGAAACAACACATGTTTATTGTCTCAATCTTCTGGAGCCTAAAAGTCCAGAATCAAAATGTCAGCATAGCCTGTGAAACCTGTGGGATAGAAACTTTTGCTTCTGGTGTTTGGTAGCAATCATTAGCATTCCTTGACTGGCAGCTCTAGCACTTCAGTTTCCTCCATAGTCACATGGCATTCTTCCTCTGTGTCTCTTTTTTTCTCTCATAAGGACACAAGTCACATTAGATTAAGGATGTACCCTACTTCAGTTTGACCTCATCTTAACTAATTGCATCTGCAATGACCCTATTTCCAAATAAGTTCATGCTCTGAGAGTCTGAGGGTTAATATTTCAATATATCTTTTGAAGGGGGGACACAATTCAACCCCTAGCAGAACACTACGTTTTTTGTCATTGTTTTTGTTACTCAGGTTTGAATGAATTAAATTTTCTGAACAAGATATAGCAGGAAACTTTAGTAGGCTAGGAATTTTCCAGGAGAGTGGGGCTAAAGAGGTGGATTTTTTTTAATCTTATTTTTATTAATTTTAATGCAGTGACATTGATAAATCAGGGTACATATGTTCAGAGAAAACATCTCCAGATTATTTTGACATTTGATTATGTTGCATACCCCTCACCCAAAGTCAAATTGTCTTCTGTCACCTGGTTTTCTTTGTGCCCCTCCCCTCACCCCTCCTCTCCTTCCTCGCCCCCTCCCCACCCCCATCCCACTCCCCGTTACCATCACATTCTTGTCCATGTCCCTGAGTCTCATTTTTGATTATACTTTGACCCCTCTGTGCAGCCAGCCACTCCTCTCCTGCCTCTGAGACCTAGCCTCAGACCACTGTTCCTTTATGAAACACTGCTACCAGGACCACATACCTCATCATTCAAAGTGCCCTTTTCTCTTCTGAGAAATGGTGTTTTCTTAGATCTGCCACTAGAAGGATCTCTGGGGACTTTCAGTATCTCATGTCACTGTGACCACAGTGATTGTAGTCCATTAGAAATCAGTACTTTCTACTTAAAAAGAGGCTGTCTTTTCTAGGAGTTAGTATTTGCTGGTCATTGCTGAGATTTTTCCCCTCTAGCCCATCCTTCTTCTCCCTGTTTTTCCCTATCATGCTGCTATAACTTGCCAGGCAGATTTTGCTTAATTTACTTGCTTTTGCCCACCCGAAGAATTGGGTGTTTCCGAGTGTTCTCTATCTCCTGGTTTCATTGAAGATCTAACTGGTAGGCTTTTCCTGCCTGCCCTTTATGTGGTTCTGTTGGCTTTTTTAGAGAAGAAGCAAGTGGATCAGGGACATGGTTGCTTTGATGGAACAGGAAGCTCTTGAATGGCTTTCTACCAGAAGTAGGGTGAACTCTAACATGTGTCTTTCCTCCTCCTTTTCTACCCTCCTCTTCCTCTTCCTCTGCAGTATTCTTCTATTTTATTTTTCCCTTTGAAAGAGACAGAGTTTAATTGCTTTACTTCAGCATTGTCCATTAAATGGCTCTGTAATAATAAAAATACTCTTTATTTATGCTGTGGAATAGGATAGTCTCTGGTCATACCTGGCTAGTGAGCACTTAAAATGTGACTAGTATACCTAAGAAATTAAATTCATAATTTTATTTAAATTAACTTAAATCTAAATAACCACATATGGCTAGTGAACAATGCAGTTTTTGGCAATGGGAAGGACAAGGTAGAAGCTAAGGAAAAAGAAAGAAAAATAGAAAAGAAAGGAAAATGTATGGAATGATGGAATATAGAGAAATAGAGACATCTGCTTGGAATTTTACTGGGTTTTACATGATATAAAAATATCCCTCCCTCTTTGTTTCCAAATTGAATGTAAAATATTTCTGTTTCTTACTAATACCTTTTTAGAAAATACTTTCTTTTGGAGAATGGAGAGGAACACTGAGTTATGCTCCAAAGTTGCTGTGAGATTATGCTTTTTAGGCCTGGTCATATTGGGGCTATAATACTCTCTTGTTGTCACTAAAATCTTTCTATTATTTCTTTGGGAATAGGATCCTTGAAAGTGGGAAGGCATAGATTGACCAGTAAATTGAAGTTTTTAGAGCCTGGGTGAGGGCTTGAACCAATAAAATATATATCTTCAGAAAGGGCTTAGGATCCTTTGCACTAATGAATATAAGAATTACAGGCCCTGGCCATGTGGCACATAGCATTGTCCTGGCATGCCCAGGTGGTGGGTTCATCCCTGGACAGGGCACATAGAGAAGGAACCAATGAACACACAACTAAGTGGAATGAGTTGATCTCTCTCTCTCTCTCTATCTCTCTCTCTCTCTGCCTTCCCTTTTCTCACTCGATCAATAGAAAATTTTTCAAAAAAAAAAAGAATTTAAAAAATTAAAAAAAAACACAGAGATCAGAATATAGCAGTTATCTCCTAAAACATGGAAGTTTGGGAAATAATTTTTTTCAGCAATACATGCACAGATAGGTATTTCCATCATTGTTATTTGAGAATTTTAGATACAGAATTAATATGTAGAACTTTATAGTTAATATAGTAACACCATGATGATCTTTTCTTCCCCCTTTGTTTATGAATAACTAGAGAAACATCTTCAGGCACTAAATGATGAGTTCATTAGAAACTCAAGTTTTTAAAAACAAATACTGAAACATCCAATTACAAATGGATATTGGTACCCAAATTACATGCCTACTAAATACAATGTGTAACAACCATTGACTCATGTACATGATCCATTTCACCAAATCTTGAAAACTCATATACCAGTCATGTGTTTCTTGCTTGTTTTTGTACATGTAGGTCTTCATTTACCAAGGTTATCAGCTTGAATCTGTCAGCTTGAAGTCACTTATTGCTAAGAACAAATGACCCCAATGTAGGCTCTAGTATACATTGTAAATCAGCACTGCTTTGGTTTATACTAGATTAACATTGTCCTTGGGCTATATTCACATTTGCAAATAGAATTTTACACATACCAAACAACATCCTCTATTTTCCAACACTTGAATATAATATAATTGTTTTCCACTTAAAATATCTCAGCATATAGTCTTACATACACATGAATCAAAATATATATAATTTTATGAGATTTGAGTGGTTTCATCAGCAATTTATACTTTGTGGAATATTTTTCTTATATCTGATTTACTGGTGGCCTTACCTTGTTTCTATGGCAATGCTTTCAGTTATTACAACTTCAAGCTCTCTGAAAAAAATTTATCAGTTTACATCAGAGAAGTGCAGAAGAAAAATGACTGCCATAAACTCAAGTCATCTTCAGGCCCCAAAGTTACCAACAGATAAAACCAACTGGCTTTCATCAGCCACATGTGGTTATCAAGAATCATTCAGCCAGTACAGTTGTATTCCTCACCTAACTGTTCTAGCAGGAAGATTTATAAATGACAGACTTCTTTACAACAGTTCCTGATTGTGGGTAAACAGATCACGGACCAAACTTCACATGGGTTTTAGGTAGGTTAATTGTATTAAAGATCTCTTGATTCTATTTGATAAACTTATTCCAAATAAGTTTAATTCATTTAAACTACACTGAAAATCACTACTCTGAAACTTGTAACAACTAAATTTATACATTACAAATCCATAGGTATAAGAAGTCCAAGCCCCTTCTGCACAGAACCGGTAAACAGATAAGATATACATTTGTGAGTTTTGTACTTTATTCTTCAAATTAATTGATAGTCGTGTAATGCTCCTCAATTTTGACATAAAATAAAGTTCATTAATTAAGACAACATTGATTTGGACTTTTTAAATGATTTATTTAAAATTTGAAACATATTTGCATATTCTGGGAGATAAATGTTGACTAAGCAAAATGAGAAAAAAAGTGATATTGCAGAGTTTTTAATAATCATAAGAAAAACTATTTTAAAAATAATTAAGGCATAAATATCAATCAACTTTTACCTTTTTTGGAGTAGGTCTAGTATACCTCTACAAGCAAGGTACATTTTGTATCCTTTTCTAGATCTATAGCTTTGATGTTTCTCAGTAATTTGTTTCTGTCCCTCAGCCCCTTCCTATTGTCTATTGCCTCTAATTACTACCCTAACTTTTTGTTCCCAGATGAGCTTATAGAAAGCTGAGCCTACTTTCACTATCTTCACTTCCCAATCATTTTATAACTCATTGCAACATAGCCTCATCTTTCTTTTATTTTTACTTTTTAGTTAAGTCACAAATGATATTGTTATGGTTATAATTAATGTATGCATTTAAGACTTGTTATTATTGGCTCTTTCTGCTGTTATCTCATATAGCTGACCAGTCAATTTATATTTAAACTTTTGGCTTTCATGAACTGTCACTCTTCTGTTTAAACCTTTCATTTAATTTTTACTATCTTTATTGAAAAGTCCAAAGTTATTAGCACTACTTTGAGGTGACCATCAGATTCAAACTCTTGATTATCTCTTCAATCTCGTTAGCTGTCCCTCTCACTAACATTCCCTTATCCTATCCCAATACTATCCCACCACTAAACAGAGGCCACAATGAGCTTTTTTTTTGATTCTGTAAACATATCTTTGCTGACTACATTTCCCTTCCTGGGACACTCTTTCTTTGACCCTCATTAGCCTACATTTCTTTACACATATGCATAGTAGCTATCGTTTCTTGCAGAAAGTCTTCTCTGATATTCAAGGCCTCATCAGTGGCCCTCTGTGTGTGCTTCTGTAGGATCATTTCCTTTATCATGGCCTTAAACAGTATGAATTGCAATTGCTTCCTCTATTTTCTTGACAAGTTTAGGTATAGTATCAAAGAAGGGTATCCACAATTATCTGAAAAGGTTCTTTAAGGACTTCTGCCTTCTCTAGCTACATATCAGTGTGAGGCCAGCATTTCTTCATATACTTCTAATAAAATGACACATCTCACTAGACTAAATGTAAAAGCTGTTGTCTTTGATATATGAAAGTCTAGTATTTTTTATTGCACCAGATAGTTTTGCAAAAAATGTAAAATAGTGTCAATCTTCTAAATTTTTTTGAAAATGTAGTTATTTTTATAATCAGACATATTATAATGTAATAGATTTATTTTTATTTTAAATTACTAAATATTTATTTAAAACTTCCTATTTTAATTTATAATACTATAAATATCAATAGATAAAACTCACAAATTTCTTTGAGGTGTTCCATAATTTTAAAGAAGTTTTAGAAATTTTTATTTTACTTTACCCAGTGTTTTCTATTAGAAGACAGACATTCAATAGAATTTGGTATCAGTTTTGTATTCTGTGGCCTTACTAAATTCACTTACTATATTTCCCCATGTATAAGACACATTGTTTTTGAAAATTTTGGGGTCTAAAAACTGGGTGCATCTTATACGGTGGATGTAGATTTTTTTTACTTGCATTTCCCATTTTTTTGCACTTGTTTTTGCGCTCATTGTTGAAGACTGATTCATCATCAGACAGATAGAGACAAGCTAATCGATGGGAGTTTTCACAATGATGAGGAGTTGTATGAATATTATGAATAAAACTTGAGTTTAATAACTTCATATAATACATTTTTTTTTCAAAATTCTGGCCCCAAAATTAAGGTGTATCTTATACATGGGTGCGTCTTATACATGGGGAAATATGGTATTTGTTCTAGTCATTGTTTTGGGGATTCCTTAAGATTGTAAATATAAATAATCATGCCACCTATGCATAATGGAGTTCTATTTCTACTTTCCCAGTTTTTATTCCTTTTATTTGTCTTGCTCTGTTGCTATGTTTGCTAGTAAAATGAACTGCAGAAGTAAAAACAGATTTCCTTTTCTTTTTCCTGATCCTAAAGGGGAAATTTTTAGTGTTTGAATATTCCGCATGTAGGATTTTATTTTAACTTAGTTGCTTTGTTTTTCACAAATGTCTTTACAGGATTAAAGAAGTTGTCTCTCATTTATAATTGAATAAAAGTTTTTTTTTAACAAGAATGGGTGTTGAATTTTGTTAAATTCTTATTCTATATCTTTCTATTCTAAATGAGTTAACCATATGGTTCACTTCTTTTATTAAGTTAATATGGAAACATATTATTTGAGTTACTTGAATGGTTAATCTTTACATAGGGACTATTGGTCATGATATATTTACTTTTTACAAATTGCTTGATTAAATTTGCAAATAATTTATTATAGATTTTTGCATCTATGTTAAATGATACTGGGCATTAATTTTAGGTCTTTATAATGTCTGACAATTTTATATCAGTGTTTTAAGGTCTCCTTAAAGAAGTTGGAAGTATTTTCTCTTCTTCGAATTCTTGAAGAAGTTTTGGTAACATTGATTGGCATTATGTGTTTCTGAAATATGCCAGAAAATTCACAGTAAAACAATCTGGGCTAGGAATTTCTTTGAGTAAAATTATTTGATAACAAAATAACCTTTCTATTAAATATAAGTTATTTACTTTTTATTTTTTTAAAATACATTTTATTTATTCATTTTTTTTAGAGAGGAGAGAGACAGACAGACAGACAGACAGACAGACAGAAAGGAGGAGCAGGAAGCATCAACTCCCATATGTGCCTTGACCAGGCAAGCCCAGGGGTTTTTTGTTGTTGTTGTTGTTGTTTTATTTATTTTAGAGAGGAGAGACAGAGAGGAGAGAGAGACAGAGAGAGAGAAGGGGGGAGGAGCTGGCAGCATCAACTCCCACATGTGCCTTGACCAGGCAAGCCCAGGGTTTCGAACCGGCGACCTTAGCATTTCCAGGTTGACGCTTTATCCACTGTGCCACCACAGGTCAGGCAAGCCCAGGGTTTTGAACTAGCAACCTCAGTGTATCCAGGTTGACACTTTATCCACTGTGCCACCACAGGTCAGGCAGTTATTTAATTTTTATAATTTCATCTTAGATCAGTCTTGGAAACATGTTTCTTAAGAAAATTATCTGTCATTTGTTATAAAGTTGTTCATTTATTATGGTATTATCTTTAAAAAATCTGTTTAATGAAACAGATGTTAGTGTATTTCAAATAATGGCAATTCATGTTTTTTCTCTTTATTATTGTTACTATTATTTTTCTTTCCTTGTTTTCCAAGTGAGAGGAAGGGAGATAAAGAGACAGACTCCTGCATGCACCCCAACCGAGATACACCAGCAACCCCCATCTGAGGGATGCTCTGCCCATCTGGGGCCGTGCCAAGCTATTTTTAGCTTCTATGGTGGAGGCTCCACAGAGCTATTCTCAGAACCAGAAGCTGATGCACTCAAAGCAATCAAGCCATGGCTGCAGGAGGGGACAGAATGAGAGAAAGAGAGAGAGAGAGAGAGAGAGAGAGAGGAAGAAGAGGAAGGGGGAGAGGTAAAGAACAGATGGTTGCTTCTTCTGTGTGCCCTGACCAGAAATCAAACCTGGGACTTCCACACACAGAGTCAATGCTCTATCAACTGAGCCACTGACCAGGGCCTTTATTATTATTTTTGCTGCTTGGCTCTATTGCTTTTATTAATTTTTCAAAGTATTGGTTTTGTCAATTTTCTAATTTTATTTTTATTTCACTGATTTCTGATATTATCTTTATTTTTTTCTTCTACTTTTTTACTTTAATTTTATTCCTTTATTTTTAACTTAAGACAATATTGGTTATATGACTGTTTATACATTGCCCTCTAAACTCTGCTTTAGCTGAATCACACTAATTGCAATACATTGAATTTTAGACTTCTCTAAATTCTTTCTATGATTTCCTTTTTGCCCCACTAGTTATTGTATTTCCACACATTTGGAATTTTTCTGGATATTGTTATTAATATCTAATTTTTTCAAAATCTATATATTCTGTAATATTTCACTTTTTAACCTTTATTAAAGACTTGGAATAGATGCAGCATATCATATTTGTAAACATGCTCTGTGCTTAAAACAATTTAAAGAATTGCTTTGTACATTTGTGGTATGTAAGGTTTCATAGACATCAAGTTTGATCAAAGTGGCTAACAGTTTTTTTTTTACGTTCTGCAGATATCTTAACTGATTTTTTCTTGTCTTTGTATATTTTATTTTTGTTTTTGTATATAATATTTTTATTAAATTTAATGGGGTAATATTGGTTAATAAGATCATATAGGTTTCAGGTGTACATCTTTAGAGTACATGATCAGATTTTTAATATTTTTTTCCTGTCAATTACTGTTGTATCAGCCAATGACTATTTCTATCAATTACTGAGAGAGGATTGTTAAAATCCAAAATAATGAAACCTGATTTATTTTTCCCTCAAGATTTTCAGTTTCTTATTTAAATTTTGAAGCTTTGTATTCAGGCTCACACCCATTTTGCTCTTTAGATTCTTTTATCATTATAAAATGTACCACCATATCTGTTGTTCTACCTCATATAGATCTATGTTTTTATCTGGTGTCATTTCTATTCATTCTGAAGTAATTTACTTAACAACACATTCTCTCAGCTTTGTTTAGCTGAGTGAGAACTGTCTTTATTTTGATACCATTTCCAAAATATATTTTTGCTGAATATAGAATTCTGGATTGGCAGTTATTTTTTCTTTTCTCTTAGTATCTTGAAGCCTTTGTTTTCTGATAATTGAACCATCATATTCATAGTTTTTCCCCTGTAAGTATTGAGTCTGGCTACTTTCAATATTTTTTTGCATTGGTTTTCAACAAGTCTATGATATGGCTTGTATTAGTCACGGTTCTTCAGAGAAACAGAACAAACAGGATATATCTATCAATCTATTATCTATCTATCTCTATCATCTATCTATCTAATATATATATATTATATATTATATATTTATCTATATAAATACCTACCTACATATAAATATAGATATATAGATAGTAGATAGATAGATAGATAGATAGATAGATAGATAGATGGATAGATCTCTCTATATATCTATGAAAGGAGATTTATTAGGATTTGGTCATGTGATTATGAAGGTTGAGAAGTCCCTTGACTTGCTCTCTGCAAGCTGGAGATTTGGGAGGGCCAGTGGTATAAATTCAGTCTGATTCTGAAGGCCTGAAAATCAGGGGAATGGGTATTGTAAGTCTCAGCCCAAGAGCAGGATAAAATTGATGTCTCAGGTCAAACAGCTCAAGTAAGCAGTCAGGAAGAAAATAAGATGCATTCTTCTTTCTTCTGCTTTTTGTTCTGTTTAGGCCCTTAAGGGATTTTGAATGAGCCAACACTCTTTGGGAGGTCAGTTTATTTCATTGGGTCCACCAATTCAAATGCTAATCTTACTTAAAAACACCCTCACAGACACACTCAAAAATAATGTTTAATCTGGCCACCTTGTGGTACAAAATCAAGTTGACACCTGAAGTTAACCATCCCATATCTAATTGTTGTTTTCTTTATTTTAACTTGTTTGGGATTTACTGGCATTTTTGGATCCTGTTGTTCTTTATCATCAGATTTGATAAAGTTTTGATAATTATTTTTCAAATATTTTTCTGTCCTATTACTTTCCTTTTCTTTCTGTACAACTTTAATATATATCTCAGCTTGTTTAGTCCTATAATCACTGAGCTTTTACTCTTAAGCTTTGATCTTTATTATTCAGATTTTTTTATATGTCTTTAAGTTCACCAACATTTTCATTTAAAATGTATTATTTTTCAGTTCTAGAGTTTCCAGTTGACTCATTTTTAGATTTCTTTTATATATACTCAGATTTTTCATCTGTCTGTCATTCATTTTGACTACTTAATAATCTTTAAGTTAGTTTTTGAACAAATTTATAACAGCTACTTTAAACACTTTACCTACATATTCTAATATGTCAGGGTTACATTTTACTGGCTGCTTTTTTTTTTTAATGTGTCACCGTTTTCTGCTTTTGCTTCCCCATGATTAGTAATTTTTAATTACATATTGAGTATTATTTAAGATGCATTATAGGTACTTTCTCTGAAAAATGGTGATTTTTATTTTAGCAAGCAGCTAACTTTGGCTACAAACAAACTCTGAATCAGGCAACGCCTGCTATAAATAGGGGCTGAGACTGCGGCTCACTTCCTTCATTTCAGTCTTCTAGTTATAGTCCTTCAGCCAGTGTCCTTGATGTCTCTCTCGAGTATTTGCAGTTCAAGCTTCAGCCTGGCACGGGGGCAGAATTTACACAGTATTGTGAGTGCCTTCTCGTTTCTCCCCCTACTTTGTAGCCACTCTGGCAGTTCCAAATTCTGTCTCCTGACTCATCAAGCCAGTAAAACTATGGTCTCTGTTTGAGTTTCAGCCATCCCACAGAGCATGTACTGGGTGTGCCTACAGGGGAAAAGTTGAACAAATGCAAACTCACCTAGTATGGTTTCCTTGTTTCAAAAGTTGATTGCTTATCCTTGAATATTTTTTTTTATCATTTTTGACCACTGTCCAATGCCTTCAAATATTGGAAGTGGAACTACTAATAGCTTTAAATCTTTCCTCTGAAACAGTGCTTAAAATAGCTCAGAATTATTTGCTAAATGGGCAAGAATTCCTTTTGGAACAAACCATGCTTAACATTTAAATTGAACGTTCTAGTTTTGTCACATTTTCATAGCAAGGTACTGTGTTAGACAGGAAAACCATTCTCTCTGTCCCTGATTTAAGATTGAATTTTCATGGCTATAACTCTGTGGGGCTAATCAACAGATATTCAAAGTAACACTTAGAGAGTCTTTGCCATGTGTTTAAAATGGTACTAAAATTACTAAATGCAGATTATTTCATTGAATCCTTGCAAACTTCCAGTCAAATATTAACGTTATATTTATTTTATTGATGAGGAAATCAAGGCTAAATAACTGGTTATGACACTATTGATAAGTGGTAGATTTGAAATTTAAGACCAAAATCTTTGTATTTAAAATGAACTCACAACCTATTTGGTTTACTGTCTTGCTGCTAAAAGTGAGGAGACATCTGGAAATTCCCTTTCAGGGGAAGCTGGCAGTGTGAGGTCTTTTCCTGAAACAGTAGAGTGAAGTAGGTTCCAAGTTTTGTGTGCCTTCTTAAAGCAGACATTTTACTCTTCTTCTTCTTTTTTTTTATTTTTTAATTTTTCTGAAGCTGGAAATGGGGAGAGACAGACAGACTCCCGCATGCGCCCGACCGGGATCCACCCGGCACGCCCACCAGGGGCGATGCTCTGCCCACCAGGGGGCGATGCTCTGCCCCTCCAGGGCGTCACTCTGCCGCGACAAGAGCCACTCTAGCGCCTGGGGCAGAGGCCAAGGAGCCATCCCCAGCGCCTGGGCCATCTTTGCTCCAATGGAGCCTTGGCTGCAGGAGGGGAAGAGAGAGACAGAGAGGAAGGAGGGGGCGGGGTGGAGAAGCAAATGGGCGCTTCTCCTATGTGCCCTGGCCGGGAATCGAACCCGGGACTTCTGCACGCCAGGCCGACGCTCTACCGCTGAGCCAACCGGCCAGGGCCATTTTACTCTTCTTATAAATATTATCTCATTTAATTTTCACAACAGCCCTGTGAGGCTGATTTTATCATAACATTTTACTGATAAGAAAGTACTGGCCCTGAGAGGTTATATAATAAACCCCAGATCAGACCTTATAGGGGCAGAACTTGGAACACAAATACCCCGGGTCCTTAGTTATTTAATTTTATTTTCTCCCCCTCAACGCTGCCTCTGCTGTCTCAGTCTCACCTTCACATCCCACTTGACTACTTCATCTGTTAATCTCACTCTTGTCTAATTCACAACCATAGAAATGATGACAAAGTTAGCAAAATGAGCTCCAAATGAAACAAAACAAAACAATATGAAATCAAAATCCTATTAGTCATCTCTACTGTTATAAAATGGTATGTACTGTGTTCTTTTAACATGCTCCCCTTTCTTCTTTTTTCTTACTGATCACACATTTAAGCTGAAAAGATAATACTTGAGATATTTTCATATGCAGATGTCTTTTTTTTCCTGCATCACAACAACGGTTTAGTTTCTATAAAAACATAAGCAAAGTCACAATGGCTTCTAAAAGCATGAATTATTTAACATTTTACATTAGTTCATTTCATTTACTGAAGTGTCCCTGGGACTTATTCATTTACACAGGAAGGATATCAGGGGAAACATTTAAAAACCATAATGATAATAATGGCCAAATAAAAGTCTGAAATCATTGTAAATCACCTTCTACTCTCAGATTAAAGTGCATGGCATATTTACAAAATTTTCATGAGGCTTTTAACTTGGCAGGGCTCATTCAACATGTCTAAATTACTTATTTGCATCCTGTTCTGAATAAACTGACTAGACTCAATTACCTGATAACCTCATTCTGACTCACTGTAATCCAGGTCCCTGGTTAATATATTCCTTCTGTTGTTTGATTATTTCATTCTTCAAGAGCAAAATTATAAAATCAAGCCTTGAAATGCATAAATCGACTTTCCTCATATGTGCAATAATATTGAGTTAGGGAAATTTACTTGAAGTAGATTGGAGTTAATTAGGAACTTCCCACTTGCCTCATATTTATCCTTCTTTGCTGTTACCAGTTTGTGCTTTGACTTGCAATGTGTTGTCATTTTCAGTTAAACCGGGCAAGTTAATTTCCCTCATGTGCCTTTTTTTGTCACTACTTCAGGAACAGAGATTTGAAATTCTAGTCAGTTAGGCCTGTCATGACAGATGATTTCCAAACCATCTGCTATCTCAGAAAACAATCTTTCCTGACAACCTCTCATACTCTCCCTGCCAACTCCTACCAAGCCCACCCACCCCCGCCCATGCCCCAGCCCTGTCACAATTCCGATGCTATACTTGAAGTCAACATGAAGATTAACAACCTGCTACGGTTAACTTTCAAGGATTTTGACTGAACAAAAATAGCGACTCCAGGTTGGACTACCTGGCAGGATGTGGAGCTCTTGTGTTAACTCTTCATTAGGATGGGAAATGCCTAGAAAAGTATTAATAATGCCTGTGTCATCCCATTGAAGGGGGGCCCTTTATCTCTTATCTTAGAGGAGGTTGTCAGTCCTGAATTAATTCTCCATTAGCCTCTGCAGGTGTACTGACTATAGATATAACAGAGAGAGTTAGCAGTTGCTAGTCATTTTTTGTGATAAACAGAATTTTAAATAAATGTTTTCTTATTTTTAATAGAGTGGAACAGAGAATTAATTTCCATTTTTTCCCCCATGCCAGAGCCCTACTACATGATTTTTAGTGACCAGATCCTTTTAACTCAACCTGAATTATTTTCTCCAAACTGATCACTCTCCTCATCCTTCAAATTCTCTTCAACTACTTTTTGACCTATTGCAACAGAATCTTTACTGCTCGTCTGTTTGTGGAACTCATTACTCCAGCCCATGTTCTCTTTTTTTAGGAGACAAATCTATCCTGCCAATTACTTCTTAAAAATTCCTGTTGACTCTATTCCTAAATTATGAGACTCAGAAGCCTTATAAAAGTATGAAAGAACTTTATAATCTGAAGCAAAAAATGACTTTGCAGCTTACGTTTTTATGTTCAATCACCGAGCTGTGCAGTCATGCCATATTCCTCAATGTTCTCTAGCACTCCCTAGTTACTCTTCTCTCTGTGCCTTCCACGTACTTTCCAACTAACAGCATGTTCACGGATTTGCTCCACGCAGCAGTCTTATTCTTAGAACTCAGCTTAGAGGTATGTTTGTAAAATCTTTCTCACTACTTCAGCCAGAGTCAGAATTCCTTGCTCTGAACACCCAGAGTACTTTTGTCATAATTCTATAACAGTACTTACTAAGTTGTACTTTAATAATTCATTTATATATTTTTCTCTTTAAAGACTAAAAATCTTTGAGGAAAGGGAGAGGGTGCAATAGGTCTTGATATGAAAAAAAACTTAACAAAATTCCTGCAACATGTTAGGTGTCCAATAATTGTTACTTAATGCAATGATTCACTGATTATTCCAGGAAAGCAGGTATTTATCTGAGCTTTCAACATGCTGTCTCTATTTTCTTAAAGACTAGCTGGAATTTAAGGATTACCTTAAATATTTGTGATGGGATTAATAAACCAATGAATACATTTGTTTTTTTTTTTTTCTTAAAAGAGTTTTAACAAATCATGTTCTATATCTCTGACACAACATTGTGATACACACTGCCAACACACAGGCACCATGAGGTATGTCAGAGAAATAAAAATCAGAAGAAATAGAGAAGATAAAATGTGAGAGCTTGTGTTAGAAGTGGAGTTTTAAGATAGTAAAAATGGGGGGGGGATAGAAGAGGTGAGAAAAGTTTCCAGTGTAAGAGTAAAAGGAATTAAAAGATACGTATTCAGTAGTTTTTTGTGTGTGAATGTATAAATAGTCCCAGAGCCAGTATTATACTCATTGGAGCAATTCCTGCTAAAGTAACAAAAAATACAAGGATATTAGCTATAACTTGTTACTGTAATTAATGTAACAGCCCTATTAACATTGTATTGGAGTTATAAGTCAATGCAATTAGGAAAGGAAAAGATATTAGAACTAAAGAAGGAAGTGAATTTATTACTATTTTAAGAAAAAATACTAACTATAAATGTAAGATAAACAAAAACAAGAGAATCCAATAGCATAGCATATGTTAAAATTAATATTCATATACATATTGCTTTCATATATATTAAGCCACCAAATACAAGATCTAATGACTTAGAAAACTATATACATGAAATGAACACAAAATATCTAGTAATTAGCTTGATAGGAAATATGTAAGATATATATGGGAAAATATCTTTTATTAAACATACAAGGATTGTATGAAACAAACAAACACATATCATGTTCCCAGGATAAGATTAAATATTATAAAGATGTCATTTCCTCCTAAATTAATTTATATATAAATGCAGTTACAATAAAAATACAAACTTTTTTGAAAATAGAAAAACTAATTCTAAAATTTCATATAAAAATAAACACTTGAAATAATTAAAGTGCTCAATATGCAAAATTGCAAAGTAAAACAAATATGGGCAGGTAACCCAAGTATTATCTTCTATCCCAGATATCTTGTTTGTCTATACACCTTCCAAATTGGGTCCTTCCAAGAAAGGTAAATTTTTTGCTAAGAAAATTAGGATTTTGATCACGTGGTTATTTAACTGTTATGCTCATTAGCCAGAACCCCCTTGCTTCTCTGACTTCTCCCTTCCCAGGCCTAAGATTCACTGATTGTTCCCCATCAATCCCTCCCTCTGCCTTTCTGCACCCACTTGCCTTAAACAGAAACCCATAAAGGTTCAGAAAACAATAACTTTTTCCTACCATCCTATGAATTTGCATCTCTTTTTAGATATATTTCTAGGTGGTATGTGTGCTCCTGTAGCCAAGTAGGTGCATCTGTTTGCATCTTTCTTTAATAAAAAATCTTTCTCTTCAGCTGCAAGGACAGCAAGCAGTCAGTTGCTAGCTTTCAGCAGTCTCTGCCTTCATAATCCAGCTCAGCATTCAAACTGAGGCCACACTCATTCCAGGAAGTCCTCAGCCTTATTGTCTGGGCTGTCGGGTCCAGCCATTTCTGCCCAACATGGAACTTTTCTAATTGGTGTGGTTTGCTTCAGAGCTCCCTGTTGGGTTGGCCAAGAATTTGTCAGATCTGCATCATACTCTGATGCTTCCTTAACTGACCTTCATTCTTCCCTTCTCTCCTTTCCTAAGACTTATCCCCAATAAATCCCTCGCCCTCCTAACTGTATCTCAGTCAATTCCTGAAAAACCCAATTGACCATGCATGGGCCAGCATCAGCCAATCTAGAAACCTTAATCTTGTAAATAAACCCAGAAACGCCTGTACCCATAGTCACAAATAAAGCCACCCTCAGTCCTCCCGAGTTGACTGAGTTAGGAATATAGTAAAATACAATTGCAATTTAACAAGCTTGTAATGATAAGGGCAAGAGGCTGATTTAGTAACAGCCATGAAATAAGTTTCAACTCAAAACAAGGAGAGTTCAAGAGGCCTACAAGCACAATAATCTGGAATCCATTAATGGAGAGTCAAATTATAAAATGCCCATGGACAGCTTTATGCCTAAAAGACTGATTTTAAGTCATTGGACACAAAACAACAATGTATATTCTATGTCCCTGAATGATCAAGAAAATTTTAGTTAATTGATTTACTCTTTATGTACACAAAAAAGCATAAACTATATTTTGGAAGATTTTTCCCCTGTAAAATGTTAAAAGACACGAGTTGCAGAGCCGCATTCCACCAACAGCATGTGAATTAAAGTAAATTCATCCACCACGGCTAAGTGAAGTATTTTGTTGTACCACATCTTCTTTACAAGCACATCTTAAAATGTATATCATTTAGGCAGTAATAGACTAATCAGTCTGAAGTTCTAACAACTGTCACCAACTTGTGAGAATCCCTTGGTGGCCTACATGAAATAAAACCTGTGATCAAAAATTATTTTGGCCTTTGTTTTTATGGCAGCAAAACACACACACACACACACACTTCTTTTCTGAATGTTGAGCAAACAAGTGTGTTAAGCTTGATTGCTTGTACTTTGCCAGAGGGTGCATGAGCATGGGGCAGGCAGCACCTTGTGTGTACGGTCTACGGTCTGGTCTACGTAAGGCTGCCGGTGCTGGCCCTCAGGCTGGCAGATTGTAGATTGCAGATTGCCTGCCGCCATTGGGAGGGGCCAGTTCTTGCTATTGTTTGCCTGTGAAGGTTTTTCTTCCCTAGTCTGTTTTACTCATCAGCCCTGAGAGAGAAAGGAGCGGTTTTACACTGCCTGTTTGCTCGTCTGCCATTGTGAGACTCTAATAAAGAGAACGGCCCACTATTTTCTGGTTCCACAGCTTCTTTACAGTCTGACCGAATCCAATGTGAACCTGCATGGCCATGGCCACCAGCCGTACACTGGGATAAGTGAAAGAAAGTGTGAGTGGAAATAACTGAGCATGCATCCCTGACATTTGAGCAAATCCCAGGGCTAAGGGAAGCTCACTGGGGCACTAAGTATTGGGTTCTTATTACAGCTCAATCTAGTTAGCTATTAAGTCTGTTTATAATATGCTTCCCTGATGCTAGTTCCAGAGTGAAAGAAATGAAATCATTAAGATTTTTGTAGCTTGGAGGGTATAGTTTTATGGTTATTTGGTAATTAACTAATATAGTTTTTATATTTTCAAATACTTTGATGAAATTGCATCTATAAAGCCTTCAGTTTAACAGAAACTTTAAACTAGGCACCTATAGAGAAGTTGTGTGTGTGTGTGTGTGTATGCAAGTGCACATGTGTGTGTGCAATGATCTGGCTTAAGGTTATGCTTTTGCTTCATACAGTGTGTCCGTAAAGTCATGGTACACTTTTGACCGGTCACAGGAAAGCAACAAAAGATGATAGAAATGTGAAATTTGCACCACATAAAAGGAAAACTCTCCCAGTTTCATACCTATTCAGTGCAGTTTGATGTGGGCTCATGCACAGATTTTTTTAGGGCTCCTCAGGTAGCTATCCCATATAGCCTCTACAGACTCATCATTGACTGATGGCCTACCAGAACGGGGTTTCTCCACCAAACTGCCAGTTTCCTTCAATTGCTTATCCCACCGAGTAATGTTATTCCTATGTTGTGGTGCTTCGTTATAAACGCGCCAATATTCATGTTGCACTTTGGTCACGGATTAGAATTTAGCAAGCTACAGAACACACTGAACTTTCCTCTGTATCATCCACATCTCAACTGGCATGGCTGTGGGCTGCTCTGCTGTATACATGGTGTTACGTCATCATCTGCGCATGCGCACATGCTGCCACATCATCCTACAGAAACTGGGAGGGCTTTCCTTTTATTTGGTGCAGATTTCACATTTCTATTGTCTTTTGTTGCTTTCCTGTGACCGGTCGAAAGTGCACCATGACTTTATGGACACACTGTATATACTGATGTTGCGCTGAAGCATTAATTCAACTCAGATCAGCCAATACTTAATTTCTTCTGTCAAGTTCAGTGGCAGAAATTTGGAATACAGAGGAGATTAAAATACCATCATGTACTCAAGCAATCTATAAATTAATTAATAGAAAAGATATGTAAATAAATTAATAAAATATTGTATAAAAGATGGAATAAAATGTACTCAAGATAAAGAAGAGAGCTTTTCTGTTGAGGTGGTGGGGAGAAAGGGATGATGGGAGTGTGCTGGGAAAGCTTTACAGAAGATGTTAATGGTAGATTCTTAAAGAGTGAATAAGAATGTGCCAGGTGAACAAAAGTAGAAAACATTCTAGGTTAGGTGCCTCCAAACATAGATATGTGAAAAAACATGGCACTTTTGGGAAGCTGCAAATTCCAATTTGGCTGGACACTAACTTGGAAGAAAGGTGGCTGTGAAAAAATCAGGAACATTGGGCAGAGGCCACATTATGGAATAATTTAGATGACTTACTCTGAGGCAAGGGTGAAGGACTGAATTTTTAAAACCTTATTCTTATTCTAAAGATAGCGGTTCATCTTTTTTTTCATGATAAAGTATGACTAATATTCTGCACTCTGTTTTAAAATATCTTTGCTAATTTGATAGGTTAAATCTGTTTTAATTTGATAGGTTAAAATGTTTTAATTTGTATTCTTTTAATTAGAAACGTCAAACTTTTTGTTAATAAAAAAAGCTTGTTAGTTGCACACATTTTTTACTTAGTAAATCATCTTCGTAGCATTTACTCATTTCTATGTTGGCATTTTGTGATTTTTTTTTCACTAAGGGTACTTTTCAAAACAATTTAATACCAAGTGTCTGAAAATATGTTATTCATTTTTTATTTACCTTACTAAAAACAAAATGTAGAATATTTTAAAGATCTGTGTAGTTAAATCTACTGTTCTTTATTTCTTTTATTGTTTGGAAAGCCTCACCCATCCCAGAACTTAATATTCACATTAAACTTCTTTCCTTGTTATTTGTAAGGCTTTGACCAAAGAAGGAATAGCATGCTCAAACTTGCTCTTTAGAAAGATGACAGTGGCAGAAGTATGAATGATACTATTTAATATGTACATGTTCTCATCTGTCCCCACCCCAACTTTCCTCATTTTCTCCCCACATATTCCAAAAGACTAGGTGACTAACTCATCAATTCAAACATCATCCAGGTTTATTACCCCACAATATCTCATCTCCTTGGCTTCATCAATTTTGAAATCATCAACTACTTCCCTTGTTGTGACTTGCTTTTCCTAATCTTTGTAGGAGTCTCAGGTGCTTAGGTATCAATGAGATTTTAGTTCAATTTCTCACACATATACTCCTATGATGACAAATGACTGAAGTAGCACCCACTTGCTTTGAATAGATAACAAGATGCAGGTGTCCTGACATCAGTTATGTATTTAACAAAGCCTCAGGGGAATACCAGATACCACCATCTGTTATTTTTAAGGCAGTTGGCTTTATTGCCTATGTTCCCAAAAACACATTCATCCAGGCTGTTAGGAAACAAGTAACCATTGTGTGCCTACAGGGTGCAATGTACTAGGTGCTTGTCAGTTGCTTTTGTTTTTCTTTTTATCACAGTCAAGTCTCTGCAAATGGAGAAGTTCTTCAGAATTGACAAGGATTGATAGGAACAACAGAAGTTAAAAAGACCTATCAACAATACGGCACAGTTAAAACTAACAAGCCTAAGAACGAAATGGGTAGCAGGATTCAAGTATGCCAGAACTCCAGGGCTCAGCATCTTTGTTTCTAACCATTGCTCCAGCTTATGCCAACACTATCGTTGTTGAAGTTTATTATTAAACCTAAAGGGAAAAATGGAAAGAGCTCACAAAAAATAACAAAATTATTTGAACAAACCTCCCTTTTTTTTTTTCCTCAAAAAGTTGTCCTTTTTTTCTTTTTCTTTTTTTTCTTTTCTTTTGGTCGGTACTCAGTCCTGTTTTCCCTTTCCCCCATCCCCAGCCTGGCTCCAGTGCTAGGGTTTCCCCTTAGACAGTCTCCAGGAGGCCCTCTCCTCTCCACCCTGCTTCTTCCCTCCAGCCACTTTTTCTCCAGCAACAATAAATATTTTGCTTATAAACGTCAATCTCCCATTCTTCATAGAATGTCCTAAAAAAGCTTTCTACATTCTACAAATTTTTTTCAACAATAATTAAAATAATCCTTTACAGACTTTCAAATCAGGTGTTGTGAGTTTAGTAAAAAACTGTTGAAGTTTTAGGAAAGTCTTACAGATTCCAAATTATTATGTCTACTCCTCACATGGCTGCCACATTAGGATAACACAAGTATTTAAGCTCAGGTTGCTTTAAGTATAACCATATATGAAAATAACATGAATATACTGCTCATTGCTGTTCCATATGCACCTATGTTAATGGATGGATTTACTTTGGCAAATAAGTACATATCTAAATAAGGTATCTATAAATGCATATCTAATCAATAAAGTATCTGTATTAGATATTTCTTTATGTTATGCTTATTTAAACTAAGAATTGGCCAAAAAAAGTTATCAATTTATGTTTCTTGGTTCCAAGAATGAATATATTTTAATTCTAAAATACACAGTAGATCAGAAATAACATTAAACTGATTAGTAAGAACTGACCAAAGAAATGTTTGATTTACTACTGCAGTTGTTATAACACAGTCCCCCATTTTAGAGTACAAATACAGACACAGAACTAATACTTCTAATTAATTATTTAAATTCCACCTGCCATGACTGCAGGAAATTCAGTGTCTTTTTTATTTTTATTTTTTATTTTTCTGAAGTTGGAAACGGGGAGGCAGTCAGACAGACTCCTGCATGTGCTCGACCGGGATCCACCTGGCATGCCCACCAGGGGGCGATGCTCTGCCCATCTGGGGCATTGCTTTGTTGCAACCAGAGCCATTCTAGTGCCTGAGGCAGAGGCCAAGAGCCATCCCTAGCGCCCTGGCCAACTTTGCTCCAATGGAGTCTCGGCTGCAGGAGGGGAAGAGAGAGACAGAGAGGAAGGAGAGAGGGAGGGGTGGAAAAGCAGATGGGTGCTTCTCCTGTGTGCCCTGGCTGGGAATCAAACCCAGGACTCCTGCACACCAGGCTGACACTATCACTGAGCCAACTGGCCAGGGCCTCAGTGTCTTCTTGAGGCCTTCATTTTTCACCCCCATTATCTATACCTCAGCAATTTACATTCAGAACAATTTTCTTTCAATAGTCCTTTAGAAATATAATAGAAATCTTATCAGTCCTCCAATATTGTGCTTCTTTTCACAGTACTGCTTTTGAAGTGATGTTACAGATTTGCAAGCTTGTGAACTGCAACTAGAAAGACCTTGATGAACTGAGGTGACAAGGACATCCTTTATTGTATGGCTCAGCTCTTTTTAAGTTTCCATGCTCAGCCATTGTGCTCATGTCCAATCACAGTCAGAATGACCGGGTCCAAAGAATCTTCTGTTGAATGCACATGCTATGCCATAAGTATATATCTTCATGTATTGTGGACAAGTCTTGCCTGAGGTGAGGACGATGGAGATGCAAAGACCCGACTCCGGGGACCAGGTTCAGTGACGCAGATCCACTTTATTCAGGAAGTAAGCTAGCTTATATACACAGATTCAGCCTATAGGGTGTTACAGCGTGTTCCTCAAAGCCAATGGCTGAAAAGATCAGGGAGCTGTGTGGTTGGCACTAAGTCACTTCCTTATATCAGGCGAGCTCCCTTCCTGAGTATGCCCAGGAGGGTTCTGGGAGCTGGAGTATTCTCACAGCATTGCATCAGGCATAGCTGCTAGGAATGTGCTCTGCACTCCACCCACAATGTATTCGTTCATTCATTTATTTGTTCATTCAAGCAATGTTTACTGAGTGTCTATTTTGTATGTGATGTGTTTGCTGTATTATTTAAGAAATTACATTCTGCTAAAGAAAATAAAAAAGATACAGATGTATAAGGATGATAGATGAAACTAAATAAAGAAGTAACTTTTGTAAATTGTTAGAAATTGATAAAAAAGAGTATGTATTGATAATTCATAAAAATAATATATATAAAGACCAAGCAGTCTACTAAATATACTTGAGTCACCCAATGCTCTTAAACAATTCAATATTCATACCAAATATAATTGGCTATCCATTGGTGGCATCCACTTTTAACCCTTGTTTTCCATCTGATACATACAAATAAAACTCATTGTTATTCATCAGGTAATCAGGTAACTTACAGCTGTGTTCAGGTACATTAACTTTAGATTTTCCTGATAAAGCAAGCTTCAGGTAGTTTCTGTTTTCATCTCCCTCAATTCTGGTCCTCATAAGCATATAATCAGAAAAAAAAAAAACTGATACAGCACAGAGAGAGACAGAAGATATATGCATATAATAATTATTTGAGACAATCTGTCTCATTGTATAGTTGGATGCTACCATTGGATGAAGGTAATTTCCCACATCAGCAACTTGAAAAACACTTCTAGGTGCTGGAGAGAAGCCAACTAACAAATACAAAGCCAGCAGAAACCTCTGACTTAGAGAAGACTGCATTCTAACAGTGATAAAATTAATACTTGTGCATGACCTTGAGCAATCAAACCTCATCATGAGTGGAATATCTACTCTCAATAATTTTTTTTAACTGAAGAAATTCTTATTTCAGGGTTTTTTTTTGTCATTCTCTTCCATAAAGAGTTCATTAGAACCTTTCTGATTCATTCTAATTGCTCTACCTAATTTCTATTCTCAAGAGACTGTGTTGTGACTTCTTTCCTCCTATGAGTAATGAGATTCTGAGGTAAATCAACTCACCAGTTCATTAATTTTGACCTGGATACTATAAAACCTTGGTATACCCCAGTCTGCTCTATCCTTACTTTCAGTTTACCCAATAAATTACCCCAACTGTACATTACATAAAGAAAAGAGAGGGCATTCAAGTAACTATTCTCTAAATAGAGATAATTTGTTCATAGGTTACCTATGAACTCATTCTGAGACACAGAGAAGGCCAGAATGACTTTTAATTGCTTTCTCTGCTGCTGCCTTATTTTACCTGTATCTTAATAGGTACCCTTTCTTATTAATATTATTTTCCACTTAGCACTTAAATAAATTCTAATTAGCTCCTCATTCCTTTGCCCTATCCTAGTCTTCTAAAATAAAAGCCTCAGGGTGTATTGATCAGTAAGCAGCAGAGTGATTTCTGTGGCAAAGAAGCCATAGGGCAGGGACTACTAAAATACAGACTTCCTTTGCCTTGATGATGCCCTGAGACATGACTTAACCTCTTTTGGCTACTAGTGTACAAAGAATCCAAGAAACAGAAAAATGTTTTATACAGCTATATCTGTGTTCAAGAGTCAGTAACTCATCTCATCCTCATAGCTACTGCTCAGTCCTGACATGTAGCCTGGAGTGGACTACTGCTGGGATGACAGTGATTGGCACCATTTTCAATATCTTGCTTTTATTTTATCTACAGCACTTTAATAAGTGTCCTCATTCCCGGTTTATAATAAAACTTGTGAGTTGGTAAGAAAAATGCAAAAGGCTACCATAAATTACTTAAGATAGCTCAAAAGCCATTTAACTAGAATATTCTAGAATAGTAAGAGGATTAGAAGCAATACCTCTTAAGTACTAATTACCTTCTCATTAACTTCTTTTAGACTTCTGAATTTTTAAGTAATTATTCTTTTTTAAAAAAGCTTTCTCCCTCCATTGAAAGACTTATTTTCATAGCATTTTTTACATTTTACATTAAGCTTCTATTTAACATTTGAGAGAACTACATCCACAACCCTGTCTTGCTACTTATTTCTAGAATTAAATGGGTCCACCAACTTTCTATTTCCAAACATTTATGGAAATTGTTTTTGTTTGGTTGGTTTTCCTTCTTATCCCCTGTTTTTCCTTTACTTCCCCTGGCTATTATTCACTGCCTTTCTGAACTGCTTTCAAAAATCAGTTCACCTAAGAGAATAGAAACTATTCCAACTTATATAACTTACTTAGCAACCCTCAGAACCTACCATTTTTCCATTAACCAATTAAAGTCACCTCAGACTTCTAATTTTTCTGTTTGAAAGTGGAAATGAAACCAAGAATGATTAAGCTTATTTAATAATTTTATTCCCAAATCTAATCTCCTCCTGATGACATTCAGTGCCTTACATAAGTATGTCCAATTTTATCTATCATATCAATTTACCCAGTTTAATTCTCTTCCCTACAGTCTTTGTATTCAAATTTTACCAAGTCTTCATGATTCTAAATCATGAGTATGGTACTTTATTTCCTATTACCTTGACACACATTGTTTGATATCTTAATCATCTTACTAATAAGTGTCTAAGAGGGCTGGAGTAGGAATCATACTCTCTACTTCATTTTCATTCTAAGGGCTCCAGTAAAATGGCTGGTAGCTAGAGTTGATATAGAAATAGTTGCTCAAGAACATAAGGACAAAATGATTTAATGCAGAGGTCTCAAACTCGTGGGCCGCGGGCCGCATGCGGCCTGCTGAATAATTTTGTGCGGCCCACAGACTAATCCACAAACTACAGTTTCTGGTTGTTTTGTGACACTGAAAAGTGTTGCATAACAGTTGCCTTTTGTAGACCTAGTGCGGCCCCCCGAACGGCTGTGATCTTGCTCTGCGGCCCACATGCTGAGTTGAGTTTGAGACCCCTGATTTAATGGCGCCTAATAGAATCTTATGTTTTTGCAACTTTATGGATGGACCGAGAGATTATCCTGCTAAGTGAAATAAATCAGTCAGAAAAAGACAAATACCATATAATTTCAGTTATATGTGGAATTTAATGAGCAAAATAAACTAACAAACAAAATAAAAACAAACTCATAGATATGGAGAACAGACTAACAGCTGTCAAAGGGGATGGGATTAAGCAAAGAAAACAATCATAGACACTGACAATAGTGTGCGCTTTTCAGGAGGGAAAGGGGGATGGAGGAAGTGAAGGAGGGTAGAGGGAGGATGCATGGTGATGGAGGGAGACTTGACTTTGGTCTGATGAATTAGTTTAGAGAATTTAGATAGTGAAAAAAATAAACTAAAGTAGCAAAATCATATTCGGGAAAGAGAAAACATAATTTTGCCAATGATAAAGCACTTAAACAGGGTAAAGAGTTAAAAAAATTTATGACTGGAGACCCTAATTGTGCAGAGGGCTGCATTTTAGTATTGTGTAAGGTAATGATAGTTTTCATAGGTTAGATGGTATTTTAATAATCTGACAGTGCTATAAAATCAGAGAAATTCTAAGAAACCATTGTATCTGTAGCCTGGTGTAGCAAAAACAGGAAAATATGTAAAATTTCAATGCATATAACAGAGGCATTTTTGAGAAAACTTGATTTAAACTTTTAAACCAGAAGAAGGCAGCAAAAATAAAAAATAAAAATGAAAAACAAACACAAATACTGTTCTTGAACTTTTTGAGAAGAATTAAGCTTTTCAACCTGAGTGGCTGAGCCTTAATCATACCTTTATATTCTATTAAAATCTTTAGAATTATGAAAAAAATCTTTTAAGGAGAAGATGGTATATGTGAATTACTTTGTTTATGTTAAGGAAAGAGAAATAGTAGGACCCTTGAAAGACTCATTTTTCAGACAGAGGAGAAAGTAAGATGGGTTATGACCCTGAACCATTAAAAGACAGAATTTTAAAACAGGCTTGTGGAAGACCACTCGTCTGCCTGTGGTCTAAGTTGGCCTTTTTAACATCATCTAACATCCCATCCTTGGCAGGTCAAATGGGGTATTCTATGTTATTATAAACCAGTATTAATGAAACTGACTAGATTGATAAGTATATTTCCCCAACCCACTTTTTGAATTTCTT
Organism: Saccopteryx bilineata; assembly: GCF_036850765.1. Classification (NCBI taxonomy): domain Eukaryota; kingdom Metazoa; phylum Chordata; class Mammalia; order Chiroptera; family Emballonuridae; genus Saccopteryx; species Saccopteryx bilineata. Next base: position 180,540,159 of record NC_089494.1, read on the forward strand.
TTATCAATGTGGTACTTCAAAATACTCAGGCAAGCTTTTCTAGGTGTTTGGCTAGTTGCTGCAAGTTAGATCAATCATATAAACAGTTAACCCCCCAAACTTTTTAACATCCTTGATAATCCATGTTATCAGGCTTTATTCTATTTATCTAAATCAATTCTTTTGTGTGGTGTGTGTATACATGTGTGCATGCACGAGTGTGCACACACACTGAAATTTGTGATGGTAGGTAGGGGGACTGAGGTCTCTCCTCTATGTTCCTTTATCTTCACCATTACTGTACCTCTGTGGTCACTTAACTCTGGTCTCCTGATTTCTGCTCTACCTGAAGGCCACTATTAATGCAGTGACACTCGCTTCCTCCAGGCTCACTTTTGTTGCTTAAATATTTCCCATGCACCACATTCACTTTGGTTGGATGTGAGGAGTGCTGCTTTCTCAGATGACCATGGTCACAACCATCAATTCTCCACAGCTGATATCAAGTTGTAATTTTTGTTAGGACTTTGCAGAAGGGTCTGGGAAAAACAGAAAGGAATCATAAGACAGAATAAATTAAATCATGTCTTATAGGTCTTGGCTCAGAGACTGTGGCTCCTGTGACTGGAATTCCTCATGTAGTTCTTCTCTGCCTGGCTGCAGAGCACTGTCTCGCCTCCTCTCGATCTGTTTCCACCTAGCAGTGGCCTGTTCATCCCTACCATTAAGGATGCACTCAAGATTCTCTAAAAGTTAGTGTTCAGGCTTTGGGCACTGATTTGAGTTTGACTTCTATCTTTAGTATAAATTTAATTCCTGTTTCTTTTTCTAGTATCTGTCTGTTCTCAGGATGAATGACAATGGGGATGTGTAATTCCGTAAAGGAACTGTCTACTTAAGGAATATGGCCTTGCACTCTACTCAAAATAAAATTATATTCAATAATATTCACATACATATATACACAAATACATATGTATACATCTTTATATCTGTGTCTATGTCTAGCTCTATGTTTATGTCTATGTCTAGCTTTATGTCTACGTTTTTCTCTATCTCTATCTTGATCTCTGTACATGACTACACTTCTCAAGGTCTGAGTTATCTAGTCTTCAATAGTACATGTAGACAGTGAGATAGCAACTATCCAGACTGAGTATGCTTTGTCAGGCCAAGTACATTTCTCCCAGATGAGGTAGTTTTGCAACTCTTCTAAGTTTTAGGTCCTGGTCTGTGAACCACTGCTTGAATATATGCATATCTTTGAGAGAACAATCAAGAATTGTGAGTCCCTGAGTGTCCACAAAGATATTTGGCAAAGGTGGCACTAAGGCTACTTGTGCCATGACACACTGCCTTCACATCCAGAGTAATTTAACTCCTTATAACACAATTTATCCAAAGCTTTTCTTCAGTAATGGGCTTTGTTTTATATTGGTATAATAAAATGTGGAATTCACCGGATTTAATAATGTCTCCCCAAAGTTGAAGTTCACCTGGAACCAGTGAATATGACCTCATTTCAAAATAGGGTCCTGTGAATGTCAGCAAGTCAAGATGTGGTCTTAATCCAGTGATCCGTGTCCTTAAAAGAAGAGGAAATTTTGGACATGAGAACACACTCAGAGAATGCCATGAGACAATGAAGGCAGAGATGTGAATAATGTGTCTAAAAGCCCAAGAATGCCAAAGTTTGCCAGCAACCACCAGAAACCAGGAGAGAGGCATAAAACACATTCACAACTTGGAGCCTTCAAAAGATACTAACCTTGTCAATACCTTGATTTGAAACCTCTAGCTTCCAAAAATTGTGAAAGAATAAGTTTCTATTATTTTAAATCACCCAGTTTACAGTTCTTTGTTATGGCAGCCCTAGGAATTCTAATACAAAGTGCATTCAACACCTCACGGCACACTCTGCAATTTAAATTAAACCTTCAACTTGTTACAAAGAACATTTTCTCGAGCATTGCACTGAGGTTGTCAAGTCTCTGTAGGTTTTAGAGATCTTGTTCTGGCCACGTCTGCATCCTGCCACGATGAAGCTACTGGACTCTGGAATAGCCTTCTCTTCACACTAGTGGGAAATGAAATTAAAGTCAGGGATAAAATAAAAGAATAATAACCAAAACTAATAGGAGTTCATTTCAGGCCAGAGGGTGACTTTAACATTTAAAAATCAATATAATTTAGCACATTAAAAGAATAAAAGAAAAAAGTTGCTTATCTCAATATGTGCAGAAGATGTATTTAATAGGTAACATCATAGTGAAAAAATACTACACACATTCTTATGTTTTGGAGCAAGGCAAGGATGTCCACTCTTACCACTTCTACTTACCATTGTGCTAAAGGACTTAGTCATTGCACTGACAAAAGAAAAATAATTAAAACAGAAAGAATATAAATAACGATTTAAATCTGTCTTGATTGTATACATAACTATAACAGTATTAGAACTAATAAATGAATTTAGTAAGATTGTAAGAAACATGGATAACAGAAAAATCAATTCTATTTTAATAAACCATCACAAACAAATAAAACTTGAAATTAAAAAATTATTAAAAACAATAACACCAAAAATATTTAAGCATAAACTTAACAAAACATATACCAAACCTCTACATTGAAAATTATATAACATTCTTGAGGGAAATGGGGCCAAAATATAGTTACAGATTGGAAAATCCAATATGGTGAATATGTCAATTTTCCCTAATCTGATATATGGATTCAATCCAATCTGTGTCAAATTACAATAATTTGTTTTGCTAGAAATTGATAAATTGCTGCAAAAATTTATATGAAAAATCAAAAAAACCAAAAATAGCAAAACCAGTGTTGAGAAAGATATCTCAGTTTTAGCCATCCATTATTTTGATATTTATTGACTTAAAAGAAGAAATGTTCCCAAAAATTGGGTGTAAAAAATAACTAAAACATGGTCATTACTCTCAAAGAGGTTGCAGACCAATGAGGGTGACATCAAATATACACAATTTACAAAGTTAAATTCTTAAAAGACTGATTGTAAAATTAGATAAAAGAGCATAGCCTTAGAATGTCCAAATGGGTTTCACAGAGTATTCAGTATCTGAGTGGATATATTTAATAAAAGAAAATTCTTTTTATTAAAATTCTTTAATGAATTATGAGAAATTTCACTAGGAGCTAGTCTTTTTTTAGAACACAGGTTGGATGTTAGATCTAGAGGTAGGGATTTCTGGGCTGGAGGACAAGAAGTGGTATACTACTCATAGAAAGTCAAGACAAGAATGGAAAGAAAAGACAGAATTGTGAACAAATACTCTTATCCCCAAACAGGAGCTCTTAAAATAACTCCAACAAGAAAAAAATAATATAAATAACACAAGAGTTTGTGTTACAGCATAGGAATAAATGAAGGGATGTAGTTTATTAAGAATTTCTGAGTAGAATGGCTGGAACTTTTTATTTTTTGGTTGGAACTTTTGACAAACTAGATAAGAGCTTTTTGCAAGATAAATCAAGGTGGATCCCAGTCGGGTGCATGCGGGGGTCTGTCTGACTTCCTCCCTATTTCCAGCTTCAGAAAAATACAAAAAAAATACAGAAAAATAAAGAGGATCAAAACCCCATTTTACTCATAGCAAAAATGTTGAGACTTAATTTTCCCTTCATTAGATCACATATTTCACTCTTAGTGACTAATCATCCAAATTAGGTCCTTGAAGCCAGAACATTTTCTGTAGCATGTCTTACAATAATACTCCTTTTCTTTTCATTCCTACTGCCAAATCTTTAATTCTTTTCTTTACTTACCAGATGGCTTGGTTTTGCAGTAGTTTTCTTAATTATTTTCCCACCTCCACTATCCCTCTCCTGTTTTTCTTACACATTACTATTATGTCTTGAGGGGGAAAAATGGAATATCTTACTATTTGCTTAATACTTTTCTAATTCCTCACCCTGGCATTTCTTTATTCAGAGCTTAAGATCTAACTCTGAGTTTATTTCCACCTAAATCCTATTAATAAGTTTACATTAACTAGGCAGAAAGATCAATTTTAGAGCCTCCAAATCTGCCTTTGGATTTCAACCTCCACACTTACGCTCAGTCTGTTTCATTGACCAAGAGTCATCCCTTTTCCCAGACCAAGAACTCTAAATCCAAAATACCTAGAGGTCTAGCCTCCATAGCCACACTTCAAGCATTTGATAGCTATATATAGTTGGTAGTTACTGTGTTGGACAGAGTAGGATTCATATTTTTGCTGACTGACTGGTAAGCATACATGTCAAAGAAACATTTTCTTATTACACTGGAGCTATAGGGTTCACTTTTAGAGCACAGCTAGGAGTAAAGAAATTAAAGTTAAAGTACGTCTTAAAATTTTCAAATGTTTTACTAGTATTTCATGAAAGATGTGCAGGGTATCTCAACACTTAGGTTAGAATGTACTTGTTCTAATTCTCTTTCTTTGGCTATTTTGCCTTTACCCTCCACTCCTCCACCACCTCGCTTCACCCCCTTACTTTTGAAATACTTTCTTATCCACTCCTAATACAGATAGTTTTTTCTCTCCTCGTTGTTCCAGTTTTGGGGGTTTTTTGTTTGTTTTTTGGGGGTTTTTTGGTGACAGAGACAGGGAGAGACAGAGAAGGACAGATAGGGACAGACAAGAAGGGAGAGAGAGATGAGAAGAATCAATTCTTTGTTGTGGCACCTTAGTTGTTCATTGATTGCTTTCTCATATGTGGGGGGCTACAGCAGACTGAGGGACCCCTTACTCAAGCTAGTGACTTTTGGGCTCAAGCTGGTGAGCCTTGCTCAAACCAGATGAGCCCATGCTCAAGCTGGTGACCTCGAGGTTTCAAACCTGGGTTCTCCACATCCCAGTCCGACGCTCTATTCACTGCACCACCATCTGGTCAGGCCCGTTCTCCCAACTCTCTCTCACCATCTGGTCATATAGAACAACACAGCAGCTTTGGTTAATTCTTCTTTTTCTACTTACTACAATACCTTCACAATTCCCTGTCTCTACTGTAGCATCATAAAAACCAAAGTAATCCTTGTAAGCAGAAGACAGAGAACACTCCTTAGAAACTAGGGGAAACGCGAAAGGCAGAAATCGCAAAAAGCTTTTTCTTTTAGCTGATCATTTTTGGGAAGCTGAAGATTATTTTCATAGCAGCAAATAGCTGTTGTGAGGACCCTAATAGTGAAAGTTAGGGAGTGAGCTCTAGTTCTTATAAGAAACTGCAAGCACCACCAGCTCCCCCGACTCTCTAGGCTACATGCCCTTGTACTAGCTCCTACATATATGATATTTAAGCTAACTCACTTAGCCTTGCTTCCCAGGCAATCCTAGGTCAGCAGCCCGGAAGACTACCTTTTTGGGTATAGGCTGCTAGCTGGTTCAGCAGTTGATATCACACTGATGTAATAGTTGACATGATGTTGGTTCCATGCTGCTATTGTCCCTAAGCCCTGTAACTGCCTGCACCGGCACTGCCAGGGAAGAAAATGAGAGACATCGGAAGTCAGGAGACTGAGGAAACTTCAGGACTAAGAATTCAGGAGACTTGAAACTAAGGAGACCAGGGCAGGGTGCAGGGGTATCAGAAACAGAAGTAGTAGCAGCAGCAACAGGAGCATCAGTGGCAGCTGAGATAAAGCAAGAATAAAGCATTGAGAAATATACAGCCCTGGCTGGTTGGCTCAGTGGTAGAGCATGACCTGGCATGTGGAAGTCCCCAGTTCAAGTCCCAGTCAGGACACAGAGGAGAAGCAACCATCTGCTTCTTCACCCCTCCTCCTCTCCCTTCTTTCTCTTCGCAGCCATGGCTTGAATGGTTTGAGCAAGTTGGCCCCAGGTGCTGAGGATGGCACTATGGCCTCGCCTAAGGCACTAAAATAACTCACTTGCCAAGCAACAGAGCTGTGGCCCTAGATGGGCAGAGCATCGCCCAGTAGGGAGCTTGCTGGGTGGATCCCGGTCGGGGCACATGTAGGAGTCTGTCTCACTGCCTCCTCACCTCTCACTAATATATATATATGAATATATATATATATATATGAAAAATATACCACTATGCCTTCAGATCCTCGTGATTTTCTTCATCCTTGGGGATCTCACCACCTAAGTCATCCCTTGCACAGCAGCTGTGCTCTGACAGCTGTCTTTACTTTTCTTCACTAAAAATTTATGAAGATGAAAAGCATAAATTCCATCAGGAAAGAACACCCATGTTCTTCATTCCTGCTAGATTTAAGGGATAAATAACAACACAGTCCATTGAAGTTGGAAGAAACTCAGTCCAGATAACGGGCAAATGTCACTTTGTTATTTTGCCCCTGATAGAAGTTACCTCAATGCTCTTTCCATTATCTAACTTGGTTGAAGAAGAACGCCAGAGCTTTGTGATTTGTAAAAAAGTCAAATTACAGTCCTTTGCTTCACTTTTTCATAATTAAGAAGTCTTTATGTATCTATTTTTTTCATGGTCTTATAAAACAAAAAAATAACACCCTTATTGACCTAAGGCTTCAAACTTAAATTCTGAAGACAAATAACACTGATGTAGAAGAGCATGTGTATGATGCTTAGATAATGGTTCACTTAATATTTCATTACTCACTGTGTGCTGTGGTCCTAGTGGGAAGAGGGCTTCTGTTTTCCTCTTCTGCTTTTTCTTCCTCTCTTCCTGTCTCCCTGGCAAAAATTTACTTACTGTCAAATCCCAATTTGGGAAACTCCTAAAAAAACTCTTTTGATCCCAAGCCCAAAGCCAGAATTGAGACCTCTGGCTTTAGTGCTTTGACAGTACTTAATGGCAACTATTAACACCATTACAGTGCACATGGTTTTCAAGGTCTCCTATCTCTTGTTTATTTTTCTGTCTCCAACATCTAGTGCACATTGTAGGTCCTTGATAAGGTTTTGTGAATGGATACATGGTTTTATTCTTTTAAGTCTTCAACATTTATTTCAAACTACCAAAATTTGTCAAGCCTTTGGAAGTCAGTGTTATTTAAAATAATAGTTCCTTATTCTTTATTCTTTCTGGTTCTTCCTAATATCTAGAAGTAACAATGTGGTCCAAATATAGATGGATAGTGATATATATTGTAATTACAAGAAACAGTTTGCTTTATTACAAAAAGGTTGATCCAGGAGTTAGAGGTAGTGGAGCAAGTGAGTGAATGCATAACCACTTTATGATATAATATATTCAAAATAACAAAATGAACCTATTTGGGAAAAATATTAAGAAATTGAAAATCTGATTTCTAGAATGTTTTCACCAAATAGAAAAAAATTTTGAAGAAAAGAAAAAATTCTTATTTTCATTTAACATTAAAGGCATTAATTAGATAAGTAGAGGAAGAGTAATATCTTTTATTTTAAGAATTATGTATCTTCTAAAGCTAGTGATAGGCATCTTGATACAAGAAAAAAAATTGGTATATATATTTTGTCTTTTTTCTCTTCAGAGGCAATTTAATGTCTGAAAGAAGAAAAAGCTACTGTTGTGATAATTAGTAAAAGAGAAAATTAGACCAATAGAGAAACTGTCCTTATATAATTTACATGAATTCTCCTTAGACAGTTGTGGAAGCATAATTCTTTACATTAGTCTAATAACATAAGACACAAAAAAATAAATCTATTGCAATAGACTATCCCTAGAGGCTGGAGGACATGATGTAATAGCAACTATTATCTCTTTCTCATGGAGCTCTCCCAGAAAAATAAATTTACTTTGATCTTTGAAGATGCTCAAGATTGATATTAGTGTTTCAACTGATTTCAACTTGTCTACCGCATAAAGGTTTCCAGGAAGATTCAGAGGCACAGCTAGGCTTGGAGAAAGGCTCCCTGAGAGTTTTACAGTTACCCAGTGAAGCAGACAAGGAAGCCTATTATTTGCAAGTGTACCAGTCATTTCATCCATTGCTGGTAACAACCTGTATCTCCTGATAAGGGTCCTGTATCAAGTAATATCCCCATCTATAATTTTAGTGCCTCTCCAAAATGAATTGCCAACATTCTGTCCTTGATCTATCAGGGAAGGACAAATTGACAACACTGCTGGTGGGTTTACAGGGGGCATATTTTCTCCGAGAACTCACTCTGTGTATGTAAGGTGGCTATGCCTGTCAACAAAAAGAGCTTCTATTTCACAGCAGACTTTGTAGCAGAACTTTTTCCTTGTTTTTCCTTTCAGTTCCTGGAATTACAGATGTAGGCACTGAGGGGTGAGAAGATGTGATTGATAAAACATGAGATTGTGCCTTGTCAGGAATAGCAGGTTGCCATGGTGCAATTTAGGGAGAAAGACTATGCATATATGGGCAGTCTTATTTGATAACCTTGTTGCAGCAAACACTGGTTACTGCTGATAGGGTCAATCTTGGACAGACTGAATAAAGCACTTATAATAAATTATACCTGGGTATTAGAGAGCCATAAAATATACAATTGATATCCTGATGCTAGCTAACATAATCACCCTGCCCTTTAATATTCAAGCAAAGATGTTCTGACCCTTATTTCAGAAATTATAATAAATGACACAAACTATATTTCAAAGATTCCTTTGTATTGTTTTCATGGTTATCTCTGGCTCTGAGATTCTGTACCAATTAAAGTTTTTCTGCTCTAAGGACAGTTTTCCATACTATTCCAATTGTCCTTCTATCAAACTGTGTCAATGTTAAAGTATAACAAAATTCTATTTTTTAAACTCCATAAGATTTAACCTACACAACATTTGCACGTATGAAAGACTTTACTGAAGGTGAACATAGAGAACCTTAGCATGAGAAATAACGTGACCTGAGTATTCCTTATTTGGCACTTCTTTTCCTAAAAATGTTTTCCCCAGCCCACCTCAGTGTTGCTTGGCTTCTCTTTCCTCCCCAGCTTCTCTTATCCTTATTTTACTCTGTCTAGCCTTTTCTTCACTCACAAATTCTTTGTGCATAATATTTTAGCAATTTGTATGGTGAGGGAAGCCAACAATTGAAAGGGGTAGACACTGAGACTTGAATCAAGGGAGAGTGGGGACACCTTTATACAATCAGCTTTTAGTCTGAGAATGTATATTTGTAAAAGCCTGGGAATTAAAGTAGCTATTTGAATTGCTCTTATTTATTTAGAATTAAATCCCCCAATTTTAAGTTATTTAGACCTTTTGAGCTTGATTTATCTTTGATGTCTTTTACCATTGGCAATATTGTAGCTCTAAAAATTTATTTTAATCCATGATTAATGATTAACCTGCAACTATTGTATTAATTTTATAAAGTATAAATTTTAAGGTTAATTTTTTTTGATTTTATAAATTATATAGGTGTGATAAATTCACAGAATATCACAAACTCTGTTAAGAAAAAACTAGAAAGTTACCATTGTTAACAATAAATGTCAGTGGAATTTGAATTTATAATTAAGACTGGAGTCAACCAAGTATTATGATTTGCTTCAAATGATTACAGTATCAACACAGAAAGTCTTGTGTCATGTTGTAGGGAAACCCTTAGTCTCCAGCAAACCCAGGTGGTTGGCAACTCTGGTTGTGATGCTGGGTTCTGCTTCATATTCATCCAAGAGTCTCACTCATCTTTTCTTACTTAGAAACAAAGATATTTTCCACCTCCATTTATTAAAACACACCTGGTGGAAATAAGATTAAGTTTTGGCGTGAAATATGAGCGTGACAGGTTTTTCTACACCTAGGATGAGGTGAATATTACCAAGTCTGGAAGAAAGGGATGGAGTACATGGACTTCTAAATTTTCTTCTGGTAGTTCTAGATTTTCATGAAGAGCCATAGCACTGACAAAAAACTGTGGCCTGGGTCAATTCTAGAGTTGGGAGGTTCTTCTATGTTAGAAGACACCTCAGATAAAGAAATGAAAATCAAGTCTATTCATCCTATTTCATGTTGAAAGAGAGGGTCTCAAAAGTTAAATAAAAATGTTGAGGTCTTCACAATGGAAGGAATTAAAAACAGGATGGATGGAGCTGAGGATCGAATCAGCAAGTTGGAGGACAGCTGGAATGAAGGCATGAAAGCAGAAAAGAAAAAAGAAAAGAGACTCAAAAGTCTGAGGAAACTCTTAGAGAGCTCTGTGACAACATAAAGAGAAATAATATCCGCATCATAGAGGTTCCTGAAGAAGAAGAGAAAAAACAAGGGATAGAGGCTTTGTTCAATAATATCATAGCTGAAACTTCCCTAAATTAATGCAGGAGAAACTCTGACAAATTCAAGAACCACAGAGAACTCCACTAAAAAGAAACCCAAAGAAATCTGCACCAAGACACATCATAATTAAAATACCAAAGCTAAGTGATAAAGAGAAAATATTAAAATCTGTGAGAAAAAAAAGGCTATCACCTACAAAGAAGCCCCCATAAGGATGACATCCAACTTCTCAACAGAAACACTTGAAGCCAGAAGGGAATGGCAAGAAATATTCAAAGTAATGCAGAACAAGAACCTACAACCAAGATGACTTTATCCAGCAAGGCTATCATTTAAAATTGAAGAAGAAATAAAAGGTTTCTCAGACAAAAAAAAAAAACTCAAGGAATTCATTACAACCAAACCAATGCTGCAGGAAATGTTAAGGGGCATGGTGTAAAAAGATCAAAGTGGGAAAAGAATATAGTAAAAGAGAAATACAGCTTTAAAGAATAAAATGGCAATAAACAATTACATATCAATAATAACCTTAAATGTAAATGGATTAAATGATCCAATCAAAAGACATAGGGTAGCTGCATGGATAAGAAAACAGGACCCGTACATATGCTGTCTACAAGAGACACACCTTAAAACAAAAGATGCACATAGGTTGAAGGTAAAAGGATGGAAAAAACATTTCATGCAAATGGAAATGAAAAAAAAGCTGGAGTAGCAATGCTTATATCACACAAACTGGACTTTAAAACAAAGACTATAGTAAGAGATAGAGAAGGCCACTACAAATGATAAAAGGAACAATCCAACAGAAAAATATAACTATTATAAATATCTACGCACCTAATATAGGAGCACCTAAATATATAAAGCAGACTTTGATGAATATAAAGAGCGAGATCGGCCCTGGCCAGTTGGCTCAGTGGTAGAGCATCAGCCTGGCGTGCAGAAGTCCCGGGTTTGATTCCCGACCAGGGCACACAGGAGAAGCACCCATCTGCTTCTCCACCCCTCCCCCTATCCTTCCTCTCTGTCTCTCTCTTTCCCTCCCGCAGCCAAGGCTCCATTGGAGCAAAGATGGCCCGGGCGCTGGGGATGGCTCCTTGGCCTCTGCCCCAGGCGCTAGAGTGGCTCTGGTCGCAACAGAGCAATGCCCGGAGGGGCAGAGCATCGCCCCCTGGTGGGCAAAGCGTCACCCCCGGTGGGCGTGCCGGGTGGATCCCCGTCGTGCGCATGCGGGAGTCTGTCTGACTGTCTATCCCCGTTTCCAGCTTCAGAAAAAAAAAAAAAAAAAAGAACGAGATCAACAGCAACACTATAATAATAGAGGATTTTAAAACCTCACTAACATCACTAGATAAATCCTCAAGAAAGAAAATTAACAAAGAAACAGCAGACTTAAAGGACACACTAGATCAACTCGATTTAATATATATCTTCAGAAACTTTCATCATAAAGCAGCAGAATATACATTCTTTTCAAGTGCTCATGGTACATTCTCTAGGATAGACTACATGTTAGGACACAAAAGCAGTCTCAACAAATTTAAGAAGATTTTAATCATATCAAGCACTTTCTCTGATCACAATGGCATGAAACCAGAAATCAACCACAACAGAAAAGCTCAAAAATTCTCAAACACATGGAAACTAAATAGCAGGTTGTTAAATAACAAATGGATAAAGAATGAGATCAAAGAAGAAATAAAAAATTCCTAGAAACAAATGATAATGAGCATAAAACAACTCAAAATTTATGGGACACAGCAAAAGCAGTACTGAGAGAGAAGTTTATAGCACTACAGGCACACTTTAAAAATCTAGAAAAAGCTCAAATAAACAACTTGACCCTGCATCTAAAAGAATTAGAAAAAGAACAGCAAGAAAAGCCTAAATGTAGTAGAAGGAAGGAAATAATAAAGATCAGAGCAGAAATAAATGACATAGAGACTAAAGAACGAATACAGAGAATCAATGAAACTAGGAGCTGGTTTTTTGAAAAGGTAAACAAGATTGATGAACCTTTAACTAGACTCACCAAGAAAAAGAGAGAGAGGACTCAAATAAATAAAATTAGAAATGAGAGGGGGTGAAATAACAACTGACACAACAGAAATACAAAAGATTGTAAGAAAAGACTATGAAGACCTGTATGGCACAAAACTAGACAACCTAGATGAAATGGACAATTTCCGTGAAACATACAATCTTCCAAAAATCAATCTGAAAGAATCAGAAAACCTAAACAGACAGATTACAACAAATGAGATCAAAACAGTTATCAAAAACTCCCAACAAAGAAACGTCCTGGGCCAGAAGACTTCACAAGTGAATTCTACCAAATATTCAAAGAAGAACTAACTCTTGTCCTTCTCAAGCTATTTCAAAAAATTCAAGAGGAAGGAAGACTTCCAAGCTCCTTTTATGTGGCGAGCATAATTCTGATTCCCAAACCAGGCAAAGACAACAGAAAGAAAGAAAAGTATAGGCCAATATCTCTGCTGAATATAGATGCTAAAATCCTCAACAAAATATTAGCAAACCGGATCCAACAATATATGGAAAAAATCATACACCATGATCAAGTGGGATTTATTCTGGAGAGGCAAGGCTGGTACACTATTTGCAAAACTATCAATGTGATTCATCACATAAACAAAAGGAAGGAGAAAAACCACATGATAATTTCAATAGATGCAGAAAAAGCATTTGATAAAATCCAGCACCCATTCATGATCAAAACTCACAACAAAGTGGGAATACAGGGAACATACATCAACATGATAAATGCCATCTATGACAAACCCACAGCCAACATCATACTCAATGGGCAAAAATTAAAAGCAATACCCTTAAGATCAGGAACAAGGCAGGGTTGCCCCTTTCACCACTCTTATTCAACAAAGTCCTGGAAGTCCTAGCCACAGCAATCAGACAAGAAGAAGAAATAAAAGGCATTCAAGTTGGAAAATAAAAAGTAAAGCTATCATTATTTGCAGATGATATGATATTGTATAAAGAAAATCCTAAAGTCTCAGTCAAAAAACTACTGGACCTGATAAATGAATTCAGCAAAGTGGCAGGATATAAAATCAATACTCAGAAATCAGAGGCATTTTTATACACCAACAATGAACAGTCAGAAAGAGAAATTAAGGAAACAATCCCCTTCACTATTACAACCAAAAAAATAAAGTACCTAGGAGTACAATTAACCAAAGAGACTAAACACTTGTACTTGGAAAATTATAAAACATTGATAAAAGAAATCAAACAAGATACAAACAAGTGGAAGCATATACCATGCTCATGGTTAGGAAGAATAAACATCATTAAAATGTCTATATTACCCAAAGTAATTTATAAATTCAATGCAATACCAATTAAAATACTAATGACATACTTTAAAGATATAGGTCACATATTCCAAAAATTTATATGGAACCAAAAAAGAACACAAATAGCCTCAGCAATCTTAAAAAAGAAGAATAAAAGGGAGGTATCACACTTCCTGATATCAAGCTATACTACAAGGCCATTGTACTCAAAACAGCCTGGTACTGGCATAAGAGCAGGCACATAGATCAATAGAACAGAACGGAGAACCCAGAAATAAACCCACACTTTTATGGACAACTAATATTTGACAAAGGAGGTAAGGGCATACAATGGAGTAAAGACAGCCTCTTCAACAAATGGTATTGAGAAAATTGGACAGCAACCTGCAAAAAAAATGAAACGAGACCACCAACTTACACCATTCACAAAAATAAACTCAAAATGGATAAAAGACTTATATGTAAGGCATGAAACCGTAAGCATCTTAGAAGAACACATAGGTAGTATGCTCTCCGACATATCTTGCAGCAATATATTTTCTGATTTATCTCCACGGGCAAGGGAAATAAAAGACAGGATAAACAAATGGGACTATATCAAACTAAAAAGCTTTTGCACAGCCAAAGACAATAAGAACAGAATAAAAAGACAAACTACCCAATGGCAGAACATATTTGACAGTATGTCTAATAAGGAGTTAATAACCAAAATTTATAAAGAACTTGTAAATCTCAACACCAGAAAGACAAATAATCCAATCAAAAATGGTCAGAAGAAATGAATAGACACTTCTCCAAAGAGGATATACAGATGGCCAATAGGCATATGAAAAAATGCTTAACATCACTAATCATTAGAAAAATGCAAATTGAAACCACAATGAGATATTATCTCACACCAGTCAGAATGGCACTCATCAACAAAACAACACAGAATAAGTGCTGGCGAGGATGTGGAGAAAAGGGAATCTTCCTACACTGCTGGTGGGAATGCAGAGTGGTGCAGCCTCTGTGGAAAACAGTATGGAAATTCCTCAAAAAATTGAAAATCAAACTGCCTTTTGACCCAGCCATCCCACTTTTAGGAATATACCCCAAGAACACCACAGAACGGTTCCAGAAGGAGAAATGCACCCCCCATGTTTATAGCAGCATTGGTCACAATAGTGAAGATCTGGAAACAGCCCAAGTGTCCGTTAGAGTTCAAGTGGATTAAAAAGCTTTGGTACATATATACTATGGAATACTACTCAGCCATAAGAAATGATGACATCAGATCATTTACAATAACATGGATGGACCTTAATAACATTATACGAAGTGAAATAAGTAAATCAGAAAAAACTAAGAACTATATGAAGCCATGCATAGATGGGACACAAAAATGAGACTCAGAGACATGGACAAGAATGTGATGATAACAGGGAGTGGAGTGGAGGGGTGGGGAGGGGGCGAGGAAGGAGAGGGAGTGGGTAGGGGGAGGGGAGGGGCACAAAGAAAACCAGATAGAAGGTGACCCAAGACAATTTGACTTTGGGTGAGGGGTATGCGGCATAATCAAAGGTCAAAATAATCTGGAGATGTTTTCTCGGAACATATGTACCCTGATTTATCAATGTCACTGCATTAAAATTAATAAAAATAAGATTAAAAAAATGTTGAGGTCTTTGCCTTTGCCAAGTTCTTGCTCATAGAAAAGTAGTACCTCACCCAGCTGCCCTTCACTGGCAGAGGCCCCCACCTCTGTGTGTGGCGGTTGTTCATGTTGCACAGACGCTCCCTTTGATGGAAATTTTTTTTGGACAAATGGCGGCCTCTTTGCCCATCACCCTAGTCCTTATCTTCTACCTCAGCAAACATGGATTACAGATGGCCTAACCTCATGCCTGAAAGGGGCACTAATACTTTGCTGCAATTTCTGTACCAGAGCTTCCTATAGGGACAGTCTGAAACTAGTTCCCAACTGAGATCATATTCTTCCTTAACTTCCTTCCTCTTTCATTCCCCCCAGGAAATTGAGATTCAGTTTTTTATTTAAGTTTCTGTGAGCCCAACAGTACCTGAAAAATACCAGGAACTTAAAAAAATATTTTGTGAATGAACATATGTGGGATTTCCAACAAGAACTGTAATTTGTACACTTTCTGGAAAGCAATTTGGTAACATGCATTAAAAAAATTATAAATTTTTTTATTCCCCACTATTTCTATACTTTTAAGAAATTATCTTTAAAAAATAATCAAAACTTTGCTCAGTGGTAGAGCGTCGTCCTGGTGAGCAGGAATTCCGAGTTCGATTCCCGGCCAGGGCACACAGGAAAAGCATCCATCTGCTTCTCCATCCCTCCCCCTCTCCTTCCTCTCTGTCTTTCTCTTCCCCTCCTGCAGCCAAGGCTCCACTAGAGCAAAGTTGGCCTGGGTGCTGAGAACGGCTCCATGGCCTCGGCCTCAGGCACTAGAATGGCTCTGGTTGCAGCAGAGCAATGCGCCAGATGGGCAGAGCATCACCCCCTGGTGGGCATGCCAGGTGGATCCCGGTCGGGCGCATGCGGGAGTCTGTCTGACTGTCTCCCTGTTTCCAACTTCAGAAAAGTATAAAAAAAAAATAGTCAAAACATTGAACAAAGATTTATACAGAAGGATTTATATCTATGAGTTTTAATATATCAAAGAGTAGAAAATAACAATGAAGTCTAAAAGCCAAGGAATAGTGAAATATTTTCTTTTGAGAGAGAGAGGCAGGGAGAGAGAGAGGAAGAGGGAGAGAAAGAGAGACAGGAACATTGAGCTGCTCCTATATGAGCTCTGATCGGGGATCGAACTGGCAACCTCCATGTTCCAGAATGACGCTCTAACCAACCAAGCTATCCAGCTAGGGCTATAAAATAAATTTTAATGCCTCCTTCCATCAGATAGAATACTATTTAGTTGTTAAAAACCATGATAGGGAGAAAACAGTGGTGAAAATACAAACTGATACAGTGATTCTGAAGGGAAAAAAATCTCTCATGTGTACTTAAATTAAATACTCATATAATGTATTTCCCAGAAAATTCACTCCTATAAATATCAAGGAATATGTGAGCAAATACAGATTAGAGGCAATGTAAGGTCCCATATAAGTGTGCAATAGAAATAAACATTATGCATCTTCATGCACGGACAGTAACAGGTCTTATGGGAGAAAGAGGATTGAGGTAGTCTACTCCAGAGATTTACAGTTTTATAAAAAGAACTTCAATACAGACAATAATAATCCTAATAAAATTACTAGCACCATTTAAAAAAGACAAGTTAAATACTAATATATTTTTTAAAAATACTATTGTAAAATAAAGATACTTACCTTGAAATAAAAATATCATCTGATATAAAGAAGTAGGAAGAAGGGAAGAAGATGAGTTAAAGTTACAGAGAGAGAGAAATAGCTTCACAAGTTGAAGGTAGAGAAACAATTTCAGGTCTTGTGCAAAATATAAAAGTATCAGAGAAAGATTCCTCATAGTCCCATTCCTGGGCTACCGTTTTACCCATGGAAGGGTAGCTGTGTTCCCCCCACCCCAACCCTCACCTTAGTCCCCTGTTACTGGAGCTTTATTCTAGGTAAGCACAGCTGAGACAGCTAGGTTTCCTCTCTCCCACCTAACTTCTCTTCTTAGGATGAACTACTAACCTTAGGTTTGGCAGCCTGCGGGCACTCACACTCAGATCACCCCTGCACCAGATCACTTGTGGTGTGGAGGTTCCACAACAGGAGGAATAAGCTGAGAAGGCCTGGGGCGGCCACTCCCCCAGTGTTCATTCATAGAGTAGGGGGCTGACTTTAGGAAAATCAGGTCCTTGCCCACAGGTTTGTGCAGTGCTGCATAGGTGTCTTTCCCAGTGAGGAAGTCATGCCATAAAGACAAAAACTCTAAAGTTCTGCTTGAAGCAACTGACTATAGATGGAAAACGGAGAAAAACATGCCTAAGATATTGTTGCAAACAATGGACATCTTGGCAGAGAACAAGTAAGAGGAAGCTAGTAATTTCATGATATAAGCAAATTGGCAGAACTGCCAAAACTTTAATAGAAGAACCAGGGAAAGAGACAGCTAAAATAATTCGTCCTGTGACCCTAGCCACATCTGGGGCTTGCAAAGACTATGCACCTGCACTCAAAAGCAATCAAAGAGGGGTAAGGAGCAGACTTGAGCACACTTCCCAAACTGCACAAAGTAACTGCCCATTAACACAGAGTAAGAGCCTTACTAAAGCAAGGGGCTTAAACAGAACCTCAAACTAAATGCTAACTGCACAATTAACTACTTTAACCTAAGGGCAACTCCTAGAAAGCCAGATTTAAAAATAAAATTACTTTTATCCTCAGCAACTATAATAATTAATAACATTTAGTTTCAAAGACTGTTGCATGCCCAAGGCTGTACCCTCTTAGCATGGATCAGAAAGAAAACCTCCAGTCTTCTACTCCTTGCTTAAACCCATAAACCCATAAAAATCCCTAAACTATAATAGCAGCCTTCAAGCCACACACATATTCAATGGTAAAGGGTAAAGATATAAGTGATTAAAGGGCTTAAGCACAACCTTTGATCAAAAAGTGGCTTAAGCCAATCCAAGTTCATCCCTAGGTAGCCAGGTGGAAAAATCTGAGCAAGGACATCAGAAACTACAGGCAAAACAGACTCCTCAAAACTAGTTGAACCAAGTCACTAAACAAACCATCAAGCAAACAGTAATAATGCCTAAATTTAGAAGAATTAGTACCTAGACTTGCTACAATATACTTTCTAAAATGGTAAAGCGGAAAGCGTTGACCCAGTGTGTGGAAGTCCTGGGTTTGATTCCTGGTCAAAGCACATAGGAAACGCAACCATCTGCTTTTTTTACCCCTTGCCCCCTTTCTCTTCCCCTCTAGCAGCCATGGCTCAAATAGTTTAAACAAAGTTGGCCCTGGGCGCTGAGATGTTCAGTTGCCAAGCAACGGAGCAGTAGCTCCATATGGGCAGAGCATTTTCTGGTAGGGGACTTGTTGGGTAGATAGATCCCAGTTGGGGCACATGCGGGAGTCTGTCTCTGCCTCCTCACCTCTCAATTAAAAAAATAAGAGTTAAAATGAGTTATGATAAGGTTTCCTCAAATAGAAAATATCAACAAGGAGATAATTATTAAAAAGAACTAAGTAGAATTTCTGGAGTCAAATAGTGCAATAACTGGTAAAGCTCTCAATGATAGTTGTAAACTGACAGAAGAAAGATTCAGTAATCTTAAAGACTGACCAATAAAGATTATACAATTTGAGAAACAAAGAAAAAAGAGGATGAAGAAAAATGAACACAAATTGAGAGACATGTGGGGCATTATTAAATGCACCAACAAATGTGTAATTGGAAAAGAAAAAAATATATATATATTTAAATAATAACAAAATCTTGCTAAATTCAATGATAAACCTTAATCAATGCATCCAAGGAACTCAACAAATTTAAAATAGAATAGACTGAAAGAGATCTATAGTCAAATACCGAGGAAGGAGACCACTCTCCTTGAAATAAGAGGCTTCAAGAATATTTTATTATTTAGGCCAAGTGTTCAGAGAGATTTTGAAAATATGATTTTTGTGTGTAATTTACAAAATCTCAAGATAGCTGATAATTTTTCTGCTTAGGAAGGGTGGTTATAATGTAAATGAAGAGGTTTTCATACTTAGAAGGTTTTGAATGGAAGGAGGAAGGAAGCTTGGCCCCCTCCCTTCTGTACACCTGGGTGAAAGAAGGTAAAACTGCCAGGAATAGAGGAGGGGGGAGGGAGACTTGAGTAGCTCTTTCCTCTCCCCTTTCTTTCTCTTTAATGGGCGATTTACAAATCATTATCCTCTGGCATCCTGTAAGCCCCCTCCCATCCTGAAATCATGTAATTAACAACAAAGGAATCATGAGAGCCATGAATGTGAATTTATGTTCTGCAGAGGGTATATACGATGTCAGAAATCTAATTTCGGAGAGCTCGTGTCTTTGGAGCTATAGCCCAGCATGCTATGCCAGCTTAATAAATTCTCTTTTTTCCTCTTATAAGTTGTCTGAGTGTCAATCCTCTGAGGTTTTGCTCTCCTGCAACAATACATCATTGTAAAAAATGTTGAAAGCCAAAAAATAAAGAGAAAATAGTGAAAAAGGTAAGAAAAAAAATAATGACTCAATACATATCAGGAAACCCTGATAAAACCAATTGCTGACTTTTCATCAGAAACAGTGAAGACTGGACAGCAGTAGGATGACACATTCAAAATGCTAAATCTAAAAACTGTCAACCAAGAATATTTTTGCAACAAAACTTTGTTTCAAAAATGTAGGCAAAGTAGATATTCTCAGATAAGTGAAAACTTTGAGAATTTGTTTCTAGAGAACCTGATTTAAAATATATTACAGGGAATGCTTCTGCAGAAAGCTAGTGACATCAGACAGTAATTCAAATCTATATGGAAAAACAAAGAGCATAACATTTATTATGTATCTAAATACAAAAGACAGCATAATTGCATATTTCCCCTTTTGCTCTTTTCTGAGAAGGATTAATTGCTATGAGAATTGCCTTCTTGCTATAACAACTATAATAATCAATAAAATTTAGGAAACATGAGTTTTCAGATACTGGATAATGGGCAGTCCAGATAGTAATCTAAAAGAGAGGAGAAATAAAATAGGTGAGTCCTGTGACTGCATAAGCTTATGTCTTGGAGGCAGCATCCAGGCCCAGGAGCAAGAAGGCAGATTTGAAAAAGAGACTAGTGGTCTCAATGAACTGGAGAAAGAGAAATCAGAGTTTGGAGAAACCAATGTACATGGAATTTATGGGGCAGAGTACCAAAAACGAAGAGCTACTTACATAGACAGTTTTCGGCATCTGCAGAAGGGATTTACTGAATCTTTGTGCTTATCTGTATTTGTGTGGGGTAAAATTGTCCAAAAGCTGGGGAAACACAACCAAAAGAAGTAGAACAATTTTTTGAGTTGACAGTGGGACTGGTTTGTGTTTCTACCAGCAAGAGTAGAGAGACCTCATATTACACAAGGCATTAGATATTTCCTCAAAATAGTCATACTTTAATAATGAGACTAAGTTATCCTCAGAAGAAAAGGCTGTTTTGGGCTTACTGGAACAAAGATTATATAGGAAGTCTCAAAATGATTTGATTCCCGCAGAGTTTAACATTTGAAAGAACAAAATCCAATATTCTCTAAAGGGAAAAAAATATCCCTGACAAAATTCAATACTCAACAATGTAAATTCATAATGTCTAGAACTCGAGTAAAAACTACCAGTCATATAAAGAGGCAGAAACATATGACCTATAACCAGAAGAAAATGTATCAATAGAACATAAACACAAATTGCAGAAATTATAGAATTGTCAAAGATCTTAAAAGAACTGGTATAAAGTATATAAATACATTTGTTATAAAATAGTGTGCCTCAATTCCACGGGTTACGTAGAGACACCAAGGCAGGATACAGAAGAATTTTTAGGGGAGATTTTGTTATAAAGTAACCATTCCACAATTCCACAGGCTTTCATAGAGGCACACAGTCCAAATAAGTTTTGAAAAGTTTTATTAAAGGAAATAATTTATTAAATATGCTGGCTGCATGTAGTTTACACGGAGCAGTCCCAAATCATGTGTGTTGAGCCCCCAAAATAGTTCAGGGGCTGTTTATATACTCATAATTATACATGGTTGGGAAAAAAGCCTGACATCATGGCATATGTTTATACCTTTTGTTTTCTACAGCTTTGGGAAAAGGATGAAGGGAGGGGGGATGGGACACAATTCATTAGCGAGTTTATAACATCTGTCTATAGGCTTCATAAAAAGAGGCTTCTGCACATTAAAACTTACAATGATAAAGGCGTCACTTTACATACTAAAAGACATTCCTATAATTTCTAGTGTTCATTTGCTATTCATTTGTCCAGAGATACATACATTAACTACATGCTTTCAGGAGGGAAGAGGTAGTTTCCATGGGGACAAGTGCCAGTAAATGGCCCATTAGTATAAAAAAAGATTTAATGTAATCTTTCTCTCCCTTTACCTGGCTAGCTATTCACCCATTTCCCCATAGGTATGGGGGAAGGTCAGAGAATCCAAGTCTTCTTTCTCTTCTGCATTTATAACACAATGCCATCGATCATCTTGGTTTTTGCTAATCATACAAGTACAAAGACCATTTACAAAATCTCTCTGTATGCATAGCCCAAATTAATAAAATGTTCCTTAAGCTTCCTAAAATATAAATATTAATTCTGTAGCCTTTGGTACCTTACAACAATTTATTAATAAGCCAGTTGCATATGACTTACATGGGGTATAGCTAACCCAAATTTTGTGTGTCCAAAATAGCCTGAAGCTAGTTATATAAAAAGACTTGATCACATATAGGTTGGGGGAAAAGGAGGGGAGCATGACACAATAATCAGTCATTAACTAGCTTACAACATTCGTCTATAGGATCTATAAAAACATTCCTACATATTAAAACTTACAAGGTAACACAATAGTGATGTCGTTTTACATATCAACATAGTAGCAGTAAATGTTGTTTTACATATCAAAGACATTCATAAATCTTTTATGAATTTTTTTTTTTTTTTTTTTTTTTTTTTTCATTTTTCTGAAGCTGGAAACAGGGAGAGACAGTCAGACAGACTCCCGCATGCGCCCGACCGGGATCCACCCGGCACGCCCACCAGGGGCGGTGCTCTGCCCACCAGGGGGCGATGCTCTGCCCATCCTGGGCGTCGCCATGTTGCGACCAGAGCCACTCTAGCGCCTGAGGCAGAGGCCACAGAGCCATGCCCAGAGCCCGGGACATCTTTTCTCCAATGGAGCCTCGGCTGCGGGAGGGGAAGAGAGAGACAGAGAGGAAAGCGCGGCGGAGGGGTGGAGAAGCAAATGGGCGCTTCTCCTGTGTGCCCTGGCCGGGAATCGAACCCGGGTCCTCCGCACGCTAGGCCGACGCTCTACCGCTGAGCCAACCGGCCAGGGCCATAAATCTTTTAGTGTCTACCTCCCATCCATTTGTCTAGAGGTATATGTTACTCTCAGGACTCCAGGAGGGGAGGAAGAGTTAAAATCAGTGTAGGATATGTAAATATTGTCTCTTATTGAAAGGGAAAGGAAGTTCTTCAGATAGCCTTTATTCTTTCAGAGAACTATAGTTAAACTGTGACTAGATGACCCAGTTGTCTTTGTAAGCCAGGAAGCTTTCACATTTTTCTCTCTCTATTCTCTAAAGAAAGGAGGGGCAAGAAGCCTGACTTTTCCTCTTTAAAATGGCATTGCCAATAATACTAAGATTTACAGTTTTTTTGGCACATTATCGCACATTCAAGAATGTAAAAAAAATTAAAAATAAAAATAATATATATAGAATTACAAGATATAAAAAATCCAAAATAGTTTTTAGAGATTAAAAATATAGTATCTGGGGGAGAGGACAAGATGGCAATGGAGTAAGCAGATGTACCAACTTCCACCTCCCAGAACCAAAGTGGATTACAAACTAATTTTAAGTATCATTACCAGGACAAAACAACTTTGAATCAAACTAAGAGGACTCTTCAACCAAGGAACACTGAAGAAGCCACATTGAGACTGGTAGGAAAAGCAGAAATGC
Source organism: Saccopteryx bilineata (assembly GCF_036850765.1). Classification (NCBI taxonomy): domain Eukaryota; kingdom Metazoa; phylum Chordata; class Mammalia; order Chiroptera; family Emballonuridae; genus Saccopteryx; species Saccopteryx bilineata. The sequence goes on from NC_089494.1 coordinate 180,563,353, forward strand.
AGAGAGGGCTGCCCAGCTCCCCAGAGCGAACTGCAGCCAGGAGAGACTCGTGTGGCAGGAAGTGAGTTTAGCAGAGAAGGGAGGGTCCTGAGTCCCAGAAACAAAGCCCCAGTCTGCAGCCCCAGAGACTAGAAGAGGCATATGGACAGTATTTAGCTGGAAACAAGACAGGATACTGTTTGTGAAAAAGAGACTGATTTCTTAGACCCAGGATTCTTCTTAAAGGGACTGCACAGAAAACCTCTCTCACAAACACTCACCTGGGGGTCTGGGGGATGGGGAGAGGGGAGAGGACCAGAGTAGCAGGAAGAGAGTGTAATCTAGGAGGCACAGGAGAAACATTTTGAGAGACAGCCACCCTAACCCCTGGGATGAGTCACTCCCCAAATCTGAAGTGTATATTTTCCCTGGAAACAGCAATACCACAAAGGGAAGCAGGCCACCAGCCAAACAAGCTCTCTCACGGCACTCAGAGCAGAGTCATTTAGAAGGAGGGAGCTTTTGGGACTACACTAGTGAGTCTTAGGGTCTGAGCTGCAGTGCCCCACCCACAAAGCTGAGGGCTTGCCCAAGGGTGGGTGGTGGTGGAACATGGAAGTGCAGTTCTGTCAGCAAGGATGGAAGCCACCTGGCCATGACTGAGGCACAGGTGTGAGCTCAGTCTTGCCCAGCTGGGGAGGAGGGGATGTGCAAAAGTGGTCAAGCCCAGCTGCAGGCCACCTGCAATCCAGCCTGGGGGGAACAGCAGGAGCCCTGTAAGGGGCAGAGACCTGCCCTTGAGCAAGGGTGCAGGAACACAGCCTTTCCCCATACACGGAACTGAGGCAGATGGCCTGACTTGGGATCCGGCTTCTCCCATGGTGCTAGAGCCAAAACCTCAGAACAGGCAGAGTCCCAATACTGAGCTTGGACATGCAGTCCCACTGACCTGTGGAGCCAAGGCTTGAGGTTTTCCCACAAGTGAGCTCCTATTGCAAGGGCAGGGCAAAAGCCCAGAATCAGGCAGAGACCCGCAGCTCAGCAAAGGTGTTCACCTTTGGCCTCAGGGCCGAGCATAATGCCACCAGTGGGGGTGGAGTGAAGACCAAGGCCACTGAGGCTTGTACACCTAGGCATGTGATCACAGCCATTCCCATGAAGGAGAGGTGGAAACTACAGCAACAGTCTCAGTGGGCCGGCACCGGCAATGCCCATACCCTAATGCACTGGGCAGCAACAGAAGAGGGTGTGGCGGGCCTGCAGAGAGACCAAACCTAGGGAACACAGAGGCCACACCCAGTGGACTCCAGTGGCCAAAACCTTCTTTTACACAGACAAAAAGAGAAGGCAGAGAAATGCCACACAAATGAATCAAGAGAAATCCTCAAAAGAGGAAAAGAATAAGTCAGATATAACCAAATTACCAGATGCAAAGTTTAAAATAACGATTGTTAGGATGCTCAAAGATAATAGAACAACAATAGATGGTCATTACGAACACCTAAATAAAGAGATAGCAAATATAAAAAAGAACATTGAAATAATAAAAAGGAATCAGTCAGAAATGACAAATACAGTATCAGAAATGAAGAACACAATGGAAGGAATTAAAAGTAAGATGGATGAAGCTGAGAATCAATTCAGCGAGTTAGAAGAACAAGATAAATAAAGGCACGGAAGCAGAGCAGAAAAAAGAAAAGAGACTCAAAAAGTCTGAGGAAACTCTAAGAAGCACTGTGACAACATGAAGAGAAATAATATTTACATCATAGGGGTTCCTGAAGAAGTAGAGAAAGAACAAGGGATAGAGACTTTGTTCAAACATATCATAGCTGAAAACTTCCCTCAATTAAGGCAGGAAAACATCTCACATGTTCAAGAAGCACAGAGAACTCTATTAAAGAGAAACCCAAAGATATCTACACCAAGACACATCATAATTAAAATACCAAAGGTAAGTGATAAAGATAAAATATTAAAAGCTACTAGAGAAAAAGACTATCACCTACAAAGGAGCCCCCATAAAGATGACTTCTGACTTCTCAACAGAAACTCTTGAGGCCAGAAGGGAATGGCAAGAAATGTTCAAAGTAATGCAGAACAAGAGCCTACAACCAAGACTACTTTATCCAGCAAGGCTATCATTTAAAATTGAAGGAGAAATGAAAAGCTTTCCAGACAAAAAAAAAAAACTCAAGGAATTCACTACAACCAAATCAATGCTGCGAGAAATGCTAAGGGGCCTGTTGTAAACAGATTAAAGGAGAAAAAGAATATAGCAAAAGAGTAATACCGTTTTAAAGAAAATATGGCAATAAACAACTACATATCAAATCAACTACCTTAAATGTAAATATATTAAATGATCCAATCAAAATACAGGATAAGAAAACAGGACCCATACATATGCTGTCTACAAGAGATAAACCTTAAAACAAAAGACACACATAGATTGAAGGTAAAAGGATGGAAAAAAAATACTTTACGCAAATGAAAATAAAAAAAAGCTGGGGTAGCAATATTTATAGCAGACAAAATGGACTTTAAAACAAAGACTATAGTTAGAGATAAAGAAGGTCATGACATAATGATAAAGGGAGCAATCCAACAGGAAGATATAACCGTTATAAATATCTACGCACCTAATATAGGAGCACCTAAATATATAAAGTAGACTCTGATGAACTTAAAAGGTGAGATTAACAGCAACACTATAATAGTAGGGAATTTCAATACCCCACTAATATCACTAGATAGATCCTCCAGAAAGAAAATTAACAAAGAAACAGCAGACTTAAGGACATACTAGATCAACTGGATTTAATAGATATCTTCAGAAACTTTCACCCTAAAGCAGCAGAATATACATTCTTTTCAAGTGCTTATGGTACATTCTCTAGAATAGACCACATGTTAGGGCATAAAAGCGGTCTCAACAATTTTAAGAAGATTGAAATCATATCAAGCACTTTCTCTGATCACTGTGGCATGAAACTAGAAATCAACCACAACAGAAAAACTAGAAATTACTCAATCACTTGGAAACTAAATAGCATGTTATTAAATAACAAATGGATTAACAATGAGATCAAAAAAGAAATAAAAAAATTCCTAGAAACGAATAATAACGAGCATACAACAACTCAAAATTTATGGGACATAGCAAAAGCAGTCCTGAAAGGGAAGTTCATAGTATTACAGGCATATGTTAAGAAGCTAGAAAAAGCTCAAATAAACAACTTGACCCTACATCTAAAAGAACTAGAAAAAGAACAGCAAGTAAAGCCCAGAGGTAGTAGAAGGAAGGAAATAATAAAGGTCAGAGCACAAATAAATGACATAGAGGCTAAAGAAACAATACAGAGGATCCATGAAACCAGGATCTGGTTCTTTGAAAAGGTAAAAAAGATCAATGAACCTTTAACCAGACTCACCAGGAAAAAAAGAAAGAGGACTCAAATAAATATAATTAGAAATGAGAGTGGAGAAATACACTCTGACACAACAGAAACACAAATTATTGTAAGAAAATACTGTGAAGAACTGTACATCGAAAAACTAGACAACCTACTTAAAATCGACAAATTCCTTGAAACGTATAATCTTTCAAAAATTAATCTGAAAGAATCAGAAAACCTAAACAGACCAATTACAACAAATGAGATTGAAACAGTTATCACAGAACTCCCCCAAAAGAAAAGTCCTGGACCTGATGGCTTCACAAGTGAATTCTACCAAATATCCAAAGAAGAACTAACTCCTCTCCTTCTCAAGCTATTTCAAAAAATTCAAGAGGAAGGAAGACTTCCAAGCTCCTTTTGTGAGGCAAGTATAATTCTGATTTAAAAACCAGGCAAAGACAACACAAAGAAAGAAAATTATAGGCCAATATCCCTGATGAATTTAGATGCTAAAATCCTGAACAAAATATTAGCAAACCGGATCCAGAACTATATGAAAAAAAAATCATACACCGTGATCAAGTTGGATTTATTTTTGGAAGGCAAGGCTGGTACAATATTTGCAAATCAATCAATGTGATTTATCTCATAAACAAAAGGAAGGAGAAAAACCACATGATAATTTCAATAGATGCAGAAAAAGCATTTGATAAAATCCAGCATCCATTCATAATCAAAACTCTCTGCAAAGTGGGAATACAGGGAACATACCTCAACATGGTAAAGGCCATCTATGACAAACCCACAGCCAACATCATACTCAATGGGAAAAAATTAAAAGCAATACCCTTAAGATCAGGAACAAGGCAGGGGTGCCCCCTTTCACCACTTTTATTCAACATAGTCCTGGAAGTCCTAGCCACAGCAATCAGACAAGAAGAAGAAATAAAAGGCATTCAAGTTGGAAAGTCAGAAGTAAAGCTATCATTATTTGCAGATGATATGATATTATATATAGAAAACCCTAAAGTCTCAGTTCAAAAACTACTGAACCTGATAAATGAATTCAGCAAGGTGGCAGGATATAAAATTAATACTCAGAAATCAGAGGCATTTTTATACACTAACAATGAACTGTCAGAAAGAGAAATTAAGAAATCAATTCCCTTCACCATTGAAACCAAAAATATAAAGTACCTAGGAATAAATTTAACCAGGGAGATTAAAGATTTGTACTCAGAAAATTATAAAACATTAATAAAAGAAATCAGGGAAGTTACAAACAAGTGGAAGCATATACCGTACTCATGGTTAAGAAGAATAAACATCACTAAAATATCTATATAAAAGCAATTTATATATTCAATGCAATACCAATTAAAATACCAATGACTTACTTCAAAGATATAGAACACATATTCCAAAAATTTATATGGAACTAAAAGAGAACACAAATAGCTTCAGCAATCTTTGAAAGGAAGAATAAAATGGGGGGTATCACACTTCCTGATATCAAGTTATACTACAAGGCCATGGTACTCAAAAAAGCCTGGTACTGGCATAAGAACAGGCATGTAGATTAAGGGAACAGAACTGAGAACTCAGAAATAATCCCACACTTTTATGGACAACTAATATTTGACAAAGGAGTTAAGAGCATACATTGGAGTAAAGACAGCCTCTTCACCGAATGTGTTGGGAAAATTGGCCAGCTACCTGACAAAAAATGAAACTAGACCACCAACATACACCATTTACAAAAAAACTCAAAATGGATAAAAAACTTAAATGTAAGCCGTAAAACTATAAGCATCTTAGAAGAAAACATAGGCAGTAAGCTCTCTGACATTCCTCATAGCAATATATTTGCTGATTTATTTCCACGGGCAGGTGAAATTAAAGTCAGGATAAACAAATGTGACTATATCAAACTAAAAAGATTTTGCACAGCTAATGACAATAAGAACAGAATAAAAAGACAAACTACCCAATAGGAGAATGTATTTGACAATACGTCTGATAGTTAATAACCAAAATTTATAAAGAACTTGCAAAACTCAATATCAGGAAGACAGACAATCCAATCAAAAAATGGGCTAAAGAAATGAATAGACACTTCTCTAAAGAGGACACACAGATGGCCAATAGGCATATGAAAAAATGCTCAACATCACTAATCATTAGAGAAATGCAAATTAAAACCACAATGAGATATTATCTCACACCAGTCAGAATGGTGCTCATCAAGAAAACAACACATATTAAGTGCTGGCGAGGATATGGAGAAAAGGGAACCCTCCTGCACTGCTGGTGGGAATGCAGACTGGTGCAGCCACTGTGGAAAACAGTATAGAGATTTCTCAAAAAATTAAAAATTGAACTGCCTTTTGAGCCAGCTATCCCACTTTTAGGAATATACTCCAAGAACACCATAGCACTGTTTGAAAAGAAGAAATGCACCCCCATGTTTATGGCAGCATTTTTCACAATAGTGAAGATCTAGAAAGAGCCCAAGTGTCCATCAGTGGACGATGTAAGGTCGGTGGATAATGGCGGATTGTCATGTGGGGAACTCAGACCCGGGAACTTTGGCTAGGACTGCCCACAACCAAGCCCGCCAAAGGAGGCTTCACAGGAACCATTTGGAAAAAAAACGACCATCTACCAACCAGTGAGATTTCACCATGTCATTTTAGCTCGACTTCCTAGAGGGACCCCTTTAAATATTTCCCACTTGGTTTAATCTTTGCAACTTCCTTGGGCTCCATCTTTCTTTCTTTGGGGCCAGGGAACCTTGCTGGGTGGGATGTGCTGTACTCAATAAAGCCTTTTGTTATTCCACACTTTTTGGCTCCAAGCCCCATTCCTTCCTTCTCAGCGGGGAATTACATTTTGGTGCCGAAAACCCGGGAGGAGTTGAAGTCCGCAAGGACTGCTTCTCTTCCTCATCCCTTTGAGAAAGAACCAGGATCTCCGACCTTCCACCCACTTTGGCGTATGGTGTGGTAAGTCCCCAGCCTCCACATACCCTTGAGTTGTTTCCGCCAAGACTCCCTGTCTGGGTCAGAGTAATGGTGGGGTAGGAAGCGACACTGACAAATCTCCCCCAAAACTCAACAAGATTTTCAACTAGAAACAGAAAAACCTATCCTTGGAGCCTCCAGATGTTTTGCAATACACCTGAAGGTATGGTCGAGCGAAAAATTGGCTAAATATATAACCAAACCCTGAAGGAAATAAGGAGTAAGAAATGCTCCACCTTCCTCACTAACCTAAACAGGGTCGCTTTCACTGGGAACTGAGAATATAGAAACTAAGGCGGGCTAAGGGGGGTGAATAGATCCAGGCCGCAGCAAAAATAGTCGAACCAGGCTGTGGCACGGAGATCCAAGCCGAGGAAAACTGTTCCTGTGGCAACCCGGGCAATACAAGATAACACTCCCACCAAACCTAGACAAAGAAAGACAAGTGGGGCAGCCATTTTCCCCGATCCCCTGGTTGGCGCACGCAGATAGTGGGTGAGAGATTCCTTCCAAAGCCCCAGGAGTGGGCGCCCATGTTATCCCACAGAGAGACAGAGTCAGAGGACTTTGTGTGGGCCGAAAGCGGAATCTCTGGACTGCCTCAGCGCCCTGGGAAAGCCGCCCACGGGGAGACGGGGAGGGAGCAAGAACTAATTCCAATGCTGAAACTTTTCCATGCGGGTGGGGGTTTCACTCAGAGGGTAAGGCAGCTGGCCTGATATCCTGGTCTGCGTGCACAGATAGTGAGCGAGAGATTCCTCCGAGTGCCTCGGCAGTGTGATCCCGTGTTATCCCACAGAGGGGCAGAGTCAGGGGCCTTTGTGTGGGCCAAAAGTGGAATCTCGGGCTGCCCCAGCGCCTTGAAAAAGCCGTGCATGGGGACGGAGTGAGAGCCAATTCCAACGCTGGAACATTTCCGTGAGGGTGGAAGTTTCACTCAGAGTGTGAGACTGCTGGCCTGATATCCTGGTCTGCGCATGCAGACAGTGAATGAGAGTTTCCTCCAAGCACCCCGGGAGTGGGCGCCCACCCTTGTTACTAGACAGAGTGGCAGAGCCAGAGGTTTTTGAATGGGCGGAAGCCCTGCCTCATTATGCTAGCAGCTCTGACTGACTGAGCCTTACCCAGAGCCCTACGCTGAGTGGGAATAGAGTGGGAAGTTGCCAGCTCTTTGAGCCTCTTACTATCCAGGAAGAGGCAGAAGCAACCCCATAGCTGGATTATCAGGCTACTAATTGAAAAAGGAAAGACTAGGAGAAAGGCTCCAGGAACACAGACTCTCTCAATGTCGGAGCCTATAAATGCTAATGAGCCTCGATTGCCAACGAGACTAAAGCACAATACATGACATCGCCATAGAGACTTATCAACTACAAACCTCTACCTGAGCGTGCCAAAGGGGCAGAACCCGGGGTACAGAGTCACTGACCAGGAAGAGGGAGAGAAAAGAAAAAGCAAGAAGATAACCTCTCAAAATCAAGAATAATCCGCAGACATTATAACCTATCCCATTTTATTATATTTGTTCATTTGTTTCTCTTATCTTCATTCTTGATATTTTTTTTTCCTCCTCCAATTTGGTCGTTTAACTCTCTGCTGGTCCTACTCTCTCCTCTTCTTGAACTACACTACCCATAAGTGTTACATCTCCCGTTATCTTTTCTTTCTTCTTCCTTTTTCTCTATGAGGGTTGCACTCCAAAACCCTTAACTCTCTCTCTCTCTCTCTCTCTCTCCTCTTTTTTCTTTTTTCTTCTCTTAGTGGTTCCTTCTTTTTTTCTCTCTCTTTCTTTTCTCCTTCTATATTAGTTTCTTCCCTTCTCCTTTACGTCTCCTCTCATTCAAACCTCAATAACAAACAAATTATCTTATCTGGGACTCAAACTTATGTTTGTGGCATTTTGGGTTTTTTTTACTTAGCCTTTTTAACTAACTAGCAGTGCTCCCATCCCTGGCTCTCCATTTTATCTAGTTCTTGTTCCACTAAATACAATAGTAATTTTTTAATTTGTCCCCCTATTTTCCTGTTTCACTCTTATTTCTCTCATCATAACTCTTAGTCAACCAACACCTAAAAGGAAATCATTTTATTCTTGACCCAATTTTTTCCTTATTTGCTTTTTGTGGGTCCATACCCCCTTTTTTTTCTTTTTCTTTTTCCCCCTTTATTACTTTTCCCCAATTCAGGCCCTCCATAACAGGCATTGTTTGTTCTATTTAATACAATATAATTCATAGTTCACCACAAGATTTTCTCAAGAAAGAGGGGAGAAGAGAGGAGTGAAAAAGGAGGGGGGGATAATTTCCTTTATTTTTAATTTTCATTTTATTTATTTTATTTTGTTAATTATTAATTTTTTTAAAAAAAACAACTTTTTTCGATTTTTTAAACTTTTTATTCTTTATTAAATCTCATTAATACTATCAACAAAATCACCCTCAGATGCCATTAAGGAAGAGAAAATTGAATATCATGGATACAAAAGAAAGAGAGGTAACAAAACTAGATGAGGAAAAATCTATGGAGAAAAAAATTAATATATTGGAAACCTTGGAGCTAAATGACAGAGAATTCAAGATAGAAATCCTAATAATTCTCTGAGATATACAAGAAAACACAGAAAGGCAATTTAGGGAGCTCAGAAAACAACTCAATGAACACAAAGAATATGTTTCCAAGGAAATTGAAACTATAAAAACAAATCAAACAGAGATGAAAAACTCAATTCACAAGCTGAAAAACGAGGTAACAAGCTTAGCTAATAGAACAGGCCAGATAGAAGAGAGGATTAGTGAAATAGAAGACAAGCAACTTGAGGCACAACAGAGAGAAGAAGAAAGAGACTCAAATATTAAAAAAAATGAGATAGCCTTACAAGAATTATCTGACTCCATCAAAAAGAATAACATAAGAATAATAGGTATATCAGAGGGAGAAGAGAGAGAAAATGGAATGAAGAACATACTCAAAGAAATAATAGATGAGAACTTCCCAAGCCTATAGAAAGAAGTAAAGCCTCAACTTCAAGAAGCAAACAAAACTCTGAGTTTTCTTAACCCCAACAAACCTACTCCAAGGCACATCATAATGAAATTGGCACAAACCAACAGCAAAGAAATAATTCTCAAGGCAGCCAGGGAAAAGGATACAACATATAAAGGAAGGCCCATTAGATTATCATCAGATTTCTCAGCAGAAACTCTACAAGCTAGAAAAGAGTGGACCCCAATATTTAAAGTCCTGAAAGAGAGGAACTTTCAGCCATGAATACTATACCCATCAAAGCTATCCTTCAAATATGAAGGAGAAATAAAAACATTCACAGATACAGAAAGATGAGGAAATTTATCATCAGAAAACCCCCACTCCAGAAATTATTAAAGGGGGTTCTCCAATCAGATACAAAGAACAGAAAAAAACAAAGCCACAAGTAAAAGCTCCAAGAAGAACACAATAAAACCAAATTTAAACTGTGACAACAAAAAAAAGAAAGGGGGGGGAGAGGATGGAGATTAACAGTAGCAAAGGATGATGGAGTGCAAAAGTACTCACAAAATAGTGCACTACGATGAAAAGGGTAGGAACCCATTTCATTACTTAAAGGTAAGCACCAGTGAAGAAACCATCACAGAAGCACATGAGATAAAAAAGATAGCAACACAGGAAAGATGTATGGAATACAACCAAATAAAAACAAAAGATAGAAAAACGAAAGAGAAGGATCAAACAAGACACAAAACGAACAGAAAGCAATCTTTAAAATGGCAATAGGGAACTCACAAGTGTCAATAATTACACTAAATGTAAACAAATTAAACTCACCAATAAAAAGGCACAGAGTAGCAGAATGAATTAAAAAAGAAAATCCAACTGTATGCTGCCTACAAGAAACTCATCTAAGTAACAAGGATAAAAACAAATTCAAAGTGAAAGGCTGGAAAACAATACTCCAAGCAAATAACATCCAAAAAAAAGCAGGCATAGCAATACTCATATCTGATAATGCTGACTACAAGACAGAAAAAGTACTCAGAGACAAAAATGGCCATTTCATAATGGCTAAGGGGACACTGAATCAAGAAGACATAACAATTCTTAATATATATGCACCAAACCAAGGAGCACCAAAATATATAAGACAGCTACTTATTGACCTTAAAACAAAAACTGACAAAAATACAATCATACTTGGAGACCTCCATACACCACTGACGGTTCTAGATCAGTCATCCAAACAGAGAATCAACAAAGATATAGCGGCCTTAAACAAAACACTAGAGCACCTGGATATGATAGACATCTACAGGACATTTCATCCCAAAGTGCCTGAGTATACGTTTTTCTCCAGTGTACATGGATCATTCTCAAGAATTGACCATATGTTGGGCCACAAAAACAACATCAGCAAATTCAGAAAAATTGAAGTTGTACCAAGCATATTTTCTGATCATAAAGCCTTGAAACTAGAATTCAACTGCAAAAAAGAGGAAAAAAATCCCACAAAAATGTGGAAACTAAACAACATACTTTTAAAAAATGAATGGGTCAAAGAAGAAATAAGTGCAGAGATCAAAAGATATATATAGACTAATGAAAATGACAATACGACATATCAGAATCTATGGGATGCAGCAAAAGCAGTGATAAGAGGGAAGTTCATATCACTTCAGGCATATATGAACAACAAGAGAGAGCCCAAGTGAACCACTTAACTTCACACCTTAAGGAACTAGAAAAAGAAGAACAAAGACAACCCAAAACCAGCCGAAGAAAGGAGATAATAAAAATCAGAGCAGAAATAAATGAAATAGAGAACAGAAAAACTATAGAAAAAATTAATAGAAAAGATCTACAAAATTGACAAACCCTTGGCAAGACTTACCAAGGAAAAAAGAGAAAGAACTCATATAAACAAAATCCAAAATGAAAGAGGAGAAATCACTACAGGCACTGTAGATATACAAAGAATTATTGTAGAATACTATGAAAAACTTTATGCCACTAAATTCAACAACCTAGAAGAAATGGATAAATTCCTAGAAAAATACAACCTTTTTAGACTGAGTCAAGAAGAAGCAGAAAGCCTAAACAAACTTATTAGTAGAGAAGAAATGAAAAAACCATTAAAAATCTCCCCAAAAATAAAAGTCCAGGCCCTGATGGCTATACCAGCGAATTTTATCAAACATTCAAAGTCGACTTGGTTTCTATTCTACTCAAAGTCTTCCAAAAAATTTGAAGAAGAAGCAATACTTCCAAACACATTTTATGAGGCCCACATAACCCTCATACCAAAACCAGGCAAGGATGGCACAAAGAAAGAAAACTACAGACCAATATCTCTAATGAATACAGATGCTAAAATACTAAACAAAATACTAGCAAATCAAATACAACAACATATTAAAAAGATAATACATCATGATCAAGTGGGATTCATCCCAGAATCTCAAGGATGGTTCAACATATGTAAAACGGTTAACGTAATACACCATATCAACAAAACAAAGAACAAAAACTACATGATCTTATCAATAGACGCAGAAAAGGCTTTTGATAAAATACAACACAATTTTATGTTTAAGACTCTCAACAAAATGGGTATAGAAGAAAAATATCTCAACATGATAAAGGCCATATATGATAAACTAACAGCTAACATCATATTAAATGGCACTAAAATGAAGGCTTTCCCCCTTAATTCAGGAACAAGACAGGGTTGTCCACTCTCTCCATTCTTATTTAGTGTGGTACTAGAGGTTCTAGCCAGAGCAATCAGACATGACAAAGAAATACATCAAGGAAGTCTTTTCCGTTTTGAGTGAGTGTGTGCTTACGGAGACATCCCAAGCACATCCACTTTACCTTTTCCACATGGCCAGACCTTGAGATTTAGGATTCTAATACTCAAATCTGACCACTCCGAAAACTGAGGGTGGCTGTGGGGACACAGGAATCTTCCTCCCTAAAGAAGAAGAAACTGTTCTTCTCTGCTGTGCCCAGGCCACAGAACCCACTGATTTAGCCTCCTGAAGGGACTTTCAGTGTTAACACCCTCACCAATTTAAATATAGCCAAAAAAAGCTGGGACCTGATTGGAGATCTCTTACATACATGACTTCTAATTATTCGTGCACCTTTCCTTAATCTCTGTGCCATATGTACCACTGTGCAGGCCTTTTTTCTGGCCAGAGAAACCTCACCTAAAACCTCCACTCCTAATCTTTCCTTCTCCGTGGACTCCCAACTCTTTCCCTCCTGCCTTACCCCTGGGGGTGCCTCTCTCTCTTTCTTTTTCTTTCTCTCTTTTCTTTCTCTCTCTCTCTCTTTTGGGACTTTACTCTGGTCCATCTGCAGACCTCTTTTGTGCTCTGGTCTCTTCCGTCTTAGAGCCCCCTCCCCTCCTTTCACAAAAACCTGTTTCTTATTCAGCACTACCATCTCTCTTTCTCCTCCCCTGCTGGCCAGGGGCCCCTCCCTTCACTGTGTTCTTTAACCCCTCCTCCGTCAGGCCATTCTCAGCCTGGCATTGGCTCTTACACCAGTTTTTAGGACGTCCAACCCCAATTTTCTTGCAGGAAGTTCTGGCCCTGTCCTGCCTTTGGCTCCAGCATTTCCTGTGAGATCTGGGTGCCAGGCTACCCATGAGCCTCCCTCATCTTATCTTATTCCCAATCCCCAAACCCCTATCCGGAACCTGTGAACATGGCATTTAAAGTTTTTAAAGGTCCCAACTAGTAGAAACAGGCCAAGGCTGTTCACCAGGCTCACATGCAGCAGAAGATAATGCTCCAAATCCCAGCTCTTGTGGCAACCCTGAGGCCAGTAAAACAACAGAGGCAAGGCACAAGAAGTGCCCAACCCAAGTCCAAGCCACAAAGAGAAACCCCACAAGCAGCTTGCTTTAAGTGTGGCAAGCAGAACCACTGAGCCCTGCCCTGACTGCAAGCAGCCCACTCACTGGCAGAAAAATTGCCCCTTTGGGCAACAAGTTTTTCCTCAGCGCCTCTACGTGCAGGACAAGCCACCTGAATGGGAAAGCCAATCCAGCCAGGTGGATGCATCGCTAAACTCCTAGGACACGTCCTGGACTCAGAGAACCTAGGGTATGCTGCAATGAGTGGGTATAAGTCCATCTCATTTCTTGTGGACATGGGGGCTACCTTCTGTGTTTTGCCATCACACTCTGGACTGCTAGTTCCCTCACCGGTCTTGGTTATGGGAATAGATGGGACCCCTTCCTTTCCCCTTTTTACGCCACTCCTGACATGCAGTTTTGCCTCAAGCTTGCCTCCTTACAGGACCACTGGCAGTCAGAACCACTGGGCTCCATCCATCTCCAACTCACCAAAAGGCTGGACCTTGCAAATCCCCCTATTACTCCCCCCCTTTTTTTTTAAATCCTTACAGGACTGCATCTGTGAGGTTTCTCAAATCACAGCCACACAGATGTTTCTCCTGACACCCCTCAAAGCCACCACCTTCCAATCTCCCCCTCCCCACAATGCCCTTATTCAGCAGGAAGTAGCCAGACAAATAAACGACGCCCCTTTTTCTATTTAATACAAAAGGTTAGAATGTAAGGTCGGTGGATAATGGGGGATGGTCACATGGGGAACTCAGACCTGCGAACTTTGGCTAGGACTGCCCACAACCAACCATGCCAAAGGAGGCTTCACAGGAACCGTTTGGAAAAAAGCGACCGTCTACCAGTCAGTGGGATTTCATCATGTCATGTTAGCTCGACTTCCCTAGAGGGACCCCTTTAAATATCTCCCACGTGGTTTAATCCTTGTGACTTCCTTGGCCTCCATCTTTCTTTCTTTCTTCGGGGCCAGGGAACCTTGCTGGGTGGGATGCGCTGTACTCAATAAAACCTTTTGTTATTCCACACTTTGTGGCTTCGAACCTCTTTCCTTCCATCTCGGCCGGGAAAAATACCTTACAGATGAGTGGATTAAAAAGCTTTGGTACATATATACTATGGAATACTACTCAGCCATAAGAAATGATGACATCGGATCATTTACAATAACATGGATGGACCTTGATAACATTATACTAAGAGAAATAAGTAAATCAGAAAAAACTAAGAACTATATGATTCCATACATAGGTGGGACATAAAAATGAGACTCAGAGACATGGGCAAGAGTGTGGGGGTTACGTGGTGGGAGGAGGAGAAGGAAGGGGTTGGGGGAGGGAAGGGGCACAAAGGGAAAACCAGTTAGAAGGTTACGGAAGACAATTGGACTTTGGGTGATGGGAATGCAGCATAATCAAATGTCAAAATAACCTAGAGATGTTTTCTCTGAATATATGTACCCTGATTTATCAATGTCATGCCATTAAAATTAATTTAAAAAAAAATAGTATCTGAAAATAAAAAAAAATCAGTAAATTTGAAGACATATCAGTAAAGCCTACCCAAAATAAAACACAGAGAAAAAAGACTAAAAATTAATACCCAGAACCTCACAGCCAGTGACTGTGGCCATGCAGGTTTTCATTGGATTCGTGCAGATGGTAAAGGAACTGTAGAGCTGGAGTATGGTGGGCCATTTCATTTATTAAAGCTTTGCAATAGCAGAGGAGCAAGCAGGCAGGGCTAAGTGTTTCCCTCTCTGTTGACTCCCTAGCAAAACAGGTTGGGGGAAAAAAAAACGTCCTCAGCAAACAATAGGAAACAATGGCCCTCCTAAGCAGGAAGGAAATCTGCAATTTGCAATCTGCTGCTCTGAGGGCAAGCACCTATAGCCTTACATAGACTATAAACACATAGCAATGCCTGTGCTCATGCACCAATCAGACAAAATACAAGCGAGCAAGCCTAACACACTTTTTACACACTTGTTTGCCAAACACCTATGATAACCAAAATCAGAAAGGAACAAAAGACTGTAAGAATCCATTTAACAAAATTCTAAACAAAGCAAGTTGATAGTGATAAAAAAACAGATTATTGGGAGTTTGGGGCTGAAGATAAAAGGGAGAGAGAAGAGAGACTGAAAACATCTACCAGGAGAATTTTTTGGGATAAATGAAATGCTGTCAATCTTGATTGCTGTGGATTTCATCAAACTTTCTACTTAAAATGGGTGGATTTTATTGGCTATATTATACTTCAATAAAATTTATTTAAATTAAGAAAAATGTGCCTGACTAGGCAGTGGCACAGTGGATAGAGCTTTGGACTGGGATGTGGAGAACCCAGGTTCGAGACCCCGAGGTCGCCAGTTTGAGCGTGGGCTCATCTGTTTTAAACAAGGTCACAAGAGGTCACCCGGTCTATTGTAGCCCCACCTCACCGGTTAAGGCACATATGAGAAATCAATCAATGAAAAACTAAGGATCTGCAACAACAAATTGATGTTTCTCATCTCCCTCCCTTCCCGTATGTCTGTCCCTCTCTCTGACTCTCTCTGTGTCTGCCACAAAAGGAAAAAAAAAATAAATTAAGAAAAATGTTTAATATACTTCCAAATTCTGTGGAAGAAATAAGAATAATTATCATTATAAATGGGTTAGGAGAAACACTTAAAATTTTTTTGCTTTGTTTTCTTTTAATAGAATCTTAATTCTAAATTTAGAGAAATACAACTTCTCTCCTAAGCTTAAAAATAAACTTAAAACACAACCTGACCTGTGGTGGCTCAGTGGATAAAGCCTCAACCTGGAATGCTGAGGTCCTTGGTTTTAAACCCCGGGTTTGCCTGGTTAAGCACATATGGGAGTTGATGCTTCCTGCTCCTCCTGCTTCCTCTCTCTCTCCTTTCTAAAATGAATAAATAAAAAATCTTTACAAAAATTTAAAAATAAACTTAAAAACTTGAGAATAATAATTTCTTAATAACATTTTAAAACAATATGTTAAGTCAGGGAAAACTTATTTACAATTTGATTCTAGAGTCATTTAGTCTATTTAGTAATTCCTTCCATTTTCTTCAAGGAAGGGACTTACAACGTAAGAAACTACAGAGATCTATTGGAAATGTGCTTTTAATACTAATTTCAGTGTTATAGTTACAGGATTCAAAATCATTCTGGTTCCTGCCTGTCTTATATGCTTAAATTAATGTTGAAAAACAGGGGTAATAAGGACCAGGAAAACCTGGCCAATTTATGGCTCCATATGAAATTCATCAATATCTTCCCATTGTCTTTAGAGCAAAGCTCCAATTTCTTAAAGTGACTTACATAATGTAAATAAACTAACCTCTTGCTATCTGAAAGTCTATTTTTCTCTCTCTTTGCTTTCTTCACATTATGTCCTGGTCTAACCGCATCATCGCACTCTTGCTAAACTTCTGTCTAGAGAATATCTTTTCTACAACTTTGCTGCCATAATTTTGCTCATGCTTCATTACCTTAGTTTAACTTCTTCATGGTGACCTTTGATTCCTGATTAAATTAGGCTTTAATATGTACTCTCATCACAATTCCCTGTATTTGTCATTTAATAAGCTTTATTACTGTCAGTTCTTATTATTTGCTTTAGTTATTCCTTATACACCGAAACAGTGCTCCTGGAAAAAAAATTTATATCTATTTTTACATTTATGTCTATATATCTCACATAAATTATAATCTTAAATCCTAAAAACAACTCATCCTGATAAAAATCTATTAAAAAAATTTTTTTTCGCAATAGAGAAAATGAGATTCAGAAGTGTTAAGTGACTTGTCAGAAGTGCTAAGTGAGTAAGCCCACTAACAGGTGTCAGATTTCAGACTGGTCAACTGACCCCAGATCCAGAGCTCCTTACATTCAACTGCCCCATATTGTGCCCCTCTTCTGGTCATCTCTGTACCAGAGAAAGCTCAAATAAGAAAGCAGAGTGTTTATTTTTTGTTTAACCTTAGTTGGGAATTTGTGCATCTGAAGACTCCATTTTTTTCACAGCTCGGGGTATACCCACCAATGTCTCAGAAAACAGAGTGGGTATTGATTTAGGGATTATAAATAAATTTTAGTAAACAGATGAATTCATGAATATAGAATGTGAATAAGGAAGATCAATTGTATTTATAATTATTTCTTTACATTTGTGTTGCTTATCTGCACTTTTCAGGAGGGCATGCAGCATTTTTACCTTGTTTACCACCATTCTATTTATATGCCCAGTGAATAGTGCTGGCTTATATCAGATCTTCAGTAATTACAGATTGAGCAAAAGAGTAAAAGAATGTGTTAGAAGTTCTCCTAGTACTAGAGCAAGGTTCTAATATTGTTCATTTCTAGTGGCAATGGTGCCTCCTGGACGAATTTACTCTGTTTAGGTATATATTAAAGAGTCAGCTATAGCTTTCCTATCTTTCTCTCCCTACAGAGATCATCATTCACCCACAGATCCTGGATCTAAGCTGGGAATCTTGTCCCTGCCAATCTTTTCCTCCAGAGCTGAGGCTTGTTTCTGTTATAGCTGATACACCCTGTCTCCTCCATGATCTGTGACCCAGCTTCCTACTCATACTAGTCAAAATTTATGAGTGCATAAAAACAGAACTTTTTTTTTGACAGATTAAAAGCAGCAGCAAGAGAGTTCATTAGAAAGTGTCAGATCACAAAAGTAATGAGAAGAATGGAGAAAGAAGCTTGAGTAGTAAGTAAAGGAATCACAGCACAGGTAAAATACTTTCATGGGGACACTTTGCTTAGGATGCTACTACTGCTGTTGGCATTATTCTGCACCATGAACCACTCATCACCCTATGAGATATTATAGTTTTCACTCCATCACAAATGCTTCAAAGAATCTCTATCTGGCCTCGCACCTTTGTGTCTTTGCCTTGGGACTCATATACACAAGCTCTGACAGCCAAAGAGTAGCAAACGGAAACACCTTCTTCATTTGGCTTCTCTAGTGAAATGAGATGTGACCCAAGAAAGGACTCTCAGGTCTGAGTAGCAGAAAAAATAAATGTCAAATACATCGTCTAATTATGGAATCCTAATGACCTAGAAATCTTGCTGGTGAATTTTGAAAACTCATCCCACGTTCTATACTGTATTTAAGTTTGCACCAGGCCTCTTAATACTTTTCCTAACCCCAGATCCTCTTTTCCCCTTTCCTCATTCAAGATAGAAAAGTTTGTTATCCTGTTTTTCCTAAATCTAATCAGATTCTATTTTCTTTGGTTTGTGTAGCAGGTACTTTTGTCAAGAAGCAAGTCCCTGGTTTAAGTAAATATAGAAGAGACAGAGCTGCACCACCCTGAGGAGGTTGTTTGCTACCTCCTATTCCCCATCCTCGGCTGAAGAGAACAACAAGGTGTGTGGTACAGAGAAACTCTGACATAGAGGAGGAGAGGTATATTGCCTCCTCTGTCCCAAGGTATTTCATATTCTTCCAAAATCATTCAAACAACCACTTTTTGTTGGATCTTTAACATTCTGTTACATATATTTGATGGCTTTAGAAAATAAATAATGGATAATGCCAAGCAATTAGTTTTTATTTAGAAAGTATAATTAAAATCAGGAATCAAAAGCCTTCTGGAAACTAAAACATGTTTAAAAGTTTAAGCAAATTTCTTTGACAACACCTATCTTTGATGTGTACTCGTCTTTCCCAGTAGACTGCAAGTTTCTGATAGACAGACAGAGTCTTTCTTACTTACCATAGCTCCAGCACCCTGCACAGGACCCAAACGAAGAAGTCAAAGCTATACATATATATTCAGTTCTATACAATTCCTACTTTGTAATTTTGTTGTAGGTACACGGTGGACAATAAACGTTCAATGAAATTAGTTGAAAGGATGTAGGAAAGGATACTGAGCAAAGCTGCACATGTAAATAAATCAACTGAGAAGATGAAACTTGTTTTGTTGTTTGAAGGGATTTTTCTTTTGCATCAAATTGGGTAGAAGGAAGACACTATAATTCCTATGTAGGAGCAAATTTTCTCATCCCCCAGTGGGAAATAATGGCTTAGAGTGAAGGAATGGCAGACTCCCATTAAGACTAAATACTTCCTAAAAATGCAACAAGAATATCAAGAATCCCCTGGGCAGACTGGCCACATGCAAATTCCAGAGCTCACTGAGCCAGGCTCTGATCTGTTGGGTGGCAGCCCAGGAATCTGTGTGCAGTGGTCCTCTGGCACTATGAAAAAAAAAAAAGCTTGGAGAGCAGACCCGCACAACTGCAGCCATGATCCACGAAGTGCAGGGCTTTGTGTCCTCGTTCCTCGAAGTTTGTAATTCTAACTTACAAATTCACTTGTTTATTTACTGGAAAAAATATTTCATTTCCCTCTACCTCCAAAGTTGGGAGAAAGTTTTTACAAAAGTAACCCTGAATCAGAATACTAGGAAATGTCTTTTTGGGGAGAAAATTCTCCCTATTCATGAATGGTTAACTTACCTGCCATCCTACATAGTGTTTTGTTTTTTTTTCTTTCTGGACAATATAGACCTTTGGCTACGATATATTGTTGAAACCTTGAATAGCTTGTGGGGGAGTTGAACTATTTCTACCATAACCTTTTATTATTGTAGCATTTTACATAATATTTATATCTATCTATCTATCTAGATATAGATTTTTTGTGTGTGTGAAAGCTTTTTATCAAACTGAACACTTTTCAGATTTTCTGCCTACATGGCCCGTTAATTTCGTACTCCTGATTCATTTCCCTACAATGTTGCTAGGAGACCAAGACACTTCCTGACAAAAGCTGCAGAATGTACCAGTCATATGGATTCTGCTCTTCCAAATCCATTTGTTGTTGCCGATGTGGCTTCCTTAGAATGTGGTATTTATAACAATGTAAGTGGGGAAATTGCTCAGAACACTGACCCAGAGGTGTGCACCATTTTGCTCTTCTGCCTATTTTATGACCACAGGTGGGGAGGGCTATGGAGTTTTATTTCTTCATGGGACAAAACTTGAATTTTGTTCATTCTACTCCATTTTAGAACTAAAGATAAGAGAAAAATAATTGAAACAGAAGAGTTAGGGATTGTTGGGAAATAGATTTCTCTCAACATTTCTGAAATCATCATTGTTTTTCTTCATTTTAGTACCCCTCTGAGGTACAATATGCCAGCAATAGTAGGCAAAGGTTCCCTACCGACATTAAAATTCAATCCTAAAGTGGCAATCTAATTAGTAAAAATCACATTAGTAATTTTTTAGTTTTAAAAATTAGAAGTTTTGGTGATAAATCTTGTTTATTATCAAGTAAATCTATGGGGAAGGTGAATGAGATACCAGTTCAAAAATTCTTTTGTAGTCAGATACAGACAGAAGCTATCTCTATGACCATAAACCTGGAAGAACTGAGAGTCTGAAAAGCCCAGAACTGAACAGCCCATGCTCCAGAAGTGTCTGATCCAGAAAAAGCGGGTTGCTCCTAAGACCCTAAGACTTCTTGGACTCTAGCCCGCTATCTCTTATTCCCCCTCCAATCTCTCTTCCTTCTTGACACCTTTTAAGCATGTTTCCTTGCTACTTAAGTTCCCTCTGCCTACAGCACTTTCTACATGTTTAACTTCCACTGGACCTTTAAGATGTCAGCTCATTTGTTCCTTTCTCAAAAACCCTCTGTGAATAATTCCACTCCCTCTCAGCCGAGTTGGTCATGGTAACCAGTATCTTTTTAAAAATTTACAACTGTAGGTGTGATTATTAGAGGAATGCCATTCTTCTCCCTTTATTAGTTCTATGAAAGCAAAGGCTATGTTTAGACTTGTTCACTGCTGTAGTCACAAAAAGCTGCCATTTGTCAGAGGTTCATAAATGTTCAATGCATACTTGCTGAATAAGGAGCTGAGATACATGACTCTGTACTTTTCTACATTCTAACTCCTGTTCTCTAATCTCTCCTAACCTGTCCTCTGTAATCTATTATTTTAAGTAACATCAAGGGATTTAGTTTTGTTTCTTTTTCTTCCTCTCCTATCCCTAAAGCCTGAAGTGATCACTTACTTCCAAAGCTCAGCTTATTTATGAGTTCTGAATTCAATGATTAAGTCTTCACTTCTCACTCTAGATCTAGTGTTCTATTCTGTGCTATATTTAAGATACAGTCACTTGAAGGCTCAGCTGTCATTTCAAATCTCACATGGGTGAAATAGGTGAAAGAGCAGGGGCTTTGTTTTTAGAACTGATAAATGTATAGTACTGTGCAACTTTTACCTCTCTGAGTCTCCACTTCCTTACTTATAAAATTGAAATATTAATATTTGTCTTGCTATATTGTTTTAAGGTATAAGTGAGTATAATACACACATGTGTGTATGTGGGTGTATGTGTTTACCTTTATAACTTCTTACATTCCTTAGTTACTCAGTGCTTGAGACAGTTGGCAGTCAAATAAGCTATCATTACTTTACTTATTTATTAGACTAAATCATCTCCCCAATCTTTTACTCTTTTTCATTTTCTATTTAAAATAACAAAACTCTATTTTTCTTAATCACTCTTAGGCTCTATATCTGACTTTTTTTTTTTATTCCATAAAAATGTCAAACCATAAATCAAACACTATTACTTCTTTCTTCAAATGTGTCTGTAATTTAAGGTGTTCAATTCAAAATATTGTTCACATTTTAATCATCCTGACCCTGGCCTTTATACTTTGTCCTGGACCATTTTGCTAAACTTCTCATCAGTTGCTTTCTCACTCTCTTATACTGTGCCTGTGACCAGTTTAATCTTAGAAGATTTGGTTTTACTCATAAGATTCTCATGGAAAAGTCTAAAATCAGTCCTGGCAGAATCGAGTCCAGGTTTTTCCTCCAACTCTCAGCTCTTCTCTCTTACTCATCTAGCCTAACTCTAGGAATATGCTATAAAGATATGCAGAGTTAGAAAAACAAGTAGAGACAGTAAGGCACTCTAGGGTGAAAGCTCTGAGTAAATAAGAGTCCAGGGACCTCTCTGACCCATACTGGAAACAGGGTGCTGAAACAGCAAAACAGAAGGATAAGCTTCAGTAACAGAAATGTTAAGGCTCTCAGAACAGAGATTAGAAGCCAGCATGTTCCTTGTCCTTTACTTCACCCTCTGAAAACTTCTACTGTCTGCTTCGTCAAGTTATTTGTACTGGAAAATAAATATCTGAGTAAGGCTGGGAACAGGGCTTCAGTCCTTGGGTCTGCTGACCCAGGCTGTTGTCTCCCCTTGGCCCCTCAATGCATTTCACCTGGTCATCAAGTAGTTCATTGTCGCTGTGACACCTAACTTCCTCACAGATCCCATGGACCCAAGGTACAATTAGTTTTTCTCCTTTCTGAACTCCACACACTTCCCACTTCATCATGGTCCCAGGCTGTTGCCTCTCTTTGTGTATGTTTGTGTGTGTGTGTAATATTTTATTTGTTTTTTTAATTTTTATATATTTTTTATTTTTTCAAAGTGAGAAGAGGGGGTGGCAGAGAAAGGCTACTGCATGTGCCCTACTGGAATTCACCTGGCATGCCAACCAGGGGGCAATGCTGGGCCCATCTGGGGCATTGCTCTGCTGCAACTGTAGCCATTTTAATGCCTGAGGCAGAGGTCATGGATCCATCCTTAGAGCCCAATTTTGCTCCCATGGAGCCTTGGCTGTGGGAGGGGAAGAGAGAGACAGAGAGGAAGGAGGGGGGAGGGGTGGAGAAGCAGATGAGCACTTCTCCGATATGCCCTGGTCAGGAATAGAACCTGGGATTTCCACAGGCTGGGCCGACACTGTACTGCTGAGCCAACTGGCCAGGGCTTACGTATTTAATTTTTATTTAGATTTTATTTATTCATTTTTAGAGAGAGAGAAGGGAGAGATAGAGAAAGAGAAGAGGGGAGGAGCAGGAAGCATCAACTCCCTTATGTGCCTTGACCAGGCTTGCACGGGGTTTTGAACCAGTGAACTCAGCATTCCAGGTCAACGCTTTATCCACTGTGTCACCACAGGTCAGGCTGTGTATTTAATTTTTAAAAAACTTATTGGGTTGACATCATTCACCAAATATACATTTTTTCAAGTGTACAAGTCAATATAACACCATCTACACGATGTATCTTCCTCTGCCCACCTCAAATAAAGTCTCTTTCTACCCCCATTCCTCTCTTCTCGAACTCCTCCCCCAATCTATACCCTTCCTTTCCCTGTGGCTATTGCCACTCTGTTGTCTGTCTGTCTGTATATATATATACACACATACACACACATACATACACATATATATGTATATGTATATATTATTGTATATGTTTTATGGTTAATCTCTTTATCACGCTGTTCCTTCTGCCTTGAACAGCTTCACAGCCCCTTTCCACTTACCTCTTTTCATGAAAGTCATATCCAGGCACTTAGCCAAATTTCTGCAGCTTCCTCCATCTTCTCCATGATGATGTAATAATTATTTGTGTGTAAATTTGACTCTGGTTGTTTCAGATATGATTTTAACGTAAATTTCTTGAATAATAGTGGCCATGTCTTCTCTTTCCCCCCTTTTGCTGAGCCCTAAACAATTCTGGATTTGTAAGAAGTTTAAATTTGTATTCTTTTTAGTACCCCACTCTGGGTCAAAGTATTGAATATTTCAGAGAGAAACTGAAAGTTAATAGGTTGAACTTTATGAAGTTATCAATATTTGACCAGTTTTGACCTATAACACCAGCAATTTTGTATGATCAATCTGATAACTTAATGTCCTGATCTCAGATGATTTGGTAAAATGTCAAATGGATTCTTTCTCAGTTTAGAAACTACCTTTAGAACTTAGAAAAAAGATAGGTTATGTTCTGCTCATATCTTATTCTATATATTCTATAGTAGAAAGGACATTCTTTATTGTTCTTTTTTTAGAAAAAGCAGTCCAAGTCTATTTTCTAAATGAACTGGTGAAGAAAAGATTGGAGGTGATTAACAAACTTTCGATCCATATGGATTCCTAAAGGAGAATTTTTATAATGTACATTGTAGCTATTAACATTTATACTAGTACAGAACTGAGATCAGGTCCCGAATCTACCACTACCTACCTTAGGTAACATCAAGCAACTTATTTCAGTTATCTGTGTCTTTTGTTCTTCATTTATAAAAAGAGTTTGATAACATAAGTACTTACCTCTATGAGTCAGAAAGAGAATGAAATTAACTAAAATAAAGAAAGCCTTTAAAATAGTGCTAATACATAATATACATTCAGTGAATGTTAGTTACTTTGTTTTTTCATTAATTTGGAGAGGGGAGGGAGAGAGAGAGAAAGAGAGAGAAGCATTAACTCAATGTTTCACTTAGTTCCATTTAGCTGTGTACTCATTAATTGCTTCTCAACTGGGGATTGATCCCACAATCTCTAGTACTTTGGGTCAATACTTAATCATTGAGCCAACAGGTGAGGGTATCAGTTGCTTCTATTATTTCTAATAAAAACAAGTATCTGCTCTCCTAAAGATGTAATTCAATATCATTAAACATAATAGTATCTCTATGTTTATATTGTGAGGTAACAGATCATCTTATTTATACTTCTTAAAATTTTTAAGTGACATATCAGGCTTCTCAAAACCAAAAAAATAAACAACTAAAAGTGGCCTCTTTTTATAAATTATCATAATTTTATTTCATATATGTCTTTCCCTACTCCTATGTAGACATGAATTCAAAGAAGCAGTGTTAAATGGGACCTCTGTTACTTGTTTGCAGATATATCTTGAGCTTTCTGCAATAGACTATTTCTCCTTCACATCGCTCCAATCTCCTACAAAAGCAAAAGACACAGCTCAGAAAACAGATTATCCAAGCAAAGTCCAATTCTTCATGGACTACGAAATAAAAATAAATCAAAACTCTAATACTTAGCAGTAGTAAAATCATCCATGAATTAAGAATTTGTCTGGTTGAGAAGATTTAACACAATGCTTGAAAACACATTGAAATTGCCTCATACTTTATGACAACAATGAATTTATATAGGGTTTATTCCTGAATGATTTAATGTGTTTATGGACTTAACAAGTCAGTCACTATGTGTAAGCCATTTTTTAAATATCCAATTATGCTGACATCACTTCTGTGATTCATCTATTTATTAATTCCACAAATATTTACAAAAGAATTACTGCAGGCTAAGCACATAGTAATATGCAGCTTATTCAAATTAGGGCTGCCTTTTTTTCCGGGTAAGACTACTTTGATTCTTTTTTATTGTAATCTGTCAAAAAATATGCAACCTTTAAGGGCAGACATGGCCCGCTGGTTTATGTTCTTTTTATTTTCAATTTAAAGTGGTGCCAATATAATTGTTATTGCCACTGCATGTCTGTCCCCTGCTTAATGAGATGTGTTTAATTGTCAGAGTAGCCTGACTCCCAGTGCTGGTTTCCCCACAGGCAATGGGGGAGAAGACAGTAGGGTTGGTTGCCCCTCCGATTGCCAAACCTTGGTGAGTTCAACTGAGCAACTATATCTGGAGAGTGTTCTATTTTCTTTCTTGCCAGAAATGAACCTTTTCTTGGCGATCTTTAGTTACAATGTTCCTACCTCATCTGGTCCTGGTTTCTCTATTCCAGTAACCATTTTTGTACCAATCTTGGGGAAGGGACCCAGAAATCCAGGAAGTTTGCAGTACTTCATTTGAGAATAATAGTTAACAGTCCTTTAATTCCATTTCTTCCCGCAACAAGGAAAAATTGTTATATAGGCATGACAGTGGTTTCAGACCCCATAAATAATACTTTCCAAAGGGTCGTTCATAATGCAAAATTACATATATTGAATAAAAATTTCAAAGTCAAGGTCAGCTACATATAGTAAATGAAACAGTTGGCAAATATGTGATCTCTGCTTCCAAGGAGTTTAGAATCTGAAAAATAGGTCTTGTGCACAAAAGGGAGGAAAAAGCATTTGTGGAAAAGGGAACAGAGTTAGAATCTGAGGCCAAAAAGAACATGGTGGTTTAAGGAAATGAAAACAAACCCCTGCATCTGAAATACTCAATGACAAAGAAAAAGGGCCCAGATCCTGCAGGCCTGTGATATTTGGACTTTACCGTAAAGGCCAGTGCAGTCAGGGAAGCATTTCAAACCAAAGAGTGAGCTTACTGTAGCTGCCATTTTGAATCATGGGAGAGGAACAGATAGATGAGAACCAGGTATCATTATATGTTTCAAGGAATTGATCTTTTGCTTGATTGTGATTTTTAAAAATCTATCCTTAACGCTTTCTGTAATTTCTCATCTTTATTCCTCTAATAACCCTTTCTGAATGAGTTTTCTTCTATTCTGTTGCCCAATCTTATTTATCTTCCAAGAGCTTTGTGGAAGAGCTTTTCTCTTAGAAAACCTTTCTCGATGCTACCATTAATTATACTTGTGTTATTTGCTATTTTTGTATCATTGTATCACTTTATTAGCATGGCCTTTTAGCCATTTGGCCTGGTGTAGTGAAGAGTTCTTTGAAGACATAACTGGGTTCCAATTTCTAATTTAGTTTTAGGGCATATCACTTAAACTCATGGAATCTGGCTTATTTATATGTAAAATGGAAGAACAAGAACTTCTCGTGATTGTTATAATTAAGTGATAGAATATGTTTAAAGAACATAGCACAGCTTCTGAAATGTAGTGCTGTCTGATTAATAAAGTAGTTTTTTCTTTTTTTTTGCTTTATTTAATTAATCAAAGATCTATCTTGTTTACCTATGTATTAGTTTCAATGTCTTGAATTCAATAAGAAATACATACTTGATGAACTAAATGGAAATGATGTCATATGCACATTCTTTTTTTTTTTTTTTTAATAAATTTTTATTAATGGTAATGGGATGACATTAATAAATCAGGGTACATATATTCAAAGAAAACATGTCTAGGTTATTTTGTCATCAAATTATGTTGCAAACCCCTCGCCCAAAGTCAGATTGTCCTCCGTCACCCTCTATCTAGTTCTCTGTGCCCCTCCCCCTCCCCCTAACTCTCTCCCTCCCTCCCTCCCATGTCCTCCCTCCCCCCCCCACCCTTGGTAACCACCACACTCTTGTCCATGTCTCTTAGTCTCATTTTTATGTTCCACCAATGTATGGAATCATGTAGTTCTTGTTTTTTTCTGATTTGCTTATTTCACTCCTTATAATGTTATCAAGATCCCACCATTTTGCTGTAAATGATCTGATGTTATCATTTCTTATGGCTGAGTAGTATTCCATAGTGTATATGTGCCACATCTTCTTTATCCAGTCTTCTATTGAAGGGCTTTTTGGTTGTTTCCATGTCTTGGCCACTGTGAACAGTGCTGCAATGAACATGGGGCTACATGTGTCTTCACGTATCAATGTTTCTGAGGTTTTGGGGTATATACCCAGTAGAGGGATTGCTGGGTCATAAGGTAGTTCTATTTTCAGTTTTTTGAGGAACCACCATACTTTCCTCCATAATGGTTGTACTACATTACAGACCCACCAACAGTGAATGAAGGTTCCTTTTTCTCCACAGCCTCTCCAACATTTGCTATTACCCGTCTTGTTGATAATAGCTAATCTAACAGGAGTGAGGTGGTATCTCATTGTAGTTTTGATTTGCATTTCTCTAATAACTAATGAAGCTGAGCATCTTTTCATATATCTGTTGGCCATTTGTATCTCTTCCTGGGAGAAGTGTCTGTTCAAGTCCTCTTCCCATTTTTTTATTGGATTGTTTGTTTGTTTGTTGTTGAGTTTTATGAGTTCTTTGTAAATTTTGGATATTAGGCCCTTATCTGAGCTGTCGTTTGAAAATATCAGTTCCCATATAGTTGGCTGTCTGTTTATTTTGATATCAGTTTCTCTTGCTGAGCAAAAACTTTTAATTCTGATGTAGTCCCATTCATTTATCTTTGCCTTCACTACTCTTGCCATTGGAGTCAAGTTCATAAAATGTTCTTTAAAACCCAGGTCCATGATTTTAGTACCTATGTCTTCTTCTATGTACTTTATTGTTTCAGGTCTTATATTTAGGTCTTTGATCCATTTTGAATTAATTTTAGTACACGGGGACAGGCTGTAGTCGAGTTTCATTCTTTTGCATGTGGCTTTCCAGTTTTCCCAACACCATTTGTTGAAGAGGCTTTCTTTTCACCATTGTGTGTTGTTGGCCCCTTTATCAAAGATTATTTGACTATATATATGTGGTTTTATTTCTGGGCTTTCTATTCTGTTCCATTGGTCTGAGTGTCTATTTTTTTGCCAATACCATGCTGTTTTGATTATCGTGGCCCTATAATATAGTTTAAAGTCAGGTATTGTAATGCCCCCAGCTTCATTTTTTTTCCTTAGGATTGTTTTGGCTATTCGGGGTTTTTTATAGTTCCATATAAATGTGATGATTTTTTGTTCCAGTTCTTTAAAAAATCTCATAGGGATTTTGATGGGAATTGCATTAAATTTGTATATTGCTTTGGGTAATATGGCCATTTTGATTATATTTATTCTTCCTATCCAAGAACAAGGAATATTTTTCCATCTCATTGTATCTTTTTCGATTTCCCTTAACAATACTTTGTAATTTTCATTATATAGGTCCTTTACGTTCTTTGTTATGTTTATTCCTAGGTATTTTATTTTTTTTGTTGCAATCGTGAAGGGGATTATTTTTTTGAGTTCATTTTCTAATATTTCATTGTTGGCATATAGAAAGGCTATGGACTTTTGTATGTTAATTTTGTATCCTGCGACCTTACTGTATTGGTTTATTGTTTCTAATAATCTTTTTGTGGAGTCCTTCGGGTTTTCGATGTATAGGATCATATCATCAGCAAAAAGTGATAGCTTTACTTCTTCTTTTCCGATATGGATGCCTTTTATTTCTTTGTCTTGTCTGATTGCTCTGGCCAGAACTTCTAGCACCACGTTGAATAAGAGTGGAGAGAGTGGACAACCCTGTCTTGTTCCTGATTTAAGGTAGAAAGTCCTCAGTTTTATGCCGTTTAATAGGATGTTGGCTGATGGTTTATCATATATGGCCTTTATCATGTTGAGATATTTTCCTTCTATACCCATTTTGTTGAGAGTCTTAAACATAAAATTGTGTTGTATTTTATCAAAAGCCTTTTCTGCATCTATTGATAAGATCATGTGGTTTTTGTTCTTTGTTTTGTTGATATGGTGTATTACGTTAACCGTTTTGCGTATGTTGAACCATCCTTGAGATTCTGGGATGAATCCCACTTGATCATGATGTATTATTTTTTTAATATGTTGTTGTATTCGGTTTGCCAGTATTTTGTTTAGTATTTTAGCATCTGTATTCATTAGAGATATTGGTCTGTAGTTTTCTTTCTTTGTGCCATCCTTGCCAGGTTTTGGTATGAGGGTTATGTTGGCCTCATAAAATGTGTTTGGAAGTATTGCTTCTTCTTCAATTTTTTGGAAGACTTTGAGTAGAATAGGAACCAAGTCTTCTTTGAATGTTTGATAGAATTCACTAGTATAACCGTCTGGGCCTGGACTTTTATTTTTGGGGAGATTTTTAATAGTTTTTTCTATTTCCTCCCTGCTGATTGGTCTGTTTAGGCTTTCTGCTTCTTCATGACTCAATCTAGGAAGGTTGTATTGTTATAGGAATTTATCCATTTCTTCTAAATTGTTGTATTTGGTGGCATATAATTTTTCATAGTATTCTACAATAATTCTTTGTATTTCTATGATGTCTGTGGTGATCTCTCCTCTTTCATTTTGGATTTTATTTATTTGAGTCCTGTGTCTTTTTTCCTTGGTGAGTCTTGCCAAGGGTTTGTCAATTTTGTTGATCTTTTCAAAGAACCAACTCCTTGTTTTATTGATTTTTTCTATAGTTTTTCTGTTCTCTATTTCATTTATTTCTGCTCTGATTTTTATTATCTCCTTTCTTCGGCTGGTTTTGGGTTGTCTTTGTTCTTCTTTTTCTAGTTCCTTAAGGTGTGAAGTTAAGTGGTTTACTTCGGCTCTCTCTTGTTTGTTCATATAGGCCTGAAGTGATATGAACTTTCCTCTTATTACTGCTTTTGCTGCATCCCAGAGATTCTGATATGTCGTATTTTCATTTTCATTTGTCTGTATATATCTTTTGATTTCTGTGCTTATTTCTTCTTTGACCCATTCATTTTTTAGAAGTATGTTGTTTAGTTTCCACATTTTTGTGGGTTTTTCCCCCTCTTTTTTGCAGTTGAATTCTAGTTTCAAGGCTTTATGATCAGAAAATATGCTTGGTACAATTTCAATTTTTCTAAATTTGCTGATATTGTCTTTGTGGCCCAACATATGGTCAATTCTTGAGAATGTTCCATGTACACTAGAGAAAAATGTATACTCTGTCGCTTTGGGATGAAGTGTCCTGTAGATGTCTATCATATCCAGGTGTTCTAGTATTTTGTTTAAGGCCACTATATCTTTATTGATTCTCTGTTTGGATGACCGATCTAGAGCCGTCAGCGGTGTATTGAGGTCTCCAAGTATGATTGTATTTTTGTTAGTTTTTGTTTTAAGGTCAATAAGTAGCTGTCTTCTATATTTTGGTGCTCCTTGGTTTGGTGCATATATATTAAGGATTGTTATGTCTTCTTGATTCAACTTCCCCTTAATCATTATGAAATGACCATTTTTGTCTCTGAGTACTTTTTCTGTCTTGTAGTCAGCATTATTAGATATGAGTATTGCTACACCTGCTTTTTTTTGGGTGTTGTTTGCTTGGAGTAT
Source organism: Saccopteryx bilineata (assembly GCF_036850765.1). Taxonomy (NCBI): domain Eukaryota; kingdom Metazoa; phylum Chordata; class Mammalia; order Chiroptera; family Emballonuridae; genus Saccopteryx; species Saccopteryx bilineata. Next base: position 180,594,395 of record NC_089494.1, read on the forward strand.
TGTTTTCCAGCCTTTCACTTTGAATTTGTTTTTATCCTTGTTGCTTAGAAGTGTTTCTTGTAGGCAGCATATAGTTGGATTTTCTTTTTTAATCCATTCTGCTACTCTGTGTCTTTTTATTGGTAAGTTTAACCCATTTACATTTAGTGTAATTATTGACACTTGTGGGTTCTCTACTGCCATTTTATAAATTGCTTTCTGTTAGTTTTGTATCTAGTTTGATTCTTCTCTTTTGTTTTTCTATCATTTGTTTTTGTTTGTTTGTGTTCCATATTTCTTTCCTCTGTTGCTACCTTTTTAAGTCAAGTGTTTTTGTGGTGGTTTTTTTAAGGGTGGTTACCATTAAGTAATGAAAAGGGTACCTACCATATTCATTGTAGTACCCTATCTTATAAGTATTTCTGCACTTCATCATCCTTTGCTACTGTTAATCTCCATCCTCTCCCCCCTTTTTTTCCTTTGTTGTCACAGTTTAAGTTTGGTTTTATTGTGTTCTTGGTGGAGCTGTTACTTGTGGTGTTGTTTTCTTTTGTTCTTTGAATCTGGTTGGAAAACCCCCCTTAGTATTTCCTGGAGTGGGGGCTTTCTGTTGATAAATTCTCTCATCTTTTCTGTATTTGTGAATGTTTTTATATCTCCTTCATACTTGAAGGATAGCTTTGATGGGTATAGTATTCTTGGCTGAAAGTTCCTCTCTTTCAGGGCTTTAAATATTGGGGTCCACTCTCTTCTAGCTTGTAGAGTTTCTGCTGAGAAATCTGATGATAATCTAATAGGCCTTCCTTTATATGTTGTACTCTTCTTTTCCCTGGCTGCCTTGAGAATTTTTTCTTTGTCATTGGTTTGTGTCATCTTTATTATGATGTGCCTTGGAGTGGGTTTGTTGGGGTTAAGAAAACTTGGTGTTCTGTTTGCTTCTTGAATTTGAGGCTTTAGTTCCTTCCACAGGCTTGGGAAGTTCTCGTCTATTATTTGTTTGAGTATATTCTCCATTCCATTTTCTTTCTCTTCTCCCTCTGATATACCTATTATTCTTATGTTATTCTTTCTGATGGAGTCAGACAATTCCTGTAGGGCTTTCTCATTTTTTATTATTTTTGAGTCTCTTTCTTCTTCTCTCTGTTGTGCCTCAAGTTGTTTGTCTTCTATTTCACTAATCCTATCTTCAATCTGGGCTGTTCTGTTAGCTAAGCTTGTTACCTCGTTTTTCAGCTCGTGAATTGAGTTTTTCATTTCTGTTTGATTTGTTTTTATAGTTTCAATTTCCTTGGACATATATTCTTTGTGTTCATTGAGTTATTTTCTGATCTCCCTATATTGCCTTTCTGTGTTTTCTTGTATATCTCTGAGTATTTTTAAGATTTCTATTTTAAATTCTCTGTCATTTAGCTCCAAGGCTTCCAATATGTTAAGTCTTTTCTCCATAGATTTTTCCACATCTATTTGTGTTACCTCTCTTTCTTTTGTATCCATAATATTCGATTTCCTCTTTCTTATCGGCATCTGAGGGTGGTCTTATTGATAGCACTAATTAGAATTAATAAAGAGTAAAAAGAAAAAAAAAAGGGTAAAACACCCCACAAAAAAAAAAACAGTAATAATTTATTATTTCCCCCTTTTTTTCTCTCTTCTCTTTCCCTCCTCTCCCCTCCTCAGGGAAATATCGTGCCTATAATGGAGGGCCTGATTTGGGGTGAAGAGTTCAAGGGGCAAAAAAAGGGAGTAGGGACCTACTAAATGCAAAAAAAAAAAAAAAAAGGAAGAAAATCTTAGACAAGCATAAGATGATTTGCTTGTAAGTGATGGTCAACTAAGAGATATAATGAGAGGGATAAGAGGGAATCAGAAAAGAGGACCAAAAAAGAATAATAAAGAAGAAAAAATAAAAATAATAAGTAAAAATCTGTTGTATTAAGTGGAGCGAAGACTAAATACAATGGAGACCTTGGGTTGGGAGGACCCAAAATGCCACAAAAGTAAACAAACAAGAGAAAAAAAATATAAAAAAAAAAGCAAAAAAAAGAAATAAAGCCAAAAAAAGCCTTGAGTCCCAAATTAACTAATTTGTTCGTGATTGAGGATTATATGGGAGGAAAGTAAAATGAGAAAAGAAAAAACAAATAGAAAGGAAAAAATAAGAAAAAGAGAAAAACGAAGGAAGAAATAAAATAGGAGGAGAAAAAAAATAAAGCAAGACAAAAAAAAAAACAAAAAAAAATACAAAAGAGGAGAGAGTGAGAGTTAAGTGTTTTGGAGTATAACCTTAAAGGAGGGTGAGGATGAAGAAGAAAAATAAAATGCAACACTCATGGGTAGTGTAGTTCAAGAAAGGGGAAGCATAAGATGGGCAGAGAATAGAAGGACCGAGGTGGAGGAAATAAAGGCAAAAAGATAGAAGAAACAAACAACAACAACAACAACAACAAAAAATTAGTGGATCAAGTTGTAAAGTCTGTGGGTTTTTCTTGATTTTGAGAGGTTAACTTCTTCCTTTTTCTTTTCTCTCCCTCTTCCTAGTCGGTGACTCTGTACCCCAGGCTCTGCCCCTGTGTCACTCTTAGGTAGGGATTTGCAGTTGATGGGATTCTATGGCAATGTCATATAATTGGCTTTAGTCTTGCTGGAAGTAAAGGCTTGTTGGCGTTTGCAGGGTCCAACGATGAGAGAGTTTGCTTTCCTGGATTCTCTCTCCTAGTCCCCCCTTTCTGAATTAGCAGCCTGGTGATCCAGCTATAAGGCTGCAACTGCTTCTGCCTGGGGAGTAAGAGGCTCAAAGAGCTGGGAAATCCCCACTCTATCCCCACTCAGTGCAAGGCTTTGGGAAAGGCTCTGAGAGTCAGGGCCTCCAGTGTAATCAGGCGGGGGTGGGAGTCAATTGTTGTCAAGGTGACTGTTCAGCGCCTATCATTTAGTTGGACCTCTCAACCCAGGCTTTCCACACTTTGTAGCCTGTTTTTGCAGGGAAGAAGAGGCACTAGTCTCTGCTTACGACTAGTGTAGTATAGACCTTATTATCTGCCAAGTCCTTCTTGTTAGCGTTTATCCCTGAATATGGAGGCTCTATCAATCAGAAGTTGCCCCCGCCCCTTTAGCGAGAGGCACTAAAAAATATCACGCCTCTTGTCTTGGATCGCTGAACTGAGAGAGATCTTATCAATTAGAACCGAGGGTGCGCAGATTTTATGGGTTAAGCTAATTTCAGTGATTGGGTCGCAGCTGTGTTTCCGAAGGTATTTTAGGCTGCCTGCGCGCGCCCCTCCCCCAACGCTTGATTGTTAGCTTGAATGGCTGGGTGAGGTGCCCCGCCCACGGAGAAAATCTCCCAAGCCTCTCCCGCTTGCCCCGCCGCTGGCGGCTGGACCGCACCAGGCGCAGGATAATGGAGCCCCCTGGGTGTGCGGGCCAGCAGGGCGCCCTGGGCGCGTGGAATGCCCAAGGCACGCGCGCGAATGGGGCGCTCCGGGCACCGGTGGCCGGCGACCCCCACTCGCAGTGTGCGGGCCGCTGGGAACGTCAGCAGTGCTCAACCGGACCGGGCGCACGCGCTGCGGCTCGTGGCGGTCGCTCACGGTGGCGGTTCGCAGGGGCTCGCGGCAGCTCGTGGTGGCGGTTCGCGGCAGCTCGCGGGGGCTCGCGGCGGCTCGCGGTCGGCCGCTTGCGGCGGCTTGCGGTTCCCAAGTATATGGGGTGACTCACCGCAGGCGCACTCCCTGGCGGCTTGAATGAGCGTCGCTGCGGTAGCTTCCTCCACACCCTCGTCTCTCAGATTCAAGTGATAACAGTCCTTTTGCTTTCAGTTTATGTGGAACTCCGAAATGCTCCGAGGATAAATTTTTCTGTTTCTAGTTGATAAATTTGTTGTGATTTAGGGGATAGCTGTCGGACGCGCTTCTCACGGCGCCATTTCCGTGACGTCCCATATGCACATTCTTAACAAAGTAAGTTACTTCAGCCAGTGGAACAATGGTATAACTCAAAGTTTGTAATATTTTCTTATTCCATTGTATTTAACTATGGCTTTGCCCACATAGATTGTTCATAAAAGCTATTTTTAGTGAGTCTGGAAGAGTACTAATACTTATAAATTTTATTTCTACCCTGATTTTCTATTCTTCAGACCATGAGCCATTGTTTTAGAGGCTGATCTGATTTTAATTCCCATTCTCTCTTTCTTTGTAGTTATTTAGTTATTTATTTTCATTTGGATTTATTAGGGTGACACTGGTTCATAAAATTATATAGGTTTCAAGTATATTATTTTATATTATAACATCTTTACATCTGTATAATGTATTGTGTGTTCACCACCTTAAGTAAAGTCTCTTTCTATCACCATCTATTCTCCCTTTACTCTCTTCTACCTCCCCCGACCTCTTTCCCTTGTAATCACCATACTGTTGTTTGTGCCTAGGTGTTGGACAAACAAGTGTGTTAGGCTTGCTCGCTTGTACATTGCCTGATTGGTACATGAGCATGGAGCAGCACCACATGTGTATAGTCTATGTAAGGCTGCAGGGATAGATCTCTCAGGGCAGTAGATTGTAGATTGTGGATTGCCTGCCACAATAAGAGGGACCATTTTTTTGCTATTATTTGTGGAAGAAGGGGTTTTTCCTTGAGCTTTTTTGGCTCATCAGCCTGGAGAGAGGGAAGCAGTTTTCCTTGCCTGCTTTCTCATCCACCATTGTGAGACTCTAATAAACAGGATAGCCCACTATTTTCTAGCTTCGCAGTTTCTCTGCCATCTGCCCGAATGTGAACATGCATGGCCATGGCCACTGGCCTTACACTAGGACTTATTTTTCTTTGCTTAATTCTTTCTCCTTTTTCACTCAGCTTCCAACCCACTTCATCACTGACAGCTGTCACACTGGTCTCAGTATCTGAGTCTGTTTCTATCTTGTTCATTAGATTTGACATATAAGTGAAATCATATGGTACTTGTCTTTCTCTGACTGGCTTCACTTAGCATAATACTCTCCAAGTCTATCTATGCTGTCACAAAAGGTAAATTTTGGAAGCAGCCAAAGTATCCATTAATAGATGATTAGATTTAAAAAAAAAAAGCTGTGGGACAGTTACACAGTGGAATACTACTCAACCATAAAAAAGAAGAAAAGCTTAATTCCTCTTCTCTTTAAATTTCAAGCATTCATCCCTATCCTGCAGGTTTTGCATAATTTCTAAGAGGTACCAGATGCACTGTGGAAGTGAGTGTCAAAGCTAAGCCCCTCTGTGCCACTCCAATTGTGTTTCTGTTTTTGTACTTCTAATTGAATTATAATACAGGACATACAGTTCTGTGGTAAAGAATGATGACTATATATATTATTCCTTCATAAATTTAATTTATGAGTTTTAAGTTATAGCTGAATGCCTGACCAGGTGGGGGCACAGTGGATAGAGTGTTGGACTGGGAGATGGAGGATCCAGGTTCGAAACCCCAAGGTCGCCTGCTTGAATGCGGTCTCAGCTGGTTTGAGCAAGGCTCACCAGTTTGAGCCCAAGGTCACTGGCTTGAGCAAGGGGTCACTTGGTCTGCTGTAGCCCTCCAGTCGAGGCACATATGAGAAAGCAATCAGTGAACAACTAAGGTGCCACAACAAAGAATTGATGCTTCTCATCTCTCTCCCTTTCTGTCTGTCTGTCCCTATCTGTCCCTTTCTCTGTCTCTCTATCTTTGTCATAAAAAATGTTATAGCTAAATGTTTATGATGCTTAACTAGCTTCTCAGTCTGCAAAGATGACCAGGAGTATTTCTGATAAAAATGTGCAGTGAGATGTTTTACTCTCCAAATGTACCCATATGTTCTTCAAAAGACATGAATATGAATACTTCTCCAGATTTGCAACCTTAGGAAAAATATGAATTGAAAGAAATTTTAGCAAACCATTATTATTATTTTCTTGATTAAAGGAATAAAATTTCTTCTAGGGTTTGAGCATTTCATGATTTCATAAATGATTCTTTAGTTACCATTCTCAGAAATTATTTTCACATTATGTAATGCAAGTCAATTTTCTTTTTTTTTTTAATTTATTTATTTTTAGAGAGGAGAGAGAGAGACAGAGAGAGGAGAGGCCTAGAGAGAGAAGGGGGAGGAGCTGGAAGCATCAACTCCCATATGTGCCTTGACCAGGCAAGCCCAGGGTTTCGAACCGGCGACCTCAGCATTTCCAGGTCGGGGCTTTATCCACTGCGCCACCACAGGTCAGGCGCAAGTCGTTTCAATGACTCAATTTAAGACTCATATCCAAAGATTTTGGTTCTCATCATTAGATATTTTGAGCAAGAATATGGGAGCAATTAAACAATATTATTGGCAAAGATGTCATACGGAGGACATGAAGAGATTTTACAAAGCACCGTCCATAAGAAAATGTGGCTAAATTGAACTACACCAAAATTAAGGCTTTCTAATACACAATAGACACAAAGAAAAAAGTGAAAAGAGAAGCCAAAACGTGGGGGAAATAGCTTTATAGAACATTGAACAGAACTTAGAATAGCACCTTCACTAAAGAGAATATCCAGGCCCTGGCCGGTTGGCTCAGCGGTAGAGCGTCGGCCTGGTGTGCGGGGGGCACATAGGAGAAGCGCCCGTTTGCTTCTCCACCCCCCTCTCCTTCCTCTCTGTCTCTCTCTTCCCCTCCCGCAGCCAAGGCTCCATTGGAGCAAAGATGGCCCGGGCACTGGGGATGGCTCCTTGCCCTCTGCCCCAGGCGCTAGAGTGGCTCTGGTCGCGGCAGAGCAATGCCCCAGAGGGGCAGAGCGTCGCCCCTGGTGGGCGTGCCGGGTGGATCCCGGTCGGGCGCATGCGGGAGTCTGTCTAACTGTCTCTCCCCATTTCCAGCTTCAGAAAAAAAAAAAAAAAGAGAGAGAGAGAGAGAGAATATCCAAATGACTAGTAAATACATGAAAACTTAAACAATCTCATTAGTCATCTGGAAAATTCAAATGAAGACCACAATGTGATGCCATAACACCTTGACCAGAATGGCAAAAATGAAGTAGATTGAGAATGTTGAATGTTGATAAGGAATTAAGGTAACTACACTGTTCACAAAAATTAGGGAATATTTTATCATTTTATATTAATTTTGAAATATATGTAATTTTTGTGAGAAGTATATATACTGCTGATGAGAAGGCAAACATTAATGTAACTTTTAGAAAACTTTTTGTCAATATTTATGCAAGCTAAATATACATATGCTTTTAACCCAGCATTTCTACTTCTGTGAGTGTGTGTATATATATGGGTGTATATAAATGCATATCTATATATATATATATCTATATATATATATAGATATATATATATCTCCACCAGAAATGTATCCATATGTTCCTCAAAAGGCTTGTATGTGAGTGCTTATAGAAACCTGGTACTAAATACTTGATAGCCCTAAGGAAGCAAACCAAATATCATTAAGAGTAAAATAGGTAAATATTGATATACTTATACTATGGAATATTATAAAACAATGACAAAAATAAGTTAAAACAATATACTATAATATATATAATCCAAAAACATAATTTGAGTGAAAAAGTCAGTTGCAGAAAAGCACATATTTATTATTTGATTTACATGAAATTCAGAAATAGGCAGAGCCAATCTTCGGTGTTAATATGAAGAGAGTAGTTTCCTATCAGGGACTTGAGTTTAGGCATGGAAAGGAAGGGATGTTTCTAATAGCTGGTAATTTTCTGTTTTTTAATCTTAGTGAGTATAACATACGGTGTCTAATTTGTGTAAATTTGCCAAGCTCTTTCATTTATGATTTGTGCAAATTATTGTTTGCATGTTATGCTTCAGTAAATAACTTAAATAAATAAAATTGATGATGACCAAATTGGCAAAACTTAATGAACTACTGTGGGAGCATTACCTGCCAGTGATATTGTTGCAACTAATGAATGACATATCTCTGGAGTTTCGTTGGCATAACCCTTAGCACTAGTGTGTAAACAAAAAAAGGGACAAGATATAATTAAATGAGTCAGTTATGGGATTCAAATAATTTAACAGCTGGTTCCCTGCCCTAACTACAATTTTAAGTATAAAAAAGATATACTTAAAGGTAGTTTATTATTTCATGCAATAGATACTTAAGAACAATAAAAGAAGTATACAAAACTAGATTATATTACAAGCATTTTAAAATATTAATGAAAAAATATTAAATAATACCTGACACAAAACAATAAAACTGTTATTTAAGATATTTTCATATTGCTTCTTGATTGGCATCCTCACAAGTTTTTTCATCTATGGACGGAATGTTTGCATGTCTAAACCTCTATAGGTGCTTAGACTATGCCATTGCACAGATGAACATTAAAAAAGAGAAAGGAATATAAATTTGTGATTTCCACATTGGGCAGCTGCCCAGGCACCCACCTTAGAGAGAACCCTGATTACAAGTGCCATTTTAACAACTGGTTCACCGAACTCAAGAAAAAATTAGGTATCAGTTCTGTCAAACCAGTGCAAACCGGCTGAATCCCAACACTGAGATGAATGCCAACTCCTTTTCAGCAGATGTTTTTACAGCACTGTTGGGTGAATCAAAACTAATAGAAAATTTTTACATGCCAATGTTTGCAGATTTTGCAGCTTTGCTAAGAAGCAACAGGAGTTAAAAAAAATTTAAGTGGGAAAGAAGTTATTTCCTCCTATTTAGAGTTTTAAGACTAATCTAAATATTTTGGGATTTTAGAAATTATTAGTAAAGGCTTTGGGATAGCTAATCAGCTAAAATAATTTAGAAAACTCTAAATATTCAGGAAAATATTTTGTGTGTGTGTGTGTGTGTTGTCAAGGGACTTTGTAGATGCTTATTTAATAAATATATATAGTAATAACATTTTTATATATTTTTATTTCTATTTATTTATTTATTTATTTTAAGTGAGAGAAAAGGATATAGACACACTCCCACATGCGCCCAGACTGGTATCCACCCAGCAACCCCTATCTGGGGCCAATGCTCAAATCAACTGACCTACCTCAGTGCCTGAGGCTGAATCTCAGACCAACCAAGCTACCCTCAGTGCTCAGAGAGACATTCGAACCAATCAAGCCACAGGCTATGAGTGGGGAAGAGAGAGATAAAGGGGAGAAGAAAGGGAAGAGAAGCAGATGGCTGCTTCTCATGTGGACCAAGGATCAAATCTGGGATTTCTGCATGGTGGGCCAACACTCTATCAATTGAGCCAACTGGCCAGGGCCAGTAATAACATTTTAATTTAAAATTATATATTTACTTTGCACTGGCCAAAGTATGCCATTTCTAGATACTATGATACTTGCTTTCTGCATTTATCTAATTATCTTATATATATATATTTTTAAGCTTAGTTTTTTTCAAGTTATTCATTTTAGAGAGGAGAGGGAGAGACAGAGAGAGAGAGAGAGAGAGAGAGAGAGAGAGGAGAGACAGAGAAAGAGAAGGGGGGGAGGAGCTGGAAGCATCAACTCCCATATGTGCCTTGACCAGGCAAGCCCAGGGTTTCGAACCGGCGACCTCAGCATTTCCAGGTGGACGCTTTATCCACTGCGCCACCACAGGTCAGGCCTAATTATCTTATATTTTTATTGTAATTTTCTACCCATAACACGATTTCTATTCTATTCAAATTAATACAAACTTTCAGAATTCTTCCATTCAGTATAATATTCTCCATATACAACACTTTTAAATTCAGGTTGATTCTTTCACTAAAGATAATATCACTTTAGCTGGATTGAAATTTCCTTCAATGAATTTCCAAGATGATCAAAATCCAAACCTTTTTTTGTGGATTTAGAGCCTCAAACCAATAAATAAAAATATCCTCATTATTTTTATTTACTACACTCACCTTAAAATAGAGCCCCAGAGTATGGTGTAATTCCTTAATAAATAACAGTAGAATGGAATATTACTAACTTCTTAATTTGGCTTATGTCTCCATTTTTCCAGGTAACCTATTTTACTGTATATACTCTTGATTGGCAGTGATGATCTCTCCCCATTTATTTCCTTTCTTTACCCTCTTTCTAACCATTTTTTCAAAATCTCTAAATTTATTATTGTTGCTTCCTTCTTCTTGCCCTAAAAATATTTAAAAGCTTTTTAGAAATTTTTCACCTCTCTTTTATGAAACAAATGATCATTGTAAAATAGAAATGGAATTTAGATCTATGGCTTCTAATTGAATTCCTATCATCCAGTGTCTACCTGGATAATACCAGCAGTGAGTAATCTACTGCATGAGACAACTTATTCCATTGTGGGGTGGCACTCACTGCTGATTCTTTAGCCTCCTGGGACAATAGAAACAGTACTTTTATATGAGAATTCTTCAGTCTTAAGGAACCTATGTTTTTCTCTCCAAAGCAATATCTTTTTAGTTTCTTAAACTATTCATTTTATGACAAGATTTCAATCTTCTATTTGCATCTTTACTTCCAAACTAAATCTAAGTTAGTGTCTGTCTTACATTAAATTAAATATAACACCCATATGTGGTCTCTCCTATACAGAATGCAGTGGTTGATTCTGTCCTATGACCAACATATAACATTTTTTTTAGCGCAGTTCAAGTTGTCATTAGGTCCATACTCTGCTTTACTGTTAGCAGATGACTTTGCTTATTCTGACCATGGCAGTCCTCTTTTTCTGTTAGAATTTACCTTTCAAACCACTTCTTTTGTTTCTCCTTCAACAGAGGAAATTATTTTTATTTTATGCAATAGCTATAACATGTTTCTTCCTCCCCTGCTTTTGTCTCTCTTTATCAATAATTCTGTGAAGGTAACTGCTTGTTTTTCCTGAAATTTCTCTTTCTCTATCCAGGCTTTTATTTCATTCTGTCTATAGGTCAGCTCTAATTGTGTGTTCAAGCATTAACAACAATTCAAAAGGACAAAATAAAACATCTGTTATGTTTACCCAAAGCCATTATCTCACTCAGCATCAGCATTACAATCATCACCCACTCACTGTAAATGCACAGAATGGTAGACGCTGATGACATTTTCCAATTATTTTATTAGATAGTTTGATCATTTCCCCCACTTCTAAGCTACATGTGAACTAGAACGTAAACTTTTACTCAGCTACTTTTTCAAAATTAAGCAATTGCTTTGTGAAGAACACTGGAGTCAATACTGATAAGAAAAACATGAAAGTAATAGAGTTATGGAGCAGTAGAAGGAAATACTGTCTAGCATATCACTCTAACCAGAGTAGATATTCATCTTAACATGTCCTGGTTATATAGCCTGCCTACTGTTGCTTCAAGAAGAGCATTGTCAGGGAGCTCACTGCTTTTTAGGGCAGTGTGTTTAATTTTCAAACATTGCATTCTGTAGAACACTTCAATATAAGATAAATCTATTTTCTTTTCTGTGGCTTTCTACTAAACCTTTCTAGTTACATCTTATGGTCCAAACATGAATAAACTGTTTTGACAGAGACAGCCCTAAAAACACTTTCAAAGTATTTATTTTATTTCACTATGACTTTGTTCTTTTTTTTTTTTTTTTTTTGTATTTTTTGTATTTTTCTGAAGCTGGAAATGGGGATAGACAATCAGACAGACTCCCGCATGAGCCCGACTGGGATCCACCTGGCATGCCCACAAGGGGTGACGCTCTGCCCACCAGGGGGCGATGCTCTGCTCCTTCGGGGCATCGCTCTGCCGCAACCAGAGCCACCCTAGTGCCAGGGGCAGAGGCCAAGGAGCCATCCCCAGCACCCGGGCCATCCTTGATCCAATGGAACCCCAGCTGCGGGAGGGGAAGAGAGAGACAGAGAGGAAGGAGAGGGGGAGAGGTGGAGAAACAAATGGGCGCTTCTCCTGTGTGCCCTGGCCGGGAATCGAACCCAGGGCTTCTACACACCAGGCTGACGCTCATGACTTTGTTCTTGAAGACCGTTTGATAGTATAGTATAAAAATACTAATAATATTAGCCTATATTAAGCACTTTGCTAATTATAGTATGCATTCTTTCTCTAGACATTGCAGAATACTTACTATTATTTAAGATTGTAATTTTATAGGAGAGGACCCAAGTAATAGACACAGAGGTCAAGGAGCTTGCTCAAGGTCACTAGATGAGTCAGTAATAAGTTTGGTGTTAAGCCCAGTTCTTCTTATAATGAAGTCCAAACCCCAAAAAGTTTTACTCTACTGCCTATAGTATGACATGGTTTCTTACTATTGCATTTGATCTGTTTTAAATGCCTTTCATTTGAAAATATGCCTCTGAACTACACTACCCATGAGTGTTGCATTTTATTTTTCTTCTTCATCCTCACCCTCCTTTAAGGTTATACTCCAAAACACTTAACTCTCACTCTCTCCTCTTTTGTTTTTTTTTTTTGTTTTTTTTTTTCTTGCTTTATTTTGTTTTTTTCTCCTCCTATTTTATTTCTTCCTTCGTTTTTCTCTTTTTCTTATTTTTTCCTTTCTATTCGTTTTTTCTTTTCTCATTTTACTTTCCTCCCATATAATCCTCAATCATGAACAAATTAGTTAATTTGGGACTCAAGGCTTTTTTTTGGCTTTATTTCTTTTTTTTGCTTTTTTTTTTTTTTTCTCTTGTTTGTTTATTTTTGTGGTATTTTGGGTCCTCCCAACCCAAGGTCTCCATTGTATTTAGTCTTCACTCCACTTAATACAACAGATTTTTACTTATTATTTTTATTTTTTCTTCTTTATTATTCTTTTTTGGTCCTTTTTTCTGATTCCCTCTTATCCCTCTCATTATATCTCTTAGTTGACCATCACTTACAAGCAAATCATCTTATGCTTGTCTAAGATTTTCTTCCTTTTTTTTTTTTTTTTGCATTTAGTAGGTCCCTACTCCCTTTTTTTTGCCCCTTGAACTCTTCACCCCAAATCAGGCCCTCCATTATAGGCACGATATTTCCCTGAGGAGGGGAGAGGAGGGAAAGAGAAGAGAGAAAAAAAGAGGGAAATAATAAATTATTACTGTTTTTTTTTGTGGGGTGTTTTACCCTTTTTTTTTTCTTTTTACTCTTTATTAATTCTAATTAGTGCTATCAATAAGACCACCCTCAGATGCCGATAAGAAAGAGGAAATCGAATATTATGGATACAAAAGAAAGAGAGGTAACACAAATAGATGTGGAAAAATCTATGGAGAAAAGACTTAACATATTGGAAGCCTTGGAGCTAAATGACAGAGAATTTAAAATAGAAATCTTAAAAATTCTCAGAGATATACAAGAAAACACAGAAAGGCAATATAGGGAGATCAGAAAATAACTCAATGAACACAAAGAATATATGTCCAAGGAAATTGAAACTATAAAAACAAATCAAACAGAAATGAAAAACTCAATTCACGAGCTGAAAAACGAGGTAACAAGCTTAGCTAACAGAACAGCCCAGATTGAAGATAGGATTAGTGAAATAGAAGACAAACAACTTGAGGCACAACAGAGAGAAGAAGAAAGAGACTCAAAAATAATAAAAAATGAGAAAGCCCTACAGGAATTGTCTGACTCCATCAGAAAGAATAACATAAGAATAATAGGTATATCAGAGGGAGAAGAGAAAGAAAATGGAATGGAGAATATACTCAAACAAATAATAGACGAGAACTTCCCAAGCCTGTGGAAGGAACTAAAGCCTCAAATTCAAGAAGCAAACAGAACACCAAGTTTTCTTAACCCCAACAAACCCACTCCAAGGCACATCATAATAAAGATGACACAAACCAATGACAAAGAAAAAATTCTCAAGGCAGCCAGGGAAAAGAAGAGTACAACATATAAAGGAAGGCCTATTAGATTATCATCAGATTTCTCAGCAGAAACTCTACAAGCTAGAAGAGAGTGGACCCCAATATTTAAAGCCCTGAAAGAGAGGAACTTTCAGCCAAGAATACTATACCCATCAAAGCTATCCTTCAAGTATGAAGGAGATATAAAAACATTCACAAATACAGAAAAGATGAGAGAATTTATCAACAGAAAGCCCCCACTCCAGGAAATACTAAGGGGGGTTTTCCAACCAGATTCAAAGAACAAAAGAAAACAACACCACAAGTAACAGCTCCACCAAGAACACAATAAATCCAAACTTAAACTGTGACAACAAAGGAAAAAAAGGGGGGAGAGGATGGAGATTAACAGTAGCAAAGGATGATGAAGTGCAGAAATACTTATAAGATAGGGTACTACAATGAATATGGTAGGTACACTTTTCATTACTTAATGGTAACCACCCTTAAAAAAACCACCACAAAAACACTTGACTTAAAAAAGGTAGCAACAGAGGAAAGAAGTATGGAACACAAACAAACAAAAACAAATGATAGAAAAACAAAAGAGAAGAATCAAACTAGATACAAAACTAACAGAAAGCAATTTATAAAATGGTAGTAGGGAACCCACAAGTGTCAATAATTACACTAAATGTAAATGGATTAAACTTATCAATAAAAAGACACAGAGTAGCAGAATGGATTAAAAAAGAAAATCCAACTATATGCTGCCTACAAGAAACACATCTAAGCAACAAGGATAAAAACAAATTCAAAGTGAAAGGCTGGAAAACAATACTCCAAGCAAACAACACCCAAAAAAAAGCAGGTGTAGCAATACTCATATCTAATAATGCTGACTACAAGACAGAAAAAGTACTCAGAGACAAAAATGGTCATTTCATAATGATTAAGGGGAAGTTGAATCAAGAAGACATAACAATCCTTAATATATATGCACCAAACCAAGGAGCACCAAAATATAGAAGACAGCTACTTATTGACCTTAAAACAAAAACTAACAAAAATACAATCATACTTGGAGACCTCAATACACTGCTGACGGCTCTAGATCGGTCATCCAAACAGAGAATCAATAAAGATATAGTGGCCTTAAACGAAATACTAGAACACCTGGATATGATAGACATCTACAGGACACTTCATCCCAAAGCGACAGAGTATACATTTCTCTCTAGTGTACATGGAACATTCTCAAGAATTGACCATATGTTGGGCCACAAAGACAATATCAGCAAATTTAGAAAAATTGAAATTGTACCAAGCATATTTTCTGATCATAAAGCCTTGAAACTAGAATTCAACTGCAAAAAAGAGGGGGAAAAACCCACAAAAATGTGGAAACTAAACAACATACTTCTAAAAAATGAATGGGTCAAAGAAGAAATAAGCGCAGAAATCAAAAGATATATACAGACAAATGAAAATGAAAATACGACATATCAGAATCTCTGGGATGCAGCAAAAGCAGTAATAAGAGGAAAGTTCATATCACTTCAGGCCTATATGAACAAACAAGAGAGAGCCGAAGTAAACCACTTAACTTCACACCTTAAGGAACTAGAAAAAGAAGAACAAAGACAACCCAAAACCAGCCGAAGAAAGGAGATAATAAATATCAGAGCAGAAATAAATGAAATAGAGAACAGAAAAACTATAGAAAAAATCAATAAAACAAGGAGCTGGTTCTTTGAAAAGATCAACAAAATTGACAAACCCTTGGCAAGACTCACCAAGGGAAAAAGACACAGGACTCAAATAAATAAAATCCAAAATGAAAGAGGAGAGATCACCACAGACATCATAGAAATACAAAGAATTATTGTAGAATACTATGAAAAATTATATGCCACCAAATACAACAATCTAGAAGAAATGGATAAATTCCTAGAACAATACAACCTTCCTAGACTGAGTCATGAAGAAGCAGAAAGCCTAAACAGACCAATCAGCAGGGAGGAAATAGAAAAAACTATTAAAAATCTCCCCAAAAATAAAAGTCCAGGCCCAGACGGTTATACTAGGGAATTCTATCAAACATTCAAAGAAGACTTGGTTCCTATTCTACTCAAAGTCTTCCAAAAAATTGAAGAAGAAGCAATACTTCCAAACACATTTTATGAGGCCAACATAACCCTCATACCAAAACCTGGCAAGGATGGCACAAAGAAAGAAAACTACAGACCAATATCTCTAATGAATACAGATGCTAAAATACTAAACAAAATACTGGCAAACCGAATACAACAACATATTAAAAAAATGATACATCATGATCAAGTGGGATTCATCCCAGAATCTCAAGGATGGTTCAACATACGCAAAACGGTTAACGTAATACACCATATCAACAAAACAAAGAACAAAAACCACATGATCTTATCAATAGATGCAGAAAAGGCTTTTGATAAAATACAACACAATTTTATGTTTAAGACTCTCAACAAAATGGGTATAGAAGGAAAATATCTCAACATGATAAAGGCCATATATGATAAACCATCAGCCAACATCCTATTAAACGGCATAAAACTGAGGACTTTCTACCTTAAATCAGGAACAAGACAGGGTTGTCCACTCTCTCCACTCTTATTCAACGTGGTGCTAGAAGTTCTGGCCAGAGCAATCAGACAAGACAAAGAAATAAAAGGCATCCATATCGGAAAAGAAGAAGTAAAGCTATCACTTTTTGCTGATGATATGATCCTATACATCGAAAACCCGAAGGACTCCACAAAAAGATTATTAGAAACAATAAACCAATACAGTAAGGTCGCAGGATACAAAATTAACATACAAAAGTCCATAGCCTTTCTATATGCCAACAATGAAATATTAGAAAACGAACTCAAAAAAATAATCCCCTTCACGATTGCAACAAAAAAAATAAAATACCTAGGAATAAACATAACAAAGAACGTAAAGGACCTATAGAATGAAAATTACAAAGCATTGTTAAGGGAAATCAAAAAAGATACAATGAGATGGAAAAATATTCCTTGTTCTTGGATAGGAAGAATAAATATAATCAAAATGGCCATATTACCCAAAGCAATATACAAATTTAATGCAATTCCCATCAAAATCCCTATGAGATTTTTTAAAGAAATGGAACAAAAAATCATCAGATTTATATGGAACTATAAAAACCCCCGAATAGCCAAAGCAATCCTAAGGAAAAAGAATGAAGCTGGGGGCATTACAATACCTGACTTTAAACTCTATTATAGGGCCACGATAATCAAAACAGCATGGTATTGGCAAAAAAATAGACACTCAGACCAATGGAACAGAATAGAAAGCCCAGAAATAAAACCACATATATATGGTCAAATAATCTTTGATAAAGGGGCCAACAACACACAATGGTGAAAAGAAAGCCTCTTCAACAAATGGTGTTGGGAAAACTGGAAAGCCACATGCAAAAGAATGAAACTCGACTACAGCCTGTCCCCGTGTACTAAAATTAATTCAAAATGGATCAAAGACCTAAATATAAGACCTGAAACAATAAAGTACATAGAAGAAGACATAGGTACTCAACTCATGGACCTGGGTTTTAAAGAACATTTTATGAACTTGACTCCAATGGCAAGAGAAGTGAAGGCAAAGATAAATGAATGGGACTACATCAGAATTAAAAGTTTTTGCTCAGCAAGAGAAACTGATATCAAAATAAACAGAAAGCCAACTATATGGGAACTGATATTTTCAAACGACAGCTCAGATAAGGGCCTAATATCCAAAATTTACAAAGAACTCATAAAACTCAACAACAAACAAACAAACAATCCAATAAAAAAATGGGAAGAGGACATGAACAGACACTTCTCCCAGGATGAGATACAAATGGCCAACAGATATATGAAAAGATGCTCAGCTTCATTAGTTATTAGAGAAATGCAAATCAAAACTACAATGAGATACCACCTCACTCCTGTTAGATTAGCTATTATCAACAAGACGGGTAATAACAAATGTTGGAGAGGCTGTGGAGAAAAAGGAACCCTCATTCACTGTTGGTGGGACTGTAAAGTAGTACAACCATTATGGAGGAAAGTATGGTGGTTTCTCAAAAAACTGCAAATAGAACTACCTTATGACCCAGCAATCCCTCTACTGGGTATATACCCCAAAACCTCAGAAACATTGATACGTGAAGACACATGTAGCCCCATGTTCATTGCAGCACTGTTCACAGTGGCCAAGACATGGAAACAACCAAAAAGCCCTTCAATAGAAGACTGGATAAAGAAGATGTGGCACATATACACTATGGAATACTACTCAGCCATAAGAAATGATGACATCAGATCATTTACAGCAAAATGGTGGGATCTTGATAACATTATAAGGAGTGAAATAGGCAAATCAGAAAAAAACAAGAACTACATGATTCCATACATTGGTGGAACATACAAATGAGATTAAGAGACATGGACAAGAGTGTGGTGGTTACCAAGGGTGGGGGGGGGAGGGAGGACATGGGAGGGAGGGAGGGAGAGAGTTAGGGGGAGGGGGAGGGGCACAGAGAACTAGATAGAGGGTGACGGAGGACAATCTGACTTTGGGCGAGGGGTTTGCAACATAATTTGATGACAAAATAACCTAGACATGTTTTCTTTGAATATATGTACCCTGATTTATTAATGTCATCCCATTACCATTAATAAAAATTTATTAAAAAAAAAAAAAAAAAGAAAATATGCCTCTACACAGTGGAATTAGTACTCTAGATGTTATGTAACCAGCACAAAGTAGAATAAAACTTCCTTCTCTCAACTAGAATTTATATATTACAATGGAGAACAAAAATTTTTTTCCATCCACAAAAACACTTGTTCTTACCTAATTTGAGTGTGCTGATATCAAATCTGACATTAGTTTTTTTTCTGTAAGCCACAGATTTTTTGCAATTCAAGATTTTAGGTTTTCACCTTGTAAAATTTTCAACATTTTGTTTCACATAATGTATAGTGTCTTCTTGGGCATCATCTTTGTAAAAATATAATAATTTATATAATGCAGTAAATACACTAATATGTACACTAAAAGATATGATTGCATCAAAATTTGTCTACAATTTCAAAATAGAACATATTAAAACACTTTAATCATAAAATTTGCGCAAAACTTATTTAAATTTTATTCAGGCAAAAATTTGCATTTGTAGCTCTTGCGTTTGTGTACTTGTTGAGCACAATCTCGTTTGATGCTCAACAGTAGTCTGCTCATCACTAACAGCTCCAAGATTTTTGGTAAACTTATCAAGATGACTGTTCAGGAAGTGAATCTTAATGTTCATGTTACATCCAATGTCGTGGAAAGCCAACAGCATCTTTTGAACCAGAAGTTCATAGTTTTCTGCTTTTTTGTTGCCAAGAAAGTTCTTTGTAACTGCCACAAAAAGCTGTCATGCTGTTTTCTCCTCCTTATTCATCTTCCTGGCAAATTCTTCATCACGTATGAGGGTTCAAATTTGAGGTCCATTGAATACACTTGCTTTTGTCTTCTCGAAGGAAAAGGCAGGAAAAGCAAAAATAATATGTTGAAAGCATTCACTTTCTCTATTCAAAGCCTGAACAAACTGCTTTATTAAGCCAAGTTTGATGTGAAGTGGGGGAAAAATGATCCTGTCTCGATTAACTACAGGTTCATTCACAATATTTTGCATCCCTACTTCCAGAGCTTCACGTTTCAGCCACTCCTTCTGTGTCCAGTGTTTCTCCCTAGCTCGTCTCCCACACAAACACAGAAAGCAAGGATACTTCGTGAAACCTCTCTGTTGTTCTAGCAGGAAATTTACCATTTTAAGACCCACACAAATGATCCAGCTATGCTCCTCATACTTCAGAAAGTCAAGGACAATTTTTATGTCATTCTTACTAAGTCATTCAATTCGGGTTGGCTAAACTACTGAGGGGTTAATGACTGCTTGGCATCAAAAGAAGACCCTTCAGATTCTACAACCATTTCCTCATGCATGTTATCAAAATACACTTGATCACCATGTTCACTTTCTTTGTCCTTAGAAAAAATAAAACCATTGAAAACTTTAATCGGGAGTCTCTCAGAGTGTGGGATAGGTCATATTACTGAAGGAATATTAGGATATGTGTTCATATGCCATTTTTTTCTTGCTGATGCCCTTTGTATGGATCAGACAGAAATAACAGTCACTGCTGTTATCCTTAGGTTCACGCCAAGCTGTGGGAATACCAAAAGGCATTCTTTTGCATTTTTCTTTTGTCCAGTCATGAAGCATTTCCTCACAATCATGACATAGAATATGAGGAGCCCAATTCTTGTCTTGATTGCCAAGGGAACTTGAAAATAGGCAATATATGCATGTGTCACAAATCATGAAATATTGCACCTTTGACGTTGAAGTGTGTAATAACCACATATATAACAGAAAGTGACAGGACTATTCTTACATTTACACCTACTCAAAGAAGCCATGATTC
This sequence comes from Saccopteryx bilineata, assembly GCF_036850765.1. Lineage (NCBI taxonomy): Eukaryota > Metazoa > Chordata > Mammalia > Chiroptera > Emballonuridae > Saccopteryx > Saccopteryx bilineata. The sequence continues at coordinate 180,614,674 of NC_089494.1, forward strand.
AATCTTAAAACAAAATAAGAGGGTGTTTTTATCAGATAATAACTTTTTACATTTAAAAACAACTACAATTATGTAAAAGAGATGTTTGTAAAACATTAATTGTCTTGTGGTTATGTTCAATCCAAGAGTCATTGCCCTTTAACTCCAATTTAGAAACCAATGCATGCCATTAACTGTAACAAAAAGAAATTAAAATTTCATAAAAACTAGAGCATGCACCAAAAAATGAATTTCAGATTTGGAATTAGCAATGCAGACATATATAGAAACAGTTCTAAAAGCTCAGGCAACAGAAGATAAAAAAAAAATTTGTTCCCCAGTGTTATGTATTACAAGATATGTTTATTGTAACATTTCTGTACCCACATAATGCACTCTAAAATTTTTTTTAAATTTATTTATTGATTTTTTTGACAGAAAGAAGAAAAGAGAAAGAGAGAGAAACATCAATTTGTTTTTCACTTATTTATGCACTTATTGGTTGATTTTTGTATGTGCTCTGACTGGGCATCAAACCTGCAACCTTGTTGTATGTGGATGACGCTCTAACCAACCAAGCTACTTGGTCAGGGCCTACAAATGCACACTAGTTGAGGCCATATTTTGTCCAAGTCAAAACTTTTTTCTTTCTTTAAAACAAGATAATGCTCTGATATAAAAGCTCCTTCTCAGACAATTTTAATATTGACTTTTTAAAAAATTGTAGTAAAACACATATGACTTGAAGTTTAGTATCTTAATTATTTTAAGTTTTCAGTTCAGTAGTGTTAAGTGCTTGGACAATCGTGTCGTGTTGTACTACCTATCTGTAAAACTTTTGATCTGGCAAAAGTGATATTTTATATACTTTAAACAACAACTCTTTATTATTCTCTCCCGCCAGCTTCTGGAAAAACTATTGTAGTACCTATCTCTATGAATTTGATAACTTTAGGTATCACATATAAGTATAGTCAGACAGTCATTTTTTTGTGTGACTGACTTATTTCACTTAGCATAATAACCTTAAGGTTTATCCATATTATAGTATGTACAAAAATTTTCTTCCTTTCCAAAGTTGAATAATATTCCATAATAATTATATACCATATTTTGCTTATTTATTCATCTATTCATAGGCATGTGGGTTGAATTGTTCTTTTGGCTATTATGAGTAGTGGAACTATGAACACAGGGTACAGTCATCTTCTTGAGACCCTGCTTTTAACTCTTTTGGCTGAATCATATGCTAATTTAATGTTTAAGTTTTTGAGGGGGACCACCATACTGTTTCTCATGGTGGCTTCAACCATTTACATTTATATTACCAGAAGGGTCCCAATTTCTCCACAGCATTGCCAACATTTGTAACTTTCTCTTCTTTCCTTCTTTTCTTTCCTTTCCTTTCCTTTCCTTTCCTTTCCTTTCCTTTCCTTTCCTTTCCTTTCCTTTCCTTTCCTTTCCTTTCCTTTTCCTTTCCTTTTCCTTTCCTTTTCCTTCCCTTCCCTTCCCTTCCCTTTCCTTTCCTTCTTTCCTCTTTCCCTATAGTAGCGATCTTAATGAGTGTGAAGTGGTATCTCATTGTGGTTTTGTGCTTATGGACCATTTCTGTTTATTCTTTGGAGATACGTTTATTCAAATATTATCCATTTTTTAAAAATTGGGTTATTTATTATTTCATATTCTAGATATTAATCCCTTACCAGATATATAATTTGTCAATATTTTCTCCCATTGTGAAAATTCTCTTTTTACTATTTTTTTAAAGATTTTATTTATTGATTTTTAGAGAGTGAAGAGAAAGAGAGACAAAGTGGGGAGAAAAGTGGGAAGCATAAACTCATAGAAGTTGCTTCTCATATATGCCTTGACTAGACAAGCCCAAGTTTTTTGTGTTGTTGTTGTTGTTGTTTTTTCTGAGGTTGGCAATGGAGAGAGACAGTCAGACAGACTCCCGCATGCGCCCGACCGGGATCCCCCCCAGCATGCCCACCAGGAGGCGATGCTCTGTCCATCTGGGGTGTCACTCTGCCGCAATCAGAGCCATTCTAGCGCCTGAGGCAGAGGCCACAGAGCCATCCTCAGCAGCTGGGCAAACTTTGCTCCAATGGAGCCTCGGCTGCAGGAGGGGAAGAGAGAGAAAGAGAGGAAGAAGAGCGGGAGGGGTGGAGAAGCAGATGGGCGCTTCTCCTGTGTGCCCTGGCCGGGAATCGAACCCTGGACTCCTGCACACCAGGCTGATGCTCTACCACTGAGCAAACCGGCCAGGGCCAAGACAAGTTTTGAATCAGCAACCTCAGCATTCCAGGTCAATACTTTATCCACTGGCCACCACAAGTCAGGCCTTTTTTACTATTTTGATTCTGTTATTTGATACATTAAAATTTTTTATTTTGATATAGTACCATTTATCTATTTTTACTTCTGTTCATTGTACTTTTATTATCATGTTAAGAAATTATCGCCTAATCCAATGTGGTGAAACTTTTTTCCTGTTTTCTTCTTAGAGTTTTATGATTTTATCTTTTGCATTTAGATATTTGATCCATTTAGAGTTAATTTTTGTATACATTCTACTTTTTTTTTAGGATTCCTTATTTTTATTGATATTAATTTATTGTGTTTACATAGATTCTAGTGTTGCCCTGAATGCATCCCCCCTTCCCAGTATTCCCCTCAAAATCTCCCTTGCCACCCTCCCTATAGTGCCCTCCCTCCTTCCCTTCAGCTTTATCCCATCTTATCATCCCCTTTCCCTCCATTTTCTTTTCCTTTGGTCCCTTTGATCTCTCCTCTGTCTCAATTCCAACCCTCAGTTCACATTGTTTATTGAATTCCTCAAATGAGTGAGGTCATATAATATTTTTCTTTTTCTGCCTGGCTTATTTCACTTAATGTAATAGTTTCCAGATCCATCCATGTTGTCACAAAAGGTAAGATTTCCTTCTTTTTCATGGCCTCATAGTATTCCATTGTGTATATGTACCAATGCTTTTTAATCCACTTGTTCACTGACAGACCCTTGGGCTGTTTCCAGATCTTTGCTAATGTGAACAATGCTGCCATAAACATGGAGTTACATTTCTCCTTTTGAAACAGTACTATGATGTTCTTGGGGTATATTCTTAAAAGTTGGATAGCTGGGTCAAAAGGCAGTTCAATTTTTAATTTTTTTTTAAGGAATCTCCATACTGTTTTTCACAGTGGCTGCACCAGTCTGCATTCCCACCAGCAGTGCAGGAGGGTTCCCTTTTCTCCACATCCTCGCCAGCACTTATTCTTTGTTGTTTTGTTGATGAGCGCCATTCTGACTGGTGTGAGATAATAACTCATTGTGGTTTTAATTTGTATTTCTCTAATGATTAGTGATGTTGAGCATTTTTTTTCATCTGCCTATTGGCCATCTGTATGTCCTCTTTGGAGAAGTGTCTAATCATATCTTTTGCCCATTTTTTGATTGGATTGTTTATCTTCCTGGTGTTGAGTTTTACAAGTTCTTTATAAATTTTGATTATTAACCCATTGTCAGATATATTGTCAAATATGTTCACCCATTGTGTAGTTTGTCTTTTTATTCTGTTCTTATTGTCTTTAGCTGTGCAAAAACTTTTTAGTTTGATATAGTCACATTTGTTTATTCTGTCTTTTATTTCACTTGGCCGTAGAGATAAATCAGCAAATATATTGCTGCAAGAGATGTCGGAAAGCTTACTGGCTATGTTTCCTTCTAAGATGCTTATGGTTTTATGGCTTATATTTAAGTATTTTATCCATTTTGAGTTTATTTTTGTGAACGGTGTAAGTTGGTGGACTAGTTTCATTTTTTTGCAGGTAGCTGTCCAATTTTCCCAGCACCATTTGTTGAAGAGGCTGTCTTTACTCCATTGTATGCTCTTACCTCCTTTGTCAAATATCAGTTGTCCATAGCTGTGGGTTTATTTCTGGGTTCTCTGTTCTGTTCCATTGATCTATATGCCTCTTCTTATGCCAGTACCAGGTTTTTTTTAGTACATTGGCTTTGTAATATAACTTGATATCAGGAAGTGTGATAACTCCCACTTTATTCATCCTTCTCAAGATTGCTGAGGCTATTCGTGTTCTTTTTTGGTTCCATATAAATATTTGGAATATGTGTTCTATATCTTTGAAGTATGTCATTGGTACTTTAATTGGTATTGCATTGAACTTATAAATTGCTTTGGGTAAAATAGACATATTAATGATGTTTATTCTTTCTAACCATGAGCACTGTATATGCTTTTACTTGTTTGTATCTTCCTTTTATCAATGTTTTATAATTTTCCAAGTACAAGTCTTTTTTCTTCTTGGTTAAATTTACTCCTAGGTACTTTAGTTTTTTGTTCAATAGTATAGGGGATTGTTTTCTTAATTTCTCTTTTTGACAGGTTATGGTTGGTCTACAAAACTGCCTCTGATTTCTGAGTATTAATTTTATATTCTGCCACCCTGCTGAATTCATTTATCAGGTCCAGTAGGTTTTTGACTGAGACTTTATGGTTTTCTATATACAATATCATATCATCTGCAAATAATGATAGTTTTATTTCTTCTTTTCCAATTTGGAAGCCTTTTATTTCTTTGTTTTGTCTGATTGCTGTGGCTAGGACTTCCAGGACTATGTTGAATAAGAGTGGTGAAAAGGCACACCCTGCCTTGTTCCTGATCTTAAGGGGTTTGCTTTAATTTTTGCCTATTGAGTATGATGTTGGCTGTGGGTTTGTCATAGATGGCCTTTATCATGTTGAGGTATGTTCTCAGTGTTCCCACTTTGCTGAGAGTTTTGATCATGAATGGTTGCTGGATTATCAAATGCGTTTCCTGCATCTATTGAAATTATCATGTGGTTTTTCTCCTTTCTTTTGTTTATGTGATGAATCACATTGATTGATTTGCAAATATTGTATTAGCCTTGCCTTCCCAGGAAAAATACCACTTGATCATGGTGTATGATTTTTTCATATATTGCTGGATCTGGTTTGCTAATATTTTGTTGAGGATTTTAGAATCTAGATTCATCAGAAATATTGGCCTATAGTTTTCTTTCCTTGTGTTGTCTTTGCCTGGTTTTGGGATCAGAATTATGCTCACCTCATAAAAGGAGCTTGGAAGTCTTCCTTCCTCTTTAATTTTTTCAAATAGCTTGAGAAGAATAGGAGTTAGTTCTTCTTTGAATTTTTGGTAGAATTCATGTGAAGACATCAGGCTCAGGACTTTTGTTTGTTGGGAGTTTTTTGATAACTGTTTCAATCTCATTTATTATAATTGGTTTGTTTAGGTTTTCTTATTCTTACTGATTGATTTTTAAAATATTATATGTTTAAAGGAATATTTCCATTTCATCTAGGTTGTCTAATTTTTTGGGATACAGTTCTTCATAGTATTTTCTTACAATCCATTGTATTTCTGTTGTGTCAGTTGTTATTTCTCTACTCTCATTTCTAATTTTATTTATTTGAGTCCTCTCTCTTTTTTTCTTGGTGAGTCTGGTTAAAGGCTCATCGATCTTGTTTACTTTTTCAAAGAATCAGCTTCTTTTTTCATTGATCCTCTGTATTGTTTCTTTACCATCTATATCATTTATTTCCACTCTGGTCTTTATTATTTCTTTCCTTCTACTACTGGGCTTTACTTGATGATTTTTTTCTAGTTCTTTTAGACACAAGGTTGTTTTTTATTTGAGCTTTTTCCAGCTTGTTAAGCTATGCCTATAATGCTATGCACTTCCCTCTCAGTACTGCTTTTATTGTGTCCCATAAATTTTGAGTTGTTGTATGCTCACTATCATTCGTTTTTAGAATTTTTTAAATTTCTTTTTGATCTCATTGTTACCTTATTTGTTATTTAATACCATGCTATTTAGTTTCCAAGTGTTTGAGTATTTTTCAGTTTTTCTGTTATGGTTGATTACTAGTTTCATGCCATTGTGATTAGAGAAAGTGCTTGATATGATTTCAATCTTCTTAAATTTGTTGAGACCACTTTTGTTCCCTAACAGGTGGTCTATCCTAGAGCACATGAGCACTTGAAAAGAATGTATATTCTGCTGCTTTAGGGTGAAAGGTTTTAAACATATCTACTAAATTGACGTGATCAAATTGTCCTTTAAGTCTGCTGTTTCTTTGTTAATTTTCTTTCTTGAGGATTTATCTGGTGATGTTAGTGCGGTATTGAAATCCCCTACTATTATAGTATTGTTGTTGATGTTGCCCTTTATATCCATCAAAATCTGCTTTCTATATTTAGGTGCTCCTATATTAGGTGCATAGATATTTATAATAGTTATATCTTTCTGTTGGATTGCTCCTTTTATCATTATGTAGTAACTTTCTTTATTTCTTACTATAGCCTTTGTTTTAAAGTCCATTTTGTCTGATATAAGTATTGTAATTCCAGTTTTTTTTTTCATTTTCATTTGCATAAAATATTTTTTTCCATCCTTTTACCTTTAGTCTATGTGCATCTTTTGTTTTAAGGTGTGTCTCTTATAGACAGCATATGTGTGGATCCTGTTTTCTTATCCACACAGCTACCCTAAGTCTTTTGATTAAATCATTTAATCTGTTTACATTTAATGTTATTATTGATAAGTATTTGTTTATTGCCATTTTATTCTTTAAAGCTGTATTCCTCTTTTGCTATATTCTTTTCCCACTTTGATCTGTTTACAACAGGACCCTTATCATTTCTTGTAGCATTGGTTTGGTTGTAATGAATTCTTAATATTTTATTTTTCTGAGAAGCTTTTTATTTCTCCTTTAATTTAATTTAATTATTATTAATTTTTTTTACAGAGACAGAGAGAGAGTCAGAGAGAGGGATAGATAGGGACAGACAGACAGGAGTGAAGAGAGATGAGAAGCATCAATCATCAGCCCTTTGCTGCGACACCTTAGTTGCTCATTGATTGATTTCTCATATGTGCCCTGACCGTGGGCCTTCAGCAGACTGAGTAATCCCTTGCTCAAGCCAGTGACCTTGGGTCCAAGCTTTGCTCAAACCAGATGAGCCTGAGCTCAAGCTGGCGACCTTGGGGTCTCAAACCTTGGTCCTCCGCATCCCAGTCCAATGTTCTATCCACTGCGCCACCGCCTGGTCAGGCTTCTTTAATTTTAAATGATAGCCTTGCTGGATAAAGTAGTCTTTTTTGTATGCTCTTGTTTTGCATTACTCTGAGCATTTCTTGCCATTCCCTTCTCACCTCAAGTGTTTCTGTTGAGAAGTTGGATGTCATTCTTATGGTGGCTCCTTTGTAGGTGATAGCCTTTTTTTCTCTAGCAGCTTTTAATATTTTCTCTTTATCACTTAGCTTTGGTATTTTAATTATGATGTGTCTTGGTATACATTTCTTTGGGTTTCTCTTTTATAGAATTGTCTGTGCTTCTTGAACTTGTATGACTTTTTCCTGAATTAATTTAGGGAAGTTTTCAGCTATAATTTGATTGAACAAAGTCTCTATGCCTTGTTCTTTCTCTTCTTCTTCAGGAACCCCTATGATATGGATGTTATTTCTCTTCATGTTGTCACAGAACTCTCTTAGAGTTTCCTTGGACTTTTTGAGTCTCTTTTCTTTCAGTTGCTGAGTTCCATGCCTTTATTCATCTTGTCCTTTAACTCACTGATTCGATCCTCAGCTTCATCCATCCTGCTTTTAATTCCTTCCATTTTGGTCTTTATTTCTGATATTGTATTTGTCATTTCTTTCTGATTCTTTTTTATTATTTCAATATCCTTTTTTACACTTGCTATCTCTTTATTTAGTTGTTCAATATGATCATCAATTGTTGTTCTAAGATCTTTGAGCATCCTAACAATCATTATTTGTACTCTGCATTTGGTAATTTGGTTATATCTGACTCATTCAAGTCCTTTTCTGGGGATTTCTCTTGATTCAATTGGGTTGCATGTCTCTGCCTTCCCATTTTGTCTGCATATAGGAAGGGTGTGACCACTGTAGTCCAATGGGTGTGGCCTCTGTGTTCCCTAGGTGTTTTCTGTTCTCAGGCCCACCACTCCTTCTGCTGCTGCCTCCAGCGTTTGGGTATGGGCATTGCTGGCGCCTGCTGGCTATGGCTGTCGCTGCAGCTTTTGTCTCTCTTTCACCGGAGGGGCTGTGTTCAAGTGCCCAGGTCTACAAGACGTGGCTTTTGCCCCACCACCACAGGCTGGGCTACTTTCCACATTCGAGGTGCAAGCCTCAGCACGGTGGGCAGGTGTGAGCACTTTTGCTTAACTGCAGGTTGCTGTCTGCTTCTGGTCTTTCACCCTGCCCCCATGGGCAGACTTGTGCTCAAGTGTGGGGCCGCAAGCCCTGGCTCCACAGGCCAGGTGGGGCTGCGCACCTGCATTCAGCTGCAGGTCTCCATTGATTCCCAGTTTTTGCCCCACCCTTGTGAGCAGAGTTGCACTTGCTCCTAGGGTTGTAAGCCCTGGCTCCGCGGGCCAGGTGGGGCTGTCTTCCTGCACTCAGCCGCAGGTCTCCACCTATTCCCAGGCTTTACCCTGCCCCCCCTGGGCTGAGTTGCACTCATGCATTGGGCTGCCAGCCCCAGCTCTGTGGGCCAGGTGGGGCTGTGTTCTTGCATTCAACTGCGGGTCTCTGCAGATCCCAGTCTTTTGCCTTTCTGCGGAGTGCGGGATTGCAAGCTGGGCCGCATCTGGCCATACTGCTTTTGTAAGCCCATTTCCTCCCCTGGAGAGTCTGAGCTCACGCCAGGCCTCAGTCATGGCTGGCCTGGCTCCCGCCCCTGCCGATGGGACCACTCTTCCACATCCCACTGCCACTCACCCTCTGGCTATCCCTCAGCAGTGTGGTTGGGGGTACTGCACCTCAGACCCTAGACTCAATACTGTATTCCTTAACACTCCCTCCTTATAAGTGACTCTGCTCTGATTGCTGCAGAAGAGCTTATTTGGCTGGTGTCCTGCTTCCCTTTGCTGGTATTGCTGGTTCCATGGGAAATATTCAATTCAGATTTGGAGAGTGACTCAGCCCAGGAGTTAGGGTTGCTATCCCTCAAAGTATTTTTGCTTTTGCCTCCTAGATTACACTCTCTTCCTGCTACTCCGGTCCTCTCCTCTCCTCCCATACCTCAGAACCCTGGGTGGGTGGTTGTGAAAGAGGTCTTCTGCATGGTCCCTTTAAGAAGAATCCTGGGTCTGAGAAATTTGTCTCTTTCTCACAAACAGTATCCTGACTTGTTTTGCAGCTAAATACTGTCCATGAGCTTCCTCTAGGCTCTGGGGCTGCAGGCTGGAGCTTTGTTCCTGGGGCCCAGGGCCCTCCCCTCTCTGCTAAACTCAATTCCCGCCACACAAGTCTCTCTGAGCTGCCGTTTGCTTCTGGGAACTGGGCAGCCTTCTCTGTGTTTTCACTTTTCCTACCAGTCTCTGTTTGGCTTTTTCTGTGTTCCTTGGTTAATGAGTCCTCTTAGTTTAGTCCAAAGTTGGTTTTTCCAGATGATAGTTCTTAAAATTAAGTTGTAATCCACTTTGTTTCTGGGAGGTGGAGGTGGAAGTTGGTACATCCACCTACTTTATCGCCATCTTGCCGCTGCCCTACATTTTACTTTTTAACTTAAATGTAAATTTCACATTATGCTCCATTAAATTTTATATTTTTATTTTGGTTATTTTTTATCTTATTAAGAACTTTCAAAGTAACATTGATCAGGTATTATATTAATTCACTTTTTAAAAAGTCTGAATATCATCTTATATTTTCATCAGTATGCCCTCTATGTCTTCAACTTAATAATAGTGTTTATTAGTGCAACATTAACATCTTCCCTCTGAGTTGTCATTGACTAATACTATTTAAATGTGTTTGTTCAATGTTTCCTCATAAATTTGACAAGAAAATTATGGGTATTAAGGTTATTTACTGAAATTCGTATTTACTGTTTATAGCATTTATTTAATTCATCAGCCCCTAAATTACATTAATTTAAATTAATGATAGTGATAATATGAACTGTTTAATTTAGAATATAAATTGTAAAAAATATTTTAGTTAAAAGCTCTTTTCATTATTTGCTAATCTACTCACTACAAAAAAATGACACAGAGTAAAAGACCATATTTCCTCTAATTAAGATATAAGAATGGCCTGATCAGGCCATGGCACAGTGGATTGTGCATTGACCTGGGATGCAAAGGACCCATGTGTAAAAACCCTAGGTCACTGGCTTGAGCACGTGCTCACTAGCTTGTGTGCAGGGTCACTGGTCTGAGCATGGGATGATAGATCTAACCCCATGATCACTGGCTTGAAACTCAAGGTTACTGGCTTGAGCCAGCAGTCACTCAGTCTGCTGTAGCCCCCTAGTCAAGGCACATATAAGAAAGCAATCAATTAACAACTAAGGTGCTGCAACAAAGAATTGATGCTTCTCATCTCTTTCCCTTCCTATCTGTCTCTTTCTGTCTGTCCTCTCTCTGTCTCTGTCTCTCTCACTTAAAAAAAAGATATTAAAATGATTTCTGATTACATGTATAAAATTTAAAAAAAATTTTTTATTTTATATGTTGAAAATAATCTTACAATCTTATTTGCATTATTAATTTGGTTTAAAATCTATCTTCATACATTGTATATAGTACAAACAAATTACAGCAAAATTATTTTTATGAAACAATACAATTGTGTGTATAAATCCATATACATATGCACTGACACATGCATAGTTATGTTTAAGTCATGACATAGGCTAATCATGTGGGGGTTAAGAGTGTAAACTTTGTATCTCTTTGCTTATGGCCCCATTATTTAACCTCTAAGCCCTTGTTTTTCATTTGTAAAATTGGTAAAGACTTTATACTTATAAAACACTTAAGAACATATTTGCATGTGGTAAAGATTCATAAATGTGAGGCAACTATTGTTAGAAATGAAGTGTGATGTCAAATGACTTAACACATACGACACTATTAGCACCCTGACACACACAAGTGTTTGCTATCTTTACATCATTTGTGCTGGACTTTCTCTGTGTAGATGGAGTGCCACTGGACTTTAAACTGCTCCCAGTGTTCTCTAGTGATGAACATCATTTGAAAATGAAGATTATTGCATTCTTGATAGGATTGTAAAGTTGTGATTGCTTTTTCAGAGTTCCCTCAAATGTGCCGTATCATATTTCTTGTGTGTGTGTATGTGTGTGTATGTGTGTGTGTGACAGAAAGAGAGACAGAGAGAGGGACAGATAGGGCCAGACAGACAGGAAGGAAGAGAGATGAGAAGCATCAAGACTTCAGTGTGACACATTCCTTAGCTGTTCATTGATTGCTTTCTCATATGTGCCTTTACCGGGGGTTACAGTAGACTGAGTGACCCCTTGCCCGTATCATATTTCAATCTAAAAAATGTCTTCTGAGAAATTAAACAAACTGTATTAAATAAATACCAGGTCAAAAAGTGTTTATGAACTACCTGGTGAGTGGAGGCTTCCCAAGATATTGTACTTTCTTGTGTGGGATTTAAAATCAGGAAGGGAATATAAGATCTTAATACATGCAGAGCAATAGTATTGAAACTTCAGACTTTATATGAGACATTAACCAAACCAGCAGTTATAAACTGTATCATTGAAGGTAATAAAGACTTATTCTTTAGTGTTAAGTCTTAACTTTTATTGCTATCAAGCAAAGTTAATTTTTGTAGAACACTTGAATACAACATTCCATGGTTCTGACTTCTAAGAATTTGTAAGTCTCTTCTTTCTTATAATAGCTATTTAATTTACCTCTTTTACATTAATGGTCGGGGGGGTTAGGAGGAGGATATTGCACTAGATTTCCACATTGAGTGTAAATTCAATACTTCCATTTGATTTCCAGAGCTGGATACAGTTCCTGCACATTGGCTTGCTCTGTATCTTAAGATTCATCAGGAAAGTCTTTGTTAAGCCAGATGGTATGTTGACCTAAGGAAATGAGCCTTTAGCTACTGGAAATCCATTGTGCCAAGTACAACATTCTTAATGAATATGGAAGGAGAGATCATTGTTTATGGTCCGCCGCTCACGTGCAAGAGTTGCTGAGTTCTAGCATTCCAGTAGGGCTAATGATAGTGAAGTGACAAAAGGCTCAGGAGACCACTAGAAAGTATTTTTCCAACTTAATTAGGTAATAAAGATTTTCCAGGAAATTGTATTTTCTTAGACTGAGAAGTTCCTTAATATTGCTGATCTAAGATATTATTTAAAAAATGTGTGCTTGGGGCTTTATTTTCAAATATATCCCAAGCTTCACACCATATTTACCACTTTAGCCCAGAACCTTGCCATCATCGTCTCTCCTGAGCCACTTGCAATAGTACCCTACTCACTCTCTCTGTTCAGTCATTTCTACACAGAAAGCTGATGAATGACTTTAAAATGCAAGTTACGTTGTGAAACACCAATGCTAAAATCCCTCTAGTTGCTCTCCTATTCATCAAAGTGTAACTGCAAATCCCTACAATAGCCCATAAGTTCTGTCATTATTTCTCCATCCTATTACAACTCTGTTCTCCCTTGCTGTTTTTTAAACATGAGTCGTGTTCCCACTTCAGGCCTTCAATATACTGTGTCTTCTGTGGGAGCACACACCAGATATTTATACTCCTCACCTTTTTTAGTCCTTTCCTGAGGAGGCTTTCTTTGATCATCCTGTATAAAACTCTTCTTCACTGCAACAGCCCATTGCACTTCTGCAATTTATTTCCTCCAGTATTGCCAACAGACATTATTACATAGTTTGCTTATTTGTATTGCTATCTGCCTACTCTACCAGAATATAAGCTAAATGAAGATAGGGATTTTTGTGTGCTATATTCATTGCTGACTTGGGACACTAGAACCGTGAGTGGCCCAGAGACAACATTCAATAAATATTTATTGAATAAATAAGTTGTGCTAGAGATTAAAGTCTTTCTAACCCTCAAAGATTTATGAATGATCTTGAAGTGTTATCAGAATGTCTGAACTGCCTCCTCCCCTCCAGCCAATGAGATCTGAGTAAAGCTTTGGTCTAAACTGCTTAATTTGGCATGGCATTTGAGTTCTAACACTGTCCCCTGTGTTACTACATTTTTCCTAACATTGAAACCACCCACGTTTTGCTGGCTATAAGGAGCAGTCTTATGAGAGGTTCTGGCACAAGAATGTGAAAGAGATAGATATATATATTCCAAAGTGAATCTAAGTCACTTAGATGGAAGCCCTTGGAGAGTCTAATAGGCTAGTGGCTAAAAATTTTCAACTTTTTAGTGCTTCTTTATGCTTTCCAATATGGAGATTTGCAAACATTTCTCTCACCCTGAATACAAGGCAAATACAAAAGAAAAATAAAAAGTATATTTGAATAGAGAACTTGAACAATTTTTGTTGCTGGAAAGCAGATGAAAACAAATTCTCATTTCATTCTAAGCATTTGGTAGATCTTTGAGTGTACCAATTAATAGGGATAATTGATTTGTTGATTTATCTTCACTATATACAATAAGCAGATTAATTCACCATAAATTTCAGTAAAGAAAGAAAATTAAAGAATGTTAATTTTTATTTAAAGTATTGGTAATATATACTGTCTGGTGTGATACAAAAGACAGTATCATAAAAACTCACATTGAATGATTATTAACTCCCTGGTAAAGTATTATACAAATTATGACAAAAGTTACCCTTATGTAATTTTGTCAGACTTTCATTTTCCCATGAAACATTGTTATATTTATGTTCAGTCTGAAAAGAAAAAGAGTTATTTTTTTCAGGTAAGAAGTAACAAGTGAAGACTACAATGCATGTATATATTTGTTTTTTATTTTGGAGTTAAAACATTAAGTAGTAAAAAGCAATGTAATGTAATCTGTATTTTAATTAGTACAGAATTTGTTAAATTGGAAGATAGTCCCTATTTTCATTATGAATGACAATCATTTATTATCAAAAGTAATACCTATATTCTTTCATTAACATTTTTAAATTTCTAGTCTTCTGACTTTTATTACTTATTTTCCACTCATAACTGACCTTTCTCTATATGAGCTCTGATAATATTGATATTGTCTTCTTTAAATAAAAATTAGCACAATAAATAACACCAGTGACCATTCATTGGAGTTTTATTTGTGTCAGGCACTATGGTGGGTAGTTCTCACATTTAATCACCCAAATCTTATGAGGAAGATGTTTTTATCCCCATTTCATGAGTGCAAAACTTGAGATTTAGAGATCACAAATCTAGAAAAAAGAGAGTAAAGCTGAGAATTAAATAAAAATCTCTATGATTCCAATACCTGTCATTTTTTTTTCTCTATACCACAGTCACTTTCTTTTCCGTATTTATTTTTTGGATAAAAATTATCTCACATGTGTATAGTAACACATATACATCAGGAAAAATATATTTTTTTATAATGTGCAAGCCTGTGTTCAGTGTTTTCATTATATTATTTAAAAAATTTTTTATTTATTCATTTTAGAGAAGTAAGAGTGAGAGAAGGAGAAATAGAGAGAGAAGGGAGGAGGAGCAGGAAGCATCAACTCCCATATGTGCCTTGACCAGGCACGCCCAGGGTTTTGAACCGGCGACCTCAGGGTTCCAGGTCGAAGCTTTATCCACTGCGCCACTGCAGGTCAGTCCCCTTATATTATTTCAAGATAGAGTGGTGAGTGTCATTATCCCATTTTATAGATGAGAAAACTAAATTAGAAAGAGATTAAGTGTCAACATCTCTTAAGGGGTTTAACTGAGATGTGTAATCAGATCTGCCTGGCTCCAAATGGCACACCACCTACATCACACAGAAGCTGGCAGAAGTGTGGAATAAAATATATACCTTAAAAATGAGTCTTTATCATTTTTATTGATTTAAGGCTACTTTTGTCCTGACTCAGGGAGAAGTGATCATGTTGGACATGTAAGTGAAATTATAATTCTTAGAAATTATTTTTCTAAAATTTTATAATTTCTGATTCAATTCTTATTGATATGTAGAAGTGAGCATTTCTCTTGAGTTTTATGCCAGTTCTTGAATATGTTCCTAAGTCAAATCATAGAAGACTGTCAGTTTAAAAATAACAATTCTCTAATTATTTGGCCCAATTTAACTTAGACTTAAAGTTTTTCTTCAAAATGGTTGTGATACATTTATAGAGAAGAATGAAGAAAAAAGTCAAGTCGAAAAGTCAACTGAAAGTGCAACTGTAGAACACTTTTTTGCATGCTGAAAAGTTTTTCTAGATTTGAAAACAATTTTCTTATGATACTTCTATATTGTCCTCTTTCAAATAAATGAAAAATGTGTTGCTCAAGTCAGCTACACTGATTTAAACTGATAGTCATTTTAATTGAGCATTTTCAAAGTAGTTGAGATGCTGTATTCAGTAACGATGTAATGAGAAGCTCCAGGTCCTAGAATAATCCTTATGCATGAGAGGGTAGAGCTAAAGTTACTGTAGGAGTATTCACACAGGAATTCCTGACTAATTTGGGATTAAGATTAGATAATTAACATTTTGCAAACACAGCATTCAGGTTGAATTCACTTGGAAGCGGGAGTGAATTACAATTAGCCTCTGAATTTAACTGTTCTGAATAAAAACAATTAAACTGACATGGCTTGAATGGCTCTGGCTTTGTCTGGATCCCTGTGTCTCCTCTTATACAGTCGATCACTCACTTCAACCATGTCCTGAAAATCTTACTTTCCAGAGTAATAAGTGCAGAGAAAAGGAGAAAAGAAAAATCAATCAAAACTCCCAAAAGGCTGTTTTATTGTTTCTGGATGTTTCCTGAGCTGGATGAGATTATTTTTCTCTGTTCTCAGAACTTCCATTCACAGACCAAAAAAAGGGGAGCTGACTGATATTTTTCTGTACTACAGCCAGTTCAAATGAAAACTTGGGTCACAATTTTTATGTATGCACCAAAAATATTAAATAGGAGAAAATTGTTGACTAGACAAAAATGTCTGCCATTTTACATCTTCTCTACCAAATTATATTTTCAGCAATATTAGTGGAAACTCACTGTCCATTTGAACCTCTAGTTCAAATACATTAATTAGTAATGTTATAACATATATATATTATGTTATAAACCCTTATTTTTATCCATCTTTATTCTGTCAAAACATCCTGTTCCTATGTAGGACCTTAAAGTGGGAACGCCTCACCTTGGGGATGCTCAACAAAAGACTACTTTGCCTGGAAAATCTATGTCTCACTCAGTGACTGCTTTTTGTGTGGGCAGCAGACATTATTGTTAGTGTTCTCCCCTCAGGTTCTAAAGATAATGTTTGGAGTTTTAAAGAGTAGACAATAATATAGGTGTATGTTTTCATCAGTGATAGAAGGTGAATTCCTTACTGAGCTGTATCCTTAAGTTTACAAGTCGTGACTTCTGATTGATCTTAAAAAAGAGGTAAATTTGCAAAATAAAAGGGAGGCTAGGTATATTTGTAGAAATTGTGGCAGAATCTAGGAATATTTTGAGATGTACTATTATACTATTTTCCTTATAAAAGGTATATTTAAACTATGTTTTGACTTAGCATGTGGCATATTACCCAGCACCAGACTTTGTGTCTGGCTCTAATTTTATTAATTAATTAATTAATTTATTCATTCATTCATTCATTCATTCAACGAGAGTGAGAGCAAGCTAAAGAGAAAGACAGGAAGGGAGAAAGATGAGAAGTATCAACTTGTACTTGGTGCACTTCACTTGTTTTTTGTTTCTCATATGTTCCTTGACTAGGGGCTCCAGCTGAGCAAGTGACCCCTTGCTCAAGCCAGTGAACTTGAGCTCAGGTCAGTGGCCTTGGAACTCAAGCTAGAGATGTTTGGACTCAAGCAAGCAGCCATGAGATCATAGCTATGATCCCATGCTCAAGTGATGACTTTGTGATTAAGCTAGCAAACCTGTACTCAAGCTGGGGACTTCGGAGTTTTGAACCTGGGACCTCAGCATCATAGGTCATGCTTTATCTACTGTACCACCACTGGTCAGGCTGTGTCTGACTCTTAGAATTCTACAAGTTTAGATGCAGAAAGGTTGTTTCTCCTTGGTCACTCACCTAGATATTAGGAAATGCCAAGATGACAAGCTAGGCCTTATGATTTTCATTCAAATTTGTGTTTTCTTCCAATAAGTCTTATCTTTATTTTCTAGGCAAAGTAAACTATTGACAGGTGACATGTTTGACTGTTTTTGTTCCTGGAACTCTTTTGTTTGTTTGAATTTTGAGTAGTACTTAATTTTTATATTTTCTCTTCTCCTAGAAAAAGAATAATGAAGAACCAACTCAGCCAACGTGTCAAATTTCTACTATTCAAAGCAATAGAAATATCATCAATAACTTCAACCTTAGGGAGAGTTGCATGCCAGTAAACTTGTTACATTTACAAGGTAGCCTAAAAGGTATAAAGATGAAAGTGAATAATAAACCACAGGCACATCAGGAAATCAATCAAAGGTCATAAGAATGGGAGATGACAAGAGGGGATTGATATCAACTCCTTTTCCAAGGAAAAAGCTGATATGCCACAGTGTTGACAAGAGAAGTGATGAAGCAGCTGCTATAATGGGGTACTCTGCTCTCTCCATGCCTTCCCTGTTTGCAGTCCTGTCACAATCTGAGGTTTCATAACATGTCACAAGAGAGATGTTTAATTCTATGTTTTTGTTGTTGTTGTTTTTCACAGAGACAGAGAGAGAGTCAGAAAGAAGAATAGATAGGGACAGACAGACAGGAACGGAGAGAGATGAGGAGCATCAATCATCAGTTTTTCGTTGCGACACCTTAGTTGTTCATTGATTGCTTTCTCATATGTGCCTTGACCATGGGCCTTCAGCAGACCAAGTAACCCTTGCTCAAGCCAGCGACCTTGGGTCAAAGCTGGTGAGCTTTGCTCAAACCAGATGAGCACGCGCTCAAGTTGATGATCTCAGGGTCTCGAAGCTGGGTCCTCCCAGTTCGATGCTCTATCCACTGTGCCACCACCTGGTTAGGTGATAGATATTTAATTGTAAATACTTGCTTCTAGTTATTTCCAACAGTTTGATTTGTTAGACCTGCTAGTTTGGATTTAGAATCAGGAATGAAGAAAAATACTTCAGATCTCTGTAATGGCCTGTTTGCTCTCTTTCTTTCAGTATTGCCAACTCTGAAAACTGACTCCCTTTACCTCCACCTGCAGTCTCAGTTCTATCCCAACTTCCAGAACCAATCCTTTTCTTGAGCAAATTGATTGGTAAGTCCTTACAACTTGCATAGCAAAATAAACACCACTCTTACATTATGAGATTGCACATTTCCTCTGGTTGAGAAGGTTGTTGGTGAAACAAGATGAAGATCAAAAGATTGTGAGTTGACTGCCACATCAAAATAAAAGTAATTAGATAATTAAGATATACTGTAGTTAATGTACAAAATTATTATTATTAAGTACTTACAGTGTTTAGTAGAAAAACATTAGATTTATTGCAAAATATAATAGAGCAGTGGTCTCCAATCCCCGGGCTGTGGACCAGTACTGGTCCATGGGCCATTTGATACTGGTCTGCAGAGAAAGAATAAATAACTTACATTATTTCCGTTTTATTTATATTTAAGTCTAAATGATGTTTTATTTTTTTAAAATGACCAGATTCCCTCTGTTACATCCATCTAAGACTCACTCTTGACGCTTGTCTTGTAAGTTTGACAATTATATTTAAAAATACTACAGTTTTTACACTGGTCGCATAATTTTATTTTGTGCATTTATCCATCCCACCCTAAAGGCCTGTCCATGAAAATATTTTCTGACATTAAACCAGTCTGTGGCCCAAAAAAGTTTGGGGACCACTGCAATAGAGTATATGAGATCAGAGACCACCAACTCGCTAATGGGATGTTGATGAGATCTTATGCATGGAGATTTAGGACACGAAAGAACTATCCCCACTATTAAAAGATCTTATCAGAAGAGTATTTTCTGTCTGAAGACAAGCTGACTTTCTTGGCAGAACTGACATCACAGGGGAAGAAAGGCAGAGTCAGCCTTGAATTGTTCCTGTCCACAATCTCCAACTGGTAGAAGTAAAATAACTTTTTCATGAGATGAAGACCTCACTTAGGTAACTAAATTTCATAAGATAGCATTTATGGCCATTCTTTTATAAAAATGTGAATTATAACTAACCCTACATGATTTCACTGATAAATGCTTTACTTTTGCAAGCTTTTCATTTTACATTTGCTTATAAAGTAGTTATTTTCTATATGCTTTTGAATTTTAACTCTAAATGTAAATTTAATGATACTTCTATTTGTGTCATATTTCAAAGACTCTAAATAGTTTATGAATAAAACTTGATCTGCGGGATGACATCAGAGTAATGGCGCTGTAGGAAGTGATACCGATAAATCTCCCCCAAAACTCAACAAGATCTTCAACCAGAAACAGAAAAACCTATCCTTGGAGCCTCCCAATGTTTCACAATACACCCGAAGGTGTGGTCGAGCAAAAAATTGACTAACTATATAATCAAACCCCGAAGGAAATAGGGAGTAAGAAATGCTCCGCCTTCCTCACTAACCTAAACAGGGAGGCTTTAACTGGGAACTGAGAATATAGAAACTGAGACGGGCAAAGGGGATGAATAGATCCAGGCCGCAGCACAAACGGCAGAACCAGGCTGTGGCACAGAGATCCAAGCCAAGGAAAAACTGTTCCTGTGGCAACATGGGCAATACAAGCTAACACTCGAGCCAAACCCAGACAAAGAAAGACAAGTGGGGCAGCCATTTTCCCCAATCTCCTGGTCGGCGCGCGCAGATAGTGGGCGAGAGATTCCTTCCAAAGCCCCGAGAGTGTGCGCCCATGTTTTCCCACAGGGAGGCAGAGTCAGAGGCCTTTGTGTGGGCCAAAAGCGGAATCTCTGGGCTGCCCCAGTGCCCTGGGAAAGCCGTACATGGAGAGGGAGCGAGAACTAATTCCAACACTGGAACTTTTCTGTGCAGGAGGGGGATTCACTCAGAGGGTGAGGCGGCTGGCCTGATATCCTGGTTGGCATGCACGGAGAGTGAGAGATTCCTTCCAGCACCTCAGGAGTGGGTGCCCGTGTTACCCCACAGAAGGGAAGAGTCAGAGGCCTCTGTGTGGGCCAAAAGCGGAATCTCCGGGCCGCCCCAGTGCCCTGGGAAAGCTGCGCATGGGGACGGAGCAAGATCCAATTCCAATGCTGGAACTTTTCCATGCGGGTGGGGGTTTCACTCAGAAGGTGAGGCGGCTGGCCGGATATCCTGGTCTGCGCGCGCAGATAGTGAGCGAGAAATTCCTCCGAGTGCCTCGGCAGTGCCCACCCATGTTATCTCACAGAGGGGCAGAGTCAGGGGCCTTTATGTGGGCCGAAAGCAGAATCTCAGGCCGCCCCAGTGCCTTGAAAAAGCTGCACATGGGGACGGAGCGAGAGCCAATTCCAACGCTGGAACTTTTCAGTGCGGGCAGGGGGTTTCACTCAGAGGACGAGACTTCCGGCCTGACATCCTGGTCTGCACGCACAGATAGTGAGCGAGAGTTTCCTCCAAGCGCCCCGGGAGTGGGTGCCCGCCCGTGTTACCACACAGAGTGGCAGAGCCAGAGGTCTTTGAGTGGGCAGAAGCCCCAGCTGATTATGCTAGCAGCTCCGACTGACTGAGCTTTACCCAGAGCCCTGTGCTGAGTGGGAAAAGAGTGGGGAGTTGCCAGCTCTTTGAGCCTCTTACTATCAAGGCAGAGGCAGCAGAAACCCCATAGCTGGATTATCAGGCTACTAATTGAGGAAGGAAAGACTAGGAGAAAGGGTCCAGGACCACGGACTCTCTCAATGTCGGAGCCTATAAATGCTAATGAGCCTCGACTGCCAACGAGACTGAAGCACAATACACGACATCACCATAGAGACTTATCAATTGCAAACCTCTACCTGAGCGTGCCAAAGGGGCAGAACCCAGGGTACAGAGTCACCGACCAGGAAGAGGGAGAGAAAAGAAAAAGCAAGAAGATAACCTCTCAAAATCAAGAATAATCCGCAGACTCTATAACCTATCCCATTTTATTATATTTGTTCGTTTGTTTCTCTTATCTTCATTCTTGATATTTTTTTATTCCTCCTCCAATTTGGTCATTTAACTCTCTGCCGGTCTTACTCTTTCCTCTCCTTGAACTACATTACCCATAAGTGTTACATCTCCCATTATCTTTTCTTTCCTCTTCCTTTCTCTCTATGAGGGTTGCACTCCAAAACCCTTAACTCTCTCTATCCTCTCTCTCCTCTTTTTTTTCTTCTTCTTTTAGTGGTTTGCTCTTTTCTCTCTCTCTCTCTCTATCTTTTCTCCCTCTATATTAGTTACTTCCTTTCTCCTTTACGTCTCCTCTCATTCAAACCTCAATAACAAACAAATTATCTTATCTGGGACTCAAACTTATGTTTGTGGCATTTTGGGGGGTTTTACTTCACCTTTTTAACACACTAGCAGTGCTCCCATCCCTGGCTCTCCATTTTATCTAGTTCTTGTTCCACTAAATACAATAGTAACTTTTTAATTTGTCCCACCATTATCCTGTTTTCCTCTTATTCCTCTCATCATAAGTCTTAGTCAACCAACACCTAAAAGCAAATCATTTTATTCTTGACCCAATTTTTTTTCTTATTTACTTTTTGTGGGTCCATACGCCCTTTTTTTTCTTTTTTTTTTTTTTTTTTTTTTCTCCTTTACTACTTCTCCCCAATTCAGTCCCTCCATTACAGGCATTGTTTATTCTATTTAGTACAATATAATTCACCGTTCACCACAAGATTTTCTCAAGAAAGAGGGGAGAGGAGAGAAGAGAAAAAAAGGAGGGGGGGATAATTTCCTTTTTTTAATTTTTATTTTATTTTTCTTTATTTCATTATTAATTTTTTTAAAAAAGCAACTGTTTTTGATTTTTTATATTTTTAACTTTTTATTCTTTATTAAATCTCATTAATACTATCAACAAAACCACCTTCAGATGCCATTAAGGAAGAGAAAATTGAATATCATGGATACAAAAGAAAGAGAGGTAACACAGCTAGATGAGGAAAAATCTATGGAGACAAAATTTAATATATTGGAAACCTAGGAGTTAAATGACAGAGAATTTAAGATAGAAATCCTAAAAATCCTCCGAGATATACAAGAAAACACAGAAAGGCAATTTAGGGAGCTCAGAAAACAACTCAACGAACACAAAGAATATATTTCCAAGAACAAACTATAAAAACAAATCAAACAAAGATGAAAAACTCAATTCAAGAGCTGAAAAACGAGCTAACAAACTTAGCTAATAGAACAGGCTGGATAGAAGAAAGGATTAGTGAAATAGAAGACAAGCAACTTGATTCACAACAGAGAGAAGAAGAAAGAAACTCAAAAATTTAAAAAAATGAGATAGCTCTACAAGAATTATCTGACTCCATCAAAAAGAATAACATAAGAATAATAGGTATATCAGAGGGAGAAGAGAGAGAAAATGGAATGGAGAACATACTCAAACAAATAATAGACGAGAACTTCCCAAGCCTGTGGAAAGAACTAAAGCCTCAAATTCAAGTAGCAAACAGAACTCCGAGTTTTCTTTACCCCAACAAACCTACTCCAAGGCATATCATAATGAAATTGGCACAAACCAATGGCAAGAAAAAATTCACAAGGCAGCCAGGGAAAAGAAGAATACAAAATATAAAGGAAGGCCCATTAGATTATCATCAGATTTCTCAGCAGAAACTCTACAAGCTAGAAGAGAGTGGGCCCCAATATTTAAAGTCCTGAAAGAGAGGAACTTCCAGTCATGAATACTATACCCATCAAAGCTATCCTTTAAATATGAAGGAGAAATAAAAACATTCACAGATACAGAAAAGATGAGGGAATTTATCATCAAAAAACCCCCACTCCAGGAATTACTAAAGGGGGTTTTCCAATCAGACACAAAGAACAAAAAAAAAAAAACAAAGTCACAAGTAAAAGCTCCAAGAAGAACACAATAAAACCAAATTTAAACTGTGACAACAACAAAAAGAAAGGGGGGGAGAGGATGGAGATTAACAGTAGCAAAGAATGATGGAGTGCAAAAGTACGAACAAAATAGTTCGCTACAATGAACAGGGTAGGAACCCTTTTCGTTACTTAAAGGTAACCACCATTGAAAAAACCATCAAAGAAGCATATGAGATAAAAAAGATAGCAACAGAGGAAAGATGTATGGAATACAACCAAATAAAAACAAAGATAGAAAAACGCAAGAGAAGGATCAAACAAGACACAAAACTAACAGAAAGCAAACTATAAAATGGCAATAGGGAACTCACAAGTGTCAATAATTACACTAAATGTAAACAGATTAAACTCACCAATTAAAAGGCACAGAGTAGCAGAATGGATTAAAAAAGAAAATCCAACTGTATGCTGCCTACAGGAAACTCATCTAAAAACAAGGATTAAAACAAATTCAAAGTGAAAGGCTGGAAAACAATACTCCAAGCAAATAACATCCAAAAAAAGCAGGCGTAGCAATACTCATATCTGATAACACTGACTACAAGACAGCAAAAGTACTCAGAGACAAAAATGGCCATTTCATAATGGCTAAGGGACACTGAATCAAAAAGACATAACAATTCTTAATATATATGCACCAAACCAAGAAGCACCAAAATATATAAGACAGCTGCTTATTGACCTTAAAACAAAAACTGACAAAAATACAATCATACTTGGAGACCTCAATACACCACTGACGGCTCTAGATCGGTCATCCAAACAGAGAATCAACAAAGACATAGTGGCCTTAAACAAAACACTAGAGCACCTGGATATGATAGACATCTACAGGACATTTCATCCCAAAGTGACTGAGTATACATTTTTCTCCAGTGTACATGGATCATTCTCAAGAATTGACCATATGTTGAGCCACAAAAACAACATCAGCAAATTCAGAAAAATTGAAGTTGTACCAAGCATATTTTCTGATCATAAAGCCTTGAAACTAGAATTCAACTGCAAAAATGAGGAAAAAAATCCCACAAAAATGTGGAAACTAAACAACATACTTTTAAAAAATGAATGGGTCAAAGAAGAAATAAGTGCAGAGATCAAAAGATATATACAGACGAATGAAAATGACAATACGACATATCAGAATCTATGGGATACAGCAAAAGCAGTGATAAGAGGGAAGTTCATATCACTTCAGGCATATATGAACAAACAAGAGAGAGCCCAAGTGAACCATTTAACTTCCCACCTTAAGGAACTAGAAAAAGAAGAACAAAGACAACCCAAAACCAGCCGAAGAAAGGAGATAATAAAAATCAGAGCAGAAATAAATGAAATAGAGAACAGAAAAACTAGAAAAAAATTAATAGAACAAGAAGCTGGTTCTTTGAAAAGATCAACAAAATTGACAAACCCTTGGCAAGACTTACCAAGGAAAAAAGAGAAAGAACTCATATAAACAAAATCCAAAATGAAGGAGGAGAAATCACCACGGACACCGTAGATATACAAAGAATTATTGTAGAATACTATGAAAAACTTTATGCCACTAAATTCAACAATCTAGAAGAAATGGATAAATTCCTAGAACAATACAACCTTCCTAGACTGAGTCAAGAAGAAGCAGAAAGCCTAAACAGACCTATTAGTAGAGAAGAAATAGAAAAAAACATTAAAAACCTCCCCAAAAATAAAAGTCCAGACACTGAAGGCTATACCAGCAAATTTTATCAAACATTCAAAGAAGACTTGGTTCCTATTCTACTCAAAGTCTTCCAAAAAATTTGAAGAAGAAGCAATACTTCCAAACACATTTTATGAGGCCAACATAACCCTCATGCCAAAACCAGGCAAGGATGGCACAAAAAAAGAAAACTACAGACCAATATTTCTAATGAATACAGATGCTAAAATACTAAACAAAATACTAGCAAATCGAATACAACAACATATTAAAAAGATAATACATCATGATCAAGTGGGATTCATCCCAGAATCTCAAGGATGGTTCAACATACGTAAAACGGTTAACGTAATACACCATATCAACAAAACAAAGAACAAAAACCACATGATCTTATCAATAGACGCAGAAAAGGCTTTTGATAAAATACAACACAATTTTATGTTTAAGACTCTCAACAAAATGGGTATAGAAGGAAAATATCTCAACATGATAAAGGCCATATATGATAAACCATCAGCTAACATCATATTAAATGGCATTAAACTGAAGGCTTTCCCCCTTAAATCAGGAACAAGACAGGGTTGTCCACTCTCTCCACTCCTAATTAATGTGGTACTAGAGGTTCTAGCCAGAGCAATCAGACAAGACAAAGAAATAAAAGGCATCCATATCGGAAAAGAAGAAGTAAAGGTATCACTTTTTGCAGATGATATGATCCTATACATCGAAAATCCCAAAGAATCCACAAAAACACTACTAGAAACAATAAGCCAATACAGTAAGGTCACAGGATACAAAATTAACATACAGAAGTCAATAGCCTTTCTATATGCCAACAATGAATCAACTGAGAACAAACTCAAAAGAACAATCCCCTTTACGATTGCAACAAAAAAATAAAATACTTAGGAATAAACATAACAAAGAATGTAAAGGA
This sequence comes from Saccopteryx bilineata, assembly GCF_036850765.1. Classification (NCBI taxonomy): domain Eukaryota; kingdom Metazoa; phylum Chordata; class Mammalia; order Chiroptera; family Emballonuridae; genus Saccopteryx; species Saccopteryx bilineata. Next base: position 180,640,330 of record NC_089494.1, read on the forward strand.
CTTATATAATGAAACCTATAAACCATTGTTAAGGGAGATCGAGAAAGATATAATGAGATGGAAGAATATACCTTGTTCTTGGTTAGGAAGAATAAATATAATCAAGATGGCCATATTACCCAAAGCAATATACAAATTTAATGCAATTCCCATCAAAATTCCAATGACATTTTTTAAAGAAATGAAGCAAAAAATCATCAGATTTATATGGAACTATAAAAAACCCTGAATAGCCAAAGCAATCCTAAAGAAAAAGAATGAAGCTGGGGGCATTACAATACCTGACTTCAAACTCTATTATAGGGCCACCACAATCAAAACAGCATGGTACTGGCAGAAAAATAGACACTCAGATCTATGGAACAGAATAGAAAGTCCAGAAATAAAACCACATATATATAGTCAAATAATTTTTGATAAAGGGACCAACAACACACAATGGAGAAAAGAAAGCCTCTTCAATAAATGGTGCTGGGAAAACTGGAAAGCCACATGCAAAAGAATGAAACTGGACTATAGTCTGTCCTCCTGTACTAAAATTAACTCAAAATGGATCAAAGATCTAAACATAAGACCTGAAACAATTAAGTGCATAGAAGAAGAAATAGGTACTCAACTCATGGACCTGGGTTTTAAAGAGCATTTTATGAATTTGACTTCTAAGGCAAGAGAAGTGAAGGAAAAAATTAATGAATGGAAGTACATCAGACTAAGAAGTTTTTGCTCAGCAAGAGAAACTGATAACAAAATAAACAGACAGCCAACTAAATGGGAAATGATATTTTCAAACAACAGCTCAGATAAGGGCCTAATATCCAAAATATACAAAGAACTCATAAAACTCAACAACAAACAAACAAACGATCCAATAAAAAAAATGGGAAGAGGACATGAATAGACACTTCTCCCAGGAAGAAATACAAATGGCCAACAGATATATGAAAAGTTGCTCATCTTCGTTAGTTATTAGAGAAATGCAAATCAAAACTGCAATGAGATACCACCTCACACCTGTTAGATTAGCTATTATTAACAAGACAGGTAATAACAAATGTTGGAGAGGCTGTGGAGAAAAAGGAACCCTCATACACTGTTGGTGGGAATGTAAAGTAGTACAACCATTATGGAGGAAAGTATGGTGGTTCCTCAAAAAACTGAAAATAGAACTACCTTATGACCCAGCAATCCCTCTACTGGGTATATACCCCAAAAACTCAGAAAGATTGATACGTAAAGACACATGCAGCCCATGTTCATTGCAGCATTGTTCACAGTGGCCAGGACATGGAAACAACCAAAAATCCCGTCAATAGATGAGTGGATAAAGAAGATGTGGCACATATACACTAGGGAATAATTCTCAGCCATAAGAAATGATGACATCGGATCACTTACAACAAAATGGTGGGATCTTGATAACATGATACGAAGTGAAATAAGTAAATCAGAAAAAACCAGGAACTACATTATTCCATACGTAGGTGGGACATAAAAGTGAAACTAAGAGAATTGATAAGAGTGTGGTGGTTGTTGGGGGAGGGGGGAAAGGGAGAGGAAAAGGGGTAGGGGGAGGGGCACAAAGAAAACTAGATAGAAGGTGACAGAGGACAATCTGACTTTGGGTGATGGGTATGCAACATAAGTGAACGACAAGATAACTTGGAGTTGTTATCTTTGAATATATGTATCTTGATTTATTGATATCGCCCCATTAAAAATAAAATTATTAAAAAAAAAAACAAAAAAAAACTTGATCTGCTTTTCTCTTGCCTCCAATAACCTCACAGACATGAGGCCATTTTGATTCCTCCCAGATTAGAAGATTGAGAATAAAGGTTCAAATTACATCACCAAGACACTTCTGGTACAAAAGCCATGGAAATTATATTTCGGCTTGGGCATAGGGGTGCTCTTCATCATCCTATCAGTTTGTTTCATGGTTATACTTAGGTATTTTTTGTCCAGTAGTTTAAAGTTTAGTTCTAGAATTCATACATGAGACAATATGGAAGACAAGTACTTCTTAAGGAAATAGAAAATAAAAGTGATGCAAAATCTTATCAAAGTTTATAAAGTAAAGAATTTTCCTATAACAGCATTTAAAAATACATTTTTAGTCCTCCATTTGTTCCTAGTTTCTTAGTCTTCCCATTTGTGTCTTGGGATAAGTATCCATAGTCAACTGATTTCTACCAGCAAAAAGCAAACTCTAAGAATCCCAGGTTTGTCATTAATTTCCCCTAAAGTCAGCTCTTCTGGGAGGAGAGGATGTCAGGTGAGGAAAGTAAAAAACTGCTTCTCTCGTTTACAAAGAATGAAAAATTTAGCCATTCACAGACCAATGGTGAACACAGCAATGTCTTCTCAGGTATTTTGACCCTGAAAATAGTTCTGCCTTTAATCCTTATATTCTATTCTATTTGTGTCTTGTCCCAGCATAGAATACAAGTGGCTAGGACACAATTACAAGTTTCCTTTCACACTTTGCTTCCAGAGTTTTTACATTTGAAGCCAAGTACTGTTCTTTCTCTTTCCCATTTTCATTCTATTGAACAAAATATTCCCATTTCCTCATTTCTAGACAATAATCTGAATTATAGTCCCAATGTTCTTATTACACTATTATTAGTTAAACACTGAGCAATTAAAATTTCACCAAAATAAAGATAACTATTATGATAGAAAAATTAATATTTACGTGATACTACTTTGAAGCTATTTGTAGTGATGAACACTCTATTACAGTTTCTCTTTTCTCATGAGAGATGGCTTTCAAGTATATTTGAATGGGAGACACAGGTTTTTTTCCTCCAGCCTTTACCATTGCTATCTGGAGAGGATAATGAATTATAAAGATAATTAAATGGATGGATACTAAGGCTGAGTAATTCCCTTCTGTCAACCCATGGGCAAGAATGAAGTTGAGTTTAACCTTTAGATTCCAAGGTTAGAGATAGATTAGATAAATGGGAAACAGCCACTCCTCCCATATCCTGTTCATGGAATGAAGGAAATGACTAAAATAGGGACCAAAGGAAATTTACTGTTCAAGCATATCAAGAATTAGGTTCCGCAATGCTTAAAAAAAGAAACCCCAAACTCCATTGTAAGAAAGAATTCTATTTTCAAAGATGAATTATGTGATTCTGGAGTTTCTGAAAAACAACTTTATTTCCCAATTTAAATTTGTCATTGAATAAACAGAATCATATTTATCCAATGGAAACCTGTTATTTGGTTTTCTCAGAGTAAATAAAATTATTAAAATGCTGCTGACTCATTCCCCTAGCGGCTGGCTATTTGCTGTCTGTAATTAATAAAAATACACCTCTCCTAACACTGTCTCCAAATTTTGTCAAAGACTGTATTATTTTAGATCATAAACTGAGAATGCATAGGTATGATTTGCGCAGCTTTTCATATACTCAACATATCAAATTACATTAAATATATATGTATATATATGCTTGCTTTATTTTTTAAATAATGACAGGTGAAAGAATAAAGGAGAATACAGTAAAATTTTTCTAAAGCTGCAAATCTATGAACTTGAAGTTCTTCTTGCAAATTTATAAATTCACAGGTCTCTTGGTGACACTTAAGTCCCACAAATGTTAAAGAAAAGATGCACATGGCTGGGTCATGTGGGTAACCGAAAGAGGACTAGCTTCTTTGTTTCTCACTAGCTGATCAGGGGACTTGACCTTGCCTTTGCTTCAAGAGCCATGGAGCTAGGATGGATCCCCTTTGAAATTGTTTCCTTACATTGATCTATAAATAATCCTTCTACCAGCAATGGAGGGAAGTTTAAGCCCCATCTCTATTTTTAAAAAGATGATGTACTGATTCTTATCATTTTTAGGATTCTTTTTATTCCTCCTCCTCTCATATTATCAGCACTGTTCTGTGTATCGGTCCCACCTCCCCTAATTATTTTTATTTTCAGCACAAGCCAGTAACCAGTGCATGAGTCAAAAAATCGTAATGATAATGACTGATAAATCATAATGAATGAGAACAGTCAGGTTTGTTTTTAGTTACTTTAAATTTTATTTTTAGAAGTGGTAAAAGATGGATGGAAAAGTTCTTTCTGAAGAGTGGCAATAAAGGAAGGAGACTGGATTTTTTTTCCTGGATGATTCTTTAATTTCATCACTCCATGAACATAAATAGGTGAAAGCTGGCATGTAATGTGCTGTAAGCACAAGTACACTGGAGTTTCTCATGCTTGGAAATGAAAATAAATTTCGTGAAAACCCTTATCTGCTTCTTTTGTGTCACTCACACAGGCATGGTGACTGATGCAGTTCTGTTAGTTGTGCAATTTCTACAAGGGTAGATAGATAAGTAAAAGATCTATAGACTTGTATATATATTTTAATTAATTACAAGAAATTTGTAGGGGGGACAGTGAGGAATAACTTTACCTTTGTTTGCAAATACAATGCAGAAGTTTGACCTTTCACAGGTTTTTCACTCTAACTCTCCCTATTCACACTGCCTGGGTGAAGAGTGCTAGGGAGGATCATAGTAAACCCCCAAAGTGCTGCAGTGCCCCTCACATTGATGGGCTCCCACATACTTCTTTTTGCAGGTGTGGAATTCAAAACCACACCATTCAGGAATTCATATGCTAACACTTGTCTCTCTAGTCATTGTCTATTCTCTCCTCTCCTCTCCTCTCCTCTCCTCTCCTCTCCTCTCCTCTCCTCTCCACCTTCCTCTCCTCTCCTCTCCTCTCCTCTCCTCTCCTCTCCTCTCCTCTCCTCTCCTCTCCTCTCCTCTCCTCTCCTCTCCTCTCCTCTCCTCTCCTCTCCTCTCCTCTCCTCTCCTCTCCTCTCCTCTCCTCTCCTCTCCTCTTTTTCTCTTCTCCCTTAGTATTTCTTCTGAATGAGGCAGTGTTGTCCTGATTCTGGCCTATTGGTCAGGAGTGATGAAGGGCATATTATTTAGTTCAAGAATATTTTGTAGCCACAAAAGAAAGTTGGCAGAAAATATAAGAACTCACTGAGGTTGCAAATTAAAACATCCATTCTCATTATGAATCCATAGGAAGGGAAATAGAAATGCCAACCATCACGTGAAATAATGTTCTACCTCACTCATAAGATGGAAATTAGAACAGTATGATACAACTTTTCATTATTCAGACAGGAAAAGATGAAATATACAATATTACGCAGTATTGGAGTAGATGAGAAAATGCTTGTAGGCACATTACCTGTGGATAACAATTTGGCAACATCTATCAAAACTTACAGTGCACATACTTTTGGACCCAACAGTTCCATTTCTAAGGACTTTTTCCTATAGATCTACTAATTTAAGCAGACAAAGATATGATGATTGCAAGGATGTTTAATGCAACATTTTTATATTGCATTAATATATAAATATGTGCATTTTTATGTTTTATTTTTTTTAATTGGAAAAAAACTTTTGTTCAGCATCAAGAGACTAGTTAGCTAAATTATGGCATAACCATTCAATAGATTTGATGACAGATTTTCATGTGTAGACATATAGCTTTCATTGGAACGTTTGATTTTTTTAATTAAAAAAAATTAGAATGGAGTTAATAGCAACTTTTTTTTCTTATGGTCAAACTTGATTTTTAAAATTTTTTTAAATTTGTTTGAACTGAATGTGTCATAAGAATTTCTTTGTATTAATGCATTTGTGACTACAGTTTATATAATATATCCATATTAGGCTTTCCTTGTGACCATAATAAATAACAGCAAAGTGCACCCAGCAAGGGCTTCAGGCTGGGCAGGGAGGCTCCGGGAGATGATGGCTTTGATGAGGTCTCTGGCACTGCCCAGAACTAGCTCCCCAAAGAAAACGGGACTGCTTGGGAAAAGCTCTATCCAGATACCACTCCATAAAATTCTGAAAACCTTCTTTCTTTACTATATAATCAAAGCTAGGTTATATGCTTTTAAATGTCATAATATTTTGATTTAAAGCTTAAATGTATTTTAGTCATTTGGCCACTAAGGAAAAAAATTCTTGACTGAACATTTTTGTTAAATGGGAATCTCTCTTTTTTTGTTATTCCTATGTCCAGCAAAATAGAATCATCATTAATGAAAATGACATTAGATATAAGGCTCTTAAAACTCAAGGCAGTGATATGCAATTTGGAAGGTATTTTTGGAATCACTTTATCCACTAATGACTTCTTTACAGTGTATAATCACTCAGTAGCTTCTGACATTACTCAGGTACTTAAATCAGAGAAAGTGATGTTATACTCTTGTGAGCCCATTAAGGTGTCCATAGTTTATATAATTATGTTTGATATCTGTCCGCAAAAAAGATGAGATCTATCTATCTATATCTATCTTCTGTCTTTCTATATAATGACTTACCTCTCTTCTATCTATGAGAGAAAGAGAAAATGAGACAAAAATATAGAGAAAAAGGGAGAAAGGAAAGAAAAAAAAAAAAAGAAAGAGAGAAAAGGGGACCCGGAGGAAAAGAGAAGAGAAAAGAGGAATCGATACCTGAAAAGAACAAAGTTGGAAATTTATACTGAACTTTTTAAAAGAACAATTTGTCTCAGTCATTAATTTTGTAGCTGAAAAACTGAAACCCGGGGGTTTGCCTAAGATTATAAGGAGTCAGAATGACATTGAGGGTGACAGATCCTAAATTTTCTTTCCTCATCTTTTTTTATTTTATTTATGTTATATATCTTAATAGTTGTATATTAAAGAGTAAAATTAAAAAATAAAAATTAGGCTTGTTTCAACACAAATAAGTAAGGCTCTGAGTGTGCTGGTAAATATAAATTTTATAACTCTGATCATTAAAACTTGCAACAAATATTTAGGGTGTCTACTGTATGCAAAACATGGTGCTGGTTTCTGGGCATATTGATGTTAACAAAACAGACAAGGCCCCTGTGCTCACGATATTTTAATTCTGCAATATTTAGTTGCTTGGTTGAGGTAGGGTTTTTCTCTAAATAACAACCAGGGAGATCTTTCAAGTTTCCTTACCTCTGTCAACTATATTCCATTATTGTGTCAAAGCCGGAGAATTTTTACAAATGGTTTGTTGACCTGACTTCACATTGCCTTTCCCAATACTAATCCTTCCTGGACAGACTTTGATAGGGGGCAGATCAATTCTTCTTTAAATCTTTTTTTATGTATGATTTTAAAGTATTAAACATTTTGCCTTCATGTAATACACATTTATTCTATTTTATTTAGATTTGTCTAAACCCAAACATGCAGTGAGCAGTTAGCAACAAGAGCACACTACCCCCTTCCAGATGGACAAAGCCATATGCTGCCAGTGCCTCCTATGGTGCCAATCTTCCTCTGCTCTAGAAGGCAAGCCAATCCACCTCTAAAATCTTCAGTGTGGATTCTAAATGTGGTTGCTTTGAAGTCGTAGGGAACATTCCATTCTCTCTAGGGTTGTGTCGATAAGTACAACTTCATATCTGATTCACTGGGAGCCTAAAAATACATCTGTCTGGCTTTGGGTACTTTTAGGATATTTACCTCAAGAAATGTTGAAGGTTGGTTAGAGCTTTGTGGGGAACTGTGTAGAATAAAAATTTACCAATTTGCCTGGTTGAAATTCTTTATTCCTATTCTTGCCTTGTATTTCTTCAATATTTCAGTATCCATCATCATGTGTTTATGAAAACTTGTACTTCAAAATAATTTCACTTTTACATCATTTTTTTTTGTATTTTTCTGAAGTTGGAAATGGGGAGGCAGTCAGACAGACTCCCACATGCGCCCGACCGGGATCCACCCGGCACGCCCACCAGGGGGTGATGCTCTGCCCATCTGGGGCGTTGCTCTGTTGCAACCAGAGCCATTCTAGCGCCTGAGGCAGAGGCCACAGAGCTATCCTCAGCACCCGGGCCAACTTTGCTCCAATGGAGCCTTGGCTGCGGGAGGGGAAGAGAGAGACAGAGAGGAAAGAGAGGGGGAAGAGTGGAGAAGCAGATGGGCGCTTCTCCTGTGTGCCCTGGCCGGGAATCGAACCCGGGACTCCTGCACGCCAGGCCGACACTCTACCACTGAGCCAGCTGGCCAGGGCTTCACTTTTACATCATTTAAGAAGTTTATCAAGATTGTTTTCAGACCACTCTTGGCTAACCACTTGATTAACAGGTTCAACTCTAGTCTGTAAAAAAGTGCTCAAAGAGGAATAAGTGGTATATTCCGAAGGGTTCAGTGAAGTCATTATTCCCCCGAATCAAGAATTTAATTAAAAACAGCAAAATGTCAATAAATACATATCAATCAGCAAATGAATCTTAGAAAACAAAATGAACAAGCGGAACAAAAACAGACTCATAGACTCAGAGAACATTTTGACAGTTGCCAGATGGAAGGGGAACTAGGAAGATGGGTGAAAAAGGTGAGGAGATTAAGAAGTATAAATTGATTGCTACAGAATAGTCATAAGATGTAAAGTACAGCCTAAGGAATATAGTCAGTAATATTGTAATAACTATGTATGGTGCCAGGTGGGTACTAGATTTATCAGGATGGTCACTTAGTAAGTTTATAATGTCTAATCACTGGGTTGTACACCTGAAACTGATATAATATTGTACATCAACTGTAATAAAAACTACAAAATGATTTAATAAAAGAATAGCAATGAAATTTCTATGCTCTGTAGTGGGTTGCTTTATCTGCAGATTAACTTAGGTTTCAAATGTGGATCTTTTCATGTAAGTTTAACCATATGAGGGGAACGCAGATGTCTTTGCTAGAGTTCTCAGAGAACATTCGGTCAGGAAATTGAACTTTGTGTGTGAAATTAAAATGTGGGGTTGGGCCTGAGCCTTTAATGTAAAATATTTGTGTCCAAAATTCTAACAAGCTGACTTTTAAATATGACTGTACTGCTCACTTTGGGAAATCCTTTCATTTTTTAAATAAGAAATTATACCTTTATATTTAACCAATTTTATTTACCTCAATGGACATTTTTTGAGCATTTTACCGGGAATAAAATAATTATCTTTTAATAAGGGATTAAAATGAATGACTATTACTAATAGTCAAGGAATTTACTGGGAAAAATAGGCAAACACACAGACATTCTATTATCTCTAACAGAATACAAACTGAGAATTAAGTTTAATGCTACAAGAGGAGCACATAAATGTTACAGAAAAACAAGTGACAAAAATTAAATTTGATTAAAGATAGAAAGGATGACTTGAAGGAAAGTTATAATTTCAACAACTATAATGTAAAGATTTTTGAAAAAATGACCTTGAAAGGAAGATTGACCAGAACTTTGAGTAAAATTGGATCTATTGGATCAATTAGAAACAAAATATTAAAATAATTTTTAATATTTTTGAAGGAACTCTGAAGATTTTTTTCTAATATGCTAAATATTTTTGTTCAATAATGTGCGGTGGTTAATTTTATATATAAATTTGACTGGGTGCCCAGCTATTAAGTCCAACGCTATTCTGGGCGTGCCTGTGGGGGTGTGTTGGGGTGAAATGAACATTTGAATCAGGAGACTGAGTAAATCAGTCTCCTCTCTCTAGTATAGGTGGGCCTCAGTCAATCAGTTGAAGGCCTGAATAAAACTAAAAGGCTGACCTGGGAGTGAAAGGGAACTCCTTACACCCGACTGCTAGAGTTGGACAGTGGTGGTTTCCAACTTTCACACTGCAACTCACACCACTGGCTTTCTCTGGTCTCCAGCTCTCTGACTGAAGATCTTGGGGTCACCCAGCCTGCACCACCACGTGAGACAAATTTCTTATGATTTCTTCCTATCTCTCTCTCTTTTCTCATCTATTGAGTCTGTTTCACTGGAGAACACTAATACAAACATATGTATTTAATCCATAAGTAAGACTGCTTAATTTTCTCTACTAATAAGAATGTGTTCAACCTGTACTACTCTTGTAGAGTAGAACTGGAAAGATACTTTTTGTTTGAAAAATAAGAAAGTGACAGTTAACTGCTGCCCACAGATATTTTTTTAAAACAAAAGTTTTATTTTTACCTTTCCTTAAGATTTTCCTCATTCAAATACTGCCTCTTGTCCCTTACTGGCTGAGACTTAATAAAGAATTAAATATAAATGAAAAATGAAAGAGAAATGATTGAAAACACATAACCCCTTACCACACACAGACACCACTACCACCATGCTCCTTTGTGGCCTATTATAATTAGAATGTAATTATGATATATGATTTAGATTTTAAATGCATTTCTTGATTTCATTCTATAGTGGAGATCTATAGTGGTAGTTCACCCTTTCCTTGGTAACGCCAATCTGATTTTCTCTTGAGGAATTTTTTCTCCTCAATTTCTGTGTTCTATTAGTGGGGCTGTCAATCAGAGTTTCCTCCCCAACAGTCAGGGGTAAGCATAAGACCCAAGCAAACCTAATCAGACTTTAGTGAACAGAATGGCACCAAGATAAAGAATGGAGTCAGAGATAAGGCATCTCAGCTGTGACTCACTGATAAAATTGTCAAGCAATTCCTGCTGTCCAAATTTCCCAAAGTAGCCCTAACTCCAGATCTTCCTATGGCTTTTTTTACGTTCTGTTTTTTTGGGTTTTGTTTTGTTTTGTTTTGTTTCATCGCCCCTTTGATTTACCAGAATAGCCTCTTGTAAATTTCTTTTTTGCCTAAATTATACTAGCTTGGTTTCTGTTGATTACAACCACAAACTAATAAGATAAAAATCAGTATATTTTTAAAATCAATAATTCAGTGGGTTTTTTATTATTATTATTATATATGGGGAAAACAGCTGTGTTAGGCTTGCTTGCTGGTTTCCTGCTGCAAGCACTTTGCTTGATCAGTACGTGAGTATGTGGCAGCGCCACGTGTGGATAGTCTATGTAAGACTATGGGTGCTTGCTCTCAGCACGAATTGCGATGGGGGAGATTGCAGATGGTGGATTGATGATTGCCTCCCCACCACTGTGAGGGGACATTTTTGCTGTTTCTTTACCTGAGAAGTGGTTTTCCCAGCCAGTTTGCTCATTGCCCTTGTGAGACTCTATCAAACAGGAATGGCCCAACGCTTTCTGACCCCATAGTTTCTCTACCATCTGCCTGAATTCAGTGTGAACCTGCCTGGCCTCGGCCACTGACATTACATTATATAAGTGATGTATTTCAGTGTGGAATTTGAAACTGCATGCAGAATATAAGAGAATATTAAAATACTCCGGAATTTCACCAATCAGAAATAGCCACTGTGATTTCCGTATGTTCCCTTATGTCTTTATGTATAGTTGTTCGTCTATGTTAGAGAAAATGGTTATAATTTAGTTATCATTTTTGATTTCTTATATTTACAACTTGGTTTAAATCATAACCTTCCAAAAAGCTATGCTTAAAATTATTCTTACATTTAATTCTTTGAAATTAATTCTTAGATATTGAATATACCTAATTAATTCTAGGTATACCAATCTTTGTTCATAAATTTTTTGCATAAATGTGATTTACTTTTATTATGGGCTGAATTATGTTCTCAAATTTTTATGTTGAAGTCTTAACCCCAAATACTTCAGAATGTGACTTAATTTGAACATAAGGCCTTTAACAGGTGATTAAGTTAAAATGAGGTCATATAGTCCGATACAACTGGTACACTAATTAGAAGAGGCAATTTGAACATGCCAAGAAACATCAGGAATGCTTGTGTACAGAGGAAGCACCATTAAAAACAAAGGGAAGATGAGACCATCTACAAGCCGAGGGGAGAGGTCTCAGAAGAAACAAAACCTGTGACACTTTGATCTTAGAGTTATAGCCTCCAGAACAGTGAGAAAATGAAGTCTCTTGTTTAAACCACCCAGACTGTGTGGCATTTTGTTATGGCATTCCTAGCAAACTAATATAACATTTGTATGCAAAGTGAGTCCAAGTTAATGGACTCATCACACCTAGAAATGGTCAACAATTTAAAGCATACATCAGGGGTCCCCAAACTACGGCCCACGGGCCACATGCAGCCCCCTGAGGCCATTTATCTGGCCCCCGCCGCACTTCTGGAAGGGGCACTTTTTTCATAGGTGGTCAGTGAGAGGAGCATAGTTCCCATTGAAACACTGGTCAGTTTGTTGATTTAAATTTACTTGTTATTTTAAATATTGTATTTCTTCCTGTTTTGTTTTTTTTTTACTTTAAAATAAGATATGTGCAGTGTGCATAGGGATTTGTTCATAGTTTTTTTTTATAGTCCGGCCCTCCAACAGTTTGAGGGACGGTGAACTGGCCCCCTGTGTAAAAAGTTTAGGGACCCCTGGCATACATGGTATTCAAAGTGTGGTCTAGCTATAACTGTTACCAAACTGTTTCATTTTCCATATCCTTTATATCTTAAAACAGCCATGCTGTCCTCAAACCAAGTAAGGATTCTGATTCCTGTTCTCACTTAAATCTATTAAGTGTTCATAGATAGTAAGTTATCTTCACTAAGGCTCTTGTGTCTGAACTTCCTTTTCAATGCAGCAGACATATAATACATTGGTAATCAATAATCTATACCTCAAATGTCACAGCTTCACAGGTTTCTTTGAGACAACCCTTCACATGCCATTTTAAATTTAAAGAAATCTTCTTAAAGCACAACTCTGACTATATTATAATGGTACTGAAAACTCTGTATATTTTTGTTAATTATTCTTGTCCATTAAGATAGTAATAAATGCTTTTTAGAGAAAATCTTGAAACATAAAAAAAATAAGAAAAAAATAGAAAACAAATTGTAATATGCAGAATAGCAATATTTTATGTTTTTTTTCTCACATTTTTGTTTTCTGCTTTTGTAATTGTGATCATGGCAATACAGTTGACACAATGCTTTTACATTTTAAATAAAATTTCATATCAAGCATCACAAACTCTATGATGAAAATTAAAATATTAAAAAAATACAAGGACAAGAAGGAAAAAATAGCAAGAATTCTATTCTGCAAGAAAAATATACAATAGCCCTGGCCGGTTGGCTCAGCGATAGAGCGTCGGCCTAGCGTGCGGAGGACCCGGGTTCGATTCCCCGGCCAGGGCACACAGGAGAAGCGCCCATTTGCTTCTCCACCCCTCCGCCGCGCCTTCCTCTCTGTCTCTCTCTTCCCCTCCCGCAGCCAAGGCTCCATTGGAGCAAAGATGGCCCGGGCGCTGAGGATGGCTCTGTGGCCTCTGCCTCAGGTGCTAGAGTGGCTCTGGTGGCAACATGGCGACGCCCAGGATGGGCAGAGCGTCGCCCCATGGTGGGCGTGCTGGGTGGATCCCGGTCGGGCGCATGCGGGAGTCTGTCTGACTGTCTCTCCCTGTTTCCAGCTTCAGAAAAAAAAAAAAATACAATAAATACTAAAAGACTTTATTGCATCTCCTAGCAATCTTTACTTTGAGTTTTAAAAAATGGATATATATTTGAGGTCATAGATACAAAATTTAACTAGAACTAAATAGAAATAGTCACAGTTCTCAGCTAGATAAAAATAAAAGAAGAGGGATTTATTGACAAATAGCATCTACCACTGCCGCTTTGTTTCCAGCCACCACCCATTAAATAAAATACATGCACAAAAATTCTTTGGAAGTTCAGTATAACTTTTCAAAGGTACTAAAAATCATTATTGACTTCCTTAATCATAAAAATGGCCATTGCTTTTTTTTTCTTCAAACTTTATTCTTTTTTTTTTTGTATTCTTCTGAAGCTGGAAACGGGGAGAGACAGACTCCCGCATGCGCCCGACCGGGATCCACCCGGCACGCCCACCAGGGGGTGACGCTCTGCCCACCAGGGGGCGATGCTCTCTGCCCCTCTAGGGCGTCTCTCTGTCGTGACCAGAGCCAATCTAGCACCTGGGGCAGAGGCCAAGGAGCCATCCCCAGCGCCCGGGCCATCTTTGCTCCAATGGAGCCTTGGCTGCGGGAGGGGAAGAGAGAGACAGAGAGGAAGGAGAGGGGGAGGGGTGGAGAAGCAGATGGGCGCTTCTCCTGTGTGCCCTGGCCGGGAATCGAACCCGGGACTTTTGCACGCCAGGCCGACGCTCTACCACTGAGTCAACCGGCCAGGGCCTCAAACTTTATTCTTAAGGAAAGAAAAGGAGCCTTTTGCTTATAATCCTCCAACTGTATCCTAAAAGTATAAATAGGAGATGTGGGAGGGGAAGGGCTAACACTTCAAATACAGCAGATTTTTTGTCACCTATAAGACAAAGGGATTTCATCTTGATAATAGTGAGCTGAGTAATTAGAATGAAATTATCCTGCTAAAGACAGCTAAAAGAGCTGGGGGAAATGTTAAATAAGAGTAAAAACAAGCAAAAATCTCTAAAAGCAAACAAATAAAATGTGAGCAATATAGTTATAGCTGGTCATCCAAAATCCAGTGATTTTCCCAAACAAAGCCTAGAAGAAGACAAGAAGTTGGAGAAAAAAGCTTAGAATGCAATCTGTTTTGTCCCAAGGTCATTTGTCCAGTTGGAAGTAGCTGCTGTAAATCTGGAGTATGGTTTTAGCAGCATGGTAGGGTTCTGGGGAAAAAAAAGAAGCCTGTGTTTACCAAGGTAAGGATTGTGTACCTTTCTATACTCCTCTTTAAGATGAGACCTTACAGGGCTTTATCTTCATCATAAGAGTGAACCACAAGTAAATCAGCCTTTACTACTGGTCACTTGGGTCATTTGGTGACCACAAAATGGAATTCAAACATAAGTTGATCTTGGATTGGTACCCTCCCAAGGGCCTGGCAGATGTTACAGAGCCTCTAGAGGGATGGATGTTCATCCTGAGTTTCAAATTATTCCTCCAGATAATTTGCTGTCAAGAGTAAAAAAACACATGCAGAAGTAAGGCATCTACTGTGAGTGAGAACCAGAAAAACAGGCCATAAAAATAAACTCACAACCACTTCAGCTATTGAAATGATCTGACAGAGAATATAAGACAACTATGCTTTCTATTTTAAAAATAAATAAAGAGCTAGAAAATGTCTGCAGGGTACAAAATATTTTTAAAAGGTGACATAGCAAATTTGAGAAAGAGCTAAAACTTGTAGAATTGAAGAAAGACAATACCTGAAATTCAATATTCAGTGGATGAAAAAAAGTTGAGGTAAATTTAGATAAACACCCTAATTAGATTTAGATAAACACAACTAAAGATATAATTACTGAATTGCAAATAAAAATAGATAAATTATCTAGAATGCAGCTAAGGTGGGTTAAAATTATATTTAAATTATAAAAACAAAACAAAGAGTATAAAAGTTGTAGTTTTTGAAAAGAAAAACCTAACACATGGAATTGGAATCCTATAGGGAGAGATGAGGAAGAATGAGACAGAAACAATATTTAGCAAAATAATAGCTGAGAAATTTCAAAATGTTATGGACACCAACCAACAGATGAAGGAAAAAAGTCCCAAGAAAGATAATAAATTTTTTTTATTAAAATGTAATATCTGAACACAGTATAACCTGCATTAAAATTTTGATGTGAAGCATAGAGCTCAGGGAAAAAATTTATATATGAAAGTGTGGCATAAAGCCTAATATTAATATTATGTGCTGTTTTGACATCTGAAACTTGGAAGGCCTCTAAAGACCTCAAGTTCACCTTCCTATTGTGTCCCTGCAGATAACATCCCCTTGCCAAACAATCTTCCTTATCACTGGAACCTGGCACTGTGCCTACTTATCTCTGAGAACTGGGCTTCAGTGCTCTGCCAGCCCATGGAATTATTCACACTGGCCAATTACATCCCATCACAGGAATTGAAGGGCACCCTCATACTCTCGTTTCTATGAAATTTGCCTTCTACAGCCCCTACCTGTTCATTCTGTTGAGGGTAACCCCTGTAAGGCCTTGCAAGGCATATGGGGTCCACCTCAGCCCAGGTGTGAGTATATGTGACTAAAACCTGCTGTTGATCTTATCTGTCTAGGTGCCATGTGTTCAACCATCCTCTAAAACAGGGGTCCCCAAACTTTTTACACAGGGGGCCAGTTCACTGTCCCTCAGTCCGTTGGAGGGCTGGACTATAAAAAAAACTATGAACAAATCCCTATGCACACTGCACATATCTTATTTTAAAGTAAAAAAACAAAATGGGAACAAATACAATATTTAAAATAAAAAACAAGTAAATTTAAATCAAGAAACTGACCAGTATTTCAATGGGAACTATGGGCCTGCTTTTGGCTAATGAGATGGTCAATGTGCTCCTTTCATTGACCACCAATGAAAGAGGTGCCCCTTCCGGAAGTGCAGCGGGGGCCGGATAAATGGCCTCAGGGGGCCGCATGTGGCCCGCGGGCCGTAGTTTGGGGACCCCTGCTCTAAAACCTTGGGCAAGGATCCCTCCTTCAGTAACAAGATGAATGAGAGGCAATCAAAATAGTAAGCACGTGTCTGGTTTGCTTACTGCTGTATTCCTATCACCTAGTGTATGTGGAATATCGTATGCTCAATAAATATATGTTGAATAAAAAAAAAAACTAACTAAGCATTTACTTGTCAAAGTGTAACCCAACTGAATAACTTGGTCTTAGTCTGCAGTGAATAGGAAAAGAGATTTCAGCTTTTCTAAGCAACATCTTTATAATTTTTCAGACTTTTTTTTAATCTCTTGTTCAGTAAAAAGACAACTCACGCATATTTTTCAAGAAAGACAATTTATCAGATAGTATTGGTTGCCTACTCGCATCCTTTCCCTGCCTCCCCATCAATCTTTTTTTTACAGAGACATAATTTTGTTCAGGCATTCACTGTTCTGGATTTAAGTAAATTGTGCTAATCATATGCTTCTTGAAAATAATTGGTTTATGAAGTGAGAATAAAGTGCACCTGGCCTAATTTCAGTCAACAAAATGTGTGAGTATACTGAGAGGCTTCTGGAGAACAATTCCTTGCTTGTAATAGATAGGCAGGGAGCATCCCTTGTCATTTTTACCTGGTAAATCAATCTTGTAATTCAGATGGATATTAGACTAAGAATGAATAAAACAGGATGGCAGGAGATAAAGGGAAAGGATTTGAGTTCTTTTTTCTTTCTTTTTTTATGTAAAGGAGGGGAGATAGAGAGATTCTTGCATGCTCCCCAACTGGGGTCCACCCAGCAACCCCCATCTGGGGCCAATGCTTAGACCAACCAATCCACTGGCTGTGAGAGAGAAAGAGAGAAGGGGGAGAGGGAGGGCAAGAGAAGCAGATGCTGGCTTCTCATGTGTGCCCTGACTGGGAATTGAACCCAGAATGTCCACACTCCAGGCAATGCTCTATCTACTGTACAAACTGGCCAGGGCTAGATTTGAGTTGTTGATGGTGTTGAGCACCGAGTATCCAATCTAAGATCCACAATACCTCTGGATATTTTATTATAATACTATGCAAGCCACTGTGTGTTTTTGTTGCTTTAGTGTGGTTGACAAAAGCATCCAAGGAATACATGTAATTTGCAGGTTATATTTTATAATCTTTTAAACATGTTAGTACAGTCAGCCCTCCATATCTGTGGGTTTTGCATCTGAATATTCAACCAACTATAAAGTAAAAATATATTTTTTAAATGTTATGTTGATATGTACTATGTAGTTAGGCCTACAGTGGTTGCATCTGTATTGAACACATAAATATTTTTTTCATGTCATTATTTCCTAAACAATACAGTTTAATAACTTTACATAATATTACCATTGTATTAGGTACTATAAGTAACATAGAGATGATTTCAAGTACACTGGATGATGTGTGTAGGTTACATGCAAATACTACACTGTTTTATATGAGGGACTTGAGTATCACTAGGTTTTGGTATTCATGGGGGTCTTAGAACAAGTTTTCCACAGATACCTTATATAAGAGATAACTGTGTTAGATTAATTAAACAAGAGCACTCTAAAAAAAAAACCCCAAAAACTTAGATTCTGATGCTTTTTCATTGTCCTCTGATAAATTTCTTGGAATCTTGAGATCAATTTGATTTCTATTCCCCTGTGGGTAAATAGAATCATCATTCTATTCTTGAGGACTTGTAGATTATATTTATCTTTTATTTTGAAACGTTTTCCAGAATATTTTAGGTGGATCCTATTTCAAAATGTTTTGCTTGGAATTCAGTTACCCCTTTAAAGAATACTAAAAGCTGCAAGAGAAAAGCTGTTAATTACCTACAAAGGAGCCCTGATAAGGATGACATTTGACTTCTCAACAGAAATGCTTCAGTCCAGAAAGGATTGGCAAAAAATAGTCAAAGTGATGCAAAACAAGACCCTACAACCAAGACTACTTTATCCAGCAAGGCTATCATTTAAAATTGAAGGAGAAATAAAAAGCCTCCCAGACAAAAAAAAAAAAAAAAAGCTCAAGATATTCATTCATTGCAACCAAATCTGTACTGTAAGAAATGTTAAGGGGCTGGTCAGAAAAAGAACAAAGAAAACAAAATTGCGAAAACAAGGACTGTAGGTTTAAAGAATAAAATAGCAATAAATAAAAACATATTGATAATAACCTTAAATTTAAATTGGCTACCAGGCGGTGGTGCAGTGGATAAAGCATGGAACTGGGATGCTGAGGACCCAGGTTAGAGACCCCAAGGTTGCCAGCTTGAGCGTGGGCTCATCTGGCTTGAGCAAAAAGCTCACCAGCTTGGACCCAAGGTCACTGGCTCGAGCAAGGGGTTATTCGGTCTGCTGTAGCCCCACGGTCAAGGCACGTATGAGAGAGCAATCAATGAACAACTAAGGTGTCACAACAAAAAAACTAATGATTGATGCTTCTCATCTTTCTCCGTTTCTATCTGTCCGTCCTATCTATCCCTCTCTCTGACTCTCTCTCTGTCTCTGTAAAAAAAAAAAAAAAAGTAAATTGATTAAATGTTCCAATCAAAAGACATAGGGTAGCTGCATGGATAAGAAAACAGGACCCCTGCATATACTGTCTATAAGAGACCCAATGGAGAATAAAAGACCACATAGATTGAAAGTGAAGGGTTGGAAAAAGTATTTCATGCAAGTGAAAATTTAAAAAAAAGCTGGGGTAGCAATACTTATATCTGACAAAATAGCCTTTAAAATAAAGGCTATTCTAAGGGATAATAAAGGTCACTATATAATGATAAAGGGAGCAATCAAACGAGGATATAACCATTGCAAATATTTATGCACCTAATATAGGAGCACATAAATATATAAAGTAGCTTTTGATGGACATAAAGGGTGATATTGACAGCAATGCAATAATAATAGGGGATTTTAATACCCCACTGACATCAATGGGTAAATCTTCCAGACAGAATATTAACAAAAAAACAACAGCATTAAATGACACACTAGATCAGCTGGATTTATTGATATGTTCAGAATGTTTCACCCCAATGCAGCAGAATGTACATTTTTTTCAAGTGCTTATGGAACATTTTCTATGATAAACCACATGTTAAGACATAATACAAGTCTGAATAAATTTAAGAAGATTGAAATCATGTCAAGCATCTTCTCTGACTACAAAGGCATGAAAATAGAAATCAACTACAATAGAAAAACTGAAAAACATTCAAAGACCTGAAGGCTAAAGAGCATGTTATTAAATAAAGAATGGTTTAACAATGCAATCAAAGAAGAAATAAAAAATTTTTTGAAACAAATGAAAATGAACATATAAAAACTCAAAATCTATGGGACATAGCAAAAGCAGTCCTGACAGGGAAGTTCATAGCATTACAGTCATACCTTGAGAAGCAAGAAAAAGCTCAAATAAACAACCTAACCCTACACTCAACTGAAGTAGAAGGAAGGAAATTATATGAAGATCAAAGAAGAAATAAATGAAACAAAAGATCAATGAAACCAAGAGCTGGTTCTTTGAAAAGGTAAACAAGATTGACGAAACTTAAACCAGACTAATCAAGAAAAAAGAGAGAGGAACTAAATAAATAAAACTAAAAATAAAAATGAAGAAGTAATGATTGACACTAGAGAAATATAAAATATTATAAAAAATACTATGAAGATCAATATGCCAAAAAATTGGACAACCTAGGCAAAGTGGATAAATTCCTAGAAACATACAATCTTCTAAAACTCAATCTGGGCCCTGGCCGGTTGGCTCAGCAGTAGAGCGTCGGCCTGGCGTGCAGGGGACCCGGGTTTGATTCCCAGCCAGGGCACATAGGAGAAGCGCCCATTTGCTTCTCCACCCCCCCCTCCTTCCTCTCTGTCTCTCTCTTCCCCTCCCGCAGCCAAGGCTCCATTGGAGCAAAGATGGCCCGGGCACTGGGGATGGCTCCTTGGCCTCTGCCCCAGGTGCTAGAGTGGCTCTGCTTGTGGCAGAGCGATGCCTCAGAGGGGCAGAGCATCGCCCCCTGCTGGGCAGACCATCGCCCCTGGTGGGCATGCCGGGTGGATCCCGGTCGGGCGCATGCGGGAGTCTGTCTGACTGTCTCTCCCTGTTTCCAGCTTCAGAAAAATACAAAAAAACAAAAAAAACAAAAATAAAACCCTCAATCTGGAAGAATCAGAAAACCTAAACAGACAAATTACAACAAGTGAAATTGAAACAGTTATCAAAAAACTCTTTGCAGCCTGACCAGGTGGTGGCACAGTGGATAGAGCATTGGACTGGGATGCAGAGGACCCAGGTTCAAAACCCCAAGGTTGCTGGCTTGAGCATGGTCTCATAGACAAGACCCCAAGGTTGCTGGTTTGAGACAAGATCACTGGCTTGAGCAAGGAGTCATTTATTCTGCTATAGCCCCCTAGTCAAGGTATATCAGAGAAAGCAATCAATGAACAACTAAGGAGCCCCAACAAAGAGTTGATGCTTCTCATCTCTCTCCCTTTCTTTTTGTCTGTCCCTATCTGTCTCTCTCTCTCTGTCTCTGTCACAATAACAAACAAACAAACAAACATAAAACTTCCCACCAAACAAAAGTCCTAGAACAGATGACTTCACAGGTGAATTTTAGCTAACATTCAAAGAAGAACTAACACTTATCCTTCTCAAGTTATTCCAAAAATGAGAAAATTTGGACTTCCAAACTTATTTTATGAGGCAAGCATTATCTACATTCCAAAACCAGGTAAATACACTACAAAGAAAGAAAACCATAGGCCAATATTCTTGATGAACATAGATGCTAAAACTCTCAACAAAATATTAGGAAACTGGATCCAGCAAAGTGAGGATACAAGAAACATACTTCAACAAAATTAAAGGCCATCTTTGAAAAACCAACAGCTATCATCATACTCAATAGGCAAAAATTAAAAGCACTATCTTTAAGATCAGGAAGAAGACAGGAATGCCCCCTTACACCACCCTTATTCATCATAGTTCTGGAAGTCCTAGCCACAGCAATTAGATAAGAAGAAGAAATAAAAGGCATCCACATTGGAAAATAAGAAGTAAAACTGTCATTATTTGCTAATGACCTCATACTGTACATAGAAAACCTTAAAGTCTCTATCAAAAAACTACCTGATAAATGAATAGACCTGATAAATAAATTCTTTAAAGTAGAATATAAATTAATATTCAGAGATCAGTGGCATTTTTATACACCAACCATAAACTGTCAAAAAGAGAAATTAAAGCAACAATTCCCTTTACTATTGCAACAACAACAAAAATTAAAGTACTTAGGAATAAATTTAACCAAGGAGGTAAAAGGCTTGTACTCGGAAAAATAAAAGACACTGAAAAGGAATCCAAGGAAGATGCAAACAAGTGGAAACTTACTCTGTGTTCATGCATAGTAGGAATAAACATCATTAAAATGTCTATACTACTCAAAGCAATCTATAGATTCAATGCAATTCCTATTAAAATACCAATGGTGTACTTCACAGATCTAGAACAAATATTTAAAAAATTTATATGGAGCCAAAAAAGAAGCCAAGTAGTCTCAGCAATCTTCAAAATGAAGAACAATGTGGGAGGTATCACACTTCCTGATACCAAGTTATACTACCAGGCCACTGTTTTCAAAACAACTTGGTCTGGCATAAGAACAGGCATACAGATCAATGGAATAGAACAGAGAACCCAGAAATAAACTCATGCCTTTATTGTCAATTGATATTTGAGAGAGGAGGCAAGAGTATACAATGGAGTAAAGGAAGTATCTTTAATAAATGATGTTGGGAAAATTGGACAGATGCATGCATGCAAAAAACAAACTAGATCACCAACTCACATCATTCACAAAAACAAATTCAAGTGGATAAAACACTTAAGTTGCAAAACCATAAAAATCTTGGAAGAAAACACAGCCAGCAAACTCTCCACTATCTCTTGTAGCAATATTTTTGCCAATATATCTCCACAGGCAAGTGAAATAAAGGACAAAACAAAGAAGTGGGACTATATCAAACTAAAAAGCTTTAGCACAGCAAACAAAACCATTAACAAAATAAAAAGACAACCTACAGAATGAAAGAACATATTCATTGATACCTATGATAAGGGGTTAATAACCAAAATTTATAAAGAATTTCTAAAACTCAATACAAAGAAGGTAAAGAAACCAGTTAAAAAATGGGTAAAGGAACTGAATAGACACTTCTCCAAAGAGGACATACAGATGGCCAATAGACAGATGAAAAAATGTTCAATGTCATTAGAGAAATGCAAATTTAAACCAAAATGACATACCACCTCACACCTCTCAGAATAGTGCTCATTAACAAATCAACACACAATAGTTGCTGGCGAGGGTGTGGAGAAAAGGGAACCCTCCTGCACTGCTGGTGGGAATGCAGACTTGTGCAGCCACTGTGGAAAACAGTATGGTGTTTCCTCAAAAAATTAAAAATGGAACTGCCTTTTGACCCAGCTATCCCACTTTTAGGAATATATGATAAGAATTCCAAAACACTGATTCAGCAGAAAATATGCACCCCCATGCTCATTGCAGCATTGTTTACAATAGCCAAGATCTGAAAACAGCTGAAGTATCCATCAGTGGATGAGTGGATAAAAAGATGGTATTACACATACACAATGGAATACTACATGGCTGTGAAAAAGAAGAAAATCTTACTTTTTGTGATGGCGTGAATGAACCTGGAGATTATTATGCTAAGTGAAATAAACCAGGCATAGAAAGAACAATATTATATGATCTCACTTATAATGTGGAATCTAATGAACATGGTGAACTGAGGAACAAAATGGAGGCCGAGGCAGGGTTATGGGGAAGAGAGGTACAGCTGTTAGAGGGAAGGGAGATGAGGTGAGGGGACCAGAGAAGGTGAATGGATTAGTGAAATTATACGTATATAATAGATAGATACAGATAACAAGACAGCAAATCCCAGAGGGTAGAAAGAAGGTAGTCAGGAGGAGGGTGTTAAAGGGGAGATAGTGGGGGCATATTATTGGGGGGTTAGGGTGTTATATTGAGTGGAACACTTGAATCCATGTTAAAACAATAAGTTAATTTAATAAAAAATGTAAAGAAAGATTGTTGCAAATAAGGTCACATTCAGAGGTAGTGGGATTGGGGCTTCAACATATACATATTTTTAGAGGGCACAATTAAACTTACATTGTAACAGAGATCCATCTAAGTGTCATTATATTCACCTAGAATTTGGATTTTTTTTTCTGTCCACATTGCTTATTTCTCTAACACTTTAAAATACTGAAGGCAGAAAACCTACAATTCATCATGTATACAGTATTTGCTGTCTTTCTTAAAGCTAGTCTTCTTTCAGTTTCCACCTATGGTGATTTATCTGAGGAGCATATACCTCCCAGGTTCAAATAAAACACCACCAGTTTGCCTTTTATTTATTTCCCTCTATGCCCTACCCCCTGGAGGTAGCAACAGTATTAGTGAAAAAATAAAAGAGAACATAGAAGAACTATAGTTCAAAGATCTTTGAAAAAGTACGTATACAAAATCATTTCTAGGTTGTTGAAAACATGTTTCTAAAAATGAGGGGCAGATGGAGGTAGTACTAGCTGTGTTCAGATAAGTAAACCAGGTATTTCCAGAAAATAAGTCTTCTAATTATTGTGCTTTACTAATTGAGATCCATTTGCTTTATGACGACTGGATAGTCTTCTGATTTTCCAATGAAACATTGACTCTTAGTCCTCATTTTCAGCATCAATATGAATTTCACCTTTTTATTTATATCTATAAATATCTATATGTTTTTCTGGGACTGCTAATCAAATTCTTTTTGAAACAAAAAGTATTTTAAATTGAAATGACTACCCCTTGCTTAACAAATTAAATCACAACTCTTTAGCAGTGTGTGATTAAAGACATTTCCTGACATGGCTTCAAACTACTTTTCTCCTCTTGTTATCTAATATCACTACTTAACTTGATGGAAGAACTTGCCTCTGGGACCAAAGGCATGGGGAATCCTGAATAACACTGGGGAACAAAATATTTGTTGCATCCACAAAACACTTGTTCTTACTAATTCAAGTGTGCTGATTTCAAATCTGACATTAGTTTTTCTCTGTAAGCTACAGTTTTTTGCAATTCAAGATTTTAGGTTTTCATCTTATTGTAAAATTTTCAACATTTAGTTTAACATAATGAAGTAGAATGTCTTCTTGGGCATCATCTTTGTGAAAATATAATAATTTATATAATGCAGTAAATACACTAATACACTAAAAGATATGATTGCATCAGAACTTGTCTACAATTTTGAAATAGAACATATTAAAACACTTATTTTAATCATAAAATTTGCACAAAACTTATTTAAATTCTATTCAGGCAAAAATTTGCATTTGTAGCTCTTGCGTTTGTGTACTTGTTGAAGACAATCTTGTTTGATGCTCCAGCAGTAGTCTTCTCATCACTAACAGATCCAAGATTTTCAGGAAATATATCAAGGTGACTGTTCAGGAAGTAAATCTTAACGCTCATATTACATCCAATGTCGCGGAAAGCCAACAGCATCCTTTGAAGCAGAAGTTCATAGTTTTCTGCTTTTTTGTTGCCATGGATGTTCTTTGTAACTGCCACAAAAGTCTGCCATGCTGCTTTCTCCTCCTTATTCATCTTCCTGGCAAATTCATCATCACGTATGAGGGTTCGAATTTAAGGTCCATCAAATACACTTGCTTTTATCTTCTCGAAAGACAAGGCAGGAAAAGCAGAAATAAAAAGCATTCACTTTCTTCAATAAGCTACGTTTGATGTGAAGTGGGGGAAAAATGATCCTGTCTCAGTTAACTACAGGTTCATTCACAATATTTTGCATCCCTACTTCCAAAGCTTCACGTTTTGGCCACTCCTTCTGTGTCCAGTGTTTCTCCTGAGCTTGGCTGTCCCACAAACACAGAAAGCAAGGATACCTTGTGAAACTTCTCTGTTGTCCTAGCAGGAAATTTACCATTTTAAGATCCATACAAATGATCCAGTTATGCTCCTCATACTTCAGAATGTCGAGGACAATTTTGTCATTATAATCTTCTTGTAGATGAGTTGTATAACCAATTGGAACCGCTGCATAAACATTACCGTTGTGTAGGGGAACACATTTCAGACTCCGTTTGGAGCTGTCAAGAAATAGCCGCCATTCTGTTGGATTGTAAGTGGTAACACCTAGCTGGCTGAGAAGACTACTGATATCATGACAGTAGACAGAGTGTTTGTCTTCGGGGAAAAAAGTCCACAAAAATTTATTCACGCTTCCTGAAATGGGATACTTTAGCTGACCGGTGAAGTACATTCTTTTCTTTTTTCTTTTTCTTTTTTACAGAGACAGAAGGAGAGTCAAAGAGAGGGATAGACAGGGACAGACAGAAACGAAAAGATGAGAAGCATCAATCATTAGTTTTTCGTTGCGCGTTGCAACACCTTATTTGTTCATTGATTGCTTACTCATATGTGCCTTGACCACGGGCCTTCAGCAGGCCGAGTAACCCCCTCCTCGAGCCAGTGACCTTGGGCTCAAGCTGGTGAGCTTTTGCTCAAACTGGATGAGCTGGGCTCAAGCTGGTGACCTCAGGGTCTCAAACCTGGGTCTTTCATATCCCAGTTCGATGCTCTATCTACTGCACCACCACCTGGTCAGGCACATTTTTTTCTTGAAGCCTGGAGGCTATTGACCCAACTGTTTTCTTTGATAGGCCCAAATCTTTTACTAAGCATTCAATCCGGGTTGGCTAAACTGCTGAGAGGTTACTGACTGCTTGACATCAGAAGAAGACCCTTCAGATTCTACAACCATTTCCTCATGCATCTTATCAAAATACACTTGATCACCATATTCACTTTCTCTGTTCTTATTAGAAATAAAACCATTAAAAACTGGAACTGGGAGTCTGTCAGAGTGTGGGATAGGTCGTATTGCTGAAGGAATATTAGGATATGCGATCATATGCCGTTTTTTATTGCCAATGCCCTTTGTATGGATCAGACAGAAATAACAGTCACTGCTGTGGTCCTTAGGTTCATGCCCAGCCATGAGAATACCAAAAGGCATTCCTTTGCATTTTCCTTTTGTACAGTCATGAGGCATTTCCTCACAATTATGACACACAATATAAGGAGCCCAGTTCTTGTCTTGGTCGCCGAGGGGAACTTGAAAATAGGCAATATATGCATGTGTCACAAATGATGAAATATTGTGCCTTTGACATTAAAGTGTGTAACAGCTACATATATAATAGAAGGTGTCATGACTATTCTTACATTTACGCCTACTCCAAGAAGCCATGATTCAATCTTAAAACAAAATAAGAGAGTGTTTTTATCAGATGATAATTTTTTACATTTAGAAACAACTACAATTATGTAAAAGTGATGTTTGTAAAACATTAATTGCTTTGTGGTCATGTTCAATCCAACAGTCGTTGCCCTTTAACTCCAATTTAAAAACCTATGCATGCCATTATCTGTAACAAAGAGAAATTAAAATTGCATAAAAACTAAAGCATACACCAAAAAAATGGATTTCAGATTTGGAATCAGTGATGCAGAAATATATAGAAACAGTTCTAAAACCTCATGCAATAGAAAATGAAAAAAAATTGTTCCCCAGTGAATTCATAACATTTTTCATATAATGAGCTAAGTAAAGCATTTTACATACTTTATTTCAATTAATGATCAAGCCAACTTAATGAGAAAAGTATTATCTTCATTAAACAGATAATGATACAGAGCACCAAAAAATCAAACCCATGATATTCACCACAAACTTTAAATCCCCCTGTTTCAGGAACCTAAAAGAACATGGCAACTTAGACTCAAAGATAGCCTTAGACTCAGTATGAGGTCTGTTTTGTGAAAGGGCAGTGCGTCTGCTTCCTATTGCTGTGGTAGCAAATTACCACAAACCAAGTAGCCTAAAACAACACAAATACATGATTCAATAGCTCTAGAGGTCAGACGTCTTAAATGGACTTCACTGGGTTAAAATCAAGGTGACAGTAGGCTGCATTCTTTCTGAAGTATCTAGAGTAGTCTCTACTTCCTTGCCTTTCCCCAGCTTCCAGAAGTCACTTACATTCCTGGACTTGTAGCTCCATTCCATCATCAAAGCCAGTAGTGGCCAGTCAAGCCTTTCTTGGGCTGTGTCACTCTGACACTGACTTTCTTTCCTTCTTCTTTCACTTTGAAAGACCTCTGTAATTACATCAGGCTCGCCTGAATAATCCAGGAAAATCTTCCCATTTCAAGTCCAGATGACTTGAAACTTCACTTCCATCTTCAATCTTAATTGCTCCTTGCCTGCAACAAAACATATTCACAGAGGCCAGTGATGCAGATATCATTAGAGGGCAATTATTCTGACTACCACAGACAGCATAAGTGTATCGGTCACAATGTTAGAGCTCAGAGCTAAGCATTATGACAGTTCCTAATCTGGTATAAAGTGGAATTCTTTCAGCAAACATAGGTTTAAAAAAAGGGGTCTAGTTCCCAGTTGAAAAGTCCAGCAAAAATTATATCAAGTGCCTGATTCTCAGATAACTTATTTAGAATTCAGAGAAGGATCTCGACTTGGTAGTGGAGATGAATTACAAAGCAGGAGACCAAGAGAAAACTCTTGTTGCAGGATCGAGTCAAGGATATGAGAGAAGGCTGCTTCAGAATGCTTAATAATCTCACAGGAGCCCACACAGCTCATTCCGAGCCACATGGCTTGACGAAGTAAGATCAATTTTCTATGCCACCGTCTGCTGGAAATAGCACTTTTAATATTTGTTCACATTTAGTCAGGATAATATCAGAAAACAGGTGGCATGGAGCCTTTGGAAGGAAGCATTATTGCTTATAGCTGACAAAGGGCAAGAGCTGGCATTTTCTTCTGTTTAGAATATTATCTATCCTTCAAAGTCAACTGCAAATGTCACATCTATATTGAAGCCTGTCCTAATATTCTCATTCAGGATCATCTCTCCCTCTCATATGGCTAAGATACTTTCCAGGCACATTTCTTTAACACATCCTTATCTTTGGCCATCACACTGGATATTTGTGAATGCATATATCATTTAGCTGGATGTGTTAGTTTCCTAGACCTACCCAGGAAAGGTACCATAACTAGATTGCTTAAGACAAAACAAATGTGTTCTCTCAGAGTTATGGAACCTGGAAGTATAAAATCAAGATGTTGCCAGGGAAATAATCTACAGAATCTCTAAGAAAGAATATTTTTCTCTCAGCTTCTGGTAGTCCCAGGCATTTCCTAACATATGGTATTATAACTCCGGTCTCTGCCTCTGTATTCACATGACTGTCTTCCCTCTAAATGTAAGTACATTAAAATTTTCTCTTCTAATATGGATGCAGTCATATTGGATTAGATAGGACTGAGAACATACAGAAATACATACACATACACAAATATTGACAAGGTAGCATCACAGGCTATTTATATATTTATCAATATTTTAGTTAAGAAGTGTTTCAGGAACAAATAGCTTTATATTCCAATAGCACTTATTAAATAACATTAAATGAAGAATGCATATATGTCACTTTTTCATGAGTAGGCTATAAATTCTGTAGTCATTAGTAAATGCTTTATACATAATGTCTTATACATGGTAAAGCCATCAATGTATATTTCTGAGATGTTTTACACTGAAAGAGGAATTTTATAAATATAAAATTTTAAAGAAAATTTTAATTTATCAGATGTTTTTGAATAAATATGTGTGATGTATCACAGAACACGTGTATTTATCATAGAACAGTCTGTTGAGACAATAAAGATGCCAATTTTATCTATTACATTAACTGCCTGAAAAAAGTAGGTTGCTAGCAATAATTGTGAAATGATACTTGTACTAAAACATAGAATTCTCCCTTTATGTACTATGTAGTTTATCTTTTAATAGAATACTAATCCTGAAAATTCTAGTTTTTCATATCATTTTTAAATTTTTTAAATTTATTCATTTTGAGAGAGAGAGAGAGAAGAGGGGAGGGTAGGAGCAGGAAATATCAACTCCCTTATGTGCCTTGACTGGGCAAGCCCAGAGTTTCGAACAAGCAACCTCAGCATTCCAGGTCAACACTTTATCTACTGCGCAACCACAGGTCAGGCTCCATATCATTTTTATTTGAAAAAGATTATAAATACACAAAAATAACACATATAATAGTATTTTGTATAGCATTTTTATTGAGTGTTTTCCATTCACACAGTAGGGACAGATCATAGTCGCACAATCTACCATTTATTCTCTGTTTTACTTTTTACTTGTTTGTTTGTTTACCAAGATCTAGGCACAATTGAACCTTCACTAGTCCTGCTAGTCTCTGTTAGCACTAGAGAAAGTGAAGAGACATTGATCAATCATTGTTTCTGTGGAGGTGTTTATTTAGCAAAGCAGAATCTGAGGTGGCTGTTAGCAAGAGAGCCAACCACGTTCAGAATTGAGGATTTTTTTCTTACCTTTTGCTTTGTGCCTCTTCCTGCCTCATTTTCTTTCAGTTAGAACATTTGCTTTACTTTTTCCATGGCACTGTCACTTTTGGCATAAATTAGAACTCAGCATTCCCACAGTGGCAGCTACCCACAATGCAGTCTTTTTACAAGTGAGTCAACATTGGAGAATAAATGGGGTTTCGTCTCTTAAGACTAAGATATTTTAACTCACAATAATTATACCAGATATGTATGGCTACCTCCTTGACCTTCCAAGTTATTATCTCACTGGTCAGTTACAAGAGTCTCATCATACACCTTTTTAAGTCCCTTATTTGGCAGACATCCCACAGATTATGCTATTTTGTGTGATAAAAGAAGAAACAGAAAACATGTAGGTAAGAGAGAAGCAATAATAGCAAACGGGTGATGCCCGTTAGTGTAGAAGATGAATGAGATGGAAAAAAAAGCAGTTGGGAAGTCTATTTGAAATAAATTGATCAAAAGCTGCCATGAGTAGCCCTTTGAGTGATGTTGATACAAGTTTAATGTTAGTGAAGTGAGACTATGATATTGAACTGATAGTTATGATTGTTCTCATTGGACCATGGCTAGACTAGTTCCAGTCTAGACAGTTTTGACTATCACACAGCCAAAGAGCAAGGGTTGTATTCCAAATAGGAACAAACTAGTGTTTGAAAGATCATGCAACTGGGGTAGAGTGAAGTGGGAAATAATGTCCGGTTCTCAAAAGGAGGTCAGAGATTTATTGTAGATTGGTGGTAAACAGGATTATCATTTAGTAACTTGAAAAAGATGTTTCTGTAAAACACTTTTTATTCTGATTTTTACAAATGTCAAATAAGTAATTTTGCATACATTTAATAACTTGTTATATATTTACATCTGTTAATATTATCTAATAGTTTATTTAACATATGATATTTAAACTATTATTTGTTATCCCTGGCAAATTATGGAGTAAAGCATATGTGTATTTATTTTTTTAGTACTTACAATATTTGAAACGACTTGATACTTAGACCAGTTCTTAGTGATTACAAAGTACATTCTCAAAAAAAAATGTGATTCTGATGATAAGTAATAAATGTAACAGCTCATTGGCTATATTTTGGTTTTGGTTCCTATAGACACCACTTCATTTTCAAAGTCAAGCAAATGTCTGAGTGGGAAGATGTTTGACATATTGGCCCCACCTTCCTGAACAAAGTGGTTGGGGTATTTAAGTTGTGCATCTTAAAGGACAGTTCAAAGTAGACTTTGGCAGGAAATAAAACAGTTTATTTTACTTATGTACTATATGAACAATTTAAAGAGGACCATATTTACATAACTACGTGTTATGCTTAAATATTTTAACTCATATAAATTATATCAGATATTAGCAATTTCCAACAATTGGTGATGAAATGACTATAATGTGTGATTCTACTTCTTCCCTCTTTCCTTTGTTCCTTTTAACAAACATTTGCTGAGTATATACTAAACACCAGGCACTTTGATCCATACTAGATGCCAGAAAAAGAATTGCAAGAAATGAAGTCTCTATTTTGAACAGCTTACAATCAAATGCAGAACAAGACGTAGTATAGGAGAGACAAGAAATCAGAAAGCACAATTTTTACGTGACAGCAGATGTGATAGAAAGTTGCACCAAGTGCTACGGATGCCAGAGATAGGTTGCTTCTGCCAGAGAGGAGGCAGGGGAAGAAGTATTTATTAAATGCTTTCAAAAGACTCTACCTGAATTATAGATACAAGGAAAGAAAGAGGCTGGCGATGCAAACAAAGGAAATAAAAAGGACTGTGCTTGGGTCAATAAGGAAAAAGACCACAGAGCAAGAGAAATCCCATTGTGTTCAGAAATTCAGTTGCTGAGGAGAAGAAGGAAGATAAAGTCAGAAGGCTGGAGGGAGAAGCCGTGGTCAGATCACAAAAGCCTTGGATTTTGTTTCCAGAAATTTAGACTTTTTCTGAAAGACACATAGGAAATAATAAAAGATTTTAAAGCAAAGTAGTGACACTGCAGCAGAGAGTGCTAAAGTTGTCTTTCCTCCTCAGGAATCCAATGTACCACTAATGTCACCTGATCAAGGTTAAGACAGTCACATTACCTTTATTAAGGATACTACATTCTGAGAAACTATGTCCTATGTAAGCTGAAAGATGGGAGCTATTGGGTGGTCATATGCTTGGGAAAGCAGAGACAGTCAGGATATATAGAAACAATTAAATGGTAGAATTGCTGGTAAGAAAATGAAACTTGTGATTATGTTCAGATTGTGAATGCCAGTTTAGAAGTAAAAACGGGTGTGGAAAGTACCAAGGATCTCAGTGGCATTTGGGCTGTAAAGTAAAACTGTGAGCCAAATTCCTACATATTTAATGAAATAGAGACAATTGCTACAGTCATCTAATAGCTTCCAAAAATAACCTTTTAGTGGAATTTAGCATAAATGCATTTAGACAGCAATGGAAGTTAAGAGATTTATGAGATATAAGAAAATGAGGATATAAAAAAGGAGTGCAGTATGTTCATGGAAAGAACTATATTCTTTTTAAAGCCAAGTACTGCAGAAAATAAGTGATAAAAAATGATATATACATAAAAAATTTGCCCTGGAATGAGGGTTTCAGAAGGCACAATGGAAAACTCAGGGGAAAGCCAGAAACAAATATTTAGGTGAGGGATAAGAAACACAATGCATGATAGTTATTTTGGGAGCCATCTCAAGGGAAAAAGATCAAGTATCAGAATTGCATATAAACTACACTTAAGTTGACAAGAAAGTATAAATAAATGACTACAAAGTATTTATAGGCAAGTATTGACCTTATACGTTTTAGTTTCAATATGGTAAAACTTGTCTCAATGTATGAAAATCTCTTGAGCCAATAAAAGTTCAGTCTTCTTATGAATGGGTCTACGGAACAAATTGGTAAATGAGAATTATGTCTCTTAACAGTCCAGGAAAAAGATGGACTATTCTAGAGTGAACTTGTGTCCAGTGAGAGGACCAGCCTCCAGTCATGAGGCAGAAACACTACAGTGGAAGTCATGCTTGTGCTGATGTTATGCTGAGACCCACTTTGATTTATTAGTTTCTTTTGATGAGTAAATTAAATCTAGAAATACACACAAGTAACAGATATTAGATTTCTCCTAAATTAGTGAATTCTGTCTAATCTAACCAAACATTAAGAACATGCTGTTCAAAAGTTCTTGTGTACATTCCTGGTGAGAATAACGCCATTTACTGAATACTTTCCAGGCTAGGACTTTGCAACATGATTTTATACAATCCTAACAAAACTATGGGTTTGGGAATGATTATGCCCATATTCGAGGGCATAAAAGGTTGAAAATCGAGGACTAAAAGTTTACTTAACTTTCCTAATTTCTCACTACAGTGAGTCAGAGTTGAACAGTTATCACAGTCCATGACATGTTTGCATAATTACCAATATAAATCAATGAGACATTCTTTCTTTAATCCCACATGCACTTATGCTACATATATTGGATGATTTCTGATTAGTCTTCTAAGAGTTCTGCATTTTTCCAGACACGATACCTATACTTTTAAACTAAATATATAGTGTTAGTACATTTTAGAAAACCTCCATGTAGTTATGGGGTCTAACCTAGGATGTAAGATCTAAGTAGCCAGAGTTTCCTACAGAGGAGGTTTTAAAAAATCAACTATTCTTTCCAATTTAAATAATAAAATTGGTTAAAGCCTTTATGTTAACTGCTACATTATATTTAACATTGAAATCAAATTTATATAAAGGTTTTAAGAAATATGCTATAAGTAAAATAGATTATATTTTAAGAAGTTTTTACTTGTGTTTCATCTCTTTTTAATTTAATTATGGTGTTAAACAGGAACATTATTTCAACCTAAAATTTTTTTTTAAAGTTAAAATTTATCTAAGAGACTAAGATGTTCAAGTTTCAAATAGACTTTTCTTTCAAATTGGTATCAAAACCTTGGTGATAGTTCTCAGTTTAACAATTTATTTTCTTTTTAATGTTAAATACTTACTCATTCTTAACTAATCAACTTTCTTAGATTTACTTTTAGCTTTTTAGTTCTCTTACATCTTCCCTAACTTTTTGCAGGGAGAGGAAAAAAAATTGTCATATTATTATGCAGAATGCATAAAATAGAGTCTTATCTCTGTTAAGGGTAGCTCTTCCAGACAGTTTCTAAGATTGTTCAAATATCTATGATGTTTTCTCTCCATCTATCTTCAGCTGCTTTCTTTATTGCCTTCCACCAGGCTGAAGTAATTTCACTTCATGATCTCTGACAGAGTGTTCATTCTTACAGAAGTCCCATTTTTCTCAGGTTATTACAAAACATAACTTTTAAAAATATTGAAGCAAAACATAACTTTTCCCAAGTAGTTCTTCAATAACATAATTTGCCACAGT
This sequence comes from Saccopteryx bilineata, assembly GCF_036850765.1. Taxonomy (NCBI): domain Eukaryota; kingdom Metazoa; phylum Chordata; class Mammalia; order Chiroptera; family Emballonuridae; genus Saccopteryx; species Saccopteryx bilineata. Next base: position 180,674,647 of record NC_089494.1, read on the forward strand.
TTCTAATAAATTCCTTATAAAGACACAATTTTGAAATCAAACTCTTAGGAGCTGCTATTGTTTTTAAACTACCTAAAATTGGTTTTGTTTACCAACATGAACTTTCTTTTTTTTTTTTACTCTTTTTTTTAATTTTTATTTTATTTATTCATTTTAGAGAGGAGAGAGAGAGACAGAGAGAGAGAGAGAGAGAGAGAGAGAGAGAGAGAGAGAGAGAGAGAGGAGAGAGACAGGGGGGAGGAGCTGGAAGCATCAACTCCAAATGTGCCTTGACCAGGCAAGCCCAAGGTTTCGAACCGGCGACCTCAGCATTTCCAGGTCGACGCTTTATCCACTGTGCCACCACAGGTCAGGCAACATGAACTTTCTATCTCTAATCTCTTGGTAAGAGTATGTTTCACCTTTCCAAGATTTCCATTCATCTTTTGTGGACAACAGAATTCTCTGATAACTTGTGTGGAATCTTGTGTTCTTTTCTCATTTAATGCAATACTAGACATTATGCCTGAGATAATCTTACCTGTTTTCATGACTTAAAGCTATTTTTAAAAGTTAAATGATTTCCACATTATGTTATTATTCCCACTTTTTGCCTCAATTTCCTAATTCTAAGTACCCTGCCTTTCCATATCCTTTAAAATAAATAAGCTAAATGGTGAATTACATAAGTCTTTTTCTTTTTTTACAGACAAATATAGAATAAATATGTTCTCACATAGCTATATTTAAGTCTTAGCACTTAACACAGCTAGTACTTAAATCTTAACAACCCTTAATGCATATAAAAACTAGTGTGGGTATGTTCCTATCACATATCAAAATTTAAGATATTTTTAAAAATCTGTATTAATAACCAGGCTTAAAGAGAGGACATGGAAAAATCTAGCTAAGTCTAGAATTTTACAGCTCAAAAAAGATCATGAATAGACATCATGGAATGAAATATGCATGCTAGAATATTTGTTCTTAAGGTCTTTTAACACTCTGTAGATTTAGTCTACTTCTATAATCTTTAAACAATACTGTTTTAAGGAAAGAGGAGTAGAAGGAAATTCAAGTTTCATAAGCTTTGCTATTGTCTTATTCAGACATTATTTTCTGCTCTTATATGACTTACTTATGGTTTAACCAGACACAGAAAACAAATCATCACTCTTTTGTTACTCATCCCCAATTTCTTGATAGGATCTTTCTTAGTATCCCATTCCAGGAACTAGTTTTCTGCCTTATTCTCCAATCTTTCCAGAGATGAAAATATTTTACCTGAGCTATATGCAATCAGATCTACCCAAATTTCTTTTTTTTGGGGGGGTGACTTTCTGTTGAACATCTTCCTGATGTCTTGCTCTGTTTAACTTTTAAATCTTTGCCTGAATCCAGTGCTCCCAAAATATGACTTTCTCACTGTCCAGAACCCAACTGATGACATATGCTCTTCTTTCAGAGCAGTCTGGTCTCCCAGTCCTGACCTTCCTCTCTCTTATCTGTTGTTACTTTCACAGGAGACTCTTTATAACAGTGCAGGAATGGTTTTGAAATTCTAGTCACAATATACATTATTAATTACTTAATAAATGATTAGATGTTTCTGCTAGAAAGGAAATCAGAGAAAAATTTTACATAAAATAAAAACTGTAAACTCAAAGCAGAATTGCTCTAAGATGGAGAAAGAAAATATAGCATTTCAACAACATATAATGATGTTGCATTATTATGATCAACATTTAAAATTTTCATAAGGATACCATAGTAAGTAAGAACATTTGCCAAGTATAGTAAAATAAAAATTAAACCTGAATATTTAAATGGTTACAATGTGAGTTTAACTTGAAATAAAGAAAAAAGTTGATATATCCTTATTGTCACTATTGAAAATTACTTTACAAAATAAACCAAACTGAAACTGAAATGGATATCTGTAAATCCATGTTTATAGTAGCATTATTTATGATAGCCAGAAAATAAAAACAACCCAAGTGTGCATAAACAAATGAATGGATAAACAAAATGTGGCTTATACACACAATAGTAAACAGGGTGGGTGGGGCAAAAGTAAGCTTAGAGTTGTTCCAATGGAAAATAATACAGGAATTAATAAATAATAATATAGATATAAACTGTGTTTCATGTACTCAGAACTGTCCACTTACTTTTGCCCCATTCTATATTTATCATTCCTTAAAAAGAAAGAAAATATGATACATGCTATAACATGAATGTACCTTGAAGACACTATGTTGACCAGTATTCCATTATGTGAATGTACCACAGCTTTTTTTACCCACTCATCTACTGATGGATACTTGGGATGCTTCCAAATCTTGGCTATTGTGAATAACACTGCAATATACAAATGATGAATTATAAAATTGTACATCTGTTAACCAATATCATCCCAATAAATGTAATAATATATTTTTAAATGACATTATATTAAGTGAAATAATCCTATTATCAAAGAAGAAATATTATCTGATTTAATTTATATAAGGTACCTGGAGTAGCCAAATTTATGAAGAGTGTAGAATGGTGGTCATCGGGGCCTTGGAGAATGGGAAATGTAAAGTTATTGTTTATTGAGTACAGAGTTTCATTTTGGGAAAATGAAAAATTCTGGAGATGAATAATGGTGATAGTCACATAATAATGTACTTAATGTAACTAAGCTTTACATTTAAAAATGTTTAAAATGTTAAGAGAATAATAACATAAACCATAATCTGAGAGAAAAAATTAGTAAAAGAAGCATCTAATAATGTACTGTTATTTAAAATATACAAAGAACTCTTAATACTCAACAATAAGAAAATCACCAAGTGGATTAAAAAGAAGGCAAAAAATCTGAACAAAGAATTTACTAAAGAAGATATACAGATGTCAAGTAAGTAAAAAGATATTCAGATTCATATATCCTTAGGGGATTGAGCACTAAAACATTGAGATCCAACTACTTGATTATTAGAATGACCAAAATCCAAAAAAACTGACAAACCAAATCCTAGAAAGGATATGGAGAAATAAGAACTCTTATTTCTGGTGGGAATGCAAAATGGTAAAGACATTTTGAAAGACAATTTGGCAATGTTATACAAATTAAACAGACTCTTCTCATATGATTAAACAGACTCGTATCGTACCAGCAATTATTCTCTTCAGTATATATCCAAATGAAATAAAAACTTGCATCTACACAAAAACCTGCACATAGATATTTTTAGAAGCTTTATTCATAATTACCAAAACCTGGAGGCAACCAAAATGTCATGTCCTCCAATAGGTGAGTGGATAAATATACTGTGGTACGGCCAGATAATAACAGAATATTTTCAGTGCTAAAAGGAAATGAATTAAAAAGCCATGGAGTGGCTTAAGTGAAAATTATGGTGTGAAAGAAACCAATCTGAAGAGGCTACAGACTGTAGCCTCACATGTCATTAGGGAATGATTCCAAGTATACAAAAGGCAAAACTGTGGAGACAATAAAATGATTAGTGTTTGCCAGGGTGTAGAGGGAAGGGAGGAATGAATAGACAGGGCACAGAGGATTCTTAGGGCAGTGAGACTATTCTGTATGATATGACAGTGGTGGATACATGTGATTACACATATGTCCAAACTCATGAATGCATAGCACCAAGAGTCAAGCCTGTAACTTTTGATGATAATGATATGTCAATGTAGCTTTATTGATTTTAACAAATGCACCACTCTGCTTGGGAATGTTGATAGTGTTAGAGATTGCATGTGGGGACTGAAGGTGTAAGGGAACTTTCTGTACTTCCTGCTCAATTTTACTGTGAACCACAATAAAAATACATTAAACTGGACATTTTCAGTGTCAAAATATTTTTTTAAATTTATATATATTTATAAATTTATAAATGGTGTTAGAACAAAATAAATATTCTCTAAAGTCAGAGAAACTTGTGGACATGTTCTTCTTGGAAATTATGTCTTAGAATAATAACTACTGTATCCATAAATATATCTACAGAGGAGTCATTTGTAACAGTAAAAAATGAAATCAAATGAACAACCTAGTAATAAAAAATTTTAATGCTTTTTCTCAAGTTCCACATAAAACTAGATAATGTTCACTATGAAACTGTTATTGTAAAAATGTAAGATTATTGATTATTTTGGTGACATTTTCATCACTTTTGCTATTTTCTTTAGAATAATTTTTTTTATATTAGGGCTCTTTATCTAAAAACACCAACATTAGATTTTCAAAAGGACCTATTACTAAAAAATGCTTTAAACAATGTTTTTTAAGAGTTTAGAGTTTATTCTTTAATAAGAGATCATATCAGGTTGATTATATAGGGCTATATTGCTCTAATGTTTTTTTTATGAAAAAAGTCCAGATGACTTACTTTTTAAAAAGACAATTGTTAGACTAAATTTTCCAAATTTATCTTATTACATCTTTACTTAAAAAGATTTAATAGCTCTCTTTTAACTCTGAAATAAATTCTTGATAATCTAGCTTTATTCAAGCTTACCCCCCCCCCCCCTTATATTCACCTAACACAACCCTTCTGCTTTAATAGATAATTGTTCTAAAAAATGCATCCACTCTAATTCTGGGCTTATGCTCAGGCTATTACTTCTTTCTGGAAAGCCCTTGCCTGCTTCCTTATTTGTCAGATAATATAAAATCACAGTTAACAGAGCTTCTAGCTCTAAGCTTGAATGAATAACTGGTTCTGGGTTAGCCATCCCACTATCAATGATAAGAGCTGGATAGATTGTTAACGGCAATAATCTGAAGAAAAACAAACAGAAAACACATCTATAATAAAAAAGAGACAAAAGTCTTGAAAAAGTACTTTAAAAAGGAGGATATTTAATTGATCAAAAGGGCATATAAGAAATGCTAATATTGTTAGTCATGCCAGAAATGCAAATTTAATAGTCAATGAGATATTATTACAGACAGTTCCTGACTTATGATGGTTTGACTTAAGATTTTTTTTTACTTCATGATGGCATGAAGGTGATTCGCATTCAGTATAAACCGTGCTTTGAATTTTGAATTTTGTACTCTTTCCAGGGCTAGCAATACACAGTGAAATAAATGCTGTGAGGACAGTCAGTGCAGCAAGCCATGGCCCCCAGTCAGCCACACAATCATGAGGTCAACAGCAGGTATCTGGAGTGTTCTGTGCTGCCAGTGGGTTTGTTTGTTTCTTGATATTGTGTTTTGTGATTTCAAATTCTATCATGTCTACAAAATGACCATCTGTGTTTCTTGCTTCTGGTGAGAAGAAGAAGAGGAAGGCAATTATAGATGCTCCTTGACCTACAGTGAGGTCTGTCTCGACAATGTAAATGTTCTGAGCATTTTTAAGGTAGACTAGGCTAAGCTATGATTTTCAGTAGCTTAGGTGTATAAGATGTACTGTTTTTGACTTACAATATTTTCAGCTGACAATGGGTTTATCAGGACATAACCCCATCATAAGTCAAGGGGCATCTGTACATCTCAACTGAAGGGTTAAAATGAAAAAGACTAATCATAAATGAAGTGATAAGTATGTGAACAACTGGAACTCAAAAACATTACTGGTAAATGTGTTAGTTGGTACAATCACTTTAAAATATATATTTGAAATATACAATGATTCTACAGATACATATATCATTTAACCTAACAATTGTGCTTTTATGCATATATCTAGAAAAAATGAGTATTAATAGCCACAAAGGAGATTATATATATATATATATATATATATATATATATATATATATAATAGTATAATAATGTTTATAGCTGCACTAGTTTGAATGATCAAAAACTGAACTACAAATATTTACCAACAGGAGAATGGCAGTGAAAAAGAACAACATGGATTAAATCTCACAGACATGATATTCAGCAAAAGAAACAAGGTACAAAAGAATATGTGCTGTATGGTTTTACTGTATGAAAATCAAAAACAAGCTAAACTAATATATCATGATGGACGTCACAACGGTGGTAACCTAATAAGGAAAATGTAAATGAGATGGGACATAAAAAAGTGGTTAGGGTGAAGAAATTGATCTCTATCTTTACCTACATGATCATAGGTGAGTTTTCAGTATTGGAATCTGCATGATGTACTTCAGTAGAGGATCTACCAAGAAAATAATAAATATCTATCTTGCATTCTCAAAAAGTAAATATAGTATCATAACCTGATTTTTTTTAAAAAGGACATTATCTGCCCCTAAAAGTGCCCTCTGTATTCTATTCCAATTACTTTACCCTCAAGAGTAACCACTTTCTGACTTCTAATACTGTAAATTACTTTTGCCTGTTTTTGAATTTTGTATTATTTCAATTGCTTGTAGCTATGGTTTGCTTATTTTTATTGCCTTCTTTATTATCCCATTAAATAAATACAGCACAATTTTATTTTTATCCATTCTAGCAGAGATGGCAAGTGAGATTTCTCCAGGGTCGTTTTATTTTTTATATGTATAGTCCTTCTATGGACGTTCTCGTACATGTTTTTGGAGAGCATAAATATGTGTTTCTATTTGATGTAGTCATTTGAATGGGTCTGCCAAGATGTTTTTACATTCCTAAAGTGAAGCATAATTACTCAATCAATGTAAATCCCTTTTAGCACTTAATAGTCACTAAGTTTTATCATTTCTGAAATCAAAATATACTTGTTCATTTGTGCACTGATTCATCTTCATCTTCACTCACCTATTTCTTATATTTATTTCCCCCTTTTTTCCAATAAGATTCCAAATTCCCAGCAAAAGACATTGGACCTTTCGTTCTTTTACTTATAACCATAATTAGCTCTGTCCTCTTTTTTCTTTTTTTTGACAGAAAGAGGGACAGATAGGGACAGACAGACAGAAAGGGAGAGAGATGAGAAGTATCTATTCTTTACTGTGGCTCTTTAGTTGTTCAGTGTTTGCTTTCTCATATGTGCCTTGACCTGGGAGCATCAGCCAGTGACCTTTGGGCTCAAACCAGCAACGCTGGAGGTCTTGAACCTGGGTCCTCCATGTCCCATTCCAATGCTCTATCCATTGCACAACCACCTAGTCAGGCTAGATATTATGCGCTCCTTACCCCTAGTTACCTTTGCATCTGCTTTATTTTTCACCCTCATCTTCTAAATTCCTTATTTTCCTAGTTATCTGTTGTTGATCCTTTTCTTTGAATGCTATCCATTCTTTGATACTCCAAGGAGCACCTGTTCCTCAGAAATTGGTCCTAAGTGCTATTCCTAATTTCTCAGGCTCACCTTTGCCCAGGATTTATTCTGTGTTTTTCCTTTGTTCTATGACTGGTAGCCGCAGGGAAATCTCAGTGGGTGGGGAGTTTAGACATGTTTTAAGTCCCCATAATTTTAACAATATTAAGTTATCTTCAGTGAGGGATAAAAGGTAAGTAAAAACAAGTTACATAATCCCTCACAAATTGATCTAATTAAGGAGATGCCAAGTAAATTCAAATAACGATGTCTGGTCAGTAGTTTGGAAGTGGTAAACAATGAAAATATTAGGATGCTCTATCTTATCCAAAATAAAAACAGCACGAAACCATATAGTTAATGTAAGGAAATCCAAATTAAATTTGTAAAAAAGAAGATAACTATGAAATCATTAAAATAAAATTTCTCATCTTTTTTTTATAATGGAAGATACAGCTGTACCTTAGCCCATCTTCCCTAGACAATACATAAAAAGAAAGCACTTCTGCGTTAACATTCTATTGTGCAATGCAAGGTCAAGAAGCAAAAGGCCGTAGACTGGGAAGAGGGAGGATATGTATAAGAAAGGTTACTGCAAACTGGCAAGTTTCATGATAAACTGGCAGTTCAGTGGTTTAGGATGTTGTCACCAAAGCCATTTATAGTCACTGCAACTCCAAAGAGTCCATGGTGGTGTGTGTGTGTGTTTGGGGGGTGGGAGTGAGGAGAATTTATCTGTTGACTCCCAGCTTTCATTGGTCCAAATTCCTCCCACAAAGCATGTACTTTCTCAACCTTCCAAGTTGCATGTGTATGAATGCCAAGTGAATCCTGCGTTATCTCATGTCATGTGACTTCAGGAAAGCATCATAAGGTACATGGCACAATGGAAAACAAGAAAATGTTGGAGTTTGTAGGTAAACCACAGGTGCCATGGGGAGCCTTCTGCAAGGCAGGGCCTAGGTCTGCAGTGATGTTTGCGGCAGCAGCAGTTATCTGTCTGCACGACCATGGCAATAGCATAAGCTGCTGTTAACACTCTCAGCCGTAAGCAAAGCAAGTGCTTGAATCTGGGGGTGTTACATAAACAAGAACTCCCCTTTGGACCCATTCACTTCTAATGACATCCATGTCTCTCTTAAGATAAAGAAGCTTTCAATTCTTCCTGGGATAGGAAGTACAAGTCTAATTCATAAAGGTGGCAGAAAATTTCCATCTTCCAAAGAACCTTAAAAAGAGTTAGCAAGGCAGGCTCTGGTGTTCATTTCTATAATGGGTTTCTATTTTGTGAGTGATACTTATTATCTCCCTCTATTACCCACAACTTCTTTTTAGATTTTTTTCACCCTCAGCTAACAGTCTCACTGGCCTGGACTGCTAACCTAGTAAGGTAACTCAGATCTTCATTCCCAAGAGGTTTAAGCCGATAGTTGTCTTGCCCTTGTCAAGCTGTGGATGCTACAATTGCCTATTTATGGTTTTCATTTGATGTAGGAGTCACCACAGTTAACTCCCTGTTCAAAATACTCCTTCCTCTCTTCATTCATTGTATAGCAACAACCTTAGCTCCTTATGGTAATTAGGCTTGATTACCCCCACGAGTATAGTAACTCCTTTGTTTGCCTAAAAAGAGACCAGATGATACCTGCAACTTCTACTTCAGTGTAATTTATATTGTATGCCCTTGCACTCCTCCCGTGAGGGCACATGATTGTGCATCCCAGGAAGTAACACACCAATCTCATCTGGTGATGTTCTCCGCTTGGCACCTTGGCTGAGCTTTCAATAGGCCTTTCCGCTTTTTATCAGGCTGGCTCTTTCTGGATTATAGGGTACATGTCAATAAGTAAATGCTGTAGTCAGGAGCCCAGAGGTACATGTCCTTTACTTTAGTGAATGGGTCCATTGGTCAAAGATGTTGTGGAGAACACTATTTTCATAAATAAGGCATTTTGTTCACATTTGGGTAATAATGCAGACAAAGACACTGAAGACTGGAAGTCCACAATCTGAGAACATCAGAATTTTTGTGAGATCACGTCACTGCCTTTTCTAAGGTAGAAAGAGTCAGATACATTGACCTATCATCAAGTGGCTAGCTGGTCCCCCTGAGGAATGAAGCCATATTTAGTGCTTATTGTTGGTTTATGTTGCATGCAGGTTGAACATTTAATTAGAGCAGCGGTTAGATCAGCCTTGGAAATGGAAAGCACATGTTGTCAGGTCTAAACATAGTCTACAACTCTGCCTCTCTTTTTCCTTTGCACCAAGTCTCAACCATGAGACTTGCACTTGATCTCTACTATGTGTTATTCCTGTGTGGACACTGTGTTGTTTCCATGGCATCTCATGCCTACAATAAGAAAGCCCTAGACATCAAGTGGGAAGCACATGGTACATATATGGCACCTATATGAAGAAGAAGTTGCTGAGTCCCAAATTTACAGTGTTAGAAGAACAGTGTGTGCTGGTGCTAATGTACATCTGGCCTAAATGTAGAACAAGTATATGGGTCATGGTGAATACATACTAAATCTGCTGTGTTGTGATTTTCTGGTGTCTTAAGCAGCTATTTAGTCTGCTTAGTGAATAAGAAAGCCTTGCAAACAAAATAAAAAACAGAATATATGATATACTAAAAGTAGGCTTGAAATTAAGTTAATATATCTTGGTATGATATACTGAGCAATGGGCCTGATTTGTCAGACTTGCCTCTGATAAAATTTCTGAAGTCATGAATGATGATAAAGAAAGAAATTTCTGAAATGACAAAGCTCTAAGAAAGGAGGAGAGGTAGAAAATAGAATGCATCACATTGGAATTAGCAATCGACTCGTTGTTTGTGTTAAATAAGTTAAAGGCAAGGTACTGAAGGATTAGGATGACAAACTAAAAATTTTGTTGAAGGTTAATATACAAATGGAAGAGGTCTATCAGAGATTTTTTTTTTTTTTGCATTTTTCTGAAGCTGGAAACAGGGAGAAACAGTCAGACAGACTCCCCCATGCACCCTACCAGGATCCACCTGGCACGCCCACCATGGGGCGACGTTCTGCCCACCAGGGGGAGATGCTCTGCCCATCCTGGGTGTCGCCATGTTGCGACCAGAGCCACTCTAGCTCCTGGGGCAGAGGCCACAGAGCCATCCCCAGCGCCCGGGCCATCTTTGCTCCAATGGAGCCTTGGCTGCGGGAGGGGAAGAGAGAGACAGAGAGGAAGCGCGGAGGGGTGGAGAAGCAAATGGGCGCTTCTCCTGTGTGCCCTGGCCGGGAATCGAACCCGGCTATCAGAGATTTTTAAAAGGGGTAACAACACCACGATCAGAACTTGGCTCAAGAAAAAACAAGTTAGTAGTAATATTGAGAAGAATAAATTGAAAAGTTCAGAGGCTAATGACTTTAGCCTTAGTTGAGGCACAACGAAGCTTGAATTATGCTGGCATCTGTGGTAATGGAGAAAAAAGAGAAGATAAAAATAAGATACTATTAGGCTCACATATTGACTAGATGAAAGCAAGAAAGATATCAAACATGACTTGAGGTGTTAATCTTACATTGTTGATATAAAAATCAGGCCTTATTTTTAATTTTGATTAAATTAAATTTGAGGTGTTAGAATACATATTTGGCAGTTAGTAATATACATGTATATATGTATGTATTTATGTATGCACATATCTATGGATGTGAGCATATAGCTGCTGTAGACCTAAAAATACCCAGATCACCCTTCAAGGGAGGGCTTGTTGGTTAGCAACAGGAAAAATGGTCAGAAGTCAACAGCTAGCTGCATTGACCATCAGATCTTCCTCATCTTCAGAGAATGTCTCTGCCTGAAGTCACATCCCTCCCAGAGCAGCTTGCATTCAGTGACTGAGTGAGACAGGAGTGTAAGTGCTTGGCCATTGCAACATATTGCAAGATGCTCTCATGAGCAACACATGCTTCAGAAACTCCTCCCAGTTCAGTTTCTTCCTTTGTCCAGTTTTGCTTCCTATATCTCCTTTTTTTACGGTTCCTGGTTTCTAATAAACACCTTGCACCTAAACTGCATCTCAGTATCTGCTTCTAGAAAACCCAACCTGTGGCAGTAGTAATGTATTATTTGGTGTTCTTTTAGATGCAAATAATGGAAAAAACAACTAAACACCTTAAAAGTTTATTGTCTCATAAAACATAAAGTTCCGAAGTTACGGCAGTTACAAATGTGACTAATACATGACTCAATGATACCACTGTAAGTTCAACTTCTTTCCATCTTCTACTCTTTAAGCCTTATACCTCAGATCCTTTGTTCTCAGGTTTGTCCCCTCATAATCAAAAGATGGTTGTTACAAAACCAGATGATATATCTTCATAACCAAATTCAAAGACAGAATGACAGTTTCCTTTTGTATGACTTTTTTTCCCAATAAGAGAAAAAAGTCTTTTTTCAGGTCTCAGTGGCTTGGGTTGGGTGACATTTCAAAAGCTTATTAGTTGGCTGAAATAGTAATTGCAGCTCCTATAGCAGAAGGCAATCTGCCAACAAAGATAAATATTGAGAAAAGAGTGATTTTAGGTGAGTAACCATTAGTGTCTAGCACAAAAGTGAATTTTATTCCATACATGTGGTATGGAAGAAATACCTCATTTTATTATTATTTTTTTTTTTTTTTGTATTTTTCCAAAGTGAGAAGTGAGGGGGGGAGGGTTGGGAGGACAGACAGACAGACTCTTGCATGCACTCAACCAGGATCCACCTGGCATGGCCACCAGAGGGCAATGCTCAGCCCATCTGGGGTGTTGCTCCACGGCAATTAGCTGGAGCCATTCTAGCACCTGAGGTGGAGGTCATGGAGTCATCCTCAGCACCTGAGTCAACTTTGCTCCAATGGAGCCTTGGCTGCAAGAGGGGAAGAGAGAGATAGAGAGAAAGGAGGGGGAAGGGTGGAGAAGCAGATGGGAGCTCCTCCTGTGTGCCCTGGTTGGGAATCGAACCCGAGACTTCTATACATGCAAGGCCAACATTCTACCACTGAGCCCACCGGCCAGGGCCTATTATTTCTTTTAAATGACTTTTTATTAGACTCTAAGTCCCCATACTTCTATGTATTGGAGGAAATTCAATCATAGTCTATAATCTGGGTTCTCCCAGTGCAAAGGTTCTGTGATATTATTTGATGCCAAAGCATAAAGGAAAATCCTGCAGTCAGCAGTCAACACTAGTTTCCACTGAAGCTTCCATCACTGCAACACACACAGACCTTTAGGTCTGATATGTCACTCATTGCTCAGACATGTAAACTGAGAGCAAGGCCATTTGGGAGGGGCCATTGTTTGCTATTGTAAGTGGTTTTTATTCTCCCCCAGCCTGTTCTGGCTAGAGAATGCAAAGAGAGAGAGAGAGATAAAGAGAGAGAGAGAGAGAGAGAGAGAGAGAGCTTAGCTAACAGAAAGAGAAGCGGTCTTCCTGCCTGTTTGCTTGTATGCCATTCGGAGACTTGACTAAAGGAATGGCCCACCGTTTTCCAGCTCCACAGTTCCTTTCCCATCTGCTGGAATCCAATGGGAACCTGCATGGCCATGGCAGGGCCCTGGGCCCCACACCTACTATCTGAAAGAAATCTCTCCCTCATGTCATTCTCCCTCTCTCCTCTTCTCTTTAAACAACAGACATAATTTTTTCATTAAGTTTCAGCTTCAAATTTATATCCTACAAAAATCTTTAAGACTAGAAAATACTTAAGACTTGATTACTGCTCGGAAGTAGAAGAATGGAAAATGCAGAGATGAAAACAAACAAACAAAAAACTACAACTACAGAAATTCATCCCATCATTTTCCCCAGAGTTGTCAGCATTAAAATACAGAAAGTCTGGCTCAATTTTTATGCCAGATAAACAATAAACACTTTCTTCATATATGTTTGTCTCATAAGTATGGAACAAATTTAATTGGGTGTCAGGCCTTTTATCTGGTGACTATAAGCCTCTCTTCCCTTGAAATAATGTTGGTTTGAAGTTTGGTAGGGAGATTGCTGTTGAAACCATAAATTTCAAAGACTATACTTCTTTGAATTAGCATATAGCTGAAGCTGTGTAAGAAGATTTAAACTCCAAGAGATAGGAAGCACAAAGAGAAGAGGAGACTCTTTATACTCTCATTGGTGTCTGAAATAGTGCTAGATGTATAGCTCTTCATAAAGTTTTCTGCTGAAGTTCTCTCCTGTTTTCATTTTCTCTTTAGTAGATTATGACATAAACATATGAAGTAATTATTGTGACAACTTTTATGAATTCTTAGGAGTAAAAGAGAGATTCATGTTTATATCACACTGTCATGGTTATTTAAATTGTTCATTTAAATAAATGTAGGTAACCTGGACATTATTATATTGGTAAGAAGTAAATAATTAGAAAAACGATTTGAGAAATCAGTGTCTTTTTCCATATGCTCTCAGATAATGCATGGTATCAATGGAGCCTTAAACTTCAAACAGTTTTAAAATGCACACAGTAGAGATGGGGTTTGATGTTTTTTTATAGGTAACTTAAATTTGTGATGCTTTACACATGGAAATTTCTGAGCTGTTGTTTAAGAATCAACATTAAGTGTTCTTACATACTAGAGTCTAGAAAGTTGAATCCTTGTTGCATTAATATTATATTTTCTGTAATATAATCCAAATAACTGTCTTTTCCCCAGGGAATAATCAAGTACACAAAGAACCTACCACACAAAGATTGTGGGAAGACACTCTCAAGCACAGTGGTGATTGGAACCACAGCTGCGGAGTTAGAGTCCAGGTGGCCAGGAGACAGTGTTGTGAGTGAAACACTTCACAGTCACTGCTTCAGTCACTGAGAAAATGACAGTGTTTCATGGAGCACTCACAAAGGCCCACCTTTCCTCAACTTCCCTACAGACATTCAATGTCTCTTTCCACAGCATTGTATTCAAATACAGGGCTCACACTATTCAGTAATTTTTATAATCAACTTAATTTGGAAACATTTCCAGAAAAATAATACCTTGTGTCTAAATTGCCAGCAGACAAGATTTTAAAACGTAGCAGGAAGAAGTTTCCTCAGAGTAGAAAGATTATGCCGTCTCTCTGATGGTGATTATATTCCATCTGTTGATACGGTTATGGAAATTCTGGCTGCGACTGAAGTCTTGTGCACTCTGCTGTCCTTGCTCTTTCCAAAGCATGGAGGGCTGCCAGCTATGCTAAGCATTGGACAGGGATGAAAGCAAACCACTGACCTTGAAGTGCTGTTCAGGAGTTCCTAACCCATTTGATATAGGTAGAGTGAATTTGTTTATACATAGTTATACAGGCTTGCAAAGCTCTTCAGATGTTCTTAACCAAGATTTTTTTTAAAGCTGATCTCTGAACTTCACGGCATGGCACCCAAACAAGCTGATGAAGCCCAGAGGGGATAAAATGAAAAGCAATAGTAAGTTTAGTTGTTTCTTTTTTAATGGGATATTGTGGCTCTTGGCAATGTGAGCACTGGAGAAAAATTCAAGTGGACCAATGCTTCATGTTATGCAGCCAAAACCAAAAATAATTCTTGTTAGAAGAAATAATGTAATGAATTAACAGTCTTAACTCTTATGTATGCTTTGTTGTTGGCAGTAAGGGGATGTAAGAAATGCTACCATTTAAAAATTTTATTTGACTTTGAGTTATTTATTCATTTTTATCATAAAAGACCAAGACTGATATTATCACTTTATGGCACCAAATTTCTCAAAGAGGGTGAAAAAATACAAGGTCATATGAATACTTTCAGCTCTCTGGAGTTTTGACACCACCCAGAATTAGTATGGATTTATAAGATGTTCCTACCTGTACGGTTTGCCTCCCTTAAAGTATGTTCTTCCACCTCCTGTGTATTTTCGTGAAATTAGATATTTTCTCTCAAAGTAACAGGGTGGACAATTGGGGTGCCTCTTTAGAGCACTGGTATGAGGTGCTTTGTTATTTTTTTAATTCAGCTTTTACAGTGAGCTATAAGACCCAATTGATGTTTAAGAGAAAGTGAATCCTTGTGCATCAGGATTTGTTGTAATATCTTTAAATATGAAGTGACCCACTTCATCCTCTGAGAGGCAGTCATGAGTAGATTCATTTGTGTTATTGTCCACTGAAGCTATTTATTACCGAGACATTTTCTTGTTTACTTCTAACTCATTATTCACCCCCACCACAGGTAGAAAGCCTGAGGGCAAAGATCAGTTCATGGCAGTTGACACAATGGGATAAATTTTGTAATGTAATGCACACTCATAGTTAAAGGTCTTTAGTGAAGTCTGTTTCTTCAGTTGAAAATGGCAATAAAAAAGTTTTATTTGATTCCTTTTAACCAAATCATTTCTTTGGTAATACAATAAAAATTTTAATCCTAATCTGTATTGGAGAAATTAGAATGACTTCAGTAATCCAGGGCTTAAATAACGTCAGAATGATTTTATAAAGACTTAATCTGGAGGCAATTAAACCTATTATTTTAAAACAAAATTTGGAGTATGAATGAAATTATAATTAACATGAGCATTAATATTTTTTAATGTCAGATGTGTCTTTCCATTAAATGAAATATCATTATGATTTGGAAATATGACAGTGTTGGCGAATAATATTTGATGAATTTAGGAAAATGCTATTGGCTAATTTTTAGTCAACCAGTCTTTAGAATTGTTTTCTCCTCCTAAGTATTTGCTCTCAAATATTATAGAATGCCATCTGATGCACCTGGGAATCAGATATAACAGGTCGGTTAAATATTCTGTGGAACCACAAAGCCACTGCAGGAAGGGCATCACACTCGTCTGGATGGCCACCGCTACCTCAGCATTTCTCCTTCCTTCTCTCTAGTTATGAGTTCTGGGACTCTACAGATCTATTTTTACAAACATCCATAGTGAATTATGGGTCTTATAAGTAGCACAATTGGGATTTAAAAAAGGATTATTTTCATGAATATTTACTGAGTATTTACCTTGTGCCACTATTACAGTCTCTGTGGAAACAGCCAATAAACAAAAATAAATAAACAGCCCTAATGGAAGAAAACAGGTAATAAACAAATAAATAAAATTTGCAATTTGTAGGTGATCATTACTACTATATTAAAAAAATAAAGAATGGAAGGGATGAGGGAGTCCTGAGACTGAAGGAAAAACTGCAGTCATGAAACACTTTATTGATTAAAGTAAATGTTTTTGACCAAAGAGCCGTAATAGGGGGAGAAGGATATCAAAGGGAAAAGCATTTCAGGAAGAAGGAATAACTAATGCAAATGTCCTGAGGCAGGTGCATGTTAAACAGGCCTGAGTTACAACAAGGAGGCTCCCTTTGCTGGAATGAGAAGGAGAGGGCAAGATGGCCAGAGAAGACCACTCAGAGGTACACCTTTAAAAAGGTCTGTTCTGATATTGTGAACAATTTAGGTTTTACTGTGTGAGATGTGAGTAGCCATTGATATGGTATAGCTTAAATTCTAACAGTGTCACTTTGATGCTGGGTTGAACGTTAGACTACAGAGGGGCAAGAGAGGGAACAGGAAGACCAACTAAAAGTCTATGGTGACAAAACAGGCAAGTCACTCTCACCACAGTGATGTCAATGCTGCTGGACTTCACAACTTGATTAGATACAGGATATAAGGGAAAGAGAAGACTCATGGGTGATTTTAACATTTTGGCCCAAACGATTGGAATCATAAATTTTCATTTCTCAAGATGGGAAGAACGAAAGCTCCTGAATTTGATATTTGTTCCTTGGCCTTGTCCCTTGATCTGCTGCAGTTTCTCCAGTGACAATCCCTCACTTCACATTTCCTCTCCATTTCTCAACCATTTGGAATTTTGAAAAACCTAAACCCTCTGGTATTCACCTTGTAATTCAGAGCATGGACAAGGCAATAAATATTATATTCCATCAACATAATTGTTCCTGAACATTTTACAGAAAGAATAAAAGTATGTGTGTTTGTGTGTGTCTGTTTTTGTGGTGGTTGCTAAAACATCTTAATGTCTTAAAAGGACAATCATCACGTTCACCCCTCAGAATTTCACTGTGCCCTGTGCCTCAGGCAGAAGGCACTTTGGGTGCTTGACTCACTTCTGTGGATGACTTTTAACTACATACACAATTGTTTCCACCCTGGACACTTGTTTATTTTAGGCCTCATGACAGATGAGCTCACCCAGATCTTAAAATGCAGAATTTAAGGTTGTGTCAGACTATAATTTTATGCTAACTTTGTTTATTCCCCTCTTCAATTACTGAAGTTACCACCCTAGACTCTGGAAAATAACTGGAGACAATGTTTGTTTGGTGGCAAATTAGAAGCCGATGTCCCTGCACTCCCTGAGTGCGACTATGTGTATGCAATTTAATTATACTGAAACTTAGTATTATGGTGTCTCAACCAACTTTCCTTTATTCTCTGATACTTATTTCATGCTTGGGAAAAACAAGGGAAAGTGGTGAATGTCTTCGAAAGTGGAAAATTTTAAACCCTGAGCTACAGTGATGGAATGCACATTTGTAATATTTACATGAAACATAATCATGTCTCCTGACCTAACTGGAGAGCCGAGAGCAGCAATAAAGGCTCACGCTACAGCTGCTCTCACTGAGTTAAAGAAGTGGGTGTTCCAAGGCTTCTATCTATGGGCAATGCACTAAACCCCGACTAGGCCTGTGGCTGGGAAAACATTTTAGAATAAGGTAGCAGAGAAACAAGAACATCTACTACTTTATGGGCTCTCTGGGTTTTATTTTTGTCATTTGTATACCTATAGTCCTTTCTAAACAGAATAAAGTAGTTAATTTTTATAAGGGTCTGTGCTGGCACAATGGTATCAAGGGCTTAGTTGGGAACAAAGTCATTAAAAATGACTATGTACAAAGAACTCAGTCATAAATAATGTGCCACAAAGGATCTAAAGAAATCCAAAGGCAGTAAATGATTTACTTCAGGGTATCTAAAAATCTACCTCAGGCTGCCTGGCCCTGAGCAGAACAAATCCCCACAGAACACCTCCCATTCCCTCCTCTTTCTCTCCTATCTCCCTCCTTTCCTCCCTTCTCACCCCATCTTGCTCTCCCTAGAAGCTGATGGTTTGTTTGTCATTCAGACAATCAGCTGGAGGAGAGAAATCAAAATAAAAAATTCCTGAGGCCTTTTGCCTGTTTCCTTAGGTCCCAAGTTGTGATGTGGACTTCCTGTGATTTGTTCTCCTTCATCAATGCAGTGTTCACCAGAATAAAAAAAGGATAAAGACAAAGAGGGAAACTGATATTGCTTGCAACCAGACAAATAAAGGCCATTCAAGACCTACAGGATCTGGCTTCTTTTTTGTCTGATCTTTTTTCTCTTTCTCAAATTATGCCCCTTCAAATTACTTGTGGCTTCCTCTGTGACTTCTCCCTTCCTCTTGTAGCAGATGTCCAGTATTGCAGGAAATTCTGTTTTCTCATCCATGGCTCATTCATGTGTCATTCATGAGTATTGAGTGACCTCTTCCTGCCACCTCTGCAGGCCTGGCCCTTTCAAGTGTGAAACACTTGAAACACCTTCCTAGACTTCACTTATTCTGGGCTCTCTCTGTGGCTCAGGTCTACTCTATGGAGTCTTTCCTGATTCTGTCCTTCACAAATAGAATTAACCTCTCCCTTCCTTGGGACCCAACTACAAGTTCTCAAGACAAATATGACATTTAATTGATCTAAAAAAACCAAACTGCTCTTCTTTGCTCACTAGATGAGGATGACGAAAATATGTACTGTCTTCACTTTTCTTCCAGTGCCTGTCACATATTAGGTTCTTAAATTATCCTTGAATCAAAGTGTATATTATTATTATTACTATTATTATTTTTTAACTGAGAGTTTGAGGATGCAGAGACAGACTTCTGCATGCACCCCAACTGAGACCCACCCGGCAAGCTCCCTACCAGGCAATGCTCTGCCCCTAAGACAGCTGTTCTGTTGTTTGGCAACCAAGCTATTTTAGCACTTGAGGCAAGGCCATGGAGCCATCCTCAGCTCCCACGGCCAACTTGCTCATATTGAGCCATGGCTGTGAGAGGGGAAGAGAGAAAGAGAAAGTGAAAGCAAGAGAGAGAGAGAAGGAGGAAGGGTGGAGAAGCAGATGGTCACTTCTCCTTTGTGCCCTGACCAGGAATCGAACCTAGGATTTCCACATGCCGGGCCAATGCTCTACTGCTGAGCCATCAGCCAGGGCCAAAGGTATATATTATATACTAAGCATTTCCAGTTGTCTTTATACAGAGTGTTATTAAATTTTTATGACCATTTTGTGATTATGAATAGAATTTTTGTTTGCTTCTTCTGTTTTTTATTTTTTATCAATGATAAAACAAGCTCAGAGGATGTCACTGGTGGGAAGTCACAGATCTAATTAGTGGTAGTAACAGGATCCAACTGTCACATTCTCTCCTTCTCAGTGGTTCTCTAATTTGAGCGTGCATCAGGATCACCAGGATGTCTTGCTAAAACAGATTGTGGGCTCATATCCTAGAGCAGAGGTCGGGAACCTGTGGCTTGTGAGCCAGATGTGGCTCTTTTGATGGCTGCCTCTGGCTCGTAGACAAATCTTTAATAAAAAATAATAACATTAAAAATATAAAACATCTCATGTATTACAATCCATTCATTTCCTACCACTCATGTTCATGGTTGCGGGTGGCTAGAGCCAATCACAGCTGTCCTCCAGGACAACACCAAATTTTTATTCGATAATGCATAACATACACAGGTTGTTGTGAGGTCAGGAAGTAAACTTCCCTCCTTTTAATCAAGTAGTCAGCTAGCTAATTGCAGAAACCCTTTTTTTAATGTTTTGTAAAGGAGGCTTTATTTTTTTTTCTTTTTTTTTTTTTCTTTACGGAGACAGCGAGAGTCAGAGAGAGGGATAGATAGGGACAGACAGACAAGAATGGAGAGAGATGAGAAGCATCAATCATCAGTTTTTGTTGTGACACCTTAGTTGTTCATTGATTGCTTTCTCATATGTACCCTGACTGTGGACCTTCAGCAGACCGAGCAACCCCTTGCTCGAACCAGGACCTTGGGTTCAAGCTGGTGAGCCTTGCTCAAACCAGATGAGCCCGCGCTCAAGCTGGCGACCTCAGGGTCTCGAACCTGGGTCCTCTGCATCCCAGTCTGATGCTCTATCCACTGTGCCACCACCTGGTCAGGCCAGAAACCCTTTTGATGAAGAAGATGGCTAAAAGAAAAAAAGATGAGGAGTATCATACTTTTTAGCAAGAATGGACAAAGGAATTCACCTTTGTGGAGAGAGCAGGTTCTGCAGTGTGTCTAATATGCAATGATAGAATTGCATTGATGAAATGGTCAAATATAAAGTGGCACTTCGACACACGCCATACTACATTTGCATTGAAATATCCAGGGAGGGACACCAGGAAGAAAGCATGTCAAGAGCTACTGTGCAGAGTGCAAGCTAGTCAGCAGCAACTCCATGTTTGGACTCAATAATATTACTGGAATTTGGCTAGCTTTGCTGGTGCTTTAGCAACTGTGAGAAATGGAAAACCAATCACAGATGGGGAGTATGCCAAAACATTCATGCTTGATGTTGCCAATGAACTTTTTGATAAAGACAAGATAATCAAACAAATAAAAGACATGCTTCTGTTGGCAAGAACTGTTCATGATCGTACCATCATGATGGCAAATCAAACTGAGGCAACACAAGTGAAGGACATAAATGCAGCACCATTCTTTTCTCTCGCTTTGGATGAGTCAACAGATCTAAGCCATTTATCCCAGTTCAACATGATTGCAAGGTATGCTGTCAGTGACACACTACGTGAGGAAAGTCTTGCTGTTTTACCTATGAAAGAGACAACAAGAGGGAAGGATTTATTCAAATCTTTCACTGAGTTCACTAAAGAAAAAAATATACTGATGGATAAACTTATTTTGGTGTGTACTGATGGTGCTCCGTGCATGGTGGGGAAAAACAGAGGATTCATAGCGTTTCTTCGTGAACATGAAAAGAGACCCATCCTAAGTTTTCACTGCATCCTACATCAGGAGGCGCTTTGTGCTCAGATGTGTGGTGAGTAGCTTGGTGAGGTAATGTTGCTGGTCATTCGGGTGGTCAACTTTATTGTTGCCCAAGCTTTAAATGATTGCCAGTTTAAAACACTGCTGGATGAAGTTGGGAATAATTATCCTGGTCTGCTTCTGCACAGCAATGTGCATTGGTTGTCAAGAGGGAAAGTGCTCAGCCATTTCGCAGCTTGTCCAAATGAAATCTGGACTTTTCTTGTTAAGAAAAATGTCGAGTATCTTGAGTTAGCTAACACTGAGTGGCTCCCAAAGTTCTACTATCTTGTGGACATGACTGAACATCTGAACCAGCTCAATGTGAAAATGCAAGGCATTGGAAATACAGCCTTAAACCTTCAACAAGCAATGTTTGTATTTGAAAACAAGCTGGAACTCTTCATCACCGACATTGAAACAGGTCGTTTACTACACTTTGAAAAACTGGGAGAATTTAAAGATGCATGCACAGCAAGTGACCCTGCTCAACATCTTGATCTCCAGCAGCAAGCAGGCTTCACATCTAATCACCTGCAGTCATTCAAAGTGTGCTTTAGAGAATTTTGTGAGCGCACTTGTCTTTTTAAGTTCATCACCCATCCACACGAGTGTGCAGTGGACAGCGCCGACCTGAGTTACATCCCCGGTGTCTCTGTCAGAGATTTTGAGCTACAAGCTGCTAATCTGAAGGCCTCAGACATGTGGGTGAATAAGTTCAGTCACTGAATGAAGATTTGGAAAGACTTGCACGACAGCAAGCAGAGTTGGCGAGCAAACACAAGTGGGGAGAAATGAAAAAACTTCAACTGGCAGACCAGCTGATTGTCAAAACTTGGAACGCCCTTCCCATCACATACCATACACTGCAGCATGTAAATATGGCTGTATTGACAATGTTTGGCTCTATGTATGCACGTGAGCAGTCTTTCTCACACATAAAGAACGTTAAGACCAACCTACAATCACGTTTAACGGATGGAAGTTTCAACGCCTGCATGAAGCTTAACCTCATCACATATCAACCAGACTACAAAGCCATCAGCAAAACCATGCAGCACCAGAAGTCGCATTAATGGTAAGAAGTACTTTATTCATCATTGGTTAGCAGCAGCATAACAATGTTATTAAAAAGAATTCAGAGACTTATTGTACTTTAAAAGTGTTGGTCTTACATGAAATGAACACATTTACTTGTATTTAGTGTTAAACATATTGTATGGCTCTCACGGATTAACATTTTAAAATATGTGGCATTAATGGCTCTCTCAGCCAAGAAGGTTCCCAAAATATAGGCCTAGAGTGGGAGCAGATAATTAATATTTTTAAGAAGTTACTGTGTGATGCTATTGGTCCTGGGACCACACATTGAGGACCACTGCCTGGCATCATCTGTCTATTCTAATCTGTGAGCATCTGCACTCTAAATGGCTGAAACTTTTCAAGGAGGCTAAAAGTTAATTTGTTTATTAAGTATGTCAATAAATTGAATAGTCCTAACATTCTATCATTTATCTATCTATCTATCTATCTATCTATCTATCTATCTATCTATCTATCATCTATCTAAAGTTTTAAATGCAGTTAGATGCTATTCTGTTTACTAACTGACAAACTCAATGAAGATGCCACTGAATTTGTAGGATTGTTATCATTATGTGTTCTCCCCTTCCATGGATATTGGAAACACCTGCTATGTGAAGAGAAGCAACATGTTTAACATTAAAATGGAAGGTTGTCATTAGATTCAAATAACTGTATAAATTATGGCTCAATGTCATGATAAATAACTCTCCAATAAAAAGATGTAGTCAAATATATTTATGGTCATGAAATGATGGAACAGATCAATGAGTGAACATAGTAGGTTCCTAAAGATATCATTTAAGAAAATCTATGTATATATATTTTAATTTTTTTAATTTATTTATTTTAGAGAGAAGGAGAGAGAGAGAAAGAAAGAGAGAGAGAGAGAGAAAGAGAAAAGGGGGGAGGAGCAGGAAGCATCAACTCCCATATGTGCCTTGACCAGACAAGTGCAGGGTTTTGAACTGGCGACCTCAGCATTCTAGGTCGATGCTTTATCCACTGTGCCACCACATGTCAGGCTCTGTGTATATTTTTATAGAACCTGAATTAAAAAGAATAAAAGATGAATGGTACTTTTTTGGTTGGTAGCTTAATAAATGAATTTCTTCCTTCTCTTCCCCCTCTTCCAATATTTTTCTTCTTATTTTTTTATATGTGTACCTTCTTAATTGTACAATAAATATTTACTACAAATTTTATACATTTTTACAACAAATATTTATTTGTAAATAAACACATTTTCCATGATATTACTCATGTAATAAATACATAACTCAAATGATAAGAAGTACCCTTCCACACTCTGCATGTAGACTGCAACTCCTTCTTAGCCAGAAACACTCTAGAAAGACTGCTGGGAGAACTCATATGCAGTATAGGTCTTCACATCCACTCTGGCTTTGTCTTCTGGAGGCCATCAGTTCTGGACAGCCCATTTTCACAAAGACCCAGCTGAGTAGTTCATATGGTTGGAGTGCTGTGCTAATGTGCCAAGGTTGCGGGTTTGATCTCCGGTCAGGGCACATACAGAGGTCAACCAGTAGCTGCAGAGATAGATAGAACAACAAATTGCTGTTTTTCTCTCTCTTTTCCTCTCTCTCTAAAATCAATAAATTAAAAAAAATTTTAAAGGCTCAGCATTGTTCTATATTTCTTGGTAGGGTAAGTCAGAAATCATTGCTTCTTGCTCTGATCCAAAGAGAAACCAATCAGATTATTATTATTATTATTATTATTATTATTCATAGAAGAGAGCCTATTTGCTTAAAGAAGAGAGTGTGCTTGCAGTCTCTGTGCTGTGGTTAGCATAATTGGATCTTCTTGTGTTAAACAAAATAATAAAAAGAGGAAATATTTCTGCTCTTGAGATTTAGATACTAAGCATAATTGCTAATATTTGTAGAAGACTTCCTAAGCCCCAAGCACTGTGAAAAGCATGTCATGATCCCATTAGTGATATCACAATTTGCCCAGCTTCTCAAATGCAGCGATTCTATTTCCAACACTGTGCTTTATAATTGCTCTTTCCGCCGCCTGAAACTTTTTCTCTTCCAGTCTTTGCATGGCTTGCTCTCTCAGTTCATTCAGATCTCTGCTCCAATTAAACCTTCCCTGAGCAGCTTCCTCCGACCACCGTGTATCTAAAGCAGCATCCTGTTATCATCTAACCACTTAGCTTGCATTCTTTTTCATTATAGTACTTATCATAGGGGGTGCCCCCAAAATATTTTTAAATATATGAATAAATTTTATCCTATGAGCTGGGGACTTACATGAACCATATTTTTAAAACTTAGAGAAAATTAAGTAAATTACCCATTTGACCCAAGTTCTCCAATATCTGAGTATGTGTTCCTACTCACTACACATTAGAATGCTCCTTTATTGATGGAATAGTCTATTCTATCAATGTTAAACACAAGCACTTGAAAGAGAAGAGATGGATACAGAGTATTGCTGATAATTAAATGTCCAGACACATGACAAATTACTAAGGATATGAATATGAAAAATGACATGTACTTCCAAGCTATCATCAAGCAATTGAATACACCTTTTTTATTATGAGCAGGTCAACATGGTTTTATTTTAAGATCTGTACTTAATGGCAAAATTGATTGCAGGAGATGCAGGGAGAAATATTTCATTCTCTTCTATCTGTGATAGAAAATGGAAAGAGGAAACGCTGCAAACAGGAAAATATGTGTGATATCTATAGGACAGTAGATATGTAAGTGACTGAGCTGCTAAAGAATTAACTCCGATATGTTTTGGCACACGTCTTAGCCGTTCTACTTCCCTCAGACTTTTTCTCTTGTTTATCATGCATGCCTTGGATCTGATGCTCTCTTTCTGTCACTGTGCCTGGGAGTTTCAGAATGTCACTGGCTAGGCCCTTTCTGGTAACAGGAAGAAATCAGAGGAGCCCTGCAAGAAAGCAGAGTGGGAAATCCAGCATAAGGGCAGAGTCAGCCGCCCTGCAGTAGCCTCAGACCTGGTCTGGACAGTAACATTAAGGACCTATTGGCCATCATGATTATTTCTCTGCTCTAAAACCTACTGGTGCTCCAGGTTTTGGTAATAAGTTAGTTACATTGAGGCTTGCAGTTCTTGCACCTGATCCACTCTCTACCTCGTTGTCAGGGCTAGAAATCTGACACGGGGATTACCATAGTATTACAAAATCTCATTTCTATTTTTTTAGAAATTGTCTCTTAAAGTAACTTTAAGAACTTTAGATTTTTCAGAAATTTTTAAAAGAAGATTAAATAACATATAAATAAAGTTTAAAACTTTTACCTATCAAAGTCAATGCAGCAGATATCACTGTGGTTTGGGAAGATGACATAGTTTGGGGGGCTTCAGGTTTCTCTCCCATCATATTGCCACTTGAGACACTGTACCAAGAATCTGTTTTAAATTCCAACATAAAAAAACCTATGTAGCCTTCAACAGTGTGGGACTCCCCAAGTGGCCTATCCCAGTGATACTTTAAATGAGGCCTAGAGCAGGTCGATGGTTAAGTCACTAGTTGATGTTTGACTTCAATCTATGAATCAATATCAAAGGAAGATTTATTTGCTGCTATAGCCACACTTACTTTTCAGTTTCTTCTTTTCATAGAAAAAAAAGAATAATTAAAATCTTAACAATGTGTTATTACATCTTCATAGATATGGAAGATAAACTGAGGAAACTCAAGATATCATGCTAGGAATTATAGAAAAATAAATTGAAATAAAAGGATAAACAACACGAGTATCTAAAAATAAAATTATTAAGACTGTCCTGAAATAAAAGATCATTTCAGCCTATATATCATATTTGCTGTTTTATTTTTATTTTATTTACAGAGACAGAGTCAGAGAGAGGGATAGATAGGGATGGACAGACAGGAATGAAGAGAGATGAGAAGTATCAATCATTAGTTTTTCGTTGCGACACCTTAGTTGTTCATTGATTGCTTTCTCATATGTGCCTTGACTGTGGGGCTACAGCAGACCAAGTAACCCCATGCTCAAGCCAGTGACATTGGGTCCAAGATGGTGAGCTTTTGTTCAAACCAGATGAGCCCGCACTCAAGCCGGTCTCAAACCTGGGTCCTCCGCATCCCAGTCCGACGCTCTATCCACTGCGCCACTGCCTGGTCAGGCTCAGCCTATATATTTGAAAAGTATACCAAATGCAAAATTTCAAGGGAATTGTTCCCATCTGTTCTTGAGGAATATAACAATGAGCAAGATTTAGCCAATTGAGAAATGACTGGAAAAACCTCAGCAAAGAAATGTATGCCAATCGCTGATTGTTAACTCTATTTAACCATAGAGCAAAGACTAACATAATGTTAAAAACAGAAAATAGAGTCAAAATGTAAATATATAATCTGAAGTGGTTAGAAAACTAACCAAAATTATAAATAAATAGTCTAATCTCTTCTTTAACAACTCAAAAAATAAAGATGCTGAGTATATTTAACAGCACAAAAATAAATATACCCAACACAGAAGTACCCTTATCCCATATAAAACTATTGTATTTTTAGGGATACTATAAAATATTTTTAAAGCTATGAAAAGAAAAAAAATAGAAAATAATGAAACAGAAAAAATCAGTTAAATTAATAAATGTGATTAGACAAAAATTACATTGTAGCACAATCCAAAAAACAAACAAAAAAGACTCTTAGGGTTACAAAGCAAAATTCTATATTAAAAGAAAAGAAGAAAGTCATGCCAGGCCAATGCTAACTAAAGAAAAGCAGAGTGACTTACCTAATATAAGACCCAATATCTCTGTGAAAAAAGAAAGATAACAAAGAACTTCCTTTATATTCAGCTACTTATAAGTATTTCACCCAGATAATTTCACAGGGAATTCTAACAACTTATGTGATAACAGAGAATAAAGGAAACCATTTTAGTACATTAAAAAAAATGGAAGGGCTAACATCAACACACAAAAAGACACACACAATTTGTTTAAATTTGCATAATATACTTTTGTAATGTTCCCTTATAACATACTGTTTCTCTTTCATTAAATTCCTACATTTTCCCAACTGGGACAGACACTTTTCAGTGATGTTATTCCAGCTCTCATCTACCTCAGGCTTAGGAAACAAAAAACCAGAACCACCTTATTCTCATATCACAATAGTAGAAAGGGTCCTGAACATGTAATTGTTTCAGGCAAAGTTTAATTAATTGAGTGAATAAAGAAAGAAAACCATGTACAATTCAAATTTAAATCACTATTTTATGAAAGTGTGTTAAATAATAATGGTAAATCTTTCAATAATTGATAAGTTAATTATAAAGAGGATATGTATGTTTTCCTCCTATACTTAGTCTTAAAAGATTAAATGTTTTAAAATAATAGAAAGCTTTATCATTAATATACTTAGTAGATTATTTTTATTGTCTTATGGTGGAGTAAGGAAAATAAAATAAAAAGCAATTCTAGTTTTAGTTTGTTCTTTTTTGTTGTTGTTGTTGTTTTAACGCCCCTGGATCTCACTTCACAGTTGGAGACTTAATTGTTCTACGAGATGAGACAGTATCTGAAGAGAAGGTCAATCCCCTCTCTGATCACTCAGAAAGGGTAGGAAACTGTCATGTTACACCAAACGAAGCAAAGGCCTCCTTGCTCTGTCCTCCTTTCCCCGATTACTTGGAGAGAAACCAGTACCAGAGGTGGGCCTGTCATGTCTCTCCCCTGCGTGGGTACCTTGAAAGTCACCTCAAGAACAACAGTGTTGGGGTTACAGGGTGGGGGGAGGAGAGGGAGAGGGTTGGGGAAGGGGAGGGGCACAAAGATCATGGCTTTTCAGCATTTGCCATATTCCCCCCTTAATCTATAGACAGACAGCAAATATTTACGTATGGTATTCCCACTATAAAGACAAATGGGACAAATGCTGATAAACTATTTCAGCAGTTCCTTCTTCTTAAAAGACTTATATGTCAACATAGAGCTCCATGTTTCATAGGACATACTCAAGCTCACTCCATGCTCCCTGGAGCTTTAGCACAAGGGAATGCCTCCCCCTCCCCGCTCTTTTTTTTGTAGTATTTTTTCTTTTCTTTATTTATTTTTTGTATATCTCTGAGGATGGAGATGTGGAGGCAGTCAGACAGACTCCTGCATGCGCCTGACTGGGATCCACCTGGCATGTCTACCAGGGAGGAATGCTCTGCCCATCTGGGGTGTTGCTCTGTTACAACCGGAGCCATTCTAGTGACTGGGGCGGAGGCCATGGGGCCATCCTTAGTGCCCAGGGTGGCTTTGCTCCAGTGGAGCCTTGGCTGCAGGCGGGAGGAGAGAGACGAAGAGGAAGGAGAGGGGGAGAAGTGGAGAGGTAGATGAGCGCTTCTCCTGTGTGCTCTGGCCAGGACTCGAACCCGGGAATCCTGCACACCAGGCCAATGACTCCGACGGGTCTACCATATCATGCTTTTTACTTAAAAAAAAAAAAAAGTTTACATTTCTTTTGAATGCTGATGAACAGGAGACACCAAATCTTTTTCGCCTGCAAACTACTACCTTCTTTATTAGATCTAGCCAATAACACTGTTTTGTCTTTTTCCAAATAGCCCCAGATATAAGGAAAAGATTTATATAGGCAGATGGGGATCCTCAAACCCCTCAGCGAGATCTTCTGAGAATGGCTTTTAAGATACCTAGAGGCAGAAAAAGCCCAACAGAGATCAGGGGAACTACCAGCTTTTAGGATACACCCTTAAAGGCTCCAACACCCCAAAGGGGTCTCATAGGATGCCATCTGGGTCCTGCTTCAATAGTGGAAAGGAAGGTCATTGAGCTAAAGCCTGCCAGGCTTACATGCCTCTGCTGTGAGGAAACAGGGACACTGGAAGGTGGGCTTCCCCCTCGCTCCTCTAAGGGAGGGTTCAGTCTCTTCCAGCCCTGCTCCAGCCACCTATGACCTAAACTTACCCAGAATGCTGGGGTTTGCCACTGAAGGCTGAAGGTGCCCAGGGCCGTCGACCCCATCTACGACACTGTGGACGAGCCTAGGGTATTTCTTCCAAGAAGCAGGTAAACTGATCTCATTTGCACAAGGGCCACTTAACTATGTTTTGCCTGAATAGTCAGGTTTTTTATTCTTCCCTCAAAGATCTCTGTTCTGGGTGTCGATAGTCCTATTTTCAGCTGCTTTCCTTAATATATAGTGTTTCCTTTATCCCTCCTACCTCAATGCCCCACTCATATTTCAGGCTGGGACCTTCTCCTAATTTAGAGCTCTCTTTCCTCCTTTTGCCAACTTGTATTATGAATTTACCTTTGCCACCCAGCTTAGTGTATCCCAAGGTTCTTTTTACCATGCCACAGTCACAGAGCTCCAGGGAAAAGCAACCTGGTCTCAACTCTCCAGGCAGAGGAGAACAGAAACTCCATATCCACACATGGTGCAAATGGCTTTTTCCAGTCTACCTGAATCATTACCAGCTAGAAGCAGCGGTCATTGGGACTTGGACATGAGCTGCAAAGTATAGAATGGTGACAACAATTCCAGTGCCATGCGGACCTTTCCTGTGGGGAACTTTCCTGGACTCCTGCTCCCTGTGACAGCTCCTAATAGACTGAACTGTGGTTGGGTTGCATTTTTCAGGGATTTGGCATGGTGATGGGGCCAACTTGGACTTGGTGAACATGTTAAGGACACTACTCTTTTATTCTTGCTGTATTGGCCAAGAGTTTGCTTAAAGGCTTTTAATCACTGTAAAAAACATAGAGGTCTGGATGAAGAAGATGGGGCACATATACACCATGGTATACTATTCAACTAGGAGAAATGATGACATTGGATCACTTACAGCGGAGTGGTGGAGTCTTGGTAGCATTGTACAGGGTGAAATAAGCTAATTAGAAAAAAACAGGAGCTGCAGGATTCCATATATTGGTGGGACATAAAAGCGAGACTAAGAGGCATGGACAGGAGTGTGGTGGTTACGGGGGGTGGGGGGAGGAAAGGAGGGAGGAGGAGGGGGAGGGGTACAGAGAGAACTGGATGGAGGGTGGCGGAGGATGATCTCTCTTCGGGTGATGGGTATGCAACAGAACTAAATGACAAGATAACCTGGAAATGTTTTTCTTTGAATGTATGTACCCTGATTTATTGATGTCACCCTATTAAAATAAAAATTTATTTATTAAAAAAAAAAAAAAAAGAAAGTCACCTCAAAGAACTCTAACAATGTGTCACTTGGTTACATGTTTTCGCCAAATTTGAATATATCGCCAAAGTTCCCAGTAAGTTTCCATACATTTACCTGGTATTATATTACTATTAATAAATTAAGAGTCTTAAAAAAATATTTTTAAACTATGAATAATTTAAAATTGATCAATTTTATTTATAGATGATGCAAAATTAATTTATCTTTAAATTTTTTCTATAGAAAATGACATGAAAAAACTTTGTTGAGAGTAATGGTGGGGCAGGAAGTGATACCAATAAATCTCCCCCAAAAGTCAACAAGATCTTCAACCAGAAACAGAAAAACCTATACTTGGAGCCTCCAGATGCTTCACAATACACCCGAAGGTATGGTCGAGTGAAAAATTGGCTAAATATATAACCAAACCCCGAAGGAAATAGGGAGTAAGAAATGCTCCACCTTCCTCACTAACCTAAACAGGGCGGCTTTCTCTGGTAACTGTGAATATAGAAACTGAGGCGGGCAAAGGGAGTGAATAGATCCAGGCTGCAGCACAAATGACTGAACCAGGCTGTGGCACGGAGATCCAAGCCGAGGAAAAACTGATCCTGTGGCAACCTGGGCAATACAAGCTAACACTCGCGCCAAACCCAAACAAAGAAAGACAAGCGGGGCAGCCATTTTAGCCGATCTCCTGGTCGGTGCGCAGTTGGTGGGCGAGAGATTTCTTCCTAAGCCCCAGGAGTGGGTGCCCATGTTACCCCACAGAGAGGCAGATTCAGAGGCCTTTCTGTGGGCCGAAAGCAGAATCTCTGGGCAGCCCCAGCGACCTGGGAAAGCCGCGCACGGGATGTAGCGAGGACTAATTCCAACGGTGGAAATTTTCCGTGCTGGTGGGGGTTTCACTCAGAGGGAAACGTGGCCGGCCTCATATCCTGGTCAGCGCGCGCATATAGCGAGAGATTCCTCCGAGTGCCCGCCCTTGTTATCACACAGACGGGCAGAGTCAGGGGCCTTTGTGTGGGCCAAAGCGGAATCTCGGGCCACCCCAGTGCCTTGCAAAAGCCGCGCACGGAGACAGAGCGAGAGCCAATTCCAACACTGCAACTTTTCCATGCGGTTGGGGGTTTCACTCAGAGCGTGAGACTGCTGGTCGGATATCCTGGTCTGCACACGCAGATAGTGAGTGAGAGTTTCCTCCAAGTGCCCCGGAACTGGGCGCCCGCCTGTGTTACCGGACAAAGTGGAAGAGCCAGAGGTCTTTGAGTGGGAGGAAAGCCCGCCTGATTATGCTAGCAGATCTGACTGACTGAGCCTTACCCAGAGTCCTGTGCTGAGTGGGAATAGAGTGGGGAGTTGCCAGCTCTTTGAGCCTCTTACTATCCAGGCAGAGGCAGCAGCAACCCCATAGCTGGATTATCAGGTTACTAATTGAGGAAGGAAAGACTAGGCAAAAAGCTCCAGGAACACAGACTCTCTCACTGTCGGAGCCTATAAATGCTAATGAGCCTCGACTGCCAACGAGACTAAAGCACAATACATGACATTGCCATAGAGACTTATCAACTGCAATCCTCTACCTGAGCATGCCAAAGGGGCAGAACCCGGGGTACAGAGTCACCGACCAGGAAGAGGGAGAGAAAAGAAAAATCAAGAAGATAACCTCTCAAAATCAAGAATAATCTGCAGACTTTATAACCTATCCCATTTTATTATATTTGTTCATTTGTTTCTCTTATCTTCATTCTTGATACTTTTTTTCCTCCTCCAATTTGGCCGATTAACTCTCTGCCGGTCTTACTCTCTCCTCTCCTTGAACTACACTACCCATAAGTGTTACATCTCCCATTATCTTTTCTCTCCTCTTCCTTTCTCTCTATGAGGGTTGCACTCCAAAACCCTTAACTCTCTCTCTCTCTCTCTCTCCTCTTTTTTCTTTTTTTCTTCTTTTAGTGGTTCCCTCTTTTTTTTCTCTCTCTCTTTCTTTTCTCCCTCTATATTAGTTTCTTCCTTTCTCCTTTACATCTCCTCTCATTCAAACCTCAATAACAAACAAATTATCTTATCTGGGACTCAAACTTATGTTTGTGGTATTTTGGGGGGTTTTTACTTCACCTTTTTAAGTCACTAGCAGTGCTTCCATTCCTGGCTCTCTGTTTTATCTAGTTCTTGTTCCACTAAATACAATAGTATTTTTTTAATTTTTCCCCTCATTTTTGTGTTTTCCTCTTATTCCTCTCATCATAACTCTTAGACAACCAACACCTAAAAGCAAATCATTTTATTTTGACCCAAATTTTTTCCTTATTTGCTTTTTGTGGGTCCATACCCCCTTTTTTTTCTTCCTTTTTTTCTTTAATTTTCTTTTTTTTGCCCCTTTATTACTTTTCCCCAATTCAGGCCCTCCATCACAGGCATTGTTTGTTATAATTCACAGTTCACCACAAGATTTTCTCAAGAAAGAGGGGAGAGGAGAGGAGAGGAAAAAAGGAGGGAGGGAATAATTTCCTTTTTTAAAAAATTTTTATTTTATTTTATTTTTCTTTATTTCATTATTAATTTTTTTAAAAAAAACAACTCTTTTCGATTTGTTATTTTTTTAAAAAAACTTTTTATTCTTTAATAAATCTCATTAATACTATCAACAAAACCACCCTCAGATGCCATTAAGGAAGAGAAAATCAAATATCATGGATACAAAAGAAAGAGAGGTAACACAGCTAGATGAGAAAAAATCTATGGAGAAAAAATTTAATATATTGGAAACCTTGGAGCTAAATGACAGAGAATTCAAGATAGAAATCCTAAAAATCGTTCTAGATATACAAGAAAACACAGAAAGGCAATTTAGGGAGCTCAGAAAACAACTCAATGAACACAAAGAATATATGTCCAAGGAAATTGAAACTATAAAAACAAATCAAACAGAGATGAAAAACTCAATTCACGAGCTGAAAAACGAAGTAACAAGCTTAGCTAATAGAACAGGTCAGATAGAAGAGAGAATTAGTGAAATAGAAGACAAGCAACTTGAGGCACAACAGAGAGAAGAAGAAAGAGACTCAAAAATTAAAAAAAATGAGAGAGCCCTACAAGCATTATCTAACTCCATCAAAAAGAATAACATAAGAATAATAGGTATATCAGAGGGAGAAAAGAGAGAAAATGGAATGGAGAACATACTCAAACAAATAATAGATGAGAACTTCCCAAGCCTGTGGAAAGAACTAAAGCCTCAAGTTCAAGAAGCAAACAGAACTCCGAGTTTTCTTAACCCCAACAAACCTACTCGAAGGCATATCATAATAAAATTGACACAAACCAACAGCAAAAAAAAAATTCTCAAGGCAGCCAGGGAAAAGAAGAATACAACTTATAAAGGAAGGCCCATTAGATTATCATCAGATTTCTCAGCAGAAACTCTACAAGCTAGAAGAGAGTGGACTCCAATATTTAAAGTCCTGAAAGAGAGGAACTTTCAGCCATGAATACTATACCCATCAAAGCTATCCTTCAAATATGAAGGAGAAATAAAAACATTCACAGATACAGAAAAGATGAGGGAATTTATCATCAGAAAACCCCCACTCTAGGAATTACTAAAGGAGGTTCTCCAATCAGATACAAAGAACAAAAAAAAAAAAAACAGAGCCACAAGTAAAAGCTCCAAGAAGAACACAATAAAACCAAATTTAAACTGTGACAACAACAAAAAGAAAGAGGGGGAGAAGATGGAGATTAAAAGTAGCAAAGGACGATGGAGTGCAAAAGTACTCACAAAATAGTTCGCTACAATGAACAGGGTAGGGATCCTTTTCATTACTCAAAGGTAACCACCACTGAAAAAATCACCACAGAAACACATGAAATAAAAAAGATAGCAACAGATATGGAATACAACCAAATAAAAACAAAAGATAGAAAAATGAAGGAGAAGGATCAAACAAGACACAAAACTAACAGAAAGCAAGATATAAATTGGCAATAGGGAACTCACAAGTGTCAATAATTACACTAAATGTAAACGGATTAAACTCACCAATAAAAAGGCACAGAGTAGCAGAATGGACTTAAAAAGAAAATCTAACTGTATGCTGCCTACAGGAAACTCATCTAAGTAACAAGGATAGAAATAAATTCAAAGTGAAAGGCTGGAAAACAATATTCCAAGCAAATAACATCCAAAAAAAAGCAGGTGTAGCAATACTCATATCGGATAATGCTGACTACAAGACAGGAAAAGTACTCAGAGACAAAAATGGCCATTTCATAATGGCTAAGGGGACACTGAATCAAGAAGACATAACAATTCTTAATATATATGCACGAAACCAAGGAGCACCAAAATATATAAGATGGCTACTTATTGACCTTAAGACAAAAACTGACAAAATTACAATCATACTTGGAGACCTCAATACACCGCTGACGGCTCTAGATCGGTCATCCAAACAGAGAATCAACAAAGACATAGTGGCCTTAAACAAAACACTAGAGCACCTGGATATGATAGACATCTATAGGACATTTCATCCCAAAGTGACTGAGTATACATTTTTCTCCAGTGTACATGGATCATTCTCAAGAATTGACCATATGTTGAGCCACAAAAACAACATCAGCAAATTCAGAAAAATTGAAGTTTTACCAAGCATATTTTCTGATCATAAAGCTTTGAAACTAGAATTCAACTGCAAAAAAGAGGAAAAAAATCCCACAAAAATGTGGAAACTAAACAACATATTTTAAAAAATGAATGGGTCAAAGAAGAAATAAGTGCAGAGATCAAAAGATATATACAGACTAATGAAAATGACAATACGACATATCAGAATCTATGGGATGCAGCAAAAGCAGTGATAAGAGGGAAGTTCATATCGCTTCAGGCCTATATGAACAAACAAGAGAGAGCCCAAGTGAACCACTTAACTTCCCACCTTAAGGGACTAGAAAAAGAAGAACAAAGACAACCCAAAACCAGCCGAAGAAAGGAGATAATAAAAATCAGAGCAGAAATAAATGAAATAGAGAACAGAAAAACTAGAAAAAATTAATAGAACAAGGAGCTGCTTCTTTGAAAAGATCAACAAAATTGACAAACCCTTGGCAAGACTTACCAAGGAAAAAAGAGAAAGAACTCATATAAACAGAATCCAAAATGAAGGAGGAGAAATCACCACGGACACCATAGATATACAAAGAATTATTGTAGAATACTATGAAAAACTTTATGCCACTAAATTCAACAACCTAGAAGAAATGGATAAATTCCTAGAACAGTACAACCTTCCTAGACTGAGTCAAGAAGAAGCAGAAAGCCTAAACAGACCTATCAGTAGAGAAGAAATAGAAAAAACCATTAAAAACCTCCCCCAAAATAGAAGTCCAGGCCCTGACGGCTATACCAGAGAATTTTATCAAACATTCAAAGAAGACTTGGTTCCTATTCTACTCAAAGTCTTCCAAAAAATTGAAGAAGAAGCAATACTTCCAAACACATTTTATGAGGCCAACATAATCCTTATGCCAAAACCAGGCAAGGATGGCACAAAAAAAGAAAACTACAGACCAATATCTCTAATGAGTACAGATGCTAAAATACTAAACAAAATACTAGCAAATCGAATACAACAACATATTAAAAAAATAATACATCATGATCAAGTGGGATTCATCCCAGAATCTCAAGGATGGTTCAACATACGTAAAACGGTTAACGTAATACACCATATCAACAAAACAAAGAACAAAAACCACATGATCTTATCAATAGATGCAGAAAAGGCTTTTGATAAAATACAACACAATTTTATGTTTAAGACTCTCAACAAAATGGGTATAGAAGGAAAATATCTCAACATGATAAAGGCCATATATGATAAACCATCAGCTAACATCATATTAAATGGCACTTAACTGAAGGCTTTCCCCCTTAAATCAGGAACAAGACAGGGTTGTCCACTCTCTCCACTCATATTTAATGTGGTACTAGAGGTTCTAGCTAGAGCAATCAGACAAGACAAAGAAATAAAAGGCATCCATATCGGAAAAGAAGAAGTAAAGGTATCACTTTTTGCAGATGATATGATCCTATACATCGAAAACCCGAAAGAATCCACAAAAAGACTACTAGAAACAATAAGCCAATACAGTAAGGTCGCAGGATACAAAATTAACATACAGAAGTCAATAGCCTTTCTATATGCCAACAATGAAACAATTGAGAATGAACTCAAAAGAATAATCCCCCTCACGATTGCAACAAAAAAAATAAAATACTTAGGAATAAACATAACAAAGAATGTAAAGGACTTATATAATGAAAAGTATAAACCATTGTTAAGGGAAATCGAAAACGATATAATGAGATGGAAGAATATACCTTGTTCTTGGCTAGGAAGAATAAATATAATCAAGATGGCTATATTACCCAAAGCAATATACAAATTTAATGCAATTCCCATCAAACTTCCAATGACGTTTTTTAAAGAAATAGAGCAAAAAATCATTAGATTTGTATGGAACTATAAAAAACCTCAAATAGCCAAAGCAATCCTAAAGAAAAAGAATGAAGCTGGGGGCATTACAATACCTGACTTCAAACTCTATTATAGGGCCACAACAATCCAAACAACATGGTATTGGCAGAAAAATAGACACTCAGACCAATGGAACAGAATAGAAAGTCCAGAAATAAAACCACATATATATAGTCAAATAATTTTTGATAAAGGGGCCAACAACACACAATGGAGAAAAGAAAGCCTCTTCAATAAATGGTGCTGGGAAAACTGGAAAGCCACATGCAAAAGAATGAAACTGGACTACAGTCTCTCCCCCTGTACAAAAATTAACTCAAAATGGATCAAAGATCTAAACATAAGACCTGAAACAATTAAGTGCATAGAAGAAGACATAGGTACTCAACTCATGGACCTGGGTTTTAAAGAGCATTTTATGAATTTGACTCCACAGGCAAGAGAAGTGAAGGCAAAAATTAATGAATGGGACTACATCAGACTAAGAAGTTTTTGCTCAGCAAGAGAAACTGATAACAAAATAAACAGAAAGCCAACTAAATGGGAAATGATATTTTCAAACAACAGCTCAGATAAGGGTCTAATATCCAAAATATACAAAGAACTC
Source organism: Saccopteryx bilineata (assembly GCF_036850765.1). Classification (NCBI taxonomy): domain Eukaryota; kingdom Metazoa; phylum Chordata; class Mammalia; order Chiroptera; family Emballonuridae; genus Saccopteryx; species Saccopteryx bilineata. The sequence continues at coordinate 180,712,364 of NC_089494.1, forward strand.
ATAAAACTCAACAACAAACAAACAAACAATCCAATAAACAATGGGAAGAGGATATGAACAGACACTTCTCCTAGGCAGAAATACAAATGGCCAACAGATATATGAAAGGATGCTCATCTTCTTTAGCTATTAGAGAAATGCAAATCAAACGGAAATGAGATACCACCTCACACCTGTTAGATTAGCTATTATTAGCAAGACAGGTAATAGCAAATGTTGGAGAGGCTGTGGAAAAAAAGGAACCCTCATCCACTGTTGGTGGGAATGTAAAGTAGTACAACCATTATGGAAGAAATTATGGTGGTTCCTCAAAAAACTGAAAATAGAACTACCTTATGAACCAACAATCCCTCTACTGGGTATATACCCCAAAAACTCAGAAACACTGATAAGTAAAGACACATGCAGCCCCATGTTTATTGCAGCATTGTTCACAGTGGCCAGGACATGGAAACAACCGAAAATCCCGTCAATAGATGAGTGGATAAAGAAGATGTGGCACATATACACTATGGAATACTACTCAGCCATAAGAAATGATGACATGGGAACATTTACAGCAAAATGGTGGGATCTTGATAACATGATACGAAGCGAAATAAGTAAATCAGAAAAAACCAGGAACTGCATTATTCCATACGTAGGTGGGACATAAAAGTGAAACTAAGAGACATTGATAAGAGTGTGGTGGTTACGGGGGGAGGGGGAAATGGGAGAGGGAAAGGGGGAAGGGGAGGGGCACAAAGAAAACAAGATAGAAGGTGACAGAGGACAATCTGACTTTGGGTGATGGGTATGCAACATAATTGAATGACAAGATAACCTGGACTTGTTATCTTTGAATATATGTATCCTGATTTATTGATTTCACCCCATTAAAAAAATAAAATTATTATAAAAAAAAAAAAAAAGAACTTTGTCATAAGTAGAGATGATTAAAGAGTATGCAAACAAAGGTGTATGAAAGAATTATAGAAATTAGTTCATTTGTTAACTTTAAAGAATTATGGTAATTTTCTAGATCTTGTGATGCTTGTGGTATTGGACAAATTTTAAAGTATATAATTTGTTATAGTTTCTTTCTCACTCTAAGTATTTACTGCCATGTTTAATTTTGTAGCTGTAAATTTATGTTTTCTTAAAAGAGGTCTCCTCCAAATTACATATACTTTAGATACCACAAAACCTGAATCAGGAGGGTTTTATTGTAAGTTTAATCAAGAGTTAGGAATGTCTAGTCAGACAGTGTTGATACAAATTTTGCCCTTAAAGCTTTCTAACTATAAGACTTTGGCATTGTTTTTCTAATTTTCTATTCTTAAGTTCTATTAAGTTGAATACTATTAGTATCTACCTCGTATGATCAATAAGACAACACACAACATTTTGTTTATGACAGCAGTTGACAGTTTCCAGCATTTCTATGAATGTTTGAACAGCTGTCAAATAAGTTTCTTAAACTTATAAAACCCAAATAAAACTCTTATTTCTCTCAAATTGACTTTTCCCTTGCCTTCCCATCTTAGTATTAACATTCATCTTATTTTTTTAATACCAAATGCTAAGGAACTTTATGCCTGCCATGCTTTTAACTTCATCAGCCAACTCTGTTGAAAATCACACCTCATCACCTTTACCTCACTGTCTTGGCTCGAAACACTAATGTCTGTCTCTGTACATTGCAATAGCTTTTAAATGGTGTTCTTTCTTTCTTTCTTCCTGGTTTAACTCACTCCTGCCACACCAACTCTACTCTTTTAACCTACTATTGCCACTCTTTAGCTACTCTCTTCCTGTGAGGAAGCTTAGTTATCTGTCCACCATATATCCCTAATTCCACTCCTTTATCTATCAATACTTCTATCATTCCTTTTTTCTAATACTATCAGTCCATACACACTTCTCAGTCACTTTCACCTTCATTGAAGATATCAGAGCCTGATCAGGCCATGGCACAGTGGATAGATCATCGGACTGGGATGCAGAGTACCTAGGTTCAAGACCCTGAGGTCACCAGCTTGAGCATGGGCTCCTCTGGTTTGAGCAAAGCTCACCAGCTTGGACCCAAGGTCGCTGGCTTGAGCAAGGGGTTACTCCGTCTGCTGTAGCCCCCCCCCCGGTCAAGGCACATATGAGAAAGCAATCAATGAACAACTAAGGTGTCACAAAGAAAAACTAATGATTGATGCTTTTCATCTCTCTCTGTTCCTGTCTGTATGTCCCTATATATCCCTCTTTCTGACTCTCTCTCTGTCTCTGTAAAAAAAAAAATAAAGATATTGGACATGGCTCAGAGGTCACATCTCCAACAAAATTCTTGACAACCCAATCTAGAACTAGTTGTCTATTCCTTGGCCTTCTCCATCCTTACCTCATGCTACAAAAATCTCAAACTTGATCAGTCTACTTGTGCTGACATCTTACCTTGGTCTCCGGCTAAATCTTAACAACTAGAAATTGAAATACTTCTTAAATAACAAATTCCAATATCCCATTCTGTAACAAAATCACTCATATATCAGTCTCTCACTCCTCCCACAATTCCTTCTCTTTGACTCTTCTGGGTCTTCCCAACACCCTTGCCACAATCTCCCTGTCCTTTATGGGTTTACTTCTTTTCTTATCCTGTATATATTCCATGACACATCAATGTGACTATTGGACAGGAGATGGATTATTTAAGAGGTTTGTGCTGTTAATGTAATGAAACCATCTGCTTCCTTGTTCTTTATAGCTGAGCATTGTTGGAGGAAATCATATAATCATGTAGATTGGTATCACTAAATATGCAGTTTCCTCAGCTAGGAAATCCTTTTGGAGATCTCTGATTGATTGTTGTTATAATTTCCCACAATAATTATTATAAATCATCAGTATTTCTTTCCAACCACCATTACTCTTATTTTCTTTCACTATTAACAGTTGGCATTGTCTCCTTCACAAAAGTGAATTAAAAAATGGATATCTTGAAAAAAAAATGGATATCTTGAATTCATTCAACAAACAGTTATTAAAACTCTACTCTTCTCTGGGCAGTGTTGTGGATACGCAGGATATATCGCTGAATAAGACAAGCAAAGTCTCTATTCTCGTCTTCAACTTTCCCTTGCCCATCCAAAGCAAAGTCTGAAAATACTCAGCAATTATTCTGAAATGTCTAATTCAGTGCAAGTCAGTAAATTATTTATGAAATTAAATAAGTTTAAGAAATCCCATATAACCTGTAAAAAATGGATATGGAGAATTGAATCTCACATCTTGAACCCATCGAGTTCATTTAACCCAGTGGTCCCCAACCTTTTTTGGGCCACAGACTGGTTTAATGTCAGAAAATATTTTCACAGACCAGCCTTTAGGGTGGGACGAATAAATGTATCACGTGACTGAGACAAGTGTCAAGAGTGAGTCTTAGAAGGATGTAACAGAGGGAATCTGGTCATGTTTTAAAAATAAAACATCATTCAGAGTTAAATATAAATAAAACAGAAATAATGTAAGTTATTTATTCTTTCTCTGTGGACTGGTACCAAATGGCCTACGGACCAGTACCGGTCCACAGCCCAGGGGTTGGGGACCACTGATTTAACCCATCAAGTAGATGATAAATGGGAAGACTGGCTGATTCACCTTTATTTTCTTTTTGGCCCTTTCTGCAAGGTCAAGGTTGAATAACAACAGTAATACTGAAAGGTTCTAGACCAGAAATTGTTAAGTTAACAAATATTCCAGAAGTTTTAAGTTTATAGAATTCTATGATCCCTAAGTTAGCAGTGACCTCACACACAGTTTAAAGCCTCTCCCAACTTGTAATCTGCACCTCTTTCTCCAGCTTTCTATGTTATTAAGTGAGAGAACACACCATCTGCCTTCTGCTAGTACGTCTAGTTGCCTTACAGATTTACATAAATTTCAAATTAAAAAAGAGAAAGGAAAGGAAAGCAATGGACTTAACATGTTTTTCTCAATACCCATCTGTCAGTTTCTGCACTAAATGTCCTGAGCATACACTTATTAGTGGCTGCGTTTTGTTAAACCATTATTCCAAATGAAAACCAAATTTTATCTTTAACTGTATATTTCTACGTTTAAAGACACGTGGTTTCTAGTCGAGTTTTCTATGCATAATAGCATTGTATGGTAGAATTATGCTGATCTATGGCCTCCTGAAAGCCAGTCAACCTGTAAGCCATTCAGCTTTCCTTAATTGTGCCTCAGTTTCCCTTGGGGTAACCATTCTTTCCCAAACCCCAGCATATGGCTTATAGTGGGACTGACTCAAATATCAGCTACAACATGGTCCTGTGGTACAGGCTTGGGCAAACAGAAGCCACAGTAGTTGTTTTTAGAAAGTTGTGGGGTCCAGCCAGCTCTAATAAGAGCAATGTAATTTTTACTTGGGCTGCTGGGTGAGAGTGAACTGCTCCTTTCAAGCAACAGTTGATAAGGAAGAGGTGTAACTAGAAGACTCCTATACTGCTTGGTGGAATGTAAAATGGTACAAGAGAGAATTGGCTGTTTTTAAAAGAGTAAAAAATAAATTTTCTATATAACCCAGACATTCCACTTCTAATAATTTACCTAAAAGATATTAAAACATACCGTATTTCCCCATGTATAAGACGCACCTTAATTTTGGGGCCTGAAATTTGAAAAAAAGAATGTATTACATAAAGTTATTAAATTTAAGTTTTATTCATTATAAAATTCATACAACTCCTCATCACTATTAAAATTCCCATCCATTAGCTTGTTCTCATCTGTGTCTGATGAGGAATCAGTCTTTGTATATTGCCTCGTCCTCAGTTCCATCTATGGCATTTGATATGCCACATTTCTACAACCACTGTATAAGACACATCCAGTTTTTAGACCCCAAATTTTTCAAAAAAAAAGGTTGTCTTATACATGAGAAAATACAGTAAATTTTTACAAAACTGTATACACAAATATTAGCATCTTTGCTCACATGAGCCTCAAACTGGAAACAATCTAAATTTTCATAAATGTATGAATGGATAACCAGGCTGTGATATATGCATCCAATGGAAATCTACTCAGCAATGAAAAGAACAAACTACTAATAAATATAACACAATGGATGAATCTCAAAATCATTATGTTCAGTAAAAAAAAAAAAACTAGACAAAAATATGTAGTATATAATTCTATTTTCTTATAATTTCAGAAAATGAAAATTAATTTAAAGTGACAAAAACCTTATCAGTTATTGTCTGGCGCTTAGGGTTATGGGAGGGATCCACTGCAGAGGGACAAGTATATGCTTTGAGGGTTATAGAAATATTTGCTCATTGAGGGAGGTGGTGATTCCCAGCATATACAACTGTTAACATTCATCAAATTGTGCAATTTTGAATAAATGCAACTGAATTATACCTGTTTAAAAATTGATTTACAAAAATGAAACAATAATAAAACCAGTTTGAAGTCAGTCCATTTTTATTATCACCCATGTCAAAAATTCTAAATGATCTTTTGATGATGTAAGTTTTAAACAATTTCTCCAATTAGGTTGCTTTCTATGCAAAAGTTAATTTAGAGAACTTCCAGTTATACAGTTGGCTTCCAATGATACAGACTTACTATAGATGAGTGTGTTGAAAATAACATCTGAACCATTTGAAATTATTTGGGCTTGCTTTGAATACAGTTGATCTCTGAGGTACTGGTAAATGTTTAACGATTGGATGTCTGAGGAAATAATCATGATTTGTTGTACCTCTTCTAATACACTTCTCATCTAAGTTGAAGCTGCCAATATGAGGTCACTGAGCAAGGAGTTGGTTAGAGATGCGCACAATAGCCACTGAGCCAATGTGAGCTTACAGTAGGACAAGACTGAGTTGGATGATCCAGTCTTTCTGGTACTACAGATTCTTAATTTAAGCGTTACACTTAAATAAATGAATCCTGATGGTTATATAGTCAAGAAAACAGAACTTCAATTACTTTAGTTCATTACTCTATTTACAAATTATTATCTGAAACTTACAGTTACTCTTTGAAACCACTTATTTATGTTATTTTTCCTTTTTTAAAAATTGCAATAATGTAATTTAAAAGTATTATTGTTTTTATAACATTTAATTAGTTTGTTTTTATTTGCATAGTGATATATACAAAATTCAATGAAAAATATTTTACATCTATTTTCACATCTATTTACTTCCTTTTTGTAGTTTTAGTATTTATTCCATTACATGAATATTACAGATAACAATTTTGTTGTATACTGTAGGAGAGTTAAGAAATCTCTTTCTGGTGCAATATACTAAATAAGTAACTGAATATATTGATTATGTAAGTCTGGAAATGTCAGACATAAATCAAAATATAATTTGAAAAAGAGGATTCCCAATTTGAGCGGAGAGTTTGCTATAAAAGTAAGAGCCAGAACTGCTCTTAGATGTATTATTTCTAATTAATGCATAATTCATTCATCCACCAAAATCATAAACTGGAATAAAATTTGTCTACAGTTTCTAATTCATACTGCCACAAAAACCTGTGGTTTTTATTTTTTGTTCCCTTTTTGATAAAATAATTTATAATTGATAATACCTATTATCCTTCTAGATTTAAATATCTAAGATACAAATCAATTATTTCTTATTTAGCATTGATATATTTGTAGCAAAAAAAAGGTGAAAATATATAAGAAACAAAAATAAGAAAGCTAAATTCAGGTTTTAGTATCTCAGTATCTAGGGAAGCCTTAGAAAATTATTTAGCCCACAGAATTGTTTGATCCTTGAAACATTTTATAAACTTACAATGAAACATCTTGAGTTTTGAAAACCTTTTTCCTGGAATTCAATAACATATAATATTTATTAAGCACTTAACATGTTTATCAGTATGCTAATCACTTTAGGAATATCACCTCACCTGTTTTATATAACTCTAAAATTTTAATGTCTCTCTTTTATAAATGAGAAAACTAAGGCATAGAAATTTGAAATAAATATTTCATAGTCACAATATTAATGAGTGAAAGCAAAAAGCATTTTAAAACCTTTGCTTGTTTTACTTTAAACTCAACTTAACACCATTGCTAATAATTCTGGCATTAAATATTAAAGTACATAGTTATTTTTCACTTCAATTTGACCTGTGTTTATAAACCCAAAGACTTTCTGGTAAGAGATTCAAAAGTTCAGAATGGAAATTATAACATGAAAAGGAGGTTTGGGCCTGACCTGTGGTGGCACAGTGGATAAAGCATCGACCTGGAAATGCTGAGGTCGCCGGTTCGGAACCCTGGGCTTGCCTGGTCAAGGCACATATGGGAGTTGATGCTTCCAGCTCCTCCCCCCTTCTCTCTTTCTGTCTCTCTCTCTGTCTCTCTCTCTCCCTCTCTCTCTCCTCTCTAAAAATGAGTAAATAAAATAAAATATTTTTAAAAAAGGAGGTTTGGAGTTTGCTATGATTCCTGACAAAATTTCCATCCTCTTACAATTATTCCTCTGAACTCAGAAGTAAGTATTTTATAACTATTGTTATTTTTTTTTTTATCTCTGTCCAGGTAGTCAGCATATGACATCAACTTACCTTGAAAAGTTTCATCATTTTTTAGAGTATAGATAGATCTGTCATGACCATCATTTCTAAAATCAGAAAATATGATAAAAAGAAACTAAATCACTTATATATTCAGACCATTTTTTTTGAAGCACAAAATGTTTTTTTTAAAGAAAAATAATACATTAAAGATAAGTTTTCCTGTTAATGCTAGCAGAGGCCTTGTGCTTCCGACTTGAATAATGTTCCTCAGTTTGCAAGTAGATAAGGACAAGGACGCGAAGGCAGAAGACTGCTTCCGTGTTGAATGAATGTGGTTATGTAAAATTTATCTGTCATATTTAGGTAGTATTTTTATACATAAAATCCTTGAACTCAAAGTAATTTTACAGAAAAGAGATACATGCCTGGAATATTCATTTCAATGAGGGGAACCTTTTACAGGTAGGTGTGAAAAATACTGGGTATTCACCACTGGGCTGCAGTTTTAGTTTTATCGTTCACTGGCTAGGACATCTTGTCATTGTAAAATGGTAATAATGTACAGTTTTGTGAGCTCAGTGGTCAGCAAGACACTATTTAAAAGTTAGTAACAACCATAGTTCTTATTCGTCATTCCATCACATGCTCGCCCTGCTCCCAGAAAGCTCAATAGTCCACATCCATTTGAAATACATCTGAGAGTCCCTCTACGTCTCCCCTCCTCAACTTCAATCTATTAGTTATTTATGTTTATTATTTATTTATTTATTTAATATAGTCTAACATATCTGTCTTTTTTTATTTTAAACATACCCCTTAAGTGCACCGAGTTTTGTTCATACACTGTTACTGTGATATAATTTATTATCCAATGTGTTAGCTGTTCTTCATAATTTTCTGCACCTACATTTTTTTAAGTATGTTCGTCTTCATTTCTTATGTAAATTTTATAGCATGTCAACAGATTCTCTACAACTACAGCTGCAACTATTCTTGCACCATAAGATGTAACTCACATGCACTCTCTACTTAAGAGAGAGTTACATAATAAAAAATACAACCAGGGTTAGCGTCCCATTCTACGCTCAATATCCTTTTTGTGCTTGGACAATGTAGTGACCTCTTTGCCTGGATTTCCTCTTTTGTAAAGGTACTAATACCTTTCAAATTCCTAAGGATACATGAGATCTGTGTATAAAATTTCACTGCCAATTAAGCTTTCTTAAACTCAGGTACTTATTTAATTTATTCATTGCTATATACCTATAGCCTGTAATAGTATGTATAGTAAATTTCCAAAGAAGTCAATTGCTAAATAAACAGAGACCTCTGTTCCATGGTCATTTGGGAACATAGCTACTTCAATCTAGTAGATATCAAAAAGCATAGGTTTAATTTCTCCTTCCTTGCCTACCTTGAGACTTTTTTTTTTTGGCAAAGTTTTAATCTGTATACTTCAAAGATCACTGTCTTTCATGTGGAAAGTTGACTTGTTCTTCTTTCTCCCTTTTAACAACACAATATCAGGGTCAAAACTAATCCTTCCTTATGGTCTTTTTCCATAAAAAAAAACAAAAACAAAAACAGACATTTTTGTTGTCCTCAGTATAATTCACAAATCCTAGCTTATACTGAGTTGTAGTATTTTTATAATAATTTTTTTGGTTAGAGTACTTCTTTATATTCTTCCTTTAAAATGTGCCCCTTTCTTACAAATTTTTGCATTCTAACTAATTCCTTATAGAGCTATACTGATATATTTAGAAGTCACCTTTTTTTCTTATTTCAGAGGATTATTTATGATTGGTTAGTTTATTTTATTAGAGATTCCTATTCTATTTGAATTATCGTCTTCTTTTAAGTTTCTGAAGATAGACTCAGGTTTTTTTGTTTGTTTGTTTGTTTTGGGGTTTTTTTGTAATTTTCTGAAGTTGGAAACATGCGCCTGATCGGGATCCACCCGGCATGCCCACCAGGGGGCGATGCTCTGCCCATCTGGGGCGTTGCTCTGCTGCAACCAGAGCCATTCTAGCGCCTGAGGCAGAGGCCATGGAGCCATCCTCAGCGCCAGGGCCAACTCTGTTCCAATGGAGCCCTGGCTGTGGGAGGGAAAGAGAGAGTCAGAGAGGAAGGAGAAAGGGAGGGATGGAGAAGCAGATGGGCGCCTCTCCTGTGTGCCCTGGCTGGGAATCGGACCCAGGACTCCTGCAAGCCAGGCCGACGCTCTACCACTGAGCCAACCGGCCAGGACCTAGACTCAGGTTTTTGTGAATATTTTGAAGCTTTTTCCTTAAGGCCAGTGCACACATCAGACTATACCTTGTATACACTCTTCTTTTGATTTCATGCCAATGTTACACACCAACAATCAGCTTTTCATTTTTTTGCAGTGATTTTCCTAGTAGCAATCTCCACGGCTACTTCCATTGCCTTCTAAAAGATGAATCTACTGATAAGAAATATCAGTAATATATTAGATTTTCTATTTTAAGTGGAATAAGGTTTCTAAAACACATCTTTATGTAAGAGGGCTTAATTACACTTCTGTATCTTGTATATATTAGTTACATATGTCTTTTCCTATATTTTTATTACATTATCCAACTCCTACATCAGCATTTGTTAGTGCTTCTCTCTTTTGTGTTTATTTTTACTCAAACACCTTCTGGTGCATACTACAAGAACCTTCTGATTTACCCTACAGATGAATACTCTAATAACTTGGATAAGACTTGGTTGTGAGCTATGTGAGATTCTTTATACAGAAAGATCAGCAAGAAGATACTGGACCAAGCTAAAATGACACTGCTATAGTATAAGTCCCTCAAATTTTAGGGCTAGCCTTGGGTAAAGATGAAGTGAGTAACAGAAATTCATTACATAATTTTTTTTCTAGTAAACCAAACTTGAATTCCTCTGAAGGGGCAAAATATGGCAGCATGTGTTCAAACTATAAGATAAAACTGGAAATCACGGCCCTGGCCGGTTGGCTCAGTGGTAGAGCATCGGCCTGGCGTGCGGAAGTCCCCGGTTCGATTCCCGGCCAGGGCACACAGGAGAAGCACCCATCTGCTTCTCCACCCCTCCCCCTCTCCTTCCTCTCTGTCTCTCTCTTCCCCTCCCGCAGCCGAGGCTCTATTGGAGCAAAGATGGCACGGGCGCTGGGGATGGCTCTGTGGCCTCTGCCTCAGGCGCTAGAGTAGCTCAGGTCACAACAGAGCAACACCCCGGATGGGCAGAGTATCGCCCAGGGCGTGCCGGGTGGATTCCAGTCGGGCGCATGCGGGAGTCTGTCTGACTGCCTCCCTGTTTCCAGCTTCAGAAAAAAATAAATAAATAAATAAATAAATAAATAAATAAATAAAATAACTGGAAATCAGACCAAATAGAGCCCTCTCTTCTATATCATCACTAACAACTGTTGAGCAAACATGAGAAAAGCGGAGGGAAGTATATCTTACACATACAAGTGTCTTGCCTTTCTAATCAGTTTGGTTCCATAAATAAAGATTTATTTTCTATTCTTACAGTGTATCCAAGGACTCCAACTGCCAGATCACACTGATAACCGTAGTATACCTCCTTCTACTATAATTTCAAATTTACCATGTGAAATACACAAACTCTGTTGAGTAGACATCTTAAGAAGAAACAAATATTACTTGTGATTCTTCTCTGTTATTTTATCAATTATATCAAAATTAGTGGTAACTGTTTCAAATTATTCTTTCTTATAATATCATAACTCATTGGATTATTTTTTTTTTTTTAATTTTTTTGTATTTTTCTGAAGCTGGAAACGGGGAGAGACAGTCAGACAGACTCCCGCATGCGCCCGACCGGGATCCACCCGGCAGGCCCACCAGGGGTGACGCTCTGCCCACCAGCGGGCAATGCTCTGCCCCTCCAGGGCGTCGCTCTGTCGTGACCAGAGCCACTCTAGCGCCTGGGGCAGAGGCCAAGGAGCCATCCCCAGCGCCCGTGCCATCTTTGCTCCAATGGAGCCTTGGCTGCGGGAGGGGAAGAGAGAGACAGAGAGGAAGGAGAGGGGGAGGGGTGGAGAAGCAGATGGGCGCTTCTCCTGTGTGCCCTGGCTGGGAATCAAACCTGGGACTTCTGCACGCCAGGCCGAAGCTCTACCACTGAGCCAACCGGCCAGGGCTCATTGGATTATTTAATCAATGTATTATCTCTTACACAAATTCAGCTTAAAATGGCGACCAGCTTATTTAGTTATTTAGTAAGAATATAGTGTACACCATCCATTGAGTGACATATCAGAGTAGACTAACTAGTCTAACAAACAACCTCAAAATCTCAGTAACTAAACACAATAAAGGTTTGTTTTCTTTTTGTAGCCCAGTGTCAGCAGACAGAGACCTCTGTTCCATGGTCATTTGGGAACATAGCAACTTAATCTAGTGGATTCCATTCCTTAGGGTCTTGGAGTCTTCAACTGGATCTTTAGCATCAGGTTGATACATACGTGAAAAGAAAAAGTGTACTGTTTTTAATCACATCAGCTTTTGTTAATTTTTATGGAGATAATTTGTCACATGGTTCTCAATAAAAAAGATTTAGAATGTAGTTTAGGGCTCTGCCAAGAAAAATGGTGCCCTGGCCAATTGGCTCAGTGTGTGGAGCATCAGCTTAGCATTTGGAGGTCCGAGATTCAATCCACAGTCAGGGCACACTAGAAAAGCAACCACCTGCTCCTCTCCTTCTCCTTCTCAACTTTCTCTCCGTCTTCTACTCTCAGCCAATGGCTTAATTGCTTTGAGCATTGGCTGGGTGCTGAGGATAGTTTGGTTGGTCCAAGCAGGTAAGTCTCAGGTGCTAAAAATAGCTTGGTTGATTTGAGCATTGGACCCAGATGGGGTTTGCCGGGTGGATCCTGGTCGGGTCACATGCAGAAGTCTGTCTCACTATCTTTCCTTCTTTCACTTAAAAAAATTTAAATATTGATAAAAACACTAGGCAGTCTCTGACACAGCAGAATTGCATCTTTCTATTACCATAAAGTCCTATTTAGTGGGACAAATAGTTTTCTTCCTTTTCAATATTTATTTTTCTTTTTTTTCTCTTTTAAATAAAAAGGTGGCATTACAATAAAATTTTTGTTCAAATATCTTATTTTCCTATTTCTAAATTTGAAATCATTAAATACATCCTTGATTTCTTAAAAGCTCTCACTTATATGTGGAATCTAATGAACAAGGTGAACTGAAGAACAGAATAGAGGCAGAAGTGGGGTCATAGGGAGCAGAGGGACAGCTGTCAGAGGGATTGGAGATGAAGGGACAGAATCAGAGTAGGTGAAGAGATTAATGAAATTATATATACATAATGCATACAGATAATAAGACAGGAAATCCCAGAGGGAAGGGGGGAGAGAATCAGGGAGAGGGTGCAAAGAGGGTGTAATGTGGGGTATGTTGTTGGAGGATGAGGGTGTTATATTGAGTGGAACACTTGGATTTATGTTAACACAATAAATTTTAAAAATTAATTAAAAAAGAAATATTATTAAAGGAGAATGAGTACTTAAAAATAAAATAAGAGCAAAGAAATAAAATTTAAATGTTATTACTTCAGTGTTGTATTAATATTTATATTACATTTTCATTCGTTTAGTTTTTTTTTTTTTTTAACAAATCTGTGCTAATTACATTTTCTATAGTCCAAAGTAATACAATTTAATAAATTTACATGTTTAGTCACAGGCACTATTTTTTTTATAATCTTAGCTAATACTCATTATTTCCACCCACTATTAATAAGGAAAGAAAACACTAAAATTTATACAACAGTCTCTACCATGAATTAAAGCTGACAGAAGGAGAATAAATGTGGAGCTAATGCTGAAATACTCTTGGAGTATTCCAACTGCCCATTCCAGTTAACCCAGGCCCAGAAGAATGAACTCCTTCTGATCAAAGAAAAAGAAGGGGTTTGTGTCTGGGCAGATAGTGATCAAATTTTTTCGTCTACTGGAAAATTAAAGACTGACCCAAACATACACTTCTGTTTGTTTCCTTTGAGACAGCCAAGAGTATGAGATAATTATTCCAAGCATCTCAAATACCAAGAGATGCCAAAAACTTATGCATTGTTTCCTATTTCATGAGCTCAGGACAGGATGCTCAGCTCATAAACACATTTAGGGAGCTTTGTGAGACACAAAATCACTTACAAAGCACTATGAGTCTCCATTTTTAATTCTCCTCCAAATTAATTTTTATGACTTCTCAGGAAGTCTTTTCAATTCCCTACACAGATTATGAAATTTTGATTAAACATTTAATGAGATTCTTTGCATTGATCAGTGTTATTTCCCAAGCTCCTTCTTTTCACCATGTCTATTCAACTCAGTGACACCTTCTCTGAAATAAACTATTAAAAGAAACCCATTATCCCTTTAGAGTATTACATTATACAGTTTTTTTAAACTGTACTCCGTAGTTACAGGTTTCTTAAGAATTATTGAGAGCCAAATATGTGCTAGTCACTGTGTCAGGGATTAAAAAGTAAAAAAAAAAAAAAAAAGGTAGATGAATAAAAACAGTGAGTTTTTGCTCTCAAATAATTCATTGTATATTTGAAAACATCAAAAAAAGTTATTAAAATATAAAAGTAAGAACACAGATTACTATGAAATACCTGGTGCACTCGTACTCTCTGACACATTATTTTTTCAGGATTACATGGATATAAATTCACTCCAAAAATTGACATTTATCCATCCATTCAGTAAAAACAATAAAATTGGACAGTCCATGATCTAACACTCTTGACTTTTCTACCAATAAATATAAAGCAAATTCCATAAATATATATAAATAGCTTTTGTTTTATATTATCATATTAATAGTTATTAATAGGTATTTAATAATATTTAATACTTTAAGCATATACCACAGATTGTAATATTAAAATAAGGTAAAATATGATGGCAGAAGAAATTAAAGCATCTCTGATATAAGACTAAAGAATGCAGAACAGTTAGGAGGAAGCAACTAACTGCCTAGGATAAAAAGGTTAGGCAAAGCTTGATGAGGGAGTTACATTTCTATTGAGGTTCAAAGAATAGATATATAAATACATAGCTGTTCTGATAGATGACAGATAGGTGATAGATGATGATAGATAGATGATAGATAGATAGATAGATAGATAGATAGATAGATAGATAGATAGATAGATAATAGATAGATAAAGACAGGAGTTCACAGCCATGAAGAGATCAAAGAGGAAATACTCTAGTCAGCAGGAAGAGTAAATGCCTTAATATGTAATAGATACCATGACAAATTTTGGGAATGGTGAAGAGAAGTGGTTTCTGCCAGAGTTAAAGCCTTTGTCATGTATAAAACAGAGAGTTGAGGGTGTAAATGTTTTCTTTTATTTTTTATTTATAAAACATTTTTATATGGTTAAATATTGTTAAATGGCTCTGATTATCACTGTAATTTTTGAAGGAGAAATGGCTGAAAGTAGAAGACCAGTTAAGATACTCTTGCAAAATACTTCAAGGACAAAAGGTAAGGTCTAATATATTGCAAAAGTAGGAATGGGCTGAAGAACTATTTTAAGTAGAAAGTAAAAAACTAATTAGTGATAATTAGATAAAAGAAATAAATAAGGAAGGAACAAAAAATAAGACTTTGGTGGGTAGAGGTTGCTGAGATTTATTTAATCATTTATTTATGAATAAAATGAAATAAAAACATAGAATCATCCTTTGATGCCTACAGTGAATCTGTAGAAACAGTGTGGAACATTAGAAAATAATTTTTCTCCTACCTTCTAAATTCTTCTAGCTGAGGCAATAATCAGATGAACAGAGATAAACAAAAGACACTGTCCAATGTTTATTATATAAATATATAAATATATTTGGGTATTATACTGAGATCCAGAAATGTAGTTGAGGTTTTTTTTGTTTGTTTTTGTTTTGTTTTGTTTTATTTTTCTGCAGTTAGAAGCAGGGAGGCAGTCAGACAGATTCCTGCATGCACCCGACCAGGATCCATCTGGCATGCCTGTGGATCAAAAGGCGATGCTCGGTCCATCTGGGGTGTTGCTCCATTGTGGCTGGAGGCATTTTAGCTCCTAAGGCAGAGGCCATGAAGACATCCTCAGCGCCCAGGCCAACTTTGCTCCAATGGAACCTTGGCTGCAGGAGGGGAAGAGAGAGACAGAGAGAAATGAGAGGGGGAAGGGTGGAGAAGCAGATGGGTATTTTTCCCGTGTGCCCTGACCAGGAATTGAACCTGGGACTTCCACACACTGGGCTGACACTCTACCACTGAGCCAATGTAGTTGAGGTTTACATACCCTTTTGGACAAAGAAGAAGTTGGAAAAGGGAATGAAATTTAAAAGGGAAATAGGCAAATAATAGGTAGCTAGAAAGGATAATACACATGATAAGCAAATTCCTGCTAGGCAACCCAGAAACAGTGGGATTGATGAGAGCATCCAGAAGATCAGGTTTTTGGATGGATACTTTTTGTTTGCCATACTTAGTTCAAATAAAGTTAAGTAAGATACAAATTGATAAATTATGTAAGTATTAAACTCATGAACCTTGGCCTTGAAGAAAATTTTATGAATTGACCTCAAAGGCAAGGGAAGTGAATGCAAAAATAAATAAATGAGACTATATCAAATAAAAAAGCTTCTGCAAAGTGAAAGAAATCAACAACAAAAGAGCAACCAATCAAATAGGAGATTATATTTGTAAACAACAGCTCCGAAAAAAGATTAATATCCAAATTATATAAAGAATTTATATAACTCAATACCAAACAGACCAGCAATCCAGCCAAAGATGGGAAGAATATTTAAACCAGTGGTTCTCATAGTGTGTGCCAGGGCGCACTGGTGTGCCCTAGAAGATTTTCAGGAATGCCCTATGGTATTCCAGAGAAATATATGCCTGTTGGGGACTAAAAAAACTAAAAGGGTTTTTGGAGTTTAGATTTTGGGGGGATAAAGTTGTGGGGAATAGGCTGTAAGCTGACAGTCTGTTCAAACCTCCACCTCACTTGCCTGATTAGGTTGCAAAAGGCTGTTAAGCTGTGATGCTGGATTGTTTACACTACCCCCCATGTTCTCCAGAAAGACTGGAGTGGAGGCAAGTTTCTTCTATCCTTTGTTTGGTGTCAAGTTAAGATGATATGTATAGTGGGGATTTTCTTCACTCAACACAATTAAGAGTAAAAAAAGAGAAATTCTTCAATGTACTGACAAGGAAATGAGAGTTTGCCTTTCAAATATATGCCCAAACATTGAAGAAATTGCTAGGACACATCAGGTTCATGTTTCTCATAAACACAAGAATAAAAAAACAACACATTCACTTCAGGACCTGCCAAATTTACTAAATCTTACTAAGAATGTATCTATATATGTAAAAAGATAACATTTTTGTCACTTTTTTATTTTTTAATCCCTCTTTTTTTATGAATTTTAAAAAGCATAACTCAAAAAACGTAACATAAAAATGTTTTTTAATGTCAGAATAAATTTAATTTTGTTGTATTTATTTCCTTTAATTACCATAAAAGCATGCTTGGACTTTATATATATATATATATATATATATATATATATACACACACACACACACACACACACACATATATATATTTTTTAATATTTGACTTAATTACTATAAAATATTTCTCAGAATTCTGTATATAGTGCACCTACAATTATTTGTAGGATTTTAAATGCGCCTCAACTTCCAAAAGTTTAAGAACCACTGACTTAGACAGTTCTCCCAAGAAGGTGTACAAATAACCAAAAGCTGTATGAAAAGATGCTCAACTTCACTAGCTATTAGGGAAATGTAAGTCAAAACTACAATGAGATAACAACCTCACACCTGTTATAATGGCTGTTATCAACAAGACAAATAGCAAGAAGTGTTGAAGAGACTGTGGAGAAAAAGAAACCCTCATATACTGTTGGTGGAAATGCAAACTGGTACAGCCACAGTAGAAAACAATATGCTGGTTCCTCAGGAAATTAAGAATAGAGTTAACATAAGACCCAGCAATTCCTTTTCTGTGTATTTACCCCAAAACTTAAAATCAAACTTGAAGCATTATTCATGGTGGCCAAGACATGGAAGCAACCAAAATGTCCTACAATAGATGATTGGCTAAAGAAGATGTGGTACATATATACAATGGAATACTACTCAGCCATAAGAACAGATGAAATACTGCCATTTGTGACAACATGAATGGACCTTGAAAATATATAATATGCTAAGTGAAATCAGTCAATCAGAAAAATCTAAGAACCATATGATTTTACTCATATTTGGGATAGAAAACTGAAATACATAGACTCAGACAACAGTATAATGGTTACCAGAGGGAAGGGAGATAGTAGTACTATAGGGTAAAGGGAGCCAAATATATGGTGACAGAGATAATTTGACTTTGGGTGGAATCACACAATGCAACTACTGATTATGTATCATGAAAATATGCATTTAAACCCATGTAATTTCATTAATTAATGTCACACCAATACATTTAATAAAAATGAAATAAAATTAAAGTAAAACAAAGCAAAAAACAAACTAACAAATAAGGCTATGGTGAAAATTCTAAGGTGAATATGCTAAGATGCCCTTCTAGGAGATTTTTTCATTTGAATTTCTTTATGTAGAAAAAGGAAGAGTCAAAGATTTTTTTATGTCTTTTATTTCTTTTTTTTTATATATATATAAATAAATTTTTATTTTAATGGGGTGACATCAATAAATCAGGGTACATACATTCAAAGAAAACATTTCCAGGTTATCTTGTCATTTAGTTATGTTGCATACCCATCACCCAAAGAGAGATCGTCCTCTGCCACCCTCCATCCAGTTCTCTCTGTACCCCTCCCCCTCCCCTCCCCCTCTCCCTCCTTCCCTCACCCCACCCCCCTTAGCCACCACACTCCTGTTCATGCCTCTCAGTCTCGCTTTTATGTCCCACTAATGTATGGAATCCTGCAGTTCCTGTTTTTTTCTGATTCGCTTATTTCACTCCGCACAATGCTACCAAGACTCCACCATTCCGCTATAAGTGATCCAATGTCACCATTTCTCCTAGCTGAATAATATACCATGGTGTATATGTGCCCCATCTTCATCTAGTCCTCTATTTTTTTTTACAGTGATTAAAAGCCTTTAAGCAAACTCTTGGCCAATACAGCAAGAATCCATAAATGAGTAGTGTCCTTAACATGTTCCCCAAGTCCAAGTTGGCCCCCTCACCATGCCAAATCCCTGAAAAATGCAACCCAACCACAGTTCAGTCTGTTAGGAGCTGTCAGAGGGAGCAGGAGTCCAGGAAAGTTCCCCACAGGAAAAGTCCGTATGGCACTGGAATTGTTGTCACCATTCTATACTTTGCAGCTCATGTCCAAGTCCCAATGACCGCTGCTTCTAGCTGGTAATGATTCAGGTAGACTGGAAAAAGCCATTTGCAGCATGCGTGGATATGGAGCTTCTGTTCTCCTCTGCCTGGAGAGTTGAGACCAGGTTGCTTTTCCCTGGAGCTCTGTGACTGTGGCCTGGTAAAGAGAACCTTGGGATACACTAAGCTGGGTGGCAAAGGTAAATTCATAATACAAGTTGGCAAAAGGAGGAAAGAGAGCTCTAAATTAAGAGTAGGTCCCAGCCTGAAATATGAGTGGGGCATTGAGGTAGGAGGAATAAAGGAATCACTATATATTAAGCAAAGCAGCAGAAAATAGGACTATCAACACCCACAACAGAGATCTTTGAGGGAAGAATAAAGAACCTGACTATTCAGGCAAAACATAGTTAAGTGGCCCTTGTGCAAATGAGATCAGTTTACCTGCTTCTTGGAAGAAATACCCTAGGCTCGTCCACAGTGTCGTAGATGGGGTCGACGGCCCTGGGCACCTTCAGCCTTCAGTGGCAAACCCCAGCATTCTGGGCAAGGTTAGGTCATAGGTGGCTGGAGCAGGGCTGGAAGAGACTGAACCCTCCCTTAGAGGAGCGAGGGGGAAGCCCACCTTCCACTGTTTTCTCACAGCAGAGGTGTGTAAGCCTGGCAGGCTTTAGCTCAATGACCTTCCTTTCCACTATTGAAGCAGGACCCAGATGGCATCCTATGAGACCCCTTTGGGGTGCTGGAGCCTTTAAGGGTGTATCCTAAAAGCTGGTAGTTCCCCCTGATCTCTATTGGGCTTTTTCTGCCTCTAGGTATCTTAAAAGCCATTCTCAGAAGATCTCGCTGAGGGGTTTGAGGATCCCCATCCGCCTATATAAATCTTTTCCATATATCTGGAGCTATTTGGAAAAAAGACAGAACAGTGTTATTAGCTAGATCTAATAAAGAAGGTAGGTTTGGTGTCTCCTGTTCATCAGCTTTCAAAAGAAATGTAAATTTTTTTTTTTTTAAGTAAAAAGCATGATATGGTAGACCCGTCGGAATCATTGGCCTGGTGTGCAGGATTCCCGGGTTCGATTCCCGGCCAGAGCACACAGGAGAAGCGCCCATCTACCTCTCCACCCCTCCCCCTCTCCCCCCTCCCGGTCCCTCTCCTCCCGCCCACAGCCAAGGCTCCACCGGAGCAAATCCACCCTGGGCACTAAGGATGGCCCCATGGCCTCCACCCTAGTTGCTAGAATGACTCCGGTTGTAACAGAGCAACATCCCAGATGGGCAGAGCATTCCCCCCGGTAGGCATGCCAGGTGGATCCCAGTCAGGCGCATGCAGGAGTCTGTCTGACTGCCTCCCCATCCCCATCCTCAGAAATATACAAAAAATAAATAAATAAAAGAAAAATACAAAAAAAAAATACAAAAAAAAAAAGGGGGGGGGGCATTCCCTTGTGCTAAAGCACCAGGAAGCATGGAGTGAGCTTGAGTATGTCCTATGAAACATGGAGCTCTATGTTTACATATAAGACTTTGAAGAAGGAGGAACTGCTGAAATAGTTTGTCAGCATTTGTCCCTAAGACAGCAGTCTTTATAGTGGGAACACCATACGTAAATATTTGCTGTCTGTCTATAGATTAAGGGGGGAATATGGCAAATGCTGAAAAGCCATGATCTTTGTGCCCCTCCCCTTACCCAACCCCCTCCCTCTCCTCCCCCCACCCTGTAACCCCAACACTGTTGTTCATGTCTCTGAGTCTCATCTTTATGTCCCACCTATGTGTGGAAACATATAGTTCTTAGTTTTTTCTGATTTACTTCTTTCACTCAGTATAATGTTATCAAGGCCCATCCATGTTGTTGTAAAAGATCCTATGTCATCATTTCTTATGGCTGAGTAGTATTCCATAGTATATATATACCAAAGCTTTTTAATCCACTCATCCTCTGATGGACACTTGGGCTGTTTCCAAATCTTTGCTATTGTGAACAATGCTGCCATAAACATGGGGGTGCATTTCTTCTTCTTTTCAAACAGTGCTATGGTGTTCTTGGGGTATATTCCTAAAAGTGGGATAGCTGGGTCAAAAGGCAGTTCGATTTTTAATTTCTTGAGAAATCTCCATACTGTTTTCCACAGTGGCTGCACCAGTCTGCATTCCCACCAGCAGTGCAGGAGGGTTCCCTTTTCTCCACAACCTTGCCAGCGCTTATTCTGTGTTGTTTTGTTGATGAGCGCCATTCTGACAGGTGTGAGGTGATATCTCATTGTGGTTTTAATTTGGCATTTCTCTAATGATTAGTGATGTTGAGCATATTTTCATATGGCTATTGGCCATCCTTATGTCCTCTTTGGAGAATTGTCTATTCATTTCTTTCGCCCATGTTTTGATTGGATTGTTTGTCTTCCTGGGATTGAGTTTTACAAGTTCTTTATAAATTTTGGTTATTAACTCCTTATCAGATGTATTGTCAAATATATTCTCCCATTGTGTAGTTTGTCTTTTTATTCTGTTCTTATTGTCTTTAGCTGTGCAGAAGCTTTTTAGTTTGATATAGTCCCATTTGTTTATTCTGTCTTTTATTTCACTTGCCCGTGGAGATAAATCGGTAAATATCATATATTGCTGCGAGAGATGTAAGATAGCTTACTGCCTATGTTTTCTTCTAAGATACTTATGGTTTCATGGCTTACATTTAAGCCTTTTATCCATTTTGAGTTTATTTTTGTGAATGGTGTAAGTTGGTGGTCTAGTTTCATTTTTTTGCAGGTAGCTGTCCAATTTTCCCAACACCATTTTTTGAAAAGGCTGTCTTTACTCCATTGTATGCTCTTACCTCCTTTGTCAAATATCAGTTGTCTATAGAGCTGTGGGTTTATTTCTGGGTTCTCAGTTCTAGTTCCATTGATCTATATGCCTCTTCTTATGCCAGTACCAGGCTGTTTTGAGTACAATGGCCTTGTAGTATAACTTGATATCTGGAAGTGTGATACTTCCCACTTTATTTTTCCTTTTTAAGATTGATTCCATATAAAGTTTTGGAATATGTGTTCTATATCTTTGAAGTAAGTCATTGGCATTTTAATCAGTATTGCATTGAATTTATAAATTGCTTTGGGTAATATAGACATTTTAATGATGTTTATTCTTCCTAACCATGAGCACGGTATATGCCTCCACTTATTCGTATCTTCCCTGATTTCTTTTATCAATGTTTTATAATTTTCTGAGTACAAGTCTTTAATCTCCTTGGTTAGATTTATTCCTAGGTACTTTATTTTTTTGGTTGCAATGGTAAAGGGGATTGATTCCCTGATTTCTCTTTCTGACAGTTCATTATTAGTGTATAAAAATGCCTCTGATTTCTGAGTATTGATTTTATATCCTGCCACCTTGCCAAATTCTTTTATCAGGTCTAGTAGTTTTTTGACTGAAACTTTAGGGTTTTCTATATACAATATCATGTCATCTGCAAATAATGATAGTTTTACTTCTTCTTTTCCAATTTGGATGCCTTTTATTTCTTTTTCTTGTCTGATTGCTGTGGCTAGGACTTCCAGGACTATGTTGAATAAGAGTGGTGAAAGGGGGCAACCCTGCCTTGTTCCTGATCTTAAGGGGATAGCTTTTAATTTTTGCCCATTGAGTATTATGTTGGCTGTGGGTTTGTCATAGATGGCCTTTATCATGTTGAGGTATGTTCCCTGTATTCCCACTTTGCTGAGAGTTTTGATCATGAATGGGTGCTGGACTCTATCAAATGCTTTTTCTGCATCTATTGAAATTATCATGTGGTTTTTCTCCTTTCTTTTGTTTATGTGATGAATCACATTGATTGATTTGCGAATATTGTACCAGCCTTGCCTCCCAAGAATAAATCCTACTTGATCATGGTGTATGATTTTTTCCATATATTGCTGGATCCAGTTTGCTAATATTTTATTGAGGATTTTTGCATCTAAGTTCATCAGGGATATTGGCCTATAATTTTCTTTTTTTGTGTTGTCTTTGCCTGGTTTTGGAATCAGAATTATGCTCGCCTCATAAAAGGAGTTTGGAAGTCTTCCTTCCTCTTGAATTTTTTGAAATAGCTTGAGAAGGATAGGAGTTAGTTCTTCTTTGAATATTTGGTAGAATTCACTTGTGAAGCCATCAGGCCCAGGACTTTTCTTTTTTGGGAGTTTTTTGATAGCTGTTTCAATCTCATTTGTTGTAATTGGTCTGTTTAGGTTTTCTGATTCTTCCAGATTGATTTTTGGAAGATTATATGATTCAAGGAATTTGTCCATTTCATCTAGGTTGTCTAGTTTTTTGGCGTACAGTTCTTCATAGTATTTTCTTACAATATTTTGTATTTCTGTTGTGTCAGTTGTTATTTCTCCACTCTCGTTTCTAATTTTATTTATTTGAGTCCTCTCTCTTTTTTTCTTGGTGAGTCTTGTTAAAGGTTCATCGATCTTGTTTACCTTTTCAAAGAACCAGCTCCTGGTTTCATTGATCCTCTGTATTGTTTCTTTAGCCTCTATGTCACTTATTTCTGCTCTGATCTTTATTATTTCCTTCCTTCTACTAGCTCTGGGCTTTACTTGCTGTTCTTTTTCTAGTTCTTTTAGATGCAGGGTTAAGTTGTTAATTTGAGCTTTTTCTAGCTTCTTGAGGTATGCCTGTAATGCTATAAACTTCCCTCTCAGGACTGCTTTTGCTGTGTCCCATAAATTTTGAGTTGATGTATGCTCATTATCGTTTGTTTCTAGGAAGTTTTTAATTTCTTCTTTGATCTCAATGTTAACCCATTCATTGTTTAATAACGTGCTATTTAGTTTCCAAGTGTTTGAGTGTTTTTCAATTTTTCTATTGTGGTTGATTTCTAGTTTAATGCCATTGTGATCAGAGAAAGTGTTCGATATGATTTCAATCTTCTTAAATTTGTTGAGTCCGCTTTTGTGCCCTAACATGTGGTCTATTCTAGAGAATGTCCCATGAGCGCTTGAAAATAATGTATATTCTGCTCTTTTAGGGTGAAAGGTTCTGAAGATATCTATTAAATCGAGTTCATCTAATATGTCCTTTAAGTCTGTTGTTTCTTTGTTAATTTTCTTTCTTGAGGACCTATCTAATGATGTTAATGGGGTATTGAAATCTCCTACTATTATAGTATTGCTGTTGATCTCGCCCTTTAAGTCTATCAAAGTCTGCTTTATATATTTAGGTGCTCCTATATTAGGTGCATAGATATTTATAATGGTTATATCTTCCTTTTGTATTGCTCCCTTTATCATTATGTAGTGACCTTCTTTATCTCTAACTATGGTCTTTGCTCTAAAGTCCATTTTGTCTGATATAAGTATTGCTACCCTAGCTTTTTTTTTCATTTCCATTTGCGTGAAATATTTTTTTCCATCCTTTTATCTTCAGTCTGTGTGCATCTTTTGATTTAAGGTGTGTCTCTTGTAGACAGCATATGTATGGGTCCTGTTTTCTTATCCATGCAGCTACCCTATGTCTCTTGATCGGATCATTTAATCCATTAACACTTAAGGTTATTACTGATATGTAATTGTTTATTGCCATTTTTTTTCTTTAAAACTGTTTTTCTCTTTTGCTATATTCTTTTTTTCCTTTGATCTGTTCACAACAGGTCCCTTAGCATTTCTTGCAGCCTTGGTTTGGTTGTAGTGAAATCCTTTAGTTTTTTTTTGTCTGTAAAGCTTTTTATTTCTCCTTCAATTTTAAATGATAGCCTTGCTGGATAAAGTAGTCTTGGTTGTAGGTTCTTGTTCTGCATTACTTTGAATATTTCTTGCCATTCCCTTCTGGCCTCAAGTGTTTCTGTTGAGATGTCAGAAGTCATCCTTAGGGGGGCTCCTTTGTAGGTGATTGTCTTTTTTTCTCTAGCAGCTTTTAATATTTTCTCTTTATCATTTAGCTTTGGTAATTTAATTATGATGTGTCTTGGTGTTGGTTTCTTTGGATTTCTCCTTAATGGAGTTCTCTCTGCTTCCTGAACATGTGAAATATTTTCCTGCCTTAATTGGGGGAAGTTTTCCGCTATAATATGTTTGAACAAAGTCTCTATCCCTTGTTCTTTCTCTTCTTCTTCAGGAACCCTTATGATGCGGATGTTATTTCTCTTCATGTTGTCACAGAGCTCTCTTAGAGTTTCCTCAGACTTTTTGAGTCTCTTTTCTTTTTTCTGCTCTGCTTCCATGCCTTTATTTATTGTGTCCTCTAACTCACTGATTCGATTCTCTGCTTCATCCATCCTGCTTTTAATTCCTTCCATTGTATTCTTTATTTCAGATATTGTATTTGTCATTTCTGTCTGATTCTCTTTTATTATTTCAATGTCCTTTTTTATATTTGTTATCTCTTTATTTAGGTTTTCGTAATGGCCATCTATGGTGGTTCTAATATCTTTGAGCATCCTAACAATCGTTATTTTAAACTCTGCATCTGGTAATTTGGTTATATCTGATTCACTTAGGTCCTTTTCTGGTGATTTCTCTTGGTTTATTTGTGTTGTATTTCTCTGCCTCCGCATTTTCTCTTCACGAGAGTGGCTGTGATCACGTGCTCGGGTGCAAAAGGGTTGGTGGCCTTGGCTTTGCCCCGCCCCCGTGTGTGATGTTATGCTCGGTCCTGAGGGCACTGGTGAGCACCTTTGCTCAGCTGCGGGTCTCCACCTGTTTCCGAGCTTTCGCCCTGCCTTTGCAGGATGATCCCACTCAAGGAACAGCTGCTAGCCTTGGCTCTACCACCAGGAAAGGCTGCGTGCCCAAGCTCAGCTTCGTAGCGGAACTCCGCCTCTTCTGGGCTTTTGGCTGCACCCCCGCAGGAGGAGCCTGCTACCAAGTCAGACCGCAAGCCTGGGTTGCACAGGCGGGGCAGGGATGTGCTCCTCTGCCCTTGCTCCAGGGCTGGTTTCTACCCTTTCTGGGTTTCCCTCCCTTCTCCCGGAGGCTGGATTACAGGCTGCCAGCAGCTGAGCTTAGCCGCTTTTGCACGCCCCCTTCTCCCTAGCCGGGCAAGATTGAGCTCACACCTGAGCCCACTGGTGGCCAGCCGGCTTCCGCTCCTGCCAGCAGAACCGCGCTTTTGTCTCCCGCTGCCGCCCGCTCTCCGGTGCGCCCTCAGCCGTGTGTGTGGGGGCGTTGCAGCTCGGACCCTAAGACTCACTACTGTAGACCCGAAAGCTCCCTCCTTCTATGCGACTCTGCTCTGAATGCCGCGGGGGAGCTTGTTTGGCTGCTCTCCTGCTTCCCTTTGCTGGTATTGCTGTTTCCGGGGGAAATATTCACTTCAGCTTTGGGGAGTGACTCGTCCCAGGGGTTAGAGTGGCTATCTCCCAAAAATGTTTCTCCCTATGCCTCCTAGATTGCACTCTCTTCCTGTTACTGTGGTTCTCTCCCCTCTCCCTCCGTCTCCAGGAGCCCCGGTTGAGTGTTTGTGAGAGAGATGTTCTGCGTGGTCCCTTTAAGAAGGATCCTGGGTCTGAGAAATCAGACTCTCTCACAAACAGTATCCTGACTTGTTTCCAGCTAAATACTGTCCTTATGCTTCTTCTGGGCTCTGGGGCTGCAGGCTGGGGCTTTGTTCCTGGGGCTCAGGGCCCTCTCCCCTCTGCTAAACTCACTTCCCACCACACGAGTCTCTCCCTGCTGCCGTTCGCTCCAAGAAGCTGGGCAGCCCTCTCCGCGTTTCCGCTTTTCCTACCAGTCTCTGGGTGGCTTCTTCAGCGTTCCTGGGTTGAAGAGTCCTTTTAGTTTAGTCCAAAGTTGGTTTTTCCAGTTGATAGTTCATAAAATTAGTTTGTAATCCACATTGGTTCTGGGAGGTAGATGCTGGTACGTTCGCCTACTCCAGCGCCATCTTGTCTCTCCTATTTCTTAATAACCAACTTAAAGTCAAATCCTAAAAGACACAATCGGTGTGACAAAACTTTGGTCCCCAACAAGAAGGAACAAAATGGTATTATAAATATAAATTAGATATCAAAAGAATAGTTTGAGGTTAGATATAATGGTTATTTTGTTGTGGTAACAGTAAGAGTTATACTTACAGCTGAAGAGGGAAATCTGATAATAGACCACAAAGAATTTTTTACTAATTTATGCTATGTTTATTGTTTTAGGCCAAAATCACTTTTGATATATCAAATTGTTTTGGTTATCATATTCAAATAGCACAGTATTGGAAGCTAGAGAGCCATTGTGTGAGGAGTAAGTCAGACATTTGAATTTTCTTCATCTCAGTTTTGACTTTACAAAATACTTATCATAATATTTGTTTTACTGAGTCATAAAAACTTTTAATAAAATATAAAATGAGGAAAAAAACTAAAATGTCTGCAAGAGATTCATTTTGAATTTAAATTTTGGACAAATTAAAATTAAAAAGATAAAAAGGATATACTGTGCAAATAGTAAGCATATAGAAGCTTGAGTAACTATATTAATATTAGACAAAATAAACATAAGAAAAATATTATAAAGAAACAGGTATATTGCATAATGTTAAAATGATAAATTCTTTAAGAAAACATGCAAAAAATTACATAAGTAAAGAGAAAAATACATAAATCTACAATCATACATACTCTCATCAATTGACAGGACATTAAAAAATCAGAGATAATATAGAAAACTTGATAATATTATCACCTATTTTAAACTTAGTCTACTTCATAGAAAAACATATTACCCCAAAACGATAGAACACACATTATTTTTAAGAACACACATATATTTTAAACTTAGAATGTTCATAAAATTAAATTATGCTGGGCCACAGGATAAATATCAACATATTTTAAAATAATGAAATTATTCATAAAATGCTCTCTGCATATAACATAAACAAAAATTCAATAATCATTTTAAGTCAATAAGATATATACCACCCCCACCTCTTTTGAGTTAAACAACATACTTTTAAGTAATCCAGGAGTCAAAGAAGAAATTGCAAAGGATTTGAAAATACAATATATCAAAATATCTAAGGTGTACCTTTAGAAAATAAGAACAGTTTATAAAATCAGTATTATAAGTGTTCATATGAAAAACTGAAAAAAGAGTAAATCAAACCAAAACTAAAGAAGGATGAAGAAATAATAAGAGAGGAAATTAATAACATGTAAGTAAAAAGTATAGAAGATTAACATAGATAAAGACTGATTCTTTCAGAAGATCAATTAAATTGATAAACACTAACAGGATTGATTGAGAAGAGGAAAATAAAACACAAATTTCCAGTAGCAATAATGAAAGAGAAGTCATCTCTGTAAGTCGTTCAGACATTAAACAGATAATAAAGAAACGTTATGAACAATTTAGATCAATAAATTTGGCATTCTAATAAAATACACAAATTCCTCAAAAAACACATTTTTTTAGACAAAAGAGAAATAGGAACTGTTAAAATATCAACAGCTTTATATTTCTTCTACTAGAAAGATTAAGTGTGTCATCTAACACCTTACCATAAATAAAATTTCAGCTGCAGAGGTTTTATTTGTGTTTTCTACAAAATATTTAATGAAGAAATAATACCAACTTTATACAAATGTTTTTGAAAAACATATCCAAACTAGTTTTATAAGGCCTGCTTAGCTCTGTTACCAAAACTTTATGAAAACACTAGAAAACTCACAGTCCATTATCTCTTATGAACCCAGTAACCAAAAATTTCTAACTGTAGCAATAAATAATTAAGCAATATATAAAAAAATTAACAATAATCTATTAGGGTTTATCCCAATCATACAAAGCTAGCTTAGCCATCAGAAATCAGTCATTATAATCCATCATATTAAGAGAATAAAGCAAAAATATAACTCAATGAATACAGCAAAAGCACTGAAAAAAAATTAAAATATATTCATCAGATTTGGAATCATTTCCTCAAGCTGATATAGAGCATCCACAAAAACTTACAGCACACCATATTTAATGTTAAAATAAAATACTTGCCCCCTAAGATTAAGAAATAAGAATGGTGTTTGCTTGCACCATTTCTTGCACATTGTTCTGTAGGTCCTAACCAATGCAATAAGGCAAGATTAAAAAAATAGCTATAAAGTTTAAACAAAAGAGGTAAAAGTCTTTAAACCAATACCATAAGTATATATATATAGAAAATCTTAAGAAATCTAAAAAACAGTCTCTTAGAACTCAAATAATTTTAACAAGGTCACAGGATACAAAGTCCACATACAAAATCAACTGTATTTCTTTATGCTAGAGGCACTAAATTGAAAAGGGAAATTTTTAAATCTTTATACAGTAGCAGAAAAATATAAAATAATTAGAGCTAAATTTAACAAAAGATGTTAATCTAATGCACATTGAAAGCTATGGAACATTCATGAAAAAAATTAAAGACCTAGGAAAATAAATAGATAAACCATGGTCAAGGATTAGAAAACTATTGTTAAGATCATGCTCTTCATTAATCTATAGATACCACTCAATCCTAATTAAAATTCCAGTGGGTTCTTCAATAAAAATTTAATGAATGATTTTAAATTTATATAGAAATGCAAAGGATCTTGGTAGCCCAAACAATGTTTAATAAGAACCAAGTTTGAAGAGCTTCATTATCTGGTTTTAAGAGTTTCTATTAGGCCAAATTAATTATGATAGCATAAAAACAAAGTGACCAGTGAAATGTAAGAGTTTTTAAATTTCTAACAAAAGTATGAAAGTAATTCAATTGAAAAAGGAAAGCCTTTTTTTTTTTTTTTTTTTTTTTTAGCAAATTGTGATAGAACTGGCTAATATAAAAAAACACAAATTTAAACCCCGGCCTCACCACACACACACAAATACACACACACACAATTCATATGAATCATAGTCCTAAATGGAAAGGCTAAAATTATTAAACTACTTTAAAAAATACTTCATGGGCTTGGAAAAGACACATCGTTATTCAAAATGACAAAAAGAACTAACCATATGAGAAAAACATGTTCAACTACATCAAAATTTAAAATTCTGCTTGACCAGACTAACCACTAAGAAGTGAAAAAGAAAAGTCCTAGACTGGAAAAAAAAGTTTTTTTCAATACATACTTCTCCCAAAGTATCTATATCTTGTATCATGAATATATAAAGAACTTTACAAACCAATTTGCAAAAAAAGAAAAAAATACAATTAATAAATGAGCATAAAACTTAGTTCCAGTTATCTATCCCTGCTTACTGAGCCATCTCAAACAATGACTTAAAACAAAAAGTATCATTTATTTTGCTTTATTTGAGAAAGGTTCAGAGGGCAGAGCATATATTAACTTTATGTGGCAACGACCTAGATGGCATGAAGACTGAGCATAACCCAGTGCCTGGAGGTTAGAATTATCTGCAGACTTGCTGATTTACATGTCTGGAAGTTACTTCTGGAGAGCGATTGGTACCTCATTGTTGGCTGTTGTTTATAACATACTACATATGTCCTATCCATGTGACTGCTTGGCTTCCTCATGGCAGAGGGTTCTAAGAGTAAGCATCCTGAAAGGATAATGGAAGCTGCAGGTTATTAAGGTTAAGGCTCAGAGACTGGCACTGTTGAGCAAGTGGCTTCTGTTGCCTTTTACCAGGAGAAGTCTGAACACTGCATTTTGGTATTGAAGATTTCTAAACCACACAACACAGTAAAAAGCACTCACATAAAGAAGAGACAGAGCTTACTTCCCTAGTGGGTATCTATACCATGTAGGTCATGGGTCCCACCTGACAGCCAATGCAGAGCAATTAACCTAAACATGCCCCTTTTGAGCAAGTGACAGATATAGCAGTGGAGTTGGCCAACTGCTGTATGGCAGCACCAAGCAGAACAAAGGAGTACATGGTGAATCTGAAACAGGGAAAGATATTCCCACACAAGGTGACAAGTCAAGCATAGGCTGCATGGACTCTTCATCCCTTGGCGGGGAAGTGTTCCAGACCCAAGGCCCATCTTCTGTGGCAAAACAGGGGTTCAGAGAGTTCTTGCACAAGGCTGTCTTTCCCAAGTATCATAAGGGTTTTTTTTTCTGCCATATAAGATTGGTCAAATAGTCACAGAGCCTAGATTCAATGGAAGAGGTTATAGAACCTTTCTCTTAATAGAAGAAGAGTAAAAGAGTTAGGGGATCCTGTTTTAAAACTACCATTGTCTGTCTACCTTATGGCCATAAATTTTATTCCTTCCACAACTAAAATATACTGAACCATTTCAAAAAACCCTCAACTATCTCATTTATTATCTCATCAGGCTCAATTTCGAAGTCCAGGATTTTGTTATCTAAATGAGATACTAGTGAAGACAAGGTAAATTTGCTTTAACTCCATTCATATGGTTTCTTTCAATGTAAAAATCTGTGAAACAAAGCAACAAATAATCTACCCCCAACATATCTAACACATATTGGTGAAAAAAGCAAAGAATAACTGAATAACTGCTACAGACACATTCCTAAGAAAGGAAAATGTGAGATTCACATCAGTCACTGGTCAATAGCAATTGGGAAATCTAGCTGGGTATATGTTGCCATTTGCTTGATTGTGGTCCAGTACGGCTGCCTAAAAGTAATTCTCTGTAGCTCATGGCTTCATGCTTTCTAAATTTAAAAGATTCTGTGAAACATCACCTTAGATCTTCCTGAGATCTTAACAATGGATCTTACTAGAAGAATTTTATTAATATCCTTTGGTTTTCTCTCACCATTCAATCACAAAGCCAACATCACATATTGAAGTTTATATACAGCAACTAAAACTTGTTCTAATACTGCACAGAAAACCACCCCATAGCTAAATGTCTCTAGACAACAATAATTACGAATTTTTCTCCACAGTCTGAGTAAAGGGCAGTGCAAACAGCTTGTCTCTGTTTTACTTAGTATTGGCTAAAGCAGTTCAAATGGGGCTAGAGGATCCACTTCCGAGATGATACACTTGCGTGATGCAAGTTGGTGTTGGCTGTTCTTTTCTATCTATATGGGCTTTTCTGCAGATTAAGATGGGTTTTCAAACTGTATGATGGCTGGGTTTCGAGAGAGAGCACCCCCACAGAATCAAGTAAAATAAAGCACATAGCCTTTCATAATCTAACCTCTTCAGTCATATGACAACACTTCCGCCATACTATATCAACCCAGGCAGTCACTAGGCTTCAGCCATTTTGAAGATGAAGTGACATATGTCCTATACCCAATAAGGGGAATGTCAGGAATGCATTATATGAAAAACATATGAGAGATATTATAGTGGTTATTATTTTGGAAAATATATCTGCCACTGATTTCAACAAATCCTTTACAAAAGATAGATGAGAAATAAGCACATGTGCAAAACAGCATTTGTCAACAGAGAAATGCATATTGAAACCACAATGAGACACCATTTAACAGCCATAACCATTTCACATGGCTAAAATTACGTAGACTGCTAACACCACATTAAATTCTGGCAAGGATGTGGAGTAATTGGAATTTTCACATATTTCTGGTGAGGCTGTATGGTATAACCACTTCAGAAAACTGGCAGTTTTTTTGAAAGTTAATGAGATTTCACACCTAGATATCTACTGAAAAGCAATAAAATATTGTCCATAAAAATCTTGTACAACAATTTTTATAGGTGCCTTTTTCTTAAGAAAAAAAAAAAAAAACTAGAAACCAGTCAAATCTGCATCACTAGACAAAAGGAAAAATGAATTGGTATATTCATACAAGTAATATTATTCACCAGTAAAAAATAGCAAACTACTGAAATATATATATATTATGATGTGAGGTGACTCTCAACAACATTATGTTAAGGAAAAGGATCTAGACACACAAAATGTAAACACTGCTTAAGTTCAAGAATAAGAAAAATTATCTATGGTGACAAAAATTAGGATAATAGTTGCCTGTGGGGGTAAAAGGTAATTTGCAGTGATAAACTTGTTCTATATCCTGATCAAAATGATATTTATGTAGGTTTTATATTTGTCAAAAGTTTTAGACTTCAGTGCATATATCAATACAATTTATCCAATTTAAACAGTTTTAAAACTCAATGATTTGTACACACGATTTAGTCATTGTTTAGTCTTTATATTATTATATATTATATTATATTATATTATATTATATTATATTATATTATATTATTATACTAAAAACATCTTTTAAAAATTGAGGGAAACCTCTGATATTTAAAGAATATTATATGTGTAAGCTATCTGTCCTACCTATGACTCTGATCATCTCTGTCCCCCTTTTTAAGAGCTATATAGATGTCTTGAGTTATTCTTGGCAATTTTATCTAGAAATTTGAACTTGCTTTTTAATGTCTCATCTCTGTGTGTCTCTGAACTTTGAACTCTCAGATTTTCAACATCAACTCCATCTCCCGACCTAAAAATCCCACCTTTCATTAAGAAAACACTTTTCACACTTTAATGCAAGGGTCCCCAAACTACGGCCGCGGGCCACATGCGGCTCCCTGAGGCCATTTATCCCGCCCCTGACGCACTTCTGGAAGAGGCACCTCTTTCATTGGTGGTCAGTGAAAGACCAAAGCGCGGCGGATGTGAGGGCAATCTGGCTGCTACATCTGTCACCCCATTGATCACCAGGGTTGATTCGGCTGATCTGGCTGGCTAGGCGGGTGTCCCCTTCCTCCCTCACCGCTCCATGTGCGTCCCTCCTGAAGCTGCGCGCTCAGTCGAAGAGGACAACCTTCCCCGCTAGAGGAGAGGACCGTTCTTTGGTCAAGGGTATACAAGTAGCTGCGCTCCCCTGCTAGAACCTCCAAACAAGTCTCAAGACCAAAGCGCAACGTCGCTCACATACAGTACTACTTCTGGTGAGGCGGGACGCATGCGTCATGGCTCCGAAAGCGCGTCATATCACTTGTTACAGCTAGCAGTGACAAATATGGAACCGGACATTGACCATCTCATTAGCCAAAAGCAGGCCCATAGTTTCCATTGAAATACTGGTCAGTTTGTTGATTTAAATTTACTTGTTCTTTATTTTTAAATATTGTATTTGTTTCTGTTTTGTTTTTTTACTTTAAAATAAGATATGTGCAGTGTGCATAGGGATTTGTTCATAGTTTTTTTATAGTCCGGCCCTCCAATGGTCTGAGGGACAGTGAACTGGCCCCCTGTGTAAAAAGTTTGGGGACCCCTGCTTTAATGTGTCCAAGAATCCTGTGGAACTGCAGATTCTGACTCAGGAAGTCTGGGGTGGGATCTGAGAGTCTGTACTTCTAACAAGCTCCCAGGTGATGCTGCAGCTGCCAGTCCAGGGACTGCCCTCCAAGGGCAAAGCTCTAGTGAACACTGGTGTGGTTTCCTTTCTGACTCACTGCCCTGTGCGGCCTCAAGCAGGAATCCTCCCTAATTTCTGGCACCTTGAAAACAAACTGACACCATTCTTCAGACACCATATTCCTTGTTGGGCCAACCCCAGGTCCAATATAAGTATGTTATTTAACCACTATCCATACAGTAAGTATGTGAATATCTCATTAATCTGGGGAATAAGCTCTTTTTCTTCCATCAATTTCCTAAATAACTGAAATATACTTTAATCTATATTTAATATTGTTTTTGTGCAACTAATTCTTTGTAAGACTCATTACACTTCCCTGAAGTCTTAAACAGAGAATACTAAAAATAATTGAACCTTTTATTATTAACTCAGGGGCAGCATTAGTCCGTAATGCAGTGATACTCTCTGGAGCTATTGAGATGTTTATTCCTACCTAAGAGGTCCTGCAATTATTTCTGTGCTCTGTGTACTTTTGCGGATAGTTTTGCTTTCCTAATTCCCTGATAGGATCTCAGGTATTAGTTCTTATTATTAGACTTCAGATTGCCAGGCTCTAGCAGGCATCTTTCTCTCTTCAAATTGCTGTTTTAATTCAATTGTAAAAATTTAAAATAAATAACCAAGCAATAGCTTTATACACTTTTTAAAATTAAAGTAAAAAGACTCTGATAAGAACATAAAGCTTCACCCTGTAGAAAGATACCAAAGCTTTAGTATCTAATTTTCACCAATTTGGTAACCTAGAGACTAATTTTGCTTTCTTTTATTAAGGGCTATGTTCTTTCATGTTTGTTTATGTTTAGTTTCTAGACAGCTTGCAATAGAATCAGTTGTGGTGCTTACTAAAATTTAAATGTCTAAGGCCTTGAGAGATGCTTTCACATTAGATTTTGAGCTGGACCTAGGATTCTGCAATTAGCGAGCACCTTGGAGGCTTCTTGTTGTGCCCATAAAATTTGCAGAACTGCTGTTCCTATATACATGTCATTATCAATTGGAGAGCAAAGAATCTTCTTTAAATACTCACTACAATATCTCCTTTATTTCTTTTTCTTCTCCATTGGTTAGATCAACCTCTCCATGCTGCACTAGAAAACTTCTTTGTCACAATTAGGAAGCTTCTTACCATTAAATGACTCAATCTTTTCCATTTCTTGGGATTGGAAATTAGATGAGAATTTACTAACTTACATGACAAGGTCCTTCTCTTCAGTAACATGCTTAGACCCTTATTAGCTCAGGTTTACTATAGAAAGCCTGATTCAAAAATTGAAGTTCTGACGCCATATTTGAGAGGAAAATATGGCAAAGAAGAACATAAAGCAACATAGAATGAAGTGTTAGCAAATAGACACCCTTTCATTATAAACTCTGAAGCATATAGCAGGTTGTTTAACTACTTGATGACTGCTTGAAACTTGCAATATCTCTGGATCAGGTGCAAGAAGAAAATGTGAGCCCAGTAATCCTGGGGAGAAAGAAAGATGAGGAAATTGACTTGCTTAACTCCCTTCTAGTTCTTGTTTTCCACTGAATATTGTGTGGCCCCTGAGCAGTTAACTTCTCTGCTCTTTAGAGTTTTGTGGTCTGAAACTCTTAAATGCCAAATCCCAGACTGGAATCTGTTAATGTGGCTGTGATTCATCCAAGTTCAGAAGTGATAAAAGAACCCAGAAAATTCAGCAGTGTAATAGGTCAACTTGGCTGTGTAAACTAGCCAAAAGGGAGAGGAGGCGCTCCCAGGGCACAAGACTGATGGAGACCAGACAAAGAACTTGTGTTGGTCTGAAAGAGGGGGTTGCCCTCCACTGAGACCTAGGATCAGAGAGGTGGATAGTGTCAAAGGAATATGAGTCACATGTAGCCCTTCAAATTTACTTCTGCCTCTTTAACTCTACAAACTTCTTGAGATGTATCTCTTCTTTGTATCATATTAACTCTAAAATTTGGTTTCCACACTAATCCTAACCCTATATTCAACTAGCTCCCAGTATAGCCACCAGTGACCTGCATGACCCTAAATCCAAATAACATTTTTCAACCCTTATTTAATTTTTTAGAATTGTTTGCTGCAAATTTGACAATTCCTTTTTTCTAATTATTCTCTTCCCTTGACTCCAAAGACAGGAATCTCTTCTCGATTTCCTTCTATCATTCTGGTTGCTGCTTTTCCTCTGTTCCTCTACTGTGATTCCTTTACAAGATGGAGTTCCTCTGGCTTGCATTTTAGACTGTTTTTGCCTGTCTCAACACGTTCTTTCTTGATAGCCCATCCATTCCATGAATTTAATTACCATGTATAATCCAGAGCTGCCTCTTACAAGATTATGTCTTTGACTTAATCCTCTTTTCTGACCCCCAATTTAACTGCTTACAGTTTATTTTTATTGGTTTTTTATACACATTTCAAACTTCAACTCATACTCACACTTTAATACTTAATTTTCTCAAATTTTAATTCCTGCTCTGTCCCACAAAGTAGCTCCTTGACTAATTTAAATCACTCTTGACTCCTCTTTTCCTCTATCACCCATGCACAAATAATTATCAAGTCTTATAAATTTTACTTTCAAAATATTCTTTCAATTCATCTAGTTCAGTCCATTTCTGTCCTAAATTGAGCCATCTTTTGCTAGTACTAAAACAATGACTTTATTGGCTTTCTCTCATGGGCATTTCCAATCTATTTGTCCCACTGTAGTAGAAGTGATCTTTCCAGGAACATTTGCTAGGTCCTGCACCTACCTCCCAGTAATTACTCTCTTTTTCCCAGATGAACAAAAAATATTTGTATATGTTCTTTTCATATACATTTCCTGTTTCCAATATTTAGTCATAACTGACCCACACCAAAACAGTTTCCCTTTCTTGGTAATTCTCTCTCCTCTTACTCATCCTAGTTAAACTTCTCAATGAAGATCTATGATATTATACTTTCAGTCTACATTTCCTCAGGATTGTTTCTAGTCTTCTAATCATGCATCAACCTATTCCTAGATTGTTTCCATTGACATTACTTGTTGAGATATTGCTAAGTCCATGGGGCATTTTAAAAGCCTCATCTTACTTAACTTTGTAACTGTATTTGATAGTGTGGTTTGTTCACTTTTCTTGAGACATCTTTTCTTTTTTCTGTCAAGAGATTGTAATCTTTTTAGAAGTTTCATTTATCTTTGTAAACTCCTTGTCCTTCACCCACCAATTACTGTTAGAATTACTGTAGGCCTTTCTTTCTTGGCGATTTCATCCATTGCTATTCCTTTACATGACAATGTATGCATAACATACATTAAATTTATGGCTCCAGCTCATGTATTTTCTCTTATCTTTAGATAGACCCATGCACTTAGCTATTTGTATCTTCTCTTGAATACCTCAAGAGAACCTAAACTCAAACTTCAAAATGAAATGTAAGAGTTTCTCCTAAAACCATGCATATTTCTATTGTCCTTTATCATTGTGAATGACACCACTATTATATGCTTGAATTTTGGAAGACAGAAACTTAGCTACAGTTTACTTTCCTTCAATTATTAATTTAACCTTTCATCAAGTTCTCTCATTATGACCTTCTAAGTATGCCCCTAAACAATGTTTGCTCTCTCAGAGTATCAGCAACATATTCCCTTGAGAACAACATGAAAACTTTGGGCCCTTAAGATAAAGTTCAATATTCTTATCATGCCCTACAAGATAGGCAGGACATAGCTCCACCCCACCTTTCTAATTTCATTTTTTTATACTTCATTCTCACTCATTTGTCAGCAGCCATGATGACCTGTTTCCTTCTGCCTTGAATGCAATGATATTTTCCTACGTTTAAACCACAATTTCCCAATGTTCTTTGTGTTTGCCTATCTAAGACTCACTCATCCTCTGTATTCTGATTTAATGTCTAGTCCTCAGAGAATTCTATATTACTAGAATTGAGTAGTTTTGTTATATATTTCATAGCATAATTTACATTTTATAACTCTCATCAAAACTATAATTAAATAATAATTTTAATAATTAAATATTTATAATTATGTTTTTATATGTTTAATTAAACAAGTGTTATGGACTGAATTGTGTCTCTCCAAAATTTATGTGTTGAAACCCCTAAAGCCCAGTATGATGGGATTTGAAGATGGGGTCTTCTGGAGGTAATTAGGTTTAAGTAAGGTTATGAGATTGGCCCTCATGAGGAGATTAGTGCCCTTAGAATAAGAGACACCAGAGTGTTTCTTCTTTCTCACCATGTTAAGAGACAGTAAGGAAGCCCTTTGCAAACTAGGAAGAAGGTCCTTACTAGAAACCAAATCAATTGGCACATTGATCTTGGATTCCAGGTTTTCAGAATTGTGAGAAATATATTTCTGTCTTTTAAGCTACCAATCTGTAGTATTTTGTTATAGCAGTTTGAGCAAACAAGTATACTAAGTAATTAAATGTTAATTAAATAATT
Organism: Saccopteryx bilineata; assembly: GCF_036850765.1. Taxonomy (NCBI): domain Eukaryota; kingdom Metazoa; phylum Chordata; class Mammalia; order Chiroptera; family Emballonuridae; genus Saccopteryx; species Saccopteryx bilineata. Next base: position 180,751,060 of record NC_089494.1, read on the forward strand.
TTAAAGTAATTCAGATTCACCTTCATGCCATAGACATCATAAAGGCAGATATCCTGTTCACTCTTTCATAGTTATTCTCTATACCAGTGATGATCTCAGACTAAATATTGAATAGATACATGCTAAACAAATTATTTAAACTTCATACACTACTGCATTTTTTGTTTGACTCCAGTTTCTCTGAGAATTCCCAAATTTTTAACAAGTCTGAATTGTATTTAGCTTTCTTTTTAAATTGTCTGGTCTCATTTATATGAAATATCTAGAATAAATAAATCCATACAACAGAATTTAGATTGGTGATTGTCAGGGTATGAAGAGGGAGGTGAATAGAAAAAACCACTTAATGGGTAAGGAGTTGTATTTTGAAGTGATGGAAATGCTTTGGAACTAGATAGAAGTTGTGGTTGCACAACATTGTGAATGTACTAAGTACCACAAATTGTCCACTTTGAAATTGTTTATTTATATTATGTAAATTTTGGCTCAATAAATTATTAGAAAAAAATTGAGGCATAACAAGATCCCCAAGATGAGCAGTTTAGGCAAAAAAAAAGAAAAGAAAATGAAAACAGTGTATGTATATTACTGTGTCAGATACATGGAACTTCCTCTATTGACCTTTTTGTACCTAAAACTTTTTGTAAAATATGCATATATTTCTTAGGCAAAATATTAAAAGTAAATTAACAAATTATTTTAAAGTATAATTCAGTGTTGACTTCAGAGTCAGACCTGGTGACCCTTTAAATCTGCCTTCCTTTGGTTCTCAAGATATTTATTAAATTTATTGAGATACTATTGATTAATAAAATTATATAGATTTTAGGTGTATAATTCTATAACACATCATCTGTATACTCTATATGTGTTCAGCCCCCCAAATCAAATCTCCTTTCATCACCATTTATCCCCTTTCTGTATACTCTATATGTGTTCAGCCCCCCAAATCAAATCTCCTTTCATCACCATTTATCCCCTTTCTCCTTTCTCTACCTCTTCCCACCCCCATTTCCCTCTTGCAATCACCACACTGTTGTCTGTCTGACCTTTTTTTTTATTTGCTTAATCCCTTTACCTTATTTACCGAGCCTCCCAAACCCCATCGTCTCTGAGAGCTGTCAGTGTGTTCTCCAAAATGTTTCCATTTTGTTTGTTAGCTTATTTTGTTCATTAGAGCCTACATATAAGTGAAATCATCGGTCTAGTTTTTAAGCCCTGGATTTATTTTGTGAGCTGAACTTTAACTTGTTGTTATTATAGTCCTGTCAGCTCTTATTGGAGTTGTGGATAAGGCAGAGGAATGTAACCAGAAAATCACTGGATCAGGAGCAGGGGCTGGTTCAGATCCTGACCTGACCTACTTAGCTTCTAAGACTAAGTGTGAGTGTTAGACTAAATAAAGACTTGTCAAGTTTCTTTTAGTGTAAACTCAATGAGCTGAACAATTTTCCTTTATTTCAAAGACTGTGTCCAAAAATAAAAAAAGAATCCAGTCATTAATCCTGTAGGTTTAGTTATATGATCTATTAATCTGATCAAGGGCCTTTCTTTTGCATGGTTTTAAATTGTATTCCTAGTTAGTATCTACAGCGTAAATAATGAAGGACAACTACTAAGAAATATGAGGAGTTTAAAGATTACTCTTAGAAACAGAGTTGGGAAGCAGTGTTTAGAGACATAGAAGCCTGAGAAGAGTGAACTTTCTAAGTAGATTTGCAATCAATAGAGGGGAAGTATTAACTGGCCTTTGTGGAGAAAAGAAAACAAAGTTAGTGTAAAATTCTCTCACTGAGGCATAGTGATCTCCTATGCAAATTACAGTGTTGAATGGGGAGAATGTCTACTCTGTTCGCTAAAGTATGAAAAGTCTAAACAGTTTGTGTGTGTATGACAGAGAGAGAGAATGAAAGACAGAGACCTGGTACAGTTTTATGCTAGCCTATATAGTTTGAGAAACTTTTTTTACAGAACCATATCCTTTTTTAGTTGACTGTTAGAGACATTTTAATATCCTCCATTTAACTTCCCCAGAACGGACAAAAAATTTTTTTGTAGGGCCTAAAGTTTATAAAGTGTACTCTTTGTTCCTAAGAAAAAGATATAAGGCATGAAGCTTAATTATTCATTTAGAATGAGAGAAAAAGGGTACAATAATTCTATATTTCAAAACCCAAAAAATCCTCCAAATGTCACTGAAAACATGCTTCTACAATATTAATTTTCTACATGTTTTAGCTTTGCAATATTTGATCACTTCTTCAAATGACAAAGATTTTGTAAAACCATTTTTATAGGGAGAAGAGGAAGATAATATTTCTGAAGCTGGTTTGAACAAAATTTGTTTCAGGTTACTTCTAGTTGAGGTGCTTAAATCTGTGACTACACACAGATATATACTTGCTTTTTTTATTACATTAATCTGAGCAATACTGGTAACCTAATAAAGTCTATTTATCATGATTCCTATCAAAAATAAAAATTTTGCCCTGGTTGGATAGCTCTGTTGGTTAGAGCATCATCCCAATATGCAGAGGTTGCTAGTTTGATTTAATCTTCAGTCAGAGAACATACAGGAATAGATTTATGTTTCTCTCTCTCTCAAATCAAAAAATAATTAAAAAAATTAGATAAATAAAATTTTATATTGCCTCAATATATGACTTTTATTAAGTGTTTTCCTGACAGAAAAAAAAACAAAGAGAAACACGTTTCACATATAACTCAACATTAGATAATTAGAATAATCCATAAATCAATATCTGACTTCAGAAATTTTGAACATTGCTCTGCTTCCACAATCTGCAAAAATTCCAGTACCAAGGGCCATAAAACACATTCATATCGAAATTAGACAGTGGGCCTTCCCCATGCATGCATAAGGCCAATTAGTGACCAGTAAAGACATACCTGAGTCACTATATACTATACACTGGAACAGCTTGCCATAAATTAATGAAACTATACCTTGGTTGGGTAAGCTCAATTAGTTAGAGTGTCCTCCCAACATACCAATGGTGCAGGTTTTATCCTCAGTCAGGACACATACAAGAATCAACCAATGATGGTATGAAAAAGCAAAGCAACAGATTGATGTTTCTCTCTCTCTCTCTCTCTCTCTCTCTTTCTCTCCTTTCCTCTCTTTCTAAAAATCAATAAGAATAAAACAATCTTTTTTAAGTAAGAAGAGGAGAGATAAAGAGGCAGAGTCCAGTATGTGCCCTGAAGGGAACCACCCAGCAACCCCTGGGGCCAACACTCAAACCAATCAAGCAACTGGTGAGAGGGGAAGAGAAAGAGATGTGGGTAGAGGGAGGGGAAGAGAAGCAGATGGTTGCTCCTCATGTGTGCCCTGACCAGGGATTGAAACCAGGCCTTCCACACACTAAGTCAATGCTCTTTCGCTGAGCCGACTAGCCAGGACCAGAAAAAGTTTAAAAAAAAGATATGAATGTAAGCACAAAAAATATATACCGCCAAATCTTAATTAAATTTTCAACTCAATTTCCCCTTAGCCATTTCCCCAAAATATCCATTCTAGTGCTACCCAGTGGGAGAGGAAGAGAGACAATAAAGAGGGAGATAATAATTTTAACTGATTTCCCTTTAAAGCACATTCCTTTTGCAAATTTTTATAGCAAAAGCCTGTAACTACATGGGAACCTGGCTAGGTTCCACCCAGATGACCTTGATATAAATATATGCAAGTGCAAGGTTCTGAAGTGTAAATTTCATTAGCTTTATGGTAAACCTGCCTCGGTCCCTTGATCTGGCTCCGATGGAAGTCTCATCTATTAAGCTATAGTTTTTCTTGCAGAATAAAGACTGAGGAAGGACACATAAGTGGAGAGGATGTCTGGTTTCCTGCAGAGCAGAGGCTCTTACCATGGGCTCTTAAAAGGCCATTAGTCCTGAGCCTCATATTTTATCTTCTAGTTATTTTGTCTTCTGAAATGTCAAGAGAAAAATGAACTTATGTTTGGGATAGGAAGTGTTTATATTTTTTTCATTGTTTTCATCATGAAGAAAATCAACAAAAGAAACAGGCTCTGTTCTTTCTTTTTGGAGTTTTAGGCTGTTCTCTATGTGTGAATGATAACTACCATAATAAAAATATGTCTGAAGAAATAGGAAAGAGAAAGTTTCAGGTATGAGTTTTTGTCATATCTCCAGTGACATCTTTCTCATATTTTCATTTCTGCTCTATATAGAGTTTTGGTCTTTCAAAAGCCTCAGATCATTGTAATCATCAAATAATTTCATACTATAAGACAACTGTTCCTCTCAGCCTCAGGTCCACCTATGAACCAATTTTCCCAAACACATGTTTTACTGTACTGCAGGTTGGGTTTGGGAAAATGTCTGAATCTGTAGTCTGTGGGGCGTGTTTTCTCTACCAAATGATAACACTAAGCCAGCATTTGAATAAATAGTAGCATTCCCTTTCTTTAACTCTTTACCAACATTCCTATACTTAATAATAAGCTAGAGAGGATATGTGGGGGATAGGGATGGAGTCCAGAGTATTGATAGACTCCCTTATTTTGGAGCTGACCTTCAACATCCAATATGGATTAAATATCTTCATTAAAACCATATTGATTTTCACCAAATGCAAAGGACTTGGTTCTCTTAGTTACTGATTGACAGATCCCAAGCTCCACATAAGATTCACACTTAGTAAGCCTTAAGGAAAACAAATAAACACACACACACACACACACACACACACACTATTGTGCTTCCTATACTTCAGCATGCATAAGAATTGCTTGGGTGAACCTCTGAAAGTATATTTTTGGGGTCCTCACTTTAGAATTTTGACTATGTACTCCAGGCTTAAAACTTATGCTCTTTATTTTTTAACAAGGATCTCTGGTGATTTTTATTCTTAGAAAAGCACTGAGCTATAGTATTTCCAAGCTCAGGTTAACGAACTAGGCCTTTTGAGGGCTGTTACTTAGCTTACAGTCAGATTGGGTCCAAGCCAATAGCCAATCCTAATATGTAAGGATTGAATACTTTCTCTTTCTTGTCTTTCACATCTAATAATTCTTTCTAGTTTTTGTTTGTTTCTTTGTTTTATTTTTGGTGTTGTAATCAGTTTAGTAAGATTTTTAAATATTTATACTAAATTAAGATATTTTTTCAGAAGTTAACATTGGGCTTTGGGGTAAGAAATCAGTGTGAGTAAATTTTGATATTTTCAATAACTGTCAGATATCCTTCTAAATCATGCACTTGTAAATTTTATCTTTACTTTTTTAAAAAACCTATAAATTAGATTAAGTATAATTCCAAAACTTATACTTAAGAGAAATCAAACTATCTATACATCAAGTGAGCCAAAGTAGCCATTAAGATCAATTGTGTCCAGCCTACTATGAAAATTTGTTATGAATTATTTAAAAGTCAAATCAGTTTTAGAAATTCAGAGTTGCTCAATTCAAGACCAGAGTCAACTATGGAGTTTATAAGATCCTCTCATTCTTTAAGTGCAGAAAGAGGATAAAGCAACTGATTGTAATACAAGAACTTGTAATACAAGACTGTGTGTATTGTGGCGATGGTGTGCTTGCTGTTTGACTTTCTTCACAACATACAACAATCTTCCACCAAAACAACTTGTAGATGTTAACAAGAGCATAAATAAAATATCACCTTTCTTTGAACAAACAATTTAAAAAATCAGAGTTTCAGTGAAATGGTACTTAAAGAAACAAAATAAACCACCATCAGAGTTTGTAAAAATGAGAAAGCAATTTTAAGGAAAAATGTAAACTTTTTTCATTAAATTCAAGAATTTAAGGCTTAAAAAGCCATCCTTGAAGTTCAAAATAGTTACTAGGGAAAAATAAATTAAAAAAATATGCTTTGTATAGTTCAGTGGATAACAAAATTTAGAAATTCCTTGTGACAAGAGAAACAACAACAACAGTGGAGATGTCATCCAGTGACACTAAAGCAGGGCCTCCATAGAGGAGTGTGTCCCAGTGGATCAGCGACTGGTTATCCGTTTTCTAGACCCAGAAACCCAAATTTGTCTATGTGGGGAATTAAACCAAGGTAGTCATATTTAAAAGAGACTGGTTGTATAGAAGCACAAATATTAATTTATTAATTCATATAGAACATAATTACTGCTAAGGAGCTGAGGTATTTGCCTTTAAGGGACAGCATGGTAATTTTTTTTTTCAAGAGGATAATTCTACTTCGATGGTCAACTTATAATTAGAAGATTATTTGAATAGCATGAAATAAAACATGGTATAATTAAACAGATTAGATAAAATGTCATTCTAATAGAATCACACCTTAGTCATCATGTCCCGAATTTGAGTGTCAACCTCAGCCAAATAGAAAGGAAAAAACTTAAAACTACTTGAAATATGACCATTACCTCAAGAGGATAAAGGTATTTGATTCTTGTTCTATAAATCAGGATGCAAATATAATGAGATTCAAAAGGGAATTCATGAATGACTATTCAAGGCAATTTTGAATATTTGAAATTTAAAGGCTAAAAATCATAAAAACTAATTATGTCTTTTCATAGACTGGACTCACTGCCAAAGGGAAGATCAAGCCAGGTTTAATTTTCTGTGAGTTTGACAATATAAATGGAATTTGTATTTTAATTTAAAGCAGTACAAATTCTGTAAAAGTGAACTTCTAAAATACTGTTAATGCTTTTGAAAATTTCATTATACTGATGTTAAAAAGGCTTGATAAGAGTCAATTAGAAAGCCTTGTAGCAGTGGTTTTTCTACCTTTTTCATTTCATGGCACACACACACTAATTAGTAAAAGTCTGTTGCACACCAAAATAATATATGGTACATTTTGCCGATTAGACAAAAAAAAACCCCACATAATAAAAGGTATAATTTTGATTCATTCACACAGAATGGCTATTGTGTTGGCTGTTATCATTTTTAATTTGACAATCTAAGGGAAAAGAGGTCAGTGATCCTAACTAAATAGTCCGGTCTTGTATGTTTTAAAAATTCCTGTGGCACACCATTGTGCTTGCCATGGCTTACCAGTTGAAAATTGCTGACTTATATAATCTTAAAAATGAAGACTTTTGGAATGGTTGCTGAGAGTAAGGACCAAAAAATGCAGCTATTTCTTTTTAAATATTAGCAAGCACACATTTAAAACATATTTTTATAATAATCTAAATCATTAATTATTAACTGAGAATGACCATCAGAATCACCATAAGCATAGTATGTATATGTATATGTATATGTATATGTATATGTATATGTATATGTATATGTATATGTATATCCTATGTATGCCTGGTCCCTATCCTGGACTTTCTAAATCAAAATTTTAGAGGTGAGGCCTAAAAATATGATTTTGTAAAGCTCCATATGTTGATTCTTATATTAAGATTCACGGATAAATATGGGCAAAACTGCCAGTGGTATAACATTAGGCCAATCTAGGATATCAGAATTTAAACTCTCCCAAGACAGAAAATTTGGAATCTATGATTGGAAATGTGCTCAGATACAGTGTTCATCTTCTTCTGAAAGCCATTACTATGTCACTTTCTGTAACAGAAGTCTGGTTTTGAAAGGACTGGTAATAGTGAGTACCAGCTTTGTTCTTCATCCAAGATATCTTTATGTCTAAATTACACAGGGTAAGTCCTGGCCGGTTGGCTCAGCAGTAGAGCATCGGCCTGGCGTGTGGGGGACCTGGGTTCGATTCCCGGCCAGGGCACATAGGAGAAGCGCCCATTTGCTTCTCCACCCCCCGCCCCCTCCTTCCTCTCTGTCTCTCTCTTCCCCTCCCACAGCCAAGGCTCCATTGGAGCAAAGATGGCCCGGGCGCTGGGGATGGCTCCTTGGCCTCTGCCCCAGGCGCTGGAGTGGCTCTGGCCGCGGCAGAGCGACGCCCCGGAGGGGCAGAGCATCGCCCCCTGGTGGGCAGAGTGTCGCCCCTGGTGGGCGTGCCGGGTGGATCCCGGTCCGGCGCATGCGGGAGTCTGTCTGACTGTCTCTCCCCATTTCCAGCTTCAGAAAAATACAAAAAAAAAAAGAAAAAAAAAATTAAATTACACAGGGTATGAGAATGCTAAGCTGGTGCTAGTTTAAACATACTGCTCACAAAAATTAGGGGATATTTCAAAATGAATATGAAGTGATAAAAGAAGAAGCATTTGATTTTTTTTCTTTTTTAAAATTATTTATTTATTCATTCATTTTTAGAAAGGAGAGAGAGAGGGAGAGAGAGAGACAGAGAGAGAGAGAAGAGAGAGACAGAGAGAGAGAGGGAAGGAGGAGCTGAAAGCATCAACTCCCATATGTGCCTTAACCAGGCAAGCCCAGGGTTTTGAACCAGTGACCTCAGCATTTCCAGGTCGACGCTTTATCCACTGCGCCACCACAGGTCAGGCTGATTTTATTATTATTATTAAACAAGTGACAAGTCAAAGAAAGCTGTTCGGCTATGCAAATAAGATGCAAAATCAACTTTTATTTCATCAGTGAAAATGCACTATACAAAAGGCTGAAAGCACTGGAGTACCTGCATGTTCCCTGATCCCCTAATTTTTGTGAGCAGTACGTTGAATACATTTATAAACAATTCTAGTTAGTGATGAAGTAGAAATGACTTATTTTGAGAAGCTTGGTTCAAAAACCATTCATATTTTGCTAAAATTCTTTGCATTCTGGTAATGCAGGGCATTTAATAATGACCATGCTATTAATTAACACCCAGTTCACAAATCTATTTGCATTACCTTATGAAATGTAGTCTAAATTTTCAGAAAACTTAAAAAGCAGTATTTTATTTGTCTATAGAAACTAATAGGTTTTAGACTACTTCCACTCAAATTATCTTCACTTTTTGAAAAGTACTATCAGCTCAGAAGTTTCAGAACCAAGAACTGTCATTGTCATCTGGTCGATGAGTAAACTAAGTCTAAAATAAAAAGTTATTTCTATTGTAGTGTCAGGTAACAGGAACGTGAGGAGTGTGAACTGCTTCAAGTGATTTACATATATAAATCTCATGTATTATTTTTACAATTCCATGAAAATCTATTTTTTTCTCCACTTTAAAGATGAGAAATTGAGTATTAAAGGGTTCTATTAATTGCCCTTAATCAGATAGAAAAAAGTGACAGAACTAGACCATTTGTGACATAAGCAGCTCTATATGATCTTTAAGAACCTGTTTGAACCCCCTCCCTCCTAACCCACCTCTTGGACCAGTCAATGAATTTTCAATTAGATCAATAAAGTGTCCATTGAATTTTGTTGCTGAAGGAAAAATGGAGCAGGTGAATGTGGGAAAGAAGATAGTATTCAATATTGGCCTTCCTAAAAGGTTAGGATCAGGGCTGAGAGATGAGAGATCAACTTCATTCACATAAAAAGTTAATTATTTTGTGTTAAGCACTGTGCTAAACTATGGGAATAGAAGACCAAGAGTTTACTATTTAGTGTGTGAGGCTGATGATGTCTGAAAAAAGTGGCAACTTAATTTTAATTCTAATAAATCAAGGTTTTTAAGAAAAAGTAGTAAATAAGATCAGAATGAACTTGAGTAACAAAATAAACTTGAAATCTCTGTGGTTCAATACAAGAGATATTTATGTACTGCTCATGCAAATTTAAAGAGATCTATCATATTGAAGGTGGAGGGCTCTGCTCCACACAGTCACACAGGGATACAATAGTCTCAAAGTTGCCACAAAAGGGGAATAGAAAACATAAAAGACTCATACCTGTTCTTTCATACATTGTTTTAGAAGTCACACATAATACAGGGAGCTGGATATTTAATAAGCAGTAAAAGTCTTGGCTACAAATTCAGCCAAATTTGACAAAAGTTGGATGGAAGGTGTAGAGCATCATCATGGGATATCCCTCCACGGGTTAGCAGAATGTTGATCTGACATAGAGCATCCAAAGGAAAATCAAACTAAAACATTCCTGGAAGGGAATGAACAAAGAATATTGAGAATGAAATATGGACAAATAGCAAGCAGCAGTTTCTTGAATTCTGGGGCATACCTCAAGAACCATTAGTAAGGTAACTATGGAGTTATATATAATATATAGTGGTTTATTAAGAGAAATGAGCCAGTACAAACACTCCATTTCTAACTTTAAGTTTACGTATTTCTATAAATACCAGAAAGCTGTGCCTGCAAGTTGCCTTTCTTTATTTGGAAAAAACAACAACACAGTTTTTAAAAAATTAACTTCAACTTTCATTCATCTGAAGTTTGGAAGGGAGATGTAAATAAATCACCTCATCATGCTTTTAGATTGGTTCAGAGGTGGTCCTGTTAAGATTCTTTCAAGTATTACGAAATGACCACAGAGATGGACAATGCAAACAGGGATTTGGGAAAATGAGAACAAGAATTAAAATAAGTATAGGGGGAAAAGAAGTAAAGTTTAAATAAGTAAATTAATAAGGAAAAATTAGTGGATTAGTGCAGCATATATAGAGTAAAAAGTAAAGGCACTTAGATGCTATTTATTTTCTCAATTCAACACCAACAGGAATCCCCAACTTGGGGTGCAGTCAAGAAGGAAACTCTGCAGTTCCGTAAACTCAACTGTGATACAGAACAGCTGTGAAAATAGCACTGCTGTTAGGAGGCCATGAGGAAAGGAGATGGCCCTTGGGGCCAAGCCTCTCTCCAGCTAGATAGCACTGCTCTGCTCCTTGTTGATCTGCTCTGCCCTGTGCTGGTCTGTTCCCTCTGTTCCAGCAAGACATATTTGGTGGTACATCTTTGGTGTGTTAGCTCCAGCCAGGGAAACACAATCTCCAATCTTCAGTGGAAAGGAGAAGTTACCCTCAGAGCCAGATGGGAGCTGACTTATATAGACAGAAGTCCCCTACCCTGGTCCCTGATTGGTTTGTCCTCATGGAAATGAATACTCCAAATCCTCAGTTTCTTTGGTCTAAAAAAGCATTATTCTGATTGGTCAGAATGGAGCTTTCATGATTGGTTAGTAAAGAAACTGATGTGGGGGTATATAACTACATAGCTTTGATTAGATGAGAAAAACTTCAGTCTTATTGGTTGAAGTAGGATCCCAGACACTCCTTTATAAGGCTGGCTCAGATGGCAGAAACACATTGTGAGCAGGCAGTCAGGCACATGTGTAGAAATAGCTGCTAAACTCTTTTTTTTTTTTTTTTTTAATCTGAAGCCATTTAGTCTCTGGGAGCTCTTTTTAATAGGTATCTTCTTTCTAAAGGTCCGCAACTTATACATCACATTCTTCTATGAACATACCAATTTTTTAAAAATCCCTGGCATATCCTACAGGGTCAATAACTTTTTAATAGGTATCATTTAACAGAAGAAAATATTTCATCTACTATTTCTGGCACATCAAAAGTGAGACATCTGAGCAGAAATCTGGGACATGGGTTATGACAGCAGCTAAATAGAAAACTGAGAAAACTACTGAAGAATTTTATACTTACCTGTTTATTTTTTAGTTTGTTTACATATTGCAGATTTCCAAGGTGGTAATCATACCTGTGCTTTATTAGATATTATTAAATAAATTGTAAGCTATCTTATGCTTCCAAAATTCTTGGAAAAATTTTATTTATTTATTCACATAATTTACATAATTAATGGAATAAAGATACTTCAGTTTCATTTTGTACATGAAAATATCAATTTATGATAGTGATTTCTAGAGCTTCTTAAGGCAGAAGAGAAAAAACCTTAATTTTTTTTTCCTTTTAACGGGAGAATGGTCCAGCAGAAGAATAGACTGCTTCACAGAGTAAAGAGGCTCAGTCATTTCAATAGTTGACATGCAGGCTCATCCATTGTTTGCCAGTGGGATTCCTGACAGATGATAACATCAGGTAAGAATTTGTACTAAAGTAAGTTTTTTTTTTATATACCACTCTTGAGCATTTATCAAAACTGAGTATTGTCAAAAAATATACTTAATTACATTTGATAGACAAAATAATATTACTTCAAATCTTAAATATTAATTTCTTTAATTTCTAATGAGATAAATATATTTTTGTGCTTTTTTTTGGCCTTCTATTTTTTTCTTTTACACATCTTTGTGTTTTTCTGTTGCAGAGTAATTATTTTATTGTTGATTAGTAAGAGGTCTTTACATATTAAGAATATAAAATATTTATTGTTTATTTTATGTTTTTTTAATTTGTCATTTCATCTTGTGTTGAGCCAATTTTTTTTATTTTTCATGTAAGAAAACAGACCAAGTCTTTCTTTTGGGTGCACGGCTTTTGATATCATGTATCTCCACTCAATTATATGCAAACAGTCACCCATAATCACTCCTAGAATTTTATAATTCTTTTTACATTTAAATCTTTAACATGTAAGAAACTTATTTTGTCATTTAAAGTAAAATAATTTTAATTATTTTAAGATGACTTGTCAAAATTCACTTATTAAATAATACATACTACTACACCACATTACTATATATATTTAATCTCTATCTATAGACACACACATACATACCCATATCTGCAAATATATCTATATCTATCTTTTTGTGTGTCTGTAATTTTTGTGTGATTGATCAGTCATCTCTTCGGTGGTAATCACCACTGTTTTAATGAATTGTTTTACCTTGAAAATACTTTCTGATTGCCTGATCAGGCGATGACACAGTGGATAGAGGATTGGACTGGGAAGTGGAGGACCCAGGTTCGAGACTCCGAGGTTCGCCAGCTTGAGTGTGGGCTCATCTGGTTTGAGCAAAGCTCACCAACTTGGACCCAAGGTCACTGGCTCGAACAAGGGGTTACTCAGTCTGCTATAGCCCCACAGTCAAGGCACATATAAGAAAGCAAACAATGAACAACTAAGGTGTTGTAATGAACAACTAATGATTGATGCTTCTCATCTCTCTCTGTTCCTGTCTGTCTGTTCCTATCTATCCCTCTCTCTGACTCTCTCTCTGTGTCTCTGTAAAAAACAAACTTACAAAAAAAAACTTTCTGATTTATTGAGACAATGATGCACCATATTACTTCTGTATTTTTGCCCAGGCATTTAAAAATGCATATTTTATTTGTTTTAGTTTAGTTTAGTTTTTTTTTCCATCTATAGGTCCTGTCTCTTAACTAGATATAATATTTTCATCAAGCATTCTTGAAATAGGTATCTGGTGTTTTTCAAGGAAATGCCTAGCATCAGGGCTAAGAAATCAAAATATTATCTAATTCCTATAGCAATGATTGTGACCAACATCAGTGGTGACACTGTGTGCTGAAAACCCCAGAGATAAAACAGAGCAAGGAGAGGAAGTGAGGCAATGAGAGTGCTTGACTGTGAGTGCATGGCCACACCCCAGCTTATTTCTGGAATGTGCATGTGACATCTATTCACATACATTGCTATCTTTATACTTCCCAGGATATGCCAAATAAAGTAATAACTCTACAGACAGTCTGTATTAGAAAATTAATTTAAAAAGAAGGTAAAAATTAAATCTTGTTTATACACAAAATAGAAACTTAGAGGCTATTCTGAGACTTGGTTAACTCGGGATGAAACAAGCTAATGCTCTTGAGTGTATTGATTAGTTGATTCACGCTAACCCATCTTACATAATGAATCCTTCCAGCTCTGTGCAGTAGTGAAATGTGTGTGCTCCTTATAAACAAGAAAACATAATTTTGGAATAGTTTCTTTCGGTGAAGCAGATGAATCTATACTGAACCACTGACACTCTTGTCTAGGGGGCTTATGCCCAAAGGTAAATAAAAAGGTAATCCACTGAGCTGAGTCGTGCAGCCTCTGACTGGGGAAAACTGTAGAGTACTTGGCAGACATGGGGAATAACAGCCAGGTTGTGGCTGTGTACTCACCAGGTTCTAATCAGTATCTACTACTAATAACGAGACCCCTAGCCTGCTTGACATTCTGATTTGGAGAATACATCTCTCCCATCTACACCATTTTTTTGCAAGAGCATCCCATGCCAGTGTCATTCCAATTGCATTTCTCAGGGAAGAGGATCCTCGAGGTATTATAAGTAATTTTTCCTTCCTCTTTAACAAATACCAACAAAAACCAGGAACAATCAGTGAGCATTTACATGTTTGCCTTCTGGTTCTATTAGAAATATCCTGAGAAACTTCCCTGGAGAACCCTAAAAACTCTCTTTGCTTACTTGAGAGAAGAGCATGCTCTATTTAATCAGGTTTTACATTTATATTCAGAAGGTGGTGTTTGCTAATCTGGCTTTCAATTTGAAAAGAGAGAAGAAAAGTTGATTCCTTGTGGATTTTGCTTTAAAATTTAACCCTCTTGCAGTTAAAGCTCCTATCCAAACTGAGTCAGTTTTTAATGAGGCCCCTTTATAACAACTCCAAAACGCACTTTCAAAACAAAAGTTAGAAAGCTGTATGATCCATTCTCAAGAAAGATCTGTTTCTGTTCAAAACCCGCCCTGACCTTTTTGTTGAAGAAGAACAAAATAATGTAGTAACAAAAACACAAGTGGCTGCCAAAGGAAGAGAGAAAAAAAATAAAAAAGTTCCTGTAAGGGACTGAAACAATAAATTTCCTCTGTGCTGAACTCCCAAAGGGAGTGTGTGTGTTTCCTCCTGTTCTTTATCAGAGCCCCCGAAATAAGTAGGAATGGGCAGTGGCTGTTCACATTCAGCACACCTTTTCCATTTGCTAATAAGGTCCTGCCTGCCTGGAAGGGAGCTGTCCCTGGCTGACTCTGGAGCAAGGAGCCACTACGACAATCCACGGGCACCATGAAACTGCTTCAAGTGACCGTCCTTTGTCTTCTTCTGTCCTGTCTTTGTAGCAGTGAAGACAGCGAAGGTACCATTTTCTCTTATTCCTCTGACTAGCGTGGATCAGGTATCACTGATAGGGGCTGATGGCCTCTGTTTATCATCAGGGAGCTTCTCCTGAAACTTAGATGCAGCAATCCATTTGCTGAGTGGAGTGTGTGGGTGTTGACTGTGAGTGCATAGATGAGGCTCCACAGAGAGGATGTTTGTTTTCACTGAAGGGAAATGTTTGCTCGTGCAGCAGTCTTGAAGTGTGGTTGACGGCATCATAAAGGTACTGGGAATACACAATGACTTTCGTAAGAAATAAAAATCTGGTGATATCTGCTGGTTTAAAATGTTCTCTTTCAGACCTAAGTCTAGAAATAACAAGATTGTCACATATGGGTGAAAGGCTGTAATTGGTGGTATCACACTGCATATGCTGGCCTATATTTGTCCCAATTATATTTTAGCTTTGATAAATTGAGAGGCTGAGTAAAGCCATCTAGCAGAGTGAATTGTAATACCTTGAAGAGGTGGGGTGGGTAAACAGGTGATTCATTAGATTAAGTTTATAGGTATTTGCTCGAGAAATATGCACATATCTATACACATTTTGCATCACATTTCAGGGAATTATAGACATAAAAACCCTACCCATTAACTACAGGTTCTGAAGCTCAGATAAAGGTTATATAAGCATTGACACATAAGCCCTGACTATATTAGTGACCAGTTGTAACAAATGATTATATCTGACTTTTAACCTTTCCAGAGAGATTCAAAGTAAGCAATTAAATTTAACCAATATTTATTAGGCTCCTACCATGTTCTCAGCAGTGCAAGGAATTAAAAATGAGCAAGACATTGTTCTTGCATACAATGATAAATGTACTATTGAGAGAAATAAATGTGTAATTCTAATACAAGACAGACTTCATAAATGTGAAAATCGAAGTACAAACTATCATAAAAGAGCACAGTTTGGAAAGATTAATTTTGACTGAGGAGCCCTGGGGAAGGGGAGGCAAAAATCTTTGTCCTAATTTCATTTTTCTTTGGTTCTTTTCAAAGTTTTGCTTTCTATAAAATTCTAATTTCCAGCAGTAATGTAGGAAAAAATAAGCAAACTCTTTCTGGAAAAACATTTATGATTAATTTCTCAAATATATTTGTAAATGTAAGACAAATTTCGAACTTTTCAAAATCATATATGATTGCTTACCCTGCATCTTGAAGTCTTCAGGGTTAAGTTGCCATGGTTAGCAAGGTCATAAAATTTACTTGGAAGAGTTGCTAAGATTCTGATTTCTTAAATTAAAGAGTATTTATGAAGCGTCACAGAAATCCATGCGCTAGTGGAGAAGTAACTCCTCAGTATACATGGGAAAGGTTGACAGGCATCCTGAGGCCGTGAAAAACCCTGCTTACAGGTGTCAGGTCAGTGTAAATGCTGAAAGGCTGGGGGAGGCTGCTGTCCGCTTCAGATCTGCGAGAATCAGTGAGAGCACTGCTTTCCTGGCATTGGTAAACTCTAAATGAATTACATGTCTTTTTGAAAGTGAAGTGGAATACTATCTGTAGAAGCAGACTGTAAACCATAGCCATTAAGAAGATAGAAAAAGGAGGGACTAACCAGAGATAACCTGGCAGATTTTTCTACACAGTCATTTGTGGGGAAATGCCAACCTCCTTTATCTCCCTGGTAATGTGCCAAACCTCTCTGTTAACAGTGTCTTTTTTCTAATCAACTATTAACCCAAGTAAGATAATTTCCCATTGGAGCAGACCAACAGTTAGATAATGACTATCTTCTTCAGCCACTACCAACAAGCCTATCTGTCAATTCAAGCAAGTATCTGCAAAAATCACTCCATTTATCTTAAGAAAGAAAGCTCTAGCTTGGGAGTTTAATTTAACCATCTGAGTGGTGTCTAGGAGTTGGAAGAGATTTTCTCATCCACGTGTAGAATTTTGTTGCACCTGGCTCTGTTTTATGTTTTCCTTTCCAGATACGGTGCAGGAAATGAAGCATTTCCTAAGCCGATTTATTAAGTTTTTCCCCTCTAATCCCCTTTACCGGAAACACATTGATTTCAAAGCTTTACAAGTTCCCCAAACTTAAAATGCTGAATACATTTCATCAGCAGAGTTGATTATTGGAGGTGGGGAGGGAGGCATTTTATCTGTCTTAAATTCACAAGTTGTCAAGAAGATCCATGCTTTTTGCATAGTAATTTATTCTTAAATGACAATCATTTAGAGAAATTGACTACTTTCTTTTTCTTTCTGACATTTTTGTCAGTCTAAATACAATGCAGTCTTTTGTGCTCTCTGTGAAAATCAAGAGAATCTTTCTGCATGCAGTGAGTGACTTTCTATTACTTGGTTGGTGGTATAATATTTTACAATTTCCAATTTGGAAAGCTGTTCTGTTGAAATATGTATGTGAGATTCCTGAAAAGGAACTGTCATTCTTTCTTGATGTTTTCTAAATTATATTTCAAATTGAACAGACCCTTACAGTGGCTTTTAAGTTTCTTCGGCTTTTAAGGGTAGATCAATGAGCTTTTGACTGTTGGGATTGAGAGAACTTAAATAAAGAGGGATTCCAAGAAAAAGGAGGCCCTGGAAGCAATTTACTCTTTAAGTGCCATTTTTTTTTTAAACTTCACATTAATTTAGGGAAGATTAAATCTTTTAGGCATTTGCAAGCAGGAACAAACATCACTTTATTGGTATCAGAAGAAAAACTTAATTGTTTGGAGAAATTCATTTATTAGTGATTGAACATTCAATTTCACAGGAAAAAAAATAGATTATACATACTGTAAGACATGCTATGTTAAATGCTGTAGGTTTAGAAAGATCAGTCAGACTCAGCCCTTGTCTTAGAAGTGGGGAAAAAGGAGGAGACGCCAAGTAATTATAAGTTTTATTATACTGTAGGCCTTAAGTGGTAAATCTAGGGTGATATGTTGAATTCACAACTAGCTTAGTTCTGGGTATAAGGACATCAGAAACATCTTCAAATAAAAGTGAAAATTATGATGAACTATGAAGCTTGAAAATAAGGAGGTTCCTGATGAATGTAAATTCCTGAGCAAGAACATTAAACATCAGTCTAGTCTAGTCAAGTCTAGAAGTGTAAAGCAATCACAGGCTGAGCATAGGTAAATGTTGGGAAATAAGGTTGGAAATATAGCTTCAGGATATTGAATACCAGGTTAAGAAATATTGATTCATATAGTTAATTAGTTTAGAACCTCTAAAGGTGTTTGAGTATGGAAGTTACACACTTGGGCTATAAACTAGGAAGATTAATCTGTGAGCCAGACATAGATTGACTATTGCAGTCAGGAAGGTAAAAGTCAAAGAAAATTATTTCAAGTGTTATTGCAAGTCTGAGTCTGTCAATAAAATGAAAAGAAAGGTCTGGGGAAAAAGTTTCAGGAAGCAGAAACTCTGTGATTTGACATGTTATTGACTAACAATAAGGGAGAAAGTGAGCTGTACAGATAGGGTTATTTTAACACTGGAAACAGGGAACTGGCTTGGGAGCAGAGGTGGGGAAATATAGAAGATGGTTTAGGGAGAAAATGATGTGTTTGATTTGGGACATGATACATTTAAAATCCTAATAATATATTTAAAAAGAGATATCCAATGCTAAATTAAAACTGGTTCGTAATTGAAATGCCTCAAGCTGGAGGTGATGGTGATGGAGTGAATCTTCCTTAACCTTGATACCCCAAAATTCTGGAGTTTTTTCAAGTTTTTTTCTAAGGATTTTTTTTTTTTTGTATTTTTCTGAAGCTGGAAACAGGGAGAGACAGTCAGACAGACTCCCGCATGCGCCCGACCGGGATCCACCCGGCACGCCCACCAGGGGCGATGCTCTGCCCACCAGGGGGTGATGCTCTGCCCCTCCGGGGCGTCGCCATGTTGCGACCAGAGCCACTCTAGCGCCTGGGGCAGAGGCCAAGGAGCCATCCCCAGCGCTCAGGCCATCTTTGCTCCAATGGAGTCTTGGCTGTGGGAGGGGAAGAGAGAGACAGAGAGGAAAGAGGGGAGGGGTGGAGAAACAAATGTGCGCTTCTCCTATGTGCCCTGGCCAGGAATTGAACCCGGTCCCCCGCACGCCAGGCCGACGCTCTACCGCTGAGCAAACCGGCCAGGGCCTTTTCTAAGGATTTTATTTGTTGATTTTTAGAGAGAGGAGAGAGAGAGAGCGGAAGGGAGGTGGGGAGGAGCAGGAAACATTTACTCATAGTTGCTTCTAGTATGGGCCTTGACTGAGCAAGCACAGGATTTTGAACCTGTGACCTCAGCATTCCAGGTCAAATTGCTTTACCCACTGTGCCACTACAGGTCAGGCCCAAAAGCTCTTAATCATGCCCATTGTAAGGTTAATAACTTAGAAAAGCAATTTATTTCTCTTTTGGATGCTCATAATTCTTACTGTATTAAAGTACTTATTTTCCAATTCTGTCATAGTTATTTGTGTGCATTTCGTATCTCCTTTACTAGACTATAAGTGCTTTGAAAGTATATGGCCAGGGGCCACCACCATTGTGGCCATACACATGCAGGTTCTCATTGAATTCAGACAGACGGTAAAGAAACAGTAGAGCAAAAAATGATGGGCCATTCCTTTATTAAAGTCTCACACCAGCTGATGAGCAAACACACAGGGCTCCCAAAGCCAATGACACATTCTCTCGTTCCGCAACCAGGAGAATCTTCTCTGGTTTCTCCTAGAATCAAAGGCCCACCCAGTCTCAGCAGAGATCGTAAAGCCCCTCAGCTCTGGTTCCCCATCTGCACACCTTCTCTCTCTGCACAAACTGTCTTCTTTTTCAGCACTCTGCATTCTCTCTGCTTTCCCTGCAAAACATGGCTTCTCTCTGTCTCTTCACCTTCTTCTCTCCTTTTCAAAATTTTCTGGTGCAAAAATCTCTGCTCCAGCAAACATTAGCAAAACAGTGGCCATTCCCAAGCAGGAAGGTAATTTGCAATTTTACAGACCACATATACCTGGCACTTTCCAGCCCATAATGCAAATTATAAGCAAGCAAACATAAAAATCATATTTTACTAACTTATTTGACCAACAGAAAGTAAGGCCCATATTTATTATTGTTTGTTTGCCTAGTAACAGTCCCAAACACATAAGGGCATAATTTGCTAAATGAGTGCATAAATGAATGATATGGTTATCCTCCTATTTTTTATTTTTTAATTCTTCCTATTATAAATAGAATCATTTATCAGACCACTGCCTTGTCCTTGTGAAAAGGTTTCAGACCGGTATAAATTACAAACATAACATGGATAACATGGTTACAAGTGGATTATTTTGATTCTTGGCTGTGAAAGTAGGCACCAAAGAGAAGGAAAAGGGCTTCTTATCAAAGGTAAGCCACTTCCCAAACTCCAGCAGAAGAGAAGAGGATAGGGATAGGTGGACAACCTAGTCTCAGGTAATAGTAATTTACAAAAAACTTTGAAAAAGAAATTGCTATGTCTATAATCATTGGGAAGAAAAATATCTAAATAGAATTCTGTTTTTTCCCTTTAAGTTATCAAATACTTTATATAATATTTTCTTACAGTTAGGATTTCAAGGAGAAACGTTATTCTAAACCAACTTCCCAAAAATACAAAATGGCTTCCTAAAATAGCAAAGTTCACAAAAAAGAGAAGTTAGAAGTTAAATAAATACTGCACATTGTTAATTCATATGCCACTTTAAGTTATATATGCTTTGCTTTAGAGGTTATTTCACTTATAACTTCTGCTTAGCTTAATTATTATCAACAGATCTTACCTAAAATGGAGGATATAGTATAGGAAGAGTTAACCAATATGGAAACAGTTCCAATGAGAAAAGTATTTTGGTCTACGGCCATACCACCCTGAACACGCCCGATCTCGTCTGATCCCGGAAGCTAAGCAGGGTCGGGCCTGGTTAGTACTTGGATGGGAGAAAAGTATTTTGTCTCCATTCTTTTTTTACTACCTTTTTTTAAAAAATAGTCTCTACTTAAAAGTAGACATGATCATAACTGTTGTCACCAGCAAATTTATCTCTGGCAATTTTATCTTGCTAATAGTAAATACTCAGATATTGAAAAAAACAGTGAATGTTGAGGGTCTCAGAAAAGTTTTTAATTTACTGAATAATTGCCCATCTATTTTTTTTCATTGATGAAGTTACATTTCAAGTTTCAGGTAGATATTTTAACTTGTAAATAATTCTCTAATCCAAATAATTTATATTCTTTTTTTTCTTAGTCATCACTTTCCAACTTCCTCTTCATCTTTGAGAACAAATTGAGATGTGCATTGCTAAACAGTGACAGTAAAAGCAGGAATTTACTCTAAGGGACATTATATTCCTGTGCAGTAAGTGTTTCTTTTCCTGTTACTGAATTCCTGTGAGTCATTATAGCTCTATCAGGTTAGGATTATAGTACCTGTTGGGTGTTAGAAAAAGCTCTTTCAGTTAAAAACAAGATCCTTTTTAATTGTTACTCTCAATAACAACATGGGCATGAGAGTCATTAGTGGTGTTAATTACATTTAGAAAGGCCACTATATAATACCCAAAACTCAGGTACCACAAGAAAAATAGTTTTCTAAACTTGGATAGAAATTTTAGGTCTTGAAGAATAATATATTAATAGAGATAATCATAACTAGTCTTTAAATAGAAGCAACCACAATATTAAGTATTAGACATTGTGTGTCTTTCTCTCTATTTTCCCTGACCATGTTTAGCCCAGCCATTGCTATGACAACACAGGATTTATTTCTTTTCCTAATGGAACATTTTGGTTTAGATAATAATGTATGTCTTGGCATAGATTAGTTAAAGTTTCTCTGACACTTTAATTAATATTCACTAACATTCTTCCTCTTCACTTTGGATAAAAGCCTAAAAAGCTTTGATCAAACTTTTGTTGCATAAGCTAAATGATATTCTAAGTAGGTTCTATTTTAAGGCAATCACTTGTCTGTAAGAGTCAGTAATATATTGTAAGGTTGGTAGTCAACAATGTCAATGTCATTGGTTTTATTTTTTGCATACTGCTCATTTGAAATGTGAACTGTTTTGTAATCTTTTTATTCAGTTATAATCTGGTTTAAACCTAAATTGTGCCAAAAACCAGAGACTGGAGATCACCACTGGTTCTGGTACAAGTTAATCCAAATGAGTATCATCATAACAGCTACTGAATATCTATCATTGATTGTGCCTGGCACTTTATACGTGTTACTTCTATCACAACACTTCAAGTTCAGCTTTATTATTCCTATTTACCAACTAGAAAACAGAGTTTTGGAGATGATATAAAATGATACTAAGGTAATATAGTTTACAATTAAACCAAAGGACATTGTTCTTCAAAATCTTCCCCTATAGTCTGCAACTTTCCAACATAGTGAAACTATAGTAGTTACATTATTCTAATAATAAATAACAGGCCTGACCATGCAGTGGTGCAGTTGATAGAGCATCGGATTGGGACACCAAGAACCCAGATTTGAAACCCCGAGTTCACCAGCTTGAGCATAGACTCATCTGGTTTGAGCAAGGCTCACCAGCTTGAGCCCAAGGTTTCTGGCTTGAGTAAGGGGCACTCAGTCTGCTGTAGCCTCCCGGTCAAGGCACATATGAGAAAGCAATCAATGAACAACTAAGGTGCCGCAATAAAGAATTGATGCTTCTCATCTCTCTCCCTTTCTGTCTGTCTGCCCCTATCTGTCCTTCTCTCTGTCTCTCTCTGTCTCTGTCTCAAAAAAGAGAGGCCCTGGCCAGTTGGCTCAGTAATAGAGCATCTGCATGGCATGTGGATGTCCTGGGTTCAATTCCCAGTCAAGGAACACAGGAAAGGCAACCATTTGCTTCTTCATCCCTCCCCCTCTGTCTTCTCTCTCTTTCTCTTCCCCTCCTGCAGCCATGGCTCAAGTGGTTCAAGTGAGTTGGCCCCCAGCACTGAGGATAGCTCCCCGGAACCTCTACTTCAGGTGCTAAAAATAACTTGGCTGCTGAGCAACAGCCCTAGATGGGTAGAGCATCACTAGTAGGGCACTTGCCAGGTGGATCTTTGATGAGGTGCATGTGGGAGTCTCTCTGTTTCCTCCTTTCACTTTAAAAATAAATAAATGCATAAAAATAACAGGAATAGAGATTTGCCACTTGAGTAATTCAGAAGCTATTGCTAGCTCTCAGAGCATCTTTGGCCCCTCTAAACCAACAACTAAACCCACAGAGCTATGAATGAATTTCTACTTAGTGATAACAATCCTCTTAATATTCTGAGACTTAGAGGAGAAGGAGAAAGACAAAGAGGAGATAACTATTAGTGAATTAATCACTTAATATCACATCTATAATTTTTTTTGGAGCAAGACTGTCTGGATTCAAATTCCAGTTGTGTCACTTACTATTTGTGTGTACTTGGGGAAGTTATATAAACTTTAGCTTTCTTAACTGTAAAATGGGGTGAGTATAGACCCTATCTCATAGGGATATTGAGAGAATGTTGGTAGGTAATGTATATAAAATGCTTAGAATGGTGATCAGAATGTGGTAGCACTATACATTTTGCTCAGTTTTAGAATGCAGAGTCCTATAGTTTATTATAGTCCATTCCTTATAAAAATTAATTTGCTTCCAATTTGATTCTAATCTAGAGACAACAAATATTTAAATAAGTATAAATGTCAATTCTTACATAATGAAAAGACAGCATCCAAATTTTTTACCATAGAGTTGATACAAGATACTAGAAAGATTATTGTCAAGTTATATTCTTAATCACAATATATACAGGCAAAATTTGAAATACACAGACTGGTGTATTATCTAGAATGCTTATTCTCAACTTAATAAGCAAAATTGTGTTTGTATTTAAAGAGAATTCTTTTTAGTCTGAAAATCATCAACAACTTATTACCTATTTTAAAATATTAAGCATTGTTTAATCTGACAGGTGGAGTATGTCAGTGGAAAATATCTAGGTCTTAATCTAAGAACCAACTTTGGCCTGACCTGTGGTGGTGCAGTAGACAAAATGTCGACCTGGAGTGCTGAGGCCTCTGGTTGAAAACCCTGGGCTTGCTTGGTCAAGGCACATATGATGAAGCAACTACTATGAGCTGATGCTTCCTGCTCCTCCTGCCATCTTCCTTCCTTTCTCTCTCTCTCTCTCTCTCTCTCTTCTCTTTAAAAAATCAATGAATTTAAAAAAGGAGAGAGAGAAAATCTACTTTGAATCTGGCTTCATAATATGCTGAAATTGGTCAAGACACTTAAGTATTTCTTAGCCTCAGTTTTCTTAATCTAAAAGTGAGAAAAACTATTTGTTGAAACAGTGTTGGTGTTACATGAAAATAAGAAAGTCTATTTTAGATGATGTAGAAGTTACAAATTACTATTAAAATATCAGTTGTTGCCCTGGCCAGTTTGCTCAGTGGTTGGAGTATCAACCTAGTGTATAGATATCCCAAGTTTGATCCCCGTCAGGGTACACAAGAGAACCAACCATCTGCTTCTCTCCCCCTCCCATAGCTAGTGGCTCAATTAGTTCAAGTGTTGGCCCTAGGCACTGAGGATGGCTTGGTTGTTTGAATGCATCAGCTCAGGTGGTAAAAAAAAAAATTGTTCAAATGATTCCAGCATGGCCCCAGATGTGGATTGCAGGTAGATCCCAGTTAGGGCACATGCAGGAGTCTGTCTCTCTATCTACCTTCCTCTCACTGAAAAATAATTCAGTATATCAGTTGTTAATATGCAAGTTTACATTTAACTCACAGAGCCAGTGGATAAATAAGAAAGCATTTTACAAAATTGAATTGGCTGGGCCTTTAACTGACAATCCACCATTGTTCTTTTACCATAAAGCCTTTATATATATATTTTTTTAACATCTGATGAACATTTGAATTGCCATGTGTTGAAATAATGCTTGAGTTATAAAAATCACACACACAAAACATGGAAATATTTTGTATAACATATTTCATTTATTTTTAACTAACATGGGATAAAAAAAATCAGGAGAGGATATAAACTGTTAAATTGTCATCCTAGGGGCATTCAGCAAATGTGAGGGCACAGACACCAAAGTCTTGGACACTCTCTATAGGGTACTGAGGCCACTCTTAAATTCGTTAGCTCAAGGCCATTGTGACAGCTCCTCAGTCCTACAGTGAAACATCCCCCAATTAAAATCTGTCTCCCTGAAAATCCAAGTTTAAAGATTTGTTTATTGATTTATTAGAGAAAGGAAAGAGAAGAAAGTGGAGGAGGAGAAGAAAGCATCAACTCATAATAGTTGCTTCTGAATATACCTTGACCAGGCAAAAAACCCAGGGTTTCAAATCTGCAACTTCAGTATTCCAGGTCAATCTTTATCTACTGCGCCACCACAAGTCAGACCTTGCAAATCTAGGTTTAAAAAAGTAAGACTCACCTTTTTAAATAAAAATAACTAATTTAAATTTTTATTAATAATAATTGCATTATTAGGATTAGTATAATTCAATTATGCAAACCAATAAGCATTTTTTATTTTCCTTTACTTTTTTCTTTTTTATTTCTGACAGCCTCATTTGTTGGGTATAAGCTTTATATCAATTAATTAAGTTTAAAACTCTATAGATTTGCAAAGTAGTTGAAAGAAATAAAGTAGTGCTGCCAACCATTTAAAAACCTGTTATTATGGTCTATTACAATTTAAATGAATATAAACTTCTTGGAAGCAAGGACAATATCTATTGATCTTTCCCCCATAATATATCTCTGGACACTTAGATAATGCTTATGAACTAGCTCTTGCTTTAACAGAAAGAACTGAATTTCTTCAAAAGTCATTAGAGTTGAAAATACCCATGGCAGTTTGGATTTGTTGTCAGTAACTTGAGGGCAATATTTATTTTTATTCTTGGCTTATATAGTAGAGAAGTTGGGAGTATCATTTTGCGACATGTTCTTGATTAACTGGTCTTATTTGATTTGCTTTATGAAGTTGACTTGCCATCTTATTATTGCATAAGTAATAGAAAATGCTTATGTTTGGTTTATATTGATTGTCCCAATCACACAAGAATGGTGTGATTATCTAAATTCAAGTGCTGAATCATTCTTGAGTCCTGCTTACAAAAAAAAAAAAAAAAAAACAAAAAAAAAAAAAAGCTATCCTAAAATTTTTATAGATCATTATTCAGGTAATCCAGAACCATTTAGATCTCATCCGTACTAGAATAAAATGTAAATTTACGAAAATTGTCATAAAGACACATTGATTATAGATTTTACTTTTCCCCTGCTGAAGTCTTGGTTCAGTATTTTAAGAGATTGACTTTATTCTAATCATGTCCAGAAGCAGAGGCATCAGATAATTCAGTTATTCCCAGATATTTAAAATTTCATTGATTGATAAATTTTCAAAATGTCCTTTGGACAGGTGACATGGTATTAGCAGCTTTTTACTTTGTCAAGTAAAGATACAAACCCTTATAATTTGTATATTGTTTACCAGTATATTACATAAAATAAAGGTTACTTGAGCGCGCTCTCTCTCTCTCTCTCTCTCTCTCTCTCTCTCTCTCTCGCAATATAACAAAGTTCTATTTTATTCCCACTGAGCTCTGACCAGTCGTTGGTCAAATAAGTTTGTAAAATAGGATTTTTATGTTTGCTCCCTTATAGTTTGCATTGGGGGCTGGGCAGGGCCAGGTATATGTGAGTCTGTGATATACATATTACCTTCCTTTTTGAGAAGGGCCATTGTTCTGCTAATGTTTGCTGGAGGAGAGGGTTTTCCTGCCAGAAAGTTTTGAAAAGAGAGAACAGAAGGAGAAGGAGAAAGGAGCCATGTTTGTAGAGTGAGAAAGAAGAGAATGCAGAGTGCTGAGAAAGAAGCCATATTGACAGGGAAGAAGGAGTGCAGATGTGGAACCAGAGCTGAGGGGCTTTGGAGCCCTCCTGAGACTGGTGGAGCCTTTGATTCTAGGAGGAACCGGAGAAGATTCTCCTGGTTGTGGAACCGGAAATGTGTCAGGGATTTGGGAGCTCTGAATGAGTGAAAGGAAAGTGTTTTCCTTGTGTGTTTGCTTGTTGGCCGGTGTGAGACTTTAATAAAGAAATGGCCCACCATTTTTTGGCTGTACTGTTTCTTTACCGTCTGCTGGAATTCAATGAGAACCTGCATGTGAATGGTCATGATGGCGGCAGCCCCTGGACTTACACCAGTGTCATAAGTGAGCACTGTGCAATGGTAGAGAATGCACTGTCTTCTGAGCCAGGAGCCCATGGTTTTAGTTACCAGGGGCCACAATTTTGCTGTATGACTGAGCCAAGCAATTATTTTTAACTACTCAAAGCTTTAATTTCCCTATCTACAAAATGAGTACTAAATGATACCTAAATGATATTAAAGTTTTGTTCTAGATCTACAATGGTATGATCTTACTCTAACCTACAATTTCTGTACATTTTGCTTCAATTTATCTTGCTTCACTCTCAGCCTGTCATTCTTACAAATTTTCACAGGATTGAGGTTTCAATTGCATTCCCTCATGTTTACATCCTTGGGGAAGTTTCCAGTAGGACTATTGCAGAGTATCTGTTTTGCATGTAAAAGGTTTATTCTCTGCTTTGAGAGACATTTCTCACAGTATACAATGACAAATGGCATTTAAACAATTTTTTTCTGTGTGGTATAATTTGTATATAAATTGGAGAGATTTGGTGGTGGAAGGAATAGAAAAAAAGACAGGGAGAGACAGAAATTCATTGACATCCAGAAGAAGATTAAAAGTAAAAAAGAGGTGAAAAGAAATTGAGATAGTGATAGAGATTGAAAGAAAGAGACTCTCTGTAGGGGTGCCTGAGAAGGAAGAATGAGAAGGAAAGGGAGAACAATAGAGAGATGAGGGAAGTACTAAATGCTCTAGTGATTTGGAAGTAGTGTTCCCCATTATTCCCCTAGTCACTTTTATGGGCCCTCGACTCAGTGGAGTTCTTTCTTCTTACTAAATCTCATGCCAGCCCTTCAGTTCTCCATCTATTTCACTTATAGAATATTGCATATTTTCAAAGCACTCTTATTGATCAGTTGTTCTCACTGATTTCTTGTGGTTGCCCAGGGGACTGGGATTGGGCAAACTGGCGTTGTCTGTGCTCATTATCACAGGAAGAAAGCCCAAAGACACACACTTTGTGATACAAAACTCTTAATGTTTAGTACTCATAAAAATCACCTAAGGTATGTGTTAAAAATATATTTTCCAAGGCCTCAGCTCCATAGATCCCCTGAACCTTTTTAGTAAAAACAAACAAACAAATAAATAAATAAGAGAAAGAAAGCAAGAAAGAAAGAAAGAGAAAGAAAGAAAAAGAAAGAGAAAGAGAGAGAGAGAGAGAGAGAGAGAGAGAGAGAGAGAGAGAAAGAAAGAAAGAAAGAAAGAAAGATGTTTCCTGTAAATACTACAGATGATTTTTATACATTGATACATCAACACACTCTCTGAGAGATACTGGACTAGACTCAAGTTTCCTCACTAGTCATCTGAGCCCTTTTGACTGGCCCGTATCCACAAGATAACCAGAAATGTTTACCTTTCAAGGAAAGTGCTTGGGTCCAGTGCTTTCAGGGAAAATTTTCATATTAATTCAGTGCAATCTTTTTTGTGTGTGTGTGCTAGTTTAGGATAATATGAAACTAGATTTGGCCAAGACAAATATTAGTTGAAGGACTGAATTCTCCCCAGGCACACAGGTTTAAATTCCAGCTTTATTGACCATCTCTTCATGAGGAGATATCTTCTCTCCCTACTCATTATACGACTTATTACTTTTAATTCTACTATTAATTCTCTCTTGTTATCATAATCACTGATAGACACTGAGTCTCTGCCCTGTAGTCTTCTCAAGAAAATTAGCCACTTGAATAATAGAGTATTTGATTAAGGAAACAGCCACAGTATTTTCATCAAAGTTTCAAGTGGGGTCAGGATGTGTTTGATACTCCTAACACAATTTATTCTGGCTCCCAGAGAACTGTTAAGAGGCAGGAGGGTTTGAAAGGGTAGGGAGGATTAAATGACTAATATTAATAAATATTTTGTGAGCATAAAAGGAAATGAAACAGCTGTGATGTTATGAATTTGAGCTAGATATGCAGGAAAACTTCTAGCACTGAAAATGGCAAACAAATTTGTTCACTGGTTCATTACTCTGACATTACTTAATAAGCTGGGATAAATAACAAGATGTCAACAGCCTTTCTTGCAAAGTTCATGAACTAGCAACCTCTGACATATAACCTGCTAGTGTGTATTGTTTGGCCACCCTGCTTTAAGACTGTAAGAGAATAGTATTTAAAAATAAGAAATTTCACAAAACAACACCAGTAGTAGAAAAATATGGAAGAAGTCATATTTTTAGCTCTTCTGGCAACTCTGGGCCTCATACCTCCTCATAGCAGCACTCAGGTAAACCTGAGTAGTATGTGTCCTTTTAAATTGAGAGATGCTCTCTCTCCTACAGACATACGTGCACTTATACCCTACCTGATTGTCTTGTTCACCTCTCTGTCCAGGCCTGTGGATATTGACTATATCCCTTTACCTCTTTTAGAGAATCTGTAGAATTTCATCAAGGCACTAGGTGTGCAATTTGCAAAGCTATCACCCTGTTTGTTATGGTTCAGTGGATTTTGAAAGGACAAGTTTCTGGAGCAATTTCTTACAGCTGACTAGGCTTGCCAGCTCCATTTCAGAATTTTAAAGGCATCTTCCAGTCACTTCTTTTTTCATTTTATAATAAAAAGAAAACTTCTATTAAAATATTTCAATAAATAATTGACAGCACTGATTGCCACTCATGTTTGATAGTCTTAAGAAAACCTAACACTAAGAAAATGATTTAAAGAAAGGATAAACCACAAATTATAAAATGTAATTAAAATTCTACTTTACTTTTATTTCCCACAATCTCTTTAACATTTATTTGGGAGACATTAACTTTCTGACCTTGATGAAAATATTGGAAGCCGTGGATTTTCTTGCTCATTTTTTGTTTTGGGAGGGGTTTTTATTCACTGTATTCAAGCCAATTTATTAAACAAAATGAAAAAAATAAAATTGCATAATTCTAACTGACTTCTCCCTCCACTTCTTCAAATGCCTACAGAACTTATACTATAACAAAGCATTATGCCGCCTGTACAATTATACTGTTGTGTTAGTGAAGAGCTATTTTATTTTTTTCAGAATAAAAAATGACTTTTTAATTTTTATTCTTATTTTTTAGAATATAAAAACATGTAATAAAATGCAACATCTAGGCATAAAATCAACTCTAAGTAAAATCATAAAAGAAAGCAACTTTCTTATTTGATTGCTTTTCTAAAAGAAACACAAAGCAAACATCATAATTAACCAGAATTTTTGCAAGCTGTTTCTCCATAAGCTGAAACACACAGGGCTGTTGAATTTTAGTTTTATATATATTAAAATTTATTTACTAATTGTAATTGTTTTAGATTACTGTGACTTGTTTATATATATGGAATTGTTATCCATATATAATAATTATGCTATTGTTTCAAAGTTGATCCTTTTGCCTTTTTATCCTCTTTCTTTATTGCCCTGACTATACCTTCAGTATATTGTTGAATAGTAGAAAGTACTAAAAGCCAGCAAACTTGTGTGTTTATTTTTATTTTTAATTGCAAAACCATACATTTGCTCATTCTAATAAATGAATAGTTCTTTTGACAACTAAATTTGCAGAGTTCATGAATTGAAAATTTGAATGTCTGATTTAAAACAATAATTTAAAATTCTCTTCTGTAGCTCATGCCAGTGTGGAATAAAAATCTACGAAGTGACTTTTTTTAATACTTTCTCTATTTTCTGTTTCTCTATTCTCTATCCAGCCCTTTCTGAGTACTCTCTGTTGGAAGCAGGGTGTGGGTGCAGTGAGCAAATTGAATGAAATATGTTATTTGACCTAGAACCAGTGGTGCCCAGGGCTTGGCAGATGGATAAAACCAACAGCTGAATGGTGTCTTTTCCTGGGTTTCTCAACGGTGTGCTTTTGGGCTTCTCCCCTCATAGCTCACTGGTTCATGAGGATGAATCCTTATTCTGAGAATTTACTGGTTACTCCTTCCAAAGCACTGGTAAGCCTATGTTTTAACCCAGAGCTTCAAGATGGTCAAGTGTCCAACTCCACATAGCCTTAAGGAACGGAACACAAAATTATAATCCCACTCTCTCATTCTCTCCCTCTATAATCTATGCATGGGCAGTCTTATTCTCAACATACTCTCCTGGTCCTACAGCAAAGCAGCTAGAAAGCAATCTTTCATTTTCTTGATTTTTCAGATGTGCGTCAGATCCGAGGCCACTATGTCTTTCAACTGTAAAAGGGCCCACATACTAAGTTCACATTGCAGAGGGCTATCAAGTCTTGCCCCTTGGTGGTGAGAAAATGGGAGTGGAATTCAAAAGAAATATTCTGCAATACTAGAGAGGACAACCTCCTCTCAAATAATGTCTATGTGTTTCACTCCATACTTTGATTCTTTATATGATATAACTGGGTGGAACTTAATGGTTTATAGAGTAGATTTTAGATATTTTATTTGAAAATCTGTACATGGCTATTTGCCCAACCCCTTTGTAAATTTACACATTTTGATAACTGATTAAAACTTTAATGTTCACATCCTGAGCCAGATATCTTGTACTAATCTTTCATTTGAAACAAGTAAAGACCTGAATGTGTATTTTCTCTGAGTTTAATGTAATTGTGCTATAAATAAATACTATAATTAGAGCAATTAAAATCTCTGTATGTTTAAAAATTAAGACATTCACTTATAAATAACCTATGAATCATGCAAAGAAATCATGATAAAAAAAACATTGAATAGAAAGAGAAATAAAATGTGCATGACACAACTAAACCAGTGATTAGAGAGAACTTTGTAGCCTTGAATGACCACATTACTTAGAAAAAATACTTTTAAAGACCCAAATAAGGTATATGGGAGAAAATAATAAAAGAGCTAAAATAAATGAAACAAAAAAGAAATAGATAATGTCAAATAATAATGAGGTTGCTAAACCTCTGCCAAAACTAATCAAGAAAAAGAAGAAAATAAACAAATAAACATTAATAAAGAGACATTACTACAGATACCTCTAAAAATTTGTTTAATAGGTGGATATGCTGAACAGCTTTATGCAAATAATTTTGGAAATTTATATAAAGTGAATAAATTTATAGAAAAAATATAGCTTGTCAAAACTAACTAGAGAATATAAACTTTTGTAGACCTTTAACCATTAAAGAAGTTGGATCAGCAATTTATAATTTTCTCACAAAAAAATTTTAGTCCAGGTCCTGGCCGGTTGGCTCAGCGGTAGAGCGTCGGCCTGGCGTGCGGGGGACCCGGATTCGATTCCCGGCCAGGGCACATAGGAGAAGCGCCCATTTGTTTCTCCACCCCCACCCCCTCCTTCCTCTCTGTCTCTCTCTTCCCCTCCCGCAGCCAAGGCTCCATTGGAGCAAAGATGGCCTGGGCACTGGGGATGGCTCCTTGGCCTCTGCCCCAGGCGCTAGAGTGGCTCTGGTTGCGGCAGAGCCACTCCCTTGAGGGAAAGAGCATCGCCCCCTGGTGGGCCGAGCATCGCCCCTGGTGGGCGTGCGGGGTGGATCCCGGTCGGCGCATGCGGGAATCTGTCTGACTGTCTCTCCCCGTTTCCAGCTTCAGGGAAAAAAAAAAAAAAAAAAAATTTAGCCCAGTTGGTGTCATCAGAAAGTTATACTAATCATTTAAATAATAAATAAAACTAATCATTTAAAAAATAAATAAATACCTGAGGCTTGTGGACATAAATAAAAGTGAAGTGGTTACCAGAGGAGAGTGGGGGCAAGAGGAGTAAAGAGAGAGAAATATACACCGACAGAAAATGATTTCACTTTGGCTAATGGGCACACAATATAATCAACAGTTCAAATGCTATAGTGATGTTCACCTGAAAGCTATGTGTTCTTATGGACCAGTGTCATCCCATTAAATTTAATTTCTAAAAATAAAAAGAAAGAAAAAAAATAGAGGTTTTACTTCCCAACTTGTTTCATGAGGGTAACATATGGGTGAAATTTAAATCGGATAGAAATATTCTAAGAAAGGAACACTATAGGCCAATCTCAATATGAAAAAAAGTAAAAATTCAGTAAAACATTAAAAACGGTACTCAAGTGTGCTGAAGTTGGGATTGTATTAGCAATGTGAAGTGGGTTTTAACACTAGAAACCAGTCAATGTAATTCACTGTACTGTGAGAATACAAAGAAAAATATGTAATCATCTGAACAAAAAAATACTTTTAATAATTCAATATTTATTCATCATAAAATGCTTTTACTAATTTAATATTTCTTCATCATAGAAACATTTAGGAAATAAAACTATAAGGGATTTTCTTAATCTGACAACATAGCTTTAAAAACAACAGACATCATCTTGCAGAATGAAGGAATGTTAGATTTCTCTCTGAGTATGAGAACAAGGCAATCTTGCCCAGCAATGCTACTTATTATAACGTACTACATATGCTAGCTAATGTTGTAAAATATGAAAAATAAATATTATAATTAGAAAGGAAAAATAAGGCTGCTGTTTGTAGATGATAGCATATTATTGTAGAAGTAGAAAATTCGCAAGAATTTATTGATAAATTATTATAATTAAAGAATTCATCTTTGGATATAGATCTTATATAAATTAATTGTATTTTTATCTATGCAATAAAAAGTTTAAAAAGAAAACAACAATATTCCATTATGGAAAATAAAAAAATATCAAATACTTATAAATAATTCTAATAAAAGATCTTCATGATTTCTACAAGAAGTATAATAAAACAGTATTGAGTGCCATTAAAGAAAATCTTTAATATTGGAAATATACAGCATGTTCATTGATTAGGCAGCCCAGTATTTTAATTATGTTAATTGTCTCCTAAAAGACCTATAGATTCAATATAATTACAAATAAAATCCTAATAGATTTTATTGTGGAATATTAAAAGATGATTATAAATTTTACATGGAAATGCATAAAGTCAAGAAACTTTTTAACAATTCTTGAAGAAGAAATGCAGGAAAGGAGAACTTTCCCAACAGTTATGGGAGAAGTGCTATGTCAAAGATATAGTAATAAAAATTGTTAACTTGTTGCATGTTAGATGTATTAGGCAATAGTGATGCTATGTAGATAGAATAGACAGCTCTGAAATGAACCTACAAATATATGGATCTTTGATAAATAACAAAGATAGTATAACAGAGAAGTGGCAAAGCATTGGCCTCTTCAATAAATACTGCTGACACAATCAGGTAGCCATTGGGAGAAAAAATATATTGCATTTCTATATTATAAACCAAATCTGGATGAATTACTTACTAGGATATAAACTTAAAAACTTTAAGAAGAAGATATAGGAGAATATTCTTGTAACTTTATTCTAGGAAAATACACAAAAAGTATTAACCATATGGGAAAAAACACATATTTTATTGTTTTAGAATTACTCTTTATCAAAAGATGCAGTATAGCAAAATATTTGACATAGTTATAACTGACAGAACAAACAATTCTTATCTAGAAATATTAATATATAGAAAAACTACTGATCAGTAAAAAAATAAATAAAAACAATCCAATCCAAAAAGGGGCAGATTTAGTTACTTTTGCATAACAATGGAAACACAAGTGTGCTTACAGCAATGTTATTATAATATGCAAAAATTAATGTCTGCTCATATCTAGAATTGCAAATTTATAAGCAAACTGTGGTTTATTCATTAAATGAACTGTATACAGTGACAGTGAAGAGACTACAGAGATAATCAACAAAATAAAAAATTTTAAAATATAGTATTAAAATACAAAAAATACCTACAATATATTTCATTTGCATAAAGTTAAAAACAGTCAAATCTACTGAAAGTTTTATCCTATTGAGATATGCACACAGACAGTAAATCTATAAAGCAGCTATTTTCAACGTTTTTCATCTTCTGGTACACTAATGTACACATAGTACACATAAAATTCTGTGGCACACCCGCTGAAAACTGCTGCTATAAGGAAAGGCTAGAAATGATTGCATAAATCAGAGTAGCTCTGGGTAACCTCTAGAGCAGTGGGAGAGGGATGTAACTTACAGAACATTCCCAAGAAGCTTCTAAACAACTGGAAATATAGGCATTATATCTATATTTATATTTTGTACCTTTCTGTTCATATTATCTTTTATAATTTTAACAAAAATTGGAAGGAATGAATAAAATGCAGAGCCCAAACTTAAGAAACTTAAAAATTGAAGCTGGGACCCATTAAAAGGGAAATGAACTGTCTTATTAAGTGAAAATCACAAGATTTGTCAAAGTTTTAAAAATAATTAGTACATAACAGAGGTAAACTGTATTTAATCAGAGAACCTTAAGAAACTCCACAAAAAGAAAGGTATGGAGAGAAATGTCAGCAGCCTTCTGAAGCATTTTGTGACATAAAAATCTCTTTTTAGCAAATCTCTATTGTCATTAATCATAAACTATTTGTAAAGTCATCATTTTCCTGAATTCTTAGAGCAAAACCCCTATGAAGATGGAAGATACACTGGGCACCTTTAAGCTTTAATTTAGATGTTATCGATTTCCTCTCAATCTCATTCTGTTATTTTCTTAAATTTAAGTTTGTCATTCACCCGTACTTAGGGTCAGAAGACTTCCGTGGAAGACTTGCCTCTCTCTATTTAGGTTTGTTTCTTGTATTGTGGTAGCTTTCTCTGAGATGTTACTACTTGGGATTTTAGCAGTCAAAGAACTTCATCATCGTTCATTTGAATGCACTAGTTGATTTTTAAGTCTGTCCCACTACATAAACAGCTGACTTAGAGAACTCAAGGCTAACAGTGCACCTCAAACTCCCTGGGCTCCACTAGGTCCTCTTCATGAAGCTGTAACCTGTGTTCTCACATGCAAATTGAAGCTTGCTTGGTATGCTTTTGGGTATTTAAGACAGACTATCTTTAGTGGAACAATTTTAAAGTCTCATGAGGAGTTTAATTTCATTTAAATTTAACTTTCTCCAATCTACAAATAATTCAGAATAAGAAAAGTAATTTAAAATGTTTTTAATCATTAGGAAAACTGAGAAAAATTTTATTACAATATATGGGCCTTATCATTTCAATATAGTAGTAGCACATCTAACTTTATAATTTAATAAAAAGAATGCCATATTTGTGTATTAATTAAAATTTACAAAGTATTTTCTATATGTTATTTCTATAAAACCCTTAAAAGCAGGCAAACTGGTATATGTTAACATTTTTTGATTTATAAATAGAGTTTTAAATACTTAAGGGAGTTTATTTCAAATATATAAATGAGATGAAATATTAAAGGACCCCTTTTATTGTTAAATTTCTTATATTAATAAATAGAATAATAACATTTGTACACTGAACTTAAAAACTTAAGAAATACAGTTTTATCCTGTAAATTAAAATAAACCCTGAATTATAACTTCCAAAACCAAATTAACCTCTGAAAACTCATTTCTACACTCAAAATGTATATACTTAAGGACATTAAAAAAACTTACATTTAACAACTTGAAGAATGTACATATATTACATTAAACATGTATTAAATATTAGCACATTTTAAGCATTAACAAAACATTAAATATTAGCATCATGAATATAATATATAACTGAATTAAATTGATAATGAAAATAAATAATTTTGTATTATCTGCTAACACAAGCTTAGTACATATGAAGCTTTTAGTTATAGTCTATGTTAAATAAAAGAAAAAGACTCAGTATTTAATTTTGTGGTTTAAAAATTGTCTAAATAGGGATAGTTTTTGTAGGTGAAACTAATGAATAAGGCAATGCTACTACTTCAGTTGAGCATTAAAGAAACATTAATTGTGTTCTCTAGGAGTTTTGTTAAATAAAAAATAGGAAGGAAAAACATGAATAAAGCTACAGAGTAGGTAATAAAAATGCCATATTTAAAGGAGAGCAAAGAACCCTTTTATATTTGCTGGAAAGCAATGGAAATTTGAATGCTTAGACTCAGGTTATAAATGAAACTTTGAAGTTTCTTCTAAAATATAGAAATCCATTTTTATTTATTTTTTTAAAGATTTTATTTATTCATTATAGAGAGGGGGGAGAGAGAGAGAGAGAGAGAGAGAAGGGGGGAGGAGCAGGAAGCATCAACTCTCATATGTGCCTTGACCAGGCAAGCCCAGTGTTTTGAACCGGTAACCTCAGCGTTTCCAGGTTGACGCTTTATCCACTGCGCCACCAAGGTTAGGCTAGAAATCCATTTTTAATCTAATCATATCTGTGCTTCAAATTAATTGGACAAATTGTAAACTTGTGATAGCCAGTCTCCAAGATGGCCTTCAATGATCCTTGCCTCTAAGTATTCAAACACTCAAGTGGACTGTTCTCAGTTAAGGCTAAATTCAGTGACTTACTAATTGAAGCGAGGTGTGACTTTCAAGACATTATGGCTTCTACCTAGGTTTCTCAGGTTGCTTTTTCTTGGGGAAGCCAGTCGTCTTGTGAGAACAGTCAGACACCCTTGTGGAGAGACCCAGTGGAGAAAAACTGAGTCTTCCACTGACAGCCAGCTCTGAGTTGTCAGCAATGTGAGTGAATCACCTTGTAAATGGCTCTTCCAGACCTATCAAGCCTTGAGATGATTGCAGCCCCAAATGTAATTTCTAGAGATTGCTAATTATGAGTGACTACAAATCAGATTTACTCAAAGCTACTCTTAAGTTACTATCTTATTAAATATTGTGAAAGATAATAAATGATTGGTGTTTGAAGACACATGTTTAGGTACAATTTGTTGTGCAGCAAAATATTCAGATAAACAGAAAGGACTCCTTGTATCAAGAAAATTTTTTCTAGACTCAAGATAAATTATTTTCCCTCAAGTTATGTCCACAGTAAATGTTCAATAAATACTGACTGGATTTATTTAATTGATCCATTATTTACTCGCTCCATAAAGCTCTAAACATCTTTAGGATTATACATGTTGCTTTTTAAATTCTTTAAGTTTAGAATTTTATCATTGAAGAACTGGTACAGATAGAATTAGAATGATGTTTGATCACCATATTTGTAACATTATAATAATAATAGCAATGTATTTTATAAAAAATATAGTTTTTAATCCTTATAGATAATTTAAAAAGTTATGCATTGTTATTACCAAAATATATTATTTTTGCCCTGGCCTGTTGGCTCAGCGGTAGAGCGTCAGCCTAGCGTGCGGAGGACCCGGGTTCGATTCCCGGCCAGGGCACATAGGAGAAGCGCCCATTTGCTTCTCCACCCCTCCGCCGCGCCTTCCTCTCTGTCTCTCTCTTCCCCTCCCGCAGCCAAGGCTCCATTGGAGCAAAAGATGGCCCGGGCGCTGGGGATGGCTCTGTGGCCTCTGCCCCAGGCGCTAGAGTGGCTCTGGTCGCAATATGGCGACACCCAGGAGGGTCGCAACATGGCGACGCCCAGGATGGGCAGAGCATCGCCCCCTGGTGGGCAGAGCGTCGCCCCCTGGTGGGCGTGCCGGGTGGATCCCGGTCGGGCGCATGCGGGAGTCTATCTGACTGTCTCTCCCTGTTTCCAGCTTCAGAAAAATGAAAAAAATAAAAATAAATAAATAAATAAAAATATATATATATATTATTTTTATGGCAGGTATATTTTACTAATGAACTTGGTTTATAGTTATTATTTGCATTTCTTGATGTGCTTACATGAGAACTAATTTGTTAAAGAGCTATATTTGCCAGTTTATTTGCTAATTATATTAGCAAAATAATTACTGGTTTGATTCAGCTAGTAAAATATCAGAAACTGTAAGGTGAAATTCTTTTCACTTTCTTACACTTGTTGGAAAATAAAATTAGAGAGATAACTCTTACAGAAACTTAAATCTGGAATGTGTGAAATTTAGTTTCAGATGCTGTTTCCTCAAGTAAAACAGTACGTTATTTCATCTTTACTCACATTAGTTCCTCTTTGATAACTTTACTCTTCACATGAAACACAGATATAGACATTGAATTCATGTAAAAAGAATCTAACCACATTAAGCAAACTAACAGTATTTACTTTTTAGTTATAAAGCATGATCTCATCATTACCATTTCATTTGCAAGTACGATTTTAAGATAAAATATTATTTATTTCCTGCTTGGGGCTTCCTTTGGCATCGTTTTCCTGATGTATTTTATTTTATACTGCTTTACTAAATTTGCATACTTTTGGCTTTCCCTCTTTTGTTATTTATTTTATATTTGTTCTTCCTATACTTTATCCTGTAAATGAACAATAATTTATCTAATTATTATTATTTTTTATATAATTTTATTTTTTTAATGCGGTGACATCAATAAATCAGGATACATATATTCAAAAATAACAAGTCCAAGTTATCTTGTCATTTAATTATGTTGCATACCCATCACCCAAAGTCAGATTGTCCTCTGTCACCTTCTATCTAGTTTTCTTTGTGCCCTTCCCCCTACCCCTTTCCCTCTCCCTTTCCCCCCTCCACTCCGTAACCATCACAATCTTATCAATGTCTCTTAGTTTCACTTTTATGTCCCACCTACGTATGGAATAATGCAGTTCCTGGATTTTTCTGATTAACTTATTTCGCTTCGTATCATGTTATCAAGATCCCAACATTCTGCTGTAAATGATCTGATGTCATCATTTCTTATGGCTGAGTAGTATTCCATAGTGTATATGTGCCACATCTTCTTTATCCAGTAATCTATTGACGGGCTTTTTGGTTGTTTCCATGTCCTGGCCACTGTGAACAATGCTGCAATGAACATGGGGCTGCATGTGTCTTTACGTATCAATGTTTCTGAGTTTTGGAGGTATATACCCAGTAGAGGGATTGCTGGTTCATAAGGTAGTTCTATTTTCAGTTTTTTGAGGAACCACCATACTTTCTTCCATAATGGTTGTACTACTTTACATTCCCACCAACAGTGGATGAGGGTTCCTTTTTCTCCACAGCCTCTCCAACATTTGCTATTACCTGTCTTGCTAATAATAGCTAATCTAACAGGTGTGAGGTGGTATCTCATTGCAGTTTTGATTTGCATTTCTCTAATAACTAAAGAAGATAAGCATCTTTTCATATATCTGTTGGCCATTTGTACTTCCTCCTGGGAGAAGTGTCTGTTCATGTCCTCTTCCCATTTTTTTATTGGATTGTTTGTTTGTTGTTGAGTTTTATGAGTTCTTTGTATATTTTGGATAT
Organism: Saccopteryx bilineata; assembly: GCF_036850765.1. Taxonomy (NCBI): domain Eukaryota; kingdom Metazoa; phylum Chordata; class Mammalia; order Chiroptera; family Emballonuridae; genus Saccopteryx; species Saccopteryx bilineata. The sequence goes on from NC_089494.1 coordinate 180,791,266, forward strand.
TAGGCCCTTATCTGAGCTGTTGTTTGAAAATATCATTTCCCATTTAGTTGGCTCTCTGTTTATTTTGTTATCAGTTTCTCTTGCTGAGCAAAAACTTCTTAGTCTGATGTAGTCCTATTCATTAATTTTTGCCTTCACTTCTCTTGCCTGTGGAGTCAAATTCATAAAATGCTCTTAATTTTTTTTAATAAATTTTTATTAATGTTAATGGGATGACATTAATATTTCAGGGTACATATATTCAAAGAAAACATGTCTAGGTTATCTTGTCATTAAATTATGTTGCATACCCCTCACCCAGAGTCAGATTGTCCTCCGTCACCCTCTGTCTAGTTTTCTCTGTGCCCCTCCCCCTCCCCCTAACTCTCTCCCTACCTCCCTCCTGCATCCTCCCTTCTCCCACCCCTGGTAACCACCACTCTCTTGTCCATGTCTCTTAGTCTCGTTTTTATATTCCACCAATGTATGGAATCATGTAGTTCTTGTTTTTTTCTGATTTACTTATTTCACTCCGTATGATGTTATCAAGATCCCACCATTTTGCTGAAAATGATCTGATGTCATCATTTCTTATGGCTGAGTAGTATTCCATAGTGTATATGTGCCACATCTTCTTTATCCAGTCTTCTATTGAAGGGCTTTTTGGTTGTTTCCATGTCTTGGCCACTGTGAACAGTGCTGCAATGAACATAGGGCTACATGTGTCTTTACATATCAATGATTCTGAGGTTTTGGGGTATATACCCAGTAGAGGGATTGCTGGGTCATAAGGTAGTTCTATTTTCGGTTTTTTGAGGAACCACCATAGTTTCCTCCATAATGGTTGTACTACTTTACATTCCCACCAACAGTGTATGAGGGTTCCTTTTTCTCCGCAGCCTCTCCAACACTTGCTATTACCCGTTTGTTGATAATAGCTAATCTAACAGGGGTGAGGTGGTATCTCATTGTAGTTTTGATTTGCATTTCTCTAATAACTAATGAAGCTGAGCATCTTTTCATATATCTGTTGGCCATTTGTATTTCTTCCTGGGAGAAGTGTCTGTTCATGTCCTCTTACCATTTTTTTATTGGATTGTTTGTTTGTTTGTTGTTGAGTTTTATGAGTTCTTTGTAAATTTTGGATATTAGGCCCTTATCTGAGCTATTGTTTGAAAATATCAGTTCCCATTTAGTTGGCTGTCTGTTTATTTTGGTATCGGTTTCTCTTGCTGAGCAAAAACTTTTTATTCTGATGTAGTCCCATTCATTAATTTTTGCCTTCACTTCTCTTGCCATTGGAGTCAAATTCATAAAATGCTCTTTAAAACCCAGGTCCATGAGTTGAGTACCTATGTCTTCTTCTATGTACTTAATTGTTTCAGGTCTTATGTTTAGATCTTTGATCCATTTTGAGTTAATTTTTGTACAGGGGGAGAGACTGTAGTACAGTTTCATTCTTTTGCATGTGGCTTTCCAGTTTTCCCAGCACCATTTATTGAAGAGGCTTTCTTTTCTCCATTGTGTGTTGTTGGCCCCTTTATCAAAAATTATTTGACTATATATATGTGGTTTTATTTCTGGACTTTCTATTCTGTTCCATTGGTCTGAGTGTCTATTTTTCTGCCAATACCATGCTGTTTTGATTGTCGTGGCCCTATAATAGAGTTTGAAGTCAGGTATTGTAATGCCCCCAGCTTCATTCTTTTTCCTTAGGATTGTTTGGCTATACAGGGTTTTTTATATTTCCATATAAATCTGATGATTTTTTGCTCTATTTCTTTAAAAAATGTCATTGGAAGTTTGATGGGAATTGCATTAAATTTGTACATTGCTTTGGGTAATATAGCCATCTTGATTATATTTATTCTTCCTAGCCAAGAACAAGGTATATTCTTCCAACTCATTATATCTTTTTCGATTTCCCTTAACAATGGTTTATAGTTTTCATTATATAAGTCCTTTACATTCTTTGTTATGTTTATTCCTAAGTATTTTATTTTTTTGTTGCAATCATGAAGGAGATTATTCTTTTGAGTTCATTCGCAATTGTTTCATTGTTGGCATATAGAAAGGCTATTGACTTCTGTATGTTAATATTGTATCCTGCGACCTTACTGTATTGGCTTATTGTTTCTAGTAGTCTTTTTGTGGATTCTTTGGGGTTTTCGATGTATAGGATCATATCATCTGCAAAAAGTGATACCTTTACTTCTTCTTTTCCGATATGGATGCCTTTTATTTCTTTGTCTTGTCTGATTGCTCTGGCTAGAACCTCTAGTACCACATTAAAAAAGAGTGGAGAGAGTGGACAACCCTGTCTTGTTCCTGATTTAAGGGGGAAAGCCTTCAGTTTAGTGCCATTTAATATGATGTTAGCTGATGGTTTATCGTATATGGCCTTTATCATGTTGCGATATTTTCCTTCTATACCCATTTTGTTGAGAGTCTTAAACATAAAATTGTGTTGTATTTTCTCAAAAGCCTTTTCTGCATCTATTGATAAGATCATGTGGTTTTTGTTCTTTGTTTTGTTGATATGGTGTATTACGTTAACCGTTTTACGTATGTTGAACCATCCTTGAGATTCTGGGATGAATCCCACTTGATCATGATGTATTATTTTTTTAATATGTTGTTGTATTCGGTTTGCTAGTATTTTGTTTAGTATTTTAGCATCTGTATTCATTAGAGATATTGGTCTGTAGTTTTCTTATTTTGTGCCATCCTTGCCTGGTTTTGGTATGAGGGTTATGTTGGCCTCATAAAATGTGTTTGGAAGTATTGCTTCTTCTTCAATTTTTTGGAAGACTTTGAGTAGAATAGGAACCAAGTCTTATTTGAATGTTTGATAAAATTTGCTAGTATAGCCGTCAGGGCCTGGACTTCTATTTTTGGGGAGGTTTTTAATGGTTTTTTCTATTTCTTCTCTAATAATAGGTCTGTTTAGGCTTTCTGTTTCTTCATGACTCAGTCTAGGAAGGTTGTACTGTTCTAGGAATTTATCCATTTCTTCTAGGTTGTTGAATTTAGTGGCATAAAGTTTTTCATAGTATTCTACAATAATTCTTTGTATATCTACGTTGTCCGTGGTGATTTCTCCTCTTTCATTTTGGATTTTGTTTATATGAGTTCTTTCTCTTTATTCCTTGGTAAGTCTTGCCAAGGGTTTGTCAATTTTGTGGATCTTTTCAAAGAACCAGCTCCTTGTTCTATTAATTTTTTCTATAGTTTTTCTGTTCTCTAATTCATTTATTTCTGCTCTGATTTTTATTATCTCCTTTCTTCAGCTGGTTTTGGGTTTTCTTTGTTCTTCTTTTTCTAGTTCCTTAAGGTGTGAAGTTAAGTGGTTCACTTGGCCTCTCTCTTGTTTGTTCATATAGGCCTGAAGTGATATTAACTTCCCTCTAATCACTGCTTTTGCTGCATCCCATAGATTCTGATATGTAGTATTGTCATTTTCATTAGTCTGTATATATCTTTTGATCTCTGCACTTATTTCTTCTTTGACCCATTCATTTTTTAAAAGTATGTTGTTTAGTTTCCACATTTTTGTGGGATTTTTTTCCTCTTTTTTACAGTTGAATTCTAGTTTCAAGGCTTTATGATCAGAAAATATGCTTGGTACAACTTTGATTTTTTTGAATTTGCTGATGTTGTTTTTGTGGCCCAACATATGGTCAATTCTTGAGAATGATCCATGTACACTGGAGAAAAATGTACACTCAGTCACTTTGGGATGAAATGTCCTGTAGATGTCTATCATATCCAGGTGCTATTTTTTTTTTTAAGGCCACTATGTCTTTGTTGATTCTCTGTTTGGATGACCGATCTAGAGCCATCAGCGTTGTATTGAGGTCTCCAAGTATGATTGAATTTTTGTCAGTTTTTGTTTTAAGATCAATAAGTAGCTGTCTTATATATTTTGGTGCTCCTTGGTTTGGTGCATATATATTAAGAATTGTTATGTCTTCTTGATTCAGTGTCCCCTTAGCCATTATGAAATGGCCATTTTTGTCTCTGAGTACTTTTCCTGTCTTGTAGTCAGCATTATCAGATATGAGTATTGCTACGCCTGCTTTTTTTTGGATGTTATTTGCTTGGAGTATTGTTTTCCAGCCTTTCACTTTGAATTGGTTTTTATCTTTGTTACTTAGATGAGTTTCCTGTAGGCAGCATACAGTTGGATTTTCTTTTTTAATCCATTCTGCTACTCTGTGCCTTTTTATTGGTGAGTTTAATCCATTTACATTTAGTGTAATTATTGATACTTGTGAGTTCCCTATTGCCATTTTATATCTTGCTTTCTGTTAGTTTTGTGTCTTGTTTGATCCTTCTCTTTCGTTTCTCTATCTTTTGTTTTTATTTGGTTGTATTCCATACATCTTTCCTCTGTTGCTATCTTTTTTATCTCATGTGCTTCTGTGGTGGTTTTTTCAATGGTGGTTACCTTTGAGTAATGAAAAGGGTCCCTACCCTGTTCATTGTAGCGAACTATTTTGTGAGTACTTTTGCACTCCATCGTCTTTTGCTACTGTTAATCTCCATCTTCTCCCCCTCTTTTTTTTGTTGTTGTCACAGTTTAAATTTGGTTTTATTGTGTTCTTCTTGGAGCTTTTACTTGTGGCTCTGTTTTTTTTTTGTTCTTTGTATCTGATTGGAGAACCCCCTTTAGTAATTCCTGGAGTGGGGGTTTTCTGATTATAAATTCCCTCATCTTTTCTGTATCTGTGAATGTTTTTATTTCTCCTTCATATTTGAAAGATATCTTTGATGGGTATAGTATTCGTGGCTGAAAGTTTCTCTCTTTCAAGACTTTAAATATTGGAGTCCACTCTCTTCTAGCTTGTAGAGTTTCTGCTGAGAAATCTGATGATAATCTAATGGGCCTTCCTTTATATGTTGTATTCTTCTTTTCCCTGGCTGCCTTCAGAATTTTTTCTTTGCTGTTGGTTTGTGCCAATTTCATTATGATATGCCTTGGAGTAGGTTTGTTGGGGTTAAGAAAACTCAGAGTTCTGTTTGCTTCTTGAACTTGAGGCTTTATTTCTTTCCACAGGCTTGAGAAGTTCTCGTCTATTATTTGTTTGAGTATGTTCTCCATTCCATTTTCTCTCTCTTCTCCCTCTGATATACCTATTATTCTTATGTTATTCTTTTTGATGGAGTCAGATAATTCTTGTAGGGCTATCTCATTTTTTTTAATTTTTGAGTCTCTTTCTTCTTCTCTCTGTTGTTCCTCAGGTTGCTTGTCTTCTATTTCACTAATCCTCTCTTCTATCTGACCTGTTCTATTAGCTAAGCTTGTTACTTCATTTTTCAGCTCATGAATTGAGTTTTTCATCTCTGTTTGATTTGTTTTTATAGTTTCAATTTCCTTGGACATATATTCTTTGTGTTCATTGAGTTATTTTCTGAGCTCCCTAAATTGCCTTTCTGTGTTTTCTGGTATATCTCTGAATATTTTTAGGATTTCTGTCTTGAATTTTCTGTCATTTATCTCCAAGATTTCCAATATATTAAATTTTTTCTCCATAGATTTTCCCTCATCTAGCTGTGTTACCTCTCTTTCTTTTTTATCCATGATATTCGATTTTCTCTTCCTTAATGATATCTGAGGGTGGTTTTGTTGATAGTATTAATGAGATTTAATAAAGAATAAAAAGTTTAAAAAATAAAAAATCAAAAAGAGTTGGTGTTTTTTAAAAAAATTAATAATGAAATAAAGAAAAATAAAATAAAATAAAAATTTTAAAAAAAGGAAATTATTCCCCCCCTCCTTCTTTCCTCTCCTCTCCTCTCCCCTCTTTTTTGAGAAAATCTTGTGGTGAACTGTGAATTATAACAAGCAATGCCTTTAATGGAGGGCCTGAATTGGGGAAAAGTAATAAAGGGGCAAAAAAAAAAAGAAAAAAAGAAAAGAAAAGGGGGTATGGACCCACAAAAAGCAAATAAGGAAAAATTTTGGGTCAAGAATAAAATGATTTGCTTTTAGGTGTTGGTTGACTAAGAGTTATGATGAGAGGAATAAGAGGGAAACAGAAAAATGGGGGGACAAATTAAAAAATTACTATTGTATTTAGTGGAACAAGAACTAGATATAATGGAGAACCAGGGATGGGAGCACTGCTAGTGAGTTAAAAAGTTGAAGTAAAATCTCCCCAAAATGCCACAAACATAAGTTTGAGTCCCAGATAAGATAATTTGTTTGTTATTGAGGTTAGAATGAGAGGAGATGTAAAGGAGAAAGGCAGAAACTAATATAGAGGGAGAAAAGAAAGAGAGAGAGAAAAAGAGAGGGAACCACTAAAAGAAGAAAAAAGAAAAAAGAGGAGAGAGAGATAGAGCTAAGGGTTTTGGAGTGCAACCCTCATAGAGAGAAAGGAAGAGAAGAGAAAAGATAATGGGAGATGTAACACTTATGGGTAGTGTAGTTCAAGGAGAGGAGAGAGTAAGACCGGCAGAGAGTTAATTGGCCAAATTGGAGGAGGAAAAAAATATCAAGAATAAAGATAAGAGAAACAAACGAACAAATATAATAAAATAGGATAGGTTATAAAGTCTGCAGATTATTCTTGATTTTGAGAGGTTATCTTCTTGATTTTTCTTTTCTCTCCCTCTTCCTGGTTGGTGACTCTGTACCCCAGGTTCTGTCCCTTTGGCACGCTCAGGTAGAAGTTTGCAGTTGATAAGTCTCTATGGCGATGTCATGTATTGTGCTTTAGTCTCGTTGGCAGTCGAGGCTCATTAGCATTTATAGGCTCCAACAGTGAGAGAGTCCGTGTTCCTGGATCCTTTCTCCTCATCTTTCCTTCCTCAATTAGTAGCCTGATAATCCAGCTATGGGGTTGCTGCTGCCTCTGCCTGGATAGTAAGAGGCTCAAAGAGCTGGCAACTCCCCACTCTATTTCCACTCAGCACAGGGCTCTGGATAATGCTCAGTCAGTCAGAGCTGCTAGCATAATCAGGCGGGCTTTCCGCCCACTCAAAGACCTCTGGCTCTGCCACTCTGTCCGGTAATACAGGCGGGCGCCCACTCCCGGGTGCTTGGAGGAAACTCTCGCTCACTATCTGTGTGCGCAGACCAGATATCCGACCAGCAGTCTCACGCTCTGAGTGAAACCCCCAACCGCATGGAAAAGTTCCAGCATTGGAATTGGCTCTCGCTCCATCCTCGTGCGCGGCTTTTGCAAGGCGCTGGGCGGCCCGAGATTCCGTTTTGGCCCACACAAAGGCCCCTGACTCTGCTCCTCTGTGCGATAACACGGGCGCACACTGCCAAGGCACTCGGAGGAATCTCTCGCTATCTTCACGCACAGACCAGGATATCAGGCCGGCCGCGTTTCCCTCTGAGTGAAACTCCCACCATCACGGAAAAGTTCCACCATTGGAATTAGTTCTCGCTCCCTCCCATGCACGGCTTTCCCAGGGCTCTGGTGCTGCCCAGAGATTCCGCTTTCAGCCCACACAAAGGCCTCTGACTCTGCCTCTCTGTGGGGTAACACGGGCACCCACTCCCGGGGCTTTGGAAGAAATCTCTCGCCCACTCTCTGCGCGCGCTGACCAGGAGATCGGGTAAAATGGCTGCCCCGCTTGCCTTTCTTTGTCTGGGTTTGGCGCGAGTGTTAGCTTGTATTGCCTGGGTTGCCACAGGAACAGTATTTCCTTGGCTTGGATCTTTGTGCCACAGCCTGGTTTGGCTGTTTGTGCCGCGGCCTGGATCTATTCACCCCCTTTGCCCACCTCAGTTTCTATATTCACAGATCCCAGAGAAAGCCACCCTGTTTAGGTTAGTGATGAAGGCGGAGCATTTCTTACTCCCTAATTCCTTTGGGGTTTGGTTATATATTTAGCCAATTTTTCGCTCGACCATACCTTCGGGTGTATTGCGAAACATCTGGAGGCTCCAAGGATAGGTTTTTCTGTTTCTGGTTGAAGATCTTGTTGAGTTTTGGGGGAGATTTATCAGTATTGCTTCCTACCCTGCCATTACTCTCTACACATTTTTTTCTATCTAATTATTTTTATATTTTCAATTTCCTTACTGTTATCAAAGACATTAAAAATGCAGATCAACAAATTTTTCTTTAAAAAAACTTGACTTGGGTATTTTTTTTCTGTTTTTCTTTTTATTGTAAAGGTCAGTTTTCTTTGCAATGCTATGCTAAATTTTTTCTTAAATTGACTTTATCCTTTATTAGCTTATGATTTAATTTGTAATGTCAAAATTAAAGGCCTTACTCAAGTCTAACTAGATTATTGTGGGTTCTATTGCTTCTGATGTATACAGTACTCCCCTCTTATCTGTGAATAATTCCCCTAGGAATCCCATTGGATGCCTAAAACCACAGATAGTACCGAACTTTCACTTTTCACTTACAGGAAGCACTTTATAGCTTTTTTTTTCCTTTTGGCATCTTGAAATGGTCAGCATCACTACTTTTGTGTTTTGAGGCCATTATATGAAAAATAAGGGTTCCTTGAACACAAACACTGCAATGCTGTGACAGTTAATCTGATAACTAAGAAAACTACTTAGTGACTAATGGGCAGGAAGCACAATCAGTGCAGAGACACAAGACAAAAGAATTAATCACAATAGGGATGGGAAGGCTAATGGCATGAAATTTCATCATTCTACTGAGAAGGGTGTGCAATGTACAACTCATAAATTGTTTATTTCTGGATTTTCTCATTTAACAGTTTTGGACCATGATTGACCAAGGGTAACTGAAAATATAGAATATGAAATCATGGATAAGGGAAGAGGCAACTGTATATATTTTCTCCACATAGGTATTTGGCACACTAAATAATTATTAATCACCCACTCAGCCTTTACTTCCTGTGTATATTATCAGGCACTTAAACAAGACTAATCTTTGTACTTCTTTGAAACTGGTTTTTAAAGGGTGGGAAACTATGTGTATGGCCAGTAGTTGCCACTGTCATGGCCATGCACATGCAGGATCTCATTAGATTTGGGCAGATGGTAAAGAAACAGTGGAGCCAGAAAATGGTGGCGCATTCCTTTATTAAAGTCTTGCACCGGCCGACAAGCAAACACACAGGGAACACACTTCCCTTTAACTTGGGGCTCCCAAAGCCACTGACACATTCTCCGATTCCACAACCAGGAGAATCTTATCCAGTTTCTCCTAGAATCAAAGGCCTCACCAGTCTTAGTGAATCTCACAAAAGCCCTTCAGCTCTGTTTCCCCATCTGCACACCTTCTCCTCTCTGCACAAACTGTCTTCTTTTTCAGCACTCTTCATTCTCTCTGCTCTCCCTGTAAAACATGGCTTCTCTCTGCCTCCTCTCCTTCTTCTCTTTCCTTTCTCTTCTCTTCAAAACTTTCTGATGGGGAAACCTGTCCTCCAGCAAACATTAGCAAGACAATGGCCCTTCCCAAGCAAGAAAGTAATTTGCAATCTCACAGAACCACATATACCTGGCGTTGCCCAGCCCCCAATGCAAATTATAAGCAAGCAAACATAAAAATTATATTTTACAAACTTATTTGACCAACACTATACAAGTTAGTATGAGAGAAAAGGATAAAAATGGAATCAAGCTCACTTTCTGTTATATGGACACACTGTAATTTGGTGTATTACAAGGTACGTTAAAGACTGATTGGGTGGCCTTAAAAGGATTTCAACTAAAGCAATATTTCTAGGGTGTGTAATAAGTATAGCTGGTGATATGTGAGAAAACTTTAGGCATGAATAGCTATAGAATTAAATAACATTGGTTCAAATCTTGATTTTACTTCTTGCTATCTAAGTGTGTATTTGGTGTCCTATGTATTTACTATGCTTTATACCCACTGATTTCACTTGTCAACATAGGGAATGCAGAACTCAAGCATGGAGCATCATAGTGGTATCTACTTAGAAAATTATTCTTTTCATAGTATTTATTTTTATTGTTATTTCAATTAATGATCAATTACCTTGTTTTCTTTTTATGCAAGAATTATATTTCTTTTTAAAAGCTAAATTTAATTTTCAAAAGTGTTTTGATTTTAAGAAAAAAAGTAAGGAACTAATAATAAAATATGTGAAACATTCAAAAGTGGTATAGGAGTGAATTAAATTCTAAACACACTTTCCTGAAGAGTAAACCTTAGGAGACAGCTACAGCTAAATTTGGCATTTCCTTTTGTCAACTCTTTTGTTCCCACTAGTAGGCTGTTAAAATAGACACGAGTTTGGAGGGTACTTTGATAGTTGCTAAGTGACTCTTCTGAATATAACAAATATATTTTATTTCCAATTTATCAACCAGAAAAACACAAAGTGCAATGCTTTCAAATATTACAGAAGATTCATTAGAAATTTAAAAAAAAATACCAAAAACATATTCCTACAAAGTCTACTCAGATTTTAAAATGACCCTATTTAAAAAAAAAATCGTAAACTCAAATTTATCCAGCATTCTATACTATTGAGGTCACAACAGAGCAGAGATATATTTACAAATAGCAGTAAAGGATAAGGAAAATTGATTTACTAATAAATTTAAACCAAGAAATTTTATTCCAATATATTTCAACAGTAGACCTTATGTTTGATGTAAATTTAACCTAAGTTTTACTTTTTAGTCATTAGTAATTCTATTTAAAATGATAAAGTAATTACAATATTTTGAAGATTCTGGCTGTTTAGGAAAATTTACTTATATTTAGAATTTAATAAATATTTAATAAGGGCCTCTTGTCAAGTACAGCACTCATAGTGGAAGAGACACAAAAATGTGAATGCTATTCTGATATTCAATTCTAATTGTTTGAATTCTATCATTCTGGCATATTTTACATAATGACTCTAAACCAATAAAAATGTTTAATTATACAAAGTACCATTTCTCAGGCATTCTAAATAAAAGGAATTCATTATATATTGATAATAATAAGAGATTATTTCTCTTTGTTTCTTTTACTAACTCGGTTAGTCTGTCAAGAAAGTAAATTTATTTTTTCTGACAGGAATTTATCTTCAAAACCAGAAAAAAATTAGTTTACAAATAAATGCCTACTCTGATTTAGTGACAACCTTTACACTTAGAAAATACTTTATTGTTTAATACTGAGGATATCTCAGACTTCAGTAATTATTTCTGCTGCATTAAGTGCTTATTCCATAGCTCCAGAATCTATTTTTCTGATTATCTATCTTGCCATATTTGTGGAGCAAATTATATATTTATGGCCAACTTTGTCTGGAATAATTTACTATAGAAGAAATTTATGATTCACTGCTCAGCAAGTTCATAACTATGACTCAGCAATTCTGACTCCAGTAAAGGTTTTAATAAACTAAGGACATAATTTTATATTACTTAAATGTCACCTGGATATCTCCATCCTTTAATATAAAATTGTACTCAGATCGAAGGCTTATTCTCTAGTTGAGGAAAGACCAATGGCCCACATTTCTGCAAACAAATCCTTTGTGGCCAAGGGAAGATCAAGTTCTCAGGCTCACCTTTCTTTCCAGATTCTGCATCCTTGAAAAATTATATCAATATTTCACTTGGTATCTTGCAATATTTAATTTTGCACTGGCAACAATCAAAATGTAGTTCCCTTTTCCTTCACACATGGCCAGAAAGATCCACTTTACTGAATTTGTGAAGTTTAGTGGGTATTTGCAGACTACATATGTGGAAACCAACTTTACTGAAGGAAGAAAGGTTTTACATCAGAGTGATGCAAAGTTAAGGGTGAGTTTTAGATATCTCTGTTCTTAAAATTCCTTCTTTCTTGGCTATTCTCTTTTTTGTTACCCCACAGCTTCTGCCCTTTTACCCTGGTGGCGGCAGGGTGGAGGGGGGGGACATAAAAAAATCTCAAATTGTTTCTATTTGCTTGGGTTAAGTAATTCAGTTCTCTTTAGCTCTTTCTCTTACATCTGTTACAGCCTAGACATCTTTTGAATATCAAGATCACCTTTAAAAAGAATACATCTGACCATTTGTTCTTAGATAAGAACAAATTTTTCATTATTCTAGTTAAAATTGGATGACATCATGCGAGAAGGTACCACTTTTAAATAATGAGACAAATTTGAGTTGATTGAAAAATGAAAGTATAGTTGACTTCTTGCTCCTTTTTTCTTTTAAATATAAAATTTCTGATTTCTCCCCATCAGCACAGCAGATATTTCCCAAATAGGATTTGAGAGAATATTCTGGAAATGTGTCTGTTGCCTAAAATTATTAAATACAAAAATTTTTTGCAATGTTCAGTGTAAATTGTTTCTTTTTCCAAGGACTGCATCTGTCCCGCAACATGCAAAGTTATTTTTAAATGTGTTAGATTTAATTAACCCACCACAAACGACTCCTTTGATGGGATCCTAATAAAATGTTCAAAATATTTTTAATTGGGAAAACATACCATATAAAAGCTAGTTTCTAAAATAAGAAAGTAGACACCCTGACTTCTCTGTTCTTGTGTAAATATATGATGGGCTCCTACTGGGCAGGTGGTTCAGAGCAGTTTTTCCAGCTCCAATGTGGAGAAACTGAGGGGAAACAGATTCACAGAAAACACTTAGAACTGGGATAGATTGGAACCGAAAGGGCTTATAAATTCCCTTCTTTATAAGTCTTTGTCCGTTTGTTTCTAATGAAAAAGTATGAGTCACAGGTGTTGAAAGAGTGTCCCTAACCATTTTCAGGGAATGGTTGAGACAAGATACCAAAGTCTGATTCAGTTTGTGATGCTAGATGAAGCCTTCAGTCAAAATAACAAAATTTACTGCCATTGATATACTAAGACACACAAGTAAATGGAGCCTCCATGTTCTGAATATAAATCTCATTTACATGAAATTTATTGTGAAATCCCTTCCCAGAAAGTTAATTGCACCCACATACTTAGATATGGAATGCTTCTAAATACTTAGCAATTTTTAAAATTTGTACTTTATTAATCACAGTAGAAATTATACATATTTAAAATTAGTAGCATATGCATGGTGGGACAAAAGTAGGTTTACAGGGGTGGGTACATGAAACACAGAGTTTATTCTTGTACTGTTATTTATTAATTATGAGAGTATATTTCATACAAATAACTGTAAACCTATTGTCACCTCATCTTCTATGTATGTTTTTTTTAGTATACAAACAATATTGATAGTGGATACATATTTAATAATCCCTGATAAAATTCTGCAGGTCCCAGGGGTACCATGAGCACAGCATCATAACGACCATGGGCTTCTGGAACTGCATTATGTAAAATCTCTTACTCTACTACATAGAAACAAATTCTGAGTTTTCTTCTTTTTAAAATTTTTTATTGATTTTGATTTATTGTGCTTACATAGATTCAAGTGTCCCACCGAATATATCACCCTCCCCCCCCCACCACCATGTTCCCTTTGATACCTTCTTTGACCCTTCCCCCAACACCCTCCCCCTTTCCTTACAGGATTAGCTGCCATGCTCTCTATAATGCTGTGTTAATATATAATTTCACTAATCTCTTTCCCTTCTCTGATCCCATCCTGTCTTCCCCTTTCCCTCTGGTCCCTTTGATCCCACTTCTATCTCTATTCCATTCCTCAGTTCACATTGTTCATTAAATTCCTCATATGAATGAGGTCATATGATATTTTTCTTTCTCTGCCTGGCTTATTTCACTTAACATAATAGTTTCCAGGTCCATCCATAATGTCCCAAAAGGTAAGATTTCCTTATTTTTCATGGCCATGTAGTATTCCACTGCAAATATGTACCACAGCTTTTTAATCCACTCATCTACTGATGGACACTTGGGCTGTTTCCAGATCTTGGCTATTGTAAACAATGTTGCAATAAACATGAGGGTGCATTTCTTCTTTTGAATCAGTGAATTGGTATTCTTAGGATATATTTCTATTATTTTGGGGGGTATTTTTCCAAAGCTGGAAATGGGGAGACAGTCAGTCAGACTCCCGCATGCATCCGACCGGGATCCACCCGGCATGCTGACCAAGGGGCGATGCTCTGCCCATCTTGGGGCGTCGCTCTGCCGCAATCAGAGTCATTCTAGCACCTGAGGCAGAGACCACAAAGTCATCCTCAGCGCCTGGGCAAACTTTGCTCCAGTGGAGCCTTGGCTGCAGGAGGGGAAGAGAGAGACAGAGAGGAAGGAGGGGGAGGGGAGGCAAAGGAGATGGGCGCTTCTCCTGTGTGCCCTGGCTGGGAATCAAACCCGGGACTCCTGCACGCCAGGCCGACACTCTACCACTGAGCCAACGAGCCAGGGCCCTTCTTAGGATATATTTCTAAAAGTGAGATAGCTGCATCAAAAGGTATTTTAATTTTTAACTTTTTGAGGCATCTCCATTCTGTTTCCCACAGTGGCTGCACCAGTCTGAATTCCTATCAGCAGTGCAAAAGGGTTCCCTTTTCTCCACACTCTCCTCAGAACTTATTATGTGTTGTTTTGTTAATGAATGCCATTCTGACTGGTGTAAGGTGGAATCTCATTGTGGTTTTAACTTGCATTTCTCAAATGATTAGTGATATTAAACATTTTTTCATCTGCCTATTCGCAATCTGTATGTCCTCTTTCGAGAAGTGTCTATTTGGTTCTTTTGCCCATTTTTTGATTGGATTGTTTACTCTCCTGGTGTTGAGTTTTACAAGTTCTTTATAAATTTTGGTTATTAATGCCTTACCAGACGTATTGTTGAATATGTTCTCCCATTGTGTGGTTTGTCTTTTTATTTTGTTCATATTTCTTCTTCTTGTATGATTGCTGTGGCTAGGACTTCCAGAACTATGCTGAAAAAGAGTGGTGAAAGGGGGCACCCTTGCCTTGTTCCTGATCTTAAGGGAATTGCTTTTAATTTTTGCCAACTGAGTATGATGTTGGCTGTGGGTTTGTCATAGATGGCCTTTATCATGTTGAGGTATGTTCCCTATATTCCCTCTTTGCTGAGGGTTTTGATCATAAATGAGGGCTGGATTTTTTCAAATGCTTTTTCTGCGTCTATTGATATTATCATTTGATTTTTCTCCTTTCTTTTCTTTATGTGATGAACACACTGATTGTTTTGCAAATATTTTACCAGCCTTGCCTCCCCAGAATAAAGCCCCCTTGATCATGATGTATGATTTTTTTTTTCATATATTGTTGGATCCAGTTTGCTAATAGATTGTTGAGAATTTTAACATCTAAGTTTATCAGGGATGTTGGCCTATAGTTTTCTTTCTTTGTAGTGTCTTTGCCTGGTTTTGGAATGAGGATTATACTCGCCTCATAAAAGGAGTTTGGAAGTCTTCCTTCCCCTTGAATTTTTTGAAATAGCTTCAGAAGGATAGAAGTTAGTTCTCTTTGAATATTTAGTAAAATTTGCCTGTGAAGCCATCTGGCCTAGGACTTTTGTTTGTTGGGAGATTTTTGATAACTGTTTTAATATCATTTGAAGTAATTGGTCTATTTAGGTCTTCTGATTCTTCCAGATTGATTTTTGAAAGATCATGTTTCAAAGAATTTGTCCATTTTACCTAAGTTGTCTAATTTTTTTTTTTTTTTTTGGCATACGGTTCTTTATAGTATTTTCTTACAATCCTTTGTATTTCTGTTGTGTCCATTGTTACTTCTCTGCTCTCATTTCTAATTTTATTTATTTGAGTCCTCCTTTTTTTCTTGGTGAGTCTGGTTAAAGGTTATCAATCTTGTTTACCTTTTCAAAGAACAAGCTCTTATTTTCATTGATCTTCTGTATTGTTTTTTTAGCCACTATGTCATTTATTTCCACTCTGATCTTTATTATTTCCTTCCTTCTACTTCCTCTGGGATTTGTTGTTGTTCCTTTTCTAGTTCTTTTAGATGTAGTGTTAGGTTGTTTATTTGGGACTGTTTTTGCTGCGTCCCATAAAGTTTGAGTTGTTGTATGATCATTTTCATTTGCTGCCTGGAAATTTTTTACTTTTTCTTTGGTCTCATTGTTAACCCATTCGTTATTTAATAATATACTGTTTAGTCTCCAAGTGTTTGAATGGTTTTTACTTTTTTTTACTGTAGTTGATTTTTAGTTTCATGACATTATCATCAGAGAAGATGCTTGATATGATTTCAATCTTCTTAAATTTATTGAGACTTGTTTTGTGTCCTAACATGTGGTCTATCCTAGAAAATGTACCATGAGCACTTGAAAAGAATGTATATTCTGCTATTTTAGGGTGAAAGATTCTGAAGATATCTATTAAATCCAATTGATTTAGTATGTCCTTTAAGGCTATTGTTTTTTTTTTGTTAATTTTCTGTCTTAAGGATCTATCCATTGATGTTAGTAGGGTATTAAAATCCCCTACTATTCTAATATTGCTGTTTATGTCTATCAAAATCTGCTTTATATATTTAGGTGCTCCTATAGAAGGCATATAGATATTTACAGTGGTTATATCCTCCTGCTGGATTGCTCCATTTATCATTATGTAGTGACCTTCTTTATCCCTTACTATATAGCCTTTGTTTTAAAGTTGATTTTGTCAGATATAAGTATTGCTACCCCAGCGTTTTATTTATTTCCATTTGAATGAAATATTTTTTTCATCCTTCACTTTCTATCTGTGTGTCTCATTTGTTTTGAGGTGGGTTTCTTGTAGACAGTGTATATATGGGTTCTGTTTTCTTTCCATTCAGCTAACCTATGTCTTTTTTTTTTTTTTATAATTTTATTTTTTTAATGGGGTGACATCAATAAATCAGGATACATATATTCAAAGATAACAAGTCCAGGTTATCTTGTCGTTCAATTATGTTGCATACCCAACACCCAAAGTCAGATTGTCCTCTGTCACCTTCTATCTTGTTTTCTTTGTGCCCCTCCCCACCCCCTATCCCTCTCCCATTCCCCCCTCCCCCCCATAACAACCACACTCTTATCAATGTCTCTTAGTTTCACTATTATGTCCCACCTACGTATGGAATAATACAGTTCCTGTTTTTTTCTGATTTACTTATTTCGCTTCGTATCATGTTATTAAGATCCCAACATTTTGCTGTAAATGTTCCGATGTCATCATTTCTTATGGCTGAGTAGTATTCCATAGTGTATATGTGCCACATCTTCTTTATCCAGTCATCTATTGATGGGCTTTTTGGTTGTTTCCATGTCCTGGCCACTGTGAACAATGCTGCAGTAAACATGGGGCTGC
Organism: Saccopteryx bilineata; assembly: GCF_036850765.1. Classification (NCBI taxonomy): domain Eukaryota; kingdom Metazoa; phylum Chordata; class Mammalia; order Chiroptera; family Emballonuridae; genus Saccopteryx; species Saccopteryx bilineata. The sequence continues at coordinate 180,808,412 of NC_089494.1, forward strand.
ATGTGTCTTTACGTATCAATGTTTCTGAGTTTTGGGGATATATACCCAGTAGAGGGATTGCTGGGTCATAAGGTAGCTCTATTTTCAGTTTTTTGAGGAACCACCATACTTTCTTCCATAATGGTTGTACTACTTTACATTCCCACCAACAGTGGATGAGGGTTCCTTTTTCTCCACAGCCTCTCCAACATTTGCTATTACCTGACTTGCTAATAACAGCTAATCGAACAGGTGTGAGGTGGTATCTCATTGCCGTTTTGATTTGCATTTCTCTAATAGCTAAAGAAGATGAGCATCTTTTCATATATCTGTTGGTCATTTGTATTTCTTCCTGGGAGAAGTGTCTATTCATATACTCTTCCCATTTTTTTATTGGATTGTTTCTTTGTTTGTTGTTGAGTTTTATGAGTTCTTTGTATATTTTGGATATTAGGCCCTTATCTGACCTGTTGTTTGAAAATATCATTTCCCATTTAGTTGGCTTTCTGTTTATTTTGTTATCAGTTCTCTTGCTGAGCAAAAACTTTTCAGTCTGATGTAGTCCCATTCATTAATTTTTGCCTTCACTTCTCTTGCCATTGGAGTCAAATTCATAAAATGCTCTTTAAAACCCAGGTCCATGAGTTGAGTACCTATGTCTTCTTCTATGTACTTAATTGTTTCAGGTCTTATGTTTAGATCTTTGATCCATTTTGAGTTAATTTTTGTACAGGGGGAGAGACTGTAGTCCAGTTTCATTCTTTTGCATGTGGCTTTCCAGTTTTCCCAGCACCATTTACTGAAGAGGCTTTCTTTTCTCCATTGTGTGTTGTTGGCCTCTTTATCAAAAATTATTTGACTATATATATGTGGTTTATTTCTGGACTTTCTATTCTGTTCCATTGGTCTGAGTGTCTATTTTTCTGCCAATACCATGCTGTTTTGATTGTCGTGGCCCTATAATAGAGTTTGAAGTCAGGTATTGTAATGCCCCCAGCTTCATTCTTTTTCTTTAGGATTGCTTTTGCTATTTGGGGTTTTTTATAGTTCCATATAAATCTGATAATTTTTTGCTCTATTTCTTTAAAAAATGTCATTGGAAGTTTGATGGGAATTGCATTAAATTTGTATATTGCTTTGGGTAATATAGCCATCTTGATTATATTTATTCTTCCTAGCCAAGAACAAGGTATATTCTTCCATCTCATTATATCTTTTTCAATTTCCCTTAACAATGGTTTATAGTTTTCATTATATAAGTCCTTTACATTCTTTGTTATGTTTATTCCTAAGTATTTTATTTTTTTGTTGCAATCTTGAAGGGGATTATTCTTTTGAGTTCCTTCTCAGTTGTTTCATTGTTGGCATATAGAAAGGCTATTGACTTCTGTATGTTAATTTTGTATCCTGCGACCTTACTGTATTGGCTTATTGTTTCTAGTAGTCTTTTTGTGGATTCTTTGGGGTTTTCGATGTATAGGATCATATCATCTGCAAAAAGTGATACCTTTACTTCTTCTTTTCCGATATGGATGCCTTTTATTTCTTTGTCTTGTCTGATTGCTCTGGCTAGAACCTCTAGTACCACATTAAAAAAGAGTGGAGAGAGTGGACAACCCTGTCTTGTTCCTGATTTAAGGGGGAAAGCCTTCAGTTTAGTGCCATTTAATATGATGTTAGCTGATGGTTTATCATATATGGCCTTTATCATGTTGAGATATTTTCCTTCTATACCCATTTTGTTGAGAGTCTTAAACATAAAATTGTGTTGTATTTTATCAAAAGCCTTTTCTTCGTCTATTGATAAGATCATGTGGTTTTTGTTCTTTGTTTTGTTGATATGGTGTATTACGTTAACCGTTTTACGTATGTTGAACCATCCTTGAGATTCTGGGATGAATCCCACTTGATCATGATGTATTATTTTTTTAATATGTTGTTGTATTCGATTTGCTAGTATTTTGTTTAGTATTTTAGCATCTGTATTCATTAGAGATATTGGTCTGTAGTTTTCTTTTTTTGTGCCATCCTTGCCTGGTTTTGGTATGAGGGTTATGTTGGCCTAATAAAATGTGTTTGGAAGTATTGTTTCTTCTTCAATTTTTTGGAAAACTTTGAGTAGAATAGGAACCAAGTCTTCTTTGAATGTTTGATAAAATTTGCTGGTATAGCCGTCAGGGCCTGGACTTTTATTTTTGGGGAGGTTTTTAATGGTTTTTTCTATTTCTTCTCTACTAATAGGTCTGTTTAGGATTTCTGCTTCTTCTTCACTCAGTCTAGGAAGGTTGTATTTTTCTAGGAATTTATCCATTTCTTCTAGGTTGTTGAATTTAGTGGCATAGAGTTTTTCATAGTATTCTACAATAATTCTTTGTATATCTACGGTTTCCGTGGTGATTTCTCCTCTTTCATTTTAGATTTTGTTTATATGAGTTCTTTCTCTTTTTTCCTTGGTAAGTCTTGCCAAGGGTTTGTCAATTTTGTTGATCTTTTCAAAGAACCAGCTCCTTGTTCTATTAATTTTTTCTATAGTTTTTCTGTTCTCTAATTCATTTATTTCTGCTCTGATTTTTATTATCTCCTTTCTTCGGCTGGTTTTGGGTTGTCTTTGTTCTTCTTTTTCTAGTCCCTTAAGGTGGGAAGTTAAGTGGTTCACTTGGGCTCTCTCTTTTTTTTTCATATAGGCCTGAAGCGATATGAACTTCCCTCTTATCACTGCTTTTGCTGCATCCCATAGATTCTGATATGTTGTATTGTCATTTTCATTAGTCTGCATATATCTTTTGATCTCTGCACTTATTTCTTCTTTGACCCATTCATTTTTTAAAAGTATGTTGTTTAGTTTCCACATTTTTGTTGGATTTTTTTCCTCTTTTTTGCAGTTGAATTCTAGTTTCAAGGCTTTATGATCAGAAAATATGCTTGGTACAACTTCAATTTTTCTGAATTTGCTGATGTTGTTTTTGTGGCCCAACATATGGTCAATTCTTGAGAATGATCCATGTACACTGGAGAAAAATGTATACTCAGTCACTTTGGGATGAAATGTCCTGTAGATGTCTATCATATCCAGGTGCTCTAGTGTTTTGTTTAAGGCCACTATGTCTTTGTTGATTCTCTGTTTGGATGAATGATCTAGAGCCGTCAGCGGTGTATTGAGGTCTCCAAGTATGATTGTATTTTTGTCAGTTTTTGTTTTAAGATCAATAAGTAGCTGTCTTATATATTTTGGTGCTCCTTGGTTTGGTGCATATATATTAAGAATTGTTATGTCTTCTTGATTCAGTGTCCCCTTAGCCATTATGAAATGGCCATTTTTGTCTCTGAGTACTTTTGATGTCTTGTGTCAGCATGATCCAATATGAGTATTGCTATACCTGCTTTTTTTTTGGATGTTATTTGCTTGGAGTATTGTTTTCCAGCCTTTCACTTTGAATTTGTTTTTATCCTTGTTACTTAGAAGAGTTTCCTGTAGGCAGCATACAGTTGGATTTTCTTTTTTAATCCATTCTGCTACTCTGTGCCTTTTTATTGGTGAGTTTAATCCATTTACATTTAGTGTAATTATTGATACTTGTGAGTTCCCTATTGCCATTTTATATCTTGCTTTCTGTTAGTTCTGTGTCTTGTTTGATCCTTCTCTTTCGTTTCTCTATCTTTTGTTTTTATTTGGTTGTATTCCATACATCTTTCCTCTGTTGCTATCTTTTTTATCTCATGTGCTTCTGTGGTGGTTTTTTCAATGGTGGTTACCTTTGAGTAATGAAAAGGGTCCCTACCCTGTTCATTGTAGCGAACTATTTTGTGAGTACTTTTGCACTCCATCGTCTTTTGCTACTGTTAATCTCCATCTTCTCCCCGTCTTTTTTTTGTTGTTGTCACAGTTTAAATTTGGTTTTATTGTGTTCTTCTTGGAGCTTTTACTTGTGACTCTGTTTTATTTTGTTCTTTGTATCTGATTGGAGAACCCCCTTTAGTAATTCCTGGAGTGGGGGTTTTCTAATGATAAATTCCCTCATCTTTTCTGTATCTGTGAATGTTTTTATATCTCCGTCGTATGTGAAGGATAGCTTTGATGGGTATAGTATTCGTGGCTGAAAGTTTCTCTCTTTCAAGACTTTAAATATTGGGGTCCACTCTCTTCTAGCTTGTAGAGTTTCTGCTGAGAAATCTGATGATAATCTAATGGGCCTTCCTTTATATGTTGTATTCTTCTTTTCCCTGGCTGCCTTCAGAATTTTTTCTTTGCTGTTGGTTTGTGTCAATTTCATTATGATATGCCTTGGAGTAGGTTTGTTGGGGTTAAGAAAACTCGGAGTTCTGTTTGCTTCTTGAACTTGAGGCTTTAGTTCTTTCCACAGGCTTGGGAAGTTCTCATCTATTATTTGTTTGAGTATGTTCTCCATTCCATTTTCTCTCTCTTCTCCCTCTGATATACCTAATATTCTTACGTTATTCTTTTTGATGGAGTCAGATAATTCTTGTAGGGCTCTCTCATTTTTTTTAATTTTTGAGTCTCTTTCTTCTTCTCTCTGTCGTGCCTCAAGTTGCTTGTCTTCTATTTCACTAATCCTCTCTTCTATCTGACCTGTTCTATTAGCTAAGCTTGTTACTTCATTTTTCAGCTTGTGAATTGAGTTTTTCATCTCTGTTTGATTTGTTTTTATAGTTTCAATTTCCTTGGACATATATTCTTTGTGTTCATTGAGTTGTTTTCTGAGCTCCCTAAATTGCCTTTCTGTGTTTTCTTGTATATCTCGAAGGATTTTTAGGATTTCTATCTTGAATTCTTTGTCATTTAGCTCCAAGGTTTCCAATATATTAAATTTTTTCTCCATAGATTTTTCCTCATCTAGCTATGTTACCTCTCTTTCTTTTGTATCCATGATATTCAATTTTGTCTTCCTTAATGGCATCTGAGGGTGGTTTTGTTGATAGTATTAATGAGATTTAATAAAGAAAAAAAGTTAAAAAAAATAACAAATCGAAAAGAGTTGTTTTTTTTCTAAAAATTAATAATGAAATAAAGAAAAATAAAATAAAATAAAAATTTTTAAAAAAAGGAGATTATTCCCCCCCTCCTTTTTTCCTCTCCTCTCCTTTTTCCTCTTTCTTCAGAAAATCTTGTGGTGGACTGTGAATTATAACAAACAATGCCTGTGATGGAGGGCCTGAATTGGGGAAAAGTAATAAAGGGGCAAAAAAAATAAAAGGAAAAAGAAAAAGAAAAAAGAAAAAAAAAGAGCATATGGACCCACAAAAAGCAAATAAGGAAAAAATTTGGGTCAAGAATAAAATGATTTGCTTTTAGGTGTTGGTTGTCTAAGAGTTATGATGAGAGGAATAAGAGGAAAACGAAAAAATGGGGGGACAAATTAAAAAATTACTATTGTATTTAGTGGAACAAGAACTAGATAATATGGAGAGCCAGGGATGGGAGCACTGCTAGTGAGTTAAAAAGGTGAAGTAAAAACCCCCCAAAATGCCACAAACATAAGTTTGAGTCCCAAATATGATAATTTGTTTGTTATTGAGGTTTGAATGAGAGCAGATGTAAAGGAGAAAGGCAGAAACTAATATAGAGGGAGAAAAGAAAGAGAGAGAGAAAAAAAAGAGGGAACCACTAAAAGAAGAAAAAAGAAAGGAGAGAGAGAGAGATAGAGCTAAGGGTTTTGGAGTGCAACCCTCATAGAGAGAAAGGAAGAGAAGAGAAAAGATAATGGGAGATGTAACACTTATGGGTAGTGTAGTTCAAGGAGAGGAGAGAGTAAGACCGGTAGAGAGTTAATCGGCCAAATTTGAGGAGGAAAAAAAAGTATCAAGAATGAAGATAAGAGAAACAAACGAACAAATATAATAAAATGGGATAGGTTATAAAGTCTGCAGATTATTCTTGATTTTGAGAGGTTATCTTCTTACTTTTTCTTTTCTCTCCCTCTTCCTGGTCGGTGACTCTGTACCCCGTGTTCTGCCCCTTTGGCACGCTCAGTTAGAGGTTTGCAGTTGATAAGTCTCTATGGCAATCTCATGTATTGTGCTTTAGTCTCGTTGGCAGTCGAAGCTCATTAGCATTTATAGGCTCCAACAGTGAGAGAGTCCCTGTTCCTGGAGCCTTTCTCCTAGTCTTTCTTTCCTCAATTAGTAGCCTGATAATCCAGCTATGGAGTTGCTGCTGCCTCTGCCTGGATAGTAAGAGGCTCAAAGAGCTGGCAACTCCCTACTCTATTTCCACTCAGCACAGGGCTCTGGGTAAGGCTCAGTCAGTCAGAGCTGCTAGCATAATCAGGCGGGCTTTCCGCCCACTCAAAGACCTCTGGCTCTGCCACTCTGTCTGGTAACACAAGCGGGCGCCCACTTCCGGGGTGCTTGGAGGAAACTCTCACTCACTGTCTGCGACCAGGATATCCGGCCAGCAGTCTCACGCTCTGAGTGAAACCCCCAACCGCAGGGAAAAGTTGCAGCGTTGGAATTGAGTCTCGCTCCGTCCCCGTGCGTGGCTTTTGCAAGGCGCTGGGGCGGCTCGAGATTCCGCTTTGGCCCACACAAAGGCCCCTGACTCTGCCCCTCTGTGCGATAACACGGGTGCGCACTGCCGAGGCACTCGGAGGAATTGCTCACTCCTTATCTGCGCGCACACACCAGGATATGAGGCCGGCCGCGTTTCCCTCTGAGTGAAACCGTCACCAGCACGGAAAATCTCCACCGTTGGAATTAGTTCTCACTCCCTCCCGTGTGTGGCTTTCCCAGGGCGCTGGGGCTGCCCAAAGACTGCCCTTGGCCCACAGAAAGGCCTCTGACCCTGCCTCTCTGTGTGGCAACACGGGCACCCACTCTAGGGGCCTAGGAAGAAATTCTCGCCCACTAACTAAGCACCGACCAGGAGACCGGGTAAAATGGCCGCTCCACTTGTCTTTCTTTGTTTGGGTTTGGCGCGAGTGTTAGCTTGTATTGCCCGGGTTGCCACAGGATCAGATTTTCCTCGGCTTGGATCTCCGTGCCACAGCCTGGTTCGGCCATTTGTGCCGCGGCCTGAATCTATTCACCCCCTTTGCCCACCTCAGTTTCTATATTCACAGTTACCAGAGAAAGCCGCCCTGTTTAGGTTAGTGAGGAAGGCGGAGCATTTCTTACTCCCTATTTCCTTCGGGGTTTGGTTATATATTTAGCCAATTTTTCACTCAATCATACCTTTGGGTGTATTGCGAAGCATCTAGAAGCTCCAAGTATAGGTTTTTCTGTTTCTGGTTGAAGATCTTGTTGAGGTTTGGGGGAGATTTATCGGTATCGCTTCCTAGTCCGCCATTACTCTGACGTCATCTCTCTAACCTATGTCTTTTTATTGGAACATTTTAATCCATTTACATTTAAGGTTATTATTGATATGTAGTTGTTTATTTCCATTTTATTCTTTAAGTATACATTCTTCTTTTTCAAGATTTTTTCCCCTTTGTTCTTTTACAACAGTCTCCTTAACATTTCTTACAACATTGGTTTGTTTGTAATAAATTCCTTGAGGTATTTTTTTTTTGTCTGGGAAACTTTTTAATTCTCCTTGAATTTTAAATGATAGCTATTCTGGATAAAGTTTTGGTTGTAGGCTCTTGTTTTGCTTCACTTTGAATATTTCTTGCCATTTTCTTCTGGCATTTAGTGTTTCTGTTGAGAAGTCAGATGTCATTCTTATGGGGGCTCCTTTGTAGGTAATTGACTGCTTTTTTCTTATAGCCTTTACTATTCTTTCTTTATCTCTTAGCTTTGGCATTTTAACTATAATGTGTCTTGGTGTAGGCCTCTTTGCGTTCCTCTTTAATGGGACTCTGTGCTTTTTGAACTTGTGTAACTTTTTCCTTCTTCAATTTAGAAAATTTTTCAGCTATGATTTCTTCAATCAGGTTCTCTATCCCTTTTTCTTTTTCTTCTCCTTCAGAAACCCCTATGATGTGGATGTTGTTTCTCTTCATGTTGTCATAGAGCTCTCTTAGAGTTTCCTCAAACATTTTGATTCTTTTTCTTTTTGCTGCTCTGCTTCTGTGCTTTTATTTATCTTCTCCTCTAAATCAGTGATTCAATCCTCTGCTTCATTCAGCATACTTTTAATTCCTTCTAGTGTAGTCTTCATTTCCAATATTGTATTTGTCATTTCTCTCTGATTCTATTTTGATTTCCATGTCCTTTTTGATGCTTTCTATCTCTTTATTTAAGTGCTCATTATGTCCATCCATTGTTGCTCTGATATTTGAGCATTCTAGCAATCATTATTTTAAATTGTGCATCTGGTAATTTGGTTATTTCCTCTCATTCAGTTCTTTTTCTGGGGATTTCTCTTGTTGATTCATTTGGATTGCATTTCTTTTTCTTTCAATTTTGTCTGTGTATAGACTCCTCCTTTGGGTATGTTCTTTGTGTAGCTAGCTGAGTCTAGGGTTTGTGTTGTCTGCCTCCAATTTCCAGTTTTATTTTTTTTAAATCTTCTTGGGTTGGCATCAGCTATTGTTTGTAATTCACTGAGGGCTTGTCTGCTGTCACTGTTCTTTTTGGTATTTGTGTTAATGTTTTCTCTCTCTTAGCTGGGTCATGTGTGAGGAGCCCTTCCTTAAGATACCACTCTAACAAGGATTGTTAGGTCCTGAACTGATGCTCTCTGTAGTAGGCCACTGGATAGTTCTGCTCTGGACCTCCCTGGCCAGAGCTTGGCACAGATCAGTAAGGGTCACTGCCTATGACTGACCCTTACTAACCTTTTTGCAGCTACAGGTGATCCAGATCTTGTGGCTACCTCTGCTGGGTAAATATCAGCTGCACTCTTAGGCTAGCTTTTATCTACTCTTGGCCTAGGGGAAGTTCATTTAAAAGTTCAAGTTTCAGCCCTGGCTGGTTGGCTCAGCAGTAGATCATCAGCCTGGTGTGCAGTAGTCCCGAGTTCGATTCCCAGCCAGGGCACACAGGAGAAGCACCCATCTGCTTCTCCACCCCTCCCCCTCTCCTTACTCTCTGTCTCTCTCTTCCCCTCCCACAGCTGAGGCTCCATTGGAGCAAAGATGGCCCGAGTGCTGGGGATGGCTCTGTGGCCTCTGCCTCAGGTGCTAGAATGGCTCTGGATGCCACAGAGTGACGCCCCAGAGGGGCATAACATCGCTCCCTGGTGGGCATGTGGGTGGATCCCGGTCGGGCGCATGTGGGAGTCTGTCTGACTGCCTCCCCATTTCCAGCTTTGGAAAAAAATAAAAAATAAAAAATAAAAAAGTTCAAGTTTCTTTGAGATCTGCTTTTGCCACCTCTTATTGCTGACTACTTGTTGGTCTCAGTACTGCAATCAGAGACTAGGTACAGTATTTGATGTGGCCTCAGGTGTCATTCTATTCAGACTTTAAAATCTTTTTTTCTATTTTATTTTTTTTTCTTCTTTTTCAGCCCTCAGAAGGGTGTAGCCGCAGGAATCCCATGAGTGCAGCCTCTGTGTTCCCAATGTGTGGTTTGTCTGCCAGCCCGATGCCACTATTTTTGCTACCTCGGATGTTCAGGCTTGGTCACTGCCAGTGCCAGCACTGTGACTGTCCCAGCTTCCACTGCTGCAGGCAAGCTTGCTCCCTTGTGCTCAAGCCACAGCTGTGGCCACCTTGGCCTCCGCCACCACAGGCGGGTTTGCACACACATGCTTGGACTGCTCCGGCCCCTGCCACCATTGCTACCCCTGCCTCCACCCCCAAGGCTGCCCCAGCCCCTGCCACAGCGCCATCTCTGCCAGCCCACTGGCCCTGACGCAAGTAGTCAGCAGCGTGGGGGTGTGTGTAGCTCAGACCTCAGCACTCACTACTTGTGTCTCTGACATTGTCCCTGCTTCTAAGCCCCTCCTTGCTCTGACTGGAGCAGTAAAGCTTCTGGTCAGCAGGGTAATTGCTTCCCTTTCCTGGTGTTGCTGCTCCCAGGAAAAATGGTCACTTTAGATTTGGAGAGTGACTCAGCCCAGTGGTTTGGGTGGTTATCCCTCAAAGTGTCTCACCCCTGAACCTCTGAGATTACACTCTCCTCTGACAACTCCAGTTCTCTCAGTGCTCCCCACTCCCAGAGCCCCAAGTAAGTGTCTGTGAATGAGGTTTTCTGTGCAGTCCCTTTAAGATGGAGCTGAGTCTGAGAGTCCTGTCTCTTTCTCACAAACAATATCCTGGCTCTTTTCTCAGTTCAATACTATCTGTACACCTCTTCTATGCTCTGGGGCTCTAGGTTGGGGCTTTGGTCCTGGGGCTGAGGACCCATAACAATCTGAGCAGCCCACCCCACCACGAGAGTCCTTCTGGGCCACCACTCACTTTTGGGAGTGAAGCAGCCCTCTCCACATCTTTGCCTTTCCTACCAGTCTCAGTGTATTTTCTTCAGTGGTCCTTGTTATAGAATCTTCTTAGTTTAGTCCAAAGTTCATTTTTCAAGATGATTGTCCTTAAAATTAAGTTGTAATCCACTTTGGTTCTGGGAGGTGAGAGTTGGAATGTCTGCCTACTCAGTCACCATCTTGCTGCCTGAGTTTTCTTTTTATTTTCCTGCAACCCTTGCATTTTACTCCTATAATCAAAGTTTCATGAAAAAATGATGTAAAATGATAGAAATATAAAATAATGAAACTAATTTATAAGATGTGACAAAGCAGTTGTCTAAGTTAGGACATAAATGGGAAACACGGTATGATTTAGGGGAAGAGCTAAAGTTTTTTTCAGAAAGACCAATTAGCTTGAACTTACTGACTACACTGAACATGGCCCTGATATTACAATAAAATTTGACTTTATTTCTTTGAAAAATTAGTAAAATTATTTTACACTAAAGTTCTAATGATGGACAAGATTAGAAAAAAGTGTGAGCTGAGAGATTTTGTTTTGATTTGATTTATTTAATAATTTCTGATGAATAATGTGGTTGGTTAACCAAAAACTGGGGAGGTACAATTGATGATCAATTTTTTTTATGTTCAATATTTTCCATAAATTAGTTATATTTATTTTCATAGCAATTAGCAATAATATAAAAGTTTGCTCTAAAGTCATTAGAGTACTAAAGTAGTAGCATAGCAATATTTCAACCATAAACATGCCATTGTAGTTCTAAGACTCTAGCTAGTGTAGAATAAGAGAACATGAAACATGAACTTAGAACATCAGAGCTTAGTTATTGTTACACATGCTTGTGTTCTTTCAGTGTCCATCATTTAAAAATTCCTACCCCTTCAAATAACCTTTTTCAGGGCAACAGAAGATTATCTTTAAATTTTCAAAATGGAGGATCACTTTTTGTCCTTTTATTTTAACCTTTTATAACTAAAAGTACAGTCCTTCAACTGATACAAATTAAATAACATTTTAAATGAGCTAGAGAGTTTTCCTTTATATCTAGAGAAGATAAAAATAACAGTAGATTAAGTAATAAATAGGACATCTTAAATTCAGCCAAATATCATTTTCTAGCTCCAAATACAATATTGTAAACTATTTTTAGACACTAAATTTTTCATAATTAAATATAGACAACATACACACATGCATACACACATACACACACATTGGTGGGAATGAGTTATTATTAGATATGACCTCTAATTATTCACATAAGAATTAACTTACCTATAAAAATACTGATTATACTTGGTCTTCTATGTTGAAAAGAAAATTCTAGCCTGACCAGGTGGTGACACAGTGGATAGAGTATTGACCTGGGACACTGAGAATTAAGGTTCAAAACCCTGAGGTTGTTGGCTTGAGTGCAAGTTCATCAGCTTGAGCATGGGGTCAAGGTTTCAAGGCTTGAGCATTGGATCATAGATGTGACTATGTGGTCTCTGGCTTGAGCCTAAGATTTCTGGCTTGAGCAAGGGGTCACTGGTTCATCTGGAGCCCCCAAATCAAAGCAGGTAAGAGAAAGCAATAAAAGAACAATTAAAGTGCCACAACTATAATTTGATGTTTCTTATCTCTCTCCCTTCGTATCTCTCACTAAAAAAAAAGTAACATAAAATATTTCAAATGTCTATTTCTAACTTTGTCTTTCACATTTTTCTCTAGTTCTTGGTAGACCAATACCTAAAGTAAAATACATTTAGTCCAAGTAACATTATCAGATTGTAAATGAATGTAGACATTTTTGTACTTTAAAATATAGAATTCCCTTGGCCTGACCTGTGGTGGCGCAGTGGATAAAGCGTCGACCTGGAAATGCTGAGGTCGCCGGTTCGAAACCCTGGGCTTACCTGGTCAAGGCACATATGGGAGTTGATGCTTCCAGCTCCTCCCCCCTGTCTCTCTCTCCTCTCTCTCTCTCTCTCTGACTCTCTCTCTCTCCTCTCTAAAAAATGAATAAATAAATAAAAAACTAAAATATATATATATATATATAGAATTCCCTTTAGGCTTCAGATTTCTCCCAGTAACTCCATAAAGTTATTCTGTAAAACTGCTAAAATACAAACTTCCTCTTGGTTTGTAGAAATGCAACTTATACTTTATTTTTTGCCACAATGAATATTTACATTATAATTCATGTTAGAGGTAATAAAATTTTATAGTTGAAAAGACATTGCTCAATAGCCTCCTTTTATAGAGAGGAAACTGAGGCTCAGAGTGGTAAAGTGGGTTTCCTTAAATTACATAGTTAGCCATGGCCAGATAGCTTGGTTGGCTGGAGCATTGTCCTGAAGCCCAGAGGTTGCAGGTTCAGTCCCCAATCAGGGCACATAGAGGAACAGCTCAATGTTCTTATTCCCAACCTCTTCTCTCTACTTCTCCCCCTTTCTCTCTCACTGAGAAAAACAAAACAAAAAGCACCTCATATAAAGTTAAAAGAAATAAATCACAGATTAGCTAATGTCAGAATTGCCAGGTTTATGCCTTCCTTCTACCTCTGATCATGTTATTTCATGTGTATAAGCCACTATTCTAAACTAAAATGATATATTGGTAAAGGTGTCTAGTGAGACCTTCCCTGTTTCCGAAGATATGCTCAGGATAGCCTGCAGTTAAGACCCAAGACTTCAAGTGGCTACATTCTAAGTTCAGAGGAAAGCTGGAGGTACTATTAGAGAGATAATACCATTGCACTTTCTTGTGTTATCACTGCTCCTATGTGGAGCACAGAGAGGGACAAAGCAGTGCTGTTTCTCCGAGAACCAAGAGAGCATCCAAATTGATGCCCTTTCTTATGGCCCCAGGAGACTTGTTTGTTAAGATTGCTGGAGCATCCAAGTACATGTGAAATCTAAGCCTCTTGTTTCCTTAGAAGACACTTTTTGAGCTGCAAAACCACAGTTCCTCTCTGGAGTCAGAACATGGCATGGTGAAAAAGATCATGGGACAATTGTCTACAAACCCAGGAGTATGGCCAGGTTGTTCTTTTTCCCTCTTATTCCCACCCTTATAAATATTAAATATAGCCTTTACCTTTTTACACCTCCAGGACTTGAAACTCTTCAGTAAAATTTGGTGCAGTATATAAAAACCATTTATCAAACAGTCCGCAATTTATAAAAATCTCATTATGGAACATGATTTTTACAGAATCACAGTTATTCTGTGAAGAAAAAATAACTGCATTGTCCCACAATTTCCAACTTAACACCTGGATAAGTGGAGGCATTTGCCTATATACCTCCATCCATTTGTTAGGAAAACACCTTAGCTTTTCAAGTCCATTTTTGCAGATATTGTTGTTTTCTGTTTAAGAAACTAACCAACGTAATGCTGCCTTTCCATTCTCCCCAGAGGGGCCAGGTGGCTGAGACACCTGTCCGTGCCGGGAGCCTGCTAGGCTTGGCGGCCCCTCCATCCCTCACAGATGGCTGGCAACCTGAGGAGATTCCTGTTTCAGGCACAGCTTTCTCCATCTGATCTCAATGTTTTCCTCTCTATAAAAAATGAGATTTTCTTTCTACTTATCTCCCAAATTTATTTCACCCAGAAAATTTAAGGATTCTCAAAACTTTTCTGCTTGCTACAGTACTTTGTTACCCTAAATTGAAAATGTACTTTAAATATAAAATTCTTTTCTCAAGAGTTGCCACTAGCTCTGATGTTATTATTGAAAATGGGATTTTCCTGTTTACCTCTCACCAAATATTTTGCTTATATTTTCTAATATCACCTATGTCCCCTTACAGACCTTATATTATGTGGCCTCTGTTTTATTTGACACTCTTGACTTTCTCTTCTAATTGAATATCTTTTCTTTCTTTTTTCCCATGAAAGATTTTTTTCCTTGTTGTGCTTAATTATTTTATTCCTCTTGAATCTCTCTGTCCCAGAAAATGACTCTGATTATTCCAGACATGTGAAAGGGATCCCCTTCTTTGATTTCACTTAATATTTTGTAAAACCAGCTATGTATAATATTAAATATAATGCCTTTTTTATATGTCACCTTAGCATAACCTTATAAATGTTTCATATGTACAGTAGATGTATATATTATATATATACTGTATATATATTATATATAATATATATAATGGCTTGAGTACAAAATAAATTCTAAAAAACACTTTAATAAAATTTAATTTAGGTAAATAATGTATTGGCTAGTGCATTACTTATGTATTTCCTAGAGGATTTATGAAGTTTTAGATCAATAAAAATAAAATAAATAATCAAGGATACATCCTCACATAATAATTGTTCTTTTCTCTTAATTGAGAAAAAAATTATTGCATTTGATTTGGTTGGCAGTGAACCAAAGTTAACCTTTGCAATGTCAAAAGAAAAGAATCACCATTGGTATAAATATGTGTTGATATGAAACTGATCATCAAGAAGAGTTGATGCTTTATCTTTATGATGGCTCTGTTTTGATGGAAATTTGAAAAATGGTGTCATATTTAATTTAATTAGTTTAAACATATTTTAATTTTATGTATAAATCTGTAATATACCTTTTAATATACATGTTTTAATGTGTGAAATAAAATGGAAACTTTCAACTTAAACTTCACTAATGATTATTTAATAACAAAGAAGATATAAGGTACCCATTAAATAAGAATTTTTACAATGCTATCTATAACTGACAAATTACTATGAAAAATGACCCTCTTAACTAATTATAACACCCTGATTTATGGGTTGCTATAACATGGAAATTTTAGACTGGATTTATGTTCATTTTAAGATGTGATGCATAAGGGACTAAGCATCATCAAATCATAACTGAACATCTGAAAATTACTTTATTTCATGATAAAATCTGTTTAAAATTTTTAAATGCTTGAGAGTGTAGTGATACATAGGAGATAGCATTGCATGAAGATAATATGAATTAGTAGAAATAATATATAATAAACTATTGAAATATGGAATTATCTATTTAATCTGAAATTCTGTCAATTAGTTGGTCTAGGTTAGAAAATTATTACCTAATAATGGTACTTTGAGGGTTTATAAGATCATTCAATAATTAGTGTTTTGTATTGACTATAACTATATATTTCTAAAGAAATGATTCTTCTATTTCCTTAAACAATTTAAATCTTCTGAAATTCTGTTTGTGAACTGGCAGAGCAAATGTTTTCTCCAAGATAGTTTAGGAGAAACTTAAACACTGTCTTCTTCAGCAGTGTATTTCACATGCCCATAGACTAGAATATAAAACAAAATCAGATCTTTCTACATTGCCTAATAGAGTGCCAAATTGGGAATCAGGGGAACATTTATACTAACTGGTATAAAATCTTTTAAAACTGTCTTAAACTCATATATTCTAAGCCATACAATGTAGAGATTTTTTTTTTGACAGAGACAGAGAGAGAGAGAGACAAAGAGAGGGGCAGATAGAACAGACAGACAGGAAGGGAGAGAGATAAGAAGCATCAATTCTTTGTTGCGGCACCTTAGTTGCTCATTGATTGCTTTCTCATATGTGCCTTGACCAGTGGGCTAGAGCAGAGTGGGTGACCCCTTGCTCAAGTCAGTGACCTTGGGCTCAAGCTGGTGAATCATGCTCAAACCAGATGAGCCTGCACTCAAGCTGGCAACCTCAGGTTTTGAATCTGGGTGCTCCATATCCCAGTCCAATGCTCTATCCACTGTGCCACCGCCTGGGCAGGCCTAGCAAGAACTTGCTAAATATCCTAACATAGTACAATCTTTACAGCCTGACCAGCCTATGCCACAGCGAGCAACGGACTAGGATGTGGAAGACCCAGGTGTGGAGAACCCAGGTTCGAAGCCCTGAAGTTGCCGGCTTGGGTGCAAGCACATATACACTAATATACCTAAAAAAACTTCATGAAACTATTTGCAATATCATTCTAATATTGTCCCTTTTCTCTTTCATTTGGCAAAAGCTGTGACTATAATCCACTGAACAGATTTTTTAATTAAATGGATTGGGGTGACATTGGATAATAAAATTATATAGGATTCAAGTGTACAATTCTATGAGACATCAATTGCCTTGTGTGCTCACTACCCAAAGTTGAGTGGTGACAGATGATTTTGTTTTGGGTGGTGGCCAATAAATAGACTTTAGTTACTCTTTAATTTCATTATAACCTGTACTTTGAAAGACACTGCTCTATCTACAAAATATTCTTTCTTATTTATTTTGTATAGGCATTATGTTCCCTACCAGATTGAAAACTACTCAACAATGATACTATGTGGTACATTATAGACTCTTTTACTGTTTTGAATCATGCTTTTCATATTAGTTACTAAGTGTGAAAGAAAACAGGGAAGGAGGAAAGAAAGGAAAGAAGGGAGGTAGGAAATAAAAATATCTCTGGAGATGTTGATTATACTCAAAGATTAAGGTTGTTACTGTTTAGAAAGTCAACAGATGGGAATCATTCAAGTTATTTACAAAAAAATTTCAGTCAGTGTGGTATGTGCTTCTTTGTATAACTTCTTCAGCCTCACTTTAAGCTTAGATATGAGTGTCCCATCATGGATTGAAGCAGAAAGAGAAAAATAGCAAGAACAAAATGACTAACAGATGAGAACCTCATCCAAGTGATGCTCCTTCTCCCTGATGAATATTGTGGGAGGGAGAGGGATGACACTAAGGGTGTAAAGTGTTCTCTCCAGAGGTGAAAAAAGCTTTTCACTTGTTTTCATCAAGCCTGTGAAAAGATACAAATTTTATTTCTTGTGTGCTGAATAAATCTATATATACTGAATACATCAAGCAATTTCTGTGTACGGTGTATAAACAAAGTTGGCGTTAAGTGCTACTTCCAAGCACCTTAAAACTATAGAGCAGCGATTTTCAACCGGTGTCCCACAAGAATTTTTAAAACATGCAATACCTGACTATTTAGTTGGGGGCCCTGACCTCTTTTCCCTTAAATTGTAAAAAAATAACAAGAGTCAACACAACAATGGCCATCCAGTGTGAATAAATCAAAATTATACCTATTTTTTGGATCAGATCAGCAAAAAACATATTTTTGGTGTGCCACAGAATTTTAGTAATTAATTTATGTGTGTCGTGAGATGAAACAGGTTGAAAATCAGTGCTATAAAATGAAATAGGAAATATACCCTGTCTCATGGCATCTAAACTATTGCTTCTCACTGACATCAAAGATTGATTGTTTCCAGATTCAAGGAGGAAATTTTTTTAAATTTAGTTTATTTTTATTCACTGTAACTGAAGACATTAACACATTATATTTTAATGGAACATAAGTTGTAATTAATAGTTTATATCAACATTTTAAAGGATTACAACTATTTTAGTACAACCAAAGGTGAAACTTGAATTTTACTATTTTTGAAATGTAAAATGTACATTTATAACACCCAGGTTACATACCTTATATTTTTAATAACTTAAAACATTTTAATTTTAAAATTAAATTTGACATTTAATTTTTCTATTTTAAATTATTGTGTTTACATAGATTCAAGTGTCCCACTGAGTACATCACCCCCACCACTGTGTTCCCCTCAACCTCCTCTTTGTCCTCCCACCCACACCCTCCCCCCTTCCCTCCAGGATTTGCTTTCCTGCTCTCTTTAATGCTGTGTTATGTATATATAATTTCACCAATCTCTTTCCCTTCTCTGATCCCATCCTCTCATCCCCTTCCCCTCTGTCCCCCTTTCCCTTTGGTCCCTTTGATCTCGCCTCTGTCTATATTCCACTCTTCAGTTCACATTGTTCATTAAATTCCTCAAATGAGTGAGGTCATATGATATTTTTCTTTCTTTGCCAGGCTTATTTCACTTAGCATAATAGATTCTAGGTCTATCCATGTTGTCGCAAAAGTTAAGATTTCCTTCTTTTTTCATGACCCCATAGTATTCCATTGTGTATATGTACCACTGCTTTTTAATCCACTCAACTACTGACGGACAGTTGGGCTGTTTCCAGAGCTTGGCTATTGTAAACAATGCTGCAATAAACATGGGGGTACATTTTTTCTTTTGAATCAGTGATGTGATGTTCTTGGGATATATTCCTAAAAGTGGAATGGCTGGGTCAAAAGGCAGTTCCATTTTTAATTTTTTTGAGGAAACCCCATACTGTTTTCCACAATGGCTGCATTAGTCTGCATTCCCACCAGCAGTGCAGGAGGGTTCCCTTTTCTCCACATCCTCGCCAGCACTTATTATGAGTTGTTTTATTTATGAGCACCATTCTGACTGCTGTGAGGTGGTATCTCATTGTGGTTTTAATTTGCATTTCTCTAATAATTAGTGATGTTGAACATTTTTTCATCTGCCTTTTGGCCATTTGTATGTCCTCTTTGGAGAAGTATCTATTCATTTCTTTGCCCGTTTTTTAATTGGATTGTTTATATTCCTGGTGGTAAGTTTTACAAGTTCTTTATAAATTTTGGTTATTAACCCATTATCAGACGTATTGTAGAATATATTCTCCCATTATGTGGTTTGTCTTTTTATTTTGTTCTTATTGTCTTTAGCTGTACAAAACCTTTTTAGTTTGATATAGTCCCATTTGTTTATCCTGTCCTTTATTTCACTTGCTTGTGGAAATATTTATATATCAGCAAATATATTGCTGCAAGAGATGTCGGAGAGCTTACTGCCTATGCTTTCTTCTAAGTTGCTTACGGTTTCACGGCTTACATTTAAGTCTTTTATCCATTTCGAGTTTATTTTTGTGAAAGATGTAAGTTGGTGGTCTAGTTTCATTTTTTTGCATGTACCTGTCCAATTTTCCCAACACCATTTATTAAAAAGACTGTCTTTACTCCATTGTATGCTCTTACCTACTTTGTCAAATATAAATTGTCCATAAAGGTGTGGGTTTATTTCTGAGTTCTCTGTTCTGTTCCATTGATCTATGTGACTGTTCTCATGCCAGCGCCAAGCTGTTTTTAGTACAGTGGCCTTGTAGTATAACTTGATATCAGGAAGTGTGATACCTCCCACTTTATTCTTCTTTTTTAAGATTGCTGAGGCTATTCGTGTTTTCTTTTGGTTCCATATAAATTTTTGGAATATTTGTTCTATATTTTTGAAGTATGTCATTGGTATTTTAATAAAAATTGCATTGATTTATAAATTGCTTTGGGTAATATAGACATTTTAATGATGTTTATTCTTCCTAACCATGAACATAGTATATGCTTCCACATGTTTGTATCTTCCTTGATTTCTTTTATCAATGTTTTCTAATTTTTGGAGTACAGATCTTTAACCTCCTTGGTTAAATTTACCCAAGGTACTTTATGTTTTTGTTGTTGCAATAGTGAAGGGGATTATTTCCTTTATTTCTCTTTAAGACAATTCATTGTGGATGTATAAAAATGCCTCTGATTTCTGAATATTAATTTTATATCCTGCCACCTTGCTGAATTCATTTATCATACCAAGTAGTTTTTTTACTGAGACTTTAGGGTTTTTTATGTACAGTATCATGTCATCAGCAAATAATGATAGTTTTACTTTTTCTTTTCCAATTTGGATGCCTTTTATTCTTCTTCTTTTTATTTTTTTTTTATTTTTTATTTTTTTTTCATTTTTCTGAAGCTGGAAACAGGGAGAGACAGTCAGACAGACTCCCGCATGCGCCCGACCGGGATCCACCCGGCACGCCCACCAGGGGCGGCGTTCTGCCCACCAGGGGGCGATGCTCTGCCCCTCCGGGGCGTTGCCATGTTGCGACCAGAGCCACTCTAGCGCCTGAGGCAGAGGCCACAGAGCCATCCCCAGCGCCCGGGCCATCTTTGCTCCAGTGGAGCCTTAGCTGCGGGAGGGGAAGAGAGAGACAGAGAGGAAAGCGCGGCGGAGGGCTGGAGAAGCAAATGGGTGCTTCTCCTGTGTGCCCTGGCCGGGAATAGAACCCGGATCCTCCGCACGCTAGGCCGACGCTCTACCACTGAGCCAACCGGCCAGGGCTATTCTTCTTCTTGTCTGATTGCTGTCACTAGGACTTCCACAACTATGATGAATAAGAGTGGTGAAAGGGGGCACTCCTGCCTTTTACCAGTTCTTAAAGGGATTGCTTTTAATTTTTAATTTTTTCACATTGATTATGATGTTGGCTGTGAGTTTGTCATAGATGGCCTTTATCATGTTGATGTATGTTCCCTGTATTCACACTTTGCTGAGAATTTTGATTACAAATGTGTGGGGGATTTTAATAAGTGCTTTTTCTGCATCTATTGATATTGTCATATGATTTTTTTTATTTTTTTTATTTTTATTTTTTTTGTCATATGATTTTTATTCTTCATTTTGTTTATGTGATGAATCACATTGATTGATTTGTGAATATTGTACCAGCCTTGCATCCCAAGAATAAATCCCACTTGATCATGGTGTATGATTCTTTTCATGTATTGCTGAATCTGGTTGGCTAATATTTTGTTGAGAATTTTAGCATCTAAGTTCATCAGGGATATTGGCCTATAGTTTTCTTTCTTTGTGTTGTCTTTGCCCAGTTATGGAATAAAGATTATGTTTGTCTCATAAAAGGAGCTCGGAATTCTTCCCTCCTCTTGAATTTTTAAAAATAGCTTGAGAAGGACAGAAGTTAGTTCTTCTTTGAATATTTGCTAGAATTAGCCTTTGAAGCCATCTGGCCCAAGACTTTTGCTTGTTGGGAGTTTTTTGATAACGTTTTTTTATCTCATTTGTTGTAATCTATCTGTTTAGGTTTTCTGTTTCTTCCAGATTAATTTCTGAAATATTATGTTTCAAGGAATTTGTCTATTTCACCTAGGTTGTCTAATTTTTTGGCATACAGTTCTTCATAGTATTTCCTAACAATTTTTTGTATTTCGGCTGTGTCAGTTGTTATTTCTCCACTCTCATTTCTAATTTTCTTTGTTTGAGTTCCCTCTCTTTTTCTCTTGATGAGTCTGGTTAAAGATTTATCAATCTTGTTTAGCTTTTCAAAGAACCAGCTCTTATTTTCATTGATCTTCTGTATTTCTTTTTAGCCTCTATGTCATTTATTTCCACTCTGATCTTTATTATTTCCTTCCTTCTCCTTTCTCTGGGCTTTACTTGCTGTTCTTTTTCTAGTTCTTTTAGATGCAGGGTTAAGCTGTTTATTTGAGCTTTTTCTTGCTTCTTAAGGTACGCCTGTACTGCTATCAACTTCCCTCTCAGGGCTGCTTTTGCTGTGTCCTATAAATTTTGAGTTGTATGTTCATCTTCATTTGTTTCAAAGAAATTTTTTATTTTTTACTTGATGTCATTGTTAATCCATTTGTTATTTAATAACATGCTGTTTAGTTTCCAAGTATTTAAATGTTTTTCAGTTTTTCTATTGTAGTTGATTTCTAGTTTCATGCCATTATGATTAAAGAAGATGCTTGATGTGATTTCAATCTTCTTAAATTTATTGAGACTCATTTTGTGTCCTAACATATGGTCTATCCTAGAGAATGTAACATGAGCACTTGATAAGAGTGTATATTTTGCTGCTTTACGGTGGAAGGTTCTGAAGATATCTATTAAATCGAGTGTGTCCTTTAAGGCTACTCTTTCTTTGTTAATTTTTTCTTGAGGATCTATCCATTGATGTTAGTTGGGTATTGAAATCCCCTATTATATAGTATTGCTGTTGGTCTCAACCTTTATGTCCATCAAAATCTGCTTTATATATTTAGGTGCTCCTATATTAGGTACATAGATATCTATAATGGTTATATCTTCCTGTTGGATTGCTCCCTTTATTATTATGTAGTGATCTTTTAAAGTATATTTTATCAGATATAAATATTGCTACCCCAGCTTTTTTTTTAAATTTCCATTTGCATGAAATATTTTTTTCATCCCTTTACTTTCAGTCTACATGTATCTTTTGTTTTGAGGTGGGTCTCTTGTAGACAGCATATATAGAGGTCCTATTTCCTTATCCACGCAGCTACCCTATGTATTTTGATTGGAGCATTTAATCCATTTACTCTTAAGGTTATTATTGATATGTAGTTGTTTATTGCCATTTTATTCTTTAAATCTACATTCCTCTTTTACGAGATTTTTTTTCTCTTAGTTCTGTTTACAACAGGCCCCTAACATTTCTTGCAGTGTTTATTTGGTTGTAATGAATTCCTTAAGTTTTTTGTTTTTGTTTTTTTTTTTTGGTCTGGGAAGCTTTTTATTTTTTCTTCAACTTTAAATGATAGCCTTGCTTGATAAAGAATGCTTGGTTGTAGACTCTTGTTTTGCATTTCTTTGAATATTTCTTGCCATTCCCTTCTGGCCTCAGGAGTTTTTCTTGAAAAGTCGGATTCATATTATGGGGGCTCCTTTGTAGGTGATGGACTATTTATCTCTTGCAGCTTTTAGTATTCTTTCTTTAGCTCTTAACTTTGACACTTTAATTATGATGTGTCTTGCTGTAGGTCTTTTTGGGTTCCTTTTTAATGGGATTCTCTGTGCTCCTTGATTTTATATGATTTTTTCCTTCATCAATTTTGGGAAGTTTTTAGCTATGATTTCTTCAATCAGGTTCTCTATCCCTTGTTCTTTCTCTTCTCCTTGAGGAACCTCTATGATGTGGATGTTGTTTTTCTTCATGTTGTCACAGAGCTCTTTTAGAGTTTCCTCAGACTTTTTGATCCTCTTTTCCTTTTGCTTTCTGCTTCTGTGCTTTTGCTTATTTGGCCTCTAAATTACTGATTCAATTCTCTGCTTCATCCAGCCTGCTTTTATTTCTTTATAGTGTAGTCTTCATTTCTGATATTGTGTTTGTCATTTCTGTCTGATCAGTTTTTATGATTTCAATGTCCTTTTTGATAATTACTATGTCTTTTTTTAGGTGCTCGCTATGTCTATGTATTGTTGTTCTAAGATCCTTGAGCATCCTAACAATCATTACTCTAAACTCTGCATCTTGTATCTTGGCTATTTCCATTTCATTCAGTTCTTTTTCTGAGAATTACTCTTGTTGATTCTTTTAAATTGCATTTCTGTCTTCCCATTTTGTCTC
This sequence comes from Saccopteryx bilineata, assembly GCF_036850765.1. NCBI lineage: Eukaryota > Metazoa > Chordata > Mammalia > Chiroptera > Emballonuridae > Saccopteryx > Saccopteryx bilineata. The sequence continues at coordinate 180,831,776 of NC_089494.1, forward strand.
TGTATAGACTGTTCTTTTGGATGTGTTGTTTATGTAGCTAGCTGAGTATAGTATAAGGTTTGTGTTGTCTGCCTCCAGCTTTTAGTTGTATTCTTTCTAGATCTTTTTAGTTTGGCCTCAGCTGTTATTTGTAATCCACTGTGAGCTACTTGTCTGCTGCTACTGCTTTTCTTGCTATTTGTGTCAGTGTTTTCTATGTCTTAGCTGGGTCAAGTGTGAGGAGCCTTTCCTTAAGATACCACTCTAACTAGGGTTATTAAGTTCTGAGCTGATGCTCTCTGTATCTGGACCCTGGATGCACCATCTCTGGACCTCCCTTTTCCGAACCTGGCACAGACTAGTGGGGATCACTGCTCATAACTGGCCCTTAGCAACCTTCTTGGAGCTACAGGCAATCCATAATTTGTGGTTGCCTCTGCTGAGCCCTGATGCTATTGTAAATATCAGCTGCACTCCTAGGCTGGTTTTTATCTACTCTTGGCCAGTGTGTGTGGCCTTGTTCTTTCCACTGGCTCCCCATTGCCACAGCCTCCTCAGGCACTCAGGCACTGACACTGCCAGGTGCACAGGCTCAAGAGCTTGCAGGCTCACAAGCTAGCGGGTTTGCAAGTTCATGGGCTGCAGCTAAGGCTTCCCCATGGGGTTGCCCCATGGGTGCCAGTGACTCCTTGCCTCACCAGGCTCCAGTGTTCTTTTTTTTTTTTTTGTATTTTTCTGAAGCTGGAAATGGGGAGGCAGTCAGACAGACTCCCACATGCACCCGACCGAGATCCACCCGGCATGCCCACCAGGGGGCGATGCTCTGCCCATCCGGGATGTCGCTCTGTTGCGACCAGAGCCACTCTAGTGCCTGGGGCAGAGGCCAAGGAGCCATCCCCAGCATCTGGGCCCTCTTTTTGCTCCAATAGAGCTTCGGCTGCGGGAGGGGAAGAGAGAGACAGAGAGGAAGGAGAAGGGGAGGGGTGGAGAAGCAGATGGGCACCTCTCCTGTGTGCCCTGGCCGGGAATCGAACCCAGGACTTCCGCACGCCAGGCCAACGCTCTCCCACTGAGCCAACCGGCCAGGGCCCAGTGTTCTTAAGTTAAGTTGTAATCCACTTTGGTTCTGGGAGGTGGGAGTTGTAATGTCTGTCTACTCCATCTCCATTTTCCAGGTCAACATTCAATATTTTAAAGAGGAAATATTTTGGATGAAATTTAAATTTGAGAAGCCATACTAATGATATAAATGTATTGGGATTTGAATATGTATTTGTTATTCAAAATCCATCCTTTTAACTAAATGCTATACTATATTCCATTGACTATACATATAAAGTAACATGAAAATAATACCTTCTATGAACATAAATACTTTTTCCAAGTCCTTTGTAGACATTTGCTTGTTTTTAATCTTAAATCTAACAGTGAGTGTACAGAGACAAAAGCAACAAAATAGAGGATTGAAAAATTTATAAATTTGTTAATAAAGTATAATAATATTATGTGAAACAAATTTTCCATATATCACTGAGAATTAACTTTTACATCACTTAGAAAAAAATGATATTATTTCAGTGGGAGTCCTAAGAGTTATTCAATACTGACTTTCTAATGCTAAAAAGAAAAGAATTATTAAATGTTAATATATGATATAAATCACAATTGCATTTTTTTCTGTGTCTTCGGTTGTTATAATTCAGAGAAGTAAGTAATATGAAAATGCAGATTTATGGTGCTCAATGGCCAAAAATTTAGACATATTGCAATAATGAAAATATTTGTAAAATATCCACTGTTCAAAGAGTGTACATTTAATTGTTTCATCTGACAACATTAACTTAGTTGAATTAAAAATATTGTTGAATTTTAGATTTACACATTTATTCCTCACTAGTTTTGTTAGATGCTATCTTGTTTCAGACCCACAGACTGCTACTGTCAGCTATCTTGAAAATTCATGCCATTGGTGAGAAACAGTAGGATTATGAGTGAATACTAAGTTCAAGTTTTAACAATTCATAACAATTAGAAAATTAATTTTAAATTCATTTCCTACTAACTGTGATAGCAACAATATACATACAGTTCATTTTATTTAAATATAGTAATCTGTTGTGGTTTTTTTATTTAGTGAAAGGAGAGGCAGAGAGACAAACTCCCACATGCACCCCAACCAAGATTCATCCATCAAGACTATTAGGGGATGATGCTTTGCCCATCTGGGGTTGTGCTTCATTGAACATCAACTGAGCTCTTCTTAGTTCCTGAGGCAAAGGCCACTGAGCTCTCAGTGTCCAGGGCCAACTCATTCCAATTGAGCCATGGCTGCAGGAGGGGAAGAGAGAGAGAGAAAGAGAGAGAGAGAAGCAAAAGAGGGAGGGATGGAGAAGCAGATAGGTGCTTCTCCTATGTGCCCTGACCAAGAATTGAACCTGGGACATCCACACACTGGGCTGATGATCTACCACTGAGCCCACAGGCCAAGGCTTATAATAATCTGTTGATTGGTAAAATAAATGTAAATTTTAATGTGACCATTTTAACACAATTTACTTTTTTCAGATGTTGAAAATAAAGCCACTCCTGCATTAAAATCATCAACAATTCCTGCAGCAAAAACATCTGTACCTACACAAATCACAACATCACCAAATCTTGTTATGAAATCAACAGTTGGGACATCTTCAGAAGGTAGGACTAACACTTGGTGAAATTTATTCTAACAAAATAAAATGAGTAGCACCTATGTAATTTAATTACAGGAAAATAATCTGGGACTTTGTATCTATTGTATGAAGTTCTGTGCTATTTTACTATTTTAAAACTCATGTTATTTTGGATTGAATACAGAACTGTGAGATTTTGGTGGACTTCTTTGATAATGTTCCCTTGGATCACTTCCTGTTTGAGAATTATCCTATTGTGAATGTTACATACACAAAGGTTACTTTTAGAGCAGAATAACATTACCATTTCATAAATCATAAAAATATTTTTCTAAAGATTCTAGTTCTCCACTTAAGCAACACAGCTGAAATTATATTAATAACAAGCTGATTTTGTTAGTTATATTGGGCTGATTATAGCTTTAATTTGTAGGTTTCAGTAACAGTGCCATCATTAATGTTACTAGACAAAATGACAACTGTATCATGTTTTATGGCTCTAGGTATTAAAGGAGATAACCTTACCATCTATGACAAGTAGATTGAGCCACTAAGATCATTCAATTAACCCTGGTGGGTGAGCTCAATCAATTCAAGTGTCATCTGGAAACAGAAAGACTGCGGGTTGGATCTCCTGTCAGGACACACACAGAAAGCAAGCAATGAATGAATGACTAAATGGGAACAATACATGAATGCCTCCCTTCCTCTTCCTCTCTCTCTCCCTTCCTCTCTCTGTCTCTCTAAAAATCAATCAAATAATAAAAAAAATGGGCTGGATAGCTCGGTTGGTTTGAGCATTGTCCCAAAGTATAGAGGTTGCCAGTTTGATCCCCGGTCAGGGCACATACAGGAACAGCTCCATGTTCCTGTCTCTCTGTCTCTCTCTCTGCCTCTCTTTCTCTAAAAAAAAACAAAAACAAAAACAAAAAACAAAAAAAAAAAAGATCACTGAATTAAAAACTCAAGAGGTTATCAATCTGATGAATATTGCATTATCTATCCTGCAGCACACATAAAATGAGGCAGATCATTCAAGTTCAGTAATCAATGAAGAGAAAAAATAAAATTGTTGATTTCCTGTGGGCAGAAAACCTGGTTAGAGTGCTAAGCTCACAGAAAGACCTAAAAATCATACACATTGATGAATGGATGACTAAAATTCCCACAACTGTCTTTCTTGCCACTCTATTCTTCATTCACTTTTTGTTCTAATACCAAAAGCAAACACATGCTCTGGACCAATGAGGGCTAGTTCTCTGGGCATGAATGGGGTGATGACTCACAGAGAAAAAGAATATAATGACTATAGTCTATTATTGCTGAAATGTTTAATTTAAGGTAAAGCCTTGAACTCCTAAAATTCCACTACCAAACCAGGAGAAAGCATTACACAATGAGGGCAGCACAGGGAATTTTACTTCCAGAATGTGTTACACCTTTATCTTCAACCAAAATAAACCCTCCAAATGACATAATAGGAATCCAGAGCCTATGAGGCCTCCAGCCCACTGCTGTACATTGTATTTTTATTTTCGTTTTTAAAGATTGTCTCAGCTTTATTTTCAAAGTTTAAGCCTCTCTCTCTCCAGCTAAGACTTTGGCAATAAAATACATTAATTCAATAAAAGTATATTATTTTTGCAATTAATAAATCTTCTCCCTCAAAATAAGTACTTACTAATTTGACATGCAGACCCAAAGGGTTGAAATTTTACTTTTTTTATGTTAACTGCTTGGAACTTAATGCTTTTTCAATAGGAAGATCCCTAACCTTACCTACATGATTTATGGTGAATGACACCATCCAAATAACACAAATCCTAACCACTATATTAAGTGACTGACCATGAAAGGGCAGAAGTGGGTGGGAAAGTTCAGTGAAAGCATTAGGAAAGAATTGTCATTTGTGATTCCAGAAATGCATCTTATGTTTCTGACTTGGAAGGGAAACTCTATACCTACTTATGTAAAGCATAATTGAGAGATCGTGTGTGTGTACACACACACACACACACACACACACACACACACGCACACACACTCCTTCTCATTCTTTTTAATGGCACATTTACTGTTTCATAGGACTAAATTAACAAAAACTGAACTCTAGTGTGTGTTCTTCAAAAGTTCTCCAGAAGAGTATTCAGTTATTCACATTCAATTATAAAAATTGTAACAAGCTAAAGATATTTTTGTTTTGTTATTTTTTTATATAAAAATGTTTATATGGACCCAAAAGTATGGAGTGCTGTAATTAATATCCACATGCACATCTCCCAGAATCAATAATTATCAAAATTTTATATTTTTTCTCCTCCCTCTCTCCCTTGCTTCCTTCTTTCCATCATTCCTTATTTTTTTTTCTTTTCCTTTTTCTTTTAACTTTTTATTTGGTTGTGAAGTACTTTGAAGGGAATCCAGATTTCAAGCCATTTTATCTCTATATACTAAATGTGTGTCTCAAAAAGAAATGGACAATTTATTTCAAAGCTGCAATGTCATTATGATATATCTCAAATTAATAATAACTTCTTAGACTCATCTGATATTTGTTTAGAAGGATTTTAAGGGTTAAAATCTAATAATCATGAATATACCTATGAAGAAGGGTTAGGAGAAGAAAACGGATCCATTCTGCGGTCTCTCAGGCAAGCAGCTGAGACCATGAGAGTGGGAGGCAGATGAAGAAAGAAAGGAGGATTCTGCAGGCTATAGTCTGCTCTGACATAGCTGGAGAAAGAGGAAGTCTGGCATGGTGGTTGGAATGGAGGGAGCCATAAGGCAGCCATGGGGGTGGTCCGTGATGCTTTAGGAAAATGAGGGAACAACAATGGAGAAGGAAGACAGAGAGAGGAACTCTTTTTTTGTCTAGTTTATTTCATCATTATTTGTGTATTAGGGTGTAAGAAAGTTGAACTACATACACTAGAGATTGCCCATGATCTTAAAAACAATATAATTAAATAAAAATAATGATAATGATGGGCAATTTGTCTTGAAGTCTAATATTCTAAGCAATGTATCAATATAAATGTCTTCTTAACTTCAGACCTGTTTGAGGATTTACATAGTGGGAGTTTTATACAATGTCTCATCCTCCCAAATAACTAAATTTAGATTATACAATAATATCATAAAAGGTTTATCTATAGTGAAATGATTCCATATTTCCTCTTTTCTCACTGCCAACATGGTCATTTTAGTCACAATAAAAGTATTTGACCAAAAGAAAGCATGCCATATTGAAGCATTTTTATTTTCATTGTAAGGCTTCCCAGTCAGATTTCTTGTTCAAAGGTCAAAAGACACTTGATTTAATAGTACTTATGTGTATTCTAATACATGTAAATTTCTCCTGAAAATGTTAGAAATTTTATCATCAGAAAAGTGGAAAATGTGTAACTAAGATGGGAATTCTTGCAGCGATGGCAGAGGTGATGGATCGAGCTTTGCCAGAGCGAGGCTTGTTCTCAGGAGTTTACCCAATTAGAGAAATAGAACTTGATCTCTTCCTAAACGTGTATCAAGTGCACTGCCCTTTTGTTCAAAGGTCAATGGCCAGAGTCAAAATTCAACATTTGGCAGACACTGAGTATCATTATCATAAAATGAATTTCTAGGGTCCAAAAATATACCTGAAATTTCATTCTTAAATTGTAACTATTTTCCAACTTGTGTTTTGAAATACTTAATAGTAATTTTTTTTAGTGAGCTGAATTACAATGTAGAAATGAAAATTTCTCAGTGCTGACACTGAACATTTCTGATACTAAATAGATGTTCAATTTTAAGAGTGGTCAGTAGAGGAGCCTAATATTTTGACCATCTCTTACATAAGTTTGACCATCTCAAACTATTGGTGATGTTTAAGAGGCACTTCCTCTCTAGAAACTGACTAACATAAATCTATAAGGAACAGACTTTTCAAAGGCATTTTTGTAAATTTTCTTGTGGTATTAGTGAGAAAAACATAGATTTAGGTGCCTCTTTTTTTTTATATCATTTTTCCTTTATCCCTTGTCTTTATATTTCTTGTTAAATTTGAACTGTAGATGAATTACCTGAGATATCTTTGTACATGATTTCTTTTTTGTTATTTTTCCCCTTTTCATAGAATTCCTAGATAGCAAAGTTGACATTTTGAAATGTTTACAAACTGATATTTTCTTGAAACCATTGTGTCCTAAATGGAATTAAGTACAGTTATCAAAGGTTATTTTGGAAAGTGTTATGAATGACAGTATACTAAACAATTGTACAGAGAATAGTAATCTCCTCTGATTTAATCTTTTATAAACATTTGTTAACTTAAAATTATATTACATCTCTAAAGATATATAGCTATACTACTCTCTTAATGTTCACATTGAATTTAGTCTATTTCTTTTATGGACCACTTTAAAGTACTTAATCATTGTTTTGCACATAAAACTAACAGAAAGAACAATTCTCATTAGTTTCTATAACATTTTAATTTTACAATTATAAAGATGTATTCAGGCCCTGGCCGGTTGGCTCAGCTGTAGAGCGTCGGCCTGGCGTGCGGGGAACCTGGGTTCAATTCCCGGCCAGGGCACATAGGAGAAGCGCCCATTTGCTTCTCCACCCCCCCTCCTTCCTCTCTGTCTCTCTCTTCCCCTCCCGCAGCCAAGGCTCCATTGGAGCAAAGATGGCCCAGGTGCTGGGGATGGCTCCTTGGCCTCTGCCCCAGGCACTAGAGTGGCTCTGGTGGTGGCAGAGTGACACCCCAGAGGGGCAGAGCATTGCCCCCTGGTGAGCAGAGTGTCCCCCCTGGTGGGCATGCTGGGTGGATCCTGGTCAGGCGCATGCGGGAGTCTGTCTGACTGTCTCTCCCCGTTTCCAGCTTTAGAAAAATACAAAAAAAAAAAAAAAGATGTATTCACACTTCAGAATTTTAACATATTAGCACATAGAACTGTACTATAAGTTATATGTAGCATCCTTATCCAAGTTTCAAAGTGATTATTTATCCATCCATAATGAATCTAAAATAAATTGTGTCCTGTTTATGTTACAGATATTATTATACTGATTAGATATGATGATCATCAACATGATCACAAGATCACCATTCATAAATGTACAGCCATTTACCTCTTCAGTTTTCCAAAGACTAAGACTGAAACTGAACCCAAATAGAAGGAAGACTTGGGCTAAATATTTGAGGCAAAGCTCAACTTTGTTAACATCTCTCTTACCTCTATCAAACATGAAGTCAAAATATGTATAACAGGAAAGGGTCAAGGTCTTGAAAAACTCAAAGATTATATACATTATGTGTGTCCTAATTATTTCCTGTAATCATCTCTATGTCTTGAATTTTCAAGTAATATATGAGACATATGCCAGCAAAACATAATGGCAAGGTGATTATAAAAATTCAAGTTGGCCTGTTATTGATAACAAGAATCTCTAGAGTAAGGATGAAGTGAAAACAAAGGCAACGTGTCCGGTTAGCAAGAACACTTTATTTACACTGTTGCATCTTCACTTTAAAATGTTGGCATCGCTTGAGTGGAAGATGCAAAATCTCCAACCTAGCTTTTAAGAATAATGTTTTCTTTGTTGGTTTCTCCTTTGAAAATATAACTACATATGAGTGGGGAAAGAAACTTTTAGAAAGTCTAAAGTAAGTGCCCTAGCTGGACAGCTCAGTTGGTTAGAGCATTGTCCCAAAGCACAGAGGTTGCTGGTTTGATCCCTGGTCAGGACACATACAGTAACAAATTGATGTTCCTGTCTCTCTCTCTCTCTTTCTCTCTCTCTCCCCTCCCCATTCTTCTTTCTCTAAAATCAATAAAGTAAACATTAGAAATAATTAGAAAGTCTTAACTGCCTTGATGCAGTCCACATTATAATTTACAAAATCTGATCACTGTCCATTGCTATAGTAACCTATTTTCCTTAATATGCTGTGAGGACAGAGGATTGAGCAGTAGACAAAACCTTCCTTCATCACCCACCTACAGGTATTCATCCTTAGCAATTCTCCAAAAGTTGTATATTCTTCTATGGTTCCTTAGTATCTTTTGATATATAGCTCCAGCCAGCTTATCATTGAAAACCTCCTCTGGAGTGGAGTTTTAAAGCATTAGATAAATTTTGCAGAGCTAAGTAGTTCCTCCACCAAATACAGTATACATATGTATAAGAACCCCGATTTTATATATGTCATAGAATAAAAATGGGACCTGTGCCCTAATCACAAAAGGACATTTTAATGTGTTTTAAGAAAGAAGGAAATGATGACTATTACAGATATCTAACTGTAAGTCGGGTTCACCACTTAAAGCAGAGCTTTGTTGCTTTGTTGGTCAAATCTTGTATGATTGCCATCTTATTGGAAAGAACATTTATTCCATGTGGGCTACATGCCAGGATTTATTATTGATACCACTCAGATTTTAAAAATAACTAAGATTTAGATACTGCCCTCTAGAGTCTAAGAATGGGCCTTGTTCAGAGTGGTGACTCAATGATTATATTCATAAATGAACAAATTTATTAATTATAGGAGTCTGCATGTTTCTTTTTGATTTATAGTTTTTTGGGTTTTTTTGATGTTCAAATCTCACAACTAAATGAAATGTGATTCTGAAAAAAAAAAAAAAAAAGCACATTATTCCTAGGTCCTATTGACCAGGTCATTTTTTTCCCATTGGGAAAAATAAGATGATTTTAAATAATTTGTTTTCACATTATATTTTGCACAGTTAAAGACCCCCAAGTAACAAACTATAGTAAACATTTGTTCTTTGGGCCTACCATACATAAAATGCACATGTGCGTGCACGCACATGTATGCATATATGTGTATATGTGTGTTTTCCATCAGGCCACTCAAGCACTCAGTACTTACATTCCCCACATTAAAGATAGGCAAAGTCTTACCCAGTACCTCGATAGAGGGATTATAGTCCACTTCCAGATTTGACTTACTTTTATTTATTCCTTGGCAGGTGAGATGAAATTATAATTAACAATAATGTTATCTATCTTATCAAACTAGGAACAACCAGAAAGAATCCCTTGCAAACATCTCCACAGACAACACTTTCTTCATTGACCACTACAGTTAAAGGTAAAGTAAGTGATAATGTGTTTTGCCATCCTTACTCTTTTCTATATATGATTTGCATAACATAATGCCATATACCATACTGCATACACAATTCATGGATGGACCTTGAGTACATTATACCGAGTGAAATAAGTAAATTAGAAAAAACTAAGAACTCTATGATTTCACACATAGGTGGGAAATAAAACATCATGTACATAGATAAAAGTGAAGAGGTTACCAGGGAGAAGGGGATGTGGGGAAAGGGAATGTGGGAGAGGGGAGGGGATGAAAGGTAGGGGGAAAGGTGTAAAGATGGACAGATATAAGGTGACGGAAAATAATTTGCCTTTGGGTAATGAGTATACAACATCATCAAGTGTTCCAATGTTATAGAAATGTTTACCTGAAACCTATGTTCTCTTACTGATCAATGTCATTCTGCTTATTGATCAATGTCATTCTGCTAAATTTAATTTTCTAAATAAAATTTAAATAAATAAATAAAGTACACAATCCAGTAATTACCAGTATTTTTACAAGATTGTATAACCATCACTATATTTGAATACAGGGTATTTTCATCATCCCCAAGAGAAATACTGTATCTGTTACTCTTCAGTTTCCATTCCCACCTTCTCCCAGCCCCTGGCAACCAGTAAACCACTCTCTGTCTCTATAGATTTGCCTCTTCTAGAAATTTCATGTAAATAGTACCACATGATCTATGATCTTTCGTGTCTAGTTTCTTTCACATAGTGTAATACTCTTATGACTGAATAATATTGTATTATAAGGATCATATATTTTGTTGATCTATTTATTAATTCATGGACATTTGGGTTGTTTCTACATTTTGGCTATTATAAATAATGTTGCTAAGAACATTTGTAAAAAGTTTTTGTATGACCACATGTTTTCATTTTCTTGGGTATATACCTTCAAGTGCTGAGTCACATGGTAACTCTGTTTAACTTTTTGAGGAACTATTTCCAAAACAGTCTCAATATATTACATTCCCACCAGAAATGTTTGAGTACAAATTCTCCATTTTTTAACCAATACTTGTCTTTTACATCATAGTCATTCCAGGAGATGTGGAGTGGTATCTCAATGTGGTTTGATTTACATTTTCCTAATGACTAATAATATTAAGCATTTTTCCATGTTCTTGTTGGCCATTGTGCATTGTCTTTGGAGAAATATCAATTTAAGTCCATTTATTTTAAGTCCATTTATTTGTCCATTTATCTTTTCATTGTTGTGTTTTTTTATATATTTTGAACTAGATATTTATTGTATAGATAATTTGCAAATATTTTCTCCCAATCTGTAGGTTGTCTTTTCGGTATCTTTTTTTTTTTTTTTTTTTTTTTTTGTATTTTTCCAAAGCTGGAAATGGGGAGGCAGTCAGACAGACTCCCGCATGCGCCCGACCGGGTTCCACCCGGCATGCTCACCAGGGGGCAATGCTCTGTCCATCTGGGACGTTGCTCTGTTGCAACCAGAACCATTCTAGCACCTGAGGCAGAGGCCATGCAGCCATCCTCAGTGCCCAGGTCAAGTTTGCTCCAATGAAGCCTCGGCTGCAGGAGGGGAAGAGAGAGACAGAAAGGAAGGAGATGGGGAGGGGTGGAGAAGCAGATGGGTCCTTCTCCTGTGTGCCCTGGCCAGGAATCAAACCCGGGACTCCCGCAAGCCAGGCCGATGCTCTACCACTGAGCCAACCGGCCAGGGCCTCTTTTTGGTATCTTGATGGTACCTTGAAAGACTAAAATTTCTGATTTTGTTGAAGTAAAATTTAATCTATATTTTCTTTTGTCATGTAGAGGAAGCAAAACTTTACCCATCTTAGGTTTTCAGCTGGAACCTTTAACAAAAAAAGACATATAAACAAAAGAAAAATAGTTTATCAACATATGCAGTAAACATCATGTGAGAAACCTAAAACAAAGAATAATTCAAAGCAGTGATTTAGAATTCAGCTTATATACCACCTTCAACAACAACAACAAAACCAATAAATATGTAAAAAAATAATAGTAAGAGAGAGGACAAAGAAAAACTGTTAAGCCTTCCAAAGTGGCAAACTGAGGAAAGATAAATATATGAAAGTAAGACGGTTCTTTTCTGATTTGAATTGCCTTGGGACTCTTGATAAAAATCAATTGGCTATAAATGCATGGGTATTTTTCTAAATTCTCAAATCTTCTCCATTTATCTATATGTCTACCTTTATACCAGAATCATACTCTCTTGATAACCACAGCTTTGCATTAAGTTTTAAAATCAGGAAATGTGAATGTGCCAACATTTTTCTTGTTTTTCAAGTTTGTTTTGGCTATTCTGAGTCACTTAAATTTTCATATAAATTTTAGGATCAACTTATCAATTTCTACAAGAAGTCAGCTGTGATTGTGATAGGGTTTGCATTGAATTTGTTTGGGAAGATTAATTTGTAAAATATTGCCATTTTAAGAGTCTTAATTCTCTCAAACCAATGAATATGAGATGCCCTTCCATTTATTTAGGTCTTTTAAAATTTATTTGATAATTTTTATAGTTTTCAACATAGAAGATTTTTCTTCTTTTGTTCAATTGAGTCTTAATATTTTATTCATTGTGATGCTGTTATAAATAGAATCATTTTATTAATTTTATTTTGAATTATTCAATGCTACTACATAGAAATACAATTTAATTTCAAATATTAATATTGTATCCTACCACCTTATTAAGCTCATTTACTGGTTCTATTTTGTTGTGTATATATGTTCCTTAGGATTTTCTATATCCAACAGTCATCTGCACATAGAGATAATTTTATATCCTCATTTCTAATCTGAATGTCTTTCATCTTATTTTCTTGCTTAGCTGTCCTGGTTAGAACCTTCAATACAACATTGAATATAACTGGTGAGAGGGGATATCTTTCTTTTGTTCCTAATTATAAAGGAATACTTCAGTCTTTAATCATTTAGTATGATATTGTGGGTTTTCATAGATGCCCTTTATCAGGTTGAGAAAATTCTCTCCTATTACTCAAATGTTGAGTGTTTTTTATCATGCAAGGGTGTTGGATTTTATCATAGATATTTTCTTACTATGTTGAAATTATTAAATGGTTCTTACTGCTCATTTTATTAATGTGACATATGACATTGGTTTCTCTATGCTGAACAAGCTTACATTCCTAGATAAACCTCACTTGGTCATTGCATATAATGTTTTTTATATGTTGCTGGATATAATTTGTATTATTTTGAAAAGAATTTTTATGCCTACATTTATAAGATATAGGTTTTTTAGGTTTACTGTGATGATTTTGTCTGAATTTGGAATGAGGATAGTTCTAACCCATAGAATGAATTAGAAAGTCTTTCCTCCTCTATCAATTTTTGGAAGAGTTTATGAGGAATTATTCTTTAAACATGTAGGAGAGTTTACCAGTAAAGATGTCTAGTTTGGGGCTGTTCTTTGTGGAATTTTTTTTTGATTACTGTCTCAACCTCTTTGTTCATTACAGGATAATTCAGATTTTCTATATTTTCTTGACTCAGTTTGCTAGTTGGTGATTTCCTAAGAATTTTTCCATTTCCTCTAAGTTACCTAATTTGTTGGTACTCAATTGTTCACAGTATTGCCTTGTAACCCTTCTTACTTCAATTAAGATGTCCTCTTTTATTATTTTAGTAACGTAAGTTCTTTTTTTGTGTATCAAACTAAAGGTTTAGCAATTTTTAATTTTATTAACTTTTAACTTATTGTGTTTACATGGATTCAAGTGTCCCACTGAATATAACTCCCTCACCCCCCACCCCTGTATCCCTTTTTATATCTCCTTTGTCCCACTCCTCCTAACTCCCTCCCTCCTTTCATCTAGGATTCGCTGTCCTGTTATCTATATATCTCTGTGTGAATAGTTTCACTAATCCTTTTACCTTCTCTGATCTTATCCCCTCATCACCCTTCCCTCTGACTGCTGTCCCTCTGCTCCCTGTGACCCTGCCTCTGCCTCTATTCCATTCCTCAGTTCACTTTGTTCATTAGGTTCCACATATATGTGAGATCATATGATTTTTTTCTTTCTCTGCTTGGCTTATATTACTTAACGCAGGGGTCGGGAACCTATGGCTCGTGAGCCAAATGTGGCTCTTTTGATGGCTGCATCTGGCTCGCAGACAAATCTTTAATAAAAAAAAATAAATAACATTAAAATATAAAACATTCTGATATATTACAATCCATTCATTTTCTACCGCTCATGTTCATGGTTGTGGGTGGCTGGAGCCAATCACAGCTGTCCTCTGGGACAACATCAAATTTTTATTGGATAATACATAATGTGCATGGGTCGTTGTATGACTCTCATGGAATTACATTTTAAAATATGTGGTGTTCATGGCTCTCTCAGCCAAAAAGGTTCCCGACCCCTAACTTAGTATAATAATCTCCAGGTCCATTCAACATGTCACAAAAGGTAAGATTTCCTTCTTTTTCACAGCTGTGTAGTATTCTTTTGTGTACATATACCACAGTTTTCTAATCCACTCATCCACTGACAGACACTTGGGCTGTTTCCAGATCTTGGCTATTGTAAACAATGCTGCAGTAAACAAGGGGGTGCATTTTCTCTTCTGAATCAGTAATTTGGTATTCTTAGGATATATTTCTAAAAGTGGGATAGCTGGGTCACAAGGCAGTTCCATTTTTAATTTTTTGATGAAACCCCATACAGTTTTTCACAGTGGTAGCACAAGTCTGCATTCCTACCAGCAGTGCAGGAGGGTTCCTTTTCTCCTCGCCAGCACTTATTGTCTGTTGTTTTGTTAATGAATGCCATTCTGACAGATGTGAGGTGGTATTACATTATGGTTTTAATTAGCATTTCCCTCATGATTAGTGGCATTGAATATTTTTTCATATGCCTATTGGCCATCTGTATGTCCTCTTTGGAGAAATGTCTATTCAGTTCTTTTGCCCATATTTTAGTTGAATTGTTTACCTTCCTAGTGTTGAGTTTTATAAGTTTTTAATAAATTTTGGTTATTAACCCCTTATAAGACTTAGTGGCAAATACTATATTCTCCCATTGTGTGGGTTGCTTTTTATTTTGTTCATGGTGTCTTTTGCTGTGCAAAAGCTTTTTAATTTAATATAGTCCCATTTCTTGATCTGTCCTTTATTTCATTTGCCCATGGATATATATTAGCAAAAATACTGCTTTGAGAGATATCAGAGAGTTTACTGCCTGTGTTTTCTTCCAAGATATTTATGGTTTCATGACTTATATTTAAGTCTTTTATCTATTTTTAGTTTATTTTTGTGAAGGGTGTAATTTCATTTTTTTGCATGTACCTGTCCAATTTTCCCAACACTATTTATTAAAAAGACTGTCTTTACTCCATTGTATGCTCTTACTACTTTGTCAAATATCAATTGACCATAAAGATGTGGGTTTATTTCTGGGTTCTCTGTTCTGTTCCATTGATCTGTATGCCTGTTCTTATGCCAGTACCAAGCTGTTTTGAGTACAATGGCCTTGTAGTATAACAATATCAGGAAGTGTGATATCACTCACTTTATTCTTCTTTATTAAAATTGCTGAGGCTATTCGTGTTCTTTTTTGATTCCATATAAATTTTTGGAATACTTGTTCTGTATCTTTGAAGTATGCCATTGGTATTTTAATAGAAATTGCATTGAATTTATAGATTACTTTGGGTAATATAGACATTTCAATAATGTTTATTCTTCCTATCCATGAACATGGTATATGTTTCCACATGTTTATATCTTCCTTGATTTCTTTTATCAATGTTTTACAATTTTCTGAGTACAAGTCCTTTCCCTCCTTGGTTAAATTTACCCTAGGTACTTTATTTTTTTTGTTGTTGCAATAGTGAAAGGAATTGTTTTCTTAATTTCTCTTTCAGACAATTCACTGTGGGTGTATAAAAATGCCACTGATTTCTGAATATTAATTTAATATCCTGCCACCTTGCTGAATTCACTTATCAGGTCCAGTAGTTTTCTGACTGAGACTTTAGGGTAGTCTATGTACAGTATCGTGTCATCAGCAAATAATAATAATTTTATTTCTTCTTTTCAAATTTGTGTGCCTTTTATTTCTTCTTCTTGTCTGATTGCTGTGGGTAGGTCTTCCAGCACTATGTTGAATAAGAGTGGTGAAAGGGGGCACCCCTGCCTTGTTTCTGATCTTAAGGGAATTGCATTTAATTTTTGCCCATTGAGTATAATGTTGGCCATGGGTTTGTCATAGATGGCCTTTATCATGTTGATGTATGTTACCTGTATTCCCACTTTGCTGAGACTTTTGATCATAAATGGGTGCTGGATTTTATTAAGTGCTTTCTCTGCATTTATTGATATTATTATGTGATTTTTATTCTTCATTTTGTTTATGTGATTGAATCACATTGATTGATTTGTGAACATTTTACCAGCCTTGCCTCCCCAGAACAAATCCCACATGATCATGATGTATGATTTTTTTTCATGTATTGCTGAATCCAGTTTGTTAATATTTTCTTGAGAATTTTAGCATCTAAGTTCATCAAGGATATTGGCCTATAATTTTCTTCCTTTGTAGTGTCTTTACCTGGTTTTGGAATGAGGGTTATGTTTGCTCCATAAAAGAGTTTGGAAGTCTTCTCTTCTGTTGTATTTTTTGAAATAGCTTGAGAAGTATAGGTGTTAGTTCTTCTTTGAATATTTGGTAAAATTCCCCTGTGAAGCCATCTGGTCCGGTATTTTGATAACCGTTTTGATCTCTTTTGTTGTAATCGGTCTATTTAGATTTTCTGATTCTTCAGAATGAGTTTTGGAAGATTATATGTTTCTAGGAATTCTCCATTTCACCTAGGTTGTTCAATTTTTTGGCATATAGATCTTCATAGTATTTTCTTACAATTCTTTGTTTCTGTGGTGTCAGTTGTTACTTTTCCACTTTCATTTCTAGTTTTGTTTATTTGAGTCCTCTCTCTTTTTTTCTTGATGAGTCTGGTTAAAGGTTCATCAATCTTGTTTACCTTTTCAAAGAACCAGCTCCTGGTTTCATTGATCCTCTCTATTGTTTCTTTAGCCTCTATGTCATTTATTTCTGCTCTGATATTTATTATTTCCTTCCTTCTCCTTCCTCTGGGCTTTGTTGTTCTTTTTCTTGTTCTTTTAGATGTAGTGTTAAGTGGCTTATTTGGGACTTTTCTTGCTTCTTAAGGTATGCCTACTGTAATGCCATGAACTTCCCTCTCAAGACTGTTTGGTTGTGTCCCATAAATTTTGAGTTGTTGTATGTTCATTTTCATTTGTTTCAAGGAAATTTTAGATTTCTTCCTTGATCTTATTGTTAACCCATTTGTTATTTAATAACATGCTATTTAGCCTTCAAGTGTTAGAATGTTTTTCAGTTTTTCTATTGTAGTTGATTTCTAGTTTCATCCCACTCTGATCAGAGAAGATGTTTGATATGATCTCAATCTTTTAAAATTTATTTAGACTCGATTTGGGTCCTA
The DNA here is from genome assembly GCF_036850765.1 of Saccopteryx bilineata. Taxonomy (NCBI): domain Eukaryota; kingdom Metazoa; phylum Chordata; class Mammalia; order Chiroptera; family Emballonuridae; genus Saccopteryx; species Saccopteryx bilineata. The sequence goes on from NC_089494.1 coordinate 180,849,043, forward strand.
ACATTTGGTCTATACTAGAGAATATACCATGAGCACTTGAAAAGAATATATATTCTGCTGCTTTACAGTGAAAAGTTCTGAACATATCTATTAAATCCAGTTGATTAGTGTGTCATTTAAGGCTACTGATTCTTTGTTAATTGTCTGTCTGGAGGATTTATCCATTGATATTAGTAGGGTATTAAAATCCTCTACTATTATAGTATTACTATTGATTTTTCCATTTATGTCCATCAAAATCTGCTTTATATATTTAGGTGTTCCACATAGATATTTAAAATGGTTATGTCCTCCTGTTGGATTTTCCCTTTATCATTACAAAGCAGATTTAATCCTCTGCTTCATCCAGCCTGCTATTAATTTCTTCTAGTGCAGTCTTCATTTCTGATATTGTATTTGTCATTTCTGATTGGTTCTTTTTTATGATTTCAATGTCCTTTTTTATTCTCGCTATCTATTTATTTAGGTGCTCATTATGTCCATCCATTGTTGCTCTAAGATCTTTGAGCATTCTCAAAATCATTGTTTTAAACTCTGCATCTGGTATTTAGGTTATGTCCATCTTATTCAGTTCTTTTACTGGTGATTTCTCTTGTTGATTCATTTAGGTCACATTTCTTTGTCTGCCCATTTTGTTTGTGTATTAGGTAGCACTGTCTGACTTTGAAATTTTTGTATGTTCCCCTTTATGAAGAAGATGGGCTTGGTGGTACTGTCTTCCAGGCTACTTGTTTCCCTTGTTCTAGGAATGCTTTTTGAGGGTACTATTTTCCTTCTTTTTGTATGTGAATATTAGATGCAGTTGATCATTTCATGGGTACAATTATCCCTTCAGGCTGGTTGGCTTTAAGGGTCAACCTTGATTATGTGTATTACTCACTGTACAGTGTCTGTCCTGTTTAGTGTATTTATTTTCCACAGTGTCTGGTGCCTGCTAAACTCCACCTTTCAGTGTGCTGCTTATATAGGTAGTTGAGTCTAGGGTTGGTTCTGTCTCACCCTCCTACCAGTAGTGTTGGCTCTAGCTCTTCTTGGATAATGTCAGCTGTTGTTTGTACCCTGATGTGGGCTACCAGTCTGCAGCTACTGCACTTTTTGCTATTTGTGTCTGTGTTTTCTGTATCTGGGTACTGTGGGAGGGGCGAACCTTTGTATAAGGATAAGCTTCCTCCTGCTTAGAGATGACAACAGCTCTGTAAAATCCCCAAGCTCTGTAAGATTTGTCTACTTTTCAGCTGTCTGGTATTCCCAGAGTCTTCTGTAGTAAGACTGTAGTGTGGGCTCAGACTGCTCACCCAATCAATTCCTCTACAGGCTGCATGCTTGCTATGTTGGGGTGACTGAGGTTGTGAATACATTTGTGGGACCCTGTACTTCAAGAGTTTTTTGGTAAGAAGCTCAGTACAGGGAATATGGCCCCTACTCCAGAGCTTGATCCCTTAGCCACTGCTGGATACTCAAATTTTATTTCTCCCTAACAAAGTGAGCAGCAGGTTCAGATGGAGTGTGGCCAACAGTCCCCTCTGCAGAAGTTCTTTTAGCTGTTGAGACCCTGTTTTCAGGGAGGAAGACTGAGAGAGTCCATGGGGCTAACTGTACCCCTCCTGAAGGTGGCTAAGCCCCTCACCAGATCCAACAATAAATTCACATGGTCCCACACTTTAAATGTCCATGTTCAAAGACTTTCTCCCTTCCTCCTGTGTAATCTAGCCTAGCAGGACAGAATATCCAGCTCCTAGGCTGGCTGACTGTGAAACTCCACCCTATCAAATGCACATGAGCCACTGTGCCAGTGCTGATCACAGAGAGTGGAACTTGCTTTAGCTGGGCCAGGTGTGAGGAGCTTTTCCTTAGAATACCACTCTAGCAAGGGTTGTTAGGTCCTGAACCAATACTTTCTGCAGCTGGCCCCTGGATGTCCCAGCCCAGGGCCTCCTAAGCCGTAACCCAGCATAGACCAGTGGGAGACACTGCCCATGACTGGCCCTCAGCAACTTTCTTGGAGCTACAATCAATCCAGAGTTTGTGGCTGCCTCTGCTGGGCCCAGATGTACATGGAAATATAAAGTTGTACTCCTAGGCTGGCTTTTACCCACTCTGGTCCTGCAGGAAAATCCATTCAAATGGCCAAGTTTCCCTGAGTCTTGTCTCCTGCAGCCTGTCTGCTGCCTGCTTGTTGGGCTCAGCTGCTGAAAAAACCTCTGCTAGAGTCTTGAGCCTGCAGCAATTCAGTGATTAGGAAGGTTGATGGGTGTGGCTCTGTCCCTCAGCTCTAAGTGTCAGTCTGTCCAGACTTTTTTTCACAGACCTCAGTTGGGTGAGGCCCAAGAAGTATGGTGGGTGTGGCCTCTGAAACCCAGAGGTGTGGTCTTCCCCCTCTTCAGACAGTTTCAACTGAGTCTCTCGTGAGGTGGAAGCATCAGTCATAGATTTGGAAGAGTATGAGGGGGAGCTCTGGTCTCAACACCAGAAAACTTAGTCACTGACATGCTCCTGCTTCCTGGCCTCTCAGAATGACTCATTGCCATGACAGGTAGGTGAGACTCCTGGGGGTGGAGCAGTTGCTTTTCCCCAGGCTGATGCCAATCAGAGGGGATTGCTCCATCCAAGAAAGATGGCGACTGCAGTACTGGAGAATGACTCAGCACAGGGGTTCTGGTTGCCATCTCCCCACAGTGTCTCTCCCTAAGCCTCCAACTTTACACTCTCCTCCTGCAAACCCAGTCCTCTCAGCTCTCCCCGGCCAGAGAACCCCCCACACCCTGGGTAAGTGGCTGTGAATGAGGTTTTCTGCACAGGACCTTTAAAAAGAAGTCTGCATTCACAAGCTGTGTCTCTTTCTTGCAGACAATAACTCAGCTCTTTTCACAGCTAAATGCTGTCTGGGCACCTCCTCAAGGCTCTGGGGTTCTAGGCTGGGACTCCAGGCCTGGGGCTGAGCACCCACACCTTTCAGGGCAACCCACCCTGCCAAGAGAGTCCTTCCAGGCCGCTGCCCACTCCTGGGAGTGGGGCAGCCCTTTTCGCTTCTCCACCCTTCCTACCAGTCTCAGTGTGGCTTCTTCAGTGATTTTTGATTATAGATTCCTCTTATTTTAGTCCAAAGTTGGTTTTTAAAGATGACTGTTCTAAATTAAGTTGTAATCCAATTTGGTCCTGGGAGGTGGCAGTTGGAATGGCCGCCTACTCCGTAGCCATCTTTCTTCCTCTCTTTACAGTTGAGGAGGCTCCTGTCTCCTGTTCTCTGCCCTCACTCCTCAGATTCCTTTGACTCCTCCGTAGAAAGTCTGGGTCCAGTCTCAGCTCCAGGTTTACTTCTCAGTTTTGCTGACCTTTAAAAAAACTTCTAGTATTATTGATTTCTCTGTTACTTTTATTGTACTTTTTTCCTCTCTAATCTTTATTATTTCTCTTTTTTTTGCTCCCACTGGGTTTAGTTTGCTCTTCTATTTCTCAATTCTTAGGTAGACAGGTTAAGATATTGATTTAAGCTCTTCTTTATTTTTTTAATATAAATGCTATTATTGCTACACCCCATAAATGTTCATATTATCTTTCTATGTTCATTCATCTCAAAATTTGATCTAATATCTCTTAAAATTTAATCCTTAACCCATTCATCATTTAGGATTACATAATTTATTAATTCTTCCTTATTATGTTTTAAAAATTAGTTTTCTTCCATGTATTTACAACTTATTAAAGGTTACACCCTTGGAGTATCTCATTTTAAAATTAATTTAAAATAAATGGTATAGAAATTATTCTAAAGAATATTATGAATATCCCTGCCTCATTGGGCAGAGCATACTAAGCATCACTTGCAAGTGCTCTGAGATTTTTTAAAGTACACTGTACTATTTTTAAAGAGTGCATTTGGCTCCCATCTTAAGAAATGTATGGCCGTGGCTAATTGGCTCAGTGGTACAGAGTCAGCCCCACGTGTGGAAGTCCCAGGTATGATTCCAGTCAGGGTACAAAATAGAAGTGACCATCTGCTTTCCCACCCCTTTTTCTCCCCTCCTCTCTCTCTTTTCCTCTCCTGTAGCCATGATTCGAGCAAGTTGGCCCCAGATGCTGAGGATGGTTCCATGGCTTTGCTTCAAGCACTAAAATAATTCAGTTGCTGAGCAAAGGAACAATGGTCCCAGATGGGCAGAGCATCGCCCGGTAGGGGGCTTGGCAGGTGGATCCCAGTTAGGGCGCATGTGGGAGTCTGTTTGCCAACCTCTCACTTTAATTATAATAATAATAATAATAATAATAATAATAATGTAAAAAGAATTGTCATTTTTGGATTATGTAACATTATTTATTTATTATTATGTAAAGGCAGGTATATTGAGTTTCAGAAAGGCTAAATGACCTAACAATTCTATAAGTCCACAGATTTTATAATAACAATTCTAAATTTCATACCTGGTCCTTTAACTTCCAATTTTTATTTCTATTTAACAAATTCATAATCAACTATTTCTTAATAAATTGATATTATTTTAATCTCAACTCATCACTTGGATTTTAAATAATGATCTCTTCAGGTATTAATAAGGCTCACATAAAATTTTTTTTCTCTCTTCACAAAGTGCTCACCAAATTCTGTAATTGTTTGTTTTTGTTTGTTTCTGTTTTTGATACATGATCTTGGCTTTTTTCCTGCTTTCAGGCTATCCCTTTGGTGAGATTGCCAGCCTGCACTGGATGATTATTTATTTTAAGTTACTCCTTTAAGTGGGAGCAACTTAACATACACAAATAACAACTTGTTAGAGTGTTTACAAAAGACTAAAAAAGTCCAGGTGAAAGGTCATGTTCTTGAGCATAGTGTAGGAACATTATTGGCACATGAATTTCACAGTAACAGTAGATCTTGTTATTTTTGCCTACTGTGACATTCTTCATCTTGCTTTCAGTATTGATAGACAAGGTTGCCATTCTGGAGCCTCATTATTTACTAAAACAATTGTTGTATATATATTTTTTAATTAGCAGAAACATATCTATAGTAAATCTTTTTTTATTTATTCCTTTTAGAGAGAAGAGAGAGTGGGAAAGAGAGAGAGAGAAAGAGAGAGAGAGAGAGAGAAAGGGAGAGAGAGAGTTAAAAGGGGGAGGAGCAGAAAGCATCAACTCCCATATGTGCCTTGACCAGACAAGTGCAGGGTTTCAAACTGGCAACCTCATCATTCCAGGTCAATGCTTTATCCACTGTGCAACCACAGTTCAGGCTAGAAAATCTTAGTAGTAAGTACAAAATACCAACATATCAAACAAATAGAAGTTGAATTGCTCAATTTGAAACAGTGGGGTAGTGGTGTGTGTATGTGGACAGGATGGACTTCTACACATTTGTCTTTCTTACCAGTAATGGTGGTCTATGAGGTTTCCCCACTAGGGCTATAGTAATACAGCTAAACATTACTGAAATAAAAGATTATGTTTATTTAAATTTCGTTCATAATAAAAAAGTATATTCTACAATCAGAAAACAAACAAAGCAACTCTTCTTTACCTACCACCTGACTAGAGAGTGCCCCACTGTGTAAATTTTATAAACCACAGTTTTTAAAAGGGCAAAAGAAATGTTTCAGAAGCTTTTAAGGTTCTCAAAGGCATCATTACCAATTACTCACTGATGTGTAAGACCTTGTAAGTAAATAAAACCACTAGATAGGAGGAGACAGAGGAGAAGCCTCTACCACTGTCTTCCCGGGCTCCAATAAACACTGTTAATATAGATTTTAAGAGAGTGAGAAGGCAACAACTACTTGTTAGTGAAGTCTCTAAGGAAGAGCAGCAGGATTAAAAAAGAATCCCAAATTACTAGATTCCTCTGGTCATCAAACTACCCCTGCCCATCTGATTTCTGGGATATGTATATGCAAAAAGCATCTCTAAGTACAAGTATAACTTTATTCCTGACCTAGGATCAGTCCCAAATTCCTATATGAACTTATCTTGGTAAACTAGGTTAGATAATGAATAAATCTGAAGACACCTGAACACCCTGTTAGCCAATGCCTAAGTGGTAAGGAGCGCTTCAGTGCTGTGCTCTGGCCCACTTTCCTTGGAGTGATACCTAGGTTCTATTGGTCAAAGAGGAAAGACAATGCTGAGTATATAGTCCCAAAGGGCCGCTAACACCAACCTTAACCACCGTCTAAGTAATTTAGAAAAAAAATAAGAACTATAAAGTTCACATTGAAATAAAACTCTCTCCAGGCCCTGGCTGGTTGGCTCAGCGGTAGAGCGTCGGCCTGGCATGCGGGGGACCCGGGTTCGATTTCTGGCCAGGGCACATAGGAGAAGCGTCCATTTGCTTCTCCACCTCCCCCTTCCTCTCTGTCTCTCTCTTCCCCTCCCGCAGCCAAGGCTCCACTGGAGCAAAGATGGCCCGGGCGCTGGGGATGGCTCCTTGGCCTCTGCCCCAGGCGCTAGAGTGGCTCTGGTCGAGGCAGAGCGATGCCCCGGAGGGGCAGAGCATCGCCCCCTGGTGGGCAGAGCGTCACCCCTGGTGGGCGTGCCGCGTGGATCCCCGTCGGGCGCATGCAGGAGTCTGTCTGACTGTCTCTCCCCATTTCCAGCTTCAGAAAAAATACAAAAAAAAAAATAATAATAATAAAATAAAATAAACTCTCTCCTCTTTCTGTTTTTCACCAAAAGCTGTAGTTTTACTTTACCTACATTTCTCAATCACCATTATTTTTGTTTTCTTCAAAATCTTTGAAACTGGCCTGACCAGGCAGTGGTACAGTGAATAGAACATCAGACTGGGACATAGAGGACCTGACCTGGTTTCGAAACCCTGAGTTTGCTGGCTTGAGCATGGTCTCATCTGGCTTGAGTACGGGCTCATCCGGCTTGAACATGGGCTCACCAGCTTGAGCGGGGGTTGCTGGCTTGAATGTGGGATCATAGACATGACTTCATGGTCGCTGGCTTGAGACCAAAAAGCCCAAGGTCTCTGGTTTCATCCCAAGGTCACTGACTTGAGCAAGAGGTCAATTGCTCTGCTGCAGTCCCCCTCAACCCCAGTCAAGGCACATAGAAGAAAGCTATCAATGAACAACTAAGGAGACTAAGGAGCTGCAACAAAGAATTGATGCTCCTCATCTCTCTCCCTTTCTATCTGTCTGTCCCTATCTGTCCCTCTCTCTGTCTTTCTCTGTCTCTGTCACACACACACACACACACACACACACAAACACACAAAACAATTTATTAATTAAAGAAAATCTTTGAAACTCTCCTATAGTCTGATTCTTTAAAAGTAAAGGGCTGAAGGAGATGTAGGCTCAAGTTCTTGAACTGTTTAGTTGTTTGGCCTTACTTCTTCACATCTCTTTTATTGTTTTTCTTTTTCCCTTGGGCTTAGCATTTAAATTTATTTACACTCTGGGGTATTGTTTTTCACTTCAAGGGAGGAGATCAGGAGAACCTAAGCTTCTTTTCCAAGTCTTTAGCTCTGCTTCGACAGGTGTCCCAACAACCATTGGTATAAATATTTATGCTCCTCACAATCTTTCTATGAGTGGCCCTTTAATATTACTCCAGAAGTCAATTAAATGAATCAGAATATTAATTTCATTAATTTATCCCAGACTAATTATGTCATGAGGACAGAATTTCTATGGACTACTAGTCCATAAAGTGAACCCTGAAAAGGGAGGCTCTTATCAAATTACTTTAGAAAATATTACTCCCTAGGGTTTTACAATTCAGAGTAACATTTTAAAAATTCTTAATAATCCCAAAACAAAAACATTCTTTTGATTTATCTATGCAGCATCAAATAATTTGACTATTAAAACATCTGTTTTAAAAAACATAAAACCAAATAACATGCCATAGTACTAGTATTCTATAGCATATCCCTTATTTAGTAAATGCTAACTCTGTCAAAAAGTCATACACCCCATATTAGTTTCTGAAGACAAAGTGACCACACAAGAAATGTTTTTTATGTGCATTAGATAAAACACTACTGTAATTTAAATTATTTAATTCCAGAAGAATAAAGCTAATTAATTCCTTTCTCTGAACAATTTAGCCCCATAAACCCTCCTTTTCAAGTCAATCTGTTACAAACACACCTTAAATTTATAATATAATTAATGTTTACATTTACTGCTTCCTCTCCAAAGTTTAATCTCCCAAAATATACAAAATGAATCTCATATTAATATTTTCAAGACAATTATAAAATAAGCTCTATTTCTCACACTTATTCTTCTCAATGTAACCAATGATTCTCATGTAAGGGTATGGTTGAAACCAAGGTTTTTTCTCTGCACTTACACTCTAGAATTGATGTGTCTCTCTTAAGTATCTCATGCTAGATTTTTCTGTATTCAATATAAATATAGATTAAAATTATTCATTATGTCTTTTATGCATTCCACCTAAAACAAAATTCTAAGAATTAGAAAAGAATAAATTTTAGTGGCTCTAATCAGTTAGCTTAGTTGGTTAAGAGTGTTGTCCCATAACAAGATTGTGGGTTTGATCCCTGGCAAAGGCACACATGGGAAGCAACTGATGAATGCACAACTGAGTGAAACATCAAATAAATCCTTCCCTTACCACTCCCTTCTCTCTCTTCCTTCCTCTCCCTTGTCTCAAAAAAAAAAACAAAAAAAAAAACAAAAAAACAAACAAAAAACAAAAAAAACCACAAAAAAAAACAGCCCTGGCAAGTTGCTCAGTCAATTGGAGTATCAGCCCCAAGTACAGAGGTTGCTGGTTTGATTCCCAAGTCAAGGCACATACAAAAGCAGCTTGAGGTTTCTCTTTCTCTCTCTCTCTCTCTCTCTCTCTCTCTCTCTCTCTCTTCCCTGCCACTCTCAAAAAAATAAAAACAGAAATAAAAGCAAAACATGAATTTGAAAAACACAAACCTTGAGTGACATCAGAGAAATGGCAGCATGAGGGATACTCCTGATCTCTCCCCTTGATATTCCAACAAATTCAACAACTAAACACAGGGGGAAAAGAACCATAGGAGCACCCAAAATTTACACACACCAAACAAAGGTATGCTTGGGTGAAAAGTGGCTGAATATTTAATATAGATGGAGGACAGGGCATTTCACTTACCGCACTGATCTGAGGTAGGGGCACTATTTTGGGAAGGAGCTGAGTTAGGGTAGGTGCCCAAACAAAGGAAAAAACACACCAATTCTGCCTGAGATTGTGGATGTTCCACATGTGCATGGGCAGTGGGACCCACCTAAAATTACCAGCAAAGGTGTGCCCTCAACCCTGGCCGGTTGGCTCAGTGGTAGAGCATCGGCCTGGCGTGCAGAAGTCCGGAGTTCGATTCCCGGCCAGGGCACACAGGAGAAGCGCCCATTTGCTTCTCCACCCCTCCCCCTCTCCTTCCTCTCTGTCTCTCTCTTCCCCTCCTGCAGCGAGGCTCCATTGGAGCAAAGATGGCCCGGGCGCTGGGGATGGCTCCTTAGCCTCTGCCCCAGGCGCTAGAGTGGCTCTGGTCGCAAAAGAGAGACGCCGGGAGGGGCCAGAGCATCGCCCCCTGGTGGGCAGAGCATCTTCCTTGGTGGGCGTGCTGGGTGGATCCCGGTTGGGCGCATGCGGGAGTCTGTCTGACTGTCTCCCCCCGTTTCCAGCTTCAGAAAAATACAAAAATACAAAAAAAAAAAAAAAAAGGTGTGCCCTCATAGGGTCGCACCAGCATCTTTGTGCATTCCCAGCTCCATGATCACTGGCACTGTGCTAGCAACTCCACCTAGTAATGCCAGCGCCCAGAGCAAGCAGGCGCACATGCAGGCCAGAGTGCTTAGCTCAAGGTTATCAATGTTAGGTAACTGCATGAGTACCAGCATCTTTGGGCATTCCCAGGTCCATGATCCCCAGCATGGGGCATGCACAGGGATCAGAGTGCTTAGCCTGAGATTGTCGGTACTGGGCACCTGCATGGGCACCATCATGTTTGGGCATTCCCGGCTCTTTGATCTCCAGCGCCCGGCGTGTGCACGGGTCAAGACCCTTGGCCTGAGACTGCCTATGCTGGGTGCTTGAATGGAGGCTGCAGCTGTCTGTGTGCATTGCTGGAGTGTGGGAGCTGGACACACATGTGGCCTATTGTGGGCTACCAAGCAGTGCAATCCGTGGAAAAGTCCGTGGAGATTAGAACAACAGTGCACTGAAGCATGCGAGATATGCCTGCTGGCCCATAGAATTTTGCCTGTGTGTAACAGAAAGGCAGTTGGTCCTTGGTCTGTGCCCTGTCCTGCCTTCTCTTGCTGGCAGGTTTGGTTGCCAATTCCTTGCCCAGAACTGTACTTTGAGTGGCACTGGAAGGGGGACCTGGATGTGCATAGATTCCCTTACTGCAAGGACAGTAGCTGAGGTGGACTCCACAGCTAAGTCTTCAGGCTGCTAATTCCAGTGGAAGGGACGTGTGGAGAAGCGCCTGGAAAACTGAGACTGCCATTGCTAGAGCCATGTAATTGCAAAGCCCTAACAAGCCCCACCTGCCAATGGGACTGAAGTCCAACCTATGTCATTAGCACAGTGACACACCAGCCCCAAGAGCCCCACAGAGGCAAAACTCATAGAACAGCACCACCTGCCAAAAAAAAAAAAAGAAGCTACCTCTCAAAACCAGAAAAAAAAATTACATTTTTTTCAATGCTTTTTGTCATTTTTACTTCTTTCCTTTTTCTCTTTTTAAATTATTTTCCTTTTTAACTACATTATCCATAGTTGTTACATTTTGCATTCTTGTTTTTGTGAGGGGTTCATTACAGAAACCATTGCTTCTGTTTTTTCTTCTTTCTCTGTTTTGTATTTTGTTTTTTGTCCTTTCTCTTTATTCTCCCTTCTCCTTTATCTTTATTCTTCTTCCTCTCATCTGATCGTCATTTATTATCAAGTTATTATATTTGGACTCATATTTTTCTTTGTGGCATTTTGCTTGTTTCTACCTTCATTTTTTCTCTCTGTTGTCATCGCTCCTCAGTTCCACTCCTTGTTCTCTGTAGTTTTTGTTCCACTTATCAATATAGAATTTTCATTTTTTACTGTATTTTTTCAACTTTTATTTTATTTTCTTAATTATCTCTTATTAGTGTTATTAACAATACCACTTTCAAATGTCATTAAGGAAAAAGAAATCAAATATAATGGATACAAAAGACAGAGATGTAGCTCAGGTAGATGATGAAAATTCTCTAGAAAAAATTTTCAATTACTTGGAAACCTTGGAGTTAAATGACAGGGAATTCAAAATTGAAGTCCTAAAAATACTCAGTAAAATACAAGAAAGCTCTAAAAGGCAATTTAGTGAGCTCAAAAAAACAACTTAATAAACTAAAAGAATACTTTATCGAGGAAATTGAAAGTATAAAAAGTAACTAAATAGAGATGAAAAACTCAATACATGAACTGAAAAATAAGGTGACAAGCTTAGCTAATAGGACAGGCTAAAGAGAAGAGAGAATTAGTGACATAGAAGACAGGAAACTAGAGATACTACAGAGAGAAGAAGAGAGAGACTCACAAACAAACAAAAAAATCAAAAAGCCATACAAGAATTGTCTGACTCCATCAGAAAGAGCAGTAAAGAATAATGGGTACATCAGAAGAAGAAGAAGAGAGAAAAAGGAATAGAGAACATATTCAAACAAATAATTGATGAGAATTTCCCAAGCCTGTGGAAAGAATTAGAGCCTTGAATCCAAGAAGCAAACAGAACACCGAGTTACCTTAACCCAAACAGACCTATTCCAAGACACATCATAATGAAATGATTACAAATCAATGACAAAGAAAATATCCTCAAGGCAACCAGGGAAAAGAGGACATATAAAGGAAGGCCCATTAGGTTATCATCAGATTTCTAAACAGCCAACAAGAAAACAATAACAAGAATGATCTGTGACAACAAAAACAAAAAAAGGGGAGAAGACAAAAATTAGCAATAACAAAGGAGGATGGATTGCAGAAGCACTCATGAGATAATGGACTGCAATGAATATGATATATATTCTCTAAATTACTTAATGGTAACCATTCCTGAAAATACCACTACTGAAACACATAGCTTAAAAAAAGAAGAAACAGAGGAAAGAAGTGTGGAATACAACCAAACAAAAACAAATGACAGAAAAAAAGGAGAAGAATCAAACAAAAAACACAGCTATTAGAAAGCATTATATAAAATGGCAATAGAAAACCCTCAAGTGTCAATAATTACGTTAAATATAAATGGATTAAACTCACCAATAAAAAAAACAAAGAGTAGCAAAGTGGATTTAAAAAGAAAATCCAACTGTATGCTGCCATCAAGTAACACATCTAAGCTACAAGGATAAAAACAGACTCAAAGTGAAAGGCTGGAAAACTATTCTCCCAGCAAATAATATCCAAAGAAAAGCAGGTATAGCCATACTCATATCTAACAATGCTAACTACAAGACAACAAAGGTAATCAGAGACAAAGATGGTAATTTCACAATGATAAAAGAGACATTGAATCAAGAAGACATAACATTTGTTAATATATATGCACCAAGCCAAGGAGCACCAAAGTATATAAGATATCCACTAACTGATCTAAAAATAACTGACAAATATGATCATACTTGGAGACCTTAATACACCACTGATGGCTCTAGATTGTTCATCCAAACAGAAAATTAATAAAGAATTATTGGCTTTAAATGGAACACTAAAACAATTGGATATGATAGACATTCACAGGACATTTAATTCCAAAACATCAGAGTATACATTTTTCTCCATTGTAAATGGTACATTCCCAAGAATTGATCATATGTTGTGACACAAAACTAACATCAGCAAATTCAGAAAGATTGAAATTATACCAAGCATATTCTCTGATCATAAAGCTTTGAAACTAGAATTCAACTTCAGAAAAGAAGTAAAAAAACCCACAAAAATGTGGAAACTAAACAACATACTTCTAAAAAATGAGTGGGTCAAAGAAGAAAAGCAGAAATCAAAAGATATATAGACAAACAAAAATGACAACATGACATATCAGAATCTCTGGGATGCAGCAAAAGCTGTAATAAGTGGGAAGTTCATATCATTATGGGCTTATATGACCAAATAAGAGAGAGTCCAAGTAAACAACATCACATCTTAAGGAACTAGAAAAAAAAGAACAAAGGCATCCAAAACCAGCAGAAGAAAGAAAATAATAAAAATTAGAACAGAAGTAAATGAAATAGAGAATAAAAGATTTATAGAAAGAATCAATAAAACAAGGAGCTAGCCTGACCAGGTGGTGGTGCAGTGGATAGAGTGTCGGACTAGGATGCGGAAGGGCCCAGGTTCGAGACCCTGAGGTCGCCAGCTTGAGCACGGGCTCATCTGGTTTGAGCAAAAGCTCACCAGCTTGGACCTAAGGTGGCTGGCTCAAGCAAGGGTTTACTTGGTATGCTGAAGGCCTGCAGAAAAGCACATATGAGAAAGCAATCAATGAACAACTAAGGTGTTGCCACGAAAAACTGATGATTGATGCTTCTCATCTCTCTCCATTCATGTCTGTCTGTCCCTATCTATCCCTTTCTCTGACTCTCTCTCTGTCTCTGTAAAAAAAAAAACCCAACCCCCCCCCAAAAAAAAAACCACAAGGAGCTGGTTTTTTGAAAAGATCAAGAAAATTGACAAACCCTTAGCAAGACTCATTAAGGAAAAAAGAGGATGCATATAAACAAATCCAAAATGAAAGAGAAGAAATTACCAAAGACATTATAAATATACAAAAACTTATTCTATAATACTATGAAAAGCTATATGCCACCAAATTTAACAAACTAGAAGAAATGGATAAATTCCTAGAACAATATAATCTTCTTAGACTGAATTATGAAAAAGTAGAAAGTCTAAACAGACCCATAAGCAGGGAAGAAATAGAAACAACTATCAAAAACCTCCCAAAAAATAAAAGTCCAGGGCCAGACAGCTATACTAGTGAATTCTATCAAACATTCAAAGAAGATTTGGTTCCTATCCTACTCAAAGTCTTTCAAAAAATTGAAGAAGAAGCAATACTTCCAAATTCATTTTATAAGGCCAACATAACCCTCATACCAAAACCTGGCAAGGACAACACACACAAAAAAACTACAGACCAATATCTCTAATGAATACAGATGCTAAAATACTAAACAAAATACTAGGAAACCTAATACAACAACACATTAAAAAAATAATTTACCAAGATCAAGTACAATTCATCCCAGAATCTCAAGTATGGTTCAACATATGTAAAACAACATAATACACCATATCAACAAAACATGAACAAAAACCATATGATCCTATAAATGGATGCAGAAAAGGCATTTGATAAAATACAACATTATTTTATGTTTAAAACACTCAACAGAATAGGTATGGAAGGAAAATATCTCAACATAATAAAGGCCATTTATGACAAACCATCAGCTAACATCATATTAAATGTCAAAAAACTGAAAACTTTTTCTCTAAAATCAGGAACAAGACAAGGCTGCCTACTCTCTCCACTCCTATTCAACATAGTGCTGGAAGTTCTAGCCAGAGCAATTAGACAAGAGAAAGAAATAAAAGGCATTCATATTGGGAAAGAAGAAGTAAAGGTTTCACTTTTTGCAGATGATATGATCCTGTATATAGAAAACCCCAAAAACTTCACAGAAAGACTATTAGAAACAATGAACCAACAAAGTAAGGTCACAGGATAAAAAAATTAACATACAGAAGTCTATTACTATCTTATAGGCCAACAATAAAACTTAAGAAAATGAACTCAAAAAATAATCCCTTTTACAGTCGCAACAACAACATAAAATCTTAGGAATAAACCTAAAAAAGAATGTAAAGGACCTATATAATGAAAAGTACAAAGCATTTTTAAAAGAAATAAAGACACAACGAAATGGAAAATGATTCCTTGTTCTTAGATAGGAAGAATAAATATAGTTAAAATGCCATATTAACCAAAGCAATATACAAATTAAATGCAATTCCCATCAAAATTCCAATGTCATTTTTTAAAGAAATGACAAAAAACCATCAGGTTTATATGGAACCATAAAAAACCCTGAATAACCAAAGTAATTTTAAAGAGAAAAAAATGAAGCTGGAAACATTACAATAACTGAAGTCAAATTATACTACAGAGCCACAATAATCAAAACAGCGTGGTATTGGCAGAAAAATAGACACTCAGAACAATGGAACAGAATAGAGAGCCCAGAAATAAAACCACATATATATGGTTAAATCATCTTTGATAAAGGAGCCAAAAACACACAATGGAGAAAAGAAAACCTCTTTAATAAATGGTGGTGGGAAAACTGAAAAGCCACGTGCAAAAAAATGAAACTCAGCTACAGTTTGCCTCCTTGTACAAAAGTTAATTCAAAATGGATCAAAGACATAAATATAAAATCAGAAACAATGAAATACATAAAAGAAAACATAGGTATTAAACTCATGGACCTAGGCCATAAAGAACATTTTATGATTTTGACTCCAAAGGCAAGGGAAGTAAGTGAAGGCTAAGATAAAAGAATGGGACTACATCAGACTAAGAAGCTTTTGCACAGCAAAAAAACTGACAACAAAACAAACAGTCAACTAAAGAGGAGACAATATTTTTTGAACAACAGCTCAGATAAGGGGCTAATATCCAAAATATATAAAGAACTCACAAACTCAACTACAAACAAGGAAACAATCCAATAAAAAAATGGGAAGAGGACATGAACAGACACTTCTCACAGGAAGAAATACAAATGACCAATAGATATATGAAAAGATGCTCATCTTCACTAGCTATTAGAGAAATGCAAATCAAAACTACAATGAGATATCACCTCACATCTGTTAGATTAGTTATTATCAACAAGACAAGTAATAAGTGTTGAAGAGGCTGTGGAGAAAAAGGAACCCTCATTCATTGTTGGTGGGAATGTAAAGTAGTACAACCATTATAAAATAAAGTATGGTGGTTCCTCAAAAAACTGAAAATAGAACTACCATATGACCCAGCAATCACTCTACTGGATATATACCTCAAAACTCAAAATTATTGGTACATAAAAACACATGTAGCCCCATGTTCATCACAGCATTGTTCACAGTGGCCAAGACATGGAAACAACCTAAAAGCCCTTCAATAGAAGATTGGATAAAGAAGATGTGGTACATATATACTATGGAATACTACTCAGCCATAAGAAATGATGACATAGGATCATTTATGACAACGTGGATGGACCTTGATAACAGTATAATGAGTGAAATAAGTAAATCAGAAAAAACTAAGAACTGTATGATTCCGTACATATGTGGGACACAAATTTGAGATTCATGAACATAGATAAGAGTGCGGTGGTTACCAGGAGGAGGAGAAGGGAGGAGAGGAGGGTGGTTGGGAAGGGAGAGGCATAAAGAAAACCAAATGAATAGTGACAGAGGACAATTTGCCTTTGGGTGATGGGTATACAACATAATCGAAGGTCATTAATTGTCTAAAAAATTATTTAAAAAAAAGAAAACCACAAACCTAAAAAATAAAGCCAGTATTACTTTGATGTTGCAATATAAATTAATATTTCTCAACCAAAATAAAGTTTATTAAACCTAGTACATATATTGCCTAGATTTCCAGTGCAATGTGAATTGTAGACCAGTGATTTTCAAGTGGTGTGCCACAGAAATTTTAAAACGTGTACTACCTGACTCTTTAGTCAGGGGCAGTGACTTTTTATCCCTTAGACCAGGGGAAGTCAACCTTTTTATACCTACTGCCCACTTTGTATCTCTATTAGTAGTAAAATTTTCTAGCCACCCACCCGTTCTACAGTAATGGTGATTTATAAAGTAGGGAAGGAACTTTACTTTTTAAAATTTATAAAGCAGAGTTACAGCAAGTTAAAGCATATAATAATAATTACTTACCAAGTACTTTATGTTGGATTTTCATTAAGTTTGGCAGAATAAGTCTTTATAAAACAACTTACTATAGTTAAATCTATCTTTTTATTTATACTTTGGTTGCTCCGCTACCACCCACCATAAAAGCTGGAACGCCCACTAGTGGGCAGTAGGGACCAGGTTGACTACCACTGCCTTAGACTGTCATATAAAAAAATGACAAGAGCCAACACAACAACTGCTGTCAGTATGAGTGAATCAAAATTATACCTATTTTTTAGTCAGATCAGTCAAAAATATGGTGTTATTTTTTGGTGTGCTGCAGAATTTTAGTAATTAATTTCTGTGTGCCACGAGATGAAAAGGTTGAAAATCACTTCAGTGAATCAAAGCAGATACATAGTGGTACCTGGGGAGAAATGGCTGGACAGAAAAACTGAAAGAGTAAGAACCGTAGAAGTTTGGAGAACAATGTTAAGACTGGTTTCCTTTTTTCTCTGAGTTGGCAATCATTTTTTGGCTGGAGTCCAGAATCTACTATGCCTGAACCCAAAATGCAATTAGGACAATTTTTCCAAGATGTTAATACAGAACTATGATTCTCATATATTAATGAATGTTAATCACCTATTTTTTTTTCTCTTCTGAGACTAGGATTTGAAACATTTTAATATACTAGTAAAATTAGAGAATTTACAGTTCTGACAGCATTAGTTTCTGCATCTTTTATTCTATTCATTTTAGGTCCACTATCAATATACAAAAATATTTTGACTGCCTTCAAAGCATACAATAATTCTTCCATTGTCTAATTGGCACCATGTAATTGCAACCTGGCTTGATTTGAGTGTGTACTCTAATTCTATTCTCATTTGTGAAGTACATTCCACATTAATAATAGGCAATTCTCTAAGCAAAATCTTTAGCATTGCTTTCCCAGCTATTCTGTTATTCTACTATTTCTTTTGTAGTTTTCTAATCTGGCAGCTCCCCAATCTTTCCTAGCTGTTCTCTTTCCATCACCAAGAGTGTTGAATCTGCTTTATATAAATACTACACAATTCTTTAGGTCACCAAGACAGGTTTTTTATGTTGTCCAATTTTAGCTCACAGCAGAATTCTTCCCCAAAGATTTCTAAAGACAATCTTCTGTTCTAATGTTTTCCAAGCATTTTTATTTTTGGAATTCTAGTGAGAAGCAAAATATCCCCACATGTACTTGCATCCTCAGGTATTCAGTTTCTGCACCTTGGGTGACCTTCCCACATTCATGATCTCACAGACATCGGTTTCTGCTTTCTTACCACAAAAGACCTCTTTTTAATCCTCAAGTACTTCCCTTACAGTTTAATATATACTTTGAGATGCCTCTGAAGTTTATACCCATTTCCACTTATTTTTTCTCATAAGATAGAAGAGCATCAATCATCAGTTTTTATATTTGTGCAAATATAGGTTGTTTCAAATAAAGTTATTCCATTGTTATTTTTGAAAGCTTATCTTATCTTTGTTGTTAATATTTTTAAATGAATGAAGCATAATTAAAAATTAATTCTATGTATTTCTTGTTTTTCTTTTCTTCTTGTCTATTTCACATAGCTGAAAATTATTTCCCAGACAGCATGGGAACCATGGTACCATCTTCAACTAATGTTACTTCCTTGCTACCCACTCTCTAGGACAGTTGAATGATTAATATTTTGTATCAGAAAACTTAGATTCAGATCCTGGCTCTCTCCTGCTATAAGCTATGTGATGAAGGGGAAAATAATAATAATAATAATTTTTATTAATATTATTATTATTACTTAGGTAAGAGGAGAGGATATAGAGAGACAGACTCCCACATACAACCTGACAAGGATCCACCAGGCAGCCCTGTCTAGGGCCGATGCTCGCAACCAAGCTATTTTTCACACCTAAGGATAACACAGTCAGACCAACCAAGTTATCCTCAGCACCTGAGTCAATGCTTGAAACAGTCAAGCTACTGGCTATGGGAAGGGAAGAGGGAAAGAAGGGAGAGAAGCAGAGGGAGAGAAAGCAGATAGTCACTTCTCTGTGCTCTGATGATGAATTGAACCCAGAAGAACATCTATAAGCCAAGCAGACACTCTATCCACTGAGCCACCAGCCAGGGCCCATGGGGAAATGAACTTTTCTGAGTCTTACTATAAAATTATTATCATAATTAGTATTTAAATCATAGAATTACTATTATAATTAAATGAGATAACTTATTACAAGCATATAGGACAGTTTAATGTGCTTCTTAGTTTCCTTAATGTGAAAAGGTAGGCATCAAAATGCTGGATTTCTAAATCTTGATTAGAAATTTTTCAGTAACTAATTTTCAAACTGTAACTGGATGATAATACGAATGCTAATGAGACTATCTGGTGATTGATTATTCTTCTGATGGCTATTGATTCTTTTTATATAATTAGGAGCCACAACCAAAGGTGACATGAAGAATGAGCTCACAACCACAAATACAACAGTGGCAAATCTTCTACTTCCAAATGCTGTTTCAACATTACAAAGTTCCCAACACAAGAGTAAGTATAAGAATTTGTGCTAAATGTTAAACTAGTTTGTTAGATAGGATTAGACCCGATGTTTTCTAGACAACTGCTACCAAAGGACCATACCCCTCCTGTGTTCTCTCCTAGTCTCTACCAAATAAGACATTTGATCACTTTGCTTTATACAATGACACTCTATCCCTCCACAGCCACAAATGGTTGGGTGCCAAAGAAGATTAATTCAAGGGTGGGCAGTCAGCTATGATATCACCTGGTATAAAAATGTAAGTTTGGCCAACAAATTAGACAACTTTGATAAAATAGGAAAACTTTTAAAACAAAACAAATTTCTAAAACTGACTGTAGAAGATAAGAAGTCTGAAAAGACCTAAAACAATCATAGATATTGCATTAGAAATTTAAAATGATTCCATGAAGGAAACACCATGTAGTATGGCTTCACATGTAATTCTGTAAAATATTTTTTAAAATAATGATGACATTTTTTTTCAAAATCTTTCAGGAAAGTAGAAGAGAGAACACTACATAAATAATTATCTGAGGCCAATAGTACTCTAATACCAAAGCTAGAAAGGAATAAAATGAAAAAGCAAGTCAAGAAACTACAGACCAAATACCTCATAACAATAGATGCAAATATCCTTATTAAAATTTAGCAAATCAAATTCAGTAACAGATAAAAATTAAAAAAGGAAATAAAATATGGACAAGTGGTATTTGTTCAGGAATGCAAGGTTAGTTTAGCATATGAAAATCAAGTAATGCAATACAGAATATTAGTAGAATCAGTAGGTACAGAAAAATATTTGTCAAAATTAAGAGAAATAAATAAAACTCTCAATAGACTAGAAATGCTACTTTCCCAAACTCATAAAGGACATCAGGGAAAAACATACAGCAAATACTTTATTTAGTAGTGAAAAATGTTTTTCTCTTAATATCTGGAACATAGCAAAGATGTCCATTCTGATCACTTCTATTCAAAATTGTAACCAAAGATTCTAGATAATACAATAAAGTGATAGATTGACAGATAGATAGATAGGTAGATAGGTAGGTAGGTAGATGATAGATAAATGGATAGATAGATAGATAGATAGATAATAGACAGATTTATTCATTCAGATTAGAAAGAAGAAAACAAAAGTTTTTCTTAGCAGACTACATTATTATCTCTGTAGAAAATCCAAAGAATACACAAAACATACTAGAATTAATAAAGAATATTTCATATCACAGGATATAAGAAATACAAAAATAAATTATATTTCTTAAGGTTTAACTTATTGGTTTTAGAGAGGAGTGAGAGAGAGAAGGTGGGCAAGAGGAGACGGAAGCATCAACTTGTAGTAGTTGCTTCTGGTATGTGCCTTGACTTGGCAAGCCTGAGGTTTTGATGGTTCAAAACTCAGAATTCCAGATTGACACTTTATCCACTGTGCCACCACACGTCAGGCAAAATATGATATTTCTATATATTAGCAATGAGAATTCAAAAATAAAATTAAGGAAATAGTGTCACTTACAATTACCTGAGAAAGAATAAAATATATAGGACTAAATTTAACGATAAGAATGTAAGATTTGTACACTGAACTATAAAACATTTATGTGAGAAATTAAATATCTAATTAAATGGAATGACATTACATATTCATGGATTGGAAGACTCGATATTTTAAGATAGTAGCTCTCAAGTTTATAAATAATTGATTAATATATTTAATACAATTGTTATCAGAATCACAGCAAGCTTTTTTTTTTTAGAAATTGATATGCCGATCTTAAAATATATAAAGAATGAAAGAACCTGGAATAGCCAAAACACTTTCCAAAGTGAACTAAGGTGGCAGACTTCCACAAGCCAATTATAAAACTGACTCTAAAACTATAGTAATCAAGATGGTGTTATTGATATAATGAATATTAATAGTATCATTATTCATAGTAGTCACACTGTAAGTAATCCAAGTGTCTATTAACTGATGAAATGAAATATTCCATTGGATTTTCCATTTGGAAAATTATTCCATTTGGAGAATATTTCAAAATGTGGAATATTCATATGATAGCATACTATTTATAAATTTAAAGAACCAAAATACTGATACATGTTATAGCACAACGGACCTCAAAAGTATTATACTCGGCCCTGGCCGGTTGGCTCAGTGGTAGAGCGTCGGCCTGGCATGCAAGGGGTCCCGGGTTCAATTCCCGGCCAGGGCACACAGGAGAAGCGCCCATCTGCTTCTCCACCCCACCCCCTCTCCTTCCTCTCTGTCTCTCTCTTCCCCTCCCGCAGCGAGGCTCCATTGGAGCAAAGATGGCCCGGGCGCTGGGGATGGCTCCTTGGCCTCTGCCCCAGGTGCTAGAGTGGCTCTGGTCGCAACAGAGCGACGCCCTGGAGGGGCAGAGCATTGCCCCCTGGTGGGCGTGCCGGGTGGATCCCGGTTGGGCGCATGCGGGAGTCTGTCTGTCTCTCCTCGTTTCCAGCTTCAGAAAAATACAAAAAAAAAAAAAATTTATACTCAATGACAGAAATCTTTCACAAAACATGACACATTATATAATTAATTTATATTAAATACCAGAATGAACATTTCATAGGGAAAAGAAGCAGAAATATAGTTGCCTGAAGCTGAAGGTGGGACTAGGGCTTGACTGCAAAAAGGCTCAGGTGAGTTTTTTGTGTTAATGAAAATGTTCTAAAACTGGATTATAGTGATGGTTGTACAACTTTAAGAATTTACTAGAAAATATTGAGTTGTATACTCAAAATTAGTTAATTTCATTTTGAATTTTTTTATAAAATTGAGTTTAAAAACTAAAGAGAAGAGCCTGACCAAGTAGTGGCACAGTGGATTGAGGATTGACCTGGGACACTGAGGACCCAGGTTCAAAACCCTGAGGTCGCTGGCTTAAGCACAGGCTCATCTGAATTAAAACTGAGGTTGCTGGCTTGAGTGTGGGATCATAGACATGACCCCATGGTCACTGGCCTGAACACAAAAGGTTGCTGGTGTGAAAAGTCCATGGTCTCTGGCTTGAGCAAAGTGTCACTGGCTCAGCTGGAGCCCCCCAGTCAGGGCACATATGAGAAAGTAATCAATGAACATCAAAAGTGTTGCAACTATGAGTTGATGGTTCTTATCTCTCCCTTTCTGTCTCCTCTGTCTCTGTCTTTGTCTCTCTGATTCTTTCTCTTTCTTACACACACACATACACACACACACAAATGAACAAATAAAAAAACTAAAAAGAATAAAATCTTGACTTAGACCAATGAAATTTCCTTTCCAAGAAAACCCAAAGAAACAAAAGAGGTGAATAGCTATGGAAACAAGCAGCAAGGTTTTATTAATAGTTGAGTGAGTCTGAGACAGCCATGGTAATTTCTATGCAGACTTATGACAAATTTTAAAAATTATAAAAAATAGAGTTCATAGAGAAAAATGGAGAGTGAGTATATGGGGATATGGAGAAACTTCATGAGTAAGATTAAGTTGTTCATGAAAGATAGAGAGTAGCAAGACCAACGTCCCTGATTTCCCTGAAAGGTTGACCTTTCAGATGAAGTAAATTAAGATAGCTGTGGAAGTGCAGAACATGTGTGTAGGAAAGTAATGCAGAGAAAGGTATATTAAATATTTCTCTTTAATTTTATCTAAATTGATGATTTTTAATTAAGAGAATAATGAGAGATCAAAGCTACTGTATAAATCTTCATTGGGAATCAACATACAACATCTGAGTGCCATGCAGTAGGCTCTGGCCTATTGTGGGGAAGGTAACAAACTCAGTCCCTATGCTCATGAAGTGTATGGTGCATGCACAGGAAGACTAATGTCAAATGCTTAGCAGTGTGCAAAGATTTCCAGTTCCAGTCTACATATTTCTTTATAACAAGCACTTTCTATATTCTGATTCCATGATATGAAGCAATGTGTACTTTAATTAAAAATGTCCTGCCCTGGCCATTTGGTTCAGTAGTAGAGCATTTGCCCAGTGTGTGGATGTCCCAGGTTTGATTCCTGATCAGGGCACACAGGAGAAGCAATCATCTACTTTTCCACCCCTCCCCCTCCTATCTCTCTCTCTTTTTCTTTCTCTCTATTTCTCTCCCCTCTCACAACCATGACTCGATTGGCTCTAGTGAGTTGGCCCCAGGCGCTGAGGATGGATCCCAGGCCTCTGCCTGTGGTGCTAGAATTAGCTCAGTTGCTGAGCAATGGAGCAATGCCTCAGATGAGCACAGAATCACCCTATAGAGAGCTTGTCCTGTAAATCCCGAATGGAGCACATGCGGCAGTCTGTCTCTCTGCCTCCCCTGCTTTCACTTAATTACAAAAAAGAAATGATGACATTAGATCATTTACAATAACATGGATGGACCTTGATAACATTATACTGAGTGAAATAAGTAAATCAGAAAAAACTAAGAACTATATGAATCCATACATAGAAGGGACATAAAAATGAGACTCAGAAACATGGACAAGAATGTGGTGGTAATGGGGGGAGGGAGGAAGGAGAGAGAGGGAATGGGGGGAGGGGAAGGGCACAAAGAAAACCAGATAGAAGGTGACGGAAGACAATTTGACTTTGGATGAGGGGTATACAACATGATCAAATGTCAAAATAATCTGGAGATGTTTTCTCTGAACATATGTACCCTGATTTATCAATGTCACCACATTAAAATTAATAAATTTAAAAAAAGAGGGAAGAAAGGAGGTAGGGAGGAAAGAAGAAAGGGAAGGAGGGAAGGAGGGAGAGAGAGAGAGAGAGAAAGAGAGAGAGAAAGAAAGAAAGAAAATGTCTTGACTAGAAAAGTGAGTAATCTGCCATAGCAGCATTACCAGATACCATTTGTTATAAATAATGGATTAATTATTTTACATATTGATAGCCCTTAATAAGAAGCAGCTACAAATGACTCAGAGTCTCTAAGTCTCTTTTTGGGAGACCTGTTAGGTGGAAAGAGATAGCAAGTGGGAACTGTGAATGCTTTATGTTGTTCTTAAGATGATTACAATAAAAAGAATATTATTATTTAGAAGGAGTCAATTTCACACAATAATCATGAAATAATAATTTTATTTCAGGAGACAATGACCCCTTAGAGGAATTTGAAGAGCAGGCTCATTTCTACTTCATATGAAGATTATTTCATGGGGTAGTGTTTGGCTTCTTATGAGCAGAATCTATTTTGTAGGCAATATATATTTGAAAGGTGCCTTTAGCAAATCAAAATCTTATTCATCTCATAATATGATGCTCCAAATACTAATAAAAATAAAAGTAAATATACATCTGCAAAATGTGTAACAATTGAAGATTACACTCAGTAAGTATGCTGCCCTAGTACACATTCAGTGACTGATGAGGACGATGTCATTCAGGTCCACAATTTACTCAAATTAGCACTTATACAGAAGTGTGTGGCCAACCCCATGAGTCACTTAAGGCTCCTAATTTAACTTTGATTTACGTAACAAAATGCCCTCTGCATCTCAGTTCTAGGGACTACTGTGTTCATTTGGCTTCTTAACACAGTTAGCTTGGCTTTCTTCCAAGTAGTTTTTAAAATACAGCCAGAAAGTCATTTCTAAAAATATGAAACACTTTGGAAATCACGATAATGAAATAAGGTATTTATTGCCACCCTTTTTGTTTGTCTTTCAATTAACCAGTTCCATAACTAAGTCCTTTAGGCATTTTGTTATGAAACTCATTCCTCCCCACATTGCGCTCATTCCTCAAGGTGCCTTCTTAGTTAGCATAGACTCCACTGGATATAATGAGTTTACACACAGTTCCTCTCATGCATGATGAAACCAGCAGCCTGCTCAGATTCTTGTTTAGCACCCTTTCCATTTTCACTTCTCACCTACAGAAACATTCAGAATTAGTGGAGTCACAACAACAAGGCAGAAAGAACACAAACAATCTACTGGTAAGGGAAGGTTGGACAGCTGAAATTCATCTCCCTCTTAAACATATGGAATCCTCGAATAGTTACTACCTGATAAAGGCACTGTGGTTACATTATCTCGTGTGCAGGTTTGATTTGGAGTAAAGACAGTTAGTGAGATTTTCTGCTTTACTTCCCAGAAAGGAATGTAGGTCAAAAAGCAAGATGTCTTGAAAACATGTATCTCTAATTTTTTCCTATTCTCTTAAAGTTGTATTTCTCTCTCTCTCTCTTTCTTTTTTAATGGAAACCTTGCTAAGTAAAATAGTCCTTGTTGTATGCCCTTGCTTTTCATCACTTTGAATATTTGATACCAATTCCTTCCCACCTAAAATGTTTCTGTTGGAAAACTCCCCCTCCAAAAAAAAAAAAAAAAAGCTAGAAAGGTTCATTACTACCTAACCAGTATTAGAAGAAATGTTAAAAGTCACAGAAAGACAAATATCAGATGATTATACTTATATGTGGAACCTAATGAACAAAAGAGACTAACAAAAGGAATAATTGTGTGAATTTCTTCTGTTTTACTCTTTTATCTGTCTGTAGAAGACACATTCTAGGACTCCAAGAATTTTTAAGCTAAAAATCCTCACTAATTCAGTGATCTGACATTATAGTTAAAGAAATGGGGGCCTTTTGAATTAATTAATAATTTAATTTATTTACTAAAGATTTTTTGGAGGACATCTGTGTGCCATCATGCCTCCTAGCTTCTGGGATCTGTAGCAATCCTGTTTCTTGGCTTGTAGATGCATCACTGTAATTTCTGCCTCCATCTTCACACAGTCTTCTCCTCTGTGTCTTCTCTGTCTTTTCTTAAAGAGGAATGCCTTTGGATCTCAGGCTCAACCTAATGTAGAATGATTGCATCTCAAGATCCTTAATTACATCTGCAAAGACTCTTTTTCTAATAAGTTCACATTCACAAGTTTCAGGTACACATATTTTCCCATATACTCAGGAGGAAAAAGGTGCCACCATTGAATTCACCCCAGACCAGGTCCTGAATTTACCCTTACTACACCTAAGTTTCATCATCAATATTTGTCATCATCTACACACAGGGCTCTTTTGCTGGTTACTGAGGAATGATTCAGTGGAAATGTCGATCATAGGCATCCCAATATTTAAAGCCCTGAAAGAGAGGAACTTTCAGCCAAGAATACTATACCCATCAAAGCTATCCTTCAAGTATGAAGGAGATATAAAAACATTCACAAATACAGAAAAGATGAGAGAATTTATCAGCAGAAAGCCCCCACTCCAGGAAATACTAAAGGGGGTTTTCCAACCAGATTCAAAGAACAAAAGAAAACAACACCACAATTAACAGCTCCACCAAGAACACAATAAAACCAAACTTAAACTGTGACAACAAAGGAAAAAAAGGGGGGAAAGGATGGAGATTAACAGTAGCAAAGGACGATGAAGTGCAGAAATACTCATAAGATAGGATACTACAATGAATATGGTAGGTACCCTTTTCATTACTTAATGGTAACCACCCTTGAAAAAACCACCACAAAAACACTTGACTTAAAAAAGGTAGCAACAGAGGAAAGAAGTATGGAACACAAACAAACAAAAACAAATGATAGAAAAACAAAAGAGAAGAATCAAACTAGATACAAATCTAACAGAAAGCAATTTATAAAATGGCAGTAGGGAACCCACAAGTGTCAATAATTACACTAAATGTAAATGGATTAAACTTACCAATAAAAAGACACAGAGTAGCAGAATGGATTAAAAAAGAAAATCCAACTATATGCTGCCTACAAGAAACACATCTAAGCAACAAGGATAAAAACAAATTCAAAGTGAAAGGCTGGAAAACAATACTCCAAGCAAACAACACCCAAAAAAAGGCAGGTGTAGCAATACTCATATCTAATAATACTAACTACAAGACATCAAAAGTACTCAGAGACACAAATGGCCATTTCATAATGATTAAGGGGAAGTTGAATCAAGAAGACATAACAATCCTTAATATATATGCACCAAACCAAGGAGCACCAAAATATATAAGACAGCTACTTATTGACCTTAAAACAAAAACTGACAAAAATACAATCATACTTGGAGACCTCAATACACCGCTGACAGCTCTAGATCGGTCATCCAAACAGAGAATCAATAAAGATATAGTGGCCTTAAACGAAATACTAGAACACCTGGATATGATAGACATATACAGGACACTTCATCCCAAAGCGACAGAGTATACATTTTTCTCTAGTGTACATGGAACATTCTCAAGAATTGACCATATGTTGGGCCACAAAGACAATATCAGCAAATTTAGAAAAATTGAAATTGTACCAAGCATAATTTCTGATCATAAAGCCTTGAAACTAGAATTCAACTGCAAAAAAGAGGGGGAAAAACCTACAAAAATGTGGAAACTAAACAACATACTTCTAAAAAATGAATGGGTCAAAGAAAAAATAAGCGCAGAGATCAAAAGATATATACAGACAAATGAAAATGAAAATACGACATATCAGAATCTCTGGGATGCAGCAAAAGCAGTAATAAGAGGAAAATTCATATCACTTCAGGCCTATATGAACAAACAAGAGAGAGCCGAAGTAAACCACTTAAATTCACACCTTAAGGAACTAGAAAAAGAAGAACAAAGACAACCCAAAACCAGCCGAAGAAAGGAGATAATAAAAATCAGAGCAGAAATAAATGAAATAGAGAACAGAAAAAGTATAGAAAAAATCAATAAAACAAGGAGCTGGTTCTTTGAAAAGATCAACAAAATTGACAAACCCTTGGCAAGACTTACCAAGGAAAAAAGACACAGGACTCAAATAAATAAAATCCAAAGTGAAAGAGGAGAGATCACCACAGACATCATAGATATACAAAGAATTATTGTAGAATACTATGAAAAATTATATGCCACCAAATACAACAATCTAGAAGAAATGGATAAATTCCTAGAACAATACAACCTTCCTAGACTGAGTCATGAAGAAGTAGAAAGCCTAAACAGACCAATCAGCAGGGAGGAAATAGAAAAAACTATTAAAAATCTCCCCAAAAATAAAAGTCCAGGCCCAGATGGTTAAACTAGTGAATTCTATCAAACATTCAAAGAAGACTTGGTTCCTATTCTACTCAAAGTCTTCCAAAAAATTGAAGAAGAAGCAATACTTCCAAACACATTTTATGAGGCCAACATAACCCTCATACCAAAACCTGGCAAGGATGGTACAAAGAAAGAAAACTACAGACCAATATCTCTAATGAATACAGATGCTAAAATACTAAACAAAATACTGGCAAACCGAATACAACAACATATTAAAAAAATAATACATCATGATCAAGTGGGATTCATCCCAGAATCTCAAGGATGGTTCAACATACATAAAACGGTTAACGTAATACACCATATCAACAAAACAAAGAACAAAAACCACATGATCTTATCAATAGATGCAGAAAAGGCTTTTGATAAAATACAACACAATTTTATGTTTAAGACTCTCAACAAAATGGGTATAGAAGGAAAATATCTCAACATGATAAAGGCCATATATGATAAACCATCAGCCAACATCATATTAAATGGCATAAAACTGAGGACTTTCTACCTTAAATCAGGAACAAGACAGGATTGTCCACTCTCTCCACTCTTATTTAATGTGGTGCTAGAAGTTCTGGCCAGAGCAATCAGACAAGACAAAGAAATAAAAGGCATCCATATCGGAAAAGAAGAAGTAAAGCTATCACTTTTTGCTGATGATATGATCCTATACATCGAAAACCCGAAGGACTCCACAAAAAGATTATTAGAAACAATAAACCAATACAGTAAGGTCACAGGATACAAAATTAACATACAAAAGTCCATAGCCTTTCTATATGCCAACAATGAAATATTAGAAAATGAACTCAAAAAAATAATCCCCTTCACGATTGCAAGAAAAAAAAAAAAATACCTAGGAATAAACATAACAAAGAATGTAAAGGACCTATATAATGAAAATTACAAAGCATTAAGGGAAATCGAAAAAGATACAATGAGATGGAAAAATATTCCTTGTTCTTGGATAGGAAGAATAAATATAATCAAAATGGCCATATTACCCAAAGCAATATACAAATTTAATGCAATTCCCATCAAAATTCCTATGAGATTTTTTAAAGAAATGGAACAAAAAAATCATCAGATTTATATGGAACTATAAAAAACCCTGAATAGCCAAAACAATCCTAAGGAAAAAGAATGAAGCTGGGGGCATTACAATACCTGACTTTAAACTATATTATAGGGCCACAATAATCAAAACAGCATGGTATTGGCAGAAAAATAGACACTCAGACCAATGGAACAGGATAGAAAGCCCAGAAATAAAACCACATATATATGGTCAAATAATCTTTGATAAAGGGGCCAACAACACACAATGGAGAAAAGAAAGCCTCTTCAACAAATGGTGTTGGGAAAACTGGAAAGCCACATGCAAAAGAATGAAACCCGACTACAGCCTGTCTCCGTGTACTAAAATTAATTCAAAATGGATCAAAGACCTAAATATAAGACCTGAAACAATAAAGTACATAGAAGAAGACATAGGTACTAAAATCATGGACCTGGGTTTTAAAAAACATTTTATGAACTTGACTCCAATGGCAAGAGGAGTGAAGGCAAAGATAAATGAATGAGACTACATCAGAATAAAAAGTTTTTGCTCAGCAAGAGAAACTGATATCAAAATAAACAGACAGCCAACTAAATGGGAAATGATATTTTCAAACGACAGCTCAGATAAGGGCCTAATATCCAAAATTTACAAAGAACTCATAAAACTCAACAACAAACAAACAAACAATCCAATAAAAAAATGGGAAGAGGACATGAACAGACACTTCTCCCAGGAAGAGATACAAATGGCCAACAGATATATGAAAAGATGCTCAGCTTCATTAGTTATTAGAGAAATGCAAATCAAAACTACAATGAGATACCACCTCACCCCTGTTAGATTAGCTATTATCAACAAGACGGGTAATAGCAAATGTTGGAGAGGCTGTGGAGAAAAAGGAACCCCCATTCACTGTTGGTGGGACTGTAAAGTAGTACAACCATTATGGAGGAAAGTATGGTGGTTCCTCAAAAAACTGCAAATAGAACTACCTTATGACCCAGCAATCCCTCTACTGGGTATATACCCCAAAAACTCAGAAACATTGATACGTGAAGACACATGTAGCCCCATGTTCATTGCAGCACTGTTCACAGTGGCCAAGACATGGAAACAACCAAAAAGCCCTTTTTTTTTTATTTTATTTTATTATTTTTTATTTTTTTTAATAAATTTTTATTAATGGTAATGGGATGACATTAATAAATCAGGGTACATATATTCAAAGAAAACATGTCTAGGTTATTTTGTCATCAAATTATGTTGCAAACCCCTCACCCAAAGTCAGATTGTCCTCCGTCACCCTCTATCTAGTTCTCTGTGCCCCTCCCCCTCCCCCTAACTCTCTCCCTCCCTCCCTCCCATGTCCTCCCTCCCCCCCCCCACCCTTGGTAACCACCACACTCTTGTCCATGTCTCTTAGTCTCATTTTTATGTTCCACCAATGTATGGAATCATGTAGTTCTTGTTTTTTTCTGATTTGCTTATTTCACTCCTTATAATGTTATCAAGATCCCACCATTTTGCTGTAAATGATCTGATGTCATCATTTCTTATGGCTGAGTAGTATTCCATAGTGTATATGTGCCACATCTTCTTTATCCAGTCTTCTATTGAAGGGCTTTTTGGTTGTTTCCATGTCTTGGCCACTGTGAACAGTGCTGCAATGAACATGGGGCTACATGTGTCTTCACGTATCAATGTTTCTGAGTTTTTGGGGTATATACCCAGTAGAGGGATTGCTGGGTCATAAGGTAGTTCTATTTGCAGTTTTTTGAGGAACCACCATACTTTCCTCCATAATGGTTGTACTACTTTACAGTCCCACCAACAGTGAATGAGGGTTCCTTTTTCTCCACAGCCTCTCCAACATTTGCTATTACCCGTCTTGTTGATAATAGCTAATCTAACAGGGGTGAGGTGGTATCTCATTGTAGTTTTGATTTGCATTTCTCTAATAACTAATGAAGCTGAGCATCTTTTCATATATCTGTTGGCCATTTGTATCTCTTCCTGGGAGAAGTGTCTGTTCAAGTCCTCTTCCCATTTTTTTATTGGATTGTTTGTTTGTTTGTTGTTGAGTTTTATGAGTTCTTTGTAAATTTTGGATATTAGGCCCTTATCTGAGCTGTCGTTTGAAAATATCAGTTCCCATATAGTTGGCTGTCTGTTTATTTTGATATCAGTTTCTCTTGCTGAGCAAAAACTTTTAATTCTGATGTAGTCCCATTCATTTATCTTTGCCTTCACTTCTCTTGCCATTGGAGTCAAGTTCATAAAATGTTCTTTAAAACCCAGGTCCATGATTTTAGTACCTATGTCTTCTTCTATGTACTTTATTGTTTCAGGTCTTATATTTAGGTCTTTGATCCATTTTGAATTAATTTTAGTACACGGGGACAGGCTGTAGTCGGGTTTCATTCTTTTGCATGTGGCTTTCCAGTTTTCCCAACACCATTTGTTGAAGAGGCTTTCTTTTCTCCATTGTGTGTTGTTGGCCCCTTTATCAAAGATTATTTGACCATATATATGTGGTTTTATTTCTGGGCTTTCTATCCTGTTCCATTGGTCTGAGTGTCTATTTTTTTGCCAATACCATGCTGTTTTGATTATCGTGGCCCTATAATATAGTTTAAAGTCAGGTATTGTAATGCCCCCAGCTTCATTCTTTTTCCTTAGGATTGTTTTGGCTATTCGGGGTTTTTTATAGTTCCATATAAATCTGATGATTTTTTGTTCCATTTCTTTAAAAAATCTCATAGGGATTTTGATGGGAATTGCATTAAATTTGTATATTGCTTTGGGTAATATGGCCATTTTGATTATATTTATTCTTCCTATCCAAGAACAAGGAATATTTTTCCATCTCATTGTATCTTTTTCGATTTCCCTTAACAATGCTTTGTAATTTTCATTATATAGGTCCTTTACGTTCTTTGTTATGTTTATTCCTAGGTATTTTATTTTTTTTGTTGCAATCGTGAAGGGGATTATTTTTTTGAGTTCGTTTTCTAATATTTCATTGTTGGCATATAGAAAGGCTATGGACTTTTGTATGTTAATTTTGTATCCTGCGACCTTACTGTATTTGTTTATTGTTTCTAATAATCTTTTTGTGGAGTCCTTCGGGTTTTCGATGTATAGGATCATATCATCAGCAAAAAGTGATAGCTTTACTTCTTCTTTTCCGATATGGATGCCTTTTATTTCTTTGTCTTGTCTGATTGCTCTGGCCAGAACTTCTAGCACCACGTTGAATAAGAGTGGAGAGAGTGGACAACCCTGTCTTGTTCCTGATTTAAGGCAGAAAGTCCTCAGTTTTATGCTGTTTAATAGGATGTTGGCTGATGGTTTATCATATATGGACTTTATCATGTTGAGACCAAAAAGCCCTTTAATAGAAGACTGGATAAAGAAGATGTGGCACATATACACTATGGAATACTACTCAGCCATAAGAAATGATGACATCAGATCATTTACAGCAAAATGGTGGGAACTTGATAACATTATACGGAGTGAAATAAGTAAATCAGAAAAAAACAAGAACTACATGATTCCATACATTGGTGGAACATAAAAACGAGACTAAGAGACATGGACAAGAGTGTGGTGGTTACCAGGGGTGGGGGGAGGGAGGACATGGGAAGGAGGGAGGGAGAGAGTTAGGGGGAGGGGGAGGGGCACAGAGAACTAGATAGAGGGTGGCGGAGGACAATCTGACTTTGGGCGAGGGGTATGCAACATAATTTAATGACAAAATAACCTAGACATGTTTTCTTTGAATATATGTACCCTGATTTATTAATGTCATCCCATTACCATTAATAAAAATTTATTAAAAAAAAAAAAAGAAAGTAGGCATGATGCTCTCTGTAAGAGATCGACAAGGAAGAAGAGGCTATTTGTTATAGCTTCTTTTGGTGAATTCAGACTTAGCCAAGGAAAAAATGTTGGAATAAAATTTTAGGTAGAAGGCAAATTGATATGGGCAAAAGCCAATGCATAACTCTCCTAAGGCAAGTTCTTGGCTAGAAATGCTTCTAACGGTGTCTCTCAGCTAGAGCTCTGCTACTGCGGCAGATACAATATTACAGACTAAAAATCTGAAGGGAAAAATCTGGCTTTTGTTAAGGAGAAATGAGTAACACATAAGTAATCAGTAGGTTATTAAGTAGGAGTTAATTACATTTGTATATAATAAGTACTTTGTCATGTTTTCTTTTGCATAATTTACCCTAGTTTAATATGGAGTTTATTTTCATACAAAAAGCATGGGTAATTGTATTGTAACCAAGTAGACGTTTTAGATATATTACTGGCTGACCATGAGAACAGCCTCCATCCAACCCTGTGATTTTTAAGGCAACACGCCCTTCTTAAATTAGAAATTGTGCATTGTAATCATGCCAACAGAAACTTATCAGTTATAAATAATGATTCTGAAATCAGATTGCTTAGGGTCAAATAATAGCACAACCAGTTATTTACTTAACCTCTCTGTGCCTTAGTTTTCTCATTCATAAAATAGTTTATAATAATGTTATCCCTATATCAGAGTCTTGTGAAGATTAGAAAAGATAAAAAACATATAGTTTGGCTGGTAGTGGCACAGTGGATAGAGTGTTGACCTAGGATGCTGAGATCCTAAGTTCAAAACCTTAAGGTCGCCATCTTAAGTGCTGGTTCATCTGGCTTAAGCACGGGCTCATACAGCTTGAGCGTGGGATCAGCATGATCCCAAGCTTGTTGGCTTGATCCCAAAAGCTGCTGGCTTGAAGCCCAAGGTCATTCATTGGCTTGAGCAAGGCATCACTGGCTTGGCTGGAACCCCCCAGTCAAGGCACGTATGAGAAGCAATCAGTCAACAACTAAAGTGACACAACTACAATTTGGTGCTTTTCATCTCTTTCCCTTCCTGTCTCTTTCTAAAAAATAGAGAAAAAAAGACGAAAGACTATATGACTTTGGGTGATGGGTATGCAATATAATCAAATGTCAAAATAACCTGGAGATGTTTTTTCTGAACCCATGTACCCTGATTGATTAATGTCACCCCATTAAAATTAATAAAAAATATATAAATAAATAATAAAAAGAAAAAAGTTATGTTTAAGAACGAAATATACTTTTTTCCAAAGTGTTCAAAAGGTTTTCCTTGAAGTAATAAAATATCAGTTTGTACTTTAAAAAAATTAAAAAATAAAAAAAACATATAAAGCTTAAAACAGGATTTGGCAAGTAAACAAAATAAATTTTAGCTATTATTTTATTAATAATAATCTTTGCAAAAGCCAGGTAATGCTGGTACTGATGGTACCAATTTCACAGATAAGGAAACAGGTTCAGAAGATTAAATACCTTGGACAAAGTTAAATTAAAAAGTTGAAATCCAAACCCTGCTTTTCTTTCTTCAGATCCCATAAACTTTACTATACCACACCTGTTTACATTGTTATTTTATGTAAATTATTTAAAGAAAGTGGAAAACAACTAGCATTAATTGGGTGTATTGTATGCTTGGCAAGTAGGAGTTCAGTAACTGTAACATGAGAGACTGACTGAGTGACTGGTTGACAGAATGTAAACCTATGATTCTAACCAGGCTGCTTCTCCCATTTCCTACCATGCCAGATTTATTTTTGACTCTGTGTGACTGTGTGTTTCCTGCCCTCTTCATTTGTTTGGTCCTTGTTTGTTCTTCCCCTATCCTTCTAATTTCTTGTTCAAATCCTACAGATTCCTCAAGGACCTCTGTAAAATTTTACCTCATTATTTACCACAACTTCATGAGTGTTGTCAGATATGTGTACCATCTGCACTATGATTTATTTAGTACTTTCTTTAAATTGATGCACTTTTTATTCTTAAATTTGTTTGAAAAGGAAACCACCATAAATGAAAAACCAGTTTCACTTGGCATAAGCAGCAACTATAAA
This sequence comes from Saccopteryx bilineata, assembly GCF_036850765.1. Taxonomy (NCBI): domain Eukaryota; kingdom Metazoa; phylum Chordata; class Mammalia; order Chiroptera; family Emballonuridae; genus Saccopteryx; species Saccopteryx bilineata. The sequence goes on from NC_089494.1 coordinate 180,884,585, forward strand.
AATCACTATGATGTAAGCAAAATATTAAATTCTAGCCAGATTTTGTTGCTTGCCAAAGGCTTTGAGATTTGCTTGTCCTTGTTGACAAAGTAAATCAAATACTTGCCTAAGAGGAGAGATACCATGATCATAAAGGTGGGTTTCCCAGGGCCCGGCTTATTCATTGCACTCTGGATGTGCTGGCCCCTGCCATTTCCACAAATGCAGGACGTTCAACAGCATCATTTGTGGTAGGGGTGCACTGTGTTCTTACTTCCTCCTGAAAACATAACAAAACAAAAAAATTGAGGTAAAACTACGATAGGTATTAATGATATATTTGTATTAAAATGAAGTTTTAATACTTCCTCATTGAAATAATCAAATAAACTAAAAGAAAGCTAAAAAAGAAATAACTTTTTGAGTATTTTAATGTTATTTAATGCTACTTTCCAGTACCACCATTTAAATCTCTCACACAATGCTAGGCATCTCATCCTTTGAAAAACATTGTCTGATCAACCAGACTCATTATTTCTTTTGTGATTGGCATGGTTTAGTTATGCCACTTGTTTGGGAACTTATAATGTTCCTTATATGCTACTTAATTAGTTTGTATTATTTCTTGTGGACAGATATAAGAGGAATCCTCAAAATAACAAAGTCTTAGTCACAAGTCATGGGTTAGCCAAATGAGAAATAATCTCACATACATTGATTCAGTCAATGCCAAGTATAGGAGAAAGATAAGGAAAACTTGAATTGTTTATAATAAGTTATTTATGAACAAAGCAGTAAAGAAGTATATATGGGAATAACTATATATTAATATATTTTTTCTCCTGGACATGTTAATGATGTTCTGTCTGTAACTACATACGGCTCTGTTATAGTTGGAAACATATCTTTTGTAAGGTAAGAATATTTAGCAGTTATTTCTTGTATTGTTGCTTTAAGCTTTCTGTTTTAAAAGAGAATTACTTGAATAACATTTAGCTTTGTATTAATGTGGATTAAAGTTTAGCAGTTTAGAAGTTCATTTGCATTTCATAAAGCTTCAGTTTTATTTTAGAAAACCAAATTCAACAAACATTTTAATTTGCCAACCACCCTAAAATGTTGGTCTTTATTAAACATCTAAGTTTGAGGATAGGATAGATTAAAAGGATGTACTACACTCATTTACTTTTTTTTTTTTTTTTTTTTGTATTTTTCTGAAGCTGGAAACGGGGAGAGACAGTCAGACAGACTCCCGCATGCGCCCGACCGGGATCCACCTGGCACGCCCACCAGGGGCGATGCTCTGCCCACCAGGGGGGTTGCTCTGCTGCAACCAGAGCCACTCTAGCGCCTGGGGCAGAGGCCAAGGAGCCATCCCCAGTGCCCGGGCCATCTTTGCTCCAATGGAGCCTTGGCTGCGGGAGGGGAAGAGAGAGACAGAGAGGAAGGAGGGGGGGAGTGGAGAAGCAAATGGGTGCTTCTCCTGTGTGCCCTGGCGAGGAATCTAACCCGGGTCCCCCACATGCCAGGCCAACGCTCTACCGCTGAGTCAACTGGCCAGGGCCTACACTCATTTACTATTTGACTTTACTCACTCTCTTTATGGATCAGATCTTGGCCCTTTCTCAAAACACATGAGTATTATGAAATTATATATAATTTCAGGAATAATTATAATTACCTTCATTTTTCATTAATTCCTATAACTTTAGCTATTTTCATAGCATTCACTTTTATTAAGCTTTTATATTCACAGAACTGAGTTCAAATTTGAAAGTGGTATGCCATATGAAAACACTGTAGTATCTTCAGAATAATATCTCCTTGGTTTCAGAAAAAGTATATACAGGGGTGGGAAAAACTAAGTTACATTACCAGCCATCATTCTTTAAAAGATAAATTATAAATAAGGATACAAAATAGTAACAATAACAATAATAAGAAAAATAATACAAATATATAATACAATAATTAATAAGTAATACAAAAATAAACTTCCACATACTCGCAAACATAAACCTCCTTTCTCTCATCCCTGCATTTCAATATTGATTAAATATTGAAGGTTTTCAGAATTTTTTCCTCAGAATAATAATATATTTATTCATATATAAAAGTCTGTATAAGTTAGGACTAAATATAAGGGTTTGAATTGATATATATTTTTTTTCTGATTCTGCTATACCTTAAAATAAAGTTATGTTTCTTTTATATATGTCTTTTTAAAATTATTATACATTTTTTGCAGGCTGAATAACAAACACAACTAAAGCTTAGTCAAAAGATTGTCTGATACATATTAAAACATTTTTCATTTTCAGTGAAGCTTATCAGCAAGAAAGGTGATGGCTTGACATCAATAGCAACAGAAACAAAAGCTTTTCATTTTCTTTGTATTCCAGCCCTTTAGCAGATGATAAATATTTTAACTGCATCTTCTAAATACAGCATTGTGCCATTTCAAAAGTATTTTAACTATTAGTTATCAAAATTAGGACTTAGTTGCATAAGCTTTCCTTTTAGAACAGTTTAGTAGAAGAATAAGCTGCCTATTTTAGTAAAAGAGGATGGACATTAGAACCAACAGACATGAATGATAATCATTGCACGCCCTTGAGAAAGTAGTTTCACTTCTCCAAAATGCAAAATGAGAATCTCTTTTGTAGACATAACAAATAATAATACAGGACTGATTATAAGAGTTGCTTTAAAAATGGTAATTATGGTTATCCAACTAGCTATTTTAAAGGAAGCATGACTTTTCTCTTAAAGTTAAATTTAGGTAGGTATAATTAGTCTTGTTTATTACATTATTATTACTATTATTTTCTATTCTCATTCATTTCCTATGTTCTATTACCAGAGATCTGTTTTGCCATGCCTTGGTGCTGGGCACTGGAATTATGGTTCTGAGTAAGATAAGTAATTTTGGATGAATCTAGAGGGTATTATGCTAAGTAAAATAAATTGGACAGAGAAAGACAGACACAGTATGATTTCACTTATATGTAGAATCTAAAACACAAAACATATTAATAACAACAACTAAACAAAACAAAACAAACAGGCCATACTATAGAAACAGAACCAACTGACAGTTCCCAGAGGCAGGTCGGGTGGGGGGATGGGTAAAAAAGGTGAGGAGCTACAAACCCTCAGTCATAAAGCAAGTAAGTCGCAGGATGTAACACACAGCCTAGGGAATATAACCAATAACATTATAATAACTTTGTATAGTGACAGATGGTGACCAGACATATCCTGGTGATCACATAGTAATGTAATAAATGCCAAATCACTATGTTGCACATCAAAAACTAATATAACATTATATATCAACTATAATTTTCCCAAAAAAAAGAGAAATCTTTTCTCATGAAGGTTACAGTCTGACAATAGACAATAATAAGAAAAATAAATATTTTGTAAATAAAATAACGGTGGTAACAAAAGTATTGTTGAGCAGATGAAGCAGAGTGGTGGACTAGTAGGAAGGGAAAGCAGAAACCACTCTGAAGAAGGAAGTAGGAGAAGACCTGAGTGGTGACATCTCAGCAGAGTGATGAAAGGTGGAAGGAAGCCGTGTCAGCCTGAGGAAACACCCCAAGGTAGACGAAAGAGCAGCAGGGAAGCCCAGGCAGCAAGAGCCCTGTGACTTGGATCTAAGCGGGGGTGGGAGGGTCGGGGGGTTGACTGGAGATGAACTGAGGAACAGGGCAAGAGCTGCAGACTATAACGACTTGCCAGCCATAGTAAGAATTAGGGAGCTATTGAAGCAGCCAAGTGTAAATTTTAAAGATTTTTCTAGGTGGCCATCATTGCAGGTACCAAGGGGAGAGATTTGGGGTCCAGATGATTAGTAGCCAGTGAGTTATATTTGGAATGTATTTTGAAGCTACAGCTGATGGAGGTGAGAAAAAGAAGAGAATCAAGAAAGGCCACTACTTTTTGTCTAGCGCAGGTGGAGGACACCTGTGCTGTGCACTGGACCAAGGGGGAGGAAGGGCAGGGTTAAGGATACCAGCCAACAGAAGACACAGAAGAGGCAAATGAATATGTTAAATACTTATTACTAAACTTCCATATTTGTTTCAAAAATATTTTCTCTATTTTCCACATGTCAAATGTTGTTCATAGTGAATATATTTTAAGTTGTTGAACTGAAGTTTGATTATAATTCTCTCAAGTGATTTGACTTGAAAAAACCCTGCTGGACTGTATTTACTTTAAAGGAATTCCCTAAGTTTCAAAGGTACCAGTCTGAACCCTCCTGACTCCTTTCCAGGTCAGGAGATGCAACACATCGTACTACGGCATAACCACACACACAGGACCAACCAAAGAATTTGTAGTTGTCTGTGTTATCTTGCCTATTCAAGATGTGAGGTTATACCAGATGCCTCAAAGCAAGATCAGCAAATTGTGGCCTATGAGACAAATATAACCCTCACCTGTTTTATAGAACACAGACATACCTACACTTCAGGTATTACCGTGTGACTGCATTCACACTATAACAATTATGTTAAGTAGTTGCTACAGAGACTTATAGCTCACAAACTATAAAATATTTATTATGTAGCCCTTTAGTAAAAGTAGTCTGACCCCTGTTCAAGTATCTTTTAATCATGAAGCTTCATGATGTTATAATTTAAGGAAAATTAAAATCACAGATGAGCTAAGTTTTTTTGTGTTTTTTTTTTGTTGTTTGGTTTGGTTTGGTTTAGTGGGTAGATAGTGAGACAGACTCCCACATGTGCCCCCACTGGGATCCACCTGGCAACCCCACCTGGGGCCGATGCTCAAGCTATTTTTAACACCTAAGGCTGATGCGAACTAACCTAGCCAGCAACTGGTTACAGGAAGGGAAGAGGAAAAAGGGGGAGGGAAACAGGAAGAGAAGCAGATGGTCAATTCTGCCGTGTGCCCTGCCTGGAATTGAACCCGGGATGTCTATATTCCTGGCCAAGGTTGGATCCACTGAGCCACTGGTCAGGAGGAGCTAAGTTCTATATTCATTTACCACCTGAAATAATTATAACAGGATACCTGATATTCAGCATATTATTTCAGTGATCTTTTCTTTTCTTTCCTTTAAAGCTGAGAATCAGAGTTCAAACAGTACAACAGAAAGACCAGGTAAGTTCATGTTTTTATCCTCTGAGAATATTCGTGTATAAAATCCTCAAAATGAGACAAAATAGATCAACCAGTTTGAGGGCAAGTTGAAATAGTGCAGGGGAAATATTATATAACTACTAAAATGTTTAGGAGACCTGTGTTAAAAAATAAATGCAGACTAGGGGAACATACAAGGATGTGCCTGGGTGTTCTGTGGCTTTAGTGAGTGGAACCAGCCCTGGTAAATGCATGAAACCTGTGGAATTGTCCTCTGACCATACCTGGCTGTTGCTGGTCTGTTTCTATGATTGGAATGCCCTCTCCCAGACGGTTAGCAGGTCTGAGTGTTTTTTCTCTGTATTTTCTAACAAAGCCTGGGCCTAAGCATATGAAGAGATGATGTTATAAACCACAATTAGCCTAAAATTTTGTCACCCGAGGAAGTGCTCGTGTTTTGCCATCCTTACTTTAAACTGAATAAATTTTGGATGAGGAAGCAACAGAAACTGAGAAAGATCATTGGGCGGGGAAAGATTGTAACGTTGAATCTTCTTGTTATTTTGAAATTAAAATTATTTGGGGAATGTTTATCTTCCTACATCCTATTTGGTACTTTAATAAACGACAAATATTTTAGGTTCTCAATCTTGGTCACCTTATGTACTTTATAAAATGAGAAATAGGTAAACAATCATAAAAGGTCATGTAACTTTTTTTAAAAAAATCGGGAAAATAAAACTGAAAATTTTGAGTGAATCTAACAACTTTTTCACAGCAAATGTCCTAAATAATCATCATAGTCTGCCTTCTACTTTTTGTGTGTAAGGAATTCAAAACTAAAATGATTAAGCTTTTAACTTTTAATAATTTATCTTCTATATAATATATCTCATGAATAAAGTCATTTTTATATTATTAATTTTCTGTATGTCATTTTATCACTGTATTTTGATTCCTATTGCATCTACATAATTTGGAAATGCCCTAAAAAAGGCACTGAGGGGAAAAAAAGCAAAATAAAACAGTACATCTAGGCAAAGGGGGCAGCTTTGCATTGGCTGATGCTATGCGTGTTCAGGAGAAATCCTTCCCCTCCGCCTGGTGGATCAGTTATCTTGGAGAAGCTACAGATGGGAACTTGGAAAGCTGCCAAAATCCTCAGCTCCTCTTAAGGAAGGAATGAAGGATCCTTTATTTTACTTAGAAAAGTTGTATCTACAAAATGCACCTTTAGCTATATTGATTTTTTAATGTAATGAAAAGCCCATTTAGAATATTTTAATTTTGAGTTGTAGAAACTAGTTCTTCTAAGATAATAGAATAAGCCAGTGATTTAAATAGTGGATTTGAAAGAAATGAGACTGATATTATAAACCGCAAAGCAAGTCAGGATCAACCTTCAGCTTTATGTTGTAGATGAAGACTAAATCAAGATTCACTAAAAGATAATAACATTTATTAACAGAGTGTTCATTATACCTCTGTTAACAACTGTAGTTGTGTTTGTTTATTTAAAACTTTTAGTTATATATGTTTATCAAAGATGTTCAAATATCAATTTTGTGAAATATTCATCAATGTGATCAACAATAGGGTCCTAAAAATAATTACTATTTCTGTTTTAGGTAGAAGCTGTGTTGAATTCCAGCCCACAGAATTATTAATACTGATTCCTTTTTAAAATAAATATGAGCTAATATGCATTGTACTTATTAGATTATATACATTTCTCACATTTGTCATTTTTTATATTAAACATTCAGCTTTAATTTTCTTTTTTTTTTTTTTTCTTTTTTTTTTTTTCATTTTTCTGAAGCTGGAAACAGGGAGAGACAGTCAGACAGACTCCCACATGCGCCCGACCGGGATCCACCCGGCACGCCCACCAGGGGCGAAGCTCTGCCCACCAGGGGGCGATGCTTTGCCCATCCTGGGCGTCGCCATGTTGCGACCAGAGCCACTCTAGCGCCTGGGGCAGAGACCACAGAGCCATCCCCAGCGCCTGGGCCATCTTTGCTCCAATGGAGCCTTGGCTGCGGGAGGGGAAGAGAGAGACAGAGAGGGAAAGCACGGCGGAGGGGTGGAGAAGCAAATGGGCACTTCTCCTGTGTGCCCTGGCCGGGAATCGAACCCGGGTCCTCCGCACGCTAGACCGACACTCTACCGCTGAGCCAACCGGCCAGGGCTAGCTTTAATTTTCTTGAAAAATGTTTTTACCACCTACTTCAAAAACTATTAATGAATGTCTAAAAATTGATGACTGTTTTATATAGGATCTTTTTTGGGGAATTCAAGATAAGTAAGGCAACTATACATAAAATAGAAATTATAAGAAATTATACATAGATATAATGTTTAATATTATATAATGAAGATAAAAGGAAGGTAGTCATAGTTATACGAAAATGATTGATACAAGTGTGAAGACATATTCATTCATTGTATAGTATGTAGTAGACAGCTGTAGTTAACAATGCTAAACATAAGAAAATCATGATCAATGTCTAAAGAAGATGGGAAAGTCAAACTTCAACTTCCCATTGTAACAGATCTGTTAAGACTTCAAATTTAGTATGATGCCCTGCTAAATATACAGAATACTATGTTCTACTAACTGTGGAATAATATGATAGTAACCACTACTAACTGAGGCATTCAGTAATATGGAGCCTGCCATTAAGTGTTCCCAAGAAAGACTGGTCAGCATCAAAAATAACTATAAAACTCTAGTAGTCATGTAGATATAAAATGATCAACATGTTTCAGATAACCTTATGTTAAGATTGTGAAGGGAAAGATTTTTTACTCTCTTTAGCTGTGGTTATATTTAGTGGGTATGGGGAAAGCAGTTTAAGAAAACTGAGGACAGGGTTTATGAAAGAAGTGACCTTCTAGGTGCCAGATTATTCTGCCTACTCATTTTTCTAACTCTGAGTTCAGAGCTCATGAGGAGCTGGAAAGACCCAATAAAAAGTGATGAAAGGCTGTTTATTCTCTAGAGATATATACAGACCTCATGTGGCCATTACAAGTTTAAGCAATGACGGAATTCACTTTTCTTTAACATTATCATTTTCCACAGACTTGTCCTTATAAATACGCCTCTTTATTTCTTTGATAAGAGACTTCAGCTCTGAAGAAAAATGGACATACATGCGTCAGTGTATCGAGAAAGGAATAAACTATTCGCCCTGAGTTTTCTGGAAAATACAACAATATTAGTCAGGATTCTCCAGAGAACAGAACAAATAGGATACATGGATGGATAGATAGATAGATAGATAGATAGATAGATAGATAGATAGATAATAGATAGATGATAGATAGATAGATATTCATTATAATGAATTAGCTCATGCATTATAAGACTGAGAAATCCCCAAATCTGCAGTTAGCAAGCTGGAGGCCTGGAGACTCAGGGAAATTGAGAGTCTCTTTCCAATGAGAGTCCAAAAACCTGAGAACCAGGATATCCAATGGTGTCATTCTGAAAGCAGCAGGTTTGAAAATAAAGAAGAGCCAGTATTTTAGTTTGAGTCCAAAAGCACAGAAAGACTGATGTCCCAGCTCAAGGCAATCAAGCAGGAAGAGTTCTTCTTTATTCAAGGGAGGGCCAGCCTTTTAATTCTGTCAGGGATTCAGCCAATTAGATTAGAGCAATCTATTATATGTTGAAAGGCAATCTGCTTTACTTAGTGACTGATTCAAATGTTAATTTCATCCCAAAACACACAGATACACCCAGCACAATGCTTGACCAAATATCTAGTCATCACATGGCCAAGTCAAAGGGACACATAAAATTAATCATCACAACAATAATCCTATTGTGACCAGCATAACTTGTCTGGATCTCATTACACCTATTTTCTTTCTTCACTTTTCTTCACTGTATTTTAGAAGCTCAATTCCATTGTAGACATTAATTCTGATGGAAAATCAGAAGCCAGAACAGATATAAGAACCACCAAATTTGACCACTGGCTTTCGAAAAGGAAAACAATTTGTCCTGCCATATTTATTGTGCTCAGCACCCTATATAATGCCTGGGGAATGGCTTCTGATTTTAGGAATTCATGTAATGTGAAGCATGAATCATTCTATACAGAAGGCTACTTATCTGAATATTCTAATTCTGAATGACAAAAATCTTAACACTATGGCTCTGTTAGGATCCAATCAAACTAAAAATATACCTATATCAAAACAGTATTTAGAGGTTCTTTTATTTTTTAACTTGGACATTTTATGATGTTTGACAGATTAGTTGAGAATAAAATAACTCACTTTTGGCATGATAAATATATCAACATTTATGTGGTAGGGAGAATCTACCATAAACTTCCATTTAGGAAATTGGATAAATCTGGGTATGGCTAAGCAGTTGCCCCTTTGGTTCAAAGGTCTGCTGAGTCTCTAAGAAATGCTCTACACTGTTCTTGTGGCTCTCTTGTCCACTGAAAGGCCATAAAAACTCCGTCTCCACTGATCAGCTGCCCAGCATTCACTTTATGAACCATTTTTCAATGGTATTATCATGGGTGTGTGCTCCTCCAGTAAACTCTGCAATGTGTTTTATTTCACTACATTAGGACTAATTCTCTCTGTCCACTTGTATGTGTATCTGCATGGTCCGGGTTGGCTTGTTGAAGGAAGGGGCTGTTCAATTTGTCTTGAAGGAAAAAATACATTCTTAACAGGAGCCTAAATTAAAATAGATTATATTTCATGTAACAAAAATAACGAGCATGTACTTATAACTCATTCCTACCGAAGGGCAGCAGCTTAGGCAGCACTGAGATGTGGTTGACTACACAGATGCTAGAGCCTGTGTTCAAATCCTGGCAGACCACCTACTACTTGCCTTGTGACCTTGGGCACATTAGTTAATCTCTCTAGGTTTCAGTTTCCACTTTGTACAATGCAAATATTGATAATAAAATAGTTGAATGAGATAATATTTATAAAACACTTTGAATAATGTCTGGCACATAGTGTCCAGGGCTTGAAAATAAATGAAAAAAAATACTTTTATGCCCATATTTTGGATCATTTATGTTCAAATTCTCCAAAAGCACAGCATCAGCAGAGATACATATTGAAAAGCTGCTCAGTGTTCTTAGCTCTTACTCTCCAAACTGTGAAATCTGCAATGTTGGGCCAAGGGTGAGACCATTCTAAACCTTTCAGAATGCTGAGGAAAAATTTAACTAATCACTGATAATGATGCCACTAGCATGGAAGACAACTCACGTCAAATATGTTGGTTACCTGGTATCATGTAAAGGGAACAGAAGGGCTTGGCTTTTGGTTTAGCTCTTCTTCTATTGTCAGAGGTGCTACCTTATGTTTCTGAGGCACAGTATCTCTCATCTCTAAAGCACAGTATTAAAATGTTTAAGAATAAAATGAATTAGCACATATGGAAATAGTCAGCATAGTAAGTCATTCATTCTTTGTATATTATACATAATTTTCTATAAATTAATAACTAGTCATTTTCAAATTACAAAAGAGAAATACATCTCTCCTTTCCTTGATATATATTTCTATAGACTTATTTAAAGTAAATAAATCTCCATTCACAGTTTTTACCAGGTTAGAGGACACTATTATCTCAGGTTAGTCACATTGATGGCCCAGAGCAAAGTAAAAAAATTTGAGGTAGAACATTTTTCTTGCATTGCTGAAAGAATACAGCTATGTGGGAAAAGTAAGATCTGATGCAAGCAGAAATCAATTTCCATCAAATGAAAGCAAAAACTTCCCCTTTGATATTTTCCATTAAATAGACAGAATGTGCTATTATGGGTAAAAATACATTCTAGCTATGACAAAATCTTCATTGAAAAGAACCCTGACAAGAATCTAAAGTCTTAAAGCTAGAAGAGACTTCAAGGATGTTATCAGCATAATCCCATCCAAAATACAGAATGGTACCAGCTATGCTCATAACATTTATTATGTGTAACACTTATATGCCTCTTACTTTAATAATACACCATCTCCCTCTATGATAACAAAAGCCTAGAGTAGACCATGCTTCCTTTCCTTGAGTCAGATGCTCAAAGTCAATTCTTAAGTTAATGCTAGCAAACTGTATTAACAATTGGAAGGAGCCTGTTTGTTTCTTCAATTTGTATCTGTTCTATTTCCTATTTCTACTTTATTTTACGGCATCTATCATAACTTAAGTTCCTCAAATCCTTCTTGTTAAGCATTAGTTTATAAGTAAGAGTCAATAAACAACAACAAAATCTCTCTTATTTTGATCCCTGACATAGTTTTGTCTTACTCATTATCTCTTCACATCTATCAGTTGTGGGCTGTGCTTCCCCCTTTCCCTGCCAGAGGTTCTTAGTCTCCTGTACTATACTATAGTTATTTCCTTCAGCATCCACTCTTGGGCCCAGAATAGGTATCTATCTTTTCTGTTATTGCAAAATGAATGAAAAAACTAATGATGCAAACATTTTGAATATGTAATAGGCTTAATATTAAGATTTTTTTAAAGTGGTGATCTCATTAATACACTTAGTCTTCAGCAGTAGTGACTTTTGCTGCTGAAGAGTTTATGCATTCAGCAAACACTTGAGAACCCTGTGGGTGGAGCTCAGAGCGCATTCCTAGCAGCTGTGGCTGATGCAATGCTGTGAGAATACTCCAGCTCCCAGAAACCTCCTGGGCATACCCAGGAGGGAGCTCGCCCACTATAAGGAAGTGACTCAGCACCAACCACGCAGCTCCCTGATCTTTTTAGCCATTGGCTTTAAAGGACACTCTGTAACACCCTATTGGCTGAACTCATGTATATAAACTAGCTTACTTCCTGAATAAAGCAAATCTGCATCATTGAACCTGGTCCCCAGAGTTGTCCTCATCCCCAGCAGGACTTGTCCACAGGACCCTACTTCTGGACACTATTCTAGCATTTGAAAACATCAGTGAGCAAAATAATGACCCTTGCCCTCAAGGACTTTATATTTTAGTGGGGGAGAAAAACTATGCTCAATAAATATGTTAATTAGCTAAATTATACAGTAAGGTAGAAAGAAGTAAACTCTCTGAGAAAGAGAAGGTGCAGAGCAGATTAGGAAAGAAGGACCATGAGTTCTGGAGAGGTACCGTTTACATATGGTCAGATAAGTCTCTCTGAAAGAATCTGAGTAAATACAAGAAGTGAGCTACCCAATAAGTGGAGGAAGAGCATCCAGACAGACATAGAACTTAAAAAGATATCTGGTACATGGGCAGAGAAGAGGGAGGGAAAAGGCTGGGCACATTACCCAGGGTTTCATAAGCTATTGCAAGGTCTTTGGCTTTTTCTATAAGTGGAATGAAGAAACATTGGGGGTTTTGATCTGAGGGTTGACATGATCTGACTCATGTTTCATAAGTATAACTGTGAAATCTGAGGAGAGACTGTCCTGTGCAGAAAGGATACCTTTTTCAGATTTTCCAGGAGTCAGATGAAGGTAGCTTAGACTAAGATGGTCTCAAGATAGATGCCATGAACTCTCTAAATTATGGTTATATTTTGAAAGCACATCTAATAGATATTTGGTGATTATATGTGGGATAGGATGTAAAGAGATGAGTCAAAATAGTTCTGAGGACTTGGCCTGAGCAATTGGAAGGAATGATTGTCATTCCATCAGCTAAGATGGAAAGGCTACAGATAAAGCAGAAGTCTAAGTTTGGAAATACTGAGTATTATATTTTTATTATTTTATGAGTAGACATCTGAATTTTATGAAGCTAGAGTTTCGGGAAGAGTCCTAGGCTTGAAATATAAATTTGGGGATCATTGGCATTGATGTTGTATTTAAACCTTAAAATTGAACTTTATCACCAAAAAAATGAGTGTAGTTAGAGAATATGAGTGAGGACTAAATTCTCGGACCTCCAGAACTGTGAGACAGAGAGGAGGAGGAACCAGCCAAGGAGAACAAGAAGAATAAACCACAAGGTAGGAGAAAAATAAATAGGGACCTCCAGAACTGTGAGACAGAGAGAAGGAGGAACCAGCCAAAGATACCAAGAAGAATAAGTCACAAGGTAGGAGAAAAATAAATAGAATGTTATTTTGAAAGCCATTGAAGAAAATGGGTTAAGGAAAAGTGAATGACCTAGTTTCAAATACTGAAAAATTCTCTTTAAAAATGAAACAAGAATCTATCAAATTGCAATTAGAAACCAGGTCCAATTATTTATAAATAATTAAAAACAATAAATAATCATTGAATTCAATTGAATTTAGCCCCTCAGATACATTGGATGTACAAATGGACAGTTTTGCTGTCTTTTTTACACTAGAATGTTTTTCCTCTACTGTCGCTCACATTTATATGCCATTAGTAATGACTTATTATATGACTTCCTTTACAGAAGGTTCCAGAAGGCAATCAGGTACTCTTCCAGTCTAAGTCCCTTTTCAGAAGAGTTTATGGCTTCCAGTACCTGCCTGCTTTCATATTCTTGCCAGGCTTAATCATTGATTGAGAGCAGCCTGGAGGAGGCATGGTTTCAACCCAAACACAGTGCTGCGATTTAGAGAGCAGGTGGAGAAACTTGCTCAATTATACTGTCTGTAGATGGCATTCTGCGAGTTACATTTGTACATTTTTATCACCAGCACAGGTGGCCAGGGTATCAACAAGGTCTTCTGTCTTTAAAACTCCCAATGATTCCACTACTAATTGTCTTAAAACAAGAGCCAAACGTGTACCACTGTCTGACATCAATGGGGTACATTTGCATACATAGTATTGCAACAGTCTTGGTTTTGAGGGTCTCTTTACTTAGTTACAGTAGACCTCAAACAGCCAGCTCTAAGTTCTGGCCTGAAATTTGCAAATTAGATTTAAATCATGACACAAAATATCTGCAATTCAGCAATCATTACAATCACCAAAAGTCAGGGTTCAAGAGTAAACTCACATCATCTTAGAGCACCATCTACTCTACTTTCTACCATTCCTACTAGAGCAAAGAAACATCTGAAAACATGGAGGTTTCTTTTTTTTTTTCTTTTTCTTTTTCTGAAGCTGGAAACCGGGAGAGACAGTCAGACAGACTCCCGCATGCACCCAACCGGGATCCACCCGGCCCGCCCACCAGGGGGCGACACTCTGCCCACCAGAGGGCAATGCTCTGCCCCTCCGGGGCATCGCTCTGTTGCGACCAGAGCCACTCTAGCACCTGGGGCAGAGGCCAAGGAGCCATCCCCAGCGCCCGGGCCATCTTTGCTCCAATGGAGCCTCACTGCGGGAGGGGAAGAGACAGACAGACAGGAAGGAGAGGGGGAGGGGTGGAGAAGCAAATGGGCGCTTCTCCTGTGTGCCCTGGCCCGGAATCAAACCGAGACTTCTGCACACCAGGCCGACGCTCTACCTCTGAGCCAACCGGCCAGGGCCTAAACATGGAGGTTTCTTAAAGGTCCATTTCATGTATTTTTACACTTAAAAATTTTGGAGAAAATTAGCCAAATGACTTTGGTTGAAAGATACAACTCAAGGAGTCCAATTATAATATAATAATGAAATATTATAAAATTATTATATTAATAAAATATAATTTAAAATATATAATTTTACATTACATTTATTATAAAATATTAATACCAAGTACTCTTCTAAGCAATTTAAATTATTTTTACTCATTTAATTTGCACAGAACTATGATGTAGAATTATTATAATCACCATTTGTAGGTGTGAAAATTCAGACACAATAGAGGTTAAGTGACTTTCTCCAAATATCACAGCAAGTACAAGAGTCAAATTTGAAACCAGGTACCAGTCTTCAGAATCATGCTCTTACATATCTATTATACCTCTCTTGTGCTTCTCCTGCCAATTCTACTTTAGTAGTAATGGAGGATAATACAGTAATCAACAAAACTAAACAGAGATCCTCAGCTCTGATCGCATCACGGTCCGCACTATCTTATTCACAGTATGAATCACATTAGTCTGACAATTGATGAATTCAGCCTAGACCCATAGTTGCATTAATATGATAGTGCTAATGAACAGGATTTCTCAAATTGTTAGTTAACTCCCATTAGTGTGTCATGACCAGTATTTTTAAAAAAACGAAATAAAGGAAATAAACACCAGAAGGCATTACATGTAATAGAGGTAAATTGTGTGCACATATGTATGTGTGTTTGTGTTTGTTTTTGTGTACTACATTCAGAAATGGTTTATTTACTAAAGATTGAAGTTAAAAGAAAAATGTTAAAATTTCAAGAATCCAACGAGTTCTCCTTTTAAGAAGAGTTAATTCTACTGCCTACCTATAGATCATTATCAATAACAGTTAGCAGTAGACCATCGACACATTTTAAGTAGGAAAATAGGAGTTTCATCTAAACCAGATAGGTTATACTCAAAACTGTAGCTGCCACGTAACCTGTCTATGAGAAGGTAATAAGGTAAGAGTCTTGAAAATTAACCCTTGGGAAATCCAAGATGGATTCATATCATTGGTTATTTAATCAGCCATCTCATTCTCTACCAACACAATGGAAAGAGTATTCATCCTTACTAAAACACTTGACACTGAAAAAAGCAGCTAAAAGTACCAAGGTTTCAGCTAGTTCTCTCTTTCATTTAATATTCTGTTTTTCTGTCTGTCTAGTGCACTAGCCTGACATTTTTCTTTGTTCTTATGGGCATATATCTAGCTTCCACCCACAGATCTCTTGCATGGCAAGAATGGTACAGACTCTACACATTATTCTTCCCCCACAGATGTCAAAAATGCATGAGCCTGCAGTGTGTGCTGGGCTGTGGGAGGCAGAGAAGGAAAGATCCAAGGCAGTCCTAGGCAGTTCAGTTTCTTTGAGGCAATTATACGTGGCCTCAATACTCCTAAATGGGCCATAATGATAAGCGATGGCTCTTTGTTCAACCAAGCTGTCCACTACATTTGACTTCACATCCACTCTGGTCAGAGCTCCATGTGGGTATGGTGTGAGCTGGAGCCTTCGCACTTCACAGACTTGCAATTCAGTGGAGAGACAAGGACAAAGGTGTGGTGAAAAGGTATCACTTCATACTACAGGAAAAAGAGAATGAGTTTTCAAAAGTTTCCTAAATACAAATTTATTTTATCACAAATTTACAAGGATAAGTGCTGTACACTGATAAAACATTTGATTATATTTCCTCGAAATGTATTGAGATTTGTGGGTTTCAGATACTATATTTTTATTTATTTTTTGGTTCAGTTCTGGCTGAAGATGGCAAATGTTGATTTAAGCAAATGCAAAAATTATAATTAGTTTAATTTATATTTTTCTTGGAAGAAAAGATTATGAACAATGATGGAAATGTAACCAAGCAGCAATTACTTTAGATAAAGCACATAAATCTAAATCACTGCTGAGCTTTAAAAATGAAAATGAAAAAATTTTTTCTTTTTTTCCCCAATCCTTTTAGCCATAGACTCAACTGCAATCTGTCTCTTCAACCACTAAGAAACACTGCAGAAATAAAGTCCTGTGTATTTATGTACATTTTAAGTATGTTTGATAGAAAAAAAATTACTATTAGCCAAACATATAATATCTGAAATATGAATAATGCTTTTGCATAGATTTTCATCCTAGAAGAATTTCATGAAGTAGGTGATACTGACTGAGGCCTAAAATAAGAGAACTAAAGTTTTGGCAGTTCTTGAAGATGTAATACTGATAACCCAGGTTTTATGATTCCAAATTTAACCATCATTACAGAAGAAATAGATGAACTTGGGATTTAATGTACAACTGTATGTATCCTATTATTCAATAAGAAACAGTTTTCACAGATCGTCAGAAATGCAAACTGTTTGAATCTGCAAAAAGAATGCAATAAGAAGAGTTAACACTATTGTTTGACTGTTAATTTTTAATTTTTTTCCTCCAGTTGGCACTCCACAACCAGATGCCTCACTTTCTAAAACCAGTGTATTATCTTTGATATCGACAATAATTCCAGAAAGCATCTCATCATCTCAAGGTATGACTTCTGTGTGCATGACTAGAAACTTGCTTTGCTTAACTCCTTCTCACCAAGAAAACCCTACGAATCTTTAAAAAACAACAACTTTCCATTATAATAGCTATACAAAAACTGCACATTCACAAAAGGGGGGACATAAGAAAACTGTTTGAGGGGATGGATGTTTATTACCTTGATTGTGGTATTGGTTTCATGAATGTATGTCCAAACTTATCAAATGGTATACATTATCTCCCTACCAATTTTGAGTTGTAAAACAGTTCTTTCAGAATGAGATCAAATGTATTGATTTGATACATCCCACTTATAGATCACAGAGGCTTACTTAAATGAGGGACCATGGGGGGATGAAGGGAGGATTGTGAGGACCGGCACACATTAACCAAAGGTAACTTACTTTTTTTTTTTCTTACCATAGTAGGCACTGTGAATGTGAAAAATGCAAGCCCTTCTTCTTCAACCAACCCCTCTCATTCTAGTGAGTAACAGACATATCTTCATTCATAACAATAGATATGCTGAATATTTGAATGTTACCAATAAGGGAAGAAATTCAATTATCAATAGACTTTTATCAGCTTTCCTGAACCTGCATTCTCATAATCCTATTTAACTGCCACCTGTTTTGAGAATTTTCTGCTGTGAGTCTGTTCTAATGAGTACTCTCTTGAAGTTATTTTCTTACCTGAGTGCTAAGCAGTTACTACCAAAGGTCAAGATGATTGATGGCACTAGTCTCCGATAAGCCAAAGAGTACAGACAGAGATAGCATTTAAAAAAATGAATTGTTCATCTTTAAAAAACTTTTTCTAAATGTTAAAAATGGCTTTTTAAAAAATATTCCATTTTAGCAAAAATAGATATGTATTATAAAACATACAGGGTGGGGCAAAAGTCAGTTTACAGTTCTTTGTATGGAAAATAATACAAAAATGACAATTCAAGAATGAACTCTGTATTTCATGAACTCACAACTGTAAATCGACATTTTCCCCACCCTGTATATGTCTATGCTAGGACTAAACACTATTCATTTATTTTTCTGGAAATTAAGAATAAGATGAATTCATATGAAGCTGGGATGATAAAAGATTATTTCAGGTTTTGGTAAAGCCCTTCCACTCAGTAGGTCAGCATTGCATTTATTGTCCTGATTCATGGCTCCTTCATTTGAGGAAGCACTAATGATTTCACTTCGAGGTCTAATATGAACCCAGAAAATATTACTTATAAAATAACTAATCATAACAGTAGAAGTGCAAACTACCATACAAATGAATTGGATAACTATTCTCATTCCCTTATAAACATGACGTAACTATAATTTCTAGATCTCTATCTATTTCCCAAGGCCAATGTTTTTCTTTCATCACTGTTGTTTTAATCTGGGAAATGATTGTCAGAAAACAATGCTTTAAAAAACATACAAGAACAACAAAAAAAGCAAAGCAAAATCTTCCTCCATACAGCCTATATATATATATACAAAAGCACAGACACACATACACACACACACACACACACACACATTCACACACATCTTTCTTGAACCATATTGTTCATATTTAGAAATAACATGTACTATGATTTCCAATTATATCCCTTTATGTTATTTTATACCTTTTCTAATTATTAGATATTATTATAGGAAGACACTTGTTTTTTAGAAAGCCAGCCTTATAAACTGGAGTAGTTCCGATATAGGCTATTTAAGTTCTTTTTTCTAAATTCTAACTTCACTATAAAATAGTGAAGGATATAACGTGTATATGTGGGTCTGACTCTAGGTCTAGAAGACATCTTTTCATTTCCATCTCTTCACTCCTCCAGTCTCCAGGAAAGGGAGGAAACTGTCTCCCTTAGATTTGAAATTTGATTTCAGAAAGGCTACAAGACTGACATCAAGTGGATACGTTAGAAATGACAACTAAAGGAAAACCCAGGAATGGGATAAATCTTTTCTTAAAATACAAATAGAATGATGTTTAAAGAAGAAAGAAAGCATGCATGCTTTTACTCAGTTCATGAACCATTTATTGTGAAATTTAATTGCCACTCTAATTGACAATGTCTCCAATACTTTTTAGGTATTATTTTGCCGGTGGTTATTGCTCTGATTGTAATAACACTTTCAGTATTTGCTCTGGTGGGTTTGTACCGAATGTGCAGAAAGACAGACCCAGGTGGGTAACAGTGTATTTTTTCATTTTGTTTTCTGAAAGGAAAATACACATGCTCGATTTAAACTTAAATTTAAACTCTTAAGGGGAGAGAAGAATTATAGGAAAAAAATAAAATGCCATATTGCTTGATCACAGAAATAAAGAGGAAAGAGCAGAGAAACCCACAGAATGCTGGTGAACATAAGGAGCAGGGATGAACTACTAGTGGTAGATATTGTCAAGTGTGGACAGGTACTTTTTAATGAAACAGCCCCAGTTTTGTGGATGATTGCAAGAACATGGTAGTAAAGAAGGCATAAAATGACATGATTTATTTGTAAAGAAAATTTGTTTCATTTCCATGTGACAGAAGATAAAGGGAAGTCTTGCTAAGAGTTTAGTTTAGGGGCCCATAATCCCCAGAAGAGTTCTGTGACTCACTTCCCCTGGGAGGCACAGCTTTCTTCCTGTGAAGCTGTCTTTCATGCCAACATGTTCTGCTAATTGAACTGGTTCCTAAGGACAGAACATTATTGCAGTTTTTAGTGTGATTCTAGTTTGAAATTCTATATTATCCTCTTTACCCTCTCAAATAGCATTTAGAAGTTTTTTTCTTTAAAATAACGTTGCTCTGTTTTAAATGTACTTACTCTGTTTCTTTTCTTTCTTTTTTCTTTCTTTCTTTTTTTTTTCTTTTGTTTCATCTCTCTGCCTCTGAAATACTTAGGGTTCCTGTAATGGCATTTTATTTTTTATTCTTTTTCAAATAAACGTTTTATTTTAAAATAGATTTAGATTTACAGAAACGTTGTAAAAAAAGTTACAAAAAGTTTCCATACACTTCATAGCCATTATTATTAATATGATATATTTGTCACAATTAATTAACTGGTTGATACATTATTATTAACTAAAGTACTACTTTTTTAGATTTCTCCCAGTCTTCATTCTTTTTTCCGTTCTAGGAAATTGAGCTGTCTTTATCTTCAATGCTTCATCTGAATCTCCCTGCAATTCCCATGGCTCACACTCCCTTGTGTTATCTTAGATATCAGTCTATCTTTCCCTTCCAGACCTCTGCCCTGTTTGTGCAATGCAGTGTTATGTAGCCATGCCTTTGTCCATGCTGTTCCTTCTCCTATAATGTCCAGTCCACCACTCCACTTTTTTAACATACCCGATCTCCAATTTGTCCATTAGCATCTAGCTCAAACACTAATTTAATGTATCTTTGTATAACACAAAGCAGAATGAAGTATTCTCACCTTAAATTCTATAGAATTTTATGATATTCATCATGCTATCGTATAGTCACTTCTCTGTGTGTCTGTTCCCCCTAGTCTGTTCCAGGTGCTACTACAAATATAACACAGACTAAGTGGCTTAAATCACAGACATTTATTGTATTTCTCACAGTTCTGGAGGCTGAGATATCCAATCAAGGTATCAGATTGGGTATCTGGTGACCTAATCAACTTCTAAAGACCCACCATTCTAATGACCATTATAGTGGGCATTAAGATTTAACATAGGAATTTGAGGGGAATACAAACATTCAGTCCATAATATCAGACAATCACTTCAGTCATATACCCCAAGTTGTTCACATTGCATTGTGCATAATATATTGCATACCTATCGTATGCTTATTGGGTTAAATTTTTTAATTTTCAGTAAAATAGAAACTAACTATTTCACTAACAGAACTCTACCTAAGTCTCAAATACTATTACAAAGTAAAAATCTGTTTTTTATAAGATATATAAGCAATGGGATTCTTTACCCCAAGGACAGTGTGCCCCCAGGATATCAGTGATTGCTGTTCCTCAGGCCATTGTCTCACCAAGCATTGCACAGACAGCTTGGTACAAAAGCATGACAGTGTAAGGGGAAGTTATGAGACTTTAAAAAATAATAGTATTCATTTTAGCCGTTAGTGGAAAATAAGAAGAAAACAAATCAATGACTTTCCCTTTGAAAGTTAGTGAATAAACTACTTAATCATGTCTAAAATATGTTTTCTTACTCAGTTTCCAGCATTTTTATAAATCAGTTTAATTTCTCTAAGTTTCTAAACCACCAATACTATCTTTTATGGGAAATCAACCATCCAAGTTGAAACCTATGGGTGTTGAGAATATAAGAGAGATAAACAGTTAGTGTGCTAAATCCATTTGTAAAAAGTACCCTTTACTGAAAACCCGCTTTGCATAAGAAGATTTGCAAATAAATTATCTGAAAAGTTGACATTTATTATTGAAGAGGTTTATGATTAATTGAGTCATTCAGAAAAAATATGTATAAAATTCTTATGACTTTAAAAAATAAAATAAAATTTCAACCACTATGGAGAGTTATTCTGAAGACATACAATGCTTCATAACCAAGTTCAGCAGTTTTAAAATTACACAAATCTAGTTGGTTATTGTTAGCTTTGTTTACCAAACAGAATTTATAACATTGTTATCATTAAATTAACACCATTAAACATCCATAGTGATCACTCTTCAATATGTGGGTGAGACATCATTAAGTTCAGAAATTAGCAAGCCCACTCTACTAGCTGGAAGACAACATGAATCAGAGATTTCATTATGAAATTGTGCTTATCTGTTGACCATACTCTGAGTTTTAACCCAAATAGGAACATCATATATGTTGAAAGTAGTTTGTTGGTATGCATCTACCTGGTAACAAACCCATATTAGAGTATTTCAAGGAAAGATATTAAAACAGTCACACAAAAAGTATCAACTCATGTGGAACAAGGTTATGAGCATCACAGGTGATAACATATACAGCACTTATTAAAGAAAGTTTTAAATGCTGCTAAAATCCTACTTTTGGTAGGGAAGACAAGATTAGATCTAGTTGGTAAACAGCATATGGTACCATTAATTAAATCCTAATGATTAGGAATCATGGTGATGTGTTTTAGCCAAGGTGAAGTAGAAGTAGTCAAAATATTATTGGAATCATCAAGGTCTTTACAAAACAATGATGCTCAAAGCCAGTAGAATTATATTTTAAAGGCTTTTTATATATCCAATGACAAGAACTAGATTAAAGATGGAAGGAAATTCAAGAGACAGAAACTGAGTAGCAATGGAATAAAACCACAACAGAATCGGGAACAAAACGGGGGGGATCTTAAATGATTAGATTATATATTTTGCCTAATAAGCCACAATTAATGCAAGGTTTTACCACTATTGGTTCCAGAGGCCATGCTTTTGTGCATAACAAATCACCTGCGTTCTTACTCTAAGCCCACGTTGTTTTCCTACCAGACCTTGTGGAGCAGCCTGGCAAAGCATACAAAAGATTAGTTGTCATTAGTAACAGCAGTGATGTTTTGCAAGGCACTATTGAGAGACTGAATCAGTGTGATTCAGATGCAATTAGAAGCAATAGTTACATCATAGTTCACCACAAATACAGTAATTTGTGTCCTCAGAAAAAGCAATGTATAAAGAAATGTCAGATATTCAGTTCTCCGATATAAAAAAGGTAACTCAATAGTTAAGAATTGTTTTCAGAGGTATTGACAGACATTTTCTGGTGATTGTAGACTGTGTGATAATAATAAGTAGTAGTTTCACAAAGTGATATGAAACTGCAGGATGAAAATTAGTGCAGAACTAAGTTCAGTGGAGTTGGCCTAATTAGAACTATTCTGTAAGTGTATTAGCCATAACTGAACAATGAGTGGTAACATGTCTAAGAAAACATATGATCAATGAGGCAGTAATAGAGAGATTTAAATAGTTAAAAATTGACTTTAGAAATATGTCTGCATAGAAAGGGACAGGGATCTCAGGTTTTCTGTAGCCAACCTTATTAAAACTCTAATAACAATTCTCTCCTCTCCTAGGCACACCAGAAAATGGAAATGACCAGTACGTAAGGCTACACCATTTTTTTTCTAGAAGCTCTAATCATATCATTTACATAAGGAAAAGTATTGATTCTCAACATACAATTTTTGGGTTTTTTTAAAAAAAAATTTGTGAAAAAGCATTATAAATGGAGTTTGACTATTTGTCAGAGCTCTCTCTTTTCAACAAAGAAACTCTCCAACAATTAAAAGAGGATTGACCTGTGGCGGGGCAGTGGATAAAGCATTGACCTGGAATGCTGAGGTCACTGGTTCAAAACCCTAGGCTTGCCTGGTCAAGGCACATTTGGGAGTTGATACTTTCTGCTTTTCCCTCCTTCTCTTTCTCTCTTTCTTCTCTCTAAAATTCAAAAATAAAAGAATAAATATAATGACAAGAATAAATATCATAGAAAGCATACTGAGAGGGTTTTTTGTTTATTTGTTTGTTTGTTTGCTCTAAGTGAGAGAGGAGCTAGTGAGACAGACTCCCACATCTCAGACCCCAACTGGGATCTACCTGGCAACCTCCATCTGGGGCCAATGCTCAGACCAACCGAGTTATCCTCAGAGCCCAAGGCCAACACTCTGAACCAGCCAAGCCACAGGCTGTGAGAGGGGAAAAGTGAGAGAAGAGGGAGAGGGAGGAGAAGAGAAGCAGATGGTTGCTTCTCATGTGTGCCCTGACTGGAGATCTAACCCAGGATGTCCACACCCTGAGCTGATGCTCTATCCACTGAGCCAACTGGCCAGGACCAGAATTAATAAGTTTTGTTGTCACATAAATGTCCCTAATTCTTTTTATATAACTCTACACTGTTTTTCAGAGTACGTTATGGTTGGAATATTCTTCAGGATTCTGATAAGGTCTCTTAATAGTATAAACTGGACTTTTTAAGCCTCTAAAACAGGGATCTCAAACTCGTTGCCATGCGGCCCGCCCACCAATTTTGTACGGCCCGCAGACTAATCAAACTTCGTGGATTAATCTGCGGGCCACACATAATTGGTGGGCGGGCCGCGAGTTTGAGACCTCTGCTCTAAAACATGTTTAAAAATGCAAGCCAGGTTTTCACATTTTAAAATAGTTTTCCCAGTGAATTTTTCAGTATGTTCCTCACAATTAGGGAAAAGTTTATGCCTAAACCTTGAGACAGTAGATGTGTATTCTGCTTTGGCTTTTTAAAAAGATAGAAGGTAACAGAGGACAACCTCTCTTTGGGTGATGGGTATGCAACAGAATTGAATGACAAGATAACCTGGACATGTTTTCTTTGAATATATGTACCCTGATTTATTGATGTCACCCCATTAAAATAAAAATTTATTTATTAAAAAAAAAAAGAAGAAAGCAGTTGTTACCAGTCCAGCCAACTGTTTTAATCAAGGTGCTACAAAGAGACAAATTGTTTTAATATCAAAAACCAATTATGTGGTTATGTTTTCTTTGTTGACCTGAATTTTCACCCCACCTTTATGTAGGTGTTCCTGAACATTCACTAAGCTATGAACTTTAGAAATAATATCTATAGATCACCTACCTGTCTTAATTAGAAATAAAGACTCTAGAGGTGTCCAAGGAAAGGAAATAGGGTTGGAAACTGTTTAGAATCAGAGAAAAGATAGGTGGGAATTCTTGGTTGAAACAGTTTAGACACTATACCGCAATATCCAGGACCAAATGGAAGGGGATACCCCTAGAACTCAGCATCAGCCCAAAGAAGTTTAGAAACATTTATACTCAGGAATGGAGATATGAACCCCTTTATAACTCAGGAATGGAGATATGAGCCATATAGACCTCATGACAGGTGTTTCACATGACACATCCTGATGTTTCATTTATTAGGTGCTCATTGTTGTAACAGAATGATGGAGATTTATTAAATGATTCCAGAAACGAAAGGGGCTATAAAAGCATGTGTGTGTCTGTGTGTGAAGAGACACAGATTTTGCCATAGGAACACATAATATATATATATGCTTGTGTATTTTCGTCATTCTGTGTATTCATGTTTACTTTCTATCGCAGACAAAAAATGCTTATTACTGTGGTGCTAATTTAATGTTTTCTGTTTCAAATAGACCTCAATCGGATAAAGAGAGTGTGAAGCTTCTCACTGTTAAGACAATTTCTCATGAGTCTGGTAAGCTTCCAAACTGTTGATTAGAAGAAAAATATTTATTTCAAAATCTCTCTTGGATTTTGTTCATATTGAAACATAACCGAAAACCATAACATTTTTAGAAACCATCAATTAGTAACTCCCAATAAATATCAAATTTTCTATAAAAAAAGATGAGCCCCCAAATATAATTTTTTTTAAATTATTGAATTACCTGGCTGTTAAAAGTTGCTTTTTATAACGTGTATATGTGTTCTAAAGCAGTGATTTTCAACCTTTTTTTTTTTCATGGCACAAACACACACTAATTACTAAGGTCAGTGCTCCTGACTAAATACAACCATTTTCATCTCATGGCACAAATAAATTAGTTACTAAGGAAGAAGAGGTCAGGGCCACTTTTTCTTTAGTAATTAGTTTATGAGTATGTGAGAAACAAAGGTTGAAAATCACTGTTCTAAAGAATGGGCAGTAACCAGTGAGGGGATTCAAATAATGTAACAACCGGTTCTCTGCCCTAATGACCGTTTTAATTATAAAAAAAGATCTACCGGAAGATAATTTATTATTTCATGCATTTAATACTTAAATAAGAACAATAAAAGAGGTACACAAAACTAGACTGTGTTATAAGAAAGAGTTTTAAAATATTAATGAAAAAATATTAAATAAAACCTGACAAAAAACAATAAAATTATTATTTAAGATATTTTCATATTGCTTCTTGCTTGGCATCCTCACTTGCATTTTTTTTTTTTACCTATAAATGGAATGAACATTAATTACTACAGGCACTTAGAATACACTGTTGTGCAGATGAATGTTAAAAAAAAGAATAAGAAATGTAAATTTGTGATTTCCACATTGGGTGGCTGCCCAGGTGCCCACCTTATAGAGAACCCTGATTACAAGTGCCATTTTAACAGCCCATTTGCCAAACTCAACACAAAATTGGGTATCGGTTCTGCCAAACTAGCAAACCGACTGAATCCCACCACTGGTTGTAACTAAAGGCATTTTCCATTTTGTGGTGGTGGCAAAAGAACATTATGTGTCTACTAGGTCAGGGAAAAGCAGCCTAAATGTTAACTAGGCCTTGAATACATTGATGAAGGATCCTGAGCATGACTATACCCTTTATCAAGAAGAGTTCTCAGAATCTTTCTGTGACTTGTAAACAAGCATTACAATAATTTCATGAGCTTTTTCATATTCCATTGAGAACTTAACCCAACCCTCTGCAGTCTCGGAACTCTTCAAGTTGAGGAATAATCAGCACTGGGAAGAAACCTCTATGTAGGAGCCCCTGGCTCTCCCTGTGGTGAGGGGCCTGGGGTCAGGAACAAAAGTTCAATCATCCTTTTCTACCAGGGAAACTGCAACTGACACCAGAATTGAGGCTTCCAGAGGATAAAACTCTAAAGAACCTTGTGCTTCTTGAAGCCAAATTTAATATGATTCTTCTTTAAGGAAAATTCTACATAAGCTGATATTTTCTGCTCTCATAGTAACTACAGGAATAAATGGAATAGACTATGGTGGGATAGTTAAGACCCTTAACTCTCCAAGCTTCCTTTTCTTCATAAGGAGGAGCTACTATAAGATCCATTTTCTGGTACTTTTATTTCTGCCAATTGCAATTTAAGACTCACACCAAATCTAATAAAATAACCTCTTAATGGTCAACCCAACTGATTACCATGGAAAATATTCAGACAGAGGACAGACTGAATTGTGATTCAGAGTCAATTTCAACAGCCTAGAATTAATATTCTGAAACAGAGTGATCTCCAAATGTTCTTTGTGCTAGCATAATTTCTATTGAAGTCTGGTTCCTGAAACACTCACAAACAGATCTTCCTGCTGCCTTTCAAACTTATTCAAATATACTTTCTTTATAAAATTATGTTCACTATACTCAACAGAAGTTATTTTGCTTAATTTTTCCATTGATTTGAGAGAGAGAGAGAGCCATTCCACAAGCATCAAGTCACCATTCCACTTAGTTGTTCCATTTAGCTGTGCACTCATTAGTCGCTTCTTGTGCATGCTCTCACCAGGGATTGAACCTATGACCTCAGTGAGCTAGAATTTTGCTTTATCTACTGAGCTACTTGGCCAGGGCCAGAAGTTATACCAGGGGTCCCCAAACTACGGCCCGTGGGCCACATGTGGCCCCCTGAGGCCATTTATCCGGCCCCCACCGCACTTCTGGAAGGGCACCTCTTTCATTGGTGGTCAGTGAGAGGAGCATAGTTCCCACTGAAATATTGGTCAGTTGGTTGATTTAAATTTACTTGTTCTTTATTTTAAATATTGCATTTGTTCCCGTTTTGTTTTTGTACTTTAAAATAAGATATGTGCAGTGTGCATAGGAATTTGTTCATAGTTTTTTTTATAGTCCGGCCCTCCAATGGTCTGAGGGACAGTGAACTGGCCCCCTGTGTAAAAAGTTTGGGGACCCCTGAGTTATACTATTATAATTCTTTTTACTTAAATGTCTTTTGCCCAACAGTGACATCTTTATTAAAATATAATTAAAATAAAATCTAAAATGATTAGGCTTCAAAGAAGTTCACAGATTTAGCCCAACTTTCCCCTGTCTCTTATATAAAATTTTTCAGAAATTTGAAAAATATAGATAATAATTTGATAGAACAAATACCTGACTACTTATCACTCAGAATTGATGAGTGATGCATTTTATGTTATTTGCTTTTAAGAAATATAGTAGGAATTAATGTGCCTGAGGTGTAACAAAATGAAATTTGAGCTTCAGTGGCTATAAGAGTTCATTGGGTTGATCAGTACTTCAGTTTATAAACTCTGGTCTTATACCTGAAAATAAATTGTGTCATTTTAGAGGGCACTGAATCATGTTCCCAAGGAAACAGAGCTCTGCAGCCACCTACCTTCAAGGGAAATGCCAGTGGGTGCTAAATGATCTGGGTTTCTAGAAGCCTCAGTGAACCATGGTTATTGTTCTGGTCATTTTCTGCTGATGAGATAGATCCTTGCCCCAAACTTCCACTGAGTGGGCTGTGGCTTTCATCTATCCACAATCCCTGCTTCCTTTAAATATGTTCTTTCTCAAACAAGATTCTTCTGCTGAAGATGTAGCCCATAAATGTTTAAAGTTTGATTATTTAAATTAGGAGCTTTCCTTAAGTAAAAGAGAAAGCCTACTAAAGTATAACAAGAATGTGCTTTTAGAAAAAGTTGAACACAGACCCCTGCTGGTTGGCTCAGTGGTAGAGTGTTGGCCGGTGTGTGGATGTCTCAGGTTTGATTCCTGGTCAGGGCACAGAGGAGAAGCATCCATCTGTTTCTCACCCCACTGCTCCCACTTCTCTCTCTTCCCCTCCTGCAGAAAAGAAAAGAAAAAGTTGAACACCAAATATGGAAGGTTAAGAAGTATTTTAATGAGAACATATAAGCTATCATACAGCTTCTAAAGAATCTGGCCAAATTAAACAACCCAGGATGGACTGCCAAATGCCCATGTCACCTAATGCATGTTAAATGTGATTCCCACTGACATCACATTTCAGAAACTTAATATACGTTATCTCATTTTGAATATTAAAGCAATAAGGATTATGAAGAAAACTGCTAAAATTAGTCAAAGGATACATGACTGCACAGAGGAAAGAAAACACATTCTCTGAATTCAGTTTCAAAGCATTACTTGATTTTGAACCATTTGGAGGAAGAAAAAATAGATCTGAAGTCATTATAATATTGCTCTGCTTTGAAAACTCTGATGAGTGTGTTATTAGCTGAGATTAAGCTCAAACACTTGAGCATGTCTATGTGGCCTGCCATGGTGTGCCAGACTCCTCTCTCTCTGTTTCGAACCACATAATAAGGAGCCTTCACCAGATATCATTTATTCAACTCCTGTCCCTGTCTTCTGCAATGTACTGAAGCACTTCTGAAAGGAGGAGACGGTTTCTTTGACTCTTTTGTCACTACTATATCCCTTTCCTAAATCATGGTAATTATACATTATTAGTGTAGTATTGGTATACTAATGCTAATTATTATAATATAATGTCATAAAATGCACACTTTTATTTACTTATTTATTTTACCAATAAAAGTTTATTAACAACAAGAAATGAGAAAAAGTGTAAAGATCAGCAGGAAGATTAATAGATTTATAAAGCCATACATAGATTCAGCTTCTGACTTCTCAGTGCTTCAATATTTGGCTCACTCTCTGAATGCATTTTCATCATATCATCCTTGGCTCTCACAGATGTCCAGAGTCTTTCTCTCTTCTTAACTTAAACTGTTAATTTGGCAAATCAATATAGATGACCATGTTGTAATATCTCTTTATGGCTTAAACAGCCCTTTTAATATTTGACCATGTTATACACAATGGAGAATAGAAAAAATACAAAGTACGAAATAATTAAAAATCGCTCATGAAACACAACCTTGACTCAATCACTATTGATGTATGGTGTATTTTCTTGCAGTGTTTTTTCTAGGTACATGTGTTTCATTTGGTTTTACAATAGATATCATTATTATAACCCTTATTGGAATCAAACTGTTATTGACTCTTACTCACATTCTTTATTCCCAATTAGAGAAACCTTGAAAAGAGATATTTAAGAATTGTAATGATTTTCATATGATTAGCTTTACATGACTTCTGGAAGGCAGTAGGGGTTCAATAAATGTTAACTCTGTTTACTTCTCATTCCTGTACTTCATCCATATATTTCAAGAGCTGCTATGCCTCTAGTGAGTAAAGTGTTGTTCTGGGGTAGGGGCCATGAGAGCCATTGCTCTGGGCCTGGCATTTTTCAGAGCATGGGACCTAAGGAGCTCTTGGAAGTTTCAAGAACAAATGTGGATTTCCGGCACTATTTATTATCTCTGTGACCATGTAGGTACTAGGTGACACCAACGGCATTCCTAAAAGATACGTTTCCTAACTGGTAGATGAAACCTGGAGCAAAATGATGGCATTTATTCTTAAAGATGGAGACTTTAATCCATGTTGTTTTTATATACATAGTATGAGTGGTGTTGATTCTTGAATCTACCCAAAAGAAACAGGTAACATGAAATGTGTTGATCATGAATTCGGGGGCATTTCTCTCACCTTCTAAGCTTCATATTTATCTTTATACTGAATAATGGAATAACACTGTTATTTTGAGCAATGTTCCTGTGCTATTCTGTATGTCACCAAAGTGTTCACGTTGACCTATAAATTCAATTTCACAAAACTCTCACTGAATTAAACAAAAGGATCCTAAAATGTCTTCCTGATAAAATGGCACTTTAAAATATATATGTAGTTTTACTTACGCAAAGCCAGCTCATGGAACAAGCAAAGATCAATAACTCACTCCTGAGGGTGTTTCTCTTGTTATCACCTCCCACTCACACTCCTTCCCCCACCCCCTCCCTCAACTCCCAAGGAGTTAGTTAGCATTGATTCTTTAGGATGAAAACAGAGGATGGTGAAAAAAGCTCATAAATCTTTGTGAACAATTTCCAAGCCATAACAAGAGGCAAATTGTGGCTTTAATGTCATTCTTGTGGAAAAATTCTTTTCTTAAAAAACAGAAAACAAGCCAAGAAACTTTATTTTCTATCCTTATTCACTCTCCAAGCTTATAAATAAAAATGGATCTTCTGTTTTTAGGTGAGCACTCAGCACAAGGAAAAACCAAAAACTGACAGCTTGATGAATCCTTCTAACACCTGGGCAATAAACATGTAAGTTTCCTCATTTCATTCACAGAGATACTCATTAATATCTGTTTTGTTAGCCTGCTGCAGCTTAGTTTTAATGACTTTTTAAGATTAAGAGTTAATGGTTTGTTCTAGTGTCTATTTGTCTATTTGTCTAGGGACACTGAAATGATTTGCCAGAGCAATGAATGGCTTGGGGCTGTAAAAAAATTCTTCCAGTTGCCCTGCCTACTTCAGAAATGATACAATTACTGCCTGTTGGTAATGTTTCCTTCTAATTGCAATTTGCCTGGGTCACTATATGCACACTGACAGCAGCGATTAGACAGGGTTCTAGTGCTAACAAAGACCCGCAGGACTTAAAATGACAATGCTTATAAATATGATATTGCAGGAAAGGTTATGACACAGCAGCTGCATTAATATTGGGATGCGCATCACAGCCAAAGGCTAGCTCAGCATATGAAATCCAGAGGAGCCAGCTTGCAGGTCTGATAGTCTTCCCTCTGCAAGGACTATACCAAGGTGTACTTCTCTGGGTCCAGGTAACAGGGACATAGGCACAGAGTACTTCGCACAAGATGATAAAAAATACAGTGTCCCCTGGGGTTTCTTATAACCAGCTGCTCATGTAATAATTGTCTTGCTATATAACTAGTTGAGTGACAGAACCCTCCAAGTGTTTCAATGAGACTATATGCAGATGATCAATTTTATTATAATAATGGCCAACAAACAATTGAATCTTTTGAAACTCTGGTTACAAGCAACTTTTTATATGCTCCATGCTTTGACCAGGAATCTGTGCAAAGCAGGTGCATTTTTTTAAATTGAACTTATTGGAGTGAACTGGTTAACAAAATTATACAGGTTTCAGGTGTCCAATTCCATAACACATCTCTGTACTCCGTATTGTGTGTTCATCCTTTCCAAGTCAAGTCTTCGTCCATTAATGTTTATCTTCCCTACCCTCATCCACCTCCTCTCACTTTGTTAAAACACCTAAGGTCAACTTTAGGCCTGCTGGAATTGACTGTCCCAACTTAACATAAGACTGTATTGCTTTTCTAGAATTGGCTAAGGTGATTATCTTCAGACTAATTTAGTTTTTATAAGAAGCATTAATTAAGTGTCCTTACAATTTGTGTTTGACGCTTTTTAGAACCTGCAGAAGAATTTGCCCTTTGGCAACTAGTATTTAAAACAAACAAACAAATATGTATATGCCTATAATTGGCCTGACCAAAATGGAAATCACCTTGTATAGTATCCAGGAGGAAGAATCATTGTTTCTACTACCTATGTCTTCTGCCCAGCCACTAATGTAATGTGGTTACAGACACTCTGATTAAAAACTCCAGATTGTTCCTATACTGGTGGTTGTAGGTCTTTGAAAAAAAAAATGGTCAAGGCAATATTAATCATAAGCCTTATCCTACTCACATAAATCCAGATGTTTACCTAGCTGATCTATGCTGTAAACTCTTGACTTCATTTGAAAGCTCAACTTATAGAGGAACATGGTTCAGTTAAACAATAGCTGGGATCACTGTCAAAATAGCTATTAGTAAAAAATAATGTGTGAAGTTTTGAAAGCTGCTGAAATAGAAGATTAGAGATATGTTAGCCATATGCATTTCTATAATATTTTGCTCATTTCCAATGCAAATGTGTTCTGCTATCTTCTAAGATTATACTCTTATGACAGGAGAAGCAAAGATGTCTTTGCTAAAGGAATTATTTGCTGTTTCATAGAACTTCTGCTGAGGGCAGAATTTCTACAAAAACTGTGAAGCAGGCAAAACACATTTCTTTCTTATTGATGTCAACAAATGTTCTGGAAAAATTTGTCAATAATAAATGTAGAGGTAGAAACATTAGCTAGTAATATCTCTACAGAGAAAAGTTATAAAGAACTAAATGCAAAGAAAGAATAAAAAGAAAGAAAGAAAGAGACAATGGAAGAAAAATTAGGTATGCTTTAAGTGTCTGATTGAGTAAGAATTTTCAAAACATAAAACAATATAAGAAAATTCAATGAAAAAGATAAAAATTTTACTATATCATGACTTAAAATTCTCAAAAATAATAAAAACATTATTATTGGCCCTAGCTGGGTATTTCAGTTGGTTAGAGTGTCATCCATATAGACCAGGGTTGCAGGTTCAATCTCTGGTCAGGACATATGCAAGAATCAACCAATGAATACATAAATGAGTATAACAACAAATTTGTGTTTCTTTCTCTCTTTCCTTCCCTCTACCTTCTCTCTCCTCTCCTTTACTCTTTCTTTTTTAAAAATCAGCAAATAAAAATTTAAAAACCATTATCATGAGGAAAATTATATGCCTGACCAGTGGTGGTGCAATGAATAGAGTATTGACCTAGGACACTGAGGTCCTAGGTTCAAAACCCCGAGGTTGCAAGCTTGAGCTTGAGTGCAGGTCACTGGCTTGAGGTCAGGATCATTGACATGATCTCAAGGTCACTGATTTAAAGCCCAAGGTCACTGGCTTGAGCCTAAATTTGCTGACTTGAGCAAGGGGTCACTGGCCTGGCTAGAACCCTTCCTGCTCTTTTTCAAGGTATGTATGAGAATCAATTAATGAACAATTAAAGAGATGCAACTACAAGTTAGTGCTTCTCATCTCTCTCCTCCCTCTTTTCTCACTGAAAAAAAGAATTATGAAAATATAAATTGAGGAAAATTTACAAATATGATACAACTAATTAATATTCTAAACATATGAAGGTGTTGTGGAGTTATCAGGAAATAAAAAAGTAAGTAAAGCCCATGAACAGATAATTTATAAAAATAGAAGTGTAAAATTACATGGAAGAGTTCCCATAGTACTACTATGGGAATAGTGAATCAAAAATGTGAATCAAAACCGAAACAAAAATAATAGCCTTCAATTTACTTGATCTATACTGCAAATATGACTTTATCTGCAACCTCACCTATGGAAAAATGTGGTTCAGTTGAACAAAAAGTGACAAGAGATTTTACTCCTTGCCAAGTTAGGCCAGGTATAAAGAGAAATAAGACATAGTTGCTGTCTTCAAGGAGCTTATAGCAGCAAAGTAAATAAACATAAAAAAGATCACTTTAATATAATATGGTAAATCATCAGATAGTGGCACTTTGAAGTTTAATGGCTTGGCCTGAGACTTACATAGTATAAAGAAAAGTGAGCTAGGTTTTTCTAGGCACAGAGGACAGCATGTGCTACGTCAGAGAGTTGTGAAACCACATGGTATATAAAATAAAATAAATCATTTGTTAACCTAGAGCCATGCTGTACACATCTGCTGTGGGGTCAGTGAACCATTGATACTGTTCCACAATGATATTAGGAACAGAAACTGAGTGTAAGCACTTAACAAATTGTTAGAATAATCAGATATTGCTGTGACATTCTATTCACCTTATTGTATTTTTTTAAAATATCAGTTGGCATCTGATGAGAAATTAAAAACAAACAACAACAACAAAAAAAAACCTGGTTCTCCACCATAGGTGATTTTGGGAAGCACTCACACAGGGGATGTAGTTCAATGCCAGAAGGGTTGGGAATAGAGACTGATGCAGAAAAGGGCTCCAGACCATGGAGGTCCAATTTACTATGGTAAATCATAAAGACTTCACAAGATGAGAATGAAATACCTTCTTTTTCTAAGCAGAATAAAATTGGATTCTTTCCTTCTTCATTAATGGCATTAAGAAGTCATTTATTTATTTATTTTGGGAGATTCTGACAGTGGATGTAAATCACAACCATGAAATCAGTCCAAAATTTGAGAGGAAGAGTGTGTTCTACAGTAACTTATAATCATTGTGCTCCTTATTGAAATCCACCATGCTCTGGTATGTGCTGCACCCTCTGTCAGCCACAGATGCTCTGGGAGAACATCAGAAATACCCTTTTCTGCAGCTCTTCCCAAAGACTAAGGTTTGACATAGATCCTATAACCACTCTCTGCTCTTCAAACTGCCCCCTCTCCCGAAGCCGTGGCAGCCAGTGTCTAACTTTCCTCCATGCAAGACTTTGTCTCTACCAACTATGTTACAAAACAGTAGAGTGCAGGTCTCTACCCTAGCACCACTGCCCACCCCTACCATACCATCCTCCTCCCAAACTCTAGCAAACCCCCCAGCATGGCCACAGCGCAGAAAACATCTAACTCCTGCCAAGTCAACCACTACCCCTTTCCCACTTGAGGTACAGAAAGAAGCCTCCAGCTCCTGCTCCTTTATAGACCAACAGAAAAAGTTGTTTCTGTCCTGCTAACAAGAAAACTACAAAATCATAAACCAAAGCCCTGGCTCTCCTTCCTATGAAAAAGTGGAAAGTTGCTTGTTTATTCTTCTACCTACTTATTAGGAGAAGAATGAAAGTTGCCAATAAATGTCTTAATTATTCAACATTGTCACTTCAAACAACTGATCTTGAATTGTGCCTCATTAGTCATAGGGTACAGTTAAGAGCTTTAATCAAGAGAGAAATATGATGAGATTTCTGCTTGAGACACATCACTGATGTTTTTTGTGGAAGATTAATTCAAAAGGATTGAGACTATAAACAGGGAAGTCAGAAGACTATTGCAATATTCTCTTGTAAAAGAAAAAGAGTTTTACCACCTCTGCAGGGACAGAAGAGATGAAGATGAAAAGACAGTATGGAATAGAGAAGTGTCTGGCAAATAAAACTCTCCAGAGGTGGTGATTGGTTGAATGTGGGCAGTGGGTAATGAAGAAGATGAGGACAATAGATGACGTCCACACTTTTGGCATGAGTACCTGAATGGATCTTGGAGGTAATAGCAAAGATGGAAATTATGAAGTGAGAGGAACAGTTTGGGAAGCAGTATAGTGGTTTTCTTTCAGACATGTTGAGTTTGAAGTGCCTGTGTGACATTCAAGTGACTCAGCTGGGTGGAAAATTTTAGCTAGTCACTAACACGATCTCCCCCAACATCTCTACTTCTTCACTTTTTTGGAATCTGAACTTTTCTTTTCCCCTACAGGCTTAATCTTCAGCTTCTATGCTCCAGGAGTAGAATGAGAGAAAGCCCTGTGGAATTAATCCTGACTCCCAATCCTACTTGCCAATCTACACCAGTCACCTGTCCCAACAAAGTGATGTCCGGATGACATGCAAGAATCTGACAGAATCAAAAGAATTCTGGGTCTCCCATGTCCCTTGAAACAGGAGAAAGCACATTTAAATACTGTATAGGAACATTCTCAGGAGAACAAATTTTAGGAAAGTCTTTTGTGAGCAGTTAATTTGATAGCCCAGGCATGTGGGTTCACTGATGACATGGCCCTCCCTTGTGTTTCAAGTTTCCAGAACCGACAGTTTTTATCCATGGGAAGTTTCATACTTTCTTGGTGTTTTTCCTGTTACCTAATGTTTGTATTTATTGTTTTCCACTATGTTAATGCAGGGAAAATTTACAAGTGTATTACTAAATATTACCTAGAAATCATGATGTGCCACTTTGTACATAAAGATATTTTATTCATATTTTCATGTGTTACTTTTAATAAATAAATACTGTATTCAACAAACTAAAATATGATGTGGCTATGAAAATGGCAATCGTACTATCTTCCTATAATTGTGAATATTTTGAATGATTATTAGATTATGAGAACTCTATCATGAAAGGCATCTAGGATAAGTGAGAAAGGGACAAAGGATTCACATATCAGACCCTGGTATAGGTAAGTCATAACATTTCTTTGGCCTTTCTATTTATAATTTACACTATTTAGAGCAGTGGTCCCCAATCTTTTTTTGGGCCACGGACCAGTTTAATGTCAGAAAATATTTTCACGGACTTTAGGGTGGGACGGTCGCACAAAATAAAATTATGCGACCGGCATAAAAAATGTGGTATTTAAAATATAATTGTTGAACTTACAAGACAAGTGTCAAGAGTGAGTCTTATATGGATGTAACAGAGGGAATCTGGTCATTTTTTAAAAATAAAACATTGTTCAGACTTAAATATAAATAAAATGGAAATAATGTAAGTTATTTATTCTTTCTCTGTGGACCGGTACCAAATGGCCCATGAACCAGTATCGGTCCGTGGCCCAGGGGTTGGGGACCACTGATTTAGAGGATATGAGGGCATTTATGACACTCTGTACATTCATTCATTAAGAAGATAAATAGGATTGAGAATTTTTCAAAACCTTTTTGAATAATACTATCTCTGTGCATTTTCTATTCCTTTTAGAAATGTAATAATTTGTTTCAGCAATCATTGTTAGATCACCTGTCTGTAGAAATAAACACTTCATAAATACATTATTACAATTCAGTGTATACCAATTCAGTATATATATATTCATATATGTATAGTCATATATATTTATGATTATAACTGCCATTACATCAGGAACAAATTCTTTTGTTGAAAGCTGACTGAGCAACCTTGACCACTTCTTGACTTCTTAGACACATGCAATCCAAATGTCATGTTGGTTGAAAAACTGTGGAAAGCTTTGAAACTCATAAGCTGCCAGTGGCAACTCTTTAACTTTTATGATTACCTAAGCTGATTTTGATACTAAACTATCTTAGTGATGTGAGGGTAGTGTAGTAGAGATGTATATAAAACTTCCCTTTAAATTTCTTTTGTTGCACTGTATTTGAAAACTTTCAGCTTTAAGGATTATATAAATAATCGTCTTGGTTTTATCTTACTGATGTCTGGACACCAAGACCTCAAGCAAGCATATCCATATTTCTGACTGGTGTTCTTTATGTTTCTTTGGGAAGAAAGATAAGAAATTGGAGGGGGACTGGAAAGGAAGAGAGCAGAGAAAAAGTCAAGGATCTCCACTACATACACTTTCCCAAGAGAGATGCTTTGTCCATGCTTAACTCTAATCCAAGTCTTTTAAATAGTGTGACAGTGGCTGGAGCATGCCAACCATGAGGCATTTGTTTTCATAAGGAAAGTATGTCAATACCCTTAGAATGCTTTACTGACCTTCTCAGCTGAAGCCTTGTTACACAGAATGTACTGCAAAGAAATAAGTCTTCTGTAACTTAAATTGCTGCATGATATCCTGGTGTCTAAAAAAAACATTTTCTTGACTTTTCATAAGAATTGTTGAAAGAATTTACAATGATTGGGAAAAGGGAAAGCTTTTTAATGGTTGTGGAAGAATAAAATTCATTCTAGTTCAAAAATTGTACACAAAGAATATACTTTATACTAACAACTCTAACATTAAATCTTTAAAAAGTCAAAATGATAAGAAGATTGAAGGATTTGAGAAGATATTCATGGAATTTTGGAGAATCAATCTCAGACGTAATGTCTGCATTTTTATAAATCAACTTAAACTTCTATTGAAATAAGGTATTTGTTATCAAGTCAATATTATCATTAATTAGATGGTTTTGATTATCTGATTTAAATTGTCTACTTTTTATGCCTCGCTTATTACAAGATTTTTATTCTGATACACAGTTCAAATGTCACTGCAGAAAAGAAATGGCTGTATTTAGAGCAGAGGCAAACTTTTTTACATATTTATTCTGCATGACAATATGAATATAATTTAAGTCTATCAATAGTCAAAACATAAACAAAAACTAATTATCTGGCATTGTTGTTATTTGAAAAAAAGAAGATGTTGTTGGATTACCCACTAGCTGTGATCAACCAGCAGAGAAAGATTTCTAGATCCCCCTTGCTGAGCTGAAATATTACATTACAGTTCTGACAAATCTATCTTATTTCTTGTCTACCTGTCATACTTAAGTTCATGAGGATCAAGTCAGGATATCAGAGAACCTTCAGCAATTA
Source organism: Saccopteryx bilineata (assembly GCF_036850765.1). Classification (NCBI taxonomy): domain Eukaryota; kingdom Metazoa; phylum Chordata; class Mammalia; order Chiroptera; family Emballonuridae; genus Saccopteryx; species Saccopteryx bilineata. The sequence goes on from NC_089494.1 coordinate 180,923,417, forward strand.
ACATTCTAACTTTCCCTAAGTATTTTTTATTGAGCTCTATTTACGATCATTCAAATTTTTATGGAGTCCTAAAAAGAAAACTAGGTATGCCCTTTAAAAGTTGAGTTTTGAGTAATGATAGTCACAAGTCTAGAATCTGTTAGTTTTTGCCTGATATTAAAAATATCAATCATTGTGATTAATTAAATAATAGGTACCCTGAAGTGAGAATAGGTGATGGATTATCCAGAGATCTTCCTTTGAAAACTTTCTCATAAACACAAACAAAACTTATCATGTTTCATTAAATGAGTATATTTTGTCATTGCTTCAAGGGAATTTGTCTAATGGGCCTGAATATACCTATTTCCTATTCTGGATACTTTTTAAAGGAAACCCAGCTTTGATAAATAGTGGAAAAACATCTATATTATCTATCAACACTGCATTCCTAGACTGGAAGTCAAAATTCTATCAACAGGACCATGGATAATTTTGTTATTTAGCTAACACCATATCCAAGACTCACTGTGCTAAAAACTTCACATTCATCACCTTGGTTAATCATCACAATAATGGTAGGAGATAATTTCTAATATTGTATTATTTATTAGTATTATCATCATTATCACCATCATTGTCATATGCATAGCCATTTCAAAGATACAGAAGCCAAGACAAGAAGCTAATTAAGTTACTTAAAGTTGTACAACTAGTAAAAAGCAAAAATTTGAATTCCGACTTAAATTCCAAGTTCCTGTTTTTCATCATATTAATCTTTCTAATTTCAGTTTACTTATCTATAGAAAGGATTTATAGGATCACAGTCCTGACCATAGTTAAAAACAGGGTCCATATTCATCGTCCCACTATAAACAATTATAAAACTAAACTGTTTCAGACAGTAAACAAAGGCAGAGTTGTACTGTGATTCATGAGAAAAGAGAACAACATTTTGATCTCTAAGAATGTCTTACTTTGACACATTTTTGACCAGCTACATAGAAGAGGACCCCTAAGTAGAACCAGATAATCACACTGAGTTGAGAAGACACAGATTAGAGCAAGGGAACTCAAGTAGCTAGAATTTGTGGAGCAGAGTACAAGATAGAAGGTAGCTACAAAGAACAAAACTGCATATTATATAGGTGACTTTGTATCTGTTACTAGGAAAGTAAGCTGTATATACACTTAGGGTGAAACCAAGCAAAGAATGAGGAGTTATATGTTGAAAACTGCTCGATATCCATCAAGACAGATGGATCTTCAAAGTTTGATCAGTCATTTTGGAAAATTCTTATTGATCACTTTGATTAATGACCCCAGAAGGTTTACATCTTAGCAGCTAAAATGCCCCTAGAGGGTGCCTCTGGACAAGATGACAGCGTAGGTAAATGCAGAGCACACATCTCCTCACAACCACATCAAATTACAACTAAATTATAGAATAACCAGTATTCAAAACTTCCTGAAATCTAGCTCAAGAGAAGTCCTACAACTAGGGATATAAAGAAGAAGTCATATTAAGACTGGTAAGTGGGACAGAGACACTGAATAAGTGGGTGACACACCCAAATGTAGCAGGTAAAAATTGGGAGGCTGCAGATGTTCTCTCTGAGGAATCAGGAGTCTCAGTCTCACATCAGAACACCCAACCCAGGGTTCCAATGTCAAGAAGAGAAGTTCCCAGAATTTATAGCTTTACAAACCAACAGGAATTGTAACTGAGTGAAATGGTAGGCTGTTGGAATCCCAGACATTCCTCTTAAAGGGCCCACATACAGACTTACTCAAACTCACTTACTCTGAGCTCCAGTGCCAGGGCAGCTGCTTGAAAGGCACTAGGGACATATGGAGAAGAACTGAACTGTCTGGTATCAAGATGAGAGCTGGAGGGGCAGCTTTCTCCCAGACAGAAGTACTGACAAGGCCATTGTTCCTTTTCTGAGCCCTCCTCCTACAAAGCTGGTAGGTGCCATATATGAGTCTCCATCAAGCTGGCTATAACTATTTACCCCATTTTGGTGATTCCCTAAAATCCTAAAACACTCAACTTTTAAGCCCACTCAAACTGTTTCCAGTGCCTTTTCCATTTGAATGACCTGTCTTGTACCACACTTAAGACTTTCCTAAAATTTCTCAAACAAGAAGTATCTGGCCTCAGCATGGCCCATACTCTTACTAAGTGGCCCTAGGCCTAGCATTAGCAGCAGCCAGCCTTGGTTCATAGTTTAGCTTCTCTTGTACACCTCCAAGCCCAGCACAAGTAGCAGCCATCTGCAGATTGCACTGTAACTCATGCCACATGGCTCTGGCAAAACACAGGTGGTAATTGACCATGGGTTGCACCTCTCAGAAATCCCTAGAGCTAGAGAACCTGGTAGATACCTTCAGACCATGTTGAAGCACCACCCAATCACCCCCTCAAACCACATATTTAAAGGGTAAACTCAATGGGCACCAGAACCCCACTGAAGTAAATCCTGCTCCATAGGTTAGGCTCCTGCACAACTAATCTTCCACCACAGTGGACACAGCCAGTCCTTAAAGCTGGTTGGCATGGGGGTAAATCCCTCCCATTGCTGTACCAAGAACAATCAAGGTTCAACTACAAAAGGAGGGTGTACACAGCCCACACTGGGGAGAAGGGGTTGCACCAGAGTGCCCAGCATAGATAATCAGGAATGTTATGCCACTGAACCCTATAGGCCACTTACTACAATGAGACTACTCTACCAAGACTGAGATATAGCAGCTCTATCTAATACATAGAAACAAACACAGGGAGGTTGTCAAAATAAGGAGACAAAGAAACTTGTCCCAAATGAAATAGCACAACAAAACTCTAGAAAATGAACTAAACAAAATTGAAACAATCTACTATATGCAGAGTTTAATGCATTGGTTACAAAGATGCTCAAAGAACTGAGGGGAAGAGCAGGTGAACTTAGTGAGAACTTCAACAAAGAAATGGAAAACAAAAACCAGAACTATAAAAGATTTTTAAAAAATCGAGCCAGAAATGAAGAATATAATAACTGAAATGAAGAATATATTACAGGGAGTCAAGAACGAAGTAGTTGAAGCAGATGATCAAATCAGAGATTTGGAAGATAAAGAAACCAAAAAAAACCCCAATCAGAACAGCAAAGAGAAAAAAAAAACTAACAAAAATTAGTCTAGTATAAAGATATAAAGAGCCTCTTAGACAACTTTAAGCATAACATTTGCATTGTGGGGGTAACAGAAGAAAAAAAAAAGTAAGGAACTGAAAATGTATATAAAAAAATGACAGAAAACTTCCTTAACCTGATGAAGGAAATAGACATGCAAGTTGCGGAAGCAGAGAGAGTCCCAAGCAAGATTAACCCAAAGAAGCCCACACCAAAATCGAAACGCTAAAGGTTAAAGACAGAAAACCTTAAAAGCAGCAAGAGAAAAGTAGTTAGTTGCCTACAAGGATGTCGGCTGATTTCTCAACAGAAACTTTAGAGGCCAGAAAGGATTGGTAAGAAATATTTTGAGTCATGAAAAGCAAGGACCTAAAGCCAAGATTACTCTACCAGGCAAAGCTATCATTTAGAATCAAAGGACAAAAAAAGAGTTTCTTAAACAAGAAAAAGCTAATGGAACTTATCACCACCAAACCAGTATTACTTGAAATGGTAAACGGTCTTCATTAAGAAGAAAAGAAAGAAATAAAAAATATGAATAATAAAATAGCAATTCATACATATCTGTTAACAATTTAATATAAACCATACAAAGTAAACAAACAAGCAGAATAAAAACAGTTTCATAGATATAGAGAACATTTCCATAGTTGCCAGGTAGGAAGGGAGTTGGAGAAGATGAGTGAAAAGGGTGAGGGGATTAAAGAGTACAAATTGGTAGTTACAAAATAGTCATGGGGATGTAGTCATTGGGAATATAGTCATTAATATTCTAACAAATATGTATGATGTCAGATAGGCATGATATTTATTAAAATGATCACTGAGTAAGTAGGTTATGTAATGCTCAATCACTAGATTGTTCACCTGAAACTAATATAATATTGCCAACTATAAAAGAAACATAAAATTTTTTTAAAATAAATTTTAAAAAGTACCCCTAGGGGAAAATCTTAACAGCCTAAAAACAAGCCTTGAAAGAACAATGCTGCTGATCCACAAACTATTTCAAGTCCTCCCAGGACAAAGCGTGGCAATTTTTTGTAAACACAATAAAATACAGCAAAACAACAGCTCAACAACATGGAGTTCCAAATATTCACCATCCATTCTAAAATTATATAAATACTTCCAAAAAAGTAAATCATGAATCATAACTAGGATGAATTATAATGAATATGGACTCAGAAATGACAACGAGGATGGGCACTTCACAATCAATATTTACTTTGAGAATAAAACCAGCCAAAGACATAAAAATGAAAAATGAAAAATCTATGGGCTAATAGATTGCGTGAACATAAATACTAAAATACCAAAACCATTAAGTTAAATATTAGCAAATAAAATTTAGCAATATAAAAAATAAGTGAATTTATCCCGGGAATCTAAGGTTGTCTAACATTTGAAAGTCAGTCATCATAATTCAACATATTAACAGAAGAAGAAAACCCTTGTGCTTATCTCAATAGATATAGAAAAACATTTGTCAAAATTCAATATTTATCTATGATAAACTCTCTCATCAAACTAGTATTGAAAGGGAACTTCCTCGATCTGATAAGGCATATTTTTAAAAAACCTACTGCTAACTTTTACTTAAATGGGTGAAATAATTAAATATTTTTCTCTAAAATTAGAAACCAAGTAAATATATTCATTCTTGTCACTTCTGATCAACATTGGGTTATTTTGCCAGGGAAGGCTTAGCCAATGCAATTATGCAAGGAAAATAAAGTCATATATAGATTGGAAATGAAGGCAATAGAATCATGTATAAATGCTACAAAAAAACTACCAGAATTAATAATTGAAGTCTGTATGGTTATAGAATACAATATCAAATTATAAAATCAACTGATTTGGGCCCTGGCCAGTTAGCTTAGTGGATAGAACTTTGGCTGGGCATATGGGCATCCTGCATCCAATTCTTGGTCAGGGTACACAGGAGAAGTGGCCATCTGCTTCTCTCCCCTGTCCTCTCCCCCTTCTCTCCCTTTTCTCCTCCCACAACCAGTGGCTCAATTGGTTTGAGCATCAGCCCCAGGAGCTGAGGATAATGTGGTTGATTTGAGCATTGGCTCCAGAGAGAGTTGTTGGTGAATCCCTGTCGGGGTACATGCAGGAGTCTGTCTCACTATTTCCTGTCCTCTTACTTAAAAAAAAGAAAGGGAAAAAAATCAACTGATTTCTTTTTCTTACCAACAACAGAAAAGTTTTTTTTGAAAAATATATCATTTACAATAATGCCATCAAATGTGAAATTCTTTGGGACAACATTTTCAATGTATGTGCATACCTTCTATACTTAAAGTTGAGAGAAATTAAAGAACGCCAGATCATAGATTTAAAAACGTAATATTAATCTGTCAATTCTACTTACATTGATTTATAGACCTATCAGAATTCCAGTACAAATCCAGTTTTCCTCTTTGTAAAAATTGATGATTCCAATGTTTATATGCAAATAAAACTAACATAAAATAGCTTAAACATATTTTTTAAAAAGTTGGAGGACTCACAGTACTAGATTTAAAGGCTTACCTTAAAGCAGGGGTCGGGAAACTTTTTGGCTGAGAAAGCCATGAACGCCACATATTTTAAAATGTAATTCCGTGAGTCATACAACGACTCATGTACATTACACATTATCCAATAAAAATTTGGTGTTGTCCCGGAGGACAGCTGTGATTGGCTCTAGCTACCTGCAACCATGCACATGCACATGAGTGGTAGGAAATGAATGGATTGTATACATGAGAATGTTTTATATGTTTAACGTTATTATATTTTTATTAAAGATTTGTCTGTGAGCCAGATGCAGCCATCAAAAGAGCCACATGTGGCTCCGGAGCCATAGGTTCCCGACCCTGCCTTAAAGCTACAGTAATCAAGACAGTGGAGAATTGACCTAAGAATTTAATTTAATCAAAGGAATAAAATAGAGATTAAACAGTAAGTAAATGTATGCTTTTCCCCTACATACACATGTATATTTAGTGAAATTTTCTTGACAAGAATGCCATAGTAATTCCATGGTAAAAGCACACTATCCTCAACAAATGGCCTGAAACAATTAAATACATGTGCAGAAAAATTAAGCTCCACTTACTTCTTACCACATGCAAAAACAACTTGATATTCATGTCTATAACATTTCCTTTGTCAGAGTCAGAAGGTTTTCTAAATAGAACAAAAAAGCCACTAAAGACAAAATGCAAGTTGTACTTTATCAAAGCTACAAATTCTGCTTTTCAAATGAGCATAATAAACTGAAGATGCAAGCAAAGAGTAGAAGAAAATATTTACATTATATATGGCTTAAAGTGGCTTGCATATAAAACGTATAAGAAATTCCAATAACCTAAAAATAAAAAATCAATCTACTAAAAATCATTAAAAAGTATTTTAAGCCTGACCTGTGGTGGCGCAGTGGATAAAGCATGGACCTGGAAATGCTGAGGTCCCCGGTTCGAAACCCTGGGCTTGCCTGGTCAAGGCACATATAGGAGTTGATGCTTCCAGCACCTCCCCCACTTCTCTCTCTCTGTCTCTCCTCTCTGTCTCTCCCTCTCCTCTCTAAAATGAATAGAAAAAAAAAAAAAAAAAAAAAAAACAAAACAAAAAAAAAAAAAGTATTTTAAAAGGCAGTTCAGAAGAGGTATGATTTTTCCAATAAGCATATGAAAAGATATTTAATATCATTTATCCATTAGGAAAATGTAAATTTAAAACTTCAATGAGACACCACTATATATTCACAGGAATGGCCAATAATGCCAATTGTTGGAAGGAATATGGAGGAACTAGGACTCTTATACATGGCTAGTGGGAATGTAAAATCATACAACCATTTGGAAAACAATTTAGCATATTTTTCTTGAGAAAAAGTTTAAAAATTTAAATGCATACTTATATGATACAGTCTCTCCACTTTTATGTATTTATTCAAGAAAAATAAAAATGCATGTTCCGGTTATACAAATACCTATAAATCAAATCTTCATATTAACTAGTCATAATTGTCAAAACGTATAAACAATAAACAAATGTGACAGTAATGCAATGAAATGCCACTCAGCAATAAAATAGAATAACCACTGATAGACATAACAAAATGAATGAATCTCAAGAACCCTATGCATTATGCTACAAAAAAAAAAGCCAGACATAGTGGAGTGCAGATTTTATTACTTCATTTATATATAAAATACTAGAAAAGAAATCAGACCAGTGGCTGTTCTTGAGCCAGAGATCAAGAGGAATTGCCAAGAAAGATGCATAAGGAAAATTATTTTTCAAAATTAGAAGTAATTCTTTATTTATATATATTTATACAAGGGAATATTCTGAGATAATGGAAATTTCTGTATTAATTATGGTGCTGCCTACATGGATGTACATACAGGCTGACACTTAGGCCAAACACTGAATATGGGTATATTTTATATGTAAATTATACCATAATAATATTGACTTTTAAAAATGTTTTATATGCCTTTTTTTTTTTAGACAAAGGGGTTATATTACTAACTTTCTTTTATAAGTTGAATTGTGTTTTACCCCTCCCCTCCCTCAATTCATATACTGAAGTCCTCACCCCCAATACCTGCTTGGAAGGTGACTAAATTTGGGCATACATTCTTTAAAGTGATAGTTAAAATAATTAAGATTAGATGAGGTCATTAGGGTAGGCCCTAATTCAATATCCAACATGAGTGACTGACATCCTTAATAAGAAGAGGGTGTGTGTGTGTGTGTGTGTGTGTGGAGAGAGAGAGAGAGAGAGAGAGAGAGAGAGAGAGAGAGAGAGAGAGAAGGGAGAGACCACATGAAAACAGAGGAAGAAGACAGTCATCTACAAGCCAAAGAAAGAGGCCTCAGAATGAAATAAGTTCTGACACCTTAAAGTTGAATTTCTTGCCTTCAGATTTGTGGCAAAATAAATCTTGATGTTTAAACTATTCAGTCTGTGATACTTTTCTATGGTAACCCTAATAAATTAATATGTTTTCCTACAGGGTTATTGAGATAATTAAATGAGATTATTATGTATTAGGGATACAAGAATTTAATTTCTTCCTTAATTTTCTCAGTGACAATCAGGGGAGAATCACTTGTATTTACATTCTAGATTAATTGGCAAGCCTGAGATCCCTTTCCAATGACTGGGAGAATTTCTACACCACTCTATTCTATTATTGGATTAGAATCTTCTATATTTATTAGCATCATAATTCTAGTACTACCAGTTAATATAAATGAGTTTTTAGCAAAGTAAACAGTTGTCTGATAAGCTGTTAAAATATTGAAGTGCTTTAGTACAATTAATAAATAGCTGCTATTCTGAGTTCATTTCCTCCCCAAGTGTCCCCACTAAAGCCCTCCTGGTCTGTCTCCCGGGACCTCAAATGTCTCTAGGTTTCAGCATCTAAAGGGTTAATACCTGGCAGAAGTAAAGTCATTTTTTTTTCTTTTTTTCTTTCTTTGACTTTTTTTCTTTTAGTGAGAGGAGGGGAGGCAGAGAAAGACTTTGACATGTGCCCCTACAGGGATCTACCTGGCAAATCCACTAGGGGGCTATGCTCTGTCCATGTAGGCCTTTGCTCCGTTGGCCTACATGGCCTAAGCCATTTTTTAGTGTCCAAGGCAGAGGCCATAAAGCCATTCTCAGAGCCTGAGGCCAGCTTACTCAAGCCAATCAAGCCATGGCTGCACTCCTATATACTAACAATGAAATTTTAGAAAAAGAAATGGAAAAATGGTTCCCCTTGCAATTACAATAGAAAGAATAAAATACCTAGGAATAAACTTAACAAAGGATGTGAAGACTCTATATATACTGAAAACTACAAAGCATTATTCAAAGAGATTGAAAAAGATACAATAAAATAGAAAGATATTCCATGTTCATAGACTGAAAAAACCACTATAGTTAAAATAGCCATATTACCTAAAGCAATGTACAAATTTAATGCAATTTCCATCAAAATCCTAATGATACTTTTTAAATAAATAGGACAAAAAAATAATCAGATTTGTATGGACCTTTGAACAGCAATAGCAATTTTCAGAAAAAAAGAATGAAGCCAAAGGTATCACATTACCTGACTTTAAATAATACTACAGAACCACAATAATCAAAACAGCATGGTATTGGCAAAAAACACAGACCAACGGAACAGAACCAAGAGCCCAGAAATAAAACCACATATATATGAACAAATCATCTTTAACAAAGGAGCCAAAAATACACAATGGAGAAAGGAAAATCTATTCAATAAATGGTGCTGGAAAAATTAGAAAGTCACATGCAAAAGAATGAAATTAGACTTTAGTTTGTCCTCAAGTACAAAAATTAATTCAAAATGGATCAAAGACCTAAATATAAGTTCTAAAATAATAAATTACATAAAAGAATACATAGGTACTAAACTTATGGACCTTGGTCTTAAAGAAGATTTTATGAATTTAACCCCAAAGGCAAAAAATGTAAAGGCAAAAATAAATAAATGGAACTATATCAAACTGAAAAGCTACTACACAGCAAAAGAAACCACCAATGAAACAAAACAAAAAGGCAACCAACTAAATAAGAGAAGACATTGCAAACAGTTCTGACAAGGAGTTAATATACAAAATACAGTACATAAAGAACTCATATAACTCAACACCAAAACAGAAAAACAATCCAATTAAAAAATGAGGAGAGGACCTGAATAGACAATTCTCCTAAGAAGACATACAAATTGCCAACAGGTATATAAAAAGATGCTCAACTTCACTAGCTATTATGGAAATGCAAATCAAAACTACAAGATATAACCTCATACCTGTTAGAATGTCTATTATCAACAAAACAAGTAATAATAAGTGTGGGTGGGAGAGGTTGTGGAGGAAAAGGAACCCTCATTCACTGCTGGTGGGAATATAAACTATGGAAAACAGTAAGGAGACTCATCAAAAAGGTTAACACTTTAGCAACCTCTCTTTTAAGTATCTACTACCTAAAAAAATTTAAGACATTTATTCACAGCCTGACCAGGCGATGGTGCAGTGGATAGAGCTTCTGACTGGGATGCGGAAGACCCAGGTTCAAGACCCCGAGGTCACCAGCTTGAGCGCGGGCTTACCTGGTTTGAGCAAAAGCCCACCAGCTTGGACCCAAGGTCGCTGGCTCGAGCAAGGGGTTACTCGGTCTGCTGAAGGCCCATGGTCAAGGCACATATGAGAAAGCAATCAATGAACAACTAAGGTGTCGCAACAAAAAACTGATGATTGATGCTTCTCATCTCTCTCTGTTCCTGTTTGTCCCTATCTATCCCTCTCTCTGACTCTCTCTGTCTCTGTAAAAAACAAACAAATAAACAAAAAACAAAAAAACCACCCACATTTATTCACAAAGATATATGCACCCCTATGTTCATTGCAGCATTATTCACAGTGGCCAAGACATGGAAACAAAGTGTCCTTCAATTGAGGATTGGATAAAGAAGATGTGGTACCTGTATACAACTCAGCCATAAGAGAAACTGAAGTACTGCTATTTGTGACAGCATAGATGGACCTTGAGAATATTATGCTAAGCAAAATATGTCAGTCAAAAAAAAGCTAAGACCATATGATTTCACTCATATGTAGGATATAAAACTGAAATTTATAGACACAGATAACAGTATGGTGGTTATCAGAAGAAAAGAGGGTGGGGGAGTAGTAAAAGGTAAAGGGGACCAAATATATGATGACGGATGATGATTGGACTTTGGGTGGGGGGAACAGAGTGCAATATACAGATCAGGTACCATAGAAATGTGCACGTGAAACCTATATTATCTTATTAACCAATGTCACCCCAATAAGTTAAATTTAAAAATAAAACTAAAGCAAATAAAAGCATTTAAAACAAACACTGTTAGCACTACATGGCTGTTTTCATTGCAATGCTACTTAATTATCTCAAAGAGTTTGGATGATTTGATAGATTGCAGAAGACATGGATGTGCTTTCCTCTGGCTTTGCAGGGAAGCCCACCTACCTGCTGAGTGCAGTACCACTGTTTGTCATGCTTGTGCTACAAGAGGAAGGTTTTAGTTAATGTCTTTATTATCTAAGAATATGTTCAGAAAAGTAGTGAACTCTACCCTGACATTCTAGAAATATGTGCTCAGTCTCAGCTCCATCCTATTATAGTATGGTCTACTCCCTAAGATGGGCATAAATTTTTATTTCAGAAGAAGAACAGTGACTCTGAAGTTCTGAAAGCTGAGCTTCTCACTTTGTGGAGGCTCAGAGTGTGAAGCTAAAAACTGTCTGGATAGAGAAGTGTGGGAAGCTTTCAGAGTGTGAAGCTTTAAGAAATGTGTGTAGGAAGGGAACAGATATTGAAATTATCTATTAATACTAAATGCTAATAGCTATCATCTTTATCATCAACAACATAGCTTTATTATATCCTACTAGTCCAAGGCATTATTTTAAGCACAAGAGTTATAAAATACATCGTAAGTGATAACTAATTATCTGTAAGAGCTTATTGTCTCGTGTAGAAGATAAGATATATAGCTTAAAGAGGAGGGCTTTTTTGACTTACTGCTAAAGTGGGCAGACGAGCTGAAGTGATTAAATGGAATACTACCCGGTTAGGTGACATTGCTCGTTCTCCCAGCTGCATACAGTGTGTACAGTGCACAGGAGTGGAATAAATGAGTTCTGAGTAAGACATGAGCTTAGGTGCAGGTTTCACAGTTATTCTCTCAATTCTAAAATGGCAGTATTAAAGTTTTGAGATTAGCCCAGTGCCTGGCAAATGAACCAAGTATGAAAACAACAAAAAGAACTAATGGAGACAAGTGATTTGGTATACAAGGTTGAACATAAATAGAAGCTACAGCCTGGAAGAGCTCTGCCTTTTTTCCCCATATAGGCAACGAAAAACTACATTTCAGTCAACTAGTATCATATGGATGAAAGAAACAGTTTAAGGAAGATGCAACATAAGATCTTTTTCCTTTCTTTCTTTCTTTCTTTTTCTTTCTTTCTTTCTTTTCTTTCTTTCTTTCTTCTTTCTTTCTTTCTTTCTTTCTTTTTCACTTTGTTAATATTTCTGTTAATGCAGAAAGAAAGAAAAAACATACATTTAAAAATATTTCCAAAAGAACATATATGCTTTTGATTCTTAGAATAGCATGCTTCAAGTGGCACAATTGAATGACACAGGATTATGTTTCCTGCTCTTAAGCTATTTTAAGAAATTTTTTTGACCAAGGATCAAGAAAGACTTCCTTCTTTTTGCTAAATCAAATTAATTAATAAGGTATTTTACTAAAGTAATAAAGTAAAAAAATGATTTTTAAGGGTTCATATCTTTAAGATACAAACATTAATTAGTCTATAGATTTTCAGAGAAAAGAAATCCCTTTATTTGCTTCTGAACTTAATTAATAATCAGCAGTTATGTACACTGGATTGTCACCTGAGTGTCTCTCTTGAATTGTGTCAAAGGCCTGAGATTTTTCTGTAACTTACCCATTCTGCTTCCATCTTCAAAAAGATGGACTAAAAACATTTGATTCATTTAGATCCAAGATCTACAGATAACTGAATCTCTCCTTTAAGTAACCTGCCAGCTTTTATCTCAAGGTGATGAATAGCAATAATAACCAATTACAATCTGCACTTTTCTATTATGGTTATCAGGAGGCAAATGTCCGTTATTCTCTAACAGACATCACGAAATTTTATGTAGGCAAAAAGTCTCATGAAACTACAAGCTGTGGCGACTTAAGTGCATTTAGTCCTGCCATTTTCATATTGTACATAAATTTCTGTCGGAATAGAATAACTGGGCTTTCTTTATCATACCTAGGTATGGTGTTTTAAGTACATAAAAAGGAAGCCACAGGAGAATTGTCCAAAAACACTTTTAAGAAAAGAAAACCTCACTGCTGGTTTCTGTGGTGAATACACATTTTCTAATCATTATAATGTAAGATGTGTTTGTAGGTTCTCAATTTTGGAATCACTCAGTAGTCAGAATTTGAGGTGGACCCGGAACTTTGAAGATATAAAATAATTGCATAGTTAAAAGAAGTCACACGGTGGAGAGAAGGAGAGGTGAAGAGGCAGTAGAGACCCTAATGCTTTCATTTTATACAGGGAGAAACCAAGAGACACTGCCTACGTTAATGAAAAGGACAATGATGGGTGTAATTATATTACTGAAAGTTAAAAAGAGAAACAATAAAAGTATTAAATAGTAATGTAGATTATATAACTTGGGAGGTGAGAGAAAGGAAAGTGTGAACTAGTATTAATGAGCTAAGTTTTTTTTATTCATAGCATAGGATCATTAGCTACTGTCTAAAGCTGTTACAGAAAAAGATGTACATTTATTATTTACAATTGATGTAATAATCCCCTGAACAACTGAAAACGGAAAAGTCCTTATCTCTGGCTGAATTAGGGGGAAGAGAGTAAAAATTAAGTACCAGTTTAGCCTCAGAAAGAACCCTGCTAAATAAATACTATGTATATATTTTCCCTTCAAAAACATAATAAAACAAATATACATACAATATTACTCTCTGTGTATTAAAAGGTAATAAAATCACATCTTATTTCTGTCATAAGGCTATACAAAAAATTTATTGAAGACTCTAACAATTAGGATTCCAATTGCTGCAATAACATTGTAAATGGGTGGTATTGCTGTTATTAACTTTCCCTTTCTTATAGATATGAAAACACATTGTTGGCTCCAGGCAAAATAATTTATTACTGGAGAACATACAGTTTGTAAGTGGCCAAAAAAACTTTGGCTTTACCAAGGTGTTCTGATTCCTAGTTCAAAGCCATTTCCACCAGAGAAACTGAAATTTTTGCTTTCCTTAGACTTGAAAGATCAATTAGCCCGCTCATCTTGTCTGGACTGTAGCCATGACTGATGGATTACTAAAAGTTGTCACTGTGTTAACAGGAAGTCATTCAGTCACCAAAGACTTAAGAGCAAATTCTCTTATCAACACCTTAGCTACATGAGAAAAATAAATTTAATGAGTACATATTTGGAGACTATTATTATAAGAACGCCTTAAGCTGATAAAATTATTAAAGCTCATGTAGCCACTGACATGGCAACTTATTTCACTAGACTCACAATTCTATGACAATTTTTCTGTAGTTTAAGGCCATGCTATTCGATAGGAATAGAATGTAAGCCAAATATGTCATTTAAATCTCTAGTAGCCACATGAAAGACTGGGAAAAAAAGAGATGAAATCAATTATTTCAATGTATATGTAAAAAATAAAAATATTTTGAAACTATGAAAAAATGCATTATTTTTTTTCAAACTAAGTCTTGAAACTCAGATGTATAAATTTTACAGTTATAGCCCAACTCAATTCACTCAGATGTTCAATAGCCATGGTGGTAGATGTCTACTTTTTTAGACAGGACAGCCTGAGGAGTGTAGAGACTCCAATCCTGGAATTGAGAAATTCTAATACTCAAAACTGAAAAGAGAGAGCAGGAAGACAAGGTAATATCTTGAAATAGCAGATAGGTCACAACCAGTCTTTAGTGATGGAATAAAAGTTTGTCAAACTATCCAATTAATTTTTCAAATTAAAGTGTTATTTATATTATCTTTATAAAGAAAATACTGTTTTAAAAAAATTTTATTGATTGATTTTTGGAGAGAGAGAGAGGGACAATGAGAAAGAGGGGTAAGAAGTGGGAAGCATCACTTGTAGTAGTTGCTTTCTGTATGTGCCTTGACCCGGCAAGCCCAGGGATTCAAACTGGGGACCTCAGCATTCCATTTTGACGCTTTATCCACTGCGCCACCACAGGTCAGGCTGAAAATGTTGTCTTCAACTACAAATTAGTTGCCCTACCAGATAGTCATGCTTTCCAGTTTTCTTCTCAAAAAAATTACAACTAAGTCTTTAAATCTAGTAGCCTGTATGTGGACCCAGCAAATATTTCTGCTTGGCATCAACAGTAAGATAATTAGCCTGACCGGGCGGTGGCGCAGTGGATAGAGCATTGGACTGGGATGCAGAGGACCCAGGTTCGAGACCCCGAGGTCGCCAGATTGAGCACGGGCTCATCTAGTTTGAGCAAAAAGCCCACCAGCTTGAACCCAAGGTCGCTGGCTCCAGCAAGGGGTTACTCCGTCTGCTGAAGGCCTGCAGTCAAGGCACATATGAGAAAGCAATCAATGAACAACTAAGGTGTTGCAACGCACAATGAAAAACTAATGATTGATGCTTCTCATTTCTCTCTGTTCCTGTCTGTCCCTGTCTATCCCTCTCTCTCTGAAAAAAAACAAAAACAAAAAAACAGTGAGATAATTATTAAGACTATAGTTAAAGATAAGGTAAGATTATTTTCAATTTTGCCAACCACTCGTCATGTTGCAAATTCATAAAGAAGGAACCAAACGGGCTCATCATTCTCTTGCTTTTACATTATTAATGCTTCTTTGAGGCTATTTCTGATAAAAATGCTGTTATCACAGTGAGTGGAAATAAACTTATGACAGAAAAAAATTCATTGATAATGATGTGAAAATCAAGCCTATGTCCTAAATGTCCCAATCTACAATAAAAATTGAAATAGTTACTAGGTGATTGGATGCATCTGCCAGAGCATTTATTTTTTGCTAAGTTAGTAACAGTTTTGCTATCATAACTATGAGGTAAATTAAGGAAAGCTGAACATATTAGCTGAACATTATCCATAACAAAATGTGTAAATACTCACAAAGCTCCCCACCAACTATATTAAAATTAAAATCAGCATATTTGCAAATATTACTTAATTGCAAAATATTAAAAAATCTTATTAAACATATCAATTTATTCAGTGCTTTGGCATATAGTCACACATAAGTTTAATAGACTCATTGGGATATAATTCTATTAAAGCACCTTTACTATTATGAAATAATTATCATCTAATCTTGAAACTATTTAAATCAAAGTTGTCTCTTCTGAATCAAATGCCACAGAATTCTCTGGTTCCAAAACCTTACCTGTGGACAATCTGCAGTAAATTCTATGCATATATAAAATACCTACTCTCAGGTGACAATGTGTCAGGCTTTTATCAGTTCATTCATTCCTTCACTCACTTACTCACTCCTTTATGTATTCTGTATTCAATTATCTACACTGAATTTCTGACTCTTTTGTCAAAGCTATACATAATTAGGCAACAAAATGTCACTTCAGATTTTATCTTCCATATGTCTTTTATTCTGCTTCCATTTCTCAACACTTCAGGGGGATTTCCTGACGGGAGCACCATACTCTGAAATCTCTTTTTTCTGCCACATCCTCTTTATTCAGATAACACACTTACCTTTCTCAAATCTTCTCCAAAGGTTCTTTGAGTAATTTATCTTCAAACCCTTTCTCAAGACTTCTCTTCCTTCTCTCCTTCTTCTTATTTTAATTCTTTATTGTAAAACCCAAAACCCATGAAGGATAGCAAAGATAGACATCATAGCAGCAGAAGGAAGGGAAAGAAATGAAATGACAAAACCTCTAACCTCTTTTAAAAAACAAGAAAGACAAGGTTATTCATAATTTAATTACTTTATTGTCTCATTATATATTCATTCAGTGAATACTTAACAAGTAAAAATGTGTCTGTAAAGCAAAAATGAGGTAAAAAATTCATGCTATTAAGATGATCCAGGCCTGTGTGTGTGTGTGTGTGTGTGTGTGGCATTGTTATTAATATAGTTCATTTAAATTGTATTTGTACCTAGACAAGGTAACAATTACTATAAAGGGATAGGAAAACTGTCAGAATTCTGCAAGGTAATATATGAAAGATGAGCAGAAGGAATACATCTTAGATGATTCCCAGATGGATGGCCCCTTGAATGGCTGCTTAAATAGTGGTATTAATATCTGAAACATAGAAGTGAGAGTGAATTTGATAAGTTTAATTTTGAAGAAGTAGAGTTTGCAATATCTATGTACATATACATATCTCCTTCCAAGTAGAGATATGATGGGAATTAGAAGCCAGAATTTGAGGAGAGATATCCCAACTGAAAATATAGTTTGAGACATTATAACATATTCATGGTGGTAAAGAGAGTGAATGCGCTGCACTAGAAGAGTTCATACAGTGAGAATAAAAGAGTGGAAAAGTACTAATGCTTAACAGCTGGGCAGAAGGAAAATCAACATTGAATAGTATTGGGATGGTGATAAACCAAGAGAGAGAGGGGTCACAGAAACAGATATAAGTGAGGATTAATAGAATGTTCAACTCTTGAAAGTCAAACACATAAATCCCATTTTAACTAATAAACCAAATTTGACAATAGCTCTGCTCCAGGTTCTTACTGAATAGTTACCAAAGGTCAACTCTGAGCATTTGTGAATGTATCTTTTTAAGCAACTGATATGTCTGAGAAATAACATAATGATTATCTTAACTATTTTCCTAGATTCTCTAAACTTAATACCTATATTAAAAAGACCATAGTGGCCCTGGCCAGTTAGTTCAGTTGGTTAGAGCGTCATCAGGAAAGCAGCAAGGTTGCAGCTTCGATCCACATGCAGAGCACATACAGGGAGTGACCAGTGAACCTGTAACTATTGATATGTGGAACAACAAGTGAGTGCTTCTCTGTCTCTGTCACTCCCTCTCTCCTTGTCTCTCTAAGCTCAATCAATTTTTTTAAAAAGGTTTACTTTAAAAAAAAAGAAAGATAATTAAGAAGTAATATCCTTAATCCAGCTCATTTTTTTCAGCTTAAATGGCTTCCCTGAGTGATGCTTTAATGTTATTTCTTCAAGTTTTATAGATAATAGATAAATAAAACTCCATTTTGAACAACATAGCTGTGTCATTTGCAAAATTCTAATTAAAGATATTGTTGGATATGTTACTCTATAGCTCTTATATAAAGGCTCACACAATGATTTTATTTTTTATCATTTTATTTTTTATTGAATTTATTGGAATAACATTAATTAATAAAATTATATAGGTTTCAAGTATACAAGTCTATAATACATCATCTCTTTATTGTATTGTGTCTTCACTGCCCAAAGTCATGTCTCCTTCTGTCACCATTTATCACCCCTTTACCCTTTGCTACCTTGCCCTCTGGTAATCACCAAACTACTGTCTTTATCTATAAGGTTTTTGTTTGTTTGGTTTGTTTCTTTTTTTTGCTTAATCCCTTCAACTTTTTTATCCAACCGTATATCTCTCCTTCTCCCTGACAGAGGTCAGTTTGTTCTCCTTATCACACAATGGATTTAAATTTGTGTCATCAAAGTTTGTCTTGGCAGATGAGCTGGTATTATTTCTCAAATTAGACAATATGAAGCCAATACAGGATGGAGCAAAAGTAGGTTTACAGCTGTGAGTACACAAAACACAGTTTATTCTTGTATTATTGTTTATTAATTATTGTATTACTTTCCATATGAACAACTGTGAACCTACTTCTTCGCCACCCTGATATGTCTTTCATTTTGTCAGTTATCAGGAAACTCAGAAAAACTAAATCAATATATTTATGTATTAATTCACAACTAAAAGATGACATTTGCATCATTGTTCTTTTTTTTGTTACTTTTTGAATTGTGTTTAATTTTTACAGCAAACTTAAACACTTCTTAATAAAAACAGCAGATCCAGCTTCCCTCAGCCCCACTATCCTGCAAATCTTTCACCCCACAAGTCTAGGGCACCTTTCCTCAGTGGCCCTTAGTGGTTATTATAATGCTGTGCATGTTTTTCTCAAAGGAAATTACATTAAGAAAAAAAATCTGAAAATTATCAAATTCTCTGTCTCTTTAATTCTATCCAGAAGCAGATATCTACTAGCCAGAATAGTGATAAATTCTTAACAATATTGAGAGAGCTATCTCAGCACTCTAAATAATCAGTTTGGGCTGGGCAATAATTTGGGTAACTAAAAGGTATGGCAAAATTGTGAAATTTTTTATATCTTTGTCCACAAGACACTTGTATACAGATAAATAAAATTTCAAGAACAAACATATATATTCTGATTTAGAAGTTGCATCCATTACCATAACCTCTACACTTTTTTTGTTAATTGAATAAATAGGGATGGCATTGGTTTGCAAAACCATACAGGTTTCAAATGTACAACTCAACACAATACCATCTGCACACTGTATTGTGTACCTTCTGCCCCCAGCAAAGTCTCTTTCTGTCCCCATTTCCTTCATCTTTGCTCACCTCGATTTTGCCCCCCTCGCCTTTTCCTCTGGCTATTAACACCCTGTTGTCTGTGCCTATGTGTTTTAATTTAAAACACATTATATATATATATATATATATCTTTTTAGTTAAACCTATCATCTTCTTTCATCTATTCTCCTCTCCACCCTCCCATCTGACTATTTGTTCCCTGTGACCCTGCCCTAGTTTCTATTTTGTTCATCAGTTTATTGTGTTCATTAGATTCCACGTATAAGTAAAATCATAAGGTATTTGTTTTC
Source organism: Saccopteryx bilineata (assembly GCF_036850765.1). Lineage (NCBI taxonomy): Eukaryota > Metazoa > Chordata > Mammalia > Chiroptera > Emballonuridae > Saccopteryx > Saccopteryx bilineata. The sequence continues at coordinate 180,943,080 of NC_089494.1, forward strand.
CTCTAACTGGTTTATTTCAGTTAGCATAATAATCTCTAGGTCTACCCATGGTGTCACTAAAGGTAAGATTTCCTTCCTTTTATGGCCACATAGTATTCCACTGTGTAAATGTACAACTCTTTTATTCACTCATCCATTGATGGGCACTTGAGTTGTTTTCAGATGTTGGCTATTGTAAATAATGCTGCAATGAACATGGGTTGCATATATTCTTTCAAAATAGTGTTTTGGGATTCTTAGGAAATATTCCCAAAAGTGAGATCACTGAGTCAAAAGGCAGATGTATTTTTAATTCTGAGGAAATTCCACACTGTTTTCCACAGTGGCTGCATGAGCCTGCATTTCCACCAGCAGTTCAAAAGAATCCGCTTTTCTCTACATCCTTGCCAACACTTGTTTGTTGATTTGTTAATGATAGCCATACTGGCAGGTGTGAGGTGATATCTCATTTGTGATTTTAATTTGCATAATTAGTGATTTTGACCATTTCTTCATATGCTTCTCAGCCATTGGTATATCCTCTTTGGAGAGTGTCTATTCAGGTCCTTTGCCCATTTTTTAATTGGAGTGTTTGTGTTCTTGGTGTTGTTTTATAATTTCTTTATAAATATTGGGTGTTAACCTCTTATCAGGTATGTCATTGGCAAATATGTTCTCCCATTCAGTGGGTTGTCTGTTCATTTTGTTGATGGTTTCCTTTGCTGTGCAAAACTTCTTTAGTTTGATGTAGTCCTATTTGTTGATTTTTTTTTGTTTCCCTTACCCAAGGGGATATATCAGCAAAAATATTGCTATGAGAGATGTCTGAAATTTTACTGACTACCTTTTCTTCTAAGATTTTTTTGGTTATGTGACTTACAATTAAATCTTTTATCTATTGATATTTTGAGTTTATAAATGTGTATGGTGTAAGTTGGTGGTTTAGTTGTTGTTATTGTTGTTGTTGTTCTTCTTCTTTTTCTTCTTTTGCTTCTTCTTTTCCTCCTCCTCCTCCTCCTCCTCCTCTTCCTCCTCCTCCTCTTCCTACTCTTCCTCCTCCTCCTCCTCCTCCTCCTCCTCCTCCTCCTCCTTCTTCTTCTTCTTCTTCTTCTTCTTCTTCTTCTTTCATGTACTTGTTCAATTTTCCCAACACCATTAATTGAAGATACTGTCTTTAATACATTGTATGCTCTTTCTGCCTTTTAAATATTAATTTACCATAAAGGTGTAGATTTATTTCTGGATTCTCTATTCTATTCCATTGATCTGTATGCCTGTTCTTATGCCAGTACCAAGCTGTTTTGATTACAATAGCCTTGTAGTATTTGATATCAGATAGTGTGATACTTTTAACTTTGTTCTTCTTTCTCAAGATTGCTGTTGCTATTTCGGGTCTTTTCTGGTTCCGTATAAATTTATTGAATTTTTGTTCTAGATCTGTGAAATATACCATTGGTATTTTAATAGAAATTGCATTGAATCTATAGATTGCTTTGGGCAGTGTGGACATTTTAATGATGTTAATTTTTCCACTTCATGAAAATGGTATATGCTTCCACTTATTTGTGTCTTCCTCAATTTCTTTCTTCAATGTCCTATAATTTCCCAAATAGAAGTCTTTTACCTCTTTGATTAAATTTATTCCTAAATACAGTTTTTTTGTTGTTGTTGCAATAGTAAATGGGATTGTTTCCTTAATTTGTCTTTCTGATTGTTTATTATTGGTATATAAAAATATCACTGATTTCTGAATATTAATTTTATATCCTGCTACTTTGGTGAATTCATTTATTAGACCTAATAGTTGTTTTTTTTGTGTTTTGGTTTTTTTTGGTGTGATCTTCAGGGGTTTTTTTATATACAATATCATGTTATCAGCAAATAATGACAGATTTACTTTCTCTCTCTCTCTTTTTTTTTTTTTTTTTTGTATTTTTCCGATGCTGGAAATGGGGAGAGACCGCCAGACAGACTCCCGCATGCGCCCGACTGGGATCCACCCGGCAGCCCACCAGGGGCGACGCTCAGCCCACCAGGGGGCGATGCTCTGCCCCTCCGGGGCGTCGCTCTGCCGCGACCAGAGCCACTCTAGCGCCTGGGGCAGAGGCCAAGGAGCCATCCCCAGTGCCCAAGCCATCTTTGCTCCAATGGAGCCTTGGCTGAAGGAGGGGAAGAGAGAGACAGAGAGGAAGGAGGGGGGGTGGAGAAGCAAATGGGCGCTTCTCCTATGTGCCCTGGCCGGGAATCGAACCCCGGGACTTCTGCACGCCAGGCCGACGCTCTACCGCTGTGCCAACCGGCCAGGGCCTACTTTCTCTTTTCTAATTTGGATATTGTTTATTTCTTACTCTTTTTTTAAAAATGAGAATTGCAGAGATAAAGAGACAGACTCCCACATGCACCCTTACTGGGATTCACTTGGCAACCCCTGTCTGGGGCCGATGCTCAAATCAACCAAACTATCCTCAGTGTCCAGAACTGAGTCTTGATCCAATCAAGTCACTGGCTGTGAGAGGGAAAGAGAAAGAGAAGAGGGAGAGGAAAGAGAAGAGAAGCAGATTGCTGCTTCTCAGGCATGCTTCTTATGCCCTGACTGGAGATTGAACCTGGAATATCCGCACGGAAGGCCAACACTATCCACTGAACCAAGCAGCCAGGGCCTATTTCTTATTCATGTTTTATTATTGTGGCCAGGACTCCAGTGCTATGTTGAATAAGACCTTTACAACAATTTAAATGGTCAATATTATTTATATATTGTTGTGGAAGTTATAATAATGAATGCCACTTCTAAATGAAAGTATGAAGAAGTAAATTTTTAGAAAACCTAGATTAAACCGAAAAGCATATGTTGGTGATACAAAAAATGAAGCCATTGGTCAGAGAAAAATTTGGTTTTGAATAAACTGATAGAGGTTTGATACCATCACGATGGGTTTATACAAGAGTTTCTAGAGTTACAGCCTGCATTGTAAATAAGAGTGAGTGTCCATTCTTGTGAGTGTCATCTCTATGTATGGTGCCAGATAAGTATTAGACTTACTGAGTTGATCATTTTGCAAGTTATATAATGTCTAATTACTATATATACATCACTATATATGTGTGGTGTACCTAAAACTAATATTATAATATATGTCATTCATAACTTTAAAAAAGATAAATTCATCCTTAATGATTTTAACATCATAATTTTTATATCCTGATTGCCTGGCCCCCCTCTTGCTGTAAACCTCTTACGTAATAGTAGTGTTTCATCTTTTATATTTGCTATTTATAGTTATACATTCACTTGATACATGGCTCCTCTGATATCAGCTTAGAGTCTTTGAAAATTTGTAATGTTTCCCCAACAATGTCAGTGATAGTTCATTTTGTTCTACTCTTCAAACATTCTTCGCTATACTTTAATTTTATCTGTATTTTTCCTCTCTTGGATTTGAGCCAGTGTTTTAAGTCGTGACTCCAAGAATACTAAACAAATGCTGGCTTACTGAAGCATTTCAAACACAGCTCAAACTCTACAAATGTGCTTATGACCACACACACACACACACACACACACACACACACACTCATCTCTTTTTATAAGTACATAATAGTTATTTCAGCACTTTCACATCTAACCTATGCAATCTATTTGTGTGTGTGTGTGTGTGTGTGTGTGTGTATTTTTCCGAAGTGAGAAGCCAGGGTGAGGGGTGGGGATCGGCAGACAGACAGACTCCCGCATGGGCCCAACCGGGATCCATCCAACATGCCCACCAGGAGGTGATGCTTTGCCAATCTGAGGCATTACTACATTCTGGTCGGAGCCATTATAGCATCTGAGGCAGAGGCCATGGAGCCATCCTCAACACCTGGGCCAACTTTACTCTGATTGAACCTTGGCTGCAGGATGGAAAGAGATAGAGAGAAAGGAGAGGGGGAAGGGTGGAGAAAAGATGGGTGCTTCTCCTGTGTGCCCTGACCAAAAATTCAACCCAGGACTTCCACACACCGGGCTAATGCTCTACTGCTGAGCAAACCAGCCAGATCCCTTCTGCAATGCTATTTTAAATCCACTTCATCACAGAAAGCTTTTCCAATTATACAATCCTTATTTACATATACTTCTCACAACCCCGCACTTACATTCCTTCTCCATTCATTATCACTCTGGAAAACAGTCCACCACCCTTCTGAATCTAATACCACCACACATTCCACAAAAAATTTATCTTTGATTACTCACAGTTAATTGCATTTTCAAAATCCTGACAATTATTATCCACTCTCTTTTTCAATCATAATTAACTACATGCAATTCCCTGATTATTCTAGATTCTGGGTACTACTACCTTCCTCAGAAATGTTCTTTTTCTTAGGACTTTATCTTTCATAACTCTTAATCTTCATGGTTTTCTCTAAAGATTAATAACATAACTTAAATGTCACTCTTTCTGTATTTCATTGCCCATTTTACGTAACTCTGTTATATATCACAATGCATTGTAATTATTATTTTTAATAATTTTATTTTTTAATGGGGTGATATCAATAAATCAGGATACATATATTCAAAGATAACAAGTCCAGGTTATCTTGTCATTCAATTATGTTGCATACCCATCACCCAAAGTCAGATTGTCCTCTGTCACCTTCTATCTAGTTTTCTTTGTGCCCCTCCCCCTCCCCCTTTCCCTCTCCCATTCCCTCCTCCGCCTCGTAACCACCACACTCTTATCAATGTCTCTTAGTTTCACTTTTATGTCCCACCTACGTATGGAATAATGCAGTTCCTAGTTTTTTCTGATTTACTTATTTCGCTTCGTATTATGTTATCAAGATCCCACCATTTTGCTGTAAATGTTCCGATGTCACCATTTCTTATGGCTGAGTAGTATTCCATAGTGTATATGTGCCACATCTTCTTTATCCAGTCATCTATTGACGGGCTTTTTGGTTGTTTCCATGCCCTGGCCACTGTGAACAATGCTGCAATAAACATGGGGCTGCATGTGTCTTTACGTATCAATGTTTCTGAGTTTTGGGGGTATATACCCAGTACAGGGATTGCTAGGTCATAAGGTAGTTCTATTTTCAGTTTATTGAGGAACCACCATACTTCTTCTATAATGGTTGTACTACTTTACATTCCCACCAACAGTGGATGAGGGTTCTTTTTTCTCCACAGCCTCTCCAACATTTGCTATTACCTGTCTTGCTAATAATAGCTAATCGAACAGGTGTGAGGTAGTATCTCATTGCAGTTTTGATTTGCATTTCTCTAATAGCTAAAGAAGATGAGCATCTTTTCATATATCTGTTGGCCATTTGTATTTCTTCGTGGGAGAAGTGTCTGTTCATATCCTCTTCCCATTTTTTTATTGGATTGTTTGTTTGTTTTTGAGTTTTATGAGTTCTTTGTTTATTTTGGATATTAGGCCCTTATCTGAGCTGTTGTTTGAAAATATCATTTCCCATTTAGTTGGCTTTCTGTTTATTTTGTTATCAGTTTCTCTTGCTGAGAAAAAAATTCTTAGTCTGATGTAGTCCCATTCATTAATTTTTGCCTTCACTTCTCTTGCCTGTGGAGTCAAATTCATAAAAAGCTCTTTAAAACCCAGGTCCATGAGTTGAGTACCTATGTCTTCTTCTATGTACTTAATTGTTTCAGGTCTTATGTTTAGATCTTTGATCCATTTTGAGTTAATTTTAGTAAGAGGGACAAACTGTAGTCCAGTTTCATTCTTTTGCATGTGGCTTTCCAGTATTCCCAGCACCATTTATTGAAGAGGCTTTCTTTTCTCCATTGTGTGTTGTTGGCCGCTTTATCAAAAATTATTTGACTATATACATGTGGTTTTATTTCTGGACTTTCTATTGTGTTCCATTTGTCTGAGTGTCTATTTTTCTGCCAATACCATGCTGTTTTGATTGTTGTGGCCCTATAATAGAGTTTGAAGTCAGGTATTGTAATGCCCCCAGCTTCATTCTTTTTCTTTAGGATTGCTTTGGCTATTCAGGGATTTTTATAGTTCCATATAAATCTGATGATTTTTTGCTCTATTTCTTTAAAAAATATCATTGGAAGTTTGATGGGAATTGCATTAAATTTGTATATTGCTTTGGGTAATATAGCCATCTTGATTATATTTATTCTTCCTAACCAAGAACAAGGTATATTCTTCCATCTCATTATATCTTTTTCGATTTCCCTTAACAATGGTTTATAGTTTTCATTATATAAGTCCTTTACATTCTTTGTTATGTTTATTCCTAAGCATTTTACTTTTTTTGTTGCAATCGGGAAGGGGATTATTCTTTTGAGTTCATTCTCAATTGTTTCATTGTTGGCATATAGAAAGGCTATTGACTTCTGTATGTTAATTTGTATCCTGTGACCTTACTGTATTGGCTTATTGTTTCTAGTAGTCTTTTTGTGAATTCTTTGGGGTTTTCGATGTATAGGATCATATCATCTGCAAAAAGTGATACCTTTACTTCTTCTTTTCCGATATGGATGCCTTTTATTTCTTTGTCTTGTCTGATTGCTCTGGCGAGAACCTCTAGTACCACATTAAATAAGAGTGGAGAGAGTGGACAACCCTGTCTTGTTCCTGATTTAAGGGGGAAAGCCTTCAGTTTAGTGCCATTTAATATGATGTTAGCTGATGGTTTATCATATATGGCCTTTATCATGTTGAGATATTTTCCTTCTATACCCATTTTGTTGAGAGTCTTAAACATAAAATTGTGTTGTATTTTATCAAAAGCCTTTTCTGCGTCTATTGATAAGATCATGTGGTTTTTGTTCTTTGTTTTGTTGATATGGTGTATTACATTAATCGTTTTACGTATGTTGAACCATCCTTGAGATTCTGGGATGAATCCCACTTGATCATGATGTATTATTTTTTTAATATGTTGTTGTATTCGATTTGCTAGTATTTTGTTTAGTATTTTAGCATCTGTATTCATTAGAGATATTGGTCTGTAGTTTTTTTTTTTTGTGCCATCCTTGCCTGGTTTTGGTATGAGGGTTATGTTGGCCTCATAAAATGTGTTTGGAAGTATTGCTTCTTCTTCAATTTTTTGGAGGACTTTGAGTAGAATAGGAACCAAGTCTTCTTTGAATGTTTGATTAAATTCACTGGTATAGCTGTCAAGGCCTGGACTTTTATTTTTGGGGGGGGTTTTAATGGTTTTTTCTATTTCTTCTCTACTAATAGGTCTGCTTAGGCTTTCTACTTCATCTTGACTCAGTCTAGGAAGGTTGTATTGTTCTAGGAATTTATCCATTTCTTCTAGGTTGTTGAATTTAGTGGCATAAAGTTTTTCATATTATTCTACAATAATTCTTTGTATATCTACGGTGTCCATGGTGATTTCTCCTCTTTCAATTTGGATTTTGTTTATATAAGTTCTTTCTCTTTTTTCCTTGGTAAGTCTTGCCAAGGGTTTGTCAATTTTGTTGATCTTTTCAAAGAACCAGCTCCTTGTTCTATTAATTTTTCCTATAGTTTTTCTGTTCTCTAATTCATTTATTTCTGCTCTGATTTTTATTATCTCCTTTCTTCGGCTGGTTTTGGGTTGTCTTTGTTCTTCTTTTTAGAGTCCCTTAAGGTGGGAAGTTAAGTGGTTCACTTGGGCTCTCTCTTGTTTGTTCATATATGCCTGAAGCGATATGAACTTCCCTCTTATCACTGCTTTTGCTGCATCCCATAGATTCTGATATGTCGTATTGTCATTTTCATTAGTCTGTATATATCTTTTGATCTCTGCACTTATTTCTTCTTTGACCCATTCATTTTTTAAAAGTATGTTGTTTAGTTTCCACATTTTTGTTGGATTTTTTCCCTCTTTTTTGCAGTTGAATTCTAGTTTCAAGGCTTTATGATCAGAAAATACGCTTGGTATAAATTTGATTTTTCTGAATTTGCTGGTGTTGTTTTTGTGGCTTAATATATGGTCAGTTCTTGAGGATGACCCATATACACTGGAGAAAAATGTATACTCAGCCACTTTGGGATGAAATGTCCTGTAGATGTCTATCATATCCAGGTGCTCTAGTGTTTTGTTTAAGGCCAATATATCTTTGTTGATTCTCTGTTTGGATGACCGATCTAGAGCCGTCAGCGGTGTATTGAGGTCTCCAAGTATCATTGTATTTTTGTCAGTTTTTGTTTTAAGATCAATAAGTAGCTGTCTTATATATTTTGGTGCTCCTTGGTTTGGTGCATATATATTAAGAATTGTTATGTCTTCTTGATTCAGTGTCCCCTTAGCCATTATGAGATGGCCATTTTTGTCTCTGAGTACTTTTCCTGTCTTGTAGTCAGCATTATCCGATATGAGTATTGCTACACCTGCTTTTTTTTGGATGTTATTTGCTTGGAGTATTGTTTTCCAGCCTTTCACTTTGAATTTGTTTTTATCCTTGTTATTTAGATGAGTTTCCTGCAGGCAGCATACAGTTGGATTTACGTTTTTAATCCATTCTGCTACTCTGTGCCTTTTTATTGGTGAGTTTAATCCATTTACACTTAGTGTAATTATTGACACTTGTGAGTTCCCTATTGTCATATTAAATCTTGCTTTCTGTTAGTTTTGTGTCTTCTTTGATCCTTTTCTTTTGTTTTTCTATCTTTTGTTTTTATTTGGTTGTATTCCATACATCTTTCCTCTGTTGCTATCTTTTTTATCTCATGTGCTTCTGTGGTGGTTTTTTCAATGCTGGTTACCTTTGAGTAATAAAAAGAGTTCCCACCCTGTTCATTGTAGCGAACTATTTTGTGAGTACTTTTGCACTCCATCGCCCTTTGCTACTGTTAATCTTCATCCTCTCCCCCCCTTTCTTTTCGTTGTTGTCACAGTTTAAATTTGGTTTTATTGTGTTCTTCTTGGAGCTTTTACTTGTGGCTCTGTTTTTTTTTTTTTTTGTTCTTTGTATCTGATTGGAGAACCCCCTTTAGTAATTCCTGGAGTGGGGGTTTTCTGATGATAAATTCCCTCATCTTTTCTGTATCTGTGAATGTTTTTATTTCTCCTTCATATTTGAAGGATAGCTTTGATGGTTATAGTATTCATGGCTGAAAGTTCCTCTCTTTCAGGACTTTAAATATTGGGGTCCACTCTCTTCTAGCTTGTAGAGTTTCTGCTGAGAATTCTGATGATAATCTAATGGGCCTTCCTTTATATGTTGTATTCTTCTTTTCTCTGGCTGCCTTGAGAATTTTTTCTTTGCTGTTGGTTTGTGCCAATTTCATTATGATATGCCTTGGAGTAGGTTTGTTGGGGTTAAGAAAACTCGGAGTTCTGTTTGCTTCTTGAACTTGAGGCTTTAGTTCTTTCCATAGGCTTGGGAAGTTCTCATCTATTATTTGTTTGAGTATGTTCTCCATTCCATTTTCTCTCTCTTCTCCCTCTGATATACCTATTATTCTTATGTTATTCTTTCTGATGGAGTCAGATAATTCTTGTAGGGCTACCTCATTTTCTTAAATTTTTGAGTCTCTTTCTTCTTCTCTCTCTTATGCCTAAAGTTGCTTGTCTTCTATTTCACTAATCCTCTCTTCTATCTGACCTGTTCTATTAGCTAAGCTTGTTATTTCATTTTTCAGCTCGTGAATTGAGTTTTTCATCTCTGTTTGATTTGTTTTTATAGTTTCAATTTCCTTGGACATATATTCTTTGTGTTCATTGAGTTGTTTTCTGAGCTCCCTAAATTGCCTTTCTGTGTTTTCTTGTATATCTCGGAGGATTTTTAGGATTTCTATCTTGAATTCTCTGTCATTTAGCTCCAAGGTTTCCAATATATTAAATGTTTTCTCCATAGATTTTTCCTCATCTAGCTGTGTTACCTCTCTTTCTTTTGTATCCATGATATTCGATTTTCTCTTCCTTAATGGCATCTGAGGGTGGTTTTGTTGATAGTATTAATGAGATTTAATAAAGAATAAAAAGTTAAAAAAATAAAAGATCAAAAAGAGTTGGGTTTTTTAAAAAAATTAATAATGAAATAAAGAAAAATAAAACAAAATAAAAATTTTTTAAAAAGGAAATTATTCCCCCCCTCCTTTTTTCCTCTCCTCTCCTCTCCCCTCTTTTTTGAGAAAATCTTGTGGTGAACTGTGAATTATAACAAACAATGCCTGTAATGGAGGGCCTGAATTGGGGAAAAGTAATAAAGGGGCAAAAAAAAAAGAAAAAGAAAAAAGAACGGGGTATGGACCCACAAAAAGCAAATAAGGAAAAAATTTGGGTCAAGAATAAAATGATTTGCTTTTAGGTGTTGGTTGACTAAGAGTTATGATGAGAGGAATAAGAGGGAAACAGAAAAATGGGGGGACAAATTTAAAAATTTCTATTGTATTTAATGGAACAAGAACTAGATAAAATGGAGTACCAGGGATGGGAGCACTGCTAGTGACTTAAAAAGGTGAAGTAAAAAACCCCCAAAATGCCACAAACATAAGTTTGAGTCACAGATAAGTTAATTTGTTTTTTATTGAGGTTTGAATGAGAGGAGATGTAAAGAAGAAAGGAAGAAACTAATATAGAGGGAGTAAAGAAAGTGAGATAGAGAAAAAGAGAGGGAACCACTAAAAGAAGAAAAAAGAAAAAAGAGGAGAGAGAGAGAGAGTTAAGGGTTTTGGAGTGCAACCCTCATAGAGAGAAAGGATGAGGAAAGAAAAGATACTGGGAGATGTAACACTTATGGGTAGTGTAGTTCAAGGAGAGGAGAGAGTAAGACTGGCAGAGAGTTAATGGGCCAAATTGGAGGAGGAAAAAAAATATCAAGAATGAAGATAAGAGAAACAAACGAACAAGTATAATAAAATGGGATAGGTTATAAAGTCTGCAGATTATTCTTGATTTTGAGAGGTTATCTTCTTGCTTTTTCTTTTCTCTCCCTCTTCCTGGTCGGTGACTCTGTACCCCGGGTTCTGCCCCTTTGGCATGCTCAGGTAGAGGTTTGCAGTTGATAAGTCTCTATGGCGATGTCATGTATTATGCTTTAGTCTTGTTGGCAGTCGAGGCTCATTAGCATTTATAGGCTGCACCAGTGAGAGAGTCCGTGTTCCTGGAGCCTTTCTCCTAGTCTTTCCTTCCTCAATTAGTAGCCTGATAATCTAGCTATGGGGTTGCTCCTGCCTCTGCCTGGATAGTAAGAGGCTCAAAGAGCTGGCAACTCCCCACTCTATTCCCACACAGCACAGGGCTCTGGGTAAGGCTCAGTCAGTCAGAGCTGCTAGCATAATCAGGCGGGGTTTCCACCACTCAAAGACCTCTGGCTCTGCCACTCTGTCCAGTAACACAGGTGGGCGCCCACTTCCGGGGCACTTGGAGGAAACTCTCACTCACTATCTGCGTGCGCAGACCAGGATATCCGGCCAGCAGTCTCACGCTCTGAGTGAAACCCCCAACCACATGGAAAAGTTGCAGCGTTGGAATTGGCTCTCGCTCCGTCCCCGTGTGCAGCTTTTGCAAGGCGCTGGGGCGGCCCAAGATTCCACTCTGGCCCACACAAGGGCCCCTGACTCTGCCCCTCTGTGCGATAACACGGGCGTGCACTGCTGAGGCACTTGGAGGAATCTCTCGCTCACTATCTGCGTGCACAGACCAGGATATCAGTCCGGCCGCATTTCCCTCTGAGTGAATCCCCTACCAGCAAGGAAAAGTTTCACCGGTGGAATTAGTTCTCGCTCCCTCCCGTGCGCGGCTTTCCCAGGGCGCTGGGGCTGCCCAGAGATTCCACTTTCGGCCCACACAAAGGCCTCTGACTCTGCCTCTCTGTGGGGTAACATGGGCACCCACTCCCGGGACTTTGGAAGAAATCTCTCGCCCACTATCTGCGCATGCTGACTAGGAGATCGGGTAAAATGGCTGCCTCGCTTGTCTTTCTTTGTCTGGGTTTGGCGTGAGTGTTAGCTTGTATTGCCCGGGTTGCCACAGGAACAGTTTTTCCATGGCTTGGATCTCCGAACCACAGCCTGGTTCAGCCGTTTGTGCTGCAGACTGGATCTATTCACCCCCTTTGCCTGCCTCAGTTTCTTTATTCACAGTTCCCAGAGAAAGCCACCCAGTTAAGGTTAGTGAGGAAGGCGGAGCATTTCTTACTCCCTATTTCCTTCAGGGTTTGGTTATATATTTAGCCAATTTTTTGCTCGACCATACCTTCAGGTGTATTGTGAAACATCTGGAGGCTCCAAGGATAGGTTTTTCTGTTTCTGGTTGAAGATCTTGTTGAGTTTTAGGGGAGATTTATCGGTATCGCTTCCTACCCCGCCATTACTCTGATGTCATCTTGTAATTATCTTTAATATAAAAATATATTTATGTATTTAAGCTATAGTCTTCATATTTATACAGCCACCCTCAAATCCCTATGCCCCATGGGCTGAAAAGACTACTACCATGGCATAGTACCAGCTTAAATGGTCACACATACGTGTTTATAGAATAAATAAATTATTAATCTTAATACAATTTCTTGCATATCAAACTTTCTAAATCAAGTTCTTAGCCTTTTTTTTTATAATTGTAGCTGTATTTCTGGGTAGGTAGAAAGGAAATAAAATTGGCACTAAAATTTAATAAAACCAACCTTAATTGAGAAGCCTAGTTCAAATTTTTTTTAGCTAATTGTCCTAATAACCCAGTAATATACCAATGGTGACACTCATCCACTTATTTAATGAATTATCTATCAAGCACCCAGGGTATGCCAGACAGTATGAATATGTAGAAGTAAAATGACAAGACAGGCTGCTACCTAGAGGTCAGTAAAACGCATGAAAACTCATACAATTGCCTAAAACTAGAATTAAAATGATAAAACGGGACTATAAAACACAACTATTGTCCCACACATATTTTGCTTCTTAAAAGAAAGCAAATCTGTTGTTCTAAAGAAGTTAGATGATGTGGGAAACAATATCTTTTTATTTCTTTGCTGTTTTTCCCACTCAGACCAAGGATATGAACCAATTAAAACACTGAACATGAGTTCTGCTGCTTCATGAATTCTATTTTGGGAGCAAGTAAGATGGTATTCTTATGCATCTCCTCCCCCCTGGACTTCATACCTCTCTTTCTATGTCCGTATGGAGACTGTGCCACTCAGAAAACGACAAGCCAGAAAGTAGGAACAGGTCTTAAGCACACACATAAAGGGAACCCGAGGAGTAGACTATTCTGGATATTATGCTTTTCATCTAGTGCTCTGACTCAAACTGCTACAATAGGAAGTTAAGGTGGAGGAGCGTGAGAAGCCATGTCATATGACTGAAACTCAGAAGGGCTGCTTTAAGAGGCTGCCAAACTCCAGCAACAAGATGAAGACTGTGACCATTTGGTCTTTTTTCTTGCATTAGAGAAAATTGAACAAACAGTACAAACAAGACAGAACCTCAAGTGACTGGAAAGCAAGATCAAAGGCAATCCATATATATCTATTTGCTTATAAACACAAGGTATAGGACGTCAGAGTAATGGCGGGGTAGGAAGCGATACCGATAAATCTCCCCCAAAACTCAACAAGATCTTCAACCAGAAACAGAAAAACCTATACTTGGAGCTTCCAGATGCTTCGCAATACACCCAAAGGTATGATTGAGTGAAAAATTGGCTAAATATATAACCAAACCCCGAAGGAAATAGGGAGTAAGAAATGCTCCGCCTTCCTCACTAACCTAAACAGGGCGGCTTTCTCTGGTAACTGTGAATATAGAAACTGAGGCAGGCAAAGGAGGTGAATAGATCCAGGCCGCCGCGGCACAAACAGCCGAACCAGGCTATGGCACAGAGATCCAAGCCGAGGAAAATCTGATCCTGTGGCAACCCGGGCAATACAAGCTAACACTCGCGCCAAACCCAAACAAAGAAAGACAAGCGGAGCGGCCATTTTACCTGGTCTCCTGGTCAGTGCGCAGTTAGTGGGTGAGAATTTCTTCCTAGGCCCCGAGAGTGGATGCCCGTGTTGCCCCACGGAGAGGCAGAGTCAGAGGCCTTTCTGTGGGCTGAGGGGAGAGTCTCTGGGCAGGCCCAGCGCCCTGGGAAAGCCACGCACGGGAGGGAGTGAGAACTACTTCCAACGGTGCAGATTTTCCGTGCTGGAGGGTGTTTCACTCAGAGGGCAACGCGGCCGGCCTCATATCCTGGTTTGCGCGCGCAGATAAGGAGTGAGCAATTCCTCCGAGTGCCTCGGCAGTGCGCGCCCATGTTATCGCAGAGAGGGGCAGAGTCAGGGGCCTTTGTGTGGGCCAAAGCGGAATCTCGAGCCGCCCCAGCGCCTTGCAAAAGCCGCGCACGGGGACGGAGTGAGACTCAATTCCAACGCTGCAACTTTTCCCTGCGGTTGGGGGTTTCACTCAGAGCGTGAGACTGCTGGCCGGATATCCTGGTCGCAGACAGTGAGTGAGAGTTTCCTCCAAGAACCCCGGAAGTGGGCGCCCGCTTGTGTTACCGGACAGAGTGGCAGAGCCAGAGGTCTTTGAGTGGACGGAAAGCCCGCCTGATTATGCTAGCAGCTCTGACTGACTGAGCCTTACCCAGAGCCCTGTGCTGAGTGGAAATAGAGTGGGGAGTTGCCAGCTCTTTGAGCCTCTTACTATCCAGGCAGAGGCAGCAGCAACCCCATAGCTGGATTATCAGGCTACTAATTGAGGAAGGAAAGACTAGGAGAAAGGCTCCAGGAACACGGACTCTCTCACTGGTGCAGCCTATAAATGCTAATGAGCTTCAACTGCCAACGTGAAACTAAAGCACAATACATGACATTGCCATAGAGACTTATCAACTGCAAACCTCTACCTGAGCATGCCAAAGGGGCAGAACCCGGGGTACAGAGTCACCGACCAGGAAGAGGGAGAGAAAAGAAAAACAAGAAGATAACCTCTCAAAATCAAGAATAATCCACAGACTTTATAACCTATCCCATTTTATTATATTTGTTCGTTTGTTTCTCTTATCTTCATTCTTGATACTTTTTTTTCCTCCTCCAATTTGGCTGATTAACTCTCTACTGGTCTTACTCTCTCCTCTCCTTGAACTACACTACCCATAAGTGTTACATCTCCCATTATCTTTTCTCTTCTCTTCCTTTCTCTCTATGAGGGTTGCACTCCAAAACCCTTAACTCTCTCTCTCTCTCTCTCTCCTTTCTTTTTTCTTCTTTTAGTGGTTCCCTCTTTTTTCCTCTCTCTCTCTTTCTTTTCTCCCTCTATATTAGTTTCTTCCTTTCTCCTTTACATCTCCTCTCATTCAAACCTCAATAACAAACAAATTATCTTATCTAGGACTCACACCTATGTTTGTGGCATTTTGGGGGGTTTTTACTTCACCTTTTTAACTCACTAGCAGTGCTCCAATCCCTGGCTCTCCATATTATCTAGTTCTTGTTCCACTAAATACAATAGTAATTTTTTAATTTGTCCCCCCATTTTTCCATTTTCCTCTTATTCCTCTCATCATAACTCTTAGACAACCAACACCTAAAAGCAAATCATTTTATTCTTGACCCAAATTTTTTCCTTATTGGCTTTTTGTGGGTCCATACGCTCTTTTTTTTTCTTTTTTCTTTTTTTTTTTTTTTTTTTTTTGCCCCTTTATTACTTTTCCCCAATTCAGGCCCTCCATCACAGGCATTGTTTGTTATAATTCACAGTCCACCACAAGATTTTCTCAAGAAAGAGGAGTGAGGAGAGGAGAGGAAAAAAGGAGGGGGGGAATAATTTCCTTTTTTTAAAATTTTTATTTTATTTTATTTTTCTTTATTTCATTATTAATTTTTTTTAAAAAACAACTCTTTGATTTTTTATTTTTTTTATTTTTTTTAACTTTTTATTCTTTATTAAATCTCATTAATACTATCAACAAAACCACCCTCAGATGCCATTAAGGAAGAGAAAATCGAATATCATGGATACAAAAGAAAGAGAGGTAACACAGCTAGATGAGGAAAAATCTATGGAGAAAACATTTAATATATTGGAAACCTTGGAGCTAAATGACAGAGAATTCAAGATAGAAATCCTAAAAATCCTCCGAGATATACAAGAAAACACAGAAAGGCAATTTAGGGAGCTCAGAAAACAACTCAATGAACACAAAGAATATATGTCCAAGGAAATTGAAACTATAAAAACAAATCAAACAGAGATGAAAAACTCAATTCACGAGCTGAAAAACGAAGTACCAAGCTTAGCTAATAGAACAGGTCAGATAGAAGAGAGGATTAGTGAAATAGAAGACAAGCAACTTGAGGCACAACAGAGAGAAGAAGAAAGAGACTCAAAAATTTAAAAAAATGAGATAGCCCTACAAAAATTATCTGACTCCATCAAAAATAATAACATAAGAATAATAGGTATATCAGAGGGAGAAGAGAGAGAAAAGTGAATGGAGAACATACTCAAACAAATAATAGATGAGAACTTCCCAAGCCTGTGGAAAGAACTAAAGCCTCAAGTTCAAGAAGCAAACAGAACTCCAAGTTTTCTTAACCCCAACAAACTTACTCCAAGGCATATCATAATGAAATTGGCACAAACCAACAGCAAAGAAAAAATTCTCAAGGCAGCAAGGGAAAAGAAGAATACAACATATAAAGGAAGGCCCATTAGATTATCATCAGATTTTTCAGCAGAAACTCTACAAGCTAGAAGAGAGTGGACCCCAATATTTAAAGTCCTGAAAGAGAGGAACTTTCAGCCACGAATACTATACCCATCAAAGCTATCTTTCAAATACGAAGGAGAAATAAAAACATTCACAGATACAGAAAAGATGAGGGAATTTATCATCAGAAAATCCCCACTCCAGGAATTACTAAAGGGAGTTCTCCAATCAGATACAAAGAAAAAAAAAAAACAGAGCCACAAGTAAAAGCTCCAAGAAGAACACAATAAAACCAAATTTAATCTGTGACAACAACAAAAAGAAAGAGGTGGAGTAGATAGAGATTAACAGTAGCAAAGGACGATGGAGTGCAAAAGTACTCACAAAATAGTTTGCTACAATGAACAGGGTAGGGACCCTTTTCATTACTCAAAGGTAACCACCATTGAAAAAACCACCACAGAAGCACATGAGATAAAAAAGATAGCAACAGAGGAAAGATATATGGAATACAACCAAATAAAAACAAAAGATAGAAAAAGGAAAGAGAAGGATCAAACAAGACACAAAACTAACAGAAAGCAAGATATAAAATGGCAATAGGGAACTCATAAGTATCAATAATTACACTAAATATAAACGGATTAAACTCACCAATAAAAAGGCACAGAGTAGCAGAATGGATTAAAAAAGAAAATCCAACTGTATGCTGCCTACAGGAAACTCATCTAAGTAACAAGGATAAAAACAAATTCAAAGTGAAAGGCTGGAAAACAATACTCCAAGCAAATAACATCCAAAAAAAAGCAGGTGTAGCAATACTCATATCGGATAATGCTGACTACAAGACAGGAAAAGTACTCAGAGACAAAAATGGCCATTTCATAATGGCTAAGGGGACACTGAATCAAGAAGACATAACAATTCTTAATATATATGCACCAAACCAAGGAGCACCAAAATATATAAGACAGCTACTTATTGATCTTAAAACAAAAACTGACAAAAATACAATGATACTTGGAGACCTCAATACACCGCTGACGGCTCTAGATCGGTCATCCAAACAGAGAATCAACAAAGACATATTGGCCTTAAACAAAACACTAGAGCACCTGGATATGATAGACATCTACAGGACATTTCATCCCAAAGTGACTGAGTATACATTTTTCTCCAGTGTACATGGATCATTCTCAAGAATTGACCATATGTTGGGTCACAAAAACAACATCAGCAAATTCAGAAAAATTGAAGTTGTACCAAGCATATTTTCTGATCATAAAGCCTTGAAACTAGAATTCAACTGCAAAAAAGAGAAAAAAAATCCCACAAAAATGTGGAAAGTAAACAACATACTTTTAAAAAATGAATGGGTCAAAGAAGAAATAAGTGCAGAGATCAAAAGATATATACAGACTAATGAAAATGACAATATGACATATCAGAATCTATGGGATGCAACAAAAGCAGTGATAAGAGGGAAGTTCATATCGCTTCAGGCATATATGAACAAACAAGAGAGAGCCCAAGTGAACCACTTAACTTCCCACCTTAAGGAAATAGAAAAAGAAGAACAAAGACAACCCAAAACCAGCCGAAGAAAGGAGATAATAAAAATCAGAGCAGAAATAAATGAATTAGAGAACAGAAAAACTATAGAAAAAATTAATAGAACAAGGAGCTGGTTCTTTGAAAAGATCAACAAAATTGACAAACCCTTGGCAAGACTTACCAAGGAAAAAAGAGAAAGAACTCATATAAACAAAATCCAAAATGAAAGAGGAGAAATCACCACGGACACCGTAGATATACAAAGAATTATTGTAGAATACTATGAAAAACTTTATGCCACTAAATTCAACAACCTAGAAGAAATGGATAAATTCCTAGAAAAATACAACCTTCCTAGACTGAGTCAAGAAGAAGCAGAAAGCCTAAGCAGACCTATCAGTAGAGAAGAAATGGAAAAAACCATTAAAAACCTCCCCAAAAATAAAAGTCCAGGCCCTGACGGCTATACCAGCGAATTTAATCAAACATTCAAAGAAGACTTGGTTCCTATTCTACTCAAAGTCCTCCAAAAAATTGAAGAAGAAGCAATACTTCCAAACACATTTTATGAGGCCAACATAACCCTCATACCAAAACCAGGCAAGGATGGCACAAAAAAAGAAAACTACAGACCAATATCTCTAATGAATACAGATGCTAAAATACTAAACAAAATACTAGCAAATCGAATACAACAACATATTAAAAAAATAATACATCATGATCAAGTGGGATTCATCCCAGAATCTCAAGGATGGTTCAACATACGTAAAACGATTAATGTAATACACCATATCAACAAAACAAAGAACAAAAACCACATGATCTTATCAATAGACGCAGAAAAGGCTTTTGATAAAATACAACACAATTTTATGTTTAAGACTCTCAACAAAATGGGTATAGAAGGAAAATATCTCAACATGATAAAGGCCATATATGATAAACCATCAGCTAACATCATATTAAATGGCACTAAACTGAAGGCTTTCCCCCTTAAATCAGGAACAAGACAGGGTTGTCCACTCTCTCCACTCTTATTTAATGTGGTACTAGAGGTTCTCGCCAGAGCAATCAGACAAGACAAAGAAATAAAAGGCATCCATATCGGAAAAGAAGAAGTAAAGGTATCACTTTTTGCAGATGATATGATCCTATACATCGAAAACCCCAAAGAATCCACAAAAAGACTACTAGAAACAATAAGCCAATACAGTAAGGTCGCAGGATACAAAATTAACATACAGAAGTCAATAGCCTTTCTATATGCCAACAATGAAACAACTGAGAAGGAACTCAAAAGAATAATCCCCTTCACGATTGCAACAAAAAAATAAAATACTTAGGAATAAACATAACAAAGAATGTAAAGGACTTATATAATGAAAACTATAAACCATTGTTAAGGGAAATCGAAAAAGATATAATGAAATGGAAGAATATACCTTGTTCTTGGCTAGGAAGAATAAATATAATCAAGATGGCTATATTACCCAAAGCAATATACAAATTTAATGCAATTCCCATCAAACTTCCAATGACATTTTTTAAAGAAATAGAGCAAAAAATCATCAGATTTATATGGAACTATAAAAAACCCCAATTAGCCAAAGCAATCCTAAAGAAAAAGAATGAAGCTGGGGGCATAACAATACCTGACTTCAAACTCTATTATAGGGCCACGACAATCCAAACAACATGGTATTGGCAGAAAAATAGACACTCAGACCAATGGAACAGAATAGAAAGTCCAGAAATAAAACCACATATATATAGTCAAATAATTTTTGATAAAGGGGCCAACAACACACAATGGAGAAAAGAAAGCCTCTTCAATAAATGGTGCTGGGAAAACTGGAAAGCCACATGCAAAAGAATGAAACTGGACTACAGTTTGTCCCCCTGTACTAAAATTAACTCAAAATGGATCAAAGATCTAAACATATAAACACAAGGTATAGATCTATTTCTTTCAAAGAGTAAAACAACAAGCTAGTTAAACACAACGCGGGACAGAAGAGCACAGGTCTGAAACTGATCTAGCATAAGAATTCAGAGAGAAGGCTGGAAAAGAACAGCACTCCATGACAGAGAGCCCCAGATGAAGGGCACCGGTTAATAGGCCATGGCAGCATGGGAGGGTGAGTGTTTGGAAGATTCCAAGTGAACCAGACATAGCAGAAGACTTTAAATTTTGCGAGGGTAAGGTGAAGCAAAGAAAAACAGAGGCAGAATACAAATAAAACAAGGAATGAGAAAAGGTCTATAATAAATACAAAGGATGTATTTCTTTTATTTTTATTAATTTTTAATTTCTTGTGTTTACATAGATTCAAGTGTCCCACTGAATATAATTTGCTCACCCCCCACCCTTGTGTCCCTCTTTATACCCCCTTTACCCCCCTCCACTTAACTCCCTCCCCCTTTCCCTCTAGGACTTGCTGTCTGTTATCTATATCTCTGTGTTATGTATATATAGTTTCACTAATCTCTTTACCATCTCTGATCCCATCCCCTCATCCCCCTTCCCTCTTGACTGCTGTCCCTCTAGTCCCTGTGACCCCTATATGGAACCAAAAAAGAACACGAGTAGCCTCAGCAATCTTGAAAATAAAAAATAAAAGAGAGGTATCAATCCTCCTGATATCAAGTTATACTACAAGACGATTGTACTCAAAACAGCCTGGTACTGGCATAAGAATAGGCACATAGATCAATGGAACAGAACAGAAAACCCAGAAATAAACTCATGCCTTTATTTGCAGTCAATTGATATATATAAATGTTTTATTTTATTGATTTTTTAGAGAAAAGAAGGGAGAGAGCAGGAAAGAGAGATAGGAACATCTGTTCTTATATGTGCCCTGATCAAGGATTGAACCAGCAACCTCAGCAGTCCAGGTCAATGCTCTAACCAACTGAGCTATCCAGCAATGGCAGTCAATTGATATTTGACAAATAAGAGCATTCAATGGAGTAAAGACAGTCTCTTTAATAAATGGTGTTGGGAAAAATGGACAAGTACATGCAAAAAAATGAAACTAGACCACCAACTTACACCATTCACAAAGATGTATTTTTTTAAACAGAAAAAAAATATGTACTCTTAGGTACTAATAATTTTATAATCTTGATGAAATGGATGACTGTAAAGCCAGTAGCCATGGCCACCATCACAGCTGCCTGGCCAGTGCAGGTTCACATTTGATTCGCACAGATGGTAATGAAACAATGGAGCCAAGAACTGGTGGGCAATTACCTTTAATCCTAGCTCGCACCCAGTGGGTGAGAAAATACACACAGTGGGAAAACACTTCCCTTTCTATTTAGGGCTCCCAAAGCCACCAACTCATCCGAGTATTCCTTGAATCAAAAACCCCACCAGCCTTATTCACCTCTGTTCCCCATCTCCTTTTCTCTGCACAAACTGCCCAAACTGGTTTCTCCTTCAGCACTCTGCCATCTTGGCTGCCTCTCCTTTGCAATGCTGATAGCAGGAACCAAGAGATAGCGAGAGCCCCAGTCTGCTTCATTTTATAGTATAGAAATTAAAGGCTTTAAGCCAATATACAAATAAGAAAGTCTCTTATACAAAGTCACTTATCTGAGGCATAAGTGGGATTCCTCATAAGAGTGCACCACCCTACATCATGCAACAGTTTTGGGTGTGGAGAAAAGCTTAGTTTTGAGAAGATCTTAGTATTAAAAGGATGTAGAAAATATCTTAGTATTAAAAGGGTAGGAAAGGCTTAATCTTAAAACTAAGCCTTACGCTATAAGGACCTTGCCCGTTTACAGCCTGTATCCCACACCCAATGCAAACTATAAGTGAGCAAACATATATATCATATTTAAAACTTATTTAACTAACAATGACTTAATAGGGAAATATAAGTAGCTCAGGTCTACTCAAGAAGAAATAAAAACCTCGAAACAGCCAAAAATGGCATTTTCTTCCCTTCAGTGTACAGTCGGTCCTCTTGCATAACAACTGGGGGCTAAACTGTGGGTGAATTCAAGGCAAGGAAAGAAGCCGTGGTCCTGTGCCTCAGCCCAGCAAACCAGAGTTCTCTAACAGAAAGCTGCGCCAGACTTGGCTAGCAACAATGCCTTTAGTGAACATCTTCCCTCAGTGCCTGGGGAAGAACAGTGCTTGCTTTAAGGGAGGCTTTGGTTCCTCCTGGGACTCCTTCAACAATGCTATCTAATAGCTCAATCTTGCTGTAACTTATTAAGAACATTCCAGTGGGCTCTTCCCTCATTTGTAATTATCTCTCTTAATCCCTTTTCTTTCCTCATTAAGATGTTGTATTAGTTGCTTGGGCTGTCATGAAGGAAAAAAAAAAAGGAAGAAGTAAGAACGAAAAAAAACTCAAACAACATAAATGTCTTTTCTAATAGTCTGGAGGGTGGGAGTCCCAGATTGAGGTGCTGGATGGCTTCCTGGGAGGCCTCTCTCCTCAGCTTTCAGATGGTCACTTTCTTACTGCAGTCTACATGTCTTAATCGCCTCTTAAAAAGATACCAGTTGGATTGGATTGAGGTCTACCTAACAGCCTCACTTTAACCATAATTACCTCTTGAAATACTCCATCTTCGAATATAGTTACCTTCTGAGGTAGTAGGGCTTCAATAGTTGAATTTTGAGGAGAGAGAATTTGGCCTGATAGAGACGCTTTCCAACAGTGTTTATGTACATTGCATGAGTTTATGCTCTCAGGTGCTCAACCTATGACCTCCCACCAAAATATCTACTCATTTTACTCCACTTTATATTTATTCACATGTGACTATGAACAAAGTGTCTCTTTCTTCTATCTGGGAATTAAATTTCCACTTTTGCAAAATAAAGGGATTTGACTAGATAAAATTTATAGTGTCCTCAAACCTTAACAGAATCAGAATCCTAAGTCATTTTGCATAAAGTCAGACAGGTGTTATAGTAAGAGAGCAAGGGACTGAAGAAAACAGTGCCCAAGCTAAAAAGAAGGTGATAGGCAAGTTTCTCCCTGGCGAGTGAAAGCCCGTCCTTCTCCAGCCCAGCAGAGGCAGTGTGAGGAGGAAGAGGAGGTGCACCACCCTGCCTTGACTTCACTTCTAAATCATCCAAAGAGGCCTATTACCACTCACCTGTGGATTTCTCATTGGTCACAGCATGTTGAGTATAAAATGTTATTATGACTTACCTACCTACCTACATATATACTTGCAGAAAATTTCTTACATGCATCTGTACAGTTTACAATATTTTCTTGGCAAATGTCACATTTGCTATTGCACTTTTATTCACTTTTAACATCTCTAGAAATGGAATGCACCATAAAATCACTTTGGTCAAGTAGTCATGATGGAGTTGTCATTGCCTGGGAATGCGTATATACACACTTAAAGAATGGGTGTGAACTTTGTAAGAAATTCTTGGAGATAATAGTCAATCATCTATTTAAAAATGTGCTATCACCATGCTCTTAATAACACAGAGGATAGTATTAGAGGGGGAAGAATACCTAAATTAGGTGTTAAAAAAATGATTCTCACAACAATGTGAATGTATTTAATGCAACTGAACTCTACACTTAAAAACAATTAAAAAACAAAATTCTGTGTTCTGTATAGTTTATTTAACACAATAACAAAAACACATCAGAAGAGTCTGATTTTGAATATAAACATAGTTTGGAAATTTACTAACTGATTTATTTCACTTTTTCTTTTTCATGTATGCACAAAAGTAATATATGATGAAAACCTGTCTAAACGAGACTAAATAAGATCTTCTAATAAATATAGAATAAAAACACTAAATAATAAGAAAATACCATTATGTCATAGTTGGAAGTCTTTTTTATCTTAAAGGTATATAAAATACTGATGTGTCTTACAATCAATGCATCAATTAAATATAATATTTAATAAAGCCTTACTATCTGTCAGGCACTGTGGCGAGAACTGCAAATATCAAGTGAACAGGACTCTGCCCCACGTGAGTTGACATAATTTTACTGTACATAGTTACTAGAAAATATAGTAAGAAAAATAATTACATGAAAGATGGTGCTATAAAAGGGGAAAATATGTGCACTTGGAGAGTATCTCAGGGTCTAATCTCATCTGGGGGATCATGGAAGCCCTCCTTGAAGAAATGACATCTAACCTAGGACAGAAGGAGGAAAAGGAGTTAATTAGCAGTGAGGAAATAATGATCCCCATACGTGCAAAGGCCTGAAAATTCAGATGAGCATGACTAACTGGTAGAAGTAAGAAACGTTCAGCAAAAATGAAAGAGAAAGAAGGAGATGACAGAGAGCTAAACCTGGAGAGGTAAGCAGGGACTCAGTCATGGCAAAGCCGCATGTCTTCCCAGGTTACGAAGGTTATAGATGGAAATATTCACCATGGCATATTGAGGAGAGTTGTGTTTCAACATTTGCATCTTTTCTTGTATGCTGTTGGAATTTTCTCTGGGTATTTTTTTTAGTAAACCATCTGTGACATTTCACAAATTCCCCTCATGTGCAAAGATGCTTTGTGTAGCAAGAATTCTGCTTTGCCTGACCGGGTGGTGGCTCAGTGGATAGAGCATCCACTTGAGATGCTGAGGACCCAGATTTGAAACCCTGAGGTCGCTGGCTTGAGTGTGGGATCATAGACATGACCCCATGGTCTCTACCTTAAGCCCAAAGGTCACTGGCTTGAAGTCCAAGGTCCCTGGCTTGAGCAAGGGGTCACAGGCTCAGGCTGCACCCCCCAGTTAAGGCACATACGGGAAAGCACTCAATGAACAATTAAGGTGCCACAACAAAGAGTTGATGCTCTCATCTCTCTCCTTTCCTGTAGAACTCTACCTTAATTTAGCAGTTTTATAAGCCTCTGTCCAATTCCACCACTTAAGAAAGGTTCTCATATTTTAATACATTGGTCTATTTTAAGTCTACTGTCTTTGTAGTCCACCTATTATTCTTAAGATGTCTAGTGCCTGAAGCTGATGTATCTCTTTGATGATAAATGTCCTTAAAATGTAGTTAAAATTATTTTTTAACCAAGCACATTAATCTTTGAATCACATGTGTGTTCTCCCAAGAATATTAAAATGTTATACAAATTATTCATCAATAACAAAAAAAAAAACCCCAAAATAGCTTGAATGGTTAATTTTATATAACAACTTGATAGAGCCATAGAATTTCTAAAACTTGGTTAAACATTGTCTTAGTCCATTTGGGCTGTTATAATAAAATACCTTAAAGTGAGTATCTTCTAAAGAACAGAAATTTATTTCTCACAGTTGTAGAGACTGGGAAGTCCACAAAGCACCAGCTGACTCAGTGTTTGTTGAGGTCCCACCTCCTAGATGGTTTTGTTTTTTGTTGTTTTGTTGGGTTTTTTGTTTTTTTGTTTTTTTTTTGCTGTTACCTTACATGGTGGAAGGGGCAGGAGATCATAATAGATCTTTACATAAGGGCTCTAATTAATCCATAAAGGCTTCACCCTCATGAACTACTCACCTCCCAAAGGCCCCACCTCATAATAGCATCCCTTGAGGGGTAGAATTTCAACATATGAATTTTGGAAAGACATAAACATTCAGTCTATTACAAACATTATTTCTGAATGTATCTGTGAGGGTGTTTCTGGATGATATTTTACACTTGAATTGATAGACCGAGGAGCGCAGACCACCCTCTCCAATGTGGATGGATGGTGCTCATCAGAGGCCTCAATAGAATAAAAACCTGAAAAAAAATGCTTTCTGCTTGACATTCTTCAAACTGAGACATTCATTTTCTGCCTTTGGGCTCAAACTCAGATTGGAATTTATATTCTTTGTTCTCCTGGGTCTCCTGTTTACTAGCTATAAATCTTGGACTTACTTCTCAGCCTCCATAGTTGCAGAAAGCAACTCTTTATAATAAATATGTGCATATATATGTATGTGTGTATATGTATGTATGTATATATATATATATATGTAGAAAGCAAAGATTAGTTCAACAGCTAAGAAACAGAGTCCTTAATAAGTCCCACATACTTCTTTTAAAAAATTTTTTATTGAATTTATTAAGGTGGCATTAGTTAATAAAGTTATATAGGTTTCAGGTGTACAATTCTATAACACATCATCTATATATTGCATTGTGTGTTCACCACACCAAGTCAAATCTCCTTCCATCATCATCTACCCCCCCTTATCCTTTTCTTTCTCTTCCCTCTTTCCCTCTTATACTTCCTGTACTGTTATCTGTGTCTATGGGTTTATTTTTTTGCTTAGTCCCTTCAACTTTTTCCCCATCCCTTCTGACAGCTGTCAGTTGGTTCTCTGTATCTATTAGTCTGTTTCTATTCTGTTGGTGGTGGTTTGTTTTATTCATTAGATTCTATGTAAGTGAAATCATGTGGTATTTGTGTTTCTCTGACTGGCTTATTTCACTTACTTTCTAGGTCCATACATGCTGTCCCAAAAGGTAAGATTTCCTTCCTTTTTTATGGCTGAGTAGTATTTCATTGTGTAAATATAACACGGCTTCTTTATCCACTCATCAACTGATGTGCACTTGGACTGCTTGCAAATCTTGGCTATTGTAAATAACACCACAATGAACATAGGAGTGCATATATTCTTTTGAATTAGTGTTTCAGCTTTCTTTGGATAGACTCCTAGAAGTGGAATTGCTGGGTCATAAGGTGGTTGTATTTTTAATTTTTTGAGGTAACTCCATACTGCTTTCCACAGTGACTGTACCAATTTGCATTCCCACCAACAGAGAGTTCCTTTTTCTCCACATCCATGCCAACATTTGTTGTTTGTTGATTTATTGATGATAGTTATTCTGACAGATGTGAGGTGATATCTCATTGTCATTTTAATTTATATTTATTTGATTATTAATGACATTGAGTATCTTTTTATATGTTTATTAGCCTTCTGTATGTTTTCTTTGGAGAAGTATCTATTCAGGTCCTTTGCTATTTCTTGCTTGGATTACTTGGGGCATTTTTGGTGTTGAGTTTTATAAGCTCCTTATTGCCTTTACATTAAGTCCAATTAGCCTTTAGCCTTGAAAGCATCTACAACAGGGCTCGGGAACCTATGGCTCGCGAGCCAGATGTGGCTCTTTTGATGGCTGCATCTGGCTTGCAGACAAATCTTTAGTAAAAAAAAATAACGTTAAAAATATAAAACATTCTCATGTATTACAATCCATTCATTTCCTACTGCTCATGTTCATGGTTGCGGGTGGCTAGAACCAATCACAACTGCCCTGCAGGACAACATCAAATTTTTATTGGATAATTCATAACATACACAAGTTGTTGTATGGCTCTCACAGAATTACACTTTAAAATATGTGGCATTCATGGCTCTCTCAATCAAAGAGGTTCCTGACCCCTGATCTACAAAGTAGGTACTTTATTATCTTTATTTTGAAGATAAATAGAAAATGAAGTTAGAAAGATCAGCTAATGTATTCAATTTCTTAGAACCAATGTGGTTTTTAAAATTTATTTAACAAACACTAATGTAGTATTTGTGCTAAGAATGACTCTAAACATTATCCAAACACAGTAGTCCTGTCCTCTAGGGCTGACACTAAGGTTGAGTAACTCTCCATAAAAGAAACAGAATCAGTCCCTGGCTGGTTGCCTCAGTGGATAGACCATGGGCCTGCTGTATGGGCATCACAGGTTTGATTCCCAGTCAGGGCACACAAAAAGTGACTATCTGCTTCTCTTCTCTCTCTCTCTCTCTCTCTCTCTCTCTCTCTCTCTCTCTCTCTCTCTCTCTGTCTCTTTTTCTCCTGCAGCCAATGGCTCAGTTGGTTTGTGCATCAGCCCCAGGCACTGAGGATATCTCGGTTAGTCCAAGAGCATCAGCCTAAAATACTAAAAATAGCTCGATTGATTGCAGCATCAGCCCCAGATGAGGGTTGCTGGGTGGATCCCAGTCAGGGCACATGCAGGAGTCTCTCTCACTATCTCCCCTCCTTTCACTTAAAAACAAAGAAGAAGAAGAAACAAAATCAGGATCCAGACCCAGATCATCAAACCCAGAGGTCTGAGCTTAGCCATTATTTCCTTGGTAGCTTTACTTAGTCAGAATTAAATTCTGAGCCTTAATTTTCTGTTCTATGAAAAGAAACTACACAGATATTCAAATGAGACCGTATGCATTTCATTATTATTTATTAGTCATTGTGATCAGTCTTAGTCCACCATTTTATAACTAATGATTTCTATAAAGTATGTGCTATGTTATAATTAATTTGATTTGCACACTGTTACCATTTTAAGATGCTCTATGTAAATGAAGCTTTATCAACTATTTCTTATTTTACAGGCTTGGCTCTGCCTCAATCTTTAACAATAATAAAGAGGAAGGAAAGAACAAAGAGACCAGGGTGAAATGCCAGGACACAAAGTAATGGCTTAGAAATCCATTCTGAGTCACGGATCTCTCTTAAGAGGTCAGGCCAGGGTTTATCACCATCCCACATCGCTGTCCAAGAATTGAGGCCATTTTTTTTTTTCATTTTGTTTAAAACAAGCACCAACGGCAATCCAAATAATCCTGATACCCTTTTCTGAATTCTTTCTTCAAGGTGGTACAATCCAAGTGTACTATCCAAGCAAGGATATAAATGAGACAGTTAAGTATATAAAACACTAATCACAAAATACTGTGTTCACCACTATTTGAGCATAATCAGGGAAGTAAAGCCTTCTCATCTTACCTGTAGCTGCAGAGTTCTTGGCTATTTAACTGACCTGCTCCCTGGGTTTGATCTTGGCTCTGGGACCTTTTCAGCTCTGTTTCCATTTTCCCAACCCCTCCACCTTTGGGAAAACTTCAGGGTATTTTCTAGCTAAAGTTAAAAGCTCCAGTTTGCTGTTCGCTCTGTGCAACATTATTTTTTCCTCATCAGCTCCCACTCTAAATGCTCTAGTCCAAAAAAAATGTGAGTTGCCATGGTAACTCCTATTGTAGTTGTTAGATAAGATGCAGTCATTTTCTTGTTATATTTCGGTCTCAAAGTTCCCGGCAACAAGAAAAACGAAGAAATGTTGTATTTGTTAGAATAGAAAGTGAAGTGCTTAGCATTTTGTAAGCAAAATGAAAGAGCTGAGGAGTGGGCACCCTGGGGCACTCCAGACGCCTGGGGAAGGGAGCCACCCTAATTGCCAACTGCAGGGTGAGGCACTTCCAAAGGAACAGGTGCTGATGCAGAACAAAGATCCTCCTGCTCCTTTTAGCTTAAATAATCTCAGTTTCTAGGGGCCTAAATAACTAACTGAATAAGTCAGCCAAAGCAATTCTCCAATATGATCTTGGAAGATCAGGAGTGGGAAAACTGTAACCTACAGGACAAATATGTTCTGTTGCATAGTTTTTAAATAAAATTTTATTGGAACACAGCCATGTCCATTCGTTTATGTAATGCCTATGGGTGCTTTTATATGACAATAATAGAGTTGAGTAGCTGCAGCGGAGACCATATTACCTATAAGCATAAAACATTTATTATCTTCCCCTCTATAAAAGTTGACTGACCCCTACTAGAGGGTTGAGAAGAGGCAAAAGAGTTAAGGGAAAGAAAGGGTGGCGAAGTGCATTTCAGAATTCTATTTCAATAGTTGCCTTTTGTCCCTTGGTTTTTCCTATCAAATTATTTAAATTCAGATTTCGAGCTCTAAGCCAGAAGAAAGTCTACTTCTGTCCTGTGTAACTCATGTCCTCCAGGAGCTGATGCCATGAAAATACGAGGCTTGCAAGAGATTTATTGGAGAAAACCACTGTAAGGGGCAAAGGGAAGAGGGCTGGAGGCAACAGCAAAGGCCTTCAGAATGGTCTGCAGGCCTGACTTCTGGGGGATGAAAAAGAAAGGAAGGGTTGGTAGAAAGTCTTACATGGCAGCACAGCTCTGAAAGGCCTCAGCCAGGCCTAAAAAAATGTCTTCCAGAAAAACTCACCCCACAGGAGCCCTGTCCCTTACAGGAGTGCGTCAGCCCAAAGCAGGGCCCTGTGCACACACCTGAAGGATTCAGCAGGCAGCGGGGGCACCAGCCCTCAATGAGGCTCCTCGCAGCTGATCCAGGTGGTGCGTTTTCTTGGCTCTCTTGCTGCTCCCATCCTACTGGCTCAAATGTATCATTTCCTACCTGCCCACGGTTGCTGAGAAGCCAATGTGTATACAGAGCACTATGCTCAAGTTTAGTGATGGGGGAGGAAGAACACGAAGGATAAAAATTTACTAAAAAGTTCAAAACAGGGTGAAAATCACTGGAATTGCTGACATATGGACAATGCAATGATTTGTTTTCCCTGCAATTGTTAGGGCTCAGAGCACCTGTAACCCTGGGGAACCCCCTTCCTGACTTTGTCCTGAACCGTCTGACTGGAAGGACCACAGAATAAAGGGTCTGTGTTACGCTGGTGCCCGAGCTCCTGCAGTCTGAGCGGCTGGCTGCTGCCTAGAGAGAGTGACAGAGTGCAGATATTATACACACCCGACGGGGAACAAATGTCAAATTGTTTCTGAGTTCCCAATTATTATTCCTGCTTTACACTGGAAACAGGCAGAGATGAAAAACTGATCTCAAAGAGATAAATTCATATCATATTATTTCACAGCGTAAATGCTTGGCATCCTTCTTCTTTTTTTTTTTTTTTTTTTTTTTTTGTTCTCTGCCCAATTTCCTTTTGATAAAAACTGACTGAGGAGTCACTGTGAACATTAACTGTATAGTGAAAACAATACAGCCCAGTATCACTCCCAAAGTGTTAAATATTGTTAAATAAAATATGTGTATAAATGGTGTTGATAACAATGGCATATTTTTATTCTCTGTTCAAGCAACTTAAAAGGATGACATGGAATCTCAAGAACTTGTAGGCTACTACTTTATTTTTTTATTTAGATAATTTAATTTAACAGAGTGACATTAATGAACAAGAATACATTATTTTGGGTAAACATCTCCACATTATTTGGACAGTCGATTAAGTTGTATACCCATCACTCAAAGTCAAATCATCCTCCATCACCTTATATTTGTCCCTCTTTAAATCTGTCCCCCAAACCCCTCCCTTTATGCCCTCCCCACAGCCCTCTCGCCTGGGCTACTATTTTAAAGAGCAGAATTCTTCTAAAATGCACCTTAGTTTTAGATTTAAAAGACACCTTTCTTCCTGGATGAAAAACCAGCAGATCAATTTCTTTCTTGTTTCCTTACTGATACCTTGGAGACTAAATCAACAGGCCCGGGTATTTGTTCCCCTCAAGCCGGTGTCACTCCTGTCCTGCAGCTGTTTCTCACTGCCAGACAGCAACACACTGTCACCCTTTGTCTTTCCTCTCTGGTTCTAATTGGAATTAGAAAGAAAATAGAGAACAGGACACATACCTTTCTTCTTGCCAAAAGTGAAAAGCTTGTAGCTTTCAAGCCCTCCTACCCCTGCTCTATGATTTTCTTGCCTTAGTGACAACTTTCCCAATGACCGTTTGCTGGTAGAAATTCTACTAATTATATAAAAGAAAGAAAAGACCCAAATGACTTTAATGTATTGTCCATTGCACAAAACATACTAAGAACTGTATTAGTAAGCACCATGTTTATAGATTTACAATATTTTTAAGGTCAATCATTCACACCTTATGTAAGATCCAGAACTTACTGACAGTAATTTTGTAAATGTATCCTGAAGTTGAGTCTCCCACAACCTCATCACGCATAGCGCCCATCCCAGGAAAAGTGACGATGTGAAATTTTAAGTAACTGAAGTTACATAAAACATGAATAAATTTTTTTAAATCATAATTAAAATTAATTACTTATGACTGCTGTCAATATATAGAGAGCTCTATCCTTAATTATAGATTTGTCCTTTCTTTAGTCCAGGGGTCCCCAAACTACGGCCCCCTAAGGCCATTTATGCAGCCCCCACCACACTTCCAGAAGGGGCACTTCTTTCATTGGTGGTCAGTGAGAGGAGCACATTGACCATCTCATTAGCCAAAAGCAGGCCCATAGTTCCCATTGAAATACTGGTCAGTTTGTTGATTTAAATTTACTTGTTCTTTATTTTAAATATTGTATTTGTTCCCATTTTATTTTTTTACTTTAAAATAAGATATATGCAGTGTGTGTAGGGATTTGTTCATAGTCTTTTATAGTCTGGCCCTCCAACAGTCTGAGGGACAGTGAACTGGCCCCTGTGTAAAAAGTTTGGGGACCCCTGCTTTAGTCCTATCTACTTTAGAACAATATTTAGATTTGTGCATATATGTATATGTTACTATGACTAAGAACATTATTAATTAAAGAGGAATCAACAGATATTTCTTCTGTTACTTATCTTACTTCATTTGAGGTCACTGGTTTCCTAACTTTTTAGCTGTCACATGCCCTTTTAATTATTTGTTTCTTCTATGTGTTCCATGTTTTGAAATAGTCTATCTATAAGTCATCAAACTGAATTAAACAGAAATTTTTTTTTTCTAATTCTACATGTAAGTATTCAGGACCATATAAGCAATCATCAGAGTATCCAAATGCTTGCAATGCTTAATGATCATGAGTTGATATAATTTTTGCTTAAAGACAAGAGAAAAAAGTTTTATTTAGCAGCTAGAACCACTTTAATGTCAGGAGATAAACAGATTCCATAGGGTTGTTTTCAAAAATAATGAACATGGCCTGCAGGTCTTCATGCCTCCCCAAGGAGCACGGGACACTGTTGAGAAATGTGGCTCCAAGACAGTGGAGCTGTTTCTCAACTCTTTTTCCACTTCAGTATCCGGGACAGACTAACCCACTCTTGTGAGTTAACTATGGCGCACATTAGCAGAGTCAATCTATGCTGCCTCATGGGCAGGAATGTGCCGGAACCTTGGGAGAAAACGGGACCTGTCGAGAAGAAAGAAAGTGTGATCTGAGAAAACATCACCGTTGACTCTGATACAATCCTCTCTTCACCTCCTTAGTTGAAAATGACTGCTGAAAGTTATATAGCTCTTGAATAGAAAGAAAGTACACTTATTCAGTTATGACAATCCAACCTTTTTGTATAAAGCCTAGGTATAGGGAGATTATTAGGAAAATCCTCATGGCCTGAAATATTTGTATTATTTCCTCTGTATTTTGGAACAACGATGTCATATCTTAAGTCATTTTTGAAGTCCAATCTCTTGGAAAGGAACACATGGCTGCTCCAGAATTCCTAAAAGATGAGATTGGTGGGGAGAACATCTAACTATGAGCACTCAACTGTCACTCAACATGCTAAAAAAAAACAATGCAAGAAAGGGGGCTTTCAGGTACAGTAGCCAGATCTCACCACAAATACCTCCACATACTGCTTTTGCTCAAAACTCCTGGGTGGCCTTCTCCTTCGGAGGAAGCCCTTCGAGTTTAAGATGCTGGAAAAAACAACGTGAGGACACACTGAACATGGGAGGCAAAGCTTATTTCTCTCATTCCTTACGATTATGAAAAATGCCTCCCACCCTCCCAAAGTTAACATTCCAAATGAAATGATAAACCTGAAACCCACCAATCTATTTTGGAAATGGGCAGTCTTGAATATGCATCAAGTTGAGTTCGCTGCACTTTGATAATCTGCCAGTGTCTTCATCATATTTTCCATAAAGCTTATGATTAGCTGTCCTCAAAGTACATGGGCACCTTGAATGCATTAGAGTAATCCCCGTAGCTTTATCTTTGAAAGGTTCTGAGCTAGAGCTTCGGCTAATTTTACTTTCCAGTGGAAGTCCAATCCTGCCAAGGATTCAAATTGGAAACATTCCCAAAACCAAGCCTATTTATTTCAATATATTATCTTCCTCAGTAAAGTTTTGCCAAACAAAATAATTGTGTAAGTTTTTAGTTTGTATCTTATGGAATAAGTTTCAGGTAGGCAATAATTTGCACTAATGAGGATCAGAAAGGTATAGCACAAAAGAACCTAAAGTAAGGAACAGAAGGTAACATAAACAAACTGATTTTCAAATTGAACAAGGAGGTAAGATTGCATTTGACTAATACAAGGGCTATTATTTTAAAAGCCTATATCCACAGGACTTTTTTTTTTTACACTGAAATTCCCTGTGTAGACAACATAATTATATAAAAATGTATTAAATAATAGACTCACTAAACAGGACACTTAAGGAATTGAAGCCTCTTTCATCTGAAACTGATTTCATACATGCAGAAACTAAGATACTGAATGGTTAAATGTATATTTTAGATTAGACAATGATACACCCAGGCCCTTTGGATTTAATATCTTTCCAGTATAATATCTAATACCCTATGAAGATTCAAATGTACTTGATTCTTTACCAAAAAGTACTAGAGTGGAGTCAGGAGTATTAAATCTTAGCCTTGGAGGACACTGAAGAACATAAAAAGTAATGATATAAGCAAGGTGAACTGTTTATCGTATGTGCTATGTTTGTGCTACTGTGTGGTATGTCTCCCCTTAGTGCTGCAGTCAATGTCTTGAACTAAAGCTCATTAAAACAAAATATTGATCATTAGTTGTCAAAAGAAGACTGACTGCTGTGTTACATTATGAAATAAAAATGGCATTGGCCCTGGCCGGTAGGCTCAGTGGTAGAGCGTCGGCCTGGCATATAGAAGTCCCGGGTTAGATTCCCAGCCAGGGCACACAGGAGAAGCGCCTATCTGCTTCTCCACCCCTCCCCCTCTCCTTCCTCTCTGTCTCTCTCTTCCCCTCCCACAGCCGAGGCTCCTTTGGAGCAAAGATGGCCCGGGCCCTGGGGATGGCTCCTTGGCCTCTGCCCCAGGCACTAGAGTGGCTCTGGTTGCAAAGCATCGCCCCCTGGTGGGCAGAGCGTCCCCCCCTAGTGGGCGTGCTGGGTGGATCCTGGTCAGGCGCATGCTGGAGTCTGTCTGACTGTCTCTCCCCGTTTCCAGTTTCAGAAAAATACAAAAAGAAAAAAAAATGGCATTGGTTAGTCTGATTCCGCCTGATGTTATTTCTCCACTTTGGAAAGAGAGAACTGAGTTTTCTTTAAAATAAGATATTTTAGCCGCAATGCCCAAGTTCTTTGTATAGTTACATTATAGAGATTTACTAAAATCTTATAAAGATTGTTTTATTTATTTACCTGTGACATAAAGAAACACTTCAAATGCCAGTACAATTGTATCTGAGTTTGTGACAATCCTCTGCATGATGCTTCATTAAGATACAGGAAGAGTAACCTCTCACATTCTTCAAAGAAACTAGTACTTATTACATTGTATTGAAATTGGGTTTTATTTAAATATATTTTCTATAAGTTCCCTGAAAACTCTAACAATATCTTATCTACTAATGATATTAACAGAATCTAACATAGCACATCAACAATATTAGATCCCTATAATATTTAGTACAATAATAAACTGAATATAATCATTTTTATTTTTAAATACAGAGGATTGGAGGTAGATTAGATGTATACATTCCAATGCAGAAATTATCAGAAAAGGAAAGCAAATGGAGTACTGTTGCTATCTTCTGAGGACAGTGATGGTTCATGTGGAAGAAAGCTACTGCCCACCAGATCACCAGAGTACAGAGATGACATTGAGAAGTGGCTTCATAGGCACAGATTTCCCAGCCTGCACTGCAGGGAGATGGGAACATATGACTAATCCTCATTGGACTGGAACATCAATGATAAATAACTTGTCTTGTATTGAGCTAGCAAATTTTGGTGCTTGTGATTATTGCAGCAGCTACGCTGAACCTAATATAGACCACAAACTATCACCATGCTTACCAAATTCATTTTTATGGCACTCCATACACACCCATTGTTTCTCCTGGATACACAACTGGTGAGTTGAACAGTATGTCACTCAGGAGTTGCAACACTGCTTTTGAAGTGCTGCGTATGCCACAGGATTTGCCACTCAGCTGAATCCACTATCAAAGTGATGCTGATGCCTTTTCTGCTGGCGACAAGTCTTTGAAGTGCCGGTTCATATCTTTAGAAAAGCACCATTGTTTTCCTCTTCCTTCAAGCACAGGTGGGCATCCCCTCACTTTCCTCTCTTCCTCCCCTTTCGTTCTACTGCCACCTACCACTACTTCCCTTCTCTACGTAGTGACCAAGATTTATAACAAAAGAGCTTAATTTTAACTCCATTTTTATAATAACAAAATCAATATTTTCTATAGCTGATGAATTATTGACGATCAAAGAAGTCGGCGTTAGCTTGTATTTTATTTATGACTAGGCTGTATTCTCCACTACAGTTAAAACAGCAAACTCGGCCCTGTCAGCACAAGGTCCTGCTGGAAAGTATTACTGTGGTGCTGATCCTTTAATGAGACAGTAAGTAGGCTGCTTTTGGAAACTAGCATAACTCTTTGATGTTATAAAGATGTACAAATCAAATTTCCTTTGTACATATTTAGCACAAGTTCAGATGTATGCCTTTAATAAAACACAGCAGTGACCTGGTTGCATATTGAAAACCGACAACGGACAGTAGAACTTCCCCCGTGCATGGCATTTGCCTGCAAGCCAGAAGAGTAGAAGGCTACCTGGTCTCACTAGAGTAACAATATTTTCCATAGTTCTGCTGGGTAAATGAACAGTGAAATGGACTTCGAATGAGAAACTGGACCCTTAGCAGCTCTGTAATCTCTTAGTGATCATTTCTATCTGTGTACATTTGTTGTTGGCTAAGTGCTATCACACTTCAAAAAATAATAACATCTTTACTATTTGAATGAAATCTGACTCCCCTTTTCTTCTTGAATTCTCTCCCTGGCAGTTTCTCACTTAGCTCTTTCAATCAATACACCACATCTAGCACCTAGAGCTATGGTACTGTTAGTGGTACTTAAAGGCCAAAATTTCTCAAGGTAGATTATATGATTCTTTGTGACTCAGGTAAAGATAGCATTTTTAGCTTTCTCTCCCGTAATGCCAAGCTTCGCCATTTCAGCACACATACACATACGCACACCTTCTATTCTCCAACCATATGAGCTGTTAGTATTTACTGTATATTCTTATGTATACATCCTTTGGTTTCAGGTTAAATATCATTTCCTCCCGAAAGCCACCTCTTGTAGATCCAATTCCCTAAGAAGAAGAATGACACAGAGATAACTCTACCACAATAAATTGATCCTAAGACGGTTTTCTTAGGATCAATATCTGTGGGGGAAAAAGGCAAAAATAAAAACAACATTGGTCAGAAGAAATATGGCTGTGATGAAATTTCAACAGAAACCTCAGCTATCTCTAGGGGAAGTTTTCAGGATGACCCTTAAGTGCTGTCCTAAGCTGGGGAGAGAGCGTCTGAAATGCACATCTCATGGCAATCAAGCACCAGATGCAGAGTACCCAAGGAAGGCAGGATAACCTTAAATGACGCAGCGCTCATCAGTAAAGACAGTACGTGACGGGGGCCTATAGTTAAAAGGCTTGCTTGCTTTTTCTTTTTTATAAACACTGGTAATATTTATTTAAATAATTATTTTCCGTTTTTTCTTCATGTAGGTTTGTTCCTTTAAATTTAATAATATTGTGTATATCATAAAATTTTATTTTGCTTTAAGTTCAGTATTCAAGAATAAGTATTTTTATGTGAAGGCTTTCTACCAGGACGCCTCTTGGCACCTGAGGGATTAGTTATTCCGTCCTGAAGGCTGATCAGAAAACACACTGCAGCATCCACCACGAGCTGCCTCCTGCTCCACTCACACCCACTTCTTTGTAGAACTAAAAATACTTCATCTCAAAATTCATAAGATGCAATGAAATCACTATTTAGAAAAAAACTATATAGCCTTAAGTAAATGAGCTAAGAATCTACCACAAGCAGTTAGCAAATAAATAAAGAGAAAATATTAGCAAAATAGAAAAATACATAGTAAAGAGGATCAGCAAAGTCAAAAGTAATTAAAAAGACTATTAAAATTAATAGACTGATGGGGAGAAATAACTAGATTTAGTTATAAAAAAGCAGATGCCATTAAAGGTTTTACAGTAAAAAAATTCTATTTTGTAGAAATAAGTAAATTATGATAACATTTTTATATTAAATTAGGGAAGTAATTTAAAACTTTCTACCATGAAAACTCCAGGTCCAGGTTGTTTCCTTACTGAGGTATAATAAATATTTATGGAAGACTAGTCTAATTGCACACACACTCTTCCATAGAACTGAAAGAGTTGCAGTTCTCAACTGATTCAACTGATTTTAGTAATTACATTGCCTAGTCAGCAAATCTCAACAATGTCGGTAAAAGAAAAGAAAGTTACCAATTCACTTATAAACACTTATAAACAGATACACAGGCCAATTCATTTATAAACAGATACAAAAAAAAAAATCCTTAAGTATTAGAAATTCAGAAACAGCAATGAATAAAAAGGATACTATATCATGACAAAACTAGGTTTATATTTGAATTATAAATTTGATTTAGCATTTGAAAATCAATCAATGTAGGTTTGTTAAGTCAAGTAGCCAGCAGACATATAATTCATAACATCTAAATAAGTTGAAGCAAAGAAGAGAATTTTTAAAATCTTGATAAATTCAAGAAGACAAAGAAGGATGGGGTGAGGAGAAATCTTTGGAGAAAAAGACAACACAAAATAAGATTGTATAGTCATATAAAATATACAGTAATAATCAACCATATAAGTGCACTAACTTGCCTTACCTGTGGCGGTGCATTGGAAAAAGCATTGAGCTGGAATGCTGAGGTGGCCAGTTTGAAACCCCGGGCTTGCCCAGTCAGGGCACATTTGAGAATCAACTACTACATCTGATGCTCCCCACTTCTTCCCCCTTCTCTTTCTCTCATCCCTCTCCTCTGTCTGAAAGGCAATAAATAAATCTTTCTTTAAAAATGTACACACTTTCCAGGTAAAACAGAGTTTGTCATATTATTTTTTTTAAACCTAATAAATCAAGAAATACCAGTACCAGCACATTATTTGAATACGTATATAGAAGTAATGACAGTAAGAATGAAAAATAAAACCAACAAAAGTTGTTGCCTCTGAGGAGCTGTAGTAAGACTAAGAAGCAGTGGAGCTAGGAGCTTTCATTCAATTTAAAACTTTTAACTAAATGTTTAGCAGTATTTATCAATACCTAGATCTCATGTAATTCCAATATTCCAACTTTTTTTCTCAATTTAAAAGTTAGCTTAAAAGGGCCTGACCAGTGGTGGTGCAGTGGATAAAGTCTCGATCTGGGATGCTGGGGTCCTGGGTTCAAAACCCCAAGGTCACAGGTTAGAGCATGGGCTCACCAGTGTGAGCATGGAGCTACCAGCTTGAGCGTGGGATTATTGACATGATCCCATGGTCACTGGCTTGAGCCCAAAGTTTGCTGGCTTAGAGTCCAAGGTAGCTGGCTTGAGCAAGGAGTCACTGGCTCAGCTGGAGCCCCCCAGACAAGGCACATATAAGAAGAAATCAACGAACAACTAAAGTGACACAACTACGAGTTGATGTTCTCATCTCTTTCTCTCTCTCTCTCTCTAATTACAAAAAAAAAGTTTGCTTAAAACTTTTTTTATGAGTTTGAGTTTTGGTCTTCTTTACTGCCTTATAATGATATGCACAAATTCTTTGCAAGGAGTTTGAGAAGAAATAAAGTTAGATTCTGGCTTCCAGCATTTTGGGAATGAAATTGTCTATAATGGATTATTGTATTAAAAATATTTTTCTTATTTGCTGACCAGGATCACAGCATGTGAAAGACACCCAGGAAACAACCTGGTGATTTTAGAAACTCAAGCAAAAAAAAAAGTTAAGTGTCTCATTTGAAAAGACGAAAATGATAATCACTGAAACCTCATGTTTAAGTGAGTATTTGTAAATATATTGAATTATCTAAGTGTAATGTAAGAAACTTTGCAAGTTATAATACAAAATTAGAATGAGCAGTGCAGGAATATATGTAGAATATACAAGCTTGCCAGTAATTTTTTCTGAATTATGGAGAATTGGTACATACATATCAGAGGAACCAGGTAATCTAAGGAAGAAATTTTTATATTCTTTTTATTAAAAAAAATAATATGCAAGGTTTCTATCAATAGACAGGATATCAGAGTTGAAGCAATATAAATTATTTTAAACATTGATAAATCGCAAACATTTATATAATGCTTACCATTAGCTATATCTCCTGATCTGCTTTTTATACATTAATTTATAAAATCTTTACAACCTATGAGGAAGTTACTAAAATTATACCCATTTTATAAATGAGGAAACTGAGAGGAGAGGTCAGTAACTGTAAGGTATCCCCCCCCCCTCCCCGTGGAGAAGGAAGGAAGGGGCCAGAGCCATCAAGTGTGGAATAACAAAAGGCTTTATTGAGTACAGTGCATCCTGCCCAGCGAGGTTCTCTGGCCCCGAGGAAAGATGGAGGCCAGGGAAGTCGCAAGGAATAAACTGTGTGGGAGATATTTAAAGGGTCCCTAGGTTGGTTGAGCTAATATGACGTGGTGAAATCTCACTGGCTGGCAGTCAGTCGCTTTTTTCCCAAGGACTCCTAGGAAGTTTCTTTGGCATGCTTGGTTGTGGGTGGTCCTAGCCAAAGTTCCCGGGCCTGGGTTCCCCACATGACCATCCCCCATTATCCACAGACCTTACATTCTGACCTTTTGTGTTAAATAGAAAAGGGGTGCTGTTTATTTGTCTGGCTACTTCCTGCTGATTAGGGGCGTCGTGAGGAGGGGGAGATAGGAAGGTGGTGGTTTTGAGAGGAGTCAGGAGGAACATCTGTTTGGCTGTGAGTTGAGAAACTTCGCAATGTGGTCCTGTAAGGATTTAAAAAAAAAAGAGGAGTAATAGGGGGATCTGCAGGGGCCAGCCTTTTGGTGAGCTGGAAATGGATGGAGTCCAGTGGTTCCGACTGCCAGTGGTCCTGTAAGGAGGCAAGCTTGAGGCAAAACTGCATGTCAGGAGTGGCGTAAAAAGAAGAAAAGAAGGGGTCCTATCCATTCCCATAATCAAGACCCATGAGGGAACTAGAGATCCAGAGTGTGATGGCAAAACAGAGAAGGCCCCTGTGTCCACAAGAAATGAGATGGACTTACCCACTTGTTGCAGCATACCCTGGGTTCTCCGAGTCCAGGCCGTGTCCTAGGAGTTCGAGCGATGCACCCACCTGGCTGGATTGGCCTCCCATTCAGGCGGCTTGTCCTCCATGTAGAGGTGCTGAGGAAAAGCCTGTTGCCTAAAGGGGCAATCGGTCCACCAATGACTGGACTGTTTGCAGTAAGGGCAGGGCTCAGTGGGCAGCCACGGGCAGGGGCCCTGCCAGGACCCGTGGTCCTGCTTGCCACACTTAAAGCAAGGTGCTAGTGGGGTTTCTCTTTGTGGCTTGAATTTGGGTCGGGCACTTTCTGTGCCTTGCCTCTGTTGTTCTACTGGCCTCAAGGCTGCCACAAGACCTGGGGTTTGGAGCATTACCTTCCGCTGCATGTGGGCCTGGCGAACAGCCTTGGCCTGTTTCTACTAGTTGGGACCATTAAAAACTTTAAATGCCGTGTTCACAGGTTCCAGATAGGGGTTTGAGGGTTGAGAATAAGAGGAGGGAGGCTCGTGGGGAGCCCGGCCCCAGATCCCACAGGAAACGCTGGAGCCAAAGGCAGGACAGGGCCAGAACTTCCTGCAAGAAAATTGGGGTTGGACGTCCTGAAAACCGGTGTAAGAGCCAATGCCAGGCTGAGAATGGCCTGACAGAGGAGGGATTTAAGAACACAGTGAAGAAGGGAAGGGCCCCTGACCAGCAGGGGAGGAGAAAGAAAGATGGTAGTGGTGAATAAGAAATAGGATTTTGCAAAGGGAGGGGAGGGGGGCTCTCAGAGGGAAGAGACCCAAGCACAAAAGAGGTCCTCAGAGGGACCAGAGAAGTCCCAAGAGAAGGGCGCCCCCAGGGGTCAGACAGGAGGGAGAGAGAGTTGGGAGTCCGTGGAGAAGGAAAGACCAGGAGTGGAGGTTTTACGTGAGGTTTCTCTGGCCAGAAAAAGGCCTGCGTGGTGGAACAGGCGGCACAGAGATTAAGGACGGGTGCACAAATAACTAGAAGCCATGTATGTAAGAGATC
This sequence comes from Saccopteryx bilineata, assembly GCF_036850765.1. Classification (NCBI taxonomy): domain Eukaryota; kingdom Metazoa; phylum Chordata; class Mammalia; order Chiroptera; family Emballonuridae; genus Saccopteryx; species Saccopteryx bilineata. Next base: position 180,985,329 of record NC_089494.1, read on the forward strand.
TCCAATCAGCTCCCAGCTTTTTTTGGTGATAGTTAAATTGGTGAGGGTGTTAACACCGAAAGTCCCTTCAGGAGGCTAATTCAGTGGGTTCTGTGGCCTGGCCACAGCGGAGAAGAAGAACAGTTTCTTCTTCTTTAGGGAGGGAGATTCCTGTGTCCCCACAGCTGCCCTCAGTCCTCGGAGTGGTCAGATTTGAATATCAGCATCCTAAAATTCAAGGTCTGGTCACGGATGGAAGAGGTAAAGTGGATGTGCTCTAGACGTCTCCACAAGCACACTCACTCGAACGGAAAAGACTTCCCTGATGTAGCTACGGTTTCAGACAGGGATCTCGGCAGAAAAACTGAGGGGTGGCTGGAGGCAGGGGACTTACCGTACTGTGCGCCGAAGTGGATGGAAGGTCGGAGATCCTGGTTCTTTCTCAGAGGGGAGGGGAGAGGAGCGGTCCTTGTGGACTTCAAACTCCTCCTGGGTTTTCAGCACCAAAATGTAAGGTATTTTTCCCCGCCGAGAAGGAAGGAAGGGGCCAGAGCCATCAAGTGTGGAATAACAAAAGGCTTTATTGAGTACAGCGCATCCCGCCCAGTGAGGTTCCCTGGCCCTGAGGAAAGATGGAGGCCAGGAAAGTCACAAGGATTAAACCACATGGGAGATATTTAAAGGGTCCCTAGGGTGGTCGAGCTAATATGATGTGGTGAAATCTCACTGGCTGGCAGTCAGTCGCTTTTTTCCCAAGGACTCCTAGGAATTTTCTTTTGGCGCACTTGGTTGTGGGAGTCCTAGCCAAAGTTTGTGGGCCTGGGTTCCCCATGTGACCATCCCCCATTGTCCACTGAACTTACAGTAACTTTTCCCAATTTGCCCAGCTGGTAAGAGGTGGAGCCAGGTTTGAACAAATGTATATATGTGTTTAAATATATCATATATATCATATATATATCATAAAGATAAAACATAAACATGGAGAGTTAGGAAAGTAAAGGAAAAAGTCGCTCATAAGATCTTCATTCTTATATTACTATTGAATTTTGTATAATCTCCTTCCGTGTTTTCTATATCCATAATTTTGTATCATGATTTTTTTTTTTTTTTCTGAAGCTGGAAACGGAGAGGCAGTCAGACAGACTCCCGCATGCGCCCAACCGGGATCCACCCGGCACGCCCACCAGGGGGCGATGCTCTGCCCATCCGGGCATTGCTCTGTCGCAACCAGAGCCACTCTAGTGCCTGGGGCAGAGGCCAAGGAGCCATCCCCAGTGCCTGGGCCATCTTTGCTCCAATGGAGCCTCGGCTGCGGGAGGGGAAGAGAGAGACAGAGAAGAAGGAGAGGGGGAGGGGTGGAGAAGCAGATAGGCACTTCTCCTGTGTGGCCTGGCCGGGAATCGAACCCGGGACCTCCGAATGCCAGGCCGACGTACATATTCTGTACTTGGGGTTTCATCAATTACCAGGTTGTAACTATTTTCTATGTTTTTTTATAATTATTACAATTTAGTTTATGTCTTCATATTATTCAATCCTGTGGCTAGAGTAATTCACTTAAATGCTCTGTTATTAGACAATGGGCTATATCCAATATTTCCTACTCTATGTGTATATAAACTTATCTTTCGGCCCTGGCTGATTGGCTCAGCGGTAGAGCGTCGGCCTGGCGTGCGGGGGACCCAGGTTCGATTCCCGGCCAGGGCACATAGTAGAAGCCCCCATTTGCTTCTCCACCACCCCCCTCTTTCCTCTCTGTCTCTCTCTTCCCCTCCCGCAGCCAAGGCTCCATTGGAGCAAAGATGGCCCGGGCACTGGGGATGGCTCCTTTGCCTCAGCCCCAGGCGCTAGAGTGGCTCTGGTCGCGGCAGAGCGACACGCTGGAGGGGCAGAGCATCGCCCCCTGGTGGGCAGAGCGTCGCCCCTGGTGGGCGTGCTGGGTGGATCCCTGTCAGGCGCATGCGGGAGTCTGTCTGACTGTCTCTCCCCGTTTCCAGCTTCAGAAAAAAAAACAAAAAACAAAAAACTTATCTTTCAATCTTTATGAACCCTGCTTTTATAATGTTTCTAATTATTTCTTTTAAGGAATATATCCGGAAGTGAGATTACTGAGTAATTAACAGTGAGCTTTATAATCCACTTTTTTCTTTAGAAAACCTAAAATGTTTCTGGTTTTTTCCAAGCACTGTATGTTACTAGATTGTCAGTCACTACGATCAATGATAAATTAAATCCCATTTTTAAATTCTCTCTTGCAATAAGTTACTGTCAATTATTCACCTCCTCTACATAGAGCTAACATATTGGAAGAGCCAATTTTCAATCATATTAAAAATCACTAATCTTGCCCTGGCCGGTTGGCTCAGTGGTAGAGCAATCGCCTGGTGTGCAGAAGTCCTGGGTTTGATTCCTGGTCAGGGTACACAGGAGAAGCACCCATCTGCTTCTTCACCCCACCCCCGACTTCTTTCTCTCTCTTCTCCTCTCTTCCTGCAGCCATGGCTCAATTAGAGCGAGTTGGCCCTGGACGCTGGGAACGGCTCTATGGCCTCCACCTCAGGAGCTAAATATGTCTCTGGTTGCAGAGAAGCAAGGGCCCCAGATGGGCAGAGCACTGCTCCCTAGTGGGCTTGCTGCGTGGATTCCAGCTGGGGTGCCTGCAGGATTCTGTCTCCACCTTCCCTCCTCTCACTAAAAAACAAAAAACAAAAACCAACAACAACAACAAAAAACCCACTATTTGGATCTGGCAACAATGTTATCAAGTTTCTTTATTTTGTACATGCACTTTTACACAAAAAATACAATTTCTGCAAGTGTAACAGAACCTTTTGTTTTTCCAAAGGAAGATTGAAACATGATTTTTCTCATTTCAAGTAGATGCTGTGGAAGGTTATCAGCCACAGTTGGACCAAGAGAAGTCACCATGGAGCTGTATTCATTTTAATTGTTATCTTTGTCCTCAACACTGAAGAGCTGAAGTTCAAGAAAGCTAGGCTTTGGGACTACTTTTCAAATGCACTGAACCAACAACTCACAAAATAAACAACTTTTTGCTCTGGATATAGTATCTTGTGAAATTACAGAAAAGACCATTTTAGCACTGGAAAAAAAAACTTAAAACTATTCATCTTGTCCAATTACTTATTTTACAAATGAAGAAAATGAGGCCCAGAAATTTTAATGTCAAAATCAGTCTAGAACTGAGTCTCCTCACACCTGTTCCCTTTGTGTCTAATTTGGAGATTTGAGGACTGGTCCAAAGAAATCCCTGAAGACCTAAATCTGGAATAAGAAGGGCCTTCAATTATATAAACAAGACCCTATCTTATACCAAGAATATTATTTAAAAAAACCCAAACACCTCAGTAAGGGAGAAAAGTTAGAGATAAACTTGTTGATGTGTCTTGCTCATCATATGGCCAAGATCATATAGTAATAGTGTTAATTTAGGTCACAGAATTTATGGTCAGGATAACCCAGTTAATTTAGGTCACAGAATGTATGTGTGATAATTGGTCTTTCTCAAATATGTAAGTGAGAGACTATAATTAAACAGCTTTTAAGTAATTATTTTCCTCTCAAGGGAATAATGTATTAATGTAGGCATAAGCTGAATCTAAGTTTTTAATTATTAGAAGCTAGACAATTTTATCAAAAGCAAAGACCTGTCTTTAAGTTCCTTAAGGCTGTACGATCGCCTAGACAGAGCTGCGGAGTGTAGTGCACACACCTGTAACATCAGCTTGTTAAAAACACAGAAATCAGTCCCACCTAAATCTATCTGCCAGTAAAACACGGGAATCCGAGTTTTAACAAGTTCTCTAGGTGATTCCTATGCATGTTCAAGTTTAAGAAGCATTGTTCTAATAGCGACATTCTCAACCTGTTTTTGCACATTGGAATTACATAGGAACCTTTTAAAAATACTTATGCCTGAGTATCATCCCAGATTTATAATTAATTAATCAAGAGTGAAGCCTGGGCATTATCATAGTTGAGAATCAATACTCCAACAATTTTTTTGGAGCATTAGTGTTGGTTCTTTACAATAAAATTATTGAAAATAGGCCTCAGCCTACCCAGCTCCCCAGTGTTTCAAATAGGCATTTGCCAAGCAAGTGAACACAATACAACCATCAGAATATAGGCATAAAATATTAGAACTTTCATTTTTATTTACTTTAAACTTAAGTATTAATTAAGCTAAAAATTTAATATTAATTTTTGTCAAAGGTATGATCTATATAATATATTAATACAGTAACATATGTGTAAGCTTTAGAAATATTTCCATAGAGGATGCTTATTTAAATAGTTTTTATAATCATAAATTTTTAATTTTTTTATAAATACAGAGTATCATATAATTTCTTTATTTTTCAGAGTTCATGATATAGAATGATGGTTTACAAACTTAAGTGTGCATGAAAATCACCTGAGCAGCTTGTTAAGTATAAATTCCTGTGGCCCATCTGCCAAAGATAAATTCAGTTCTCCTGAGTTTGCACTCAGGAATCTACACAACAAGGCATATTCCAAATGATTCTTATGTAAATTATTCATAAACCAATTTTAAGAGACACTCTTTAAAACCACATCCTTTTTTTAGTTTTGGCAGAAAGAGAGTGAGCTATCTTGGAAGGCAGAGCACCCATTCAGAGCCTCAGAGGATGGTAGTACCTCAATGTGATCATGTTCAAAGGCTCCAACCTCAACTTTGAAGGAGACCAGCACACCCACAGTATCTTTAGTTCCTTGGGTTAACCCTGGTTACAAAGACAGCTGTGTAACCAGAAATGCCAGTGGACAACTTTACAAAGCGAAATACAACTTTTAGGTAGACTAGAGTGGTTCTTTTTTTTTTTTTTTTTTACAGAGACAGAGAGAGTCAGAGAGAGGGGTAGACAGGGACAGACAGACAGGAACAGAGAGAGATGAGAAGCATCAATCATTAGTTTTTCGTTGAGCATTGCAACACCTTAATTGTTCATTGATTGCTTTCTCATACGTGCCTTGACCGTGGGCCTTCAGCAGACCAAGTAACCCCTTGCTCGAGCCAGCGACCTTGGGCTCAAGCTGGTTTAGAGTGGCTCTTATTGGTTGTCAGTACATCATGGTCCTGTAGAAAAATCAGTGGACTGCAAAATGGTAATTATGACTTTGCCTCTTTAAACCTAGAATCAGAGTTAAAAGAAATAATTATAATGTGAAGTTTTAATAGTTTGTCTTCAAAAAATGATCAGTGATATACTACCAAGAAAAAGGGAAGAATTAGACCAAATTAAGTGTAAATGATGTCAACACATCAATGAAAAGGTAGAGTGTCAAACTGTACATAAACAATACCAACTATATACTTTCTTATAAGAAACCCACTTACAAGTAAGTTAAAAGTAAAATGATGTCCTAAAATGTACATGTTAACACTAATCAAAAGAAAGCTGGAGTGTCTGTATTAATATTTGATAAAATAGATTTCAGAGGAAAGAATATCACTAGAAATAAAAAGTATTATTTCATATTGATAATGGGTTAATTTTTCAAGAGGATATAGAAATCCAAAATATTTATGTACTTAACTAAAAAATTTGAATTAAAATGAAGCAAAAACTGATGGTACAGCAAGGGAAAATAGGTAAATCCACAATTATAGTCAAAGATAGACAATGCAGGACTCTTAGATCAGTGAGGAAGGCATTGATACACTCAACAATAAGGATGAACCTCAAGGCATTCTACTGAGTGGGAAAAAAAAGACAAAAAAGAGTATCACTTAGGTTATTCTATTTATGTAACATTTTAGAAAAAAGTAATCTGCAGTAACAGAAAGAACATTGTTGGTTACCTTGGGCTGGGGTGTCAGAGAAAACAGAAGGGAACATTTTGAGGTGATGTGTCTATTCATTATCTTGATTGTGGTTATGATTTCATAAGCATATTTTCATGTGTCAAAATGTATCAAATGGTATACTTTAAGCAAATTCAGTTTACTGTGTATCAGTTATACTTGAATGAATAGAAAAAAAATCACTGTTAATCCAGCAAATGACCCCCTGTAGCCTCTAACAATGCCAGAATTGAAGGGATTAGCACATTGACAGGTACTATTTTTTTTTATTTTATTTATTCATTTTTAGAGAGGAGAGAGAGAGAGACAGAGAGGGAGAGAGAGACAGAGAGAGAGACAGAGAGAGAGACAGAGAGAAAGAGAAGGGGGAGGAGCTGGAAGCATCAACTCCCATATGTGCCTTGACCAGGCAAGCCCAGGGTTTCGAACTGGCAACCTCAGCATTTCCAGGTCGACGCTTTATCCACTGCGCCACCACAGGTCAGGCGACAGGTACTATTGTTAAAGGTATATTGTTGAAGGATATGAGGTGTGTTGTTTTTTTTTATCTCAAGTCAATACGGCCCAATTTATTCATTTTAAGCTGCAATCAGAGTTTGCTTTCAGATGAAAAATAATTTCTAAATAATGAATAATATTAAACAGACTTTATTCAGAACACTTCCCCCATTCTTGGAATCCCTTGATCCAAATTTCTCTTTTTCTTTATTTCTTCAATATCAAACACCTCTTTAACTAAATGATTTGATATCTTTATTAGCCCAAGATAATTTGTGAAACAAATTTTTTAGTATTTAAGAGAATTTTTTATTGATTTACATAAAAATAAAGCTTTAATCTAAAGTAATGAACTTATTCTTGTGATATTGTAGGAATCACAAATTAGGTAAAAGAAAGTAATTTGAGTTTAGCAGAATTTCTAATTTTATAATTACATTACCACGAGCAGTGTTTCTCTTTTGCCTAGCCAGCGTCGATAGTCACTATTTTTGTATCTCAAAGGAAAATTATAAATTTGATTTTCCTTTGAGGTTCATCTTATTTCACTCATAAGCCTTGTGGTTTGACCAAATTAGACTCCAGCTTTAAGAATAATAAGGGCTTCTGTTTTTTCTCTAAACAATTAGGTAGCCCAGGAATTTTCCTGTCACCATTATCAATTATAAATCTAAATAAAGTCTACAAAATGAGTTTTTATTCAGACAAAAGACAATTGGTATGCAGAACATGCATCCCTGAAAGAAGGAAACAAATATGATCGAGTGCTCTAATTGTTTTAGTTTACTACCTAGAGTTTGTCTGCAGAGAAATCCAAACAGTCCACAATGTGGTCTGGTTGAGAAGTCAGAGATTGGAGGTCAGGAAAGCTGTGACAGCCAGAATTTTATAGGGCAGAAAACCAAATAGAGGTAACTACACAAGAGAGGAAGAGCGGTATCTATAAATCTTGGCCGATCACTGATCTGTCTGTGCTCAGTGAGAGGTAATGACTTGAGGCAGAAGAAAGAAGCACCAGACATCAATAAGTCAAACGATTTCCAGAGTTCAAACCTGACTGAGAATAGTCCTCATTCTTACCTGCCATACTTAAGAACCTCATGATATAAGGGACACTGAGTAGATTCTTTAAAAAGCCATCACAGTAGTATCAGAGCTAAGAGAAACTCCAAATAAATGACTATTGTGGATCCACATGAATAAAATCTAAAGGCAAATTTTAAAAAACACATCTCTTACAATTAATTGTATGCTAAGCAGTTTCATAATACTTAAAAAAAATATAACAAAATCCAGTACTCAACAACATCATATTCATATTGTTCAGCACTTAGTCAAAAATTACTTATATAGGCAGAAGCATGGCTAACACTGAAAAACATTTAGCATGCTAAATAAAAGAAAGGCAGAATGAAAGCCTATTTTATATATTTTGTTTGGTTCGATTTATATGAAGTTTAGAAAATGACAAAACTATAGTGAAAGCAAGTACCCAGTGGATCAGTGGTCGCCGGGGGCTAGAGAAGGGCTGGACTTGAGGACGTGCAGAGAAACTTGTGGCGGTAATAGAAATGTCTTCTGCTTTGATCTGGTGGTGGTTCTATAATAGTGCACAATACATTTATCAAAACTCATCAAATTGTACACATAACATGGATGAATTTTATCACATGTAAATTATACTTCAGGGCAGCTTAAAAGGAAAAACCCTGAAAGTAGGCATGGGACCCTGACCATTTCACGTGTTCCTTATTTCTAGACACAGGGATTATTTTATGGACTGTCCATTTGACCTGAGAACGTCAAAGATCAGCGTTTTGCCTTCTGTAGCTCTCTTTCTGATGTCGATTTAACCGATCAGTTACGTCTGAAACTGCTTCTAGCCAGCGATCTTGCTACTACGATGGGGAGTCAACCTGAGAAGGAAGCCATACTCTGTGCCTCACATTTCATCCTTGTAAGCACCCTAAGAGATAGCTATTATTATTCACTTTATAGATAAGAAAATAGCCTAACCTGTGGTGATGCAGTGGATAAGCCTCAACCTGGAACGCTGAGGTCGTGGGTTTGAAACCCCGGGCTTGCCTGGACAGGGCACATGTGAAAAGTAACTGCTTCTCACTCCCTCCTCCCCTTTCTGTCCCACTTTCTTTCCTCTCTCTAAAAGCAATAAACAATGTCTTAAAAAGAAACAGAGAGACTACAGGGGGTCTTCAGATTATGATAATCTCAACATACAATGTTTTGAGTTTATGACACTCACTTCCATAAAAACTTAAAAAAATTGAGACAAGAGTTAGTGTCGTACTTATGGACTACATGGCAAACTAGTTTGGTTGCATGCGGCAGAAGTCTATGCCGTAACACAGCATATGAGTGAGGGAGTCACCCTGCCCACTTGAGAGAATTTAACCCTACTATCAAGGACAAGGTGGTTTACCTTCCACCTAATACCACTGCCCTTTTACAGCCTATGGACCGAAGTGTCATTGCCTCTTTCAAGGCCTGCTACCTCCGGAGGACATTTGCTATGGCCCTAATGCAACTAAGAAGGATAAGACCCTGATACACAAAAACTTCTGAAGGTCTTATGACATTTACAATGCTGTATGAAACAATGGTTTTGTCTGGGATGAAGTGAGGTGAACAAACTAAAATGGTGTGTGGAAAAAATTGTGTCCCCAGTTTGTATATGACTTCTATGGCTTCGAGGAGTCAGTAGAGACTATAACAGAGAAAGTTGTTGCCATGGGTAAACAGTTTAATTTGGGTGTGGAGGCTAGGGTGTCGTAGAGCTACTGGCATAACATGGAGAGGAGCTGTCTGCTGAGGACCTCACTCGGCAGGAGAAGCAGTTGATTGAAGCGGAAGAGATAGAAACCCCATAATCCAAGAGATTTACTACCAAGGGTATGGCAGAAGGTTTTCTATGGTAGAGGATGGGTTGGCAAAATTTCAGGCTGGGGACCCCAGAGATGACAGAGTCAGTAAGGTCTATAGAGCTGTTATGGATGCCTGGCAGATTTTGGAAGAGAAGTCATCAACCTTCCAGACTAGCCTGGAACAATTATTTAAGAAGGTAGAGAGTCCTGTGACAGATACTGTATCCTCTACATCAGCTGTTTCTTGAAACAAAATACCTGTAATACAGGTAGAATCACCTCCAGCGTCTCCTGCATGGTCCTTAGGCAATCCTGATTCACCTGACCCAGTGTCTCCAGCACCTTCTGCAGGTTCTCCTGCCTCTCCAGCTTCCTCCTTCCCAATAGGTCACTCTCTCCCACCTTGCAATTCCCCTTCCAGTGTGCAAGCCAACCACAGGAATAAAGGTAAGAAATATTTTTTATGCTCATTTTTTTCTGTTACTATATAGTACAGTGTACAGTACAGTATATTTATGTTCTTTTCCTTTTTCTGTGGCTCAGTTGTGTTTTTATGTTCTAGATTATGATTTTACAACTGTGCTAGGATAGGTAAGTGACTTAGGCTAGGGTGTGTTTTGACTTACACCAAAATTCAGGTTATGTCATTGTCATAAGAATGAAACTATGTCATAACCTGAGGATCTCCCATATAGATAAGAAAATGGAGGGTTAGAAAGGTTAGTTTTCCCAAAGTCACACAACTAGCAAATAGAAAAGCAGCAGTGGCCCTGGCCAGTGGCTCAATGGATAAACCATTGGCCAGTGTATGGACATCTCAGGTTCAACTCCTAATCAGGGCACATAGGAGAAGCAACCATCTGCTTCTCTTCCCCTCCCTCTCCTTCTTTTCTCCCTTTTCCCCTCCCACAACCAATGGCTCGATTGGTTCAAGTGTGGCCCTGGGTTCTGAGGATAGTTTGGTTGTGAGTGTGTCAGCCTCAGGCACTACAAATAACTCCATACTCAAGCATCAGCCCAAGATGGGGGTTGCCAAGTGGATCCCCATCAGGGTGCATGCAAGAGTCTATCTCCCCTCCTCTCACTTAAAATAAAAAGGAGAGAAAAGCAGCAACCTGGGTTTATCTGATGCCAAAGTTCATGCTTATAACTGTTATGTAACTGAAAACGAAATACAACAAAAATCTATAATTTTAAATTTCTCCATATACTATTGAAAAACATGACTTTGTGGCAGCCAAGACAATTCCTATATTCACAACATAGTTAATTAAAAAGAAAATTTGAAATCATATGACATTTATTTTAAAATCATAATATACATTTTTACAAATTGCTTTTCTTACTATTCATATGTACATATTCACTAAGCTTTTAAAATTATTTCAATTGCATCAATAACAATTCAGATTGGGAAAAGAATTGCAATAGGAGTAAAAACAGATCAAGAAAATAAATTCTTTTGTTTAAGCATGAATCTCATTTACATAAGCTCACACACTCATAATCACTTGAATTGCCCTATGTGGATTGTGACATGAAAAAACTGAAAAAACAGAAGCCTCATTAGGTCTGTTCAGGGAGAAGAGAAGAACAGTATGTTATATTAAACTGGGACACCTGACTGGGTTACTTTACTGCTATAGTCTGAGCAGCATAATAATTTGAATGGCATTGTTATGCAAAGGAAAATGCTTTAAATTTAGGTGTACTGTGGCCATTATGTAAATACGATCCTCTGTGTCTATCTTAGTCTGGTTTGCAACATTAGATATTTCCAGCCATGTTTCAGAAGCTCACTATCTCATCCTATCATAAATGCAAGCCACAACAACTGAGAGAGAAAAGTTGGCAAAAAAATCAAATGGCTGAGGCTGAGAAAGCAAAATATCCAGTGTGGATGTGTATTTTCTCTAAGTAAATAGCAAAATTAAAAATAATTACTACAGAAAAACACTGCTACCTTAATAGAATAAATACATAGTTTTTTATGTGGACATCTCTGACCTAAAGGAACCAAACCATTATGTTCCCAAAGCAAAGAGTTGTTTCTTCTTCCACATTTAGGTTAGTAGGACCTTCTATGAGAAATTCACTAATCTTTGATCTACTCAATTTATTTAGAATAAAGTATCATATTTTATGCATATTCCAATAGTAAAAACAGCTACCATTTTTGAATATTCACTATTTTCTAAACATTATTCTAAATGTTGTAGTAACTCTCATCTAAACTTTAGAACAACCTTACAAGGTAAATAGCATTATTACTTTCAGGTTACAGATGAGAAAACTGAAGCCCAGAAGAGCTAAATTGTCTAGGGTCACACAGCTGTCAGATGCTGTAAGCAGGATTTGAGCTTAGGCAGTCTGGTTTCAAAGACTGCACACTGTATCACTATGTCATGCTAACACTTTCATATGTGTGAAATTGTGTGTGTGTGTGTGTGTGTGGTGTGTTATGGTCTTTAGGGAGTATTTTTTTATTTTAAAAAATGTTCACATAAAATTTACCATCATAACAATTTAAAAAAAACAGTTTATTGAGATATTATTTATATATCATGCATTTCACCCATTTAAATTGTATAATTCAGTGGCTTCTAGTATACTTTCACATTTAATCGTCACCATGGTTCATTTCATTTTCATTACCTCAAAAAAAAACAAACCCCATACTTTCTAGCTGTCATCCTTTCCCCAGTTCCTATCCCAAGCAACCCGTAATTTACTTTCCATTTCATAGAGTTTCCTTTTCTGGACATTTCATCTCTATGAAACCATCATATGTGGTATTTTATTTACTGCCTTCCCCTCATTTTTTTATTGATTTAAATTTATTGTGATTACATAGATTCTAGTGTTGCCCTGAATGCATCCCCCACCCCGTATTCCCCTCAATATCTCCCTTGCCCCCTCCCCATAGCGCCCACCACCCTTCCCTTCAGGGTTTTCCCATTTTGCCATCCCCTTTACCTCTGTTCTCTTTTCCTCTAGTCCCCTTGATCTCTCCTCTGTCTCAATTCCGTTCCTCAGTTCACATTGTTCATTGCATTCCTCAAATGAGTAAGGTCATATGATGTTTTTCTTTTTCTGCCTGGCTTATTTCACTTAACATAATAGTTTCCAGGTCCATCCATGTTGGCGCAAAAGGTAAGATTTCCTTTATTTTCATGGCCCCATAGTATTCCATTGTGTGTATGTATATATATACCACTGCTTTTTAATCCACTCGTCCACTGATCTGGAAACACTGGGCTGTTTCCAGATCTTCGCTATTGTGAACAATGCTGCCATAAACATGGGGGTACATTTCTCCTTTTGAAATAGTTCTATGGTGTTCTTGGGGTATATTCCTAAAAATGGAATAGCTGTGTCAAAAGGCAGTTCGATTTTTAACTTTTTGAGGAATCTCCATACTATTTTCCACAGTGGCTACAGAGTCTGCATTCCCACCAGCAGTGCAGGAGGGTTTCCTTTTCTCCACATCTTTGCCAGCACTTACTCTGTGTTGTTTTGTTAACGAGTGCCATTCTGACTGGTGTGAGGTGATATCTCATCGTGGTTTCAATTTGCATTTCTCTGATGATTAGTGATGTTGAGCGTTTTTTCATATGCCTATTGGCCATCTGTATGTCCTCTTTGGAGAAGTTTCTATTCATTTCTTTTGCCCGTTTTTTGATTGGATTGTTTGTCTTCCTGGTGTTGAGTTTTACAAGTTCTTTATGAATTTTGGTTATTAACCCTTTATCAGAAGTATTGTCGAATATGTTCTCCCATTGTGTAGTTTGTCTTTTTATTCTGTTCTTATTGTCTTTGGCTGTGCAAAAGCTTTTTAGTTTGATATAGTCCCATTTGTTTATCCTGTCTTTTATTTCACTCACCTGTGGAGATAAATCAGCAAATATATTGCTGCAAGAGATGTCAGAGAGCTTATTGCCTATGTTTTCTTCTAAGATGCTTATGGTTTCACAGCTTACATTCAAGTCTTTTATTCATTTTGAGTTTATTTTTGTGAATGGTGTAAGTTGGTGGTCTAGTTTCATTTTTTTGCAGGTAGCTGTCCAATTTTCCCAATACCATTTGTTGAAGAAGCTGTCTTTACTCCATTGTATCCTCTTACCTCCTTTGTCAAATATCAGTTGTCCATAAAGGTGTGGGTTTATTTCTGGGTTTTCTGTTTCTTCCATTGATCTACATGCCTGTTCTTATGCCAGTACCAAGCGGTTTTGAGTACAATGGCCTTGCAGTATAACTTGATATCAGGAAGTGTGATACCTCCCGCTTTATTCTTCCTTTTCAAGATTGCTGAGGCTATTCATGTTCTTTTTTGATTCCATATAAATTTTTGGAATATGTGTTCTATATCTTTGAAGTATGTCATTGGTATTTTAATTGATATTGCATTGAATTTAATAATTGCTTTGAGTAATATGGACATTTTAATGATGTTTATTCTTCCTAACCATGAGCACAGTATATGCATCCACTTGTTTGTATCTTCCTTGATTTCTTTTATCAATGTTTTATAAATTTCCAAGTACAAGTCTTTAACCTCCTTGGTTAAATTTACTCCTAGGTACTTTATTTTTTTGGTTGCAATAGTGAAGGGGACTGTTTCCTTAATTTCTCTTTCAGACAGTTCATTGTTGGTATATAAAAATGCCTCTGATTTCTGAGTATTACTTTTATATCCTGCCACCTTGCTGAATTCATTTATTAGGTCCACTAGTTTTTTGACTGTTTAGGGTTTTCTATATACAATAGCATATCATCTGCAAATAATGATAGTTTTACTTCTTCTTTTCCAATTTGGATGCCTTTTATTTCTTCTTCTTGTCTGATTGCTGTGGCTAGGATTTCCAGGACTATATTGAATAAGAGTGGTGAAAGGGGGCACCCCTGCCTTGTTCCTGATCTTAAAGGGATTGTTTTTAATTTTTGCCCATTGATTATAATGTTGGCTGTAGATTTGTCATAGATGAACATTACCATGTTGAAGTATGTTCCCTGTATACCCACTTTGCTGAGAGTTTTGATCATGAATGGGTGCTGGATTTTATCAAATGCTTTTTCTGCATCTACTGAAATTATCATATGGTTTTTCTCCTTCCTTTTGTTTATGTGATGAATCACATTGATTGATTTGCAAATATTGTACCAGCTTTGCCTTCCCAGAATAAATCCCACTTGATCATGGTGTATAATTTTTTTCATATATTGCTGGATCCGGTTGGTAAATATTTTGTTGAGGACTTTAGCATCTAGATTCATCAGGGATATTGGCCTATAATTTTCTTTTTGTGTGTGTGTTGTCTGCCTTATTTTGGAATCAGAATTACACTCGCCTGATAAAAGAAGCTTGGAAGTCTTTCTTCCTCTTGAATTTTTTGAAATAGCTTGAGAAGGATAGGAGTTCTTTTTTTGAATATTTGGTAGAATTCACCTGTGAAGCCATCAGGTCCCAGGCTTTTGTTCGTTGGTAGTTTTTTGATAACTCAATCTTCTTAAATTTGTTGAGACTGCTTTTGTGCCCTAACATGTGATCTGTCCTAGAGAATGTACCATGAGCACTTGAAAAGAATGTATATTCTGCTGCTTTAGGGTGAAAGGTTCTGAAGATATCTACTAAATCCAGTTGATCTAGTGTGTCCTTTAAGTCTGCTGTTTCTTTGATAATTTTCTTTCTTGAGGATCTATCTAGTGATGTTAGTGGGGTATTGAAATCCCTTACTATTATAGTATTGCTCTTGATCTTGCTCTCTATATCCATCAAAGTCTACTTTATATATTTAGGTTCTCCTATGTTAGGTGTGTAAATATTTATAATGGTTATATCTTCCTGTTGAATTGCTCCCTTTATCATTATGTAATGACCTTCTTTATCTCTTACTATAGCCTTTGTTTTAAAGTCATTTTGTCTGATATAAGTATTGCTATCTCAGCTTTTTTTTTTTTCATTTCTATTTGCATGAAATATTTTTTTTTCCATTCTTTTACCTTCAGTCTATGTGCATCTTTTGTTTTAAGGTGTGTCTCTTGTAGACAGCATATGTATGGGTCCTGTTTTCTTATCCACGCAGCTACCCTATGTCTTTTGATAGGATCATTTAATCCATTTACATTTAAGGTTATTATTGATATTTAGTTGTTTATTGCCATTTTATTCTTTAAAACTGTATTCCTCTTTTGCTATATTCTTTTCTCCCTTTGATCTGTTTACAATAGACCCCTTAACATTTCTTGTAGCATTCGTTTGGTTGTAATGAATTCCTTGAGTTTTTTTCCATCTGGAAGCTTTTTATTTCTCTTTCAATTTTAAATGATAGCCTTGCTGGATAAAGTAGTCTTGGTTGTAGGCTCTTGTTCTGCATTACTTTGAATATTTCTTGCCATTCCCTTCTGGCCTCAAGTGTTTCTGTTGAGAAGTTGGATGTCATCCTTATGGGGGCTCTTTTGTAGGTGATAGCCTTTTTTTCCTCTAGCAGTTTTTAATATTTCTCTTTATCACTTAGCTTTGGTATTTTAATTATGATGTGTCTTGGTGTAGATTTCTTTGGGTTTCTCTTTAATGAAATTCTCTGTGCTTCCTGAACTTGTGTGACTTTTTCCTGAATCAATTTAGGAAAGTTTTCAGCTATGATTTGATTGAACAAAGTCTCTATCGCTTGTTCTTTCTCTTCTTCTTCAGGAACCCCTATGATGCAGATGTTATTTCTCTTCATGTTGTCACAGAGCTCTCTTAGAGTTTCCTCAGACATTTTGAGTCTCTTTTATTTTTGCTGCTCTGCTTCTATGCCTTCATTTATCTTGTCCTCTAACTCATTGATTTGATCCTCAGCTTCATGCATCCTGCTTTTAATTTCTTCCATTTTGGTTTTCATATCTAATATTGTATTTGTAATTTCTGACTGATTTCTTTTTATTATTTTAATATCCTTTTTTATACTTGCTATCTCTTTATTTAGTTGTTCATTATGATCATCTATTGTTGTTCTAAGATCTTTGAGCATCCTAACAATCATTATTTTAAACTCTGCATCTGGTAATTTGATTATATCTGACTCCTTCAAGTCCTTTTCTGGGGATTTCTCTTGATTCATTTGGATTGCATTTCTTTGCCTTCTCATTCTGTCTATGTATAATAAGAGTGTGGCCACTGGAGTCTAATGGGTGCGCCTCTGTGTACCCTTGATGTGGTCTGTCTGCAGGCCCAGCACCCCCTCTGCCGCTGCCTCCGGTGTTTCAGCGCTGGGGTATGATCGTTGCCGGTTGGCCCGCAGCAGCTGTCACTGTGGTTTTCTCCTCTCCTCCATGGGAGGGGCTGTGTTCATGTGCCTGGGTGCAGGAGTGAGCACCTTAGTTCAGCCGGGGGTCTCAGCCTATTCCTGGGCTTTTGCCCCACCTCCACAGGCAGAGCCACACTCGCCAGTGGAGCAGCAAGCCCTGGCTTCAGGCTGGGCGGGACTGCATGCTCACGCTCAGCCATGGGTCTCTGCAGATCCCAGGCTTTCGCTTTTCCCCTGTGGGCGGGCCGCAGCTGGTCGATTGCATTTGTGCGCCCCTTTCACCCCCACCGGGTGAAACTGAGCTCATGCTGGGCTTCATTTGTTGCCAGCCTGACTTCCGCCCCCCACTGACAAGACCATGCTTCCGCTTCCCACTGCTGCCTGCCCTCTGGCTAGCCCTCAGCAGTATCTTTGGGGGCACTGCACCTCAGACCCTAGCACTCAATACTGTATTCCTTAAGGCTCCCTCCTTCTAAGCAACTCTGCTCTGAGTGCTGTGGAAGAGCTTATTTGGCTGGTGTCCTGCTTCCCTTTGCTGGTATTGCTGGTTCCAAGAGAAATATTCACTTCAGATTTTGGAAGTGACTCAGACCAGGGGTTGGGGTGGCTGTCCCTCAAAGTGTTTCTGTCTGTGCCTCCTAGATTACACTCTCTTCTTGCTACTCCAGTCCTCTCCTCATCCCCCAGATCCCCGGTTGAGTGGTTATGAAAGAGGTTTTCTGCACAGTCTCTTTAGGAAGAATGCTTGGTCTGAGAAATCTGTCTCTTTCTCTCAAACAGTATCCTGACTTGTTTAGCAGCTAAACACTGTCCATATGCTTCTTCTAGGCTCTGGGGCTGCAGGCTGGGGCTTTTTTCCTAGGGTCGAGGGCCCTCCCCTCTCTGCTAAACTCACTTCCTGCCACGCGAGTCTCTCCCAGCTGCCGTTCACTCCCAGGAACTGGGCAGCCCTCTCTGCATTTCTGCTTATCCTACCAGTCTCTGTGTGGCTTCTTTGGTGTTCCTTGTTTAAAGAGTCCTTTTAGTTTAGACTAAAGTTGGTTTTTCCAGATGATGGTTCTTAAGTTGTAATCCACTTTGGTTCTGGGAGGTGGAAGTTGGTATGTCTGCCTACTCCATTGCTATCTTGCCATCTCCCCATAACAATTTCTAAGTATACATTTCAATGGCATTAGCTACATTCACACCATTGTGTATCCATCACCACCATCCAACTCTAGAGATCGTTTAATCTTCCAAAACCAAAACTCTGCATTCATTAAACAATAAGGGGCCATTCTCCACCCCCCCTTTTTTTTAGGCCTGAAAACTACCATTCTGTTTCTTCTGTCTATGAATTTGACTACTGCAGGTACCTCAAATTAGTAGAATCATACAAGTATCTGTCCTTTTGTGACTGGTTTATTTCACTTAGCATAATATCCTCCGTTTCATTCATATTGTAGCATGTGTCAACATTTCCTTTCTTTTTAAAGCTGATTAATATTGCATTGTATGTATAGACCACATTTTATTTACTCATCCAACAATGAACTCTTGGGTTGCATCCATGAATAATGCTGCTATGAACATGGCTGTACAGATATCTTTGAAACCCTGTTTTCAATTCTTTTGGCTCTACACCCAGAGTAGAATTGCTGCATTATACAGTAATTCTATTTTTAATTTTTTGAGGAAGCACTATATTGTTTTCCATAGCAGCTTTCATTTTATATTTTCAACAATGATACACAAGGGTTTTCATTTCTCCTTATCCTTGCCAACACTTGTTGCTGTTGTTGTTTAATTGTAATCATCTTAATGGATATAAAGTAGGCTATCTGTTTTAAATTCTTGAGATTTTCTAGATTTTCTATTGATATTTTGAGCTATAAGCTATATACTGTAGAGGACTTCATCTTACTTTGAACATTTGCCATGATTACATCCTGCTAAGAAAAAATGTAATAGGCATAAGACTCCATAATTTGTACCAGATCAGGCATGTGATCTCATGCTTTATATATGAGATGCTGGTCTTCTGGCCTCAACTGATTGGAGGAAAAAATGACAACTGACCCACAGGTTGATCAGGTGTACTAATGAAGATGAGGTAATCACAAGGGGCATCAAACTGTATCTCTTCTCTAGCTCTGTCCCACAGTTTGTCTCTGTGGTTGTCACTCTATAGAGGATTAAGTTCACAAAGTTCAAGTTTAATCCTTTCAATATTAAACTTAGGTTTCAGTACCCTGAACATGCTGTTATTCTTTGCAACCTGAAAATGTCTAGCAGGGAGGTTTTAAACAAAGAAATACACTTACAAATAATTAAAACCAAAAAATCTTTTTGAGTTTTATAAGGTCATTCAGAATTTTTAAGTATCTTTTTAAAAAATGTAACTTTCATGACCCTGGGCTTGCCGGGTTAAGATAAATGCTTTGCATGACTATGTTCCTGTTGTTGTTTTGATGTACTTCTCAAGAGTTCTCTTTTATGTAACTAGGAAAATCAGAAAGAGGGACAGACAAGGTAACTGAGAGGAAGATGAAAACAAGACACT
This sequence comes from Saccopteryx bilineata, assembly GCF_036850765.1. Classification (NCBI taxonomy): domain Eukaryota; kingdom Metazoa; phylum Chordata; class Mammalia; order Chiroptera; family Emballonuridae; genus Saccopteryx; species Saccopteryx bilineata. The sequence goes on from NC_089494.1 coordinate 181,004,373, forward strand.
GAGTTCTAAATTAGAAGTAGCAGAAAGCAAGATGAAAATTTCCAAAATGAATATATCCACAAACACCAGCCACTTTCTCTGATTAAAAAATAATCAAGAGCCTGACCAAGCAGTGGTGCAGTGGATAGAGCTTTCAACCGGGATGCTGAGGACCCAGGTTCAAAACCCTGAGGTGTCCAGCTTGAGCATGGGCTCATCAGCTTGAGCATTGGGTTGCTGGCTTGAGCATAGGATCATAGACATGACCCCATAGTCACTGGCTTGAGCCCAAGGTTGCTGGCTTGAGCAAGGGATCACTTGCTCTGTTGTAGCCCCCTGATCAAGGCACATATGAGAAAGCAATCACTGAACAACTAAGGAGCTGCAACGAAGAATTGATGCTTCTCACCTCTCTCCCTTTCTGTCTGTCTGTCCCTCTCTGTCCCTCTCTCTAACTCTCTCTCTATCTCTGTCAAAAAAATTATTATAATAAATAAGAAAAAAGATTTTCTTTCATTCAGTTTTAAGTTCCAACTTTCTTTTTTTAAAGATTTTGTTTATTTATTTTAGAGAGGAGAGAGAGAGAAGGGAGGGAGAAGCAGGAACATCAACTCCCATATTTACCTTAACCAGGCAGCCTAGGGTCTTGAACCAACAACCTCAACATTCCAGGTCAAGGCTTTATTTACTGCACCCACAGGTCAGACCTTTTTAGATTTTTTTGTAAAAGAGAGAGAGAAAGGTGAGGGAGGAGAAAAAAGCATAAACTTTTAGTTGCTTCTCATATGTGCCTTCACCAGGCAAGCCAGAGTTTTGAACCAGTGACCTCAGCATTCCAGTTCAACATTTATCCACTGCACCACCAAAGGTAAGGCAAGTTCCAACTTTCAAAATATTATTTCAGTAAGTCAAATTTTAAACTGAGGAGCCACCCAGACATATTCAATAGCAAAGGGGAAAATATAATGCTAGTAACCATTTCTTAAAATAGCATGCATAAAAATAAAAGGCACTTTCCCTAATTCACATATGTCCCCCTGCTGACACACACTTGGAACTGGTTGCTGTGGCATCACCCTCCTGGTTAACTCATTCCATTCAAACCAGAGGAACAAATATGCCAGTTAAGTGGGCCTTTCCCATCTGCTCATGTAAAAACATCAACTAGTTCTGCACCAGTAGTTTTTAACTGGTGGCAAAATGAGGGGAAATCCAGAGGTCAAGCCACACTGATATTCAAATGCACACTGAAAATATTGAGATGTTGAAATGTATGAGAATGAGTCCGTGGTGGAGACCAGAAATTTCAAACTTCACCTAGATTTCTTCGTCTCAGCAGAGGCCATCTGCTTTCCCTCTGGCACTGTCTTTAAGCCAGGCTGACAAAGTATATAACACCTTTGATCTCAATGGGAATTAAACCAGACCACAGGCTGAAAAGTAAAAGGTAGCTCAGTTTTTCAAATAATTTAAAGTGAAGCTGGTGAGGTGAGTAGGAGTAAAAATTGATATACATGCCAACTAACCACAAGTATGATGCCATCCTGCTTCAATCAGAGTCTTCCTCCTTAAGGAATTGGTAGAAACATCAGCAACTGTTTGTTGAATGATTATTGTGGTAGCCACTTTGGACATATTATCTAATGTAATATCTACAGCAATCTCACGAGGTAGAAATTGTGTTCTGCATTTTACACCTGAAGTTCAGATATTTGACCAGAAGCATAAAGCTAGGAAGTGACAGGATAATTATTTAAAACACATCCTTACCAGACACCAAAACCCATATTTTACCATTATATTATACTACATTTCATAGTAGCTACTAATACATAGTAAAAATAAAGAATTTAACAAACATCTGTTGAGTAAAACATGCCAAATGTTTCCAGTCACCAAATGTTATATGTTCTGTGAAAGATGCAATGTGTATTTCTATAGTACCTCGATTCCTGGCTTGATGTGTGCAAACAAGAATTTATAAGGCCAATAAATTCTGTCTATTTCTTAGCACCATTTATTCTGTTTTCAGCATAGAGCAATTTCTTTACCTCTTTGTCTTACAGCGAATTGTTAATTCCCTTGTCTAGACCCGAGGCACTCCTTTTCTAGACAGCTATAACCACCTTCCTGCCAGTTCACTAACACCATGGCTAAAGCTATTTTCCAGGCCTACTACTCTCAGGCTGTCCTTTAATAAGAAATCCTGCAGGTTTTCCATGGTTCTACTAATTACATAAATGGGGGCTTTTCTCTTCAGGAGCTCACGCCACCATACCTGTCTGTTCCCTCTGCTGCTATAACCCACTTGCATTATAGACAATGGATTATGGATTACAGATTACAGAAGGTGGACTACACCCTCCATCCTAGACAAGCTGGCTCCCTTACATTCTCTTTCATCCCAAAGTTTCACACACACTGTTCCAAGTCATATTTGCAATATTGGATTGCCAAAGAAGAAATGCAAGTTGGCAAAGGACTTCCTTGCATTTTATGAAGTCCTTTGAAAAGATCTACTTCCCTGTTTACCCAATCGAATCCCTCTTCACATATTATTGAATTTGACAATTAGATTGAGGCTGAGACGCCATTCCAAATGGATTTGCTATATCAGTTTTTATTCTGAGGCTGACAAGTGACAATGTCTTCTGGGAAGAAAAGCATTCCACGTAAAACAGAAATTGGCCTTTGGTTTGCTCTACTCCCTCTTTTATCAGCATTCTTTCCTTTTATTTAAACTTAAACTTCAAAGAGAATGAGCTCCAATTGAGGATTGGAAGATAGTACTCCTCTGAGCCAGGCAATGTTGTTTTTTACTCAAAGCTACTCCTGGGCCAAACTGCAGTAAGTTTGTAATTTATTCTGCATGTCTGCCAATGTGACAACCACAGAAGCAACCTCAACTATACCCAGTGGTTCACCATTGAAATCACATCATGATGTGCATTAGGACACTTGCAATATTGTATATGCTCTTTTTTCTGAAATTGTAATCTGTAAAGCCATTATAACCAGAACTTCCAGTGTCCATATTTTTCATTTTGTAAAAAGTACTTGTCTAAAAAAAAAGGTAACACAAAGTAAAAACAAGAGAAGAAGAGAGCCCTGCCAATATCACGCAAGCTCTTGGGTTCAGCCATGCTGGAAGTCAGAATTATCCCTTCAACTTGCTAGTGATGTGCACTAATAAGTCCTTCTGCTTCCTCTCTTTTTAGCTTAAGTAAAGTTAGTTGGAATATTTTTGTCATGTGAAAATGCATGATCTCTAAATAATAAACAGTGCAGAGTTGAGGAAAAATATGACTGAATGAGGTGTATTTCCCAATAAGAAACAGATGGCACTCTCAATTTTGAAAATCCTAGAAGATTTTTTAAAATGAAGGTTATATTTACAAAGGTGCACATAGAGTAGATCAGAAGCACAAAGGTTGTGCATTAACCCAGAGTTGGTTAGAGCAATGCTATCATCCCATAAGCCTGAAATGACAAGGGGAGGGACCAGTTATCAAAACATAATAGAAGAGGCATGCAGAAAAAGTTACCTTGAAACAAACAGTGATATTAAGTCAAGGAACACAGCGAGTTTAAAGTGAACTCACCAAAAAAGAGCCATGGGAACAAACATATCAACCTCACTGTGTTGTGACCTTTGGTCAGGGATCCCTACTGGCCATACTCAGCTGAAAGACAAAGAAGCCTGTGATGTAGCCATCCATCTCACAGGGCAGAGACCAAAATTTAGAAGGGGGAAAGTTGATCTGTAGTTTCCAGTAAGAAGTATTCAGCACAACCTATATGCTTTGTCTTTTACCACTCATTCTTGTCCTTTATCCAGTTCAAAACCACTACATGTTCTCATCTGAGGAGACATGAAGTCCCATCAGCTGCTGTGTTATCATGAAGTGATAATACTTTCATCATACTGTCACCTGTCTTTTAAGGTCACCACTGAGTGTGATTGTTATGCAGTATCTGTCTTTCAGCTGGTACCAGCAAATCATGGAGATCTATACACAAATCAGACCGATGCATGCACTTCCATAATTAACTAGTCATTTTGGACACTCCATGAAGTCGTAGGTATGGATGAGGAAAAGATGGCAAAGCAGTAGAAGTAGATACAATATAAATCTTGTCACCTGCTCCTGCAGTTGATGACAATGCTGAGGGCTAGACACTACTTTATAGTATAAGATTATTGTTTATGTTTAACTTTCAATTCTGCTGATTAATCCTTTGAGTAGTGAGTTTTTTCATGCTTACTGACCCCTGGGAGTGAGGGGGGTTTTTGTTCAAAAATAAAATTAGTTCCAGTTACAGTTTTATTAACTTAAAATCATGTCTGTTTGATAACATTTATAGAAACAAGAAGAACATACATTTACTGCTCCAGTTCAAAGTTTAAAGACGTATATATACGATAATAACTCTAGATGGTCAAGAGGCACAGGGACGTACATGAATATTCGTACTACTCTAAGGGTTAACTAATATTTCTTATACAATGAGAGTTTCAGATTGCATAGTCATTGTACATTCCATCGTCAAGGGTTCAGTATCTGGAAAGAGCCTGAAAAATAGTAGTCAGTAAATAAGGACACGGCCTTATTCCAGATCCCTGGGTATCCAAGCTGTTGTTTATTCTATTGAATTTGCTGGATGGTTAAAGGGGATCTCTATTACAAATATTTTTTTATTTCTATTATTTCATACTGTGAGACCCAGATAGTAGGGCAGTCTATATTGCAACCGAGACCTGCTAAAGAGTCTGTTCTTCCTATATGTCACGCTCATAACTTTATGAATTACCAATAAAAATGTAAGAGGATCATATGCCAAAATATGCATTTGCCTGCAAAATCCTAACTGGTCTCAGGTATATAGGCCTTAGTCTAAGTAGAGAGTGTTGGGTAAAGTAAAGTGACTTGTCCCTCACTTCAGCAAAGAAGGCACATTATTCCTACTGGACTACTCACATTTCAAACTCTGAATTTTACAGTGTTTATATCTACCCTCTAGAATATATGTCTTATTAAGATACCTAGAGTGCTTGCTACTTCCTACTTACCAGACACATTTAACAGTATCATCATTATGCAGAAGATGAGTGAAGTATTTGTCAAATAACAAGATAATTAAGGCCGATGTAGATGATAACATTGAGTTGGAAAGTTGACATAGCCTTTGGGCAAAATAATAAAAATATATTGTAGTCCCTGCCATGTAAATGGAAACTGCTTCTGATTTCTCCTCACTGATTGCAATGGAATGATAGCACTGCTGCAGATGTAATCACCACATCATTAAGTTTGCCATAGTCTGCTATTATTCCCCATGATACATCTGGTTTTTGTACCAAGCAAATAAGCATGTTAAATAATATGTGGTAAGCATAACTATTTTATTTTTCAAAATTTTGAAAGTGACACTAATCTCTACAATACCCCCAGGAATGAGACATTGTTTTTGGTTCATTATCTTATTGGAGAGGGGAGAAAGAGAGATTGGAGGCAGTTTAAGGGCTTTTCATTCTATCTTTCCTATCATAACTCCCCCACTGCATAGGCTAGGGTGCAAACGTGGGAATTATATCTCTTCCTAAATATATTGATTCCTGTAAACCATTTGCTTAAGGAAATAATGGTAGTATTTATCCCCAGTCCTCCTAGAACTGCTATTAGATTTAAAGCAAGATTTTATCTATTACTGGTTTCTACAATATAAGCCCCTGCTCATTAAGACAGAGTTATTTTTGGGTCTTGAGGGATTAGCTTCAGTTCATAGACAATACCTATTAACCCCCAGAAAGTCTAGCTAGCCTTTTACTCAGTGCACAGCCACAATCATTTCAGCTCTTTAATCTTTCTTGGAGAAAGACTTACAGGATTCGTAGGTCCATATTATATGGCCTTTTCTCAAAGAGAACTGCACTAGCCCTTGGTTAAGATACTTCAGGGTTTTTTTTTAACCAATTTAGGTTTAGAAATTGGATAGAAAGTGTAAAATCCACTTCAAAAGTTTGAGTTAGGTTTTTGCTCTGTGAACCAAAAATTTTTCCACTTAATGTGTGAAATAGGACATTAGCAGTCTGCCATCTAGTTTAATACTAAGACTTCCTCATCAATTAAGCAATGTCACTGATCCCTCAAATCCAAATTCTATGATTACCATTTCAATCCTATAGCTTATTATAGCAGTAGCACCTACCTATTCTCTGATATTTAATTGCTACTAAATGTCCTCTACAAATCTGAAATTCCCACAGTTCATTGTGTCATCCTCTCCATCATCTCTGACCTAAAAGGAGCAATCATAGAACATATCAAGCCTACTGCTGTTCCTCACACCAAGGCATTTCTTAATGCTTTGGCGAATGGTGGGTCCTTTAGGTCCTCTCACTAAAGAGTAACTAAGCAGTTTTGTTTATAATACACTGTTCATAAAAATTAGGGGATATTTCAAAATGAATATGAAGCAATAAAATATTTTTTAATCTTTGTGAGCAGCGTGTATTTTTCATTTTCCATAAGCTTTCATAATCTTTTCTCTGCAATATGCCAGGTAAGTTCCACATATGAGTCTAAAATTTAATTAACAATCCTAGCAGACTGTCAGTACCACTCTAAGGTCCTAGAGATAACATTTTACAGTGTGTCCGTAAAGTCATGCTGCACTTTTGACCGGTCACAGGAAAGCAACAAAAGATGATAGAAATGTGAAATCTGCACCAAATAAAAGGAAAACTCTCCCAGTTTCATACCTATTCAGTGCAGTTCGATGTGGGCTCATGCACAGATTTTTTAGGGCTCCTTAGGTAGCTATCCTGTATGGCCTCTACAGGCTTGTCACTGACTGATGGCCTACCAGAACGGGGTTTCTCCACCAAACTGCCGGTTTCCTTCAACTGTTTATTCCACCAAGTAATGTTATTCCTATGTGGTGGCGCTTCGTTATAAACATGCTGATATTCACATTGCACTTTGGTCATGGACTCAAATTTAGCGAGCCACAGAACACACTGAACTTTCCTCTGTACCGTCCACATCTCGACTGGCATGGCTGTGGGCTGCTCCACTGTATACATGGTGTTACGTCATCATCTGCTTTTGCTGCCACATCATCCTACAGAAACTGGGAGGGTTTTCCTTTTATTTGGTGCAGATTTCACATTTTTATTGTCTTTTGTTGCTTTCCTGTGACTGGTCAAAAGTGCAACATGACTTTATGGACACACTGTAAATCTAGACTGCCAGATAAGTAAACTCGTGTAAATAACTTTGCCTTGATCTACCCTTATAGTTCTCATCTAAGCTTTAAAACTTTTAGAATTCATTCCTGTAAAGCCAGAAGCCAGGGCGACCATCACAGCCACCTGGCCCATGCAGGTTCGCATTGGATTCGGACAGTCGGTAAAGAAACAACGGAGCCAAAAACTGATGGGCAATCATCTTTAATCCTAGCTTGCACCCGGCGGGCAAGCAAAAAACACACACTGGGCTCCAAAACCCACTCACATTCAGTGCTCATAAAGCTACTGACTTATCTGAGTTTCCTAGAATCACCAGACTTACTCACCTCTGTTCCCCATCTCCTTCCTTCTCCCTGCATAAACTCTGCACTAACTGGCTTCTCACTCAACACTCCGCCATCTTGGCTGCTTCTCCTGGCCTCCTCCACGCGTGGCCTTTCTCTGCTCTCTGCTCTCTCCTCTAATGATAATCTCAGGAACCAAGAGAGCAAGCTCCCGTTCTGCCCCTATTTTATAGTGTAGAAATCCAAACCTTTAATCCAATATACAAAATAGGGAAGTCTCTAATACAAAGTCACTTATCTGGGGCATGATGGGATTGTACCACCCCACATCAAAAAGGGTGGGAAAGGCTTAATCCCAAAACCAAGCCCCAGGCTACAAGGATTCTGCCTGCCCACAGCCCACAGAGACACACATTAATATCACCTGGGCAACGGCCTCCACGTGGGCAGTGCCATCTTTAACAAAGTGAGCATAATACATTTTATCTGCTCAAGAATTCCCCTACATCAGGGGTCCCCAAACTACGTCCCACGGGCCACATGCGGCCCCCTGAGGCCATTTATCCGGCCCCCACCGCACTTCCGGAAGGGGCACCACTTTCATTGGTGGTCAGTATTCATTCCTATTGAAATACTGGTCAGTTGGTTGATTTAAATTTACTTGTTCTTTATTTTAAATATTGTATTTGTTCCCATTTTGTTTTTTTTACTTTAAAATAAGATCTGTGCAGTGTGCATAGGGATTTGTTCATAGTTTTTTTTATAGTCTGGCCCTCCAATGGTCTGAGGGACAGTGAACTGGCCCCCTGTGTAAAAAGTTTGGGGACCCCTGCCCTACATCCTCTTACAGTCATCTGATGCTACCGATTGGCCAATTTTTCTGTCTTTTTCTATATGCTTTTTCTTCATGGAACCAGGTCTTGAACTTCTCAAATTGTCCTGTGTTAAAATATAATTCTCATTTTAAGTCCAGAAAAAAAAATGAGCATTGGTTAAGTTGGCTCAGAAGAAAATCAGCACCTAATTATGAGGCAATAGCCTTAGGCTCAATCACTGAAAAGCTTTTCTGCAAAAGGAGACTATTTGGAGGGAGAACATGGACCAGCAACTACCTCCTCAGGCAAGAGTATTTCAGGAGAATTTGGAGGGTCAAAGCTTTCAACCCAATGACTACTCAAAATTCCTAATCACCTGGGTAAACTCCTTTTCCACCAGTTTTTTTTAGATAAAAAAAACTAGACAGACAAGTATTTGATTAACACTACAATCCCACACCGCCTATAAACACATCCTGAGCTTGTGCCTGTAGCCAAATATGTCCTCTCACAGTAGGAGATAAGAAATTTCTTCAAAGTTTCCACAGAGGCTTTGTTCTCCATGTGTGATATATGTTTGTATCTGTTAATTTTTTTTCCTTCAGGAAGCTCTTGATGAAAGAAGAAACAAACTTACTCTACAATCTTTATAGTTTCTATTGTTGGCTTAGTGATCTGCACTTTATTCTATACCACCGTCAATGAAAATTTGCATAATAGTCATGCCTTGCCAATCCATGGAGTACTCAAGTGCCACCTTCCCCTGGCAAGATAATTATCCCTGTGCTCCATGACTTTAGGAAAAATTCAATGTCAGAATCCCATTTGGAAGGCTTATTTCTTATGGCCACTTCCAGTACCAATAAGTACTAAATGTAATACTAATTTACTAATTACTTTATTACTCAGGGTTATAGCAAGAAAGAGATAGCATATTCAAATTAGGATAATTCAAAGAATGCGCAGTAAAAAAAGGACAATTTATCAAGATGAGATGTAGAGAGAATCACAAGTGATAGTGCGTTATTCTAGATTCTTTGCGATCATTTGTAGCCCAAAGGTGACAATGAGGGGAGAAAGCAGCTATCAGAATCTCGAAGTCAACAGACAAGAGCAGAAGGCCATCTTGGGAGGAGCTTGTGGAAGAGCTGTAGTCTGCAGAGTATGCCACCATTGCATGCAGATTATTTTGAGCTGAAAACAATAAAGGTTCAAAAGGCTCAGGAAGATGTTTTTTACCTCCCCTAAAATTGCCTAAAAGAAATCAGATAAAGGGCCTGTTCCAGGAAAAATAATATCACCAAAGATATCTACAGAGAGTATGGCCTAGGTGTGATAAGGGGAACTCAGAGTTTGGAGACAAAAAGTCCTCCTTATGTCCCCCTGCCTCTGCATGCGCAGCAAACATTTGCTTATCAAACATTTGTTTTCTCATTTCCATGTGAATTGGCTTCCTCCCTTTGAAGTCCCCGACTGCTACCCTTTCTCCTTAGTTCAGAATGCGAGATAAGCCTCCAATGCCTGATTTACCCTATATTCTTGTGAACCCCACAAATGTACAGAATTAATTTTTTTTGTTAATCTGTCTTACATCAATTTAATTCTTGGACTAACCAGAAAAACTATAAAGGCAGAAGAGAAATTTTTCCTTCCCAACAAAACATCCTAGGAAAACAAAGCAAAAAATTAAGTGTCCCAGAGACTGGAAGAGAGTAAGAGAAACACTTGTTAGGAAACAAGGACAGAGGGGTGAGGGAGATTACAGATGTTGGAAGATGTATAGGTCATGTTAAAGACTTTTATTTTCCTGTCCACATGTTGGGGAAATTCCAGATGATTTGAGCACAGGGGTGACAAAATTTGATTAACATTTTTAAAGGATCACACAGGAAACTGTGATAACAGATATGGAGACCAATTCAAACATTATTAAAATAATTCAGATGAAAGACGATGGTGGCATGGACTAGCCTGGTAGTAGATGGGTGGCACAAAATGGCCAGATTTTGGATATATTTTGAGAAGCAAATCTGATAGAAATTTCTGAGGAACTGAGTTGTGAGATAAGAAGGAATAAATAATAACCCCAAGTTTTTGGACTAACTTAAGAATGACGTTGCTATTCACAGAGTTGAAGAATACTTTTGAAAATAACAGGTTTGGTGGGGAAAACTAATAATTTTGTTTTGGATACGTTAGGCTTGAGATACTTTTAGACACTAAGTGGAGGTGTAAAGTAGACAATTGGTTATACATAATCTGGAGTTCAGAGGAAAGGCGCAGCCAGAGATATAAATACAGGAGTGTTAGCACATAAACTGTATTTAAAGCCGTGATACTAGATAAAATCACCCAGAAAGTGACATCAATAAAAAAGAGAAGGAAAAAGCAACATAAATTTGAAATACAAATTAGTCCCTGAGCAAATTTTATCCTAAAACAATTATTCTGAGGATTATTAAAATTGTGGAAAGTCAAGAAATAATTCTGTTTCTCAATAAAATTATATAAAATCCTTATTTAAGGGAGTTAAGCATGATGGCCAAGTTGATGAAGAATCATAGATATAAAGGAAATAAAGTCTTTTAAGACTTACATTTTTTTATTCCCTCATCTTTGACACCTTAAAATATGCCAGAAATGCTTTAGTAAAGGCCTCCTTAAGGCTTCTAGAATGAGGAACAGCTACTGCTTAGCAGTAGGCCTTTTGTAGAAAGACCTTTGTCTTAGATAAAATCAAAGTAATTTCTCAAAATTGCCCTTGGCAATCCTTTGGAAATCACAGGAGGAGAATTAATACGCACCCACCAGAGGTAGTCACTGTGCTCATAGCACATCCCCTAGAAAATTACCAATGTCCAAATGTATTTATAACTATAAATAAGATCTCTGTTGACTGGCAGGTGGTAGCACAGTGAATGGATCATTGACCTGGGATGCTGAGGACCCAGGTTGGAAACCCCAATGTCACCGGCTTAAGCATGGGTTCATCTCTCTTGAGCTTGAACATGGGATCATCAAAATGATCCTATAGTCGCTGGCTTGAGCCCAAAATAGTATCAGCTTGAAGCCCAACGTCATTGGCATGAGCAAAGGATCACTGGCTCAGCTAGAGCCCCCTGGTCAAGACATATATACAAAGCAATCAATAAACAACTAAAAGTGATGCAACTGCAAGTTGATGCTTCTCATCTCCCTTCCTGTCTCTCTCTCTCTTTCACACACGCACAAAAAAAGAATATCTCTGTAAAAACCAACATCAGTGCCTGTGATGGTGTCTACCTTAAGAGATCTGAACTGTGAGCCCTAAATCCATCCAACATTCTCACATATGGAAATATTTATTGCTCCTGCACGAATGGCTTCAACAAATGTTTTGATTGATAATCACAATGCCCCATGCCATTCCTGTCCTGGTGTTTGCTTTCATTTGCATGTGGAAGATAACAAACTATGGATACTAAGTGATTTGTCAAGAGTGATAGAGCAAGTCAGAAATGGGCTGTCCTGATTCCAGCCCTGGATGTATCACCTTGTCTCTTCACTCTAACAAAGGAAAACTTAAACTCACACACAGTCACCATCAAACGTCAGGTTTATACACGCTAGTAAACTTGGGCGCACTTTAGAAGAAGCCTGTTTTATTTTGAAATCATGTTCCCAGTGTCCCTTTACTCTTAAAATATTGAGTATTACTTCCTCAATTTTGAAAGATTATGGAGAATCTGACCGGGCGGTGGCACAGTGGAAAGATAATGGAGAAAGAGGGAAGTCAAGAGAAACAAATACACAGTGGTGGAAAATGATTTGACTTTGGGTGATTGGCACACAATGCAATCAATAGTTGAAATGGTGTAGAGATGTTTCTGAAACTCGTATACTCTTATTGATCAATGTCACCCCATTAAAATTAATTTCAAAATAAAAAATTAAAATAAAAAAAAAGATTTTTAAATAACACTTTCTGCAAAGTTATTGCTCTCAGTGTTTGTCTCTCAGTGCTCACAGCAGCTTTGCAATACACACAGGTATTATTTTATTTGAGTTCATCTATTTCATATCCAATATATTGGAGTGTTGGGAATGAATGACTTGATGGTGGCTTAATTGGATGTTAAAACTGTATCATGAGCACCTTCTCAACCACCTATCACCTTGACGTTGTTCAGCAAAGATCCAATTCTAAAGAGGACAAGAAATGCCTCAGCAACCTCAAAACTACAAACTGGTTGTGACAGACTATGGCAAACCAAAAGCAGCACACAGAAACTTGGGCTTCATGATAGCAATGCTGATTAAGGTAGAAGCAGACGGTATAGTGAGTTGGTTAGGAAATTTATTTTGAAGCTGTGTTTGAGTAATAATCACACTGTATTTGTGTCCAATACAGAATTCATACATAATATATATAACATATACATAATATACGCAATGTATATATAATGTATACTATATATATAATATAAATTAAATACAGCCAGATTTTCTTAAAATGCTTTTATTTACAGTCTACCTTTGGTAGACTAATGGCAATTGTCCAGGTCAAAGTAGGTTAAAAACTAATAGTGATTTTAGAGGAAAATAGTACAACCTGACCATCCCCTTAGCGTGACTACTGTTTTGAATTTTGTTTTTGTTCAGGCAGGTGGTATGTACAGTTGAGACTTCCAATCTGCTTTTCTTCTCTTTACTTTCTCCTTTCTAATACCTCTTCTATCATCTTTCCTCTCTCTCACTTTCATTTCTCTTTTTAACTCATTCTCTCTTCTTTCTCACTGCTGGCTTCTCCACCTTCTCTTTTCCCTTTCTGTCTCCCCTCCTCCTTTTCTCTCTCTTTCTCCCCTTTTCCCCACACTTTCTTCTCCTTCGTCTACTAGCCCAACCTTCATCTGTCTCTACCAAGCCTTTTTTCCCACACTACCCAGATTTTTCTAGAGCCTTCCCTGCTCCCACATCCTGACTGGCTTCCTATCAGGAGAATGTTGTTTAACTGGAGCCACAGTAAAATATGCTACTTGAATTCCCACTATAGTGCTCCACCCCACATAACAGACCAGACTCCTCCACCCCAATAGCAGAATGAATCACGTCTGACAACCTCATTTCCAGGACACTGAGCACTGGTCAGGCTCAGACTCCCTGAGAGCCTAACCTCTGTGGACAGCTCAACTGTCCCCTGTCCATCTCTGATCTGGTCTACTATCCCTGCCCCTCCTCATCTCCTGCAGGAGATATATCATTGAGGTCCCCACATGTTCTAAACTTAGGCAGCCTCAAGATAAAACACCCAACCTTGATAAGCTTATACCCCAACTGAGAAAACAGCATAAAAATGTAGAAAAAAACTATTAAAACAAGGAAAAGACAAGGGCCAACTTGGGAGTCTAGATACTAAGAAGAATGAAAACGAGAAGGGATTAACGTGGGCTTAGGTGTTAGAGAAGTTTCACAAAGAAAATAAAACTTAAAATAAGATTTGAGTGGAGAGGGCTTAATTAAGTGGAGAAGTCAGTGGAGAGCATTCCAGAAAGATAAAACATAAAAATGAGCACAAAGATGAGAAAGCCTGTGACATTTGGAGGGAATGGTTTATTTTATCATTTATTATAGTATATGTCTGTGACTTCAAGGGCTGCTGGGCACTCAGTACTGGGCCTGTGAAGCAAAGAGTCATCCAGGCATACATGCATCTGGATGACAGAGACAAGCCAAAGGGGAGTCTCTCAGTTACCCACCCCCACCCCAAAGGGCTTGGCACACCATAATATCCATGAGGAAATGTTGAAGCTGGATCTTTCCTCATCTGGCACCATTCTTCATAGTCTGATTTTCACGTTCCATAGTGAGGACTTACAGCCAATGAGCAAGAGTTATGGTTCCAGAAAAGGTTTTCCAGGTTAAAGATAAAGACCCTGCCCAGTGACCAGGGGGCCATGGAAGAGTCAGCCATTCAAGGGACATTCAGTGAGAATCTAACGCCATCTGAGATTGTTAGGTCTGCAGAGATGAAGTCTTTGGCCCTCATCCTCAGGAACTTCATAGACTAGTAGAGTGTGAATGAGATGGGACAGATGTAGAATCTTATTACACACACACACACACACACACACACACACACACACACCAGGAAATTACAATCCAGTTTACTATGGAAGACTAAAGGAAGAAAATTTGCCTAGCCCGTGGACTAGAGAAGTGTTTCTGGAGAAATTGACATCTGACCTCAGTCTTCAAAAATGTGAAAGCTTTGTCAGTTAAGACCTTCCAGGCAGAAGCATAATATGAGCAAAGTTCTAGAGACAAGAAAAATATATAAATAAGAAGCTGTATGTTGCCAAAGGATGAATTTTGAGGCAGGAAATTGAGAAAGATCATCAGAAGAGTGCCAAACAGCTTTGCATGCTAAGAAGAAGCAAGGTCCAAAGACCAGGGAGCAGAGCTGTGCCAGAAGAACAGCGTTCCTTATATACCTGCCAAACCTCATGCTTGTTGGTGCCGGGCTACACTAATGCTGGGCCCACAGCACTTCAGTACTACCTGCCAACCTGCTGCACTGGGGCCTGCAGAACTCATACTAAATGTACTTCATTGGCTAAAGAAAAACAGCCGATGGTTGAAAAATAAGATTGGAAATGCAGCGGTTGACCATGGGATCTTCTATTTTTTTCCTACAGGCAAATGGAAGTTTATTTGTCTCTGACATGTCAACAACATCCAGGACCGAGCCATGGATTGAAGCTTCTACTAACAATTCCAGTCCAATAAATGTAATTTAGGCATACCGTACTTCATTAGGCCAAACATCCATGAAGCTGAATTTTTAATAAAATATAAATGGAGGAAAAGTATGTTTTACAAGCACTTTCACTATAGAATTTCTTTACCTTGAAAGCTATATTACCACTGTCACCTGCTTGATTTGTGAGCCTTGAATTTAGGAATAGAGCCGTGGCATGAAGTCAGGTACCCCGTGCTCAGGCTGCTCCAGTTAGTAGGCAAATAAACCACCACATCCTTAAACCTCAGGGTTATTTTAAATTAAAGGCAGTAAATATCCAAAGTGCCTTGAATTCTTTAATACAAACATACTACATGAGTGTGAAGTCCATAAATTTTATGAGTGTCTCTTTTTCTGCAGCCTAATAACTGGTACAGAAGGAAAAAAGATTGATTTAGACTCAAGTTTGGGTCACTTGAGCAGCAGCATGACCATCTGACTGAAGATTGCAGGAATTCTTGTTTAGAGGGTAAGAATACCGATCTGTCACTGGTAATAGAGATACCAATGTAACAACAGAAGGCAGCAGCCATGCAAGTGGTGTTGAACTCACTCCTCCACAAATGCTGACCTACAACAAGATGCTGTGGCAAAGGTCTTATTGCCAGGGGGTGAGAGGGGCATTTTTAGTGTTGAAACCTGGACTGTAGCCAGTAACTAGCTCACAGAATTGTTCTAACATAAATATTATTATTCCTTTACTTATGTAAAGTATTATGTGTTTTGAAGCTCAATCTTTCTGCAAGAATGTGATCTACGTGAGAGCAGGACTGAAGTTCATTATTCTCAGCATTATATTTTATCTTTCAGTATAATATCTGACACATAACATGCTGTCAATGCATGTTGGTTCAATGGCATCCTAGTGACCCACAATATCATTACATCCTCATTCCAGAATGAATAAATGAACAGAATAATTGATTTAGAACTTATGTATTAAAATCACGTTTTAAGCTTCAGATACCATTCTGGACCCTGGTAATACCTGGAACATTGCAGACACCAATACAAGCTCAATGGTTT
The DNA here is from genome assembly GCF_036850765.1 of Saccopteryx bilineata. Classification (NCBI taxonomy): domain Eukaryota; kingdom Metazoa; phylum Chordata; class Mammalia; order Chiroptera; family Emballonuridae; genus Saccopteryx; species Saccopteryx bilineata. Next base: position 181,020,507 of record NC_089494.1, read on the forward strand.
GTCTTCTCTACTTGACTATAAACTCGATAAAATCAGAGATCATCTCTGGCTTGCAACACCCAGTATGGGTCTTGGGATATGGTAAATGCTATCCATCTTTTCTATCAATGATCAAAATTGGTGGGCCTCTGAAAGACTCAGAGACAGTGTCATTTGTTAGCAATAACATTCGAATTAGAATTACGACCCTTGGTTTAAATTTAAAGCCTAATAACATGAACATAGGCACAAGTTTAAACCTGCTGGACCTCATTTTACCTCATCAGATCAAAATACAGTCTCTAATTTCCCTTTCTTTTTATGGCCTCTTGAAATACCCCTATTAATCAGAATTTGTTTAGGTACCTAGGCACAGAGAGCGAGAAACAGACAGAAAGATGATTTATATATGTATTTACGTATCTTCTTTGCTTCATATTGCAAAGTTTCTGTTTCAAAAAATGATTACCTTCAGTAGAGATTTCTGCTTCATTGAATGTAATATTATAAAGACTTCTTAACCTAAACGTTACCCTTCCACAGAAGCTTTCTCTGACCACCTTATTTAAAGGAGACTTCCTAGATTCTTCAGTGCTCATCCCCAAGATCTAGAACAATGTCTGGCCAGTAACTGATAGTCAATAAATACATGTTGAATGAGAGGAAGAAAAAAAGGTTTAGAGGAAGGAAGAGATAAATATTCTTGATTGAGGTCAGAAACCCATCAGAGAAGCAAATGAGGTATATAATTCAGATTTGAACTATATACTGGAAATATTATTTGGTCTTTAAAAAAGCATCTGATACATCATTGACTTACTTGCTTTGCTGACAGTTAATTTTTTAAGAAGGCTGAGAATGTGATAAAAGGTTGGTTTTAAGTATGAAGGAAACCATTGCTAAATATTATTTCAAGACAAATTGACTAAAATGATAATTAAATTATATAATTGGACTCAGTGAATTCTGACCACAAGTCCAACTGAAAAAAAAGAACAAAAACATGTATTACCCAGAGGCTAGGAGAACTGTAATCTCTCTTACCTCTTAATAGAAAATCATCCCAATAGCATTTGTTCAGTGCCTCTTGTGGGCTAGGTGGTATTTAGCTCTAATCTTAGGAGATAATTATAAATGCCTTCAATTTACAGATTAAAAGCTGAGGCTCAAAATATCTTGTCTAAGGTTACTCAGCTAAGGGAAGCATGAGACTAAAGTCCTAAACTGCCTAATTTAAAGGCTTGACATCTTCCTTCATGAAATATAGAAGTATACTCCCTCTGGTTTCTCTCACATATCTACACTGCCTTCTGAAACATTAAAAATATAAAAACTTTATCAAGGCCTTTTACATAATATTATTGAAAAGTTGCTTTTAAAATGAAATGTTGTTATTGTAATCTGTTTCCCAGTAGACTTCTACTGTAACATTGAATGCATATTTCCAATAAAAAACGAAGCCTAAGGCATAATAGAAACATCTTTATTCAAACAGAACTCTTCCAAAATATCATGTGTAAACTGAGTCATCCAGTTCAAGCAAAACACAGAAATTACATTTGTTTCATCATGGTTCAGTGGTCTAAAAAAGAAAACAAGAGACAGAGCACGCTGCCTTAGCATTTCCTCTTCTAGGACATCCCTGTACTGAAATTCCACAGGCAGCTCTTGGTGGCTGACACAGCTTTATTTCAAAGCACAGAAAGAAGCTATGGGCTTCTAGAAATAAACAAGTTGAACTGAGCTGCAGTGGGAAAGAGACAAAAAAAAAAAAATCCCGAAGGCTGAATTTCAAAATAAGTTGAAAGAATACTAATGGAGAAATTGATTTCTAGAAACATACAGCCAAGAGCATTTGAAATTTAACCCCTAGGAGTCCTCAGGCAGCATGCCAACTATGTTCTTTATTTTATAAATTCATAGAATCATAGTATTTTATTGCCCAGAGGCAAGTGGAAGCTTCCACCCCTTGTTTTTTGCTGCAGAATGAGGTCTGGAAAGGTCTAGTAACCGTTAGAAAGAGAAGTTTTGAGACATTTCATTAGGGTAAATATTTCTTGATAAGATTTTCTTTTTCAAATTAAAAAGGCTAGGTGTTTCCACAGTAGGTGACATGAACAAATTAGCAAATCATTATAAATCCTTTAACAATCACCTTTTTTTAGACAAATTTTTAAAATGAAACATTATCTAGTACAAATAACTTTTTGAATAAAACAGATTTTTTTAGTTAATCTACAGATAAACAAATTGAACATAAAACTGAGCAGTTAACCTTATCTTCCCAAGATTCAACAATGGGCTTTAGTGCAATCAACATTATGCCCAGATAGGATGAAAGAAACTGTGGAGAAAAATTCGGAATGGCTAGGATATTATAAGCAAAATATTTCTTTAATAGGAATGTGCCAATTGGCACAGGATATACAGGGACAAATTTGGCGTGGAAAATGAGAAGGGATCAAAGTGCCATGGAAAATAGGGGCCAGGAGAAAGAAGCAGCGACGAATCCATGCAACATAACACATTTCTCTGCCTTGGCCGCTTTGCAGGACCAGTCGAACGGGGTTCTTTCTGTCAATGGACGTGTCCCGCAAGGGTTCAAGAAATAAAACACTTGTACAGGTCTGCCAAGCTACATTTAAATAATTTTTTTTTTTTTTGAGAACCACTCTGACAATACTCCTGGGGGATGCAAGGCTCCAAGAGTCAAGAAAGAAGAGGTTTCTGCTTTAACCTGTTCTTTTTGCTGTGCTTCCTGCACAGACCAGACACGGAGATGCAGCCAAGAGATCTCATGAGTAAACTAATGTGCTTTACATTATGTTCCTTAAATTTTGAAAGATTTTTAATACTATTGGCAGTACTATTCTATTATTATTTTTATCATTTGAAATTTCATGTTGGACTTTAACACAGGCCATTTTCCATTTTTATTGCCAGCAACAGAACTTGGTCAGCTGCCACCCTGAACCAGTTCCACACTATCTCTTCTTACTGTCTGTAACGTGACCTGGTTTTGGTGAGAGAAAAGAGTTCCTGATCCTTAATTACGGCAGCTTGGAGAAAGCTCTCTTCCAGACATGGGAACTTTATGACCCTCACTGAACTCACAACATGTAGGTCAGTGTCTGGACCTCAGAGTGAGTAGCAGAATGTTGGACACAGGGAAAGTTCTCTTGGAAGGTCAGATGAAAAGGAGAACACTGCATCTGCTGATTAGTGCATCAGACCGTACAGCACACTGCCCCACTGGGGGGTACTCAGCGAGAGGGCGGGGTATAGTGCAAACACAATGTAATTGCACTTGGGGTCCAGCAACTCCACTCACATGCCTGTGAATGTGAGGGATTTAATCTCACAAAGCCTGATTTGTAGCATCTAAACAAGGAAATAAACATTAACATTTTCAAGATTGCTGTTTGATGGGAAAGTGTCTATGAACAAGTCCTTTGTAAATTATAATATGACTTGTAGAGATTAGTTATTGATGTTATCAAGCAAAATCATATTCTTTAAGAGAATATACACACAGAGAGACATACCATGCATATGTATGGACAGACACAGAAACATACATGCTACCAAGGGAATAATTTCAATTAATTGATTACTTCTATTTGTTTAGCTGATAAAACTTAAAAGTACCTTTTTTTTTTTTTTTTTTTTTTTTTTTTTTTTGTATTTTTCTGAAGCTGGAAATGGGGAGAGACAGTCAGACAGACTCCCGCATGCGCCCGACCGGGATCCACCCGGCACGCCCACCAGGGGCGAGGCTCTGCCCACCAGGGGGCGATGCTCTGCCCCTCTGGGGCGTCGCTCTGCCTGGACCAGAGCCACTCCAGCGCCTGGGGCAGAGGCAAAGGAGCCATCCCCAGCGCCTGGGCCATCTTTTGCTCCAATGGAGCCTTGGCTGCGTGAGGGGAAGAGAGAGACAGAGAGGAAGGAGGGGGGGGAGAAGCAAATGGGCACTTCTCCCATGTGCCCTGGCCGGGAATCGAACTTGGGTCCCCCGCACGCCAGGCAGACGCTCTACCGCTGAGCCAACCGGCCAGGGCTTAAAAGTACTTTTATATGACTGTGATATAATTATCAATCTGATAAGATGTGAAATGACTTTGTCTTTGACGAAGTTCATTGAGGCATATTCTCACTGGGGCTTCATAGGGAAGCCCTCATGGCTCCGCCAGCATTTTCCATTGATTAGTAACAGAATTGGAAATCAAAGGTAAGTGGAAGAGCAATTTTGGGTGTCCGAGACAATTATTTAATGGGCCATGTCCATTTTAAAAGGGAAATTTACATAAAATGACAAATATTATATGATTCTGTTTATACGAAGTACATAGAATAATTAAATTAATAGATACAGAGAGTAAATTATTAGTTACCAGAGGCTGGGCAGGGGAGATGAAGAAATACCATTTAATGGGTACAGAGTTTCAGTTGGGATGACGAAATTGTTCTGGTGATAGGTGGTAGTGACAGTTGCACAACAATGTGACCATATGTAATGCCACTGAACTGAATACTTACAAAGGTTAAAATGTAAATTTTGGCTGTGGCTGGTGGCTCAGTGGAGAAAGCATTGGTTCAGCATATTAACGTCCCAGATTTGATTCTCAGTCAGGGCACACCGTGTAAGCAACCATCTGCTTCTCTCTCCTGCCTTCTCCCACTTCTCTCCCTCTTCCCCTCCCACAGCCAGTGGTTCTATTATTCAAGTGTGGCCCTGAGCACTGAAGATAACTCCATTGAAGAGAATAAGGCACTAAAAATAGCTTGGTACTCAAACATCATCCCCAGATGGGGTTGCCAGGTGGATCCTGGTTGAAGCTAATATGGGAATCTGCCTTACTATCTCCCCTCCTCTTACCTAACATATATATGTTTATAGTGTATATAATATATGTATTATATTACATATGTTTTACCATGATGAAAGAAAAAAATTACTTCAAATATTTGAGTCATTTTACATTGAATGATTGATTTGGTTGAGGCTTTTGCAGAATTGTCAAATGCACAGAACTAAAAGACATATTAAATTCTAACACAAGTCACTAAGGAAAGAAAAACAGTTATTTTTCATTCTATATTTACTTCTGGATTGGCCTAGAGCCAAAGCAAATTAAAAAGAGATTGATTCACAATTATCAAGTTGTCGATATTTTACTAAAATATGACATCACTACACTGATAAGTACACTCTATCAGTACAGTCTGTATAATGGAGTTTCAAATACTATAAAACCCACAGAGAAAAAAAATTATAAATAAGATAAATAAAACAAGATTGTACCCAGAGAGGGGAAAAATCCTGTATTATACTGCTTATAGTCAAGATAAATATATGCACAGGTAACAGCATACTGAATCCATTGTGGAAAAGTTTGATATTTACAGTAATGAAGGGAAACTTTTAAATAGATACAAAGAAGTAAATAAGAAGCAAATTTCAAAACCATATACAGAAAATGATTAACTTTGTACTACCATCACTAGAAATTTGAAGAGATATAAAACATAGAAGATATCCTTTCTCCTGTGCAACAGAGTTAAGGCAGTCTATTTCAAAACAGGATTTAGTGAAATCATAGGCGTGCCGTTGGGCTGGAAGGGGGGAAAAGACAAAATTCATTAAGATTAAGTCAGTTCCTTGAAAAGACATCCCTCATTGTCGACCAATAAAGATATGAGGTTGTAAAGCAAACTGAAAATTTATTTGGGGTCTTAAAGGATTTGAAACCCGGAAATACAAATTCGGGGGAAGATCTGAAACTTGCTCTACAAAAGACAAGATGCAGAGCTTATAAAGACAAAAGCCACAAGTTGTTACAAAAGAAACTTTCCTATTGGCTGTCTAACTTGCTGTGATAACTAGTTCAAAAAGGATTGGTCAGGTCCCTGTTGGTGAGACTTTAAGGCAAACAAACTCCAGGAAGCGCCTCCACAACAAGCATAAAAGTCCAAGACTTCAAACCTCACTCCAGGCCTCTGTGCACATAAAGGATAGTGGCTGGTAAAAAGGGGGTCTCTTTTCAAGGTGAATTGTGCAGATAGTCTGGTCGCCATGGTGGGAAGGGAGTAATGTCCAGGATGTGGTTTCAAGGTTGATTCAGAAGTTCAAAAGTCATGGGTGAGACAAGCATAAAGCAAACCTCTTCCTGGCCTCCCAGCTCCATTTTAGTTTTCTTGACATAACTGACTCTATCATGGTAATTTCCATTCACACACTATGTTCATGAAAGCAAACTCATTCCCAACCTGAAAGTCATCACAGTAGATTATGTGAAATATGGGAAATTTCCAATGCCCTCCCTAAAATAAATGGAAGTGTCAGATTGTTTCCTTTTCCAAAACAAAGACTCTGATTTTATAAAAACATAATTTTAATATAAGTAGGTTGTTCACTCCAAGGTTGATTATGGCCTTGAAATATGTTCTTTTTAATAAACAATACCTGCTCCAAATAACTCGAATTTTTTGTCTCCAAACCAGGCAACAGGTTGTAAATTATTTCAGCCAAGCCTTTAAGACCCTTTGCAAAATTCTGAAAAAAGTGTGGCAACACAGAAAAAAAAAAAGTATCTTTGAGTCCTCATAGGCCTTAAAGCACCGTGGAGCAACAAAACTCTGATGTACCAAGACTCACAAGACTTGAGGGCTACAGGACATTCTCCTGGGAAACAGGTCAATTTCCTCCAACTCTGCACAATGTACACATCTCTCTGCCATTTAAATATGTTTCCCTTTACTTTTGCTCTTCAAACATGGTAGCTTGGTCCCAGAGGAGCAAAATTTCATTTCTTTTCTAATCTGTTTCCTCCCTGTTTACATTTTTTCTGCTTTGTTATTAAGGTGGCTATACCGGTTCTAGTTTTTTTGGTTGTTTCTTGTTTGTTACCTTGCACTGGAAATTGGATTTATTGATCTAGTAACTACCCAAAGAGTCAGACAAAAATTTTTTAAAAAAGCAAAAGTTCTATTGTTTTTTTTTTATTATTTTTGTCTCATATAACTATAGATGGCTTTTCCTTCTCTTGAGAATTTAAAATTCAAAAATCATTCCATCTTATTTATTGTCTTACCAGAATATCATTAAGTTTAGAATACTTTCTACAGATTTATTTGTTTTAGTTATCACAATTGATGATTATTTCACTTGGTCAAAAGGAATTTACATTGTTATGCTTTGTCTGAGATACACACACCCTCACATGTGCAAGCACACAAACTCGTGACCATGTGCACATATACTACACACCCGTCTTGGTTTGAGTCCTTCTCATGCTCTCAGGAACTACTCTCAAGCCAGTCCCATTAATGCAATTCTAGTAACAAACCTAACAAAGACAATATGTTGATGTAAATATATACAACTATACAACGTGTGATGAGCTCATATATGTGACATTCTCTATCATAAATAACCATATTCTGTTTGAGTATTTTTTGCTGAAATGTACAATAGGAGTAGACACAACACACAAAAGCCTAAAGGAATAAGAACATTTGGCTCATGTAAAAAGTAAACAGATTTTCAAATATATCATTTTTCAAAAAAATAACCTGCAATGTGAGGATTGAATGGAAAGAAGCATGGTTACTAATGCGTTTTCTTTTTCAGAATCCTAAAAGCCAGCCATATGTTCTACATTATGAATATGCAGATGGTCTCTATGCAGTTATTTTTTCTCTAATTAAAAGCATCAGGGTAAAATAATGCAGTAGTATAGGAAGCTGATTCAGCTGGGTCTCTTTCTTCCCTTCTCCAAAAGTGCACCAAAGCCTCTACATGTTTATATAATTTGGGGATCCTTGCTGCTAAATGAAAAAGAAAGATGAGCAAAGCAGCGGGAAGGGTAGCTTTATTCTTGCATGCTTTGTGGTAAATTATGCACTTTATGAAGAAGATGCATTTCACAGATGGATTTCTCTTAGATATTTTTATAAAGAACCTACCTTTGGCATTTTATAAGCAATAAATTGTCTGAATTCAGCACCCTGGCTGTGCCTGTCCTTGATCCAACAATGATGTTGACATCAAGTGTATCAAGTTAACCTGTTGGCCTGCCTCATGCCCCCTAACTGACAACTCTAAGCTGGGCACGTCAGCTGGGCCTGGCTGGATTGCTCAAGGCAGAGGTTTCACGTTCTGTTAGAAGGTGCCTTACACTCCTCTTTGAGGAAAATCGGAGTGGACAGTGGATGACAAATCTATAAACTATTACTGTGCTTGTTCTTCACTTACTAACAACACTCTGACAAAATACTCTGATCCCAGGTTTTCTTCTCTCCCCCTTATACAAATCCCATACTTCTGGCCCTTTCACAACCACAGACCTATACAATTTTAAGAAATGTTGTTAGGAAGGCAGTCCTAGAGGTAGAGAATAACCTTACAAAGGTAAGCTTAAGTTTAAAGTCATAGTTGACATCACCATCTGATGAAATGCTTTTCCCTTAACACATACATATGTTGGGAAATGTGGTCCTCGATCATCATCAAAGAAGTGCATAAAAAGAAAGGTGCAGGGGAGGAATGTGTGCAGAGGCTGCCACTCTTATAAAGCGCTATCTCAGAACTGACTTTTCTTCAACCGACCAAACCTGTACAGCTGTAGCTGCCAGAACAGAATGAGCGGCGTGGAGCAGCTCAATGAAGGGGGGCAGGTGAAAAATCTGCACCCACTCATCTGGAAGGGGCCCTCTTTATAGCAATTTTGAATCCTTAAATACAAATTATTTTTATTTACCATGAAATAATAGTCCTTAATTTAACCAAATGAAATAAAAAGAAGTTAAAAAAAAAAAGGATTGTACTAGATGTGAACTTCATGTTTTTACCGAAACACTGGTATAAGCACAACTCCAAATTTGGGCAAAGACAAAGGAAGAAGTCTGAAGTCTGATGCCTCCTGAAAATAAAATATTTTCCTCCAGGCAGCACTCAGAGGGAAAGTTGGCCATCTGCATGGTGAAGCATTCCCTACCCTATTCTAACAGGTGTGCATTTGAACGCTTTACCTGTCTGAACCAGAATTATGAATAGCATAAATTATAAAAAAAAGTTTTGGAGCAAAGTGGGAGTTACAAGTATTGTGAGGTCTGTTTGGAAAGGTTATGTTGGCTGAGTCTTCCGAGGGCTCGGGTGACCCTCAGAGGATCTGTCTAAATGGATGAAACTACTGCAAAGGCAGCTGAGAGGACAGACTGGGAGACATTTTGTACATCTCTCCTAGGCTCCTACTGCTCGGGACATTACTACGCTCTCCCTCCGTGCATGCCTTTCTGTACTTTGTGACTCTTGTGTTTCCTGCTCCTCTTGCACTTGCCTTTATTAGCATACTGAGAAAATACTTCTTCAGCCCAGCAATGGGGACCCTTTCCAGTAGAATTTTGAAGTTCTAACACTCAGAACCAGAGCCTCATGGTGCCACCTCAGAGTATCATGGCCTGCCCTCTCTAAGACTCCAATAGCAGCGAATCAGCACCCATTCTCAGAGGCCTGTCACCCAGCCTCACAGGGTCCTTTCTCTGAACTCAGAGACACCAGCAGCAGGTGGCATCCACACTTCAGACATCCCATCGCCAAGACTTTTTGTTTAATAGCCTCAACTTCTTTTCTTTGTTCCCCCATCCCTAAAAGGGGTAGCTGCTGCCTATAGGAGGGTCCAACAACATGATTTGCAGGAACTAATAAAAAATGAAAACGTGGACCCGTGTTCAAAAATTACTAAGAGTTTTAAGATGGTGGCAGCAGAATATTAAAGCAAGCATGGGTTTTTCCAAATGTGGGACCCTATGCGAATGCAGGAGTCACACACCGTGAAAGCTGTCTCACTAACAGGGACTATCTCTCTGGTACATTTATGTTCATTTTTGGCATTTTTAGTCTATTCATAGCTAGTTAACAATTTTTCACATTAAATCCTCTCTGTTAAAATAACTAGTGCAGTATCTGTCTTGAGACTGGCTCCTAGCTAAGATCCTGTCCTTCTGTGCCTCATGATGAAGGAGTGATGAGATTGTGTCACCAGAGTGATAGCAGACTTCTCTTTCTGTACTCTTTCTTAACAGGAAAGAGAACTCACAACTCAACTTCTAACCCCCTTCATCTTGGGGTTGTCAGGATCAATGCTTAGAAGTCCATAGTCCAAACCATACTGACACATTACATTCATGTCTGTTTCCTAGCAGTGTATTCACCAATGTTCTGAACAGTCTCTGTGCTATGATAGTACATAGTCCTGAGTTCATACAGGCACAAGTAAGCAGTCTATACATGGTATTTATTCTAGCAAGAATTAATTTAAGTAGAAAAAAAACCTTCAATAGATGGGAAACATTTAAAATTTTAATCCCTCAAAGTTCTTAGCAAGTTGAAAATCAAATCCTGCAGTAGTAAGCACTACTTTCGATAATCATTTCCAAATATGATAAACCATTGCATCTGCCTCTCTTACATCTTTTAGAAGCAGAGAGAGAAATTCCTTTGGGCAGTAGAGACTAACAGAAGGGCTGTCAACTATTAACTTGAGCTCCCTCAAGGACAGAGTCCTTTAGTCAAGCATTCTCAACTGAAGACAGCAGAATGGAGCATCATCAAGTCCTAGTTATTAAAAATATAACTTATTTTACTCAGTAATGGGAGAAAAAAGCATCAAACACTCATGCTACAGCTATTGTATGATTGAGTGCAGTTGCATGACACTATCCCAAAGCTCTTCTCAATTAGCCTAAGTATTTGATACCATCCTACAGCTACTATTTATTGAATGCTAATTATGTATCAGGTCCTAGATTGGACTTTTTTTTTTTTTTACAGAGGCAGAGATAGACAGGGATAGACAGACAGGAACGGAGAGAGATGAGAAGCATCAATCATTAGTTTTTCGTTGCGCATTGCAACTTCTTAGTTGTTCATTGATTACTTTCTCATATGTGCCTTGACTGCGGGCCTTCAGCAGACTGAGTAACCCCTTGCTGGAGCCAGAAACCTTGGGTCCAGGCTGGTGAGCTTTTTGCTCAAGCCAGATGAGCCCGCGCTCAAGCTGGTGACCTCGGGGTCTCGAACCTGGGTCCTTCTGCATCCCAGTCCGATGCTCTATCCACTGTGCCACCACCTGGTCAAGCTAGATTGGACATTTTAAAACAGATTTTCTTACTGGACCTCATAATAACTTCAAAATTGGAACAATTATACCAATGTTACTTAGGAAGGAAGGAAGGCTGATTGGTTACATTTAATGGTAACCTTAGGTAATATGACAAAAGATTTTTCTTGATTTCTTCTAGGAACAAAACCAAATATCCCCAGATATTTTTGTGTCATTTCCAAAGCCATTGCTACAAAATTATTCTCTGGGAGCAATTGTTTATCTTTTTTTTTGTTTTTTGTTTGTTTGTTTTGTATTTTTCCGAAGCTGGAAACGGGGAGAGACAGACTCCCGCATGCGCCCAACCGGGATCTACCCGGCACGCCCACCAGGGGCAACGCTCTGCCCACCAGGGGACGATGCTCTGCCCCTCCGAGGTGTCGCTCTGCCACGACCAGAGCCACTCCAGCGCCTGGGGCAGAGGCCAAGGAGCCATCCCCAGCGCCCAGGCCATCTTTGCTCCAGTGGAGCCTTGGCTGCGTGATGGGAAGAGAGAGACAGAGAGGAAGGAGGGGAGGGGGGTGGAGAAGCAAATGGGCGCCTCTCCCATGTGCCCTGGCCAGGAATCGAACCTGGGTCCCCCACATGCCAGGCCGATGCTCTACCGCTGGGCCAACCGGCCAGGACTGTTTATCTTTTGAAATGAATTAACTTAGTTAATCACTAAGCTCTGTTCTTTAAAGTGGTATCATGCAAAGATAAGTACTATATTTTTCTCTCCATAAGATGCACCTGACCATAACACGTACTTAGGGTTTTAAGGAGGAAAATAAGAAAAAAAATATTCTGAACCAAATGGTGTGTTAAAATATTTAATAAAATATACCACAATAATATTTCAACAATGTAAACTCACAGCAGAATTAACAACCATTAGCACTGTTATTAACAAATGAAAAGAGACTTTAATATTCAAATACTCTCTAGTTGTCCAGGAACCTCAGGAACTCATCATCGCTAGTGTCAGAATTTAAGAAGCTCAGTTGCTTACAATCACTAGTATCACTTTCTTTGCTATTTTCATATATGATACCATCTTCAGTGCCATCTAAGGCATTGCTAATGCCACATTTTTTGAATGACTGTACCACGGTTTCATTCTTCACTGACTGCCATGATGTTTTCACCCATTCACACACTTGAGTGATAGTGGGGCTCTTCATTGTCCAGTTGGTGTCAAATCATGACTACCAGCAGCCATCTATTTGTTCCACTCTTCTCACATAAAGACTTTAAACGGTTTGCTGATGGAAACATTGAGAGGTTGCAACTGGCTGGTAAGACCCTGAGAAAATACAGTTAGAAGAGTCTTCACTTCTTTAAAGTTTGTTTTGTGGTTTCGCTAATATGTGCTCTAAACTGGTCAAGCACTAATAGGGCAGATTTTTTCAGAAGCCCTCTAGCACGTTTGGACCAAACTTTTTCAATCCACACTCTCATTCCATTTTCGTCCATCCATCCATTTTCATGAACCCCTCTGCTGCTGCACTAGGGAAAGTCCAGTTCTTTTTTACTCTGTCACTACATAGGTAAACTACCTGGATTACAGCTGGAATAAACTGATGGAGATGAGCTGCACAGCCTGCTCCGTCTGCTCCCTCTTTGCCTGTGCTTGCACTGACTTCCCAGCTCACTGCACGTGCCTTACACCCTTGGCCCCTCCCCTATCTGCCAGCCAGTCAGCCAATGAAATGCTATTAGGCTGGCAACAAGTGATGTCAGCACTTCACACAGATCTCCAGCAGCTGCAGAGCAGCCCTCCACCACTGCAGCATGCCTCTCAGTCTGCCCTCCATGATGTCAGATGAATGCGTCCACACAACGTTGCTCACCTTCCCTCCTGCTCAGCATGCAACTGCGGAAACTGGAATCAGGAGATCAACAAAGTAGATGCCGGGGTCCCGCACACCACCTGTGGCGGGTATGAATTACGCTCCCACTGGCGCTCATTCTACATATGTTTACTGGTGCAGTGCCTCGCAACAGCTAAAAAGGATGAACACTTGCTCCATAAGATGCATGGGCATTTTCCCCTCCTCTTTTTTTGGGGGAAAAAATGAGTCTTATGGAGTGAAAAATACGGTAGGTATAGAGGCCACTTAGTACATAATGCTGTTAACCCTCTAACTCTAACCCTCTAACCCTCCAAAACTTCTTGGGTCACACATAGAGAAGGTAGCACTAGAGATCTTTAAAAACGAATATAATAGTTTAGAAGCATGTCTACCTCTAAATAACAGCACACTCCAGATTAAATCTAGAAAACTCAGCCCATGATGCAGATATTTTCATGGCATCTGGCCATCTGACATTGTGTAGACAGGATGCCTGAATATTTATGTGAATTTTTTGCTCTTTGGTTAGGTCTTTGGCATTAGCCTATACTTTTCCATACAACTACTTGCCAGGCCCCTTAGTCATTCCATGGCTTTCATGTTTCAAACAATAATAACTCAATTTACATATAAACCCCTTTTCCTCTTGCCCCCCCCCCATTTTGCCTGCTACAGTTCCTATGAATAAATGAAGGATCTAGAATTTTGTTTCTGTAGGTAATAATATTAAAAATAAAGGTAAACTTAGGGTTTAGAATTTGCATCTATGAATAAGCATGAAAACATAACTGGAAAGTTTTGGTGGGTGCAGAATCATCCGGCTAAAGCAGGCCATAGGTAGTCCATTCAAAAAGGCATCGGGCAACTTTATTTCTGCAGATTCCTAAGTCTCAAAATCTATTTAAAACCCAAAGTGGAAAAATTACATGTGCAATCAAGCACAAGTTGGAGCCTTTCTGTACTAAATACATACACTTTGAAATATAAAGAAGGTAAGAAAAACATCTGCAGTTTCAAAACTCAGAAAAAAATTGTCACACAGTTTAGCTGATTTATGCAGACTGATGGCAGGCGGAGGCATCATTGAAACCGTGGCAGAGCTGGCAGAGGGCTGTTGGTTCCCAGAGAGCTGTAAATAATATCGATCAGATGGAATTCAGTATTATCTGAGTCAGCAAACATTTCTCCCCATCCTTCACCCATGAATTATATATATTTGCACTTCTTTAACATCAGCAAACATCTCGGTCAAGAATGGCTTTTCAAGATATGCAGCTCTGCTCATACTCTAATCACACACTGAAATTGCCTATGATAAAGCTCAGGTTGTATTATCTGAAAATTTCTTTAATGCAGTAACTGCATTTCTAACCACTCCTCCATTCTACTCTGTTAAAGGCAGAGCTGCTGACTCTTTAATAATACCCATGGTGCAAGAACCTTCTAGTTGTCATTAACATGTACCCTGCAGAAATAATTCTTTCAGATGTGTGTGCCTGTGTTTACTGGTACTTAGCTACATAATAAATGCTCAAGAAGGTACCAAAGAGCATATAAGGGAGACGGGAGTAGGAGAGAGGAAATTAGAAGAGGTTTCTAAAATAATATAATAATAACTAGTATATAGAACTAGTACAAGATACTGCTCTAAACACTTTAAATATTACCTAAGCTAGTCTTTTTAGCATACCTGGGAGGTAAGTATTGTTATTATCCCATTTTACAGCCAAGGAAACAAGTAGAGAATTAAACTAACTTGCCCTCATTCACATGATTGAGAAGTAGAGGAACTGGATCAAACCCAGGTCACCTGCCTTCAAAGTTCTCACCCTTAAGGATAATAACATATGGATTTTTGTTGCAAATAAGAATGATTTGAAATATGAGTGCAGAAGGCCCAACAACGTGAGTGATTATCCCTCTACTAAAGTCTATAATAAAGCAGGAACCAAATGACAGGATTTTAAAACCTGTTCCTATTTTATACTGATAGAGAGATTATATACGTAGATAGATAGATGATAGATAGATGATAAAAGATAACTAGATAGCACATATAATGTATATATTTAATACATAAAATAAACTGTTAATACCTTAATTTTTAGGAAAAATAATACATTTAGAGAAATTTTTAAAATAAAAAATAATAATTTTTTTCTAATCATAACATTACATATCAACTGAGATATAATATTCCAAAAAGGATAAAATCATCAGGGGAACTTAACAGAGGACTACAGAAGCAGACCGAACACCTCAAATTCTACATATGTTTTAATTTGTATAGACTTTAATTCCTTGAATATCTCTATATTCACCTGTAAATATAAAATTCTAAAGTCTCATTTTTAAAGTAATACTTGCTTCATTGGGGTTACCTCTGTTATCCATGTTGTCATTTTATTGCCACATGTAATCAAAACTAGGCAATGACTATTTCTATATGTTTATACAATTCTATTCATGTTGGAGACCGCAAGCCAACAGGGTCTTTGCGGTTTAGATTTTGGGGGGACAGAGGTGTGGGGAACTGGCAGTAAACTGACAGTCTGCCCAAACCCCCACCTCACTTGTTTAGTGAAGTTGCTAAAGGCTGTTTTTCCACACCTCCCTGTTAGCTGTGATGCTAGATTGTTCCTACTCCATCTGTCCTCCATGTCCCTGGGAAAGACTGGAGGCAGTTTCCTTTTTATCCTTTGTTTAGTGAAATTAAAATGTAATGTATGGAGAGGGTTTTCTGCACTTGGGAGAATTCTTGAGTTGCCTTGGAAATCTGGCATTGTTTTAATGATCTCTTTGATTTGCTAACAACTTCGCTTTGCCCTATAAATAAAGCAGGTAGGCGGGTGGAGACTCGCCTTTTGCAAGCTATCTTCTGCGTTGTAGGAAGTCTTCCTGAGCCCGTTCTTTTTTTCTTTAAGTCTTATTTTCTTAATTCCATGTCATTCCCACTTAGGACCTGGAATTACTAGCAGCACATTCAACTAACAGTTTTGGAGACTCTGGTGTGTACATTTTACCTAATGCTGTAAATATGACATCTCGCCAGCTCTCTCTTAGTGGTTTATAATCAAGGAAGAAGATAGACACACACTAAGTATTACTAGTAACAGGCAATTTCTCATAGGTGCTAGTTTAAAAAAATAGTGAAAGGAACATGAGAGTTGAGAGGGCATCTAGAAAGCTTTGAGGAAGAGTTGAGATGCAAGATGTTAGTATATTAGTGGAAGAGACAGTGGAGGAAGGCATCAGATTAGGAAAGTCAGAACCACCCAAGGTGTGCGGGATCCAGGCAGAGGCAGGAGGCTAGCCTGGGATGCTGAGAAGCTGGTGAACCAGGTGGGTCAATCATTGAACTGTAAATAGGACTGAAGAGAAAACCCAGAAACAGACTGGAGGAACTTGTGTCTTTAACTAAGAAAGCTGGACTTTTTCCAAAAACCAGATGGAAGAGACCACATTATAAAAGCATCATACTCCTTTTTGAAAATAAGAATGATCTAAACAAAAGCAGGAACAATAACCATAGAGTTCTTTCTTCAGTGACTCCACTTTTTTTCATTATTGAGTGAGAAAAACTGATTCCTAGGACAATGAACCCAGAGGTAGTAGAACCAAGTTCTAGGTATAATTACTTAAATTTTTTACAACATGACCTTGGGCCAATGCACCCCGGCTTCTCTGGGCCACAGTTTCCTTAGCAGTACACCAGGCAGCTAGATTTGCAGAATGATCCTGCTGAATCTCTCCAGTTCTATCAAAGAGCCTCAAGGGAGGTTAAGAAAGGCAGAGCCCTCACCCAACCTCCCTACACAGGAAAGTTTTACTCTACATATTGGTCTTTTGCATAGATTTTCAGTTGAAGTTTAAAAACTGTTTTGAGAAATATCTGACTGCATCACCACTAAGGTTCCTTAGCTTTTACATGTTCTCATCTTTGGTATCTCTTTGTATAATATAACGGTGCATTTCTGATTAACATCCAAACATGCCCCATATTTATGTCTACATGCTTTCGTTAATGCATTTGATAAGGCCTGACATGAGTTCTGGTTTTGTTTTTTTGTCCAGTGGGCTTTGTGATACATTTTCTCATATTTGTTTATGGGTATATAGGTAGACAAATAAACACTCTATAAATGTAGAGCACAATTAGTCATATAAAATAACGAGCCAAGTAGAACCCTATGAAAGATGAGCTTCTGGCTTAGTTATTGTTTCAGCAGTTCTCAGTAACCTGGAAAATGCAGACGGATATCCAGGCCACTGGGTGCCAAATTTGCCAAATCCTCTGTCTTGCTCCGTTAATCCTCAACGTCTCAGGGAGCGCGGTCCATAGCAAGATGCCTAGTCAGTAAAATGGCCAGCATGCAGTGAGTGAACCATAAACATTAACTGACAAGGATGAATAATTCTGCTAGACTTCCTGAGCATTTCAGTGACACGGGCAAGGTCTAAAGTGGAAGGAGTTGGGTTCTCTAATTACAAAGGATAGAGAAACTGATGAGTGGAGGAGTAGGGGTGAATATCTCCTCTCCCAGAAGCAAACACAGCCCACCTGAGCCAGTTTGTCTTTCTTTTTTTTAAAAAAAAATTTTTATTTATTCATTTTAGAGAGGAGCGAGAGAGAGACAGGGGGTAAGAGCTGGAAGCATCAACTCCCATATGTGCATTGACCAGGCAAGCCCAGGATTTCGAAATGGCGACCTCAGTATTTCCAGGTCGACACTTTATCCACTGTGCCACCACAGGTCAGGCCTGTTTTTCTTTAGAAAAAAAATGCTCCAAACCTGTGCACATTCCCTCTTCACAGTGCCAAATCCAACAAGGATAGGTCTCACTTGATTAGGATTGTTCTCTGCTAGCGTTCAGACAGGAAAAATGCCCAGTTGTGTTTATGTGTGAAGGTTTTAGCTGAAATGTAGTGTAGCAGAGGCAGGAAGGGATTAACCTGGCTAAGAGAGCATCACGTGAGAGTTTCCTCCAGCTGATTCTGCCCAGCCTGGAGACACCAAAATTTTAACTGTGATAGCCAGCAGGATGTTAATAAAGCCTGGGTTTTCTCTTCATCTTGGACTTAATAACTAAGAAAATCAAAATAGATTAGTATAAAAAGAGTAAACCAAAAATAAAATTAAATATATATTTATTTTATTATACAATAAACATAGGCATAATTGCATTCAAAAAATTATAAAGAATGCACGGTGGGGGTTCTGATATAAATTTAGCTCCTCATCACCACAAATTGGTGAAGATTCTTTTTTAGCTATGGCTGAGAGAATGGTTTTGGTCCTAATTTGGTCTGAATTTGTCCTCACCTTGCATTGTTACGTCCTACAAATCTGTACAACACCATCTATTCTGTTCTACAATAGCCTGCTATGGAATATGGCATTTGTCCTAAGCATAATCTCTGTATTTGCTCACTGTACAGATTTTAATAGCAATATCTTTTTATTAAGAGGCTCTGTTGACTTCCAGTATAAAAGTCTTGCTGTAACTACTTATCCCAGGTTTGGTGTGAGTAGGTTTGTTTATGGCGTACTCATATCACATAGTTTAAATCTCCCACCTCTGCCCAGCTTGCTTCCTCTGGGTTCTTCTTGATTAACATTACTGTCCCCTGGAGGTAATATTGGGAATTACAGCCTACTTGTTTTGATAATAATAGAAGCTTTCAATGTCAAGGCATACTTTTTATTATTTATTGACAGAGACAAAGAGAAGGACAGATAGAAACAGACAGTCAGGAAGAGAGAGAGAGATAAGAAGCATCAATTCTTCATTGTAGCACCTTAGTTGTTCATTGATTGCTTTCTCATATCTGCCTTGACCAGGGTGCTACAGCAGAGCAAGTGACCCCTTGCTCAAGCCAGAAACCTTGGGCTCAAGCCAGTGACCTTTGAACTCAAGTCAGTGACCCCACACTCAAGCTAGTGAGCCCATGTTCAAGCCAGATGAGCCCATGCCCAAGCTGGTGACCTTGGAGTTTTGAACCTGGGTCCTCTGCATCCCAGTCCAATGATCTATCCATTGCACCACCACTTGGTCAGGCAAGGCATACTTTTTTAAGAAGTAGATTCTTCTCTGGAGCAGATATGTTGAAACCACAGATGTTCTATTGTGATGTTATCAAATCTCACTATCTAGAAGCTTCTGTTTAACATGGACAACCTCTGTGCTCCTGACTCTATATACACTTACCTCCTTAATACTCCAGATGGATATTTAAAAGAAACTCAAAATTACAATTTAAACAAATATTCTTGATTTTCACCTCATTTCCCAAGATTGGTTCCTCCCTCAGTCCTTCCCTATCTCAGTAAGATAGCACAAACATTCAAACAATGACTAAAGCGAAAAATGTCTGGAGTTATCCAAGTTTCTTTTCTTTCCCATTTTCCACATCCATTAATAAGAGTTGTAGGCACAGCCTTCAAAGTATTTGCCCCCCTACTCCCTTCTCCCCATATGTATAGCCACCATCCTTGTTTCACAGCCAACACCTCTGGCCAGCACTGTGCTTTAGCCTCTCAACTGCTATCCTTACTCTTGTGTCTACACCAACTACAGATCAGAATCATTAAAACAGAGTGATGTTTATAAAATATAACTCAGATCACTTGACTCCCCTGCAGAAAATTCTACCATACTTAGAATAAATCGGAACTCTCACCATTACATACAAAGCACAGCCTTGCCCCTTCCTCTTCCCCTTGCTCAGCTCTTCCCCAAGCTCCAGTCACAAGAGACAAGCTCTTCCTTGTTCCTTTCCCAGGCAGCTTTTGATAGGTGGAGTCTTCTCGTTCTTCAGGTCTCAATTTTTTCCTGCCATATTGTCTCAAGTAGCCACACTTCTCCCTTAACTGGGTCAGACTGTATTACATCACATTAGTTATTTGCTTTATTGTTTTCATCTTTGTCTGATTTACAATATTTACTTATTGGTTTATAGCTTACAATCCACTTCAAGAATAAAGGCTTCAGGAAGACAGCAGTCTATTTGGTTGGTTTATCACTCTATCTCCAAGCACATGGCAGTACAAGACATAGAGCAGCAGACCCTTAATAAATACTTGATGACATTGGGTGACTATTAGATTGAGATACTGGTGCTGTCACTTTGTGTCATCTTTGGAAAGTTAATCTACATTGGTCTCAGTTTCCTCATTTATAAAATAAAGGCAATAAAAGTGCCTGTCTCATTAGGTTGTTATAAGGACTAATTAAAAAATATATATATAAAGCTATTAGAAAAGTACAAATAAACTATTATTATTAGAAAATTAACCGACCCACATCATGTAAATTCTATTATCAAATAATAACTATCATGAAATTTAAAAGAAAGACATTTCTGAATTCATGGATAATGATGGTTGAGATTAATGCAATTAGGAAGTCTTGTGGGTCCCATCAAATTCTTTTTCAGAGACTGATCTTCTTTCTAAATATAGGTCCAAAGTTAACTTTACAAGGGAGAGCATAATATTTTCTGGCAAAAAGAAGTAGAATTCAAGTATGGAAGTATGCATTTATTAACTATGCAACCATGGTGATTAAACTCAGCTTCCATTCTTTGGTCTGTCAAAAGTAATATAAGACTATTACTCAGAGGGCTAGATGAGATTCATAACAACTACATAAAAATACATGATCTCCATAAATACCAGCAGGGAATTGGAGTTGGTAGAGGCATCTTCATTTCTACTTAACTAATTGAGTCCCTCTCAGGCTTTGTGCAAGGAAAGTACTAGGGCTGAAGACACCTGGGAACATTGAAAATAAAACAGAGTCTTGATCGCAAGGAGGCCAGAGCATGGAGGAAAGATGACCAAGTAAACAAAGTGGGCGATGTGATAATGGCAGCAAGGGAAGCAAGCAAGAGGTGCAGAGGTTGCTGGCACGACAGCAACTATTAGCTCCATGTGGAGTGGGTGAGATTGTTCGTTGGGGAGGGCTTCCTGATCTCATCTGCTCTGACCCAGAGGCATTCTTGTGGTCAGGACCACTTCCAGGAGATCAGGAGAGCTCTGAAACTGATCTCGAGTTTTGGCTCTGTTTGAGGTACACCTAAGCTGGCCTTGACACACTCAAACCTCAAAGAAACTCAAACCCCATGTGTTCTATTCCAACTTGTAAGCTGATTCCAGGGCCACCTAGGCTTCTTGGAAGTACTCTAAATTGAAGAAGTAGAGCCAGAACAAACCATTAGGTTTTCATGGAATGCCCATTACCCCTGCAATCACCTTTTATCTGCCTACAGAAATTTTACACTTC
Organism: Saccopteryx bilineata; assembly: GCF_036850765.1. NCBI lineage: Eukaryota > Metazoa > Chordata > Mammalia > Chiroptera > Emballonuridae > Saccopteryx > Saccopteryx bilineata. Next base: position 181,041,769 of record NC_089494.1, read on the forward strand.
ATTCAAGGCCCACACCAAGTCTCCTCTCCTCCAAGAATATTTTCAGTCCTCTCTATGTTAATGTATCTCAGTCAACACCATGCCCCTGATGCAATATTTTAAGACACAAAACCCATCAAATTAGTATTAATTAAGTTGTGACATTTCTTACATTTGACAATATAAGCCATTATAATAGAAATGTGTCCTTTTTGAATTTTTATTCTGCTTTGTTTATAATAGAATAGATGCTCTGTTCTCAACATCAAACTTATATTCTAATAGCAAGGCCCTAAAATGGTATAGTATTTAAGAGAATGGAAAAAAGTGGACAGAAGGCAGGTACATCCCTACAATTTGATTAAATAACCCAGGAGGATATTTGATTGACTCTGGCATCATAATCTGCCTAAAATTTTAAAATTTATTTTATATTTTTATTTCTTGATTTTAGAGAAAGTAAGAAAGGGGAAGAGAGAGAGAGTGATCTGCTGCTCCACCCATTCATGCATCCACTGCTTGATTTTTTTAATGTACCCTAACTAGGGATCCAACCCACAACTCCGGCACATTGGAACGACACTTCAACCAAATGAGCTCCCTGGCCAGGGTCATACTTAAAATTATTTAAACAGAGGACTCACCTGACTAGAGACTCATTGTATTCAAAAAATCAAATGTTGCCTGACCAGGCAGTGGCACAGTGGATAGAACATCAGACTGGGATGCAGAGGACCCAGACTAAAAACCCCAAGGTCGCTAGCTTAAGCTTGGGCTCATCTGGTTTGAGCACAGCTCACCAGCTTGAGCCCAAGGTTGCTAGATTGAGCAAGGGATCGCTCAGTTTGCTGTAGCACCCTGGTCAAGGCAGATATGAGAAAGCAATCAATGAACAAGTAAGGTGCCGCAACGAAGAATTGATGATTCTCATCTCTCTCCTTTCCTGTCTGTCTATCTGTTCCTATCTGTCCCTCTCTCTGTCTCTGTCACACACACACAAAAAAGCAAATATCAGTTTTTCATGAAAGTTATGGAATTATTTTTAGAGATAAGCCGTATGTTAGGAATACTTTTTAAGTAAAGAATAGATGAAACATCTGTCCTTTATTAACTGAATAACTTTGGGAAGAGTCTCCCTCAACTCTTGGATTCTGATTGTCCTGATTGTACAAAATAGGAATGATGAAGCTTTTGTTCAGATGTGAGAATAGAGATGAGGTATCTGTGAAAGTGCCTGGAGCAGTAGAAACTCAAATCTGGGCATCTATTTCCTTCTCCCTCAGTGTCTAGCTGGTTTATCATTCTTTAACCCATTATTCAATAAATATTTATTACATATGCACTATAGACTATGGGCATAGCAGTGAATAAGAAAGAAGAGTTCTTTCCTATCTTCACAGTAGGCAATATAAATATGTAGCAAATAATAGCACAATTCAATAACCACTGCTGTGATACATGCTATAAAAGAAGAACTATAAAGTACCAAAAGAGTACAAAGCAGGACGAGCCTTCCCTAGTCTCTGGGGGATTGGTTATAAAATGCTTGAGGGGCAGGAATGCATGCATGTGGGGAGAGAACATGTCAGAGCATACGCCTTTTTGGGTACTGGTTGTCCAGCCAAGGACTTGCTTAAGATCAATAAAGTGCTGGTATGGCACACATATGTTCAGAGTCATGGGCATGAGAAAAGATAAGGAAATTCTCTAAATTATAACTGGAAGATGAAATATGGTTGCTGGACATGATCCCAGGGCCATCTCCTATTAGCCCTGAGATTACAGCAGGAAGCTACTAAGATTCAATAATATTTTTGAAATGTTCATCAGTAGTATTTTTCCCTAAAAATGTCCCCATTGTCTCTCCTCTGTTTCCTAACCTCCCTCAAACCTCACCTCAATCCCTACAAAGTCTTCACTCTTGGCCTTAAGGGAAGGATATTTTATAACAATAACAACAAAAAAAAGCAAAGCTCAAGAAATATCTTCCTAGATATTGTTTCTAAAAACAAAGTCTTTGGTGCAGAAATGACTCTTGACACAGACAGATGTTTAAGAGCAAGAGATTTGAGGAATGTTGGGCTTCCTAACCAAGGGAGGTTGAGGAAGTAGTTCCCCACCATAACCTTGCCTCCCCCTCAGGTGTAGAAAACATTACCCTCAGGGTATAAACAGTGGTGAGTCTGGGGGAGGCTCTGCCTCTGACATGTGGCTAAACCCAAGAGAGGTATGAAAACTTCAAAAGCAGAAGAACAAATTCTCTCCTCGTAGAGTCTCAAGGAAGTGGCATGACCTTGGGAAGGTACTGACTAAATAGCTGGTCCAGATCATGGTGAGCCTCCCATGCACTGTGTCAAGTGACCTCATAACTCTTGTACCCTGAATTCTACATGGCAATAGTAAACAGCTGCTGGAGTCAATAGGATTAGACACAGACACACAGGGAATCAAAACAGCAAGTCATGTAGGCTAATGACTGTCCCAGAAGAATAATAGTAACGCCAACATTTCCTATTTGAGAATTTATAGAGATGACTTTGAGCAGCCATTAAGACACTGCAGATCTTGAACACAGACTAAGATCACGTTACAACACCTTCAAAAAATGGGATCTAGAGATAAAAATTAGTTGTTATATCAAAACAGATAATTATATGTTTGCGCACCTTTGTTTGTAAGGTAACATTCACACTTACTTTACCTGCTTGCTACATTACCTATTCTGTGATGCCAGAAATGCTTTCCTATCATCTGAACTATCTCTGAACTCCTTTATTCCAATTTAATTCTCACACTTGCATTAAGCTCCAGTATCATTGCAAAAAACATTTTAAAGGAAATCCAGTCATTATAAATCTTGTTCTTATTGTGAACCTCTGTGTCCTGCTGTGAAGTGGCCTCCTTTTGATAGGCTGCAGAGAAAGTTAAAAGGAAAACAAGTATAATCCTCCTCAGATCCAGGAACTGAACACAGGACCCCGTGACTAGAAATCTGTATGTGCTGGTGCTAGCAGAGCTATGAGCAGTCCTGCCTGGAGTCTGCCTCTGATGTGTGCCCAAATGGGACTTGGAATCACAAACACCAGACTCTCCTTACTCCTCAACTAGAAGACTAAGAAACATACTTGCATTCGACGGTGTCTCGTCTAAGGTAGTTTTTAGCTTTCACAGACAAGAGATTACTCCAGCTTCAAAGCCAACTGTTCCTTGGCAAAGTGTTACACAGATTCTTGGGGGAAGAAAGAAAGGATGAAACTTCAGTGTTTCTGGTTCTCTTCTGGGGTTCTCTTTTTAGATCACTTTTGCCAATTAGCTCCTAAAGATTCCTGCTGACAGCAATTTGTAGATGAAAATCCAAACCAAATGAGCCCCAGCTGTAGGGCAAAGGCTTCCGTGGTAAAGCAGGGAATGGATTAGAAACTGGCTCGATAAAATGCACTGAGTGTGGGAATTTAGCTAAGGAACCTCAAGGAGATTTGGGCTCCGGGGAATAAGATCTGAGTCAGTCCAGCTATTTCCCGTCTCTATCCTTTTATTTATTTATTTTTTAAATACCACATGGCCTGATCCTGGACCCTGGCTTCATCTTTCTGCATGCTACATTGAGTCGCCTTGGCGTTGAAGACTGAGTGTGGGCTAAATAGCTACGGCTCATTCTGGGGTCTGTTTCTACCAACCTCCCAACATCTGGATGAGTACACCACTGTTTTGTCCTTATAAAAAGGAAATGCAGAATGTCACAGGGAGAACTTGGAAGGAAAAGTCAAGTAAATAGAACAATAAACTTCATAAGTGAAAAGTGCTTTCAGAGTATGTCCTCGGCAAGGTTATGCATTGTTTTAGAAGAATAGATTTTTAATAGATGTAATATTGTACTCTATATGTTTTTCAAAATGGCTAGTTAACCCTGTGATGACCAGCTTTTTGCTTAGTGGAGAAGAATCATGTTCTTTGTGTGATATGCCAGTACTTAGTATTTATAGAGATGATACTGAGCTTGAGGTAACTGAGAGGAGACCAGAATAATTTTCTGAAACAGCAAAGGGACTTGTTGCAATAATTTTAGGATATGAGGAAAATGGAGGGCTAGAGAAGTAAAAACAAAAAGAAATGGCAGTTTTTGTCCTGTCTGTATTGGTGTGCTAGGGTTGCCATAACACAATACCACTGATTGAGAGGCTTAAGCAAAGATATTTATTTTCTTACAGTTGTGGAGACTAGAAACCCAAGATCAAAGTATCAGCAGGGGTATCTCCTGAGGCCTCTCTCTGATGTGCAGATGGCCGCTTCTCCCTGTGTCCTCACCAGTCTGTCCTCTGCACATACATCCCTCGTGTCTCCTTTGGTATCCCAATCTCCTCATCCTATAAAGACACCAATCAGGGCGGATCATGGCCCATACTAAGGACACGACTTTAACTTAATTACCTTTTTTAATGCCCTATCTCTAAATAAAGTCACTACTGGGAAAACGGCGGTGTTAGGCTTGCTCACTGGTTGGTATACCAGCTGCAAGCACTTTACTTGATTAGTGCGTGAGCACGTGGCAGAGGCACATCTGCATGGCCTATGGAAGGCTACGGGTGCTTGCACTCAGGGAGATCGCAGATGGTGGATTGCCTGCCCGCCACTGTGAGAGGCCATTTTGTTGTTTCTTTGCCTGAGAAGTGGTTTCCCCGTTAGTTTGCTCATCCACCGTTGGGGGAATCTATTAAATGGGAATAGCCCAATGCTTTCCGGCTCCACAATTTTTCTACCACCCGCCTATTCCAATGCAAACCTGCCTGGCCTCTACCAGCATTACAGTCACATTCTGAGGTACTAGGGGGAGCAGGGAGATTGAAGAGGGAAAAACAATTTAGCTTATAATACTTACACTAATATTTAATCTTGTTGAATATTATAGCAGAAATATTCATGTCTGAGTCTTGAGAGAAAGTAAACCACACAGATAACAATATTCAGATAATGAATAATTATGATTTGTATTGATGTTATTAACTCAAGATATTTTCCCTTATATCATGCACAATATATTCTTGTTCGCCACCCTACTCTCCTCCCCCTACAAAAGACAACAATATCTGTGCTCAAAATCTGTGACACACTGTGGCTGTCAGCCAGCAGGCTCTATCTACCTCCGGGGAGAACTCCCTGTGTCTCTTCTTATAGAAACACTAATCCTATCACATCAGGGACCTACCCGTATGGACTCATTTGACTCTACTTTCTTAGAGGCCTTGTAATGGAGCCACATTGAGGGTAAGGGGTTCAGCACATTAATTTTGGGAGGAAAACATTCAGTCCACAACAAAAGCCTTCAAAGCAACAGAAATTTTCTTTTATTTAATTAAGAAACAAAATAAAAAGTATAGAGGTAGATTAAATGCAACACTTTGTCAAGGTTTGGAAGTACTATATAGCTTAACACAGTGTCTAGCACACAGCAGAAACTCGGTGAATCTTATTAAATAAAAGGACACATGAATTATTCTATTGTTTTTAGGTTGTGCTCTAAAGTCTAAAGTATAACATAGATGCATGCTTCAAGAACCATTTTATGGGAAATATCATCTCTTAAGGAATGATAATTAAACTGATTCTCTTTAAAATAGGTTATATGAGAGTTCATTTAAAAGATCATCTTAATTATAAGACTGTGCAAAATATATGGAAATATGTAATATGCACACTAGTACCTGGGGCAAGAGTAAGTGAACAATATGAGTGGAGGAAGAGGCATAAGGAGAGATGAGAGTCAAGTAAAATAAGAAAAGAAGGATACAAAGAAAGAAAAAATCTGTATAAGATTTCATAGATGTGCCTGACCAGGCAGTAGCGCAGTCAATAGAGCATTGGACTGGGACATGGAGGATCCAGGTTCAAAACCCCGAGGTCGCCGACTTGAGCACGAGCTCATCAGCTTGAGCACAGAATCACTGTCTTGAGCATGGGATTATAGATTTGAGCCCAAAGGTTGCTGGCTTGAAGACCAAGGTTGCTGGCTTGAACAAGGGGTCACTCGCTCTGCTATAGCCCCCCCCCATCAACGTATATATGAGAAAGCAATTAATGAACAACTAAGGTGCCACAATGACAAATTGATGCTTCTCATCTCTCTCCCTTCCTGTCTGTCTGTCCTTATCTGTCCTCTCTCTGTCTCTCTCTTTGTGTCTGTCAAAAAAAAAGATTTTATAGATGCATTTCTATAAAATAATATATAAAAAATGTTCATATTTTTTTCCCTTTGTATTTTTCTGAAGTTGGAAACGGGGTGGCAGTCAAACAGACTCCCGCATGCACCTGACCGGGATCCACCCAGCATGCCCACCAGGGGGCGATGCTCTGCCCATTTGGGGCATTGTTCTGTTGCAACCAGAGTCATTCTAGTGCCTGAGGCAGAGGCCATAGAGCCATCCTCAGTGCCCGGGCCAACTTTGCTCCAATGGAGCCTCGGCTGTGGGAGGGGAAGAGAGAGACAGAGAGGAGGAAGGAGAGGGGGAGGGGTGGAGAAGCAGATGGGTGGAGAAGCAGATTCCCTGGCCGGAAATCGAACCCAGGACTCCTGCACACCAGGCTGACACTCTACCACTGAGCCAACCATCCAGGACTGAAAATGTTCATATTTTTTAAATGACAAGGACCACTCATCAAAAGTTGTATATGAATAGTTCTTTCCAAATATGTATAATATAAGTCACAAAATAAACAGATATGATGTCACTGCAATGAATAAAGCCAAATCTTCATATACACATAGTAATTCTGACCTCAAGACAGAATTAATAAAAGCTGGTTTGTGAGCTCATAATAAAGACTCACCTAGAGACAATACAGGCTTTCTAACAAAACTATCCCAAATTAACCTCTTTTACTTTGGGGTAAAATATGATACTAAAAAATTAGCAGAATCCTAGGGGCATAATACATTTAGATTTTAGCAAAGCATTTGAGAAATTATTCAATAATAATTTTGTGAGCAAGATTAAAAATAGTGGGTTTAAACTCATATACCTTAGCCTGACCTGTGCTGGCACAGTGGATAAAGCATTGACCTGGGATGTTGAGGTTGCTGGTTTGAAACCTCAGGCTTGCCTGGTGAATGCACATACAAGAAGCACATACTATGAGTTGATGCTTCCTGCTTCTCTCCCTCTCTCTCTTTAAAAATTTCTCAGTAAAAAAATGTATTTTGAATAAACAAACTCATATAACCTGAATATTAAATGGATCCTGTTATTATGGAAATAAAGGTTTGTAATAGTTTGACATAGGTTTTGCCATGGATATTGTCCAGGACAACATCTTATCAATATTCACAATCATTTTTTTTTAATTGTCAGATTTACAGAGAATAAAATGTCATCAGGGTTTGCTAAAACGCTTGATTGAAATCTTGACAGGTTAGAATAATGAATCTGAACTAAAAAGATAAACAAAATGGAAAAAATAGAAAAGTCATACACATAAGTTAAAAGAATAGAAGTGAGCAGATTTTAAGTGTGGTTTGTGAAAAAAAAATAAACAAAATTACCTTCTGATTTGGGTTGACAGCAGGTTTCACCTGAGTCATGTGTCATTAAACAGTGGGAAGTTAATGACCTTTGTAACTACACTGCTAAACATGTAAGTTCAGATGAAGAAAGATGATGGCCCACAGCATTAGTGGGATGCTGGTCTGAGTGTGTCTGAAATATTGTGTTTAATTTTGAGGAATATATTTGTAAAAGAATTTCAACAAACTAAAATGTATGCAAAGGGGATTATCAAAGTAGTAGAGATTCTGGAAACCACACTGTATGCGAAATTGTGAAGAAACTAGGGTTCCAGTATTTCATAGTAATTTACATCTGTGAAACCTACCTCCACATCCTAAAGCAAAGCTCTACCACCTGAGCTAGTACATGGTCCTCATCTTGGACCATTTGTTCCAATTTTTCTCCTCCATTTTTTTATTTTTCCTAGCTTCTGCCTTTTTAATAGCTGTGCTCCTGGTAAAGGAAATCACTTATTTGTTTAACATTTAATGACCATCTACTATATACCAGGCAACCTTTCTAAGGATTTCAAGCATCAATGAACAAAACAGACAAAAATCCATGTCTCTGTGGGGCTAACATTCTAGAAAGTGACAATTAACAATAAATATTACAAATGAATAAATTATATGATATGTTGAAAGTTGAAAAATATCATGGAAAAATAGAAAGTAATAGAATAGTATAGAAGGATTCAGAGATAGAGGATAAAAAGCTATCGTTTTAGGTGGTGTTATTAGAGCAAGCTTCACTGAGAAGATAGCATTTGAATAAATTTTGAAGGAATTAGCCACATGGTTATATGGAAGAAAGGTATTCTAGTGCAAGAGCCCAAAGGGCTGTGTGCTTGAAAAGGAGTAACAAAGGAAGGATAGCAAGAAATAAACTCTAGAGGCAATAGTGCCAGGTAAAGACTTCAGCTTTTATTCTAATTAAGGTGGGACTCTATTGAAACAGGTTTACAAGCAGAGAAGCAACATGATCTGACTTATGCTTCTAAAGGACTGTTCTAGTTACTGTGTGAAGGATAGATACTATAGGATCAAGATGGGAGCTGAGATATTGCAGACATTGAGGTGAACAAAGATTAAGCTTACACCAGCATATTGACGGTATAGGTTCCCCTGGTCGGCAAACTGCGGCTCATGAACCACATGCAGCTCTTTGGCCCCTTGAGTATGGCTCTTCCACAAAATACCACGTGCGGGTGCTACCTCTATAAGGAATGTACCTACTCATATAGTTTAAGTTTAAAAAAAATTGGCTCTAAAAAGGAATTTCAATCGTTGTACTGTTGATATTTGGCTCTGTTGACTAATGCGTTTGCCGACCTATCATAGGCGGTGAGAAAGTAGAGCAAACAAGAATTCCTGAATGTTTAGATGTGAGATTATGAACCAAAGAGAAGAGTTGAGACCTATTAATATTTTCAGCGTGAGCATCTTGAGGGAGGAAGTTGCCATCAGGTGACTTGGTTGAGGGTGGTGGTAGACTATCTTTTGGAAGGAAGATCAAAAGTTGAGTGTTAGATATGTAAAGTTAGATATGTCAATTAGATCTTCAAATGGACACAAGTAGAAAATTTAATATAAGACATCTGGACTATGGAAATAAATGTGGAAGCCTTTGGAATGTAGGTAGTATTTTAAGCCATGAAACTGAATTATAGCATCAAGGAAGTGAATGTGACAGAGAGAATTATGTTTGAACTCTGGGGCTTTCTGACTGTAGCAGGTCAAAGAAAAGAGAAAGAAACAACAAAGCAGAAAAGGAGAGTCTACTCAGAAAACCACCAGGAGAGTGCAGTGTCTTAGAATCCAAGTGAAGAAAGGCAAAGAGAAGGATGTAATCAACTGCATCAACTTCAGCTGATAGGTTAGGTGAACTGAGAACTGACCATTGGCTTTAGCAGCATGGAGGGACATGATTAGTGACTTTGGCAGGATCAGTTTCAGTACTATGGTCAGGGACAAAGCCAAACTGAAGTGGGTTGAGAAATGAACAGAAAGAAAATAATTTTAAATGTTTGCGCCAAACAGACAGTACCAAAAAAAAGAAAGTGAAATCAAATGACTATTTTTAGATAGGGACATTAACAGAAGGTGTCGTTGCTGCTAGGGTTCCTTAGAGAATCAACACTGGATCAGAGAGAGAAGAAAGAATTGCAAAAATTATGCCCTTTGGTAGATAGCTGATGAGATATAGTGAAAAAAAATGGAGAGATTGCTTGAAATTGAGGGCGCAGAGTTTGTCTATGAAAGAAAGTAGAATGACAAACTAGGACAGTACATATCCTGTTCACTAATAGACAGGGTGGTGGGAATCTAAGAAAGTCTTCTTCTGATTACTTCAGTTTTCCTCAGACAGTGTAGCTTTACCCCGCGACCACAAATTCTCTTGACTTGAATGTTGTTAACATTACAGAAAATCCCTTACTTGTCCAGCTAGCCTAAGACCCAATACTTCTATGCAGATTCTTTGATGCAACACCCTTGCCTGATCTATCCCAGCCACCACAAGAGAGACCCAGAACATATGTACAGCCGAAAAAAGTAAAAATGCATACGGAAAACTACTAGGTATATTTTCGTGTTTGCAGCATTGGTATTTTGTGCAATTTTAACAAAATAGAGCGACTATGGAAAGCCCAACCTGTGAAGTTAAAAAATACATTGCTCAAATGTTAAACTCTTTTTTTATTTTTATGTGAGAACTTCGGTAAGTTAACCTGTGTGATCCCATTTCTTCCTTTGTAGATAATAGAAATACTTCCTTCTGTCATTTCTAGACTCTAAAATGTGGAAATTTGAGATCCTCATCTAGCCCATTAGTTATCCAAAAATACCTAAAACCTGGGTGCTGCAAGCAGGTATGCTCATGGAGGAACTTCTTGAGGTCTCAAGGCACAAGCAAAGCACAGCTCCCATCCCACAAAGCAGCTGTCAGACCTGGGGAGCCCCGAGGGCTCCTGTGGCTAGCTCCTGCTCCTGTACTCTTGGATGCTGTCACCATAGCCCTTACCCCAGTCCCTGGCTTCATCTTTCTCCCAGCCCCAGATCAGTTTCTGAATGGTTTCGGGTAGGGGAAATCCCCCTGATGTCTGCACATTCATTTTTCTCTACCTTATTTCCCCACCTTCATTTTCCATAGTTTTGTTCTGAGCATGAGTGGTACATCACTCCACAACCATTCCCAGAGGGATTCTGATTCATTCCTATTATGTTTCCTGTGTAGAGAAACAGTGACATTCACTAAGAAAATCACTAGTTCAGAGACTTCATCCTCTTCCTCAGGACATACCTTGATATGTCTTGTCTGTTTTAAGTGACTCTGGTAAATTATACAAAATTTTTTTCAGAAAATTATTGTAGTGTCAGTTATGATGGAAGAGTTTGAATCTAGACAACTGCTTAAAACTAACTCATCTGCTTACCCTTAATCATTAATTAAAATGCAACAATATTAATATTGAACCATGACTTTTTGCTTAGCCCACATTCAGTTTATTATTCTTCACACATACAGAGTGGAAAGGCAGCATCATGATATAATTAAAAAGAAGTGTAAAGGTGTCTCAAAAATATCTCCTCCATCTTCCTGAACTTTCTCTGTTAATGACTGTGATTTGGGTTAAGGCTTTATGCTTTCAGAAGACTTGCACTGCAAGGAAATGACAGACCTGGAGGAGAAGCCCATTAAGGTGGCCCACTGCCAGTAATATATTCCAGTGATTAGTTGACCAAATTAGCACTGTACCACAAATGCTGATGAGCTTCCATGTATGTGACGATGTGTACAAAACGTTCAAAGAGACGGAAGGGAAAAGACAGAAACATGAAGCAAATATGGGTTACTGCAGAGGGCACCGGAGGATGCTGAGCCCCCAGTAAAGGAAGCGAGGTCAGGCCTGAAGCCCAGGAACACAAGGCTCCGTAACTTAACTCCTCAATTCCAATTACTGTGCAATCACGGAGGATGTTTTACTGATAATTCCAGGATGGCTTAGGCATAGAAAATAAAAGATTAGACAGTCTTTCCTGGTATAAATTGTAAGATCTCCAAAGAACTGACCTTATTTAATAAAAAAAAAAGATAAATGCTTGAAAGAGGACCATGTCCTAAAGCATTTTAGAAAGGCCGTAAATTGTTTATTTACAGTAAATGCAAACTGACAAACTGGTCTAGTGGAGAAATGACTGGAAATTATAATTCCAGATGAAATTACTCAGGTTAGTGTTGCTTTCAGAAGAGGAGAGGGTTTTATATTCACAGAGATGAATGATAGTTAACACCAAATGGTGTAATGCCTTCTCTCACTAGGCAAACTAATGCATCCTTGTGACTTCTTTCCAGCAGTCTGTCTGTAATTCCTGAAGGCACTAGCAGATTGGTGGTGGACCATTAGATGAACATTTCTCAGTTACGATATTCCAGGATCCCAACAGACTAAAGTACGAAGCCTGAGAAAGAGAAATACGTGGTATTCTGACTTATTCTTAGGGAATGTAGTGTTTCACCAACCTATTTTATTCATCGAGCAGTCTTAGTTTCAGGCATGGGCTGTTTCACCAGAGATTTCAAATGAAAACCGCATGAAGTAGAGGTGCAGTCTGCCCTCAAAGAATTGGTATCATAAGCAAAAAATAAACTTTTGTTGAAGCCAATGAGATGTTGAGATTGTTAATACAGTGTAACTTAGTCCATGCCAGCTAAGACCGATATGGTTATTCATGAGGATGAAGTGGGGTTGTGGTAGGAGGAAAACCTGGAAGAAAGGCTGGATGGGGCTGGTGTATGCCAGATGGCAACGGGTGGGTTTTAAGTTTATGTGTGAGAAGTTTACTAAGGGTGAAAGAAAATTAATTCTGAGAGCAGAAGGTAAGATGATCAGAAAGGGGTAAATAGAGGTGGCAGGAAATCAGTTAGGCTATGATAATAATAGTCCCAGTGAGAGAATCAAGAGCCTGAACAGGGGCAGGGTTCATTATCAGTGAAAAGTTGGAGACTTATGCCAGAGTGATTGGAAAAGAAAAGAAAAAAATCATTGACCATAAAAATTTACTTGATATGGACAATGAGAAGATGATTCAAAAATGATATTGTTGGGTAGATAAAATATATTATGCTTACTTTGTTAAAGATGGTGCTGCCCACATGGAAGTTCGTCACCCAAATGATTGCTTGAGATGGGTGTGATTGTACTAATGTGTGTTGGGGGCGGGCTGTGGGCAGGCAGGATTCTTGTAGCCTGGGGCTTGGTTTTAGGACTAAGCCTTTCCCACCCTTTTTTTTTTTTTTTTTTTTTTGTATTTTTTTTCTGAAGTTGGAAACGGGGAGGCAATCAGACAGACTCCCGCATGTGCCCGACCAGGATCCACCCAGCATGCCCACCAGGGGGCAATGCTCTGCCCATCTGGGGCGTTGCTCTGTTGCATCCAGAGCCATTCTAGCGCCTGAGGCAGAGGCCATGGAGCCATCCTCAGCGCCCGGGCCAACCCTGCTCCAATGGAGCCTTGGCTGTGGGAGGGGAAGAGAGAGACAGAGAGGAAGGAGGGGGGAGTGGTGGAGAAGCAGATGGGCGCTTCTCCTGTGTGCCCTGGCTGGGAATCGAACCTGGGAAACCTGCATGCCAGGCCAATGCTCTACCACTGAGCCAACCAGCCAGGGCTTTTCCCACCCTTTTTGATGTGGGGTGGTGCACTCTCATGAGGAATCCCATTATGCCTCAGATAAGTGACTTTGTATTAGAGACTTCCCTATTTTATATATTGGATTAAAGGTTTTGATTTCTGCACTATAAAGTGGGGCAGACTGGGAGCTTGCTCTCTTGGTTCCTGAGATTAACATTAGAGAGGAGAGCAGAGAAAGGCCACGTGGAGGAAGCCAAGAGAAGCAGCCAAGATGGCGGAGTGCTGAGTGAGAAGCCAGTTTGTGCAGAGTTTGTGCAGGGAGAAGGAAGGAGATGGGGAACAGAGGTGAATAAGTCTGGTGACCTAGAAACCTTTGATTCTAGGAAACTTGGATAAGTTAGTACCTTTGTGAGCACTGAATGAGTGGGTTTTGGAGCCCAGTGTATGTTTTTACTTGCCCACCGGGTGCAAGCTAGGATTAAAGATGATGGCCCACCAGTTCTTGGCTCTGTTGTTTCTTTACCGACTGTTCGAATCTAATGAGAGCCTGCCTGGGCCAGGCGGCTGTGATGGTGGCTGCGTATACTGGCTTTACAGATATCAAGATTTTGAGGGTGATTATCTTGGAAAATAGTGTCACATAGAACATATTTTAGAATGGATATGATAAATTCCTTCCAAAGTTCATTGACCTTAGGATAAAGATGGTCTGTCCAGTGAGAGATGTTCAGAGGCAGTTGGGTATGAGGGTCTAAACCAGGGGTAGTCAACCTTTTTATACCAACTGCCCACTTTTGTATCTCTGTTAGTATTTATAGTAAAATTTTCTAACCGCCCACCAGTTCCACAGTAATGGTGATTTATAAAGTAGGGAAGTAACTTTATAAAATTTATAAAGCAGAGTTACAGCAAGTTAAAGCATATAATAATAATTACTTACCAAGTATTTTATATCGCATTTTCTCTAAGTTTGGCAGAATAAATTTTCATAAAACAACTTACTATAGTTAAATCTATCTTTTTATTTATATTTATACTTTGGTTGCTCTGCTAATACCCACCATGAAAGCTGGAATGCCCACTAGTGGGCAGTAGGGACCAGGTTGACTGCCACTGGTCTAAACAGTGGGAATCCTACTGTTTCCTACTTAATGTACATATTACGGCACACAATGCATAAGTATGCAATTTGAACAATGTTTTGCAGTGATAGTGGCTGGAAGTGAAGGTGAGCCTAAGGAAAAAGAAGTTGCAGTTTACATAACAAATTAACCTGATTGAAGAAATGATAGTCTTTTAAAAGGAAAATACTGCCATGTCTGGCTGGTAAGGAGCAGAGGCAGATTAAGGTCAGTTGAGGCACCAGGCGCAAAAGAAAATATTTAGTCCCTTAAAAAAAGAGAGAGAGACAGGGAAAATAAAAATACATGTTAACCATATTTTTTTTTTCCTTTTATTTTTTTTTTGTATTTTTCTGAAGCTGGAAACGGGGAGAGACAGTCAGACAGACTCCCGCATGCGCCCGACCAGGATCCACCCGGCACGCCCACCAGGGGGCGATGCTTTGCCCATCCTGGACGTCGCCATGTTGCGACCAGAGCCACTCCAGGGCCTGGGGCAGAGGCCACAGAGCCATCCCCAGTGCCTGGGCCATCTTTGCTCCAATGGAGCCTTGGCTGAGGGAGGGGAAGAGAGAGACAGAGAGGAAAGCACGGCGGAGGGGTGGAGAAGCAAATGGGCGCTTCTCCTGTGTGCCCTGGCCGGGAATCGAACCCGGGTCCTCCGCACGCTAGGCCGACGCTCTACCACTGAGCCAACCGGCCAGGGCTTTTTCCATTTTTCTGAAGCTGGAAACAGAGAGAGATAGTCAGACAGACTCCCGCATGCGCCCGACCGGGATCCACCCGGCACGCCCACCAGGAGGCGACGCTCTGCCCACCAGGGGGCGATGCTCTGCCCATCCTGGACGTCGCCATGTTGCGACCAGAGCCACTCTAGCGCCTGGGGCAGAGGCCACAGAGCCATCCCGAGCGCCCGGGCCATCTTTGCTCCAATGGAGCCTTGGCTGCGGGAGGGGAAGAGAGAGACAGAGACGAAAGCGTGGCGGAGGGGTGGAGAAGCAAATGGACACTTCTCCTATGTGCCCTGGCCGGGAATCGAACCCGGGTCCTCCGCACGCTAGGCCGATGCTCTACCGCTGAGCCAACCGGCCAGGGCCATATTTTTAAATAAATAAAAAATATTATGTACTATTAATGTTAAAACTGCACATATAAAACCAAACTTGGTGTCATTAGAAAAAAATGTAAAGTTGGGGTTTTGTGGGGCCCTTCAGAAATCAGGTCCCTTCAGAAGTCAGGGCCCAGGGCATGCACCCACTGCACCCACTATTAAATCTGCCTCTGGTAAGGAGCTATGTTTGGATCTTGCAGAGGAAATTAAGAGTATAAGGAGGCAAATAAATGCCCATTCCATGGTTAACTACAAATATTATAGTTGCTTAAATGCCTTTGTTATTATTCTGAAGCAGTTAAGATTTGGTTTAAAAAAGTAGTACAATCTACCAGGCGGTAGCGCAGTAGATAGAGCATCAGACTGGGATGCAGAGGACCCAGGTTCAAGACCACAAGGTTACCAGCTTGAGCACGGGCTCATCTGGTTTGAGCAAAGCTCACCAGCTTGGACCCAAGGTCACTGGCTCGAGTAAGGGGTTACTCTGTCTGCTGAAGACCCACGGTCAAGGCACATATGAGAAAGCAATCAATGAACAACTAAGATGTTGTAACGAAAAACTAATGATTGATGCTTCTCATCTCTCTCTGTTTCTGTCTGTCTATCCCTCTCTCTGACTCTCTCTCTCTGTCTCTGTAAAAAAAAAATTTTTTTTAAAGCGTACACAGTTCTCTAAGGTCAGGAATTTATAAATACTCAAAATGAAAGTCTAAGTTTGAAGTTTTTCTCAATGTAAAAATGAAAACCAGAAAAAGAGTAGCACTTAAAAAAATTCTTAATTTTTAATTGAAATCTTACAGTTTTAAACTTTATTTATTATGTTTTTGCTATGCTTACTAGTTAGAAATACGATTACTACTTTTTTATTGATTAATTATAATTGAAATAAAAATGTTCATGATTAAATAATGACCTATTAATTGGCCTTCTCAGTTTCCACACCTCAGGGAAATGTAGCTAGCATAGGCTCACAAGCATAGCTTAGTCTGAATTTCTTGTCCATGCCCTTTTCTAGCCCTCTAGGGTTCACCACCGGGACACCCATCAGTGTGAAAGTTTTGCTTATGCAGCTCAATAGATAAAATAAGTTGGTGATAATGCTACTTTTCCTAAAAGTCAGTCAGAACACCACCGATTCTCTTTCTAGGGCTTCACACTTCAGTATGTTGGGATCCTGGGACATCATGGCTGAGAAATGCTCACCTGATAGTCCACATCAACCTCTGGTGGCTACAGAAATTACAGACCTACTACTGGAAAGAAGTCACAGAGGAAAGAATGATCGCAAAACTATACAATGATTCCATAAGCTTCTACACAGGTCAGTTAAAGCAGGTCAAATTCTATATCTGGTATTAATGGGGTAAGAAGTATAATTCTTCCACATTGAAGATGCTAATAAAGCAAGTCTGCAAATATTTTGAACAAATAATACAATCTATCACACCAATATTAAAAGTACAGCATAGGCCCTGGCCGGTTGCCTCGGCGTTGGAGCGTTGGCCTGGCGTGCGGGGGACCCGGGTTCGATTCCCGGCCGGGGCACACAGGAGAAGCGCCCATTTGTTTCTCCACCACCCCCCCTCCTTCCTCTCTGTCTCTCTTTTCCCCTCCCGCAGCCGGGGCTCCATTGGAGCAAAGATGGCCCGGGCCCTGGGGATGGGTCCTTGGCCTCTGCCCCAGGCGCTAGAGTGGCTCTGGTCACACAGAGCGACGCCCCCTGGTGGGCAGAGCGTCGCCCCTGCTGGGCGTGCCTGGTGGATCCCGGTCGGGCTCATGCAGGGGTCTGACTGTCTCTCCCCGTTTCCAGCTTCAGAAAAGTGCAAAAAACAACAACAAAAAAGTACAGCCAAGTTCTCAGTGTCTCGGTTCTTGTAAACCATGGTATCCCATCCTCACCACCATTGACACATTAATTAGATCAAGTAATTCTTTGTTGCAGGGTTTGTCTGTGCATTGTTGGATATTCAGCAGTATCCTACCAGATGTCAATAACTCCACACATACTCACCCATTGTGCCAGTCAAAAAATGGCTCCAGAATTTGGGAAATGTTGCCTAGTGGGGCAAAATCACCCAGTCAACAAGCTATGGGTCCTTAAAGAATGGGAACAGTGCCTTAGTCATTACTGCACTCTCATGGCACCAACTACTTTAAATAGTATAAGTTTAATAATTGTTATGAAATAGAATGGAAATTAAATAACAAACTCTTTTTCTTCATAAACTTAAGGGCAGTATTTTTCTCTCAGATTTCTTTAGGGGGAATAAACATGAACATTAGAGACAGAAAAACCAAAGTTTATATTTAGCTTTAATACTCCATAAGACTCAGGAAAAGTTGCTTAACCTAAGTTTCTTCATCTGCAAAATGGGTACAATAGTATTTCCCTTGCACTTTTCTGGTGACAAGTCGATGCAGATGGCACTATCAGTAAATGGTGGCTGTCACCGCCAGCAGCAACAGCGTCACTTCCTCCGTCACATCCATAAAATATGAGATGATTAAAAACGATTTGTCCTTTTGCGTAGATATGTTAAATATTCCTCCCAGAAAGAGAACAGCATGGTTCAATAAAATAGTGCCTGCGTTTGTTTCTCCATAAATAAGACTTGTCAAGAAACTTGAGCTAAGTGCTAGTGGATTTGCCATGAAACACACAAGCTTGGATATGAGCAACAGGTTTTTGCAGCACTTTCCAGGATGTCAGCAGAATTTCACAAATCAGACAAGAGACGTCCAAAACATATGCCCTCAGCAACTTGCCAAAAACCAATAAGAGAAGCTGTTAGTAAAGCAAAATCAAGGCGGCAGGGAAGAGAGGAATGGAGCTGCAAACCCAATAACATCACATGGAAATGCATTTCATTTCAGTAAGAGCCTGACTAAACACCACCATTTCAAATGAGAAGAACTGTCATAAAGCTACATACTATAGAGTCAGGAACATCAAAATGACTAATCTCTTTTGAACTTTTTAATCCAGTCATTTGGACCAGGATAGGTTGATAACGCAGTGGTTTTGTGGATAGGAAGTATCATTCAAAGTCAGCAAAACTGGCCTTTTGTAAGAGTATCATATTGCCAACATTATCAAGACTTGCAAAATTTTATATCCTGGTGCAAAATATCTCTCTCTTTTTTTTGTTTTTTTTTTTGTTTTTTGGTTAAGAAAGTCACAAGCATGGCAATCATGATGACATTAAAATACAGGAGAAATAAAAAAGAACAAAACTCTCAATTTATAAACATAGGTTGAGCCAGTTCTATTTTCAAATTAGTGCGATTCACAGTCCAGCAAAACTAAATGTGAAGGGCTTGTGGCTTTTTTTTTTTTTACAACTCTGTGAGACTTCATGCTGGTAGAAAGATTTACACTGAAGTGTCCTGGAGACTAAAATGCTGAAATTTCCAGCATAAGGAGCAAGCACCGCAGCAGCAGCAGCAGCAGTCAAGACTCGTGTTCCATAGCAGCCAATATTTCAATCCAAAAACTGTTGTGATTCAGCCTATTTCTGCAGTGAAGCCGGGGTCAGAGCACAAAAGATTAAACTTTTCTGACCCTGCACGTCAACACTCAGCAACCCGCTGCCTGGGGCTTGTCAATCCCAGCGCGCTGTAAGCAAATCTCCTCCTCTGCAGCCCGGAGCTCTGCGCCAGCTCAGCCTCCCTGGACACCTGCCTGCCCTCGGGCCCTAATGCGGCTCCCTCCAGCAGAAAGTGTTGTGGTAACCACACAACCTTTCAGCAGCAACAAACCAGACTCCAAAATGTATTTTCTTCACTTGCAACCCTCCTAAGCCTGCTGGCTTAATAAGCCCCAGAGGGCAGCCTCAACATAGTTTACTGAATTCTAATTAGATAATTAAGCCAGATAGCAAAAAATTTTTATTTTTGTAGCTATAAAATGTGGACTGATATTATATGATACGCAATAAAATTCCACAAGCAAAATACTTTTCAAAATAAAGTTTAGTCCCAAACTCAGAAATTAATACTTGCTTTGGTCAAGATTCTGGGACTTTCATTCTATATTTTTTTAAAGATTGAGAGAGAATAAACACACAAATCTTCAGTGCCCACTTTGTGCCAGTCACTGGGCACCCAGTAGTCAGAAGGTTTTAAGGTCTTCTTGAAGTTGTGATTTAAAAATTCTTGATAAACAAATGATAACAAATATATGTCTGTAATTTCAGCTAAAAAAAAATAGAAACCCACCAGCCTCCATTTTTCGTGTTCATTTATCCTGACCTCACCATTCCATCATGGGTAACCAGCCAGACACAGGCATTTCCTGTCTACTTTTTGTTTTATGTACCTTATAACTCAATTGCAGGCAGATTTGCAAAGTAAAATTAATTATTTTTCAGAAACCACTTTTGACATACAATGCAAAAGCAAAGGTCTATCAATATGGCTGTCACTTGCTTAAGGAAAAGTTATTTTAACTGAAAGTAAAATCATTGACAGGAATTCATTGCATTGCTATTCTGGAGTACTTTTGGAGAAAACGGGACAACTTTCAGTTGTAGAAGTTTTGGAAGGGACCTGAAGACAAAAAGACTTGAGAAACATTTTATAGGGGAAAAAACTGGTTTATTTTTATTCTCCTTTCCTCCATGTACCCTAAAAATTACATAACTTATGCATTCAGTTTTTCCATTTATTTTGTACAGATGTTTGAAAGCTTGCTCATATTTCCTTATATTTTTAAAATTTCCCTTATGGTCTTTCTTAGTTGCCAAATCATGTCACTTGTGTTTTGGGGGGAGAGTATTAGCAACATTTTGGATGAGAAAGTAAGTCAGAATTAGATATTATCTTTTTTATTATTATTATTCTTTTTTCTGTATTACTAATTAATTTCTTCAGGGAATCAATGGACCCTATTGCTATTCCCAAAACAAAATTTTGGCAACTCAGAGCTAACCAAAACTATCACAGAACAATGCTAGCCTGTTCTGCACAATGGCAAACACCATATGGAAAAGTGAAATATTCAAACATTTGGAAAGTTCCCAGATAATTGTTTCACTTGAAGAAATTCTATGAATTATTAAAAATAAAATTTTTGCTTTTCACCCGGGTATGTGTTTTTGTAATAGGTGTAGAGCTAGAAACAAAATTTTGGTGATCCTACAACTACTGAAGTGTACATCTCCAAAGGGAAGACAGACTTAAATTAATCAAGGTTGGCTAGGGCAATAACTTGACTATTCTGATGTCTTCCACTGCAACAGGCTGGAAAGAAAACTGGGGTGCAAGGATGATAATAAATGCCCCTCGTTGGTCCATTGGATCCTCTAAGATAACACACACTTCTCAGAGATGTCCTTAAGTCCAATGTCAAGAACAGAACATGAATTTATTATATTTAGTGACAATTTCTACTACAGAATTTATTGAAGTATCTTTTGAACTGTATATCAGCATGAATGGGGCAAATTGCGATTTAAACAGTAACTATATGGGTTAATTGTATTGACATCAACGCTCACTGTAATAATGAGAATCCACACAAGGAAGATTTCCAAAGAAGACCTTATATCCAACTGTTAGGGGCAGAGGGGCAGAGGGAAGACAACACAACCTGAAGCAGGCGAGTGCTGAAACCTGAGCCCTGAGTCACAGATCTAAGTGCTGATCAGAGTGGTGTAAGTGATATAGGAAGCCAGGTGCAGTCCCAGGAAACAGGACTAATAGAAACAAGGCTACAGAAAGCAGATTGCAAATTAGGGCTAGAATTTAGGCCCAGAAGGGAAATGCCAGGAGAATGAGAAACCCAGGCAAACGCAGGCAAGGCGGATGGCTATGAGCATTGAATTAAGAAGGCTGTCACAGGATGCAAATATCACAAGGACAGCAGGAGCCGCATTCAAAAGAGACACCAGAAACATATGTTTCAAACTATATCCAGCCCCCACTCACGATGAGAACACAGCCCAGCAAGTCCTGCCAGCCCAGCCCTTCAGTTCAAAGAACAGACCAGGTTCTTTCTGCAATGGCAGACTTCCAATGCACTTCCACAGCCTCCTGGCCAAAACCACTGGGTGAGGTGCGTTTTGAGATCAGAATTTTCAGATATTAAAAGGCATGTAACAATTTGTGTGGATCTCAAAAAGAATTATGAGGAGTAAAAAAGCCAGTCACAAAACGTTACATAATATCAATAT
This sequence comes from Saccopteryx bilineata, assembly GCF_036850765.1. Classification (NCBI taxonomy): domain Eukaryota; kingdom Metazoa; phylum Chordata; class Mammalia; order Chiroptera; family Emballonuridae; genus Saccopteryx; species Saccopteryx bilineata. The sequence continues at coordinate 181,063,321 of NC_089494.1, forward strand.
ATTATTCCACTTATCTAGCATTGTTTAAAGGACAAAGTCAGAGAACTGGAGAACAGATTAGTGGTTGCCAGAGGGAGGTGGTTGTGGCCGTAACAGGATAGCATGAAGGATCCTTGTGAAGGGCTCTTACATCTGACTATGGTAGTAGTCACAGGAATCAACATGTGGCAAAATTGCAAGGAACTAAATACACACAGACACAGACACAAAAATAAGTACATGTAAAACTGGTAAAATCCAAATAAGGTCAATGGATTCTATCAATCTCAATTTCCTGGTTGTGATATTATCCTATAATTATACAAAATGTTACCATTAGGGGAAATTCAGGGAAGGGTATGTCACTTCTATTATTTCATACAATTACATGTAAATCTCCAAGTCTCAAAATAAAATTTTCAAGAAAACATTTCAATAGGCAACAACATGCATCTTCAGTATATTATGTAACACTCCAAGTGGCGTCAAACACATTACTATTTCTTCAGCAAAGCATGTGACAATTATTCATACCAAGTGTAGTGCAGATTATAAATAGCCTTCCATCAGCTCAGGTCAGGTTTTGTGGCCACATGAGTTCAGGTTTAGTCAGGTATTGCTGCCAAATCAGACATGAAAACATTTTAGTTTTTCAGAGCTTTTTGGATTTGGAGATACAGACAATGAGTTACAAATCCAATCCCTGCTCTGGCCACGCGGAGGAAGGCATGCGTGGATACCAATGTCTGAGCTCTTTGATACCTCCTCTTTCTCTTCCTCATTTCATATTCTGTAGAAAAAAAGTAAGGGGTATTGCAATTTTTAATATAATACTGCCATCACAGGAGTTTGATAAAAGGCTGTCTCTGTGCATCCTTTTTGGGGAGTTAGCCAGTGATTCCCATCTAATCTGATGGAGGGAGGCTATGAATGGAAAAGCAAGACCAGAATGGAACAAGAACACACTTCCTGAGCCTCTCCAGGGTTTCTCCACAACACCACTTTGTTATTTGGTTGGGATCAAATTTTCAAGCCATTAGACGTTTCTGAACTCAAAAATACAACATACATGTACTTAATATGTATTAATTTAGAATTAGTTGATATAATCTACAATTTTGTATTAGTTCCTTCTCCCTAGGTTAGAGATAGAAATTTGACCCTATCTGAAATAATATAACCACAATACACATATTACATGGGTATACAACTTTTCAGTAGTAGGTGAGGGTAGGCATTCAACATGTACATTAGTTCTCATTCCAATAATTTTGAATTCAAATGATATGGTAGGCACTTAACTCATTCACCTTACCCAGGTCTTCAGGTGTTACTCTACTCTGTGCTATACTCTGCAGCCAGAATTATTCTATTTAAATACAGAGATAACTAGAACACTTTTTTGTTCTCTTTGGAACTTTAGAATAATGTCTGAGATATCTAGGGTGACAGGAGAAGCCCTCAATGACCTGGCCACAATTAATCGCAGTTGAGACTTACGTGTCTCTCCAATTTGCCCATTCTAGGCACTATCTCTGTCACATTAATTACTTCCTATTTTCTGTGTAAGCTCTGCTTCTTCACCTTCATACTTCTGCACATGTCCCTCCCTTAATATAGAACACCATCCTCCTCAATTTTTATCTGCCCAACTTATATTGTCTTGTAAGATGCCATTTACTCTTGGAAGCTGCTGGGATCTCCCCTTTCCTCTCTCAAATCTCACCTGGATCAAGAGCCCTCGTGCACCTCTCTCCTGAAGCAATTACAGGTATACCTCATTGTTCTGTACTTCACTTTATTGCACTTCACAGATATTGCATTTTTTTTACAAACTGAAGGCAGGAGCCTCAACCTGCTAAAAGATTATGGCTCACTTTATTGCAATGCTCGCTTTATTGAGAAACACTTAATTGAGGTGCTCTGAAACCAAATCCACAGCACCTCAGAGGTATACCTGTACTATGCTACATTATACTGTCTGTAACAATGTGAGGAACAGAACATTTCTGCTTCCCCAAAACTTACCACAGTATCTGACACTGAGTACATTCAATCAATCGATCGATCAGTCAATAAACACACTAAGAATAATTTTTGTTTGATGAATGAATAAACAAATGAGTGAATGTACACATAAGCAAAAAATATCAAGTAAAATAGTATATAGCCCTGGCCAGTTGGCTCAGCGGTAGAGCGTCGGCCTGGCGTGCGGGAGGACCTGGGTTCGATTCCCGGCCATGGCACATAGGAGAAGCGCCCATTTGCTTCTCCACCCCCCACCCTTCCTCTCTATCTCTCTCTTCCCCTCTTGCAGCCAAGGCTCCATTGGAGCAAAGATGACCCGGGCACTGGGGATGGCTTCTTGGCCTCTGCCCCAGGCGCTAGAGTGGCTCTGGTCGTGGCAGAGCGACGCCCCGGAGGGGCAGAGCATCGCCCCCTGGTGGGCAGAGCCTCGCCCCTGGTGGGCGTGCGGGTGGATCCCCGTCGGGCGCATGCGGGAGTCTGTCTGACTGTCTCTCCCCGTTTCTGGCTTCAGAAAAATACAAAAAAAAATAGTATATAGCTTTTAACTTTAAGACTAGCAAGTTACTTAAGTTTTCTGTGACTCAGTTTTCTCAAACTGTAAGACAATATAACATAGTTCTTGCTCTATCAGTTAGATTAAAGCTGGTAGTGCATATAAAACAATTATAACTCAGCCAAATGGGTAGAGAGCACTCAGCAAATTGAAATTATAAAGTGCAGGTGTACATTGTGAAAAGCTTTAAATATGCTTTCTATTCTCTAAGCTGGGAGAGTGTGAACTGTTCCAAAACTAAGGTACATTAAAGAAACTTTGTTATAACTAAAATTTATAAATATCAAATTTTTTACAAATTAAATTGCTTTCATGTCAAACATATATATTTTCACCCACAAAACTTAAAACCACAAATAGTATTTATTGACCATTAGGTAAGAGATAATCAATTTATAATGAGATTGGCTCTCTGATAATTGTCTGATGGCTAATTCTTTTTAACATATTTTGACTTGTGTTTGAATAAAGCATGCATTATTATTCATTAGTTCACATATTCTTTGAGCCAATGACGAAGCGTCAGGCAATGTGCTAGACACTGCGGAAACACTGGTGCACAGAACAATCATATTCCCTGTCATCATGAATCTTACAGCAACACGGTGTAAGATTCCTTCCTGGGTGCAGGGAGAGGTCTCACCTGAATAAGCATTCAATAAAACAGATACCAGAGCTGAGAAACCCCTGCCTTGCTAGCAAGTGCAAAGAGCTGCAAATAAGAGAAACCAGACTACGGTAGTAGTTCACAGTAGTGTGAACACATTAGGGTTTTATTCTTTCACATAAAATGATGTCCGAAAGTAAGAAGTCTGGAGCCTGAAGGGTAGCTCCACGAAGTTCAACAGGGACCCAGGCTCCCAGGCTCACTCTACCTTTCTGCTCTGCCATCGTGTCATCCAGCTTCAAACTCACAAGATAATTCCTGAAATTCTAGTCCTCATATTCACTTTCCAGCAAGGAAGACTGAAAAGACAAAATGCAAAAACAATGGCCGTCCCTATTAAGAAAAAAAAGGAAATGGATGTTTAAAGAACAGCTACCACACCTCAAGAATTAAGGGCCAATAAAAAGAATGAAATCTTATGTTTGTGGCAACAAGGATGAACCTAGAGGATATTATGCTCAGTGAGATAGGTCAGACAGAGAGACGAATACCATCTGATTTCACTTATATGTAAAATCTAAAAAACAAACTAAACAAAACAGAAAAAAAAAAAAAAAAATCAAGGGTCAGATTATTCACTCTGTCTCAATACAGGTCATGATCCTGTCAGGACAAATTAGAATGAAGCAAAGTATGTCTCTTAAAAAAGAAAGCAGGGGGAAAAAATGAGAAGGGGAGGCTCAAGTCAAGAATATTTGGGGGTTTTAGTGAGAAAAGCTTTTGGTTCCGGCCCATTGGCAAAAAATAAATAAAAATAAAATAATTCACTCTTAGATATGCTTCTGGGGTCAGGAAGTCAAAATGGTGTCCAAGAGCCTCATAACTGAGGGATGAGTTTTGAGGTAGAGGAGAAATAAATAAGCAAGTGCTTACAGAATTGTTTCAATCCTTGGAGAGTATAAAAGGGCTAGCTAGCAAGGTTGCTGACCACTCCCACGCCCCTGGCTAGCCCTGCTGATTAAATAGCGCCCACTCAATAAGTACGTGTTGAATGAATTAGTCATGGCACGCTTTCCCACTGAGCCTGGCAGGGCCCTCAGAATCCCTCTCACGCATGTCACCAGGCAGCCACTGCCGTGTGTCACAGATGGGAGGGGAGAAGAGGCCGGTTTGCCTCCCTCACCCTGGAGTGAGCCCGTTCTCAGCAACCTGTCAATTCCTGAGGCAGTTCACTGTTTTCCTAAGTTCTTCCTTATTACTTAGAAAATGCTTTTTAGGGAAAGAAATATTAGCAGGGCTTAAAATAAAGTAAGGGAATTTTTTCCACTCAACACAGAATATAAAAAGGGGCACTGAGTTTCTTCTGTGATAAAACCCTAAATGAAATGAAAACCTGGGCAACTGTGACAATATCTGCCTTTCCCACATGAACTTTCTTCCTCAGAGAGAGAGAGAGAGAGAGAGAGAGGTGCATGTTTAAGTAAGATCGAGTTTTCTTTACAGTCAGAAACCCATTTGCCATTTATTCTGTCTGTATAAACAATTGTCTGTTGAAGATGATTCTTTGAGAAAAGAAAGTCATGAAAAAGATGAGAAATACTGAAGAAAGAATGTATTCAACTAGCATTTATTAAGTGCCTACTATATGCACAGTACTGGTGTGCGGATTCTGTAAACAAAACTGTTGTTGCCTTTGCCTAACAAGAAAATGAGGAAGACAGATGTTAATCAAATTACTGTATTTATGATTATCTAATTACAAACTGAATTAAGTACTCTGAAGGATAGAGGCCTAGTTCTGTGAGACCCTAAAAAAACAACAATAATGCTTATATGGGGCTTTCATTGGAATGTACCAGAGTGGGGAAGAAGGGAGGCAAAATTCCAAATGAGGAAGCAGCATGTGTGAGGGCCCTGAGGCAGTGAGCAGCCCAGCACGTCCCGCACTGTAAAGGGCCCCGCGTGGCTGGAGTGAGGCCAGGTGGCAAGTGGTTCAAAAGAAGGTTGAGACACAAGCAGCAGGTACCAGCAGGGGTTTGAAGGCCATGAAAAGATTCATATTTTTATCTAATCAGCCATACACATTCATTACAGAGTCTTAAGAAGTGACAAAATCATGTTTGTGTTGCATGCATGCCTGTGTAACTTTATTCTGAGACAGCACTTTTAAAGCATCAGTGTGGTAAACTGGGCTGATAAACACATTATACAAAAAAAAAAAAAAGCAAATAAACGAATGAAGAGTTTAATCAGATAAAATACTCTGGCAACAGCATGAATGATAGGTTCACTAAAGGTAAAACACTAAATAGATGAATTTGAACAGTACAAACAGAAACATAAATGATAAAGTGGATATAAGGTGCATATATGTAGTGAAACGGAGAGGTTGATGGAGGGATGGATCTAGAGTGATCTAGATTCGTTGTCTGGATAAGTAGGTAGATGATGTTACTATTTGCTGTGGTCAGGAGCACAGGAGGAGGACTGCATTGTAAAAGAAATATGATTAATCCAGCTAGATTTGTTAATTTTGAAGTGTTCATGAGACATCCAAATGTATATCTCTAGAAAGAAAATGGCTACTCTTACTTTAGAGGAAATTTTATAGATAAATATATAGATTCTGGAGAGATTAATGTATGTATAGCTAATGGTTAAAATGGTAAGCATAAATGGATCACAAAAGGAAAGTATTTACCATGATTTACCATGAACTACAAGAGAACCCTTGGCATCACAAGCTACAGGACAAGCTCAAGGCAAGAGAAGACCAAAAGGAAATTGTGTCAAGGAAGCTAGATGGTTAGAGCATTTTCAGAAAGGACTAAAGGGTCACAGGGGCATATGAAGAAAGGACAGAAGTACCCATTGGGTTCAGCCTCTGGACACTTTGTAAAACGCAGTGTAAATCCCACAGTGGGAAAGGAAGATGCAAACAAAGTGATTGCAAGCTGTTGTTCTATAAAGGAGCTTGGCTAAGAAGGGAAATCATGAGAAAAGGTGGAAACAAGAGAGTGATGTAGTTCAAGAATGCAGGAGCCCTCACAATACCTCATACCTGTTAGAATGGCTTTTATATAAAAGACAAGAAATAACAAATGTTGGCAACGATGTGGAGAAAAAGGAGCCCTTGCGCACTGTTGGTGAGAATGTATATTGGAACAACCACTATGGAAAACAGTATGAAGTTTCCTCAAAAAATTTAAAAGAAAACTACCATATGATCCAGCAATTGCATTTCTGGGTATTTATTTAAAGAAAATGAAAACAATAATTAGAAATATGTCCGCATGTTCATGTTCATTGCTGCATTATTTATAATAGCCAACATACGAAAACAACCTAAGTGTTCATTGATAGATAAAAAAACTTGTGGTAATATATACAATGGCATATTATTCAGCCACAAAAAAAGAATAAACACTTGCCTGACCAGGCATTGGCGCAGTGCAGAGCATCAGACTGGGACGCGGAGGATCCAGGTTTGAAATCCCGAGGTCGCCGGCTTACCGGCGAGCAAGGCTCACCAGTTTGAGCCCAAGGTTGCTGGCCTGAACAAGGGGCCATTTGGTCTGCAATAGCCCCCCCCCCCCTTCCCCAGTCAAGGCACATATGAGAAAGCAATCAATGAACAGCTAAGGTGCCACAATGAAGAATTGATGCTTCTCCTCTCTCTTTCTTCCTGTCTGTCTGTCCCTGTCTGTCCCTCTCTCTGTCTTTGTCACACACACACACACACATACACACACACACACACACACACACAAATGAAATCTTGCTATTGTGACAGCATGGATAGATCTTGCTATGTATGCAAAGTAAAGTAAGTCAGACAGAAAAAGACAAATACCTTATAATCTCACTTATGTGCGGAATCTAAAACCAAAACAAAAGAAAAAAAATAACTGACCTCACAGATATAGAGAACAAATGGTGGCTGCCTGAGTCTGGAGGAAACAGGTTGTATGAAATGGGTGAAGAAAATTAAAAGTATAAATTTCCAGTTATTAAATGAACATCATGAACATGTAATGTACAATATGGTGACTCTAGTTAACAATACTGTATTGCATGTTTGAAAATAGCTAAGAGAGTGGATCTTGAAAATTCTCATCACAAGAAAAATTTTATAACTATGTATAGATAACTAGACTTACTGTGGTGATTGATCACTTTGCAACATATACAAATACAAAACCATTAAATTGTATGCCTGAAACTAATATAACGTTATATTATACCTCAATAAAAAACTTTTTTAATAAGAGAATGCAAGAGCCCTGGCCAGATAGCTCAGTTGGTTAGACCATTATCTGGAAGCACAAAAGTTGCCCACTCGATCCCCGGTCAAGGCACACACGGGAACAGTTTGATGTTCCTGTCCCTCTCTCACTTGCTCATTCTCTCCCTTCCTCTCTTTAAGATCAATTATATAAATAATAAATAAAAGATGAAGAAGCTCTTTCCAAAAAAAAAAAAGAAAGAAAGAAAAAGAATGCAAGATCCTTAAGCATGAATTAGTAGGCTGAGGAAAAAAGGTAGAGACAGTACCAATAGGTAAAGTAGACTGCTGGTGAATTGCATTGTATTTATATCCAGACATACCATTTCTAATTCCACCTGACTAGCTGTACCATATTGGACAAGTTAAAAATCCTCTGTAAACCTCACATTTTACACATGTAAAATGGAAATGATAATAAAGTTGCTTCATATGGTTGTTATAAAGTTTAGATTAAGCTATATTATTACTATATTATAATATATATATAATATTACTACATTATATATACTATATAGCATAATGTCTGTCACAGTAAATGCAGTACTCAACTAATGATCTCCAAGATTACTATTATGCACAAAATTAAGTAACAAAATAAAAAGGCATATGATTTTTCTTAATGGTAATGATAAAAGCCATAAAGGTAAGATCATAGAAACAGAAAATTATATATATATTAGAAAAGTTCAATAATTTGTCCCAAATCAGACAATCAAAGAAAAGGAAACTAGATGATTAACAGTTTGATAAATTCTACTAAATAACCTCAGACATTCTGCAAAATCAGATGCTAGGATCAGCATCAATATGAGAATTAAATAACTGTATCACTAGGAGGAATGTCTGGCCTGTAGTAAGTGCTATGAACAGCAGTTGTTGTTTTTAGTGTTGATTGGAGTAGTAGAACTAGTGTTTCAGAGTAAATTTTGTGCTATGTTTAAGACAAATGGCCACATCTATTCCCACACCTTCAAATATTACCTTTATGCTAGATAAATCCCAAATTGGTGGTAAGAGTCACATTTTTCCAGGTAAATTATAATACCTTCTCTCTTAATTTATATTCCACATCATTACTTTCTGGTACCTCACTAACATCTAAACCCAAATAATCTAAAATGAAAACTACAGTTTTTCAATTCAATTTCTTTCTTCATAAACACAATATCTATTCAGTTAATGATAGACATCATGGGAACATACTTAGTAGTTGCAGAAGGAAAAGAAAAACAATTAAGAATAGAGAAAGGAAAAAAATGAGAAAAGAAAAAGATAAAAAGAGCACAACTGTGAAGTAGGGAAGAGAGAAATGATGAATTTTTTAAACCTTTGAATCCAATCAATATTCTAACCCAGTGGTCCCCAACCTTTTTTGGGCCATGGACAGGTTTAATGTCAGAAAATATTTTCAAGGACCAGCCTTTAGGGTGGGATGGATAAATGTATCACGTGACCAAGACAAGCGTCAAGAGTGAGTCTTAGATGGATGTAACAGAGCGATTCTGGTCATTTTTTAAAAATAAAACATCATTCAGACTTAAATATAAATAAAACAGAAATAATGTAAGTTATTTATTCTTTCTCTGCGGACTGGTACCAAATGGCCCATGGACCAGTACCGGTCCGTGGCCCAGGGGTTTGGGACCACTGTTCTAACCCAGTAAAATTAAATGTCTTTTGCTATTTTTTCTGGGAATAGTCAAACTTGCTCAGTTGACTGATTGATTCACTCATTCACCCACTCAGCAAATATTTATTGACCAACCATCATGAGAATAGCCCTGGTAAGCATCATCTGAAAGCAGGAAGAATATGAGCCACAATCCTTCCCTTCAATTTGCTATTAGCTTCTCCCAGAAAATGAGATAAGTTATCCAAAAATATCACCAAAATTCAAATTACAGGACTATATTCCCAGATTTCCTGATGATGCAAAGGTAAGTATAGATACTATCAGCAACTTACATCTGGACATTCACCTTAGAGAACTCTAAACAGACTGGCACCCAATAAATATTTATTTAATGCACAGTGAAAGCAGTATGGTGGCTCAGTTTATCCACAGACCCTACTCTATTCACCTTTTTTTAGTCACTATGTAGATGCATATATATCTTGTCCTTCTCCAACCACTTTGAGTTCTGCAAAATAAGTTACATCGATGAGGAAAATTAACTTCAAACAATATTGTCATTACCCTCCCCTCTCCTCACTGTGACATAGTAAGTGAAATTTGAGGTTATCACAACTTCAGCTTACATTTCTTAATGCATTTAAGTAGAGGCATTATACACTTAAATAAAGAGTAAGGCAAAAATGTTTCTTTAAAATTAAAATAAACTGAAAGCAGTAAGTGAACAAGCAAGGAAAACAAGCAACAAAAACTCATAGATACTGACAACAATATAACTACTAGAGGGAAGGGGGATGGGAGATAGTAAAAGGTAAAAGGCTCGAATATATAGTGATGCAATATGACTTGACTTTGAGAGGTGGGCACACAATGCAATATACAAATGATGTATCATAGAAAAATACACTTGAAAACTATATAATCTTATTAACCAATGTCTCCTCAAAAAATTTAAAAAATAGACATCATGGAAATGGAAATATAAATAAAACTAACAAATAAATCCCTCTAGTAAAGCCAAGTTGCATTTTATAAAAGTCATTTATTTATTATAATTTAAAAGAATTTAACTACTAGTAATTCAAGTAACTAAACTATCTTATTGAATGTTATGTGCAGGGTAACTGGTTTACTCACGGGTGAAAGTTTGAGACTTAGCCTGACTGCTTTCATATCCCAATACTATCAATTTTTTTTGACAATACTTAACTTTCTTTACTTTGGCTTTATTATCTTTTTTTAAAAATTTTTACATTGATTTTGAAAGAGAGAGGAAGGGGAGAGAGAGAGAGAGAAGATTTAACTCATTGTTTTACTTAATGGTACTTAGTTGTGCACTCATTGACTGTTTGTCTTATGTGCCCTGAGTGGGGATTGAACCCATGACATTGGTATGCTGGGTGTATCCACTGAGTCACATAGTCATGGCCAGTTTTATTACCTTTTAAATGGAAACAAGATCATTCATCTTTTAGGATTGTTTAGAAGATTAAGTACATGCAAAGTGGTTTGTACAATGTCTAGCACAAAACAATGCCAATAGATGTTATACAAACAAAGTTTCTTCTCTTCTCACAATGCTCATAATCTACTGGATAGAAAAACATGCAATGCATGGTCACGTTACAGTGCTATAAGTGAATGTGCACATCCTCTGGGAGCAAACAAGAGGGAATAGGCAATTCTACAGGGAAACTCAAAAGGAGTTTTATTTTTTTATTTTTTTTCTGAAGTTGGAAACGGGGAAACAGTAGGACAGGCTCCTGCATGCGCCTGGCCAGGATCCACCCGGCATGCCCACCAGGGGGCGATGCTCTGCCCATCTGGGGCGTCGCTCTGTTGCAACCAGAGCCATTCTAGCTCCTGAGGCAGAGGCCACAGAGCCATTCCCAGCGCCCAGGCCAACTTTGCTCCAATGGAGCCTCGGCTGCGGGAGGGGAAGAGAGAGACAGAGAGGAAGGAGAGGGGGAGGGGTGGAGAAGCAGATGGGCGCTTCTCCTGTGTGCCCTGTCCGGGAATCGAACCCGAGACTCCTGCACGCCAGGCCGACGCTCTACCACTGAGCCAACTGGCCAGGGCCTGGAGTTTTAGAGAAGAGGTAGCACTTCAGTCTTCTACTCAGGCTGTGTCCATTACTCATATAAATTTACTCACATGTAATTCTATATAAATAATACTGTATTTAGTTAATGTTTATACAGTTTATTATAATATTTAATTATAAACATATGGTCAATTCAATCAAAAAGATTAAAATCTCTAAAGACTGAAATGTAATGAGCTTTCTACATTTTCTCTTGCTTGTAAGATCTTACTTCTTCCTGCCCTCTCTTCCCTTCTCTTTTTTCTTCTTCCCTCTCTTTTCCCCTCCCTCCCCTCTCTCCTTCTCCCTAGGACCCTTTCCAGCTTCGATTCTTCAGCATGGTTCTAGGATTTTATTCAAGATGTTCCCCACATAGACAGTCATGACAAGCTCTTGCAGAGATACCTGAAGTTGTTTTTTCTGGCTACCCTGTTTCTTCCCAGCAAGACAAAGAGGGATAGAACAGGATTAAAGTGAAAGAACTTTAATGGGTCAAGTTGTATGGAATTCTCTTCAGAAGAAAAGATATTTCCTAAGTTTGTTGCATGGATCAGCGAATAACTGAATTTTAAAAAATAACTTACCTTACTAAATTAAGTATTTAAAATCCAGATTGTTTTTTTATTATAATTTACCTGAAAAAATGACCACTCAGGTTTATTTTTTTCTCCATTGATTTGAGAGAGAAAGAAGAAAAGGGAAGGAGAGAGAATTATCAACTTAACTGTTCCACATAATTGTTCCATTTAGTTAGGTAGTCATTGATTGCTTCTCATGTGTGCTCTGACTAGGAATCCAACCCAGGACTTCAGTGTGCTGGGACAATGCTTTATCCACTGCACCACCCAGTGAGGGCAGTCATTCAGGTTTTTGTTGCAGGGATGAATATCAAGAATTAAAGAATTAGTTCCCCTTGAAATTTTCAAGGCAGGTCTTACTTAAAGTAAGAAAAGGTCAGACTGCTTTAAAAGGTTCAAATCATGTCATTCCTATTCCTCCTTCTATCCCACCACAGGTAGGCAAACTATAACAAATAGGTGTCATTTGTCTTTCAATACTCTATCTTAATGGACAAATTAAGAATGGCCACTTGGTTTTATCTATATTCAGTTAAAGAGGAACTACTCTGCTGGTTAAGTATTTACTAGAATAAACAACAGCTGTTCCATTGTATTTTTCATTAGCAAATGGTGAGTCTGGAGTTGTGGTACCATGGAGGCCACACACAATGAGGTAATTACTTAAGGCAAGATGGCTATTCATGGGTAAAAATAGTAATTAACTTTAGGCTTGGAATTTAAGTTTAACTCTTTAATTATTTCTTAATTGGAATCTCATCATTTCATACAGATGAGAAAAGGCTTAAAAAGTCTGTTCTAAGTATTAAAATTATTTGGGAAAATAAAGATGAGAAATGGAATAATAAGAAGGAAATTTCTTCCTTAGTGGCCGGTTATTCCACAATTCTCTATAAATCAAGATAGAAAAGCATGGTACATTACATACAGCAATAAATGCTAGCTAACTATTCCCAAGGCCATATTTCCCCTAACAGTAACATCCTCTCAGTAAATACCAAATGTCTAAAGCTGGTGTTTTTTAACTAGCATTTATCTTTCTACAAACAAGCAAACTAATTAGACAGACTCCAGAGTTACCAGACTCAGTGCAACCTCCCATTGAGAGGTCTTGAGACATTCACAACAACAGAATGAAGAAGCTCTGACTGAGGAATATAGGGTTTGCAACTTTCAAAAGTGAAGAATTTCATTCTCTCCACGATTCTAACTTCTAAAGGGAAATAGTCACCTACTCCCTATCTCACTTGCCTAATAAATGCAAATTCTGACCTTCCTTAAAGTGAATTTTCAAAACTGAATGGTGGAGTCAGGCAGATGGAAATGCTGTGAGAGAAGCTTGTAACGAAATAGGATTTCGGAATAAAGAAGGTCTCTATCTAGTCATTTTTCTTCACCGTATAAACTCAGAATTTCTGAGGATCATATGTGCTAACTTTGCCTTGACTACTTCCTACCAAAGTCCCTAATTTTTCTTTCAAGTCATGCTTGTTTTGTGTCATCCATTAATTAGAATTAATTTAAACAATAACAAAAGTACCTGAGATCTTCAATGATCATTCAATGGGTCTGTTCCCTTTAGAAATAAATTACTAGTCCCAAGTCATGTAGTGAGTTTGTTGGTAGTATATTCATAACCAGAGCTGGAGATACTTAAGTGATTCTGATCATCCCTCCCAGATCTTTCAAAAAGCACCATTTGTCTTTGCCAGAGTTTTGGAAGCATAGAGCTACTAAAGGAATTGTGGTCCATCTCCAGGATCTTTCTAGACCAATTCAATTGGCTGGCTCCCTAACCCTCCTTAACCTGGCTTTCCTTTTTCCCTCACCTCCCTTGCTTCCTAAGGGTGCTCTCTCAATGGGTCCTTTGCCTCTCTTCCAAGATGTGACTTTTCTATATTTCCTCATCTGGTGTACTACACACATTGCATCTGTGTGTCAGAATCAGTCCTCCAGCAATGCCTCAGTGGGCTCTGCTGTAGAAGAGGGAGCCTCTCCAAACAAGAACCTCTCACTGTCACCCACCCCCCGCCTTAGAATGTCACCTCTTGGCTTTTTGTTAAAATATTTGTAATTGAACATAGCTAACTACAAGGCTTTAGCTTTACCACGCAGTTTCAATAAAAACATTGAACACACTTCATACTTTCATACCAGAAAATTCAAAGTATTAGTTGTTATATTCAATACTTAGCAGTCTAGACTTTGCAGACACTTTTTGCCTATAAAGCAGGAATTTTCTTTTCTTCTGGCTTCAAACTCTTGTTTGAATTAAATGCCAATGAGGTCATGATATAAGCCAGACAGGGCTTTTAGAAACCAACACCACAGCATCAATAACACCATTGCTAAAGTGAGTGGGGGAAATTACACAAAATCCAATAAAAAATAACTCAGATGGACTGTGGTGCCTCTAAAGAAGAATTCCTCAGGGGAAAAATAACACACGCACATTCACACAAACAATCCAGGCTTAATTAAAGTTCCTTCTTTGTCAGCATTGTGTCTCTGTGAAGTTTTCACTTCAACTATTGCAGAATGACTCAGAGTGTCTTTTCTCATTTTCATGTAATTTCTCTGGGCTATTCTGTCAATAAGCAAACCCAGTTTCAATCTGTTTACCCTCCCACAGCCTGACCTACTGAAGTCTAAAAAAAAAAACAAACACAGCATGTTTTTACCACCCCTCCCTACCATTTTACTCCTTTGTGCAATGAACCTCACACTGGTTTTTGTCTTGATAAATGTTCTACATCCTACACAACAACCTTTGAAACAATTTAGTTATTCTGTCTTTTAGGCATCCTAGTTATCCACACTCTGTTCATTTCTAAGTGGTTTCCAAGCACATATTTGCTCTCTTCTTACCTCTGCCTTAAAATAAAATCCGTTCCTTTCCACGTGGAGCTCAGCACGGGATGGGCGGAGCCCTCTAAGCCCTCTCCATCGCCTTTTAATGCGCGAGAATGCTGGAAAAGAACTCTCAAGAGTTGCCAGCGCTCCGAACCTGTTTCACCGTTCAGAGAGGGGCTGAACAGGCTGGACGGGCTTTTAGAACCACTCTGGAATTAGACTGATACAGAGAGAGCTATTTGCCCTCCACCACAATGGCTTTGTGCAAATGCTGATAGACAGCGGTGACGTCACGGAAATGGCGCCGTGAGAAACGCGTCCGACAGCTCTCCCCTAAATCACAACAAATTTATCAACTAGAAACAGAAAAATTTATCCTCGGAGCATTCCGGAGTTCCACACAAACTGAAAGCAAAAGGAGTGTTATCACTTGAATCTGAGAGACGAGGGTGTGGAGGAAGCTACCGTAGCGACGCTCATTCAAGCCGCGAGGGAGTGCGCCTGCGGTGAGTCAGCCCATATACTTGGGAACCGCGAGCCGCCGCCGTGAGCGGCCGTGCGCGCGCCCGGTCAGGTTGAGCACCGCTGACGTTCCCAGCTGCCCGCACACTGCGAGTGGGGGTCACCGGCCACCGGTGCCCGGAGCGCCCCATTCGCACGCGTGCCTTGGGCATTCCACGCGCCCAGGGCGCCCTGCTGGCCCGCACACCCAGGGGGCTCCATTATCCTGCGCCTGGTGCGGTCCAGCCGCCAGCGGCTGGGGCGAGCGGGAGAGGCTTGGGAGATTCTCTCCGTGGGCGGGGCACCTCACCCAGCCATTCAAGCTAACAATCAAGCGTTGGGGGAGGGGCGCGCGCAGGCAGCCTAAAATACCTTCGGAAGCACAGCTGCGACCCAATCACTGAAATTAGCTTAACGCATAAAATCTGCGCACCCTCGGTTCTAATTGATAAGATCTCTCTCAGTTCAGCGATCCAAGACAAGAGGCGTGATATTTTTAGTGCCTCTCGCTAAAGGGGCGGGGGCAACTTCTGATTGATAGAGCCTCCATATTCAGGGATAAACGCTAACAAGAAGGACTTGGCAGATAATAAGGTCTATACTACACTAGTCGTAAGCAGAGACTAGTGCCTCTTCTTCCCTGCAAAAACAGGCTACAAAGTGTGGAAAGCCTGGGTTGAGAGGTCCAACTAAATGATAGGCGCTGAACAGTCACCTTGACAACAATTGACCTCCCACCCCCGCCTGATTACACTGGAGGCCCTGACTCTCAGAGCCTTTCCCAAAGCCTTGCACTGAGTGGGGATAGAGTGGGGATTTCCCAGCTCTTTGAGCCTCTTACTCCCCAGGCAGAAGCAGTTGCAGCCTTATAGCTGGATCACCAGGCTGCTAATTCAGAAAGGGGGGACTAGGAGAGAGAATCCAGGAAAGCAAACTCTCTCATCGTTGGACCCTGCAAACGCCAACAAGCCTTTACTTCCAGCAAGACTAAAGCCAATTATATGACATTGCCATAGAATCCCATCAACTGCAAATCCCTACCTAAGAGTGACACAGGGGCAGAGCCTGGGGTACAGAGTCACCGACTAGGAAGAGGGAGAGAAAAGAAAAAGGAAGAAGTTAACCTCTCAAAATCAAGAAAAACCCACAGACTTTACAACTTGATCCACTAATTTTTTGTTGTTGTTGTTGTTGTTTGTTTCTTCTATCTTTTTGCCTTTATTTCCTCCACCTCGGTCCTTCTATTCTCTGCCCATCTTATGCTTCCCCTTTCTTGAACTACACTACCCATGAGTGTTGCATTTTATTTTTCTTCTTCATCCTCACCCTCCTTTAAGGTTATACTCCAAAACACTTAACTCTCACTCTCTCCTCTTTTGTTTTTTTTGTTTTTTTTTGTCTTGCTTTATTTTGTTTTTTTCTCTCCTATTTTATTTCTTCCTTCGTTTTTCTCTTTTTCTTATTTTTTCCTTTCTATTCGTTTTTTCTTTTCTCATTTTACTTTCCTCCCATATAATCCTCAATCACGAACAAATTAGTTAATTTGGGACTCAAGGCTTTTTTTGGCTTTATTTCTCTTTTTTGCTTTTGTTTTTATTTTTTTTTCTCTTGTTTGTTTATTTTTGTGGCATTTTGGGTCCTCCCAACCCAGGGTCTCCATTGTATTTAGTCTTCGCTCCACTTAATACAACAGATTTTTACTTATTATTTTTATTTTTTCTTCTTTATTATTCTTTTTTGGTCCTTTTTTCTGATTCCCTCTTATCCCTCTCATTATATCTCTTAGTTGACCATCACTTACAAGCAAATCATCTTATGCTTGTCTAAGATTTTCTTCCTTTTTTTTTTTTTTTTTGCATTTAGTAGGTCCCTAATACCTTTTTTTTTGCCCCTTGAACTCTTCACCCCAAATCAGGCCCTCCATTATAGGCACGATATTTCCCTGAGGAGGGGAGAGGAGGGAAAGAGAAGAGAGAAAAAAAGGGGGAAATAATAAATTATTACTGTTTTTTTTTGTGGGGTGTTTTACCCTTTTTTTTTTTCTTTTTACTCTTTATTAATTCTAATTAGTGCTATCAATAAGACCACCCTCAGATGCCGATAAGAAAGAGGAAATCGAATATTATGGATACAAAAGAAAGAGAGGTAACACAAATAGATGTGGAAAAATCTATGGAGAAAAGACTTAACATATTGGAAGCCTTGGAGCTAAATGACAGAGAATTTAAAATAGAAATCTTAAAAATACTCAGAGATATACAAGAAAACACAGAAAGGCAATATAGGGAGATCAGAAAACAACTCAATGAACACAAAGAATATATTACCAAGGAAATTGAAACTATAAAAACAAATCAAACAGAAATGAAAAACTCAATTCACGAGCTGAAAAACGAGGTAACAAGCTTAGCTAACAGAACAGCCCAGATTGAAGATAGGATTAGTGAAATAGAAGACAAACAACTTGAGGCACAACAGAGAGAAGAAGAAAGAGACTCAAAAATAATAAAAAACGAGAAAGCCCTACAGGAATTGTCTGACTCCATCAGAAAGAATAACATAAGAATAATAGGTATATCAGAGGGAGAAGAGAAAGAAAATGGAATGGAGAATATACTCAAACAAATAATAGACGAGAACTTCCCAAGCCTGTGGAAGGAACTAAAGCCTCAAATTCAAGAAGCAAACAGAACACCAAGTTTTCTTAACCCCAACAAACCCACTCCAAGGCACATCATAATAAAGATGACACAAACCAATGACAAAGAAAAAATTCTCAAGGCAGCCAGGGAAAAGAAGAGTACAACATATAAAGGAAGGCCTATTAGATTATCATCAGATTTCTCAGCAGAAACTCTACAAGCTAGAAGAGAGTGGACCCCAATATTTAAAGCCCTGAAAGAGAGGAACTTTCAGCCAAGAATACTATACCCATCAAAGCTATCCTTCAAGTATGAAGGAGATATAAAAACATTCACAAATACAGAAAAGATGAGAGAATTTATCAACAGAAAGCCCCCACTCCAGGAAATACTAAGGGGGTTTTCCAACCAGATTCAAAGAACAAAAGAAAACAACACCACAAGTAACAGCTCCACCAAGAACACAATAAAACCAAACTTAAACTGTGACAACAAAGGAAAAAAAGGGGGGAGAGGATGGAGATTAACAGTAGCAAAGGATGATGAAGTGCAGAAATACTTATAAGATAGGGTACTACAATGAATATGGTAGGTACCCTTTTCATTACTTAATGGTAACCACCCTTAAAAAAACCACCACAAAAACACTTGACTTAAAAAAGGTAGCAACAGAGGAAAGAAGTATGGAACACAAACAAACAAAAACAAATGATAGAAAAACAAAAGAGAAGAATCAAACTAGATACAAAACTAACAGAAAGCAATTATAAAATGGCAGTAGGGAACCCACAAGTGTCAATAATTACACTAAATGTAAATGGATTAAACTTACCAATAAAAAGACACAGAGTAGCAGAATGGATTAAAAAAGAAAATCCAACTATATGCTGCCTACAAGAAACACATCTAAGCAACAAGGATAAAAACAAATTCAAAGTGAAAGGCTGGAAAACAATACTCCAAGCAAACAACACCCAAAAAAAAAGCAGGTGTAGCAATACTCATATCTAATAATGCTGACTACAAGACAGAAAAAGTACTCAGAGACAAAAATGGTCATTTCATAATGATTAAGGGGAAGTTGAATCAAGAAGACATAACAATCCTTAATATATATGCACCAAACCAAGGAGCACCAAAATATATAAGACAGCTACTTATTGACCTTAAAACAAAAACTAACAAAAATACAATCATACTTGGAGACCTCAATACACCGCTGACGGCTCTAGATCGGTCATCCAAACAGAGAATCAATAAAGATATAGTGGCCTTAAACGAAATACTAGAACACCTGGATATGATAGACATCTACAGGACACTTCATCCCAAAGCTGACAGAGTATACATTTTTCTCTAGTGTACATGGAACATTCTCAAGAATTGACCATATGTTGGGCCACAAAGACAATATCAGCAAATTTAGAAAAATTGAAATTGTATCAAGTATATTTTCTGATCATAAAGCCTTGAAACTAGAATTCAACTGCAAAAAAGAGGGGGAAAAACCCACAAAAATGTGGAAACTAAACAACATACTTCTAAAAATGAATGGGTCAAAGAAGAAATAAGCGCAGAAATCAAAAGATATATACAGACAAATGAAAATGAAAATACGACATATCAGAATCTCTGGGATGCAGCAAAAGCAGTAATAAGAGGAAAGTTCATATCACTTCAGGCCTATATGAACAAACAAGAGAGAGCCGAAGTAAACCACTTAACTTCACACCTTAAGGAACTAGAAAAAGAAGAACAAAGACAACCCAAAAACCAGCCGAAGAAAGGAGATAATAAAAATCAGAGCAGAAATAAATGAAATAGAGAACAGAAAAACTATAGAAAAATCCATAAAACAAGGAGCTGGTTCTTTGAAAAGATCAACAAAATTGACAAACCCTTGGCAAGACTCACCAAGGAAAAAAGACACAGGACTCAAATAAATAAAATCCAAAATGAAAGAGGAGAGATCACCACAGACATCATAGAAATACAAAGAATTATTGTAGAATACTATGAAAAATTATATGCCACCAAATACAACAATCTAGAAGAAATGGATAAATTCCTAGAACAATACAACCTTCCTAGACTGAGTCAGGAAGAAGCAGAAAGCCTAAACAGACCAATCAGCAGGGAGGAAATAGAAAAAAACTATTAAAAATCTCCCCAAAAATAAAAGTCCAGACCCAGACGGTTATACTAGTGAATTCTATCAAACATTCAAAGAAGACTTGGTTCCTATTCTACTCAAAGTCTTCCAAAAAATTGAAGAAGAAGCAATACTTCCAAACACATTTTATGAGGCCAACATAACCCTCATACCAAAACCTGGCAAGGATGGCACAAAGAAAGAAAACTACAGACCAATATCTCTAATGAATACAGATGCTAAAATACTAAACAAAATACTGGCAAACCGAATACAACAACATATTAAAAAAATAATACATCATGATCAAGTGGGATTCATCCCAGAATCTCAAGGATGGTTCAACATACGCAAAACGGTTAACGTAATACACCATATCAACAAAACAAAGAACAAAAACCACATGATCTTATCAATAGATGCAGAAAAGGCTTTTGATAAAATACAACACAATTTTATGTTTAAGACTCTCAACAAAATGGGTATAGAAGGAAAATATCTCAACATGATAAAGGCCATATATGAATAAACCATCAGCCAACATCCTATTAAACGGCATAAAACTGAGGACTTTCTACCTTAAATCAGGAACAAGACAGGGTTGTCCACTCTCTCCACTCTTATTCAACGTGGTGCTAGAAGTTCTGGCCAGAGCAATCAGACAAGACAAAGAAATAAAAGGCATCCATATCGGAAAAGAAGAAGTAAAGCTATCACTTTTTGCTGATGATATGATCCTATACATCGAAAACCCGAAGGACTCCACAAAAAGATTATTAGAAACAATAAACCAATACAGTAAGGTCGCAGGATACAAAATTAACATACAAAAGTCCATAGCCTTTCTATATGCCAACAATGAAATATTAGAAAACGAACTCAAAAAAATAATCCCCTTCACGATTGCAACAAAAAAATAAAATACCTAGGAATAAACATAACAAAGAACTGTAAAGGACCTATATAATGAAAATTACAAAGCATTGTTAAGGGAAATCGAAAAAGATACAATGAGATGGAAAAATATCCTTGTTCTTGGATAGGAAGAATAAATATAATCAAAATGGCCTATATTACCCAAAGCAATATACAAATTTAATGCAATTCCCATCAAAATCCCTATGAGATTTTTTAAAGAAATGGAACAAAAAATCATCAGATTTATATGGAACTATAAAAAACCCCGAATAGCCAAAACAATCCTAAGGAAAAAGAATGAAGCTGGGGGCATTACAATACCTGACTTTAAACTATATTATAGGGCCACGATAATCAAAACAGCATGGTATTGGCAAAAAAACAGACACTCAGACCAATGGAACAGAATAGAAAGCCCAGAAATAAAACCACATATATATGGTCAAATAATCTTTGATAAAGGGGCCAACAACACACAATGGAGAAAAGAAAGCCTCTTCAACAAATGGTGTTGGGAAAACTGGAAAGCCACATGCAAAAGAATGAAACTCGACTACAGCCTGTCCCCGTGTACTAAAATTAATTCAAAATGGATCAAAGACCTAAATATAAGACCTGAAACAATAAAAGTACATAGAAGAAGACATAGGTACTAAAATCATGGACCTGGGTTTTAAAGAACATTTTATGAACTTGACTCCAATGGCAAGAGAAGTGAAGGCAAAGATAAATGAATGGGACTACATCAGAATTAAAGTTTTTGCTCAGCAAGAGAAACTGATATCAAAATAAACAGACAGCCAACTATATGGGAACTGATATTTTCAAACGACAGCTCAGATAAGGGCCTAATATCCAAAATTTACAAAGAACTCATAAAACTCAACAACAAACAAACAAACAATCCAATAAAAAAATGGGAAGAGGACATGAACAGACACTTCTCCCAGGAAGAGATACAAATGGCCAACAGATATATGAAAAGATGCTCAGCTTCATTAGTTATTAGAGAAATGCAAATCAAAACTACAATGAGATACCACCTCACTCCTGTTAGATTAGCTATTATCAACAAGACGGGTAATAGCAAATGTTGGAGAGGCTGTGGAGAAAATGGAACCCTCATTCACTGTTGGTGGGACTGTAAAGTAGTACAACCATTATGGAGGAAAGTATGGTGGTTCCTCAAAAAACTGCAAATAGAACTACCTTATGACCCAGCAATCCCTCTACTGGGTATATACCCCAAAACCTCAGAAACATTGATACGTGAAGACACATGTAGCCCCATGTTCATTGCAGCACTGTTCACAGTGGCCAAGACATGGAAACAACCAAAAAGCCCTTCAATAGAAGACTGGATAAAGAAGATGTGGCACATATACACTATGGAATACTACTCAGCCATAAGAAATGATGACATCAGATCATTTACAGCAAAATGGTGGGATCTTGATAACATTATAAGGAGTGAAATAAGTAAATCAGAAAAAAACAAGAACTACATGATTCCATACATTGGTGGAACATAAAAATGAGACTAAGAGACATGGACAAGAGTGTGGTGGTTACCAAGGGTGGGGGGGAGGGAGGACATGGGAGGGAGGGAGGGAGAGAGTTAGGGGGAGGGGGAGGGGCACAGAGAACTAGACAGAGGGTGACGGAGGACAATCTGACTTTGGGCGAGGGGTTTGCAACATAATTTGATGACAAAATAACCTAGACATGTTTTCTTTGAATATATGTACCCTGATTTATTAATGTCATCCCATTACCATTAATAAAAATGTATTAAAAAAATAAATAAATAAATAAAAATAAAATCCAAGAATTTCGTTTACAAAGTATACATAAATGGTTTCATCATAAGTTACAAAGTATATATAAATGGTTTCATTATAAATGGCCCTATAAGGAACAGACATGTTGATTTACAGATATAGAATGCAAAATCATAATGCGTTATGTTAAATAGCCTTTATTTAGTGATTATGTTAAATATTAATAATAATAATAATGCTTTCAGGGTAATTGAGATGTCTCTAATTTTTTTTATTGGTGATGACTTATAAATTACAATGTGTTTCCTATGTTATCCAACTAAAATCGCATCTATTACAGAGAATTTCCCTCAAGCAAAATGTTAAAATTTTACAAAATAATGTGATAAATAAACATCTACCATTTATTTAGCCCCTATTATAAATAACCAAGAAATGTGTAAATGCTGTTTTCTCTCGACACATCCTGTAAAACAGATGTTATCGACTATATTTTACTAGACTCCGATCCAATTTCACCCTGATAAATTCAATAATAAAAAGAGGTGGCCAAAAAACCCCAGATCTAGTAAATGACAAAATGGAAATGTGAATATAGTTTTCTCAAAGGTCCAAGCTCAGCGTTTTTCCAAAGGAGCCTGGCATCTTTGAACAAAAGAGGAATAAGTTAGAAAGGATAAATGACATTAGGATATCTACCTCTTGATATCCTACAGTATAAAATCTTACAACAAAGCCCTGAAACCTAAAATCTCAAATATTTTGCAAATTCAAACATGATGTAACCTGTTCATCCTGCTTTGGTAATTAAAAGATGTCTTAAGATTTAGTGTATATCTCTGCCATACCCCAAAAATGCGTGTGTTGCGTGACTTAGAAAATATTCGTCATACTTCAACCACAGTAGCTATAAATGATTGATACAGATCTCAAGCCATTCAGTCTGGTGGAGGAAATCAATGTGTCGTGTTAAAGCCCAGTTTCAGTTCTGCAGAGTCCATTTTTATGATTGTCTATAGACATTTTGGTTTGAGAAAGATGTAGAAGCTTATCAAGTCCAAGGGGGAAAAAATACTTGTTCCAGAGAATGTCTACATCTGGGAGATAAGCTGGATGGATAGAGGGAAAAGTCAGGCAATCAAAATGTGAAGCAAGCCATCGTGTGGAGTTGACATTTTATGTATAATACCAATTTCTACGAGGTAGACTGAACGAGGTCTTGTCTAATAGAAAACTATCTGGCCTAATAGATCATGAAGAACTGTACTGTTTCCCTTGGGAGCTCTATGCCTTTTGTTGATTTATCTTGCACTCCTAGTAGTTAGACTACTAAATTTAAAAGACTAATTTTTTTCTTCAGCCTCAACAAAATGACTATAGTTACACTTCTTTTTCCTTCTCGAATTATGACTTTGTATTTAAAAGTGTAAATATTACCCTGGCCTTAAAGGAAAATGCCTCACCCAGGGAAAACAAAAACAGGTTTATACAACAACTTTCTCTGGATATTAAAAAATAAAAAGGGACATTGAATATCTTTAATAAGAACTGGAATTTCTCTTATGATATTCCTTACCACTTTCTTAATTGGCTGTGTTTACCCTGGTATGTCAAGTCCTGTGTTTGAGTGATTTCCTGTGACTCTTCAGAGGAAACCTCCAGTGACAAGATCCTGTGTGTCACTTTATATTTGCTGAGAGAATTGTTCTTGCTCTAATTATATTATAAAGGGGACAGCTCCATTAAACAAAGTGGCAGAAATAACAAAAGCATCTAGCACTTATTCCACCTGGGCATTTCATAAAGCTGAAATGACTCTTTCCTATTCAAAAATGCCTCTCTGATGCATTTATTAAAATGAGCTTTCAACAAAATCATTGACTAGAGAGAGAAGACAGCCGCCGCAGCTGTGCTAAAACCTGATTTCCTTTTAGTACCAAATAGCTTCATAAATATTTTAGAACAGGAAGTGGCGGGGTACTGTTTAGAAATTAGATAGTATACCAGTGTCTGCAGATTTAGGAATAGCCACAAATGATTCACATCGATTCAGACTTATAGAGCACCTATTGGATACTAGGCTATCGTCAATGCTAGTGTTGCAAAGACAAACAAAAATACTTTCAAAGAGTCCATGGGGCTCATGGAGGAGTAAACACAGAAATAATATTTTAAAGATAGATGGTAAGTGCTCTGGTAGGGGCATGAAAAGTTTAAATAAACATAAGAGTAACTTTAACATCCTTTTTTTGAGCCTCTGACATCTGTCCCTGTGCTAAGTGCTGTCATCCATATTATCTTACTTAATCCTCACAATTAATGATGTGATCAGGTGATATATGTGTTGTGAATTCATTCTTCAACAAGGATTTATTGAGTACTTACTATGCGCTGAGCACTGTTCTATGCCTTGGATAAACGGTGGTAAAGAGGGAAAAAACCCTACTTTCACAGAATTTCCATTGTCTTGGGAAGAAACAGACAGTAGCACAATAACAAAATTACATAAATATTAAAACATGATAAATTCTATGAAGAACACTAAAACAAAATGTGAAAAAGAGGGGAATGAGTGCAGTTATAATTGGAGTGGGTATAAAGAAAGCCTCACTAAGCAAATGACGTTTGAGCAAAGCCCTGAGAGAAGAGATGCAGCTACCCACACTCGGGAAGTAAGAAGTTAGCCATTTTGAGGAAATGTTGGGTCCCAGTTTGGAGGCAAGAGATGGAGTCTGTAGAGAAGCTGGGAGCTGGAAAGAGATGCATGGAGTTTTAGGCAAATAAGACATACTTTATTAGTAGCAGTAGCCATGTGCAGTATGGCGGCAGCAATAGCAGTAGTCTGTCCCAGTGCACAGGCATTTTATAGAATTATATAAAAGTGGTACCGAGCCATGATTACAAAAAGCAGGGGTAATATTATTAGTAATATAAGGCAGGCATACATGTGGACTATCCCCTGCCTTTTCCCTTTACTCATGCATAACTGGATCTGACTAGCTGACCTGTCCACACTGAGGCCACTTTGTGTGGACTGTTGACCAATTCTGGGGAGACAAGCTTCCCCACAGGAAAGAAGGGAAATAACCATCCTAAGGAAGTGAGGGAGCTTTTTCAGAATGAGGAAGTGAGGGAGCTAGCCATACTGAGGAAAGGAGGATGCTTGCCACACTAAAGAAAGAAAAATACTAATCATACGAGGAAGTAAGGAAACTAGTCAGACAGAGGAAGTGAAAAATCTGGCCACTCTGAGGAAGGTAGCCATACTGAGGAAGGGAGAGAAATAACCATACTAAGGAAGTGAGGGAGCTGGTCAGAATGAGGAGGTGAGGGAGCTGGCACCATCAATGAGTGAAGAGCTAACTATAACGAAAAAGGGATGGAAAGAACTATACAAACATCTAGAGAAAGGGCATTGCAGACTGAGAGCCACACGTGCAAATGCCCTAAGGCAAAACACGCTGCCCTGCAGATTTAGAGAAAGCAAACATTGTGTGAAATAATGCCATATCTGTAAACTTATGTACTGTACATAGAAAGAGGTATGTGAAAAATATTTACTGAGGTAGTAATAAAAATTTAACTCTGAGTGATAGAATTTCAATTGCTTTTTTATCCTTGTCTTCAACTTTTCTGATTTGTTTGAATTATTTCAATGAATTGGCATACGTCACAGTTGTGTTTAGTGACTCGACAGTCTCTGGCAATCTGAGACTGCTAAGTCCCTCTTTATTCATTCTAAATAATACACACCCAATTTAATAATCACATTGCTCAGTAACAATTACTTTACCCAGACTCTTTTACAACTAAGAATAACCATGCAAGTAGGTTTAGCCAATGATCTGCATGTGAAAATATTGCAGATGATTCCATAGAAGTGTCCTTAAAGGATGGAATATCTTGGGTGCCCTCAGCTCTTCTTTCTGCTACTGGGCTGGAATCAGACATAAGTGTTGGTGCACAAACACTTTCCTGGAACACAAGGACAAGGATCTCATCTTAGCAATGGCAGGGACAACTTTATAAACCACCCTACCAGTCCTTGACTCCCACCTTGGGACTTCATGGCAAGAATAAAATCTTGTGTGTTTAAAGCACTCTTGTTTTCCTGACACATGCAGCTGAACAAACCCTAGTTAATATAGTATATAAAGCAGCATCCAACCCATGTCTTCTTAGTGCATGTTCAGAGCTCTTTTCATTATGCTGTAGTTGCTCTCTGCACAAGGGATCGCATCTTGGAAGACAGACACTTGACATGAGTCGTGAGGTTGAATCAGAGCTTGAGACAGCTATACACAATAATATGCTAGAAGACTTATTCAAAACAATATTCATCAAATGGATGCAATTAGAAATAATAGAGTTTCCTGACATGCCTATTTAATATTTCAAAAGGCTCAAGCCTTCTTTTACACCAAGAATGTCCAATCAGAAAAATAAAACATATAGTAATGGCAGCAATAAGATTTATAAAGTAAGTATGCTCTTATTTCTACTATTTGTTTCTTCTAATTGACTTGAGTTCTGCAGTCCTGGCCATGACCATGGCCCAATGAGAATGAGTAAGATTCAAGACCTTTGGCCATGAGGATTTGTGTTGGGCTTCCTCCTGCAGCTGCATCAATTCACACTTCTTTTTCAAAACACCGCTAATCATGAACAAGGCCTTTTGAAATCCCACCTGTGTTAAATTAAGAGTAGGAGAAAGATTTAAAACGTTTCTATCCAACTCAAGCAAGCCAGAAATGTTCACTTCATTACATTATCACTACATGTTCTGGCATGTGGGAGATTTATTCACGCAGTAAAAGATGTTGATTTTTTTCTTTTCATAAATATTTAAATTCAAAATGATAAGGTTAATGAAAAGCAATTGTTCATATAAGCTACCTTTTAATGTGATTTACATCTCAGTTAAAGCCAAGAGATGAAAACCTTGACTCCCCATCATTTTAAAGAAAACCCTATTGATCCATATAGTTGATAAAAAGTTGAGCAGGAATTATATTATGCTAGAACCTTCAAGGTGTATAGTACTTTAACAAATCTTTGTTGATGCACTTGCTCATGCTCTTTGCAAAGTAATTTGTAGCCTCATTTACTATGAAAACCTATCTAAAATAGAAGGAGTGAAATTGATCTCTCTGTGCACACTTGTGTTGACCCAAATTCCCTAGGATCCTGTATCTGGCCAGTCTGTGAGTCCGCATGCCCTCAGCCTAGTTAGACCTGGCAAGCTGAGAGCATGTTTTTTTCATATAGGTCATGGCTACAAACACTCAGGGTAGTATGGCCCACTCCAGTTTCACCATTCCTTGACACATATTCACCATTGACGTATTAGAGGCAGTATGACTACTAGTGGACAGAGTATGAAGGAAAAAGAATTAATCGGGAATCAGGGAGCCATTGTCCTTGTTCTAATTCTAACCCTTATTAGTTCCCTGACTTCAGGCAAGTCTCTTCAAATCTCTATCTTTATTTTCTTATTTATAAATGTGGGTAATGACAGTTTATCATACCAGGTTGATTTTCCATAAAATGATATGTGAAAGCACTTTGTAAACAAGGAAATATTATATACATGTCAGAAATCACATGTAATTAGTAATCTGAATTTAACACCATTAATCACAGGATGTCGACTAATTAGCCTATCCCCACATAGTTACATTAACTGATTTTTCAAAAGAGGTCAATGAAACAAAGATCCTGGTTTCCTTGAGTTTACCCAGCAATGCCATGTTTAGGTGTTTATCCTGCAGATATATATTCATTGCAGCAATATTCATTGTTTATTTATATCAAAATTTTTTCATTCTACTGTTGATTTATCATTTAGGTGGTTTTCAGTTTTAGGCTGTTACAAATAGCACTACTGTGAACATTCTTTTACACATTTTTGATGAATATATAAACACATTCTGGGGTGGTATATCTAGGAGTGAAATTACTAGATCATAGGGTGTGTTGCTGAAGATTCAGTAGCTAATTCCTGTGGCAGCCATAGAAATGGGTTGCTCAGATGTCTTGCTGTGGGAAGTAGCACTGACTGACAGCCTCAGCTGCTGCCCTTCTGATTCACCCCTGTGGTGGCCCCAGGGCCAGGCTTCCCCCAAACTGCTCCCAGACAAAGACTGAGCACAAAACAACTACTACAGCAAGCCCATTTCTGTAGGACATGGGATTTGTTCAATGGACAACTTTGGTTCGAGAATTCTCGATCTTCTTGGCTGAAAGTTTCTTAAACCTGTGCTGCAGTTTGCGACTCTTCCCCAACCCTCCTTCCTCCCTCCATCTTTTCACAGTGGTTTTAAGGCACTCCCTGCTTACTCATGCTCCCTACCTTTATCTTTCCCCAGAATTTCCCCACATGAACTATTACCAAAATTGTGCAACACATCAAAAAATATAATATATTTTATGCTAATCTGACAAAAAAAGGTGAATTTTGATTCATTCACTCTGAATAGCTATTATTATTATATGAATGGTTGTCATTTTTTTGAAAGTCTGGAAAAGAGGTCAGTGCCCTTGACTAAATAGTCAAATATTACATATTTTAAAATTTTTTATTGCAATCATCTGAAAATTGTCATGTACCTGTTCATATATTTTGTGATCTATTGTGATGTACCTGTTCAGATATTTTGCCTAGTTTTGTATCAGTTCTGCTTTTTTTTTTATAAGTTATAGGACTTCTTATAGTCTGAAGATGAGTCATTTTTCAGGTGTATGTACTGAAAATACGTTCTCCCACTCTTTGAGTTGCCTTTCCATTCTTTTAACGTTGACTTATTGAACAGAAGTTATAACTACAAACATGAATATGGACAAATGTCACAAACATAATGTTGTACAACAAAGAAAATGTTAGATATAAAATTATATGTGCTACATGGTTCAGTTTTGTTTAAGTTATAAGCAAGAAAAATCTAATCTACAGTGTTAGAAGGCAGGATAGTGGCTATCCTTGAGCTGGGGGATTCCAGTAAACAAATGGAGGAGGGCTCAAAAGGAATATTTCTTTGGAGCTGGAATGTTCTGTCTCTTGGTGCTGGTTATATGGGTGTGTTCTTGTAAAATTCATCAATCTGTACAGCAATGATTTATGCAATTTTTTTGTGTGTATGTATGCTATACTTTAAATTTTTCAATAAATAAGGAATTATATTTAGTTTAAGAAAGAAAAAATGCACTTAATATATTATTGAGTGAAATAGAAATATCACCAGAGTAACATGCAAATAGCATTATTCTATTTATTTATCAAAAATTATATATGTATATGAATAACCAGAATGAAACGCACTAAACTGCTCATGTTGACCTTAGCCTTGGGAGTTTTCAAATTTTCATTTAATGACAATTCTTATCACATTAAACTCAACCTGAAAGTCTATAATTGGAGCTCTTAAAACATGACAAGGGCAACAACATGTATTTATTCAGAGTCAAATAAATAAAATAATTTTTGAAAGAATATTTTTTACTTGAGGAAATACAAAATACTGTAAAAAGAAAGAAACCGCCTAACCAGTCAGTGGCGCAGTGGATAGAGCGTCGAACTGGGATATAGAGGACCTGGGTTCAAGACCCCGAGGTTACCGACTTGAGTGCAAGCTCATCTGGTTTGAGCAAAAGCCCACCAGCTTTAACCCAAGGTTGCTGGCTCCAGCGGGGGGTTACTCGGTCTGCTGAAGGCCCACGGTCAAGGCACATATGAGAAAGCAATCAATGAACAACTAAGGTGTTGCAACGCGCAATGAAAAACTAATGATTGATGCTTCTCATCTCTCTCCATTCCTGTCTGTCCCTGTCTATCCATCTCTCTGACTCACTCTCTGTCTCTGTAAAAAATAAATAAATTAAAAAAAAAAAAAGAAAAAAACCCTTTTTCAAGTTGATCTGCCATTGCAGTAAGTGATCCTTTTGAAAAACAAATGTTCCTAAAGATCTAGGTACTCTTAGGATGAGAAAAAATTCTATCAGGAGGGTGAACAAATTCTTCCTCTAGACACGTTCTCCATGAGGTAAAGGTTACATTTACATTAGTAGGGAATCATGGGTGTTTTCCATCTTCCACTTTGTTTTCAGGTCTTACTTTACATTTCATTGCTTATCGAGCTCCCCCTGTTCCACGAAATACCACTGTAGCATGCCAGTGGGTGTGATCTCTGCTTCTTTAGACTGCATAGTTCTTACACATTCTCTATGACGTAAGGACAAAGATAATGCTAGCCTAGCCTTGTAAAATGAGCTTGGAGTCTTTCCTCCTCTTGAATTCATTGGTGTTAGTTCTTAGAACGTTTGGTAAAGTTCACCTGTGAACCCATCCAGTCCAGAACTTTAGTTTGTTGGGAGGTTTTTTTTTTTTCTTTAATTTCACTAGATGTAATCTGTGTATTCAGATTTCTGACTCTTCTTAATTCAGTTTTGGAAGACTGTATGTTTCTAGGAATCCATTTCATATAGATTATCCAATTTGTTGGCATATAGGTGTTTATAATATTTTCTTACAATCCTTTGTATTTCTATGTCAGCTGTTTCTACTCCTTAATTTCTAAATTTTTTATTTGGGTTTTCTCTCTTTTCTTGATGAGTCTTAAATATTTGTCAATCTTTTTTATCTTTTTAAAAAAACAGCTATTAGTTTCATTGATTTTTTAATATTATTAGACTCTTTTATTTATTTATTTATTTATTTATTTATTTATTTATTTTTCTGAAGCTGGAAACGAGGATAGACAGTCAGACAGACTCCTGCATGCGCCCGACCGGGATCCACCCGGCACGCCCACCAGGGGCGATGCTCTGCACACCAGGGGGCGATGCTCTGCCCCTCCAGGGCGTAGCTCTGTCGTGACCAGAGCCACTCTAGCACCTGGGGCAGAGGCCAAGGAGCCATCCCCAGCGCCCGGGCCATCTTTGTTCCAATGGAGCCTCGCTGCGGGAGGGGAAGAGAGAGACAGAGAGGAAGGAAAGGGGGAGGGATGGAGAAGCAGATGGGCGCTTCTCCTGTGTGCCCTGGCCAGGAATTGAACCAGGACTTCTGCATGCCAGGCCGACGCTCTACCACTGAGCCAACCGGCCAGGGCCTTATTTATTTTTTATAATTAATATTTTCTTTCTTCTACTCACTTTGAGCTTTGTTGTTTTCTTCACATTCCGTTAAGTGTAAATTTAAGTTGTTTATTTGGGATCTTTGTTATTTCTTGTGTTAGACCTATAATGTTATGAATTTCCCTCTTAGGACTGTTTTTGCTATGTCCCATAGATTTTGGGTTGTTGTGTTCTCATTTTCATTTGTTTTGTAGTATCTCTTTTGCACTTTTCTGAAGCTGGAAACAGGGAGAGACAGTCAGACAGACTCCCGCATGCGCCCGACCGGGATCCACCCGGCACGCCCACCAGGGGGCGACGCTCTGCCCACCAGGGGGCGATGCTCTGCCCATCCTGGGCGTCGCCATGTTGCGACCCTCCTGGGTGTCGCCATGTTGCGACCAGAGCCACTCTAGCGCCTGGGGCAGAGGCCACAGAGCCATCCCGAGCGCCCGGGCCATCTTTGCTCCAATGGAGCCTTGGCTGCGGGAGGGGAAGAGAGAGACAGAGAGGAAGGCGCGGCGGAGGGGTGGAGAAGCAAATGGGCGCTTCTCCTATGTGCTGTAGTATCTCTTGATTTCTTTCTTGACCTCACTGATATCTCATTTATTGTTTAGTAACATATTATTTAACCTCCAGGTCCTTGTGTGTTTTTCAGTTTCTTTCTTGTGTTGCATTTCTAGTATTACACCTTTATGGTCAGACAAGATGTTTGATATGATTTCTTCTTAAATGTATTGAGACTTGTTTTGTGTCCTAACATATGGTCTATCTTAGAGGATGTTCCATGTGCACTTGAAAAGAATGCATCTTCTACTGCTTTGGGGTGAAATGCTCTGAAGATATCAATTAAACCTATCTGATCTAGTGTGTTATTTAAGGCCACTGTTTCCTTGTTGATTTCTGTCTGAAAGATCAATTTATTAATGTCACTGGGATGTTAAAATCCCCTACTCTGACTGTATTACTATCAATCTCTCCCTTTATGTCTATCAAGATTTGCATTACTTATTGAGGTGCTCCTATGTTGGATGCATAAATGCTTACAAGGTTATATCTTCTCATTGAATTGCTCCTTTTATCATAATGTAGTGTCTTTCTTTTCCTCTCACTATAGTAAGCCTTTGTTTTTAAAGTCCATTTTGCCAGATACAAGTATTGTTACTCCACCTTTTTTTTCCCTTCCATTTTCATGAAATATCTTTTTGATCCTTTTACTTTGAGGCTCTGTGAATATTTCATTCTGAGGTGGACCTCTTGAAGGCAGTATGTATATGGGTCTTTTTTTCTTTTTTTTTTTTAATGTTCTTTACATTGACATGGTTTTTTTAATTTAATTTTATTTTTTTTACAGAGACAGAGAGAGAGTCAGAGAGAGGGATAGATAGGGACAGACAGACAGGAACAGAGAGAGATGAGAAGCATCAATCATTATTTTTTTGTTGTGACACCTTAGTTGTTCATTGATTGCTTTCTCATATGTGCCTTGACCGTGGGGCTACAGCAGACTGAATAACCCCTTGCTTAAGCCAGCGAACTTGGGTCCAAGCTGATGAGTTTTGTTCAAACCAGATGAGCCCATGCTCAAACTGGCAACCTTGGGGTCTTGAACCTGGGTCCTCTGCATCCCAGCTCAACACTCTATCCACTGCGCCACCACCTGGTCAGGCTTGTTTTCTTATTTATTCAGCTACCCTATATCTTTTGATTAGAGCATTTAAGGCATTTACAGTTAAAGTTATGTGATAGATGTGTATTCATTGCCATTTTATTCTTTAACTATCTTCCTCTGGTTTCTTCATCTTCAAACTATCCTTTTTTTCTGCTCTGATTGTTTTCTTCTACCTCATCTCCCAGATTGCTGGTCAACACTATGCTTCATTCAACCTACTGTTTCTTTCTTCCATTGTATTCTTCATATCAGATATTGTAGTCTTCATTTCTGACTTGTCTTTTTTTTTTTTATGTGTCTAGGTCCTATTTTATGTTACTGAACATCCTTATAACCAGTACTTTGAATTCAAGTTCTGATAAATTGTTTGCCTCCCTTTAGCTTTATTTTTCTAGAGCTTTCTCTTCTTCTTTCATTTTTGGGGGTTCTTTTTTGTCTCCCCATTTTGATAACCTCTTTGTGTTTGTTCCTATGTATTCAATAGATCTGTTATGACTCTCAGTCTTAGTGGGTGACCTTATGTAGTAGGTGTCTTGTGTGGTCCAATAGTATAATCAACTTGATCACCTGAGGTGGGTGCTCCAGAAATATCCCTTGTGTGGGTTATGTAGGTCTTCCTTTTATAATTGGGTCTTCATTGCTATTGGCTCATTCATGTGTGGGAGTGCTAGTCATGCTGGCTGATTGTGAGATTCAACTTTGACTACAGTGTGCAAGCTTTTATGCAGGTGCTGATCACATAAAGCAAAATTTGCCTGAGCAGGGTTTGGTGCCTGCAGAGATCTCCCTTTGGATATGCCATTTGCGAAGCTTATTGGATCTTCCTGTGATGTTGTGTGAAACTGACCACTGGCTCTGTTGGTTCTGCAGCCCAGAGGCTGGTTCTATTGGATCTCTGTGAGAGGTGTGAGTCAAGTTCACAGGAAAGTGAGGGAAATGGCCCCTATCTCAATGCCACACAACTCAGTCACTGATATCCCCTGAGTCTTCCCAAACCTCTACATCCTAGCCAAAGAAACTGACTCCTCAGCTGGACCTAATCTCCACAGTTTGGGGTGAGAGAAAGCCCAGAGAGTGGGTTATTGCTTTCTCCAGGTCGATGCCACATAAAGGGTACTACTCCTCCCAAGAAAGATAGCATCTGTAGTATGGGAGAAGGATTCAGCACAGAGATCCTGGTGGCTGTCCCTTAAGCTCTCTCCCCAAAGCCACAAACCCCAGGCTCTCCTCATACTTCTCTAGTCTGCTCCATCCTCCCTCTACTGGAGCCCAGGATGAGTGGCTATAAATAAAATTTCATGCATTGGCCCTTTAAGGGTGCACATGTCTGTAAGGTATTTTTCCTGCCGAGGAAGAAAGAAAGGCGTAGCCACAAAGTGTCGAACAGCAAAAGCTTTATTTAATAGAGTGCTTCCCGGAGGAGGTTCTCTGGTCCACGAGACTGGGGCCAGAGAAGTCACGAGGATTTTTCCGCTTGGGGGTAATTTATAGCATCTGTAGGGTGAAGGAGAGTTGATATGACGTGGCAAAATTTCATTGGCTGACAGACAGTAGTTCTTTTTCAAAGGGATCCTGGGAAGTTTCTTTTGGCATGCATGGGTGTGGGAGGTTCCAGACAAAGTTCCAGGCCTGGTCCTCACGTGACCTTCCCCCATTGCCAACCAACCTCACATTCCAACCTTTTATGTTAGATAGGGGCACCGCTGTTTGTCTGGCTACTTCCTGCTGGTTAGGGGTATCGTGGGGAGGGAAGGTCAGAAGGTGGTGGCTTTGAGGGGAGTCATGAGGAACATCTGTTTGACCGTAACTCGAGAAACTTCGCGGATGCGGCCTTGAAACAATTTTTTAAAAAAGAGGAGTAAATATGAGTAATATGCTGATAATTAGAAGAGGACCGAGGATGGGGCAGCCCAGGTGAAGATGGGTGGCTGCCACCAGGAGTTAAGTGGGTTGTAGGAGAAGTCCTCGTGCAGTTTCTCTTGCAGATGGTGGAGGACCCTGATGCTTTCTTTCATTGGGCCAGTATCATTGAACAGCATTGCTCCCTGCTTTAGTTCCCGGTGGGAAGGACAGGAGCAACAGGGGGATCTGCAGGGCCCAAACTTTTAGTGAACTGGAGATGGGTAAGGCCCAGTGGTTCTAACTGCCTGCAGTCCTTCATGGGGGCAAGCTTGAGGCAAGAGACATGGTACCAAGATGTTTACCCTAGGAGCTTGGCTGCAGTAGGAGTAGTCAATATTACCATATGGGGTCCTGTTCACCTGGGCATTAGGGAACCGGGCTAGAGCTCCCTCAGAAGAACCCTGTCTCCTGGCTGGAGGGGGACTGCTGGGTGTACTTCATCTGGACCCCCTATGGGAGGAAGGATCCGGTTCACGTGTTCTCTGAGAAGATGGTGGAGTAAACAGAAAGGGGAGGTAGGTGGCAAGAGGAGGGGGGTTTGACTAAGAGAGCAAAATTTGAAATCCAGTGTCGAAAAAAACCTATTAGATTGAGGAAAAAAAGAATCTGAAGGAGTGCGAAAAAAGAGATTTCGTCCAAACTGCATGTCAGGAGTGGTGTGCAAAGGAGAAAAGAAGGGGTCCCATCCACTCCCATAATCGAGAACTGTGAGGGAACTAGAGGTCCAGAGTGTGTAGAACAAAACAGAGAAGGTAGCCCCCGTGTCCACAAGAAATGAGATGGATTAACCTGCTATTTGCAGCATTACCATGGGCTCAGTGAGGGTAATGGGGGTCTCCGAGTCTGGGCCACGTCAGTCGTCTATGAGGTGGAGGAGTTCAAGCGATGGACCCGCCTGGCTGGCTTGACCTCCCATTTGGGTGGCTTGTCCTCCACGTGGAGGCGCTGAGAAAGAAGAGCCTGTTGCCCAAAGGGGGCAATCGCTCTGCCAGTGACCGGGCTGCTTGCAGTTAGGGCAGAGCTTAGTAGGCAGCCATGAGCAGGGGTACTGCTGGGCCCAGTGACCCTCCTTGCCACATTTAAAGCAAGCTTCTGGTGGGGTTCATCTTTGCAGCCTGGACTTGGGTCGGGCACCTCCTATGCCTTGCCCCTGTTGCTCTGCTGACCTCATGGTTGCCGCAGGAGTCTGGGTTTGGAGTGTTACCTTCTGCTACATGCGGGCCGGGTGAACAGTCTTGGCCTTTTTCCTACTAGCCACGACCATTAAAAACTTTAAATGCCATGTTCATGAGGTCTCAGATAGAGTTTTGGAGGCTGAGAATAAGAGGAGGGGGGCTCCAGGGGAGCCCGGCACCCAGATCCATCCAGAAACACCAGAGCCAGAGGCAGGACAGGGCCAGGCCTTCCTGCAAGAAGACCAGGGCTGGGCCGTGGGGTCAGGAGCCCTGCAAACTCACATGAGAGCCAATGGCCGGTGGGGGAGGGCCTAACAGGGGAGGGGCTTAAAACAGAGTGGAGAAGGGAGGGGCTCTTGGCCAGCAGGGGAGGGGACTTTCTGGAGGGAAGAGACCCGAGTGGAAGAGGTCTGCAGAGGGACCAGAGAGGGGTCCCGAGAGAGGGGCACCCCCAGGGGTCAGGCAGGAGGGGGAGAGAATTGGGGTTCAAGTAGGAGAAAAGGTCAGAAGTGGAGGGTTTAGGTGAGGTTTCTCTGGCCAAAAAGGGCCTGCATGTAGAGCAGGCAGCACAGAGATTAGGACAGGAGCACAACTATTAGAAGCCCTGAATGTAAGGGATCTTCAAGCATTTCCCAGTTCCTTGGCAATAGTTAAATTGGTGAGGGTATTAAAATTGAAAGTCCCTTCTGGAGGCCACCTGGTTTGACTATCCAGTATTGTGGCCCAGCCATCATAGAGAAGAAGATCAGTTTCTTCTCCTTTAGGGAGAGAGAGATTTTGGATAAAGCACTTAAGGATTGTTTTTGGATCAAGTTTAGATTCCTGTGCCTCCCATGGCTGCCCTCAGTCCTCAGAGTGATCAGAGATAAGAATTGGTGTCCTACAACTCAAACTCTGGCCACCATATGGTTAGGTAGAGTGGGTGTGTCCAGAACGTCTCCACGGGCACACATGCACTTGGAACAGATAAGAAGTCCCTAATGCAGCTGCAATTAAGAACAGGGAGTCTCGGCAGAAAGAACTGAGGGGAGGCTGGAGGCAGGGGACTTACCGCACCACGTGCCGAAGTGGGTGGGAGGTCGGAGATCTTGGTTCTTCCTCGGAATGGAGTGGGAGAGAAGTGGTCCCTTGTGGACTTCAAATTCCTCCCAGGTTTCGGCACCAAATGTAAGGTATTTTCTCTACCGAGGAAGAAGGAAGGGCGTAGCAACAAAGTGTGGAACAGCAAAACAGCAAAAGCTTTATTTAGTAGAGCGCTTCCTGGACGAGGTTCTCTGGTCCACGAGACGGGAGCCAGAGAAGTCGTACAGATTTTTCCACTTGGGGGTAATTTATAGCATCTGTAGGGTGGTCGGGTTAATATGATGTGGCAAAATTTCATTGACTGACAGACAGTCGTTCTTTTTCAAAGGGATCCTGGGAAGTTTCTTTTGGCGCACATGGGTGTGGGCGATTCCAGCCAAAGTTCCTGGGCCTGGTTCCTCACATGACCTTCCACCGTTGCCAACCGACCCCATATTGTCTAGTGGGCCCCCATCTCTCCCTAATGGACAGAAATCCTGCTGTTTTTTCATAGCCAGATGTTATATCAGTGCCTCTTCCTGGCTCTGGTGTTCTGGTCTGGGCAATCCAGCTTGGGATTTAGACCCCACACTTTTTAGGGGGACCCAGCCCCCATAGCTAATACATTTCCTCTGGAATTTCAGCCATTGCCCATGGGATACAGAGTCATCCTGCCAGTCTCAACAGGGCTTCTTCTGTAAATTCTTGTTTTTAAGACTTCTCTTCAGCTAGCCTTCAGTTGGTTATTCAGGTTGATTGTTCTATAATTTAGTTGTAATTCCAGTTTGGTCCAGGGAGGAGGTGAGTGTCGAGTCCACCTACTCCACTGCCATTTTGGATTTCTTTTTTTTTTTTCTGCTTTTTAATTGCTAATGTTGATGTCATATAAACTTAGTTTAAAAACCAATCTAATTCTCATTGTCATTTCTGGGCATATAATATGTATTGAGTTACTCTCCAACCACAAAAGATCTCATGCAATTATCTATCATTTCTTTGATGATACACAAAGATCTGGGTAACTAAAGCAATAGCAGCACAGATAGTTCTTTCTAACAAGCACTCTTAAGTTCAAATTTCTGATTGTAAATGTATGTTAAGTCATTTCCTAGAACCCATTTTTCTTTCGTTTATCATATAAATTTATTTAATCATCATTTTGCATTTATGTATTACTATTTTGTTATTCACACTCTTGTTTTAAGCAGATTCAAATTCTTGTTAAGTTATTGATGAATAAATATATAAAACAAAAGGCATATAGATAGACATGATAAGTTGGATGTGGGGACAACCAAAAAAAATGGATGTTAAATTTTAACTTTCTTGGCTTCTTTTAAAACACTGGCCTAAGGAATTAAAAATTATATGATAAATAACGCTACAAACTCCCCCCCCCAAAAGTGTGACCATTTGAAATAAGAACACACCCACAATTTAGAGCTTGAAGATAACCCTTTTCTGGAGACAAGATAAAAAACCACCCTGTGTCTTTAACAAAAACTACATTAAATTAATACATCTAATTTTAAACATCTCATATAAATATTTGTCATAAAATAAGTATATACATTTTCTTGGTTCTAATGTTTATAAGACCCTTGGATATTATAGGCATAAAAATGTATACATATATATTTATAGTCAACTATATTGCAAAATTTATAAATCAATAACTAAAAAAGTCAAAGAACCTCACTTTTTCTTTACCCACTCTGAAAATATGTAACCAAACTTTGGTTTTGATTGACGTTGTTTTTTCCATGATAGTTTGTTATCCAGGTTCTGAGTCTATCTCAAAATCTTCCACCTTAGCCTATTCAACACTTTAGGCTTAAAAATGCCTTTTCTACCATTCCCCATGCAAGTGATAAGTATCTGCTTCTGTTGTATTTTGCTTGAAGCTTTGCTTCAGGAAAAAAACTCTTGTATCTCTCCTTTTATCTAATTCACCCTAGGAAGTGTCCAGATAGCTTGATTGGGTTATAGGAAACAAATCCCATGCTGTTTTAACTGAATACATTTTACTGTTGGGCCTTATTGTTGGAAAAGAGCCTTACTTGACATTTGATATTAATCATAAACACTGTAGAAACAGCTCAGGGAGCTGGAATTGTCATCTGCGACCGATCAAGTCACACTAGACACAACCCACTGCTCAGTGTTGCTTTAACTTATGCTGAGATGTCACACCTGTCAGCCAACTCACACATCTTTCCAAGGATTTTCTAGGTTTAGTTTTCTCCCTGTCTATAAATGCAACATATGTTAGCAACATGCATTGACAGGTTTCAGCAGTATTTTTCCCTTAGTTGAACTGTTAGTTCACTTGTCAAACACAGGAATTTCTCTTTAATCTTTAAAAAAAATCAGGACCACAATCAGAGCTAAGAGAGAACAGCAAAGCAAACTTACAGCCTGTCCACCAAGATTTTCCAAGAGTTGCCTAGCTATTTATATACACTGCCTATCATTCCCCCATCTCTCCAGCAAGTGGAATAGTGAAGAAACATACCTGGACTTTATAAATATAGACAATTGGAAGACATTAATACAGATAAAATAGTTGTTTAATGAGAGTTCATTTTAAATTGTCTAGTTAATTGGGGCTTGTAAATTTTATGGTATACTGTCAACACATGGTCATTGGCACAGATTCAACACCAATAGGAATTTCCAATTTGGGGTGCAGTAAAGAAGAAAACTTTATTCAGTGCAGTGATACAGCGTGGCTGTGAAAATAACATTGCTGCAGAACAGCTCAATAGTTCTCTAGCTCGCTGTGAGGCTGCCCGGGAGCCAGGTCCTTTTGCAACTAGCAGCTCTGCTCTACTCTGCTCTGAGATGGTCTGCTTTGCTCCACTCCACTCCAGTGACACACCCTCCCTGTTTCAACTCTAGCTGGAGAAACAGATTCTTCAGTCTTGGGTGGAAAATGCACTGCACTCTCCAATCAGTTGGAGCTGGTTTATTTGGACAGAAGTCCCCGTCTTCGGTCCCTGATTGGTTCATAATCATGCAAATGAGAGTGCCATATCCCTGCAGTCTGATTACTCCCAAGGCACTGTCCTAATTAGTCAGAATAGAGCTGCTGTGACTGGTCAGAGCTGCTTTTCTGATTGAATGGGAAAAGTTCCAATCCTATTGGCTGAAATAAGATTACAGAACATCTTTATAAAGGCTGGCGCAGCTGGCAAGAACTCAGTTCAGAGATAGGCATTTCAATGCAGAGGCCAGTAGTTTAGCTGCAGGAGCAGCAAGTTTACTGCAGAGGCTTCTCTGCAAAGTATAGTTTGCATGAGAAGCCCCATGAAGAAATGGCTGCTAAGCTCAACTTTCCTTATTGGAGCCCAGTTATCCACCAAGAATCTCTCCCAGCAAGTATTTTATTTTCTTTCTCCTTAAGATTCATAATACATAGTCTAGTTGGTGATTCTCACATTATGTATGAAATATGCCCAAGAAGCAAGAAAGATTGGGTGGTGAGAAGAAGCAGCATAAAGCTAAGGACATGATGGAGCTTGAAGATGCTCCCCAAGAGTCCTTTTCCCAATTATTAAAGCCATGTCAGGAAATACAAACAATGGTGGATAGAACTGTGTTTAAGTATAAAAATAAAAGAGGAGTGTTTGAGAGATTGGTATTGACCAAAATTGTGAGAATAAAGTGAAAGAAATTTGGGGTTGGGTACAACTAGGTTCTCAAGTATTAAAAGCCAAGAACACTGAACACAAAGCTAAGGATTCTTCTTAAGTGAGTCCTAAGGCACCCTTTGAAGCAGTTTCCTAAAACTATCTAGATTATATAAGTCAGCGATTTTCAAAGAGTGTGCCAGAAGAATTTTTAAAACATGCAATATCTGACTATTTAGTCAAGGCCACTGACCTCTTTTCCCTTAGTTTGTCAAATAAAAATATGAAAACAACCAACAAAACAATAGCTGGGCCCTGTCCTGTTGGCTCAGTGGTAGACGTTGGCCTGGCATGCAGGAGTCCTGGGTTCAATTCCCAGCCAGGGCACACAGGAGAAGCGCCCATCTACTTCTCCACCCCTCCCCTTCTCCTTCCTCTCTGTCTCTCTCTTCCCCTCCCGCAGCCAAGGCTCCATTGGAGCAAAGTTGGCCCGGGTGCTGAGGATGGCTCTGTGGCCTCTGCCTCAGGCGCTAGAATGGCTCTGGTTGCAACAGAGCAACACCCCAGAAGGGCAGAGCATCACCCCCTGGTGGGCATGCCGGGTGAATCCCGGTCAGGCGCATGTGGGAGTCTGTCTGACTGCCTCCCCATTTCCAGCTTCAGGAAAAAAAAAACAAAAAAAAAACAATAGCTGTTCGGTGTGAAGGCCTTGTGTTAAACCATAACTATATAAGTCATATAATAGAATTGCATATTATTGGTCATGTAGCATAATAAGGTTGCATCCGATTGTTTAATACTAGATTGTTTAATACTGTTCTTGATACTAGAAATCCTTATATTGAAGTATAGGTACCTGATTTTTTAAAAAGTCACTTAGCAACAAAAAGGGTAGGTAGTTAATATTATCATATTTTGTAAAGCAATCATAATTATACCTGTTTTTTGTCAGATCAGCAAAAAAATACAATATAGTTGTTGGTATGCCACAGAATTTTAGTGACTAGTTTATATTTACCATGAGATAAAAAAAAGTTGAAAATCGCTCATATAAAATGTTCAAAACAATTGCACTCATAAAAAACAAATGGAGATAAATTATTCAGGACTCCAGCAGGAATACTGTCCAAGAAGAATAATTTTTATTTTATATAGAAGATTATAAGCTCTTTGCTAAAGAGGCATTTCTCTATTTGTGAGAAAATGAAACCATGTTTAGAGTTTGGATATGCCAAGGTTTGTAATGCCTGCAGAGTACTCGAGTTCTGCAGTCCTGGCTATGACCATGGCCCAGTGAGAATGAGATTCAAGACCTTTGGCCATGAGGATTTGTGTTGGGCTTTCTCCTACAGCTGCATCAATTCACACTTCTATTTCAAAACACCACTAATCATGAACAAGGCCTTTTGAGATCCCACCTGTGTTAAATTAAGAGCAGGAGAAAGATTTAAAATGTTTCTCTCCAACTCAAGCAAGCCAGAAATGTTTACTTCATTACTAATATCATTTCATGTGTTGGCGTGTGGGAGATTTATTCACACAGTAGAAAGTAAAGAGTTTTTTTTTTTCTTTTCATAAATAATTAAATTTAAAAAGATAAGGTTGAAAAAAAGCAATTGTTCATATAAGTTACATTTTTATATGACTTACCATTCATCAAGGGATGAAACTTTGACTCATCATCATTTTAAAGAAAACCCTTTATTGATCTATATAATTGACAAAAAATAAGTGAACAGGAATTATTTTATTCTGGACCCTTCAAGGTATATAATAACTTAGTAAATTGTTGGTGCACTTTGCTTCATGTTGTTTGCAAAAAAATTTGTAGTCTCACCTTCTATGAAAACCTATCTAAACTAGAAGTGAGGTTGATCTCTTGGTGAACAGTTGTGTTGACCCAAATTCCCCAGGATCTTGTATCTGGCCAGCCCCCGAGTCCACATGCCCTCAGCCTGGGCAGATGTGGCAAGCTGAGAGCATGTTTTTTCATATAGGTCATGGCTACAAATCCTCAGGGATAGTGTGGCCCACTCCAATTTCACCATTACCTTGACACATATTCACCATCGCAGTATGAGAGGCAGCATGACTGCTGGTGACTGGTATGAAGAAAAAAGAAATGAATTTGAAATAAAGGGGCAAGTGTCCTTGTTCCAGTTATAACCCTTATTAACTCAAATCCCTATCCTCATTTTTTCACTTACAAATATGGGCAATGATAATTTACCCTAACGGGTTGATTTTCAATAAAATGCTATGTGAAAGTACTTTGCAAACAGGGAAATAATACATACATGTGAGAAATTGCATGTTAATTAGTAAACAAAATCTAATATTTTCTGATCACAGGATGTCAACTAATTAGCCTATTCCCACATAGTTAATTAACATATTTTCTAAAAGAGACCAATTAAACAAAAACCATTTTCTCCATGTTCAAAGGTGCTTCAGTGGAATGTTTCCTCTTCTAACATGATTGTTGAGACTACAGTGTACAACTGAGTTGTGTAATACAGTTAAAACTTTGCATCTCCATTAATGAAGTCATAGACACATATTTCTCAAGGCCTGGTGAGTGGAATGAGTAATAACAAAGGTAAATGCTGCTTTGTTGACAATGTCAGATTTCAGAGGCCTCTTTCAACCACATATAGTTGTAGACAAGAAATCTCAAATAAAGAACCTTCATCTCACCTTCTTTTGGAAGATAAATGAGCAATAATGATAGAGAAGGTTCAAATACAACCTTGTTTGGAGCTGAAGTGGAGGGAATCCCAGTCAAGTAGTCAGAAAACCAGCTCTCTGGACTCAGTTGTGCTAAAAGTTGAGAGGTAGGGAGATTGCAAATTAGTGCAGCCACTATGGAAAACATTATAGAGATTCCTAAAAAAAAAACCCAAAATATAATTACCATACAACCCAGCAATTCCACTTATAGCAATTTATCTGAAGAAAACAAAAACACTAATTTGAAAAGATATGTGTACCCCTGTGTTCATTGCAGCATTATTTACAATAGCCAAGATATGGAAGCAACCTAGGTGTCCATCAACAGATACTTGGATAAAGAAGAGGTATTGCATATATGCAATGAAAGATTACTCAGCCATAAAAATGAATGCAATTTTACCATTTCAACCTGGATGAACCTAGAGGATATTACATTAAGTGAAATAAGTCAGACAGAGAAAGAAAAATACCATGTGATTTCACTTATAAGTGGAATCTAAAAAACAAAACAAACAACAAACAAAATAGAAAAAAACTCATAGATACAAAGAACAAATTGATAGTTGTCAAAAGGGAGAGGGTAGGGTAGGAAAGGGGAAAGGGATTAAGAATTAAAATTTTCCAGTTATAAGTCACAGGGATATAATGTTCCTCATAGAGCATAAAGTCAATTATATCACAATAACTATATATGGTGGCAGACGGTTACTAGGCTAATTGTGGTGATCACATTGTAAGATATATAAATATTCAATCACTGACATGTATGTTGTGTCATACACCTGAAACAAATATGATGTGCTATGTCAATTACAATTAAAATAAGTTTTAAAATAAAATAAAAGCACACGTTAGATCAACATGCACCTAAATTCTGTGGAACCTGTGTTTCTATTGAATGGAGAAAAGAGAGGAATTAAAGTTCAATTTTTCTTCACATTTCGTGTGTCATGAGTCTCTTTAAATCACAACCACAATATGAGGATGTAATAATACAATCTTTACCTTATTATTCAGTCACTGAAGCTTAGAGTATCTAA
The DNA here is from genome assembly GCF_036850765.1 of Saccopteryx bilineata. Taxonomy (NCBI): domain Eukaryota; kingdom Metazoa; phylum Chordata; class Mammalia; order Chiroptera; family Emballonuridae; genus Saccopteryx; species Saccopteryx bilineata. The sequence goes on from NC_089494.1 coordinate 181,108,241, forward strand.
ATAACATAAAATAAAACTTGCACCCAAGATCAGGGAATTCAAGGACCCACATAGATGATCTATAAAAGACTTCAGGTTAAGAGTCTCTGAATTAAAACATATAATCTTTCTACCTGTGTGTTCTTTTTCTAAAATAAAGGGCACATGTTTTATTTGGGTCACACACAAAACTATGGCCTGATGTGGCCCATTTTCTTTTAATAGAAAATAGAGAATACATAACAATGAATATATAACACCACTACCCAGTGAGGTAATAGCACACTAGCATCTTTGCAAATAATGCTAAAGTTTTTAACTAATAAAAGTGAATTCACTTTGTTCTGATGACACCCAGAAAAGCTGCTGCCAATAAGTACTGAATTTGCCCACAGGCCAGTGTCTTCCTAAATGCAAACTAGATTGGATGATTTTGTCAGGGGCCATGAACTTGTACCATTCAAGTTCTCCCCTGTAGAGAGCACAACTTTTCAAAATTCAAATCAATATCAGTCAAATGTTAGAATAAATACATTTTCAGACATCAAGTTCTCCAAAGATGTTGTTTCTAAGCACTACTTTTTTTTATGAGATTGCTGGAAGTTGTCTTCCATCAAAGTAAGTAATAAAACTAAAACGATCAAGTCATAAAATTCAACAAGTATGAGCTGAAATACCAGAGGAGATCTCTGAATGATGGCAAAAATAAGTCCCAGGACCACTGCTAAGTGGGATGAGATGTGTGGAAAACAGGATCAAAAGTTATTTTGCTGAGCTGTTGGACGATATAGGAAATCTTAACCAGGAAAAGGAAAAGACAGAATAAATACATGGCAAAAACAAAAGTTTGCACAAGAAATGCATTTAGCAGGAAACATTTACAAGTACAAAATAATGAAAACCTTGATTGTGCTTAACCATAAAGTTATTCTGCAAAGTTTCAGGAAGAACAAATATGTCTTTGTGTAAAGAGGGGTGTGAGAAGGAAAAATCCTCATGTTCTACAGTTAATGGATAACATCTAAAACATAAAATGCAAAGAAATAGTAGTATAAATATACTGTTAAAATATATATAGGGCCCTGGCCGGTTGGCTCAGTGGTAGAGCGTCGGCCTGGCGTGCAGAGGTCCCGGGTTTGATTCCCGGCCAGGGCACACAGGAGAAGCGCCCATTTGCTTCTCCACTCCTCCCCTTCTCCTTCCTCTCTGTCTCTCTCTTCCCCTCCCGCAGCCAAGGCTCCATTGGAGCAAAGATGGCCAGGGCGCTGGGGATGGCTCTGTGGTCTCTGCCTCAGGCGCTAGAGTGGCTCTCTGGTCATGACATAGCGATGCCCCGGATGGGCAGAGCGTCGCCCCCTGGTGGGCAGAGCGTCGCCCCCTGGTGGGCGTGCCGGGTGGATCGGGGTCGGGCGCATGTGGGAGTCTGTCGGACTGTCTGTCTGACTGTCTCTCCCCATTTCCAGCTTCAGAAAAATAAAAAAAAAATAAAAAAATAAAAAATATATATATAGGTAATTACTGTAAATAATAGCTATAATAGTTGAAAATGATTATATCTGGAGAAGGAAAATGAGAGTGGTAGGTTAAGGCAAACATGATAATTTATTTATCTTTTAAAATTACATACAATAAATACTTTGATAAATGTAAAAATTAAACTTTAGCAAGTTAATGAAAAAGAATATAAAGTAGACAGCAGTCATATCTGCTTCATTCTAGAAGTTAAGGGCTGTCACTACTCTTCTCTTCAGATACTGAGGTGCCACACCTCTACCTAAGGACATCTTCACATAACTTGTTTAAAGACCCCATGGTACATTCCCGACAGTATTGTAACTGCATCATGGTCTTTCATTATTTGTCATTATTTATGATTAAGAAGTAACATGAAAGCTTTTGGGGAAAGAATAATTATGTGTCAAGTAATCATTTTGAACAAAATATTCAGTGCAATATTACTGCAGTATTGTTGAATCAAGAGTAGCTGTGCGAAGGCCTACTTTTTTCCTCTCAAGTTCAATGTGGTCAGTGCTCTCCAAAGCCATCACTCTTACACTGCTATGTTGCCTAGTCAGCATTTCACAGAATTTCTGAATTTATGCACTCCAAACTAAAAACAGACTTGCATACCAATCAGGAAATCTTGACTGAAGATACAGTGAGGATGGGGGTCTCCACCGTGCATCTGGCTGGTAGAAGGAAATGTTGCTACTATCTGCCCAAGGTTGATGACAACACAGAGGGGCCAACATTTGCTCCTTGCATCTTAGCAGTGTGACAGATTATTTCCACCTCAGAAAAGATAATGAGGAGCAAGTCTTCAGAATGAGTCTCTTAGTAAGAAAATAGTTTTTATCCATTCTGTCAATCCAGAGGCTACGATAGATACTGGACTTGGAATGAAATAAATGAAACCAGAGTAACAACTAAATAAACAAACAAACAAAACAGAAGCAACTCATAAACACAGAAAACAGTGATGGTTGCCAGATGGCAGGGGGTTGGAGAATGGGTAAAAAAAGTGAAGAGATTGAGAAGTCCAGATTGATAGTTCCAAAATAGTCACAGGGATGTAACATACAACATAGGAAATATAGTCAATAATATTGTGATAACTATGTATGATGCCAGGTAAGAACTGCAATATCAGAGGGAGCACTTTGTAAAGTATATGATTGTCTAACTATTGTGCTGTATACCTGAGACCAATATAAAATAATACTGAATATAAACTGTAATTTTAAAAAATTAATAAAAAGAAACAAGAGTAACAGACTTTATTTTAGAAGAATCATTTAGGTTTCTCTAACCACAGATCTAAACCATCACGACAAACATCTCATAACTTCACACCTTTGAACACTCAAGAAACAAAAGAAGACAATGCATGTGGTTTACTTGCATTGTTACTAGGAAAACAGCCCTAAGTACAAATCCTATTAAAATGCATGAGTTTCCAGATCAATTTTCTCTAGTCTACAATGTGTGTTTATACACATATTTCACTGTTGAAAGGAATTTTTAAAGATAGCCGACCAGTCATCTAAAGCACATTTCCCACTCTATCCCTGCCAGTTATGTAACACCCTAGAGATAACGATCTCACTTCTTCCAAAAGCAACCCTATTCTATTCACCACTGAGAGTTAAGAAGTCTATCTTTGATCTATGGCTCAATACCTTCCACCCAATAAGTCTTTTATTTTCTTTGGAGTCATAAAAACAAAAAACACATCTATTCTCTCTTCTACATTATAGCCCTGAAAATATTTGATGACAGCCTTCATTGCTCCCATCACAAGTTAACTTTTTCCCTCCACTTTCCCTCCCACAATCCCCACAGTCATTTTTTCAGCCTTTTCTTATCGACCATGGCTATAAATCCCTTCACTGATCATAGCACTGTGAATAGTAATGTTCCATGAGGTTTTGAGCAGGGCCATTTAAGTCAGAAAAATCAGGTTTTTAATCTTACATCTGCCTTATATGTACATGATCTTGAGGAAGTAAAGTCTGTCTCTAAGCTTTAGTCTTCTAATCTACAAAAAAATGTAATAACAATACTTACCTTTTATTGATATAATGTGTATATAGAATGAGGTGTCTGAGACATAGTAGACATTAAGAAAATGTTACATTGCTGCTCTGGTAGTCTAGTGTGTATGTATTATGGTTCGTCTATTTTCTGTAAAAGGATATGCCCAAGTTTGAACATACTGTTCCGAGCATGATCTGACAAGCACCAAAACAGTTTCACAATCTCAGACCACTGGCCAGAGCTTACATGATTGGCAGGTCTCTGTTACTTATTTACTCACCCCTCCATCTTACAAAAGGTATTAATTTCAACTGAGACCATAAAGCCGCGTCATTCTCTACAACTATCCCCATCTGCCACTGGGCAAGATTCTGAATAAAGGAACTGGTAGAGTATGCTTTGTACTCCAAAGCATCTCTCCCTAGCAAAAGAGGAAAACAGCAGTGTGCTCTCCTTGCCAGGAAGGTAGAAGGAAAGAGGAGTAATAAAAACAGTCAGATCCTCCTTTCTGATCCATTTCTGGCATTTAGGATGCATCCAGATCCAAAACAACCCTGAAAATAAATCTTTTGATATCCAAGATGGAGCAGTTACAGATTAGACATCAATGCTAATGACAATTAGACCCTATGTTTATTTGGATGTCAGTATTTGAGTGTCAGAATAAATCTGTTTAAGAAAGAACTCCTGAAAATCTTTGGAAAAACCCATTTAAATTAAATTTAGTTCATTAAAAAATATGTGTCAATAACAAATAACAACAGGTGACCAAATAATCAAATGAAAAACACATTCATGGGTTCTGATGGCATTCTAAGGAAATGGCCTCTCAGGAAAAGAAATTCAGGAGTTCTCTGAATTTTGGAAGAAACCACAATAAAAGGTAGCCTAGCTACAAGCACCTGTTTGGTTAGGATAAATATCACTGATATATAAACTGTGTGAATTGAATACACTGATTTTTTTTATAGAATTAAGACTACTCAATTTTTAAATATAATAGGGTTTTGGAAAAAACAAGAAAAATATAAAACACAAACAGGCAGAAAGAACATGAAAAATATTCCATAAAAACAGCTAGAGATATTTACTAAAAATTCTAGGTGTATAACCCTTTTTCTACACCATTTTCAAAAGGATTATTTTTAAAAATTGTATTTTATAAGGCTAGTCACCATCAATAAAGAACAAAAATAGCAAAAAATTGTCTCTGGAATCTAGTAGCCAGAACACTAAACATGGATTCCTGTACGTTTCTACTTAATTTCTCTTGATAATTACATCATGCCAATGATTCAGAAAAAAAAAAAAAAATTCCAGATGTTTCCAGACAGAATTATAATTAATACAGCTTTGTATAAATTAGGCAAACCATTTCTTGCCCTTTGTGTTTAAACAGAAGAGTCATAATGTCAACCTGAAAATAAAATTCTGATTATTAAGTAGTGGACAGGTTCTGGAGAAAGAAAAGAAATATGTCCAGTGAAACCAGTTTTTTGCAAAGGACACTTTCTGGTAAATTAAAAATTTTAAAGTGATGAAAACAGAGATGTATACTCAATGACATATATAATTTAAAAATAATGGAAATAAAATATTAGCAGAAAAGGTAATATTATAAAGTCAAGAAAAAGCTGAATATAATTAAAGGGACCTTTAAAGTTAGATTTAAAGCAAGTAGAATCAAGGAAGGTAAAATATCCTTGTTATATTCATAGATGTTGGAATAAAGAGAGAATTTTTTCTTTTGCTCTTATAGTCCCCAAGGAACAGGAGGAGGATTTTTACATTAGAAAGTGTAGGGATCACTCAAGTCCCTTTCAATTTGAGCAGAAGGGATCCTAGAGATAATTTGCTTTTCAGTAGATTGTTAGAGTTTTGGGTAAATATCACCAGACATATAATTTCAAATGCAGAAAAGTTATCGGATTTTTCATAACTAAGAAGCAACTTTTTGTGGGGGTAATATATTTAATACCAAAAAATTGGAAACCTTGTATTAGGAATATGAATATATGTACCCATAATATGACATACATATGCAAAGAATTACATTGCTGTCTATACCTGAAAATAAAAACCTTAAATTCAGAAGGTCAGTGTTAAGGAGCGTAACCTTTAAGCATTTCAATAGCAATCTTTTTCTTTTTTCCCAAACATATGAAATCACAGATTGCTTAAACACCTATCATTGATTTTATTTTTCAGAATGTTAGCTTAAATATAAAGACATTTTGAACACATTCTGAGTTGCATCCAGAAAGATAAGCCAATTTTTTTTTGCTCAAAAATACAGCAATGATTTCTGTATTAGTTAATGTGCCGTGATCACTCTCTTACAGTGTCCCTAGGATTAAATGACAAGCAAGTATCAAATTTGTGAAAGATACCAAGATAAAGGTAAAGATAGTTAATTAATGTTATGGGGAAACAATTTACAATGTTTAAACAATATAAGCTAATATAACTATGACGTCCCAAAACAGTTTTAAACTCATTATTTCTTACAGTTTTCAGGGTATAAAGGTAAAATGGTATCCACAGTCTTTTTTCATCAACCAAATAAAAAACTTCAAAATGAATAATTTAAAAATTAAACGTATGTGTTTGTGTAGGTATGTGTATGAACACACCCACAGAGCTTTTCGGACATTAGTTTATTTGTTTTGTTCTTTTGTAGAGGATGTTAGGCCGCAGGATTTTCCCTAAGGAAATGTGTCTTTAACTGGCAATGTATGCCTGTCTCTAGAAACTACCAGATCTGCCTTAGCTGCCCCGCCCCCCCCCCCCCCCCCCAGGCACTGCTGTAATGTAAACTAAGGCACATTCAGACTGAAGTAAGTTTATAGAAGTAACTGCATGTGGAACTTGAAGAGCTAGGGGCAGTGTTGTGTAATGAATGTAATATTTTTAAAATCAGTGATTTTTCCACTTTATCTTTCTAAGTACATTGCCTAAAGTTGGTTTCATTGCTGGGTGGGGAAGAAAGTGTGGCTAGTGATTAGAAATGCCAAGAGAAAGAATGTTCAGACCAAGATTAAGCAGCAAGATCCAGATACTGTGTTGAGAGATGATTTTCTAAATAATTTCATTCCAACCTTCTTTGACAAGTCAGTCCTCAGCCCCACAGGAGGGAGTCCCCACAATCTTTCTAAAGCTCAGAGAAGATAACTTGTCTTATATTAAGTCTTGGTTACAATCAAGAGGGAAAATAAGACATAAGAGAAGTAAAGGAAAGATACTCCCCTTTCAGTCCCAGTGGTGATGTAAAAAAAAGCAGGGGAAAATGAAACAGAGAAATGGCCTACTGTGGATCTTGGTATTTCTCTCCTTGGGGATTTGTCCTATATAGGAAGAACAGCTTCACAGCCTTGAGGGTAAACAGATCAGAAACAAGCTATTATTTTCACTTCCTGTAACAATTCAGGTAAGAGCTTACCTGTTCCAACATCTATCTGGTGTGAGGCCCCTTCAACTCTCTAGAAAAGTGTAGACAAGTGCAGATAGAAGGGTTTGAGAATTAGCCCTTCGTGAATTACACTTGGTGCTCAGATGACACATACAGAACTTGTTTAGAGTCTGAGCTGAGGGGAGGGAGGCTTATCACAAAGGACTCTATAAAAAGAGTTATAAAGCAGACCCCCAAAGTCAAGGCCTGGTGCAGTAAACATAAAATTAAATTAATATAAAATGTAAAAAGGAAACTAAGAGTGAGTTAGGTATAACCAGTTATGCTTTTTTGAGATAAATTCATATGTTTCAACTGCATGCCAATACCATGTGTGAATTAATGTGATTAACTATATTTCACGTAAAGGCCCACTATGTAAAGCCCGATTACCAAGGCGTAATGGGTTTACTCCCTTTTTTGATAACTTCATCTGTCAACCTTATCAAGCTCATGTGTGACTTATGTTAGAAGTGTGATAATGTAACCCTATGATGTGACGAGAGGCCCAATCAGAGAGAAGTAGCTGGGGTGAGGACCACGACAGTCGCCTGAGACTCCAACACAGACTTCATGTCGCCCACCAAGACCCCTTGGCAACTGCCATGAAGCACTCTGCCTCTCCAAGCAAGTTCATTCGTGGCCCCACTGAAATGAGGACCTAGACTTAGCCAGCTACTCGTCTTAACCATGAGTGAATTAAAGTCTATGTTATTAGCTTGCTATGAGTGTCTTTGCCTATTCCATTGACTCCAAATTACTTTAATTTCCGTCGTGAAATATTAGAAACGAACCCAGCTAGAATAAAAATAATATTTTATCATGGCAAGGCCAAATGCAATTTCCTACCAGACCTGAGAGAGTGCTATAGCTCTAACAAGAGCCCAGGTGATGCCGCCCCAACGACATCTCCAAGGCTATAGGATCCCAACCCAAAATGAGAGTTACACTGGCCACAAACTTTAACTGCGTATGACAGCAGGCAGGCAACACCAGGCCAACAAGGATCATCTAATTTGAGGAGCCTGATCATTTCCACAGGATCACATTAGTCCCCATACACCTTAGGAAACACAGCAGAGAGCAAGGGAAGCTACTGAACAACTGGACATTTTTATCCAAGACAGACTATTTTCTAAATGGACTATTTAATTACTAGATCCAATTAAGCTTTAAACCACATATAACATTTATATCTTTTTGTTGTTATTGTTCATTAGTAAATAGAGATTTTGAAGGAAGGCCAATTAATTATGGGTATAATAAAGATATCATATTTTATTGTACATTGTAATTGCAAGATGAATTACCGTATATTTGTGAATGTGCTACCTCTGATTCTGCCCACTCAAAAATACCTTAATTCAAATAATTAGCAAGTTGCATCCCTCCCATGGCTCACTGCACTGTGCTTTTCAGGGTACAACCTAAGGATTGCTGGAAAGAGCAAACCCATACACTTCAGAAAGAACCATATGGTTACCTCGGGTGTGTATCTATATAAACTCTACAAAGATTTAATTTCAGGTTCTCATGCTTCGTTCTATCCTCCAGAAGAAGCAGGGAAAACCCTTCACTGCAGCTCTTGTGCTTGTCTCCATTCCAGTCCAGTCCTTCTTTTTCACGTTTCCAGAGCTTCTCTTCTGCATGCCCCAGGTTCTCTTGTCTCCTGTCTTAGATGTTGCTTTCTTTTTATCAGGGCGGGCCTTTTGTTATTGTCTCTGCTAACACACTTGCTCAAGGTCCACACAGGTGCATTTGATTTTATGAATCTCTACAGAGGTTGTCTGCCTCAAATACTCACTACTGCACTCTGTATTCCTGCTTTATAATCCTGGGCTTTCCTTCTGCCATCCTGAAGTTCTCACTCTAGCAATAGTGCTCTCTGTCCTACTCTCAGCATGGGGGAGGTTTTCAAGACACTGAGAATGGCTCTTCCCCAAAAAAGTTCAGCACGAAGATGCTTTGGAAGTTTCTATGCAACATCATCATATATCTCACCCTAAACACCCGATGGTATGTAGGCTTTTCCATGAAAGGGAGCGGAGATACGGCAACCTTCCTGCACACTTTCCCCTGGGTTCATGACTACAATTACATTACCTTTTTGATAGCAGTAATTTTGCATTTATTACTTGCTACTTTGGATGAATTGTTTGTGTTTTTAGTATTTATTATTACACTTCTTCTGAATGTCTTAAAATTTGGTAGTTACATGACTACACTGCCTTTTGTCGCAGTCCAGCCACGACGAGTCTATTACAGGGTCTTCGAACGGGAAAAGGTATGGATTTTAAATAAATGATAGGGACTTAAAGATATATATATCTATATATCTTTATACACACACACACACACACACACACACACACACACACACACACACACGGGTTCAGGAGGACACCACAGCAAACAGTCTCTACTGTTCCTTAGCCGTAACGTGACTGCTCCCAGAAACACATCCACTTTTATTCATAGCAAAAATGTGGTCCATCAGCAATTCAATTAAGTTTCCAAGGCAACTCAAAGACAACCCCCACCATACCATCCAAATCTACTTTACACTAATAAGAAACTAGCTTCCAGCCTCCTCCGGAGAACATGGGTGAGACAAATGAGAATCAGGTGTAGCTCTTTGTTAACTAGGCAAATGAGGTGGGATTGGGCCCAGCACCTCTGTCCAGATTGCAATAATACCCTGTTTATCTATTCAGTCCCCAACAGCCTTTAGTTAGTTAAATTAAGAGTTCAGAATTTAAAGAACTTATATTTAATGAGATTGCAGAAGAAGTTTACCTGGGGACATTTCACAGCCTAATAATTAATATTTTTATTCTACTGAGAAATCAAATAACAATATCTCTTTAATGTAGTCAGATTTTCATTAAAAATTAAAAGGAGCAGCATCTTTTCTTATATAAACACATTTTAAAACACCAAGACTTCAGTGGTGAAGAGGAAAATAAATATATTATTTCTCTGATGTGGGCGCTGAAACCAACAAACAGCACATTATGGAGATCAAAAATAACTGCCTATATTTTCTTGTCTCATGTCCTGGATGTTGCTTCCTTCTTCACGGTCCTTGGTGGCGAGCCTATTCACAGCCTAGAGGTGACCAAAAATTTGGAAACAGGGACAGAATAGAGTGGGAAGTGCAGCAACAGAGAAGGAAGAGAAGTAAGAGAAAGTGTAGGTTCTTGGTCTTCTGTGGCAGCCCCGCTCTGGACTCCCAAGGCGCTGTCAGGAAATCAGAACCACTTTCAAAAACTGCACAGCTAAGGAAGATAGGCCTGTTCAACAACCATAATGTAGGTGATTTAGGAACATAATCCCTCAGAACAGGAAAAGCTGACTGTTAGAGTGCATCGTCTTTCTGCTGTATTAGTTCAAGTCGGCTGATTCAAGAATCTATGCCTCATTAGAAGAATGTAAACACGATCAAACAAAATTTACATAAAATGTTTTATTCAGCTGAGTTTCCCCTGAAATTCAAATTGACTGGATAAAACAAAAACAGTGGAAGACTGCTAACAAAGTCAAATTTCTTTAAGACCTCTGGATATTTCAGCCATAATTTTGCAGTAGGGCTGTCAGCTAAAACAAGGGAACTTTTGCTTGTATTCCATCAAAATTGTGCCATTATCTAGAACAGAGATATTCTGTGACCTAAGACTTCAAAAAGATTATTCCAAGAAATTTGAAGAATTGCTTGAATTATCATTTAGAAATAATTTGTTATTAATGTAGAAGTAAAAGAATTTTTTCTGCAAGAGAAGAGGAATGCTACAGATAGTTTTTGTCCATCAAGATGCCACGCAACACTAGCCTCCTTTATGGGTCTGAAAGCACAGCTGCCATTGAGACAACTGAGGGCCTTGGATGCGCAATATCAAACTGTGCTGTGAGCACTGTGTGCCACTGATGTTTGCATCCATTACTCACTAATAAGGTATTTGTTAATGTGCCCTTTTAACTTAGTGGAGGTTTCGAGCAACATCACAACTGTAAATATCAATACATAATTTTCAATAGAAGACCACGTACTGGGACCATTTATTCCAAACAAGTTAATCACATACAGTCCTGGACCAATAAGACTTCGGTACTGAAGGGAAAGGTCAGAGTCAAAGACAGCAAAGGGGAGGAGGGGGCAGCATAGCATAGCTACTCTGTGCAAATTTTCCTCATTGTTCTGTGCTATGTGGCTTAACGTAAGGCTGAACCATCCACTTTTCTCCATAAATCTAGTGCAAATGGCTGCTTGGAAAGAATGAGTAGCAAGGCCATTGCACATTTAAAAGAAGACCTAAAAGATCTTCCTAATGATTTAATAAATGCTTGACTAGAAACAGGAAAAAAAAGACTTTAAGGGAAGAGATGAAATACACACTTATCATCCTTCAGCAAATTAGTTCTCTGAGGGAAATGTCCATTTTATCTTCCAAAAACTGCTTAGTTAAATATAAACTTACTACAAAGTCAACCTGAGTATCGATTACGAAAATGAGTGTGCTAACTACACTCTAGGAAGAAATATGACCCATGTCTACCTCTTCTGGATGTGATGTGAGCTCTAAGTTTCAGGAATCTGCCTTCCACATCTAGTACACTGTGCTCTGTCTCTAGAGGTATTCAAAAATCTCTCTGACGTGAGTGAATAAACGAAAGCTGCATGGCTTAAAGTGACAATGCGTGCTATTTATGACTGCTTAGCAAGAGCGACAGCAGATACTGTGCTGGCCAGATAGTCATGTTTTTTGGAAATCCGCCTTCATTCACTTTTAGTAGCCCTACAGAGGCCTCAAGAAATTATTGAACCATAACTCAACTCCTGCGCTTCCAGATGACCTACATTTTAAACTTTAGACCAGTAAACCAATTCACAAATTGGACTGGCACAGTTGTTTTTAAAACATGTTCCTGGATGCCGGCTTCCTTGAGAGAAAATGTGCTGTGTGGACTCAGGATTATTGAACTCAGCACTGCGTTTGGAGATCCTTTCACCAAAGGTTAGCATTTGGGAGGAAAATGAGAATGCACATGACCATGTCCTCCCCCCTTCACCTCTCTTCTTCACGTCACTTTCTCAGGGAGGTCTTCCTTCGTGACCCTAGCTGATAGTGCACACCACCTACTCCACCTTCACTGCCTTACCATTTTTCTTTTTCTTTATAACTTCTTAGCATATTATATCCTTTAATTGTGTATAATGTTTATTGTATCTTGCCTGTCTTCCTTGCTAGAATATAAGCTAGTAGTTTTGCTTACCGATACACTGATATGCCTGAAGAATCTACAACAATGCCTCATACACAGTAGGCTCCCAATAAATTGGTTAAAGAACTTAATAAGTCAGTGATTTAAGGAATATTTTTAATATATATATATATATATATATATATATATATATATATCTGCTGATGAGATAGGTAAAGGGCCAGAAGAACTACTGAAGGTTTGACATAGGAAGATTAAAAAAAGTCAACATACCGAGAAAAAAAATATGGGTTATATATGTACATAGAATTATGTTTACACACACAGTTGGAGTTAGGTGAGAATGGGGGTAGCTAATGTAAAAGCTCAGCTATGCACACAATATTTTGGAGGCTTGCAGGTACCAAAGAAAACAATCTATTGTTAGCTGATTGTGCATACATCTGGAGAGAGTACAGCAAAACATAAAGCTTCCCATTGAATTGCTTCTCAGTTTGTTTAGAAAAGGTTTCTAAACCCCAAACTCTTGATACTTTGGGCTCAATGAAAATGTCCTTTACGGAGGCTGTTCTGTAAGTACACCATGGGGTGATGAGCAGCATTCCTGGCTTTACTCACTATTCACCAGGATCACTTAACCCCAAGCTGTAACTACCAAATATGACTCCAGAAATGATCAAATTTCACCCATTACCAAATAAAGGTGGGGCTAAATTGGCTCTCTTGAAAATCACTGGTTTAGAGTCTACCTGGGATGAGCATCTTCCCTCTCTGACTTCTCTCACTTCTTTCCTTCCTTCTGATTCCATGCCTGTATTTTCAACCCTTCTGTCTTTCGCACAACATCCAGATCCATCCTGAGACTCTTCCAGATTGCATTGACCACTATTCCTGCCTTGGTCCTGAAAATCTGGTGCATGATATTTACTGCTCATTGCAGGAGTAAGTATAGGCCAGTCAGATTCTACACAACAGAGCATATATTAAAAAAATGGCAAGAAAGGAAAACAAGTTATCTTTTTAATATTGATTATCTTTTTTTTTTTGCATTTTTTCTGAAGCTGGAAATGGGGAGGCAGTCAGACAGACTCCCGCATGCGCCTGACCAGGATCCACCCGGTATGCCCACCAGGGGCAATGCTCTGCCCATCCGAGGTGTCGCTCTGTTGCAACCAGAGCCATTCTAGCGCCTGAGGCAGAGGCCATGGAGCCATCCCCAGCGCCTGGGCCAACTTTGCTCCAATGGAGCCTTAGCTGCTGGAGGGGAAGAGAGAGACAGAGAGGAAGGAGGGGGGGTGGAGAAGCAGATGGGCGCTTCTCCTGTGTGCCCTGGCCGGGAATCGAACCTGGGACTCCTGCACGCCAGGCTGACACTCTACCACTGAGCCAACTGGCCAGGACTATTGATTATCTTTTATAGCATAATTTCTGAGCATTATTAGACAAAGTTTCTGCCTTTAAATGACCACCCCAAGAAACAGAACAAGAGGAGAAAGAAACAGAGAACCACCTTTGCTGCACGTCTCTGTACCCTCGGAAGTGGGGAAAGGAGTCTCCTGAATGATGAGCACCCCCAAAAAATCCTTTTAATAATAAGCTTAAATCAGATCGACTTTGACTTCTGGCAACTTTAAGAAACTAAAATCTATATCCTCAGCTAGAGATAGGGGAGTAAGATGCTACATCTTACTTGTTCTGATGTTTTCTTCTATTGATAATTCTTAAGAATCAAAATCTTCATCAGGCCTGACCTGTGGTGGCGCAGTGGGATAAAGCATCGACCTGGAACACTGAGGTCGCCGGTTCGAAACCTTGGGCTTGCCTGGTCAAGGCACATATGGGAGTTGATGCTTCCTGCTCCTCCCCCTTCTCTCTCCCTCACTACTCTCTCTCTAAAAAATCAATAAATAAAATATTTTAAAAAAAAAATCTTCATCAGGGTTAGCAGAGGCAAAAGAGTGTTGGGCAAACAAGTGTGTTAGGCTTGCTCGCTTGTACTTTGCCTGATTGGTGCATGAGCACGGGGCAGAATCACTTGTGTATAGTTTAGGTAAGGCTGCAGGTGATTGCCTTCAGGGAAGCAGATTGTAGATTGTGATTGCTTGCTGCTATTGGGAGCAGCCATTGTTTGCTATTGTTTGCCAGAGAAAGGGTTTTACCCCTGGGCCTGTCTGCTCATCAGCCCAGAGAGAGGGAAGTGGTTTTCCCTGCCAGTTTGCTGGTCCAGAGTTGCGACACTCCAATAAACAGAATGGCCCACCATTTTCCAGCTTCGCAGTTTCCCTACCACCTGCCCAAATCCAATGTGAACCAGCACGGCCATGGCCACCGGCCTTACAGAGGGGTACAGAGTTATCAAGAAATAATGCAGCCTTACAATCTTGGTTCTTGCCTAAAAAAAATATTTTAAGTCTGCTTTAGCCTTTAAATAGCTTTGCAAGTCACAGTTCATGACAACACCATCTAGAAAAATTTCACTGTGAGCCTAAGGCACCAGTAGGGAATCAAAACATCCACTATTAATATCATGGTGAATCAGATTGCACCAGGGAGAAATAAACTTTCAAGCAGCAAGTTTGAGATTTTCCAGGAAGCCTGGGTTCAGGGTATCATAGGGATCATTTGATGTGCAAAAACTTAGGAGATCTCTAAACACACACCCACAGTAAATTAAATCAGAGACTCATTTTCCTGAATTCACAGTAAGGATATAAAAAAGCAGAGACAGGAAGCTGGCCTAAATTAAATACTGTTTTTCTCATGCCTTTAAAAATCTTGTACTTCTCCCCCACCCCCTTTTCAACCAGCTTTTCATACCTCCAGACTATTTATTTACAGATTTTTTTGACTTCAAATGTACTATAAGTAAAAAGATCCCAACATCCCTTAGGCTACACTTTCCAGAAGGCCTGATGAAGTTGCTTTCATCTGCAGTCTGCTAGAGAGTGCTTGGCTGAATCTTCACAACTTCTGCTTCCCGACTCCTGTGGTAGAGGGTGCAGGATGAGAAAAAAAGAAAAATCAAAGGTATTTTGACATCAAATTTTAAAGCATCCATTGGGTGCTAAGAAATAAAAAGGGAAAATGTTTATTTATGGGGAACTAAGACAAACTAGACACAGTAACTTTCTTTTTAAATAAATGAATGCATACTAAACATAAACATACTAAAAATATTTAACAAAAGCCTGATGAAAAGTCAAGTAAATTTGTAGTAAAAGAGTCACACATTTTTTTATAGGAAGGAGAATTTGAGTCAGATTTAAAAGGAAATTAGAGGTGCAGCTTATGAAAAAGGAATGAAAGAGGATAGTGTTGAAAGAATTATCTTCATAACTAGACTAACCCTAAAGTTTATAATAAATATTTAAACCTATTGCCTGACCAGGCGGTGGCGCAGTGGATAGAGCATCGGACTGGGATGCAGAGGACCCAGGTTCGAGACCTCAAGGTCGCCAGCTTGAGCGTGGGCTCATCTGGTTTGAGCAAAAGTCTACCAGCTTGAACCCAAGGTCGCTGGGTCCAACAAGGAGTTACTCGGTCTGCTGAAGACTCGCGGTCAAGGCACATATGAGAAAGCAATTAATGAACAACTAAGGTGTTGCAAGCGCAATGGAAAACTAATGATTGATGCTTCTCATCTCTCTCCGTTCCTGTCTGTCTGTCCCTGTCTATCCCTCACTCTGACTCACTTTCTGTCTCTGAAATAAATAAATAAATAAAGACTTAAATATTTAAACCTATTGATAGTTATTGAAATACAATGTATCACATCAAACATATTAAAACTGTTCTGGTTCCCATTCTGCCAATAACCAATCTCTGTGGCCTTATAAATATTTCTCTTTCTTATATCTCTGGTTTCCTGGCTTTAAGTTAGACAATTAGCCTAGATTACATCTTAAAGTCTACTATAATGAATAGACAAAATCTGTATGGCCTCTGAGATTCTGCCAGCCCTAAAGACTTATGGAGGGGGAGGAAGGGAGGGCACAAAGAAAATCAGATAGGGCCTGACCAGGCGGTGGCGCAGTGGATAGAGCATCGGACTGGGATGCCAAGGACCCTGGTTCGACACCCCGAGGTCGCCAGCTTAAGTGTGGGCTCATCTGGTTTGAGCAAAAGCTCACCATCTTGGACTCAAGTTCGCTGGCTTAAGCAAGGGGTTACTCGGTCTGTTGTAGCCCCACGGTCAAAGCACATATGAGAAAGCAACCAATGAACAACTAAGGTGTCGCAACGAAAAACTAATAATTGATGCTTCTCATCTCTCTCCGTTCCTGTCTGTCTGCCCCTGTCTGACTATCTATCCCTCTTTCTGACTCTCTCTCTGTCTCTGTAAAAAAAAAAAAAAGGAAAAGAAAACCACTAAATAGAAGGTGACGGAAGACAATTTGACTTTGGGTGATGGGAATGCAACATAATCAAATGTCAAAATAACCTGGAGATGTTTTCTCTGAACATATGTACCCTGATTTATCAATATCACCCCATTAAAATTAATAATAACAATAAAAAAGACTTACATAAAATACGTGCAAAGGTAATTTTTTATTTAGTCTTTATTTTGATAATTCCCGAATTGCTTAAATTATATTTGCTTTTAAATGTCTTGAAGAAAAAAAATTTCTTAAACATACCCACAAAAAGAGTTCTAGGAATTTGTGGAGCCCACAATTATTGAAAGAATGTGATTTAAATGCCCCATAAAGGTCCTCTCCACTCGTCTGTTAAAATGTTTTGATTTTCTATCTTTTTAACTAGACTAAGTCATTGTATTATCCAAGAGAGATAAAACATATAAGCAATTTAATGTATAAATATTAACAGGAATCATAGACTCTCCAGTATCTAGTGGCCACCCATTCTTGCCTAAAAATAAGAACACTTAGGATTGGAACTAAGCCAGGTAGATGTTGGAGGAAAACAGGAAACGGGACCGGCCTGGAGCCTGAGGCAGGGCGGTGGAGAGCTGAGGGAACCTTCAGTGAGGAAGCCCAGGCTTTCAGTCTGTGTCTCAGAGAGCCAGAGACGCTGCGAAGCCAGGGTGGGAATGAGTAACAGGTGCTCAAGTGGCATAAAGCGGAAGGGTGAAGGGTCACTAAAGATAAAATGCACCTACTATACGGTTTTACCAAGGACTCTCTTTGTTCAGATACAAAATATTTGTTCAAGAATGTTGCTATATGCAGAGACTGACTGGCCAGGACTCTATCCCAAAATTAACAAGTGCCAATCAACAGTATTGGCAAACTCTTCCGCATCTCACGGACTTTAAGGAACATGTGAGGAGACCGGCTGTGCTGTGTCAGACCAAAGCTCCCCTGCTGGAAGAGCAGATGAAGTCCAGGAGGACTGACCTACTTTTACCAGCTCAACTCCCAGAAAACAATCTAATTATCAGATGCTGGATTTCTTCCAGAAATGAGGCAAAATGGTGACTTAGTTGCTGAGTCAACTAGTCCTGTTAGACTGTCAATCATTGATTTTTTTCTTCTCACTTTTAATGTTTTTAAGGCTGTGTTAGTGTATAAGAGAATGAATGTGTTCAGCTCAATCAGGGCCCCTTCACAAGTTCTAAATGAAAAGTGCAATGTATGAAAGGACTTGTACTCCTAACTTCACTTTATAAAATCCCATTACAGTACAATTTCTCCTTGTTTCCAGACTTAAACAGGTTGACAATAAGATGGAACTGCAAAATATTTTCCTTAACCTTGAATCAGCAAACCAAAAAATTAGAATTTGTTGCATTCCTAGTACAAGGTCAGAGCTTCTAAGCAGACACTCCAGCCAACATTTCCTTCCAGAGGGGCTTTCTGTGGTAATTCCTTGAAGTATGTAACCTAAAGGAGATTTTATCCCAGGAAAAATCTCCATCTGGACATGTTAATTTTTTGAAAAGTAAATATACAAAAGCTAATTCATCTTTTTTTTTTTCCTTCTTCCTTTTCCAAGTGAGAGGAGCGGAGGTAGAGAGACAAACTCACCCATGCACCCTGACCGGGGTCCACTCAGCAACCCCTGTCTGGGGCTGATACTTTGCCCATCTGGGGCCATGCTCACACCAAGATACTTTTAGCACCTGAAGCAGAAGCTCCAAAGAGCCATGCTCAGCACCCAGGGCCAGCAGATGTACTCGAACCAATTGAGCCATGACTATGGGAGGGGAAGAGAGAGAGAGAGAGGCACAGAAGGGGAAGAGGAAGGGGCGAAGAAGCAGATGGTCACTTCTGTGTGCCCTAAGAATCAAACCTGGGACATTCACACACCAGGCCAACGCTCTAACACTGAGCCAACCAGCCAGGGCCTATTTCATCTTCTAAGATATATTTCATAAGCAATATATAATCTAAAATGTTATTTATGAGCCTGACCAGGCGGTGGTGCAGTGAATAGAGCATCGGACTGGGATGCGGAGGACCCAGGTTCGAGACCCCGAGGTCACCAGCTTGAGTGCACGGGCTCACCAGCTTGAGCCCAAGGTCGCTGGCTCGAGCAAGGGGTTACTCAGTCTGCTTTAGTCCCACAGTCAAGGCACATATAAGAAAGCAATCAATGAACAACTAAGATGTTGCAATGCGCAACAAAAAACTGATTGATGCTTCTCATCTCTCCGTTCCTGTCTGTCCCTGTCTATCCCTCACTCTGACTCTCTCTCTCTGTCTCTGTAAAGAAAAAAAAATGTTATTTATGAAAGGAAGCTAAATCATCCAACTTTAATAATTATGTAGATTTTTAAAATCTCTCATGTGCTGCAGCAAAAACAAACGATAAAGATTAGAGTTTAGGGCCATTATGCTGTTCCATAAACATGCCAGTTCCACTCAGAAAAAAACTGAGCTCTGTACGAGCCCAATATTCTGAAAATATGTGCATGCAGAAATCAATTCAGAACAAGATCTTCCTAATAAAGAGTTCTAAACCTACGTCTCCATGACTTTCTGGTGCTCCCCCAAAAAGTTGCAGCTGACCCATCATTAAAGAGATATGTGCTTCCTCTGTTTTCCTTACAGAAATGAGCAGTTATATATTTGTGTTGAGCAACTCTACTCTCTTCCCTTTGATGGAAGATGGTGGACTAGGGTTAAGAACATAACCTACTGTAGCCACTAGCCATTTAACTCAGGTTGAGTTAAATGAGGGCCTCCCAAGACCACCACACTTCATGGCAGTTGATGACCCAGCTTGATAGACTGGACAAATGTTATTTACATGCACAAAACAACTCCATACTTAATGGCATACATGCTAAAAATAACTCTCCTTCTTCTTTCACTTATGAAAAAGAATTGTAATGGTTATAAATAAAGAAAAATTTAAATGTGTTAATTTATGTTTTAAAAATTAAAACATTCACAAGATGTAATATCTCATGTTTTGTAACAAATTACTTGTGATGTACCCTTACAATAGAATACTTCATTATGTCATGGTAGCACATAATTAATAATTCTTTTTTTTTTTTTTTTTTTTTTGGTGATAGAGACAGAGAGAGGGACAGAGGGACAGATAGAGATAGACAGACAGGAACGGAGAGAAATGAGGAGCATTAAATCTTTGTTGCAACACTTTAGTTGTTCATTGATTGCTTTCTCATATGTGCCTTGACCGGGGGGCTACAGCAGACTTGATGATCCCTTGTTTAAGCCAAGGACATTGGGCTCAAGCTGATGAGCCTTGCTCAAATCAGATGAGCCAGCACTCAAGCTGATGACCTTGGGGTTTCGAACCTGGGTCCTCTGCATCCCAGTCAAATGTTCTATCCACTGTGCCACTGCCTGATCAGGCTAATTAATAATTTTTAATGAATTATTATGACCCAAAGACAAAGTGAAATAAATATATTTTAAAAAAGAAAAGTATAGGCCCTGGCCAGTTGGCTCAGCCGTAGAGCGTCGGCCTGGCGTGCAGGGGACCCGGGTTCGATTCCCGGCCAGGGCACATAGGAGAAGCACCCATTTGCTTCTCCACCCCCCCCTCCTTCCTCTCTGTCTCTCTCTTCCCCTCCCGCAGCCAAGGCTCCATTGGAGCAAAGATGGCCCGGGCGCTGGGGATGGCTCCTTGGCCTCTGCCCCAGGCGCTAGAGTGGCTCTGGTCGCGGCAGAGCGACGCCCCAGAGGGGCAGAGCATCGCCCCCTGGTGGGCAGAGCATCGCCCCTGGTGGGCGTGCCGGATGGATCCTGGTTGGGCGCATGCGGGAGTCTGTCTGACTGTCTCTCCCCGTTTCCAGCTTCAAAAAAGAAAAAAGAAAAGTACTATAAACAATGAATATGGTTTGTCAGTAAGCTGTATATTCACTTAAGGAGCTTTCTCTGATTATTTTACTCTGGGGTGGAAAAACTCTCCTCAAGCAAAATAATTTTCTACTAGAATATAGCTTTCATCTTGTTACATCATGTCAGCTGAGTCAGGACTATATCCTCCTTTACACCACGTAAGATGAAAGCACTCAAAAAATACTTCAAGATAAGAATTTAAATTGTGGGAGAAAATAGCTAACATGTGATATTCAATTTATTTCTTTACAAGGCTTGCAAAACCCCTCAGAATATGATCTTTACCTTCATCATTTCCAATCTCACTCCTAACACCACTCATGCACCCACTTCTCCCCACTAACAATTTCCTCCCATCAGAGTTATATACTCCTGTTATTCTGAACTTCTCTCCTGCAACCAGTCACACATACATAACCTATTCAAATCCTGGCACTACCACATGCTCCCTGTATAACAGGAGGCAAGTTTCTCAATGATCTTTGTCCCAGAATTCTCTTTATTCTTTAATTCTCTTTATTCTTAAGTAGTAATACCCTATTTATAGGGCTATTGAAAAAAAATCAAATAAAATTGGTCATGTACAACATTTAGAAAGTGCCCACTAATATTGGTTGTTATTGAGTATTAATTCCTCAGCCTATAATGCTCAGTCTAGTCTTACCTCCTTTCATACACTTAGTTCCTACATATCCTTTATATATTTGCTTAAACAAGAAATCTTCCCCGAGTAGCCCCATCCCTACCTAGATTAATTCTCCTTCACTTTGTAGTCTCATTCTTTATCAAAGGTCTTAACATCACCTGCTGTTATTTCTTGTATACTGTTTCTATTCTGTAATGTAAGCCCCATGATGACAAGCTCTATGTCTAGGCCAGGGATCTCAAACTCAACTCAGCATGCGGGCCGCAGAGCAAGATCACAGCCATTCGGCGGGCCGCACTAGGTCTACAAAAGGCAACTGTTACGCAACACTTTTCTCACTGCAGTTGAAAACAAAAAAAAATCAGTACAACAAGCACAATCGTACATGCAGTTTACTCAGTGTCACAAAATGACCAGAAACTGTAGTTCGCATCACAACTGCTGTTAACTAAGCTAATATCTGGCTAGGATGCTAGAGAAATGAAAAATACAAGTAGGCCCCTAGGCTTACTTAATTTTATCCAAAATATTTTGAACTTCGTGGATTAGTCTGCGGGCCGCACAAAATTGTTCGGAGGGCCGCGAGTTTGAGACCCCTGGTCTAGGCTGTCCTGAACTTTATTTCTGTCCCTCACCAAGCACTTGACACATATATGGCCCTCAAGATACACTTGTTAAAAGAATGAAATAGACAAGTCATAGTTGACTGACAAGGGAAAGTTACTTCTGCCTGAATTTAGGTTTTATTTATAACATATATTTGGTTTCTTCTATAAAATATTTAATTAGCTAACCATAGGCATCCCTTCTGTTCTGCCCTCCAAAACCCCAATGCTGCCAGAAAAGTGAATTAGAGCAGTTGTTCAACTGGAAACAATTTTAAAAATTATTTAAAATGGAAGCTAATAGAGCTGTAAGCCCTTCCTGGAGTTCTTTCCTTTGTAAGCCTCAGTATAAGGCTGCTTCTGTACCCCAGAATCGAGGTCATAGGCACTGCAGCTTCCTACTCTGAGCAACTTGTCTTTTGTTTTACCAAAGTATATTTAGTTAGTTCTACTGAAAAAGAAAAATTAACATACTTAACGTATTATAAAATATGACAAAGTTTTATTTAAATGTTTTATATTTAATCTTAAGAGCTAATTAACTGAAAATTTTCCACCAAACTTTCTTTCTTATGATAAAACTAAATATGAAATCTAACATTTTGCAAAATCTTAGGTCATAATTCACATTACAAAATACAAAAACATTTTCATCAGATTAAGTTAATTTATGGGAATTCTGACTTCATGTTATAAACTATTATGTTTGTAATTATCTAGTTTTTTAATACCCATAAGATTGTCTAAAATACTTTTCTGTTCATTGTAGGAAGGTTACATAAACACTTAGTAAGCAATTGTAGGTATAATGCTCATAAGTTTAACAATGAATAATGAAAAAGGATATTCATTAAATCCTAGGGATTCATGTATTTATTCAGCCAATATTTATTAAACACCTATTAAGTATCAGACACTTGGTAAGCAATGGGCATATAATTGGTGAACAGCTCAAACATGGACTTGGCCTCTAGAAACAGAATGCAGACAGTAAAGAAATAAACCTCAAATAATATATAATTATAAATTATGATAAAAATTCATAATGGAATTAAAAGAATTTATAACAGAGAAAACCTAATTTAGAATGGCGTGTTATGTTTAATGACATGATATTGAAAATGAAACTAAAAAAAATTAACACTAGTTCTACACAAACTTATACTGAAAAATATATACTACATAAATATTTTCTTTCAAAATGAATAAGTTGATTCTAAATTCATATGAAAATGCAGAGAAACTACCATATACAGCCAAAATAATTTTTAAAAAGAACAAATTTAGAAGATTCACACTGCCTGATTTCAAGACTTGTGATATTTGGTGAAAGGATATATATATACATCAATTAATATTAATACAATAAATGCCCAAAATAGAGTGGCATATATGTGGTCAACTTATTTTTTTTTATAAAGATGCAAAGGTAATTCAGTAAAGAAAGTTTAGTTTTTCAACAAATTGTTCTAGAACTGTTAGACATCTATATGCAAAAGAAATAAGAGTTTAAAGAGTTTAAACTCACACCTTATACCATATACCAAAAGTAGGTCAAAGTATATTATATATGTATATGTAAAACTGTAAAGCTTCTGGAATAAAAAATATAAAAATATATTTGTGATCTTGATCTAGATAGAAATTTATTAGGTATGACATCAAAACTATAATTCAGAAAAATATTAATAAATTGATGCTATTATAATTTAATTTTTTTCTTCACTAGGCATTGTTAGAGAATAAAAACACAAACCACAGACAGGAAAAAAAATACTTTTATTTATTTTTTTTCCATTTTTCTGAAGCTGGAAACGGGGAGAGACAGTCAGACAGACTCCCGCATGCGCCCGACCGGGATCCACCCCGCACGCCCACCAGGGGCGAAGCTCTGCCCACCAGGGGACGATGCTCTGCCCATCCTGGGCGTCGCCATGTTGCGACCAGAGCCACTCTAGCGCCTGAGGTAGAGGCCACAGAGCCATCCCCAGCGCCCGGGCCATCTTTGCTCCAATGGAGCCTTGGCTGCGGGAGGGGAAGAGAGAGACAGAGAGGAAAGCGCGGTGGAGGGGTGGAGAAGCAAATGGGCGCTTCTCCTGTGTGCCCTGGCCGGGAATCGAACCCGGGTCCTCCGCACGCTAGGCCGACGCTCTACCGCTGAGCCAACCGGCCAGGGCAAAAAAAATATTTTTAAAGCACATATCTTCTAAAGGACTTGTGTCCAGAATTTATAAAGAACTCTCTAGCCTCAATAATCATCATTCTCAAGTTCTAAATAATAATAAAGAACTCTCAAGCCTCAAACAATCCAATAAAAAACATGAAAATTTTTTCAATACATATTTTATCAGAGACGATACACAGATGACAAATAAGCTCATGAAAAATGTTGAATATCATGTCATTAGGAAAATAAAAATTAAAACCACAATGATATATCATTATACTCCTATTAGAAGGAATAAATATTCTTTTAATGTGGGTGTGAGGGCTAGATGGCAGGACCAAGTTCTGGCAATGATATGGCACTTCTGAAACACTCATATGTTGCTGGTGGGAACGTGCAATGGAACTGCCATTTGGAGAAACATTTTGGCAGTTTCCTACAAAGGTAAACATAGTTTTACCATATGACTCAGCGATGCTACTGCTAGGTATTCATCCAAAACAAGTGACAATGTGTGTTCACACCTAAATCTATAAGTAAATATATGTACTGGGTTTATTCATAATCATCAAAACATTGGAAACAACCCAAATGTCTTTTAACTGGAAAATAGATGAATTGTGGTCATCCATAATAGTACTAAGAAATAAAAAGGAAAGAACTGCTGATACACATGGCAATTTGGATAATTATACTAAGTGAAAGAAATAATACTCAAAAATCTACATAATGTGTGATCCCATTTGGATAACACTATGAAAGATACCTTTGTTTGCCAAGGGATAAGGGATGAGGCTGAGGCAAGAGACTGATTACAAATATACACAAGGTAACATCTTGTGGTGATAGAACTGTTATATATATATTGGTTGTGGTGGTGATGGTTATATAGCTGAAGAAATCATTCAAAATTCTTAGAACTCTACACTGAAAAGAGTAAATTTTCATATACATATTTAAAGTGTGCCTCAATAAACCTGTCACAAAAAATTAATAGTTATCACATACTTAGTATACTTTTAATAATTTTCAAATTCTTATATAAATACAAAGTATCTACTATTCCTCCTTGTTTAAGATGAGGTGACAAAGCTCTAGAATAGTGTTGCCCTATTTTTCTTAAGGTGAGACATGACAGCAAGTCACATATAACATTTAAAATTTTTCAGTAGTCATATTTTAAGTCACTTTAAAACAAGGTAAAATTAATTTTAATAATTATTTATTTAACCAAATATATCAAAATTTTACCCTTTCAACATTGACCAATAAAATAATTATTAAGATATTTTACATTCTTTATATTCAATTAAACATTTGACATCTGATGTGTATTTCATACAATTTCTCTTTGAACTAGTCACATTTTAAAGTGCTCAACAGCAAAGAATATAGTGGCTATGAAATTGAACAGAGCAGACCAAGAACTTTCCCAAAATTGCATTTTAATTCATGTTCTCACCTATACTCAACAGTAACATCCACAAAACATTTAATGTACTGAATTGCATTCAGTTGAATATCCTATTGTGAGTTATAAAAAAGTCACAATTTTTCAGTGGTTAAAAAGTGAAGAATATTATTTAACTATTTTAACATTGAAATCAAGCTACAGGCAACTCATAAATTTTCTATAAAAAGATATTTTTCTCTGCTCTGATGCAGATTTCCTTCTAATAGAAATCCAAGGGTCCTTACCTTCAATAAATTTTGCAATCTCCCCACACAACAATGAAACAGCTGATTAACAATTCAGTATAAGATCAAAACAAAAAAACCACAATATTTTTATTGTCTAAGTTGACTAGACAATAAATTATCATAATGGCCATTGTAGATACAACCTCAATGCTTTTCTACAAAACTAGAAATCAGAAAAGATATATTTCTACTTTTTCCTGACAATGAAGATTAATATCTCTCCTACCTAGAGTGAGAGAAATTATAACTCCTAACCAATAAGTATCTAGAGTATGTTAAAACTATATAAAAAAGCATTGTAGATGCTTAAAAATATTTATGCAGGCCCTGGCCGGTTGGCTCAACAGTAGAGCGTCAGCCTGGCATGCGGGGGACCCGGGTTCGATTCCCAACCAGGGCACATAGGAGAAGCGCCCATTTGCTTCTCCACACCCCCCCCTCCTTCCTCTCTGTCTCTCTCTTCCCCTCCCGCAGCCAAGGCTCCATTGGAGCAAAGATGGCCCGGGCGCTGGGGATGGCTCCTTGGCCTCTGCCCCAGGCGCTAGAGTGGCTCTGGTCGCGGCAGAGCGACGCCCCGGAGGGGCAGAGCATCGCCCCCTGGTGGACAGAGCGTCGCCCCTGGTGGGCGTGCTGGGTGGATCCCGGTTGGGCGCATGCGGGGGTCTGTCTGACTGTCTCCCCGTTTCCAGCTTCAGAAAAATACAAATATATATATATATATGCAATGCATAGATGTTGGAGAGACTATGAAGAAATTCTTATACTTTATTGTTGGTTGCCCAAAACTGCACAACCCTCTGAGATAATTTATCAAGATTGCTCAGAACTATACCTTGCTCATTTATTCTTTATTCCACATGTCCCTCTTCTGTGAATTTACCTAATAGGTTTATACCCATATTCAAAGTAACTTATGAATAAGATTATCCATTACAACACTGTATGTGATTGTAAAAGTCTATAAACAATAAAAATGTTCTTCTGTTAGGTACTGGTTAAATAAAAATCTATAAAACAGAACACTATAGAGCTGGAAGGAGGAGAGAGAGAGAGAGTAAGAGAGAAAGAAACTATGTATTCATATGGAAAGATCTCTAAGCTATACTATCAGTGCAAAAAAGCAATGTGTAGAACATAAGTATAATATTCCCTTTATAGTAAAAAAAAAACAAAAAAACAAACAAAAAAAAACAAGTGAAATGGGAATATATGTTAATAAGTGCTTTTTATTCCATAAAGAAATCCTAGAAAATACATAAAAATAAATGAAAGTCAGTTTAGAGGGCAAAGATTGGCATGAATGAGAGATAGCAGCAGAAATTTAACTTAATTTTTTATTTTATAATTTTTAAATTGACTATTTACAATTATCATATTTAATGATAAATTACAATATTTAATTATAAATTCAAAGTCAATTCCACTTTAACTTTATCATTTTATTTTGTTTTGAGTTTTCTGTACCTGCTTCAGTTAACATTTCTCTTGAACTGTTTAAGATAAAAATGTAAGAATTATTATTTTAAAACAAATTTTTATAGTTACATTTGTTAGATTCAACCTACATAACTGTCTACTAGGGTTGTAGTATCTTTATTATGTTTATCTATTAATAGTTCCCTGATTTAGCAAATACAAAAATATTGCCAATTTATGGATTTTTCAAAGTAACTGTTTAAATAGGGAACACATTAAAGATACTTTTTAAGAAGTACTCTATATATAGATTTTGTAGACAACACTATTTCAATAATGGATAAACTAGCTATGGAAATCTTAAGTTGGATTATGAGTGCCAACAGTGGAGCTTCTAAGAAAGCTTCTTTAGGATGTGTAAGTTGACTAAAAAGAAAAAATTTAAATATGTTTTTCAGAGGTATAACTCTATGTTGGTAGATAGATATAAAGAATATTAATCTTAGTTCACATGCTGCTTGTTCAATAAAATGACAGGCTGCATTCTGTTTAAACATTGTTTGCTGTTTAGCTTAACGTCTGATATTTATCCTTTGTTCTAACAAACAATACATAATGTAATGCCAGCCATTCTTTTCTCATAATCCTGATCCCCCCACTCCATAGACCCAATGCTCATGTCAAGGATTTTAAATCCTGTGCACTAGTGAGGTTTTGGGAGTGAGGTGGAGATGCAAACAGCCTCCCTCCAGTCATCAGTGGCCCGCAGGTTAAAACCAAGATGTCTGTCACCCATGCCCTCAGCATCTCAGCAGGCCATTTCCTGCTGTTCTGTGTGGTTTTCAGGGCCCGACAGGCATATTTTCCAAATATGATAAAACCTGTCTACTTCCTCTCTAGCATCTTACTATGTTGTAGACACTGGCAAAGTCTAGCCGCTGCTGCTCTGAAATCCACAGATAACTCTCTCTTCCTCCAGTCTGGGTGAATCTCCTTTTAGTCTCTCAAAACTTCTAGATGAGTTTGGGACTCATCCTGTTCAAAGTCAGAGGTCAAGTTAGTATATGTGAGGTCAGGTCTCCTAATACACTCTTTATTATCTACCTATTATTTACAAAGTAAAATCTACTACCATCCTTAAAAATCCAACAGAGTACTTGATACATTATTTACTGCAAGAGAATGTACATTCATACAAACAAACTGACATAAGCCATGTGTATTTATGATGGCCACCTGTGATCTTAACATGCAGGGGTTATGTTGCCAGAAACTCAACATACATTATTCCTTTGGATCTACCATATTAAAGATGAAGAAGTTAAGATCCAAAGGATTTAAGTTAATTTCACAGTGCCTACTTGTGGCCTGGTTGAGTTGGAACCGGAAGTCAAATCATTAGGGTGTGCTGCTCTGCTACATGTACAGATGTGAGCATCGTTTTTATGTTTAGCACATGGACATCTAACCTTACTGAAAAGGGAATTATGTATAGCTATAAATTAGTTTGTTAAGTACTACTTATTACTCAGTTTGGATATGATGCATTAACAATGTCACAACTGAATGCAATCCAGTGTGCTAAACAGCTACACTGACATGTCCTGAAAAACTGCTTTAGCAATCTGTGATTTAGCACCTCTACTACCATACATATCATCTCAAAAAATAGTTCTTAATTACCACCACAATATTTCAAAAAGTGATGCCAATGTTTTAAAGTATGACATAATTATAGCAGAAGAGATGAACACTTGCATAGCTAGTGCAAACTCTCTCCAGTAAATTGGGAACTAACAAGATATATGTCTTTCTACATTATGCCCTTCCTGCCATATTTGTTGTTTCCAAATACAACCTTCCACCGACCAACATTTTAAATACATTTTACAATGTAAGCCCATTTCTAACGTTATATAATTGGCTTCTATTTCATCAAGGTTGAAAACAACTTACAGTTTGGTGGTGTTTCAAGTTTATTAAACAGGATTTTATTTTTACATAATACAGTCATCTCAAAAGACAGAACTGTTTTCACATAGCTGCACATGGTTTTATGAGCCAAGCCCAAGGGCTATGAACCATACAAGACTGATGCGATACATTAAAGCCAGTGAGTCTGACTGAGGGTATGGAGAATCCACCAACACGAAGGCAAGGCTGGGAACCCACTTTTCATCAAGGCCATGCTCTGCATATGGTAGGAACTCAATAAATGTTTTTTATTAATTGGCACAAAAAAGTTTTACAAATGCTAGATGGTAGTACTGTTTTGTTTATTCTCTTTAAAAGTTTGTGCTTCTCACATTTTAACTGCATGCGACATGAACCATTTAGGGATCTTTTTTAGAAAGAAGATTCTATTTCAGTTGTGTTGAGGGTGAAGTTTCTGCATTTCTTACAAGCTCCTAGGTGATGTTCATGCCACTGGTCCAGGAAACAAACTGAGTAGCAAGGCTATAAACCGTCCTTCAAAATAAATTAGTGCTTATATTATTGTGCTGCCCCTAACTTATCACACAATTGTACTCTATTTATTTCTCTACATTCCTTTCTAAAGTATAATCTCCCTGGAGACAGGAACACTTGTATTTCTCTGGAATTCTAATGGATAATTAATATTTAGTTAGTACTTACCGAATATTGATCAACCAATGAATGAATATGTACAAAATATATTTTATATGTACCCTGAAATGCATGTAAACACTCCCCTAGCTATCTTTTCATAAAAATGTCTCCAGGGTATTGGTGGTTTTTTCACCCAAAATCAGAACAAAATTCATAATTATAATCATGTTTAATATTTTTCAAACATTGTGTATTAACTCACTTAATCTGCAGAACAGCCCTTTGTGATATTATTATAATTTGCATTTTAAAGGTAGAAAGGGAAAAGTGTACATGTTAAATACCTTATCAAAATTTGTACAGCTAGTGGGATATGCACCTAGGCAGTCAGGGTCCATAATCCATAAATGTAAATGCTATACCAGGAAGAAGGAGAAGAAAAAAAAGGAGAAGAAGAAGAAGAAGAAGAAGAAGAAGAAGAAGAAGAAGAAGAAGAAGAGGAGGAGGAGGAGGAGGAGGAGGAGGAGGAGGAGGAGGAGGGGGAGGAGGAGGAGAAGAAGAAGAAGGAGGAGGAGGAGGGGGAGGAGGAGGAGAAGAAGAAGAAGAAGGAGGAGGAGGAGGAGGAGGAGGAGGAGGAGGAGGAGGGAAGAAGAAGAAGAACAGGAGGAGGAGGAAGAAAGGAGAGGGGAAGGGGAGGGGGAGGGGAGAAGAAAAGAAGAAGAGGAAGGGGGAAGGAGGAGGAGGAGGAGAAAGAAATCACCTATCCGTCACTCTGTCAGATTTTTTAATCTTAATATGCTTTATATCTGCAGAGTGGGGATTGGACCCATTGTAATGACTACTTTGTAGAATCCTTTGTCTAGTTCATACTGACATTCTTGGATTTAATTCTATTCTCGTGCAACCCCATGAGTTTATATTATAAAGCAATGTGCAATTTTTCTGGGACACAAATGTGAATAACAAAAGCTATGCAAAGTTTGCAAAGCTTGTTCACCTGAAAAAGACACTTGGCTGGTATAGGCAAGGAGACCAATGAAGGAACAGAACCTACATGAACATATAGCTTTATTTTTCTCTTCTTAATTTTGTGCACATAAGAGCTCCAGAGAAATGGTATGTTATGGTGGTATTCTCAAATTTTGGATTTGCAAAGATTTTAAGATATATCCCTAGAAAAATGTCAAAGACCAACTCCATGTTCTTGGCTGACATTCTCTTATGTGGGCATCTGAAATATAAATCTTTGTAAAATCAAGAGAAAGCAGACTGTGTGCCTTTAAACATATCAGCTTGCTTTATAGGAAGACAATCCATAGCATTGTTCTTGAAGAAAAAAAATCATACAACTATTTTAAGAGATAAGTCACTATGGTAACCATTTCTCTGCATGAATTTAGAGAGGCAATGCCTCCTGCAACTGGAAGATTCTCTCAGCTTTTAGCAGCGACAATTACACATTATCTTATATTGGGCTTGTTTTTGTTTAGTACTAAGTTTCTATGTTACCTTAATGAAAAATCCTTTATCATTCTATAGAATGACACATGTTGCATATTTAATTATTAAATGGAAATTTTATTGATTGGAACATCCTCAAAGATAAAAATAATGACTAAATAGCCATCTCATCCAGCATATTAACAGAAGGTCATACATACCTTGAAACAACCAGGTAGTTCACTAGACAACGATTTCAAATATCTGTAAATTTCATATTATCAAGAAAAAAACACTTCTTAGATTAATAAAGGAAAGTTAATATATATAACTCTATTTTGCATCAAAATAACCTTAGCTACATTGTTTTCTTACATTAGGAGTTCTCCTTCCTGCTCTCCCATACAGTGATGCATGTGTTATAATAAAAAAGGCTTTCCCAATCATTGGCAAATATTTTCCAGATTTTCTGCAAATGGGAAAGACTGTAAAGTTTATTCTACTTTAATAATACTTCCCCAACCCCACTTAGCCCCTTTAGTGCTAGCTGCACTGAACAAGAGAACTATAATTTCAGAACAATAGTAATTGCAATATCAATATCACTCATTAAACACTTGCTCTGTACCAGACCCTCTTCTAAGGCTTTACAAGGCAGTAGATTTACAAATTTAGTACAATCAAGCAAAGCCAGAGACCATGTACATTTAAGGAGTTTAGATTTATTTATTAATAAAAAGATAATATTTGGCATTGATTATAACCTCTTAATCCTCACAACAACTTCATGAGCTTGGGAAGGGACCTTAAATACTGTACAGATCAATTTCCATGTTCTGTGAATCCTCCCTGAATATACTGTACAGATTAAAAAACAGTCATTTTTTCTTTGGTGTCACAGTTTATAAAATGAAATAAGCAATTCACTGAATGTAAATGTATTAATAAGACCTCAGGAATAATGGTTCATACTGAGTAAAGAGAGAAAATTAGCTGGTGAAACATGTAATAAATGCTCAACAATTCCAATCACAAATACACAAGACATCAGTATTTCCAATAATAATACATCAAAGCCTCATATTTTTTACATTTTGAAATATCCTTGGTATTCTTAATTTTACACTTAATGTAAGCAATGATATTATGAGCACTATATTTATACATGAGGGGGGCTCAAAACTTACTTTATTTCCCTAAACATCAAATAAATATAGTATTGCCATTTGTTATTGCTATTTCTTTTTTGTAAGAAAGTGGATGAGTAAATCATAGTAAGTAAAAAGCAAGCATGCTTATGATTTTGATAGTTTGCTATAATATATTGATGTATGAAAGACAATCAAATTATTTAATCAATTAGATTTTCTCTCCATATAGAACTATTATTTCCAAATAAGCATCCTCTAAACTATTTTTTAGGCACTAACAATAGAGGATGTAATAAAATAGTAAAATGTGCTTCATCGTTGCACCTGTTAAATACCTGAAATACACCAATGTGATAAACTTTCAGTTACAAATAACTATCTGTATCTGCTCCACATTATTAAAAAAAAATCTAATAAGCTAAGTGTGTCATTGCATGACAACACTATTATGGCACCTAATTTTCCCTAATTCTGTTCTATCCTTCCTTTTTTAAAAATCAGCTCTCTTTATATAACAGCACAAAGGTACATAGAATAGATTTTTTTACCCCTTTAAGTAGATAAAGGAGGACAATTTCCACTAATTATTTCAGATACGTGTTGAATATCAGTCATTTCTTATGCCCTGTAATCTGGAGAGCAAGGCTCATTCAGCCAAAAAGGAAAAAAAAAAAGAGATATTTGACGTCTTTTGTAACATAGGTAAATTATTTCTTGCAGTAAAATCCCAAAGGGCTTTGCAAATTTTCGGTTAAGTGAGCTGAGAGTAACTGCTCCTTTGTAAAGGTCTAATAATCTTTCTAGCCCGTTGGGGAGTACTTACTTTATGAGTTATGCCTAAATACCCTAAGGAAATTGAAATGGGCAATTTCTTTATTTCATTGTGCACGTTCAGACCACTCAATCCTAAATTGTTAATCCTAATAACTCTCTTTAGAGGCAGGTAAGAGGCAGTCTCGTTAAGTGTCCCTCCCCCCACCCACCAACCCAGCTGAGGAGAGGAGGCTCTGCCAGTGCCCACCCACCTCCCTTCCAACTGCCAGGCAGCCAGCATCTGAAATTTGACCAGGGGCACATATCCATTGGTTCCCAACACACTGGCCACTAAAACTGCTTTTTAATCCGCTTAAATGGGCTTGTTTGTTTTCTACTTTTCTATTATTGAAATAGAAGTGGAAATCTGCTTTCAAAAGCCAGCCTATCAGCATCTCCCTCCTTGGCCCTCCTGACCTTCAGGCAGCACAGCTGCCTGCGTTGAGTTAAAAATGGACTGTCAAGCTGGCTTTAATTTCTGCTGCTCTGCTTCTGAATGTCCTCTCACTGATCTGTTTATCACATCCTCCTTACCCCTTCTGTTGTTGTTTTTCTCACTGAGTTTTTAGCCTGGACAGCCGAAAGCGCCTTTCAAAGTCCTAACCTACAGATCCCTGTACCAGTGACAAAGTAATCCTAGAGGACTCGGAGCAACACTAGAACCTCCTCTATGTTGAAGCACTCTTTCCCTCTGGGCATCCCACTCTTTCCTTCCCCAGACCCACCACCGTCACTGGGAATGGTCACTCTGCACAGATCATTTCCTACTGGAACACCAACGCGAGGGAAAGGGTGGCTTAGAAGTTTTGTACGAAAACCTGTTTGGCTATTTGTCTATGGATCGTTGACTCTTTCTTTGGCTCTTCTGGCTCTCTCTGCGCTCAGGTTCAGGACTGCGCACCAGGCCTCACAGGATAATCCTTTACGGTGTATAAAACTGGATCTTCACTGCCCAGAGCCCCTTCAAAACCACCGGAGCCCAAGTTCCTCCCCCTGACAGGGCTCGCCAGGAGCTTTGCCTCCGGGAATGACAATTGCTCCCAGCGATCAGGCGGGTGGAGAAGGCAGCTAAGATCCCACTAATGGTTTTGTTTAGTTTCTTGGCAAACTCCCTTTCATTCTACCTCCCGGCGTTCCGGAGCCAGGTCTAATTAGAAGAGTACCAGGCTCACCCTTCTCGCGGAAAGAACACATTAGTCATAGATGAAACAGCGCTAAGTTTGCCTGAGCTCGGGAGTGCAGTGCGTGAAGACCCTTGCTAAAATGCTAGTTTTCGATGCCGGAAAGAAAAGCTAGATCTGACTGCGTTCAGGAGAGAAGGACAGAGAAACCCAGGGACGCAGGGGTAGAGTTGACTTGGTTAGAGGCCAGAACTAAGTGTTTAAGTAATGCTCCTTGAGCGTGGAAACAGAGTTAAGCAAAGTGTTCGGTATGACACAGGAAAACCTAGGGTAATAGTAATAGACAAAGGACAGAAAACTTCCCGCTGCCCGGGACAGTCTCAGCAAGGGCGCCAGCAGAGTGAGAGAGAGAGCGCGCGCGCGCGCGCGCTGCCGAAGAGGTCGCACCAAAGAATCCAGGTCGGTGGCAGAGAAGAGTGGTCAGTTTTGGGCGAGTCGTGCCCCGGGGATTGCGGTCACACTGACCCTTGGCCCACCCTGGAAATAGCATGTATCAACAGTGCTCTAAGATTGTCCTTAACTCCCAGCCGCTCGCCTAGGGCAGCTGGAAGAACCAGGGTTGAAATGCAACCGGACCAGTGGAGGGGCGGGGCGCAGGGCGGGGGCGGGGGCGCAGGTGGGCGGGGCAGGCCGGCCGGGTGAGCGGCCTGGGCCTATAAACTGCTCGCTGCCCCAGAGGCGGTGCATTCAGTGGGGTGGGTGCTAGGTGTGTTGGGACCGAGAGGAGAGCGGATCGCTGCTGGGGTCTGCCCGGTACAGAGTCCCCGAGGGAGGAGGCTGCAGAGGACAGCTCCTGCTCCTTTTACTCCGCGGCGTTGCCTGCGCGCGCGGCGGACGCAGCGACCTCCCGGCAGGTGAGGGAGGCGGTGGCCTGGGTGCGGGGTGAGCGTAGGCGGCGGCCTCCGCTGCCCGGGCCACGGTGAGTGAGCTCCGCGCGACCAGTCTGCTCCGAGTTTTGCTAACTTTGAATGAGTTTCAGGTTGTGGCAGGAGTAGGCATCTCCGCTCGCGAGACTGCAAACTTGAGTTGCAGGGGCCGGCTGCTTCCCGTTGGGAAATGAGTGCTCAGCTAGTTCGCGCTGGTTATGCGGGGCATTTTAGGAGCCTCTTCATGTCTGCCTGCTCTTGCAAATCTGTCCTTGTTGCCTACTTTTTCCAGCGTCCCAGGCCGTTCTGCCACGCGAGGGAAACGGAGCCGTTGACCATGGTTGCAACTGGCAGTTTGAGCAGTAAGAACCCGGGCAGCATTTCAGAGTTGCTGGACCATGGCTTTTACCCGGGGAGCCAGCTGAATGGTGAGTTTCCCAGCTGCCCGCCTCTCTCCCCACCAAAGGTTGCAGCCCCTCCATAGATCGGATCGGATTGGTGTGTGTGCGGAGTCGCCCCTTTCCTCGATGGAGGTGCCACAAAAGCCATTTGAGGAAACTCCTCAACAAATTTTCTGGCATCTTCTGTCCATGAAAGTGAGAAACAAAAGTAGCAAAAAATAAAATACTGACGGCTGCATAGGTCTAGTCTGCTGCTAGTGCGTACCTGGAGGTGAAAAGTTAAGTAGGTTTCTTATCATTGTGAAGTTTTGGTGAATTTTAAGTGTACAGTTATGTGTGTTTTAATAAATATAACCACCCTTGTAATCACTTCCATGACTCCCTCCTCCAGAATTCCCCTGTACCTGTTTGCCATCAATTCCCCGTTCTCTCCCCGTTTGCTTTTGCCTCTAGAGTTCATCTAAATGGAGTCATATAATGTGTACTCTTTTGTAGCTGGTTTCTTTCCTGCTGCTTAATTTGAGATCAATCCATGGTATTGCTCATATCACTGTGTCTTCCTTTTTATTGCTGTATAGTATTCTATTTGTGAATAAAGCCATTATTCTCTTTTCAATGCCAGAAGGAAAATTTAAGACTGCAGTGATGCTGGACAGACTGTCATTTACCGTTTTAAACAGCCATGTCTAAGTTAATAACATTGCTCTGTCACTGAGGATCTGTGTGGGCACAGACAAATTGCTGAAGATTTGGGAGGGGGGGCTCCCTCATTTAGAAGGCAAAACAGTTGACGATCTAATTTTATAGTCCACCTCTAAAATTCTGTCCTCAACAAGTGAAACCTTGTAATTTGGTATGCATTTGTTTTATTTAGTTTTTAAAAAGAACAATGATCTAAGTGGATACATGATGTGGGGAAAGGAAACCACAGCAGCCAGTGAGGGTGCAGTACGCTTAGGGAGGGAGCCAGCAGGATTTCTGCCTGCACCCTGCTTAGTTGAGTGTGTGTGTATGTGTGTGTGGCATCTTGCCAAGTGGTAGGATTAATTTGGAAGGTAGGTGACCAAATGCAGACCTATCTCTTTTCCTTTGCGCAAATCTAATTTTGTTTTACTGGGACTATTTTGTTTTGCTTGGCCATGGAAAACTACCCAGCCAGTTATAAATACTCTCATGGACCTCAAAGGTCTTCTTTGAGCAATTTTTAATCAAAGAGGTTAAAGCTAAAATCGGAATTTACAGGCCATTCCAGTAAAAGCTTTTAAAGAAAGAAACAAATTTCAAAGATATTTAATATAGCTTCTCAGATTTGTCTTAAATTCATCACTTGAGAAACAATAGCAAAAATTCGGATTTCACAGCAATAAACTCATATATTCTTAGAGTTAGAAGAAAACAGTTCCTGAGTAAAAATAATAATAATAATTAGGTATCAATGTTTATTTCAAAGTAATCCATGTTCTCTGTAAAACAAATAGAAAGTCTTTATAAGCAAGTGCAGGAGCAAAAAATAGAAGAGATTTTTGATGCACTGTCTTTAAGATTATATGTGTCTATATGCATAAATTTAAAGAAAAATGGTTATATCCTTATCAAAACCTTTATTTCATAAATGAGAGATCACTTGCTCTGTTACCCCACTAGTTAATAGCAAAGTGAGATCAGCTAATTCCCAAAGAAATATTAGAAACAGGTAGACATTGTGGATAGACATAATCACTATTGCTATTTTAGTGTGTTTTTCCTGCTCCTGGATTTCTTTTCATTTCAAACTTCTGTTTTCTACAGATTTTGACTACTGGGATTATGTTGTTCCTGAACCCAACCTCAATGAGGTGGTATTTGAGGAGACAACTTGCCAGAGTTTGGTTAAAATGCTGGAGAACTGTCTGTCCAAGTCAAAGCAAACCAAACTCGGTTGCTCAAAGGTCCTTGTCCCTGAAAAACTGACCCAGAGAATTGCCCAGGATGTCCTTCGCCTCTCCTCCACAGAGCCCTGCGGCCTGCGAGGTTGTGTCATGCACGTGAACATAGAAGTTGAAAATGTATGTATAAAGCTGGACAGGATTGTATGTGACTCTAGTGTGGTGCCCACTTTTGAGCTTACGCTCGTGTTTAAGCAGGAGAACTGCTCGTGGACCAGCTTCAGGGACTTTTTCTTTAGCCGAGGTCGGTTCTCCTCCAGCCTCAGAAGAACTCTGATCCTGAGCTCAGGATTTCGACTTGTTAAGAAAAAGCTTTACTCCTTGATTGGAACAACAGTCATTGAAGAGTGCTAAAAGGAAAACATTTAAAAAAGTCCTTTTTATGATTGGGTAATAAAACTCTGTAGCTACTCAGGGTATGGTCATTGTAGTTTGCCCTGTCCTCTTTCAACAAGAAACCCCAAATCAAGTTCATCTTCTCTATGTTGTATAGTCAAAACAACCCCAACTCAAGAGCTTATTTTGTGGCTTTTGAGCAGTGACTCTCAGTGTCTTCACTATATTGTGGTTTTGTTTTGTTTGTTTTTTACAAAATGGAATGGAATGGAATAAGGAAGGAAAAAAGAAGCAGTCCACGTTAGTTTTGTATTTGATATCCTAAAGTTTTCCATGTAGTCTTGCTAATTAATACACTATTAAACCAACCTTGCTTAGTTTGTTTTTCATATGGCTTTTTATTCTGTAAGTTTTCAGAGTGACCCTATCAATCACAGAATCTTACTGAGTGATGCTTAGTCCATCAAAACTTCCAGAAGCCCACACCACCAACTTCCTGCCTCTACTCTAACTTGAAGGGTTTTTATACAGGAGGATAGAATTAAGTGGGTGAACATAATTAAAACGTAACCATATGCCAGGGTGAATATAAGAAACATCATTGGGAGAACAGAACTACTTCACTGTTTCCTGGCATCCTCGGCACTCTTCTGTTTTAATGTGAGAAGCTTGAGCTACCATTTGAATAACCACAGTATTGTTTTAAATGACTATGGTACAGTGTAAGCTCAGTTTTTCTAGTTTGTAACTATTGAATGATATCTTTAAACCGGAAAAAATGGAAAATGTTGAAACGTTACTTTGCATGTATTTGCTTACTCTTCCATTATGTGAATGCATATGAGGATAGGACATGAGTTCTCAGATCCTGTGTCTTATTCAGTTGCTAATATAGCTTCTTCTCAATGTTGCATACCCTTAATCTCAGGTAAACCCTTTCATTAGTCAGTGTTGTCTCATCCCTAGCCTCTTGAGAATTTAAGTATCCCTCCTTTACTCAAATCTTCAAAGCTATAGCTACAGACTACTACTCTTCATTCTTAAAATGGGTCTATTTCAATAGTCTAGAGCAGGGGTCTCAAACTCACAGGCCGCATGGCCACGAGTTTGAGACCCCTGGTCTAGAGAATGAAAACTGGACCTAAGTAACCAGTTCACACACCCAGCTTTTTTTGGTCTTGGATACCTGTTCCTAGGGAACAACAAAAGCCTTTTTCTCTTGTTCCCACTATCTAGATCAGGGGCAGTCAACCTTCTTATACCAACCGCTCACTTTTGTGTCTCTTAGTAAAATTTTCTAACCGCCTTCCGGTTCCACAGTAATAGTGATTTATAAAGTAGGAAAGTAACTTTACTTTATAAAATTTATAAAGCAGAGTTACAGCCAGTTAAAGCATATAATAATAATTACTTACCAAGTACTTTATGTCGGATTTTCGCTAAGTTTGGCAGAATAAATCTTTATAAAACAACTTACTATAGTTAACTCTATCTTTTTATTTATACTTTGGTTGCTCTGCTACCGCCCACCATGAAAGCTGGAACGCCCACTAGTGGGTGGTAGGGACCAGGTTGACTACCACTGATCTAGATCATGATCCTTCTTTTATGCTAATGAGAATGCAGCCTCCACACTACAGTGCTCATTTCTGCAAGGCCTTCACATCCTTCCTGTAGGTCCTGAAAAAGCATATTCAGATCTTCTGCCTAAGCTCTTCGTGCTACTTTACATACCTGAGGGTGGTAGGGACAGATGGCTTCATCCTGGTGTAACTCAAAAGCCAGTTGATCCTATTATCCCATAAGTGAGCTAACACTTCGCTGTTCAGATCATAAAGCCATCTCTAGGCTCAGGCGAGGGTAAGTCAGCCTTGTTTTAACAGGAGTTGGGGTTCTAAAGGTCACTGACCCTGTGGGTGAGCCTTCTCTGGCATGGATATAGAACTGCTGCCCCTCTTCCTCTTGTCTTTGGCTCTTTTTTGTGCTCACAAAATGGTAATGATGGATTATGGAGACTCTTAAATTAGTATTTCTGTTAAAGGAAATTAAAGTTTGTCTATTTTTGACAATAAAGCATCATATATTTTTAATCTTTTTGTCCTTTTTGTCTGTTCTTTTATTCAATGATCCCCCTAAAATATATTTGACTATTTGATGGAAAGTGACAAAGCATCTTTCCCCTTTAGGTGCTCTGCTTCATAATTTTTCAAATACAAAAAAAAAAAAAAATAGGAAGACATTAATTTGAGCTCCTTTGGCAGTGCCTTTTTTTCAAAAAGAAAAAGTCATTGTGTAAAGCCTTTTTCTATAGTTTTCCTAATGACCAAGTGCAAATATATCACATTGTAAGATCAGTGCATATTTTAGTTTGTTATCAGAATATTCTATTTGAACAGCATATCTTTTTAATTTCACTATTATTCATCAAAGTGAATTTTAATCTTTTTTTACCTATTTTTTCTGTCTCTAAACTTTGGTCATTAGCTCAGATTTCTCTTATTGTTCTGGGTGCTTTATATAAATTCTCTCACTTATTCCTTACAAGCCTATCATTTAAACCACTATCATCTCCATTTTATACAAAAATGACCAGACACAGGCCCTGGCCTGTTGGCTCAGTGGTAGAGCGTCGGCCTGGTGTGCAGGAGTCCCGAGTTCGATTCCCGGCCAGGGCACACAGGAGAAGCGCCCATCTGCTTCTCCACCCCTCCCCCTTTCCTTCCTCTCTGTCTCTCTTCCCCTCCCGCAGCCAAGGCTCCATTGGAGCAAAGTTGGCCCAGGTGGTGGGGATGGCTCTGTGGCCTCTGCCTCAGGGGCTAGAATGGCTCTGGTTGCAACAGAGTGACGCCCCAGATGGGCAGAGCATCGCCCCCAGGTGAGCATGCTGAGTGGATCCCAGTCGGGCACATGCGGGAGTCTGTCTGACTGCCTCCCCGTTTCCAACTTCAGAAAAATACAAAAAAAATAATAATAATAAATAAATAATTTTTAAAAAATGACCAGACACAGAGAGGTTAAGTAACCTGCCCAAAGTCACCTAATTATGCAGCAGAGCCAGAATATAAAACAAAGCCAACTGCTGGGACTGTGTTTACCAGGCTGCCTCCAAAAGCACAAAGCAGCACAGAGACCGTATCCACAGAACCAAAAGTCTGCAAAAACAATGCCAGAAATATGTGCACCTAAATTCAGAGAACAATTCTTAATGTGGGTTCTTGTAAGAAAAAGAAATAAAGTAAGTACTGACAATATTCCCCATTCATTGCAGCAGAGCTGTGCTTAGAATAATAAAAAGTACAAATGTTTAAAAGACATGCATTTTAATCCTGGCACCTCCATGCCTGTCTTATGCAATTGGCCTAGTTCCTTTTTCATGTACCTTCAAAAACTGGTGCCCTAGCTATCTCAGTCCTTTAACCATGTTAACTAGAGTGCATAATGGCCTCCTGAAATAATGAGATGTTTTATTTTCATTTTGTTAATAGAAAGTTAACATTTTATACTAATGGATTCAATATCCTGAATCTATATATACCACTCACAAAAATTAGGGGATATTTCAAAATGAACATGGAGCAATAAAATATCCCCTAATTTTTGTGAGCAGTATATTTCTCCAATGTTCTATATCCTCACAGAGTCAGCTTCATGTTACACTGTAGACAGTTTTCCCATTTGCACAATGTAAGGATGCACTAGTATAAAGATCTTAGGTCTATTACATTCAGTTTTCAATGTTCTATATTAGTTTAAACAAGTGATAATAAAAGTCTAAGGCATGTTGATGGCACATGAGGGAAGAGTCCATAGTAATGAGCTGGGAAGAACATCATGCAAATACTCAAAACTCCAGAGTCCTGCCTATACTCTGTCACTGATTTTGGACTCGTAATACCCCCAGTGGATCCTCTGTATCTGTCACAGACAAGAAGAAAGTGAAGGATCTCATGGAAATTAGGGTCCAGGTGGAAAGCAATGGGCACAACTTCTGCTGGCATCCCATATAGAACTCAGCCACATGGCCACTCAGGGGCTGGGAAATGCAGTTGAAAGGCATGCCTAGGAAGAAGTGGGCTTCGTGAACTGTTTCTGCCACAGAGGAAGAGGTGAATTAATCTGACCTAATAGAGAACCCAGACCTACACACATATGAAAGTTCAGACCTGGGTCTTTAGGTAAATGGTTAAAATATGGTGTGTTTTTTTTTTTTTTAATTTTTCTTAAAATTTATTGATTGATTTTAATGAGAGAGACAGAGAGACAGACAGAAACGTTTAGCTGTTCCTGTATGTGCCCTGACCAGAGATCCAACCAGCAACCTCTGCACTTCGAGACTATACTCTAGCCAACTGAGCTATCCAGCCAGGGCAAGAGATGGTGTTTTCAATAACTGGTGCTATAATAATCACTCATCTACATCACACACACAAAATGAAATTGGATGCATAGACCTCAAACATAAAAATTATTTTCCAGGTTGGTTAAAGGGTTAAATGTGAAACAGAAACTTACAAGAGAATGTAATTTTTATAATTTAATGAAAGAAAAGATTTCTTAAATAAGATGCAAAAATAAAATATTACTAAAACTTCTATTTATCACATAACACTACAAGGACAATAAAAACACGAGTTGCGGACTGGAAGAAAGTATTTTCTACATTTATGTATGGCCAGTAGTCTCAGCCGTCGTGGCCATGCAGGTGCAGGTTCCATTAAATTCGGACAGATGGTAAACAGTGGAGCCAAAAAATGGTAGGCCATTCCTTCATTCAAGTCTCATACCAGCCAATGAGCAAACACATAGGGAAAAACACTTCCCTTTCATTCGGAGCTCACAAAGCTACTGACACATTCTCTGGTTCCACAACCAGAAGAATCTTCTCCAGTTTTTCTTGAAATCAAAAGCCCCACCAGTTTCAGTGGAGCTCGCAAAAGCCCTCACCTCTGTTCCCCATCTCCTTCTCTCTGCACAAACTCTGCAAAAACATGGCTTCTCACTTTCTGCAAAACTGACTTCTCTCTTTCCCTGCCATCTTGGCTTCTCCCCTGCTTTCTTGCCACTCTCCAAAAATGGCTTCCTTCTTCTTCTCCTTCCCTTTAAAACTTTTCTGGTGCCAGAACCTCTCCTCCAGCACTTATTAGCATAACAATGGACCTTCCCAAGCAGGAAGGTAATTAGCAATTTCAGAGATCACATACAAACTCATTTGCCCAGCAATTTACAACTAAAAAAGAGTTAATAACCAGAATATGTTAAGAATTCTTTCACAACAATTAGAAAAACACAAACAACCCAAAAGAAAAAGCATGGGCAAAAATTGTGAGTAGGTGTTCTACAGTAAAAGAAATTCATATGGCTGATAAACACATGAAGGATCCTCAATGTATTGTACCTAGCAATTAGGGCAATGCAAAGTAAAAGTACAATAAGATACTAATATTTACATATCCACATTGGTAAAAAATAAATAAATAAATAAAGTTTAAAATCTGATCAGATTATTCAAATGCTGATGAGAATACGGAGTTAGCTCACTGAAACATGCTGATGTATGTAAATTCAGTCTGGCATTTTTAAAGTTGAAAATATTCATATTTTATAAGCTTGCAATTCCATTTTTAGTTATCAAACCTAAACCAGTTTTCTTCAAACTTTTTTGCTTCTTCTATAGCTAAGAGATTTGTAAGAGTACACTCTCTGCCATATTTTTTAATTGCCATCCAAAATATTCACCCGAATTATAAAATGTTGCAAATGATATAAGTTCTAGGGTATGGTA
The DNA here is from genome assembly GCF_036850765.1 of Saccopteryx bilineata. Taxonomy (NCBI): domain Eukaryota; kingdom Metazoa; phylum Chordata; class Mammalia; order Chiroptera; family Emballonuridae; genus Saccopteryx; species Saccopteryx bilineata. The sequence continues at coordinate 181,151,705 of NC_089494.1, forward strand.
AACACTGGTCTTTTTAAAATAAAATGTTTAAATTGCCTTGTTAAATGTTTTTAATGGAATTTAACATCAAAATTTATTTAGAAAACACTAAAATAGGGCTTCCAACAGAATAAATTTTTTAGTGTTACTTTTTTTCTTGTACCTTCTTAAAGACTGGGTTTACACTGAATTTTACCTTTATGTAATGTATTTTAACCTTGACACTCTTTTATTAATATTTCTTCACTACAATAAAAATAAGATTGTACATTAAAATTAAACGTTTTTTAAATTTCTTGTGATCATATGGCTCAGTTAATTTTTTTTTTTTTTTTACAGAGACAGAGAGAGTCAGAGAGAGGGACAGACAGGGACAGACAGACAGGAACAGAGAGATGAGAAGCATCAATCATTAGTTTTTTGTTGCGCATTGCAACTCCTTAGTTGTTCATTGATTGCTTTCTCATATGTGCCTTGACTGCGGGCCTTCAGCAGACCGAGTAACCCCTTGCATGAGCCAGCGACCTTGGGTTCAAGCTGGTGAGCTTTTTGGTCAAACCAGATGAGCCCTCGCTCAAGCTGGCGACCTCAGGGTCTTGAACCTGGGTCCTCGGCATCCCAGTCTGACGCTCTATCCACTGCGCCAGCACCTGGTCAGGCTCAGTTAATTTTTTTTATGTTTTATTTTCCTTCTTTTCCAAGTGCGAGGAGAGGAGATAATGAGCCAGACTCCCACATGCACCTCGACTGGAATCCACCCAGCAACCCTCATCTAGGGCCGATGCTCGGCCCATCTAGGGCCATGCTCACAACAAGCTATTTTTAGCAACTGAGGCTGAGGCTCCATGGAGCCATCCTCAGTGCCTCAGCCGATGCACTCAAACCAATCAAGCCATAGCTGAGGGAGAGGAAAAGAGAGAAGGAGAAAGAAGGGAGAGAGGAAGGATAGAGAAGCAGATAGTTGCTTCTGCTTTGTGCTCTGACTGAGAATCAAACCCAGGACATCCACGTACCAGGTTGATGTGCTACCACTGACCAACCAGCCAGGACCAAAGGTAACTTACAATATTGTTCTCAGGCTCTTGTGGAATAATTCTGATATTCCAAACCCAAGTCTAACTATCATGCCATGTGTCTATAATTAAACAAAGGAAGTGTTTACCAGTGAAAGGGCTTTGCTAGAGCCTCGTGGATTTATAGTAAGTGGAGAGGAAAGCTGAAAAATTCTGACCTGACTCACTGAAAAGGGCATAGGAATGACTTCCTAAATGGCAATACTAGCTCTCAGAACCATTGCTTGCCCTCAACTTCTCCATTTACAATCTTAGGTATGATGAAGAAAAACCAGACCATGAGAAACTTGCTTTTTTAATCATCAGTTGTTCAAATGTGAGGGGGCATAGTTGAAGTAAAAGCCCAAAATAACATACTGTGTACAGCACCATACCAGATGGGTTCTCCAGTTCCTGTGGGGGTGAAGAGTACTTTATTGCTAGAGTTACAGAAATGCTGGTGTGCACTATAACAGCGCAAGGTCAAGGCTGTTCTTGATTCAAGGTCCTGAAAAGTACTGCTTTAGTTCTTCATAATAATCAACTCCCACTGTTGCATATTCAAACCCTTCCAGCCATCAGGATTTAAATCATGGGAAACAGTAGAGTGTTATTAATTTTTTTAAAAAGTTAATTTTTATTGTTGGCAGACTGGTATATGTTGTTTCTCTTTATTAAGCAGAGAAAGTGACAATAAATCCAGTTGGATGCTGATATAAACTATGGGATTTCCGGCCTCAGAAGTGTAAGTAGGAGAGCAATAAACAAGGTTATTATGGAGGAAAAGCATTTGGAATTCAATCACTGTCATTATGAGTTGGTTTATCTTTATCACTCTGAGTTTACAGAGATTACAACAAATTACATAGTTTACAACAAGTCTTTTGTGACAATCTTATAATGTATCTTTTTTCTATATTTTATCTCAAGCAGGAAAAATAAACAAAATAAAATCCTCTTTTAAAAATTGAGGACTAGACCAAGAAAGCAAACAAACAAGCAAAAAGTTCTAAAATATACAAACAAACAGAAACAACCTCTAAATATAGGGTGGCTTTCTGTTTAATTGCATTTAAAGCTTCTATTGAGAAGTGCCTTTTCCCCCATCACCTGTATTTATTCTATTCTTCATCTGAGCCTCATCTTAACAACACTTGCACTTAGTATTATATATTTTTAAAGACTTTATTTATTAATTTTAGATGAGAGAGAGAGAGAGAGAGAGAGAGAAAGAGAAAGGAGGAGCAGGAAGCATCAACTCCCATATGTGTTCTGACCAGGCAAGCCAGGGTTTTGAACCGGCAACCTCAGCATTCCAGGTCGACGCTTTATTTACTACACCACCACAGGTCAGGCAGTATTATATTTTTAAAGCAGTATAAAAATTCATTAATACCGTCGGCCTGGCGTGCGGGGGACCCGGGTTCGATTCCCGGCCAGGGCACATAGGAAAAGCGCCCATTTGCTTCTCCACCCCCGCCCCCCCTCCTTCCTCTCTGTCTCTCTCTTCCCCTCCCGCAGCCAAGCTCTATTGGAGCAAAGATGGCCCGAGCGCTGGGGATGGCTCCTTGGCCTCTGCCCCAGGCGCTAGAGTGACTCTGGTCGTGGCAGAGCGACGCCCCGGAGGGGCAGAACATCGCCCCCTGGTGGGCAGAGCGTTGCCCCTGGTGGGCATGCTGGGTGGATCCCGGTCGGGCGCATGCGGGAGTCTGTCTGACTGTCTCTCCCCGTTTCCAGCTTCAGAAAAATACCAAAAAAAAAAAAAAAAAAAAAAAAATCAATAATCCTGTCTATCATTTAAAGAGAAAGCTTTTGTTATTGTTATCACATTTGATACAATAGAAGTATGAGCAGGCCCATCACACAGGCTGCTTGGGTTCAGCATTGGCATGTGTGGATGAAATGAAGTCTGAGGTTACCTTAAAGGACAAATAAAACCAAACAGAGGAGAGGATCCTACAAACCAAGATATTTTAGATCATAACAGTGGTATAGTTGTAATTAATTGTTTTTCTAAAGGGACTGTTTGTTGAAGGCAATACTGTGTTACTATGGGGGGAAAAAATAAACCAGGACTATTCCCAGACACAATAGGGCCACTTCTCTAACATGTAGAACATAAGAATCACCTGAGTCGCATAAAAATGGCTAGAGCCATTCCTGGGGGTTCAGAATCAGCTCTGAGGGGGAATCTGAAATCCATGTGTTCAATAAATGTTTCTGAGATTTGATGTAACTGTGCAGTGAAGGAAGTCCCCACTCTTCTGCTCCAGCCTAATGTAGTGTTCTTAAGAAACCTCCTTTTCTGGCTTTGGCCTGTTGACTCATTGGTAGAGTGTCAGCAGGCGTGTGGATATCCTGGTTTCAATCCCAGGTCAGGTTACACAGAAGAAGTAAACATCTGCTTCTCCACTTCTCTCCCTTCTTTTTCTCTCTCTCTCTTCCCTTCCCACAGCCATGGCTCAGTTGGTTTGAGCACATAGCCCCATCCCCCCAGGTGGTAAGGATGGCTCCATGGAGCCTTAGCCTCAAGTGCTAAAAATAGCTCAGTTGCTAGTAGGGCCCCAGCTGGGCAGAGCATCGGACCCAGATGGAGGTTGCCAGGTGGATCCTAGTCAGGGCACATGCAGGAGTCTGTCTCTCTATCTCCCCTCCTCTCACTTGGAAAAGAAGAGAAAAAAAGAAAGATCCTTTTCTGCTGAACTGTATTCTAAAAATACCAGAGTTCACAGAAAAAAATGTGATTAAAGAAGGCCACACAAACCTGTGTGATGTTGTAACCAGGGCACTAGCAAAACCAACAATGTAAATAAGCAAACAAACAAAAGTTACAACAGTAAACAAATTCTTCAGTAAATACAGGATTCTGCAATTAAAAAAGTGAAAGTTAGTTTAATGAAAGGGTTTGCAAGGAGAAATTAGACCAGGGGTTCCCAAACTTTTTACACAGGGGGCCAGTTCACTGTCCCTCAGACCGTTGGAGGGCCAGACTATAAAAAAAAACTAAGAACAAATCCCTATGCACACTGCATATATCTTATTTTAAAGTAAAAAAACAAAATGGGAACAAATACAATATTTAAAATAAAGAACAAGTAAATTTAAATCAACAAACTGACCAGTATTTCAATGAGAACTATGCTCCTCTCACTGATCACCAATGAAAGAGGTGCCCCTTCCAGAAGTGCGGCGGGGGCCAGATAAATGGCCTCTGGGGTCGTAGTTTGGGGACCCCTGGATTAGACTGTCAAATCACAGTGTCAAGGACAAAACCTGCAACACAATCTGAGAGAACTGAGCAATATGTACTTTAAAGACAGTGTGTGGCCAAATTGATCCTAAAGGAAGCCCAAGAGGTGAGTGAGCCCCACCTCGGCACTGTTTTCTTCTGTGGCTTGCTGCCTTTCACTGTGTAATGTGACCTGCACTCAGTTTTTGTTACTTACTGGCAACTATGGTGAATTGCTTATGCTCAAAGCAAATTCCATATTATTCTGACATCTTACCCAAACTATTTAACCAAAGCTTTTGAGGTCATGTGTATAATGAATACCCATGTTTTAGAAGTAAAGGACTTAGATTGGGTATGCTCATAGCTACAAAAATGTAAGTTAAATTAGCCTGTCTAAGGGGATATTTAAATAAGAATAAAGAGACTTGAAATATTTGTACTTTCTAACTCGGTGACTTCCTTGCAAGCATCCCTGATGCTGCTGCTGGCACCACTCTCGCTGACCACCTGGGAAACTGGCTGCCACCCTCCCCCACCAGTGAATGCCACAGATCCCCCCTTCTTCAGCTCTCCGCGCTCCTGCTCAAGGTTGGAACACCATACACTAGCTGCAAGGGAGGCTGAGAAATCAAACATCTGGCATATCTTTTAACTTCTATAGTGTGTGTGCATAGGGGTGTGTGTTCTAATCACAGATGGATGATTCAGATGCTTAAAGAAAAAAAGAACTCTATTTCTTTTAAAGATATTAAATATTAGAAGTAAGAATTAAAATTTTATCAGGTAACGTATGAATTAAATTATGACATGGCCATATATCCATAGGGTGAAATTCAGATATTAGGATTTAAAATTTGTTTTTTATAAAAAATTTAATGATTTTTGAAATTGTTATCTCTATTGCCGATTACTATATCTTTACTATATATTTACAAAGAAAAAAGACTGGAAAGATATTCACCAAAATATTATCTGCAGTATATACAATCTGCATTTATATCTGGTTTATGCAATTATAGGTAGTCTTTATTTTCCTTTTTACACCTTTCTATATTTTTAAAATATTCCTTGATAATAAAAATTTAATAAGTAGATTTGTTTGTTTTTTTAAGTCAAGTTCATTTGAGGTCTCAACAGGTAGTACATAACAGAGATAGGTTGTAGCACAAAACTGGGAAAAAATATAAATATAATCTTGTCAGAATTGTTTGATTAAATGAGATTGAATAAATTAATGCCAAATAAAATTGTTATATATTACTTTTATTGCATATATACTGTAAGTAATCATTCTGACTGATTATTCTTGATAAATTCATATCTATTGCTTTCTTGGCTAAAGACATCTTAGAGCCAAGTTGTTTAAAATTGGAGTTGTCAGCTATTCAAAGACTGCAACAAGTACTTTCATCTTTTCCTGAGGCTTAGGGCAAAGGCTTAACTGGGATTTGAAAGGCCTGGTTGGAAATTACTTAGTTCCTACTTCCCAATAATAACTACCATAATAGCAAGTATCATTTGAACAATTTTGTGTAAGACATTGTACTAGACATTTTATAGATATTGTTTAATTTTAATCCAATAAGTAAGGTATGATTTCTCTGTTTGGCTAAGGGACAAACTTGAAGAGCTATTGAACTTTTTCCAAGTCTCATCCCTGTTAAATTGTGGAATTCAAAGGCAAACCCATGTTAGCTTGTGGTTCAGCAGGGCCCCACCAGACTGAGGCATTAAATGCTAGAAAGTCAAGTCAGGTCAAGGATGAAATGTAAAAAAGACCAAGTAAAAACACCAAGCTCTATAGTCAGGGTAAACAGTGACTACAGAGCCTAGAGTTCAAAACTGGATGTAGATAGGAGATAAAGGCAGGTCAGCAACAGGCAATGAGACTGCCTTGGACATCACAAGGACAGCCAAGAACACTTGCCACTGTCTCTGTGGACTGTAGAGGTGGTGTGAAGTATGTGGGGAGGTCAGGCTAGCCAAAGGCCAGATACAGGGGAGAGAGGTGATCACAGTCTCTACCAAAGTGAGTATCTTTTGCAGTCCAGTGGCAGTCTGTGAAGAAATTTAATTTGGTAGTGAAGACTCAGGGACCTAGGCTGAGCCATAAGAAGACATGCCTGGGTATGAACCTCTGCTTTATCACTGATTTACTGTGGGGTCTTGAATAGGTTTCTTGTGCTCAGTTTCTTTGCCTGTAAAAAGCAAGGCTAATGCCTCATAGAGTTATTGTGAAGATTTAATGAATTAATATATATGTATATAAAAAGCACTCAGAACTATGCCCAGCACAACGTAGCAGCCTGTGCTAGTTGTTTTTAAGCATGGTCTTTTCAGTCTACTAGAGACCAGGCACGCACACAGAGGGATTAGTGAGAAAGGATCTAGTCTAAAGAACATGAGGCAACCAAGGGGCTAAATTCCCTCCAAGTTCTTTCAACACCAGATGTGGTCACAACAGACTATTTTAGGATCCCGCTCAACACTACCCTGCCAACCACGCTCCCACGGGTTCAGGGACTTGACAGGAAGGAGCACACAGGTGCCAGACCTTTAGAACTCTCCACCGGGTAGTCCAGAGACTGACAGATTCTCCAAACAATAGACCAGTCATCCTGACTTAGAGTTAAGGCAGGATTCTAGAGCACATTATTAAAGTAACTGCTAACAATCAGATGGAAAGAAGTGAGCATCAGGGGCCAGCCTCATTCTTTATCATTTATTCACACAAACTAATCATTTACTTCTTATTGACTCTCTAGACCTTAAATTTAGTAAAGAAATATAATACCTGACTTAGAATATTTGAAGCACTGTTGTGTGTGTGTGTGTGTGTGTGTGTGTGTGTGTGTGTGTGTAAAGATTACATTTGTTGAGGGGAGGGGCACAAAGAAAACCAGTTAGAAGGTGATGGAAGACAATTGGACTTTGGGTGATGGGAATGCAGCATAATCAGATGTCAAAATAACCTAGAGATGTTTTCTCTGAACATATGTACCCTGATTTATCAATGTCACCTCATTAAAATTAATTAAAAATAAAAAAGCTTTACACACACACACACACACACACACAAAGATTACATTTGTTCAACACGGCTCTATCATCCAGAAAATCAAAGCTACTGAAAAACAGACCTCAGTTCAGTAAGAGAGAACTTTAAAACAGTCTAAACCAGAGGCTGCAACCACCTACCAGAGGGTCAAATTTAAGCCTGTGGCAATCTTTTATTTGGTTCACAAATAGCCATACTACAGCATGCTGCACTTGCACAATTTGAGCACTTGTGCAAAGTGGCCCAGAAGCTTTCACGGTGAAATCCAGATTACTGTCCTCTCTTGAGAAATCCAACGGTGTGCAGCACAGCCTGCATTCCCTTAGATGAATAAGATGCTGGCACTGAAGGGAGGCCTCTTCCTGTGGGTGGGTGTGTGCATTCCAGTCGGCCACTGTCCCCACCTGACCCATGTCACTAGTGTATAGCACCTGCCTAGAAGGCATTTGAACTAAGATCTGAGATAATCTCAATAAATACAAAGAAAGTTTTACTAAGATTCTCTGATTTGGCCTTGGCCAGTTAGCTCAGACGTACAGTGTTGGCCATTGCGTGTGGAAGTTCCCGGTTTGATTCCCAGTCAGAGCTCACAGGAAAAGCAACTATCTGCTTCTCCACACCTACCACTAACCTTCTCTCTCTTCCCCTCCCATACCCATACCCATGGCTTGAAAGGTTTGAGCAAGTTGATCCTGGGCCCTGAGGATGGCACCATGGCCTCACCTCAGGTGAACTAGCTTGGTTGCTGAGCAACGAAGCAGCAGCTCCAGCTGGGCAGAGCACGCCCCTGTGGGGAGCTTGCCGGATGGATCCTGATGGGGCACCTGTGGGAGTCTGTCTCTCTGCCTCCCCTCCTTTCACTTAATTAAAAAAAAAATAGATTCTCTGATTCTCTAATTTTCGAATCTAAAAGTCACTCAACAATCTTCTTTTTTCTTGTTTTTAGTTAGTCAGTTAGTTATGAGCCTAACAGGCCCTGTATCCTTTTCAATAAGAATCAAGCACCATTCTTTGATTTATACTTAAGTGCTATTTGGTAGCTCTTTGGCCAGCAGCTGCAATGCTTCTCTCAAATTTCAAAGCAGCTTTAAGAATAAGGACAGGAAATTCATGTGCTCCAATGAGAACTTTATGATGCTCTCCTGTGACCAATAAATGCATGTTGAAGCGTAAATTACTACACCAGCTATCTATTTTTAAATAACCTCTATCACATTACTTCAATACATGCTTTGATTAAATATTTCCTGATATTCAACTATATCAAGACTTCCTCCTTGAACTTTTCAGACTTTATTGATTTATATTCTTAAAAAACTAAAAGTCATGAAAAAATATTTTAATTAATGCATTAAGGCAGATTGTGCTATTATCATAAATTAAAAAAAATAAATTGTTTTTCTTTTAATTCTAGTGTTGTTCAAAATAAAGTGGTGACAAAAAATAAACAACAAATAAAACCTAAGCAGGGTTTGTGGGTATGAGGTAAAGAAAATAAAGCTGTTTTTGCAATAGCTAAAATTGTTGGCTAGGCCTTGGATGTAGTGACATGTGGGAGGCTATGTTTCTAAATATAATGTAAATTAATCCTCTTGGACATTAGATATCAGGCTGTTTTACTCTCTCACAAAACCCAGAAACAAAATAAATCCTCAGGGAAATTCTTAGTAAAAATATAGTACTATATTTTTTAAGAGTGACTGCTAAATATAATTAAGTAAAGTACTTGTTTTTATAATTAATATACATTATGAAAATATATATTAAAATATGACTTTGAAAAACAAGTTACATGATGTTTTTAAAAGTGAAGAATCCACTTTTAGAATGTTTCCTTGCTTAAACATTTCCAGAATTAGCCCTGGCCAGGTGGTTTAGTGAATAAAGCATTGTACCAGCACACTGAGGTTGTGGGTTTGATCCCCAGTCAGGACATATGAGAGAAGCAACCAATGTGTGCACAAATAAATGGAACAACTAAGTGAAACAAGGAGTTCATGTTTAGCGCTCTCTCTCTCTCTCTCTCTCTCTCTTTCTCTCTGTCTCTTAAATCAATGGGGGAAAAAAATTCCAAAATCACCTAACACTAAAGGTAACTCATTTTGTTTCTATTCTTTAAAAATGAATTTAAATTCTATTGAACACTTTTGAAAAACAAATATAATTTAAGAGATTTATAGGCTTTCCTGATTAAGAAAAAGAATATGCTACTGAAAGACCTCTAAACTCCTGTTTCTGAAATATTTCCAGCTCCACTTTAAATAAATAAGTTCTACAAATATATACTGCTCACAAAAATTATAGGATATTTCAACATGAATATGAAGTAATAAAATATTCTCTAATTTTTTTATTAATTTTAATTTATTGTGTTTACATAGATTCTAGTGTTGCCCCGAATGCATCCCCCCTCCCCCGTATTCTTCTCAACATCTCTCTTGCCCCCCTCCCCCTAGCGCCCTCTCCCCTTCCCTTCAGGTTTACACCATCCTGTCATCCCCTTTCCCTCTGTCCTCTTTTCCTCTAGTCCCTTTGATCTCTCCTCTGTCTCAATTCCGTTATTCAGTTCATATTGTTCATTGAATTCCTCAAATGAATGAGGTCATATGATATTTTTCTTTTTCTGCCTGGCTTATTTCACTTAACGTAATAGTTTCTAGGTCCATCCATGTTGTTGCAAAAGGTAAGATTTCCTTCTTTTTCATGGCCCCATAGTATTACATTGTGTATATGTACTTCTGCTTTTTAATCCACTTGTCCACTGATGGACACTTGGGCTGTTTCCAGATCTTTGCTATTGTGAACAATGCTGCCATAATCATGGGGGTACATTTCTCCTTTTGAAACAGTGCTATGGTGTTCTTGGGGTATATTCCTAAAAGTGGGATAGCTGGGTCAAAAGGCAGTTCAATTTTAAATTTCTTGAGGAATCTCCATACTGTTTTCCACAGTGGCTGCACCAGTCTGCATTCCCACCAGCAGTGCAGGAGGGTTCCCTTTTCTCCACATCCTCGCCAGCACTTATTCCGTGTTGTTTTATTGATGAGTGCCATTCTGACTGGTGTGAGGTGATATCTCATTGTGGTTTTAATTTGCATTTTTCTAATGATTAGTGATGTTGAGCATTTTTTCATATGCCTATTGGCCATCTGTATGTCCTCTTTGGAGAAGTGTCTATTCATTTCTTTTGCCCATTTTTGATTGGATTGTTTGTCTTTCTGGTATTGAGTTTTACAATTTCTTTATAAATTTTGGTTATTAACCCCTTATCAGACGTATTGTCAAATATGTTCTCCCATTGTATAGTTTGTCCTTTTATTCTATTCTTATTGTCTTTAGCTGTGCAAAAGCTTTTTAGTTTGATATAGTCCCATTTGTTTATCCTGTCTTTTATTTCACTTGCCTGTGGAGATAAATCAGCAAATATTTTTTCAGCATCAATTTCGGGAAGTTTTCAGCTATGATTTGATTGAACAAAGTCTCTATCCCTTGTTCTTTCTCTTCTTCTTCAGGAACCTCTATGATGCAGATATTATTTCTCTTCATGTTGTCAACAAGCTCCCTTAGAGTTTCCTCAGACTTTTTGAGTTTCTTTTCTTTTTGCTGCTCTGTTTCCGTGCCTTCGTTTATCTTGTCCTCTAACTCGCTGATTTGATCCTCAGCTTCATCCATCCTACTTTTTTTTTCAACCTTTTTTTTTAAAAGATTTTATTTATTCATTATAGAGAGGAGAGAGAGAGAGAGAGAGAGAGAGAGAGAGAGAGAAGGGGGAGAAGCAGGAAGCATCAACTCCCATATGTGCCTTGACTAGGCAAGCCCAGGGTTTTGAACCGGCAACCTCAGCATTTCCAGGTTGACGCTTTATCCACTGCGCCACCACAGGTCAGGCCATCCTACTTTTAATTCCTTCCATTGTAGTCTTTATTTCTAATATTGTATTTGTCATTTCTGACTGATTCTTTTTTATTATTTCAATTTCCTTTTTTATATTTGCTATCTCTTTATTTAGGTGTTCGTTATGTCCATCTATTGTTGTTCTAAGATCTTTGAGCATCTTAACAATCATTATTTTATACTCTGCATCTGATAATTTGATTATATCTGACTCATTCAAGTCTTTTTCTGGGGATTTCTCTTGATTCATTTGGGTTGCATTTCTCTTCCTTCCCATTCTGTCTATGTATAAGAAGGGTGTGGCCACTGGAGTCCAATGGGTGTGGCCTCTGTGTTCCCTAGGTGTGGTCTGTCTGCAGGCCTGCCACCCCTTCTGCTGCTGCCTTGGGCCTTTGGGTATGGGCGTTGTGGTGCCTGTCCTGTGGCAGTCGCTGCGGTTTCTACCTTTCCTCCACCGGAGGGGCTGTTTTGATTCTTCTCTTTATTCACATCAACTTTGAAATCTGTTTTTTATTCTTGCCTTCCCCCTTCTTATTGTGTTAAAATTTACCTGGGTCACTTTTTTCTTTCTCATTCTCTCTAATTACTATATTGGCGCCCATAATAGAATTAATTTCCCCTAAAATATATGTTCACATTAACTTTAAACCACATTGCATCACTTCATTTCTATAGCTACTGAAAAACTGGAAGAAAAATAAATACAAGATTCTCATACAAAAGCAAATGGATTTTAGAAAAGTAAGGACCAACTGTTGATCATTTCAAACCAAAAAAGACAAAACTATACATTCTGAAAATTATCAGAATTAAAATAATGCAATAGAAACATATGGCTGGAGCACCACGCTTCAGAGGAGCCCGCGCGTCCCTGGAGGTTTTGCCTTCACTGCTTAATCTAATCACCCAGTAATCCTGCAGAAATTACTATCCCCATTCATAAGTGAGAAACCAGTAATCCTGCAGAAATTACTGTCCCCATTCATAAATGAGAAACCTGAGACTCAACGCAGTTAAATAACTTCTTGACGATCAAAGAGGTAAGAGAATTGGCTTTGAATTTATTTCTGATTCTGAAATCTGTGCTTTTTAGGCTACACAGACCCTTCCCCTTAGCGGAAGCAAAATGGCATTTACAACAGAAGCTGTGTTTTTTTAAATGTATAAGGAAAGAATAGTAGCAAGATTTTAAGTGATAACCTATAAAGTTTGGACAAATAATTTCCAGATTAAGAGATAAAGCATCTTTAAGTTATGAGTGTTTAAAATGTCATAGGACACCCTGACCAGGCAGTGATGCAATGGATACAGCATGAGACTGGGATGCGGAGGACCCAGGTTCGAAACCCTGAGGTCGCCGGCTTGAATGTGGGCTCATCTGGTTTGAGCAAAGTACACCAGCTTGATCCCAAGGTTGCTGACTTGGACACAGGGTGACTCAGTCTTCTGTAGCCTCCCCCCACTCCATCAAGGCACATATGAGAAAGCAATCAATGAACAACTAAGGTGCCTCAACAAAGAGTTGATGCTTCTCATCTCTCTCCCTTCCTATCTGTCTGTCCCTATCTGTCCCTCTCACTATGTCTGTTACAAAATAAAAAAAAAGTTAGCAGGCATCTCAGAAGCCCAGAACAAGCCCCTTTCAAGGAACATTAGCTAGTTAGTGAAGCTCAACTGCTCATATAGAATTTTTCAAAGTTGTTTATTGCTTCTTTAACTTCAGTACAACAAATTCAGGAGCCTTTTTTCAAAGAAGTATCTGTCTACATCACATACCAGAGCACTTGGCACAGTGTGTGCACATTAAAATTGACATGTGACGCAAGATTGACTTGATTGTATTAATGAATGAGTGAGTGAATGAAATTCTATAAAACAAAATGATGTGGATAGTTGCAAAAATAACACATATAAGAAAAGTTTTACTTGTGCAGAACACTCCATGCTTAAAAGATCTCTGTAACATTTGCCAATCAAGTTGAAATCCTGGTTAATAATTAATTCATTTTTTGAGCATTTCCTCTGTGCCAGAGGTTGTACTAAGTATTTCACATGGATTTGCTCAGTTATTGCTCGTAAATACCATTGAAACAGTATAGCATCAAGGTTGAGAGCACCAAATCCAGAGCCAGACTTTATGGATCCAGCTCCACACTTAATAGCTGTGCCAACTTAAACGAGACACTTAACCTATCTGTGCTTAGTTTCCTAATCTGTAAAATGGATAAAAACAGTTTCCATCCCACAGGGTATGGAGTGTTTAGATCAGTGCCTGGGATAAAGCGTGTGCATAAGTATTTGCTGTTATTGCTCAGATCTCAAGCCACACTGCTTGGTTCTAATCTCTTTCAACTCTAACTAACTAGATCAGAGGTAGTCAACCTGGTCCCTACCGCCCACTAGTGGCCGTTCCAGCTTTCATGGTGGGCGGTAGCGAAGCAACCAAAGTATAAATAAAAAGATAGATTTAACTATAGTAAGTTGTTTTATAAAGATTTGTTCTGCCAAATTTAGCAAAAATATGACATAAAGCACTTGGTAAGTAATTATTATTATATGCTTTAACTTGCTGTAACCCTACTTTATAAATTTTATAAAATAAAGTTACTTCCCTACTTTATAAATCACCATTACTGTGGAACTGGTGGGCAGTTAGAAAATTTTACTACTAACAGAGATATTTATACAAAAGTGGGCGGTTGGTATAAAAAGGTTGACTACCCCTGAACTAGATGATCATGAACAAGTAACATCGTCTCTCAGAGATGCAGTTCTGTCCTCTACAAACAGAGATGGCAATAATACATCCTGGTGTTATTTATAGATCATGTAAATTAATACACAATGCTTAGAAGAGGGCCTGACATACAAAAACACTCAATAAATGCTGACTATTATAATCCTCTTTTGATAGATGATTAAAACTGAAGTTTTCACATGCCATGGGAGCGTGTTACCGGACCCAAACCCAGACAGACTGACTCCAGTGTCCTAATTCAATTTAGATGACCACAAAACAAATGTTGAAATTTTAAAGAAATTCTACCTAGCAATAATATTTTAGATTATATCCTGATTATTCTGGATATACCATTGGATCAGACCTACATTATGTTGGATTGTAAATGGTCATTTTACTAATAACCCTTTAAAATGGAGATATCTAAGTCCTGAAGGCAACATTATAAAATGTTTCAAAATACATCCATTTTTTTATAGCAATAATACTTGGCACAAGCCCTCTCAGAGAATCTTAAATATGTTTGTCTCTTTTCTTCCTCACTGCTTGTGTGCAAATTCCAACTACTTCAAATCTCTTTTTATCTTCTGAGATCTGATTTTCTTCTATCTTGCCCTGAAAAACCACAGGCTTACCCACTGCCAAATATCCTGCATTGCAAGAAGCCTGGGTTTTGTAGCTACACAAACATTGGTAAATTAACATAACAGAGGATATTATTTTATGCATATTAAAACACTGTTCTTAATTTCCCCCTCTTAAGTCTTTTCAGCTTTTCTTCAATTTGAGCCTTAGGTTTATTGCTCTGGAGTAAGAAAGAACCTAGAACAAAGACACTATTGATCAGCTTTTATTCTCACAGCTGACTTTGTTGACCTCTTTAAGAAAGAGAGGGGATTTGAAAGCCAGGCTGTCAAAAGAAAGAAAGATGTCTACATCACAAAGCACCACTTCCAGCACATGGAGAGGCAGGCTGGTGCACCAAATCATGGGACCCAGAGTGTGACATAAAGGAGGTGAAAAGCTCCCCGTCCCTACCCCGGGTGAAATGAAGCAAACAAAAGTAGATGAGACATGTGTGTCTCGCTCTCCTAACTCAGAGGCTCAGAGGCAAAGAGGAGAGTGTATTTGATTTTTAGAGAATGCCTAAAACATAAAGATTTTTGTCTTACTTCGTTTAGGGAAATGAGTGGTGGCAACAGAGCATAGCACATGTGAAAGGTAGAAGAAAGATCCTTGTTGAGTTCTCCTAAGATAGATGTTTCCACCTGATCCCAAGATGGCACAGAGAAGTCAGTTCATAGTATGACTTGGTCACAGTCAGAAGCCAGCAGGTCAAGGACGTGTTCCAGGGGCTGAATGAATGTCACAAAGACCTTAAGGCCAATAACCAAAGAAAGCTACTTGGCCCTAACCTTGAATTTATGAATTTATAGAGAATGCACAACTACCTCAGCCTTTAAGGCTAAAAGGACAACCAGTACCATGGGTAAACAAGAAGCAAACCAAGGGACACTACCCAGCATTAAAAATAAATCTTAGAGACTGTTCCCCTTCACCACAGGATCTCTCTCTCCAGTATACCTAGACAGCACGTGGGACAGAAGCAAGTTCAGAAGGAAACCAAAATACGGTACTAGTATTTAGACCAAAATCCACCAGGTTGCCTATTGACTTAAACTATTGAATTAGACAAAAACTATTGGATTAAAATGAATTGTTCCACTTTCCTACTCAGTAGGTTAAGTACTTAAGAGAAAGATTATATAAGTGAGAAAGAAAATACTGCATTTTCTTTTTTTTATAGGTGTATATAAATTTGTGATCTCCTTATACTAATAGATTTTTTTTATCAGTAGTCAATAGTTTCTAAGATTTTTATTAGCACAAAAATTAGCCATATAGAAAGGAATTAGCATTCATTATTGGCACCCTCATCTAACATAAATGTTGGAGACACTGTGACTCAGAAGAAATAACAACAAACATTAGTCAAATGTTAGATACAGTCATCCCTCCTTATCCTCAGAGGATACATTCCAAGACTCCCAGGGGATACTCGAAATTGTGGATAGCTTAGACCCTAATCTACTTCTTCACCTCTAGAGAAATGCAGCAGTGGATCCAGCCTCTTTAATAATTTTTATGTTTTTCAGTCCAAATCTATTCTTGAATCTGCGTAACCACCCCTTACATGCTGTAAATGGCTTAGTGTCACGCGTCAGGGGATCCTTTGCTGAAGTCTCCCAATAGGCTCAGCACTTTCTGGCACAGCACATTGCTGTTGATCAGAACACATTTTCTGTTCATGTCTTTCATCAAAAATTCAAAGCCTTTCCCATCTAACTAAGCACTTATCACACACTGTGGCTCTAACTTTTGCAATTTGAAGCGAGACAGAAAAACTAGCATGAATTTCTTCCTTTCTCCCAATTTCGCAGGTAGAACATTCACTCTTAGCATAAAGGTTTAAAACCTCAGCACACAATTTTATTTCTTTTGTTAGTAAATTGAGAATTTCCACATTTTCACTTAATGGAATAATTTTATGGCCTCTCTGCCATACTGCCAGCATCACTACTTTTGTGCTTTAGGGCCATCATTAAATAAAATAAGGGTGACTTGAACACAAGCACTATGATACTGCTATATAATCTGATCTGATAACCTGGATGGCTGCTAGTGACTAATGGGCAGGGAACATATACAACATGGAGACACTGGACAAAGGGATGATTCATGTCCAGGGAGAGACAGAGTAGGGCGGTGCTAGATTTCACCACACTACTGGGAAGGGTGGACATCTTAAAATTTATGAATTGTTGGCCCTGGCCTGTTGGTTCAGTGGACAGAGCATCGGCCCAGCATGCAGATGTCTGGGTTCAATCCCTGGTCAAGGCACACATAAGAAGTGACCATACACTTCCCATCCCCTTACTCTCCCCCTTCTCACTCTCTACCCTTGCAGACAGTAGTTTGATTGGTTGCAGCATCAGCCTCAGATACTGAACATGCTCTGTTGATTTGAGCATCGGCCCAAGATTGGGGCTGCTGGTGGATCCTGGATCAGGGCACATGCAGAAATCTGTTCCTCTATCGCCCCTCCTCTCACTAAACAAACAAACAAACAAATAAAAACACCTTATGATTTGTTTACTTCTGGAATTTTACACTTATGATTTTCAGATCACAGTAGATGAAGCCATGGAAAGTGAAACCGAGGATAAGAGAGGGAGAGATACAACTATAGTGTCCTTGCAATAAAAATACTAATGATGATCATCTGAATGGCAGTTTCACTTAATGATGTTCTTTCTAAAGCAGTAGAAATGTTATCATGACCAAAATTCAAGCCTTAAGTGCATGCATTTTCAATATTCTGTATGAAGAAATGGTATGTATAGGGCATTCCCAAGTACCATGTTGTTCTCACAGAAACACTGGGGCCATTGTTTGAATTGTGACCTGAAGCAGCTGCTATTTTCATGAAACATCATTTTTTAGTTGAAAGACCAACTGACAATCTTGATTGTAGTTACTCATTTTGGTAGTTGGCCAATATTTCTCGAAAATGAACAATGTAAGCCTGTTGCTTTGAGGAAAACAACCGATAGTATTTATTGTTTCTATCATCAGAAAGTTTATATCTGTAGTGATATTATTGAATGTGATTTCATCACATTGGATAAAAGAATGTGCTAACATTTGGAAAATATGAGTAACTCAGGAAACCAATATTTTCTAAATAACCAATGCATGACGTTATAAACCAGTGTGGTTTAAAGATTCAGTCATGTTGCAAGACAGATGAAAAGATTCACATGTAACAGTGCACAGAAAGTTCATTGATAGGGCTTCCGAAGACAACTAACCTTTAAAAAACTACCTCTTGTCTAGTGGTGATACAATATCAGAAAGATTACTCATAATGACCTTTGTAAGTTTATCAAAATATCCTTTTCAAACTACATATCTACATATTTCAATCAAAATAACATTGGAACAGATTGAATTCAGAACTAGTTACAAGACAATCCAATTGTCTTGTACTCAGTACAAGAAATTTCAAAAATGTAAAATAATATCACTCAATGTCCAGAAAAGATGAACATTTTCAGTAAAAATGTTATTTACATTAACTTGTAACTGATTTGTTATTTTAGATTTTTAATGAATTAATAGTTTTCAGTTTCTCAGTTTTAATTTCTTAAGTGTAATTATTGATATGTACAATTCATATAAACAAAAACTGTTGGGGAAACCTTAACAAATTTTAAAAGTATAAAGTAGCCCTGAGGCCAAAAAGTTTGAAACTGCTAATCTAAATTTCACCAAATATCCAGATATTTGAGTATAACAAAATATTCACTCCATGTATATCAAGTGGCCACATTCTGAAATCTGAAACCTCCCTTCACTGTTTCTAGATGGTGTTCCTATCAGGCTGAGATCTTTCAGTCCTTTTGCTGTGATCCTTCTCGAAAGGCACAATTACAGCTGTTAAGAAAGATCCTTCAAAACACATAATGTCAACTCAACCTTCTCTACCAGGCAAAATTAGAATTAGAAATATATTTAGGAGGTAGAATGAAGAAAAAGAAGAGAGAATTCATACCCACAGTCAAACAATGGTTGGTCTCTCAAATTACGTGCTTCATATAAATTGTCCTTAAAATTATTTATGGATACAAATAAATCTTGCAATCTAATATACTGGGGGTTTTGTCCACTTAGAAAAAAACAAATAAAGAGCCGCTCCCCTCTACAGGCTGTCTCTTGCTCTACGTGGACACTGACTTTCTAGAGATGATTGATCCCATGCCCCCTCCCCCACCCCATTCCCTCTCAGGTCCGCCCCAGTTTCAGATCGTGGCCCTATGAGTTGAGGAGCTAGTGAATGTCACACCTCAAGCAACAGCAGACAGAGCTCTGGAATAAAGCTGTAAACATTATTCAAGAGTGTTTCTTGGCATTCTCTCAAAACAGACAACTTGGAAAACCAGCCTTTTACTGCAAGCCAAAATATATCATATTTCTAGAGTAATCGTTTCAGACCTTGGCCATGATGTACACACTCTGCTCTCCTAGGTAAATAGATGTACACACCATAAGCTGATTTCAAAAGAAGCCAGGCCAAAATAAGGCAAATTCACCTGAAATACTCAGATAATTGAGGTAGTGGGAACTTTTTCTGGGTTTTGTTTGCTGCAAAGTAGAAAATAGGACAGGGAGATAACTCCAAATATCTGGAAAGTAGTTTTAATTCTCATCAATTTATGTATGCTTAAATTGTGAGCAAAATGCTATCACTTTTCCCAGGTCATCAATGAAAATAAATTTACCTAAATGTCCTGAGTTTGTAGGGAAAGGTGTAAAAAATAAAGAGAGAGACAAGAAGAACCCCCAAAGTGCCCCTGGCTGGCCTGAACCAGCCAACTCTCTCTCACTGCATCGATGGTTCATTACATGAATACTGTGTCCTCTCCTTTCCCTTTCTTTGGGCTATATAACTACCTAAGGAAACTTTTTGATAGATGAGTGTTTGGGTCTATCTCAAACAGCAAAATTGTTCAGTATTATGACCGAATTCAGTTATCATGGGAGCTCTAAGCTCCAAATTGGTGAAGAATTACATCTAATATTAAAGAGGATTTTTCTAAAAACAGATTTCTTGTTAGTTTTACTACCATAAGTTAAAATTAAATAAAGAAGTATTCTGAATCATGGACTGAAAGTATAATTAAATACTAACTTAATTTATGTTGAAAACATACCAACTGGTTATGAAGACCATGCAAAAATGTTTAAAAGGCTATAAAAAGAATAAGTAAAACAAGCAAGATAAAAAAGTATAACTCCAAGTGATTAAAACTATTTTATATTTTTATATATATATATCTTTTAAAAACTATGCTTAGAGAGAAAATAGAAAAGAATTATTATATACACAAAATGCTGACAGAATGGTGAACATTGTACTGTCTTAACATTTTCTTTATTTTCCAAGTTTTTGTCATTGTGTTGGTACTGTTTTCAGATTTAAGAGAAGTAAATGCAACAAGTATAAAAAATATGCACTTTGGAACAAGTGGTCAATATGTGATTGAGATTAAGAGAAAAGATTGACCAGTGTCCCAGTCAGGGAACACTAGGAAGAGAAGCTACAGGACAGTAGCTGGTAGTGAAGGAGGCAGAGCAGCTCTCTGGGCTGAGCTTCAGGTCCCAAAGGAGCAGGTGACAATCACCATTATCCTTTCACCCTTGAGGCTCCTGGAAACAAGCTTCCAGTAGACTCTGGACGGTTGGCTCCAGACTCATTCTCTCCAATGATACAAGGAATCTTTGGAAAGGAAAAGTTACATGGATCACCACCCATCCTGAAATCCTATCACCATTTAAAAGCTTGAATGCAGGTTGTCCTCTGGGACTGACTTCAATCTACCTCCACACCACACACAGATCTTGTCCTCTTCCACTGGCTGAATCCAATTAAAACAAACTTGCCCCCCCATACACACATACAATTATATCAACAAACAATTTATATGAAAATATGGCACCAAAAGTTTAATAGCTAACTACCTCCAAAGCAGGGGGAGACCACTATCCAGAGGGAAAATACATGGGTACAAGAAGGGAAAGGAGCTGATTTAGACACTTCCCCAGTATTCGCAGTTACACCTGAGGTTGGCCTTGTCCACCATCTTGTGTAGGGTAGACAAATGGAAGCTGTGTGTTGTGGTATTCTTACCCTTTTCGACAAGACATACACAGCAGTCCCAGTTCAAGCCTAAACTATGTGCCCCATAATATTGGGACATGTCTAGAGAACAGACAGAGCAGACTCATCAGAGCAGGATTTGCATGAACCACACAGGAACATAACTGATCCTAAATGAAGAGTTACTCAGGAACACAAACTTGACTTAATCTTGTTGCCATAACCTCATAGGGAAAAGGAATTATTAGCAGCAGAACATGACATGGGGGGGTCTAAGACTACCTTTCAGCAACGAAATCATGATTGAGTCCTAGGGTATAGGACACTGAAAGAATACAGGAAACTTTCAAAAAAAAACTTTAGAAGAACTAGGCAGAACTGCTGTAAGACTCTGACCTGGGAGTAAGAGAGTCATCCCCACTTACACAGATGAGCCCACATGGTCCAGGCGAACAGGAATGCAGGCATCTGTCATATACCACCACTCGCCAGGAGCCAGTGACTTGTCATGGAAGAACAGCACAGCCTAACATCTGCAGATGTGAACAGAAAGCACAACAGCAGTGGCCATGGGAAAGGAATACCCTTTACCTCTCTAAACACAGAACATAAAATGACTACCGCAAGGCCTTGCAATGTTAGAAGTCAGTGTGGCCTGACCAGGTGGTGGCGCAGTGGATAGAGCGTCAGACTGGGACACGGAGGACCCAGGTTTGAGACCCCGAGGTGGCCGGCTTGAGCACGGGCTCATCTGGCTTGAGCAAAAAGCTCACCAGCGGCAAATGAGTAGATGGCAGCAGAGTAGGCGGACGCACAGACGCCCAGCTCTCAACACCAAAGTGGAATACAAATCAATTTAGAAAAAATCAGCATGAAAAACCAACACTGAACTGCAAGAACAGCTCTCAAAAACCAAGGAGCAAAGAGGAAGCCACAATAATCCTGGTAAGGAGTGCCTGAAGCTCCTCTGCTTACAGGAACAGAAGGGGGGGGGGTGAGGCTGAGAGCCCAGAGAGGATTTCACAGAGGAAAAAGAGCAGAAACTACTGCTCACAGCCACTTACCTGGCGACCAGGGAGCAAGGTGGGTTGAAAAGACCAGCTTATCTCCCAAGTGGAAAGGACAGGGAGAGGGACAGACTGTGAGGGGCTAAGGTATGCAAGAAACGAAATAAAAAAGCTGACTCATTCGTGCTAGAGGCGGCCATAGCTGGGGGAGGGACTGAACCTTTCACAAAACAGAGCTGAAGTGCTTCTGGATCAGAGATCTCCGGACATCTATCCAGCTCCAATCAGCACAACAAGACACAGCTGAAAACAAGAAGTGGGGAGGAGGGGCAGTAACTCAGGTCTCCATGGAGATCTGAGATACACCTCCCCCTACTGAAGCTGAGAAAAAACCCTGCCCCCAGTAAGATTAGTTGGAGGAAGAGACCTTCAGCATCTCAGGTTACACCCACAGCATTCCTGGTTACAGTTTCAAGGAAGCCCCCTGCTGAGATCAGTTAACAAGACTATCACCTGTTAAGAAAACAAACAAATCAAGACTTTAAAGCTGCCCAAATCCGAAAGTGGATTACAAGTAATAGCTAATACCAACCCACGAAGACCTAAAAATAACACAACTGAAAACTGGAGGCAGACAACACCAAGCCTAGACTCAACCAACTCTACAAATAAAATAAAAAAATAAAAAATAAAAAAAAAAAGAAAATGAGAAGACAAAGGAGTGCAATCCAAATGAAACCACAAGAGACACCTTCAAGAGATGAACTGAGTGATATGGAAATAATCAAACTTCCAGATGCGGAGTTCAAAATAATGATTGTAAGGATGCTTAGGGATCTTAGAACAACAATGGAGGGACAGTTTGAAAACCTAAACAAAGAAATAGCAAGTATAAAAAAGAATCAGTTGGAGACGACAAATACAATATCAGAAATAAAGACCACAATGGAAGGAATTAAAAACAGGATAGATAGAGCAGAGGATCGAATCAGCGAGTTAGAGGACAACTGGAATGAAGGCATGAAAGCAGAGAAGAAAAGAGAAAAAAGACTCAAAAAGTCAGAGGAAACTCTTAGAGAGCTCTGTGACAACATGAAGAGAAATAACATCCGCATCATAGGGGTTCCTGAAGAAGAAGAAAAAGAACAAGGGATAGAGACTTTGTTCAATCATATCATAGCTGAAAACTTCCCTAAATTAATGCAAGAGAAACTCTCACAAATCCAAGAAGCACAGAGGACTCCATTAAAGAGAAACCCAAAGAAACCTACACCAAGACACATCATAATTAAAATACCAAAGCTAAGCGATAAAGAGAAAATATTAAAAGCTGCAAGAAAAAAAAAAGTTATCACCTACAAAGGAGCCCCCATAAGGATGACATCTGACTTCTCAACAGAAACACTTGATGCCAGAAGGGAATGGCAAGAAATATTCAAAGTAATGCAGAACAAGAACCTACAACCAAGACTACTTTATCCAGCAAGGCTATCGTTTAAATTCAAAGGAGAAATAAAAAGCTTCCCAGACAAAAAACAACTCAAGGAATTCATTACAACCAAACCAATGCTGCAGGAAATATTAAGGGGCCTGGTGTAAACAGATAAAGTGGGAAAAGAATACAGAAAAAAAAAAAAAAAGGAATACACCTTTAAAGAAGAAAATGGCAATAAACAACTACATATCAATAATAACCTTAAATGTAAATGGATTAAATGATCCAATCAAAAGACATAGGGTAGCTGCGTGGATAAGAAAACAGGACCCATACATATGTTGTCTACAAGAGACACACCTTAGAACAAAAGACACACACAGATTGAAGGTAAAAGGATGGAAAAAAACGTTTCATGCAAACGGAAATGAAAAAAAAGCTGGGGTAGCAATACTTATATCACACAAATTGGACTTTAAAACAAAGGATATAGTAAGAGATAAAGAAGGCCACTACATAATGATAAAGGGAGTAATCCAACAGGAAGATATAACTATTATAAATATCTATGCACCTAATATAGGAGCACCCAAATATATAAAACAGACTTTGAAGGATTTAAAGGGCGATATCAACAGCAATACTATAATAGTAGGGGATTTCAATACCCCACTAACATCACTAGATAGATCCTCAAGAAAGAAAATTAACAAAGAAACAGCAGACTTATTGGAAACACTAGATCAACTCGATTTAATAGATATCTTCAGAACCTTTCACCCTAAAGCAGCAGAATATACATTCTTTTCAAGTGCTCATGGTACATTCTCTAGGATAGACCACATGTTAGGGCACAAAAGTGCTCTCAACAAATTTAAGAAGATTGAAATCATATCAAGCACTTTCTCTGATCACAACGGCATGAAACTAGAAATGAATCACAGCAGAAAAGCTCAAAAATTCTCAAACACATGGAAACTAAATAGCAGGCTGTTAAATAATGAATGGATTAAGAATGAGATCAAAGAAGAAATAAAAAAATTCCTAGAAACGAATGACAATGAGCATACAACAACTCAAAATTTATGGGACACAGCGAAAGCAGTGCTGAGAGGGAAGTTCATAGCACTACAGGCACACTTTCAGAAGCTAGAAAAAGCTCAAATAAACAACTTAACCCTGCATCTAAAAGAATTAGAAAAAGAACAGCAAGTAAAGCCCAAATGTAGTAGAAGGAAGGAAATAATAAAGATCAGAGCAGAAATAAATGACATAGAGGCTAAAGAAACAATACAGAGGATCAATGAAACTAGGAGCTGGTTCTTTGAAAAGGTAAACAAGATTGATGAACCTTTAAGTAGACTCACCAAGAAAAAGAGAGAGAGGACTCAAATAAATAAAATTAGAAATGAGAGAGGAGAAATAACAACTGACACAACAGAAATACAAAATATTGTAAGAAAATACTATGAAGAACTGTATGCCAAAAAACTAGACAACCTAGATGAAATGGACAAATTCCTTGAAACATACAATCTTCCAAAAATCAATCTGGAAGAATCAGAAAACCTAAACAGACCGATTACACCAAATGAGATCGAAACAGTTATCAAAAAACTCCCAACAAAGAAAAGTCCGGGGCCCGATGGCTTCACAACGGAATTCTACCAAATATTCAAAGAAGAACTAACTCCTATCCTTCTCAAACTATTTCAAAAAATTCAAGAGGAAGGAAGACTTCCAAGCTCCTTTTATGAGGCGAGCATAATTCTGATTCCAAAACCAGGCAAAGACAACACAAAGAAAGAAAATTATAGGCCAATATCTCTGATGAATATAGATGCTAAAATCCTCAACAAAATATTAGCAAACCGGATCCAACAATATATGGAAAAAAATCATACACCATGATCAAGTGGGATTTATTCTGGGGAGGCAAGGATGGTACAATATTTGTAAATCAATCAATGTGATTCATCACATAAACAAAAAGAAGGAGAAAAACCATATGATAATTTCAATAGATGCAGAAAAAGCATTTGATAAAATCCAGCACCCATTCATGATCAAAACTCTCAGCAAAGTGGGAATACAGGGAACATACCTCAACATGATAAAAGCCATCTATGACAAACCCACAGCCAACATCATACTCAATGGGCAAAAATTAAAAGCAATACCCTTAAGATCAGGAACAAGGCAGGGGTGCCCCCTTTCACCACTCTTATTTAACATAGTCCTGGAAGTCCTAGCCACAGCAATCAGACAAGAAGAAGAAATAAAAGGCATTCAAGTTGGAAAAGAAGAAGTAAAACTATCATTATTTGCAGATGATATGATATTGTATATAGAAAACCCTAAAGTCTCAGTCAAAAAACTACTGGACCTGATAAGTAAATTCAGCAAAGTGGCAGGATATAAAATCAATACTCAGAAATCAGAAGCATTTTTATACACCAACAATGAACAGTCAGAAAAAGAAATTAAGGAAACAATCCCCTTCACAATTACAACCAAAAAAATAAAGTACCTAGGAGTAAACCTAACCAAGGAGACTAAAGACTTGTACTTGGAAAATTACAAAACATTGATAAAAGAAATCAAGGAAGATACAAACAAGTGGAAGCATATACCGTGCTCATGGTTAGGAAGAATAAATATCATTAAAATGTCTATATTACCCAAAGCAATTTATAAATTCAATGCAATACCAATTAAAATACCAATGACATACTTCAAAGATATAGAACACATATTCCAAAAATTTATATGGAACCAAAAAAGGACACGAATAGCCTCAGCAATCTTAAAAAAGAAGAATAAAGTGGGAGGTATCACACTTCCTGATATCAAGTTATACTACAAGGTCATTGTATTCAAAACAGCCTGGTACTGGCATAAGAACAGGCATATAGATCAATGGAACAGAACAGAGAACCCAGAAATAAACCCACAGTTCTATGGACAACTGATATTTGACAAAGGAGGTAAGGAAATACAATGGAGTAAAGACAGCCTCTTTAACAAATGGTGTTGGGAAAATTGGACAGCTACCTGCAAAAAAATGAAACTAGATCACCAGCTTACACCACTCACAAAAATAAACTCAAAATGGATAAAAGACTTGAATGTAGGCCGTGAAACTATAAGCATCTTAGAAGAAAACATAGGCAGTAAGCTCTCTGACATCTCTCGGAGCAATATATTTGCTGATTTATCTCCATGGGGAAGTGAAATAAAAGACAGGATAAACAAATGGGACTATATCAAACTAAAAAGCTTTTGCACAGCTAAAGACAATAAGAACAGAATAAAAAGACAAACTACACAATGGGAGAACATATTTGACAATACGTCTGATAAGGGGTTAATAACCAAAATTTATAAAGAACTTGTAAAACTCAACACCAGGAAGACAAACAATCCAATCCAAAAATGGGCAAAAGAGATGAATAGACACTTCTCCAAAGAGGACATACAGATGGCCAATAGGCATAAGAAAAAATGCTCAACATCACTAATCATTAGAGAAATGCAAATTAAAACCACAATGAGATATCACCTTACACCAGTCAGAATGGCGCTTATCAACAAAACAACACAGAATAAGTGCTGGCGAGGATGTGGAGAAAAGGGAACCCTCCTGCACTGCTGGTGGGAATGCAGACTGGTGCAGCCACTGTGGAAAACAGTATGGAGATTCCTCAAGAAATTAAAAATTGAACTGCCATTTGACCCAGCTATCCCACTGTTAGGAATATACCCCAAGAACACCATAGCACTGTCTGAAAAGAAGAAATGCACCCCCATGTTTATGGCAGCATTGTTCACAATAGCAAAGATCTGGAAACAGCCCAAGTGTCCGTCAGAGGACGAGTGGATTAAAAAACTTTGGTACATATATACTATGGAATACTACTCAGCCATAAGAAATGATGACATCGGATCTTTTACAATAACATAGATGGACCTTGACAACATTATACGGAGTGAAATAAGTAAATCAGAAAAAAAACTAAGATGAATCCATACATAGAAGGGACATAAAAATGAGACTCAGAGACATGAACAAGAATGTGATGGCAACAGGGGCGGGGGGTTGGGAGAGGGGGATGGGGTGAAGAAGGAGAGAGGGGTTAGGGGAGGGGAGGGGCACAAAGAAAACCAGATAGAAGGTGACAGAAGACAATTTAACTTTGTGGGAGGGGTATACAGCACAATCAAATGTCAAAATAATTTAGAGATATTTTCTCTCAACGTATGTACCCTGATTTATCAATGTCACTGCATTAAATTTAATTAAAAAAAAAAATTGAAAAAAAAAAAAAAAAAAAGCTCACCAGCTTGGACCCAAGGTCGCTGGCTTGAGCAAGGGGTCTGCGGTCAAGGCACATATGAAAAAGCAATCAATGAACAACTAAGGTGTCTCAACAAAAAACTGATGATTGATGCTTCTCATCTCTCTCTTTCTGTCTGTCTGTCCCTATCTGTCCCTCTCTCTCTCTCTCTCTGTCTTTGTTAAAAAAAAAAAAAAAAGTCAGTGTGGCCTGGGAACTGTGGAATACCTTCAGTTTGGTTCAGTGTTGTCACTCTAGGCATCAGTGTGAAATGACAGTGTTAGAAGTGTGTGGAAAACCCTTTGTTTTCTCTACTTCTCATCACTCTTGCTACACACACACACACACACACAAGCATGCACATACAATCCATTCATTCTTCCAATTTTTAAAATGCCTACTAGGAAAAAGTTCTATGCTCAGAATTTAGTGGTGGATGAAGACAGACATGACTCCTGACCACATGTCACCACATCACCTTGCTTCCTAACCACCTTTAATGGGTCCAGGAGTGGGTCGCTGCCTCAGCTGAACCTATCATACTATTATTCCTCCATGGTCATGGCTGACTGACCCAGAGGAGAGCCTCTGACCCACACTGAGCTAACAAAACCCTCCCTTGAAAATTCTAGAACTGAAAGAATTGACAGCCTCTTTGGGGTGCCCGAATTACAAAATACAAAATTAGAAACTATCAACATGTGGCTTGAGGAAAAAAAGAAAGCATTCTGAAG
The DNA here is from genome assembly GCF_036850765.1 of Saccopteryx bilineata. Taxonomy (NCBI): domain Eukaryota; kingdom Metazoa; phylum Chordata; class Mammalia; order Chiroptera; family Emballonuridae; genus Saccopteryx; species Saccopteryx bilineata. The sequence goes on from NC_089494.1 coordinate 181,179,894, forward strand.
ATGAAAATAAAGCAGCTGTCAAAGGGTGAAAAGGGAGAGGGCGACTCCGGAGAGGGAGAGGAGGCTTTCTCACCCCCTTGCATCCGGGACGGCTGGAATCCTACCACTGGATTTCATCAGCCGATTAAAGGGAAATTAAACTAGGTTTCTGCCACTTGCAACCCAAGAGTGTCAACATATCGACTCCCACAGACTATAAAATGGTGGCAGCAATTAAAAGGCATTGTTCTTAAGACTGGTTGGGAATTGAAGTTCTCAGCAACAGGCACAGCAGGAAGTTCAGAGTAAGAGAAAAAGAAGAAATAGCAGGTGGCCTGTTGTAGCTAAAAAAGATGTGTGTTGATGAACTTAGACAAACATGCCTTGGACGTGGCCAGAAACACAGGGGTGAGAGCAAATTCTATAAGAACAAGAGCTGGTGAAATCATTTGTTATTGTTGACAATATTCAACATGTAGCTTCTGACTCATATGGCCCGAAGAATAGAGGTTACAAGGTTAAGAAACATAGCAACACTGATTTACACAACTTATGAAATTTCTGCTTGTTATGTATTATAGCACAGGCAATATTACTGTAAAAACTATTTATTACCAAAGATTTATTTAGAAAAGCACTGTATTTGTCTAACCAAAAGTTTCAATCAACTAGCTAGAGCTTCCCCTTCCTCTTCCTGTCTTTCTAAAGGAAATCTTTCTTCAATTTAATTCGCTTGTCAGTTTTCACCTCTAACACAGTGTCATAATTTTTTTTTGTATTTTTCTGAAGCTGGAAACGGGGAGAGACAGTCAGACAGACTCCCGCATGCGCCCGACCAAGATCCACCCGGCACGCCCACCAGGGGCGACGCTCTGCCCACCAGGGGGCGATGCTCTGCCGCAACCAGAGCCACTCTAGCGCCTGGGGCAGAGGCCAAGGAGCCATCCCCAGCGCCCGGGCCATCTTTGCTCCAGTGGAGCCTTGGCTGCGGCAGGGGAAGAGAGAGACAGAGAGGAAGGGGGGGTGGAGAAGCAAATGGGCGCTTCTCCTATGTGCCCTGGCCGGGAATTGAACCCGGGTCCCCCGCACGCCAGGCCGACGCTCTACCACTGAGCCAACCGGCCAGGGCCACAATGTCATAATTTGATAAAGGCTAGTGGCTAGCAGCTTGTGGAAATGGTCACAAATCCACAACCAAAATGGTGTCAGTATCAGGCAATCAAAAGTTCTTTCTCTCCGTTTGCAGTTTAACGTTTTCCGATCTGTTAGACCTCTCAACCAGATCCAGCTGCTTTTTCTGACACCAGTCATGTTTACTTAGAACCTGCTTTTACCAGAATTATTTCAGCACAATAAAAATTCCAGATCTTATTTCCACAGACTTTCAGAGAAGGCAACAAACAGTACAAGAGAAATTAAAGAGAGAGAGAGAGAGAGAGAGAGAGAGAGGCTACTAGGCATACAAAGCAATACAAGTCAATTAGCAGACTGCGCATACCATGTTTTCTGGCAGCAACAAGGTACAAAACTTCTTTTATTAATTTTGTTTATTTCCTACCTTCTTTTTTCATAAGACAGTTCTATGAAATTTAAAGTAACTTTCATTTTTTTGTGTGAAAGCCAATGTTTTTAATTAAGGAATGCACGATGTACCCTGTCAGATAATGAAAAGTAAACATGAGTCGCTTATGTGGTAGAGCATAACTAGTTATGCACACAAGCATGTTTCTCCTCAAAGATGGCAAACAGCTGGCTGCTTTATACACACATGCTGTACACAGTGAGTGCGCTGATATCTTACATATCTGTTTCCATTTAACTCTCTTGTCATCTTTCAACTTTAAAGGGATTATTAGTAATTTGAGATTACAATTCAGTAGTCTCTTTAATTTTGGTGAGAAATGCAACTGTGGATACAGGAATCAGATTGAAAGAAACACTTTTCATTTAATTTTCCATTGGAAAAAAAAATGAAAACTCTTATAACCAGAATTTAGGTTTAAATAAGCAGAGTACAAGTTTCAATACCTTGTCCATCCCAACAGAAATGCATCTGTTCACAAAGTGATTAAAAAAAAACAAGACAAGAACCGAGGGCTTCTTGTGGCACACAGTTTGGGCCACCGAGCTCTTAGATCTGGGACTCTGCCAGACCTTGGAGAGTGCTGGCGGAAACCCCACTCAGTGTTTCCCACTAGATGGAGGAAGTGGTAAACAAACCCATCAATCCCTGGCAACTGGGAAGTGTTGGGAGCCATAAGTTTCAGGCACCAATATAGAAAGAAATTGATAAATTGCCATTTAGCATGCATACGGGTTCTCATTTAGCTGTGAACTTGCTAAAAATGAGGAATACAGAATATTCAACAGAAAAAAAAAAAAACAAAGGCCTAAACTTACCTAGGCAAGAATGTCACAGGAAGGATTTATCATGTTTTTTATTACAATGTACAGTACTGGCTTTTATTTTGTACTTAAAATTCTTTAAAAAGTTTCCTAGATGCCTGACCTGGCGGTGGCTCAGTGGATAAAGCATAGAACTGGGATGTGGAGGACCCAGGTATGAGACTCCAAGGTTGCCAGCTTGAGCGCGGGCTCATCTGGTTTGAATAAGGCTCACCAGCTTGAGCCCAAGGTCGCTGGCTCAAGCAAGGGGTCACTCAATCTGCTGTAGGCCCCCGGTCAAAGCACATATGAGAGATCAATCAATGAACAACGAAGGAACTGCAACAAAGAATTGATGTTTCTCGCCTGACCAGGCAGTGGCACAGTGGATAGAGCATTGGACTGGGATGCAGAGGACCCAGGTTCGAGACCCCAAGGTCGCCAGCTTGAGCGCGGGCTCATCTGGTTGGAGCAAGGGCCCACCAGCTTGAACCCAAGGTCGCTGGCTCCAGCAAGGGGTTGCTCAGTCTGCTGAAGTCCCGCGGTCAAGGCACATATGAGAAAGCAATCAATGAACAACTAAGGTGTCATGGTGTGCAATGACAAAAGCTAATGATTGATGCTTCTCATCTCTCTCTGTTCCTGTCTGTCTATCCCTGTCTATCCCTCTCTCTGACTCACCCTCTGTCTCTGTAAAAAAATAAACAAATAAATAAAATTAAAAAAAAGAATTAATATTTCTTGTCTCTCTCCTTTCCTGTCTGTCTGTCCCTATCTGTCCCTATCTGTCCCTCTCTCTGACTCTCTCTGTATCTGCCACAAAAAAAAAGTTTCCTAGATATTTACAATTCTAATGTGATAGAAATAATATTCTGTCACTTGAAATACAAGGATCAATTGTTCATTTATATTTTTTTAAGTGAGAGGAGGGGAGATAGAGAGGCAGACTCCCACATGCACCTCAACTGGGATCCACCTGACAACCCCTGTCTGGGATTGATGCTTGGACCAACCAAGCTATTCTCAGTGCCCAAGGCCGATGCTCGAACCAGTCAAGACACAGGCTGCAAGAGGGGAAGAAAGAAGGAAAAGACAAAAGGAAAGAGAAGCAGATGGTCACTTCTCATATATACCCTGACCGGGGTTCAAACTCAGGTCGTCTGCACAGGAGGCTGATGCTCTATCCACTGAGCAAACCTTCTAGGGCTCATTCCTTTATTCTTTAAAAAAATATTTATCAAACAGCTACTAGATTCCTGGTGCCATTTGTGTTCTGGGGAATTAAAAGACATAAAGAACATATGGGTATAAAAGATATTCTCCCTTCTTTCAAAAGTTTGTCTTCTGAGTGCATGGAAAGGAGATATATATGTCAAAATTTAAATACAGAGCAAGATAATTCATAGAACTGAATAAAAGAGACAAGAGAATTCACAATAATTAGGAAGTTCTGCTAGTGGTTACAAAATAGGTACTGGTGGTTATTAGTTTTATAGTAATATTTGAGATTTGTTTTTCCTTATCTGAAATCCAGTAATTTTATGGGATGATTTTTAATAGTGTTTTTCTAAGTTAACTTCTGATGCTTAGTGAGTGATCATGATTTAAGAGAATACGCCCTGACAAGTACCTGCGTGTGGCTAATGTGTTCTGTGTTTTGGGTTAAATGTGAAAATTAAGAAAAGAGATGGGCCTGGTAAGAACACATGAGCTTTTCTCCTAAACAAGGATACAGGAAGATCAAGGCGTCACATTTCCAAGCCACAGAACAGCAATCCTCAACTAAGGCCACACATTGGGCTCAGTCACAAAGCTTTTTTTAAAATTGGATGCCTAGCCTGACCAGGCGGTGGCGCAGTGGATACAGCGTTGGACTGGGATACGGAGGACCCAGGTTCAAGACCCCGAGGTCACCAGCCTGAGCGCCAGCTCATCTGGTTTGAGCAAAGCTCACCAGTTTGGATCCAAGGTTGCTGGCTTGAGCAAAGGGTTACTTGGTCTGCTGAAGGCCCACGGTCAAGGCACATTGAGAAAGCAATCAATGAACAACGAAGTGCCACAATGAAAAAACAAACAAACCGATGATTGATGCTTCTCATCTCTCTCTGTTCTTGTCTGTCTGTCCCTATCCATCCCTCTCTCTGACTCTCTCTCTGTCTCTGTAAAAATAAAAACAAAAAAACACAAAAAACAAAAAATTGGATGCCTAGACTTCACCTCAGACCAATTCATTCAGAATATCTGGAGGTAGGGCAGTTTGTCTTTGAGCTCCTCAGGTGATTTATTTATTAATAGGAAGGTAGGTTTGCAAAACACTGCTATTAAGCATAACCACAATCACTAAATCCCACATATAAACTTTAACCTTAAGCAATGTAACCTCCTAACGTCTCTTCTGAAGTTTACTGATTACGAATAATTCAATAAATAATTAAGTCACTTGCTAGGTTTAGGATTATGATCCAAAGTCATGTTAAAAATTGAGAAATATCAGTACAAAATAATTATCTCCTGTCCTTTTTAAAATTGGGGTACATTTCTTATCTATTAAGGCAGTGGTCCCCAACCTTTTTGGGGCCACCGACCAGTTTAATGTCAGAAAATATTTTTACGGACCGGCCTTTAGGGTGGGATGGATAAATGTATCATGTGACCGAGACAAGTGTCAAGAGTGAGTCTTAGACAGATGTAACAGAGGGAATCTGGTCATTTTTAAAAAATAAAACATCATTCAAACTTAAATATAAATAAAACAGAAATAATGTAAGTTATTTTTCTTTATCTGCGGACCGGTACCAAATCCGTGGCCCAGGGTTGGGGACCACTGTATTAAGGCACTACAGTTGTGACAATAAAGCCATTCCCTATATATAAGAATGATCATCTTTTCTTCTCTGTTGTATGGAGTGCACACACAGCTCAACCGAGTAGAATAATTTTGTATCTAGTTCAGAGAGTTCTAAGAACAAATCATATCACTGCTGTGCCCTACATATATATTGCTACCTGATCCATCTGAAACCTTTGCCTGATTCTGATGTCAAAGTAATAGTGAGGTACTGCAGAAGCCTCGGGAACTGAGGCTCTATATTGAGGTCATGAAGCTTGTTCTGATCTTTCCTTGCCTACAGAGACCAAGGACGAGGCAAGGTCAACAAAACTCATAAACTATCTTATACTGCTCCTAACAGACTTCTCCATGTGCTAATAATAAAGCAAATGACTGTGTCGAATGCCCTTTTTGGTTCTTATGTAGCTGCAGTGATCAGTGATTCCTTTCCTGATGGCATCTCTAGCACACAAGCTCAGGCCTTATCTCCTGAGATTATGGTTTAATGCATCATAGATGGGACCCAGACATCTGTATGTTCAATAAAGACCTCCAGGGAATTCTCATGCAGCCAGTCTGGGTAATGTGCCATAGACTCATTATCAAAAACAATAAATAAATAAAATAAAATAAAATAAAATAAAATAAAAACCAAGGCTTGCAATTTATCGGCATGATCTCTGGGAGACTTTTCAAGTGGGATGTCTAATAATCACATAGCTGGAGAGTAACGGTTGTCTCTTTTTAATAATGAGGTTGATTACCCTCTGGGTTCTAAGCTTTATTTCTTTCTGTATCACTTTTTACAAATTGACATTATTTTATAACTCTATGTGCTTATTTTTAAACATTGGGTTTCTTCAATGAAACAAACACTTTAGAAGGAAAATGATTTGTTTATTTTGTTCACTAACTTATCCTTAGATCCTTCAACAATTCTTTACACGTGGAAGCTACTCAGCAAATAATGAATGAATGAGTAAATATTTAGGAAATGCTCAAAAAAGTTGACAAATTGGCAAAAAAGGAAACCTATCTCTCACAGCAGGGGCAAGAAATCCTCTCTAAGTTTTTAATTTAAACTTAGTTTTTACTTTTTGTCAACTTCACAATATACAGGAGAATTACAACTCAATTAGCAAGTTCCCTAAAATATAAAAGTCCAGAAAAATAAATTGATTTTGTAAATCTCAGTTAAGCAACTTTAATGCCCAGTACACTTGAGCTTACATAATCTTTCTCATTAAATAAATATTATCAGTAACTATGTCTTAGAATCTGCTGTCGTTATTGGATCTGATGGTCAGATATGAACTGTTCTATACTAATATGTTTCCAGTTGAGTTTTTCCAAAGTCTTAAGTTTAAAATAAGATTTAAAAGAGATAGGCTGACCAGGCAGTGACACAGTGGATGGAGCATCGAACTGGGATGAGGAGGACCCACGTTTGAAATGCTGAGGTTGCCAGTTTGAGCACAGGCTCACCAACTAGAGCACAGCTCACTGGTTTGAATGTGGGATCATAGACATGACCCCATGGTCACTGACTTGAGCCCAAAGGTCGCTGACTTGAGTCCAAGGTTGCTGGCTTGAGCAAGGGGTCATTCACTCTGCTGTAACCTCTGGGTAAAAGCATATATGAGAAAGCAATCAATGAACAACTAAGGAGACTAAGGAGCCACAACAAAAAATTGATGCTTCTCATCTCTCTCTTTCTGTCTGTCTGTCCCTATCTGTCCTTTTTTCTGTCTTTCTCTGTCTCTGTAACAACAACAACAACAAAAACATATAAAAGGGATAAAAATCCCCAATGAACTATTCTGATTTTTATTTCTTCTATCATTCTATTAATCTGGCCAGGAATTATTAGCTTCCTGGTTGCCTTTGTGAAGAAGGCTATTAAGCCGAGTGACTTATACTGCTCACAAAACTTAGAGGATATTTCAAAATGAATATGAAGCAATAAAATATGCTCTAATTTTTGTGAACAGTATATCAACCTACTCATCCTATGATTGGTACAAAGATTGAACAACTAATCTGCTATAATCCACTTTGTAAAAGTCATACATGCAAATCAAAAACATAACTTTTTACTTATTTTAATTTCTTCTTCAAACTACATGATATCCATGTTAGAGTAATAAACACTCCCATGAGCATTCATGTATAAAGTATATGCCCTTAGCACAAAATTGTCAAGATTATTTAAGAAGAAATCCTTTTGAAAATTCTAATAAATAAAAGAAGAAAAAACAAAGATTATATCACTTTAATAAAATACAAGGAAGGTTAGATTTGTCAAAATATTCATAGCACTGGTGAAAACAGCTGCTCCATCTTATATTTGATATTATGCTCTGTTCTATTATAAAGTTGAACTTTTTATAGCCCCAAAATAGTATTCTATATATGAATAATAAAAATTATTTAAAATTAAGTTGATCATTGATACCTTGCCTGTGTAACCTCAAATATCCAGGTATTTTATTGACCAGAACCATAGTTTCACTTGCTTCCATGTTTCAGCCTTGCAAAGGTGTGCAACAGATGTAGCTACTTCACTGCATGTGGAAGGAAGAATCAGTGAGACACTGCTTCAAGAGTTCTGTGAATGCCTTAGACAAAAGAAGCTGTATTAAATGTAAAGTCAGAGTATTATTATCATTTCAGTTCAAATAAATTACTATAATTCAAGTGGTGCCACCAATATATGTGGTCCTTTGTAACAGCAATACAGAAAGAAACAGTCTTTTGTCCCCCTAATTATTGCTAATCACTCAAAGCTGTAAACAAAAAGGGCCCCAAATTGAGACTATATATTTACAAAATTTTAGATGGATTTACTTTATAACATATGGGTATTCTGAGTATGATAATAAGGACATTTACGTTTGGCTAACGTACGCAAACACTTTTCAACAGCATAATTTTGCCTAGCCCACTTGAACCATGCCCTCCAGGAGGTGAGTGGCAGGAACACACAGCCCCAGTTGTTCAGCAATTTAAAACAAGCACCTGCTTATTCTGTGTGTTGCTTGAAGACTGTGACTGGGCTGGGCCCTGCTTAACGCAACTGGGCTCAGCAGGCCTGGGGTATCTTCTCTGTCCCCAAAACCCTACTGTTCTGTTAAAGGGCAAAGGGATAAGAGCCCAAGACAAAGCACTCAGTTGCATTTAAGCTTCTTTTGGTTAAGACAACTGTCATGTCCACTCACATATTTGGCCCAAAGCATGTAACAGACAGCAAACAACTGGGAATAATCCAATCTCTCAGAACACAATGCTGCAATGATATCTCCTGTCCACCATACCAATTCTTCACACTGCAGGAGCTAAAACTAGGCTTTGCGCTTTCCTGGAGCTTCCTCCTGTGGCACTGTGTGCAGTTGTTTATAACGCTCTGTGGGTGCTTCGGTCCCACTGTGAGAAACCCAGATCTTCTTTCACATGTTCTTCTTACTGGCCTGCCCATGGGGCTTTAGGGAAGCTCGTACTATTCAAATTCAGATAGATTGCTGTGACAACCTACTCATCCTATGATTGGTACAAAGATTGAACAATTAATCTGCTATAATCCATTTTTTAAAAGTCATACATGCAAATCAAAAACATACCTTTTTATTCATTTTAGTTTCTTCTTCAAACTACATGATATCCATGTTAGAGTAATAAACACTCCCATGAGTATTTATGTATAAAATATATGTCTTTAACACAAAACTGTCAAGACTATTTAAGAATTGGTTTTATCTTCTCAAAATATATTTAATAAGTATGTCCATAGCATGCATTATATACTAGAGGGTAAGCATTTTACACATATTTACTTAATTAATTCTTATAACAACACTATAAGATAAGCACTATCATTATCAGCTCTTTTTTTTTTTTTCTTACAGATGAGAAAACTGAGGGACAGGTAAATAACTTGTTCAAGGTAACATACCAGATCAGTGGTAGAGCCAGGGTTCAAATCTGGCCCCAGGGTTCATGCTCTAATTCATTATATTATACTACCTTATCCCCTCTCCTCAGAATTTCCTCTATTCTATGAGACTCCATGTTTAATTTCTCCAAGCAAAGGTCTTGTTTACTGTGTTGTTTTGAACTTTCAACCCCTGCATTTTCTCAAAGACTCCTTGTTAGAAAAATACACACACACACACACACACACACACACACACACACACACACACAGTGGAGTTTATATTTCTACCACCCTTCACTTTTAACCATGCTGAGATTCAAAGATATTAGAAAGACTTGCCCAAAGCCACACATCCAGCAGGTAGGTGGCAGTTAGAATACTTGGAAAAATGCATCTCCAGCAGCCCATGTATTAATTGCCCAGTAGTCGTCTTCTGTGTCGGACAGTGAATGTTCTTACTGTCCAAGTCAGCTTTTCACTGAACCACCCCTTCTTCCTTAATGGATAGGCCTTTCTATTTTACAACCTAGCATTTCAAAACTTGGTTCTTTTTTTTTTCTTTTTCAATATACCATACAAAGCTGGATGTGTTTTAAAATAAAAATGCACTGTGCTATTTTTTAAGGAGAATAGTCTCAAACAAATGAAATACACATATGTCAACATCCTATTAAAGACTATAATTTCAAATTTCTCCTTTTTCAAATTTTTTATCTGAGTAGCTATCAAATATAAAATAGTAGAACTTCCACTGTAGAAGGTGACTAATTTCAGGGCTGAAGACATTAACAAACAGTGGAATTGTGAAAGGATTAGGCAGATCAGCCCTAGGCTATGCAGTTCTTTGCTGTAGAGTCAAGAACCAGCTGTAGGTGGAAATGGTCATTAACATTCTTAGAATATGAAAGGGGTTGGTGAAGTTACCAAGAAAATATGTACATTCTGTTTTCTGAATTATGCTGGTTTGGATACAAATCATGTTCTTTGATTAATAATGCCTATTTTTCTGTGACAGGACAAAGCTTTATGAAATGGAAACCCAACAGCCATGAGCAGGACCTCTGCTGGTCTGCTTCTGGGCACTCTCCTGGGGTGTTTTGACCAATCTGACAAGAATCTAGGACTCTACAAGTCTGATGCCAAGTTATTTAGCACATTTTTAAAGGATCTTTTGTTTACTTTCTTATGTGGGAGATTGTTGTTCCTCTAAAAGAGACCATCATCATGTCTGTAGGCAAAGCAGGTTAATAATTTTGTTTCAGAAATATACTCTGTGTGAACCAATTGTCACGTGAGTGAATAACCAAACAATCACTTCCTACCCTAATTACCTAGGAATATGCTTGCATGCTAACATATGGGTAGGTTGTGTTGAGCAGAAAAATTATTTGTAGTGTATTGTTAAAATAATACATGTTAGCTTATGTAATAGCTTTTGTCTTTATTATAAATATAGTTTCTCAGATAAAATATGGGAATTTTAGATGAAGAAATAAAACTGTCCGCCAACTACATTTTAGTTATTATCAAATCTGCTTGAGTGTTCAGAACAGAATCTAGTTATACATACAACTTCTCTGTACACTGAAAATAAAAAGATGGCTAAAAAAAAATAAATAAAAATAAATAAATAAATAAATAAATAAATAAATATAGTTTCTTAGGGGTGTTAAATAAAACCTAATCTTGCTTATAAGGCTTACGAATTTCACATGCACTTAGAAAATTCAAAGATCATATATATATATATATATATATATATATATATATATGCAGTCTCCTATCATAATTGTAAAGCCAGTGGCCACAGCCACTATCACAGCACCTGGCCCATGCAGGTTTGCATTAGATTTGGACAGACGGTAATGAAACAATGGAGCCAAGAACTGGTGGGCCATCATCTTTAATCCTAGCTTGCACTCAGCGGGCAAGTAAAAACACACACTGGGCTCCAAAACCCACTCATTCAGTGCTCACAAAGCCACTGACTTATCCAAGTTTCTTAGAATCAAAGGTTCCTAGCTCACCAGACTTATTCACCTCTGTTCCCCATCTCCTTCTGTTGGGCAGATAAAATATATTATGCTCACTTTGTTAAAGATGGTGCTGCCCACGTAGAGGCCGTTGCCCAGGTGATATTAATGTGTGTTGGGGCGGGCTGTGGGCAGGCAGGATCCTTGTATCCTAGGGCTTGGTTTTGGGATTAAGCCTTTCCCACCCTTTTTGATGTGGAGTGGTACAATCCCATCATGCCTCAGATAAGTGACTTCATATTAGAGACTTCCCTATTTTGTATATTGGATTAAAGGTTTGGATTTCTACAGTATAAAATAGGGGCAGAATGGGAGCTTGCTCTCTTGGTTCCTGAGATTATCATTAGAGGAAAGAGCAGAGAGGAGAGCAGAGAAAGGCCACGTGGAGGAGGCCAGGGGAAGCAGCCAAGATGGTGGAGTGTTGAGTGAGAAGCCATTTTGTACAGAGTTTGTTCAGGGAGAAGGAAGGAGATGGGGAACAGAGGTGAATAAGTCTGATGAGCTAGAAACCTTTGATTCTAGGAAACTCGGATAAGTCAGTAGCTTTGTAAGCACTGAATGTGAGTGGGTTTTGGAGCCCAGTGTGTGTTTTTTGCTTGCCCGCCGGGTGCAAGCTAGGATTAAAGACTATGGCCCACCAGTTTTTGGCTCCGTTGTTTCTTTACCGACTGTCCAAATCCAATGAGAACCTGCATGGGTCAGGCTGCTGTGATAGTGGCCACGGCTACTGGCTTTACACCTTCCTTCTCTCTGCACAAACTGGCTTCTCACTCAGCACTCCACCATCTTGGCTGCTTCTCCTGGCCTATTCCATGTGGCCTTCTCTGCTCTCCTCTCTGCTCTCTCCTCTAATGTTAATCTCAAGAACCAAGAGAGCAAGCTCCCAGTCTGCCCCACTTTATAGTGTGGATTCAAAACCTTTAATCCAATATACAAACAAGGAAGTCTCTGATACAAAGTCACTTATCTGAGGCATAATGAGATTCCTCATGAGAGTGCACCACCCTACATCAAAAAGGGTGGGAAAGTCTTAGTCTTAAAACTAAGCCCCAGGTTATAAGGATCCTGCCTGCCCACAGCCCACCCCCAATACACATTAATATAATCACGCCTATCCCAAGCAATCACTTGGGTGATGGGCTTCCACATGGGCAGCACCATCTTTAACAAAGTGAGTATAATATATTTTATCTGCCTAACAATAATCATAATTAATCATGACTACCAACTGTTAAGTATGATATGCAAACACATACTAAGTGCATTCTTCACAACAATTCTATAAGGTAGGGCCTATTATCTCTATTTTCCACAAAAGAAAATGAGATTCAAGCCTGGCCTGCAGTGGCACACTGGATAGAACTTTGACTTGGAACTCTGAAGTCAGTTTCAAAACCCTGGGCTTGTCCAGTCAAGGCACATATGAGAAGCAACTACTACAAGTTGATGCTTCCTGCTTCTTCCCCCTTTCTTTCTCTTACTCCCTCTCTGTAAAATTAATATATAAAATCTTTAAAAAAGAAAGAAAGAAAGAAAGAAAGAAAGAAAGAAAGAAAGAAAGAAAGAAAGAAAGAAAGGAAGAAAGAGAGAGAGGAAGGGAGGTAGGGAGGTAGGGAGGAAGGGAGGAAGGAAGGAAGGAAGGAAGGAAGGAAGGAAGGAAGGAAGGAAGGAAGGAAGGAAAAAAGGAAGGAAGGGAAAGAAGAGAGGAAAAAATAAATGAGGTTCAGACTGCTTGAGTAAATAGCCCAAAGTCATAGAAAGTGCTTTGTCTAGACATAAACTCAGGTCTAACTTCAAAATGCATGGTATTACTTACTGTCCTAGAGAAATTCTGTCCCCAGAAACAGAAGCTATAAAAACAGGCTATCTCTGTTTTATGTCTTTTGCAATAAAAATATCAACATGTTCCTGTTAAAGTTACTAATAGATTTTTGTCTTCATAAACACTAAAACAATTTCCCCAAATTCGAAGAGCTTTATGGAAAACCTGAATACAGATTAGATGTGTCTGGTCTGTTGCCTCCAATTAAAACATCCATGAAGATAAAAGAAAGAGACAAGAACTGACAATAGCAAAAGAAAAAAATAATGTACCGAATTTTCCAAGCAATTTTCCCTAAATGTATTTTCAGTGAGAACAGATTGAAAAATAAATTATTGAACTCTGGACCATAGACTTCTGACCCAAAAGCAAAAAATGTTCACTACTCTTTCCCACCCCACCCACTAAAAAAAAAAGAGAAAAAAATATTTAAAAAAAAATATTTATTTTATTTATTTTAGAGGGAGAGAGAGAGATCAGAACATCAATCTGTTCTTGTATGTGCCCTGACCAGGGATCAAACCGGCAACCTCTGTGCTTCAGGATGATGCTCTAACAACCAAGCAATATGGCCAAAAGAGGAAAAATATTTTACTCATTTCCCCTTTGTACACCTAACCCCAGAATATAGTGGCTTGATTCTGCAGAAAAAAAAAAAAAAGACAACTTTTTTCAGAAGTAACCAGAGTCCTGTCCTCTTTTTAGTCATCTTTATCAGCTCTTTTCTCATTTCATTTTCCACTCCATTAGTAGGAAGTAAGAGAAGCATTAAAACAGTTCCCAAGGATCCTTTGTGTTTGGGGTGGGAGTGGGGGAGGTACACAAAAATCAAAACAAACACAGGAGCCCCAGGAGTGCTGAGGTCAGTGTACTCTTTCATACACAACAGTGTTCAAAGAATTTCAGCTGGTTCCCAGCACAGCCAGAGCACGGGGTGCACTTTAGTCACTACCTTCACAGTGATGAATGCCAGAATAAATGTAAAATGTTACATTCTGATCTTCAGCTTCAGATTTGAAAGAGAAAAGTTGCTTGAGCCCAAGCAAACAACAAAGGAGACTAAAGAAACTGAAATATTTTGAAATATGCCATCCTGGATGACTCTTCCCTGAGTCAGTTAGTATGTCCAGGAACTAAACAATGGGACCTAGTAAAACATAGAGAAAGAAACATTTGGAAGGGAGGGAGAGATTTCTCATAAGATTAAGGGAGGTCATAGCTCTAAAGATTCTTTTCTTCAAAGTTACATAAGAATTTTCTAAAATCTAGTGTCCTCTCAAAGATCTCAGAGCCTCTACAAAACAAGAGCAGCATTCCTACACACAAAAAGGCTGAAATAAAGGCAGAGATACAAAGGATATTAGCTGAAATGAGAAAAGAAAGCAAGAGCAAAATGGAAATCTATTTTGAGTCCAGTAAAAGCAGAATAGACACTGCAGAGAGTTAAGGAAATAATGTGGAATAACAAATTTGAAAAACACATGTAAAATATACAAAGAACACAAAAAAGGATAAAACAAAAAGAAACAAACAAAACAAATGTGGAAAAAAGAAAGTGTATTTACTCTAAGATTCAAAGTTGCCTGTGAAACAAAAATAAGAATACTCTGAAGAAACTCTGAGTGAGGGTGCTCTTAAAAAAGTATTTTTTCAGCCTGACCTGTGGTGGCGCAGTGGGTAAAAGTGTCGACCTGGAACGCTGAGGTCGCCGGTTCAAAACCCCAGGCTTGCCTGGTCAAGGGACATATGGGAGTTGATGCTTCCTGCTCCTCCCTCTGTTCTTTCTCTCTCTTTCCTCTCTCTGTCTCTTTCTCTCTCTTTGTCTCCTCTCTTGAAAAAAAAATAAAATAAATAAATGTAAAAATAAAATAAAATAAACACTTTCTTTAAAAAAAAGTATTTTTTCAGACACTGTTAAATATGTTACAGAAATGAAGAAAAATATAGCTTTACAGAGCTTGTAAGTGTCTATCATGTTCTAGGTTCAATTAAGCTTTGTGTGAAAAGCAATATAAAGGCATTCTGATGTACATTCCCTCTGTTAACAGATCCCTATTCAAATATGCTTATGTAAAGAAGGAAAGTATATAAAAGGATACATAGGTATCAAGCAGAGCAACCAAATTGAGGAAGTTCATGGGCATGGCTGAGTCTCAGGAATAACTGCAAATTTAGATGCAGTCAAAACTTTTACTCCACCCTCATCTCTGTATCTCTTAGTACGCTGGGCTCCATTCTTCTCATAGAGATCAAAATAACTTTGTCCACGTGGCAGAAAACTTGACTGTCAACAGTCATGAGAAAGAGATTGAATGCAAGGCCAAGATGGAAAGCAATGAGGATGGACTCAGTTCTGGTCAGGTGTCCAACCTGGCACAACAACTGTCACTAGAAATAAGTGTATGTAACAGCTGCTGAACAAGCATGAGTGGCAGGTTCTTGGGTCAGTTTCCAGAAAAAGAAGAATGATAATTCTAGAAAAGATGGTTGGAGGAAGGCATCCTGATTAAATATCAGATATTCTCTCAAGACTGTAACATACCACTATCAGTTTATAACAAGGATTCTAAACGTGAAAGAAAAACATAGATCAGAATTAGCAAAACTCAGATAGAACTTGGGGGGGGGGTTAAAATTTTATTTCAGAAATAAAGATTAAATAATGATTATAAGAATGAATGTACACAGTCATGGGTGCCTTAAAAGTAATAAAAGGTAAAAGTAGAAAAAAAATTTAATTCAAAAGACATTAAGAAAAACAATTCAAGAGAAAGGGGCAGCCTGACTAGGTGGTGGCACAGTGGATAGAGCATCAGACTGGGATGCAGAGGACCCAAGTTCAAATCCCCAGGTCGCTGGCTTGAGCATGGGTTCATCTGGTATGAGCAAGGCTCACCAGCTTGAGCCCAAGGTCACTGGCTTGAGCAAGGCGTCACTTGGTCTGCTATAGCCCAGTCAAGGCACATATGAGAAAGCAATCAATTACAACTAAAGTGCCACAACAAAGAGTTTATTCTTCTCATCTCTCCGTTCCCATCTGTCTGTCCCTGTCTGTCCCTATCTGTCCCTCTCTCTGTCTCTGTCATATACACAAGAAAGAGAGAGAGAGAGAGAGAGAGAGAAAGAGAGAGAGAAATGGACAAAAATTTAGGACAGAACCATAAAATACATATTAAATAATAGGAATTTTTGAAAAAACAGAGGCAAACAAAAAGGGAACAACATAAACACACAAAAAATCCCTGTAATTTAAGAACACACCTCACAAATAAAATAAGATTTTAAATCATATTGTGAAAGTGCATACCATATATTTGAGTATATTAATCCAAAACAACTAATCCCAAGATATATTTTAATAAAATTACAGGACATTAAAAATAAATAATTTGTTGAGAATTTAGACAAAAAGAGCAATTACATATAAGCAAAAGAAACGTAGACTTTTTTCCAAAAGCAGCACTTTATGTCAGAACAATATGGAGTAACATATTTAAGATAAATTTAAACATAGTTAAGATAAGAAAAAAAATTTGAGGCAGAAATTTTATATCTAGCTAAAATGGACTTTCCCAAAGAATCTACTAGGAAACAGGATCCCTAAAACTAAAATAACTAAAGAGACATCAAAACAAAAACTGATGGATACGATGAAACATAACTATTTATAGAATTGTGGCAAAAATAAATGTAAAAAGGAAGAGAATATTGGATGCCATGGCCATATGATCAAAAAATGTAGATACAGAGCAACTGCAAAAAATGGGAGAGCTACAGACAAGTGGGAAATTACAGGCTTTTCTCACAGTCCTGATTGGATACTCACAGAAAAGACTGGAGGCAAAGAGAGATCTAAGAAATCCTCTTTCAAATGCATTCCTAGGAGAGAAAACAGAACGTGCTGCAGAAACATTACAAAAGCCAGTTTGGGTCTTTCTCTCCTCTCTCACTTACAGGAACAGAGCCTTGGGTAAACCACATACCGTCCACACATATGGCCACATATTATTCTGGGTGTTTCTGTGATGGTGTCTTTTTGTTGCTTTTTTTTTTTTTTTTAGATGACATTTAAACAATATTTAACATCTAACATTTAAGTAAAGCAGATTGCTCTCCCTAATGTGGGTGGGCCTCATCCAATCAGTTGAAGACCTGATTAGAAGAAAAAGCTGATTCTATCCTAAGTAAAAGAGAATTCTCCTGCCGTGGCCTTTAAACTGGGATATTTGTTCTTTCTGGTTCTATAGTAGCTTGCCAGCCTTCAGACTCAAACCGGGACATCAGCTCTGCAGATTTGGGGCTAGCCAGCCTTTATAATAATATGAACCAGTTCCTTATAATAAATACATAAATCCTATCGGTTCAATAAATATAATGCTAGACAACTTATTGTTTCTGTTTTTCTGGAGCATACTAACTAGCACACAGAAATTTGATTGGCTTAGCTCTGAAATAAAATTTTAATGGGACCTTCTTTCAGTTACCATTTTTTACTCACAACAGAAATAACACTGTTCTTCCTACTAATATCTTACCCTTTTGAAATAATATAATAAATATAAAAATGTTACTTGATAAATAAATATCTACTTTCATTCTAAGTGATTTGGAATTAATTAATGTAACACACAAAAAGCACTTATTTTCAATGAGAAATTTTCAGAATATCACTTTTACTGAAGAATTATGCAATACTGTGGTATAATTGATAATGATGATGATGATAACAAAGATAATGATGATATGAGTAGCTAAAAATTTGTCTCCATAATATTTTTTTCTTGACTTATTTCTTATTAGTATCTGAGAAAATGCTGATAAGCTAAAAAATGAACATAACAAATCAATCTAAGTATAATGGTCCCATCTTTAGTTTTAAAGCAGATGTTCTTGCTTAAAAAATGACTTATTCTATAAAATGTTGGTCAGTACATTTTACTTGAACTCTCACTTAAGTATGAGAATTAGGAGATTTAGTCTGACAAATTTATGTAATTGGCTGGGAAGTTTTTATTGCTTATTATTTTAATATTTTATGGCAACACTTGCAGCATTGGGTTTTCACCAATGTGGAAATCTAATTTTCCACTGAAAAGAAGAGTACCTGATCTGTGACTATGTTTTTTGTTTTACCTAGAGCATCTGTTCTGAATCAACAACAGTGGGTCAGAACATAAGTCTACATGATGAACTTTTACTTTGTTTTTTAAGGGGAATATGTCTTCATGAATGCATGAACATAGTAGTACTAAGTATCTCAGTCATTTTCACAACATTCACGAAAGCTAATGTGATTCTAACCCTAAAATAAGGAGAATGATCAACACAAACACAATTATGTTTATTAGTGATACCAATTATCCTTGCCTACCTTTCTATAAAAGATTAAACATTGTGGTGCTAGTTTTTATAAAATTGAATTTATTAACCAAACTTTTATTTAACACTAGCAAAGAAAACAAAAAGAAATTATTACAACTTAAAAAACTTAATGTAGTTTATATGAATAACCACTTACTAAATTTTGAGGAAAAAATATCTAGGAAAAATATAGTATTCTTATTCTATTCACTTGTTTTCATTTCTCACCACTAGATTCTTTAATAGTCAGGGAAATTATTTCTTCATCACTGACATAATGTGCAATAATTTGGCCTTACTTATCAAAATGTGGGAATTGTGCTATTGAGAAAATGCATTTTACCAATTTTATTCATCTTCCCCCATTTTTCAAGACTGATCTTAGCACAAAGTCACTTGGTCAATTTCATTTTAAAATGAGACCTTACCAAATCATACATACCTAAAAGAAGTGCTAGACAGGAAGAAGGAGTAAAGAAATCTACTTTAGATTCCTGTGTTCATTTAGAAAAAAACATCACCTGAGAGTATGTGAAACAGTTTTTAGGCTTTATTTTAATGTCCATAGAAAGTTCTGGAGAATGGTCAATTAGGCTTTATCTCAATGTCCATAGAAAGTTCTGGAGAATGGTCAATTAGGCTTTATCTCAATGTCTATAGAAAGTTCTGGAGAATGGTCATCAGTCAATTGGCTATGTTGTCAGCACAATGACAAGCATTACTTTTTATTATTATTATTATTATTATTATTATTATCTACTTACTTATTTTTACTAAAAGTTGGATCCATACCTAGCATTCAAATCTTTCTGGACATGCCTGACTTATGGTGGTGCAGTGGATAAATCATTGACTTGGAATGCTGAGGTTACAGGTTCAAAACTCCAGGCTTGCCCAGTCAAGGCACATATAAGAAGCAACTACTATGAGTTGATGCTTCCCACTCCTCCACCCCTTCTCTCTCTCCCTCTTCTCTTTAAAATCAATAAATAAAATCTTTAAAAAAAAAACAAACCCCTTTCCAGGCATGTATAAAAGACTAATACTTCAGGAAAGCAGTCAGAAATTTGTACCCACATGTGATTAGGATGCTCCTTAAAGGAAGCAGATTCACTTTAACAGTAGTGTCAGCCAACCTGGCCCACTGACAAAGCTTCAGTGATGATGGGAGATATGAAATATTATGTATAACAATTATTCTGCCGCTTAGAATATAAGATCTAGGAGAAAGATATTTTTGTTTTCTACAGCGATTTTAGCACCTAGAGCAATGCCTGACACAACAGTAAATGCTCAATAAATATTATTAATAATTTTGAACAAATGCACTAACAAATAAATGAATGACTTCATTAATTAATATGTCCTCAGTCTGACTCATCATAGAATCATATATCAATGAAATTGCTTTAACTATGGGAATCTGTAACTGGAGGGACAGAGGAGGGAAGGAGAGGGAGGAAAAACAAAGAATTATTTTTATTAAAAAAATAATAAGATAATTGGGGCAAAAGGCAGGAGTGCACTGGTACCCTTCTGTAGTAGATCCGATGGTGCATCACTGATTTTCTCCTTCATGACAGAGGTACTCACTCCCCCAACTGCACGAATGTTTGCTGCTGACTAACAGATAAATTCTTCCTTAGGAACTGCCCTCAGTGAAAGGGAGTTGTTTCACCCAAGGTTACATTTCCTGCTGGGCAGCCCACATCCAATGACTGGTAAGATCAGAGTTCACAGCCTATTTCCTGGCCTCAGTCCAGGACTTTTGTATCATGGCAACAACAAAGTACTCAGAGGTTGACTGACGTGCTCCAAGAGGCTGAGGGGAAGCAACAGCCCTGGTTAGACTGAAGGACTGAAGCCCTGTCCCCTGCCTTAATCAGATATTTATTAGTCAGTACAAATAACTCAAAGAAGCAGACAGCAGAAGTTTTCAGGGAGTAAAGTCAAGGACAAGGAACATGCTGACTCCTAATCCCTGTTCTGAGAATCTAAACATTTTCTGTTACTGAATCTTATCCTGCTGTTTTGCTGTTTCTAGTATGCACTATTTCCAATACGGGTCAGAGAGGCCCCTGGATTCTCATCAGCTCAGGGCTCTTGCCCTAGGGCTCCTTGCTGTCTCTAATTGTTTTCCTAACTCTGCATATTTTCTGAGAATAGTCCTACATATCCCCTTTTTTGTTTTAGTAAAAATTAACAAAGAGTAAGATGGTTAGATGGTTGCAGTAGAAGGTAAAGGGCAGGCATAGCATTGGGCAATTAAAATATATTATGCTCACTTTGTTAAAGATGGCGCTGCCCACGTGGAAGCCCATTGTCCAGGTAATATTAATGTGTGTTGGGGGCAGGCTGTGGGCAGGCAGGATCCTTGTAGCCTGGGGCTTGGTTTTAGGACTAAGCTTTTCTCACCCTTTTTGATGTGGGGTGGTACAATCCCATCATGCCTCAGATAAGTGACTTTGTGTTAGAGACTTCCCTGTTTTGTATATTGGATTAAAGGTTTTGATTTCTGCATTATAAAGTGGGGCAGACTGGGAGCTTGCTCTCTCGGTTCCTGAGATTAGCATTAGGGGAGAGAACAGAAAAGGAGAGCAGAGAAAGCCCACATGGAGGAGGCCAGGAGAAGCAGCCAAGATGGTGGAGTGCTCAGTAAGAAGCCAGTTTGTGCAGAGTTTGTGCAGGGAGAAAGAAGGAGATGGGGAATGTTGCATCTGCCGGGTACGAGAACAAATGTTGGAGGCTTTCAGGGGTTTAGATCTTGCTTTATTGGCCAAGTTTAACCTGCTCAGGGGCGAACTCTCAAGGCATCCGGAGACACCGTACCCACAAGGGGCTGCAAACGAGAGTCGCGCCTGACGCTTACAACTAGGTCCTTATATATCCTAAGTGAGCAAGCATTTATACAGAAGCAGATGTGGCACTTTGCTATTTGCTAGGAGGATCACGCGCAACATAGCAACAGGGGAAGGGTTTAGCTCAGTGGCGAATTTCAAACATAAACTCCTGATAAGGGTATCTAACCAATGGAATGCAAGATGTTTGCCCAGGTTTGTGCTGATCTCTTTGTTCTCAGCCTCACAGGGACCCTATCAACACTTCTCTGTTCCTGCACCTCCAAGAGTTACACTCTGGCAGCCACAGAACACCTACCCGAACTTAATAGGGAACAGAGGTGAATAAGTCTGGTGAGCTAGAAACCTGTGATTCTAGGAAATTCAGATAAAGTCAGTAGCTTTGTGAGCACTGAATGAGTGGGCTTTGGAGCCCAGTGTGTGTTTTTACTTGCCCGCTGGGTGCAAGCTAGGATTAAAGATAATGGCCCATCAGCTTTTGGCTCCGTTGTTTCTTTACTGACTGTCCGAATCCAATGCAAACCTGCACGGGCCAGTAGGTTATGATGGTGGCCCTGGCTACTGGCTTACACATAGATAGAATCAGGTTTTTAGGGGCTACAGAGGTGTCTGTATTTTGCAAACGTTCTTCGGCATGCTTAGATAGATGTTTTAAAGTGTCCCAGGTGCATTCTGAGTCCTTGGAAGCAAGTTATGTGTCCTCTTTTTTGGGTTCATTCCAGGAAGTGGATTTATTATCAGTTTCTAGATCTCTGGAACTGGTTTGCTACCTAGGGGCTGGTGCCAACTCATGATAAGGCTTCACATTCCTTGGTGGTATTCAAAGAGGACCTGTTGATGACAAAATTGCAATATACCCTCGTCCCCAGGTTAGTAATTTGACTGAATTCTGTCACTCAGGGCCAGCTACTACATCCCAGTACAATATGATAGGCTTAGGCCATTCCTCAACTGGTACAAAATGCCTCTTGGCTGCAGTAAGTCAAGATGAAGAATTTTAAAAAGAGTAAAAAGAGCCATATATACTAGTCCTTATGAGTGAGTCTCTCCTCTGACTCCTCCTTTTTTGTTTGTGTAGTTTGGGCTTAAGAAGGCTATTGGCTCCTTCTGTAATACCTGTTAGTTTGGCTGATTTTCTCAAGTTGCTGAGGCACCTAAGAATGTTCTAATGTTCCTTTTTATTTTCCTTTCAGGACAATCCTTTTTCTAAAGTCTTTCTCCCCCCCCCCCTTTTTTCACCTTTTCTACTTTATAAGTTTCTTCTCTTTTTGTTTCTCCCCTCTGCATGAACCTTCTACAACTTTCATTAACTTTCTTATCTATTTAGAAACAACTAGCTTTCAGAACAATTTACTTTCTTCCTCTTCCTTTCAAAAGTATCTCCATACCTTATGCTTTTTATTATTAAAACCATACAATTTCTTTCTAATTAACTAGAATTCTCAACTTCTAGAAAACCTTAACTTTCAGTGACAACTAAGTCAGCAATTATCAATTTTAGGTTTATACTTTTTTTTTAATTTTTTTAATTTATATTTATTTTTAGAGAGAGAGAGACAGAGACACAGACAGAGGGGGAGAGGAGAGAGAGAGACAGAGAGAGAGAAGGGGGGAGGAGCTGGAAGCATCAACTCCCATATGTGCCTTGACCAGGCAAGCCCAGGGTTTTGAACCAGCGACCTCAGCATTTCCAGGTCGACGCTTTATCCACTGCGCCACCACAGGTCAAGCCAGGTTTATACTTTTATGAACATGTTTCATGACCTTTAGTAACAGGTTCTTTCATTGACAAACAAACATATTTTGGAAGACATAACAGAGATAATAGGCACATTTTGTAAACCTAAGAAAAACAAACATATTTTTTGTTAAAAACTTTAACCTGGCCTGGTAATTTGCATAAACACACAAAAACAGTAATTGATCATATTAGCTTTTTACAATCTGCTGGAAATTTATAAGGAATTTTTAGATTGAGTTTTAATTAACCTCTCAAGGCACACACTAAAGCCAAGCTACACAGTTGTACTCTTTCTGAGAATGTTCTTTTTCCCACAGTTGTAACAGGTTTATGACCTTGGTCACAGTCTGTCTCCCTTTCCCAACCCTCAGGTCCCTCCTAAAGGCCTGTCCCAACAACACTTCCCAGAACCTTTCCAGGGTGGGAGGAGTTGTTTAAGGATGGGGGTCGAGGGGAATTTGAGTTTTGAAAAGGGCTCTGGATTAGAAAGAGACCTAGACCCAAACTTAAAATTCCAGACTTTTGTTCTTTAAGAAAAAGGATTGAAAGTCTCTTCCTCTGTAACTACTTCCTGCTGGTTAGGGTTGGTGAAATATCTAGGAGGAGGGACTGGTCTGAGATTCAGGCTAGGTGGTGAGAACAGTTTTTCCAAGCCCTTTCTAATCCCAAGGGGTCATTTCATATTTCATCCTGATTACCATTGCCTTGGTAAAAGTGCTTTCCCAGTCTTCTAAATCTAAACTTCCCTTCTTCAAATACTAAGGGCATTGTTGTGGGATCCTGAGCAAGAAGGCAGTTACATTTTGATCCAACATCCTGCAGCTCAAAGGAGACCCCTAGCTATAACTTAAGACTCCACTGCTCAGGGGACTGGGAATTCCACATAATAAAGGTAAAAAAGGGGGAAAGATGAAGGGAAAGGAGGGAAATCTCCTGGCCTAACCCTAAAAGTGACCTCGCCCCAAGCATTCAAGGGCTATTCCCCTGCTGCTTGTGTCCCTTACTAAACAGGATGAGCAGACGTCCTTCTCTTTTGCCAGGCTTGGGAGGTTGTTTCTTCTGGTACCTCATGTGGGGAACCACTCATTGCTGCAACAATGAATGACTCGAAGTAACAAACCTTACATTTGATTCCTAATCCTCACATGGGGCACCTCTTGTCATGGTGACAATGAACTACTCAGAGGCCAGGTGACATGCTACGAGGGGCCGAGGGGAAGCAACAGCCCCAGTCAGTAGACCAAACGACTGAAGCCTCCTCCTCAACCTTACTCAGATATTTATTAGCCAGTACAAATAACTCAAGGAAGCAGACAGCAGAAATTTTTAGGGCATGAAGTAGAGGACAAGGAACATGCTGACTCCTAATCTCTGTTCTGAGAGCCTAAACATTTCTGTTACTGAATCTTATCCTGTTGTTTTGCTGTTTCCAGCATAGGGTCAGAAAGGTAACTGGACTTTCGTCCACTCAGGGCTTTCACCCCAGGGTGCCTTGCTGTCTCTAAATGTTTTCCTAACTCTGCATATTTTTAGAGCATATTTCTATACATATGTAAATAGCGACTTCAGCTTCCAAGATGCCCACAAGCTCTTTGTAGTAACTATTGCAGTTCAACTTCTACTTCTGCTCAGTCCTGTTTTCCTCACTCTACTACAAGTGTAGCTGTTGAGAGCACCCCTCAATTACCTTTTGCTGCCAAATCTCCATGTCAGAGTTTGTTTCTAGAGAACCTCAATAGGGTAAAAATAAAGAGGAAGAGGCATTGATCTCACCTTATACAACAAAGAATGGTTTTGGCTGGAATAACAGAGTTATTCTAAGTAGTAACTCTGATGCATATCTGATGAAGCTTCCTAACAAATTGGTGTCAACCTAGAGAGGAACTTTGTGTGATATGCCATAAGGATCAGTGTTTGTCAAAATTTACTCAAACTTTAAAAATTCAAAATAGAACTTTTTCCAGTTATAAAACCAGTGTTTGTTCATTTTAGAAAATTTACATAATAGAGAAAAGTATAAAGAAAAATGTAAAAATCACCTGTAATTCTACCAATATATAATAGTTATTAAATGGGTGCATAGCTTTTTGGATATTTCTGTATGTATACACAAACCCATCACACATAGGTACTCATCTTTTTACAAGAAAAAATAGTCTCTATTATTCAGACTATTTTATTGCCTGTTTTATTCTTATTTAACCATTTAAAAATGTGATTTATTTTTTTTAGTGGCTGGTTAATCCATTTTGAAGCTCAAATAGAATTTTTTTTACTCTTCTACTGATAGATTTAGATTTTCCTAATTTTCTGGTATTCTAAATTATGTTGGAATAAATATTCTATTCTGTCTGATCAGATTAATCCTTTGGATTATTTCCTGGTAGGATAATTATATTTCAGAAAGAATATACAGCTTGACCAGGTGGTGGCACAGTGGATAGAGCATTGGACTGGGACATGGGGGACCCAGGTTTGAAAATTTGAGGTCACCAGCTTGAGCATGGGCTCATCCGGTTTGAGTGTGGGCTCACCAGCTTGAGCGTAGGGTTGCCGGCTTGAGTGTGGGATCATAGACATGACCCCATGGTCAGTGGCTTGAGCCCAAAGAATACTGGCTTGAAGCCGAAGGTTGCTGGCTTGAGCAAGGGGTCACTCACTCTGCTGTATCCTTCCGGTCAAGGCACATATGAGAAAGCAATCAATAAGCAACTAAAGTGCCACAAAGAAGAACTAATGCTTCTCATCTTTTTCACTTCCTGCCTCTCTGTCCCTATCTGTCCCTTTCTCTGTCTCTCTCTAGGTCTCTATCACACACACAAAAAGAATATACATTCTTTGAGGTTTTGCTGCCTATTGTCAAATTTCTTTACAGGATATTTGTATCCACCTATGCCCATACTAAATGTTTATAAAAATTGACTCTTGCCCCCACACCTTTCTCATTCTTATTTTTGTTTTGTTTTTTAATTTAATATGTAAAATGCCACCTCATTAACATTTCAATTGACATTTCTGTTAAGCATAGAAGCCATGTTTATTATATCAATATTAGCATATGCCACAATAAAAGATGCTTTGATGACAAAATCAAAATTCAGAAACATTAGTTCATGCTGAAACAATAAAATAAATTTTACACTCAAAATAAAATTTTAAGGTAATAATACTTTTAATTCACCAGAGAAGAACAGGATAGAGGAAGTTTTCTTAACAAAATAAAATGCTCAGAGTTTATTGAGTAAAAGTTTAGATGGAGCCAATGATGATGTGAGGCTACCAGAAACCTCAAGGGAAACTGAGTTTCCACTAACAGGACTTAGGACAGGTCCCACTGTGTTCTGAAATGGCTCTCCTTGTTCTGAAGTATTTGGCTCATTCCAACATTTTCAAAGGCCCATTGACTAACTCATAGCCTCCAGAAAACAGGAGAATAATGTGTCTGTAATACAGATCATGTGAAGAATAGTTGAAAGGATCAGTAATATTTAACCAAATAAATAACATTTAAGATGGCTTAGGACAGGGTAAGAATGAAGTAGAGGGCACAGGGATGTAACTTGGCTGTCTTTAAAATCTGAAGAGTTGTTATTCAGAACAGGAATATGATTGATTCTATATCACACCAGAAAGCAGAACTAGAAGCTGTGAATAAAGTTACACACAAGCAGGGGTTTTTTCCAATATTAGCAAGAAATATCTAATAATTAGAGCTGTTACAATGTGGAATAAAATTGACAGGTCAAATTTTTTTCCCATTAAACCACCACTAAGCTCTCTTATTACTCAATTATTCAGGTACCTTCTAAGTCTCCAGTGTGTTCTTTCTCAGCACTGCACTTGTCCATGATGTGAGCTGAGTACATAGGGTCAGAGGTAATTAGCTCTTGGCCTGTATCAGCTAGTCTTGGCACTTTTACTACAAGTAATTATTTCTCTCAGGCCGTTAAGAAGTGCAATTTCTTTTCAATACTCTGCCT
Source organism: Saccopteryx bilineata (assembly GCF_036850765.1). Taxonomy (NCBI): domain Eukaryota; kingdom Metazoa; phylum Chordata; class Mammalia; order Chiroptera; family Emballonuridae; genus Saccopteryx; species Saccopteryx bilineata. The sequence continues at coordinate 181,206,814 of NC_089494.1, forward strand.
TCCTAAGTTTTCAAAAAATATCTTGCTTTTTAAAACCTTTTCTGAATTCTACATATTTTTTAGCACTAAGTGTCTGCTTATAGTCCACCTAAACCGAAATCTTCAGAAAACACAGAGAATTTTCAGATAATTCCATGTGGTTCTACCTAACATGATTGCTTCCTCCAACACCACTACTTCATAAAATTTGCACTAATTTGACACATCTGATCTTCTTCCTGCCACACTAAGCCAAAAAGTTCTCTACAAGTTATGCTGTCATTCACATTACTTCCAAGACCCTGATTTCTATCCCCAGACTAGCTGCCATACACACAGATGTGATTCCAACACTTTTCTGTGGGTAAGAAAAAAAATATGTATCCGTTGGTCCCCTGAACCTTTGTACCTATAAAACAAATCATGCTATCTGGGCAGAATTATTTCCTGAAAGGGATCAGACATCCAGTAAAAGGAGATGACAAAAATTTTCATCATCACTGAACCTCTTTTTTCCTTTGAGATGTTACTATTATTTCATTCTATCATTCAAAAGTAGCTTCAAAAACAGCCTCCAAAATTAGTCAGTGGTCTTCAAATATGTTTTGGGTCCTCAGCACACTAATTAGGACTCCCTCCCTCGATTTCTTCAGGGCATGAGCCCATTCACCTCATATCAAGCCAGCAGATGCCAAATATACACACGCATGGAGAGAGTGCACTTGGGTTAGGAGCTGCAGAGCAAATGAATAAGAGGTTGGTCATTCCATACATTTAATGCAAAAAATTATCATTCCATCCATTAGAGGTATGTAAGGAGCCAAACCAAATAACTTATTTAATGTTGGATAATTACTGTACAGAGTTACCTTCTAAAAACAGGTTCACATGAGAATGGAATCTGCAAAACTTCAGTCATCATATTCAATTGAAGGAGGAAAGAAAAAAGAAAGAAGGAGCAGTCCTCATTTACAAACAGACGAGGTTCCAAAAATCATTCAGAAATCAGAATGTGTTCCCATAGAAACAACCTTATATTATATAATACACATTGCTTTCTAGGCAAATTCATAAACATTTTTTAACCCCAAAAAGGTGGGGGGGTTTTTTTGCACATATCATAAAACTAAAAACATTAAAAACATGTTTTAAACACTTAATATATACAAGTTATCACCTCACTTAATCTATACAATATTATGGCTTAGGTATTTTTCATCACCATTATCTCCAATAGAGAGATGAGAAAACTAAAGTTCAAGCTACTGATTGCTAGTGAAAGGTCTCAAGACCGATGTGGGGTAGCTGTGTGAGGCTTGCCCACTGGTTTACCAGCTGCAAGCACTTTGCCTAATTGATGCATGAGCATGTGGCTGCACCATGTGTATATGGCCTATATGAGGCCAGGGATCCTTGCACTTGGGGGATTGAGGATGGTGGATTGTGGATGGCCTGCCTACCATTGTGAGGGATCATTCTTGCTGTTTCTTTGCCTGAGAAGTGGTTTTCCCCTGCCTGTATGCTTGTTCACTGTTGTGAGACTTTATTAAACAGAATGGCCCAATGCTTCCAGCTCCGCAGTTTCTCTACCATCTGCCTGAATCCAATGTGGACCTGCCTGGCCTCGGCCACGCGCATCACATCTGGCATAGTCGGCAGGATTCAGAGCAGGTTGATATGGAGCCTCCGACATCCTTGAGTGGTGGAATAGAGTAGTGGCTGTGCCTTGTGGCTCTCCTGTTGGAGACCATGAGCTGGGTGGTTTTTTTTGTTTGTTTTGTTTTTAAACTTTGCTTTATTGACTGCTTTGAATTATGAAATCAAGACTCCTTATAACTTTATAAAAATAATTATCAATTTGATGATCATCTTTGACAATGTTAAAATATCCCAACCATACACATATCTAAAATAATCAGAAAACTTGCGCAGACCTTTGTCTTTTTTAATAGTCCAACATCTAGGAATGATATAAAACTTTTAGAATCTTCTGAAACAGCCACGTATACCAAGACTTCTAGACCAATGAACTTCTTTAACCAAGCAGGCACCAGGTGCTGGCACCGAAGGGTCCCAGAAGTGTCTTCCATCTGGCAGCAAGAACACTTACCTCATCAGGAGGGCTGCAGGCACAAGTTCAAGGGATAAGACCAGCACCCCAGGACTGCCAACCCAGACCCCAGCACCCCCGCAGACCCCCCTTAGTGAGCCATGCACTCCTATCACAGAGTCTGCTGGCAAGTTCCACCTGTGTGAAGTCCTTCTCAGCCATGCCATTCTAAATCAAGTGTAAGTTGGGGGGATATACAAGTTTACTTGGAATAGATTTGAGACAGAAAGGGTCTGAGGTTACCTTTCCAATTCATATTTCTTTTTTTTTTTTTTTTTTTGTATTTTTCTGAAGTTGCAAACGGGGAGGCAGTCAGACAGACTCCTGCATGCACCCGACCGGGATCCACCCGGAATGCCCACCAGGCGGCAATGCTCTGCCCATCTGGGGCGTCGCTCTGTTGTAACCAGAGCCATTCTAGTGCCTGAGGCAGAGGCCATGGAGCCATCCTCAGCACCCGGGCCAATTTTGCTCCAATGGAGCCTTGGCTGTGGGAGGGGAAGAGAGAGACAGAGAGGAAGGAGAGGGGGAGTGGTGGAGAAGCAGATGGGCGCTTCTCCTGTGTGCCCTGGCCGGGAATCGAACCTGGGACTCCTGCACACCAGGCCGATGCTCTACCACTGAGCCAACCAGCCAGGGCCTGAGCTGGGTGTTTTTTACAATCCTGTGATAAGAAACCAAAAGCTCTGTGAGAGAAGCTGAGCGAGGTCAAAAGGTCCAGGATGAGCTGCAGACCGAGCAGCAATGACAGCATGCCCTCGAAGCAGAATGTTGGCACTGGCAGCTGTTGGAGAGACAACTATGGGTTCATGAGTTGGAGTCAGCTTCAGGCTGAGAGCCAGCAGCCATGGGAGCTAAAGCAGGCGCAGAAGACAGAGCTGCATTCCTGCCAGCAAGTGGCTCTGAGTCAGCGGAAGCAGGTGTTTCTGACTCTTCTGAGGGGGAAGTTCGAGCTTCAACTGCCATCTGCAGACTCAGAGCTCATTTGGCCAGTGAGGGTAAAGACCCAGCAGGCAAGGGGATAGGCACAACCCTCTCAGGGATAGGTTCAACCCCTTCCCCAGGTAGTGGAGCACTCTGTGATCTGGCCCTACACCAAGGCAAAATTGATGCAGTTGGGGGTGAAATTCAGGCAGAAATCCACTGAGCCCCTGACAGCCTGCTTGCTGCAGTCGCAGGACATAGGGATGGATGGCATCATGCTCTCTGTCTGGAACAGAGGTGGACGTAAGGCTGTGAGGGCTGCTGCCTGTGCTGCGTATACCCCCCCCACACACACACACACACCCAACTAGCAAGAGAAATGGACCTGTGAAAGTTACCTGAACACCGATGTGGGTAGATTTGATTGAGGTGGGGGCAGATAGGGAGAAATTAGATGGAAAACCTAATAAAGTCTTGTTGAAACTTTGGTGGCAGCTTGAGTCAGAACAGAGGTTCCCCCGCCCTTGCCGGTTAACTCTGTGAAGAGTGTCGGACGTGCATCAAAGTTGCCGTTTCGATCACCGGTCAGGGCACACACAGGAACAGCTCATTGTTCCTGACTCTCTCTCTCTCTCTCTTTCTCTCTCTTCTATTCCCCTTCCTCCTCTCTCTCACTAAAATCAATAAATCTGGTGTGAATGAGTTAACATTAGACATAATTGTTGTCAGATCTTCAAGAACAGAGGTTCCAGCTGCTAAAAAAGCAGAGAAAGCGAGTGGCCCTGGCATCTGCCAGCAAAATGGCTAGCATTCAGATTGCAGGATCCCCAAGACCTGTTGTCCCAGTTTGAATAGGGGGAAGACAAAGGATCCCATCCAATAAAGATGGTAAGGGAGCTGGAGAGCTTATGTAAAATTTGCAATCTACTTCAAATGTGCAGAGCTTGGTGATTTGCACAGAGAGCTGGGCTGTCTATCGTGGACTGATCATTGAGGAGTATAATGGAATTTTGGACTGCAACCAGGGGGGTGCACCAGCTCCCTTGATGGATGGACATGTTGCTTGTGAACAGTACTATGAGGGACCCTGATTGGGGGGGGGGGCATGGCACCTGTGGAGGCCCACCTACACCAGGAAGATGCTCTCATCTAGTTGCAGAGAAACACCAAGGATATTTTCTTCAATGGACACAGCCCTGGACTATACAGGGCCTCCCACCTATTATGGGGTAGGGAGTTAGTGGTGGGCCTCCAGTTGACACTCTGGGCAAACTGCTCAGGGAGACATTGCGAAGGGCACCTTTGTAATTATTGTGCAACTTTTACTGTTACTGTAGTCTCTTTTTCCTGTCATGTAGATTGTGAAGCAAGCAACCCTAAAAGGAGTGAAACGTGGGGCAGCTATGTTAGGCTTGCTGACTGGTTTACCAGCAACAAGCATTTTGCCTGACTGGTGTGTGAGCATTTGACTGCATCACGTGTGTATGGCCTATGTAAGGCTATGGATGCTTGCACTTGGGTGATTGCAGGGGGTGGGTTGCTGTCCTGCCACTGTAAGGAGCCATTCTTGCTGGGTTTTTTGCCTATTTTCCCTGCCTATGTGCTTGCCTGCTGTTGTGAGACTTTATTAAACAGAATGGCCCAATGCTTTTCACAGTTTCTCTAATGCAGGGGTCTCAAACTTGCGGCCCGCCCACCAATTTTGTGCGGCCCGCAGACTGGCCCGCAGATTAATCCACAAAGTTTGATTAGTCTGCGGGCCGCACAAAATTGGTGAGCGGGCCGCACGGCCGTGAGTTTGAGACCCCTGCTCTAATGTGTGCCTGAATCCAATGTGTGTGGGAGACAGGCTGTAAGCTGGCAAAGTCCTTATAGCCTAAGGCTTAGTTTAAGACTAAGCTCTTCCCCACCATTTTAAGATCTTCAAAGATCTTCTCAACACCCTTTTTAAGACTAAGCTTTCTCCCACAACCTTGACTGTTGCATGGTGGTGGTGGTGCACTCTTATGAATATTCCTGTTTATGCTTCAGATAAGTGACTTTGCATCAGGGACTTCCTTATTTGCATATGGCTTAAAAACTTTAATTCTCTGCACTATATAATAAAGCAGACCATGAGTTCTCACTTTCTCTGTTCTTGCCATCAGCTTGCAGAGGACTCCCGATCCCATCCTTTTTCTCTTTAATTTTATTTATTGATTTTTTTGTATTTTTCCGAAGTTAAAAATGGGGAGGCAGTCAGACAGACTTCCACATGTGCCTGACTGGGATCCACCTGGCATGCCCATCAGGGGGTGATGTTCTGCTCGTCTGGGGCATTGCTCCCCTGTGGCCAGAGCCATTCAAGCACCTGAGGCAGAGGCCATGGAGCCATTCTCAGTGTCTGGGCCAACTCCAATGGAGCCTTGCCTGTGGGAGGGGAAGAGAGAGATAGAGAGAAAGGAGAAGGGGAAGGGTGGAGAAGCAGATGGGTGCTTCTCCTGTGTGTCCTGACTGGGGATCACACCTGGGAATTCCACACATCAGGTCAACACTCTACCATTGAGCCAACTGGCCAGGGCCTTAATTTTATTTCTTAATTCTGCATTGTTTTCCCTCAGGACCTGGAATTACTAGCCCCTCTGGTTCGTGGCAAGTGGAACCTGAACAGGAACCTGGGTACAAGAAAAGGCAGGTGAGAGAACTCCCCAAGTGTGCATAGTGAGTAAAGTTTTGGGGGAGAGTATAGTCAGGAGTAATAAATTATGGGACAGTTAGGGTCAAATGGAAAGGACCTTTTTCTTTTTGAACAAATGTTTTTCTTTGAGAAGACTTTGGAGTCTGAGGATGACTCAGGAGATAATGAAGATGTTACGGCTATGGCTGCCTTAACCTTTGTGCCTCCACCACCCTCTGCTCCTTCTTATGCTCAACCCTCTGCTACTCCTTACCCTTTTTGGGTTGCTCCCAGGGTCTTTGTCCCTTGTCTCAGACCTTTGGAGATTCCCACTCCAACAAGGTTTAGATCAGGTTCGAGATATAGGGGATTACATCAGAATATGTGTTGATATTGGGCCTTTATACATGCAAGGTCTGGCTATTGTCTCAGTGCTTCAGGGGAGGACTCCAGGACAATACTTTGATAAACGGCAGAAGAAAGAAAAGAAGGAAGGCCAGGAAGTACTTCTGCTCATGGATCTTGTTTCCAGTGTGGGGGTTTAGAACATTTTGCTATAAATTGCCCTACTCCTCCTGGATATTAGTCTCAGCCTCCCTTTCAAGAGCAGCTAGCTCTTAAAGCTCCGAGCCTCTGCCCATGCTGTAAGAAAGGGAAATATTGGGCAAATAAATGTAAATCTAAGTATACTGCCAAAGGGCAGGTGATTCAGGGAAATGGACAACAGAGCCCTCCCTGACCCCATCAAACAGTAGGGGCAATTTTGGTATTTCCTCAGCAAATTCTGATTCCAGCAGGCCAAACATCACCCATTTATCCCAAGCAGTGGCAGGGCAGCTGCTCCTAGTTTTCTCTGGCTGCTTAGAGTGCCATTTATCTAGAACTGGGGTGAAGAAAGGTCTCAGCATAGTTAACCTGAACTGCCAGTTACAGTAGCTACAGAGTTCGGGAATAGTTAGGAGACTCAGCTATTAAGGTTGCAGCTTTTTCTGTTGTTGTCTGATTTTCTTTAATGTTTTAGTTACAATCTTCTGAACTATCATTTTATTTTTTTCTTATTCTTTGCCTGGAAACTTAGGCAGAGGACATCTGTTGGATATTACTATAGAAAATATCCCAGCAGCTTCCAAGAAGATTTTCTTGGAGAAATTTTATCTAGTCCCATCCATCATCAGTCCCTCTGTCAGAAAATGCCCTGAGATCAGGCAAGCATCTTTCTAGTCTGATTGTGCTCTGAAATCCCGAGTTTCTCTCTAGTTTGTCTGTTTTGTTTGATTCTAGTTTCTGCTTAGTCTTTGTCTGATATTGTCTAAAATGTTATTTTTTAAGGCCTGAGTTAAGTTCTTGCATGCAAAAAATTGGAAATGCCAGCTCTAATATTGAAAAAAATAAAAAGTAAATAAAATAAAATAGTTTCATCCCTACATTTTTTACTTTAAAATTAGAACTTGTAAGGAGCACTCATTTAAATTTAAATAGAACAGAATATAGACCCTTTAGGACTTGTTAATTTAATTAGTGTATTGTGAGGTGTGTTTGAAGTTAGGAGACAAATAGCAATTCAACTATTAGAATTAATTAAAGTTATGTGTTATACTTGTGTTTTTGTGCTGTAAATTGTCTTGTTTGTGTGTAAAGCTGTACTCAGGTAGGTAAAACAAAGGAATTGAGCAAAATTAAGCAGGGCCCTAAGAAGTCATTTCAAGAATTTGTCTCAAGCTGCTTCAGGCAGTTAGAAGAATAGTATAAAAATGCTAATTCTGCTTGTCAGACCACATTCTACAAAAGGGGCCCTGGGGAAATCGGGATTTGACTCCTCTGATTTTGCCTATTGCAATCAAAAGATAGTTCAGGAATGCCCTGAAATAGAGCTAACAATACAAGGGCATAAGTTCACAAGACTTTTTGATACAGGAGCTAATGTATCTGTTATTGCTGAGCAACATTAGCATTCTTCCTGGCTCACTTATGAAGCAGTCTCTGAGCTGTGAGGCATAGGACAAAGTAAGTCCTCCAAACAAAGCTCTAGTTTTATGCAATAAAAGATAAAGAAGGTCTTACTATACTTTTTCAGCCTTATATGCTCCCTAGATTGCCTGTTAATATTGTAGGGTAGAGATATTTTTAAAAATATGGGAGTGTTACTTGTCAGTCCTAATAATTTACTCAGTGCTCAAATGCTTGATCAGGGATCTTTGGCCACTAAGGGACTATAGGAAGAACAGTGGGGGATTCTCACCCCCATAGAAATGACACCCAATACCAGGAGGCATGGATTAGGGTATCAAAATTTAGCATAGGGGCCTTGGTAGCTCCTGCTACCCCAATAATGCATAGTGCAGACCCAATTACTTAGAAATCAGATGATTTTGTTTGGGTGGATCGGTGGCCCCTCTCTCAGGAGAAACTTAAGGCAGCTGCTCAATTAGGTCAAGAGCAGTTACAGCTTGAGCACATTAAACCTTCTAATAGTCCTTAGAATATGCCTATATTTGTCATTAAAAAGAAATCAGGAAAGTAGAGGCTATTACAGGATTTGAGAGCAATCAATAAGACTATGGAAATTATGGGTCCTCTCCAGCCAGGACTCCCCTCTCCTACTGCCATTCCATGGGATTTTAACCTTATTATTATTGATTTGAAGGATTGCTTTTTTACTATTTCTTTAAGCCCTCATGATTGCAAGCATTTTGCATTCAGTGTTCCTTCACTTAATTTTAAGGCTCCCATGGAGTGATACCAATAGAGAGTTTTGCCTCAGGGTTTGGCAAACAGTCCTACCTTGTGCCAGAAATATGCTACTCAAGCTATCTCTCCAGTACAAAGGCGGCAAGCACCCTAAGGCATACATAACCCACTACAGTGGTGCCTTGAGATACGAATTTAATTCGTTCTGTAACCAAGCTCGTAAGTCAGTCAACTCATATATCAAACTGCCGATACTGGACCCATGCATCAATGCGCCAACTAGTGGCAGCTTCCTGAATCATGACTCGTATCTCAGAATTTCGCTCAGATCTTGAACAAAAATACGGACTGAGTTGAGCTTGTATCTTAAAAAATTTGTATGTTGGTCTGTTCGTATCTCAAGGTACCACTGTATATAGATGATATTCTTATTGCTCATCCAGATAAAGACACTGTGATGACCATTTTGCAACAATTAGAATATTCTTTGAAAGAATCAGGACTTTATATAGCTCCTTAAAATGTACAGCAATCCTTGCCTTTCTCTTATTTAGGACAGATTATTGAGGGACAACAAATTTGTTCACAAAAAGTAGAAATCAAGACAGATCCTGATTTTTTTTAAGTTTTTTGAAAATTTTAAATGATTTCCAGAAATTTTTAGGAGATATTAATTGGCTTAGACCTTCCTTAAAATTAACTACAGGGAAACTAAAACCACTTTTTAACATTCATAGAGGTTCTACTGAACCAATTTCCCCTCATGTAGAGTTAGCCCCTGAGGACTACTACCAGGACAACTTTGGCAAATGAATGTTACTCATATACCTTCATTTGGCAAGCAGTCCTTTGTCCATGTTACAGTGGATACTTATTCTAGATTTATAGTAGCCTCTGCCAGAACAGGTGAGGCTGCTAAGCATATTATACTTCATTGTTTGTATATGTTTTCTATTTTAAGACCTCCTACGGTAATTAAAACTAACAATGCTCCTGTGTATGTAGGAAAAGCATTTACTACATTTTGTCAAACTTTTGGAATTGACCTGAGGACAGGTATTCCTTACAATCCTCAGGACCAAGACATTATAGAGTGTGGCCATCAAACACTTAAAAGTCAGTTAGAAAAAATAAAAAAGGGGGACTTATACCCTGGAACTGCTGCAAATCTTCTTTATCTCATTCTTTTTATTTTAAAAAAATTTTGATTGCTGATGTACAGGGCCATTCAGTGGCTTAGAGACTCTGGAATTCAACAAGGAAAGCCTTCCCTGAAGTGTGATGGAAGGACCTGCTTACAGGAATCTGGCAAGGGCCAGACCCTGTTTTCCTATGGGGCTGAGAATATGGTTGTGTTTTTCCTAGGACTGCTGAGGCTCCTTGGTGGGTTCCTGAATGTTTGGTGAGGCACCATGAGCCAGGAGGAGAGACTTTACTCCACAAGAGCAATTGTATAAGGCTTATTTTACTCTGCTCTTGTTCTTCTCTCTGTCAAACCTGTTTCTGTAAAAAGCTTAAATTGGCAGTGGAGAGCCCTCAAACCCCTCAATGAAATCTCCTGAGCATGGCTTTTAAGGTCTATAATGACCAAGAGGAACAGGAGAAGGCAGACAGAGCCCAAAGAGATCAGGCAAAATACCAGCTCTTGGCAGACACCCTTAAAGGCTCCAAAACCCCTAAGGGGTCACATAAGACTCCATCAGAGCCGTGTTTCAAGAGTGGAAAGGAAGGTCATTGGGCTAAAGCCTGCCTGGCTTCTCAGCCCCCACCAGAGCCATGCCCTTGCTGCAAGAAAAAGGGACACAGGAAGGTAGGCCACCCCCTCGCTCCTCAAAGGGAAGGTTCAGTCTCTTCCAGCCCTACCCCAGCCACCTCTGACCTAACTTTTCCCAGCCTACTGGGATTCACCACTGAAGACTGAAAGTGTCCAGGGCTGTCAGCCCCATCTCACATCATCATCAGTGAGCCTAGGGTAATCAATCGTCCAAGTAGCAGGTAAGTCGATCTCATTTCTTATAGACACGGGGCCATTCACTCTGCCTTGCTCAAATATTTGGGTCCTGCCCATCCCTCGTAGATCTCTGTTGTGGGTGTTGATGATCTTATTTTCCTCCTCATTTGCCATGAATCCACTGCCTTGTCTAGTACATGGTGCCTCCTTTACACACTCTTTTCTCCTCCTTCCTTGATGCCCCAACCTTATTTTAGGCCAAGACCTACTCCTCTCCAAATTCAGAGCCTCTCTCTTCTTTCACCTCCCACCCTTGAAATCGGCCTTGTTGCTACTCTCAGCCAGCCAGGTTTGCCCACTTTTGTTACAAATTTACCTCTACTACCCAGCATTGTGAATTTGAAGGTTCTCCTCACCACCCTCAAGGCTGCAAAACTCCAGGAAAAGGCCCCCTGGTTTCATCTCTATAGGTTTATGAAAACAAAAGCTCCATCTCCGCACATGCCTACAATGGCCCTTCCAGTCTACCTGAATCATTGCCAGAAACCCAGAATTGACATTAAGCTTCAGACAAAAGCTTAATGTGCTGGAAGCAGTGGTTATAGGACTTGGAGGCTAGCTGCAGAGTGTGGAAATATGACAACAGTTTCAGTGCCATGTGGACGTTTCCTAGACTCTTACTCCTTGTGACAGTTTTCTGTGGACTAAAGTGGGGTTGGGTTGCATTTGCAGGGAATGTGGAACAATGATGTCTCAGCATGGACTTGGTGAACATATTAAGCACATTCAAAAACAGCAAAGACTCTATTATAGATCCTGTTATATTGGCTGAGAATTTGCTTAAAGGCTTTAATCCCTATAATGTATTAAGACACTTGTTTCGGTATCTGTTAACATTGGCTATATTAATTTTCTGTTTATTCTGTATTTTTCAAATCTGCCTCTGAATTGGAATCTGGAAAACCAGACAAGTGTAAATCTCAGCACATAAGCTAAATTTAAAAATAAAAAAGGGGCATATGTGGGAGAAGGCTGTAAACTTGCAAAGTCCTTACAGCCTAAGGCTTAGTTTAAGACTAAGCTCTTCCCCACCCTTCTAATACTAAGATCTTCCCAACACCCTTTTTAAGACTAAGCTTTTCCCCACACCCTTGACTGTTGCATGGTGGGGGGGGGGGTGCACTCTTATGAAGATTCCTGCTTATGCCTCAGATAAGTGACTTTGTATCAGAGACTTTCTTAATTGCATATGGCTTAAATATATATTTTAATTCTCTACACTATATAATAAAGCAGACCAGAGGCTCTCACTCTCTTTGTTCTTGCCATCAGTTTAGAGAGGCCTCCCAATCCCATCTTTTTCCTCTTTAATTTTATTTCTTAATTTCACATCGTTCTCCCTCAGGACCTGGAATTACTAGCCATGCTTATTTGCAGCAAATGTGAACCTGCCTGACCTTGGCCACTGGCATTACAACCGATTTTCTAACTGCAGAAACCCATCTTAACCATTACGCAGTACTCCTTTCAACCTTCCACTGTATGGCATGCTCCAATGTAACAGTGAAACATGAGGTCTTTCTGACTCCATCTTATGCAAGCCTGCATTGTTCCGAGACTAATAGCTCCTGCTTTAAGCATTCTAATTATTAGAGGAGTTCTGCTTGAAGCTTGAGTCTTTACAAAAACAGCCTCTCTCATTTCCCCTCTCTTGACATAAAAGAAGCCTGAACTCTGCTCTTTCACGATAGATTTGATGAACTACTAGAGCTCCTATCTTCTCAGCTAGTGCTTTCTCAATCAGTAATACTCTCCTTACTCCAAACTCTGACATTTTGAGTTTTGGCCTTTTGAAGTAGTAGCAGGCACACGGATTTTGGACTAGTAGCACTGAGACAAGGTATCACAGTTCCAACTGGAGACACCAGATGACTCTGCAGCCCCAAAACAGAACATGTGTCCCACCTGTACCCTGCTAGCTACCTATGGAGCAGTGAGAATGAGTATTTCTCGATTTCAAGCCAATTAACTCTCAGGGAGGTGCTAATAAACTGGGGGAAAGAAAGGAAAAAATTTAGAGTAATCATCTCAAGTTGCTAGGAGGGAATTTCCAGGTGATGAGGCTGCTAGGAGATAAGGCCCAAACTACAGCCAGGAGTTGTTCTGGCACCCATTCAAAGAAAACTTACAAACCAGGTAGGTAAGTTGTCAGACCCTGCCTGTGTATTAAATACCCTCTAGGCCTACTTAATGTTTCTGTTAGACTCCACCTGGACGTCATGAAGATTATACTCCATGCTGTAGCTAAGAAAGGAGTGGAGACTCTCAGATGTACAGTTTAGCTCTGGCACTAACTTAAAGTGTGCCATTGGTCAAATCTTCTCCTGAAATCTCCAGTTGCTTTATTTTTAATCAAGGAAGTAGGACAATAATATGATTTCTAGACCTATTCTAAAAACCTTTTATTTTAATCATCTTTTTGAATAGCACTGCTAGGACCCAAAAAACATACATTACAAGCACAGGATAAACTAAGAAAATTTAAAAAGTGAAAGGAGAAATTTTAAAAAGTCCTTCTCCCAGTCATGCTGATCCGCCAGTAATTTGGAGGTCATTTTTAGGCTTAGTAAACTGTCACAATTGTCTTTGCATCACCAATGAGCACTATAAGGCCCCTATTCAGATGGAAGTGGTCTTAGCTTTAGAAAAGTCCAAAATTCAAATAGCTGCAGGTGAAATATTCAGAGAAAATAATGATTAATTTTTTAAATCAATTAGCAGATTTCACATGCTACTAATGTTCCCATTGGTTATAGAAGCAGCTTTGTGTGAATGCAAAGGTTTTGAAGGAGGCTAATCTATTAAGAGGAATTTATACGGAGAAAACACAGCCAGAGGGGTTCATAAGTATAAATGAGTAAAGTCAGGGTGTCTGAATAATCCAAATGAGACACCACTCTCGTTAAACTTTGGAAAGCAGAAGGCAGCAAAAAAAAAAAAAAAAAAAAAAAAAAAAAAAAGCTCTTGGCCACCTGATAAGTAACTAATCCTTAATTAAATAAGCTGAGCAAAGTAGAGAGCAATTGAGAAATGGAAAAATACAGAACATAGAGCATTAGGATGCCCACTTACGTAATCTACTAACGTTCCACATGGATGGGAAATCAGACAGACTTAATGACATTTGGCTTAATTTGTTAATGCTTTACCACAGGGATATTCTCGGTGAGAATCAGCAGACAATAAATGGTTGAAATGTGCCTTTTTCTCCCTGTTTGGTTAAGAAATCATGCTATTTTCAAAATATAATTTCCTGTTATCAAAATCTGTATTTTATGTAATAAATAAGTTTTCTGAATAATAATTCTTAATTCTAAGATATGTGTGGTTCTTATGCACTTATTTATTCAACAAACATTTGCTGTGTGTCTCCCAATGAGGAAAGCATTGGGTATATAAAGCTTTCATAAAATGAAGACATACTATGCACTCATTATATACATTAGGTTATTTAATTATTACAACAACATTGCAAGTGAGGTATAGGTAATAGCTTCTCTTTATAAATCAGAAAAGTGAGGCTCAGAGAATGTTGTTAATTTCCTAAGCTTTTTTTATTTTTTTATGATTGGTCTTAATGGAACCAAGTGTTAAAAAATAAATTGAGGCATATTAAATTTTTGAATTTATTTGAGCAAACCTTGATTTGAATGGTCACTAAACCAGAAATAGTTGCTTCTCTTGTGTGACCTGGTCAGGAATTAAACCCAGGATGTCATTATGCCCAGCTGATGCTCTATCCACTGAACCAACCAGCCAGGGCCATGTCTTTAAGTTTTGATTTCTTAACTTTGAACCGTTTACAAGCTTAGACTTTGGTTTTCTTATGTAGGCTGCCATGACATTAACAGCCATCTCAGTTTAATAACCTCATTGTTTAATTTAACATGGGCTTAAAACCCAAGTGTGACTCCAAAGCTCAGGATATTTTCATAATACCAAAGTGCTTCTCAGATGATTGTGTAGACAAATAGTTCTGTAATAGCACTGTTGAGACTCAGACCCTGCTCAAGGAGTTTATTGTCCTAGTGAAGCTGGCAAGTATATAATTATAACAGAGCTCAATTTTATGGTTATGAGACCATAGGCAATGATCTCTTTGGGCCTCAGTTTTTTCACCTATCAAATGGGGTTGATAATAAGCCTATTGAAATGTGCCAGATTAAATAAGATTAAATGAGATAATTGGAGTAGAATTCATATATCAGAGTTTAGTAGTAGTAAGCACTCAGTAAATGTTAGCTGTTATTGTTTTCTGTGATAGGTAGAGACCCCAAAAATGTTTTAGGAATATTGCCTATCCCAGGCCATCATGCTGGAGAAGGAAATATATTATTTTTATTTCTTTGTGTAACTTTTCTTCTGAAATCGTTGCGTTTTCTTATGGTGTGATATTCTGGCTATAGTTTTCAGAAGTTATAAACTCAGATAGAAAAACTGTAATTCTTTCTTTAAAATTGACTTAAATTTTTCTATAAATGGATTATTGTCTTCTCAAGCCCCAATTTTCCCATGATGGAGGAAAATCTAATTCACTCCCTTTTTGGTAAAGCTGAGACAAATTCATTGATGTCTTAATCAAATCAGGGTTTCATTCAAATCTTTCACCCTTTTTCCTGTCCCTCACTGTGGGCCAGACCCTTTAATCCCTGAAAAGTCCTTTCTCTCAAAGTGATAGTTTCTACCATGCATTAGTGAAAGTCTACTTGATAAGCTCAAATGCTAAACCTTGAATGTGTTTCCTCTATATTTCTAAGTCCGAAAGTCTATTCCATGGACAGGGGACGTAGAAAGCACTCCCTGCCTCCCAAATAAGGGCAATAAAGTGAACAGGAACCCTGAACAAAATTAACTGTGTCAAAATATGATTCCACTATTCAAGAACAGAAACCTACTCTAATTAAATTCAGTGAAAGAAAAAAGAAGAGGCTTGGTTTTAGGGTATAGGGATTTCATGGATTTCAATATCAATAAGGAAAAGGAAGTTGGGCTTCTAGAAATATGAGCACCAAAAAACTCAGGTCCAAGTTCTCCCTTCCTGTGCTCCTTCTCTCTGGGACTCATGCTTTCTCCTTTGCTTCCTTCTATAAATCTGCTGCATTCTCTTTTCTGTCATCCGGCCTTCTCTATTTCACTATCCTGCACACAACCTCATAATAACTGCCCTGCTCCCGATTCCGTGACTCTTCAGCTAAAACCTGATAGCTGGTTTCAGTCGTCAGAGTTTCTTAGTATAAAAGTCTCACCAAAGAGACTGACTGGTCAGCCTCGCCTGTGAAAGCCAGATCTCAGGCTGATGACCATTTTGTAGTTTATTGACCTATGGGTTAGTTACACATTTCTAGTTCAAGAAACTATCACTATAGCAGATGCCCTGAAAAATATCTCTAATATCTAATTAGAAGAAAAAGTATACTGCTCATGAAAATTAGGGGATATTTCCAAATAAATATGAAGTGATAAAATACCCTCTAATTTTTGTGAACAAGTGAATTAGAAATATTGCAAACTAAAAGTCAAAAGAAGAATGAATAAGTTTTATTTTTTAAAAAACTGTTCTTATTCAAGATTATAGAAAAAGAGAAATGCTTAGCTTTCGTTACCTAAGTTTCTACTTTGCTCCTTTCTCTACCTATAGCTAACTTTTTTTTAAGTTTTTCTTAGCTTTCCTCTTCTTTAAAAAAGGTAAGCAAGGGTGAGACAAGATGGCGCTGGAGTAGGCGGACGTACTAACATCTACCTCCCAGAACCAAAGTAAATTACAAACTAATTTTAAGAACTATCATCTGGAAAAACCAACTTTGGAATAAACTAAGAGGTCTCTTCAACCAAGGAACACTGAAGAAGCCACACCGAGACTGGTAGGAAAAGCGGAAATGCGGACAGGGCTGCCCAGCTCCCCGGAGTGAACGGCAGCCAGGAGAGACTTGCGTGGTGGGAAGTGAGTTTAGCAGAGGGGGAAGGGTCCTGAGCCCCAGGAACAAAGCTCCAGCCTGCAGCCCCAGAGCCCAGAAGAGGTGTAAGGACAGTATTTAGCTAAAAACAAGTCAGGATACTGTTTGTGAGAAAGAGTCTGATTTCTCAGACCCAGGATCCCTCTTAAAGGTGAAAGGGACCACACAGAACATCTCTCTCACAACCACTCACCTGGGGCTCCTGGGGACAGGGAGAGAGGAGAGGACCAGAATAACAGGAAGAGAGTGTAATCTAGGAGGCACAGAAAGAAACATTTTGGGAGATAGCCATCCTAACCCCTGGGACGAGTCATTCCCCAAAGCTGAAGTGAATATTTCCCCCGGAAACAGCAATACCAGCAAAGGAGAGCAGCCAAACAAGCTCCCCTGCGGCATTTAGAGCAAAGTCGCATAGAAGGAGGGAGCTTTTGGGTCTACAGTAGTGAGTCTTAGGGCCCAAGCTGCAATACCCCCACCCACTCAGCTGAGGGTTCGCTGGAGGGTAGGCAGCAACGGGAGACAAAAGCACGGTTCTGCTGGCAAGAGCGGAAGCCAGCTGGCCACCACTGGGCTCAGGTGTGAGCTCAATCTTGCCCGGCTGGGGAGAAGAGGGCGTGCAAAAGCAGTCAAACTCAGCTGCCGGCAGCCTGTAATCCAGCCTGCGGGGGGAAAAGGGCTGAAAACCTGGAAAGGGTGGAGATCAGCCCCTGAGCAAGGGCAGAGGAGCACAGCCTTGCCCCACCCATGCAGCCCAGGCTTGCGGTCTGACTTGGTAGCCGGCTCCTCCCGCGGGGGTGGAGCCCAAAACCCAGAAGAGGTGGAGTTCCGCTACTGAGTTGAGCTTGGTAACGCAGCCCTGCCCAGCGGTAGAGCCAAGGCTAGCAGCTGTTCCTTGAGTAAGCTCTTCCTGCAAGGGCAGGGTGAAAGCCCGGAAACAGGCGGAGACCCGCAGCTGAGCAAAGGTGCTCACCAGTGCCCTCAGGACCGCGCATAACATCACACACGGGGGCGGGGCAAAGGCCAAGGCCACCAATGCTTGTGCACCTGAGCACATGATCACAGCCACTCCTGTGAAGAGAAAATGTGGAGGCAGAGAAATACAACACAAATAAACCAAAAGAAATCCCCAGAAAAGGACCTAAGTGAATCAGATATAACCAAATTACCAGATGCAGAGTTTAAAATAACGATTGTTAGGATGCTCAAAGATATCAGAACAACCATAGATGGCCATTAAAAAAAACCTAAATAAAGAGATAACAAATATAAAAAAGGACATTGAAATAAAAAAAAAGAATCAGTCAGAAATGACAAATACAATATCTGAGATAAAGAATACAATGGAAGGAATTAAAAGCAGGATGGATGAAGCAGAGAATCGAATCAGTGAGTGAGAGGACACAATAAATAAAGGCATGGAAGCAGAGCAGAAAAAAGAAAAGAGACTCAAAAAGTCTGAGGAAACTCTAAGAGAGCTCTGTGACAACATGAAGAGAAATAACATCCACATCATAGGGGTTCCTGAAGAAGAGAAGAAAGAACAAGGGATAGAGACTTTGTTCAAACATATCATAGCAGAAAACTTCCCCCAATTAAGGCAGGAAAACATTTCACATGTTCAGGAAGCACAGAGAACTCCATTAAGGAGAAACCCAAAGAAACCAACACCAAGACGCATCATAATTAAAATACCAAAGCTAAATGATAAAGAGAAAATATTAAAAGCTGGTAGAGAAAAAAAGACATTCACCTACAAAGGAGCCCCCATAAGGATGACTTCTGACTTCTCAACAGAAACATATGAGGCCAGAAGGGAATGGCAAGAAATATTCAAAGTAATGCAGAACAAGAACCTACAACCAAGACTACTTTATCCAGCAAGGCTATCATTTAAAATTGAAGGAGAAATAAAAAGCTTTACAGACAAAAAAAAACTAAAGGATTTCACTACAACCAAACCAAGGCTGCAAGAAATGCTAAGGGACCTGTTGTAAACAGATCAAAGGAAAAAAAGAATATAGCAAAAGAGAAAAACAGTTTTAAAGAAAAAAAAATGGCAATAAACAATTACATATCAGTAATAACCTTAAATGTTAATGGATTAAATGATCCGATCAAGAGACATAGGGTAGCTGCGTGGATAAGAAAACAGGACCCATACATATGCTGTCTACAAGAGACACACCTTAAATCAAAAGATGCACACAGACTGAAGATAAAAGGATGGAAAAAAATATTTCACGCAAATGGAAATGAAAAAAAAGCTGGGGTAGCAATACTTATATCAGACAAAATGGACTTTAGAACAAAGACCATAGTTAGAGATAAAGAAGGTCACTACATAATGATAAAGGGAGCAATACAAAAGGAAGATATAACCATTATAAATATCTACGCACCTAATATAGGAGCACCTAAATATATAAAGCAGACTTTGATAGACTTAAAGGGCGAGATCAACAGCAATACTATAATAGTAGGAGATTTCAATACCCCATTAACATCATTAGATAGGTCCCCAAGAAAGAAAATTAACAAAGAAACAGCAGACTTAAAGGACATATTAGATGAACTCGATTTAATAGATATCTTCAGAACCTTTCATCCTAAAAGAGCAGAATATACATTCTTTTCAAGCGCTCATGGGACATTCTCTAGAATAGACCACATGTTAGGGCACAAAAGCGGGCTCAACAAATTTAAGAAGATTGAAATCATATCGAACACTTTCTCTGATCACAATGGCATTAAACTAGAAATCAACCACAATAGAAAAATTGAAAAACATTCAAACATTTGGAAACTAAATAACACGTTATTAAATAAGGAATGGGTTAACATTGAGATCAAAGAAGAAATTAAAAAATTCCTAGAAACAAACGATAATGAGCATACATCAACTCAAAATTTATGGGACACAGCAGAAGCAGTCCTGAGAGGGAAGTTTACAGCATTATAGGCATAACTCAAGAAGCTAGAAAAAGCTCAAATAAACAACTTAACCCTGCATCTAAAAGAACTAGAAAAAAAACAGCAAGTAAAGCCAAGAGCTAGTAGAAGGAAGGAAATAATAAAGATCAGAGCAAAAATAAATGACATAAAGGCTAAAGAAACAATACAGAGGATCAATGAAACCAGGAGCTGGTTCTTTGAAAAGGTAAAAAAGATCAATGAACCTTTTATGAGAATCACCAAGAAAAAAAGAGAGAGGACTCAAATAAAATTAGAAACAAGAGTGGAGAAATAACAACTGACACAACAGAAATACACAATATTGTAAGAAAATATTATGAAGAACTGTACACCAAAAAACCAGACAACCTAGATGAAATGAACAAATTCCTTGAATCATATAATCTTCCAAAAATCAATTTGGAAGAATCAGAAAACCTAAACAGACCAATTACAACAAATGAGATTGAAATAGCTATCAAAAAGCTCCCAAAAAAGAAAAGTCCTGGGCCTGATGGCTTCACAAGTGAATTCTACCAAATATTCAAAGAAGAACTAACTCCTATCCTTCTCAAGCTATTTCAAAAAATTCAAGAGGAAGGAAGACTTCCAAACTCCTTTTATGAGGCAAGCATAATTCTGATTCCAAAACCAGGCAAAGACAACACAAAAAAAGAAAATTATAGGCCAATATCCCTGATGAACTTAGATGCAAAAATCCTCAACAAAATATTAGGAAACCGAATCCAGCAATATATGAAAAAAATCATACATCATGATCAAGTGGGATTTATTCTTGGGAGGCAAGGCTGGTACAATATTCGCAAATCAATCAATGTGATTCATCACATAAACAAAAGAAAAGAGAAAACCCACATGATAATTTCAATAGATGCAGAAAAAGCATTTGATAAAGTCCAGCACCCATTCATGATCAAAACTCTCAGCAAAGTGGGAATACAGGGAACATACCTCAACATGATAAAGGCCATCTATGGCAAACCCACAGCCAACATCATACTCAATGGGAAAAAATTAAAAGCAATCACCTTAAGATCAGGAACAAGGCAGGGGTGCCTGCTTTCACCACTCTTATTCAACATAGTTCTGGAAGTCCTAGCCACATCAATCAGACAAGAAAAAGAAATAAAAGGCATCCGAATTGGAAAAGAAGAAGTAAAACTATCATTATTTGCAGATGATATGATATTGTATATAGAAAACCCTAAAGGCTCAGTCAAAAAACTACTAGACCTGATAAATGAATTTGGCAAGGTGGCAGGATATAAAATCAATACTCAGAAATCAGAGGCATTTTTATACACAAATAATGAACTGTCAGAAAGAGAAATCAAGGAATCAATCCCCTTTACCATTGCAACCAAAAAAATAAAGTACCTAGGAATAAATCTAACCAAGGAAATTAAAGACTTGTACTCGGAAAATTATAAAACATTGATAAAAGAAATCAGGAAAGATACAAATAAGTGGAGGCATATACCATGCTCATGGTTAGGAAGAATAAATATCATTAAAATGTCTATATTACCCAAAGCAATTTATAAATTCAATGCAATACCGATTAAAATACCAATGACTTACTTCAAAGAGATAGAACATATATTCCAAAAATTTATATGGAACCAAAAGAGAACACGAATAGCCTCAGCAATCTTGAAAAGGAGGAATAAAGTGGGAGGTATCACACTTCCAGATATAAAGTTATATTATAAGGCCATTGTACTCAAAACAGCATGGTATTGGCATAAGAACAGTTGCATAGATCAATGGAATAGAACAGAGAACCCAGAAATAAACCCACAGCTCTATGGACAACTGATATTTGACAAAGGAGGTAAGGAAATACAATGGAGTAAAGACAGCCTCTTCAACAAATAGCATTGGGAAAATTGTACAACTACCTGCAAAAAAATGAAACTAGACCACCAACTTACACCACTCACAAAAATAAACTCAAAATGGATAAAAGACTTAAATGTAAGCCATGAAACCATAAGCATCTTAGAAGAAAACATAGGCAGTAAGCTCTCTGACATCTCTCGCAGCAATATATTGGCTGATTTGTCTCCACATGCAAGTGAGATAAAAGACAGGATAAATAAATGGGACTTTATCAAACTAAAAAGCTTTTGCACAGCTAAAGACAATAAGAACAGAATAAAAAGACAAACTACACAATGGGAGAATATATTTGACATTGCGTCTGATAAGGGGTTTATAACCAAAATTTATAAAGAACTTGTAAAACTTAATACCAGGAAGACAAACAATCCAATAAAAATGGGCAAAAGAAATGAATAGACACTTCTCCAAAGAGGACACACAGATGGCCAATCGGCATATGAAAAAATGTTCAACATCACTAATGATTAGAGAAATGCAAATTAAAACCACAATGAGATATCACGTCACACCAGTCAGAATGGCATTCATCAACAAAACAACACAGAATAAGTGCTGGCGAGGATGTGAAGAAAAGGGAACCCTCCTGCACTGCTGGTGGGAATGCAGACTGGTGTAGCCACTGTGGAAAACAGTATGGAGATTCCTCAAGAAATTAAAAATCGAACTGCCTTTTGACCCAGCTATACCACTGTTAGGAATATACCCCAAGAACACCATAGCACTGTCTGAAAAGAAGAAATGCACCCCCATGTTTATGGCAGCATTGTTCACAATAGCAAAGATCTGGAAACAGCCCAAGTGTCCATCAGAGGACGAGTGGATTAAAAAGCTTTGGTATATATATACTATGGAATACTACTCAGCCATAAGAAATGATGACATAGGATCTTTTACAACAACTTGGATGGGCCTTGATTACATTATACTGAGTGAAAGAAGTAAATCAGAAAAAACTAAGAACTATATGATTCCATACATAGGTGGGACATAAAGATGAGACTCAGAGACATGGACAACAGTGTTGGGGTTACAGGGTGGGGAGAGGAGAGGGAGGGGGTTGGGGGAGGGGAGGGGCACAAAGAGCATGGCTTTTCAGCATTTGCCATATTCCCCCTTTAATCTATAGACAGACAGCAAATATTTACTTATGGTGTTTCCACTATAAAGACTGCTGCCTTAGGGACAAATGCTGATGAACTATTTCAGCAGTTCCTCCTTCTTCAAAGACTTATATGTCAACATAGAGCTCCATGTTTCATAGGACATACTCAAGCTCACTCCATGCTCCCTGGAGCTTTAGCACAAGAAAATCCCCCCCCCCTTTTTTTTCTTTTTTTTTTTTGGTTGTATTTTTTTTTTTGTATCTTTCTGAAAATGGAAATGGGGAGGCAGTCAGACAGACTCCCGCATGTGCCTGACCGGGATCCACCTGGCATGCCTACCAGGGGCGAATGCTTTGCCCATCTGGGGTGTTGCTCTGTTGCAACCAGAGCCATTCTAGCGACTGAGGCAGAGGCCATGGGGCCATCCTTAGTGCCCAGGGTAGCTTTGCTCTGGTGGAGCCTTGGCTGCGGGAGGGGAAGAGAGAGACAGAGAGGAAGGAGAGGGGGAGGGGTGGAGAAGTAGATGGGCGCTTCTTCTGTGTGCTCTGACTGGGAATTGAACCTGGGAATCCTGCACACCAGGCCAATGCTCTACCACTGAGCCAACCGGCCCGGGCCTAGGAATTCCCTTGTTGATCAAGCTACCCAAAAGAAAATTATATGGAGCAACCATGACAGATGGAGCAAGTCAGTCTCATACTATTCGTCACCAGAACGCTGCAGCCCAGTGTAAACAGTTTCAACTTTCTCGGGAAGCAGCACAGCAGATTGGGAAATCCTGTCCAAGGGGTCCTATACTGCCCCTTCATTTGGAGTTAACCCTCAAGGACCCCTACCAGGACAACTTTGGCAGATGGATGTTACTCATATACCTTCATTTGGCAAACAGTCGTATGTCCACGTTACAGTGGATACATATTCCGGATCTATAGTAACCTTTGTCAGAACAGGAGAGGCTGCTAAGCATGTTATAGCTCATTGTCTGTATGCATTGTTCAATTATTGGATTTCCTAAACTGGCTAAACTAAAAATGCTCATGCATATGGAGCAAAAGCATTTACTGTATTTTGTCATGCTTTCAATCTTTAAAGTTAGGGTATTATTAAAGTGTACTCAGCAAACATTTTAAGGTCAATTAAAAAAAAATTTTAAAAGGGGGTAGTCATATCCTGGAACTCCTATGGGTCTACCATATCATGCTTTTTACTTAAAAGAAAACCTTACATTTCTTTTGAATGCTAATGAACAGGAGACACCAAATCTTTTTCACCTGCAAACCACTACCTTCTTTATTAGATCCAGCTAATAACACTGTTTTGTCTTTTTCCAAATAGCTTCAGATATATGGAAAAGATTTATATAGGCGGATGGGGATCCTCAAACCCCTCAGTGAGATCTTCTGAGCATGGCTTTTAAGATACCTAGAGGCAGAAAAAGCCCAATAGAGATCAGGGGAACTACCAGCTTTTAGGATACACCCTTAAAGGCTCCAATGCCCCAAAGGGGTCTCATAGGATGCCATCTGGGTCCTGCTTCAATAGTGGAAAGGAAGGTCATTGAGCTAAAGCCTGCCAGGCTTACACGCCTCTGCTGTGAGGAAACAGGGACACTGGAAGGTAGGCTTCCCCCTCGCTCCTCTAAGGGAGGGTTCAGTCTCTTCCAGCCCTGCTCCAGCCACCTATGACCTAACCTTGCCCAGAATGCTGGGGTTTGCCACTGAAGGCTGAAGGTGCCCAGGGCCGTCGGCCACATCTACGACACTGTGGAAGAGCCTAGGGTATTTCTTCCAAGAAGCAGGTACACTGATCTCTTCTTTATTTTTATTTTTTTTTCTTTATTACTGAAGCTAGAAACGAGGAGAGACAGTCAGACAGACTCCCGCATGCGCCCGACCGGGATCCACCCGGCACGCCCACCAGGGGGCGATGCTCTGCCCCTCCGGGGCGTCGCTCTGTTGCAATCAGAGCCACTCTAGCACCTGGGGCAGAGGCCAAGGAGCCATCCCCAGCGCCCGGGCCATCTTTGCTCCAATGAAGCCTCGGCTGCAGGAGGGGAAGAGAGAGACAGAGAGGAAGGAAAGGGGGAGGGGTGGAGAAGCAGATGGGCGCTTCTCCTGTGTGCCCTGGCCAGGAATTGAACCCGGGATTTCCACACGCCAGACCAACGCTCTACCACTGAGCCAACCAGCCAGTGTAGGTAAACTGATCTCATTTGCACATAGTTAAGTGGTGGCCACTTAACTATGTCTTGCCTGAACAGTCAGGTTTTTTATTCTTCCCTCAAGGATCTCTGTTGTGGGTGTTGATAGTCCTATTTTCTGCTGCTTTGCTTAATATATAGTGTTTCCTTTATCCCTCCTACCTCAATGCCCAACTCATATTTCAGGCTGGGACCTACTCCTAATTTAGAGCTCTCTTTCCCCCTTTTGCCAACTTCTATTATGAATCTACCTTTGCCACCCAGCTTAGTGTGTCCCAAGGTTCTCTTTACCATGCCACAGTCGCAGAGCTCCAGGGAAAAGCAACCTGGTCTCAATTCTCTAGGCAGAGAAGAACAGAAGCTCCATATCCACACATGGTACAAATGGCTTGTCCAGTCTATCTGAATCATTACCAGCTAGAAGCAGTGGTCATTGGGACTTGGACATGAGCTGCAAAGTATAGAATGATAAGAACAATTCCAGTGCCATGCGGACTTTTCCTGGACTCCTGCTCCCTGTGACAGCACCTAACAGACTGAACTGTGGTTGGGTTGCATTTTTCAGGGATTTGGCATGGTGATGGGGCCAACTTGGACTTGGTGAACATGTTAAGGACACTACTCTTTTATGGATTCTTGCTGTATTGGCCAAGAGTTTGCTTAAAGGCTTTTAATCACTGTAAAAAAAAATAGAAGACTGGATAAAGAAGATGTGGCACATATACACCATGGTATGCTATTCAGCTAGAAGAAATGATGACATTGGATCACTTACAGCAGAATGGTGGAATCTTGATAACATTATGCAGAGTGAAATAAGTGAATCAGAAAAAAACAAGAACTTCAGGATTTCATACATTGGTGGGACATAAAAGCGAGACTAAGAGACATGGACAGGTGTGTGGTGGGTACGGGGGGGGTGGGGAGAGGGAAGAAGGGAGAGGAGGAGGGGGAGGGGAGGGGTACAAAGAAAACTGGATAGAGGGTGACGGAGGACGATCTCTCTTTGGGTGATGGGTATGCAACAGAACTAAGTGACAAGATAACCTGGAAATGTTTTCTTTAAATATATGTACCCTGATTTATTGATGTCACCCCATTAAAATAAAAATTTATTTATAAAAAAAAAAGATTATGGAAAAAAAAAACTACCTTTAACTCTCCCAGCAGCAGTTATGGAAGTTTTGTAGGTTATGAATGGTTGTGTGAAACCATTTATCCACACTAGAAACAGGCAAGCATTGGCCACAGGTATTCAAATCATCTTCAGGCTAAATCATAAGCTTATTAAAATAAGTTTTTATTTGTATAATTTCTTGACTAATAACTGAAATATCTAAGGGAAATTGCTGAAATCCGAACTGAAGTTAAGTGGGCATGGAAAAGAAATCCTTCCTTGGAGAGAGAACAAAAGAGTGCCTGCTAAGATCTGACCCAAAGTTGGGCAATTATGTTTTGGGGAAGGTAGCTGTTTGAATTTCTGTCCTCTGCTTTAGAAACACTTTCCTTTTTCATCACCGCATTTTCCATCTATAAAAATAACTGTAGAAATATATTTGTAGCATGGCTAACACCACACCTGCCATCTGTATGTTATCTCCACATGTTGCTAACATGCACTGACACAATACAGCCTAAAACAAAACAAGAACTCTTTCATCTGTCATAAGGCATACTGTTGCACAAACATGCACCATTTGGACTTGGAGTGATGGTTCAGGTGAGTAACAGTGATCAAGGAAAATGAGAAACCTGACCTTGTGAGCTGAGATAAATTGACTTAGAAATTGTATAATCTGTAATATTTTAAAATCTAAGTGAGGATTAAAGTCCTTGTATGAATGATAAATTTTTGACATGTATAGCTATGCTTGCATGGAAAAATCACTTATTGAAAAGGTATCCTTTTGCCCCAAAAGTTATTCATAACTGGCAGAGAAGACTAAATGTGTGCATATACATATATGTTACATTTAGCCACCCGGTAGGAAGTGGTGGTTCCAGATGTTGCTATGTGATTCTCTTGCTGCCAAGTGGCTACTGACAGATAATTTAGGAGGTGTTGTTGAGACAATGAGTACCACATGGGGCACACCACAGGGCCTAGGGAAGACTGCCTCACAATCCCCTATACAGGTTTCATGATAATGGCCGTGAACCCCAGTCCTTACAGGTATTTATCAATACACACAAAATAGAAGCAGGGATGAGAATGAGGAAGTCGAGAAGCAGAAAAGAGAATGAGGAGAAGAGAATGAGAAAGTCAGTGATGAAAACTTCTTTAGAGCAGATTAAAGGGCAAGCGAAATAGCTCAAATGTCCCCACCTATGGATTAATCAGAATTGCTAATTATATTCCTATTCTGCTATCTTTAGCACAGTACTTCATTCAGTACTTTTGTCAGCAAAGCCACTGTTGCCACTACCTCAGGGCACTGAACTCTGTCCTTGTTCTAAATTCCTATTCAGGACCTCTACATCTGCCCCTTTTTTATTTCAGCTGATTATTAGGGGTTTGTATGGCCAGTAGCCGCCACCATCACGGCCATTCAGTGCAAGTTCACATTAGATTCGTTCAGAAGGTAAAGAAACTGCAAAGCCAAAAATTGGTGTGCCATACCTTTATTCTAGCCTCACAACAGCTGGCGAGTAAACACAAACACACAGAGGGCTCCAAAACCCACTCATTCAGCACTCACAAAGCTACTAACACATCTGGGTTTTCCTAGAATCAAAGGCCCCTGTGGGTCAAATAAGTTTGCAAATATGATGTATATGTTTGCTCGCTTATAGTTTGCATTGGATGTGGGGGACAGGCTGTAAGTAGGCAGGGTTGTTATACCCTAAGGCTTAGTTTTAAGACTAAACCTTTCCCACTCTTTTATTCCCTACATCCTTGACTGTTGCATGATGTGGGGTGGTGCACTCTGATGAGGAATCCCATTATGCCTCAGATAAGTGACTTTGTGTCAGAGACTTCCTTGTTTGTATATTGGATTAAAGGTTTTGATTTCTACACTATAAAATGGGGCAGAGGAGCCCATGCTGGAGGAGAGCAGAGAAAGGTCATGTGGAGGAGAGGAGAAGCAGCCAAGATGGAGGAGTGCTGAAGGAGAAGCCAGTTTGTGTAGAGTTTGTGCAGAGAGAAGGAGATGGGGAACAGAGGTGAATAAGGCTGGTGAGGTAGAAACCTTTGATTCTAGAAAACTCGGATAAGTCAAGTGTAAAGCCAGTAGCCACAGCCACCATCACAGCTGCCTGGCCAGTGCAGGTTCACATTTAATTCGGACAGACAGTAATGAAACAATGGAGCCAAGAACTGGTGGGTCATTACCTTTAATCCTAGCTTGTATCCAGCAGGCAAGAAATACACACAGTAGGAAAATACTTCCATTTCCATTCAGGGCTCCCAAAGCCACTGACTTTTCCGAGTTTCCTAGAATCAAAAGTTTCTAACTCACCAGCCTTATTCACCTCTGTTCCCCATCTTCTCCTCTCTGCACAAACTCTGCACAAACTGGCTTCTCCTTCAGCGCTGCACCATCTTGGCTGCTTCTCCTCTCCGCCATGTGGCCTTTTTCTGCTCTCTTCTCTAATATTAACCTCAGAAACTGAGAGAGAGAGAGCAAGCTCCCAGTCTGCCCCATTTTATAGTGTAGAAATCAAAACCTTTAATACAATATAAAAACAAGGAAGTCTCTGGTACAAAGTCACTTAGGGTGGGAAAGGCTTAGTCTTAAAACTAAGCCTAGGGTATAACAACCCTGCCTACTTACAGCCTGTCCCCCACATCCAATGCAAACTATAAGTCAGCAAATCTATATGTCATATTTACAAATTTATTTGACCAACATCAGTGGCTTTGGGAGCCCTGGATGGAAAGGAAAGTGTTTTCCCACTGTGTGTATTTCTTGCTTGCCAGATGCAAGCTAGGATTAAAGGTAATGGTCCACCAGTTCTTGGCTCCATTGTTTCATTACCATCTGTGTGAATCAAATTCGAACCTGCATGGGCCAGGTGGCTGTGTTGGTGGCCGTGGCTACTGGCTTTACAGCCCCCACCAGTCTTATTCAACTCTGGTTCCCCATCTGCTTCACGCTGCACAAACTGGCTTCTCTTTCAGCACCCTGCCATCTTGGCTGCTTCTTCCGCACTCTCACTCTGCAAAAATATGGCCTCCTTCTTCACTTTGACATTTTGGCTGCTTCTTCCTTCTTGTTCCCCTTTCTGCAAAAACTAGCCTCCTTACTCTCCTTTCTTCTCTCTCTCTCTCCTTTTTTTTTTTTTTTTTTTTTTTTTTACAGAGACAGAGAGTGAGTTAGAGAGAGGGATAGACAGGGACAGACAGACAGGAACAGAGAGAGATGAGAAGCATCAATCATTAGTTTTTCATTGATTGCTTTCTCATATGTGCCTTGACCACAGGCCTTCAGCAGACCGAGTAACCCCTTGCTGGAGCCAGCAACCTTGGGTTCAAGCTAGTGGGCTTCTTGCTCAAACCAGATGAGCCCGCACTCAAGCTGGTGACCTCGGGGCCTCAAACCTGGGCCCTCTGCATCCCAGTCCAATGCTCTATCCACTGTGCCACCGCCTGGTCAGGCTCCTTTCTTCTCTTATTAAAACTTTTTGGTGCAGCCTGACTGGGCAGTGGCGCAGTGGATAAAGCATCGGACTGGGATGCGGAAGACCCAAGTTCAAAACCCTGAGGTCGCCAGCTTGAGTGAGGGCTCATCTGGTTTGAGCGAAAGCTCACCAGCTTGAGCCCAAGGTCGCTGGCTCGAGCAAAGGGTTACTCGGTCTGCTGAAGGCCCGCAGTCAAGGCACATATGAGAAGGCAATCAATGAACAATTAAGGTGTTGCAATGCACAACAGAAAACTAATGATTGATGCTTCTCATCTCTCCATTCCTGTCTGTCTGTCCCTGTCTATCCCTCTCTCTGACTCTCTCTCTGTCTCTGTAAAAAAAAACAAAAAAACTTTTTGGTGCGAAAACCCCTCCTCCAGCATAACAAAACCCCTTCCCAAGCAGGAAGGTAATTACAGATCACATACCTGAGCAGCATCATTCACGTGAGCAGTGTCATTTTTAACAATAAAAGTGAGCAAAATCAAATAACACAAATTTTACAAACTTATTTGCCCAACAGTGTTCAAATCTTCAATAGGCTTGGGAGAAAATTTTTCTACATGTGTTGGTAGTTGCAGTGGAAGGTGAAGGGCAAGCATAGAGAGAAACAGGTTTTCAGGGGTCACAGCCATGCCTGTATTTTGCAAGAGTTCTTCAGTACACCTGGTTGGAAGCTTCAAAGCACCCCAGTTGATGTCAGATGCTCCCTGAGTGCTTGGAAGCTAGTTAGGCATCCTCCTCTTTTTTGGGTTCATTCCAGGAAGTGGATTTACTATCAGCTTCTGGATCTCTGGAACTGGCTTGCTTCCTAGGGGCTGATGCCAACTCATGATAAAGTTTCACTTTCCTTGACGGTATCCAAAGAGGACCTGTTAATAACAAAATTGTAATATACCCTTGCCCCTAGGTTAGCAATTCGACTGGATTCTGCCACTAGGGGCCAGATAATACATCCCAGTAAAATACAAGACAGGAGGCTTAGGCTGTTGCTCAGCTGCTATAAAATGCCTTTTGGCTGCAGTTAGTCCAAATGAGAAAACATTAAAAAAAACTAAGAGTAAAAAGAGCCTTATACAATTGTTTTTGTAGGGTAGTCTCTCCTCCTGACTCCCCCTTTTTTGTTTGTGTAGTTGGTGCTTAAGAAGGCCATTGGTTCTTTATACAATACTTGTAAGTTTGGATGGATTCCTCAAGGCCCCCGGGAATGTCCTAAAGTTTCTTCCTATTTTTCTCTCAAACGTACCTCCATACGTTATACCTTTTATCATTAAAACCATATAATTACTTTCCAATTAATCATAATTCTCAATTTCTAAAATCTTAACTTTCAGTGAAGACTAAATAATTAGCAATGTTATATTGATATTTTTATGAACATATTTTATGACCTTTGAAACAGGTTCTTTCATTGACAAACAAGCTTATATTTTCAAAAGATATAACGGAGATAATAGGAACCTTTTGTAAAACCAGGCAAAACAAACATATTTTCTGTTAAGAACTTTAACAGACATTTATTAAATTAAGCTAGTAGTAATATCAAATACCTTTCTAGACCACCTGGTTAAAGAAAAACATTTGGAATAGTTTTATATTTTACAGTATTATTAATAATTGCAGAGAAGGCAAGACTCTTCATTTGTTCTTGGCAGCCTTTCCAGGATGACTGAGAAGAAGGGAGGGAATGGGCTACTGAGCCACTTGGATTTTAAAACTACCCAATTTTTTTTTCCTTCACATTGAGGCCACAGTATGACCATCCTCATTTTTACACCCAGCACAGGTCTGGAGTATTGTTAATTCCCCTATTGTTTCAGAATTATTAATCAACTGACTCATTCATTTATTTTTTCTCAGTAGAATCTTTAATATGAACAATATGAAAGCTGATGCATAATATAATAACCAAATTCTAAATAAAGACAAAGTTCAAACAAAATGTATTTATAAGCCAAATCCTCAAAAAAGAGAGACTGAGCCCTGGCCGGTTGGCTCAGCGGTAGAGCATCAGCCTGGCGTGCGGGGGACCGGGGTTCGATTCCCGGCCAGGGCACATAGGAGAAGTGCCCATTTGCTTCTCCCCCCCACCCCCTCCTTCCTCTCTGTCTCTCTCTTCCCCTCCCGCAGCCAAGGCTCCATTGGAGCAAAGATGGCCCAGGCGCTGGGGATGGCTCCTTGGCCTCTGCCCCAGGTGCTAGAGTGGCTCTGGTCATGGCAGAGCGACGCCCCAGAGGGGCAGAGCATCGCCACCTGGTGGGCAGAGCGTCGCCCCTGGTGGGCATGCTGAGTGGATCCCGGTCGGGTGCATGCAGGAGTCTGTCTGACTGTCTCTCCCCGTTTCCAGCTTCAGAAAAAAAAAAAAGAAAAGAAAGAGAGACTGAGACATTTGTCTTTAAACTTTATTTCACATTAACCAGTACTCTAAATGACCTTACAAGGTATAGGTGGGACAAAACCCAAATAATGGATGGAGGCAGAGGATTTTTAGTACACATAGAATAGTAAAAATTTCAGTCAGACAGATAGACAGGTATATGAGAGAGACAAGAGCTTTCAAACTGCAACTGACTCCTATTTCACAGACCTGAGTACAATTTGACATACAAACAAGATAATTATACAGTACAGAGACATGGGCATGACACATAAATAAAACCTGAATAAACCCAATAGCAGAGTTGCTACTTAGACCTTAACTCTGAAGACAATGAACACAAGGCACAGCAATTAGGATGGCAAGACCTTACAGCGTACAAAACAAAGAAACAGGTTTAGGATTCAAAATTCCATTCCATTTAAATTTAAATGAATGCTCCTTACATATTTCAATTTTAAAACAACAATGCCCAGAACATTTAAATACAGGAATGAAACTATTTTATTTAGTTCAATATTAGAGCCAGCATTTCCAATTTTTGCATGCAAAAACTTAATTTAAGCCTCAAAAGAGCCACATCTTGGCTACCCTAAATTGACATCATTTCATAGATTTATAAGCATAGGTCTACCAAATAATCAGAGTTCATCCTAGGGGGGCTATTCTTGAAATGGATGGTATGTTACCCATTCTGTCATAATATCTAACAAAAAGTGAAACAGAAAATACAATCAGACAAACCAGAGAGGAATCTGTAACGTGTTATACCTGGAATTTCAGCATACAACCGGACCAGAAAGATGCCCGCTTGATCTCAGTCAGGGGTTTTGTGATGCGGTGGGATGGGGGGGCTAGGAGGATGAAATGATAAGAACTTCCCCGAGTAAATACATACTTGGCAGCAGCTTGGGAAGTACTATAGTCAGATTCTTCAGGGTCCCCTAGTCAAGGAATAATTTCAAAGCAAAGAATAGGGAAGAAACAAAATATAGCTCAGAGGGTTATAGCCAAAACATTTGAGAAAATCAGAAAAATTCAGAATCCAGTCTTATTTCTGAAATTCATAATTGTGTGTTAATGGGTTTTACTGAAATATAATTTTTCTCCCTAAAATTACCCTTTTTTTTAAAGACCCAAATTAAGATTAACCTAATTACAGTATTAAGTGCAGTTTTAACTTGGCCTGGTAATTTGCATAAACATAACAGGAATGACAATTGATTATATTGGCTTTTTACAAACTGCTTTGATGGAACTTTGTAAGAAATTTTTAGATTGAGTTTTAATTAGCCTCTCAGGGCACACATAAAAGCCAAAGCTATACAGTTGCCATTAGAATCTGCCTGCAATCTTTCTGAAAATGTCCTTCTTTGCCACAAGTTTGTGGCTTTATAACAAGTTTGTGGCTGCAATGTGGCAGCAAGTACCTGGGATCGATATAATTTGGTACCTACATTTTGACAAGCTCTAATCATTTCTGCCATATTAGGGTGTTGCCCCTTAAGAGGAGCCAATACCTTTTGGCAATCAGCATTTGTATTCTCATAAGCCAATTATAGGGTCAGCACCTTTGCTGCTCGTTCTACCTGTGGCAAGATGGCAGTTTGCAGGTGATTAATAAAATCAACATAGGGTTCATTAGATCTCTGATGGATACTTGCAGGAGCCCATAGGAGCCTTGGTATCTGGAATTTCAAACCCATGCCTTAAAGGCCATCATAAAAACCTGAGAAAAGGTGGCATGGTTCGTGTAGGCCTGAGCCTGGGGAGTGTTGTAAGTCCTGGTTCCTGTAAGCATATCAACACCAGTTGGAACTCCTGCATTCAGATTCTCTACAGCTTGCGTCTGACTTGCATCCTGGCATTCTTATAACCAGACACTGTCTGAGCAGTGGTGGTTACTGCTTTCATTAACCCTTTCCAGTTGTATGGGGCCATTTCATATCCTGTGCCAATTGCCTCAATCATTCCCTTGATAAATGTGCTTTGTAACCCACTTTTGGTAATATTTTTCCTGAATTCCTTAAAGACCTGGAAAAGGAGGTCTCATGCTGCACAGGTTGCCCTGAAATTCTTAATATGGGGAAAGATTGAACAAATTCTTCACCTTTTCCTAAGATAATTCCCTTCCCTTAGACATTTTCCACCTTACTTTTATATGGTGGTGGTGGGGGTATCTAGAGCAGGGATTTGGGGAAGTGGCTGGTGAGGTTGAGGCTCATCAGGAGAAGGAACCTGGTGATTTCTGCCCTGAATCAGGCATAATGCCAACCAACAATAAATCCATGTTATTAGATGTTGTACAGTCACTGGCCCTAATGAGTTGCGGAGTGTGGGTCAAATAACTGCAAATATGATGTATATGTTTGCTCGCTTAGTTTGCATTGGGTGTGGGGGACAGGCTATAAGCAGGCAGGGTTTTTATAGCCTAAGGCTTAGTTTTAATACTAAGATCTTCTCAACACTAAGCTTTTCCCCACACCCTTGACTGTTGCATGATGTGGGGTGGTACACTCTCTTGAGGAATCCCATTTATGCCTCAGATAAGTGGCTTTGTATCAGAGACTTCCTTGTTTGTATACTGGCTTAAAGGCTTTAATTTTTACACTATAAAATAAGGGAGACCAGGGGCTCTCTCTCAGGGGTTCCTAAAATTAGTATTGCAGAGGAAAAGCAGCCAAGATGAAGGAGTGCTGAAGGAGAAGCTAGTTTGTGCAGAGTTTGGGCAGAGAGAAGGAGATGGGGAACAGAGGTGAATAAGGCTGGTGAGGTAGAAACCTTTGATTCTAGGAATACTCGGATAAGTCAGTGGCTTTGGGAGCCCTGAATGAAAAGGGAAGTGTTTTCCACTGTGTTTATTTCTCGCCTGCCAGGTGCAAGCTAGGATTAAAGGTAATGGCCCACAAATTCTTGGCTTCATTGTTTCGTTACCATCTGTCCAAATCAAATGCGAACCTGCACGGGCCATGCAGCTGTGATGGTGGCTGTGGCTACTGGCCATACACGGAGCCAACACTGCATTCACTCCCAGTCTTCATTTTCTAGGCTCCCTTCTTTCAGATACCAAGGACGCTGTTGATGCACTACAATAAACAGCTTTGTGAGAGGCTTGTTGGTGACCTTAAACACCGCACTGCGGAGAAGGCCATAAATTGGAGCTTATGGTTGCACTGATCTGGGGTTAATTCCACTTGGTAGGGGCAAATGAAGGATATGGTGAGAAAGGGAGGAGAATCCCCTGGTCTGAAACCTATTTGACATCACTGCAGATGTTCAGAGGCTATTTCTCCATCATCTGTGTCCCTCTTACTGGGATGTGTCTGACATCCTTTTCCTTTGCCAGGCTTTGCGAGGTCATTTCACCACTTGTCCTTTGGTTCCGTTCCTCATATGGGGCACCACTTGTCACTGAGACAATGACAACTTGGAGCCCACATGGCCTGTACCAAAGGACCTAGGGGAGACCGCCTCACAATCCCTTATACAGGTTTTATGATAATGGCAATGAACCTCAGTTCTTATGAGTATTTATCAATACACACAAAATAGAAGCAGAAATGAGAATGAGGAAGTCAGGAAGGGAAACTTCTTTAGAGCAGATTAAAGGGCAAGTGAAGTAACTCTAATGTCCCCACCTATTGTTTAATCAAAATTGCTAATTCTATTCCTATTGTGCTGCATTCAGCACAGTACTGCATTCAGTACTTTTGTCAGTAAAGCCACTGTGGCCTTTGCCTCAGGGCACAGAACTCTGTCCCTGTTCTAAGTTCTATTTAGGGCCTCTACAGCAGAGGTCTCAAACTCGTGGCCCGCGGGCCGCATGCGGCCTGCCGAACAATTTTGTGTGGCCCGCAAACTAATCCACGAAGTTCAAAATATTTTGGATAAAATTAAGTAAGCCTAGGGGCCTACTTGTATTTTTCATTTCTCTAGCATCCTAGCTAGATATTAGCTTAGTTAACAGCAGTTGTGATGCGAACTACAGTTTCTGGTCGTTTTGTGACACTGAGTAAACTGCATGTATGATTGTGCTTGTTGTACTGATTTTTTTTTGTTTTCAACTGCAGTGAGAAAAGTGTTGCGTAACAGTTGCCTTTTGTAGACCTAGTGCAGCCCGCCAAATGGCTGTGATCTTGCTCTGCGGCCCACATGCTGAGTTTAGTTTGAGACCCCTGCTCTACAGGGAGGTAAACAGAGGAAAGGTTTGGAGGTTTGTTTGTTGTTCTTTGGCTTTGTTTTGTTTTATTAATGAGAAAGACTTCAACACTGGGGAACAATTTTTTTTCATTTTCTATTGCATGAGCTTTTAGAACTGTTTCTATATATTTCTACATTGCCAATTCCAAATCTGAAATCCGTTCTTTGATGCGTGTTCTAGTTGTTTTACTATTATTATTATTTTTGACAGAGACAGAGAGAGGGACAGATAGGGACAGATAGACAGGAAGGGAGAGAGATGAGAAACATCAATTCTTCATTGCAGTTCCTTAGTTGTTCATTGACTGATTTCTCATATATGCTTTGACCGGGGGGCTACAGCAGACCGAGTGACCTCTTGCTCAAGCCAGCAACCTTGGACTCAAACTGGTGAATCTTGCTCAAACCAGATGAGCCTGTGCTCAAGCTGGTGACGTTGGAGTCTCAAACCTGGGTCCTCCACATCCCATTTCAATGCTCTATCCACTGTGCCACTGCCTGGTCAGGCTCATGCTCTAGTTTTTATGCAATTTTAATTTCTTTTTGTTAGGGTTAATGGCATGCATTGGTTTTTAAATTGGAGTTAAAGGGCAATAACTCTTGTATTGAACATAACCATAAGGCAATTAATGTTTTACAAACATCACTTTTACATAATTGTAGTTGTTTTTAAATGTAAAAAATTATTATCTGATAAAAACACACTCTTATTTTGTTTTAAGATTGAATCATGGCTTCTTCGAGTAGGCATAAATGTAAGAATAGTCCTGACACCTTCTGTTATATATGTGGCTGTTACACACTTCAACATCAAAGGCGCAATATTTCATCATTTGTGACACGTGCATATATTGCCTATTTTCAGCGGTTCCAATTGGTTATTCAACTCATCTGAGAGAAGATTATAATGACATAAAAATTGTCCTTGACTTTCTGAAGTATGAGGAGCATAACTGGATCATTTGTATGGATCTTAAAATGGTAAATTTCCTGCTAGGACAACAGAGAGGTTTCACGAAGTATCCTTGCTTTCTATGTTTGTGGGACAGCTGAGCTTGGGAGAAACACTGGACACAGAAGGAGTGGCCAAAACATGAAGCTCTGAAAGTAGGGATGCAAAATATTGTGAATGAACCTGTAGTTAATTGAGACAGGATCATTTTTCCCCACTTCACATCAAACTTGGCTTAATGAAGCAGTTTGGTCAGGCTTTGAATAGAGAAAGTGAGTGCTTTTAACATATTATTCCTGCTTTTCCTGCTTTGTCTTTTGAGAAGATAAAAGCAGTTGTATTCATATGGACCTCAAGTTTGAACCTTCATACATGATGAAGAATGTGCCAGGAAGATGAATAAGGAGGAGAAAGCAGCATGGCAGTCTTTTGTGGCAGTTACAAAGAACTTCCTTGGCAACAAACAAGCAGAAAAGTATAAACTTCTGGTTCAAAGGATGCTGTTGGCTTTCCATGACATTGGATGTAACATGAGTGTTAAGATTCGCTTCCTGAACAGTCACCTTGATAAGTTCCCTGAAAATCTTGGAGCTATTAGTGATGAGCAGACTACTGCTATAGCATCAAATGAGACTGTCCTCAACAAGTACTCAAACGCAAGAGCTACAAATGCAAATTTTTGCCTGAATAGAATTTAAATAAGTTTTGCACCAATTTTATGATTAAAATAAGTGTTTTAATATGTTCTATTTCAGAGTTGTAGATAAATTCTGATGTAATCATATCTTTAATGTATTAGTATGTTTACTGCATTATATAAATTATTATATTTTCACAAAGATGATGCCCAAGAAGACATTCTACTTCGTTATGTTAAACTAAATGTTGAAAATTTTACAAGAAGATAAAAACCTAAAATCTTGAATTGCAAAAAACTGTAGCTTACAGAAAAAAACTAATGTCAGATTTCAGATCAACACACTCAAATTAGGTAAGAACAAGTGTTTTTGTGGATGCAACAAAAATTTTGTTCCCCAGTATAATCATGGGTTGCCAATACCTCCTTAACATAAAAGAAACATTCAACTAAGAAATACTTTATCTTTCTTTTTGAGTAGGAGAGGCATTCAAAACACACAGGACTAAATGAGGCCATAGGACTAAATCAAAGAGAAACTAAGGTTGGCCATATGTACCACAAACTGAAAAAGTCCTTAAAACTAATGACACCTAACATGCATTCCCAGAGCACAGGATTGGAGATAGTAGAGCTCCAAGAATTAGGAGTCAGGTCAGGCTGTGTCATAGATGAGTGACTTTCTGGCTGATCCCTGAGCCAAGAGCATTATCCTCACCTGGAAACTTGTTCCAAATACACATTCCCCAGGATCCAACCTGATCTTTTGACTCAGAAACCCTGAGAAAAGAGCCAAGCAAGCTGCGTTTTAACAAACTTTCTGAATAATTTTGAAGCATGCTAATGTTTGAGAACTACCAGTTTAGGTGAATTACAGAGACAGAGGTTGGTAGAGAAAATGTCAAATTTTCTGTGCCTTTATCCACTTGCAGGGAATGTTTGGATGTTTGGGATCAATTTAAATGACCTAATACAAGTAAATATAAGTTCAACTCCTCCTCTTTGGAAAAATAAATTTATGCTACTTGTAAGGTATTTTCCCTGCTGAGGAAGAAAGAAGGGCGTATTCACCAAGTGTGGAATAGCAAAAGCTTTATTTAGGAGAGTGCAACCCGAACGAGGTTCTCTGGTCTGCAAAATGGGCCAGAGAAGTCACACAGATTCTCCTCTTTGGGGGTAGTTTATAGGATCTGTAGGGTGAAGGCGAGTTGATATGATGTGGTGAAATTTTATTGGCTGACAGACAGTAGGTCCTTTTCAAAGGGCTCCTGGAAAGTTTCTTTTGGTGTGCATGGGTGTGGGCGGTTCCAGCCAAAGTTTCCGGGCCTGGTTCCTCATGTGACCTTCCCCCATTGCCAACTGACCTCACATTCTGACCTTTTATGTTAGATAGGGGCACCACTATTCATCTGGCTACTTCCTCCTGGTTAGGGGCATCGTGGGGAAGGGAGGTCAGAAGGTGGTGGCTCTGAGGGGAGTCGCATATATGGGTGTAGGAGCATCTGGTTGATCGTGACTCGAGAAACCTCGTGAATGCAGCCCTGTAAGAATCTAAAAACAAGGAGCAAACATGAGTAATATGCTGATAATTAGAAGAGGACCTAGAATAGGGGCAGTCCAGGTGAGGATGGGTAACTGCCACCAGGAGTTAAGCAAGTTGTAGGAAGAGAGGTCCTTGTGCAGTTTCTCTCGCAGATGGTTGAGGACATTGATGTTTTCTTCCATCAGGCCAGTCTCATTGAACAGCATTGCTTCCTGCTTTAACTCACTCTGGATGCAGGTTTCTGGTGGGAGGGACAGGAGCAACAAGAGGACCTGCAGGGCCCAAACTTTTGGTGAGCCGGAAACAGGTAGAGCCCAGTGGTTCCGATTGCCAGCAGTCCTGCATGGGGGCAAGCTTGAGGCAAGAGACATGCACTCAGGAGCTTGTTTGCCCTAGGAGCTTGGGTGCAGTAGGAGTAGTCAATATTACCATATGGGGTCCCGTCCACCTGAGCTGTAGGGAGTCGGGCTGAAGCTCCCTCAGAAGAACCCTGTCTCCTGGCTGGAGGGGACCGCTGGGTGTGCTTCATCTGGACCCTCTATGGGAGGTAGGGTCCGGTCTGCATGTTCCCTGAGAAGATGGCAGAGTAAAGACAGAAAGGGGAGGTAGGTGACAAGAGGAAGGGGTTTGGCTAAGAGAGCAAAATTGGGAATCCAGTGTCAGAAGAAGCCTATTAGATTGAGGAAAGAAAGAATCTGAAGGAGTGCGAAAAAGGGGATTCTGTCCAAACTGCATGCCAGGAGTGGCGTGTGAAGAGGAAAGGAAGGGGTCCCCTCCACTCCCATAACTGAGACCTGTG
This sequence comes from Saccopteryx bilineata, assembly GCF_036850765.1. Classification (NCBI taxonomy): domain Eukaryota; kingdom Metazoa; phylum Chordata; class Mammalia; order Chiroptera; family Emballonuridae; genus Saccopteryx; species Saccopteryx bilineata. The sequence continues at coordinate 181,246,450 of NC_089494.1, forward strand.
AGGGAACTAGAGGTCCAGAGTGTGATGGCAAAACAGAGAAGATAGCCCCCGTGTCCACAACAAATGAGGTGGACTTACCCTCTACTTGCAGCATTACCCTGGGCTCGGCGAGGGTGATGGGGGGGGTCTTTGAGTTCGGGTTACGTCAGTCGTTTATGAGGCTTAGGAGTTTGAGCAATGGGCCTGCCTGGCTGGCTTGGCCTCCCATTTGGGAGGCTTGTCCTCCATGTAGAGGAGCCGAGGAAGAGCCTGTTGCCCAAAGGAATCAATTGCTCCACCAGTGACTGGGCTGCTTGCAGTTAGGGCAGGGCTTAGTGGGCGGCCTCGGGCAGGGGCACCGTCAGGACTAGTGACCCTTCTTGCCACATTTAAAGCAAGCTCCTGGTGGGGTTCCTCTTTGCGGTCCAGACTTGGATCGGGCACCTCCTATGCCTTGCCCCTGTTGCTCTGCCAGTCTCAGGGCTGCCACAAGAACCTGGGTTTAGTGTGTCACCTTCTGCTGCATGTGGGCCTGGCAAGCAGCCTCAGTCTTTTCCTACTAGCCATGACCATTGAAACCTTTAAATGCCATGTTCACAGGTCTCGGATAGGGGTCTGGGGTTGAGAATAAGAGGAGGGGGGGCTCCTGGTGAGCCTGACACCCAGATCCAGCTGGAAACGGCAGAGCCAGAGGCAGGACAGGGCCAGGCCTTCCTGCAAGAAGATCGGGGCTGGGCCATGCAAACCTGCATGAGGGTCAATGGCCAGCAGAAGAGGGCCTGATGGGGGAGGGGCTTAAGAACACAGAGGAGAAGGGAGGGGCTCCTGGCTGGCAGGGGAGGGGACTTCCTGGAGAGAAGAGACCCGAGTGGAAGAGGTCCTCAGAGGGACCAGAGAGGGATGCCCCTGGGGGTCAGGCAGGAGGGGGAGAGAGTTGGGAGTTGGGTGAAGGAGGAAAGATTGGGAGTGGAGGGTTTAGCTGAGGTTTCTCTGGCCAAAAAGGGCCAGTGCTGTAGAGCAAGCAGCACAGAGATTAGGACAGAAGTGCAACTACTAGAAGCCCTGAATGTAAGGGATCTCCAACCATTTTCTAGTTCTTTGGCAATAGTTTAATTGGTGAGGGTGTTGAAATTGAAAGTCCCTTCAGGAGGCCACCTGGTTCGATTATCCAGTGGGTTCTGTGGCCTGACCACATCAAAGTAGAAGATCAGTTTCTTCTCCTTTAGGAAGGGAGAGATTCCGGATAAGGCACTCCAAGAGTGTTTATGAGTCAGGTTCAGATTCCTGTGCCTTTCATGGCCGCCCTCAGTCCTCAGAGTGATCAGAGATGAGAATTGATGTCCTGCAACTCAAGCTCTGGCCACCAGATGGTTAGGTAGAGTAGGTATGTCTGGGACGTCTTCACGGGCACACACACACTTGGAACAGATAAGAAGTCCCTGATGCAGCTGAGATTACGGACAAGGAGTCTCGGCGGAAAGAACTGAGGGAGGCTGGAGGCAGAAGACTTATCGCACCACGTGCTGAAGTGGGTGGAAAGTCGGAGATCCTGGTTCTTCCTCAGAGGGAAGGGGAGAGGAGTAGCCCCAGTGGGCTTCAAACTCCTGGATTTTGGCACCAAATGTAAGGTATTTTCCCCACTGAGGAAGAAAGAATGGCATATTCACCAACTGTGGATTAGCAATAACTTTATTTAGTAGAGCACATCCCGAATGAGATTCTCTGGTTCGCAAAACGGGCCAGAGAAGTCACACAGATTCTCCTGTTTGGGGGTAATATTATATATAGCATCAGTAGAGTGAAGGCGAGTTGATATGATGTGGTGAAATTTCATTGGCTGACAGACAGTCATTTCTTTTCAAAGGACTCCTGGGGAGTTTTTTTTGGTGGGCATGGGTGTGGGCAGTTTCAGCCAAAGTTCCCAGGCCTGGTTCCTCACGTGACGTTGCCCTATTGCCAACCAACCTCATGCTATTCATCAACCAAATATTTGAGCCTTTTAAACTCCAAAAGGAGAATAATATGTATGCTAAAAATATATATTACAAAACTCTCTCTATGTATAATTGCTTGTATTATATATGTAACTATGATGCTATATAAAATTGCATATATATGATAACTAGTGTGCTGAACAAGTAAAACTCAAAAGGGTGAAAACTTCAATAAATCTATTCTTTACCATAAATACCTTCTACAAACCTTGCTTTTCTCTTTGTACCCAGATAAAACACGTGCAAATCACATAGTTTTTTTAGTTACTTCTAGGCATAATAGCAGTCCAGTTTAATCTAATATACTAACTTCTCCTCGTTAGCTCAGGCCTACTTCAAGCAAAAGCTTGCAACCAGAAAAGGAATGGAAAACTGGTCAACCTTCTCCATTTCCTTGATATTAGCTCTTCTCCCAGCACCCTGGCACAATTTGGAAACTCCTTCACCCCTGTGCAGCCTTTACCCCATTTAACCCCACCCTATCGAAGCAGGGTGGCAAGAAAGTGCAGAAAAACAGAAACGAAGGTCTTGCTTCAGTCATCTTATTATGATCTAATGCTGGTGTTTTCTGGTTACAGTAGATAATCAGAGCTGAACTCTACACTGCAAAATTTCATTATGGGTGGGTGATATACCCTCCAGCAAACCTCTTCTCTATCCTCCGCCTTTTACCTCCTGCCCATAGAGGTGCACCCACAGTTTCTGACTGCTTTCACCTCCTCTTGGGTGGGGTCCTTCATATAGCTTCCACCTAGCTGCCTTCTGTGACATTCACCTGGCCCACAGGAACTCATGCTTTTGCCCAACAGTAGTGCTTCACTGCTGACCCACCGCCCCATCACTACTATTACAAGCAGTTCCTGTCATAGGCTTTTGCCTTTGTCCTTCACCAATATATGTCACGCACCAGTCTCTTGTGTACTCTCAAACTCCAGGAGGCACATAAGCAGCCTGGATTCAGCTCCATCAAAATTCTTTTCACCAGCCTTGAGAATATAAGGAAGCACTACCACCAAAACCCCTGCAGACAAGGGGGCAGCAAATGCCACAGCCCTTTAACAACTTTCCATAAAGATACTTTCTCACTTCCTTTCTACAACTGCAACTCTTCTAAATCTTTTAGAAAGGTGTTGGGTTAAGGGTATAGAACCCAGTTTGTTTATTTGTTTATTTATTCATTTATTTTAATTCTACATGGATAACATTCTGTTTTATATATATGATTGGAGTCATTTAGACCAGTGTCTGCCACTCATTCATGATAAATTCTGGAATAGTATTTAACTTCTTGAGCCTATTTGTAAAATGGGGGAAATAACATCTATCCAATTCGACATTAAGATAGTAAATAAACAAGAAGAGAGTGCTTAAAAAAAAGTGAAGTGCAAAGTTACTATACATGTCTTTTATATAAATACTAGAAAGCCCGGCAGTCATATGAAATGACCACTGTTCTAGATATTATAAATTGTAATTAAAATGATTTGTGCAAAGGTGTCTGCTAATTCAAACTGAATTACCCAGGGCAGGCGGCGAGGACGCCCCTTTGCTTACTGCCCCACGGGGTTTCCCCCTTCTACTTGCTTAATTGCTTAAAGTAGAGTGCAATGAAGGAAACCACTGGCGGTACATTTCTTAAGAGCCACCGCTAGCTCAACAAATAAAGGTGATTTAAATAATAAAATGTTAATTCATATGTCAAAGTTCTCTTTGTACACAACATTTCTTGTGTAGATCTTTCCATCATTTTTAAGCTCGCCTTGCAGAGGACCATCAATTATTTTTAATTTTACGTCCATTCTTTCACAACTCTTGAACAGGCAACATAAAGTTGACCGTGTCCAAATGCAGGCTCAGGTAAAAAAATGCCAACACGCTTAAGCATTTGGCCCTGAGACTTATTGATGGTCATAGCAAAGGCAAGTTTTACAGGAAATTGTCTACGTGGATAATTCTCAATTAGTAGAACTACAATGTTTCCGTACTTGCAACATTGAGAAAATCCTTTCTTGCCACGGTCAAATTGATTAGTTTCTAACTTGAAGTTTAAGAACTGACAGTGTTCACATTTAATATTCATGTCACCAGAGGAATGCTCAAAAATTAAAGTTTTTCCATTTGAAACTGTTTTAATCCTTTTTGCGTTTCAGTCAGCATTACTCTGTCGTTTTTTTTGCATTTCTCTCCTGCCTTTGTTCAAGGGACTCATTTTGTCGAGACAAGCTTTTTTGTCTTGAATCTGAGGCAAGCCTTGTTTCTCTATGCTCATCAGTCTCATTTTGCCGAGAAAGACGCATTTGCTCTGCTACTGAAGCAAGCCTTGTCTTTCTCTGCTCAGTGGTTTCTTTTTTGTTGAGAAAGCTGTTTTTGTGCAGCTTTAGCTCCTTTTCTCTCCTCTTCAGTGCTGTATTTTCTTTCTTTTTTTTTTTTTTATAATTTTATTTTTTTAATGGGGTGACATCAATAAATCAGGATACATATATTCAAAGATAACAAGTCCAGGTTATCTTGTCGTTCAATTATGTTGCATACCCACCACCCAAAGTCAGATTGTCCTCTGTCACCTTCTATCTTGTTTTCTTTGTGCCCCTCCCCACCCCCATCCCTCTCCCATTCCCCCCTCCCCCCCGTAACCACCACACTCTTTTTTTTTTTTTTAATAAATTTTTATTAATGGTAATGGGATGACATTAATAAATCAGGGTACATATATTCAAAGAAAACATGTCTAGGTTATTTTGTCATCAAATTATGTTGCAAACCCCTCGCCCAAAGTCAGATTGCCCTCCGTCACCCTCTATCTAGTTCTCTGTGCCCCTCCCCCTCCCCCTAACTCCCTCCCTCCCTCCCTCCCATGTCCTCCCTCCCCCCCCCCACCCTTGGTAACCACCACACTCTTGTCCATGTCTCTTAGTCTCATTTTTATGTTCCACCAATGTATGGAATCATGTAGTTCTTGTTTTTTTCTGATTTGCTTATTTCACTCCTTATAATGTTATCAAGATCCCACCATTTTGCTGTAAATGATCTGATGTCATCATTTCTTATGGCTGAGTAGTATTCCATAGTGTATATGTGCCACATCTTCTTTATCCAGTCTTCTATTGAAGGGCTTTTTGGTTGTTTCCATGTCTTGGCCACTGTGAACAGTGCTGCAATGAACATGGGGCTACATGTGTCTTCACGTATCAATGTTTCTGAGGTTTTGGGGTATATACCCAGTAGAGGGATTGCTGGGTCATAAGGTAGTTCTATTTGCAGTTTTTTGAGGAACCACCATACTTTCCTCCATAATGGTTGTACTACTTTACATTCCCACCAACAGTGAATGAGGGTTCCTTTTTCTCCACAGCCTCTCCAACATTTGCTATTACCCGTCTTGTTGATAATAGCTAATCTAACAGGAGTGAGGTGGTATCTCATTGTAGTTTTGATTTGCATTTCTCTAATAACTAATGAAGCTGAGCATCTTTTCATATATCTGTTGGCCATTTGTATCTCTTCCTGGGAGAAGTGTCTGTTCATGTCCTCTTCCCATTTTTTTTATTGGATTGTTTGTTTGTTTGTTGTTGAGTTTTATGAGTTCTTTGTATATTTTGGATATTAGGCCCTTATCTGAGCTGTCGTTTGAAAATTTCAGTTCCCATATAGTTGGCTGTCTGTTTATTTTGATATCAGTTTCTCTTGCTGAGCAAAAACTTCTTAGTCTGATGTCGTTCCATTCATTATTTTTTGCCTTCACTTCTCTTGCCATTGGAGTCGAGTTCATAAAATGTTCTTTAAAACCCAGGTCCATGATTTTAGTACCTATGTCTTCTTCTATGTACTTAATTGTTTCAGGTCTTATGTTTAGATCTTTGATCCATTTTGAGTTAATTTTTGTACAGGGAGAGAGACTGTAGTCCAGTTTCATTCTTTTGCATGTGGCTTTCCAGTTTTCCCAGCACCATTTATTGAAGAGGCTTTCTTTTCTCCATTGTGTGTTGTTGGCCCCTTTATCAAAAATTATTTGACTATATATATGTGGTTTTATTTCTGGACTTTCTATTCTGTTCCATTGGTCTGAGTGTCTATTTTTCTGCCAATAACATGCTGTTTTGATTGTCGTGGCCCTATAATACAGTTTGAAGTCAGGTATTGTAATGCCCCCAGCTTCATTCTTTTTCTTTAGGATTGCTTTGGCTATTCGGGGTTTTTTATAGTTCCATATAAATCTGATGATTTTTTGCTCTATTTCTTTAAAAAACGTCATTGGAAGTTTGATGGGAATTGCATTAAATTTGTATATTGCTTTGGGTAATATAGCCATCTTGATTATATTTATTCTTCCTAGCCAAGAACAAGGTATATTCTTCCATCTCATTATATCTTTTTTGATTTCCCTTAACAATGGTTTATAGTTTTCATTATATAAGTCCTTTACATTCTTTGTTATGTTTATTCCTAAGTATTTTATTTTTTTTTGTTGCAATCGTGAAGGGGATTATTCTTTTGAGTTCCTTCTCAGTTGTTTCATTGTTGGCATATAGAAAGGCTATTGACTTCTGTATGTTAATTTTGTATCCTGCGACCTTACTGTATTGGCTTATTGTTTCTAGTAGTCTTTTTGTGGATTCTTTGGGGTTTTCGATGTATAGGATCATATCATCTGCAAAAAGTGATACCTTTACTTCTTCTTTTCGGATATGGATGGCTTTTATTTCTTTGTCTTGTCTGATTGCTCTGGCTAGAACCTTTAGTACCACATTAAATAAGAGTGGAGAGAGTGGACAACCCTGTCTTGTTCCTGATTTAAGGGGGAAAGCCTTCAGTTTAGTGCCATTTAATATGATGTTAGCTGATGGTTTATCATATATGGCCTTTATCATGTTGAGATATTTTCCTTCTATGCCCATTTTGTTGAGAGTCTTAAACATAAAATTGTGTTGTATTTTATCGAAAGCCTTTTCTGCGTCTATTGATAAGATCATGTGGTTTTTGTTCTTTGTTTTGTTGATATGGTGTATTACATTAACCGTTTTACGTATGTTGAACCATCCTTGAGATTCTGGGATGAATCCCACTTGATCATGATGTATTATTTTTTTAATATGTTGTTGTATTCGATTTGCTAGTATTTTGTTTAGTATTTTAGCATCTGTATTCATTAGAGATATTGGTCTGTAGTTTTCTTTTTTTGTGCCATCCTTGCCTGGTTTTGGGATGAGGGTTATGTTGGCCTCATAAAATGTGTTTGGAAGTATTGCTTCTTCTTCCATTTTTTGGAAGACTTTGAGTAGAATAGGAACCAAGTCTTCTTTGAATGTTTGATAAAATTCGCTGGTATAGCCGTCAGGGCCTGGACTTTTATTTTTGGGGAGGTTTTTAATGGTTTTTTCTATTTCTTCTCTACTGATAGGTCTGTTTAGGCTTTCTGCTTCTTCTTGACTCAGTTTAGGAAGGTTGTATTTTTCTAGGAATTTATCCATTTCTTCTAGGTTGTTGAATTTAGTGGCATAAAGTTTTTCATAGTATTCTACCATAATTCTTTGTATATCTACAGTGTCCGTGGTGATTTCTCCTCTTTCATTTTGGATTTTGTTTATATGAGTTCTTTCTCTTTTTTCCTTGGTAAGTCTTGCCAAGGGTTTGTCAATTTTGTTGATCTTTTCAAAGAACCAGCTCCTTGTTCTATTAATTTTTTCTATAGTTTTTCTGTTCTCTAATTCATTTATTTCTGCTCTGATTTTTATTATTTCCTTTCTTCGGCTGGTTTTAGGTTGTCTTCTTCTTTTTCTAGTTCCTTAAGGTGGGAAGTTAAGTGGTTTACTTGGGCTCTCTCTTGTTTGTTCATATATGCCTGAAGTGATATGAACTTCCCTCTTATCACTGCTTTTGCTGCATCCCATAGATTCTGATATGTCATATTGTCTTTTTCATTAGTCTGTATATATCTTTTGATCTCTGCACTTATTTCTTTTTTGACCCATTCATTTTTTAAAAGTATGTTGTTTAGTTTCCACATTTTTGTTGGATTTTTTTCCTCTTTTTTGCAGTTGAATTCTAGTTTCAAGGCTTTATGATCAGAAAATACGCTTGGTACAACTTCAATTTTTCTGAATTTGCTGATGTTGTTTTTTGGCCCAACATATGGTCAATTCTTGAGAATGATCCATGTACACTGGAGAAAAATGTATACTCAGTCACTTTGGGATGAAATGTCCTGTAGATGTCTATCATATCCAGGTGCTCTAGTGTTTTGTTTAAGGCCACTATGTCTTTGTTGATTCTCTGTTTGGATGACCGATCTAGAGCCGTCAGCGGTGTATTGAGGTCTCCAAGTATGATTGTATTTTTGTCAGTTTTTGTTTTAAGATCAATAAGTAGCTGTCTTATATATTTTGGTGCTCCTTGGTTTGGTGCATATATATTAAGAATTGTTATGTCTTCTTGATTCAGTGTCCCCTTAGCCATTATGAAATGGCCATTTTTGTCTCTGAGTACTTTTCCTGTCTTGTAGTCAGCATTATCCGATATGAGTATTGCTACACCTGCTTTTTTTTGGATGTTATTTGCTTGGAGTATTGTTTTCCAGCCTTTCACTTTGAATTTGTTTTTATCCTTGTTACTTAGATGAGTTTCCTGTAGGCAGCATACAGTTGGATTTTCTTTTTTAATCCATTCTGCTACTCTGTGCCTTTTTATTGGTGAGTTTAACCGTTTACATTTAGTGTAATTATTGACACTTGTGAGTTCCCTATTGCCATTTTATATCTTGCTTTCTGTTAGTTTTGTGTCTTGTTTGATCCTTCTCTTTCGTTTTTCTATCTTTTGTTTTTATTTGGTTGTATTCCATACATCTTTCCTCTGTTGCTATCTTTTTTATCTCATGTGCTTCTCTGGTGGTTTTTTCAATGGTGGTTACCTTTGAGTAATGAAAAGGGTCCCTACCCTGTTCATTGTAGCGAACTATTTTGTGAGTACTTTTGCACTCCATCGTCCTTTGCTACTGTTAATCTCCATCTTCTCCCCCTCTTTCTTTTTGTTGTTGTCACAGTTTAAATTTGGTTTTATTGTGTTCTTCTTGGAGCTTTTACTTGTGGCTCTGTTTTTTTTTGTTCTTTGTATCTGATTGGAGAACCCCCTTTAGTAATTCCTGGAGTGGGGGTTTTCTGATGATAAATTCCCTCATCTTTTCTGTATCTGTGAATGTTTTTATTTCTCCTTCGTATTTGAAGGATAGCTTTGATGGGTATAGTATTCGTGGCTGAAAGTTCCTCTCTTTCAGGACTTTAAATATTGGGGTCCACTCTCTTCTAGCTTGTAGAGTTTCTGCTGAGAAATCTGTTGATAATCTAATGGGCCTTCCTTTATATGTTGTATTCTTCTTTTCCCTGGCTGCCTTGAGAATTTTTTCTTTGCTGTTGGTTTGTGTCAATTTCATTATGATATGCCTTGGAGTAGGTTTGTTGGGGTTAAGAAAACTTGGTGTTCTGTTTGCTTCTTGAACTTGAGGCTTTAGTTCTTTCCACAGGCTTGGGAAGTTCTCATCTATTATTTGTTTGAGTATGTTCTCCATTCCATTTTCTCTCTCTTCTCCCTCTGATATACCTATTATTCTTATGTTATTCTTTTTGATGGAGTCAGATAATTCTTGTAGGGCTATCTCATTTTTTTTAATTTTTGAGTCTCTTTCTTCTTCTCTCTGTTGTGCCTCAAGTTGCTTGTCTTCTATTTCACTAATCCTCTCTTCTATCTGACCTGTTCTATTAGCTAAGCTTGTTACTTCGTTTTTCAGCTCGTGAATTGAGTTTTTCATCTGTTTGATTTGTTTTTATAGTTTCAATTTCCTTGGACATATATTCTTTGTGTTCATTGAGTTGTTTTCTGAGCTCCCTATATTGCCTTTCTGTGTTTTCTTGTATATCTCGGAGGATTTTTAGTATTTCTATCTTGAATTCTCTGTCATTTAGCTCCAAGGTTTCCAATATATTAAATTTTTTCTCCATAGATTTTTCCTCATCTAGCTGTGTTACCTCTCTTTCTTTTGTATCCATGATATTTGATTTTCTCTTTCTTAATGGCATCTGAGGGTGGTTTTGTTGATAGTATTAATGAGATTTAATAAAGAATAAAAAGTTAAAAAAAATAAAAAAAAATCGAAAAGAGTTGTTTTTTTTAAAAAAATTAATAATGAAATAAAGAAAAATAAAATAAAATAAAAATTTAAAAAAAAAGAAAATTATTCCCCCCCTCCTTTTTTCCTCTCGTCTCCTCTCCCCTCTTTCTTGAGAAAATCTTGTGGTGGACTGTGAGTTATAACAAACAATGCCTGTGATGGAGGGCCTGAGTTGGGGAAAAGTAATAAAGGGGCAAAAAAGAAAAAAAGAAAAAAAAAAGAGCGTATGGACCCACAAAAAGCAAATAAGTAAAAAATTTGGGTCAAGAATAAAATGATTTGCTTTTAGGTGTTGGTTGTCTAAGAGTTATGATGAGAGGAATAAGAGGAAAACGGAAAAATGGGGGGACCAATTAAAAACTTACTATTGTATTTAGTGGAACAAGAACTAGATAATATGGAGAGCCAGGGATGGGAGCACTGCTAGTGAGTTAAAAAGGTGAAGTAAAAACCCCCCAAAATGCCACAAACATAGGTTTGAGTCCCAGATAAGATAATTTGTTTGTTATTGAGGTTCGAATGAGAGGAGATGTAAAGGAGAAAGGAAGAAACTAATATAGAGGGAGAAAAGAAAGAGAGAGAGAGAGAGAAAAAAAAGAGGGAACCACTAAAAGAAGAAAAAAGAAAGGAGAGAGAGAGAGTTAAGGGTTTTGGAGTGCAACCCTCATAGAGAGAAAGGAAGAGAAGAGAAAAGATAATGGGAGATGTAACACTTATGGGTAGTGTAGTTCAAGGAGAGGAGAGAGTAAGACCGGTAGAGAGTTAATCGGCCAAATTGGAGGAGGAAAAAAAAGTATCAAGAATGAAGATAAGAGAAACAAACGAACAAATATAATAAAATGTGATAGGTTATAAAGTCTGCAGATTATTCTTGATTTTGAGAGGTTATCTTCTTGCTTTTTCTTTTCTCTCCCTCTTCCTGGTCGGTGACTCTGTACCTCGGGTTCTGCCCCTTTGGCATGCTCAGGTAGAGGTTTGCAGTTGATAAGTCTCTATGGCAATGTCATGTATTGTGCTTTAGTCTCGTGGGAGTCGAGGCTCATTAGCATTTATAGGCTCCGACAGTGAGAGAGTCCGTGTTCCTGGAGCCTTTCTCCTAGTCTTTCCTTCCTCAATTAGTAGCCTGATAATCCAGCTATGGGGTTGCTGCTGCCTCTGTCTGGATAGTAAGAGACTCAAAGAGCTGGCAACTCCCCACTCTATTTCCACTCAGCACAGGGCTCTGGGTAAGGCTCAGTCAGTCAGAGCTGCTAGCATAATCAGGCGGGCTTTCCGCCCACTCAAAGACCACTGGCTCTGCCACTCTTTCCGGTAACACAAGCGGGTGCCCACTTCTGGGGGGCGCTTGGAGGAAACTCTCACTCACTGTCTGAGACCAGGATATCCAGCCAGCAGTCTCACGCTCTGAGTGAAACCCCCAACCGCAGGGAAAAGTTGCAGCGTTGGAATTGAGTCTCGCTCCGTCCCCGTGCGCGGCTTTTGCAAGGCGCTGGGGCGGCTCGAGATTCCGCTTTGGCCCACACAAAGGCCCCTGACTCTGCCCCTCTCTGCGATAACACGGGCGCGCACTGCCGAGGCACTCGGAGGAATCACTCAATCCTTATCTGCACGCGCAAACCAGGATATGAGGCCGGCCGCGGTTCCCTCTGAGTGAAACACCCTCCAGCACGGAAAATCTCCACCGTTGGAATTAGTTCTCACTCCCTCCCGTGCGTGGCTTTCCCAGGGCGCTGGGGCTGCCCAGAGACTCTGTCCTCAGCCCACAGAAAGGCCTCTGACCCTGCCTCTCCGTGGGGCAACACGGGCACCCACTCTCGGGGCCTAGGAAGAAATTCTCGCCCACTAACTGCACACCGACCAGGAGACCGGGTAAAATGGCCGCTCCGCTTGTCTTTCTTTGTTTGGGTTTGGCGCGAGTGTTAGCTTATATTGCCCGGGTTGCCACAGGATCAGATTTTCCTCGGCTTGGATCTGTGTGCCACAGCCTGGTTCGGCCGTTTGTGCCGCGGCGGCCTGGATCTATTCACCCCCTTTGCCCGCCTCAGTTTCTATATTCACAGTTACCAGAGAAAGCCGCCCTGTTTAGGTTAGTGAGGAAGGCGGAGCATTTCTTACTCCCTATTTCCTTCGGGGTTTGGTTATATATTTAGCCAATTTTTCACTCAATCATACCTTTGGGTGTATTGCGAAGCATCTGGAAGCTCCAAGTATAGGTTTTTCTGTTTCTGGTTGAAGATCTTGTTGAGTTTTGGGGGAGATTTATCGGTATCGCTTCCTACCCCGCCATTACTCTGACGTCATCCAGTGCTGTATTTTCTAGGAGGCATTCTTAAAAGAAATTATGTTAAGACGTAGTTTTTATGTAAAACAGATGATTGCCAATGCAAACAAATGTTCACCTTCCCCCTGACATGCTCAATTTGCGTTCAGCCTTAAATTGTTTCAAAAGCAGATGATTGCCAATGCAAACAAATGTTCACCTTCCCCCTGACCCACTCAATTTGCGTTCAGCCATGGCAACTTCACCCCATTGGCTAGTACAGTTACGCAAGCAACCAATAAGCTATCGGCGACAGACATTTAAGCCGCATATAATAAAGATATATAAGGAAAAGTAAATTCATAATCAAAAGAAAAAATGCATCAACAATAAATCTAGGCATCTCGGTGAGTGCAGCTATTCTGCTCATGTATGAATATGAGATGTTTGCTAGACAAATCATTGCTGTTTAGAAGAAAATAAGGGTAAAGTTGGCACAAATGGAACAGTTCTGTGTCAGGTTAACTTGATATATGGAGACTTAGGAATGCATGACTCAGTACATCAACTTTTCAAACAAACTGAACTTTGGAACGAGACCCACGTCACCTTTCAAAAGCCAAATTCAGACTTTTCTGCATCTGCTGATGAGCACTTGTGAGTTTTCACTGGGAACACTGCCTGCCTCCACTGGTTTTATTCTGTAGTGCCATATCTTTGTATGTGCAACAGTGTTTATTCAGGCAAATATTTCTAGATTTATCAGGTGTTTCACTGATAAATAACTATCATATAATGAAAATAAAGAATTATCTATAAATCACTAAAAACATATTTGTCAAAACATGTTTCTTGTTTCATTGTTTGTTCGTTTTATAAAGTCCCATTCGATCTTGCTTAGGCAAAATGGAGAGATTCAATAGAAGGGCACACGTATCCAACAGCAACCAAAAGCAGGGTGTTAGTTCTGGCCTCACCAGGGACTGAAATCAGAGAACTTATCAGGATTCCGTTCATTCAACAAATATTTACTGAACACTGTGACAGTCATTGAGAAATTTCAATGAACAAGACAGACAAGGTCTCTGTCCTCATTAAGCTTACATTCTTATGAGAAAGATAATGTGAAAAAACAAAATTTGAGCCATTGTAATTCAGGCTACAAAAGAAATAAAAAATGATAAGGTCTAAAATACCTGGGGAATGATCTTGCAGATTAAATAATCAGAGAAGGCATCTCTGAATTGGAGACAGCTCTCACACCGGGAGAATGAGAAGAGGATGAGTCACATGTGCAATAAAAAATGATAAGGTCTAAAATAGCTGGGGAATGATCTTGTAGATTGAATAATCAGAGAAGGCATCTCTGAAATGGAGACAGCACTCACACTGGGAGAATGAGAAGAGGGTGAGTCACACGTGCAAGAGCTTGGGAAAAGAAAGAGCCTGGTAGAGGGAATCGAAGTGCCAATAACTGGACCAAGGTAAGAGCTTGGCTTGTTCCAAGCACAGAGAGGCAACAAAGAAAGAGGAGAAAGTATGAGATGAGGTGAGGGAGGTGGGCGAGACCCAGACCATGCAGGGACTGATGAAGCAAAGTGAGAAGTGGTTTTAATCCAGGTGTAGTTGGAAGCCCTGAGATGTTTTCAGTAGGAAAGCGGCAAGGCTTTTACACAGATGGAGATAATGTTTGCTGCAGTGCAGACTGTACTTTAGCAGGACAAGAGCTGAGGTAAGGAGACCAAAGAGGGAGCCTTAGCAGTAGTCTAGGTAAAAGATGATGGTAGTATCTTAGTGGGGACTGGAAGACGGGAGCAGATTTTTGTTATGTACTGGAAGAATAACCAGCAAGACTTACAATGGATTGAATAGGAGTGGTTAGGAAAAAGAGATTTGAGGGTAACTCTCAGGTGCGGGGCTGACACAGCAACTGAGTGAGTAGTGGTGCCATTTTCTGAAAGGGGAGAGATGGGGTGGGGGAGGAGCGGTTAGGAGAAGAAGGACTGAGAGCCCTGATCTGGGGCAATGACACCCAGGAGAACATACCAGATAAGAAGTCTAAATGATGGGAGGCGGCTGGTCTGGAAAACAAGTATGGAGGACCTTTAGAATATAGATGGTATTTAAAGAAACATGCAAAATCACCCAGAGAAACAGTTTGCAAAAAAAAGAGGACCCAGAACTGAGCCTTGAGGAAATCCAACATCAGTCAGGGAGAGGAGTAGTCAGCAAAGTAGGAGGAAAGTCTGGAAGGAACAGTAACAAGGACAGCTGTGATAGGTGGAGGGAGCTGAAGATAGAGATGTCACTTGGGATTTAGCTTAATACTGTCATTGCAACCTTAACACAGCATTTGTTTTTTTTTTTCCTCTCTCTCCCTCCATTTCCAGAGTCTGTTAGTTCTGAGTTTTGCTTTGTGTGTCTGCTCAATTCTTACCAATGCTTAAATTGTGCTTACTATGTGCTCTGGGCATTATTCCAAGTGTTCCTATGTATAAATTCACTCTACTTTCAGGATAAATCCATGAGGTACCTTTGTTTTACTGATGAGAAAATCAGGCTTAGAAATTTTAAGTAGCGACCCAAGTTCACTCAACCAACTTGTGCCAGTGCTGGGATCATGGGCTGAGGTGATCTAGCACCAGCACCACTGCGATGCCACTGAGACTCATCATGTTGACTGCTTTAGTTAGACTTCTGCTGGTTGGAAGAGAAGACAATTTATCCAGGATAGCTCCAGTTCAGGGAGAGAGATTTTATACAGAGTAGAATCTCAGAGTGAACTAAGAAAAAGAGCAAAGAACAGACAGTCAAGCTCCCTGGGACCTGGAGTGGGTAAATCATAAGGAACAAAGGCTACTCAGTTCTAACTTTTAGGCACCATTATGACTTCCCTGTACAACTGCTTCAAGTTCTTCTAGCAGCCAAGCTAGGAAGGTCATGCCATATTCATATTTGCCTGATATGCTGAACACCAATCTCCTTTTATTCACAGATTTTGATTGGCTAGCTCACCTCCACACCTGTAGTACTTCACTGGCCAGCCTATACAAAGACCTTTCTGGAACAATGTGCCCATTCCTCCTCCAATTAAACTTGACCTTTGGGGCAGGGTCATATGCCATAGAAATGACCACAAATCACAAATTTCATACAGGGTAAATTTATCCAGAAGATTCTGTGGGTGAGCAGGTGCCCTTACAATACATATTGTATTTCAACTAATTATTATTTACTTCTTTGATAGTTCTGTTGCTTGATTAAAGGAAGTGGCTTAAATTTTTAAACAGATTTTTTTTTCTTTAGATGATCTTTTTTTTTTTTCCAAATTGATTTTGATTCAGACATATCTGCTCAAACTGTTGGATTTCACTTATAGTTGAAATATGTCCACTGCCATTTCCTTCCCTAGGATAATTTTGTCATCTTCCCAAACCTCTAAATAGTCGCCTCAAAACGTATAGCTTACCTAAAGAGATGAAAGCCAAGAGACAGGAGATTTTCCATGGAGCTCCAGAGGGCCGCTTTGCAAGTGTGTGAGGCAGATGCGGGGGCTCCCTTAAGCCCTGGTTACTTTAATGGAAAAACCCTTTGAAGTAAATCAAATGTGATTTGTCAGTGGAAGGATGATAAAACACCTAAACTGGAGAAATATGAAAAACCGAGGCCTGAAATTGACTTCCTCACATGTAAAATTTCTGCTTTATTTTCACTTTCGGGCGAGAAGCTGATGGAGATGACTTGTCAGGTCCTGCGTGCTCTCCCTCATCAGCTCCGCCCCTTCCGCACCTGAGCAGCAGCACCTGGGAAAGCAGCTGCGCTCTGAAGGAAGGGTGCCAGCGCCTCTGTGAGTCTGGCAGTCAGTTCAGAGCTTCCTGGTGCGGAGCCTTTTCCGCGGGACCACACAGGAAGCACGTCGCTGGAGGCTGTGATTCACCTCTTGTCTTTCGCTGGACTCCGTTGCACATCAAACACCTCCTGATGCTAGTCGTGGAAACCACCCATCTAATGGGCAAAGCAAAGTTCAGAGTTCATTGTCTATGCAACCTGCTTGATTAAATAATGAGAATAATCATCATGCTTAATATCTGCATAGTGCTTCGCAGAGTCTGTTTACACGTACTATTATTGTCACAAAGGACACTCTTTTATCCCTCTTTTATCCCCCAGTTTCTCTATCCCATACATCATGTTAAGTGGTTAGGTATCCACAGTGAGCTCTGAGCTATGTGGACGAATATTATTATATCATCTGTTTAATGTACAAATTCAGGTTCTGAGGTTTGCTTTTTTTTAATTCCCCAAAGTCACAAAATCAGTACATAACAAATTATAACTAGAACCTATCTCTTTTAACTCTTTGTCATATTTATTCATTTAAAGCTTCATTTATCAAATGCCTAGTGATCTCCTGCAATGTTCCAAACACATGGTAGGTGCCACAGAGACAGAGGCGAACACTGTGGGCCTGGTTTTGTTTAGGAAATACCACATGGTTCATTTGTTTTCTTAAGAAATACTTAATCAGTAGTTACTGACCACTGGGCCCCTAGAAACAGCAATAAATAAGCCAGTTCTTCCCCTCAAGACACTAAGTAAAGTATTTTCTAAATTTCACTGTGCTAAAAATACCTAGGGAGCTTGTTTATTTTTCTATTAAATTTTTTTAAAGAAGCTTGTTTAAAATGCAGATTACTAGGTCTAACTCCCAAACCTAAGAAAGCATATTTTAAACAAGTATCCTGGGTAATTTCTATACAGGTTTTCTGCAGACCACACCCAGTGAAGCCCAGTTCCGGCTGGTAAGACCAAAGAAGAGGCAGTCCGGGGCAAGGGGGAGATGCTGCCATGCGAGACGGTACCAGAGTGCTGGGTGCTGACCCGGCACAGAGCAGAGCTCCCAGCCCAGCTTTGGAGAAGGTAAGGTCAGTTGAGGACGAAGGGACAAGTAGGAGTTACCCATGTCAAGGGTAAGGGTGCAATGACACTGCAGCTAAAACCAGTCTGTCGATTAAAGCTCTAATCCATTTAATGGCAGAATGAGTCCTAAGGATCAATGGCTTTCTTCTTCAGGAGACTGACTTACATAGAAAAGAGACTTTGGAATTAGGCCCAAGTAAGTCCAAGTAGCAACCCTACCCTATCTTCCTATGTGAATTGAGAGAATTTATTTAAATTCTCCAATACTTAGTTTCTTCATCTCTTACATGGACATAGTAATAGGTGTTTGAGTAAGAATTAGAAATAAAGCAGATACAGCAAATACTAGCTATTATTATTTCCTTGTAAATTGAATATTTTTCCTTAATATTTTTTTAAAGTGTTAAAATTTCCTTCTGTTTTGGTTTATAATAGACTATATAATAATGGTGAGACCCAGATTTGTAATTCAGCTATGAAAAACACCTCTATTCCATATGGATGTACCATATCATATTTAATGCTATTGATTGACATTTAGGTGGTTTTTAGTTTTTAATTTACAAAAAAAGGCTTTGATGAATATTCTTGTTTACAGAGTATTGTGCATATCCAAGCTGTATGCTGCAAATACAAATACCTCTTAAAATGGCAGGTAGATTTATAGTTCTGACATGGGAAAATATTTGGGGCATATTAAGTTAGAAAAATGTTTCACAAGAGTAACTAAAATTCAGTCCTGTTTGTGTAAAAGAAAAACTTTGGACCCGTTCAGCAGAAATAGCTGAACACTAAGATGAACATTCCCCTCTTCTTCCTGGCACTTAGGTCTCATTGTTCCTCAGCCACTGTCATTAAGCTCCTACTTTGTGGCAGGAGCTGTTCCAAAGGTTTTATTTGCATATATTGTTTAGTTAACACAGCAGCCCTAGGAGTAGGTACTCTTATTATCTGTGCTACAGATGAAGAATCTGAGGCACAGAGATGTTAAGTGATTTGCCCAAGGTCACACAGGTAGTAAATGGTGTGGTGAGGTCTCAGAATTCTAGCTAATGAAATGTAACTGGCGGTGGTGCTCTAGCCCTAAGCCTAGCTCATGGAAACCTTTCCCCTGGTATCACTGCTTCCATCTGACCAGAGCAAAGACCACTCTCCCACAAATTTGGAATACATCTCTTGGAAGGAGTAGAACTTCTGTTTTTCTGAATCCTTAAGTGACTGTTGACAGAAAAATGATGCCAGAAATAAATTTTTATAATTTGGAACTATTAAATATTTGAGGGTCTATGTTATCATGTCAACCGACCATAACTAATACATGCATATATATCGCCATGGGCTAAATGGTAACTGTTGTAGACTGAATACTTATGTTCCCCCTCCCCCAAATTCATATGTTGAAATCCTAACCCTCAGTATGATGGTATCAAAAGGTGGGGCTTTGAAGTATGGTTAGGTCATGAGGATGAAGTTCTTGTGAATGGCATTAGTGTCTTTATAAGAAGAGACATAGAGTTTGCTCCATCTCTACTCTCTGCCATGTGAGGACACAGTGAAAAGATGACCATCTACAGACCAGGAAGTGGCTCTCACCAGATGCTGGTTCTGCTTGAGACTTGATCTTGAACTTCCCAGCCTCTAGAACAGTGAGAAATAAATGTTTGTTGTTGAAGCTACTCAGGCCATGGCAATTTGTTACAGCAGCCTGAACAGACTAAGACAAAAACTAAGTGATTTTTTTTGTCTATTTTGTTTATTGCCATAATTCCAATACCAAGAATAGTGCCAAGTAATTAGTAGGACTTAATAAATTCTTGTTGAGAATATATATATATATATATATATATATATATATATATGTCATTAAGCTTCCATTTTGTGGCAGAAGCTGTTCAAAAGGTTTTATTTTCATACATCATTTAGGTAACAACGGCAGCTCCAGGAGTAGATACATATGTGTGTGTATATATATATATCTTTATTATATGTGGCTTAAGTGTCTGTTTGTCACCAATAGCTTATTGGTTGCTTGCGTAACTGTACTAGCCAATGGGATGAAGTTGCCACGGCATTCAAATAGTCCCGCCTTCTGGCATGCCACCTCACAAATTGAGGTTAAAGATTGGAGCAATTATTATGCTGTTAAGAAATCTTAACACCAGAAGGGGTTTTTGCAATGGTACAAGACTAGAGGTTCTCAATTGAAAAATAATGTCATAATAGCTAAGTCTTTGACTGGCTCCTCTAAAGGTGAAATACATGTCATTCCAAGAATTGATTTGGCTCCATCTCAAACAGGGTTGCCGTTTCAATTGAGATGTAGACAATTTCCTGTAAAACTTGCCTTTGCTATGACCATCAATAAGTCTCAGGGCCAAACGCTTAAGCGTGTTGGCATTTTTTTACCTGAGCCTGCATTTGGACACGGTCAACTTTATGTTGCCTGTTCAAGAGTCGTGAAAGAATGGACGTAAAATTAAAAATAATTTATGATCCCCTGCAAGGCGAGCTTAAAAATGATGGAAAGATCTACACAAGAAATGTTGTGTACAAAGAGAACTTTGACATATGAATTAACATTTTATTATTTAAATCACCTTTATTTGTTGAGCTAGCGGTGGCTCTTAAGAAATGTACCACCAGTGGTTTCCTTCATTGCACTCTACTTTAAGCAATTAAGCAAGTAGAAGGGGGAACCCCGTGGGGCAGTAAGCAAAGGGGCGTCCTCGCCGCCTGCCCTGGGTAATTCAGTTTGAATTAGCAGACACCTTTGCACAAATCATTTTAATTACAATTTATAATATCTAGAACAGCGGTCATTTCGTATGACTGCCGGGCTTTCTAGTGTGTGTGTGTGTATGTGTGTGTGTGTGTGTATGTATATATATGTATATATGTGTGTGTGTGTGTGTGTGTGTGTATATATATATATATATATATATATGTAAATGAGAATGGCTACCTCTGACCAGGAAGATGGGGGTCAGGATACAACAAGAAACTGCTACATTTTCTTCACATATTTCAATGAAGTTTAATTTTTACAGATCAGCACATATCTATTTTATTATAAAAATTTTTAAAGAACAGGTTAAGGATGATAGGCATATCCCCAAACTCTTAAGGAATGACACCATAGAGGGCAGCAGCTCTGCTCGGGTGGCAAAGACAGAGACACAGTACACTGCGGGCTGGATTGCTGGTCAAACCGACTCAGCATTTCCTAGGCTCTCAAGGGAACACTACATGACAATCACTTTTGGTCAAATTCAGTTTAAGTGGCTTAATTGGCAGAAGTGTCTGTCACTATAACTATGGGCCTGGGTAGATACATTGGAGTCATCACCTCCCAATGAAAGTTTCAGCACAAATCTCAGCAGCTCTGTTGCAACTCCATGGGAAGATATGATTTAAATTAAACCTGTATGCACCTATTATGTGAAGCTTGGCATCAAAGCAGAGGTTGCCAAGACAGCTGACATTTTATTTGTTCATGTTTTTTTTGTTTTTTTTTCTGAAGCTGGAAACAGGGAGAGACAGTCAGACAGACTCCTGCATGCGCCCGACCAGGATCCACCCGGCACGCCCACCAGGGGCGACGCTCTGCCCACCAGGGGGCGACGCTCTGCCCCTCTAGGGCGTCGCTCTGCCACGACCAGAGCCACTCTAGCGCCTGGGGCAGAGGCCAAGGAGCCATCCTCAGCGCCCGGGCCATCTTTGCTCCAATGGAGCCTTGGCTGCAGGAGGGGAAGAGAGAGACAGAGAGGAAGGCGCGGCGGAGGGGTGGAGAAGCAAATGGGTGCTTCCCCTGTGTGCCCTGGCCGGGAATCGAACCCGGGTCCTCCGCACGCTAGGCCAACGCTCTACCGCTGAGCCAACCGACCAGGGCTATTTGTTCATGTTTTTATGATCACAGCTCCTTGACATCAAGATGACTATTTGAAAACTCCAAGGTAGTTTTCTGCACGGTATCAAATATCTTATTCGATTTATGTATTTTTCTGAATTGATAGATTATTTTGGTAATGTGTAGACACAACTGACAGTAATATTTGCTCCATGAAAACTAAGAAATTTGATTTCTTCTCATAACTTTTGCACTTAAACAAGTGCTGGAATATAAACCAGAAGATAAATTTTCTGCCATTTACAAACTGTATGACCTTTAGATAGGAGATTCCTTAATCCCTGCTTTACCTTAAGGGAAGTCTTAAAGCTCCCCTTAGTCTTCTTTGCAACTGCAAAGATGTGTGATAGTGATTAAGTAATAAAAAAATATTTGAAAATTAAATAAATGCTATAAAAATATATTAAGAACACTCAGGCTTTCGCCAGTGGCTCAGCATATGGACATCCTGGTTTTAGTTCTTGGTCAGGGTATGTAGAAGAGGCAACCATCTATTTCTCTCCCCTATAGTCTCCTCTTTCTTTCTCTCCTACCTTCCCACAGCCAGTGGCTCAATTAGTTCAAGCATGGCCCTGGAAACTGAGGATAGCTTGGTTGGGGGGCGTGACAGCCTCAGGTGCTCAGGTACTCAGGCTTGGGTACAAGGGGGTTGCTGGGTATATCCTGGTCTGGCCAATGAAGGAGTCGGCCTCACAATCTCTCCACCTCTCACCTAAATACAAACAAACACACAAACAAAAAACCCTCAGTTTGACTGAAAACTAAAACATCATGTGTTACTTATTTTGTATTTTTTTTCCTGAAGTGAGAAGCAGGGGGCAGCAGACAGACTCCCACATGCGCCCAACTGGGATCCACCCGGCATGCCCACCAAGGGGCGATGCTCTGCCCATCTGGGATGTTGCTCCACTGCAACTGGAGCCATTCTAGCACCTGAGACAGAGGCCATGGAGCCATCCTCAGCTCCCCGGCCAACTTTGCTCCCATGGAGTCTTGGCTGCAGGAGGGGAAGAGAGAGACAGAGAGAAAGGAGAGGAGGAAGGGTGGAGAAGGGAGAAGCAGGTGGGCGCTTCTCCTGTTTTCCCTGGCCGGGAATCAAACCCGGGACTTCCACACGCTGGGTCAATGCTCTACTGCTGAGCCAACTGACTTCTTTTGTATTTTAAATAATATCCTAAACTGGATTCTAAGCTCTGTAAAGAAGATGGTCAATACTTTCGTGGCTCACACCATTGTTATCCCCACAGTCCAACAATGTTTGACACACACAGGCTGTGTGAGTCAAAGGTCAGCCAGAGAAGCAGAATGACAATGAGTGATATAGAATACAGGAGCTCATTGTGTGCATCTGATGTGGGGATAGGAATGCAGGAGGAACAGTAGTGGAGAAGGACAGCTGGATGTAAAATAGGGCAAAGCAAGGTGAAGCTGGAACCCGCCTCTGTCTCTCATCACTTCCAGCCTCAGTGACACAAGTGACCTGCAGGAGAAGCTAATGCCATCAACATAAGGCCGCACATGTGCTTGCCTGGGGAACAGAGAAGCTGAAGCAGACAATCTAGCAATAGCTAGAGAATCAGCAGGCCCAGGTGCTGCCCACCTGGCCACCAAGGTAAGCCAGCAGATCGGTGACAACAATCATGAGCTACCAAAGTGACTGGCATCCTGCACCAAATTTCAGAGCATAAAATAAATAGCTGTGCTTCATTTTGTCTTCTAAACCTTATGCAACTTTCTCCTGTGGACAACCCTAATGCTGAAACATCCATGCGAGTGAGTTTGGGAAAATATCATTCTAGTTTAGTGAAGCTGACATAGCCCAAAACTACCACGCAGGACTCAGTAAATTCTTCTTAAATAAATGAATATATTTCAGCATGCCAACATAAATACTTTCAAGTAAAAACAAATATGTATAATATTCACATGGTTATTTGGGGCAGAAACTTAACACAATGGGGCAGTTTTTAACCTATAAACTGGAGATTCCCCACCGAGACCAGAGCTTGTCTCCTCTTAACTTCTGAACTGAAGCAAAAAGCCATCAAGAAGGAATTAGTCTGTACAGCCTTTGGGATAGGTGGTCAGATAACAGAGATATTGGAAGATTTGACAAGTTTCAAAATACCCTCAATGATAGAAGTAGAGGCAAAGAACCAATGTGGTTTCCACATACTGTTTCAGCTGCGGTCAGGGTGTAGAAACTTGGGTGTAAAGACCCTGATATATGAACTTATGTCCCAAGGCTCATAACTTCCTTCATGTTGTATTTTGTTTCTTCCTATTATTCTAGGGTAATTAGCAATAGATTCCTCAAAACAAAAGGCAATAGAATTGGCTTTATTCGTGGTGCAAAAGGGAGACAGGGTTGGGAGCCATCAATTAATCAACCTGTTAATCAATTTTTTCTTCAATCTTGTACTTTTTTATTATTACTTGCCATTACATTTTTATTTTTAGATTTACATAGTTTGTGAAAATGTCCTTATTCCTTTATGTCTTAGCGTGACTGTTGGGCAAATGAATTGTAAAATCTGTATTTTCTGGTTTTGCTCACTCTTATTGTTAAAAATGGCCACTGCTCATGTGATGATGCTCTCAGTGATACAGCTGATTGCTTTCATGCTTGGGAAGGGGCTTGGTTATGCTAATATGTGCTGGGGGAGGACTTTCACGCTGAAAGTTTTAAAATGGCTAGGAGGCCATTTTTGGGAGAGAGACCACGTTGTTCCAGGAAAGAGAAGACCGCATGGTAGCAGAAAAGGGAGGCAGCCAAGATGGCGGGATGGTGAAGGAGAAGCCAGTTTGTGCAGAGAGATGGGGAACCAGAGGGGATAAGACTGGTGGGGACATTTGATTCTAGGAAAACTCGAATGTGTCAGTAGCTTTGTGAGTGCTGAATGAGTGGGTTTTGGAGCCCAGTCTGTTTGTGTTTACTCGCTTGCCAAGTGTGAGCTAGGAATAATAAAGGTAATGGCCCACCAGTTCTTGGCTCTGCAGTTTCATTACCATCTGCTCAAATTAAATGCGAACCTGCAAAAGCCAGGCGGCTATGATGGTGGCCATGGCTATTGACCTTACAGTGACTTTCACTCCATGAAGGGCAGTCAACCAAGAAATGCAGTTAGAAGGAAACACAAAATAAACATATTACCTTAGCCCAGTGGTAGTCAACCTGGTCCCTACCGCCCACTAGTGGGCGTTCCAGCTTTCCTGGTGGGTGGTAGCAGAGCAACAAAAGTATAAATAAAAAGATAAATTTAACTATAGTAAGTTGTTTTATAAAGATTTGTTCTGCCAAACTTAGCGAAAATCCGACATAAAGTACTTGGTAAGTAATTAATATTATATGCTTTAATTTGCTGTAACTCTGCTTTATAAATTTGATAAAGTTACTTCCCTACTGTATTTTTTTTATTTTTTTTAAATTTTTTTTAGAGACAGAGAGAGAGTCAGAGAGAGGGATAGACAGGAACAGACAGATAGGAACGGAGAGATGAGAAGCATTAATCATTAGTTTTTTGTTGCGCATTACAACACCTTAATTGTTCATTGATTGCTTTCTCATATGTGCCTTGACCGTGGGCCTTCAGCAGACTGAGTAACCCCTTGCTGGAGCCAACGACCTTGGGCTCAAGCTGGTGAGCTTTTTGCTCAAACCAGATGAGCCCGTGCTCAAGCTGGCGACCTCAGGGTCTCGAACCTGGGTCTTCCACATCCCAGTCCGACGCTCTATCCACTGCGCCACCGCCCAGTCAGGCTACTTCCCTACTTTATAAATCACCATTACTGTGGAACAAGTGGGTGGTTAGAAAATTTTACTACTAACAGAGATACAAAAGTGGGCGGTAGGTATAAAAAGGTTGACTACCCCTGCCTTAACACATCAAAGTAGATCACTATTATATATAAAATTCTGTACTTAATCTAAACATTTAACATATTTTTACAAAATTAATTAATTTTGATTAAAAAGATAATATTCTTTAAACTTACTATGTATCTGAAAATGGTATCAGACTAGAAAGCTAAGTATTGCATATGTTAAACAAACACTGAGCCTCCACTGACAATACTTAGCTAGCTTGTGTGAAATATTGTCACATCATTTCATCCTCACAATAGCTGTATGAGTTGGCTACTTCTGCTTCCAACTTTTATTTATTTCTATTGTTTATTTTGAGAGAGTGAGAGAGAAGCAGGAATGGAGAGCAAAAGAGTGAGAAGCATCAACTTGTAGTTGTTTTCACTCTAGTTGTGCACGGATTGCTTCCGAGAGAGTAAAGTGAGAAACGTCAACTTGCGGTTGCTCTCGCTTTAGTAGTCCTACATTGATTGCTTCTCATACGTGCCCTGACCGGGCCAAGCCAGTATTCCTTTGGTCTAACCAGCGACCTTGGGCTTTTAATGCCAGTGACCTTTGGGTTCATGCTGGTGAGTTTTAGGATTGTATGGACAATGGATGACTCCCTAGTCAAGCCAGTGACCCCACTCTCAGAGCCAGCAACCTCAGGGTTTCGAACTGATGACCTCAGCAGCCTTCCAGGTCAACACTTTATTCTTTGCACCACTACTGGTCAGGCCTATTTCCATTTTTTAGATGAAAAAACTTGATAAGCTGCCAATGATATGCCAAAGGACACTTAACAGGTAGGCAGATCAGAATATATACCTATCTCTGTCTGATTCTAAAACACATATTTCTTCCACTAGACCACATTGCTTTAGTGAAAAAATATTTCATAAATATTCAACAACACATTATATTACAGTTACCTATATAATATACTGTTTGATAAAGATTCATTATCCATGATTCTATTATATGTGAGAACTATTATTGTTTCCAAAACCAAGATTTCAAAGTTGTTTTTTCCTAAATTCCACTTAAGTTTGTATGTAGAATATGTGGATAATCTTTCATGGGTGAACAATTACTTCTCTAATATAATTAGAGAATATAGACTTCTCTCCCTGTACATGTGTGTTGTGAGCCGCTTGTAGAAAAGATTTAAAAGAAAAATACAACGAGCCCTCTTAAGACCTGTTGTAAGTGTGTGAAAATGATATTTTCCTCCTTTGTAATTTCTATTTCATGCCTGCAGCTAGACAATCTGGGCAACAGGGTTTTGACATTTGCGCTGCCTTTTGCTTTGTTCCTGCCAGCCACCAGGTTTGCAGTAATCCCTCAGCAACATGCAGCCCTGGAGGTTTATTCTCCACTGAAACTGTTCCCAGGAGGAGGTCAGGCATCACCCCACCGGGCTCTCCAAATGCACATACCTTCCTCCCGCGTTCCATCTTCAGTTCCTCCAAGCACGGAAAATACCAGATCACTCATCTTAAACAAAAAAAGATTATTAAAAAGACATTTGATTTTGGAATCCTATTTAAAAATTAGAATTGCCCTTGAAGCCTGACCTGAGTGGCGCAGTAGATAGAGCAGGGGCCCCAAACTACGGCCTGTGGGCCGCATGCAGCCCCCTGAGGCCATTTATCCGGCCCCCACCGCACTTCCGGAAGGGGCACCTCTTTCATTGGTGGTCAGTGAGAGGAGCACATTGACCATCTCATTAGCCAAAAGCAAGCCCATAGATCCCATTGAAATACTGGTCAGTTTCTTGATTTAAATTTACTTGTTCTTTATTTTAAATATTGTATTTGTTCCCGTTTTGTTTTGTTTTACTTTAAAATAAGATATGTGCAGTGTGCATAGGGATTTGTTCATAGTTTTTTTTATAGTTCGACCCTCCAATGATCTGAGGGACAGTGAACTGGCCCCCTGTGTAAAAAGTTTGGGAACCCCTGAGATAGAGCATTGACCTGGAATGCTGATATCACCGGTTTGAAACCCTGGCCCAGTCAAGGCACATACCAGAAGCAATGAATGAACTAAAGTGAAACAACTATGATCTCTCTCCCTCTCTCTCTCTCCCTTCTTCTTTCTCTAAAATCAATATATAAAATCTTTTATTTTTAAGGATTTGCCCTTGAAACCTAATTTGTACTTATTATGACAAGCTGGTCTTTCTGATGAACCAATGTTATTTAATATTTGGGCGGCCATAGGCCAGTGACTAAGGCATCTGTAGGTGTTACTGAGATGTCTGTAAACTTCTTTTGTTCAGAAGGACAGTTATTACATCCCAAGTAGCCTGTGAGTGAAGGAGTTCACTTTATTATCTGCAAACTTCAACATAACAGTCCATAAGCAGTCACCAGCTTACAAATGAATTGTACTCCAAGTCAGTAAGTCAAACTCAAGTAGATTTTCCACTAAAAAGCACTATCAATGCTGGTCTTTTTCTCAGACCAGTCCCCAGACTTAAGGTAAAGTTTAAGTAAGAACACTCAATTAGTTTTTATAACAAAATTCATTCAGAGCCTCAACCTGGAATTGAAACCAATCAGCTCAAAGCAGTGGTCAAACCCACGACCTCAAACCCGCGACCTCAGTGTGCCTGGATGATACTCTATCCACTGAGCCACCCAGCTGGGGTCAATGATGCTTTTTTTTTTTTTTTAAAAGCAAGGGGAATAAACAAGACAGAATTGAAGACAGTGATTATGTCACCTGGGCCACAGAGTTAGTTTCAATAGCTTGGAAAATGTTCTACTTCTACGAATGGGATCCCTATCAGTACTTGTTCTATTATCATGCATATGAAGTGGTTCAGAACACACAACTCAAAATATGCTGCTTCACATATTGATTATTTTGAGTGAAAGGAACTTGAAAAATAGCAAATGTGAGAAGGGCATGCTAACCTTCCTTTTACTTTCTGAAAGTGGGAGATGAAACTCCCATGTCAAAGATGCCCTCTCTGTACCAGGAGGAAAGAAACGTTCTCACCTGAGACAAGGAGTGAAAGCCAAAAGAAATCAATACAAACAGACCTTGTTAAAATAACTCTTATGTTCCTTCATTCTCTTCATACATTTTAATGGGGAGACATTTCCACAATTGCCACTTTGTTCAAACTAGTATAGAAGGACATAAGCTGAGCCACTTCTTTGGGTTTTTATTGTCATGTGGGGCTTCCCAAGTACGTGTAAATTTTATTAAATACAATGTATATGCTTTTCTTCTGTTAATCTGTTTTACATTCATCTTAGCCAGAAACCCTATGAGTGTAGAGGGTAAATTTTACTTTCCCTACACATTGTAGCCTTTATTTATTGTGATCTATTAATAAGGACTTTTAAGTATATAAATGTGTAAGTTTACAACGCCAATGTAACAAACCAATCTGCCCCTTAGTGGCTTCAACAGTCATATATTCTTGCTCCCAGTTTTGTTATTTCACAAGTCAGTTCCTCTGCTCCGTGCAGCACTGGCTGGAATCACTCATGAAGCTGCA
Organism: Saccopteryx bilineata; assembly: GCF_036850765.1. Lineage (NCBI taxonomy): Eukaryota > Metazoa > Chordata > Mammalia > Chiroptera > Emballonuridae > Saccopteryx > Saccopteryx bilineata. Next base: position 181,275,029 of record NC_089494.1, read on the forward strand.
CTGAGCAGGTGGAGGGCCTGGACTGGGAGGCCCACAAAAGTCTTGCATCCAAGGGTTGTAGGCAGTGGTGGATTCAAATAATTTAACAACCAGTTCTCTGCCCTAATGACCATTTTAAGTATAAACAAATATATACCAAAAGGTAGTTTATTGTTTCATGCATTTAATACTTATATAAGAACAGTAAAAGAGGTGCATAAAACTAGATTATGTTATAAAAAAGTTTTAAACTATTAATAAAAAATATTAAATAATACCTGACAAAAAAACAATAAAACTGTTATTTAAGATATTTCCAATGACAGCTTGTCACCCCCTGGTTGTTTGGCACTTTTTCTCTTTACATTATATTTTTATTTACTGAATAACAAACACGAGGGAATTAAAATGTAGTGTTTCATCAAGGGTCTAATGAGTTTTATGAAATGAGTAAATAAATATTACAAGCATAGCTTCATCAAAGATTTTTTTTTACCTATGGATGGAATGAACATTACTATGGGCACTTAGAATACAGTGTTGTGCAGATGAATGTTAAAAAAGAGTAAGCAATGTAAATTTGTGATTTCCACACTGGGCGGCTGCCCAGGTGCCCACCTTAAAGAGAACCCTGATTAAAAGTGCCATTTTAACAACTGGTTCACTGAACTCAACAAAAAATAAGGTATCAGTTCTATTGAACTGGTGCAAACTGGTAGAATCTCACCACTGGTTGTTGTGCTGACTCTCGAATGGGGCATTTTGGTTCTCCTTCACATTTTCTTTTTCTTTCTGCATGGTTTCTGATCATCACTGGCCTTTTCTCATGAACTTCCTTGCCAGCAGGCTCACCTAGAGTTTCCTACAACATGGCAGCTGGGTGCCAAGACAGCCGAGGCACAGGCTCCCTAGCTGTTAAGGGCTGGGCCCAGGATTGCTGGAGTGTCGCTTCGTGGCATCCTGTTGATTGAAGCCTGTCACAAAGCTAACTGAGGTTCAGGGAAAGGGAAATAGAAATCTACTTCTTGGTGGAAAAGGTGACTTGTGCATAAATAAAAGGGAGGGTTTGTTGGCAACTTCTTTGAAGAGTATCAACCATGTGAAGACGTGGAATATTTTTTCCCATTAAAGAAAGGACTATGACCTGGGTTAAGGGAAATGATCTCTACGGAAGAGATCATTTGAGAGAGATCATACGAGAATTTGAATAATTCCACCTTTTCAGGCTGCTGTACTCCCATGTATTTCTGTAAGGTATAAGCTCTCATGTGTTAGCACCAACAAAAAAGGATTACATAGAAAATAAAAGGTCTTAGTTCAGAGAAGAAGATGTGTAAAGACAAGTTTTGGTAAGCGTCAAATTGTTTGTAATACCTAGCAAACTAACCCCCCACCACCACCAAAACTAAATATTTGTAAGGAGAAATGACTCCAGAACTATTTGCAAAACTGAAAATTAAACAATAGTTTATTCTAACTATTATGCCAATTTAGTTAGAAAAGTAAGTAAAAATAGTAAAAATTCACCATTCTCCTGCCCTAAAAGAGCTTCTTTATTTTACTACCCTATGTCTGTTAGTAGATTCTTTCCAGCTTCTGAATACAGTGGTAACTCTTCCTTTCTTCCTCCTATCAGTTCTTCTTTCAAAGTATTTATATACAACTTCCTTTTCAACCCTCTGTATCCACAATTTAGCCCAGATTTTTGTAGCATTAAAGCAAATTGATTATAATTTCCTCCTGTCTTTGATGTTATGCCCACCCCCAACCCAGTCATTCCAAATGCTTCTTTATCTTTCCATGCTGACACTCAGAAATGTCATGACTCTTCACTGTCTTCACTGCCCCTGTGGGAGCTGGGAGGATGGTTTTCATAATCAACTAAGATTTCTTTCAAAAAGATGCCTCTCTTCTGAGATTCTAAGTGCATTGGCTGTTCTCTGCCTGCCCCCTTTCTAAGCAATTGCACCTTCCTTCACCCCACATGCACTCAAGAAGAGATACTGGTAGGAGTGCATCACATCCTTTATGTGTTGGTGCAGGGGGGAAAGTTAAAAACCACTGGACTTATTCATAAGGTAAAGTCCAAAGTCATTGTCAGGTATTGATCAAATACCCAATCTATTTTTCTTCTTAATATTTTCCTCACTACACTTGACTGAAAAACCAGTTAAGATAAAAATAGTATTAAACAGTTAGGAAACTTGGTCCCCACTATTATAGAGCTTGCCATATAATGAGAGAGAAAAACACTAAACAAATAAACTCATGATGTTAAAGCAAAACCAGGGTGCTAAGACGGTGAGAGAATGTGGTCTCATGGCTCCAGAGACGAGAGGAGAGTTTCCTCAGTCATCCTGGATTAAGAACCAAAGTTTCTCCATTTGAGTGTCATATAATAACTTCCTTTCTATGGAAACATTATACAAGCAACTGTTTACTCTCTTCAAACTAAGCTCACCTCATGGCCAAACAAGGGTGTGGGCTAAAAAGCAGACTCAAGATCCAAGACAACATAACAATTTTCTGACAGATCCTAAAAACAAATAAGATATATTCTGGTAGATTTTGCTAACCACCCAGAGAGTCTGAAACAGGAAAGAAAACAAAACAAAAAGAAAGGGGAAAAGAAAAAAAAGGAGAGACTATGGCTATGTGTTGTTCATTCATATTTTGTGGGTTATCTTGCTGTTTGTTTTGTCAGCTATTTTTATTAATAATGAACAAAACAAAAACAGTGAGTCACAAATAGAAGGTGCATATTTAGGGTCTCTGGCTAAGAATAAAGAGATGACAAAGAAAGTAAGGAGCAGGGGGAGGGCTGTCTTGGAACGGGAAAGGATTGACTCATACAAGGACATTGATTGTGCACTGTCCTCACTTCCACTAGAGGGAGTTTGTTCTGTGCCAGCAGGTCAGGCCTTTGGGGTGATCCTCACAAGAAACCTGGGCCTGGAAGGGGGAAAGAACTAGACTTTAGGGCCAGACAAAGCTACATTTGACTCTATATACTTCCTAGCAATATAAGCCTCAGTTTCCTCCTCTGTATAAAGGAAAGGGTGCCTGGCCGGGTGGTGGAGCAGTGGATAGAGCGTCGGACTGGGATGCAGAGGACCCAGGTTTGAGACCCCGGGGTCGCCAGCTTGAGCGCGGACTCATCTGGTTTGAGCAAGGCTCACCAGCTTGGACCCAGGGTCGCTGGCTCAAGCAAGGGGTTACTCGGGTCTGCTGAAGGCCCACGGTCAAGGCACATATGAGAGGGCAATCAATGAACAACTGGGGTGTCATAATACGCAACAAAAAACTGATGATTGAGGCCCTGGCCGGTTGGCTCAGCGGTAGAGCGTCAGCCTGGCATGCGGGGGACCCGGGTTCGATTCCCGGCCAGGGCACATGGGAGAAGCGCCCGTTTGCTTCTCCACCCCCCCCCCTTCCTCTCTGTCTCTCTCTTCCCCTCCTGCAGCCAAGGCTCCATTGGAGCAAAGATGGCCCGGGCGCTGGGGATGGCTCCTTGGCTTCTGCCCCAGGCGCTAGAGTAGCTCTGATCGTGGCAGAGTGACGCCCCGGAGGGGCAGAGCATCGCCCCCTGGTGGGCAGAGCGTCGCCCCCTGGTGGGTGTGCCGTGTGGATCCCAGTCGGGCGCATGCGGGAGTCTGTCTCTCCCTGTTTCCAGCTTCAGAAAAAAATAAAAATAAAAATACAAAAAAAAAAAAACCTGATGATTGATGCTTCTCATCTCTCTGTTCCTGTCTGTCTGTCCCTCTCTGACTCTCTCTGTCTCTGAGAAAAAAAAAAAAAGGAAAGGGTAAAGTCTTTCTTGTAAATATTTTAGTGAAAATTAAAAGATGATGTGTGAATAAACTGGTTTACAGTAAATTTTCAATAATGATAGCTATTACTTTTGTCAACACTAGGCTAAAGTCACTACTGTTTAGTACATAACCACATATCCCAATGAAAGAGCACAATGGGACCACCTGTGTTTGTAAATCTTCCCAACACCCAAGAAACCATCAAAACTCATTAGTTATAGAAAGGCCCACAAAGGTATTTAACTTCTCTAACTCTGTTCTACATACATGAAGATAAGAACATTTAATTTCTAGACATTAAGAGAAATTGTTATTTTAGAATTTAGGTCAAGTCAGTGTCTGGCACATTGTAAGCACCTAATAAATGATAAAGGTTTAAATTATTATTCCCCTTTTACAAATTAAAAAGTGAAGAAGAAAGATTGACAGTTGTTTTCATGATTCTGAATTTCAAAGCATCTTACCATTATCTTGCTATCATCCATGAGCACAGATGAAATTAAGAAATTAAGATCCTGCCTTTGAATTTTCCTTTTCAGATCTTTTTTCCTTTCCATGCTTTATTTTCCCTTGCAGAAGAGGCATTACGTTTTTTTTAGAGCCCCACTAGCTCATCTATTGTATAAGGCACTAGTGAGAATTGTGAAGATCTTTTGGTGGGGCAATGGTAATAACATAAGCACAAGTAAATTTCATCATTACCATTTTTTCCTAAGATGACCATGGTTAAACTTTCAATTATGTATGCGTGATTTAAAATTGCAGAGTTTATATTTCAACCTCCCCCCTCTTTTTTAAAATGAGAAGCAAGGAGGCAGAGAAGATAAGACTCCCACATGTGCCCAACCGGGATTCACCCTGCATGCCCACTAGGGGGCGATGCTCTACCCATCTAGGGCATTGTCCATTGTAACTAGAGTCATTCTAGTGCCTGAGGCAGAGGCCATGGAGCCATCCTCAGCACCTGGGCCAACTTTGCTCCAATGGAGCCTTGGCTGAGGGAGGAGAAGAGAGAGATAGAGAGAAAGGAGAGAGAGAAGGGTGGAGAAGCAGATGGGCACTTTTCCTGTGTGCCCTGGCTGGGAATTGAACTTGAGACATCCACATGCCGGGCTAACACTCTATTACTGAGCCAAGTGACCAGGGCCTCATCAGCCCTTTTTACTCTAATTCATTTTCCTCAAATTCCAGAAGAGATACGTAGGTACATCATTTCAGAGGCCTCATCTAAGGGACTTCGGTGTCCCTTCACTTTCACACATACTTTGGACCTCTGTATGATTAAACTAGACCATTTGGCAGGTGTAATATGTTGGAATAAGACTGTTTCAGCCAAACACCTTACTCAGCTAATAACATGAGAGGAATATAAGAGGGTGCTATGGTGTCTGAGGTGTTTAGGTTTGATTTCTTATTTTAAGCTTTCATTCGAAGGGCAGACTGAATTGAGTCCACACCAATGTGACTCCTGCTAGGGGAAGGGGGGGTGTGGGACACACTGCAGGCACAGCAACCTTTTTAAAAACATCAATTAACTTCATGTCAGCATTTATGAAGAGCCTACTCTGCACCAGGCACTGAGCTGGACCCTGTGACAGAGCTGATTAAAATAGACCTTTTTATTTTCCTCTGTGGCTGAACATCCTGAGTATTACCTGGCACTTTTTGCCATGCTTTAAATCGAGTACATCCTTCTTCATCTGTCATGCTAGCTGTTGTTTGGTGATGGAGTAAAGAATCATGAGTTTCTTTTCTGCAGCAATGCATCAGATCATTGTCCTGTTTCTTTCCTGGCTTGCTGTCGACACAGCCAATCTAGCTCATCCTGGTCAAAATAACGTGTTTCCTGCTACAGTAATGCTTTTCTCTGTGGACAAAAAAGGGGCCACTTACTACACCTGACAAACACAGGAAAGGCCTGCACGGTGGTCTTACAAACTCAGAGACCTAAAGTAACCACAAAGGATGGTGTAAAATTAAAACTTTCTAGCTAAAAGCAGTTCACTGGTAGGTAGTCATGTCCTAGGGTGGTTTTTTCCCCTAACAAAGGTCAATTGTTATTATCATGTTAATTTAACTGTGAACTGTCTATATGTTTTACTTTTTATCCAATTCCAGAGATGTCCCTGCTTTGCTTTCTCCTGCCTTCTGCCTTCCGTGTAACCCCTGGTTGGTCAAATAAGTTTGTAAAATATGATTTTTATGTTTGCTCTCTTATAGTTTGCATTGGGGGCTGGGCAGTACTAGGTATGTGTGGTCTGTGAAATTGCCAATTACCTTCCTGCTTGGGAAGGGCCATTGTTTTTGCTAATGTTTGCAGAGTGAGAGAAGGAGAGAGAGGAGAAGAAGAGAAAGAAGCCATGTTTGCAGAGTGAGAGCAGAGGGAATGCCGAATGCTGAGGAAGAAGCCATGTTGGCAGGAAAAGAGAAGGTGTGCAGATGGGGAACCAGAGCTGAGGGGCTTTGCGAGCCATACTGACACTTTTTTTTTCCATACTGACCCTTTTAAAGCCTTTGATTCTAGGAGAAACTGGAGAAGATTCTCCTGGTGGTGGAACCAGAGAATGTGTCAGGGCTTTGGGAGCTCTGAATGAGTGAAAGAGAAGTGTTTTCCCTGTGTGGTGCTTGTCAGCCAGTGAGAGACTAATAAAGGAATGGCCCACCATTTTTGGCCTCACTGTTTTTCACCATCTGCCTGAATTCAATGAGAGCCTGCATGTGCATGGTCATGACGGTGGCAACTACTGGCCAGACACCCCCGATGTCTTCCCCTTTGATTCTGATGTATAATGTAAGTGGTAAATCTGCCATTTTCTGGAGCATTTCCTCAATCTGTTGAGATTTTTACTTCCCAGCAATTATTGTCAGTTTGGCTTAAGTAAATTCATAATAATTCTTACAGGTTTGGAGGTTCTTACACTGACATCTTTGTGTCCCGAATGAAGCATAGCAGACCCTCAACTGAGCCTCTAGCAGACATAGTGACTCAAAGGTGCTTAATATACATTTGTTTAATCAAGTTTAGGTTTTAATTTTCTTGTCCGGAAAAGTGGTACTCCATCTTTATAGATATAGATTTGGTTCTGTATTTTGAAAGCCTCAAGTAAAACTATAAAAACTCCTTTCAAGAGCCCTGAAAGGAACACCAAAAGGCTGCAGAACGCAGTACAAACAGCACAGCACCAGATCGACCAGGACCGTAGGCCACACAGTCTGACGGTTAACAAGGTAACGGAAGCCTAATCTCTCTGAATGTTTTCTTCCCAATCTGCCTGTCTGGAACAACAAGCCCAAATTCATGAGGTTATTCTGAGCATTAACTAATATAATGAAAGTAAATTGCATGGTACTGTGGGGGAGGAAGAAAACTTCCTCTACCTACTCTTTTAGGTTCTCTTGGTTAGTCTAATAATTAAATTGATATGATATTAATAAGAGAAAAAAAATCTAATTTTATTATCTATATAAGTATGGGAAGCCCACATTTTTGAAAGAGTCAGAGGGCCCACATACATGATAGTTCAGAGACAGAAAGTGAAATGGCATTCCGAGGCAAGGATGAGGTAAGGTCCTTGGAACTTAGAGATAAGGAAGGTCATTGCAGGTTCATAGAAAGAGTAGAGGCTCAGTAATTAGAAGTTCATCGTACCCTATGGATAGTTCATAAAAAGTTATTCCTGGTAATAATTCTCCTTAGGGCAAGGCCCCTAATTTAATTTCTTTAAAGGATAGGTTAGTTTCTCATGACCCCCTGGGTCTCTATCGCCTTCAGCTCAAAATATATCATTCACATGCTAAAGGGGCACATCTTGGGGAAGCCTGTTCTGAACCCCTTCAGTACATACTAGACATTTAATAAATAGCTGTTTCCTTGATTTTCCCCTCACCAGGAAAAGTTTAACTATGCCAAATAAGGAAAAGGCCTTAGAAATTTCTTGGAACTGCAGGGATTAGGGACTTTTTCTTATTCACGCAAGCACTGGAGAAGTGTCAGGCACATTCCAAACTCCAAAGGAAAGGAAATGCTATTCCTCTGCCACCCACTCTACCCACCAGGGCCCCAGAGCACATTAAAATAACATTAGGACAAGGATTTAAGCCGAAAATTGGGCTCACAGGGAAGGCTTGACTCCTCAGAGGCTTAGCTATACCTATGAGCACAACAGCATGACTCCCTGGCTGGCTGACATCACAGCTTACTGTGTTTGCCCCAGGCGACAACAGGGTGGATCCTGAGGGGTAGGGAGCGTGGTGCCTCTGATGCATTAAAAAAGCCCTCTGGGGACCCCCAGTGGTCATCAGCAGTCATAGGTTTCTCTGCAAACACAAAGCTGTGGCCTCAGGAAAAATACTGAACTTCAATCATATTTGTCTTCCTTGTCTCACCAGTGATCCCAGTTTTCTCTCGAAAGTTATTACTAAGAAAGCAACTGCTTTGTAACCTCCTGAACAGACCTCAGGTTTAGAAGTTGGAGTTATATGTGGCGTGGACATGAAGAACAATGGCTTTTAATTGGGAGGTCTGAAATGTTCTTTATGGCCATCAACAGGAAAGCCAGGGGAAGAGCAAGCAAGGTGGAGGATTGAGAGAAACATTGTGTCCTCAAAAGCCCCAGGACAGCATCGCCGCGAGGGCATGCAAGGGCCCACCCCATCTGTCCCCACAGGCACGGGGAGAGAGAACAGATTTCAAGGGTGTCTCATTCCTAAACTAACTGTTGTAACTCATGTATTTCTGTTGCTTAAGTCTTTATTCCTCTAACTTTTAATTAAATTGATGAAGAAAAAAAAGCAATAAAGCTAAATTACTGCTGGGAAATCAGTAATAAATGATTCAGCCTAGACTCCAGGCCTGTCTGGAGACTGGAAGACAGATCCAACAAAGATTTATTTACACAAAGTACCAGGACACTCCTGGGTAACAACTTTTCCTTTTGGGGAAAGGAGAGGGGAACAAAATTTTGCTTCAAAGATGGGTGGAGAGGTTGTTCTGAACACAGCCTTGTTTTTTTTTATCACTCCAACTCATCCATCTCCAAGCCAGTCTTTCAGGCCTCTGCTCTTTCCTTGAAGTGATGAGGCCCAAAGCCAACCCTGCTTCAGCAGTTAGAGAAGAGATCCAGCCACAAGATGCAACATCTGCTAGGAGATGAGGCACTGCAGCCTCGTCATGGCAGGTAAGGACCCCACCTGCAGTAACTTGTAACTTAGTGTTTCCTGCTGTTTCTGCCGACTGCTCTACCCCAGTGGTAACTGGAGTTACAGCTATCACTTTCCACATCAACAGTGACAAGAAACATCAGCCCAGACAGCCAGAGCAGAAGAAGAAAATGGCAGACAGCACAGGTAGCCAAGGGGCTAGTTGACCTGTTCACTCAGGTGACCTTCAAGTGTGTTTGCTGTGGTGGGTTGAATGGTACCCCACCACCCAAAATATATGTCCATGTGCAAGCGCCCCCACTTACCCATTCTGTGAGCATGACCTATATTTTGTTTTTTCTTTGTTTTTAATTTGGGGGAGTAGTTGCAGATGTAATTAAGGATCTCAAGATAAGATCAGCTGAGATTATCTGGGTTGGATCTTCCCCCCCGCCCCCGGGTTGGATCTTAAATCTAATGGCAAGTGTCCTTATAAGAGACACAAAGAAAAGATGCAGAGAGATAGAGGAGAAGACCCTGTGAAGACCAAGACAGAGACTGGAGTTATGAAAACACAAGGCAAGGATGCCTAAGGCCAACAGAGCTGGAAGCGGCCAAGAAAGTTACCCCCAAGACCTTTTGGAGGGAGTACAATCCTGCCAACACCTTGAGTTCAGATTTCTAATTGCCAGAATTGTGAGTAAATTTCTGTTGTTTAAAGCCACTCAATTTGTGGTAATCTTTAAAGGCAATTCCAGGAAGCTAATACATTTGCAAAAAAATATTTACTGAGCACCCTTGCTATGCCAACATCAGGCCAGGTACCGAGGATACAGCAGTAAACCAAACAAAGACAACAGTCTCATAGAGTTTGTAAAAGAGATGATACACTGGTGAACAAACAAAACATTTCTGAGGGTGGAAAGTCATACATATAAATACAGCTGCCATGTTAGTCTGCACAACTCTAGAGTCACGTTGACATAGTTGAATCCCAGTTGTTCTCTTTACAATACTCATGCCCTGAAGGAAGACAATAAATCTTTCTAAGCTTAAGCATTTTCATGTATAAAATGTAAACATTAATAGCACTCACTGTTTGGGGAGTGCTGAGGGTTAAATGAGATAACATATATAATTGCTTAACACAATTGTGCCTAGCACAAATCACACACTTAATAAACGTTAGCAAGGCAAGTGATAACAATATGAGATGAAAGATTTTTTTCAAATAAAATAAACAAAAAATTGGGTTTTTTTTGTTTGTGTGTGTGGTTTTTTTTTAAAATAATGGGAACATTACTCTCTGTACTATTGCTATATTTTATTTCCTTCAAGGCATTACCACTCTCTACAAATCATATCACTGACTTATTCATTTATACGGTTTTTATCTGTTTACAGTGGCAGAACAAGAACTCCATGAAGGTGGTTTGTTGATGCTGTTGTTAATATATCCAGGATCTTGACAAGCATCTCACACAATGACTTAACAAATCAACCCAACCTTCTACTGAGTTTCTAGGAACTGGAGGCAAACCACTACTTGTTAAAAGAGAAAAGAAACAAAAGGACATGTTATTTTTTCCTATGGATTGTTCATGATGATAGATTATTGATTAATAAGTATATAGTGATTTTATACAATAGAAAGAATCAATTAAGCCAAAAAATAAGTGCTATTTTTCTCAAAATTTAAAGCTTTAAGTCCCCAGATAGTTTTATAATATAATTATTTAAGAATTATTCAATACTTTAAATTACTGTACATAAAATTTGCAAAGAAAAAATGATATTCCACCAAAACTAATTGGCTTTTACTTCTACCAAACTTGCTTTTAAGGAATTCAGTCAAAATATGAAAATGTTTAATGAAAAATAAAGCTCAATTAACATAAACAAAATGGAGATAATGCACTTTTATTCAGTGATGTACTTCAAATCCATTTTGTGTGTGTTTAGTACTCAGAAAAAGTACAGCATAACCAAGTTTTAAAGACATTTAAATTGTCTCTAATTTGCAGTACCACCAGAGTCAAAATAGATTTAGTTAATAAAGTTAACACTTATATAATGTTGCTACTACCAAGGCATACTTAATATAAATTGAACTGGATTATAATTTACTGGGAAGAAAGTTCTCTTAATTGCTAGAGTACTGTCTGAACAGAGATGGACATGAGTAGCTCTCAGAAAAAGAATGAGGATTTACAGTGTCAAAGGATCTTTGATCTAATGCTTTAAATTCAGGTGAGAGGGGAGAAATGAGGAAATACACTCTATCACGGATAAGAAATCTGGTGTTTTCTGTTTGCTTACTTTGCTCCTCTTTAAATCATTATGGTATGGCCATCAGGACCGAGGATGGGAAAGTGAATAGGTTAGCATCAAATATTTAAATCCAAAATAATAATTATTATAATAGTTAACACATACATAATCCTTACTATATGTTCAAAACTTATCTAAGACTTTATAAACCATTCATTCCATTTGTTTACTAGTCAAATACTTCAAAACAAGCATTTTCAATTTAAACCCATTACTTTGCCTACAAACCTACAAATCATTTGAGCTACTTTATTTACTATTAATTGTTATAGACATAATCTCTTTTAAAAAAACCTGAAAAATCAAAATATAGAGACAAAAAACAGATTGTTTTAATATTGGGCAGGTTGAAAATGCAGACGTAATACATGACTAATTAAAATGCAACTTTCTTTTGATTCCCATCATCGTCAGTTGGGCATTCTCCTACACCAGGACAAAATCTATAGCAGGTTCAAGGTCTTTTAATTTACTCTTCAATCATAGTCATACGATGAGTTTAAGTCACCAATACAAATGTTAAATGTCAAGTCTCATACAGTAGTTAAGACTCCAAACTTGACCTCTGTTCATGTCCCCAGCTGCAGCTGCAGCTTCAGGATAGAGGTCGGCAATGACAAAGGCACATGTCGTGGGCCTCCTCCTGTGTGTTGGCATTGCTTCCCCAGCCTGAGAGCAGGCTCCTGGCCTTCCTGGGCTGCTTCAGAGGAGGGAAGAGAAAGAACTAACTTATCATGACTGGCCTTTTTCTCCATGGTCCCAGCAGGTAGCTAAGTGACCCTTTCTCTGGAGATGAGTCTTTAGTGAATTCCTCAGTGCCTACCCCTATGCCTCTCCCTCTTGCAGTTCCCTGACCCAGAGGATGCGAGTCTCTTCCAGGTGGTCAGTTGTAACTCTTTTCTCTGGCACGCCTCCAGGCTCCTCCTTCTGCTTGAACTCGTGCCCAGGCCAGGAGGCCTATTGACAGATGCAGAACTCATATTAGATTGCTCCCAAATAGACCACACTAGGTTCATTTGAAACACTCACATACCCACATCCTAAAAAGAATGTCTGAGAGGCAGGCTGATCTCAAAGCAGCAGCAGCCACCACTAAAGCAGCTAATTAGCCCTTGTCCCACCCTCAAGACTTTCTGAGCAGGAATCAGAACCCAAACCACAGTTCTCTTTAGCTTTCTCAGACATGAGTGAGGCATCAGTCCTCTGTGTCTCACAACTTCAGGGAGCACCTTTCAAAGCCTCCCTAGTGTCCTCTTCATTCACTAAACTTGGGTTAGAATGAATTATATCTTGACACCTTCTCCCCAAACCAGACATTATGTTCTTACACCATGGGAAAAACCTCTCTCCAAATAAATTGATCAATTTTTAGTCTTTCCAAACTCTTAATACCTTTTATATCCTTGATCTACTCACTTAGGGAACTGGTTCTTGGAGATTTTCTTCACTAAAGTCTTCATCTACAGATTCATTTTACATCACATTTTTCTATCAGTATCTATTATATTGGTGCCTCAATTGGAACTGAGGCATGAAGAGTCCCATTCAAACATGACCATGATAATTAGCTATCCAAGATCTCTAACAAAAAGACCTAAAATATATATAATACATTAAGTAAGACTGAGCCTTGACTTTTCTGGACCAGAAAGGCTGCTTGGCTTGATTGCTAATTTAGGATTCAAGTTCCTTCTATCTTTATGCTTGTCCATAATCTATACTCATTGGGTCTATAATCTTTATATAACATCAGGTGGTTAACTCTTTCATGACTGACACAAAATTTCTAGTGGCACCGTGGACTGATGATTGAAAACATTGCTCTAGGGCACAGGTTCTCAAAAGTGCTGATTTCAAAACCCCTTTATACTTTTAAAAATTATTGAGGACCCACAAAAACTTGAAATACTGACAACAGCTCAGCTAATACTGGCTAGGATGTAGAGCAACAAGAACTGTCATTCATTTTTTTTTCTTTTTTGCATTTTTTCTGAAGTGAGAAGCAGGGAGGCAGAGAAACAGACTCCCGCATGCACCTGACCGAGATCCACTCAGCATGCCCATTAGGAGGCGATGCTCTGCCCATCTGGGGCATTGCTCCATTACAACTGGAGCCATTCTAGCACTTGAGGCGGAGGCCATGGAGCCATCCTCAGTGCCCAGGTCAACTTTGTTTCAATGGAGCCTTGGTTGTGAGAGGGGAAGAGAGAGATAGAGATGGAAAGGAGAGGGGGAAGGGTGGAGAAGTAGGTGGGTGCTTCTCCTGTGTGCTCTAGCTGAGAATCAAACCTGGGACTTCCGCATGCCGGGCCAATGCTCTACCACTGAGCCAACCGGCCAAGGCGTATTATTCATTCTTGTTGAGAAATGGTACAGATATTTTAGAAGACAGTTGATAGTTTCTTACAAAATTAAACATATTTTTACCATGTGGTTCATCAATCAGGTTCCTTGTTATTTACCCAAATGAGCTGAAAACTTATGTCCACACAAAAACCCACACATAAATGTTTACAGAAAATTTATTCACGATTTCCAAAACCTAGAAACAACCAAGGTGTCCTTTAGTAGGTGAATGAATAAATAAACTGTGGTACACCCAGACAATGGAATATTATTGTTCACTAAAAAGGAATGAGCTCTTGCCTGATCAGGCAGTGGCACAGTGGATAGAGTGTTGGACTGGGACATGAGGACCCAGGTTCGAAACCCCGAGTTTGCCAGCTTGAGCATGGGCTCATCTGGTTTGATCAAAGCTCACCAGCTTGAGCCCAAGGTTGCTGGCTTGAGCAAGGGGTCACTTGGTCTGCTGTAGCCCCAAGTCAAGGCATATATGAGAAAGCAATCAATAAATACCTAAGGTGCCACAACAAAGAATTGATGCTTCTCAATTCTCTCCCTTCCTGTCTGTCTGTCCCTATCTGTCCCTCTCTCTGTCTCTCTCTCTCTCTCTCTGTCTCTGTCACACACACACAAAAAAAGAACGAGCTATCAAGCCCTGTAAAGACATGGAGGAAACTTAAATGCACACTACTGTTGGAATCCATGCAAGTCTGAAAAGACCAGAGTAACAGGTTTTATTGAAAGGAAGAAAGGAACCCTGCTGGGCACTTCTCTGGGGAGAAGGGCACTGCTTACAGACTAGAGGTGAATTTTATAGGGCTTGCAAGAGCCTGAGAGGGTACTGAGTCAAAAGTTCTGGTATGTTCCCTTTTTCGGTTTTAGGATTTCAGCTTTCTGGAATGCTCCTCCTTGGGCGGTTGATCAGCTTTCTGGAACTTTTCTGCCTCAAAGGCAATTATCCAGTAAGTAAGGGTGAGGTCAGGCAGCCAGGAGGGACAACAAAAGGGCAGTTGGAATTTCTGGTAAATTCATATATCTATCAACTACTAAATGAAAAAAAAAAAACTAATTTGTAAATGCTTATCAAACCCATAGAATGTACACTACCAATGTTAATCCAAATTCGGAGGGACCCGAAATATGGAAGACAGGAGCAAGGTCCGTCGTTTACACATTGAAGCTTTATTGTTTAGCTTGGCCAAGCAGCGGCAGCTCCAACAGAAATCTGAGGGAGAGCGCGCTGGCCCTTTGTTCTACTTAGTTTTTATAGTTTTGTAAGTGGGAAGTACAGAAGCAAAAATTGCAATTAGGAGCCCCTTACCACTATTGGTTATAGTCATATGTCCTTTAACATGATAGGACCACGTTCAATTTGCAAGCTATACATCATTTTGGGGAAAACAAAGTTTACAAGCCAACACAATGGTAGAAAGATGTCTCTTTACATATTAAAGGCATTCCTATATTATCTAGTGTTTATCTGCTATCTCTCTGTCCAGAGTCACACACACATTTACATAGGAGAGGTAGTTTCGGTGGGGACAAATGCCTGCAAATGACTCATTGCTATAAGAAAAGGCTTATTTTGGCTTTTCTCTTCCTGCACCTGTCTAGCCATTCACCCCTTTCCCCATAGGTGTGGTGGAATGTCTTGTAATCCATGTTTTCCTCCCCTTGCATTTACAATACAATGCCAAGGGCCATCCTGGTTATGCCAATCACACAGTACAGAGACTATTCTCACAATTTCTCTGCACACCTTAACCCAAATTAATAAAATGTTCTCCAAGCCTCCTAAAATATTAATATTAATTCTGTAGCCTTTGGTACTTTACAACACCTGCGGGTAAAATGGCTCAGTGGCTCCTCACCAACAGTAAATCCTTGTGAAAAATAATCTTTGGGTGATAGTGATGAGTCAGAATACGTTCATACTTTCCTGTGTGTTACAATGTTTTAATATCTTAAAAAAACTTTCTGTCTGGGAAGAGACTGCCCCTTCAGAGGCTAGCCAATTCTTAGACAGCAAGGGCTCAGCCAGGAGCGTGCCTTTGATATGCCAACTTCCCAATCCAGAGGCAGACCTGCTCTATCTGGCCTGTACACCCTGGAGGCAGTATTTCTCTGTCTTAAAATCCAAAGACTGAGTGCCAGGCAACTAGAAACCACCCCCATAGCCGCCAACCCTCTGATATTATTAAAACTAGTCAATCCTAAACTGTTTACCCTGCCTTGCCTTGACTTTCCCATGGAAGCCCAGGTAAAGGCGCTGGCCCAAGACAGGCCCCTGGCTCCTGTCTTCTGCCTACTGCCCACCCTGGCGGCTTTCCCACATCACCTATGTGCATGCCTCTGTCTCTAGGATCTGAGTAGAACAAGTCCATTTCTTTTTCTGAGCCTATCCCCTGTCTCCTCTGTGGCCACACCTGGCTGACCAGCTCATAAAAAATACAAAATAAACATATGCCAAAATCCCCAAGCCTAAAGAACCATAAGTTTTCTGTCTGCTAATTCAAGTAAAAATGGTGTTCCACCAAAAATAAAAATAAAAAAAAATAAAACTGGTTCAGCTACTCAATCCCAGAGAGGTTTTTTTTTGTTTTTGGGTTTTTTTTTTTGTATTTTTCTGAAGCTAGAAACCAGGAGAGACAGTCAGACAGACTCCCGCATGCGCCCGACCGGGATCCACCCGGCACGCCCACCAGGGGGCGATGCTCTGCCCCTCCGGGGTTTCGCTCTGCTGCGACCAGAGCCACTCCAGCGCCTGGGGCAGAGGCCAAGGAGCCATCCCCAGTGCCCGGGCCATCTTTGCTTCATGGAGCCTCGCTGCGAGAGGGGAAGAGACAGAGAGGAAGGATGGGGGAGGGGTGGAGAAGCAGATGGGCGCTTCTCCTGTGTGCCCTGGCCGGGAATCGAACCCGGGACTTCTACACGCCAGGCCGACGCTCTACCACTGAGCCAACCGGCCAGGGCCCCAGAGAGGTTTTGAGACCATCATACTGAGGTACACAGCAGAGGGCATGATGTGTTCTTACCCTTCTGTCATAGAGATTATTAAAGAGATTATACTCAAGGATCAAGATTCAATAAAATTAATAATTTTTACTGTTTCATCAATGACATTCTTAAGTGACCCTGGCACTTGACTACTAGAGTGTGGTAGTAAACTGACTGCTAGGACAGTATAGGGTACTGTGCTGAGGGGACAGCAGTTTTACCAACTGTTGACTTTGCTCCATTAGCACAAAGATCAAAACTATGAAAAAGGCAAGTAACGTATTATTATAAAGATAGTTGTGACGCCTCAGACTCTCACAAGTGTTTTGGAGACGGACAGGAGTCAGCAGACCAGAATTTGAGACCATCTTCCCTGGGGCTCTGTCCACATCTACACAGTCCAGCTCAAGTGACTCTATTATCAACCTCCAGTAAGGGAGAAAGCCACTGAAGCAAAACATGTGTATGTGTCACTTATATTCAGGTGATACTGGTGAGAACTTGGTCATTTGATATTAATTAGTTATTTCTGAGTAACAATTCACCCCCAAAATTTAGTGGCTTAAAGCAACAACCATTTTACCCAGCTCATTATTCCATTGGTTGGCAATTTAGATGAGACTCAGCTGAGTAGTTCTTCTGGTCTCTGCTGAAATCTCTCATGCATCTTTGGTCAGCTGCTGGTCAGCAAGGTGGTTTGGTCTAGGAGTTGGCTGCCTGCTGAGTGAAGAGACGAGGTGACTAACCACATGTCCCTTACTATCCAGCAGGCTAGCCCAGACTTGTTCCCAGACAACAACAAAACTTAAGTGATGGTACAAAAGGCCTATTGAGAGCTAGGTTCTGACTTGACCCAGTATCACATCCACTGAATTTTATAAAGCAAAGCAGGTCATATTTATGAGGCAAAGCAGCTGATATTCAAAGGTAGAGAAATGGACTCAGCCTCTTGAAAAGAGAAGCAGCAAAGTCACATTGAAGGAAAGTGTGGATACAGTGAAGGGAAATAATTGCAGCCAGTCAGCAAGCACTCTACCACACATGACCAAAGCTGGCTGTCAAAAAGGATGATAGAGTCATAAATGGCAGCCAAAAGCTTATGAGTAGGAAAACAGATTTAGCAGGAATAAATTAGCAGTCCATAAAGATTACAATTTTCCCCTAATTCTAATCAAAACCACTAGAGATTGTGGGGGAGCTTGACAACTTGATTCTAAAATTTATGCAGAAAAGATCGTGGCTTTTCTATACAAAAAGAGCCAGGACAAGGCTAAAGAAGAACAAGATGTGGACAATTGTTCTTGCAAATGTTAAGACCAGTAGAACAACTAAAGGCCAGAAACAAATCCAAGTGTATATGGAAACTCAATTATAAGTGAGTATGTTTACACACCTGTGGAAAAACAAGGACTAAAGACTTCCATGTAAAGGCAAAACCATAAGACTATACTTTCAGTGATCATTTTTATAGTTTGTAAAGGCAAAACCAGAACAGCTCCAGAAGGCAATAGAAAGTCTTTACAATAAAGAAGAAAAGAAAGATCCCTTTCATGAGAACCAAAGTTACCACGGGACAGGGAGGCCACATTGGACTATGCTAAATTTGGGCCTTCTGTTCATCAAAAGATACTACGAAGAACATACCAAGACAAGCCAGTGTGGAAATGGGAGAGAGATGAGTAAACAGATAAATGGAGAAGCAGCCAGGCACAAGTAGCTCAAACTGGTCATGAGCCATAAACTGGGAAAGAATTTTTGCAATACAAATACTCAATAAAAGGTTGTTATCTAGAATTTTTGAAGAACTGTAAAGAAAAAAAAAAAAAGGACAAAAGATATAAACAGGCATTTCAGAGAAGAGGACATATGGTACTTATAAGAATAAATATACAAAAAGATGTCCAGTCATTTATAATTAAAGGGAAAACTGAAATCAAATCAGATAGCATTTCATACTTCCCTGATTTTGCAAATACACTGCTCACAAAAATTAAGGGATCAGCCTTCTGGATAGTGCATTTTCACCAATGAAATAAAAGTTGGTTTTGCATCTCACTTGCATAATGAAACAACTTTATTTGACTTGTTGTTTGCTTTTCCAATGTTCTTGTTTAATAAAAAAAATCAAGTGCTTTTTTTTTCTTATCACTTCATATTCAATTTGAAATATCCCCTAATTATATTGAGCAGTATATTAAAATGCCTGAAATACCACATGTGTTTAGCAACAGAAGTACTCATACATGGCCAGTGTGAGCCCAATCCATGTGGAAAACAGTTTAACAATAGATAATGAAGTTGCACATGGCACATTATATATGCCAGCAGTTTCTCTCCCAGATGGAGGTGATATAGAAAGTCATATGGAGACATATATAGACTATAAATAGAAATACTGCTTATAATAGAGAGAAATCTTGGGATGGAAACAAATAGCTAATAATATTTAAATAAATAAATAAATAAATATTATTTTCTTACTTTGGAATTCCATATGTAGTTGTTAAAAGTGAATGACTCCACAGGAAGGAATCTCAAAAAAAAATTTTTTAACAACAACAACAAAAAGACAAAGCAGTCATAGAAAAAGTATATGCATGATTTCTGTTACAAAATGCAGCCCAAACGAAAGAGCGTGTTATTGTCTTAGATTCACTCAGCAGTGCCAGTGCTGGTTTATTCTACTGCCAGCTTGATGAAACTAAGAACTACAAATCCCAGAGTTCCCTTGGGATCTGGTTTAAGATTGGAGTTGGCCAAAAGAGGAACTTGTGAACTATGGGAAGCAGAAGTGAAGCAGGATCTCATTTCTTTTAAAGGTGTGTGCAGTCACATGTGGTGATGGACAGGTGCGGAGGTGCTGCTTATACTTCCTTCCTTCCAGCCAGCCTCAGCCCTACTTGCTCACTGCTGGCACTCTGGCCAACCGCAGACAGCTGGCCCACAGAAGGGGCAGGGGGCCCACAGAAGGGGCAGCTAGGCAGAGACAGCTACTTTCCACTGTCTTCTACAGCTCCCCCCTTGTGGCCCCTCTCCAGTGGCTGAATGTGCCTGGATTCTTAGATTTCCCTTTAGTCTCTGTCTTGCCCATTTTCGGAGTGCTTCGGGAGACTGTTAGAAGTTTCTTCTTCATTTCTCCCATGGCCCCTCGCAGACACTCACTGAAAAGGATCAGTTATAATTCCTGTAAGAAACCCTTCACAGTGGCTCCGACTTTTTTGACAAAACCCTGATGGATAGAGGGACAAAACTATAGAAGAGAGCAAGGAAATATCTTACACAAAATTCAAGATACTAGTGTACTTTGGGAGGGAAGGGAAAGGACATTAAAAAGAGACTCACAGGGGACTTCTGAGACACTGGAATGTTCTTTTCTTAAAAGGCATGGTGAGTACACAAGTATTCATTGTGTTAGTATTATTTAAATTATACAAAATACACACTTTTATGTTAAATAAATTCTATAATAAAAGTTAGAAATAAACCAAAAAGTATAGCAAGAGGTTTTAAAGCAGGGAGTCCAAATCTTCAAGGAAAGACAAGGTGGTTTAAATGCAAAGAAAATAAAGAATCTCATTGGGCAAAGAGAAAAGCAGTGTTAGCTCCTAGGACTGGCCTCTATGAGGAGAGAGGCAGAAGAAGCAGTCAGACCCAGAAATACGATGCTGAAATGACAGACTGTTCACTCCCAGAATATGGCTGGTTGCCTCAAGACAGGGAAGGGAGAGGTGGAGTCTCTCCCCAGGTGACTTTATTTTCACCTGGAATGGGAGCCCTTCTCTGGAAAAAAACAACGTGGTTCCCGTAGATGGGCACAGCTGGAAATAGTGCTTATAACTGCAGTCCTCTCCTGAGGAACTGAAACACATGGGAGAAGGTGAGATTTTTCCAAATGGCCCTTTGTGGAGACCTGGATTGCTGGGCAGAGCAGCACTGTTGAACTGAAGTGAGGGTGATCTGAAGTGAGGCGTAGACCTCAAGCAAGGAGAACAGGAAAAGTATAACAGCACTAGCAGCCACCATTCACAGAATGCTTACTTTTTTCCAGATGTCTAGCCATTTGCTTCTTCTCTTTTCTACTTAAACTCACTTTTCTGACTATCTTGTTTAGTCTCATGACTTTTAATACCAGCTACAGGCAGTGATCTCTCTTTTAGCCTGGACCTTTTCCCTCAACTCCAGATCTTCATACCCAAAGACCTCCTTGACCTCTCAAAGCCACATGCCCAAAACTGAGGTCCTGGCCTTACCCACATCAGCCACTTCAGCTGCCCCAGCCCTACACCGCTCCTCCCACCGTCATCCCGTGTAAATAACAATCATGTGACTGTGGCATAGATAAAAACACAGCATCTTCCTTGATGCCTCCCTTTCTCTCACCCACATGTGCTTCTTCAACAAATCCTGTTACTCTGCTTTAGCCACACTGTTCTTGCGCTTTCACTAAACCACCAGACTCTTCTTCCTCAGGGCCTTTGCACTGGTTGTTTATTCAGCCTGCTATGCTCTGTCCTGAGAAAACTGCCTGACTAGCTCCCTTACCTTATTTAATCTTTACTCAAATATCTTCTTAAGGAGGTATCCTTAACTACTCTAATTAAAATCACAAATCAGCCCCACCAACAATTTTTTCTTTATTTTTTTTAAGCATTTATCATCATTTAACACAATACACATACATTCTCATTTAACTTGTTTTCTGCTATTACACATACATACACACAATAGAGTATAAACTCTAAGAAGGTAGAGATTTATGTCTGTTTGGTTCACTGCTATAGTCCCATAAGTAGAACAGCACCTGACATGTAAGAGGCTCTCAATGAAGACATGAATAATGAATGAACAAATGAATGAATCAATGCCTATAATCTGTCAGGCACTCTAAGTGCTCCCACATGTATTATGACATTGTCTTTTCAGTTACCGTTTAATTATTTCCATTTCACAGATAAAAACAAAACAAACAAACAAAAAAACTGAGGCTTTGGGGGAGTTCATTGAACTTGCCCAAGGTCACACAGTGGTAAGGGGCAGATCTGGGGCAGACCTGGCAATCTGATTCCAGAGCCCTTACTCTTAACCGCAATAGTACCCGTTCCCAAGCTGATGGAGTAAGGCCAAGACGCAGCCTGAAGAGAAGATTGAAAGTCACATGCAAGAGGGGCCTGATATAAATTTGAAAATAAGGAGCAGAATGATAATTAAGAGACAAAACTAGCCTGACCAAGCGGTGGTGCAGTGGATAAAGCGTCGGACTGGGATGCGGAGGACCCAGGTTCGAGACCCCAAGGTCTCCAGCTTGAGCGAGGGCTCATCTGGTTTGATCAAAGCTCACCAGCTTGGACCCAAGGTCGATGGCTCAAGCAAGGGGTTACTCAGTCTGCTGAAGGCCCACAGTCAAGGCACATATGAGAAAGCAATCAATGAACAACTAACGAAAAACTGATGACTGATGCTTCTCCTCTCTTTCCCTTCCTATCTGTCCCTATCTATCCCTCTCTCTGACTCTCTGTCTTTGTAAATAAATAAATAAATGAATAATCAAAGACTTCTTATAAAAA
The DNA here is from genome assembly GCF_036850765.1 of Saccopteryx bilineata. Classification (NCBI taxonomy): domain Eukaryota; kingdom Metazoa; phylum Chordata; class Mammalia; order Chiroptera; family Emballonuridae; genus Saccopteryx; species Saccopteryx bilineata. The sequence goes on from NC_089494.1 coordinate 181,297,194, forward strand.
AAAAAGAGAGACAAAGCTAAATCCCTAGAGTCAGATGTAATAGAGTGACAAGTATGTAAATTAAGCACAGGAGATGTGGAAATGAGGTTATGACCAAGGACAGACGTACTCAGATAGCCACAGCTCCTCCTTAGTGGCTAGGGGAGATCCATTCTCTGCGTGTGTCAGGAAAAAGCTCAATGTTCTGGGAGTTATAACAGACAGGAGGCAGAGAAACCATGGATTTTGTACCATTATTGTGCTACCAGCATCCTTTCAGTTATCCCTCATTAGGCTGGTAACCAGGAGAGAACCTGGTACCGAAGAATGGAATTCACATAAAAATGATAAAAGCCAGAGACAGAATACAGTATAAGTGAGTAAGATTATGTTTCTTTCCTTGTTTTTTCTTTGAAGAGCTTTGAATGGAATTAATTTATTTCATATATATTGGCTCTGTGGGATCCTGCCTCAAACTAGATGACTCTGGGCAAATTGGTTCACCCCTCCATGCCCATTACCTCATTCTTCCCTGTACGTCATAAAGCATGTGTTATTTTGGGGAACAATAATAACAGACTTTATAAGTTTGTGAGAATTAGATGAGATAGACATGTAAAGCACTCAGAACATTGCCTAACATACAGAAACCAGGTCATATATAGTATATATTTATTATTATAAGCATCATCATTATTATTATTATTATTATAAAGGAGTTAAAACTATGAATCATAGATATAAAATATAAGACTGTTTTGTCTTTTGTTACATAGGAACAGACTCTCCTTAAGTACTATGAGTAATGAATAAGAAAATGTCACGAATAAGAAAAAAGGAATGTTTGATGAAGTGCAAGTTTATGGGAAAGTAGTTAAAGCAGCATATTATGGATTTAAAATATAGTATATTTCTGAATTTTCATCAGATAGGAAACCATTATTTTGAAGAATGTCAAAGGCGGAAAGTCAGGAGCAATAAACAAGACGATGTGGTTGCCAGAATGTTTGAGGCAGACAAATCGAAAATAATCCAAGAGAATGACAAAATGTCATTTGGACACATTAAAGCTGGTCCAGTCCAGATGACAGTGTGTGTTATCCATATGAGGGTGACATGGCCAGCCAAATGTGCACTGTGCCTGATGCTGAGTCACATTAACAGCCAACTAGCAGGAGACTAAACATTTGCATTTTCCTCCAAACAAAAAAAGTACATTAAGATAAATTCTGTGAAAGACTTAATTGCTTTCACCTTGACATTTGGACCAGTATTTGTCTTAGAAAGGCCCTATGTTATGGTCACGAGAGAATGATACTGTCACACGATTCTCTCCTACTTCCTGCTTCCAAGGTGATTGTCAGCCCAAGTGCTGGCAGACTGCAGATGTGCTTTCTCAATAGAAAAACAGTGTGACCCACAGGTGACTGGCGCATGATAAATGAAGGGAACTTCATGCTCCCAAATTATCTCTTTAAATGAAGAAGAGAAAGTTACACTGAAGGAGGTATAAGAAGAAGTAAAAACAAGTCACAATCTGAAAGAGTCAAAGGACTTGGGCTATTGGAAAATGATTTTGAAAGAGACACTCACTTAAGCACATGGACTGAACATTATTTATTCACTCACTGGCCTGCTCAACAAACCCACCAACTCCTAGCTGTCTTACCTTAGACAAGGAGCACCACCACTCTAAGACTCAGGGGGTTTTAATCGGTTTAATTTACTAATTATATTTATCAAGAAAGACTATTGGCCTCAACTCATAGGATTGTGTGAAGTATGGGATAATTCATATAAAGTGTTTAGAACAGGACATGGCATGTAAATTCAAACTCCATATGTATTAGCCACTCTCATTATTGTTATTTATCAGACTTACTATTTCCCACTGGGCTGGACACAAGGCTCTAATGGCCTTGGGTAGAAGGGACAGTATGAACAAAACCTGCCCTTGTGGAATGCACCTGCTGTCAGTCTCCTGGGTGTAAAGGCTGAGACACCTCAAAACAAGAAACCCTAGCCTGACCAGGCAGTGGTGCAGTGGATAAAGCATCGAACTGGGATGCGGAGGACCCAGGTTCGAGACCCTGAGGTCGCCAGCTTGAGCGTGGGCTCATCTGGTTTGAGCAAAGCTCACCAGCTTGAACCCAAGGTCGCTGGCTTGAGCAAGGGGTTACTCGGTCTGCTGTAGCCCCACGGTCAAGGCACATATGAGAAAGCAATCAATGAACAACTAAGGTGTCACAACGAAAAACTAATGATTGATACTTCTCGTCTCTCTCCATTCCTGTCTCTCTCTCTTTCTTTCTGTAAAAAAAAAAAAAAAAAAAAAAGGCAAGGAGCCCTAGCAGATGCCCTTTACTCCCCTGTCCCTGTGTGTGCCCCACATCCCCAGAGAAGCTGAACCTGGTGGCACAATCCAGGAGAACACGAACACATTCTGGTGGCTGCCGTGCCTGGTCCTGCTTAGGCCCGTCAGGAAGCCACTGGGATAGAGCAGAAATCTAGAAGAGGGGACATCCAACAAAGGAAATCCAAACCTCGGTTCCAAAACAAAGTATCTGTGAGTATTTCAAATAGAGAGAGACATCTAAGGGAGCCTGTCTCTGAGACTACAGTAAACTGCTATTGCCTAGTTATCCACTGAAAAGCCAGAGTAGGCAGGAGGGAGGGGGAAAAAAAAGAAAGAAAGAAAGAAAAAAAGGAGATATTTGAAGAGAGCCCCTTTGGAAAATATTGTGTGGAAGCTCACTCCGAATTCAAATTCCATGATAATTATCTACTAGTGCATGATGAAACATCTTAAAATAGTAAAATGCTACCAACTATGTATTGTAGTATATGTTAATTGAAGACTGATAAAATTTGAAACCATATCTGCGATGATGATAGAAAATAAGGTTTTCCAAATGGATTTTTATTTAGAAAATGAAATGGCCACAGGATGGCAGTAAAGGGTAAGAGATAAGCACAGGACGTGTATTATTAACCCTTAAAAGCCTTTACCAGTGTTTAATATATACAAAAACTTGAAGTGTTTGAATATAACCTGTATACCATTCTTGAAATTAGATACAGAAACAAACAAAAAAAATAGCCTAAATTATAGCATTTTTGACTAAAATTGGTTTCCTTAGGTAAAATAATGCCCAATTTATGATTATGACATCTTAAAGATTCTCTGCCTCCTATACCACTGTTTTCCAGTTTGAACCAATAGTATTACAATTAGAGAATAACTGAGTTATATTTTAAAGGGAATTCAAAAGCATAAGGCAATATTTTCATCTTCCTTTCCCTTCAGTGCTCAACGCCTGATGTTCTTCCCCTGCCGTCATCCCATTTCCAAAGTCATTAATGATCTTCAAAAATGTTTTAAAGGTCCTCTGCTCATTTTGAAAAATGATTCTTAAATTAAAAGCTGGGTTGAAGTCATCTACTTGGTGAATATTTCACACTCATAAGTGTAAATGAAACTCACTGACCAGTGGTGGGATTCAGCCGGTTCACACCGGTTCAGCAGAACTGATACCTAATTTTTTGTTGAATTTGGCAAACCGTTGTTAAAATGGCACTTGTAATCAGGGTTCTCTCTAAGGTGGGCACATGGGTAGCTCTTTTTTAATGTTCATCTGTGCAACAGCATATTCTAAGCACCTGTAGTAATAATGTTCATTCCATCCATAGGTGAAAAAAAATTGACAGAACTATGCTTGTAATATTTATTTACTCATTTCATAAAACTCATTATACCTTTGATGAAGTACTACATTTTAATTCCCTCACATTTACTTCAGTAAACAAACATATAACATAAAGAGAAAAAGTGCCAAACAACCAGGGGGTGACAACTGGTCATTGGAAATATCTTAAATAACAGTTTTATTGTTTTTGTTCAGCACTAAATATTTTTTCATTAACATTTTAAAACTCTTTTTTATAACAATCTAGTTTTGTGTGCTTCTTTATTGTTCTTATTTAAGTATTAAATGCATGAAATAATAAACTACCATTTAGTATGTCATTTTTTTATTATACTAACAATGATCATTAGGGCAGAGAACCAGTTGTTAAATTATTTGAATCCCTCTACTGTTCATAACATACTTCAAATTCTAACTCTTCTAAAGTGATCACTTCAAAGTTGATGGGCAGATAGCCAGTAAAGAAGCTTCAACACTGGTTGGATGCTTCAGTACACAGTAAGCACTGATGTGAACTCTATGAGGGTGGGAATTTGGGTCTATTTTAGTCATTACCCCAGTGCAGGAACAGTTACATAATTTGTGAGGCCCAATATAAAATGAGAATGTGGAGCTCCTTGTTAAAAAAATTACTAAGAATTTCAAGACAACAATAGCAGAGCATTAAACCAATCATGGGACTCTACTGTGCTTAGGGCCTTAGGAAGTTGATCCCTCCCCATGCCTAAAACAGTATCTGGCATACAGCAAGCTTTCAATATGTATTTGTTGGGGGCGGGGGTGGGGAAGAGGGGAGGAAGAACCAGCGGATAGAGTGCAATGAGAGATTTTAGAAAGAGTGCCACAGCAGAACTTAGAAGTCAGCAAAAACTCCCTGAGACCTCCTAATTAAGTTGAGTTGGGGGAGTAAAGTAGGAAATTCTCAAGAAACAGAGAGAATGTTTTACTCAAAAGGAAGCACATATGCAGAGTCCAACAAGAAGAGGGAGAACTTGGCTCTTGGAGTAACTGACACCATAAAATATATCAGAGTTCGTACTGCCTGTCATTGCTTCGGCCAAAAAATAGAGACAGGTTGGTTGAATTGTTATGGGCACTTAATTCAGATAGCTGGTGTTGGTCAAATAAGTTTGTAAATATGATATATATGTTTGCTCGCTTGTGATTTATATTGGGTGTGGGGGACAGGCTATAAGCAGGCCAGGTCGTTGTAGCCTAAGGTTTGGTTTTAGGACTAAGCTTTTCCCCACACCCTTGACTGATTGTATGATCTGAGTGGTGCACTCTCATGAGGAATCCAATTATGCCTCGGATAAGTGACTTTGTATCAGAGACTTCCTTGTTTGTATATTAGATTAAGGGTTTTTGGTTTTCTACACTATAAAGTGGGACAGACCAGGAGTTGGCTCACACAGTTCCTGCTATCACGATTGCAGGGGCTTCCCTGATCCCTTGCCCTTCATGGGAAAAGCTGGTTTTCTGCTTTTCCCTTGTCTTCTTTTGTGGTTTGCCTGTCTTAGTGAGACACCAATAAATAGGATGGCCCACCATCCTCCGACTCCGCTGTTTCTTTACCATCTGCCCGAATCCAATGGGAACCTGCATGGGCCAGGCTGCTGCTTTGATAGTGACAGCCATGGCTCCTGGCCTTACAGCTGGCAATCTGGGAATATGGGGGTTCCATTCTCAAATAATCTCAACTCTCTCCCCCTAGACATCCTTTTTATAAGGGGAAGAAAAGGGTAGGTAAGGGTTTTGGATTTCAAGGGAAAGTTAATCAGATCATAGTCAAAGTAAATTGGATCATAGTCAGTGAGGGTTCCGTCCTTGGGAGTACAAAGACTAGCTGGCAGTCCCCTGGGGCACAGAGGTGGGCTGCTCACAGACCTCATTAAGTCGGCTAGACCTGTTGAGATATCCCAGTTCTTGGAACAAAGCTTTAACTGGCATTTAACTATTATATCCACTGACCATAACTGAAGCCACCATTACTCAAGTTAAAATTTTATCTCTTGAGCTCCCCCTATGACTAGTGGTCATAAAATTAATTTAGTAAGTGTGAACCCACATTTTTAAAAAAGGAAAGAAAAGAGAAGAAAAAATATTAGAGTGCATCCTCCATTTTTTTCATAAAACTTTAATATATTATACATATGTGTGCATGTATTTATACTGCAGCACAATGTAAAATGCTGAAGATTGTTTACTTAAGATTAAGGTAAAAAAAAAAAAGCATGGAAGGCACTAGGCTAGAGCAGGGGAGAGGTGTGATGTGAGCAGGAGTGGGGAGGAGAGGGGGGATGGGCAGTGGCTCAAAGATGAGCTCAGAGAAGTAGCAGGAAATCATTCAAGAAGAGCCGAGCAAACTTGGTTAAAAATTTAGATGCTGTTCTGATGGCATTAAGATGTACTGAAAGTTTTTAAAACAAGAGTGATGTCATCAGACTGCACTCTAGAAACGATTAGCTTATATTTGCAATAAATTCCCTTCTCTATAGCCAATCTTATCACTCCCTGGTTAAAAACCTTAATTGCTTTCCTACAGCCCTTGGAAGAGAAACCTAAATTACCACCTGGTTTACAGGGCCCTTCAAGATCTGAGGCTGAGGCCAGATCTTGCTGAGTAACTCCCCCCTTGCCCACCTGACCCTAAAGGCCAGTTCTTCTCTTTCTCCTGGGTACCATTTCAGGCTTGCACTAGGGGCGTTCTTGCCCCACTGCCCTCTGCTTGCCCTCAGCTTGGTGAATTCCTTCTCAGCCTTCTGGCTTGAGGTTAAAGACCCTCTGGGATCCTTAGGGAGCCTTTATCTGAGCTCCCAGACGTTCCCTTCCCCAGTAATGAGGTTAGGAAACCCTATTACATTCATCAATTGAGTGATTACTCATTTCACCTCTGTCCCCACTAAGCCGCAATGTAGGCAGAGGCTGTGACTGTGAGGCCTCACGGCAGCATCAACATTTGCGCTGCTGCAGTGGCAGTGAATAGAGAGACATATTCAAAGAGTGGGTATAAATAAATTGAGGAAAACACAGCTCCTGGAAGCAAGGGCTCCAGTTAAAAACTAATGTAATGATACAAATGAGATAAAAAAGAGTGGAGATGGAGCAGACACAAGAGCTATTTGAAATATACAATTGACAGGAGGCTGATTATACTTTATACGCGCAGCTAATTGCATTTTACCTGGGGCTAGCTGCCTTCTCTGGCAGTGTTCTTCCTGCTGAACAGCACAACAATAGAACTCCATTTAGCTAATGCAACAGGAGAATTATGACCCTAAAGATTTTATGTATCTTGAACTACTAGAGACTAATGTATCTCCTTTATTAGTCTAGTAAACTCCCTGCAAAGCAGGAAATAAACTAAATGCTAATTCTCCTACTTCAGAAAATGATTGCAGGTCAGACTATAGATTGGGGCTGTGTGCCTTTTACTTAAGAAAGTATTTTATTTCTCAATACTTCCCTGGAAATGCAATGTCTGCCCTTGAGAGATTTCCATGTGCTTACCATAATTGGCACATAACTTAATTGATCCACATCATATCAGCAGCTCACAGAGATGGGGATTCAAAAGAGCCAGCCCCGAGGATCTGCATGTGTCCTTGGGCACCAGCAGGACTTGACCCTCCCAGCACTGATAAGAAACACCCGTCTTTACCAGTGACTCCAGAAAAGATTCTAAAGGAATCTTATTTATGAACCCCAGAAACACTTTTCATATTGGCTTTGCTTCCAAATTCTCTAGACTCCTCAAACTATAAATATAATTCCTTTCTTACCAACCCCACTAAAATTCTTTTCACTCCCTTCAAACTTGTGAATTTATTTCCTGTCTCTTGTCAAAAAAAAAAAGAGACAAAAGAAATAACTTTCCAAAATTAGTCCTTTTTGATAAATAATAACACCAAACCAAAACTTAATAACTAACCTAACTGTAGTTTCAGCCTCTCCCAGGAACAAAATTTTAAACCTATCAGTCTGGAATTTTTCTGGTCAAATACCAATGAGTAAAGTAAACTGTCAAGTGGGCTCTCTCCATCCCCCCCTCCCCAAGAAGAGGCAAACTGCATGCTAAAAACCCTTGCAGTTCTATCCCCCATCAAAAAAGAAAAGATGTTCTGGTTTTAAAATAATATATTTTTTTCCTGTTAATAAGGTGACCAATCGTCCTCCTTTAGGGAGGACAGCCTTCCTTTATAAGTTTTGTTCTCCCTCTAAAAGTGTCCTCCTACATGTCCTCCTTTTTGATATTGGAAGTCTAATCTGTAAATGTTCGTATTCGATCGATGCCAAATCAATCCATTACATGTGATGTGACATATTTATATTTGACATGACGATTTGTCAAGAATCAGTACAGTGCGGCGAGACACGATTATGAGACGCATGCGCTCTGCACGGGAGACCTTGAGAGAGCAAGTGATATACCGAGTGCGCAAATGGCTTTGTATACTTCTTACTGAAACACAACATGGTACATACGACATTGTAGACTCACAATTATTTTTTTCTCAGTGAATATTCAATCATAGAAAGGTAAGCACAATTCACATTTTATTAATTCATTAACTATTTAATAATTTCCATATACGTGTAATTTTATTTACAAGTATTTTCCTGATATTCGAATTTTAAAGTGGAAATCTAACTTCAAACCATACCTATTAGTAAGCATTTTAATTAAATAGTTGCATAAAACAGATGTTTTTAATTAGAAAATGATAAATACACCCAAATAGCATTCCAAATTAGTGGTTTTGTTTGATATTTAGTTTTGTTAATTTAGCTTCTGGAAAATTCGCCTACCATGGTGCAATGTTTTCAGTTCCTAATGTGTTTGCATCATTCGTGTAGCTCTATATTTTATTTTTAATTTTAAATTTTATTTAAGGGATTTTATTTATTTGATGAGAAAATCAAAAAAGAGAAAATGCCATTTCAAAGATAAATTGAAAAAGGAATTTCCATTCCTCATATCAAAGAAAAGTACCATTGTTTTCTGAAATATTTGCAGTGGAGAATTTTGTATTGCAGTTGGGGGCAGAGCAGCGAGAACAAAACACTTGACCACCAACGAACATGAGCAATCATTAGATGCATCAGCTTTCAGTTGTAAAGTAACAAGTTTTTTTAAAACTTCAAGTTATTCTGAAGATGAAAAACAGTTGGCTGCAATGGAGGGAACATTTGCATTTCATACCATAATTCACAAAGTTTTCAGTGTGGATTGTACAACTAAATTATTGAAAAAGTTTCACAATGCAAAATTTTCATGTGCCAGGACAAAATGCGAGCCTATTTTGAAATCAGTATTTAAAAATTACTGTGACAATATATTTACAAAGTACTTGGAAACTGCAGCATTTGTAATGATTTTATCTGATGCATCAAATCATAATGAAATTAAATTGTATCAAATAATAGTAAAATATGTCAATGTTACCAAGAGCATTCAAGTAAAAAAATTTAATTTAGAACCCATTGAGGGTGAAACTTCTAAAATTTCATCAAACTATCTATGCAGAGTAATAAATGAAAACAATTTGAAATCCAAAGTTGTTGCACTAACAGCTGATAATACAAATACAAATTTTGGTGGGCGAGGTCACAAAGGGGTGAATAATGTATATGTAAAATTGCAAGAGTTACTCTAAAAGAAAATACTAGGAATAGGTTGTAATGCACATATTTTGTCAAATGCAATCAACACAGCACCATGTGCCATGACAATTGATGTAGAAGTAAGAATAACTACAATTTATTTGCATTTTAGTTGTTTTACCATTCATGTTGCTACTTTAAAACAATTTTGTAAAGAAGCAAATGTTGAATACAAAAAGCTTTTAGTATATTTAAAAGTTAGATGCCTTGCTCTCACACCTGCTGGAGTGTATTCTACAATTATTTTAGCCTCCCCCTTCATATTTTTAAAATTTAGACAAATGTCCTAAAATCCTGGAATTGTTTTTCAATAATAAAATATCTGAGATATTAATGTATTTTGTACATAATCAAGCATCTAGTTTTCACAAAATGATTCAAAAGATTGAAGGTGAACACATGTCAGCTATGGAAATTAGCCTTATTTTGAATGATTTTATCCTCAATATAAATCTCATTTTGAAGAAAAATTTCTTTCTTTAATTATAGAAATAAAACTATCAGACTTAGAGGAATCAAATCCGGGCATAACAGAAAAGTTTATCACAGAAGTGCAGAATTTTTACCAGACATGTTTTCAACATACTAAAGAATGGTCTGAAATAAGCATCACAGGAAATAACAATTTTCAATGGTTTTTTTTACTTCATCATAAGTATATTGGAATATTTTGAATCTTGTCTTGAGTTTTTATCTAAAGAAATGCCAGACATCAAAATAGACAATTGTTTCTTTGAAAAAATTAGAAAACTGAATGTATATTAAAATTCTGAAAAATTAATACAATGGGAAAATGAACACATCAAAATTGATAAAAGATGGGTGGAAATATTCAGCCATTTCAAAAATGAACATACTCCATGTAAAAATTTATTCATTCTTTTTCAATTTACATTGTGCTTCCCTGGAACTAATGCAGCAGTTGAAAGATTTTTTTCAATTGTTAATGATTTTTGGACAAGCGAGATTGAATGTTGATACTCTAGCTGCAGCACTTGCCGTAAAATTCAATATGAAAGATATTCTTGTTCAGATATTTCCAATATATTGTTACAAGATGATGCATTGACAAAAAATATTCTTCAGTGAAAAAGTATTTTCCATTAGTAATATTATCTAAATGAGTGCTTTTTTCTTACAATTATTATTAAAAATTAATAGGTATGTAAGCATAACTACAATATAAAATATTACAAATGTTTTTATTATGCATTTATCATATTATAGTATTATTGTTGCAATGAATAAAATGTTTCTTTTATTTATGACATTGTTTTCTTCAATTTATTTTTGTCCTCCTTTTCATTGTAAAAAAGTTGGTCACGTTACTGTTAATGGCTTCCTTGCCCCACCCTTCTTTCCATAAAAGCCTGTTTTGTACAACCCATGGGAGCATCCTTCTTGTTGCTGATTCATAAATCAGTTTAATAAAGTCAATTAAATCTTCAAATTCACTCTGTTGAATTTTGTTTTGTAACACTCTGCTCTTAATTACATAGGCTTTGTTTTTCTTACTAAAAGTCTTTCCCCTTCTCTTTTTACCTTAAGGGTCTTGTTGAAGACTCCTTGTATGGCTGAAGGGTTTCTAGCTACACAAAAGTGCTCAGCTCAAGGGTTTGGTACGCACCGATATGAAACTTGGGCTCTGCTCCTACCCAGGAGTTTGCTGATGTCAGCTGAGCTTCTCCACAATTGTATTATCTTTTTCAATTATCTTCTGAAAAGCAGACCTTCCTCAAGTTCAGGGGAAGGTATGGAGCAGAGCTAACCTAAGTGAGCAATTATTTTTCCCTTCTGTGGGTAAGGACCAGAGAAAGGCTGAGAATACTCACTGGTGAATCTGATTGTGCATAAAACTTAGTATAGACTCCTTAAGTGTATCCATTTTATATAATAATAAATCTAAACCAAAATTACAAATTTTATTTTAAATGCTAAAAAGCAGTAGAGTTCAAATTTGACATGTTAATTTAATGTAGAAGTTAAAATTGTTTTGTTAAATTTAAGTTGCCATGTCACTCCTATTAGTACATAATGGCTTTGAGTTTGTAATATATTATCCTGAGCTGAGTGATGACTCAATTTTGTCACCATTATTCTCTATTCGAACTATTGTTCAGCAAAATAATTATTTCTGCATTGCACAAATGATGCCAACTTTGCTTTCACTTCATGAGAATGCTTCATTTGCATAATAAGTCTTCTGTTTTTTCTTATCAGTCTGTGATGATTAAAGTAAAACTATTTGAGGTCAACAAAATTGTCAAGCACAAATCTAAAAAGTGGCAAAAAATGACAGATATTCTTCAGTCCAGATATGGTTTATGGGATCCCAAGTATGTAAATACTAATTTTTAGATTAGCATCAAAATAAAAACATAATGATTTTCAATAGATTATACACAACTTATGATTTCTCAGAGGTCTTGAGACTTACTTGAGAAACTTAGCCCAAGTAGTGCTTGGTGATTACCTGCCCTGATATTAATATAATCCCTCCATTTAGGCCTTTTCCATTATTCATTTCCACAATAGCAAAATTAGCCAGTCCTTAACTGTCAGGAGCCGATCAACAACTGCTGGCTGACAAAGTCACAGCAGAGAAGACGAATGGCTGCTGGTTGACAAAGTAACCGCAGAGGAGAGGCACAATGATACTTCCCCCTTTGACCTTTTGAATTAATCTGTCCTTATATCCCCCCTTTTCTGGGTGTGTGCTATTATTTATGGCACAGGGATAATAGTACCGTGCTTTCCCTGTAGACTCGTAGTAATTTCTTTGGAAATGAGACAGAGGGTGTGAGTTTCACAGAAAAGCCTGTAAGCCCCTTGAACTGGGCTTATAAACATAAGAGGCTGGCTATGATATCCCTCGTAAAGGGTTAAGTTTGTAGGAAAATTTCTTCTTACTAATCATGTTAGAAAGAATAGATTGTGACTTATGAATGGGTAGGAAACAGTAACTATACACAGAGCACCTTTCAGCCTTCACTTAATTCATCACTTTTCCTCCCTAGCCTTTTCATGTGGTAGAGTAGAGAAACTTTCCTTTCTTCTTGCATACCTGACCTGCAGGTGGTGGAACACTCTGAGAAGAATAAAGTTAGAACTTAACTAGTGTATGAATATAGTAAATAAATAAAATTTGACTAGACAATAGAATCTTAGGTAAGGTGTAGTGGAATAGCCCATTGCATGGCCTTGGATGGGAACACAGCCAACAAGAAAAGAATGTTTTGCTAAGAGAATTGTTTTGTGACTTGAAGGCGGGTCACTGAAACAGGTCTATGTGACTGAAGGCAGTTGCTGGGCTTTTCTCAGTAAAACATTCTCATAAGATTTTTGTACTTTCCAAGGTTATCCCTTCAGATAAGGAGAGGAATGTGGTGGAATCCATAGAAGCAATAGCAATTAATGCCTTCTGATATTATGTTGCTACTAGCTATCTTACAGGTGCACTCTATGTATCTTTAAGCAAAAGTTACTCTTGATGTTATGCCAATTTCTCAGTAAACAAGCTTTTTGAAGTCTTGTGAATAAAATTAAGACACTGCATGAACTCAGGGCCATTTGCCTTAGCGAGCGGTTTTCCTTTGCTAGTCCTTGATGATTTCGTCTGCTGATCTCTCTCTCTGCGCCCCTGACTCACAACAACAGTAAGGTAGAGTTATTAATTAGTACTGATCTTTTAGAAGTTTGTACCAATGTTGTTATTGCTATTCAAGTTATTGTATAACTGTACTTTGAATGACTTACCACCTGATTTATAGCTTATAGAAATGAATTAACTGTTACCTGGAAATATGTAATCATAGTGAAACAAAAACAATGATTAATCAATGTATTCAAAATACCATGTGATTGTAACTTAGTGTGTGTGTATAAAAAGAAAGCTAGACCAGCCATTGGAGAGATGCCTGGCAGTAAGTAAATGCTAACGAGAGAATAAAAAGAAAATAAAGAATTCAGCTCTCTCACTCAATTCGCACTGACGCCATCTCTTCCTGTGGGACCCCTGGATTCCCCCCGGGGTTGGACCCTGGCACTTAACCAGTTGTGACATCCAGCTTTTAGGAAGAAGGTCTATCATAAATGTGTTCCCCAAAGGTCCTAAAGTTTCACCTGGTCTATCCCTCCTCTCTCTGAATTCAAAGCATTTATTGAATGTAACAATTGGCAATTCTACTTTGAAACCTTGTCTGGTTATTGCATTTATTGTTATTATTTACAGGTATTGATCGACTTACGACCTATGCAACTTACGACCATTCGACTTTACGACCACAATCGCTAGCCACGACTGCTCCACGTCTGGCAGCACAAGCATTGTCCAGCTGGGCGTATGACACTGCTGGCCAATAAAATGTTTTGTACATGTTTATATATTTTGATATGTTTTGCAATTAGGAAAATGTTTCCTATGGTATATTTTACACCTGTATTTTATATTTTTGTATGCACCTGTATTTTGTAATTTTCTATGTTTTGCAAATATTAAACCAGTTGTACTGGTAATGCAGTGTTTTACTTAAACCTGATGAATGTAAAAATAAGAAACAAAATGGTGTAGAGATGATACAAATAGCATAAAATGAACAAAGAAAATTATGATATATAACAATAATGAAAGAAAATTTTGATAAAATATGACTTAAAAATTTTTATAACATCATTTCACAGTACTGTACATATAGCCTACTCAATTTACATATAGCCTACTCAACTTATGACCAAATCGTGTTATAACCAGTCTGTTGGAACCAATCATGGGCGTAAGTTGAGCACTAGCTGTAATGAGTTAATGCCTGGTCTCTATTAGATATCTCCAATACCATCTTAGAGAGCAGTAAAAACATAGTATCCATGTTGATTGCTAGGATGGTGTATCTTTTTTTTATTTTATCATTTTGTGTTATTTTTCAGGCACTTACAAAGTCTTCCTTAGGTCTTCATGTGGCATTGCTGTGTAATTACTCTTGACTCCACCAGTAATAGTCAGTTACAGTTTGTCCGTTTGGATCCTCTTAGAAGTACATTACAAAACGGGACTAAAGGTGCAAGAATTTCTTAGAGGAAATAAATGCCTGTGAAAGAAAAGAAGCAAGGAAAAGCAGAGAGAGGCCCTGGTCGGTGGCTCAGAGGATAGAGTGTTGGCCCAGTCAGGGCACACAGAAGAAGCAACCATCTGTTTCTTCCCCTTTTCCTCTCCCCCTTCTCTTCCTCTTTCCCTCCTGCAGCCAGTGGCTTGACTGGTTCTAGCATGGTTGAGAATGGCTCCAGGCACTGAGGATAGCTCCATTGGAGTACATCAGCCTCAGGCACTAGAAATAGCTTAGTACTCAAGTATCAGCCCAAGATGGGTTTGCTGGGTGGGTCCTAGTTGAGGCATATGTGAAAATCTGTCTCACTATCTCCCCTCCTCTCACCTAAAAAGAAGAAAGAAAGAAAGAAAGAAAGAAAGAAAGAAAGAAAGAAAGAAAGAAAGAAAAGAGGAAAAAGAAAAGAAAGAAAAGGCAAGGCAGAGAGAGCCTTCAGACCACAATACAAGCCTGAAATCTGTGAAATAGAGAGAAAAGGAGGGGAAGGGCAGAAAGAACCTCAGATAGAAGCATAGTTCTTAGAGAGTCTCAGCCAGCCAATTGTGCATCTCCACTTGGGAGTTTAAGATGGTTTTGATACCCACACCATGATGAGTGATTGCCTGGGACAGCTTTTCCAGTGTGAATCCTGGCAGTGGTGAATCCAAAGATACAATGGCCAGGCTTTCAGTTCACTGTGTTCCCTACTACACATTCTCTCAAGAGGACATTGGAGTGGCACACATCCATGACCACCACGTGTAGCTTAATATAAATGAATGTAACTCAAAGGATGTACGCTTCCAAAGATGTTTGCATATAAACGCTTGCACAAATATCTGCATTTTAATACTAATTACAAATTATAAAATAAACATACTTCAGAGACCTTTCAACATGTGAGTGATTTATTAAAGAGAAAAGTACAGGCCTTTGATAAACTTCTATGACTCAAAACTTCCAGGGAAGAAAGAAAGCCTTCCCAGTCTCGAAGCAACTCAGACTGCCCAGTGCTTCAGCTCTCAGGGAAAACTCTTACCTACACAGTGCCTCTCCTGTAGAGAATGAGGTTTCAGAGTGGGTTATCAGCATTTCTCACACCAATTAAATTTACAGAATAAGTTTCATGCTTCATCTCAATTTTGCTGCATTGTTTAGATACAACTGCAATGTGTTTTCAGTTGAAGTAATACACAACAGCTTGAGAAAACTCAAACATCCTATTGAAGGCAGCCTCAAGTAAAAGTGGTATTTCTCGCCCTGGCCGGTTGGCTCAGTGGTAGAGCGTCGGCCTGGTGTGCAGAAGTCCCGGGTTCGATTCCCGGCCAGGGCACACAGGAGAAGCGCCCATCTGCTTCTCCACCCCTCCCCCTCTCCTTCCTCTCTGTCTCTCTCTTCCCCTCCCGCAGCCGAGGCTCCACTGGAGCAAAGATGGCCTGGGCACTGGGGATGGCTCCTTGGCCTCTGCCCCAGGCGCTAGAGTAGCTCTGGTCGGGGCAGAGCGTCGCCCCTGGTGGGCGTGCCGGGTGGATCCCGGTCGGGCGCATGCGGGAGTCTGTCTGACTGTCTCTCCCAGTTTCTAGCTTCGGAAAAATAAAAAAATAAAAAAAAGTGGTATTTCTCTGACCTATTTGTCTGTGTGTATTTGTGCTAGAAATATAAATAGTAAGAGTTTTTTAGTAAATATTTGAAGGAAAATGTATTAGAAATGCATATTTTATTTGTTTTATTTGGTTTGTTAGTTTTCCGGTAATACTCTGAGGGGAGAAGGAGGGCTGTGTTTTAGTTTAGGGTGCTATAACAGAATACCACAGAGAGGGTGGCCTAAACAACAGACATGTTTCTCACGGTTCTGGAAGCTGGAAATCCAAGAGCAGAGGGTCAGCATGGTCAGGTTCTGGATAAGGACCCTCTTCCTGATTTCCAGATGAGGGCAGCCCTCTTGCTGCATCCTCACATGGCAAAGAGAGTTTGCTAGCTCTCTGGGCTCTTATAAAGACACTAATCCGATCATGAGGGTCCCATCCTCCTAACATCATCAAAATCTAATTACCTTCCAAAGGTCCCCACCAAATACTATCACATTGGAGGTGTGGGGAAGAAACTTTACTCTTCTAGGTTCTTCCAGCTGGTCTAATAATCCAATTAACACAAGAAAATAACTAAATTTAATTAAATACATACATATGGGAACCCCACATACATGAGAGTCAGAGACCCCACATACAAAAGATGCTCAGAGACAGAAAGAAAAATGAGGCATATATGACATTGTGAGCTAAGGTTGAGGTAAGATGCCCTAGCCTAAGGCTTCAGGGGCAGGGGAAAGGTCATTCACAAGACAGTAAGAAGAGCAGATGTTCAATAATTAGTGATTTGCCCTGCCATATAGATAGGTCATAAAAAAGTTATTTCTGGTGATAACCCTTATTATGGGCAAATAATTTAAATTCTTTAAGGAAGAAGTGAAAGTGAGCCCTCAGGGTCTCAACTACCTTCAGCTCAAAATAATCACATGCCAAAGTGGCCCCTCAAGGGGTGAACCCGTCAGTGATTAGGGTTTCAACACATGAATTTTGAGGGGGAAAAACATTCGATTCCTAGTAGGTAGGAACAACAGAATGGAAGAGGCATGGACAGTCTTAATGCCCCTACAGATTATTTCAGAGATGAAGGCCAGCCTAGGCCAAACACAAAGCAAATGCTTCCATCATCAGCCCGTGAATTGTCAAGGTTACGACTTGGTTGAGTTCTGTTAGTTTGCTTGTTTGTTTTTTACAGGAGTGTAAGTAAATGAGAAAGGAAGGCCTAAAGGGGATTTGGCCCATTTAAATAGGACAGCAGCTATTCATCTCCAGCCTTGTGAGGATTTAGCTTTGCCACATCCTCTGTTGTTTAACAGTAGTAGTAGAGTAATGTAAGTTTTTGTGTGCAGTCACCTTATGATTAAATCTTGGTTCAGAAATATGTATAAAATACTCTTAAGCCCAACAAACATGACTAAAAACGAGTTTTCTTTCACAGGCCACAGAATTTCAGCCTCTCTCCTACTGTGATGCCTCCCAGAGATACTTATATTGTAATGGCTTGTAAACCTTTAGAGGGAAAAACTCTGGTAAGTTTTCAGACTAAGTAAAATGTTCAGACTAAAAAGGGAGGATATTAGACACTGTACCTTCTCTGCCCCTTGTTGGGCAGATAAAATGTATTGTGTTCACTTTGTTAAGGATTACGCTGCCCACGGGGAGGCCGTCACCCAGGTGATATTGATGTGTGTTGGGGGTGGGCTAAAGGCAGGTAGAATCCTTATAGCCTGGGGCTTGGTTTTGGGATTAAGCTTTTCCCACCCTTTTTAATGTGGGGTGGTACAATCCTATCATGCCTCAGAGAAGTGACTTTGTATTAGAGACTTCCCTATTTTGTATATTGGATTAAGGGTTTGGATTCCTACACTATAAAATGGGGATGGAGCGGGAGCTTGCTCTCTTGGTTCCTGAGATTATCATTAGAGGAGAGAGCTCTTGGTTCCTGGGATGATTAGCATGAGAGAGTAGAGGGAGCAGAGCAGAGAGCAGAAAGAGGCCATGTGGACAGGAGAAGCAGCCAAGATGGCAGAGTGCTGAGTGAGATGCCAGTTTGTACAGAGTTTGTATCTGGGATAAGGAAGGAGATGGGGAACTGAGGAGAATAAGGCTGGTGAGCTAGAAACCTTTGATTCTAGGAAACTCGGATAAGTCAGTGGCTTTGTGAACACTGAATGTGAGTGGGTTTTGGAGCCCAGTGTGTGTTTTTACTTGCCTGCCGGGTGCAAGCTAGGATTAAAGACTATGGCCCACCAGTTTGTGGCTCCATTGTTTCTTTACTGACTGTCCGAATCCAATGCGAACCTGCATGAGCTGGGCTGCTCTGATGATGGCCCTGGCTTCTGGCTTTACACCCCTGAATCTCAAGTATGCACTACTGCCCGTTCTAACCAGGTCTAAGACTAATCTTGTTGGGAAAACATAATGAAATAAACGCTTATTTTCTACAAAAATCTCATACATCTTCCATAATAGTTTTATTTCATCACATGTGAGACAATATGTAGTCATCATTTTGGTAAGAATACCAATTTTATTTAAAAAGTGAAGCCCTTGGCTTAAAGGAGCTTCTCCCCACTTGGTAGAATATCAAGCCTCCCACGTTTGCCCTAGACCTCACATTTGGCTGGTCATGGACTATCTGTGCTGTCAGTCACCACCTCTAATTTAAAAGGTAACAGTATAAAGGAAAAAGTAATTATCTGTTCAAGGCCTGATTCTATGGCTTAAATGCTTGGATGGCTCCCAGAAATTCCACTGGGAACCACAGGCACATAAATGCTAGCGCATCTCATCTCTTCCGTTGAAAAGTTAAAATAGGGCATCTTATCACCATGGTTACGGAGTTCTGTGGCTAGTCTTGGTCCCTTACTAACCAAAAAGATCAGTTAAGTGACCAACAGGGAATCTGAACTGCAGCTGCACTGACAAGCTGGTTACAGCCGAGGAGCTCACGGCAACCTGAGGCATCTTCAAAATGGCACATGCTCCTTCACCTTCACCTACCAGGTCTACACAAGGAAAACATGTATTAAATGTATTTTCCAATACTCATAAAAATCAACATGAATTTGGTCTTATTTTAAAAATTAACTAGAAGATACAAGTATTTATTCAAAAATCTGTATAGAGGATAATTTGCATTAATATTTGTGGGAGTGGAGAAATATCCCCTTTTTTTCTCTCTTAATTCTCTGGCTGCTCTAAAAATCAAATTGACATGAGACAGATAAGCAGGAGAAAATAACCAAATTGAATCATGCATGCACATACAGGGGTTCCACGAGAACATGGGGGAACCAGGACAAATCCGGCACTTACTGCTTATTTGCCATCTTGCACTAAGGAGAAAAGGGGGTAGTGGTCTGTGACTTCAAAGGAGAGGAAGGCAATTCACATGGAGATGAGAAGGCAAATGTTTGGTAAACGATTGTTTGCTGGGCCCTCCTTAATGATGGACTGTGATCAAAGGGGCCTTGTTAGATTTCCTCCCTATACCACACACTACTTCATATTAAATTATAGGTACCTGTGATGATAGCTTTCCTCCTGGAACAAGCCAGTTTTTTTCCTGAGTCTTTTGTTTCTTAAAAAATAACCAGCTTACAATAATCAATATCCCAAAGAGGCATATTTTGGGGTGGAGAATTCTGCTCCCCTTCACAGTCATTACATGTATTTAAGATGAACAAAGTTAGATCGAATCTGAGAGAAGCAACATGCAAATATATTTATATATAGATGTAGATAAGTGTGTCCATCTAGCTAACTTGAATTGAGTACCTTCAGTGTGATGGATATTATGCTAAATGTGGTGGGTGACACAAACAAGAAAGGGCAGCATCCTCACCTTCAAATTATTGATAAGCTAATTAACAGCCAGCATAATAAGTGCTATATAAATATTACCTACAAATTATTATGGGATCCAAGAAGAAGAAACAATTATTTGGGGGAGTCTGGGAAGAACTTCTAGTAGGAAGGATATGTAGGCTGGCTCCAGGTGTCTGAGCAGGCTTATACAAAGGCCCAGGTGCAAAAGGGCGCCACCTGGAGTCAGTAATGGTATGGAGGTCATTGCAGCCGTAGCTCCCTAGCTCTCAGTGCAGGAACAGAAAAGAAGCTGAGGCAGGGGACGTTATTTGGAGCTAGAATAGGCAAAGCTTTTCATACTAGATTTAATATTGTAGGCGACAGGAAGCTAATGGGACTTTGGTCAGAAAGTGAGATGATCAGATTTGATATCGAAGTCTCCTCAGCTGCCATATAGAGGAAGAACTAGAGCAGGTAGAGACTCAGATGAAATGCAGAGCGAGCATACTGCTCTGATGCTCCCCACTCTTCTCGTCCAAAACACTCTTCTTTTATTAAATATATATTCACAGTGAAAATTTCTGAAAACATACAGATCAACTTTCCAGTAGAATGAATCCATATCCCCAAGGATTCTGTGGATAGAAAAAGCACCTCATGTGAAAACTTTGTAGTCTTTCATGAGGGAATGGGTTTGATTAATCATATTCAGAATTGTGAGACTCAAAGATTTGTTCATTTGACTCTCATGTATTCTGCACTTTAGATCCTTGAAAATATGCCCCCTGCATACAGCTCAAAGAGGCTGGAGATTATTTTAAAGACTTCCAAAAAATATCCTTTGTAAATGAATTAATTATGGTATCTATAACACAGTTACAGGAAGAGAAATTTAAAAAAAATAATGCTCTAGAATAAAAAGAGGGGGCATAAAGAAAAACAGCAAAAAGAAATACAAGAAGACTGTGAAACTGAGTTGTACAGCATTTTCTGGGCAACAATAAACATTTTCTACCTTCCTCCTACACCACTACTGCCATGCCATGAACTTAGACAATATTTAATCACAGTTGCATTCACCACTAATAGTCAATATATAAAACCCAAGAGCTTCTGTCAGCCATGGAAACCCAAAGAAAAAAGAATCCTCAAGAATTGTAGGAACAGAGCTTTACTCATAGTCCTGTAATAATTTTCTGCTAATTTCACAAGAGAAAATGATCATTTAATTTGGGGGGAAAGCCATGGTTTTAACTATAGCTCCAGCTATCCTGCTGATTATTCACATACATTATCCATTCTAGCAATACCACATTCTAGTCTTCCATTCTACTCATGACAACCCTAGAGAAGCTAAATAATGTTCTTAAAATCACAGAGCTGGTAAGTGGCACAAATCAGATTGGACATATAGCTTCTGATTCCAAAGCTGTACTATCAATAAGAGATGCCAGCATAAGGAGGAATGCCAAGTGCAAGCTAAGGCAAGCAGTAAATTCCATAGTTTTTGGAAGAGAGAACCCCCTGTCTGGAATGAAGGGTCAAGGACATCTGTATGGTGAGTGAGGGTAGCATTAATCTGAGTCTTGTGTACTGAACAAGTTGAAAGATGAAGAAAGCCCCAACCAGATCTCTGAATTTAATAGTAAACATGAAAAGATGTAAATCTGTAAGTGACATGAGATATAAATAATTATCCACCCAATAAATGTACTGTGCACCTGCTGTATTTAAGATACAAGTACTATGCTCAGAGGCAGATTTAATGGTGGGTAGATGGGTGCACACCCTGGGCCCTGAATTCTGAAGGGTCTCGCAAAATCCCAACTTTACACTTTTTTCTAATGACACTAAGTTTGTTTCATATGTGCAATTTTAACATTAATAGTACATAATAATTTTATTTATTAAAAATATGGTTAATAAGATCTACTGGAAAGTTCTGTCCATTTTTGGAATAAAAAAAATACATATTTTTCTTACCGTCAATAAACTTTATTAAATAATATAATTGCCATTATTATTAATGATTTCTTGCCAGGGTGAGGGCAATTTGTATATTCCATTTTTGAAAAATTTTTATCTTTTGATGCGAAAAATTGAACCAGTGCTTGTTTGATATCTTCTTCATTTTTGAATTTTTTGCCCTTCAAAAAATTTTGTAAGGACAAAAACAAGTGATAGTCGGAGGGTGCTAAGTCTGGGGAATATGGTGGATGTGACAGACATGCTTCTGTAGCATTTCTTCCTTGTTGAAATTCGTAAAAATTACAGTGGTGTAAATGAACTTTATCAGTAGCCATGGGTACACTATCGCTTCACACATAAGACTAACGTGAATCAACTTTGTTTTAGTTCATTTGCTACATCAGTATGTATACATTAAGTGATAAAAATAGAGAGGCGCACATGCACCAAATAAACATATGCTTACGTGTCGAAACTTGTTGTGATAGAAACGGACAGAAGTTTCCGGTAGACCTTTATATTTTTACTTTCCGTCTCTCTCTTTTTTCTAAGGGGCTCAATATTTTCTTCTGCACCTGGGGCCTCAACTGACCTTAATCTGCCTCTGACTATGCTGGAGATACAAGAAGATCATATGAGGGACACACACAACATTTCTTTAAAAATTGTCTCAAGCGTTCTTGCCTTACAGGGTTACTAGGTTGACCAATATAACTATAGCAAGGAGTTAACAGGAGAAAAAAGATAATACAAGGCTATTAAAATAATTCGAAGTACAAGTTATCAAGTAATAACTTTGTAGTTGGGATAACTAATGTATTTCTAGGTCATACTTAAATATAAAATGATTTTGAAGTAGCTAATCAAGATACCATGCTGAACATATTGAAATGTAAGAGTATAAGGAAATTGGAGTAAAGAAAAACAAATATAAAACATGAAGCCAGGTTAGGGTCAGTCAAAAAAGTCAAATACCAGCCTGACCTGTGGTGGCGCAGTGGATAAAACATCGATCTGGTATGCTGAGGTCGGGTTTGAAACCCTGGGCTTGCCTGGTCAAGGCACATATGGGAGTTGATGTTTCCTCCTCCTCCCCCTTCTCTCTCTCTGTCTCTGTCTCTCTCTATCACCAGCCTCTCTAAAATGAATTAGAGTCAGAATGAATTATAGTCTAAATTGAATTGTAGTCTAAAATTAATATATAGTCAAATACCGGCTTTAAAAGGCTTTAAATTTAGCTCTTAGAGTTCCTTGGAGTCAATACCCCTCCCCTCCAAAAATATCATTAGTTATATGAGTCTATAAAACAAAGCAAACCATTTAATTAAGAGAATAAAAGTGAATTTCTAGTAGTAGGAATAATAACAGCTAACATTTATTGGTTATTGTATGCAACTACCGGCCTTAATTAATTTATATGATTTTTCTCATTTGATTATCACAATAATCCCATGAGATAGAGACTAGTAAAGTCTCCATTTTACAGAGAATAAAATGGGGTGTTAGCGAAGTTCAGTGGATTTCTCAAAGCATATATCCAGTAAGAGGAACTGCCACCTTCCAGATCAGGCAAACCCTTTGCCTACCTCACAGCCAGGAACTTCACACAATAGGTTATATCTGAAATACCTTTTCCCTGTAAGGCCTCAAGAAATTAGACCAAACAATGTAGAAAAGTGCACCTCAAACTTCAATGCACATATAAACGATCTGGGGGTCATAAAATGCAGATTCTGATTCAGTAGATTTGAGGTGGGGCTTAACATTCTGCGTTTCTAACCTGCTCCTAGGAGATACTCTGACCACACTATGACTAGCCCAGCTGTGGTGAACAATGTCCTTCCAGTTTCGAGAGGTCCTATCCTATAGCATTCCTCAAAAGGAATGGATGGCATAAAACCAAAGTATATCAGTAAAAGCATCTCTTTGTTCTGTGGACTTTTTTTTTTAATTTATTCATTTTTAGAGAGGAGAGAGAGAGGGAGGAGAGAGAGACAGAGAGAGAGAAGGGGGGAGGAGCTGGAAGCACCAACTCCCATATGTGCCTTGACCAGGGAAGCCCAGGGTTTCAAACCGGCGACCTCAGCATTTCCAGGTCGACGCATTATCCACTGTACCACCACAGGTCAGGCAAGCATCTCTTTGTAAAAGCAAAACTATACAAGGAGTGTAGCTCTGAAATAGTTTGGCCTAACCAAGGAATTTAAAGTATCTAGAGAAAAAAAAATGGGTATACTATTAATAATATACATTATGCTCATACTATCTGTATTTAATTGCAACAAAATTGTCACTAATCACATAAATTGTAACTAGAGACAGGTACTGATGACTAAGTCTCAATGAGGTGGATGTTAAATGCTACTTACACACACGGCACTGATTTACTGTGAGAAACTGAAAAAGGCCAAAGCCGAGAGGGATTCAGAGGGGAAGGTCCTCCTGATTTCATGCCTAGAAAACAGAGTTTTCTAAAATTACTGCTATACAGCAGCATCCAAGAGAAAGAAGTCTTCTTTTCAATAAACAAAGAAAGGGAAGGGGCTTCTGAGACTGTTGCTTCAGAGCCCACAATTTTTTAACAAAACGGCATATGTTCAATGACTATTTGCTTTTAATTTAGAATCTGTTGCCAAGGAAACATCAATGTCTGAACACATCAGGTTAAATCTTTCTTTCTCTTTTTGAAGTGAATAATTTAGCAAGATAGCAAGTTATAGAGTTTAGTCAACACAGTAGTTAGTTAGGTTTAATGCTCATCACTATGTCCTTAATAAATAGCCAGCTCTCCTTGTGCCTGTTTCTTTGCCTGATTATGCTGCTGTACTCTCTTGTAATTTAATTCTTGGGCATGATTGCTTTGCCTGACATATAATTTGCCATCTCATTATGCATGGTTAAGAATCTATACATTCAAAGTCTTCTGTGCAATTACCTGGGAAGGAAGGGGACTACTTCCATTTTCCCCTTCAGTAGTGCAAAGCCAACACTTGCCTTGCTGAAAGGAGCTGAAGCAATGGGAGGGAAAAATAAAATTTTAAAAATCTTGTCCCTACAAATATTATATCACTCTGGTTTTTTAGTTTCCTGGTGCTACATAACTCAGAGCCACAGAAAGCTACACACTGAGTGAGGTGTGTCTAATAAGATTCCTCTGAGTCATCAGCTACATGAGAGATGGTTACAAGAGGGTTGATTCAGGTAGTGTACAGACAGAAGCTTATACAATTTGAGGGTTCCTTCAAATAAAAGAGAGAACTGTTAAATTAAACTTGCAAATTAAAATATGAGTATAAATATATTAAGGAGTAATAAAAGAAATCACAACAAATACAAAATTAAAAACTGGCCCTGTCAGTTAACTAAGTTGGTTAGAGCATCATCCCAATACACCAAGATTGCAGGTTTGATCCCCAATCAGGGCACATACAACAATCAATCAACGAATGCATAAATAAGTGGAACAACTAATTGATGTTTCTCTCTCTCTCTCTTCCTCTCTCCCTCTCTCTTCCTCTCTACCCCCCCCCCCCCAATTTCTTGGTTTTTTTCCCCCTGAAATCTTTCCCCAATAACAGAAAGAAAAGCTAGAAGCAGAGCTTAGGACTCAGAGAATTTTTATCTACCTCACTCCATGGTTTTACATGAAACAAGGTTAGGTTTCACCCAGAGTGGATTGGCAGGTGATCATGCCTTATTTAACACTGGAATGGTGTGAAAGTCAAAATGTACGGGGTTTTATAGTGCATCCTATAAAGTCTTTTTAATTGTACTTATGCTTTTTTCAATAAAATGATTACTTTAGCAACAAAAACTGTTAGAAGGCATATTAGCAACAACCTAAATCAATGCTAGTTAAAGATATTTATAGAAGTCACCTGAAGGAATTTTTTAAAACAAAAATTTAACACAATACAGTATAATGGTTTTTCTTATGGTATATCTCATAACGGCAGGTTTTGGTTATTAGTGTAAACAAGGCTTTGAAATATTACTTTAAATGCAACACGGCCAAGTGGGTATCATAAAGGCAAAAACACACATTTACATGAGGGTTAAAATTATTGTCATAGTAATTATGCAAACAAGTATGTGTGGCTTAGGATAAAATTTCAAGTGTTATCTCAAATAACATCGATGAAAATAAAAACAATATACTCTGGGAAAAATATTAAAAAATTGACGTGGTTCTAGGAATGACAAAAGTATGTCAAAGATTCAAATGAAAATTTCAGTTTATAGATTTTGGATTTTCTACATTGCAGAGTTCTGAATTGCTTCCTAAAATACGAAAGCAGAAAGAAAATAACAACTTTGACCACTTGACCTACATCCTTATATGTGTTCCTGTTTGGACAAAAAGGAGATTGCCTATGATTCAGTCATCTTGCATATGCATAGACTAGAAAGCCTGGAGGTCATACGACATGACCGCTGTTCTAGATAT
Source organism: Saccopteryx bilineata (assembly GCF_036850765.1). Taxonomy (NCBI): domain Eukaryota; kingdom Metazoa; phylum Chordata; class Mammalia; order Chiroptera; family Emballonuridae; genus Saccopteryx; species Saccopteryx bilineata. Next base: position 181,323,433 of record NC_089494.1, read on the forward strand.
TATAAATTGTAATTAAAATAATTTGTTCAAAGATGTCTGCTAATTCAAACTGAATTACCCAGGGCAGGCGGCGAGGACGCCCCTTTGCTTACTGCCCCACAGGGTTTCCCCCTTCTACTTGCTTAATTGCTTAAAGTAGAGTGCAATGAAGGAAACCACTGGCCGTACATTTCTTAAGAGCCACCGCTAGCTCAATAAATAAAGGTGATTTAAATAATAAAATGTTAATTCACACATCAAAGATCTCTTTGTACACAACATTTCTTGTGTAGATCTTTCCATCATTTTTAAGCTCGCCTTGCAGAGGACCATCAATTATTTTTAATTTTACATCCGTTCTTTCACGAACTCTTGAACAGGCAACATAAAGTTGACCATGTCCAAATGCAGGCTCAGGTAAAAAAATGCCAACACGCTTAAGTGTTTGGCCCTGAGACTTATTGATGGTCATAGCAAAGGCAAGTTTTATAGGAAATTGTCTACGTCTCAATTGAAACGGCAACCCTGTTTGAGATGGAGCCAAATCAATTCTTGGAATGACATGTATTTCACTTTTAGAGGAGCCAGTCAAAGACTTAGCTATTATGACATTATTTTTCAATTGGAGAACCTCTAGTCTTGTACCATTGCAAAGACCCCTTCTGGTGTTAAGATTTCTTAACAGCATAATAATTGCTCCAATCTTTAACCTCAATTTGTGAGGTGGCATGCCAGAGGGCAGGACTATTTGAATGCCGTGGCAACTTCACCCCATTGGCTAGTACAGTTACGCAAGCAACCAATAAGCTATCGGCGACAAACAGACACTTAAGCCGCATATAATAAAGAAGTATAAACTTGACACTTCAACTTAAAAGTGAGACAAGTATTTTAAACACAGCTTAATCATTTTATTGAATGCTAGCTTGACACTTCTGTCATCCTCACATCATGTTTCTGAATTTATATTCACAGCAGAGAACTGTGCTATAATATGAACACAATAAATCTAACTATATATATTTAAAGTTAAAACACCTCTTTGGAAGACTAGGAACTTGTGTCTTATGCTCAAAAAAATAATAAAGTTAGAAAATGTGGCTGAGGTAAGTATTAACTATATACTAGTAATAAACCCAAGATACCTACTCTTCAAATGTGTTGTTAGAAAGGAGATATTAATGATTCAAGGGAGTGAAGTTAGTAGAACTAGTTAAGAAGTTCAAAATCTCAGTCTACCACTCACTCTATGACCATGCACATATTACTTAACTTCTCTACACCTCTATTTTCACATCTGTAATGGGAATTATACTCCTAACATCATAAGACTTTTATAACTAAAGAATGCTAAAATACTTCTAAAATAGGTAGGAAAAGACCTTACACATGGCAGGTACTCAATAAAGCTCTTATACTTATTTTTTTTCCTTTTTGTGGACAACATTCACAGCCTTTTTACTTTTTCCCCATAAAAGGCTTTTTGTAATACAAAAAAGTGAATACAATAAGATACCATAGAAACTTAATAGAGCAGAAAATGGAAAGGTAGAGACACAAAAATGAGTTTATTTTAAGCAGAACACCATATGTCATAGATTAGACCAATGATGACTTTAGCTCCCTCAGTGGATCTGTGGGTGCACCTAACACATCACAGAAGCCAAATCTCTGGTGTGACAGGATTCTCCCTTCTTTTCCTCCCACCACTTCACATAATGCTCACTGATGTGCAACTTAGCTGAGGTGAGAATCATGAAATTCAAATCAAATACTCCTCTATCCAGAAGAGGTCAAACATAGAAGCAACACCTCACTGCAAGTATTTCACACAGCACATTGATGATACAGCAGCATTGATAAAGCAATAACTAAAAGCAGCTTCCACTAGAAGTTCCACAAGGCATTGCAAGGACACGTGGACCACTGAGAGTGAAACGTCCTCTGTTCCAGGAAGAGCATTCAGGACATATGTTCTGGTTTATACAAACTCTCCTTTTCTTTAGTTGGCCAGGGCTTGCTTATAGTCCAAAAATCATTCTTCAGAAGTTTCTGGGCCTCTTGGATCCCCTGCCTTGCGGCAACATTAAGGAGCAACTCTTAAGTCCCTGGGAGAGGCAGCTTAGCAGTGTAAAGAATGAGTGAACCTAAAGCACCTGTGTGTCCCAGTGTTTAGGCTACGGGCCAGGTTAGCATATGTTTAGACTCATTCTAAGGTACTGATGGAAACACATGCCATTTCATCTGGGTTTCACCATGGATATCTTCCTAATAAAAGCATAGTCTTAACAACATCAGAGTCCAGATGGATTCTTTTGCCCCATTTGGGGGGAGTTGTTCTAGCCAAGACTATTACGTAATGTCTGAGATACCCCTTTCTTGCAAGCAAATTCTGTATCTTAGCTTGGGAGGGGCTCCATTCAATCTGCCCTCTATCAACTATAAAACTGCCAACCATCGGTTGTGAAAGAACACATACTGACTAAACCCTTTTGACTTGGCTGGTTCAAAGTGGTTATTTCAAAATTTTATTGCCAAGTAATGTATGCAACCAATATCCCTGAGTATTATACTATTATTTTTTCCCAAGACTCACCCATCATTCAGCCTATCACTGAGACACCCTCTTTCTGAACCTTATCTCCCTCTCTCAACCTGCAGTAGATTAAGGGAGGAAGTTGTACTCAGAACTTGGTAATGGAATATAAATATGTCAGTTGCATTACTTAAAAGAAACAAGCTGAAAGTTAGTGATTTATTTTGGGGACCCTTTCAAAATGTCTCTGGCTCAAAATAGCTGCATGAAAATATCACAGACTGTGAGCTATTCAAAAATATTCAGAAAAACTTTTCCAGAGAAAGCAGTAGTATTTCTCTTGATGACTGAATAATCAGAAAAGGATTAACCCAAAAGTCACCAGGGGAATTTGTGTCCAAAGAGAGCTATCTACCTGTATTTTTACATGTTCTATTCTATTTACAAGACAACACTATAAGGATGTAAAGATGTTACTTCAGGAAGCCTTAGAAATTCACAGGAGACTACAAGAACCATAAAATAATCTGACCTTTCATTTCAAGCTCACAGAATGCCTCAAGAATGTAATCAGTGGGATCTATGCACATATAAGTATCTTGGATTCTCATGTTTGTGACTGTTATTCTAACTCATAGCAATGCAAGTACATAAAAAGGTAAGACTAGCAAGTGAGCTACATCGAATATGATTTTGTCTGTCAATTTCAGATACTATATGGAATCAGGTTTAGAAGGAATGACATCAGCTAGAAGGGAAAAGACAGCTAATTTTCTGACCCTGCTTCCTTGGGGCCAGTCATGTTTTTCAGTTTTCCTAGCGCAAGGTTAAAGGGGATGGTCCTGCTGGGAGGCTCGCCTGAAAGAGAAAGAAAAAGAAAAAACTGGTGATGGCAGGTGTGGGAAAGTATGAATGAAAAATAAAAAAACAATCCTGTGAGAAAGCATCCCCATAATAAAACCAAGGGCAGTGCCAATAAAAGCATGTAACCATTACTGGAAACCATTATGTCCATCTTTTCACATCTAGGCAAATGTTAATAAGCCTCTTATATTAAAAATGTTTTCTTTAGGCCCGGGCTGGTTGGCTCAGTGGTAGAGCGTCGGCCTGGCGTGTGGAAGTCCCGGGTTCGATTCCCGGTCAGGGCACACAGGAGAGGCTCCCATCTGCTTCTCCACCCCTCCCTCTCTCCTTCTCCTCTCTGTCTCTCTCTTCCCCTCCTGCAGCCAAGGCTCCATTGGAGCAAAAGATGGCCCGGGCGCTGGGGATGGCTCCTTGGCCTCTGCCCCAGGTGCTAGAGTAGCTCTGGTCACGACAGAGCGACGCCCCAGATGGGCAGAGCATCGCCCCCTGGTGGGTGTGCCAGGTGGATCCTGGTAGGGCACATGCAGGAGTCTGTCTGACTGCCTCCCCGTTTCCAGCTTTAGAAAAATACAAAAAAAAAAAAAATGTTTTCTTTACCTGAAACAAGTACAGTACTTTTAATAAACTAATCACTCATTTGCTCTAAACCCATTCATCAGCTTTTAAAATATTCATTTAATTAAACTCTTTTCTCCAAAATAAAGAGGAAATCAAAATATAAGAAAGGACTGTCTCGGAATGTTAGGAGTTCAGTGGCGTGTAACCTGATCTCTAAGCATTACTTCCAGTTGCTGATATATACAGGTAACATGCCAGTACTTTCCACCAGAACTTTCCATCTGCAGATGGAAATATCTGGATCTGCACCGTCCAGTACAATAGCAGTGGCTATTGAACCCTTACAATCTAGATAGTGCAACTAAGGAAGTGAATTTTTAATATTAATTTATTTAAATTTAAATGGTCACATGCGGCTAATGGATAGCACAGATTATGTAAGTACTGCCTTGTTACTTTGCATTTCTTTTCATATTAACTATGACCAATTAGGGAAAAAATGTCAGAAGTACAAGGAAATATACAAAAGTTTGTGATCTTTAGTGCCTTAAATTTTGGAAAATGACTAAGAAAATAACAATATCTAGTGAAAAAATGGACAGATTGGATGAGTAGGCAAATTTTGAGAAACATTAAAGGTATAATAGATATTTAGAAAAAAAAACTTCAATTTCACAATTGATATAAATGAAAAAAATTAATACAGTAAAGACATCTTCAGGTTGGCACAGATTAACAAATGGTTACAAACAATACTGATGTTTATGAGTATTTACATTATAGAATGCATACGAGAACTTGGACAGCCTTTCAGGACACTTTCCCAATATGCTTCCAAAGCTTTAGGAATGATCCTTGTCTGACCTGATAATTTCATTTTTTGTGATTTTTTTTATTTTTCTGGTAAGGAAATAAACAGATAGACAAAGAGATGTATATAAAAGGCTCCTCCCAACAGCCGTTTGTGATAGTAAGAAACTGGGGAAAGGACTTGAAGTTTATGTTTATAAAATAGTGAAATCTTTCAGTACATTTTAGTAAAGATTTTATGTATATAAAATCTTTTATTTTATATATAAGCCAACCCAGTGAGTTGGCTCAGTGGGTAGAGTATCGGCTCAGCACGCAAATATCCTGGGTTCAATTCTGGTCAGGGCACACGTGAGAAGCACGCATTTGCTTCTCTTCCCCTCTGTAATGCTGGAAGTTGAGGCCAGGCAGGTTCTCACTGAATTCAGGCAGATGGTAGAGGAACAGTGAAGCTGGAAAGTGTTGGGCCATATCTGTTTAAAAAAGTCTAGGAAAATATTCATCAAAATGTAAAAAGTCATTTTTACTGTGCTATGGGATACAGACAATTTTTTTAAAGTTTTCCACATTAGGCATAAAATATTTTGTAAATCAAAAGCCATAAATTCTATTTTTAAAATATGCACGGTGAAATCTTGCCTTTCTAACACTTTCTCCACTACATCCCTGATAGTGGAAGCCATCACTGAAAGATGGGAAGATTTTTCAAACCGGTTTTTAGTTGTATGATCCAATGTAGGGACTTGGCTTACAAAATGTTGCTCAAGCAGTGCTTCTAAAACCTTAATGCACACACTAGTCGCCCTAGAATCTTGTTAAAATGAAGACCCCACTTCCACAGGGCTGGGCTAGGCCTCGGATGGTATATTCCTGACAAGTGTTTGCCTGGTGACACTGAGGCGGCAGGTGTGTGGACTGCACTCCCAGTTGCAAAGGTTTTCAGCCAAATAGAGTTAATCACCAGCCAGTTTGCCATTCTGGAGTCTTTCCCTTCCTGATTCTCAAAGGTATTTCTTCTGTTGACAGATTAACTTTATGAAAACACCCATTTTTAGCTTTGTGTTGGCTTAAAATGGCTTCCTCTGCCAGTTTGCATTTACTTTATAAATATACTGGAGACTTCTAGTGTTTAATCTCGCTACACATTATAGTCACCTGGGGAACTTTTGCTGTTCAATGAAGTCAGCCTAAAATTCTAACTTGACAAGCCAAGTTTGTCAATCACTACTCTTGAGAGAAGATAGAGAACTTCTGAGAAAGATGAGCTCATCAATACATGAGGAATAGAAAGACATAGCTGTGCTCACTTTTCTCTCAGATAACCAAATACTTCTCAGGATCACAAAGAACCCTGTACTTCAGTATAATCCAATAGAAAAATAATGCAAATGATGTGTTATTTAAAAATTCTGGGTAGCCACATTAAAAGTTTTAAAACAAATAGGTAAAATTAATTTAAATAATATTTTGTAGTTAACCATATATATCCAAACATTATCATTCAACATATGTCAATATAAAGAATTACTAATGAGCCCCGGTGAGTTGGCTCAGTGGGTAGAGTATCGGCTCAGCACGCAAATATCCTGGGTTCAATTCTGGTCAGGGCTCACGTGAGAAGCAAGCATTTGCTTCTCTTCCCCTCTGTAATGCTAGAAGTTGAGGCCAGGCAGGTTCTCACTGAATTCAGGCAGATGGTAGAGGAACAGCAAAGCTGGAAAGTGTTGGGCCATATCTGTTTATTGGAGGCCCAAAAAAATAGGCAAGCAAATAAACAAGAAAGGAAAGGAGCTAATAATAAACAAAGGAAAGCCTGCTTTTCACAGTGAAGAGCAAGGAAGCAAGAAAACCACAATTCATGGTGACGGGAGAGCTATTTGGGAGAATCACTACCCAGGGAAAGCACCCATAGCCTTACATAGTCTATATACACACATGGTGCTGCCAAATGCTCACATACTAATCAGGTAAAGTGCTTGCAGACAGTAAACCAGCGAGCAAGCCTAACATAGCTATTTTCCCCACATTCCACTCCTTTATGGTTGCTCGACTCATAATCGACACTACAGGTATCTTCTGCAATGGTCCCTGTGAGAGCAGTGAGGTCCATTACATGAACAGAAACAGTACAGACTACAGCAACCAAATTACAAAGCACAGCTATGAGCGAAATGAGAGAGTGGTCAGCAGCACCAAGAGGGGAAAATCTTTATCTTCTGGCAGAATACAGGCCAGAATTCTGTCTGCAGACAGCACAGTAGCTGGTACCAGAGGCCGCCCTGGGTGAGAATACCAAACTTTATTGTCCTGTACACCAGGATTTGCTGATTCTATGTGTAATAGAATGTGAGAACTCATTATTGTACATAAAGAAATTACAAAGGTGCCTTTCATAATGCTGTCTCTCTGAGCACTTGAGGGATGATACACTTCTATCTTAGGTGGCCAGGTGCTGGTTGCCCAGGGAGTTAACTGAAGGTCCACTTCTAGCCCCCTACCTCATGGTGCCAACAAGACCACCCATCCTAGGTGGGGGGCTGTACAGTCCAGGACCATGTTTATTGAAGCCACTGACCTTTAAGGAGAGCTGCAGGGGCAGGCAGGAGCATGTTGCCCTGCCATCCAAAGCCCAGCTTGAGTAAAGCATCCTTGGCTGCACATCTGCAACTGAATGGGAGCAGCTGCTCAGTGCAGGAGGGCCTTCACCAGAGCTGGGACCCATCATCAAGGTCTCTCATTCAAAATCTGAAGTACTGTCCACAAGCAGCATGTCCATCATTTTAGGGAGCTGGTGCCCCCCTTCTTCTTTAGGAGTCCATTATACCACTCAGTGATATCAGCAGCCTGTGGGTGGTAGGGAACATGGTACTTCCAGTCCACCCTCAGGTCTTGAGCCCATTGCTTGACCATAGAACCAGTGAAATGAATACCATTACCATTGTCACTTTCAAGAACATCTGTACGCAGCACTCAGGCAGTCCAGAACTTGTATGACTGCCCTCTAGTCTGGATTATGGGCAGGTTAAGCAGCAAGCAGACTGGTGGCAATACCTACACAGGTGACAGCATATCGGTACCCATCCAACTTTGGTAAGGGCCTAATGATGCCTATCTGCCAAAGTGTCAGTGGAATACCTCTCTGGATCTGTCCAGGTGACACCAGTTTTCTCTGAGGGTGCTCCTTGGAACACACTGCACGTTGATGTCAAGCTGCAAGTACCTCTGCATAGAACACAGGCAAGTTCCATGCCTTAACCATAGGCTACATAGTTTTCTGTCCCACATGGAGCAAACACCGGCGGAGCCACTGTGCCATATCACCTGCAGGTGCAGTCTCCAACCATTGCACCCTTGCCAAGGTGTCTGCCTCCTAATTCCCAGGATGTGCTAGAAGGCTATGCCCTGTGACATGGTATAACGTCACCTGTTTCTGGTGTTCTATTTCCCATAAGTCCTGCCACATGGCCTCACCCCATAGCAGACAGTGCATTACCATCTACTGGTTAATGTGCCAAGTAGCAATCCAAAGGGTCAGTCCATGATAGACAGCTCAGCTGTTGGTGCAAATCACCAGAGGTGAAGGTTCATTACAGGCAACTAGTGATATGGCTCTTAATTCCACCCATTGGCTTCTCTGGCCTGTACCTGTGTCCATCCAAATAGTCTCAGTGGCCAGATGGACGGCTATGGCCATCCAGTTGGCAGGTCAGTCCTGCTAGAACCATCAGTATATCAGGCATCCTCGGAGATGGGCTTCCATCCCTCCTGGTAGAGACTGACTTCAGGTTCTGCCTCCTGAGCCCCAGCTGCACCTGACTCTAAGGTCACATAGGAGACTGGGCCCAAGACTTCCTGTAGTTCTGCTCTCAATGGCTGGCACTAAGAGTACAGCGTTGTTGCAAGTATGTACCTCATTTGGCCAGGGTGGAGGTTTTGGCTGTTTCACTATAGTGTTTCATTGCCCAATCTCTCACCCATCCTGCAATAGCGTATGTGGTCTTGAGTGTAACTGGAGTTGTTGTTATAATACTCTCAGTGGCTAGGAGGGCAGCATACACAGCTGCTAACTGTTTCTTCACTGATGAGTAATGGACTTCAGCACTTTTTCACAATTGGAACCAAAACCCAATAGGTTGCCATAGGCACTCTGTCACCACAAGCCCCATCCAAACCCCTCTGAGGTTACATGAACATCCAGCTCACAGGGCCTGGCAAGATCAAACAAACTCAAAGCCTGTGCCCACTTGACATCTCTCTTAGCTGCTGCAAACACACCTTGTGCTGCTCAGTCCAATCCCAGTGAACCCCCTTCTGAATAAGGTTATATAAGGTATGTAGTAACTGAGCTAAATGGGGTATGAATGCTTGCCAATACTCCAATAGACCTAGGAATTTCTATAACTGCTTTACCGTAGCGGGCATGGGAAATGCTTGGATCTCATCTGTCTCTGCGTCAGGGATAACCTTTGTCTTACCCAACCAGACAATCCCCAGGAATTTAACAGATAATCCAGGTCCTTGTAGTCTGCCCTCGTTGACCATCCAGCCACACACTTTCATATAGGATAGCAGGGTAGGGACTGCTTGCTCCAATTCTGGAAAATAGCCACTAGTTAGCATAATATTATCAATATAATGGTACATACGAACTGACTCTGGCTGTTTCCATTTAGCCAGGTCAGCAACCACCAGCCCATGACACAAGGTGGGGCTATGCAAATAGCCCTACAGTTATACTGTAAAGGTCCACTGTCTCCCTTCTCATATGAAGGCAAATTGATCCTGACTCTCTGCAGCTATATCAATAGAGAAAAAGTTGTTAGCCAAATTTGCCAAAAAGTGGTATGTCCCCAACTCATGGATTAGCTGATGCATCAGGTTAGCTATAGAGGAAACAGCAGCATGCAAAGGGGAAACGACTTTATTAAGTTCTCTGTAATTTACTGTCATTCTCCAGGTTCCCTCTGGTTTGTGCACAAGCCACACCAGGGAGTTGTAAGGGCAGTGTGCCGGCCGGATGATTCCCACCTTTTCTAGTTCAGGGATCATCCCAGTGATTTTTTTCATAACCTCCTGGCAGACAGTGCTGCTTTGTACTAGTCACACAACAGGGAATGGTTCATTGCAAGAGGGAATATGCTGCAGTGTTGAGTCCCTGCAACACTGCCTTCACAACCCTGACTCTCATGCAGAACTCCCTGGCTGTAGTTTCCAACCATAGTCCTTGGAAGACATCTACCGAGAGGCAGATGAAGGTTGGTTGAGGCCCTGGACACAGAAGAAAATATTGAGACCCTTCCAATATAAATAAGTGCAAAGTTGGGGGTTTTCGGGGACCTTCAGAAGTCAGGGCTCAGGGCATGTGCCCACTGTACCCACCATTAAATCCACCTCTGCATCTACCCCCAAAATATATTGAGGAAAAGGAGATACATATACCCTGTATGACCTAGGAGGCAGTTTTCTTATCCCCAGTGGAATAGTTATTGGCTTCACATGAACAGTCTGGCCCCCATAACCATCATTGACCACAGGGGTCCCAGAAAACCACTCTGGGTTCCCATACAGGGGGGACCACCTGTATCCACCAAGGCCAACACCCATTGTACATTAGAAGGGGACCAGTGGATTGCCAGTGCCACGTGGGGCCTCCAGTACCACCCCCTCCCCCCATCCCCACCTCTGTTAGACAGATCCGTTGGCCTCCTTCCTATTTGAACTAGAACAATGGGTCTTGGGGATCCTCCTCTCCCTCAGCTGTCTCCATCATATAATCTTGTAATCATGCCACCTGTGCCACAACCATTTTATAGGTAGCTGCTAGGGCCATTTGTCTCGGTGGCTGGAACCTCTGTTCTGGTTTAAGCTGCTTCCAAAGCTCCAAAATAACTTTATTAGGCTTGCCATCTAACTTTTCCCTATCTGCCTCAGCCACAATTAAATCTACCCACATCTGTGTTCAGGTAACCTTTACAGGCCCATTTTGCTTGTTAATTGTGTGTGGGGGGGGGCAGCACAAGCAGCAGCCCTCACAGCTTTATGATTCTGTGCTGCCTCCATCTCCCCTAAATCTGCTACCATCTGTGTAACCACATTGATGGGCTGCCCCACATAAGGGTCCAAGATAGCCACTAGTGACCAAAAAAAGGCTGATGGGGTGCTACAGAGAATAAAATCCCTCATCCCTCCTATAAACACTTCCTCATCTGGCCCATGGGACCTCAGAATGAAAGCAGCATTCTTTATACCTCGTTCCTAAAGGACCTTGGGCAGCTCACTATGGCACTCCACTGACTCACTGCTCCTGGCAAGTCTCCAGTATTCTGCCAGACTGTACAAATGGCAGCCACCACCCATTATAATAGGGTATGGTTTCCTGGGTTGTCATGGCAGTTCTGAAGATGCTGCTTTAAGGAGGAGTGCATGGTAGTGGAGGACAATTTCTCCATCTCTGTTCTGGAGAGCATGATGTCATCCATCCCCTATGTCCCACAACCACAGCAACCACGCTGCCAGGGGCTCAGTGGGTTTCTTCCTGAATTTTGTGCCTCCAACTCCATCTACTCGGCATGGGTGTAGGACTGACCACAGAATGCTCCACTACCTGCGGAGGGGGCTGTGCCTGCCCCTGAGGGACTCTTGGCTGCTGGGTTTTACCTTCCGGGTGACTACCAGCCAGGCTCTGAGTCTGCAAATGGCAATTGCAGCTCTAACTTTCTCCTCCTCAGAAGGAGTTGGAAATGCCTGCATCCACCAACTCAGAGCCACTCTGCTGGCACAAATGCAGCTCTGTCTTCAGCACCTGCTTCAGCTCCTGTGGCTGCTGGCTGTCGGCCTGAAGCTGAGACTTGAGCTCTTGAACCTGAAGTAATTTCTCCAACACCTGTCATGGCCAATGTTCTGTTTCCAGGGAAAATTGCAACTTGCAAACCGTAAATCCTTCTCCAGAGACCATTCCAGTTACAGGTGCCATTGGTGCTCAGCCTGCATCTCACACTGCAGCTCTCAAACCTGGTTGGCCTCCTTCTCCAGCATTCGTTCCAGTTCACACCATTGCTGGATCTCAGCCTGTAGCCTGACCTGAAGCTATTTCTCCAGTGACCGTTTCAGCTAATGCTCTTGTTGCCATTTGGTCTCCAACTTTCCCTGGAGCTTTTGACCTCGAGCAGCTTCTCACACAGAGCTCTTGTTTCTTCTCGAGGAGCTATAGAAAAACATCCATCCCATGGCCTCCATAAGGACAGCCACAGGGAACCATATGCTGGGGAACAATAACCACGCCTCCATCCCAACCTTCAAAGGTGTTGGTGGCTCCATACTGACCAGATCTGAGTTCTGCCCACTACACCAGATGTAATGATGATGGTTGAGGCCAGGCAGGTTCTTATTGAATTTGGGCAGATGGTAGAGGAACTGTGGAGCTGGAAAGCATCAAGCCATACTTGTTTCCTGGGGGCTTGCAAAGATAGGTGAGTGAATAAATAAAAAAGGAAAGGAGCTAATAAAGAAAAGAGAGCATGCTTTTCTCAGTGAAGGGCAAGGGAGCAGGAAACCTACATCTCACAGTGGCAGGAGAGCGATCTGGGAGAATTGCCACTGAGGGAAAGCACCATAGCCTTATATATATTATCCACAAGTGGTGCTGCCATATGCTCATGCACTAATCAGGCAAAGTTCTTGCAGCTGGTAAACCAGTGAGCAAGCCTAACACAGTTGTTTTCCCCACATCCTCTCTTTCTTTCTTTTCTCTCTTTTCCTCTCTCACAGTCAGTGGCTCCATTGGTTTGAGCATTGGCCCCAAGTGCTGGGGATAGCTCAGTTGACTCAAGCATTGGTCCCAGACAGGGATTTGCCAGGTGGATCCTGGTTGGGGCACATGCAGGTGTCTGTCTCTCTATCTCCTCTCCTCTCACTTGAGAAAAAAAAAAAAGAATTACTAATGAGATATTTTATACTACTTTTTTATATGATATTTTAATGCTGGTGGTTGAGTCCAGGCAGGTCCACACTGGATTTTGGAAGACAGTAGAAAAACTGCGGAACCAGAAAATGTTGGGCCATTACCATTTAATAGATTCTCTCAACTGCAGACAAGCAAACAGGCAGGGGAAAACCTCTTCTCACAGCAGCAAGCAAACAAACAGCAAAACAACCCCTCACAGTGGCAGGCAGGCTACCCACAATCTTCCATCCACCATCCGCCCTGAGCACAAGCACCCATGGCCTGACATAGACTGTCAGGGCATGAAAAAATTCCTGGGATGATCCCTGAACTAGAAAAGGTGGGAATCATCCAGCCGGCACACTGCTCTTACAACTCCCTGGTGTGGCTCGTGCACAAACAAGAGGGAGCCTGGTGGATGACAGTAGATTACAGAGGACTTAAAGTTGTTTCCCCTTTGCATGCTGCTGTTTCCTCTATAGCTACCCTGATGGATCAGATAATCCATGAGTTGGGGACATACCACTTTGTGGCAGATTTGGCTAACTACTTTTTCTCTATTGATATAGCTGCAGAGAGTCAGGATTAATTTGCCTTCACATGGGAAGGGTGACAATGGACCTTTACCAGTGGTGCTGCCATGTGCTCACACACTAATCAGGCAAAGTACTTGCAGCCAGTAAACCAGCGAGCAAGCCTAACACAGCTGTTTTCCCCACATCCTATCCCTTTAGGGTTGCTTGCCTCACAATCTACGTGACAGGTATCTTCCACAATGGTCCCTGTGTGAGGAGTAAGGTAAAATACATAAACAGACTACAGCAACAGCACAAGTAATACAATAATTACAGTAATTACAAAGGTGCCCTTCACAGTGTCTCCTTGAGCACTCTGTCTACAGAGTTAACTGGAGGTCCACCTCTAGCTCCCTACTCCATGGTTGGTGAGAGGACCTGTATAGTCCAGGGCTATGTCCATTGAAGAAAATGTCCTTGGTGCATCTCCGCAAATGGATGGGAGCAGCTTCTGGGTGCAGGAGGGCCTCCACAGGTGCCATGCCCCCCATCAAGGTCTCTCATAGTACTGTCCATAGGAAGGATGTCCAGCCACCAAGGGAGCTGGTGTCCCCCTCAGGTTGCAGTCCAAGAGTTAATTACACCACTCAATGATAAATCCATGATAGACAGCCCAGCTGTCTGTGCGAATCACCAAGGTAAAGGTCCATTACAGGCAACTAGCCGTACAGCTCTCTGATAACAGACCTCAGTGTCTTTCCACAAGTGCTCTGTCTATTGCCACAAGCCCCATCCAAACTCTTCAAAGGTCCAAGCTCACAGGGCCTGGCAGGTTCAAACACACTTAAGGCCCATGGCACCTAGACAGTTCTCTTAACTGCTGCTGCTGCAAAAAACACGTATTATCTTCTGAGGTCAACACCTGTGGCACAGTAGAAGGGGACCAGTGGATTGCCACTTTCACATGGGGCCTCTGGCCTCCACCCATCCTCATTGGATGGGTCCCTCGGCCTTCCCCCTATTCAAACTGGAATAATGGATCTTGTGGATCCTCCTTTTCCACAGCTGTCTCTAGTTTCCAACAAGTAATCTTAAAACTGTGAAACTCAAGTGCCTGCCATTTTCTTGGCAGTTGCCAGGGCCACTCACTTCCTCTGCTTTTTCAGCAGCTGAACCTCTGTTCCGGCTCAAGCTGCCACTAAAGCTCTAATAGGACTTTATTAGACCTGCCATCCAAGTTCTATCTTTCTCGACCACAATCAAATCTACCCACACCTGCATTTGGGTAGCCCATTTCTCTTGTGAGTTGGGGGTACAGCATGGGCAGCGCCCTCACAGTCTTATAGTCCCATGCTGATTCTAGCTCCCCCAAATCTGCCACTGTCTGTGTAACCATGTTGATGGCCTGCCCCACATAAAGGCCTAAGATAGCCCCTAGTGACCCAAAAAGAGATGACAGGGCCCTACAGAGAATAAGGTCCCTCATCCTTCCCATAAACACTTCCTCATCTGGCCTGTGGGACTTCAGGTTGAAAGCAGCATTCTTCATACTTAGTTCTTGAAGGACCTGGAGCAGTTCTCTATAGCACTGCCGCTGACTCACTGCCCCCAGCAAGTCTCTGGCATTCTGCCAGACTGTAAAAATGGCAGCCATCACCCATTCTAATAGGGCATGGTTTCCTGGGTTGTCATGGCAGTTCTGAAGATGCTGCCTCTGAGAGGAGGGCATGATAATTGCGGCCAATTTCTCCATCTCTCTTTCAGAGAGCATGATGCCATCCACCCCCTATGTCCCACAACCACAGCAAGGCAGGTCCAGCCCTACATCTAGGCAGGCTGCCAGGGGCTCAGTGGGTTTCTGCCTGAATTTTTACCTTAACTACATCAGCTCTGCCTAGGTGTAGGGCTGGACCACAGAGTTCTCCACTACCTGTGAAGGGGGTTGTACCTGCCCCTGAGGCACTCTTGGCTGCTGAGCTTTTACCTTCTGGGCGACCACTGGCTGGTCTCTGAGTTTGTGGATGGCAGTTTCAGCCCAAACCTCCCCCACAGAAGAGGAGGAGTTGGAAATGCCTGCTCCCACCAACTCAGAGCCAGTCCACCAGCATGGATGCAGCTCCTTCTTTAGCTCCTGTGGCTGCCAACTCTCAGCCTGAAGATGAAACTCTAACTCTTGAACTCACAGTTGTTTCACTAACCACTGTTGCTGCCAATGTTCAACTTCCAGGAAAAATTGCAGCTCATGAACCCATAATTCCTTTTCCAGAGATAGTTTGAGTCTCAGGCATCTTTGGTGCTCAGCCTACATCTCACACTGTAGCTCTCGAGAGCAGTTAGCCCCCTTCTCCAGTGCTCATTACAGTTCATGCTGTCACAAGTTCTCAGACTTGCTCTGCAGTTCTCAAATCTGCAACTTTTTAAAAAACTCCCAGCCCATGGTCCCCCAAAATCACCCACAGGGAACTGGAGAACAACCACCACTCCTCCATCCCACCCTTCAAGGGTGTTGGTGTCTCCATACCAATCTGCTCTGAATACTGCCCACTATGCCAGATGTAATGCTAGTGGTTAAAACCAGGCAGGTTCACACTGAATTTAGACAGACAGTAGAGGAACTGTGGAGCAGGAAAGCAGTGAGCTGTTTAATAGATTCTTGCAATGGCAGATGAGCAAATGAGCAGGGGGAAACCTCCTCTCATAGCAGCAAGCAAACAAACAACCCCTCACAGTGGCTGGCAGACAATCCACAATCCACCATCTGCCATCCTCCCTTAGCACTAGCACCCATAGTCTTACATAGACTATCTGCACATGGTGCTGCTGCCAGGTGCTCACGCACAGATCCAGCAAAGTGCTTGCAGCCAGTAAACCAGCGAGCAAGTCTAACACAGCTGTGTTCCCCACAGATATCTTGGAAATTCAATATATATCTTAAATGTACACTACCTCTTCATTCATATTAGCCATACTTCAAGTACTCAACTTGTGGATAAGGGCTACCATAATGGCCAATACAGGTTTAAGTAATACTATAGCAGAATTCCACTTGAAAGAATTTCTACTTTTGAATAAATTAAGACTGTATGAACCTAAAGCCAGTTTTCTGTTAAGATAGTTTGCTCTTGCACCTAACTTGTCCTTATGTTCTACCACAGTCTCCATGTAAAATGGAGTTTCTAACATGCCAGAGCCTATTTATTTCTATTCTATTTGTGTGTGCTTTTTTAATTCAGCAAAATGTACTTAAAAAAAATACATAATATAATCCAAAAAACAAAAACCAGTACACATGCCAAAATAAACCAAATATAGCTAACTTTCCCTGCTGACATATTTTGACTTTTTATTTTGGCATATAGAGGTCACAGGAACTCTAACAACATACCAGATTTCCCCATGTATAAGATGCACCTAAATTTTGGGGCCTGAAATTGGAAAAAAAATGTATTACACAAAGTTATTGAACTCACGTTTTATTCATATACAACAATGAAGGCAAAAATAAGAGCAAAAAAAGCAGGAAATGCAAGTGAAAATATCTACAACCACTATATAAGACGCACCCAGTTTTTAAAAACCAAATTTTTCAAAAACAGTACACCTTATATGGTATGCATAGTCAAAGATTCTAAGTGCTTATTTGATAAATGTCTTTATTTGTAATAAAGAGTATTTATTACAAATATAAATATATAAAATTGCTATAAAATTATTACTGGCTTATAGAATGCAATTTACTAAATCAGTACTTGTTCTTACAAACTAGAGCAGTCTCATCCTTTGACAGTTTAAAATATATATAACCTATACTTTTACAGTCATTGATCCATGATTAATTTTCATCTTTGGTGGGACTGGCAAGTTTTCACTCTCTGCAGCTGGTGTGCTGTGTTCCATTGGCTTGGAGTAGCAGGAAGCCCTCAGTTTGTTTGTAGAGGTTCTCCAGACACAAATTTTTGGTTTGGTAAGGAAGCTAGATTGTTCCAGGTGAAAGGAAGATGCCTATTTGGGGTCTATTTGTGGAAAGATGGTGAAAATTCTGTCCTGA